>NC_137275.1:194067500-199067500 GCF_054371585.1 Giraffa tippelskirchi
AGTGAGCACCTTTCACCAAACCCTCCACATCAGAGAGAAAAGCGAACCTGTGGGGCCATCCAGATCTGCCTCTGCCCCTTCTGGTCCTCTTCTCTTTGCAGAGAATAATTAATATTGTTTGACATCTGTTGACAGGGGTTCAAACTGCACAATCTGTCTCTGGAGTCAGATCTACAGCTAGTAGGGCCTGAAATTCAGGTAATTCAGGGAATTTTTTGAGGAAAAATTATACAAAACTACAAATAGAATGTTAGTTATCAATAGGGAATGCTTAGAGTTGGAAAACAAATCACGAAACTACATATTTAAAAAAGCAGACAAATATCAGCAACTTCATAAACTGTAGAAAACAACACTGTGGACTCTTACTTGTGTGCCTGACAAATCTCTAAAATACCTCCCCCCTCTGTTTTTGGCTAAATAAAAAAGGACATGTAAAGGGCACATAGCAAAGTCACCAAATTCACTGAATTGAAGCCGCAGTGTGTCTCAAGCTTGCTCCATTGTCTGCACCAACTATGTTTGCCTTTACAAGGCCATCCAGCTTCCCTCCTTTTGTTTCTTGTATTAGTGTCCCAATTCTCCAAATCGCTTATATCTTTTCTATTTTAATTTTCATCTACTTTTTATTGGGTGTTGTAATTCTTTTTTCCCCTTATCTTTATGGTTTTGATCATCAAAGGTTTTAGTTTCCATTATCTTCTAAAAGAAAGAAAGTTTTTTTTTTTTGTTTTTTTGACACTTTAAAGCTCTGCTAATTTTTACTTTTTGATTCACATTATTGACTTCCACCAGGTTGTTTCCCTTCTGTCATATTTCTTTTAGAAGGATCAGTGATACTGAAAGCAATATATAATCTGAAAATAAGGTCCATATGAGCAATTGAGATGCATTTTGAAATTTCCACCAAGTTGAGTTGTGTTATACAGTTGAGTAATCAAATTACACTTATAATGGCACCTGTTGGTTGACCAGGGGCTTCCCTAATGGCTCAGATGCTAAAGAAACTTCCTGCAATTCAGGAGCCCTGGGTTCAATCTCTGGGTCAAGAAGACCTCCTGGAGAATTAAATGGCAACCCACTCCAGTATTCTTGCCTGGAGAATTCCATGGACAAAGGAACTTGGCAGGCTATAGACCATGGGATTGCAAAGAGTTGGACATGACTGACTAACAATGGGTTGGTTGAACAGTTGATCACTATGTATAGGAGTTTTGTCACTGGAGCAGTTTTCTTTTTCTTCTAGGCCTTTTCTGAGCATTGGTGGTGATACTGCATGCTATCTCATCAGGCACTGTTAGACTTTGTCAGGAAAGGATGTGTTAGATATGCTAAGATTCAATCTGACAGCTTGGAGTACATAAAATATGGGACCTCACATGGCAACTGTTTGTACTACAATTTGTACCCTATATGTGTATCTTTTACACAGTGCAGGAATTCTGATACAGGATTGGTGCAGGAATTCCATTTCTCATAATTTCCAACAAACATAAAAGAATCATATAATAGGTTTATTATTGTATCAGCTGTCTTGAGTATTCCAGATAAGAGGAATTCTGACTCTGGGGTCTTCTGCTTACAATATTACATATCTGATGACTGGAAGACTTGCCCACAGTCTGGCTTCTGGCTGCACACAGTTCAGTCCTTGTTTTCCCTCCATTATCCTCATCCTTGCAGTAGCAAGTGCCATTGGGTCCTTTGTCTCCTGATACAGTCACTGGCCTAGGTCTCCATGCCATGATATTTGGTGTTGGCAGAGTGGGCAGCTGGAGTATTTCTGGAAGCCATCCCTACAAAGGGAAGATTAAACCACATACAAATGTGACCGTGAACTGTGTAAACATATCCCAAGCTAAACTCAAGCTACATGTATCACCAATTCTCCTTCCATGGTATTCAGAAATACCTGCGGCCACTCCAAAACCACCCTACATAAAGGAAAGTGTGATGAAGGAAAAGAGAGAGTGGAATGAGACTGTGGAATTGACCAATGAAGGTTAAAAATCTAATTTTTGCAAACTTTATAAAGCCCATGACCACGTTTTGAACTCTGGGAACTCTTGTCAGGGTCTTGGAAGGGCCAGGAGGCAAGGGTCCCTAGAAAACTCTGGGCAATTGTACTGTAAACCTAAAACTGCTCTAAAAAATAAAGTCAAATTTTAAGAAATACATTGTGGGCATCATCAGAAGAGTAAATGGGGTGGGAGATATCATGGTGGTCACTTTTAGAAAATATATAATCTTCCTCACTGGGGTCTTCTGTGCTCCAGGCCATCTGTTCTTTGGACAGAGACTCAGAATTGGTCCTGTCCTGCAGCGCTTCTCCAGTCATTGGTCTGAAAGAAGAGGGTTGTGCCTATGGGATTGAGGTCCTCCCACTTCCAGACTCACATCCAAAGACCACAGCCATGATGTGAATCATAGCCCTGTGTTAATGAATACGTTCATGCTCAAAATTCTCTTTCTAGAATAGCTTTCAAAGGAATCCAGGAAACTGGGACATTTATTCAGGGATTTCTGTGCAAAAGGGCAGTTTTGGCTAAAGAAAAATCAGAGAGCTCTAAATTGGGAATACAGCTCCATTACTGTTAGTTGGGTGGTCTTGAGAAAGTTACTTGACCTCTTTGGATCCCAGTTTTTCCAACTATAAAGTGTATTATATATGCTATAATAATATTAGCAAATAATGATATGGCACTTTCTATACGCCAGACACTGTTTTAAGCCCTTTCAGTTTACTTAATCACTTAATAATATGTATCACTCATGGTTGTCAGGTGGATTAGCCCTAAGCTGAGTGTCTTATTGTTCCTGGCTTATTGTATGTTCAAAGAAAATTTTCCACTTCCAGTAGCACTTGCCCGGGAGTTATTAAAATAGAATGCCATGCTTCTTCATAGCTGGTTCTAACCTACTGAAGCTAATAAATGACCAGGAGCCTTCAGTAGCCTGGGGGACATCAGACCCTCTGTGGGCCTAACTGAAGACTTTCCTGACCAATAAACAATGGGGCTGTTTAAACCAACTCCGTATAGATCTGTGGACTCATTCACTGCTCTATAGAGTTCTCAATCCTTAATTAGCATAATCACCATGAAACCTTCCGTATTACACTTAAGAATTCCTGACTTTTCCTGTTTTGTGAGTTCTCAGTTAATTTACTCACCAGTGGTTACTTCCTTGCCTGATAACTTTTTCTCCAGGTACTGATGTTTTTGTTTCCCCCTTTGATATGTAGGAAGTCAGTCAATTAGTAGGTGTTTTTGTTAACTTTACTTACTATTTACATATGTGTTTCTCTCTTTGATGAGTGAGGTGAGGGATGGTGTCTCTAGGGCTGGCAATTCCTTTTCTGTACTCAGTACCCCATGACCACCCTGCTTTTGCCAAACAAATGTAGGACTGTGGGGCAACCGCGTTGCTGGGAACTTACGCAATCTGGAGGTGGGAGGAGGGAGCTATTTTTTAAGTTAATTAATTCATCTGGCTGCACCAGGTCTTAGTTGTGACACATTGAGGCCTGTGGGATCTAGTTCCCTTCCAGGGCTCAAACCCGGGCCCCCTGCATTGGGAGTGTGAAGACTTAGGACCACCAGGGAAGTCTCTGGGAGGGGCCTACTTAAGGAAAAGAATGTTTTAAATTTTCAGCAAATTTTTATTTTTGAACAAATACTTATTTAAGGTGAGAAAATAGAATCCAACAAATTACAAATTTAAAACAAGTGAGAAATGACAATCTCCTGATGGAAATGCTTGTGAAGTGTTACCTTTTCATATTATGAACCTCCAAAGGAGTTATAGAGAAGGAAACGGCAACTCACTCCAGTATTCTTGCCTAGGAAATCCCATGGACAGAGGAGCCTGGTGGGCTGCAGCCCATGGGGTCGCAAAGAGTTGGACACTGAGCATACACGCAAAGGAGCTTATGTAAGTGCAGGGCCCTGAAGTTGAAGCTTTATCAGCTTCATGGCAAATCTCACTCCAATGACCACAATACCCCTACCTCTTAAACCGCGCCCCCCCCCAGAAGTTCAGTGCTTCCGGCTTTCTTTCAGCTTCCTGTTAGAAATAGAAGGTTTTGGAATTGGAGACAATGAGTTTCTTGTTGGTTAGAATCTGGCCCTTTCCCTGTGGATTGCCTCCCTATTTGGAAATTAATTAACTTCTCTGAGCTTTGCTTTCTTTCTTTACAAACGTAATCAGAGAACATGCAGGGTTGCCACCTATGATTCTTATGTTAGAGGCATCAAGTGATATGAGTGACAGAGTTTAAAGTTTCTTAGTCCCAAATCCAGCAAAACTCATACAATTTTTAGTACTGAGGTCCTAGAGGGCTCTACCCCAAGGAGATCCGATCTACAGCCCTCTCTAAAAAGCAAAGTAACCAACAGGTAATTTAAGATATGGAAGTGTATACTGTGTGCCTACAGACAAATAATAATGAGTGGTTTTAAGAGATAATGAATAGCATTTCCTCATGGTTGATGGGAGGAGTCTCTTTGATGGCTGTTCTCCAGGTGCTTCCAAATATCTACCTGAGGGCGGTTTCTATGACTGCCATTGTCTAGCACTTTAATGGGCCCATAGCCACTCCCTAAATGTTTGATGAATAAATACTTATATAACAAAAGAGTCCTGTTTTATAGAAGTGGTGACTAAACATTGCGCTTACAGTGCACCTATACCAACTTTATTCTGTATCCTCCTTCCCTTCCTTAAGTATAAACAACTTTTTCCTATTCTAAGATCTGGGATCTGGCCCTTGGGACCATCAGATGACTCCTAGCTGGCGATTAATCCGCTTAGTTAAGGAAAAGCAAATGGATAAAGGCCTTGTACTTTCTGGTTTGGAAAAGCGGGCCGGCTCCAAGGTGGGGTTGGATTTCAGGGCCTGAAAAGGACCAGAGCTCAGGTCCGAGTGACAAGCCTTGAAGAGCAGGAAGCCTGGCTCCTGAAGTGGTAGAACCTGGGGGCACAGGAGGTGGTATGCAGTTGGCTGGGCCAGGAGCCTGCCTCAGGAAACCCGTCCCTGGAGGAGCAATGAGGGGGCCACACAGCAGACCCCTAGCTATCTGCAAGGAGCATGAGCAGCCAGGAAGCAGATGCTGAGAGATTCCCTGCCCATCTCTGGATTCTGTGAGCCCCCGATGATGGGGAAAAGGGAAGCGTAGTTGGACTGGAAAAGGGACAGACATTGGCTTTTCCATCAGGTCAGGAGAGTGGATACCTGAGAAAAGCATTAAAAGACGTGTGACACCATTCACGTCCCTGCTGTGGGGACCATGGGGACAGAGGAACAGGCAAGCACTTCTTACTTCATCAGGGGAGACTAGTTGAAAGCTGCTTCGTAGTTTGGCAGGCTTCAGTGTGGAAAGCAATCTCAGAAGTGGAGGAGGAGTCTGGTTGGTGATGAGTTGGGTCCCCAGGCTGGAGCACTGGACATTCCTTGGGTGTGATGGGCAATAGGGATGGAGGAAGAGCATGAGGGAAATTGAAGCCCTTGGGCAGACATTTGAGTTTCCTGCAGGGTACCAGCAGGACTCAGTGAAAGGTTCTGATTCATGCCTGTCAGAATGTGGTGGCTGTGGAAGGCAGGTTCAAGGGGCTGGGCGTGGCCTCCAGGAAGCACCAGGTTATTCTGGAGCATTTAATTATAATTTATGCCATAAAACATCCGGGGTAGTTTTTATGCCATGGGAGCTGATGCTGCTCTATTTTGGTGCTTCCAGTGCCTTTTGGGGTTCCTCAGAGCCTGTGCTTTTCCTGGGACCAAGCAGGTTATCATTGAAGACCCTTTGGGAAAACCTTTACCTGAAGGTACCAGAGGATCTGGGCTTCCCAGGTAGCTCAGATGGTAAGGAGTCTGCCTGCAATACAGGAGACCCAGGCTCAATCCCTGGGTTGGGAAGATCCCTTGGAGAAGGGAATGGCAACCCAGTCTAGTATTCTTGCCTGGAGAATTCCATGGACAGAGGAGCCTGGCGGGCTATAGTCCATGGGGCCGCAAAGAGTCAGACACGACTGAGAGACTAACACATACATACATACCAAAGGATCTACTTCAGGCTCAATATAGCCGTCTTTTCAGACCTTTGTCCAAGGTGATCTGGTGTAAGTGCTCTTGGATATTAGACCAGGCATCCTGGGGACAATTAAGCCACATCCCTCTATTTGAGGCAGTCTCAGGGTGCTGAAATCATCCCAGCTTCCAGGGCCATTCTCCACGTTTCCCCAACACTTGGACCAGGTGGTTGTGTGGTGATTTGCAGAACGTATCTGGAAGCCCCAGAAACCTGCATTTTACTTTTAAACAGGAATTTTTAATTTTATTTCTTAAAAAAAGTATTTATTTATTTCAACTGGAGGATAATGACTTTTCAATATTGTGATGGTTTTTACCATACATCAACATGAATTGGCCATAGCTATACATGTGTCCCCTCCCTCCTGAATCCCCTCCCACCTCCCTTCCCAATCCCCTCCCACCTCCCTTCCCAATCCCTTCCCACCTCCCTTCCCATCCCATCCCTCCAGGTTGTCACAGAGCACCAGCTTTGGGTTCCCTGCATCATACACCAAACTACCACTGGCTGTCTATTTTACATATGGTGATGTATATGTTTCAATGCTATTCTCCCAAATCATCCCACCTGCTCCTTTTCCCACTGAGTCCAAAAGTCTGTTCTTTACATCTGTGTCTCCTTTGTTGCCCTGCACATAGGATGGTCAATACCATCTTTCTAGATTCTATGTACATTCGTTAATATATGATATTTGTCTTTCTCTTTCTGACTTACTTCACTCTATATTAGGTTCTAGGTTCATCCACCTCATTAGAACTGACTCAAAGGCATTCTTTTTTATAGCGGAGTTATATCCCATTGTGTACATGTACCACAACTTCCTTATCCATTCATCTGCTGATGGACACCTAGATTGCATCCATATTCTAGCTATTGTAAATAGTGCTGCAAGGAACATTGGGGTACATGTGTCTTTTTCAATTTTGGTTTCCTCAGGGTATGTGCCCAGTAGTGGGATTGCAAGGTCATATGGTAGTTTTATTCCTAGTTTTTTAAGGAAGGAATTTTTTTATTAAAGATTTCTTTTTTTGATGTGGACCATTTATAAAAAAGTTTTATGGAATTTGTTACAATGTTGCTTCTGTTTTATGTTTTGGTGTTTTTGGCCACAAGGCATGTGGGCTCTTACCTGCCGGACCAGGAATCAAAGACAAAGTCTTAACCACTGGACTCCCAGGGAAGTCCCAACAGGAATTTTTGAAACCCTTCAATGGCATGCCTTGATGCTGGGAATTCTGTAACAGACAGGCATGTCTTCTCTTTGTTTTCAGAGCAAATTTCCTGCCTTTGTGTGTGCTCTTGGTTGTTGGGCAATCAGGCTGGCTTTGTCATAGCACTTTGCAGCTGTGATTTATGTAACAATTCATTTCAAGACATGGTATTTCTTTAAGATCCTGCTGTAAATTGAGATGAGATGATAATGCATTTTTAAAGTACTTAAAGTGAGATAGGGACTCAAGTGAGGTCACACGTGTTAAATGTTACATGGAGCTGTTGACAGTCAGCATTAAGATTCTTGGCATTTAAGTAAATTACAGGTGAGGGAAAAGGGTTCCATCAAGTCACCTTTTGACATGAAACAGCAGTTCTCTGTGTAACAGCCTTGCTTAGCACAGAAGAGCCATGCGTTCATAGGGACTCTTGGCAACTTTTTGTAGATTCATCGTCTATACATGGGCAACAGTTTCAGAAGGAAGGGAGTTTTGCCATCACTTCACCCTCTTCTCTTTCCTTCCTGCTTGGGATTCTACATTAGGGAGGAAGCAGCCCAATATTTCTTTTCATTTATGTTACAACATTTACCATCACAATGAGCAAGCTTTAGGTAATGAAGAGTTTTCCATCCTCAGCCCATGGCCTGGCATTTTGAGTAACATTGTTGAGAATCTCATACAACAAAACATGTGAAATAAATTCTTTTGGAATGTATTATGTTAGGTTTGAGTCACTTAGAAAAACCAAATTTTCTTGTATGATACAGGGATATTTTTCCTTTCTATTCTCTGTCTTTAAAAAAAAAAATTTCCTCTTTTAGATGCTTTCTTTTCTAGTTGAATTTATGTATTTATCAAAGTAGCATTTGAATCTATTTTTAAACTCAAATACATCATCTTTTAAAAAGTCTCTCCTTTAAACTTTTTTCTGATTAGAAAAGCAGTCTATTTTAATTGAAGAAAATTTAGAAAAATGCAAAAAGTTCTAAAGGAAAAAATTTAAACAACATTCTTCTTATAACATCTAAATGTTATATACACGGGCAACATGAGAGGTAACTTCACCTCTCATTTTAAACATAGAAACATCAAAGCCAAATGCTACATGTTTATGATTGAACAGTTGATTTGCATGTTATATTTATATTAAATAAAGGGCTTTAATGACTGGATATGTTTTTTTTCTTTTTAATTTATTTTTTTATTGAAGGATAATTGCTTTACAGAATTTTGTTGTTTTCTGTCAAACCTCACCAGTAATCAGCCATAGGTATACATATATCCCCTCCCTTTTGAACTTCCCTCCTGTCTCCCTCCCAATCCCACCCCTCTAGGTTGATACAGAGCCACTGTTTGAGTTTCCTAAGCCATACAACAACTTCCTGTTGGCTGTCTATTTTACACATGGTAATGTAAGTTTCCATGTTACTCTTTCCATGCATCTCATCCTCTCCTCCCCTCTCCCCATGTCTGTAAGTCTATTCTCTGTCTGCTTCTCCATTGCTGCCCTGTAAGTAAATTCTTCAGTACCATTTTTCTAGATTCTGTATATGTGCAATAGAATATGATATTTGTCTTTCTCTTCCTGACTCACTTTACTCTGTATGATAGGTTTTAGGTTCATCATGAGAACTGATTCAAGTGCATTCCATTATATGGCTGAGTAATATTCCATGGTGTATATGTACCACAACTTCTTTATCCATTCATCTGTCGATGGACATCTAGGTTGCTTCCATGTTCTAGCTATTGTAAATAGTGCTGCAGTGAACAATAGGATACATATGTCTTCTTCAGTTTTGCTTTCCTCAGGGTATATGCCTAGGAGTGGAATTGCTGGGTCATATGGTGGTTTTATTCCTAGTTTTTTAAAGAATCTCCATACCGTTTTCTGTAGTGACTGTATCAATTTACATTCCCACCAAGAGTGCAAGAGAGTTCCCTTTTCTCCACACACTCTCTAGCATTTATTGTGTGTAGACTTTTTGATGAGGGCCATTCTGACCAGTGTGAGGTGATATCTCATTGTGGTTTTGGTTTGCATTTCTCTAATAATGAGCGATGTGGAACATCTTTTCATGTTTGTTAGGCATCTGTATGCCTTCTTTAGAGAAACATCTGTTTAGATCTTTTTTCCACTTTTTGATTGGGTTGTTTGTTTTTCTGGCATTGAGTTGTATGAGCTGCTTGTATATTTTGGAAATTAATCCTTTGTCAGTTGTTTCATTTGCCATTATTTTCTCCCATCCTGAGGGTTGTCTTTTCACCTCTCTTATAGTTTCCTTTGCTGTGCAAAAGTTTTAAGTTTAATCAGGTCCCACTTGTTTACTTTTGTTTTTATTTCCGTTACTCTAGGAGGTGGGTCATAGAGGATCTTGCTTTGATTTATGTCATCAAGTGTTCTGCTTACGTTTTCCTCTAAGAGGTTTATAGTTTCTGGTCTTAAATTTAGGTCTTTAATCCGTTTTGAGTTTATCTTTATGTATGGTGTTAGGAAGTATTCTAATTTCATTCTTTTACATGCTGTCCAGTTTTCCCAGCACCATTTATTGAAGAGACTGTCTTTGCCCCATTGTGTATTCTAGTCTTTGTCAAAAATAAGGTATCCATAAGTGCATGGGTTTATTTCTGGGCTTTCTATCTTGTTCCATTGGTCTATATTTCTGTTTTTGTGCCAGTACCATATTGTCTTCATGACTGTAGCTTTGTAGTATAACCTGGAGTCAGGAAGGTTGATTCCTCCAGCTCCATTCTTCTTTCTCAAGACTGCTTTGGCTATTTGGGGTCACTTGTGTTTCCATATGAATTGTGAAAGTTTTTTGTTCTAGTTCTGTGAAAGATGCCATTGGTAATTTGATAGGGATTGCATTGAATATGTAGATTGCATCTGATAGTATAGTCATTTTCACAATATTGATTCCTCCTACCCAGGAACATGGAATATCTCTACTTCTGTTTATATTGTCTTTGATTTCTTTCATCAGTGTCTTATATTTTTCTGTGTACGGTTCTTTTGTCTCCTTAGGTAAGTTTATTCCTAGATATTTAATTCTTTTTGTTGCAATGGTGAATGGGATTGATCCCTTAATTTCTTTTTCTGATTTTTCTTTGTTAGTATATAGAAATGCAAGTGATTTCTGTGTATTGATTTTGCATCCTGCAACTTTGCTAAATTCACTGATTAGCTCTAGTAATGTTCTGATACTATCTTTATGGTTTTCTATGTACAGTATCATGTTATCTGCAAACAGTGAGAGCTTTATTTCTTTTCTGATCAGCATTCCTTTTATTTCTTTTTCTTCTCTGATTGCTGTAGTTAGGACTTTCAGAACTATGTTGAATAATAGTGGTGAAAGTGGACACCCTTGTCGTGTTCCTGATCTCAGGGGGAATGCTTTCAGTTTTTCACCATTGAGAATAATGTTTGCTGTAGGCTTATCAGATATGGTCCTTACTATGTTGAGGTAGGTTCGTTCTATGCCCATTTTTGAAAAATTATAATTATAAATGGGTGCTGAACTTTGTCAAAGGCTTTTTCTGCATCTATTGAGGTTATCATATGGTTTTTATCTTACAATTTGTTAATATCGTGTATCACATTGATTGATTTGCATATATAGAACGAGCCTTGCTTTCCTGAAATAAGCACAACTTGATCATAGTGAATGAGCTTTTTGATGTATTGCTCAATTCTGTTTGCTAAAATTTTTTAGCAAAAAAATTTTTGTTGAGGATTTTTGCATCTATGTTCATCAGGGATAATGGCCTGTAGTTTTCTTTTTTGTGTATTGTCTTCATCTGGTTTTGGTATCAGGGTGATGGTGGCCTCGTAGAATGAGTTTGGAAGTGTTCTTTCCTCTGCAATTTTTTGAAAGAGTTTTAGAAGGATAGATATTATGCCCTATCTAAATGTTTGATAGAATTCTCCTGTGAAGCCATCTGGTCCTGGGCTTTTGGTTTTTGGGAAAATTTTGATCACAGCTTCAATTTCAGTGCTTGTAATTGGGATGTTGGTAATTTCCATTTCTTCATGGTTCAATCTTGGAAGATTGAACTTTTCTAAGAACCTGTCCATTTCTTCCAGATTATCCATTTTATTGCCATGCAGTTGTTTGTAGTAGTCTCTTATAATCCTTTGTATTTCTGCATTGTCTGTTGTAACCTCACCTTTTTCATTTCCAATTTAGTTGATTTGATTTTTCTCTCTTTTTTTCTTGATGAGTCTGGCTAAAGGTTATCAATTTTGTTTATCTTCTCAAAGAACCAGCTTTTAGTTTTATTAATCTTTACTATTGATTCTTTCATTTCTTTTTTCATTTATTTCTGCTCAGATCTTAATGATTCCTTTCCTTCGACTAATTTTGGGGTTATTTTTGTTCTTCTTTTTCTAGTTGTTTTAGGTGTAAACTTAGGTTTTCTATTCTATGTTTTTCTTGTTTCTTGACATAGCTTGTATTGCCATAAACTTCCCTCTTAGGACTGCTTTTCCTGCATCCCATAGATTTTGAGTTGTCGTGTTTTCATTGTCATTTGTTTCTAGAAATTTTTTGATTTCCCTTTTGATTTCTTCAGTAGCCTGTTGGTTATTTAGAAAGGTGTTGTTTAATCTCCATGTGTTTGTGTTTCTTACAGTTTTTCCTTGTAATTGATATCTACTCTCATAGCATTGTGGTCGGAGAAGATGCTTGATACAATTTCAATTTTGTTAAATTTACTGAGGTTTGCTTTGTGACCCAAGATGTGGTCTATCCTGGAGAATGTTCCATGTGCACTTGAGAAGAAGTTGTATTCTTCTGCATTTGGATGGAATGTCCGGAAGATATCAATAAGATCCATCTCTTCTAATGTATCATTTAAGATTTGTGTTTCCTTATTATTTTTCTGTTTTGATGATCTGTCCATTGGTGTGAGTGGGTTGTTAAAGTCTCTTACTATTATTGTGTTACTGTCAATTTCTCCTTTTATGTTTGTTAGTGTTTGTCTTCTGTATTGAGGTGCTCCTATGTTGGGTGCATAGATATTTACAATTGTTATGTCTTCCTCTTTGATTGACCCCTTGATAGTTATGTAGTGTCCTTTCTTATCTCTTGTAATCTTCTTTATTTTACGGTCTATTTTGTCTGATATGAGGATTGCTGCTCCAGCTTTCTTTTGCTTCCCATTGCATGGAAAATATTTTTCCATCTTCTCACTTTCATTCTATATGTTTTGAGGTCTGAAGTGGGTTTCTTGTAGACAGCATATATATATATATGTGTCTTGTTTTGTATACATTCAGCCAGTCTGTGTCTTTTGGTTGGAGAATTCAATCCATTTACATTTAAAATAATTATTGATATATATGTTCCTATTGCCATTTTCTTAATTGTTTGGGGTTGATTTTGTAGATCTTTTTTCTTCAGTTGTAGTTCTTGACTATACAAGTCCCATTAACATTTCTTGTAAATTGGTTTGGTGGTACTGAATTTTCTTAACTTTTGCTTGTCTGAAAAGCTTTTTATTTCTCCATCAATTTTGAATGAGATCCTTGCCAAATACAGTAATCTTGGTTATAGATTTTTCCCTTTTAGTAATTTAAATATATCCTGCCATTCCCTTCTGGCATGCAGAGTTTCTGCTGAAAGATCAGCTGCTAAGCATATGGGGTTTCCCTTGCATGTTACATGTTGCTTCTCCCTTGCTGCGTTTAATATTCTTTCTTTGTGTTTAGTCTTTGTTAGTTTGATTAGGATGTGTCTTGGTGGGTTTCTCCTTGGATTTACCCTGTTTGGGATTCTTTGTGCCTCTTGGACTTGATTGACTATTTCCTTTTCCATGTTGGGGAAATTTTCAACTATAATCTCTTCAAAAATTTTCTCATACCCTTTCTTTTTCTCTTCTTTTTCTGGGACTCCTATAATTCGAATGTTGGTGCATTTGATATGGTCCCAGAGGTCTCTGAGACTATCCTCAGTTCTTTTTATTCTTTTTACTTTATTCTGCTCTTCAGAAGTGATTTCCACTAGTTTATCTTCCAGCTCACGGATTCGTTCTTCTGCTTCAGATATTCTGCTGTTGATTCCTTCTAGAGTATTTTTAATTTCAGTAACTGTGTTGTTTATTCTTTAATTCTTCTAGGTCTTTGTTAATTGACTCTTGAATTTTCTCCATTTTGTTTTCAAGGTTTTTGATCATCTTTACTATCAGTATTCTGAATTCTTTTTCACATAGTATGCGTATTTTGTCTTTATTTATTTAGACTTCTGTGTTTCTTGTTTGTTCCTTCATTTGTGTAGTATTTCTCTGCCTTTTCATTATTTTTTTTAACTAATTGTGTTTGAGGTCTCCTTTCCCTGGGCTTCAAGGTTGAATTCTTTCTTCCTTTTGGTTTCTGCCCTCCTAATTTGGTCCAGTTGTTTGTGTAAACTTCTTATAGGGTGAGATTTTGCTGAGTTTTTATTTGTTTGTTTGTTTGTTTTTCCTCTGATGGGCAAGGCTGAGTGAGGTGGTAATCCTGTCTGCTGTTGTATTTTTGTTTTGTTTGTTGTTTAGATGAGGCATCCTGCACAGGGTGCTACTGGTGGTTGTGTGATGCCAGGTCTTGTATTAAAATGGTTTCTTTTGTGTGAGTTCTCACTATTTGGTACCCCCTAGGGTTAGTTCTCTAGTAGTCAAGTGTCTTGGAGTCAGTGCTCCCACTCCAAAGGCTCAGGGCTTGATCTGTGAGTTGACTCGACTTCCCAAACATCTAAACTCCACGTTTTCAGTGCTGGCTCAGACATGGCATTCATATTTGTCTTAAAGGAACTGAAGAGCAAGTCTATAACTAAGTTCAAGGAGATGTTCACAGACACCAGGTCGATGTCTAGAAAATGAAATCCCATGCCTCCCATAAACTACCTCCCAAGGCTCTAGTAAAAAGTCCTAAGATATATGGTGAATCCTTTTAATTAGTCCTGTCCCATCGTCACATTTGGTGGCTCCCTGGGCCACCACAGGGGCAGAACCCAAGGCCACCACCAACTGTGGGGATGTGAGCAGCTGGGCGATCCCTGGATGCCCAGGCAGCTTCAGAAATACTCAGAAATTTCACTAGATATATTTTAAACTTCCTAAATGTTATATCATATTTAATATTCCATATTATACCTGAAGAAAGGAATGTCTACCCACTCCAATATCCTTGCCTGGGAAATCTCATGGACAGAGGATCCTGGTGGGCTACAGTCCATGGGGTTGGAAAGTGTCAGACATGGCTAAGCGGCTAATACTCACACACATTATATTGTATATGGAAAAAATCTTTAACATAACTGAATACTGGAAATCTGGAACAGGTCAGACCCCATATATTTGAGTCAATAGTCTTTTTTCATACTTCTTGTTAGTCACCTTATTCTTTTAATATAATTGAAAAAATAATAAAATATGATAACTAATGTATATTTTATAAGATTAATTAAAATATTAGTACTAAAATTTTCCTTCCTTTTTAACTCTATATCCCACTTCCCAAAGGCAAATGGTTAAAAGTGTTTTTAACAATTTATTTCAATATTTGCTGCCATTTAACTTCCTTAGAAAGTTAAGTTTTGATAACCTATCTAAAAATATTTCCCCCATTTTGTTTAATTGATTGTTTGACTAGATAGAGTTCTAGGTTTAGAATCATTTTCATTTAGAATTCTTGAATGCATTGCACCTTGTATCTTCAAGCTGATGTTAACTTGATGGCCAGTTCTTTGTATGAGTCATCATTTTTCTCTTAAGATTTCATTTTGAAATTCAGTTTTCCTGATTCTTCACTTTCTGTGCAGAGAATTTTCAATCTGAAATGTATTACCATTATTGTTATGAGTATTCATAATTTCTGAACCTCCACTGTTTTCATTCTCTTTTTTAGAATTTCTCTTCATTGGATGTTGCACTTTCTGAGTTGATTCTCTGTAACCCTTATCTTTCCCTTCTTGTAGTTCATCTTTTTGTTTAATTTTTTTTGTTCTCTCTGGTCAATTTCTGTGACTCCATGTTATAACATTTCTGGTGAGTTTTATTTATGTTTTGGTCTTGCCAGCAGCAGAGTGCTGCAAAGGCAGTCACTGAGTGGCTTGGGGCATCACTTCTCCCTTAGACAATTTGTGACTTGTTTGTTTATGATGGGTATAATCTGGCCAAGGTTTGCATACTTTCATTTCTTCTGTCATTATTCTTTTGTTTTGCCTTTAAGTTGCAGTTACATAAATACTGGAAATTATTATGTGTGTTTTACTTAACAATTGAAGTAATTGTGTAGAATTCATTCCAATGCTAGGACTTGAGAGAATTTGTCCTGAAGGACACCCTAGTAGAAAAATCTGTTAGGATGTGTGTGTGTGTGCTAAGTTGCTACAGTTGTGTCTGACTCTTTGCAATCCTATGGACTGTAGCTCACAAGGCTTCTCTGTCCAAGGATTTTCCAGGTGAGTATACTGGAAGGGTTGCCATGCCCTCCTCCAGGGAATCATCCCAACCTAGGGATTGAACTGGCTTCTCCTGCAACCCCCTCTTAGCAGGCAGATTCTTTCTCACTGAGCCACCAGGGAAGCCCATTAGGATGTGCAGAAGGGGTAAATCCTGTGGAGGAACTTTTCTGTTCCTTTCAGGTTTACATATTCTTGAGGAATCAGCCCCAGGTGACAATGAGAGCTCCTCAGCATCCAGCAACCACATAGGCTTTCTGAAGTGGGTTCCAGAAGAACTTAATATTACCACCTGTTCCATTTACAATGATGGCTGGAGAAGGAGGCAGACAGGGGGCAACAGGATTCTTGGGACAGTAATATTCATACTAATGAATCAAACTTATGTCAACTCACCTGTGTGCAATAAAGTCCATCTACTGACACTGGGTTGGGGTGAAGGAAAGTGTAGTGTTTATTGCAAGGCCAAGAAAGGAGTATGGGCAGCTAATGCTCAAAGACCCGAACTCCTCTGAAAAGACATGCAAAATTCGCTTCTGAGGTTTGAGAGTAACCCTGGAGCCCAGCCAGCAGGCCCACATTGGTCTTGGAATTTGTGGGTTGTCTCAACAAGTAAAACCCCTTAAAGAATTGTGGGATTGGAGGTGCTGGTTAGACCCATGGCTTGCCAACCTCCCCCCTTCCCCAGTTCCCAGGGAAGTACAATAGAGCAGGTGAGAGATTCCATTGTGAAAGTTGAGGACTGAGGATGTTGGGTGAGGGGGATGCACCCAATCAAGTGGAAGATGTGTACCTTAGAGAGGTACAGTGCCTACCACTGGGGTGGTTTAGAAAGGAGAGGAAAAGCAATGCTGCCATGTCCTGGGCCCCATGAGTGAGCACACTACCTGGTAGCTCTTATTGCCTAAACAAAAACATTTTGGGCAGAAGACTTCACTGTGGGACCAACCATCCAATAGACAGCACCACCTTTCCACATCCACCTCTGCACAGAGGTAGCAGTGACCAGCAGGAAAGGGGGTGCTCCCTCCAAATGCACACACACACACCAATAAAAGTTGCACTGGAGCAGAGAATAGAGGGCCTGGGAAAGTGGGTGTGACATTCCCTTCTCTGCTTCCAGCACTTTCAGACAAACCTCTGGACTGAGACTTTGAACTGAGCACTAGTAATTGTACTTTCCGAATTTCACTGAGTGTTAGTTAAGAAAGAGATTAAATTTAAACTGGATTTAATCATTACTGGATAATTGAGTTTAACTGGCTGAGCTAGATTCAGTCTTCCTGATGCTGAATGGGCATGGAGAGCCTGTTAACTAATCAGCCTCACACTTGTTTCACTGAATTGAGACTCTTCAACCAAAACTGTTGCACAGAGAAAAGAATACCTGAAGGAATATTCAGCAAACTATTGACACTGGTTATCTATGGGGATGTGTGTGGAGAGTTATTCTACATTATGGATTGTTTTTATAATCATAGTGCTATTTTGTAATTATAAAATGACAATAACAAAGTGTAAAAACTCAGAAGCTGATTAGCTGACAGCTGACTAGTTTAATGTGTCAGCTGTACTTGCTGATGGAGCCACTGCTAATGAGGAAGACCAAGACAGTCCAGTGGGGTGGGATGTGAAGACCAATGCAAACCCATTACTTCCATGAGCAAATTGAGTGGAGACTCTGCTTGATAATGTGAGCAGCTAGTACACATGAGCAGGACAAACATTTAATGCATCATCCAAACCATGGCATTTTGAGTGAGCCAGAGCACTGGTACTAATTCTGCTGGGACCACAGTGTAAACCAGAACTACTCCCTGGCACACCAGCAAGTTGTCACTCTGAGCATAGTGTATATGCCATGTGGCTATGGTCTAGGAGTGGAGGTCACCTCAGGGCTGTACCCATGTGCCCTGGAGAAGGTCTGGGCACCCTAAAGTGATCCATGTAGTGAATTTTGGTGATTAAAAAGTCCTAGACTAGTAATGTCCGGTAGAAATATAACATGAGAGCCACATATGCAACTTAAACTTTTTCTAGTAGACACATTAAAAAAGTAAAAAAGAAGCTGATGAATTTAATCCTAATAATATATTGTATTTCATCCATGTGGAAGGCAGAGTAATGTCCTCCAAAGATGTTCACATTCTAATTTTGCCACCTGTGGTATGTTACCCTACAGGACACAAGGGATTTAACAGATATGATTAAGTGAAGGGCCTTGAGAAGGGGAGATACATCTAGATTATTCTGGATTTTCTGGGCCTGTTCTAATCACATGAATTGTTAAAAGCTGAGATTATTTTCTGACTGTGGTCAGAGAAGACTGTTCAGACAGATGGAACACTGTGGGCTTTGGAGATGGATGAAGGGGTCCATGAGTCAAGGACTGTGGGCAGCCTTTAGACAATGGAAAAGACAAGGAAACAGCTTCTCCCCTACAGCCTACAGAGGCACACACCTGGACTTTGGTTCAGTGAGACCCAGTTTGGATTTTTGATATCCATGGCTGTCATATAAAAAATTGGTGTTGTTTTAAGCCAGTAAATTTAGTAGTAGTTTGTTATACTAGCAATAAGAATCTAGTATAATCCAACATGGGCTTCCCAGGGGGCACTAGTGGTAAAGAACATGCCCACTAATCCAGGAGATGTAAGAGAGGCAGGTTCAATTCCTGGGTTGGGAAGATCCCCTGGAGGAGGGCATGGCAACCCACTCCAATATTCTTGCCTGGAGAATCCCATGGACAGAGGAGCCTGGCAGGTTATAAGCACGTAGGGTCACAAAGAGTAGGACATGACTGAAGTGACTTAGCACACATGCATAATCCAACATATTTTCACTTTACCACTTGATCGTATAAAAATTATACACAAGATATCTTGCATTCTCTATTTCATGTTAAGTCTTCAAAGTCCCGCGTGTATTTTACACTTTAAAGCCCAGCTCAGATCTCAATTCAGGCTCTCATTTCTAACATTAGTGGCCACATGTTGATTAGCGGTTACCATACTGAAAATTCTAGACCCTTAGCTCCAGGATTCTGAAATCTAAGTTTCCCAGCACTGATTTATCCCAGCGTGAAGCATCTGCAGAGCATCCTTCTAGGGTAGCCCTATTTCCAGTGTTTTATTTCCAGCCAGTGGCACTTTGCTTGTGTGTGTATGTGTGGGTTACCTCCTTGAGCATTTAAGCTGTGCCTGTGGGTGGTGGGGCAGGGCCAGCAGCCTTGGCAGACATCCCACATGGCCCAGGGAAAAAAGGGATAGATTTTGCATGTCCTAGTTGTCCTCCCAGCAGGAACCAGCTTGCCAACTGATCTCCTGCTAAAGATCCTTTATCACTGCTCTCAGTCCTGCCGGCCTTGGCCAGCAGCTATTTCTGGGTCTCCACAGAGACCAGTGTTGACTCATGGAAGGTCTGCATTCCATATTTTTTAATTAAAAATTTTTTTTATTCTAGCTGTGTTGAGATATAATTGAACGTTGTGTGAGTTCAAGGCACACAGTGATCTGAAAGACTCATATGTTATCAAATGTTTACCGGAAAAAGATTACTTAACACACGTTTCACCTCACCCTTTTATTGTTGTTGTTATGGTGGGAACCTTAAGGCTCTGCTCTCATAGAAACTTGCCAGTGTACAGTACAGTATTGTTAACTCCAGTCCCACACCCCAGTTTGATCTGCTTTCACGTGCACCTGCATGAAACAGGCAGAGATAGTTGCAGGAGGCTCTAACTGAAGATAGTTAGGTGCCCATTCATGCCAAGGGGGCATGAGCATTTAGGTCATTCTTCATGGTCTCTTCTAGAGCCTGATCCACAATAAGCAGGTCACACAAGGAATGGGCCAGTCTGGCCGTAGGACTAGGCACTTACTCTCTGGTTTGTTGGCACAGCCTGTCAGTAAAACCAACAGAGAGCAGTAGGCGCTGAATACCTAACTCTCCCACATAATGGCTCTTTATAATATTAGATGCGCAAAAAGGTCACAAGGGACATACCGCACTTGCTGAAGGTTGAGCTGCTGTTGCAAAGCAAGCAGAGAAAAAAAGCACATGTTATTATCGCCTCTGATTAGATTTCCCAGAGAAATGACCCATCACCTGGGCAAGTAATCCTAATGTCCATCAGCTTCTTCTGGGTCTCTGCTTCTGACTGTAATTCATTTCTCTCTGGCACATGTTGTTTATATTTCTGATTAGACTAAGGTGAAAAAGAGGTGAATTTATTGGTACAGTTTGCTCATGTACTCTATGCTATTGGTAATTCTGAAGTGCATTCAGAGGCACTGGCCTTCTAATTAAGAACTTTCACAGAATTCTGTGATATGTGGATGGTCAGCCGTGAATGGAGAAAACCTGCATCTGAGGGGGGTGGTGGTATGGTGCGGGTGGAGCTATTAGGACTGCAGAAAGAATGATTCATTTCAAGGTTATGGTCTAGATAGGGAAATTGCAACCCTTGGCAAGTCTACAAAGTGCTATCCACACAAATAAAAATTATTCATTAAACTGGATATGGAAAATTTTGCCAGGGAAAGTCTAGTCTTAATAGCACCGTGTTCTTATTTTTAACCTCCCAGCAGATTATAGCTCAGTCTCTCCTCAGTTTTAAATGTGTGTGGGGGGGGCGGGGGGGCACATGATGGAGATGTAGCAGTGTTTTCAAGAGGATAAAATTATGACAGCATGGAGTATTCTCACTCTACATGGTTTCTCCTCCTTCCAACTCAAGGAGAATTTACAGGTTCTGTGGTGGTAAAATCCACTGTGGAAAGCCCTGGTCCGTTTCTAACTTTAGTGGATTCCTGCAAGGCAAGGTGTGAGCTGACGCTGGATGCCTGGGAATCTAGTTTTAGGTCAGATCTTTGAGAAGTCTGATCTTTGAGAGCCTCTAGGGATTTGCAAGGAATGTTCAGCCTGGTTGAGGTTAGGTCCCCTAAAGTAAGGATCTAGAGAGTGAGGGCTGGGGGCTCTGGAGAAATTCTATTCCACTAATGTGTCAGAAGGGGCATTTGTATTGGTTTAAGGCTGCAAAGGGCAAGCTGCAGTGACTTGCAGTTACGATTGTAAGGAGCCCAGCATCTAATGCAGGGAATCCTTCTAAGTCAGAGAGAAAAATATATCCCAGGGCAGACAGTTTTATCTGTTTGTGCTTATAAACAAAAGCATTGTCAAGTGTTAGCTCCAGGTTTGGAGAACTTTGTTAGAAAACTCAGAGGTCACTGGTTTAATGAACAGAATTGAGTGTTTATTAGTAAAAAAAAAAATTATTTTAAACAAGAAAGCAACTGAGGGAAATCAACCAGATTAGACCTCAAACTGGAAAAGAAGCTCAAAAGAAAACACAGCGCATCCAAGTGGTTATTTTAAATGCATATGAAATTCTATAATAGGAAATGGGAAACAGATTTCTATGTACTTCAGTTACTATGGCCAATGGGTAACTAAGGAAATACTCTACTATTCCCTACTGATTTTTTCTGGGTGATTTTAACCAAGTATAAAAGCCATCGAGAAAAAATGTAGCATGCATGCCTAGCTACATAGGGAGAAAAGCAAATAAAAAAGCACGTCGTTCTTTACATAAAAAGCTTTTTCCCAAAGAAAAGTAGTGCAGTGGTCATGGTTGTCCAAAAAAAAAAAAAAAAAAAACCCAAAAAGCCAAATCACAAAAAGGGACAAATACTTTTAAAACGATGGCATAATGGGGCTGCTGTTAATATTTAGAAAGACAGAGAATTATAGGGTTGAGCTGCAGAGAAAATGGCTCAAGGTTCTATTTTCAGCTTTTCTACATGTCAGAGGTGGCCAATGAGGGGTGGCTGGCAGGGCGGCTGGCACGCTTCCAGCTGAACTGGTTTAAAAGCAGAGACCAGAGGAGCCTTCTTGGAGTTGAAGCAGCAGGTAGAACAGCCTCTAGGACCCGTTTTTCTACATATTGCATTCTTTTTCCTTTTAATTTTCAACTTGATGGCCATTAGGAGGAGATTACCTGGTTGGATCATTTAGTCAGAAGTTATCGAGTTTCCATTTGGCCAAAGGCTGTGTATCTACCAGCCATGCAAGAAACCCCTTTTAACTCTGAGCTCTCATAAGACCTCTGCAGTGGTCCCAGGAGTGCTTTTGAGTCTTCTTTCTATATAATTGGAAAGACAGGAAGACTTACTGGAGCTGCCCTAAGAGTTTCACTTGAACTAGACTGTCTAAATCTACCATATTTGCGTGAGGCCAAATTCTGGTTGCCTCTGTGTGTGTGTGTGTGTGTGTGTGTGTGTGTGTGTGTTCTCTGGGGTACATGGTGTCTGTTTTCTCTTCCTCTCACACACTGGGCCAATTTACCTTATCCAGGTTAATTGCACATTTTTGTTATTATTCTGGAAATTAGGTCATCCTGGTGGTCAGACAAGCCACCTCGAGTTACCACATAAATGTTTTGCTCAGAGGCACAGAGGTAAACGTATTCAGAGGCATCTTCCTTGTGAGCCTTTCCAGTTATACTTGCCTAAAGGATTGACAAATTCAGGTTTTTCCTGCTGTCGGAAACAGTGTGCCACTCTCATCTTCAGAAAGCCAGCAGCGAAGCAGTACAACATGTAATATCGTGACTAACAAGAGGACCTGTCATGCTTGTTCCTGGGGGTGGGTGCCTCATACTACCTATTCCTGACAGGGCTCCATTTGATGTCCCCTGTCTAGCAGTGAACTCAGCAACCATAGCTCAACAACCAGACTCACTGCATGAGGTCATTGTCACAAACTTGTGGCCCCCATGATGGAGACTGGGACTAAAGCGAGTATGTGGGGAGATGGGATCAGATCCTGCTGTTGCCTTGTTGCTAGGACAATACCCAACACATGGGATTTCAGCTGAAGCAATCACGCTCAGATCAGACTTAGATTAGGCTTCTCGGGGGAGGATTAAATCCAGCTCTTGTTTCTGAAGAACTTGCACACATGAGCCTGGCACTGTAACTTTGACTAATAAGTGTGAAAAGAGAAATCAGAGTCCTTGATCTGTGAAGAGCTCTTCTGGGAAAAAAGAAATACACAATACCAGTGCTGACTTTATCAGGTGTTTAATCTTGTCGATGTCCCTGGGGCTCATG
This sequence comes from Giraffa tippelskirchi, assembly GCF_054371585.1. Classification (NCBI taxonomy): domain Eukaryota; kingdom Metazoa; phylum Chordata; class Mammalia; order Artiodactyla; family Giraffidae; genus Giraffa; species Giraffa tippelskirchi. The sequence goes on from NC_137275.1 coordinate 194,090,354, forward strand.
AGTTTATGACAAGCTGCATTAATGTCTATCAATTACTTTGGAAAGGGAAAGGCGCCGTGAATGCCCTAATACTACTCACTCCTCAAGCCTTGCTCTTGCCCACTCTCTTACTCTAACTCCATTCTTGGTCTCCAACTTAGGCACTCTGTTCTTTTCTATTTACTTATATATAGGATCAGGATATTAGCTACAAAGGTTTAGAGTCTCAAAAATTATTTGCTAACGTAACACCCCACAGATTACTTCCTGGTTGAGTGGATTAAGCTTGTCTCCCTTAATCCTGAGGTCAATCATAGCGTCACTAATGGTAGGGAACTAAGTGTTACTTGTCTTCTGATGTGGGGCAATATGAAGTACACTACAGCTCTCTGATGGATCCTAGCCAGGAAGTGTTCGTGTCTCATCCTTTGGATCTAATTTTCAGTTTACAGGGAATATGGAGATAGGAGGACAAGTTTAAGAGGATAGGACTTCTGCTAGGTACCTGGCCGGCTATCTTCCAGGACTCCGTGATGTGTAATGAAAGATGAGAGTCCTAGATTAAAAGAAAGTTAAAGATAATAATCTGATATAATGCATTGATTGGATGCTGGGTTCGCTAAACTAGCAGTAACACATTTTGGATACAATGGGAGTGGGGGATTGAAAAGTATTGGATTAGAAGAAGATTTATTAACATGGAAAGATGAACGATTATATATGCATAGAAGGAAAGTGTGGAAAGCTATACACATAAGTGTTAACTGTGGTAACCTTGGGGAATAAGAATATGATGTTTTGAATTTTCCTGTTTTTTCCTTATTGACATTTTTCATTTTTTCCAACTTCATTGAGATATAATTGACACATAATATTATTTAAGATGTACGATGTGATGATCCAATACACATGAGATCTAATTTTTTTTAACAGTGAAGACATATTGCTTTTGTAATCACAAAAGTTTGTTAAAAAGGAAACAAACCAAGAAATGCACTTCCAGGCAGCAGTGATGAAAAGGGACAGGAATTCAGGCCAGTCAGGCTGCTCCTGGGCTAACATAAAGGATGTGCGAATGCCTCCAGGCCACCCTGAGGCTCATCAGGAAGTCCCCAGCAGAGACCATAATTCTACAGTCATGTAGCCCCACTTGTTCCATTTTGAAGCACAGGTGAACCATAAAATTTGTCACAATATAATTGAACGTGCCAATTGACTTTCCACCGATGATTTTTGAGGGGGATGGGCTGTTGGGATAGGGGCTCTGGGTGTGAGCCTCATGGGAGGTGCTGGGCTGTGTCACCAGCCTTTGTCTTCTCCAGCTATGCTGTGTTCTGAATGGGAAGCGTCTCTTCAGCATGGAATCTTCATAACTCGGTGTATCACTTGGTTAATTCCTCAGGACCAGGTTTTACCAGTGACATTTCCCCTTAGTCAAAGCTTTTCCTGAGAGGAGAATTCGTAGGAGGCAGATGGATGGCACACAGTTTCCACTCAAACATTACGTGACATGCAAACTGAAATACCATCCAGAAGTTCTCTGCTTTAACCCCTTAGTCTTTTCTCCCAGGCAGGTTAGTGATACTGAATGACCCTTCCTGAATATTCAAATGAAGGGATGGTGGAATAGCTTCTCTAATCCTGTTTTGATGGCAAATACAGGATAAGGAAAAATGAAACTAAAAATGAAGAAAAACCAGAGGATTATATCTCAAAATTGAGACAAAAGTTTTACTCTTAAAATGAAGCCAAATACCTAAAAAAAATTACCCTTGCAACAAAGTAATCTTAAATAAAAAGAAAGAATCAGAGGGGAAAGATAACACAGAACAATGACTTCAGTCATAATGTGCAAGGTCCCATCCACCCTGCGGGAGGGAGGTGGAAAGGCCAAGTGTACGCTCTGTTCCTTAGTGACATCAGTTAAGTTCAAATTGAATCATCTGGCCTATCTAGTTGAGTCCCAGGACCTAGAGGGACCAGATTGGCAAATCTGCTTCCAAATGTGTGGAATATGGCCATGATGAGTCGGTTATGACTTAGAATTGAGAATAGTCCTGTTTGTGAGAGGCTGTTTGCTGGCGTGCATGGCTGGCATTTTCACCCTCAAATATACAGTTTTAATTAGAGAGTGAAAAATCCCCTAAATATATAAAAAGTAGAACTATGGAGGGAGGAAACTGATGTTTACCTCTCATAGGGTTGTTCAGCAGCATTTTCTGGTGATTCAGTGTTGGCACCCATCTCAACATGGTGATATCGCTTCACACTGTTGAACTCCTTTTTGCTACTTTGCTAAAGATTACGATGTCAAATGTATGAGCCTGAATTGTATGATTTTTTGTAGATCAAATATGGCTGAATGGTGCAATTTCATGTTGTTTAATCTAACAATCGGCCTTTTCCCTTAGAGGAACTAAGATATGAGTGGAGAGACAAAGAGTAACTCATCAGTGGATGCAAAATGATTAAGAACTGGAATTAAGAAGCCTTTATTTTGAAATCAGTAATGCATATATTCGTAATACTTTAGTTTTTTTCCCTGACTCTCCTCAATAGGTGAATCTTTCCCTTAGATGAACCATCTGGTCAAATTTATAAACCACAGGGGGAATTGACCCAATGACTATATGCAACTCAGTTTTATCCCAAAATATTACTATCTGCCTTGACCACCCATCTTACCTCCAAGAGCAGACTGGAGGTTTTCCAGAAACAAATCCACCCTCACACAACCAAGATTTATGACCATGGTAGCGATTTGGCAGAATATGGTGAAACTCTGAAGGAAAGACCCAAAGAAGAGTTGGTGTTTAAGTGGCTGCAGCATTTCTGGCACAAATACGCAGCTTCCCAAAGTGACTGCTCACTTAGATGGGTAAGCACTGGTTGTGTTTCTTTTAAAATCAGATCCATTACTTTATAATCACACCTTCTGAGACAGGCTCTGGGTCTCCAGAGTCCCTGGAGAGGCATTTTGTTCCTTCTGCCTGAATTTTATTCAATCTCATATCTCAGTGGAGTGGCTGTGACCCGGTAAGTTCTTTTTCAAGTCCTAGAGAGCCTCACTCCTAGATTATCTGTTAGGGTTTTAATTGTTTCTTTTTTTTGTGGAGGGAACTTTATCATTGTAGTAATCATGATACTTCTCAGATTTTGTCTTAACCGCTGTTGAATTTCTAGCACAGAACCAGCTGAACTGCTAGAACACATGACATGATACTGGACTGGTATTTTCTCTTCTTGCAAGTGGCTTTTCTATTTTATAAGGTAAAGGACAATCATGAATTTTCTGACATAGTTAAATAAAAGATCAAAATTAGTCCAAACTGTCCTGAAAGTCCCTGATGCTGGGAAAGATTGAGGGCAGAAGGAGAAGAGGGCGATAGGGGATGAGATGGCTGGATGGCATCACTGATGCAATGAACATGAACTTGGGAAAACTCCAGGAGATGGTGAGGGACAGGGATGCCTGGCATGCTGCTGTCCATGGGGTCCCAAGAGTCAAACACGACTGGGCAACTGAACAACAACCCTGAAAGTCAGATGACAAAAGTTCAGGTCTCAGTTCTGAACTGACTTTCTGTGTTATCTTAGGCAAGTTAACTAACTTCTGGAACTACTACTTTCTGCCATGGGAAAAGAAGGGCATTAAAGTATTACTAAATAATCTCCCAGTTACCATCTAACTCTAAAACAATACAAGTCTGTGTAAAATCTTGTATATTGTTAGGCTATTATTTAAATTATTCCATTATTCCTTAAACATTCACTTTTTAAAAAAATTTATTTTTTGTCATTTTAATTTATTTTTAATTGAACAATAATTGTTTTACAATGTTGAAACATTCACTTTTGTAGAGAGTAAAAGAGAAGATAGCTCAGAAACAGGTAAGTTAGTAGGAAAATCCAGGTTTTAAAGTCTCTATGGTAATTGAGTTATATGGAGATAATTTAATTTTTTAGATATCTTCATCTTTATAAGAAAATATATATAAGAGAGCTCTGGGGATTCTGGAGGATGGCTCCCAACACCTAAAGTGATATGTTTAAAAGTTGGGATTAATATAAATAGAAGTAGTCATATGTGTTGAAGTGGTCATGTTCACTTCAAGGTTTCTTCTTGTGGTTGAAGATTGATGAGGTGCCTATGTTACTGTCTGGCATAAGAGCTGAGCATTAGGCAGAAGAAGAGCACTTACAGAATGTTCGGCACTAGCTCTAGTTTAGGGCCGATGTTAATTGGACAATTTCTTTTGTCATCTTTGGTGTCAGACACCAATCAGGGCCCTGGCCTGATTTGCTTCATCATGAAGTATGGGCTTGAGTGTCCTTACTGGTGACATTCTGCCACCTTGTGGCCATCTGGGGACTTCAGCATTGTGCATTTTCCCTATGTGTCCTGGATCAGAGAAGCAATACGTGACACATTTGCCAGGCTTTAGGATTGCAAGCACCATTCTGTGAGTTCTGTTTATTATTTACAGACTCTTCCATTGATCATCAAATGTTTGTGAGGCATCCCAGCCCCAAAGAAGAGTCAGTTATCTAATCCTTTCATTCTTTAAGCTCACATCAACTCACATAGCTGATGGGATGGCAGAAAGAAAGAGAGGTGTAAGTGTTGTAAATGTCTGATCTGACCTTGGTTTTGCTCCTTTTTTAAAAAAAATAATTTTATTTATTTTTGGCTGTGCTGGATTTTCATTGCTCGGTGGTTTTTTCTTCTAGTTGTGGTGAGTGGGGCTGCTCTCTAGTTGCAATGCGTGGGCTTCTCATTGTGGTGGCTTTGCTTGTTGTGGAGCACAGGCTCTAGGGCATGTGGGCTTCGGTAGTTAGGGCGTGAGAGCTCAGTAGTTGTGGCTCCCTGGCTCTAGAGCCTGGGCTCAGCAGTTGTGGTGCACAGGCTTAGTTGCTCTGTGACATGTGAGATCTTCCGATTCAGGGATTGAACCCGTGTCTCCTGCATTGACAGGAAGATTTTTTACTACTGAGCCACCAGGGAAGCCCCAGTTTCACTCCTTAATAGATTCTTGCTTCAGGGAAGCCCAAGGTCTGAAGTTGAGAGGCCAGGTTCTTCCTGGTTCTGCAGATTAAACTGTCCATCCTTGGGAAGACCAACTCGCCCCTCCATCCTCAACCTGCAGTTACGAGGCTTTTTAGTATAGGGTTACTGCTTGTGTGTTACTGCACATCACAGCACCCGTCTGTGGTAGGTACTATTTTTATCCTCATTTTATAGATTTACTGAGATTCAGAGACATCATCATCAACTTGTCTAAGGTTGATCAGACAAACCACAGTAACATGAGTTTCCATAGTGAACCCCTTTGCCTTGTCCTTGTGAAATAAAAACACCCACTTTACTGCACACAAAGCAGATGTAAGATCACAGGAGATGATAATGCAAATGAAAGCTGTTTAAAATGAGAAAAATCTATTCAGATGTTGGTTGGCATTTTAAAAAATTATCACTATTACTTTTATTGTGCATGATGCTGAGATTGTTGCTAATGACAGGCAAAAATTGCGTATTTCCTCAATGGAAGGGAAGAGTGACTTCTTGGAGAGGAATATCCAGATTGATTAAAAAGTTATTTGTAGCTGCTATAAAGGATATTCTCTAATCCTCTCATTTTCCTATTTGCTGCACAGTTTCAGACTAAGCTGATCCTAATTAGAGATTGTTCGTGGGAAATGAATTTCTTTGTGAATTCCATGTATAAATGAAAAAGGTGGCTTTGAACCATGGGGGGATAGCAACTAGACCAGTGTGATAAAAGTTTTGAGATGTTTGCCTGTAGCTGCCTAGGGGAATTGGACAGTTTATTTAAATTAAACGGGGGAAAATAGATGTTCTATCATCCTCTCTGAGGGATCAAGAGGAATTCATTTTGTGTTGTTTCTCTGGGACTTGAGTTCCTTGGAATGATTGCAGATAGACTTTTCAGCTCTCTACCAAATTAAGAACAATATCTGCATCATAAAAACAAGTAATGCTCAGGGTAAAAACCACCAAACAAAAAACAATGTATTCTTCTATTCTCAAATCTAATGTTGGATGATGTCTTAACAAAACCTAGCCAAAGTACATAAAGGGACTACACTGGATGTGAAGTATGTAACCAGATGGTCTAGGTAGCGCATGTTCACCACTCACTTCCCTGACACACTCTCACAAATCATTCATTCAACAGGATAAAGCCAGAAAGAAACCCAGACAAGAGTAGTAAGTCTTTGGAGGGCAAGATCCTGCTTGAAATGCTGGAGAATCAATGGAGCAGACATGGGATTCCATCAGCAGGCATCTCATTAGAAATTTTGAAATTGTGTCTCTGTGACTTTTCTGCCCCTAACAAAAGAGTGTTGTGTTGGAAAACATTTTGGTTTGTTTTATGGGATATGAACTGCTAATGTTTGCCATGTTGTATCCATAGTTAGAATACATGACCTATAAATTAAATTTTTAGTCCCTGTGGCCTTTTTTTCTTGGTAAATGACTGCCGTACATACCTGAATTTTATTCATTATCTACCTGTATTGTATAATTCAGAGATATGTAGGGACTAGAAATGGAAAAATTACACACTGAATTCCTCCTCCAGTGCACGCAGACACATACCCACGCATTTTAACAGGTTTAAAATAATCCATAAAATTTAAATTAAAATAACTTCAAGGTTTTTTTTAAGGAGAAAATGTCATAAAAAGAAAGGTTGCGGAATATAAAAGAGAAAATATATCAACTCTGCCCATTTCTTGTTGATGGTGGTGATGTGGGTGGTAGAGAAGTTGGAGATGGGTTGAGTGCATAAGAATTTGGCTTCTTAAACCACTTCTTATCCTCTCACCTGTTACCTCTTTAAGTCCTACCTAGCTAGTGGTTGTGAGAGATAGGAGGGCCATCAATCTAGCATACTATGTAAACTGGTGGACAGGGCAATGTCAAATTACCTAAACTTGGATTCTCCTGGCCTGTATTGAAGAACATCATGAAATAATTGTTTCTACCATAAGGAAGTTGTGGTAGTTGCTGTTATATTACGGGATGGTTGCCCTCCTTATGGAGACTCTTAAGATAAATTAGTTTGCTCTTAGCATCAGGAACAGTTGTTTTTCTCCTGAGCAATGAAAAAAAAACAAACCTTATGACACTGAGATGTGTCTTTAAAGATCTTATTGTTGCACTGACCATTAGAAAGCTTGAAGCTAAAGTTGCAACTTATTCACAGCAAATACATTAAACTTTATGGTATTTATTTTTGTCCTAAGTTTATTTCTGTCTTTATTGCATGTTTTTTAATCTTTTTTTCCCTCATTTGCCTTAGTGGTAAGGATTAGATTTGCCTGTGGAATGAAAAACTCAAAATACCAGTGGCTTAATCAAGATGAAGTGAAAGTAAAAGTGTTAGGCACTCAGTCCTGTCTAACTCTTCGCAACCCCGTGGATAGGAGCCCACCAGGTTCCTCTGGCCATAGAACTCTCCAGGCAAGGATACTAGAGTGTGTTGCCATTCCCTTCTCCAGGGGATCTTCCCGACTCAGGGATCAAACCCAGGTCTCCTGCATTGCAGGCAGTTTCTTTACAGTCTGAGCCACCATACAAGCTTCATTTTTTCTCAGGTAAAATTCTGGGTAAGTAGTCCAAGTTTGGAATGGCAGTTCCACGATCATTAAGGAGCCCAGACTTCTAATGTGTGGCGAACGTGATAACCACTACACCTTGGAAACGCTGTAGAGCCCAGACTTCTAATGTGTGGCGAACGTGATAACCACTACACTATGGAAACGCCGTAGAGCCCAGACTTCTAATGTGTTGCTCTGTCATCTTCAACACACAGCTTCCAACTCATGATCCAAGAAGGCTACTCTTACCATCATGTCCACAGTCACTTATCAGGAAAGGACACACCAATCCTCCCTGTTAAGGATACTTCCTAGAAGTTGTGCAAACAGCTTTCATTTACATCCCATTGACCAGGCCTTCAGGAAGATGCCCTGGAGAAGGAAATGGCAACCTGCTCTATTATTCATGTCTGGGAAATTCCAAGGACAGAGGAACCTAGTGGGCTACAGTCCACGGGGTCACAGAGTCAGACATGACTGAGCACACACATACATACACACACAGACCAGACCTTAGGCATTTGGGTACACTTAGCTATAAGGATGGGAGAAGGCAATGGCACCCCACTCCAGTACTCTTGCCTGGAGAATCCCAGGGACGGGGGAGCCTGGTGGGCTGCTGTCTATGGGGTCGCACAGAGTAGGACACGACTGAAGTGACTTAGCAGCAGCAGCAGCAGCAGCAGCTATAAGGACAGCTGAGAAATGTGGGTAGCAATGTGTTTCAGCTAAAAATGAGTAGTAATACTGTAAAGGAAAGGGAGATGAGCTATTAGGAAACAAGTAGAAGATTGTGCCAATTTAGGTTATTTTATGAATCTTTGTGAATTACTTTAAATTCTATCCATACTGGGACAGGGGTGGTTATAAGTAATGAAAGAATAAATAAGTTTACATTTCTTAGAAGGAGGATGGATCTTGTTATCGCTTCTGTTTAACATGAATCAGAATCTCAGAACCTCTCTTTGATGGAGTTCTTCAGCAGTTTCTGTAATCTCGATTTGGGATGCTCAGATCACTAAGGGTCAGTGAAGGTAGGACTGAAGAGCTTGAATGATTGTTGTTAATCTCTGAAGTCTAGTGAACAATATGCATTCACCTGAGCTGAAGGGGGTTACATGAGTATTTGATAAAAAGGGGAAATCACTATGATTCAATATAGTCATCCCTCAGTATCCATGGAGCTTGGTTCTGGGTCCCCGGTGGACACCTAAGTCTGCCGATGCTCAAGTTCCTTATAGAAAATGACACAGTACTGTTAGCCCTGTATCTATGGGTTTTGCATCCATTGATTCAACTGCCTGAGACCAGGACTGGTTGAATCGGTGGATGTGGAATCCGAGGATACTGAGGGCTGACTGTACATGCAATTTGTTTGGTAGGCAAATATCTTTAAAAGAGTGCAGCTCTTAGGGAGCCATGATGTTGTAAGGACATGACAAAAAGGATCCAGAATGGTGAGATGTTTTGGTGCTCGCTGGTGCTCATGCTACATGCTCAGGGGTGTTCTACTCTTTGTGACCCCATGGACTGTAGCCTGTCGGGCTACACCATGGAATTTCCCAGGCAAGAATACTGGAGTGGGTTGCCGTTTCCTACTCCGGGGGATCTTCCAGATCCAGGGATCGAACCTGTGTCTCCTGCAGCTTCTGCATTGGCAGGCAGGTTCTTCACCACTGTGCTACCTGGAAAGCCCATGTTTTGGTGCTACTGACAGGAATTGTTTTGTTATTAGACTTTAAAGTTATATAGCTACTCTAGAGCAGTATTTTTCAAACATCAGTGCACCTAAGACCTTAGGGACATCGTTAAAACTGCTGGTGCCTGGGCCCCACCCTCACAGATTCTGATTTGTTTGCTTCATTTCAGTCACTCAGTCATGTCCGACTCTTTGCGACCCCATGGACTGCAACACACCAGGCTTCCCTGTCCATCACCAACTCCTGGAGCTTGCTCAAACTCATGTTCATAGAGTTGGTGATGCCATCCAACCATCTCATCCTCTGTCATCCGTCCCCTTCTCCTCCTGCCTTCAATCTTTCCCAGCATCAGGGTCTTTTCCAATGAGTCAGTTCTTCTCATCAGGTGGCCAAAGTATTGGAGTTTGAGCTTCAGCATCAGTCCTTCCAATAAATATTCAGACAGTCCTTTAGGATGGACTGGTTGGATCTCCTTGCTGTCCAAGGGACTCTCAAGAGTCTTCTTCAACACCACAGTTCAGAAGCATCAATTTTTTGGCACTCAGCCTTCTTTATGGTCCAACTCTCACAACCATACAAGACTCCTGGAAAAAGCATAGCTTTGACTAGACGGACCTTTGTTGGCAAAGTAATGTCTCTGCTTTTTAATATGCTGTCTAGGTTGGTTATAGCTTTTCTTCCAAGGAGCAAGTGTCTTTTAATATCATGGCTGCAATCATCATCCATAGTGATTTTGGAGCCCCAGAAAATAAAGTCTGTCACTGTTTTCATTGTTTCCCCATCTGTTTGCCATGAAGTGATGGGACCAGATGCCATGATCTTTGTTTCTGATTTGTTAGCTTGGGGACAGCATTTGGACAAATATTAGACTAAAGGAAGCTAATTGCCAAAGATTAAACATTTCTTTATGGAGTTAATTAAACTTTCCTTTGAAAAAGAACAAGAAAACATCAGTTAAAAAAACATGAAATTTGCTTTTAATACTTTGTTTTCCAGGTTTCTGAAGGGTTCAGCATTTCTCCTCCCTGTGACAATCTCTTTAGTTAAGCATTACCCTCAGGTAACCAAGCACAATTGAATTCCTGCCTAAATGTTAATGATTTGATGAGGGCTTTTAGCACTCTCTTGCAGCTCTGGGCTCCTGACATGCCAGGTACCAATGGACATGGAGAAAGCATGCTTAGGTTCTTCCTCACCATGGCAACCAGTGCACGCTGATCTGTGTCTGTCAGTTTCCAGGCTGGCGACTCTACAGGGTCACCTGTGCCATAGCAACAAGAGAAAGCTGCAGTTGACTTTGACATTCCAAGTGCTCTGGAAACAGGGTTTCAATCCCAGGCCCTATCTTCTTCCTCTCTGTAGTTTCCTGGTGAGAAACTATTTGACTCCAGAAGCTGGGGGCCCTAAGAGCAACAGGGTGGGAGGGAGGATTCTGGGATGTGAGAGACATTGATTGCTGATGTGGACAAATTGGAGCTGTCAGCTGAACCAGAAGGAAATAAAAAGTATGACTTCTGGGGGAAGGGAGGGAACCAGTTTCATAAAATCAGCTTGCAATTTAGGCCGGGAAGTGAATTACAAGTTCTTCACTCTATGTGAAATATCAAGGCATAAGGAAAAATCAATCATCCTTGCCTTTAAGTATTTGTGTGTGGGGGGGGCAGTGGGGGTGGGTAGGTAGGGGTGGGGGCAATGGGAATGCTGCAGGGTTTACAGTAAAATCAGGATGAGAAGGAGAGAGAAATGGTAGCCTCGAATTTTTCCAAACATTTTACAGTAAACAAGGTTTTTTCAAGCACACAGCAAACTTGAGATAATTTTGTACTGCTTAGATTATAGTAGTATTTGATTTTACTGACTTTATCACATATTATTCACATGGATCCCTCTATTCTCCATTAACACATTCTGCCTTTAAAAACTTAATATTCTGATCATGTGTCCTTTCTTTCCTTCCAGTTCTGGTGCTTATTACCCTCCTTTTTGGTCCTCATTCACAGAAAGCCATCATCTTTAATGATTATGACAAAGACCATGATGGTGATAACTACAAAAGTAGCCCATGGATTGAACATATGGTATATGACAAACAGTACTAGCCACTTTTCTTATCTTGCTGCTGCTGCTAAGTCGTTTCAGTCGTGTCCGACTCTGTGCGACCCCAGAGACGGCAGCCCACCAGGCTCCCCCGTCCCTGGGATTTTCCAGGCAAGAACACTGGAGTGGGTTGCCATTTCCTTCTCCAATGCATGAAAGGGAAAGTGAAAGTGAAGTCGCTCAGTCATGTCTGACTCGTAGCGACCCCATGGATTGCAGCCTACCAGGCTCCTCTGTCCATGGGATTTTCCAGGCAAGAGGACTTTCTTATCTTACTATCTCATTATTTGTCAGAATGACAAGGTACAGTTACCTCTCTTCTAATAGAGTCTCAGAGATGAAGTGGCTAAACTAGAATCCAAACCTGGTCTTACATGCCGTTTTCGCTTTGGCAGACCAGTTTCAGGAGAATGACAGTCCTAGAAATTTCCTTTCAAACTGGGTTAGTGAGAAGTTCAGTAAAATCACTATCAAGTTAATTGCTAATGTCACTTTCTGCATGTAGAGAAATCTTTAGTTCAGAGAGTAATGGAAAGACTAATCTTTGAACCATCATTACTGTGAACCAGCTGGGTGTCTGCATTTCTTTGCAGAGGAGTGAGCTAGGCAATATTTTCCTTCTCTTTATCATCACTGCTGAAATTTATTGAATTCTTCTATGGGCCAAACACCACACATTTAATACTTAAAGCTAATTCTTTGGAATAGCTGTTATAATCTCCAGTTTAGAAACTGTAGGGGTAAGAAAGGATCCTTTCCTTTACCTCTTGGGTTCTGTAGATGGCTTCTCCTGCAAAGAGTGGCCAAGAGCTAAGTACAGAACAGGTGTATATGTGGTTGTTTGTGAACCATTGGTACAGGGAGTTGACTCCCTCTCCCTGCAAACAAGGCATCATGGCTGCTCTCCTGTGCATCCTGAGGAGACAGGACACAATTCTGGATCCTGCTTTTGCTGGTGAAACTGCTGATCATCCCCTAACTGGAAGAACAGACCCAGGCCCCAGGACCTAGGCAGTGCTCACCCATCCTCTGCCATCAGCATGCCCTGTATCCAACAGTACCAGTGGGAACCATACTTTTTGATTCTCTATGGACTAGGACTTCTTTCCTCCTGGACTAGCTTTAAGTGGGGTCAGGAAGTAGTGCTCAAACTTCTGTTTGTTTTATTCATACCCAGTTAATCTGTGTTGGCAGTACAAAAACCCACTGAAAAAAATAGAGAAATCATTTTCACTTTCAAATAAGGAACTAGAAAATTAATCTTTAATTGGATGAAGATAACCTGGTGTGTCATTTACCCAGGGTTTTCACAAAGTTAGTAGTTAGTGTATAAAATCCCACACAAGTCCTGACTTGCTGTTATGTCTCAGTGACCTTCTTGGTTGCCAGCAATTGAGCTAGTAGACTGAATTTGTACTGGAAATACATTGTCCATTCATAGTTTGATCATTTGGCTTTGTCCTGAGTCTTAGCATTAAATAGGAAACATGTTGGGAGATAAAATCTCTATGTGTCTCTAGTATTTTTGTATGTGTTACAAGGAACTAATCATGAGTTTGTGCAGAGAGTTGAATAAAAGAGTGTGTTTTGCCAATAATCATGAAAAATGGGAAATATCTGGAATAGTCAACCATAAGAGATTGGTTAGATTCTGGTACAGTGATACAGTGGGATATACAGCAGCCATTTACAAATGATGATGTAGGAGAATACTTAACAATCAAAAGTGTTTATAATAGTGATTTCCCTGGTGGTCCACTGGATAAGGCTCCATGCTTCCAATGCAGGGGGCCAGGGTGCCATCCCTGATCAGAAAACTAGATCCCACATGCCACAACTAAGAGTTTACATGCTGCAATTAAAGATCTTGCATGTCGCAACTAAATAAGATCCCATGTGCCTCAGTGAAGCTCGAAGACCCCACGTGCTGCAACTAAGACCTAGCGCAGCCAAATAAATATTTTTTAAAAAGTGTTCATGATATATTAAGAGGGAAAAGCTGGCCTCAAAATAAATCATAGTAGTGATCTCATTTTAAAAGTCTTACAACCCCCCCCAGACATGTAAACACACATTGAATGACTATATCCCACAGATTATTAGTACTTGTTATACTTTGTGATGGGATATGGATGTTTTAATTTTCTTCTTCAGGTTATGAATATTTTTCTACAAAAATAAGGCTGATTACTTCTGCAATCAGGCATTTGTAAAAGCTTATTATAAGAAGGGGCAGAGAAATAAACACCTGTCCCTATACAGTTGCAGCAGGCCACCATAGGAAGTCATTTCTGGAGCCCCAAATCTCACCTCATCCTCTCAGGGCACCCCAGGCTCTGGCCAGCTTGCTGGGTCAATTCTCTAGGTCTCTGATCTGCTCCTTGCTATTGATATCTGGACAATGCCTGTCCTTTTTGACCAGAGGCACTTGTGAAAAACTGTAACCTGAATGAAATTCTCCTGAAACATATTCCTGTATTTATGGGAAGAGGGAAAGAGACTATTTAAGAAATTAACTTTATCTTCAGATCATTTAGACGACCACCCCCATGCCAATTTTAGATGGAATTTTAATTGAATTCTTTTTGAGTACTTTCGTAGCTTTTGAGAAAAAACTTTTTTGTGTCCAGCTGCAGCCTCCTGTGAGCACTTGGCTCTTGTTTGAGAACTCTGAAGTCTGTTGCTATGGAAACAATACTCAAGTCAGACTGCAACAGGAGGACCTCTCCTGAGTCCCCAAGAACATATTGTTTCCTTCTGTTTGGTTTCTTTTGGTTTAAGTAGATGCAGAAACTCTCACTTTCCGCATAGCCTGTTTTCTGTGGCCAGACCTTGATGAACAGATGGTCAAAGAGAGCAAATAATTCTCAACTGTTTGAGATGCCCATCTCAGAAAAGGGCAGGTGCAATTTTGATGGGTGAATTCTAATGAGAATTTGAGTCTGTGTTTTGCACAGATGCTTTGAAGAACTGGCCAACCTGTCCCATAAGGGAGATTAAGTTTATCATGGCTCCTAAGTAACAACATTTTCAGCTGATGGATGCTTCTGTACCTGGCAAACTACTGGAGCCTAAATCTGTTATGTATAACCAAAGCTCACCTTGATGATGTATGGTGCTATCCTATAATACTTGCAAACTACAAAGTGTTTCTTACATTTCTTATATATTTTTAATTCATGTTCTTGCTTTAGAATTCTATGAGGTTAAATGTTAACATAACTTGTACTTTTATTGGAGACTTAGGAAAGCTAAATGGTTTTTCTCAGAGTGCAAAAGAGTGAGACTACTGTTATGCGCTGCAGAGGAGCAGCTAATCAACACTCTATTCAACCAAGAATGACCATGTCATGGAGCTGTAGCCTTTCAGTTTGTGACCTGAAGCCAACCATCTTGAAAGTCCCCATGAAGAATGACATAAGATAAGTAAAAAGATTCAGCAAGATTATGAGGGAGAGGAAGGATGATAAAGAGCAAAATTCCAGGAATTCCTTGGCGGTTCAGTCGTTAGGGCTCCATGTTTTCACTGCCCAGGGCCCAGGTTCGAACTCTGGTTAAAGAACTAAGATACTGCAAGCTGAGTGGCATGGCCAAAAAAAAAGAAAAGAAAAAAAAAAGGAGCAAACATCCATGTGGGTAAACCATACATTCTTCATATTCCAATTTATATATTCGAAGCTTAAGATATCCTGAAACTCCTTAAGAGTGTGCAGCAAATAGAAATTTCCCCTGAAAAACAAATATTCTACAAAACTAAAACAACCTAAATGCCAATCAAGAGTAGAAGGAACATATAAATGGTGGTGTAGTTATACAATGGAGGAACAGTGATAAAAACAGAATGACAAACAAAGCTTAAATTCATTATGCTGAACGAGAAAAACAAGAGACAAAAGAGCATGTGCTGTATGAATCCATTTATATGATGTTCTAGCTGAACTGTTTATCTGAACTGATCTCTAGGGGAAAGAAAATCTGTCAGGCTTGCCTGGGAATATGGGAGCATGGGGGTGAGGCAGAGTGGACCGGGGAGCTTTCTGAAATGATGAAAATGTGCTCCATTCTTGATTAGGGTGATAGTCACATGGGTGTATGTATTCGTCAAAACGTACACTTAAAATCTATACATTTATTGTCTATAAATTATACCTTGATGAAAAACAAGTGTATTTTATAGCCTTTCTCGGTGAGGCATTTTTCTAAGTGCTTTACATGATTTAACGTTATTATCACAAAACTATACAGGAGGATATATGTTTATTTGCACTTTACAAATGGGGAAACCGAGGCATAGAGTGGTTACATAAATATCTAAGGTAATGGAGCTGGGATTTGAACTAGGGGCAGGATTTGAACAGACTTGAACAGTGACAGTTCGGGTCCAGAAGTGGACGCTTAGCTGCTGAATCATACTTCGTACTTGCCAGCAGCGGCAACCAGCTTGTTCTTTCCCGTTTCCTATAACAGCTTTTCAAATTTGCTCACAGAAGCAGGAAGAATCTGGTTACTTAAGTATACCTATTCACATTGGGCACTGGGGTGTTTTAATGATTCCATTTAGCTTCATGGGAGACAACACCTGAATTGCAGACCGGCCTTGCCGATTATCATGAAGACCAGTTGTCTAAACTTTGTTCACTAATCATTGTTCAGTACAGTTTATTATAAGATAAGCAAAACCATGTGCATGATGTTGCCAAGAAATAGAAGGTGAAAGTAATTCTGGTGTTAAGATTTGAAAGAAGACTCATTTACTCCAGTTTGATAGTTATAACTTACTGTATAGTTTATTATATGCTGAGAAAAATGAACAGTGACACCAGTGTTCACTGTTGCTGACTGTGAGGAATGAGACTGAGGTGGGAGGAAGATTTCAAATTTCTCGGTTATACGCTGGCATATCATTTGCAATTTTTATTCTAAGTATGCATTCTGGATGAGGTATTTTAAAAAGTTTTTTAACAGTGATTGAATTAACTATACCTGCTTATGTGAAGGTTAGTCATTTTGCATAAACCATACATTGAAAAAACGTGTACTGGCTGTCTACTAGACACCAGGTACTAGTACTGGAGATATGCAGGAATTAGTAGTCTATCTAGTGGGTCAGACAGGCATATGAGGGAATGATTATGAAATGAGGTACGTACTCTGAAGTTGAAGGAACTTAGATTAGACCAGGGAATATTGCCCCAATTCTCCTTTTAGCTATATGCATTTGTTTAGTCGCTCAGTCATGTCCGACTTTTTGTGACCCCATGGACTGTAGCCCACCAGGCTCCTCTGTCCATGGAATTTTCCAGGCAAGAATGCTGCAGTGGATTGCCATTCCTACTCCAGGGTATCTTTGTGACCCAGGGATTGAACCTGCGTCTCTTGTGTCTTCCGCAGTGGCAGATGGAATCTTTACCACTGAGCCACCTGGGAAGCCCCTATTGGCTACAGTAATCTATAGATTATTGTGTCATAGGTAGCTCTACATGACTTCAAGGTGGGGGTAGGCTGGGGAGTGCAAGGAAATGAGACATTTCTGAGTGACTT
This sequence comes from Giraffa tippelskirchi, assembly GCF_054371585.1. NCBI lineage: Eukaryota > Metazoa > Chordata > Mammalia > Artiodactyla > Giraffidae > Giraffa > Giraffa tippelskirchi. The sequence continues at coordinate 194,107,297 of NC_137275.1, forward strand.
AGGATTCTACAGTCCTCTTATTTTATGAGTGTTACTGGAAGCATGCCCAGTACATGGAAGATATGGAGCTGACTCTGCATATAAACATGACTTGCAAGGCATCATTTTTTTCCTAATCTTGGTTTCTCATACTAAAGTGGTTGGGGAATTCTCTGGTGGTCCAGTGGTTAGAACTCCACGCTTTCACTGCAGTGGACCTGAGTTTAATCCCTGGTTGGGAAACTAAGATCCTGCAAGCCACAGGATATTGTCGAAAAAAGAAAAAAAAAAAGTGGTTGGCGGTTGCCAGAGAGCTAAATTGCAAGATTGTTATTTGAGTGCTTTTTTCTGTTCCATGGCTATGGAATGTATCCCTTATTTCAGTCACTGTCTTCCTATTTTGCGAGAGGCAGAGTGAGTAGGGGAGCTGGCTTGAGGCAGAGCTATTGTTTACTTTTAGAGTCTCTTGAAATAGAAATGCCAAGTGGCCCACTAATGACCAAGGTAGAAAGAACTCTCTCTACGTCCAGGGGCAGTCACAGGGCCTTTGTCATATAAAGGAAAATACACTCATCATCATGAACACCTGTTGTCTTTAGAGTCAGAAGAAGAATGGACAAGGGCACACTTTTCTTCCTGCTTTAGTTTAAATGAAGAGTTGTTTTTATTAACAGATTGTAAAACGTGGCACAGTGGCAAATAATCCACTTGCCAATACAGGAGATGCAAGAGATGCTTTAATCCCTGAGTTGGAAAGACCCCCTGGAGAAGGAAATGGCAACCCACTCCAGTATTCTTACTTGGAAAATTCCATGGACAGAGGAGCCTGGTGGGCTACAGTCCATGGGGTCGCAAAGAGACACAACTGAGTACACACGCATGCACACATGCACACACAGGTTGTAAAAAGGTAAGTGTTTTTTTAGGACAATTAGCACCATATGGTGCACCTGTACCAAGCGTGTCTTCTTTAATCCTGTGCTCCTGCCTGTTTAAAATGTGAATAATTGCTTCTGCTTCCCCTGCTCCAGTACATTCAGTGTAGTTTAATCCTTCCTGGAACACTGTTCTTCAATACCTTCTTTATAATCGTTCCTGATTTTGGAATTGTTCTGTAATTGGAAGTCAGCCTCACTGGGCAGGTGCATGTCTTAAGCTCTTCATAATGGCCTACCAGCCTAATTAAACTACAGAAACATGAGAACAATTAGGTAGGAGCATTTGCAAAATGAATGCACCTTAGTAATCTGTGTAGTTACAGAGACCTCACTCAGACCTAACTGCTTGGATGTGCTGATTTTATCAATGGAAAGAAAAATCAAAGAAAAATTTCCATATTTCATGACTCTAATCTATTCTTAGCTGTGACCGTAAGGCTTCTGTGGTGTCAGAGAATTTGTTTGTAACCACAGCTTCTGGATTAGAGAGAGAAATGCCACTTCTGACCCCTTGTCTGTTTGCAAATCAATGGAAAATAATGAGAATAAGAAGCAGTAAATGTCCCTCTTTATTGAGATTAGGAAACATTCATATCTGGACTCATAATACTGTATTTGAAAAAGGACTTTCAGGTTAATGAAAACTGTATCAGTGTGAAGATAGACTCAGAAAGAAGGGTGGAGACTTCGGATTAATAAAACAGAATGCAGAATTCTTCATTTCACAACCTTGGCTTGAAACCAGGTCAGGGTGCACAGACTGACAGCAACATTCTGTGAGCACTGGGTGACCTTAGTTGACAGCCAAGGAAACACACAGGAAACACAAAGACACTCCATCTTTGCCATTTCAGAAGACTATGGGTGGGTGGAGGATATACTATGAGGAATAAATAGCCCTCTAGCATCTACGTCTGCCAAAGAAGGGTGAAGACATCACTGTTTACCAAGACCTTCAACTGAGTAGCTTTACTGGGAAAAGGGAAACTTCCAGCTAGCCCAGAGCCACTCACAAAGTTCACAGAGTATTGATAAGATTTCTGGAGGCAGCAAGCCTCAAGTGCTCACCAGCTCATTTGCCCGATCCTTACTGCCTTACTATCTATTCTCATCACATGACTCAGAAATAATATCTCCCTACCTCAGTACTAGTCCATTAACAATAATTTCAGAGTGTGGTACTAGACAGAGACTGGAGTAAATAGGATGGAGAGAAAGGGGTATGTGTGTAATATTGCCACTTTTTATTAAAAATGAATATTAAGTTTTGAATTTGAAAAGGGGAAAACTTTAACTCTCAGGAATAAAACAGAGTAGAAAAATGCAAAGAGTTAAAAAGAGAAAACAGTTAAAAAGTTAAAAAGAGTGAGAGAGAAAAATGATAGTCATAGCAAACAGAGGAGAACCAACATACGAATAACTGGCATCCCTCACACTGTGCCATAGGCTTTTATGAAGGCTGACACCAGAACATAGAGAACAGAGGGAAAGGATGTGTGGATACCATTTATGTCCCCACTGCATCACCACCACACATACACACACAACACACGTACAAATCAACTATTTACACATGGATTTAAAAAATTACTCTTGTGTATGGACAAAAATGAAAATACAAATAAATTACTTAAGGTATTCCAAAACCTTTCTCATTCTTTCTTTTGGGCGAAGCCCCTTTAATCCAGTCATGAGTGTTTGTGTTTCCTCATATAATGTGGTCTTCATGCCATTAAGATCATTGGTGATGAACATTTCACTAAAAAGCATCTTTGCATCGTCTCCAGAATCTCCTTCGGAGATAGGAAACATTTTTGGAGACAACATGTCACTTTGGGACACCAAAATGAGTAATTCTCAGTAGTGGGGAGGAGAAGAAAGGGGAGGAGGAAGATGCTATAGATCTGAAGCATTCACTCCTGTTTTTCTTCTTTAAAGCTGAAACTCCATGACAGAAGTATCCATCTGTGGAAATAGCTTGTTTCTCCCCACTCTCCTCAAAGCAGAAAATTCAGCACCTGTACTTAGAGTTCTGTAGGAGGAGTGGCTGGACTCAAAGTACATCAGGAATCCAACTGCAGTTCAATGTTGGTGGATTCAACAAGTTGCAGCAGTCCTTCAAAGAATATAGGCTATGATTTCCGGTTGGGATGACCTCACCAGGACCCTTGACAACAGTGCTGGAGCAAACGAGAATAAAACAGTTAGTTGAGACTTCAAAGACAGAAATAGAAGGTGAACGGAAGATGACACATGAGAAATAGCACAGGGTAGAAAGCTGATTTCTTCCCTCACATTCCAGTTAGTGTTAGTGTTAATGTCAGTTGCTCAATCGTGTCCAACTCTTAATCCCATGGACTGTAGCCCACCAGGCTCCTCTGTCTATGGAGTTCTGCAGGCAAGAATACTGGAGTCAATTATGATGCCCTTTTCCAGGAAATCTTTCCAACCCAGGGATCAAACCTGAGTCTGCCACATTGCAGGCAGATTCTTTACCATCTGAGCCACCAGGGAAGCCTAACATTCTGGTTAGGGTGGGTTAAGGACAAAGTAGTTTTGACTCTTAAATCCTGTTTGGCCTAAAAGACTCCTCTTATTTCCTCCAAAGTAAACAAATAAAGGATAGAATCAACCTTTATAAAACACTTGTACATGGGGCTTCCCTGGTGGCTCAGTGGAAAGGAATCCTCCTGCCAATGCAGGAGACATAGGTTTGATCCCTGGGCTGGGAGAATCTTGCATGCTGTGGACCAGCTAACCTCATATACCACACTCTTGAATCTGTGCTCTAGAGCCTGGGAGCCTCAACTACTGAAGCCCACGTGCCCTAGAGTCGATGCTCTGCAATAACAGAGGTCACTGAAAGGAGAAGCCCATGTACTGCAACTGGAGAGTCACCCCTGCTCACTGCAACTAGAGAAAGGCCCATGCCACAGCCAAAATCCAGCACAGCCAAAAATAAATAAAATTATTTTTTTAAAAAACCCCAAAACTTGCACTTTAAAAGGGCAGATGGAGTGGTGATACTGATTTTGAAGATAGAAACTGTACAGGTTTGGGGGGCTGGCATGAGGCACTGATAGCCCCTCATCCACTGAGGCTCATCACCGTCATGCTGTCAGGGTAGCCTGCATTTCTTGATACCCTTGAAAGGGAGACAGTACCTAGTAACTAGTACTAGGGTCTTAGATAAGGGTCTGGGCTCTGTGGGCAGAAAGACTCAAAGTTTCTTGGCTCTTTCTATCTTACTCTTGCTTGCACTCATTTTGCTTCAGTAAGTGACATAGTTTCTCCAAGCCCTGATTGTATCTAATGCTTAAAAAAGCAATAGTGCCCAACTTCTACAGTGGTTGCAAGGTTTAACTGAGCTAATTCATACAAAGTGCCTAATACACAGCTGGGGGCATATTAAAATGTTTGAGCAGCATTGGTTAGTGTTATGGTTTCTCAGTCTTAGTTGAGAAAAGTCAAGATGAAAGGTGTTTTGGGATCCCCTGGTGGTCCAGTGGTTTAGAATCCACCTACCAATGTAAGGGACATGGGTTCGGTCCCTAGTTCAGGAAGATTCCACATGCTGTAGAGCAACTAAGCCTGTATGCCACAACTACTGAGCCTGCACTCTAGAATCTAGTGTGCCTCAACTAGGGAAGCCTAGGTACCTAAAGCCCACGATCCACAGTGAGAAGTCACTGCAGTGAGAGGCCCATGCACCACAATGCCGCAACAGACAGTAGCCCCTGCTGGCCGCACCTGGAGAACGTCCACGCTCAGCAACAAAGACCCAGTATAGTCATAAATAAATAAAAAGATGAAAGGTGGTTAGAACTGCCACACAAGGTCTTATATTAAGAGTTATGAGTTACAATAAGTGGATGGTCTTTTTTTTTTTTTTTTACTATTAATGATGACTATAAAGAAGTTATCATCAAAAGTACAATACCTGCTCAGTAGACCCTGGCAACAAGATACGACGTTGGTTGTATTTCTAACTAAGCTGGAGTTGAAGGCATTCTCCAAAATGTGGTGGCAGTTGATGTCTACAGGAGTGCTGGTAAGTATGCCTAGAAATGGAACAGAGTGCCATTTATTTAATTAATGATATCACTGAACTCTTCTTCTATTCTTGGCTTCTCCACCATACTCCACACGTTTCACATCACAGTATGCTTAAGAGCAGCTCTGCCTCTCAGCTCTCTATAGCAGCGTATGCTGTGTATGTAGGTGGTGGGCACTGTCCCCTCAAAGTTGCCATCCTGTGAGTGCAGGGAGACAGGACACAAACAACACAATATAATACCTGCGATGCAGGCCGTCAGGAAGCAGGCGATGGTCCCCGCAATCAGAGCTCTCATTGCTCCTGTGGTGATGTCACACTTTCTTGAAGGAGCCATGGAAGCTGGGGAACGTGGAAGAAAGTATGAAAGGTTAATGTTGAGGATATTGATTAAAATTCCAAATTCCCTGCTTCTGAGAGTTCTAGGGCTGGAGTCTCAGATTAGCTGACTTTTCTTTTCCTTTTTTAAACTGAGTGGGAAAATTCAAGATTCAAGAGCTAAGTGATGAGCTCCATATCCAGAGAAGTTTCTCTGGTGTAGGAGACTTCACAGTGTGTTGAGGGCATTGCAAGGCAAATGGGTTGCAAGGAGGGATCCCAAATATCTGCAACTCATCTTTCACCATCCCCTTCTTTGCCTATGGTGGCACAGAATTAATTAATCACAGCATTTCCCCATTGAAGTTCCACTGGCCCTCAGAATCCTTCTCCAGGTGGTCATTGAAAATCTATTGGAATCAGCATGCAAAGTGAAATCTATTTGTCATCTTTGAGTGGGGTAATAATATCTGTACATTTGAGTAAATTCTTCCTGATGTTAGCCAGGATACACACAGCAAATCTACATTGCAGAGAGGGGGAAAAAATAGACCCCAAGGAATTTACCACTGTTGAAGTGTCTCTTTTTCCAACACAAATAATGTTACAGAGCAACATGGAGATCAGAAGCATGTTTACACTATATCTGTTGGTGAAGAATATTCTTTACACTTACTGAAGAATATTCTTTTCACTTACTGAGTCCGCCGATCACTATTCCCAGGGAACCAAAATTGGCAAAGCCACAGAGAGCATAAGTGGAGATTGTCTCAGAACGCATCTGGAAATAAGCATAAACACACAGATGTATACATGATGTGATCTAGTTTAGTAAATCTGATATCCTAACTGGGCTTCTAATTCTGACTATGAAATCACTATCGACAGATAAATGTACAGTGTATGGTGTCAAACACCCATTGTTTTTTCCATTTCCTCTTGAATTTTGAGGAAGGAAAAGGGGCTATGTGGGTTCAGAGACTTCATGAAGTTCTTAGATTTGTAGTCTTGGCCTCTACAAATGCTATTTTCTGCTCAATGATAACTTTTATATTGTGTCAGGCAAAGTATTAGCTGCTGATGATACAAAATTGGTTCCAGAAAATACTCACATAACATTTATTTGACAGAGGACTCATTCAGAATGTATAAAGAAATGCTATAACTCGTTAAGAAGACAAGCACCCAATAAAAAACAGATAAAAAGATTTCATGAAAGATATGCAAGTGGCCAAAATAAGCACATGAGAAGATGTTTGACATCAATTGTCACCAGGAAAATGAAAATTAAATGAAAACAATGAACTATCACTATGCATCCATTAAAATGGCAAAAAAAGTGGACAACACAAAGTGTTGGCAAGGATGTGGAGCAACTGGAATTCTTATACACTGTTAGTGGGAATGTGAAGTGACACAGCCTGTTCATAAAATATGAACATACCTAGCAGGTTTTTTGTAATCAAATTAACATAACAACCTGTATGATCACTAATACCACTCCTAGGAATGTTCCCAGGAGAAATAAAAACGTATGCCTACAAGGAGATTGTACATGAGTATTTATACCAGCTTTATTCACAATAGCCCCAAGCTAGAAACAACTCAAATGTCCTTCAATAGGCAAATGGATAAATGAAGTGTGGATATCTATAAAATAGGTTGCTACTCTGCAATAGAAAGGAAAAAACTAACACATGCAACAACATGAATCCTGAATCCATTTATATGAAATTCTAGAACAAGCAAAAATGATCTATAGTGAGAGAAAGATCACTGGTTTCCTGGGACTGGGTTGGGATGGGATGAGGTCTTGTTGACAACTGGCCAAGGGAAGTTTTCTAGGTGTGGTGGAAATGTTCATTATCTTGATTGTGGGTGTGGTTACAAAGGTGACAGATTTATCAAAATATAGGCCTTTTTTGGTATGTAAATTATACTTCAGTGAAAAGGAATTATCTTAGTAAAAAGGAAGTTCACAGATAGCAGAGAGGCTCCTTTCAGCTATCTGTGGTGTGTGCTTGCCTTTCTTTTTTCCTCAGCTCTGACCAGATCATAGGAATATTAGGTACCAGGAGAGTGAATAGTCTTTTCACAGGGAAAGATGAGAAGGTGGCAGGTGGATTCTTGGAAGCATGAGCGTGACCCTCCTCCTCTGTTTCGATGGACAAGACATGCTGCTCAGTCCAGATAATCTTCCTCAGGTTGAGGAGCTGACTGTAGGAGGCTTGGAAGATTCAGTGGGCTCAGTTGTTTACCAGAGGCACAGCCAATCTGGCAAAGGCACCCACATGACCAAGGCAATAATTTTCTTTACCAAAATCCTGAAAAATCTATGATTTGGTTTGAAGAACAAACCAGGCTAACACTCTATCAAAAGTAGTGGTGCCTTTTTTTTTCTCCTTTTTTTTTTCACTAACTGAATTTTTAAAAGCTCACATTCAAGGTTCAAGTGGTAATGGTAAGTTTTTTTGTTGATTATAAAGCTCCTCTTCTCTTTCACAATTTCTGAGAACTCCTTTGTTGATATTCTCAATCATCATGCAGACAGGAAAAAAAAATATTTCAAGTATTTGAGCAGTCCACTGTTTGTGGAAAAGCTCATTCTTGTCCCCTGCTCAGTCTACTGCTTTTTCATTTAGTTCCGTTGGCTTCAAAAATAGGAAAGCTTGTTAAGAGACCATGGGGAAGGAGATGGCAAAAAGTGCTTAAAATGCCCTTCTCATTTCTGAGGATCTATGGGAAGAAGGGACACAGATGTGGCCATGTAGGGTCTTACAATAAGAGGAAAAGAAGGCTGGGATGATTCCAGGTAGCCTTTGACCGAGGGTTATGTGATAGAAAGAGCTGCACTGTACTAGGAAATTAATAATACTTCTTTCAGCTTTCCTTGTACTGGATCAAAGGTGCCACAGGTACAAGGACAGTCATTGTAGCATTACTTCTAATAGCTAAAAAATTGTATTAGTGTTCATCAACAAGGGACTGGTTAAAATAAGTTATGATGTGCTCATATTGTGTCACAGGCATCCAAGATACGTTACCAAGGGCAAAGAGCATTGCTAACAACAGCGAGCATGATGTGAAATGTGGAGAGGAGCTGAATGGTAGAGAAATAGGGAGGATGACTTCCTTTTCCCTGTACACCTCTTGTACCTTTTGAGTTCTGTACCATGGTACGTTTTATGTGTAAACAAACAAACATGCAAAGTATTATCTTTATTCTAAGAAAATGAAGATGGTGAAAATGATGGCGTGATGAAGAGCTCATTCTGGGGGTAACATGCTACATATGCATTCTTCTTTTTTTAAAAAACAAATATATTTGATTTATACTGTTTTGTTAGTTTCTGCTGCTCAGCAAAATGATCCAGATATATAGATATATATATATTTATTATATACAGATATGTATTCTTTTCCATTATGGCTTATTAGAGGGTATAAATTTAGTTTGCTGTTCTATACAGTAGGACCTTATTGTTTATCTATTTTATGTATAGTAGTTTTTATCTGCCAATACCAAACCTAATTTATCCCTTCTTCTCTCTTTCCCCTTTGGTAACTGTAAGTTTGTTTTCCATGTCTGTGAGTCTATGTCTGCTTCATAAATAATATCATTTGTGTTATATTTTAGATTTCACTTAGATATAAGTGATATCATATGGTATTTGTCTTTCTCTTTCTGACTTACTTTACTTAGTATGATAATAGCTACGTTCATCCACGTTGCTGCAAATGACATTATTTTATTATTTTTTATGGCTAAGTAGTATTCTATTGTGTATATGTACCATATCTTCTTTATCCATTCATCCATTGATGGACAATTAGATTGCTTCCATGTCCTGACTATTGTAAATAATGCTGCTATGAACACTAGGATGCATGTATCTTTTCATATTACACTTTTCTCTGAGTATATTCCCAGGAGTGGGATTGTTGGTTTATATGGTCACTGTAGTTTTAGTTTTTGAGGAAAAGTGAAAGTGAAAGTCTCTCAGTCATGTCTGACTCTTTGCGACCCCATGGACTATACAGTCCATGGAATTCTCCAGGCCAGAATACTGGAGTGGGTAGCCTCTCCCTTCTCCAGGGGATCTTCCCAACCTAGGGATCAAACCCAGGTCTCCTGCATTGCAGGTGGATTCTTTATCAGCTGAGCCACAAGGGAAGCCCAAGAATACTGGAGTGGGTAACCTATCCCTTCTCCAGCAGATCTTCCTCACTCAGGAATCAAACTGGGGTCTCTTGCATTGCAGGCGGATTCTTTACCAACTGAGCTATCAAGGAACCTCCATACTATTTTCCATAGTGGCTGTACCAATTTACATTCCAACCAATGGTGTAGGAGGGCTCCCTTTTCTCCATACCCTCTCCAGCATTTGTCATTTGTAGACTTTTTAATGATGGTCCTTCTGACTGGTGTGAGGTTGTGCTCATTGCAGTTTTCATTTTCATTTCTCTAATAATTAGTGATGGGCATCTTTCCATGTGTCAGTTGGCCATCTGTACATTCTGAACACTTAGATGAAGGTCATCAGTGTGCATAATTCAATGGATAACACTGGGTTTTTGCCTTATGGACCCAGGTTGTATGCTTTAGTTACGTTGTACCTTTTCCAGGAGATGGTGGGACACTCCCACCACTTGTTGGTTGGTAAACAGAAATTGTAAGAACTCGTCCCCATTTGGTTGACTGGAAATAAGACATTTGGAAAAACAAAATGCTGTCCCCTTTGTGACTCAACAATAGCAAAAACTATTGAGTTCCTATCTCCAAATATCCTCCTATGAGTCTGCCCCTGGTTGGGCTCACTCCCAACCTAAATCAGCTCTACTGTTCTATTTCTATCCTCTTAATAACCTGTTCACAAACCTGCTTAGTACAGCCAGAACTGAGAGCTCACTTTGCTTAATAACAAAACTACTTTTTCCAGGCAACTGGCAGTAGGGGACGGAAAACATTTCACTTAATTTAGCCTATTCTTTACTTTTGGCAGGGAAGCCAGCTAGTTTTGGCGGCATCCAAACGATGAGGACATTTGGCCAAGCTCCATTGCGTGGTCAGTTGAAGAATGAACATTTGAGAAACAGGAGACCTGCAGAGCTATTGTTCATCTCAGATGTGTGGGTCAAAATGCCCCCGACCACAGATTCAAATCAATACTCCCCTGGAGTATGCTGGTATATTTGTGTAACACGTGGGAGTAATCTGCGTGTTTGGTGTTTGGGAGGCTGAGAGATGGTCAGAGGTGGGCAGTCTCAGTTAGAACCTTGAACAGCATGCTTTTCCTCCCCTTTCCCTTTAAAGCCTAATATGTGCCTAGGACATTAATTCCAAGCAGATTGTTTTGATGAGTAATGGTGGTGGTAGGAAATGTTCGCCATTTCCCTCAGAGTTTCCATGTGTGACAATTCTGTTCTTCAGAAAAGTAGAAGCTGGAGACTCAGGTGCAAATATGGCTTAAGTGACGGCCTCACCCAGATTGCCTCATCCCATTCAAGGCCAAGTAGACATGAGCATCTCCTTGCAGGCTATGGACCTGAAATCCTGACATAATTGTAGGGCCTGAGCTTTTTTTCTTCCCTCATTCACTTGGAGGATAGTTGTTGTGTCTCACTGACTCTTTAATATGTCCAGGCACTAGGCGGCACTTAGGCAATTTCTCAGAGATCAAACAATTTCTTAAACAGGAAGAAAGAGAACTTCATGATCATTAGATGATGAGTCCCGTGAGAACAGAGGCTTTATCACTCATTTAACACTGTGGCAGCCATCCATAGCACAGTGCTCAAAGAAGACATGCCATAAATATCTGATGTGAAAGTGAAGTGAAAGTGAAAGTCACTTAGTCATGTCTGACTCTTTGCGACCCCTATGGACTATATAGTCCATGGAATTCTCCAGGCCAGAATACTGGAGTGGGTAGCCATTCCCTTTTCCCAGGGGATCTTCCCAGCTCAGGGATCAAACCCAGGTCTCCTGCATTGCAGGCAAATTCTTTGCCAGCTGAGCCACCAGGGAAGTCCAAGAATACTGGAGTGGGTAGCCTATCCCTTCTTCAGCAGATCTTCCCAACCCAGGAATCAAACTGGGATCTCCTGCATTGCAGATGGATTCTTTACCAGTTGAGCTATTGGTTCTAATCCCAGCTCATGGATTTACACTGATAGTGGCTCAAAAGTAAATGATCACAGTGGTAAAGATTAGCGTGTTTCTTTCTACACACAATCACATACACACATGTGCACACGCATACCCTGTGATTAACTCAACCCGATTGTGAAGTCAAAGATTTGGGGCCTGTTTTCTTCTCTGATGTACCCCAAATGCCTGGCATGGTACCTGACACACAGAGGCACCAGCAGCTATTTGATGAATGTATGTATGTGTTGAAGTATATGGGGAAGGAATATACTCACCGACATATATTGCTGCACACCATCCACAAATTTGGGTCCACCCACTTGCCTTAAATGGATCAGTTTTGAGAGTTGCTGATAAGCCACAAATTCATTGAAGAATGTCTTATAACCTATGAGTTTGGCAACCATAAAGCTATCTTGCCAGTCTACTCCCATCATGAAGGCAAAGGGCATGAAGATGTAGGAGCATATTACCTACAAAAAAAGAAGAAGACCTCATTAGAGCAGTGATTTGCTTCCAGTTCTTGGGCCTCATGCCTGTGACCAAATTGTTCCCATCCCCTCTGTGTCCTTAGGCACAGAAATCCCTGTGCCTCCTCTAGCCTCTCTTTATTCTTTAGGAGTAAAGGTTGAAACTGGTCATTTGAAGTAAGGAAGGATTTGGGGGAAGGAGTCGGGAATGAATGATTCTGTGTTGGGGGAAGGAGGAGAGAGGGGTGGGAATTTGGGGGGTTCCTGGTAAGTCTGTGCATGGTAGAAGAATGAGCTATAGCCAGTTAGAGTATATTATAGACAGTTCATAAACCTGTTTTATTATTAACAAAGATTGGCAGAAATGAAAAGGAGGGGGAATATGATAGAATTGTACCTCAAAACTCAGTTGTGGGTAGTCAAACATGTTTCCCAACCAGGACAGGGCTGAGTTCATAAAGGACAGCAGGGCCAGGAAGGCAATCAAATTTACAGCGATGTTCGCCACCAGGGAAATGGATGAGGATGCTCCCTGTGTTGCAGCTTCTAGGAGATTCCTTGAATCACTTTATCAAAAAATAGCAATTCCAGAATTACTAAAGGATTGTCAGTGGATGGACATCATAGGTTTAGAAATGGCATAATCGGAGCTCATTCGAATGGAGAGACAAACTCTCAGACCCATGTCCTGGCTGAAATACTCACCTGAAATCCATGAAATCATGAAGGATTTAGTTTTTGAGTGTAGGTGATGGGCATATGAGTGTCTAAGTGTTATACGACTCTTTTAATTTGGGGAAATAATTTATAATAAAAAATTGGGAAATAATAAAATATTATAGGTTTAAACAATTATATTTGATTAGAAGTAGCTTCCAGAGAATATTTATAAAATATTCACAGTATAAGAACTAACAATTCAAGGAAGGTCTGTGTATGCATCCATCACCTCATTTAAGAAATGGAATGTCACATCAGCTTTGAGCACCCCCTCGTTAATCACATCTTCTTCTAATCTCAGAGGTACTTGGCCCACTAGCATTTGGCTAAGATTCCCTTTCTTTTTAATTTTCTTTACCCCTGAATAATATATTGTGTTGTTTACACCTTTGCTAGCTTTATAAGTGAAATCCACATTTTCCATATATATACTTTGGCAACTTGCTTTTCCACTCATGGTTATGATTCTCTATGTACAATGGATGAATCTCAGAAACATATTGGTTAATAAATTCTGTTATTTAATGACATACTTTTGAACACTCTGAATTCCTTATTTTTTTCCACCCCTTTCTCTTTCTTTCAAAAAGAGCAAAACGTAAATGAACCTAAGAAGGATTAGGAATACCAATATCACATCTCATCATCCCTATTATATAAGAAACTTCTGGAAATGGTGATCCTCTGATTTTCCAACAGTCTTAAATAATGGCCCAATGAAGACTATGTGTGGGTTCAGTTGCTCAGTCGTGTCTGACTCTTTGTGACCCTGTGGACTGCAGCCTGCCAGGCTCCTCTGTCCATGGGATTTTCCTGGCAAGAATACTGGGGTGGGTTGCCATTTCCTTCTCCAGGGGATCTTCCTGACTCAGGGATCAAACCCATGTCTCCTGTGTCTCCTGCATTGTGGGTAGATTCTTTACTACTGAGCTACCAGGGGAACCACAATGAACTCTATATGATATTTAAAATTAATTATCTATTCACCTGAACCTAATATAATATCACAAACCAATTATACTTCAATCTAAAAAAAAGTTAATTAAATGAAATACCTACACTGAACAGTCAAGGAAATGTATTGACATTTAGGTACTGGTAGTTAGAAGAGATTTCCTTGAGTGTTGAAAGAAGATATTTTGGATGAAGTCTACATAGTTATGGAAAGTTAAATTCACTTTAATTCACTGTGTTCTCTGACAATAAAATTTTTGCTGCACTTTGAATTTGGACTGGAGTGAACCTCTCCTCCCCCACCTCCAGTCTCCTACTTGGGTGGTAATTAACTAGGTGAACTAGGTGGACTTGTCCCACTTACCCATTTTCCATTTTCATAGCATTCTTGAGGTTTATTTTAGGTGTTTCTGTCTCAGGCCAAAAAAGTTTAGAAATAGCCAATGCCGCAGGTGCAGACATAACTGAAGCAGTTAACAAGTGAGAGGATGAAACCTGTGATTTCAAGAGAAAGACCAGTTTAAGGTTTAGCTTTTCTGTTGTGTTTAGAATGAATGACCCAAACGCCTTACAAGGGAGGCAATGGGCGGGCATTGATTCTGTGCCAGAAATCAGTGTTTCTTTGGAAGCTTGGAAAAGCTCAATGAGCCATATCCTGGGCATCAACTTGAGAGAAGGGAGGACATTGCATCAACTGACCACATCCTCTTGGAGTAGCACAAACCAAAATTTCAGAAGAGAATTAATCCTGTGTTGTAGGAACTTTCAAACTCTACCTCTCTGTTGTTCTTTAGAATGTTCAAATAGCCCCTAAAGCTGTTTCATTATGTCATCAATTTAGGTGATGGGTATCTGGGGTGCAGGCATGAATACACCCCTCTCCATCTTCCTTTTGCTTTCCTGATGTCCTTTGTACCTCTACATAATATCATAGTCCCTGATATTTATTCAGAGTCCCTTTAATCTGTGAGTTGTTTTTGTTTTCCTCACTGCAGTTCTGCTTAAACTCTTTCCCCCTCCCTCCCACAACCTTATCTTGTTTCTGGATTCTCTTCCCTGTGTTTCCAGAATTATAGAATCTGCTCCTCCCTCCCCACTCGCATTCCACCCAGCACAGTTTCATAGGCAGAATTCCTACAGCGATCCATCTGGGGCATGAGTCAAACTGCTGTTCCTGAGGTCTTCACCCTTTTTGTCTTGCCTCTTCCCACTGATTGGCTCTGTAAGATTTGGATGAAGTCCTGGAATGAAACTTGCCTATCTTGTAAGAATTCCTCATCAGCTGGACCATGCAATTGCTATGTTATTCCATTTCTCCACTGGAGGCTGTAAGCTCTGTGCTCGAGGCATGTGCACCAGTTACCATAACATTCTTCAGCCCCATCCCATAGACCACCTGCTCTCAAACTGGGCTATACAATGAAATCTGAGGACTGAAAAATAATATTGATGCCTGGGTCTCATCCCAAGAGATTCTGGATGAATTAGTCCAGGGTATGGGCCTGGGCATTAGGGCTTTTAAAAGCTCCCAGGTGATTCTAATGTGAGGTAGGTTTTGAGAATCTCTGCTGTAAATCAGGAGTTAGAAAAAGCTTTTTGTAAAGGGTAAATAGTTTTGGCTTTTGGGGCCACAACTACTCAACTCTGTATCTTAATGCTGCTTAGATAATGAACAGGAATAACTGGCTTCCAATTAAACTGTAGTTATCAAAAAAAAACCCGAAGTGATCTAAATTTGCCCCTGGGCCACAGTTTGCTAATCCCTGACCTAGATGCAGCAGCAGCAGCAGACCTAGATGGCCTTTAACTAATGTCTGTAATAGTTAAATTTTTTTTTACGTATTAAATTTTCACCTGAAGTAACCTCATAATATGAGGTTATGATTGAAAAGCCAGATTTCATTCTGGTATGGTTGGATATAGTTCATGTTTAGGTGGCTTGGATATGAAAGTGAAACACCAGATCTCTTTGGGGTCACTCTATTCAAATGCCAAAGGAACTGTGACCATCTATACAGCAAAAAGGGATACTCTTTTTGCCTCCTTATCTGGCAGCAGTAGTAAAGGAAACAACTGAAATAACAACAGCAAAGAAAAAAAAAAGATTGAATTTTTCTGTAAGTTAAGCCCGGAACATTCTTACCCCAAAAGAGATGTATGCACCTAAGACACTTCCAGCAATGGTAGAGAACCCAGCAGTCATGATCGCGTGGAGTTCAGACTTGGTGACATATGGTAAATACGGTCGGACCAGCAGAGGAGACTCAGTCTGGAAATACAAAGTGACCAGATTAAACATTTCGTGAGGAGGAGAGGCTACTACTCAAAATTCCATTCTCTACAGCAATATTTCTAAGAGTGGACTTCAGGCCAGTTCTATCAGCTTGACTCAGGAACTTGTTAGAACCACAAATTCTCAGAATTACTTAATGGAAAACTCTAGGGCTGGGTCCAGCAGCAGTGTTTTAACAAACTTGCTGGTGGTTCTGATGAGTGTTCATGTTTAAGAACCTATACCATCGATGTCTGGGTCTTTTGGACTCTAGGGCAGTGTATATACAGAGTCATGTGTGAAGTTTGCAAGGCCAGTTTATGTAAGGCTCCTGCCTACCCTAGCATTGGACTCTGATGACTTGGTACTCTTTTCTAAGGCTGGACAACCGTGGGCCAAGTAACTCTATCCAGTGGCCTGGCCTTGGGAACTATGATTCCCAAACCTCTGTGACTTCCCATCTCCCAGCTTCATCTCAACATACCCTAATCTCTTTGCTGATACCATAGGGAAACAAAGACACAAGTATTAAAAAATACCAGCAATAACAGGGACAGATGCCCATGGGCCCTTCCCTAATTGAAAATCAGAGAACCACCCCCAGTTGCATGGAAAGGAATCGATTAGAGTATAGTTATAAAGGTTTGAGTTCCATTAAGGAAGGCAGGTGGCCTACGGTGTGGGACTCTCCATAAATAATAGCTGTCCTTTTAGTATATTAAGTACATATTAAGTATCAAATTGAGCACCACAGGAGCATGTGTGCAATTTTACAATTTTCCCCTCATTATTTCTACTTGTTCTATAAGATTGAGTGTGTTGAGCTTCAATTTATGGACTAAATAGAAACTCAGTACAGGAGCCCTCTTACCCTGCAGGTAGGAGTAATCAACTCAAGATGGTGCCCTAATTAGTTCTGAGGGATTTTATGGCTATAATTATAATAATTTCAACTACTAGGGAAAAAGGTATGAGCCTAAAGACTCTGCTCTGGGCTAGTAAGATAGGCTTACCAATCAGAAGGCTCAGCCGCCTGGAGCAATTGTAAGCTTTTTAATTTGGGGCCATATGTTTTTCGGGGTGACTTGATTTTTGCTTCAAATTCAGTTTCATTGCATGCTAGCAAGTATTCATACCTGGTTTCCTTGGTGTGTGATTCCATTCTGCCTGAAGTTATGTATCCTAAGTGATGAGGATTTCTTACTTACATACCCCTTAGGAATGCTGCCATTTTGAGAGATGCCCCTTGGCAACATATTTCTTTGATTAAATGGACTTCGGGCAAAAATGCATATGATGGATAAGGAAGGTGAAAATGCTTTTGCTCATCAGCATTATTCTTTAGGCTCAGCAAAGAGACTGTTGGATGGTTCAGATAAGTTGAGAATGAACTTAAGTACCGATATGGCTGCATGGTTCTTGGGGGGAAGGCTTTCTTGGTCTCTTTCATTGCCACAAGCTTTTTATTAATACTAGAGAATGTGAGGCTGCCTGTTACATATTTGCAGCTTCAAGACAAATGGTGAACTCCATCTGAGTAGATGAGCTGCTAGCCTTTGACAGGTGGGTCAGAAACCTCAACAACTCAGTTAATTCAGAAAAGATTTGTTAGAATCTATATATGAGAAGCCCTATGCTTTGATAAAATGATTCAGTTTTTCTTCCTCTCCATAAACTTCCAAGAACCCAAATTCCACACTAGGGCATGGACTCTTTTAGAAGAGCTCTCTCTCTCTGTCTCTCTCTCTACTCTTGAAGCCCGTACATTATTAATATTGAGGATTCCTTATCTTGATACCTTCCTCCTACAGTAAAGGAAATAACACTGTCATTAAAAAATTTTTTTTTCTCTTTCTAGAAAGAGTATCCATTTTAGCAGATGTTTTGTTTTTTGATATTGCAACTTACCTGTCCAATAAATATATTGCCAGAAGCAACTACAGATTCAACAGGCGATGTTCCCATAGTCACTAGCATTACCCATCCAACCTAAAAGGCAAAAAAGGATAAAGTCAGTAAAGAACTGTTTGTACATACAGAACTTCAAAGTAGAGATAAAAATCTTTAAAATGGAGGAAAATACTGAGGACTTCAACAATTGTACTGAACTTGAATATATATACCTTATTGATAGCGACAGAATAAAGGGACAAAGTAGGTGATTAAACAGCAAATCTCACTAAGGGATTGCAAATAGAAAAAAAAAAAAGGAGACTTCTGTAAGTTAATGATTACTCAGGAAAGCAGATTTGCTTAAGCATAAAACCAAGCAAGCTTGCTTAGCAACAAACCCTGCAACAGAAGTACAAGACATGCCCCAAAACAATAAAACAATGGTGGCATGAGACCCACATCCTGCCCAGAGAGTTCAGTAACATGCTTTCTGCACACATAAAAACAATAATTTATGAAAAGGTGACACTTCAAAGTGAAAGACCCTCATTGTACTGAGATCTGAAATAATTTTCCGTAGTGCTATGATAGTCTTGGCTTGACCCAGTGGGGGCAAAAAACTCCTCTGCCAAGCATGGAGGAGTAGCTGATGATGGAAGCATGGTGTCTACTCAAGAATGAGGAAGAACATGGTCTTTTCCCTCTCTGCACTTTTCCTTTGCTTATAAGACTGTAGCCCACTAGTTTCTCAGGGCGTGTTGCCTTCTTGCCTGTCTGCTTGTAAAACTCATAAGTGTCGTATTCTAATAAATCATGCCTTTCATTGAATTCTTTCTGCACTGAGAAAGAAAGGACTGGAGCTCCTTGGAGTCCCTCAAAATGCCACCTAGCGTTTTCATTATATAGTGCATAAAGCAAGCTGATCAAATCTTACTTGAATGGTAAGTCTGAGTCAATGGGCTTTTCTGGTGGCTCAGAGGTTAAAGTGTCTGCCTGCAATGTGGGAGACCTGGGTTCAATCCCTGGGTTGGGAAGATCCCCTGGAGAAGGAAATGGCAACCCACTCCAGTACAGTTAGAGTTGGACATGGAACAACAGACTGGTTCCAAACTGGGAAAGGAGTACATCAAGGCTGTATATTGCCACTCTGCTTATTTAAGTTATATGCAGACTACATCATGTGAAATGCCGGGCTGGATGAGGCACAAGCTGGAATCAAGATTGCCGAGAGAAATATCAATAACCTCAAATATGCAGATGACACCACACTTACGGCAGAAAGCGAAGAAGAACTAAAGAGCCTCTTGATGAAAGTGAAAGAAGAGAGTGAAAAAGTTGGCTTAAAACTCAATATTCAGAAAACTAAGATCATGGTAACCAGTTCCATCACCTCATGGCAAATAGATGGGGAAACAATGGAAACAGTGACAGACTTTGCTTTTTGGGCTCCAAAATCACGGCAGATGGTGACTTCAGCCATGAAATGAAAAGACACTTGCTCCTTGGAAGAAAATCTATAACCAACCTAGACAGCATATTAAAAAGCAGAGATATTACATTGCCAACAAAGGTCCATCTAGTCAAAGCTATGGTTTTTCCAGTATGGATTTAAGAGTTGGACCATAAAGAAAGCTGAGCACCAAAGAACTGATGCTTTTGAACTGTGGTATTGGAGAAGACCCTTGAGAGTCCCTTGGACTGCAAGGAGATCAAACCAGTCAATCCTAAAAGAAATTAGTCCTGAATATTCATTGGAAGGACTGATGCTGAAGCTGAAACTCTAATATTTTGGTCACCTGATATGAAGAACTGACTCATTGGAAAAGACCCTGATGCTGGGAAAGATTGAGGTGGGAGGAAAAGGGGTTGACAGAGGATGAGACATTTGTATGGCATCACCGACTCGATGGAGATGAGTTTGAGCAAGCTCCAGGAGTTGGTGATGGACAGGGAGGCCTGGCGTGCTGCAGTCCAGGGGGTCTGAAAGAATCGGACACGACTGAGTGACTGAACTGAACTGAACTGAACTGAAGTTGAGTCATTGTATATTCTTTGAATACTATACAATGAATGTCTCTTGAAATGTCTATTTTGTAATGTCTTGATGTTTTTTGAGTAATAAATTATAATATTTTCTAACAGTCATGTCAGTCTTCACAGCATTCCAAGGACTGTTTTAAGCCTTTGTTCTAGTGATGAATTTAATCCTTATAAAACCCTCTCAGGGAGGTCCTATAGTTAGACACATTTTACAGAAGAGGAAGCCAAGGCATGGAACAGTAGTTGTTCTGTCAGAGATTGCTTAGTTAATAAGTAATGGGATGTAGTTGAGGTTTGGCCTTTTCTACCTAAGTCTCAAACATGGTTGACAGTCCCACTTTTGTAGTGGTTCTTCCAACCAGAGACTGTGGTGCCCACCTGAGAATGGGGACTTTCTGTTGCATCCTCTCTCCTTCCTTCCTGCTTCGACATGAAACACAGGAATACTAAGTGTTTAAATGGACAGTCAGAAAATTATGCACTCTGGCGCTCTTGCTTAAACCTTTAATCCTGCTGGTATTCTGGCTCTCTCTCCAATTTATTTATTTACAGGGATCAAAGGAGGGTTGTGGCTGTGCCCAAAACCTCTATATGCTGCCTTGTTCTTGAGTGCATTTAAACTAACTTACAAATTACTGGGTTTTGTGATATAACATGATGTAGGACTGACTGTTGTTGGGGCAGCAGGACTGAG
Source organism: Giraffa tippelskirchi (assembly GCF_054371585.1). Lineage (NCBI taxonomy): Eukaryota > Metazoa > Chordata > Mammalia > Artiodactyla > Giraffidae > Giraffa > Giraffa tippelskirchi. Next base: position 194,127,780 of record NC_137275.1, read on the forward strand.
ATGAACTTTTCAGACCTAAAAAAAAAAAATTTGCATGCTGACAAAACTCCCTCATGAGAGAAGAGCAGTTTTCCTTTCTTCCTTTGATTCTCTAGCAACTCCTAGACAAGGAGGATCCATTCGGGTTATTATCTGAGGGTAAGCAGTGACTCTGTGTAAGGCATGGGTGGATAGTCAAGATGAAATGACAATCTGGTCCCGACTTCTTGAAGTCAATTCTTTGGCTAAAGGAGTAACTGCTGAGGTTTCATGAAGATGTCCAGGGAGTCGCAAGTCACAGCGTTATTAGACGTCCTGGAGATAAAATTCCCTCTGTAGATCTATGGAGGACTTTTGGGTTTGAATCTAATACCTTGAGGTGGGAGTGGATTTTGGTACGAAGGGAAAGGCACTTTGTAAAAATCCAGATAAAAGACATTCAAGACTTTGTCCCTGAAATAATCAGCTCTACACCTGTCACCCACTTCCTTTTAGTCCCGGTACCTTTCTAATGATCCACTGCATCAACCCGAGGTAGTACAACATGGACATCACAGTGCTGAAGAAAATCACAATGGGCAGGACCTGGGTGTGGGTGGAGGACAAGAGTGGCCACAGGTTAACACTGATCCCAGCAGTACTAGTAGGTTTCAGATCAAACTCCTTCTTTCTGCCTCCTTTTTCCCCTCTGAAATGTCATCAAAATACTGGAAACTTCTCTTGAATACATAACACTTTTATCAGGCAACTTCCTCATCTACATACAGTCTCTTCTAATTTGTTCAGTATAAACTTGAGTGTATTTCATAGGAAACTTAAAAAAAAAAATCCTGCTATGATGGGCTTTCCTTACTTCAGTTTCTAGAGAAGCAATGACATTTTGGGGAGGAAACGTATAATAATTAGATCAAGAAACTGATAACCACTGGCAGATATCCTTGTCATTGTGATATTCAACAGACATAGACTTCACTACTTATTATCAGAGCAACCTGGATAAAGGTTAACCGCAAGCAACCTCAGGTCTTTATTCATAGTAGTGACACAGTAGGTACTTAAACAATGCCTCCTATAGAGCAAGCATTCATGCATTTAGTTTTTAGAATAATGACTATTTTACTTATAGGTTTTTGAATCATTATACAAAGATTAGACTTTGGAACTAGTCTACTTCTGTGTTAATGAAGGTTGTCTTTTTCTAGATCTTCTTTTCCTGATGCTCTTTGGATGCCTTCCATGCAGCTTGTGTTTCTACGGGGAGCAGTTTCTACCCTGCATGGACCACACTGGGTTGTGGTCTGGATCACTCACCACCCCTACTCCATTGTTCCCTTTCCCTCTGTTCCCAGCTAAATGGCCAGGAACAAGCTGCCAGCAGAGACACAGAATGACTGAGGACAATTTGTACAGGATCTAATTTAGAAAAATCTATTAATAATATATAGTAAAAGACTTTTTGTGCCATTATTCAGAATGCACTCATTTATGTGCTTTTATTGGCTTTAATGGACAGGCAGAGCCTTCCTGAAAGCTTCAAGGAGTTAAAGGGGCTCATCTCACTAATGTTCCCACGGGGAATCTATTTTGGCAGAAAGGATGCCCTGGGGGAGAGGACAGGTGTTGTTCTTGTTGTTGGTGGTGGTGGTGCTGGGGAGGTCTGAAGACAGTGGTGTGGCCTGAACAGCAAGTTCCTCCTTTGTGATTTTATTTTTTGTAATTCTGGATTCAATTCATGATAGGAACATATTTCTATCTCAGTTTGTAAACACTGGACCTTTCAGAGATGGCTTAGTTATTTCAACACCAAAGTATCAAATTAGTAGTTTAAAAAAAGATTCAGCATAGCAGTTGGCCGAGGTAATTTGGAGGTAAATGGAGTCTATGAGTGAGAAAACAATAAAAAGGTGTAGGAACAATAGCATACCATAAAAAAAAAAATCTGAAGAAAAAGCCAAATGCTTTTTCTGACTCATCAACAAGTATTTGTAGGGACTTCCCAGAGGAAGGTGAGCTTCCTGGGGCTGTGGGAGGCCTGGGAGAGAATTGATTAGGCCTGACCTTGGGGCTAAGTCGCCAAGTTGCCTTTCCCGTGTAAAATAACATCCTTCCTGTGCTTGGGAGAAGGCCCAGCCTGCAGGCCTGCCAAGGTGAAGGCAGTGCTGAAGGAAAGAGGGGAAAGGTTTAGCATGGGGATGGTTCTGCAAGAACAGAGGTTGATGTGGGTGACCAGCTGTCCCAGTTTGTCTGGGATTAAGAAGTTTCCTGAGTGCAGAGCTGTCACTGAGCCTGGACCAAGAAGGCATTAGCAGCCATATGTCTATTCATTGCCCAGTACCTCATGTTCTTTCCCCTGAAATCTCAGATCCTATTACCCCAAATGAGCTTTCATATCTATATCAGCAAATGTTACGCAACTCTCCAAAGTACAGGCATAGCTTGTTTTGTTGTGCTTCACTTTATTGTGCTTTTGCCTGTTGTGTTTTTCACAGATTGAAGGATTGTGGCACTCCTTCATTGAGCAAGCCTATCGGCACCATTTTTCCAACAGCATTTGCTCACTTTGTGTCTTTGGGTCACATGTTGGTAATGCTCACAATATTTCAAACTTTTTCATTATTACTATGTTTGTGATGGTGATCAGTGATCTTTGGTGTTACTGTTGTGATTGTTTTGCTATTTTTTAGCAATAAAGTGATTTTAAATTAAGGCATGTACTTTTTAAAGACATACTGCTATGTCATGCTTAACAGATGACAGTAGAGTTGTAAACATAATTTTTATGTGGACTGGGAAACCAAAAAATTTGTGTGATTGCTTTATTGTGATATTCACTTTACTGTGGTGGTCTGGAACTGAACTTGCAACATCTCTGAGATCTGCCTATGTTTCGATATTTCTGATATCCTCTACGTGTTCTCTTTAATGTTTAAAAAAATTATTTATTTATTTGGCTGCATTGTGGCTTAGCTGTGGCAGGCAGGATATTTGATCTTCATTGTGGCATGCATAATCTTAGTTGTGACATGTGGATCTAGCTCCCTGACCATTGAACCCGGGCCCCCTGCATTGGGAGCTCAGTGTCTTAGCCATTGGACCACTAGGGAAGTCTTCCTTAATGTTATAATAACAAAATAATATGTTTTCAGCCCATTGACTTCAGGTAAATTGTAAAGGAGAAAGGATGGTGCTGTGCTGTGCCCCTGTGACATGCCTGGGTTCTGGTCAGTTAGGGTCTATCTGAACATCTGCAGATGGAGAAGTCACTGAAAAGGAAATGTCTACAAAGAAGAAAAATGTTTGGTTTTACCTTGAATGCAAAAAAGTGGTCTGTATATTTCTCACCAAAGACGAATGAAGCACCAGCATCAGTGTACCCCAGGAACGTCTGAATTACAAAAAGGAAGAGCAGATCATTACAAACACTGAAACAGTAGTTACCATCCACAAGACCAACCAGGCTCTGCAGAGGGTGAGGACCCAGAAAACTTGCGGAGAGACTTGGAGAGTTAATTTTCTCAACCTTCCCTCTCCAGTAGATGGCCGGGAAGTATATTTTAGGACTGTAGCTGCGTACAGATTTCCTGGCATTTCTGACATTCACTCTGACTCTAGGATGCTAAAAAAATAAGCTGGGTATGATAATTTGCTCCAGAAGACATAGATGGTGCACGGGAGGTACAAGTTACTACTGGGATCAAATGAGATTGAGAAGTGATGTCATGGGTACTTTGTCATTCAGTTGTGTCCAACTCTTTGTGACCCCATGAACTGTAGCCTGCCAGGACTCCTTTGTCCATGGGGATTCTCCAGACTAGAACAATGGAGTGGGTTGCCATGCCCTCCTCCAGGGGATCTTCCCAGCCCAGGGATCCAACCCAGGTCTCCTGCAGGGAAGCCCATGATATGGGTAAGGGACAACCAAAATAATAATGAACTTGGAAGATTAACATATTCCACATAAACAAAATTATTTGTCTAACTCATGCCATGGAATTAAACTTTGAGTCAACCGAGTAGAAAAAGGAGTACGTCAAGGCTGTATATTGTCGCCCTGCTTATTTAACTTATATGCAGAGTACATCATGAGAAATGCTGGGCTGGGTGAAGCACAAGCTGGCATCAAGATTGCTGGGAGAAATATCAGTAACCTCAGATATGCAGATGACACCAACCTTATGGCAGAAAGTGAAGAACTAAAGAACCTCTTGAAAGTGAAAGAGGAGAGTGAAAAAGTTGGCTTAAAACTCAACATTCAGAAAACTAAGATCATGGCATCTGGTCCCATCACTTCATGACAAATAGATGGGGAAACAGTAGCTGACTTTATTTTTGGGGGGCTACAAAATCACTGCAGATGGTGACTGCAGCCATGAAATTAAAAGACGCTTACTCCTTGGAAGGAAAGTTATGACTGACCTAGACAGCATATTAAAAAGCAGAAACATTAGTTTGCCAACAAAGGTCTGTCTAGTCAAGGCTATGGTTTTTCCAGTAGTCATGTATGGATGTGAGAGTTGGACTATAAAGAAAGCTGAGCACAGAAGAATTGATGCTTTTGAACTGTGGTGTTGGAGAAGACTCTTGAGAGTCCCTTGGACTGAAAGATCCAACCAGTCCATCCTAAAGGAGATCAGTCCTGGGTGTTCATTGGAAGGACTGATGTTGAAGCTGAAACTCCAATACTTTGGCCACCTGATGCAAAGAGCTGACTCATTTTAAAAGACCCTGATGCTGGGAAAGATTGAAGGTAGGAGGAGAAGGGGACAACAGAGGATGAGATGGTTGGATGGCATCACCGACTCAATGGACATGAGTTTGGGTAAACTCTGGGAGTTGGTGATGGACAGGGAGGCCTGGTGTGCTGCAGTCCATGAGGTCGCAAAGAGTCAGACATGACTGAGTGACTGAACTGAACTGAATACAGATAAATAAATTTATTTCTGACATATCTTAAGGATTATATTCAAATGTTAAAAGCACTATAAAAAACAAGGTAGTCCTTTGAACTGAACTTACCTGAACTTGTTTGCCCAACCAATCAAAAGCCATAAATCCAGGTTCTGTCCTTAGTATCAAAAGCCCAAGAAGAAACTGTAACCCAATTCCCCAAAAGACAGGCCTCCAGTAAACCTATACAGAAAGAAGAAGCGACATCTTATTAGAAAATGAATGCTGAACTCAGCATAAATTACCAGAGGATCACTATTTTCTTGGAAGCTTCTCAGATATGGCTGTGACCCACCTTCTTTCAGAGGCCAAAGCAGTTGTGAGCAAAGGATCCCTCCCTCCTTAGAATTATACTAAAAATCTCAGAATTGTACTACTACTTCTTAAACCTGAGTTTAAGCCTTCAGTCTTGGAAACGTATGTAACCATTTTGTCATGATAAAATCACTTAGACACGAAGAGTAGTTTTAGTAGAATCATTAAAGGAGGAAGGATCTGGTCTTTCTGGTCATGTGGTAAATATTAAATACATATAATTATTTTCCCATCTGGAAAATGGAAAGGCTGAACATGACTTCTCTATGTGTCCAAGGTTTGTTGATCTGACAATCTGTAAGTGAATTAAGTGAAATTCTACCCTGTGGAGGGGCTCTCATTTCACTGTAAAAGGAACCAATTAACTCTAATGCAGTCCAAGGGAGTGCAGCAGGTAAATGGACAATCAAGTGCTTTCATTTTTGGTGCAAAGATGAGTGCCCTGCAAAGAACTATGGGATTAGAGGCACAGAAAACAGTGGAGATGTTCATCTAAACAGGGAAAGCAATTTGGATCTTATCAAGTGGCTTTGGTCTTTGATTAATGCTCTTTTATTGGATCAATCACTCAGCCAGTAAAGTCTTCAAACTTTCAGCTAGTAAAGTTTGCTGTTATGAATCATATGTGAAAGTTTCAATATCTCAAAATTCTTGCCAATTTAGTGGGTTCCAGGATGATAAAACAAGGATGAGAATTGAATTCAATGTAAACAAAACTGCTAAGGACAAATTTTTGGAGTAAAATAGCCTCAACGGCAAATAGAAACTTGATAAACTGCAGAATCCAATGGTAGAATATTTTTATTTATTGGCCTGAATAGATTTGGATCAAAATGGATGAGTTTTCTTTGTATGTGTGTTTAATGGGGGGATGGGGGTACAGAAGTGGAAATCAGACTTGACAGAAGAGAATATCTCACTGGTTGAACAACTGGAAAATTACTGAGAATGAAAAATGTAGAGTAATAGAAAGGGCACCTTAGCCATTTAAAATATCATACCAAGGTAAGAAAAATATGGAATAGCAGTTCAATTCTTTCATACTCATTACTTTGAGCAATTTACACATGAGGGGAAAAAAGGAGGAAAAAAGTGATTTCATACTTACTTTGGTTGGGTGCTTGGAAAATAGAAATGTCAGGGAAGTGTACATTATGAGTCCTCCAAAAGACACCAGCTGCTGTTGGCCCAGTTTGGCAGTGTCAAAGACCAGCCAGAGAATAACTCCCAGGATCAGGCAGCCCCATATCACCCTAAGAAAACCAGGAAGGAGGCTTTGGCATCATTTGTTGTGCTAACTTGGAAATCTTAATCAGGCTTAAATATACAAACACAACATATCGAGTAACACATCCTGGCACTTGGAAATTACGCTTTTAGAAATTGCAAGAGACTCTCTTTGGGTGTAGCTAGAAAGGCACATAGTCAAAAAATGAAGCAATGTATCCCCAGTACTCCACAACTCTTGGACTCTTTGCTGGTGCAGTATTCAGAAAGGGGTCAGAGAGGAGAAAGGATGCCTGGAGAGGAAGTCTGGTGATTTCTTCCTGAGAGCTGCTGGGAATTCTCTCCTCCATTTAGGGAGATGGGTGAAGCATTATCTTCTTCCTTTCAAGGAAGAACTTGAAATGTGTCCTCTGCATTGGGGGACCCACCCAAGCCTCGGAGAGCTAAGTTGGACTTTAGACCTGGTTCTGACTCCCTGGAGAACCCAGTGGGCACAACGGGAGTGATTCAGTAGATGGCAGAGCTGGAGAGGATGCTTTATTGGGATTGTACAACACTGGTCATTAGGCCAAGAATGTGTGAACTTTCTTGGTAGATCCTATGTTGGCCATACTGGGGAGAATGAGTTCTGGGTCCTACCCTGTAGGGCCACCTGGAGACAGGGGGGCTTCCAAAGAGACAGGCTGAAAGAAAAGCCCTGAACAGTCACCTGCAGGACAGGGGTCCTATCAGAGACAGTTGATTTTACTAACTCATATCTTTCTTCCAAAAGAAGCCAGCTTCATGCCCAGAGAGGAAGTTACCCCTTCAAGTCAGAACCATTCCAACTTTTGGACAACATTTTATCATTTAGTGGCACTTGAAATGAAGGCAGTTTGTAGGGGCATTTGAGCACATCTTGCATGAATCACTGCCTGATCTAGGCCTTCATGTCCCGCTTGTAAATGAAGGTTTAAAAAAAATTTTTAATGGATTGTTCCCTGGGTTGTTTCTAGCTTCAATATCCCATCAGTGAGGAAGAAATTTCAGAATGAATCTATGGAACAGTGTTGGAAAAGACTAACATCCCTCTCAACAACAATAAAAGAACTGAGTGCATTTACCACTTCAGCCAGAACCAATGGCTGTGCAGTAGCCTTTGGCCTGGAGACAGGAACCTGGCTATCTGAGACTCATATTTGGCCATGAAGTGATCCCAGACCACAAAGAAGATGGCAACCACGGTGATCACGAAAAGAGGAAGGGCTCTGTGAAAGTTCATCACACAGGCTGCGATCACCAGGGCCAGGTAACCTGTGTAGGAAGCAAACACAGACAGTGAACATCACCAGACAGCTGGAGACTAGCCTCCAGCACTGATCTGGCTCAGCCAAGGGCAGGGCCCACCAGGAAACCGTTGAACACAGGGATGCTCTTGACATAGCTATTGGCCCTTCTGATGATAAGAATTGTATTTTGGGTTAAATTCCTTTTTTTTTTTAAATAGTCTCTCCAAGAATGCTAGAAGGACAGGGTGTCAGGTTTTTTTTTATTAAGGAAACTTCTGAATTCCTGAATCTTGATCATTGGGGCTTTTGCTTAGTGCGTGCATGCTAAGTCACTTTAGTGCTAAGTCCAATTCTGTGCAACACTATAGATTATAGCTCCCCAGCTTTTCTGTCCATGGAATTCTCCAGGCAAGAATACTGGAGTGGGCTGCCATGCCCTTCTCCAGGGGATCTTCCCAACCTATTGATTGAGCCCAGGTCTTATGCGCTGCAGGCAGATTCTTTACCATCTGAGCCTCCAGGGAAGCCTCTCGCTTAGTACTGACTACTTTTTCTGATACCCAGACTCAGCAGACGAGCTTCTACAGAGAAAGGCCAGGCACCAAAGCAACCACTGGCAAAAATTATTGAGTCTCCTGGTTTGTGGCCCAGATTTGGCCTAAACTTGCATAGGAAAATCTCTGAGTGCCACAACACCGACATGCTACAGAATCTCTAAAGGAAAGAGGTGGGTGATGACCAGGCTGATAGCTTTAGAAGAGGAGATTCTGGGATAAGAACACAAGGTTTTCCATTAAAAGTTGGCAAACACGGCTTTGTTTGCAAGTTAAATTTGGCCTGCCACTTGTTTTTGTAGGTGGCAAGTACAGTTGTATTTGTATATTTGTATTTGTAGTCTACAAATAAAGTCGCCTTGGCACATGGCCACACCATCTGCTTACTTTGTACTACAATGGCATAGCTGTGTGGTTTTGAGTATGGTCTGCAAAATACTATTTGGGCTGGTAGAAAGCAAGCAAGCATGCTTTCAACCCTGATGCTCCCTGTTCTGGCAGTGTGAGACCGGAAAACCACTGACTTCTTGGGGTCAGCCATCTTGGACTAATGTCCATGGACTTGGGTGGGAGGGATCACATTTTAGACAGGAATGTTCTTTGAAATGGGCCCTGGAGCCCTTTGTTTGGAGGGAGTCAAAGCAGAACACCTATTTATCTGTGAAGACACCCTGGTCCTGTTTTCAGGTAGGAGGAGAGGGTTTCGTGACCTTAGGCTCCTCCTCGTTCTGTGTTCATATAAAGCATTAATTGATCGGTTATATCACCCCTTCAATTAGGTTGCTGCTTTGTGATTATCACCATTTTTCCAGTTACCTGAATTTGCATTATCCAACCCTCAAATCCATACCACAATAACAAAGACCATGAGAGTAGGTGATCTAAAAAATCAGCTGCTGGCTGCATAAACAGGACGTGGGGCTTCCCCCTGGTGGCTCAGTGGCAAAGCATCTGCCTACAGTGCAAGAGATCTGGCTTCGATCCCTGGGTTGGGAAGATGCCCTGGAGGAGGGCATGGCAACCCTCTCCAGAATTCTTGCCTGGAGAATCCCATGGACAGAGGAGCCTGGCAGGCTACAGTCTATAGCATTGCAAGAGTCGGACACAACTGAAGTGATTCAGCACGCAGAACAGCTAGCTACATGGGCATTTTAAGCCGAGTCCCACCACTCAGGGGCTTTCTGGTAAAATTCTCTCCTCTCTGGATGACTCAGAGATGATTCAGGGAAGGGAAGACTTACTTGTTTTCTACAGAAAACTGATATTTGAGAAAACCTGGAAAAAGAGACATTAGTATCCCATCCCTTTTTGCTATTTACCTGCTATTAAAATGCCCCAGATGATGTACCGAAGGGTTGTTTTGTGTTCCCTACAAAAATCAGACATCCTCCCACACATCCTTTCCAGGCACCTGTAACAACACAAAGGCAAGAAGTAGGCAGATGTAAACACCACATCCACGCTAAAGCTATAGTAGATGAGGCTTTGTAATTCATCAGGCAAACAAATTCATGAGGTATGTGTCCTACAAAATAAAAACAAGAAACTCATTTCATTTTAGACCAAAATCAGCCATGGTTTGGTTCAGTCTTTGCTGAATGGATGTGCCAAGCCCTGAGGGATTATGGAGATGCAGAAAATGTGCTCCCAGAAATAAAGTAGGGGACAGGATAACCAACCAAAAGCTGAGAATGAATCATAGGATGAGACTGTTCTCACTAGGCTAGATCACCCCCTCTCTAGTGGAAGGGTGACTGTCTTCACAAGATGCTTGAAAAGTGAAGTAGGATTTTGGGGATTTGAGGGCTGTCAACCAATGGGTTGTGATATAGCTTTCTCAGGAGGTTCTGGAATTGTTGATGTCTTTGTTTCTGCCTAGAGCTTTGTTACAGGGTGCTGTGGAGTGTGCAAGCCATATGTGCATCTGATCATTTCTTCCAAGGAAGATGGTGTACACCAGTAAGGGAGTCTGGAGAGATCACAGGGTGGTACCCAAAACAACTTCTTCTCCCGGGTGTTCCCAGTCCCCCTGTGCTTGCTTTGAACCCTGGCTTCCCTGCATACACCTCTTTCCTCATTGTGCCTCCCAACACAGGCCTCTCCTCTCCTACTTGAGGCTAAATGGAAGGAATTTATTTGCACATTTACTCATGACCACTTTCAGGCCATTGGACAGGATTTCTAAAATAACTCTTTCTCCCGTATAGAAGATCCACAATCTCCAGGATCTCAAAGGACTCAGCCCCCATCTGGGACCTCCCATCCCCTTAGCAAACATTCTCCAGTTCCCCTCCCTCCAGCAGTCATGCCCACATGTCCATGTCACAGCCCCCTTCACGGTTCAGGGCACTGCTCAAGCCCTTTGCTTCCATAAAGCCTTCTTGCATTTCCTCAGACAGAGGTAGTCTTCTGCAACCTATTCCTACTACCTCCTTTGATTATGTTTTGTTATGAAGCCTTGACTGACTGTAACTTCATGGAGAATAGATGTCTGAGCCCAACATCAGCAGCTTGGACACTGAGTGCTTGACAGGCCTTTGTTGAATTCTTAGATAAATGAGATGGGAGTTCTTATTGCTTTTCTGGAACACTACAGCTGTGGGTTGGGACCCATTCGTGAGTTGTGAAGTTTGTCCTACAGTGCGTGATAACGGTCCTTAAACAAAAGAATAGGACATCTCAGAGTATATCACACATAGTGATGACAGGCATTATTTCATGAAAATTTTGTCTTATGTATGTGTATGAATAGGTGTACTGAGAATTAGTGACATTGTTCTAGAACATGTTGAGGGAATATAAGTACAATAAAGACTAAATTTTTTCATGGTCTAATTTAGGACAGGCTGCTGATACCTTGACCTCAGTTGTGGATATAGCGTTATAAAGCAGCGGTGTCAGACAGCAATATTCAGTAGAGCACATCCATCTACTCTAGGTCAGATTTATCAGATTGTTTAATTGCAGGGAGTGTGTATAGTCCATTACAGCAACCTGACACTGCAAAAAAAGGAAGTGGCTGGAAATAGTAGCTTTGGCCAGTTGGTTATCTAGGCTGAGTGACTCCAAATCTCTTGGTGGTTGTTTTTCCATCCATTAACACTGATGAAACCTGAGTACCTCTGACCACCCAAGAGAATCTCTTGGCCCCAAGAGTCAGAGATTCTTGAACTAAAATGAGGATGAAACCAAGTTCAGCTTTCCAACGTGGTAACAATTCTTTGTAAAAAGAAAATTTGTATTGGAGTATAAGCTGCTTTACAATGCTGTGTTAGTTTCTGCTGTACAGGAAAGTGAATCACCTATCTGTATATATATAACCACTCTTTTTTGGATTTCCTTCCCATTTAGGTCACCACAGAGCACTGAGTAGAGCTCCCTGTGCTATACAGCAGGTCCTCATGGTGGTAAAAATTCTTTATGATGTATATGTGACAAGAGCTTTCAATCTGAATTTTGACAAGCTCTATCTTCTGATACAAAAAAGGTTCCTCAGAGACTCAGGAATTTACACTACATTTAAATAGGAATTTAGAAAATTTACAAATACTTTAGTGTTATGATAGAGACAGTCTTGGACTAGGAATCAGAAACTGAAATTTAAATTAGCTTTTTTCCTGCTGACAAACCCTTGGCCAAGTCTGAGCTTCATTTTTCTGATCCAAAAAATAAAAATAATAATTTGCCTCTCCTGCTAATGAGTGATAAGGACTTGGAATATTTTCATGATACCACGAGGTAAGAGCAAATTTGTTGGGACTTAAAGTGAATTGGGTTTTGAGAAATCAATTGCTCATTGATTGAACATTGAGAAGATGAATTAACTACTTTTGCATGGACTGGAGCAATTAGTTGGCAATTTACAGCTTTAATTAGAAGATTGTCCTGGATATTGGGTTCCTAGGACATCAGCAATTTGAATTTACCACAATGATTATACTAGAGTTTCAGTAATTTTTCTGAAAGTGCAGTTAGGTGGGTAGTAGGGAGGGGAGATTGGTGGTGACTATCTCTGATAAATCATAATTAATGTTAAAAATTAGATGAGAATAAAAAAGTGGCAAAACCACTTTGCTTAGGAGGTGCTGTGCTGTGCTTAGTCACTTACTCCATGGACAGTAACCTGCCAGGCTCCTCTGTTCCTGGGGATTCTCCAGGCAAGAATACTAGTGTGGGTTGCCATGCCCTCTTCCAGGGGATCTTCCCAGCCCAGAGATCGAATCCAGGTCTCCCGAATTGCAGGTGGATTCTTTACTGTCTGAGCCACCAGGGAAGCCCAAGAATATTTCTATGGTCTGAACCTGTACCCTTTTCGATGTGTTTCTTGATCATCCTCCTCTTCTTCATCCTTTCTTAGAGAATCCTGCTCGATAGTGATGTGCTCTTCCACCTGGAAATCAAACATGGGGACAGAGATGGAATGATGAGAATGCTGAGCATAATGGACTCTGATCTCTTTTGCTCAGAATTTTGGCAAGGAAATTTTTCCAAATTATTTAAATTACTTTAAAATTATTATGCAAGATGATGTCTCCAATTATCAACTGCTCAGAGATTTTTCCCCTTGTCACAAAAAAATCTAGGTTCATTCATCTCTCCCTTTACTTAAAAGGAGCCATTGGTATTTTCTCCATTTCTTCAGCCAATGGGCTAATAACTCTGCTTTTAGTTCCTATCTCTACTGTAATCATTCAATTCCCACTCTGTTTTCAGACAAGTGCTAAATGAAGTTAATACCAGAGGCTACATAAATCTCCCTTTATATTCTGTCAGCCCCAGTTTCCAGAGAACTGAGACTAAGGCTGTTTTTATTTTCCTGGCAGCCCAAGGCTTGGTCTTCTCATATGAACAGTAGCTCAGCATCTTCCAAAGCTGTTAAACTACCCTTGGGAACTAGGGTTCTTCTATCAATTGGGTTAAGGGGAAATACGTCCTCACTCAACTAGCCCTTGCTCTAGTTATTAAGTGATGTATATGCCTGGGCTTCCCTGGTGGCTCAGACAGTAAAGAATCTGCCTGCAACGCAGGAGACCTGGATTCAATTCCTGGATCAGGAAGGTCCCCTGGAGAAGGGAATGACTATCCAACTCCAGTATTCTTTCCTGGAGATTTCCATGGACAGAGGCGCCTGGTGGGCTACAGTCCATGGGTCACAAAGAGTCAGACACGACCGAGCAACTTTCACCTTTTCTTTTTTGTACCTGCACTATCTTTTTCTTTGGTGGGGGGGCGGTGCAGCATGTAGGATCTTAGTTTCCCAACTAGGGATGGAACCCATGCCCCCTGCATTGGAAGCATAGAACCTTAACCACTGGACTGTCCTGCTGGGAAGTTCCAAACTGGGCTATCTTTTATGGATAGTCTTTACAAGTACTGTTGTACTCTTAAGCATCCATGACCCATTCTATTCTTGTGATGGTGGGAAGGATTTCCTACCTTCCATCATTCTGTGATAATGTCTCAAACAGGTCCAGCTATTTTAAGCAAAGGCAAAGGAAAGTTGGGAGGGAGTAGGCAGCTGTTAAGCAGTTTTGAACATGCTCAAGAGGTATACTGCCAAATCTCAGACTTAGTTTGTTGTCAGATCCCATGAGGCTTTCATTTCTCTCTAACAACAACAACAAAACCCATGGAAATTAGTTATTAGCATGTCTCTGAAAGGATCCTCAAAGATTATCTTGTCCTTTGAGGCCAAACTCCCATTATGCTCCTGATTTAGGCTGCTTCCATGTCGTGGGCTGGGCCTCAGGCACAAGGATGGTTGTAATAGAGACCAGCTGAGTCCAGGCTGCAGTTGCAAAGGTCAGGGGTTCAGAGAAGCCCTTCTCATTTTCTCCCACCTAACACCAAGCTTGGCCAAGAGAAAAAGTTTGGTAAAATTTTCACTTAAATGATCTTCATCATTATTTTCTTTGAGCAAAATTGTCCCAAGTTACCTACCATATGGAATGTCTAGCATTTCTTTGTTTTCTCTTTTGGTTTTTCCAACCTCTTTTCATCTTTGAAACAAAACAAAACAAAACAACACTACAAAACCTTCCTGACCCCACAGTCATGAGACATCTACCTTCCCTCCTTCCCTTCACAGTCAAACCACTTGAAAGAACTGTCCTTACGTTCAGAGACACTCCGTATCCTGTTCACTTCTCAATCCACTGTGACCAAACTTTTACTGAGATGGCTTCTGCTAAAGTCACTGCCAAGGTCACCTAAGGACCACTGTGACCAAACCAGTAGCTACTCCTCAGTCTTCATATTTCTGTTTACAATAATACTTAATTTTTGTTTTTGACTTTTTTTCTGAAACAATTTTTAAACCAAGACTTAAGAGCATATTTATTTAGATTCATAGCAAAATTGAGAGGAAGGTACAGTTTTCTCATATATTTTTGCCCCCTACCTCATGCCCCCTTTCCTATTACTGACTTCTCCACCAAAGTGGAACATTTGTTACAACTGATGGACCCATGAAGTCTATAGTTCACATCAGGGCTCACTCTTGATGTTGTACGTTCTATGAGCTTGGTCAAATGTTTAATAACAGGTATCAACCATTATAATATCATACAGAGTATTTTCACCATCCTAAGAATCCCCTGTGGCTATTCGTCCTTCCCTCCCTCCCATCTTGGCAGCCAGTGATCTTTTTACTGTTCCCACAGTTTGCCTTTTCCAGAATATCATATAGTTGGAACTACACAGTATGGAGTCTTTTCAGATTGCTTCATTACTTAGAAATACACATGTAATGGTCCCCCATTTCTTTTCATGTCTTGGTAGCTAATTTGTTTTTACTGCTGAATAATATTTCATTGTCTGGATGGACCACCATTCATTTATCCATTCACCTACTGAAGGATATTTTGGTTGCTTCTAGGTTTTGGAGACTATAAATCAAGCTTGTATAATCATCCATGTGCAGGCTTTTGTCTGAAAAGAAGTATTGTCTTCTCTCTCTCTCTTTTTTTTTTTGGTTGAAGAACACTTACCGTTATGAATACTTTAGAATATATTAAGTGAAATAGACAATTACCAAATAATATGAAAGCACAATCCCAATATACCTGACATGCACGTCGATGTATATGTAACTTGGATTGAAACAAGCTATATTCCAATATATTAGACACTGATTTTTTTTTTCTGGAATTACAGTTCGTTATTTGTCTTCCAAATTTTGCTGCAATAATATTTCAAATTTTCTACTTCAAATAAGTTATTCATTTATCATGAGCAAACTCCCCCTAAAATATGGCACCCAAACAAAATTACTTTTTAAAGGATGATATACATGGGTAATTTTCTCCCTTTTTAGCAGCAGAAGGTTTTTTTCGAATGAGATCCTTTCACCTATAGCTTATATAATACTGTACATCAACTATACTTCATAAAAATTTAATTAAAAAGTCTATAATCAGTGAAAATATCCTTCAAAAGTGAAGACATAATACAGATATTTTCAGGCAAACAAAAAAATAAGATCCTACCCAGAATTCAGTACATAAAAGAAATAAGAGGTTTTGTCACAGAGCACCTCAACTTGCTGTGTACAGTTAGATGTCACTAAGGAGCCCTAGGGTGTCACAAACACAGTTTTAGAGCCGTGTCTTAGAACCTTCCTCTTGTCTGCCTCATGTACTTTAAAATTGAGATGTTTTTGTTGAAGCCAGTGCTTTCTGTCTTGGGATGGAATTTGGAATGTGCAATCATGAAGTGTCAGAGCAAGCCTGGGTACTCTCTCCATCGGAGAGGACAGGTGTATAAACACAAAAATCTTTGTTTGTGCATATGTGTTTTCCTCATGACCCTGCCATATCCACTCTAATCACCATTTAACTCGTTCCTCTGTGTGCCAGACTTTCAGTCCCCATAGCTGTTGCACAGCAGTTTCCATGGTGACAGATTCACTCACGGTTTTCCAGTCATACCTGTTTGCCATTTTCATGCTCTCTGTTTTGCACAACTCTATTCCTTAGTGAGTGGTCATTTCCTGACGTGTTCTGGTTTTCAAAGCCATCTTCATCACTCTAAGAAACAGTACAGGATTGCAAAAATAAAATTTCAGAGCCAAAAAGCAAATGTTCTTTCAATGAATGATACCCAAAGACTTTAGAGAGATGCGACAACAAGGACGAAGTGTTTAGATGAGTCAGCTGATTAAAGAAAGAAACAATGAATCTTAGTACTTAAAGAAATACGATGATTATTAAAAAATTGGAAAATTTACTGTCTGTAAAAGCCACATAAGGAAAAAGATTATCTCAATCTAGAAATGTAAATCCTTTTGCTTTCTTTCCTTTTTTTTTGGCTGTGAAATCTTAGTTCCCTGACCAGGGACTGAACCCAAGCCCCTTGCAATGGAAGCACAGAGTCCTAACTACTGGACAGCCAGGGAGTTCTCTAAATCCTTTTGTTTTCTAATATAATCTAATGGTACATATGGTTCCTGGTACCAAAAATATGTTTCAGTTGAAAATTTAGATGACTTATATTTCACATATTTTTTTCCTGAAAGATATGAATGCTCTAAGTATAAGATTAACAAAAGCTTAAATGTTTTGCATTTTTCCACTTCTTTGATTATACATGTTCCTGATCAGTTTCTCTGCTTGTAATCTTTCTTTCCTTCAGATCTGTGTATAAATTCCTTCTATGCTACTCTTTCTACATAATAAAATGAGACTCCTAGCCTCTGGAGTCAACTGCACACTCCTCGGCACAGTTCAGGGTTGCTCGATCCTGTCAATCATCTTACTCTGCTCCCCTTGCAGGCACCGTGAAGGAACACCCAGCCAAATAGAACTATGTGCACTTCTCCAGGCCCTGATTAAGCTCTCCTGCCTTGTGTTTGCCATATGCTTTCTATCCTGCAAAACATCCTATAAAATATTAGCAGTTCCTTCTAAGCAAGATTTAAAGATAAAGCATAGTTCAACTACGAAAGATGATGATCTGAAAAATGCATGTGTTGTACTGAAAGTCATTACTTATATTTGAGACATGCATGATTTTTGTTGATGTTGTTATGATGGAAAAGATTGATGTGGTCCAACTTGAAGAAGACAGAAGGAAGAAGGTTGCTGGGACTAGGCTATGTAGCCTTCCAACAAGCAGAGCTAAGATGAGAGTGCAGCTTTCCAACCTCCTTTTCAACACTTCACACAGACTTTCAAATTATAAAATGAAACAAAATATAGTTAACTGTGGGCTGGATAATTTTATTCTTAGACGCTGGATTTGTGAGATGTTAAAATGTGTTTTGTTTGGTTTAAAGCATTCTCTGGTAGTAATGAGCATGATAAAAAATGCCTTCTTCTGTGAGACCAATTTGGCTTTAACTTTTTCTGATTTTTCTTTTACAAACTGAGTAGGGTTTGCTCTTGGAGGTGTGTCTTGACCCCTAGCTGCTTTTCCCACGTGTGACAAACGCTTGGCTCATTTTTCCTTTACCTTTTTGGGATGGGTCCAATCTTTCTCCCATCTCTTCCCCAACTAGCCTTTTTAGATGGCACTTCATTCCAAGTAAGGCCGCAGATAAAGAGTGTCAGATAGGTGCTTTTATCTTTTCAAGAAATGTTTCCTGCTAGCCCTGTCTGTTATGACCTTGATTTGAAAAAGAAACAAGTGTATGAGTTTGATTATTATTTTTAGCCTTGAAGTGCGTCATGTAGGATGCCCCACTGCACCACCAGGCAAGTCCCTCTGTGAGTTTCATTTTATCTTTAGATCTCTGGCTGGCCCCACAGATCTGGGGAAAAAAAGTACAATTCCAACTTGTAATGTATGTTCCAAACCTGCAGCTCCTGCTTGGAAGGCGGATTCTTCGCCTCTGAGCCATCTGGGAATCCTCTATTGAAACACAGGACTGTATGAATGTGAATAAAGTCTAACTTCCAGCACCACCTGATTTATGCATAGAAGTCTTGTGGCCAAACTGCTTTTTCTGGTGTTACAAATGCTTACACCTTACTTTAGCCCAGCTCCTTACTCATAACTTTCATGAGTGCTGAAAATTTGCTTAATAAAAAGCTAAAAATAAAACCCAACAGGAGTTGGAAAAACAGGACCTAGGTAACTGAGGGGGGTTGGTCCTTTGGGTCCCTAAAGACACAGGTGACACCGGGCAGGTCACATCTTTCTACCACTCCGTCCACCCATCTACACGACAATTTCGACTTGGTGTTCTCATGGTTCCTTTCCAACTCCTATCATTTTCTGGCTCCAAGAGCTTCTGCTTCTAGGTGCTGATTACTCCTGCCACCTAGTGGCAGAACTGGAGACTTCCTTGAGCAGCTCGGTGCAGGATGGAGCTGACCTTTATCGGGTTAATGCAAGAGGAGAGGGGTGGGGGTGGCAGTGTAGGGGTTGAGTGAGGGGTAGAGTGGGCACCTCTGGACATGTAATGGGATTGTTTTACCCCCACTATAGTACATGCTTTGGCTTTTCAGCGTTGTTCAGAAGAACAGTATCTCCCGGTTGGGGATTTCCAACAGAAACAAAGGAGGTGTTCATGGGTGTTAATTGGTGCCTGAAAAATGACCCTTAAAATACCTGTTATCTGCTTCTTTTAAAATTGGAGTCCTACATGCTATAATAGGTGGCCCATAATTACTTCTTAGCCCTTTGTTTTTTCCTCCATCTATTTAGCAATTCAGATTGAAAGATACCATAGTACACAAAGTACCAAGACTGAATTCTGAGGACATACCTGCTCCCTGAATGGGTAACAATGTTGTGGGTGTGGTGTATGAGTACTTCTAAGCAATTTAGAGCACAGCGCTTTTAACTTCTCTACTTAACCTTAGCGGCTGTTTGTCCTAAGGGGATGATCTTGGATTGGGCCCCCGCTGGAGGGCAGATCCTTGAGCCAGGAATACTTGGTGTTTGGGCTTGTTCCCCTACCTTGTCTTTTTAATCTTGCATTTCCATGTGGTTCAAGCAACTATAGATCCACAGTCGGTGTTCCAGGGAGTACAGATGGACAGAAACTTTTAAGTTAATTTCTTCTTTTCATTCAGTTTCTAAACCACACAACTAGAACATAGTCCTGAAAACTGAAGTCACCCTCCTCCCTCATGGCATCTATTTGTGGGGGGGGGGGGGATCTCCTATAGAATTTTAGCTGAACACATCGCCACCCAAAATAAAGGTGACGATTGCAAGCTTCCCTTTTAACTAGATTCTGGTCAATGAAATGTAAATAGAAGTGGAGCCCTGAGTCGGGCAACTTGGGGATGCTCCTTAAGAGATGACTGGCAGGTCCTCTTTATGCCTTCTAGCCTCTCTTCTGTCCTGCTGCCTGGTGTATGGATGGTTCCAACTGGGTCACGAACACAAAGGCCCTGTCCTTGTGATGTCAAAGTGGTGAACGAGAGGGGCCTTGGGCCCCTGGAAACCTTGAGCTTCCACTCTGCCTTTGCATGACCCACCTCCTGACTTACCTGCAGGAAACACACTTCTCCCTTGTTACTTTTGATTTTTGCTTTTATGTACACCTGAGTTTACATAATATTTAGTGGGTTCAAGATACTGCATGAAACCTTTACAGCATTTTGCATTTGATCTATAGAGGCCTGTGAGGTGACTGTTGGGATCACCCTTTTTACAGATGAGGAAACTATGGCAAAGATAAGTAAATTCCCTGACTCAGGTTGTATAACTAGAAGTACAGGAGATGGAATCTGAGTTAAGACTTTCCAACCTCAGGCCCTAATGTACTCATAGAGTTTAGCCAGTGGGCCAAGGCCTTTTGGCCTTGGGAATGTCTAAAGACATAGTAGTATACCTACAAATTGAATTCCCTTTCAATTAAGAAAGCCTGATTTAGACTCTAGCTATTAACATTAGATTAGAGTAGAAATGACAGAGATACTTAAGATTCCAGAAAGGCTAGGGTCACTTTTAAACTTGTTTTAGGTTCTGGTGGTCATTTCTTATGCCAGCATGATGGCCTTCCTACCTTAGACAGATTCTAAGTCAACTTTGCCCTTTAAATAACATGAGTGGGCACTCCTGCATTTGTGGGCAGGTCACGTCTCCATGGGGGGCTTCCCTGGTGGCTCAGATGCTAAAAAATCTGCCTGCAATGTGGGAGACTCAGATTCAATCCCCGGGTCAGGAAGATTCCCCTGGAGAAGGGAATGGCAACCCACTCCAGTATTCTTGCCTGGACAACTCCATGGACAGAGGAGCCAGGCAGGCTACAGTCCGTGGGGTCGCAAAGAGTCAGACATGACTGAGTGGCTAAGCACAGCTCATGTCTCCATGATGAGTGTGATATTCTTTCTTCTCCTAACCATGCCTGCTCCACTCACTTGGTCTCTCTCTCCCACTGTGGCCCTGATTGAACCAACATGGCTTCCATTTCTCAGCTGCAGTATCTCCATCAAGGTTCAGTATCACTATGCCAGGAGGGCCTTTCTTTCCACCTTCCTTATACAAACTGCTCTGGCCCCACATGCTCTACCTGGGGGACTGGCCTTGCTGAGGGGGGCACAGATTGGCTTTGAGACCTGGAGCAAGAACGGAAATCTTCCCCCAGGAGACTTTGATCCTAATCTTTGGCTGGACGTAGAGCATATAGGTTTATCAAAGATGAGATTTCCCAGCAGGCAAAGTGATGTTGACAGGACCTCCAGGAGTTGCTGTGAAGTTCCTTAATTTGTTCTAGGGCTTGGCATTACATAGCAAGTTTTAGGAAGTGTTTGATAATATACCTTGGGTGGAGGGTTTTATACTGCCAAAACAGATTAGATTGGTGATCTAGGTTGCTTATTTTATTTTCCATTTATTTAATATGTATATAAGAGTGTGGTGGTAGTGGTGGTTTAGTCGCTATGTCTGACTCTTATAACCCCATGGGCTGTAACCCGCCATGCTCCTCTCTCAGTGGAAATTTCCCACGCAAGAATACTGGAGTGGGTTGCCATTTCCTTCTCCAATGTGTGTGTATCTATTTCCAAATCTCTGCCCACCTTTAATGCAAACTTCCTCAAAGTGTCTTTCATGCTATGCAGCCCAGGCCCTAGGCATAGAAAGTGGTTTTTAGCTGTACAGGCTAGTAGTATTTTCTCAACAGGATACCACAAAGGCCCACAGCAAAACCAGATAGTGGACAAAGCAGACTGAGGGTCACCGCTTTCCTTGCTTTGATTTAATCCCTGTGTTTCCATACCAACACCTGAGAGCTGAAGGACATTTGCCTGATTTATCTCTGTGTTTGTTTATCTTTGTGTTTGTTTCCTGGTGTTTGGCAGAAATGCTCTACAGCTGTGCTGGGGGAGATATATGCTTGGAGAGATGTATATACAGTGGTCAACCACCCAGAGCTGGCTCTGATGTGACCACAGGAAGGTGCCTGCAAAGATGAAACTTGGAGGTATCCAAGGGTTACCTTGGCTTCATCACCCAGAGCGGGGGTTTGTACTCTGCTAGGTGCAATTGGTGCTCTGTGCAACGGAGTGCGGAAGACTGAGCATGCCCTGGTTGCCCCTGGAAATCTCCACCCCCTTCCTAGAGCCCGATGACCTGTCTGCCTCCTGGTCCTGGGAATTCCCTGACTGCTCTCCCTCTAGGAAGGAGGTACCTTTAGAATGTGAGCTCCCCTTCTCTATTCTCTGGCAGTTGAATAACAGCCTGTCTTGCTTGCACCAAACTCAGTTTCATTATTGGCAGCATAAACCTGGGCAGCAAAGAACTCCCTGACCAAGCCAGGAGTGCTTCAGTTTGACTAAAGCCCCAAGAGGGGTGGCCTTGTGTCTAATTTGGTAACGGAAGCAACAGCGTGGTACCTTCTGAAAGGCAGGGACACCTTAAATATTGCCACGGATGTTGAAGTCCCAATGCCTGCAACGAAAATGGGAATGTGATGTCATTTGGACTTGGGACTGGGTAAATCTTTATTTTACCCCCTGGACTCTGAGCTGAGAAGCCAGATACTCTGTTTTTTGTTCTCTGGTGAGTACCAAGTGCCCAGCACAGTGCCAGGCACAGAAGTGCTCAACGACTGTTTTAGAATCTTACACTAACAGATAAAACGGTGTCTCTACGAGTGGTAACCCACATGAAGTGACTCAGATGGTAAAGAATCTGCCTGCAACACAGGAGACTAGGGTTTCATCCCTGGGTCAAGAAGGTCCCCTGGAGAAGGGCATGGCAACCCACTCCAGTATTCTTGCCTGGAGAATCCCATGGACAGAGGAGCCTGGTGGGCTACAGTCCATTGGGTCACAAAGAATCAGACAAAATTGAGCGACTAACACTACTAGTGGTGGGGGCTAGCACAAGGCTGCTCTCTGTACTTCCTTAAGAAGGTCATCTTGTGTTCTGATATTCTTAGCCCTAAGTGTCTAAGTGAAGGTGTCACTAATACATCTCCAATTTCGGCTGCTGTTTTGAGTTTCTTCAAGTGATCTAACCTTTCTGTATCCATTTCTCTGAACACGGATTAGGACTATATTAGAGCAACTACCTCAAAGAGTAACTTAGAATTCCAAAATGCAATACAAATAAATCATAGGCAATGACTCAGCATAAATCTCAGGCAACTGCTTCTTGGGATATTGATAAATTATCTATATGAATTGTGGCTGCATTATGATTAAAAAGCTTGAGTTCCATAGTCACACTTGGGTTCAAATCCAGCCTTAATTTCTTAAGGCCTCATACTCTGTTACATGGGAATGCAGCATTCTTTACCTAACTAGGGGGGCTGTGTGACAAGTCTGGTGCCACTCATAGTAAGTACTTGTTGACTTTATTATTTTTTTTTCATGTTAATTTTATGGTTTAGTTTGCTATTTGTTTGCTTGTTCTGGGGCATTTAGTCACTTTGTCCTCTTATCAAAATTTGGCTTGTAAAAGTCAACATCTATTTTGTGAATCTAATTTCTTCAAATTACCATTATCCCCCCCAACCCCCACCACTTATCCACCTATCGATCTATCTATCATCTATTTAAAAAATCTACAAATGTCAACTATGTTAAGACTATTCCTGGGACTTCCCTGGTGGACCAGTGGTTAAGACACTGCCTTCCAAGGCCAGGGGCGTGGGTTCGATCCTGGGTTGGAGAGCTAAGATCACATATGCTTTGAGGTGCAGCCACAATAAAATGAAATTTTAAAAAGGCCATTACTTTCTAAGATTTTCTTCCAAGTTGCATGAACATTGCCTTGGAATGGTTGCATTTTCAAAGGCAGTATTCCAGAAACCTCTAAACTTCACCTATTGCTCCTGACCCTCTTGACTCATGCAACCTCTGGCTCAAGTCTTGGGTTTACGTAATCCTTAATGTGAGGTGATGGGCACTGGCTAGACTGCTCCTCTGTGAAACGTTTCAGTTTTTCCTGCCAAGCCTGTGTGGGTTGACAGATTGGGTGCAATATCGTGGGAGGAAAGCACCTGACCAGCCTGGGGTTCTTTGTCACACTGCTCTGGCACAATCCTCTGCTACCTCTGAATGCTCTAATGGGAGCTCTGAGTTGGGTGCAAGGTGTCAGGGCTACAGAACACTGATGACATTCTCCCCTCATGATCTTTGTGAGCCAGAGGCAAGGGGAACCTCTAAGGATAGAAATATAAGGAAAAGTAGAAAGAGGCAGAGTTCTGTCCCTGGAGGAGAAAAATTAGAGGAAGGTCTTACTTGTTGGATTAAAAAGAATACATTTAAACATGCAAATACTCATGGACTATGACTTCTGTGAACTTTCTTTTTAAGAAATTTTTTTTTTTGACGTGGACCATTTTTAATGTCTGTATTGAATATATTACAAAATTGCTTCTGTTTTGTGGTGTTTTTTTTTTTTTTTTTGCTTTTTTAAAAAATTTATTTATTTTAGTTGGAGGCTAATCACTTTACAATATTGTGGTGGTTTTTGCCATTCATTGACATGAATTAGTTTTTTGGCCATGAGATATGTGGAATCTTAACTCCCTAGCCAGGGGACAGACTTACATCCGATGCATTGGAAGGCGAAGTCTCAACCACTGGACCACCAGGGAAGGCCCTGGTGAGCTTTCTTGGGGAAACTTCTCAAGGAAAAACTAGCCAAATGGAGACATTTTGGCAAAATAAGTGATAGTATGTTTTGAATCTTTTTTTAATGAATCAAAATCCAAAACAATTTAGGGATTAAGATTCCAGAACAAATTATAAACATTATAACCCCTACTAATGTAGAAAAAATGATCAGAGCACTGCTTGAGGGAGGAGGAAATAAAAAGTTCAATGGTAGGCTAAGTAGGCCTGTTTCCTCAACTTTTAGTTTCTGGAACTGGAAGAGATTTTAAGTAGCAGTGTTTAAAGTAGGAAGGTAAATGCTAAAACACATATAGTTAGCTAAAATCAAGTGATGGAAGAGAAGGAAATAAAATATTGGAAAGTAGAAAATACACAAATTTTGTGATCATTCACAATTTTAAGTTGGTTATAAAAGGAACCATTAAAATAAACAAACAAATACATCTTCAGAAGAAACCAAACAAAAATAAACCAAACCAAACAACGCAAAGATTAAAAAAAATTACAACCTGAAATATGATGAGAGGAGCTTTTTTTTTTTCTTGGAAGTCGCTCAGTTGTGTCTGATTCTTTGACAGTATATGGTCCATGGAATTCTCCAGGCCAGAATACTGGAGTGGGTAGCCTTTCCCTTCTCCAGGGGATTTTCCCAACCCAGGGATTGAACCCAGGTCTCCCACATTGCTGGTGGATTCTTTACCAACTGAGCCACAAGGGAAAGCCAAGAATACTGTAGTGGGTAGCCTATCCCTTCTCCAGTGGATCTTCTCGACCCAGGAATTGAACTGGGGTCTCCTGCATTGTAGGAGGATTCTTTACCAACTGAGCTATCAGGGAGAGGAGCTAAGAGCAAGCAAATCAGTTTGAGTCAGATAGAACAACAGAACACAACCATATACTGAAAATGGCTCAGTGGTCATCATCTTAATCAATCCAGGCTGAATAGAGCACAAAAGTTTCAATGACTATGTCCAAAAAAATACCAGCGGTCAGGGTACACTCACACTCTTTAATGTATGGCCATCTACATATAAGCGGCATGGATTAATAAGGGAAACAGGGAGAAAAATTTAGACATGTTTAGAAAGAGGTTGAGAGAACTCTTTCAGTCTATGGCACATCAAATGGGAAAGTAAGGATAAAGGAAAATCAAAATAACAACAAAGAATAGAAATCTAACATCTCTTGAACTCCAATAAAAAAATATATTGGTGGCGAGATGGCTAGTTGTCCCCAAAATCTATTCTTCCCCATTTCCTTTAGAAATACAACTCTGAATTTTAGCAGGACCTATGATTTCCCAGAAAAGGGCATGTTTCCTAACCTCCCAGCAGTTATGATGAAGTCTGCCTTTGTGATTGAAGCTATTTGCAACTTCTGGGAGCTGTTCTAGGGCAGGACAGTGGGTGGAGCTGACGGAGCCATTTCAGAATGTTTTTAAAAACATAAGATTAAATATATAGGATTAAAAGGAAGCCAATTATATTGAAATACCAGTTATTAAAATATTGAAATTATTTTGTGATAAGATAACACATATGCATCTCTATTAACACATTATAAAACAAGGAAGAAAAACCCAATCAAGGTCCAGTGGCAAGTTCCAATAACCATATTAATTTCAATGCCATGGATGCAAATTATGCAACAGATACGAATTCTTTTTTCTACTTGTATTTATTAACTTAATGTAGTGAGGCTCCGGTCACATACATTTCAAACATGGGGTTCGACCTCCCCTTGGTCTATGGAGTGGAATGTGCTCCTTTCTCATCAGGCCCATTGGGAAGGTTTCCCCACCCACTCTCCAGCTCATGTATCTCTTAGTTATGAAGCCACCATAAATGAATACATCTGGGAGAATATGGACCTTTTTTTTTTAATCTTATTTGTCGCTGGAGGTCCTGGTTTTACATCTGATTCTATTCACATTAACATCCAGTAAATCTACTAGTGCGGTAAATCACACAATGCCCAGGAATAAAGAACTTTGCATTTGATTCTTATAGATTCTTGAAATAAAGAGAAAATGAGTGATGGTTAAGCTTCCTGCTTAATTGTCTGAGGTTGACATCATACAATTTTCTAAATGACTTTTTTTCTATCAGAAATCATCCGAGTCCTGGGTAATATTTAAAAGGTGAAATGCAGGTTATTTTCCAGCGTAATTCTGGAACCCGACCAGACCAAGCTCAGGTAGACTGGAGAGTGGTTGTTGCATGCAATGTCCACTTGGTGGTGCTACGCCACTAATGCTGCTAGATAGAGGTGCCACAAAGGCCAACCCAAGGGCCCCTCTGATTCTGGCAGTCTGGAAGCTGGTAAAAACCATTACCGTGACCTCATTTTTATGTATTCTGAATGCTTACTTAATATCCTGTCTAGAGTGATTCTATCTAATAAATAAATCCAGTCGTTGGTAAAAAGCATGCTGAGATCACTGACCAAATCTGGGACAAACTGAATACCAAAAAGTAAAAAATATGAATAAAGTCTGTAACTTACTCACGTCAAAAAATAAGGTGGAGTGACAGATGGATACAGGAGAGCATAGATGAAGAAATATGTGATTAATTTCAGTAAAATATAGATTGTAGGTGATGTGTTCACCATGAAACTCTCAACTTTTCTGTATGTTTGAAAGATTTCATAATATAATGTTGGTAATTAATTATAAAATGATGAATAAAAAGGAATGTTAGTCCACAGTGATATTCAAAAAGAGAGAAATATGAAAAAAAGGGAAGTTCATTCTTTTCAAAAGAAAAGAACGGGGTAAGGAATATTGACAAAATGAAAGTCAACATTTTGCAACTCCTAAGGTAATAATTGATTGAGGAAAAGGTCATCAGTGGATGCAAAAACCATGGGGTGAAATGTACTGGGGAACTAAATACTCACACAGCTGAAGAATCACTGCTCAGACCACTTGCTAATTAGAAAGAGAAAAATGTAACTTCATAATGGAATAGTCTACCAAGTCATCCCAATAGTGGAGTTAAATTTCTCTAGCACACATACGTGTATGTTTTCCTTTTTTCACATATGGTTTCTAGATCCTGGAACTAGCTAAAAGTCATATACATGTAGAATTGTACTCTCCTAGACATTGCTGCCCTTCTGCTGAGCTGTCTTTCACTCTTATCTTAGTGTTTGATACCCGTACTTGATAATGTGTGATTATTTCAGCCTGGTTCCAATTTCCTGTTATTGTTTCTATTGCCTTTCTTTGACTTAAGTTGATTGTTTAAATATTTGAGGACACTCCCACAAGGGCTCCTAAGATACACTTGAGAGGGAGAGGTCTCAAGACACCCACAGAGAAGCTAATCCTAAGAACAATAATATGACAACTTCTGTACTACTTATTCTGGGTCGGGCACAGGGCTCTGTGCTTTCCCACGAACTACCTTACTCAATCCCCTTTGCCCTTGATTTTCTAACATTTGCATCTTCATTAATTTTTTTGTTATGTGAAGTCAAGAATTCTCCCATTAAAAACCAGTTTTCTATCTGCACTTACTGGTTGCTATGGTCTGAATGTTTGCGTCCCCTCAAAACTCATTATGTTGAAATTCTAACCCCCAAAGATGATGGTATTAGGAAGTGGGGCCTTCAAGAGTTGCTTGAGTCATGCTCTAATGATTGGGAATAATTAGTGTCCTTGTGAAAGTAAGCCCACAGAAATCCCCACCCCTTCCACGACATGAGGACACAGGGATTTCAAGGGTGCTCACTAAAAAACAGGAAGAATGCTCACACTAGAACCATGACCAGGCTGACACCTTGATCTTGGGCTTCCAGTCTTCAGATATAAATTTCTGTTATCTTTAAGCTACTGAGCCTGTGGCATTTTGTTACAGCAGCCTGATTAGATAAGATACTGGTTCTATTTTTTGCCTCATATTTATTCTTTAACCCATGCTGAACTGGCTTTCATTCCTACCATGCTAGAAATCACCCTTGCTAAAGTAAATCAATGATTTCCATTTCCCTAAGTCCAGTTTTCATCGTACACAGTGGACCAGGTACTGTTTGAAATATTCTTGTCCCTGACTTCTGTGACCACATTTTGTTCGTTCTCCCCTACCATCTGGGCTTCTTCTCTTGTATCGTATAAGCCTTTTCACTCAACCCTTAACTGTTATGTACATTTCCTTGGGGCTCCCTCCCCAGCACTCTCATTTACTCCTTTAACAAATACTTACTGTGCACCTACTATGGCAGAGACACTGTATTAGTTACTCAGCATTGCATATACAGTCCCTCTTCTCAGGAAGTTTAGAGGGAAACCTGTCAACCATAAATTATTTAACTGATCATTTCATTACAGTCAGTATACTAGCTAGTGATAGTGCTCAGTCACTCAGTTGTGTCTGACTCTGTGGCCCCGTGGACTGTAGCCTGCTAGGCTCCTCTGTCCATGGGATTACCCAGGCAAGAATGCTGGAGTGGGTTGCGATTTCCTCCTCCAGAGGATCTTCCTGACCCAGGGATCAAATGTGTCTCCTACATTGGTGGGTGGGTTCTTTATCACTAAAACCACCTGAGAAGCCCCGTAGTTGGTATAAAGACTATTGGAAAGTTCAAGAAACCACTGCAACAGATCGATTGGAATAAACTTGGCTGTGTCTGAAATTCCAAAGATTCAACCCATTTAATCACAGGGGGAACCAGAAATGCTCTTATAAGCAAAACATCTGCTCACATTTGAGAAAAAAATTAATAAACAAGAACAAAATCCTTTTGAATTTCTCAGTTGAAATTAAGGTTCTTCTTATTCTCATTTCCTTCTCTGAAGTGTTTCACTAGGCAAATCTCTAGTCTGTCTGAAGGGATCAAAATTTAGGTGGCGAGGTGATTGCAGATTGTGTTTTGTTTATAAAAATGCTTTTACCTTGTGCCATGAGGCGGCTGGTGGTCTTTCTGTAGGGCTCCTGATTGTCAAAGATCAAAAGATTAAGAGATGTTGGCTATCTATATTTTGTTGCAACTTTTAAATGTACCTTGAACTTCCAAACCATATCATTCCAGCCTGGTAGGACAAATACTCTTGGATCTTTGATCAAAACCTGGAATGATAGATTTAATAGAAGGCAAAAAAATAAAATCACTTTCTCCTTATCCCAACTGTAACAAGATTGTGACTCCATCAAGAGTTCCATCAATGTTGAAGCCCAAGTGGTTGGTTGGTTCTGGTATTAGAACGCAAGTTGGAATTATATAATTCTTTGAAACTTGGGGTCTGTGTTCTTTATTATACATGGCCTAAAAACATTGTTCTGTCTCTGTTATTACCTGTCACCCACACTTCTAGGGTTTGTTGTTGTTGTTGTTCTTGTTGCTATTTTTGTTGTTAACCTGTCCTCTCTTAGAGTTCTAGACCTTCTTGGTTCCCTCTTCTCCCTATCTAGACAGTTTCAATTTTAGAATGATTCACAGTCTAAGAGGTAATTTGTTATACATGTCCTATGCCTTATGGCATCCAAACACCAAACAAAAGGATAAACACCCCCTTCCCCCTTTTATAAACAGAACCCACACAGATATCCATGTATAATAAAGCCCCACATATTCAGAGCTGTGGCTAATTATTAAGGTGGCATTTTCAATTGGTGACAAAGCTGATGTAAGCAGTAAGAGTGTCTCATTTAGTAATGACATCAGAACCTCTTCGTGAAATTTTGGCTGTGTAAAGTACATTTTAAGAGGGTGCATAAGTCAGTATAGTAGAGGGGTCCTATAAAGGCATCTAAACTTGCTATGAATGCTAATTGCTCCTTGAAGTCATGGGTAGACAGTGGCTCTGCTCTAAACTACATTTTAGCAATTGCGTTTTTTTTCTGATTATATTTTTAACGTACTTTGATGTTTATGCTGATGAGTTTTTAATGTACTTTTGGAGATACTTCAGTCCTGTGTACTCTTCTGACGTCAGAAAAGCACCCCTGGTTGTTTGTATTCTGATCGTGTAATCAGCCTACCACAGGCTTTCAGGTACAACAAAGTAATTAATATTGTACAAGTGAAAAGTACTTCTGCTATAAAAGTAGTTTGAAAAATGAGAAATTATTTAAAATGGTTACAGAATACAAGTTAATTTCCTTTCCCCACTCATGTCTGCTTTACCAGCAAAAGCCTCACTTATTTCTCATTGTGAAATTCTTGGAAAATGTGTTTAATTCTCTTAAATACACTCAGTACTAAAAAGTCTGTATTTCTTATTTTGGTAAGTATGGTAAATTCTGTTGAATACAGATTACAAGGTGCAATCAAAGGATGGTGAGGACCTTTCCCACTGTACCTCTTGAGCTGTCTGATTTTTTTTCTCCAGTGTTTTGTTTTACACAGGTTTTGAATTTCTTAACTTTTATTGTGTGTACTAAATACTGCATATGTTCTGTTCTGATTGCTTACTACCAATAAAAGACCTGTTAATCACACATACAGAAAAATTAAAATTAAGTATGGTCTAATACTTATACAAAAACTGTGAAGAATATAACACTTGTCTGTGAAGCAATTTGGCCGGACAAATCACTAAACGACTTTATTCTTTCAATTAATTTCTTAGTTTCATTTATAAAATTAACAGCAGAAAACATAGCTTCAGCTCTTCATTGATGTCTGTTACTGGAGTAAGAGTGAGAAGGAAGAAAAGGGAAAGAGGGGAGAAGAGATGCAGGTGGTATCAAGAGACACTGGATATCATCAATGATACCTTCATCTTGTCACTTCATCTTGTCATACCTTGAATAGCCCCTAAGCTAGTCAAAATCCTGCCTTGCTTTTGCAACCATTGGTTTATATAGTGGGTGTTACAACTTGGGACCTTCCTGCAAGTTCAGTGAAATCAACCCCAAGTCTACTTTCGGTTCCTGCTTCGGCCACTCTCCAGCACTCTTCATGTAAAGGTGTGTTTCAGGGACTTCCCTGGTGGTCCAGTGGTTAGGATTCTGAGCTTCCCCTGCAGGGGGCCCAGATTCAATCCTTGGTCAGGGAACTAAGATCCCACAAGCTATGCGATGTGAAAAACAAGACAAAACAAAAAACCAAACAGGTTGTTTTATGCCAAATCCTTAATCACCTGCAGGATAAAGTCTGGGTCAGTCATGCCTGATTCTTGAGTTATTGTAGGGAGTTATGGTCATTTATTTCTAAATATTATCCTTACTTAGAACTGCAGTATGTTATACTGGTGGATAGCATGTCATTATGTCGGAGGCATTTGAATTTGCTCACAACTGGAAACATTTTGGTTTTTGGCTTCCCTGGTAGCTCAGCTGGTAAAGAATCTGCCTGCAGTGTGGGAGATCTAGGTTCAGTCCCTGGGTTGGGAACATCCCCTGGAGAAGGAAACGGCCACTCACTCCAGTATTCTAGCCTGGAGAATTCCATGGACTGTATAGTCCACGGGGTCACAAAGAGTTGAACACAACTGAGCGACTTTCACTTCACTTCAAAATTACCTTAGCCATTAAGCACTTCTTTCCACAGAGTGCTAATTAAGTGCTAGAAACTTACAGTATACTGTAAAATTTATTTGACTAAATAGAACATGAATCAAAATGAACCAAAATATCTGTAGTGCTTGCACGTGCTCAGTCATGTCCGACTCTTTGTGACCCCATGGATTGCAGCCCCTCAGGCTCCTCCTGTCCATGAAATTTTCCAGGCAAGAATACTGGAGTGGGTTGCTATTTCCTACTCCAGGGGGATCTTCCTGACCCAGGGATCAAACCTGTGTCTTCTGCAACTCCTGCATTGCAGGCGGATTCTCTACTGCTGAGCCACTGGTGAAGCCCCAGAATAAACCAAAATATTTGTAAATCACTTTTTAAAGTGCTGTGAAGGGCCCCAGGTATTGAGAGCTGAGCTCTCCAGTGTGCTGGGGAGTTTTACATTCAGTTGACATGGTAACAATTCAGATCTGCTTGCTGGCATCTCTCACAGTTTTTCCATGAATGGATTCCAAGATTTGCTATAAGAAGAGACAGACTTCATACTTAGAATTCAAAATTTGGTTTTGCATGCACCAAAATAGCCTCCCCACCTAAATGGTTTAAATAATAGTTGCTTGAGCATTAGTAATAAATACTTGAGCATTTGTTAGGTACCAGTGCTTTACATTTGGAGAAGGAAATGGCAACCCACTCCAGTATTCTTGCCTAGAGAATCCTGTGGACACAGGAGCCTGGTAGGCTGCTGTCCATAGGGTCGCACAGAGTTGGACACAACTGAAGCGACTTAGCATGCATGCATGCACTGAAGAAGGAAATGGCAACCCACTTCAGTATTCTTGCCTGAAGAATCCCAGGGACAGAGGAGCCTGGTGGGCTGCCATCTATGGGGTCGCGCAGAGTCGGACACGACTGAAGCGACTTAGCAGCAGCAGCAGTGCTTTACATTAATTTCACAAAAGTCTTATGATGTAGGGTATCAGTAACTATTTTTGGATGAGAAAATAGGTATAGAAGTTATGTAACTTGGGAGTTCCTTGATGGTCTTGTGGTTAAGAATCTGACTTCCAATGCAGGGGACGCAGGTTCAATCTGTGGTCGGGGAACTAAGATCTCACATGTTGTGGGGCAATTAAATCCATGCACCTCAACTACTGGGCCCACGCTCTAATGCCTGTGAGCAGCAACTAGAGAAGACTGAAAACTGCAGTGAAGACCCAGTGCACCAAAAAAAAAAAAAAATGAAGAAGAAGTTAGGTAGTGTGCCCAAATCACAAAACT
This sequence comes from Giraffa tippelskirchi, assembly GCF_054371585.1. Lineage (NCBI taxonomy): Eukaryota > Metazoa > Chordata > Mammalia > Artiodactyla > Giraffidae > Giraffa > Giraffa tippelskirchi. The sequence continues at coordinate 194,160,833 of NC_137275.1, forward strand.
AGTAGTCCAGTTCTGAGGCTTCAATCCAACGGGTTTTGCCCTCCTCAGAATAATTTAATATGTAGCTTTCAACCTCAGTATCTGTGTCCTGTTTTCCTCACTTTCCCCAACCCCCAACAGTCTGGTTTTTTTCAAGAGTTCACCCCCTTTTTCTCTCTCCTACTTCTTCTTTAATGAGAGGCCCTTTGCCATCTCCAGCCAAGGTCAAAGTCACATACGCTATGGCCAGTGCTTGGAACATTGCAGACTACTTCTTACTCCCACCTGTGCTTTTCTAAATTCTTCCTTTCCTACTCCTTTCTTCCCTCTTCCCTGACCTAAAGACCTCATACTCTGCAAGGGAACAAGGAAGTGGCCATGTGGAGCAACAGAAAGCCACACATATGCGGTCTCCTGGAAATGTCCTTTGTTGACTCTGCCCCTCCTTGCTGTATCCAACATACCCTGTTTCTAGAGCTTTGCTTCTCTCCTGCTTTGCTTGCCTGCATCTGCCTCTCAAGTAAGCAAATAATTTGTTTCAAACCTCCCTGGCTGCACAAGTCACACTAGTACTCTCTAACCAACTTCCTCCTTGTAAATGTTCCTGAACCTTTAGTCTTGAGTGGATGAGAAACTCAGAATGCAATAACTAGAATTAGAAAAATAAAGATTTTTAAAAAGCTAGCAAAGTTATAAAGTAATATGGATGACAGTGTTGGATGATCAGTACATTTCCAAAGCTGAGCAGGTCTGCAGAGTAAGGTAACTGTGTGGTCCAGAATGGGAGCTGTTAACGCCTGTTTTGGCCCCTTTTAGACTATGACTGACTCTATCTCATGACGCAAAGAGCCTTGTCTCATATTAATGGGTTACTTTCTGATCATGTTTCATGGAAGAATATACATACATATTTAATTGACATATAGTTGATTTATAACACGTTAGTTTCAGGAGTATAGCAAAATGATTCATATATATATACATATATATATATTATTACAAGATTTTGACCATAGTTCCCTATGCTATATAGTAGGTCTTTGTTGTTTATGTATTTTATATATAGTAGTGTGTTTAGAGAAAGTGAAAGTGAAAGTCGCTCAGTTGTGTCTGACTCTTTGCGACCCCATGGACTTTGTTCATGAAATTCTCCAGGCCAGAATACTGGAGTGGGTAGCCTTTCCCTTCTTCAGGGGATCTTCCCAACCCAGGGATTGAACCCAGGTCGCCCACATTGCAGGTGGATTCTTTACCAGCTGAGCCACAAGGGAAGCCCAGTACTATGTATATGTAATCCTAATTTATCCCTTCCTCTCATGGAGGAATTTATACCATGACTTTAGTTGCAACCTCTTATAATCTGGCTGGCTAACTTATTCTAGAATGTTCCTAAGTCCACAGAGTATAGAAATTCAGTTTGAAATGTAAACGTACTGGTTTTAGATTCTTGGGACAAAGATTTTGAAATTAGCAAAGAGCCAAGAGGTAAATAAGAACCGTCCTCTATTCCTGTATGCCTCTCTTTACCACCCTCCCCATCTTCCTGTTCATGTCTCTCATATCTTTTCATTCAGGGCCTTGACTTCTCCATATAATGTCATGTGAGAAAAATAGTTCTTGACATGGTGGCCTGGGGAATTATACCCTTTGGGCCCTAATGAGCATTTTCCTTCCACTCAGCTCAAAGGTCTGTGTAGTCAAAACTATGGTTTTTCCAGTAGTCATGTATGGATGTGAGCACTGGGCCATAAAGAAGGCTGAGCACCAAAGAATTGATGCTTTTGAATTGTGGTGTTGGAGAAGATGTGTGAGAATCCCTTGGACTGCAAGGAAATCAAACCAGTCAATCCTAAAGGAAATCAACCCTGAATATTCACTGAAAGGACTGATGCTGAAGCTGAAGCTCCATATACTTTGGCCTCCTGATGCGAAGAGCCAACTCATTGGAAAAGATCCTGATGCTGGGAAAGACTGAAGGCAGTAGCAGAAGGGGGCAACAGAGGATGAGTTGCTTGGATGGCATCATCGACTCAATGGACATGAGTTTGAGCAAACTCTGGCAGATAGTGAAGGACAGGGAAGCCTGGTGTCCATGGGTTGCAAAGGGTCAAACCCAACATAGCAACTGAACAACAAACAGCAACAGCTCAGAGTAGGTGCTCAAAAGATATTTGTAGAATGAGTTAGTGGAGGAATGAAAGCCTGTAAATTCATTTTGAACATTTAGGAAATATTCTCCAACTCCCAGTCTAGGGGAGATCACCTCCTTACATCATGAACAGCACTTTTTACATACTATGTTGTGCTACTTTGCCATTGTTACCTAATTTACACCTAACAGAAGCTCCCTGTTTTCAGCTCCTAGTATAATGTCTGGCACGAGGTCAGAACTGAATAAATTTTTCTTGAATCAATAAATGTTGTGCTTTGTGTTGAAAGAGTTTTGGCTCTTGGAAGGAATGAAACAAACAAAGGCTTGAATTTATAAAACCAGGAGATTGGAAGGAACACCAAGATGTCTTCAGGTATATTTCCTGACAATCATTCCTAGTAATCATCTCCTTTGTTCCTGAAAACCCATGAGAGGTTTCTTAATTTTGTGACTCCCAGGTTTTTCATAAGAAACCTCTATTTACTGTCAAAGGATAGAACACATTTTTACTTTCTTTTTCTTTCCGATTTTCAAAGGGAAAAGAAAGTATGACCAGGCATGCCAAGGCTATAAATGGATTCTGGGCCAAACGTCTTAGCCCATGTGTGGAGTGGATTTAGATGCCTGCAACTCCAGAGCCTGGCTTTGAGTGAAAATCATGCTGTTCTACATCTGCCTAAATCTGCAATATGAAGACAAAATTCCAAATTTCTGTGGCATGATAGAGATTTGGGGTTCACGCTCCCAATAATCTGTTCCACATAAAATTTCAAATTCTCCCACCTTAGATATTTTTTGACAAATAACAGTTCAGGTAGCATCCGGAGCCTAGTTTGTCATCAACATCAACAGTGTCTAGATAAAATGGGTCTGCAAGCACCACTATCTTCCTTTTAAATTAAGAGCTTATGGAGTGGAAGTTTTATAATCAGTAGTAAAACAGAGAGAGAGAGAGGAAGCCTGGTAACTAGTCTTGGATCTGTCTTAACTGAGGTAAGAACATTTTCCTGAAAACCTCGGCAGCCCATCCTTTAGAGGTCTGGAGGTTGGGGCTGTGTTGGCAGCACACAATGCCCTGTGAACCAGTTTCAATTGGTGTTCCCATGACTGATCAAGGGCTTTCAGTCATCACTGATGTGACATCTGCATGACAATCAGGACCAGAGATAGGTAACAAATCAGGTTTTACTCCATGCAATCAACATGTAGAACCTCAAAAGGAGCCTCTTAGAATCAGAAGGGATATTCATGGTAGGAAAATAAAGCATTTAATCTCCCTCTTCTCCTTTCCTTTTCCTGTGACCATTAGATGCCTGAATTCTTCCCCAGTTTTAGTAAAGGGCAGCCACGATGGCTGTAAGCCTCAGAACCTTAGTCCTTTCTGTACTCATGACTGATCATCAGTGCATTCCTCCCAAAGCTGCTCTCACTCTCCTGAAACCTCAGATGTGGCTAGAACCACTCATCATTTAATCATACACATACTCCTTTATGACATGTCTAACTTTGCTATTTAAATCTCAGGTTATTGGGCTTCCCTGGTGGGTCAGTGGTAAAGAGTCTGCCTGCCAATACAGGAGACACCAGTTCAATCCCTGATCTGGGAAGACCCCTTACACCTTGGAGCAACTAGGACCATGTGCCTCGACTATTGAGCCTATGCTCTCGGGTCAGGGAGCTGCAACTAGAGCATAGTCCCTGTTTGCTACAACTGGAGAGAAGGTCCACACAGAAAAGAAGACCCCACCCAAAATTAAAAAATATATAAAAAAACTATTGGTACTATTGTCAGAAATGATGGAGTAAGAACATCTCAAATTCTTCACCTTCATAAAGGCAACAAGAACACTGGCAAAATTGTCAAAATCACTTTTTCAGAGCTCTGGAAATAAAGCAAAGGCTTATGACAATCCAGAGAGTATTTTTTTTCAAGTAAAATGACTGAATCTCAGAACTGCAGGCTTTGTGGTGTCTGAATTCGCTAGTCCTATTCCACTCTCCCCAGAGTCATGATGACCTTGAAAAACAACTGAAATAGCAGTGAAAACTAAGCAGCCTAGCAGCCTAAGGAAGAGGCAAAATGAGATTGTCCCTCTCCCAAAGTCCAGTTCCAAGATCACAGCCCTTATTTGACCTGTCTTGCATTTCCTCGGCAATTCCCATTCTCAAGCCTTGTCCTTATTTAATCTGAATCTGCGTTCGTGTATGTGTATGCATGCAAAGTTGCTTCAGTCGTGTCCAACTCTTTGTGACCCTATGGACTGTAGCCCACCAGGCTCCTCTGTCCATGGGATTCTCCAGGCAAGAAAATTGGAGAGGGTTGCCATGCACTCCGCCAGCAGATCTTCCCAACCCAGGGATCAAACTTGTGTCTCCTGAGTCATCGGTCGCCCAATACTATTTCCCTGAGGGCCATGGTTTAACATCGGAGGCAGCTGCCTGAGATGGTGATGACAGTTGGAGAAAACAGCAAGATAAAGAAAATTTTAAAGGAAAAGTTGGAGAATGAGATATCCATAAGGGAAACTAGAAGCCCAGGGACATGCCTGAGAAAGACCTGAGAAAAATAAAAATTCTCATCTCTGGTTGATGTTGAAACTCGACAGAAATAGGGAGTGAAGTAAACATGAAATTGGAGCTGGCCTGCTGGAGGACTGCAGACAATCTCCCCAGCAGTCACAGAGCCCCTAGCATGAACTAGGAGATTGATTGGTTTCAGGCACTTGGGAATTTATGTCAGAACCATAACTAATTATTAAAGTCACTGAACAGAGCCTTTAGTGGCTATGCATGACAATAAATGCAGACTCCATAGAATTAGTTCAGTTAATTCTATAAACAAACCAATAGGAACAATAGTGGCAATAGCAACAACCAGCAACAAAACAAACCCCGGAAAAGGGGGAGGTACTTGTTTTTCAGAATTACCACATTATTTTATTTTCTTAAATCGAAGTATAGTTGATTTATATAATGTTTTGGTAGTTTCAGGTGTACAGCAAAGTGATTCAGTTCTATCTATATATTCTTTTCCAGATTATTTCCTTGTTGACCAGAGTTCCCTATTTTATTTTGCTATCCTGACGGAGGGACGCAGTTGAACAGAGTGTGCAGGATGGGACTTTCCGAGCTGAGGGACGACAATGTCCTGTTCCTTGACCTGGTTGGTACTTTTTAATACCTTGTCTATCTGGTTTTGTGTGTTTTTCTGCATGTTACATTTTACAATTATTGGAAAAACCCTGCCTACAGCTCTGATTTTGCCTCTTCTGAGCCCACCTCTCTCCCCTCTGCTAGAGGAATGTCTTTTCTATCCTCATTTTCTCCAGGCTGTTACTGCCTACTTACAACAAAAACTGTCCCCGGCCCCCACCCCGCCCCCAGTGACCAGTGATATCCAAGTTAGCAAATCAAGCGAACTTGTCTCCTCCATGGAGGAGTCTTTGCTCTTGATCTTGCAGTTCTTTTCCCCTCAGCTTCCCCAGACCCTTCCCTCACCTGGTTCTGTCCTCTCTTCCTGTGACTTTCCTACTCCTGAAACACTGGCGCTCCCCAGGTTCCCTTCCCACGGTCTCATCCACACCCTTGCCCACCTCTCTGCTAAGAGCCCCCCAAAGTATAGTGTCCCTTACAGGTTCTGGGTGCAAGTGTGTGTGAAGCTTCCTGCTTCATCTCCATCTTTATCTGAATGTTCGGTATTATCTGAATTTCAAACAACAGGCCTCAAAATGAAGTCATTCTTTTCCTTGCTCCAACCTGATTCCTAGATTTCCTATCTCTGTAAAGGGAATCACTTCCAAGTTGACATCTCAAGCTGGAAATGTGGATGTGTCGTTCTCTTTAACCTGAGTACCAAGAGCTACTATTATTATGTTCACATTGTGCTAGGCACTTGCTACTTTATGCCTCGCCTCCCTTCCAGATTCCTATTTTGAAAACCTCATGCCCTGAGTGGTATGTCAGGAGATGGAAAGTTTGGGAGGTGATTAACTCAAGAGGGCAGAGCCTTTGTGAATGGGACTAGTGTCTTTATAAAAAAAGACCTCAGAGAGCTCCCTGGTATTTTTGTCTTTGTGAGGATAGGGGCCTCACCAGATACTGAATCTGCTGATGCCTCGATCTTGGACCTCTCAGCCTCCAGAACTGTGAGAAATACATTTCTGTTTATAAGCCAGCCAGTTCGAGATATTGGGTTGGCCAAAAAGTTTGTTCAGGACTTTGTTGACAAAGGTTGGTATAGTCAAAGCTATGGTTTTTCCAGTAGTCATGAATGGATGTGCGAGTTTGACCATAAAGAAGGCTAAGCAGCTAAGAACTGATGCTTTCGAACTCTGGAGCTGGAGAAGCCTCTTGAGAATCCTTTGGACTGCAAGGAAATCAAACCAGTCAATCCTAAAGGAAATCAACCCTGAATATTCATGGAAGGACTAAATCTGAAGCTCCAATACTTTGGCCACCTGATGTAAAGAGCTGACTCAATGGAAAACATCTTGATGCTGTGAAGGACTGAAGGCAGGGGAAGGGGGCAACAGAGGATGAGTTGCTTGGATAGCATCATCGACTCAGTGGACATGAGTTTGAGCCAACTCCAGAAGATGGTGAAGGACAGGGAAGCCTGGCGTGCTGCAGTCCATAGGACTGCAAAAAATCAGACATGACTTAGCAGCTGAACAATAGCAAGCCACCTAGTCTGAGATATTGGGTTGGCCAAAAAGTTTGTTTGAGTTTTCCTGTAAGATTTTATGGGAAAAGCCTGAACGAACTTTTTGGCCAACACAATGTTTTGTTACAGCAGCCTGAGTGAATTAAGACAGTTTTTTAAGAAACATATAGTACATACATCGTCTACATATATTACAGAGGAAGTCATGGAAATATTCACAGGCAGGGCAGCTCTTACTCCTCTCCCTGACTCCTGCCAATCCCACTGCAGGGGGGGCCTCTAATAGTATTAATACTGTCACCCAGCATCAGTTTCTATTGCCTATAACCTGGTTCTGACCATCAGACTAACCTAAATGGTATCTCAACCACACACAAATCTCTTCCCATTTCTGTTCACCTTTAAGTAGCAGAGTACTTTAATACTTTGATCATATAAATTTTGATCGTTTCCTTCTCGGACATCTGATGGGCACACATGGAGGCCACATGGTCTAACACCAGCCTCCCCCGCTCCCTTCACCCCCCTAGCTCCACATCCTCTCTACCCAGAGCACACAGGCTCTTTCAGGTCCTGGGCCAGGGCACAGGCAGTTCTCTTTGTTTGAGATGCTCTGTTCACAAGCTTCCCTGTTTATCTGGGAAATCCTTACCTACCCTTAAGCGACACTTGATGTTCTCTGAACATCTGTGACACAGAATAGTGTGTTATTCCCTCTTGAATTGGCTCCCTCCCTAGTGGTGGCCATATCTAGGGGGCAGTTAACAACCGTGCTGAGTAAATAGGTGTCTCTGGAAATTCTTATTGAAGGTCTAGCACTGGACAGATAACCTGGTCAGTGCTTGAACAATCGGTATCACTGGAGGCAGAGATAGCGAGGAGACATCTCACAGGTATCTCAATCTTATCTTCCAGTAGTTACCACCACATATTTCCTAGTCACTTCCCCACAATTTATTGACCCTAAAAGCCCAATCCCTCTTTCCTTTGTCTATTCACTTCATCACAATTTATCATCCTTTTAAAAAAGGTATATAAGCCTCTGAGTCTTACTGCTTCATTGGGATTTTTACTTTCTTTCTGTGAAATTTATGTGTACAGAAAATTAAAAATATTAATAAAATTTGAATGCCTTTTCTCCTATTTAATCTCCTATTTGTCAGTTTAATTCACAGGCCTCAGGAGCTGAATCTAAGGGAGTAGAGGGAAAGATTTTCTCTCCCCTACACTTATAACCTGTGAGATGAGCATGACTGTGATAATTACACGATGAAACTGAGGATCAGGGAGGTTACAATAACTTGTGGAAGACTCAGGACAACTCAGGGTTGAGCCAAACCCTTTTACCTTCCTTGTTCCTTTCTTTGCTATTGCTTAAACATCTGTTTTGCTTGTGTATTAAAGCTGAAGCCTAGGGGATTTCTGACATCTGTTCACATGGGCTTCCCAGGTTGAGTGTCAGCTTAGGAAAGGAAGCATACTTGGGAAGAGCCCTGAAAAATCCTTGTCCCAGACCCAGTCAGAAAGCCTGATATTTTCTGGTGACAGTCTCCTGTGGCATATAGACCCGGGCCAAGCAGCATTACTCACTCAGTGAGTTTTGGTTGATGACATAAGACAGTTTGCAAAACCCAGCTGTGTGGGGCAGGTACCCAGGCCTGATCTGACAGAGGATTTCATACCTGGTTTAAGAAAAAGGAACTCTGATCTGAATAGACATTTCTTCAAAGAGGACATACAGATGACCAACAGGCACACAAAAAAGATGTTCAACACCGCTAGTTATTAGAGAAATGCAAATGAAAACTGTGATGAGATATCACCTCACACCAGTCAGAATGGCGATCAGCAAAAAATCCAGAAATGCTGGAGGGGGTGTGGAGAGAAGGTGTTGGTGGAAATGTTAACTGGTACAGCCACCATGCAGAACAGTGTGGAGATTTCTTAAAAAACTAAAAATAGAGATATCACATGACCCTGCAATCTCACTCCTGGGCATATATTCATAAAAAACACATGATCCGAAAGTATCCATGCACCCCAATGTTCATTGCAGCACTATTTACAATAGCCAAGAAATGGAAGCAACCTAAATGTCCATTGACAGAGGGATGGATAAAGAAGATGTGGTACATATACACAACGGCATAATACTTAGCCATTAAAAAGAATGAAATAATGCCATTTGCAGCAATATGGATGAAACTAGAGAGTGCCATTCTGAGTGAAGTAAACGTCAGGCAGAGAAGGAGAAATATTGTATTCCCTTATATGTGGAATCTTAAAAGAAATGTTACAAATGAACTTAGTTACAAAACAAAGAGACTCACAGACTTAGAAAATGAGCTTATGGTTGCTGGGGGAAGGTATAGCTAGGGAGTTTGGGAAGGTCAAGTACACACTGCTATATTTAAAATGGATAACCAACAAGGACCTATTGTATAGCATGTGAAACTCTGCTCAATGGTATGTACCAGCTTGGGTGGGAGAGGGGGTTGAGGGAGAATGGATACATGTATATGTAGGGCTGAGTCCCTTCACTGTTCACCTGAAACTACCACAACCTGGTTCATTTACTACACCCCAATACAAAATAAAAAGTTTGAAGTTTTGTGGGGAAACAAGAATGCACATGTATACTTAAAGAAAGAGAGAGAGGAAGGGACTCTGAGGTGCTGACTGCATTCAGGATCTGGATTCTTCCCCATTCTTCCCTAGTCACCAGATCTTTGGGAAACTGTCTGTAGGTAAATACTATATCCACTCCGGACGAGCCCTAAACACAAGCAGGAGAGGACAGTCTTGTTTTCAAAGTGACAGGGCAAGTCAGGGATCAAAACAGGTTCAGTTAAGAGACTTTTCAGGTTTGTCAACCCAAGAAGGAAAGAATAATAGGCTTAAAGAGAACCATTAAAAACCTTACAATAATCCCTCTGCTTCAGTGAAGAAACTTGGCAGAAAGGCCAGGAAAGAATATAAAACAAAAGACCTGCTCACCTGAAAGCCGCTGTTGCTGCAACCCTGGGCTGGGAGGGCTGCCACCCTCTGCAGCTCCACAGAGTTTTTGCTGCTCATGGACTTGGTTGGGCTCCGGAGTCTTTTCAGATGTCTGGGCTGGAGATCTACTGTGCCTGTGAAATCAAACACAGCCTCTGCTGAAGTCAGAATGCCACCTGCTGTCATAGGCACCAGGCCATCGATTCAGTTTGGGAACTTTGATCAAAATCTCCTGGTTGGGGTGGGGCAGGAGTGGCGAGGGGCGGGGTGGACGCTTTCAGATCAGGTCCACCTACCTCATTAACCCTTCTCATTATCCCCACTCCTGCCGGTCCATTTTCACTCAGGGAAGAAGACTCCTGTGCTGCTCAAAACAGAAAAGGACATTTTCTCTACAGTCTTGAGTGAAAGAATCTAATTCCTGTGCTAGTGTTGGGCACTGGGAGTGGTGAGTGGCAGGAAACATAAGGGCTGGCTGTTACCAAGTGACCAGGATTCTGTGCTAGGTCTGTGTTCTAGACATTACTTACGGTGGTCTTGATTTATCTTGAAACAAGGGAAAAGTGAGGGGTCCATGAACATCACCTCAGTTAATCTCAGAGGAAAAGTTAATGATTCGCTCAGGGCCACTTGGCTAATGAATGGACAGTGAAAAGTCAAATTCAGGTCTGGTGGATTCCAAAGCCTTCTTACTCTACCCCTGCCAGCAAACAGGGTTGCTTTAAAAAATCCAACTCCTAGAGGGACTTCCCTGGTGGTCTAGTGTTTAAGACTTCTAAGAGTTTAAAAATGGTCCAGATCAAAATATTTTAAAAATAAATCCAACTCCTTGAAATGCAAAGATGTAGCAGGTAAATGAAAAGTGACCAACTTAAAAGGTTCTTTCCTCTATGAAATTTTTAGCTGTGGGATTTTTTTTTCAAAACAGCAATTTCCCCTAGTACGTTTAAAATGAATGATCATGCATCTATTAATTATTATAATTGTGAGGCCTGTGTGGAAATGTGAAAAATGTTTATGTTAAGTGAAAAACTAAAATGTATAAATTGAATGCTGTGTACAGTAGGCAAAGAATGGAAGAAGATACCAAATACCACCAGTGGTTATTTCTGGGTTGTGGTTTTATTTTTGTAATCCTCTGCATGTTTTATTTTATTTATTTATTGGGACTGCACTGGATTTTCATTGCTGCTTTCAGATTTTCTCTAATTGTGGTGAATGGGGGCTACTCGTCCTTACAGTGCACGGACTTCTCATTGCGATGCCTTCTCTTTTGCGATGCCTTCTCTTGTTGCAGAGCAGGCTCTCGGTGCGTGGGCTTCAGTAATTGCAGCACGTGGGCTCAGTAATTGTGGCTCCCAGGCTCTGGAGTTCAGTCTCAGTAGTTATGGTGCATGGGCTTAGTTGTTCCATGGAACGTGGGATCTTCCTGGACCAGGGATCAAACATGTGACTCCTACATTGGCAGGCAGACTCTTATCCACTGTACCACCACTACCAGGGAAGTCCTGGGTGGTGGTTTTATGGGTGGTTGCTATTTTCTCTTTCATCCTTTGCTAAATTTTCTATAAAGAGTGTGATTTACTATCATTATCATCATATTGTATATATGTATACCCACATATGTGTATATATGAACATATGTACATGTATACATATATACAATATGATGATATGAACATATATACACACATGTGTGTGTCTGTGTGTATGTTAAGAGCTCATTGGACCCATACTGCCTGGGTTCAAATCCTGTCTCTGCTACTCACTACAGCGAACTACAACTCAGCTCAAGATCTAAACCCAGCCTTCTGCCTGTCTTTAGGCAGCCCTGGAGCTAAGAATGGTTTCTAGATCTTAAAACAGTTGAAAAAATGGAAAGGATGAATATTTCATGTCATATGTAAACTATATATATGAAATTCAAATTTCAGTGTTCATAAATAAAATTTTGTTTGCACACAAACATGCCCATTCATTCAAATGGCAACCCACTCCAGTATTCTTGCCTGGAGAATCCCAGGGACAGAGGAGCCTGGTGGGCTGCTGTCCATGGGGTTGCACAGAGTCGGACACGACTGAAGCGACTTAGCATGCATTCATAGCATGGCTGCTCAAGACTCAATCTAGTTTATAGTTGGAGAGGATCCTTATTCTCCAAAGAAAAAGAAAAACCTTCATTCTTCTGTTTATGGTTGTAATTGCAGAAATGTGATTCAAATATCTTGACATTCTTGCAGTCATTGTTATATGAACCTTTTAAAAGGCAACAACCTAGTATTTTCTCTGCCTCTAGGCTGTAGACAGCATGTTTGAAAAGATACAAGCATATTTGAGAGCAGGTCACAGTACAAGCAAGATCACACTACAGTGTTGATTGAAAGACACAATGACCTGCTCATTTTGTTCTAAGGCAATACCAGCTAAAAGGAAAACTTGAGAGCTACTTAAGGCAAATTGCATGTACAAGTAGGATGCTAAAATGCAAAAATAGATAATCATTTCCAGAGGAGTTTTAACTTAAAATGCTATCCTTCTGAAACTTTTGTTTAAGAGCTTTTAGAAGTAATGAAAATTCTGACTTTCTTGGCAGCACAAGAATTAACTTGGGACTATGCATGGGACTATCACTTGATGGTACCTTGGTAGAAGCTATGGCTCATTTTAAACAATTTGGAGATAGACATTGTGATCAGAAAATGAGGTGAAAGACCCTTGCAACTTTCCAAGAGTGCATATTAAATCATTTCCCAGTTATGCAAAATCACTATTTGTAAGGAATAATTTGTGCCAAGGCCTGGGAAACTGTCTCTTAACTCTACTGCATCAGCTATTTTCATGGAGGACACCACCTTACCAAAACCTGGAGGATACCACCTTACCAAATAGTCACCAGAAATGGGGGAAAGTGCCATTCTGTGCCTCCTGGTATGAACACTGAGCAGGACACCGCATCATTTTTGTGGAATTATTGCCCCAAATGTATAACCTGAGTCTAATTAGGGCCAATTGGGGAATGTTTTACAAAATAACTGGACTGTATTTCTCAAAATTGTTATGGTTGTAGAAGACAAAGAAGACAGAGAGCCCATTCCAGATTACAGAATACCAAAGATATTTGACAGATAAATGCAGCACATCATCCTGGAGTGAGTCCTGTACCAAGGGGAAGGTTTGTTATAAAGACCAACATAGGGACAACTGAGCACATCTGAATTTTGGTCATAGTAGAGTATATCTTAAATTTCCTCATATTGGTAGCGATACTGTGGTTATGTTAGAGAATGACCTCAGGAAATAGACTTTGAAATATGGAGGAATAAAGGGGTATGATGTCTATAATTTATTCCTAAGTGGTTCAGAGCAAAACAACACGCAAACGTATATGAGCGCTATTGAGGTGTTATATAAAGCTAATGAGGTGTTACAAAATAAAAAGATACAAAAAGATGTTTTGTGAATTATTCATATATGCTAATTATAAATTTAACCTCTGTGTCATGTACATGGACAGGGAAATTAATTTGTATATACATGTCTCCCTTTTACTTTTTTATTTTGCACAATAAAAACAACAACAATAACATACTGCTTTTCTTCACATCAGTGTGATTTTAAGAAATTGCTTTTTCTCCTGGAGAAACAGCTTATAGATGAAACAAATAGTATCAAATTGTGAAATCTGCGAACCCCAGAGGTCAATATCGTGAAACTTACTCCCAGGGGCAGGGAAGAAAACAAGTGTCATGAGAGAAGAGGCAGGCATGCACAAGGATGGCAAGCTGGGGGAATGAACGTTTCCAATGCCACTGACTCAGAATACACAGTAGTTACACTTTTCCTCCTTCACTTTAAAGGGTGATTTTTGGTCTGTAGTCTGAGGAACGGCTTCAAATGACACAGGAGTTGCTTTGAGGAGACATACAACAAGAAAGTTTCAAGAACAATAAGAATCACTCTAAAGGCCTAGGCCTCAGAAAGAACCCACAGTGAAAAGCAAAGTCAGAGAGCTGATGTCTTGCTGCTGCAGCCAACCACCTCCACTGGACCCGTGAAGGAGTGTCAACAGCATTTGAGGGAGAGTTCAAATCAGCACATATATGGTGTCCTTACAAACCCCGTAGGGTTACTTTCCTGACCAGATGGTGACAGCTTATGCCCTGAAGAAGCACAGACCGAGATTTCCAAAGTTAAATAAGGTGGAAAGTGAATCGGCTTTATAGCTTTCTTTTCTTCTAGTCTAACAACAGCTTTCCCCTCCTGGCTCCCCATCCTCTGTGCCTACAGGTACTTATTGCCTCATGCTTAAGGCAATGAGGAGGTGAACTTTGAAGCTCAAGGACTGGGCAGTCTTGAGGGCAGGACGTCTGGAGGCCCAGGAGCCACATACACTGTGTTCTCATAACGGCTGGGCCTGCCTTCGGTCCTGAGAACCTATCCCTGAGGTCACTAAAGCTCCTTTGCAAGCCTGGTGACCACTCGCTATTCCAGGGGGACAGCATGACAGCTTGAGGTTTTCAGTGTTGCACGGGTCTGAAATATCCGTGAGTTTACAAAACAAAACCACAGTTGTTCCTGGCTGGGCTGGTCCCCCAACCCAGTCCTAGCAGGACAACGCTGTGGCTGTGGGCTCCTGCTGAGCAATGAGACCCTGAGGAGGTCAGCACTGGCACCAGCATGGAGGTAGGGCACATGCAGTGGGAGCCCTGCACGTCAGGGCTCAGTGATGGTGAGACGGCCATGGATGAAGGACTGCCTGCCTCCCCTCCGCAGGAGGGAGCTGGGGGGTGGCTCGGAAGGCAGGATCTCAGAGCCATAGTGCAGGAGCTGGCCTGGGAGACCAAACAGGAGGAAGTCACTCCTCCTCTTCTTGATGGGGTTGAAGGCCTCCTCCAATTAGAGCCCTTAAAAGTTTCTCTAATTCTAAAAGTAAATGTTTAAAACACACCTTGAGCTCCTATTTTCAGCCTCATCCATCATTACCCGCTTATATACATTTTGGCAGAAGCCTGAGACAGTGTCAGGGCTCTTACAGCAGTTGGTAGAACATCTGGAAGTTGCAGCATTATTTGGGAACACAGGGAAATATTGGTATTTAAGTCTGCTCAGTCTACTGCACAGGAAAGGACAATGTCCTCCATATGCAGTGTAACAATCACAAACACAGAAAACTACGTAAAAATAAGCAAAAAACCTCTGTTTCTGAGTTTTTCTGTTAACTTTAGTTTCCTACTTACCAATTGCTGTATCAGCATTCATTAGCCTGATTTAACAGTCATCAAAACCAGTCATTCTGGGTAGCTTTCCCTCTTTCACTCAATACAAATTTCAATTATGAAAAGAAAAAAAAGAAATCCTATTCTCAGTGTCTCTAGTGAGAATTGCAGGTACTGAGATACTGTTGATCACTGTTCTGCCAGTGGAGGAGTCCGGGAGAATGCCTGACCCTTGCCTGCCTCATTTTGTTTTACTCTCTTCCTTGCTCACAAATCTTCTAGGGCCTTGCGGCTCTGTTCTGGCTCTGGAGCATTTTTCACTTGAACTTGGAGCAGTCCCTGGACTGCTTCATTCTCACAGTTTGACTCTCAGCTCCTCAGGCGGGCTGCCTGGGACCATCCAATACTCTCGAAGGCGCTGACTGTCTCGGGTATCACAGGGCACAGGGCCTGGCCTGGAGGAAGTGCAGAGGCAGCACAGCTATACAGGGGCTCTGAAGGCTTCGAAATAGCATCCGCCTGAAAAGAACCAGACAGGTGCACCTACAACTTCTAGAAACAAGGATGTTTTTAAACCTGAGGTTGCATCTAAACGTGATCTAAAAAGGGCTTCAAAAGTAATCAAAGTTAAGACCATTTTAACATCCAAAAGGACAATGTTTACTACAGTGGAACCATATCAAGTCTACAAAAATTCATGAGTCCATAACCATTCTTAAAAAGAAAATTCTAGAAAAATCCCCCCATGCTTATCACCACTTAAGCAAATTTAACTCCTGACTGTGAAAGTTATGGAGAAAAGTAAGCATTTATATTATCCAATAGGAACAGCATTTCAAGGTAACAAAATAGCCCCAGTTGATGAGAAGCTACATTTTATACAATGCAAGTATAAAAGGAATGACAGGATTTGAAAAGCCTTATTTGGAATCCTCTGGAGCAAAGATGATCAGCTGGTCTTAAATAAGTGAGTGGACAGTAGGTGGGATGCTGGACACTCTATGGAGCCCAGTTCGTGGGACACAGGTTACACACTGGTGTGGATCACAGTGAAACAGCAGAATAAAGAGATCAGGCCAATCTCAGGCCAAACGGACAATTTGTTTTAAGTGGGTCCACAAGATATTATGAGCTTCTGAAGTGGGACGACATGAAGTACACAACATTTCTGTTTTTGCATATGGATGTCTTGGTGTCTTTTTTCTTGAAAGCTCTAAAATTATATTGTTGTTTAGTCGTTAAAACTAAGTGACTCTTTTGCCACCCCATGGACTGTAGCCTGCCAGACTCCTCTGTCCATGGGATTTCCCAGGCAAGAATACTGCAGTGGGTTGCCATTTCCTACTCCAGGGGATCTTCCCGGCCCAGGGATTGAACCTGTGTCTCCTGCATTGGGAGGCAGATTCTTTACCATTGAGCCACCTGGGAAGCCCTAAAGTTAGATTACCTGGTTCTAACCCAAATTTCCCTCTTCAAGGCTGAGTTCTTGAGCAGGGTATGCTATCTCTCAGAGACTCAGTTTCCTAGATGTCTTAGGGTTTTTTGAGGACCTAATAAGAATATTTGTGAAACTGTTGGACCAGAGCCTGACACTTTCAAGACTCAATAAATTAACTATTATTGTTGTATTTTCTGTATATGTCTGTGTATAATCTCCCCTCTCCTGCCCTCATCCAAGTCCAGCCCATGAGATTCTAGACTTCCAGTTGGGTAAGTTTAGAACCCATCAAAGGGTCAGGACCCAAGTTCCAGAAGTGTCTGGAACTTTAAGCGTCTCTTTAAGCGTCTGGAACATTAATAACCTCCTTGTAGAACCTAAGTGAGTCAGTTGCTCAAAGACTCTGACCCTCAATTTCCTCACTGTGAGCCTGGGAAGAGAGGTGGGCAGGGTGAAGGGGACCTTAAATGTGTGCCATGTGGGGAAGAAAGATGACACAAAACAGGATATTAAGATGTTGTTCATCATGCTTGTGTTTTAAAACCTGGGACACATGCATGTAAGGTAAAAGTGATGTTTCCCAGTCAGTGGGCAGGACACTGGTCTTGTTTTTCTTAACATCTTCTAAAATAAAACTGAGGGCTGCCCTGATTCTACTCCTTTCAGGATTTAGTGAACAAATATTTGTTTACTAAATCTTTTAAATCTGTTATGATCATAATTCTTGTTCCAGAATAAAAATTCCATAGCACTGTCACTTAACAAAACAGTAAAATGTATTTATTGATCACGCCAATCACCCACTTGCCTGATAGACCATAAGCTCTGTTACGGCAGAGACCTTTGTTTTTGTTCATTGATGCAACTCCAGGACCTACAACAGTGCCTCACATATAGTAAATCTTTGATAATTATTAGTTTAATTGTTCAAAAATCCTTACAAAGTTATCAGCTTGGATATTGAATGTTTCTGTAAAATATGGGGCTCAGGTCCTGTAAAAAGGCTACGTTTACTTGTCTCCATTCAAGGGTAATCTGAGTCAGGGAAACGTCAAAGTTGAGTAAGGACTTTGTAAATAAGTGCAGTGTGTGTCACTGGCCGTAGCAGGCTGGGTTTTCCCCATAACTCTCCCTGTGCAGTGTAGTCACAGGAAGTAGGTAGGAATTCAGATTCCAATCCCTGCCTCTCTTTGTTCCTCCTAAATGAGGGCAGCTGATTACAAAGGAGCCTGTCAGTGCTGAGGTCTCCGTGTTCCAGAGTCGGGTGAGGAGGTGATAGGGAGTGGAGACTGAATATAGCCTTGGCAGACAGCAGAGACAGGGCGATGGGTGCCCCAGGCAGAGTTGCTTTGTCCCCACAGTGAACCATGGTGGAACACCTTTCCTGTCCAGGCCTATAGAATCACAAGGACCTCAGAAGTTAAACACCACACCCCAGGTCACAGAGCTGGAACCTGCTGGAGCCAGACAACCCAATCTATGCTGTCTGCCTTGAAGACTTATGCTTTCCCCGCTGTTCCTCTTCTGCTTTTGGCATCTCCAGTTCCTAAACATTTATTGAGAGCCTGTCATGAACCAGACACTATTCTAGACACTTTAGGTGTTATCAGTGAACAAAACGAAGATCCGTGTCTTAATCTGCGGGGCATGAAAGCAAGAGAAGGACCCAGAGACCAAGCCAAGAATTTTGCCTTGAGCTCTTGCTTTAGGGGCAGAGACGGAAGCCAACTTCTGTAAAAGCACTCTTTGCGTCTCCCCTATCCAATCTGAATATTCTGCACATAATCTGGATGTGAAAGTTTGACTGGAAAGAAGACTGATTGCCAAAGAATTGATACTTTTGAATTGTGGTGTTGGAGAAGGCTCTTGAGAGTTCCTTGGACTGCAAGGAGATCAAATCAGTCAATCCTAAAGGAAATCAGTCCTGAATATTCATTGGGATAACTGTTGCTGAAGCTGAAGCTCCAGTACTTTGGCCTCCTGGTGTGAAGAGCCGACTCACTGGAAAAGAGGGCAAGAGGAGTAGCGGGCAACAGAGGATGAGATGGTTAGATGGCATCATCGACCCAATGGACCTGAGTTTGAGCAAACTCTGGGAGATGGTGAAGGACGTGGATGCCTGGCGTGCTGCAGCTCAGAGGATTGAAAAGAGTCAGACACGACTTAGGCACTAAACAACAATAACAATCTGGCCTCAGCATTAAAACTTCTCCAGATGGAGCCTCATTAGTCCTTGTAGCTCTGTGTAGGCTTTATCTCAATCCCTGGTTCAAGAGTGGTAATTTAAGCAAAAGTAAACAAGTGTAGGGTTTTTTAGTGGGGAGGTTTTGAAGTCTAGAGTTCTTTAAACAGGTAGCAAACAGGTAATAATAGAGGGCACTGGTTTACTTGAAAGTGCCTGTGGAATCACTACAGATCAGATTGGAAGAATAGCAATTAAATTTATGACAGTGATCGTCTCAGAGCAAGACAAGGAAGGCTGGGTCAGTGGCCGTGGGGTCCCTTGACAACAGAGTTGGCTATCTGTGTGCATTATTTGGATTCTTTAACAAAGAAATGTTATAAAGCAAATTGGATTGAAAGTTGTCAGTTCTGCCTGGTGGGAACATGGTTGTTTTTTATTCTACTCTTGCACTTTCTGGATCGTGAGTATATAGGTTAGAACAAGGTGGTCGTGGTTAACAACCAGATTATCTGGGCTCATTTCTAACTCTGTCACTTATCGACTGAGTCCGTCTTTATTCGTATGTTATAAAGATTAAGTGAATTGGTATGGAAAGCATTTCAACTAATGGTTGGCACATAATCAGAACTATCATAGAGGCATTAACTGTACTGTTCTTATAGCTAAGAATATAGATATAAATAATTATAAATTGATCAACAAAATAGGATTTTCTAAGTGCACAGAAAGTTTGCAATCTTGATCAAAGAAGTCCTGCTAAGGTCTCAAGACTCCTGTGAAGTGAGCCTGATAATATGGAGTGGATCAGGAGACCCAGATCATGAATAAGAAGTGGAGACAAACTCTGAAGTGTGGGCACTCAGGCATTTGTTTGAGTCTACACAGTGATAGCCAGTAAAAAAGGGCCTTTCCATGTGGTTCCAAGAAGAATTAGTAATTCATAAACAGGAAGCATTAATTCCAAGAACCAAGGCACAAGGCTGTTTTTTCACACTTCTGTACAATAAGTTTTTTTCTTTTTAAAAAAAAAATGTTTCCTGCTGTTCTTTCATCCATTTTCCAGTTATAACCTTCACGTGCAGTGGATTAGCCTCACTGCAGATGTGGGTTATTTAAATGCATGTATATTTTTAAAGCTGAGTAATAAGTTTTTTATCCTTTAATTAGCTTATAAACCAAACACATTTCTGCTCTCTTTGCTGACAGGAAACTGTCATATCTTATGTGTCTATTGCCTCTAAGTGAAATGACTTTACCCAACAAGTTTATTAATTTCTGATTTCACGTGTAAAATAGAAAATAACTCAAATTTTAGTCTCTAAAGGAAAAAAAATTGTGAACCCATGTGTGGCTGTTAGCGTAATGGACACCATCTTGGGCACATATAGTTCTCCCTATCTTTCTGCTGACCCTACCCAGGAATGTGCTGTGCAGTGAATCACTTCTCTATTGTCAATGGCTTTGTAGATAATAGATATTGTTTATTAATCATCAGGACCAGGCGGCTTTTATGCTGTTAGTCCCCTAACAATGATGAAGACCTTTTAGAACGTATTCCTGGCACCCATGAGACTAGTTACCCATTCAGTCATCTTCACTCAAGAGCACACGCCCTGTTTCCAAGCCCTTACCCTCATTGTTGTTGTTTAGTCACTAAATTGTGTCTGACTCTTTTGTGACCCCACGGATTTCCCAGGCAAGAATACTGGAGCAGGTTGCCATTTCCTCCTCCTTCAGGGTATCTTCCTGACCCAAGGATTGAACCCGTATCTCCTGCATTGGCAGGTAAATTCTTTACCACTGAGCCACCAGGGAAGCCCACCTACCCCCATACCTGAGGTTAACTATAAAATTGTCCCAATGGTCCCTGCGGGTGTGGAGTGCATCTGTGAATGCTTCTAGGTCATGGTCCACCCAATCCCACCCTGGGAGTTACCCTGTAATAAACTTATCACTGATTATATGGTTTCAAGATACCTTTCCAGTTGGGTGGGCTCTTTTCATTCCCTCCACCCTCCAACAATCTACATAGACCAACTCACAATTCTCTTTGTTCATTTTATTTTTCTTCTCTACTCACTGCCCTCTCAGATCTCCTCACTCTTTCCTCAAAGTGTTCTATTCTTAAGTCCGACTTTCATTTCTCAAGAGACTTGAACTGTCTAAATAAATATCTAGGCTACTGGTTGTTTGTCACTGGTAGAAGCATTTCAGATGTGCAGGGCACTCAATGCCAATCTGTGGATAATGACCTCAGATCTGAACAGACCCTTAATGAAAGAAATGGTTACACTCCTTAAATCCACTTCCTCTGCAGGTCACTTCTCCACATCTGATCACACTATAGGAGCCTCACCCACTGAGGTCACCAGTGACTCCTTCTCACTGCAAATCCATAAGCCCTGGGCAATCCTGATGGCGATGCTCAATCTTGGCCCACTTTGGTTGCAGTTACCCTGCACTTCTGCTGCCCTTTCCTGGTACTCCTCCTCCCTTGGCCACTCCCTCTTAGTTGCCTTTGTCACTTCCCATGCTCCACCCACCCGTGGGGTGTTAGTGTCCCCAGGACTTCTGCCACAGATGTATGATTTTCTGATTTACAGACTTTCTCTGAATGGAATCTCTAGAAGTCATCCAAACATTCTGCATGCAAGTAGTGATATGGTGATTTATAGTAACACATACATATTTGGTCTTCCTTCCCCTTTCCTGGCACAGAGCTCCTGAAACTCTTGCAAATTCCTAAGCATGAAGAGCATCTTTTGTTCTATTGAGGCAACTCTGGGTAGGCTCCTGGATGGCTCCAGGATGGAGGCTGGTCACCAGAAAGGTCAAGCCATGGAGACTCTTAGGATTTTTCTAATTAATCCAACCTGATTAAAGTTCCATGGGAACCTGTACTGATCAGAAGCACAGGTGACATCATGGACTTGTGATTGGCATCTGAAATGGGAGGGTGGGAGGTCTTGAAGGACTGAGCCCTTAACCTGTGGGATTTGATGCCGTCTCCAGGTAGACAGTGTCAGAGTTGAGTTAAACTGTAGGACACCTAGCTGGTGTCAGAAGTGTTATGAGAATGGTACTTGTGTGAGAATCAAGGAAAAACACAGGAAGATTTTGCTTATGCACACATCCACACATGTAGTTCTGGAGAAAGCATCTTGAGCTTTCGGTATCACTCTTAAAGATCCATAATTCCATAAAAACTAGTGGAGAGAGAGAAGGAGGATATGAAGAACCTGCATCTCTTATGTCTCTTGCATTCGCAAGAAGATTCATTACCACTAGTGCCACCTTTGGGGAAAGGTAGCAAAAGAAGTCCAAATTTGCAGAAGGCAGATGCTCCACACCCGTATTTGGAATCATCTCCGCTTGGCTGTCTCACAGGCACTACCAACTCAGTGTGACCAACTCTGAAACCAACCACCCAAACAGGTTCCCATTCCTGTCTCCTTTCATCTTATCTGTGTGAGGCACTGCCATTCACCCTGCTTCCCAAGTCAGAACTTTGGGGGAAAGTTTAGGTTATTAATTTACTCTCACATCTTACTCTCAATCACCTTTAGTACCTGCCCAGTTCAGACAACCACCTCCTCTCACCTAAAGTATAGCCATAACTTTTTTGCCAACTTCTTGCCTCTAGTTCTTTTCTACAATAGTTTATCTTCATGTGACTGTCCAAGAAGTATTTCACATGTGACATTTCATCCAGTATTCCACAACGGCTCCCATTGCTCACAGGGGAAATAAAACACCTAAGCCAAATAGGTAAAGTCTTTGTCCTTGTCCCCCCAGAAGGCATTATCCTTCATCCCTCGACAACAATGTGATCAGTCAGGCTGAACTCCTTGAGGTCATGCTACAGATCCCTTGAGTTCATGCTTTGCACATGTGATTTCTGTGTATGGAACAGAAACCCCGCACCCTCACTTCCTCCTTTACTGTCCACTTGTAATTCACCAGGCAAAACTCACCCCGCACTTCAAGCCTCTCCCCTTCAAGGGCCTCCTCCTTTGTGATGCCTTTTTGGCTGCCCCAGGTGACATGGGCCAGGCTTCTGGGATCCACCTCCTCTCAGGTACACCTACCTAGTTACCCACCTCCAACTTTCACACCCCTCTTATACTGCACTTTCATTTTATACTGCATTGACTTTCTGCATCGTTAATGATTTGCACAAGGCAGCATACTTGCTCTATGTATACAGAACCCAAGCAAGATCAATGGAAGGAAGAAAAGTTTAGATGTAGAGATCTGGGCAACCAATCATTCTAAGCAAAAAAGGAGTAAAAGGTGGTCCAGTGGTTAAGGATTCACCTGCCAGTGCAGTGGACACAGGTTCAATCCCTGGTCAGGGAACTAAGATCCCACATGCTGTAGAGCAACTAAGCCCACAGGCCACAACTGGAGAGTCATGTGCTGCAATGAAAGATCCCACATGACACAACAAAGATCCTGCCTGCCACAATTTAAGACCTGACACAGCCAAATAAATATTTTTTAACATAAAAAAAGGAGTAAAGGGGCTATATGGAGAATTTTAAAACTCACATGTGGAGTTTGCTTAATTTCGTTTGCACCACTGATTCCTGTTACATATTAAGATTTATTTGAGGCTGTGAGGATTAAACAAGATTAGCAAAGTGGTATTGTTTCCAGAGCTAAATGCACTTTGCAGTGATTATCTACTTTTCTTAAATCATTTGCTAGTCTCTGAAATCCTTGTATGCTAAGGCTGTGTCTTTTCACATGTTTCTCCTCTGAGCCTAGCAGTAGGCAGAAAACTCCACAAGTTCTCCATCACTGAGAGGTGGGACTGCCTCTTATTACTAAGAATTGAGCAAGTTTTTTGAATGAATGTGCAAAATAATGGACCAGAAAGGAGACATTTTCTAATAATTCTTATAGAGATCATTCATCATGCCTTTAGTAAGCAGGGTGCCTAGCAGGCACTAGATACAAGCAGTGAGCCAATTAGGGGGTCTAGGTCAGCCTGGCTCACAGGTCTGCTGGAGGCTGTGAAAGTGGCCCAGAGTGGGTGTGGTTCAGAGTGGGCATGTCCCACTGGGCGTGGTCTGTGTAGCAGGCTGGGTGGGTGGTACCTGTGCATTAAGTGAGTTTTTTGGACACCCCGTAAGCCCTTAAATGGGGATGGGGAAGACTTGTGGTCTCAACACATTTGAAAGTCGGATCCTTGGAAATGATTCAGGAGAGACATGCAGTTTCCTGTGCGGGAGGCAGGGGAACATGGCAGTGTAGAAAACAGGCTTCAGCCCCTCACCTGCTATGTGACCCTGGCTCCTCACCCTCTGTCTTGGGTGGGTTAGAGGGCTTTAAAAGAACATAGGCAATAAGTGGTACTTGTTTCTGTGTTGAAATCTCGAACACATCATTGATAAGTATCCGACCAAACCACTCTACCATAAAAACAAAAAAACCCTCCTGGCCAAACCCAAGAGTCTTTTCATAAGTCTCATTCTCCTTAATTTCTCTGGCCCCCGGCTCTGTTGATGGTGCCACGCTTTCCTTGACCTTCTCTCCAGCCTGATTCTCTTCATTCCAATTGCTACTGTCCCCCTGCCTCCCCTGGGGTGGGAGTGATCGCTTCTTTAGATGTCATCTTTCTCTAGATTCCCAGTTCCCCCCTGCCCCTACCTTTGTGACACTTTCCAAATCAGTATCTCTAACCTGTGCTCTCATCCTAACCCTGTTCTGATCTCCATGTGTCACCTTTCTGTTCTAAGATTCCTCCTCTGTTATAAAGTTTAATGGACCCCATGCCCTCTAATACTTTGTCCAACTCTAGACTTTGGTTTGGGGTAGCCAAACAGAACAGATAAACATTTAAAAAATGCACATTTCATATGATCCAACATTACACGTATAAGAATGTGTCTTATAGAAATACACAAATCTTAAAGGACAGATGGCCAAATATATTCATGATGACTTATTAAGAGAAAAACATTAGAATGGTTTATAGGACAAATGGTGAATTATGGTATCTCATACCATGAGAGAATAAGTAGAAGTTAGAATAAGGCATGTCTATAAGGACTTATGATATAAAAGGATTCTACAGAGTATGGTGAAAAAAAAGTGAGTTGCAGAACTTTATATTTGTACTATTATCCCATTTGTGGATGTGTTTGGGAGGAAGCATGCATATGAGAATAAATCAAGGTTTAAACCAGAGTACTCAAATTAAAATGTCTTTTTTTATTTGTTTTTTTTGGGGGGGGGGACTTTTGTAAAAACTTTTATATTTTATTTTTTTAAACCTTTTTATTTTGCATTGGAGTATAGCCAATTACCAGTGTTGTGATAGTTTCAGGTAGACACCAAAGGAACTCAGCCATACATATAAATTTATATCCATTTTCCCCAAACTCCCCTCCCATTCAGGCTGCCACATAACATTGGGCAGAGTTCCCTGTGGTATACAGTAGGTCCTTGTTGGTTACCCATTTCAAATATAGCAGTGTATACATGTCGATCCCAAACTCCCTAACTATCCCTTCCCATAATCCTTTGCCATGGCAACCATAAATTCATTCTCTTAAGTCTGTCAGTCTGCTTATGTTTTATAAATAAGTTCATTTGTATCATTTCTTTTTAGATTCCACAAATAAGGGATGTCATACTAAAATGTCTTTGAGACTAAGGTATGACATATATTAGACATATATACATGTCTAAGCTATGACATATATTAAAGCCTAGGAATGAATGTTAAGACCTCATTTTAAAGTATTAAACTGCAAAAAACTTAAAGACTAATCTCATGTTAAATCTCTATGGGGCTGGAGGTGATAAAGTTCCTGAATTGGAAAGGAATGTAGAACTTCAAGGTCTTTGAGGCTAGAATGGGAGAAAACAAAGCAAAAGTCTTGAAAGTGTCCCCTTTAGGCATCTGCAGTCTAGTCTAAGAACCACGGAAGCTGCTGGGAGAGTTCCATTAAAGAAGAAGGTATGCGGAGTGGCAATTTGAAAGAAAAGATACAGAGCCTTGAAGTTGATTTCACTATCATTTACTGAGATAGACCATATTAGAGTTTAATGGCTGAGATGAGGTGGGATGGGCAGGAGGGTCTTGGAAATATTTGAGATTTTCCATGGGTCACATGGATGTGGAGAAGTGGAAAAAAGTTTGAGTGAGTTCTGATAGTCGCCCTCAGATGTCAAGCTGGAGATAGAAATGTGAGTTGACTATATATAGACATGTAGAGTGAAGAGGATGAACATGAATCAAGGGTAATTCCAAGAGCTCTGACATTTCATTATGAGGATTAAATGAATGACACACTTAAAACCCCCATTTGGGGGCCACTTAGTACCGCTTGCAGATCTTCCTGGGGCCAGGGATCGAATCAGGGCCCACGGCAATGAAACCCCACCAAGAAATTCTCAAGAAACACTTTTTAAATGAGCTGATTGTCAACAATTAATCCCAAACAAGACTGACCTTTTATTTAGGACTTTCCTGGTTGGGCTTTCCAGGTGGCATTAGTGGTAAAGAATCTACCTGCTAATGCATATGAGACATGGGTTCGATCCCTGGGTCAGGAAGATCTCCTGGAGGAAGGCATGGCAACCCACTCCAGCATTCTTGCTTGGAGAATCCCATGGACATAGGAGCCTGGCGGACTATAGTCCATAGGGTTGCAAAGAGTCAGACACAACTGAAGCGACTTAGCAGGCACACACAGTGGATAGGAATCCGCCTGCCAAGGCAGGGAACATGAGTTAGATCTCTGATCTGGGACGATTCTACATGCCTTGGGAAACCCAAGCCTGTGGGCCACAACTCCTGAAACCTGTGAACCCTAGAGCCTGTATGCCGTAGCTACTGAGCCGGTGTGATGGAACTACTAAAGCCTGTGCACCTAGAGCCTGTGCTCTGCAACAAGAGAAGCCACTGCAATGAGAAGCCCGTGCACCACAATGACAGAGTAGCCCCCTCTCACTGCAATTAGAGAAAGCCCGAGTGGAGCAACCAAGACACAACGTAACCAAAAATAGATAAATAATAACTATTATCTTTTAAAAAACAGATTGATCTCTAAGAATAAACCTGCAAATAGGATCAGAGGGCTAATTCAGAGCACCAGCCATCGCACACTTGTTGAGTTATACAAATACAAGCATTTCAGAAAAGGAAAAGGAAATTGTGATCTCTGTACCTACCAAGGGAACTGCAGATGATCTCTGGTGTTTGGCCAGACTCCAAGTTCTCTTCCCAGTTCACCTAGGAGAGTGCTTTAATGACTCCTGTTGACTGGGCGTGGATAAACCCATTTTAAAGAATCTGTTTTCGTCTTCCACTCTGCCCCACCTTGATCTGTCCCACCCTAGGCCCTAGGGTAGATCTCAAAAGGACAGACAATAAGAAATTTTCAACTCTGGAAAAAAAAAATCATTTGTAGTAACTACTAGGGGAAATTTCTGGTTTGGAAATTTGCTGAAAAAGTTCATCCTAGCCATTCAATCCTATTATGCCCTTTTCTTCAGTTATAAGAATCCATTGGCTTTTCTGGCCTTCCCTGGTGACTCAGATGGTAAATAATCTGCCTGCAATGAGGGAGACCTGGGTTTGATCTCAGGGTCAGGAAGATCCCCTGGAGGAGGGCATGGCAACCCACTCCAGTATTCTTGCCTGGAGAATCCCCATGGACAGAGGACCTGGTGGGTTGCAGTCCATGGGGTTGCAAACAGTTAGACATGACTGACTAAGCATGCCCGCATTTGCTTTTTTCCAGGGGAGATCTGGCTTATCACTGTTTTGTGTTGTTGTTTTTTAGTGGCTCAGTCGTGTTCAACTCTTTGCGACCACATGGACTGCAGTACACCAGGCTGCCCTGTCCTTCACCATTTCCCGGATTTTGCTCAAACTCATGTCCATTGAGTCGGTGATGCCATCCAAACATCTTGTCTTCTGTCCCCTTATTTTGTTACTAAAACCTATTGACTAGAGAATTTCAGATGTTCCGAAGATAAGTGAAGGCAGAGTACACTAACTTGGTGTTAGAATTTGGGTTTAGATGAATTCCCTGGTGGTCCAGTAGTTAGGACTAGGTGCTTTCACTGCTGGGGCAGGGGTTGAATCCCTGGTAGGGAATTAAGATTCTGCAAGCCATGCAGCAGCCAAAAAATAAATAAATAAAATGGGGCTTTAACAACTGGGAGGATATGGGAAGAGCTCTGAGGCGAGGGAGAGGAGCAACTGTGAAGCCCCAGAACACAGCCCCAAAGCTGTGTCTGTACTGTTCATATTAAGATGCCTACTAGATACCCACGTGGAAGAGTCATGGAAGCAACTGAATTTACAAGGTTGGAGCTAGGGCAGAGTTAGAGTTGAAGATAGAAATTCAGGACTTACCTTCATTTAAATCGGGTGTGATTAGCTTTCTGCCGAGCGCCCCTCTGACAGTCTAGTGAAATCACTAGGGTCATTTTATATGTTCCTATATTATTATAATATATTAAATAACATATCTAGTTGGTAAATCTGTTAATCATTTGAGACTTGAGAAATTAACAACCATGACCTCCAAGTAATAGATAAGGAATCAATATCTTTAGGTATCTGGAACAATTGTAATATAAAAATGTTTGTGGTTTCTGTTGATGACAAAGTCACAGGTACTGCAATATTATTGTACTTACATTCCTTTATTCATGAGTGAAATAT
Source organism: Giraffa tippelskirchi (assembly GCF_054371585.1). NCBI lineage: Eukaryota > Metazoa > Chordata > Mammalia > Artiodactyla > Giraffidae > Giraffa > Giraffa tippelskirchi. Next base: position 194,189,154 of record NC_137275.1, read on the forward strand.
TGAGCCTTTTCCAGCTGCTTCTCTGCAGATTTGGAGTGCTTGTCTATGCCCATGGCCATGCAGTCTAAGGGCCCGCTGCAGTCTGTGGGAGTCTTCAGACTCAAGACAACTGCCATGGCCCAGGTGCACTGTTCACGAGGTAACAACCTCGTCAAGGTGAACGGGAGATGGCTGGAGATGATCAAACCAAGCGCGTTGCAATGCAAGCTACTGGAACCTGTTCTGCTTCTGGGCAGGATCCTATTTCTCTACCCCATTTTCAGCTCAGCTTTTCCCCAAAATTTGTCTGTTGTCACCTTACTTCCTCTGTCTCCCTCATTCTCCTCCTCATTGCATGCCAAGCACATGCTGATGTTCTCACTTATCCAAAGCTGCTCTTGTCAAAATTCCCACGATCTTCACATTGCCAATGGCTGCTTCTCTGCATCTCTTCTTTATCTCACAATCTCCATTTTACTTTTTGAAGGACTTTATTCTGGCTTCTATGAATCATCACTTTCCTGGATTCCCTCCTACCTTACTACTCTTTCTCAGTCACCTATACCTTATATAATAATCCTCAAGTTTTGGGCTATATAGAACTGTGTGCTTTGTTAAGAATTAGAAAAAAAAAAGAGATGAATGGGCCTCACCCCAGACATTCTGAGTCAGAATGGCTGGTCAGGGTATTCATGTCCCACTGTGTTTTAAAATAAATAGCACGAGTGGGAATTCCCTGGCAGTCCAGCAGTTAGGACCCCATGTTTTCACTATTGAGGGCACAGGTTGTGGAACCAGGATCCCTCAAACTGCTTGGTGTGGGCAAAAATAAATAAATAAACAAACAGCACAAGTCCTGGCACAGATCAAAATTTGAAACCTAGCACCATCCAGGATTTAAAAAATTACTTTTTCATAGCCTAATTATATAATATGTATAATAATAAAATCAATATAATATTCATTTTATACTTTGTATGTCACCATAATCCCATTTATAATGTCATAATTGGATATTATGATAATCTCATTTTAGATTTCTATGATTTCAGTTGAGTTATCAAGGATGCAAGTGAGTACACATTCCAAAAAACCAATCATAAAGATAAATTCCCTTGTTTCCATCCTCTGCCTAAAAATAAAAGCAGCAGCAACCCTGAATCTGGGGTCAGAAGACCCAGTTCATTTTACAGATGTGATTTTCCTGTTCTGGACATGTCATTTAACCTTTTTTAGATCTCAATTTTGTCTCATCCACATTATGAGGATTGTTATAATCCCTGTTTAGACATGATTCATTGTTCTATTGACCTGCTTCCGTCTCTGCTTGACACTATTTGCTGTTTCAAGGTTCCAGGACAACTGCTGGAAATGGACTCATTCATCAGTTTCTATCTCTGGAGGAGTTAGACTCAAGACTCTGTGTCCAAGACACTGTTTTGATACTTATGTTAGTCTGACATGATTATTTGAATATATTATTGAAAGATTATTTTGATAAAAGGTGAGAGGCTAGATCATAGTTTCATTGTTTTGGAGCACAGACTTTTTGCAAGACTAGATAAAACAGAGTTTAGATTCATTTCTAAGAAAGAGGTCTGACAAATCTCAAAAAAGTCCATGTTCATCTTTTTTTTGGTCCCATTTGTGTGTTTGTGTGCACGTGTATGTGTGTAAGAAGCAACCTGCAGGATTCTGATTACAGTGTGGGAAGTGACTGGATGAACAAGTGCAAAAATAGTAAGCCCATTTCTTAAAGAAACTGCTCTGAACAGATCTGATTGAAGTTTTCGTTTGTTTCTCTCTTCTTCTCAATCTATAAAATGAGCAGTCATTAGCAAGCTGCCGTAAACACAGTTTGTACAACTTGTCTTGGCATCTTTATGAAGTCCCAGCTCTCTCCGTTTAGACCATCTGACCACCGTCTTCCATGAAGAGTGTGCTCAAGGCAGGTGTGACAATATTATGGAGCTTTGCTGTTCAATGTGGTAGCCTTTAGTTACCTAAAGGCTGTTTAGATTTAAATGTAATGAAAGTGAAATACAATTAAAAATTCACTTCCTTGGTCAGGTTAACCATACTTGAAGGGTCAGTAAATTACAGGTGGCTAGTGGCTAGAAAAAGCATGTAGTCGAGCATCAAATGATTACTGCTAATTACAAAAACCAGACATCTCAGGTTAATCATTCTTGTACTTTTCTGTGTATCAGAAGATGCAAGAAATTGGAGTCATTGGAAAATTTCCCTTAGCTATTCATCTTACTATCTGGGGGCCAGTATATTTAAAGCACAGATTGCTTCCTGATTTGTTTTGTTTTGTTTCCTATCACTGAATTCCCTCCAGGGCACACTGTCCTGGGCAGCTGCAGTAGCTAACGGCTTGATCCTTTTAGACTGGAATGGCAGGTAACTTTTTATTTTTCCCAATACTAATTTCATCCTTCTTGGTCTTCTCTTGTCCTCTGCTGCCTTTGCAGACTGTTCTCAGAAAGCAGAGCACACCCTTCAGGCACCTTGGAATTACCCTAACTGGCCTCAGTCTGGTCCCCAAATTGTAGCCTTTATTTGGATTCTAAGTCTCCAATTTTGTGAAAACTATTTGTTCTCAAAGGCCCAAGATGTAATGAGTGGTCCATTCAGCAGACTCCTATAGCTCTTCAAGATAAGAACGGTTCCTGTATCTGGTGCCCTCTGTGTACCAGGCACCGTAGCATACTCTCTATGTGGACGCTTCATTTATTTCTCTCATTTTAGGAGAAATGCTCTCATACTTACATGAGGTTGATATGGATTTTCCTCTGTTTTCCAGATGAGAAAAGGGTGACCCAGAAAAACTGAGTTACATGCTAAAGTTGATATAGAAATTCTCTCCAGCCAAGCTCCTTGCCATTGTCAGAATGGTTCTGATTGTGTTATGATTTGTACTGTGGCTGTTTGTTTATCCAGTGGGCTGTAATCTTCAGGAATGGGATAATATTGTATTTGTCTTTATATTCTTTATAATTCCTGGCACAACCCCTTTTACATAGCAGGGGTGCACTAACTGGGTGATGAAACAGTACTTAGAAAGCCTAACCTTCACACTTAGAATTCTCAAGGTTTTTCACATCCTTCAACAGAGAAGAAGAGCATTAAGATTTGTGGGAGAAGTGAACCGAAAGCAAAATTTGCCAAGGAAATCTGAAAAAGTTTTTTTTTTTTTTTTCATATTGGCTCTTGAGGTTAAGGAAGAAGGAAATGCTTCTGTGGGTGGAGGTGCCTAAGCAAGGCATCCTCTCACATTGGGTTCAAAGCCAAGTTCTTTGCTCCGTGAAGTCCTGTTTTCATGGGGTTGGGACAAAAACCCCATTTACAGGTGAAATTGTTGCTCGTGCTGGCAAACTGAAGCAAATTGACTGTCTGGAGATGATGTGCTTTGTTAATTCAGCATCAAGCTGTTGTCCTGGAGAGGGAAATATCTCTCTCTACCTCTTTCTGGTCATCTTGTGGCTGAACTAATAATAAAACTGGCATAAGACAGAGTAACAGGAGGAAAACAAATTTTAATTAATTTGTGTGGAGGTCTGGTGGAAAATGAACCTAAGAAGTGGTCAAGGCAGGCAACTTTTGTACTTTTTAAACAAAGAACCAATAAATTTGTGAGGAATTGATGGAACAAGACATTTTGGCTTTGGGTTCTTAGTGAAGAACTAAATAGAGTTTGGGCTTGAGGTAGTAAATTAAAGATGTAGCCAAATTTGCTTTAAAAAGCCTCCCAGTTCAAATTCCGCATCTCTGAGGATAAGGGTGTCCTCTACTTCTAGATGTAGGGAGGGCACCTTTCACATGGAGATTTATTTCCTGCTTTCAAGGAACAGAGAGGACCGTCAAAGTGTCTTTCTTGCATCAACTGTTTGTTAAGTAGCTATTTTTTAATGAAGTTGTTTTTTTTTTTTAATAAATTTATTTATTTTAGTTGGGGGCTAATTACTTTACAATATTGTAGTGGTTTTTGCCATACATTGACCTGAATCAGCCATGATGGGGAACACATGTAATGAAGTTTTTAAAGGCTACTTTCCATTTACAGTTATTACAAAATATTGGCTGTGTTCCCTGTGTTGTACAGTACATCCTTGAGCCTGTCTTATACTCAATAGTTTGTACCTCCCACTCGGCCCACCCCATGTTGCCCCTCTCCCCTTCTCCACTGGTTACCACTAGTTTGTTCTCTATGTCTGTGAGTCTGCTTTTTTGTTATGTTTACTAGTTTGTTGTGTTTTTTTGATTCTACATATAAGTGATATCATATAGTATGAGTCTTTCTCTGTCTGCTTTATTTCACTTAGAGTGTGTGTGTGTGTGTGTGTGTGTGTGTGTGTGTGTGTGTGTTAGTCACTCAGTCATGTCAGACTCTTTGCGACCCCATGGCCTGTAGTCCACCAGACTCCCCTGTCCATGGGATTCTTCCGGCAAGAATACTGGAGTGGGTAGCCATTGCTTTCTCCAGGGTATCTTCCTGACCCAGAGATCAGAACCGGGATTTCCTGCATTGCAGGCAGATTCCCACCAGGGGAAGCCCTTCACTTAGCATAGCGCTCTCCAAGTCCATCCATGTTGCTGTGAATGGCAGACTTTCATTCTTTCTTATGATTGAGCAGTATTTATATATACATATCTCACATCTTTTAAGTAACTTTCAGTTCAGTTCAGTCATTCAGTCATGTCTGACTCTTTGTGACCCCATGGACTGCAGCTCGCCAGGCTTCCCTGTCCATCACCAACTCCTGGACCTTGCTGAAACTCATGTCCATTGAGTTGATGATGCCATTCAACCATCTCATCCTTTGTTGTTCCCTTCTCCTCCTTCAAAACAATGAATATGCCATGAGGCATATTTGGGGGTGATCTACCCTGGGCTCCAACACAGTGCTGGGCATTATTGAAACGCAACTGGGAAGGACTTTCTGATCTTCACGGACCATCTTTAGGTGGATTTTGTATTTACATTCCAAACACTCCTAACTAGCTGTCTTAGCTAGTCAAAACCAGTTGTCTTAGCAAAGCCATCAAGGAGCTAATGTAGAATAAAATGGGCAGATTATTTATTTTTTTATTTTTTGCTTTGTCTTCCAAAGCTACAGGTTATTTTTGACCACAGATGAGAAAGAATGGATTAATCAAACCTGGATACAAATAGGAATTTATTATACAAAAAAAATAGCATATCATCAAATCAGTGGGGAAAATTTGGTTTATTTAGTACATAGTGCTGGATAAACACATAACCTTGCCTGAAACAATCCCCTCTTTGCTAGTAGTTTCATTGTCCTGCCCCCTTCTGCCTATAAAACTTTTATTTTCTAAGCTATTCAAAGCTCCTTTCTATCTGCTGGATGAGATGCCGCTGATTCATGAACCAGTGAATAAAGCCAACAAGATCTTTAAAATTTACTCAGTCGAATTTTGCTTTTTAACAATCATCTGTTACTGGGACTTCCTTGGGGGTTCAGCGGCTAAGACTCTGTGCTCCCAATGCAGGGGGCCCAAGTTCCATCTCTGGTCTGGGAACTTGAGTATGTTTTGGTGCCCAAGTGCAAGAATGCTTAGGGTATATATATTTAAGAAACAGACTGATTATGTGCTCAATTTGTCAACATAGTGCATCTTTTTATATGCTTATTGGCTTCCCTTGTGGCTCAGCTGGTAAAGAATCCACCTGCCATGCAGGAGACTTGGGTTCAATCCCTGGGTTGGGAAGATCCCCTGGAGAAGGGAAAGGCTAACCATTCCAGTATTCTGGCCTAGAGAATTTCATGGACTGTATAGTCCATGGGGTCGCAAAGAATCAGACATGACTGGGCACCTTTCACTTCATATGCTTGTTGGCAATTCTGAAAAATGTCTGTTCATGACTCTAACCCCTTTTTCTGTTGGGTTGCTAGCATTTTATTAATAGTAGGAATTTTATATTAGGTGTAGCCAGCTGCCAAAATCTTATTGCACTTTTGGAACTTTTTGCATTGTAAGAATATTAACTATTAAAATAACCAAAAATAGCTTACTAGTGGTTTTAAATGTTGGTGTGCTTGAGAATTATGAAGGAGGAAAAAGTTTTCCTCAGCCTTCTTAAGGTTCCTTGCTGGGTCTGAAAATTAAACTGACAAAGACAGATTAACAGGAGAAAAGTACACACATTTTATTGAATTTTTACAAGTTCGTTCAAGAATGAAGATGTGAAGAAATGACCAGAGCAGAAAAGTTCTATATCTTTTAGACAAGGGAACAATAAGTATGTGAAGAATTGACAAGCAAATGGCTTTGGGCTAGGGAGTAATCCAGCTAGTGCTAGTTAGTCCTTCTCTTCCTTAACTAGGAAGATAAAAGTTAGCAAGGTTTGTTGCAGATGCTTCTGGTTGGTGTCTGGGCTGATAAGTGTTTGTCTCCAGTCAAAGGAGAATTCATTTCTTGCCTTTAGGCAGAAAAGGACAAGCCTTTCTGCATTTACTGCTGCTTAATTGCTATCAGCTCAAAATAATTTTTGTCAAAGAGGGTGACATATTTTAGGGTGACATATTCTGATTTCCTCAGAACCATCTGGAATGTTAAAATGCATATTCCCAGACCTCAACTCTGGAGAGTCTATCAGGTTGAGGTGGGACACAGCAATGTGTATTTCGAACAATTGATCAACTTGAGATTGGTTATCCCTGGAGAAGTATTGTCTCAGAGGGTGTATAGGGGAGAACTGGGAAGTTTTTCACTGTGCAAGAGTGGAAGAGGAGGAAGTGAGCTAATTCAGAGAAATTATGCAGTGAAAAAGAGAAGTTTGGGGAGCTATGATTACAGAGTATCTCCTTTCCAGTCTAACAAGAGGACAGGTGAATATTGAACGTAAGCAAGTCTTGATTACAAGTATGAGAAGGGAAAGGTTGTAAATCAATGCCAGGAGGGATTATTCAGGAAGTGACTATGTGAGAAATAAAAGTTGGCTCAATAAGAACCTTAACTGAGAAGCATTATATTCATTCATTGTACAAATATGTGTTGAACACATACTGGGTTTAGATACTGAGCAAGATGTCGGGCGTGCAGAGAAAATAAGAAAATGATTCCTATGCCAAAAAAGAATGGGAAAGGCTGATTCACAAAGAGGTAACCGAATAAGGTATACTATATGCTATAACAGCAGTTAAAAGTACTATGGAGGCACAGGGAATGCTACTCAATGTTCTGTAATAATTTATATGGGAAAAGAATCTGAAAATGAATGGATATACAGATATGTATAGCCAAATAACTTTGTTGAAACTAACATAACATTGTAAATCAACTATTGCTGCTATTCAGTTGCTAGGTAATGTTGTACTCTTTGTGACCCCATGGACTGCAGCAGGCCAGGCCTCCCTGTCCCTCACTATCTCCTGGAGTTTGCCCAAGTTCATGTCCATTGAGTCAGTGATGCTTTAGAGGGTGAGGGGAGATTGACAGTGAAGTGGGAAAGGAGATCAGCCAGATCCTAACGCTGGCCTAAGGAATTTTATCTTATTCAATGTGACAGGGAAAGTACTAGAGGATTTTAAGGTGGGGAGTGGATGAGATTTGATTTAAATCAGAGAATGAATTGAGGTTTGAGGCAGGAAATATGCTGGGAGCCCATTGTAAGGAGTCCAGGGCTAGGGACCGAGAAGCCAAGATGGCAGTAGGAGATGCATCTGGTTACCCTGGTGGAGAAGGTGAGACCTGCTATTGGAGCAGACGTGGACGGTGAAGGGAAGGAAAGAATCAAGGCTAGGTTCTCCCCCACTGTCTCTGCTCCTATCTCTCACCTTGAGCTGCTACCAGACACAGTCTGATCACTTCCCTGGGGCCTCAAGCCTGCCCTCTCCTCCTCCATCCCTAATCACGTTGCTGACTAAATGATATTTTAGATCAGTGATACTTCTAAACAAAGCTGATCACATCACTCCCCTCCTTAAAATTCTTAGATGAGACCCTAATTGTCCTCAGATCAAAGCCCAAACTCCTTAGGGAAACAGAAAGGAATTGCAAGTACAGGTTTTCTGCATTGATTCCTCATTTAATCCCTCCCAGAATTCCATAAGGAAGTGATTATCCCCATTTTATGGGTAATACACTAAAACCAGACGTGAAAGAATTTGCCCAAGATTACAGGGTCACAGAGCCTTTAAATGGCAGATGCTTGTTCACAAGAAGCCAGTGGTTTCCAAATAAGGTTGTAAGAAGAGTAATTGTTGAGGGATGAGGGAACCCCCAGGGCAACAATGTCTGAATATCCTGAGGGAGGAGGTGACTTTTTTAAAAAATAGATTTTATTTTTTAGAACAGTATACATTCATGTCAAAATTGAGTGGAAGTACGGAGATCTCCCATACACCCTTGTGTCCCAACATACGCATAGCCTTCCCCATTATCAACATTTCCCAACGGAGTGGTGCATTTGTTATAACTTCTGAACCTACACTGGCACATCATCATCACCAAGAGTCCACAGTTTACAGTAGAGTTCACTCTTGATGATGCACATTCTATGAGCTTGGACAAATGTATATTAACATGTATCCACCATTAGAGTATCATACAGAGCAGTTTCATGGCCCTAAAATTTCTCTGTGCTCTGTCTGTTCATTCCTTCCTCCCTGCCCGCCCCTGGCAACCATTGATCTTTTCTGTCTCCATAGTTTTGTGTTTTCTAGAATTCATATAATTATATTCATGCAGTATGTAATCTTTTCAGGTTGGCTTCTTTCACTTGCTCAGTTGCTTTAGTCATGTTCGACTCTTTGAGACCCTATGGACTGTAGCCCACCAGGCTCCTCTGACCATTGAATTCTCCAGGCGAGAATACTGGAGTGAGTTGCCATGCCTTCCTTCAGGGGATCTTCCCGACCCAGGGATCGAACCTGTGTCTCCTGCATTGCAGGCAGATTCTTTACCCACTGAACCACTTGGGAGCTCTCTTTCACTTAGTAATATGCATTTAAGATTCTTTCATGTCTTTTCATGGCTTGATATCTCAATTTTTGTTTAATGCGGAATAATATTCCATTTTCTGAATGTACTAAAATTTATTTATTCATTCACCTAGTAAAGTACGTCTTGGCTACATCCACCTTTTGGCAATTAAGAATAAAGCTGCAATAAACTTCCATGTGCAGGTTTTTATGTCAACATGTTTTTAAACCTCTTTGAGTCAATACCAAGGAACGTGATTACTTGATCATTTGGTATGAATATGTTCAGTATTGTAAGAAATTACCAAAGTGGCTGTATCATTTTGCATTTCCTCTTACTCTATATCTGACCAATATTTGATGCTTTCAGTGTTCTGAAATTTTACCATTTTAATAGTTGTCTAGAAGTATCTCATTCTTTTAATATGCATTTCTCTATGACCTGTGACATAGAGCATCATTTCATGTGCTTATTTGCCATCTATATAGATCCTTTTAGGTGAGGTGTCTGTTAAGGTCTTTGGCCCGTTTTTTTCAATCAGTTATTTGTCTTCTTATTTTTGAGTTTTAAGAGTTCTTTGAATATTTTAGATAATATTCTTTTATCAGATATGTCTTTTGCAAATATTACCTCCCATTCTGTGGCTTATCTTTTCATTCTTTTCACAGAGTCTGTCACAGTGCAGGAAAATTTAATTTTAATGAAGTCCAGCTTATCAATTCTTTCTTTCATGGATCATACCTTTGGTGTCGTATCTAAAAAGTCATTGCCAAACCCAAGGTCATCTTGCAGGAGTTTTGTAGTGTTGTGTTTTACATTTAGGTCTGGGATCTACTTTGAATTAATTTTGGTGAACCTTCATGTCTAGATTCATTTTTTAGTGAGTGGATGTCCAATTGTTCAAGTATGATATGCTGGTATGTTGCTCATGGTTTTGACGGCACTCGGGTGCAGCTATAACTGTGACAAAAAGGTTAGTCATGGCTTCCATCTTTGTAGTGGTTTCTTGAAGGAGTGTGTGGTCTTAACGCAGACTGTGTGTCCGCTCAAGCACTTCCAGCTCTCCTGAAGAGATAATACAGCAGAAAGTCAGGAGAGTGCCTGCCCAGGGAGGAAGCTTAAGGGGCTTTGGAGTCGTGGAAATGTTCTGTCTCTTCATCTGGGTGGTGGTGACATGTAAAAATTTGTGTGTTGTATGGATGTTAAGTTGCAATTACAAAACTAATAAAGGAGCAGTACAGTGTACAGGTTAAGAGATCGGGCTCTGGGCTCAGGTAAATCTGGGTCTGAATCCCCAACTCTTGACTTGGACAGGTCACTGTCTCCAGACCTCAGTTTTCTCACTTGTAAAATGGGTATTATACCTTCTACCCTCATGGTTATATGCATGTGTGTGTTAAGTTGCTTCTTCTGCTGCTGCTAAGTCACTTCAGTCGTGTCTGATTCTGTGCGACCCCATAGATGGCAGCCCACCAGGCTCCGCCATCCCTGGGATTCTCCAGGCAAGAACACTGGAGTGGGTTGCCATTTCCTTCGCCAATGCATGAAAGTGAAAAGTGAAAGTGAAGTTGCTCAGCCGTGTCCGACTCTTCGCAACCCCGTGGACTGTAGCCTACCAGGCTCCTCCGTCCATGGGATTTTCCAGGCAAGAGTACTGGAGTGGGGTGCCATTGCCTTCTCCATACCAGCTTGTTAGATACCAGAAAAATGTTTTTGTTGGTGAAAAGGTGGTACAATTCTTTCTGGCATGTCTGGGATTCTCTTAGTTTACATTCCTGGAACGCTGTCTGTCCCAGCCTGCCAAGAGAGGAGGACCCCCCGCTCCCCTGCCACACTGACCACATGACCTCGGGGCAAGGCACTGAAACTTTTCTTTTCTGTAAGGCAAAGGCAATGCTCTATGCAGCTGCTATTGATGAGATGATCAGTACAAAATAAAAAATGGAAAGCATGATTCAAAATTGTGATTTGCTGTTGGTTGCCATTTCCTTCTCCAGAGGTCGAGCTGAGGGGGGGAATTAGAGGATCCTTGTGGCGCCCTCTAGCGGGCGCTCCGTTATCACGTCTTCCCAGGGAATTGACAGCGTCGTACCACATGGAGGGACACGGGAATCTTCCTTCTAAATACACAAGATTCTCTCTGTTCTCTCTGCCTGGACTGGAAGAGCTCATATGAGGGCGAGACTATTTCACACACCCTGGGTGTCAGATGTCTTCCTCATGAGGGATTTCCTGATGGGTTTAAGTGCGTCGCTGAAGAAGCGAGTAATGTCCGAGAGAACAAACTCTGTCCTTTGCTGTTGCTCAGTGTGGGGCGAAAGGGACAGTGTTCCTTGGAAGCTGGTTAAAAAAACAGTTCAGGAAAGAGTTTTAGAGCACTTGCGATTCTGGTAAGGTCCTGAGGAACAGCAGGATTAGGGAGTAGAAAAGAGGCAATCAGCCGAAAAGCACTCTGAACTTCAAAAGCCTCATTAGGTGTGTTATGCTTTCTCCAGTCAGAAAGTGTAAGTGTGATGGAGTGAGAATCTGTTAATCCCAGTTTAAAGCTGTTCCAGCTGCCGACCCCCAGCAGCTGCTAATTATTTATCAGATCAAGTCGTCCCATGTAAAATGTTCCACTGAGATTGAAGGTCTGTGGACTTGGTATGACTTAACCAAATCCACAAAGTGTTTCTGGTTTGTAGGTTTTAGAAATAGCTTAATCAGATCTTACATAAGAAAAAAGTCATGCAAGCTGGAACATAGGTTAAGCTTTGTGGGGGTTTCAAGTAGCCGATAATGTTATGGATCACGGGGCTCTTAGAGTTGGCAGGAAATCCCAGGTCGTGACCAGGACATGATGCAAAGCAGGTAGTCCCTTTACACCCACATCCCTGGATCTCAACACCAAGGTAATTCAGTCATCCACAGGAACTGTGCTTTAAGAGAAACCAGACTTTCTCAACCCCAGGACTAGTGACTTTTGGTCTGGATAATTCTGTGGTGTGGGGTCCATCCTGTGCCTTGGAGAATGCTGGCAGCATCCCCGGCCTCTCCCCTCTAGATGCCAGTGGCACCTCCCCTACCTCACCTTGAGACAATCAGAAATGTCTCCAGATATTGCCAAATGTCTCCTTAGAGGCAAAATCCCTTGGCTGAGAATCACTGCAGTAAGACTCAGGATAGAATATCATCTTATGAAATTTTGTTTTTAATTTTGTTACTGGGAAGACTGTTTTAGCTGGAGCATCTCAGGGAGACTGGGGTAAGAGGAGGAAAAAAGTCATTCTAAACCAGGCTGGACTGCGGCATTAGTATTCTGACTTGGTCCTTGGAGATCATTGGTTAAACCTCTGCTTTGCAGATGAGGAAACTTCACCTTACACACAGTGAGGTATATCATTTGTCCAAGCAGAGCTTGTGATGTGGAAAACACTGGAGAACTCCCATGGAACATTTTCTTTTTCCCTTATCCAAAATGAAATCCACTTGAAGAATTAAAGAGGAAATCCTTTTGTTAAAGACACTGTTTTCTCTTTCATGGTGTCGGCAATGAGGCTTACAGCTCTGAAAAATGTAAAGAAAGTAGTTTCATGCGTGGCTTTCTGTGTGACTATGATGGGAAACTCAGTATAATATTTGCTGATCACTGAGGACTGTCGAACATGCCAGCATGGAACTAAGGGCTTTAAACTTAGCGTACCATTTAACTGTTGTTTAATTGGATAGTTGCCCAATGGGTAAATACTGTTACCATCCCCATTTTAAAGAAAAGGAAATTAAGGCTTAGTGAGGTTGGGTTGCCAAAGGTTAAGCCTTATAAATCATCATTTAATGGGCCTGGAGTACAAATTCAGATGGCTGTACTCAATTCAAATTGAGATTAATATTTTAATAGGAAGTGTAAAGCGGACTGCCCACCCCTCATCACCCTCTGACAGAGTCCCTTTCTGATCCTGGCACTCCAGGCCTGACACACTGTGGCCCCACTCCTGCTCTCAGTCCTCCCCATTCCTCCTCCTCTCACCCCCTGTGTCCTCTGAACTGAAACCACTGCCTCTGCTCCCCTTTCCTTTCCTGCTTCTGGCTTCTCCTCACTGGGACGGCCTTTTCCCTGTGAGTCTATAGAGAAATCCACGCTGGCTGTGTCTTCCTACATGAAGGCTTCTTGCTTTCTCCACTTTGGGAGAAATACTAATACATCCTTCCTGGGAATGGATCAGGATGCTGGGTGTACTTTAGAAGCAGGAATTTAGTTCTCCTGGATGACAGAGGAAGAAGGGCCAAGGAGGATGGATGGGCTGAAAGGGGCACAGATAAGCAGGCTAAAACATTTCATTGGGAGAGAGTAGAAGGCATAAAGAGTTCAGGGCTGGAGGAGGGAGGGATTCTGCATCATGTCATTGTGCTGGCTTTATTAACACAGGCCTCTAAGGGATCTGGGTGGGGCACCAACATTGTCCATCATTGATCTGACCACCCTGTGCTTTAATCAGAATTGTCCAGCAGTGCAATTAGGAGACTATAACTGGGACCAAACCTGCAGAATTCTTCAGATTATAAACTTCTTGAGGGCAGAAGTTGGTCTGCTTTGTTGAATCCTTAGGTCTTAGACATGTGCCTGGCACATTGTAGGGACTGCGTATGTGTATGTTGGATGAATGAACTAGAGACACAGGGAGACAGCATCATTTTCACATGCTATACATTCAGGAGAGTTTTTAAGAGTTCCAAAAGCATGGGTAAAACTCTGTAGATTTTTTCTGGAGTCCTGGAAACTTCAAATATTGGATACTTTCTTGCCAGGTAGAATTTCTCTCCAGCAATTGTAGATGTCTGAGCAGCAGGGTTTTCTTGGGGATCCTCCACCTCCGCTCAGCCTCCACCTGTATCTTTCTTCTTATGTTGAAAACATGACCTTTTATGTGGTCACGCACAGGGATTCGATTATTTTTGGGTAGATTATGGTAGCCAACAGTAGGTGGAGGTGGATAATATTATATGGACTCAGATCAAATTCTGCCCAACATCGAATGTATTAAACACTCATTGATTAGAAAGCGGGCTCAAGTCAGTTCATACAACATAGCCGTGTACTCAGCAAAGTCCCAGCTCTCTGAGTCAGGGTTGGGAGGCACAGATGCAGCAATAGCAGGGAGGACGGATTCGACTAACTTTATATGCATCATGCAAATAGAGTCCTCTCAGTGGCTGGATATAGGACCATTCATGGAACAAGCCTCAGGTACCATTCCCAAAGACAAAGGGCCAGTGGAGACCCTCAACTGGTTCAGGAAGCAGGTGGCATTTGTACTGCAGCAAATCCACTTCTGTTGAATATGAAGGTTGGACATGATCAGATTTGTGTGTTAGAAAATCTGGTTCCAGCTGCTGTTTGTGGAAGGAACTGGGGACCAGAGTGCATGGATGGACTAGTTGGGAGACAGCTACAGGTGTCTTTTTGAAAATTTGTGTTGCATTTATTAATATTGCAGCTTAACAGATCTTTGGTATTACTTCCCTTTTAAATCAAAAGCACATTTTTGAGCATCTAGAATGTGCTGGGTATGGGGATACGTATTTTCACATGTACTAGTTCACCTTCACTGTGACTCTGTACGGTAAACAGAACATGTGTTTTTATTTATTATTTGACTTCCAAAGAGGCTGCTGCAGTTTTCCAAGCAAGAGATGTTGGTAGCTGTGACCAGAGCACTGGAGGTGGATGAACTTGAGAGTTACCATCAACAGACTGTCAAGGCCAGAGATTTCCACCTAGCTCTGCATGTCCAACCACCTCCTGTGAGCAAAGCAGATCTCACAGTGGGGGACATCTCCAGGGGACATCGCATCACGGCAGGAAGTCCTGTTGGAGGTGCAGAGGATGGAAAATGTAGAAGTAAAAACCTTGAGTTCAAGTCCTCTATGACCACCTGCATTTGTGGCCTGGAGACCAGGCCACAGTGAGCCTCCCCCGGGCTCCGTCTGGTGTATTGAAGTCTGAGAGCAAGGCAGTCAACCCTCACGGGAGCAGGTGATGACGTGGTCCACTGGGGGAGGCCCTGGGTGCTGTAACGCTTCCCAAGGTCAGAGCTGTGCACCATGCACTGTCCCCCAAGGCCCTTGTCCTGTCTTTGCAGGAGGGGCGGGGAGCCACCCTCTTAGCCTGCACTGCCTGCAAGGGACAGCTGGTGCTGTGTTCAGAATGAGGTCGCCACATGGCCTGTGGGGAGGACAGAGCCGGGCCCGGCTGGTTTCTGTGTGGGAATTTTGGGAGAAAGTGTCTCTTCCTGGTTGGTCGTCACAATGAAAATGGGCAACTGCCGCCCGGGATGTGCAGGTCTGGAGAAGAAGTCCCTTTTGTGCAGAGAACAGTCGCTGCCTCCCAGGAAGGCGCCCTCTCGGCCTGGTCTGCGGTCCACGTTTCTCCTGTTTTCCACTTCCCGGTTGGCCATCCCACTCCTCCTGGCTAGTCTTGGGGCAGCCGGGACCTGCTCCTTGATTGGGTGGGATCTCGGGTGCACTCAGGTGCTATTCTGGGCCCTTGGGAAGGACTTAGTACTTGAACTGCCTGTTCCTCCAGGGAAAGCGGGAGCCTTGGCTAACTCTGGCTCTGGTGACAGAAAATGGGCCCCTCCTGGGGCATCCTGTGCTTCATCTCTGTCAGTTGCTTCCCCACACCTGTGCATGTCCCACAGGCCCTGGTTAGAAGGAGCCGGTGGATAAGGCTCTCAACTATTCACTGGCCATGCAAGCACACTGCCAGGAGAGGGCGCCGATGGTCAAAACTGGGAGGAAGGTGGGGTGGGGGGAAGGGAAGGAATAAGCTCTCTCTCAGAGGTAACTGGAGATGTTCCTGTACACCTAGGAGGCCAGGAAGCTGGTAAAACATCCTTCTGTTCTGACCTGGGAGCATGCCAGGGACGCATGTCATAACCAGACTGGCCTAGGCAGAGGGTGAACTTCCCTCAAGTGTCTATAGCTGTCACTGTGGAAAGATGACCCTCACCTAGTGGGAGCTGGGAGGTGCCCAGAGGTTCCCTGCACCTTTGAGTTCATTCGTGTGTGGTGAACAGGCAGCATGGGCTCTACTTCCCTCTCCCCTTTTGATGGAGGTACCTGTCGTTTATCTGATGGAGTATTCGCTCTACTTGACTGCCTGGGCTTCTGAATGTATTTCCAGATTTCTCCAGAAGCAAATTACCTGGGAGGGATGACTCAGCCCACTGCCGAGGACTTTACCCTTAACCACCAACCCCGATCTGCTGGTAGGAAGGCAGCCTGGGGTCAGGCACAGCTGCAGAGGAAATTACATTCCAGCTGCAGCCCAACTGATGAGAAACACAGAGAGCGTGGTGGACTAGAGGGTCCCTGCTGAAAATGAATGCTGCAAGGCTGTGGCTAGTTTCTGTCAGTGTTGCAGATAGTGTTGCAAATATGTGTGTGCTGATTCCTGTGTATTTAATGCTTAGTTTTAAGAGCATCGGAGGGCTTTTGGGGGAAAGTGTTACACCATCTGAGTTAAATTAGCCCATTCCAGTCCATTTTAGTTCACTGATTTCTAAAATGTCTATGTTCACTCTTGCCATCTCCTGTTTGACCACATCCAACTTACCTTGATTCATGGACCTAACATTCCAGGTTCCTATGCAATATTGTTCTTTACAGCATCGGACTTTACTTCCATCACCAGTCACATCCACAACTGGGCATTGTTTTTGCTTTGGGTTTGTCTCTTCATTCTTTCCAGAGAAGGCAATGGCAACCCACTCCAGTACTCTTGCCTGGAAAATCCCATGGACGAGGGAGCCTGGTAGGCTGCAGTCATGGGGTTGCTGAGAGTCGGACACACCTGAGCGACTTCACTTTCACTTTTCACTTTCATGCATTGGAGAAGGAAATGGCAACCCACTCCAGTGTTCTTGCCTGGAGAATCTCAGGGTTGGGGGAGCCTGGTAGGCTGCCGTCTGTGGGGTCGCACAGAATTGGATACGACTGAAGTGACTTAGCAGCAGCAGAAGCAGCAGCAGCTTCATTCTTTCTGGAGTTATTTCTCCACTCTTCTGCAGTAGCATATTGGGTACTTTCCAACTTGGGGAGTTCATCTTTCAGTGTCCTATCTTTTTGCCTTTTCATACGGTTCATGGGGTTCTCAAGGCAAGAATACTGAAGTGGTTTGCCATTCCCTTCTCCAGTGCACAATGTTTTGTCAGAACCCTCCACCATGACCTGTCCATCTTGGGTGGCCCTACACAGCATGGCTCATAGTTTCAATGAGTGAGACAAGGCTGTGGAATGGGCGAATTTAACTCAGATGACCATTTTATCTACTACTGTGGGCAAGAATCCCTTAAAAGAAATGGAGTAGCCATCAGAGTCAACAAAAGAGTCCAAAATGCAGTATTTGGATGCAATCTCAAACACGACAGAATGATCTCTGTTCATTTCCAAGGCAAACATTCAATATCACAGTAATCCAAGTCTATGTTCCAACCAGTAATGCTAAAGAAGCTGCAGTAGAACGGTTTTATGAAGACCTACAAGACCTTCTAGAACTAACACCCAAACAAAATGTCCTTTTCATTATAGGGGACTGGAATGCAAAAGTAGGAGGTCAAGAGCTACCTGGAGTAACAGGAAAATTTGGCCTTGGAGTACAAAATGAAGTAGGGCAAAGACTAATAGAGTTTTGCCAAGAGAACACATTGGTCATAGCAAACACCCTCTTTCAACAACAAAAGAGAAGACTGTATACATGGACATTACCAGATGGTCAATACCAAAATCAGATTGATTATATTCTTTGCAGTCAAAGATGGAGAAGCTCTATACAGACAGCAAAAACAAGACTGGGAGCTGACTGTGGCTCAGATCATGAACTCCTTATTGCCAGATTCAGAATTAAATTGAAGAAAGTAGGGAAAACTACTAGACCATTCAAGTATGACATAAATCATTTGATTATACAGTGAAAGTGAGAAATAGATTCAAGGGATTAGATCTGATAGACAGAGTGCCTGAAGAACTATGAAGGGAGGTTTGTGACATTATACAGGAGGCAGGAATCAAGACCATCCCCAAGAAAAAGAAATACAAAAAGGCAAAATGGTTGTATGAGGAGGCCTTACAAATAGCAGAGAAAAGAAGAGAGGTGAAAGGCAAAGGAGAAAAGGAAAGATATATCCATTTGAATGCAGAGATCCAAAGAATAGCAAGGAGAGATAAGAAAGCCTTCCTTAGCGATCAATGCAAAGAAATAGAGGAAAACAACAGAATGGGAAAGACTAGAGATATCCTCAAGAAAATTAGAAATACCAAGGGAACATTTCATGCAAAGATGGGCTCGATAAAGGACAGAAATGGTATGGACCTAACAGAAGCAGAAGATATTAAGAAGAGGTGGAAAGAATACACAAAAGAACTATACAAAAAAGATCTTCATGACCCAGATAATCACTATGGTGTGATCACTCACCTCAAGCCAGACATCCTGGAATGCAAAGTCAAGTGGGCCTTAGGAAGCATCATTATGAACAAAGCTAGTGGAGGTGATGGAATTTCAGCTGAGCTATTTCAGATCCTAAAAGATGATGCTGTGAAAGTGCTACACTCAATATGCCAGCAAATTTGGAAAACTCAGCAGTGGCCACAGGACTGGAAAATGTCAGTCTTCATTCCAATCCCAAAGAAAGGCAATGCCAAAGATGTTCAAACTACTGCACAGTTGCACTCATCTCACATGCTAGCGAAGTAATGCTCAAAATCCTCCAGACTAGGCTTCAACAGTATGTGAACCAGATGATCAAGCTGGATTTAGAAAAGGCAGAGGAGCCAGAGATCAAATTGCCAACATCTGTTGGATCATCGAAAAAGCAAGAGAGTTCCATAAAAACATCTACTTCTGCTTTATTGACTGCTCCAAAGCCTTTGATTGTGTGTATCACAACAAACTATGGAAAATTCTTCAAGAGATGGGAATACCAGACTACTTGACATGTCTCCTGAGAAATCTGTATGCAGGTCAAGAAGCAACAGTTAGAACTGGACATGGAACAACAGACTGGTTCCAAATTGGGAAAGGAATACGTCAAGGCTGTATATTGTCACCCTGCTAATTTAACTTGTATGCAGAGTACATCATGGGAAATGCCAGGCTGGGTGAAGCACAAGCTGGAATCAAGATTGCTGGGAGAAATATCAATAACCTCAGATACGCAGATGATACCACTCTTATGGCAGAAAGTGAGGAGAAACTGAGGAGTTTCTTGATGAAACTGAAAGAGGAGAGTGAAAAAGTTGGCTTAAAACTCAACATTCAGAAAACTAAGATCATGGCATCTGGTCCCATCACTTCATGGCAAATAGAAGGAAAAACAATGGAAACAGTGAGAGACTTTACTTTTTTGGGCTCCAAAATCACTGCAGATGGTGACTGAAGTCATGAAATTAAAAGACACTTGCTCCTTGGAAGAAAAGCTGTGGACAACCTAGACAGCATATTAAAAAAGCAGAGACATTATTTTGCCAACCAAGGTCTGTCTAGTCAAAGCTATGGTTTTTCCAGTAGTCATGTATGGATGTGAGAGTTGGACCATAAAGAAAACTAAGTGAAGAACTGATGCTTTTGAACTGTGGTGTTGAAGAAGACTCTTGAGAGTCCCTTGGACTGCAAGATCAATCCAGTCCATTCTAAAGGAAATCAGTCCTGAATATTCATTGGAAGGACTGATGTTGAAGCTGAAATTCCAATACTTTTGCCACCTGATGGGAAGAACTGATTCATTGGAAAAGACTCTGATGCTGGGAAAGATTGAAGGCAGGAGAAGAAGGGGATGACAGAGGATGAGCTGGTTGGATGGCATCACCGACTTGATGGACATGAGTTTGAGCAGGCTCCAGTAGTTGGTGATGGACAGGGAAGCCTGGTATGCTGCAGTCCATGTGGTTACAGAGTCGGACACAACTGAGCGACTGAACTTACTGTTATATCATAGATGTTGTCTCATCTAACCTTCTCTTTTTACTGATGGTGAAACTAGGTTTAGAGAGAGCAGATGATGACCTGTTGGGTAGCTGCTGAGTGAGAATTAGAACCCAGAGGCCCCTGGGCTCCCAGCTGGTTTTCCCAGGGGAGGGTGTGTGGTAGAGTGGAGACAGGAGTGAGGGCTGTGTAAAAGGCAATTAGCATTCCGTGCCTCAGTTTCTCCATCTTTCTAGGGTGCTGTCTCTCAGTTATCAGCTGTAATCTTCCACAAACCTAGATTCCTTCTTGTACAGGTTTGGGTTTTTCCATTTTCAAAAACCCAATTATTGATTGATTCCTTAAAATCAAATGCTGTCAACTAGCATTACTTTCATTTGCATATCATTAAAAATATGCATAGTTCCTTGATTGATTAAAAAATGACCCATTATATAATGAGCCAAAAAGTTAAAACTTGCAATTTACCCAGTTAGTTATGAAACTACCAATTAAGGAAAAAACAGTTAACATTTGGGTTTCTTTTCTTGTGAAATAGAAATGCAAATATTTTGCCTGATAATCTTTAAGTTAGCATCATGGTAAAATGCAAAGAAATAGAGAAAAATAATAGAATGGGAAAGACTAGAGATATCTTCAAGAAAATTAGAGATACCAAGGGAACATTTCGTGCAAAGATGGGCACAATAAAGGACAGAAATGGTATCGATCTAACAGAAGCAGAAGATATTAAGAAGAGGTGGAAAGAATACATAGAAGAACTATACAAAGATCTTTACCACCCAGATAACCACGATGGTGTGATCACTCATCTAGAGCCAGACACCCTGGAATGCAAAGTCAAGTGGGCCTTAGGAAGTATCATTATGAACAAAGCTAGTGGAGGTGATGGAATTCCAGCTGAGCTATTTCAGATCCTAAGAGATGATGCTGTGAAAGTGCTACACTCAATATGCCAGCAAATTTGGAAAACTCAGCAGTGGTCACAGGACTGGAAAAAGTCAGTCTTCATTCCAATCCCAAAGAAAGGCAATGCCAAAGATGTTCAAACTACTGCACAATTGCACTCATCTCACACACTAGCAAAGTAATGCTCAAAATTCTCCAAGCCAGGCTTCAACAGTATGTGAACCATGAACTTCCAGATGTTCAAGCTGGATTTAGAAAAGGCAGAGGAGCCAGAGATCAAATTGCCAACATCTGTTGGATCACCAAAAAAGCAAGAGAGTTCCAGAAAAACATCTACTTCTGCCTTATGAATTATGCCAAAGCCTTTGACTGTGTGGATCACAACAAACTGTAGAAAATTCTTCAAGAGATGGGAATACCAGACCACCTGACCTGCATCCTGAGAAATCTGTATGCAGGTCAAGAAGCAACAGTTAGAACTGGACGTGGAACAATAGACTGGTTCCAATATGGGAAAGGAGTATGTCAAGGCTGTATATTGTCACTCTGCTTATTTAACTTATATGCAGAGTACATCATGAGAAATGCTGGGCTGGATGTAGCACAAGCTGGAATCAAGATTGCTGGGAGAAATATCAATAACCTCAGATATGCAAATGACACCACCCTTTTGGCAGAAAGTGAAGAAGAACTAAAGAGCCCTTGATGAAAGTGAAAGAGGAGAGTGAAAAAGTTGGCTTAAAACTCAACATTCAGATAACTAAGATCATGACATCTGGTCCCATCACTTCATGGCAAATAAATGGGGAAACAATGGAAACAGTGAGAGACTTTATTTTTTTGGCTCCATAATCACTGCAGATTGTGATTGCAGCCATGAAATTAAAATATACTTGCTCCTTGGAAGAAAAGCTATGACCAACCTATTAAAAAACATATTAAAAAGCAGAGACATTACTTTGCCAACAAAGATCCGTCTGGTCAAAGCTATAGTTTTTCCAGCAGTCGTGTATGGATGTGAGAGCTGGGCCATAAAGAAAGCTGAGCGCCGAAGAACTGATGCTTTTGAACTGTGGTTTTAGAGAAGACTCTTGAGAGTCCCTTGGACTGCAAGGAGATCTAACCAGTCTATCCTAAAGGAAATCAGTCCTGAATATTCATTGGAAGGACTGATGCTGAAGATGAAACTCCAATACTTTGGCCACCTGATGTGAAGAACCGACTCATTGGAAAAGACCCTGATGCTGGGAAAGATCGATGGACAGGGAGGTCTGGTGTGCTGCAGTCCATGGGGTCACAAAGAGTCAAACACGACTAAGCGACTGTACTGAACTGAAAAGCAGTATTAAGTGTGATGCATATTGTTCACCTAAATATGTATATAATGCACACATTTTATGGGTTGGGAAGATGCCCTGGAGGAGGACATGGCAACCCATTCCAGTATTCTTGCCTGAAGAATCCCATGGACAGAGGAGCCTGGCAGGCTGCAGTTCATAAGGTCGCAAAGAGTTGGACATGACTGAAGTACTTTATATAATACACACTTTACATGAATTACTAAAAATATTAAATCTTAATAAATATTGACTATGCATAGAGTCAACGCATGTTGGAAAGAGAATGCAAGGCAGCCCTCTGGCTCTTAATTATGTTTTATGGTATTATAGATTCATTATTATACACCATTTTTAAATAACCTAATCCAGTTGTAGAGATCTTCAGAAAAGATTGTTAGTTCCCTTGGCCACTGGAGTTTTCAGAATTGTAGCAATCTTGCCCATTACAAAGTCTTCCCTGAATTCCTCCAGCCTAAATTTCTCATGCTGTATCTGGGGCTGCAAGGGCAGCTGAGACCCATTCTGTCTGGCTCACCGCATGGGCTGATGCTCAGGGCTGTGCAGGACTAGGGAGGGTCCTTGGAGTTGCCAAATTTAGCAGCAGCTCCCAAGTGGAAGCAGCCCCGATTTCTGGTAAATCCTAGGAAGAAGGCCAGCGCTGAGCACTTGGGAGCAGGGCCCCTTTAGAACATCCAACCATCTCATCCCCTCTTTAGGACAGGGGGCAGGAGGCAAAGCCGCCCAGCCTGCAGACAGGGGGTCGCGAAGAGGACACGACTGAGACTGAACTGACTGGGTCCAAAGAGGCGGGGCGGGGTTGCCTTTCATTATAGACATTTTGTACCTTATGAATACACGTGAGTGTATTTTTTTTTTTTTAATACACGAAATAGCTTTTAAAGAGAAGAAGGGAAGTGCTGTGGGCACCCACCTGCTCTTTCTTGCCCTTTGTGTGTCGCTCCCGCGGAGGAGGCGCTGGGGAGGCCGGCGCAACCTGCGATGACCCAGAGAGGCCGCGGGGTGGCAGTGTTTCCCCTTGATTGGGCCGAGGTAACGCGTCCCCGTTTTAACGACCTCCCCACTGCACACTGGAGGATGTGTGGGGGTGGGGGGGTCCCTCTAGGTTCAATTTATGGGCTTCGAGTGAAGATGCTAAATAAGATCCTGAGTGGAAAATAATGGCTGTAACAGATATCCTCTGGCTCCTCCCTGCCTTCTTTCCTGTTAGAACGTCTCCCGGCTAAGAGCCTCTTGGCCGCCGGCAAGGGGGAATGTATTGCACAAAAGCCTGGGCTGGTTTAGGCAGACCGGGACCTGAGGGTGAAGAGGCAAAGAGCAAGGCTTTCTCAATCAGGCAACGGTGGGTCGGGGACTAGGCAAGACCCCAGAACTTAGGAAAGGAACTGGCTGTAATGGAGACCTTGTGGTTTTCTTTCACTTGCCAGCTGGAGGCCCCCAGGGCCTTTTTTGTCTAACCGGTCTGGGGAGGTAGGGAGCTTCTTCCAGGTGAGAACTTGGCAGAGGGCGAGACTGAAAAGAGAGGGGAAGCTGCAGCGTTGAGGTGCGTGGACAATTTCAGGCCCCTCCTAGGCCAAGTTCCTCTTCGGTGAGATGACCGTGCTAAATCCACTTTCGAGGTTCCAGGGTCTCCAGATCATAGCTATCTGGGGATCACTAAGGGAATTAATTAAATAACAAGATTCTGGGGCCCTGCCGATGCTTTGTCTGTTCTGAGGGTGAATTGATAAGAAACTGTCTTCCCACTGCACCCCTCTACCTAACCTGGCACCCACCCCTGGTCCCCCCCCTCCCACCTCCCACCCTCTCACTAGGTTTTATTGAGATACAATCGACAAATAACATTGTGAAAGTTTGAGGTGTACACGTGATGATTTAGTATATGTACATATTGTGAAACAATTACCACGATGTTTAGTTAACATATGTCACCTCACAGTTACACTTTTTCTTGTTATGGTGAGAACTTTTAAGGTCTACTCCCTGAGATATCAAACACAGTACTGTTAACTATAGTCACTGTTCAACCCTTCCACCATTTCTCTGTTCCCCTACTCCACCCCCCTGTCAACCACCAACATACTCTCTTCTCCTGTGAGTTTGACTTTTTTAGATTGCACATCTGAGTGATATCATACAGTATTTCTTCCTCTGTCTTGACATTTCATTTAGGATAAGATATGTATGTCATGTTTTCTTTATCCATTCATCCATCAATGGACACATGATGGTTCTGTGTTTTGATTATTGCAGATAAAACTGCAGTGGACTTGGGATGCAGGTATCTCTTTGAGATAATGATTTTATTTCCTTTGAGTGTATATCCAGGAGTGGAATTGCTGGATTCTAGTAGTAAAAACTGGGTTTTGAATTAGGTGTAGGGGAGACAGATGTAACAGTGTGGGAAAACCCTGGAAAAAAGTCTCCAGTTCAGGTTGCTTCTTTCATTTCTGTTCAGTCGCTCAGTCGTGTCCAACTCTTTGTGACCCCATAGACTGCAGCACGCCAGGCTTCCTCGTCCATCACCAACTCCCGGAGCCTACTTAAACTCATGTCCATTGCATCAGTGATGCCATCCAACCAGCTCATCCTCTGTCATTCACTTCTCCTCCTGCTTTCAATCTTTCCTAGCATCAGGGTTTTTTCCAATGAGTCGGTTCTTCACATGAGGTGGCCAAAGTATTGGAGTTTCATCTTCAACATCAGTCCTTCCAATGAATATTCAGGACTGATCTCCTTTAGGATGGACTGATTGGATCGCCTTGCAGTCCAAGGGACTCTCAAGAGTCCTCTCCAGCACCACAGTTCAAAAACATCAATTCTTTGGTGCTCAGCTTTCTTTATAGTCCAACTCTCACATCCATACATGACTGCTGGAAAAACCATAGCTTTGACTAGATGGACCTTTGTTGGTAAAGTAATATTTCTGCTTTTTAATATTCTGTCTAGGTTAGTCATAGCTTTTCTTCCAAGGAGCAAGCGCCTTTTAATTTCATGGCTGCAAGTTACCATCTGCAGTGATTTTGGAGCCCAAGAAAATAGTCTGTCACTGTTTCCATTGTTTCCCCACCTATTTGCCATGAAGTGATGGGACCAGATGCCATGATCTTAGTTTTCTGAATGTTGAGTTATAAGCCAAGTTTTTCACTCTCCTCTTTCACTTTCATCAAGAAGCTCTTTAGTTCTTCTTTGCTTTCTGCCATAAGGATGGTGTCATCTGCATATCTGAGGTTATTGATATTTCTCCCAGCAATCTTGATTCCAGCTTGTGCTTCATCCAGCCCAGCATGTCTCATGATGTACTCTGTATATAAGTTAAACAAGCAGGGTGACAATATACAGCCTTGACACACTCCCTTCCCAATTTGGAACCTGTCTGTTGTTCCATGTCTAGTTCTAACTGTTGCTTCTTGACCTACATACAGATTTCTCAGGATGCAGATCAGGTGGTCTGGTATTCTCATCTCTTGAAGAATTTTCCACAGTTTATTGTGATCCACACAGTCAAAGGCTTTGGCATAGTCCATAAAGCAGAAGTAAATGTTTTTCTGGAACTCTCTTGCTTTTTTGGTGATCCGACAGATGTTGGCAATTTGATCTCTGGCTCCTCTGCTTTTTTTAAATCCAGCTTGAACATCTGGAAGTTCATGGTTCACATACTGTTGAAGCCTGGCTTAGAGAATTTTGAGCATTACTTTGCCAGCGTGTGAGATGAGTGCAGTTGTGCAGTAGTTTGAACATTCTTTGGCATTGCCTTTCTTTGGGATTGGGATGAAAACTTACCTTTTCCAGTCCTGTGACCACTGCTGAGTTTTCCAAATTTGCTGGCATATTGAGTGTAGCACTTTCACAGCATCATCTCTTAGGATCTGAAATAGCTCAGCTGGAATTCCATCACCTTCACTAGCTTTGTTCATAATGATGCTTCCTAAGGCCCACTTGACTTTGCATTCCAGGATGTCTGGCTCTGGGTGAGTGACCACACCATCATGGTTATCTGGATCATGAAGATCTTTTTTGTATAGTTCTTCTGTATATTCTTTCCACCTCTTCTTAATATCTTCTGCTTCTGTTAGGTCCATACCATTTCTGTCCTTTATCGAGCCCATCTTTGCATGAAATGTTCCCTTGGTATTTCTAATTTTCTTGAAGAGATCTCTAGTCTTTCCCATTCTATTGTTTTCCTCTATTTCTTTGCAATGATTGCTGAGGAAGGCTTTCTTATCTCTCCTTGCTGTTCTTTGGAACTCTGCATTCAAATGGGTATATCTTTCCTTTCCTCTGCCTTTAGCTTCTCTTCTTAAGACAGTTTGAATTCTTGCTCCACTTTCAAGAAATGGAAACTGGAAATCAAGATCAGTACATAGAGGTGGAATTTATGAGTGAAAGGCTGTGTATCCTATCAGAAAGGTCTGTTGGTCAATACCAAGGAGACTGAAAGAACTCCTTTGAGAGAATACATATTGAAATCATATATATCCAGTTGAAATTGAATATTTAAAGTATGCATGTATCTATCATCTTTTATGCTTCCATGTTGTAACTGTTTTTTTTTCCTTAATCATCTACCTGTGAGTGGTAGATTTGAATATAAAGATTCTGTATCAATAATAAATGTTTACTTCAGAGGATAGATGTGGGGAATAAATGAGATCACACAAATTTTTTAGACCAGTGCCTGATACACAGCATATACTCAATAAATGCAAATCCCCGTTCTCTCTTTCCTTCCAGTAATAGGGAACTACAACTTCCAAGACACCTGATTCCATTTCCAAACAACTTTAGATTGTGAGAAGCTCTTCGAAAGCCTTGTAACTTCTGTTAGCCTTAGTTTTGTCTGTTGTATGTACACAGAACCAAAGGCAGTCCTACTGGTATTGAAAGACCCAGTCTTGTGTCTTGTAGGAAAAGTGAGCCTTTTCCTCATTCATTTTATGCATTCGTCCCTGGAGCCACCTCACTCTCCCTGCATGATACCCCAGATGAATGTGACATCCTATATGTGACACTATAGAGCTAATCCACCACTTCCCCATTATTCTGAGCCCTCCTCTCCAATGAGGCCATCTGTCATGGATGCATGTTGTAATAGTGTCAAATGTTGCTAACGTAGCCTTTCTGCTCAAGTGCTTTCCTTTGAGACAGCCGCTAAGCCAGGCATTCCCTCCTGAATTTGTGTTAATACATTTTATTTTTTTTAGCCTGTATGTGAAAATTTGTATGAATTACATTTCATCTTGTTGGTTTCCGTCTAGTTTTCTAGCTTGAGTACTTTCCCCAGTATTTTAATGAAGTCATTCAGCGTAGTAACTATTTCTTCCAGCTTAATGTTGTCAGCTAATTTGGTCAGAGGGCCATCTAGGTCTTTTTCCAAGTTGCTGGTAAATATAATGGACAGTAAAGGGATTGGGACATGGTCGTGTGACACTTGCAAAAGGTCTTGCCCTTCCCTCCCATTCATTTAACGTTCAGTCCAACAATAGCTGTTAATCTGTACATGTCAGGCATTGTTCTTAATACTGGGGATACAGCAGTGGACAAAATGGGAGAAAAATTCTATCTCTATGAAGCTTATATTTTAGTGGACGTCAATTTTACTAAGTCCTACCTCCATCATATACATTTATGCATTTGTCATTTAATTTAACTCACATTTATTGATATGAAGAATTTGTTCAGTGCTTGTTATATGATGAGTGCTGTTTCTAGTCTTGCATGCATGTGATAAATAGGTGGGAGCTGATGCAGAGCACATTGGCCAGGTGTCCAGTCACTAGATTGGCAAAATGCTCATTATCACACTCTTGGAATTCCTTCTCCTTTCTGAATCACCCATAAATTTCTTGAAACATTTATAGTCTGAGAAGAAATAACTCCAAATTTTCGTTTTTCAGCAGGGAAAAATCTGTTAGCCAGTTTTCCATAGTAGCTATTTCTTGACACTTGGGGGCGCTACTGAACACAGATTGCCCCCATCCATTTGACCATGTGGCTGCCCCCTGGCCCATCACCCAGTGAGGTTGGCAGCCTTCAGAGGAAGGTGGATTTTCCCCACTCTGGGCCTCGCACGGTAGGTTCTCTGGAGCAGTTCTCAGTCCTCAGTCCTTCTCCTCTTGGGCTGACACCATGAATGACACCCTTGGGACCTTCTGTGAGGATCTGAAACCCTGCCTCTCTGTTGTTTTGAGAATATTTTGGGTAGGTGGTTGAAGAGATTGAGGAGACCAGGTGTTGAGGTGGTTTTCCTTTGCAGCCCTCAAAATCTAAAAAATATATTCGTTTCTCTTGGTGAGATAAAGTTAATTGATCAAAGCCTTCCTGATTGTCTTTTGTTTAAAGTGAAAACAAAACAAAACAAAACTGAGTTCCTTCCTAGGGAGGAGGGTAGGTGATGAGTCACTATGTTGGAAGTGCTGCTGAACACTGATTACCCCCTACCCTATCCATGTAGCAGTGGTGATAACGGTAATTGTGCAAAGGGGATGGTGCAAATGAGCTGATGGGGAAGACATTTCAAAACAATGAATGAAGTGCAATTTCTCAGAGATCTCTGAGCATCTTTAAATATTGGTAGAAAAAAAGCCTTCAGTGGGTTACCCCAAACATATACATTATCTTTTTTGATCCCCAAAATACCCTGCAAGTGTATTTTGGCCATTTTGGTTATTTCATAGATATAGAAGCACATTCAGAGAAGTGAAGTGACAGGACCTCTCTGTACAGGGTCTTGGAAGGTGGGTCTGTTGGGCTCTGAAATCTGACGGTCCACCAAGCTGTGTTTGCACAGCTTTCCCTCCCTCTGTGCCTACCTGGATTCCCTGCACCCTCATTCAAGCATAGAGAGGACTGCTGGAGGGCCTGAAGGCCCAGTGAATTTCTCATAGGCCAAGAATTTCAGAAAGGACTTTTTCTTTGCAAAGAACTACTGATTTGATCCCCTGAATAACTGCATCTCTTTAAGCCAACATACATAATGGGATTGTCATTGTTTAATTGCTCAATCACGTCCGACTTTTTGCAAACTTGTGGACTGTAGCCCACCAGGCTCCTTTGTCCATGGGATTTCCCAGGCAAGAATGCTGGAGTGGGTTGCCATTTCCTTCTCCAGGGGATCTTCTTGACCCAGGGATTGAACCCGTGTCTCCTGCATTGCAGGCAGTTTCTCTACCATCTGAACCACAGGAAAAGCCCACATAATGGGATAGAAGAGTCATAATGTGCTAGAGCTAAAAGAGACATTGGTGATCGTGCAACTTAGTTTATTTTACTGAGTTTATAACTGAGGTTCAGGGAGTTTAAATGACAACTAGGCAGTGAAGGAACTGGTAAAGTGACGGTCTTCTCACTCACAGCCCAGGGCTTTAAAAAACTGATTATTCTAAAATACAAACATACAAAAAATCCAACCAACCAAACAAATAATGGTTATTCTATTATATATAAAATAGATAACCAAAAAGGACCTACTGTATAGCACAGGGAATTATGCTCAGTATTTTGTAATGTCCTATAAGGGAAAAGAATCCAAAAAAAATAGATATGTGTGTATGTGTAACTGAATCACTTTGCTATATACCTGAAACTAACACAACATTGTAAATCAACCATACTTCAATTAAAAAAGAAACCTGATTGTTGATGACTTTACCTTGGAGGTCTTTATTATTCTTATAACAATGAAAATTATTGACATATTAACAACACTGGGGGGCTTCCCAGTTGGCTCAGTGGTAAAGAATCCCCCTGCCAATGCAGGAGATGCAGGAGACCTGGGTTTGATCCCTGGGTTGGGAAGATCCCTTAGAGGAGGAAATAGCAACCCACTCCAGTATCCTTGCCTGGAGAATCTCATGGATAGAGGGGTCTGGCAGGTTACCGTCCACGGTCACCAACAGTCAGATACAACTTAGCGACTTAGCATGTGCGCGCATGCACACAATGTACATTGAACTTCTAGTTCTTGGCAAGACAGAAGAATAGGTTTATTTCTTTGCTATTAGCAGCTATAAAACTGGGCAAAATATACGAGTGGCTATTCTCAGCCATTGGACAGTGGGGGTAACAGGGATGCAGTTCTTGAAAGAAGGGAAGTACGCAAGGTGAAGTTCACTTTCTTGCTGACTTTTTGCCTGAGACATTTCCCACATGGTAGGGAGTTTGGCTGAGGGAAGGGCACAGTCAGTAGGTCAGAATTGCTAAGGCTGTGGAACTTGCAGGTTTGGGCACCAGAGAGAAGGCAGCTGAAGAGAAATAATCCCAGAAATCTGTGTAGGGCCTTCCTTTAAGCTCTTTGTCAAATCTTTAGCTACATATCCATTGAATGAGACTCTGAAAAATCAGCTGAGAACATCTGGTAGAGGACTGAAAAGTGAACAGCGATTTTAGAAGTTGCACGTGTTAGGGAGATCTTGGCATTCTGACTCAGCCAAAGTGAAATTGGCCCCTTATTTGAGACCCCAGAAAGGCTCCTCTCTGGAGGAAAGACTGTGTCCTAAGAATAAGGGACACACCATAGCATTAAGAGAAAAGATGAAATAGACCTGCCTTAACAAGGCCAAGACCCAAGACTCAACAGAATTAAGATGATCTGTTAGTATTTAACTGCTTGTCAGACAAATTGTCAAACTTCTTAGAAGATTACAACAAAATTTAGTATCTCTACAATATAACATTCACAATGTTCAGCACACAAGAAAAGATGTCTACGTGGGCAAAGAATAAAATTAAATATGTAGACCTTCCTTTTGCTTTGAAACCTGAAGCATTTTCGCTCAGTTGGCTCTTTTCCTTTCAGAATGTTTTGTGCTTAGTTGCTCAGTCGTGTCTGACTCTTTGCGACTCCACGGATTGTAGTCTGCCAGGCTCCTCTGTCCATGGGGATTCTCCAGACAAGAATACTCGAATGAGTTTCCATGCCCTTCTCCAGGGGATCTTCCCAACTCAGGGATTGAACTCAGGTCCCCTGCAGATTCTTTACCATCTGAGCCACCAGGAAAGCTCTTGGGAATGTTTTAGTTTGACATAAATGATTAATGGACCATGGAATGTCTGGGGTTTAGCAATGGGATTGAATTTCTCTATTTTTTTTAAAAAAATTGAGGTATAATTGACATATAACATTATATTAGTTTCAAGTGTACAACATGATGGTTCTATATTTGTATACATTGTGAAATGATCACCATAGTAAGTCTAGTTAATGGTCATCTTACATAGTCACAGATTTTTTTTCTTGTGATGATGACTTTTAAGATCTACTCTCCTAGCAACTTTGAAATATACAGTACATTATTATTAACTGTAGTCACAGGGCTGTACATTGCATCCCCAGGACTTATTTATTTCATGACTAGAAATCTGTACCTTTTGACCCCCTTCTCCCATTTCTCTCATCCCCAGTATTGGATTTCTAATCTAGAGTGACAAGCTGTTCTTGAATTGCTCTTAATGTCTTGGTGGAGAAATTGTCCTGCCCATTTGGGGAGAAGTGTACCTCTATAAATAGGCTGGCCTCCCCAACTGAACTTCAGCATTGCTGTGGTTCAGTTGGAGAATGACATTTTGAAACATATCCGAGTTCCCTCTCTTTCTTCTTTAAAAAGATTATCTTGTTGGTTTGTGTGTTTTTATTTTCATTAGGGGACTTTGTGGATGGGGGTGGGGTAGTGGACAACGCAGGGCAGAGTATTTGATGTTTTTTTGTGTTGGGGAAAATATCCTAGATTTCATTGAACATCTGGATGACTGATAACAAGATAGGAAGGAACTGCAAAATCTGAGAAAAAAGTGTAAAATATCCAGAAGAAACATCTTCTAGCAGCTCTTTGTTTCATGACAAGAATTTATAAGCATTTTTCTTAGACAATTTCAGCTTGTGTTGCATGCCCAATTAATTCAATTTTTACCTATAAAAACTGATTTGGAAACTTTCTAATTGTGTAAGAAAACTGAAGATGTATGAAGAAAAATTTTTGCAGTTTCTATTTTTAGATGTAGTTAGTTGATCAGGTAGCCTTTCTAGGAAAAATGATCCTTAATGTAGACTTTTTTCCTGCCTGAAAAAAATAAAGTTGCTTTCTAATCAAGAAGGAAGCAGAAGGTTTCTGTTGGAGACCTTTTTGTTCTGGTTGCTGTTGGGGAGATTGACTGTTCTTGGAATATGCACATTTATTTATTCAAGGAAGCAATAAAATCAACATTATTAATTGTTTTAAAACAGAAAACGTCTTGAATCATGAAACCTGTAATTCATAGGTCTTACTCTTTCACTTTGTTTCCAGTGGTTGATAGCTCATCCTGCAAAATTATGCCTCTGTGCCCTTGGAATGCTCTGCAGTTAATTAATAATTTATGCTGGGTGAAGTGATATGTAGAATGGGGACAAGTGTGCATCCCACGCTGGGACTGCTTTGGCTGCTGAAATTGTCAGGGAGCCTTTCCTGGTGGAAAAGCTGTGTGGAGAGGGTGGCCCAGAATCTGAAGGGTGAAGCGTAAAGTGATGGACATGTGGGCTGTCATTTCTTCTCTCAGCTGTCAGTTTGATGAGGTCTCTCTCTCACAAGTGGATCAGATGGTATTCACAGACTCTGACCATCCTCCTGTGGACCGTGTGCATTCTGAAACATTTTAAATTGAATCTTTGAGAAAATGCCCTGGGGGAAATTAGCATGCAGTTGAGAAAGAGACTTCAACACGTGAGCAGGATTGATTAGCTTTCCTTCTTGATTCTTGGGCCACTTCCATTTTGGTTTCAGTAAATGAATTTGTTAATGAGTTATGTGATATTTGCTGAAGGTTGTGATTTTGGCAAATGCTAAATAGAAAAAAAAATTTCTCTTCCACTGCCTTCCCCTACCCATCTTATTATTTGGACAGTATTCTCAAATTGTTGGCCAAAATCAGTGACATCACTGAAACTACACTACTCAGAGGGGATTTGAACCCAACCTAGACTCTGATCAGGACTTGAACCCGTGGACTGGGGCTTGAATTCCATGTCTTTTAGTTGAAATTGCCCACCCTGTCTCAGGACTTAACAGAGCTCAGGTTCTGTATGTCTCTCGTCATCACAGAAAGAATTCAGTGAGACAAAGTGATAGGTAAGAAGTGGATTTATGTAGAGAGATACATGTTCCATAGGCAGAAGTGGTACATCTTAAAAAATGAGAGTGACTCTGAGATATACATGAGGTGGTTAGTTTTTATGGACTGGTTAATTTCATAAGCTACTAGGTGGGAGGGTTATTTCAACTCTTTTGGAAAAGGGGTGGAGATTTCCAGGAATTGGGCCACTGCCCACTTTTTGGCCGTTCATGGCTGGCCTCAGAACTGTCATGGGTCCTGTGAGGGTATCATTTAGCATATGCTAATATATTACAGTGAGTGTATAATGAAGCTCAAAGTTCAGGTCATCTTGGACCTGGTCAGTTCTAACCAGTTCTTGTCATGTCATATGGCTATGCCATTCTTTTAAAGGTTGTTTTCTGATTCCCTCCCTCCCATTTCACAACTACCTTCTTCAGATGAGCACCTGACAGACTGGCCCAGATTCCCACAGCTGACAGCCAGCCCTGTGTTGAGGCTTCTCTGTGGAAACCAGCCTGTCAGATGGAAGGGCATGAAGCTCCAGGTGAGCCAGAAGGTCACTTAGCCTAAATCTCACCCTGAAGTGAAGGGTGGTATTAAATACAAAAGTAGCTTCATTGCTTTATTAAAAATTATGATGCTTGTTAAAAATTCTATGCAAGACTGATGAGAGGAGCTCTGGGGGTGACCAGGTAGGAAGGAGTGGGGATGGTGGAGGCTCGGTGACTGGCTGGGTGACTGGATGATTGAGGGGCTGCTGGGGGAGGGGGAGCCATTTGGGTGCCAGCAGAGGTGCGTTTGCTTGGTGGTAGTGAGAAGGAGGGATCCTTGGGGATCAGAGGATCCATTAGGGGAAGCCCCTGAAGTTCCCCTTACACTTGGCCCCAGAGAGCCTCCTGGGGCCCTGGGCCTGGATCTCCACCCTTGGGGCCCCTTTGCCCATTGGGGCCCTCTCCACCCTCCCAGCTGATCCCTCTGCCCTCCAGGACATCCTCCGCTCTTCATGGCTCCCTCTGCACAGGTGGGTCCTGTGGGTGTGAGCGGGAGGGGGAAGGACAAAAGCCTGGTCAGTGAGGGAAGCTCCTTTGGGGTTTGAGGGGCAGGGAACCACTTGGTGTTCCCCTGCCCACTCAGCCCTGAGGAGACTTGCGAGGCCCCTGACTGAGCCCTCTGTTCTCTGGGACCCCTTCTACAGTCTAGACGCCCTTGGTCTTCCAGGGCCATCTCTGTCCTTTAGGGCTCACTTGGCTGGTGTGGGTCCTGTGGACATAGGGGTGGGGGAGAAGGAAAAAGCAGGTCTGTTGTAGGAGGTTCCTGCAGGATTCCAGGAGCAGGGAACTGCCTGGTGTTCCCCCAGGCACAGGGAACATTCCCCAGGACAGATCACATCTTGGGTCACAAATCAAGCCTTGATAAATTTAAGAAAATTGAAATCATGTCAAGCATCTATTTTGACCACAACACTATGAGATTAAATATCAATTACAGGAAAAAAAAACCTGTAAAAAACACAAATACATAGGGACTAAATAACATGCTTCTAAATAACCAAGAGGTCACTAAAGAAATCAAAAAGGAAATAAAAAAAAGTACCTAGAAAGAAATGACAATCAAAACACAATGACTGAAAACCTATGGGATGCAGCAAAAGTAGTTCTAAGAGGGAAGTTTATAGCAAAAGCCTACCTCAAGAAGTGAGAAAAACATCAAATAAACAGCATAACCTCACACCTAAAGCAACTAGAAAAAGAAGAACAAAAAAAAAATCCCCAAAGTTAATAGGAGAAAGAAATCATAAAGATCAGATCAGAAATAAATGATAAGGAAATGAAGTAAACAATAGCAAAGGTAAATGCAACTAAAAGCTGATTCTTTGAGAAGATAAACAAAACTGACAAACCATTAGCCAGACTCATCAAGAAAGCAAGGGAGAAGATTCAAATCAATAAAATTAGAAATGAAAAAGGAGAAGTTACAACAGACAATGCAGAAACATAAAGGATCATAAGACAATACTATGAGCAACTATATGCTGATAATATGGAAAACTTGGAAGAAATGGACAAATTCTTAGAAAAGTGATGTTGTTGGTGTTTGTGTCACTAAGTCATGTCTGACTCTTGTGACCCAATGAACTGCAGCCCTCCAGGCTCCTCTGTCCCTGGGATTTTCCAGGCAAGAATACTGGAGTGGGTTGCCATTTCCTTCTCCAGGAGATCTTCCCAATGCAGGGATTAAACCCAGGTCTGCTGCATTGCAGGCAGATTCTTTACTGACTGAACCACGAGGGAAACCCTCTTAGAAAAGTACAACCTTCCAAAACTGAACTTGGAAGATATAGAAATCATGAACAGACAAATCACAAGCACTGAAATTGAAAACTGATAAACAAAATCTTTTAACAAACAAAAGCCCAGGGCCAAATGGTTTCACAGGCGAATTCTATCAAATATTTAGAGAAGAAATAACATCTATTCTGCTCAAACTGTGCCCAAAAATTGTGGAGGAAGGAACACTCCCAAACTCACTCTATGAGGCCACCATCACCCTGATACCAAAACCAGACAAAGATATTGCAAAAAAAAAAAGAAAAAAAAAAAGAAAAGAAAATTACAGGCCAATATCATTGATGAACACAGATGCAAAAATCCTGAACAAAATAGTAACAAACAGAATTCAACAACACATGAAAAGGATCATACACCATGATCAAGTAGGGTTTATCTAAAGGATGCAAGGATTCTTCAATATATGCAAGTCAATCAATGTGATACACTATATAAACAAATGGAAAGATAAAAACCATATGATCATCTTACTAGATGCATAAAAATTTTTGACAATATTCAACATCCATTTATGATAAAAGCTGAAACTCCAATGCTTTGGCCACCTCATGCGAAGGGTTGACTCATTGGAAAAGACCCTAATGCTGGGTAGGATTGGGGGCAGGAGAAGGGGACGACAGAGGATGAGATGGTTGGATGGCATAACCGACTTGATGGACATGGGTTTGGGTAGACTCTGGGAGTTGGTGATGGACAGAGAGGCCTGGCATGCTGCAATTCATGGGGTCGCAAAGAGTCAGACACGACTGAGCGACTGAACTGAACTATGATAAAAGCTCTCCAGAAAATGGCCGTAAAGGGAACATACCTCCATGTAATAAAGGTCATATGTGACAAATTCACAGAAAATATTATTTTCAATGGTGAAAAACTGAAAGCATTTCCTCTAAGATCATGAACAAGACAAGGGTGCTCACTCTCAGCACAAGTCCTAGTCATAGCAATCAGAGAATAAAAAGTAATAAAAGGAATCTGGATTGGAAAAGACAAAGTAAAACTCTCACTATTTGTAGATGACATGATACTATATATAGAAAATCCTAAAGATGCCACCAGAAAATCACTAGAGCTAATCTATGAATTTAGTAAAGTGGCAGGATACAAAATTAATATATAGAAATCTCTTGTATTTCTGTACATTAACAATGGAAAATCAGAAAGAGAAATGAAAGAAAAAATCCCATTCACCATTACAACAAAAAGAATAAAATACCTAAGAATAAACCTACCTAAGGAGACAAAAGACCTATATACAGAAAACTATAAGACACCGATGAAAGAAATCAAAGATGACACAGATGGAGAGGTATATTATGCTCTTGCATTGGAGACTTAATACTGTGAAAATGACTATATTACCCAATGGAGTTCACAGATTCAATGCAATCCCTATCAAATTACCATTAGCATTTTCTTTTTTTTTATAGAACTAGAACAAAAAATTTCACAATTTGTATGGACACACAGAAGACCCTAAATTGACAAAGCAATCATGAGAAAGAAGAACGGAGCTGGAAGAATCAACTTTCCTAACTTAAGACTATGCTACAAAACTGCAGTAATCAAGACAGTATGGTATTGGCACAAGAACAAAAATATAGATCAATAGAACAAGATTGAAAGCCTGGAAATAAACCCATGCACCTACAGCACTTTATTTTTGACAAAGGAGGAAAGAATATACATTGGAAAAAAGACAGCCTCTTCAATAAGTGGTGCTGGGAAAATTGGACAGCTACATGTAAAAGAATGAAATTAGAACACTTCCTAACACCATACACAAAAATAAACTCAAAATGGATTAAAGACCTAAATGTAAGGCCCAAAACTATAAAACTCTTAGAGGAAAACATAAGCAAAAGGCTCTTTGACGTGAATCATAGCAATATTCTCTTTGGGGGGCTACCCAGGTGATGCTAATGGTAAAGAACCCACTTGCCAATGCCAGAGACATAATGTCAAAATGTGGGTTTGATCCCTGGGTCAGGAAGATCCCTTGGAGGAGGGCACAGTAATCCACTCCATTATTCTTGCCTGGAAAATCCCATGGACAGAGGAGCCTGGCAGGCTACAGTGCATGGGGTCAAAAAGAGTTGGCCATGACTGAAGTGACTTAGCACACACATATCCTCTTTGACCCGCCTCCTAGAGTAATGGAAATAAAAACAAAAATAAACAAGTATGACCTAATTAAACTTGAAAGATTTTGCACAGCAAAGGAAATTATAAATAAGATGAAAAGACAACCCTCAGAATGGGAGAAAATAGTTGGAAATGAAACAACTGACAAAGGATTAATCTCCAAACTAAACAAGAAGCTCATGCAGCTCAATACCAAAAAACAAACAACCTAATCAAAAAGTGGGTAGAAGACCTAAACAGTCATTTCTCCAAAGAAGACATATAGATGAACAACAAACTCATGAAGAGATGCT
The DNA here is from genome assembly GCF_054371585.1 of Giraffa tippelskirchi. Taxonomy (NCBI): domain Eukaryota; kingdom Metazoa; phylum Chordata; class Mammalia; order Artiodactyla; family Giraffidae; genus Giraffa; species Giraffa tippelskirchi. The sequence goes on from NC_137275.1 coordinate 194,227,186, forward strand.
CAACATTGCTCATTATTCAGTTCAGTTCAGTTCAGTCTCTCAGTCGTGTCTGACTCTTTGCAACCCTGTGGACTGCAGCACGTCAGGCTACCCTGTCTATCACCAATTCCCAGAGTTTACCCAAACTCATGTCCATTAAGTTGGTGGTGCCATCCAACCGTCTCATCTTCTGTCATCTCCTTCTCCTTCTGCCTTCAATCTTTCCCAGCATCAGGGTCTTTTATAATGAGTCATCTCTTTGCATCAGGTGGCAAAAGTATTGGAACTTCAGCTTCAGCATCAGTCCTTCCAATGAATATTCAGGACTGATTTCCTTTAGGGTTGACTGGTTGGATCTTCTTGCAGTCCAAGGGACTCTAAAGAGTCTTCTCCAACACCACAGTTCAAAAGCATCAATTCTTGGGCTCTCAGCTTTCTTTATGGTCCAACTCTCACATCCATACTTGACTACTGGAAAAACCATGGCTTTGACTAGACGGACCTTTGTCAGTAAAGTAATGTCTCTGCTTTTTAATATGCTGTCTAGGTTGGTCATAGCTTTTCTTCCAAGGGGCAAGTGTCCTTTAATTTCATGACTGCAGTCACCATCTGCAGTGATTTTGGAGCCCCCCAAAAATAAAGTCTGTCACTGTTTCCCCATCTATTTGCCATGAAGTGATGGGACTGGATGCCATGACCTTAGTTTTTTGAATGTTGAGTTTTAAGCCATTTTTTTTCACTCTCCTCTTTCACTTTCATCAAAAAACTCTTCAGTTCCTCTTCATTTTCTGCCTTAAGTGTGGTGTCATCTGCATATTTGAAGTTATTGACATTTCTCCCAGCAATCTTGATTCCAGCTTGTGCTTCTTCCAGCCTGGCATTTTGCATGATGTACTCTGCATACAAGTTAAATAAGCAGGGTGACAATATACAGCCTTGACGTACTCCTTTCCCAATTTGGAACCAGTCCGTTGTTCTGTGTTTGGTTCTAACTGTTGCTTCTTGACCTGCATACAGATTTCTCAGGACGTAGGTCAGGTGGTCTGGTATTCCCATCTCTTGAAGAATTTTCCACAGTTTGTTGTCATCCACACTGTCAAAGGCTTTGGCAGAGTCCATAAAGCAGAAGTAGATGTTTTTCTGGAACTCTCTTGCTGTTTCTATGATCAAACGGATGTTGGCAATTTGATTTCTGGTTCCTTTGCCTTTCTAAATCCAGCTTGAACATCTGAAGTTCAAGGTCCATACACTCTTGAATCCTTGCTTGGAGAATTTTGGGCATTACCTTGCTAGTTTGTGAGCTGAGTGTACTTGTCAGGTAGTTTGAACATTCTTTGGCATTACCTTTCTTTGGGGTTGAAATGAAAACTGACCTTTTCCAGTCCTGTGGCCACTGCTGAGTTTTCCAAATTTTCTGGCATATTGGGTGAAACACTTTCACAGCATCATCTTTTAGGATGAAGTAGCTCAGCTGGAATTCCATCAGCTCCTCTTTGTTCGTAGTGATGTTTCCTAAGGCCCACTTGACTGCTCTCCAGGATGTCTGGCTCTAGGTGAGTGATCACACCATCATGGTCATCTGAGATCAGAAAGGCCATCATCAAACAATCTACAAACAATGAATGCTGGAGAGGATGTGGGGAAATGCAAACCCTTTTGTACTCTTGGTGGGGATGCAAATTGATAAAGCCACTATGGAGAGCAGTGTGGAAATTCCTTAAAAAATTAGGAATAAAACTGCCATATGGCCCAACAATCCCACTACTGGGCATATACCCTGAGGAGACCATAATTAAAAAGTACATCACAGCACTATTTACAGCAGCTGGGACATGGAAGCAACCTCGATGTCCATCAACAGAGGAATGGATGAAGATGTTGTGGTACATATACAATGGAATATTACTCAGCAAAAAAAAAGGGAACATGTTTGAGTCAGTTTTAGTGAAGTGGTTGAACCTAGAGCCTTTTATACAGAGTGAAGTAAATCAGAAACAAAAAAGAAATATCATATATTAATGCATATATATGGAATCTAAAAAAATGGTACTGATGAACATGTTTGTAGTGCAGCAATAATGATGCAGGCATAGAGAACAGACTTGTGGACACAGTGGAGGAAGGAGAGGGTGGGACTAACTGAAAAAGTGACATTGAAACCTACATTACCATATGCAAAATAGATTGCTACTAGGAAGTTGCTGTATAACACAGGGAGCTCTACACAGTACTCTGTGACAGCCTAGAAGGCTGGTATGGGATGAGAGCTAGGGAGGAGGTTCAAGAGGAAGAGTGTATATATATATATATATACCTATGGTTGATTCACGCTGTCATATGGCAGAAGAAAACACAGTATTGTAAAGCAATTATCCTCCAACTAAAAATAAATTTTTAAAAATTCTATGCAGTACAACAAATAACAAAAAAGAAAGGAAAAATCAAAACCCAAACACTCCACTCCCCCAGTTACCACCCTCTATGTGTGGGACCCACCAAACTTTTGGCAAATGTCTAGACAGTAAATATTTCCACCTTTGGAGGCCCAGTGGTCTCTGTTAACTGAATTCTGTCCTTATAGCAGGAGGGCAACATGTAAATGAAGAGGTATGCCTCTTTTCCAATAAAACTTTACTTAGGACCAGATTTGGCCTTGCAAACTGTAGTTTGTTAATCCCTAATCTAGAATAACCCTCATTTGTATTAGGTACACATCACTTCCCAAGTCGTCTTTTTTTTTTTTTCTTCTCATATGTGTCTTTGTGAATACATTCATAGAGGAAAAAGGAGAGAACTCATTTATATAAATGAAAGCACTTTCATAAAAATGAAATCTATATTTAAAACATATTCTGTTCAATTTTACTTGAATTTAACAGGAGAAATGAAGGGAAACTGGGGAGCCTGTTGAACCTCAGACACACATTTCTTCACCATGTGTGATAATAGTTTCTAAAATAGTGCCTTTGAAATTAACAGGGAAAAGTTGATGAAAAGGTTGGTGATCCTTTTGCTTTTTCAAATTCCAGTGGACTTCCTACTGTGATGAACAAGGACATGTGCATTCTTCTGGTTCTTCTGTTCCTCTGAGTTCTCATTACCCATTTGATTATTTTTACATTGGCAGAGCTGATGATTTACATCCTATTCTCTTACCACTGTTGTCTTCATCCTTAGTCTTAGATGTTTAAATAGATGGACTAATGCTCACTAGTTTTTTTTTTTCTAATCAAGATTTCTCCACGTCTGTGTCTTTTTTAAAAAAAATTTGATTCTCCTTTTATTGAGTTAGATTTACTTCCTAGTAATACTTTTCGAGAAGAACTTACAGGAATTTTATTCCCTAACCCTTTAGCATCATACTCAAAGGGCAAACTGTCTAGCTGGAAAATTCGTGAGTTACTTTTTCTATCAAGTGTTGTATAGTATTTAGGTCACAGCTTTTCTTCATTCTTTTGACTGATTGTATTTTGTGGTCAAGAATCCCACCTTCTCCTCCCCAAAGTGCTGTTTGTGTGCTACATTTCTTTTGTTATTTCCCATTGGAAAATGCTTATCTTTGTAGTCATGCTGGAGGATTATTTGACTGTGTCTGTCACACTTGGGTTTATCTCTCCTGGTCTAAGAATATTATAGGCATTGCTCCTGGGCTTCTGGCATTGGATGTTGTTTTTTGGAAGCCTGAGCACAGCTTTGTTTAATCCCTTAGGACAGTGGTCCCCAACTTTTTGGCACCAGGGATTGGTTTTGTGGAAGACTATTTTTCCATAGACGGGAGTGGGGAAGATGGGGATGATTTAAGGGGAATTACATTTACTATGCTGCTACTGATCTGACAGGGGAGCTTGGGCAGTAATGTGAGTGATGGGGAGCAACTGTAAATATAGATGAAGCTTTGCCTGCTGCTAGTGGTGAAGAGCCCACCTGCCAATGCAGGAGACATAAGGACATGGGTTCAATCCCTCGGTCAGGAAGATCCCCTGGAGGAGGGCATGGCAACCCATTCCAGTATTCTTGGAGAATCCCATGGACAGAGGAGCCTGGTGGGCTATAGTCCATAGGATTGCAAAGAGTCGGATATGACTGAAGCGACTGAGCATGCACGCACGCAAACTAACCTTTATCTTTCTAGTTAAGAAAGAGAAGGACTAGCTAGCCCTAGTTGAACTACCTCTAGCTAAAACCCCTTGTCTTGTCAATTCTTTGCAAATTTATTGTTTCTTGGTCAAGAAGGTATAAAATCTTCTTCCTTTTGTTCATGTCTCTGGTCTCTTTTGAAATCTTCCATGTCTATGTAAAAATTCAATAAAATTTGTATGCTTTTCCCTTATTAATATTTCTTTGTCAGTTTAACTTTCAGACCCAGCCAGGGACCTAAGAGGGTTGAGGAAAACTGTCTCCCCTTCTGCACTGTGATCAATACAAGCCTCTATTCTTTGTCAGTAATTTGCTAGTCTATGCCAATAATTCTGTGTCAGTCACCATTTCTGCTCTTTATTTCTATAATGGTGTATTTTTGCTCCTTGTTTTGTTTCTTCAGTTCCATAATCTCCCTTTCATTTCACTCCATTACTTCATTTTCACTTTGAATTATTGTTTTACTTAATTCATGCTTTTCTTAAATTCTTTTGTAGCAAGAAGCACTCACAGAGAATTTGTCTTGTCTTTCTTAGATTATATTCTTTTTCCTTTTTTTTCTGATTATACTCTTCATCTGCCTCTCTTCTCCCTTTCTTACTTCCTCCTTCGCTCTGTCTCTCTTTCTTTTTATTTATGTTTCAGTATTTGCTTGACTGCCATACCATTTCTTTTGATCTTGATCCCGCTTGCACAGCTCTGCCCACTTTCTAGTCAATATAATGTACTATACATGAATTCTCCCAAAATTTCTTGTTTATCTAAGACTGATTTGTCTTTCTGACTTGCAGTCTTAAGACTGAATATTGTTTTCCATGTACTCTTGTTACTTTGACATAACCAGGACATGAAGTTGAAGGTGTGTCAACTGGGAAAAAAATGCACAACCTGTAAGTTGAGAATTATTATTATTTAAAATATTTATTAATTTGGCCACATTGGGTTTTACTTGTGGCACACAGGCTCTCTAGTTGTGGTGCCAGGGCTTGGTTCTCCTGCTGCATGTGGGATCTTTGTTCCCTGACAGGGATCAAACCCTTGTCCTCTGCATTGGCAGGTGGATTCTTAACCATTGGACCACCAGGGAAGTCTTTAGAATTATTTTGTTAGTGGACTTTCTGAGGACTTAAGCCCAAGGAGGGGGGCAGGGGTGGGCAGCCTTTCAGCTGAGGGACTGCTCTGAAGGGGTAGGAAAGGAGGCAAGATAAGTAGGAGTTTTTGCAACAAAAACCAGGTAATTGGAACATCAAAAGATTACTGTTAATTAAAGAAAACCAGACATCTCGTTAATGAATTTAGTGCTTTTCTATGTATGGGGAGATTCAGGAGGCTAGACTCATTGAAATCATTTCTTCTATATGCACCTTAATTGTCTACAGCCAGTATTCTGTTATTTCCCATCCTGAATCCCCTCAGGATGCACTCGTGGGGGTGACTACAGTGGCTGATGGTGGGCAGACTTTCTCCATCTTGGGTTCTCTCAGGGTTCACTCACTGGGCAGCTGTAGTGGCTGATGATTCTATGGCTGTAACGTCCTTTGTTTGCTGATATGGTAGGTGGCATTCTCTATCCACAGGTGTGTGACTAGGGCTGTGGAGGAATGTTCTACTGGGGCTGTGAATCCTTTCTTGGAGCCCTGAGCTTGCCCTATACCAGGATCTACTCTGCCTAGGTCTGTTTTATTCTCAAGGAGCTTGGAAGCCCCAGGCTTTGGAGTTCCCCCTGATGTAGCCCTGGTGGTTTTCTTGCATCTTCTGAGATCCTGACCTCTTTAGTGGCAAGTAAAATCTTTTGCTCCGGAGGATTTCTTCCCTGCATTTTCCTGGGCTACCTGAACGTCTACTCAGTATACTTCTCTATAAATCAGTGGGTATGAGTACACATTTGAGAATTTTGTCTACTCATCTTCATTCCTTAGGATTGTTTCTAATAGAGAGGGATTGAGTTAGGAGCCTATAATAGCTCTTTCTTGTGCAATAAACAACTTCAAAATCTCAGTGCCTTACAAAACAAATATTTACTTTCATGCTCAGGAGTCTCTAAGTAAGCTCTGGCTTGTCTGAGCTAAGCTGGGATTGGTTGCACTTCACTGGACTCCAGGCTTGCTGTCTGCTTCAGAGATGTTCCATATCTCCACTTTGGGGACCAAGATGGAAGAGAGCTACTGTGTGGTAGGGTCACAGCCTAAAAAGCTAAGTTGAGTCATACAAGTGCATTTAAAGCCTCTGTTTGTGTCATGACTGCTAATATATCTCATGGCAAAAAATCTAGCCCCAGTGGGTGGTCAGTGACATCACATGGCAAAGGACAGGATGGAAAAGTCTATGAATGGGAGAGAGTAAAGAACTGAGAATCTTTTTCCAGTCTATCTGAGAGACCTCCCCCTCCTGCCAAGTCTTTTGAGCATCTCCCATTTCTTTCATTTGCCACCACTTTTGCAATTTGGGGCAAGTTATGTCACCTTTTCTTGATTAGAATTTGGATAATTTTTTTTAATTTAAAAGTTATTTTATTACATTTTTCTATTTAATTGTATTAAGAACTAGAGGAGGACAGATCTTTGATCCAGCCTCAAATCTTTACCCAGAAATCCCCTTTCAGTCTCTGCAGGGGTTACTGAGCTTCTTTAGAAAGCAAACTCTGATTTTTAATTATAATAACCTCTATTGCAAAACTGATTTTCTCCTGCTCTAATTGGATCTCCAGTTCTGTGCTTCTCTCTGGGGGTGTTTGACCCACAATAAATCAATTTGAATTTGGCTTCTCTGGTTTCCTCTAGAAATCTTCTCTGTTTGGCTACAGTCTTTATGTTTTAAAACTAACACTGGGCATCTGCAGGGTATAAATAAATTAGATTTCACTTAAATAAGTTAGATTGCATTTAAAGGGGAAATAAAGTGAGAGTAATGGCTTAAAATTTTTTTTTATTTAACAATGAATCACTAGAAAGTTTATTAAAAGTTTTGTGTGCAGAGTTGACCTACCAATACTGGTGATCAGGCCCCAAACTAGACTTTTCCACTTGTGGGATCTAAAGTTTTGGAGTCAGAGTTGTTGATGGGCCTGGCGTAAGGGAGCTGGAAGTATTATTTAATATATTTAATATTTAATATCAGTGGTAAAGAATATGTCTGCCAATGCTGGAGGTGTGGGTTCAATCCCTGGTTCAGGAAGATCCCCTGAGAAGGAAATGGCAACCCTCTCCAATATTCTTGCCTGGAAAATCCCATGGACAGAGGAGCCTGGCAGCCTATAGTCCATGGGCTTGTAAAAGAGTTGGACATCACTAAGTGACTAAACAACAAGAACAACAATATCAAAGAAAGATATAGCATGTCCACTGAGAGTTTTGAGGGTCTAGTTCAAAATCTCCACAGAACAATCCCCTGGTGAACTGCTAGTGTGGATGTTGTTACCCTGATTGAATTGAATGGAGGCTCTGGAAGCTTCTTGTTCAGGTTTGACCCATTTCCCTGTTTTCAGACCCACGATCCATTGGGTCTGTAGCCAGGCTCTCCCAGACATACATTTCTGCTGCTTTTTGGAGTCTCCCTCTCTAAACATTTGGTCTTCATCTTTTTCAGCTACAGTAACTCCTCATCTACTTCTTATTTCACAAAAATATTGGTCCTGTGACTTCTTAGGGAAAAAAAATTCCTTGAATTCCTTAAATTTTTTGCATTTTTGTGGCACTTCAGAAGAGAGCAGAGGGTAAATGCATTTATTCAGGCTACCATGTTTTAAGCAAGCCATTTCTTTTATATTCCTCCTTCCTGTACTCCCCCTTAGAATGTCTTTGATTCTCTTCTGCATTTTAATTGCCTCATAACAGTCCTTCACAGTCCAGTTGAAATCTTCCTCTTTCTTCTCTTTATTTCAGAAAGTTTGATTAAGCACCGACTATGGGTGAGCTGGGGCTTCCCTGGTGTCTCAGACATTAAAGAATCTGCCTGCAGTGCAGAAGATGTGGGCTTGATCCCTGGATCAGGAAGATCCCCTGGAGAAGGGAATGGCCACCCACTCCAGTATTCTTGCCTGTAGAATTCCATGGATAGAGGAGCCTGGGGTGGGTGTGGGGCTACAGTCCATGGGGTCACAAAGAGTCAGACAGGACTGAGAGACTAACACTTCCCTTTTTTCATGAGTGAGCTGATGTGTTGGACATTGAGGTCACACAGATAAATATACACAGTTCCTATTCTTGAGTCTAATTTTTTGTTTAATAAGGGGACCATCTGGTGACTAAGCATTTTTTAGACAGTGGAGAATGGGATTAATTGAGGTAAGTGCATGAGAGCCCAAGGGGAGTTCTTAAGTCTGCCTGGAAGAGGCACAGAGGTTTCCAGAAGGAGGTAGCATTTGGTGCACCTTAAGAAGATATTTTATTCTGCCAGAGGGACCAGCATGAGTTAACAACTGGACAGTGAGAGAAAGCATGAATACTGGGGTATTTGACTAGCTCAGGGTTATAGAATGTGAAAGTCATTTCCTTCCTTTGCACTTCCACTGTCATTTTAAAATTTATTACTTTACCATTTTTATGTGTGAAACCCAAATGTTGCCAAGTCCTCTGGTCTCTGTTTCTTTCATATTCAGGTACAATCCTCCAAATACAGTTTCCAAGATTTACATATCCTGGAGGAAAAAGAGCTCTGTTTGTCTCGCTGATCTGAATCCTCTACCCAGTCTCTCTCTTTTTTTTTTTTGTCCCTAAGTGCTCAATAAAAGACTGTTGTGTGTTATAGACTTCTCCTGGAGGCATAAGAAAAATAACTGGGGAAGAAGCTCAGTCTATGAACCCAGAATAAGTCTTTTCTTTCCCAGGGATCTCTGCCTGCTGCTATGTTGCTGGGGTCATTCTCCCTTCTGTGTCACTTCTATCCATATTTTTCTTCTCTTAATTCCAAGTATCCCCTAAATTTCCTTTTGAGCTTCTAGGGGAAGCTACCCAGAGTCTTACTAATTTATTTGGCAGCCTATTTCAATTTTCCTAGTTGAAATTAATTGTTTCTGCCTGTGGGTTTCTGTAGGATTGTCTTCCTCAATTAAACTTATGTTACCCACCACCTTTTAGCTCTTAACTTGCTAGTCTTCCCCATCAGATATAAGCCCCCTGAGGTTGGAGATCTTGACTCCTTCATGTTTATGTAATGAAATATAATATTTCACTCATAGTAATTATTCAAATAAATCATTCTACATGCATTGCCAAAACCCCAGGGCTTTGCAAATATGAGATTGCATTTATCCCTGCTTGGTGATTTCTTCAGCTTCATGCAAGAAAGTTTGATTCTTCAGCTGTTTCTAATTGAGATTCTTCCAGTTGGTGATGAATGGAGCACAAGACCTGAGATTTAGCACTCTGCCCAGGGGTTCCAGATTTAGCACTCTGCCCAGGTACTGGTCTGTGGCCTGTAAGGAACCAGGCCACACAGCAGGAGGTGAGTGGTGGACAAGCCAGCAATGCTTCATCTGTATTTCCAGCCACTCCCCATTGCTCGTATTACTGCCTGATCTCTGCCTTCTGTCAGATTAGTGGCGGCATTAGATTCTCATAGGAGTGTGAACCCTACTGCGAACCGTGCATGCGAGGGATCTAGGTTGTGCCCTCCTTACGAGAGTCATCCAGAAACCATCTGCCACCTCCTCCTGCCCCTAGACAGTGGAAAAATTGTCTCCCATGAAGCCAGTCCCTGGTGCCAAAAAGGTTGGATACCACAGCTCTGCAGGACAGTGTCTGTTGGCATCCTGTGCTTCCTTTCCCTGTAGTATCCACAACAGTCACAAGATGTGGAGGAAGGGTCTCCCCTCCCACCCCCCAGGGGTGGCATCAGCACTGGGCAAGAAACCCCACTTATTCAGGCCTGCAGACGTCAGTGACCTCAAGTGGGATGGAGTTGGAACTTCGGGTGCTTATGAGTCTGAGTTAAGGGGCAGCTGGTAACTGGTATAGATGGTCTTTTCTTTAGGAGACTGAGAGGTTACAGGGCCTTGACCTCTGCCCTGTTTCTCTGGGATATTTTGTTCTCACCATTGATCTGAGGAACTTAAAACAATCTTCCTTCTTTATTCATTGATCAGTGATACCAGGATTCAGTTTGGCCAGATCTACGAAGGATCCTTGAGTCAACTGGGCTGACCAGTGATTCTTTGCATGAGGGACACTAATGATAATTTTGGATCATAAGTCCTGAAAAGTTATGTTGTAGGTGGAGTGGTCTCATTACAATATTTCTTCCTGGTGAGTTTTCAAATCAATAGCCACCCATCCAAATGACGTATGAGTAATGATCATTTGCAGACATTCTTCTGTTGGAAATAAACTAAGTTTTATGTTGTCCTTTCTCTTCTAATTAGCAGCCCTAAGAATTTTGAAAATTCTTTCAAAAAAGACTTTCTTAGAAATAGAAAAATAACTTTGATCAATGCTTGAATCTTAAGCAGCATGAAACTTCTGAGTTACTTTCTTTTTTCCCTACAGGAAATAACGTTAACTTCTGAGTAGGGTTTTAGATTTCAGAAATCTTAATTTTTTTCCCCTGCAAAGGGGAGAAAATTTAGCCACATGTTTTGTAGATTTCTGAGAGCAAGTTGGAGATGTGCTTGGCAACTGATCAGTCTCATGGGAGGTAGCCCCACATATCTGATCTTGTCCTAGACTGACATCTAGCAGAAGGTCTTTAGGAGTCCTGAGCAGTTCCGTTGCAAATGTAAGAGCATGGAATTGAAGTTGCAGAAGCGCCAGCTCAGTGCTGGTGCAGTCAGGCCTGTCCCAGGTTGTCCTGGAGCTCGCCTGTTTTTTCCACCATTCTTTGGATTGAAGGAGCTGGTTTGAATTCCCCAGATGTGCTCAATTTTGGAGGGAGAAAACAGGTTTCTCACTGAAATGTCATGCTTTCTAAAATGAGTAACAACAAGTCTTCTTTGTGTTGGCTTACAATCAAGTTATAGGGCAATTTGTTCTAACTAGAATTACTGAAGGAAAAATTGGTTGATAATGCTTGTTAAAGATGTTAAAACAGACAGTTCAGGATCACCACAATAGGTACGGGGACCACTGCAGTGGGATTCCACAGTGGGAGACAGAGATTGGGCTGAACTCTGAATACTGTCTGGGCAAGTGGGAATTTATAGCTAAGGAACAGGGTGGGGGTTAGTGCATGGAAAATTACTAAGAGGAAACATCAGAGGTAAAGGAGATTCTAGCTAAACTGACCTGACAGTGGTCTTTGCTGAAGATAGGCCGCACTGAGCAGACCTTGCCTGGAGGATGGTGGAGGGAGAGGACCTGATCAGATATGGAGGGGGATCAGATTTTGAGGGTTGGGGGTGCTGGGTAAACTGTTTAGCAGGGTTCTTGCTGAAAACTAGATTTTTACAGTGGGGTGCACAGATGGGCCCAGCAGAAAGTTCAGGAGCCTGACTAAAGTTTGGTCAAGTGAAGAATCTTTTTCAGAAGCTGACTTGAGGATTATAGCCATCTTCACACAACTAAAATTCCCTTTCTATGAGATATTAGTGTGTAAAATTTTACTGTGGAATGACTATGAGATCCCACTTCTAAGATGAGTGACTTGTGAGTCTTTTGTTTGAGATAATTAGCAGTGGTAGGAATAGACAAGGTTTGAAGGGATGTGTCTCAGGACTTTTTTTTTTGTATTAGAGACATAGAACCCATTCTCTCTTTCTCCGTCTCTGTTTCTGTCTCTTTCTCCTCTCTATGAGCCTTCTCAAGTTTGCTCACACCATTGTTGGGTGGGGACTGATAGATTCAAAATCTGACATCTGCAGGACATGCTGGCAGCCTGGAAAATCAGGCATTCTGAATTCCAGCTATTGGAATGTCTTCTTCTCTGAGAAACCTTAGTTTTCACTCTCAAGGCCTTCAACTGATTGGATGAACGTGCCTGCTAAGTTGCTTCAGTCATGTCCAACTCTTTGCCACTCTATGGACTGTAGCCCTGCCTCAGTCCATGGGATTCTCCAGTCTAGAATACTGGAGTGGGTTGCCATTTCCTTCTACAGGAGATCTTCTCAACCCAGGAATCGAACCCGTGTCCTGCATTGGTAGGCAGGTTCTTTACCACTAGCGCCACCTGGGAAGCCTGATTGGACGAGGCCCACCCATAGTTTGTGAGTGATCTTTTTTTACTTAAGTCAACTGATTATAGATTTTATTTATTTTTAAAAATATTTTATTTTTATTTATTTTTGGCTGTGCTGTGTCTTTATTATGCACAGGCTTTTCTCTAGTTGAGGAGAGCAGGGGCTACTCTCTAGTTGCAGTGCTGGCTTCTCATTGTGGTGGCTTCTCTTGCTGCAGAGCATAGGCTCTAGGGCGCTCAGGCTGAAGTAGTTGTGGAATGTAGGCTCAATGTTTGTGGCTCCTGGGCTCTAGAGAACAGGCTCAGTAGTTGAGACCCATGGGCTTAGTTGCCCTACAGCATGTGGGCTCTTCCAGGATCAGGGATTGAACCCATGTCTCCTGCACTGCCAGATGGATTCTTTACTACTGAGCCACCTGGAAAGCCCAACTGCTTATAGATTTTAGTCACATCTACAAAATAACCTTCACAGCAACACCTAGAATGGTATTTAAATAAATAACTAGATGCCATAGCCTAGCCAAATTGACACATAAAATCAACCATTGCAGGAGATAAAGCTGGAGTGTTTGCAGTGAGGAAGAAGGAAGCTGAGGGAGAGGAAAGCTAGATCGCAAGGTGAATGATCCTGGTGTGGCAAGGTGGCAGGAGGGGGGAATGCATGTGCTGACATTGGGGACATAATTCTGGGTGCATAAGTCAGTTAGTTCAGTGATTATAATACTGAAAACGAGTCTCTGCATCTGGGGGACCAAAGCAGAAGTCATCTGGGTGGGGTGAGGGATGGGGTGCCCCCATAGATCTGAGTTGTGAAATCTGAATGGTTGGTTGGAAGATGTTTTGCTAGAAAGCTAAAGATAGAAAAAGCCATCTATTAGCTTGTAGTTTATCTGTAAAGATAAAATGGATTCACTAGCATCCCATTAAAACCCGAGGGAAGGAGATCTTAATGAGTATCTTAATGGAATCAAGAGATAGGCACTAAAGGCTAGCTGTGTATAGGCCATTATTACTCATTTAAGGTGTGTGATCATGTCATTATCGACTGCAGTGTGCTGGATTTATCATTACATGTGAATAAACACAAAAATATTTATCAGACATTCCCTCAATCTATCCCCTCAACTCTGACTTTCTCGTAAGGTTACTGTTATAGCTGGGAATTCTCCTGCCGGGAAGACTTTTCAGGGACCCAGACATCTAGATTTGGGAGAGATTCTGCTGTTGGCTCCTATATATAAAAGTTAAGACTTTAAATTCATCATCATGCATTTGATAGAGTCTAATGGGACAGTGGGAAAGATTTGTGCTTCAATTATTAATATTTGTGCTATCAATACATTTAACAAAACTCATTCCCCTTCAATAAAAGGCAACCATTAACCTCTTCTAAACTAAGCATTATCAACTTGGATAGTTTAAGTTGTCTTTTTAGTGGTTGCATAATGTTGAAATTTCTCATGTCCTCCTCAGGGTCTCCCCCTCCCAGTTGTGGAAACATTTGGTTTGTTGTCTAATGAAAAGGAGAAAAATAGAATGTCTTCTTTCTTCATCTTCTTGTAAGCCTTTCTGAAAATGACTTTCAAGTCAGAAAACATCACATGCTTGGCTATAGATAGTCATGAAGACTTTAGTTTTTAGTCGTAATGGACACCAAATCCCAATGGGACCCCCTCAAATCTGTAAACTGCCATGTAAAACTGTCCAGATTTCTGTTAGAAAACAAGATTTGACTGTTTCAGGAGCATATGTGATTTTTGTCAACTTTTATTCTGGTTAAAAATTTAAAAGGGAGAAACCTGTAATGTCTTTAGCATGAACTTAAGCTACAGTAGGCCTATAGAACAATCACTGAGATGCTATTAAAAGTATATGAATAATAAAACAGCTACAATAAGAAAAGCTTTAAAACCTTGACCTTGGTGGCCCCCTCCCCACCCTTTTGCAGAAAGACTTCTGGGGGCCTGTGGTGGGGGTGGTTTGGCTATACTCTGGCTATGTCCTGGGCAGTTAAATGTTATTTGGGGATCAAGAAAACTGTTCATCCATTTTTTTCTTATTAAGAGTAGAGGCTTTGGGACATTTTCTGGGTTGTAAATGGCAATAAACCATAATGCAGTAATATTCCTAGGAAATCACCTCAGGCTACTTTGTTTATATGAGATATTTATAAGGATGGAAGTTTTATGAAATTGTTTTATTGGTAAAAGTCAAAGACACTAATAGCCTAGGGCCATGGGGATGTGCTAGAACCACTCTGGGATTTTGGAGCAAGCAATTCTGGATTTGAATCAAGGTTTGGCTGTTTAAGAGCTTTGTAACCTTGGGCAAATTGCTCAAGTTCACTGGGTCTTAGTTCCTCCTTTTATAAAATGTAATGAATAACAATACCTATAGTGAAGAGTTACTGAGAGAATTCTGGAGGTGACTCATACAAGGTCTAGAGAACTTTGAGAATAACATATCTATTAATTATATTAGTTGCTTTTCCCCTTCTGCTATTTTGAGATTATTAGTGATATAATATGATGTCTATGATCTTTACTGGATATTAACCACCTATTACAGATCTGTTTTTATAGCAATGAAATGGAGCTGACATTTGAGATCACAATGAATAAATATGATGGCTTCTTTCAGTTAACATTTTTTTGAGAGGCTATGTTGTGGCCTATGGTAGTGCTTCATTCATACTTCTGCTATGTATTCTATCATATAAATATACCACCATTATGTGTACATCTGCTGTTGGATATTTTGATAGTTTCCAGTTTTGCCTGTTAAAAATAGTGCTGCTGTGAGCACTTTAGTGTGTCTCTTTTGGTGAATGTATATTTGCATTTTTGTTGGGAATATATACCTTGAAGTGGAATTGCTGACTTACTGGGTATGTATATGTCTAATTTTAGCAGACTGCCAAACAGTTTTCTAAATTGGTTTCACCATACGATGTAACACACTTGTACTCCTACAAGTGATATCTTAGAGTTCCATTTGCCACATTTGATAGTCAATTGTTTTCATTTAAAATACCCTGATATGTTGGATGTTGATATCTTGCTGTGATTTTGATTTATGATTGTTGTTTAGTTGCTAAGTCATGTCCGACTCTTTTGTGACCCCGTGGACTGATTTGTAGTTACCTGATGACTAATGACCTTGAACACCTTCTCATTTAGCTATTGCCCATTTACATTTCTGTCTTTCTCTGTTCTTCCTCTCTTCCTTGTTCCCTGTCTCCTTCTGTCCTACACTCATTTTGTTGTTGTTCAGTCACTCAGTCATGTCCAGCTGTTTGTAGTCCTATGGACTGCAGCATGTCAGACTTCCCTGTCCTTCACTATCTCCTGGAGCTTGCTCAAACTCATGTCCATTGAATCAATGATGCTATCCAACAGTCTCATCCTCTGTCATCCCCTTCTCTTCCTGCCCTCAGTGTTTCCCAATATTAGGGTCTTTTGGGGTTCAACTTTTCACATCAGGTGGCCAAAGTATTGGAGCTTCAGCTTCACTATTAGTCCTTCCAATGAATATTCAGGGTTGATTTCCTTTAGGATTGACTGACTGGTTTGATCTCCTTGCCGTCCAAGGAACTGTCAAGAATCTTCTCCAACACCACGGTTCAAAAGCATCAATTCTTTAGTGCTCAGACTCCTTTATGGTCCAGCTCTCACATCTGTACATGACTACAAGAAAAACCATAGCTTTGATTATATGGACTTTTGTTGGCAAAGTGATGTCTCTGCTTTTTTTTTTTTTTTTTTTTTTATAAATTTATTTATTTTAGTTGGGGGCTAATTACTTTACAATATTGTAATAGTTTTTGCCATACATTGACATGAATCAGCCATGGGTTTACATGTGTTCCCCTTCCCGGACCCCCCACCCACCTCCCTCCCCCTCCCATCCTTCTGGATCATCCCATTGCCCCGGCCCTGAGCCCTTGTCACATGCATCGAACATGGAATGGTGCTCTGTTTCACATATGACAATACACATGTCTCAATGCCATTCTCCCAGAACGTCCCACCCTCACCTTCTCCCTCAGAGTCCATAAAATTGTTCCATGCATCTGTGTCTCTTATTCTGTCTCGCATATAGGGTTATCGTTACCATCTTTCAAATTCCATATATATGCATTAGTATACTGTATTGTTGTTTTTCTTTCTGGCTTACTTCACTCTGTATAATGGGCTCCAGTTTCATCCATCTCAGTAGAACCGGTTCAAATGTATTTTTTTTAATGGCTGAGTAATATTCCATTGTGTATATGTACCACAGCTTCCTTATCCATTCATCTGCTGATGGACATCTAGGTTGCTTCCATGTCCTGGCTATTGTAAACAGTGCTGCGATGAACATTGGGGTACACGCGTCTCTTTCAATTCTGGTTTCCTCGGTGTATATGCCCAGCAGTGGGATTGCTGGGTCATATGGCAGTTCTATTCCCAGTTTTTTAAGGAATCTCCACACTGTTCTCCATAGTGGCTGTACTAGTTTGCATTCCCACCAACAGTGTAAGAGGGTTCCCTTTTCTCCACACCCTCTCCAGCATTTATTGCTTGTAGACTTTTGGATAGCAGCCATTCTGACTGGTGTGAAATGATACCTCATTGTGGTTTTGATTTGCATTTCTCTAATAATGAGTGATGTTGAGCATCTTTTCATGTGTTTGTTAGCCATCTGTATGTCTTCTTTGGAGAAATGTCTGTTTAGTTCTTTGGCCCATTTTTTGATTGGGTCGTTTATTTTTCGGGAATTCAGCTGCAGAAGTTGCTTGTATATTTTTGAGATTAATTGTTTGTCTGTTGCTTCATTTGCTATTATTTTCTCCCATTCTGAAGGCTGTCTTTTCACCTTGTTTATAGTTTCCTTTGTTGTGCAAAAGCTTTTAATTTTAATTAGGTCCCATTTGTTTATTTTTGCTTTTATTTCCAATATTCTGGGAGGTGGGTCATGGAGGATCCTGCTGTGATTTATGTCGGAGAGTGTTTTGCCTATGTTTTCCTCTAGGAGTTTTATTGTTTCTGGTCTTACGTTTAGATCTTTAATCCATTTTGAGTTTATTTTTGTGTACGGTGTTAGGAAGTGTTCTAGTTTCATTCTTTTACAAGTGGTTGACCAGTTTTCCCAGCACCACTTGTTAAAGAGATTGTCTTTTCTCCATTGTATATTCTTGCCTCCTTTGTCGAAGATAAGGTGTCCATATGTGCGTGGGTTTATCTCTGGGCTTTCTATTTTGTTCCATTGATCTATATTTCTATCTTTGTGCCAGTACCATACTGTCTTGATGACTGTGGCTTTGTAGTACAGCCTAAAGTCAGGCAGGTTGATTCCTCCAGTTCCATTCTTCTTCCTCAAGATTGCTTTGGCTATTCAAGGTTTCTTATATTTCCATACAAATTGTGAGATGATTTGTTCTAGTTCTGTGAAAAATACCATTGGTAGCTTGATAGGGATTGCATTGAATCTGTAGATTGCTTTGGGTAGAATACTCATTTTCACTATATTAATTCTTCCAATCCATGAACACGGTATATTTCTCCATCTGTTTGTGTCCTCTTTGATTTCTTTCATCAGTGTTTTATAGTTTTCTATATATAAGTCTTTTGTTTCTTTAGGTAGATATATTCCTAAGTATTTTATTCTTTTTGATGCAATGGTGAATGGTATTGTTTCCTTAATTTCTCTTTCTGTTTTCTCATTATTGGAGTATAGGAATGCAAGGGATTTCTGTGTGTTAATTTTATATCCTGCAACTTTACTATATTCATTGATCAACTCTAGTAATTTTCTAGTAGAGTCTTTAGGGTTTTCTATGTAGAGGATCATGTCATCTGCAAACAGTGAGAGTTTTACTTCTTCTTTTCCTATCTGTATTCCTTTTATTTCTTTTTCCGCTCTGATTGCTGTGGCCAAAACTTCCAAAACTATGTTGAATAGTAGTGGTGAAAGTGGGCATCCTTGCCTTGTTCCTGACTTTAGGGGAAATGCTTTCAATTTTTCACCATTGAGGATAATGTTTGCTGTGGGTTTGTCATATATAGCTTTTATTATGTTGAGATATGTTCCTTCTATTCCTGCTTTCTGGAGGGTTTTAATCATAAATGGATGCTGAATTTTGTCAAAGGCTTTTTCTGCATCTATTGAGATAACCATATGGTTTTTTTCTTTCAATTTGTTAATGTGGTGTATTACATTGATTGATTTGCGGATGTTAAAAAAACCTTGCATTCCTGGGATAAAGCCCACTTGGTCATGATGTATGATCTTTTTAATATGATGTTGGATTCTGTTTGCTAGAATTTTATTAAGGATTTTTGCATCTATGTTCATCAGTGATATTGGCCTGTAGTTTTCCTTTTTTGTGACATCTTTGTCTAGTTTTGGAATTAGGGTGATGGTGGCCTCATAGAATGAGTTTGGAAGTTTACCATCTTCTGCAATTTTCTGGAAGAGTTTGAGTAGGATAGGTGTTAGCTCTTCTCTAAATTTTTGGTAGAATTCCGCTGTGAAGCCGTCTGGTCCTGGGCTTTTGTTTGCTGGAAGATTTCTGATTACAGTTTCGATTTCCGTGCTTGTGATGGGTCTGTTAAGATCTTCTATTTCTTCCTGGTTCAGTTTTGGAAAGTTATACTTTTCTAAGAATTTGTCCATTTCTTCCAAGTTGTCCATTTTATTGGCATATAGCTGTTGGTAGTAGTCTCTTATGATCCTTTGTATTTCTGTGGAGTCTGTTGTGATCTCTCCATTTTCATTTCTAATTTTGTTGATCTGATTCTTCTCCCTTTGTTTCTTGATGAGTCTGGCTAATGGCTTATCAATTTTGTTTATCTTCTCGAAAAACCAGCTTTTAGTTTTGTTGATTTTTGCTATGGTCTCTTTTGTTTCTTTTGCATTTATTTCTGCCCTAATTTTTAAGATTTCTTTCCTTCTACTGACCCTGGGGTTTTTCATTTCTTCCTTCTCTAGTTGCTTTAGGTGTAGAGTTAGTTGATTTATTTGATTTTTTTCTTGTTTCTTGAGGTACGCCTGTATTGCTATGAACCTTCCCCTTAGTATTGCTTTTACAGTGTCCCATAGGTTTTGGGTTGTTGTGTTTTCATTTTCATTCGTTTCTATGCATAATTTTATTTCTTTTTTGATTTCTTCTGTGATTTGTTGGTTATTCAGAAGCGTGTTGTTTAGCCTCCATATGTTGGAACTTTTAATAGTTTTTTTCCTGTAATTGAGGTCTAATCTTACTGCATTGTGGTCAGAGAAGATGGCTGGGATGATTTCAATTTTTTTGAATTTACCAAGGCTAGATTTATGGCCCAGGATGTGATCTATCCTGGAGAAAGTTCCATGTGCACTTGAGAAAAAGGTAAAATGGATTGTTTTGGGGTGGAAAGTCCTGTAAATATCAATTAAATCTAATTTGTCTATTGTATCATTTAAAGTTTGTGTTTCCTTGTTAATTTTCTGTTTAGTTGATCTATCCATATGCGTGAGTGGAGTATTAAAGTCTCCCACTATTATTGTGTTATTGTTAATTTCCCCTTTCATACTTGTTAGTATTTGCCTTATATATTGTGGTGCTCCTATGTTGGGTGCATATATATTTATGATTGTTACGTCTTCTTCTTGAATTGATCCTTTGATCTTTATGTAGTGTCCTTCTTTGTCCCTTTTCACATCCTTTATTTTAAAGTCTATTTTATCTGAAATGAGTATTGCGACTCCTGCTTTCTTTTGGTCTCCGTTTGCATGGAATATGTTTTTCCATCCTTTCACTTTCAGCCTATGTGTGTCCCTAGTTTTGAGGTGGGTCTCTTGTAGACAGCATATATAGGGGTCTTGTTTTTGTATCCATTCAGCAACCCTTTGCCTTTTGGTTGGGGCATTCAACCCATTTACATTTAAGATAATTATTGATAAGTATGATCCCGTTGCCATTTACTTTGTTGTTTTGAGTTCGTGTTGAAACATCCTTTCTGTGTTTCCTGTTTAGAGAAGATCCTTTAGCATTTGCTGGAGAGCTGGTTTGGTGGTGCTGAATTCCCTCAGCTCTTGCTTGTCTGTAAAGCTTTTGAATTCTCCTTCATATCTGAATGAGATCCTTGCTGGGTACAGTAATCTGGGTTGTAGATTATTCTCTTTCATTACTTTAAGTATGTCCTGCCATTCCCTTCTAGCCTGAAGGGTTTCTATTGAAAGATCAGCTGTTATCCTTATGGGGATCCCCTTGTGTGTTATTTGTTGTTTTTCCCTTGCTGCTTTTAATATTTGTTCTTTGTGTTTGATCTTTGTTAATTTGATTAATATGTGTCTTGGGGTGTTTCGCCTTGGGTTTATCCTGTTTGGAACTCTCTGGGTTTCTTGGACTTCTGTGACTATTTCTTTCCTCAATTTAGGGAAATTCTCAACTATTATCTCCTCGAGTATTTTTTCATGGCCTTTCCTTTTATCTTCTTCTTCTGGGACTCCTATGATTCGAATGTTGGGGCGTTTCATATTGTCCCAGAGGTCCCGGAGGTTTTCCTCATTTCTTTTGATTCTTTTTTCTTTTTTCCTCTCTGCTTCGTTTATTTCCATCATTCTATCTTCTACCTCACTTATCCTATCTTCTGCCTCCGTTATTCTACTGTTGGTTCCCTCCAGAGTGTCTTTTATCTCCTTTATTTCATTATTCATTCTATATTGATTCCTTTTTATTTCTTCTAAGTCCTTGATAAACATTTCTTGCATCTTCTCAATCTTTGTCTCCAGGCTATTTATCTGTAACTCCATTTTGCTTTCAAGATTTTGGATCATTTTTATTATCCTTATTCTAAATTCTTTTTCGGATAGATTCCCTATCTCCTCCTCTTTTGTTTGGCTTTGTGGGCATTTCTCATTTTCCTTTACTTGCTGAGTATTTCTCTGCCTTTTCATCTTGTTTAGATTGCTGTGTTAGGCGTGGCCCTTCTGTATTCTGGTAGTATGAAGTTCCTCTTTGTTGTGGAGGTTCCTCACTGCGGTTGGGGTTGGACAGGTGGCTTGTCAAGGTTTCCTGGTTGGGGGAGCTTGTGTCGGTGTTCTGATGGGTGGAGCTGGATTTCTGCTCTCTAGAGTGTAATGGAGTGACCAGTATTAATTTTTGAGATGTCTATGGATTTGGTGTGCCTCTGGGCAGCCTGTATATTGATGCTCAGGTCTATGTTCCTGCGTTGCTGGAGAATTTGCGTGGTATGTCTTGCTCTGGAACTTATTATCTCTTGGGTGGAGCTTGGTTTCAGTGAATTTATGGAGGCTATTGGATGGTCTCTTATTAATTAATGTTTCCCCTGGCTTTCAGTCTTATTCTTGCAGTAGCCTCAAGACTTCTCCTTCCATACAGCCTCAATAATAAAACTTTTAGGTTAATGGTGAAAAGATTCTCCACAGTGAGGGATACCCAGAAAGGTTCACTGAGTTACATGGAGAGATGAGGTGGGGGGGGTGGGTTGAGGTGACCAGGAGGGGAAGAGGGGAATTCAAATGTGGAGAGAGCAATCTAGCCAGTAAGCACTTCCCTCTGTGCTTTCCACAGTTTGGAACCCTCAGAGTGATTCACAGAGATACATAGAGAGGGGGGAGGAAGGTAACAGAGGTGAGCATGAGTAGAAAGGGA
The DNA here is from genome assembly GCF_054371585.1 of Giraffa tippelskirchi. Taxonomy (NCBI): domain Eukaryota; kingdom Metazoa; phylum Chordata; class Mammalia; order Artiodactyla; family Giraffidae; genus Giraffa; species Giraffa tippelskirchi. The sequence continues at coordinate 194,249,042 of NC_137275.1, forward strand.
GGAATTAAGAGGGGAGAGAGAGATCTGGGCAGTATCCTGTTCCTGAAGTGTTCTCCGGTACCCAGAACACCCTCAGAGATTCACAGAATTGGGTTGAGAAGAGAAGGAGGAGGGTGGGAGATAGAGGTTCCCTGGGGGAGAAGAAAGAGCATCAATAGGGGGAGAGAGTGATCAGGCCAGTGATCACACTCCTGAGTAAAAATGGGTCCTAAAGATTGGGTTCTTAAATGTACAAAGTTGATATCAAATATGTAAAACAAAGATTAAAAATCTAGAGTAGAGGTTAGACTCTTATAAAACTTACAATCTAAAAAAAAAAAAAAAAAGAAAAAAGGGAACAGTGTAAAAAGAAAAAAAACAGTAAAACAGTAAAAAAAGAAACAGTAAAAAAATGTAGAACAGGAAAAAAACATTAAAAAAAAAAGAAAACACAAAAGGTATAAGACATATGTATGTAGTTTGCTTCAAAAATAGGGGTTTTTTTTTTTTTGCAAGTTAATAGTGGGTTATGAAAATGAAAGTTAAAGGTGTAATAGAGGACTTGAAGAAAAAGGAAAGAAGAGAAAAAAAAATTTTTTTAATTAAAAAAAAAAATTAAAAAAACAAAAAAATAATAATAGTAAAAAATATATATATCCCGGACTTTCTCTGGAGCTGTTGTGAGCAGTGTGGGATCTGCTCAGTTTTAGATAGATCCTTATTCCTGCTTATACTTTTCAAGATCTATAGGTCCTTTTTAATGCAGTCGGTATTAACTACAGGGATCTTAATCTGTTGGCCTGTCCCTTCCAAAGCGCTTCCCTCTGTTTATTTGGCTTCTGTTTGGAGATCTCTTCAGTATCTAATTTCCGCCCTGCAACAAAGCGGTGGAGGTGATCTCTTTAGGTTCGCTTGTTCAATCGTGCTGTGGGGAGGAAGGAACACTGCAATTCTGGCGTGTGTGTGGTAAGCTCGCAGTGTCTCGGCCGCACTGGGTTCGCCCCCGCTCACGGCGTGTGTGCTTTCCCCGTCTACCCTGCTCAGGCTTCAGGTTACTCGGCCGGGGAGCGGGCCCTGAGCTGCGTGCACTTCCCAGGTCTAAGCCGCTCAGGTTCAGGCTCCCGGTTACTCCACAAAGGCGCAGACTCGGTTTTGCCCGCGGCTTGTGCCGTTCCCGGTCGGAGCTGCCCAGGCGGCCAGGAGTTTGGCGAGGGCGCTGTCCCCTGTTGGGGCGGTGCGGCTTATCACCTCCCTGGTCCCCGCCTCGGTTTACGGGCGCGCCCGGCTCCGGTGTGCTTTGTGTCGGTTCTGGGGAGCTGGTCTCTGGCTGCGACCCTCCCGGCGGCTGTCGACCCTCCGGAATCTCAGGCAGTCTTTGCTTAAAAACTGGGAGCCTGTTTGCAGTTTGGTAGGGGGTGCCCTCTCTGGAGCCGAGTTTGCCCCTCTCCGGCTCTGGCGGGCCCCGCCTGCCCGCTGTGTCCGGCGGGGGATGGGGCGGTCCGCAGCCGGCTAGCTCTCCTCTGGTATCGCTCAGTCCTTTGTTCTGTGAGCGGGCCGGCAGTGCCTTAGAGTTGGGCTTTTCGCGGGATAGTTCTCTCTCTCTCGCTGTCCCACAGTTTAGGTTACTATCTCACGTTAGCTCCCTCAGATTGCCCTCGGGGCACTCGGGCCCGGTCCTTACCCTAGGCAATGCCGCCCGCTCCTCTCCGTTCAGCCCCCACTTGCTGGTGGCGGATGATGCAAGCGTCTGGGGTTCTTTGCTGGGAGTTGCTTTAGGCACGTAATCTGTGGATTTTATTTATTTTTTCCTCCCAGTTACGTTGCCCTCCGAGATAAAAAATCCTCCCCCACACCCGCCGGTGAGAGGGTTTCCTGGTGCTTGGAAATTCCTCCTCTTTTACGACTCCCTCCCCGGGACGGGTCTCCGTCCCTAACTCTTTTGTCTCTCTTTTTATCTTTTATAATTTCTCCTACCTCTTTTGAAGATAATGCGCAGTTTTTGTGAAAGCCTGACGTCCTCAGCCAGCCTTCAGAAGTAGTTTTGTGAAGTTTGGTCAGCGTTCAGATGTTCTTTCGATAAATTTGTGGAGGAGAGAGTGGTCTCCCCGTCCTATTCCTCCGCCATCTTAGCCCCCTCTCTGTCTCTGCTTTTTAATATGCTGTCTAGGTTTGTCATAGCTTTTCTTCCAAGGAGCAAGTGTCTTTTAATTTCATGGCTGTAGTCACTGTCTGCAGTGATTTTGGAGCCCAAGAAAATAAAATCTGTCACTGTTTTCATGGTTTCCCCATCTCTTTTCCATGAAGTGATGGGACCAGATGTCATAATTAGTTTTTTGTGTGTTGAGTTTTAAGCCTACACTCATTGGCCATCCATATTTCAGGTTTTTTTTTCTACTGCTGTATAAGTTTATATATTAGCCTGAACTTAGGCTACTCATTAGGATTGAAAAGGACTGCCTTGGAGTACTTCCCACCCAGCACTGGTGGGAAAGGGCATATCTGGGATCATCTTTCAGGTACTCCACCTGTCCTTGTGACCTTGGTTGTTGCTTTATGCCTTGGATCTCTCTTTGGTTGGTAAAATAAAGGTACTTTAAATGATTTATAAGGGCACTTTTCATCTCTGGCATTTTGCGACTTCACATATTTTGGCAGAACATTTACTATGTTCTCACTGCCTTTTGAGATTCCACCCTAAAGTGATCTGGAGTAGTGATTGTAAAAAATGGGCTTAAGAGTCATTGTAGCGTGGGTGTGACTTGTCCCTTAATCTTACTGGCCAGAGGACCTGGGGGAAGTAGGGCCTGGCTGAACTGAAGAACTTACTGTTTTAGGAAAATGGAGAAATTTCTTAGTGACAATATGAATCAGAAGCCATATGGGCTGAAGTAAAAATTGGAAGTCCCTATGGCACCCCACTCCAGTATTCTTGCCTGGAAAATCCCATGGACGGAGGAGCCTGGTAGGCTACAGTCCATGGGGTCGCTAAGAGTCGGACACGACTGAGCGACTTTACTTTCACTTTTCCCTTTCATGCACTGGAGAAGGAAATGGCAACCCACTCCAGTGTTCTTGCCTGGAGAATCCCGGGGACGGCAGAGCCTGGTGGGCTGCCATCTATGGGGTCACACAGAGTCGGACACGACTGAAGCGACTTAGCATAGCATAGCAAACGTAGTTATGGACTTGCCTGGTGGCTCAGAAGGTAGAGCGTCTGCCTACAATATGGGAGACCCGGGTTCCATCCCTGGCTCGGGAAGATCCTCTGGAGGAGGAAATGTCAACCCCCTCCAGTATTCTTGCCTGGAAAATCCCATGGATGGAGGAGCCTGGTAGGCTACAGTCCATGGGGTCGCAAAGAGTCGGACACGACTGAGTGACTAAACTTTCTTTCTTCTTTCACTTTCAAAGGTAGCTATGGGGCTTCCCTTGTGGCTTAGATGGTAAAGAATCCACAGGCAATTCAGGAGATCTGGATTTGATCTCTGGGTCATGAAGACCTCCGCAGGGAGGAGAATGGCTATTCACTCCAGTATTTTTGCCTAGAGTATTCCATGGACAGAGGAGCCTGGTGGGCTACAATCCATGGGATCACAAAGAGTTGGGCATGACTTAGCAACTAACACAAACACACACACACATACACACAAACACAAAAGTAGTTATAGTTCAAAATTTTCTTAAGAATCACAATCATATTTATTCAAGATGTACTGAGATTTTGAATTACCTGTTTGGCTCCAGCCTCTTGCTTGCCTCCTCCATCTCTGTTCATAGCAGGACTGGAGACCCTCAGCCAAACATGCCACCTGAAATTGTCTGTTATTCAGCAGAGGACTGAGAGATTGGTGATGAGTAGGGGGATCACCAGGTGGCTCTGAGTGCCCCCCTCCTCCAGCACTTCCACTATAATCCTTCTACTATGGGGAACCACCAGGGAACTTAGACTGAATTTAGTCACTGCACAACAGAAAAGAATTTGCTCAAATGGGTTTTGTAAAAAAATATATAAGCTTTGTGGTTTTTTGTTTTGTTGCTTACAAGTATTTTATTTTATATCAAATTCTAAGACCATAGAAAAATGTTAACAGCATCATTATTCTATGCAATCAATTTTAAAGACACATATAAACAGACTGTACATCTATAGTGATTAATTTAACCAGTTCCCTGTGTAGATATTTAAATTGTTTAGTTTTCCTGTATCAGAAACTATAAACATCCTTTTAGCTAATTCTGTATGTATGAGTTTAATTTTTAAGAACTTTTTTATTATGGAAAATTTCAAACATACACAAAAGTAGAAGGAGGAGTGTAATAAATCCCCATGAATCCATCAATTAGCTTCAAGAATTATCAACATCTGGCCAATCTCATATTCTATTGTCCCCTCTCCATTTTTTGAAGCAAATCTCAGACATCATATCATTTTATCCTTAGATAATTTGGTGTGTACTTCTAAATGATAAGAACACTTTATAAAATTTGTTGTTGTTTCTCATGTTTAAACTGTATGTGTACTATATAAAAAGTGAGGAGACTAGGTAAATATAACTTTCTATTGCTGTGTAACAACTTACCACAAATTTAGTGGGTTAAAACAACACACATTTGTTAACTCACCATTTTCAAAGGTCAAGTCCAGGCATAGTTTAGATTGATCTCCTGCTTCAGGGACTTACCAAGCTCTAATCAAGGTGTTGTTTAGAGCTGTGGTTCTACTCTGTGCTCAGGGTCCTCTTTTAAGCTTATCTGGTTGTTGGAATAATTCAGTTCCTTGTGGTTGCAGGACTGAGGCCCTCTGCTCCTAGAGGCTGCCACAGCTCCCTGCTACATGGCCCTCTCCAGAGGTCCCCTCACAGCATGCAGCCTACTTCTTCAAGCCAGCAAGGGATAGAGGTCTCTGATGGTAGTGAGAGCCCAGTCCTTCTTTTTAGGACTTTCACCTATTAAGCCAGGCCCATGTAGGATAATCTTTCTTTTGATTAAATAAGAATCAACTGATTTGGCAAAATTCCTTCACTTTTGCCATGTTCTATTGGCTAGAGGCAAGTCACGGTCCTGCCCATACTGAAGGGGCAGAGTCTGTATAAAGGCATAACAATAAATAAGAAGAAAATAATACCTGGTATTCTATGCTGTTCACAGTAGGAGTTGGCAAATTTTTTTCTGTAAAAAATGGTAAATATTTTAGGCTTCATACACCAAATGGCCTTTGTTACAACTATTCAACTATTCAGTAAAGCTGCCACAGACAGTATGTAAATGAATAAATAAAACTATTTACAAAGACAAGTCTAAAGTCACATTTGATCAGTGGGCTTGTGTTTGCTGACCCCTGACTTAGGATATGCAATGTTCTAATATACTTTTCTCTCTTCAAAAATATACACCCATGCACAATGCCACTGTATGCATATTGTTGAATAATCTGCTGATTTGGGATCATGTCTTATGGTCATGATGAGAAATAGTGATCTAAATTGAGGTTGACATAAACACATTGCTATAATAAAATAGATAACTAATAAGGACCTACTGGAACTAGGAAACTTCTCAATACTCTGTAGTGACCTATATGGGAAAAGAATCTATAAAAGAGTGGATATGTGTGTATGTATAACTGATGTTGGAGAAGGGAATGGCAACCCACTTCAGTATTCCTGCCTAGAGAATCCCATGGACAGAGGAGCTTGGCAGGCTACAATCCATGGGGTCACAAAGAATCGGACATGACTGAGTGATTAACACACACACAAATAACTGATGTATGGCAGAAAATAACACGATATTATAAATCAGTTATACTCTAATGAAAACTAATTAAATAAAAAGGAAATAGTGATCTAAAAATCTGTTCATATCTGCCTTGTTGAGGACATTAGTCTTTACATGTCTCAGTAATTTGTACCACGGAGCTCCATGTGAAGGTCTTTCTTTGAAACTTAGAGGCAAGAGAAGTTTTGCTTCTTCTGACTAACTGATTCTTTTATCCTATTACAAACATTATATAATTCACCATATTTCCCTTTTTGTTTTGGCTTTCAGAAAGCTCAGAGTTTAACCTGAAATGCAGTTATTGAAACTCTAAAGTCCTGAAAGACTGCATGCTGGACTTATCTGCTCAGGTATTGATATTTTATCCTTATTTTAGTTTTCTGCATTTCTCTATTTTACTATTATTTCACTGTATAAACTTTAACGTTGAGTAAAAATATGAACTTCTTGTCCTTGGATTCAAAGGAATTAATTGAATTTATATTAATATTAATAATAGCTCCAAAGTAGAAACATTCCAAATATCCATCAAGAGGAGAATTGATAAATCGTGGTGTTACCATATGATGGAATTTTCCACAATGACAGAAAAGACCAAACTACTGATTCATGCTGCAGCATGGAAGGACCTCTCAGACATGATACTGACTGGAAGAGGTCAGACATAAAAGAGTACGTAGTATGATTCCATTTATACCAAGTCCAGGAATGGAAGGCTACAGGAATGGAAGTGATGGAAGTCAGAAAGGGACTGTCATGGGCAGGGTCAATTTTCTGGGAAGTAGCAAGAGGATACCTTATGGGTGCTAGAAATATTCTAGATCTTGACCTGAGCTGTTGTTATTGGGTATCTGGACTAGTAGAAAATCATTGAGGTATAGATTTAGGGTTAATATACTTTATTCACTCCACTGTGTGTCTATCCAGCCTCCTCCTCGCCACCTTCAAAGAGAACTGTGGATAATACAGCTTCTTGCTTATTTCTCTTCCATGTTTATGCCCAGGTCTGTTGGAAGAGAACTTAGTTCTTGATTTCAAAGGTCCATATCTTTTTTTATTTTCAAAAGTTCACAGGTTAGCAGAAATTGTACACTTTTATTATACCACCTCCCTTAAATGCATAGCTGAAAAAATAGGTAACGACAGCTTTTCAACCATGAAATCAGGCCAGTGTCTATGACTCTACTGTTGGCCCACCCTATAAAGTGGCTGGGAAGGGTGTGTAGGGGCTGGAATTGGGCCCTGGGCTGCTTGCTAAGCTCAGTACCTAAGGGGTTTGTGCCTGGGACTTCGGAACCTAAGGAATGTTTTATAAAATAGAACAACAAGAATCAAAATCAATATTAACTCCCTCTCCTTATGTTTCACATGTACATTCTACTTAAGGATGCTAAGAATACAACCTTTAGTTGGCCTAGTAATGGCTTAATGGGACAGAGCCATATGGAGTTTGGGGGAAGAATGAGTTTTTGCTGACCTAAGAGATCCATACTTTTGGCTGAGGCCTCTTAGAAAGACTGAGTTCATCTTGACTTTTAAGAGGTCAGGATGGCCATTACTCAGAGGAAAGCATGTGAGGAAATATGGGCGGAAGCAGCTAATCAAACCTATCCTGGCTGAAATACCAATGTCCAGGAAAGGACACAACAACAAAAATCAAAAGCAGATCAAGATATAAAAATACATTTAGCATTTTTAAACAGTAAGATGTAAATTTCAACCATATACATACATAATCAACCATATATATAGATACCATCGAAACCTACCTCTTTAGAGCAAAATGATAATGAAATATTAATATATACTGAACTGATTCTCAAGATAAGTTGGCTTTTTCTTGTAATATATGAGGTAAGCTAGAATTATTGGTCGCTGTGAAGTTTCCTCATCGCAATGAAAGAAATGGCAATAGTGGAAAAAATCCCCAACAATGCATTTCAGTAAGTCCAATTAATGAATGCTCATATGACTTTCATATTAGGTTAAAAAAAAATCTCGTCCCTATTTTGGGCACTTCGGATATGTTTAGGTAAAATTTGCATTTAAACCTACATAGGGACTTCCCTGGTGGTCTAGTGGTTAAGAGTTCGCCTGCCAATGCAGGGGACATGAGTTTGATCCCTGGGTCGGTAAGATTCCCTAGAGGAGATTCCCACTTCAGTATTCTTGCCTGGGAAATTCCATGGACAGAGGAGCCTGGTGGGCTGCAGTCCATGGGGTCACAAAGAGTCGGACACGACTGAGCGACTTAGCACACATGTACGCGCTTTCCTCAGAGAGCTCCTAATACCCGATTCTCTACTATTTCCTTAATTTCTCACTGTTATCTTCATTTCCGTTCTAAACAATATTATTTTCTCAGCTTCAATCTAAACAAACATGGAATAGTCTTGCTTAATCTGTGAATTCGTGTAGATTAATGAAAGACTGAAGAGCCGCCCAGGGATGACATATATTAATAATTCCATCTTCTTCAGTCAAATTACAGTGTAATTGTAAATTCATGATTTTCTTAACTCACTGATTAAATTGATCAGGGTAAATTATCCCATTGCAGGAAGTTTTGATTCTAAAGTTGATTCCAGAGTCTTTTAGCAGCTTTAGAGGTTTAATCTGTTTCCATAATGTATTTTGTTCATTTTGGCTAAAATGATTTAGTTCTTTGAAAACATATCAAGTTTAAAAGATAAATATTGAATGTTCCTTTTTTTTTTGTACGTTAAATTCTGTATGAGCTATTACTTTTAGTTCAACAATTTAGCAAATATTAAATGGAAGGCACCAGGCCAGATCCTGCAGAGAGATTAAAGGGCAGATGTCATTTCAGTTTATGGGGATAGTTGAACATAAATAATGTATTTCTAACTTATGTTTTTGATATTTTAATTATTATTTTTAATACATTGTTGGGAATAGATATTACTTTCACATTGAACACAATTTGAAAGGTACAAAAGGGCAAAGGTGAAAAGAAAGACAACTTCTCTCTCCTTTTGCACCAGGTTCCCAGTTAACTGCCCTGGAGGAAACCCCCTTCCCTTGTAATCCATGCATTTAAATATGTGCGTGTGTGCACATGTGTGTTCTATCCTTTATACAAAGGTATTGAACCATCATATGCTGTTTTCTGTCCTGCTTTTTTGCATCCTGCTTTTTTTCTTTTACTTGATAATATGTCTTAAAAATCTTGACATATTGGGACATGTTGAGATGTCTCAATCTATTAATAACAACTAAAAACTATTTTGTTGCATGTTGGTGTCACCCTGTATGTAATTCACTAGCCTCTCATTGATGGCATTTAGGTTGTTTCCAGTTTTGTGCTATTATAAACAAGGCTGCCATGAGTTTCTTTGGAAATACGTTGTTTTTCCCTATACTTAACTTATTTTACCTTGTTTTGCATACAGTGTAATACAAAATTGTATTCTTTACTCCCTAAATATTTCCACAAATAAAACACTGGAACAACTCAGAATCTCTTTTCACTTTTTCAGTTTTAAAAGATTTTAGCTTCTTGGTTTCATTGGGAGTAAAGATTTCCTTGAATTATTTTTTAGTTTTGAACATCTGTGAAAGTTTAACTCAGGCTGTTTGAAATTCTGGAAGCCCCAAGCTGTATCAGAGTATGCACATCTAACCAACAGCTTTGCAAGCCGGTGCTTCTCAAACTATCTGTGGTGAAGAATCAGTTCTTTTTCTTTCTTTTTAAAAACATTTTTGTTAGTTGCTCAGTCCTGTCCGACTTTTTGTGACCCCATGGACTGTAGCCCGCCAAGCTCCTCTGTCCATGGAATTCTCCAGGCAAGAACGCTGGTGTGGGTAGCTAGTAACTTCTCCAGGGGATCTTCCTGACTCAGGGATGGAATCCAGGTCTCCCACATTGCAGGTGGGTTCTTTACCATCTGAACCATGTTATTTTTACAATTTCCAGTTCATCATAGACCAGGACCACTATGTTGCTCCACCACAAACGATCACATGAGAGAGAATTTCAAGCTGGCCTCCACCCTGCTCAAACAAGTTACTTGCTTGGATGTTCTATCAATGTTTAAGTTTCTAGCCACTCTTTTTCTTTTTTAAAGCATAGTTGGTAGAAGAATCTTTCTTTGAATGGGCAAAGGCAACACTGAATAAAGCACAAATTTTGTTTTCAGTGTCTTAAACGCATTCTTTCCTGGGAACTTCAGCCTCTAAAAATTACGTTCAATGGAAAAAAGTCACCTTTGCCCAATATATATTCATAAGGATGATTATCAAGGCCTCTAATTCTCTCTTCAAACAAACTCAGAATTGTGACTGATCATGGAAAAACACATTACCTTGACTGATTTAAACTGCAAATCACTAGAGACTTCACTGAGAATATACTAATAATGGCATCTTAAAAATCTTAGAGACTCTTGTGAGAAGAAGAAAGCTCAAGGACTCCCCTTTCTGTTTTTGTTGTTGTTGCTTGTTTGTTTGCTTTTGTTTTTTTAATTAATTAATTAAATTAATTTTTGGCTGCTAGGCTTTCTCTAGTTGCAGTGAGTGGGGGCTACTCTCTTGTTGTGGAGCACGGGCTCTAGGCACGTGGGCTCAGTCGTTGTGGCACAGGGGCTTAGTGGCTCCATGGCATGTGGAATCTTCCAGAATTGAACCTGTGTCCCTGCACTGACAGGTGGATTATTAACCTCTGGACCACCAGGGAAGTCCTCCTTTCTGTTTTTAAAACCATTTTAATTCACTTTTTGAAAAAAGAGAATTAAAATATGTTTAGGCAATGGAGCTTTTTATTTGAGTGCTAATGTTATTGCCAGAAAGTTCTCAGGGTCCTATCACAAGTCCTGGTTTTCTGTAACAGCTGAGTAAAGTAAGAAGTCCTCAAAGGGCCAACTGTGCAGTATGCTGATTGCTTGGTAAACTGGAATCCAAACTTCAGGAGGAAAAAATAACCTTTTCTATAGCAGAAACATCACCAAGGTGAAAAAGATTCTCTCCTTTAACATTCATGTAGTTTTTATTAGCTTCTTCTGTATCATGAAACAAAAAAAAATGTTAATAAATAAATAAAACTCTCTGTAGTTTTTCACATATGGAACCTGAGTGCTGTTCTTCTTTTTTTTTGGCCACTAGGAGGCTAAAGGTCAAGTTCCCACAATTTCCTGCCTTGTCTGCCTCCCCCCGCAGCAGGGAATGACATTTTTGCCCCATAACTCCCTGCACAAAACTGCTCAGAGGGAGTTTCCCCCACTGAAGAAAGAGAGATGTGAGAGCTGGAATATATGTATCTACAATTATTTTAGACTTCTAAATGTATACACTCCTCTGAGAGGCATTTCTTTAAAGGCAATTCTTTTTTTTTTTAAAGAGGAATTTAAAAACATCGGATAAAATCCAATGCTTGAGAAAAATTGGGAAGATGGGGAGAGGGAGAATTATGCCTTTTTGAGAGACATACATAAGTATATCCATGTAGGATTCCATGAAGGTCAAGAAACATGGACTTTGTAGGAGTAAAAAATTACCCATCTTCTAATTTAGCCAGTGGCTTCCATGTGGAAAGGCATGAGCTGGTGGTAAATTGCTCAATACCTTGTCCATAGTTGGGCATTGGGAGCAGCATGAAGGACTTTTTTGCTCCAGGGTCAGGCTGTGGTTCCATTCAACTAATGAGGCCCTGCTGTGCATTCCTAGCATCTAGGATGGTTGCTGGCTCATGATGAGCACACATGACTTTTGAAAGAATAGTCATTTATCTTCTCTCGCCTTTTCTTTTATTCAATCAGTCATTTCGCCTAGTGGATAAAAAGCTCATCCATTTTTGTTTACTGCTTTTCACCATGAGAGGGATGACTGTATATCTATACTTGCTGTTTCAATTAAATGTTAGTTCCACATCTCCAGCTGTTTACCAATCATTTCTACTAGGACAGTTTACTATTGCCTTAAATTTAACAATTTCCAAAGGAATTCATCTTCTTCAAACCAGCCCTGCCTCTTCAGATTTCCATGGATGACAAGTCAGTGTCTTGGCTATCTAGTAGTAGTGTTAGTCATGCAATCATGTCCGACTATTTGTGATCCCATGGACTGTAGCCACCAGACTTCTCTGTCCATGGAATTCTCCAGGCAAGAATACTGGAGTAGGTAGCCATTTCCTTTTCCAGGGGCTCTTCCTTACCCAGGGATTGAACCCAGGTTTCCTTCATTGCAGGCAGATTCTTTACTATCTGAGCCACAAAGGAAGCCCAGTTATCCAAATGCAACGTTTTGGAAATGAATGAATCTCTGAATCCAACCTGTCATTTAATCTCTGAAGACATCTATCATCCAACTTTTCCTCTGAGATTTTCTTATTACCAAACTAGTTAATTCTCTTACCTCTTCATTCCAAAATTCTTGCCATAGCTTCTTCCCTGTACTTTCCAATTATTGATGCCAGATTTACCTTTCTAGCATTGATGTTACACAATTCACCTGTTCAAAATCCATTGTCATGATGTTCAGCATTCATCTGATCCATTCTTCGATGTTTTACACTATATCTAATAACTTTTCTTTCCTGCTGGCTATCAACATTCTCCACTTATTATTTCCCAAATTATAGATACCTTCAGCTTTAGGCCAACTTACTTCCTTATCAAAGGCAAAATGGTTGCCTGAGGAGCCCTTATAAATAGCTGAGAAAAGAAGAGAAATGAAAGGCAAAGGAGAAAAGGAAAGATATACCCATTTGAATGCAGAGTTCAAAGAATAGCAAGGAGAGATAAGAAAGCCTTCCTCAGTGATCAGTGCAAAGAAATAGAGGAAAACAATAGAATGGGAAAGACTACAGATCTCTTCAAGAAAATCAGAGATACCAAGGGAACATTTCATGCAAAGATAGGCACAATAAAGGACAGAAATGGTATGGACCCAACAGAAGCAGAAGATATTAAGAAGAGGTGGCAAGGATACACAGAAGAACTATACAAAAAAGATCTTAATGACCCAGATAACCACAATGGTTGTGACCACTCACCTAGAGCTAGATATTTTGGAGTGCAAAGTCAAGTGGGCCTTAGGAAGCATCACTACAAATAAAACTAGTGGAGATGATGAAATTCCAGCTGAGCTATTTCAAAGCCTAAAAGATGATGCTGTGAAAGTGCTGCACTTAACATGCCAGCAAATTTGGGAAACTCAGCAGTGGCCACAGGACTGAAGAAGGTCAATTTTTATTCCAATCCTAAAGAAAGGAAATGCCAAAGAATATTCAAACTATCACGCAGTTACATTCATCTCACATGCTAGCAAAGTAGTGCTCAAAATTCTCCAAGCCAGGCTTCAACAGTACGTGAACTGAGAACTTCCAGATGTTCAAGGTGGATTTGGAAAATGCAGAGGAACCAGAGATCAAATTGCCAACATCTGCTGGATCGTAGAGAAGCAAGAGAATTCCAGAAAAAAATCTACTTTTGCTTTATTGACTACACTAAAGCCTTTGACTGTGTGGATCACAACAAACTGTGGAAAATTCTTTAAGAGATGGGAACAGCAGACCACCTGACCTGCATCCTGAGAAATCTGTATTCAGGTCAAGAAGCAACAGTTAGCATTGGACATGGAACAATGAACTGGTTCAAAATTGGAAAAGGAACACATCAAGGCTGTATATTGTCACCCTGCTTATTTAACTTATATGCAGAGTATATCATGAGAAGTGCTGGCTGGATTAAGCACAAGCTGGAATCAAGATTGCTGGGAGAAATATCAATAACCTCAAATGTGCAGATGACACCACACTTATGGCAGAAAGCAAAAAGGAACTAAGAAGCCTCTTGATGATGGTGAATGAAGAGAATAAAGGAGCTGGCTTAAAAGTCAACATTTAAAAAAACGAAGATCATGGCATCCCGTCCCATCACTTCATGACAAATAGATGGGGAAACAAAGGAAACTGTGACAAACTTTATTTTCTTGGGCTCCAAAATCATTGCAGATTTTGACTGCAGCCATGAAATTAAAAACACTTGCTTCTTGGAAGAAAAGCTATGACAAACCTAGACAGTATATTAAGAAGCAGAGACATTACTTGCCAACAAAGGTTTGTTTAGTCAAAGCTGTGGTTTTTCCAGTAGTCACATATGGATGTGAGAATTGGACCATAAAGAAAGCTGAGCACCAAAGAATTGATGTTTTTGAACTGTGGTGTTGGAGAAGACTCTTGAGAGTCCTTTGGACTGCAAGGAGATCCAACCAGTCAATCCTAAAGGAAATCAGTCCTGAGTATTCATTGGAAGGACTGATGCTGAAGCTGAAGCTCCAATACTTTGGCCCCCTGAGGCCAAGAGCTGACTCACTAGAAAAGACCCTGATGCTAGAAAGATTGAAGGCAGGAGGAGAAGGGGACGACAGAGGATGAGATGGTTGGATGGCATCACCAACTCAATGGTCATGAGTTTGAGTAAACTCTGGGAGTTGGTGATGGACAAGGAAGCCTGACATACTGGAGTCTCAAAGAGTCAGACATGACTGAGTGACTGAACTGAAATGAACTTCCTTGTCAACCATTATGATATTGTGATTTATGATAAGAAATATATTTTGTCTTTGACCCCATTCCTGGCACAGAGCTCCTAAAACTGTTGGAATTTCTTAAGTGATGAGAGTGATAAAGATGTTTTTGTCATATTAATGAGATGACTTTTGGAAAATACTCAAAGATGGGGGCTGGTTTCCAGGGGAAAGAATCATATGATCTGAAGGTTGGAACTTTTTGTTCTACCCCACTCCCTGACCTCCAGAGAAGGAAGAGGAGCTGGAGGCTGAACAATGAATGGCCATTGACTTAATCAATCCTGTCTATGTAATGAGGCCTCTGTCAGAACCCGGAATGATGGGACTCATCATCACTCTCTCAGAGAGAGTTCAGGCTGTGAACATGTGGAGGTGATGGGAGAGTGGTCTGCCTGGAGAGGTCATGGAAGCTCTGTAGAGCTTCTCCCAAACCTTGGCCCTGTGTATCTCTTCCACCTCACAGTTCCTTAGTTATATCCTTTTATAATAAACCTGTGATCTAGTAAGTAAAATATTACCCTGAGTTCTGTGAGCTCTTCTAGCAAATTAATTGAACCAGAAACACAGGTGATTACTGGACTTCATATTGATGTCTGAAGTGGGTGAGCTAGTAGTCTTATAGGACTGAACCCTTAAGCTCTGGGATCTGATGCTAACTCCAGAATTGAGTAAAATTGTAGGACACTTAGCTTGGGACACTTACCTGTTTGTGTGGGGAACCCCTTCCCCTCCAATGGTGGAATCAGGTGAAGAACCCTTCTAACCACCCATTAGAATCTTCTTTAGTTCTTCCTTTACTCATGTCCTCTTCCCCTCCTGATTTCTCACCCATCACACACATCCAGATGACACACATCCTCAAGATCCAGCTCAGATTCCTCTTCCTCCAGGCAGCCTGCGCTCTCCAACCCGTATCTCCCTGTTTTCTTCTTCATGCAGACATGCTCAGAGGCAAGACAAGGACAGAGGGGAGATTCAAGATCATCTATAGCAGCCATAACCCTGACCAGCATTTGCTGGGAGCTCAAAGGGTCACAAAGTGCTTCCTCTCACATTTCTTCTTATTTAATTTCTCAAGGACTAGTAGATGTTTGGAACTAGGAATATCTGGCACAACCAAAAGACAACTTTGTCTGGGGTCATGAAGTTATTCTTAGTTTTCATGAGGACTACCATGGAGACAAGCTCTTGTTTTGGGTATCTTTAGAATCCTAGTTCTATGTGAATGAAGTTTCAGTGGGTACCAAAAGGCAGAAACTTTAAGTAAGAGTTGTCAGATGTCCAGCAAGGTGAAACTTTTTTTGGATAGAGAAACTTGATATGGGAAATTTTCAAAGTGACTGAAGTTATCAGGTTACCAAAGGTACTGAGATAGACCCAGTGGGAGGAAAGGTTGTCAGCAATTTGACTAAAATAATCTCACTATGAGGATCAAAAGAGATGAGGTCAGAGGGCTGACTCTTGTATAGAATCAGGTGGTCAGAAGGGAGCTATGCTTCTGAGTACATGAGAGGTAGCCAGCTGGATGTGTCCTCCATTGGCTGTTCTGTTGTCAGGCATGTACCTGTGGGTACAGAAAAACTTAGCCGGGGTGCATCTTGGCACTCCTATGTTTGTAGAGCCCCTACAGACTGAGCTGAGCTCTTTGTCAGTGTGGTGTGATGACCACCACATGGCTCAGAAGTGACCTGATCCAAGGATACAATGCAGATGGTAGTGATGGTGAGTAGAACTCTTTAACCAACTTCTTGAGTATTGCTGTGATCAGTGTTGGGTCCTGACTTTCCACATGGAAGGAGCTTAGCTCCAACTATCTTGTTGGAAGGTGGACCATGTATGGGATTGATTAGTGCCTTTGTATAACATTGAGAAAAAGTCTGATAGATACACCCTACTCTCTATAAAGTAAACAACAAGGATTTACTGTATAGCACAGGAAACTATATACAATATCTTGTAACAACCTATAATGGAAAAGAATCTGATATATAGTATATATGTATGTGGGGGCTTCTCAGGTGGCTCAGTGGGTAAAGAATCTGTCTGCAATGCAGGAGTCACAGGAGATGCAGGTTCAATCCTTGGGCTGGGAAGATTCCCTGGAGGAGGGCATGGTAACCCACTTTGGTATTCTTGCCTGGAGAAGATCATGGACAGAGGAGCCCGGCAAGCTTCAGGCTGCGGGGCAGCAAATAGTTGGACATGCTGAAGCAATTGAGCATGCATGCATGCATATATATGTATGTATAACCAACTCACTTTACTGTACACCTGAAACTAAAAATGTTGAAATCAATTGTATTTCAATTAAAATTTTTTCTTCCATTAAAAATATGAAAATGTCTGTAGTCCTTATCAAAGTATCAGTGTATGAATGGAGATTATGGGACCACTCAGTATCCCCATCCTACCTTCCAAGACCTCCATGGAAGGAATGATAGTACCCTGGCTCGCAGGAACCATCAGAACTCATCCTTTGGCTATGACAGTGCCTGGTCTGGGAGCAGTTGTATGGTACTCCTGGTGGCTCAGACGGTAAAGCGTCTGTCTACAATACGGGACACCGGGGTTCGATACCTGGGTGGGGAAGATCTCCTGGAGAAGGAAATGGCAACCCACTCCAGTATTCTTGCCTAGAAAATCCCATGGATGGAGGAGCCTGGTAGGCTACAGTCCATGGGGTCGCAAAGAGTTGGACAAGACTCAGTGACTTCACTTTCACTTTCCTGACTCAGAGCTACTACCTTAGTTAAGGTAAGGTAAGCTCCTGTAACAAATTAGACTCCAAATTATATAATGGCTCAAATGCTATATAGGTTTATTTCTTTTTCACGTAGCAGTCTAAAGGGGCTGTTCCTGGTCAGTGGGTTTCTCTCCTTCATGCAGTGATTCAGGATTCAAAGTGTCTTTCATCTAGACCCTTGAGACATCTCACTTCAGGTAGAAGAGTTCAGGGGAAAGGAAAAACAAAGGAGAAGCACCTCCTTCATAAAGGCTGGCCCTGAAATGGTGTACATCATTTCTACTCATATTCTCTTGGTGAAGACTACTGTTTTGTTTTGTTTTTAATTTTTTTATTGAAGGATAATTGCTTTACAGGGTTTTGTTATTTTATGTCAAACCTCAACATGAATCAGCCATAGGTATATATATATCCCTTCCCTTTTGAACCTCCCTCCCATCTCTCTCCCCATCCCAACCCTCTAGGTTGATATAGAGCCCCTGTTTGAGTTTCCTGAGACATACAGAAAATTCCCACTGACTACTTATTTTACATATGGTAATGTAAGTTTCCATGTTACTCTTTCCATACATCTCATTCTCTCCTTCCCTCTCGCCATGTCCATAAGTCTATTCTCTATATCTGTTTCTCCATTGCTGCCCTGTAAATGAATTATTCAGTACCATTTTTCTAGATTCCATATATGTGCATTAGAATACAACATTTATCTTTCTCTTTATGACCCACTTCACTCTGTATAATAGGGTCTATGTTCGTCCATCTCATCAGAACTTACTCAAATGCATTCTTTTTATGGCTGAGTAATATTCCATTGTGTATATGTACCACACTTTTTTATCCATTCATCTGTCAATGGACATCTAGGTTGCTTCCATGTTCTAGCTATTGTAAACAGTGCTGCAATAAATAATGGGATACAAGTGTCTTTTTCAACCCTGGTTTCTTCAGGGTATATGCCTAGGAGTGGGATTGCTGGGTCATATGGTGGTTTTATTCCTAGTTTTTTAAGGAATCTTCATACTGTTTTCCATAGTGGCTGTATCAATTTACATTTCCACCAACAGTGCAAGAGCGTTCCCTTTTCTCCACACCCTCTCCAGTATTTATTGTTTATAGACTTTTTGATGAGGGCCATTGTGACCGGTGTGAGGTACTATCTCATTGTGGTTTCGATTTGCATTTCTCTAATAATGAGCGATGTTGAGCATCTTTTCACGTGTTTGTTAGCCATCTGTATGTCTTCTTTGGAAAAATGTCTGTTTAGGTCTTTTTCCCACTTTTTGATTGGGTTGTTTGTTTTTCTGGCATTGAGTTGTATGAGCTGCTTGTATATTTTGGAATTAATCCTTTGTCAGTTGTTTCATTTGTTATTATTTTCTCCCATCCTGAGGGTTGTCTTTTCACCTTGCTTATAGTTTCCTTTGCTGTACAAAAGCTTTTAGGTTTAATCAGGTCCCACTTGTTTATTTTTGATTTTATTTCCGTTACTCTAGGAGATGGGTTATAGAGGATCTTGCTTTGATTTATGTCATCAAGTGTTCTGCCTATGTTTTCCTCTAAGAGTTTTATAGTTTCTGGTCTTACATTTAGGTCTTTAATACATTTTGAGTTTATCTTTGTGTATGGGGTTAGGAGTTTCATTCTTTTACATGCTGTCCAGTTTTCCCAGCACCATTTATTGAAGAGGTTGTCTTTGCTCCATTGTATATTCTTGTCTTTGACAAAAATAAGGTATCCATAAATACATGGGTTTATTTCTGGGCTTTCTATCGTGTTCCATTGGTCTATATTTCTGTTTTTGTGCCAGTACCATACTGTCTTGATGACTGTAGTAGTAGTATAACCTGAAGTCAGGAAGGTGGATTCCTCCAGCTCCATTCTTCTTTCTCAAGACTGCTTTGGCTATTCTGGGTCTTTGGGGTTTCCAGATGAACTGTGAAATTTTTGTTCCAGTCTGTGAAAAATGCCATTGGTAATTTGATAGGGATCGCATTGAATCTGTAGATTGCATTTGGTAGTATAGTCATTTTCACAGTATTGGTTCTTTTTTAAGAACCTGTCCATTTCTTCCAGATTATCCATTTTATTGCCATATAGTTGTTCATAATAGTCTCTTATAATCCTTTGTATTTCTGCATTGCCTGTTGTAACCTCTCCTTTTTCATTTCTAATTTTTCTGATTTGATTCTTCTCTCTTTTTTTCTTGATGAGTCTGGCTAAAGATTTGTCAATTTTGTTTATCTTCTCAAAGAACCAGCTTTTAGTTTTATTAATCTTTACTATTGTTTCTTTCATTTCTTTTTCATTTATTTCTGCTCAGATCTTTACAATTTCTTCTACTCATTTTGGGGATTTTTTGTTCTTCTTTTTCCAGTTGTTTTAGGTTGTAAACTTAGGTTGTCTATTCGATGTTTTTCTTGTTTCTTGAGGTAGGATTGTATTGCTTTAAACTTCCTTCTTAGACTGCTTTTGCTGCATCCCATAGGTTTTGAGTTGTCATGCTTTCATTGTCATTTGTTTCTAGAAATTTTTTGATTTCCCTTTTGATTTCTTCAGTAACCTATTGGTTATTTAGAAAGATGTTGTTCAATCTCCATGTGTTTGTGTTTCTTACAGTTTTTTCTTGTAATTGATATCTACTCTCATAGCATTGTGGTCAGAGAAGACTCCTGATACAATTTCAATTTTCTTAAATTTACTGACATTTGATTTGTGACCCAAGATGTGGTCTATCCTGGAGAATGTTCCATGTGCACTTGAGAAGAAGGTGTATTCTGCATTTGGATGGAATGTCCGGAAGATATCAATGAGATCCATCTCATCTAATGTATCATTTAAGACTTGTGTTTCCTTATTAATTTTCTGTTTTGATGATCTGTCCATTGGTGTGAGTGGGGTGTTAAAGTCTCCTACTACTATTGTGTTACTTCAGTTTTTCCTTTTATGTCTGTTAGTGTTTGTCTTCTGTATTGAGGTGCTCCTATGTTGGGTGCATAGATATTTACAATTGTTATGTCTTCCTCTTGGATTGATCCCTTAATCATTATGTAGTGTCCTTTCTTATCTCTTGTAATCTTCCTTATTTTACAGTCTATTTTGTCTGATATGAGGATTGCTACTCCAGCTTACTTTTGCTTCCCATTTGCATGGAATATATTTTTCCATCCTCTCACTTTCAGTCTATATGTGTCTTGAGGTCTGAAATGGATTTCTTGTAGACAGCATATATGTGGGCCTTGTTTTTGTAACCATTCAGCCAGTCTGTGTCTTTTGGTTGGAACATTTAATCCATTTACATTTAAAGTAATTATTGATATATATGTTCCTATTGCCATTTTCGTAATTGTTTGGGGTTGATTTTGTAGATCTTTTTTCTTCTCTTGTGTTGTTTGACTATATAAGTCCTGTTAACATTTGTTGTAAAGCTGGTTTGGTGGTACTGAATTCTCTTAACTTTTGCTTGTCTGAAAGCTTTTTATTTCTCTATCAATTTTGAATGAGATCCTTGCCAGGTACAGTAGTCTTGGTTGTAGATTTTCCCCTATCAGTACTTTAAATTCCATTCCATTCTGGCCTGCAGAGTTTCTGCTGAAAGATCAGCTGCTAAGCATATGGGGTTTCCCTAGTATGTTACTTGTTGCTTCTCCCTTGCTGCTTTTAATATTCTTTCTTTGTGTTTTGTTTTTGTTAGTTTGATTAGTATGTGTCTTGGCATGTTTCTCCTTGGGTTTATCCTGTGTGGGACTCTTTGTGCCTCTTGGACTTGGTTGACAATTTCCTTTTCCAAGTTGGGGAAAATTTTCAACTATAATCTCTTCAAAATTTTTCTCGTACTCTTTCTTTTTCCCTTCTTCTTCTGGGACCCCTGTAATTCGAATGTTGGTGCATTTGATATTGTCCCAGAGGTCTCTGAGACTATCCTCAGTTCTTTTCATTCTTTGTACTTTATTCTGCTCTTCAGAAGTTATTTCCACCATTTTATCTTCCAACTCACTGATTCGTTCTTCTGTTTCAGATATTCTGCTATTGATTGCTTCTAGAGTATTTTTAATTTTGGTAATTGTGTTGTTTGTCTCTGCATATTTATTCTTTAATTTTTCTAGGTCGTTGTTAATTCACTCTTGCATTTTCTGCATTTTGTTTTCAAGGTTTTTGATCATCTTTACTATCATTATTCTGAATTATTTTTCAGGTAGTATGCCTATTTCCTCTTCATGTATTTGGGCTTCTGTGTTTCTAGTTTGTTCCTTCTTTTGTGTAGTATTTCTCTGCCTTTTCATTATTATATTTTTTTAACTTATTCTGCTTGAGGTCTCCTTTTCCCAGGCTTCAAGGTTGAATTCTTTCTTCCTTTTGGTTTCTTCCCTCCTAAGGTTAGTCCAGTTGTTTGTGTGAGCTTCTTATAGGGTGAGATTTGTGCTGAGTTTCTCTGTTTGTTTGCTTGTTTGTTTTTCCTCTGATGGGCAAGGCTGAGTGAGGTGGTAATCCTGTCTGCTGATGATTGAGTTTGTATTTTTGTTTTGTTGGTTGTTTAGATGAGGCGTCCTGCACAGGGGGCTATTGGTGGTTGGGTGATGCCGGGTCTTGTATTCTAGTGGTTTCCTTTGTGTGAGTTCTTCCTATTTCATGCCCCCTAGGGTTAGTTCCCTGGTAGTCTAGGGTCTTGAAGTCAGTGCTCCCACTTCAAAGGCTCAGGGCTTGATCTCTGCTCAGGAATGAAGATTGCACAAGTGGTTTGTTATGGCATTAAGTGAGATTAAAACAAATACCCAAAAATGGGAAACCAAAGATGAACACCAAACAAATGGCAGTTACTGAATCAGGAAAATAATAATTAAAATAATGGAACATACACATATACATATACATATACATCAACAAGCAAAGTCAAAACAGTCCAACAAAAATAAAGGACAATAGATTGACCCGGCAAACAAAGGAAATCAAAAATTATATTTACCAGTTAAGATCAAAACTAACTAAAGCACAAAGGAAAATAAAACTAAAACAAGGTGCCAAGTAGGGAATAAAGCAATGAAAACAAAACTAACAAATATGTTGAGTGGAAAGGAAAGAAAGAAAATAAAGAAAGAATGGACATGCAAAGTTAAATAGAGGTAAATGAAGAAGATTTATATACATTAAAGATTAACTGCCAGGGGAAAAGAACAGTAGGAAAGGCAAACAAAGGAATAAATATAGAAAAAATATAATAGGTTTAAAAAAATTGAAAATTAAAATTATAAAAAAGAGAAAAAAATGAAAGAAAAATGAGAAAAGGAAAAAAAAAGGAAAGCACAGAACTGCAAAGGCCCAATGTAGAGGCAGAGGTTTATGACAACAATAAAAAGTGTGACTGAATATACACATATACATATAGACCCATAAGCAAAATCAAAACAGTCCAACAAAAATAAAGTACAATAGACTGACCCAGCGTACAAAGGAAGCCAAAAATTACGTCTACCAGAACAAAACTAACTAAAGCAGAAACTGAAAAATAAAACTAAAGCAAGGTGCCTATTGGGGTGTAAAGCAATGAAAGTAAAACTAACAAATATGTTAAGACTAAAGGGAAGAAAGAAAAGAAAGAAAGAATAGATATGCAAAGTTAAATAAGGTAGATAAAGAAGATTTATATGTATTAAGGATTAACTGCAAGGGGAAAAGAACATTAGGAAAAGCAAACAAAGGAATAAATATAGAAAAAATAAAAATAGGTTTAAAAAATTAAAAATTAAAATTACAAAAAAGAGAAAAGAAAAAACAAAAACTCCTCAGAACTGCAAAAGCCCAACATATAGGCAGAGGTTTATAACAACAATAAAAGATATGACTGAGGAAAAAAAGAAAAAACAAAACTCAAAAGCTTAATTAGATTTCATAGTATCAATAAAATTGACTACAACAAAGGGGTGGAAAAAGGAAAAAAAAGAAAAAGAAAAAAATCCAAAAAAATCTACAGAACAAGTCAGAACATAAGAATGATCAATGTTTTTCTTGAGCCATTGCTATCAGAGTCCTGTCCCTCACTGGGAGTCACAGTCTGCTTCACCCCCCTAGGACGTCCTCTGTCACTGTGCTGACCTCTGGACCTGCTGTGGGGGCAGCTCAGATTCTAGTCTGGTCCTACTCCTCTGTGTTCTTGCCTCCAACGTCTACAGCTATCAGAACTAGTGCGCTTTCTTTTGTGGGGGCTCTCAATGACCTTTTCTATATTTCATAGACACAGAGTGCCCAGTTGATTGTGTGAACTTAATCTGTAGCTTGTACAGTTTGTGGAAGGGTTTTGGGTTTTCTTCCTTAGTCACACTGCTCCTGGGTTTCAATTGTGGTTTTATTACCTCCTCTACATGTGGGTTGTCCACTGGGGTTTATCCCTGAGGCTGCGCTGGAGGACCTGTGTTTGCCCCTGTGAGGGCCAGGTGTGGAGGTGGTGCAGCTGCTTGGGTCGCAGGGGTTCTGGCAGCACCAGGTACTCAGGGGAGTTGGCGGCTAGGGCAGCAGGAAATATAGTGCTCTAGAAGGGTATGGAAACCAGTATAGGCCAGTACGCATCAATATTCTTGCCTGGAGAACCCCTCTCTCTGACAGAGAAGCCTGGCAGACCACAGTCTACAGAGTCGCAAAGAGTTGGACACTACCAAAGAGACTCTGCGCCCATTGGCCCAAGACTTTTTTTCCCTGTGGCAGCTCTGCCTCAGAGAGAGTTGAGAGTGAAGGTGGCACAGCTGCTTGGCTTGTGGGGATCCTCGTGGTCTCAAGTGTGCAGGGACACGGAATGCCTCCACTGCAGGCGTTATGGCCCTATCAGAGTCTTTTTGAGCCTCTTGTAGCTGGCAATCAGAAGGCCTCTTTGGCCAGTCTTTCTCCGTGGCTCTGCCTGTTCAGGCACCTAGAGGGGTTCCTTGCCTGGGGTCCCTCTCTGTTGTTCAGTGCATCAGGCACATAGAGGTTCCCCTCCCCCAGCTTGGGTTTTACTCTGTAGTTCGGGGCGTCGGTCATTTGATAGGCCAGCCTATTTATTGTTCAGCTGCCAATGCTGGTGTGTGGGGGAAGAGAGGCTATGGTGATGGCTCCACTCCCTAAGCGTGATTCAGCAGTATCACCTTGCTTCCATGGCTTCCCTCCACAGGCATTTCCCACCACAATCTCCTTCCTCACATCCCCTTGATCTGTCTCTCCACAGTCAATGGCAGCCCTTGCCTGGGATTGCTCCACAATCCCTAAACTCCAGCTCCTAGCCACTGCACTGCCTGGGGTATGTATGGCTGCGTCAAGGACTGGCTGATTCTCATTCCATTTAGGCTGCCACAGATCAGTTCAGTTCTGTTCAGTCACTCAGTCGTGTCCAACTCTTTGCAACCCTATTGACTACAGAATGCCAGGCCTCCCTGTCCATCACCAACCCCCCGAGTTTACTCAAACTCATGTCCGTTGAGTCAGTGATGCCATCCAACCATCTCATTCTCTATCGTCCCCTTCTCCTCCTGCCTTCAATCTTTCCTAGCCTCGAGGTCTTTTCCAATGAGTCAGTTCTTTGCATCAGGTGACAAGTATTGGAGTTTCAGCTTCAGCATCAGTCCTTCCAATGAACACTCAGGACTGATCTTCTTTAGGATGGACTGGTTGGATCTCCTTGCAGTCCAAGGGACTCTCAAGAGTCTTCTCCAACACCACAGTTCGAAAGCATCAATTCTTCAGCACTCAGCTTTCTTTTTAGTCCAACTCTCACATCCATACATGACTACTGGAAAAACCATAGCCTTGACCAGTTGCACCTTTGCTGGCAAAGTAATGTTTCTGCTTTTTAATATTTTGTCTAGGTTGGTCATAACTTTTCTTTCAGGAAGCAAGTGTCTTTTAATTTCATGGCTGCAGTCACTGTCTGCAGTGATTTTGGAGCCCCCCAAAATAAAGTCTGCCACTGTTTCCCCATCTATTTGCCATGAAGTGATGGGACCAGATGCCATGATCCTAGTTTTTTGAATGTTGAGTTTTAAGCCAACTTTTTCAAAATGTTTCTCCTCTGACTCAGACAGTTGCCCCATTGTGGGGATCAGACCCCTGCTTCAGTTCCCCCACCCGTTGAGGGCAGGTCCAGTCCTACTAACACTCCTGTTTTCCCCCTAGTTTCTTCCTTCTACTGAGTTTTGCGTGGGTCTATATATTCTTTTCTGCTGGTCAGGTGCTCCTGTCCACTCAACTGGTGTTATGCATGCACTTCTGTGTCTGAAGGTGTATTCCTGATGTACCCATGGAGAGAGATGTATTCCACATCTACCTACTCCTCTGCCATCTTGTTCTCCCCAAGACTACTCTTATGTCCTCTCACCTGCAAGGGAGTCTGAAAAAAGTTGTGTAGTCATGTGTCTACTACAATCTTGTTAATAAGGAAAGAGGCCATGTGTTTGAACACATGTCTAGTGGTGTTTGCCACAGCTATGACCTGGATTCTTGTTCCAGTGGGAAACTGAAGTATTCTTGCCTGGGTCAGAGGATGGAGTTCCCAGGGAAAAGGCCTGGGCTCGTGGTTCACCTGGGCTTGTGGGATTCCTAGTGTTGTATGGGTCATTCCTAGGGGGCTGGATACAGTGGGGATTGTCCAAACTCTAAAACTGGACAATCCAGTTATTAAAGGAACACTCTGCTAACAATGAAGACACTCAGAAATGGGCTATGGGATGCTTTGGTGGGTCTACCACTAGCTAGGGTGTGAGGCTCCCCCTAACTGGAGATACGAAATACATGAGTATAACTAGGATCATATTGGTTGGACATGAAGATTTCTCAGGTCCTGTGAGCCCTAACTCTCTGACCCTGTAATTTTGTGATTTATAAATGTAAAATGTGATTTGTATTTACCATTATACTGATGTGTATTGCTCAAGTGGCAACTTAACGTAGCAGAAAGAGCCATGGTCTAGGAACATGATGGGAATCAGACATCCTGGGTGCTAGTCTAAACTTGTGACCCTGGGCTAGTCCTTTACCTCTTTGTGTTTAAATGTCCCCATGGAGGTGGCTATGTTACAAGAGCTCTGCTGCTGCTAAGTCTCTTCAGTCGTGTCCAACTCTGTACGACCCCATACATGGCAGCCCACCAGGCTCCCCTGTCCCTGGGATTCTCCAGGCAGGAACACTGGAGTGGGTTTCCATTTCCTTCTCCAATGCATGAAAGTGAAAAGTGAAAGTGAAGTCGCTCAGTCGTGTTCGACTCTTCGCGACCCCATGGACTGCAGCCCACCAGGCTCCTCTGTCCATGGGATTTTCCAGGCAAGAGTACTGGAGTAGGTTGCCACTTCCTTCTCCTCAAGAGCTCTGTGAGGGGCACAATATGCTGCCATCCCCCAAGATGCCCACGTCCTTATCTCACGAACCTGTAAGTATGTTACCTTATGTGACAAAAGGGACTTTGCAGGTGTCAGTGAATTAAGAATCCTGTGAAGAGGTTCTCCTGATTATGTGGGTGGGTTGAGTGTCATCACTGGGTTCTTATGAAGGCAAGGGGAGGATGATTAGAATCAGATCCACCTGTGGAAGAGAAGTTGAAGTGATGCCCTTTGAAAATGGGAAAAGAAGTTTCGAGCCAAAGAATGCAGGTGGCCTCTTGGAGCCAGAGAAGGCCAAGAGATGGCTTCTTCCCTAGAGCCTCCAGGAGAAGGCAACTGTGTGGACACATTTTTAGCAAGTAAGAACCATTTCAGGCTTCTGACCTCCAGAACCATCAGATAGTACATTGGCATCATCTTGGCCACTTTGTGGTAATTTAGATCAGTCCTGGGTGTTCATTGGAAGGACTGATGTTGAAGCTGAAACTCCAATACTTTGGTCACCTCATTCGAAGAGTTGACTCATTGGAAAAGACCCTAATGCTGGGAAGGACTGGGGGCAGGAGGAGAAGGGGACGACAGAGGATGAGATGGTTGGATGTCATCACCGACTCGATGGACATGGGTTTGAGTAAACTCTGGCAGTTGGTGATGGACAGGGAGGCCTGGCATGCTGTGATTCATGGGGTCGCAAAGAGTTGGACACGACTGAGCGACTGAACTGAACTGAACTGAATTACTGAAGCAATAGGATACTAATACAAACACTGAGATTATTTCACGTATTTTAGTTTCATGAACTAATTATAGTTAGTTCTATCCTTTGACTAGAATAAAAAACTTTGGTGGTGGGGACTGCTTTGAATCCTCCATGACTCCAGCACAGGGTTACAGGAGCTCAGTGATGATTGTTGACTCTCTGCACCTTTATTGAGGTATAATTGACAAATATATACAAATAAATTTATATTTACAAATAAAATTGTAAGATATTTAAAGGGTACATGTTGATTTGATACACATTGTGAAAAGGTTTCCCCCATATACTTGTGTGTGTGTGTGCTCAGTAGCTTCAGTAGTGTCTGACTCTTTTTCGACTCCGTGGACTGTAGCCTGCCAGGCTCCTCTGTCCATGGATTTTCTAGGCAAGAATACTGGTGTCAGTTACCATTTCCTTCTCTAAAGGATCTTCCTGACCCGGGGATCCAGCCTGCATCTCCTGCGTTGCAGGCTGATTTTAGTGACTGTAATTATAGAGTTAAGATTCCCAAGGAAAAAAGACTTTGTTGTTGTTTAGTCAGTAAGTCGTGTCTGACTCTTTGTGACTCCATGGACTATAGCCCACCAGGCTTCTCTGTCCATGGGATTTTCCAGGCAAGAATACTGGAGTGGGTAGCCATTCTCTTCTCCACCCATCTACTTAATTAGCATATTTATCATGTCACACCTCCCTCCGTGCCCCTTCTTTTTTGGTGGGAACATTTAAGTTCTACTCTCTTGCAAATTTCAATTCTACAGTACCATGTTGTCAATATAGTCACTGTGTTATACATTAGATCCTCAGTTCTAATTTATCTTAGAGATGAATGTTTGTACCCTTTTACTGACCTCTCCCTATTTTTCCCACTGGACACTTCCTTCTTTGGTATAATTAAAAAGATTTGGTCTTTGTTCCCTGTTTCTGATATACAGCTCCTTTTTTGTTGTTGTTATTCAGTCCCTCAGTCATGTCTGACTCTTTGTGACCCCATGGACTGCAGCTTGACAGGCTTCCCTGTCCTTCACTATCTCCCAGAGTTTGCTCAAACTCGTGTCCATTGAGTCAATGATGTCATCCAACCATCTCATCCTGTGTCATCCGCTTCTCCTCCTGCCCTCAATCTTTCCCAGCATCAGGGTCTTCTCCAATGAGTTAGCTCTTTGCACCAGGGGGTCAATGTATTGGAGCTTCAGCTTCAGTATCAGTCCTTCCAATGAATATTCAGTAATTTTCTTTAGAATTGACTGGTTTGATCTCCTTGCAGTCCAGGGAACTCTCAAGAGTCTTCTCCAACACCACAGTTTGAAAGCATTAATTCTTTGGTGCTCAGCCTTCTTTATCGTTCAACTCTTACATCCATACTTGACTGCTGAAAAAACCATAGCTTTGACTATATGAGCCTTTGTCAGCAAAGTAATGCTTCTACTTTTTTATAATGTCTAGGTTTGTCATAGCTTTTCTTTCAAGAAGCAAGCGTCTTTTAATTTCATGGCTGCAAGTCACCATCTGCAGTGATTTTGGAGCCCAAGAAAATAAAGTCTGTCACTGTTTCCATTGTTTCTCCATCTATTTGCCATGAAGTGATGGAACTGGATGCCATGATCTTAGTTTTTTGAATGTTGAGTTTTAAGGCAGCTCTTTCACTCTCCTCTTTCACTTTCATCAAGAGGCTCTTTAATTCCTCTTCACTTTCTGCTATAAGGATGGTGTCATCTGCATATCTGAGGTTATTGATATTTCTCCTGGCAACCTTGATTCCAGCTTGTGCTTCATCCAGCCTGGGATTTCTCATGATGTAGTCTACATATAAGTTAAATAAAAGGATGACAATATACAGCTTGATGTACTCCTTTTCCAATTTTGAACCAGTCCATTGTTCCATGTCCGCTTCTAACTGTTGCTTTTTGGCTTGCATACAGATTTCTCGGGAGACGGGTAAAGTGGTCTGGTATTCCCATCTCTTGAAGAAATTTCCACAGTTTGTTGTGACCCACATAGTCAAAGGCTTTTGCATTTCAGTGAAGCAGATGTTTTTTTTTTTTTAATTCTCATGTTTTTTCTATGATCCAGCGGATGTTGGCAATTTGATTTCTGGTTCCTCTGCCTTTTCTAAATCCAGCTTTGACATCTGGAAGTTCTCAGTTCACGTACTGTTGAAGCCTAGTTTTGAGGATTTTGAGCATTATCTTGCTAGCATGTGAAATGAGTGCAACTGAGCAGTAGTTTGAACATTCTTTGGCACTGCCCTTCTTTGGGATTGGAATGAAAATTAACACAGCTCCTAAAACCCTTGAAATCTCCTGAGTGATAAGAGTGTCTTTGGTGTGCTAATAACATGACTATGGTTAAGAATCTGCTTGCTTCAGGAATGGTGTTGTTGCTAGAGAAGCGGTAGTGATTAGAAGCTTGAAACTTCCAGCCCTGCCTCCCAGCGTCTAGGATCAACTTAGTCACCATTAGCTTTAATCTTGTCTAACAAAACCTGCAAGAAACCCCTACGTGATAAGGTTCAAAGAGTTCCCAGTTGGTGAACATACCCATGTGCTGAGAGTGTGGTGCACCCCAGCTCCATGGGGAGAGAGGCTCCTGTGTTCTGGATTCCTCTGGACCTCACCCTAGTACCTGTTCATCCAGCTGTTCATCTGTACTTTTGTAATAAACTATAATAGTCAGTACAGCATTTTCTCGAGTTCTGTGAGTCATCTAGAAAATTATCAAAACTGAGCAGGAGGAGATAGTGGAGCCCTTGACTTTGTAGCTAAGTTAGATTGAAGTGCAGGTTGTCTGGGGACCCAGCACTCGTGACTGGTTTTCAACATGAAAGCAGTTGTGTGGGATTGAACCCTTAACCCGTGGAGCTTGATGCTGATTCCAGCTAGTAGCAGAATTGAAATGAATTGTAGGACAGTCAGTTGGTGTCAGAGAACTGGCAAACTGGTGGGTGCGTCCCAATTTGGCCTCTCTCCCTAGATGTAATCTCCACCCTGAGCTCTAGTTCTGAGCTCTCCCAACCTCTCGTCCACATCCAAGTTTTGTTACCTTGTGCAGATGCCAGCCCTTGTACACCTGGGCTTCTGCCTGGCTCCTGTCAAGCCTTTTTGGTCTTGGCTTTGACTTTCAGCCTCATGGCTGGGTCCCTGCTGTCTAATGACAGACATCTGTGAGGCTGACTCCCAGTTGGTCTTTAAGCTCTGTCCACAATCCAATTTGTAACCATTGTCCTCTGTGCACATCAATAGGATAATTTTCCCCTTGATTAGGACTACACGATACCTCTTGCTTCATCACACCTCTGCTTCCCTGCACTCAGAGAACATACTCAGCTTTCCAGAGAGGACTTCTAGCACCTGTGGAGGGCCTGCCCCACTGGAGCCTTGCCTCCTGGAAGTCATGGTCAGCTCCTGGTTCTAGACCCCAACACCATGTTCTTAGGCAACAGGGCTGTGCCCTGATGGATTCTGAGAAATGATGTCAGCAGTGAACTTGGCCATCCCAGTACCTAAATAAATAAAACTGTTTAGCGCCAGGACTTGGCAAATGTTTTAGCTTTGAGGGTCACAGGGCTGTCATTGCAAGCCCAAGATACAGGCAGAAAGGGACAGGAAGTCAGAGGAAAAATAAAGAGATTAAGGTGGGGGGGAGCAAATGGGCACACTGATAGGGGAGCACAATAGAGCACACTCCTGTGCCTGCCTTCCATGGGACCTATTTTACTAGAAACTCACCTAATCAATGAACTGTCATTAGAATGGGAGCACACGAGCTCAAGTTTAGGCAAAATGCATTACTCAAAGTGGAAGAACAGAATTGTAAATGGAATCTAGGGGCCCTTCAGCAAACTGAATGGAGAGAATATGGGGTGTGGCCTCAAAGAAACTTGAGTTTGCCTCCCAGCTCTGCTCCTCATGAACTGAGTAAGCTGGGACAAACTACCTGAACTGTGAGGCCTGTTTTCTCAGTTTTAATGCAAGGATACCAATTTCCAATGAGACTCTCCATGTAAAACTCTCAGTGAGGTGCTTGGCATAAAGCGGGTGCTCAGTGGTGGCTCAGATGGTAAAGAAGTTGCCTGCAATGCAGGAGACCCAGGTTCAATCCCTGGGTAAGGAAGATCTCTAGGAGAAGGGAATGGCTACCTACTCCGGTATTCTTGCTTGGAGAATTCCATGGACAGAGGAGCCTGGCAGGCTACAGTCCATGGGGTCGCAGATTCAGACATGACTGAGTGACTAACACTTTCACTTTTTCAATGGATTGTGAATTTGCTCCCTTTCTTCCTTGTTACTGATCCCTATCACAGCACCAGTACAGACAGCCTTGGTGGTTTTGCAGAACCATTTGCTGCAGAATCAACATGGTGACTTCAAGCAGCAGATTTCTGCAAGTTGCCCAGTATCTAGTTGTCTCAAGACCAGCCTGTGGGTGGCTGCTACAACTGACTCAATTGCCCAAGTTGAAGGAAGTGTCTTAAAGGATGTTGCATGCAAATGTGCTCATCAGTGTGAGTGGGCATATTTAGGTCTTCAAAGGTATTTAACATCCAAAATGCATCATCACTGAAATTGATGAGAAAATGGAGAAGCCAGCAGCCTGCTCTCTCAGCCTCATCTCCCTCCTCAAAAGCCAAGGGGATCTCCCTGGAAATCAGGTGGATCTTTCCATGAGGTGTGAATATTGCAAAGGTGGCAGGTTACCTAGCAGCCTTTTTTTTCATGCACATGTGTGCACATAAAATATCCAACAAATATTTACTGGGCTTTCGCTACACACCAGCCACTGTGTGAGGGATGCAATGGTGAGCAAGACACATGCCATTCTCTCCCCTTACAGGGAAATATAGAGAGCAGAAAACTTGTCTATAGATTACTATCTAGAGTCAGGTGGAGAGCTTTCAGACCCAGAGTGAAAAACAGGTTATTATTTATGAATTGGGTACCTTCTGTCTTGTTATTTGCTAACAGAGTGCACCTTGTACAAAATTCACTTTCCCACTACAAAACATGTGGTCAAAGACAATTAGTCATTTGAATTCGAGGCAAATAAGCAACTGTCTATGGGTAAAAACTTGTATGATTCTAGTTTGGAGAGATCTGCTATGCAAATACATTGGCCAGCCCCTGGAGAGCACTGCTGATGGCCAAGAGGGGGCTGCTCTGTTACAGGGGCTCCAGAGGACTAGACTTTGAATTTTTGGCCTTTTTGAGGGAAAAGGAAGGAAAGTAATGTTGTCAGTTTAACTTTCTGATGCCTAAAACACAGATGTGGGATTTAACTCTCGCAAATCCTAGCCCTTCTCTGCCAATGACCCAAAGTGGGGCTTCAGTCAACCTCACCCTGACTCAGTTCCCCCTTCCTACATCAGCAGAGAGCAAATCAAAAGCTTAAGAGTCAGAAAACATATATTCCAATCCTGGTTCCACAACGTAGAACTGAGAAGTTTGATTTTTGGAGCCTCTGTATCTTTCCAAGTCACTGAAGTCTCTCTACTAGAAGTGGCAGTCCTTGAAATCAGAAACAAAACTCATCCCTTCAGCCTCTTGTAGAACAAGCCCACAACACTGGAATTTGGCTTCATCTACTTCAAGTGCCTTGAGCCCATAGATTGATACCTGTATGGACATGCCGGCAGTCTTAAAGGCACTACCTGGGTTTCTTGCACTGGTGGCATGTCAGCGAGGTTTGGTGTTTCCTAGGGAGCATGTGCACTGACAACTCTTGTTTATTTCATGTGGATTAACTTCTTCTCTTGAAGGCCATTTTCCAACATTTCCTCCTTTATCTTGTGGATCCCACCAGGTGAGTGTGTCCAGGTATGTGTGTGTGGTTTTTTTTTCTGCCAAAGAACTGAACCAAATTTTAAACCTGATTTGGCACTGACCATCTCTGTGACTTTGGATGAGTCACCACATCTCCTAGAATCTCAGTTTTTCCATTCCCTCCATGGGGAGGATATTCCTGTGTTTCTGCTTCTATTTCTCCCATGGCAGGGTCGTACTGAAAATCAAATGGGATGATGATAATGATTATTATTATTATTTTGCATAAACTCAGAAGTGACTATAGGAACCAAAAGTAGAATTCTTGTAAGTGTTACTTACCAGCATTATCAACAATCTGGAGAGTTACATCTGTCTTACCTGCCATGTCACAGATACCTACTGGGGTTTCATAAGGAAATACAAAGAACGAGAGAATTAGAAAAGCTGAAAGTCATAGCCAAATACCTCATCATGCCTAGAGACTGCTTCCCTGCTCCCTGATGTCTTACTGACTTATTTGATCTGGGGTGGCAGAGAGGCCTCTCTGGAATTGCAGGAAGTCTAAAGGGAATATATGCCACTTTATACTCATTCATTGGTTTGTTTTTCTATCCAGCAAATAATTATTAAATCTCAGCTGTATATACTGCTACTGCTACTGCTAAGTCGCTTCAGTCGTGTCCGACTCTGTGTGACCCCATAGACGGCAGCCCACCAGGCTCCGCCGTCCCTGGGATTCTCCAGGCAAGAATACTGGAGTGGGTTGCCATTTCCTTCTCCAGTGCATGAAAGGGAAAAGCGAAAATGAAGTCGCTCAGTCATGTCCGACTCCTAGCGACCCCATGGGTCTGCAGCCTACCAGGCTCCTCTGTCCATGGGATTTTCCAGGCAAGAGTACTGGAGTGGGGTGCCATTGCCTTCTCCGCAGCTGTATATAAAGATGAATCAAACATAGATTTGTTCTTGGTGATTCTTCCAAAATGTAAGAAAAACAGCACTCTTAGCTTCAAGCCAATAACACAAAGTAGGAAATGAAAGGCAGGATTCTCATAAGAGGGGTGTAGTTCAGTGCTGTGGTTGCACTGAGGCAGGAGGGAGAATTTATCACTAAGGGGCAGGAAGGCTCATTATAAGGAATGGTTCCTAACTGAGTCTTGGAGAATGTAAGGAGTTGAACTTAAAGAAGGTGGTGGGGGAGGGAGGGCATCCGGGCAGAGGAATGACCCGAGTAGAAACAGGTAGGTTCCTCTTGTGACTTTGAAGTCCCCATGATGCCTAGCATGGGTTTACTCCTTGTTTGAAGATTACTTTTTTTCATCTCTGTGTTTGACGTTTTCCTTTGATCACTGTTAGGTTTCTAGAAATAATCAGCTATCTCACTGTGAGTAGATCCGAGCATGGGAGACTCCTGGCTTCTACTAGCATAATCCTGGCTCCACATTATGTAAGAAATCCATCAGAAATTCTTCTGGAATGTGAGGTTCACTTCAAAGCCCTCTTCTGTTGACCAAGCCTTGGGAGGTGCCATGCTCAATCATCACTTCTCGGTTATTAGGTTTCCCCCATCTTGCTGTAAGATCAAAAGAAAGGGTAATTCCATCATACAAGTGAAAATGAGGTTCATTATTGGTAGCTAATGTGGAGCAGAAATTCACTTAAGGAGGTTGAGAAACTGTCAGTCCAGAGCTGAGGGAGGAATCCTCAGCTTGTTTGAAACACTAAGGCCAGGTAGAAAACCTAGCATTGGCTGCCATAGCACTCCAGATGACCAAGCTTTGGTTTTGTGTGAACGCTTGGGAGACTATTATTGACATGGTTCTTTGTCCTGGAAGCCAGGACCAGCCCCCTTGAGTTAGGTTACACTCTTTGGCTCTCACTTCCAATCATATCCAAGCAGAATAGGAATGACTTAGCTTTTACCTGGATATGTTGCTTTCTAAGGTTGGGCTACCTGAGAAATATAAGATGATGATTTTCAGATTTTTGGATTTTTATGAACTGGTAAATGAAAAAAAAACTGGGTTCAACATAGAGTTGTTAACATTTTACTTTACCAAATTAAGGATGTTAGACTAAAAGGACCTTGGTAACTACAAAATGATTGACATCTTTTCAAGAAGAAAAATAATTTTTCTGCCAGTTATTGGGATGAGCATCATCTCAGAATAAAGATCGCTCCTTCCTAAGAAAGCTCAGTTGGTACTCTTCCATTTATGCTTTGCTCTAAAATGTTTTAAATAGCTTCATGGGGGAGCCCATGTCATGGAACTGGCCTGTGGGGACCCCATGTGTGTAGTGGATGAGAACTGACTTCATTTGTCCCCTTAGGACAGATCCTGCATGGATGGAGGAAATTCATGGGACCATGGATGGTGTCTATCGCAGTCATATCAACCCCCACAAGGTGTGTTTTGCTCTGGCATCATATTTCCTGGCATTTGGTGAGTGAGAGGATGATGTGTTCAATTCACTTTTATTCTGACTCATTTGTGGGAAGGGAAATTTAATTCTCTGGGAACCCTTGTTTGTATTAGTGTTAAATCATTTGTCTGCTGTTTAATGATTTATACACACAGTGCAAAGAGGTCCCAGAATTGCTTTCCCGATGATTTCTGCCCCCGCCCCTCCACTCCAGGTTGGAGAAATAATTTAGTTTTGTGCCTTCCTTAGGGAATCCACCCAAGACACACTTCTTTAGCTTACTCATTCCTAATACACGCTATTGGAACTGGGCTTTTAGCTGAGTCTACAGCCTTCCCGAGGATGTTTAGATTGTTATTATGTGGTGTTTTGTTCTATTAACATGCTGAACTGCTTTGCTTCCTTAACTCAGCAATTAGTCTCTTCCCGAACACGATGTACCCCTTTTGGATCATAAATGGTGATCCTCTGATTTATTTTTCTGGAGTTCATATACTTAATGTGGATGGGCTTTGGTGCTCATTAGAGCAGAGACTTTTATTTGAAGGGATGCTCCCTACGTTGTGCTGATGGGACTTCATATATTACACTTACCCACACTGGCCATCTATAATTTAGTATAGTGCTCCCATTCATGTAATGTTTCAGCATTTGCAGTACTTATGAGTAATTGAAAGCATAGAATGGTAACAATAAATCAGATAGCCTGGACCCAGCCCTTTATGGTCAGTTTCACTGTCTACCAGAAAGGAAGGCTGAAAACCAGTGACTGCCGTTAACTGGGGGGCTTTTCAGACCGTAAAGTCAGAGAAAGCACATTTGTTGGCTTTTATTTTTAATACATTTTTGAGTGGCTGTTTAAAATATGTATCTTTGGTTGGATAAGAAGTCATAAAAAAATGATTCGCTGTTATGCATACTTTAAAAATTATTGCAGTTCATTTCAAAGGAATGATTTACTTTGACAAAGTGAGTTAACTTGAGTTGTATTGTGTTTAACAGGCCATATGATATAGGAGGCATTAGGCTTGGTGATGTGGTATGTATGTCACAGAGCCAGAGAAATTAGGATTTATTTTCTTGAAATGAAAATCCAGAACAGGGTGGCTTAGAATACAATACTCAAGAGTTGAGCATTGCGTGTCTGGAATGCTCTTGTAGAGGGTGCATTGCCTGGGAACAGTACCATCAGAGATCTACCTCAGACTTTCATTGTTGATCAAGAGTATCCTGCATGAGCTCAAAACTGAGTGTTGCCTCTTCATAATAATTCTTCCTGCCATTGGGAGAGAGATGTAGGGGTCAAAGTGTGCAGGGGGAAACACAAAGTCTTTGAGGAAAAGGTACCCTCCAGTGCTTGATAACTCTAGTGCTGTGAAATACAAATCCTTATGAAGCTGGGCTATGTGGGATTAAAATCTAGAGGCAGGTCGACTTCTGGGCTTTTTTTCTGTCTCTGCCATTTATGCAGTAGTCACATGACCTCGGGTGAGTTATTTAACTTCTCAAAACATCAGTTTCCTTGTCTCTAAAATGGTGAGGAAATCCTTCCTTCATAAGGATTTTCTTTTTATAAGGATGTTTTGAAGAGAATATTTGGCACACATACAACACCTGGATAAGTGCTAAATAAGTTTTTTAATCATTTAAAAATAGTTCAATGAAGCCATATAAAATGTATGCATTCATCTGTCCTATCAGAGTTTATTTGAGTGCCTTCTCTGTTTTGGGCACTGGACTAGGCACTAAGGATACTCTAGGTAAAAAGTCAATGTCATGGAACTATTTCTTGTAATCAGGGGTTACGGTCAAATAGTTAACAACTTATGGATCACAGTCCCATATAACCAGCAGTAAAAACAGATTCTGCTACACTAGTGCCTCTCTGCTGAGTGTCCCCAAGACCTCACTCTTCTTGGGGTTTTATTGCTTGTAGCCTTTGAACCATTTACTGGAGATTTTCACTTGCTTAAGTGCTAAATAATTTTCATTTTTCCTCCCCTGGACTTCTGGAGAAGAAGCAGAGTCATCAGCCAGCTTCTAGCTCTATAGATTCAGAAATCTCTTGGCATTTTTGAAGAGCAGTGTGATGGTCACAGGATAAAGATAGAATCTTGTATTCCATACCAATAAAGAAGGTTGGGCAGTTTAATTAGTGCTATGGTTGATAAGGCTGTTTTCTCTCAACCTGAAGTGAAATCATTTGTATCTGTGAGTACAAATAAAATAAGTGCTATGGGTAAATTGGATTTTTGCATCTTGATTTTCAGGTCAGAGATACTTTTTTTTTTTGTATTGATGTATAAACATTAAGACCTCGAATCCTACTTGAGCTAATAACGCTTTTTTTTTTTGCAATAAAAATATAAATATAACTCTTCACTTGGGAGTGCATAAGTGGGAATTCAGGTGTGTAGTCTTTATCTGTAGCAGGGGACAGTAAGAACTAGTGCTTTCTGAACAGCTTATATATGGTAAGAGCAGGAAGCTGTGGCTCCATTGTTTTGACCCAGATTTTACACTTTGATTTTTGCTCTAAGATACTGCTGTGGTGCTTCCCTGTTGGCTCAGACAGTGAAAAATCTGCCTGCAATGAAGGAGACTCAGTTTCCATCCCTGGGTCAGGAAGATCTCCTGGTAGAAGGGAATGGCTACTCACACCAGCATTCTTGCCTGGCAAAGTCCATGGACAAAGGATCCTGGTAGGGTACAGTCCATGAGGTCGCAAAGGGTCAGACACGACTGAGCTACTAACGCTTTCACTAGTTATGGTCTGAATGTTTCCTCTAAAATTCATATGTTGAAATCCTAAATCCCAAAGGTATTTGGAGGTGGATTTGGAAGTTGACTAGGTCATAATGGTGGGGCCCTTATGAATAGGGTTAGTGCTCTTATGAAAGAGGCTCCAGAGTGCTCCTCAGGCTCTTCAACCAGGTGAGGACATAGTGAAAAGTTGGCAGTCTGCAATCAAAACCTCACCATGCTGGCACCTTGATCTTGGACTTCCAGCCTCCAGGACTGTGAGATATAAATTTCTCTTGCTTATAAAGCACCCAGTCTGTGGCATTTTATCATAGCAGCCTGAGCATATTTAAATAGAAACCAGTACAAACTGTATTTTTTCTTTTTTATACAATTTAAAATATCATTGGTAGATATAAGCAATGCAAAACAAAACAGATCTCCTAACAAAACCCTGACTAAAGAATTACATCTTGGTAGATACATAGAAAACTGCAAAAAAGAGACCTGGAGAAAATTTTCTGGGTAGAAATTAGAAATAACACAAAACAAACAAGATGATGGCTAAAATTGCATATAATTTTCTGATTGAAATTTATGATGGAAAAATCAATTATTTGTGATGAGATTTAGATCTGAAATATTGAGCTAGAGAAATTTGACAAAAATATTGGTTTCAGAAAGGCAAGACAAAACAACAACAAACACCTGGCAGTGGCTGGTGAGAGATTATGTAATATTTTATACGATCATAGAACTAATCAGTGAACAATTTATGCTGTAAATTTTACAAGGAAAAGAATCCCAATGAAAACAAGTTTATTTATTTATAAAAATTGAAGTATGGTTAATTTAAAATATTATATTAGTTTCAAGTGTACAGCATAAGGATTCAGTATTTTTGCAGATTATATTTCATTATAGACTATTACAAGATATTGGATATAATTCTCTATGCTATACAGTAAATCCTTGTTGCTTATCTATTTTGTGTATAGTCATTTGTATCTGTCCATCCTGTATTCCTAATTTGTCCCTCCCAGGGCTCTCTCCCCTT
Organism: Giraffa tippelskirchi; assembly: GCF_054371585.1. Taxonomy (NCBI): domain Eukaryota; kingdom Metazoa; phylum Chordata; class Mammalia; order Artiodactyla; family Giraffidae; genus Giraffa; species Giraffa tippelskirchi. The sequence goes on from NC_137275.1 coordinate 194,288,160, forward strand.
TGGTTACCATAAGTTTGCTTTCTATGTCTATGAGTCTGCTTATGGAAAACATATTTATTAAAATAGAAATAAAAATGGAAAAAAATTGACTGGGTATCACTGAACTAATTGAGTAATTAAATTGAGTTAATCGAGTTTACTCCTAAAACTACTTCTTTATGAAAAGGTGTGAATGTTGGTGTGATTCAGGCCTCCCTGCTCTACAGCAGGCTCCAGTGGTGTCTGGCATCAGTGTAAGTCCCCAATCCTTGCCATGGCCTTGTCCCTCTGCCGCCTGGCCCTTGCCCCCCGTGCCCTCATTTCCTCCCCCCAGCTCCAGCACCCTGTGTTCCAGCCATACTGGCCTTCTTGTCGTTCCTCCCACATGTCAAGCACGTACTCCTCAGGCCTTGGCGCTTTCTCTGCCTGGAATGTTCTTCCTACAGGTAGCTCACTCTATGTTTTGCCCTAAGTTTTACTTTTGTTTTAGGTTTGAAGGATTCGTTAACAAAAGAAACCACTCATTACACAATGAACAATTTCCATACTTAATAGAGGATTATTTGACTTAATTTCAATATACAGTCATTAAAAGAAAAGAAATAGAAACAACGGGGCGAAGTAACAGCGTATGCATCACCTAACTGGGCTGATACCTACATCCAGACTTTAACAGTGCTGGGAAGCACCGACTGACAGCAATCTGGAGTCCCTGTTGGGAAAGGGTCCCAGGCAGTGTGTGCACCCCATGGGTAAGACTTCGAATTGCAGCTTTGCGGCTCTTGCTTATAATACCAGATTGTAAATGGATATCACTATCAGTCTGTGGGCAAAAATGCAGCTCTGGTTTTTCTGTAACTTTTACAATGCTCTTTGTTTCACCTTGTGAATCATAAGATTTCCTTAGACCCTGGGGTGGGAGTGGCTGGCCAAGTCCCCAGGGGCTTATGGAATTCCAAGACCCATCCCCTTTCATATCTAAGGTGCCACTTGACTTGCACCTTAACACTTGTAACAACTGATATGCTTGCAGGCAGACATGCAGTCCAGGCATGGTCAGAAGTGCATCAGAGGCATGCTCCTCTACTTCTGAAGCCTGAACAAGACTACCTCCATTTTAAATTCCCTAACACTCTGTCACTTCATGGTGGCCTCTCCTTAAATGTCACTCCACCCCTTTACCTGATGTTAATGTATCTATTTCTTTGTCTATTCCCTTGACCAGAATATCAGCTCCAAAGGGTTTGGTTAGAGGGTTTGACATGAAGGAGACTCACCAACTATTGGTTTGAGCAAATTTTGCATTACAATGTTTGTAGTTGTTAACACCAGCCAACATCTTCCCTGAAATAGATTCCAGGGTCAGGATGTACACTGAGTCAAAATTGCAGGAGAAAACAGTATCCAAATATCCCGCATCACTTAGAGCCTGTCCTCAGAGTGTGGATGACATTAGCTACTCCCAGCAGTTCTGGTCTTCCTTCCTGGCACATGGTCAGATTGCACTTCTCTCTCCTGAAGATATGTGTAGCTATAGACCTGGGAGTGGCCAGTGAAGTGTAAGCAGAAGGAGTGTGTGTCACTTCCAGTTGGAGGACCCTCAGAGCTAGCGTGGGGTTTTACAGATCCTTTTTACCTGCGGGACCGGAGAGGGAGACTCCCGGAGATGGTGGGTTGGTCAGCCTGGTCCTTGCACGAGGAGGGCATGTACTGGCACCCTCTCTCCAGCCTGGGCTGGGGATGGAGCACGAGCAGGACTCCACCTTCACGGCTGTAGGTCACTGAGACTTTAGAGTTGCTTGTTGCGGGGTTGACTAATACAAGTTGCGTATTTTATCTCATTCAGTTTTCACATTGTCTATAGGAGGCATTCTTATTCTTACTCACTATTGGGAAAATTGATCTTACAGAGGTTAAATTTGCCAAAAGTCACACAGCTACAAAGAGGCAAAACTGAAATTTGAGTCCAATTCTGGATGATTCCATGGCTTGAACTCTTAAACATAAGCTTGTCCAGCTTCTCAGTATGTAATTGAATACATATGTTATAGTCCATATGGGTAAAAACCTACTTACAAGACCTTCAATAGCCTCATTCAAAACAGGAGAACCACTGAAATCCTTTCAAAAATCAAATAACATGTCAGCAACCTAGAGAGAAGTTGATTGGAATTATAGGTCTCTTGTTTTCCTTGACAGCATATACAATGAATTAAATTTAAAACCCATTTGAAGGTAATTTGGGTTTGATGACTTTGGAAGGAGGCTGGAAATAGTGCCCACTTGGATAGGATTATATTTATTCCCTCTCTCTCCATTTAGAAATTGCAAAAACCCCCAATAGCTTTGCTTAAAAACAAAATAGAAAAACCAAAAAAAAAAAAGCTTGAGAAACATATTTTAGGAGGCCCTGCATATACTCCCCCACAGTGTGAATTAGAAGACAGACTCTCTGAAGGTCATGGGAGGACATGGACCAAGGCAAATGCCAGCAGGAATACACCTGAGATACATATGGACTCAGGTTTCAGAGCTTGTAATAGAGATAAACCCACCTATAAACTAAAATGCAACACAGAACTGGAGTGAATGGGGTGGCAGTAACACTCCTATTTCTAAGATTTTATGATTTACCACCTGCCTTCACCCTGCCTTGCTCTTTTTTCCAAAAAAGTGTTTATTTATTTGACTGTGCCAGGTCTTAGTTGAGACGTATGAACTCTTAGTTCCAGCATGTGGGATCTAGCTCCCTGACCAGGGACTGAACCCAGGACTCCTACACTGGGAGTGTGGAGTCTTAGCCACTGGACCACCAGGGAGGTCCCTTGCCCTTCTCCTTTAATTGGAGGAGTTTGGACTCGTTGTTATGGCTGGTTTCTGTTTTGACAATGGTGTTTTATACTTCTATCTAGATCAATTATGATTTGAATTCAATTTCCAAGTTAGAAAAAGAGGGCTCATTACTCTTTACTTCATGTAGGACTATCTAGGCAAGCAGAAAGTTCTCCACACGTGAAGAAGACTTTTTACCTATTTGGGATGATATAATCATTTCATGGCTTCCCTAGTGGCTCAGTTGGTAAAGAATCTGCCTTCCATCTTCCTGCATATAATTTACAGAATAAATGTGCTGCAGTGGATTTATTTCAAGATGTCAGCCATAACGTATGTATGAATATAAACACACACACAGACACACACACTATGTGTATGTCTAACTAAGAAGAGGGGCTTCCTTGGTGGCTCAGTGGTAAAGAATCCACCTGCAATGCAGGAGACTTGATCCTGCATTGGGCTGGATCTCCAGGTTGAGAAGATCCACTGGAGAAGCAATTTGCAACCCACTCCAGTACTCTTACCTGGGAAATCCCTTGGATGGAGGAGCCTGGCTGGCTACAGGCCATGGGGCCGCAAATAAGAGTTGGACATGGATTAGCAAATAAAAAACAACAAATTAAGAATTGCTGAGTCCCTTCTTGTGGAACCATGTGACCCGATCAGGAATAACTTGACATGTAGATGATTTTTTGTTTTATCCATGTCTTGGAGGGGAAAAGGATAAGGGACTGGCAGAGTCACCCAGATAAAAGGGTCAGAACATGGCCCTTCAAAACCTCACAATGTAGTGAATCTCACGTTCATTGGCTCAGGGACTCACACACTGGTTTCCTGTTCCCTTCTCAGGTGGAAATTGCAGAACACAGGTTATTCTCTTAGCTGCAGATTTCTACCTGTTTATTGAAATGGAAAAGGTCTGTTAGGAAGAGATCTGTATAGCACATTTCTGGACTCATGAAGGCACTCTAAACTGATACTACTAAAAAAGATGTAAGATGATCGGGGTTCCAGAGAGCTTTGTCGATGCCGTGAGCACCAAAGGAAAACACTGAGATCCTTCTGCTAACAAATTTCATTCTAAAGAAACCGAGGTAAAAGAAGGCATGAGGGCAAAAGGAATTGTGGGCACTGATGAAAAGCTGAGGGAAGAGAAAATCAATAATCCCCTGTGAGTGGCTCTGAACACCCTTCTCTGTGGTCTGGAATCAGGGCTTTGTTGTGTGTGTGTATCCGTGGCGAAGAACGCATTGGTGCTGCAGCAGGGGGCTGGGGTGGAATAGAGGTAAGGGCAGTGGATTGATGAATTTCTGCCAAGCTGTGTGACTAAGAGCTCCATTAAAAAGACTAAAAGGTGTGCCCTGGGAGGGGATGTGGTAGCTTTGCTCCAAAGGCATGAGGAGGCTGAGGCTGGGAAGGAAGAACAGTCCTGGATCCCTGAGGTGACTGGAGAACTTCAATAGCCTGACAGTTGGAGACTGGATGCTGTCCTCCCCTCAAAGATTGTGCAAGTCCTAATCACTGACACCTGTGAATGTGACCTTATTGAGAAATAGGGTCTTTGCAATTGCAATCAAGATAAGATGAGGTCATACTGATGAGTGTGGATTCTAATTCAGAGACGCGTGTCCTCACACGAAAGAGGGAAGAAGACCATGTGATGATGGAGACAGAGATTGGAATGATGGTGCTACAAACCAAGAATGTCAAGAGTTTCCAGCAACCACCAGAAGCTAGGAAGAAGCATGGAAAGATTCTACCCTGGAAGCTTCAGGGGACATATGGCCCTGCCTGCCACTTGGATTTCAGAACTCTGATCTACAGACCTGTGAGAGAATAAATTTCTATTGCTATAAGCCACTCGACTTGCAGTTTTGGTATGACAGCCTAGGAAATTAGGGCAGTAAGCAAAGAGCCTTTAACTTTAGCCTCAGAGCAGAGGGGGAAGCTAGGCAGAACTTAGACTGAAGGTGGGCAGTGAAGGCTCAGAGGTGATGGGAGGTTAGATAGCCTGTTGATGCGACACAGCTACATAATAGAAAAGGTGGCTGATTGGTTCTATGCAGTTTTTCACTTAGCAGGATTAAAGGAGGACTTTTTGCCTGGCTTCAGGGGCAGTTAGCACTTAGGAATTCAGGTGGGGCCAAATTTCTCAACCCCCCCACCTCTCTCACTGTGACATTGCATTTTCCAAAGGTGGCCACAACTATAGCTCCTGTCCCTTTTGCTCCTTGGATCCCTGCTACTCCCCCATCATACAGTGAGGTCTAATTCCCCTCCCCTTGAATCTAGGCAAGCTCATAACTCCCTTGTAGCCAAAAGAATGTGGAGAAAGTGATGTGGCATGATTTCAAAGTTGTGTAATGAAAAGCACTGCTGCTCACATCTGGTGCACTGGAACAGCACTTTCCTTGGAGCCTGCAAGTAACTTATAAGTAGCCTAACTGCCCTGTAGCTACCATGTTGCAAGGAAGTTCAAACTAGCACACGTGGAGGGACCCACACGGAGAAGCCCCAAGACCCCATGTAGAAAGAGAGATGCTTGGCCATTTTCCAGCTGCTCACATCCCCTCTCCCCCAACCTACACTCTTCCAGCTCCAGCCATCATCTGATCCTGAGCCAAAGCCTCTGACCAAGTTCCTCCTGAATGCCTGACACACACAAACTGTGGGCACTAATAGTTGTTTTAAGCCACTCAGTTTTAGGATGCCTTACTGTGCAACAATAGTAACTGGAACCTCTTCAAACCGTTGTCAAAGGGCCACTGTCCCCACGAGACATTCTCTCACTCTTGATGACTCTCTCCCTTGAAGCTCCCCTTTCTCATACAGCCATTGGCTCTCCCAGTTCTCAGCATTTCCCTTCAGTCAGAGCTCAGTTTTGCTGGTCTCCACTTTCTTCAGTTTCTCTGGGAACCCTCATGCTTTACACCCCTTTATGACACAGAATTCACTGTGTCCCACTCTCTACATCTAACCTGCAGATGACACCTATCTCAACCCTCTCCGTTTTAAAAGAATCTTCAGAGAACAGATCTCACCCTTTTCAAGGGGCAGGATTTGAGCTCCTGAAGTTTTTAATATAACAAGAAAACACTATTTTAGCTAATCATGAACTTTGAAAGGATAAACACATCTATTCCACCCATTGGGGGCTGTGTCTTATTCACTTTTGCACCTGCAGTTTAGTCCACTGCTTGACAGAGAAAAGGCATGGGTGGATGGATGGATGGAGAGAAAGCTTGGAAAATACGAAGTGTGATTTGAAAAACTGGGGCCTCTATAACATAGGAGTGTCAGTCACTCAGTCGTGTCTGACTCTTTGTGACCTCGTGGACTGTAGTCCACCAGGCTCCTCTGTTCATGAGATTTTCCAGGCAAGAATACAGGAGTGGGTATCCATTTCCTTCTCCAGGAGCTCTTCCTGACTGAGGGATGGAATCTAGGTCTCCTGCATTGGCAGGGGAGTTTTTGCCACTGAGCCACCAGGGAAGTCCAAAATTGGGGCATATGTGTTGCCATTTCCCAATTCTGGGCCCATGGAAGGCATGGCTAACAGATTCTAGCTGTTTTTCTGGGGATTGGAGAGGCTGCTTCACACTGTGTTTGAACTACAAATAGAAACTAGCAATCAATCATATTTTGTACTTGAGAGGACTAGAAGCCAAAAGGTTCTTTCTTGCAACTTCAATTTATTAAAAATATTATTAAAATAGAAGTCAAAATTCTATACACAAACTGCTTCCTGACTTTCTGCTAAGGTTTAAGCAAAGTTCGTTAAACTTATATACACGTTCCTGTGCTTTTCATGTGTGTTGTGTTCATGTGAAGAAAAATGTATCTTGATACTTTCTGGTCTTTGCAGTCGACTGCAGCGTGGTGAAGTCTTTAAATAAAGAATCTATCTCAAAGGGGATTAAAATCCATCTCAAATAATAAGCAAAGTGTGGGATTCTGGAAGTCCATATGGTCAATAACGCTGGCATTGTTTACAACCAATCAGTTACCAGGATGACAGAAACAATGGAGAAAGGAAATTACCCACCTGCCTACATAATTGCACCAATTGCTAGAATTGGTTAATAGGCCATAAAAAAATCAATTTAAGAAAAGCAAAAAGAGACACATAGGAGGGTAGATTTTTGTTATTATTGGTCTTCATTCACAGCTCCATCAAGCACCTGACTTTTTATTAGGAGGATGACATTTCTGACAAATTATGCTGTCTATGCTTTTGTGCCCTCCTGTTGAGAATGAGTTTTTTTCTTTTCTCTACTTTCTATGTTTTGATTTTTATAGCACTGTGCCTGGCTTCTTTGGAAAGGGAGGGGGTGTTAGGACTGGAAGGAAAAAACCTTTTGTTGTGCATGGATCAGTACCAAGGAGGGTGTCAGACTCCTCATGCAACTTGTCTCATTGAATCCCAACTACCCCCAACTCCAAGCCTCCAGGAGATAGTTCCCATGGTTACCTCCACTCTACAGGGGAGGAAACTGATGTTTAGAGAAGTTTAGTCACTTGCTACACGACTAAGGGGATTTGAATTCAGGTTTGTCTGTCTGAGCCCAAAGTCTTGATTTTTCTGTTGAACAAGTCCATGATTTCTTATGGAAAATGTTTGGAACCAGATGCATTTTGAAATTCAGTAGGGTACAGAATGGGGGTGTGATGCACATCCCATATAACTTAATACTCCCAGAGGGGTCAAGAGCAGCACCCCATCAAACCCATTAATATTTTAGCACCGAAACATATTAACATTGAAACTAAATACAATAAATAAAAAGTACTATACAAATAGCCTTATTTTTTGACTGCCAAATGATTTTGTACCTATCTTATTAAATTTCTGATTTTCAGAGCTTTGGGATTTTGTAATATTGGAAAAGGAATTGTGGACTTGTATCATCCTGGCTCCCAGGAGAGAGTTTGCACAAATTTGTTCTCTTTCTCAGGGAACTTTGAAATGGAACCAGTTAGAATTATAAAACAAAAACAAAAGCCTGATGCTATTGGCCCTTGGCTAAATTTACACACATTTGGCATTTAAGAAATGAAAATGGCTTTAAGGAAAATTGGTAGCAGAACCATAATAGTCCTTCTTGGGCCTCTCAAATCAGAGAAGCAGGAAGATCAGGGATTTCTCTGTGGTCTTTGTGAACTAATCTCATCCAGGAGACATTGAACTGTAATTCTAAACAGCAATGGATGCTGAATAGCCATTTGAGTCTCCCATGAAACAGCCCCTACTTCCCATTTCAGCTTTCTGACCCTCTTTCAGATACCTCCACTGAGGATTGACTGGTGTATTAGAGAGCCACTGGTATTTGTCCCAAGTAATTGGATTGACCCTGTGAAGAAAAGGCTAGTTCAGATGAAATGAAATTTCCAAGTGGAGGGTCAGATTCTCATCCAGGAACATCTGTAATCTTTCTTGGAAGATGGGTTTCATCACCGGTTCTATTATTTAATGTTTTTCTATTGTACTGGATTCACTTTTCCACATTCCCTCTACCCCAGGAGCTCCATCTCTTTGGTTGGTGTCATTTGACCCTTCCCTGCTTCCTGTAGTCACAGCTAGTTGGATCAAGTTGTATCAGTCTCTCTTAGATTTAATTATAAGACACAGAAACAATAACTCAGGTGATTAAGAAGTCTGTGTTTTTAACCTCACTTTGAGTTAGGCCACAGTCATGACCTCAGGACCCTGCTCTTGTGTTCCCTATCCCTGCTATGCTGTGAGCTGGTCCTCATGGAAGAGATTATAGAATGAAGTAGATTCTAGAAACAGTGGAGAGGGAAAGAGAGGAAGAGACAGGGTGAGACAGATGGATGAAAAGAGAGAGAGGGCCTTCCCTGGTGGCCCAATGATTAAGAACCCACCTTCCAAAGCAGGAGACACAGATTCAATCCCTGCTCCAGGAACTAAGATCCCACATGCTGTGGGGCTACTAAGCCCACACACTGCAACTACTAAGCCTGTGTGCCACAGTGAAGACCCAGCACAGCCAAAATAATAAAAAATAGAGAAAGATTGAGTGTTGAGGCCTGATCAGGACTTGGTCTACTGATATCCTTCTATTAGTTTGGATTCTCCAGAGAAAAGAAACAGGAGATAGAAATATACTTAATATGCAATATACACTATACTATAGTATAATATATATGAGCTATATAAGGGAGGTTATGACCAACCTAGATAGCATATTTAAAAGCAGAGACATTACTTTGCCAACAAAGGTCCGTCTAGTCAAGGCTATGGTTTTTCCAGTGGTCATGTATGGATGTGAGAGTTGGACGGTGAAGAAAGCTGAGTGCCGAAGAATTGATGCTTTTGAACTGTGGTGTTGAAGAAGACTCTTGAGAGTCCCTTGGACTGCGAGGAGATCCAATCAGTCCATCCTAAAGGAGATCAGTCCTGGGTGTTCATTGGAAGGACTGACGTTGAAGTTGAAACTCCAATACTTTGGCCACCTCATGAGAAGAGTTGACTCATTTGAAAAGACCCTGATGCTGGGAAGGATTGGGGGCATGAGGAGAAGGAGACGACAGAGGGTGAGATGGTTGGATGGCATCACCGACTTGATGGACATGGGTTTGGGTAGACTCCGGGAGTTGGTGATGGACAGGGAGGCCTGGCGTGCTGCCATTCATGGGGTCACAAAGAGTCGGACATGACTGAGCAACTGAACTAAGCTGAACTGATAAGGAATTGGTTTATGTGATTATGGATGCTGAAAAGTCCAAGCTCTGCAGCCAGTAAACTGGAGAGCTGGAGACCCAGGTGAGCCAATGCTGTGCTCTAGACTGAGCCCAAAGGCCTGTGAACAAAGAGAGCCCATGGTGTAAGTTACATTTGAAGGATGAGCCCAAAGGCAAGAAAGAGTAGACACCTTGGCTCAAAGACAGTTCTATGGAGAAAAAGAATTCTTTCTTACTAAGCTTTTTATTCAATAGATTGGATGGGGCCTGTGCACGTTGGGGAGGGCAGTCTGAGTTACTCTGCTCACAGATTCAAATGCTAATCTCATCCAGAAACACCCTCCCAGACACACCCATAAATAATGTTTAGCCAAAAATGTGGACAACATGAGGCCCAGTCAAGGCGACATATAAAATTAACCATCCCAACCATGGTAATAAATCTTCTTTCAGGGCAGGGTGCATCAAGTTTATCTAAACAATCCCTACGCCAAGGATTGGTGGGGACCAGGGGTTGACAGCTCTTGGAAATATCCTATCATAGCCCTTGGAGGTCCTGCCTAGAGAAGCTGCTGCAGAACTTACCTTACACAGTTGCTGCCTCAGACCCCATTCTGCCCAACAATAATCTCTCCCAACCATTGTCCCTCCCTCTGAGGAAAGCGCAGCAGTAGAGTGGGGCTTTTTACACATTTTAAAGTGAGAGATTAGACCAGATCAATGTTTCCCAAAGTGTAGTATGTGTTGTTGTTGTTCAGTCCCTCAGTCGTGTCCAACTCTTTGCGACCCCACGGACTGCAGCATGCCAGGCTTCCCTGTTCTTCACCATTTCCTAGAGCTTGCTCAAACTCCTGTCCACTGAGTTGCCATCCAACCATCTCATCCTCTGTCATCCCCTTCTCCTCCTGCCTTCAGTCTTTCCCAGCATCAGGGTCTTTTCCAATGAGTTGTCTCTTCACATCAGGTGGCCAAAGTATTGGAGCTTCAGTTTCAGCTTCAGCATCAGTCCCTCCAATGAATATTCAAGATTGATTTCCTTTAGGATATGTAGTGTGTGTAGCACATGGAGAAAGTACACGGATAAGCATGTCTTTGTCATTTGGGTATTTTCATGTATTTTAGACAAACCTGTGACATATTTTATATTATTTAGGGTAGGTTAGGCCATGTTGTGTAACAAATAGGATGTGTGCATGCTAAGTCACTTTCAGTCATGTCTGACCCTTTGCAACGCTATGGACTGTAGCCCTCCATGCTCCTCTGACAATGGGATTCTCCAAGCAAGAATACTGGAGTGGGTGCCATGTCTTCCTCCAGGGGATATTCCCAAGCCAGGGATCAAACCTGTATCTCTTATGTCTCCTACACTGGCAGGCAGGTTCTTTACCACTAGTACCACCTGGGAAGCCCCAACAAATAGGATATGACACAGTAAATGATTAAGTTAGCAAGTCTGGGAGGTCCAAACCCTAAACATTCCAAAGAAAAGTCTGACCTTTGAAAAGCTCCTGGGAGATAACCTCTAAGCTCTTGGGATAATCTGCCTGTTAAGAGTCTTTATTTACCTGAGGCCCTGGACCACTTCAGAAAGTTTATGTTAACCGTGTGATTCATGGTAGGGTTCCTGGGCCACACAGTACCAGTCTGATTTCTGAACAGGCTAGAATGAAGATCAGGCATGCCTATGTGATTGACCCTTCTTCCCACAACAAAAACCCTGAAAACCAGATTTGGGTTAACTCTGTGGTTGTAAATACTTCATACATGTTGTCACATGTCATTGCAGGAGAATTAAGTGCTGTTCACAGGACTCCAATGAGAGAGGACAAGTGGATGCTGATGCCTGGTCTCTCCTCAACCTGCCCTATGTGCTTTTTCCCTTGCTGATTTCAATCTCCATCCTTCACTGTAACAAACTGAAATTATGAGTGTACTAGCTTTCTATGTTCTGTCAGTCCTAGAGAATCACTGAATCCAAGGGTGATCCTGAGGACTGCTAAACACAACTTCAAAATCTTGACAGGTTAGCAATTTCCCTGGTGGTCCAGTGGTTAAGAATCCGCCTTTGAATGTAGGGGACATGGGTTCTATCCCTGGTTGGGAAACTAAGATCCCACATGCCACTGGGCAACTAGGCCTGTGTGCTGCAATTACTGAGCCCACACAGGCCACAACAAAGACCCAGTGTAGCCAAATGAAAAAAAAATCTTGACAGTTTAACAATTTCTTTCTTTTTTTTTTGCTGTTCATGTAAAGTCTGGTGCAGAGCTGGATGATCATCTAACCACTTCCTGAGTAGTTAGGAAACTGGGTGCTGCCATTTCAGAGTTGATCGTTTCTAGTCATTCGGATGGTGGAATGATAGCATGGAAGAATGGCCGGATGTCTTAAAGCCCAGACTTGTATCACTTCTGTCTAGATTTCAGTGGCCGGACTCCAGTCACATGGTACCAACCTAAAGCAGGGCAGCTGAGAAGGGTAATCTTCCTGTGTCACCAAGAAAAGAAAATTAATTTGGCAAGCATCTAATTAGTCTATATCACAGACTAGATCCTTGCCTCTATGGATGTTAATGCTTAAAGCAAAGTCAAGTTCACATCACTATAAAAAGTGTTGGTTTAAAGAAAGACATTGTAGAAAAAAAAGTAAGTACTAATGCAGATGCACTATGACAGAAGTCCAAGGTGGTAGGTGAAAAACTGAAGTTTGTGTAACACTGAACAAGTAATGGCCATGGGGACATGGATGTTAAGAGTTGGACCATAAAGAAAACTGAGCACCGAAGAATTGATGATTTTGAACTGTGGTGTTGGAGAAGACTCTTGTGAGTCTCTTGGACTGCAAGGAGATCCAACCAGTCCATCCTAAAGGAAATCAGTCCTGAATATTCATCGGAGGGACTGATGCTAAAGCTGAAGCTCCAATACTTTGGCCACCTGATGTGAAGTACTGACTACTTGGAAAAGACCCTGATGCTGGGAAAGACTGCAGGCGGGAGGAGAAGGGGACGACAGAGGATGAGATAGTTGGATGGCATCACTGACTCGATGGACATGAGTGTGAGCAGACTCTGGAAGTTGGTGACAGACAGGGAAGCCTGGTGTGCTGCAGTCCATGGGGTCTCAGAGTCAGACACGACTGAGTGACTGAACTGAGCTGAACTGAACTGGTGTTTCTGTGACAATATCAACTGGTGGACACCACAGTTTTCTGCAAGGTTCCTGGGTCTGTTAGCTTTTTAAGAGGCAATTCCAGTTTCAAGAGTTGGAATTTTAAATCAGTATCTCAAGATCTGATGACATTCTGCTGCATCAATATTGAACGCACATTTCATTTTCACTCAAAGTTTCCTTCTTGGGAGTCAGTACAAGAAAAACTCTTTTCCAGTCTAAGTATGCTATTTCTCTCTTTTGAAAGGAAGTTCCATCCTGGCATAGTATAGAATATTCCCTTGAACAATTCTGGCTTACTTCTGGTATGTGATTTAAATGGCTTAGTGAACATTTTCTTGTCAAAAGTAAAGCAGGTTGTTTGAAAAACCAGGGAAAACTTTTGACAGCTGACAAATCCCCTAAATGCAGTGAACTTATCAAAAGCATCTTTCTAGGTAAACATTAGCTCATCTTGTGAAACTAAAATAGAGCAAAGACAATACAGCAAACAAAACAATATTGGCAGGAAAGCCATATTGGAAAATCAGTATTGTACATAGCCAACAGTTACCTTACCTGGCAATAACTCTTCTTAAGATGGAAAAAATAATTTAAATATATCTAGACTTCTAGAGGTGATAGGAGTCTGATCTTATAGAATTCTAGAATTTTGAAATCTGTGGAATTCAAGGGACAGCTGTTCATTCCTCTGCCTTTGCCAGGGCTGCCTGAAAATCACTTAAAAGTTACAGGAGCTGATTGACCAGTTCTGAGTTTGTTTTCTCAGCAGAACCTCTCATCAGTTAATATTTAGGTATATGTCACGTCAACTTTGGAAATAGATGAGTAATTTTTACCTGGTGTCATCGAGCCTTACATTTGATCTTGATTTGCTCTGCTATTCTAAAACAAAATGGCAGCCTTTAAAGTAAATTTCCTACAATGCTAATCAAGTGGTAGTGAAATTCAGTACAGAATGTGTATGGGAAATCTTGATTGCTTTGAGTGGAGTTCTTAATTCATACTACAATGAATTCAGTGAGTTTATCTTTAAAAATTTTGAGGAAAAAAGTCTCTAACAACTATGTCAACTGTAGGTGGTAGATGAGGATATAAATGAGATGCCCACCAATAACCTAGGAATAAGTGGATTAGGGGCTTCCCTGGTAGCTCAGCTGGTAAAGAATCTGCCTGCAATGCAGGAGACCCTGGTTCGATTCCTGGGTCGGGAAGATCCCCTGGAGAAGGGATAGGCTACCTGCTTCAGTATTCTTGGGCTTCCCTGATGGCTCAGATGGTGAAGATTCTGCCCACAATGCGGGAGACCTGGGTTCGATCCCTGGGTTGGGAAAATCCCCTGGAGGTACAAGAATACACACTCCAGTATTCTTGCCTGGAGAATTCCATGGGCACAAGAGCCTGGCGGGCTATATAGTCTATGCAGTTGCAAAGAGTCAGATATGACTGAGTGACTAAGCACAAATAAGATGGATTAATTAAATAGAAATAAATTAGACTAATTAAATAAAATTAAATGGGAGGAGTCAACTCATGGGAGTCTGGAAATAAGATTGCCAAATTAAGTAGAAATAAATTAGACCTCTTAAATAAAATGAAATAGGTAGTATCAGCCTGTGGGAATAGCTCTCTGACTTGTAATTTAACCAGTGATGTTAATACAGTACAAGAAAAAACATATGCATTACAGCATACAAAGTGGATTTAAGAGAAGCAAACTCTGCCAGTCCATGCACATCACTATATAGGGTAGGATACCTATTTGGAGGGTAGGGTGAAATATTGGAAAGGTGGTCTCTTAAAAACTTACTATCTTGGCTTGCATAAAAAAATCTCTTATTATATTTACCTGGGGCTTCCCTGATAGCTCAGTTGGTAAAGAATCTGCCTGCAATGCAGGAGACCCTGGTTTGATTCCTGGGTCGGGAAGATCCCCTGGAGAAAGGATAGGCTACCCACTCCAGTATTCTGGCCTGGAGAATTCCATGGACAGTATAGTTCATGGGGTCACAAAGAGTCAGACATGATTAAGCGACTTTTTTTTTTAATCTACCTACTTTACATGCTCTCTATATAACCTTCTAATTATTAATGTGGCTTCCTGGGATACTGGAAATAACAAAACCCATGCCAGCTAAACGAAGCAGGTGTGAAATTTATTATAGGATTTTGAATAGCTCACATCCTCTCTGGGAGGGCTGGAGCATTATGCTTGGATGCTCTGTGGCCTGAAACAGACCTCATGGTGGGATGGCTCCAGGGACGATCTCACTGCTGCCCCCACTGGTCAAAGGTGGCCTGGAAAGAAGATCCGCACTCACTGGCCACTGCTGCCTTAAAAACCCCTTCAATACCATCTTCAAAAAACTCTAATTTTGCACAATGCTAGGTCAAAATCTCAGGTGAGTGTGTCTGATTGGAAAAAATCTAGATCACATGACTTCTGTTAGCTTCAAGGGAGTCAGGAAGTCATGCTCTCTGACTCTTCCTTGGGAGAGGCCATTCATGCTGGGCAAAGTCCTTAAAAAAGAAACAGTGTCAAAGGTCCACCACAGGGAAGAGCCAGATGATAGAGTTAGCTTCCTAGTTTCCCACCATCAACGAATACACTGGCCGGTCTGTATTATTCACTGGCTTCAAGCCTGGAGCATCTGGGAATAGTGGAAAAGCTGTTTCTAGACTTGCAAGGCTGTGGAACAGACTTAAGCCACAGTAAACTCACCCTCCTAATGCCTCCTGAGTGGGGCCCTCTGCTTCCAGTCAGTCAGCTTCCCCAGGCAGCACCCTCTTGTTTTCAAATTCCAACAAAAATGTCTTAGACCACAGGTGAATCCATCTCAAGGCCAAGTGGCCTGATGTATGAAAAGAGGACCACAGGAGTAGCTACATCAATGGGTGTTTTTTTGACTAACATGAATATCTGCTTGAGATGTGCTAAGATTTGGAGTTGGGAACCATGGCAGCTGGATTGATGCAGGGCCCACATCCAGGGGTATACAGGTGGGAGTGTCTGCCCTGGGTGGAAGCAATGTCTGTAGAGAGATTAAAAACAATAAAACTGACTGAAGTTTGGTTTGCTTTTTATTATCACCATGTGTGGGCAATTCTAAACCATGTCGGTGATAAAATGCTCATATCCCCCAAATCTTTTTTTTGGGGGGTTATATTCTGAACAATTATTAAAATTACTGTTAGGATTTAATAATACATATGTCAGCCTCAAATTAAATTTCCATATTCTTTAATAAAGACTGTATTATACATGTAAGTTAATTTGAAGAAATCCCTGTTCTATAGTCGACCTCTGAGTTTTGAAAGTAAATGTCTGCTGGTCTGGAATTGTCTAAGCTTGCTTTGGGCATGATAAGCAATACTGCCTATTCTGTGCTTAGATAGCAGGTCTGAAAAACTGTGATATCTCAGGGAGTATAAAGACAAAGACTTGAGGCCTGAGTTATTTTAATTCTGTCACCTATGTGACCACCTAGATTTTGTGTTTGAAATTTAAAATAGTAATTGCAGAGTGAAACACATTTGTTTGGTAAATGCAAATATTAGTTCATTAATAAAATGCTTTACTAAATTTTGAATAACATCCTTAAAATGGAAATTTCTTGTTTTTCAATTGTTATTGTTTTACAGCTAAAGAGCAAGCACATCAAATGCTAGTGGTTATTACTCATACATCATGAATATAATTGAAAATAATTTTGTCTAGGAGAAGGGGGTGGTAAAAAAGTAGTCTGCTCTGAGTGTCAAATACACTAGGTCCTCTGTGAGAGATGTCTCAAGGTCCCTGCAGATTTGGAGTAATAATTTTGATGATGAACCAAAACCAATTTTCTCCATGGCAAAGGTATCGTCAACACTGGCCCTGTGGCATTCTTTTCAGCATTATCACAAATGTCATACATAAAGCAAACAAATGAACAATAAAAAGTACAAGCAATGAAACCAAGTCATAGCTTCTGTGTTAAGGCAAAGAACTAAATGTAAAATTAATAATAGTAACAAAATTTGGGGTGGAAAAAGTTACTTATTCATTTGAACCCTGGTCTGTCCCCATCACCCCTGTGTCCCCACTTCAATGAACAGTTCCCTTTTTTGGGAGCCAAGTCTTTGCTAGGCGCTGTGTCACACACATACAATCCTCTCAAGGTAGATCTTGAGACCATCCTTTTGATAAAGAAATGGGGAAAGGAGAGATGAAGCAATTTGTCTGAAGGCTCATGGTTACTATAGTTACTACGCAGAAGGAGTTGGGAGTGAAGCCTGGTTTCTGGTTTCAAAGCACCTCCATTTGTGCTACTTCTGAAGAGCAGAAACTCCTCATCTCAGATTGTCCGATGAGTACTTACAGAGTTTGCTCTGATCTCGATCTTGTGTCGATCACTCTTTTGCTCGCCTCTCAGGACTGCAGGCTGCTTTGAACAGTCGTCATAGGGTATGGTTAAGCGGTCAATGACTGCTACACCCTGAGCTCTGCGCAGTGCTAGGGGCTGCGCACGCATCTGATCTTTGGCTCTTCGCCACGTCCGCATCACAGAGAAGGAATCCGAGGCTCGAGGAGGAGAAGCATCACCCTGACGTTTCTAACCACAGAGCACAGGCTTCCAATTTCTGCTCTTCACAGAGGAGGGCATGGAAAACCACTCCAGTGTTCTTGCCTGGAGAACCCCATGGACAGAGGAGCCTGGAGGGCTATAGTCCATACGGTCTACAGTTCTACAGTCCATAGAGAGTCTAACACGGCTGAAGCGACTTTGCACACACGCACACAGATCCTTCGCCATTTCTCCCTGCCATGTGCTTCTATTTCTAGTCTTGATTAACTTACTTAGACTCTCTTTGCTTGTTTTAGGTTTCAGGTCAGGTTTAGGGCTTTCTTATTATTGCTCCAAGGACCAGGCAGCTGTCACAGCCTCAACTTCTACTGAGCTCTGAGATGTCCCAGTGACTTGCGGGATCAAACCCCTCTGTGACTGGGAGAGACTGGAAAGGCAGGGGGTGGGGTGAAGGGAAAGAGAGGATGCTTATTGGGTATTCCCATCTCCTCCTCTTTCCTAATCTGATATTATCATAGGGCTTCTGCTGGCTGCTATTTAAATAATTTGTATTTTATATTCCCACTCTTTCATTTAATTTTTTAATTCGGGCAACATGTTCACATGGTTTAAATATCAAAAAACATTAAAAGGTACCCACAGAAGAATCTCTCTTCCACCCTTGCTTTGCCCCAACACCCACCCCCAGTTGCATTGCGTCCCACTTCAGGGTAACTCCTGTTGCAGTTTGTTGTTGTTTAGTCGCTAAGTCATGTCCGACTTTTTTGCTACCCCATGGACTGTAGCCCGCCAGCTCTTCTGTCCATGGGATTTCCTAGGCAAGAATACTGGAGTGGGTTGCCATTTCCTTCTCCAGGGGATCTTCCTAACCCAGGGATTGAATCTGTGTCTCCTGCATTGGCAGGTGGATTCTTTACCAGTGAGCCACCAGGGAAGCCCACTGTTGCAGTTACTGTATGCAGTAACTGTATGCAGTTGCATACGTACAGTTACGTACGTATTTCCAGGTTGGGTGCATGGGGGCAGGGTGTCCATAAAAATACAGGCAAATACTATAAATTCTTATGTCCATCTCTTTTACAAAAAATGGTAGTGTCCCATACTGCACTTTTGATTTAACGAGCCTTTCCAGGGGGGATGGGTGGGAAAGATGAAGAGTATCTGACAGTGATCCAGGGAATTTGCACTTCTTAGTGAATTTATTGAGTGGTGAATCTGAGGAATCTGTATGAATTCAGACGAGTAAAAATGTGTTGGGCTTCTTTCTTCTTTCTTTTATCTGTTCTTTCCTCCTTTTCTTTCTTTCCCCTCCCTCCCCTGGCGTCTTTATTTTGGAGCAGGTAAGTGACTCCTTCAAATTTGGTTTCACTGTACAATACTCCTGATGCCTAACAGAGGTGCATCTCTGCCGGCAGATTGTTCCCCATCCAAATAAGTGGATACCCTCTTGTCAGCTTTCATGAGAGACTCAAAGTAAAATGTGCCTCTGGGAATTAATCTGCCCACCGAGTGTAATTGTGCTTGGGTAGATACTCAGCAAATAATCAAACTCTTTCTGCTTCACTACTCCTGGGAAGGCAGTGCTCTGCAATGTCAGTTCAGAGGGGCCCTTTGAACTGCTCTTGTCAACACACCATGTGGGGATTCTCCTGCCAGGTCAGCATTACCCAGCACTGCCAATTCTTAGTCAACATTTGAGTAAACATGTTAAGTAGAAACCAACTGTGTAGTCTGGGGAGCTAAACAAATTTAGGAATGTGTAGCAAGACAAAGGACGGGGCTCAAGCTGTGTCCCTCATTCCTGTAAATGGAGACAGGTCCCTTCTCGCTGCCCTACAGATGGGTTTCACCTGATATGAGTGTGCCAGACACCTGACTCTGAGGTCCATTGGCAATCAATCTGCTGTTAGTCTGTCTGGTATTTAAAAACATGATGGCAATAATCTGGACAACTTCCTTAGAGGATATAACTTTTACGTGGTGGTTTTTAAATTTTCTTCCTGTGGTGAATGCCTCTGGTCGGCCTCCTCAGCATTCTTAGCCTTTCAGCCATGTTAAGATTGTTGCAGCTGTGAATGGCATGTGGGTGCCTGTGTTTCTTCCCTGCTGGAAGCATCTCTTATGTCCCTGGTGATGTCCAGCTCTGGGTGGTTATGAGTGGAAATTGTTGAGGGACTTTTGGCTTTCAATATATTACTCAGGAGTTTTCCCTGTTTCCACAGATGTGCTATTCTGAAACGTAATTTGATGTGGACATCCATAGGAAGTGGTCTCCCTCACAGGGGCCTTATACTTTGGTGTTGCTAGTGAGAGAGGGCGCTGTGGTCAGTAGCACAGTTGGTGATGGTTAGCCAGATGATTCACTTCAGGATTTTCTCTGCAGCTCCCATGGAAAGAGGTGTGGACCAGCCCTGTAATTCAGGGATGGTCTGTCATGGTGCTAGTTGGGCTTCAGGCTATATGGTATAGACAGAGAGAGGGAAAGGCAGCCAGCGAAAGGCAAGAGATTCTCCACTGGCTGAAAGCAGTTGTTAATGGTCAGCTTTTCACTGGTTCTGTGTCCCCGTGTGCATGCCTGGTGGTGACTCGAGTTTGGGTGGAGAACAGGGGTGATCACTCTTCTTTCTTGGAGGAGAGAATCTCTCTTTTAGACTACTGGTGTGTATGTGCATGCTCAGTCTTGTCTGACTCTTTGCAACTCCTTGGACTGTAGCTTGCCAGGCTCCTCTATCCTTGGGATTTCCCAGGTAAGAATACTGTAGTGGGTTACCATCTCCTTCTCCAGGGGCTCTTCCCCACCCAGGGATCAAACCCCCATCTCTTGGATCTTGTGCATTGGCAGGTGGCAGGTGATTTCTTTACCACTGCACCACCTAGGTGGCCCCTTAGACTGCTGGGGGTTTGCTCAGCTCTGCGTTCCTTCCTCTCTTCCCTGCACTGAGGTCGGAGCAGCCCAGGGAGAGCAGAGGGTTGTTGGCTCAGGGCCCCGTCTTTTCAGGGCGAGTAAGTTACTTCTCTTCTGGGGCCATCCACGTGCTAGTCGTTTCCCCACTTCCTGGAATTCTTACCACCATCACCACTCCCCTCTCTCCCTCATAGTTTCTGGGGTCTCCGTGTCCTTAGGAAACTCAGGGCCCCCATATCACCCATTATTTAAGGTAGGTGTAGACTCGCCCTGTCTCATCAGTGCCTTCATTCTTTGCTTCATCCTCAGGACCTCTGGTACCTCACTGGGGTTTAGACACCCGCGCTCCATGGGAGCCCTAATTGCACATGCCCCCTTGCTGATTTTGAATGTCCATTTTAGTCTCAGACTTAGAAACTGCTGCAGGACTCAGAGCTCCTGAAGGACTCAGAGCTCCTGCTGTCATGGCAAGGTTATCCTGATCTTTCTGATTTAAAGGAAGGGCTGTATTTAGTGATGACAGTGGTCAGTTCATTTCTGTGTTATTGCCACGGAGCTGGGAGAGACTGGAAAGAACACTGGATTTGGAACCAAACAGACAAAGGATTTGCATGCTGGCTCCCCTACTTACTAGGAGGAGACCTTGATGAGTTTCAGAACCCCTGGGCTCTTGTCTAGAGTGGGAGGATGATCCCCATCTCCAAGGCTCACGATGGGACATTCAGTGAAATAATGTTCATCCACCACCTGGCACAAAGTTGATATGAAATAATGTTAGTTTCTTTTCCTTGCCTTTCTTTTAATCCATCCCTTCCCCCTTGTGTTACTACATTTCCATCTGCCTTCCCTACAGCTGGGACTTCACATCTGGATTGGAGCACAACTCCTCTGTCTTTAGAATGAACTGCTATTTTCCCTTGAGAGCTGTGACCCACCCACCTACACCATTTTCACAAGTTATGGTGTAACCTGAGCCGGTGTTAGGAATTAGCACACGCATTAAAAAGTCTCCTGCAGACATTTTGCTTTATGTGGTGATGGAAAGCCTGCTTGTTTCCAAGCAGATGTGTTGGTTGCTATCTGGCATTATAAAAGGAGGCTTGACTCGTGAACTTGAGTGAGGATATATGGACAAGTGCTGTAGCTTACTTACTTGAACTAGGCAGGATGTATATTGTCCTTTGTGGCCTCAGGATAATGAGGTGGTAGAAAGCACACAGGAATTTCAGGACACACAGCCAGTCATGGCTTAGGATGCAGTTGTAGGGGTGCCTTGATCGATCCCCTTCCTGTTGTCTCTTTCCAGCCTGGCCCTTTGTGCTGGAGATTGATAGCTTCTGCTTGGAGGGACTTGTCTTGGAGACTGACCTGTGAATGACTGGACAAAGCCAGGTCTTTAGGCATAGTTCAAAGCATGCCTTCTCGATGGGAGTGATTTCAAAACCCCTAAAGTCATGAAAATTGCTTCTTGGGGAATGGGAAAATCTTCTTTTTATGTATAAAGCACAAGTATGCATAGAATACATAAACTGATATAAGGTATGCTCGTGATTTAAAATTTCATGAGAGAGATTTAGGGGGAAAATGTCTGAAAAACCTCCTTAAGGGGGAAATAATGCAAAAAAAAATGTTTGAGAAAGAAGATCTATGGATTCCCTGGTGGTACAGTGGCTAGGAATCCACCTGCCAATGCAGGGGACAGGAGTTCAATCCCTGATCCCAGAAGATTCCACATGCTATGGAGCAACCAGGCCCATGTGCCACAGCTACTGAGCCCGTGCTCTAGGGGCCCTCAAGCTGCAACTACTGAAGCCTGCCTGCACACCTACAGGCTGTGCTCTGCAACAAGAGAAGCCACTACAATAAGAAGCCCTCACACTGCAACAAAGAGTAGCCCCTGATCATCGCATTTAGAGAAAGCCAGTGTGAAGTAATGAGGATCCAGCGTAGACAAAAAAAGAATAATAAAAAGAAAATCTAAGGTTCTTGACTTTGAATGCACACTAGAATGATCAGAGGAGCTTGAAAAATCGTGTGGCCGAGGCTGCACCCAAACTAGTCAAACCAGAATCTTTGGGCTTGGCTCAGGCTTTAGCATTTTTAAGATGCTCTGGATAATTCCAACGTGCCACCAAATTTGACAACTCCTACTCTGGAGCTCTGATACTCAAAGTGTAGTCCACAGACCAGCAACATCAATGTCACCTGGGAGATTGTTTGAAATGCGGACTCTCAGACCTCCAGGTGATCCTTGTGCTTATTGGAGTTTGAGAAATACTTGGATACATGTTTATGGCTAACAAAACCTGATAACACTTCAGTGCAGCTGCACTAATCCAGTGTCAGCATGTTTCCAGCTCTTTATTTCAGGACTTCATCATTGGCCTTCGGACTGAGAGGTCCAGTGTACTGAGGGCAGCCCAAGGTTATATTTGTGCTCTGGTGTGTTGTGGAGCCCTGTGCAGGTGGCTTGTTCCCAGGAAGAGAACCAATGAGAGTAAAGGGGCCAAGTCCAGTCAGACAGAACTAAGAGAGGCAGGATCTCATCATTAAACCAGTTAGCTTAGAGTTGGTAGTTCTTAGGCAAGAGACTGATGCATAGAAAGTGAGGTCCCATAGAAAATGGGACAAGATTAACTTAGGAAGTCTATAGGATGAACACGGGGCTTCCCAGGTACCACTAGTGGTAAAAAAACCCCACTTGCCAACACAGAGGCATAAGAGGGTTCGATCCCTGGGTTGGGAAGATCCCCTGGAGGAGGGCATGGCAAACCGCTCCAGTATTCTTGCGTGGAGAATCTCATGGACAGAGGTAGCCTGGCAGGCTATGGTCTATAGGGTCGCAAAGAGTCAAACATGACTGAAGCGACTAAACACACAACATACAACACAGGATGAACAAGAATGGAGAAAGACTAGGAAGCTGATAAAACTGCTGGAGTCTTGCTCAGATATCTTTGTGACATTTGCCAGTTATTCATTTGTTAATTCATGTGTTCTTTCAACAAATATTTACTGAATGATCACTATTTGGATCTGACCTGGAGTAGTTATGAGAAAAGAGAAGGTTGCTTATTTAACTTATATGCAGAGTACATCATGAGAAATGCTGGGCTGGAGGAAGCACAAGCTGGAATCAAAATTGCCAGGAGAAATATCAATAGCCTCAGATATGCAGATGACACCACCCTTATGGCAGAAAGTGAAGAAGAATTAAAGAGCCTCTTGATGAAAGTGAAAGTGGAGAGTGAAAAAGTTGGCTTAAAGCTCAACATTCAGAAAACTAAGATCATGGCATCTGGCCCCATCACTTCATGGCAGATAGATGGGCAAACAGTGGAAACAGTGGCTGACTTTATTTTTCTGGGCTCCAAAATCACTGCAGATGGTGACTGCAGCAATGAAATTAAAAGATGCTTACTCCTTGGAAGGAAAGTTATGACCAACCTAGACAGCATATTAAAAAGCAGAGACATTACTTTGCCAACAAAGGTCTGTCTAGTCAAGGCTATGGTTTTTCCAGTAGTCACGTGTGGATGTGAGAATTGGACTATAGAGAAAGCTAAGTGCCAAAGAATTGATGCTTTTGAACTGTGGTGTTGGAGAAGACTCTTGAGAGTCCCTTGGACTGCAAGGAGATCCAACCAGTCCATCCTAAAGGAGATCAGTCCTGGGTGTTCATTGGAAGGACTGATGTTGAAGCTGAAACTCCAATACTTTGACCACCTGATGTGAAGAGCTGACTCATTTGAAAAGACCCTGATGCTGGGAAAGGTTGAGGGCAGGAGGAGAAGGGGATGACAGAAGATGAGATGGTTGGATGGCATCACTGACTCGATGGACATGGGTTTAGGTGGACTCAAGGAGTTGGTGATGGACAGGGAGGCCTGGCGTGCTGTGATTCACGGGCTTGCAAAGAGTTGGACATGACTGAGCGACTGAACTGAACTGAACTGAAATATGACAGATCTTTAAGGGAAAGCTTTGGAAATAATAATCCAAAGAAATATATGTTAGGAGTTAGTTTTGATCAGCTTAAAATTATACTTCAAAACTATTATTGAAATTGACAGATGCAGTCTTGTTATTTTTAGCATTTATTTTATTGAGATACAGTTGATTTACAATGTTGTGTTAATTTCTGTTGAACAGCATAGTGATTAAGTTATACATATATATATTTTTTCTTTTCCATTGATTTATCACAGGGTATTGAATATAGTTTCCTGCGCTATACGGTAGGATCTTGTTGTTTATCCATTCTATATATAGTAGTTGCAAAGTCTTTTTATACCTAGGGTTTAAAACATAGTTTTATAAATGGATGGCTTAGAAAATAAGTGAAGAATTTAATGTCATCTGTGTTAAACAAGAAAAAAGTCACTTCAGGCATATTTTCACTTCCTGTTTTAGATGGTCATAGGTTTGAATTAGAATCTTGAAATATTTCTTTGCTATTGGTGCAAACTAGACTTTGATATTTTATTAAATGTTATTGTTGTTCAGTTGCTAAGTCATGTCTGACTCTTTGCGACCCCTTGGACTGCGGCACGCCAGGCTTCCTTGTCCTTCTCTATCTCCCAGAGTTTGCTGAAATTCATGTCCATTGAATCATTGATATTATCTAACCATCTCATCCTCTGCTGCCCCTTTCTCTTTTGCCTTCAGTCTTTTCCAGCATCAGGGTCTTTTCCAATGAGTGAGATCTTTCCATCAGGTGGCCAAATTATTGGAGCTTCAGCTTCAGCAATAGTTCTTCCAATGCATATTCAGGATTGATTTCCTTTAGGATTGACTGATTTGATCTCCTTGCTGTCCAAGGGACTCTCAAGAGTCTTCTCCAGAACCACAACTCAAAAATATCAGTTCTTCAGTGCTCAGTTTTCTTAATGGTCCAACTTTAACATCCATACATAACTACTGGGAAAACTGTAGTTTTGACTATACAGACCTTTGTAGCAAAGTTATGTCTCTGCTTTTTAATATGCTGTCTAGGCTTGTCATATTAGCTCTTGATATAGCTTTCTTTCCAAGGAACAAGTGTCTTAATTTCATGACTGCAGTCATGAAAGTTCACCATCTTCAGTGATTTTGGATCCCAAGAAAATAAAATCTGTCACTGTTTCCACTTTTCCCCCTTCTATTTGCCATGAAGTGATGGGACTGAAGGCCATAATCTTAGTTTTTTTAAATGTTGAGTTTCAAGCCAGCTTTTTCACTCTCCTCTTTCACTTTCATCAAGACGCTCTTAAGTTCCTCTTCACTTTGTGCTACTAGGGTGGTATTATCTGCATATCTGAGGTTGTTGGCATTTCTTCTGGCAATATTGGTTCCAGCTTGTGCTTCATCCAGCCTGGCATTTTGCATGATATACTCTGCATATAAGTTAAATAAGCAGGGTGACAATATACAGCCTCAATGTACTCCTTTCTGAATTTTGAACCAGTCCATTGTTCCATGTAAATTCCTAACTCTTGCTTCTTGACCTGCATACAGGTGTCTCAGGAGACAGGTAAGGTGGTCTGGTATTCTCATTTCTAAAAATTTTCCAGTTTGTTGTGATCCACACAGTCAAAGACTGTAGCACAGTCAATGAAGCAGAAGTAGATGTATTTTCTGGAATTCTTTTGCTTTCTCTATGATCCAATGAATGTTTAACGCCTCTTCTATGTACAAGGTGGGCTTTGAAAAGGCATTAAATGTTATTAGAGGAATGTAAAACTGATGAGTCCATCACTGTTCAGACAGACTCGGGCTGTAAGCTGATATATTCCTGAGCCGAGCTGTCTACCTCTTGGGGTTCCTGCATCTACTTGACTACTGCAGTGCTAATTATTCTAAATCATAGTTCATAACTGAACTGATTGAGGGTTACTAGAATAAAGCAAATACTTTATGTGGCTAATGGTTTAGACGTTTTCATGTCTCTATCTTTAGGATGACCCATGTACATTGCGCTTAATTCTCCCACCAACATTAACTTCTCACATTTAGAATGTTGAATTAAACAATTTAGTGTCCTTGACAGTGTAATAGATTTTGTTTAATAGCCAATGTCTAAACCTGGACCCAGTTCACCTCATTTTAGTTAATGTATTTTTCCCACAAGGAATGTTTGATGTAAATCTATCAGACATGTATGGATCTATGTGACCTCATAAACCCCTCTGAAGGTTACATAAGAATCATCATTCACATACTCATTTCATCCCTGATGGTAAGGATGACAAGAAAAGGTAAGAATGATGCAAAATGAAGAGGGTATGTCACTCATTTGTTCCCTAATCCTGGAAAAGAATGTATTAATATATCCAACATCCATGAAGAAATCATGAGCCTTAAATGCTGATATTAGGAATCATATTTAATTATAATACTATATGGGCTTCCCAGGTGGCCCAGTGGCCACCAATCTGTCTGCCAATTCAGGAGACAGGAGTTTGATCCCTGGGTTGGGGAGATCCCCTGGAGGGAGAAATGGTAACCCACTCTGGTATTCTTGAGTGAAGAATCCCACAGACAGAGGAGCCCGGTGGTTGCAATGAGTCAGACACAACTTAGTGATTGAGCACACATAATACTATATAGTTACAAAGTTTCGTAAAATGATTCTTAAAAATTTCTTCTCGGCACCATTTTGAGATTGGTCAGGTACTTTTCCCCCTGCCCTTTTCAAATCATGTATAAAAAGCCCAGAAACAGTGGGCAGAGAGGAGCTTGGTCAGGCCTCTTGTTCACTGAACATTTTCCTATGCTGGATTTCCTGTTACGAAGACAGAGCAGCTCCTCTGTTTTCAGATCACCTGGGTCTTGATACCAGTTCTGTCATTCACTACCTCTTGGCTTCACTTCTTCATTTACTTACCTAAGACACACTTGTTTGAACACATTGTTCCAGGAATAAACTAAATGCATAATATTTATGGACCTTCTGGTCTCTACAATTGTCTCTAGTGGGCTAAATTAAGTGAATGCAACCCTAGTTCCTTATCTGTAAATGGGGATAATAATACCAAATTCCTGGGATCCAGGTGAGGAGGAAATGAGCTGGCAGGTTCTCAATAAATGGTAGCTATCTCTGAGCCTTTAGTAGGAACTACTTACCACCACACGGATAAAGATTTATGGGTCCTTTCTACTTGTGTGGGCATAGACAGTTTAAGGAATAAGACGTAAGGCTGCTTCCTGGGCCTTCAAATAAGGAAACTTTATCTTATTTTGTAAACTGCCCAGAATATTTAGAGAGCTCTGTTCATAAAAAAGGCACTCAACAAACTTTTGTGATGAAGAATTTCATCCTTTCAATGGTAAATACATTGAGGACCCAATAAGAGGCTTTGAATTTGCAGACAGATTTACTCTCTAATGAACTGAAAGCATTTTATAGGATGACATTACTATTTAGTCCATATTTTTATTCAGATTGGCAGAGTCAGCAAGTAATAAGACCTCCACATCATTCCTGTTAGTCAACAGGTAGACAGGTTAGAGTCTATTAACTGGAAAATTGAGGTAGAATAGTACTCTTACCTGGAAAATCCCATGGACGGAGGAGCCTGGTAGGCTGCAGTCCGTGGGGTCGCTACGAGTCGGACATGACTGAGCGACTTCACTTTCACTTTTCACTTTCATACATTGGAGAAGGAAATGGCAACCCACTCCAGTGTTCTTGCCTGGAGAATCCCAGGGACGGGGGAGCCTGGTGGGCTGCCGTCTATGGGGTCGCACAGAGTTGGACATGACTGAAGCGACTTAGCGGCAGCAGCAGCAGCAAGTTTTGAGAGAAAGTTCATAAATGGAGTTTGATATGCCTTTAGGACCTTGAGCAGGCTGTTGGTATGTGTGTGGGTGGGTGTGTGTGTGTGCAAGGGAGGGATAATGCCTTTGAGAGCAGGTGTGTCAAAAGAGAAGCAACACAGGTAAAAGACGAATCCTGTTGTTGTTCAATCACTAAGCCATGTCCTACACTTTGTGACCCCATGGATTGCAGCCTGCCAGGCTTCACTGTCCTTCACTATCTTCTGGAGTTTGCTCAAATTCATGTCCACTGAATTGGTGATGCCATCCAACCATCTCATCCTCTGCTGCCCTCTTCTCCATAGGATTCCCTGGTGTCTAAGATGGTAAAGAATCTGCCCACAATGCAGGAGACCCAGGTTCAATCCCTGGATTGGGAAGATCTCCTGGAGAAGGGAATGGCTATACACTCTAGTATTCTTGCCTGGAGAATTCCATGGACAGAGGAGCTTGGCAGGCTACAGTCCATGGGGTTGCAAAGAGTTGGACATGAGTGAGCAACTAACACACACAAAAAGAATCCTAGGGAACAACAAATTTAAAGGTGGTAAAAGTAGTGGAGGCAGAAGAAGAGGTCTTGAGAAGTTCTGTTCTTCTAGTGTCCCCAGTCTTGGTGACCATTCCCTGGTGGCTCAGTTGGTAGAGAATTTGCCTACAATGCAAGAAACCACCTGCAATTCAAGAGACCTGGGTTCTATCCTGGGTTGGGAAGGTCCTCTGAAGAAAGGCAACCCACTCCAGTATTCTTGCCTGGGAAATCCCATGAACAGAGGAACCTGGTGGGCTACAGTTCAGGGGGTCACAAGAGTCAACTTAGTGACTCAACAACAACCACCCACCACCTGGTCATCCAAGCCAGAAACCCAGGCATCATCTTTGACATCACCTTTTCCCACATCCCATCCAATCCAGATCTTGCAAATTCTACCTCCTTAATCACACTGTATCCATTTCTGTTTTTCATCCTGCTGACAACTTTAGTTCAGCTCACATAATTCTGTAGGTTGGGATAAGGGCTGTCTAACAAGCAGAAATTTCCTGAACAATTTGGAACAGTTGAAGAGAGTTGCTTTTCTTTCTTTCTTTCTTCTTAAGAGAGTTGCTTGGAGGAGTCCCAGTACCCTGATGATCCACATGATAAATGACTTGGATTTGGTCATTAGTTGGTGTTAACCACACTCCCTTTAGCTGGTTTAGTGCTTGGTGTTAGGTATGCTACCCACCTGGCCTTCTAGTCTTGCCAACTGGGCAGAATGAATATGATCTATCCTTGGGATGGTGAAATTGTCTTCAACTCAGATATGTGAATGATTTGCAAAAGCAAGCCCTTTTTCTTTTAACGTGCTGCACAATTGAAGGCATACCGATAGCTTCATAGAAGAGTTTTCTGAGATTGCATATATTATAAATGTTTATGCTCAATGGAATTGTGATTTCAATGCACAGCTTTGAGCTGGCAACTTGAAAAAATCCCACAGGGAATCATCTGGACAGCCAAACAACCTCTTATATGAAATTAGCTTGGTTCCCATCTACTGCATTAGATTTGTTTAAAAGTTGTTTGTTACGAGAGTCAGAACTTTGAAATCAAACAACTCAGGCTTCTAGAATGGGTCAAATATGACCTGCTTCACTCTGGACTATGTTGTTCAGTTGCTTAGTTGTGTCCGATTCTGAGACCCCATGGACTGCAGCACTCCATGCTTCCCTGTCCTTCACCATCTCCTGGAACTTGCTCAAACTCATGTCCATTGAGTTGGTGATGCCATCCAACCATCTTGTCCTCTGTCGTCCCCTTCTCCTCCTGCCTTTAATTTTTCCCAGAATCAGGGTCTTTTCCAGTGAGTTAGCTCTATGCATCAGGTGGCCAAAGTATTGGAGTTTCAGCTTCAGCATCAGTCCTTCCAATGAATATTCAGGGACTGGACTATGACTCATGTACAATTTTGATAAAAAAGCAGTTCTTTTCCTAGTTCAGTGGTTGTCAATCTCAACTATACATTAGAATCACATTGAGAGCTTTAAAAAGGTGCTGATGTCTGGGACCCAGCATCTATTAAATCAGAATCTCTTGGAGATGGAGCCTAGTCCTTGGTATGTTCAGAGAATTCCCCAGATGATTGTAAGGTACAGTCAAGGTTGAGAATCACTACTCCTTATTAACACATTTTGAGTTTCTATGGCATTACAGCCATGCTGATGTGAATTTTGAGATAGCAGGCTTGAAAATCAGTAATTACAGTAGAAGATAAATGTAATTAAGTATGTAATGTTGAGCATCTCAAATGTCTTCCAGTAAAATTACATTTATAAATATGGCAATCTTCTGAAGGTTACCAATAAAAAGACATGTATTCCTGAATCTTCCATGAACACTGGACTTTGCTCCAAGTCATGTCCAATTGTCAGTTTCTACCAAGGACCCTCTGGATTCACCTCTGTTATCAATCAGATATCTCTATGGCTCATACACATTGGATTTTGACCTGCCCTCATCACACTGGGGGTTCCTAGAGCACATACAATTGTCTGGGTCACTTGTATGCTGAGCAGCTAGCATATGCCCACAGGGCAGGGCTGGGGGAGTGAACATTAGTACACACTTGTTGAACGAAATAAAAGGCCACTGGTGGAGAAACTTCAGACATTTAGAATTGGAATGGCTCTGAAAGATGAAATAATTCATCTAGCTCCTTCACAGATAAGAAAATTGACCCTTGATGGTAAGTGATTTGCCCAAGTTCAAACAATTTGTTAGAGGCAGAATCAGGGCTGGACCCCTAGCCTTCTGATAGATCTACTTTATAAAGTTGCCTGAGAAGACCTCATTATTCTATAGGTGGGGCTGCGATTAATGAAGAACAATTTGCATTATTTAATGCCAGTTTGAAACAACAAAAATAGAATAATGAAATACATTAGCATAAACAGCAAAACTGAAAAAAAATATTATGGTTGCTTTGCATCTATGCTAAATATTTGACTTGTAATAATAAAATGCTCACTTTGTCACAGATTTTGGGGTATAGCAGTGACATAATTCTGACTTCACTATTTCTCTCAAGGTTAGGGAAACATTGTAAAATAACTGTTCTGATAGTGAGGATTTATTTATTTATTTATTTATTTTTGTCCTGCTTGTTAGGAGTGGCAAATTATCTGGACAGAGTCAAGAAATCCTATGATTAGTTTAGAAAGGCTTGGCTAGATGGACAGACAGATAGGTGAAGGGTCAGATAATTAGAAGGAAAGACTTTTCTACAGAAGGGAAATTTGTCTCCATACACAGGGATCCCCAGCCTCTGGGATCTAATGCCTGATGGCCTGAGGTGAAGCTGATGTAATAATAATAGAAAGAAAGTGCACAATAAATGGAATAGTTTGAATCATCCTGAAACCATCCCTCCCCACCCTGGTCAGTGGAAAAATTGTCTTCCACAAAACCAGTCCCTGAGGTGCCAAAAAGTTTGAGGACCACTGCCCGTGCAGACATTCCCATCTTGTCAGAGACACAGCAATAGGCTTCCTTCAAGATATTATTACACATTCATAAAATGGATGAATTTTTAAAGAACTTTTTACTGTTCATATAAAATATTAGATAAAATGACTATTCTCACTCGACTGAGAATGACCCCCAGGATTTGGAAATATCAGTAATATATACTGTATTTATTTAGTAAGATAGAAACGCTTTGGACGATATGTAGACCAGGTTGCTATGCATTTTCAGAATGAAGCTAGGAGAGGGCTCAGTTAAGTTTGGTAACTCTGGTGCAGAGCTGTGAATTGCCTGTCCTTCCAGTTGTGTTCCCTCCAAGCCCAGGCTGCCCTGATTCCAGCTTCATGGGCTGGACCAGCACTGCGAGTTTCTGTATCTGGGCAACTTCAGGAGACAAGAGGCAGAGTACCACAGAAATAAGCTCAGGACCTGCATCTTCCCATGGCTATTTCCTGATTTTCTGCACGACATCTCTCCCATTCTCCCCCATGTTCATTTGCTTCAAGGATTTGGGCAGCTAGATTAGGCCCTCAAAAAGTAGAGTGAAACTCATAATGTGTATTTACCACAAATCCTTGCAGGGGAAACTCTAAGAGATAAAGACACTTATCTCTTATTAGAAAGTCATGTTCTTTTCTTCATAGTGACAGACTTGGAAACACAACATCTCCCCTTCCATCTTGGCTTTTGGGATTTAGTGGTAATCCCACTAAATCTGGACGATAATTCAGAGGTCTTTTGCTTTTTTAATCTTTTGAATTTGGTCTTAGAAATGTTATATTAAAGTACATGTTCTTAGAATTTATTGGTGTCTGCCTGCTCACAGCTTCTTTATGAAGACTGAGCTGAGTCTCACCTTGTGAAAGGCAAAGGTAATCCTGCAGACGAACAAGGGAGAAGGACTGCCCTGTGCTCAGGGCAAACATGTGCCTCGGGCCAAGAAAGTGCTTTTCTGTGTGGGACCCATTTGTTTTCCTCTGACTTTGGAACTGTGTTCCAAAGACTTTGACAGTGAAAGGAGGGAGCGAGTAGTGTTTATCGATGAGAAGGAATGGGCAGAAGGACTGAGAAGCTGGTATCAGCCATTTCGAGGTTTGCTAGGAAAT
Organism: Giraffa tippelskirchi; assembly: GCF_054371585.1. Classification (NCBI taxonomy): domain Eukaryota; kingdom Metazoa; phylum Chordata; class Mammalia; order Artiodactyla; family Giraffidae; genus Giraffa; species Giraffa tippelskirchi. Next base: position 194,320,721 of record NC_137275.1, read on the forward strand.
TTTTTTGGCCAGTATAGAGCAACCTATATATTCCTGACCTGTTTTACTTAAAAATTTCAGGGGCTTCCCTGGTGGCTCAGTGATAAAGAATCCTCTTGTCAATGCAGGAGACACGGGTTCAATCCCTGATCTGGGAAGATCCCACACGCTGTAGAGCAATGAAGTCCGTGTGCCACAACTATTGAGCCTGGACTCTAGAGCCTGGGAACCCCAACTACCGAGCCCACATGCCACAACTACTTAAGCCCTAGCATCCTAGAGCCCATATGCTGCAATAAGAGAAGCCACTGCTGTGAGAAGCCCATGCACTGCAACTAGAGAGTAGCCCCCACTTGCCACAACTAGGGAAAACTCTGTGCAGCAAACGAAGACCCAGCACAACCCTAAATAAATAAATAAATAAACTAAAAAAACTTCAGAACAGAGAGGATGCCCAAAGTTATATACATCAGGGGAAATGTAGGGGCTGGGAGATGGGAGAAGGTCATATAAATTAATGAAGTAGGCAGAGTGTTTAACAGTTGGGAATTACTAGGACTGAGGCAGACAGAGAAGGCAGTTTCTGTTGAAAAGGGGTAGACGCTCCTCCCTTCCAGACTTTGCAGCATCTTTGCAGATCTTCTGAGTTTGCTGAGGAAGTTAGAAATCTGGGTGTTTATATTAAAATTTCTTCTTTATAAAATTGTTATTGACCAATTAAACCACACGCTCCTGGGCCCTAGATCTGGGGAAGGCCAGCCAGGGTACACCTCTGCACAGTTAGTTTCTGAAGTTGAACTCTGTCCAGTCTTTGAAAATCAGGAAAGTGGGGGTCAGAGTGTCCCACGGGAGAAGCCAAGGATCAACCATCACAGAGTCATGGTCACCCAAATTCTGCCTGACCTGCTGGTCCACTCTCACCTGGACCACAAGGTGGTCGGAAAGCTTTGTCTTTGGTGAGTTGAGTAATTGTTTTTTCCCCAAGTCAGTGAGCTAAGCCTTCTTTGTAGGTACTGCAGTGTTATCCAACGACAGGGACAAAGCAAACAACTCAACTCCTTGTCGTCCTCTCATCTGCTTTTTACCTCATCATCTCCTTTTGTCCTGGGCTTCCTTCATTGTGCGATCAATCTTGGTATTAAAAACTCTCTGTTTTAAATATTCAAGTACTTTCTGAATTCTAATTAGATTTTGAGCAATTTGATAAAACTTTCACATCATATGTTAAGAATTGTTTGTTAGTTTTTTAAGAATTAAGGAACCTCCATACTGTCCTCCCTAATGGCTGTACCAATTTGCATTCCCACCAACAGTTAGGAGGGTTCCCTTCTCTCCACATCCTCTCCAGCATTTATTGTTTGTAGATTTTTTGGCAATAGCCATTCTGGCTGGTGTGAGATTGTATCTCATTGTAGTTTTGATTTGCATTTCTCTAATAATTAGTAATGTTGAACATCTTTTCAAGTGGCTACTGGCCATGTCATCTTTAGAGAAATGTCTATTTAGATCTTCTGCCCATTTTTTGAGTGAGTTGTTTGTTTAGAGGCTGTTAAGCATCATGAGCTGCTTGTAAATTTTGGAGACTAAGCCCTTATTGGTCACATCATTTGCAATTATTTTCTCCCAATCTGTGGGTTGTCTTTTCATTTTGTTTATTATTTCCTTTGCTTTGAGAAAGCTTTTGAGTTTACGTAGGTTCCACTTGTTTATTTTTGTTTTTATTTCCCTTATTCTGGGAGATGGATTGAAAAAGATACTGCTGCAATTTATGTCAGAGAGTGTTCTTCAAAAAATGTAAAAATAGAGCTACTATATGACCCTGCAATCCCACTCCTGGTCGTATATCTGGAGAAAAAGATAATCCAAAAAGATACATGCGTCCCAATGTTCACTGAAGCTCTGTTTACAATAGACAATACATGAAAGCAACCTAAATGTCTTACTAAAAAATTTCAGAAGGTAGAGGATGTCCAAAATTATACACCATGGGAAATGCAGGGGCTAGGAGATGGGGGAAGGTCATATAAATGAATGAAGTAAGCAGGGCATAACAGTGTCTTTCCAGATCTGAAAATACAGAGGAATGGATAAAGATGTGATACAAACATACAATGGAATATTACTTAGCCATTAAAAAGAATGAAATAATGCTATTTGCAGCAACATGGATGGACCTAGAGTGTGTCATACTGAGTGAAGTAAGTCAAACAGAGAAGAAGAAATGTCATATGACATCCTTTATATATGGAATCTGAAAGGAAAGACTCACAGACTTAGAGAATGAACTTATGGTTGCCAGGGAGAAGGGATACTTAAGGAGTTTGGGATGGACTTGTACACACTGCTATATTTAAAATGGATAACCAACAAGAGCCAATTGTATAGCATATGGAGCTATGCTCAGTGTTATGTGGCAGCCAGAATGGGAGGGAGATTTGAGGGAGAATGATTACATGTATATGTATGGTTGAGTCCCTTCTCTGTTCACCTAAAACTATCACAATATTGTTAATTAGCTATAGCCAGATACAAAATTAAAAATTCAAAAAGAATTGTATATTAGTTTATAAATATTTTTCCCTATTTACATTAATTCAAGGTCATTACATTAATGATTTTGTTTTTAAAATAGCCATTTTGGTCCACTAACACAGCTTTCAAAATACTGTATATTCATTTCTGTTAGAATTGTTTAGAGAAAGAACTTTAGGAATTCATGTACAGTGTTGCCACAGGTAATTTCATCCTGAAACTAAAGCAATGTTTTCATAACAAAACTTTTTTCATTATCCTTCTATCAATAGTATATGTTTGTGATCACTAAATACAATCATTTATAGTATTTTTTAAAAATCTCCCTTTTGAGGTATAATTTATGCAAAATACAATGCAAACACTTTAAGTGTATGTACAATTTGGTGAGCTTCGACAAATGCAAGCACTGTGTAACACTGACACAATCAAGAAGTAAAAAATTTAATCATCCCCAGCAGTTCCCTAAATCTCTTTTATGGTCAATCCTTCCAGCCCAGGATGCTATTAGCTTTCATTACTACAAATTAGCATTTCCTTTTCTAGAATAACATATACATAGAATCATATAGTATGTTTTTGTAGTGTCTGGCTTCTTTCTCTCAACACATGATTTTTAAATCTAGTCATTCTGAATGTGAGTACTTTTTTTTTCTTGGTATGGATCAAGTAAAATTTATCTATTTACCTTAGATGGAAATTTGAGTTGTTTAAGTTTGGGGGGTTATGAATAAAACTGTTATAACAATCCATATACAAATCTTTGCATGAAAAAATATTTTTTACTTGAGTAAAAATCTAGGAGCTTTGTTGCTGAGTACCGTGGAGTATATGTTTAACTTTATGAGAAAATGCCAAAATGTCTTTAAAAGGTAGTCGTACCATTTTGCATTCCCACCAACAATGTATGAAAGAACTGGTTGCTCCACATCCTCGCTAACAACTAGTATTATTACTGCTTTTTATTTTAGCCTTTCTAGTGAAGTGGTAACTCATTAGAGGCTTTTTAAAAATGAATTTTAATTTTTCCCAAATTTTATTGGTTTAACTGGCAAAATTATGTATATTTGGTGCTGGGAAAGATTGAGGGCAGGTGGAGAAGGGGACGACAGAGGATGAGATGGTTGGATGGTATCACCGACTCAATGGACATGGGTTTGTGTAAACTCTGTGAGTTGGTGATGGACAAGGAGGCCTGGCATGCTGCGATTCATGGGGTTGCAAAGAGTCGGACGCAACTGAGCGACTGAACTGAACTGATAGATTGTCAATATTAACCTCTCATCAGATAAATGGTTTGCAAATATTTTCTCCTATTCTGTGAGTTGCCTTTTCATTTTATTGATTGTTTCCTTTGTGGTGTAGAGTTTTTCAGTTTGATGTGGTCCCATTTATTTATTTTTGCTTTTTTGGTCTGTGCTTGTGGTGGCCTTTCTAAAGAATATTATTGCCGAGACCAATGTCAAGGAGTTTTTCTCCTGTTTTCTGCTAGGAGTTTTATGGTTTTACGTTTCCATGAGGGCTTTCATTTGCATTTCCCTTATGATGAGTGATGTTGAGCAACTTTTCATCGTATATTAGCTATTGTCATGTCTTTTTTGAAAGTGTTCAAATCTTTTGCCCATCAAAATAGATTAGACTGTGTGTCTTGTTAATAGTGAGTTGCAGTATATATATATATATATATATATATATATATATATATATAGTAGATATAGTAAATATTTAGTAGTAGATATAGTAAATATTTTCTTTGGCTCTCTGATTTATCTTTTTATTTTCTTTTATAGAGCAAAATTTTGTATTTTGAAAAGCATTAATATAATTTATCAGTTTTTTAAATGATTTGTGCTATTTTTAGTCAAGAAATCTTTGTCTACCTTAAGTTTGAAGATTTTTATCCTATGTTTTCTTCTAGAACTTTTATAGTTTTAGCTTTTAGTTTAGATCTTGACCAATATCAAATTAATTTTCATGTATGACTTACGGAAAGGGTTGAGATTTTTTTCTTAAATGGATATACAATTGTTCCAGCCTTCAGTAATGCTTGTAAGAGTGATTTTTTTTTAAAAAAAAACAACCTTGTTTACGATACCATTCAACTCTTGCAATTATGAGATCATATAATTACTAAAAAACTGCCTCCTGGGAAAGAGAAAAACACATCACATTTGCTAGATCTTCTTTTCATATTTCTCTCTCTTGAGCACATAGAAGACCAAGACGACTCATTGACTCCTTTGTAGTCAGGCAGGTCTGGACAATTAAATGTGAGTGGAAACACATGTGTTACTTTTATCCAAGGCAGTGAGAAACCCCTACATGACATTCCTACTGTCTCTTCTCGGTACTGGTAACTAAGAAAATCTTGTGTTGAATGGAGAATGGAACTATAAGATTAAAGGTAAGTCACCCCTTGAAGGACTACTTGTTGAAGAGTCAACTCTGGCCCATAGTGACTTTTGTATGAGTGACAAGTAAATTTTAATGTTTTAAGCCTCTAAGATTTCAGGATAAATTTGTTACTGCAGCATGACTTATCCTATACTGACTAACATATTTCCTTCCCTTCTTTTTCTTTTCATAAATAAGTCTCTCTTAGTGTCTAAAGAAAAAAGAAAGAAAGTGAAGTCATTCTGTCATGTCTGACTCTTTGTGACCCTATGAACTGTAGCCCACCAGGCTCTTCCGTCCATGGGTTTTCCAGGCAAGATTACTGGAGTAGATTGTCATTTCGCTCTCCAGGGGATCATCCTGACCCAGAGATTGAACTCTGGTCTCCCGGATTGCAGGCAGACTCTTTACTCTCTGAGCCACTAGGGAATCCCCAAATCCCTGCTAAGCTAACATTTATTGAAATTATTCAGGCTAATGTGACTTTGCCAAAAATAAGGTGATTAAGGAGTATCCTCATACTATGAAAGAATTTATAAGAACTAGAATAAAAGGGCTATAATATCCTTTTAGGATGATTTGGGGGGGAAATATTGCATATTTGGGAATATATAACTTGAGTGTTTGATCTTTAAATATTGATGCTTTATGCTGTAACTAGAGGATAAAAATATATTGGTGTGGTGCCTGAATCTAGGGCCTAAGATATGACAGTACAAGATGCTAGTTAATATTTCCTTTTCATAAGTTACATTTCCTATAATGAAAGATTTTAATAGGACCCCAGACCTCAAGTGTTTTCTGGATGTCTAAGGGCACAGCTGGGAAAAATATTATAGAAGTTTCCTATATCTTCTAAATTATATGCTCTGCGTTCTTGATCTAATACATTGTAAAACTCAGGTGTAAGTCTATTCCAATGTTCCGCCATCATCTCCAAGACAAAACAGCAGAGTTCAAGAGAACCTACCACCACACCCCTTCCCTTTCCTTGTTTTCTTTTTTAAAAAATTAATTTATTTATTTAATTGGAGAACAATTACTTTACAACATTGTGACGGTTTCTGCTATACGTGAACATGAATCAGCCATAGGTATACATGTGTCCCACCATCCTGAATCCCTCTCCCACCTCCCACCCTACTCTATCCCTCTAGATTGTCCTGGAGCACTGGATTTGGGTGCCCTGCTTCATGCATTGAGCCCACACCGGTCATTTATTTTAAATATGTTAATGTATAAGTTTCAATGCTATTCTCTCAAATCATCCCACTCTAGCCTTCTCCCTCTTTCTTTGTTTTCTGATCAACAGGTTCATTCTAGTTTGTTTCAAGAGAGGCAGTATGAGTGGATAAAGTCATGAAAGTATTATTGTTGGAATTTGACTTCCTCATTTCTAAGTAAAGGACTAAGTGTGTATTAGTGATTCCCAGTTGGAGCTTATAATTGGACACTCCTTTAGTTTATAATATTTCAAAGAGTCTAGCAGAAACATTACTTATTTTCTTACGAGGATTCACAGGCTGAGCAAAGCATCACATTTCTTGGCCTTTTGGCTCTGAGTTTTTGAACTCAGCAGAGTAGCTTATTTCCTGCTGGGCTAAAACTGGGTTTAAAAATTATATATATCTTTAATATCAATAGTTGCTAACATTTATTGAGTGCTTACAACATGCTGAGTAGTGGTCTAAATATTAGACCCAAAGGAAATCTTATTAAATTCCCCATAGAAGACATTACTTTGGCCAAATTCACTATCTTTTTGTTGTTAATTTCTACAGTTAATGTATTGTGGTCAGCTATCAGACTCTGCTTTCAAATGGTCCTAAATAATGTAAATGAAGTAGAGCATATATAAAAGTCACATTTCCTTTTTTCATAAAGTAATCATGAAGATGATAATGAAAATAGTCAACCCATAAACTGGTAATTCCTAAAATACGTAGGTAATTGACAAATTAAATCAGAATTTTTTGATACTGAAAATGAATCTGTTCACTATAAAAATGAGGGATCTTCCTACATGTTTAGATTAGCTTTTCCCCCACCCTGTCCATGCCACATGGCATGTAGGATCTTAGTTTCTGGACTAGGGATCAAATCCATGCCTCCTGTACTGGGAGTGCAGAGTCTTTAACTATTGGACCATCAGGGATATCCCTTTAGATGTTCAATAAGAAAGAGATAGATGAAAATATACTTAGTTCAGAAAACTTGATTAGGTTTATCTTTAGTGCATGGCAAGGTGTTTGGTGGATAGCAGTGAAATTAAGTGTTGGGAAAGAAGAGTTATAAGGAAACTAAGAGAAAGTAAAGTCCATTAATTTCTAGGAACTTTTAGTTGATTAGATAGTTGTTCAGTTGTTCTTTTATTGTTGTGTAGCGAACCATCCCAGGACTCAATAGCTTAAGGGGCAATCATTTTATTATAGAGCATAATTTTGTGGGTCATGAATTAAAGCAGGGTGTGGATGGGTAATTTTCTACCTCCATGTGCCATTCAGTGAGGCTACTTGGTGGTATTCTGCTTGTGATGGGCTAATCTGGAGGCTCCAAGGTGGTTTTGCTCACTAGTCAGGCACTCTGGCAGGCATAGCTAGAAGGTAGGATTCACCTGGGACTGTCTGCCGTGGTACCTATATGTGGTCTTCCTAGCAAGGCAGCCTCAGGCTAGTTGTGCATTTTCATGGTGAGATGGGGCCTCCAAGAGTGTGTTCCAAGAGATACAGGTAGACATCGTAAAACATCTTGTAATCTAGTCTCAGAGTTCCCAGTGTGTCACTTCTACTTCCACTTGTTAGTCAAGCAAGTCATCAAGCCAGTCAGCATTCGAGGGAGGAGAATTGGATGCTACCTCTCAAAGGTAGGAAGGGTAAAGAATGAGTGGTCATCTTTAATTTATCACTGGAAACAATTAGCAAGAAAGTATTTGCATGACTGCTGACAAATGCTTGTAAGAGCCCACAGTTCAGCTTATGATCACAATATGCTGAGAGAATGTGGAGTCAAGGAGTGATCCAAGTAAGATGCCATCAAAAGAGCTTTGGAAAGGTCCCTGTTCCTCAGGCTGTGTTAGAGGGCATCTGTGAGTCTTCATGTTTCTGGGGAGTCCTTAGTCTTTGAACAGTTTGTAATTCATCGTGAAGCCACTCTCAAATGGGTGGTACTGCAATAATTATAGGGCCTTTACAATTTTCCACCCTCATTACCTATTATTCTTGGGAAGTATTTTGGGAACTCCCAAAATGAAACCAACTGTTGTTCTACTTGTCAGTGTTAAGTGTTATTTGGCTAGAGCAGTTGGCCAGTGGCTATTTACATGCCTATGTTACCAACAAGTTTAAGTGGCTGCTGGCACTAGCGTTAGCCAGAAACCATATGGTCTCATGGAGACTATTACAGAACAGACCCACCAAGAGGAGAGTGTCGATTAACTGAAGCTACAACAGGTTATAAGGGAACATCTCCTTGTTCAAACAAGCCATCTTCTGCCATCACCAGTTGGGCCACCATTTCTGTTGAGAAAAGCTTCAGAAAGCTACATCTCAGAAGGTGGTGGCTTCAGGAAGCTGGCATTTGCTCCCCAGCTTCACTCCTCTCATTCCCATTCCTATTGCCACCAATACACTCAGTCTCCAATTAATCATATTCCCTCTTTGGAGATCTTGTCTTTTCTCTTTGTATTCTTTAGGTCAGCAGAGACAGGATAACATCATCTAAAATAACTTTATTAAAGAATATAAGGCAAGAAGAAATCATCTTGGAAAATACAAATTATGCAACAGAATCTAAGTTCAAAATCACAGGATAACTACAGTCTAGCCCCAGAAGGCTGGGTTCAAGTTCCAACTTAGTGTTTTTTTTTTCTCCTCTAACTTGTTCTGATTTCAGGAAATGTGCTTAAGTGCCACTTTATTAGGTTCTTTGGACAAATGTAAAATATGCATTAATGCTAAAAACACTTTCCTTTTGCTTTGACTTTAACCACCATATTATTTGTGGGCCTCTCATCCATTGCTTTGTTTGTGGCCAATTGGCAGGGCTGTAGAGAAGCTAGACACAGCAACCCCAGGCTAGTAACTCAATCAGGCTTTTAATTCTTAGTGATTTAGTAAGGAGACATCTTCCCTGGCCCCCAGAATGTAGTGGGTACACTGGGTTTAGCATGGTTATTGTAAAAGGGGACTTTGAAGTCAAATTACCTTTCCACCTAACTCTTGCTTTTGAGCCTTAACTTCTCATCTGTAAAATGGAAATAATAATAATGCATACTTCACAGGGTTGTGACTACTAAGAGAATAGTTAGTTATAGGGTGCTTTAGAATAGTTCTTGCTACAAATTCTTAAAAAATGTTAGCTGTGATGATGATAATCATGCTTACAGAGAGTCAGAGTTTTTCTTTAAACAACTTTTTATTGAAGTATAGCTAATTTACAATGTGATATTAGTTTCAAATGTACAGCATAGTGGTTCAATTGTCTATCTATCTATATACATATATAGATATATTCTTTTCCATTATAACTTACTACAACATATTGACTATAGTTCTCTGGGCTATACAGTAGGTCCTTGTTTGTCTGTTTAATATACAGTAGTATGTATCTCGGAGAAGGCAATGGCACCCCACTCCAGTATTCTTGCCTGGAAAATCCCATGGACAGAGGAGCCTGGTAGGCAGCAGTCCATGGGGTCGCTAAGAGTCAGACATGACTGAGCGACTTCACTTTCACTTTTCCCTTTCATGCGTTGGAGAAGGAAATGGCAACCCACTCCAGTGTTCTTGCCTGGAGAATCCCAGGGACAGCAGAGCCGGGTGGGCTGCCGTCTATGGGGTCGCACAGAGTCAGACACGGCTGAAGTGACTTCACAGCAGTATGTATCTGCTAGTCTCCAGCTCCTAATTTATCCTTCCCTGCCTTCCCTTTTGGTAACCATAAGCTTGTTTTCTATGTCTGTAAGTTTATTTCTATTTTGTAAATAAGTTCATTTGTATCATTTTTTTTTTTAGATTCCACATACAAATGATATTATATGATATTTCTCTTTCTGTGTCTGACATTTCACTTAAGATGCTAATCTCTTGGTCCATTCATATTGCTGCAAAAGGGCATTATTTCATTCTTTTTTATGACTGAGTAGTATTCTATTGTGTATCTGTACCACATCTTCTTTTTCCATTCATCTATTGATGGACAGCTAGATTGCTTCCACATCCAGGCTATCGTAAATACTGATGCAATGAACATTGGAATGCATGTATCTTTCCCAATTATAATTTTTGTCTAGGATCAGAGCTTTCATTCCTCTAGAGAACAGCCATAGCTCTTAACTCCTCAGCTGTAGACAGCTGGGGAAGAAGTTTCAAATAGAGTATCACAAACTCCCTATGGTGTAAGAGGGATGGGAAGCTAGATAGTGAGAAGCGGGGAGGAGGAAGCTGACATTTAGAGAGTGCCTGCTTTGCACTCGACCTTATAAGAGAGTTTTATATGTATTGTTTATGGAATTTTCTCAGCAACAGCGTGAGGTACTGTATGCATCTCTCCTCCCTTTATATTTGTGGAAACTGAGGCACAGAAAGTTTGAGTAACTTGCCCAGAACAACAACAGAAAAACTGAGAAAAGTAATGCTCCTGGTTAATCTTAACCAGTATTTTCTTTATAAGTTGAAGTTAGACTCTGTCACTATCACTTTTTGGCAAAGAAATGGTGAATTTTAAATTAAAAGACATTTGAGGACCCATCTTTTTAAAGCTGTAGCTACCCTCTAAATACTATTTACCAAAAAAATTTTATTTACATGCTATTCTATGTTCTGGTGTGCTATGCTATGCTCTTGAATGCTATGCTATGCTACCCTGGTCTGTTCATTCTTTTATTCATTCCTCAGGTATTAACTGAGTGGCTCTAGCATGATGGGTAGTATCCCAGGTATGATGGATTCATTGTCATATTAGACAGTGTGATTTATAGAATAATTGCATCCCCTCCACCCTGCAACACATACATGTTACCGTATGTGGAAAAGTATTTTTTTCAGGAATGTTGAAATTAAGGATCTTGAGATAGGGAGATTATCCTGGATTATCTAGGTGGGCTCAATGTAGTCATGGATATTTATAAAAGGAAGGGAGGAGGATCAGAGCCACAGGGAGGTATAACAATGAAAGCAGAGGTTGGAGTGATATGCTTTGGAGATGAAAGGAGTGTCCACTAGCTAAGGGATGGAGGTGGACTCTAGAACCTGGTAGAGCAAGGAAACAGATTATGTTTTGGTACTTTCAGAATAATACAACCCCACCTCAACCTTGATTTTAGTTCCATAAGACTCATTTTGGATTTCTGACCTCCAGTATTGCAAGGGGGTAAATTAGTGTTATTTTATGCCCCAAAGTGTATGGTGACTTGTTACAGAAACATTAGGAAACAAACATAGTAGGGAAAGCCAGAGTATGATGCAATAACAAACAACTTCCAAATCTCATTGACTTATCACAGCAAAGGCTTGTTTCTTATTCACTCTCCTAGTCCATTGAAGGACAGATGAGGACTCTGCTCACTGTTGTCAGCCAGAAACCCAGGCTGATGGAGGCACCATCACAATACATGCTTCCATAACCACTTCATCTTTACGTGGAAAGTGGTTCATAAATCTTTTTCCTGGAAGAGACAGAACACTGTTGTTCACATTCATTGGCCAAAACAAATCATATGGCTATGCCAAACTTCAGTTGGAGAGGGAACATATACTCCTACACATGGAGGGGGAAGGAAGCTGAAGATGGGGTACTAACCCTGTGACTCCTCCAACAAGGGATAAGAGCCTATTCTCTTGGTCCCTAATTCTCATGGAGTTTGTATTTTTGGTCCTTGTTCTCATGGAGTTTGTATTTTTGGTCCCTATTCTCATGGAGTTTATGTTCTGTATAAGATAGAGATTGACAAAACAAAAATAGAAACAAAACCTGAGTAGATAGCAAAGGGGGTCAATTTTAGAACTTGATAAATGTTATGGAGAGAATAAAATGGGGTGATGTGATAGAGTGATGGGGTGGCCCCTTTTGATTGATGGTCAGGAACGGACTCTCTGAAGAAGTGGCATCTGAATTGGGAGATGAGTGACAACAGTCAGCCATGAATGATTTTGAGACAGAGTGGTTCAGAGGGATCTAAAATCACTATTTTCTGCTGCGCTGAAGAGATAAAAAAATTGTGGGGAAGGATATTTCCTCTTGATCTGTTTCTACAGGTTAGAACAATTGTTCATGACTGGAGGAAAACTGACAGCACACAATGGTTCTTAGACTGACAAAGATGCCATTACAAAATTTCAGTAAACCAGAATTTTGTATGAAACAGAATGCCCTTTGCATCATGGGAGCCTAGGACCCTTGGATTTAGATTGGTTTCTAAAAGATTAGTTAATGCTCCCCTGGAAAGGACAAGGAGGAAAGTCATTAAAACAGCAGTCAGAGGACTCAGTAGAGAATGACTGAGTAAAGGAAGTTGCTTCAGTGCTTGACTTGAACTTGTTGGCTGCATGACTCATCAGAACACCCAAGGTTTTAGTGAGGGAAGGTGTCAGGCCATGTGGAGGAGAACAGACAGTGCACAGTATAAAGCAGCTGGCAGGAAAGGATGTCAGAATATCCAAAGTATAAACTAAAGGTCAGAAGCTTCAGTTTGGGACACACCCAGAAAAATAAACACCTCTGGATCTTGTTGGTTGGAGTCCAGAGAAAAAAGGCTCACAAGCTCTTAGTGGAAAAATGTCCACAGAGAACTGAAAAACCTGGGAGAAGGGGAGATAGAGCGGAGGCAAACTGTCTCTGAAGAACGGAGCAAGAACAGTTCAGTGTCATGTTAAAGAGCTCATTCACCAGGACCCTGTATCAGAGGGTACCTGGGGCAAGGGCACAATGCCTGACAACATTGAGCCCCCAGAAAAATCCATCTACTTCTGCTCATGGTCCATGTCCTGCTCCTAGTACCAGGGAGCCTACCTTTCCATCAGGTATCTGCTCCACCCTGGAGAACCTTCGGTATGTCTGGAAAACTGCCCTGAACTTCTTTTGCCAGTAGCTGCAGCAGAGGGCTGAACCCTGCCTATCTATCCTTGTAAAACGTAAACATTCTCCTTTCTACCCTTCTTGACAGGTGGATGAACTCATTCTGGACAAGGAAAAAGAGGATGGAACTTGTAATGAGGGAATCTGTGTTTAAATCTTGGCTTTTCTTAGATGGAATTCTTTGATAGAGTTTCAATAAACTCTAATTTTGTATGAAGTAAAAGGCAATTCTCACTACCATGTAACCTTAACTTAGAATGACCTTCTGGTCTACCTGCCAAATTTCTCCGCATTTGCTGGTGGCCTAGAGCCAGTTTCTGCCTCTGTGACCCTTTCCTAGTCACAGAAAACAGTTTCTGCTTAATGATAGATACTGGTAATATCCACCCTCTTAAGAGCAATTTCTCCTTGGCTACATGTCAAACCTTACCCTGAGCCTTCAGTGAAATAGTCATGTTAGATAACAATGCTATAAGCCTAAATTATGGAACAACAAACACATAGTTTTGGGGTAGAAGATTAGAAATAGGCTAGGGTTGTTACCTAAAATCGAACCTCAAATTCCAAGCAATTGCCAGTGTATTGGATAGTATACGAATTTTTGGTAAGCAGCATTAGGCACTCATCTCTTGTGTTCTGCATCACATACCCTTGGCCCATCTGATTTCACCCATAGTTTCAGTGGATAGTTCTGGATAAGCTTGAAATATCCCACCACATGCCCAGATTTTCTCTGGTGTCATGGTAGCTTGCCCAATCAACATGAAAACACAACCCTGAAGTGTGGGAAACCAGTGCAGGCCTCAATTAAATGGGGGAGGAGGCCACGGAGTAAATGCCCCAGCTGTCCATTGCTGAGGTAGGCAACTCTGAGGCTGTTTTGTAGGTGAATCAGGAGATCCTGGAAGAGTCTTTAACAAAATATCACAAAGTAGGTAAATTAAACAACACAAATTTATTGTCTCAGTTCTAGAGGCTAAAGTACAAAATTAATGTGTTGGCAGATCCATACTCTCTCTGACAGCTTTAGGGGAAGATCAGTGCTTATCTTGAGGGCTTGGGCAAGTTACTTTACTTCCTTGAGCCTCAGTTTATACTTTCATAATTAAGCATAATCCTATCTTCTCTGTCTGGAAAATCATGAGTTTCAGACATAACACATAGGAAGCTCTTAGCATGACCTTTGAAATGTAGTAGGAGCTTTAAAAATGGTAGCTCTTATTATTCATTTATTATTATTTATTTTATCATTCATTTATTTTTGCTTATTAATAAGTGTATTATTTAATTATTATCATTTATTATGACCAGATAATAGGTCAGCTTAGCCTCTAAACCATCAGGATTAAGCCAAGTTTGGTAATGGAGAATTAAAGAGCCTTAAGGAATCTATCAGTGAGCTATACCCCCAACAGTGCTGCATAACAAACCAGCTCAATACCCAGTGACTAAGCCTGTAATTGTTTATTCTCCATGGATCTGTGGGCAGTTGACCCTGCCTGAGCTGTTTCTCCTCCTTCTGTGGGCACCAGCCGGTTGACTCCCCTGGGACCAGGGCTGGCCTGGGCATGTTCTTCTCATGGCAAAGGCTGAGGCACCAGAAGGCAAGCCCATCACCCAAAGATCCCATGTCATGTCCATTAACCTTCAGTTTATCCAAACGAATCACATGCCTGGACCCAGTGTTGAGGATAAGGGAAATGTACTCATTCCTCTTCACTGAGAAGGATTTCAAAGACCCACGGCAATGTGAATACAGGGTGAGGGGTGAATGATTAGGCCATTAACACATTCTCTTTCAGGGAACATCTAGATATAAGTTACTGGCAGAAGAAGAGGATCTCACGAAGAAGACCTCAGAAGTAACAGATGGAGGTGTTGAAAGAGAACCAGAAAACTGCAGGGTCAGGCCAGCGTATGAAAAAGGAGATTCAAGACTGTCCAGTGCTTCAGAGGGGACCCTCAAAGTGAAGTCTGAGAAAAGGATTTTTCAAAGGTGAAGTTGTCAGTGGCTTTGAGAGACTATCTAAATAAGCAGGTCACTCAGTTAATCTTTTGATAGCAGGGCTGAGCTGGCTGATCTGCTCCCATCCAGAAGCAAATGAGAAGTGTTTATTGTTTTGTTTTCATCATCAAAAAGGGATAGAGAAAACTTTTGTTGTTGTTTTTCAGTTGCTAAGTCGTGTCCCACTCTTTGGGACCCCATAGACTGCAGCATGCCAGGCTCTTCTGTTCTCCACTATCTCCCAGAATTTGCTCAGATTCATGTCCATTCAGTTGATGATGCTATCTAGCCATTTCATCCTCCGCCTCTCCATTCTCCTTTTCCCTTCAATCTTTCCCAGCATCAGAGTGTTTTCCAATGAATCAGCTCTTTGTATCAAGTGGCCAAAGTATTGGAACTTCAGCTTCAGCAACAGTTCTTTCAATAAATACTCAGGGTTGATTTTCTTTAGGATTGACTGGTTTGATCTCCTTGCTGTAAAAGGGACTCTCAAGAGTCTTCTCCAACACTGTAATTCAAAAGTATCAGTTCTTCGGTGCTCAGCCTTCTTTTTGGTCCAACTCTCACATCCATATATGACTACTGGAAAAACTATAGCTTTGACTATACAGACCTTTGTCAGCAAAGTGAGGTCTCTGCCTTTTAATACGCTGTCTAGGTTTGTCATAGCTTTCCTTCCAAGGAGCAAGTGTCTTTTAATGTCATGGCTGCTGTCACTGTCCTCAGTGACTTTGGAGCCCAAGAAAATAAAATCTGTCACTGCTTCCACTTTTTCCCCTTCTATTTGGCATGAAGTGATGGGACTGGATGCCACAATCTTAGTTTTTTATTTTTTTTTTGATGTTGAGTTTCAAGCCAGCTGTTTCACCCTCCTCTTTCAGGCTCATCAAGAGGCTCTTTAGTTCCTCTTCACTTCTGTCTTTAGGGTGATGGTATCATCTGTATATCTGAGATTGTTGATATTTCTCCTGGCAATCTTGAAAGAAAGCTTTGGTGATTATAATACCAGCTCTTTATTAAGTGCTTTTTGAGTGTGCTTTGAATGCTTCTATATGTTTTTCTGTGTTAACTATACTTAGTACAAGAAGAGAAAGGTGCTAAATAGGCAGTCAGAAAGGGGAAAAGCGATATTTACTTCTCTAGTTTTGGTGGTTTGCTAGCATGTGCAAATACCTAAAGTGAAACACTGCTTTGAAATCCAAGTCTAATTAAATTCAAAAAATTAAGAAAACACAATTGTTGATTAACTCAGTGAGCAAGCCCAGTGCCCACATGGTGCCAGAAAGATATTACCCAGGGCCATCTGCATCAGTGGTGTGGTTACAATCACAAAGCACAACATGCACAGAGCAGGAGGATTTGGTAATCAGATTGAGCTGATCAAGGGAAAATTCTGTGATTTAACGCTCACAGTCTCTTAAATTAGAATTGTAGTTGGCAATTGTGCAGCTGCTTTTTTTTTTTTTTTTTACAGTCCCTAGCCAGAAAAACTTTTTTCCTATTTTGATCCAGGACTGTGAATATCTGATTTGGGAACGCATATCTGTTACAAGCTTTTGTGGATTTGCTTTTACAAGAAAAGTTAAACCTTGTTTAGGCTAGATAAGTCTTGAAAAGACCTTGAGGGGTCTTGAAACCCTCTTTTCTAGTAGTATTTTCTTGACCATTTTCTTGAAGACTCTTGGAATTGCTATAAAATTTGTGTTTTTGCAAATCTTTGATGACTCACACAACTTCTCTCAGCCAGAGTGGATAGAAATTGCTCAGAATACATATCAGTGGAAGAAAGGGAGATAGGAAAGTAAACAACACATATGATAAAATACATACAAGTCTGAATATCAAGCACATGAGCTCACTGGCTGAGAGATCTCACAATATGGGATACTAACAACCAACAGCCAAGAGCGTCAGTAGGATATGTGTCATGTAACTTCATTGGCTGAGAGCAATAGTTAGCATTCAGTCAGTTCATTCAGTCTCTCAGTCATGTCAGACTCTTTACAACCATACAGACTGCAGCACGCCAGGCTTCCCTGTCCATTACCAACTCCCAGAGCTTGCTCAAACTCATATCCATTGAGTCAGTGATGCCATCCAACCATCTCATCCTCTGTCGTCCCCTTCTCCTCCTGCCTTCAGTCTTTCCCAGCTTCAGCGTCTTTTCCAATGAGTCCAATAGCATTCCAATAGTATTCAGAATGAGAAACAAATGGTGTGCTGTAGTTGGTTGAATTTTATATTATACACACACATATATGTGTGTGTGTAAATAATATATATATATAACGTAAACATGTTATGTAACTACATTTTAAGTGTACAGCTTTCTAATACATTAAATATTATGAACTTTTCAAAAAAGAAATTATTTCAAAGACAAATAGCATTTTAACAAATCATCGGGGTAGGTGTATATAGATTTTCTCCCCTTAGGAAACTGGGATTTTGCATTTTCAACTGTCTTTTGTTACTAATCCTAAATTCTTGATTATTGTGCTATTAGCTTAAGAGGAACACTGGCAGATAAGCTTGTAAAAACACCAGACAAGAAGCACTTTAAGTAGGGCAAGTGAACTGGATTGTAACAAACCTGGAGGAAAATAAGAAAGAATGGACAGCCTCACTTTATGGTAGAGATGACTTTGAGGGAGGAAGATTTAAAGGGAAAGAGCTATGGTCATGTCTTTTCTGACTTAGATCCAAACAGGAAATACAGTGTGTGACAGCAAATGCAAATATGCCTCTGTCCCTTTAACAAAATCTCTTCTGTTTTCATTTATTTTTGTTTACTTACTGGTTAAAAACAATCATGTCAGAAAGCTATGGAAACAATATAAAATGAAGGCAATTAGTGTATATGCTGCAAACAACTGTTTAGATTCTTTCCTTCCAATTCAATTACTATTAGACTCCTTTTTCTGATAGAGTCCAAATGTGATGCAGTTCTTATATTTTTGTTGGCTAATTGTTGGAGAGTAGTAGAAAGGAATTTGGGAAGTTGTCACTGGAGGCTCCCTGTATTCCTGGCTCTGCTTCCATTTCTAAAGTACATTATGCTGCTGCTGCTAAGTCGCTGCAGTCGTGTCCGACTCTGTGTGACCCCATAGTCGGCAGCCCACCATTATACCCCTAGCTTAACTGAAAACTGATTTTAAATCCACTCTATTCTTCTAGTAAAGAGTCATTAGAAACATGAGCTAGTAAACTGACCCAGTGTAGCCATTCACACCGTGGGATCTTCTTTTGCTTCTGATACTTTGTACCTATATGTGAGCCATGTCACCCAGGAGGTGTGGACCACAGTCTAAAGGAACCTGGGCTGCTGGCATCCCCTGTGGGTGATCTCCTTTTATGTTTTTGCTTTCCTTTAGTTTTAGAGTAAACCCTTACTTTGAAGAATTCTAACTACATCTTCATGGAATTAAGGAGGAAGTGTTCTGTGGTTCCTAAGTTGGGAGAATGTGGAGGAATTCAGTGCACAGTCTGGGAGATCTTGTCTTCCATGTTCCTGGCTTAGAGGAGGGGTGTTGGGATGGACAAAGGAACAGAACTTTGCAGGGAGGGGAACATTAATGGGGAGAACCCAGTGTCTTGATCTTTTCACACCTAAAGCTTCCTCTCCTGGTTGGTATTCTAACGATGATCACTTAGTATTGGTTAAAAAGGCATTCTTCTTCAGATCTCTTTCCCATAGCTGATTTGTGTGGAAATACAGATTCTGATATTTCTGTACTGGAGCAAATTTATTCAGGCTGACTGAGGCAAGGTGCAGTCACTTAACAGGAGTCATATTTTTCAGAGTTGCATATTAAAAACTCTTCATTCATTCTGTATCTGAGTAGGCTTCTCTTCATATATGTTGACAAAGTACAATATTAAAAAATTAAAAGCACAGTGGCTATAAAAATATATAGTAAGAATATGCAAGGGCTTCCCTGGTAGCTCAGCTGATAAAGAATCTGCTTGCAATGCAGGAGATGCCGGTTCAATTCCTGGATTGGGAAGATCTGCTAGAGAAGGGATAGGCTACCCAGTCCAATATTCTTGGGCTTCCCTGGTGGCTAAAGAATCTGCCTGCCATGCGGGAGACCAGAGTTCAATTCCTGTGTTGGGAAGATCCCTTGGATGAGGGAACAGAAAAATATGTAAAAGACTGAACTAATCAATGAGGGTACCAGCAGGATGACAAAGTGGCTACAAAGACAGATATGAGAAACTGATACCTATCCTGATCTATCTTTATCTTTATCTTTTTTTCTTTTTTCCTTCCTTCTTTTATTTCTTTCTCCCTCCCTCCCTTCCTCTCTTTCCTCTCTTTCTCTCCATATCTGTACATATGTCTGATTGGGACAGGATCACTGGGATAGGATGCTCAGCAGGGCAATAAACAGCACATTGTGAGGTTATGGTCTCTGCCAGACAGTAATGATTGTTGATGGGTCTAAAAGTTAACTTCTAACTTTACCCAGTCTAGGACTTTATCATAACAAATGAGAGTCAAAGTGCCCTAGAGGGGGGATTAGGGTGACAAATGGCCTGTGTTCAGGGCTTCTTCTCTGTAGCCCAGGGTCACAGCCACGCCCCTTTACTTAGCATACCTATGGCTGTTTTTGCACTACTGTAGCAGATTGAATAGCTGTGACAAAGACTTTCACAGGGTCTTCAAAGCTGAAAACATTTATTGTTTGGCCCTTTATAGAAGTTTCCAACCCCTGGTCTAGAGACTTAATCCAGTGATCCTTTCATAGGCTTTTTAGGAAATGCTCTAGAATGACCCTGAGGCCTTAATTTCAAGGTGTGGATAATTTTTGTCAACAACATTATGCATATGAGCATAGATATATATTTTACCTTAAAAATGCTAAACCTACCTAATGTATGAATTTTCAAAATAAGGAGAACCGAACGGAGCTCAGGCTAATTCCTATTGCTCGTCAAGCCTGACTAGGTCCAGGAGATGGTCCCTGATTCTGAGCTCCCCCCTGCCTCCCAGCCCTGTCCGTAAGGCCAGATCAGGCACATGTCCTGCTTGAATGGGCTCGGAGTATCTCAGCAGCATGAATCTTCATCTGTTGTCCATATGCCCCTTAGAACTGACTACATAACTTGCAAGGCCCAGTACAAAACAAGAAAGCAGGGCCCTTGCTCAAAAATTATTAAGAGTTTCTATACCGCAACACCAGGGCAATAAACTGAATGCACTGAATTGCCCAGTTCATACACCCATGATGCCTCACTGGTTCCAGTCACTGGAATTTGGTCTCCTTGTCCTGTTCACTTTTGCATCCCAAGCACAGTCTTTATGACGTATAATAGGCACTGGACGAATATATCTGTGGAATGTTATTCATTATCCAACATGTTTTGTAAAAAAAAAAAAAGAAAAAGACTTCTTTGATGATGTTATTTTTAAAAGTTCTATTTATTTTCAAAGGCATATCATTGCATAAAATACTTGTATGCACATATTTAAATGTAAAGGAGGTAATATTGTGTATTTAGTATACTATATGTGAGTGTTTGGGCATCCCCCGTGGCTCAGCTGTAAAGACTCCGGCTGCAATGCAGGAGTCGCAGGGGACACAGGTTCAATCCCTGGGTTGGGAAGATCCCCTGAAGGAGGGCATGGCATCCCACTCCAGTATTTTTGCCTGGAGAATCCCATGGACAGAGGAGCCTGGTTGCAGATTCGGATACTACTGAAGCGACTTAGCACACATGAACATGTGAGTGTCTGCTTTTCTTCATTCTTTTTTTTTTTTATTCTTTGTTATATTTGTTTATTGGCATGTTGGATTTTCAATTTTTGTTAAAGCATGTGGGATCTTTAGTTTTAGCATGCAACTCTTAGTTGCTGTATGTGGGATCTGGTTCCCTGACCAGGGATCGAACCTGGGCCCCCTGCATTGGGATCACAGAGTCTTAGCCACTGGACCATCAGGGAAGTCCCTCTTCTTTTTTTTTCCCCTGCTTCTTATGATCAATAATTTCAATTGTCCTGTCTTGAATTGGCTGCCTCTTTTTTCTGCCTGCTCAGGTCTACTGTTGAACTCCTCTACTGAGTATTGCTGTTCTGGGTGGGATGGGATCTTCATCCCTTGACAGTGTTCTGGCCATGTCCACTTCTTGTGGACCCCTCTGTCAGGATCTGCTAACTGCGCTGTCCCTGTGCATCCCAGGCTGTCACCTGGTTCCTCCCCTGCTTCTCCCAGAAGCTGCTCCTCCTTCTGGTACAGACACTCAGTTGGATGGTGTTCAGTGGAGAGGAGTGAAAGGAGATCTGACTTCTTAGGTTAAATTAGTTACGGGAGTATCAAAGCAGCATGCCTTATGTCTCAATGTCTTGGTACACTTGGTTGAATGGCATTTGTGGAGCTTACAGTTTTTGACTTTCCCTCCACACCCACACACTCAGCACACCCACATAAAATTCAGACGCAGATTAAGGTTTGGAGACACATCTTTGTAATACAATGCTAGGCTTTTCTGTGAACTCAAGGTTGTCTCAATGTCCCTTTCTTAAGAATCCTTTCCCATAAAACTTTGTAGGCCTTCATAGAATAGATTTTTCTGTAAGGCCACACCCTGTGGGTTTATCAGACAGGCTCAGACAGTTCTTCCCCAGCACAAAACATGTTGCTCTGTTGACCCATCCACCTCAGCTCCCTAAATAGCTAAAGACATATCTTGTTTTCCCCTCATTTCCATTGAACTTTATTCAGATCCTCTAGGAGAATCAATGATTCATTTAGTACAATGGAGAGTCCACTTAATTGTAATTAACCAAATTTATTTAGCATGTTTTATGTGTTCAGGGTTTCAGATAGTTGTCATGTTTGCTCAGAGTCCATTTTCAAGAACACAGCATAGCTATATATGCATATTTGTCATGTTCTGGCGGGTCATATTGGCCAGAATAAGAGGGAACAGCAGATCGTGTTTAGGCAAGGATTTGGTTCCAGGCTATCACCTACAGGGTTGCAAGAAAAAAACAAACAAGCCATAAATAAGTACAAATGGGTTGTGAGTTTTAATTCATGATGATTAATCCACAGAGTTTACATTTAAAAAGTAAAAAATACCTTGTATCAAAAAATAAACTTTAGCTGAAACCTCTGATGGGATTTTTCCAAAGACTTTTGAAAAGTTAATTCCATCTTAAAAGCCAGCACTACAAATGGCATTTATACAGCATTTACCACAGCCAGGCCAGACACTGCTTTAAGCATATCAGAAACATGAACTCATTGAACCCACAGGACAGCCTTATGATGTAGGCACTTTTAGATATTGATTCCTAGTTCACATCCAGACAGCTTTCCTGTTCTTTTGCAAATATATGTTCCTGTTGGGAGAAATGGGCCATGATGTGTATTTTGCACTAGAACATGTGTATGATTTGTAACTATGCAGATCATCATAAGTTTTTCCCAACAACAATCAGTAAATTAATACAATTTTCCTCTAAAAATAGTTCTCATCTCTTAACAGGTTTAAGATATTTAAAAAATAATTTTATATTTGTCTTAGAGAAGAGCAAACATAAGGATAATCTATCCTTTTGTCAGAAAAGAGTAACATGGAAAATTACATTACCATATGTAAAATAGATACCCAACGGGAATTTGCTGTATGGTTCAGGAAACTCAAACAGAGGCTTTGTATCAATCTAGATGGGTGGGATGGGGCGAGAGATGGGAGGGAGGTTCAAAAGGGAGAGGATATATGTATACCTATGGCTGAAAAAAAATAATTTTTTATCTGTTGTACAGAAGAGCAAATAAAAGGATAATCTATCATTTTGTCAGGTTAACTGGTCTGATGAAGACAATTGACATAAATTAAGTAAACAATTGATCAGTTAGTTCAGTTCAGTCGCTCAGTCGTGCGTGAACCATTAACTTCCAGATGTTCAAGCTAGATTTAGAAAAGGCAGAGGAACCAGAGGTCAAATTGCCGACATCCACTGGATCATTGAAAAAGCAAGCGAGTTCCAGAAAAACATCTATTTCTGCTTTATTGAGTATGCCAAAGCCTTTGATTGTGTGGATCACAATAAACTGTGGAAAATTCTGAGAGAGATGGCAATACCAGACCACCTGACCTGCCTCCTGAGAAACCTGTATGCAGGTCAGGAAGCAATAGTTAGAACTGGACATAGAACAACAGGCTGGTTCCAAATAGGAAAAGGAGTACGTAAAGGCTGTATATTGTCACCCTGCTTATTTAACTTACATGCAGAGTACATCATGAGAAATGCTGGGCTGGAGGAAGCTCAAGCTGGAATCAAGATTGCTGGGAGAAATATCAATAACCCCAGATATACAGATGACACCACCCTTATGGCAGAAAGTGAAGAAGAACTAACGTGCCTCTTGATAAAATTGAAAGAGGGAAGTGAAAAAGTTGGCTTAAAGCTCAGCATTCAGAAAACTAAGATCATGGCATCTGGTCCCATCACTTCATGGGAAATAGATGGGGAAACAATGGAAACAGTGGCAGACTTTTTTTGGGCTCCAAAATCACTGCAGATGGTGATTGCAGCCATGAAATTAAAAGATGCTTACTCCTTGGAAGGAAAGTTGTGACCAACCTAGGCAGCATATTAAAAAGCGGAGACATTACTTTGCCAACAAATTTCCATCTCATCAAGGCTATGGTTTTTCCAGTAGTCATGTATGGATGTGAGAGTTGGACTATAAAGAAAGCTGAGCACCAAAGAATTGATGCTTTTGAACTGTGGTGTTGGAGAAGACTCTTGAGAGTCCCTTGGACTGCAAGGAGATCCAACCAGTCCATCCTAAAGGACATCAGACCTGAGTGTTCATTGGAAGGACTGATGTTGAAGCTGAAACTCCAATACTTTGGCCACCTGATGCGAAGAGCTGACTCGTTTGAAAAGACCCTGATGCTGGGAAAGATTGAAGGCAAGACGAGAAGGGGATGACAGGGGATGAGATGGTTGGATGGCATCACCAACTCGATGGAGATGAGTTTGGGTAAACTCTGGGAGTTGGTGCTTGACAGGGAAGCCTGGCATGCTGTGGTTCATGGGGTTGCAAAGAGTCGAACATGACTGAGGGATTGAACTGAAATGGATTGAATATTCCACCATCACATATGTTTCTCTTTTTGAATTTGTACCACAGCTCTTGGATAGTCAGTTCTATTCTTTTTTTTTTTACTCCTTTTCTCTTTGCTTTTCAGTTTAGAAATTTTCTGTTGGCATATCTTAAGATTCATAGATTCTGTCATTGGATTGTGTCCTATCTACTGATGAGTCCATCAAAGACTTTCTTAATTTCTGTTACAGTGTTTTTGATTTCTAGCATATCTTTTAAATTATCTCTCTGCTGTCTATTCTTGCATATTATCAACTTTTTCCATTAGGTCTCTTAACATATTAATCATTGTTTAAAAAATTCCTAGTTAGATAGTTCCAAAATCTCTGCCATATTTAAATTTCATTCTGATGTTTGATTTGTTTCTTCAGGCTATACTTTTTCTTGCTTTTTAGCATGGCTTGGAATTTTTGGTTGAAAGTGGATATCATGAGTCGAATAATAGAAACAGAAGTAAATAGGCCTTTGAAAGTGAAAGTGTTAGTTGCTCAGTCATGTCTGGTTCTTTGCAACCCCATGGTCTGTCCATGGAATTCTCCAGGCAAGAATATTAGAGTGGGTTGCCGTTCCCTTCTCCAGGGGATCTTTCTGACTTTGGAACGATCCCGGCTCTCCTGCATTACAAGCAGATTCTTTACCATCTGAACTACCAGAGAAGCCCAAGTAGACCTTTACTTTGAGGTTTTATGGGCTTCCCAGGTGGCTCAGTGGGTAAAGAATCCACCTTCAAGACACGAGATGCAGGTTCTATCCCTGTGTTGGGAAGATCCCCTGGAGGAGGGCATAGCAACCCACTCTAGTACTCTTGCCTGGAGAATCCCATGGACAGAAGAGCCTGATGGGCTAGAGTCCATGGGGTTGCAAAGAGTCTGATATAACTGAGCAGTAGCAGCAATGAGGTTTTATGTTAATCTGGCCACAATTTTTCCTGTGTTTCATATTTCCTGCAGCTATAGATTATAGGAGGCTTTAATTTTCCTTGATGTCTTTGTTTTTGTCTCCTCTGTTGTCTTTGGGTTTGCTAAAAATTCCTTCTAAAATAGAGTTTGTGTTTTAGGAAGTCTCTTTCAACTGTAACCCATTTTTATTATACTAGAGCCCTGCTGATGTGGTGGTCAGATGTGGGGTGAAGGGCAGTGTTCTACAGTCTTACAACTAAGTCTCAGTGTTTAAGTGTGCCTGTGTCCTTGGGTTCCTTAACATTTTATTTTTTCCTTTATAGGAATGACAGGAAGACTAGAAAAGGTGAGGTTGAATAATTTCCCTTCTATCACACCTAATAAGGCTCTGGCTGAATAGGCTTCTGTCATGGAGGATGCTCTGGGTATATTTCAGAATGCTTACCGCTGTCCTCTCCCCCTGCCAGAAAGGAGGGTTTTTTTTCTTGGCTGTTCACTATGAGATCCTGGTGGGGTTTCTGGAGGTAAAATCCATGGAAGTGTGCTTGAAGCCCCCAGGGGTTTCTCATTCTCACACTATTCTATACTCTGCCTCCAGCAATTTGTTGAAATTACGGTTTAAGTGCTCCTGTCAATTTAGGGCTATAGATGCTTCTGGTAAACTAATTTCAGTTGTGGTTTTCTATGTTCATCTGCCTCTCCTGATTTCACGTGGTGGTTTTATCTGATCTCAGTTCTTTTTTTTTTTATAAATTTATTTATTTTAGTTGGGGGCTAATTACTTTACAATATTGTAATAGTTTTTGCCATACATTGACATGAATCAGCCATGGGTTTACATGTGTTCCCCTTCCTGGACCCCCCACCCACCTCCCTCCCCATGATCTCAGTTCTTTAATGAGTCTGAGAAAAGTTGTTTATTTTCACTTCATTCAGCTTTTTTCTTGTTATAAGGATAGGAGTGATGGCTTTTTAAACTTTTGACACATTAGAGCTGAAAACAAAGTCCTTTACTAACTTTTAAAAGCTTGAAAGTTTTGCTTTTCACATTTACCCATCTGAAATTGATAGTTGGAAATTATGTGGGTTAGGGCTTCTTTTTTAAACTGTTTTCATATGAATAAAAATTTGTCCCCAAACCATTTATTGAATAGTCTCTACCTTCCCACTGGCATTGCTTATCGATTTGTCATGTAATAAGTTTCTATAATTTACTTGATTTGTTTATGGTTTCTTTTTTCTGCTTCATTGGTTGTTTATCTGTGTCAATAACATGCTGTAAAAAGTTATTTTATTAAGGCCAACACTCCAACCTAATTTTCTTTAATAGTGTCTTGGCTCTTCTTGCCCTTCTGCTATAAGATCTAATTTATGTTTATATATACTCTCTGAGGTTCAGAAGACCTCAAAGAAGACCTCAAAATTGGGGGAGAATTTTTTTTTAATCCTGGAAAAGTTTCCACTATTATTTCTTTGGATATTTCCTTTTACCATTTTTCTAACTTTTATCCATGTTTTGTTAATTAGGTTATTGTTTCTATATTGTCATTCTGGTTAATTATGTTAAATATTATGAATATAACAGTAATTTCATGTCTATTTAGGTTTGTATTTAAACTGATTCAGTAGTCATCACCATTCCTAATGATATCTTTTGTTCCTTTTTAAAATGATTGAAATTATATACTTTTTTCTAGAAAAGTTTATCAGAACTGTTTTGTATCAAATCATTTTCCTGGGATTTAGTATGGTTCTTCATTTTGTTTAATTAATTAATTTAACATTATAGGATCTTCTATTTTATATTTGAATTTTTTCTACTACTTTTTAGTTATCTTCTTCAGGATACAGTGGCTGCTCTCCTTTCACTGTTTTCCATAATTAACATTTACTCTTTAGTCATTAAAAAAAACCCACTCTATTTTCCTTTTCAATATGCTCAAATTTTCTGGATCATTTCCTATAAGTTCTAAATTTTTCCCAGTAATTTCTACTTATAATATGACTTCCACTTCTGCTATGTTTATATTTTCTTTCAAGTACTTTAAAAAGCAAAATATTTCCTCATGTTTTTCTCTTGTGACCCCTGATTTTTTTTCTTTCTGTTTTTTTCCTCCCTCTGAAGTCATATCACATTTTCTTTCTTTAATTTTCATGAAGATGTTTGATCATAATCTCAAACTGATTTGTGATATAATTTTATGGTGTGTATTCTTCACGTACCTTGTCTTGTTGTATTTCTTTCCTTCTTGTTTCTTTCAGTATGTGTATAAATTCCATGCTGGTGTCCACCATTGAATGTTGGAAGTTTTCCTGGCTTCGCCTTTTGGAGAACGAAAGTGTGGGCATAAGCTGGGGTAACCTGGAATAACCAAAAAATTTGCTATATTGCCTCTCACTACTTTGACATAGCCCTCTGCCTTGGTTGGTATGATTCTGTCCTCAGATGGGGGAACTCACTCTGGCTCCTTGGACACAGGTTCTTGTTTGGCAATTTAAACTTTACTTATCTTCATGTGACCAGAGCTGTGACCAGGTTTATTCAAGGTCCAGTCTCACTGACAGACTATTTCTTGCAAAAATAATTCCTCTGCCTTGCTGTGGAACATTCAATTGGCTAGGCAATGCCCCCGACTTTACTGCTCTAATCAAAGCAGCTGGGTTCACCCCTCTCGTGTCCCTTCTAGTCTGAAGAACATGTAATCTCAAGGTCTGCAGAGTTCAGACCTGTTCTTTCTGAGTCTTCCTTTCCTTTGCCACAGTTTCCTGTATATTCAGCAGTCCTTCTTCATAAATTGTGGTTCAGGGTTGTGGTGTTTCCTAGTTTTCTTTCTTTCTTTTTTTTTTTTTTGGTTCAGTTGAGTTCAGTTGCTCATTCGTGTCCGACTCCTTGCGACCCCATGAATTGCAGCACGCCAGGCCTCCCTGTCCATCACCAACTCTCGGAGTCTACCCAAACCCATGTCCATCGAGTCAGTGATGCCATCCAACCATCTCATCCTCTGTCGTCCCCTTCTCCTCCTGCCCCCAATCCTACCCAGCATTAGGGTCTTTTCCAATGAGTCAACTCTTTGCATGAGGTGGCCAAAGTATTGGAGTTTCAGCTTCAACATCAGTCCTTCCAATGAACACCCAGGATTGATCTCCTTTAGGATGGATTGATTGGATCTCCTTGCAGTCCAAGGGACTCTCAAGAGTCTTCTCCAACACCACAGTTCAAAAGCATCAATTCTGTGGTGCTCAGCTTTCTTCACCGTCCAACTCTCACATCCATACATGACCACTGGAAAAACCATAGCCTTGACTAGATGGACTTTTATTGGCAAAGTAATGTCTCTGCTTTTAAATATGCTATCTAGGTTGGCCATAACCTTCCTTCCAAGGAGTAAGCGTCTTTTAATTTCATGGCTGCGATCACCATCAGCAGTGATTTTGGAGCCCCCCAAAATAAATTCTGACACTGTTTCCACTGTTTCCCCATCTATTTCCCATGAAGTGATGGGACCAGATGCCATGATCTTAGTTTTATGAACGTTGAGCTTTAAGCCAACTTTTTCACTCTCCTCTTTCACCTTCATCGAGAGGCTCTTTAGTTCTTCTTCACTTTCTGCCATAAGGGTGGTGTCATCCGCATATCTGAGGTTATTGATATTTCTCCCGGCAATCTTGATTCCAGCTTGTGTTTCTTCCAGCCCAGCATTTCTCATGATGTACTCTGCATATAAGTTAAATAAGCAGGGTGACAATATACAGCCTTGACGTACTCCTTTTCCTATTTGGAACCAGTCTGTTGTTCCATGTCCAGTTCTAACTGTTGCTTCCTGACCTGCACAGAGGTTTCTCAAGAGACAGGTCAGATGGTCTGGGATTCCCATCTCTTTCAGAATTTTCCACAGTTTATTGTGATCCACACAGTCAAAGGCTTTGGCATAGTCAATAAAGCAGAAATAGATGTTTTTCTGGAACTCTCTTGCTTTTTCGATGATCCAGCGGATATTGGCAATTTGATCTCTGGTTCCTCTGCCTTTTCAAAATCTAGCTTGAACATCTGGAAGTTCATGGTTCATGTATTGCTGAAGCCTGGATTGGAGAATTTTGAGCATTACTTTACTAGCGTGTGAGAGGAGTGCAGTTGTGCGGTAGTTTGAGCATTCTTTGGCATTGTCTTTCTTTGGGATTGGGATGAAAACTGACCTTTTCCAGTCCTGTGGCCACTGCTGAGTTTCCCAAATTTGCTGGCATATCGAGTGCAACACTTTCACAGCATTGTCTTTCAGGATTTGAAATAGCTCAACTGAAATTCCATCACCTCCAATAGCTTTGTTCGTAGTAATGCTTTCCAAGGCCCACTTGACTTCACATTCCAGGATGTCTGGCTCTAGGTGAGTGATCACACCATCGTGATTATCTGGGTCGTGAAGATCTTTTTTGTGCAGTTCTTCTGTGTATTCTTGCCACCTGTTCTTAATTAATATCTTCTTCTTCTGTTAGGTCCATACCATTTCTGTCCTTTATCGAGCCTATCTTTGCATGAAATGTTCCTTTGGTATCTCTGATTTTCTTGAAGAGATCTCTAGTCTTACCCACTCTGTTGTTTTCCTCTATTTCTTTGCATTGATCGCTGAGGAAGGCTTTCTTATCTCTCCTTGCTATTCTTTGGAACTCGGCATTCAGATGGGAATATCTTTCCTTTTCTCCTTTGCTTTTCACTTCTCTTCTCTTCCTAGCTATCTGTAAGGCCTCCTCAGACAGCCATTTTGCTTTTTTGCATTCTTTTCCATGGGGATTGTCTTGATCCTTGTCTCCTGTACAATTTAGTAGGGGTCAAAAGGGGAATAGGGACTTCTTTGCTGGAATATTGCAAATGAGAAATTAACATAATACTATTGCTGATGGAAGAAGATGGTCAAGCTTGAAAACCATCATGTCAAACATGTCAATATTACTACAGAGATTAACTGATTACAGTACTTAGGTAAATAAGTAAACTTTTCTGTCTTTCATTTTTTAAAAACCATTTTAGAGCTTAGATTCTTTTTCTCTTTTAATTAGCTTAGCAAGCCATAAACTAATATTAAACGTGATCAGCAAAGTTAATGCTTTAATGCCTTAATTCTAAATCAGAAATCTCCAGACAATAGATGTAAATCTTATCCATTCCCTTGCTTCTTTTTTTTCAGAATTTTTTTTACTCCAAAGATTAACTGTAAATATTTAAAAATATTTTTTCTTGGATCTACTCATCTAGAAATAAATTGTCAAACCTATAGTTACCAGTGGGTTTGGAGGAGAGGGATGAATTGGGAGATTGGGACTGACATAAACACACTCAGTTCAATTCAGTTGCTCAGTTGTGTCCGATTCTTTGCGATCCCATGGACTGTAGCACACCCAGCTTCCCTGTCTATCACCAACTCCTGGAGTTTACTCACACTCATGTCCATTGAGTCGGTGATGTCATCCAACCATCTTATCCTCTGTTGTCCCCTTCTCTTCCTGCCTTCAATCTTTCCTAGCATCAGGGTCTTTTCAAATGAGTCAGTTCTTTGCATCAGGTGGCCAAAGTATTGGAGTTTCAGCTTCAACATCAGTCCTTCCAATGAATATTCAGGACTGATTTCCTTTAGGATGAACTGGTTGGATTTTCCTGCAGTCCAAGGGACTCTCAAGAGTCTTCTCTAACACCACAGTTCAAAAGCATCAATTCTTTGGTGCTCAGCTTTCTTTATAGTCCAACTCTCACATCCATACACGACTACTGGAAAAACCATAGCTTTGACTAGACAGATCTTTGTTAGTAAAGTAATGTCTCTGCTTTTTAATATGCTGCCTAAGTTGGTCATAACTTTTCTTCCAAGGAGCAAGCGTCTTTTAATTTCATGGCTGCAGTCACCATCTTCAGTGAATTTGCAGCCCCCCAAAATAAAATCTGTCACTGTTTCCATTGTTTTCCCATGTATTTGCCATGAAGTGATGGAGTCAGATGCCATGATCTTAGTTTTCTGAATGTTGAGCTTTAAGCCAACTTTTTCACTCTCCTCTTTCACTCTCATCAAGAAGCTCTTTATTTCTTCACTTTCTGCCATAAAGATGGTGTCATCTGTATATCTGAGGTTATTGATATTTCTCCTGGCAATCTTGATTCCAGCTTGTGCTTCATCCAGTCCAGTGTTTCTCATGATATACTCTGCATATAAATTAAATAAGCAGGGTGACAATATACAGCCTTGATGTACTCCTTTCCTAATTTGGAACCAGTCTGTTGTTCCATGTCCAATTCTAACTGTTGCTACTTGATCTGCATACAGGTTTCTCAAGAGGCAGGTCAGGTGGTCTGGTATTCTACACTATGTATATGCACACTACTCTATATAAAATACATAATTAATAAGGATCTACTGTATAGCACAGGGAAATCTACTCAATACTCTGTAATGGCCTATATGGGAAAAGAATCTAAAAAAGATATATATATATATCTGATTCACTTTGCTGTACACCTGAAACTAGCACAACATTTTAAATCAAGCATACTCCAATATAAATTTTAAAAAAGGAATAAATTAGACTAAGACCTGGGTTTTGATTAATAAAAACTAATTGATATGGAGCAGTTGTCTTTGATACTACCTACCAGTCTATTTAAACTACATGGACATGAAGATAAGTGACTCTAACTGTATCGCTTTACCAATCATCTGAATCATTCAGTCTCTAGGGAATTAAATAATCTAAAAGCGGCACATTCTATAAGAGCTACAAGGACTTTTATTGATACTCGAACATGATCCATTCATGGTTGTCACTTTGCATAAGTTGATCAACCTACTGTGTATGTGCAATATTGTAATTACACTTCTTTTTGACAAGGATGCATTAAATGTGGCTGTAATATGGGAGCCCCTTTCAGCTTTCATTAATTCAGTATAAATCCAAAGCTTGCGGATTCAGCAGGATTGTCTACAGTGGCTTAATTGGAATTGCTGTTCAAGTGCATTGATTCTGCTTCACTCAGGTAGAGATGAAAGTTACTGCAACAACAGATATTGCATTTGAAGGTCATTGAGTTGTAGTCAGTCTAGAGGAGCAAGACAGTCAGACAGACACAAAAGTAATGGAATTTTTATTTGGTATCTGGGAGTCTTGAGTGACATGATATCAAATGACCTTGAAATTGCATACTTTTTTGACCCATAGCATTTGTTTTTGTGTTGCAGAGAAATATACTGATGCTTTAAAGAAAGAGTAATACAGTTAATTTTAATCTCTAAGAAGCTTACATTTGACATAATTTATTTGTAGACTTTATGATAACATGTAAAATTAAGATCCTCTTTAATTCTGTTGATTCTGCCATAGGCAGCAAAATCACTCTTTGATTATCTTTCTCTTGTTTATACCTAAGGGACTATTAGCTGCAAATTCTCTATTTGCAACACTGCCCTGAGCTATTCTCCCTTGCACAGCCTCAGGAAATGGTTTATTTTCATCCAATCATGTCATTCCACTCCACTCACCTAACCATTCAATTCCTACCCTTTGCACAGTTCAAATATTCCCATTCGAGCACACTCTTGGTGGGACACCAAGGTAAAGTTCTAAATCTGTGTTTTAGTTATTTAAAAAAGAGAATATCAGCTATTTCAAATTTTAGATTCCATCCCAGACAAAAAGAGAACTGTCATGCTGTTGTTCTGCAAAAATAACATTGGTCTGAAAAAAACACAGTGAGTGTCCAGCAATGTGAAATCAGTCTATAAATGAGAAGACAAAACATTGGATTACAAACATTTCACCAAAACCCTTAACTGGAAGAGGCTTCTCTATGGAATGAATCCTTGTTCTTTTCTTTGTGTGTTAGTGTGCTCAGTCATGTCCCACTCTTTGTGAACGACAGCCTACCAGGCTCCTCTGTCCATGGGATTTTCCAAGCAATAATATTGGAGTGGGTTGCCATTTCCTCCTCCAGGGGACCTTCCCGACCCAGACCCAAGTCTCCTGTATTGCCTGCATTGCAGGCAGACGGACTCTACCCATTGAGCCATCTTTTCTGCCCCATTCATTAATGCTGATCTCAGAAACTCATTGTTACATTCTTTGTGGCAGTGCATGCTAAGTTGCTTCAGTTGTGTCAGACTCTGTGACCCTATGGACTGTAGCCCGCCAGCCTTCTCTGTCCATGGAATTCTCCAGGCAAGAATACTGGCAGTGGGTTGCCATTTCCTCCTCCAGAAGATCTTCCCGATCCAGGGATCGAACCCACCTCTCTCATGTCTCATGCATTGGCAAACAGGTTCTTTACCACTAGCGCCAGCTAGAGAGCTGTATAATCAGAGGGGTCTCACTGCTAGAGCTTTCCTGGTGGCTCAGCTGGCAAAGAATCCTCCTGCAATGCAGGAGACAGGGGTTCAATCCCTGGATGGGGAAGATCCCCTGGAGAACGGCATGGCAACCAACTTCAGTATTCTTGCCTGGAAAATCCCACTGATGGAAGAGCCCGGCAGGCTACAGTCTATGGGGTCGCAAAGAGTCGGACACAACTGAGCGAATTCACTTTTCATGCTGCTAGAGCATTTGAAAAGACCAGTAGAAAATAGCTTTAGCATATTGAACTAGTCTCTGGCCCTCCTTCTGACCTCAAGGGCAACACCATCTTTCTATGCTTCATCCTCTGGGGGTTGGCTTATTCTGGCTCTCTTCTCTTTGGCAGTGACTTTAAAAAACCAAGTTCTTATTACAGTCTTCAGATTTAAAATTAAGTTCTGATCATTTCTTCTTAGGGCACACCTATGAGGCACTGCTTATCCCCAGCCAAATCAACTGCTTCCCCAAGTGACCCATTCTGGGAAATGTTATTGTTCCTCATAACCAGCTCAAATATGTATTTTCATTTAATCTTTCCTTTTACCTCCCTTTCACATGTGTTGCTGTGTGTTGCACAGTTTCCACAAGGATCTGCCATTACATCATCATGTGAAATATGAAATTGGGTCTGTTTTAATTAAAAAATGACTTTTACTCAGGTGCTGGCTGGGCTTGGAAACATTCTCTATCGCTCTGGAGGATTTAGGCCTAGGCTGGTGTGTGTGTGTGTGTGTGTGTGTGTGTGTGTGTGTGTGTGTGTGTGTGTGTGTTTTGGAAGGGTCTCCTGTTTCATTAAGGAGTTCATTGCCTATTTCTCTTCATGGAACACAAACTGGTTTAGGCAAGTAGAATCAGAGTGGGAAGAAGAAATTTCCAAAGATGTTTTTTTCCTGTGTGCAGAGATAAGCACATGCTATCCATTTGGGTTCAAAGGGCAAGGATGCAGCAAAGTGACCTCTCCTTGCCCCTCTGACTGACATGCAGGAGTCTAGGAGCTGCATCTGAAGGTAAAAAATCACAAAGGGCGAAACTACAGTTTCCACTGGGGAGCTTCTATAAACTACAAGAACCAACTACACAGGAGTATTGTGTAGTGTTTTATAACAATGGATCCTTTGGTGCCGAACACAGCTTTTACTATTCCTGTTTCATGTCTCACAAATGGTAACAGACATTTTCCTTTCCTGTCTAACACAGTAAGCTACTGGCCCAGGCAAGAAGCAAGTCTGCCCTGCTTTTCAGACATCATTCTCTCTCTTAACCACAGGAACTCTTTGGTTTCTATTATATTTCTGGCCTTTTATATTCCTGATGGTGCATCTGATGAAACCCAGTAGCCAGGTGTGTGAACGTGGTTGAAAAGACCCACACAGGTCAGTGACACCTCCCCACAGCATGGTATTTTCCCCTCCTGAGATACCCCACTGTCAGCGGGACTGGTACTGAATTGTTTTCCCAACTGAGAGACTGGGTCATATGACCCTTTGGTACTTTTTGTCCTGGTCCCTTTTTAACTAGCCACACACACTGCATGCTCTCTGGCCGGGGTCCATAACTAAGGACAGAGTTCTCCTCTGTAGAGTTTTTCACAGTCAACATTTGGACTGAGCTGCAGGAATAGACCAAGCACAACCACCATTTTTCCTATTACAATGGGATTATCCAGGCATGAACCTCAGAAAACATGTGTGGGATTCTTGAGTAGGCTGGGCGGCCTCATAATACATCCTCTGTCCTGTATCAGATGCCAAGCCTTTTTGCTATTTGCTCAGCTATCCTATTGCATCTGCAGATTGCCTTGTCTGAGAAGCAGCCCAGAGAAGTTGAGGATGGTGGCATTCATGTAAGTCACTGGTAGAAGCAGTTGACTGTGAGACCTTTTATTTTGCTTAAAAAACAAAGAAACATCAAACTACAATGATTGGGATTCAGTAGTTAAGAAAAAACCCCGAACTTCTTGCCAGTTCAAAGTACTGTATAAACTATACCCATATATCCATTCTTTTAAGGGCGGTAGAGTTTTAACTGAATCTGCTTGGAAAAATGTACATTTAGTGACAAAAAAGATAACCTGAGTTTTAGGAACAGTGATATTCATTCATATAAGACATGGAAAGTCAAGAAGATTGATCTTGACATGTATCATTATCCTGGTGAGGTCCAAAGAGGTGCTGTCTCAAGGTCTTTACAGCTTTCTGTTCTATGAGAAATGAATATGATTTTTTAGACTATTCTTCCTTATTTCTTGTTTTAGAGTATTTTGCATCCCTTCTTTAGGCCCAGGAGATTTCCAGTAGGAGATAGTTATGGAAAGTTATGTAACAAATGAGTAGCCCAACAAGGGATTTGGAAGAAGAGATGAAAAAACATACTGTCTTGTGAGCCAAGAAAAGCGTGGACAGTTGTACAGCTGACAGGTATTTCTGCGTTTTGAAAGTTTGCTTTATGCTACTTTGCTTTCATAAGGATTTCCATTACTACCTGTTTTCAGAATCAGAAAAATCAGAAGAGAATTTTTACATTTACAAAAAAAAAAAGCAAAAAATGAAAATAGTGCTCAGCATTTCTTTTGCAATGTGTAGTTATAGAGGCAAGGTGGTGTTAGTGGTAAAGAATCTACCTACATGCAGGAGACCTAAGAGATGCAGGTTCGATCCCTGGGTTGGGAAGATCCCCTGCAGGAGGAAATGGCAACCCACTCCAGTATTTTTGCTGGGAAAACCCCATGGACAGAAGAGCCTAGTGGGGTGCAGTCCTTGGGGTTGCAAAGAGTCAGTCACGTCTGAGCACACTCCCACACAGTTACAGAGGCAGCGAGCACCGCCAGTATTGAGTAATGCCACCAAGCTCTTTCTCTAGGAACTACATTCAGCATCTCAGCCTCAAGCTGCTATAGCTTTGAACTGTATCTGTGAGCATCTGTTCTTATCTCAATTATTTGTGCATCTATTAGCAAGATGATCCTAAGGTAATTGCTTCTTCACTTTATATCATTTTTATTTAAGGAAGGTTTCATGTGTGCTAAGTTGCTTTAGTCATGTCCGACTATTTGCGACTCCATGGACTATAGCCTGCCAGGTTCCTCTATCCATGGGATTCTCCAGGCATGCCCTCCTGGATAGCACAGAACTATATACCTGTTCATTAAGCATCTACCATGATTTCACCTTGTTCTTCCCCACCCTGCAAAGCAAAGCACATCATTGCAGCCAAGGAACCAGGGCTCTGAGAGATTAGTAAATGCAGAGCTTGTATGAACTAAAGAGCCACCCTCCATCAACCTTGGTTGGGCTACTGTCTCTTACTATGAGTGGCTGCAAGTGGCAGCTTTGACGTTGTTAATGAGACAT
The DNA here is from genome assembly GCF_054371585.1 of Giraffa tippelskirchi. Taxonomy (NCBI): domain Eukaryota; kingdom Metazoa; phylum Chordata; class Mammalia; order Artiodactyla; family Giraffidae; genus Giraffa; species Giraffa tippelskirchi. The sequence goes on from NC_137275.1 coordinate 194,357,442, forward strand.
TTGAATCTCTCTCAGCAAGTGGAACTTGGTAAGCAGGGCATCTAAGATGCTAAAATATGACATTAAAATGCACACTTCGATGGAAACCCTAAGATAATATAAGACACCAAGTGAGGCACCAGGCTAAGATGAACACGTTCAATGCAAGTAGCTGAGAACCAGTTTGAACGCCCCTTCCCCTACATGGAGTGGTGATGAAGGAGGAACAGTTTTTGGTATGTTATAAGTCCCAGTGTCACCCTCATGACAAAGGGGTGAAGATGGCCCTCCTTACCCTAAAGCAAGTGGAAGGGCTTTTTGAGTCCACTAAGTGAGCCTGACATCAGTCCCAGCAGCTGGGTGGACCAGGGTCTGATTCACACATGAAGAAGCATGAAGCTTGCTTCCTGCTCTGGCGGGAGGAGTGAAGGAGGGACTGCTCCGGCCATGGGCACATCTCAGACTTTGTGGAGGCAAGGGGGGCATGAGCCTCCCCAGGACCAGATGGAGCCCACCACAGAGAGGGTTGGCATATGAGGCCTTGTCTCAGAAGAGCCATTAGACAAGTGAACTGACTGTTGATTCAGGTGATGGTCACACACATTTACTCACCTCGAGACATTTCAAGTGGTCCGCTTATACACACATTATACACAATAAAAACTGCTTTTACGTAAAGAGTAAAGAAGCCTCAACAGAGAGAATTTCAAAGCGTTGCTGGATTCCTCCAGGCCGAAGAAAGAGTAAGCAAAACTTTGGAGGAGAACGCATTAACTACACCACGGGTATTTCGAGTGAATGGTTCTTAGCCACGAGGCAGATTTCCAAAGACTTCATGGAAACCCTGTGAGAGGCAGAGCCAGCTTGAAGCACCTGCAGGGCCCCGGGATCCCACCGCCTGCTCTCAGCAGGACCCCACCCCCACGGCTGCCTGCTCTCCAGCATTGGAGGAATCAGAAAACTGTTAGCAAGTTGGGGAAAAGTGACTAGGAGAGAAGGAGGAATGTGACAGCCCTGCCCCCTTCACTGACTATGACTTATTTTTTCCTCACAGCAGATCTAGCTAAGGAAGGGTGAGTCCTCCAAACTTTGAATGAAGCTAGGAGATGGTATGTATGTTTGGAATTCTAAGTACAAATTGAATATGTTTTGTGATTCAAATGATTCTGAGATTTTCTAACGCTTAAGAGTGACTGGAAATCAAGCTTTCATTGAAGGGCAGGGGAAAACAAGTCTATCTGTTCTGACAATGGGAGAAGAAAATAAGCCACATTATTCTTACACCTAAGATGTCCGTTTGTTCCATTTACTGATTGCAGTCTGGTAGTTTACAAGGAAGGCTTTGTGCTATTACTCCAGAGTAGTAAGTATTAAAAGCTGATCATTGTAAATGCAGCACTAACTATCCAATAGAAATATAATGTAAGTCATACATGTGACTTAAAATTTTCTGGTAGTCATATTAAAGAAGTCTAATAAATAGATGAATTTTATTTTCATAATATATTTTAACCTAATATATATTTTCATAACATATTTTAGCCTAAACCAATAAATCTCAAATGTTATCAGTTCAATGTGTAATCAATAAAAAAGGTCTTTAATGCGATACTTTACATTCCTTTTTTTTAATTTTTGCACTTACTCTTCAAAATCAGGGGATATTTTAAACTTTCAGCACATCTTAATTTGGAATAGCCATGCTTAAAATGCTCAAGAGTCACACATGGCTAGTGGCTGATGTATTTGACCACGTAGTTACAGGGTCTCTGATGAGGTGAAAAATTATCTCAGACATTGATAAGACTCCTGGCTGGAGGGAGGAAGAGGTTGATTCAACGTCTCCAAAATGAGCAAGAGGATGATTTAAGATTCTGGTTTCACTTATGTTGCGTCTGATGAGAAAACATCTGGACGGATATTGGGCAGAGAAGTAATGGGAGATGGAGGAGAGCTGAAAAGATTCCTGCCTCAGCTGTGATTTCACCAGCCATGTTGCCATTGGAAGCTGATCTGAATCAGCCAGGAAGAGAGGAAATTGAGAGGAGGCCTGATCCAAGGAAGTAAAAATAAATTCAGCACACTTTCCTAAAGTAATAACTACTGAGTGTAAGTAGACACTAAAATGAGTATAATATGCTCCCCCAGGGGCTGTTACTGGTCTTTGCGTAGACCAGCATGCTTGTCTGAAATAATAAGTTTTCAGCACCATGCTTAGCTTGTTGATGAGGTAAGTGCCACTATTGTTTTGCTTTTGCAGAGAAGGAAAGTGAGACTTAGATAAGAGGAATCACACAACTTCCTGCTGTAGAATCTTATCACTGGGGGGACCCTGGAAACCACTGTGTACATCTTCCTTCATAGATGAGGAATCTCTGCTGCGAGGCGGAGAAGCAAGTTGTTCAGCTGTTGTTCAGTCGCTAAGTTGTGTCCAGCTTTTTGCAACCCCATGAACTGCAGCATGCCAGGCTTCCCTGTCCTTTACTATCTCCCGGAGTTGGCTCAAACTCATGTCCATTGAGTAGCTGTGGCCATCAAACATTCTCATTTTCTGTCACCCTCTTCTCCTTCTGCCCTCAATCTTTCCCAGCATAAGGGTCTTTTCCATTGAGTTGGCTCTTAACAACAGGTGGCCAAAGTATTGGGGCTTCAGCTTTAGCATCAATCCTTCCAATAAATATTCAGGGTTGATTTCCTTTAGCGTTGATTGGTTTGATTTTCTTGCTGTCTGAGGGAGTCTCAAGAGTCTTCGCCAGCATTACAATTCAAAAGAATCAATTCTTTGGTTCTCAGTCTTCTTTATGGTCCAACTCTCACACCCATGCCTAACTACTGGAAAACCATAGCTTTGACTATAACAGACTTTGCTGGCAAAGTGATGTCTAGTTCAGTTTGGTTCAGTCGCTCAGTGATGTCCGACTCTTTGCGACACTATGGACTGCAGCATGCCAGGCTTCCCTGTCCAACACCAATTCCCGGAGCCTAATCAAACTCATGTTCATCCCGTTGATGATGCTATCTACCATCTCATTCTCTGTCGTCCCCTTCTCCTCCCACCTTCAGTCTTCCCCAGCATCAGGGTCTTTTCAAATGAGTTAGTTTTTCACATCAGGTGGCTAAAGTATTGGAGCTTCAGCTTCAGCATCAGTCCTTCCAATGAATATTCAGGACTGATTTCCTTTAGGATGGACTGGTTGGATCTCCTTGCAGTCCAAGGGACTCTCAAGAGTCTTCTCTAACACCACAGTTCAAAAGCATCAATTCTTCAGCACTCAGCTTTCTTTATAGTCTGACTCTCACATCCATACACGACTACTGGAAAAACCATAGCTTTGACTAGTTAGACCTTTGTTGGTAAAGTAATGTCTCTGCTTTTTAATATGTTGCCTATGTTGGTCATAACTTTTCTTCCAAGGAGCAGGCGTCTTTTAATTTCATGGCTGCAGTCACCATCTACAGTGATTTTGGAGCCTCCCCCAAAAAAGTCTGTCACTTTTTCCATTGTTTCCCCATCTATTTGCCTTGAAGTGATGAGACTGCATGCTGTGATCTTAGCTTTCTGAATGTTGAGTTTTAAGCCAGCTTTTTCACTCTCCTCTTTACTTTCATCAAAAGGCTCTTTAGTTCTTCTTCACTTTCTGCCATAAGGGTGGTGTTATCCGCATATCTGAGGTTATTGATATTTCTCCTGGCAATCTTGATTCCAGCTTGTGTTTCATCCAGCCTGGCATTTCTCATGATGTACTCTTTATAAAAGTTAAATAAGCAGGGTGACAATATACAGCCTTGATATACTACTTTCCCAGTTTGGAACCAGTCTGTTGTTCCATGTCCAGTTCTAACTGTTTCTTCTTGACCTGCGTATAGATTTCTCAGGAGGCAGGTCAGATGGTCTGGTATTCCCATGTCTTTCAGAATTTTCCATAGTTTGTGGTGATCCACACAGTCAAAGGCTTTGGTGTAGTCAATAAAGCAGAAGTAGATGTTTTTCTAGAACTCTCTTGATTTTTCGATGATCCAGCGGATGTTGGCAATTTGATCTCTGGTTTCTCTGCCTTTTCTAAATCCAGCTTGAACATATGGAAGTTCACGGTTCACGTACTGTTGAAGCCTGGCTTGGAGAATTTTGAGCATTACTTTACTAGCATGTGAGATGAGTGCAATTGTGTGGTAGTTTGAGCACTCTTTGGCATTGCCTTTCTTTGGGATTGGAATGAAAACTGACCTTTTCCCGTCCTGTGGCCACTGTTGAGTTTCCCAAATCTGCTGGCATATCAAGTGCAGCACTTTCACAGCATCATCTTTTAAGATCTGCAATAGCTTAGCTGGAATTCCATCACCTCCCCTAGTTTTGTTCACCTCCCCTAGTGATGCTTCCTAAGGCCCACTTGACTTCGCATTCCAGGATGTCTTGCTCTAAGTGAGTGATCACACCATCGTGGTTATCTGGGTCATGAAGACCTTTTTTGTATAGTTCTTCTGTGTATTCTTGCCACCTCTTCTTAATATCTTCTGTTGGTTCCATGCCATTTCTATCCTTTATTGTGCTCATCTTTGCATGAAAGATGGTATCTCTAATTTTCTTGAAGAGATCTCTAGTCTTTCCCAATCTGTTGTTTTCCTCTATTTCTTTGCATTGTTCACTGAGGAAGGCTTTCTTATCTCTCCTTGGTATTCTTTGGAACTCTGTATTCAAATGGGTATATCTTTCCTTTTCTCCTTTGTCTTTCACTTTTCTTCTTTTCTCAGCTATTTGTAAGGCCTTGTCAGGCAACCATTTTGCCTTTTTGCATTTCTTTTTCTTGGGGATGGTCTTGATCACTGCCTCCTGTTCAATGTCATGAACCTCCATGCCTAGTTCTTCAGGCACTCTGTATATCAGATCTAATCCCTTGAATCTATTTGTCACTTCCACTGTATAATCATAAGGGATTTGATTTAGGCCATACCTGAATGGTCTAGTGGTTTTCCCTACTTTCTTCAGTTTAAGTCTGATTTTGGCAATAAAGAGTTCATGATCTGAGCCACAATCAGCTCCTGGTCTTGTTTTTGCTGACTGTATAGAGCTTCTCCATCTTTGGCTGCAAAGATTATAATCAATGTGATTTCGGTATTGACCATCTGGTGATGTCCATGTGTAGAGTCTTCTCTTTTGTTGTTGGAAGAGGGTGTTTGCTTTGGATGTCCAATAGGCATCAATTGTTTAGAAGTATTGTTTTGTGGGAATTTTGAATGTGAAGTATTCAGAAAGCCTGAAGACCAGTGCCATCAATAGAAACACAATTCAAGCCACATGTGTAATTTAACATTTTTTGGTTGCTACAATTAAAAAATAAAAAGAAACAAGTGAAATTAATTATGGTAGTATATTTTATTTAAAATAAGTGTTTAAAATATTAAAATTTCAATAAGCAATCAATATAAAAGTATTAATGAGATGTTTTACATTCTTTTTCTCATATTAAAGTATGTCTTCAAAATCTGGTGTGCTTTTGTCACTTCCTATTCATCTCAGGTTGAACTGGTCCCATTTCAAGTACTCAACAGTCACATGTGGTTGGTTGCTATTATATTGGATGGTATAGTTCTAGACAGCTTCCTTCTGCATCCTCACATTTTTGTCCTTTATTTAATAAACTCTTAAAAGTGTAAAAAATGTATTACTTTTTTCATCTGAAATTTAAAAACAATTAAAGTTAAAAAATTTATTGCTTAGAGATTTATGAGTATGGTAAAATTAGAACAAAATGTGGAGGAACAATTATCACACAAGTAAAGATAATAGTTCTTTTATTCCGTGGGAGATACATGATAGAATTAGCAAAAATAGGTAAAGGAGTAGAAAATTCAGATCTCCCCAAGTCCCACTGATTAGAGATGACTACTGCTAATTTGGGGCTTCTCAGGTAGCACTAATGGTAAAGAACTCAAGTGCCAGTGAAGGAGACTCGGGTTCAGTTCCTGGGTTGGGAAGATCCCCTGAAGAAAAGCATGACAATGTACTCCAGTATTCTTGCCTGGAGAATCCCAAGGACAGAGAAGCCTAGTGGGCTACAGTCCTGGGAGTCACAAAGAGTCGGACATGACTGAAGCATCTTTGCATGCACTGCTAATTTTTTTTGCACTTTTTTCAGAAGGGAAGAATCTGGAATTGAATGATAGACATGGATGCATCCAGAACAGAGTAGGGTAGAGCCTGCTTATCATGGGCCTTAGTCATACCTCCTGAATGAAGTTTTCAAGGTCAGGCCCGTGACTACAGAAAGGCTCTGACAAAAGGAAGAGAGGAAAGCTTGGAACATGAGAGGAAGGTACTGTTGGACCCTCTGCCAAGTATGATGAAGCCTATTCCCACGAGAGGATACCCTGAGAGAAGAGAGAGTAATTGAAAACATTGACTATTTTTTCCTTTAAGACATGAACTTAACCAATTTACTGGAATTTTTAAAACAATTTACTCGAAAAACAAAAAACAAAAAACAAGCCAATAGTATCACAAACCATTAGGTACTCAGGCTTTCTGGAAGGGCAGCTCTACATGCATGCTACATGTCCAATTTACACTGTCATCTGGAATGGGAAGAACATTGGGATGACAAGTTAGACTGAAAAACTGTTAAAAGTCAGAAAAAATAACTAGTATCTAATCCATAAATGGAAAACTGTCAGGCCCAATGTCTTTATAAGACTTGGTTTGATGGTAAAAAGTGAAAGTGTTAGTCGCTCAATCGTGTCTGACTTTTTGTGACCCCATGGACTGTAGTCCACCAGGCTCCTCTGTTTAGGGAATTTCCCAGGCAAGAATACTGGAGTGGGTTGCCAGTTCCTCCTCCAGGGGATCTTCCTGACCCAGGGATCGAACCCACATCTCTTATATCTGCTGCATTGGCAGGTGGGTTCTTTACCATCCAAGCCACCAGGGAACCCCTATGGTTTGATGGTAATTCAAGCAAAACTTCTGAGTTTTCAACCAGACCTTAATGGCAAAGAAAATAAACCATTCAGGTCTGGTTCTGCAGAGAATATCTTTGGATAATACAGTCTATTTAGAAGAGGTGGAAATCTCAACAAAGAGATGACGTGTCGCTACAAGTGAAACCTGGCCAGTGATTCTGGAGGTTAATGATCTTCAGTGACCTTGTTTTGGTCACTGGGCTGGCACATGTACAGCAGACAACAAAAATCCCTGGGGCAGGAGGGTCCCGGTCTACCACCCTGCTTCTTCCTCTGTCCAGCCCGCCCTGCTCAGCCATCAAGGGTTTATCTCTGCATCATTGGGCTCCTAAGCTAAGAGAGCTATCTCAAAGCTGGGGGTTTCCAGGGCTTTCCTTTCTCCCTGCTGAGAACTGGGAATCCCCATGAAGTTTAAATGGCAGCTGGAGGTTGGCAGCTGGAGGTTGTCGGCTACATCGGGGAAAGCCTTAGAGAAACATATCAGGGGTAAGAGCCACTGCAGCATGGAAACCCATGGGTCCTCTCAGATTCTGGGCTCCACCGCTGTGGCAGCCAGCCCTGCTGTTCTGCCATAAAAACAACTGTGAACAGCAAGCCCGGGGCTGCATTGCCAGCTCATAATAGTCCTAGGAGCTCAGGCTTTTGATATCTTGGGAAATTCTTCTTGCTGAGCCATTTCAAGTGCTCCCTCACCCTCCACCCCCCAAGTAGATCAGAGAGCTGTTTTCTTCTCTATTTATCTCAGTACAGCCTTGATCATGTAGCTGGGGATGGTTAGAGCCTCAGAAATTAGGCCTGCTCTGAGGCTTTCTCTTTTATCCTCTCCCTGCTGGCCATTCCATTTTCTTTTATTGCCGCCCATGTGGATGAGCTCAAAAGACACACACATTTGCCTGCTGGAAAGATATTCACAGTTCCCCAAACTAAGACAACAGAGCATAGAGTGATGATGCTGAGAACAGCATTGGTGTGGGACTCAGAGTCTGGGCTCTGATCTTGACTGTGTCCTAATCACCCCAACAACTTTGGGGAAATACTGTTACTTCTCAGGGGTTTAAGGAGACTAGGGTGTGGTGGCACTGGTGGGGCATCTGCTCAGGGCTATGGGAAAGGTAAACAGGCGAGGAGAGGAATCTTCTAACACTTTCCACCCATCCCAACTGTGACAGTTCCACTTTTACTGGTTAATTGGTTTATTGGAATCCTTCAGAAGTTTTGATTTAAATAAAGGCTTACAAAGTTGAAATAATTTCAAAACCACTTAACTATGATCTCTTACCTGTGAAATTCTGATTTTATTTTTTCCAGTGTTTGTTAGATTTTGGACGTTTTGCAAAGTGTTATTGATGGCTGGTGCAGCAGATTCCTCATCAACTTCTGTATTGTTTTATGGAGTATATTAAAGACTATGAAGAGACATATAGTGATTTTTTGTTATTTCTTCTAGAGGGATGGCTGTTGTCTTAATGATTACAGCAGTGGCTGCCAATTCACTAAAGGTTGTAACTTATAACTAGAGCCTGAGAACCTGGTTCTGGTCCTGACCATGCCAGTAACAGTGGCCTTGAGCATGTCCTTCACTCTCTTGGGAGGGAGGAAGTCTACTGTATGATTAGAAGCTTGAGATGTGCAGCCAGGCCACCTGGGTTCAAGTCCCAGCTCCATCATTTGCTAGCTAAATGCTTTCAGATAAATTCTTTTACCTCTTTGTATATCACTAAAATGGGGAAAACAATACTGCCTACTTCATTGGGCTGTCATGAGTGTTAAGGAAGTTAATCAAGACAAAGTACTTAGATGAAAGCCTCCCACAAATTACATCCCCAAGTACATATTAGCTTTGATTATCTTTGCAGTCTTGTTTTCCTTGCATGTAATACAAAGTGGTTGGATTGCATGATGAATAAAGTCATCAGCTAGTTTATTAGAATGTATAACCTTGGGTTCACTGCTGTATTTCCAGGGTGTAGAACAATGCCTGGCACACACTTGTTTGTTGACTGAATGACAAAATTTCTGCATTTCTCCTTATAAGAACTAGGTAAGAATCTATTTACAGATATTTATTCTGCAGAAATGTTTCATGAAACTAAATATATTCAGGTGTTAAAATGAATGCATTAAGAACATCAACTGTTTACAGAAAACTAAATCTTTTAGTCAGGGTCTAGTCAGGAAAATGAGTGAGTTCAAGCCAGATAGTTCAAGAGAGGTAACTGAATGTGTGTGTGTGTGTGTGCGCGCATGCACTAGTCGTTCAGCCGTGTCAGACTCTTTGAGACCCCATGGACTATAACCCACTAGGCTCCTCGGTCCATGGAATTTCCCAGGCAAGAATACTGGAGTGAGTAGCCATTCCCTTCTCCAGGGGATCTTCCCAACCCAGGGATTGAACCTGAGTCTCCTGTATTGCAGGTGGATTCTTTACTGAGGAACCAGGGAAGCCCAGGGAACTAATTCATGAGCTAATTACAAAAAGGCCAGGAGAGCTAGAAAGCCATCAGGTGATGGTGAGACATCCCAGAGATTAGCTATGACCACACTAAGGTGGGTGGGGGAAAGATAAGGAGATGATAGCTGCTTCCCAGGTGCTAAGAAGCAGGAAGCCAAGGCTGTGCAGGGATGGGCTGTCTAGTGAGGCAAATGCTGCTGGATTCACAGGTCTAACAGAGAGTAACCTGTCTCTGACTCCCACCCACTCCTCCTATTGGCCAAATCCATCCAGGAGCTAGCTGGCAAAGGAGGAGAAGGATTAGAGTTCTCCTAATCCTGGAGTGGTCCAGAGAGGTACACACAAAGATGATAAATGGATTTGAGTGCGAACAGGCCAAGGAGCAGCACCCTAACCAGGTTGTGTACTAGGCATGTTCTACTCATGGATAAGCTGTCCTCCACAGGTCAAATCCAGCTTACAGCTTGTTTTTATAAATAAAGTTTTATTGGAACAGAGCCACAGCCTACATTACACACTGTCTATGCCTTTTTTCATGCTACATGGGCAGAGCTGAATTGTTGGAGCAGAGACCATACGGCCTGAAAAGGCTAAAGCATTCACTTTTTCAGATTACGTCTAACTCTCACAACTGAGCAGCAGGTAAGTATTACTATCTTTCTTTTACAAATGGGGAAACAGGCTCCGAAATTGTGCCTGACTTTCCTGAGTGTGAGCACATCAGGCTTGAATGTAACCAACATTTGACTTCCATCCAGTGTGTTACTGAAGTCCAAGAGCTTTCATCGCATCCCTCTGTCTTCCTAACTACCCAGGTCACCTCCACTTTGTCCTTCCTGCCCTGCTGAGCCACCCCCAGCTCCTGTGCCTCTGCTGGAGCAAACACATGCCTTGGTTTGCTATTTCTCCCAGATTATGTCTCTGCCCTCCTTTGGCTCTCCATCAAATTCATGGTAGCTGAGGAGTCGGAGGTTGCCTGAGTTGGAACAGGCCTTGGGTCATTACACAGGAGAGATTCAGAAACATTCTGCAGCTCAAGGTTCCCTGTTTGTTAGATTGTCCCTACCAGGTAGGCACTGGCCCTTAAGAAACTCACTCCTCCCCTCCTTGTCTGCACAATCATCACAACTAAGCAGTAAGCGAAAGATTTGGGAGAATGTCTCAGACGTAATGGAAATCAATGTTAAAAAGAGATTTGCTTTACAAAATTTACAGGATGGCCAATGCTTTAGGAATGCTTCTCCCATAAAGCTAAGTACACCTGTCTGATGAAAAAAAGAATCTCTCAAAGTGGAATGTTACTGCCAATATTTCTCTGCCTGGCTTGGAGGGTCAACTAAGGTGATGGTATTTATGAGTCAAGCTGTGTTGTTTTTGTGCACAAGCACCACAGCAAAGAGAAAGCTGCCGAAATACACATGAATTTATCTTAGCTGAGAGCTGACTGTGAGCGAGACAGCGCTTGCATTTGCTTTGCTTACACAGATGGCAAGAGATTGCATCTCTGGGAATAATTTAAATGGATAAACTGGATGCATGCAAGGTTAATGAAATTAGGATTTACATGGGATGACACACAAAAAGGGCAGAGCCACGGCTGCAGTGGTATTTGGTATTATTTGACTTAGCATTTAGCCAACACAGGTATTTTTATAATGGAATGAGCATTCTCTTTTGCCTCCATAAAAGCTATACTTTTGACCCACTCCTCGCAGGATAACTGACACCAGCAGTGTTTTGAAAACCATGAGAAAGCTCGGCTGACCACGCAAACCCTCCTTCTGTCCTACTTTACTCACTTCTCTGACAGTCAGCGGTTTGGAATGACTTAGCCTGCTTCACAGGAGCTGGCAACGGACTTTGGCCACAGGGAGGATTGCAGAGGCCCTGTCATCCTTAGTTCAGGCAGCAGCCACTTGCTTCTAAGAGGCTCTGGAGCTCAAGGGTTTATTTCCATGTGGGTAAATTTGTAACCTCCTAGATTCAGAAATTCACAATTATTTCATGGCAGTAATATGATGGAATGGGGAAAGCTTGGGCTTCAGAGAGTAAAAGATCCAGATTTAAATCCTTTTATTGTCCTCTCATAAGTCCGATTCTCTCCAGGCCTGAGAAGGAGGTGGGGACATCCCTGTGATAGGCTGAATAAATCCCCCAAAGAGGTCCAAGTCCTAAGCCTTGGAATACTGGGAATGGCACCTCATGTGGAAAAAAGGGTCTGTTGCAGACATGAGTTAAGGATCCTGAGATGGAGCTTATCCTGGATTATCTGGGTCAGTCTCTTATAAGATGGAGCTTCCCAGGTGGCACTACTGGTAAAGAACACTCCTGCCAATGTAGCAGACATAAGAGATGCGGGTTCCATCCCTGGGTCATGAAGATCCCCTGGAGGAGGGCATGGAAACCCACTCTAGTATTCTTGCATGAAGAATTCTATGGACAGAGGAGTCTGGTGGGCTATAGTCTATAAGGTCGCAAAGAGTCAGGCATGACTGAAGTGACTTAGAACTCACACATTTATAAGAAGGAGGCAGAGGGCTCTCTGACATGGAGAGGAACAGGACAGTGTGATAAGGACAGAAGCATCTGAGGATGTTATGTGCTGGCTTTGAATATGGAGGAAGGAATTGCAAGCCAAGGAATACAAGGACTGCTGGCAGCCACCAGAAGTTAAGAAAAGGCAGAAAAATGAGTTCTCCCTTAGAGCCTCTAGGGGAGCATGACCATGCTGATACCTTGACTCTCACCCCCTGAAACTGGCTTTGGACTTCTATCCTCCAGAGCTGTAAGAGAATAAGCATATGCTGCTTTAAGCCACCAAGTTCATCGTATTTGTTACAGCAGCCATAGGAAACCAATATGATCTCCTACCATGGTGGTGGTGCATAAGAATTATGCCTGAGAAAGCCAAGAGAGCCAGAAAAATCATGTCCAAAGCTAGGGGCAGGATTTGGAGTAATTAGAAGTATCTGAGGTGACTTTGGAGATCGAGTCTAGTAGTTGTGAGAATAAACCCCCTCACACTCCCCAGCTTAGGGTGGAGTGTAAGAAATTGCTCTTGCTGTTGGCACTTAGTGTCTGGCATAGCTTCTTCCCACTATCCCCTGAGTATCTTCCCTCTGCTGTTATCTGACAGCCATCCCGGTCTCCATCCTACCCACCTGATGCACAGGCATGTCACTCGTGTCAACTGGGACTCATTTCCTGGATGATGGTGAGCGGCACACCTTCTGGATTCCACGTCCCTGATCAGGAGCTGACTTCCACCCAGTTTTCCCTTTCCTTGCTGGGGAGTACAGGTCAGAGGATGTAGGAGATAGCTGGGTAATCTTCAGGGAGGCAGCCCATCAGGAATACCAGAGGACCCACAGGCAGGGTTGGGGGAGAAGCTATGGTTGAGGGAAAGCCTATCTGGTCAACCACGTGGCTCAGACTCAGGCTATTGCCTTTGAGCTAAAGAAAGCTACCACTGTCCTTGTCCTACCCCAAGAGCTCTGAAGGTCTCTCCACAGAGCTTGAGGATGACAGCTCTTCTGTCTGCTTGAGTAAGCTTGACAGGTGAGAACCCTGATGGGGCTTTAAAGCCACGTTCGGATGGTCTAGACATATGGCCAATGTTGAGACTGACTCACAGAGTTCTTGAGGCTTTGGAAGAAGGTCACACATATATACATACACTCAACCCCCTCAGGGTTGCTTAGTGTGTGAACTTCAGTCTTCCCAGGAGCAGAGGCCCCAAATAACCATCAGCACGGTTAAAAATGACAGCCACCAAAGCAGCAATAATCATTAGAAAAGGTCCATTTTTCTACCTTCCAAGAAGTGTCAAAGACTTTTGCAAGAAACTCTGGATACTTGCTCATGTGCTCAAGCCTTCTGGACATCTGTCTGCGTGAGGAGATAAAGAGCATCTCTAGAGAAAGGTAGCCTGATGTCGGGGAGAAGCAGGGAGACAAGTTAGGTTCAGCACTTGGGGCCAGTCTAAGAGCATCATGGTATCTGCATCCCAGTTGTCTCCTGGTCCAGCCTGGAAGTGGAAGCTGGAGGATGGATGAGTCAGAATGAATGGCAAAACCTTCCTAAAACCCTCCTGCCCGTCTCTTATGGACTCAAAGCCACTGTTGCTTCTCCAGGCTGTCCAAGGGAGATCCAGGACAGCTGGGCTGGTAGTCCTAAGTCTGACCTGAGAAAGCAAGTTGATCCTCAGCCAGGGAGGAAAGGGTCATTTATTCACAAATAGCCATAGCCCTGATGTTATGACAATGAGCTTTCCTCATACTGGGCTGGATGGTGCTGAATCCAAAAACAATTATGCTCTCCTTGGTGAGCTGAGTGAGTGAGGAAACCAGACACAGCCTTTACTGATGGGGAGAATGGACTAAAATTCAGCATCTGCTACTTCTGTCCTTATCTTATAGCCTGAACTCACAACTGTCTCCTCCAGATCCAGTGACAGAGCAGAGAAAGACCCCATCAACATGCAGTTTGCAAGATAATAACAAGAGGAAATGAAGAAGGGCAGAGAATCCCAAGGCAGGGGGATCCCAGACTTGGGGGTACTTGGAAAAGGGGGCTTTACAGAAGAATGTGGGGTTGGCACAAATCAGGAAAGAAGGTGCCAGCATTGGGCATGTTCTTTTAGAAGATCTTAAGCTATAAGACTTTCCTCGGAGGATCCAAAATAATGGCAAGTTCAATAAAGCACCAATGTTTGTTTTCCTACTCTGAGATCCCTTAGACTCCTTAGTAAAGAACTCCACGTGCTTGCAGATGATTGGCTCAGATGAGATGGGTGGGGCTAAGGCCAGGGAGAGCGGTGACAGCCCAGCTTTCTTTAGGGGATTCTGGCTGGACTAGGGTTAGAAATGGAAAATTCTCAGGCCAGGAGAAGCAGAGAATGACCAAATAACCCAATTACTATCCTGTCTTGGTAAGACATATACTCTTTGAGACTGGAAAGGAGTGGGCCTGTCCCACTCCAGCTGCTACCATTTCACTGAAAATGCTGCAGAACCCTGAGTACAACTCCATGCATGGCCAGGAGTCCATGCTGCAAATGGGTTAAGCACAGTGACTTGAAATGAAGATGGCCTCAGATAGGGTAGAGCCTGGTTCTGCTACTCAGTAGCTCTGAGACGGACAATTAACCCAACTATTCATAACTTAGTTCCCCCACTTACTGAGTAGTAATAATTACACTATTTCCTCATCGAGTTCTTGGGAGGATTGAGATAACACATGTAAATACTTGGCCCAGAACTTGGCTGTGTTAGTTTCCTATGGCTGCTGTAACAAATTCCCACAACCTTAATGGCATAAAGCAAAACAAATTTCCTGTCTTACAATACTGGAGGTCAGAAGTCCGAACTGGATCTCACTGACCTAAAATTAAGGTACTGGCAGGGCTACATTCCTTCTGGAGACTAAGGAAGAATCCATTCTCCTGCTTTTGCCATCTACTAAAGGCGGTCTTTATTCCTTGATTTGTGGCTCCTCCCTCCATCCTCAGAGCTAGAAGTATAGTATCTTTAGCTTTATCTATGATTGTGATGCTTCTGCTTCCATCTTTCACTTAAAGGGACTCTTTTGATTAGATTGGACCCACCCCACAGGATCCTGGATAACCGCTCCCTATCAAGATCATTAATTTAATCATATGTGCAAAATCTCTTTTGCTATGTAAAGTAACATGTTCATAGGTTCTGAAGATTATGACTTTTGAGAGATCATTATTGTGTGACCAGCACATTGGCTTAAGTTGAAAGCTTAATATATATTGACTTATTTTTCTTATACCTTAACTGAATGTAAAATAATAGAGATAAGAGTGTTTTCTCCTTTGATCTGAACACTGCTGAGCTTTGGTTCCTTGAGGTTGACAATATACCACAGAGGCAGTGGAAATGGTAGTGGTGTTGTATTGTGGGGGCTGGTCTCCAGCAGAGGTGTCCCTGGTGTTCCCAAGGGTAGTATTCTAACCAAGGAGGAGGCAGGAATAGTTTCTGGTAGAAACTGTGACACCTAGCAGGCATTCCAGAGATGGTTATGCTAGAAAGAAGCACTCATTTCCAAAAGGACCAGCCTTGGCATTTGGTGGGAGGCAGCTTGACAAGAAACTGTAGAAAACAATGGCCAAATAGGGTATTCTTGCTTTCCTATAGGTTTACAGACTTATATTATCTCAGAGCAAGAGAAGAAAGACAATGATAATTACTATGAAGTGAATGCCCAGACTTCTTGCCAAGCACATGTTTAATGCCACTGGTCATGCCAAAAATAATGGGAAAGCCTTTGTAGAGTGTGGAACTCCTGCAACAGCAAGTAGGGGCAAGAGCATATTAAAAAGGCAGATTCTTACGGTGATTGCAGCCATGAAATTAAGAGACGCTTATTTCTTGGAAGGAAAGTTATGACCAACCTAGACAGCATATTAAAAAGCAGAGACATTACTTTGTCAACAAAGGTCCGTCCAGTCAAGGCTATGGTTTTTCCAGTAGTCCTGTATGGATGTGAGAGTTGGACGGTGAAGAAAGCTGAGCGCCGAAGAATTGATGCTTTTGAACTGTGGTGTTGGAGAAGACTCTTGAGAGTCCCTTGGACTGAAAGGAGATCCAACCAGTCCATCCTAAAGGAGATCAGTCCTGGGTGTTCATTGGAAGGACTGATGTTGAAGCTGAAACTCCAATACTTTGGCCACCTGATGAGAAGAGCTGTCTCATTTGAAAAGACCCTGATGTTGGGAAAGATTGAAGGCAGGAGGAGAAGGGGATGACAGAGGATGAGATTGTTGGATGGCATCACCGACCCAATGGACATGGGTTTGGGTAGACTCCTGGAGTTGGTGATGGACAGGGAGGCCTGGCGTGCTGTGGTTCATAGAGTCACAAAGAGTCGGACACGACTGAGTGACTGAACTGAACTGAACTGAATCTTAATATGTGTATTGAGCACATCATTTTATTTTGATGCTTTGACATCTTGGGGCTTGCTGACACTGGAAGTGACTGTCTCTTCCAGGATTATCTAATTCCCAGAGAGATCAAAGAACTCACCAAGAGAGTACCTTTCATATGCAAACTAGCCAATCAGAAGCCCATACCCCAGTCACCATCTTCATCAGGTTTTCACCTGTCTGTCACTCAGTTGTGTGTTACTCTTTGCCACATCACGGCCTGTAGCTCCTCTGTCCATGGAATCATCCAACAAGAAAATTGGAGTGGGTTGCCATTCCCTTTTCAGGAGTTCTTCTTAACCCAAGGATTGAACCTGGGTCTCCTGCATTGCAGGCATTCTTTACTGTCATACTCAGGCAATTAGTTCCCTGTCCTAATCATTCCAGATCCAGGTACCAGAAAACTTGGGACACACACTCCATCCCAGAGCTCACTGAAGTTATTCAAATTAGCTAATCTTAAATGGCAACCTACTCTGGTATTCTTGCCTGGAAAATTCCATGGACAGAGGAGTCTGGTGGGCTACATACAGTCCATGGGGTTGCAAAGAGTTGGACACAACTCAGCATCTGAGCAAATCTGCTTTTTCCTTTTCCTTCCCATGGAAAGCACAATAAAGACTCTTGCCCACTATTTTCCCTTCCTCTTTTGGCCTCTTGACTGACCCTGGTGCTTCTCCATGTGGCCCTGCCTGGCATGGCTTGCCCCCTCCTCTTGGGATTGCTGAGTAGTAAGCTGTCTTTTCAATGGTAGTTGTCTCCTAATATTTTGACCTCCTCATTTGTACATGCTAAGTCACTTCAGTCATGTCCAACTCTTTGCGATCCTATGGACTATAGCCCACCAGGCTCCTCTGTCCATGGGATTCTCCAGGCAAGAATACTGAAGTGTGTTGCCATTTCCTTCTCCAGGAGATATTCCTGAGCCAGGGATTGAACCCGGATCTCTTACATCCCTTGCATTAGCAGGTGGGTTCTTCATCACTAGCGCCACCTGGAAAGACTCCTCATACTTGAATAATAATAAAACCTACATTTTGAAACAGTATTTGCCCACATTTAACTCTGGACTGGTGTGGCCAAGGGGACTGTGAGCACTGAGCTCAGTGCTGAGCACTATAGAGGAGCTCTGGGAATGCCTGACCTCATTCCTCCCTTTCTCTCTCTTTCTCTCCTTTTCCTTGACTGTGACCTCATTGATTTGCTCTAGATGCTCTCATCTTTCCCAGCAGCCTCATTGCTTACACCTCTCAGTTTAAGCTGGCATTGTTCCTCTTTCCAGAGAGCTGTCTAAGCACTCTTTTCCCCATGCTGTCCCACTTTGAGAGGTTGAGGATGAGGTCACGGTGTGGCTGGTGCATCAGCACTTACATTGCTCAAGCAGTGCTGTCAGAGACTGAGCTAGCATTCTTTCCATCCACCCATGAGCAACAATCTGTCAATACCCAGATCCTGGAAGCTGCATGCTCCTTTGCTTGAACTTGGTCCAGAGATCGCACAGATGAACCTTTACAGGCCAGTTTCACCTCCTTCACTGGGGCAGCTCTGTAGGTTACTGTCCAATTTTCTTATTTTGTTCATCTATTCCTACCTCACCTCTCCATGCCCTCTGCTCAGTCTAGAACTTGCC
Organism: Giraffa tippelskirchi; assembly: GCF_054371585.1. Lineage (NCBI taxonomy): Eukaryota > Metazoa > Chordata > Mammalia > Artiodactyla > Giraffidae > Giraffa > Giraffa tippelskirchi. The sequence continues at coordinate 194,375,409 of NC_137275.1, forward strand.
TCTTGGGTTTATCACTCCTTATTAGCACTTTCTCCAGAAAAGGTGCTCTAGGTTGTTTGAGTTTCCTCTGGAAGCTGAGCCTGGGAAAGATAGTTTATTTGGGAGTGATTCCTAGAATCCAGAGCGTGGGAGCAAGGAGTGAGATGGAGAGGGAGGAAAAGCCAACAGGGATGTGCCACAGGGCTGGTCACCACTGCAGGCCACAGAGGCTCAGGCCATTGGGGCTCTCAGGGGGAACCTGTACAACGCACCTCTGAATTGTCCTTCTGAATGTGAGGAGCCTGGGACATTTATCCACCAACTCCTGTGACCCTTTGGCAAATGGTTGCCTGGGGGGTGGGGGTGGGATATTAACACCTCCCTACTTCTGGGACGAGCCTGAACCTAGACAGAGTGATCTCCAGGGCTTAGGATAAAGCCTGGAGGCAGAAAAGCAGAGAGGCCCTTAAGATGAAACTCAAGATGTCAAGCTGGCAGCACACAGAGAGCTATCTACGTTAAGTGATAGCAAGTCAAGAGGGCTTATAGGACTTCCCTGGGGTTGCAGCAGTTAAGAATCTGACTGCGGACACAGTTTTGATCCCTAGTCCAGGAAGATCCCACATGCCGAAAGGTAACTAAGCCCATGCACCACAACTACTGAACCCACATAGTGCAGCTACTAAAGCCCACATGCCTAGAGATTGTGCTCCGCAACAAGAGAAGCCACCAAAATGAGAAGCCTGCATACCACAATGAAGTGTAGACAGAGACAATGAATATGTTAGCACAACCTGGGTGAACAGGTGATGGAGACTCTTACCCAAAATACTTTGGCACAGGGTAAGATCTTAGGTTTCCAGATGATTTTCAGAAAGGGGGAAGGTAAATTAAGAAAAATTAAGAGTAAGTTTCCTGCCACCCTGATGAAGAGGGGATTTGAGGTTGATAGTTTCACTGACTTATTTACAATAAGGAGTTTTTGGACTTAGGTGTATACCTACCACACAAACATTTATTGAATGTTTCCTTTATGGCAGGGATCATGCTCGACATTGAGAATATAAAAATGACTAAGACATGGCCCTTTGCTTCAAAGGTGCCCACATCCAATCAAAGGGTCAGACATATAAGATGCTGTTGCTGCTGATGCTGCTAAGTTGCTTCAGTCGTGTCCGACTCTGTGCAACCCCATAGACGGCAGCCCACCAGGCTCCGCCATCCCTGGGATTCTCCAGGCAAGAATACTGGAGTGGGTTGCCATTTCCTTCTCCAGTGCATGAAAGGGAAAAGTAAAAGTGAAGTTGCGCAGTCGTGTCTGACTCTTAGCGACCCCATGGACTGTAGCCTACCAGGCTCCTTCATCCATGGGATTTTCCAGGCAAGAGTACTGGAGTGGGGTGCCATTGCCTTCTCCTGAGGGAGCTTCAAACATACATGTGATATAAATGTATAATTAAGGGTATCTGTGGGTATTATGGGGCCTAAGGACAGGGGTGGAGGGAAGAGTGAAGAGAAGGGTTTTGAAAGATAGGATGTTCAAATTGAGCCTGAAAAGGTGAGTAGGAATGATTTATCTGGAGGATGGATGGGAGAGGAGGGAGGCTGTACAGGGAGTGAGAAGTGGGTGAGGAGAGTCCGAGGCATCTGTATGAGATTTCTATTGCTGAATAACAAGTTGTCACAAATTTAGCAGCTTAAAATGACACATGTATTTATTATCTCACAGTTTTTGTGGGTCAGGACTCAAGGCGCCCCTTAGCTGGATTCTCTGCTTCAAGTTGCCACCCTGCTGCACAAAACAATCATACAATTTTCATGGTTCAATGGTGACTATAATAATAATACAAAACCTTGTAATATATAATCTCTGCAGCCAATTTTGATAAATGCTGCTTAATTTACTCCTTTCACAGCCCCTGCCTCCCAGCAGAAACTGTGGTTCAATATCACTTTTTTTGTTTTGGAAGGAGGTAAATTTTTACTGAAATGCATGACTCTGACCTTGAAAACTGCATTCTCATTAATCTCTCCTTTTCATGAGTTTAAAAATGTTTCCATCTGAGCATTAATCATATGCACATGATGTTGACACTTTCCCAAGAAATGGTCAATACCAACAATAGCTCAGGAATGCATATTTTGACAAGGCTGAATTTGATGATCTGCATGTTTTGAGAAATTGTTGTAACTTCCAGCTGAGGCAGTGGCACCAAGAGGGCTAAGCTTCATGGATTTACCAGAAACTTATTTATAACCTTTTCAGCATATTGATTCCAAAAGGACTTAACATCTTCATAAGTTATCTTCTCAGCATCTTTCAAATAATCTGCCCCTGAGCTAGGTCTGGATCCTGGGCTCCCAATAAGATTTAATAAGATGTTGTAATCTTAGGCCTGATTATTCTATAATTGGATTTACACAGTGTTTAGGAAGAGAATGTTGGGGTCACACTCTTCTGGAGCTGTATACTTTGGAACTGCCCAGGAGTCTCTGCATTCTTCAGCCCTAGAAGTCACTCTGTTTTCTTGTGTTGAAAGCTGCATTCTGAAAGGGGACCTTGAACCTCATGCTCCAGCTCCTCTATTGTAACTGTTCTAAACAAGCTTTTTATTGAAATTTTGTTAGGAAATTATCCATTTTACCTAATTTTTCAAACTCACTTCCATTAATTTTCACAGAACATTCTCTTAAGGTTACTTTGATCTTTTCTGTGTCTGTTTATATCTCATTTCTCATTCCTAATTCTAAATGATTTTTCTCTCTTTCCCAAATCAGGCTTAGAAGGGTTTATCTTTTTTTTACTGATCTTTTCAAAGAATGAGATTTTTATTTTATTTCTCTTTTCTCTTTGCTTTTTTATTTTCTATCTCTTTTTCTTTCTAATTCTAGTTAACTGTATTGTTCTTTTTCTAATTTATTAAGATGAACCCTCATTCTTGCCTGGGAAATCCATGGACAGAGGAACCTGGTGGGCTACAGTCCCTGGAGTTGTAAAGAGTTGGACACGACCTAGTGACTAAACAACACCACCACCAACAGCAAGATGAACTCAGAGTATCTTTGATTTTAGTCTTTGAGGCTATTTGAAGCTATAGTTTTCTTCTAAGTGAAGCTTTTGCTGTGTCCCACAGATTCTGTTTTAAAGTATTCTCATTTTAATGACTTCCTAGATAGCTTTCAAATGTAGTTTTAATTCATCTTTGATACAAGGATCAGATAGATATTTTTCTTAATTTATAATAGTTGAACTTATTATTATTAGGCTTATAGTTGTGCATGTGATCTCGACAACTGTTACTTTTTAAAATTTATGAAGATTTGCTTTATGGCCAAGTATTTGATTTATTCTGGGCATACAAATCAGCATATTTTTCTATTCAGGGATGTCAATTCTTATATATGTGCTAATTACTCTATATCCTCATTTATTTTTTGCCTTCAATATGTGCCCTGAAAAAGTACATTAAAGTACCCTACTATTTTCATTTCTGATAGTTTTTGACATATAATTAGGGACTAGGTTGTATGCAGTCTGAAAAACTTCAGACAAATAAATGATACATGCAAGGCCATGAGTTTGCTGTAATCCAAGATGCCTGACAAAAGTTAATGGAAATTTCTGGGCTAGCATAGCTTCAGTGCAGGCCTTAAAGAATTCCCATGTATAAATTCAAGGAACTTGAATTCAAGGAGACAAAACATCATAAATAAAAGCAGGAACAAAGATTATTGGATACAACAGAAAGAGTAAGTGTATTTAATATTTATTCACAAATACTTATAGTGTCCTCTAAGTGTCAGATACTATTTTAAGTACTGGAGATACAATAATAATAATAAAAAAAAAAAAACTCCAGAAAATATCTCTGCTTTTAGTCATATAGTTTCAAGTTAAATATATCAACTATATAGTTTTTGAAAGTAAGAGGTGCTGTAGAGGAAGATAAAGGAAGGAGTGGCTATAAGGAATATGTGTGGTATGTGCTGTGTGCTGGGCTTAGTCAGTCGTGTCCAACTCTTTTCGACCCCATGGACTGTAGCCCACCAGGCACCTCTGTCGGTGGGGATTCTCCAGGCAAGAATACTGGAGTGGGTTTCCATGCCCTCCTTCAGGGGGTCTTCCCAACCCAGAGATTGAACCCAGATCTCCCACATTGCAGGTGGACTCTATTGTTTGAGACACCAGGGAAGCCCTGTGTGGGATGGTGACATTTAAATAAAAACTTGAAGGAAGTAAGGCAGTAAGACATGCATATTTCTTGTAGTCAAGTGAAAGCATTCTACTTGTTTCAAGTAGAGATCAGTCAGAGCAAAAATTTGGAGGTGGGAGTATACTTGCAATAGAAGGGAGTCAAGATGGCTGGGATGGGAATCAAGTGGGAGAAGTAGAAGGTAAGGTCAGAGAGAAAAGTTTAAAAAAGATAATGAAACAAGATTATGGGGAAAAGAGGCTACTAAAATCACTAAGCAGATATAAAATGAGCCAACTGAAGCTTCTAAGACTGAAAAAAAAAGTCACAGTAAGAGGCATTGGCTGTTTTGAGCCTCAGGTAAGACACAGCTGAAGAGAAAATAAGTGAACTGAAATAGAGCTGAAGAAATTCTATAGAATACAGCAAAAAAGACAAAGGGATAGAAAACATGAAACAAGTCTAATATATGTTTAATGAGAATTCAAGAAGGAGAGAAGAAAGGGAATAAAGGACACTCAACATTCCAGGTCAAAAAGCCATGCTCAGTACTTCAAGAACTGAAAGCACCAATTTTCAGTTTCAGAAAGCCCAAAAAATCCAAAGTCAGATAAATAAAGGAAAATCCATATCTAGAAACAACAGAGAGGACACCAGAGACATGTAAAAAAAAAAAAAAATCAAAAGAAGACAAAGAAGAGAAAAGAAAAATCAGCTACAAAAGAATGACAATTCAACTTACAGCTGACTTAAATGGAAGTCACAGACTGTGAAATAATTTTCGTAAGTGTTGAATCTACATCTAGTGCCTATCTATTCTCTATATTCTGTATCTAATGAGACAGCCTTTCAAAGTTAAGAAAAGCTATTATCAAATAAACAAAAATTGTGTTTCCACCCACAGATATCTGTCTATAAAGGAAATCTGGAAATGTCTATTTTAGGGAAAATGAAAATTATCCCAGAGCGAAGATATGAGATGCAGGAAGGAGGGAAAAATATATAAACCCGGTAAAGATAAAGGTCAATATGAACACATATGATTAGGTAAAACTCATAATAATTTGTGGATTAAAAGAACATAAACACTGATTAAAAGTGGCATATGAGTCAATTGTAAGGTGATTAAAGTTAAGGTATTCTTGAGTTCTTGGAGTCTTTGTGACAAAGATGGACAGTGATCAATTTTGGATTTTTTAGATTAACTTTTCCTGTTAAAATTTTTAGGGAAACCACCACCTCTGAAAAACAGAAAGAAAGAAATATCTTTTAAAATTCTCAAATTACTAGAGTGAAAAATTGAAATGAGGTAAAAATGGAGTCAATATCAAAGGATTAAGAAAGAAAAGAAAGAAGAGAAAAATTAGAATAGGCAGTACAAAAGCAAGTGACAGAAATAAATTCAAATACTAGTAATCCAGTCTATGTCAATGAACAATCAATCTGAAAAGATAGTGATTATCAGATTGAATTAAAAATCTTAATGCTACTAATTAAAACTTAAAAATAGGGTCAAAGAAATGTTGAAAATAAGAAGATGGAAAAAACATGTACAAAGTAAGTAGCAATGAAAAAAGCTGCATAACTATATTAATTAAATAAACCTAAAATGATATTTAGCAGAGCAAAATGAGTCACTACATAAATATAAAAGATTTGATTCACCAGGAGATTTAAAATTCACAAAACTTGTATAATTTTAATAGAATAGCCACCACACATGTAAAGCAAAAGTTGATAAAGGTATAAGGAATAAAAGATAAATTCATCATCACAGTGGGAGATTTTCATTCATTAATTTTAGTAATAAGACAGATCTTTTAAAAGTCAATAAGCATACAGAATGTTTGAATATTACAATTAAACTTGAACAAATGGATACATTTATAATTAACTCCAAAATACACATTTTTATGTGCATATGAATAATCTATGAAAAGCAATCACCTAGATAGTCATAAAGCACATCTCAATAGATTTCCAAGAGCTGACAACATATAGAGCATACTATCTGACCACAGAAGAAGTGTTTTTGTTATCTATTTATACTCAAAAAAGATGAGTAGAAAAACTCATAAGTGGAATTTTTTTTTAAAAATCACTAATTAACTCACAGTTAAAAAAAATCATATAAGAAGTAGGGATATATATAGAACAAAATATTAATAAAATACTGAAGCTTATAAGATGCAGCTAAACTAGGATCTGGAGGTAAAATTAAAACCATATATTTGTATTTAAAAAAAGGCTAAAAATTAATGAGGTAAGTATTCAACTTAAGAAATTAGGAAAAGAATGATAGAATAAACCTATAGACAGTAGAAATATAAATTGAAAACACAGATAGACAGGCAGAATCAATAAGGCCAAAGAGGATTCTTTATAAACATTAATAAGATTGATAAAACTCTGGCAAGAGGAACAAGGAAAGAAAGAAGAAAGCTAAATAAACAAAAAAAGAAAGACAAGGATATAGATGTGCCAGATTTAAAACTATTATGAACCAACTTTATGACAAAAGTTAAAAAGTTAGGTGAAGTGAACAAATTCTTAAAAATATATATGTAACTTATTGCAAAAGATTCAAGAAGGAATGAAAAACCAGAATAGTCCTATAACTGATAGCTTAAGAATCTTCTCCTGAGAGAAAGAAGCATGCCTACATGGTTTTACAAGGAAGTTCTCCCTAACACTTGAGGAATAGAAAATTTCAATCTTACACGAACTTTTCCAAAGCATATAGAAACGGGAGCACTCCTCAACTTACTTAAAGAGGCTACTATAATTTTGATGCCAAATCAGAAAAGGAATTAAAAGAAAGGAACATCACAGACTCTTCTTGCTCCTGGTACAGATACTGAAATCCTTTGTAAAATATTAGCAAGTTGAATTCAACATACATAAAAACACAAAATCTCATGACCAAGTTTGGTCTACGATAGGTATGAAAGATTGATTTGATGTTAAAAATTTGATTAATGTAATTCATTGCATTAATAGCAGAAAGGGAAAAACGATTTGATTATCTCCATAGATGTAGAAAAAAAAAAACACTTGATAAAATTTAACCTCCATTCATGACAGAAACCTTTAGCAAGCTCAAGAATTTCTACCTAATAATAGGTAACTACAAAAAGCTTTCAGTAAATCTCATACTTAATGGTGAAGAAAGGAAGAAGAAAGGGTGTATGAAGTTCTTATTTTTTTCTCTAATGTGCTAGATAGTCTAGTCAGAGTAGTACGATGATACAAAGAAATTAAATGTGTAATAAATAGGAAGAAAAACTTGTAGGATTTCCTATACCTTGCAACCAAAAATAAACCAAAATTAAATGTACCCTAGATCTGTTGAAATGAATAATGTTAATCTACTTGTTTTTTCTTCTGCGTTTACTTATGGCTTTAAATCGAAGAGCAGGGTTTTGTAACCTTGACACTGTGAACATTGTAAGCTGGATACTCTAAGTTTTTGTTGCTAATAATTCTGTCTTGTGCATTGTAGGATGTTTAGTGGCATTCCTGGCTTTTACCCACTATTTGCCAGTAATACCCCCACCCCAGTTGTGAGAACCAAAAATGTATCCAGGCGTTGCCAATGTCCGCCAACAAATTGCTCCCCAATTGAGAACCACTGCCCTAGAGAAGCATCCACTATGACATCCTGTCTCCAGACATTTTATTCACGTGATGTCAATTTATTATTACCTGTCTATATCATTCACAAAATGAAACACAACCTCATTTAAGCCATCGACCCAAATAACAATTTCTTGCAGCTATTTTCTTAAGTTTATGCTTTTGAAGGCTGCCACAGAGCTCTTTACCCATGATTGTGATGCAAATGAGTTTCTGTTATGAGAAAGGTTCTGCCTACAATTTCGGGTTGTGGCTAATTTATTCTTGGCAGATTGCGGTGTGCCCAGCTCATAGAAAGGACACCACAAGAGGAGATTCATGGGTGAGGCTAATCTTTCTAACCTAGAAAAGCTGTGATTTATATCTTTTGCCTTGTCTGCAGGAGAAATAATTACAGTTAGACTCTTAGAACACATTTAACAAAGGAGATGAGTTGGAGGCTTCAAATTTTTCAGGTGGTGGGGAGGGGGTGTGGTGTGGCAGATGGAGCTACTGGAAGTTAGGAGACACACCTGAATGGAGAGACTGGTGGGGACGCATGCCCTGTGTTGGAGACAGGTTTAGCGCAGGTCATTGATACTGAGAATCAGATGACTTGCTAGGAGAGCTAGACCACCCCCAGCCCAGTTCCCAGGGGGCTTGGAATAAAATTCTCAATAGCTATTTAAGAAAACCACAGTAAGCACTGGTTCATTCACATCTTCTGCTGTGCTGTGCCTAGTCGCTCAGCTGTGTCCGACTCTTTGCGACCCCATGGACTGTAGCCTGCCAGGTTCCTCTGTCCATGGGATTATCCAGGCAAGAATACTGGAGTGGGTTGCCATACCTCCTCCAGGGGATCTTCCCAACCCAGAGACTGAACCCAGGTCTCCTGCATTGCAGGCGGATTCTTTACTGTCTGAGCCACCAGGGACTGGAGTGGGTAGCCTATCCCTTCTTCAGGGGATCTTCCCAATCCAGGAATCGGACCAGCGTCTCCTTCATTGCAGGCAGATTCCTTGCCAGCTGAGCTACTGGGAAGTCCCTCATTCACATCCATCATGCGCCAAACCTTCGAGGAAGCAACTGGTTCCCTATCTTAGTTAGGACTCATTATAGGCAACAGAAGACTCAAATGGTTTAAACCACAAGAGAATTTGTTGTCTCCCATAAAGTTATGAGGTGCCGGGGGTGGGGGTGGGGTTGGTTTGTTTTCCAGCCTGATGCTGTCATCAGGGTTGTGGCTTGCTTTCTCTGTGACTCTTTCAGTCTTGCCTCTTCTGGGTGGCTCCTTCATCTCAGGCTGGTAGCCAAGTCTCTGACATTGGTTCCTGGGGCCACATGTTTCCTTATCCATAGCTTCTCTTTCCTCCATTTGTAGAATAAGCGCCCTCTTAAGACACCGGTTCACTTGAATCAGTCCTCTTGAGAAGGGTGATACCATGCTCTAACCTGTCTGAGCCCACATGTCTGCTATCTCTGAAGAAGTCACTGTGACAGAGCCAGGGGTGGTGATATAACCCTTCAGACCTTATGTCTGCGCCACAGAGGGTGGGCTAGTTGCTGGCAAGTGGATGGTGATGCCCACCACTCACAGACTCTGAGTTGAGGGGACAGTTGCCCGTGGAGGTCTGGTAATATAAAGCTGATTAAAAAGAAACCGGTCACACTGCAGATCAAAGCCCTCCCCAGACTTCTGTAGCTCTCAGCAGAGGTGGGGTTGGAGGCAGGGGGTGGAGTAGTTCAGTCTGGCGAGGCAGACCTGGAAAACTAATACAGCTGTGACCTCTGCCAGCTCCAGGCCTATTGGTTCTCACACCCTTTCCTCATCCTTCTCCTGCTCTGCATTGCAAGAGGACTGATGTCCAGAGACCGCCTTTCCCAGGCTCTGAGGTCGCTTGCCTTCTAGCTGGGTTTGCCAATGGAAGGTGCTGGCAGGGGGGGAGAGGGTAGGAAATAGGGAGAAGCCACTGTGTGCCTCAGGCAGCATCCAGCAACAGTGAGGCCTCCTGTGAGTCCATAGCTCCAAATCCTACAGTTATTCCGGGCTTGCTGTGTGTCCAGTGTCCTCCCAGCACCTCTGCCCCTTGGATCCCAGTGCCACTTCAGCCGGTGCCTCCAGCCAAGGTGTGGCAACCGCTCCCTGTGGTTGCCAATCTCTGGGTCGTGCCACCATCTCCCTTCAGCTTCTCAGCTCTTCCGTTCTCTTCCATCTCGGTGTCACCAATACCCAGCACTAAATTTCCTCTGGTTTAAACACTTAGAGAGCCTTTTCTTTTCCAGTTGTTCCTAACCCAAGCCTGGAATGTTTTTCCAGCTTAGTGTGGCCTGGGGAAGCAAGGGTTACATGTTTGCACCAGATTCAGCTGAGACCTCCAGAGTGTTACTGACCCAACCTCTACACTTCAGTAAGCAGCTCTCTGTTAGAAATTAAAATACGTCTTTATTCTTTCCCCACCCGTCTTTGAAGTCAGAGGTTGAGGGCATGATGTCCTTGGGGATGAAGTATTGAGATTGTCAATAGCAATAATGACAACTGATGGAACGTTTAGGTCTGATTTACAAGTGATACTGGATTTGCATTAGTGTGGTAGGTTTAAAATAACATCCATGCATTAGACGATATTCAGATTTAATGGAAAAATAATGACTGCATTAAATCAGGTTTTATTGTTATGGAGGATTTTAATTTGGCAGGACCATTTTCCTTTTGTGATCTAGAAAGGGCTCAACCGAGGAAGGTGGAGTTTTCATGCTGCTTCTTGACCTATATCCATTCTGCACTCACCCAGAGATGATGGTACCTTTTGAACAGGTTAACCTTTTCTTTCCTTTTTAAAGCATTTTTTTCCTCAGAAAGTAGTTTTCACTTATTAAAACCTTATAGATTAATTTAAAAGTAATAAAAATTAAAGTCATTGTTCTTCCTTGTTTTATGAAATGGAGTTTCCACTGTGGGTTTTTTTTTTTCTTTTTAAAGAGGAAATGCATCATTAAAGTCATTGCATTATTTATCAGAGAAGCTAATGAAATCATAACTGCAGTAACTGAATACATGCTGCCCAGTGCTGGTTTGAAAAAGTGCCTATAAAACCCCAGTTAATCACCATGGGACCAATGCCTTTTATACTTCAGCTCGTGAAACCAAAATCTTTGCAGTGTTTGTGTAAAGGCTTCAAAATTCTTGACTATTACCAAGGTAAGAAAGTCACAGTTATAGGATGAGGGTGAGATTGGGTCAGAATTTGCTAGCCAGAGGCAGGAGCAAGAGTGGATTTTTCTGAGACTTCAAAAGATGCTGAAAAGATTGCTTCCTGGCCTGCTTGTCTCTTGTTGCAATGTTACCTGTTAATTTATTGATCTTTCCTCCTGCCTAGGTCAGCTATTATCACAGGGATAAAAGCTAATAGCTGCAGAGAGGTAATGGCAAACACACAGACCAGTCCACTGTATTACCAAGGAGGGAACTGACGCTAAGGATGGAAGTGACTTGTTGAGGGTAGGGTGAAAACCTGGGTCTTTCCTGGTTGTCTCACTGCCTCCCTCCTGGTGGCGTGGCATGCCTTGGGACCAGGGCTTTGAAGTTCCAGAAAGACTTGGGAATTGTAGGGCTAAAGGAACCCAAAGAGTTGACCTTCTTCTTGCCTGCAGCCAGTCAACCCTCTGTCTTCCATGTCAACAACCCCACCTCCTCCACTGTCTTCCCGTCCAGGTCCCTACATCTGTCCTTCCTCTCTCTTTCACTTATCATGTCACGTTGAGGAGCACGAGGCCTGGTAGATGGGCCTTTACAGGCATGAGCACACATCTATGCATCTGGGAAAGCCCTTATGTGAGGGGTGGTGGTCCTCCAGCATCCCACCAGGCTATTGTGGCCGCGGCTGGGGAGGGGGCTGGGTTCTCAGTGCTCCCCTTCTAGCATTAGGGGTAGCTTTATAGAGATGACAGAGACAAGTCCATTGACATTTTTTATTCTATCTGACTGACTGGATATTTAAGCTAAAATGCACTCAATTCTACACAATCTTTAGTCCATTCTTAGCTCTTGATCTTTGGAGTTGTACACCCGGGAGCTCCCCCATCCTGTCTCCCCCCATTCACACTCTCCTGGTGATGCTATCCTATGGTCCCAGGGTGGACACTTGACTCTAGCAGGACCAAGGAGGGTCTTCCTAGGTCATTTGGACTTGAGGCTCATTTTAGGATCTCTCTCCAGGCTGTGAATAAGCTGTAGATATATCATCTGGGAACTCTTAGAGACCTTCCGTGTCTAGAGAATTAACAGAAGAAAACAGAATGAAGCTGATATGTGGAGGCAAACAGCGTTGAGAGATGGCCTGAGTGTGCTTATTTCCCTTCATTCCCGAAGCCCAGTTACAAGCAGCTACTCTGAGTACAGCTGGGTGGCAGGGCAGGGGGTGACTTTCCCTAGATTCTGAATTGAGACCCAAACACCTTTTTTCCTGTGCTCTCCATCTAAGTGAGTATCTGCCACTGTCACCACAAAGGGCCCTATGTTTACATCTCCATTGATTGATTGATCGTTTCACTCCTTTGTAGGTTTATGTGCACATTCAGGGATGTTTATAAGCACCTACTGAGTGACACCCTTTATGAGCTCTCCCATGTTTTTCTCGCCTTATCCATCTTTTTCATATTTTCCTCTTTATTGTGTAGTTTTGTCCATGTCAGATAGACCAGGAAAAATGGTTTTTAATAGCTATTTTAGTTTAGATAGGTTGGAAAGCAGACTTGGTGAGAGAGGTTCTGGAGTATGAGTTTATGACAGGCCCTAACAGGACTCGGCTGCGGCTTGGTGCTAGTGTGATTAAGTAATCTGTCACCGGGCTTTGTGGTGTATTTATAATTTGCTAGAAGCTACCAGAAAAAGATATACTCCTTGTTCTTGAGATGCTTACAATTAAGGACGTGGGAAAGGGTCAAGATAAATGTGAGGGACTTGCAAATAAGGAGGGGAGATCTGGGAAATGACTTGGACCGCCTATGGAATGCTGGCCTGCTCCTGCTAGAGAAGATCAATGGGCACTTTCACACCACTTCTCATTCAGAGCTCTCAAGGTATGTGATAAATGCTGCTTAACATGGCTCACCATCCCTTGGGTACTAGAGATGTGGAATAAGAAATAACCAGGGGCCAGAAGGAATGGGAAACATATTTAATAGATGTTCCAGGAGGAGTTAGGTAAGAGACTGTAATTACCTGAACTGGAATTGCGCCACAGCACTAGAAGTGAATAAGCTATCAAACTTTGGATGTAAGAAGATGATCATATCACTCTGGCAGCTCAAATATAAAGGCACTTGAAGTTAGTTTCCTTGCCTATTTCACCACATGTCTTTCTTATACTCTTATACAAGAAAGTGTTTTATTTTTGAATTTCTCAAAATCACTATTTCTAAGCTAGATGCTTCCTGCAAAGCATGCATCTGATCCATCTCTTCTGTATCATCTGCAGACATCTTCCCACTAGCCTGGAACTCCTGACCTTTCCCTCTTGCATTGCCCCAAGCCTGCATAAGTGATGAGTGAGGGAATCTGTTCCCTCTGGGACTTCAGAAAAGACAGACGATCATGCTTTCTTCTTTGCATCCTCCTGTTTCCTTCCTTCCCTCATTTCCGACTTGGACTTCTCATAACCTTTCCAGGTGCTGCCTCATTCCATATCTTTCCCCATCTCCCTTCTCTTCCCAGTTCAACAATCTCTGAAGACTTGGAGAAATTCAGAATGATGAGAAAGGCCAGGTCTGCTTGGATTGCACTCAGACCTGAGTCCTTCAAGCAAATCTAAGTGTAGTGGATACAAACTTCACAATTCTCAAGTTCAGCAGTATAAAATGGAGTGTATTTTTTGGTATACATTTTTGTTTCTGATCTTGAGCTTCCACTTTTTCTGATACACAAATGTAGGATTGAACTTCCCTGCTGGTGCGGTGGATAGGAAATCTTCCTGCCAGTGCAGGAAACACAGGTTTGACCCCTGGTCTGAGAAGATTCCACATGACCTGAAGCAACTAAGATCGTGCTCCACAACTATTGAGTCAGTGTTCTAGAGCCCATGAGCCGCAACTTACCAAGCCCGTGTGCTGCAGCTACTGAAGCTCATGTGCCTGGAGCCTGTGCTCCACAACAAGAGAAGCCACCACAATGAGAAGCCTGTGCAATGCAGCGAAGAGTAGACCCATTTGCTGCAGCCAGAGAAAGCCCACACAAAGCAATGAAGACCCAGCGCAGCCAAAAATAAAAAGAAAGAAACATGGGATCTTGGTACTTTTAGGTGAAGTCTGTCAACATTTGTAATTTCTCAATCCCTGGTGGCTCAGACGGGAAAGCGTCTGCCTACAACGCGGGAGACCCGGGTTCAATCCCTGGGTCGGGAAGATCTCCTGGAGAAGAAAATGGCAACCCACTCCAGCATTCTTGCCTGGAAAATCCTATGGACGGTGGAACCTGGTAGGCTACAGTCCATGGGGTCGCCAAGAGCTGGATACGACTGAGCGACTTCACTTTCACTTTCAATCACTTCAAGTTAAAAAATTTGCTACATTTGGGATCCGTGTCCCCTCTCCCCTCTTTTTTAGTAAACGTCCTTTCTGCTCAGGTTGGTGTCAAGCTTTAAGAAAGCTTGAGTGGTTTACTCAAATGTCCCCAGGTCATTACACTCTGTTCTCTATCTGGTCATGTTCTCTGCTGCCAACCCATGTGCCTTGTGTTACCTGCTCCTTAGAATCGGCCACTTCTGTCTGGTTGCATGCTGAGCTGTTGCGTTGGGCTTATTAGACCCTTGGTGGGCAGTTGAAAGGGAGAAGACTCCAGTTCTCATTCATACATTTAGTTTTTCATTCTCTATTTTTGTACCGGAACCCCTAGCTTTTGAGTTTTATACAGAAGAACTGGATGCCTCTTATCTTTTTTCTTTCTGACCCTCTAAACCTTTCTGAAAATGATAGCTATAGTTTTGTAGCCCAAGAGAAGGATGATGGGAAGAGGGAAAAGCCATCCTAATTAATGACTCAATGTATTATCTCTCCAAATAAGTCAAATTGTTTCACTGGATATTTTTTGCATGCAAAGTAAAAAACAAAGAACTTGCTAGAAATCATTTGTATTAGTCAATGCTTTTAAAAAGCCATAGTATAGAACCTCTCATTTTCTTTTAAGAACCAGTGGGATGTGTGGGTAGGGGGATAAGTAGAATCAGCTGAAGTGAGCCAGTGTGTACAGATGAGAGAGGCTAAGCTCAGAAATCCAGGTTTTCCTTAGTAACAAGCAGGGAATCCCATTTCATCTATGATCAGTCCATTATCACAAGTGACATGCTAGACCAAGGTGACAAAATAAACAGTAACAACATTAGATTTGATGAGGATGTATTTCAAGCAGAGATCCCAAGGTCACCCACACCAGGAAGAAATATGTCATCTCTACCCCCATGATATGACATTATTAGTAGAAACATATGAGACTGTTTTCACCAACCAGGAAAGGAGGGAAAAAATACCTCTCCGATGCTAACATTTGTATTTATCTGCAGGCTCATTATCTCCCAGTGCCTGGCCAGAGACAGGGAGGATGCCAACTCCTACTGCTACTCAGGTGGCCCATTTGAACTTGGTTCTTGCTCCTAGAAAACTCTGACATATTTTCTTTTTTTTGAATTTCAGCATTTTTAAGCTAAATTTTAGCATTTTAACAGTTTACAATCTTATGTTGGCCGAAACCTCTGTCTTGCGCAATTACCATTTTTTAGTTTTGTAACCCACATAATCAGAACGAAGCTTACACTGCTTAGCAGTAAGACAGAGGGGTTAGTTTAGATTATGTTTAAGGACAAAGGGAATGGTCAGTACTAGATGATTGTGGCTTGGGGGAGGGTCAAGGAGGAGGGGTCATAGTCAAATCAGAGGGTGTTAAGTGGTGCCTAGTAGAAACCACTTAAATTATCTGCCAGTGAGCTCAGACATGATCTTATTTCTGAGACCTTTTTTTTTTTTTTTCATAAACTGCATACCTAGTAGCAACTTGCTTTTGGAATCTGTATTAGTGTGTCTGGTCACCAAGGCAGGAAAGGCTCACTGATTGACTATACTTTCATCTTAGCATCCAACTTACATACAAATGTAACATGTTCTAAAGTAGTTCTGCTACAAAATAATGCCATTTGCAGCAACATGTATGGACCTAGAGATTATCATACTGTGTGAAGTAAGTCAGACAGAGAAGGAGAAACATTGTATGACATCCTGTATATGTGGAATCTCAAAAGAAATGATACAAATGAACTTATTTACAAAACAGAAAGAGACTCACAGACTTAGAGAAGAAACTTATGGATGCCAGGTGGAGGGAGGTAGGAGGGATGGGATAATTAGGGAGTTTGGGATGGATGTGTACACATTGCTAAATTTAAAATGGATAATCAAAAGGTCCTACTGAGCTGAAATGGCTCAATGTTATGTGGCAAACTAGATGGGAAGGGAGTTTGAGGGAGAATGGATACATGTATATGTATGGCTGAGTCCCTTTGCTGTCCACCTGAAACTATCATAACATTATTAATCAACTATACTCCTATATAAAATAAAAAGTCTAAAAAAAAGAAAAAATAAGGTAGTTCTGCACTGCCTCTGCCAGATGTTTAAGGACTAGTAATAACAAAATTCTCATTTACAGGCCACAGGCGTTGATCCTGGATGACCTAAATAAAAAAAGAAGGGTGACTTGAATGAATGCATGAATTCACAGCCGGGAATACTGACGAGCAGGTCAAGAAAATGGTCAGGAGCCAAGGGAGAGGTTGGTGGCTGGAATCACAACCAAAATCATGCCACCGGTTTAGCCCGGTGGGGACAGCATGGCCACCAACTGCAGACACAACACTTTCCTTGCCTCACCAGAGACGCTGAACTCGAACCGTGTGCCTCTCGTAGCCACCAGAATGAGTCATTACTGCTCCTGCTTCTCTGTCACTTACTTCCAGAGTCAGAGTACCAGGGAAGCAGCCAACTGGCCCTAGTTTCCACGAAGTGAGGCAGAGTGAGACTATGTGCCTTTTCACCTTCTGTCGTGAGAGATGGGCCTTGCTTCCCAGTAAGATTCACGCAGTTGGGAATTCCCTAAACGTAGGCAGGTGCTGCAGATGCCTAGCAGCCAAAAAAGTGATAAATGATAACAGGATGTTACATAGGAAAAGGCTCCATATTCAATTAATTTTGAGAAATGCCAGGCTTAACAGATTTCTTTACTCCAGGGCTTTCAATGTGATTGCAAGCGTGGTGAGTCTCCAAGAGAGATTATAGACACCCTTCCTCTTTATCATCCTATATGAGTGCTCCAGGGAATACATTTCATGAATCTCCACTTTAAAGCAACAGGCAACAAGACTTTTTTTTTTTTTTCCTCACACTTAACTTCAGCAAACTCATCTCTATCAACACATATTGCATTGCTAGGCGTGCAAATTAGAATCGCAGTTTTGGAAACTTTCAAGCTGTACTGTTGCCCTACGGTTGGTTTGTTTTCCGATGAAGGTACCATTGCTATTATACATTAGCGGTACCCATCAGAGCCTTCCTTTCTTGGGGGTGCAGTCTTGAGTTTAGTCTAGGAGGTTTATCACTGCCACACACTGTTCCTTAGTGATGCATCTCCATTTGTTCTTGGCATATTTTCCACCTTGCCTGAAGCAGTTAACACAGCTTGAGAAAATGTCTAAGGGAGTAGCTTATGTCTGAGAGACCCTGGCTCTACATACAGCAGAGGTGGAAGCTGCCAAGATTCAAATTCTCTGATAACTCAAAACAAATGTCCTGCTTATTTTTGTAAGTGCAACAACGTAAGAACACATCATTCAACAACCAAACAATGAATGACCTTTAAACCATGTTTAGCATAGGAAATTGTTCTTATCTGTATTTATGTGCTGTGTGTGCTAAGTCACTTCAGTCAAGTCTAACTCTTTGTGATCCTATGGACTGTAGCCCGTCAGGCTCCTTTGTCCACTGGATTCTTTAGGCAAGAATACTGGAGTGGGTTGCCATGCCCTCCTCCAGGAGATCTTCCCAACCCAGGGATCGAACCAAGGTCTCCTGCATTGCAGGCAGGTTCTTTACTGTCTGAGCCACCAGGGAATCTTCCTGACCCAGGAATTAAACCTGCATCTCCTGCTGTTCCTGCATTGCAGGCATTTTCTTTACTGTTGAGCCACCAGAGAAGCCCCATCTGTATTCATAGATGATGTCTAAACTTTGGGTCTAGAGTCATATTTTATTTGAAGATTGGTAAATTCAAGATCATAGCTTCACATGCAAATCCAAGCCTTAGCTCTCTAGGCAGTAGAGGTAAATATGTATTTGTGTTTGACCTAAATCAGCACCAAAAGTTTAGCTTTTTTAAAAAAGCCCAGCTTTTTAAAAAAAAGTCCATCATTTAATGTTTCTTTTTTCAAAATTCCATGCTTATTACTTTCTTAGCATCCTTGAACTTTAGTAAAATACAAAGCTAACACTATGAATAGAGGTGCTTATTACAAAAAAATAAGTATTGAATTGGCCAAAATGTTTGTTCAGTTTTTTCTGTAAGATGGTATGGAAAAACCTGAACAAATTTTTGACCAACCAAAAATTTGGGGTCTACTATATGAATGACCTTATGCTAGGTGTAGGGGATAAAAGAGTGAATAAGACAGACTTCATGCTTTGAAGAGCTTATACTTAAACTGTAAATTTGTTTATTTAAGATACTTAAGGTTTACTATAATCCAGGCACTGAGCTAGAAGCTCAGGATAAAATAGTGAACAAGAAAATAAAGGTTTCTCTTCCTGGGAACGTAGATGTAGTTAGGGAGACTGACATGAAATCACACATTACTTAATTATTTATAGACTCATGCTTGCGACCAGAGATGCAAAGGGTAAGATCACAAGCTATGAGGATATGATGGAACACATCCTCTGAGGGAGAATCCATGCGATGTGTTCTGAAGGATGAGCAGGAACAAAAATGATGGAGACATGGACATAGAGTGTGCAGGTAGAAATTAAAGTTTTGCAGCACAAGAGACTTTTGCTGGTATCAGAGTAACAGTGGCTCCAAAATGGGAGAAGTGGGCAGGGCCTTAGAGACTAGGAGATACTTGTGGTTTTCACACTAAGTACAATGGACATGCATAGAGGAGGTTTCATCAGAGAAGTGACATAATCAAATAAGCAATCTAGAAAGACCACTCTGGCCTTGCACATTGAGTGGTTCGTAGGGGTAACAGTGGAGGCAGAAATACCAGTTAGGAGGTTATTCCACTGATCAAAGTGGGGAAATAATGGTTAGTTGAACTAGAGTAGGGGTGGATGAGATGATGGTAAGAGACATATAAATAGGAAAGATCTAAAGAAATCTGACACAGTAGGACTTCATGCTTAATTGGATGCAAGAGTTATTAAGGAGAAAGTTAAGTAAATTGCCAAATACAATATGGTGACCAAATGTTATAAGTGACTATGAGGCACTTATCTAGTCACTGTGTGTCAGCAAAGTTATAGGCAAAGAAGTACATGACCTCAAATTGTACATGGCTTATTTGAATAGACTAGATACCAATACTGAAAAGTTAGTGTACAGTCAAGGCAGTGCACACCAAGCATCGAGTGATGCATTCATTGTGGGTTGTAGGTGTTCACAGGTCACTTGTAGATAGAGGTTAAGGTGAAAATGTTCATTACTCAGTCATGTTCAACTCTTTGTGACCCCACAGACCATAGCCCACCAGCCTCCTCTGTCCTCAGGATCCAGGCAAGAATATTAGAGTCGGTTGGCATTCCCTTCTCCAGAGGATCTTCCCAATCCAGGGATCAAACCCAGTTCTCCTGCACTGCAGGCAGATTCTTTACCATCTGAGCTACCAGGGAAACCCTATAGATAGGGATATCCAGGGAAAATGTCATCAATAGATGACACCAGCTGGACTTGGACAAAGAAAGGGAGAAGGGCAATCTTGATGGAGAGAATATCTGGGAGAAGGTGAGGAGGAAGTAAGATATAGATGTCACCTCTTTACAGAGTACCAAATAGACCAGTTATATCAAAATAGGGGATTTGGAGGAAAAGTGATACATGTGATAGTATCAGGGTAAGAGCAGCCCCAAAATGGGAGAAGTGGATTTGATAGGGTAGGTAGGGGACAGCAATGGGGTTGTAGAATTTCTATAAAAATTTCGTAAACATTATTTTACCTCAATCATCATGTCCTAAATCTTGTGCAATAGGAAAAGCTCAAGTTCTAGGTCTTCTGTGACTTTCTCTACAGTGGAATCTTTCTTCTGCTCAACTTTATTGAGATATAGTTGCCATATAGTGTTGTGTAAGCTTAAGGTGTACAGTGTGTTGATCTGATGAACTTATTTATTGAAAAATGATTATCACCATAATGTTAGCTAACACCCTAATCACATCACATACCATTTCTTAATTGTGGTGAGAACATTTAAGATCTACTTTCTTAGCAACTTTCAAATATATATTAAAGTATCATCAATTATAGTCACTGTGCTATATATCCCAGAACTTACATCAGTTTGTACCCTTTGATCAGCCTATCTCCATTTCCCCCACCTTCCAGCCTTTGCAGCCACCATTTTACTCTGTTTTTATCGATGTGGTTTTGTTTTAGATTCCACATATAAATGATATCATGCAGCATTTGTCTTTGTCTGACTTATTTCACTTAACATTATGCCTTTAAGGCCCTTCCATGTCACAAATTGCAGAATTTCTTTCCTTCTCACAGCTGAATAATATTCCATTGACGTGTACCACATCGGTATTCATTCATCTGCCAATAGACACTTGGGTTGTTTCTATATCTTGGCTACTATGAGTAATGTTGCAATGAACATGATAATACAGGTATCTCTTCAAGATCTTGTTTTCATTTTCTTTGGTTACATACCTCGGAGTGAAATTGCTGATACTATGGTAGTCAGTAGCAGTAGCAGCATGGTAGTTCTATTTTTAATTTTTTGAGGAACTTCTATGCTGCTTTCCATAATGGCTGTACAAATTTACATTTTCACCACCAGTGCACACGGGTTCCCTTTCTTCACATCTTAACCAACACTTCTTATTTCTTGTCATTTGATTCTAGCCAGTCTAACAACTGTGAGGTAATATCTCAATATGGTTTTGATTTTCAATACAGTTTTGACATTTCCCTAATGTCCCTGATAATTAGTGATGTTGAATATCTTTCCAGATACCGGTTGGCCATTTGTATATCTTCTTTGGAAAAATATATATTTAGTTTCTTTACCCATTTTAAAATTAGATTATTTAATTTTCTTGCTATTGAGTTGTGTTGATTCCTTGTATATTTTGAAAATTAACCCCTTAACAGGTATATGATTTGCAAATATTTTATCCTATTCTGTAGGTTTCCTTTTCATTTTGTTGATTTTTTTTTTGTTGTGCATAAAATTTTTAATTTAATGTAGTTCTTGTTGATTTTTGCTTTTGTGGCTTGTGCTTTTGCTGTCAAATTCGCCCCCCCAAAAGAAATCATTGCTAAAGTCTATGTCAAGGAGTTTTACTCCTATGTTTTCTTCTAGGAGTTTTATGGTTTCAGTTATGTTTAATTTTTTTTTTCAATTTCCAGGCAATTTTGTGAGTGATGTAAGTTAGGGGCCCAATTTTATTCTTCTGCATGTGAATCCAGTTTTTCCAACACCATTTATTGAGGAGACTATGATTTTCCCATAGAGTATTCTTGGCTCCCTTGTCAAGTATTAATTGACTGTCTATGCAAGGGCTTATTTCTGGGCTCTCAATTCTGTTCCATGGGTTTATGTCTCTTATTTTTATGCCAGCACCACACTCTTTTGATTACTAGAGCTATGCTGTTGAATTCAGTTAGTATATCTCCTTGGACTGAAGGAGATCAAACCAGTCAGTCAATCCTAAAGGAAATCAACCCCGAATATTGTTTGGAAGGACTGATGCTGAAGCTCCAGTACTTTGGTCACCTGATGCAAAGAGCCAAATCATTGGAAAAGACCCTGATGCTGGGATAGATTAAGGGAGGGAGGAGAAGGAGGTGACCGAGAATGAGATGGTTGGATGGCTTCACCATCTCAATGGATATGAATTTGAGCAAACTCTGGGAGACAATGAAGGACAGGGAAGTGGCGTGCTGCAGTCCATGGGGATGCAAAGAGTTGGACATGACTTAGTAAACTCAACAGCAACAACAAATCTTTTGTTGAGAATTTTTTGCATCTGTATTCATCAGGGATATTAATGTGTAGGCTTTCTAAACCTTGTAGTGTCCTTATCTAGCTTTGATATCCGGGTTATGCTGGCCTGGTAAAATGAATTTGAGAGTGTTGCCCTTTTCAATTGTTTGGAAGACTTTGAGAAGTATTGGTATTAATTATTCTTTAAATGCTCGTTAATATTGTTGTTCAGTTGCTCAATCATGTCCGACTCTTTGTGACTCCATGGACTGCAGCACGCCAGGTTTCCCTGTCCTTCACCATCTCCTGGAGTTTGCTCAAACTCATGTCCATTGAGACGATGAAGCCATTCAACCATCTCATTCTTTGTCACCCCCTCTCCTCCTCCTGCCTTCAATCTTTGCCAGCATCAGGGTCTTTTCCAATGAGTTGGGTCTTCACATAGGTGGCCAATGTACTGGAGCTTCAGCTTCAGCATCAGTCCTTCCAATGAACATTCAGGGTTGATTTCCTTTAGGATTGGTTGGTTTGATCTCCTTGCAGTCCAAGGTCCAAGGGACTCTCAAGAGTCTTCTCCAACACCACAGTTCGAAATCATCAATTCTTCAGCACTCAGCCTTCTTTATTGTCCAAATCTTACATCCCTACATGACTCCTGGAAAAACCATAGCTTTGACTATATGGACCTTTGTCAGCAAAGTAATGTCTTTGCTTTGTAATACACTGTCTAGGTTGGGCATAGCTTTTCTTCCAAGGAGCAAGGGTCTTTTAATTTAATGGCTGCAGTCACCATTTGCAGTGATTTTGGTGCCCAAGAAAATAAGGTCTGTCACTGTTTTCCTATCTATTTTCCATGAAGTGATAGGATTGGATGCCATGATTTTGTTTTTTGCTAATATTCACCAGTAAAACTGACTGTTCCTGGGCTTTTTTGTTGTTGAGGGGTTTTTGATTACTGATCCAGTTTCCTCATTTGTTATTGATCTGTTCTGATTTTCTGTTTATTCCTGATTCAGTCTTTGTAGGTTGTATATTTCTAGAGTTTATATATGTCTCCTAGTTTATCCAATTTGTAGGTGTATCACTGGTTCACAGTAGTTTCTTATGATTCTTTGTACTTCTGTGGTATCAGTTGTAATGTCTCCTCTGTCATTTCTGATTTTATTTATTTAGGTGTTCTTTTTTCTTAGTGAGTCCAGCTAAAGATTTGTCAATTTTGTTTATCTTTAAAAAAAAGACCAAAATCTACAGCTCTTAGTTCTTTTTGAAATATCACATCCTCAGAGAAGCTGTGTTTGTCATCCATCCTGAAGCAGGTTTTCCTTCTATTATTGTTCATCAGAGGCTCCTGTGTATTTCTCTCACACTGTTAAGTACAACTTACAGATATTCCAAATGTTCGCTTGTTCAATATCTGTCTTGTCCACTAGAATGCAGACTTTGTGAGTGGAGGGCTTTGTGTGATGCCCTGTGCATCCTTGATCCTTAAAGCAGAGCTCACTTGGAAGAAAAGGATGTAATGAGTGTGATAAAAAAGCAGGAGCAGGGAATTTAGACCAGAAGTGAGAGCAGATTCTGTCACATTTACAGAAGGAAAATATGCCTCACTTTGGGTTTGCCAGACAATTCCTGAGCTCTGCTTAAAAACAAGTGCAAGGAAAACAATACCCATGTCTTTTTATAGCCTCTGAAAGTTTGAAAACTTGTTAAGGTTGGTATAAAGTTATGCAAATATTTTGGAATATTCAAAGTGTAAGTATTTATAATATTTAAAATACTTTTCTAATTAACCATTTTATGAGGTGTCTTTACCTTCACGCTCAACTTCCCCGCTTTTAATGCCTTACATAACTCTTCTATTCAATTTTCTGCTGAAAGCATTGCTAGTTAATACTAACTCCAAAATTGGGATTTTACTGAACGTTGTGAGTATGAGGAGATTAAATCCTGGTCTGCAGGGTCCAAGAAGGAACATGGGTCTCCTTCTATCCATGTTCGCAGTTTCCGATTCTTCCAGGATGGAAACATCTGGTGACCCTGCTTCTGGTATGACTTGTCACTTGGGCTCTGGAGTCTACTGTGCTGGAGAGAGGGTGAATTCTACCCTTGAGGTTGAATATTACCCCACCTCTAAAGTAATCCTGCCAACATGGGTGTATTGTCTGAACCTCTGAATATCGAGTGAGTTCTGGGTACAGACTTTTGCTGGTCAGAGAGCCTACCAGCTTGTTGATTACAGCTCACGGACTGTGGAGCCAACTCCTGGGTTTGAATCTCAGCTTTTCCACTTGCTAGCAGGGGGATTTAGCAAACTACTAAACCACTCTGTGTCCTGGCTTCCTCACCTAAACAAAGGAGATGATGATCACTGTACCTAATCAGGTAGCTGGGTCGTGAGGATGAAATGAGATAATATATATAAAGCCCTTAGAAGATTGGCATATAGGAACTGCTTAATTAATGTTGTAGCTGAGTATATGGGCATCTCTGTCCCTACACAGCTCTTTTAACTGAGCGTGTTTTGTCCCTTAATACCCATATTTTGGTAAACATCATTTAGAGTTTATCCAGTCCCTGTTGGTTTGTCCACTTCTCTCTTATCTGAACTGGTTGTTTACCCTACCTTCATTTAGTTTCCACATCCTGCTATAGACTGATAACTTTGCTTGATTGACTTTCTTGCCTTGAATGGTCTTCCTGGGATATGACTTTTATATCACAGGTAAGATACACTGCTCTTTCACACACTCCCTAATCCTCTGGGGCCACCAGGACACAAAACCTTCCCTGAATAATGGGAAGTGATGATGTAGGACCCTGGTCCTTTGCCCTAGGAGTGAACTTTTCATCAATTCCTAAATCTTTAGTATTGAGCTGAAATAAAATGAGAGTGGCACCATTTGTCAGGATGGGAAATAACATGCCCTTATCCAGAAGAGGACAACTAACCATCCAGGTGGTTGTCCAAAGGAGGAAAAAGGACTAGGTTTATATTTTAACATAGTTCCTTATGGTCTTCGCTCCCTTCTCTCTCTCCAAATCTCCATCTGCCTCACCGTTGACAATGTTTAGAGTATGACCTTGTCTGAGGCTATCCCACTGGATTCTTAAACCTAATTGGAACCAGACCCCAGTGTGGATTCTTTGTCCTCAGTTGAGCATATAGCAAATGACCCCATATTCATGGGGGCAGTGTTGCCATAATGCAGAAAATAATCAGGTGTTTCCTGGCGCATTGGAAGAGAATCTGTCTGGTCTTCTCCCCAGAAGTTAAATTTGTTTTTCAATTTTCTGTGAGCATCCTCATTCTGTCCTGTGTTTCCATTTAAAACTTCATATTTTATCCAGGAGAATAACCCTCAGCTGATTATTTTGGTTGTCAGTGGCTGGGATGAAGCATTGCTGGTGATAAACTAACACAGCTGAAATTCCCACAAAATTTTTCATGTGGCATTTACTGCGTGTTGGAATTTACAGAACAGCGGGTTGTTCTTTAAGAGGCGTGATACACTGTTCTGTGGACTCACCAAGAATGAAGGATTGCTGAGGCTCCTGAGTTCTCTCAGAAACATCAGTGCTTCAGCTATGCTTGTAGTCAGAATGATGAGGATAAGGAGAGGAGCTTCATCCACCTTAGGGTCCACACAATGTATTCAGATGATAAATTCCTGGCTAAATTTCTCACCCTGGCTCTGCGAAAACTCTTAGCTCAAAGCTGCCACAGTTCCTTTAAAAATTCCCTGGCAGTCCTGAAAGCCAGGAAAGATTTATTTTTCAAGCAAGAATTTTGGTATTTGAACAACTGAGTCCTTAATTATAATAGCACATTGTTTAAATTAAATTTCCTTTGAAAAAAATAAAGGTTTGAATGAAGGGGAAAATACTGTGTTATACCAGACTAAGTTTGAGTGATTGAAAACTCAATTTAAAAAAATTCTAAAGTTTTTGTGAAACCCTGCCCCTCATTGGTCAACCTGCTCATCTGCTCATATAGTGGCTTTTACCTAAGAGCATTTCTCTACCCTCCACCCAAGCTAGGACTAGGAGAGAATTTTTTTTTTTTTTTTAGTATGTATTGATTTGGGTTTTAGTATTTATTTGGCTGCATCAGGTCTTAGTTGTGGCACACAGGATCTTTTGTGGTAGCACATGGGCTCAGTAGTGGGCCCATGCTCAGTATGTTGTTAGGTAACATATGGGATCTTAGTTCCCTGACTAGGGATTGAACTCAAGTCCCCTATATTGAAAGGCAGATTCTTATCCGCTGGACCACCAGGGAAGTCCTGAGAGAATTAATTTTATAAAGATGAGCCAGGCCTATGGAGTCCTACAGGACTCTAATGAGGCCTTTTAGACATGATAGAGTTGAGTGTTTTATTTGATAACCAGAGGGTGTCAGTTTCCTCACCCTAAAAATGCCATTTTTAGTTGCATGCATTAAGTATATGAAAGCCCAGGTGAGACTCTGTAGCACTTAGTTGTAAACCATCAAATGGTGAACAAAACAGGTTAAAATTCAAGAGTGGTGGTTACAAGGACACGCTGTTAGCTAAATTCCGTCCTTCCTCTCTATTTCCTCTCTGTTTCCTCCCTCCCTGTTACTCTCCCCCTCCTTCTTTCCTTTCATCCTTCCACATCAGAATTCTTTCTCAGGATGAGAGGGATTGGCAGATTTTCTACTAAATTTGGGGAGTAAAAGAAAAAGGAACACTTTCTATTACTCTCTGAACACACTTGAAGTAAATGTGTGGGTTTTTCTACACCAGGTAATTCTCCAGTTCTCTGTGGATGCTGACTGGGTGCCTATAGTTCAACTCAGTTCTGACACTAACTGCTAAGGGTTAGTGCAGACCCCACAAGATTGTCCCCACTCCAGACACCACTTGTACTTGGGCTGTCACTTGTATTTCTGACCACCAATGCACAGGGTCCTACATCATCACTTCTCAATAATCATGGAAGGTTACATGTCCTGGTACCCCCCAGAGGATGAGGGAGTTGTGTGAGTTTTGTGAGCAGTTCTATAAAATTATTGTACCTGAGGGGAGGGTTGTGGGAACCCCCACCTTCAAACTGGTCTCATAAAGGATATTTCAAAGGATATAGGTGAACATCCAGATGAGGAAGGACATAGGACAAAATGTGGGGAAGGGGCACAGAGCCTGCACGCCTCCCAGCACCTGCATGTGTCCACCAATCTGGAAGCTCTCTAAAACCTTTACTTTAGAGATTTTTTAAATAGAGGCATCATCACATAAGCATGATTGGCTATTAATTCAATCTCCAGCTCTTTTCCCCTCCCAAGAGGATGGGAGTTGAGTGTGACTGAAAGTTCCAAGCTTCTGATTATGCTTGGTCTCTCTGGTGATCAGTCCCCATTCAGGAGCCTACCTAGAGTCACTTCACTAGAACAAAAGATGGTCCTTGAAAATTTGTTGCTGAGCCATGAAAGAAGCCGGGATTCTTGGCCACTGGAGGAGAGGAATTCAATCTGGGGCCAGTGACGAGGCTTGATAGCTCAGAGCTTTTGTAATAAAGTCTAGTTAAAGTATAAAAGAGATCAATAAAGCTTCTGACATAGACATCAGAAGGGGGCAAAAAGAGTGCCCCCCTGCTAACCTTTAGCAGTGTGTTATATACCTATCAGCAAGTTGTTAATGAGAGAAAAGAAATGTCTCAAAACTCAGAGTGGCACCAGGCCCCTCACCCACAACATGCATTTTGAGATAACATTAGCACAAGGTGAGTCATCCTGGGCCATAAAACGATTGACATGAATCTTGAGGAAAGGCAGGTTTCCAAGTAAATATATAGTTTCATTAACATATATTAGGAGAACAATGTATGAGTAAAACATACTAGTTTGTTGAGCCCTTATTGGTTCTGAGTCTCAAGCAGAACCAACTTGAAGAAAGACAAAGTCTAGGGTAAATACATAGTTCATTAACATAGTTTAAGAAAAACATTTCCATAAGAAAAACACATTGGTTAGCCCAAGGTTTGAGAAAAGTTAAGTTCAGGTGGAAGCAGGTGTCATCATGGCAACCCAGAATTTTAAGAGAAACCTCCTTTTAATTTTGTATAGAAAGGGGAAAAAAAATCTAAAACTTGTAGTTTGTTTCCTCCTGCCACTTAAGAGAGATATAAAAAAATGTCTGACACTTGCAGCCTATTTTCTCTGTTTGGAGACCCCCTAGCCTTCTTGCCTGTTACCCTCTCACTATCGCTCAGGAAATTGCATGGGCTCTTTGTCAAAACTACGGTCAAAGACCAACTATTAAAACAAGACACTCATAGTACCCTTATCACTCAGAAAATGACAAGAGATTCTGGGAGCTCTGTTTCTGAAACTGGGGGAAGAAACCAAATACACACACACACACACACACACACACACACACACACACACACACACACATTTCTTATTATGTCACAGGGAGACTGAGGCCTAAACATCATTTCAGTGATTCTCTTTGCCCCAAGTAGTCCAAGATAGGGCAATAGACATGTGTCACAGTCACCCTTGAAATTTGGGTCCATCCAAGGCTTGATTGATTCATGCCCCAAGTGGCCACCTGAGCCAATGACATGTGCCAAGTCCAGAAACTCTGGGACAAAGCTCAGAGAGAGAAGTGAGACTTTCCAATTGAGTCCTCCAGCTGTGTGACTCCCCACATCTCAGCCTCATTTTTGTTAGGAAGGTTGTGTTGCCAGGAAGTCTGTACAGCTGAACCAAACGGTCACCACAAAATTCATCTTTATTACTGCTTTCCCTGTAGTGTAAATACTTGGAGTTTACTGAGTTATCACATCACATTTTGAAGTTTATGTGCAGGTTGGCTGTCATGGATGATCTTTCTAGTCTAGAACATTCAACAAATACTTACGATATACCTGTGTGGGAAATGCTGCCCTGGCCCTTTGGATGGCAAAGGGATGAGGTTGGAAATAAAGCATGACATCAAGAAGCTTCTAAGGTAGTGCAAGGTTAAAATGTACCTCTAAGATGAAGGAGAAAGTGATGTGTACTTTAAGAGAAGCACAGAGGAAATAGAGCAGTCTATAAAGGTTGAGAGCAAAGAAAGTTGATTTCAACTGGAAGAATAGGGGAAAACTTCCTATAAAGGTGAAGATTAAACCCAGTCTAGCAGACTAGGTAGAATTTGAACACATAAAAGTGGATCATACATGGGACTAAAAGTTAAGGAGGGGAATTATGGGCACACAGAGGAAACAGGAGAGCCAGGGGAATGGGAGCAGACTGACTGCAGTGTTGGTACAGAGATGAAAACTTGGTTGGAGAGGTCATTTGGGGACAAATTGTCACCTAGTAATGGCTCACTGCCCAACACTCATAGAAGCCAACACTATGGCACTGGCTTTTGAGAAAAGAAAGAGCTTTATTTGCAAGGCCAGCTGGCAAGGAGAGAGGAAGCAACTATCTTAAATCTGTCTCACTGATCCAGGGTTTAAGGCAAAATTTAAGAGTTTAGGGGAATTTCAAACTTGGAAGCTGATTGGCTAGTCTTGAATCAGTTTGTAGGAGCTACTTGTGCTGCTGGAAACCAGATTCTCCTTACTAAAAGATTTCTCACCTCAAAAAAGAGCTCTGGTGGCAAGATTTCTGTTCTCAGAGTTTCATATACTTAAGTTTCATGTACTTATGATTCTTTGTCCTGAGGTCATCCTAGAGACATGGATTTCCATTTTGCACATGCACAGCTCTATCTCTGTAAAATAACTCCAGGTTCAATTAATCAACGATCTGTTTCAGGGAAGCAAAACTAGGTTAAGCTGGTCAATGTTTTGCCCACTGTTTCAGGATGCCGCTGGACTTTGGCTGTAAGTGAAGGGGTTGAAGTGATATGAGTGCCAGGATAATAACTTGGGTAATTTCAGGCAGACTGGAAAAGTGAATTTGGGTTGAGTTGGCTGGATTTGTGCTCTTCAACAAACTTTTTATCTCCATCTTGTGAAGAACCCAAAATGCCTCCTCAGGTAGTGTCTTGTTGTAGCCATCTTCTTCTTATATCAGATTCCTTTCCTTGCCCAGGACAACCCCTTTGTATTTTGCTCTGTAACTGCTATGCCCACCATTGTATTTCAGGAGGAACAGCTCCCAGTGTCCGAGAGTGTGTCACCTGCCAGGCACCTTGGGGAGTTTTAAACGTGGTATTTCTTTTAATTCTCTTCAAAACCTAATGTGGGAAAATGTTTTCTGTATTTTTCAGACAAGGAAACTGAGTCCTAGTGTGGTTACCTGTATTCTAAGATTAAACCTGGATGTGGCAAAAAAATGATTTGCTTCTGTCATACTCTGCCCATTCTTCTATATAAGCTCTCAAAGCTTTTAATATTGATAAATATTAATAGCTGACAATGCATGACACAGAATATGCATTAACTCACAGAAATAATATAAACAAAGTCTTGCTGCTATTATTACTACTTGTGAAAGTTGCTCAGTCTTGTCCGATTCTGTGACCCCATGGACTATACAGTCCATGGAATTCTCCAGGCCAGAATACTGGCGTGGGTAGCCTTTCCCTTCAGATCTTCCCAACCCAGGGATCAAACCCAGGTCTCTCTCATTTGCAGGTGGATTCTTTACCAGCTGAGCCACAAGGGCAGCCCAAGAACACTGGGATGGGTAGCCTAATCCTTCTCCAGTGGATCTTTCTGACCCAGGAACTGAACCAGGGTCTCCTGCATTGCAGGCTGATTCTTTACCAACTGAGCTTCAGGGAAGCCCTTTTATTACTTAAAAAATGAGAAAATTGCCTTAAAGAGTCATATAATTTTCCCAAGGTCACAAAGCTACCAAGTGGCAAAAACTAGTATTTGAGCCCAGGCTCAAAGCACATGGTCTTAGCAACTCTGTTATAATTGATTACTAGCTCTGCTAATGAAGGCACCAGGCTCTAGCAGACTGTCAGGAAGCTAGTGGCCATTTACATATTTTTGAATGTTCTATGAAAGAAACTGAGCAAATGAATGAATGAGTGGGTAAAATCAGAATGAATGAGTAAGTTGTATATGACACCAAGCCTGAGTTCTTCATTTTCCCCCAGGACACTATGCTAGGACTTTTGATAGCTGGAATTGCCACAGGTGTGGCAATAGGGCCAGCTGCTAAACATCAGATTTTAGTTAATTGGTATTTGTCTATAGAAACAAATGTTTAAATTTCAGTTCCTAGTGATAAACTAGGTATATTGCATGCTCCAACAGTACTAATTCAATTAGGCATAATATGTAAACAATCACAAATATGTAGGGGCATTTTGGTAGTTTTTTTAAGCTAAACTTTACTTTTTACTATAACAAAGAAGAACAAACTTGACTCCATATTGAATCTATACCTTTTGCTCTAACCTTTGTGCTCTCTTGCCTGTGCTTAGTCATGCTGGATTTGCACCTTAGTAAAAGAATGTTACCTACTTGATAGCCCATTCTCAAGGCTCTGGCCTTTAAGGATATAATACTTTTCCATTTATAGAGAGATAAAAAGTTTCAAAGGAGATAAAAAGTCCAAGGGCAAAGAGGAAGCTCTAGCAAGATGGTAGAAGGGGCAAAATCACGTTTAGAATCAAACCCCATACCTACCAGAGATGCTCAGAGGGCTCAAACAAACCTTGAGTGCACCAGGACCCAGAGACCCCACAGAGGCTGAGACAGAACTGTGTTTGAGTGTCTCCTGTGGAGGTGCGGGTCAGCAGTGGACTGCCACAGGGACAGGGGATCTGGATGCAGCAGACCTGGGTATGGCATAAGCCCTCTTGGAGGAGGTCACCATTAACCCCACCATAGAGCCTCCAGAACTTACACAGGACTGGGAAACAGACTCTCGGAGGGCATAAACAGAGCCTGTGCACACCAGGACCTGAGAGAAAGGAGCAGTGACCCCACAAGAGACCGACCCAGACTTGCCTGTGAGTGTTCAGGAATCTCCAGCAGAGGCATGGGTCAGTGGTAGCTTGCTGCAGGGTTTGGGGCACTGACTTTTTGAAGAAGGTCCCCATTATCTTCATTACCTCCACCATAGTTTGGCCCCAGGTAAATAATGGAAGGAACGCAGCCCCACCCATCAACAGAAAATTGGATTGAAGATTTACTGAGCATGGTCCTGTGGATCAGAACAAGACCCAGTTTCCCCCTCAGTCAGTCTCTCCCATCAGGAAGCTTCCATAAGCCTCTTATCCTTCTCCATCAGAGGCCAGACAGATTGAAAACCACAATCACAGAAAACTAACCAATCTGATCACACGGACCACGGCCTTGTCTAACTCAATGAAACTATGAGCCATGCTCTGTAGGGCCACCCAAGACAGACAGGTCATGTTGTAGAAGTCTGACAAAACATGGCCCATTAGAGAGGGGAATGGCAAACCACTTCAGTATTCTTGCCTTGAGAACCCCATGAACAGTATGAAAAGGAAAAAAGACAGGACATTGAAAGATGAACTCCCCAGGTCAGTAGTTGCCCAATATGCTACTGGAGAAGAGTGGAGAAATAAATCCAGAAAGAATGAAGAGATGGAGCCAAAGCAAAACCAACAACCAGTTGTGGATGTGACTGGTGATGGAAGTAAAGTCCGATGCTGTAAAGAGTAATACTGCATCGGAACCTGGAATGTTAGGTCCATGAATCAAGGCAAATTGGAAGTGGTCAAACAGGAGATGGCGAGAATCAACATTTCTGGAATTAGCGAACTAAAATGGACTGGAATGGGTGATTTAAACTCAGATGGCCATTATACCTACTACAGTGGGCAAGAATCTTTTAGAAGAAATGGAGTAGCCATCACAGTCAACAAAAGAGTCCAAAATGCAGTACTTGGATGCAATCTCAAAAATGACAGAATGATCTCTGTTCGTTTCAAGGCAAACCATTCAATATCACAGTAATCCAAATCTATGTCCCAACCAGTAATGCTTGAAGAAGCAGAAGTTGAATGGCTCTATGAAGACCTACAAGACCTTCTAGAACTAACACCCAAAGAAGATGTCCTTTTCATTATAGGGGACTGGAATGCAAAAGTAGGAAGTCAAGAAATACCTGGAGTAACAAGCAAATTTGGCCTTGGAATACAGAATGAAGCAGGGAAAAATGTAATAGAGTTTTGCCAAGAGAACTCACTGGTCATAGCAAACACCCTCTTCCAACAACACAAGAGAAGACTCTACACGTGGACATCACCAGATGGTCAATACTGAAATCAGATTGATTATATTCTTTGCAGGCAAAGATGGAGATGCTGTATACAGTCAGCAAAAATAAGACCAGGAGCTGACTGTGGCACAGATCATGAACTTCTTATTGCAAGATTCAGACGTACATTGAAGAAAGTAGGGAAGACCACTAGACCATTCAGGTATGACCTAAATCAAATTCCTTATGATTATACAGTGGAAGTGAGAAATAGATTCAAGGGATTAGATCTGATAGACAGAGTGCCTGATGAACTATGGATGGAGGTTTGTGACATTGTACAGGAGGCAGGGATCAAGACCATCCCCAAGAAAAAGAAATGCAAAAAGGCAAAATGGTTGTCTGACAAGGCCTTACAAAGAGCTGTGAAAAGAAGAGAAGTGAATGGCAAAGGAGAAAAGGAAAGACATACCCACTTGAATGCACAGTTCCAAAGAAGAGCAAAGAGAGATAAGAAAGCCTTCCTCAGAGATCAGTGCAAAAAAATGGAGAAAAACAATAGAATTGGAAAGACTAGAGATCTCTTCAAGAAAATTGGTAATACCAAGGGAACATTTCGTGAAAGATGGGCACAATAAAGGACAGAAATGTCATGGACCTAAAGAAGCAGAAGATATTAAGAAGAGGTGGCAAGAATACACAGAAGAACTGTACAAAAAATATCTTCATGACCCAGATAATCACGATGGTGTGATCACTTACCTAGAGCCAGATATCCTGGAATGCGAAGTCAAGTGGGCCTTAGGAAGAATCACTACGAACAAGGCTAGTGGATGTGATGGAATTTCAGTTGAGCTATTTCAAATCCTGAAAGATGATGCTGTGAAAGTGCTGCACTCAATATGCCAGCAAATCTGGAAAACTCAGCAGTGGCCACAGGACGGGAAAAGGTAAATTTTCATTCCAATCCCACAGAAAGGCAGTTCCAAAGAATGCTCAAACTACTGCACAATTGCACTCATCTCACACACTAGTAAAGTAATGCTCAAAATTCTCCAAGCCAGGCTTCAGCAATACGTGAACCGTGAACTTCCAGATATTCAAGCTGGTTTTAGAAAAGGCAGAGGAACCAGAGATCAAATTGCCAACGTCCGCTGGATCATCAAAAAGGCAAAAGTTCCAGAAAAACATCTGCTTCTGTTTTATTGACTATGCCAAAGCCTTTGTGTGGATCACAACAAACTGTGGAAAATTCTGAAAGAGATGGGAATAACAGACCACCTGACCTGCCTCTGGAGAAATATGTATGCAGGTCAGGAAGCAACAGTTAGAACTAGACATGGAACAACAGACCAGTTCCAAATTGGGAAAGGAGTACATTAAGACTGTATATTGTCATCTTGCTTTTTTAACTTATATGCAGAGTACATCATGAACAATGCTGGGTTGTATGAAGCACAAGCTGGAATAAAGATTTCTGGGAGAAATATCAATAACCTCAGATATACAGATGACACCACCCTTATGGCAGAAAGTGAAGAAGAACTAAAGAGCCTCTTGATGAAAGTGAAAGAGGAGAGTGAAAAAGTTGGCTTAAAACTTAACATTCAGAAAACTAAGATCATGGCATCTGGTCCCATCACTTCATGGCAAATAGATGGGGAAACAATGGAAACAGTGAGAGACTATTTTCTCAGCCAGCAAAAAAACACGTTGTCTCT
The DNA here is from genome assembly GCF_054371585.1 of Giraffa tippelskirchi. Classification (NCBI taxonomy): domain Eukaryota; kingdom Metazoa; phylum Chordata; class Mammalia; order Artiodactyla; family Giraffidae; genus Giraffa; species Giraffa tippelskirchi. The sequence continues at coordinate 194,410,310 of NC_137275.1, forward strand.
AATGAGATTCACTAAGGCCATCAGCAAAAGTATTAACTGAGACATTACTTTGTCAACAAAGGTCCGTGTAATCAAGGCTGTGGTTTTTCCAGTAGTCATGTATGGATGTTAGAGTTGGACTATAAAAAGAGCTGAGTGGTGAAGAATTGATGCTTTTGAACTGTGGTGTTGGACAAGACTCTTGCGAGTCCCTTGGACAGCAAAGAGATCCAACCAGTCCATCCTAAAGGAAATCAGTCCTGAATAGTCATTGGAAGGACTGATGCTGAAGCTGAAACTCCAATACTTTGGCCACCGGATGTTTAGAACTGACTCACTGGAAAAGACCCTGATGCTGGGAAAGATTGAAAGCAGGAGGAGAAGGGGACAACAGAGGATGAGATGGTTGGACCGCATCACTGACTCAATGAACATGAGTTTGAGTAAACTCCGGGAGTTGGTGATGGACAGAGAGGCCCGGCATGCTGCAGTCCATGGGGTCACAATGAGTCAGACACGACTGAGTGACTGAATTGAACTGAAAAATTTGTAGAACAGAGTATGACAATTGTCTTGTTGGACGTTTATAGTAGCGTAGTTAACTGACCTACATGGACAGCTGCAGGAACAAAGGATTCTGGCCCCAAGAAGTTTACCAACAACCAGGTGCACCCCCTCCCATTTTAGTGTAAAAGAAGCCTTAGTTCTAACTCTGTTAAGGCGGTTCCTTGGGAAACTAGCCCACAATCTTCTTTGTCTACTGACTTCCCAAATAAAGTCGCTATTCATTGCTCCAAGAATTTGTCCCTTGATTTATTGCCCTGTCATGCAGCGAGCAGTACAAGCTTGAGCTTGTAACATCATCAGCTACTACTGAACTTTTTAAAAAGTTTATTTTTTATTTTCTTATAGTTTCATATCTGTAAGAAAACAGCAAAGATAATACAGAGTTTCCATATACTCCACAAAAGATTTCTCTTTGGTCAACATCTTACTTATACTGGGGCACGCTTGTCATAATTAAGGCGGCAACATTGGTAGGTAACTAGACTCCACACTTCATTTGGGTTTTATTGGTTTTCCTCCACTGTCCTTCTATTCTAGGATCTCACCTAAGATACCACATTATACTTAGTTATCCCGTCTCCTTAGGCTCCTCTAGCCTAAGGACATTTTCTCAGACTTTCTGTTTTTCATGACTTTGACAACATCAAGGAGTGCAGATTAGTTATCTTGTAGAATGTCTCTCAATTTTGGGTTTGTTGGATGGTTTTCTCATAATTAGCCTGGAGCTAGGGGTTTTGGGAGGAAGCCTACAGAGGTAAAGTGTCCTTCTTGTTAACAATGTATCAATACTATTACTGAATTTTTAAAGCTAACTCTTTAATCTTTTTATTTATAGCATCAGTAGCTCCATGAATTTTCTTTTGTACTTTTGCTGATGGCCTTACTGAATCTCATTGGAGAGAACTTTTTTTTTTTGCTGGCTCATCAGGTCCTAGCTAAGCCTTAATAGCAGAATATTTTTTATTTTTAATTTTTTTAATTTTAATTGGAGGCTAATTACTTTACAATATTGTGGTGGTTTTGCCATACATTCACATGAATCAGCCATGATTGTACGTGTGTTTCCCATCCTGACCCTCTCTCCCACCTCCCTCCCCATCCTATCTCTCAGGGTCATTTTGAAGGGGTTCTGCTCACTGAGTTTTGCCTCAGCTGGCTAACACAGCATTGGCTGTACTAGTAATGTAAGTTTTACTCCCTTGAGATGTAGAACACTTTTTTAAAAATGCTGCTAATAGGTAAATGGAAGCATTTCTAGTTCTTAAAGGTGCAGCTACTATCCAAGGTCTTTGTGAATACCATGAGGAAGTACTATTCTTATTGATAGGTAGGTGAAACTGAACTTACAGGAGCAAGGCTGAAGGAGAAACTATAAATATATTTTATATTTATATAAGTATAAACCATGTGTCTCATAGATGGCCCCCAAATTCCATGTTCACTTATTTTTTTAAGACTATAAAACTACCAATAAAGGTAATCTCCAAATTGCTGTTGTTGTAGACATTCACTATCTCTGGGCACAAAACCCAGTGTCTGTCATGAAATTTTCCGCACTCAAGCTTCCCTGTCTCTTATCCTGGGAGGGTCCTCTTGAAACTATGCCTTGGATCAAGAAACTACATCCACATCTCCATTTAATACTACTTCTCTGTGATTATTTGCAGTTACTAAGATTTGGAAGCAACCTAAGTGTCCATCAATAGATGAGTGCATAACAAAGATGTGGTACATATATACAATGGGATACTACTCAGCCATAAAAAAAGAACAAAATTTTGCCATTTGGGTGAACTTGAAAGGTATAATGCCAAGTGAAATAAATCAGACAGAGAAAGACAAATACTGTATGTTATCACTTATATGTGGATCTAAAAAACACAACAAACTAGTGAATACAACAAAAAAGAAGCAGATTCACAGATATAGAGAACAAACTAGTGGTTACAAGCAGGGAGATGGGAAGGAGAGGGTCAATATAGGGGTAGAGGATTAAGAAGTACAAACTATTAGGTATAAAATAGGCTACAAGAATATATTGTACAGCATGGGGAATACAGCCAATATTTGATAATAACTCTAAATGGAGTATAACCTTTAAATATTGTGAATCACCATATTGTATACCTATAACATCTAATATTGTACATTAACTATACTTCAGTGGGATTTTAACATTTTATCCACATCTACTAAAAAACATGTGGTTGTTCAGTTGCTAAAGACATAAAATGCTTTCCCAGCTAAAAACATGAAATGGTTACAAATTTTAGGAAAGCCAGCGATCTTGGATAAACAGAAAGCACTAGGGCAATTTCAAAATGGCAACAATCCTTATTGCCCTTCGAGAGGCCAGATGGAACAAATTTGTTCTGGAGTTTGTCTGACTACATTTTATTTTGTCTATTTTATTTATTTATTATTTTGGTGTGCATCTGTCTGTACTTACGGGCAACAGCTCTCCTGTAAGACAAGATAGAAGCAGACTGTTTATTGTAGATCTCAACTGAAGGTGCAGATGTTTGGGCTCAGTGAATAATAAACGATTCTTTGACCTATTTTTAATTTTAGTTCATGAAGTAATAGGAAAATACAGCAATTTTTTGAATGTGCTCTTGGAGAGAGACAGAGAGAGAGAGAGAGACAAACTCACTTGATAGTAGATGATTCTGGTTAGGTCCCAGGCCTCCTTTAAGACATCGTCCTTGTTCTCCTTTCCATCATCACTCCTCATCTGAACTTTCACGATTTTGTCTCTCCTGTCCTTGATTTCTCTTCCTGATGGACCCTGCTTGTTTCTGGGACATACTTTTCTGTTGGCATCCACAACTTTGCCTTGAATATCAGGGATCAGGGTGAGAAGTGCCTACATCTCCTCCTGCCTGGCTATGCTGGACCCGGCCCAACCAGATAAACCCCTCTACTGGCAGGAGGCAGGCCAGGCCAGGGCAGGGGCTTGGGGGCAGCAAGTGTCTTCCAATGGGCTAGTGTGCCCTTACCTACTTCTGGTGGCTGGGGTCACATAAAATCCTTTGGTTCTCGTCACCTTTGAACCAGGGAACCTCATGTACTGCCTCTAGTCTGGCTCCTGATCATTACATGTGGTTGCCTAGATGTGATTGAGAGAATGATGATGATGATGATAAAAATAACAACATATATTCAGTACATAAGAGACAAAAATTGTGCTGAGCATTTATAAACATCATATCTTTCAATGCCCACAACAGTTCTATCAGAGAAGGACTATTGTTATTCTCATTTTATGTTAGAGAACTAAGGTTCAGAGAAGCTAAATAACTTGTTCAAGGTCATCTAGCTGGAAAGAATCAGGGCTGGGTTTCAAACCAGTTTTGTCTGAGTTTTGAGCCCCTCTTTGTCAACTCTGCTATGGTTAATTTGGTTTAAATTAAACCAAAGAAATCTCATGTCCGGGCGCTGAGGGTTGTGGATGTGGGCACATATTTGTCTTGTATGTGTAAAAGAGACACAGTGCATGCATGTGTCTCTGTGTTCATGTCTATGTACAGATGTATATGTGCACTGCTTGTATATGAAAGTGTCTCTTTGCCTCTGTGTGTATGTTTATGTGTATTGTATGTCTGCACATATATATGCATTTGTGTGCACATCTGTTTATTTGTCAACATATATGTTTTTGTGTGTTTGTATGTGCATATGTGTGCTTCCCAGGTGGTGCTAGTGGTAAAGAACCTGCCTTCCAATGCAAGAGACATAAGAGACATGGGTTTGATCCCTGGGTCAGGAAGTTCCCCTCGAGGAGGGTATGGCAACCCACTCCAGTATTCTTGGCTGGAGAATCCCATGGACAGAGGAGCCTGGTGGCGACTGTCCACAGGGTCATAAAGAGTCGGACATGACCGAAGCAACTTGCACACATGCATGCACATGTGCATATGTATGAAAGTATATGCATGAATGCATAAATGTGTGATTTTATAGCCCAGCAAAAATGCAGCTGAGAGAGAACCTTGCTAAAAATAAAAGTTTCATGTTTCAGTCATGTGTACACATTTTCTACAGAAAATGGCTATAGGACATGCTTAATCATAGTCTGTCCTGATTAAATGGTTGAGGGTGTCTCAGCAGAGTCAGCGGGAGTGAGGCATGCTGTGTAAGTGCTGGGTCCTCTCCAGCCATCCATGCATCCTCCACTTCTGATGATTCTGAAACCAGGGTGCTTTGGCTACATTTTTTTTCTGAAAGTGAAAGTGAGAGTGTTAGTCACTCAGTTGTGTCCAACTCTTTGCAACTCCATGAACTGTTGCTCACCAGGTTCCTCTGTCCATGGAATTCTCCAGGCAAGAATACTATAGTGGGTAGCCATTCCCTTCTCCAGGGGATCTTCCCAACCCAGGGATTAAACCCAAGTCCCCTGCCTTGCAGGCAGATTCTTTACTGTCTGAGCCACCAGGGTGTGGGCTAACTTTTTTTATTTGGGGACATTGTGCATTTCTTGAGTAAATTCAAGTGAGCTATTTGAAGTTTATTTGGATGCTTCTCTTTTTTCCTTCAATAAAATGCCCTCTTTTCCAGGACTGTCCTAATAAACACAGCCAGGCCCTGAGAAGCTATTATAAAGCTATGTGAGACCACAATAAGATGGAGGTCTCGTAATTCCACTGTGGGTTTAAGAAATGTCAAGTGACAGAAACCTGAGTATACTCTTCATTTTCTTAAGCTAGTAGAATGCAATTATAACATGACTCACTTTACCACATGTGTTCATATGCATCCTCACGTGCATGCATGTGGATGATGGGTTCTTCAACATTTCAGCAGAGGGTTTAAAATCAAGACACTGTGCTAAGTGCTGCGGACTGCATGTCAGTTAGGAAACTCCTGATTGCAGGTTATAAAATATTAGTTGGGTACCAAGGTAGGGGAGCCACGGGAGCATTGAGACTTGACAAAGGTGAGGATTTTATCACTGGCATGGTTTATTATTGCTGGTACATAGAGATAATAAAAAGCAGATGGACTTTTAGTTGGTTTTATTACAGTTTTTGAATTCTCTGTGGACCACACACACTCTCCCCAACTGGGCAGATTGGCCTTACTGCTCCTCTGTTTGATTCATCACTGCAAAACACATCCCACAGTGAGGAAAGTTCATTTTCTCATGAAATAAAGTCTGGCATCAGATGGTTTCAGGGTTGCTTTGGAAACTGAGTATTATCAACAAAAATTCAGAATCTTTCTATTTTTCATTCTTCTCAACATCCTGGCAACATCATCAGGCTTGCCTCTCATCACCCAAGAGGCCATTAGGTAGAGATAAGACAATGCCTGGGCCAAGAAGATGTGTTTCCTCCAATGTTTCTTTAAACAGAGAGAACCATTGTCCAGGAGGACAACCCAGAAAGCTTTTGCAGAAGTTCCATTGTCCAGAGTTGGGTGATATGAGCATGAATTAGTTCAGGGGTAGGCAAACTCTCGACACTATAGCCCAAAGTTCCCCAACCTTCAGAATCTAATGCCTGATGATCTGGAGTTGATGTGTCAACAATAGAAACAGAATGCACAGTAAAGGTAATGCACCAGAATCATCCCCAAACCATCCCCTCAATCCCAGTTCACAGAAAACTTGTCTTCTTGTCTTCAAACTGGTTCGGTTCAGTTCAGTTCAGTCACTCAATTGTGTCCTACTCTTCATGAACCGCAGCACACCAGGCCTCCCTGTCCATCACCAACTGCCAGAGTCTACCCAAACCCATGTCCATTGAGTTGGTGATGCCATCCAACCATCTCATCCCCTGTTGTCCCCTTCTCCTCCTGTCTTCAATCTTTCCCAGCATCAGGGTCTTTTCCAATGAGTCAGCTCTTCGCATCAGGTGGCCAAAGTATTGGAGTTTCAGCTTCAACATCAGTCCTTCCAATGAACACCCAGGACCGAACTCCTTTAAGATGGTCTGGTTGGATCTCCTTGCAGTCCAAGGGACTCTCAAGAGTCTTCTCCAACACCACAGTTCAAAAGCATCAGTTCTTCTGTACTCAGCTTTCTTTATAGTCCAACTCTCACATCCATACATGACTACTGGAAAAACCATAGCCTTGACTGGACAGACCTTTGTTGACAAAGTAATGTCTCTGCTTTTTAATATGCTGCCTAGGTTGGTCATAACTTTCCTTCCAAGGAGTAAGTGTCTTTTAATTTCATGACTGTAATCACTATCTGTAGTGATTTTGGAGCCCCTCAGAAATAAAGTCAGCCACTGTTTCCCTATCAAATTGCTATGAAGTGATGGGACCAGATGCCATGATATTAGTTTTCTGAATGTTGAGCTTTAAGCCAACTTTTTCACTCTCCTCTTTCACTTTCATCAAGAGGCTCTTTAGTTCTTCTTCACTTTCTGCCATAAGGGTGGTGTCATCTGCATATCTGAGGTTATTGATATTTCTCCTGGCAATATTGATTCCAGCTTGTGCTTCCTCCAGCCTGGCATTTCACATGATGTACTCTGCATATAAGTTAAATAAGCAGGGTAACAATATACAGCCTTGATGTACTCCTTTTCCTATTTGGAACGAGTCTGTTGTTCCATGTCCAGTTCTAACTGTTGCTTCCTGACCTGCATACAGGTTTCTCAAGAGGCAGGTCAGGTGGTCTGGTATTCCCATGTCCTTCAGAATTTTCAAACTGGTTACTGGTGACAAAATTTTAGAGGCTGCTGCTCTAGCCCAAAGGTTGAATCTAGCCAGCCACCTGTTTTGGTTCAGCCCACAAGCTAAGAACGTTTTTTACATTTTTAAATAGTTGAAAAAAATCAAAAGAAAAATCATATTTAATTGCATGAAAATTGAAAAAATTCAGAGTTCAGTGTCCATAAATAAAGTATTATTGGAATACAACCATACTCAATTATTATGCATTGACTAAGGTTGCTTCCACTGTCCAGTGACTGAGGCCACTCTGGAGAGAATACTTAATATTTACTGAAAATACTTACTATCTGGCCCTTTAGGGAAAGAGTTTGCTGACCTCTGAGCTATCTGAATAGATGTCTGGGGGCACCTGGCATTTTCAGCCTCTATGATGCGCTGCTTACAGAGATTTAAGTGACTTGGCCAAGGCTACTCAGCAAGTGTCACAGATTCTGCGGGCAGATATATCTGTTTTGTCAATTTAATAACTTGATATACAGGTATTTGACCAGCAAAAGTGATTTTATTTGGGAATAGCAGAGGAATTGCAACTCCAGAGGTGTAGACTATGGTGGATCAGAGGCAAATCCAGAGAACTAGGAAGGGGTTTTTGCTTCTATAGGGAAAAGGGAGGAGTTGGGAGGGGCTGTGATAACAAAATAGTCCGTTGGAAGAAGCTGGGCAACCAAAGTATAAAGACTTGTCATTGGCTGGGCTGCTACAGTCTGGGCTGTCCTGAGGCATAGAGTTTTCTTCTTCCTATTGGATAGTAAAGTAAGAGCATCTTCTTGTCACAGATGTAGGTGTTTGTTTCATCCTGTTTGGAGTAATTGACAGGTGCATAGTGAGGTATGAGAACTTCCACTACAGGCCTATCCTGCCTGATTTTAGCTGTGCTAGCGTGCATGCTAAGTTGCTTCAGTCGTGTCTGACTCTGTGTGAATCTGCGAACACAGCCGCTGAGGTTTTTTTAATCCCACAACTTTCTTACTCTTTGTCCTGTAATGTTCAGCAGGTGAACCTTTAACAATGAGGTGGAATTGTTCTATGGAACAGCATCAGCAAAGCAGAGTTTTGAAGTTACATGGGATGGCAAAGAGTATGAAAAAGGTGCAGCTGGAAAAGATTTAGCTGGAAAAAGATACTGCAGGAAATTAGGCTAGAGCCAGGTTGTGGAGGGCTTTGACTGTTGAGCTAAAAAGAACTTTATTCTATTGAAATGGAAGGCTTTTTTGAGGAAGAGATGAACTGTTTTGAGATCAGAATTCTGATGAAGATGTGACAGATGGGATAAATGTCTGATGACGCGATTTTTTTTTTTAATTTTTACAATGTTGTGTTAGCCCTTTCATCAAATATCAACACTATAAAGGGATCCCACCATTCCTTTATAAAGCTCAGGGAGGTACAGTGTCATGAAATGGGCTTGAAGGTGTGTGTGTTTTGCTTGGCCTCACAGAGATTTTTCTTAAAGGAAATAAACCATTAAAAATTAGAAGACTAATGTAAAAATATGACTTCTAGCTTCTCTCAAATGGATAGGAACATCTGGCAATCAATTTCACATTCTCACATGACAGAAATTGGCTGAGGTTGAGTTGGAACTGATGTTTCTAGATTCTCCATAGTCATTACCATTGCTTATTATTCTCTTGACATGGAGGTCAAGTGTGAGTTGCTATTTATAATTACTGTGTTAGTTAGGAAATGCAAGTTGCTATAACAAATGAACCCTGACATTTCAGTGTCCCAGTGATATATAGAAATATATCAGGTTATGCATGTAACAATCCAATGTGGCTGTCTCTGGGAGTGGATAGCCTTCCTCCACACAATCATTCAGGGTCTCAGACTCCACCTATCTCATGGCTCAGCACTCTAAGCCTGGAATCCTATGCATGCAAGTGGTGGGTGGGGAAAAATAAAGTGGAGTAGGATCAGATTTTTCATAGATTTGGCTCAGAAGTAACATACAATAGTAAGTGCTTCTGCCAATTGTTTGCTTGATCCCTGGCCTGTGGCTAATGCATTGCTTTAGAACAACAATTTAATGAATATAAAGGGTTGGTTTGGGGTTGCTCTGCTGAATTTCTACTAGAGTCTGGTTACTATATCTATTTACTGACCACTTAAGTTTTTCCATCAGCTTCCTCTTGGTTATGTATTTGACTATATGTTTTGTTATCTTTGATTGTATAACAGACTATTTCAAAGCCTCATGGCGTAAAAATACCCAATTGTTTTATTCTGAAGGTCAGGAGTTTGAGTAAGAAGAACACGAATGACTTGGCTGTGCTTCTCTGTGATTGGGACTTGGCTGGGAAGTCTTGAATGTCTGGGGACCTACTAAAATGACTGGAGGATGGAGATATCTGACGGTTCTTTCATTCACATAGCTGAAGACTGAGCTATTTGAGACTGTTGACTGGGGTGATACACAGTACCTCATAGTGTGCTTGAAGTTTCCTCATAGCATGGCAGCCTCAGGATATTCAGACTTCTCACATGGTGGTGCACAATTCCAAGAGTGTTTAGCAAGCAAGGTAGAAGCTCCATAACCTTTTAGGATTTAGCCTTCAAAGATTCTGTACTATACTGTACTTCTATAGCACATTATTGATCAAGACAGATACAAGTCAACCCTGACTCGAAGAGAGGAGACACAGAACCCCACCTGATGGGGTTCTTGATGGAAAGAATGTCAAAACACTTAAGGCCAGGTTTTAAAAATTTATATAGTCTGGCACATTATTTAACATCCCTGTGCACATAACATTAAGCAGGTCATTCAACTAAAGGAGTAAACTTTCGTCTAAAGTGCAAAATATCTCTAATTTGTGATTTCTCTAATCATCTCTTACCAACCTGGGGAGATAAAGTGAATGAGAACAATTCTAATTTCCCCAAACTATGATAAACGCCACATATCCCAGGTAATCCATTTAAAAGTCTAGGTTTCTTCTTTTGAATTTTAATGTATTCGACTTTGAGTCAATACAGAATTCTCTCTAGTCTGACATGTGGCTTCTGTCTGCTCTCAAAATGTGTCTAAATCTTCAAGACTCACTACAGACCAACCAGTCCATCTTAAACAGGATTCATAATTCTGAGTACACATGGCTCTAGATCAGGGTCTTAATTTCAGGTCCACAGATAAAATTCAAGGTGTCCATGACCTTAGATGAGACCAATTACATGTTTATTTTCACTAACTTCTAACTGAAATGCAGCATTTTTTTCAGTTATGAATATAGGCAACAAACCCCATTAATATTAGCACTATCTATGATGCTGGGACTTTTCCAGCAAAAAAATAAGTGATGATACATTCATATATTATTACATTTGTTACAGTTATCTTGAAATATTATTTGCAAGGTGAATGCAGAGAAAAAGAGCGAGCCAGGCAGTCAGGCAAAAGGTAAATTTATTAAAGGGAAAGAGAGGGTGACTGGTCCTTAAGAAGAACCAGTGTCCTCCCTTTCAGATGGGGTCTTTCTTATATTCTGTCATTGAAAAATTCTCTGAAGGGATGGTTAACTTTAGCCAGTAGTTGAGTCCTGTGGTCACGTAGCCAGAAGTCTGGAATCCGGTGGCCTTGTAGCTTTGAGAAGATAGGAGCCAGTGAGAAAACAGAATGTCATTTGGGCAATTTGGTCAGTCTCAAGGGTCACTGTGGTTTTAGTCTTTGTTTGCGAGGTCAACATAATAAGCCATTTTAACAATGAGCCCCCATGTAGATCCTATCATTATTTGTGCTCCTCATTACTTTGGAATTGTGGTTGTCATTAGTCATGCTAGACTGCATGTGACCACGGTTTTCGTGTCTACAGACACATGTTAAACAAAGCTGGACAGTTTATCCAGACAACTCTGGCCCCAGCCATGGTTCAGCCCCCAGCTCACAAAATCCTGTTTTCTCACCTTGTTGCCAGTCACATATATTGCTTTGCATTGTTCTCTATCCACAGTTGTTGAAACATAGAAGGATGGGTTATTTTTATTGTTTTGTAACATTTTGCAAAATTAGTCTCAAATGTGAATTCACAGCCCTCCAGAGAGTGGTACACCTGTTCTTCCTGGAATTCTGGAGGTGTCCATGAGTGAGGGTACAGGCAGGGCTGACAGAGGAGACACAGTGACTATGGGCATAGGAAGTTGGGAGAGTGGTACAAGTCTTGGTAGCACTTTTATTTGAAATCTTAGGGTTCTTCCCTTTGGACAGGGCCATGATGGGGAGAAAAGCAGAGGTTTTACAAAATTATTATTTTGGGGGTAAGTGATACATGCACATGGCACAAAATTTAAAAGATAGAAAAATAATTCAGTAAAAGTACTTATCTTACTCCTTCCCTCAGCCATCTCTTTCCTTCCCTAGTGACAACAACTGCCATCAGATTTTTGGGTATAACTCTCCATCTAATGAATTTGTGTACAGTCAACACATAACCCACACATATCATGCCTTCATTATGGTAAAAGCCTTCTATTGTTTTAATATCATGAAAACAATGCATTATGTTATAAAATTCAAATTGTATATTATAAAATTCAGTTGTACCAGTTTCAAAATGAAAGGCTTTCTGATGCTTCTCCTTGAAGAAAATTCTTTAACTTTTATTTTTCTAGTGTTTCTGATGTCCAGATCTATACTTGGAATAAAGTTCATATACCTCTGTTTCTTTAGTTATCAACTTTAGATAAGATATAGTACTCTTTATTTTGAAATATTTTAACTAAACCTAAGTTAACAAATGTAATTTCTCTCTTTCCAGTTTTTAAAATAAGCCATTCTTTCCTTTTAAATCATTTTTTGGTTATTTATACAGCTGTAATAGCTGTTACTTTCATAGTAATCAGCGAACTAAGATGGACTGGAATGGGTGAATTTAACTCAGATGACCATTATATCTACTATTGTGGGCAAGAATCCCTTAGAAGAAATGGAGTAGCCGTCATGGTCAACAAAAGAGTCCAAAAGGCAGTACTTGGATGCAATCACAAAAACGATAGAATGATCTCTGTTCGTTTCCAAGGCAAACCATTCAGTATCACGGTAATCCAAGTCTATGCCCTGACCAGTAACGCCGAAGAAGCTGAAGTTGAATGATTCTATGAAGACCTACAAGACCTTCTAGAACTAACACCCAAAAAAATGTCCTTTTCATTATAGGGGACTGGAATGCAAAAGTAGGAAGTCAAGAAACACCTGGCGTAACAGGCAAGTTTGGCCTTGGAGTACAGAATGAAGCAGGGCAAAGGCTGATAGAGTTTTGCATGAGAACGCACTGGTAATAGCAAACACCCTATTCCAACAACACAAGAGAAGACTCTACACGTGGACATCACCAGATGGTCAACACCGAAATCACATTCATTATATTCTTTGCAGCCAAAGATGGAGAAGCTCTATACAGTCAGCAAAAACAAGACTGGGAGAAGACTGTGGCTCAGATCATGAACTGCTTATTGCCAAATTCAGACTTAAATTGAAGAAAGTAGGGAAAACCACTAGACCATTCAGGTATGACCTAGATCAAATCCCTTATGAGTATACAGTGGAAGTGACAAATAAATTTAAGGGACTAGACCTCATAGACAGAGTGCCTGATGAACTATGGACAGAGGTTCGTGACGTTGCACAGGAGACAGGGATCAAGAAATTCCCCATGGAAAAGAAATGCAAAAAAGCAAAATGGCTGTCTGAGGAGGCCTTACAGATAGCTGGGAAGAGAAGAGAAGTGAAAAGCAAAGGAGAAAAGGAAAGATATTCCCCTCTGAATACAGAGTTCCAAAGAATAGCCAGGAGAGATAAGAAAGCCTTCCTCAGCGATCAGTGCAAAGAAATAGAGGAAAACAACAGATTGGGAACGACTAGAGATCTCTTCAAGAAAATTAGAGATACCAAAGGAACATTTCATGCAAAGGTAGGCTTGATAAAGGACAGAAATGGTATGGACCTAACCGAAGCAGAAGATATTAAGAAGAGGTGGCAAGAATACACAGAAGAACTGTACAAAAAAGTTCTTCACAACCCAGATAATCACGATGGTGTGATCACTCACCTAGAGCCAGACATCCTAGAATGTGAAGTCAAGTGGGCCTTAGAAAGCATCACTACGAACAAAGCTAGTGGAGGTGATGGAATTTCAGTTGAGCTATTTCAAACCCTGAAAGGTGATGCTGTGAAAGTGCTGCACTCGATATGCCAGCAAATTTGGAAAACCCAGCAGTGGCCACAGGACTGGAAAAGGTCAGTCTTCGTTCCAGTCCCAAAGAAAGGCAATGCCAAAGAATGCTCAAACTACCGCACAATTGCACTCATCTCACATGGTAGTAAAGTAATGCTCAAAATTCTCTAAGCCAGGCTTCAGCAATACGTGAACTGTGAACTTCCAGATGTTCAAGCTAGATTTAGAAAAGGCAGAGGAACCAGAGATCAAATTGCCAATATCCGCTGGATCATCAAAAAAGCAAGAGAGTTCCAGAAAAACATCTATTTCTGCTTTATTGAGTATACCAAAGCCTTTGACTGTGTGGATCACAATAAACTGTGGAAAATTCTGAAAAAGATGGGAATCCCAGACCATCTGACCTGTCTCTTGAGAAACCTGTATGCAGGTCAGGAAGCAACAGTTAGAAGTGGACATGGAACAACAGACTGGTTCCAAAGAGGAAAAGGAGTACGTCAAGGCTGTATATTGTCACCCTGCTTATTTAACTTATATGCAGAGTACATCATGAGAAATGCTGGGCTGGAAGAAACACAAGCTGGAATCAAGATTCCCGGGAGAAACATCAATAACCTCAGATATGCGGATGACACCACCCTTATGGCAGAAAGTGAAGAAGAACTAAAGAGCCTCTCGATGAAGGTGAAAGAGGAGAGTGAAAAAGTTGGCTTAAAGCTCAACATTCAGAAAACTAAGATCATGGCATCTGGTCCCATCACTTCATGGGAAATAGATGGGGAAACAGTGGAAACAGTGTCAGAGTTTATTTTTTTGGGCTCCAAAATCACTGCTGATGGTGATTGCAGCCGTGAAATTAAAAGACGCTTACTCCTTGGAAGGAAGGTTATGGCCAACCTAGATAGCATATTAAAAAGCAGAGACATCACTTTGCCCATAAAAGTCCGTCTAGTCAAGGCTATGGTTTTTCCAGTGGTCATGTATGGATGTGAGATTTGGACGGTGAAGAAAGCTGAGCGCTGAAGAATTAATGCTTTTGAACTGTGGTGTTGGAGAAGACTCTTGAGAGTCCCTTGGACTGCAAGGAGATCCAATCAATCCATCCTAAAGGAGATCAATCCTGGGTGTTCATTGGAAGGACTGATGTTGAAGCTGAAACTCCAATACTTTGGCCACCTCATGTGAAGAGTTGACTCATTGGAAAAGACCCTAATGCTGGGTAGGACTGGGGGCAGGAGGAGAAGGGGACGACAGAGGATGAGATGGTTGGATGGCAAAACCAACTTGATGGACATGGGTTTGGGTGGACTCCGGGAGTTGATGATGGACAGAGAGGCCTGGCGTGCTGCAATTCATGGGGTCACAAAGAGTCGGACACGACTGAGCGACTGAACTGAACTGAACTTTCATAGTGTCGATTTTAATAACATTTGTTTTCTGTTTCACATATATGATTCATTAGTCTATGCATTGTCCGCATATGTTCATTCTTAATATTAAAACTAATCAAAATTTATGTTTTACTATGTAGATGTTATTTATTACCAAACTGATTATTGTGATGAGACACTGAGAAAATGAAATATAACCTAACCTGCTGTCACTAGAAGCAATATTAATAATAAGGTTAGTACATATGAAGCACTATCAATTCCACCTTGCTTATTTATTTTTAAAATTTGCCTTAATTGAGATGTAATTGACATAATATGGCTCCCCTGGTGGCTCAGTGGTAAAGAATCCACCTGCAATGCAGGATATGTGGGTTTGATCGATCCCTGGGTTGGGAAGTTCCCCTGGAGAAGGAAATGGCAACCCACTCCAGTATTCTTGCCAGAAATCTCATGGACAGAGGAGCCTGGCAGGCTATAGTCAATGGGGATCACAAAAGAGCTGAACACTACTTAGTGACTAAAATAACAACAACAAATTGTGTAATTAAAGATATATACTGTGTTGATTTGATACATTTATATATTGCAATTTCCATTATAACTTTAGCTACCATCTCTAAGACATCACACAATTATCATTTCTTTTTTGTGGTAGGAAAAGATTAAGATCTAGTCTCTTAGTAACTGTGAACTTTATAATACAGTATTGTTGACTATAGTCACTATGCTGTGCATTAGATCTCCAAGACTTACTCATTTACTGGTTGGAAGTTTGTGCCCTCAAACAATATCTCCTCAATTCCCCCAGTCCTAGCTCTGGTAACCACCATTCTGCAATGTTTTTATGAGCTTGGCTCTTCAGATTTCACATAGAAGTGATATCTTACAGTATTTGTGAAATGTCTTACAGGGAAGGACAAATACTGAATGGTATCACTTCTATGTGAAATCTATAAATCCCACTTTGAAGATGAGGATGCAGTGGTCCAAGGGATTAAGAACTTTGCTCAAAATTCACATAAATAATAAGTAGAGCAGGGTGGATAGAATTTGAAACTGAGCAGTTAAGATTCTAGAGCCCATGATCTTTAACCACTGTACTATTCTGCCTCCTTAGGCAACAAAATCAAAAGGATTCTCTTGCTTTATGCTCCATCAATTTCCTGTCTCCTAAAATTCCTTGTAGTAAAGACTATATTGAAACGGTTGAGGCAAAATGTAAGAGTAACCCCTCCACCTTTTCTGTAATGATCACCCATCCCAAAGGAAACAAACAGGTCTAGTGTGGTGGATATCTTTCCAGTCCTCTTGCCATGTAATTTAATGGACTCACATATTGCATCCTTTACCCTTTGACTTGCTTTTTGATTTGGAGATCTTTCAGTATAAAAGTATACTACCTTCTTTTTTAAACAACAGTATAAAATTTCTTTAAATGGGTGTATCATAATATACAAGATCACTCTACCACTGATGGATGCTGGGATTTTCCCCAGTTTTCAATATTAAATATGAAGCAGCCAAGAACATCTTAGTTCATGCTATATGGGCACATGTGTTTCTGTAAGATTCGTTGGTAGCAATGAAATTGCTAAAAATGCAGACACGTTTAAAATTGTGATAAGTCTTGCCAGATTAATTCCCTTCCCCAAACAAAATTTAAAATGTATACTTCTTCCATGTTGAATGAGAATGCTTGTTTCTTGATATCATCTTCAATACTTGA
The DNA here is from genome assembly GCF_054371585.1 of Giraffa tippelskirchi. Taxonomy (NCBI): domain Eukaryota; kingdom Metazoa; phylum Chordata; class Mammalia; order Artiodactyla; family Giraffidae; genus Giraffa; species Giraffa tippelskirchi. The sequence goes on from NC_137275.1 coordinate 194,426,833, forward strand.
AATCGTCAATGTTTTCAATTTTTTTTGCCAAACTTATTGGTAAAAACATTGAAATCTGGCTGTTCATGTGCATTTCTTTATTATTAATGCATTTCACTATCTTTTTGTTGACATTTCACCATTTGTTTATTGACATTTGAAATTCTTCCGCAAATTGCCTGTTCATAGCCTTTGCTCATTTAACTATCGAGATATGGGCCTCTTGTAGATTTTTTTAGGAAATACATATGTTTTGGATACTAATCTTTCATTTAGGATGTTGCAATACTTTCCTTCAATGTGTTGCTTGTTTTACACTTTTATTTGTGATATCCTTTGTCATACAGAATTTTAAATTTTTAAGTAGTCAAATCTGTCAATCTAGTAGACATGTTTCAATTAGCATCGTCAACCCAAAATGTCTAACACTGCATTTCTTCCTGTTTCCTCAGCTACCTTCTCCTCTTGGCCCTTCATTCACTCATTAATTGAACAAATGTTGCAATGCCAGGGGACTACTGAGTTTGTTTTTATTTTTATCACAAGAGTGGCTGGCAAACTTCATGACTCATGCTTTTGTAATTTTATAAAAAGCACGAGAGAAGTTTGAACACATCTTTTTAAATACGATTAGCATGAAGTTCACTTAGAAGCAGTAAACAATAGGCTGTTGAGACTGTGTCTTTGCAAGCTGCTGCACTGAAACATCATTGCAAATTACTAAGTATGTTGCCTCAGGATAGCTTTCTCAACCCTGATGTTGTCAAGCTTTATTTGATTCTCTTTGGCTCACTAATCTCCAAACCAGACCTCTTTGCAGCCCACAGAGACCCCATTTTTTATTGTGAGCACAAGAGTGGGATGTGTGTGAAAGGAATGGTCCAAACTTCTGGACGTGCCCCGGGCAGGTGTTCCCTCACTGCCATGGAGATTGTTCCTGAATCCTCCTCATGCTGGAGTGGGAGTTGGGAAGAAAACTTAGGGGAAGGTATCAGTTTGAAAAATGAGGTTTCTTTCCTTGCTTCTTGGGATCCCTCTTCATGCTTCCTCTTCCTGCTGTCTCTCCCACCGGTCCTGTCAAGGAAGGAAGCACAGTGCTTTATGTTCATTCCTGTCCTCCCCCAGCACCCGTGCCGTCCTTTGGGAAACTCACAGCAACTTCGCATTGCAGAGCACTTGACAGCATGGAACTTGGATTGACTCACACTCGTGAATTTCCCTTCCTGAAACCTTAGGATGCCATGGGGTCCCCCAGCTGATTTCATAAATGTGGTGTCACATTGTAAATCAAGCAGCTGCAGAGTGGCCAGAACATCTGCTTGGTTCTGCTAGTCTCTTTACACTGAAAAGAAAACTAGCTCTAAAGAGGTCAGTAATATGTGAGCACTGCCAGCTATTACTCTTATCAGGTATGGACTAGAAATATCAGGATCTTTTGTTTCTTAAAAACACCACCTTCACACCCTCACACACAGCATGGCTTCATGGAACTCTGCTTAAAGGATGAGATAGTAGGAAAAGAAAATGAACAAGTGGTATCTTGGAGTTTATTGGGATCTTTGTTCATTTTTAGCAAGTTAAAGATGTTGGGAGAGTGATAGAAAGTAAATAGAAAAAGAGGGTGCAAGAGAAGAATTGTTCTCTACAACCATTAGGTTGGGCATGGGAGGCCATTTTTTTTTTAAACAAAATTTTACCCAGTTCCTTTTCTCATAGACAAGTGTATTAGGTTAGACTTTGCTGTGATAACAAACATATCCTCTCCTAAATTTGAACAAACTTACCACAAAGGTTTATGTATAACTCATGCAACTTTGATTGAGTTCAGGTGACCCTCCCTGGGGAGTTGACCCCCAAGCTTGGAGAAGAGGAACTGGGTGGCAAACAGTTGCACAAAGCTCTTAAGAGTTTGTTCTGAAAATGACATATGCTGCTTCTGCTCACTGAACTAGCCACACAGCCACAGCCCCTGCAGGGAGGTGTGGAAATGTGGAAGAGCTTAGAGATATCTGGCAAGTAGTACATGTCTCTGACACCCCAAGCTGTGTTTGAGGCAGACATAGCAGAGATAACAATTTCTCCTTGTTATTCCTTAATTCTTAGCTTTGGATTTAGCAGATCTCCCTGCCTTTATTCTTCCTCTCCACTTCTACTACCAATAGCCATGAGCATATGCTAAAATATCATCTTAAATGAAAGGTAGAAAGGCTGTGTGACTTAAAATGTGTGTGTGTAGAAGAATATCTACAGCCTATCTATAATTCATACAAATGAAGAGATTATCATTCAAAATATAGAGTTGCTAATAAAAGTTCTCAACTGATTCTCAGCCCCTAACCAGTTTCTACAGCAGCTCACTTGGTCAGCAGTTTAAACCCATCCTTATTTTACTCTGGAAATCACTTGGGACACTAGTTAAATATCCACATGCCTGGCCCCATATTAAATTCACTTAAATTCATTCAGCATTTCATTGGAATAGGGCTCATTTTGAAAGGGCTCCACAGATTATTCCAATAAACACTGAAATTTGAGAAAGGTTAACATATTAATTTTCTCAGGAGAATTTGCATGTTTTAAAAGGAAGGCTGAAAGAAGAAAATATTTCATATGAAAGAATGATTTACTAGCAGTTGAAATTCAAACACAAGAGGGGATGTGGTCTTTGGGTGTAGACCTTTCTAGATTGGGTCAGATTAAATATATTTGCTTATTCAGTTGTGTCAAGTTAGGGTGTACAGTTTTGTTTGTACTATTTTGCTGGTTTTTTAAGTCTCTTTCAGATATTTTATTGTATTCTTTGTTGCATGCATGGAGTCTCTCTCATGGGGGATAGTTTCCCAGTACAAGCTTTTCATTTTTGATTGTGAACGTATCTTCAGTAGGGGCTGTTTTCTCTCCTACCAGGATCTCTGATTTTCGGAATGTGGAAGCATCCCTACAGAGTGGTTTCTGTTTGGTTCTACCAGGTGTCCAAAGGGTTTTAGTTGCTTAGAAACATTTCTCTGCAGTTGGCATCATGGCACCACGAAGGTGCCCAGGCAAGAAAGAGTCTAATTGGGATTCCTAACTACAGGCATGTTGTTTTTAGTTCCATCCGTCCAAAGCCAGGCTTCCCAGGTGGCACAGTGGTAAAGAATCTGCCTGCCAATGCAGGAGTCGCAGGAGATGTGGTTTCGATCCCTGGGTCGGGAAGATTCCTTGGAGGAAGAAACGGCAACCCACTTCAGTATACTTGCCTGGGAAATCCATGGACAGAGCAGCCTGGTGGGCTACAGTCCATAGGGTCACAAAGAGTTGGACACAACTGAGCACACGTGCACACACATATTCATGCACGCATGCATCCAAAGCCACGGGCAAGATAACACTTCCCTGCCACTAAGTAAGCCCAGTTGTAGTTGTTTTTTTTCCCCCCTAGGCTCTTCTTCTTAAAGCAAATAGCCCTTCCAGGGCTCTAGGTCATAAATCTTATCCCTTTGGAATTCCTGGATCTTTCCTGATACCCACAATTCTCTTGCTTGGGCATCCATGGCATCAACTGTAGAATCTAACTCTGTAGCTTATGATTTTTCCTTTTATTTCCTGGTCCTTGATTTCAGATTAGAATAGGATTTTTTAATGGCTATATTTTATCTACTATAGGTTTGGAGCCAGATCAAGAAAAAGGGCCTCAGTCTGCCATTTCCCTGAAGTTTTATAAGACTTTTAAGGAACTTATTAGTTATCTATATTTTATATACAGTAGTGTGCCAATCCCAATTTTTTATGCCAATCCCAATCTTCCAATTTAAAACACAGGGAACTATACTCAATACTCTGTAATGGCCTATATGGGAAAAGAATCTAAAAAAGAGTGGATGTATGTGTATCTATAACAAATTCAGTTTGCTGTACACCTGAAACTAACACAGCATTGTAAATCAATTACATCCCAATAAAATTTTAAAAAATAAATTCTCTTCCACAAAAAAAGACTTTTAAGGAAGTATGTTCCCTTGTAGTTGTGTTCATTTGTTTTGTGCTATCAATGCTGTTTTGTTTGATGAATTTCCTTGGCCCTTGAATAATATTTGATGGTAAAAGGTCCCAATTTAAGCAGAAAACAGACCATTAATCACACTTTCCCATGGAGCTTAGTTCATTTTCCCTACATAGTTATCATCATGCCTCGTTGTTGTCAGTTCCACACAGCTTTGCCTTCTATACTACAGGCTTCTGGGACCAGAAACCAGATCTTTCATCTTTTTATCTTCGGTGCTGACACAATGCCTAGCACACAGAGCTGGACAGGGAATGTTTGTGTTGCTGGTAATAAGTCAGGAAACCTTGATGATGATGGTATTAATGGTGGTGGTAGTGAAGGTGATGGTAATGATGATGGTGATGATGTATGCTTACCATGCAAGAAAGGCCTTACACAGAATTCTGGTTCTGATGTGAATGGTTATAACATCCTTCTTGGATGGCTTTTAACTAGTCTATGTAGAGTAATACTTGCTTCTGCCTAGATGTGCACACATCCTTTACATAGTTTCAGATGAGAGCCTACCCAAGGGATTGGAAATGCACAAAAATTCAGGGAGCAATAGTCTTCTTGTTCTCAGTGATGATTTTGGTCCCCAAGTACACAGTCAGAGGCTTTCTGTTACACATTCTGCCTGGCAACCTGCCTCCTTTCCTCTCTTTCTTCCTCTTTCCCTTCCTCCTTTTTCCATTCTTCTCTCGCATTTTACCACCACAGGTAAAAGTTCTTAACTGAGACAAGCTATAGTATTTTATCAATGAATATTTGATTAATTAATTCTTTTCATTATCCTTAAAAGGAAAGAGTATTGTCTACCTCCCCTTTTTATACAGAGGCAACTAATGTGCAAACTAATGATAATAGTTAACATTTACTAAAGGCATTATTATCCACTGGGTACATGTTACTAAGCATTTTATATCAGTGGAGCAACTTCATCTCAGAAACTATCTGTGAGAGGGGGATATGAAACATATACCTGATGCATATAACAATTCATTCCAGATCACACACCCGGTAAATGTTAGAGCTGAGCTCAGAATCTGGGTTATCCGGCTAGAAAGCCTGTTCTCCTGGTTATTGTGCCATACTGTAAAGAGTACCCATCTGCTGAAGATCCACTCCAGGTTGGAGTGTCCACCAGGCCCAACCACATAGGTGGGACCCTTATTTTTTACTCAAGAGTGATATACAGGGATAAAAAGTGCTAGGCCCCTCACCCCCTTTCAGGTTGGCAGATTCAAGAAGAAGGGAAACCAAAGCTGTTAAGTTGCCTCTGGCAAGTCTGTCTGAAAGTTTGGGTCAGTGTCAAAGATTTGTGGTTTAAATATCTTGGATTCTTCTCCTGGTTTCTTGATGATAGGGTTATATTTTAATAATGCAGTGATAGCAATGTTTAAAATATTAATATAACTTTTAGAAAGATAAGATAATATTCTCAAAAAAGAATACTCATATTAAGTTTTTCAATGATCCAAAATCAATTTTAAGATGTAAGCAAGTCTATTTTCCAGTGAAAAGAGAGAGAGAGATACAGAGAGAGACAAAAGAGAGAGATAAAGAGACAGAGAGAGGGAAATATGGAAAATACTGACCTTAACACAGACTCTAGAGAAGCTGGTGGTCTGAGTGCGAGGTGTGTTGCTGGCATTGCAGAGAGGGAGTCTGGCCAAGGTGGCACTCTTGTAAGAGATGATGCTTACCTGTTCTGCCTGCTCTGGGGACTAGGATCTAGACTATAATTATGTGTGTGTTTGTGTATAGGATCCACTGGATCTGATATCTATTCACTGCAGTATCTCGTAACTCCATGTTACTAAAGAAGATTAGGTAGGGGATATGGGCAGACTCTAGGACGTTGTTTTGTAAAAATGCTAACATGAAACCTTTTTCCCTTCTTCCAGCTTATTTCCTCTCTGGTGACTGAAATTTAATTAATCATTGGAAATTAGTAAACACCTTGAACCATGAAGTGGAGCATGGAGGAACAAAGAGAGTGAGCTGGATCCTTGATCCCATGGACAGCAATATTGGTCCTGGACTGCTTTGGTTTAGACAAGAAAAATGTCCCTTTAGCTAAAACGATTCCTAATGTGAGTTTTATACTACTTGCAGCTAAACCTAATTGGAGTTGATCCATTCCATACCAAATGACTCCCAATGGCCTTTACACAGTGTGAGTTGGAGAAAAGCAATGCCTACTTCATGATTCAATCATTTAGGGACTGGCAGATGAGACCAGAGAAATTCTATCTGGACAAGGGTGGGAGTACTCACCCTGACTGGACACTTCTTCCTATGTTCCTTGCCTAACCAGTGGCATATTGATTATTTTGAATTAAAACTACTTGAGAAATGGCCAGTTGAATGCAAATTATATTTAAAAGAAGACATTCTGAGAATAGATCTGAAACTAGATCTATGGTTACTGAAGGGTAAGAGCAGGGGAAGGATAAATTGGAAGACTGGGATTGATGCATACACATTACTATATATAAAATAGGTAACTAATAAAGACTTGCTGTATAGCACAGGGAACGTTAACACTCTGTAATGACCTATACGGGAAATTAATCTAAAACAGGGTAGATAAATGTGTAACTGATTCACTTTGCTGTACATCTGAAACTAACACAACACTGTAAATCAACTATATCCCAATAAAAATAAAAAATGCATTCTGGCACCCTCTTATTTCCTTCTGAAAGCAGGAAATAAATCTCCCATGTGAAGGTATCCTCCTTATATCAGAAAGATAGAAAGTATCTTTGTCACCAGAGTTAGGGAATTCAAGGCTAAGAAAGCTGTATAGACAAACTTAGCTACTTCTTCCTTAGTTTGCTGCACCAGGCACACATCATTTTGTTTGCTTAAATAGTCACATAAAATTGTTTCTTTGTCTAAAAGTGATATATAAACAGCCTTCTTTGGTAACTTTGGAAGTTCTACTTATTTGAGACTTCTGTATATATGAATTAATTTTTTTCTCATTAATTTCTCTTGTGTGAACTTAATAATTACATCAGCCAAAAGAATCCAGAATGGTGGGAAAATTTTCCTTCTTTCTGACACCTTCTAAGCACTTCTCATGTGTTAACTCACCTAATCCAACAATTCCACAAGGCACTGCTTTCATTATCCTCATTCCAACTTTCAAGTGAGTAAACTGAGGCACAGAGATTAATTTGTCCAAGATCACGCACTTAATAGAAAAAGAGCTGAAATTTGAACCTGGGAGTTTAACTCCAGAATCCAAGCTCTTAACTGTTATGTAGATAATCTCTTGATATTGAATAAAAACAAATGCATTTGTGTACACCCCACCCCAAACACACATCATGTTGAAAAAAATGTAAAAGGCAAGTTTTCCATCCTCAGATTCTCAACAGATCATTCTTCTTAATAGGTATGACAGCAACTTGTGCATGATTTTAAATTGTCACAGATATTAAGAATGATTCTCATTCTCTAAAATTACAGTTGACTCTCTGTGGCTTTGGACAAGTAATTAATTTTTCTAAGCCTTGTTTTTCTTATTTTGATGTTAGGATAATGCCTTTTTTAATGAGTGTTAGAGACATCAAGTAAGAGGAGTACATAGAATGCCTGTATAGTTGGGTCTTTTACAGTTGTCAGTGACCCCGCAAACCCAACTTAGGCAAAGCTTTGGTAACTGAAAAGTCACAGGATAAACCCCAGGCTGAATTAATAGCCCAGTGGAGTGATCTATATTGTTTGTTTTGTTTTTGTTTCGCCACTGTCAGTTCCATTTTGCTCTCTTCTTTATATCGGCTTCATTCTTAGTTTCATGGGAGGAGAAGACGGTTTCCAGCCCCAGAACTTTTCAAGTTTAAACTCAACTGAAAAGCGAGGGCTTTGGGATTAGCAGGAATTACTTCTGACTCACTCTGATTGACTTGGGCTGAGTCACATGTCCCTCCTCCAACCAGTCACTATGGCTGGGGAAATTACTTGCTCTTATTGGCTAGGCATAAGTCAGAAACTGGAATCAGGAGTGCAGTCAATGTTGCCTGAAGGATGGGAGTTAAGAATCGGGGAGGGGTGTCTCCCTGGAAGAAAAATCAGAATGCTTATCCTTCTGAAGGTAATAGTAAGTGAATGCAGAGCACCAGTAACTACTCACCACTTTAGTGCCTGGCCTGTTTGAGGAACTCAACAAATCCTAGGTTCAGGTCTGTTCTTGTATTGGAATGCACACGATGCCATTCAGAAACATCTTTTTCAGAATTATGTTAACTAGCATTTGAGAACTTCCTTTTAACAGAGCAAAGAAGTCATCATTAGAATTGCAAGAAAGTCCATCCTTACCTTCCTTGCCTTTTAGTCAATGTTTCCTTCTACCCTCTCTCCTCATATTCCCTCATTGATCCTAAAAATCTTCCACATCCTTTCTTCTGCTAGGAAGACCAGCAATCAAGTGGTGGATAATGAGTCTGCCGTATCTTCTTGGGCAATCAGCCAGCAAACCATCACTAATGCTTCGGCTTAGAGAATACAATCCAGTGCAGAACTGAGAGGGAAGTTGTTATTGTAAGGAGAAATAAAAACAAGAAGCCAAACTTCCCCCTTTACCTTTACTGTAATAAGTCAATGCAGGAGACATAAGGACATGGGTTTGATCCCTGGGTCAGGAAGATCCCCTGGAGGAGAGCATGGCAACCTACTCTAGTAGTCTAGCCTGGAGAATCCCATGGACAGAGGAGCCTGGTGGGCTACACCCCGTAGGGTAGCAAAGAGTCAGATATGACTGAAGCAACTTAGCACGCACATGTTATTCATTTATTTATTTGTTCAACAAATATTTCTTCAACACTTATGGTGTGTCTGGTTCTCTGTATGTACTGGAACTGCAAAGGATTTGGGAGCACTTTTTTGTTTATTCTCTCCTCCTTACTCCTTCCTATCACAGGAAAAGCTGATGTCTGAGTTGAGTCCTAACTGGTCCAGAGTTTCTCCCATCATACCTGTCTGTGCTCTTGAAGTCCCACATTGCCAAGGGGAAGCCTCGGGATCTTCCATGGAGCTGAGAAGAAGAGGATGAGCAGGTGGCCCACCCTTCTTTTATATCTTGGGGTGCTTTATAAGAATGTTCTCAAAGATAGGAACTTTCACACACACAGATGTTGGGATCAGAAACGTCTAAATTTCAGCTCTGCACTGACTGTATAAGCATGTGACCTTGGGCAAATCAGATAATCTCTCTGGATCTATTTTCTTCTCAATTAAAATGAAGATGGTAGTAAGCACTTCACAAAACTATTTCATAGAGCTTCATAGAGCATAGTGAGGATCCAGAGAGAAGAGTTACGTGAAAAGTATTTGGCATACAGTGGGAGCTGAGCAAAAGTTTATTTTCACCCTCCTCTCCCTTCCTCCCTCTTTCTCCTTTACTTTCTGCCTCCCTCTTTCCTTCTCTTCTAGTCCCACTTTGGGAGCAGCAAGTGTCGGCCTGGATGTGAACAGATGTTGACCCGAGTCATGGAAGTTACTGTCCTTCTACCTTACTGCTGCCTACTGTCCCTTGAGCCCCAGGCAGAAGTGACTGTCCCTGAACAGGGGTCAGCGGTAGTGATGGTGCTGCTTGACAGCCGAGCCCCTGCTTTGTTCAGTGGGTGACCTTGGCTGCCTCCTGAGGAGCTGTAGTCCTGGGAACATCAGAATGCCGGCCTGAGGGAGGGATGCAAAGCTCCTTTTTCTAGTTCTCTGCAGAGCAAACTCCTGGTGAATACCATCCTATACGTGAAGAGGGGAACTGTAGCTAGTGTAGTCAGAAGCTTTTAGTGAGGAATTCAAGACACATAACTCAAATTGGCTTAAGCGTACAGAGGGAATTACTGGCTAAGCAGCTCCAAATCTGAATGGCTTCAGAATCTCTCTCCATCTCAGCTCTGCTTTCTCTGGCAGCTCCTCCTATTGTGACAAGGTCATCATTAACAGCTCCAGGACTGCTTTCTGTTAGATTTATGACCAGAGGAAAAAGAGAGCACCCCTTTCCTACCCGATCCAGCAAGAATTCTAAGACTGAGTCTATCAGTCTGATTGAGTCATCTGCCCATCCCTGAACCCATCTTTGTGGGCAGTAATCTGATCGGCCAGGACTCTTTTGGAAGCCACCAGGGAAACCCATATTTATACATATGTGCTTGCATGCTAAATCACTTCAGTCGTGTCTGACACTGTGACCCCCTGGACTATAGCCCGCCAGGCTTCTCTGTCCATGGAATTCTCCAGGCGTGAATACTGGAGTGGGTTGCCATGCTTTCCTCCAGGGGATTTTCCCAACCCAGAGATTGAACCTGCATCTCTTACATCTCCTGCATTGGCAGGTGAGTTCTTTACCACTAGCATCACCTGGGAAGCCCATTTATACGTATGTGCTGTGCTGTGCTTAGTCACTCAGTCGTGTCTTGACTCTTTGTGACCCCGTGGACTGTAGCACACCAGGCTCCTCTGTCCATGGGAATTCTCTAGGCAAGAATACTGGAATGGGTTGCCATGCCCTCCTCCAGGGAATCTTCCCAACCTAGGGATTGAACCCAGATCTCTGGCATTGCAGGTGGATTCTTTACCGTCTGAGCCCCCAGGGAAGCCCAAGAATACTGAAGAGGGTAGCCTACCCCTTCTCCAGGAGATCTTCCTGACCCAGGAACCGAACCAGGGTCTCCTGCCTTGCAGGAGGATTCTTTACCAGCTGAGCTACCAGGGAAGCCCGTTTATATGTATAGGTATATACAAATATGTATAAATGTATTGTACGTACAGATATATAGATATGTCTTCTACCAGTTCTGTTTCTCTGGTGGAACCCTGATTGATACATCATGGAATGTCAAATTATGATCTGTAGTTGAAAAATGAGGGGCTTCCCTGGTGGCTCAGTGGCAAAGAATCTGCCTGCCAAGCAGGAGACATGCTTCCTAATCTGGGAAGATCCCACGTGCGTGCATGCTAACTCGCTTCAGTTCTGTCCGACACTGCAACCCTATGGACTGTAGCCTGCCAGGTGGTGCCTACATGCTGCGAAACAACTAAGCCCATGAGCCACAACTATTGAGCTTGTGCTCTAGAGCCTGGGATCTGCAACTACTGAGACCTCATACCACAACTCCTGAAGCCCAGGTACCCTAGAACCCATGTTTAGCAACAAGAGAAGCCACTGCAATGAGAAGTCCCTGCACTGAAGAAAGAGTAGTCCCCACTTGCTGCTACAAGAGAAAAACCCGCACAGCAATGAAGACCCAGTATAGCCAAAACAAATAAATAAATAAAATCATAAAAAGAAAAATGATATTGATTATGATGTTAGTGAGTTTTTAAGTCAAATTTGAGGCAAGAGAACACATTCCCCTTCAGTGTACAAGTTATGTAATTTGATTGACCCTGTAGTGTAATAGTCTTATTAACATATTTTCACAGGAATGGTTCTACTTTTTGTGGGTCCCTAAAAAACAAAGTGTCACTGTAATACTGGGAATAAATACTTGAAATATAGCACCTTTCTACTGAGGAATTTAAATGACTTCACAGGCATTATCTCATGAATTTACATGTGTTGGTAATGAGGTAGGTGACAAATATGACCATCTCCACTTTATAGACTGAAATTGGGTTGTGGTGAATGTGACTTGGTCCAAAGTTATGTTGAAACTCACTAACAGACTATGACTAGAAAAAGAAGTCTTGCAGACTTTGGATCAGTGTTCAGGTAGTTCAAAGTGTGGTCTCCCTGTCCCCTTTATGGGAATTACCTGGGGTTATTAAAATGCCGATACCCGAATCAGAATTCTGGCAGGTGGATTGAAGAGTTTGTCATTTTGGTAAGCTCCTTGGGTGGGCCTTAGCATATTAAAGTCTGAGAACTACTCCTCAGGTGTACTTCTTTACTTTGTGTGTACTTCGCTTGGCTTCATGGGTATATAAATTGGAAAATTTAGGAACTCAATCCTGGTTTTCCTGATTCAAGTAGGAAAAAGAAACTGAAAGAAAAAAAAAATTCTGGTTTATTTTCTTTTTTAAAAGCAGGCATTTAAGTGCTTCTCATTACTTTCAAGGAGAATTAGGCTACCTATGAGTCACTAATAAGTATGTTCTATCAACATCCTGGTCTCCATTTATTGGTACTTGTATGATGTGTTTTGCCTTTTCAGCTCTTTTTGCTCACCTGGGAATTCTCTTTGGCTGCCTCCCACAGGTTATCTGGGTCCCTTAACCTAACAAACGCACAGACATTTGTAAGCCAAGGACATTTTTGCTAGGCAAGCACTGGCAGAAATTGTATAGCAGTTCATAAGCTGTCTCAAAGACAGGGGAATGTCTGACAGGGTGGATTCACCTTGGCAAAATCATTTGATCCACCGGCCAAACAGACTCAGCTGGCCATGGTGCAAGCATTGATTGGGCTTATATTTTTAATGTCCTTATCTTTTGTCATTGTTTTCAAAGAGTTTGACAAGGGATTTCCCTGGTGGTCCACTGGTTAAGACTTTGCACTTCCATTGCAGAGGGTGTGGGTTCCATCTCTGATAGGGAGGGAACTAAAGGTCCCATAGGTTGTGGGGCACACTCCCCCTCCCCCCACCAGAGAAAAAAAGAAGTTTGACAAAAGAGGTTTTTATGCAAAGGAAATTCTTAAAAGCAAGAAAAGTATACTCTTCTAGAAAAATAATTTAGGCTATGTTTGAACATATTGTATATTCTAGAATCTGGAATTGAGATTACAGTATCTAGAATCTAGATTGGAATGTAGAATGTTACTGCACAGTGTGAGGGTTTGTAGGAAGCCTTTGTAAGCACAAAGCCCTCAAGATCTAAAAGGGAGGAGCTATTGTATGGCTAGTGACTGGGTCTGTCCTAGAAGTTAGCACTCTTTGCCCCTACCAGCCCTCATTTTTCTGTTCTTAAGGTCATAAGGCAAGTGAGAGAAATAGGACAGATGGAGGGTGGGAATCCCTCACCACTATGGGCAAACCCCCACTTGGCAGAAAATCATTTACAAATCCTTGCTACCTAAAAGTCCAAAATAACGAATGTGGGTTCAGTCCTTGAAATTCCGGTTTATACTATCCCCCAAGATTCCAAGGGCTTCCCTGGTGGCTTATACAGTAAGGAATCTGCCTGTAATATAGCAGATATGGATTTGATCCCTGGGTCAGGAAGATCCCCTGGAGAAGAGAATGGCTACCCCTCCAGGATTCTTGCCGGGAGAATCTCATGAACAGAGGAACCTGGCGGGTTACAGTCCATGGGGTTGCAAAGAGTCTGACACGACTGAGCAACTAAGGACTCAAGATTCCAAAATAGATGACAAACATAAATGAAGGTAAAACTCATATACATGCTTTCACAAACATTTCAATATATAACTCTAAACAATGCAAAAATTCTGTTGGAATCATGAAAAGCTGGGCACAATACAAATGCCCAATTGTGTGGAAATGTTTAAATAAGTTACAAAATATTCATGTAATGAAATTTCTTGTAGATGGCAATCAAATGAGGTATCTGTGTATAGACACAGATGATATTTATCATGTATTTTTAAGGCAAATTATAGAAGAGTATAGTCTGGTTCTATTTTATAATATAATAGCAACCATACATATTAGTGTGTGCATATGAAGAAAGCCTAGAGGGATATATACAGGATGGTTAAGAGGTTTGGGGCTTCGGGAGATATTTGCTTTGTACACTATGAATTTCTGCCATATTTGAGTTTCTTATAAAGAGCACAATTACTTTCTCATCAGATCACATTTTAAATGTTTTTTAAAAAATGCAAACTAAAAATTCCTTTCGGGGGGAATTTTTCTGCACGAGGCAACCCTGGTTGAGGTTCTTGTACATAACTGTCAAGTCTCTTCAGTCGTGTCCAGCTCTATGCAATCCTATGGACTGTAGCCCACCAGGCTCCTCTGTCCATGGGATTCTCCAGGCAAGAATAATGGAGTGGTTTGCCATTTCCTTCTCCAGGGGATCTTCCCGACCCAGGGATCGAACCCAGGTCTCCCGCATTGGAGGCAGACGCTTTAACCTCTGAGCCACCAGGGAGGTTCTTATACCACTGGTCTAATGAAGTTTAGAAAAACTGCTGTGGGAGTTTAGGTCTCAAGAAAGCAGATAGCAGGACAGAGTTGGGAGTGCAGCCAGTCTGTGGGGTGAAACACCTATGAAAGGAAAAGGGGAGAAGCAGAGTAGAGTGGAGGAAGCCATCAGACCCTGATGCAGACACTGTGAAGCCTCAGCTGGTCACCTGGGAAGAAGTGGAGGCCCTTTAGACAAATCCCTCACTGCGGCCTTGTACTGAGCTCGTGTACCACTGCCCAGCATGGTCATTGTCTGGGGGTTGCCCCAGAGGAGGCTGACTTGGGAAAGCTGAGGTGAGTCCTTTGAGAGTTCACACCTGGAGGCCCAGGCTCCTGGAAGCCTCAGGGCCAGTTCTTTCTCCAATGGAGTCTGAGCCCTGCAGTCATGCCCCTATGCAGAGCCTCCTTCACTTCACTGTGTGCAAGCTTAGGTATTTATGGTAAAGATGATTTGGGGTGCAATCTACTTTCTCTGGGCTACAATACTTTTCCATCTAGGTAGAATACTTGCCTTTTTCATCTAACCATCTTTTCTCTGGTTCAACTACATTTTGGAAAAAAAATTAAGAAGTGGCTTGTGGTATGTGAGAGTTATAAAGTTATTTATATTAGAAGATATATTGTTAAAAAGCAAAATTCAATTGAATAAATTTTATAGATCTTATCAACTTTATACAATGATTCAGGAGAAAATGGGATCAGTGATTGCAAGATTACTTTCCTTTTAAGGGATGGTAGAAGTTTATCTGGCAGATTACCTACTAACTAATGTTTATCATGTGATTCCCAACTGATTGGTTTAAGATTCCATTTCTGGGAGAGCTGAAACTGTAATCAAGTCTTGGTTTGGTGATGTGGGGCTTAGCCTCATGGCTAAGCCCATTTTGGTCCTGTTGACTTATTTTAACAATATATACTTATTTACTTTTTTGAACTTCTCCAAATGATTTCAGAGAAAGTACTGGAAAATACTTTTCCAGGTGTGAACTCTCAAAGGATTCACCTCAGCTTTCCCAAGTCAGCCTCCTCTGGGGCACCCCCAGACAATGACCATGCTGGGCAGTGGTACACGAGCTCAGTGCAAGGCCCCAGTGAGGGATTTGTCTAAACACTTAAACACTACATTCATTCAAGTTGCAGCCTTATAGCAGCTCTCTGAGGGTGTTATTATCCTTGTTTCATAGGTAAGAAAGCTAAGGCACAGAGTGGCTGTCACCTTCCCCTTGTCTCTCACTAAGTGGTAGAGGCAGGATTTGAACCCAGGAAGTCTGGTTTCAGAGTCTGTATTTTTAAATACCACAATAAACTGCCTCTTCTGTGAACTAGGCTTGTTCACTGCTAGTTGGGGATATAGCATGTCCAGAGGAAAAGAAGTATCTGTAGTACTAGGTATGAACTACCCACCCAGACACAGGTCCCAGAGGCTATGTAAGGAGACCTCACTGCAGATAAGAATGGGACAGGGCCAATGCAGGCAAAGCTGTCACTCAGACCAATGCTTTGGCCTCCATCAGCTTATTGCGTGTTAGTATGGAGAGAGACTTGAATTAGCCGCCTCCAAATGGAGCAGCTTCACCTTTGAATATAAGTGGATAACTTCCACCTTGGAATTTAATGACAGACATTCTTTCTGGCTGCTCATGTGTCCTCAGAGGTCCCTTGGACCTGCCATGGAATCTATGAGATCTCATATTGTTTCCACACCTCTCCCCATTTATGTTTGCTGCTCTTCTCTAAGTAAATGAGGTTTGTGCTGATAAACAAGCTTTTTCAAGACTTGCCTTTTGTCTCTATCCCTAAGTAATCTGGGGGCAAAATTTCTATTTCAAAGAAAATTATTGAGAGCCCTAATTACAGTTATTGAAATTCAAACTCTACACAGCAGTCTTTGTTCCTCCAATTATGAACAGTATTCAAATAAGGTCATTTATCTGGGAAATTATTAAAACATTCATGTACCTGAAAGCCTCAAAAGTTCTTGAAAGGCAGTTGTTAGGTAAGGGCTATTTCCATGACAATATCTTTCCCTCCTCATTGATCCCTTGCTCCACGTTTACTAGCAGAACAGCAACTTTCTTCTTTAATAATTTCAACAAAATATTCAGGTAAATATGTTGCTCATTCTCAACTAGTGATTGGAATTTCTCCCTGAATCCTGATCTGACTTTTCTGAATGTTGACTTTTAAGACAACTTTTTCACTCTCCTCTTTCACTTTCATCAAGAGGTTCTTTAATTCTTCTTGGCTTTCTGCCATAAGGATAGTATCATCTGCATATCTGAGGTTATTGATATTTCTCCCAGAAATCTTGATTCCAGCTTGTGCTTCATCCAGCCCAGCCTTTTGCATGATGTACTCTGCGTAAAAGTTAAATAAACAGGGTGACAATACAGAATCTTGATGTACTCCTTTCCTGATTTGGAACCAGTCTGTTGTTTCATATCCTGTTCTAACTGTTGCTTCTTGACCTGCATATAGATTTCTCAGGAGGCAGGTCAGGTGGTCTGTTATTCCCATCTCTTTAACAATTTTCCACAGTTTGCTGTGATCCACACAGTCAAGGGCGTTGGCATAGTCAATAAAGCAGTTCAATTCAGTTCAGCACTCAATCATGTCCAACTCTTTGCAACCCCATGAACCGAAGCACGCCAGGCCTCCCTGTCCATCACTAACTCCCAGAGTCCACCCAAACCCATGTCCATTGAGTCAGTGATGCCATCCAACCATCTCATCCCCTGTCGTCCCCTTCTCCTCCTGCCCTCAATCTTTCCCAGCATCAGGGTTTTTTCAAATGAGTCAGCTCTTCACATCAGGTGGGCAAAGTATTGGAAGTAGATGTTTTTCTGGAAATCTCTTGCTTTCAATGATCCAGCAGATGGTGGCAATTTGATCTCTGGTTCCTCTGCCTTTTCCTCAGCCACTGCTGAGTTTTCCAAATTTGCTGGCATATTGAGTGTAGCACTTTCACAGCATCATCTTCTAGGATTTGAAATAGCTCAGCTGGAATTCCATCACCTCCGCTAGCTTTGTATGTAGTGATGCTTCTGAAGACCCACTTGACTTCATATTCCAGGATGTCTGGCTCTAGGTGAGTGATCACACCATCGTGGCTATCTGGGTCATGAAGATCTTTTTTGTATAGTTCTTGCCACCTCTTCTTAATATCTTCTGCTTCTGTTAGGTCCATACCATTTCTGTCCTTTATTGTGCCCATCTTTGCATGAAATGTTCCCTTGGTATCTCTAATTTTCTTGAAGAGATCGCTAGTCTTTCCCATTCTATTGTTTTCCTCTATTTCTTTGCATTGATCACTGAGGAAGTCTTTCTTATCTCTCCTTGCTCTTCTTTGGAACTCTGCATTCAAATGGGTATATCTTTCCTTTTCTCCTTTGCCTTTAGCTTCTCTTCTTTTCTCAGCTCTTTGTAAGGCTTCTGCATACAACCATTTTTCCTTTTTGCATTTCTTTTTCTTGGGGATGGTCTTGATCACTGCCTCCTGTACAATGTCATGAACCTCCATCCATAGTTCTTCAAGCACTCTGTCAGATCTAATCCTTTGAAAAACAAAGAATGTTGTTTTAAGTGAAAAGTGATAATTTCTATACTGTGTTCTTAGCTGACAAAAGAAATAAGTATTCATTACAGAAGACATGGAAAAAAAGGAAGAGTAGAAGAAAGGGAAAAACACTGCATGCTGCTTATGCACAGTTATTTATAATTTGAGTTATTTTTTTCCCAGAGAATAGCTCTTATGTTTATTTGACATAATTTTTGTCATAATATATGTATTCTACATTTTAACTTTTGGGTTACCAGTAAAGATTTGTTGACTGAAAAGAATTTTCTGTGTTTTTTTAGACTTTCATAAACATAGTTTTGTTTTATTATTTTTTGAATATTTTTTAATTAATTTATTTTTAATTGTGGAATAATTGCTTTCCAGTGTTGTGTTACTTTCTGCCATACAACAATGTGAAACAACTGCATCCAATGTATTATGTAGTTATGGCATAGACTGTTTACCTGTCCTCAAATTTGGACCTTTTGATTGTTGCAATTTTTTTTTTACTATGATTCCAGGTGAACTCCATCTGACTATTAGACTAGGGGGAGTCAAACCAGATTAATGGGCCAGCTTGCAGAAATCTGTCTAAATACAACTAAACTTACTATAACTTCTGGGTATTACATGTCATGCAAGCCCTGTGGTAAGCTTGAAATACATAAAGATCACAAAGAATGAATAAGACATGGTTGTCCTTACATTCCTGTAGGATAAACCCTGTGTAAGCTAAAAATAATAATGTAGGGAATCAGAGTCACAAGGGAGACGTGAAAGTTATGCATAAAGTAACTGTTTGGGGAGTTAAGAAAGGCTTCAGGGAGAAGGTCATGTTAGAGGGAGGACCTGAAGGCCAAGTGGGCATTTGCTCATCAAGGAAGCGAGCTCCTGCGTACTGTGTAAAATGCTGCTGAGGACAGAAAGATGAATAGGAACTGGCAACTTACAACCAAGTAAGTCCCTGATGGCTCCGTGGTAAAGAATCTACCTGCCAATGCAGGAGACGTGAGTTTGAAGATTCCCTGGAAAAGGAAAGGGCAACTCACTCCAGTATTCTTGCCTGGGAATCCCATGGACAGAGGAGCTTGGAAGGCTACAGTCTATGGGGTGAAAAAGTCAGGCAGGACTTAGTGACTAAACAAACAACAAGAAATGTTAAAACCTGCAGTGATTCCTAATGCAGAAACATCCCTGAGTTGAATATATTTTTAAATAAAGTCTTTATTGAATTTTTGAATATTGTTTTTGTTGAGTTTGTTAAAATATTGCTTCTATTGTTTCTTATGTTCTGGTTTTCTGGCCGTGAGGCATGTGGGATCTTAGCCCCCTTACCTGGGATCCAATCTGCACCTCTTGCATTGGAAGGTGAAGTCTTAACCACTGGACCACCAAGGAAGCCCTACCCTAAGGATCGAAGTTTCATAACTGATAGCAGTTGGAGGAGAGGAGATGCAAGAGAAGAAAGAGTACTCCAAATGGTCAGGATTGTCACGAGCAGAGCTGAAGAGGAAGGCCCTTGGAAGCTGTTTTTGGGCAAATAAGAAAAGTACTTTGGCTGAAGGTTGGATGAGGGCATTAGAAGAGGAAGAATAGACACAGTTGTAGATGGATGAGGCCAGGTAGAGTTTGGGAGTGGGAATGAGAACCAAGAAATGTTTTTAAATAGGTGAGTGATGGTTGAGAACAGAGTCAGTAGATAGGTGAGAGGTGATGATAATAAGGTAGTTCTTTTGGTAATCATAGGTTTAAGGAAATAAATGGTAGTAAAGTAATAAACATGAGTAATGACAGTAACCCCAAAGAAAGAGGCTATTCTCAAGAACTATTTCAAAGAAACAGTCAATAGTAATTGGCAAATATGTAGATGTGGTGGGGGAAAAGAAGAAACTGTCAAAAATGACTTAAACTTTTTGAGCTTGTGTGGGTTGAGTGATACAATGGGACAGAGAGTGGATTTTGTGGATCAGATGAGTTCAATTTGGGTGTGTTGAATTTGAAAGACCCATGTTCCATATAGCTAGTTGGGGAATTGAAATCTGGAACTTAGAGGCTCTTGTTAGTGCCTTTTCAAAATGGTGCTATAATATCTAAACTATGGAATGTCAAAGCAGGATTAATAAGAAGCTGAGAAGTTTTAAAGAGTTTCAGGTGGGATCTTTATTTATTGGGCTTTTGAATTGCTATTTAAAAATCTGTGTACGTAAACAAGGAATTGGAGATTCTTTCCCAAGAGTAGGTGTGTTTCAAATTCATTGCATTAGAATTTATACAAACTTTATAGTGATTTTACTTCATCAGTTTGTCAAGGTTGCTGAATTTTAATGAATCAACCCTTAAAAACAACTTTTTAAAAAATCACTCTGGGTTCAAATGGCATCATCTCAAACTGCAGTGTTGACTTGAATAAGAGAATCAAAACCAGATGGGTTTAGTGGATTTTCAGATTACTGTCAAAGTGTTAAGCCCTCAGAGTTTCTAAGTTTAACAAACACTTTCTCTGAAAGATTATTTAAAATATTCAATAATTTACATCTTGGCCTACTTTTGTACCAAACTTAAGTGGCAGATGACCAGAGGGTAATTCCACAGCTATCAAAGCTGAGAAACATCAATTGGTGTTTATATCCAGGCAGAAAGGAACCATGATTATTCCTCCCTCCCTCTTTTTTGTTGCTCATCAGTCACATCAAATATTTTAAAAATTTCTCCAGAAATCATCATTAAAATTTTAGTGGTTAATCCAAAAGCTAATGCTTGCTTTCCCCCAAAAAAATGTTTCCAAAATGCTATTCCAATTTTAGGCATTAAATTTTTTTCATTGCTTTGCTTTCAGTTTATGGACATTTTGTTTCACTCCCATCACCTTGAATTAGTGTGGTAATGATGCAGTTTACATGAGATATTTTCAAAAGGAACACTGAATTATCTCTTCTAAGAAAATGATTACACCCATTCTTTTAATTCTGTAAATTAAATATATAGGCTTTAACAATACAGATTTTTGAATCTTGTATTGAAAGTCATAATGGTGGATATCTACTTCTGTTTCATTGACTACACTAAAGCCTTTGACTGTGTGGATCACAACAAACTGAAACATTCTTAAAGAGGTGGGAGTACCAGACCTCCTTACCTGCCTTCTGAGAAACCTGTATGCAGGTCAAGAAGCAACAGTTATAACTGGACAAGAAAGAACGAACTGGTTCAAAATTGGGAAAGGAGTAGGTTAAGGCTGTATCTTGTCACCCTGTTTATTTAACTTACATGCAGAGTACATCATATGAAATGCCAGGCTGGATGAATCACAAGCTGGAATGAAGATTGCTAGGAAAAATATCAGCAACCTCAGATATGCAGATGATACCACTCTAATGGCAGGCAGAAAGTGAAGAGAAAATAAAGAGTCTCTTGAAGGTGAAAGACGAGAGTGAAAAAGCTGGCTTGAAACTCAATATTCAAAAAACAAAGATCATGGCATCCAGTCCCATCACTTCATGGGAAATAGATGAGGAAACAGTGGCAGATTTTATTTTCTTGGGCTCCAAAATCACTGCGGATGGTGACTGCAGCCATGAAATTAAAGACGCTTGCTCCTTGGAAGGAAAGTTATCACAAACGTAGACAGGGTATTAAAAATCAGAGACATCACTTTGTTGACAAAAGGTTCATATAGTCAAAGCTATGGTTTTTCCAGTAGTCCTGTACAGATGCAAGAGTTGGGCCATAAAACAAGCTGAGTGCTGAAGAATTGCTTTCAAATTATGGTGCTGGAGAAGACTCTTGAGAGTCCCTTGGACAGCAAGGATCAAATGAGTTAATCCCAAAGGAAATCAACCTTGTGTATTCATTGGAAGGACTGATGCTGAAGCTCCAATATTCTGGCTATCTGATGTGAAGAGCCGACTCATTGGAAAAGACCCTGATGCTGGGAAAGATTGAAGGCAAAAGGAGAAGGGGATGACAAAGGATGTGATGCTTAGATAACATCACCAACTAAATAGACACGAATTTGAGCAAACTCTGGGAGATAGTGAAGGACAGAGGAGCCTGGTATGCTACAGTCCATGGGGTTGCAAAGAGTCAGACACAACTTAGGGACTGAAGAACAACAACAAAATCAAAGAATAATTACAATACTTTGGACGTCAATCTTGAATGGCCAAAGTTGTTTTTTCTAAGTAAAGACATTGATACAAACCATGTACCGTCTATCCCCCATCTCTTGGATGTGCTTCTATTGTTCTCCAATGTTCAATTCTCTGCTTCTTTTTGGGCACACAGAAAGACTATTTCTTGGTCTCTCTTCTAGTTAGGAGAAACTATTTGATTGTGATACAGCAATGGAATGTAAGCAGAACTGACTTAATTCAGTTCCAGATCAAGGCAATTAAGAACCAGAGTGCTTCTTCTACCCTTTCTCCCAAGTTCATGCCCGTGGTTAAAGTAAAGAACTCCAAAATGGTGGATCCATACAATAAAAGAAAGCAGGATTCTTGAGTTGCTGCTCAGAAGAAATCTGCCTTAGAGCAACCTGAATCAATGGATTGTTATATGAGAGGGACAAGCTAATATTAATGCCCTAATGTACTTCTATTACATGAAAAGAGTGGTGCTTAAAAACCTAAAAATGTGGAAAGGATATAATCTAATAATTTCGAGAAAATGAATATATTTTGCTTCAGCAGTGCTGAATGCCAAAAGCATTGTCACTAGCCAGGCCCAGCTGTGACTGGTGTTAGGAGCCCCTGGCAATAATTAAGAGCAATCACTGAAATCAGACCAGGCGTTGAGTTCCGGTCTGCCACTTCCCAGATGAGTGTCTTTGCCAAGATGCTTAATACTAACAAACCTCAGTTTCCTTATTTGCAAAATGGGGATAATAATAGTAAGTTGGGGTCAAAATTAAATGAGACAATGAATGGCTCCTTGCAAGTGCTCACTCAGTAAGTGTTGCTTATTGTATGTAGCTTGGCTTCAGAGACGATCCCCATTTCATTATTTCTCATGTTTTCTTGGAGTTTGTGCCTTTACAAATTTAAATATTTTATAAACCAGGAAATTAAAATGTAAGCATTTTAACATCCACTGGAATAATTTTCCTGACATTTTGTTAGGAATCACTGAAAACAGGAAACTGGCTGTTAAGAAGAGTTAACGGAGGTGATGAGGCTGGCCCATTGGGAATAGACATTTTGGACTTAGAAGCTTAGGATTAATTAAAGAAAGAAAACAAAGAAAGACCACCCTTGCCACAGAATCATGTTCCCCTGCCTAGAATGTGCCCAGGAGCAAAGGGGCGGATTGACAGAGGCAAGCAAAGTGTTTCAGTATGTTCCAGGATATTCTGCACAAGGTCACCATTGAGTGGAACTCCATATAACATCATCAGTTCAGTCCAGTCACTCAGTCATGTCTGAGTCTTTGTGACCCCATGGACTGCAGCATGCAAGGCTTCCCTGTCCATCACCAATTCCCAGAGTTTACTCAAACTCATGTCCATGGAGTTGGTGATGCCATCCAACTATCCCGTTCTCTGTTGTCCCCCTCTCCTCTTGTCTTCAATCTTTTCTGGCATCAGGGTCATTTCAAATGAGTCAGTTCTTCACATCAGGTGGCCAAAGTATTGGAGTTTCAGCTTCAACATCAGTCGTTCCAATGGATATTCAGGACTGATTTCCTTTAGGATGGACTGGTTGGATCTCCTTGCAGTCCAAGGAACTCTCCAGAGTCTTCTCCAACACCACAGTTCAAAAGCATCACTTCTTTGGCGCTCAGCTTTCTTTACAGTCCAACTCTCACATCCATACATGACTACTGGAAAAACCATAGCTTTGACTAGACAGACCTTTGTTGGCAAAATAATGTCTCTGTTTTTTAATATGCTGTCTAGGTTGGTCATAACTTTTCTTCCAA
Source organism: Giraffa tippelskirchi (assembly GCF_054371585.1). NCBI lineage: Eukaryota > Metazoa > Chordata > Mammalia > Artiodactyla > Giraffidae > Giraffa > Giraffa tippelskirchi. Next base: position 194,450,417 of record NC_137275.1, read on the forward strand.
GGAGCAAGCGTCTCTTAATTTCTTGGCTCCAGTCACAATCTGCAATGATTTTGAATCCCCCCAGAATAAAGTCTGTCACAGTTTCCATTGTTTCCCCATCTATTTGCCATGAAATGATGGGACCAGATGCTATGATCTTAGTTTTCTGAATGTTGACTTTTAAGCCAACTTCATGTAACCCTATTAATAAGAGGATAAATTAAAATTCACGATCAGTAGGTAAGTAGAATTTCCTCCTTTTGCTAAATGTTATAAGCCAGTCTGGGTGAGTAAAACTGCCTTATTTTTGTTTCTGGAACCAGTTTGATTAGATTGTAAAGTAAAAAATACTACTGCTCTTCATGTTACAATCTCTATTCCTTTTTTCTTTAGCATCTTCCTAATAGGAGACTTCTTCATTAACAAATATTGGATTCCCTGGCTCAATCAGACTGAGCAATTCAACCTTACTCCCAACAACATCCAGTTGCTCAAAGATTTTAAAACTCACAAGAAGTTTAAAAATCACTTTATTCATTCATCCAATCATTTTATTGTCTGTGACAGCAACTTAGCATAAAAACGTGGAATCTCAATGATGAATTCATATTTTATGGTTAATATTCTGTTATTTTGATATTTTTGTTTAAAAGAAATTTCTTTTCAGGGAAGCATGTCTCAAATTAAACACAGTTTGAAAAATAGTCTAAGAAATTTATAATTGTTGTTTAAATTTAGCTACATTATTGAACTACACTGCTTAATTTCTTTAGATCTTGGAGATTTATTGCCATTGAAGTCAATATCATGTTGTATGTAATGAAATTATGTGTGTGTATGTGTGTATCTTATATATAACTGTATAAATAGCATTGTGTATATTTATAAATAAAATTGTACATTATATTTATAAATTATTAGCAAGTAATAAGAAAAGAGATATCCATTTGAATGCAGAGTTCCATAGCAAGGAGAGAGATAAGAAAGCCTTCCTCAGTGATCAATGCAAAGAAATAGAGGAAAACAATAGAATGGGAAAGACTAGAGATCTCTTCAAGAAAATTAGAGATACCAAGGGAACATTTCATGCAAAGATAGGCTCGATAAAGGACAGAAATGATATGGACCTAACAGAAGCAGAAGATATTAAGAAGAGGTGGCAAGAACTATACAAAAAAGATCTTCATGACCCAGATAATCACGATGGTATGATTACTCACCTAGAGCCAGACATCCTGAATATGAAGTCAAGGGGGCCTTAGGAAGCATCACTACGTACAAAGCTACTGGAGGTGATGGAATTCCAGCTGATCTATTTCAAATCCTAGAAGATGATGCTGTGAAAGTGCTACATTCAATATGCCAGCAAATTTGGAAAACACAGCAGTGGCCACAGGACTGGAAAAGGTCAGTCTTCATTCCAATCCCAAGGAAAGGCAATGTCAAAGAATGTTCAAACTACTGCACAATTGCACTCATCTCACACGCTAGCAAAGTAATGCTCAAAATTCTCCAAGCTAGGCTTCAACAGCATGTGAACCGTGAACTTCCAGATGCTCAAGCTGGATTTTAAAAAGGCAGAGGAACCAGAGATCAAATTGCCAACATCTGTTAGATCATTAAAAAAGCAAGAGAGTTCCAGAAAAACATCTACTTCTGCTTTATTGACTGTGCCAAAGCCTTTGACTGGGTGGATCACAGCAAACTGTGGAAAATTCTTTAAGAGATGGGAATACCAGACCATCTGATCTGTCTCTTGAGAAACATGTATGCAGGTCAGGAAGCAACAGTTAGAACTGGACATGGGACAACAGACTGGTTCCAAATAGGAAAAGGAGTACATCAAGGCTGTATGTTGTCACCCTGCTTATTCAACTTATATGCAGAGTACATCATGAGAAATGCTGGGCTGGAAGAAACACAAGCTGGAATCAAGATTGCTGGGAGAAATATCAATAACTTCAGATATGCAGATGACACCACACTTATGGCAGAAAGTGAAGAGGAACTGAGGAGCCTCTTGATGAAAGTGAAAGAGGAGAGTGAAAAAGTTGGCTTAAACCTCACCGTTCAGAAATCTAAGATCATGGCATCTGGTCCCATCACTTCATGGCAAATAGATGGGGAAACAATGGTAACAGTGACAGACTTTATGTTTTGGGGCTCCAAAATCACTGCTGATGGTGATTACAGCCATGAAATTAAAAGACGCTTGCTCCTTGGAAGGAAAGTTATGACCAACCTAGATAGTATATTGAAAAGCAGAGACATTAGTTTGCCAACAAAGGTCCGTCTAGTCAAGGCTATGGTTTTTTCAGTGGTCATGTATGGATGTGAGAGTTTGACGATGAAGAAAGCTGAGCACCTAAGAATTGACGCTTTTGAACTGTGGTGTTGGAGAAGACTCTGGAGAGTCCCTTGGACTGCAAGGAGATCCAACCAGTTCATCCAAAAGGAAATCAGTCCTGGGTGTTCATTGGAACGACTGATGTTGAAGCTGAAACTCCAATACTTTGGCCACCTCATGCGAAGAGTTGACTCATTGGAAAAGACCCTGATGCTGGGAAGGATTAGGGGCAGGAGGAGAAGGGGATGACAGAGGATGAGATGATCGGATAGCATCACCGACTCGATGGACATGGGTTTGGGTAAACTCCGAGAGGTGGTGATGGACAGGGAGGCCTGGAGTGCTGCAGTCCATGGGGTTGTAAAGAGTTGGACACGACTGAGCGACTGAACTGAACTGAACTGACGGAACTGGATGTCATGATCTTCGTTTTTTGAATGTGTAATTTTTAAGCCAGCCTTTTCACTTTCCTCTTTCACCCTTGTCAAGAAGCTCTTTATTTCCTCTTTACTTTCTGCCATTAGAGTGGTATCATCTGCATATCTGATGTTGTTGGTATTTCTCCAGGCAATCTTAAATCCAGATTGTGATTCATCCAGCCTGACATTTCTCATGATATACTCTGCATAGAAGTTAAATAAGCAAGATGGCAATATACATCCTTGACCTACTCCTTTCCCAATTTTGAACCAGTGTGTTGTTCCATGTCCAGTTCTGTTGCTTCTTGACCTGCATACAGGGTTTTCAGGAGACAGGTGAGGTAGTTTAGTATTCCCATCTCTTGAAGAATTTTCCACAGTTTGTTGTGAGCCACAGAGTCAAAGGCTTTAGTGTAGTCAATGAAGCAGAAGTAGATGTTTTTCTGAAATTCCCTTGCTTTTTCTATTATCCAATAGGTGTTGGCAATTTGATCTCTGGTTTCCTCTGCCTTTTCCAAATCCTCTTTGTACATCTGGAAGTTCTCAGTTCATAAAGTACTGAAGCCTAACTTGAAAGATTTTGAGCATTACCTTGCCAGCATATTTGAACATTTTTGACATTGCCTTTCTTTGGGATTAGAATGAAGACTGACCTTTTCCAGTCCTGTGGCCACTGCTGAGTTTTCCAAATTTGCTGGCATATTGAATGCAGCACTTTAACAGTGTCAACTTTTAGGATTTGAAATAGCTCAGCTGGAATTCCATCGCATCCACTAGCTTTTTTCATAGTAATGCTTCTTAAGGCCCATTTGAGTTCACATTTCATGATGTCTGGCTCTGGGTGAGTGACCATACCATCATAGTTATCTGGGTCATTATGATATTTTTATACAGTTCTTCTGTGTATTCTTGCCACCTCTTCTTAATCTTTTCTTCTTCTATTAGGTCATTGCCGTTTCTGTCCTTTATTGTGCCCATCTTTGCATGAAATATTTCCTTGGTATATTCAATTTTCTTGAGACGATCTCTAGTCTTTCCCATTCTGTTGTCTTCCTCTATTTCTCTGCATTGTTCACTTAAGAAGGCTTTCTTATCTCTCCTTGTTGTTCTTTGGAGCTCTACATCCATTTGGGTATATCTTTTCCTTTCTCCTTTGCCTTTTGCTTCTTTTCTTTTCTCAGCTATTTGTAAGGTCTCCTCAGACAACCACTTTCCCTTCTTGCAATTATTTTTCTTTGGGATGGTTTTAGTCACTGCCTTCTGTACAATGTTATGAACCTCTGTCCATGTTTCTTAAGACACTCTGTCTACCAGATCTAATCCCTTGAATCTATTTGTCACTTCCAGTATAATTGTAAGGGATTTGGTTTAGGTCATACCTGAATGGCCTAGCTGTTTTTCCTACTTTCTTCAATTTAAGCCTGAATTTTGCATTAAGGAACTCATGATCTGAGCCACACTCAGCTCCAGGTTATATTTTTGCTGATTGCATAGAGTTTCTCCATCTATAACTGCAAAGAACATAGTCAATCTGATTTCAGTATTGACCATCTGGTAACAGCATGTGTAGAGTCATTTCTTGTGTTGTTGGAAATGTGTGCTTGCTATGACCAGCATATTCTCTGCATAAAAGTCTGTTATACTTTAGCCTGTTTCATTTTGTACTCCAGGGCCAAACTTGCCTGTTATTCAGTTATCTCTTGATTTCCTGTTTGCATTCCAATACGCTGTAATGAAAAAGACATCGTCTTTGCATGTTAGTTCTAGAAGGTCTTGTAGGTCTTCATAGTAACATTCAACTTCGGCTTCTTTGGCATTAGTAGCTGGGGCATAGGCTGGAATTACTGTAATGTTGAATGGTTTGCTTTGGTAATGAACTGAGATCATTCTGTCATTTTTGAGATAGCACCCATATATTGCATTTCAGAGTCTTTTGTTGAATATGTTAAAAGATGCTTGCTCCTTGGAAGAAAAGTTATGACCAACCTAGACAGCATATTAAAAAACAGAGACATTATTTTGCCAACAAAGGTCAGTCTAGTCAAAGCTATGGTTTTTCCAGTAGTCATGTATGGATGTGAGAGTTGGACTATAAAGAAAGCTGAGTGCCGAAGAACTGATGTTTTTGAACTGTGGTGTTGGAGAAGACTCTTTTTTTTTTTTTAATTTTAATTGGAGGCTAATTACTTTACAATATTGTGGTGGTTTTTGCCATACATTCACAAGAATCAGCCATGGGTGTACATATGTTCCCCATCCTGACCCTCCCTCCCACCTCCCTCCCCATCTCATCCCTCAGGGTCATTCCAGTACACCAGCCCTGAGCACCCTGTCTCATGCATCGAACCTGTACTGGTGATCTATTGCACATGTGATAATATACATGTTTCAATGCTGTTCTCTCAAATCATCCCACCTTTGCCTTCTCCCAAAGGGTCCAATAGTCTGTTCTTTACATCTGTGTCTCTTTTGCTATCTTGTATATAGGGTCATCGTTACCATCTTTCTAAATTCCATATATATGCATTAATATACTGTATTGGTGTTTTTCTTTCTGACTTGCTTCACTCTGTATAATAGGTTCCAGTTTTATCCACCTCATTAGAACTGATTCAAGTGCATTCTTTTTAGTAGCTGAGTAATATTCCATTGTGTACATGTACCACAACTTTCTTATCCATTCGTCTGCCACTGGACATCTAGGTTGCTTCCATGTCCTGACTATTGTAAACAGTGCTGCAGTGAACATTGGGGTACACATGTCTTGATTCTGGTTTCCTCGGTGTGTACACCCAGCAGTGGGATTGCTGGGTCGTATGGCAGTTCTATTTCCAGTTTTTAAGGAATCTCCACACTGTTGTCCATAGTGGCTGTACTAGTTTGCATTCCCACCAACAATGTAAGAGAGTTCCTTTTTCTCTGCACCCTCTCCAGCATTTATTGCTTGTAGACTGTTGGATAGCAGCCATTCTGACCGGCGTGAGATGGTACCTCATTGTGGTTTTGATTTGCATTTCTCTGATAATGAGTGATGTTGAGCATCTTTTCATGTGTTTGTTAGCCATCTGTATGTCTTCTTTGGAGAAATGTCTGTTTAGTTCTTTGGCCCATTTTTTGATTGGGTCACTTATATTTTGTTTGGGAATTGAGCTGCAGTAGTTGCTTATATATTTTTGAGATTAATTCTTTGTCAGTTGCTTCAGTAGGTATTATTTTCTCCCATTCTGAAGGCTGTCTTTTCACCTTGCTTATAGTTTCCTTCATTGTGCAAAAGCTTTTAAGCTTAATTAGGTCCCATTTGCTTATTTTTGCTTTCATTTCCATTACTCTGGGAGATGGGTCATAGAGGATCCTGTTATGATTTACATCAGAGAGTGTTTTGCCTATGTTTTCCTCTAGGAGTTTCATAGTTTCTGGTCTTACATTTAGATGTTTAATCCATTTTGAGTTTATTTTTGGGTATGGTGTTAGAAAGCATTCTAGTTTCATTCTTTTACAAGTGGTTGACCAGTTTTTCCAGCACCACTTGTTAAAGACATTGTTTTTTCTCCACTGTATATTCTTGCCTCCTTTGTCAAAGATAAGGTGTCCATAGGTGCGTGGATTTATCTCTGGGCTTTCTATTTTGTTCCATTAATCTATGTTTCTGTCTTTGTGCCAGTACCATACTGTCTTGATGACTGTAGCTTTGTAGTACAGCCTGAAGTCAGGAAGGTATCTCTGGGCTTTCTATTTTGTTCCATTAATCTATGTTTCTGTCTTTGTGCCAGTACCATACTGTCTTGATGACTGTAGCTTTGTAGTACAGCCTGAAGTCAGGAAGGTTGAATCCTCCAGTTCCATTCCTCTTTCTCAAGATTGTTTGGCTATTCAAGGTTTTTTGTATTTCCATACAAATTGTGAAATTATTTGTTCTAGTTCTCTGAAAAATACGGTTGGTAGCTTGATAGGGATTGCATTGGATCTATAGATTGCTTTGGGTAGTATACTCATTTTCACTATATTGAGTCTTCCAAACCATGAACATGGTATATTTCACCATCTATTTGTGTCCTCTTTGATTTCTTTCATCAGTGTTTTATAGTTTTATGTATATATATAGGTCTTTTGTTTCTTTAGGTAGATTTATTCCTAAGTATTTTATTCTTTTCTTTGCAATGGTAAATGGAATTGTTTCCTTAATTTCTCTTTCTGTTTTCTCATTGTTAGTGTATAGGAATGCAAGGGATTTCCGTGTGTTAATTTTATATCTGTCAACTTTACTATATTCATTGATTAGCTCTAGTAATTTTCTGGTGGAGTCTTTACGGTTTTCTATGTAGAGGATCATGTCATCTGCAAACAGTGAGAGTTTTACTTCTTCTTTTCCAATCTGGATTCCTTTTATTTCTTTTTCTGCTCTGATTGCTGTGGCCAAAACTTCCAAAACTATGTTGAATAGTAGTGGTGAGAGTGGGCATCCTTGTTTTGTTCCTGACTTTAGGGGAAATGCTTTTAATTTTTCACCATTGAGGATAATGTTTTCTGTGGGTTTATCATATATGGCTTTTATTATGTTGAAGTATGTTCCTTCTATGCCTGATTTCTGGAGGGTTTTTTATCATAAATGGATATTGAGTTTTTTCAAAGGCTTTCTCTGCATCTATTGAGATAATCATATGGTTTTTACCTTTCAATTTGTTAATGTGGTGTATCACATTGATTGATTTGTGAATATTGAAGAATCCTTGCATCCTTGGGATAAAGCCCATTTGGTCATGATTTATGATGTTTTTAATATGATGTTGGATTCTGTTTGCTAGAATTTTGTTAAGGATTTTTGCATCTATGTTCATCAGTGATATTGGCCTGTAGTTTTCTTTTTTTGTGGCATCTTTGTTTGGTTTTGGCATTAGGGTGATGGTGGCCTCATAGAATGAGTTTGGAAGCTTACCTTCCTCTGCAATTTTCTGGAAGAGTTTGAGTAGGATAGGTGTTAGCTCTTCTCTAAATTTTTGATAGAATTCAGCTGTGAAGCCGTCTGTTCCTAGGCTTTTGTTTTCTTGGAAGATTTCTGATTACAGTTTCGATTTCTGTGCTTGTGATGGATATGTTAAGATTTTCTATTTCTTCCTGGTTCAGTTTTGGAAGTTATACTTTTCTAAGAATTTGTCCATTTCTTCCAAGTTGTCCATTTTATTGGCATATAGTTGCTGATAGTAGTCTCTTATTATCCTTTGTATTTCTGTGTTGTCTGCTGTGATTTCTCCATTTTCATTTTTAATTTTGTTAATTTGATTCTTCTCCCTTTTTTCTTGATGAGTTTGACTAACGGTTTGTCTCTTTTATTTATCTTCCCAAAGAACCAACTTTTAGCTTTGTTAATTTTGGCTGTGGTCTCCTTTCTTTCTTTTGCATTTATTTCTGCCCTAATTTTTATGATTTCTTTCCTTCTACTAACCCTGGATGCTTCATTTCTTCTTTTTTCTAGTTGCTTTAGGTGTAGAGTTAGGTTATTTATTTGATTTCTCTCCTGTTTCTTGAGGTAGGCTTGTATTGTTGTGAACTTTACCTTTAGCACTGCTTTTACTGAATCCCATAACTCCAGAAAGAATGATGGGATGAAGCCAAAGCAAAAACAATACCCAGCGGTGAATGTGACTGGTGATAGAAGCAAAGACCGATGCTGTAAAGAGCAATATTGCATAGGAACCTGGAATGTTAGGTCCATGAATCAAGGCAAATTGGAAGTGGTCAAACAGGAGATGGCAAGAGTGAACGTCGACATTCTAGCAATCAGAGAACTAAGATCTACTGGAATGGGTGAATTTAACTCAGATGACCATTTTATCTACTACTGTGGGCAAGAATCCCTTAGAAGAAATGGAGTAGCCATCATGGTCAACAAAAGAGTCCAAAAGGCAGTACTTGGATGCAATCTCAAAAACGATAGAATGATCTCTGTTCGTTTCCAAGGCAAACCATTCAATATCACAGTAATCCAAGTCTATGCCCCGACCAATAACACCAAAGAAGTTGAAGTTGAACGGTTCTATGAAGACCTACAAGATATTCTAGAATTAACACCCAAAAAAGATGTCCTTTTCATTATAGGGCACTGGAATGCAAAAGTAGGAAGTCAAGAAACACCTGGCATAACAGGCAAGTTTGGTCTTGGAGTACAGAGTGAAGCAGGGTAATAGAGTTTTGCCAAGAGAACTCACTGTTCATAGCAAACACCCTCTTCCAACAACACAAGAGAAGACTCTACACGTGGACATCACCAGATGGTCAACACCAAAATCAGATTGATTATATTCTTTGCAGCCAAAGATGGAGAAGCTCTATACAGTCAGCAAAAACAAGACCGGGAGCAGACTGTGGCTCAGATCATGAACTGCTTATTGCCAAATTCAGACTTAAATTGAAGAAAGTAGGGAAAACCACTAGTCCATTCAGGTATAATCTAGATCAAATCCCTTATGAGTATACAGTGGAAGTGACAAATAGATTTAAGGGACTAGATCTGATAGACAGAGTGCCTGATGAACTATGGAAAGAGGTTCGTGACATTGCACAGGAGACAGGGATCAAGACAATTGCCATGGAAGAGAAATGCAAAAAAGCAAAATGGCTGTCTGAGGAGGCCTTACAGATAGCTGGGAAGAGAAGAGAAGCAAAAAGCAAAGGAGAAAAGGAAAGATATTCCCATCTGAATGCAGAGTTCCAAAAAATAGCAAGGAGAGATAAGAAAGCCTTCCTCAGCAATCAATGGAAAGAAATAGAGGAAAACAACAGATTGGGAACGACTAGAGATCTCTTCAAGAAAATTAGAGATACCAAAGGAACATATCATGCAAAGACAGGCTCGATAAAGGACAGAAATCGTATGGACCTAATTGAAGCAGAAGATATTAAGAAGAGGTGGCAAGAATACACAGAAGAACTGTACGCAAAAGATCTTCACGACCCAGATAATCACGATGGTGTGATCACTCACCTAGAACCAGACATCCTGGAATGTGAAGTCAAGTGGGCCTTAGAAAGCATCACCACGAACAAAGCTAGTGGATGTGATGGAATTCCAGTTGAGCTATTTCAAATCCTGAAAGACGATGCTGTGAAAGTGCTGCACTTGATATGCCAGCAAATTTGGAAAACTCAGAAGTGGCCACAGGACTGGAAAATGTCAGTTTTCATTCCAATCCCAAAGAAAGGCAATGCCAAAGAATGCTCAAACTACCGCACAATTGCACTCATCTCACATGCTAGTAAAGTAATGCTCAAAATTCTCCAAGCCAGGCTTCAGCAACACGTGAATCATGAACTTCCAGATGTTCAAGCTGGTTTTAGAAAAGGCAGAGGAACCAGAGATCAAATTGCCAATATCTGCTGGATCATCGAAAAAGCAAGAGAGTTCCAGAAAAACATCTATTTCTGCTTTATTGACTATGCCAAATCCTTTGACTGTGTGGATCACAATAAACTGTGGAAAATTCTGAAAGAGATGGGAATCCCAGACCATCTGACCTGTCTCTTGAGAAACCTGTATGCAGGTCAGGAAGCAACAGTTAGAACTGGACATGGAACAACAGACTGGTTCCAAAGAGGAAAAGGAGCACGTCAAGGCTGTATATTGTCACCCTGCTTATTTAAATTATATGCAGAGTACATCATGAGAAACGCTGGGCTGGAAGAAACACAAGCTGGAATCAAGATTGCCAGGAGAAATATCAATAACCTCAGAGATGCGGATGACACCACCCTTATGGCAGAAAGTGAAGAAGAACTAAAGAGCCTCTTGATGAAAGTGAAAGAGAAGAGTGAAAAAGTTGGCTTAAAGCTCAACGTTCAGAAAACTAAGATCATGGCATCTGGTCCCATCACTTCATGGGAAATAGATGGGGAAACAGTGGAAACAGTGTCAGAGTTTATTTTTTTGGGCTCCAAAATCACTGCTGATGGTGATTGCAGCCATGAAATTAAAAGATGCTTACTTCTTGGAAGGAAGGTTATGGCGAACCTAGATAGCATATTTAAAAGCAGAGACATTACTTTGCCAATAAAAGTCCATCTAGTCAAGGCTATGGTTTTTCCAGTCGTCATGTGTGGATGTGAGAGTTGGACGGTGAAGAAAGCTGAGCGCTGAAGAATTGATGCTTTTGAACTGTGGTGTTGGAGAAGACTCTTGAGAGTCCCTTGGACTGCAAGGAGACCAATCAATCCATCCTAAAGGAGATCAGTCCTGAATGTTCTTTGGAAGGACTGATGTTGAAGCTGTAACTCCAATACTTTGGCCACCTCATGCGAAGTGTTGACTCATTGGGAAAGACCCTAATGCTGGGTAGTACTGGGGGCAGAAAGAGAAGGGGATGACAGAGAATGAGATGGTTGGATGGCATCACTGACTCGATGCACATGGGTTTGGGTAGACTCCGGGAGTTGGTGATGTACAGGGAGGCCTGGCATGCTGCAATTCATGGGGTCACAAAGGGTTGGACACGACTAGGCGACTGAACTGAACTGATAGGTTTTGGGTGGTTGTATTTTCATTTTCTTTCGTTTCTATGCACATTTTTGTTTCTTTTTTGATTTCTTCTGTGATTTGTTGGTTATTCAGTTGTGTGTTGTTTAGCCTCCATATGTTTGCCTTTTTAGTAGCTTTTTTCCTGTAGTTGACATCTAATCTTACTGCATTGTGATCAGAAAAGATGCTTGAGATTATTTCAATTTTTTTTGAATTTACCAAGGCTAGTTTTATGGCACAGGATGTGATCTATCCTGGAAAAGGTTCCATGTGTGCTTGAGAAAAAGATGAAATTCATTGTTCTGGGGTGGAATGTCCTATAGATATCAATTAGGTCTAACTGGTCCATTGTATCATTTAAAGTTTGTGTTTCCTTGATAATTTTCTGTTCAGTTGATCTATCCACAGATGTGAGTGGAGTATTAAAGTCTCCCACTATTATTGTGTTACTGTTAATTTCCCCTTTCATACTTGTTAGCATTTGCCTTACATATTGTGGTGCTCCTATGTTGGGTGCATATGTATTAATAATTATTATATCTTTTTCTTGGATTGATCCTTTGATCATTATGTAGTGTCCTTCTTTGTCTCTTTTCACAGCCTTTATTTCAAAGTCTATTTATCTGATATGAGTATTGCTACTCCTGCTTTCTTTTGGTCTCCATTTGTGTGAAATATTTTTTTCCAGCCCTGCCTTTCGGTCTGTATGTTTCCCTAGGTTTGAGGTGGGTCTCTTGTAGACAGCATATATAGGTTCTTGTTTTGTATCCATTCAGCCAGTCTTTGTCTTTGCTTGGGGCATTCAACCTATTTACATTTAAGGTAATAATTGATAAGTATGAGTCCGTTGCCATTGTTACTTTGTTACAAAGTCTGTTACTTTGTTGCTTTGGATTCAAGTTTATAAACCTTTTCGGTGTTTCCTGTCTAGAGAAGATCCTTCAGCATTTGTTGAAAAGCTGATTTGGTGGTGCTGAATTCTCTGAGCTTTTGCTTGTCTGTAAAGCTTTTGATTTCTCCTTCATATTTGAATGAGATCCTTGCTGGGTACACTAATCTGGGTTGTGGGTTTTTCTCTTTCATCATTTTAAGTATGTCCCTCCATTCCCTTCTGGCATGAAGAATTTCTATTGAAAGATTAGGTGTTATCCTTATGGGGATCCCCTTGTGAGTTATTTGTTTTTTTTTTCCCTTGCTGCTTTTAATATTTGTTCTTTGTGTTTGATCTTTGTTAATGTGATTAATATATGTCTTGGAGTGTTTCACCTCGAGTTTATCCTGTTTGGGACTCTGGGTTTCTTGGGCTTGGGTGACTATTTCCTTCCCCATTTTAGGGAAGTTTTCAACTATTATCTCCTGAAGTATTTTCTCACAGCTTTTCTTTCTGTCTTCTTCTGGGACTCCTAGATTCAAATGTTGGGGCTTTTAACATTGTCTGAGAGGTTTCTGAGGTTGTACTCATTTCTTTTAATTCTTTTTTCCTCTCTGCTTCATTTATTTCCACCATTCTATCTTCCACCTCACTTATCCTTTCTTCTGTCTCAGTTATTCTACTGTTGGTTCCCTCCAGAGTGCTTTTGATCTCAGTTATTGCATTATTCATTATTAATTGACTCTTTTTTATTTCCTCTAGGTCCTTGTTAAACTTTTCTTGCATCTTCTCAATCCTTATTTCCAGACTATTTATCTGTAACTCCATTTTGTCTTCAAGATTTTGGATCATTTTTACTATCATTATTCTGAATTCTTTTTCAGGTAGACTCCTTATCTCCTCCTCTTTTGTTTGATTTGGTGGGCTTTTAATCGTGCTCCTTTACCTGTTGAATATTTCCCTGCCTTTTCATCTTGCTTAGGTTGCTGTGTTTGGGGTGGTCTTTCTGTATGCTGGAAGTTTGTGGTTCCTCTTTATTGTGGAGGTCCCTCCCTGAGGGTGGGGCTGAACAAGTGGCTTGTCAAGGTTTCCTGCTTAGGGAAGCTTGCATTGGTGTTCTGGTGGGTGGAGCTGGATCTCTTCTCTTTGGAGTGCAATGAAGCGTCCAGTAGTGAATTTTGTGGTGTCTATGGGTTTGGTGTGACTTTTGGCCACCTGTATTTTTGTGCTCAGGGTTATGTTCCTGCGTTGTTGGAGAATTAGCTTGGTGTGTCTTGCTCTGAAACTTGTTGGCTCTTGGGTAGAGCTTGGTTTCAGTGTAGGTATGGAGGCTTTTGAATGAGCTCTTGTCGATTAATATTCCCTGGAGTCAGGAGTTTTCTGTTGTTCTCAAGTTTTGGATTTAAGCCTCCTACCTCTGGCTTTCAGTCTTATTCTTACAGTAGCCTCAAGACTTCTCCATCTACACAGCACTGATGTTAAAACATCTAGGTTAATGGTGAAAAGATTCTCCACAGTGGGGGACACCCAGAGAGGTTGACAGATTTACATGAAGAAGAGAAGAAGGAGGAGGGAGATAGAGGTGACCAGGAGGAGAAGAGGGAATATCTTAGGAGGAGAGGGCAGTCTAGCCAGTAATCAATTCCCTATTTGCTCTCCACAGTCTGGAACACTCAGAGAGGTTCATGGAGTTCCATAGAGAAGAGAAGAGGAAGGAAGGAGATAGAGGTGATCAGGAGGAGAGGAGGGGGAGTCAAAAGGAGAGAGACCAATCTAGCCTGTGATCAGTTCCCTAAGTGTTCTCTACAGCCTGGAACACCCAAAGAGATTCACAGAGTTAAGTAGAGAAGAGAAGGGGGAGGGAGGAGATAGAGGCGACATGGGGAGAAAAAGGAGTCAAAAGGGGAGAGCAATCAAGCCAGTAATCACACTCCTAAGTAAAAATGGGTACTGAAGACTGGATTCTTAAAGGTACAGAATTGATAACAAATATCAAAAAGCAAAGATTAAAAATCTAGTGGTTAGACTCTCAAAAATACAATATTAAAAAAAAATTGCAAAAGTTATAAAAAAATATATAAAATTTGCTTTAAAAATAGGGTCATCTTTTGCAAGATAATAGTAGGTTTTAGAATGAAAATTAAAGGAGTAATAAAGAACTTAAAAATAAAAAAATTAAAAAATGATAATAGTAAAAAATACATAGGAATTTCTCTGGAGCTGTTGAGGGCAGTGTGGGGTCAGTTCAGTTTCAGATTAGTTCCTTGTTCCAGCTTATACTTCTTCTCAAGGTCTATAGGTCCCTTCCAATGTAGCCAAGCTAACCACAGGGTTTTAATCTGTTGCACCTGTCACTTCCAAAGCGGTTCCCTCTTTGTTTATTTTGGCTTCCTCTGTTTGCAAGTCTCTTCAGTATCTAACTTCCACCCTGACACAAGGGGGCAAAGGTGGTCACTTATTTAGGCTCAGTTGTTCAATTGTGCTGTGGGGAGGGAGGAACACTGCAAACAAATATCACTGGCGTGTGTGGGGAGTGCTCGCAGTGTCTGGGCCACACTGGGTTTGCCCCCGCTCACAGCGTGTGTGCTTTCCCAGTCTAGACTGCTCAGGTTCCAGGTTGCTCTGCAGGGAAACTGTCTAAGGTGGGCCCTGGGTTGCCTGCACTTCCCAGGTCTAAGCCACTCAGGTTCAGGTTCTTGGGTACTCCACAAAGGCACATACTCAGTTGGGCCTGTGTTTTGTGCCCTTCCCAGGTCCGAGCAGGTCAGGCGACCAGGTGCTTGGCCAGTGCACACTCCCCAGGTGAGGGGGTGCGTCTTATCACCTCCCCTGTCCCAGCTGCTCAGTTTCCTGGGTGCGCAGCAGGAGCGCCATCTCAGGTGTGCTGTGTGTTTTCTCTGGGGAGATGATCTCTGGCTGCAACCCTCCTGGTGGATGTCAACCGTCCAGGATCCCAGGAAGACTTGGTTAGCAACTGGGAGCCTGCTCGCAGTTTGGTAGAGGATGCCATCTCTGGGGCCGAGTTTGCCCCTTGCCTTCCACCTCTGACTGTCGCCCGCCTGCCTCCCTGTCTTCGGTGGGGAATGGGCCAGTCTGCAGCCAGCTAGCTCTCCTCTGGTATTCGCTTAGTCTTTTGTTCTGTGAGCGGGCCCGGCAGTGCTTTAGGTTAGAGCTTTTCACGTGAAAGTTCTCTCTCTCTTCTTTTTTTTATTTTTCTCTCTCCAGCAATCCCACAGTTTGGGCTGCTATCTCACGTTAGCTCCCTCAGATTGTCCTCAAGGCATTCAGGCCAGGTCCTTACCCTAAGCATTGCAGCCCGTGCCTCCCTGTTCAGCTCCCGCTTGCTGGTGGCAGACGCAAGCATCTGGGCTACTTCTCCACTGGGAGTTGCAGTTAGGCGTGCAATCTGTGGGTTTTATTTATTTATTTTTCCCTCCTGGTTATGTTGCCCTCTGAGATTCCAAAACTCCCCACAGACCTGCTGGTGAGAGGATTTCCTGGTGTTTGGAAACTTCTCCTCTTTTACGACTCCCTCCCTGAGATGGATCTCCATCCCTAACTCTTTTGTCTCTCTTTTTACCTTTTATATTTTGTCCTACCTCTTTTCAAAGACAATGGGCTGCCTTTCTGGGTACCTGGTGTTCTCTGTCAGTGTTCAGAAGTTGTTTTGTGGTATTTGCTCAGGGTTCAAATGATCTTTTGATGAATTTGTGGGGAGAAAGTGGTCTCCCCATCCTATTCCTCCACCATCTTAGGACCGCCTCCTGGAGAAGACTCTTGAGGGTCCCTTGGACTACAAGAGATCCAAACAGTCCACCCTAAAGGAAATCAGTCCTGAATGTTCATTGGAAGGACTGATTCTGAAGCTGAAACTCCAAAACTTTGGTCACCTGATGCGAAGAACTGACTACTTGGAAAGACCCTGATGCTAGGAAAGATTGAAGGCAGGAGGAGAAGGGAACGACAGAGGATGAGATGGCTGGATGGCATCACTGACTCAGTGGACATGAGTTTGAGTAAACTTTGGGAGGTGGCGATGGACAGGGAGGCCTGGCGTGCTGCAGTCCATGGGGTCACAAAGAGTCAGACACAACTGAGCCACTGAACTGAACTGATGAGGTAAATTGGACGTGGTCAAGCAAGAGATGGCCAGAATGAATATTGACATCTTAGATGAGAATGGGCTAGTTTAATTTAGATGACCTTTGTATCTACTACTCTGGGCAAGAATCTCCTAGAAAAAAATGGAGTAGCCCCCATAGTTAACAAAAAGAGTCTGAAATGAAGTACTTGCATATAACCTAAAAAACAACAGAATGATCTTGGTTCATTTCCAAGGCAAATTATTCAGTCAATCCTAAAGGAAATCAACCCTGAGTATTCAATGGAAGGACTGATGCTGAAGCTGAAGGTCCAATATTTTGGCCACCTGATGTGAAGAGCTGACTCATTGGGAAAGACCCTGATGCTGGGAAAGATTGAAGTAGAAGGAGGGGACAGAGGATGAGATGGTTAGATAGCATCACTGACTCAAGCAATGTGAATTTTAGCAAACTCTGTGAGATAGTGGAGAACAGAGGAGCCTGGCATGCTTCAGTCCATGGGATCACAAAGAGTAGGACAGGACTTGGTGACTGAACAATAACAGCCATCATATAAAGACTAAAGGCTCGATATGTAGGAGGTGCACAACTAACATCAGTTCAATTCTTTACATTATTTTACTAGTTTCATCCAGAGTTTTTTTTTTTTTTTTTTGAGTGTCCACCATGCATATTTCACTGGGCACCTAACCTTCCTTCATACCTGAATTTTTAGCACTGCAGCGTGCTGGTAAATGCCTTCCACTGTGCTCCTAATCTCTGAATGATCAACCTCTCTAATATGCAATACAAACTTCCACGAATGGTAACATCTGAGGAAATGTTCCAGTTAACTGGAACACTGGTTATTTTATTCACTGTTATCAAAGGCTTCCTAATGTATGTGAAGTCACCCTCTGGTCTAGAGTTTATAACCAGTGGAGCATAAGTGAATCTTCCTTGCCTATTCTCTGTTGGACTGTAGATAATGAAGATACAGCTAAGTGATCCAACAGCTGATTTTGTGAAAAAATCTTGTAGGAGTTTAGTTTTTGTTATTTTTCTGTTTCACCTAGAAATAGGTATATAGAAAAATGGCAGTTGTTTTGGCTTTGGTAAAGCGCTTCTGATGAAATTTTTAGCTGCTTGATTTAAAAATGTGACATGCATCTTCTTCCAAGTACCTTGCTGATCTTCTCATTAGGCTAGTGAGGGAGAAAGAGGGCTAGAAGAATGAGTCAGATTTCTACCTCAGACAATCAGATTCATGATGACACCATTAACAGGAGAGACCATTTCAGAAGCCTATTCCAGGAGCAGGTGGGAGCAATGTTTGTTTAAGAGGAGTCCTATGGGTATGTGCAAGGATTTCGTAGGGAGTTCAGAACCAGAGGGGCATTTCCATGGGTTATTTGGTGGGGATGTTGGGTAGAGATAAACCATGTTTCCCATCTTGGGCTATAAATGGATCTTTCATAAATATTTAGAGGGTTTGTTTCACATTCAGAGCATTTTTATGATGACTAAGTCTTTTTATAACCCATCTGTGCCATTGAGAAGCCAAATTTAGTCCAGTTGAGGGGTGTGGCCATGGAAGAGTTGTGTTTCTGGGTCATCTCCTCATGGTGTAACTGAATTTCTTAATTGTAAGTTCTGGCAGTTTTCTGTACTATGAAGAAAGATGACTAGAAAATTGCATTTTCTAGAAGCTATGGGCATCTTATGCTCTCAGCTTTAGCTTCTTATAAGGGAGGAATTTAGTGGGAGATGAGTTTCCCTCTTTTTGTGGCTCTATTTGAGAATAAATATTATTTCATGTTTAAGAAATGGGAGGGGAGAATTGAAGTCTGAATAATTTACAGTGTATAACTGTTACACCCAGTGAATAAGTTTAAGCATGATATCAGTTAAGTAACAAGAAAAATAACTGGCAAAACATATGGGATCACACCACTGCAGCTGTAAGAGCAATTTTCAGTTGTGTAGAAATTTCGGGATCCCTCTGAATGCTGACAAGTTATAGTTTTCTGGTAGTTCCTGCAAATAAAACTTCCACATAGAACCTTCTATGTCCCACACTCCAGTTACTTCAATCTCATGTTGCCTCTTATCCCATCTCCTCTTTAGTCTTTCATCAGCTAACTTCCACTTTCAGGAAGAGGGCCTTGACAAAGATTTGTGCAGCAGAGACTTGCTGTGTGCTCAGCAAGTCCATTCTACCTGGACACTCAGCTGAGTGGCATTCCCTAATCCACCTGCTTGTAGGTACAGTCCTGTGAGTAGTTCTGGAGAAACTGATGCATGCTGCTCCTGAGTGACCTGGAAAGCACCCTGTTTCCATTCAGTATATTCCCTCTTTCCTGATGTTTCAGTTGAGTGATGCTGGAGCAAGTTTGTATCGAAGTTGAAGTACACGAGCCTGAAGGAGCCTGGATCTTCTGAGTCACCATGGGAGAAGATTCATCCAATCAGGAATGTCTGCTTTGGACTTGGCATAGTGAGCAATCAACTTGTATTGTGTTAGAACACTTGGAACTGGGGGTAGTTTCTTAGAGCATTTAGCTTGTCCTGGCTAATACACTGAGCCACTCACTCCACTGTCTTTGTGAGCACTCATTATTCATCAACTAATCTCTAAAGCAGGTGACTCACAGTTCACTTAACGTGAGGGAAAGTCCTGAACTGATCGGATTTTGGGGAATGACAAAGACACTTTTGTTCCTGGGATGTTTGATTTAGTCTCCTTTGAGGCCAATGGATTAGTCAGTAATTGTGAAAGCTACTGTATGAGGTTGTTTAAGTGTAATCCAGTTAGGAGGGAAGGAGAAGGGCTTGGATTTTCAATTCAGGTGCTGGGATGAACAGTGTGCTACGTTCTGTTGCAAAGTGTAGCATGAATGATATATTTACTATTTATATTTAATGTGCTGCAATTTATTTTAATTTCTAAGAATAATTTTAAATTTTGACCATTATTCAAAAAAAAAAAATCTATAGGGAACATAACTTGTTTGTTTGTTCTTTCCAGTAACTTTAAATAAAGTTTTTTCCCCTTACCAAAAAAAAAAAATTTTCATTTTGAAATAATTATAGACTCAGAGGAAACTAAAAAGAAATACACAAAGAGGTTCCATGGGCCTCCTTGCCTCCTCTTGGCCCAGTATTTATATCTTGTATAACTATAGAACTATACCAAAACCAGGGTGTTGACTTTGGTACAATTTACAGAGCTGATACAGGTTTCACCAGTTATACTTGCACTCATCTGTGTGTGTGTTGTGTTTGTATGTGTAGTTGAATGCATTATATCACACATGTAGCTCTGTGTAACTACCATTCATATTCAAGATGCAGAATTGCACCATTACCACAGGGACCTTTCATACTCATTCCTGTAGTTATACCCACCCTCCAATCCTTAACATTCTTCCCTCTGCCAATCCTTAATCCTTGGCAACCACCAATCTGTGCTCCATCTATACAGTTTTGTTATTTTGAGACTATTATACAAAGGGAATCATATAGCATTTGACTTTTTGAGATTGACTTTTTGTCACTTGACATAATTTCCTTGAGGTCTATCCAAGTTATTGTGTGTATCCATAATTTCATAGCTGATCCTTTTTTATGGCTGAGTAGTATTCCATGGTGTACATATACCACAGTTTGTTTAACAATTAACCTGCTGAAGGGATTTTTGGCTATTATGAATAAAACTGCTATTAAAGGTCAAGTAAAAGTTTCTGTATGAACATAGGTTTTAATTTCACTGGGATGAATGCCCAAAAGTGCAATTGCTGTGTCAAATTATAAGTACATTTTTAATTTTAGAGGAAACTGCCAAACTATATTCCAGAGTGATTATACCATTTTATATTCCCACCATCAATTGAGTGAAACTTGTCAGCATTTAGTGATATTACTATTTTTTATTTCAGTAATTCAGATAGAAGCATAATGATATTTCGATCATGGTTTTAATATGTATTTTCCTAATAAATGATTTTAATTTTTTGAGTATTTATTATCTGTATTTCTTCTTTGGTGAAATATTTTTTCATGTCTTGATCCATTTTCTGATTGGATTGGTTTTTTTTTTTCATGTTGAGCTTTGAGAGTTCTTTATTTAATGTAGACATAAGTCTCTTTGTTGGATATGTAGTTTGTAAATATATCTTCTACTCTGCAATTTGTCTTTTCATCCTGTTAACAGTATGTTTCACAGAACAAACAATTTTAATTTTGATGAGGTCGAATTTATCAATTTTTTCATATGGATTACATTTTTTATGTCAAATCTAAGTACTCTTCACCTAACCCTAGATTGCAAACATTTTCTCCTATGCTTTTTTTAAAAAATAAAACTTCTACAATTTTATGTTTTATGTTTAAGCCTATGATTCATTTTTTGAACAAACTTCTGCACTTCTGCATAAGGAATAAAGTTAAGGTCAAGGTCCATTGTTTTTTTTTTTTTTGCTTGTAGATGTATAATTGTGTGAATGCTTTTTGAAAAGAAATGAAGTAAGTCATACCATCATTGATATTACCTTACTTGAGTTTGCACAAACTTTCTTGAATGAGACACAGGGGAACAGGATGGAGGTACAGTATTGGATCTATTTATAGTGGAGGTGATGGAATTCCAGTTGAGCTATTCCAAATCCTGAAAGATGATGCTGTGAAAGTGCTGCACTCAATATGCCAGCAAATTTGGAAAACTCAGCAGTGGCTACAGGACTGGAAAAAGTCAGTTTTCATTCCAATCCCAAAGAAAGGGAATGCCAAAGAATTCTCAAACTACCACACAATTGCACTCACCTCACACGCTAGTAAATTGATGTCTAAAATTCTCCAAGCCAGGCTTCAACAGTACATGAACCATGAACTTCCAGATGTTCAAGCTGGATTTAGAAAAGGCAGAGGAACCAGAGATCAAATTGCCAACATCTGCTGGATCATGAAAAAGGCAAGAGAGTTTTAGAAAAACATCTATTTCTGCTTTATGGACTATGCCAAAGCCTTTGACTGTGTGGATCACAATAAACTGTGGAAAATTCTGAAAGAGGTGGATTTACCAGACCACCTGACCTGCCTCTTGAGAAACCTGTATGCAAGTCAGGAAGCAACAGTTAGAACTAGACATGGAAAAAAAGACTGGTTCCAAATAGGAAAAGGAGTATGTCAAGGCTGTATATTGTCACCCTGCTTATTTAACTTCTATGCAGAGTACATCATGAGAAACGCTGGACTGGCTGAAGCACAAGCTGGAATCAAGATTGCCAGGAGAAATTTCAATAACCTCAGATATACAGATGACACCACCCTTATGGCAGAAAGTGAAGAAGAACTAAAGAGTCTCTTGATGAAATTGAAAGTGGGGAGTGAAAAAGTTGGCTTAAAGATCAACATTCAGAAAACTAAGATCATGACATCCGGTCCCATCACTTCATGGGAAATAGATGGGGAAACAGTGGAAACAGTGGCTGACTTTATTTTGGGGGGCTCCAAAATCACTGCAGATGGTGACTGCAGCCATGAAATTAAAAGATGCTTACTCCTTGGAAGGAAAGTTATGACTAACCTAGACAGCATATTGAAAAGCAGAGATATTACTTTGTCAACAAAGGTTCTTCTAGTCAAGGCTATGGTTTTTCCAGTGGTCATGGATGGATGTGAGAATTGGACTGTGAAGAAAGCTGAGCACTAAAGAATTGATGCTTTTCAACTGTGGTGTTGGAGAAGACTCTTGAGAGTCCCTTGGACTACAAGGAGATCCAACCAGTCCATCCTAAATGAGATCAGTCTTGGGTGTTCGTTGGAAGGACTGATGCTGAAGGTGAAACTCCAATACTTTGGCCACCTCATGTGAAGAGTTGACTCATTGGAAAAGACCCTGATGCTGGGAAAGGTTGAGGGCAGGAGGAGAAGGGGACGACAGAGGATGAAATGGTTGAATGGTATCACTGACTCAATAGACATGGGTTTGGGTGGACTCTGGGAGTTGGTGATGGACAGAGATGCCTGGCGTGCTGTGATTCATGGGGTAGCAAAGAGTTGAACACAACTGAGCGACTGAACTGAACTAATGGATCCATGTTTCAATAAAAATTTTGTGTCTGGCATGGGGGGGTCTTAAACCAGCTGCCACAGGTTGATTCTGGTTTACATACAGGTTTGTCTCACACAGTATTTTTTTTTTTATTTGAACCAACTTAAAAAAATGTGAGGATCTCATGTGCAAATGTAAATTTATAGATTTTCCTTAAACATCAGAAGATTCAGTATTGTAGAGCTATATTCCTCCCTGACAACTGGGTCCTTGAGTTGAGTTCTTTGGCTGACACATGCCCTTTCCAGTTCATGACGATCCTTGTGGACACTGTGAGCCCTTGTCAGTATTGCCTCCCCTTGTCATTGTTTTTCTGGTATTATTTTTTTACTGGTCCAGTGCTTGTTCCTCTGTGGACCTCTCTTCTCTCATTTTGGCCCATTGCACCTATGATCATTTTAGGTTTCTCTTGGCCTGTGGTTCTTTCCTTTCCTTCTGTCTCTGCTACCTTTCTCCTTTGCTCTATCTTTCCCATGTTAATGATGTAAACCCAGTTTCTACTGTGATTGGCAATAAAATGTCACCTGAGAGTAGCCTATGTGATTGGCAATAAAATGTCACCTGAGAGTAGCCTATCTGGTTATTTCTAGGCCCTTTGGGATCTTGGGCTTCTCTGATGGCTCAGCAGGTAAAGAATCTGCTGGCAATGCAGGAGATGAAGGAAGACACAGGTTCCATCCCTCATCAGGAAGATCCCCTGGAGGAGGACATGGCAACCCAGTCCAGTATTCTTGCTAGGAAAATCCTATGGACAGAGGGGCCTGATAGTCTACAGTCCATGGGGTTGCAAAGAGTCGGACACAACCAAAGCTTCTGAGCGCAGCATATTTGGGATCTTGGCCCCACAGGATATCCAGACCAGGTCCTGGCATATATTTCACCATCTGTGTGTGGTCAGTTGCCAATGCAGAGATGGTAGTGGGATGTGGAGAATACTCACTAGGTCTTTGATTTTAAACTATGTGTCATGCCTTAGTTATTAAATGTCCCCTGAGCAGTTAGTGACCCATAGCTTGGGCCACTGGGCCCAATCATAAAAGCTTAGCTAGTGGCACATCAACTATAATTATTCTAAGGCACACTTGGAGTCATTTGGGAAAAAATGGCTTTCAACTAAGGGATGACTCATGGCATTCTGGAGAGGGAAGGCCAAGAAAAAGTAATACCAAAGGAGGGGAAATTTCAAAAGCTTCTGGGAATACCTAGGTCAGAAGACATCAGACCTGGACTCCAAGGCCTTCTCCCAAATCCCACAAATCACTTTTGATTTCAAAAGAAACAATGATAACTGTCTTGAGCACAAGATGGCAGTCTTAGGTCTGCTTCACTGCCTGTGGCTGTCTGGAGAAAAGTGATAGAAAACAGAGCAGAAACAAAACTGCTCATGTTGCTGAGAAATACTGAAAAATAAATAGCAATCAAGAAGGATGATGAGGGAAGGAAAGAGATTAAAGTAAATGCAAGCAGTTTATTTTGTGCTGTGTTTTGCTTTGTTTTAAAATTTGGCTCCACTCATTGTCTCAAGTCTCTGATAAATATGTGTGGGCTTGGATCCCATGTGCGTGTTTTGGCTGTTCTAAAGCAAAGACCCTAGGAAGGAACAGGGGGTGTGGGGAAACCAGAGACCATATGGGTTGGGGAGGAGGCAGACAGACAGCCTTGGCTCTGGAATGGAAGGGGTCTTGGGCTAGCCTATGATGACCTCTTTTCAGTGTTCTTATGAAAATAAGAAAAAGAAATATCTTGTTTACACAAAGAGCTATGCCAAACTCAAGCAAGCATTCAGATGGGGTTCCACTCAGAGGCAAATATAAAAAAAGAAGAGTAAAAGACTCTCTCTTCCTCCTGTAGCCACTGAAATCCAAAATGAAGGAAAATGCTAACTACTTTGGGACACCCTCCTTCCTGCAAAGAAAATCATATTCAGGATAAAAAGTTGAATGAGGAGAAAAGGCTAACTTAACAGGAAGTTCTTTGGCATTCTCTAATGAAACACCCAAGGTAGCCCAGGTGGTATGGAGGTAACCCAGTCCTATAACCAACCCATAACTATGTCAAAATCCCCAAAGCAAAGGAAGCTGGCAGGCTGCTGCTGCTGGGATGAGATGAGTTCTTTCTGTGCCTTGCCATTTCTCATGAGGGCCAGTTGCAGGGCCGTCCCTCCTAGACACAGAAGTAGCATCTCCCATCATTGTTGCTTTCTCCACCCTGAAAATGTGGGCAACCTCGACACTTTCAATCCTTCAATAACTTTCAGTGAAGTGATGTGATGCCTTCATTGTATGACTCTCTTCATTTGCAAAATGAAATTCATAAAAGCAATACCACCACTTTCGGAGGTGATATCAGTCACATAAAGAAAGTTTCAGACTTAAAATTTCAGACACTCAATTACAATTTCTAATTACTCGTCCAAGAGCCTTGTGAGATAGAAGATGTGTGAAAATATTATCCCTGTTTGTTAAAGGTGGAGTTGCAGGCACAGAAAGGCAAGTCGAGAATTTAAAACTGCACATGCCTTTGCTTCGTAAATAATCTATTATCTCTCTTGAAGTATTCTTTTTCAGTTATTTAGAGAACAAAGAGTTCGAAGGACACTGGTGATCAGTGAGTGATAATGTCTTTGGGGCTGTAAGATTACTGGGGATGGCTCTCAGGATGTCCGCCCTCAATCTAGAAGAACGAAGTGACAAGGCTTTTCGAGTTGAAGTCCAAAAGAAAAAAAAAATGATTTCTTGGTTGTGTTTTATGAATCTGATAACACTCCTTGAAGATCGTCGGAAATATCCTGGAGTAGAAAAAACCTAGAATTAGCTTTGACTATCTTTAGAAATTGGATTGTCTTTGGGGACAGAATTTTCTCTTCTGCTCAGCTCACTTGTGAGGGTGAGAGGAGACGGGAAGCTGGAGAGCATTTCCCAGCCCCCAGGACCTTCTCTCTTAATCTACAAGAAATCTTACCTTGTGTAGAGAAGATATTTTGAAACTTTCAAAGAGTGATAGAGGAAAGGCAAAAGCTGTAGTTTCTGTTAAAGGGCCTTGCAGAATCTCCAAGACTTCTGACAGAAAATTATATTATAAGGCATGAGGTCACTCAACATGAAGGTCCTTTAAGAAAGAGGAATCACATAGGTGAAAAACAGAATTTCAAGAAGAGGTGAATTTTTCCACTTATAAGAGGTCAAATTCATAGAGTCAGAAAGTACATTGGGAGATGCCAGAGGTCAGGGGTTGGGGGGATTCAGAGTTAATGTTTAATGAGGACAGAGTTTCCGTTTAGGAAAGTGAAAAATTCAAGACAAGGATGATGGTGAGATTCACGCAATAGTGTGAATGTACTTAGTGTGGCTGAAATATACAGTTAAATATCCTTAAAACTGTATGTT
Source organism: Giraffa tippelskirchi (assembly GCF_054371585.1). Lineage (NCBI taxonomy): Eukaryota > Metazoa > Chordata > Mammalia > Artiodactyla > Giraffidae > Giraffa > Giraffa tippelskirchi. Next base: position 194,476,119 of record NC_137275.1, read on the forward strand.
TTATATTATGTGACTTTTATCACAACATAAAACATTAAATAAATATATAAGTAAAAGAAGAGGTGAATTTAGTTCTACAGAATAATCTTTTTTTTTTTTTTTCTGGGATGACTTCTGAAGTGCAATCATGATACAGACTTTGTGTATAGGGCTTTCTGTTCATCAGACTTAGGCTAGAACAGTTCTAAGATCATATAAAGCCAAGGGCTATGGCCCTTCAGTAGAAGGAAAGAAGAACGCGAGATGAACACACATGAAAGCAGTTGCAAAAGTTTCAGGGCCTGTCAGGCGCAGGTCTTGGCAGGAATCACTAAACACTATTGAGAGAGGCGGCTGCTTTACTGTGGAGAAGGACATGGCAACCCACCCCAGTATTCTTGCCTAGAGGATCCTATGGACAGAGGAGCCTGGTGGGCTTGCTGTCCATAGGGTCACATAGAGTCGGACATGACTGAACTGACTTAGCGTGCACGCATGCATTGGGGAAGGAAATGGAAACCCACTCCAGTATTCTTGGCTGAAGAATCCCGGGGATGGAGGAGCCTAGTGGGCTGCACACAACTGAAGCTGGGTTGGACACAACTGAAGCGACTTAGCAGCAGCAACAGTAGCTGCTTTACTGAGGGTGGACTGACCACAGGACAGACTCTTATCAGAGCAAAAGGAAGTATTGATAGTAAGAAAGTAGTCATCAATTTCTCTTAGAGTCTAGTTTGGGGGCAAGAGGCCAGCATAAACAGTTGGTGCTAATTTGGGGAGCGGAGCAGAGGAAAGGTGCAGGCAGTGCTTCCACCCACATGCCAGCTGTTTCCAGCCTCCTTGCCATCCTCCTGGTCATTTCTCCTGAGAAATCAAGTGCATCCTTTAAGTCTCAGCTCAAGGGTCATTTTTAACTGCTTCCTTGAAACCATACTTGCATCTCTGATGGATATCTCTGTTCTTCTTTTGTCTCCTACAGATTCCAGCACATACCTTCAGTCTTACATCATGCAAATTGAAATGTTCTACTTTTACACATCTTCCCATAGGCCTAAAAGGTCTTAGAAGATAGTGCATGTGTGCATACTCAGTTGCTCAACTGTGTCTGACTCTTTGCGACACTGTGGACTGTAGCCCACCAGACTCCTCTGTCCATGGGATTTTCCAGACAAGAATAGTGGAGTGGGTTGCCATTTCCTTCTCCAGAGGATCTTCCCAACCCAAGGATCAAGTCTTTGGGCATCTCCTGCATTGGCAGGCAGATTCTTTACCACTGAGGCACCTGGGAAGACAGGGATTATATCTTATTTCTCTTTATATTTCCAGTGCTAAGCAGTATTTGTCAATTAAGAGAATTGAAGTTCTGATGGTTAAGGACCTACCATTCCCAAACATCTCCCTTGAAGTCAGGGTATGAAAATTGATGTGGGTAGCTCTTCACTGACTTGTATCAATAGATGCTGCTTGTTAGCAGTCTTAGAGAACCTTCAAAGTTTCCAAGGTTATAGAAAATATCATCTTTCCAAGCAATAACCAAATATTATTTGTATCATTACAGGAGTTATCCTTTTGCTGGAGAGCAATTACTTTAAAGATGGATGGTTAATTAATTAATTATGTAATGCTGGTGAGGATCTGGGAAGAGAAATATAAGAGACATGGAGAAGATTTTGTGGTCAGTGAAAATGAGGTAGCTATACCTCCATTTCTAACTCATAAAATCCTAGAATATCAGAGCAGAAAGGGACCACTGAGGTTGTCTACTCCCTTGTGGTTTTGGTTATCCACTGCTGTGTAGCAAAACTACCCCAAAATTAGCGGGTTTAATTTTGCTATTAATTTCACTATTTTACTCTGCTTCACAGTTCCATGGGTCAGGAATTCAGGCAGGTTCATCTAATTCTTCTGTTCCTAGTGGCATCAACATATGTCATTCACTGGTAGTCAGTTGGCAGAGAGATTAGTCTGGAGGATCTAAGAGGCTCCATTTTATGAGTGGGGGCTAGGTAGGGTTTCGGTGTGTCTAGAAAGCTGAGTGTCACTGGGACTGTCGACTGAGATGTTTTCCAGCATGCTAGCCCCAGCTGGGCTTCTCTCGTAGTGATTCAGGATTCCAAGAACAAGTCTTACAGAGCAAAAACTGGAAGCTGCATCTTCTTTGATGATCTGGGCTCAGAAGTCATACAGTGATTCTCTTACTACTTTATATTGGCTGAGGAATTCACAGGCCTGCCCACATTCAAGGGGAAGGGACATGGAGTCTACTTCTCAGTGGGACTGGTATAAAAAAATCCACAGCCATGTTTCCAAACTACCATACTCACTTTACAGACAGGTAAATTTGAGGATTTGTGCCTGCTCAGTCGTGTCCGACTCTGCAACCCCATGGACTGCAGCCCACCAGCCTCCTCCATCTAAGGAATTCTCCAGGCAAGAATACCAGAGCGGGTTCCCTCTTCTTCCTCTGGAAGATCTCAACCCAGAGATTGAACCCGCGTCTCCTGCATTGACAGGCGGATTATTTACACTGTGCCACCTAGGAAGCTTGCAAATTTGAGGATTAGGACAGGTAAATTATTTTTCCAGAAACACCACACAAGCTAGTAAGTGGCATGGTTGAGAATGAAATTCAAGCTTAATGGTTTCTAGAGCAAAGGTGAGAATATTGCAAGATGCTGCAGATAGTCTTTTTCTATGTCAGTTCATTATTATTATTATTTTGATAATGGGAAGAAAGCTTTAGTTAAAGCTACTGGAAGGTACAAGCACAAACAAGTTATTTTCCCTATAGATTTTTTTAGAGTAATAGTTAAAATTTAGAGCTATCCTTAGAAAAGAAAATGAAGGCAGTAGTTTTTGCCACTCACAGTATTGTGTGTATATTTATTACTGAAGTCTTGTGTAAAAGGCTGACTTCAGAGTTAGCTGAAGGGATCAATGGGGCAGAAAGACTGTTTTTCCTCAGAGACTGCAAGGAAAGGTGTCAAGGTGTCACTGGAAGTTTAAATTGTCCATTAAATACTGTTTTAAATTAAAGATTATTCAGTCAGGAAAAATCTAGACTGTATGTTGCTGAATTTCTACTTAGAAAATGGTGGCAAATGTTGCTGATTGGTCTCAGTGTCCATTTTCCTTTTCTTTTCCTGAGTAACAGAACCTCCTGCTTCAAATTTCTCAGAACGTTTGGTCAGATGCAGTTAAATGACTATATTTCCCGACCCTTGAGGTAAAGGAATGGCCTCTTGGCTAAATTCTTACCAGAAAAATAAGTGGAAGTGATGTAAACTTCCACGTCATTTCCTCAGAAGGAAATTATTTGCCCACCATTTCCTGTCATCTTCCTTCCTACAGGCTGGTGAATTGGTACCTGAAGATACACCCTCAGAGGAGCTTGGGCCTGTGGATAATCTCAGAAAGTAGGCCCACACATCCCTCTTGAAATGTGCATTGGTTCTAAACTGTGATGTGAGAAAGAAACAAATTTTCTACTTGTTTGGGCTACTGTATTCTGGGGTCTCTTTACTGAAGCTGCTTAACTTCCATCCTACCTAATTCAGAGAAGGAAAAACAGGAATATAACCCTTCCACATAGGTGTTCCATAATTCTTTTAGTTGAAATCACAACTTTGGAAGAGAAGACCTGTGCAGAGGTCTTATTAAAACAAAGCACAGCACAAAGTTTGAGTCTCACAAAGAGCATCTCTAATTGGAAAGGAGTGTCAGGCAAACCTGGTTCAGCCTGATTCTGCCCCCTTGATCCTCTTTTCTGCTGGGATGCTTCCACTTCAGTCATGAATGATACCATTGTCCTTGTCCCAAGGAAATGTTGCTTAGATATTATAGGGGTCTCTAGGACTCAGTGGATGAGGAGGGCAGGACACTCATGACAGGCCCATGGACACCCATAAGACTGCCCTGTCTGCAGCACTAGAGATCATACTGGCTAAGAAGGGGCTGTTGAGAAGACTATCATGCATCCTAGACTTCAGGTAACACTGTTAATTTTTTGTTTTTTGTTTTGTTTTTTTTAGAAAAAAACAGATAAAATTCTTTGACCAGCTGATCCTAAAAGAGAACATTGATTTGAAGGAGAAGGCAAGCTCTAAAATATAAAATTCTGACCACATAGGCATGAACGATCCCCATGAGGAAAATTCAGATAGATATAAGAGACACAGGTTCAATCCCTGGGTCGGGGAAGATCCCCTGGAGGAGGGCATGGCAACCCACTCCAGTATCGTTGCCTGGAAAATCCCATGGACAGAGGAGTCTGGTGGACCATGATCCATACAGTCATAAAGAGTTGGACAGTACTGAAGCGACTTGGCACTCATGTGGGTGGTTAACAAGAGCCTGACATCTGATACCTGAAAGAAATTCATAACATTTTTTAACATAACATTTTAAAATGGCAGCGAAGATGATGAAGGTCATTACCGACCTTATTTATGTCATCAAGGAACAACTGGCAGTAATACTTGGGAGGAGACGGCACATGCAAGAACAGAATAGAAAATGCTTCAGTTATATAAAAAGGGGCAAAAGTGGTTTCCAGAGTGAAACTGCTGTTCATTCTGTTTCTCAGATCATCCCTCACTTGCCTACTCTACATTTCTGCTCCTGAAGCCCAATCTTTCCCCATCAAGGGAAAGGAGGAGGAGTGCAAATTTGGACAGGTAGGCTGTAGCTGAGTTTCATAAGCCTAAGCTGTAAAGGAGGAATTTTTATCTAAGATGACCAAGTGCAACAAGTAATGAAAGGACAGTTAAGACACATTCATTTGGAGGAGCTGATATTTAAATATTATAGAAACAGGGTGTAAGGATGAAGAGGGACCAAAGGAAGAAATGGAGATATAGGTCAAAAAGCCAGAATATGAGTTCTTGGTTGACATCAGGCGAGACTGACGACAGATCTGGAGTTGGCATGAGAGACGGGTTCAAGGATATTGAAAAACAAGAAAAGAAAATCAAAATCAAAAACAAACAAATCCCCTCAAACAAAGAACTACTAGTGGACAATACAAGCTTGGTCTTTATGCAGTTGTGTGTGTGGCACATAGATAGCTCAGGCAAAAGTTTCAGGGAGACATCATATGAAATTCAGTTTGGTGAATTCTTGGCTAAACAACCATACTCTGTGTAAAGATGAATTAATTACTTAAGGAATGAACGCCAGCCTAAATAATGTCTCTAGTTGAATGTCTGAACCTACCATGTTAAATAATTTTTGTCAATGACTTGAATAGATTCGTGGAAAGCATGTATATTAAAACTTCAGGTGAAAAAATATAGGAAGAACAATTAAAATATTGGATGTAAGATTTAAGATTTTGTAAGATTATATGGAAGAGTCCAAAAGATTCAATGATCTGGGTCACTGAATCAAAGATAACAGCAATGAGGATTTTAGGAAGGATAAATGTTGAGTTGACAATTTTTTAAAACAAAAGTAAATAGATTTTTCCACACTAAAAGGAGTAAAAAGAAACACATGAGTGATATTAGTGATATATTTTATGTAACATAATAAATTCAAAATATTATTCCAATGTAAATAAATACAAAAAATTTTAATGAGATCTTTTCTTTTCTTTCTTTTTCATGACTTTTCCTTCTTTCTCACTAAATCTTTACAGTAAGTGTTTATTTTACACTTATAGCACATTTCATTTTGGACTGGCCACATTTAAAGTACTCAACCACTTATGATATTGGCTACCATATTGGACAGCTTGGATCTAGAAGGATATTGGTAGAGGATTATGCACCTTGAGGATCACAATGATGTTGAAACCCTTGGAAATAGGTAAAAAGAAAGATATTTAAAGAGGACATAATATTCAAACACTACATTTGAATATGAAAGGAGTGGGACATGGAAAAAGCATTTCATGTTTTTTTCTTTTGTAGCTAAGAGGTTAAAACTAAGGCACAGAGGATGAAAATTATTAGAGATGCAGATACAGACTTTCATAAAAATAGAACTTTATAGTAATTAGAGATGTACAAAATGAGATTAACTTTAGTTCAACCAACATATATTGAGCTCCATGTAAGGTATTCTGTTAGATGACAAGGTTACCATGACAAATAAGAGAATTCCTTCCCTCAAAGAGTTGGTGATGGTTTATGACTAACTTTAATATAATCTGTAAAGTGCTTATTACTAATACACTGATAAAAGAGGGTTGCTGGAAGTATTTAGGCCAAATTCGAATTATGTCCCTTGTAGAGAGGATTTCTGCAAATGAGAGTGGATCTCAAAATTGTTTGTGAATCACAGCAAGAAATACATCCATATCACAATCCAGTCCACCCCATAATGAGTTTCATGAAATAATATTATCTTTACATGTGTGATATGCCTTGATGTTTTCTATTCTAGTACAGCTTAGCCTATTTCATTAAAAATATCTTCATCAAACCCACTAAACTGACTTATTAATGGGTTACTACTTCAGTTGGAGGAACTTTTAGTTACTTATCTGTAGAGGTCTGATACAACTGAATATTTGTACTTTTAAAACTTTAAGGATTATATGGCTTTAAACACTGTGGATTGTAATTGTTGACTGAACCAGGAACATGACTGCCACAATAAATCTAGGCTGGGTGGCACAGAAGAGGCATCCATAACTACTTATTGAGGAATAAGTAAACTCCCTTGTTTAAAAAAAAAAAAAGTTCTTTGATGGTGTCATAAGATAATTCTTGGTAAAATAGGACAACACAAGGACAGGTGTGGGTATTGATATAAGATTACTGACATAGACTAAGAAAACAATCTAGAGATTACCATGAGATCTAGTCAGATAGATGATTCACACTTAAATTTCAGGGTCATTTAGTTATCAGTCAGCAGTCACTCAGTCCTGTCCAGCTCTTTGTGACCCAATGGACTGCAGCACGCCAGGCCTCCCTGTCCATCACCAACTCTCAGAGTTTACCCAAACTCATGTCCATTGAGTCGGTGATGCCATCTCATCCCTTGTCGTCCCTTTCCCCTCCCACCTTCAATCTTTCCCAGCATCAAGGTCTTTTCAAATGAGTCAGCTCTTCACATTAGGTGGCCAAAGTATTGGAGTTTCAGCTTAACATCAGTCCGTCCAATGAATATTCAGGACTGATTTCCTTTAGGATGACTGGTTGGATCTCCTTGCAGTCCAAGGGACACTCAAAAGTCTTCTCCAACACCACAGTTCAAAAGCGTCAATTCTTCGGCGCTCAACTTCTTTATAGTCCAACTCGCACATCCATACCTGACTACTGGAAAAACCATAGCTTTGACTAGACGGACCTTTGTTGACAAAGTAATGTCTCTGCTTTTTAATATGCTATCTAGGTTGGCCATAACTTTTCTTCCAAGGAGTAAGCCTCTTTTAATTTCGTGGCTGCAGTCACCATCTGCAGTGATTTTGGAACCCCCAAAAATAAAGTCTGTCACTGTTTCCACTGTTTCCCCATCTGTTTCCCATGAAGTGATGGGACTGGATGCCATGATCTCAGTTTTCTGAATGTGGAGTTTTAAGCCAACTTTTTCACTCTCCACTTTCACTTTCATCAAGAGGCTCTTTAGTTCTTCACTTTCTGCCATAAGGGTGGTGTCATCTGCATATCTGAGGTTATTAATATTTCTCCCAGCAATCTTGATTCCAGCTTGTGCTTCATCCAGCCCAGCGTTTCTCATGATGTACTCTGCATATAAGTTAAATAAGCAGGGTGACAATATGCAGCCTTGAAGTATTTCTTTTCCTATTTGGTACCAGTCTGTTGTTCCATGTCCAGTTCTAACTGTTGCTTCCTGGCCTGCATACGGATTTCTCAAGAGGCAGGTCAGGTGGTCTGATCCACACAGTTGTGATCCACACAGTCCAAGGCTTTGGCATAGTCAATAAAGCAGAAATAGATGTTTTTCTGGAACTCTCTTGCTTTTTTGATGATCCAGCAGATGTTGGCAATTTGATCTCTGGTTCCTCTGCCTTTTCTAAAACCAGCTTGAACATCTGGAAGTTCACAGTTCACGTATTGTTGAAGCTTGGCTTGGAGAATTTTGAACATTACTTTGCTAGTGTGTGAGATGAGTGCAATTGTGTAGTAGTTTGAACATTCTTTGGCATTGCCTTTCTTTGAGACTGGAATGAAAACTGACCTTTTCCAGTCCTGTGGCCACTGCTGAGTTTTCCAAATTTGCTAGTATATTGAGTGTAGCTGGGTCATGAAGATCCTTTTTGTATAGTTCTTCTGTGTATTCTTGCCACCTCTTCTTAATATCTTCTGCTTCTGTTAGTGCCATACCACTTCTGTCCTTTATTGAGCACAGCTTTGCATGAAATGTTCCTTTGGTGTCTCTAATTTTCTTGAAGAGCTCTTTAGTCGTTCCCATTCTATTGTTTTCTTCTATTTCTTTGCACTGATCATTGAGGAAGGCTTTCTTATCTCTCCTTGCTCTACTTTGGAACTCTGCATTCAAATGGGTATACCTTTCCTTTTCTCCTTTGTTTTTCGCTTCTCTTCTTTTCACAGCTATTTTTAAGGCCTGTTCAGAGAACCATTTTGCTTTTTTGCATTTCTTTTTCTTGGGGATGGTCTTGATCCTTGTCTCCTTTCAATTTCCTGGAGCTCTCAAATATTCTCCAGATGCTCTTCCCTTTAGGTGTTCATAAAAGCGACATAAGTCTGTGTTGACTTAGTGTGTGTTAAGTGTACAACTAAGAGCTAAAAGTGGAAGGTTTGGACACAGGGAAGAAAGAAAGTGGGAGGATATCATGGGTGTGGCTAAGGTTCAGAGTGACAGTGCAGCGTGAAGCTCACAGACTATGTGCTCAGAGAAAGGAAAACTTGAGACTCCCAAGTCAGAGTTGGAGGATGTGAATTTGAAAACTTTTGAACAGTAAAACAGGGCGTTGGGGTGAGAGGGAGTGAGTGGGCAATAATGAGTATCAGCCTCTGGCTCCAGTGTTGAGCTTCCTCCATAACAAAATATTTTCCATTTGTACATGAAATTGCTTTGGATTATGTCTGTCCCCGTTTCCTCTACTAACATACAGATACTCTCAGGAAAGTGAAACATCCAGTGGTGAACATTATTTAGATTATAAACATGCTTTAGATTCAGTTCTTTCCACCCAAGGGAGAAACTCTAGAAATAAGGTAATACTGGATCTGAGGGGGGAAAAAGGCAAGAAAAAGAGGAAATGTGGGAAAAAGAGGCATATGATGGATAGGAAAGTTACTAACACCAAAGAAATATTTCTCAAGTTTTCTGATCTGTCCGCTTCTTCCTGCCAACAATCTCTCTGATCTTTCTAGGTTACCAATGTTATATTTGGTGTCAATAATTCTTTGCCTTTCTCCACACATCCACAAAGCACAATATTGGCTTTCTTTGTAGAATCAGACTATATATTACCATGCAACTTGGCTTATTCAGTTAATAAACTATGGATATACCTCCAGGTAAATGTATATAGTTTTAACATTTTAATTAGGTGTACAATATTAAAAAGAATGGAAGCATTGTAATTTACTGAATTTCTCTACTACTAATGGGCCTTTAGGCTATTTCTAGGTTGGGCCACTATCTATCTTTTGAATGATAGTTTTCACAATTTTTTTTTTTTTTCCAAAATGTTAAGTGTTAGTCGTTCAGTTGTATCCAACTATTTGCGACCCCATGGTCTGTCTGTCCATGGAATTCTCCAGGCAAGAATACTGGAGTGGGTTGCCATTCCCTTCTCCAGGGGATCTTCCTGACCCAGGAATCAAACCAGGGTCTCCTGCATTGCAGGCAGATTCTTTACCATCTGAGCTACTAGGGAAGCCCCAAAATGTAAAAACTATTACATAGTAGGCTGTTATAAAATTAGAAAAGTACTGAATCTGAATTTATTAAAAAGCCTCCAAACTTTGTAACTGCTTCCTTTAGGGTGGTTCTAATAGCACTTCAGTGGGAACAAGAAATTGACATTAGGAGGATCTAGGATAGTGTTTCTTTCTGGTTTTAAAAATAGCTTTATCAGGGAATTATTAATGTATCATAAACTAAACCAATTTAAATAAACAATTTGATAATATTGAAACCATCACCACAATAAAGATATGAATACATCCATCATCCTCAAAACTTTCCTGTGCCCTTATTTCATTTCTCCTTCTGCCTTTTCCCTGCCAACTCCCTGCACGTATCAGTAACAATTTCTGATTTGCTTTATGCCATGATAGTTAACATTTTCTATAGTTTTATAAAAATGGGAAGATATAGGATATACTCTTTTTGCCTGGTTATTTCACCTAGCATAATTATTCTTAGATTCATTCATTTGGTGGCAGGTATCAATAGTTGCTTGCTTTTTATTGTTGAGAAGCATTTCATTTTAAGGACATGCTACAGTTTGTTTATCCATTTACCTATTGATGAATATTTGAATTGTTTTGTTTTTGGTTATACAAAATAATCTGAATACTCACGTTAAATCTTTGTGTGTACATTTCTCTTGGGTAAATACATGGGAATACCAGACCACCTGACCTGCCTCTTGAGAAACTGTATGCAGGTCAGTAAGCAACAGTTAGAACTGGACATGGAACAACAGACTGGTTCCAAATAGGAAAAGGAGTACGTCAAGGCTGTATATTGTCACCCTGCTTATTTAACTTATATGCAGAGTACATCATGAGAAATGCTGGGCTGGATGAAGCACAAGCTGAAATCAAGATTTCTGGGAGAAATATCAATAACCTCAGATATGCAGATGACACCACCCTTATGGCAGAAAGTGAAGAAGAATTAAAGAGCTTCTTGATGAAAGTGAAAGAGGAGAGTGAAAAAGTTGGCTTAAGGCTCAACATTCAGAAAACTAAGATCATGGCATCCAATCCCATCACTTCGTGGAAAATAGATGGGGAAACAGTGGAAACAGTGGCTGACTTTATTTTTCTGGGCTCCAAAATCACTGCAGATGGTCACTGCAGCCATGAAATTAAAAAACGCTTACTCCTTGGAAGGAAAGTTATGACCAACCTAGATAGCATATTAAAAAGCAGAGACATTACTTTGCCAACAAATGTCCGTCTAGTCAACGCTGTGGTTTTTCCAGTGGTCGTGTATGGATGTGAGAGTTGGACTATAAAGAAAGCTGTGCACCAAAGAATTGATGCTTTTGAACTGTGGTGTTGGAGAAGACTCTTGAGAGTCCCTTGGACTGCAAGGAGATCCAACCAGTTCATCCTAAAGGAGATCAGTCCTGGGTGTTCATTGGAAGGACTGATGTTGAAGCTGAAACTCCAATACTTTGGCCACCTGATGCGAAGAGCTGACTCATCTGAAAAGACCCTGATGCTGGGAAAGATTGAGGGCAGGAGGAGAAGGGGACGACAGAGGATGAGATGGTTGGATGGCATCATCAACTCGATGGACATGGGTTTGGGTGGGCTCTGGGAGTTGGTGATGGACAGGGAGGCCTGGCATGCTGCGGTTCATGGGATTGCGCAGAGTCGGACATGACTGAGCGACTGAACTGAAAAGTGAAACTAAAATACATAGAATTAGAATGGCTGAATCACATGATAGGTGTATGCTTCACTTTTTAAGAAACTGTTCTACTTTTCCAAAGTGACTGTGTCGTTTTACACTCTTACCAGTAGTGTATGAGCATTCCAATTGCTTCACATTCTTGCCAACACTGGATATAGTGAGCTTTTTTAATTTTAGCCATTCTAATTGGTAGGTAGGTATCTCCTTGTAGTTTTAATTTGCATTTCCCCCTAATGATGTTGAGCATCTTCTCATGTGCTTATCTGCCACCTGTATACTTTCTTTGGTAAAACATGTGTTGAAATCATTTGCATACTTTTGCAATTGTTTATTATTATTAAGCTTTATGAGTTCTTTATAAAGTCTCTATAAGCCCTTTATTAGATATATGATTTGCAAATAAGTCTCTCAATTTTGGGCTTTTCTTTTCATTATCTTAAAAGTGTGTTTTTAAGAGCAGAAATTAATAATTTTTGTAAAACCTAATTATCAATTTTTTCCTTTTTATATTGTGTTTTATCTCTGAGTATTTTATATTTTATGCTATTGTAATTAGTATTATTTTAAAATTCTAATTCCTGATTTTTTGTCACTAGTATATGATACAATTAATTTGTAAACACTTAACCTGCATTCTGCAAACTTCATGATTCACTTATTAATATGAGTAGCTTTTTTGTAGTTGAAGACTTCTCTGGTGGCACAGACGGTAAAGCGTCTACCTACAATGCAGGAGACCCGGGTTCAATCCGTGGGTTGGGAAGATCTCCTGGAGAAGGAAATGGCAACCCACTCCAGTATTCTTGCCTGGAAAATCCCATGGAGGGAGGAGCCTGGTAGGATACAGCCCATGGGGTCACAAAGAGACGGACATGACTGAGTGACTTCACTTCACTCACTTTTGTAGTTAGATTCTGTTGAATTTTCTATCTAAGAGATCATGTTGTTTGTTTATAAAGGTGGTTTTATTCTTCTTTTCCAATATGGATTTTTTAAAATCTATATTTCTTGACTTACTGCACTGACTAGAATCTCCAGTATAACATTGAATAGAAATGGTGAAATTGGATATCCTTGTAGCCTTCTTGATATTTGGGAAAGAGCATTCTGTTTCCCACTTTAAGCATTATGTTAGCTGTAGGTTTTTTCATAGATTCTACTTATCAATTGAGGCTGTTACTTTTTATTTCTAGTTTGCCAAGAGTTTTCAGGGGTAGGTGTAGTCAAATACTTTTCTAAGTTCTTTGAAATCATGATATAATTTTAACTTTTTAGTCTGTAAGTATGGTAAATTGTGTTAATTTTAAAATATTTTCTGGTATTACTTTTCTGTAATTATTTTGTGGAATTTGTCAAAGAAGCCATTTGGCCCTGGAGTTTTCTTTTCTTAAAATTTTTTTAGAATTTATTTTTTAATTGGAGGAAATTGCTTTACAATGTTGTGCTGATTTCTGCCTTACAACAACAAAATGGAGTTTTCTTGGAAGATTTTAAACTATAGATTAAACTTCTGAAACAGATATGGGTCTATTCAGGTAATCTATTCCTTCTCTAGTGAGTTTTGTTAGCTTTTATCTCTGCACCCCACTCCAGTACTCTTGCCTGGAAAATCCCAGGGATGGAGGAGCCTAGTAGGCTACAGTCCATGGGGTCGCTAGGAGTCGGACACGACTGAGCGACTTCACTTTCACTTTACCCTTTTATGCACTGGAGAAGGAAATGGCAACCCACTCCAGTGTTCTTGCCTGGAGAATCCCAGGGACGGCGGAGCCTGGTGGGCTGCCGTCTATGGGGTTGCACAGATTCGGACACGACTGAAGCGACTTAGCAGCAGCAGCAGCAGCATCTCTCAAAAATACACCTCTTTCATTTAAAGTGTCAACTTTGTCTGCATAGAATTGTTCACAATGTTTCCAACTCTCTCATGTTGTCATTGCTTTCACTGCTGTTATTGATAACCTGGCCCATGAGGTAGCAAAGAGTCAGACATGACTAAGCAACTGAACTGAACTGATTGATAATCTGTGTCTTCTTTCCTTCACTTCTGGCTAGCTTAGCAAGAAATTTATCAATTTTACTCATCTTCTCAAAGAATTGTCTTTCGGCTTCATGGATTTTCTCTCTTTTTTAAAAAAAATTGCATTATTTTCTGTTCTGATCTTTATTATTTCATCTCCCCTGTTTACTTTTTGTTTCATATGTTCTTTTTCTGGTTTCCTAAGGTGGAAATTGAGGTCATTGGTTAGAGACATTTCTTTTCTGACATAGGCATTTAGGAGGCTACCTGACATAGGCTATAAGTTCAGTTCAGTTCAGTCACTCAGTCGTGTCCGACTCTCTGCGACCCCATGAATTGCAGCATGCCAGGCCTCTCTGTCCATCACCAACTCCCGGAGTTTACCCAAACCCATGTTCATCGAGTCGGTGATGCCATCCAACCATCTCATCCTCTGTCGTCCCCTTCTCCTCCCGCCCCCAATCCTACCCAGCATTAGGGTCTTTTCCAATGAGTCAACCCTTCGCATGAGGTGGCCAAAGTATTGGAGCTTCAGCTTCAACATCAGACCTTCCAATGAACACCCGGGATTGACCTCTTTTAGGATGGATTGATTGGATCTCCTTGCAGTCCAAGAAACTCTCAAGAGTCTTCTCCAACACCACAGTTCAAAAGCATCAATTCTGCGGCGCTCAGCTTTCTTCACCGTCCAACTCTCACATCCATACATGACCACTGGAAAAACCATAGTCTTGACTAGACGGACTTTTGTTGGCAAAGTAATGTCTCTGCTTTTAAACATGCTATCTAGGTTGGCCATAACCTTCCTTCCAAGTAGTAAGCGTCTTTTAATTTCATGGCTGCAGTCACCATCAGCAGTGATTCTGGAGCCCAAAAAAGTAAAGTCTGACACTGTTTCCACTGTTTCCCCATCTATTTCCCATGGAGTGATGGGACCAGATGCCATGATCTTAGTTTTCTGAACGTTGAGCTTTAAGCCAACTTTTTCACTCTCCTCCTTCACCTTCATCAAGACATAGGCTATAAAATTCCTCCTAAATACTTGAAGAAGCTTTAGTGGCATCTTACAGATTCTTTTTCTAAATATTTGTTTAACATCTGCCTTCCCCACCCTCCTAGCTTTACTGAGCACAAATTCTGATATGTCATATTTTCAATTTCCCTTTTGAATGTTTCTTTGACCTTGTTCCCTTTATCTTTTCAAGTAGTTTAATTATCTGCATGTGCTAATCAGTACTTCACTTCACTGAATACTTAAGATGGATCTTCTGCAGACCTCCGGAGTGCTCTCTCTCTCTACATCACTCTCTTCATTGTTTCTGTCCTTGGGAACTCTGCTTTCCTTGATTTCCCTGAACTTTCAGCTATATCAGAGAGTTGGACTCTGCTTGGGTTCCCTTGCCCTGAGCCACACCCTTCACTGCCTTATGTCCACTTTCTTGAAAGTTGTTTCAGGTGTTTTGTTCAGTGTGTTGTTGGTTTGGTTGGGAGGTTAAATGTTCTCTATTACTGCATCTTAGTCAGAGGCAGAAACTGGCGGTATTTCTGTTTTTGTTTTAATCACCCAGTATGGCATGTTAAGATCAACTTATTATGCTATTACAAGCACTAGAAAATGAAATGGCATAAAATAGAAAATAAAATATCACTGTATTCCATGTATTAAAACAAATTTTGTTTAGCGGAACTTTTGTATTAATCATATGCATATGTGTACATGTGCATTGGATTGTGATCTAAAAGGTATTTTTTACTGTAGGCTATGGGCTTCCCAGGTGGTGCAAGTGGTAAAGAACCCACCTGCCAATGCAGGAGATGTAAGAGACTAGGGTTTGATCCCTGGGTTGGGAAGATCCCCTGGAGAAGGGTATGGCAACCCACTCCAGTATTCTTGCCTGGAAAATCCCATGGACAGAGGAGCCTGGGGGCTATAGTTCATAGGGTCGTGCAGAGTTGGACACAACTGAAGCAACTTAGCACACAGCACATGGTAAAAATAGTCTGAGAAATACTGTTCTAGGAACATCATGGTCCAATATGGACAAGAGTCTGCAATGCTTAGTCTCCATCTCTGCCTTGAAGAGTTCATATGCCATGATTTGGGAGAAATTATCCCTATTTTATTTTGTTCAGCTGAAAACTGTTCACTATCACTTATACAACCATGGTCTGAGAAACCCTGATATCTTGTAGGTCTTAAATTGAGGTAGATCGGTACTTTTATCAGTTAAGAAACATTATTGATTGTCCAGTGTGTTTCAGGCACTGTACATGAAACTGTTGAAGTACCAGTGTGAAATAGAGGGAGGCTGTCCCTGGTCTCCTACCAGAACATACCTGGTGACTATAGAAGACAGAAAGTCAGGCTCCAAGAATTGATGTGAGTTTCCACAGCACAGAAAAGACTGTGGAGATGGAAAGGAAGGTGTCCAGGGAGAATTATTCAGATAGACTTGCAGGGTTAGAGGTTAAGAAAATGTAGCTGGCCTGTTTGAGGAAACTCAACTTCAGTTTATTTCATTAAACACACACACATATATTTTAATACCGAATACATCCTTGAGATATATTAATGAAAAAATAAAGATCCTTGCTTTCATGGAGTTCATATTCTACTGAAAGAGAAATAATATGAATGTAAATTATAAATGATATAATAAGTAAATTATCTATTAAAAGATGGTAAGAACTATAGAAAAACAGGGTGGGAACAGAAAGCTGATTAGAAGTGGGGCTGCTAGTTTTAATTTTAAGAGATATTCGGTAGGGGCATATTTAGACTCTAAATACACTAGTATTGTGTATCTCTTACAATACAAATTCTAAAAATATTCCAACATAATTAGAATCTTCTGGTCTGCAAACCACTCTAAAACTGGCGGTCCTTTGGATGTTGCCTTGACACTTTACTGCCAGTAGGGTGCAAATGGATCTTTTCTGAGAAAAATGGGTATCTAGTGGAGATGTGAGAGAGATGTGAGTATTTCTGTACACACCCTTCCCCCAGGTGTTCCGCAGGGGCGGCTCCGTTAAGAACACTGGCAAGACACGAGGAGGAGTGTTATTGTATGACCTGGACCGAAACATTTTTGCCCTTGGCTTCTCTACTTTGGCACATCTTCACCCAGCAGGGGCTGAGCTGCGAAATGAACTTCAGCCTGGCCAGTTCAGCACCCAAGGCATGTCACAGCCGAGTGACGGCGGTGAGGGGAAGGCCTACTGGTCTTGTCTTCCCGCCCTGCAAAGAGATCATTTGGATGTTGCGCGAGGCTTCCCGCTTACACTCAGCGCCCAGGGTCTGTACGAAAGCCCCATTAAATGCTTTCAGTTCCCTTGTAATATTTAAGGCATAGCCGAGATCTCAGCATTCACCTTGGCGTTCAGGGTTCTCGATCCTACCCACCGCCAGCATTTTCGGATAGATTTGTGGCCATGCTAATCTTTTGGAAGAGATCCCATCCCCGTCGCCCTTTTTCGCGGGGAGGTCTGCCAGCCTTTTTCCCGGGAGGAAGCTGGCGAAGGCTGGTGAGCCGCTCACGGGTCGGGCAGGGGTGCGCACGCGTCGGGCGCCGCCGATTGAGCATCTGGAGCCAGAGAGCGCCCCCCGCGCAGAGCCTGGCGCCGCCGCGGCCGTGGGTTGGTGCTCCCAAGCGTGCCGGGCGCTCTCTCCCCGCGCGGGGGCACCAGAGCCCTCGGAAGTGTCAGGCACTGCGGTGCATTTTCCCAGTTCCCTTTTAAATGACTGCGGAAAAAGAGACTCTCCGAGCCGCAAATGGGAAGACGGATTCTCAGACAAGGCTTGCGAATGCCCCGCAGCCATCATTTAACTGCGCCCTCAGAGCAGTTACGGTTTGTCACTCGACCCTCCCGGATCACCTCGTTTGTCCCTAGTGAGACCCCCAGGGTCTGCCCGCGCTGGGCTTCTCAGTAGCTGGATGTGTGTCGTGCTCCGGGTAGCGCGGGCGCAAGGCACGCGTTCGCTCTCAACCACGCACACACGAAAACGTGCAAGGTACGGCAGGGGAACGAGGGCTCTGGGTGCCCCGCGTGGGGGTGGGCATCGCGGGGAGTGAAGCTAAGATCTGGGAATGGCTGCATCCTGCCAGGTTGAAGGATGAGGGAAAATGACGCGGCGCCACACATCGGACAGGCCAGGGTTGCTACCGCGCATTTAGGGAACCCAATACGCGTCAGGCGCGCTCCCTTCCCCTCACATGTGTCTGTTTCCCGGGCGGGTGATGCCAGAAAACGATAGGAGAAAAGAGCCGTTTAGAGAGCTGGAGTTGCATTTGGAGACTGCCCTCCCTCTGCCAAAGCACCAACAGGAAGACCCTCCGAAAACACCGATCCCCAAATAGATGACCCGGAATGGGGGCGGTTATCCTTGGTTATCAATGCTGGACACGTTTCGGTGTTTACAATATTTATTTATTTTTAGGATAGCTCATCCTCCCTTTTAGGCAGGATGGGAAAGGAGAATGCAGTGGGGAGGGAAAAGGGAGGGAGGATTCCTATAATAAGAATCAGCGCATTTTTCAGAGCTGAACCGAGCCCGGTTTCCATTTCAAAAAAGGAGACGGCCTCTACTAAATTTTAGAAGAGACCTGGGTGTGAATTAGGGACTGGGAGGTGTCAGAGCCTTGGAATGGTTCAGCTTAGAGGTACCTGGGTCTAAATGCACGCACACACAGGCGCGCGCGTCTACACGGTCAGGCTGTGTGCGGGTGTGCGCGTGTGTGAACTCCCACATGCTGCTGCTGTCTGCTTCTGGCCAGTGGCACCGATGCCTCCCTCCTCCCCGCTCGCCCCCAGATTCCCCTCCCCTCCCTGTTGCTTTTGTCTGGAGGGTGTTATGGGTTTGTGTGTGTATGAGCGTGTGTGTTTTTGGATTTCAGACTAATTTTCTGGAGTTTCTGCCCCTGCTCTGCGTCAGCCCTCACGTCACTTCGCCAGCAGTAGCAGAGGCGGCGGCGGCGGCGGCGGCGGCGGCGGCTCCCGGAATTAGGTTGGAGCAGGAGCCTCGCTTGCTGCTTCGCTCGAGCTTTTCGAGCTCCGTGCCCAGCGGCAGGAGGAGCCTGGACCCAGGCGCCGCCGGCGGGCGGTAGGCGCCGGAGCCGGGGTGAGCAGCGCGGATAGTGACCTCCGTCGTCTCGGCCCTCACTGTCCCCCTTGGGGTGGCCGCGGCGGCTCCCCAGGTGGGACGCGCCGCGCCACCTGCCCGCGCCCCCTGCGCCCAGGGGCCGTGGCGGATTCTGCAGCATCATTCGGGGGCCCCGTGGCGGAACCAGCGTCCTCGGCAGTCTCCGCGCCTCCCTTTAAGGAGTCCTATCGCTGGCCGGTGCCATGGGATCCTGTCCCTTGCCCCATTTTCCCCTCCTTCAGCCTTAGGCACCGGGAGAGAGTGGGCACACTGGTGCCCCGCGGCGTCAGTGCCATCGAGGGGCAAGTTTATTTCTGGGGCCAGCCGGAGCTGGGCACTCATCTATCCACAGTATCCCGGCTGGGCTCGCGGTGGGGGTGACGCGAGCGCGGAGGGAGAGTACCCCAATTAGTGGCGTATGGGGTCTTGAGCTCAGCCTTACGCGTATCTGTTTGTCCTCAGCCCCGAGGTGCGTCCCGGATCGCAGCGCGCGTCTAGCCAGAAGCCTGAGCCCCAGAGCATCCCGGGAGCGCCGCGGGCCGGTGCTCGGCTCGCTGGGCCATGCAGCGGCGGCCGCCGCGGAGCTCCGAGCGGCGGTAGCGCCCCCTGTGAGAAGGCCCGAGATGCCCCTGCCACTGTGAACGGTGCCGCCCGACAGGACACGCTCAGCCCCTGACACGCTCGGTTCTGCGCGTCTGAGACCAGCCCCGAGAGGAGAGAGCGGTGAGCGCGGCAAAGGCCACTCGGCGCGGGCAGGGGAGACCGGCCGGGACAGCTCAGCGACACGCACTTAGGCTGACTCGGGCTGGCACTGGTGGCTAGGAATGTCGTCCTGGACCAGGTGGCATGGACCCGCCATGGCGCGGCTCTGGGGCTTCTGCTGGCTGATTATGGGCTTCTGGAGGGCCGCTCTTGCTTGTCCCACATCCTGCAAGTGCAGTGCCTCTCGGATCTGGTGCGGCGATCCTTCTCCTGGCATCGTGGCATTTCCCAGGCTGGAGTCTACCAGTGCAGATCCCGAGAACATCACCGAAATGTGAGTTCCTGGTCCTTTTCCTTCTTCATCCTCTCCTTGCCTCTAGGGCTAGGCTGGCCAGGCGGGTCCCTCCTGGGCATGAATGTTGTCTCAAGTCTGGGGAGAAGTCAGAGAAGAGGTGCAGGGCTGGGCCGTGTGTCAGTTACCTGTTTCACTGCCTTGGTGCTGTTAACACTGGGAGAAGTGTGACAGTTTAAAACGTTCTAAATAATAGATGTCTATTATATAGTATTCTTATACACTTTATATTTCAAAGCCCTGCTGGGTGTGCTT
Source organism: Giraffa tippelskirchi (assembly GCF_054371585.1). NCBI lineage: Eukaryota > Metazoa > Chordata > Mammalia > Artiodactyla > Giraffidae > Giraffa > Giraffa tippelskirchi. The sequence goes on from NC_137275.1 coordinate 194,496,099, forward strand.
TAGTCTTTCCATATGCAATAACTTAAGTTTTGGACATTTTTGTTTCATGAGGTTCTCTGTGTATATTGGGTTAGGAGCAGTTCCAGTAATAGTTCTGAGAAAGGAGTTTAAAATATGTAACTTTTGAAAATCTGCTGAAGGAAGTTAGAGTGTCTCCCCCTTAGCTTCTTTCTCTGAGAGTTGGAGTTCACCAATTTCCTTTTTCATTTTATACATCAGATTTTGCATAGGAGATTGCATCCAGAGATGGCCTTGAAAATAATCTGTAAGAGGAGAAGTTCTGAGTGTTGAAATGCACTGGCTCAAAAGAGAAAATGTGATCCTTGGAAGCCTAAAAGCCTGGTCTGATTTAATTTGGACTTGACTTCCCAGAGATAGAATTTTGAAATCATTTGGATGATGATAATTGCCCATTGAATAGTTCCCCAGGAGGAGGTTGGATGATAAAGCAGCATGGAATACTCTGATGAATTCTGTCTTCACCCTGCGACCCCTATGTCCCTGGAAGTGCTTGAGTGTGTCCTGGTTCATTGGAGAAGCAGAATTGTGTATTTCTGTCCTTGTCTGATGCGTTGTGACAAATCTGTTACCAGCTAGGGGCTCACCAGTCCTTTCTCTAGCATTCCCCTGTTCCCTCTATTAGAGATTCCCCCAGCCAGAAACTTTGCCCTTTTATATGTTTCATTAACATGAGATTTTATTCATCCATAAAAAGGATTGTAAGGTAAAGTTTCTCCCGGTTTACTTGAGGCTGTTGACACCACGATAGGCAGCGTTGAACGTAGGGCTTGGGCTGTGGCCTTCCGGTTGGCGAGTGCGCATGCATCTCCCCCCGCCCCCCCATGGATAACACACACCCTGGTTATGCCAACGTTGTTGACCGAGACAACCTGTTTTTCAACGTAAGTAAGAGACCTTCCCAGCCTCTGCTGTTTGTCCTGTTGGGGATGCTCTTGTTAGAGGGCTCAGGCAGAAGGAAATGACAACAGAACAGAGGAAAATGTGCTGGCCCAGCAGTGCTGAGATGTGCCGGGAGCAGCCAGCTGTCAGGCTGGATCCAGGATGCTCAGATGGCAATCCTTTTGGCAAGAAGAGCAGCAGGCAGAGCTGGAGAGGAAGGGTGGGTAGGGTCCCGACCGCGCCGACCCTGGCTTGGGCTGGTAGAGGCTCGCCAGGCTGGTCAGAGTGTCTGTGGCCTTTTGTCAGGATTTGTGTCTTTTTCATGAGATGGGGTGTCAGTAGTCAAATGGAGGAAGCCATGTGGAATTCAGAGCCCTTCAGACTATTTTGAGACCACCAGGAGTGCCTGAAAACAGTTAGATGTTGTTTTCTTTTGTGATTGTTTTAAAATTCTGTATTAGGTGCTAGATAGATAATGAAGGAGGAAACATAGGGCTAATTATTATTTTTTCAGTTTGGTATTTTTAAGGCCGTAATTGGAGGAAAACTCTCCTTAAAAAATATTATTTTACGCCTGAGTGGTCTTAGCTGCCTGACAGATATGAAATTATTAATAACAGATTTGAGTAGAGTTTTCCTATATCAGTTCTCACAATTGTTGTTGTTTCCTTTTATCTGATGGCAGGTTCCTATTTTCAGGCTTACTTTTTTTTTTTTTTTACATTTACTAAAGCATTTGTCACAGTTATTCATCTAATAATGGTAATCATAATTCCTAATTTCTACTCATTTTCTTCTTCTGATTTGAAAATCCATTGAGATTCAGGGAATGGAGAGGTGTTTAAGCTCAGTGTACAGGAATGGGGAATTAGTTTAGAAAACAGGAGTCAAGCTGATAGAGGTGAGCTCTGAGAAAAAGTACTTTTCTCTGCTCATTCCCTCAGCTTTATTTGAGCCTCGTCAGTTTATGCCCCAGTGTCTTTATCTGTAAAATGTATTGAAATCTGTGTTTGGAAAGCACTCATATAATTATTTTGAATTCTGCTGCTTTGATATCAAAATGACATCAGTGGTTGGGCTTGTTTCACTCTCATCCTTATATGACACCATCTGTGCTCTCTTTCTTACATATTAATATTTGCTTGAATAGCTTTTCAGTTCTTGGCCAGTGGATACCAGCTACAGTTGGAACCAAATTACACTTTCTTTTTTCTTTTTTTTTACTTTGTTATTAGACCCAATGGTATTCCTAAAATAACCTGTTTTAAAGTTCTAGTTTAATGAAGTTTAGCTGAAATTATATGTTTCTGTTTTTTAAAAGTAGGACTAATGTAGCTAAATAAAGTGTGATTAGAACTTGTTGAAACAGTTTACTATATCATTTAAAAATAGTAAATCCCATAATGTCTATATGTTGGGGAAATTGCCTGGAGAATCCACATGGACAGAAGAGCCTGGCGGGCTACAGTCCATGGGGTTGCAAAGAGTCGGACACGACTGAGTGGCTAAGCACGCAGGGGAAAAGTCACAATCACTGTGCCTTTTAAGGTTCAGAGAGAAGCCATGGTAGAATATTTTTAAAATATATCTATAGACTAATTAAGGGAGAGGATTTTATTTTTTGATTCTACATGCATGTTTTAAGCCATGCTGACATTTCATTTTCAGAGTCCTTGTTTGAACCTGTTTTATTAAAAATCTTCCCTTCACAGTATCTGTCTCATATTCTTTACCCACTGATGTGACCTATGTCTAGGTCTATGTCCATCACACCTGCCTAACATCACACTGCCAAAATGTGCCAGCTTCTGTTATTTGGAGGTGATTATCCCAAAGCGGTGCTAAGTTAAATTTACAAACAATACTACTGTCACATATAAACAGGATGCAAGAGTAAAGTCTGTTGTTGGAGTTATGTAATCAGCCATTTAAGTTTCAGAATGTGTCAAAATGCTTTGCAAAAGACACGCTCTGTCTCACCCAGTGGTAAGAGATACGGTTCAAAGATAAAATAGGTCATGGATCTTTAAAAATCGTGGTTAGAAACACATGACATAAAATCTGCCTACCACGTTAACCATTTTTAACGTACTGTTCAGAAATGTTAAGTGTATTCACATGGCTGTGAAAGGGCATGGATTTTTACATTTCCCATATTTTATGAAGACCAGCAGTGACTTTTTATTTCTAAATTTCTTTGGTGACATTCGCTGATTTGGGATTGATATTTGGAGACCAATCTAATATTTTTCCTCTTAGTACAACCTAAATAGGATTTATAGCTTCTGCTGCTCAAGCCTCTGTGTGCAATTCATTGTTGGCTTGGTTAAGCAATTGTAATGTCATGTCATTAATACATTAATTTTGGCTCTCTCACCTGCGTAAGCTTTTCCACTGCTGCAGTTAATTGTACTAAAAAATTCTGGCATTTAGAAGGATTCAAAGGCATCAGATTTTATCACTCTGATATTTACTTCTCAGCCCCTCCATTGGGAGTTCTAGAACCTTGAATTGTGCTTTACATGCATTTAAGAACTACAGCCTAAGTTTTGATTGTGGTTGTATAAACCAGATTGGACTTGTTAATAAATTAGGCGGTCTTATTACATCATTCATTATTCAATAAAACTTGCAAACGAGTTAAAAACACTCTTTCTTCCTAGTGAAGGCATTCACACAATTCAGCTCAGCACAGCCATTTGAAATCTCAGTTTCATACCTTCTATCTCTACACTGAGGAAGTTTTTATTACATTGGATAAAACAATTGAAAGGCCCTGTGACCTTCTGACCCTACTTTCTTCCACCTCTCCCTCTCCATCACCTCTCATTAACTATACAGGAAAATGTGTTTGATTATTTTTCTTCTCTGAGAAGTGATATTTCCTTATGGGAATTCAGAGCACTAGAGTTTAGCGAAGAGCCTGGGTTATATATTATTGCAAGCAAGTAATGGGAAATTAAGATGATGTGGTCATAGCTCCCCAGCTCTGTGTTTAGTTTTGTTTAAGATCTTTCACTGTTTCTATCCCATAAACCTCTGTTTGTGTTATTTCAGTATTCCCTTGTAAAGACATTTTCTAAGTCAAAAAGTTGGCTGAACAGCTGAGAGTTGAGGTCTCTTTCTCCCCAGGAACATTCTGCATGATTGCTTTGACTATCTCTAGGTCGTAAGGTATAAAACCTAGACTTTTTCTTTAGCTGGGGAAAGGGAATTTAACTTTTCTTTTTCTACGCTTTGTTTCTTCTTATTATTCTTTTTAAAAAATCTTTGGTACCAAGCAGGTGCCTCCAGTTTTAACTCATTGTTCATCCTGCCTGTTATGAAAAGAAACAATATCAAGCCATTATTGAATATTATACCCTGACATTATCCATCCAACTAACTTTACTGCTTATCTAGAGAGATTCTTGTAGGTTCAAAGCAGTAGGGTAGAATGTAGCACTGAACCTGCTGCTCCTTATAGCAATGCCAATTTTAGATTTTACTTATTGTTTACAAATCAGTTGGGTGATTTAGGGGAGAGGTTATTTAGACAGGGCAATTTTTTCCCTCATTTGGTGTATGTAAGAGAAAGAAAGGGATAGAAAAAAAAATCTGAACCTTGAGTTATTAATAGTTGATTGATCATTTTCATAATCTATTTGTTCTAAGTTTTAAAAACATAAATCCCACCCCCAGGTGGCAGAGATCTGAGCCCTGCAGTGGCCTGATAATTTTAGCTTAATATTTGATTTCTGATTGATCTCTATTAAAAGAGGAAAAGAGCCCACATAATCAGGATGCCTTCTAACCATTTGCTTTGCTCTCTGGGCTGTCCAAAGGACTGTGAAGTGGTAAATATTGATCTCAGAGATGAAGGAGTGAATGAATGCTTGTGGTTGTTATAAACCTGGGGAGAAAAATAATACATAGGTACTAAGCTTCCATATTTCAACTCCCCGCTCTGCCCATGTTGCAGAAAGCTAGAATTACGTGATCTGGAAGCAGCTCCTTAATGTTTTTGGGTCTGAGCTTGTCAGATGTAAACCGAGGGCTTTGCACCCTGTACCCTGATTCTGAAGCTCCGCAAGGCTTCAGTTGTTGATAAAGTCCAGTTTATACATAGCTCTGAAGTAAGGAGTGGTGCTTAGAGCCCGGCAGTGAGAGAATCTGAGGACCTTCCATGTCATTATGTCCTGTGTGCATGTTTTCAGCCTCTGCTCTGAATTCTCCAAGCCATCCATGTCTTTTTAAATCATTAAAAAATAATTTTTTATTGGAATATAGTTGATTTACAATGCTGTGTTAGTTTCAGGTGTACAGCAAAGTGAATCTGTTATATACATATATATATCACAAATAGATGGGGAAACAGTGGAAACAGTGACAGACTTTATTTTGGGGGGCTCCAAAATCACTGCAGATGGTGACTGCAGCCATGAAATTAAAAAGACGCTTACTCCTTGGAAGGAAAGTTATGACCAACCTAGACAGCATATTAAACAGCAGAGACATTACTTTACTGACAAAGGTCCATCTAGTCAAGGCTATGGTTTTTCCAGTAGTCAGGTATGGATGTGAGAGTTGGACTATAAAGAAAGCTGAGCACAGAAGAATGGATGCTTTTGAACTGTGGTGTTGGAGAAGACTCTTGAGAGTCCCCTGGACTGCAGGGAGATCCAACCAGTCATCCTAAAGGAAATCAGTCCTGAATTTTCATTGGAAGGACTGATGTTGAAGCTGAAACTCCAATACTTTGGCCACCTGATGTGAAGAACTGACTCATTTGAAAAGACCCTGATGCTGGGAAAGATTGAAGGCGGGAGGAGAAGGGGACAACAGAGGATGAGATGGTTGGATGGCGTCACTGACTCAATGGACATGAGTTTGGGTAAACTCCGGGAGTTGGTGATGGACAGGGAGGCCTGGTGTGCTGCTGTCCATGGGGTCGCAAAGAGTCGGACACGACTGAGTGACTGAACTGAACTGAACTGATGTATGTATGATATGCCCATATTTTTTTTAGATTCTTTTCCCATATAGGTCATTACAGAGTACATCCATGTCTTTTTAAATGTGAGATAATAAGAAGACTGGTGGCATGTTAGTGCTGGGCTGATGAGTCCAAGTTCACAGGGTCACTTAAAATCAAGATCAAGGAAGGAGAAGGGGCCTTAGAAATGCTCTGCTTCAACCCCCCTTGCATGAATGAGGGGCAGAGAAGAGAGTTGCTTTTATGGCCATGGTACATTAAAGACATCATGGGGTCTAGAAGCTTCCTGCTAGCATCCAAATGTGGTGCCAAAACCTTCCCTCTAGGGGGCCTCCCCTCTGTTCTGTTTCCTTGGACTGAACCTGACTCCAGCCCACCATTTAGAAGCATCAGAGATGTGCAGACAAGTTTCGTCTGGCTAAGTCTATGGGAACCCGTCTCTACTGGAGACAGAGCAGTTAAAAGTTCATGAACTACTGGTCACAAAGCAATAGCCTGATCTTTGCATGCAAACATATATTTTTTTGTTTACTTTACTGTGAGTGTGGTTGTTTGTTTTAATTTTAACTTTTCCCCTTCTCTAACACTTTCACAAAAGCCAGGCTGCAGAGAAAGGCCTTCATGAGTTGGCTGCCATGAAACACGCTGACCTTGCACCTGCTGGACCATCCAGGCAGGTTAGGATTGGAGTGAGGGCAGAGCAGACAGAGCATAATGCAGGCCGCTGCCCCAGAGTCTTTGCCACAGTCAGGGGTGGTTATATAGGTGGAGGAACCCATAGCCTTGTATATAAAGTCTGTCTTAGCTCCTATGAAAGCCCTGTGGCCAGAGAGTACTATTCTTTCCAGCCTTCTCTTTGCCTCTGCCTTCTCATGGCCACAAGATGGATAGCTGAGCCAGTGAGCAAGCTTAAGAGTTGTTGACTCCCATTCGGAATTCATTCTGCTACCATTTTGTACGTTGTACACGGCCTGTGCTAAGCCTTTTCTAGTACAAGCACACTTCTGAGACACACCTCTGGTTTTACACAGGGCTTCTCCCCAAGGGTCCTGGAGAGCACTTTACAGACATCTGCTTATTTAGGTTTAAAACCTCGCTCTGAAGTAGGTGGGAAGGTCCTGACAGCCTCAGAGGGACTGTCAGGTTGATTGGCTTGCCCGGGGTTCTCTGGTCAAGCTGAGCGTAATTCAGGAAAGAATTTTATGCAGAGTCTTGCTTAGGGCTTTGTCTGCTCAGACCCACCTGTTCAGATTTGGCCTTGAGAGTACAGGCAATTTTAGGAGAACTGTAGTTATTCAGATAAATTTTCACAAGTTAAACAGCACAGCAGTGGGAAGGAGGGGGATTGAGGCTTCATCTTGTATCTTTCTCTTCTACCATCATCTTCTCCTTTGTAATCTGTTGTACTCCTAAGAGGTAAATTATTTGTGTGCCCTGGAGAATATAGTATCTTCTAGTATAGAATAAAAATTTTGATAACCATACATCATTTAGAATCCCTCTTTTTATTGCAAAAAATGACCTATTATTGCCCACCCTTTCCTATGATCTTCATATTCCAATAATTTCCTGAACAGACCAGACACACACACCTTAGAATTCTATTTGTGTGTACAGTGTGTCTATGAATATATAAATATAGGTATAAAACTCTACTAGGTGTGATCCTTTCAGACTTAAGTATCTTGACTTGTAAAATTTTTTCTAACAAAATTTACTTCTTTAAACGATCTAGACATTTTGGGGATTTAATTGACACACAATGTTGTATTAGTTTCAGGCCTACATGATTATTCACTATCTGTATATATTACAAAGTGATTACCTTAATAAATCTACTTAACATCTATCACCCCAAGTGTATGTGTGTGTGTGTGTGTGCGTGCAAGTCTCTCAGTTGTATTCTGCTCTTTGTGACCCCATGGACTATATACCCCGCCAGGTTCCTCTGTCCATGCAACTTTTCAGGTAGGAATATCGGGGTGGGTTGCGATTTCCTACTCCAGGGGATCTTTCCGACCCAGGTGTCTAACCTGAGTCTTTTGCGGCTCCCACATTGGCAGACAGATTCTTTACCACCACACCACCTCGGAAGTCCCATCACCGCACATAGTTAGCATATTTTTTTTTTTCCTGTGATGAGAATTTTAAATCTACTATTTTAGCAACTTTCAAAAATATACTACAGTATTGACTGTAGTCACCGTGCTGTACATTATACCCCCACTCACGCTTTTAATTTTGTTTTACTCATTCTGCATTTCTCTCAACGAGGACCTGACAGAAGGTCTTCTCTAGGTGAAATCTGTGAGCTTCAGAGCAGTGACTCTGAGCTGGGTTAGCCGACCCAGCTACTCAGAAACCCATGTGTCTGTCCTCTTTGATCAGTTCTCAACAGAAACAAAAAAATATTACCGGTGAGGTATTTTCGAACAGTTCTACAATAGTGTTATTTAAACCAAAAGACATTAGAATTTTGATTTTCGACCTCTGAAATACGGTGCCGTTTAAGAAGGTGGGCTCTTGTGAACTCTAATCTTTGCCAAAAAAGTTGCTTCTATCTCATGTGCCCTGGAGTCCCCTGCTGTGAAGTGGCAGAGGGGTCTGGGCCTGAATCCTCTGACTGTGGCTCACAGTGGGGACAGTTAGCTTCCTTTCTTCGGCCTTGGCGCACTTGTCTTGGAATGTGTGTGCAGGCCTGGGAACTGAGGTGGGCAGAGAGCTTGACACGATGGCTGCTGAGTTCTCTGGAAAGCCAGAGAAAACCCATCCAATACAAACCACACACCCTTTTTGGTGTGCTTTCAGCCTTACTTCACAGCCCCTCTGCTAAGTGAGTAGTAAAGAACCACCTGCCGATGCAGAAGACATAAGAGACGTGAGTTCATTCCCTGGGTTGGGAAGATCCCCTGGAGAAGGGCATGGCAACCAAGTCCAGTATTCTTGCCTGGAGAATACCATGGACAGAGGAACCTGGCAGGATACAGTCCATAGGGTCACAAAGAGTCAGACACGACTGAAGCAACTTAGCACGTGCACAGCCTCGTATTGTCCTTGCCCTCCTGGGTTTGGCCTTTTCCCTTTGTGACCCTTCAGTCTCCTTCTTCTGTTCTTGGTCATGATTTTTATTCCTGTCCATGCTGCCCACAACATACAGGCACACACATGCTCAGGCAGATGGTTGGCTGCAAAGCCCCTTTCATGGACAGTGAAGAAGTCTTGGATTGCAGAACCCGTGGATCAACCACCATGGTTCCAACTAGAACTGGCCTGCCAAGGTCAACTCAGAGAGGCAGCAGCATAAAGGACCCTGGGTAACTGATGGGGAGATGGGAGTTGGGGTTCAAGTCCACACTCTCATAGTTTCAGAACTCAGGATCCTGGATGAACCATTTAATGTCATCAGCCAGTTCCCTAATCCTGAAACTGAAGGTTGGGATTAGCTGGATGCTAATCTCTAGAAAGTTCTGTGATTCTGAGTCAGGCAGCCACAGGCACCAGTCTTTCCTTTCCTCTTTTGGAATTCACCCTTGCCTCCTCCCCAGGCCTAACCCAGAGCTTGTTCCAGGTCTCTAGGTATCTTAAGCAACAGGGTCCTATCTGTGAGTTTCTCTAGGTTCACCACTTTGATTCAGGTTAGATGGCTTTGCAGGTTACCTTCTCCCTGCCAGCCTGTGTGGCAGTGCTCCCAAGGTTTCCCATCCATTGAAACAGCTATTTCCCACCCCCTCCTCGAGGTCAGTTTTTTTAACATGCACTGTCTACCTGCACTTTTAGGCAACTGTATCAGCTAATCCACCTGTTTACATCGAGCTACCATGTGTGTGTGTTCTGACCTTTTCAGTCTACTCTTGGTCCCTTCTGTGGTTGCTGCTCCAGAAGGATCTCTAATTGGCTTTCTTTTTTGCCAGTCTTCACTTTCCGTGACTCCCTAAGCAGGAGCTTGCCTGAAATCAACTTTCATCTTTCTGCTTCCACCAAGTTTCATTTTCCTCCTGGTCGGAATAGTTTACCACATGCTTCCTGATCGTCATGCGGGCTGCCTGTCATCTAAGTCAAACTTCATGCAAACATTAGTTCAGTTCAACTAGTGTTTATTGAGAACACTGGTGATGCTACAGACAAATTAGGTACTTTACTGAGGCAAGAAGCCTCTGAGTAGCTTATACACAGTGGGAGAGAGAGAGAGATCTAATTTTAATATAATGTGATAAGGACGGTCAGTGCACATGAGGCTAAAACCTACATTTACGTGGTGATTGTTTTCAGTTTCAGCCAGACATGGGACCAATTACAAAGAGTGTTTCCTCCCAAATGTGCATACTTTTCATTGTTAATAGTGAGAGGCGTGGACATGTAGACTGGATGTGAGCAATCTGCACAACAGACAACAGCCCAGCTGAGTTTGGTTATTTTTTCTCTGTCAATATTGTGATGTTCTTGTGGCTTTACCCACTTATATCCATATGAACAAACTGCCTGTATCTGAAACCAACCTTTCCCTTCCAGTACACAGGAAGGGCAGGAGTGTCTTTGGCTAAAACTAATCACTCCCCCTCTATGACAGATCCCATCCCCTTTAACTTTTCTCTGTTGATGACTTGCCCTCTCTTGTCTGAATTTTCAATCTCTTCCTCTTGTCAGTGTCAGAATTTAAGCAGGACTGGGTCCCTTCCATCTTAGAAAAATTTTCCTTTAGCTCTGTCCCCTTCTTCTCCTTCCAGGTCCCTTTAATCTAGGCCCTTTCCTCTCTTTCTTTGACTCTTGATCTTAGAAGACTGGTCTGCATTTTGTCTATTTCCTCCCCTCTGAATCCAATCTCAATCCACTGCTTTATCAAACTTGCTCTCCACTGCATCCCAAAGACCTTCATAGAACTAATCAAAGGCAAATTTCTCTGCCCTTCTCTTATTTGCTTCTTAGCAGAACTTGGCCTCATTTCTCACTCCCTCCTGAAGCACTCTTTTTCTTTGGCCTTAGTGTCAATGAGGTTTTCTCATTTTCTCCCTAACCATCTGGCTGGGGACAGTCTTCTTACTTAAAGGCTTCCTTTTCTCTGCTTTTCTCATAAAAGATGATGTCCCCTCAGCTTTTGTCCTAGGGCTGCTTCTCTTCCTGAGCTATGTCACCCTCACTTATGACTTCTGTTGCCTTCTGCATTCTCCTGATGTCCTAATAATTGTCCCCATCAACTATAGTGATGACCTTTGGGTCATCTGTCTACTGAACATCCTTCTTGGATATGTCATAGTGCATCACGCTTGACATTTCCAAATTAAATCATCATGGTCACCCCAAACCCATTTCCAGTGTTCTCTACCTTAATGAATGGTGCCACTGCCCACTTGGTCAAAATGTTTTGTTTTGCATGGCAAAACCTTGGCTCCTCCCACTCCTTAACCCCTGTATTCATTCAGTTATCGTCTTGCCAATTCACTTCTCTAAATATTTTTTATATTTGTCTAGTTCTTTTTATCTCTACTGTCCAGATTCCCTCATTCATTCTTGCTTCCAACAGATACTAACTGGGATCTGCTCTGTGTCATGCTAAGTACTTGGGATATGGTTGCAAGCAACATTGACCTGGTTTCTTTTCCTTACCAAGCTTGCAGTCTGGGAGGAGAAAGAAACATCAAACAAATACTTACATAACCAAAAAGTTAATTCAAAACCACCATCATTTTTTGCCTAAAATGCTGCAGCTTCCTATGTGGCATTCTGGTCGGCAGTCTCACCCTCTTTGTATCCATATACCACGCTATGTTGGAGTGGGCTTTCTAAAACGCTGACCTTATGCCATTGCTTCTAATCACCCCATGGCTCCCCATGTCTCTTAAAATAAAGCCCAAAGTTGTGGTTTTTTAGGTTAAAACAAAAGCAGATTATCACTATATTGCTATACAGTAAAGCATATAACTGTCACATAGATTCAGACACACAGTCAGCATAACAGTTGCTTTCTACACCAGCAGATCTATAAAGGAGAACAAATTATTAACTGGAAGCTTGCTTGGTGATCTTGGAATTAGAGCAAGGGCACTTAATTCTGCATTTAAAATGTTAAATGGCATTAAGTTAAGCTTGCCTGAGGCATCCATCTCCATAATGGGAGAGCCTTTACAAAGGGGAATGCAGAACTTGAAGTACTTTGGCCCAGACCTGTGTCCCCTGGATGGACACTCCTTTCTCTCGCCTTTATTCACTGCCCAGCACTGATTCTGATTGACACATTCTTTCTTTAGAAAGGTTAGCGCCTTTAGCCAAGACTTGCTCAAGCCTGGGAGCCCTTCTGAGTCTTTAAAGTGATTTTGCACATTTTTTTCTTTGAAATGCATTAACGTTATTATATGGACTTTTATTCACAATTACTTTTTTTAAAATTAATATTTGAATGTTTTAGGAGATAAAAACAGTATAAAGAAGTGTATCATGAAAAGTTAGTCTCCCTCCCATCGTGAGTTCCAACTGGCCAATCCCTCTACCTCTCTCTCCAGTAGAAACTTTGATTTTAGTTTGTGTGCCTGCTTTTAGAAATAGTCTACTCAAGCATGTGAGTCTACTCACATATGTGGGTGTATATATATATATATATATACATATGTGTATGTTTATGTATACATATATATGTGTATATAACTGTCTACATTTTAGTATTTTTTTACTTAACAGTGTATCTTAAAAATGTTTCTGTATCAACGTATGTGGGACTTCCCTGGTGACTCAAGAAACCGCCTGCAATGTGCAGAAGCCACAGGAGATGTGGGTTCCATCCCTGGGTCAGGAAGAGGCCCTGGAGTGGGGCATGGCAATCCACTCCAGTGTACTTGCCTGGAGAATCCTATGGACAGACGAACCCGGCGAGGTACTGTCCATAAGGTCCCAAATAGTTGGATATGACTGAAGGAACTTAGCACGCATGTATGCATCAGCATATGTACTGCAACCTTATTTTTTCAGTCACACAGTACTCATTGAAGGAGTAGATTTCATTTGACTAATTTTTACTTGGACACCCTGTGTTCAAGTTCTTGCACACTTGCATAATTTTATCTATAGGAAAAGTTTCTAGAATTTGAATTACAGGGGCATTTGCATGACATTTGCAATTTGATAGATATTGCCAAATTGTCTTGCAAAAAGATCACATCGTTTTATTCTGCCACCCAAACTGGAAGCACCTGTTTTTCTACAGCCAAGCTGATACTGTTTGTTATCAAAACTTTTGACCTTTGTCAATCACATTCCTGGGAATTAGTGTAACGTCATTGCTTTATTTCACAATTCTTTAATTATGATTTGTTAAAAATCTTTATATATATATGTAAGTAGCTCAGTTGGTAAAGAATCTGCCTGCAGTGCAGGAGACCCAGGTTTGATCCCTGGGTTGGGAAGATCCCCTGGAGAAGGAAACGGCAAACCACTCCAGTATCCTTGCCTGGAGAATCCCATGGACAGAGGAGCCTGGTGGGCTAGAGTCCATGGGGTTGCAAAAAGTCAGGCAAGACTGAGCCACTAACATACAACAAGCCATTTGTACTTCTTTTTCTGTGAACTGTATATCCCTTAGGCATTTTCTTTTTCTATTGGATTGGTGACCTTTTCAAAAAATTGATTCCTAAAATCTATTTAGCAGTAAGAAAATTTATGCTTTGTCTAATGTTTTGCTTGTCTTCTGATGTTGATCATAGTTTTTGGTAACATAGAATTAAATGTTTTTGTAGTAAAATTTATGATTTCCTTATGACTTCTGTATTGTAAATGTGGCTAAAAAGAGTCTATCCTTCTATAAGAGTATAAAATAAGTCTCTTATATTTTTTTTCTTTTACCTTTACTATTTCATGCTTTTGTATTGCTTTATCTGGCTTTTTAAAATGTAAAAGGTGAAGTACTAAAAACAACTGTTTCAAGATAGCTAATCAGTCTATCAGATCTCCTGACACCATTGATTATATTATTCAACTTTTCCCTCACTAATTTAAAATAACAATTTTAAATTAAATATTTAAATTTTAAATGAATTCTAATATGGTTAAGTATAAAGATCATCTTTGTGTTTTGGCTTATTTTGGGATCTATCCTCTTCTGTTAATCAGTTTGTCTGTTCACATACTAGCACTAAACTTTTTATCTTCTGAAGTTTCACATTTATTTTTGTATTTTCTACTTGTATTAGTCTTACTCATAAATTACTTTCAGAATTTTCAGGATTATTCTTACATGCTAATTTTTCCATATGCATTTTAGGAACTGCTTTCCTAGCTCCCCCCACCCTCTACATAATATTGATGTTTTAAATTAAGACAGCATTTATATTTGTATATTAAAATCTCACAATTTCTTAATAAGCCATAAAAGCCCTGCACCCTTTAATTTAAGCCCATTTCTCCAGTCTCATTTTGTTCCTCTCCCTTTCTTTAATTGGATGATGCAGTCTCTCTGAGTTTTAAATTGCCCTATGGAGTTATAGTCTCACTCACCTCCAAGGCTTCACACTGGCTGTCCTCTCTGCCAGGAATACCATTCTCATGGCTCCTGCCTCTGACTAACTTCCTCTGCCTCTCTTCCTCTGGGCTATACGTCTCTTCCATGTGCTTTTACAGCTCCAACCCAGTGTTTCCCAACCCCATCATAGGTCACTTAATATAGTAAATGCAGGCCTATGTACCAGTCTGTATTATAGTATGAAGTAGTGTTAGTCACTCGGTCCAACTCTTTGGGACCCCATGGACTGTAGCCCGCCAGGCTCCTCTCTCCGTGGGATTCTCCAGGCAAGAATACTGTAGTGGGTAGCTATTCCCTTCTCCAGGGGATCTTCTTGACCCAAGAATCAAACCTGGGTCTCCTGAACTGCAGGCAGATTCTTTTCTGTCTAAGCCATCAGGGAGGCAGGGACCATGTGAATCTTGTTTACTACTCTTCCCTAGCACGGTGGCCTAGATCTCCCTATTATCCACAGACACAAGGAGATATATATATATATATATACACACACACACACACACATATATATATACACACACACACATGTGTATCTTCTTCCCCTACAAATCTATCTTTTAGAATTCCAAATGAGAGTATTTATAAAGTTGTTCTTTGGGCTGTCAGTGTGTAAATTTCTAGACATGATTTTCATAAAGTCATCAGGTTAAGATGTTTGTTTAAATAAATAACCTTTATGGAATTAAATAGCACTGTGCTGGTTCCTGCACAGTAAGAAATCAATTCATCGTAGAGACAGCATCATTGGAAAGGAAAAAAGGAAGAGCTTTGATGAGGCAGGATTATTATGTGTCCAGCAGGAAGGAGAGACAGGGAAGAGATGGAGGGTGAATGTAAGCAGATGAAGAGAGATGCAGAACAAATCAGCTCAACAACAAGTGTAAATCCAGGAAAGAAGAATCATATTAGGGAAATTCGATCTCCAATGAACACATGGGTCTAATGAGGAAGATTTGTGCCTTTTCTGTTGTGTAATAGCTAATAATGGATATCCCTGTGGATCAAATGCAGTTTTCCCTGCAACTACATTTATGGAGCTTCACTCAAAAAGCGATTCTGGTGTGAAATTTCAGATGTGATTTATCCTTCTTGTAGTATGGATGGTATAAGCTGTTCATTTTTCAGGGGTATGAACAGTGTGTCAGGTCCAGTTTAATGAAGCACCTGTTGCATATACTTTTGCACATTTACAATCAGGGTGTGTTGGGCTGATCCTGTAATATTTCATGGTGTTTCATTTGTATTTTTAATAATTGACATTATCAGTCATCTTAGACATTTTGATAGTCGTTTGCAAAACTTATCACAAAGCAACTGATAGACATATGAGATTTGCGAGTCTTTTAAAAATAGAGTGGGGAAGAATATAGGTGAACAGCTTGTGTTGAATAATCCAAAAAGATAATTCTCCCTTGAGATAAATAACATCCATTTATTTATGTTTACATGATGCAGTATGTTCATAATATACATAACAAATGAAAATAATTTAGACTCCTTGTGTATTTTGAAATTTAAACTTAAAAAAGAATGGTCATTATGGAACCAGCATATAATATTTAACTCTTAAGAGAAAGTCTTATTTTTGGTTGAGTCACTGACTCTCATGGTAAACCCAGGTGGCCCTCTGGGGCTTAACTTCTTTGCCATCTCATTTATTTTCTCAGGGAATTGCTTTCTCCTAAAAAACAAAAACAAACAAAAACAAAAAAACACACAGAACTTTACTAGAGCTTAACTGCCTGGTGACTTGAAAGCATTGCTGAACCTTTTATTTACGCCAGCCTACCCTGGAGTCCACTCTGTCACCACTCTCCTTTTATTGTAGATTATATCTGTACATGTGCAGTTCAGTGTGCCATAGACATTCTGTTGACAAAGTTATCTTTTCCAGCAGATACCTGAAATGGAGGACAGGCATTGACTGTTTATACATGGATTGATTGCTTGATTGATCAATTTATTCATTCATCTAGTCAATTAGTTAATCAATAAATATGTTTTGACTATGTCCTCCCACCAGGTGGTTTTCTGGGTCCTAGGTAACAAGACCTAGGCCAGCTCCTCCCATTCATATGGCTTGTTGTAGGTCCCCAGTCAGATCATTGTTCTACACAGCTGAATTCATCAACAGCCCCACAGACAGCAGTCTGGGACCCTCCCACCACCACCAACACACACTCACACACACACACAGACACACACACACACAGAGTTGTGCCTAGACACATGCTCATCTGCAACTGGAGGACAGACCCACACAAAGGCCTGCACAGGCCCCGGGAATGAGCTTAAGGGTCTTTGGGTAGAAAATTCTGAGGTCCTACTAGGTCAAGAAGGGCAGGTGTGATTTCCAGGCGGGAGCATCCTCCTGCCTCATATGGAGGAGTACCAGAGTGAGGGCCTCTGACATGCCAGGGTCCACTGCCTAGAGCTAAGGGGCCCAGGGACAAGGCTGTCTGGGTTTTTGCCTTAGGGATCTGACCTTGGCTTCATGGTAGTTGTGAGTCATAATGTGCTGTAGAATAGAGGAAGTATAGAGCTTTTGCATAGGAGCACACAGAGGGGACCAGATGCCATGATCTTAGTTTACTGAATGTTGAGCTTTAAGCCAACTCATCAAGAGGCTGTTTAGTTCTTCTTCACTTTC
The DNA here is from genome assembly GCF_054371585.1 of Giraffa tippelskirchi. Classification (NCBI taxonomy): domain Eukaryota; kingdom Metazoa; phylum Chordata; class Mammalia; order Artiodactyla; family Giraffidae; genus Giraffa; species Giraffa tippelskirchi. The sequence continues at coordinate 194,513,124 of NC_137275.1, forward strand.
TGCCAAAAGGATGGTGTTATCTGCATATCTAAGGTTATTGATATTTCTCCCGGCAATCTTGATTCCAGCTTGTGCTTCTTCCAGCCCAGGGTTGCTCATGATATACTCTGCATATAAGTTAAATAAGCAGGGTGACAATATACAGCCTTGACGTACTCCTTTTCCTATTTAGGACCAGTCTGTTGTTCCATGTCTAGTTCTAACTGTTGTTTCCTGACCTGCATACAAGTTTCTCAAGAGGCAAGTCAGGTGGTCTGGTATTCCCATCTCTTTCAGAATTTTCCACTTTGCTGTGATCCATGCAGTCATGACTGATGTTGAAGCTGAAACTCCAATACTTTGGCCACCTGATGCAAAGAGCTGACTCATTTGAAAAGACCATGATGCTGGGAAAGATTGAGGGCAAGAGGAGAAGGGGATGACAGAGGATGAGATGGTTGGATGGCTTCACCAGCTCAATGGACCTGGGTTTGGGTAAATTCCGGGAGTTGGTGATGGACAGGGAGACCTGGCGTGCTGCAGTTCATGGGGTTGCAAAGAGCCGGACATGACTGAGTGAGTGAACTGAACTGAACTGAACTGATACAGAGAGGTGGCCTTCCCTGGTGGTTCACACGGTGAAGAATCCGCCTGCAATGCAAGAGATATGGGTTCAATCCCTGAGTCAGGAAGATCCCCTGGAGAAGGGAATGGAAACCCACTTCAGTATTCTTGACTAGAGAATCCCATGGACAGAGGAGCCTAGCAGGCTATAGTCCATGGGGTCAAAAAGAGTCGTGCAGTCCCATGACTGGGTGACTAACACACACACATACAGAGGGGAGGTCAGGCTCTCCAGAATGCTCGTCCCATTGCAGCGCCCTCACCTCTCTTCAAGGGAATTCTCAAGCGTGGGGATCCATGTTTCCAAGAACAACTGTGCAGGATTCCCCAGCCCCTCCGACCCACTCAACTTGTGTTACAACAAGCTTTGTGATTTCGCAGACACAGACAGAACAGCAAAGCATAGACTCTGTCCCCAGAAGTTAACAGGGAATCTGTCCCGGAAGTTAAACATCAGTAGCTGCAGGTTTCCACTTTTCTGTCTTCCCCATACAGATTTTATTATTGCTCCTGAAAGTTCTAGATCTGAATGTACTATTTTAAGAATTATTCAGCTTTTTCAGTTTGGTTCAGTTCAGTCTCTCAGTCGAGTCTGACTCTTTGCGACCCCATGAACCACAGGACACCAGGCCTCCCTGTCCATCACCAACTCCCAGAGTTCACCTCTCCCAAACCCATGAGTCGGTGATGCCATCCAACCATCTCATCTGCTGTCGTCCCCTTCTCCTCCTGCCCTCAATCTTTCCCTGCATCACAGTCTTTTCAAATGAGTCAGATCTTTGCATCAGGTGGCCAAAGTATTGCAGTTTCAGCTTCAACATGGTCCTTCCAATGAACACCCAGGACTGATCTCCTTTAGGATGGACTGGTTGGATCTCCTTGTAGTCCAAGGGACTCTCAAGAGTCTTCTCCAACACCACAGTTCAAAAGCATCCATTCTTCTGTGCTCAGCTTTCTTTATAGTCCAACTCTCACATCCATCCATGACTACTGGAAAAACCATAGCCTTGACTAGATGGACCTTTGTTGACAAAGTAATGTCTCTGCTCTTTATGGCTGGATAATTCTTTTTACTGGTACCCTAGGAGGATCCTGGAATTGTGAAAACTGTGCCTAAAATGTTTCTTTTCTCATTATATATATTTCCAAATTGAAAAATCGCTGAATGTGTCAATAGCCATGCTTAGATGGATCAACAAATTAATATTTCCTTTTCTTTGGAAGTTTGTGTTGGGAATCACAGAGGTTATGAGGCAGGATGACTTGGAGGGTTAAGAGCCTTATTCTGAGGTTCGTCTGCCGCTGCTGCTTTGGACTAGTTTAAATAGAGGCCTCACTGTCTCAGTTTCCCTATCTGTAAAAGGAGACAATAGAACCTTTCTCATGGGGTTTCTGTGAGGTGAAAATGAGCTGATACATGGAAAATGATTGTACCTATGCATAACACGTTGTAGGAGCTCAGCTGTTTGTTTTTATTTTTATTGTGTGGCTATCCTCAACTGTGTTTTGAAGGAGAGCAGACTCTATAGGTCTCAGGAAGGACAGAAAAGCAAAAGAATCTGACTTGAGTGTGGCACTGGAAAGCTGCTGGGTTTAGGAGAGTGGATGTAAAAGGGTGCTGGTTCTCCTTACTGGAGCCTCTGTATACCCTTTCCCTGGTGTGCACGGTTCCATTTTGGTGCACTCAGCTGATTGGGATACTGGACATTTGTGTGCTGAGCAGTGATGGGTCAGAATTAGCTTCGATGACTCAGGTCATGATCTTGGTTCTGAAACTTTGTTTTCTCCAATAGTACTGGTCCATTTTATCTATAAGATTGTTTACAACAGTTCCCATTGTCTCTGGAGATTATCAATCAATTTGTATTCCATTTTCTCTTTTCACTGTCTTTCTCATTTTTAATTGCAAGACCTTTACAGAATATATACCTTCGTTTTTTCTTTGTTTTAAAATTCTGGTAAAATACACATAAGAGAATTTATCATCTTAACATATTTAAAATGTACAGTTTGTGTCCTTAAGTACATTCACATTATTGTGCAACCAACACTATCCAAATCCACAACTCTTTTCCTCTGCAAAACTGAAATTCCCCTCCCTCAACTGCTAGCATTCTACTTTCCATCTCCATGTATTTGATTCTCTAGGTACCTCCAAAATATGCATCTTTTCTAGCTATGATATATTCCTTGAATTAAACATCTCTACAAGAGATTTGTTTAGGACTTTTCCATGCACTCACAGTTCCTTTCTGTAGAGTGGCTTCTCTTTATTGTGGCTTTACACGGCCGATTATGACTAGAATCCCTTTTCACCAATATCTTTGTAGTTTAACTCCAAAGAAAATAATCCCTAACCTTCTATAAAAGCCACTAAAGGTTCACCTGTGAAGTGAAACCAGTGAAGGCAAAATTGGAAGTGTTTTTCACATTCTATCACTCACCTTACTCCCACAGCCTATAAAGCGGGCCAAAAAATTGTGCCAAAATCAAAACAGACCTTCACAAAAATCCTAAAATTTTACCACTTGAATCATTCTTTTTTCTTGACATTATGTTTGATGCTCATTTTCCCCTGTGCCATGTTTGATCTATCTGGAAGTTAGAGCAGAAATGTTAGTTCCCCAAATTCTCTTCCTGTGGAATGATTTGACCTTATTGGAGGCCAGGAGTTTTCAGAAGTGTGCTATGCTGTGGTTTGTGCTGATGTGAATGCTTTTTACAATTCTTAAGTCCTGGGCTAATCATCGGAAGTTTTTTTTACACCATTCATCAATGAAACCTTGATTGACCCGAAGTAATGGGAAAAGAGGAAAAGAGATAATTTGGAAAAAAGATAATTTTGTGTTGGATTGGAACTGCAAGATTTTACTTTTTGTAAACAGTCACTTTGAAACACAAAAAATCATGGATTGAGTGATTTTCTAGTTCATTTTTTGAAAACTATAAAATGATGCTGTCGTACCAGCATATTGATCATAATGGCAACCACATATTGAATAATAAATATAGGAAATATCAGAATTAATCAGCTTATCACTAGTATTTGAATAACTGATGATTATTTTACACCATAAGGTTAATAAGATAAAAATGAGAGGAGTGAGGAAAAAAAAAGAGACAAGAATTGCAACTAACTCTTAATGGTTGATATAGTTGCTGTAACTGAGCACATTTGTCCTCAACTTCTTGGCAGTGAAAAGAGAAGCTCATTATTAGTGGGGAGAATGCCTACTAATTCTGCAGGAACATAGCTTTGTCTGGCAGTCTGTTCTGAAAAGAGTTTCTTTTACAGGGAATATGAGTGATGCAATTCACAGCTCTTATGAAAAGTGCAGATTTCATTTTCTCCTTACTGAGAAAGTCAGTGAAAGTTGGGGGCAGTGACAAGGGCATCAGTTTTGCAAGGACACTAAAGTGGTCCAAGAATTTCATCTCCCAGTACTGTAATTATAAAACTGAAACAATGCAGGATCTTAGTTACCCATCCCCTCATCCACTTTGCTGAGCCGGGCAAGGCTGGAAGCAGGACTGCAGATGATCTGAAGTTGTCCCCTCTGACTAGAGCTTGGAAAATGTTACTCTGTTCCTGGTGAAAGCCAGATTCATTCTCTTTGGAAGCCAGACAAACAGATGGTGGGGCTGACATCCTTTCACGAGACCAAGCAGCCCAACTTGTGTGCCTATCCAGGTGGAAGCCACCCTGTCTGCGGACAAGATGAGCTGCCGAGGTACCAGCAGGCAGATCCAGGCTTGCCTGGGGAAGCAGTGCTGTGACAGCCTCAGAACGTGGACAGATGCTTGATGGAGACCACAGAGATCCACCCACAGAGCCCAGCAGAGATGGTTTTAGCCTGGAAACTGTTCAGAGCAGGTGTGACCAGACGGCTTCCCAGCCAGACGAAAAGTCTTCTCAGGCTCCTGGGGTGCCCCCCCCCCCCGAGAGGGATGGCCTCTCATGGGCCTGCCAGGATAAATTAACTGACGAGTGTACCCTGAGTGACCCAGTGAGCTGACTTGTATCCCTGGTGGTTTCATATTGACCAAGGGCTTCCCTGGTGGCTCAGATGGTAAAGAATCCTCCTGCATTGTAGGAGAACTGGGTTTGATTCCTTGGTCAGGAAGATCCCCAGGAGAAGGGGATGGTTACCCACTCCAGTATTCTTGCCTGGAGAATTCCATGGACAGAGGAGCCTGGCAGGCTATAGTCCATGGGGTCGCAAAGAGTCAGACAAGACTGAGCAGCTAACCCTTTCACTTTCACATCGACCAATATTAGAGTATACCTGTCTGAAATAAAAATTTTGGCTCCAGTATCCCTTATGCCTCTTTCTTGATGGCGGTTCTGTATCAGGACCATTTCTGTCCCAGAGCTCTTCATCTGACGTGGCAAAACTGTGCCATGGTACACATTTAGTTGCATGTCTCCTCAGGTTTGCTATGGCAGGTTATTATGATCTATCGAAAGATCTGAGAGCTAATGTGAAATAGTAAATAAATTAGTGGGAATAAAAAACATTTTTTGTCAGGGAAAAATATCTCTTGCTCCTCTTGGGATTTTCTACCCTTGTACCAAGAACAATATAAAGTTATACTTGGCTTGTGTCTATGTCCATTTTAGTTACGTTTTTAAACCACAGAAGAAGTTTCTAAAGGTTCTGGAACAGGTAGAAGTAACTTCTTTAAAAACAGGAGGTATTTTTATTGTGATCTCTGTGTCATTTTATCTGATGAGATTCATTTTAAGGATCACTGTGCATGGAGTTGACATACCAGTGTAGGAGAAGAGTTGGAAGTTTGACATCTCAGAGGAAATTACAAGCAAGAATTAAATCAGGTGTCATTAAATCTTTCCATGGGCCAGTGAATAGCTGAGGATGGACTGTGACCAACTGGAAATGTGCCCCAGACCCCCAGTGGCAATGCTCGCTGTGAAGGATGCCAGAAAGAAATGCTAGTCTAGTTTGCAAGACCTTCTGGCTCTTTAAGAGAATATGGAAATTCAGATTTTTTAAAATGGGAAATCTTCCCATTTTGGAAAGTTAGCAGCTAAAAACAGAATTTATTTATTTTAATTATATTGACACTCTTCTCACCCTCTGGTATAAGGTTTACATGACACATTATTTGTAGGCTGGGGTCTAATTCTAAATTTTCATAGGAGGTTATTATTTAGTTTAAGTCAAATTTATATTTTTCTGCTGGAGATTGATATGTTTTTGATAGAAATTCAGTTCTAAGGTATTTTTCCATAGTTAATTTTTCTGGTCACAAATTGCAGTGTTTCTTTTTGGGAATCACTCCATTGATAGAGATGGATAAGAAAAGTGCTATATAAATACTCAGAGAAAAACCCAAGGTATTTTTCCTTCATGATATGTTGCTGAAGTTTTTCTTATAATTTGAGTGCTGAAGGGAACTGAGACATTATCAAACCCAAATTTCCACCTCCATGGATGTGGGCACTGGAGGTAGGTTGAGATTCATTTCATCAGCTAGTTAGTGACCAAGCTGGCCCCTGGACCCCATGCTTCTGCTCATTGTTAATAATTAGCATTAACTGAGGCCCTCATATGTGCTTGGGCAGATTTCTCATTGTTCTAACAACTCCCTGAGGCAGGTACTCTTATTATTCTGTTTTATCAACAAGGAGACTGAGGTGTAGAGACTTGCCCAAGGTCATATAACTGGTGAGAGGTGAAGCTAGTGGGGCTTATTTATCCCTCACACTACACATTATTTTCCAGGCACTTGAATTTTTAAAAAATATGGTTAATTTACTATATTGTATTAGTCTCAGGTTTATAGCAAAGTGATTTGGTTATACATACATATATATATATATATTTTTTTTAATTTTTCCCAATTCTCTTCCATTATATTAATAGTTTGTTACAAGATATTGAATATAGTTCCCTGTGCTATACAGTAATTTCTGTCATTTATTTTATATATGGTAATGTACATCTGTTAATCCCCTACTCCTAATTTATCCCTCTGCTCTTCCCTTTTGTTAACCATGTTTGTCTTCTGTGTCTGTGAGTTTGTTTCTGTTTTGTATATACATTCATTCATATTATTTTTAAAGTTCCACATATAAGTGATATCACAATATTTGTCTTCCTCTGTCAGACTTCACTTAGTATAATAATCTCTAGGTCCTTCCATATTGCTGCAAATGGCATTATTTCATTCTTTTTTTATGGCTGAGTAATAGCCCATATATATATGCATGCACACATGCTCAGTTGCTTAGTCCTGTCCGACTCTTTGTGACTCCATGGATTGTAGCCCACCAGGCTCTTCCATTCATGGGATTTCCCAGGCAAGAATGCTGAAGTGGGTTGCCATTTCCTTTTCTAGGGAATCTTCCCGACAGCAATCAAACCCGAATCTCCTGTGTCTCCTGCATTAGACAGGTTCTTTAACACTGAGCCACCTGAGAAAGTGAAAAGTGTTAGTTGCTCAGTTGTGTCTGACTCTTTGAGACCCCATGGACTGTAGCCTGCTAGGCTTCTGTGTCCATGGGATTCTCTAGGCAAGAATACTGGAGTGGATTGCCATTTCCTTCTCCAAGCGTCTTCCCAACTCAGGGATCGAACCCACATCTCTTATGTCTCCTGCATTGGCAAGTGGGTTTTTTACCACTAGTGGCATGTGGGAAGCCTCCCTACATATATGTATATTTAACATCTTTGTCCATTTATTTGCTAGTGGATACTTAGGTAGTTTCTATGTCTTAGCTGTTGCAAATAGTGTTGCTATGAACATTGGGGTGCATGTATCTTTTTGAATTAGATCTTTTGTCTCTTCAGGATGTATATCTAGGAGTGGGAATGCAGGAACATATGGTAGCTCTATTTTTAGTTTTTTAAGGAACCTCCATACTCTATTCCATAGTGGCTGCACCAATTTGCATTCCCCCCAGCAGTGTAGGAGGGTTTTGTTTTCTCTACATGCTCTCCACAGGCACTTGAATTCTTGAGTTCCCAAGGAATTTAGGCTATTCTAGGAAGCTGCAGTTCTCAGAGCTTGGCGTTGTGTAAAAATCTGAGAAGATTTTTTATTTATCTCCTGTTACCTCTATGTAGATGTAATACATGAGAGCAGCCTGTAAAATGTCCTCATTCCTTTCATTTGACTGTTGTTTTCAGGCTGTGATTATTTGCAAAGGACCATTTTGTAGAAACTTTAGAAATTATTTCTTGTTGTAGGTGAAGGATTTACAAGTTAATGGTCCTAGTAGTATGGTACAGTGGCTCTGAGCTCAGAATTCAGAGGCAGGTAGATTTAGGTTCAAATCTTGTTTTGGCAACCATGTGACCTTGAGGATGTGACCTGGCAAGCTTGGGCCTTGGTTTCCTCTTCCAAAAAAGCAGAAAAAAAAAATTATAGTGCTTTTCTGGTAGCTTTGCTAGGTTAAATGAGACACCCATGGATACCCCAGTGTCCGGCACACAGCATTCTATCAAGAAGAATTACTGGGGCTACTTCAATGCCCTTGGTCAAAAACATAGGTGTGCTGATGCTAATCAGCTTGTGCTATTAGGCTGGCTATTGGAATTCAGGTTCTGAGCCTGCTTACTTGGTATTCTCTGCATTCATGCTGTCACAGGTGGGATAGTGGACCCTCTGTGAAGATTGGATTGAAGGAGTGAGAAAGTCTTCTTTTGAATCCTGCTTTGGCTCATCATGGACTGATCTTCAAAGCTCCTTCTTAGCAGTTTGCTGAGAAACTAAAGATACCCTATTGTGGATTCAGGGAACAAGGGCAATTATTTAAATATTTATTTATTTATTTTTGGCTGCACTGGGTCTTCATTGCTTCATGCGGGTTTTCTCTAGTTTCAGTGAGTGGGGGCTACTCTCTAGTTGTGGTGTGTGGGCTTCTCATTGTGGGGGCTTCTCTTGTTGTAGAGCATGGGCTCCAGGGTGCCCGGCTTCAGTAGTTGTGGCTCCTGGGCTCTAGAGCACAGGCTCAATAATTGTGGTGCGGGGGCTTAGTTGCCCCGTGGTATGTGGGATCTTCCTGAACCAGGAATCGAACCAGTGTCCCTGCACTGCGAGGTGGATTCTTAACTACTGGACCACCAGGAAGCCCAAGGGGCGATTTTTTTTTTTTTTTTAAAAGCACGATCCTATTACCTGTGATCGATAGCTTATGGCAGAAAGGATCTGCTCAGAGTTGAAATGCCTCACCCCATGGCTATAAGCCTTAGCTCATATCAAAATCTCTTGTGAAGTTTGAGTTTATCTACTTTTATTAGCTTAATTATTTATGTGGTGGGGTGGGATGGGGGTGGCCAGGGTATTTGGAAATGATTCCATTTTGAAAAGTGATCATTAGAAATATTCACTGCTGTTTCTGTTTCTTTTTGATATATTGCTGAAGTACACTTTAGCTAACATATTCTATGTCCGACTCTTTGTGATCCCATGGACTTGTAGTCAGCCAGGTGCCTCTGTCCACAGGGATTCCCCAGGCAATAGTACTGGAGTGGATTGCCATTTCCTTCTCCAAACAAAGTCTAAGGTAAAGGGATATTTTACTTTGGAGTGATACTGCTGTTAAGCTAATACACAGTAAGAAAAGATGCGTTAGAAACCACTCTTTGTTACTTGGGAAGGTTGCCTGGAGGAATTATTTGATAGGTTGTTAAAGCCAATATGAAATATTTTCAAATGTGATGAGTATCCTTTCTAGGAAACTGTAATTCAAAAACGATTCTGTGAATTTTTCCTAAGTTTATCTCCCTCTGTCTCTCTTTTTTTTGCCCCAAAAGCCACCTATGAACTTTTCGTTAGGCCTGGGTCCTGGATGTCACATTGAGGCTGGAGAAACTTTGGTGATGAAACAGAATAAAATGGCAAATAGTGTGGGATTTGCTTACATTTGCATTCTTTACCTGTTGACTTTCTGGGGACCCTTCAAGGACTGACCTTATGGAAGCCTTCACTACCCAGTCATATCTTGTAGGTCCTTTCACTGTGCCCTTGTGGTGCAGCTGCTTCACCTCTGCTCAGAAACATCTCTTCTGCTCATCAGATGCTGTGGCAGTGAGCACTGACCTTCAGGAGCATCACCCCCTCAAGGTCAAGAACAGCTGGATCCAAAGATTCTTTCTAGCCTTAACATTTCTGAGACTGAGATGGCAAATGAATGCTCATCTTCCAAGGGCTGTTAGGTTTTATCATTTACAAAAAATTAATGAGTATTTAGGTTGACTAGGTTGTATGTTTGTGATCTAAATTTGCTTCTAGATAGGACAAATTTTGCTTTCAAAATTGGCTCTCTGTCTTCTGTTCCAGTCATTACTTTGTTTCCTTCTTTCTGTATGACAAATGAATTTATTTTCTATTATCACAATTTTTTTATTTAATTGTGCTGTGCATGTGGGCTTCAATGGTTGGGCACATGGACAGAGTCACTGTTCTCTGGCTTGAGAACTTGGGCTCAGTAGCTGTGGTGCACAGGTTTAGTTGCTCCGGAGTATATAGGATCTTCCAGAACCGGGGATTGAACCTGGGTCTCCTGCATTGGCAGACAGATTCTTAACGATTGTGCCATCAGGGAAGTCTCCTATTATCACAATCTTCATTTAATGTTTATAGGGTATATATGTCTGGTCATTCCAGTGAGATAATAAAAACTCCAACGGGGAATGTGGAGGTCAGATTGATTGCTTTAAGTCAGCCAGTATTCCTTGAGAATCAGCTCTGAGTTAGGAAATGGACATGCAGTTTGATGAGTAACACTGTTCTGTTTGAGGAGTTAACAATTCAGTCGGAGAGTTATATAGATTAGTAGAAAAATACTGTGGTGGGTACAAAGTGTATCTCCATTCCCTCTAATTCTTAATTATGAAGTTAAGAAGGAAAATAAATGCTAAAAAAAAAATGCTTGTCAACTGATGGAATAAAAATATCCTGATTGTGAAAAAGCCTTTTTGGTGTTGCCTGTAAATCAGGAAGTATCTCAGATATTGGAGGGGCCTAGATTAGTTCTGGGGCTCCCCGGTGGCTCAGTGGTAAAAAATCCCCCTGCCAATGCAGGAGATGTGGGTTTGATCCCTGGGTCGGGAAGATCCCTGGAGAAGGAAAGGGCAACCCACTCCAGTATTCTTGCCTGGGAAATCTCAATGACAGAGGAGTCTGGTGGGCTATAATCCACTGGGTTGCAAAAGAGTTAGACAGTGATTAACAACAGCAGAACAGTTTTGGGTGAATTCATTGAGAAGTTCCAACTTTTAGGGTGGTAGATAGTAGTCTCAGGATGTAGTGGAAGTAAACATCAGCGATAGAAAACAACCCTTTTAATATGAGGCCCAAGAAGGAGTTGTAGAGATAGATTTGATAAAGGAGAAAGACATATTTGGGCAAAACAGAACGGTCAAAGGCCAACGAGGATTTTGTACACATTGCAGATGAAAGGGTGGGCCAGAGGGACCTGAAGGTCAAGGAGGTAAAAGGGAAAAATTCTTAAGGAGTATCAAATTTAAGCATCTAAATCCACCAAATCTCTGTCACTATTCAAAGGCTGCCTACTGTCCTTAAAGGGGAGCTTGGAGGAGAATGGATACATATATATGTATGGATGAATTGCTTTGCTGTCTACCTGAAACTATCACAGCATTGTCAATCGGCTATGTTGTCATTGTTTTTCAGTACTAAGTTGTGTCTGACTCTTTGTGACATCACAGACTGCAGTGCACCAGTGTTCCCTGTCCTTTAGCATCTCCCGGAGTTTGCTCAGGGTCACGCCCATTGAATCAGTGATGCTATCTAACCATCTCATCCTCTGCTGCCCTTGTCTCCTTTTGCCTTCAATCTTTCCCAGCATTAAGGTCTTTTCTAATGAGTTGGCTCTTTGCATCAAGTGGCCAAAGTATTGGAGTTTCAGCTTCAGCATCAGTCCTTCCGGTGAATATTCAGGGTTGATTTTCTTTAGGATTGACTAGTCTGATCTCCTTGCTGTCCAAGGGACTCTCAAGAGTCTTCTCCAGCACCACAATTTGAAGGTATCAGTTCTTCAGTACTCAACTTTCTTTCTGGTCCAACTCTCACATCCATGATGACTACTGGAAAAATCATAGCTTTGACTAGACGGACCTTTGTCGCCAAAGTGATATCTTTGCTTTTTAGTATGCTGTCTAGGTTTGTCATAGCTTGCCTTCCGATTTAATTTCATGACTGCAGTCACTGTCCATGGTGATTTTGGAGCCCAAGAAAATAAAATCTGTCACTGCTTCCACTTTTTCCCCATCTATTTGCCATAAAGTGATGGGACTGGATGCCATGATCTTCATTTTTTGAATGTTGATTTTTTTTTTTTTTTTGGTTGGGGGCTAATTACTTTACAGTATTGTAGTAGATTTTGCCATACATTGACATGAATCAGCCATGGGTTTACATGTTGATTTTTAAGCCAGCTTTTTCACTCTTCTCGTTCACCCTTATCATATACTCCAATATAAATTAAAAAGTTAAAAAGCGAGAGAGCGCTAAGGCAGCAGCATCTGCAGGTTGGAAAGACAGAAGCTGGAAAGCTCGTCTGCTTTCATAGGAATGCTGGGGCATGGGCTCTAGGGGGAGGGCTTCTGCCTTAAAGCCCCTGGGACCTTAGCTTTCCGGACAGGTAGGCATGGGCCAGAGGAGCTACAGGTCGTCAGGGAGAGAAAGGTCTGTGGCAAAATGCTGGGCCTTTCCACTGCTTTGTTGACAGTGAAACCCTTCTTGAAGCTTCTATTAAGCAAAGCTTGGCTCAGTAAAGAGCCCTCAGAGTTGGACATCACCTTGACTGGAGTGACAGGAAAAGGTTTTCTCGGAAGAGAGTCTGCCTCACTGCCTGTCCATGCATCTCTCAGCTGTCTGCCCTGGCCTGGCCCTTCCTCCCTCCTTCCTAACCCTAGGTTAGTCTCTGTAGCTGCTGCTTTTCTGATTAGTGGGAGTGACAAGAGGGCAGAGCTCAGAAGACCTGGTGTTGCCAAGAGCCTGGTGGAGGCACATGAAAGTCACCAGTAGGGGGCAGCCCAGCATGCTCCTTAGTCTGGTCCCATCCAGGAGCTCTGGGGCAGGGAGCAGAAGGCTTTTAGAAGGTTTGGTTTTGGGTAGTCCAAGGAACCAGGAACTCGAGCCCAAGTGTGTTTGATCACCTAGTAACTGAAAAGCCCTGGAGTTCATCTTCCCTGTGGTCATTTCTCCTGTGGCTTTCTCTGCCTCTGTCTCTCCCTCTTTCTTTCCCCCTTTTCTGCCTTCCTTCCTTCCTTCCTCCTTTCTTTCTTTTTTCTTCATACATTTAAAAAATTCATAAAAGTGTAATGACATAACAGTAACTTCAGGTGCTTTTATTCAGAACTGATACTTTAATATTTTTGTCTTTTTTGTTACAAAGGCATTTTTCTTTTAAGAAAAGAAATAGTTTAATAGTTTAATAAAGTAGTTTAACTGTTTCGGTTTCTTTATCCCTGACCCAAACCCATTCTCCTTTCCCAAGATGACCTTCCTTGCATCCTGCTTTTTATACCTTACAAATATCCCTCACTATGTAGTATTGTTTTATGTCATTTTATTGTTTTGCTTTTTAAAAAAAATTTTATTGGAGTATAGTTGATTTACAATGTTGTGTTGCTTTCTCCTGTACACCACAGTGAATCCGTTATTCATACACATATATCCTCTCTTTTTGAGATTCTTTTCTCATATAGGTCATTACAGAGTATTAAGTAAAGTTCTCTGTACTTAATAGTTATCTATTTTATATATAGTAGTATGTAATGTGAATCCCAGTCTCCCAATTTATCCGTCCACCCCCCCTTGCTGTGTCTTTTTAAAAGTTCACATCAATTGTTTTATATTATAAGCACATATCAGTCTGAAATTTTGCTAATTTTTTTTCTCACTTAGCATGAAGATTTCTTTCTGCTCAAATATGAAGATCTGGTTCAATCCAGCTTATTTAACACACCTCATTTTATTGTTTCTTAATTGATGGACCCTTGGGCTGTTTCCAGCTTTTTATTCTGACTGTATTACAAGTGAATTTTCTTGCATATGTCTCCTCGTGTGGTTCTCAGATGAAAACCTAGAATGGCATTGCTGGACTCTATAAAGCGTGTGACGTAGGGTTTCCTAGGATACTGGCAAATTACTCTTCAAAGTGGTTGTGTCAGTTTACGCTCCCCCCAGCAATGTGAGAGAAATAACTGATCCTTAGAAATGCTTTATATAGTCAGATTTTAAACATTGTGTCCGGCTAGCAGGAAAGGAATGGTAAGTCTATGTTATTTTAGTTTGCATTTCAGATCCCTTGAGGGATGAGCAGCTTTTCATATGTTCCTGGACTGTTGGTGCTCCCCTCTGTGAATTGTTTGTTATTAACTTCACTGGCTTCCAGTCTATGATTCCTCCTTAATGGTACCTAAAGAATATTTCTTAAGGGGTAGATTTCATGAGCAGTTTCTGGCCTGCAGCTATGTTGTGGGCATCTGTGCAGATGGTAACTTATGACAGGGAATTCTTGGCATCCAGAGGGCCACTTGCTGACTTTTTCATCCAGCTTTTCTGTTGATTTTTTTTCCATTTTGACCAGGAGGAAAATCCATTCTTTATCCAGGGCATTCTTGCCTCCACAGTGGAAGAATATTCTCCAGTCACCACTTTTCATAATTTCACATTTTTTTCTTTTGATGGTTTTCAGCAAAATCTTCTGTCTTGTCTTAGATTCAAGAAGAGTTATGTGTTGCCCAACATCTGCCTTATTTTTCATCTCATGATCACTGTGAATTTACCATTGACTAAATGTACCTTCCTTTTCTTCTCTTCCCAGGTATTGGTCACTGGAAAGCTTAGAATTAAGCTTGTGGTCCTTCCCCAGCAAGTATTGGGTTGGCCAAAAAGTTCACTTGGGTTTTTCCATTAGCTCGTATAGAAAAACCCCAATGAACTTTTTGGCCAACCTAATATGCATTTTAAATCCAATTCCTAGCTTCACTGATATCTCTGCCCCAGCTTTTCTTTCTTCAGTGCCTTTTGTTTTTATGTTTAGCTCTTTGTATTTTTATTGAATACCAGTGGGGAGTTTATAAATTGAAAATCTGATCAAAATGAAATAACAATAAAATAAAGGGCATAAATAATTAAAGGAAAAGTTAAACATAAATGCATTGTGCCACAGACGTTGATTAAATACCTCCTGAGTATCAAGCCCTGATGCAGTCAGTGACGAGGCAGGCAGAGAGAGCTGAAGAATCTGAGGATTTCAGAACAGTGACAGCCACCATGCTAGCTCAGCTGTGAGGAGGGAACAAGTTCTCTGGAATCCTGGTTGTGACCCTGAAGGAAACCTTGCCTACATTGTTTGTCCTTTTCTTCTGCCAAATGCATGAAAAAAGTATTAAAATGTAGGGCTCTCTGCAATGTGGTTTTTTATTGGGAAGTGATTTAGAAGAGGGGGGTTACTATGGTTTTTACTGGAAAATGTTAGTGTATCGAAAATCCTGGGGAAAAAATATCTAAAGCATGGTAATTTTGAAATATCTCATAAAAACTCATAATGTTAAAAATTGTTGTTTTGTAATTAGGGTGGAGTCTTAAAATGTTTCTCTCTGTGTGAAGTAGAAGCAAAGAAGGGAGTGAATCCTTCCTGCAAGTCTATTATGTTCCAGGCCCCGGGTATTGGGGAGAGCCAAGCTCTTTGAGTAGAAGATGCTCCCCTGTCTTGGATGTTGCCTGGTATTGCTTTCTTATGTAACAGGAGACAAAGTTTATGTGGGTCCTTTTAAAATTTTTTATCTTTGGTGTGATTTGGTTCTCTCAGAACCTTTTTATTTCTAAAGTTTGTTTTCTAAAAATAGGTGTTTTATTTCTAACATTTATCTTCTAAAAATGGGGGTCCCAATAGTTACCATGTATTTTGATATCTTTTTTCCTTTTTTTGGATTGAGCAGAAGGGACCTGTAGCTGCTATATCTTTTTTCCCTCATTGGCTATTATTTTTCTCATTTAATTAATGTTGTTAACAGTAGGGTTACACATTTGTTTTCAGTGTCTTAATTGGGATGCTATATATCTTAAATGTTTTGAAAAAGAAAGAAAAAATCCATTCTAATACAGCTTCTTGGAGTGTCTATGGAGCTCCAAGTGTTGCCCATTCATTCTTCTATCCATCCATCTGTCTGTCCATCCTTCATCCTTGAAGACCTACTTTGTACAAGGTGCTTTGTTAGATGCTACAGTGCATGTCGTGGTGGTGGTTTAGTTGCTAAGTCATGTCTGACTCTTGCTACCCCATGGACTGTAGCCTGCCAGGCTTCTCTGTCCATAGGATTCTCCAGGCAAGAATACTGGAGTGGGTTGCCATTTCCTTTTCCAGGGGATCTTCCCAACCCAAGAGCTGAACCTGGGTCTCCTGCATTGCAGGCAGATTCTTTACCAACTGAGCTACAAGGGAATCCCCATGGTGCTTGTTAAGAACTATAAAACAGGATCCAGCTATCTTCAGAAAGAGGTCATGATCTAAGAAAAGTGAATAGACAGATGCTCAGATAACTTCAGCACAGGGTAATTCCATGGTAATAGGTTTGATAGCTTTGTGTTTATATTACCAGTGACTTTACTGGTTGCAAGTGACAGGAATTTCAGATCAAACTTTCATTAGTGAAAACTAATGTCAGAGACAAGTGGATCCAAAGGCTTTAAGTGGCATTTTCAGAGTTCTGTCTCTCTTTTTATCTCTTAGCTCTCTTTCCTCCTGTGTGCTGACTTCATTCTTGAACATTACCTTTCCCTGTAGTAGAAATATTTCTCATGGAATCCCCAAGCCTGTGTAATCTTTCAGCTAAGATCCCAGAGAAAGAGAAAGGCATTGTCACAGCATTCGTCTTTTGATTTTAGGGAAGCTTCTCATTAGTCTAGTCAGGGTTACAGCACATCTCTAAGCCAGTCATCATGGCCAGGGGGATGGAGCTCTCTGTGCAACCAGCATTACCTGTCTACTCCTGTATTTGAAGGACTGGCAGATGGGGACGAGGTTTCTACAGAGAGTGAGCATATGCCTGCATGCATATGTGCTAAGTTGCTTCAGTCGTGTCTGACTCTTTGTGACCTTATGAACTGTAGCCCACCAGGCTCCTTTGTCCATGCGACTCTCCAGGCAAGAATACTGGAGTGGGTTGCCATGCCCTCCTCCAGGGGAATCTTCCCAACTCAGGGATCGAAACCACATCTCTTAAGTCTCCTGCTTTGGCAGGCAGGCTCTTTACCACTAGCGTCGTGTGGGAAGCCCCTCTACAGAGAGTACATGAGGGCAATATGGGGTTTGTAAATGTGGCTCCTGAGAGGAAAATTTCGTTTCATTACTGACAAAAGCAGAAAGAGTGGATCTTGGGCCAGGAAAAGAGAGGGTTGGGAGGAAGGGATGAAGGGAGAGAAAGGGGGAGGGGAATCTGCTTCAATGTTTCCGGAGGTAAAAGGAAGGAGGGACTGCTACTCTTGGAAGGTGAGGACAGATGTTACTTGTCCTGTGTGTGGTGATGCCAGCATCCCTGTAGCTGTCACAGATTGAAATGCTTTTGAGAGGCAGTGGATGCATTTGTTAGTTATTTTCACCTCTGTATCCAGGGGATACCTTGAGTGGAGAGGCAAACTGAACTTGTTAGTTGAAAGAGCGATAAAAATTTAATCAGAAACCTGATGGTCCTGTCATTGACTATGAAACCTGCTCAACCGTGGTTTCTCCTTGATCACACTCAGTGTTCCTCCCCTTGCTGTATTTAAAATAAATGGTGGGTCCAGGTGGGTGGGGAGGGATCACTTTGAGCAGTCTGGTGAGGTTGGATGGAAGTTACCTAATTTTTATGGATTGCCTGCATTGAGTCTTGAGTTTGCACTCTGTTTTTTTGTGTGTTTTTTTGCAGTTACATTGCAAATCAGAAAAGATTAGAAATCATCAACGAAGATGATCTTGAAGCTTATGTGGGACTGAAAAACCTGTGAGTACTCAGAACTTGCATACCTTATGTCAGAACTTTTTTATGCTCTGTAATAGTCAGAGGGACGGATGTTCATTAGTTCTAACATTCATGCCATTGTGTGCTTTCTTAGGACCATTGTGGATTCTGGATTAAAATCTGTGGCTCATAAAGCATTCCTGAAAAACAGCAACTTACAGCATATGTAAGTAAAGCTTGGTTCTTTTGCTTCCCAGGACCCAATTTATTCAGTGTTTTCCCCCTCTGTTTATTTTCCTCCTTTCCCAGCTAGAAATCTCCTTTTTAAAAGTTAGTATAGCTTTGACAATAGCTTAGAAACATTAGCTTTGATTTCTGAATAGCTTCAGAGGGGTACTTAGAACAGCCTACTTATTCCCTTTCATGAATTTCTGGGCCATTTCCATCTTGGACGGAGCAATAGGCCAACAGCAAGGAGTCTGATGTGAAAACTATGTCCTGTACAGCGTTCTCGATTCTTTTCCTTGGACTCATGACATGTTCCCTGGAAGACATCAAACTAGTGGAATTGAAAGAAACTGACTTGGCCTTGGCCTTCACAGGGAACTAAAAATTGCTCATGCACTTTCTCCTACAATAGGTCCTCTTTTGAACCTTCATTTTCCAAAAGCTATCTGCCGTGATTGATAAAAGTGGAGAAAAATCAATCATGAAACATGCCAGAAGTTCAGACAATTGTAACAATAGCAAAGGCTTCCACTGAAGTCAGGGTGATATCAACTGACGTCAAATGGAAATACGGACAGTGGGAGCACTTAGGTTGTTTACTGTTAAATCCTCTTAGACGATGGCACTTAGTCAATAAGGTGTGGCCTTCCTAAGATGTTTCTTCATGAAGCAGAAGATTACCCACCCTTAAGCTCTGATTGTTACCCCCTACACCCCAAGTTTTCAGTAGGAATTTCTGTAGGAGGACTGTTGCCTGCATTCACTGGCTCTCTTGTGCTTTGCAGGTTCTCTGCAACAGCACCTTATGTATTTCATAGTCTACAGTCTACCTGCAGAATTCTTACCTGCTTGATCTCACTTGATTTTTCTAACAGTTGGTAGGAAGGATCTTTCTGATTCCCATTTCATAAATGTGTTAATAAAATCAGGTCTCCAGATGGAAAGTGGCAGAATTTTGATGCAGGGCTCATCTTGGCTATGTTCTTTTAGTAAGAATTCAGAAAATAAAATGTGTTTTGCATATAATGAGAGAATCGTCCCTTGTAACATTTGTCTTCTTTCTTTGTCTTGGGTAGAACAGTTCCCTGACTGTTATTCAGGCCAGTCTATAAAAGAAATCATTCTCTTTGAGCAGATTGCCTGGACACTCCATAGTGATTTGTTGATCTTATGAAAAACTTTAATTTCATCAAGCTAGTACAATGGCTTCATATTTCATAGGTGGCATTCATGATGAAGTCAATTTAAAAATAAAGTCTGGAGAATTAAAATACAAAACTTTTGGAGAAAGGTGATAAAACTCCAAGGAACTTTATTAACACATTTCATTTAGAGGCTTTTTGGCAACATCTCTGTAGTTGGTTTGCCTGCACAAATTCTGATGTCTTTATGTAGGCCTTGATAACATAAATAAGAGAGAAGAAGTTGGACACAAGAAAAAGGTGAAATGGTCTAATGCAATCACTTAAGTGTAATTAATGACCTTGGTGGTTACGTACTTGTATTTTCATTATTGCTGACTATAGATCTGAATTACTCAACAACTGCATTTTACTGGCTGTTTTACTATATCACTTCCCCTGACGTTATGATCTCTATAGTGGGTTATGGTTAATTATGGTTTTACAAATAGACTTATTTATGACTCTACTGTGCCTGTTCTATTTTCCTTACTTTTCTTGTTTAAGATATTTATATGGAAACCAAAGCCACCTTTTGTAATTTTTTTTAGGCTGATATATGGTAGAATAGTTTTAATGGCATTCTCTGGTCTGTACATACTTATATAAAGTCAATTATTTGTCCAAGTCTCCCGAAGAGGTGTCATTTGAAAATAGGAAACCAAGGAGATGGACATAATAGAGTTTTTTAAAAGCCAACAATTGGGAAGTCTAATTATCGATCAAACTACAAACATTACTGATATTTGTGGCAATTGTCAAATGGTAAGACAGCACGAAGTCAGGCTGATATTCAAACAGAAGTCAGAGTGTCAGTAAGCTTCAGATAGTCACATGACAAACGAGGCTTCTAATGGCCAAAATAGAAATTCATTTCAGCAGTTGGCTTTAGGAAGTGGCAGGGAGGAAGGGATTCATTCAGGTGTCTGCGTTTCGAGACCTGGGTCTCAACCTTTTCCTATGACTGAGAACTCGGGGCGCTGGTGTGTTCTCCCTGATTTCCTGAGCAGCATCCTTAGTTGACTCTCAGCACCATGACTGTAAGGGAGCTGATAAAGATCTGTGTATGAAAGGCTATTTCTCTCTACCCCTGGCATATACTGATTATCTCTCTGAGTTTTCCCAACAAAATGAAAATATGCACAAGAGCATCTGTTTCACTTTGGGCTTTAGGGACATTCAGATTCGATTCTGTCTGTTACTTTCATCATTCCTCTCCTGCACTGTGCTTATTTAGTACCCCACGCTGACTGTCCAGAGCCCCCTAGGACTGATCCCTGAGTTTATTTCTAGATGCCTTTAATTCCTGCCCCGTCCCTGAGAACTCAGAAACTGTGAGAAAAACCAGTATTTGTGTTTTCCAGGGGCTTTGCAGAGGTGCTAATTAGCTCCTTTGCAAAAGTTCTATAATCAAACAGTAAGAGGATTGTTGATTTTTTTTCCTCCCCTACTCCTCCCTTTTGGCTTTTGGCCCCAATAATAAGTATGGTTCATAAAACTCATCTTGTTCCCGGCTCTGGGCTGTGCTGCTAGCAGCTCGACAGGGCAGCTGCCCCTGTGCTGGCTTGCTAGCTGACCTGGAACTGTGACAATGAGTATGTCCTCTTTCTTTGCATCCTCACTGTTCATTCTTCTTGGGAGGAAAATAAGCATTTTTTTTTTTTTCCTGTGGAAGAATGGGGATTTGTGATGAAGATGAAAACATGTGTGCTTTACAGGCTGTGGTGAAGACAGGCAGAGTAACTTGTCAGTGCATTATACTTTAGTGAAACCCATTTGTAATTCACGTTCCAAAAGAAAAGATTTATGTGGGCACATTTTACAACTTTCCTCTGGATTATTTTTTCATGTGGGTGAGCACTTTATACTCAGTGTGAAGAGAGAAGATGCCAGCATAGAAGAAAGAGGGCATCTTGGTGTGGATGAAGTTTGAATGAGAGGAAATCTCAATACAGAATTAAGCTGGAAGTGACCAGGTGCCTTCTCGAATTATGAGCTGCCAAAGTGGCATTTTCTTTAGCCATCCACTGACTGGTGTTAGTTCATATATTGGTTCCTCCTGGTCCTTAACTTCTCTCTGGAGGAGACTGGCCAGACATACCAGGAGACTCTGACCCATGATTTTGTGGGATGGACACAACACACTAGCCTCAGTGCAGCCAAGATTGCTCTCCCCTTAGCTCTCCCATATTTACCTGACTCTCAGCCCAGTGCTCACTTTGCTAAACTGGAATCATACACTGAAAGGCTCATTGCAAATTGTTGAGGGCTCAGCTGTTTTGTAAAAGCTAATATTTGTTTTACATTCATGTTACGTATTTAAACACATGTCTAGAGGCCCAAGCATTGCACCCTTTTAAAATAAATTCGACCAGTACAAATTCACAGGAGTCAGCTGCCAGTATTAACGCTTTGAATTTCCTAGCTCAAGGTCTCATGGCACTGAACACTGGAAACTGAAACTCCTGTTTCATTAAATGAAACTATTAATATATATTTGAAACATGTCAGTAAATTTGTTAGTATTTTTTCAGTATTTTTCAGCAAATAGGACATATTTTCATTGTCTGGATGGTCCAAATCTTCAAATGATATGTTGCTAGACTATTTGTTCTGAGCAAAATCTGAGATATGCTTTGTTTATCTGGTATTTTGTTTTTATTGTTCTCATTGTGAAATTGTTTGGTTATTTGGAAGTCATTTAGGAGCAAGCACATAGTCAATAGGTATTATCTTTTCGATTAGGATGTGTTAAATTCAGTTAATATTCAAAATTTTGTGTGTCATGTTAATATTTCAGAATATTCATGATGCTCTTTATTTTTGAAGTATCTTTTCATCTAGTGAGTTTTGCTTTAAATTTAATTTAGTTTAATCCTCCTATTAATTGTTCAGAAGGTCAAATATCTCAAGGAGGTATATAACTTGGCTCAGAATATGGAAAAGAAACTTTTGGGTAAAAAAGAGATTTAAAATAGACATTATGAAAATTATAAACCCCCACCCCAACCCCACTTTCAAGCAAGAATTATAGCTGAGGCAGGAAAAACTAAGCTATCACTGAAGGTGAAAGAAAGAGATTACTGGATCTAAGTAAGGCAGGAACCATGATCAAATAAAATTATGTTTTGAAAAAAAATTCTGTTTGAATACTTTATTCCTGAAGTGTATGCTTGTAATTCACATTTAATGTTTTTGATTCCTTTCAGCAATTTTACCCGAAATAAACTGACGATTTTGTCTAGGAAACATTTTCGTCACCTTGACTTGTCTGAGCTGTAAGTAATAATTTTGTATGGCATTTGGGGAAAATAATTTCAAAGGGAAGTGTAATTAAGTATTTTTAAAAATAAGCGATGCTGCAGATCTATTTTTGTATCAAAATTTGAAAATGAGTTGAAAAATGATTTCTTAATTGTGGGCTACTTTTTTTTATTCCTTCACGAGAATACGATTCAGCAGTAAAAAAATAGAAATCTCAATAGCAATGTATCATTTATGATGAGTTTAAATGTTGTTTTTACATAAAGGACTTGTTTTCTAAAGGAGAGGAAAAGACAAGGGTTTTGTGTGAAAAATATGGCTACACATCTCACAGCATTTGTTTGGTTTTTATTCTGTCCAGGCCCTAATGAAGAGCAAATGCATTCAAGGAGGAAATATTAATACCAGTGGGCAAAACCAGCAGGTACTGTTGGTTTATGCTCCAAATGACAGTGCCCACTGGCCCTTAATGAACACTGGAGTAGAGACAATCCTTTCCCTACACACCTATCTTTGTGAGATTTCCTACAGGGTCGGTCACTGCATTCAGGATTTATCCTCATGCCTAAATCCCCTTTGTTGTAAAATGATAGGAAAAACATCGAAATTTATTGATCTTGATAAGCCAGCATTTCCAAGTGTGCTGAATTCTTATTCATTTATTTATTTGGCTTTGCCAGTCTTTTAGTTGGGATCTTTTAGTTCCGGCATGTGGGATGTAGTTCCCTGATGAGGGATTGAACCCGGGCATTGGGAGTTCAGAGTCTTAGCCACTGGACTACCAGGGAAGTCTTCTTAATTCTTGTGCTGTCACTGTGAAGCAAATATAACCTGTTGACATTCCTACCCAAAGAACCCTAAAGCACAGGATGTGTGTGTCAGAAGTGAGCAAAGGTGGACCAGGTCTTTGAATACTAGGCGATAACTTTTTCTTAACCTATATGTGGCCTGGGATGTAGGGTCCACCCCTGTTCACAAAGAAATTGTGCAGATTAGAAGATGCCACTAGTAGAGCAATAACAAGTTAATGAGTTAGGTAGTAATGAGAGTTACAGGGTGGCAACTCTTTTGGAATAAGCGTAATTCAGAAAGTGGCAATATTGATTTTCTAACCCACCAAGAGTTTAGTTTAGGATTAACTGAGGCTTCTGTTGGCCTATTTTAGCAATGAAGCCTGTGCACGTGTGCTCAGTTGTGTCCAACTCTTTACGACCCCATGGACTGTAGCCCACGAGGCTCCTCTGTCTCTGGAATTCTCCAGGCAAGAATACTTTAGTGGGTTGCCACTCCCTTCTCCAGGGGATCTTCCCAACCGAGGAATTTAACATGGGACTCCGGCTTTGCAGGTGGATTCTTTACTATCTGAGCCATTCGAGTTAGGTTTCTAACTTAGGGATGAGCATACAAAATTTAAGGAAGATGTGTGAAATAGAGTAAGCTACTCAGTATAAAAATTTTGAGCATCACTGCACAGACTTTTCGTGATTGGTTAAAAGTTGGATTCTGGTTTCATTTTCACATGTCTCAATATTCTCCCTGTAACATATTTGATCAATTCACTCAACAAATGTTAACTGTGTGCCTGTTACAAATCAAACTAACATGACATTAGGCCATGGGGATATAAGGAGAAAGGTTTGTGCGTTCCAGGACTCTGCTATGCAGTGGAAGAGGTAGAAGCCTAAACAGATTAAGTCTAACCTGCTCTAACCATCACTGCAAAAGAAGTCTGCTCAGTGTGTGAGAGGAAGAAGCCAGTTGTCTGCCTGTACTGTATGGTCGGATGAACACTGGTGTCTTTATAATTGAAGATCCCTTTGCTTCTTTATTCCTTCTTAGTTTTTCAGGATTCAGAACACCAGGAAACAACTTAGTTGGGGTTGAAAAACTGTGGGTTTCAACTGCATATTTCATACCTAGTAGTGTCAACTCTTATTTTGGTGTTGGAGGGATATTTGGAGGCTGTCAAGCCAACACAAATTAAATGAGTATGCCTTGACCACATTTTCCCCAAAGAAACTCCTGGAAAAGTCTCCAGGGATTCCCTGAGATTCTTAGAATCCAACCAGAAAACCACAGCAGTAAATGATGTTGCAAAGCCCAGGTCCTGTCCTCAAGGAAATCTCAAGTATTGTGGTTAATGCCAGGCAGAGCCTACATAATGATTTTAAATGGCCTCATTTAAAGGCTCATTTCCATAAATGGAAGTCATCTTAAATAGGCCACTGAGTATTATAAAAAAGCATTTAAAGATTTTTTTTCTTGTGGTTTTTATTTTCCTCTTGACTACTTCCTTCTTTACCAATCACAGGCCACAGGAGTCCAAGGCAGCATGGCTGAATGGTGGCTTTCTCTGTGAACACCCTCTGACAAGGGGCTAAGTAGCTTAGCCTGTAGCTCAGTTGCCCTTGCTCTCAGAAAACCTGAGCTTGGGATGTGCGCGTGCACGTGTATGTGTGTCTGTGTGTTTTTCTGTGTGTGTGTGTATGTGTGTGTGTGTGTGAGAGAGAGAGAGAGAGAGAGAGAGAGAGAGAGAGAAAGAAAGATGTCTGAGAGCTTTCTTCCAGGTTCCATCAGTCACATTCACTCCAATTTGACTTTCTTGCACCAGTCAAACTGAACTGTGATCATGTCATTTGGAAAGCCGGGAGTATACCCTCCTGGCACTCACACTTTTGTCTTGTATTCATAATCTCATTTTTAATTCAGATAAAATTGCTCTGCCCTCCACTGAAGTTTGAACATATTAAGTGGTGACACTTAAATAGCCAGGTGACTCTAGGTCAGCTAGGTGACTCTAGCCTGGTTAGAAATCACTATGTTGGTGTTCCTGAAAACTTAATGTTGGCTTCTTCCCTTAAAATCTTTGTAACAGTGTAATAACTCTGATAAATTTGTCATGGCATCTTATTTTTCTCCATCTTATGAGACATTGTTTTCCATACTACATTATAGTTATTTCTGTTCCTATCTTGTTTCCCTATGGATCTGAAAGGTCTTACATCACTTTGCATCCTTTAGCCTCTTTGGGGATGTTTACACATAGCAGAAGATCAGTATTCAATTAATGAGTGAATAATAAGTAGTTATACTATAAAGATGGGTGTGTCTTCCACAGATTGCCAGCTGGAAGGAATTCATAATGTTATTAGTGCTTTGTTAAACACTTCTATAGCTAAAACTGAGAAAGAGAAGGCTGATTGGATTTCATTTTTGTTCCACGTAGGATCCTGGTGGGCAACCCATTTACGTGCTCCTGTGACATTATGTGGATCAAGACTCTCCAGGAGACTAAACCTAGTCCAGAAACTCAGGATTTGTACTGTCTGGATGAAAACAGCAAGAATATTTCACTGGCAAACCTGCAGATACCCCATTGTGGTAATATACCTTTAAATCAATGAGTTCTATTTGCTATTAATTATCTAATTGCCATTGTGTGATAGAGAGACTGTGAAGGTTACCATTATCCAGATTTTGTATATATGCTGTGGATGTCTCTACTGGGTTGGGCCACGTTTGTGTGCAGTAGCTGAGAGCACCTTCGCTGAGCTTTCTTTGCAAGTAGAATATTAATGCTCAATGGATGATTTTAAGCATGCAGATTTCCTTTGTTCCTTTGTTCACTTTTCTGTCCATCCATCCATCCATCCGAAAAGTATCTGCTGAGAGTGTGGTACTTCACTAGCCATATATATTTGGTTGGCATCCAGGCTATGTAGAGCAGGGGTCCCCAAACCTTGGGACTGTGGACCGCTCAATTAGAAACCAGACTGCACAGCAGGAAGTGGGCAGTGGGCTAGTGGTCAAAGCTCCATCTGTTGCTCTCTGTTGCTCCCCATCACTCTGGCATAACTGCCAGAAGCCCCCTCCCCACAACCTCACTCTGTGGAAAAATTGTCTTCCATGAGAGTGATCCCTGGTACCAAAAGGGTTGGGTACTGCTGATGTAGAGAATGGATCCCAGGGGATAATGTGTCCTGGCAGCATGAGAACATACGATTCAATATAGAACATTCCCTTAAACTTGTGTTGCTGCCAGATGTCAGTGTCTCTTGGTGGGGCACCACAAATGTGCCCTTAAACATGCTTTCTCCCATGTCTGGGTTTACAGTCTTCTTTAGTCTTGTCCCCCATTTCTCTCCCCAGCATTTGTACTTCCAGAATTTAAAAGGGCACCATATCATAAAATTATAGCTCTGTGAGTGCCAGTGTGTTTACAAGAAAGGAAAATCCAAGGGTTCTGGTTAGGATTTTACTGATGAGTGCTGTTGGGACATACTTCTGCAGTACCCACATATGCATATTATTCCTCTGTTGAAATTTTAATCAGTCAACCAGTTAATCAGTTCACAATTAAATGTGATCTTCTGGCCTAGTGGCTGGTGACACAGCAGAATTTCGTGTAGCACCTGGTTCTTGTCCGAGGGGAATCTGTGTATTAACCATAAACTTTCAAGTCTTCATTTTCAGAGAAGTCTATTGTTTGGAGTCAATTTTTATTTAAGGAAAATATAGCTGCTGCTCATTTTTAATGAGAATGTAATAAAGGAATGATAAGCATTTGTTTCTTCCCCTGAGGAGCCTTAGAAGACAGCAGTTACCCTTTCCCCAGATTTTCGTTGTAACGAGGGCCCTTTGATTTCACAATGGGGAATAAAGCTTTGTCCCTTGTCAACTTCCCTCAGCTTTATTAGCCAATACTTTAAAAAAAAAAAGCTTTTAATATCTATCTTTTCCTGATAACTGTTCTCTATTCTGGTATCAATTTGTACCACTGAGGGAAATCACCTAGAGGGACAAGAAATTGAATGTTGAGTCACCTGGCCTCTTGGCTAGCTCCCAAGTCCCCAAGGCGATTGTGGCCACACTGTTGCAGCAACCACTGAGAGGGCAAAAGGGAAAGCATCTGACTCCTGCTCTGATTTCACAAAAGGCTCTTAATAGACGTCTGCTTTGCCCTTGCCTGAAACCAATTCTATTTTTTTTTATTTTAACTTTTGACCATATTGTCTTGAGAACATTCCTGTAATACACCCACCTAATGTGTTGTTGATAGACCATTGTGATTGGGGTAGGGGAGGGGTAGGAGTGAACTGGTTCTAATGTTTCCTGACCAATTTGTCAATTTTTAATGTTTTTGAATTTGTTTCCTACAAATAGTCAGTGAATTCTGTGTACAAGAGTAAGGCTTTGAATCCACTGTCAGAGGGCGTGTGTTTGGTTGATTCATTAGGACTGAATGATTACTTTTATGGTAATATTCACAATTAATTTCAATGTCAACAATGCTTTTCATAAAGCAACATTAGAAAAGATGAACTGATAGACTTTTTTGTATGTGTTCTTAAGCTGTTATGTTCTTTCTCTGCTGCTTTTTACTTTCTTTCCAAAGGTTTTTTTCTTACAATTGCACAAATACTATTAATACAAATTTTTGCAAAAATAATTTCCTACATTTACATATTAAACTTGTCTTTTGCTTGTTTGTGATCATTCAGATCAGTAACCATAGATTTATCATATCTTTTTAATCCTTATGTGCTATTCATGGTAGAATATATCTTGATTATGTTAAATTTTCCATATTGATGGGCATTTCCCATTTTATTACAAAAGTATTTCAACAAGTATTATACATAATCTTTGTACATACATACAGATGCAAAGGCTTTTCTAGAGTACATAGTAGGAAACAGAATTTTTGGTTAATACGGTTTGTACACTGAAAAGTGATTGTACCAATTTATAGCCACCCTAGCAAAGTGTACCTTGTAGCAAGCTTCTTATTTTTTTGTATCTCTAAAAAAATGGTATGTCATTACTTTTTAGTTGGCATTTTCCTGATTGCTATTGAATATCTTCTGTTTTTTGGACATTGGCAATTATTCTTCATTGAATTGCCTACTTATATCTTGCCCATTTTTCTATAAGAATATTCCTTTTCCTTCATTTTTCTTCCACTGATACTGGTCATTGTTTTATTTTTCTTAATTGTTTGAAAGTTATAAATTGTTTCTGTATAAATTATATAAGGCCAAAATATTTGTCACACATACTTAAACATATTTTCTGTAAGTATCCAGAAAGAATACCCAACAAGATGAGAAAAGATACTTTTGCTTCCCTGTACTTTCACCTCCCTTCTCTCAGATTGTTATTATGTGGGATTTTATTTTTAGATTGTTACTTGATGTTTTTGAGGATTTACTATTTCTTTGTATGTCCTGGAATTTTGTATTCCACAACTTCCTCTTGGAGTGGTTTTTCTTTTTGCTGGAGTGTATTTTCTAATATTTCTTTCAGAGAAATTAAAAAAAAATAAAATCTTCATGTTCTTGCGCAGTAGAAAATCAGCCTGTATTTTTTCTTCTCATTGGAATTGACTGAGTGTAAAATTCTAGACTCGAGATAACTTCCTCAGATTTTTGCAGATATCACCACGTTTTCCCTGTGTTCAGTATTGCTAATAAGAAGCCCAAGGCCAGCCTGATGCTTCTTTCTTGATAGGTAGCCCATGCTTTTCTTTTTTCTCTAGAATCTTCTGGGATTTTCTCCTTATCCATGTTATTCTTAAATGTTACCACAGTGTAACTAGGCATGTGTGTGTGTATTTAAAATTTTATTTTGTTTGACATTCAGTGTACTTTTTCAGTGTGAGTATTCACATCTTAAGTCCTGGAAGAATTTTCTAATTTATTTAGATGGTTATTTACACTTCTGGCTCCTCTCTCCATACCTCTCACTCTTTCTATAATACTTTGCATCTGCCGGTTCTTTTGTGCTGCATAATGGGGGCCTGTTTACTCACTACTTTGCCCTTCAGCTATTTTCTCCAGCTACTGAATTTTTCCTTCTGCCAATCAATTTTTAATTTCTGAAATCTCTAGTGTTGCTTTTTTTTTTTTTTTTTTAAATGATTGAAACACCCTTTTCCATACAGTGTTTCATCTTATCTCTAGGGTATCCTCAGTACCTAGCATGACCGATTTTCTCCTGTAAACTTCCCGAACTCATTGCTTCTACCTGGGGGCAGCTGCAGCAATTGTTGGATGCTGTGCCTGAGCTGGGAGGGCCAGGGTGGGATGAGGAAAGCTTATTCCTTTTGACACTTCTACTTGCTTTCTTAACCAGTAACCCTGTGACTTGGTGGAGGGGAGGCCCCACTGGGCCCTACAGTCCACCTCGTCTCAGGTCAACACAGCAGCCTCCCTGTTTTGTTGCAGTACATACTCTTGTGTCTGTTTGGAATTGTGCTGTTTTTCTTTAATTTCATTTCCCTACTTTCTTTTGTTCAGCAGTTTCTCATAGTTCTTATACAGCAATACTATGGCTTCTTATTTTCCAATATGGTTGTGTATTTAAAAAAACAATCAATGTAAACTCTAGAGATTTGAGATGAGCGGGACAGACTTTAGTCTGGGGCTTAGTCACGTATTAATTTTCCTCACAACAGTTTCCCAACTTTGGCTCTTTAGGAGAAGTTAGATTGAGCATCAAATTATTCTAGACTGTTGGATTTAAATTCTGTCTCTGAAATTCCATGTTGGATAAGTTGGATAATATCCTCAAGTCTTCAAGTCTTATTTAATGCATGGATTAATGGTCAGTTGGCTTTTCTTTTAGGTCTCACCCTCAGCAAACTTTTAAAACATATCTATATATCTATTGTATTTAAGTCACAGATTGATGGAGTTTATCTTATTGCTACTTTTTTTTTTGATGAAACTTGTTAGCTAACTCTAAGAGTAACTCATAGAAGTATGGGCTTATGTATTCATCATTGTAAACCCAACAATTTGCCGGTAACTATGGCTGTTGCATTTGGTTTGCAACTAGTAATATTTTTATTTTAATAAAAAAGAGTTATTGGGATTTCATTTCTTTGTAAGGTGGGCTTTCTTTAAAAACTTTACCTTTTAGTATTGCATTGTGTAAGCATTGAAGAGAGTGAAAAAGTTGGCTTAAAGCTGAACATTCAGAAAACTAAGATCATGGCATCTGGTCCCATCACTTCACGGCAAATAGATGGGTAAACAGTGGAAACAGTGGCTGGCTTTATTTTTTTGGGCTCCAAAATCATTGCCGATAGTGATTGCAGCCATGAAATTAAAAGACGCTTACTCCTTGGAAGGAAAGTTATGACCAACTTAGACAGCATATTAAAAAGCAGACATTACTTTGTCAACAAAGGTCCATCTAGTCAATGCTATGGTTTTTCCAGTAGTCATGTACGGATGTGAGAGTTGGACTATAAAGAAAGCTGAGTGCGGAAGAATTGATGCTTTTGAACTGTGGTGTTGGAGAAGATTCTTGAGAGTCCCTTGGACTGCAAAGAGATCCAACCAGTCCATCCTAAAGGAGATCAGTCCTGGGTGTTCATTGAAAGGACTGATGCTGAAGCTGAAACTCCAATACTTTGGCCACGTGATGCAAAGAGCTGACTCACTGGAAAAGACCCTGATGCTGGGAAAG
This sequence comes from Giraffa tippelskirchi, assembly GCF_054371585.1. Taxonomy (NCBI): domain Eukaryota; kingdom Metazoa; phylum Chordata; class Mammalia; order Artiodactyla; family Giraffidae; genus Giraffa; species Giraffa tippelskirchi. The sequence continues at coordinate 194,543,821 of NC_137275.1, forward strand.
ATTGAGGGCAGGAAGAGAGGGGGATGACAGAGGATGAGATGGTTGGATGGCATCACTGACTCAATGGACATGAGTTTGGGCAAGCTCAGGGAGTTGGTGATGGATAGGGAGGCCTGGCGTGCTGTGGTTCATGGGGTCGCAAAGAGTCATACATGACTGAGCAACTGAACTGAACTGAACTGTGTAAGCATTATACGATGAACAAATTCTCTACATTTTTAAAATTATTTATTAATTTATTTTTGGTTGTGCTGGGTGCTTGTTGCTGCCTGAGGGCGTTTTTTGTAGTTGTTGCCAGCAAGGGCTGCTCTGCGTTGCAGTTCATGGGCTTCTCATTGTGGTAGCTTCTCTTGTTGCAAAGCACAAGCTCTAGGTGAACGGGCTTCAATATTTGTGGTTCATGGGCCCTAGAACTCCGACTTAGCAGTGAATGAGCTTAGTTGCCCTGCAACATGTGGGATCTTAGTTCCCGGACCAGGGATTGGACCTGTGTCCCTGCCTTGGCAGGCACACTCTCAACCACTGGACTGCCAGGTAAGTAATTCACTCCATTTAATAAGCAAAAACACATCCTCCATGGTGCCTGATGTGTCCCTTGAACATACTACTACTACTACTACTACTACTAAGTCGCTTCAGTCGTGTCCGACTCAGTGCGACCCCATAGACAGCAGCCTACCAGGCTCCTCTGTCCATGGGATTTTCCAGGCAAGAGTACTGGAGTGGGGTGCCATTGCCTTCTCCGGTCCCTTGAACATAACAGTCACCTGATTAATGTTTGCTGAATCGATCAATTAATAAATGCATGAACCGCATTATATTAGTGATCAGATTGGATTATATTTTTGATATAATGTTCCAGATATGTCAGTTAAGTAGAGATGACTTAAACATTTATATTTTTCCAGCCAAATTATTCTATATTTTAGCACTTTGCAGTTCCCATTGAAATGTTTGTCATTTTTGCATTTTGGAAGAATATCCTTCCTTCTTTCTTCTCTGCCCTTAGTGATTGAGTGAGCTCAGTAGGCAAGGCTGGAAAGTTGAACTACACAGTTCCCGTTCCCATTCACAGCACAGTTGAAATGTCTCACAATATTTTTCTAACAGCCCCTCCTGCCGTGAATTACTGTAAATTTATTCATGCTGTGAAACATGTTGTGGTCTGTTTCTCCACCAAGTCCCTTTCAACCTTAGGAAAGCTATTAATTACAAGGCAACAAAACATATTCATGTAAAATTTCCACATTAATCAGAAAAAAAGGGGGTACTACGAGCAGTAGTTCTGAAGACAGAAACTGAATCACCCAAGTGCTAGTGAAGAATGGTTCTTTTTTCCAGACTGTGCTGATTTATTACTCCACATAGAAGTATTCCTGCTATTTCTTTTAGTGTTTTTCAATGACATTATTTATAATACTATATATTCTAAATTCTTGTACTTAGTTCCTGTACATTTGGTTGATCTTCAGTAATTAGTTTTGCAGTACAAACCTTTTGGTCTTTTCCCCTGGCTGGATGGAATTATTAAAAAACAGCAGACTTTATACTTTAATTTTTTTGTACTGTAATTATGATTTAAATCTCTGGAAGAGAGTGTCTTCAGGAGGTGTTAATAGTGGATGAAATGCTTGGTTCTGAGCAGGCAACAAATGTATTTAAAAGGCAGTATTCTTTTGGGTCAAATCCCTCAACCTATTTTACTGGTAACTAGTTACCATAGAACATGCTGGCTCAACAGCGATTTGTTGTTCACTCTCTCAGTCGTGTCCGACTCTGTGTGACCCCCATGGACTGCAGTATGCCAGGCTTCCCTGTCCATCACCAACTCCTGGAGCTTGCTCAAACTCATGTCCATTGAGTCAGTGATGGCATCCAATCATCTCATCCTCTGTCGTCCCCTTCTCCTCCTGCCTTCAATCTTTCCCAGCATCAGGGTCTTTTCTAATGAGTCAGCTCTTTGTATCAGGTGACCAAAGAAAGTATTGGAGCTCCAGCTTCAGCATCATTTCTTCCAATGAATATTCAGGACTGGTTTCCTTTAGGATGGACTGGTTGGATCTCTTTGCAGTCCAAGGGACTCTTAAGAGTCTTCTTCAACATTACAGTTCAAAAGAATCAATTTTTTGGTGCTCAGCCTTCTTTATGGTCCATCTTTCACATTCATACATGACTACCAGAAAAACCATAGCTTTGACTATATAGACCTTTGTCGGCAATGTAATATCTCTGCTTTTTAATATGCTGTCTAGGTTGGTCATAGCTTTTCTTCCAAGGAGCAAGCATCTTGTAATTTCATGGCTGCAGTCAGCGTCTGCAGTGATTTCGGAGCCCAAGAAAGTAAAGTCTGTCACTGTTTCCATTTTTTCCCCACCTATTTGCCATGAAGTGATGGACCAGAAGCCATGATCTTTGTTTTTTGCATGTTGAGTTTTCAGCCAGTTTTTTCACTCTCCTCTTTCACCTTCATCAAGAGGCTCTTTAGTTCCTCTTCACTTTATGCCATAAGGGTGATGTCATCTGCATATCTGAGGGTATTGATATTTCTCTTGGCAATCTTGATTCCAACTTGTGCTTCATCCAGCCTGGTATTTTGCATGATGTACTCTGCATATATGTTAAATAATCATAGTGAATAAAAGCTGATAATGCCGGTTGAGGGTTGAATGTCTGTGTAGTTTTTATATAAGACACCCTTAATGGTCCCATGGATTGAAAAATTAAGTTTACTTTTGATTTTTTTAATTATTTATAATGACAATTTCAGTTTTCCACTTTACCAACCTTTGGACTTTTAGTGTAGAGCCTCCTTATGATACATCAACAAAATATTATCTATTATGTGAAAGGTTGGGTCACAGGTATCCAGGAAGATAGGCCTGTTTCCTTGAGGTAAACTGATGTTAATAATTTATTTTTGTTTACTTTTGTTTCCACTATAATTTATAGTATGTATATTTCTTTAGCATATATGTATATACTCCTTTTGTTTGTTTTAAACCAGGAAAACAGACTGATAGTAATTCAGCTTTGTTAGCATTCACAGAAGATGAAATGCTATATTAATACTCCATGTATAATTTAGGTTGGTAAACAGCTTTATTTCCCTAGCATCTTAGCTGAATTAATTTTTTTCTCTGAAAAACATTTACAAAGTCTAGTTTACTGCTTTGCTTCCTTTTATTAGAGACTGGTTTTTATCCACTAAAATACAGCAAGCCACACAGTGGACCGTTGCTTTTCTTTATCTTCTTAGAAGGCAAATAAAGCTGTTTTTTCTAAGCTGTCAGCAGCTGTTCAGTTTTTGTTTTTGGAAGTTTTGTGGTTGCTGTCACTGTCATGACAGCTCACACAAGCCTAGAAGCACAGCTTCCCATTTGAGCTTGGAGAGTCACTTTGCTAATTTTCTGTCATTTTTGCAACCAGGTGTAAAGCAGCCACTTCTAAATAGGTCAGGCTCATTTTGGCTTCATTCCTGGCAGTGAAATATATATGTTTAGGGGACACAAAAATAGGAAGATATGCCAAGAAGATAGAAAGTGAGTGGAGAGAAGACAGAAAGCAGGCAAAAATCATAATTTACTTGAATATTTTTATACCCATGGAGTGATGATCTAATAAGAAATGAACAGAGCTCAGGCTCACTAAAATGAGATGGAAAAGAACATAATCCAGACCTGCAGATGGATATTGAAATTAAAACCCAAAGTTGACCCATCTCATTTATTGCAAAGTTGAGTTGATATTTCGAAAAGTTTAGAAGTTAGTATTATTAGGAATTGAGAATGCACATATTTTGAATTAGTGATCTAGTCAATATCATCAACTTTCAAGAAGTGTGCACCAGTATATGAAGCAGTGTCGATGGCTGTTGACCTGGATGTGGCTGGAAAGGACATACCAGACAGCAGATCTCAGCAGAAAATCATCAGCTATCCAGTGAAAAGGCTGACTTTCTTTAGATCTGTGCTTCCCAAGCTGCTTTAATGTGCATATGGATCACCAGCAGTTCTTGTTAAAAAAAATTGCTTCTTGGGACTTCCCTGGTGGCCCAGGGGTGAGGACTCCATGCTTCCATTGCAGGGGACAGGGGTCCAATCTCTGGTCAGGAAACTTAAATCCTGGCTGCCATGCAATGCAGCCCCACCCCCAAAATAATAGCTTCTTTTCCAGCAGGTATGAGTTAGGGTCTGAGAGTCTACATTCTAACAAACACCTTGTTCCATACACTGTACTTTGAGTAGCCAAGGGTTTAGACATGGGTCTTGGATTTTTGCTAGTACAACTATTTATTCTTAAACCTGACAGGAGCTTGACTCATCATCTAGCCCACTAAACTTTCCCCACTCTACATTCTGTGGAACTCTTAAGTCCTTGAGATGCTCTGTGTATGAAAAAAAAAAAATCCAAGATTAAAGAAATAAAAAACTATAGAAAATTCTATAACTCTGATGTTCACTATGCACATTAGTATATTAAAAGCTAAGAAATCCTGCTCTTAAAGAACCATTTAACTTCCATTGATCTTATAGCCCTCATGATTGTTTGAGTACATTTCATTTCTTTGTGATATCATGTTATGACTTTGTTATTTTTATTTGAAGAAATTTGACAAAATGTAAGATATGCACGTGTTTAAATTCAGATGTACCAATTAAAGCTAAATATTCATATTAATGTTGGAAATAAGAGTAATCTTGCTTGCTTGCTTAGTCGCTCAGTCCTGTCAGACTCGGTGACTCTTTGGACTATAGCCCAGGCTCCTCTGTCCATGGGATTTTTATGGAGAATACTGGAGTGGGTTGCTATTTTCTCCTCCTGGGGATTTTCCTGACCCAGGAATCAAACCCACATCTATGTCTTCCACATTACAGACAGGTTCTTTATACACTGAGCCATTGGGGAAGCCCAATAACAGTAAATCAGTTCACTTCAGTAGCTCAGTCGTGTTCAATTCTTTGCGACCCCATGGACTGTAGCATGCCAGGCCTCCCTGTCCATCATCAACTCCTGGAGTTTACTCAAACTCATGGCCATTGAGTTGGTGATACCATCCAACCATCTCATCCTCTGTCATCCTCTTCTCCCCCCGCCTTCAATCTTTCCCAGCATCAGGGCCTTTTCAAATGAATCAGCTCTTCGCATCAGGTGGCGAAAGTATTGGAGTTTCAGCTTCAGCATCAGTCCTTCCAATGAACACCCAGGACTGATCTCCTTTAGGATGGACTGGTTGGATCTCCTTGTAATCCAAGGGACTCTCAAGAGTCTTCTCCAACACCACAGTTCAAAAGCATCAATCTTCGGCGCTCAGCTTTCTTTATACTCCAACTCTCACATCCATACATGACTACTGAAAAACCATAGCTTTGACTAGATGGACCTTTGTTGGCGAAGTAATGTCTCTGCTTTTAATATGTTGTCTAGGCTGGTCATAACTTTTCTTTCAAGGAGCAAGCGTCTTTTAATTTCATGACTACAGTCACCATCTGCAGTAATTTTGGAGGCAAAAAAGGTAAAGTCTCTCCCTGTTTCCACTGTTTCCCCGTCTATTTGCTATGAAGTGATGGGACCAGATGCCATGATCTGAGTTTTCTGTATGTTGAGTTTTAAGCCAACTCTTTCACACTCTTCTTTCACTTTCATCAAGAGACTCTTTAGTTCTTCTTCACTTTCTGCCATAACGATGGTGTCATCTGCATATCTGAGTTTGTTGATATTTCTCCTGGTAATCTTGATTCCAGCTTGTGCTTCATCCTGTCCAGCATTTCTCATGATGTACTCTGCATATAAGTTAAATAACCAGGGTGGCAGTATACAGCCTTGACATACTCCTTGTCTTATTTGGAACCATTCTGTTGTTCCATGTCCAGTTCTAACTGTTGCTTCTTTACCTGCATACAGGTTTCTCAGGAGGCAGGTCAGGTGGTCTGGTATTCCCATCTCTTGAAGAATTTTCCAGTTAGTTGTGATCCACACAGTCTTTGGCATAGTCAATAAAGCAGAAATAGGTGTTTTTCTGGAACTCTCTTGCTTTTTCAATGATCCAACGGATGTTGGCAATTTGATCTCTGATTCTTCTGCTTTTTTTAAATCCAACTTGAACATCTGGAAGTTCATGGTTCACGTACTGTTGAAGCCTGGCTTGGAGAATTTTGAGCAATACTTTGCTAGTGTGTGAGATGAGGGCAATTGTGTGGTAGTTTGAGCATTCTTTGACATTGCCTTTCTTTGGGATTGGAATGAAAAGTGACCTTTTCCAGTCCTGTGGCCACTGCTGAGTTTTCCAGATTTGCTGGCATATTGAGTGCAGCACTTTCACAGCATCATGTTTCAGGATTTGAAATAGCTCAACTGGAATTCCATCCCCTCCACTAGCTTTGTTTGTAGTGATGCTTCCTAAGGCCTGCTTGACTTTACATCCCAGGATATCTGGCTCTAGGTGAGTGATCACATCATCGTGATTATCTGGGTAGTGAAGATCTTTTTTGTATAGTTTTTCTGTGTATTCTTGCCACCTCTCCAGTAATAACAGTAATAGCTAATATTTATTAAGGGTTTTATATGCACTAGACATTATCTGGAATATTTTCCATAGTATCTTATTAGCCATCCTAAAAGCTCTAGAAGGTAGATGTCATCAGTATCCCTAATTCTAGATGAAGAAATGAAAGCTTACCAAGTATTACAAATAAACAGCTAATGAGTAAGTTTGATTCTAACTGACATCTGTCTGTCCAGGGCCTTAACCAATACATTGATGAGTTGCCTCCTTTACTGGGCTCTTCCAGGCCTCAGAGGTGTCTGTATGGACAGGCTGCTGGTCATCTCTTATCTCTAGTGAGGTTTCTCAGAGTGTAAAGGAAGATAGCCCTGAAACTTAAATCAGGATCTCATTACCATAGCACTGGAGGCTCTTGGAGGCATTGCTGAGCTTTGCTCTGTACTTGTGCTGATTTCAAATCTTATTAAGCCAGGAAGTAGTGCCTGGCAAATGGTTTATCCTGCCTTGGCTATTCATGCTTCCCAATTCATTTTTATTGTGCTAATTAAACCTCAAGTGATATTTCAAGTACAGATTGTTTTTTCCATTATTGAGTCTTTGGCCAGCATATTAATGCTGTAGAATTAACGTGAGTCAGATGCTTACTCATTTGTGGAAGACTTTACATTTAAGAGATCTAGACTTGGCCAATTTTTCACAGATTCCTTTGGAAACTGCTATGACAGGGTGATACAATTTCTCTATAAATAAAGAAGATTCACTCTTCTCTCACAAATAGACGCATAAGTATTTTTTAAATGAACCAAATTCCCAGATTATGGATATGTATTGGTATTTATAGTCTGTGTTAAAATGGATATATGCACTCTGGGAAGATAGTGTGTTATATGGTGAACACCTTCATCTTTGAGTTCAAATCCCAGGTACTTAGGCAACTTTGGAAGAGGTATTTGACTTTTCCAAAACTCACATTCTTTATTAATTGAATGAGAATAAATACGTCAAGTTTGGTTGCAAGAATTAAATTAAATAAAAATATGAAGTACTAGATAAGACTTCCTAGTACAGTGAATCCACAATAAACAATATTGCTAATACTGTAATCGAGCAAACATTTTTAGAACTGTTAAGCATGTAAATTTAGGCTCGAAGAAAAAAAAAAACAGTAGATTTTACGAGGGAAATTAAGATTATGGTGTAGCATTCTCTGCTGAGAATCTCTATTTTAACCTCTTTTGTGCTTGAAATTTCCACACTGTTAGATACATTTGTAAAAGGTAGGAGGTTTACACCACTGGTTTATGTTTAAGGTGTCAGGAAAGGTGTCTGTTGATAGAGCCAGCTAGTGAGGAGCTCAGACCTCAAGAACAAGCACCATGGCAAGCCCTGGCTCTGTGGTTTTTCCAGACTCAACAGATTAATCTGTAAATACAAGAAAATGGGAGAGAAGTCAACAAACCTTTGTGGTTTTGCAGTTGCAAACTGGGAAGTAGATGGATGAGTAGTGACTGACTGAAGGCTGAAAATACTGGTTACCAACTTAGCAATGGGGAAAGCCAAGAGGAGAGCTTGGTTTACATTGCAGAACTTCTACCAGGCTCAGGAAGTGAGAGTTCAGTGTAACACTGAATACAGGGGAGTGATTTAAAGATTTTTGCCCCGTACACCCCAGGTGTATATGAACTAGAAGTTTATTTTCTAAAGAGGATATAACAAAGATAATGAGGAACTCCAAGTGGAGTTGAGGCTATGAGAGTCATAGAATGATGGGTTTACATACAACTGTTTGCTTTACACCACTTTGCTTTTCTGAAAGAAATCTGAAGAGGATTTTTGCTTGTACAAAACAAGGTGAAGAGCAAAACTGGCATTCAGCATTTGTTTTGCATGGAGCTGTTAAGAGGCAGCGGGCACCCTGAGCAGTGGGAGTGGCACTGCCAAGCTCCTTCCTGGGAACTACACTCAGCATCTCATCAAGCCACCATAGCTTTGAGCTGTGTCTGTGAGAATCTATGCTTTATCTTGATTTATTCTGTGCATCTGTTAGCAGGCGAGCTAAGGTTACTGCTTCTTTGCTTTATGTCATTTCGGCTTTCAAAAGGTTTCATAGGAAAGTTCTGTTTCCAGATAGCCAGTGCTTAGTTGCTCAGTCATGTCCGACTCTTTGTGAACCCAGGTTCCTCTGTCCTTGCGGATTTTCCAGGCAAGTATACTGGAGTATGTGGCCATCTCCTCCTCCAGGGGATCTTCCCAACCCAGGGATCGAACACAGGTCTCCCGCATTTTGGGCAGATTATGTACTGTCTGAGCCACCAGGGAAGCCCAAGAATACTGGGTAGCCTATCCCTTCTCCAGGGGATCTTCCTGTCCCAGGAATCAAACTGGGATCTCTTTCATTACAGGTGGCTTCTTTACCAGTTAAACTACCAGGGAAGCTAGAGAAACCTGTATTTCTAGTTTTCTTCCTCTTCTGAACGGGACACTGGAAGAGCATTATCTGAATAATCTGACCAATACCATCTGGAGAAGGATTTAAGGGTACTGACATCAGGTTGTATCCATTAAAGAGGCCGATAATAGTTAAACTCTACAATGATACTGCCAGTACTCTTGCCTGGAAAATCCCATGGATGGAGGAGCCTGGTGGGCTGTAGTCCATGGGGTCGCTAAGAGTCAGACACGACTGAGCGACTTCACTTTCACTTTTCCCTTTCATGCACTGGGGAAGGAAATGGCAACCCACTCCAGTATTCTTGCCTGGAGAATCCCAGGGATGGCGGAGCCTGGTGGGCTGCCGTCTATGGGGTCGCACAGAGTCGGACACGACTGAAGCGACTTAGCAGCAGCAGCAGCACAATGATACCGGCAGTAAATATGTAATGATTCTAGTGCCCCATTCTTAAAGATTAAAGAATAGCCAAAGATCACAAACTGTTTGAGAAAGCTTATATTAAAGACAAATACAAAACATCCAAAGAAAGAAAAAGTTGCAAGAAACAAAGTTGATTTAGGCAGAAGAAAAATTCTTAAGAAATTATCATTAATGCCTCATAGATATTAGGGATTAGAAGAGATGTTGCTTCCATGAAATGAACACAGGAGTATTTGTTAAATAATATTCATTCAGGGACAACAACAACAACAAGCTTTGGAAACTAAAAGTATGCCAGAAATGAAAATATCAAAAGAAAGCCTGCAAGGTAAATCTGAGGAAATTTCCCCATAAATAGAACAGATAAAAAAAGACAAGATACAGGAAAGAAAGGTTTAAAGTAGATAGGCTACCCAGTAGGTCTAACCACTAAATGCAGATCTAAGTGGTGAGAAGGCATTACATCATAGTTGAATTGACATCATTTTTTCCCTTTCTTAGTGGTTCTAATCACAGTACTGCATCCTATAGTTAATGCAGTCTTAAATTTGATAAAATATAGCTATTACAGTGTTTCAGCTGTCAGTAAGGTTTATATTTTTATAGTAAACTTCATGTTTACATTCAGACAAAAAAACTTCATAGCATATGGTAAGATATGAACATAGAGTGGTGTGAGTGTGGTGTGGGCATGTAGGAGAGCTGTCTTTCTGTATGAACATGAGCCTAGTTCTCGTCTTCCATGGTGAGAGACCTGTAGATAATATTAAAACAGAAAAACCAAGAAGCAGCAATATAAGCACAATATTTAGTGATACAGAGATCAATACCCAAAAGGAAGTTAAAGAGATGAAATGAGTGCTTCTGGGGAACAGGAAATAGTGCCACATGGGTACTATTTTTCACACGGTAGTTTGAGTATTTTCTTTTTCCCCCTCTGTGTTTGTAGTTATATTTTTCCTCAGTTTTATTAAGATATGATTGACAGATGGCACTGTATAAGTTTAAGGTGTACAGCGCAATTTGATTTAAATACATCATGAAATGATTTTAACAGTAAGTTTAGTGAAAATTCATCATCTCATATAGATACAAAATTAAAGAAATGGAAATAATTTTACCTTGTGTTGTAAATTATATCTCTAGTAGTTACTTGTAACTGCAAGTCTGTACCTTTTGACTATTTTATTCAATCTCCCCTCCTTCCACCTACTCCCAGCACCTGGTAACCACAAATCTGATCTCTTTTTCTATAAGTTTGCTTTTTTGTGTGTTTTTCAGGTATAAATAGCCTACAATGCTCTATTAGTTTCAGATACACAACATAATGATTCAATATTCTATACATTTCAGATGATCGCCATGCTCAGCCTTAGTTATAATATGTTACCATGCAAAGATATTACATAATTATTGACTATATTGCCTACACTGTCCTTTTTGTACATTTCAAACCTGTCGGTATTTTGCGACTGAAAATTTGTACCTCTTAATTTCCCTCACCTATTTCTTTCCTCCCTTACCCCACTCCCCTCTGGCCACTATCTGTTTCCTATATCTGTTTTTTTTATGTTTGTTTAAATTTGCTTTGGTTTTTAGATTCCACCTATAAGTGAAATTACACAGTATTTGTGTTTCTCTGTCTGATTTATTTTGCTTAGCATAATACTCTTTAAGTCCATCCGTGTTGTCACAAATGGCAAGATTTCATCCTTTTATATGGATAGTATTCCATTGTATGTAGATAGCGCATCTTCATCTTCATCCACTGATGAACACTTAGGTTGGCTATTGTAAAAACAATGCTGGAATGAACATAAGAGTGCAGATATGTTTTCTGATTAGTGTTTTTGTTTTCTTTGGATTAATTACCCAGAAGTGAAATTGCTGGATTATATGATAGTTCTATTTTTTAAAAATTTCAAGGAATCTCCACATTGTTTTCTATGATGGCTGCACCAATTTAAATTTCCACCAACAGTGCATGAGAGTTCCCTTTTCTCCATTCTTTGCCAACATTTATTTGTTGTCTTTTTGGTAGTAGCTGTTCTGAATGATGTGAGGTGTTATCTCATTGTGGTTTTGATTTACACCCTGTTTATTAGTCATGTTGAATCACTTTTCATGTGCCGGTTGGACATCTGTAGTTCTTTGGAAAAATGTCTGTTTAGATCCTCTGCTCATTTTTTAAATGGTTCTTTTTTATGTTGAGTTACATGAGTTCTTTGTATACTTTAGATATTAATCCCTTATCGGATATATAGTTTGGAAATATTTATCCGTTCAAAGGGAAACTTTTCATTTTGTTGACAGTTTCCTTTGCTTTGCAAAATCTTTTTTAGTTTGTTGTAGTTAAATTTGGGCTTTTCTGGTGGCTCAGCGGTAAAGAATCCACCTTCCAATGCAGGAGACGTGCGTTTGATCCCTGGGTTGAGAAGATCCCCTGGAGAAAGAACTGGCAACCCACTCCAGTATTCTTGCCTGGGAAATCTCATAGACTGAGGATCCTGGCAGGCTACAGCCCATGGGGTTGCTAAGAGTCAGGCATGACTTATCAACTAAACAACAACAACAACAAAGTTACATTTATTTATTTTTCTTTTCCCCCCTTATTTAAAAAAATTTTTCTAAGACCAGTATCAAAGAGTATACTGCCTGTGTTTTCTTCTGGAGGTTTATGATTTTAGGTCCTACATTTAAATCTTTAATTCATTTTGAATTTATTTTTGTTCATGGTATAAGTAAGTAGTCTAGCTTTGATTCTTTTGACTGTAGCTGTTCAGTTTTCCTCATACCATTTTTTGAAGAGGCTGTCTTTACTGCATTATATATTCTTGCTTCCTTTGTAGAATAGTAACTGTTCATATAAGCATAGATTCATTTCCAGGTTCTCTCTTCAGTTTCATTGATCAGTGTGTCTGTTTTTGTGCCAGTATCATACTCTTTGGGCTTCCCTGGTGGCTCAGATGGTAAAGAATCTGCCTGCCATACAGGAGACCCAGGTTTGATTACTGAGTTGGGAAGATCCCCTGGAGAAGGGAATGGCAACCACTCTAATATTCTTGCCTGGAGAATTCCATGAACAGAGGAGCCTGGTGGGCTATATAGTCCATGGGGTCACAAAGAGTCAGACATGAATGAGTGATAAATACGGACAGCATACTCTTGATTATTGTAACCTTATCATATAGTTTGAAATCAGGGAGCATAATACTTCCAGCTTTGTTCTTCTTTCTCAAGATTGTTTTAGCTATTTGGGGTCCTTTGTGTTTCCATACAAGTTTTGTGAAAATGCCATTTGTATTTTGATAGGAATTGCGCTGAATCTATAGATTACCTTGGATAGTATGGTCATTTTAACAATATTAATTCTTCAAATTCATGAGCACCATATATCTTTCCATCTGTCTGTGTTGTTTTTAATTTCTTTCATCAGTGTCTTATAGTTTTCCAGGTACAGGTGTTTTACCTTCTTAGATTTATTTTTAGGTATTTTGTTCTTTTTTGTGCAATTGTAAATGGAATTTTATCTTAGCTTCTTCTTCAGATAGTTTATTGTTAATGTCTGGAAATGCAATAGATTTCTGTATATTAATTTTGTATCCTGCAACTTTACTAAATTAATTGATGAGCTCTAATATTATTTTGGTGGTGTCTTTAGGATTTTCTATGTATAATATCATATTGCTTCAAACAGTGACAGTTTTACTTTTCCTTTTCAATTTAGATATCTTTCATTTATTTATTTTTGTCTGATTCCTGTGGCTAGGACTTCCAATTCTATGTTGAATAAAAGTGGCAAAAGTGGGCATCACTGTCTTATTCCTGATCTGAGAGATAGTTTGAATATTTTTTATAACACATTTTGTAGAATTATAGACTTTTCAAACTGTGTGGCTACGTATTTTTTTTTTTAATGCGTATCTGGAAAAAGTCACCTAGATCATACCACTGGCTTCAAGATTTTTTTAAAAATAAACCCATTCCTTGTATTAATATCTTGCCATGAAAGCCTCTTACACTGGGAAGCTTGATTGTCATGAAAGTTGTCACCAAATTCTGCTGCTGCTGCTGCTAAGTCGCTTCAGTCGTGTCCGACTCTGTGCGACCCCATGGACTGCAGCCTACCAGGCTCCTCCATCCATGGGATTTTCCAGGCAAGAGTATTGGAGTGGGGTGCCATTGCCTTCTCCGTACACCAAATTCTAGAGCTGGAAAAATCCTAGCTAGATCTTCTGATTGAACAGTGTATTTAATATAGAATAAATCACATTGAGAGAGGAGAAATGATTCACCTGATGGCACATAGTATGGGCCAGGTTTAGGGTCTAGGGCTTCTGACTCCTGACCCAGTGTTCTTTCCAGTCAACTGCACTGCTTCTTGATCACTTGTATATGTTTCATTGCTTGATATGAGTTCAGGATATTAGGGGGCTATTTGGAACCTTGTGAAAGATACAACATTGCTCTCTATCGAAGGCTGACAAGAAGGAAGGGTTCTGAAGATGTCACACCAGCCACTGAAAGCCAGATCTTGTTGAGAAGTCCTCTACCAATGGCGGGAATACCATGAGACGTATACTATGTAAATCTTGCTGTAGTCTGGTTTCAGGAATAAATAATAATAGTGTTGTCAGTAAGGACTGTGTCTTAAGGATTTATGCATAATATTGTGAAGGTGGCAGGTCAGAAACCTGTAGGTGGGCAGGCTAATTGAAATTTCACGGCTGTTGAAGATGAATTGCCTTTTCTGACCTGTGGGTTCCTCCTGAGTTTAATGATGTGTCATAGTTCCATGGGACAGAGCTGTTGGGGTGAATGCAGTCCTAAGCTGAGTTTCTGATACCAAGCGAGGGGCTTGTTTGACTGACAGGACCTGATGTATTCTGAGACTCACCTTCATGTTAAAACTACTATGAATAAGAGCAGTATTAACACCCAAATGGTGTAATAGTTTAATGAAGTGATAGCATTAATAAGAAAAGCTGACTTTTGAAATATAAAAGTATAAAAATGAAGCTGTCTTGAAATATTAAAAAATGTTTATAAGCATCAGAATTTCATCTGGTAACAAATACTTTCTCAGGGTTTTTCCAAAAAAGAGCTTTTCATTGGGATAATGATCTATACAACTTTTTTTATCATGTCATAAATAGGGTGACCAAGTATACCTATAATATTTAACTATGATTTGTGTAGCTTTGAAACATTCTAATGCTGTATGGTTCAAATTTATTATCTTTGAAAAATGCTTTGAAACCAACTTCCATAATTGGACTGTTTCAAAATCTTGGTCTGCCTTTTAAACTTATATTTCAAGATCATAGTTTACCTCTTTAAAAATCTAGTTCTGGTAATGGGTTAGATTTGTGAGTTATTTAATGAAAAAAATGGGTTTATGCAAAAATTGAAGATGCCTCCCACCCTTTTGTCCTTGACTGTAAAAATATGGAAGAGAGAAAACTGAGGGAAAAATAAGATGTTCTACAAATACAATGACTGTGTGCAAACAACTGAATTGATAACTGTAAAACAGAACAAGAACCAGAAGATGTAGTTCTACAAACTAGTGGGATTTTTTTTAATAAAAGATTATTCTGCAATGATATTTTTGAGACACATGCAAAATTTGTTTTCAAATCTCTTTGCACATCTTTTGGCTCTCATCAAATCTGTAAAGCTTATCAATTTGGCATTTTTTCAGATCAACGTAAGTCAGTCTCGGAAAGCAAATAATGATTGATTTTTAAAGCAGAGAGAGTTTTCACCTTGTTTCTGTTATTTTGATAATGCACCTAACTATTTATATATGTCTTCCTTTACTTTCCTTGCTCCACAGGTTTGCCATCAGCAAATTTGGCCGCACCTAACCTCACTGTGGAGGAGGGAAAGTCTATCACATTATCTTGTACTGTTGCAGGTGACCCAGTTCCAAATTTGTACTGGGATGTCGGTAATCTGGTTTCCAAGCATATGGTAAGGCTTGTGTTTATATGTTCATAGAAATGAGAATGTCTCAGAACTTGAGATTGTATTAACCTAGTGATGATCATTTAATATTTTATAGGGCCACATAGAGAGATTTACAATGAGTTTTGTTGTGTATTTACTTTCTGTCTATTCTTACTTAACAAAGACTAATGCAGATTGTATTTTAGTTATGTATACTTCATAGATTGGAAAGTCTGTAGGTCTCTAGTAAGCTTTTTGTTTCATCATGAGCAAGGTGAGTGACTCTCATTGTGGTTTTTTCCCTTCAAGGAAGGTAGGTAGGAATTCAAGGATTAAATCAGCTTCACACATTTATAATTGAAATCTGGAGATGCAGAATAACTTCTGAGTTTCCCCTTTTATTGAGCTTGATTAGACTGGAATTTTTTTTTTTCTAACGTTATAGATGATTTTCTCTAGTTAGGGGAAGAAATGCCAAATCTTGTCACTATTGAGTTCAGTTCTAATCAAGATTATTTTTGTCTGTTAATTCATTTGTAGAATGAAACAAGCCACACACAGGGCTCCTTAAGGATAACTAACATTTCATCTGATGACAGTGGAAAGCAAATCTCTTGTGTGGCAGAAAATCTTGTAGGAGAAGATCAAGATTCTGTCAACCTCACTGTACATTGTACGTAATCAGATCAACGTGTGTTTTTAATAGAAAAGATCGTGGACACACCCGCATTTGTGGTTGGGGACCTCTGCTGCTTTGTGCGTTAAAAAAGTATATGCAGTGTTTTGTGCGTCCTTAATTAAGAAATGTTACCAGCTCCTTCCATTCCTTCTATTTCTGCTAACCTCTCTTGTTCATGTGTTGTCTTTAAGCTTCTTTTTTGATCTTAAACTTGTCCTATTGTGCCTTATCCTGTCTTTTCTTTATAGAACATATTTTGAGCTGGTTATCTTCCTTTTGTTAATAAGTTGTAGTTTAAATTTTGATAAACTAGTTTCTAAATTCTGTTCTCTATAAAAGCAATATGAACCTTTAAAGTTGTGATACCTAAAGTATTGGGCTGGCTGTTCATACTCAATATATTGTTGACACAGAAAATAAACCTCATTAGTTTGACCTCAAGCTTCTGTGGGAAGTGGAGGGAATACTACTAAAATGGATGAAAATTATTATTACCTGCAAAAAACTTTTATTATTATAATTGCTTTAAGTTTCTGTCTTCTGAAGATAAAGGATATTAATGTTTCTTTAGTATATGTACATTGTTTTCCAATATTGTAAACAATGCAACGTATATCTTAACATTCCAGATTGTTTCATTCAATGTGAATGATGTATGTATTCAGTAAAAAAAAATACATAATCTTCACATCATTGCAAATTCTGAGCTGCCGTGGTATAAATTAATGAGGTTTTACTCTGAATTAGGATTTGGCTGAGAAAAACACGAGTGTGCACAAGTATGAATGTGCATTATACACATGTGGACACAAGGTGTTGATACACTGATTAGCATTCACTCATAACACACATTCCTTATGTGACTGTTGGAGTGAATGATTGAAATCACCAACATTTTGCCAATGTCAATACTACCCCGATGCCCAGAAGGCCCTGGACTCATAATTTCTCATGATTTTGACCAATCTTGAAGTCATTGTCATCCCCAAACACGTACAACCAACCTTCCAACTTTATATCCTTAAATCAACACCTCACAAAAAGCACATTAGAGTGTGGTGGCAGGAAGAAGTGGGGCCTGGGCACATGGGGACCTGGGCTGGTGGGAGGAAGGTAAGTATTGTCCCTCCCCCATTGTGATCCTTGTGTTTGTCACACAGACCTACAAATAAGGGCACTCCGATTCAAATGTTTTCCGTTTAGGTTAATAGCTATGTAGACTCCCTGGTCTGGAGAGCTGGTCTAGTCTACCAAAGTTTAAATAATGAGAAATAAGTGATAGGGAATATTAACAACTGAGAGATCCTTTGCAGTGACCCATTCAGATGTATTAGTTGCCAGGCTATGATTTCCCCACTTTGTGTGATGAACATGTACAACCAGGAAGTGATATATGAAGGGAAGGGCATTAGGAGTTCTGGATTCCTGGTCCAGATTTTCCTCACTCAGTAACCTTGACCAAGTCACTTAACCTCATAGCACTTGGGTATTTTCATCTGAAAAAATGATACTATTAGGTCTCAAAGGTCTTTTCCAGTCCTCAATTTTATACTTATCAAAGTCAGACCGCATGAAAATGGACCACATGAATCCCACTTAAGAGGGATTTTAAGTGTCTTTGCTCAGGATAAGTACTCTGTTTAAAGATGCTACCTGATAATGTTTGTTTCCCTTAAGAATAAAGTGCTTTATATTTAATTTTAAAATAATCTCTAGTTTGTTTTTCAGGTTTAGATAGGACCTCACACATTTAAAGGATCAAAACTTTGATGTATCTGAAATTCTAGCAAAAATGGACTGTAAAGAGATGCTTTTAAAGAGCATTTACTCTTGACAATCAGTGAAAAATATATCAGTTTATCAGACTTTATAATAACCAGTCAACATCAGGAGTAACATTCTTTGCATTGACCAGTTTTATTTGTTTTGGAAAATTTATGTGAGATCCGGGCTTCCGGCAAGATTTCCAAAGTCATTTTTGTCATTGTATTATTTAGCGAAGCCCTGTAAGAATAGTGGTCCTCAATGTTTTGGTGATTAACCTCCATAATATCAAGGCATATGTGTTAGAAACCAAAGTCAACTTCAAGTGAGCCCTTTCCACTGTCAGAAATCACTGGGATCTGTTTGGAGTTGATTCTCACACTGAATAGGTGTAAAGATGCCTATGATGCATGGATCTTAGGCAGAGCAGGGAAAGGATTCTTTCTGAAGCTCTCTGTAAAAGTTAAATCAAACTTTATGATGATACAAAATATTGATGGATTCCAGAGTTGCGGGTCATCATATGTTTTCTTAAACCAAACAATGGTTGAGTAAGATCCCCCCTATCTATGACACAGAGATTTGGAGATGGGGAGAATTCTGAGCTTTCTGATGCTATTAACTCTCTCTTTTTCAATTTAGTTGCTCCAACTATCACATTTCTCGAATCTCCAACCTCAGACCACCACTGGTGCATTCCATTCACTGTGAAAGGCAATCCCAAGCCAGCGCTTCAGTGGTTCTATAACGGGGCAATTTTGAATGAGTCCAAATACATCTGTACTAAAATCCATGTTACCAATCATACGGAGTACCACGGCTGCCTCCAGCTGGATAACCCCACTCATATGAACAATGGGGACTACAAGTTAGTAGCCAAGAATGAATATGGGAAGGATGAGAAACAGATTTCTGCTCACTTCATGGGCTGGCCTGGAATCGATGATGGTGAGTACTTGATGTTTTTGCATCTGGAGAGGGCTAGTGTGTTATCACTCAAGTATTGACATTATGAGTACGATAAACCACTCCCAAACCCAGTGGCTTGAAACAAACATTTCGTCTTGCTCATGGGCCTGTAGATCAGCTAGGGGAGTTTTGTTGCATGTGTGTTTGTTCTGGGGTGCAGGGTGCAGAAGCAGCAGCTACACAAGAGATCTGCTTCTTAGGATAAGTACAAAGTGCAAGAGGACAGCAAAAAATAAATAAATAAATAAAAACGCAAGGCTTTATAAGGCCTCCTTTTTGGATTGGCGCACAGTTTCGTCCACTTGTATGCCATTGGCCAAAGCAAGTCATAGGGCCAAGGCCAATCCAGGGACAAAGCCTCATACTTCTCCCATGGAGGTGATAGGGATGAATAATTTGAACAATATTCTGACAACACACACATTATTTTTCTCTCAAGTGTTATATGAGATTTTGTATCCACAGTGACAAAATACAAGCAAATCTGTGAGCAGGTGAACTGAATTTGGTTGGCTCATGCACTGTTTGAGATATATTTTCTGACCCTTTAACCAGTTGGAATTCAGAATCCTGCTCCCTCATCTGTGGCTGAGAAAGCAGTGTTGTGGAATGTTTTGCTTACATGGGCTGACTGAGTGAAGGCATCTATTGATGGAATCCTGAATTATTTTTCTAAGAGTGTTACTAGTTCCTATCTGACCCATGGCTGGTATTGGGAGTCCAGTCCATGGTCAGCAGAAGAATTTCAGTGGGAGCTCCAGTAACAGGACGGACAATATCATGCGTTTACTTGCTCTAGACATTCTTGTTCAGTGAAAGTATTCTTACTTGCTTGATTGTATTGCCCAAATACCTGATACCGTTGTGGAGGCTGAGCCGTGTGTTTGGATACTGGGACCTGTTCATGATTAGAATTGCTCACCATAATAGCTCTGAATTAATCAAAGCCACACAAAGCCAGCCTTGCAGAGAGAAGGGAAAATAGAAACTTGGAGGCTAGTGGGGCAGGGGCTGATTGGGCAGCAGGTACTAGTATGGCTCCCGAGACAGCCCCATGGACAAAGGGTGATGGCCGCCAAGCCACCTTCACCAAATGAGAATGCAGTAATTCTTGTTACACAATCCATCTTCCTGTTATCCTGGTATTTATTCAACAGCTTTTTAAATGCACCAGCTTCCTTAGCATGCTCAAAATGTGATTTGAATTATATAAGTTTGATTTACAAACAGCCTTTCAGGAGCACATAAAACAAGCTATGTTTGGATGCCTTACCCAGACACCCTGGCAGTTGTTGTCTGTTTCATTAAATCTTCCTCTTAATTGAGAGTTTAGTTGCTTGGCTACATTCGCTGTAGTAAATCGCTAGATTACTGTGTTCATTTTCTTCCTGCACATTTGTGGGGATAACAGCTTTATAGTTAAATCTAGAATCTCTGCTTCTGGGACAACAGCTTTTTTGTATGTTTTTAAATGAATGTTTTATTTGTGAATAATTTTAAATCTACAGAAAAGTTATAGAGATGGTACCGAGAGTTCACAGCTACCCCTCACCTGATTTCCCTGTTGCTAACATCTTGCATTGCTTACTTTTGTCAAAACTAAGAAACTGACATCACATTAGTACATTATTTTCATCTAAACGTAAGGATTTATATGAATTTCACCAACAACTGGCTTCTGAAACTGTTGGAGGTGTACTTGATTCCAGGTTGAAGGTCTGGCATTTAAAAGTTTTACAAGTGGTTTTATGCTTTGATATGAGCACTGTTCTGTCAGTGTAAAGCCAGAAGCTTCTATTTTAGATAGGATTTTTATGTGTTTTGGACACATAAACATTTTTATGTGTTTTGGACGTTTCTGTACAATACCAATATTTGGTACAGTTTAACTCATCTTATCCATGTGACCTCATTTTTATCGATGGCTTTTGTTAGTTTTAACTTAGCTAGTGATTGGAAAGAGTGGTTCTCTGGTCTAAGAATAGTTCGAAGTCTTTCAAGTATTCCCTTAAAAGGAAATAATCGTTTATTTATCTACAACAAAAATTAAGCCATATTTTTTTTAAAGATGTTCTTTCCCTTTCTTTCCTTTCATTTATTCTTTTTTATCAGATCTTTAAAATAAATATGGCTTTTAGAAAAGACTGATTTTTCTTTCACTTTAAGTATTTACTCAAGGACCCACTATCAGGGAGTAATAAATGAAAGTGGAAATGAAAGAGACTTGGCCCAAGGTGATAGTGGATATAAATGGCCCGTGTGGGCCATAAACCAGTGAGACCAGTTAAGAGACTGACCTCACTTGGCTTGTATGATAGAATCTTTGTGGATATTTATGAGATTTGTAGCCCTAGCCTACAGATAATGGCTTTTCTTAGAAATGCTTTCTTTCCCTCTTAACTCCCCTGAAAACTTAAGAAAAATTTACAAAGGGAAATATATATATATATATAAAATACTATATATATTTAGACCCTGCTGGTCTAAATGTACATTCTACCTTAAGGTCATGTTTGAGTTTATGGTCCTTCAGTATTTCTGTTGTCATCATACAGTAATTGATCAAGAAGTTTAGCTGTCACAAATCTCCATGATACGAAGTTACAGCTACTTTTCCCCCTAGTTGTTTTGATGAGATCCTTTTTTTCACACTGCAAGTTTCTGGACTTACCAGGAACCAGGCAGTCTGGGATTTCTGTGAAGCCAGTTGCATCACTGTATGAATCCAGAAGAATTAAAACAGCAGCTCATCTGTCTTTAGTCGCATGTGTTCCTCATTCAGCTCAGAACTCAGATTTCCATGAAATGGTCACCTTGTTTAAGAATTCACTCTCTATTTGGAGACAGAGAAGGAAGCATGTTGAAACAAATTAAAACAGGAATCAAAACAGATAAATAAAAAGCACCTAATAATATAAAAATGGGTGAGCATGGAAGAGGATGACTGATTAAACTTAGTGACAGTCCCAATTGCCTTTCACACCACCTGGAGTGGAGACATGGGATGTTGTGGCAGACGCTCTGTTTTCCACTTGGAGCAGAGAGACTCCAAGCCAGCATCAGCCAGGACAAGAGGGTGCCATCTACAGGTGTGAGGATGTGAGACTGGCAGTAAAGATCCCCCTGTGTCTTTCCAGAGTGCTGGAACCTTGCAGAGACTGACACCAGACACCAGCCCCAGCCAGGGTGCTGTGAGGAGGGACAGATGTTATCAGGTCTTTAGATGTCAACAGGACCCAGGTACCAGTCCAGATCATCACTGGCAACCTGACTTGCAACTGAGAAAGGGAGTCAAGACTTCCTAAACACTACATTGATTATTTCTGATCCCATGCTTGGAATTGAACTCAGCTCTGGTCAGTTTTGAGTTATATTTAAAGTACAACAAGGAGCTTTCTGCTTCAAAATGCATCTGGAAAAGAGTGATTTTTATCTTTCTAGCACACGGAAGAGCACAGCTGGTGACAGTCAAATTCATTTCATTTCCTCTTGGTTTTCCATTGTCCCTTTACTATTTAGTCACTTCTTGGTCTATTAGAACAGTAGCATCCTGCTCTGTTGCACATTAATGGGTGAGTTTTAATTGTTTTTTTTTTTTATCTTATCTCATTTTTAAAGACACATTTCTGGGGCCCATCTCTAGCAATTCTGATTCTGTGGTTCCAGGGTGAGGCTTGGGCTTTGGCATTTTTCATTTTTGAGATCCCCCAGTGATCCCAGTGTGCAGCCAAGGGTGACAGTCACTTGTCTGGGATGGAATTCTGACCCAAGCAAGATTTTTCTGCTCATTGTTGAGTAACAGACCATCCTTGGATCACTTGAGGTTACAGATGGAATCTCAACTGTGAAACAGGATGTCACTTCTGAGTTAGAAATCAACTCTGGATTTGATCTAAGGGTCAGTCTCCTCTCCCCTCTCTGAGCAGGCTGGCAGCGTGGGGGTGGGGGCTAGAGCTAGCTAATGAGATTTAAGCTTTTGTGCTGCCTGGGTGGAGGGGATGGGCATGGGGATGGAGGGCAAGGAAGGGTACTGGCTGGTGGCTTTGTGCTGTTGGGACTTGGGTGTGTTCCTTGTCGATTCACAGATCATCTTTCCTGGGATTCCTCTCTCTGCAGCACCCTCTCCTGAAGCTCCCATGAGATAAATACATCCGTGTTCTGGCTGCTGAAAGTAGCTCCTCCTTCATACCCAGGAGTGCAGCTTTGTACTTTGGGGGCTTCCTCTGGCCCTCTAGACTCCCCCACAGACTTCCTTCTGTGCTGCCTCCATCTGGTCCAGAGGAACCCTCACGATCCCTTGTCCTGACAATTCTGGGTGTACAGGTGGGACCCAGATGTCAGCTGCATCCCACCACCACACGTGGCCTGAGCCATCTCTGGCAGAGTCAGCCACTGGTCCTTGAGCCTTTCACCTGCAGACAACACAGGTCATGTTCTCAAGTGCAGCTGTGGAAGCCCCATGGTGGGGTGATGGTGATGGTGACATTTCTCCCCAAAGAAACTTCTTTGTAAGTCCTTCCTTTTTCTCTCCTCTCTGGGACCTTTTAAAATCTCTTCGTGAATCAGATATTTCAAAGGACGTGGATTCAGTCATTGCTTTTTTGAATTCCACCTTTGGTGCTCACTTTGGTGTCAGTTACTAAGGCAGGAAGAGTCTTGCTTAACATCCTGTTGTACTGGAATTCTAGGATTTTGAACAATTTGTCAGGTCTCTCTGGAGTTTTGAGAAACAGAAAATGCTGGGCTACCTACTGGATGGTGATGAAACACAGCCCTTTTTCCCAATAATAGAAAACACTTCAACTACCCATAAAATGATAAAAGACGAAGAAACACTTGGGCTTTCGTTACTGTCTCCTGCTTCTCTTTGTGGTTGTCTCTCTTGGCTTCTAATTCCCAGGGATGTCTGTAACCCGCTATTAGGCAGGACCTACTCATGAAAGGAAGGAACCCTATTCAGCTGAAGATATGAGGAAATTGCAGGCAATAAAGAAGTAAGCGCTCCTTTGAATGTTCTCTTTTTGTAGAAGCCTTGAACAGAAAAACTAAGTGGAGTAGGTAGAACCTCGAACATTTTACTTTTTACTTTCAGTGAAATAAACTCCTGTCTCTTGTGTTGTTCCACATGACTCACTCAGATCTGGTGTTTGAGCTTGGAATTTTAATCATGGTTATCCCACTCTCCCCATTATTCAAAGGGAAACTTTGCCACAGTGGGAAGGGTTTGAGACTAGGCTCTGATTTGCCTAAGAGTTGGGTCTTTCATAACCTCTGTAGCTTTGAGCAGTTTTCTTACCACCTCTGTATCTAGCTTTCCTTCTCTGTAAAATGTCAGGTTCTAACACTTACTTAAAGGTGATTGTGAAGAGGAATATGTCTTGGAGTGGCCTCAGGGCCCCTCACCTCACACAGGGAGGAGCTGAGTGCTGTCCTCTCCTGGGGGAGGGGCAAGAACATGATGACAGTGTGCCTGTCCTCACCTCCCCAGCGCTTATGCTCTCTGGCCTTAGGGAGAAACTTGCTGCCCAGAACTATTTCATCTCAGCTTTGGCTTTGTCCACGCTTATCTGGGTGCTTGGGCTTGCCCAGAGAAGAGGACCCCCGGACTCCGTCACTTGACTACAAGGGCTTTCTAGACTTGGCCTTTTTAGGAGAAAAGTGAGTCAATGTTAGGTTCCTAGAGAGGGTGGGTGAATATAAGCTACCACAGGTGTCTAAGCTCTCTCCCCTTCCTCTTCCCATTTGCAGTGGGACCCAGAGATATGCCTCTAGAGACAAAACACATCTCTCGCCCTTATTCCTAACATTTTTGCAGTCATTATCCAGCCCCCTCAATATTTAGGTATGCTATTTTCAGGTTTACTGTATGTTTCACTGAAAAAGTACTATCCTTTATGAACACTGGGGTCTTTTGACTTTGGTCACACTTGCCAAGGAATTGTAAATCAGTATTTCTCAACCTTTAATGAGCGATGAGATCTCCTGGGGATCCTGTTAAATGTGGATTCTGATTCTATGATCTGGAGAAGGGCCTGAGAATCTGCCTTTCTAATGAGCTCCCAGATGGTGCTGCAAATCCACGGACCACACTTGAGTAGTGAAGGTAGTTCATTCACTTCTTCCCTGCAAAATCTGGTGAGGGTTGGGGCAGGGGCAGTGTGAACACTGGAAGGATTATTCAGGCATCCATTGAGCTTACCTCACTAAATCTCCAAGGGTATTAACCAGGAATAATGATAAAACATGGAGTAGTTGGTGCACAGAGAAGCACTCTGATTGGGTTTGGCTGAAAGCAGGACGGCTCAGGGCTTCTGGGATGGCTCAGTGATAAAGAAACTGCCTGCCTATGCAGCAGATGCAAGAGGCTTGGTTCTGATAACTGGGTCGAGAAGATTCCCTGGAGTGGGAAATGGCAACCCACTCCGGTATTCTTACCTGGGGAATCCCATGGACAGAGGAGCCAGGTGGGCTACAGTCCATGGGGTCAAAAAAGTCGGACATAACTTAGTGACTAAGCAACAACAATAACATGATGACTTAAGGAGGCTTAGGAGAGTGAATAAGTAGAGATGGTGGTATAGAAAGCAAGGGGTTACCTGCAGATTCTCCCAAGATTCTTCTGTATCCTATTTAGCTTATGGGTCAAAAATAAGACTTGTCTAAGATGAAATTGATCCATTATGTGGCTGTCACTGGAATTCAGTCCCATATATAGAAAAGTTGCTTCATGAACATGAATGTGTGTGGAGACTGAGTGGAGATTAGAAGTGGAGAGGGTGCCTTTTTAAGCAGAATTCTAAGCAGAAATTCACGGCAGAGAGATTGCTTGTGAGGGCCATGTGGAAGAAACCTGGAGTTTTTGCTAGCATCTTATGATTAGAAAGCACAAGTTCCAAGAATATTCAAGGTCAGGTATTATTGTAAACATGAACACATTGATTGTTTAAGAGTAGATTCTCATGTCAAAATCTTGACCCGAATGATGAATGCTTTAGGCTTGGAACAAACCTAGCCAGAGTGCTAGATGATAAAATACCCAGATTTTAAAGCTTTCCATTTTTTAGGCGGTACCTAAAGAGTGCCTCTATGGCCCACTCATTCAGGAAGAATGTCACAGCTCAAGAATGCTCATTCACACAAGCGGTGGGAGTTAGTGACTTATGCTGCCTCATTCGGGAGCAGTTGTCTCCTATGCAAAATGTGCGTCAGAAGCAAACTATAAATATTGGAAGAGCTTTCCCCACAGCTTTTCATTTGTGCCATTTTATCCAAAGATTCATGACGTCTGGATGAACTAGCGCTCTCTACAGCACTTAGAATTGCCCTCGAACTGGCAGATTTAGATTTGGTGTACTTAGGCCAAAGGATGTAGGGTGAGGGAATTTCTCCAAATGTTACACATTCAGAAAATATAAAGCCCCCCACCCCCACTACTTGTTTTTAAGGCCATTTGTCAGGACCCATGTCTTGTCCTGGGAGTGAAAGGCAGAGAAGTTTTGCCTACTTTTCTGCCTTAAAAACAGAAAAGGGTATGGTTTGGCTATAGACTCACAATAATCATGATAATTAAGATTTATACTTAAATAGCTCTTTTTGTCTCAAGAGGACTAATGTTAATTAATTACGCCTCCTGAAGCTCCTGAGGAGTTGCCAAGCCAATGCTATTATCCTCTTCTGTTGGATGGAAGACTCCTTTGTTGCAGAGAAAGGGAAGAGGTTCTCAGTGCTGCAGGCACAGCAGAGATTCAGCCAGAAAAGGACCCAGACGTCTGAACCACCGATGTTTTTGGTCGCTGAGTTCTGCCTGCCATTCTGAGAGGGTTGGGGAGAAGGCTCTGGAAATCAAAAGGTGGTCTGCCCTGAGTTAGAAAACACTGTTGACAAAGCAAAGGACAGTTTATTTGAAAAGAACAAATCTTTTGCTATTCCTTTATTATATGGAATCCTTTGAAATAGTTTTAAAAATCACACTAAAGAGAGTCTGCAACAAGAATTGAAAGGAAAGTCTTAAAAAAAATTTTTTAAAGCGTTAGAGACGAAAAGCCTAAAGGAAAGAAACAGATGTGTCTTCTGGCCTCTGCTATTATTTTTATCTCTAGAGCAGAATGGAAAGTGAACCCTCTGGTCAGGCTACCTATCTTCCCCCAATTTTTTTAATCCTGCAAATGTGTTTTTCCTTTTACTGTAGTGTTTTGCAGTTAAAAAAATCATAAAGATTTACTCATGAAGGTTTATACAAAATCATAGGATTTACTCATGAGCTATAAATGAGATTAGAAAATAGAAATAAATAGGCCATTTAGCATGGACTTAAGAGAATCGTGGACGACATTGGTTGGATATTGTTGCGGGGGAAAGTGATTCTGTCATCCATGTTTAGAAGCTTAAATGTCCTCAGGGTCCATCTTTTGGAGGTGCAGACGTGGCATGTTGAACACAGAGCTTTGTCAGGAGTGTATGTGTGGTTGTAATACAATCTTCATGGTTCTTTTTCACTTGGGGTTTTTCAGGCTGCACTCTGGACCTGTTAACTCTCTTCCCATAATTTCTGACAACAGGCCCTAGGTGAGCAACAAGGTACTAGTGAGTGTAGCACCTTGAGATACTCAACAGACTCTTCAGAAGATAGTACTTGAACATCAGACAAACAGACATGGGCACTCATCTTGTTTTGGTTGGGAAAGAGTTGTAGCTTCTACACTTGAGTGAGCTGCGGAGGTAGAGAACGGTCTGCTGCTTGTTTGGAATGCTAGTGGGTTAAGGGAGTCCCAGAAAGTCCGTATTTTATTTTGGAGATTCCCAACACGAAGCTTTAGAGCTTGAGGCTACCTCTGTTGCTTCTGTCTGAGATTTCTTGGTTGATGAGAGCTACTAGGATAGTCTTCAAGAAACCATGCCATGCTGTTTTCAGTGGCTTCAGTCATGTCCAACTCTTTGTGACCCCATGGACTATAACCCTCCAGGCTCCCCTGTCCATGGGATTTCCCCTGCAAGAATACTGGAGTGGGATGCCATTTCCTCCTTCAGGGGATCTTCCTGACCCAGGCATCAAACCCACATCTCCTGCATCTCCTGCTTTGGCAGGCAGATTCTTTACCACTGAGCCACTGGGGAAGCCCTCAAGAAACTATAACTTTCTCTCTCTCTCTCTTCGACTTTCCTATAGCTCAGATGGTAAAGAATCTGCCTGCAATGCAAGAAACCCTGGTTCGAGGAACCATAATGCTTCTCAAATCCCCACGACAAGTGCATTACTCAAGTGCATTTGTCTTTCATTCATTCTCTTTTCATTGACTTCTTCCCCTCCTACCCCATGTTTATCTTTTCTCATTCACTTTTTAATACTGTTTATCTCCAACAGTGGTTCCTACCTTTGGCACATAATGATACATAGTGAATGAATTTAAACTAAATAAAAGGAACCAGTGAGAAATTAGACTTTAGTAGATATCTTCGAATTTTGACCATTGTCAAAAGTCTGAAAAGGAAATGGTGATTTTTTTCCTGTTTCTGCATTTAATATGATGTTAATAGCTATTGTGCTATTAGCATGTAAACATCATTGAAGCTTAGCTTGACTCAGAAGTTGCCAGAAGCAAAATAATATGCTTGTTAAGCTGGGGTCAACTGGAGTAATGTGACCCTAGCATTTTGTAAAGTCTGGGTCTATGCATCCTTCCGTGTAGCAGGCCTTCTAAACCTTTGTACAGGAAGAGACATTTCTTTCTTTTGAGGAGCAGGTCCTCATCAGACATAGTACAGTATGGTAGGGAGGGAAAAAAATTGTTCCTCCCACGTTGTCTTTCTGTGAGTTTCATAATCTTGTGCTAAATTTGGCTATTCCTGACAATGAAAGTAAAGTGACAATATTTCTCATGCATCTGGGACAATGAAACAAGGAAAATATAGTGCTTTTCAGAATGTGTAGACCTGACCTCATGGTTTTGATGGTGAACTTGATAAAAAAAAGCCATGCACTGATATGAATCAAAAGTCTGGAAAAGGACCTGTTTTCCAGGTTCTGAGCTAACCTATTTCCTTTTGATCCCACCCGAAATCCCATTTTTCTGTACCCATTTGCTGTATTGAATTGATTCAACATTTTGGATCTTCCTAGGGCTTTGTGTGAGTAGTGAGTTTGAGTGTTCCCTTTCTGTGATGAGCCTGAATACACCTGTATATCAGTCATATTCAGTGAAGTTCGTTCATGTGTAGTTTAGATAAATCTGGCTCTGAATCCATAGAACCTCTTTACTTTCTGATGGAATCAGGAGGTGACTGCATGTGGGGTTGTTGAGGGTATGAGAAGAAATCAGAGTGATCAACTTGTCCCAGTTTTGGCACTTCCTATGTCCAGGGAAGGTCCCCATCCTGGACAAACTGCCCAGATTTGTTCAGAACTGTCCCAGTTTTAAAACTTTAACTCCTTGGCCTCAGGCCATCTTAGATGGTTGTTTAATCTAGTACAAATGAGGGTCCTTTAATCCAAATACTTAAGAAATATAAATCAATTTAATGACTTGTTAAATTAAAAAAAATAAGTTCTATTCTCCTACCTTGGGCTTCCCAAGCGGCACTAGTGGTAAAAATTCCTCCTGCGACATACTAGATGTGGGTTCGATCCCTGGGTTGGGAATATCCCCTGGAGAGGACATAGCAACCCACTCCAGTATTCTTGCCTGGAGAATCCCATGGACAGAGGAACCTGGAGGGCTACAGTCCATGGGGTTGCAAAGAGTCAGACATGACTGAAGCGACTTAGTACATTCTGTTACCTTGGCAAATATATATTTGTAATGACCTGGAAGCCTGGGTTTGCAGGTCGAATTCTCATACTCTTGGAGTTTCAAGCTGGAGCATAGTGGTTTCAGTAGAGCTGGTCCCCAGCCATGGCCCCTGCCCTGGGCTCCGGTGATATGGTGGGAGATATATGAAGGGGATGCGTGTGCATGTGGACACCTCAGTCCGCCTGTCCTGGCTCACACTCACTCCTCACCCCTCCTTGGGTCTTGTGTCAGATGGTGCTCATACTGGTGGCATGGCCACCTGGAGGTGACAGTTGTAGGGGAGGGGCTGACCAGTCCTAGGAAGTTTGTGCAGGGCCATGGTGAGGAAATTCTGGGCCTTGGAGACCTAGAGTGAGATCTAGAAGTGAGGAGCAGACTCTAGTGGGCAGATGCCTTGCAGATTCAGATTGTATGTTGAGAGACCAGTGGGACCAGATCAGAATGGGATCTTCTGAGGGATGGGATGGGGAAGGAGGTGGGAGGGGGGTTCAGGATGGGGAACACATGTACACCCATGGCTGATTCATGTCAATGTATGGCAAAAACCAGTACAATATTGTAAAGTAATTAGCTTCCAATTAAAATAAATTTAAAAAAAAAGAAAAAAAAAGTAACAGATTACTGAGCAGTGCAAAGAGTGACTTTCTCTCTTGGGATTATAGAACCTTTTCTTCAGCAGTGGTGAAAAATCATAACTTTAGGGGGATGTCATTAGGTCCAAGGACGTTGCAAAGAGAAAAGACTTCAGAGGATGGGCAGGTGTCCTGTTAATGACATTCCCAGAGCTTCCATTGAGATATTCCCTTGCTTTATTCACTGAATTCCCCTTCAACTTGCAGGGTCACTTTCAAGAGCCTTCTCAGGAATGTTGTATCAGCTACAAATAATTCTGACAATGTCTATTGATATTTTGTAACTCAAAGCTATTTTGAAATGATGTTTGGGATTATAAAACTCAAAATATAATTGAAAATGACTGGAATGATGACTTTGCATGAATTGACATGGGGTCATCAGAAGTGGCTGTATAGGTTGTGCACTGCACAATTTCAGGTGATTCCATTAACATTGATGACAGTCTTAATGGTGCCCCCTTGAATTGTACAAAGCACAGACTGCACAGCAGTATGTAATATCCCTGAATCAAAGTGCACAACAATCTACTTGTTTTTTCCTTTGCTAAAATAGGTATCTTCTAGGTGAACTGTATTGAAATTCTGGCTTGAATATTAGGACCACTTTTATTTAGTTCTTCATTTAGATTAATCTTGATTATTTACTAAGAGCTACAAAAACAGAAAATAGGCTCAAGTTTCACTGATTTTAAGTATTTTTCTGCTAAGAGTTCAGAAATGAAATGAGAATCAAGTAAATTTTATAGTTTACAAATTTTATTTTTCACACTGTGAGGAATGACTAAAAGCATAGAAAGTGACTTTGGAAATTCATTTTGTAATTGCTTAAATGTTACATCAAATTTTGATTTTAATTCCAAGCAGGCTTTCATATAGATACTATAGTTTCAATAGTTTTGACTGAAGAATAAGTAGCAAAAATTTTTTTTGTCATCTGTTCTTGTTAACAGTGATTTTAAAAAGATTAAAAAATTTCTTTTGCAAATTT
The DNA here is from genome assembly GCF_054371585.1 of Giraffa tippelskirchi. Lineage (NCBI taxonomy): Eukaryota > Metazoa > Chordata > Mammalia > Artiodactyla > Giraffidae > Giraffa > Giraffa tippelskirchi. The sequence goes on from NC_137275.1 coordinate 194,574,969, forward strand.
TCTTAGGAATATTTTAAAACAGAATGTTCTGACCATCTTGGTGACTAAAGACACATCCAAAAAAATGGTGTACTCTTGAATTTCTTTCTTGACATAACATTTTTTGTAACCTCGGTAGAGAAAGTACATTTATTTTTCTGTGTTATATTAGGGTAATAAAAGTGTTATTCTGTCTTGGAAATGTCCCTCAAGACAAAGTGGAGAGAAAGATTGTACTTTAGGTGTTATCATCCAGGCTGGTTAATAAACTGTTTGTGAATACAAATGGACCTGCCAAAACAAAGTTTGAAAGTAAACCCTAAGTCATCAGAGAATAATCAAAGTGGATCAGAAATGATCTTTTTCTGGAATGAAAATACCAAAATTACAATTAAAATGATCAAGTGCTTAATAGAAACAGCAAAAAAAAGTGGTCATAGTTCATTTATGGTTGAATTTTTTCTCATTTAAGTGATTTTTAATTTCTGTTTGTCCTTTTCTTTTTCTTTCTAGAATAGAGACAGGGAGTGTGGGCTTGGGAAGAGCAACAAGGTTACATGAAGCAAACCTAGAATTTCAGATTTTATTTACGTATAAAACAATCTATTCAATTTAAAACCTTCAATATGTATTTAGCCAATCTTAGTGGGTTTAGTTAGTAATTTTTAACTTTGAATGCATACTTAACAAGGTATCTTTGTTTTGTTTTGCTTTTTAGGTGCAAACCCAAATTATCCTGATGTAATTTATGAAGGTAGCTATCATGTGGTCTGTATTTTGTATTTTTTCAAAATATTTGTCTAAATGAAATAAATCAACTAAAAGAACTTTAAGCTCAATTAAATATACACTTCAAGCATGACTTAGGCCAAAATAATGCTTCAAAAATCATTCGGTATTGATGGCTGTTTTCCCTTGATATTTACAATGCCTGTAAATAGTGTTTTCTCTCTCTTGCTTGTTCTTGGAAGCAGTAAATCCATTCCACTGTAACAGACATTTTGTTTCCATAATTGGGAACTAATTACCTGTTTAAAAGCCTTGACTACCAAGAAAAGGGGGGCGTATCAGTTTCTGGCTATGACGGTAAACCCAATTCAAAATTATGTTTCTTATATAATGAAAAAGCCTGGATCACAGAGAGGAACCTCAAAGGCAAGGCATGTTTTAAGGTTGGTGAAACCAGCAACTCAACCATGCCATCAGGGATCCAGGTTGTTTTTTTTTTCCATCTCTACACCCTCCTGCCCATTGTGCTGGCTTCACTGAAGGCTGGTTTCTCTTATGGTCTTAAAATGAGTCATTCACATTGATGGGAGAAAGGGAGGAACTTTTGAAATTGTTCCAGAAGAAGGAGAACTTTCCCAGAGACCTCCATCAAACCTCCCTCTTTCTGACTCAGGACTCAGTTGGGTCATGGTTCATTTTTGCCTCCAGTATTGAGGGCTGGATTAACCCTTGGTTAAATAGATCCATCCCTGGAGTTTACATCAACTTTCCTAGAGGAATAAATTCCCTTGAATAAAATGGATCTCTCTTAAATGGTAAAGAATCTGCCTGCAAAGCAGGAGACCCTGGTTTGATCCCTGGGTTGGGAGGATCTCCTGGAGAAGGGAATGGATACCCACTCCAGTATTCTTGCCTGGAGAATTCCATGGACAGGGAGCCTAGGGGGCTTCAGTCCATGGGGTTGTAAAGAGTCAGACACAACTGAGGAACTAACCCTTTTACTTTTGGAATGTGGAAGGAGAGAACCAAAATGTCCATTGCATTAGCTTACCAAATATCTCATCTTTCCTTTGCTATTTTAATTGAATTCAAGGGTCATTTTACTAGGTATGAGAATCCATTGTTAATAGTTTTGAAACCACCTTCATGACCAGGAGGCTTCTTTGGGGGAAATAGCAGGCTCACTTTCAAGACTTGGCTTGAAATTTTAAATTGATAAAAAGTTACATTGATCAAAATGTTTCATTTATATATTTATTCTATAAAATAGTCTATTCTTTAATTCTGATGCACACCTTGACAAATGTGTATATTTATATTTTTAATGTACAAATAATTTGCATTTTTAAATATAAAACGATTCTCTCTGTGTTTATGTGTGTATATTTAACTTGAGCTAATTTTATCTAGGGAATTAAATTGTCTCTTCTTGCTTTATGCATGTTAAGCCATATTTCCTCCAGGCTGTTGTGGTTTGGGTGATTTTGTGGATGTGATTTGTGTATTTTTATATTTATTTGTTCTGATATGGTTTAAAGAAAGAGTACATCAAATTGTATCACAGAGAAATTGTATTGTGATTTTTCTATTTTAAAATTATGTTTTGAACTCCTTTCCAATAATTTTAAGTCTCTAAAAATGTCATCTTTCCATTGGACTCAGATCACACTTTGGATATTTGGCTTAAAATGTTGTTATATTAAACTGTAGATACTTTAATGATTTAATTTTGCATGAGTAGCTGGATATAATATGAAGAGGGAAAATAAGCAAATAAATGATATCTCCTAGTGTTTGAAATATTAATAAGTTCTAATATTTTCAAAATGAAAATGGTAAGAATATAGTTTTGCAGTTAAGAATGAAACAGCCACAGATAGAAAATAAATGCTATTTCTGTTAATTTTCATTCACATTCAAAGGAACACTCTGCTAATAAGAATATAATTTAAATTGGTTGCCTTGAGGCCAGCATGATATTTCTACCAAGGGAAGATTAGCTGGGGCTGGCTTAATGAGGTTGGTTGTTCAGGATGGAAATTGAAGGCGCCATATCTATTTAGAATAAAAATACAAACCATTTATAAACAACATTGTCTGCAATAAGTTTACTAAAAACTTTTTATGACTTTCATATATAATATTATTAATAAAGACATTCCCTACAGAAAAATCATTTATTTCTATCCTGATCCATGTAGGCTAAAATTGATCCAGAGGAGCAGCTACATTTGAGAACTATGAGAACATATCCTCATAATTCTAAGTGTTGTGTTGGTGAAGTTCCCTATACATTAATTCTGCAGCTGAAATATTGGCAGTTCAGAGCTCTTTTAAAAAGTTCAAATGTGGACCCAAGTTCGCTCTCAGTGCTGAGTCCACATTCTATTTTAAGTGAATAAGTAAGATGTCCGGAAATCATTGCTGCTGATTTCAAGTCTGATTTCTAGACTCTGCTGCCTTCTTGCCAGTTGACCTTAAGACTAGTAATTTAACATCTCTGAGCTTTCATTCTTCAGCTGTAAAACTGGTGGTTAGACTCGATTTCCAAAGACCGTTCTAGGCCTATAGATCTATGACTCTTGTATGGTTGATTTTTTTGTATTTTCATTAAATATAAATATTTAATATATATATATTGATATTATATACAATATTATATAATATAAAACCTTCATGTGCAGAGAAAAATCCTATACCTCGTTTGGAATTTGACCAACAAAGCAATGATGTAAAGATCTGGGTTGAATACAATTTTGACATCACACAGTCTTACAGTGAATTTAACCCAAGGTGGGGGGTGTCATGTTTCTCTCCAGCCACACTGTCAGTGGTTTGGAAGTTTGTGATTTGTCTTGCTTCGTTCTGGCTTCTACTGTGGCTCACGTTTGTTGGCAGCCTAAAGACAACTTCATGCTTCCTTCTTTTTCCCCTTTCTCCAATTTAAGATTACGGGACCGCAGCAAATGACATTGGGGACACCACGAACAAAAGTAATGGAACCCTTCCCACAGGTGTTGTTGACACGGGTCGGGAACACCTTTCGGTGAGTGAGATGCTTACTTGTTTCCTAAATTGGTTCTGAGCATTTTGATTGCTTGAATGCCTGAGGGACCTTCAATGCCAGTCTTTCAACAAAACACTTTTATTCAGATGTAAATAGGATGTTGAAGGGTAGGGGAACAAACAGAAAGATTTAAGAGAAGTTATAAAGGTGCTGTGGTCTTCCCTGGTAGCTCAGATGGTAAAGAATCTGCCTGCAATGCAGGAGACCCAGGTTCAGTCCCTGAGCTGGGAAAGTCCCCTGGAGAAGGGAATGGAAACCCACTCCAGTATTCTTGCCTGGAGAATTCCATGGGGTCACAAAGAGTCGGACACGACTGAGCAACTAACACACACATAAAGGTGCTGTATAGCCTCTGATTTATTGCTGGTGATTCCTATTTTAAATATCTGTCCTTTAGGGACTTCCTTGGCAGTCCAGTGGTTAAGACCCTGCACCCTACAGGAGACATAAGTTCCATCCCTGGTCTGAGAACTAAGGTACCAGATGTCACTTGGCAGCCAAAAACAAAACAAAAGACAGATACAAACAAATGTTGGAAAGGTTGTGGAAAAATAGAAAGCGTTAGATATTGCTGCAGGCATGCGTGTGTGCCTGTTAAGTTGCTCAGTCATATCCGACTCTGCGACCCCATGGACTGCCAGACTCCTCTGTCCATGGAATTCTCCAAGCAAGAATACTGGAGTGGGCTGCCATGCCTTCCTCCAGAAGATCTTCCTGGCTCAGGGATGGAACCTGCAACTCTTGGGTCTGCTGCAGACAGGTTCTTTACCACTAATGCCACCTGGGAAGCCCCTAGATATTGTTAGTGAGAATAAAAAGTGGTATGGTGACTTTCAAAAACTTTTCTCAAAAAAAAAAAATTGTCCTTTAAAAGATTATTACTAGAATATCAAGAAACCAGGTTTCTCATTCAGTTGTTGTTCTTCAGTTGCTCAGTCATGTCTGACTCTTCGTGAACCCATGGACTGCAGCACGCCAGACTTCACTGTCCTTCACTATCTCGTGCAGTCTGCTCAAACTTATGTGCATTGAGTCAATGATGCCATCCAACCATCTCATCCTCTGTCACTCCCTACTCCTCATGCCTTCGATCTTTCCCAGAATTAGGGTCTTTTCCAGTGAGTTGGCTCTTTACATCAGGTGGCCAAATTATTGGAGCTTCAGCTCCAGCATCTGTACTTCCAGTGAATATTCAGGGTTGATTTCCTTTAGGATTGACTAGTTTGATCACCTTGCTGTCCAAGGGACTCTCAAGAGTCTTCTCGAGCACCACAGTTTGAAAGCATCACTTCTTCAGCACTCAGCCTTCCTTATGGTCCCGCTCTCACATCCGTACACGACTACTGGAAAAACCATACCTTTGACTATATGGACCTTTGTCAGTAAAGTGATGTCTCTGATTTTTAATATGCTGTCTAGGTTTGTCATAGCTTTTCTTTCAAGGAGCAAGCATGTTTTAATTTCATGGCTGCAGTCACCATCTGCAGTGATGTTGGAGCACAAGATAATAAAATCTTTTACTGTTCCATTTTTTTTCCCCATCTGCTTGCCATGAAGTGCTGGGACCAGATGCCATAATCTTAGTTTTCTGAATGTTACATTTTAAGCCAGCTTTTTTACTTTCCACTTTAACCTTTATTAAGAGGCTCTTTAGTTCTTCACTTTCTGCCATTAAGGTGGTATCATTTGCATACCTAAAGTTATTGATATTTCTCCTGTCAATATTGATTCCAGCTTGTGATTCATCCAGCCCAGCATCTCATTCAGGGATATGTATAATTCTTGTTTCCACACCTTCACACTTGTCTCCTTAAATATCTTAATAAAATTTTCAGTGCCTACAGAACGTAAGAAATCCAGTAGGTTCTGAAAGGGGCTGGCCATGGGAGGATATAAAAATGAATGAAATACAGATCTATCCCTTTGGTTCTTGTACTTAGGTCAGAGACCTGAGATGTGAATATTAGCACCTAAAATGCAAACAGAGGCTGAGCAAGGCAATGGGAGTGGTAGATGTAGAGGGGGGCACCCTGGTCCTTCCTCTTAGGAGAGCTGGAAGAGTCTGTGGGACAGGTGTCACAGCCTGTGATGGATGCATGGGATTTGGACACAGAGGAAAGAAGAGGAAGGGCCTTGTAGATGTGTGAGCAAGAGCCTGCAAACTGGAAACATTCTTGATTGGAAGGCAGAGTGTGTGAAGGATAGTGGTCAGAGGCAAGGCTGGGGAAGTTGGCTGTGAGGTCTTGAACTTCTATGCCAAGTGGTTAGATTTATGGCACAGTGAAGAACATTAAAGGCGGTGTGAGTTCATCTCCCCAGGACTCTGGGGCAGCAGCTCAGGTCAAAACCCAACAGATTCCTCCATTTTTTCTTTTCCTTCCTTGTCATGTGCACCCAGTCAAACATCATGTGAGTTCTGCCTCCTTGTAAACTTCAAACCTTGTGGCCCTTGGGCAAAGTTTAGCTTATGTAGTCTGTAGGCTAAGAATAGTTCTCACATTTTTAAGTGGTTTGAAAAAAAAAACAAAAGAAGGATGACATTTTGTGACACAAGAGCTTTTGTATGAAATTCACATGTCAATGTCCATAAATAAAGTTTTATTAGAATAGAATCATGCCTATTTACATATTGTGTGGGGCTACTTTTGCACTCAAGGGCATATGGAGTAGTTGCAGCAAAGTCTGTATGGCCTGCAGCACTGGAAATATTTATCATTTGGCCCTTTGCAGAGAAAGTTTGCCACAATTGCTTGTTCCTGGATGACTGCCACAGCCTCCCACCCTATCTCCCTCTCCCATTCTTGTGATCTTCTGGCCTTTTTTCATGCATCAGCCTGAGTGACTTTTTTTTTAAATAGTTGTTTTATTTTATAAGTTTCAGCTGTACTATATTATAATTTCACATCTGTGTACACTAAAGAGTGATCATCCCACCAGCCTAGTTACCATCTGTCACCATACAATTGACCCTCTGCACTCATTTTGCCCATCCTGACCCCCTTTCTCTCTGGTAACCACTAATCTGATCTCTGTATCTATGAGCTGGTTTCTGTTTTGTTTGTTTGTTTGTTTTGGTTTTTTAGATTCTATAGATGAGTGCAATCATATGGTATTTGTCTTTTGTCTGACTTATTTCCATTACCATAGTACCTTCAAGGTCCATCCATATTGTCACAAATGGGAAGATTTCATTGTTTTTAATGGCTGAGTAATATTTCATTGAATAATACTCAATTCCATTGAGTATTATTCCACTGAGTAATATTCCAATAAATATATATGTATATATTTATATATATCACATATCACATCTTCTTATCCATTCATCTATTGATGGACACTTAGGTTGTCAACACATCTTGTCTATTGTAAATAATGCTGCATTGAACATGTGTGTACTTGCTAAGTCATGTTTGACTCTTTGCAACCCCGTGGACTATAGCCTGCCAGGCTCCCCTGTCCATGGAATTCTCCAGGTAAGAATATTGGAGTGGGTTGCCATTTCCTCCTCCAGGGGATCATCCTGACCCAGGGATCGAACCCACATCTCCTGAACTGGCAGTCAGGTTCTTTATCAGTGAGCCACCAGTGAAGCCCCTAAATCTTGAGTTTGTTTCTATTTTGCATGTATATTCATTTGTATTGTTTTAAAATTGCACATAAGTGATATCATACAGTATCATACAAGTCTCTTGTCCACTCTTTTCTGCCCTAAACCCAGTGCAGTGCTGTGGCATGGGGCTGGTGGGAACAGAGCATTACCGTGTAGATAATGGGATCATTCACGGGAAAGCCATGAATGTTGCTTCCCAGTGGATAGTCATGACCACTGAGCATGGAATGCAGTGTATGAGCAGGATTCTTGAGAAGGTGAGGCCAGGGACAGAGGGTGGACTAGGTGTTCTTTGAGTTCCCAAAGCTGGGTTGGAAGGGAGAGAGGATTACAGTGACCAGACTCCCCTTGTCCTGAAATAGGCAACCTGACACTGAATCCCAGATACCTGTCCATTGCTGGGAGATAATAATTAGAAGACACACCCTCTCTGTGGCTAAAATTCTTCCCTAGAAATGGTCCATTGAACATATGGGTGCATATATCCTTTTGTATTAGTGTTTTCATGTTCTGTTATAAATACCCAGAAGTAGAATAACTGGGTCATATGGTACTTCTATTCTTAGTTTTTTGAGGAGTCTCCATACTGTTTTACATGGTGGCTGTCCCATTTTACATCCTCACCACCAGTGTTTGAAGATTCTCTTTTCTCAATATCTTTGCCAACATTTGTTATTTCTTGCTTTTCAATAATAGCCATTCTAATAGGTGTGAGGTGATATCTTACGTGGTTTTGATTTGCATTCCCCTAATAATTAGTGATGTTGAACATATTTTCATGTGCTTGTTGGCACCGAAGAATTGATGCTTTTGAACTGTGGTTTTGGAGAAGACTCTTGAGAGTCCCTTGGACTGCAAGAAGATTCAACCAGTCCATCCGAAAGGAGATCAGTCCTGGGTGTTCATTGGAAGGACTGATGTTGAAGCTGAAACTCCAATACTTTGGCCACCTCATGCAAAGAGTTGACTCATTGGAAAAGACTCTGATGCTAGGAAGGATTGGGAGCAGGAAGAGAAGGGGACGACAGAGGATGAGATGGTTGGATGGCATCACCGACTCGATGGACATGGGTTTGGGTGGACTCTGGGAGTTGGTGATGGACAGGGAAGCCTGGCGTGCTGCGATTCATGGGGTCGCAAAGAGTCGGACGTGACTGAGCGACTGAACTGAACTGAACTGACACTGAATCTATAGACTGCTTTGAGTACTACAGACATTTTAATAAGATTAATTCTTCCACTTCATGAATATGGAATATCTTTCCACTTATTTGTGGTTTTTCTTTTCAATTTCTCATCATCTTAGTTTTCTGTGCGCTGGTCTTTTCACTTTTGGTTAAATTTATTCCTAGGTATTTTATTCTTTTGGTATAATTGCAAATGGGGTTGTTTTATTAGTTTCTTTTTCTGATATATCATTATTAGTGTATAGAAAAGCCATATATCTGTACATTGATTTTGTATCCTGTGACTTCACTGAATTAATTTACTGATTATAATAATTTTTTGGTGGACTCTTCAGGGTTTTCTTAATATGGTATCATGTCATCTGCAAATCATGACAGTTTTACTTTTTCCTTTCTGATTTGGGTGCTTTCATTTCTTTTTCTTGCCTAATTTCTATGGCTAGGACTTCCAACATCATGTTGAATGAAAGAGGCAAGAGTGGGCATTTTTATCTTGTTCCTGACTTCTTTGTTGAGTTTTTATCATCTAAGTGGATGTTAAATTTTGTCAGGTGCTTTTTTCTTTATATATTGAGATGATCATGTGTGATTGTTTAGCCTTCATTTTGTTAATGTTATGTATCACGTTGATTGATTTGTAGATATTGAACCATCCTTGAAACCCTGGAATAAATTACATTTCATTGTGGTGTATGATCCTTTTAATGCATATCAGACATATTTTGCTAATATTCATTGAGGATTTTACATCTGTGTTCATCAAGATATTGGCCAGTTATTTTCTATTTTGTGGTGTCCTTGTCTGGTTTTGGTACCAGGGAAATGTTAGCTTTGTAGAATGCTTTTGGCAGGTTCCTTCTTCTTCATTTTTTTTTTTCCTGAAGAATTTGAGAAAGTTCTTAAATATTCTTTGAATGTTTTTGTAGAATTTGCCATTAAAACTACCTGGTCCTGGGCTTTTGCTTGTTGGGAGAATTTTGATTACTGTTTTAATTTCCTCACTAGCAATTTGTTTATTCAGATCTTCTATTTCTTAAAAATTCAGTCTTGAAAAATTATGTTTCTAGGAGTTTATCCTTTTATTCCAGTTTGTCCAATTTTTTGGCAAATAATTGTTTGCAACAGCCTCTTATGATCCTTTGTTTTCCTATGATGTCATTGCTATTCCTCCTCTTTCACTTCTGATTTTATATATTTGAGTCTCTTTTTTATTAGTCTAGCTGAAGTTTTATTGATTTTATCTTTTCAAAGAGCTAGCTTTTTGTTTTATTGATCTTTTCTATTTTTTAGTCTTTATTTATTTATGCTTGGATCTTTATTATTTCCTTTCTTTTACTAATATTTGGCTTCATTTGTTATGCTTTTTCTAGTTCCGTTGGGTGGAAAGTTAGCTTCCTTATTTAGGACTATTGTTTATTGAGGTTGGCCTGTATTGCTATGAATATCCCTCTTGTGACCAGTTTTGCTGCACTCCATAGACTTTGGTTATGTTAAATTTCTATTTTCATTCATCTCTATGCATTTTTATTTCTTCTTTGATTTCTTCAAAGACCTATTGGTTGTTCAGTAACATGTTGTTTAATCTCCAGTTTTTGTAGTTTTTCCAATTTTTTTCTTGTGAGCAAGTTTTAGTTTCATATACTTGTCTTTGGAGAAGATGTTTGATATGATTTTAATCCTCTTAAATTTATTGAGACTTGTTTACTGACCTAAAATGTGAACTTTCTTGGAGAAACTTCCATGTGCCCTTGAGAAGAATGTTTACTGCTTTTCGATTGAATGTTCTATGTATATCTGGAAGGTGATCTGGTCTAACATGTCAAAATCTGATACATCCTTATTAATTTTCTTTTTGGATAATCAATCCATTGATATAAGTGGGGTGTTAAGTCTCCTGCTATTATTGTGTCCCTTTCAATTTCTCCCTTTCAGTTCAATCATTCAGTCATGTCTGACACTTTGTGACCCATGGACTGCAGCACGCCAGGCCTCCCTGTCCATCATCAACTCCCAGAATTTACTCAAACTCATGTCCATTGAGTCAGTGATGCCATCCAACCATCTCATCTGCTGTCATCCCCTTCTCCTCCCACCTTCAATCTTTCCCAGCATCAGAGTCTTTTCAAATGAGTCAGCTCTTCACATCAGGTGGCCAAAGTATTGGAGTTTCAGCTTCAACATCAGTCCTTCCAATGAACATTCAGGGTTGATTTTCTTTAGGATGGACTGGTTGGATCTCTTTGCAGTCCAAGGGACTCTTAAGAGTCTTCTCCAACACCACAGTTCAAAAGCATCAATCCTTCGGTGCTCAGCTTTCTTTATAGTCCAACTCTCCCATCCATACATGACTGCTGGAAAAACCATAGCCTTGACTAGACGGACCTTTGTTGGTAAAGTAATGTCTCTGCTTTTTAATATGCTGTCTAGGTTGGTCATAACTTTTCTTCCAAGGAGTAAGCATCTTTTATTTCATGGCTGCAGTCACCATCTGCAGTGATTTTGGAGCCCAAAAAGGTAAAGTCTGCCATTGTTTACATTGTTTCTCCATCTATTTGCCATGAAGTGATGGGACCAGATGCCATGATCTTTGTTTTCTGAATGTTGAACATTTGCTCTGTGTATCTTGGTGCTCCTGTATTGGGTGCATATACATTTGTATATGTTATATCTTCTTGCTGGATTGACCCCTTTATCATAATTTAATGCCCTTTGTCTTTTATTACAGTGGTTTGTTTTAAAGTTTGTTTTGTCTGTTATGAATATAGCTGTTCCAGCTTTCTTTTTATCCCATTTTCATGGAATATCTTTTTCCATCTGTTCATTTTCAGCCTATGTGTATTCTTTCTTCTGAAGTGAGTATCTTGTAGGCAACATACAGACAGATCATGCTTTTTAATCCATTTTAATCCATTTCTTTTGATTGGTGAATTTAGCCCATTTACATTTAAAGGAATTATTAACCAGTATTTATTGTCATCATTTTGTTAGTTGTTTTATGGCTATTTTTGTAGTTCTTTTCTGTTCCTTTCTTATTCTCTTTCACTCGTATCTTGAGATACTCCACGTTTGGTGGAGTGTTACGTTTAGATTCTCTTATCATTTTTTTCCTCTTTTTACTATAAGTTTTTTCCTTGTGATTACTGGGAGGTTCACATATAACACTGTATGTAAGTAATATCCTGTTTTAAGTTGGTGGTAACTTAAGTTTGAATACATTCCAAAGCTTTATCTTTTTTACACCCCATTCCCATGATTATACTTGTGGTGAAACAAGTGGAGGCTCTGTTCATCTAGTTTTCAGATCCTTTTCTGAGGGAATTATTTCATATTTAGTTGCAAACTTGCTGTGTCCATGGTAGTAGATGAGTTTAGGATCTTCTTATACCACTGTCTTGAACCCTCTCCCTTTAGTGACCTTTTTAAAGCACAAATAGGATCACTGTTTTATTGTCATTCTCAGAGTCTTCTCAACGTATTGTAATGAAACTTTTGTTTTATAAACCCCCTCATGATGGTTAATAGGGCCCTACATATCTTGCCCTTGTCTGTCTCTCTGACTTCATCTGCACACTCTCCTCACTGTTTACCAGTTATCTTTTTAAAATGCTCTCTTGCATGCTCCAGGCTTACTTTTGTCTCATAGTTTTCACATTTGCTTTTTTCTCTAGGAGGCATGCACTTCCCAATGGTCACCACACAGCTTTAGCTAGAGTGGCTAGCAACATCCATTACCCTATTTCATCTTCTGCTGAGCAGTTATTATTGTGATAATTATCTTGAATATTTATTTGTTTACATTTTTAATATCTTTTTCCTTTCCCTGATTCTTTAGTAAGATTCTTAGGATAAGTGACCTGGTCAGTGTTTTTCCCAGCTGTATTCCTAGTCCTTGGAATAGTACCTGACACCTAGAGGTGGTTAGACTGATGATGAGCACTATAGAATGGGTTTCAGAAGAGAAGGATTGGAAGTGGGGTGATGATTTAGGTGTTTGGTTCAATAATAAAGAGATATGATGAATATTTAAACCAGGGCCGTGGCAGTGGGACCAGGAGGCTCAAAAAGAGATGCAACTTAACTGCAACTTATAACATGCACATCCAGTATTTGGAGACAGACATACATGTTTCCACAGATGACTATATGCATTGAAACAGCAAGAAAAACTGCTGTGCTAAATCAACTGCAGAATGTTTTCTAATTCCTTCCTTGTGCAGTCATTTAAGTTTTTACTCTCATACCAAACCATTTAATGTTTCTTGGTTTGAGAATGTTGTTTGCATTTGTAAGGAATCCAAGAAGCATGCGTTAAACCCACTGATGTGTATGTATCTCAATTACTAAAAATTGTATGCTAACTTCAGTTTTCTCTTTTGAATCCAAATGCTAAATTTAAGCCCCTAATTGGTATATCTTGATGTTTGAACTGCCTGTAGTAGGGTATTGGAGAGCAAGATCAGTGAAAATAATCTTTGTTGAAAGTCTGTATATTTTGACTCCACCTGTAGCCCCTAGGAATTTGCATGAGAGTACAGGTCAATGTTTTGCAGAATTTAAAGAAAATTTCAAAATTATGTGTGGATCAAACATTTAATACATCAATAGCCCCTGATCACCAGAAAGTTCATTAGACTAGAAGAAAAGTTTCAGAATCAGGGAGCTGATACAAAATTCAATGGTATTTTCAAAGCCTTTGGAAGACACTTGGAAGCAACAAATGCTCCTCATGAATGCTGCTGAATTTTCAGAGCAGAGCAGTTCCTTATTGTACGCTGAGAGGTAACCTTAGATAAAACCAACCAACCGACTAGCCAACAAACTTATTCCTTTTCTCCCATGTGAAGACACTCTCACCCCAACACACATACACACAGTACATGAAACTCTGTATTTATCAAATAATTTGTCTTTGAGGAAATGATTCTTCTCATTGTCATAGGAGTCTTTGTTTATTAAAGCATCCTTTACATTTAGAATTGCTTCAATAGGTTTAAATATTTGCTAGCAGATCATTAACTGCTTTTCTGGAATCAATCACCTTTCCATTTTCTAAGTTAACTTAAACATTCCTAAATGAAATAAAGAATGCAAGGTAGATATATTATCCCCACGTACAAATGAGGAAACAGAGTCTTAGAAAAGTGAAGCATCCGTGAGCTGTCACAGCTGGTAAAGGTGGGCTTTCCTGGGAACATAAGGACAAAGGTCTCCTGAATGCCAGTAAGGTACTTTCCAAAGTGGGGAAGACTGTACTGTGGCTCTGCAGAGAGATCCTGGGACTCAGGGCAGGTCCTCCAAATCTATCTTCATCTCAGATTCCTTCCTATAAGATAGTGCTTGAATTTGTTTATCTGTATAATTTTGGAATTTAATAATAGGGTAGAGAAACTTATAGCTGATGATCTCTTTCCCATGAAAATGTTAGTTAGAAATAAAGATTGAAAAAGAAATACGCAAAACCATCAGATGAGTTTGAGGGAAATGATCTTGGTAAGAACAAGCTGATTCCTAACTTGCCTTTTAGGAATCACTACAATTCTATTTGTATGTAGGTCACAGAGACAGAATTAAGTCTGTGCTCAAACATCTGTAGAAGTGTTGCCTGGGAGAGCCACTCACAACTTAAGCAGCAAAGAGAAATATCACACCTTTGTTTGACCCTAGACAAGTGTTTGGCATGTGCTCTTTTCTGTGTTTTGCGGCTTATTTAATGCCGTCTCCATCTAACACCATCTGAAGGTTCTGCTGGGGGATTTCAGTGTGTCTGTGGTCAGTCATGTCCTACTCTTTGTGACTCCTTGGACTGTAGTCCGCCAGTCTCCTCAGTTTATGGAATTTTTCAGGCAAAAATACCGAAATGAGTTGCCATTTCCTTCTCCAGGGGATCTTCCTGACTCAGGGGTTGAACACGCCTCTCTTCTGTTTCCTGCATTGGCAGCCTGATTCTTTACCATTAGCACCACCTGGAAAGCTATAGCCATGTGTTTTTATTATTCTGCTTTCACTCTCAGCCACACACTTTGAAAATGCAATGTAGTGGATAAATCACACATGAATCACAGGTTTTATATTTGCTAGACTTTTATTTCAGTCCCAAGCTTGAGAGGTATGATCTTGGGCTGCTTTCTTATGTTTTTCTAAATCTCAGTTTTATTATCATCATCATTATCATCATTATGGCAAACATAATTAATTACTTATTAAACTAGGCACTGTGTCAAGCTCATTACCTGTATTAACAGATTGACGATTTACAACAGCCTGCAAGGTGGAGTTATTATATCCCCTAGTTTATATAAGAGGATTATGAGATGGGCTGAGAGGTTAAGTGATTTGTAAACCATGCAACTAATAAGTGGTAAATCTCAATTCTGAACTCAGAGAATCTATCTTCTTAATCTCCACTTGACACTGCCTCTCACTATGGCATATGAATACCATATATAGTATGGGTATATTAATCAGGATAAGCTATGCTGTGGTAACAAAAATCCCCAAATTTCAGTGGCTTAAAACAATAAAAGCTTATTTATTGTTTCATTACAGGTATTGACTGGGAGTTCTGTCAGCCTCATCCTCATTCCGAGATGAGGCAGACACATCAGCCACTTTTTGAAAATTTAGCACTTATTTTGGCACCAAGTAAGAGTACACTTCCCTTAATGCTATTAACATTATTATCAATGGATAATTTTTCTTGTGGAGGACGTCCTGGGCACTTCAGTAGGTTTAGCAGCATCCCTGGGTTTCCCTGGTGGCTCAGCTGGTAAAGAATCTGCCTGCAATGCAGGAGATGTAGGTTTGATCCCTGGGTTGGGAAGATCCTCTGGAGAAGGGAACGGCTATCCACTCCAGTATACTTGCCTGGATATAGTCCATTGGGTCGCAAAAAGTTGAACACGACTGAGGAACTTTCACTTCATTTCACTTCAAAATCACTTTAACCATCAAGCACTTCTTTCCACAGAGTGCTAATTAAGTTCTAGCTATACTATATCCAGATACAGCTATCCATCTGTTGTTGTCAATAAAGTTTTATTGGAACACAAACAAGCCCATTTGCTTGCATATTGTCTATGTCTTTTTTCACACTACAGCAGTGGAATTGACTAGTTGCAACAGAGACTCTAGGCCCTCAAGTTCAGTTCAGTTGCTCAGTTGTGTCCGACTCTTTGCAACCCCATGAATTGCAGTATGCCAGGCCTCCCTGTCCATCACCAACTCCCGGAGTTTACCCAAACCCATGTCCATCGAGTCGGTAATGCCATCCAGCCATCTCATTCTCTGTTGTCCCCTTCTGCTCCTGCCCCCAATCCTTCCCAGCATCAGGGTCTTTTCCAGTGAGTCAGCTCTTTGCATGAGGTGGCCAAAGTATTGGAGTTTCAGCTTCAACATCAGTCCTTCCAATGAACACCCAGGACTGATCTACTTTAGGATGGACTGGTTGGATCTCCTTGCAGTCCAAGGGACTCTCAAGAGTCTTCTCCAACACCACAGTTCAAAATCATCAATTCTTCGATGCTCACCTTTCTTCACTGTCCAACTCTCACATCCATACATGACTACTGGAAAAACCATAGCCTTGACTAGACGGACTTTTGTTGGCAAAGTAATGTCTCTGCTTTTTAATATGCTATCTAGGTTGGTCATAACTTTCCTTCCAAGGAGTAAGCATCTTTTAATTTCATGGCTGCAATCACCATCTTCAGTGATTTTGGAGCCCCCCAAAATAAACTCTGACACTGTTTTCCCATCTATTTCCCATGAAGTGATGGGACCAGATCATGGTATCTTTGTAAAGTGTTTACAATATGAGGCTTTACAGGAAAGTTTGCCAACTCCTGGTTTATAAAAACAGACATATTTTGGAAGTGGGACTTTGGGGTGAATAACAAAAATGGAAGATAGCTCTATGTCCATCTGTGTTTATAAATTATTAGTGTGTACTTAGCATTATGCACTTGTGCCTTTGTGATTTCCAGCTCGGAGCTGTGACAAGATTCACAAAGATCTGCATTTACTGTCTCTCTTGTGTGATTCACAACTTGCAATTACACCTTTAAATTAGAAAAACAACCCTGTATTGATCTTTCTCATACATACAGAAAAGGTCACATGTCAAGTCTACAACCCTATGAGCCTTCACAGGCTGAGCTCACTCTCCACTTCTTTCCTGATCCCTTCTAGACCTGCTCACTGCTCCAGGCATCCTGACTTCCTAAGAGCAACAGTAGCCAATTAAAAAAAAAAATCTTTATTATGGACAACTCTCAAACATGTACTGTGGTAGAGAGAATAGAGAAATGAACTCCCCTGTATCTTTCAGCAGCTTCAAAAATTATTAGGATTTTGTCATTCATGTTTTATATTCTCTCTCTTCTCTTTCTAGATAGGTATGTAGGTACATAGGTATATAGATAGATAAAATATCTATTATTTATATATTATATAATATATGGTGTGTTAGTATGAGTTTATCTATATAATATGAATTGGATGAATATTTTTATTAGCTTTAACTTACAGTTTCTCACTTGTAGAATAGGGATAATAATAGGACCTATATACTTCTTCCTAGGTTTGTTGAAGAATAAGTGAATTGATATATCCATAAAGTTCTTAGAAAATCAAGTAGTAATTATTCAATAAATATTAACTGTCTCCAGGAGCAGCAGCAGCTTCAGGGTACAAGGAACTAATTAACAAGGTCATGACTGCCCTCTTTTCTTTTCTCTAGGTCTACGCTGTGGTGGTAATTGCATCTGTAGTGGGATTTTGTCTACTGGTAATGCTATTTCTGCTGAGGTTGGCAAGACACTCCAAGTTTGGCATGAAAGGTAAGAAGGGTTGTGTTTATTTTACTACTTATGTGGAATCATTTTTGGCTTATGACTAATGCTAATTACCACTGAAGAAGGAAGCAGCTAGATTTACAATGACTAGGATTGAAGGCTGAGAAAACAGCAACAAAGCTATGATACTACAAATCAAGACAGAGCAAAATCATGTTGATTACTCAGCACTACCCACTTTCAGTGAGGACAATTGTCCCAGAAGACATAGAACTGGTTTCTTGAGTTTTCAAGTGACTAATTATGTCTGAGTTTTGCCTTTACTTCAGAAAGGCAGGCTAGTGCCAGTAGGCAAGTGACAGACACACATATTTTGTTTAAAAAAGGTGCTTTCTGTTGTACATTTGACTTCTAGAGTTTCCGTGGCATGCTTTTTGTGTTGCTGCTATGTTTTCAGATTCTCATCTTTTCAAATTTAAAGTGTTGGGAAGCAAAATAAGAACAGCTATTGGAGGTACATTGAAACATTGTGAATAAGTCACTTTTTATTTTAGTGGAAAAGTTCCTAATGCTCGATTAAAAATTAGGGTTTGTGTTGCCCACAATAGACCATTGGTCTCTTTTAGAAAATTGAAAATTCATTTCGGGGGGATATAAGTAGGCAAGAGTTTTAGTGATTAAAAAGCATTTGCTCTGATATTTAAACCTATGTATTGACTCATGTTATTGGTGAATTCTGCATGGTCTCTTATAAATGCCACTAGCTGGGGAAAGCTGTGACACCACAGTTAGTGGTGTCTTAATTGTGTTGGGGAGATAGCTGGGTGGGTTTTCTTGATCTACATCACTCGTCACATTTACTGTCATTGTTGCCTGCTTACTTGGAAGTGATGTTTAAGTAGCAGTAGTTTGTCCAGTATATAGTAGGCTCCAGGGTGGATCAGATCCATTTTGATGCTTTCTCCTTTTTCTTTGTGTGTGTGCCTGTGAACAAGATGCCCAAACCTGAAATGAATGAGGAGGAACAGTGGTAAAGTCCTTAAATATAATGGCTAAACCTCCTCCTGACTCCCCCTTTGGCCTCTTGATCCTTGACATTTCTTCTGAAGGAGGAAAGATCTCTCATTCTGCAGTTATGAATAAGGCTTGAGTGGTGGTGATGGTGGAGGGGGCTGTACTACAATGATTTTTTATTAGTCCTGTGATGGTGGTTTGCAAACTTGACTTTGCCTCAGAAACTCCTGGAGGGCTTATGAAAACACAGACTTTCTGGGTTACTCCGAGAGTTTCTGATTTAATAGTTCTGCCGTGGGCCTGAAAATTGGCATTTCTAACAGTTTCCAAGGAATGCTGATGCTGTTTTTCCCAAACATTCTTGGAGAGTCACCTTTCTATGGGATACACATGGGCTCCCAGGTCTCTTTCCAAGAGTGACAAGATGTGGGATAAGCATTGCAAACCAGACCTACCCACGGCTTTGAGGACCTTTCTGTGTCCCTGGATTCAGCTGGTGCCCTGGTCTGGGCTAGGGATTTCCTCTCTGTGTGTCAGCCACCTGCCATGGGATTTGGTTCTCCTCATCTTGA
Source organism: Giraffa tippelskirchi (assembly GCF_054371585.1). NCBI lineage: Eukaryota > Metazoa > Chordata > Mammalia > Artiodactyla > Giraffidae > Giraffa > Giraffa tippelskirchi. The sequence continues at coordinate 194,593,922 of NC_137275.1, forward strand.
TCAGATGCTTCTTTTCCGTAAAAGCACTTGTGGTGAATATCCCCAAGGAGAAGTTTTACTGGACAGAGATTCTAGCTCTGTCACTTTTCTGCCTTGAGGGTAGTGTAGGAAGCTTTCATCTTATGGGATCTTCAGAGAAAGAATATGTCTTAGGTCCTCCTGGGAGCTCAGAAAGGCTTTGGAAACTGTAGGAGCAATACTTGGGAGTCACTCTTCATTTCTACTTTGTGTTAAGAAAATAACAGAAGAATGGTCTGTAAATGTGAACATGCTCTGTAGTGTAGTGATGGAGAAGAATAAAAGGCAGATGCTTTGTTTCACAGAAGATCGTGTTTCATATAGTGACTCCAGCACTAAGACTAAAAATGTATCTTATTTGTATAATTTGGGATGACCACTGTGAAGCACCTACAATTTTTCTGGTATAACCTAAATGTACCTTTAATGATTGGTAAGAAAATGTTTTACTTAACCTTGTCACAGAGCCAATAGATGGCTTTCTTCAAGGAGTGACTACTAGAGCTTATGTTTTACTCCCTTATTTTTAGACGTAAATAAAATTGTTTTTAAAAATTTGTCTCAGAGACTCAGGTTCTTATTTAGAATAGCTTCCTTCTCTACTTTTAACTACATGTCTATCTGTGCCATAGTTTGAACAAATGGGCCTGAGTTGAGGTTCTTGTTTTATGGTCAGATGCTGAGCTGTAACTTGGGGATCTAGAAAAGAAGATGAAGTTCATGTAATGAAACTGCATAAAACGTGGTGTTTAGCAATTAATGTAAGTTTAAAGGACCTCTTGTATAGCACAGGAAACTGTATTCCATTTCTTATCATAACCTACTATGGAAAAGAAGCTGAAAAAGAATATTTATATAGATATAGATATAGATATCCACTTGTATATGGACTTTCGAGGAGTCTCAGTGGGATGCAGGAGACATCGGAGATGCGGGTTTGATCTCTGGGTGGGGAAGATCCTGTGGAGAAGGACGTGGCAACCCAATCCAGTATTCTTGCCTAGAAAAATAAATCCCATGAACAGAGGAGCCTGGCGGGCTACAGTCCATAGGGTTGCAAAGTGTTGGACTAGACTGAAGTGACTGAACATGCATGCACGCATATTGTGTATATATTGTATGTGTGTGTGTGTGTGTGTATTTATTTGCGGTAAACCTGAAAGTATAGCTGTAAATCAACTATACTTCAATAAAAATAAGTTAATGTACTTTAAATGCTACTAGAACTTGAATTACTGTTGAAAAATCATGCATATTAAAAAGGGGAGAATATGTAAAAACATTGTTTTACCCTAAAATAAACAGAAAACACATCACTAGTGGTTTCTGAGTGATAGCAGTAAGAAATGTATGTAGGGTTGGCCAGAACCAATGCTTTGGTTCTTTATGAGAGGCTAATGGCTGATATGCAAATGAGCTGTTCCAAATGGAACTCTTGCCCTCCTAAGCACCTTCGGGGACATTCTACCCCCATTCATATTCCCTTGTCCTAGAGATAGGTTGAGACGGAAGGGTGGCAGCTGGCCCACCCATAGGTATTTCCAGCTTTTCACCCATCCTAGCATTGCACGCTTCAGCCTCCACTGTTTCAGTTCATGGTAGCAGTGTTGAGACTGTAAATTACAGTGTAATACTATTGATTTGATGGGTCCAGGGTAACCCAAACCAGAAGTCTCTTAAAATCACATTGCAGCTGCATGCAGGACAACTCAAGCTTTATAGGTCAACCCTAGAACCCAAATATCTGAATGGCATTGCTTTCCATGGAAAGATGATCCTTAAATTCCAAAGGGGGAGGTTAAACCTAGATCTTAGAATACAGCAGTGCTGTGTTCTTTTCAGGTAGGTCTATATGACTGCAAGACTGTAAGCTTCGTAGGGTTTTTAAAAAATCTGTTCTGTCAATTCATGGTAACTGAATCCTGATAGTGTAATCTAGAATACAGAGGCCGGGCTGTGAGTTCCAGAGTTCCTAATGATCTTGTTCATCATTACTTACCCAGTGCTGAGGCCAAAGTTGACAGTTGATTAATTTTAACTGGTAGAATGAATGACCACAGAGAATTTTCGACTCCATCCACATTAGTCTGGTAATTGGAAAACAGTAAACATTTGGAGACCAACTGGTATATAAATGGGCTTCCCTGGTGACTCAGCTGGCAAAGAATCTGCCTGCAACATTGGAGACCTGGGTTTGATCCTTGGGCTGGGAAGATCCCCTGGAGAAAGGAAAGGCTACCCATTGTTGTATTCTGTCCTGGAGAATTCCATGGACTGTATAGTTCATGGGGTCGCAAACAGTCTGACACAACTGAGCGACTTTCACTTGTACGTGAATGGTTAAAGAAAGATCTTGGAGTTTTTCTAAGCTTCTATACTTAAAAAAATTATTCCAGTTAAGTAATGGCCATAGACAGGAAGTCATTTTGTCCAGGTTTTGTCTTAGATATATAGGTTTTCACATACAGTTTTAAAGCATCACTGTTGTTGAAGTTTGGAGAGTTCACTTTGGTTTTCCATTTTGCACATGAGCATCTTCAATTTCTGCCTGTCTGCCTCTTGAATGTACAGCCTCAGAATATGTGTCTTTGTCCAGCTTTGAGGCTGGCAGAAGCGCCAGATGGTGGCTCCCATCTTGGCGTTAGCCTAGAAATTATGTTTAATTATCGCTTAATATGCTTTAAACCTCTTGTTGGCATGCCTAATAGGCTACCAGCCCTGTTTCAATAAAAATGTCAAGGGGTAGAATTTACCCTAGTCCATTTCTCTATGCTTCTTTCTGTGTCTTGATACCATGCTTTTCGTTTTTGGTTGAGTATCTAGTTACTGTAATTCCAGAGTCCTGAATAAAGCTCCTCTGTTAGTGCTTGGCCCTCTTTATAGGGATTAGTCATATGTGTGCTTAATATAGATGCATGAACTGTATAACACATCTATCTAAATCTATGCTTATATCAATACCCCATAGGTAAGTACATAATTTGATCCCTTTTCTTTGAAGACTGCTTATGATTTGTTTTAATTTTCACTGAAGTAGGGCTCAAGGCCCTTTCCAGAGCAGCTCTACTGCCAAAGGAACAGGCAACCCGGCTTTTGAATTCTCTCATTTTTATTGTAACCAAGTCTTGTATTTAGTTCTCACATTGCTTCCTGGCTCCCTTTCTTTGTTGAAAATGTAGAAGTGCACATAAAGGGGAAATGGAAGCATCTAGGGGCATGAGGGCTGCCAAGTCTTCTAAGAGTGCTCCACTTTGGGAGCCCTGCCTGATGGCATTGATGGGTACAGGGTCGGAAAAAAAATAAGGGAGCCAGAAGGGCAGAGTGGGGTTGGCAGCCATCACACTGGTGAAGAACAGTGGTGGCCATCAGCTTTCTGTTAGTTGTGTTTCCTGATGGAACTCCACATAAGATATTATTCCCTCAATACAGAGGCATCATTTGTCCTTCTGGAGTAAGTATCAAAGTGACTTGAAGAGATCTCTCAGGAGGAACTAGAATAGGAAGCCTTTTCTCTTATTTAGGTTTGACGGCCTACAGATCTCCTCTACAGGCCCCTCTGCTTACACATAAACCACCCAGATGCCTTCTGATAGTTCCAATTCAGTTGACCGAAAAACTATACTGCCTGAGAACACAGCGCCAGGTTTAACCCCAGATTCAAGGCCCCTAGTTTAAGTTTCTCCTCTTATATAAATGGTCTTCTAAATGTCTTTCAAGAGCAACCAAAATTTCAGTTCTTTAAAAATATTCATAAACACAGTGGGGCCAAAGCTAAAGAGGTTAAAGGTTAAAGCCTTTTATATAAGCTGAAAACAATTCTGGAAAATTTAGGAAGTTGAGTTTAACAGATATTTGGATCAAGTTTTAAAAGAGGGAAAAATGTGACTGAAAGCCAGAAACACAGTTATATAGAAACATCTGTAAGGACAAACTGTTTTCCATATGACCCTTCCCCCCACACACTATTTTTTTTTAAGACAGTAACATGTGAATGCATTCTTGTTTTTCAAAATTTCAAGCATATTAGAGATACACAGATATATAGAACTCACCTTCCTCTCCCACTGCCATTTCCACTCCTAATGATAACCTCCTTTAACCATTCCCAGTGCATGTATTGTTTCAATAATAAAATACATGGCTTACTCATTATGTAGATACTTTAATATAGTCATTTATGGTTGCATAAAGAAATCATAACACAAATTTGTTCTACATCTTTTTAAAAATACCAATTTAACTTATAGATCTTTATGAATCAGTTTCTAGGCATCTACTGCATTCTGTTCCTAGTATTTCTGAGGACTCTAGCATCAGGCTACCTGGGTCTGAATTCTGGCTCTCCTCATTTCAAGTGTGTGACTTTGAGCAAATTTCTCCTCCTCTCATCCTCAGGATTTCCATCTATACTAGGGCAATAATTGTACCCATCTCAGGGGGGTTTTGTAAGACAAACTGAGTTCATGTATGTGGAGCATTTTGAAATGTTACTGGCATTTAATAATTACTATAGTGACTACACAGCAACAATACAAATATTTACTGTAACTTTGTTATTATCATTATTATTTTAAATGAATTGGGAAATGTAAAAAGATTTACATTTTTACCCAGTCTGTAGAAAAGTAACTAACATCTTACTTATAAAAATAGATATTTGGAAATGGATTGCTGAGAGAAGAGGTTTGTAATTTTATATGTTGATTTTAAATGTTAATAGACTACCTTGCAGAAATGCTTTATTAATTTTTACTCCCACCAATAGTAGATGAAGACATCATTTCGTTTACGCTCTCACCCATATCAGATATTATCAAGCTTTTATATTTTTGTCAATTCACTTAAAATACTGTTCTGATTAATAATAAGGTTAAGCATCTTTATCAAGTGGAGAATAGAAAGAAATGTTTATTTGTTGATTTACCTTCTAAATTGTATCTATTACTCTTTTGTTGGCTATATATATTGCTCACATTTTCTTCTATTCTTTTGACTTTTAAAATAGTAGCTTTTGGCAAACATTTCATTTTTTTGTAGAAGCAAATCTGTCCATGTTTTCCATATAAGTTTTGCATTTTGCTGAGGAAATCATCCCCTCCCTGAGACTATAAACATACTTTTTGAGATTTCTTTCACTAATTTTACTTTGTATGTATGTTTTTTAACTTGACCTTTAATCTCTTTGAAATTCTTTTTTATTTTTAAGTTGATGTGAAGTACTCTGTCTTTTTCAGACATAGATTCAATAAAGATGTTTGTGAGATATTTTTAGAGAGAGACCAACAATATTATTTTAACTTTCTGGAATCAGAAAGTCATTAATAAAAAGAAATTTTGAAGAGCTTAGTGAGTTTTTTTTTAAACTAAGTAATAAACTTTGTTGGTTCTCCTATTTTATTCTCACCCAAGAGTATCAGAAAATATAGTTGTTTTTTTTTTTAAACTTCCCTCCCCAGCTTCAGTAGAGTTTAGCATTCTCTTAGTAGAGAACTAAATTTGTCAATAACAATCAAATCCTTGGAAATTTCATAAAAGATGTTCGATTGCAAGAGTTATTGAGCAATTCGACGAACTGAAAATTTGTCAAAAGAGCCCAAGTGTGCCTTTCTTGTCTGTTGGAGATATTATATAAAGCTTTACCCTTATGTTCATGAGGTGAAGATCTACTATCTGAAGTCTCTTACTTCTGGTAGGGTCACCATTTGGCTTTTGTCTACATGAGGGTGGAACATGCTTTTTCTTTGCAGCATATTGAAAATGGGCCCAGAACTTTCAGGAATGGCTCCATCAGGCAAGGCAGGAAGCAGAAGATGTAGCGTTTTTCCCATTAGCTTTTCAAGTGCACTGACCTCAAACATTTAAAATTCCCTGTCATACGTAGACATCCCATAAGCCCAGTGCGATTCAGGGAGAACTCAGGTATGCCTGTTATGTAGAGTGCAGCTGTATTGTTTAGGGACTTCCCATGCTATGAGTCTTGAGAAAAGATAGAGTCCTTTAAGAAATTGGATTTTGTATTTAAACGTCAGGAGCACTTGCTATCCTCTCTTTGGTCCTCCATAAATCCTGTGGTGAACTCACTTTGACCTTACACAGATCATCATGCGCTGAAAAAAGGCTTCCAAAATTGGAAAATCTGCTACTTTTCTTCTTGTTTTCATCCTTTGTTTCTCTTTTTTTTCAACCTCTCATTTTTCTCCCTGCCATTTTGTCCTTCCACATCTCTGTGCTTCCTAATTTAGCATTCTTCCCTCCCTATTTTGATTTTCTTCCTCCTCATTCCTAGCATCTGATTTTGGTGGACCAGCTTTTCAGAATTTGTGAAGAAGACAGATAATAACTTGGCTTAAGTTCTAACATATGCTCTGGTTTTATCCTACTTTATTTTGGGCAAGAATACTGAATGACTCGGGGTGTAAATTTAGCTCTAAATCAGTGGAACTGTCACGTGGTAACTCAGAAGACAGCCTGTTTGAATACTGCACATCCTTCATGTTTGTAAGTTGTTAACTCTTAAGTCTTCAAACCTAAGACTATATGGAAATATTGGAAGCTTATGAATCAGACAAGTTTGGGTTCAGATTTCATGTCTCCCACCTGCCTGGTGGTTCAGAGGGTAAAAGCGTCTGCCTGCAATGTGGGACACCTGGGTTCGATCCCTGGGTCGGGAAGATCCCCTGGAGAAGGAAATGACAACCAGCTCCAGTACTCTTGCCTGGAAAATCCCATGGACGCAGAAGCCTCATAGGCTACAGTCCATGGAGTCGCAAAGAGTCGGACACATCTGAGCAACTTCACTTTCACTTTTCACCTGCTAACCATAATTTGGGGCAAAATTTTAAACTCTGTAAATCTTAGATTCCTCTTTGGTAGAGGGAATAATATCCATCTCTTAATTGATTACAAGAATTAAATCAGTGCTTAGTTTCATGCCTGGCTCACTGAATGAATTCTATAAGAGATAGTTATTGTTGAGATTTATGTTTTAGTAATATATAACTGGGCTTTCCTGATGGCTCAGTGGTAAAGAATCTGCCTGCAATGGGAGAGATACGGTTTTGATCCCTGGGTTGAGAAGATCCCCTGGAGGAGAAAATGTCAACCCACTCCAGTATTCTTGCCTGGAAAATCCATGGACAGAGGAGCCTGGTGGACTACAGTTCACGGGGTTGCAAAAAGTAGGACACGACTGAGCACGCACACACACATTTATGCAATATATAACTCAGGAAAAGAATACTGGGAGAGTCCTGTCTGAATATATTCTAAATCAGGATTGCAGAAAAATGTCTCAAATGCATACATGTATATTTAAGGTTTATTAGTTGAATTGGTAGAAAAAATTGTAATTTTAATGTGTCCATGTTTTATGGGTATGCATTACGAATGTAAAGTTGCTGAATCATATGCTTATTTTAAGCCTTTCTGTCCTTTAAGATACTGTGTACAAATTATTGCAAACTCCTAAGTTTATCGTCGGAGAAGGCAATGGCACCCCACTCCAGTACTCTTGCCTGGAAAATCCCACGGACGGAGGAGCCTGGTAGGCTACAGTCCATGGGGTCACTAAGAGTCGGACACGACTGAGCGACTTCACTTTCACTTTTCCCTTTCATGCACTGGAGAAGGAAATGGCAACCCACTCCAGTATTCTTGCCTGGAGAATCCCAGGGACGGCGGAGCCTGGTAGGCTGCCGTCTATGGGGTCGCACAGAATCGGACACGACTGAAGCGACTTAGCAGCAGCAGCAGCAAGTTTATCGTCCTTTGAGCAATTCATTTATTTAAATTGTTTTGGAGTTTATAAGAAATCTATTTCATGTATTGATTGATTTGGTATGTAGTCTTTCCTAGTTTCTTTTGGGAGGAGTATTTACTGTAGGGAAGGAGTAGAAAGAGCAGGCAGGGATGGGATGGGAAAGGGAGCCCCTCTTTCTGCAGTAACCATCAGCTTATGTCTAGAAATATGAGCTCATGGAGGCTCCTGTTATGATATGCTTCCCGTTTGTGTGGGGGATTACAAATAATTTCTTTTAACAAAAACGGGCTTTAGTTTTTGATGACTCTTGTATGGATCATCCTTATGTAGAAGCAATGCTAACTCTTTTATATAAAATAAAAATTTAAAAACTTCCCCCCTAAAAAAACTAGATGAAAAGAGGGATTTTGGAGAAAATAAATTTTTCCTTATGCAATTGTCACTCATATTAATATAATCACAGACTAAGATGTTGCTTTCCCAGAGAAGCCAAGGCTTGGGCAGGCAAATGGCCGTGGAAGATCTTTGTTTTTATCAAGACATCAGCAGAAATAGAATAGCATGGGCTTCTTCTGTGATCACCTAGGAGCTTTAGTGGTCTAAAGACAAGAAAGAATGAGAGAGAGAGAGAGAGATCCATTCTCACTCACCAGGTCTTCAGTAAGAGATTAATATCCTGAGTTGAAGGCAGAGGCGTCATCTCGGCCAGTAGATGGAAGGAAGGGGACTCAAGTTTAGGGTGGGAGTGGAGTGGGAGGGGAGAATGCTGGGAATGAGATCATGTTTCTGTTTGCACTCATGGTTGTCAACTTTAGTAGTTCTGGCAAGACTTAAGCAGAGTCAACCACCCAACTGAGCCTTTCCCATACCTGTAAAAGAAGATTGTGTAAAGACCAGAATTAAGAGTGTGGGATCAAAGGACATCTCTGGGTTTCCTCTAGCTTTAGTATCTACAATCCTGTTACAAAACCATTCAAAACCATCACACACTCACTAGAAGAGTCTGCCATGCACTTCTGGTGATGTCCTTTATTATTTTGGTGTGTAATGTTGCAGTCTTTTTTCTCCACTGTGAAACCATGATCTATTATTAACATAGGAAATACTGTGTCTATATGGTCAATACTAAAAAATCCTGAGTATATTTTCAGCTTATAGTCATCTCAAGAAAATATTGCCTCTCAGTTATAAACAGAAGTTATTTCTTATCTAACTGACATTCCCAGTAAGTCTGTTTCCTATTAATTTGCATGTAGCATATATCCTAGCAGGGGTACCTTTGACATCCCAGCTCCAAAAAAGAGAGGCAGCTCTGCCTAGCTCTCTGTTTCTGCAATCGTGTGGGCTTCTCAGGAAGCAGACCAACAGCTGATCTTCTTCCCAACTCTTTTGAGTCAGACTTCATAGCATAGCTTTTTTATTTGATTTGAAATAAATCTTGATTTATTCATATTGGAAAGCCACATGCATTCCATAGGCCATAAATAATTTCTGTGTTGTATTCCATGTAGCTGTGAGTGTAGACAACTGCAAGGTGATTTCAGATGTGTATTTATATGCATAATGTATTCCTCACATTATGTCTTGGTCTCCTGTGAGGCTACGACAAGGGTGGAGGAATATTAAAATGTCTAGTACAGGATGGTGGATGGGGCAGGTACTTATTTCGGGCACAGAGTGTAAAATATTTGAGTTTATTTCTCATAGTTCAATTAAATATCTATTCTTTGCTCTTTTTGCACTACGCAGTGGAAACTTAAGCTCTTACCATTCTGGGTAATCTCATATAATTATGGGCAACCACAGAGATTTAGTGTTTTTCCCCTCCAGTCTGATCTCTCCTTCTTGCCTTCATTTCCTCAAGGGTAGCATGTGCTTTGGAGAAGGAAATGGCAACCCACTCCAGTATTCTTGCCTGGAGAATCCCGGGGACGGGGGAGCCTGGTGGGCTGCCGTCTATGGGGTTGCGCAGAGTCGGACATGACTGAAGCGACTTAGCAGTAGCAGCATATGCTTAGGGATGCTGAGGTGCCACTGTATAGGAGGGGGAGTTCTGTGGTCACTGGTGGTCATTTCTCCATGTTGGTGGCTGCCGTGTTGGTTGGTGTCCTTGGCTACCAGGTGGTACAGGTCTCAGTTGTATGTTTGTGTTCCTAAGCAGGGTCCCCTGCCTTCACACTCCTCTCTGCAAGGGTGTCCTTGAAGATCTGGGGACTCAGGAAACTCTAGGAGACTTATCTAGACACACGGTGGGCTCCAGTTCCTGCCATCATAGGCTTGAGATTGTCTTGACTTCTTGGCCACCTTTTCAGGTCCCTCTAAAAAGGGGGTCTTTTTTTGTTGAATCTCCAAACTTGACTAGAGGCTCTCTGGTTCCCCAGCTGCCATGCTTGGCTAGGGGGCGGATTACATGCTTTCTCCTTCCTGCACCTAAGTTGCTTATCTCCTGTGAAATGTTTTTGGGAAGAAGACCATCACAGAGGTGCTGTGTTCACAGTGTATCACAGTTAGAAGCCCATACTGTCAGGTTGATACACTATTTCTGTAAGTTGGACTGCTTTTGAAAAAGGGCGATCATCAGATCCTTTCTCTGTAAACATAAGTTTACCTTTGCAATTAGTAGGTAATTTGTAGAGTGATAATTTGACATCTAGCAAATATCTTCTCCCAAATTTCAGTTCTGATGCTTTCTTGCAACAATTATTTAATTTATAAGTGTTGTAAAAGGGTGTTTTTCTGCCTTAATCATTCCTTCTACTAGATTTTGTTTTAAAAAAATGAAAAAAAGAGCATTCTGATCTTGACCAATAATTCTACTTTTTAATTTTAGTTTTATCTGGATCCTGGGTAATCCTTCCTTGAGCCCATGGAGGTTTGGTATCCAGATGCCCACACTAGGGAGGGTCATGAGGTTACAGAAAAGACTTATCGTCACAGTATTACTGTGTCTAAAATATTATTTTATTTTGTAAGATATTTACTTTGTGCTCCTCAAAGTCACTGAGCATTATGCAAATTCTTCTGTTTTTCCTTTTCGCTATGATTAAACATTAAGTAGGTGTAATAAACCTAATCGCTTTAGATTCTCTCCTGCACCTTTTTGGTTGTTGGTAGAATCAAAGACAATGAGAACTGCCAGTGAGTTTAGGAATCATCCCAAGTCCTTACTACAGAGATGAGAACATTGGCTCCCAGAGAGCTTAAGTGACTTGCCTAAGGTTACACAGCTGGTTTGTGGCAGATATAGGGCTGGGAGCCAGGCCTTACGATTCCAGCTTTAATGTTTTATGCTACAAAACTAAGAAATATCATAAGAATAAACAAATTCTATTTCCACACCAAATTTGCTGCTTTTTATGTATTGCAACTGGTATGCATTACCATTGGATGATACCATGTTTCCCAAAGCTGGGGGCATATATACTCAGTGGTAACAAAACTGGTTTAAGGGATATTTTGGAATAACACCTTTAATTTTGATAGTTTTATATTTATTTTAATATTAATTAGGAACAATAAGCCTGGTACATCATACCCTTGGTTTCCTGGAAATATTATTTAGGATAAGGCTTAAGTCTTAAAAATATGCAGTAAAGAAAAATATTAACTAAATCATTTTGATTTCAGTTTAAAAAATGATTATCTGAGTAGGACTATTCCAAGGCTCTGAAAATGTAATATTAAACAAAATTTCTGCCTCATGGTGCTTAAACTCTAAGTGGGAGAGACAGAAAATTCATTGTTGCTCGAGATCAAGATCCACCCTTTCCCCAGTCTCCAACATTCATACATGTATACACACCCAGATACACATTCAGCACACACTCGGAAATGATAGTCTAAAGTTTCTAGTAGTCAGCATTCCCCAGCGTTACACACTCATAAGATTCTGTGATTGCTCGTTTTCACAAGGCCATGGCCACTTGAGACCAGAAAAGGGTAGGACCAAGGCTTTGAGTTATGCCTTGAGTTATCTTATAATTTTTCTCATCTTCACTGATTCCTTTTATGCAGGCCTGTTCACTCCAAGGGCTTGCTGTTGTTGCTCAGTCATTAAGTCATGTCCCACTCTTTGTGACCCCATTAACTACAGCATGCCAGGCTTCCCTGTCCTTCACTATCTCCCAGAGTTTGCTCAAACTCACGTCCGTTGAGTCAGTGATGCTATCCAACCATCTCATCCTGTCACTCCTTTCTCCTCCTGCCCTCAGTCTTTTCCAGCATCAGGATCCTTTCCAGTGAGTTGGCTCTTTGCATCAGGTGGCCAAAGTACTGGAACTTCAGCTTCCAGTGAATATTCAGGAATAATTTCTTTTAGGATTGACTGATTTGATCTCCCTGCAGTCCAAGGGACTCTCAAGAGTCTTCTCTAGAACCATAATTCAAAAGCATCAGTTCTTTGGCTCTCAGCCTTCTTTATAGTCCAACTCTCACATCAGTACATGACTACTGGAAAAACTACAGCTTTAATTTTACAGACCTTTGTCAGCAAAGTGATGTCTCTGCTTTTTAATATGCTGTCTAGGTTTGTCATAGCTTTTCTTCCAAGGAACAAGTGTCTTTTAATTTCATGGCTACGGTCACTGTCTGCAGTGATTTTGGAGCCCAAGAAAATAAAATCTCCCACTGTTTCCATTTTTTCCCCATCTGTTTGCCATGAAATGATGGGACCAGATGGCGTTATTTTAGTTTTTGAGTGTTGAGTTTCAAGCCAGCTTTTTCACTCTCATCTTTCACCTTCATCAAGAGAATCTTTAGGTCCTCTTCACTTTCTGCCATTGGAGTGGTATCATCTGCTTATCTGAGGCTGTTGATGTTTCTTTTGGCAATCTTGATTCCAGCTTGTGCTTCATCCAGCCTGGCATTTCACATGTTGTACTCTGCATATAAATTAAATAATCAAGGCAACAATATGCATCCTTGATGTACTCCTTTCCCAATTTTGAACCAGTCTGTTTTTCCATGTCTGGTTATAACTGTTGCTTCTTGACTTGCATAGAGGTTTCTCAGAAGACAAGTAAGGTGGTTTGGTATTCCCATCTCTTTAAGAATTTTCCACAGTTTGTTGTGATCCACACAGTCAAAGGCTTTCATATAGTCAGTGAAGCAGAAGTTGTTTTTCTGGAATTTTTTTGGTTTCTTTATGATGGAGTGAATGTTGGCAATTTGATCTCTGGTTCCTCTGCCTTTTCTAAACCCAGCTTGTAAATCTGGAAGTTCTTGATTCACATACTGCTAAAGCCTAGCTTGAAGGATTCTGACCATTACCTTGTTAACACGTGAAATGAGCCCAATTGTGCGGTAGTTTGAACATTCTTTGGTATTGCCCTTCTTTGGGATTGGAATGAAAACTGACCTTTTCCAGTCCTATGGCCACTGCTGTTTTCTAAATTTGCTGACATATTGAGTGCAGCACTTTAACAGCAACATCTTTTAGGATTTGAAATAATTCAGTTGGAATTCCATCCCCTCAAAAAGCCTCCTAAAGTCCACTTGGTTTCATACCCTGGGATGTCTGGTTTTAGATGAGTAAACACATCATCATGGTTATCTGAGGCATTAAGATCTTTTTTTGTTTAGTTCTTCTGTATATTCTTACCACCTCTTCTTAATCTCTTCTGCTTTTGTTAGGTCCTTACTGTTTCTCTCCTTTATCATGCCCATCCTTATATGAAATGTTTCCTTGATATCTCCAATATTCTTGAAGAGATCTCTAATGTTACCCATTCTGTTGTTTCCCTCTATTTCTTGGCATTGTTTACTTAAGAAGGCTCCCTAACTCTCCTTGCTATTTTCTGGTACTCTGCATTCAGTAGGGTGTATCTTTTCCTTTCTCCTTTATCTTTCATTTCTCTTCTTTTCTCAGCTATTTGTAAGGATTCCTCAGGCAACCACTTTGCATTCTTGCATTTCTTTTTCTTTGGGATGGTTTTGGTCACTGCCTCCTGTACAGTGTCATTACATTTCAGTTAATTTCATATCTGATATAATTCAAGTAAATTCTCTCTTTTTGAGATCTCAGTTGCCACTGGGAGCAAAATACCAACTGTTTGAAAACTCAAATGATACGTTTTCACAGTGAGCAAAGACATCATGTAGATTCTTCTGTTTTTTATTATCATGATGGTTAAATATTAAGATATTAAGTGGAACTCATGTTCTCTGCATGATTTTTTTTGTTTGTTTTTTGTCTTGAAACACAAGGCTAGTACTTAAGCTCAGGCTGTATTTTTTTTTGAAGCTGTGCATTTCCACAGAGTAAGAATGCACTTGATTATACTGCTTATTATCCTCCCAACAAATTACTGGTAATACTTTGCCATCATGTGGTGTGGGTTGGTCTTCTTTCTTGAAGCACAAAGGGGTCTGGGTTTGGTATGATGTAATTATTCTATGACCAGATCTCATTAATGTATTTTTTCTGTCTCTATGCTTCACCCTCTTTTTATTCCCTCTTTGGGAAGTATTTGACCATCATCTTTGGGAATCTTCTCTCCTCTCCTTCTTTTCCATCAATCCACTGTCCCTATCCTCTAGCCTGGGTGATCTAGAGTAGAGTCCTCTGCATCCTTTCCCCATGAGATCTGCATTGGGTTCTTGAGTATGTGATTGTCATGTAGATCTTCCTGCTTAGGAAGTTCCCAGTAACATGTATTTATTCTAGCTTATTTTCTCACTTATCACTTAATATGCTAATGGGTTAGCAAATTCAAAGAAACAAACTCCGATATTACCAGCAAACAAACAAACAAAAAAAACATATTTGAAAAGACACATCTACCATGTATGGACTTGCATTATGAGAACCTAAAATGGAAAACAATGGCCACAATTTTGGATAATCCCATTCACTGACACAGATTCTTGGACAGTTTTAATTTGGGTTGGATTTCTTAGTTTTCCTCTGTTCAGTGTCTTATACTACATATCATATTTTTATCAATCCCAACCCCTTTCAATTACAAAACAATGCATGGGAAAGCAGGGAACTGTAATTAGACTTTAAATATGTCAAGAGTTCATTTCAGTTCAGTTCAGTCGCTCAGTCGTGTCCGACTCTTTGCGACCCCATGAATCGCAGCACACCAGGCCTCCCTGTCCATCACCATCTCCCAGAGTCTACCCAAACCCATGTCCATTGAGTCTGTGATGCCATCCAACCATCTCATCCTCTGTCGTCCCCTTCTCCTTCTGCCCCCAATCCTTCCCAGCATCAGGGTCTTTTCCAATGAGTCAACTCTTTGCATGAGGTGGCCAAAGTATTGGAGTTTCAGCTTCAACATCAGTCCTTCCAATGAACACCCAGGACTGATCTCCTTTAGGATGGACTGGTTGGATCTTCTTGGAGTCCAAGGGACTCTCAAGAGTCTTCTCCAACACGATAGTTCAAAAGCATTAATTCTTTGGGACTCAGCTTTCTTTATAGTCCAACTCCCACATCCATACATGACTACTGGAAAATCCATAGCATTGACTAGATGGACCTTTGTTGACAAAGTAATGTCTCTGCTTTTTAATATGCTGTCTAGGTTGGTCATAACTTTCTTTCCAAGGAGTAAGCATCTTTTAATCTCATGGCTGAAATCACTATCTGCAGTGATTTTGGAGCCCCCCCCAAATAAAGTCAGCCGCTGTTTCCACTGTTTCCCATCTATTTTCCATGAAATGATGGGACTGGATGCCATGATCTTAGTTTTCTGAATGTTGAGCTTTAAGCCAACTTTTTCACTCTCCTCTTTCACTTTCATCACGAGGCTCTTCAGTTCTTCTTCACTTTCTGCCAAAAGGGTGGTGTCATCTGCATATCTGAGGTTATTGATATTTCTCCCAACAATCTTGATTCCAGCTTGTGTTATTCCAGTCCAGAGTTTCTCATGATGTACTCTGCCTATAAGTTAAATAAGCAGAGTGACAATATACAGCCTTGACGTACTCCTTTTCCTATTTGGAACCAGTCTGTTGTTCCATGTCCAGTTCTAACTGTTGCTTCCTGACCTGCATACAGGTTTCTCAAGAGGCAAGTCAGGTGGTCTGGTATTCCCATCTCCTTCAGAATTTTCCACTGTTTATTGTGATCCACATAGTCAAAGGCTTTGGCATAGTCAATAAAGCAGAAATATATATTTTTTCTGAAACTCTCTTGCTTTTCGATGATCCATCGGATGTTAGCAATTTGATCTCTGTTTCCTCTGCCTTTTCTAAATCCAGCTTGAACATCTGGAAGTTCACGATTCACATATTGCTGAAGCCTGGTTTGGAGAATTTTGAGCATTACTTTACTAGTGTGTGAGATGAGTGCAATTGCGCAGTAGTTTGAGCATTCTTTGGCATTGCATTTCTTTGGATTTGGAATGAAAACTGACATTTTCCAGTCCTGTGGCCACTAATGAGTTTTCCAAATTTGTTGACATATTGAGTGCAGCATTTTCACAGCATCATCTTTTAGGATTTGAAATAACTCAACTAGAATTCCATCACCTCCACTAGCTTTGTTCATAGTGATACTTCCTAAGGCCCACTTGACTTCACATTCCAGGATGTCTGGCTCTAGGTGAGTATGAGTGATCACACGATCGTGATTATCTGGATTGTGAAGATCTTTTTTGTACAGTTCTTCTGTGTATTCTTGCCACCTCTTCTTAATATCTTCTGCTTCTGTTAGGTCCATACCCTTTATGCCAAGAGTGGGGAACAACAAGTCTAAGTAGCTTCATCCTTTTGTTTTAGCACCAACTTTATCAAATGTTTCACCTTGAGATGATGGTTCATTGCAAATATTTGTAACAATAGTAAAACTTGAGAATTTTGTTTGAAGAAAACAGTCACTCTTAGGCTTTGTCATCTCCCTTCCTCCCACCCTCCCCAC
This sequence comes from Giraffa tippelskirchi, assembly GCF_054371585.1. Lineage (NCBI taxonomy): Eukaryota > Metazoa > Chordata > Mammalia > Artiodactyla > Giraffidae > Giraffa > Giraffa tippelskirchi. The sequence continues at coordinate 194,610,565 of NC_137275.1, forward strand.
ACCCATAGGAGTTTCTCTAAGTATCTTGGGCTCCTGTGATGTTCTGAGAGTCCAAAAGTAGAAATAATCCCTGCTCTTTGGTGGCAATTGTTGTGGTTACTGGCTGTTTATTTATAATTGTAACTTGCTAGGTTTACAAACTGGAGGTGTCCATTAATCACCAGTGTTATCTGTCTTTTGGGCTCCTCATAAATTTTTCATGAATTTTATTTTAATATATCTGCTTATACAGTATTTGTACTGACATACATGCCTTAAATTGCAAATTGCTAAATTATAAACCGTATTGAAAATTTTTGAAAAGGAGGTGTATGAAACCATTCATGACTCTAAAAAATTAAGTACATGTGTTATTTTTAAAATATTTTAATATTTCATGTTTTTGTAGTCACTTATAATAATATATTAGTTGATCTTCAGGTGACCTTGTGCCCCAATCTATCTATCCAATTGGTTGTCTCCATTGACTCCTTATTTCCCGAAGTCTTAAAGTCCCCTTACACTCTCTACAGATAAGCCCATGAAGGTATAAGAAATTATATTTTTATATTATGAGAATTTATTTGAATAAAGCAGTCTTGAATCTTGCAGTATAGTTCTGTCTTAAACCAGATGCATAGATTATACAACTCAATTTAAATAGCATCCCAGGATCTTGAGCTACATAGATGGTTAAATGAATATGGATGAAGATCCCAGGAATTGTTGCTGCCAGTTTTTCTCTTGGTATTTGAGGAGTTGCCCACTGCTCTTTCTCAATCATTTCTGTCTGAGCAGGGTCAGTGCCCTCTATTAGTGACTGGTACAACTTTCTTCAATAGAAAACCATAATCATATTAGGTTGAAGAGCTCATTTTTGGGGTGCCTCAGGGCAAACCTTCAAAATTGAGTTTCATATTCCTAGGAAATATTTACTTCAAACTTAGATTTTGTAAATTACCAAATAAAAATAGATGTATTTGCAGTGTAAGGTACATTATTGGGTGATTGCCCAACTCCAATGATGAAAAGGCAAAGTCAGCATAGATGTGGGTCTGTGAAATTCTCTTGATTAATGTTGTAAATGTTCATGTTCCACCCAGCTGCTCTCAAGCTCTTTTCACTGGTCCTGTGCACTTTCCCTGGTTTCTCTGTACAATTGCTCCTGAGGGCTAGCATCTGAGACTTTCTTCAGAGGCTTGGCCTTGAGCTTGTGTCACTGTTCCCCCACCCCAGTACACACACACACACACACACACACACACACACACACACACAACTGAAAGTGTCTGGGAGCTCAGTACTCTGCACTCTCTTCCTTCAACTGCTTTGCTGATAACTGACTGGTTTAGTAGGAGCAAGCTCACTCCCTTGCCTTTAGGCTGGGCCAACTCTGTTGGGTAATTCACAAGTTCTCTGCAGGATATATGGTGTAATTTACACTCCAGAGCTCCCTGCGGGGTCAGGCTGAGGCTGAGACTTCACCTGAAATTGCAGCTTTTCTTGAATGCTCTTCTTCCCTTTCCTGCTTTCCCCTCTCCTGGGACCCCTCTTTGGATAAATCACCTGCCATGAACTCTGCTCTCTGAGTCAACTTCTGAGCAACTGACTTAAGACAGCATTTTCTGTAGAAGCTCTAAGAAATTAAATATGTTGCTTGATACTTTTTATAAATAGATTTAAAACTATTTTTAATCCCTTGTCTGCCAATTTGAGCTATAATCTGCAAGTGAGTGATCTTAAAATTTAATTAAAAATTTAAGTGAGGTATAGGTTATAATTATCATTTATTGAGGGAAGCCACTGTGGGCCACTTTCTTGACACATTTTCTTTGATTTTCATAATAACCTTGCATTTTAAGGATGAATTAATTGAAGTCCAGAGGCATTTATTAACATGCCCAAGTCACAGAGCTAGTAATTGGCAGAACCACAATTTGAACCCCAAATCTTTCTGGTTTTAATGATTTAGCTTTTTTGACTGCTGCCCTGCTGACTCCCTTGCTTAGTTCTATTTCTAGATGCTATCAAAGAGGCATCCCAACATCAACATTCATATGACTTACTAATATTGGAGGAGACCGTCTCTTTATTAAGTGATAGCAAAATGCATTACCAAACACCAAACTTAATTTCCCAGAATGGGAGTGATTGAAAATGATCTCTAATAAGTGCTTGAATCAGGTCACATCCATTTGTTGTGAACAGGGAGTTCTCTGTCCAGTTCATGACCGAATCTGGGGTGTTTCATAGAAAAACAGAATTACAGAGAGGGTGGAAAACAGAACAGGGCACCAGGAATGTGCTCCCAGAGCAGAGGATGGAGGTTTCTCTCATGGCTCTCTTTCTGGGATGGCCATGCTCAGTGCTGTGACCATTTTGTACCAGGATGCTGTTCAGAAAAGACTGTCCTGGCCACTAAATGGAGCATCATGTTCTGAGAGCCCTAACTCCTCTACAGGAACCATCAGTCTGTTCCGAAGAGAGATCCTTAAAGAAAAAAAATGAAGGCTACTGGCAATGATGGCTTGGTCGTCAAGATGGACTTCCATCAGCCATCTGTGTTGGAACCTGTTTGAATTATTCGTTGCTGACACAAACCCTGCACATGTAAAAATTTCAGCAAGAATACACAGAAACCATATCAGAAGTCTTTGAATTTTCTCTAAGGTGATATCAGCACTTATTACAAACTCTAGCTGTTCCCTCTTTCTCAGGTGCCCTCCTCTACTCCTTTGTCTGATTATTTCTTACTTATCTTTTAAAGATGGAGCTCAGGCATCACTTCTTCCAGGAAGCTTTCTCTGATACTTCACAATGGACAAAGTTCTTTTCTTGTGGATTTGTATATGGGCTTCCCGGGTGGCACTAGTGGTAAAAGAACCCGCCTGCCAATGCAGATTAGACATAAGAGACATGGATTCAATCCCTTGGTCAGGAAGATCCCCTGAAGGAGGACATGGCAACTCACTGCAGTATTCTTGCCTGGAGAATCCCATGGGCATAAGAACCTGGCAAGCAGTAGTCTATGGGGTCTCACAGAGTTGGACACAACTGAAGCAACTTAACACAGTATGTTTGTATTTGTACCATGAATAATCATCCAGAAAAATTCTTAACTCACCATGCTGAAAGAATATGCATACTTATTACCCCTCTCATTAACCTGAGATCTCCTCAAGGTCGACAATTTTGTTTTTCACTCCTCGTCTCCTTAGTACTTGTATGGTGCAAGTCATAGTTAATGGTCAGTAGGTCAGTAAATGTCTTTTGAACTAACCTATAAGGAAAAAACAAAGACCCATGTATTTTTGGTATACATGCTATATTATCACAAATTGTTAGAAAGCCATCCGAGTGACTTGGGCAGAAGAGACCCAAAAGAACTAGAAGGCAGTGGAAACACTTGGTCAGGTTTTTGGGGCAAGAGGATCTGGAAAAGAGAGAAATGTGTGTTGTGTTCAATAGGCTAGAAGACATTTGGTACGCAGACACCATCTGAGGGCTGCTAGGAGATATAGTTTAAAAGGTGAGAATTATAATGGAGGGCGATTGGAAAGAGAAAAGAAATTTGTATTTGAGTTCAGCTAGGGTAGCTGAAGGAGCATGGACTCAAGTCCTGCTAAGTTCTTTTTTGGTGGCTTATCCTCTCTGAGTTTCTTCTCTCCCTCTCTTTTTTTAATCTGTAAAATCAACATACCAGCTTCAGTTTCAGAGAGGAATTCTAATTTAATCTAAAGGTTAATAAGAGGGTGCTCAGTAGATATTAAGTGTTCCTTAAAGTTACATAAAGTTCACCTCAGATCCTTTCAGTGTTTCTTGTCAATGGTTGAAAGTTGATTAGTTGGGATGGACAGTGATGAGAGAATAGAAAGTGTGTGACAGTGGACATGCATCCATTTATTTGTTCTTCCAATAAACATCTTACTGAGGGTATACAGTTTATCAGGCACAGGGAGTAAATATGTGTATATCATTACTTGTCTTCCAGAAGTTTGTAGTCTAGAGGAAGTCTGACATCTAAGAAGGTGACATGGCAGTAATCTAAATAGCCCCATGTAGGAGGGGACTGATTTATTGAGGGCAGGAGGAGAAGGGGATGACAGAGGATGAGATAGTTGGATGGCATCACCAACTCAATGGACACGGGTTTGGGTAGACTCTAGCAGTTGGTGATAGATAGAGGCCTGGCATGCTGCGGTTCATGGGGTCGCAAAGAGTCAGACATGACTGAGCGACTGAACTGAACTGAACTGAAGAGAAATCAGAGTACTTCACAGGGTTGTCAGCCCTCTAGTAGAGTCTGGAAGGTTGAGTAGAGGAGGAGGGGATGGAGAAGGCATCTGTCCTAGCATGAAGGTTCTTATCAGATAGTTTGGATGTTGCTGGAGGGGCACTTACAAGAGGACAATGACACAAGATGATAATGGTAAGATGGACAATGACCAAAATGCAAAAGGCCTCCTGTGTGCCATGGAGTTTAGAATTATTCCTGACGTCACAGGGGAGCTACTGAATTTAAAGATTGGTCAGGCAGTCATTGAGAGGCAAGGTTAGAACATCTCAATGTGAAGAGTGATCTTGTTTATGTTGATTTCTTGGCTTCCCCCATGACTTTTTGCTTTCTGCCTTGATTTGCTATTAAAGTTGGAAGTGATTAATAAAACTGTTCATATGAGTTATAATAACATTACTATTTTTTTAGAAATTCTGTTTTCATGGATTGTTTTGATGGACTGTAAATCCTTGAGTGGTCATGATTATTAAATAACTAATGTGGGATTTGTTCACTTCTTCAACAAATGCTCTGGGCCAGCAAGAGACCCTGCCCTGTGATAGACTCTGAAGACAGAGAGAGAAGGAAATGACAATAGATTGATAAATATATAGGGAATGGGGAAAATGTAGTAGTGGGTGGAGGAGATGAGGGGAGTCCTGTTGATCTCTCTACCTGACTGCTGTGAGGAAGGGGATGAGTTTGGGGGTGGTTATCAGCAAATCTGGGATGTTGTTTTTCCATTGTTGACTTTAATCTTTTTGGAATCCAGTAGATAATAGAGACTCTCTTGCTCTTTCTCTCACTCACTCAAAATGGCAGCATTGAAGCTACATCTACCACCACTCACTCGGTGTATCTGAAGTCAGATGTAGGAAATGATGCCCTGTGTGTATTCCTTTTTCTGGCATTTCCTCAGAAGGAGCATAATATCCAGTTTCCAATCTAGAAGTCAAAGAATTGGATTTGAGAATAACAGCATCTATATTTTTCCCCTTAGCTTCAAAAGAACATTTAGCTTTGTTTTTATTGTTCCGAGTTCCTGCTCTGTGCTACCTTCTGTGCTAAGTGCATAACATATCTGATCTCTCTTAATTCTTCAGCATAGTGCTCTGAGATAAGGCATCATTATCTTTATTTTTTAAATGGAAGGGAGGTTATATTTCACTTGCCTGAGGCCATGCTCCCCCTAAGGAGGCCAAACTGAGGCTGCCTCAGGACAGATATGCCTGAAACTCTCTGACCTGCCCTCATTTCTGCCTTTGTTTATTTTCTGTGACCTTTTCTATCTCAATGTTTTTTTTCTCTTCCTTATTCATTTGGTAAATGTCATCTGTTGAGACTGTGGTCACAAGCACACACAGCCGAATGGGAAGCCCCTAGAAGGGAATGTTCGGGTTTGAGGGGATAGGACTAGACAACACTAGTCAGTAAAGAGGCCAGTGGCCTCATCTCCAAGGGTAGTTTTTCAGTAGGATGGATGCTTTGTCAGCTAGCCCTCAAGGGACACAGGTTAAACTCACCTGTGAATCTAAAAGCCCTGGTTGGAGAGGGGGCTCTGTGCCTGACACTTTTTATACTTTGTCTTACTTGTCTCCTCAATAGCCCCATCTGTTAGATGTCACTGACCTCCTGGCTACACATGAGGTCACACTGTTACACATGAGGAAACTGGAGAGTTAGGTTATATGACTTGCCCAAGGCTTGTTCGAGGTGAAACATGATAGCTTGTTTCTGGCATCCAAAATCTTCATGCCAGAACTCTCTCAGAGTGAATTCTTCAGAACCCTAGCAGGGGGAGGGCTGGTTTATGTGGTCCTGTTGTCAAATACAGAAAACACAGCACCCTGCAGTCCCCTCTCAGAGAGGCAGGGCATACATTGCCTATTAAAGACCATCTCTGTTGAGACGGTTCTCAGTAGAGAAATCTTTGAATTCTCAGCTGTCTGAGGCTAATATCCTGTGTTTTCACATCCTGAGTTTCCTCAGGGCTCACTATAGGAGTGGCTGCAGTGTGATGGCTACTAGATGGCAGGTTTTCCTTTCTTTGCTGAGTTTCCTCAGGGCTGACTGTCTCATGTTGGAGGGCTGCAGTTGCTGATGACTATGACATCTTTGTTTGCTGATGTGGCAGGAAATGCTGCATTTCTTATCTGTTTGACCCAGAATTTCCTAAGAATATTCTACCACAGAAATCTATTTAAAAGCAAGTCATTAAGCTCACCAGAAACAAGTGTGTGGCATACTGAAATACACCTTGCTGCCTTTCCAACTATCTTTTTGAAGAGAGAGTATGGAGAGGAGGAAAAGAGGAAGGAGAAGAGAAGACCAAAGATATGAAAGAAGGAGACAGTGGAAGAAGGAAAAAGAATAAAGTAAAAGTGCAACCAAGTATTTCCCGATACAATTCTAAAATAAATTTCCACCTTTCATTTATTTCTGGACCCTCTCCCATGCTTTTCAAATTGGCTCACCAACTTTCCCCCAAGTGAATAAGATGACACAGAGAAATTGATTTATTTGGGCTGATGACACTCTTTAAAAAAAGGGTCTGTGAGGCTGAGAAGCTGCGTGTGTGGGTGATTGAAACCTACTGCCAAGAAGCAAGAGTGAGGAAGTGGTCAGGTGGGGATAAACTGCTTCTCTGAGCTCTCACAACAAGAGAGTAATAGGGTTGGGACCACAGCACAGGCCCTTGAAGCCTTGCCCACTGGATTTTCCCTCACAGAACATTTGCTTTCCCAGAGTCTGTCTTATGTCCACATATTATGTTCTCTTTCCTTGTTATGCTTAACCCATCAGCATAAGCTTTACCAGAAATACAATTACCAGCAACATAAAAGGTAAGATTGTAATTTGCTCTGTTTCTTTTATTCTTGCTACAATCAAAAGACTCTGTCTTCTCTAGGAAGGTCTTTTCCTGCGTGTTCCCTTTGCTACGGTTCTTTGAATAGAATGTGTTTATAACTCACAATGAAGAATCAGTTCAGTTCAGCTCGGTTCAGTCGCTCAGTCATGTCCAACTCTTTGTGACCCCATGGACTGCAGTATGCCAGGCTTCCCTGTCCACCACCAACTCCTGGAGCTTGCTCAAACTCATGTCTATCGACTTCTAAGTACCTTGTATAAGTGGAATCAAATAGTATTTGTCTGCACCTAATGCGTGTTGGAATTCATTTTTAGGTTAGTTCAATATATATCCTACTATACACACACACACACACACACACACACACACACACACACACATACAGGCAGGTTCTTTACCATATATATGTTGGGCTTGCCTGGTGGTAAAGAACCTTCCTGTTAATGCAGGAGACATAGGTTCAATCCTTGGGTTGGAAAGATCCCCCAGAGAAGGAAATGGCAACCCATTCTAGTATTCTTCCTGGGAAAATCCCATAGACAGAGGAATCTGGTGGGCTTCAGTCCATGAGGTTGCAAAAGTGTTGGACAGGCTTAGCGACTAAACAGCAGTGTCCTACAAACAGAGTGTACCTTTTTTTTTCTTCCCTGTGCTATACTGGTCCTTCCAAAGCAGAAACAGAGACACAGACATAGGGAATCTTAATCTTTTAAAGTGGGCAGTAAACACACTTTCCCTTTGCTCCAAAGATATTCTGTCTCTTAAGGCTGTTTTCCATACAAACATCCTTAAAATTATAATCCAGAACCAATAACAGTGAGTGCCTCTCAGTGTAAGATGTACAGAAATGCAAGGAACCCACAGAGTATCATCACCCAGCCATAGATAGTAGGACATCTTTATTATTAATTTTAGGTCCAATTAATAGTTTTTTTAGAAACCGTGGAAAAAAATGTTTCTGAATCCCTATATTGTACTGAGGGTTGGTTCTATCAGGAAGACTCTAGGAGGTAAATAACTTCCGGTCTGGGTATTCAGCTAAGCCCCTTACAGGAGGGGAGCAGTTTACATTAAGAAAACAGAGTGTTTATGTCTTATGAATAGTGGGATCACCTATGGCTCTTTATAGTGTGGCTTGCACCGTGTAAGTACTGAACCTGTTCTCATCCTCGTTTGACAGATACGACGTAACTCAGAGAGCTCTGAAGAGACTCTGAGAGATGTTTACAGAATTGGCAAATAGTACAAGGGAGAATAGCAGAGGAAAATTTGGATTAATGGTAACTTTTTAATACATAAGTTTTGTTGCCTGTAAATGGATTATCTTGCAAAGTAGTTGATTCCATTTGACTTTGAATGTCTAAGTAGAGGCTAAATCTTCCAGAAGATTGTAGAAGAGATTTCTTCCTTGACTTCTGGTGTTTTTCTCTGCTCTCAAAGAATTCAAGTGTTTGGAGAAGAGCAATCCATTTAGAGGAGTCATAATTAATAATTTTTTGACAGTGAAGATAGTTTGACCATGCAAGTTTGCTTGTAGAAGCTTTTTTTTTTTCTATTTCACAATCTTCTACAATAATGTATGTTCTGTTTGCCCCTGGAAATTCATAGATAGACTTACCTCAAGGCAGGATCATAGCCTAAATGATTTTTTGTAGTTCATTTCCAACAGCATGATTTTTTTCTTCTTTTTTAAAAAGTCTTCCTTTATATTGTGGGTATCACCAGCCTGGCTATTTGCTTCCTTTAAATAAACCAACAGCCAGCTCAACTTATTTCTCTTCTATGGAAAGGCCGGTAGGTGCCATTTGATTGTCAATGATACTTCTAGAAAAGCAGAAAGCTGCTCAGGTGCCAACCAGTGATGAGTCCTTATAAATGGGTTATCTGTAGAATCATAATGACATATATTTGGGAACCAGACACTTGTGTTTATGGATGAATGAGGAGCATGGTGAATCCTCTTAGCACTCATGAGGCTTTGTGCCTCCCTCTTGATGAGACTTACCGTGGAATTCCCCTTGGGCTTAGTTTGGCTGCAGAGCTCTGTGAAGTCCCTCTCTGGAGTGCTTTACTACTGTGTTGACTGAAACAGTTTCCCAGAGTTTAAGCATCAGCCCAGACACTGCAGTTTCAATGAAGCTCCTGAAGTGCAAGCCTCCCTCCTGTGTGAACTGCCCAGCTCACAGGCCTGGGCTTCACAGAAACCCTTGTAATGTTTCCATCTTTTAGCCTATCTGTACCCATCATATGAGCGTGACATAGTGGACTGACTTGCTCTCCTTTGCCTTCTCTCCCCCAAGCCACGGAGGGACAAGTAGAAGGAGCTGGCTTGTTGCACTGAGCCCACCCCAATGAGATGAGCTTTTCCTGGCCTCTGGCTTTGACCAGACCTGTCTCTTCTTCCCTCAGCACTTACTAGAAGGGAGGACCTTGGCGTTAATGCAGATTTGAGTGCCGCCTTGCCTCTCCCTTGGGTGTTATTGATTGGGAGGCTTCAATTATTTATCAAATTTATAAAATGTTCATCTTGCCAAGGTCTCTGGGCACATGAACAAGAATAAAAATATTAATGAATAATAGTAATAAAAAAAGCCCACCAAACACAGATGCACATTCTGATGGGTCTACATCAACTCCACTGGAAACCTGGTAACATTGATTCAGAGCTTCCTTTACAACTTGATTTTTTTTTCTGATAATATGAGACACCCATTTCCAAGGGGGTTTGTCTTCCAGCGTAAAGCAAATGCATTAACAAGTGAAAAGATGGAACACATAGATTTATTGCTTAAGGTCAGGCCAAACTGAAAAGACAACTCAACTGCCATGTTCAAGATGTCAGTTTCCAACTACCTCCTCCATCTTGCCTTTTTTGAGGAAAGCAAAAATAGAAGTTAATTTTTAAAAAGAGGATTTTGCATTAACTGTCCCAGATTTTTGTCTAGACACACTGAGACAAATTATCCTCAGGAGTTTTCTTGGTCTGCAAGTGGGGAAGATTCTTTGAGAAGGATATCCTGTGCCAGCCCGAATGTCTGCTATGCATTCTTTTGCCCCTGTCAAAGGGTTGTCTCAGTAGTGATGAGTTGTTTTAAGCAGGGTGCTGGTGACTTATTTGCTCTTCAGATATTCTTCAGTAAAAGGGACGTGAGGTGTTTAGTTAGATAGGAGAAGAATGTGTAAGTTTGAGGAACTTTTCACAGTGTGTTGCATCTGAAATCTTAATGCCACATACGACTTTTTTCTGGTAAAGCCTCCTGCTCTGTTTCTATCCACTGCTGAGACAAGCAAACAGCAGAGGCACCAAGAAGAAATCAGGACAATTCTTTTTTATTAGCTTTTTTTTTTTTTTTTTCTTTTTAAGTTCATTGGAGTATAATTGCTTTACAGTGTTCCATTAGTTTCTGCTGTAAAACAAAGTGAATCAGCCATACATATACATGTATTCCCTCTTTTTTGAATTTCCTTCCCATTTAGGTCACCACAGAGCATTGAGTAGAGTTCCTGTGTTATACATTAGGTTCTCATTAGTTATCCATTTTATGAAAAGTGAAAGTGAAAATGTTAATCACTCAAATCATGTCTGGCTCTTTGCGACTCCATGGATGAATGTAGACCTCCAGGCTCCCCTGTTTATGAAATTCTCCAGGCAAGAATACTGGAGTGGGTAGCCATTCCCTTCTCCAGGGAATCTTCCTGACCCAGAGATTGGACCTGGGTCTCCTGCATTGTAGGCAGCTTCTTTACCATCTGGGCCACCAGGGAAGCCCCATTTATTTTATATGTTGTATCAATAGTGTGTATATGTCAATGACCAAATGGCCATGACCACCAGCATTAACAACCTACATCACTAATGGGTCAGAGAAGACCCCTGGCAGCTAGATTTTACAAATAGAAAATAAGTCACTATAGGTGAGACTGTATGTTATTTTTTTTCTTTGAAAATCTGGTTATGATTAATGTGTTTGCCATTAGGGACCCTCTGGGCTGTGGTGCATATCAGAGTTCCATCAGTACATGAGAAGAAAAAATATTTGAGCTCAAGTGAAGGAAATGGCAACTCACTCCAGTATTCTTGCCTAGAGAATCCTGTGGACAGAGGAGCCTGGTGGGCTGCTGTCTATAGGGTCTCACAGAGTCGGACACGACTGAAGCGACTTAGCGTGCATGCATGTATTGGAAAAAGAAATGGCAACCCACTCCAGTATTCTTGACTGGAGAGTCCCAGGGCCAGGGGAGCCTGATGGGCTGCCGTCTATGGGGTCACACAGAGTCGGACACGACTGAAGTGACTTAGCAACAGCAGCATCCCCTCAAGACAGAATTGTTGAACTAAAGCCTATAGATCAAGTCTGGCCTATTGTTTGTTTTTGTAAATAAAGTTTTATTGGCACAAAGCCCTACCCATTCCTTTATAGTTTCTCACTGACTGCTTTTATGCTGCAAAGTCAGAATTGAGTGGTTATGACTGAGACTGTGTAGCCCCCAAAGCCTAAAATATTTGCTATCTGGTCCTTTACAGAAAAAGTTTGCTGACCCCTACCTTATGAGAACAAACAGCAGTATAGCTAATAAAATGACAGTACTCTACATATTAATATTTTGTAACAGGCTGCTGATTTAACTTCTTTTGGCGGGTGCATGAGCAGTGTGAGATGCAGACAGAAGGCGGTTCTAGTTGCAAGGAATATCAAGGCCCAATGCTCTGTTGCCACTTTACCTTAAGCATCTGTGGTCCCTACTGTGGATGCGTCTGCTTTCTATACAAAATTGAAGACTGTTTAGAAAGAGAGTGAGATATGTTCAAAAGTACCATCAGGGTCAGGGGTGGTGCTAGATTTCACTGATTAATAGTCTTTACTGACCAGTTGATTTATAGGTAAAAGTTAGTGTATCACATGATCATAGGTAGAAATGTAAACTATGATACCTGGAATCTTTTTCTGCCTGTTTTGTAAAGAAAGAGTGGGAAGTTTTCTAGGTTATGTGTGGTAATTTCAGGAATATGACTGATGTTTGCTTATCAAGAACAGCATCAAAAACGAATGATGATGATATGGATTTGCTCAGGAATTCAGCATGTGAGTCCTTCTGGACAATGTTTGTTATGGCTTTACACAGATTTTATTTTTTATAGAGGACTATCAGGATTCAGAGTATAAAATGGAAGGTATGTGATCTTTGTATATGCTATTGTTCTTTCTTCCTCTTTTCGTGGCTTTTCCAAAGAAGGTCAGCCCTGTTTCTGTCTTCCAGTGTCCAAGCCTACATGTGCAAAGTAACTGTGCTGTCCAGTCAGAAGAAAAGATGATACAGTGTTTGAGAAGCAGGCATTTTTTTTTAAAATAATAATCTTTGCTTTTGTGGGTGTCTTTTAATACTTTTAGGATGTGGAAGAATTTTAAGAGAGTACCAGCTAGAGCTCCTCAAATTAATCTATAATTAATGATATCTCCCAAAATCAATCGTTGAGTTGCTCTTAACATGCATGTTTTGTTGACACATTTGTTGAGTTCATAATATTCTCTAATGTATCTTACCTCTGAGAACATAAGAAAAAATTTCCCATACCCATAGTACGTCTTTCTATATACAGAAAGCATGTGATTCAAGAACAGCCCACACTAGAAGACTCAGCCTTTTTGCCTCCTATTGAAAGTGTGAATGTCTAGATTCATGAACAAATTATGTGCTTATGTGCTTTAGCCATTTCAGTATAACTAACATTCTTTACCTTGTATCTCGAATTTAGGTAAACAGTTGAAAAATATTTGTTTTCAATGAGATGAATGCCCTCTGGTAGAAACATCACCAAACTTTTGCACTTGACTACATTTGGGGGGCCCAGGTAGGACTGGTACAAATATATCAAGTATAATCATGGGACAGTATAGGGATATAATTGACATAACTTAGACATTTCTTTGTTGTTTTAAGCATATGCTCCACTTAAGTATGGTAAATAGAAGATAGTTCAAGTTGTAGGAGTCTTCTCTGTATGGACTGAAAACAAAAGATTTAACAAGGTGCTAACTAACCACTTATTATGATAATTCCTTTAGTGCCTTTTACTTTAACATAAGAATCTCTCAGCTGGTAAAGTCATTTGGAAGCAGGGCCATTTGTAATGATTTTTTAATGGAGGACTTTTAGAGAATACCTTGGAGGGTGTTTTAAAACTAAATAGTTGCATAAGAGAGAACTGTTTAAAAGAGTATATGATAACCTGCTAGGAAAAAAGCCAGTGGAAGGGAGGAACAGGGTTTGGTATTGAAGTTTCACCAAATGACAACTTTATGTCATTTGTCTCATTAACTGCCAGACGATTCATCTTCAGTTCAACAGGGAATGCTTACCAAGCCAGGGATGTGGGCCTGCCAGAACTCAAGTTTTTATAGAAAGCTTTATTTTGGAAATTTCTAATCGGAACACACTTGAAATCTAGCTCTCAGAAGACTTTGTAAAATCATTTATAAGTAAACAGGGAAAGGAGGCAGCAAGAGTTAAGTATGAGGAAGCGGCCCTTCTGTTGGGGACAGAATTGTGAAGAAAGAAGAGGTTGTTTGTATATTCTGTTGAGTTCCGTTCCGCCCAACAACGCCTAGTTTTACTGACTGTAGCTGCAGCAGAAAAGTTGTAGCTTGTTCTGCTCCTCCTTTTTTTCCCAGTTGGATTGGATGGAACCTTTGGATATGAAAAAAAAAAGTCATCAAGGACCATTTTGTATTGAAAGATGATGTTCTGCATACTTAATAGGCTGAATCACCCTTTCCCTTTTCAGATATGGCTCATGTCCACTAAGCCATGGACACAGATGATAAATACCATTGTACTTGTCATATCACCAAGTACCATATTTTCTGAGGCAGTGACATCTCTTTGCCCCAGCATTTGTAAGGGACTGTACTCTGGAGTCTAACAGCCTAGCCTGACAGTGTCTGTTCATTTGCAAGAACTTACAGGTATGTTAATGGCTTGGTGAGAATTGACTTATGCAAAATTATGTTTCTTAAACCAGTGCCTTTGATCAAGCTCTGATGCTTAATTTTCTGTTATCCACTGACTTGTGTCCTGAAGTGGGTGAGAGTATGGGATTTGACTTCTCTAGTGTGAAAGGTAGATTGTATGTGAGAGTCTAAGAGAGGCTTGCTAAAGATTCTTATGGGAGAACTGCAAGAATTTCTCAGATAAAAAGTGCATGACTGAGGTTGTCCTATGGATACCCTCTTACTGGGTATACCCTCCTACTGGGTATACCCCACAAGCCCCAATATGAGAAGCCATCAAAGTGTCATGTATTGATAATAAGCACTCCTGATGATGTTTCGATTCACAGGTGTTTATTTAGGAAATGTTGAGGAGCCTATGAAGGGACATTTTGTATATAAAGGGGTTGACTTTCTCTTCTTGACAACAACAGTCTCTATCTTAATATATTTTGTTGAAATGGTTTTGAACCCTAAGCAATGTTACCCAGATTGATCATGCCCATTGTTTACTCAATTTGGCTCTGAATAATTCTCAGATATTTCTCTGAGTCAGATTCACCCTAAGAGGTTGAATGTTTACTGTCATCTTTTCCCACTTACCTTCATTCATTTATAAACATGTGTTCATATTAAGCATTTGGTCAGATGGCCCCATCTCTGAGGAGCCTACTTTATTGGGAAAGTAGAGAGTCACTGGATACTTTAACCATAATTTGGAAGGTGCTTTGGGATAGGGTAAGTGCAGATTGCTGTGGGAGCCTTGAAGAAGAATATCTAAACTTTAGAAATTGGTCCTAAAGATGGATACTGGAGGGGACTTTGGAACTGTCAGAGTGTAAGAATTGGGAGAAGGGTGGGAAGAAGGAGGATGGGAGGATTATAGGTTGAAGGTTCCTTTCCCAAGGCATGACTGTATCAGAAAACTTGTGGCATTCATACATTTGCAAGGACTTTGGTTGAGCTGAGCAGAGTGAGTGTAGAGAATTGGGCAGAGAGACAAGAAGGGAGTTGGGGAGATGAGACCACCTTGGAGGTCCTCGGGTAACCCATGGATAGGATTTATCCCAAAGGATTTTGCATGGCGGAAGTATCTCAATGATGTATATGTTGCAGAAAGAACATTTGGGGCAGCAGGAAGAGTGGGTAGGAGGGCTGGAGAGCAGGACCTGAGATAGGGCTGCCAATAGGGTTGACCAAGTTCAAGTAATTCAAACTGATATTAGTGGGTTTTCAGGGTAAGATTTAAAAAATGAGTTCCTAAAATGTGTGGCAAAGGCAGCATGGTAGAAAGAAACAGTGTGGCCTGATGGAAAGGCATGGGCAGAGTCTGGCAGATCTGGGTTCAAATCCCAGTGTGATGGTTACTAGCTGTGTGGCTTTGGGTAGTTTCCCCATCTCTCAGCTGGCTTCTCCCCTTCCGGACAATCAGGGCGAAGCTTCTTCTTCAGAGTGTGTTGAGAGTGAAATGAGTTTGTATCTGTGTTAAATGTGTAGCTTTTGATAGCTGCTCTTGAAGGCACGTGTGTGTGTGTGGGCATGTGCACAAAGAGAGAGAAGGCCTACATCTGGATACGTAATTTCTGTGTCCTGATTCAACACTGTTCATTTCCATGCTACACACTCAACCAATACTCCTTTCATGGTTGCCACGTGCAAGGTCCCAGGCCAGAACTCTGTTTCTCTCAGTGACATCTCCTGAGGGGTGGGACAGAGAATGTTTGTCAAGTAATTGGTGTTTGCATATGATGAAGAAAAAGAACCCAATGTCCACTGAATCAAAATACCAGAACACTACTCATCTGGGTTATTAACGTTTTAATTCAGATCAATTGGAAAAAAATAACCCTTTGGGGGCATCATTTATATCTTATTGAGTATTTTTTCCTTCTCACAATTTAGTTACTTTGAGAACTGAACACTCATAAAATGTTTTTGTGAACCCAGTAGAATCCATTTTCTCCAGGAGGTTGGATAGAGAGAGGAGACAGGAGTCATAAATCCTATTTAATTTGATTTCATGCATTTCATGAGAGAAGTTCCCTTCTTTATCCTCTCATTGTATTTCTCCTGAGACCTATAAACAGATGGTGTTAGCAGCAATTTAAGAATGCAAATAGCATCACAGAAGTTTTAGAAAGGAATATCCCCACTTTTTTTCCCCCTTAATACAACAGGAATGGTAAACCCCAAACCAAAATCATGCTCTACTGGTCAAAACCAGTCATTTCCTGCAATAGGATGGCTGCCCCAGTCCAGCTGTCTTTTTCATCCACCCTGGTTAGAAAACAGTAACTATTTCTGAATCTAACGAGTGTATTTGCTGAATCATCAAATGTTTGTGAAGGACCTGCTGTGTAGATGCATGGAAAAAGGAGTGATTATGAGGCTAAATAAGTAGTAACCCTTACAGTCAAGTGGCTTCTGTATGACTCAAGGCCAACATAACTAACTTTTAAGAAGAGAGACAGAGATATTGCTGTGATCCTCTAGAGAGAAAGGTTACTTTTTGCTCCTGCTGAGGGGTGCGATAGGTGGATGGCTCAGGAGGGAGGGGATATATGCATGCATATGGCTGATTGGCATTGTTATGCTGCAGAAACCAAGATAACATTGCAAAGCAATTATACTCCAATTAGAAAAAATAGTTAAGCAAAACAAATGTACTATACTGATATAAGTTGTTAATAATAGGGGAAACTGAATGTGCAGTACATGAACACTTTTCTTTCTGTAAATCTAAAAGTATTCTAAAATAAAAAAATAATAATACTTTTTTAAAAAAAGAAAAAAAAATGTTTTCAAAGAAGAATTGGATCTCCAAAATACTGTTCTAAAAAACCTTTCAGTATGAAAAGTCCCTAATTACACAGAGTTTATGGCATATCTTTTTAACTGTGTATTGTGTCTTATTTTTTCCTATGAGATTTTTGTTTGTTTTTTAATAAATTGCATTAGAAAAATGTCCTTGGAAGGCATTTACTGTTCTTAAAACATCAATTTAGAGAGTCAGGGAAAGCTCCTCATTGCAGACAAAGGATGGACTGAAGTTTCTTTCATTCCTAGCCAATTTGGTGACTTACACACAAGCACCACACTATCAGAGCCTCTCCCCTGGCAGCATGCACCAGAATTTATTGTACCTTTGATCTGAAAGGAACTGAGAAATCTCTTAGAAACATGACCTGAGAATTTCAAAAGTCATGCATACTTTTGTGCAAAACCAAGGCAACCAGAGCCTGTGAGTCCCAGTGTGAGCCCTTAGTCTCTACATTGTTGATTGCCAACCACAGTCCTCTAAGAGTCTCACATTCCCAGAGTCCCCTGGGGATAATTAAGATGGTGAAATTCATGTCTTCCTTAAAATAATCACCATCATAAATAGTTATCAATTTTTGAGCCTTTGCTTTGTTCCAGAAATGACTCCACACTTTATATGTATTATCTCTTTTGATAGCCTCAACAACCTCATGAGTTGATGAGGAAGTACAGATAAGGCAACTAAAGATACAGAGGATGAAGTAACTTGACTGATGAGTGGTGATACCAGGATCTGAATCTGGGCAGATATCAGTCACAAGTTTTCAGTGATGTTCAGTATTAGTATTATTTCTTTTCATTATTCTTTTCTGCTCCCCCTGCCCCTTTGTTTTTTGATCCTTCTGTCTCTGCTTCTGGTTACTTTCTTTGTTTTTCTCCAAAATAGGATGTGTTGTTTTCTTTATTTTCATTAAACTAATCTTTTAATTTTTTTTTAGCCGAATAACCAGAAAAATGAAAACTTTATGAAAAGAAAGAAGCTTGTTCAAAACTGAAAAAGGGACAGTGGGAAATAAGCTTATTTTTGACAAAGATTTTATGTTGCAGTGTTTGAATTCCAGGCTTCCAACTCCCAGAGATCATCACACATCTGTGATTGCAAACACCTTGTCCGCTCTAAGGAGCTGTGGACACCCTGGGAGTGCAGGTGTAGGTAGCGGTTCTCTAAGAATCAGGGGTTTTTTGATAAACATCTTTAAAACCCACTCTTAATTTTAATCTCCTTTTTTTTTTAAAAAAAATAAAGTATTGTTCCTGAACCAAGGCGGAAGCAATTCTGTTCCCAAGCTGGTGAGACTTTTGGAAGCTTGAAGTGATGCTACTGAAAACTGCATATTCAGAATGGCCTGGTGCAAAATGATCTCATGTGTAATGACACAGACAACTGAATGGGGCTAGCTCTGGAGTCTCAGATCAAGGAGATATGATTCCTAGACTGAGCTAGACACTGGCTCCTTATACATCTGTGAAATTATGGTGATATGAACAGGTTCCTCATGTACTTGGGGGGCTGGAACATGGTGAAATGTGGCTGCCTAAACAGTAATGACTGTATGGATGGGCCTTAATAAACTCTGTATGTTCTTACTGCATCTCATCTTTTCACACGTGTAAAGTTAGGTGGAACACTGAGTTTTTAATTCCAGTGTCCATCCCCTACTAGCTGTGTGACCTTTGGTGAATTTTCTAACCTCTCAAAACTTGTTTTGAGTTGTGAGAGTTGTGAGAATTAAAGAATATCTATTAGATGCTCTTGTGGTGAGTGGGATAGGGTACAGAGAGGCGGTCAGTTTAATTCACTAGTCAGTTTCTTGGGTTTTAACTTGATCTCCAGCATTTACTAACTTTGTGAGTTTGGCCTTGTTACTCAACCTTTCTGTGCCTTAGTTTACTCACCTCTAAAAGGGAATCATGATAATACTACATCTAGGGCTGTTATGAAGATTAAATGAATTAATACATGTGAAGCACTTAGAAGAAAGTTTATTATATGGTTAACATCACATATTAGCTATATTATTGCACATAGCAAGCATAAAAATAACATTCAACAAGTTTATTATTATTATTAGTCTTAATTATTGTAATCACTATTATAATTGGGCTTCCCCAATGGCTCAGCAGGTAAAAAATTCACCTGGAATGCAAGAGACACAGGAGATGTGGGTTCAATCCTACCACTCCAGCATTCTTGCCTGAAAAATCCCATGGACAGAGGAGCCTGGTGGGCTATAGTCCATGGGGTTGCAAAGAGTTAGACACAACTGAATGACTGAACACACACACATAATATTTGATTGTTATGTTTATAGCATAATATAACATAATATTACCTTTCAGAATTAGAGTATTTTTTAAATAGCAGTAGTAATATACGTGGGCTTCATAGGTGGCGCTACTGGTAAAGAACTCATCTGCCAGTGCAGGAGACAGAAGGGACTGTTCAATCCCTGGATTGGGAAGATCTGGAGGAGGGCATGACAACCCACTCCAGTATTCTTGCCTGGAGAATTCCATGGACAGAGGAACCTGGTGGGCTACACTCCATAGGGTTGCAAAGAGTTGGACATGGCTGAAACAATTTAGCATGCACAGTAATATACTTGATAAGAAAATGAAGATGAAATTTTAAAAAATCCCGAAAATGGGAGGAAAATGAAATCTAAATTAACAAGAATGTAAATTTGGCTGTTATTGATCAGATTCACTGAGGCCCCTTTTTGACCTTTGGTTGAGTGTCTGTTCTTTATGTGGGCTATCAAGAGGAGAAGTTCACCCTGGAGAAGTATTTGCTGAATGAATTTGCCGAAAATCCAGTCAAAGAGAGCAGTGTGATACACTCTGTTATCAGTGTCTGTTCTGGAGCCTCAGATGGGAGCTTTTCTGCCCCAGCTTCAGAGACCCAGGACTGTTTTATGTAAAAGAAAATACTTGATCTTGGCTGTTGAAGGTAAGAGTCCCCCAGGCAGGGAGGTGGCAAAGGGAAGTCTGTGTAGAGGTTTGAACCGAGGGATGAGGGCAGGGTTGGGTGCTTTGGGGGAACGGTGTCATGTGTGTCTGAGACACAAGATGCTGGAGGACAGAGAAGTGTTGAGTATTGTCTAGGTAGACTGACCAAGGGCAGGGGACAGAGCTGGAGAGGGTGGCCAGGTGGCCTAGGATGGACTTATATCTAGAGGGAGCCTGGAGAGAACTTTCAGTAGGAAAGGGGCTTTGCCAACCTTGAGAGTTACCAAGCTGAGTGCAGATAAACCCAGATCCTTTCAGAACAGGTGACTGTTTCTAGCAGAGAGAAACAGATCAGAGAACACAGACCAGAGCCCTGGAGGGGGATGGTGTAGCCGTGGGGAGCTGCCAGAGGATGCAGAACAGGGAAGCTTGGGGACCACAAAACTGTGGAGGAGGAGAGGAGGAAATGGCCAGATGGAGGCTGGAGATGTCTGACAGTGGTGTTAAAGGGATCCAGGGAACAGAGATATTTAGAAATAGTCTGTGCTTACCTGTGCTCACCAGTACTGAAGGCCCCAGCTTGGTCAACTGGAAGAGGCTGGAGAAAAGGCCACTGAGAAATTGTTGCCAAGGCCTTTTGGTGGTATCAGGGCCCAGAAGCCCAGAGTCAAGCAAGTTGAAGACCCATTTGGTTCTGCCACGTCAGGGGCTGAGGTATCTGCCACACCCCTGTGATGTGAAGAGGTGAGAAGAAGCAGGGAGGCTTGTGGGGACAGATGGCAGCTGCTGGCGGTCCTCAGTTGCAACCTGAAGAAGTGATCACTAGGCGAACTGGCTTCAAGCAAGCAGATTGTGAAATTACTGAGCAATTGGGGGACAGCCAGAAGTCCTGGGGAGGTGAGCTGAATTAATTGTACTCATGCCAGGTCTTGATAGCCCAGAGCTGAGCATCCGAAGCGATGGCTGCACAGAGTGAGGAGGCAAAATGCTTCAGTGACCTGGCCCTCAGAGGCAGCTGCCACGTATCCACCAACTGAAAATGCTGACACTCAGGGCTTGGTCTAGAGGTGGCAAAGAAGGACAAGTTTGCATCATATAATCTCTGAGTGTATGAGCTGCAGATGGGGGTCTGAGGCTTCCTGGTTCAGCCTTCTTGGGGAAACAGGCCCAGAGTGACCCCAGGGCTTGCTGAGGTCAGCCTAGAGTTAGTGGCAGTCTTAAATCCAGGAGGGCTTTCTTGCCCCTGTCTGCCCTCCACTCCCCCAAAGTCTCTCTTCTCTCTTCACCCCCTGCCTGATGCCATTTCTTGCCCTCTGAAGAGAGAGATTATCAATCAAGCTCATCCTAACTCTAAACTTCCTTACCACTTTGCTGTCTTCCTACCCATAGAAGCTCTTGCCACTCTGTTCCTAGGAGCTTGTTAGGTGGTTGGTTAACAAAATAGCTTGTGTATATTGCAAGTACATGTCTTCCCAGATGGCTCAGTGGTAAAGAATCTGCCTGCCAGTGCAGGAGATGCAGGAGCTGTGGGTTCAATCTCTGGGTCAGGAAGATCCCCTGGAGTAGGAAATGACAACCCACTCTGGCATTCTTGCCTGAGAAATCCCATGAGCAGAGGAGCCTGGTGGGTTATAGTCCATGATGTCTCAAAGAGTCAGACCCAACTTAGCAGCTAAGCTTGCACATTAAGGGGTACATATCTTGCCTGGAAAATCCCACGGATGGAGGAGCCTGGTAGGCTGCAGACCACGGGGTCTCTAAGAGTCGGAAACGACTGAGCGACTTCACTTTCCCTTTTCACTGTCATTCACTGAAGAAGGAAATGGCAACCCACTCCAGTGTTCTTGCCTGGAGAATCCCAGGGACGGGGGAGCCTGGTGGGCTGCCGTCTATGGGGTCGCACAGAGTCAGACACGACTAAAGCGATTTAGCAGCAGCAGCAGTAAATAGCTGTGTATTGGAGATACATAGTAAATAGTTTGTATATTAGGGATATATAATAAATAAGTTGTGTATTAGGGTGTTGATGGATGTAGTAGATATGACATTGTGTTTCTCCCAGGCAATGCATTCTCCCAATTACATTTTTAATATGGGTTTCTCCCTAGTTCATGGATGCACTCTCAGTCTGTAATCTAAATGGTCTATAGGCCAATCTCAATATTCTATCAGAGAAAACTTTTAACTAGAAAAATGAAGTCAAGCAAACTTTTAGTTAAAAATTGTTCTCTTCTTTGCTGTTACCTTCTTAATAGATTTCTAAGGGAGACTTAACCATCAGTCTCACAGAAGGAGCAAAAATTAGTAAATCTTTCCAAGACAGTTGTTCAGTTGATTGTGGATCAGTTTTCCCTTGGCTATTTTAAGTAGTGGGAAAATTGTACTCTCTTCTCAAACATGATGACAGAAGAAATATGACTGTTTCCCACCAAGATGTGAGAGTGAAGATTCCTGGCTTGGGTGAGGGATGTGGGAGTTGAACAGAAGAGTAGAAAAGGAATCCATTAATGATTTAGAAGACTGCTTCATTTCTCTACCTCTGCAACAGAGAGACAGAGCTTGATCAATAGCCTCAAGGTCACTCATCCTTGGTATTTGCTATATCAGCTAGTCTCTTTTAAAGTTTTGAAAACTATCCCATCCATCTGTCCTAAAATGGTTTGGGTGGACGTAGTGCAGAGAGATAGGGTTTTATGGAGCCAGTAGGGATGTTGGAAGAGATGGGGGTCAGTGTGGTAGGTGTATGAAGGGGAGTTTACAATACAATTTCAAGGAGTTGAAAGACTAATTTAGTTCAAGATAGAAACTGGGGAATCAATGGAGAAATCCCTCTTATAACTGCTGATCTGCACCGATAAGGCAATCATTATTGCTAAATAAACGCCTGGCTGTAATGTGGTTTTATTAATCCATGTGTCTCCTCTTCAGTTATTTCTGTGTTATATTTTCATTGGCTCTTTCCTTTTAAACGTAAACATTGCCCCCTAGGGATTTGCCTAGTCATGTCATGTCTTCTGTTTATTTGTTGTTGTTGTTTAGTCACTAAGTCATATCGACTCTCTTGAGATCCCATGGACTGTACCCCGCCAAGCTATTCTGTCCCTGGGATTTCCCAGGCAAGAATACTGGAGTGGGTTGCCATATCCTTCTCCAGGGGATCTTCCCAACCCAGGGATCGAACCTGCATCTTCTGTGTCTCCAGCATTGGCAGGCAAATACTTTACCACTGAGCCACTTGGGAGGTCCTCTGTTTATTTACTTTAGTATATATTGGCTTAGTTGAGCTTTTTACAATAAAGGTTCTCTCTGACAGACTGCCGTTAGAGAAATTCAAGCATCTTATTCTTCTGCTGAACAGAGCAAGTGTGATGCTCTTTTGGTACCTTATGAAGGGGGCTTTGATGGTTGTACAACCCAGCATCCAAATGGTGATCAAGAGATGAAAGGGGCCTGGCCTATGACTCCTATTCATCCAGCAGATGTGTTCCTTTTGGTTATCTCATTGTTTGAGGACTCTGACCAGAATATCTATATTAACACTTAGAGTTAACTGCTTTTGTCCTAGTATTTACTTATATTTGCTAATGTCTCCATCAGCCAAAAAGGGAAAAAACAAACAAATGAAAAGAGTCAAATAACTGACCCTTCTCTCTGCAACATTCCAAAGCAATCCTTGGTTCCATGCAGACTCAAAGGCAGACAGAACCAACGGTGATGACAGTTACTTTTAAAAGTTTCTCACCAGAGAGTTCTTCTGACTGTGGACACCTCAGAGGTAGACACCCTGAAAAGTTCCAGAGAACACATGTGGTTTCCAGTGAAAATACTATGCAAATATTTTCAAATGTGTTCTTGACTATGGTATTTCCTCTCTATTCATTGCCCCGAAGAATGATGTTTTCTTATTTATTGATATTTAGAAAAAAAACAAGTGGAGAATTTCCTCTTTCTGATTGGGTCTTAAGATCATATAAGGCAACACCCTGGAGATTAAAATCTCATATTTTATGGAAAAAAATTTGTATAATTGTCTCTGAGTTTGAAAGACATTGTCTAAAAAATAACTCAAGCTTGAAGAATGTCTAGACTCTTTCAACATATGTAACCACTGGGAATATGGTAAAACAACAAGTGGTTTAGTTTCAGATGGGAAGTTATTTCTTTTAAACCTGTCAATGAGCAGACAGGCATTTGAGGGGAAGTCTCTTTACCCTAAGATTCCCCAGCCTGGGAAGAGAAAGTTCAGTTTACTCCCAGTTCCCAACATGGAATGTGAAAAGAGAAAATCTGATTGTTCTTTCTTCAAATGCTGCTGAATTATCCTCCTAGCGTTAAGTATCAACCACGACAGCAATTCCACTGTAGAATATTATGAGCAGAGTTAATTATAACTGTTTAATGAGGCAGATCCCAATTTTCAGTAGATCATGAACCTTCATACATTAAAGGAGAGAGACAGTTCACATTTTTATTCAACTGACATTTGGTTAATATACTTCAAACAAGTTTTGTATATACCAAGCTGATTATGAAATAGCTTTGCCCTGTTCATAAAATGCTATTAGTAAAATGAAAAAACACCCATGTTGTTCTTATCATTTACCAGCTTCGTGATGTCATTTTCAGTTTATCAAGAGACCCCTCTGTAAGAAGTATCATTGTATGTCTCTGAAGGTCACTAGGTTAGCAAAAAAGAACTGGCTTCTACCATCAGTCACATTCAGATTAAAACCCCTTCTTTGCCACCTGCTATTGTCCTGGAGCAGTAACAACAATACTGCCATTTGCTGAGCCGTTATCAGTTTGAGCATGAAATTATCACTTTCCTAGGCTAGGATGTGGTTAAATAGAGGCCTTTTCTTCTGGTTCAGACTAATGCATGTGCTAAGCTGTCCATCTAGGAGCTTATAGACATTCTCTCATCTAGTTCTTTCAACACAGTCTTAAGAAAGATGTTATTATCACTGTTTACAAGTGAGAACACCTAGCCTTGCCCAAGGTTAAGGAAGTTGCTCAACGTCACAAATTAGTAAGGTGGAGGAGATTTAAACCCTGAGCTATCTTTTGACCTCAGTGTTTCACAGCCTCCCTGTGAAATAGGTATTTTATCAGTTCCCTAGTCCTCGATTTCCTCTTCTGTAAACAGGGAGAGGATTTGCCATGAGGATTTGAGATGACATTTGTGAGGGTGTTTGTCATGTACCAATGATGGATTAAAGTGGAGCTGTCATCACCATTAGCACCACTATCAAGATCTAACACTCCACACACTCAAAGGTGTGTACAGAATGTGCACAATCAGACTATAAGGGAAGTCAGCTGTGTGTGTGGTGTGTGATCTCTTCTCTATTTCCAGTAGCTCTTTGCACAGACTGTAGTGGTTGGAGCCTAACACTTGCACATGCATTTTGCCCACTTTGCTATTTTCAAAACAAAAAAGAAATTGCATAGAAACTACCCTGTCGAGAACAGAGGTGTCTGTGACAAATTGGTTTAATTGAAAACAACTTAAAAAACAAAAAAACAAACTCTACTGGTTTAGAGCTGGTTGCGGGGGGGATCAAATTAACCATGGAGAATCTAAGTGGAGGGTTTTATTGATTGCCGTAGGCATGACCTAAATTGCAGAGTGTGAGTTATAATGAAAGTACTACTCTTTCTGCGCTACTAATTGAGAGGCAGCATTTTTCATATGGTGAAGTTGGGGATGGTGAGCACAGCCAGGAATCTTCTCCCAGCTGTGGCCCACAGACCTGTGCGGCTCCAAGACCATTTGCCCACCCTGAGGCATTCACTTCTCCAGTCACAAACACAGATGATTATTTTATGAAACAAGATTTTGAAAAATTGTTTTTTCCGGAAGGCATTTGAGGTACAGCCTACAGGTAAACTTATACAGGTTGAGATATTTTAATGTGAAATAATTTCCATGCTGTTCTACTTCAGAGGAAGGGAGGACAACTAGCCCTCTTGCTGTGTGGGTCACAGAAATGACTACAGAATAGGGATCAGCACACCTGTGGGCCAGATCTGTTTCTATGAATACAATTTTACTGGAATATGGCAGCTTCTGTGTGTCATTTTCGATGGCTGCTTTTGTGCTAAAACAGCAAAGTGGAGTGCTTGCCTCAGAGGGACACCATGTAGACCGTACAGCTGGGAATCTTTGCTGCTTGGCCCTTTCCAGAAAACCCATGCCAGGCCCTGCTGTGGAAGCTGGGGAGGTTTCAGATAATCCAGTCGACTACAAACAAGCTCAAGCTGCTTTCTTTTCATGTCCAGAGATGCAACTTTGGCAAGGAGGGGGAGGCTTGGTGGTCACAGTTGATGTGTGTGTCTCTCTGGGACTACATCCAGGAACGTTTCAACCCTCATTTTCAGCATTTGATGGTGCCTATGAACCACACAGACAGAGAGGCAGAGAAAGGAGACATTGTATCTATGAAAATACCAAATTACAGGAAAGAAGACTGGGGGAAATTGACTAGAAATAAGAATGAGGCATCACCTCCAAATGGGGGCCACTGGTCCATTTATTTCTGGGTTGGGGCAAAGGCTCTGAGGGCTCTGGACTCTCCTCTTTGGGAGACAGAGTTAACAGGTTAAAAAAGCAATACAGATGGGCTAACAAAATGGCAGAGCACAATTGAAAGCCAAACCAAAACAGTACCATGAGGTTCGCTTTGAGGTTGGATAGAGCTGTGTTTTACTGTTTGTTGGAGATTGGGCAAGTTATTTACCTTCCTAGTTTTCTTATCTCTGATACGAGGAGAAAGGTCACTTTAAATTAGTTCGTGTACACATAAAGTGCCTCACACGATCAGTCACATGAGGAAATCGTGGTTGTTCTCCCTTATTCACCATCTACTTTTCACAGATTTGTAGTTATGGTCGAGGTGAGTATCATTCGAAAAGGGAAATTCTTGGCTGTAGAGGGACTTGGGAGGTCTGGGACGACGGCTGAATCTGATGTTAAGTAGGCTGGATTCCTTTTCTTCACATCATGATCTGAAACACGGGCATCTCACCCTCGTTGACGTGTTTCCATCTCGCTGTGTTTGATGAGAAGACAGACTCTCGGTGAGATAACAAGGAGAGACACAAACACAGTCTGGTGAGATCTGTATTAGGAGAGACTATCATTTATGGTCTTTATTTTCCTCTTAATGTTGTCATTTCGGGTAAACCCTGGAAGTTCAGGGATCTGAAGAACAGGGTGGGACAGACTTTTCTCAGCATCTTCCTGGCCTCTGGCCCTCCATCCTGGGTTTCTTCACTGCCCACATTCTGAGGCCTGCCATGGCTGCCAGCATTAGGCCACCCAGGTTCTTCTGTGGCTCCCTTGGCTGGTTTCATGCCCACTGATGCTCTTGGTCACTTCTTTGGCCCTCTTTGGTGACAGGCACCTATGGATGTTCTTGCTCAGTGCTCTGGGCACAAGGGAAGCCCGGAGGACCTGAGGCCATCACACAGATGGGCCCAGGTCAAGCATGGCACCATCTTACAGCTCTTAGAGGCCCCGAGAAGAGAGGATACATGTCGGGCAGCTGCTTCCTAGAGCCACCGCAGGCTCCTCAGCCCCCACACCCTCAGACATCTGGGGGGGTCTGTTAGTTCTACCTAACCCTAGGATTCGGCCAATGGCTGGCCAGTCCCCATGCTTCCTCTGCAGTACCTGGCTCACTGAGTTATACGTTCACATTGCATCTTTTCTCTGCTCAGTTCTCCTCTTCTGAATACCCCCTTCCTTGCCCCAAATTTCTTTGTCTCCTTGATCATGTAACTGAGGGTATCATTCTTCTCTGGCGGTCACTTCTGTGACCCCTTTAGAGTCGTGGGGGAGGTTTGGCTGCCCCCAAGCTTGGGCTCTCTGGGGCCCCAGGTGACTGTCCTTAGGGCATTTCTTTCCTGGCTCCTGACCCAGCCCCACATTATTGTGACATGGCTTGTTGCAGAGAGTTCTAGTTTTCACACCAATGCAGCACAGTCACTTGAAAGCCAATCGCTTCTTTTTAGTGGTAGGTAAGGCTCTTTAGAGTCCTCCTTACCCTCCACCTCTCCCTATCCCCAGCCCTGAGATTAACAGAAATAAGCCCAAAGCTTCCTTGAAATGTGTCAAGCAAAAACAAGCAGTCACTTATACAGAAGCCCATTTCATACAGCCAGGATTCCTGTATCCAAAGCTATCCGGATGACTTAATGGTGCCTTCAGGGACCCTGGCTTTCTACCTTTTCCTTCTGCTATCCTTAGCTTGCGTGCATGCGAAGTCACTTCACTCATGTCCAGCTCTTTGCGACCCCTTGGACTGTGTAGCCTGTGAGGCTCCTCTGGCCATGGGATTCTCCAGGCAAAAATACTGGAATGGGTTGCCATGCCCTCCTTCAGGGGATCTTCCTGATCCAGGGATCGAACCTGCATCTCTTATGTTTCCTGCATTGGTAGGCAGGTTCTTTACCACTAGCACCACCTGGGAAGCAGCAGGTAGTCCTTTTTCTCATGTTCATGACGTTGTGGTCTCGGGGTGACTGTGTTGCCTCCAGGGTGTCAAATCTGTATGCCAGGTGGAAAGAAGACAATGAGGTTTGACCTTTTCATTCAAGAAGAGAAGGACCACCCCCCCCACTCCGGACTTCTTGCCGTATCTCAATGGCCAGGATTATGACACGTGCCCACCCTTAGCTTCAAGGGAGACTGGAAAATCAATAATATTGGCCTCTCTCCCTCAAAGGTAGAGGGAGGCAAGGGAAAAGGGGTTTGTGGATGGATTTTGAATAGCAACCCACAATATCTACCAAAGGTCAGCTGTTTCAAGAGATGCTGGCAGTCTATGATGTCATAGGATTACAATTTGTTTAGTTTTTCTGACAGTTCAAAAACTCTGGCTGATTCAGATCATTAATTTAGTGAGAAATTGGTTTTGGTGGAGTATTTGGGCATCTTCTGTGAGCAAAAGAATCGCCAAATCAGTCAATAGTTTAATCATGGAATAAGACAGGGTAGTAGGAATCATATTCCACTGTCTTAGGGAACAAACTTTTTAAGCCCTTTAGAAGAAATCTCATGAAAACAGTTGATGAATTATATAAATTTAAGTTCTTCTTTTCTTTGGGGTAAGGCTGAATTACCCCCTACTTTCCAAAACATGCTGGAAATGCTTTATTGGCTTAATTTCAATTCCTGTATATATATGAAAGTAATAAAGCTGCATTTCTTTAAACATATTTCATAATTTAGAGTTTTCATAAATTCATGCTGGCTTTTCTTTCTAGTACACCATAAATTGGATTATACTGCATATCGATCATATCGTAGTAAGAATATTGGAATAGCATGAAAGTTCATTTAAGGAGGAAGCTTAAGGTGGCAAAGGTAAAGGAACTAAGGTAAAAGCAATATAAGGCAATGGTTGCATAATCAAAGATCTGCAAACCGTGGCCCATGGGTCAGGTGAAACTTGCCATCTGTTTTTCATAAATAAAGTTTTATTGGAAAATAGCCAACTCATTCCTTCACATATCTCATGACTGATTTCATGTTACAGCAGTAGAGTGACATGCTAGTTGTAATAGAGACAATGTCCCACAGGGTTGAAAATATTTGCTATGTGGCTCTTCACAGAAAACATGTGACCATCACTGGTCATGGGTGCTTCTGTGATAGCTGAACACAGTGATTAAGGTTCCACTTCCCTTCCATGTGGAAATCAATTTAATGTTTAGATAAAAATAAGATAAATAGGTGATTTAGCAGAAATGCATTCAAAACTCTCGGACAAGATCCATCAGGGCATTGGGATATTTATTTTCAAATTAAAAAAAAATACAACAACAAAAACCTGGTTCTATTTCTGTCTTTGGCACCATGTTGACATTTTGTTCCAGCTCTGTGTCTGTAGCCAGCACCTGAGTTTGCCCTTTGCTGGCTCTGTGCCTTTGAGATGACATGGAGACATTGTCAAGGGTGTGGGGGCTACAGGGTCTCTGAGTGTCCTTTCTTCACTCAGTTCTCTGATTCTGTGACAACATAGATCACTTCTTATCTGAAACATAGGGATTCCTTTTATTAACAATATAAGTACCACGTTGTCTTTTCCATTTGGTGCATGTATTGACCAGAATGCCCAGCATATTAGGTCTGTGTTAGTAAACGTTCACAACTCGTTTTGAACAAAGCACATTCTCTGGTTCAAAGGTACAAATGCTAAGAGATTGCCTGATTCCTGCTCCAGCTGGTCCAGGGGTTCCCTCAGGATGGACGGCATTGGCGGAGAAAATGATGCAGTCTCTCGCTCAAAGCACTGGGCTGCATGTTTATTTTAAGCATCAGGTTTTCTTTTATACTTTTACAAAAGCATTAGGTCAGAGGTATGACATCTTCAGTTTCCCCTCACCCATATTTACTGTCTCCATAAATCATTGTTGTCCTTCAGAGTTCCCTCTTAAGTGTCCTAGTGATGACATTGTAACTCAAGTTTGTCTCTGGGCTGTATATTACATTCCTCAGTTTATTTCTTATCTCTTTAAATCCTGTTATCCCCTAGTAACTTAAGCTCATCATCTCCTAAAAAAGGCTTTTAGCTATTAGTGTCTCTAAAATACCTACTTCCCATAAGCTATAGTAAAATATGCCAACACTACAACATACCTTAAACTTTTAGCTTCTAACTATTCTTAATTATTCCTAACCCCTAAACTCAGCAAACTTCTTTTGCCATAAACATTCCCCTTACAGGCAGGTTTCAGATAACAATGTTTCCCATGGTCTCAGGCTGCAGCCTATGTGCTCATCCTGGAGCATTCTTTGTAAAGATCCTTGAACAAATGTCAATAGTTAACTTTATGGATTATAACATTCTTTCCAGCCACTCAACCGGAGGAAGGAAAGGACAAGTCAGAATCACAAGCCCTAACTCCTTCATCCCAGGACCGTGCCTGCGGGATGAGGAGAGGGGGTTGGGGCCGTGCCTCCATTTTGTCAGTAATGCCTATCGCCGCTCCCGACAAGAGATAGAGTGAAGAAATATCTAATATTTATTGAATGTGTATCATTCGCCACACCCTCTTCTAAGCACTTGATATACATTAACTTATCTAATCTGCACAGGAACCCCAAATTAAATACCATCATTAGCTCCATTTTACTGATGAGTAAACTGAGACAGCCTCCCCAAAGTCACACCATCATTGCACATCCTAGTTTCAGAACCCTACTCTCAACCACTCTTCTTCCTGCCTCCCTGTGGGTCAGATTTTGCACAGCAGCTATTCTCCACCTTCACAGCAGTCAAGGGAGAAAACAAGTATAAGAGATGCAGGTTGGAGTTCCTAGAAATTATGGACACTTTTGAAAATTAGAGCAAGACTTTTTGTCACTTACCAAAAAACTTAACTCTGTGCCATCAAGATCACCCTCGAGGTTCCTCTTCTTAGCCTGTTCCTCTCTTTAGTCAGGTAAAAGCAATTTTAGGACAATAGTTCAGGCAACACAGGTTGGAAACTGGGTCATTTTTGTGAAATCATCTTTCTTTGCCAAAACCATTTTTTAATTCTTTCTCAGAATTAAAAAAAACAAACAAGCAAACAAACCATGTGGAACAATCTGTGGCAGATGGTTATTTCGGCTCTAGGTGAGTTTTTGTCATTATACTCTGGGATGGAGAACTCTGCTTTGTATAATCATCTGTTATTTCAGTGAACTGCCAGCTAGGAACTAGTGGTTTAGGATGGGAATTTTTTTTTTTTTCCTAGAGATGAACATGTAAGCTCTCTCCACTTGAATTCTGTAGAACTGTAGATGCCATGTATAAACCAGTAATCTGACAGTTCAGTTGGGGGTTCAGAGAGGTGAGATGGAATTAGTTAAAACACGTTTGCCCTCTTCTCCAGGTTTAGCTTCCTTTAGAAAGTACAACCATAAACAGCTAAACTATGGTGTTCAGTACGAGCGCAAGTCCCTAATTAATTTATTTTGTGTTAATTAAGTTTATAATTATATAGTAAAACATTTACTTTCTCCCTCAAGAAATTGACTGAATCTTCTGAAGGGGCTTTGTGACTGTAATTTAGGTGCAATTAAGTTAAATTTAGTTAGGGTTTGGTTCATTTAGCTACTGCTAGAAGATGCTAGATGGGAGGAAATGAGCAACATCTCAGAAGCACCTCTGGATCTAGGGGGGGTGTGTGTCTCTCTCCTGGGCTCGGGGCAGCTGGTATAGGTGTCGAGGACAAGGGCAAACTGAACACCTATCAAGGTGAGGTTTCATGTTTGTCACCTATGTATATTCCTCAGCTGTGGAACTGTAGACTCCTGTAACTGTGGATAAAGGCAAAATATATTTGCAATTTTTTTGGTGTGTGTGGTTCTGGAATTGGAACTGAAGTCATGGAATAGTTTTCAGATGTTTTCCATCATGGGTGTGAAATCCCTGAATCCCTCTTCACAGTCAGTGATATCACCAACCAGAGGCCACAGTTTTGGCATCAAAAGGCCATTTTACCTCCTGAGAGGAGTGGGAAAGGGTCCTTGGCCAGCCCATGGCTTTGGTGGCTGGCTGTGGTTCAACACAGCCTTCTCGAGCAGTCCCAGGGCTTCTAACTGAGAGGACTGCAGCTTCGCAGGAGTGTGAAAATGGACATTTTGAGCAAAGTTTCCTTCTGGGAGTTTTTACTTGATAGCTTATAACAAAGAATTTGTTTAGGCCTATGATTGAAAATGCAGTTGAAAGCAATCATTTGCAGTGGCTGCTAAGTTGCCTGCAGGATGGAAGTGTCCTGCTCGTGACTGTGAATGGAAATCTGGAAAGTACAATTATTATCGTGAGTAGCATATGATTATTCTAGAGAATAGCACAAAAGCATCCTAGCACACCCCAGTGGTGGATGGACTTCACCTATTTTAAAGTCCCCTTGGTTCTTGAAGCATTTATCTCTTGGTGGATGACAGAAGTCCTTGTTTTGGAAATGAAGCTGGAGAATTTTTTTTTGTCCTAAAGTGCCAGGCTGAATTACACAAGATAATTTAAAAAGACGGTTTGATGTCCTGTCATCACAGTGAAAGGTAACTTATTACTGTATGATCAGTGAATGAAACATATACTTATAATAAGGATTTACCATATAGTGCAGGAAACTATAGTTAATGCCGTGTAACAAGCTGTAACAGAAAAGAATCAAAAAAGAATATATATTTATATATATCCATATGCAATTGAGTCACTTTGCTATATGCTTAAAACTAACACAATATTATAAATCAACTGTACTTCAATAAAGTATACTTAAACAAAATGTGATCACTGAGCCCACTTCTACCTATGTGTTTTTATCTATAAAATGGAAGTGCTAACCTTTCTTTTCAATACTTAACAAGCAAATGATATTCCCCTTCCCGAAAGAAGTGTTAAATATGACTCATATATACTTGAGAAGGTATAGGGAAATCAGGTTTTTATAAATTGGATGTTTTTTGCACCCAGTGTCTTAGTAGAGTAAAACAAAATAACCCCACAAACATAATGGTGAGATAACTTCCAATAAAGTGGAAACTAAGTTAGGTTATTAAAGAGGAAATTATGTCATATTAAAATCTAGAACATAAGTTCCACTCGATAAACAAAAATAATGATGTCAACATATGCCTCAATTCTTCCCAGTCCACAGGAGAAAATGAGAGAAGGGCCCAGAGATACAGAGAAAGTAAGACATGAGAGAGAGACAGACACAGGGTTAGAGAAAGATAGACAGAGAGTCAGAGAGAATAAGAGAGAATATATCCTCAAAAACACATTTGGGCATCTATGAAAAATGAAACAAAAGAAGGTATAAAATTGGGAGATAAACTAGAAAGACTCTTGGCTATACAGTCTGGGACAGGACAAGTGTTTGTGAAACTTCCAATCTAGAAAGCTTTAAGGAAGGATATGGTAATTAGTTGGTTCAAAGTCACAGTGAGCATTTACCACAAAGTCCTAAATGGACTCAATGAAGGTGGACCAAGGTCAGGAGAGAGATTATTTCAAATGCATTTTTTTTTAAACCAGTAGGATAGTTTGGAATTTCCAAGGCTTGGCACCTTGTCTAAATGTCCTAATTCTAGCCACTGTACTGAGCTGAGGAACTTGTAACTGGCTTGGGGAGTATTAGGTACTCATATGAACTCTACTCACTTCAATATGTTAGATTTATTTCATTGCTGTTCTAGAATGGGCAACTGAGGCTCAGAGAGGCCCCCCAACTTGGCCAGGAGGGCCAGGATCCAAGCTCAGTTCTGCTGGCTTCAGGTTGCTTCTTCTAAACAGCCATCCTTGTGGTTTTCTTTCAGGCCTCGTGCAATTAACAAAGAAGATAAAAATATAGGGCAACTGTACTTATTAAGATTTTGATTACAATGCCAGCTATAAATAAAGTTCTAGAATCTTGTAGAGTTAAACAGTGGATGGTAAGTGGCCATAATTATGAAGAACGGAAGAACAATTTATAATCCGGTCATTACTTCTATGCCTGAGTAATTATACTCTGTCCTTTCATCTATGTGACATTACAGATTTTTACAACTTTCACATAAGGCAGTGCATTTGTCTGTCACATGTCCTTTGAATGCCTCTTGTGCTTACGTGGATGATGATTTCTGTTTTGAACTAATAATGTGTGTAGAGTTACAAGGTAAGTAGCCTTTCCCTTTTAATCACTTTGACTTACTAAAGAACTTCCTGTAAGGTATGGAAAGCATTCCTTAAAATAATGTCAGATGTTTGGATACACTAAATTTTCACTATAAGAAAAAAACTAGAATACATTGTTTTTCCAGTGTCTTGGTTCTAGTTGATTCTTGGCATGGTTGCTATAATTCTTAACCAAGCTGTTATATTTGGTATGCCATGTATGCCATGCATACTTTATTTAAAAAAGAAAATAAACTGTGAAATCTGGTGTGTGTAAAAATGCACTATCTTGAAAATTCAGAGTTTTCTACATGTATAAATTGTACCTGAACCAAGGAAATATGAAGGGACTTCCTATGTTACTGCATGAAAAATCGAGGCATAGAGAATCTTCTTGTCTTTCAGATAGGGGTATTGCTGTGCTTAAAGCACTGAGGTTGACATCTGTTCCAGCTGCTGTAAGATATTGCTTCAGGGTTAGTCAGGGTCGTGAGGTGGGATGGGCTTTTTCCAAAATGAGCTCTTTTGAGCAAGTAAAAATGTCACAACAGTGGAGACTTCCAGAACTTTGGGGTTAAGTCAAGTCAGGGGTTCAGCTGGCTGTCGAAGTCTGAATGCGTATGAAGTCAAGTCAGGGGTTCATCTGGCTGCCCAAGTCTGAATGCTGTGTCTATGGGATTGACTTTACACTTTTCATGTTTCCTATGGCAATTAGAGTAGGTTCTCCATATTATCGAGACTTTTTGAAATGGGTCACCTGTTGCTGATAAGGAGTGGTCAGAGGGATTGGCTGTGGCATTAACATCCTGGGGGTTCCACCTGATGGGGAAATGCTTTTGGACCATGGATCCTGTTCTTGGTGGCAGGAATGGACTGGTACTCTTTCAGACTGGTGAGCATGTCTGGGACATTACCTTACGCACCTTGCTAGGGTAAGAGATGACCACTGGAATATGAGTTGGATTCACTTCTGATGGGTCTGATCTGGGACTTTCAATTTGGCATAAAAGTGTCAGGTCATGTTCCTCATAGGCTCATCAGGGGCAGGTGAACCACCTTCCAGACCCCAAATTCCCCATAGCATCTCAGATGTTCTGGAGGAGAGGCATGTTTTATTTCTCATTCTGGTGAGATAATTTCTGAGGTGATGGAAGTCTTTCTGCTAATGTTGTCCTGGAGAAAAGGCCCCAGAGAAAAAGGGCATGTTTGGGTGGAGGACCTCCTTCCCTCCTCGTAATAGTCTCCTGTTTCTAAACTCAGGCACGCACACTTTTCTGCATAAAAGGCTGAGGCCAGACGAGAATCTTGGAAGCCAGGCAGCTTCCTGAATGTGCCTGAAGCAGCCATGGAGGCAGAACTGTAGTCTGGGAGCAGGTCCCTGGGCAGCTGACAGTCATGCCCTTGCTTGTGGGGGCTGGGCAGTGAGGAGGAGGTGGTATGGCAGCAACATATGAGAGAGGGAACCATCACAGGGTTGGGGAGTGGCCACACTAACTGGACTCCTTGAAGAACAAGAGTTAAGCCCTCAGGATGTGGCCTTTGGCAATTTTACC
The DNA here is from genome assembly GCF_054371585.1 of Giraffa tippelskirchi. NCBI lineage: Eukaryota > Metazoa > Chordata > Mammalia > Artiodactyla > Giraffidae > Giraffa > Giraffa tippelskirchi. Next base: position 194,646,660 of record NC_137275.1, read on the forward strand.
TTGTCTGCACCAGAGCATCGAATGCAGTCCACCTCCCAAGATGTCCATTTCCAGGTAGCTCAAAGGCCTTTGTTTTTTGATCCTGTTCTCAGGCAGATTTGGATAATTCATGTTTATTGTAGTCAGATAGTAGATTATCAGGAGAAGGCAATGGCATCCCACTCCAGTACTCTTACCTGGAAAATCCCATGGACGGAGGAGCCTGGTAGGCTGCAGCCCATGGGGTCGCTGAGAGTCGGATACGACTGAGCGACTTTCACTTTTTCCTTTCATGCAATGGAGAAGTAAATGGCAACCCACTCCAATATTCTTGCCTGGAGAATCCCAGGGACGGCGGAGCCTGGTGGGCTGCCGTCTATGGGGTCGCACAGAGTCGGACACGACTGAAGAGACTTAGCAGCAGCAGCAGTAGATTATCAACCTCACTTCTCTTTGTTTTGCCTTTTGGATTATTTGGTGCTTAGCTGAGGTTTCATTATCTTGTGCACTTTGCTAATTGAATGGAGATGAGATTTATGAGGTACCTCTATTCAAGAGTAGGTAATTTGTTTGACCTTCCTCTCTGCTTCATTGGAACCATTAGTGGATCTGACTTTCCTGCTTTGCAGTAATAGGCAGAGACACTGGGAACTCCAAAGACCCGTGATAGCTGCTTTCTTAGCAGGCATCCTAACTGTTAATAATTTTCAGACTCTGTTGCTAAAGCATATCTTGGAATGCCTAATCAGAAAGTGGTGGTCCAGGACAAATTTTACTTTTACCTACTCTCTTCTTTGAAGGATCAGCTTGAATTTGGACATGGGATCATAGTTCTGCTCTGAGGCCTTATTATATCTGTGTTCACGCTCCAGTAATTGGGGCTACCCTCTCTACATGCTTGAGGTCTCTCAAATACATCAACAACAGTGCTTTACCTCTAAGTTCTCCTCTTCCTCCTGCTCTTCCTTTTTCCATCTCCTACTTTCATCTTCATCATCACCATCACCATCATCACCATCATCATCACCATCAGACCAGCTCTGGCTGCCCCACATCCACTTGTTTTCTCTGGCTTATTTTATGCATTATTTACTTTTCTGGAAATTTATTTCCAGATCCATTTTGGTCTATGGGCCTTGGTTTTACCCACGGCTGAGCAGAACTGAGCAACTTCCTTTCTGTATGTTTGAGGTTCTTGCAGGTTTCTGTATTTATAGGTTAATTGAGCAACAGGTTTTACATCATTTGTTTTCTGTTTGGATACTACATCATCGTACTCTGGATTCATATACTAAGAAGAATCACTGTCTGGAGTATTTTGGCAAAAACAAATCTAGACACAAATCTATATTGGCAGCAGCAAGTATGTGGTCTTCTATAATGAAATTGACAATGCCATGCTTATGTATTGAATGTTTGAGTCATTGGTAAGCCTCTGGTCTGAGAATCATGAAATAGTGTCTTTAGGAAGATATCATTTCACCTTACAGAGTTACCCTATAGATCTTGCAGTGTATGTTTATTGTCCTAAGTCAGAAGGCAAGGCACAACCCATAGGAGGACAATAGATTGATTTGGGTATTTCACTCTGTTTGTAGTACAAGCCTTTTGAGTATTTAATGCCCCTTAAACCATAAACGTTTTTTTCTTTCCTACTCTGCTTATGGCATTTTTAGGTTATTCCACAGATAATTGCAATGGCCTTGGTCTTTGGATGTGCTTCCCATCCTATGTGAAATCCCTGATATGATGGTGCTTGTGGCCTTGGACACTTTTCATCAGGCCCTGCTGATCAGATCACATCCTCCTTCAAATCATTGAATTTTAATTGTGCAAGAGCTTTGGTTTTCCTTACACATTCAGGCTTTGCCAAGAACTTTGTGTTTCCTGCATTAATTTTCAGCTCATAACTTAACTTCATTTTATGAAGTCAAACCTGAGCTTTAAAAGCCTTGCTGACCGTCCTCAGCCATTTACTTTAGTTTTTGGTCTTCAGCTAACAAATGGGCAACAGCTTCCTTTTTCCCACTCCCCATAATTCTGATCATCATGAGAATTAGAATGAACCAAGTCTAGTACTATTCCCCCAGGAGCTGAAAATGCTTCAAGAGGTGCTCACTGGGTGTTCTTGTGTCTTAACTCTGCAACCTTCCGTACACTTCTGACCAAATTTGTGATTTTATACAGGAAGCTTTGAAGTGATTTGATTAAACCAGTTACCAGTGAGAAGCAGCAGACCCTACACTGTATTGTCTCTCCCCTCCCTTCCATTTTGGTTCTTTTCCCAAGTCCATCAAAGTGCTATAAAAGTTTTAGACATTACTATGCTGTGGCTTAGAATGTATGCTGTCCTTGGTAGCCTGAGAGGAAGGTAGGGCATAGAAGATGTAGAGACATGCTCTCTCTACCCTCCTGTGCTTAAAGTCTGGGATGCAGGAAAGTAAACAGAAAAGATATAGAATTTTAGCAAAAGTACAAAAGAAGAACATGTTAGTGAATGGAAGAGAATGCTGTAGAAATTAAGAGAGAGTGAACTAATTACTCGAAGGAGATGGCTTTTATGCTGGATCTTCAAGAATGGTGAAGGCTTGCTTGGTAGAAGGTGATCTTAGGAGATGTGATGCTCCTGCTGCTGCTAAGTCGTGTCAGTCGGGTCTGACTCTGTGCGACCCCATAGATGGCAGCCTACCAGGCTCCATCGTCCCTGGGATTCTCTAGGCAAGAACACTGGAGTGGGTTGCCGTTTCCTTCTCCAATGCGTGAAAGTGAAGTCACTCAGTCGTGTCCGACTCTTCGCGACCCCATGGACTGTAGCCCACCAGGCTCCTCCGTCCGTGGGATTTTCCAGGCAAGAGTACTGGAGTGGGTTGCCGTTGCCTTCTCCGAGGAATGTGATGGTGTGTAGACAAAAGGAACATCCTTGGGAAGGAAACGAGGTGTTTGAAGGATGGTTAAGCAGCTGTTGGAATGAGTGCAGAGTAGGATCTAAGTTTAACTGTTGGGAAATTTTTGCCACAGTTGCAGGTGATACCATTTAAAAAGAAGGACTGACCATCCAGAGGTTCTGAGTTTATATTTCAGCTCTCATTCTGTTCCTGGGTGACCAGGGACATATCACAACAGCCATATGGGCTGAGTGACTCACCTATGAAATATAATTGAAAAGACACAAAAGCAAAGGCTAGTTGATGCAACAACTGAACGTTTCACAGAGATGTCAAGTGAGGACAATCAGGGTTTCAGCCCAAGTGCTAAAATAAAACAAAATTGCACCTGGCTCAAGTCTAACTGAAGGAAAGCATTTTACCCCCACCATTTCCTGGACACCTAATCCTATAAGAACACAGGAGATTCTCTGATTTTTACCTGGTGAACATTTTCCAGAAGGCTCCGGGGATGTTTGCTTTGCTTTCCAATGAAGGTGAGCTGCCATTCTGGCACCCTGGCCACCTTGCTGTCTTCAAGGTGGCACCGTGCCCTGCAGACACCGAGCTGGCACTTTCCTACTTCTCCAATAACAAATGCGATAAGATCTGCTTTTTTAGATTGCAGCTGCATCTTCCTTCCGTTCCCTTAGCATCCTTTCAACTCAGCAGTTTTCCTTTTTGCTTCAGATAAATTGCTGTTAATTTAAATGTACTGCAGATCCTTGCCATTTTATGGCTGATTGCTTCTGAGTAATAGGAGGAAAATGTGTGCATGTTTGAATGTAAAGAAATCTAAATAGGTCAGAAGCCAATGGTAAAGAAAGCACAGTGCTTCACTGACCTTCAGCCCCCTGGTCCTTCTCTTTGAAGAGGTCGATAAGTGGATCCAGAATCAGCAAATAGCAGAGACCCATCCGTGTTTTTCTTCTCTGCTTTCAACTTGACATCACATTTCTCATTCAGCACCTGCTTTATCCTTGTTCTTATTTAGCTCAGCTAAGTGTAAGCAGCGGTGGCAGAGTTTTTCTAAGAGTTGTTTTTGATAAAGGAGCTGTTGTCACGATAACTACCGTGCACCATCGGAATTCTGCAAACGCTTCAGAATGTCACATTGTCAAAATATCTATATTTCAGACTCAGAAGCTAGACAGCTCGTTTGGCTGCTAAACCCACAAGATGTTCAGCCATTTGTTGTGGTCTAAAAACTTTCCCCCTCACTAGGAGAAAATAATGATCTATTGTTTTATATCATTTTGTGGCCCTTTTTTGGGGGTTTCTTATCACATGAGAGGGCACAAGTCATTAGATCCTGGTGGCTAAGTTGGGGTCCTAATTGAAATTTACCATCAACCCTTTGGAAACCTGAAGCATTGCACGCATTTTCTTAAGGTAGTCAAGTTTTAAATGAAACTAATTTTTCACGAGTTGGTGGTATATCTTAAGTGTATCAGTGGTATGTGTGAGTATCAAGTATATGGGAAGGAGACTGACTTGCCTTCCTTGAGGTGCCAGGGGGTGTAAGCCATGCTTTACATGCAGATAGTGCATACTGCTTATTATTGTAACAAGCTGGCTTTTCATCAAGAAAGACATAAAGTTTGTATTTTAGGGTGGCTTTACTTGCTTTTCTTGCATGGGTGTGTGGAACTGAGATGTTTGTCTTTGAGAAGAACACATCACAAAAGGCAGAGCAGAAGAAGGTTACAGAGGGACATCAACTTAAATGAGGCAAATGCTGTTGCAGCCTGAGCAAATGGCAGTCCAAAAGAGCTTCCATTTAGTCCAGCAAATTGTTTCTCCCAATTTTAATAAATAAAAGAGCCTGTACATTATCTTTTTTCATTTTTTAAATTTATTTTTTATTGAAGGATAATTGCTTTACAGACTTTTGTTGTTTTCTGACAAACCTCAACATGAATCAGCCATAGGTATACATATATCCCTTCTTTTGAATCTCCCTCCCATCTCCCACCCCATCCCACCCCCCTAGATTGATACAGAGCCCCTGTTTGAGTTTCCCGAGCCATACAGCAAATTCCTGTTGCTATCTATTTTACATATGGTAGTGTAAGTTTCCATGTTACTTTTTCCATACATCTCACCCTCTCCTCCCCTCTCCCCATGTCCGTAAGCCTATTCTCTATGTCTGCAAAATGCCAAAAAAAAAAAAAAAAGAAGAGACTGTAGTGCGGGTTGGGGAGATGCATGGCAGAGAAAAGTGGCAAATAGAAGCAAATTGGAAGAGCAACCTGGTTCCAATTAAACACTGACATCAGTAAACTCTTCAAGTTCTTGTATGGGGTTGGCCCAAAAGTTTGTTTGGGTTTTTCCATCAAATGTTACGGAAAAACATGAACAAACTTTTGGGCCAATCCAATGCCATAAACCTGGTGGAAATAAGGTTTGCATTAGCAGTTTAATCTGTTGTTATTTTAATCAAGTAAACCCTTTAAAATTGCATGTTCAGAGAAACTGGTATATCGAATGAACAAATATCTTGTTTGAGGGTGATGTCTTCTATTTGTATCTCCAAGCTTTTTTTGCTTTTATCGGCAAACTTGACATCCTCATATTAATCCCACTGTTTCAGTGGGAAGGAATTTGAGATCCACCCTCTTGAAACCTGAAAGAGTAGCTAAGGTTAGTTCATTCATTGTTCTCAAGCTACGTGCCATAGTTCATTCTTCAACTAGCGCTGCTTGTGTTTGCCTGGAGGCCGGGCTTTTAGAAAGAGACTAGAGACAGATATGAAGGAGACTTAATCAGCATCACTGTGTGCTTCCTAAATTCTCAGTGCTCTGTGGGTGATTAAATCCATAAACGATGTTTGGTGTTTGTCCCTAGTTCTTTTCCCGAGACTTGGAAGGGCAGGAGAGAGAAATGCCATGGAAATTAAGCTCCATAGACTCTTTTAGTGTTGTTGTAAATGATTATACAGCTTGGTGATGGTAATTACAGCTCTGGAGGCAGATGACACCAGCACTTGGCAGACCAGACACCAGGTTGAGGAAAATCGAGAGTCTGGAGGGTTGGGTTTAGAAGTGTCTTCCAAAGCTAAACTTGAAAACATCTTGGAAGCGTCTTGGGGGTTTCTACTATGACATCATCTATCCTGTCACTTATGAAGCTGATGAAGATTCATACAATTACTCACAGAATTATATGTAATAAAACTTTCCCTGTTCCTGCTGGGTTTTCACAGGCAAGTTCAGAGAAAGCTTATCACCTCTAAGCTCGTAGGGCAGCCATGGCAGCAGAGGTTCTGGGAATTTGAGTTCCATCCCACACTAGCTGTCAGAACTTGAGAGGCTGCTCAGTCTCTGGGCCTCAGTTTTCTCACCAGTTAAGTGGGTATAATGATAGAACCTATCTCCTAAGGTTATAGTGACTTTATTTAAGCAAAGAGTTTAGCAGATACCTTGGCACAAAGTAGATTTACTGTGCAAATGATTCCCTCATCTTTCTCCATCTGGAGTCAATGAAGTATTTGAAGTCAAGGAACTCCAGTTTCTTTATTTTTGCATCATGTATTACAGTGTCTACTGTTTGGTTTGTGCTCAATAGATGTGTGCAAAATTAGTTGATATTAAGTATTATATATGTTTTATATATTATGTGTACTAGATACTACATGTCTTAAATTGTATATGTAATGTATATACATACAAATATACTTCATATTGTATGCTATATACCATATTTTATATAGCAGATTCTATATATGTGCCATAGATATGGTATGGTACTTAATTAAATATATGCAGTTCATTAATTGAGATTCCCAGGTGGCACAGTGGTAAAGAATCTGCCTGCCAGTGGAGGAGATGTAAGAGATAAGGGCTCAATCATTGGGTCAGGTTGGTCCCCTGGAGAGGGAAATAGCAATCCACTCCAGTGTTCTTGCCTGGAAAATTCCATGGACAGAGGAGCCTAGCAGGCTACAGTCCATGGGGCCACAAAGAATCAGACATGGCTGAGCGCATGCACACACACACACACAATTAATAGTAGGATTCCTAAAAAAAAATCTAAATCCTCACATGAGCTCAATATTTCTCCAGGTGAAGCCAGCCAGTTCTCTGATCTGGCTGAGTAATTAATTAATTATTTTAGAAATAATTTGGCTTTATAGGTAGGAAAAGAAAATTAGAATTTGGGTAGATATCTGTTATTGGATTTTATTTTTTCCTTATGTATAAAAATTATCGAGGGGTCATCTTTTACTGTGCACACATTTCTCCTCCTTAAATTAAGGTGTTAACATTTGAGACAGTTGTGGGTGGAACTGTGTGCAGGAATCCTTTGCATCTCTTTCCTGTGTTTCCTGTGCCATGTAAACTCAGTTTTAAGTCTAGAACTAAGCTGTTCGATAATGAGACTCCCATTTTCTCCTGATTCCTGTTTTGCAATTACATTATCTTTATGTTTTCAAGCATATTCCATGTTGTGTCTCAGTTTTGATATTTATTATGTTCTTTTAAAAGTGATTGTACTTGCATGTTATTTTCCATTGATTTTTCTTTTGAGCATGACTTATGTTTTATTTTGTGTTTCTTTTAGGTTTTGTTTTGTTTCATAAGATTCCACTGGATGGGTAACTGAAATAAAGGAAAAGACAGAGAAGGGGGCTGTGGTGCTTGTTGGTTGATGCTGCCTTGTAAGCTGGACTCTGGGGGCCGGCATTGACCTTTCCTGGGAAGTGCCTCTTACCTGGGATTTCCTGGTAGATGTGGGTGGTATTTGCAGGAGGTACCGCATGAAGCCCGCAGGTGCTGTGAACTGTGAATTGGGGACACCAATGCAGAGACAGCTAACAGGCAGCTAAGAAAGTCAAGAAAACAAATTAATGCTTCTCTTTTGTTCTCACGATCATTCAAATACAAAGTTGAATTGAAATACTGTTGGATTGTGTTTCTCTTCAGAAAGGTGTGTCCTGTTTGACCGTACTGGAAATGTATTGATTTTCATTGTTGCTGTTTATTAAAGGTGAACTGCAAAGTTTTAAAACAAATCTAAGTTTAGGAACAGGTATAAGTACACACTAAACAGTGTAATCTCCATTTAACATGAATTTTAGCACTGTTTTCTGTTGTTTAATCAGTACTGAATTCAGAAAGTTTCACTTTTCCACCTAGAAAGTAGTGACTAAAAGAGTTAAGGGCATATGCTCCATCGCTGTGGGGACTTGGGGATATCCTTGGGAGTTTCTTTCCTTCACTGGCTGTTAAGGTCCAGAGTCAATGCAATCAACAGTAATGCTTTCCTTAAAGTTTATCAGCAGACAAAAAAAGAAATGAAAAAAGAAAAGAAATAAGCTAATTGGTCAGGGGCTGTGGATTTTGGTCAGGCATAGTTTCAGAAAAATCAGAAAGAAGTAAAATATATACATATGGTGCATATGCCCTTTTATTTGACCTCTGTGATCCACCTGCTTTTTAGAAGTTTGCCGAGTGAGAGGGCCGCAGCATCTCATGCTGTTCCCATGACAGAACTGTAGCTTTTTGCTCTGAAAAGGCCTGCGAGCCGAATGGCTGGCCTGCTGTGAGCAGGAGACCACATTCTAAGAAGGGTAGTCCCCGACAACATACTCCACTCCGCTGGGTTTTCCTGAGCTGGACAGCTCTTCCTGACCCCAGCTGCACACAGGTGGCAGGTTGCTAATGAATACGTGCTTTATAGTGTCCAGCTTCAGTGCTGCGGGGGCAGCCTTCGAGTTACAGAATCCTGCATCCCTGGCTTAGTCTTATGTGGACACCCGTCTCACGCACGTGGCCATCACAGTGACCTTTGCGTGCACTTCCCTTAGTGTGCACCAGTGGGATCCCTGTGAGGTTTGGCTGTTCTTGCCTGCCTCACACCTTTCCTGTTGGGGGAACTTCATAGCCAGGCCTGGAGCATCTTGTTTGAAAACACAGTTGGCTCTGACTGTTCACACCTGCCCATAGATGTCACAGCTGAATTGGAAACTTACTGACATTTTTAAAAAGCCCTTTTGGTAGGGGCGGGAGGGATAGTTACTCAAGTTTTGCAGTTCAGCTTTAAGGTTTTATAGATTTTTAACTGGTCCAACATATTCGGAAACATCGTTTTGAATTCTGTGTAACCAAGGCATTAATCTCAACAAACTGGGATCCATGTAGGCACCAGTTGATATAAATAGATTTTCCAAGATGAATACTTTATACTGTATCTTTTACATTAGCCACGAAATGTGTTATTGCTTGACGTGGACATTTCACGGAGTCCTATGGATTACAGCATTTGACTCGGCTGCTCAGTACCCACGCCTGAAAGAAGGGTGGTTCCCCCAAAGCAGAAATAGGCTGCTGTTCACAGAAGCTGTGTTTCCCAAAGGGTTTTTGAGTGTGAGGGCAGCTGACCCTGGGCAGGGGGAGGTCTGAATATTCTCTGAATTCCCATTTTCTTGCTCACTGTTGAATGACAGTTCCTGTCACTACTTAGATTTTGATCTTTCCCAAAGGTGTCAATTTACAAAAAGGCCAGCTAATTGCAGAAATCCTGACCCCTGAAAGAAAAATGAAGTTCAAACTGAGAGCCTGTCACAGGCTGTCAGGACGGTCAGGGTTCTTAAATATCGGCCATTTGGTGCAATTTTTTTTTTTAAGTTTTTATGTTATTCCATGGAGTCATAAAAAGGCAATAAACTCTCTGAAGACTATTTTATAAGTATCTCAGACCCTAAGAGGGAGAAAAAAAGAATATTTGTCCTCAATAGCTAAAAGAGTTACAGCTAGATTTTTGGGGAAAATGGAGAAAAGTGGACAGATAAGGCCATTGAATCAGTCAAAGAGCAGTTGACATCTCCTAGGGAACAATGAAAACATCAAGCTATTAGAAAATGGTTTCAGTTGGTCTTGTGTTCTTTGCTTTTCATTTTTTTTTTTAAATCCCTGAAGACCTCCATCAGTAACCCAACTTCTCATTTCTGTACTCCAGACCACCGCTCTCATTCTTTGATTTTGATGTCCCCTGTAAGAAATCTTTTTTGAGCATCCTAAAGGGATATAGCATGCATTTTTCCAGCATTATAGAAAGAAAAGCAGCAGTTTTGCTGAAATCAAGTCCATCGTCCTCAAACAAGGATGTAGCATTTTAGTGCCAGGCAGGTATCCTAAGTGAGCAACGTGGGCCGGCTGAGTGAACATCATCCCCTCCAGAGGGGCGGCTGTCACCCAGACCAGCCAACTCCTGCCTCCCAGGAATGACGCTCCAGATTTCCAAACCTTCTGATTCTTTAAGAGAAACTTGAAACCTGGATTTTTTATGTGAAATGTCTCTATTTTTAAAAAGTTGGCTCAGTTATTTTTAAAACGTTATGTAGGCCAACAAAACATGTCTGTGGGCTGCCAGTTTGTTACTCTGGTCTTAAAGCAAGATCATTGTTCTTTCACTGTATCCAGCGAGAGATGGGAAAGCACAGGTTCAGATGGGAAAGCACACGGCCCCACTTCACTGGTTTTCCTTAATGTACTGATACAGCCCATTGGTGAATGCAAAGCAAGTGTGTCCTCTTCAAGAGGTGTGTCTCAGGTCCTGTATCTTGATTCAGGTCCCACTGAGACCCTCCCAGGCAGCTGAGAGAGAGAGGAATAAACTTCCACTGTCATTGCATGATACATCAGTCTGAGACTAACGGAGTTCAATCTCTTAACAGGAGGAGTGAATCTCCACATACTTTAATGGATTCAGGGGTTTTCTCTCCTGGTCTCCAGCAGGCTCTGGTTTCATTTTGACCCACTGAATCTTCTTCCCAAGAGTAAGGAATAGGGATGAGGCATGAACAATCCCAGCCCCAAGCCTGCAATGCAGAACCCAGGATTCACTTTTGGCTCTGAACTCTCCTCCCGCCCCTCACCCGGCTTACACCCCACCCCCCAACACTGAGCAGAGGCCATCAGGATTCAGCCATTGGATGAGTAAACAACTCAAGGAGTACAGGCATGAATTCAGGCCAGGGGTGAGGGCCAGCATGATGCAAGCTCTCTTGCTTTTTCTCTCCTCTTTTTTTTTTTCTTGATTCTGTTAAAATCTCTGATTTTTTCTCTTTCTCCAACACTCTAAATTGACTCCATGACAGAGAATTTATTTTTATTTGCTCTATTGGTTACTTTGCACACATTTTTTTTTTTCATTGCAAAATGGAATCAAAGCACTAACTGGGACCAGTATTAACTCTTCTCTAGCTCTCCAAGATAATTTATGCTTTCACTTGCTCCATTGCTTTCTGTCTAGTGCCCCCTCCCTTGATTTTCATCTCATTTCCTCCCATTGCAATAGAGGCTCATTTCATCTTCTTTTGTCCAGGCTAGGTAATAGATTCCGTAAACTCCAGGGTCTTCACAGGGTTGCTGCATTCAGCCACGTGGGCTGTGCCATTCCTTGCTGGTGAAGGTCAGTGGACCCCCAGGCTTGTACCACTCAGCAGACTGTATTCTGGGGAAACTAGTACAGAAGTAGTCATTCCATTAAGTGCATTCTGCTATGTTCACATACCTACAGTGCCTATAAACCATGACAGGTCTGTTCAAGGGCACCTGGGAAGGTTAAGGACCCTGCTGGACAGGGCAAGGATACAATTTTCTGTGGGGTGCTGCCAGGCTGAATTAAGTTAACAGACTTCCTAATCCGGAAAGTGATATGAAAACAGTTGTCAGAGAAGGCAGTTTTCAACTCAAGTTAGCCCATTTCCTTGTTTTGGTCTTCAGGGACAAAGGGACCTCCCAGCCATCTAATTTTGACAGTGAGATCACCCTGAGTTTAATACAGGCTAATGTGGTTTGGAGCCTAGAGCTGGTCATTAGTGCGCACCCAAGATGGCTTGACGTTGGCTATGTCAGCAGTCTTAGTTTCACAGAAAAATAAGCATGTGAGAGGTAAAGGAAAGAACAGAGATTTTCACCACCTTTAAAATTCACCACTATCCATTTATGAATGGAGCTTCTAGAAACAAATATGAAATAGCAAGAGGTTCTATTCACAATGTATGTGTATTTCAAATTGTCACACTGTACACTTTCAACATCTTACAATTTTCTTTGTTGATTATACCTCAGTGAAGCTGAAAATACAAAAAAAAAAAAAAAGAAAGAAATGGAAAAAAATAGCAGGAGACTCCAGAGAAAGACAGATCTTTGAGTTTCGCTCATGTCATGTTTAAATCCATTTGCTGTAATCCATATAGGCAGCCTGTGAATCATTCTCATGCCCTGTTTTGTTCCCCATAATGTTCCAGGTCTTAAAGTCATTTTTCCACATTCCCTGTAAATAATGGATAATCATTTTTATTTTATTTTTAAGTACTGTTTTAACAATGTGGATAGACCATAAATGTACTTGCTGAATTCATTCATGTTTTTAACAAGTCAATAAAGTTTTGTAATTCATCTCCATGTGTCTTGCATTCTCTGTAGGGACTTGTATATTTCCACCCCCCACCTTCTTCAAATACATACCATCACCTCATGTGTTGTTGGTGGTGTTCAAAACTAAAGGTGTTAGAAAAAAGTGTGAGAAATGTCACTGGAGTGTGGGGGGGTCCCAAACCCCTGTAGATTCTGAAATAAATCTCTTCTAAAAAAGATTTTTAAAATTTCAATCAATGTGAGTTGCACATTTATGGTTTATTGATTCTTGCATCAGATATATTTTCATTGGCTAAAAGGCAGTCCTAAAAAACAGCAAGAAGTTTAAGGGATTAAAAAGATGAAACTTAACATCCTGTGGGAAAGTCCTTTGGAATGACTCACATCCCTACAGGAGGTATTCTCAGTGCTCTGTCCCTCCGTTCTAACTGACTTTGTGCTCACATGAACCTGATAACTTGTGCTATGAAGGAGGGAGGGAGACAGAGAGGAAGACAAATGGGCATGGAGATAAGGTACCATCCTGAATCTTAACTGTGAACATGGTGCCTGTACTTCACACACCTTTGGTCTCCATTTCCTGCCTGGCCACATTGTCTCTTCTCATTTTCCCCTTTTCAGATAGGACCTAAAATCAAGGTCCCCAGCTTTGATTCATTTGAGATTGCTTTCACTTTCTTGTAACCTTGTAAGTGTTTTCACTCTAAATCGACGACTTAGAAATTGGAAAAACAATATGACCTGATGTCATACATACTTATTGAGCCAAGTATGCCGACCCCTTTCAAAGAACCCGTTTAGTGCTGGTGACTTGTGTTTTTTCTAAGGCACTTTTAAATGTGCTGAGCTGAGAATAGGTTTTGATGGTCATTTGAAAGTTGTATGGTAATCTGAGGTGGTAGGCACTGGACGCAGACTTTGCGAGTTTGAATTCCAGCTCTGCTCGCAGACTAAATGACCTTGGGAAAGCTACTTCACGACTTCATTCCTCAAGAGATGAGGATAATGGTAGCAGTGTCTCCCCACTGGGCTCCTATGAGACCTAGATGATGTACTTGGCGTGGGGAGAAGTACTGGGTATAACCAATACTAATACTTGAAAGGACATGGGTTTGCACTGTGCTTGGGTGTGCCTCCGTAAATGCCCTGGGTTCACAGACTCACTTGCATGTATGGGTCATTCAGCAATTGCATGGGTGCAAATAACAGAGTCCTCATGAAGGGGCACTTCCCTCCTTGGGTCATTTTGGATGAGGTCCAAGCAGGGAATGCCACTCTGGAGCTTTCTCAGGGGTTCTCCTAAATCTCTTCCTAGATTCCTCTCCCTGCCCAGGTGATTTTTGCATATTGACCACAGTCAGATTTGATTTTGATAGAATAAGAGGTCATGATCTGTTTGGGCCTGCCTGCATGCATGCTGCATGCTAATACATGCATGCTAAGTCGCTTCAGTCATGTTCGAATCTTTGTGACCGTATGGAGTTTTAGCCTGCAAGGCTCCTCTATACATGGAATTCTCCAAGCAAGAATACTGGAGTGGGTTGCCATGCCCTCCTCCAGGGGATCCTTTTGACCCTGGATCTAGCAGGTGGGTTCTTTACCACTAGCGCCACCTGGGAAGCAATCACATCCTATATCCTTAGCCTACTTTCTTTTTCTTCATAGCACATAGGTGGCAACCAGTTCTTAGCACCAGTCAATTGTGTTCCTATGGAACTGGGATCTCAGTGCTGCCAGATCCTTTATTTACCAAAAGATATCAGCTGTGCAGACTTTTTTTTGTTTTTAATTGCAAAATGTTCCAATTCTTAAAGAGCAGCTACAAATTCATGCCTTTGCAGAACGCGGATGCTGACCATGTAAAACATTCCAGGACTACTCCCTGGCTGTCAGTTTTCAGTCTCTGCCTTAATTCTCCTGACTGTGGCCGTTTACAGATAGCGAAACTGAGAACTGTGTAGGACAAAGGACTGTTTTCTCAAAGTGACCCAAGCCCCAGCATTTCCTTGCGTGTGGGGTCAGGGTACGGTTAGGAGGAAAGGGGATAGGAAGAGGCCTGTGGGACTGCCCCCTGCTCCCACCCTGCAACAAGCATCTCCGCGGTCCCCTCATCTCCTAGTCCTACTCGACTGGGCCTGTGTGTGTGTTACTCACTCAGTCGTGTATGACTCTTTGCGATCCCATTGAGTGTAGCCCTCCAGGCTCCTCTGTCCATGGAATTCTCTAGGTGAGAATACTGGAGTGGGTAACCATGCCCTTCTCCAGGGGATCTTCCCAATCCAAGGATCAAACCTGGGTTTCCAGCATTGCAGGCATACCATCTGAGCCACAAGGGAAGCCATAGTTTGGGCCTGTATTATGATTATTCAATGAGTTCAAGTGATGCTCTGCAGTTTGAGGATTCTGGAAGAAAAGCATTGAAGGTCATATCTCAAATATGTTTTTCTTCTTTTGTCCTTACTTCATTAAGTTGTAATTTTTCATCATTTGAAGGGGTTCCTCCATTATCTTTAACTTTTGAATTACCTATTTGAAAATCTTTGGCTAAGGATAAAAATAACACAAGAATTGGCTAAGAAGATTGTTTGAAAGGAAAAACTTGTCTCAAGTCCCTTTAGAAACAAGTGTTTATAGGCAATGGGTTTTCTGATTCCTGATGTAGTTTTTCATAATAGCTGTAGCAGGCTATACAATTGGTCACACCTGGGGTAATGACATTTCATTTATTTAAAAATATTTTGTATGTATGCCCAGCAGTGGAATTGCTGGGTCATATGGCAGTTCTATTTCCAGTTTCAGGGGAAAACATGTACACATGGTGGATTCATGTCAATGTATGGCAGAACAAATACAATATTATAAAGTTAAAAAATAGAAAATAAACTAATTAAAAAAATAAAATAAAAATATTTTGTAATTTGGGCTTTTCTTTCTTATTAAATCATTTTAAGTAAGTGGCACTGAAGTTTTACCAGCACATAATTTAAGGTATTTTTACAGTTGTTACTGCCTTTTCTAACTTTTTAAAGCAGTGTTTATCATTGGATCTAAAAGGTAGATCCAATGATAAACAGGTATCAGGCTAATAGGTATGGGTTTCCAGCCGTGTGCCAAGCACTATTTTAAGTGCTTCGTGGTTCTTTTAACAGTCTATGTGGCAGATGCTAATATTGCTCCCATTGGAAAGGTTAGGAAACTGAGGAACAGATTGATGAGGGGCTTGTTCCAAGTTACCTAGCTAATGAGGGGGAATGCCAGGATTTGAATTCAGGTAGACTAACTCTGGGGGGCTTCCCAGGTGGCTCAGTGGGTAAAGAATCTGCCTGCAACATAGGAGATGTGAGTTCAATTCTTGGGTCCAGAAGACCCCCTGGAGGAGGGCATGGCAACCCACTCAAGTATTCTTGCCTGGGAAATTCCATGGACAGAGGAGCCTGGTGGGCTACAGTCCATAACATAGCAAAGAGTCAGACGTGACTGAAGTGACTGAGCACACACACACAGGCTAACTCTGAGAGATAGTGCTTGAAAGAGCTAGTGGGCCTGGGCTGGGCCCTTGAGGAGGGCCAGGACTGGAGTGAGGCTAGCGAGGTGGCTAGGTCACCCTCAGGGCTGTGCCAAGGCCCAGTGGTCACTCCTACAAGCACTAGCAAGTGAGCAGAGATTATTGTTGTCCAGATGCAGAATTGTAAGGTTAATTGAAGTCACAGGAGAGGCTCTATCCCAGTAAACACCATCCCCCACACCTGTCTCCCTCAGTAATTCATGCCGCTCACGAAGTCCTTGCCAGTCTTGACTTGACAGTATGTGGCACTGTAGTGAACTTGACACTGTCTTTCTAAATTTCACCTTATGAAACAGAAGTTGCATCCAGTATGTATCCGTTGCTAATTAGCTATTGAACACCCAGAGTGTGTTTGCCTTTTTTCCATTGTACCTGAAGATGGACTTGTTGATTTTGATTGTTCTGAAGTGAATTTTCTTGTTGCTCTGAATCTGGACCACTTCCTATTTATATGAAGCAGTCACTTGGGCTTCCCTGGTAGCTTGGCTGGTAAAGAATCTTCTGCAATGCAGGAGACCCCGGTTTGATTCCTGGGTTGGGAAGTTTCCCTGGAGAAGGGATAGGCTACCCACTCCAGTATTTTTGGGCTTCTCTAGTGGTTCAGATGGTAAAGAATCTGCCTGCAGTGTGGGAGAGCTGGGTTCAATCCCTGGGTTGGGAAGATCCTCTGGAGGAGGGCATGGCAACCCACTCCAGTATTCTTGTCTGGAGAATCCCCATGGACAGAGGAGTCTGGCGGGCTACAGTCCATGGGGTCACAATGAGTTGTACATGGTTGAGCAACTAAGCACAGCTCTCCAGTCAGGATACGTGAAGGTAGAGAAACCATTTCAGTGAAGATGTGGGTCAGGGACGTGAAGGGAAGGTTTGCTTGAGAACACATCCTGCCACCTCCATGGAGAGGATCTGGACTTTGGGACAAGGTGTTGGAGATGGCTGAGCGGTTTCTTGCTTCAGAGACAAGACAAAGCAGCATTTGAGCTGCATGGTCATGTCGCTGTTCCTGTCCCTGAATGTCCTGTTTGCAGCCAGTGACTGAGAGAGACTGCCAAGGGCACATGCTAATTTTCCAGTCATTTGGTCAAGTCCCATCTCACATACCACAGACCCCGGGGCCTGTGTTTACTGAATCAAAATCTCTGCTCAACCATAAACTAATCAACAGACAATTCTCTCTCGCTCTTCTTTTAAAATTTTTACTGTGTTTTGAAGGAAGAAAGGCAAAGCCTCTTTTGTGTTGGTTTACCACTCTTTCATCTCTTTCTACTAGTTGTCATCCTACAGTAATTAGTCTTGCTGAATTGATAAATAAAAATGTAGATTAGATTGCTTTATGGATTAGAATTCAGCTTCAGGTAAGCTCACGCAATTTCTCTAAAGACCCTGGAGCTGGGTGGGAAGTACAGAGGTGCCAGCACTGTTTGGACTTTTGGGGGAGTTCTAGGTTTTTAACATGAACTATGAATCCTGAACTAAGATAGTCTATTTCCCAGATGGCTCAGTGGGTAAAGAATTCACCTGCAATGCAGGAGATGCAGGAGACTTGGGTTCAATCTCTGGGTCAGGAAGATTCCCTGGAGGAGGAAATGGAAACCCACTCCAGTATTCTTGCCTGAAAAATCTCATAGACAGAGGAGCCTGGTGGGCTACCATCCACGGGGTCCAAAAGAGTCAGACACGATAGGGACTGCTGAATAGTAATAATAGATAGTCTATGAGGGTGCTTCAGGCTATTCAGATATTACACTCAGAGCAAAGCTTTCTCTCTGCATTTACCTAGGCTCCTGGATTCAGGGGAGGCCAGCTACCTCTCTATGGCCCTGTTGCTTTAAATACTGTTGAGTTGAATGCTGGTGAGCTCCTTTGTCCCTTCAACCCTAGAGGTGGGAAAAACAACTTCCCTCTATGGTCAGTCTCCAGGACTCGTCACCTCTTGTTTGTCCCTTTAACCTGCCCAAATGTCTCTACATCATCCCTACATCTCTTCATGTGAAATCACCTGGGGTGAATTCTTTTTTGTAACACCACCCCCACTGAGATCTATTTATGAAAGTGAAAAGTGAAAGTGAAAGTCACTTAATTGTGTCTGACTCTTTGAGACCCTGTGGACTGTAGCTTGCCAGGTTCCTCTGTCCGTGGAATTCTCCAGACCAGAATACTGGAGTGAGTAGCCTTTGTTTTCTCCAGGGGATTTTCCCAACCCAGGGGTTGAACCCAGATCTCCCGCATTGCAGGCAGATTCTTTACCATCTGAGCCACCAGGGAACTATCAATAAATTCTTTAATACATTATCTTGTTGTATCTTAGCCAGATCCTATTCAAAATCCAGTAAGTATTAATCATCAATTATAGATCAGACATGAGCCAGGCACTGGGAAGATACCACAGTTAGCAAAACAGACATCCTCTCTGACCTCCTGGGCCATGGTTATACAGTTACAGTGTCTGCAATGTTGACACTGTTATCATGCATACTTTACAAGAGGGAAGAAAAGACTTGAAAAGTTAACTTGTCCAAGGTTCCACAAGTGAGATCTGTCTGCCTAGGAATTCATGCTTCTGGCTCTCACTCTCTGAGGACAGTGCTCTTTTGTTCTCTTGAGGGACCCCCAGCTGCAAACTCTGAGAGAGCCGTCAGACCTCTGCTCTTCACCTTGGTGGTTCTAATTCTTTTTGACCCACTATAAATTTGTGAAAGGTGTACCAGCTCTTGGTACCTATTTTGTCTTTCTTTTTTCTTTTCCTTCCTCTTTTTTATTTTCCTCTGGCTGCCTTTCCACCAACATAAACACACACAGCTATGCTTTATCTATTCTTTAATTTTAACAGTTAAATTTTAAATTTACAATTGATTGGGTGGAATACGTATTTAAAAAGTAAGATGGTAGGTGAGTGAAAAGGAGAAAGGAAGGAAGGAAAGATGTAATAGTTCTCTCTCACACACACAAACATCCACACACACAAGGAAAAGGAATATCTCATATATTAAGCTTTGTTTGATTAAATTAGAAGTTAATTCCAGTACATTATACTATTATCACCTCCCCACTGCTCACTGGGATTTAATGCTCCTTTAGAAAACTTTCTGTATTGTATTTTTACTTTTTGTTTTTACTTCCTTATAAATAGCAAAAAGTTTTGCTGAGAAGAAGTTATTACAAATCCCAAAAGGTTGGCGTTCCATTCTGAGCTCCAAGATATAAGGATTGAGTGGATTCAAACTTGGCCAACTTTCTGACTTGGCAAGTGCTTCCATCCTTATTTATGACAGCTTGGAAACTTCCATTTTCCAGGGCTTATAAACGATGTTGCTGATTTTGTCTCCCTTTTTCTATTTTGCTGTGAATTATGAAATAACCAGCCTGAAGGTTAAAACATTAACCCTCTTAGCAGCATAAAGTGTGTGTGTGTGTGTGTGTGTGTGTGTGTGTGTATGTATGTCTGGCTGTGTTCTTTCTTTCCTTGATTGTCAGGCACATTTACATTTTCATGCAGGCAGTGAACTTCCCTTTTCTGCCTTTCCACAAAATGACAGTCGGAAATGCTGAGGTCTGGGATATGGAGAATGATAGGCTTGTGGTCTCTATTGTGGCCACAAAGGACTTCTTGGTCAGCTGTTCTCCAAGGGACTGTATATCTCGTCCTCAAATGGCAATTTAACGGCTGGGACTCCAGAGCAAGACAGGTAATCAGGAAAGTCTCAGGGAGTTATTCCTAGAGGTATGAGCTGGTTGTGTTCTGGGGATCTCCCTGCCCGTTTTCTCAGTAGAAAATTGTCGGAATGGAGGAACTACTGAGAAGCTGTCTTCCCTTCCTTCTTTTTATCTTAATTTCATATCCAGTTCCTTGAATAGTCATCTTAAGTACTTTTTTCTTTGGATTCCTGTAATGTCACAAAAGTTGGGAGCCTCTGATTATTGGGTAGAGGATACAGATTTTTCAGAATATAGGCAGGAGGAAGTTTTGAACGCAGAATGTGTCCTTGGAGAAGCAGGCGCCAAGTGGGGATTAAAGCTGCAAGGATTTTTTAATCAGGAAACACTCTTGTGCGAGAGAAAATGGAGAAGCCAAAGAAAGCTGCGGGAGCATCAGACTGCCTAGTAAGCAGTGCTTTGAGGGGATAGGGGTGGGAAGAAAGCCTGGGTGAAGCACCCCAGATTGCCACTCTCTCTGAGCAGGTGTTGGCAGAGCTTTGGGATAGATTTGGGGGATTTCGGGCTGCTGGATGTCTGTGAGCCACAGCGGGACATCCGAGGAGTTCCTTGTCTTCTGGGATGTGTCTGCCTTACAACTACAGACCAGACTCAGTCATTGGTGCTAGAGCATCCCACGGGGGCATGGACTTTATGCAAATGAAAGGGTGGATTTCAGAGCACTGATGGATTTCAGGGTGTAGCTTGATCACTTTTGCTCCCTGACATCGAGGGTCCCCAGGGTGCTCTCATACAATAGGAGCAGTCTTATCTGACCTGCACTTATGTGATGTACAGGATGATTTCACTTCCCATCTCTCTCTAAAGCGTAGTGCCCATCTGACAGTGCCCTGTACACTCCTGGCTAGACCACTGGGCTCCAGAGTTGAAGGGAATATTTAGTTCTTTAAATGACCTACTACCAGTTATATTGGTTTAAAGGGCTTCAACCATACATGTTTCTTTTTAGAAGTGCAAACTGGGCAAGTCAACATTTTAAAATGTTTAAAATGTCATTTTTGAGCTGTAGCCATCCTTTTATTTATGGCAACATAAAACGACATCTGAAACTAAGACCTGTTTTTGCTTTTCTTGCCTATCTCCCCAAACTACCAGTGACTTGATTTCACTTCATTTTGTGTTCCCTGTCAAACAAATGTCCTATGGTGGCAGCTCTCCTCATCGATTCAGCTTCTTTCAGAAGAGTGTTTATGGAAGTACCTTGCCAGGCATGAGGAAAGAGCTGGAGTGGAGCAGAGCGAGGCGTCCTCTTACACAATTCTTCACCCCAGGCTCGAGTTGAATTGTTGTCAAGAAAAATCCTTGTTCAGATTTGACAGACTTTACTGAATGCTTTCTATGGGCTACACCATAGATTGCCAACTCCACTGACTCAGGAGACCAGATGGGTCATGGGAATGAGTAGGTGGAGTGGCCCTGTGCACGGGCAGAGCTAGCCCACCCGAGCTAGTGTTGCTGTGCAGGAATGCAGGCTTACGGTCGTCAAACCTTCTGGTTTTTCAAGGCAAGGGAAGATCTGGAGTTTTGTGTGAAATCTCCCAATTTTTAAATGTTGGCAAGGCTCTTCACATTTTTTAAAGTCTCCACGAGCCAAACAAAACACGCCTTTTTGCCAGATTTTTCCTGTTGTGACCCTTGTGCTGAATATTCTGTTCGCTGCTTTTAAGATCCGTTCCTCCACAATGGCCTTGAACAGATACTGGTCTTTTGGTTGAGTTTCCTGGAAGCTGACTCTGCCCTGGGGATTCCCATGGGAGTGATTGATGAAGGGTGAGTCTCCGGGCTGCCCAGGGGAGGAGTAGGGAAGGCAGGACAGGATGGGGGCTCCCAGGAGAGGGTTTCAGACAAAGTCTTGTGGAGGGGGAGCCCCTGAGTGTAAGTTGTCCCCCAGAGATTTGGAAGTTAGGCTTTCATATTCATGTACCCCCGATCACTGGCTGAGGGTCCCAGCAGACGAAAGGGGGTTCCAGCAGCTCAAGGGTGGCCCTCCAGCAAAGAGACACAAGTGCTGGCTGTTGCCCAGGCTGGGCACACAACAGCCATGCCCAGCACATCCCACCACATCCCACCACAAGGAGCTGTGACTTTGCCCAGTGAACCCACAGGTAAAAAGAGGCAGAGGTCAAGCCAGAATTCCAACCTGGATCTTCTGCCTCCAGTCCAGTCCCCTGTTTGTTGACACATTTTCCAGATGCTGATTATAGAGATCGGGGTGCTGAGTTGGGAGTATCTTAGATCCTGACTACTTGGTGTGTTGGCTCCAGACTCCCAGCTGGTCCCTTCTTCTCAGGTTACCTGGAGGGAGGACAGCATGGCTCTTTGGAGAAGGCAGGGGCAGATCAGTAGAAACTCAGAGGATGCTGTGAACCAGCGACTCCCTAGACAGTTCTGAGAGGGCTCGCTCGAGCCAGGAGCTCCCAGCTCCAAGTTTTTCACACTGGGTTTGAGGCTTCATATCTGAGACGTAGGCAGTGTCTGGGGTGCTCTGTACCCCCCTAGTGCTGAGTTCTGGGCTTATAAGACACATCTTTCCTGATTCAAACTTAGAATATTCTCTATTTCCTTTGGAGAATTGAAAACTGTTCATGTGTTCAATTAAAGTTATACCCTCTAAACTCCAAGCAGTTCCCCTTGAAGGGAATCCATCGGAGGCAGGGAGAAAGGCAGAAGCTGTAGCACCATCTGCTAACCAGACATCGCTGGAGTCTGAGGGGACCAGAGGCAAGGAAAGATCAGATTTTTTTTTTTTTTTAACTTGAGTCTACCACATCAGCCCACGCAGCCCTTGTCCTGTGTCCTCTACTGTGGTCAATGGCTGGCTCCTCCTTCCCAACTTCCAGGTGAGCCAGGACAACTTCCTTGGCCTCACCCCTTGAAGGCCGTCCTGAAATCAAGCCAGGTCTTGCTCCCCAGGCTTTCAAACCTGCTCTGTGTTTGTCACTCCCGTCACCCCTGCCTCCCATAAGGCCCTTAAGAGGAGCAAATGGGTGTTCTCACCCTCTTGCTTTCATCCCTGAGTGCACTATTTTCCTCCCAAAATGCAGACTTGTGCTGGTTGGTCCTGTACTCACACACCTCTAGGCACTCACACAGTTAAGTAGATCAAAACCAAGCTCTCCAAAGGTAATTCTCTCTCCAGTCTGTTTTTGCAGCCATCCCCTCCCTATCTATCACCTCTGTTCCTCTTTCCCAAGATGCTTACTCTACATGGTTGGAGCCTCTTTCTCCCACCACCTGTACTTTCAACTGTTGAGTCCTCCCACTTACTATCTGGGTGAACTTGAACTTGGCATTTACTTCTCAGAGTCTCAGATTTCCCCTCAAGAAAATGATGGAAGTAAATGTCTAGCTTGTGGGGTGACTGGGAGAAATACATGGGAAATTTATGGCGGGTAAGTAGCACAGTGTGTGACCTATTGCAGGTGCTCAGTAAATAATACCACTGTTGGTGGCTCAGCAGTAAAGAATCCACCTGCAAATGCAGGAGATTCAGGTTCAATCCCTGTGTCAAGAAGATCCCCTGGAGAAGGAATGGCAAACCACTCCAGTACTCTTGCCTGGAGAATTCCATGGATAGAGGAACCTGGCAGGCTACAGTCCAAGGGGTCACAAAAGAGTTGGACTTAGTGACTAAAACAACAACAACACGATGATTATACTCACTCTTGTCCTTTTTCAGGATCCACCACAGATTCCCTTCTTTCTCCCAGGAGCTTCCCCAGAACAGCTCACACAGAATTCATGCCTTCTATAGAATCTGCCTGTAATGTGGGAGACCTGCGTTCTATCCCTGGGTTGGGAACATCCCCTGGAGAAGGGAACAGCTACCCACTTCAGTATTCTATCCTGGAGAATTCCATGGACTATAATAGTCCATGGGGTCGAAGAGAGTCGGACATGACTGAGCGATTTTCACATCACTTCACTTCATCCTCACATAGTAGTTATCAAGCCTTATTTGATCCTCTGGTCTGAGAGCGTGGATCCTCTTTTGCTGCATTAAATTGAATTTCTCCAAAGCCCTGGACCACATACCATTCCTGACAGAGGTACTCGCTGTGCTTTCAAAGAAGCAAAGGAAGTATATGTAACTCTCAACTGAGTTCACTTTTGTTGAGGTTTGAGCTAGTTTCTGGATACAGCTGTGTAGGACCTCAGGCTGAAAGGCTTCATCAAAGATAGGGAGCTTCTGAGGTAAAGATGACCAGTAAAGCTTTAGGATCCCAAATGCAGCATAATCCTCACCATGAACAGTACAGACAGAGTTTTCTGGGGGACCTTCTCCAGTCCTGTGGACCAGGAATATTTTAACATATTAGTTTTCTAGGGCTGCTCCAACAAATTACCATGAACTCAGTGGCTTCCAACAACAGAAATGCATTCTGTCATCGTTGTGGAGACCAGAAGTCTGAAGTTGAGGTGTTGGCGGGCTTGGTTTCTCCTAGTGAATCAGAGGGAAAGTTGGTTTCCTGCCTCTATTCCAGCCTCTGGTGGTTGCTAACAAGTCTTGGGGTCCTGCAGCTTATAGATGCTTCACTCCAAACTCTGTCTTCACAAAGCCTTCTTCTCCCTCTATCTCTGTGTCTTCTCTTCCTCTTAAAGGAATAATGATCACTGGATTCCGAGCCTACCCTGCGTCCAAGATGATATTTTGAGATCCTTAATTAACTTGCAAAGATTTTTTCCCAAATAAGATCACCTTCCCATGCTCTAGGGATTAGAAATGAAAATATTTTTGGAGGTGACTATTGAACCCACTCCTCTTGAGAACAGAGTTTAGCTGAAAGGTTGGTAGCATAATGGATTGTACACAGTGTGGCTGCCAAGCACACCTAAGCTCGAATTCCTGTTCTACCCATGCTGTGGATTCAAGTCTCAGCTTCCTTTTCTACAAAATAGGGAAAAGAATTTCAAACACAAAGGTTGAGGATTACTTTATACACACACACACACACACACACACATATAGCACATAGTAGATTCACAATAAATTTCTTATCTATAGTGATTTCTACTACTCATTCATTCATTTAATAAAAATTTAAATCTCTGGCCATCAAGGTTAAAGAGACATATCACATGGCCAGTAACACTTAGAAGTGGTTCAGTGTTTGTTGAATGAACAAATGAATGATCAAATCTATCAGTGTTGCTTGCTCTGTTTCAAGCACTGAAGGAGGTTTGTGGCAAGTCTCTTAGTTTTGCTTTCTGCCTGCAGGATGAAAGTTGATGCCAAACCTACAAGGGAAGCTTGTTTTTGGATGATTTAAGTCCTTAAAGAATGTTACTGCATTGTCATTTTGCTTCAGTGGCCTGCACATGTGGCCATGAGAGCGGGTTCTGTGGGGAATTCCTGTCATGATGTCCCAACTAAATAAAAATCTTACAGTGCAAAGTGGAAAACTCAAATGACTTTAGGGGCTAGGCAGGTAGCACGTTGGGTAAGGGACCTCAGGAGAGTCTTACGTAAAGAGAGAAGATGGCAGCTGCTGTCCACACCCATTCAAACTTTCCTGAGTGCCTTTCACATTTCTTACCTGCCCTGCACTGTTCTTGTTGCTCAGGACAAGGACTGAACGAGGAGAATTCCTGTCCTCATGGAGTTTATGCTTTCTATCCCAGCTCCGCTCACTAGCCACACAGCAATCCAGGCCTGTTGCTGCCAAATCATCTGCTTTTTAAAGAGAAGAAGTCAGAATGTTATGTCCAATCTCCTGATTTTTAAAAGTTGGCAAACACTGTACATTTTTAAAAAGAACACTGTGCAGGCCAGAGAGAACTTCTCTCTGGACTCAGTTTGGCCTCAGGCTGCCAATTTGTGACCCTTGGAATGGAGTCTTATGACCTTTAACTTGAGAAGCATTTTTCCAGTGTCTGGTTTTAAGCTGACTCTCATTTTTCCTGACCTCATTGGAAGTTCCTGCTTGTTATCGCATCCTCCTGGATTGAATGATTCTTAGGTGCTTCATCTGCATGTTTCCAGATGAGCTTAACTTCCATCTATCAGCTTTTCTTTTCCAATTCCATCTCCAAATCTTTACTTTTTGGAGTTCTCTCAAGCTTCCAGAAAGCTCTCAGCACTGTCATCTGGATCTGAGTGTTTCTTCTCTGGAGGATCAGGATCTAGCACAAACTCTTCATTAAACTGCTCATGGACTAGTCTACTTCTAAGCCCCTCTTTCTGAGTCTGCCATCCCAATTTTCACAGCCTCTGTGTTGCACTGACTCCCAACCTTAGGTGTGATATTAATTTCTCTCAGAGGGACATGGGTTTAATAGATTTTTTTAATTAACATTTTGTAAAATTGGAGCTGTCATGCTTTATGGCAGACTGATACAAATGTCTATAATTACATTTTTGGCACTACCACTTGGGAATAGTCTAGAAATATTTGTTTTAACCCCTTCCTAAAGCGTTCTGATTTATGGGCAGGCCTTTCTATGTACACCTCTAACAGGCCCGGTTGTCATGGCAACCTGGAACATCATTTGTCAAAAAGCTATAACTTCGTTCTATGTTGAAGCTAAAAATTTATCTTTTAGGATTTATTCATATGACAGGAAAATTTTGCGTTTCCATAGATTTGCTTTTTCTCCCTCATTCTGCTTGTGGTTAGAGAGATTCAGGCTTCAGGAGAAGATTTTCTAGAGAAAATTCCCCACCTTCCATCCTCCCCTCCAAACAGATGAATTCTCTTACCTGTTCCAAAGAGAACTCAAAAGACTCATTAGTAAGCCCCCAGTAAAAGATTTATCCTTCTTGTATCTCTCACTCAGTATGCTTTTGTTTCTTGAAAAAAAATGAAATTTTTTAATTGGTTGACTTTTGTTTTTGGCTAGTAAAATTCAAAGAAAGGGAAGGAAGAAAATGTCTGTCAGTCTATTCAACAAGCTGGGGCAGAATGAAATGTGCAGTTGTTATATTTACTGATATCACCAGTGGTTCAGGGATTGTGGGCTCATTGCCTGTTATGGGGTCCAGGCAAATACATCAATCTGTGCAGTGGACTCCTGGCCACACTGCGTGCTCTGCCTAAAGGGTGTCACTTTTCCACTTCTGCAGACAGGTTGTGGATCATTCTGTAGGGTTGTCCATTTCATTTTTTTTTTTTTAAGAAAAACCAAAAATTGGTATTTCTTACATGAAATTTCCTGATTTTAAAACACTGGCAGGTCATGTAGAATATTTATTAAATAATGTAATAGTCAAACTAAGCACATTTGGGGAAAAATTTCCTCCACGGACTCCTAGATGCTATTTTTGCCTTACGCAAGCTACCCAATAGTTTAGCATGGCTTTGCTTCTTCCGAATGGAACAGCCCAGCTGATTTTGCTCTCAAGTTCTTCTTAGGATCAGATTTGTTAAATCATCTTGTGGTTGGTCTCCGTGGCTTGAGTAGCTGTCAGGATCAAGATCAAGTGTGATAGGAGGCTGTGATGGAGGTGCATCTCAAAGACCCACACGCACTCCTCTCTGACATTCCAAGATGGATGGTGGGGTCCATCTGATGCCTTCTGGGATTGTTCACGGATTTATGACTCTCTTTTTGCCTTTGATGGATGAAGCAGTTTAATCCTCTCCACTAAGCTCCATATTTTTCTTTTGTACTTGGAACTCCTGGATGGCCATTGCCTTTCCACAAGAGATAGCAAGGACTGTTTTTTCTCTCACTGAATGTGAAGGTGTTGTGCATCTCATCTATCAATGGGTGACAACACTAATCATTCTTGGGAATGTGCTATCAAAAACATCTGGGGGCAGAGCTGGGCTGTCACTTCTCTAGAATAGGAGTGGTTTAGATCCCCCTCCCTCAGCAGTAGACATTCCTCACCTAGCCTGCTTGCAGTTGGATTTAAGGCATTATGGGATTCATGTCATTTATGTGGAATATGAAAACACACAGTGGCTCTGGCAGTGGGTGCAGATCAGGAGACACTTTGTGCATTCAGACCCCACCGTTGTCTGTTTCCCTACCTTTCCCAGCCCCATCCTGGGATCACACTCTCTAGGCTCAAGCCTTCCTGAGAGAGAGCTCCTGTCAGTCCCGGTGCCCTTCACCTCTGTGTGCAGGGTCCTACACCTGGAAGGTCCTACACCATCTCATTTCAGCTAAACCAGGGAGGGTTTATGAGTCTTCATGAATGTTTCCACTTTGGCAGTGTAGGTTAGAAAGGTGATGAGAATAAGTAGCTCATAAACCTGAAGCAAACTGGGCTTTTTATTACTCCCCTTACTCCCTTTCATGCTTTACTGGGTAGCCTGAGGGGTATGTGTGTTGCTGTTGTTTTGTTTTTCAGCTTTCTTTGAACAGATCCTAGCCTACAAGAGAGAAAGGTCATGCAATAAATGAGAGAGGTTATTTCATGAATGTGCTCTTACCCTATTTCAGGTAGGAGTGGTTTAAAATCTAAAGCTTTTTCAAACATCACATAAAATATTTTGAAATTTCTATACAATGAATGATTTAATTCTGATGTCCATATTCTATTTTATGTCCTTTCCCAAGTGATTTTTAAAATCCTTATGCTCTGTTTTTAAAAACTGCATAAATTACAAAGAGATACAAGACTCCTGCCACCCAGAAATATTTTAGTTTTTTCCCCTCAATAACCTATCTCTCTATATTATTGTCACGTTACTGAAATAATGCTATACAGCTGACCTTAGAACAATTCAGGGATTGGGGGCACTGACCCTCTGTTCCAGTGAACAGCCTCCACATAGTCAGCCTTCCATATTTGTGGTTCCCCATCATTGGGTTCAGCCAACAAGGAATTATGAAGCACTGTAATATTGACTATTATAAAAACTTCACATATAAGTGGACTCATGAAGTTCAACCTCATGCTGTTCAAGGGTCAATCATATATAAGCATATAGATGGTTTTTATTTTCTATTATATACTAAAGAGTGTATTATAAAGATTTCTTCATGGAATTAACACATCTCATAAACATTTTTCATGGCTTCATAATTTTCATCATGTGAGTAAACCATAATCCTTCATAATATTTCATCATGTGAGTAAATCTTAATGATTATAATCATTTCCTAGTATTGGGCATTTAAATAATTTCCAATTTCTTTTTTAAAACACACACTGTCATGGACATCTTTGTGCCTAGACCATTGTTCATATCTTTGGGTTTTTCCCCTTAGGATTACTTCACAGACATAATGTTTCTAAATCACAAGGTCTTAATATTTTTAAGACCTTACAGTATTTACTTTCTGGACATATTGGCTAATTTGCAGTCACACCAAAGGCATGTAGTATGCTTATCTCTTACATTCTTATTAGCATTGAGTTTTGTTAGTTTTCTCCCCTAATCTTTGCTTTCATGTTTATATGTTGTTTTGTATATGTGTGAACCTATAGTTAAAAGTGTGTGTGTGTGCGCGTGTGTATACTCATTGCCAATAAGAAAAGATAATGCATCTAGTCTCCCAGAGTCAAAGAGAGGCAACTTACCATGTACTTGCGTGCTAAGTCGCTTCAGTCATGTCTGACTGTGCGATCCTATGGACTTAGCCCACCATGTTCCTCTGTCCATGGGGTTTTCCAAGCAAGAATATTAGAGTGGTTTGCCATTTCCTTCTCCAGGGGATCTTCTCGACCCAAGGACTGATCCCGTATCTCTTACATTTCCTGCACTGGCATTGGCAGGCAGGTTCTTTACCACTAGCACCACCTTGGAAGCCATACCATGTACTAGGCAGTACTTTTAAGTGGTCAGCATATGCCAACTCCTGAAATCCTCATAACATTCCTATGAGATAGGATGGAAGTAGTAGATACTAATCATAGTAGGTACTACTTTTATCCCCATTTTTCAGAGATGGAACAGAGGCTCCACTGAATTACTTGAGGTCATAGAGCTAATAAACGTCACAGCCAGAGTTCAATCCAATCCTTCTGTTTCCAGCATCTACACACAACAATTTCTAGAGAACTTTCAATGACTGTAAGGGGAAAAGGGAAACTTTGGGAATTAGGCCAAGTAACAAAATGTGTGATCAAGAGACATCCCAAGATGGACGTAAACTTAGATTCTCACAAGCTCTTCTCTGTGAATGGGAGAGTAGGTGTAGGTCCCAGGCTTAAAGGAAGATACAGCTCTAAGAAAGCAAACTATTTGAGCTCAAACAGGAAGGTCTTTTACAATCTCAGAAAATAGAATTTGTAAATAATTCTTCATGGTAACATCCTAATCAACTCCAAAAGATGCAGAAATTTCATTTGTGGTTGTGTCCAGAGAACGTTTTAAAAATAGAGAGAGGCGTTTTCCTTGCATGCTGTTATTCAGAATGTAAATTCAATGAACTCAGATCCTCCTGTATTCTCCTGTTAACTTTGGTGCTGTCCCTTTGACTGAGAACACAATAGGTTTCATGGATACTTAGTTATGGGCTTGAGATGTTGTAGCAACAATCACAATTTAATTTAGTACACAAGCATCTGACATTTACACAATAATGATGGGCATTTTAAAGGGATACAGAGAGATGAGGCATGGCTTCGAGAGGTTTATAATCTCACGGGTAATTTTAAGTTTACAAAAGAAACAGAGCAAGATGGAATAAGACACCATTCAAGAGGTTTAAACAACGACAGGGATACTGTGAACAGAAAGACACAATTTCTTGTTTTGTGGAGATCAAGAGAAGGATTCATGGGGAACGGCATTTCTGCTGACCCTGAAAGGATAGGTAAGACATGATGGAGGTGATGGGGGACCTGAGGCACCATATCAGAATCAGGGAAATGTGGAAACAGCCAAAGAAGGCCCAGTTGTAGCACATGATGAGATAGTTTACGTGTTGAAAATATCACATTGTTGTCCATGGCTCTGGCTTCATGCAAGGATGTGGGGGATTGGCCCCAATCCTTGGTTTTCTTGTTGGAACCATAAAGGGATATCAGTAACTGTTCCAGCCCCAAAACAGACCCCTCGCCTCTCTTGGGTCCTGTGAAGGCAAGGCTGGGTGAGGGAGGACTTCTCCGGCAGAGAAGTCCACTGCCCCTGCTACAGCAGAGTCAGCTTGTTAAAGTGCCTACTCATGGTGGGATGGTGGTTTGGGGTGAGGAGAATTCTGCATATTTAATAGCTCCCTGAGGGATTCTGATGCACTATGAAGCTTGAGAGCCCTTGTTCTGTGAGGTGGTCCTCAGCTCATACTGTAGGCTAGAATCCCTGGAGGGCTGTTAAACATACTTTTGCCTGGGACCCACATCAGATTAAGTCAACGCAAATATCTAGGGATGTGGTTGGGTACCAACTGATTCTAAGTTGAAGCTTGCACTTTTAGCACTTTACATGAAAAAAAGAAAGAGAAATGATCACTTCTGTAGATGGTTAAGTGGATGTCCAATCCATTTCTTACCCTCTGTTTGGAAGATATATATACTTGATATTTTAATAGTGACATCCATTGATGAACCAAATCCAGTAACCCGCTGGGGTTTCACTGCAATAGTTCTCTCCTGGGGAACTTTCTTCTTTTTTTTTAATCACAATAAATATTTTATTCAATGTTAATGTAGTCCAGACTTTTCACCAGTGACGGGTAACTTTCATGTCTAAAATTATTACATTTTGAAACAAGAAGCAATATATAAGCTATTTACTATAAAGGCTACCCACCCCAGTGTGGAAACCGTGACAGACTTTATTTGCGCTTCCCTTGTGGCTCAGCTGGTAAAGAATCCGCCTGCAGTGCAGGAGACCTGGGCTCGATCCCTGGGTTAGGAAGATCCCCTGAATAAGGGAAAGGCTACCCACTCCAGTATTCTGGCCTGGAGAATTCCATGGACTGTATAGTCCATGTGGTCGCAAAGAGTCGGACACGACTGAACGACTTTCACTTCACTTCACTTCCTGATAATAATTAGAAGAGCCTAATACTCCATTTATATTTAGCAATGACTTCAGTTTCACTTGTTTTCTGTTTTCATATGGCTACTATTATCTAGTAATGTGAGTGCCTCATTTGCAAAGTCAGTCCAAAAGCAAGAAGATATTTCTCTAAAAAATCCACTAATATGTTCACATATATAAATGCCTGACTTGATGGAAAAACATTACTCATGGTGGCATTTTGTACCTTTTTCTCCTTCTGATCTTTTAAACAATTGTTTATATTGCAGTGTGGCCTATTAACAATGTTGTGGTAGTTGCAGGTGCACAGCAGAGTGACTCAGCCAGACATATACATGTATCTGTTCTCTCCCAAACTCTCCTCCCATCCACCCTGCCACATAACATTGAGCAGAGTTCTATGTGCTATACAGTAGTTCCTAGTTGGTCATCCATTTTAAATATAGCGTTGTGTACATGTCGATCCCAAAGTCACCTGGGGAACTTTTGAAATTCCACCTGCTTTGACTACCTCTCAGACCAATTAAATAAGGATTTCTGGGGTACAGAACCTTGGTATCAGTGTCTTTAAAACACCCCAGGGGATCCCAGGGTGCAAGGAAGGTTGAGAACCACTGACAGGTGAGGATGGGCACAGAGGTGTCTCCTTTGCTTAGTTCTTTTGAGTTTCCCTTCCAGTTGGGCAGCTTGACTATAGTCACTGGGGCCATTCCTGCCTGTGGTATTATACTGTCACCTCCCTCAAATTCTAGCTCAGCTAGGAGAAGTCAACATTTTCTAATAGAACTTTATAAAATATGGAGGCAGAATCGATCAAGAACCTATCAAAAAGTTGCCAGATTTGGAAATGCTTACCCAAAATATTATTTCCTGAATGTCTGAAATGGAAATTTAGCTGGGCATTCCTGTGTTTATCCAACCTAAAAAAAGAAATGAAATCAGGTCAAAATAAAATTGTAAATGGCAGGTTTCTGATTCTACGTTGATAACAGGTCTCCAGGCTAGCCGACCCTGGGGTGCTCTGGTGCTTGCCTCCAGGGAAATCAGACCTGAGCCCCAAAGGGTTAACACTTCTTCAGTGAGTGCTAACTTCTGAGCCTCTGTTCACTGAGCCTCTTTTCACAAGTTGGGAATGACTTTAGAGCCCATCGGGTAACATCAACTCCTAATCACATTTCCCCCTTGATTAGCAAGGTCAACACTTTGCCTGGAGCTTCTGGGACTCCTCCAGTTTTCCTGTTCATCTTCCATTTCTTATTTGAGGGAAGTGTTTCATGTGGAACCAAGATAGCAGTTGACCCCACCTTTCCTGACTCAGGTTACTAGGTCTGTCCACCTGTCAGGCTGTCTGTTACTCCAGAAGTCCACCAATTACAGATAACAAGAAGGATAACTGTAACATTACATACAAACCATTACTCATGCTCAGGACCAACTTCATGGGAGTGAATCTGTGTCTTCATACAAGTCCCCCACCAAAGGCTGTGTTCTTGGTTTGATGCTCTGCTGTCAACATTTTTGAAATTCTTAATAATTTATGAACAAGTAGCCCCCATATAATTTACTATTGGACACTGCTTAGTCTTCTCTTGCGGGTAAGTGGTATTCCTTTGGCAAGGGAAACCTCTAACAACTACTTATGTATTTCTTCCCACTGCTCCAGGCATGCCTGTGTTAAGAAAGACTTGCACAATTCAATCACAGGCATTTTATCAGGGAGTTTGAATTAACTTAGGTATATTTTCAAGAGTAGTTATCTTTTAGGATGGCATTTAATAGCTGTTACCATTCATCAATCAGCAATTATTGAGCACCTGGCCTGCTGCAAGGCACCTCTCCTCTCTTGCCCTGTCATCCTTATCAATCATCACAGTAGACTTATTCAGTGTTCATCTGTGCATGACCCAGCACTGCAAGATGGAGTGTGCTGATCTATTTCCTGTCGGTGAAACTAGCCTGGCTTTAAAAGGAGCCATTGTTGCCTTTGGAACTGTGGGTTTTTCCACATCAAACAAGGGTGTGTCTGTCAGGTGCCAGAACTATGGGATAATTTTTCTGGCATTTGCCACTGTGAGATTCAGATAGAGATAATAATAAGCCCACTAAAATCCACAGATGACGCATTAGGTTGGCTACAAATCAAAGCTGTCCTCCTCCCACATCCCTTGTGATTGTCATATTGTAAAGTCCTGCAAAATCATGGCTCTGTCCACGCTGAAGATAGCCGCACAGGTAATGGCACCTAAGGTTGACCTGGGGAGGTCAGATGGTGGGAAACAGTTCTGAAATCATGTATGTGTAAGTACTTTGAAAAATCTAATATGTAAAAGTCATGTTACTTGTTGTTCTTCCTAGTCGTGGCTTATAGAGCTGGCTTGAGGCAATTTTGGAGTCGCCTGTGCAGGGGTGGCAAATCCTCATCTAATATACAACTCAAAACCATTGACAAGATGAAGCAGCTCCGGCAACATAAGAGGGCCCTTGGGGTTGAAGCATAAGGCAGAATTTAACATCTCTTGCCTTGTGCCAAGGCAGAACGCTGAATCCCATTCCATCAGGCGGCCATTTTTGAGCAGAAACCATAGAGAAATAAGAGTTCCTTACTATTTGAGCAAGCACCATAGTTCTAACCTTTTGCCAACGCGTTTTGAGTTAGCCTTATGGTGAAGATAAGATCGTTAAGATGAGCTGACAGCTTGCAAGAATTTTATTAATAAAATGGCTACTTTGCAGATACTGAAGCCCAAACAGGTTGATATGAGGCAGAAAAGCATCTCTAGGTATATAGACATGCAAGTCAAGGGCAGCCCTTCCGATGGTCTGCCCTTCCAGTTTTCCTCACAGTTGGTTAAAAATCATGGCTGAATTGATACTGTTATCCAAGGAAAAGCCCTTCAGGGAACTGAAATATCTTGGATCAAAGAACATGCTCTTGGACTGAATTGATTTGAGTGGAATGATTATCAAGAACTACCAGGGACTTGGAAGTATGTGAGTTACTGAGGGAAACAGTGTGATAGGTGAGACAAGTCAGTGCCTTCAAGGAACTTCCACTCTTTAGTTTTCTGAGAAAGTCACTATTTCATTAATTTGTAATGAAATAAGTTGATTTCCAATGTTGTATTAGTTTTAGGTGTACAGCAAAGTGAATCAATTATACATACAAGCATATATATATATATATATATATATTCTTTTTCACATTCCTTTCCATTATCGGTAATTACAAGATATTGAATAGAGTTCCTTGTGATATACAGTAGGTCCTTGTTTATCTGTTTTATATACAGTAGAGTGTATATGTTAATCATCCCAAACTCCTAATTTATCCCTCCCTCCCTCCCAGGACTTGTGTTCTAATTGAGAGAAGAAATTAATTACACTATTAGATTCTACTCTAATGTAATATGATTCTTTTCCGACATGATCTAATATGATCACACATTGTACAGGACCACACTTTTTTACCCTTGGAACCAGGTGCTTTAGATTCAAGGATTTCTTAAATTTTAGAAATGCAAGATGCTTCCTCCAGTGAATATTACTACCACCTCAAGTAGGACCCGGGGGAGCTCTTGGTAGTCACACTCCATGATACTTCTTCAGTGAAACTGAGGACTAGTCGCACCAACTGAAATAAGTCAAATCTACAAATAGCCTCACAGTGGTTCAGGTCTGGTTTTAACACCAAGTGAGTTTAATTTTGGGTTTTGGGAATGTTTTAGGTTTCAAAAGTGCAAGTAATGGATTGGGAGCTGTGGTAGAGTGTCATACATATAGAACAACGTAATCTCAAATAATTTCAGAATATACAATGACAGAAATTCCATGAGGGCTGTGTGATTTCTCAGATACCCTGAATAATGTCTGGCACTGAGTAGACATTTAGTCAATATTTGTTAAAAACATTAAAAAGAGTGATGAGAAATGTTAACTGTTATTTCATTGAATGTTTCTTCCATGTCATAGAGAGTGTCACACCGGTGCTGCTAGGTGGGTATTATTCCTACTATCATCCTTACTTAAGAGATGAGAAAACTGTTTCTAGGAGAAGTCAAGTGACTCGCTGAAGGCCCTCATGGCAGGTGATACAAATGTAATCCCAGCTAGGGGCATGGCCATGGTAGCTGTGCACATACATTTGTGTCGGGCTGTCTGGGGCCAAGTCCTCACTCTACCGTTCACTGGCTGTGTGAACTCAAACCAAATGTTTGACAACTCTGTGTCTACATTTCCTCAGTCATAAAATGGCAATAGCTATACTATCTACCTTATAGGAGCATTTAGAGATGCATGTAAAATGCTCAGAAACTACTAGGAACCAATAGATTCTCAATATTAGTGCAATCTGGGGCATTGGGGGGAGATTTTGTCACATGGCATTTTGTCCAAAGGAAAAATGAGGGCCTTTATTTTTTAAGACATTTATTATTTTTAAATTTTATCTTTTTTGGGGGGGGTCACACTATGCAGCATGATCTTGGGGATTATGGGATCTTAGTTCCTAAACCATAGATAGATCCCATACCCCCTGCAGTGGATGCATGGAGTCTTAACCACTGGATCACCAAGGAAGTCCTTAAAGAGAGGACTTTTATACATAAAAAGATAAAAGTTCAGATAACTTTTTATACAACCTAATAATAAAAGAATAACCCCAGTGCTACTATGATAAGGTAAGAATCCAGTGATTAACTCACTAAAGAAAATCTGGTGATTTCCATCTGCTATAGGTGTTTACAATATTAAATGACTTATAAAACTTGCTAGACTAAGAAGAATACCCTCTGTGTGATAAAAAGGCTACATCTGATATGATTTCCGTCAGACTTAATGGTGAAATTTCAATAGTTTTCCCATTAAAATCTGAAGCAACACAAGAATCTATGCATCATCACTATGATTGGATCATGTTTAGGAAGTTCTAGCTAGTGCAGCAAGATGTCAAATGGATGTAAGAAATGTATTTAAGGAAAGTTCAGTTCACTTCAGTCGCTCAATCGTGTCCGACTCTTTGCAACCCCATGAATCGCAGCACTCCAGGCCTCCCTGTCCATCACCAACTCCCAGAGTCTACCCAAACCTATGTCCATCGAGTCGGTGATGCCATCCAACCATCTCATCCTCTGTCGTCTCCTTCTCCTCCCGCCCCCAATCCTTCCCAGCACTAGGGTCTTTTCCAAAGAGTCAACTCTTTGCATGAGGTGGCCAAAGTATTGGAGTTTCAGCTACACCATCAGTCCTTCCAATGAACATCCAGGACTGATCTCCTTTAGGATGCACTGGTTGGATCTTCTTGCAGTCCAAGGGACTCTCAAGAGTCTTCTCCAACACCACAGTTCAAAAGCATCAATTCTTTGACGCTCAGCTTTCTTCACTGTCCAACTCTCACATCCATACCTGATTACTGGAAAAACCATAGCCTTGACTAGACGGACCTTTGTTGGCAAAATAATGTCTCTGCTTTTAATTATGCTCTATCTAGGTTGGTCATAACTTTCCTTCCAAGGAGTAAGTGTCTTTTAATTTCATGGCTGCAGTCACCATCAGCAGTGATTTTGGAGCCCCCAAAAATAAACTCTGATACTGTTTCCACTGTTTCCCCATCTATTTCCCATGAAGTGATGGGATCAGATGCCATGATCTTAGTTTTCTGAATGTTAAGCTTTAAGCTAACTTTTTCACTCTCCTCTTTCACCTTCATCAAGAGGCTCTTTAGTTCTTCGCTTTCTGCCATAAGGGTGGTGTCATCTGCATATCTGAGGTTATTGATATTTCTCCTGGCAATCTTGATTCCAGCTTGTGTTTCTTCCAGCCCAGCATTTCTCATGATGTACTCTGCATATAAATTAAATAAGCAGGGTGACAATATAAAGCCTTGATGTACTCCTTTTCCTATTTGGAACCAGTCTGTTGTTCCATGTCCAGTTCTAACTGTTGCTTCCTGACCTGCATACAGGTGTGTCAAGAGACAGGTCAGATGGCCTGGTATTCCCATCTCTTTCAGAATTTCCCACAGTTTATTGTAATCCACAGTCAAAGGCTTTGGCATAGTCAATAAAGCAGAAGTAGATGTTTTTCTGAAGCTCTCTTTTTCAATTATCCAGCAGATGTTGGCAATTTGATCTCTGGTTCCTCTGCCTTTTCTAAAACCAGCTTGAACGTCTGGAAGTTCACAGTTCACGTATTGCTGAAGCCTGTCTTGGAGAATTTTGAGCATTACTTTACTAGCGTGTGAGATGAGTGCAATTGTGTGGTAGTTTGAGCATTCTTTGGCATTGCCTTTCTTTGGGATTGGAACGAAAACTGACCTTTTCCAGTCCTGTGGCCACTGCTGAGTTTTCCAGATTTGCTGGCATACTGAGTGCAGCACTTTCACAGCATCATCTTTTAGGATCTGAAATAACTCAACTGGAATTCCATCACCTCCACTAGCTTGGTTCGTAGTGATGCTTTCTAAGGCCCACTTGACTTCACATTCCAGGATGTCTGGCTCTAGGTGAGTGATCACACCATCATGATTATCTGGGTCGTGAAGATCTTTTTTGTACAGTTCTTCTGTGTATTCTTGCCGCCTCTTCTTAATATCTTCTGCTTCTGTTAGGTCCATACCATTTCTGTCCTTTATTGAGCCCATCTTTGCATGAAATATTCCCTTGGTATCTCTAATTTTCTTGAAGAGATCTCTAGTCTTTCCCAATCTGTTGTTTTCCTCTATTTCTTTGCACTGATCGCTGAGGAAGGCTTTCTTATCTCTCCTTGCTATTCTTTGGAACTCTGAATTCAGATGGGAATATCTTTCCTTTTCGCCTTTGCTTTTCACTTCTATTCTTTTCCCAGCTATTTGTAAGGGCTCCTCAGACAGCCATTTTGCTTTTTTGCATTTCTTTTCCATGGGGATTTTCTTGATCCCTGTCTCCTGTACAATGTCACTAACCTCTGTCCATAGTTCATCAGGCACTCTGTCTGTCAGATCTAGTCCCTTAAATCTATTTGTCACTTCCACTGTATAATCATAAGGAATTTGATTTAGGTCATGCCTGAATGGTCTAGTGGTTTTCCCCACTTTCTTCAATTTAGATCTGAATTTGGCAATAAGCAATTCATGATCTGAGCCACAGTCTGCTCCCAGTCTTGTTTTTGCTGTATAGAGCTTCTCCATCTTTGGCTGCAAAGAATTTAATCAATCTTATTTCGATGTCGACCATCTCATGCTGTCCATGTGTAGAGTCTTCTCTTGTGTTGTTGGAAGAGGGTGTTTGCTATGACCAGTGCGTTCTCTCGGCAAAACTCTATTAGCCTTTGGCCTGCTTCATTCTGTACTCCAAGGCCAAATTTGCCTGTTACGCCAGGTGTTTCCTGACTTCCTACTTTTGCATTCCAGTCCCCTATAATGAAAAGGACATCTTTTTGGAGTGTTAGTTCTAAAAGGTCTTGTAGGTCTTCATAGAACCGTTCAACTTCAACTTCTTCGGCATTACTGGTCGGGGCATAGACTTGGATTACCGTGATATTGAATGGTTTGCCTTGGAAACAAACAGATCATTCTGTCATTTTCGAGATTGCATCCAAATACTGCATTTCAGACTCTTCTGTTGACCATGATGGCTACTCCATTTCTTCTGAGGGATTCCTGCCCACAGTAGTAGATATAATGGTCATCTGAGTTAAATTCACCCTTTCCAGTCCATCTTAGTTCACTGATTCCTAGAATGTCCATGTTCACTCTTGCCATCTCCTGTTTGACCACTTCCAGTTTGCCTTGTTTCATGGACCTAACATTCTAGGTTTCTATGCAATATTGCTCTTTACAGCATCAGATTTTGTTTCTATCACCAGTCACATCCACAGCTGGGTATTGTTTTTGCTTTGGCTCCATCCCATCATTCTTTCTGGAGTTATTTCTCCACTGATCTCCAGTAGCATATTGGGCACCTACTGACCTGGGGAGTTCATGTTTCAGTGTCTTATCTTTTTGCCTTTTCATACTGTTCATGGGGTTCTAAAGGCAAGAATACTGAAGGGGTTTGGAAAAGGGAAAGATATAATATTTATAGATATTATTAGTGCCTAGAAAATGGCAGAGAACCAATTTATAAACCTAGTACTGAATCGAAATTTTCTATGCTCTGGCAGGATACCAGATTATTTAATAGTTCACCCATATGTGAGCAATAATGTTAGACAATATAATGGTAAAGTAATATCCCTCAGAGTAAGAAAACAACAGCAATCAGTACAGCACATCTGAAAGGAAACAGGTACAGAGATGGGGAGGAAGCTATTTGTATAAAGTTAATACTCTCAAGACTTCTCTGGTGGCCCAGTGGTTAAGAATCCACCTTCCAGTGCAGGGGATGTGAGTTCTATGCCTGGTCAGGGAACTAAGATCCCACACGCTGCAGCCCACATGCTGTAACTACTGGGCCCTCAAGCTCTAGAGCCTATGTTCTGCAGCAAGAGAAGCCTGCCACAGCAAAGAGCCCACACACCGCAGTGAAGGCTCCGTGCAGTCAAAATAAATAATAAATAAAGTAGATACTCTCCATAGAACTTACAGTAGCAAAAAACAACAACAACAAAAAACACAAGAAAAAGAAAAAATCCTAAATATTCCGTAGTATGAGAATGACTAATTAAATGATGGCAAAATTCCAAAGACAGTAAGGTAAATGATGTGCTCACCATGTAAAGTGAAACGTTTAGAATATTAAACTGTATCTAGTCTGTATGCATCCTGATTTCAAACTTAATTTTTACACAGAAAAAAATGAAATAAAATCATCAGAATGTCAATATTATGAGATGCGGGATTATATTTTCTTTTTTATACTTTCTGTATTTTTCAAATTTTCTATAGAAGATAAGCATGTGTTTTATAATGCAAAAAGTTATTCCAAAGCTTTTAAGAAAAAAAATTATACCACAAGAGTGAGTTCAACATACTTAGTATTACTTTTCTTCCCATAACATATACTATTTTGTGAACTTTTATTGCTGACATATGATTTAAAGTAAAATAAATAATGGCTTCTTTACTGAAAATAGTCAAGCCTTGTCTTTAAAATGTAGAACTGTTTTAAATACTATTTACCTTCTGCTTCATTGATTAGAAATAATTGAAATTCTACACAGAAGCCTTAATGATTCTGTTTGCCATGTCTTCCTATGAGACGTGGACTCAATTTCTAAAACAAAGAAAATGCCGAGGTGTACAAGAAGGCGAAACATTTACTTCATTAACTCCTAGAAAAAATAAATTACCTCACTTCCTTCATTACTGTAGTAATTAACCCACGTTGGTACTGATTCTGACAAATGCTATGTATTATTTATTACTCTGCATTTGTGGTTTGGTGGTCAACCTAATGGGTATTTTTGAGTTTTATGTGTGAAACATTGAGGTAGCTCTCATCTTCTGTTCTGAGAATTTCTTTCTAGAACAGTCAAAATATACATTTTTTAAAAAAAATTGGGTATAGTTGCTTTACATTGTTGTGGTAGCTTCTGTTATACAACAAAGTGAGTCAGCTATATGTTTACACATATCCCCCACCCCTACCCCACCTCTGGAGCCCCCCTTCCACCTCCACCTCCACCTCCCATCCCACCTATCTAGCTTATAACAGAGCATCCAGCTGAACGCCCTGTGCCACACAGCAGGTTCTCCCTAGCTGTTTTACACATGTAAACTATCTAAATTACCTGCACTCAGTCGTGTCTGACTCTTTGTGATCCCCACAAACTGTAACCCACTAGACTCCTCTGTCCATGGAATTCTCCAGACAAGAATACTGCAGTGGGTAGCCATTCCCTTCTCCAGGGGATCTTCCAGACCCAGGGGTCGAACCTGCTTCTACCACATTGCAGGCAGATTCTTTACCGTCTGAGCCACCAAGGAGGCCCCATTTTACACATGGTAGTGTGTGTATGTCAATGCTACTCTGTCAATTCATCCTACACTCCTTTTCCCCCACATCCATGTCCACACGTAAGTTCTCTACATCTGTGTCTCTTTTCTTTCCCTGCAAATAGGTTTATCTGTACCATTTTTCTAGATTCCACATATCATATATTAATGCATATATGTCAAAATAGAGTTTTTAAAAAGCTGAAACAATATAGACCACAGGTGAGCACAAATTTTAATTTGACTTCTTTTGTTCTCTGTTTTGTCTTCTCTGCTTTAATAAATATGTAATATGGATGGATTTCCATGAGATCTCCTGTTCTTTGCACAGAGCTTAGCACACAGTCGTTGTTCACTGTAGGTTTATGTGTTGGACAGAAATGAGAATAAATATCTGGAGCTTCAAACTACTGGCCCCACCATCTCCTTTCACCGTGGCATGGCCCTTCCCCAGCGGGGGCTCAGCACAGTCTGGCCCACATCCGAAGGCACTCAGGCTCCAGAAAGATCCAGAGCAGAGGTAGACGCCTTCATTTGGACAACACCAAACCTTTACAGAGTGCTTGCTCCATGCCTGGCTCTGTGCTGAACTTGGCCAAGCGTGAACTTCACTGCCCTGGAGCTGATTTCAGAGCCTGAGCCAGCACAGAGCAAGAGGCTCCCTCTCCAGGCCAGGCCCCAGCATGCCTGTGGCTTTTCTCTGCTTTGCTGCCCGGGAGTCCTGCCACCGCCTCCTCTTTCCTGGATCCCTAAAAAACGGCACATGTGTGGAGGCTGCCAGCACCTCAAACTTGTCTGCAAAATGCAGACAAATTGCTGCTCTTTATTAGCGATCCGGACGAAGGATTCAGGGATGCTTTGAGTTACAGGGTATTGGGTTTCTTGGCTCTTTTTTCCCAAGCTCTGCTTTCAGAAATTTCATGTTTTGAGTGGTGTGTTTGGCCACCAATGTCTCTCTTTCTCTCCCTCCCTCTCTCCTCCATTCCTAAAGACTTTAGAAGTAAAATAAGATCTCTTTGTTGATTATTCTCACTGACTAGGGAAAACACACAGCCTGTTTGGTCCTTTGTGAGAAACGTGCCATCTGTCCTGCTGTGGTCACACTCTCCTGGAGAGGTTTGCTTGACCTTGTCATTGTCAGCCTCCATCATCTCAAGAACCCCTCCCCCCAGTCCTGTTTCTAGCTCACTCTCTGCCACCAGCCAAGAGTCCTTCAACCTCCCCAGACCACAAACACTGACGCCCACTTCTTTCTCTGTCTCTCCTGATCTCCCTCCTAGAATACCTGAACTCCCAAGCTGTCTTGCTGTTTACAGCCACCCTGGGCACACTCTCCCCGTGACCTTGTACGAGTTCCCTCTTCTGGAATGCTCTCCTTACTTGTTGCAGATCCTTGCTCAAGTACTGCCTCAGGGAGGCTTTCCCCGATCACTTATTATTATCAAATTGTGATAGTTACTTCAACTGGATAGTCATCATCCATCTTACTTGTCTCCAGAGCCCTAATCATTAGCAGACAGGCTACACATTCAGATATGTTGCATCTTATAGACAGAACATTAAAGCCACAGGCAGAATTATTAATCCTTTCCCCCAGAAATTTGATGACCCAACCAATGTGAGTGACTCTGGAATCCCACCGCTTCTCCTGTCTCCATCCACCTTGCATGCCACTGCAGCTCTGAAGCACAGTAAAGGACTGAGTACTTTAAGTCTGGGTGTTCACATCCTTGGGGATACAATTCTATTTCATGTGAAGAGGTCTTGGGTTTTTTTTGATCAACAGCAGGGACCTCATAACCCTTCACCCTTCTGATTCAAGTCTTGCCCTCTTGTAAATAATTTTTCCCATGACTGCCAGGGTTATCTTCATAAAACATATGTTTACACTATTGGAGGGCAAACGCTGTTTTTCAGGCTCTATGTGTGAATACTGTCCTCATTCTGGATGACTTAATAAAATCGGCTCAAAGGAAGACCCTCCGCCAAAGTTGTTGATTTGCCTCCAGACTTTTCCTCCACTCCAGGACTGCTGGTGTCTGACTGAGCTCCCAGGGCTGGGGCTCTGACTCTTCCTCTCCTTGTCATGCACTTAGTGCTGCTTTGCTGGTCACACTCTGTGTCAGTAAATGACCTGCATGTTTGTGGGAGCCCACTCTCTCCCTGAGCCCCTGATTTCAGTGAAGGGTTGGGGTTTCCCTCTATTTGAGAATTGTAACCTCACTTTGTCCACAGTCTGGCACTACTACCTGGCAACACTGATGAGAATCCTTCATTCTTTAGGATGAATCTGACTTTGTTGAAAATCTGGGAAAACAGATGGACAGACATGTTCTAGAGCCACTACAAGAGCCAACTCAAAGGTCTTAGGAGACCTTAGACTGTGAACACTCAGTTTTCCAGAAGTTTGTGAAAGACCTTGAGTATTTGTATGGGGAGAAGTATGAGAGAGGGTACATACTTGGATGACTCCCCACATTATCCCTGTGACCCAGGCTTTCTGACTAATCCTTGACTATGCATTTATTCTGCTCCATTTCCTGTCTGTATGATTCAAAGACTACTGAATTCCTCTGCATTTGTGAGGATTGTAATACCTACTTGATGCTATAATGGTGAGTATCCAATAATAAGATACCTAGAACATAGGAGGAACTCAGTAAATGCTAATCCTTCCCATCATATTACACACTTTTAACTGATGGATTGATAACTGAGCAGTTCTTATACCTGAAGGTGTTCAGGAAGGCTTGTGAAACAGATAAACCTTGATTCCTGTAGCCCTCACTCCCCTTTCAGAACCTCTTTGCCCCAGTGCAGGCTTCTGCTAGCACCGAAGAAATCTCCTAAGCTTCAGGATTTTCTTTTTTTTTTTGAAGTCTAGTTGACTTACAATATTGTGTTAGTTTCAGGTGTACAGCAAAGTGATTCAGTTATACATACATACATATATTCAGATGGTTTTCCATTATAAGTTATTACAAGATATTGAATATTGTTTCCTCTGTTATATAGTAAATCCTTGTTGCTTCTGTATTTTATGTATAGTCATTTGTATCTATTAATCCCATGCTCCTAATTTATCCCACTTCCCTTTCCCCTTTGGTAATCAAAACTTTATTTTCTGACTTTTAGTCTGTTTTGTATATAGATTTGTTTGTGTTATTTTTTAGATTTCATGTATAAGTGATATCATATAATATTTGTCTTTCTCTGACTTATTTCATTAGGTCCATCCATGTTGCAAATGGCATTATTTCATACTTTTTTTATGGATGAGTAATATTCCATTATATATATGTATACACACACACACACACATATCTTCTTAAACCAGTCATCTGTTGATGGGCATTTGAGTTGTTTCAATGTCTTGGATTTTGTACATAGTTGCTTCTCACTTTCCTTCACTTAAAGGTGCCTGCCCATTGTGCTTCATTCCTCAGGGCCCTACTGACAGGTTGGCTAACAGCTCAGTTAAAACGATGCTTGGTCTTCATAGCTGTAATGGTTTGATGTGTTCTTATGGGTTCCATGCTACCCTACCCTGCCCAGACTTTAACAACTCCAAGGGCACCAGTTGGGGGAGTGTGCAATGACTCAGCCCTATATGTTCGTGTTGCT
The DNA here is from genome assembly GCF_054371585.1 of Giraffa tippelskirchi. NCBI lineage: Eukaryota > Metazoa > Chordata > Mammalia > Artiodactyla > Giraffidae > Giraffa > Giraffa tippelskirchi. The sequence goes on from NC_137275.1 coordinate 194,691,644, forward strand.
GGAGGCAGAGGCTGTTTGCCATGTACTGTCTAGCAATAAAAACTTGAAAGACTAGAGGCTTCTCAAAGATGTATAATCTAGTCAAGGACTTGGTTAGATATGTGAAAAAAATTGTTATAATGCTTGGTTTTAATCAAGATCTGGAAAGGGTTTCATGTGAGCAGAGAAGAAAAATATTTTTCCTGGTCCAAAGTGATCAGAGAGGCATGCTAAAGGAGGTGAGCCTTGAGTAGTAAAGGATGCATAGGAAAAAAAACTAGAGAAAGGATTGGCGTAAGCAAAGACATAGGGTTAAGGCGCAGACAAGACACAGCACAGTTTAAACATAGAGCTACCAACTGCTACCTCAGTTGCTAGGGCTTAAAATGAGAGAAAAGAGACTGGAAGATAGAAGTCTGGAAAGGAACTTGAATCCAAGCCCCAGATTAGGAGTTTGGGTTGTAGGACAGTGATGTGGAGCCAAGTAGTGTTGATGAAGAAGATCTGCACATTTTAGCAAGTTCTGTCCAGCTTCAGAATGGAGGATGGAACTAATGAGGGTGAAAACAAGACAGAGGCTAAGTAGGTCAAGATAGCAGCTGTTATGAGGGCTGGAGAGGCCTGGACCAGAGCAGAAGCCATTGCCTTTTCGGCTAGCATGAGTCCAGCCATAGATGGTCCACTGTTTGAAAAAAAGCAATGGGTTCTGTGTTTACAGACATGGCTTGTCATAGAATATCAGAGAACTTTTGTGAAGGAGGTAAATGAAGAAGCAGACCATGGAGCCCCTGATATTCTTCTCTTATTACATTTCCTGGTGATTCTGGGGAACATAACACATGTCCTAGACATAGCTGATGTTTCTGAAGGGAAACTGAGACAAACAGTTACTGTTAGGAGCTAGAAAGTGTTACAGAATGCTAAGGGATGTGCTGTTATTTGTTTCTTCCCATTGCAGAAAGGGAAACCCTCCTGAAAATACTTTGTACGATTTCCTGGGTTGAAAAATCTCAAGTAAGACTAGTAACTACTATGGGGGAAGGGATGTCTCATTTCATATCATTGTCAACTAGACTTTCTTCTTGCTAACTTCCATAAATTAGTGCTTAATTGTGTAGAACCAAGCTTCCAAGCTCAAGGATTCAATGTTAATAATAGTTTAATCAGTTGGCTTAACAGTTAAGCCTGCCATGGACACTTACTCTTGAGAGTACATTGTCTCATATAATAATAATTTTAAGAATGATCTGAAAAATGGACCCTCACAGAAAGACTTCTCATCTTTCTCTCCATCTTATCAATAGAATGCAGTTTTTCCAAGCAAAATCTGTATTTAGAAATAATTTTGAAAGAAAAGAGTGGAAATTTAATTTTAAGCCACACACTTGTCTTTCTTTTACAGTCAGTTCACTCTCCGTGCTTCTTTATTTTCCCCACTAGCATCTTTCACCTTAGTGTTTTAAAGGAGTATTTTATTGCCCAAGTCTTCACAACATGGAGACATACAAGCAGTTATAAAGAGTGAGTTTAGATGATATATATTAAAAATGATAAGTCATTTTCCAGCCTTCCGTAACATTTTATTTTCTGTGCATCCTTACCTCTTTCTGACTCATGTACCTGGGCTGATTAATATCCCCTCTCCCCTGTTACACTTTAATCCAGGGCCCGTGTTTCATTCGCCTGCCAATAGTGATCACCAATAAATTCATCTTGCAGGCTGCTGCCACTGTAAAATGCCCATCAAAAAGCAGGTAGTTCTGAGCCTGCCTTTATCTGGTACCCTGAAGACTCACATGGTTCCACAATTGGAGCTGTAAATGCTCATTTCTTCATAGGCATGGGCTGGGAAAATGAGAGAAGGCTAATTAATGCATTCAAGGGATCCCACTGAATCAGCAAGCCCCTTAAAGGCACAACAGACACAAACAGGCAGCTGCAGCTCCTTGGAATTCAAAACAACAACAAAGGAGCTAGTTAAATATTTGAATAGCTAAAGTATATGTCTATTCATTCCCATGGAAATTGCTAAAATGGGCTGTCCTCCCATCTCCTGAAGAGTCAAAGTCATTGAAAACCCAGAGCTTTTCATCCTGTCAAAATTAGTGGTAATAAAACTTGGGTGCGTGGAAGGACTCCAGAATATGGTACCCATATATTCCAGCCTCTGGGGCTGCAGGACTGACTTACTGACAATTACATGACTCTTGCCCCATTCCTGTTTTAGTTTGGTATCTTACAGTTGCCTTGAACAATAAGGACACCATCAGGGAGTAAATACCAAGCTCTAGATATGGCTTGATCCAAGGCCCAAGCACTGATTGGCTTGACTCAAAGACAAACTCTTCTCTCATGGTTGCAGCAAAGATGACTTTCGTTCAGTCCTGATGCTAATCCCTCCAGATCCCATCCATCAGGGATCACTTCCGTCAACCTTTGTACATGCATCCCAGACTTGATTTTGTTCAGACTCACTTTACTCACATGCCAGTTCTTGAGCCACACTGTGGGCAGGGAATGGAATTATGAATTTTTGTGCCTGAGCCATTGGTTCCATCTTGAATCAAATTGGCTCTTTGGGGGTAGGTGGATAACCAAATGAAAATCATGACCAGTTGAGGACAAGGAAGTGGACGCAGGGTGGCAGTCCAAACAGCAACACCAACAGAAAACAAACAAAAAAAAGCCAACAAACAAACTGGATTAGTCTGCTCAGGGCACCATAGCACAATATCAGATTGAGTGGCTTAACAAAAAGCATTTACTTTCTCACAGCTCTGGAGCCTAAAAGTCCAAGGTCAGGTACAGCCAATCCGGTTTCTGACAAGGGCCCTCTTCCTGGCTTGAAGACACCACCTTCTCACTGTGGCCTTGTGGAGAAAAAGAGGACACCAGTCCTATGAGATTAAACTCCCACTCCTGTGGTCTCAGTTAACCTTCATTACCTCCTTAAAGGCCAAATACAGATATATTGGAAATTAGGGCTTCAGCATATGAATTTGTGGAGAAAGAAATAGAAACCCACTCCAGTATTCTTGCCTGGGAAATCCCATGGACAGAGGAGCCTGGAGGGTTACAGTCCATGGGGTCACAAAAGAGTACACACATGTGCACGCATATGAATTTGGGGAATATACAATATAATCCAGAACACAAACAAAAATGATCTCTAATAAATTCTGTTTTAAGTGGGCTTTTATCCACCAGGATTCAGTTGCTTTTATGATATTATAGTCTGAGAGTATATGTGCTTAGCTAGCTTCTAATGGATGCCTTGAAGAACACCCAGCCATGCTTCCACTCACGTTGTCTCTACTTAATGGCCATGAATTAAGGGGCCAAGAAGTTACTGGTGACTGACATTTAGTCATGATTTTAGAACTATGTAAAAGTTTGAGACTCACTGGAAAAGAGAGCTTGTGCATTTTTAGAATTCATCTTTCAGAAGTGCCTTCAGTGAAAAGTTATGAGCTCTACAATAATGGTGGAGACTTGAGCCTACAGAATTGGACCCCTTGGAGAATAATTGTGATGTGGTCCAGCTTAATCACCCACACATCCCACCAAACCTGGCTCCAAGTGATCTTTGGCTGTTAAAATATCAAAGTTTCCTCTCCAATAATGAAGATTCCCATAGTTTGAAGACTGTGTTGTATTAATTAAAGATGATTCCCCATGACAAGTTCAGAAATGTGACAAACAGGACCAAAAGCTTTGGAATGAGGCCTGACCTTCTAAGGGGACTGCTTGCAAGTTTACAACTCTGAATTAGTTGTTTGCTTTTTTGTTTCTTGTTTCTATTCTCATGTGCTTATTCATTCTTATTTGCACTACCCCTCTCCCCTCCTTTATGGCTTAGTACAATGCTTTTATATTTAGTGGTTCTTAAAGAAAAACATTGTTGTTTAGGTATTAGTTTTTGTTTTGCTTTTGTTGTTTAATTGGAGGATAATTGCTTTACAATGTTTTGTTGGTTTCTGCTAGTACAACAATGCAAATCAGCTACAAGCATACATGTCCCCTCCCTCTTGAACCTTGCACCCACCCTCCATGCCATCTCACCCAATTCTGATGTTTTCATGTGAATTACAATGAGTTTTTTAAAACTTTTTGTATTCTTTTATCATGAATGATTATACATTATGTATTGATTCACACACCTGCACATGCTTTAGAGAGTCCACGTGTGTGCACGTATTCTCTGAACCATACATATCAGTCTTTGAAAAAAATAAAAGCCTGATATTTTTATAGATAAGATTACCTTTTAGTAAGATGCACTTGAAACTTCACTATTGTATCAGTTAGAATAGGCTAAGTGATGTTGTAGAAATAAGTAACCATTAAAACAGAGAAGATTATTTTTCCTCATGCTCCATGTACAACACAGTGCACAGAACATGAGGTTTCATGGTTCACAGTGATAGGATGAAGAGGAAGTGGAAAACTTATGACTGACTATTAAATATGTGTCATTTCTGTTCCCATTCGTTTGTAAAAATGTGTTATGTGGATTGGTGATGGTGGGGGGTGGTGGTTTCTAATCCTCTGCTGGCCAGGGAGGAGAGGGAGCAGTACAGTGTCTTAACACAACTGTCATCCCACATCACTCCAAATTTGGCTCTTGATCGACAAATGCAAAGATGAAAAGTTGGAATCCATTTACCTATCCATTCAATAAATCTTTATCGAGCACCTAAATTGTACCAGGCTCCGTGCTCAGTGCTACAAGTACAACGGAGATACAAGACAGAAATACTTTTGTTGCTCATAAAGAACTTCCAGTGGGGAGAAGTTAAAAAAAGGAAGTAGATAATTAAAATTCAAAGTGAGATAATATGACAGGCGAAGAACAATGTGCCTTGGAAATACAAAAAGTAGTGGTCAGCATAATGAAAGCTCCCACTGTTGTCTATCTCTTGCTTTCCAACTCAGTCTCTACTATTTTTGCGGGTATCTCATGCTCTACTTTCAAATCCTTCTGGTTGGACCCAATCAGCAATTGAGGTATTTGCTGAGTACCTACCATCTGTGAAGTACCCTGCTTGACTCTGTTGTAACTGCTGGGAAGCTTGTGGAAGAGGGTGAATAAGAAGATTTCTGTTTAACTCAGAATGCTTAAAATCTAATAGGAGCAATCAGTTCAGTTCAGTCGCTCAGTTGTGTCCGACTCTTTGTGACCCCATGAACTGCAGCACGCCAGGCCTCCCTGTCCATCACCAACTCCCGGAGCCTACTCAAACTCATGTCCACTGTGTCGGTGATGCCATCCAACCATCTCATCCGCTGTTGTCCCCTTCTCCTCCTGCCCTCAATCTTTCCCAGCATCAGGGTCTTTTCCAATGAGTTAGCTCTTTTCATCAGGTGGCCAAAGTATTGGAGTTTCAGCTTCAACATCAGTCCTTCCAATGAACACCCAGGACTGATCTTCTTTAGGAGGACTGGTTGGATCTCTTTGCAGTCCAAGGGACTCTCAAGAGTCTTCTCCAACACCATAGTTCAAAAGCATCAATTCTTCAGTGCACAGCTTTCTTTATAGTCCAACTCTCACATCCATACATGACCACTGGAAAAACCATAGCCTTGACTAGATGGACCTTTGTTGACAAAGTAATGTCTCTGCTTTTTAATATGCTTTCTAGGTTGGTCATAACTTTCCTTCCAAGGAGTAAGCGTCTTTTAATTTCATGGCTGCAATCACCATCTGCAGTGATTTTGGAGCCCAGAAAAACAAAGCCAGCCACTGTTTCCACTGTTTCCCCATCTATTTGCCATGAAGTGATGGGACTGGATGCCATGATCTTACTTTTCTGAATGTTGAGCTTTAAGCCAACTTTTTCACTCTCCTCTTTCACTTTCATCAAGAGGCACTTTAGTTCTTCTTCACTTTCTGCCATAAGGGTGGTGTCATCTGCATATCTGAGGTTATTGATAATTCTCCCGGCAATCTTGATTCCAGCTTGTGCTTCCTCCAGCCCAACGTTTCTCATGATGTACTCTGCATGTAAGTTAAATAAGCAGGGTGACAATATACAGCCTTGACGTACTCCTTTTCCTATTTGGAACCAGTCTGTTGTTCCATGTCCAGTTCTAACTGTTGCTTCCTGACCTGCATACAGGTTTCTCAAGAGGCAGGTCAGTGACTGAGCGCACACACAGAGTGCTGTATTAATATTTACATAATCCTAATAGGAGCAATAAGATTATATAAATATTAATACAGCAGCGTGTATGTGCTCAGTCACTTAGCTGTGTCTGACTCTTTGTGCTCCCATTGAATGTAACCCACTAGACTCTTCTGTCCATGGAATTTTCCAGGCAAGAATACCAGAGTGGGTTAGAAAGTGGTATTCATTGTAAGAGACAAATCACCTAAAATGTCACTGGGGTTATTCCTGATTTGGGGAATGAAGATTTCATGATGAAGTGACTTTTAAGTGTGTTTGTTGGATAAAAGGGATTTAATGATCAAAAATGGAGCTTGAAGGTTACATTTCAAGTAGGAAAAATCAGCTGGTGCAAAGACACAACGTTGGGAAGCTTCAGCTATGCAGAGACTGTACTGTGATTGCTTTCTTCTTTATTACCTCCCCAGAACTGTCTTGTGTCTTATATCTATTGGGGTGTCAAAGAAGAGTTTTTCAATGAATTAATGAAGAAATAGGAATATCAGGCATGCTCATTTAAGGAATGCAAACTAACAGTTTAACTGGAAGCTGGGGATATTTTAAGACAAGTCATAAGTGGTAAAGCTGAGTCTGGGTCTAGATTTTGAATGCCATTGAGGATTTTCCTTATCCCTATGTTTATGTAATACCAGAGTGTTTATGGAGGCATCACAGACACATTGGTCCACTTGATTCTAATTTTCAGATGGGCAGGAAGGCAATTATTGCTCTGAGGAAGGACTCTGAGAGAGACCAAGTCGCTGCAGGGTGTCTGTCAGGAAGTAGAGGATCTAAGACTGGAACCCAAGCCTTGGGGTCCAAATGCAGCTCCCATCCTCTCATACTGCATTGCCCATCCCATGAGGACCAGGATAGCATTTTTTGGTGTTTGGGAGCAACTGCAATTATGACATTATAGCTATTTCTTGTGAGGTATGAGAAACTGAGAGGGACTAGTGACAAGAACACTGGAATAACATGAGAGAGAGACTCTTATAGTGACAGTGAGCTCCAACAGGCTAAGGTTTCTTTTTAACAGGATTTGGGGATAAATTCCATCTCTGCTGGGCTATGACTTATGCCAGTGTTTCTCCATTAAGGCACCCTTGATGTTCTAAGACTAAAATTCATTGTTGTGAGGTGGAATGGCCTGAGTACTGTTGGCTGTTTACCATCATCCCTGGCCTCTACCCACCACATGCTAGAAACACACCTCCTCCACCTCACTCTTCCCATGGTGACAAGCCCAAATGTCTCTAGACATTGTCCAACTTCCCCTGGGAGGCAAAATTTCACGAATCTCTGACCTAGCCAGTCAATTTTGATTAGTTTCCAGAAAAGCAGTGGATCTTAAAGAGCACATCGGGTAGTTAGTAGGAAACACAAAGGAAAGAAATGCAGTTACATCTTATGGATTTGAATTTCTTCCACTAACAGTGTGTAACCACCTCTAGTGATGTTAAGCAGGAAATGGATAGCTGATGGTTAATTCATGTCACTGGTGCTGCATTTTCAACAATGGGTTTTCATTTTGTTCTATTTATGGTTATTTTATTCAATTATTTTTATTCAGCACCCAGCTTTATAAGTATATATAATCCTATTATGTTCTATTCCATTATAGGAGCTTCCTAATAGAAGAGCACATGGTAATAAAATTAAATAAACATCTTAGCTATTGTATCAGCCTCACACATTTCCTGACCTTGGCTGGATTCCCCTTCTTGGTGGGGAAGAAGGTTGACAGTGGGTCACTGGAAAGAAAGGCAAACGTCACCACATCCCAAGACTAGAGAGAAGGATTTGAATACACTTGAAAATATAAGTGAGATGGCTAGAAATGCTACTGTCCTCCTACTCATTCCAAAATTCCATAATAAAGCCACAAAAAATTCCTACATGATGCTTTGAATTAGCTGCAGCAAATGTTGGTTTAGAGAAACTGAAAAAAGAATTTGCATGTTATATTTATATATATGCATAAATATGAATATAACTATGAATCTATAGAAACAATTGCAAAAGCATTTTCAAATGCATGTCCTGTGGCAACAATTTTTGTGCAAGGAAGAGCAGAAAGTACATTTTGGCCTCAGTTGGTGAAGGCACCACAGACAGGTCTGAACAAGTCAGCTCAGGTCTCTGAGTCACTGTTTAGGTTTTCCATGGAAGTGAAAGCTCAGGGGAGTCTGACAGAAAGTGCTTGTCAGACTCTATGGGTTTGTCACTCTCTTTGAGGCCACTAATATCACTTCTCAAATGATGAGACTTAGCCATTTCCCTCCCAAAAGATTTGTTCCAAGTGCTTAGAAGCGTTGCTTTGCAGAAAGAAGGGAGTCCCGGGGTGAATCTGAGGCAGTGATTTCTTGAATGTGAAGACAGTATTAGGGAAATGTTGTGTGTGTGCAACCAGACATCACCTGTCTTCCCTGCAGGGAGTTTGTGACAGCTGAAAAAAAAAGTGTTTATAGAGTGTTTTGAGCTCTCGCTGAGGTGGTACCTCAGAAAGGCAAAGCTTTGACATACCTCTCTCACCTTTGTCAACTATTACCAGTAAACAGAGGCTGCTTCTGGCTTTCTCAAAGTTCCAAATTTAAAACTAACCCTTTGGAATTACAGTTTCCTTTTTTCTTAATCCACTCAGAATAGATAGTGTGATCTCCTTTCTTAAAGAATAAACCTTCAGAATTTACAATAGATTAAAAAAAAAAAAAACACCCAACACTTTGTAATGTTTGTGAATGACAGAGATGTAGATCAAATGAATTTTCTTTCAAATAGTCTACATGTTCAAAATGAAGGAGGGATGTGGTTGGCAACATTTTGTCCTCAAAATTAAATGTTTGAAGGGGAAGAGGCCATTTTGCCACATTCTGAGCAAGTCTGTTTTATCTATTCTCACTTGAGGCTTCAGAACCTTAAGTCTGTAGGATCTAAAAATCACTTTAGCTTAATTTTATTTTTTTAATTCTGGAATAGAAGCTGACCAATTTTCCCTAATTAAAGTAATATCTAAGCTCTAGTAAGTGTCCTAGCATCTAGCACGTATTCAATAAGTACCCTTTTTTTTTTTTAGAAATTGCTTTTGCAGAGCACAGGCTCTTCTCACAAGATGAGGAAATAGTGACCGCAAAGCATCTGAGTATTATTTAGCAGGAGGAAATCTAGGCCGGTGGACAGAGTGCTTTTCTTTAAATTGCACATGATCTCACAATCCCAAAATACTCATGCTCAGGAAAGCTACGGAAGGCCAAGTGGCAATTTATTCCCAGTCATACATGCCTGATGATTAGTATTATGGATTGCTAGGGCTCAAATGGACCTTTGATATCACTTTGCAGCCCTTGTCTTCATGGAGTAGGAAGCAGAGCCTGTGAAGGGGAGAAATGACCCACACAAGGTCATGAAGTTTTTTTCTTAAAGCATCTAGCGAGACCTCGTACCTGACATCTGGTCCAGCATCTTTATTCCACACTCCTGTCCAGAATGCTGGGTTCTGGGTATTGCTCACTTTTAAATACTTTTCTGAGATTCCATGGTGGATGATGGGGGGGCAAATAGGGGGGAATAAATTAATCAAGATGGCAGCAAATATACTTGCAAAATACTGTGGTCTTTATGTTGAGTGTATAATTTGCCTGTTGATACTTTTATTAGACTTGCAGTCCTTCCTATTGTTATGCTTTTAAATATGATTCTTCTTGATAAGTATCTATTGAGGGCCTGTTTTAGGCACTAGAGGTGGTGGGAGCAACATAGACAAGATTCCTGTAGCAAATCCTGTTGGCGCCCCCAGCGGGTCCTCCCAGGTCCCACCATCCTGTGCTCGCCCCCCAATGTCTTGTTCTAAACACTGGGAACTCTACCCCAGGGCTCTCTCTTAGCAGAATGACAAATGGTGGTTGGAAGGTAAATGACGCAACTTCCTCATGTTTTGGTTAGAAAATCTCTGAGATGCATTCTACACCCTCTCCCCAAGCACCCAGGGATTTGAGCTCTAGTTGTCCCCAGTGTAACCCACTGGATAACATATCTCCTCCAGGCTTCTTTCCCTCCCTGTGTCATGGGCTCTCTCTCCCTCCAGTGTTCCTGGATCCCTTCCTAATAAACTGAAGGATTCATCACCGAGTCCTTACGTGAGAGTCTATTTCCAGGAGGGTGGAGCCTCTTCTAAGACAGTCACTGCCTTCGTGGAACTCAAGTTCTAGTAAATGATAAAGACAAGAAATAATACCGGAAGTGAGTCGGATCCTTTATTGGTACCTGAGAAGGAGGGCTCCTGGTAGCTCAGCTGGTAAAGAATCCACTTGCAATGCAGGAGACCCTGGTTTGATTCCTGGGTTGGGAAGATTCCCTGGAGAAGGGATAGGCTACCAACGCCAGTATTTTGGGGCTTCCCTGGTGGCTCAGTCGGTAAAGAATCCACTAGCAATGCAGGAGATGTGGGTTTGCTCCCTGGGTTGGGGAGATCCCCTGGAGGAGGGCATGGCAACCCACTCCAGTATTCTTGCTTGGAGAATCCCCATGAACAGAGGAGCCTGGAGGGCTGCAGTCCATGGGGTCACAAAGAGTCAGACACGACTGAGCGACTAAACACATGCACACGTGCACTGAGAAGGAAGGGATGATAGTGAGTGAGAGGGGCTGAGAGAGACTCAGGTTAAAAGGATGAGGTCAGGGCCCCTCTGAAGTGTGACAGTTGCCCTAAAAACTGAAGGATGAGAGGTGGTTAGGCGTGAGGAAATCCTGAGCAGAGGATTTGGGGAGGAGGCAGGGAAATGTGCAGAGCGTGCAGGAATAGGAAAGAGACCACTGTGGCCGTTTCCTAGGAGAGGGGAGGGTGGGGGAGCCCACATTGTGCAGGACTCTAGTCATCATCAGAAGTTTATATTAGATGTGACAAGAAAGCTTTACAGGGTGTTCAGTGGGGGAAGGCAATAATCTGACCGATACGTGAAAATATTACTCTGGCAGCTCTATGGAAAAGAGGTTCAGAGGGGGCAAGAACAACAGAGCAGGAGACAGGGGAGAAGGTCACTGTAGAAGACTAAGTGGGAGATGACAGATGGTTCTGAGCACCTGGTTCAACAGTTGATAGGGAATATAGTTAAATGGAATTTAGATGCAGAGTTGTTGTTGTTTAGTCACTAAGTCTTGTCCAACTCTTTGCGACCCCATGGACTGTAGCCCACCCAGCTCCTCTGTCCCTGGGAGGCAAGAATAGTGGAGTGTCTTGCAATTTTCTTCTCCAGAGGATCTTTTTGACCCAGGGATCTGAACCTGTGTCTTCTGCATTGACAGGCAGATTCTTTTATCGCTGAGCCACCAGGGAAGCCCAGATGTGGAGTACCTAAGCATTTAAACTTTTGTCTCTGAAACTATTCATATGTATTTCACTGGTTCTTAGCATTTTGCAGTGAATTACCTTTTGCAAATCCAGGGAAATATGTGGATTTTCTCTCCAGAAAAATACAGATATACATGAAATGCGATTTTGAATTTGTGAATTGGAATTTAGAGGTCTTGGGGTCAGTTAATAACTGTGTGTATGTGTGCTGTGCTGTGCTAAGTTGATTCAGTTGTGTCAGACTCTTTGTGACCCTATGGACTATAGCCTGCCAGACTCCTCTGTCCATGGGATTCTCCAGGCAATAATATAGGAATGGATTGCCACGCCCTCCAGGGGATCTTCCCAACCCAGGGATCGAACCCACATCTCTTATGTCTCCTGCATTGGCAGGTGGGTTCTTTACCAATAGAGCCACCTGGGAAGCCCCACAATACACATATTTTTCTTCAAATTTGTCAATTGGAGCTGTTCAGTGTTACTTTTCTTAAGAACAGTGAACATAAGTCGCATTGGAAATTTGAGGGAAGGGAAAGGATGGAGCCAATGGAGGCTGGTCAGGAGAAATCTGGAACCCTTTGGAACTGTGATTTAACTTAAAGCAAGCCCTCTTGCTAGTCTGTGGAGATGGGACTTATATAAAGGTTGTGTCCTTAAGTAAAAGATCAAGTTAAATCGAAGTGGAAATTTGGCCCCAAACTACATTGTTCTGTGCCCTGTAGAACTGGAATTAATTTGAAGCAAACTATTACTCACTCTGATTATGTGTCAGTTGGAAAGAGAGATGATTGTATCATCAACAAAGCGGTCCTTTTCTTTCATTTCCTTTCCAATGCAATGACCAGTCATCCTACTTCTTTGTGTGAGGTGACAGGCAGTCAGCTGCTCACCCAAGCACTTATGGAGTGTACTCGGGGCTGAACACTTTCCCTGCAGCCAGGCAGCCCATGGCTCCTCTCTCACTGGTCCTCTGGGGAATGGGTGTGGTCATGAGAAGTTGGAGGTGAAGTGCATTTTTGTCAGTGAATCGTATTTTCCCATGTGCTTCCATCATCACAGCATTAGAGATGCTTTTCTTGGGGGTGGAGGGTGATGAATCTTGCCTTGAAATATAGAGAAATTTCAATAATAAAAAGAAAATTATAAAGAAATTTTAATTGACAGCACAGCAAATTTTAATTCCTCCAGAGTTGGAAGAATTGCTTTCCCTTCTAACATATAAAAACAATTTTTTTTCTGAAACTTACAAATCAAACCTCCATAAATGACATCCTCTTGAGATCAGAACCCTTCTAACAATCACATTTAGTGTTTGTACCATTCAGCACCACAGGGAAGATTAAATTTCTTCCACTTTGCCTGTTTCTCCTTCCTTCTCTGATTCTCTTCCTTACATCATAAATATTTCTTTTCAACCCCTAAATTTTAGTTTTCCTTTGAGATACATTTGAAAAGCAATCTTTATTGCTATTTATTTTGTTTAGTTTGAGTCTCATTTTAGAGCTGTTGATGTGGTGATATGCTATTTTCTTTTCTATCTTACTTTTCTATGGATGAGGAAAAACTTTCTAGAACTTTCTTCAAGAGAGATGGATTTAATTGGTTAATTTCATAATATAGAGTCTTTGTTGGTCTAGATTCCAAAAGAAGGAGTTCCTTTAAGCTTGCTGCAACTATATTTGCTTTTGAAGGAGCCCTTTATGTTGCAGTGAATAAAGTGTCTCTTATTAAATAGAAAATAAATGAATGTTTGGCAGGACTCTACTCCCAATGGGTGAAACATTGCAGGAAATTGAGAAATTGTTTCTTTTTGTCCTCATGGGAAAGTTTTGCGGTTGATATTTAGTATCACGGTTTTAAGACTACTGCTTAAATTCATCAAGAAAAAGTTGTTGAACAAGGGACAGCTTTTGGAGGGGAGAGAGATATCAATGTGATAGTGCTCTGCCTGGTCTGTTAAATTTTCCAAGAACTTGGCATATGGTCAAGGATATTACATTCTCTCTTACATAATAATTGTGTTAATGTTAAAAAGAACTTAGAAATATTTTAGCTATTTAGGAACAAGCTTGTTAAAAGTTAGCCTCGGTTGTACTCTTTAATTTGTACCTGCCAAAAAGAGTGTTTTGCATGCCCAAAAAAGAAATGTGTCTCATTTGCAGCCTCTAGCCTCTGTTTTCCACTGGACTCTGGGTTCTGATTAAACTTGGTCAGATCCACTGGCCACCTGATGCAAAAAGCTGACCCGAAAAGACCCTGATGCTGGGAAAGATTGAAGGCAGGAGGAGAAGGGACAACAGAGGATGAGATGGTTGGATAGCATCACTGGCTCAATGGACATGGGTTTGAGCAAACTCCAGGAGATAGTCAAGGACAGGGAACCCTGGCATGCTGAAGTTCATGGGGTTGCAAAAAGTCAGACATGACTTAGTGACTCAGCAACAACAACAACTTTGAGCTCTAGACCCGAGATTCAAACTCTAAATGTCTCCCTCTTAAGTTTTCTCCATGCTTCTGGTGCTTAGGTGCTCAATCATATCAGACTCTTTATGACTCTGTGGAATGTAGCCCACCAGGCTCCTCTGTCCATGGAATTTTCCAGGCAAGAATATCGGAGCGGGTTTCCATTTCCTACTTCAGGGGACTCTTCCACATAGTCACCTTATTTGGGATTTGTGCTCTATACCCACGCTGTGAGTTGAACCCCTAAGCCTATTTCTCTGTCAATTTCCTTGGAGACTTTGGGCTGACATGTGTCTTGTTGTCTAAACTCAAGAATATCCTTGTTCATTTATGATACTCTCCTCTACTTACAATCAATGCCCAGGTCCTCTTGATTCCCTTAAGTAGACCAGACAACAGTCCCCATCTTGTCCCTGTCTCATTTCCCTACTACCAGGCTCAGGTCATAATATTATCAGGCCCTGATTTCTCTAAAAGCCTCCTCAACCAGTCCCTTGCCCTCAGTCTTTCTCTAGTATCCTGTTTCTATCCTGCAATCACTTTCTAAAATTAATTTTTATCTTGTTTCTTTCTGGCCTAAAGTTGGTTGATTCGTTTCTAGGGTCTACCTGCAATTTCACCATAGATTCCAAACTCTTGGCTTGGCCCTTGTTTATGTGTCTCAGCATTTTTTTTTTCTCTTTCCAGCTGCATCAGCCCCTTGACAAATATGATGCTTACCACTCTGATATAACTGAACAATTTACAGTGAAAATATCCCCCTCTGCTTTTTCCCATTCTTGGTGAATTTTAGTCTATTGTCAAGAAGCCAGAGAACTCTTCCCCCATAACTGCCCCCCCTACCCTGCCTCCCAGATTCAGCTAGATAGCCCTCCTTTGAGTTCCCATATACCCCTGATGTTCTTCTAGAAGAGCTGATCCTTGATCTTAATCTCCTTGAAGGAAGACCATGCAGTTCTTTTTTCTTGACTCTTCAAATATGCCTGCTGAAGAAAAAAATGAGGAATGAATGACTAATTCAAGTGTTTTTCTATGTATAAAATTGGATCCTAATTATGACATTGTAGTAGTAGTAGTGTTAGTCACTCAGTCATGTCCAACTCTTTGAGATCCCATGGACTGTAAGATCACCAGGCTCCTCTGTCCATGGGATTCTCCAGGCAAGAATACTGGAGTGGGTTGCCGTTCTCTTCACTTTGGCTAATTTTGGTTATTTGGAGGACTGGAAAAGCAATTATGAAAGAAAAAAAATTCTGGATTTGGCATCAGAGAGCTGAGTCCCTGCTCAGTCACTAACAACTGTGGCTTTTGCTAAGCCTATCAGCCAGTTGTTCTGAGTCTCAGTCTCTTGTCAAGGAGCAGGAGTTTATTATAAGGTCTGACCGAGAACCAGGGGAGAAGAGTCTGCGGTGGGAGAGGAACCTGGTGAATCATAATGACTACACAAGTGGTATCTGCCTTACTCTCATTCTTTTCATAGCTGTAGTTCTCCCTACTGCACCTATGCCAAATACCAGCCTAGGACAGTTAGGGGGGTGAATGGTTTCATGTGGCAAAGATGGGAGGCAAGTGTTTGTTCAGTTAGTTGAAGACCTACCGATGGCAGGATGGATATCAGAAATGGTTCACCCTTAACTTTCCTTTTGGAAATACACAGTCCACCCTCTTATACACTGTTGGTGAAAGTAATACCTCATGTAGTGAGAAAACAATTAGATAATGTGCACTGAGAACCTTAACAGTATTTCCCCCTTTTGACCCAGTAATTCTATTTCTGGAATTTATCTTGAGGGAATGATCTCTAAAAATGGAGATGGGAGCACCTAAGACATACAAGGATATTCCTGGAAGTTGTGGTTATGATAGTGGATAATGGACAATAATCTGAAATGGGTAATCTGTGAGGGCCTTGCCCTTCAATGGGTGCTTGGTAAGATAGAGGATTTTGAGAAAATATTCAAGTGAAAAAAGAGTCCAAATATTTAATCCATGATGATAATTAAAACTAAGTAAATCAAAAGAATATAGAAAAACAAAAGTGACCATTAGGAAAATTCACTCTGTTTTGAAAGAGATTAGTTGTAACTAAGAAATCCATAGGCTTTGGTACACTGAGGACCCAGTAAATAAGGTCACTGTCTTCATGCAAACAAATCTTTCTTTAGCATTGGGTAGAGGCCAGGCCTTCCCTCTGCCTTTTAAAACCTGGAAAAAAGCATTCAGAGAAATACCAATCAGAAGTAAAAACTGGCTTACAGCTGAAGTTGTAGAATACCAATAAAGGAAAGGCTTAAATGTACTTTAAAAAGATGGCAATCGTGACAACTTTGTAAGGCAGTTTTGAGTATGCAGAGTTTTCATATACATTTTTCATTTCCATGGCCTCTTTTCTTATGTAGCCTTTTATCCTAGCTGCCTGTAAAAATCACTGCGGATCTAAGGAGCTGAGAAACACAGTTACTACTTATTTGGGCTCCATTCTCTTTATCAGGCATACTTGGGGCTCCATTACCTTGGGCAAATTTGGAACAGGGAGGTCTGGCATGCTACAGTCCATGTGATCTCAGAGTCAGACATGACTTAGTGACTGAACAACAACAAACCCTTTACTGGCCTCTTATCTAGAGATTTCCCTGCTGTGCTGAATTTACTTTGAACCCAGGGGAAATTACCTAGAAGGGAACAGTAGGGCCCAGGAAGCAAACAGGCATTTCACTGTGACTTTCTTCACTGAGGACCTCCAAACATTTGGCAGACCTTTCCCCTCACATGCTGCTGGAGCCTTGTGCTACAAAGAGGCACGAAGCTGCTGGGAGCTGCCCACCATCACACAGCAAGTCGATTGTGGATTCCATGTAGAATCGTGATCCTCTTTCTTCCTCTTGAATCTCCATCCAGCCTGAGTGTCAGTTCTCCCATGGGATTTCATGTTCCTTTTTTGTACTGCTTGTCTTTGCTCCAGAAAAGATCTGTTTTCTTTGATTATTTCCCCACATGTCCATGGTTGAGAACCAGGGTGCATTTGTCAAATGCACTGTGTGGTTTTCACCCCTACAGTTCCCTGTTTTATGATTTGATACTTAGGGGAAAGAGAGACAGTGAGGAGGAAAATCTTCTCAGTGCCTTGAACCCTGGGTTTTGGCCATTTTTCGTGAAGACAGGCTCTTGCCGCCTCTTATCTGATCTCAACCTCCCTGTTCTCAGTATGAGAAATAAATCTTTACACAAAAACCCAAGGGTTTGTTTCCAGGTGTTTGAGGGGAAGCTTTGGTCCCCAGTGGAGCTTTTTGGGGGAGTTTGTTATTTCACTAGGGATAGGGCTGAATGCCTCTGGTTTACGCTTCTCTTTCGAAGTTTATTTTATGTTCTGTTGTGGTTTTCAGATTTCTCATGGTTTGGATTTGGGAAAGTAAAATCAAGACAAGGTGTTGGTAAGTAGTTCCTACTTCTTTGGATAAGTAATGAGTTTGTGCTGTTTAATTAGGCTAAAACTGCTTTGACCCTCTTTATTAATACTTATTGGCCCTTGATTCTTTTTCTGTGATCCCAGTTTTTGTTTTGCTGAAGCAAGAGGTCTAGAATTTTCCAGAAAAGGAGAATTGACTTCAGTAGATGGTTTTGTGTTTTTGACATCAACTTGTTTTATCCTACGAGGAAGTGTGAACTGTGATCCAGATCTAGCTTGTGGCTGCATTTTAAAGGTTAAGGGAATAAAATGCGACTATACTCCAACTCCACGTATAGCAAATAGTTGGCTGAATATTCAAGTCTGGGCAAGCTTGGATCTTAACTTTCTTCCATTGGCCAACATGTAATAAATTTCTGAATTGGGAAATCAGCTGTTCATTTATGACCACTTCTTTTTCAAAGCAAGACTCTAACGTCCAGACGCTATGATTTGTGCTTGATTGCATTCTGCTCCTTGCATTCAGACTATGTGCTGGCAATTGAAAAGCAGAGTTTGTAGTTACCAAATGAGTGCAGATAATGTGTCTCATCACTAGGATTGGAATCAGGTGTGATCTCCCGGGGCCTCTAATTTGTTCACTATTTTCTATGGGTACAGAGACAATGAACAGGAATTGCTTAGAAGGCATGATAAAACACTGTCTTTACATCTTGCCTGTGCATTTCCAAGATCTGGCCCCATCTTGACTATCTGTTGGTTAGCATTTATTTTGGTAGCAAAGTTGGTTATAGAGAAAATTGTAAAATAGGGGAAGCATACCGAGGTCAGTCTTCTAGTTCTAAACCATACACCTATTGCGTGTTCATCTCATCCATACAAAGAAGCCTGTTTCCTTTCCCTTGTCGAGCCTGATAGCAGACCTTTCCTAAAGGATAGTCTTTCTCAGTGTCTGTCCAGTGATCCAAGACATCGCACTGGCTGGGCCCAGAGGTGGCAGACACTGAGCCAGAGGGGGCCTGATGGGGGAAGTCATCCTGACCCTTAACTTGCCCCAGGAATTCCAAGACTAAAGCTCTTAACCAGCAAAGAGAAGGTGGAATGTGGCAAAGTTGGAACATTAAGTGCAACCAGCTCAGGACTTGTCTGCAATGACCTGGGGCAAATTTCAGATCCAGCTGATCACAGGCGATTTGCCAAGAGAGCAGAGAGAAGATTGTCTGCCTGTGCAGTCTTGAAGGTGCCCTTTCCAGGGCTTTGTGCTCGCTCTGTGTGTGGTTGTGGTGAAGAGGGGAATTGAGTGATAAACTCTCCCACAACAGTGCTGTGAGATGAGGTCTTCCCTCCACTAAATAGCCAATCACTGCAACCATGTGAATGTTTTCCAGGCCAGTTTGCTCTGTAGAGAGACGCTTATTCCCTGTAAGCTTCAAAAGCCAGGCTTCATCATTTTAGGCTACAGCTGAGGGAATTCTTCAGAATTGTTATTTCAGCTACAATTCATCAAAGGTGCTGCTGCTTTGTAGGTTTTGTTATTATTTAGGTGTGTTGAGGCCACAGTCAGGAGATGACTGCCACTGAAAATGTAGTTTGTTACTCACAGATTCCAAGAGAAGAGGGCAGACCATGCCATGGTGGGGACCATGACACTGAAGGGGGCATGGGGTCCATCAGGAAGCAGAGGGAGTGAGGGAAAAACATAGACAAGAGCCTCTACTGTGGTTTCTGCAGAAAGGAATGGGCGAGGCAGGATTGGCTGGATTGAATAAGGGCAATGGGCTCTGGGGTATAGGGACCATCCCTAGTTGTCTGATACCTGGCCCTGGGGTGATGGGGCAGGTGGATAGTGGCCTGGAGTGTGATAGCCTGATAAGGAATGTGGTTTGGGGGCATAGACTGTGGATAGGTCGGCTTGTATATGAAGCATACTTTTGTAGGCAAGCACTTTATTATCTCTAGGAACTGGCAGCCCCTCCTCTGTCACCGAGGCCCCAGATGTTGAAGCAGGGGAATACAGAAAACAAAAGACATGTTTGATATGGCTATCTGAGTAACAATAATCTGTCTCTCTCCTCGAAAGCATGTTGGCCTTGAGAAAAGGAAACTCCTTCTCCAGATGACCTACATCGATTCTTACCAGGGCAAAAAGGTCTCAGCCAGGCTTAAAAATGTCTGTAAAGTCAGATATGCCATATACATTACTGAGCAGCTCTGGTAAAAGAAAAATGCCTCCTTGTATGTGAGACACAGTAAAATCAAAATGGGCTAAAAATGTTTCCAGGCATAGCTCCTATTTGTCAGCTCAGTAATTAGAATTATCTACCCCAAACTCAGCAAGCTGCACATACCCAGCAATTTAAAACTTCTTATTAATATTATAAGACATCTTTTCAAGTCCTCATATGAATTTCTCACATGCTGTGATGTGCCCCCGATTCTTCTTCTGTCTGTCTTTTCGCAGTGTTTCTTCCACGTGCACAGACACACAACGAGACATCCATGATATGCACAGACAGGCTGCTGTCAAATTATATAGACATTCATCGTCTCCCCCGAGAGCTTTCCCCTTCCCGACTTTGCTGTGCTCCATTAGATCAAAATGTTCATAGAAAAATGGCTGAAACTCTGCAACCTTGCCAGCTGTATCAATCTTCCAGGATTTGGAACATCAATAATGAAACAAACAGCACTTGAATTAACATGCCACTTGATAAATTGCTGAGGTTTATATGTTGCTCAGATTTGTCAACAGTGCCCTTCTGGCAAAGTGAAAAGGCTTTTGAAAAATTACCTCTGGTGCTTTATACCGTTTCTGTGCTCAAAAAATTTCCCTCCAAACAGAGAGCCCGTTCCCTTGGGATCTGTTACCTCGGAATTGGGGGTTTTACTTAGCAAGGTGGGGGAAGGAAAGGGTGTTCTTCAGCGATGAGTGAGAAGCAGAGAGGAAGTCCCTTGGTTGAACTCTTTAAGTAAGGCTCTGCTGTGTACATGGCAGATGCTTCAGAGCCTGAATTCCTGGAGGAATTTCAACATTGTCTTCTAAGTATCAACCTCCTCCAAAATGATTGAATGCTATGGGAATGTGGATAGCCTGCCCTGGGCCAAAAGAGAATCAGAGACAAAGCAACTGGGATCAGTGTGTTTCTAATTGTTGCAGGGAATTCAGAAGCAAATATTGCTGGCCTTCTAACAGCATGTGGAGTGTCTGAACATGACAACTCTTGCATTTCTGGGGCTAAACGTGCAGCCTGGAATCTGCTGAGAAATGCCTTCACTGCACTCTTCCCGGGGAGCTCGGGTAGTAGCATGCTTTGCTAACCTCAAAGGACGGGACAGCTGAGCCAGGATTGGAGCAAGGAAGCCCATGGGGGGAAGGTCTTATTGACAAGATGCAGAAACCTTAGCATAGCACATTTCCATTTTCCACCTCTGGGTTTAAGCTCTAGGTGATAGGGTTCTGTTAGAAAGCAAATCATAAAACAGGGATGGTTAAGGATATTAGAAAGAACTTGTCTGTATAGCTCTTCTTGGCAGAATTTCCACTGTTTACAAACACCAGTGAGCTAGGCTCAAGATGAGCACAACCAGTGAGCTTCCCTTGGCTCTGAGTGTTTGGTGGCTTCTAAATTGGCTGTGTGAGAACTTGCTTGCAGAATTAAGCCAGAGTGTATCATTAAAGGCAACTTAAATACACATCCCCTTGAGAGAATGCTTTTAAAAATTACCTATAATAGCAGTTGGCTGCCTCCTACATAGTTTAAGACAGCGAGCTTGGGAATGTCCAATTGTTATCCCTCCAAATAGTGATAATCCCCATATAAGAGAGAAAATGGATTTGGAGGGTTGGGGATGGATTACTGTGATATTTCAGAGGGTATTCAAAAATGTATGATACAACAGCTTTTGTTTCTAGAATTTCTGTGCTTCTTACATAAAAAGTTAAATGTGAAGGAGAAAGTAGAGATTGGATGGAGGTGCTGAGACATCCTGGGGGTTGGATGGACACACATGGCCTTGCTCAGGAAATAGGCATTCAGGCTTTCATTTCCCTACCACACATTTGTCTTGGCTCACATTGGATTTTGTCTTCTCTTTGTCTTTCCTCCATATCCTTTTCTTCCTATATTTCTCTTTGCTTATTATAGTAGCCCTGGCCACTAGGAGCCTTCTTTGGGACCTTGTACCTATCCAACATACTACAGAAACACATGTACTATATGTCTAGGGGACTTTGTCTACTTTTCCTGTAGGGTGTGTCTATCAAGAGCCCCTGAGATCTTAAATGTTATGAAGTTTTTAATGAATGTAGACCTTTATCTTTGGAAATGCGTTTTGGTTGCAGACATTATGCGTTTAGTGGTCAATGGATGAAGTGTTTACATAAGACACAGTAGACTGTATTTATAGGCATATACATTCTGAGATCTTGGACAGTAAAGTTAAAATCTGGTATGAAAAAAAATGTTATGGTTATCATTTTAATATAAAGATATCCATGTAATTGCTTTATAAATAATATAGCTAAAGGCAAAGCACAGAACTTTTCTATTGGATTGATCCATTATTCCTATGAAAGTATCTTGTAGGCAAAAATGGTGTAGTCTCTGAGAAAGTGAACACAGTAATAGGACAGTCCAATGCAATTTTAGTTGACCAGTTGTAATTCATATCTATGAAGCAAATTTTCATCAGAAATTTCATTCAAAGCCTAATAAAGTAACAAAAAGATATCATTTTGCACATTTTACACATGTAAGTGGATGTAGAGGTATAAAAGGGTAAGTGACTTGTCCAAAGAGTGGAGAAAGGATCCGATCTTTGAACTCATAGGTCATCTTTTAGTACACAGTACAACAGAAATCCTAGATTCATGCTAGGAGTTTCAATGAGTGTTCTAAAGATTTTCAGAGAACAGAGAAGAAAGCTGCATATCAAATTACAGGAGAAGGAAGTAAAGAAATTGAAACCCTGATACATTGCTGGTGGGGATATAAAATATGGAAAATATTTTGGCAGTTCCTCAAAACGTTCACCATAAAGCTACTGTGCGTGCATGCTTGAGTGAGTGAGTGAGTAAAGTCGCTCAGTCGTGACCGACTCTTTGCGACCCCATGGATGGTAACCTACCAGGCTCCTCCATCCATGGGATTTTCCAGGCAAGAATACTGGAGCGGGTTGCCATTTCCTTCTCCAGAAGATCTTCCCGACCCAGGGATCAAACCCAGGTCTCCTGCATTGTGGGCAGACGCTTTACCCTCTGAGCCACCAGGGAAGTCCTGCGTGCATGCTTAGTCTCTCAGTAATGTCCAGCTCTTTGCAACCCCAGGGACTGTAGCCTGCCAGGCTCCTCTGTCCATGGGGATTCTCTAGGCAAGAATACTGAAGTGGGTTGCCATGACCCAGCAATTCCACCCAAGAGAAATGAAAACATATGTCCACACAAAAACTTGTACATGAATGCTCATAGCCACATTATTCATAATGGCCAAAATTTTAAATAACCCAAATATCAATGAATTGAATTGATCAACAAAAATGTGACATATCCATACAATAGAATTTTGTCTATAAAAAGGAATAAAGTAATGATGCATGCTATAATGTGAATCAACTTTTAAAATGTTACACTAAATGAAAGAAGCTGGTCCCAAAACATCACATATTATATGATCTCATTTATATGAAGTATCCACAATAGGTAAATCTATATAGTAAATTGATTATTGCCTAGGGCTGGAAGTGGGGAGAATGGGGAGTGACTGCTAACTGAAATGATAAAAATATCCTAAAATTAGATTGTACTGATGGTTTTACAGCTTTTTGAATATGTTAAAGCCTATTGGATTGTATACTTTAAATGTGTGAATTTTATATATATGAATTATAGCTCAACAAAACCATGAAGAATTATAGGAGAATATATGTTTTTCCAACTTCAGGCCCAGCCTCAGTTATCAGCAATGATGATGACTCTGCCAGCCCACTCCATCACATCTCCAATGGGAGTAACACCCCGTCGTCTTCAGAGGGCGGCCCTGATGCTGTCATTATTGGAATGACCAAGATTCCTGTCATTGAAAATCCCCAGTACTTTGGCATTACCAACAGTCAGCTCAAGCCAGACACATGTAAGTACAGCTGTTTATACATACTGGCCCATTTGCTTCATAGCTGTATCTAGCAGCATGTTTATCAGAGTCTCTGACAAGGATGATTGAGGGGAGGGTGAAGTGAAATGTCTTAAGGATTCTTGAGGCTTTGAGCCCATGGAATAGATCATTTAGTTTCTTGATTATGGCATTCTTAGGGTGTGTCTCCTGCTGGGATTGGAACTGTGGGTAGAACTGACTTCTCTTGGGATCCATTTTCCAAAACCATTTGTCAACATGAACTTGGAATCAAGGCATGCTTATCTTGAAAAAGATAGAGACAGAAACCAGAAGTGTTATTAGAATGCACATACATCAGTTACAGAAGATAAGCAATTGGTGGGATTCAAATTTGGTTTATTGAATGTCTTTAAAATAATACACCAATGGTTGTCAGGAATGGTCTGTGTTGCACACAGGTGGTATCAATTTAAGTAGTCTGTTTTGTTTTGTTTTTTTCTTCAGTCTTAGTTTTTGTCATGAGACTTACTATGATATCACAATAACAAAGGGACTTCACAACAGGTGTGCCTACACTGAATTATGTTTCTCAGAACCAGATGAACCCATTAGCCTCTATTGGGGAGCTTAAATCTTTCTTGGAGACTTTTATCTTATTTTCTGAGCCACTGCTCAAATATAAAGAATAGAACAAAGCCTGAAGGACAACAAGAAATAAAACCACAGTGAACAAACAGGCTTATGTCATTGGAACTATAGGCCTTCCCTTAAACATGAATAAGGGACTCTGAGGGTCAGACTGTCAGGTGGCTAAGGTCCCCTGGGTTCCCTGGCACTGACAAGTGGGTATCTTTTTGTCTGTTTGCGTGTTCTTACTCCATCTTACATACTCTTCTCCTGCTCTTACCTGTCTCAGGTAAGGTAGGACTATTTCAATGTTAGATTTTGGAGACTGACTTTCCACTGAGAACTCTCATGGATAAGGGGATTTAGCAGTGAGTATTTTTTAAATATAAACAAACATCTGTAATTTCCTCCTATTCATTCAAATTAACCTGAGGTATGTTTAATAATGGATTTGAATTAGAATTTAATCACTAGGAAGAACAGTATTACAATCTTGTAATATGTGAGACCCCACCACAGATTTCAGTTGAATTTGTAATATGACAAGATAAATAGAATAGCATATATGAAGAATACTGAGCTCCTTGGAATAAAAGGTATTATTTGAAATCAAGATATTATTAATTCTAATATTATAATTATGGTGTAAACAAGATGTGTGGAGGCCTTGCTTACAATGTGCATTCTTTGTTGAGACAAGCATCCCCCAACAGTTCTTGAAATGCCCTGCATGCATAACAGTGAAATAATAAAGCAATGCAAGACACTGTAATGAGAGAATCTGTCATCATTTTGATTGTCATCACTAGGAACAGAGTATTTTGACCCCCCCGTCACCACTACCAGTACCAGGCTGTATGATATACTTCAGTTAACCAGAGGCTACATTATAATTGAGGTTGACTAAAATTAAACTATACTCAAAAATTTACTTTTGTCAATGGAAAAAAGTTAAAGCTGAATAATCAAGTAGGTAGCATTAGTCCAACAAGTCCAATAAGAGAAAATGAACCAAAGATCAAGGAAACAAACAAACATACGCTATAGCATCAAACAGGCTAGATGGCTTCTGAGTCTGTGGTTTTTTCTAAATGTGCTTTCTTTCCTTCAAAATTGCACAAGAAAATTTCTAAAGGTTATTTCCTCAGTCTAGCATCCATGAAGGTTTTTACAAAGGTTTTTGATTAGACATTTTGGTAATTTTAATGGAGTTTTGGTTTTATGGCTCAGCCACTCTATGCCACTCTCATTTGGAAGGAATTGTAAGAGAGTTGAGGAGACTGGCAGCTTCCCTTCAGCTTCTGTCCTCTCCCAGAGGGCTCTAGACCATTGGTTTTTCATTATAAACTCTAGTCCTTCACTCAGCCATCCTGACTGGTTCAGTGTTCTCAATCATTTAGCATCTTATACTAGCAGAAATTTTCTTTCTTTCAAGCATCAAGCCATATGCTCTTTCACGATTTTAAGAACACTTAAAATAACACATCTTCCATAAATCCTTTTTCAAAGAAATGGGATTGAAGAAGCAATTTACTTCTCTTCTCTCTTTACCTTTTCTTAAATGTCATTCTTTACCCCATAATTTTTTCCTTTATCCTCAATGTGTCTGTTGCCTTTTGTGAAGCCCTGGGTGTTACCATGCTGGTATATGTTTCTGTAGTCTTGATTAAAATCAGGTTAGATTGTAAGCTCCTAGAGAGCAGAAACTATACCCACTGAACTACTTCATTATAGCATGGGACACTATTTGCCTCTGATGTGGGCCAGATGTTGACCAGATATGGCTATATATTACTGAAATATTAATTACTAACAGACTTGTAACAAGTATAAATGACCTTTTACATTGAACCTTTTTTATTGGGTCTATTCTTATTAAACTTACCTACATAGATTTTTAAATGTTGGATGAATGTTTTACGTATTAACCAGTTTAAGTAGATTTAGATAGAATTTTAGCAGAAATAAGCCTTTAACAAAGAATCTTTTCTTTGAAGATCCTAATTGTAGTCATTCAGAAATTAAAATATTCAAAATGCATAGATCTGACATACAGAAGGAGAGGGATTTGTTGCTATAGGCCCATGAAATTCTGGTAGATTAGCTTTCAGTTAACTTATTCCCTTCAAATATTTTCACTGCTAACCTTTAAAGAAAGGCTCTTCCAAGAAGTCGGATAGGTTACATCTGAAAAACAAATTTAAGAAGCTCTCAGAAAAAGTGTGGAACTCTCCTCATGTGCTTAAAGCAAAATATCACATGAAACATACAGTCTCTGATGGACCCATCAGAGGCTTGGGTCACAAACCAGCACATTTACTTCTCTTTCCTAAAGCTTCCTGCTATTCAAAGATGTTGGCTTTAGAATACACGTATGATCTTACAAACAGTGATCCCATCATTTTCACTGAATTGTAAGAATCTAATGTAGAAAGTGAAGTTCAATTCATCACATAGTTATTGACTACCCACAATATTCCTACAATATTAAGAATTGGAAATTGGGTGATAATGATGGCTTGTCCCTTGCCCACAGGGAGTCTCCTTGGGGAGGCTGGTGTTGAAAGACATTGTGTAATTACAAAACAGAAGGTTAGGATAGCTTAGAGCAAGCATCCTAAATCCCAGTGACTTATAGGGTCAATATGAGAAACAGGCTGGATCAGAAAGATGACATAGTGTGGTGAAGATCATGATGGAACATGGGCCTGGTATTACCAGATATTCCGAATTTTCCAGAAAGAGAAAGCATTTTTTTTTTAATGTGATTTCTCCAAGATTTAAAACAATGAGTGGAACCAACAAAATACATCAGCACAAATCATATTTGGTCCACAATACACCAACTGTTTATGACTTTAAAGATCAATGGATACAAACAGTTGATTTTACAGACAGTGCTCAGAAGTAGCTTGTCCAAAGTGACACAGCCTCCCTGCTTGTGTAACTTTGTTCTAAAAGCAAAACAAGTGAACCAAAAATCATGATTAAACCATATTTCTTTAAATGTTGTGTAAGATTATTTGAGTGGAGGATGATGCTAAATTATATCCCCTGAAGTACTTTTTCACTCTCAGGAGCTATGAGAGGTTTTCAAAGTCTAGAGGTGGTTTGCAGGATTTTAGAACAATCTGAACAAGGCTGAATTGCTCCCGAGCACTTTCCAATAGCAAGTCTGTCTACTTTATTGCAGGGCCCAGAGGTTCCCCCAAGACCGCCTGATAATAATTTGGTATTTGGAGGCTCCTGTGTCACTGCAGGAACTAAAGGAGGCTAAATCCATGCCTGATGGAGGAGAAGAGTTCTATGGTTATCTGCAAATTCTGGCCAGACAACATCTTGACGTCACTCCTTAGCTTCCAAAACCTAGCCAAGCAAGAAGTTACCTTCCCAAGAGAAAGCAGTGTGCTCTAATGACTAAAGCCCTCAGAGTGCTATGCCACTTTAACTATAGACCCATCTCCTCGATCAATCAGGATGGCAAGATGGAGCTGAGGAGCTCAGCGACATCAAGGCTGCAGTTGGTCTTTAATTCAACTAGTCTGTGTAGACGTGTCTGAAAACCATGTCATCTGACCACACGGGGTTGTTTCCTAGTAGGATTGACCAACTTGGCTCAAGGGCAGCTGTGCTACTGTCCTCTGCTTGTCTGCTAAGAACATTTTTGACAGGGTACAATGGAAACACACCTTCTGAACTGGAAAAAAAAAAGAAAGAAAGAAAACCCACTCTAACCAACAAAACCCCTGAATCATCAATCTTGGGTTCTTTTGAAGAGTGGGAATGCGTTATAGCTTCCCCTGCAGGAAAAGCAAATGCCATAGACTTGTTGTCATCTCTCAAATTGTGTCTTTCCTAGAGCAGCCTTATAAATTAGCTAGAATCCTAGGTGGAGGGTCTACATTAAATGAGAATTGTCTCTAAATATGTACTGTATGTGTTTGTTCTTACAGCGCATGCCCTCTATGTGTATCTAGGGCTAGTAACTAACTCTCTGTGGAAGATGCAGATAAGAAATTCTGACTTTTTCCCATTTTGATTTCATTTCCAATGAAATGGACATTGATTGATTTCCTGCAGAGTGTGCCATGCTCCTCTAAGTATTATAGTTTGCGTGTGTGTATTTGTTTGTGTGTTTTCCCACTGGTTACATGCTTATTAGGCAACTATGTAGATAAGCACAGATTCATAGACCAGCAAAGACTAAGGAAATAAATCATAATAAAGGGAGGGAGTGTTTTAACAGCAGTTGAAAAGATCATGCAGGGCACCCCTCTTGCTCCTCTTAGCTGCTATACCTACACTGTCATTGTGTTACCAGCCAGGGGAGGTAATGGAAGTGGTATTTTTCACAGAACTGTGGAGGTTTTGAACATATCTGTAACATTACTTTGAGTACACCTAAGCAAAAGTTCTGAAGTATATCCAAGACCCCAGGAGCTCATCAGATCAAGGGTTGAGAGTTATTGGAGGTTATCTTCAAACTTCAGTGCAATCTGTGCCCATGGTCTGTTTTGATGGTCCATTTGATAGGGTTTAAAAACAGGCAGAAACAATTGCTTTAGCACTTTATGTCCTTTGCCTACTAATTTTGTCTTTCAAAAGTACGTTTGCTTCTAAGTATTTAATTGGCCAAAAGATAGCTGCTTTGGGAACTGTTTATATCCCTTTGAAGGCTATGGCCTGCACATTAAAAATAACCTAGGTCTATTTTGCCCAGCATGAGTGTTAAGGACGAGAGAGTTATTTTAGGATCCTTAGAAATTGCTTTGTTTATGGCACAGTGGGCTGACAACCCATCTCATGGGGGTCTTCATGGCACACTGCTCATAGACTCTGTATAGTCCCAATCCAGTTCTGTCTCTTGGTGCCATAGTTTCCCATCGCTAGCTATAACAGCTTAATACTATATTCTCCTTTCAACTCCAGAGGAGATGGTAAGAAGCTATCAAATAATGTTTAAAAAAAGCAACTTGAGTTTCCTTGTAGAAAGGAAGTAAATACATGCTGCATAATTATATGTACAATGTAAGACATGTTAAAAACTCCTCTGAGAAGAAAATTCAAGCACATTTATGACTATGTAAAATAAGAGACTTCATTCTATTAACATTTGATCCCTGGGTGATATGACTTGTTATCAAAAAAGAAATATCACCCAATTATAGGATACCTAGACCTCTTAGAGAAAACACTCCATCTTACATTTAATGGCTAAAAAAGGAAAAAACAATTATGGATTTAGGTCACAGAGACACTCACAGTGATGTTCTGATTTTACTTCCACATCATTGGCCAATCAAGAGGAAATTATGCACCCCCTCACACACCAGACAGTTCAGTTCAATTTCACCAAATCATCACTGATGTGCTAGAAGCATCCCAGCAAATGCAGGATCCTACAGTGTTTGTTCTGGATATTTTCCAAAGCCCAGCCCAACTGGAGAGGGATACCAGCAGGATGAATCTAATCAAATGCACCACCATTTTGGTTTCCGGTTGGTCACTCTCACATATGCCAGCAGACTGGGGACTAGAACCAGCTCAGCAAACACATATGCAGAGGAGCCTCTTATGTTGCTAGGGAGCTCCTGTAACCCAGATGCTTTGAACACTGAGTGCTCCCTGTGGTTAAGTAGAGATGACAGAAGGGGAGTTTTTCTTGGATGTGATGCTCGCTCATAGCTCAATCCTTCATGGCAGCTAATGTAACAGAGTGCAGGC
Organism: Giraffa tippelskirchi; assembly: GCF_054371585.1. NCBI lineage: Eukaryota > Metazoa > Chordata > Mammalia > Artiodactyla > Giraffidae > Giraffa > Giraffa tippelskirchi. The sequence goes on from NC_137275.1 coordinate 194,721,467, forward strand.
TTTCTCTTTGTGAAGTGCAGATTTTCTCTGTCTTAGCTAATTCTGCCAGCTAGAGAGGGTAAGCCACCATGGTTGGGCTTCTTCTCAGATTGGTCATCATGCCAGCTCTCCTTATGAGGTACAGCCAAGCTGCCCTTCACTGTGTTGTAGTTTCTTTGTTTGCTCTTTATCTTGGTAATTGGTGAATGTGTGCATGCTAAGTCACTTCAATCATGTTAGACTCTTTGAGACCCTATGAACTGTAGCCCACCAGGCTCCTCTGTCCATGGGATTCTCCAGGCAAGAATACTTCAGTGGGTTGCCATGCCCTCTTCCAGGGGATCTTCCCAACCCAGGGGTGGAACTCGTGTCTCTTTCATCTCCTACGTTGGCAGGCAGATTTTTTTTTACCACTCGTGCCTCCTGGGAAGCCCCTTGATAGTGGATATTTCTCTTGAAGTATGTAAGATGAATTTGCTCCACACCATGGACAGGAAAGAATTGGAGAGAGATCTACTTCTCATTTCAACCTGATAGCCAACCACAAAAGGTAATCTCCCTCTTCAGGCTTAGCCTCTAGGAGTAAAGCAGCCTCCTGAGATGGAGACAGCAGCCCAAAGTGTTTACGGTGCTCGCTGTCTGAGCCTGCTTCCTTTGGGTGAGAGGATGCTGTGTATTTCTGAATGCCTGAGCTCCCTTGGGGAGGTAAAAATTAGAAGGTAGTATTTGTGGTCCAAAGGAGAAGGACATGTCAGTATTATAGTAACTGTACCCCCCCTCCAACCAGGGTTGTGGAGGTTCTTTTAAAATAGGACAGTCTTGGTCAAATCATAATGGATTGATCTCCCTAGTTGGCATAGCTCTGGTGATTGATTTCTGCTAGTAAGACAGAATTAAGTCTTCATTCACCAAAATGCCTTCAGAGTCCCTAAAATGCAATTCTTCAAAAATAAATAATATAGGTAGGAAATTTGGAAAACGTAAGAAACAAAGATGGAATAAAAACTTACCTATAATTCTAACAGAGATAACTACTGATAATATCATTTGGATATCAAACTTTGTTATCTTGTGACTGTCCTTTTAACCTCCTGTGGTATAAAGTCTAACTACTTGCACCCTGGCCTTTATTTGTACTGGGCTTTGTTCATATCTCTATAGTAATGGGTTGTCTTGGGTGAATTGTGTTGGAAAGTCCGTAGGAAGCTCGCTGGGTGTATTATTGCTGGTGTCAGATCTTATATTTGCTTGGTTATATATAGGAGTATCACCTGATATGAAGAGCTCACTCACTGGAAAAGACCCTGATGCTGGGAAAGACTGAGGGCAGGAGGTGAAGGGGGCAGCAGAGGATGAGATGATTAGATAGTATCACTAACTCAGTAGACATGGATTTGAGCAAAATCCAGGAGATAGTGGAGGAGATAGGAGACCGGCCTGCTGCAGTCCACAGGGTCACAAAGAGTTGGACATGATTTAGTGACTGAACAACAACATAGGAGTTAAGACAGAGGTGGGCTGGGCTGACCTTGGCAGGTCAGGTTTCAAGTGACCCGTAATCCAGAGGAGCTCAGCTTTTACAGGGTGAGTGTCACAGAGGAGACAAACCTTGTGTTGTAGGCTGAGAGGACTCAGGGAGCAAAAGGCTCCCTCATTTGCCAAGGAAGCCTGAGTGCCTCAGTTTAGGATCAGCTCTCTGCATGACTCCAGAGGTAGCTGACTGCTCAATTGGAGCAGATATTCACTTTCTGCCTCCTAGTTCTTCACCCTGACAGGCTATCTCCTTTCAGAGAGCCAGGAGTCCTGGATCTGAAAGGGTGAGGCTGGTTACATCTGATTTGCTTTCCACTATGCAGAGATGCCTTTTCTTCTGCCCTGGATTCCTGGGCTGTGCAAGGACCTCTGATAAATTGGAGTCTCCCCTTAGACATCCTGCCTTACCTAAATTTGATGCAGTCAGTGGCCCAGTAATCTCTTCATGAGATTTCCTCATGAGTCTTCTCATGAAAGGCTTCCTCTTCTAATGTCTCAGCATCAAGGCCTAAGCTGGGGTTCTGGACAGAGGACCTCTATCAACAGTATGACATACTGGAGTATTTCAGAGTTGGTATTTTGCAGAGTCCTATTAAAGTTGATAGGTTCTAAAAGTAATTCCAGAATACATCGATTCTTATGATATGTAAGAAGTTAGATTTGTTCAGTTTTGAACCAAAGTGGGTGGGGAACCAAAGGGGAATTCTAGAAAGAAAACAATAATCTAATGTCTAGTTTCTCTATTATTTTCATCAGTTCCTGTACATGCTATGAATATGGGTAGACATCAACATTCTTTTTACCCTGTTGCTATTATTTAGCATATTTATTTAACCATGCCATTGACCTTCTGGGTGCATTAAAGTGGAACGCAAGTGATTATTAGATAATGATGGCATTTAGACTAAGTGCCATATTCCCAATGTTCCAATAAGTGGTTGATACAGGGGGGACAGGATACAATCCCACACTGTCTAATTATATTAAAAGAGCTGGTCTCCATGTTATGGAATGCCTTCATTACAGGAGATTACATAATATCTCTGCACCACTGAGTGGCCACCCGACATGTTTTCCTGAAAGAAGGATGGATTTTCAGATTCATTTATGCTCTCATGACCAGTACTCATCTCCACCCTTGTTCCTGAAAAGAGTTTGCTTTTACAAGTGGGTTGGCCTTCAGTCTGTTGCTAATGAATAGAGAGAAACTGTTACCCAGGGACAAATTCCTACTTTCTATTAATAGAGTACCCAGCCAGCTGGACTAACTGGCCTCACATTGTCTCTCTCCTGGCTTTACTTCCTCTGGCCCATAAATATAAATTCCTTTGTTCATATCATTCTATCATCCTCCCTCATTTTCTCTATGTATGAAGGTTCAGGAACCGTGATGCTAATGAAGACATTTCATCCTTATTCCTAGTTCAATTAATGCCAATACCCGATATCCAGAGAAGCATTTGTGCTTCTGTTTCGCTTCTTAACCCTTATTTAGAGAGGGCCATTTTCTTCTTTCCCAAGTGTTGTCATTTTTAGGATATTTTTCTCTCTCTTAAGAACCTTTATTTTGGCTAAATTTTCTTTGTGTACATATAAGGTTTTAGTTTGCCTTGAGCCCTACATAGACCTTTATCAGCATTGGCCTCTGAAGAGGAAAACTAGGAAGATTTTGGTGACGAGGAGCTCTGCCTTAGATTCCTGAACTCCTGAACTTTGAGGAAGTTGATGGCCAAGTAGCAGAGGGAATAACCGTATCACTGACTTCCTGAACCATGTGTCTTCTCTGAGTTTGTGTATACTCTCTGTTGTTTCCTGCACGTTGAATCCCAAGTTTTAAATTAAAGTGAATCTTAGCCAGATTGGGGTCTGATTGCTGACATGTGAGTATGGTCCTTGGTGCTGACATCCCAGGGGGCCCTCTTTTGTTCTCTTAGAAGAGCTCTGTGTTATTGAGGGCCAAGCTAGGGAGGGGTTGTAGGTTTGGGGATGAATCCATGTGGTCCTCATACTTATGCCCACTTTTGGAAAGAGGGGCCTTGTGTGAATTCATATTGATGACGTTCCCCAAGGAGACACTTCAGCTAAGGGGCACCCAGTCTGAGTGTTAATGTGGTCCTGTCTCGAAGGTCTTCCCGCTTCCCCACAACAAGCAATGAGCCTCTTACTGCTCCTCTGATGCTGCACCAGGATCTGCAGAGGTGGGATAGGGAGGGGACTCTGCTGATGGCTACGTGTTGCTTAACTTTATTTCCCTCTCATATGTTTGAAGAGAGTGGGCCTGAAACATGATCTGCATTCTTTTACTATGTTCAGAATCTCCAGGGCTTGTCCCGCATATGTATGAATGATAACTGAGCTTGGAAATCTTTACTATAGAGGCTCATTGATGGAAATGAAATCTGTTGTATTGGAATTTGTGATGTAGTTAATGATTCAGAGCCAAACTCTTATGCCAATAAAGACAAGAGTGTCAGATTTGTGGTGTCCGTTGCCTACTTTTTATCACCAACTAATAATTATTCTTACATAAACTTGAGAATTCAGTTCAGTGTTGGGATTCCTAAAAGCACTACCAACAACATCCTAGAAGTTGTCTCCATTGACTCCCATTTAGCTCCCACGCAGCTCCTCTGGGCTTTCAAACAGCCCCCACTGCACCTGGCAGAGCCAGCATTAGGGTAATATGTGTGAGGCCCTCAATTAAAGTGCAGAATTTAAAGGAGCACCAAACAATATCAGCCATCAAGATAAATCACATTTGAATGCAATATTTTAAAAAATAATTAATGAAAAACCTATGAAGAAAATTTCAAAATTTTTAATAGACAGACTTCAGAAAGCAGGGATTGGGGTGAGTGCTACAAATTCAAGGTCAAATCCTGGCTTTAAAATTTTCATATTTTTTCCTTCACAACTGTCTTTTTAATGTTTAGTTTTTAAAAACATGGCATTAAAACATTAATTGTAATGCTTTAATATTTTAGTATATTTTATACTAACTATGAATGGAATATAATCTTTAAAAATTGTGAATCACTATATTGTACATGTAAAACTTATATGATACTGTACATCAACTCAATGAAAAAGTGATAATAAATAATGGAGAATAAAAAACATTATTCATGTTAATGACTGAATCTGGGGTATTCCCTTAAATTTTTTGCACAAGGCAAGAATCTCACTCTGCTCACTTTAACTCAGCCCTAGACTCAGACTCCTGGCCAGGATCTTGTGTAAACCTCTGGTCTTTGCAAAATGCCATTTTGTGTACATTAGCTGCTGGGCTGATTAGCTTTCAGGCTTCTCTTCTCTCCTGCATTCCTGACCTAATTGTTCTCCCTCCCCACATCTCATCTGCCCCTGGAGATGCATTCCTCTGAATCAGCCAGCTTCAGCATCCCCAGCACTAACCATCCAGTGCTGTCTGCTGAAATATCTGCACAGACAGGTACTCTCATCTTCTGATGGACTTTTTTTCATATGTGACTCTCCAGAGTGAGGAAATGAACAAGACTGCCAAAAAGAGAGAGGGAGAGAGAAAAGAAACAAAGAAAGGGAAGGAGAAAGAAAGAAAAGACAGAATGAGAAAGATTCTTTAAAAAAGGCAGAAAGGAGAGGAGGGTCAGGAGATCTTAGCAAAATGGAGAATTAATCTAAAAAATATTGGTTAAAATTTTAAAATAAAAGTGAAATTTAGATAATAGATATTGCTTCATTTTCCCACATTTGGAATTTTAGTATGAGATTTGATAAATTCAAGATATACCTTTTGAGATTTTAAATACTCCATTTTCACTCAGCCTATTCCTTAACGCCATGAGCCCCTTTTATAATGTGTGCATTTTTTATTATCTTAAGCAACCAATATCGAATGCCTTTTATGTGCTAGGCCTTAGGAGTTGCATTTTCACATAAAAAACAAATGAATCCCTGTCAGCGCCACAGGATAGATATTATTGCTCTGTTTAATAGATGAGAAAACTGAGGCTCAGAGAGGCTAGGAGGGGAAATAATGAACCCAAATTACAGTCCTAATGTGGGAGAGTTTGTTCAGTCCCCAGTTGGCCTCCTTTAAGTCTGGGGCTCTTTCCAGCTGAGGGCTCCTGCTGACCTTTTCCAAAAATAATGGAGAGCAGTTTTCAAACTCTGCAAGAGGAATTGTACTGTTGGTGTTGTACCTTTCATGTGAGCTGATCAAGGTAAGCTGAGTGTATTGACCTTCGAACACACAGGCAGGGAAGTGCCAGATGGCAGGAAGTGAGCTTATTGTTAGAGGAGAAAGGAGCCAGTGGTAGACTGATCCCAGGCCCGGTCTCTAATGTAAGGTTAGCAGAGCCCACTGGGGCAGCAGGTAGGTCTTCTTGATGGAGTCATTACCAGAAATACTAAATAATCATGAATAATAAATAAATAATAATAAACCCTTACTTTTATTTTTTGCTAGTTAAAAATCATGTCAAATCCTACTTCCCCCACCCTGTCCATGCACGCATGCATGCTAAGTTGCTTCAGTCGTGTCCAGCTCTGCGACCCCATGGACTGTAGCCCACCAGGCTCCTCTGTCCACAGGATTTTCCAGGCAAGAATACTGGAGTGGGTTGCCATGTCCTTCTCCAGGGAATCTTCCTGACCCAGGGATTGAACCCGCATCTTTTGCATCTCCTGCATTGGCAGAGGGTTCTTTGCCACTAGCACCACCTGGGAAGCCTTCCCCTAGCCCAGCCCACTGTAAAAAGTTTGCCTTTTTTTGTCTTATTTCAGAAAAATCCTAGGAAAAGAATCATATGTCATAGACCAAGAGGACACAGGCTAATATTGCCTTCTCAATGACCATTCTACAGACAGCCAATTTCAGTGCCAGCCATGTGTGAACATTCTGTAGGGCAGACGAGTCACATTTCTGGTTCACCCTCTATGACTCTTTTTTTTTTTTTTCATTTTCCATGCAAAGATCCATGTTTCCAAATTGCCTATTCGAAAGGGATCAAGATTCTTGTAGATATTTAGCCTTTAAGGAGTCTTTTTAAAAACCATGAATCACTTTGATGAATGGCATTTTTTCCATGAGAAGAGCATTCATCAGGACATTCAATAAGGTCAGGGGACATCAAGGAGCTGTTATTTTAAGGCATCTACTTTATCACAGGTGTATCTGCTCCCACAGACTTGTGTGTATGACCTCATATTTGTCTCCTATTAGGTAGAATAATACATGTTCCCCCAAAACATCACATAGCAACTCTTCACTGTGCATGACGACTGCAGGTGAATGAGAATGGTGAGGTGAGCCAAAATGAATAAATTCTTTCTGACCCACTGTTTACTTTCCTAATTGTCTTAAAAAAAACTTAGAAGAAAATAACATAGCATTGTAAAGCAATTATACTGCAATTAAAAATGAATATATTAAAAAAAAACTTAGAAAAGATCAGAGTTTGGGGTATGAATTATTCAATTGCCATTCAGAAACCATCATAACAAATAATGATGCAATCAAACTATTGTTTGTTGGAGATTTCTAGGTCTCCTGAACTTCCATGCATATGTCAGCACAAACCTTTGAATCTTGGGCAGCCCTTTAGTGTTTATGGAAGTATAGCCCAAGAGCGGCTTGGAGAGACTAAAGAAGACGAGACTTCAGAGAAGCAGAGTTGAAATATTTCCAAAGAGAATTTGATGAGTCTTTTGCTTACCCTGGAATAAGCATTGTGTGTATTTTACGTGTATCTCCCATTTGCCAATATGGAAAAGTTTCCTAGTGAAATGAAATTAAACAAATCTCTGACTAATAATACTATCTGGAATCTTTAACAAAGAAAACTCTAGGGTGGGATGGTGTAGGGAGGTGCTGAGGATGCAAGTTCAGATTAGGTTCAGCATGTATAATCATATATTGGATGATTAATGTGTATACTCAGGAAGTCATGTCTCACCCAGGAACTGAGTGGCAGTAGTCACTGAGTGATACTTCAAATTGGAGATGGAATGACTTAACGACAGTTTTGTAAGTTTTCAACCACAGGCTGTTCAGTGGACACACAAGTGCTTTGGCATCTCCGGCTCCTAAAACAGTGTCCAGGACTTTGCATAATGAGCATGTGGTCAATAACTGAAGGAACACATGAATGCATCTATATAATTGTTGTACTTGTAATCTTACTGTAGTTTTTGGGGAAAAAATACATCTATACTTCACCAGGCATCTGACATGGCTAACAAGTTAAATTCCCCTCTGACTCTGTTAGGAGTAGAAGTTAGGCAACATTTTCATTTGAATTGCTGGATTTGGCTACCCTCTCTGGTCTGCACAGAGCTTTTACAGGTCTCTAAAGATGGAAATAATTTCACTCATGATGGGTTAAAGCAAAGGAACTGTGATTTGGAAGGTATGGTATGGTGGGCACAGGTGTTTAAAAGGCATTTAGGGGATAGTCTTGTCATTCTATGTATAACTTCAGTGTTTCCATGAGAAAATGACTCTAAATAATTAACAAGGAAATGGACTTTTGTAACTAGATTCATTTATGACTTGAGGAGTCCCTACATACTAACAATATACCTGACCCAATGACACAGGGAAATAAATAGTTTTTCACAAACATTTTATAAAGTTACCAAAATTTGAGAATTCCTAAACTCTACTATTTGAAGAGGAAAAGATTTGGTAGTAATTTGGCAAACTTTTTAATACACAAAATAAACCAAATGTCAAAATGCCCAAACAGAGTCAGATTAGATTCAGCACTTCTGATAATCCTATATCAAAACAATTAGAAACTAACATTGCTTCAAAAGTTTACTTAAGAAAGTTTGCTATCTCAGTTAATTTTCTTCAGCAAAAATATGCTACTAGAATGAAAAATGATAAGAATGTTAACTGTGGTATAATAGTATTCATAGTATAAGGAATTATTCAGATATTATTTCATTCCTGTCCACAACTTCTTAAGTTTCTTTTGGAATTTCATCTTATGTGATTTGATCTGTACAAAATAATGTGAGAAGAGATAATAGGATTTAAGGAGAGAAATGATTGAATCACCATGTCCCAATAAAAAGTGTTCAAATTGGATTTCACTACATAATGAATTCTGCTTCAACTTACTTTGACATAAATAAGATTGGGTAAGGGAAACCAGAAGTAAATCAAATAAATTAATACAACTATCAGAGCTGCTTCAATTTTGTCCCCCCAGACAGTGTCTGCTTATTTGTGTAATAAAGCCTGCTCTTATAAATTAAAACCCAGGCATGCCACTTGGTTGAAAGAAAAATTTAAGGAAAAGTTAGTACATTTTTGGGGCCTGATTAGGGTGCCTTCTGGTTTCATCAATATCAATAGTCTCTTTGAAAAGTGAAACCTGAAACCCAGAAGAAGAGGTTCAGCTTTCAAATAGAATTTAAAATTAAAAAAAACAAGATTGGAGATACAGACATGCATGCAATATTGATGATTAGCTGTTCATATTTTCTTAATTATACACATTTACTGAATCTGAGGCAATTTTTTCATTTCGTCTAGACAGAGACCATGTCTCCTTCAGCATAATATATCGTGGTATTTGTGAGTCTTGTGCAAAATTGAATTTGCATCTCTGCCGCCACTCACAGGGAGTTCATTATCTTACAGTAAAACCACTGGGAAAAATACAATTTCCAGTGCTTAATAAAACTGTGGTCTTTTCATAATGCTTATGGTGCTTGAGCAATTTGTTAGGCACAATTGATCACAGACACTTAACACTGATTACATGGTGGATAGTGCCAGGAAGGGTGATTTTAAACATTTTCTTTATTTATTATATTTCAGTGCAAATAGGGTATTTTGCAACGACACTATTATTTGTATTTCTCAGAATTGAAGTGTCTTCTCAAAACGTTAAACATAAAAACTAATGCCACAAAGCTAAACATGCAGTGTATAAAATACATCCTGGATGTGGTTGAGAGGTAAGGAAACTAATGGGAAAAGCCTCTTCTCTTGCTTCCTAGTTTAGCCAAAGAGAGTGGAAAGAAATAGGTCATTGGCTAGCCTGAGATGTGCCCCTGGACTAACTAGTACTTTGTAACTCTCTGAGGTACAGATGATTACTGTCTCCCATTCAAGGTACTCAATTCAGAAATTTGTGACTCGTTGATCAAAAATTACTAAGCCTTTAAAATATGACCTCACTAATTGAAAACTGAAAGGCCAGAAGCCTGTATTCTGATAATCCCTTAAAAATGAGATTCAAGCGACAAATTACTGAAAAGGAACCGAGTTCTAAATAGTGAGATCAGGCCCTCAAAACATGATCTCCAGCTATTACACAGCTTTGTGAAGTATGGCTATCACATATGCACAATCTCAGTACCCCTAGATATTTATTATTAAAGATGCAATATAAATGTGAACCACATCTGGTGTTCTTTGTGCTGTAATAAATTGAGTACGTGAAATGAACTTGTAGTAGAAGTTATTTATTTATTTGCTTTTAATAATCTAGAGAAGCACTATGTCATGCACTTATGAAAGCCCTAAGCTGAAAACATAAACAAGAGTCAGCTTGGGCAGCTTTAGAAGATAGAGGCATCAGGAGGACCTATTTCCTATGAGGTTTTGTAAACCCAGTGTTCAAAATAGTTTTCCAACAGCAATTCTGAAGATGCTCTGCTTCTTTACATTGTCTCTACCAATAGATTATTTAGCCAGAAAGATCACATCTTCAAAGAACTCAGAATACACTGCACATGGGAAATGGATTTTCATTCTTTAGCTCAACACCGTATGTTTTTGTAGATCTTTGTGACTACTATGAAGAATTTGGTGTGGACTCATTTAATGCAGTTCCCAAAGAACTTTACTTAGAGAGAAAGTTAAGGTTATACTTTATAAGGTTGAAGTTGCATCCCCATATTTTCTTTTTTTTAAGCTTTTCTATATTTTTTATTTTCTAAAAAAAGTTTTACTGAAGTGTAGTTGATTTACAATGTTGTGTTAATTTCTTCACAGCAAAGTGACTCAGTTACATATATATATATATATATATATATATATATATTCTTTTTCATATTCTTTTCTATTATGGTTTGTCACAGGATATTGAATTTAGTTCTCTGTGCTATACAGTACGACCTTGTTGTTTATTCATCCTATATATAATAGTTTGCTTCTGCTAATCCCAAACTTCTATTCCTTCCCTACCCTAGTTTGGACTTAGGGGATCCATGGGATCTTAGTTTGGACTGTGAATGGGAAGTTGCTTCCCAAGCTTGTGGAGCTGGGAAAATATCCCACATTTAATGGTTTGGAGAAATGGAATTGCTACCTGAAAACTATCTAGGCTTGGCGTTCAAGTTCAGCCATAGTTATTATCACTCAAACCTCATGTTTTTGTCATCCTTGGAGCCCTCACTCCAACTTTGTGCTCAGGCTAACTTTGCCTCAGTAACATGTGCACATTACGTCCATTTTGTCACCATGCAGAGGTATCTGAGGCTGGTCACTGGAATCTGGAGGCTGAATGCTTTTCCCTGAGTGTGTTGACTGAGAAGATTCCATTCTGTCTTTCATCTCACCATCTCCCATGACCTTTATCTCAACACCTTCTCCTTGACCTGACCCTTCACCAGCTTGAAACCTGGAAGTTCTCGCTTCCAGGTTTTGCTTAACTGGCATTTTCTGGGCCACCGAGTATTTTTCACTGGGTAATATAAAAAGGAGACAGAGTGAGCCAGGAAGCAGATGTCTCTTGGGTGGTGTGAGTCTTTGAGAGTTGGAATTTGAAATCTCTGTCTGAAAGGAACAGTGAATGGGTGTAATTAGTTAGGCTGATGAAGGAGTAAAACCTGGTAAGCAATTTTTCTTGACTGGCTTAATGAAAAGCATTAGCTATCAGTTTCTGCCTAAACTTGCTGAGGGTAAAACGTATGTATGTGGGGTTTGAACAAAAGATTAAGATTCTGCGTGGGTTTGGACGCTGTTCCTGAGAATAAATTTTGCTTGGGTGGAAGGTATGTGGTTTCCCTGTATCCAAGGGGGGAAAAAAATCAATGACTTGTGTCATTTCTTCACACATTTTATTTTAGGAAAATGGATTGTATTTCAGGAAATGGAAGAGGTTCTTGCAAAGGCCAAAACTGGTATTTTGTAACCAAATGTGTGTGTTGCTTTTTTCTTCTCATCCCCTTATGCCGGGTGCTTTCCCTAAATGAGCTTTCAAGGCAAAGGAATTTTTAAGGATTAACTTGAGCTTATCTCCTATCATCCTGCATCCTCCCCTGGTGGTACGAATCTGTCCAACAGCTGCCAAAGACCTAGAGACCTATTCATCATCAAGTGACTAGCAGGAAATTAAGTGCCCCCCTTGAGGAGCTGTTTTCCTGCTGTCAAAGGAATTAAAAAATGATACTCCAGCATCTCTAATGACAGCTGGTAAAGGCTTGGAGTCAGATTATTTGAGGTTCAGGAAGAAAATGATTTGATATCCGAAAACAAAAATGGCAGCCTCCCTGCATCTTGACTGTAGGCTATTCTGAGCATTCTTTCCATGGCTAGACCAAATATATCAGTGATGTAAAAGCCGGAGTCCTGGGTGTGGCCCAGATGCTGTTTCTCTTTCTGGCTGGTGCTAGTTACTGCCTCTTAGGACGTTAGGTAACCATCTCCAGCAAGATGGCAGTGTCCATTCTTAGCTTTCCTTTGTTATCTAGATTTCAGCTTTCTGGCTTGGACCCCAGTAGAAAAATCTCTTACATTGGGATTAGACAAAAGGACTGAGTTTACACTTTTTTTTCCTTAAGGGAAAGATTATTTATTAGTGTTACTGGAGGCTGCAAATTATTTTCTTGATATAATGGGGGACAAGAAGGACCCATGATCTTATTTTGTGTCCTGTTTGCTTAAGATTCCAATTAATTTTACAAGAAGTGACAAAACCCATTTTTTAAGGTACATGGCTTCTTGACAAACCACAGAGTAGAACAGAAAACAAAATAAATTCTGCCTCATTAATTTCCAAGTAGTTAACAAGGCAAACTAAAGTCAGCCAGGGCAAAGAAAGAAGAAGAAAATGTTATTCTTGGGTTTAGATGTTAGAGAGGAACTTAACCAGTTCTGGAAAGGGGTGAGGAAAGGAAATTTTTTGAGACTTACCATGAACTGTTTCCATGTACATTATCTCAGATAACGTTCACATTCAGGCAGTTTCTTATGGATAAGAAGAATGAGACTTGGAGAGTTTAAGTAAGACTTGAGGTCTCAGTAGAAAGTGGCAGAGAAAAGATGAAAACCCAGCTTCTCCCACCTCAGAGCTCCTGAAGACTTCTGCCTCCACCAGTCATCACCAAGCACCTGGGCACTGACCCTAGGGAAATTCCTAAGGGGTGGGGCTTTATCCTTAGAGTGCCACGCACTGTGAAATTGACCTGACCCCAGACGTCCAACCATAACAGTAGAAGATTGAGTCTATTATCAGGACAAATCATGGGTTACAAAATCTGCTTTGGTTGAAATCCTTGCAAAGCTCAGCCTTTATCCTTTAGTTAATTGCCTCATGGATGAACTTTCTTCATTTGTAATCACTGCAAGTAATAACTTTTTAAAAATGCATCTTTTAAAAAATTTTTCCCTTCATGTCATTCTAAAATATCCTCAATGCTTTTAACAGAACCCCTCAAATTTTTGTATTTTGAATTTCTACATAACTTTAAAATATCATTGGGGCATAGTCTAAAGGTGTCACTTTTTCAGCCATTGCCAGGAGGAAACAACTGTCCTTACAACACCATCCTTATTCCTAGTATGGAGACAGTGGCATCAGGCAGATTGAGGCTTTAATCCTGGCCCCACACAGTTGCTCTTGTGTGACTTTGGGCACGTCACATAACCATGATAAGCTTCAGTTACCACTCTGTAAAATGGTATTAACTACACAATAAAAAACACTCATGGCTACTGCCTTGGGGTATTTATTAAGAGCCAGCTGCTATTCTAAGTACTTTGTCAACATCATCGCAGTATGCACAAAATGTAGATAATAATACCCACCTGCTCTGGTTCACCAAATCACCTTCACTGATTTGCAGTGCATATAATGCATGGCTCATTGTGGTCAATAGATGTTCTCCTGTGTCTCCCGTTCTTTTCTTCCTCAACTTGAGTCACTTCAGGTCCCCAATGCTCAGGCTCCGAGCATGTGCTCTGCGTAGGATCCAAGGGTGTGACTGATCGGTGCTAATGACTATGACCCCTACTGTCCTCATGTGACAGATCCTGACCTGGGCCAGGGCTTCTTTATGTTAATTCAGAGGTGTAATCTGGCTAGGAGGTGTTAAGGGTCTTGCTGTGAAGGGGCCATTTGATGCACTGGTGGAGTGAGAGTCCCTTTCTTAGTCGTAGCTTTAGGTTCTTTATCCTGGATTTAATAGACATAGACCAGACTTTCCTGATCTTTTCTCCCGGTCTAGGATTAGTTGCAACTGGCCATATGGCTAGAGGCTCTTAGTTAGAAGAGCAGTAATTTGAGGGAGGAATAATAAGAGAACTAGGAGAGAGTGCCTAATATAAATGAGGTTCCTACCTTCATAATGTCTTGAAATGATCCCACTAGCAATCACCTTGGTATGAACAGGCAGGATTAAAAAATGCTTATCTCTGATTATTTACCAAAGGCATTGGACATTAGGCTCCTCTTGATCATATAATACCTAGGAAATACACCTGAATCTAGGGGATCACTTTCTTGTGAATTGCATTTTAAGGAAATGCTTCTTGATCATCTTCACTGAACTACCCTCACTGGTAGATAGAGGTCTCAGGGGATAATTCTAAGTAAGATGCCTTTTTCAATTCTAACATTTCATTGAAATCACAGATCTTACTTTTAAACATAAGCTTTGGTTATCTAATTCTGAGTAACAAACTGCCCCCAAATTTATCAGCTTAAAACAAGAACAATGGATTAATTCTCAGTTCTGTGGGCTGACCAGGAGGTTTTCTACTTCATAGAGTGTTGGCTTGGACTTAAAGAAGGTCCAAAATGGTCTGTTTCACACAGCAGCAAGTTGTGTGATAGCTGGCTGGGAATTTAGCTAGGATTATCAGTCAAGACACTCAGTTTCCCTCCACGTGGACTTCTGCACAAGGATGCTTGTGCTTTCTCACAGCATGAAACACTCAAGGTAGTCAAACTTTTTTTTTTAAAAAAAGCACAGTGTTGAAAGCTGAAAGGCCTTAAGTGTTAAGGTCTAGAACCAGCAGAGTCTTGCTTTCACTGCACTCTATTGGTTAAATCGGATCCTAGAGCTGGTCTGGATTCAAAGCCAGGAGCTCACACAAGAACACGACAATAAGGAGTCAGAGTGTATTGAGGCCATTGCAGTCTACTGCAATATGGGAATTCTGCATACTGTCCCAGAATATATGTGTCATATTTTAGTGTAAAAATATATTCCCTGGATAGTCAAGTAAAATGAACTCTTATGGGAGTTATGGTAATATTTACTCTGATTTTACTTAACCTTGACACACTACCATGGGCATGCCACTTAGGAAAGTGAGTTCCAGGTTGTTCTTCTTTTCTCAGCTGTCTGTCTGGTTGGGTCTTGGTACTTAGTAGGAGGGCTAATCTGGGAGGAAAGTGGGATACATCTAGGAGACACTAGATGGTTGGTTCATGTATTTATCTCACTTATCTAGGACTGAATCCCAAAGCAAATACCAGTCATTTTTATTGATTTTCCTATTTTTGTTCTCATTCTTTAGCCCTTAGAAGTGAGATTTATAAATTAGAATTTATAGAAATTTAAAAAGGACCCTGTTTTGTTAAGGTGTCCAGGGATGTAACTTAACTTGTTTGGCTCAGCCAATATAGTCTGCTTAAAAAAAAAAGAAAAAATTCTTTACAGCATGTATCACACCAAAAGAATTTTTTTAAAGAGGTGAACTTAGGTCAATATGATAGTAAGATGGATATTAGGCAGGAGAGCTGAAGGGTAAGGTTTTAGTAGCCCAGTCTGATTCATTTCCCTGATGGTGGGGGTGTTTTCCATCACAAGCAGTAACAAGGATACTTTGAAATAGCACAGCAGCCAGAAAACAAATCATGTATCTAAATGTATCTGCCCTTATTTCAGGTCAAAGTCTGCAAATTATCCAAAGGACATTTTTCTTGTTTAAGTTATCTAAGCTCTGCTGCCAAGCAGAATTGTATATTACAGTCCTGCAGAGCTGAGAGCGAGCGAGGCCCCAAGCAACAGAATCCATGCAATGTACAGGAAGAGCTGTGTGCACCACCATTGTCTGCGATAGCCCTGCCTCTCATGTCTTGGCCTTCTTTCTGAGTGAGAGACTCCCTTGCCATATCCCCCAAATCACCAACTCTGAAACTTGACTTCTAAAGAGTAGAATTGGATTTCTTCCTTCCATTACCTGTATTTTATTAATAAAAAGTTTCAAGAATGGTTCAGTGAGCATCCATAAACCCATCTGGATTCTCCAATGAAGACCTCTTTATCATCTATCCATGCATTTTTAGAAGCATTTCAAAGTAAGCTGCAGACAACAGGACACCTCAACCCTAAACACATCAACAAACAAAAGTTCGAGTTCAATATTTATTTATGGTCTGTCTCTCTTTTTCTCTCCCTGCCTCTCTTCCTTCTTTCCTCCCTCTCTCCTTTCCTTTATTCCTTCCGTCCATCTGTTCTTTCTTCACTTTTTCTCTCTTTCTCCTTCTTTCTTTCTCTCCTAATTTCTTTGAGATGAAACTTGTATGTAATGAATTACCCTAGTCCTAAATGTCCTATTCAATGAGCTTTGACAAATGTCTACTCCTGTGTAACCAAACCCCCATCAAGACCCAGAGCATTACTATCACCCCATAAAGTTTCCTCCTGTGTCTTGCCAGTCAGTCCCCTCCACCCCCTCATCAGAAACAATCATTGTTCTGAGTTTTTAAGGCTTAGATTCATTTTGCCTATTCTAGAGCCTTTTATTAATGAAACTATACAGCATGTCTTCTGGATGAGAAGTGGGCTTCTTTATCTAATACTTAAAAGAAAAAATCTTAAATTGTGAAAGTGTAATTCTTTGTGCTATGAGAGCTATGGCTCCGTTTGCTGCCTCATGGAGAAGCAGGGATTCTTGCTCCAGGAGTCATCCTTGGCTGTTCAGCAATTTGCGGGCAGTCGACCCTGTGTGCTGATTTTGGCCCCTTCAAGCCTGCAGCAGCAGCAGCAGCAGCAGCTTCTTGATGACAAAGCAGATGAGGACGTGCAGGTGGGCACATGGCAGCCATCAGAGGGCTGAGGATGCACACACAGACCACATGAACACCAAGCCTGGCTGTGTTCATTAGGGGTCTGCCTTTGTGTCTATGAATCAGACCTGTATTATTGGCTTTATTCTGATTGATCCGTGAGATGGAGGAGGAAAGAGTTTGCTTCAAAGCATGCAGAGCAATCCCCTGAGAGAAAGATGTGTATCTCCTTAGCAGGGTGAAGGTTCTTGGCTAACCCGGCAAGAGGCTGCCGGCTCTGCCTCCAGTGTAGGGAAAGGGGCTGCATGGGGAGCTGATGTTATCTTTGAGGCTTTTCCAAACCCACAGGACTCTTTCGATGACAAGAAACAGGTCCCTCTACTTTCCAAGATAAATGAGGTACATACAGTAACAAAGAAAGGGCAACCCAGATGAAGTTCACCCCAGGAGGCCTCTCCTACCAAGTGCTGCAAGGAGATATGGTTAGGCTGTGAAGTCCAGAGGGCCAGGCTGTGCAGCAAGTAGGTTCCCAAGTGAGAATGTTCATTGTTATTCGGATAAATGAAAAGCCTTACAGGTGCCTGGAAATCATATGCACTAGTCAGACCCCATACTCAGAGAAGTTTTAATAGATTGCACTGTGCACCCACATTACTCTCAGAAAGCTGCTGCTCCAGTGCCTTGAACACATGCCCACGGTGAGCTGGTTCTCTTTGTTTTGCATCTCACATGCTTAATTTAATGGGGCACAGTTTGTATAACCAGACCAGTAGCAATCACGCTTATCTCTAGTAACAGATGATTTTATTTGGCTTTGTACTTTAATGGGTCATTGGTTGCTGAACTAAGGCAAAGTGGAGCAATTTTAAGGGGATTATTGCAGTTTAGTCATCCTAACTTTCTGTTCTATCTCATTACATGGATCAGTCAGCAAATAACAGGGAGATTCCCTGTCTACCCCCACCTCCACTGAAATACCCTATCTGAACTTCAGCATGCCTTGCTTAAGGCTGGCTGAGAGCAAGAAGCTTCCTTGAGTTTTCCAGTCTGGAAATATGGTGTTCATGTAAAATTAATCACCCAAGCAACCGTTCCTCTCCAAAAAATCTTACCATGAAGCCTAATCTACAAATACCTGGAAACATGAGTGATGACAGACATCAAATTAATAAAGTGCTATATGCATCTCAAAACAACAGATACAATCAATCATCTATAATATTGTCTATGATGACTTCAAAAAAACCATACAAGATTGGGACACAATTCATAAACCTTTCTTGTAATTAGCTGCAGACAAAGCTTAATAGATAGAAGGAAATTGGACAGACATCAGAGAAGATAATGCATTTGCAACTTGGCATGGCTGCAATAAAACTGCAGGAAAATATACAGATCTATGGGCTTCTCAAGTGACTCAGTGGTAAAGAATCCGCCTGCCAATGCAAGAGACTTGGGTTTGATCCCTGGGTCAGCAAGATCCCCTGAGGAAGAAAATGGCAACTCACTCTAGTATTCTTGCCTGGAGAAGCCCATGGACAGAGGAGCCTGGCCGGCTACAGTCCATGGGGTCACAAAGAGTCGGACAGGACTGAGAGACTAAACCACCAAGAATAATGGGGAAAATATAATGCTTAGATCTTAAGACAACCTGAGGCAACAATGTGCACAACTTACCAAACTCAGGGCAGGGCAGGAAGTGAAGGGTGGGAAGGTGCAGTATATTGGCCGTAAGATAAAAAGAAAGACAAGAGGCTCCAAGGACTTTAAACTCTTTTTTTTAATGTCTTAAATGTTAAGAACATATTCTGCAACTTTCCAGCTCTAATGTTTAAGCAATGATGTTGGTACAGAGACTTCTTCTTTCTCTGAAGCCAGGGGTGTTGCCTGGATGTGAATTTAGCAGTGGAGAGGTTGGGAGTTTCGTAGCACGTCTGATCCACTACCTGTCACATCAGCAGTTTTTGATGAAAGGCTTTTTAAATTGCTTTTCCCTGGAAATGATTCTTCCCAAGCATCTCTCCTTTCCTTCTCCTGCTTGTCGTCCTGTCTTGGCAGCCAGATTATCAAACCCTAGAGGAGGGACGGGGAACTTGTTCCGTGTGTCTCCGGAGCCAGTGGCCAGGTGTTTGTGGCCACCATCAAGAAGCAGGGATCAGAAGGGCAGGATCCATCTGTGGGACTGCCTTGGCTTCTTGGTAAGGTTTATGGCTCTTAAACTAGTGCTTATCGCCTCTTTAAATGTTAAAGAGGGAAGTCCCCATGAACCCCTGATGGCATTCAATTACGGTCTTGGTTATAAAATGTTTCAGATCTTTGGGGAGTGTGAGCCAATCGATAGAGTATCATAGAGAAGGTTCAGAACACTGTGAAGGCTGATCTTTGCTAGGTTTCATTTTGCTCCCTTTTCCCATCTCCCTGCTGGAGAAGCTTGTTTGAGTAAGGGGCTTGTTCGCTTGCTGCAGGACATTTGGAGAATTATTATCTAACAATAAAGGGTGAGTGGTGCTCCGAGATCTTTAACTCATCTGATAAGATTTTTAAAGAGTGTGATATATTGTTCTCTTTCAGAAGCCTATGTTAATTTCTTAACAATTTTTTTCATTGAAGTATAGTTGATTTACAATGTTGTGTACAGCAAAGTGATTCAGTTTTATATATGTTCTTTTTCAGATTCTTTTCCCTTTATAGGTTATTAAAAGATATTGAGTATAGTTCCCTGTTCTGTACAATAGTTCCTTATTAGTTATCTATTTTATATGTAGTAGTGTATATGTGTTAATCCCAAACTCTTAATTTATCCCCCCCCACACCTTCCCCTTTGGTCACTATAAGGTTGTTTTCTCTGTCTACATTAATTTCTTTCTTTTTTAAAAGGTTTTTTTTTTTTGGATGTGGACAAGTTTTTTAAGGTCTTCATTGAATTTATAATTTTGCTTCTGTTTTATGTTTTGGTTTCTTGCTGGAGGCAAATGGGGTCTTAGCTCCTCCACCAGGGATTGAACCTACACGCCCTGCATTGGAAGGTGAAGTCTTAACCACTGGACCACCAGGGAAGTCCCTATGTTAATATTTAAACAGCACTTCTAGAATTCTTAGGTTGCCTGCATTTGAGCAAGGCCCTCTCTCTCTGTCTTGTTTTGTTGTTGTTCTGTTGACAGGTTTTCTGTGAAACAATTCAAGATTTGTTGCTTTAAACATTTTTTTTCTGAACATAACAACTTTAGTTATATACATGGCTCCACTTGTTAAAGAAATTATAGAACCACTTTAGATCTAGCAGAATGATCTGGTTGTTAGGGTGAAGGTGCATGCATGCATCCATGCAGCAGGCACTGTGCCAAGAATGTAAACGCCACAAGGGTAGGGATTTTCCTTACCCCTTACACAAGGGTAAAGTTTCATTTACCCACTGCTGCACCCTCAGTACCTAAAACACTGGCACCACAGAAGTGCTCAGTAAGATGCTGGATGGATGGAGCCTGCAGTGATGGGAATTGAAAGCACATATTTTCCTCCCCCAAACTAACTGAATTTTGATGACTTGTGAAATCCCCCGAAATTGGAAAGAAAGAAGTAATTTCATGTTAGACCTCTGTGGTGTGTGTCTAAAGAGATTTCATGTCTTGTAGGACTCTGGCATATCTAGTTCCTCTAACGCATCTCTGAAAGGAAACTGACCAACTACAGGTACATTTGAAGGGTCTGCTTTTTTAAAAGAAATTGAATTTTTTTAAATGCCCTTTTTAACTCATTCTTTTTGACTACACTTTTACATAAATGACCTCCTACCATACATTTTAAAATTTAATCATGAGATATCTCAAAGCTCCCACATCAAGATGTCTCAGGTGGCAAAACTCTTTTTCTTCTGCCTTTCTCTAGGAGTGGCTCCTGGTGAGAAGGATGGGGAGGATGCTAACTTGGATAGGTGAGAGGATGTGGGTCGGTGAAGAGGCAAAAGGCCCTGGTGAATTCCATGACAGTAGCTGGAAGTTAGGAGCAGGAGAAATGGGTATCCTGTGGGGGGTGAGTGGGCCACCTTCTTTCTTAGAGCTGCTTGTCTGGCTCTTCCTGGAGTCATGGCCACAGATCTAAGCAAGAGAGGCCGCTATTATTAACCCCATTATCCACATTCTATATAGGAGGCAAGCAAACTTCAGGGGGTGCTGTGACTTCTGGGCAGACACCTGCCCAATGGAAGAGCTAGATTAGCCCTCCAGAGGTCTCCTTCTGAGCCCGAGTTCTTAACGACTAGACCAGGAGATCAAACCAGTCAATCCTAAAGGAGATCAGTCCATAATATTCATTGGAAGGACTGATGCTGAAGCTGAAGCTCCAATACTTTGGATGGCAGTTTCCAATACCTCTGATGTGAAGAAGTGACTCATTGGAAAAGACCCTAATGCTGGGAAAGATTGAAGGCAGGAGGAGAAGGGGACGACAGAGGATGAGATGGTTAGATGGCATCACTGACTCAGTGGACATGAGTTTGAACAAGCTCTGGGAGTTGATGATGGACAGGGAAGCCATGGGGTCTCAAAGAGTCGGACACAACTGAGCGACTGAACTGAACTGAACTGAGGCCCTCTGGGACCCCGTGCTATGGGTACTGCTGTGACATTCTTTATGCTGTGGTTCTGACTTCTGCTCTGGAGCCTCTAACACCAGTCACCACCGTCACTCACCTGATCAGGCACAGGAGTCCCTTGGGTGCTAGTCCTCTAGTCCTGTCCCTGGACAAAAACAGTGTGAGGCTGAGAATAACGCCTGTTACCCATGTGTAGTCAATGCCTTAGGACCCAGAAGGATGGGGCGCAGCAACAAGCCTTTCATCCACACTCCTTAAGTCACTTTTTGGGGGCACTTCTGTCCCATTTCTCACAGGGTGGTTGTCCCCCACATTAGCTGGGACAGTGATGAATTTCACTCCTGTCACACAGAGCTATGGAGAAGATGCACTAAATGACAACTGAAAAGGCTTGTGAGGGGAAGACCAGGGATGTCCTTGTCTTTGTAACCATGGCAACTGTAGCCTAGTCTTGCCGTGGGTAGAAAGCCAGACCTGTTCTCTTGTGTGCGGTGCTCCTTTTGACTTGTAAGGAAACCCAGAGGCAGAAGAGCCTATAGATCAGACAGCGATGAGGGCTTCCATCTGCTACTGTTGATTCTTTCCATGACATTCATAACTGGTTTTGAAAGCCCTCTTTGTAAGAAAGATTCATCTTTGATGGAAATGCTACAACCTCTGATGTATTAGTGGGAAATGACTGTAAAAGAAAGTCTGAAAGTATCAGCCGCTCAGTTGTGTCTGACTCTTTGTGACCCCATGGACTGTAGCCCGCCAGGCTCCTCTGTCCATGGAATTCTCCAGGCAAGAATACTGGGGTGGGTAGCCATTCTCTTCTCCAGGGGACCTTCCTGATCCAGGGATCGAACCCTAGTCTTTTGCATTGCAGGCAGATTCCTTACCATTTGAGAGATAGTGAGGAGATTTGCTAAAATCACAAAATAGTGGCTTGGAAATGTCTGACTCCTGGGCTTGCAGGAGCCTACTTCTGTCTCACAGCTGATATCCATGGTGCCATCACTTTCTCAGAAAACTGTCTCCCTCTTACAGCAGGCACACCTCATTTTATTGCATTTCACTCTACTCTGCTTCAAAGATACTATGTTTTCTCCCTCTCTCATTTTTTAACAAAGTGAAGATCTGGGGCAACCCTATGTTGAGCAATTCTATTGGCACCATTTTCCCAGCAGCATTTGCTCACTTTGGTTATTCTCACAATATTTCACACTTTCCACTATTGTATTTGTTATGATAATCTGTGGTCAATGTGACTTGCTGAAGGCTCAGAGGATGATTATCATTTTTTAGCAATAAAGTATTTTTAATGGAGGCATGTACATTGTTTTTTAGACATAATGCTATTGCACTCTTAACAGACTAGAGAGGAAACAACTTTTACATGCACTGGGAAACAAAAAAAAATATGCGACTCACTTTATTATGATACTCACCTTATTGTGGTGGTCTGGGCCTAAACCTGCAATGTCTTTGGGCTGTGTCTATAATTACTTGTGATTTTCCAAGTGACGCTGAGATATAAAAAATTGGGTCTGCCTGTGGCTGAGAACAATGTATTTAGATGAAGTAGATATTTCTGACTGGACAAAAGGACCTTGTTTTTGCTATATACACACTCGGACTTGAAGAATTACACAGTGGCTTTAAAGCTTTTCTATTGTTTTCAATTTATTTCTGAATGAAGGCTTGCTTTACCAAGATACTCGTTTTTAGTGCCAGCAGAGTCTGGGATAGTACAAATGTGCCCTTTTTTGAGTGATCTGAATACTGAAATTGGGGGTCAGGGGGGTGATGATTCTCAAAACTGATGCCTTAATAATTCCTTTGGAAATATGCCATCATGGATGTTTGTCTCACTGCACTGAGAAATGCTAAGTATGGTTCTATTAAAGACAATCAAGAGTATTGATTTTTCAGAAAATTCTAATGACTTAGAGATTTTATTCTTTCTCTTATCTAATTCTACAGTAACTCTCCATCAAAAGCTGAACATGTATTTCAGGCTATAACAGGAGATGTGTGCCTAAAATATCTGAAGGGGTGTGCATAGGACTCTAGGCATGGATGGTAGCAATGTTTTTGTTTTCATGGTTTTTGTATAGTAGGCCCCTGATGGTTATCTATTTTATATATAGCAATGTGTATATGTTAATCCCATCCTTCTAATTTATCCCTCCTCTACCTTATCCTTTGGAAACCATAAATGTGTTTTCTGTGTGAGTTTTAAATATGTACCTTCAATACAAAGAAAATGTTTAACAATTCTGTCAGTCATTATGATCTGGTTGTTTTTCCTCTCACTGGAAAGTTGGGAGGTCACTTGCCCTTCCAGCTGTTAGGCCTCAGTCCTCTGTCTGATGTTCCCATCCCTGGGACTATATCATGGAGGGCCAAAAGGGCATTGTTTTATTTTTATTGAAGTAGAGTCAATTTACAATATTGGGTTAGTTTCAAGTGTACAGCAAAGTGATTCAGTTATATATCAATTTACTTTTCAGATCATTTTCCATTTTAGGTTATTACATGCTATCAAATATAGTTCCCCATGCTATACAGTAGGATCTTATTGTTTATCTATTTTATATGATAGTAGGTTGTACCTGTTAATACTATACTCCCAAATTATCCCTCCCCTCCTCTCTTTCCCCTTTGGTAACCATAATTTGTTTTTTATGTTTTTGAGTCCATTTCTGTTTTGTATACAGATTCATTTATATTATTTTTTAATTCCTCATATAAGTGATAGCATATAATATTTGTTTCTCTCTGTCTGACTTACTTAACTTAGTATGACATTCTCTAGGTCTATGTTGTTTCAAATGACATTATTCATTCTTTCTTATGGCTCAATGATATTCCATTGTGTGTATATGTATATATATATATACACCACATTTTCTTAAACCAGTTGTCTGTTGATGGGCACTTGGGTTGTTTCCATGTCTTGGTTATTGCAAATAGTGTTTCTTTGAACACTGAGGTACATGAATATTTTTGAATGAGTTTTCATCTTCTCAAGATATTTGCTCAAGTGTGGCATTGTTGGATCACATGGTAGCTCTATTTTTAGGTTTTTTAAGGAACCTCCATACTGTTCTCCATAATGGCTGCACCAATGGCTGCACCCCCCCCCCCAGCAGTATAGGAGGGTTCCCTTTTCTCCACACCTTCTCCAGCATTTATTATTTGTAAATATTTTTAATATGGCCATTCTGACTGGTGTGAGGTGATACCTCACTGTGGATTTGATGTGCATTTCTCTAGTAATTAGTGATATTGAGCGTCTTTTCACATTCCTGTTGGCCATCTGTAAGTCTCCTTTGGAAAGATGTCTATTTAGGTCTTTCAAAAGGGCATTGTTTGAGTAACATATTTGAATGTAGGTCAGGAATTTGAACCAGCTGTGCAAATAACATGCCAAACTACTCTGTACTATTTACATAGGGATTTCTATTTCTATTGCTTATTTTGAGTCATAGAGAAAAGAAAGGAGAAAGGAAGGAAGAGAGAGTTAGGGACAGAGAGGACAATGAAGACTGAGAATGTGTCTGGACAAAGAACACAGCAACACTATAATACAGGAGCCCACAGACCAGGAGGCTAGTCCCCTATTGTGTGGACACCAAGCTCCTCAAATTCTTAGTTCCTTGGTCTATGGAAAAAACCTCCTTGCCTGGCCTGTATTTTAGGGCCAGTTAGAAAATCCAAGGACAGACCTGATTTAACAATACCCATTAGGGTGGATACAAAGGAAGGAGGCCATATTAAGGGAACAACTCAGTTTGGGGACATCTCAAGCAAACCAGATATCTCGTTCCTCCATTTTGCCTATCAGACACAGTGCCAAATGCTTCTCTTGATGGAAACCAGACAGATTTCATTCATATCAAGGAAAGGAAGTGCTGGTGTCTCTATAGCCACAGTCACATTCAGAATGTTAGATCTTAGAGGTGATGTAGTTCTACCTCTTTAGTTAAAACATAAGAAAACCATTGTAAGGTTATGGGACTAGTTCAATATCTCATAGCTAATGAATAGCAGAGAGAGGATGAGAAGTCAGTCTTCTTGTTTCTGACTGGGGTTCTGACACTGCCCTTCTCTCTTTTACCCTCCTGAGGTTCAGGGTGTGTGAAAGATTCTGTTTTTGGGTATGTTCATTGGGTTGAGGATTGTGAAGAAAGGATATTCTTGACATTTTTATCCTTAAATCTGGAACCACCACAAAGAGTCCTAAGAATTCTATGGGCACAGTGAGAGCTTGGCTTCCATGGTTTCTTTTTTACTTTGTACATGATCTGTGGCTCTGAGGGTTGACAATTCTAGAGTGAGCAAAGCTGGAGTCAACCACAACAGCTGCATTTTAGAGGCATTCTTTGAGAGGATCCAACTGTGCTATTTAAAAAATATATTTATATATATTTTCAGGTGTGAGTTCAATGATAAATTGTCAACTTTTCCAGGGATTTTATATTTAATATCATCTTCTCCAATCATTGAATCAGAAAGGAAGCCTCCTCAGCTCTTCTAAGATGACAGAGGGCAACCTGCTTAAAATCATAATGCAAAGCCTCATTTAACTGATTCACTTAAAATTCATTTCCTCAAATCTTCAGCTAAAGAGTTTTTAACAGCCAAAGATGGCTATCAGTTTAAGTACAAAATTTTTTTTTTCAAGCATAAGGAGGCAGCACATTGATCAAAAGGTTAGTGAGTAGGTAACAGGAGGGAGGAGCCAATTGTGCCAATGAACAGCATACATTTTAACCTAGAAATAATATTACTAAGAGGAACATTGTAAACAGAATGGCATTTTTAAAAAGAAAACATGCAATCACAGGTTACACGTTTAGTTAAGGTTTTTCCAAACAATTAACTTGCAGATAGGACCCCCAAAATGAAGAGACAAATATAAATTACTATAAGCTGTTTTATAATTTTAAAAATTTAAACGGTGTTCTGAACCCTATAAAATAAGCAAGTTCAGTTCAGTTCAGTTCAGTCGCTCAGTCGTGTCCGACTCTTTGCGACCCCATGAATCGCAGCCAGGCATGCCTCCCTGTACATCACCAACTCCCTGAGTCTACCCAAACCCATGTCCATTGAGTTGATGATGCCATCCAGCCATCTCATCCTCTGTCATCCCCTTCTCCTCCTGTCCTCAATCTTTCCCAGCATCAGGGTCTTTTCCAATGAGTCAGCTCTTTGGGTCAGGTGGCCAAAGTATTGGAGTTTCAGCTTCAACATCAGTCCTTCCAATGAACATCCAGGACTGATCTCCTTTAGGATGGACTGGTTGGATCTCCTTGCAGTCCAAGGGACTCTCAAGAGTCTTCTTCAACACCACAGTTCAAAAGCATCAATTCTTTGGCACTCAGCTTTCTTTACAGTCCAACTCTCACATCCATACATGACCACTGGAAAAACCATAGCCTTGACTAGGCGGACCTTTGCTGGCAAAGTAATGTCTCTGCTTTTTAATATGCTATCTAGGTTGGTCATAACTTTCCTTCCAAGGAGTAAGCGTCTTTTAATTTCATGGCTGCAGTC
The DNA here is from genome assembly GCF_054371585.1 of Giraffa tippelskirchi. Taxonomy (NCBI): domain Eukaryota; kingdom Metazoa; phylum Chordata; class Mammalia; order Artiodactyla; family Giraffidae; genus Giraffa; species Giraffa tippelskirchi. The sequence continues at coordinate 194,748,356 of NC_137275.1, forward strand.
ACCATCTGCAGTGATTTTGGAGCCCCCAAAATAAAGCCAGGCACTGTTTCCCCATCTATCCGCCATGACGTGACGGGACCAGATGCCATGATCTTAGTTTTCTGAATATTGAGCTTTAAGCCAACTTTTTCACTCTCCTCTTTCACTTTCATCAAGAGGCTTTTTAGTTCTTCACTTTCTGCCCTAAGGGTGGTGTCATCTGCATATCTGAGGTTATTGATATTTCTCCCAGCAATCTTGATTCCAGCTTGTGCTTCATCCAGTCCAGCGTTTCTCATGATGTACTCTGCATATAAGTTAAATAAGCAGGGTGACAATATACAGCCTTGATGTAGTCCTTTTCCTATTTGGAACGAGTCTGTTGTTCCATGTCCAGTTCTAACTGTTGCTTCCTGACCTGCATACAGGTTTCTCAAGAGGCAGGTCAGGTGGTCTGGTATTCCAAGACTGAACCGTATTAATACTTATACAAGAACCCCCAAATTATTATGAAGAGCATACATGTTTTCATCTGTCTCTTTATTTATAACCCTGCTTTATCCAAAATATTATGGTTGTGTCTAAAATGCAATAGTAATGGTGGTTCTGGAGAATGTGGCTCACCCCTGGGTCTTGGCTCCCCTCTCCCCTCTGCTGGCTTCTTCTGAAAAGCCCCAGATCCACCCATGTTTCAGTCATAACCCCACTGCTCACAATGCCCAGAAACTCACCTTTCCTTTGAAGTAAAGATGTATGTTGTTGTTGTTGTTGTTCAGTCACCAAGTCATGTCTGACTCTTCATTACCCCATGGACTATAGCATGCCAGGCTCCCTGTCCCTCGCCATCTCCTGGAGTTTGCACAAGTTCATGTCCATTGAATCAGTGATGCAATGTTGCTTTGTATCTTTGCCTAGTAAGAGTTTAATCTAAAGACTACCATCAAAACTATTAGTAAGGAGCGTTGTCTTTTTCCTACCAATGAGAAGGCAAGAAACTTAAAAAAATTCTTGTGTGTTCTTTGAACAGCTCAAAGGATCTATGTGTATTCTCTGGGAACCTGGGGATTAGGGTGAATCTGTGTTCTATTTCATAGTAGTTCAAGGCAAAGAGAGATGAAAAGTTTGGGGATGAGATTTGGGGTGCTCTTTGTTTTCTGTTTTTAGTAATTTTAGAACTCTGAATTTGTATAAACAATGAGTATCATTGGTTTAAATTTTTTTATATTTAAATTTTAGATTATTATGGGGAGAAGGGAAGTAGGCAAACTAATCCACAGGGCTAGTAATAGAAGGGTAGGGATGACAGAAGGGTATTCCAGTCAAAAACAGCTGCTACCTCTCCCCTGTTCCAGCTTTGTCTACCTTGCCTAAGAATCCTGCTTTGTCCTTGCTGGTCCCTGTGACTTCTCTATGATAGTGAAAACGGCATGGGCTTTCCTGTCAGAAAGCCCCAGGTTCAAGACTCAAACCATTCCTATTAACTCTACAGTTTTAGAGCCAAGTTATTCAAACCAAGCCATAGTTCTTTCTTTTGTAAAATGGGTACAATAAAACTTTCTTAACTTCTGTGAACCCTCAGTGCAACCATAATTGTCAAGCTCCTAGCATGGTTTCCTGGGGGAGGAAATGGCAGCCTACTCCAGTATTTTTGCCTGGAAAATTTCCATGGACAGAGGAGCCTGATGGTCTACAGTCCATGGGGCTGAAAAAAGAGTCAAACACGACTGAGAACAGCATGGTTTCACAGCTAAGCACAGAGTGTTTTCACATGTTTACAAACAAATTATCTCGTGATGCTTCATCCCTTACCTCATCCCAGCCCATCTCATTGCAGTCACCAGGTAACTTGAAGACAAGGGGATATTCCCATTCCATTGGACTTGCCAGCTGAAAATCTATACATATAGTTATTTAAAGTTGAGTTAATTAAGATGAAATAAAATTAAAATTTCAGTTCCTTATTTCAAATGGCTAGTACATAGGAGAGCATGGATAGAATATTTCCTTTATTGCTGAAAGGTTTATTGACTGGCTCTCTTGACTCTCTTGCAGCTACAGATGTGATGCTGTTCTGGCCAATAAGTATAAGCAAGGGCCCTTGGGTAAAGCTTTTTTGGAAAGCAGCTGCAGCAGCAGGATCAATGTTGTGACCAGTGGTGACTTTGAGGTGAAAGCTATGGGGATGGACTGGAGATATAATTTTGAGCTGATAATTTGGAAACAGACTGTAGCTAATCATATTCTTATGACTTTATCATCTTTCCCAATTCCCATGTTACAGTCATCCCAACACTAAAATACTAACTCTACCTTAAATTGGATGAAGTCTTTGATCTCAATGTATCATGTTCTTTTGATGGGACACAATATTGTAAAGCAATTGCCCTCCAATTTAAAAAAATCATTAAATAAAAAAAAGAAAAAGCAGTATACTCTCAGTAGTCAGGAAAATCTTTCCTTCTCTGTCCTACCTCCATTAGTTCATTCATTATTTTGTTTCCCTTCCTTCTTTTCTTCCTACTTTCCTTCTTTTTTCTTTCCTCCTCTCCTCCTTTCTTTCTTCCTTCCTTCCTTCCTATCCTGTCCTCCTTCCAGTACACAGTAAGGATGTGACCTGACCTAGGAGCTTTTACTGAAAGACTGTGATCTTTGTACTGAATCAGGGGGATACGTCATCAATGAATCTGTACAGCTTCCTGCTCTACAGAGTATTACTAAGCAGGTGCTCTAGCTATTACAATAAGCTGTTTCAGACTGTTCAAAAATGAGTGACTCTAAATGAACGGTGCCTATAATGCCAAAGAGAAGTGAGACCAAAATCTGATAGGTGCTGCAAAACAGCTTACCTATGGAAATGACCTTACTTCAAAACATCTTCTCTGGACTCCCTTTCTTAATCAGAATTTATTATAGGTTATTTTCTTCTACCATGTATGCTAGGCACATGGTGTTCTGAACTGAGAATTCATGAATTCTAATCCTCATCATTGAATTGGCTTCTTGCCTAACCTTGGGCAGAGGACACACCATGTCTTTAATGCATTCCTCTAGGAATCACATGGATTGGTATAAAAGGTTTAATTATTAATGGAATTTGCAGAGAACTTGCCTAGCTGAATAACTCCAGCCAACCTTAATTTTTAATCTTTATAAATACCTTTGAATTTTAATAAGTTCTTAGCAAGGCAGCCATTTATTCTTTAGGTATGGCTTCCACCTTATGGTTTTATCACATGCTTTGCTTTATCTCCTCTTCATATCCCTTCTCTGGATGGCATTTTCTGCTATCCTCCATTTCCCTTATATTTTATCCTTGCATAACAACTGTAGTTTGAGAAAATGTAGTTAAGAAAGTGGAAACTAATTGCTAAAAAGGGCATCTGAATTTTCTGTGAATGTTTGCAAATTTTGTCTCCCTTTTGACATCAGAGATGAAAAGTTAGAGTTATCACTTTAAATCACAAGGTATTCTGTGAAGAGAGAGGAGATTTTTTTTTTTCTTCTATTATATATGCTGGCTAAATATAAAGCCAATATTTTGAACACACTACTCTGACAGGAACAATTTCATACATGGTGGTTAGACTATGAGGCTAGCTCACATAAGCCTATTTCTCTCACAGTCAGATCTCTAACTTTGCCATGAAAAACAGTGGCAAGTAATGCTGTTTTAAGCCAAGTATTTAAGTAAATAGAAAACATCTCCATTTTAGTTTATAAGTCTCTGGCTTTTCTTGTCTCCTATACCAATATGTTTGTAGCCTCACTTAGGCTTGTCAACCCTAAAGAACACTTTGGAATTATTTTTCCTTTAACAAAAAGGAGAGAAGAAAGGTGGATGGTGAGATGACACTGTTATGACTATGTAGCCTTAGGTGAAAGGTGGTACTCAGGGCTTGAGATGGTTTACACATTCATGAGAAAGGATTTGTTAGTGTAGTTAGCTTTACTGTGGAAATATGATCCAAGTGGGGAACAGAGGAGAGTATGTCATATGGTCCCTCGAAGGGGAAGAAGGAAGCTGGTGGAGATGTGGCAGGAAGGCAAGTTTCCTCAAGGGAGATACTAAGTAGTACTGTTATCCCCATACCCACTCCATGGTGGGGTGTTGGAAGGGTGTGTGTGTGTGTCTTAGGGGTGCTGTGATAGAAACTAGGAATGTTCAGAAAATGATATGGACACAGAAGCAGGGCTTTAAAAGTACAAGGCACAGTGTCCATCGGTGGATGAATGGACAAACAAAAGGTGGTGTGTTCATACAAAGTATGCAATAGTCAGACTTAAAAAAGGAAGGGAAATCTGACATGTGCTGCAACATGGATAAACTTTAAGGACATTTTGCTAAGTGAAATGAAAGGAAAGTAAAAGTGTTAGTGGTTCAGTTGTGTCCAACTCTGTGTGACCCTATGGACTGTAGCCCACCAGGATCCTCTGTCCATATGTGTCTCCAGGCAAGAATACTGGAGTGGGTTGCCCTTCCTTTCTCCAGGGGATCTTCTCGACCCAGGGATCAAACACAAGGTTCCCCAAATTCAGGCAGATTCTTTACTATCTGAGCCACCAGGGAAGAAAGTACGCGGTAGTCAGTGTTAAAAAAGAAGACAAATCTGACATATGCTCCAACATGGATAAACTTTAGAGACATCATGCTAAGTGAAATAATCTAGCCTCAAAGGGCAAACACTGTATGATTCCACTTAAATGAGGCACCTATAGTAATCAAATCCATAGAGAGCAGACCTAGAATGGCTATCAAGGGCTGGGGGTGAGGCGAGTGGGGAGTTTTTGTTTAATGAAACAGAGTTTCAGTTTTTCAAGAAATGAGTTTGGAGATGGATGGTGGAGATAGTTACACAACAGTGTGAATGTACTTAAGGCCCATGAACTGTACGCTTAGAAGTGGTTAAGATGCTAAGTTTTATGTTATGTGTAATCTATCACAGTAAAAATGAATGTGCTGGACATAATTAAAGAATGTTGAAATTTTCTGTTTCTCCTGCATGGTACAAGATAGAATACTAGAGGGGATGAGAGGACAATGCTTCTACTAAATTGTCTTTTAAGCCAATGCTTTTTAAACTGCATGTTTTAGCTCATTAGTAAGTCATACTGTAACTGAAAGTGAGGTCCAGCTGCTTACTGCTGAAAAGCCATTAAAGAGGCAAGGTTTGTGGAAAGGAAAGTTTGCTTTATTTTGAATGTTGTCAAGGAGGGTGGGGGGGAGGAGGGTGGTATAGACACCCTTCCAAAGGCTGACTCCCCCCACTGACTATCAGTGAGCAAGAGTTTTTATAGACAAAGGAAGAGGGTTACATGTAGAAACAGCATAGTCAGCTGCGATAGTCATCTTGAAATTGGTCAGGTGGTGGTCTGACCAGTGTCATCCTGATTGTTTTAAGTACAGTTAATTTTTAGTTCTGGGCTTTCCAGGTGGCGCTAGTGGTAAAGAACCCACCTGCCAATGCAGGGCACTTAAGAGACATGAGTTTGATCCCTGGGTCGGGAAGATCCCCTGGAGTAGGACATGGTATCCCACTCCAGTCTTCTTGCCTGAAGAATCCCATGGACAGAGGACCCTGGTGGGCTACAGTCCACAGGTCCACAAAGACCTGGACATGCCTAAAGAGATTTAACACACAGGCACCACTAATAGTAAGTGGTTTTGAATATGAACTTGACACCTACCACTCTGTTCATAGCTGACAGGACTGATTCTAACACAGGTTTCAACTAGATCATTATCTATGAAAGGTGAAACAATATGGTGAACCCAGTTAGACAGTCTTCACCTGGGAAGAATGGGTTTCATCAGGATAAGTTGCAAACCATTTCCATAGCAAAAAGAACATTTTCAGAAAATGAACCGAAAAGCATGTTGCATTTAACATCCCATTTAGTATTTTTGTAAATGTCTGGGTTCTTTGATTCTCCATTATTATTAGCAGGAGCAATAAACAAAGAGAAACACACTCTGAATTAGTTTACTTCCCTTTCAAAATGTGGAACAAACACTAGCACACAAACTTTTTGTACCTGATTGGCAAAAATTCCAAAAGTTTTACTTAATTCATCTCAGGCTAGTAGATAAAACTTACACCAGCAACAAATATCAGGGGAGGAAAATAATGTATTTCTCTTGATAAAGTAACAGAATTTGCCTGGTTGTCTTGGGAGATAATTACTTTTTTCCCTTTAAAGGTTATTGTTTGCTTTTCTTTTCCTAGTTTCTCCAGGAATATGAATTTGATGTAAATATAGCGTGGTTATGTGTCCTAGCACCTTGTCCTGTGTTGCTTTGCTTTGTTCTGTTTCGGATGCATTCAATTACATTCAGAATCTTGCCCACGTTTACAGTTTCTGAACTCCCAATCTCTTATTCAAGGCCAATTGATAGTCTTTGGCTGTTTCTTGCCTTCTCTATTGATTGTGGTGCCTGGCCTGGAGATGTCTCCTGCAGTTGTCTTCTGGAAACCTTTACTGCTGGGCAAATTCTCAACTGTATTTATCATTAATGAGGGAGCACTGTCCTTTGAAGATATCAAAATATATGGAACAGGCTTTTCTGATACCAACCACCAGAAAAGAGAAATAGGGTCCTTTGGCTGGACCCTCCAAACAACTGAGTTCATTTTATTTGTAGGAAAACACAGGGGGCCACGTTTACCTCTGGGTATTCATGACTGCCCTTGGCAAGTCCTCAACATAAGTCTGGCCTTTCCTGGTAGCTCAGTTGGTAAAGAATCCACCTGCAATGCAGGAAACCGCAGATTTGATTCCTGGGTCAGGGAGATTCCCTGGAGAAGGGATAGGCTACCCACTCTGGTATTCTTGGGCTTCCCTGGTGGTTGGGAAGATCCCCTGGAGGAGGGCATGGCAGCCCACCCCGGTCGGTTGTCTGGTGAATCTCCATGGACAGAGGAGCCTGGTAGGCTACAGTCCATGGGGTCGCAAAGAGTCGGATATGACTAGCGACTAAGTACGACACAGCAACTCAAGTCTGATGAAAGGATGATTCAATGAACAAGAAAATGGAGGTGAACTACTTTGGAAATGCAGCATGTCAAATAAGTAACTCGTCCAGTCATTAAAATAGTATAGTGAAAGGTCTTTTTACTTTTCTAGACTTTAAAACTTTCCTGCAATGAACATCAATTATGTTTGTAATCTGACGAAAACAAAGAAAAATAAACAGAACACTAGTTTAAAAACAAAGGATCTAATTGCTTTTTTAAGGATGGCATTCATTTGCTCCATGACGCATTTCTTTAATGTCTTCCTCATTTGCAGCAATCAATGTTTTAACTGTGCACCATACACATACTCACATACTCAAAGCATTACTGATAAAAGTATTGTCAACAAGCATTTATTGAGCACTTATTACATAGCAGGGTGCTTTCTATGCACTGTTGGGTATTTATGGATAAATAATACATGAGTCAGGCCCTCAAGGAGCTCATTTATGATGCAGGTGGGACCAAAGCCATAATTGTTCATAATGAATGGTAGCTTTTAGTGGCAAACTGTTCTGCACAAGCAACTAATGTGCTTTGTCCATATTTAAAACTTACCTGATGGCACAAGGCATGTCTCTGACATTTTTAAATTAAAATTTTTACTTTGAGATAATTGTAGATTCACATGCAGTTGTAAGAAATAATACAGAGCGATCCCATGTATCTTTTTGTCAGTTTCCTTCCATGATAATATCTTGTAAAATTATAGGACAATATCACAATTGGGATGTCGCCAAGGATACAGTTAAGATGCAGAGCATCTCCATCCACCGGGATTCCTTATGTTCCCCTTTTATAGCTACATTTTCTTCCTTTTCCTGACTTCTCTCTCCCATCCATAATCCTTTGGCAACCACTAATCTAGTTCTATAATTTTTTCGTTTTAAGAATGTTATGTAAATGGAGTCATAAAAGATACAATCTTTTGAAGTTTCTCTCTTTTTTTTTTCTCATTCAGCCTAATTCTCCAGAAATCCATTCAGGTTTTTGTGTGTATCAACAACTAGTTTCCATTTATTGCTAAGTTGTATTCCATTTGGGAAAATCCGCTGGAGAAAGGAATAGCAACCCACTCCAGTGTTCTTTTCTGGAGAATTCCATGGACAGAGGAGCCTGGTGCACTACAGTCCACGGGGTTGCAAAGAGTTGGACACAACTGAGCGACTTCTACTTTACTTTACTACAGTATTCCATTGTATAGACGTATCACAGTTTGTTTAATTATATACCTATTGAAAGACATCTGGGTTGTTTCCAGTTTAGGGCTATTGTGGAGAAAGCTACTATAAATATTTGTGTACACTGTGTGTACACAGGTGCTTCCTTGGTGGGACAGACAGTAAAAAATCTGCCTGCAGTGTGGGAGACCCAGGTTTGATCCCTGGGTCAGGAGGATCCTATGGAGAAGGTAATGGCTACCCACTGCAGTATTCTTGCCTAGAAAATTCCATGGACAGAGGAGCCTGGTGAGCTACAGTCCATGGGGTTGCAAAAAGTCGGACAGAACTGAGCAACTAACACTTATACTTTCACAATGTGTGCATGTAAGTTTTCATTCCTCTAGAATTAATGCCCAGAATTACAATTGTTGGGTGGTATATAGTTGCATATTTATCTTTTTTTTTTTAAGAAACTGACAAAACTTTTTCCAGAATGGCTGTACCATTTTACATGCCCATAAGCTATGTATGAGTGACCCATTTCTTCACCCTCGTCAGCATTTGATGTTATGATTTCTCTTTTAGCCATTCTGATAGGCGTGTAATGATATCTCACTGTGGTTTTACTTTGCATTCCCTAGCAGCTAATTATTTTGAACATCTTTTCTTGTCATTTTCTGCCATGCCATCTTGTAATTGGATTTTTTGTTGCCTTTTAACAATTGAGTTCTGAGAATTATCTATGTATTCTAGATACTTTGTCAGATATAAGGTTGCAAATATTGCCTCCTAGTGTTTTTCAGGTCTTTTCATCCCCTTAAACAGAACCATTAGTAAAAGTTTTAAATTTTGATTAAGTCCAGCTTATTAATTTTTCCTATTGTGTATCGTGCTTCTGAAGTCAAATTTAGGAGTGCTTTGCCTAGCCCTAAATCCTGAATATTTTCACCCATGTTTGTTCTTTCTAAAAAGCTCTATAGCTTTATGTTAGATATTTAAGCTTAATTAATTTTTAGTCACTTTTTGTATAACGGGTGAGACTTGGATCGGTTTCTTTGCCCAGTGGTGTGTTAATTGCATGAGCACCTTTTGTTGAAATGCTCTTGTATTAGTTTTAGTTTCCAACAGCTGCCATGAAAAATTACCGCAAACATGGCGGTTTACAAGAACAGAAATATATTCTGTCACATTTCTGGAGGCCAAAAGTCTGAAATCAGTGTCAACAGGGCCTTGCTGCCTCCAAAGGCTTTTGAGTATGGTGTAATAAAAAATCTTTGTCTTCTTTCATCAGCATCGTAGTTTTCAACATGCATGTCCTAACCATGCATATGCATAACATATGTTAAATTTCATCTAAGTATTTCATATTTTTGGAGCAATTTAAGATGATATTGAATTTTTAATTTTGGTGTCCACATGTTCATTGTTAGCTTATAGAAACAAAATTGATTCCATGTTTATTTTGTATCCTGCAACCTTGCTGAACTCATTTATTTTAGATAAGATTTTTTTAATATATTTTTTGTAATTGTCTATATAGACTGCCATGACATTTCATTTCTTCCTTTCTCATCTGCATGCTTATATCCTTTTTTGCTTCATTGAACTAGATAGAACTTCTACTACTGTGTTGAATAAGAAGGATGAGAACTGACATCTCGCCTTGTTCTGATCTTGAGGGGAATGCGTTGGCTTTTACCATTAAGTATAATGTTATCCGTAGGGATTTTTTGTGTATGTGCGTATTAAGTTGACGAAGTTTCCCTCTGTTCTCAGTGTTTTGAGAGTGTTTGTCAAAAACCGGTGTTGAATACTGTCAAATGCTTTTGCTTCATCAGTGGATAAGGTAATGTGATTTTTTTTCTTCAGCTTGTTAGTATGGTAGATTGAATTGATTGGCTTTTGAGTATTGAACTAATTTTCCATCTCAGAAATAAATCTCACTTGGTCATGGTGTATAATTCTTTTCATGTATCACAGAATTCTATTTGCTAAAGTTTTTTTTAACATTTTTAACGTCTATATTCATGAGGGATATTTGATTATCATCTTCATTTTGTACAATCTTCATCTGGTTTTGATATCAAGGTAATGCTAGCTTTAAAAATGAATTTAGAAATACTCCCTCCTCATCTAATTTTTTTTAAAGAAATTGTGTGGAATTGGCATTAAATCTTTAAATTTTTTTAGAATTCTCCAGTAGAACTATCTGGAATTGGAAATTTCCTTTTAGGGAGTTTTTAAATCTCCTGAAAAATTATAGAGCTATTGAAACCATCTATCTTATTTTAGGTGAGTTGTGGTAGTTTCTACTTTTCAAAGTATTATTTCATTTCATCCAATTTGTTGGTCTTGTGTGTGTAGAGTTGTGCATAGTCTTCTACTATTATCCTTTCAATGTCTGTAGCATCTATAATGTTTCATTCCTGATTTTGTTGAGTCTTCTCTCTTATTTTCTTTGTCAGTCTTGCCTGAGACTGGCGAATTTCATTGATCTTTTTGAAGAAACAACTTTTTGGTTCACTGTTTTTCTTTATGGTTTTTGTTTTCTTCTTTGATTTCTGCTCTTATCTTTTAAAATTTCCTTGCTTGTTTTGTGTTTATTTAATATTTTGTGCTTCTTCTAGTTTCTTGTGGCATGAGCTTAGATTATTGATTTGAGGGTTTTTTCTTCCTAATGTAAGAATTTCATGCTCCAAATTTTATTCTCAGCATTGCTTTATCTGTGCTCTACAAATTTTAATATGTTTTCATTTTCATTCAGTTCATAGTATTTTTTAAAAATTTACCTTGAAACTTCCTTTTTGATTCGTGGATCATTTAGACATGTGTTGTTTAATTTGCATGTGTGTAGTATTTTACTATAATCATTCTGTTACGATCCTATTTTGACTCCATTGTGGTCAGAGAATACACACTATTTGATTTTAGTTCATTTACATTTGTTGCTGTTTGTTTGATATGTTCTACCTTGTGTATATTCTGTAGGTACTTGGACAGTTGTTGGATTGGATGTCTTATCAATGTCATTTACATTCTGTTGATTAATGGTGTTTTCAGGTCTTCTTCAGTTCAGTTCAGTCACTCGGTCATGTCCGACTCTTTGCGACCCCATGGACTGCAGCATGCCAGGCCTCCCTGTCCATCACCAAATCCCAGAGCTTACTCAAACTCATATCCATTGAGTCGGCGATGCCATCCAACCATCTCATCCTCTGTCATCTCCTTCTACTCCCACCTTCAATCTTTCCCAGCATCAGAGTCTTTTCAAATGAGTCAGTTCTTCGCATCAGGTGCCCAAAGTATTGGAGTTTCAGCTTCAGCATCAGTCCTTCCAAGGAATATTGAGGACTGATTTCCTTTAGGATGGACTGGTTGGATCTCCTTGCAGTCCAAGGGACTCTCAAGAGTCTTCTTCAACACCACAGTTCAAAAGCATCAATTCTTCGGTGCTCAGCTTTCTTTATAGTCCAACTCTCACATGTATACATGACTATTGGAAAAAACATAGCTTTGGCTAGATGGACCTTGTTGGCAAAGTAATGTCTCTGCTTTTTAATATGCTATCTAGGTTGGTCATAGCTTTTCTTCCAAGGAGTAAGCATCTTTTAATTTCATGGCTTTAGTCACCATCTGCAGTGATTTTGGAGCCCAAAAATATAAAGTCAGCCACTGTTTCCACTGTTTCCCCATCTATCTGCCATGAAGTGATGGGACCAGATGCCATGATCTTAGTTTTCTGAATGTTGAGCTTTAAGCCAACTTTTTCACTCTCCTCTTTCACTTTCATCAAGAGGCTCTTTAATTCTTCTTCACTTTCTGCCCTAAGAGTGGTGTCATCTGCATATCTGAGGTTATTGATATTTCTCCTGGCAATCTTGATTCCAGCTGGTGCTTTCTCCAGCCCAGCATTTCTCATGATGTACTCTGCATATAAGTTAAATAAGCAGGGTGACAATATACAGCCTTGACGTACTCCTTCCCTATTTGGAACCAGTCTGTTGTTCCGTGTCCAGTTCTAACTGTTCCTTCCTGACCTGCATTCAGATTTCTGAAGAGGCAGGTCAGGTGAGAACATTTCTTGCAAAGATGGGCCCAATAAAGGACAGAAATGGTATGGACCTAACAGAAGCAGAAGATATTAAGAAGAGGTGGTGAGGTGGCAACAATACACAGACGAATTATACAAAAAAGATCTTCACGAACCAGATAATCCCGATGGTATGATCACTCATCTAGAGCCAGATATCCTGGAACGCGAAGTCAAGTGGGCCTTAGGAAGCATCACTACGAACATAGCTAGTGGAGGTGATGGAATTCCAGTTGAGCTATTTCAAATCCTAAAAGATGATGCTGTGAAAGGTCTTCTTCATCCTAGCTGATTTTTCTGTGGAGTAGTTTTACCAGTTATTGAAAGATATTGAAGTCTCCAATTTTAATTGTGGATTTGTCTGTTTCTGTTTTAAGTGATCTCACTTTTTTCTTACATATTTTTTGGTGCATTCGCATTTAGGATTGGTGTGTATTTTTAGTTAATTGACTCATATCAATTGTCTAGTATCTCCTTCTGTCTCTGGTAATTCTCTTTGCTCTAAAGTTTAGTTTAAGTGATATAAATATAACCATTTCTGATTTCTTTTGATTGATGTTTCCATGATCATTTTCCATTCATCCTTTTATTTTCAGCTTGCCTATACTGTTATATTTAAGTGACTTTCTTATAGATGACATATAGTTGTCTTGTATATATCATTAATTCATATATGAATTTCTATCTTTTAATTGGCTTATTTAGATCCTTCCATTTAATGTAATTATTGATATCTTAGGGCTTAAGTCTCTCATTTAACTTTTTTTTTCTGTTTGCTCTCTTTTGTTGCTGCCTTTATTTCTCTTTGTTTGTTCTTCCTGATTTCCTTGGGTTAGTTGAACATTTTTTATAATGGCATTTTGATGTATCTATAGCACTTTTAAGTGTGTCCCTTTGCATACCTTTCTTAATGCTTGCTCTTGGTATTATATTAACATAATTTATCATAGTCTACTCTTTTGACATTTTACCAGTTCAAATGAAATGCAGAAATGTTACTCCCCTTACTTTCCCTTTGTTACTTATAATCGTCTTCATCATTTTTTCTATATACATTAATAATAAAAAATGTTGTAATTTTTGCTTCATCCACCAAACATACATTAGAAAACTCAAAAATAGAAGGAAAATGTATTGTATTTACTAATGATTTGTTTTCCTTTCTTACTCCTGAAGAATATTTTCACTGGATGTAGGATTCTGAGTTGACAGTATCTTTCATCACTTGAATAAGGTCAGGCTACTTTCTTCTGGTCTCCATGGTTTCATATGAGAAATCCACTGCATTCAAATAGTTTTTCCCTTATACATAAGGTGTCATTTCTCTCTCAGTACACTCAATAGTTTTTCTTTGTCTTTAGTTTTCATAAGTTTGACTCTAATCTTATAGTGTGTATTTCTTTGGGTTTATCCTGTTCAGGGTTAACTTTTTTTTTCAAGGGAATGTTTTTATTATAGTATTTAGAGAAACACAAAGGAAAGGCAATGTATAATACCGCTTAGCCATGTAAGAGGGATACTTGATTCATTTAAGGGGAATTAAATAAATGTATTAATCACTTCCCTGGTGGCTCAGATGGTTAAGAATCTGCCTGCAATGCAGGAAACCTGGGGTTTGATCCCTGGGTTGAGAAGATCCCCAGGAGAAAGGCATGGCAACCCATTCAAGTACTCTTGCCTGGAGAATTCCAGGCACAGAGGAGCCTGGCAGTCTATAGTCCAAGGGGTCGCAAAGAGTCAGACACAACTGAGTAACTAACACACATTAATCATTATTTGGATATACTTAGAAAGAAAGAAATACTACATGTCACCCTTTTGGGTTCCCCTCAGCAACAGCTTTGATCCCTGAATCGGGAAGATCCCCTAGAGGAGGGCATGGCAACTGCTCCAGTATTCTTGCTTGGAGAATCCCATGGACAGAGGAGCCTGACAGGCTATGGTCCACAGGGTCATACAGCGTGGGACACAAGTGAAGCAACTTAGCATGCATGCACAGCCACAGCTCATCTCAAGTAATATCAGTGTCTTCTCAAGTTTCTCGCTCTATCTTCGTTCCTAAACCATTTCCTCTTCTGACTGAAGCATACAGGAATGAAAAGAAGGAAGAAAATATATTTTTGAGTGCTCATGTGCTTGGATGGGACAAGGCAATGGCACCCCACTCCAGTACTCTTGCCTGGAAAATCCCATGGACGGAGGAGCCTGGTAGGCTGCAGTCCATGGGGTCGCTCAGAGTCGGGCACGACTGAGCGACTTCACTTTCACTTTCACTTTCGTGCATTGGAGAAGGAAATGGCAACCCACTCCAGTGTTCTTGCCTGGAGAATCCCAGGGACGGGGGAGCCTGGTGGGCTGCCGTCTATGGGGTCGCACAGAGTCGGACACGAATGAAGCGACTTAGCAGCAGCAGTGCTTGGATACTTCTTGAATCTTTGGGTTTATGTCTTTGCTAGATTTGGGAAGTTTCAATTATTACTTCTTCTCTCTACCTTTTAGAATTTTCTTATATTTGCTTTACATATATTGTTAAAGGTTTTAATTGGTACTTAGTGGGAAGCATTGAGAAAAGTATATCTATTTTGTCTTCCTGTAAGCAAAGGTCACATTCAAGACTGAGGGAACTCACCTGGCTAAAGTCTAGCTTTTGAAATCTCACAGTTATGAATAAGCAATGTACAGGGCTCTGAAGAATGGGTCAAGTCTGCTTCCATTCCCAGGAAAGGCAGTCTGGTTGGTGGAGCATGGCAGCAATAGCTGTGTAACAAGCAGCAGAGTGCTGCTTTCAGTTACTCTGCCCTCTGAGAGTAGTGTTCCACCAAGTGCCTGGGAGGATGAGAATAAAGGTCAACTATTTGACACAAAGGCCTAGAAAGACTTGCCTGGGTTTCATAGTGGGTTCTTGAATTGAAAGGGAACTGAGATGCTATTTAGGAAACTGAAGGAGAATAATGGTCTAGAATCTTGACAGGACTAGTCAGGGTGATCAGAACAACAGCACTCATACCTGCTACAACATGGTGACCCTTGAAAACATTAAGTGAAAAGATGCCAGACACAAAAGGGCACATATTGTATGATTCTGTACATCTGAAATATCCAGAATAGGGAAATCTATAGAGACAGAAAAGAGATTAGTAGTTGCCAGGGGCTGAGGTACAGCAGGGAATAGGAAGTGAGTGCTTAACAGGTTCAGGATTTCCATTTGGGGTGATGGAAAAATTCTGAAAACTAGATAGTAGATAGTAATGATTTGTTGTTGTTCAGTTGCTAAGTCGTGTAGGACTGCTTGCAACCCCATGGACTATAGCCCGCCAGGCTCCTCTGTCCATGGGATTTCCCAGGCAGGGATACTGGAGTGGGTTACCATTTCTTTCTCCAAGGAATATTCCTGACCCAGGGATAGAACCTGCATCTCTAGTATTGGCAGGCAGGTTCTTTACCCCTGAGCCACCTGGGAATCACCAGATAGTAGTAGTTGCACAGAATTATGATGTTTTTACTGCCACTGAAACGTACACATTAAAAATGATAAATTTTGTGTTATATGTATTTTACCATATTTTTTTAATGATGGAAAATGAAAACAGAACGAAAACCAACAGTCCTTCTAATCCCAGTGCCTAGCAGACATTGCTAGTCGCTCATGGCACTCTTTCCCCAAAGCCCCATTCTCTCAACATAATGTTCCATACAGGTAATTGCAATCAGTAGGAGGAGACATAGATGAAGGAATCTGTTCTATATCTCAGGCAGGAAGCTCCTTCCGGAAACACCAGACATCCAATCCAGAGCAACACCATGGATCCGAGATCCTACCAGGAACTCTGGCTGATCATTTCTTGCCTTCCATAATCAGAATTGGTTCAGGGCCGGGGTGCCACAGAGGTTACCGATGCTACCTCAGTTACAACAGCTGAGATGTGTCAAGGGCCAAATGGCAGGAAAAAAGCAATCTTGCTTTCGTATTGAGGTACAAGAGATAACAGGCAGCTCTATGTTGTTCATTCCTGAAGATTTCAAGGCAGCCTGCTTGCAAGTTCAATTTCAGGGGAGAGATGGGAGTGATTTATGGTGACATCTATTAAGCTTTTATAGAACATAATACATGTGTTCTTGCTCTTACTGTAAAATTATTTGTTGCTAATTAGTTAGGGCTGCCAGCTCACTGTGTGTGAGACTGTCACACTCCCTTCCCTGTCCTGTTAATTAGCCATCCAGGGTCTCACCCTGTCCCAGTGTCCTGGAGCTTTCCTCCCTCTGTACATTTCTTATTTAAACAATGAAGCCTAATTGTTGGCTTTGGTTTATTTTGGATAGTGGTTTAACTCTGGGGGCAGGGAAGTCCTTGGAGGTAGTCTAACAATGTCAGGTGAGACAAGACAAATCATTTTTTGCACACCATCAGGCATTATGTAAGTGCGTTTTAACCCAAAAATAGACATCTGTCTTTCATAAGTTCATTCCATGGCGTACAAAATTCCTGTGGAATAATACAATTAAGCTCTGCGGTACTTGGTTTAAGCCATCCATTTCTGGGTTGCTGGAGTCTGGGAGGGAGGTCTTTGTATTGGAATGACCCATGAATACGTGTGCAGCCAGAGGAGTGCCTGGGCTGACAGTTCCTTGGCAGCAGTGACAACTGTCTGGCATGGGGCACTGTGATCATCAGCTCTGAGAAAGATGCTTTGAGGCGCTGAAGCTATCATGACAGTGATGGAGCTTTTCCCCAGCCTTGGGGCCATTGGAGGGGCCCTGGTCTGCCTGCCTGTGGAGTGTGGATTGTATATTGCTGTTGACGTCTTCCTGAGAAAAAGAGGTCAATTCTGTGGGATTTTTCTGAGAGCAGGGAGCCTGCTTCATCCAGCCAGTGTGAATCTAAAGGTGACAGTCTCATGAAGTCATTATCACATATAATGGCAATAAAGAGAAAAGGTTTTTCCTAAGTACAGTTCTGCACCCAATGAAGCTTGTTCACTCCTCCGCTCAATGAGCCAACAAAACAGGCTCAGGAGACAGAAAATTCCACATTTACATTGATTGCATCATGCGTGCCTCTGCCCACCTCCTGGGAGATGGCTGATTTCACACATCCTCATGACAGAGTAACGTGACTTCATTGACTGGCAAGCAGCTGTCAGTGCAGCATGTGAGGGGTGTGTGTGTATGTGTGTGTGTGTGTGTGCGCACGCGCACGCGTGATGCCCACATGCTGAAATGCAGAGGGAATGGAAAACACAGCAGAGCTGTTGAAATTTAAAGGGAAAGTATGTCTTTACTAAAATTCACTTAGGAAATGGAAGCCATTCAAATCAGGAATTTCTATGAACCCACCAGCCAACCAAGAAAGGTGGCTAATTTCAACCTTTAACCTGTTTTGCTTTGCGGCAAGGTTCAGATAATGAGTGCTGGAAAGGCGGACTGAAGCGCTGAGCTTGGGTTGGTCCAGACAACCAAGTTATTAAGAGTCGAGCTCTCCATCCACAGTGCCATACTGGTCTACCGTCTTCCTGTCCTTCTCCTCCTCCTTTGCTTCATATTTGAGGCTTCTTTGCATCAGTTTCTTCTCCCCATCTTCACCTCACCCCCTCAGAGCTTATATGGGTCCAATGAAAAGTGACACTTGACAATATGTTTTGACATTAGATACAAGGGTTCATATGACATGGGTCCGTATTTAAGGGCATTGGGAAGGTCTGAAGGTGACCCTAGTGGTGTTTGTGCATGTATATAGTCATTTCACTTCTGAGAAATCTTCTTGGATAGAAGACCAAGGGATGAATTAAAGAACCTTTTTGACAAATTCCAGTGATTTTTAATGAAGTTTTTTTCTTTGGCAACTCTGGATCACTTAATTTGGCAGCATGGTTAAGAGAAAATATGATTAAGAAAACTATTTATGTTTCTGAGAGTCATGTGGAGTACGGCAGTTGAGTGAGTTGAGTGAGTAATTCTCTCGCTGATTATCCAGTGACTTGACTCTTAGGATTTGTAGCTTTCCTTTTATTTTCATTGCCACTGCTGTGGCCCGGGGACTTCATGAGTATGCTGTTGTTACTGCAATGATCTCCTAGCTACTCTCTGTGCTTCTGGGTACATTTAATACACTGTGCATATTCCTACCAGACAATATGTTGTGGTTGTTCAGTCGCTAGGTCATGTCTGACTCTTTGTGACCTCTGGACGACAGCATGCCAGACTTCCTCTCCTTCACCATCTCCCAGAGTTTGCTCAGATTCATGTCCACTGAGTCGGTGATGTTTTCTAACCGTCTCACCCTCTGCCGCCCTCTTCTTTTGCCTTCAGTCTTTGCTAGCATCAGGGTCTTTTTCAACGTACTGCATATATAATGCCACTCCCTTGTTCAGGAACCTAGATTCTGCTTATGAAATCAAAGTTAGACCTCCTTGTCTAACCCTTGGGCTCTGTATGATCTGGTTCCATTTAACCTATCAAAGCTTCCGTTGAAACTTCTCTCCCACCACCTCTTACTACACCCCTGATTAAACACAGCAATTTTAATCTCACCATCCTGACTTCATGCTTTTGCTTCTTCTCCTTTATTTCCAACTATTCTAAGAAATCCATTTTTCACATGAAAACCCAGAGCTTTTCTTAATATGTGAAGCCTTTCCTGTAATTATCATTCACATTAACTTCTCCTTTCTTGAGTTCATATCCTTCAAGTAGACAAATGTTTGGCACTATTTTTGCACTAGTGTTTTGCATTGATCTTAACATCTATTTACAAGTCTTATCTCCAGAATTATTTTTTTACTTTTGTGATTCGTGGTCTCCAGAATGCCACTCTGCCACTCTGGTGTAAAGAACATTGAACTTGGAATTGAAAAGTCAAGCTTGGGTTCTGGTTCTATAACTGTCTAGCTGTGTAACCATGGATGATCCCCTCAACCTCTTTGAGCCTCTGCTTCCTTAGCTGTGAAATGAAACTCAGGGAACTGTTCATAGCCCATTCCACAGAGCTTTTACCATGCTCTTATAAAATAGCATGTCAGAGTACTTTGTAAGCCTTAAAGTGCTCCAGAGCAGAAGGCGCCATTAGTATTATAGTTTGTCTATAATAGTTGATGTTGAATTGAACCCCCAAAAATATACCTGTAAGGCACTATTAATCTTGAGCACCAGATTGCTCAGTAGCAGTGGTCACACCATGTAACATTTATAGTACATTTTACTTTTCCGAGTGCCTTTTATTTAGAATACCATTTTGTTCTTGCTAGGATGCAAGGGTCAGGGATTTCTATTCTCATTTTACAGTGGGAGGAGAGAAATGGAAGTTGGACAGATACATTAAGTGAATTGCTGTAACTTATGTAGATAGTCAGCTTCCCAAGTGGCTCAGCAGTAAAGAATTCACCTGCCAATGCAGCAGAAGCTGCAGGAGATGCGGGTTTGATCCCTGGGTCAGGAAGATCCCCTGAAGTAGGAAATACCAACCCACTCCAGTATTGTTGCCTGGGAAATCCCATGGACAGAGGAGCCTGGTGGGCTATAGTCCATAGGGTCACAAAGAGTCGGACACGACTGAGCATGCACGCACACACGCATGTGGTTAGTTACAGCAACAATTGGACTGAGGCTTCCTTTCTGCCTCTTAAACCCTGCCTGCCAACTGTGGTCATTTTCACTCACTGGTCCCCCCACCACCACCCTGGCCCCTGCCATGGGGCACTTTCCTCCTTATTTCTCACTTTTCCTCCTCAATAGACATTTTCCTCCTGGGCTTTCACTGGTTCTCTCGTGGCTCTGGTGGTTTCATCTGGACTTGTATGGATCTCACTCCTGTTCAGTTCGTTGCAATCATATGCATATTCATCTTAAAATCTAAGAATATTTTATTGTTCCTTCCAAATCCTGTTGGTTCACTCAAGTATTTTATGATAGAAGAACCTGGATCACATATGTGACCTGAGTCCCATGTTAGGTCCTAACTATCAGTTCAACCCCATGCAGATCTCATACCTCCTGAGGAATCACATTCTCCCTGGAGGCTTGTCCACTCAGCCCTAGGTGAGGCTTCAACCCAGGGCTGACATCATTTAGCCACACCCATAGGAACAAATTGTCATCAGCTGATTACTGCCTCAACTTCAGTATACCATAAAATTTAACAATGGCTTATTTTTTATTTTTTGTTATCTTATTTTTTTATTGAAATATAGTGGATTTACAATGTTGTGTTAGTTTCAGATATATATATATATATGTAGATAGATAGATGGATGTATATACATATGTATATGTATATACTCCTTTAAAAATTCTATTTCATTACAGGTCTTAGTATAAGATATTGAGTATAGTAATTCCTTGTTTATCTATTTTATATATAGTGCTGTGTATCTATTAATCCCAGACTCCCAATTTATCCCTCACCCCTTTCTCCTTTGGTAACCTTAGATTTGTTTTCTCTATAAGTCTATTTCTGTTTTATAAATAAGGTCATTTGTATCTTTTTTTTAGATTCCATATATAAGTGATACCGAATGATATTTGGTTTTCTCCGACTGATTTCACTTAGTATGATAATCTCTAGGTTCATCTGTGTCGCTGCAAATAGCATTATTTCATTCTTTTTATGACTGAGTAGTATTCCATTATAGGTATATAGCACATCTTTTCTATCCATTTGTCCTCTATGTCTTTGATATTTTAATAGTGCTGCTCTGAAGTTCAGGGCTCATGCATCTTTTTGAATTAGTTTTCCTCTTTTTCCAGATAAATGTCCAAGAGAGGGATTGCTAGATCATATCGTAGCTGTATTTTTAGTTTCTTAAAGAAATTTCATTCTGTTCTCTGTAGTGGCTGTACCAATTTACATTCCCACCAGCAATGTAGGAGAGTTCCCTTTTCTCCACACCTTCTCCAGCATTTATTATTTGTAGACTTTTTGATAATACTCATTTTAACAGGTGTGAGGTGATACTTCATTGTAGTTTTGATTTTATTTTTCTAATAATTAGTGATGTTGAGCGTCTTTGCATATGCCTGTTAGTCATCTGTATATCTTCTTTGGAGAAATGCCTGTTTAGTTGATCTGCCCATTTGTTGGTTGTATTGTTTGTTTTTCTGACACTGAGCTGACTGAGCTGTTTGTATATTTGAGAAATTAATCCCTTGTTGATCCCATCATTTTCTTGAATGAATTTGATGTAATCTACTCTGAATATCTGATGTCATTTTAATACTTTAGACCATGCTAATTGCAGCTGTAAGTGGTTATTAACATTTAACAACAGAATTTTTAATCACCCAATGTAAGTAGTTTCCTTTGTAGTAGTTGCATTGAAACTTTCTCAGGAGAAGGCAGTGTCTAGAAAGGACTTCATTGTAAATTTGGGGAACCAGAGCAAGAGCCAGATTAGTCTGATCCAATATAGGATCCCCAACAGGACCCCATGCCCAATGGGGAGGGATGGTCCTCTCTTCTCTAAAGCAGTGTAATTAGGTGACATGACTTAGCTATGCACTTTTTATAACAACTCTCCAAAAACTGAATTTGTAGCATTGACTGCAAAGTTTGGAAGTATTCCAGCTGACAGAAGCACACAAAACATGTTCTTATCCTAAGACAGAGAGGAATGGAACCCAAGTACCATGACTATCACGTTATAAATCTGCCTTCAGTTCATAAGCTGTCTTCAACACAGTGCTTCTTGATGTGACTTCACACCCCAGGTTTTGCAGCTCATCAAAGATGGAGAGTGTAAATAGGCAGAGGACACAAGAGATAAATCTGGTAGCTGCAGAGGAAGAGTGACTGGACTTCTGGGGACAGGCTATAGCCATATTCTGCTGACTTCATGCAGTCCTTAGCTTCCCTGCCTTCTCCTGTTCTTACACTTTTGAACTATGTGTTGTATTTGGTTGATAAATGTCTATAATGAGAAAGACCAGGATATAATGAAAATGGCACTGGATTTGAGGGCAAGCAAATGGTTTTGGGTCCTGGCTAAGCTCTGTGAAATTAGCACTTTTACTGTGCCTTGCTGTCCTCATTTGTGAAATAAATAGGTTGTTTAAGGGCCTCAGGCACCCTGGGTTGAGCTCTTGAGAACATTCCATCTGCGTGGAGACTCCAAGGAGAACTTCCCTAGTAAGGTACTGAAGACATTCTGCACAGATTGCTGACTGGAGTGTATGCTTGCCCCTTGTCCATAACAGTGAAGTGAAGGAGAGGCTGGGGCTGTAACGGCTGAGATTTTTCATTAGATTTCTAGAGAACAGATGGAGCATGGTTGCCATGCTGATACCTGAAACAAAGAGGAGGGATCTTCAGCTCAGGATATGCCACGGGGATCTGAAGTGGAGGCAAGGGTGCCCTGTTTGGTGGAAGCTGGAGTGGCTCCAGGCTTGGGACCAGCAAGTGCAGCAGGTTCAACAGAAGGAAAGAGTGAGAAAGGGCTTAAAACAAGGGAGGCACAACTGTATGAGAGGTATACACTTCCATCTCCAACTGGGCAGAGAAGCGGATATTTATTTATCTTCATACACAAAGAATCTAAAACATTCCTGTGCAGAAATTGCCAGATTGTCATAGAAGGTAGTAGCATGGGTATAAGAACTCTAGAGTACTGTTCTCTTTACTCTGACATGTTTATACTCTAGCCAAATGGTCCATTGTCTGCCTATTCATCCTAAAGCAAGGTGTTCCTATCTATAGTCTACCAATGAGACAATTCTTAACTAAATTCCTATCTGAAATTGGCAATACTGACTAAATAACCCAGGAAATCCTTATTAGTTACCAAGACTTTCTTTCTTCAATATAAATAAGATTCAAGATCCACTCTACATGTGAGGACAATAGCAACTGAAAGAGAAGATCTGAGAGAAAAACTGACATTGGAGAGTACATAAATTTTTTGAGTGGAAGGAAATTTTAAAGAAGAAAAAGTGTTCTCTGATTTGAGATTTTATACACATAAATCAAAATTTGATTGCTAGGAAAAAGGATTTATAAGATAAGGAATTCATACAAATTAAATCTATGATGGCAGAAATGAAAGTTTCAATCACAGGTATGAAAGATACAAAAGAAATTCTTCCAGAATAAAGAGCAAAAAGGCAGAGGCAGACAGTGCTAGGGAAGAAGAGAAAAAGAACTAATTCATGAGAGAGAATTCACACAATTCGATTGTATCAGGAAAAGTGGAATATGATTATTAAGATTTCCAGATAATAATGAGAACTGAGAAAAATGGTAGGAGAAAATTATCAAAGAAAAAACCAAAAATGACTTCCCAGTGTTGAAGAAGTACCGTAGACTTCAATCTGAGAGGTCTCCTAAGTCTCAGCAGGAGAAATGAAAAATCTGTCTGTTTGAATTTGATGCTAGAACAATCTTCATGATTAGAAGAGAGAAGTCTTTTGATCTTGTTGCTATGAACATCCTTCTTCAAGTGGCTCAGAAGTTCTCTACATGGCATTAGTCATGAAAAACAAATGTAGACCCAGCACTCACTTAGCCTTGTAATATACAGTATTAAGCTGGTCATATTAACATGAAGTGAAGTGTTAGTCTCTCAGTTGTATCCTACTCTTTGCAACCCCGTGGACTGTAGCCCATCAGGCTCCTCTGTCTATAGGATTTCCTAGGCAAGAATACTGCAGTGGGTTGCCATTCCCTTCTCCCGGGGATCTTCCCTACCCAGGGATTGAACCTGAGTCTCCAGCGTTGCAGGTGGATTCTTCACCATCATATTAACATAAATTTTGTTTATTGCAGTTCAAGCTTTAGAACCATAAAAGCCTTAATTGTATCATATTGTGAATGGAATGTACATGGCAATAATATTAGCACAGTTGTAGTAAAGGCCAAGCTCAAAGAATAAACCCCAATGTGTGAATGGGGTAGAGAGAAGATAGGGGTGCTAATATGCCCATATATATGCCTTATATACAGAAGAGTGTCAGGATACTGGCTGAAATGGAGGTATAGTATGATAGATAATCAATAGAAGAGCTAAAAATTAATACAGCAGTTAATTATTGGACTGAATGGGAGGTAGTGTGAGCAAAATCCTGCTCTAATAAAGTGGAGAATCAATAAAGAAGTCTTAAATTGGGAAAACAATAGCTTATTCATTAGAGTTATGGCAATCACCCCTAGAAAACCAAAATCCAAATTGTATTATATTGATTTCCCAAGAGAGTAAGACCAAGGACAGGGAGGAGTATGGAAGGATACAACTTTTTTCTTAAGGCTCTTGGGTTTTTATCATGTGCATATATTGCTTTCCTTTTTCTGAACATTAAAAGATATGAGTTCCTTTCTAACTTTCAGAGTTTCTGTTTGTAAAGATACAACCTAACAATAAGCCACATGAAATAGCTAATGTTTGTCTCATTTGGGCCTTCAAAAATGGAGAATCCATTTGGTTCAACCTAAATAGATTTCAGATTTTGGACTTTAACGTGGCTATGTCTTAATATGAATATCTAGTACATGATCAAGTCAGTGACATTCTGGCAATTTGGAGATGTCTTAATTCATTACTCAACAGCACCCTTCTTTCTAACCAACATTTCAAGCCCTTTCAACTTACAGGGGAAAATTCAAATGGCACATCCTACAACCCTATACCCTGTATTTAAAGAACTTACTTTTTCTTCTAAACATGCGCAAGTCTCAACCCTGTGTTTCAAACACCTGTCATTGTGAGTTTTACATTCTTCCTTGTACAACTGTTATCTGTGTACTTTGTGTCTCGTCTCCTTATTAGACTACAGTTCCTTTAGGAGAAATATTTGTGTTCTATTGGGAGAGACTGCCTGGTTTTGAAGACAGTTCTAACTTGCCTTGCCCTCTTTCCAGCTGTGGGGCTTTGGGCAAATTGCTTAACATCTCCAAGACTTATTTCTCCCAACCTCCAAATGAAGATAGTGATGTCTCTTCTTAGGTCCAGCAGGATGTCTGAATAAGAAATTGTATGCCCAAGGCTTGACATAACATCTCATATGCAGTGGATGTGCAATTAATGACCATCAGCCTGGCTTCCTCTTGCCCTTATTCACCCTTGAACCTTCCCCAGCATCAAACCCAATTCTTTACACATAGAAGCTTAAATGGTGAAATGAGAAAGAAAAAAAAATTAAAAAGGTAATTTGGAGTGAAAGATGCTAAAAGTATTGCAAAATCCTTTAAGGAAAACAAAATTAGCCCTACCTTTGAAAATACAAGTTTTCCAATAATCATATTGTATAGTAACCCATCCAGAGAAGGAAAACACTTGGGATGCACCCAAAGGCTTTGTCTGTGATCCTTTCCTTTTCATTCATCACATATCATAAGCTCTACTAATCATTGCCTTTCTGTGGAATTGAGGTAGATCCGCAGCCATGGAAAGCAGCCTGGGAAGCTGGCAAGGAATGCCAGAACGCGTAAAGTGCCCACTGGCTCCCACTGTTTCTTAGGCTAAGTGCTTGCCCCATTCTCTTGCATTCAGAATGAAGAATAACTTGCTTTTCTAGAATTGGCTCAATGATTCCAAGAAACATTTACTGAATGGCCCCACTTTCAGAACACTTGTTTGGCCCCTGTCATTTCTGTTAATCACATTCTGACCACATTATCATTATATCTGCATTTTTCTTACCCTTACTAGAGTATGTGCACAGAGAAGATACTCAATATATTTAAGCTCGGATAAACTGTTCACAATTAAGACATAGAGTAGGAAGGCCAGTGAATGCACACTGGTGTGTGTGCGTGTGTGTGTGTGTGTGTATGTGATATGTGAATTAACCCCACCAAAGATGAAACATGTCTTTCACAATGGAGCTGTCATTCAGAAGTACATTGGTAAAGGCCAGCTAACTTGAAAAAGTCAATTAGGAAAATATAGTGGCTACCAGTTGAAATTATTGAAGAAAGGAAGGTTTCTGTTTGGAGAGCATAGAATGGAGGAGCCCAAATTATAAAACAGACATCAGCATAGACCCCTCAAATGGAAGATAACGCACAGCTTGGGAGGGGGAAGGAGAGCTTTAAAGGGGTGTTTTCCATCCTCAGAAGCAGGTAGAGCATTAGGGCTTGGGGACACAGGGTTGCAGAAGTAGGCAGATAAGCCTGTCTGGCCCACCTGCCAGAATCTTGTACAATCACTCTGAATAATTATTCTTGAAAATACAAACATTGCTGGGGCTGACTGACAAGTATTGTTCCAGCAGAGAGGGCTGTCAGGGCAAATCAATCCAACTCTACCACATGCCAGAGTGTAGAACAGATATAATTTTGGCTGTTAGGGGCTGTCAAAGCGAAGGATGTGCCGTATGTGTATTTTGAAGTGTGGTGTTCTCTTTAGTCTAACAGTTTGAAAGATTTCTGGGGCTTTCCCCCTCTCTGGCTGTTTTCTACAAGAAGTTTTGTGTATTTTAATTTCAAATAACTCAAGTCTTTTATCTAATGTGAATTTCAGGTTAGACTAAACCCAATCTTACCTTTCCCCCCACAGCTTCTCTGCACTCATTCAACACATGGTATTAAAATTTGATTTAAGAGGAAAAGGTCCTTTGCTGCCATTGGATGTCATAAGGGGCATCCAAGTAGGTACCTGGTGCACTCTCAACAAGGCAAACTCACCTTATAAGAGTCTATTTTGCCCACCACTAGACCCAGTGCAAGGCTTAGCCCAAAGGGTCCCACTGGGCCTCTTGGGAATCCCTGAAAGTCCACTTCCTCCTTCAGTGGTCCAGCATCAAAACTGAGGCCCTTAGAAGGTGATTCACTCAAAACCTTTCCTCTCTTTTTCTGAATTTTTCTGCTTCATCCACCTCATTGGATTCTCAGTGACTTCCCCAGTCATCTGTCCAACTAGTTTTCTTTTCCTTCCTTCTCTCCTTTTTTTTCCCCCTTCCTTCCTATTTGTGGTGCCTATTTAATTTCTTACTTTCTACTATTCTCCTTGGGGCTTCCCAGGTGGTACTAGTGGTAAAGAACATGCCTGCCAATGCAGGAGATGCAAGAGACAAGAGTTCGATCCCTGGGTTAAGAAAGTCCCCTGGAAATGAGGAAATGACAACCTCTCCAGTATTCTTTCCTGGAGAATCCCATGGACAGAAGAGCCTGGCAGGCTACAGTCCATGGGGCCATGAAGAGTCAGACACAGCTGAATGACTGAGCACGCACATTCTCCTTAACTTACAAACACCCTCAAATCTCTCCCTCCTCAAAATCCCCCCAGCACCCATCCCTGAGAGTCACCATGTCATCCCTAGACCCACCTGTCTGTCCCTGCCCCAACCTCCGCTTATGCAGTCTCCACTCACCACTTCCACTTCCTAGCCTCTCACTTACTACCTGGCCCCAGAAGTCTGCCTTCTGCTCTCTTCATGCTCATCCTTGGCCCTGTCTCCTGCCTTTCTCATTTGTCCACTTTGGTCTTGTTCTAAGGCTCCTTGTTTTCTGTCTGTCCCTGAAAACATCAGGATTAGTCCTTGGTGACTTCATCTGTTCCCTTTGGGGTAACAGACTTGATCTCAGCTTCCCCGTGGTCTGTCGCTCTGAGCTGTGTGCATTTCTTGGACAGGAGACTGGAGAGGAAGGATGGATAAGTGGCTGGATGGAGCCCACCTTCCAGCTGAGCATGGGCCTCTGTGAGAGGGAGGTCTGTACAGTTCAGTTCAGTCACTCAGTCGTGTCTGACTCTTTGCAACCCCATGAATTGCAGCACGCCAGGCCTCTCTGTCCATCACCAACTCCCGGAGTCCACCCAAACCCATGTCCATCGAGTCGGTGATGCCATCCAACCGTCTCATCCTCTGTCATCCCCTTCTCCTCCCGCCCCCAATCCTACCCAGCATTAGGGTCTTTTCCAATGAGTCAACTATTCGGATGAAGTGGCCAAAGTATTGGAGTTTCACCTTCAACATCAGTCCTACCAATGAACACCCAGGATTGATCTCTTTTAGGATGGACTGATTGGATCTCTTGCAGTCCAAGGGACTCTCAAGAGTCTTCTCCAACACCACGGTTCAAAAGCATCAATTCTGTGGTGCTCGGCTTTCTTCACCATCCAACTCTCACATCCATACATGACCACTGGAAAAACCATAGCCTTGACTAGACGGACTTTTGTTGGCAAAACAATGTCTCTGTTTTAAATATGCTATCTAGGTTGGTCATAACCTTCCTTCCAAGGAGTAAGCGTCTTTTAATTTCATGGCTGCAATCACCATCTGCGGTGATTCTGGAGCCCAAAAAAATAAAGTCTGACACTGTTTCCACTGTCTCCCCATCTATTTCCCATGAAGAAATGGGACCAGATGCCATGATCTTAGTTTTCTGAACGTTGAGCTTTAAGCCAACTTTTTCACTCTCCTCTTTCACCTTCATCAAGAGGCTCTTTAGTTCTTCTTCACTTTCTGCCATAAGGGTGGTGTCATCCGCATCTCTGAGGTTATTGATATTTCTCCCAACAATCTTGATTCCAGCTTGTGTTTCTTCCAGCCCAGCGTTTCTCATGATGTACTCTGCATATAAGTTAAATAGGCAGGGTGACAATATACAGCCTTGATGTACTCCTTTTCCTATTTGGAACCAGTCTGTTCCATGTCCAGTTCTAACTGTTGCTTCCTGACCTGCATACAGGTTTCTCAAGAGACAGGTCAGATGGTCTGGTATTCCCATCTCTTGAAGAATTTTCCACAGTTTATTATAATCCACACAGTCAAAGGCTTTGGCATAGTCAATAAAGTAGAAATAGATGTTTTTCTGGAACTCTCTTGCT
Organism: Giraffa tippelskirchi; assembly: GCF_054371585.1. NCBI lineage: Eukaryota > Metazoa > Chordata > Mammalia > Artiodactyla > Giraffidae > Giraffa > Giraffa tippelskirchi. The sequence goes on from NC_137275.1 coordinate 194,777,352, forward strand.
TTTTTGATGATCCAGCAGATATTGGCAATTTGATCTCTGGTTCCTCTGCCTTTTCTAAAACCAGCTTGAACATCTGGAAGTTCACGGTTCACATATTGCTGAGGCCTGGCTTGGAGAATTTTGAGTATTACTTTACTAGCATGTGAGATGACTGCAATTGTGCGGTAGTTTGAGCATTCTTTGGCATTGCCTTTCTTTGGGATTGGAACGAAAACTGACCTTTTCCAGTCCTGTGGCCACTGCTGAGTTTTCCAAATTTGCTGGCATATCGAGTGCAGCACTTTCACAGCATCACCTTTGAGGATTTGAAATAGCTCAACTGGAATTCCATCACCTCCACTAGCTTTGTTCGTAGTGATGCTTTCTAAGGCCCACTTGACTTCACATTCCAGGATGTCTGGTTCTAGGTGAGTGATCATACCGTCGTGAGTATCTGGGTCATGAAGATCTTTTTTGTACAGTTCTTCTGTGTATTCTTGCCACCTCTTCTTAATATCTTCTGCTTCTGTTAGGTCCATACCATTTCTGTCCTTTATTGAGCCTATCTTTGCATGAAGTGTTCCTTTGGTATCTCTAATTTTCTTGAAGAGTTCTCTAGTCTTTCCCAATCTTTTGTTTTCCTCTATCTCTTTGCACTGATTGCTGAGGAAGGCTTTCTTATCTCTCCTTGCTATTCTTTGGAACTCTGCATTCAGATGGGAATATCTTTCCTTTTCTCCTTTGCTTTTCACTTCTCTTCTCTTCCCAGCTATCTGTAAGGCCTCCTCAGACAGCCATTTTGCTTTTTTGCATTTCTTTTCCATGGGGATTTTCTTGATCCCTGTCTCTTGTACAATGTCACGAACCTCTGTCCATAGTTCATTAGGCACTCTGTCTATCAGATCTAGTCGCTTAAATCTATTTGTCACTTCCACTGTATACTCATAAGGGATTTGATCTAGGTCATACCTAAATGGACTAGTGGTTTTCCCTACTTTCTTCAATTTAAGTCTGAATTTGGCAATAAGCAGTTCATGATCTGAGCCACAGTCTGCTCCCGGTCTTGTTTTTGCTGACTGTATAGAGCTTCTCCATCTTTGGCTGCAAAGAATATAATCAATCTGATTTTGGTGTTGACCATCTGGTGATGTCCACATGTAGAGTCTTCTCTTGTGTTGTTGGAATAGGGTGTTTGCTATTACCAGTGTGTTCTCATGGCAAAACTCTATTAGCCTTTGCCCTGCTTCATTCTGTACTCCAAGGCCAAACTTGCCTGTTACGCCAGGGGTTTCTTGACTTCCTAGTTTTGCATTCCAGTCCCCTATAATGAAAAGGACATCTTTTTTGGGTGTTAGTTCTAGAAGGTCTTGTAGGTCTTCATAGAACCGTTCAACTTCAGCTTCTTCGGCGTTACTGGTCGGGGCACAGACTTGGATTACTGTGATATTGAATGATCTGCCTTGGAAATGAACAGAGATCATTCTATCGTTTTTGAGATTGCATCCAAGTACTGCCTCTTGGACTCTTTTGTTGACCATGATGGCTACTCCATTTCTCCTAAGGGATTCTTGCCCACAGTAGTAGATATAATGGTCATCTGAGTTAAATTCAGCCATTCCAGTCCATCTTAGTTCGCTGATTCCTAGAATGTCGACGTTCACTCTTGCCATCTCCTGTTTGACCACTTACAATTTGCCTTGATTCATGGACCTAACATTCCAGGTTCCTATGCAATACTGCTCTTTACAGCATCGGACTTTGCATCTATCACCAGTCACATCCACAGTTGGGTATCGTTTTTGCTTTGGCTCCATCCCATCATTCTTTCTGGAGTTATTTCTCCACTGATCTCCATTAGCATATTGGGCACCTACTGACCTGGGGAGTTCATCTTTCAGTGTCCTATTTTTTGCCTTTTCATACTGTTCATGGGGTTCTCAAGGCAAGAATACTGAAGTGGTTTGCCATGCCCTTCTCCAGTGGACCACATTCTGTCAGACCTCTCCACCATGACCTATCCGTCTTGGGTGGCCCCACATGGCATGGCTTAGTTTCATTGAGATAGACAAGGCTGTGGTCCGTGTGATCAGATTAGCTAGTTTTCTGTAATTTTAGTTTCAGTGTGTCTGCCCTCTGATGCCCTCTCGCAACACTTACCGTCTTACTTGGGTTTCTCTTACCTTGGACGTGGGGTATTTCTTCACGGCTGCTCCAGCAAAGTGCAGCCCGTTGCTCCTTACCTTGGACAATGGGTATCTACTCACGACGGCCCCTCCTGACCTTCAATGTGGAGTAACTCCTCTCGGCCCTCCTGTGCCCATGCAGCCCCTGCTCCTTGGGCCTTGCGTAATTCCTCTCGCCGCCGCCGCCGGCCCCAGGCCAGGCCTAGCCCCTGTCGGCCACCGACCCCGGCCCCCGGGCCCCAGCCCGGCCTAGCCCCTCTCGGCTGCTGCCCCTGGCCCCCGGGCCCCGGCCCGGCCTAGCCCCTCTTGGCCGCCGCCCCAGGCTCCCGGGCCCCGGCCCGGCCTAGCCCCTCTCGGCTGCCGCCCCTGGCCCCCGGGCCCCGGCCCAGCCTAGCTCCTCTCGGCCACGCTTCTGCACTAAATACACTCAAGTAGAAATCAATTCTATCCTTAAGACCACAGTTACCAGGGGAAAGCAAGCACGCAGTCCCCCACTACCACAAATTACGCAGTGGAGTTTCGCCCATTTGGGGAAATCGCAGAGATCAACACACCCGCAGTGCAATGGGTGAGACTCGCCCTGGGAGAGCCACCTTCGTGATCGTGGTATCTCCTTTGCCAGGTAAGTATGAAATGATTTTACCCGCCGGCCGTACAGCTTCACACCCGTTCACTTTACGCACACGCTCACTTTGCTATTGCCTCCATCTCTTCCACCACCCTCCGCACCCCATTGGTTCCCGCTCCTCTCAGTCACTCCTAACAAGGAAGGATGGATAAGTGGCTGGATGGAGCCCACCTTCCAGCTGAGCATGGGCCTCTGTGAGAGGGAGGTCTGTAGTTACTCCTAAACTTGCCCGTCTGCCTCTAGTTCGACTACTGCCAGAACCATTTGTTCCTGTCCCTTTTCTTCCATGCTCAAAAGTCTTCTAGATAAGACTTACATATAAAACAAAGCCAAAGATTCACTGATTATGGAATGTGCGTGTGCTGAAGCAGACCTAAAATACTGTTTAATCTAAACTCCTTTATTTAAAGACGACAAAATTAAGGCAAAAAGCGGTGAAGTCATTTGTCCAAGAGTCCAGACTTGTTAATAAGGACTTTAAGGTCCTCTGTGATCCAACCTCATCCTCCTTTTGCTACATATTGTCTGTTCCTCCTCTTTAGGAAAAAATAGGACAAATCACAACTTCTTAAATACCACTGTGGGCTTTTTCCTCCTCATCATCTTTGCTTTTTCTCTTCCCCTCCTTAAGTGCCCTCTTCTCTACCATTCTCATCTCTTGTTCAATCACTCATCTATATTTGCATGTTCATGTTATTATTTATTCATAAAATAGTATTGATTGCCTAATATGTTCTAGGCCCAGCAGTGGGTGTAGAAAATTACATCTCTTCTTTAACCCCATCCCCAAAGCATTCCTGAGTAAGCCCACAGACATTGATTTTTATGCCATTATGATGATAAGCACTCTGGACTCCCTGTATAGTGTTTGACTGAGGGTGGTTTTTGTGTCATATGTTTTTTTCCTTATTGAGCTCTGCCATAAGAAATATTCTTAGGAAGCTCACTATTTACACTAACAGATGTTGTTAAGGACATTGATTTCCAATGTAAAATCCATTTGATGTATTCGTTTCAAAACTAAATTCCATGAAGAATCTTACTTATCATAGGAATTTCTGTGCTCTTACTTTTGAGTAGTCAAAATTTTATAAATTATTGTGTTTCCCTCTTGGCTTCTGCTGCCAGGAAACTAAGAGTCGAATTATGACAGTTTTTTTTTTTTTTTTTTTTATAAATTTATTTATTTTACTTGGGGGCTAATTACTTTACAATATTGTAATAGTTTTTGCCATACATTGACAAGAATCAGCCATGGGTTTACATGTGTTCCCCTTCCCGAATTATGACAGTTTTAATAGCTATGTGGAACCTTAGAATCTGCACATTTGCATTTCTACTTATCTTGTTTTAGCTTTCTTTTCTGTTTTCTCTGACTTGAGTTCTTATTTAAGTTTTTCTTTTCCCTTGCATGATCACATAAAGTACCTGAAATTGCTTTAGTCATGTCCAACTCTTTTTGTGACCCCATGGACTATAACCCGCCAGGATTCTCTGTACATGGGATTCTCCAGGCAAGAATACTGGAGTAGATAGCCATGCCCTCCTCCAGGGAATTTTCCTGACCTGGTGATCAAACCCACATCTCTTATGTCTCCTGCATTGCCAGGTGGGTTGTTTACCACTAGTGCCACCTGGGAAGCCCTAATAATACTGGAGTGGGTAGCCATTCCTTTCTCCAGGGGATCTTCCTGACCCAAAGATCAACCCTGTGTCTCCTGCATTGCAGGCAAATTCTTTGCTATCTGAGCCACCAGGGAAGCCCAGGCTATAGTACATGCTTAATAAAGGTTTGTCGAACTAAAGTGATAAATGTAGACCCATGATTCCCTAGGTGGGCAAATTCAAGCTCACTTTCTCTTTCACTTTGTCTGTTGTAAGAAGGCCAAGGAAAGATAAGAGTGTTGTAGTGGAAAGAATTTAAACTCTGCCTGTTACCAATTGTATAATACAACTTCAGTTCAGTTCAGTTCAGTTGCTCAGTCGTGTCCGACTCTGCGACCCCATGGACCGCAGCACACCAGGCCTCCCTGTCCATCACCAGCTCCCAAAGTTTACCCAAACTCATGTCCATTGAGTCAGTGATGCCATCCAACCATCTCATCCTCTGTGGTCCCCTTCTCCTCCTGCCTTAAATCTTTCCCAGCATTAGGGGCTTTTCAAATGAGTCAGCTCCTCACATCAGGTGGCCAAAGTATTGGAGTTTCAGCTTCAGCATCAATTCAGACGAGTTACTTAGCACATGTGATCCCTTTCTTGTTACTTTAATCTGAAAATGGAAATAAGGATGCCCTACTAGATTGCTGTGAAGATTGATAACCCTCGTAAACCTCTCAGCACATTTCCAGGCCCTTAATAGCAATTGGCACATATTAGGGTCTCTCTCTTTCCTTCCTATTTCCTCGTTTCATTGGAAATTGCACTTGGAAAAGGATAAGTGGATTGCTCTATGACCACAAGTTAGTCAATTAATTGTAGTGTCATCTGTAAAATAAATGTTACTATTGACCTCATTCAGAGGGATATGAAAATTAATCGATGGTAATGCACATTGGGATTTTTGCTGAAAAGTGCTTAAGAATGGCTCAGTATTTTTACATGTTTTATTTCATCATTAATGTTATTTATGAATATTTGGCTTTGTTTTGTCCTGGTGTGTTTTACATCTCTGGTCTTAATCACATTTATTTTCAATATTGTCTAACATATCTTAATAATAAAAATATAGATGAAATTCAAAACAACAGTTCCCATCTTTCATATAAATTAACTTTTTCCAGGTGGATGATTTTACCTGTTTCAATATACTCCTTATGATATAGACATTAAGATATTAAATAATTTTTGTTACTTTCATTTAAAATCAAGCTCAAGCGTTTTTCATAGCTTTGGCATCCTACTTTTTGCACTCATTATTGGCCATTTTGTAATGATATTCTTCATTATGAGATGCTTGATCCATTTCAGATGATAAATGTGAATGTTTCAAGTATTTCTAGTTGAAGAGATAATTAACTGAATGATATACCTGTTTTCACTTTATTAGCATGGAATGCTTACTGCATGCAATCTCAAATAGGGGCTTGTGTTACAGAGTCCAAGATCACTCTCCTGAGAGTTAGGGGATCTGAGTTCTAGCTTGGTCACTTTCTAGCTGTGTGGCCCTGGGAAAGTCACTTCACCTCTCTGAGACTCACTGGCCAACTGTCAAACATGAGGGAGTCAGTCTCAGTGATCTTTAACTTCTGTTTCCATCACAGCATCTAGGCCTTTGCATTGGAACTGCTGAGGCAGGCCATACATTTAGGTTTGTAGGGAAACCGAGAGATTCCTCCTAATACAGAACATTATTTTCCGGGGTATATTATTTATACAGTCCTACGCTGAGCACCGAAGAATTGATGCTTTTTAATTGTGGTGTTGGAGATGACTCTTGAGAGTCCCTTGGACTGCAAGGAGATCCAACCAGTCCATCCTAAAGGAGATCAGTCCTGGGTGATCACTGGAAGGACTGACGTTGAAGCTGAAACTCCAATACTTTGGCCACCTCATGCGAAGAGTTGGCTCATTGGAAAAGAGCCTGATGCTGGGAAGGATTGGGAGCAGGAGAAGGGGATGACAGAGCATGAGATGGCTGGATGGCATCACCGACTCGATGGACATGAGTTTGGGTCGACTCCGGGAGTTGGTGATGGACAGGGAGGTCTGGCGTGCTGCTATTCATGAGTCAGGCACGACTGAGTGACTGGACTGAACTGAACTCACAAATATAAGATATCTTTCCTTTTAACTGCAGAGTGGTTGGCATATATTAAAGACTCCATGAACATCTCAATTGAAGGTCCACGTGATGAGTAGAATATGTCCAGGGGGACAAGGTTCTCTGTGAAACTCTATTACTGAGGAAATGGGAGGATATGTTTCCTCTTTCAACCTTAAATGGGTAGAGTGATATTTATTTATTTGTTTTGTTAGTTTTAGATTTAGTAGTAATGAATATAGACCTGGGTTGAACTATAGCCTGCATGTATATATAGGTTGTTTACTTCTGGGAGAAATTGATACTAGGAATTTTATTTAAACCATCTGAAACTACAAGCATCCCCACCAACTATTGAAACTTTTTTGTGACAAAATGCATTTTTCAGTGGCTGTAATGTGATGCTAATACAAAACTAGAAATCCACTCAGTTCTGGTACTTAGGAAGCAAATGCCCAAGTGCAGTGAATTTCCACCCTGGAAAATTCCACTCATGATAAAGACATCCACAATTTTTAGTTCCTCATCTAAATTATTACTTCTGGTCATCAATTTCTCCCTGATTCCATAGAGTAGATTTATTTGCACAATAATCTAATCACACCCTTTGTTTTGACTATATGAACATACATAGGTCAGTCTGCAGCCCACAGGAGTTTGGTGGTCCCTACACCACACACACCTCTTCTGGGTACTCCTATCTTTGGCAAGGTGAATTTTACAAAGGTACTTTTTATTAAAAAAATTATTTAAAGAAATCAACTATTGTCTTGAGTTTTTATTCCTTCAAATCTAAGAAGCTATTTATGGTAGAGTCTGGGCTTTTGATTTATTTATTTTCATTAGTTATTCATATTGGGTTTGAGGTGGTTTTACTGGAGTCCCTGAAGTTAAAAGCAGAGCTTTGACTGACCTAAGAAATAAAGAATGTAAACATTTTTAACATGCTTACTCAATAGCTTATTTATCATGGAATCTTTGGCTTCCCTGGTGGCTCAGATGGTAAAGAATCCACCTGCAGTGCAGGGGATCTGAGTTCAATCCCTGGGTTGGGAAGATCCGCTGGAGAAGGGAACAGCTACCCACTCCGGTATTCTTGCCTAAAGAATTCTATGGACAGAGGAGCCTGGTGGGCTACAGTCCATTGGGTTGCAGAGAGTTAGGCACAACTGAGTGATTTTCACTTAGACTCACTTGACCAAGGATACTTTGCATAAAATGAACCCAAATATTCCAAGGGCCTTTTAAAGCAGTGTTATTCAAAGCACCTGTCCACAGTGAGATTTTCTAGAATAGAAACCAGTGCATTGCTTTTTTCATTAAGAAGGTCTTGGGATTTCCCTGGTGGTCCAGTGATTAGGACTCCACACTTCAAGTCCGATCCCCGGCCAGGGAACTAAGATCCTGGATGTGTGCAGCTTGCCCCCCGACCAAATAATAATAATAATAATAACATAAAATTTTAAAAAAGGAAGTCTTACTCCCAAGAAAAAGTCAGCTGAATGCCATGCAAACAGCCAAACCATACTTCCCAATGCCTTTCCTCTTAGCTGCATTGCTGAAAGACACAAGACAAATGGCAGCTGAGTGTTTGTGCAACTTGAGCAAACTATTAGTACTTTACCCCTCTGTGCCTCGGGCTCTTAGAATGCTGGTATCAGGAGGTAGAGAGGGAAAATGTGAGCAAGGAGCTCAGTGAGTGAGTGAGGTAGCCAAGATGTCATAGTGAGGGGCCCAACGTGGTACAGGGCAATGGCTCCCTAAGACAGATGCTTTCAACTGGTTGGGGCTCAAGCAGGAGATGGTGGGGTGAGGAGGGTTGGGTCATGGTCAGACATCATGCACAAAGGCCTTGATGTACCTGAGAATGAAGGGTGGGGATGGCTTTCATTTGAGAGGGCTGGAGGGAGAAGTCATGGGTGTCCTCAGGCACGTTGTGGCGATGGTGTTTTAGTTGCTAAGTCATTTTGTATCTGACTCTTTTGCGACCCCATGGAACTGTAACCCGCTGGTCTCCTCTGTCCATGGGATTTCCCAGGCAAGAATACCTGAGTGGCAGTCATTTCTTTCTCTAGGGGATCTTTCTGACCCAGGGATCAAATCTTCCTGACCTGCATCTCCTGCATTGGCAGGCATATTCTTTACTGCTGAGCCATCAGAGAAGCCTATCCTCAGCAAAGCCAAGGTTTTATTGGAGCTGAGGAGGTAAAAAGAAGTTTAAGGAGAGATTTAGGATACAGGGACCTACTGGATGATGGGCATTTCACCCAGAAGAAATGATGGAAGGGCTTGTGAGGGAGGCAAAGGGCTTAGCATTGGCTCTGCTTGGGGGCACTTATGAGCAATTTGGCAGTTTGAGGCTGGATAAAGAGGGATGGTCTGAGAGGGTACCGAGGATTTCCTTTGGTGATTGAGGGAAACAGGCAATGAGGCAGTTTAGGATATGTTTCAATGCTCTCCTGGAGGAGAATGGGAAGAAATTCTTAGCTAAAGTATGTGATAGCTTCAGACTAGTTATTCTTCCTACTCCTGACATCTTGGAGAATTGGGCTTCTTTATTGCCTGCACACTCAATAGGATTATTGTCAGTTAACTGAAATAATAAAACTGAACAGTATTTGTCTGTTGCTTCTATTTTCATTTGGCACATTTTCCAACAAATATTTGGTTAGCACCAGCTGTGTGCAGAGCACTACGAGACCCTGGCAGAAATGCAAATACAAACAAAAACTTGTTACCTGTGCCCCTCAATGGCTTCCAGTCTTAGAAAAGAGAAATTCCTTCTATTTAGAGGGAGTACATTGGCAAAAGGCCACCATTCATGTAATCTACTATATCCCAAACATAGCAAAGCAAATTAATGCAAAATAGCCCATTTCTTAAAAGATGTGTCTACTGCCTTCAAGGTCAGTGTGGTAAAACTGGTGTCATCAATTTTAGCTTGGAAGATGATGAAGTTGTGGCTTTATCCATAGCTTTAGAAAGTTATTTCCCATCAACTTTTTTTTACTGCTTGGAATGAAAGAGAGAGAGAGAGAGAGAGGGATGAGGAGGCAGGGAGGAAAGGTAAAAAAGGGAAAGGAAGGAAAGAAGGAGAAAGAAAGGAGAGAGGGGAGGAGGGAGGCAAGAAAAGTGTAAATCAAAGGTAAAAAAAAAAAAGTTAAATACTAGCCTTGATCTGGTTAGAGTGTAAAGTAAATCAAGTGGCAATTTAATTCTCAATGAACATATGACAACCATGGAGTTAAATATTAGATTTAAATAGGGCAGCTAATTCTCTGCAAGAATTACATTCATCTCTTTATATGGGCACTCTTCCTAATGAACACATCTTTCCCCTCTTAAATTTAGGCATTACTGCTGGAGCGTGAGAAATTAATATACATTCTTAGATTCATTAATAATGTTGCTCATAAAAGACCTTTTGATTTTTATCACCCTGAGTTCCCAGAGGCCCATGGAAGCAGCCATAGCTTCAAACCACATGAATTATCAGGGGGAAAATCCTACTAAAGCAAAACCTTAATCACCACTTACATTTTATATCAAGTTGTATCTAAGAAGAAACTGTATATATCATATCCATCAACCTAGCATGGATAAATAAATGGTGTTACAGTCCTTCCACAGAATATTACAAAGTAAAAGCAAAAGAATTACTACTACTACATACAGTGTAATTCAGTCTCAAGAACAATGTTGAGAGACAGATGTAAGACAGGGAAGGATGCATGTAATATGACTCCATTTATTAGCTTCAAAACAGGCAACAGTCTCTCATTGGGGAGATGTCAGTGGTAGCAAACCAACAAGGGAAATGATTAACACAAAATTCAGGCTAGTGATTATCCCTGGGAGGTGAGTAGGAAATGGGTACAATCCAGAAAGAACACAGTGACGCTTCAAAAGTACTAGGGATGTTCTGTTTCTTAATGGAATGGTGACTTCATGGGTATTCATGTTATTATCTTATTAAAACTGTAGAGATAAGCTTTGTATTTTCTTTGGAACTTTTGATAATTTGAACTGGCTGTTGAACTAAGTGGAGAGGAAGCTGGGACGTTATTTTTACTTTTTACTCTCTTACTTACATACTTCCCTTTCTCTCATCACACTTAGCATAACTTACAACTGAAAAAGAACTTTCTGGTATAGAAGAAAAATTACAGACTCTGGGTTCAGACAAACCTGAGTTCACATCCCAACTCCTCCATTCCCACACTATGAATCTTTGAAATTCCTGCAGACTCAGCTTCCCCATGTATAAAATGTAGGAAAGAATGCTTCTAAGAGTCCGATGAGAGAATATTGTTGACTGCACATTCCAAGCTCTAGAGGGACTCACAGTCTCTTTTTTCAGTCTGCCACTCAGGGATGAGAAGTTCAGAAAAGCCTGGTGGCAGTGACCCAGTGGAAGCCCTGGGCTCAGGGACCCAACACTTGATGTGCTGGGTGATGGGGCCCAAGCTCACACTATGGAGTCCTCTATCCTCTGCAGAGTCTCTTTTCAGGCTTCTCCACCAGCTCTGTCCTGAGAATCATTCACTTGCCTCCCACTGCGTACTACTGGGCTCCCAAAGAACCGCCTTTGGACTGCCTCCTGCCTCCTCCAGGAAGGTGATGGATGAGTGGCATGGGCCAGCTCAGCTCTGGATGAGAGGAATAAATAGTCCCCCTTCCCCTGATGCTTCTCTACATGTCTCTTCTTGGCTTTGGACAGCCAAGGCTAGGACCTGCTCTTAGAAAGGAGCTAAGGAAGCCAGCCTGTAGCACAATGGGCTAGACGTTTCTGGTCTAAACAGAAGGAGTCACCAAAACTCAAGCATGGAGCCCACCACGTGAGGAAGCAAAAAGTGAGGTGAGGACACAGCCTTCATCAGCAATGCACATATCTTGCATTTTCCCTTCGTGTCCTCTGAGCCTGTCTCCCTCAGTAGTTTGAAGGGACTTAACAAAGGCTTAGGGCTTCCTAGCTAGCTCTCTGCCTTTCCCACTAGATATAACTGACGAATATATGCAAAGCATCTGGCTTGTGAGAGACCTGCCATTCATATCCACCCCCTTCTCAATTCTCCCCTTTCTTAGTCCATAAAGCTCATGAATGATGTTTTGCAGCCAACAACTAAGTGATTCCTTTGGTTCTATCAAAAACAGTGATTCCATTCTGGAGAGCAAGCCTAAACCACCGACTGCCTGGAAGCCCTTTGGGTGGACCTTGAGGATGGATGCTGAGTTTATCCTCCAGTTTTCTATGTGCAGAGGAGAGGCTCTAGATCTGTGAGCTCAGGATGCAGCCTGCCGACTCCTGCCCTTTGCCTTCAGCTCTGGTTGCCTCGATTCCAATTTCTGTTCTGTCTTTTTCTTACAGTTGTTCAGCACATCAAGCGACACAACATTGTCTTGAAAAGGGAGCTAGGTGAAGGAGCCTTTGGAAAAGTTTTCCTCGCTGAATGCTATAACCTCTGTCCTGAGCAGGACAAGATCTTGGTGGCCGTGAAGGTAAGTGAACACTCCAGAATGTCTCATTACCCATGGACACTACTCACGAGTAGAAGTGTTGCTGTATTTTCCTTTATTGCAGTGGCCATTTCAGGAGCAAAATACATCTGCCATGGTGGATGTGTCCAAATTCCTTTAAGTGATGGACAGTGGGAAGGATGTTTGGGGCACAGGAACCACGGGTTCTGGTCAGGAACATCTTTCCAGCCTGCAGGCTGTGGATATCTCTGAGCTACTCTCCCCAGTCAGTGTTAACTGAACTCTAGACAGAAGTCACTGGGGTCAAACACAATCTGACCCACCAAACTTGGAGATTTTGCTGTCTCCTCACATTGCTCAGAGCATGTCCAAGTTCAGCTGGAGCTTGTCTTGTGTTTAGAAGACCTGGAAAGGACACTGTGGCCTTCACTTCCCTCTCTCAGCCTCAGTTCTGCCAAGAAGTTTTGTTATACTTACTTTGTCCCTTCCAAATGTCTCCAAGGCCCCAGACATGGCATCTGGAAAGGAAACATCTCTGGGGGATGGATCTTACCACCCTAGGAGACACGAGATTTTATTGAAATACAGAAGTCTGAAAGTCTTTTGTCATAACCATTTATCCATAAACTCTAAAAAGAAGACCTGAGGAATCCCCTGGCAGTCCAGTGGTTGTAAAGCTCCATGCTTCCACTGCAGAGGATGCAGGTTTGATCCCTGGTCAGGGAACTAAGATCACACATGCCCCATGGCATGGAAAATAAAATAAAATAATAAATGTGTATATGTTAAATTACAATAATTTTTTTAAAGGAGACCTCATCTTCAATATGGAGAAGGAAATGGCAACCCATTCCAGTACTCTTGCCTGGAAAATCCCATGGACGGAGGAGCCTGGTGGCTACAGTCCATGGGGTCACGAAGAGTTGGACATGACTGAGCAACTTCACTTTCACTTTTCACTCTCATGCATTGGAGAAGGAAATGGCAACCCACTCCAGTGTTCTTGCTTGGAGAATCCCAGGGACAGAGGAGCCTGGTAGGGTGCTATCTATGGGGTCACACAGAGTCAGACACAACCGAAGCAACTTAGCAGCAGCAGCATCTTCAATAAGATAAACATTATTGAAAGGGCTGAAATTTCCACTGGGCCCTCTAAATCACAAGGATCAAGGTACAATTTATGTAAAACACTTAAGAGAGGCATATGTTTATAAAATGAATTAAGGGCCAAATGAATAAGTACGTGGCTAATGTAATAAAATGTAACTTCGTGACCTAACGTAAGATGATTGTGTTTTGGTTTTTATTTGTTTGTTTGGCCAAACACAAAGTATTTGTACAAATGGCATTTATTTCCTCGTTATAACCAGGACAACTTTCTTTGTGAGTTGATGGATGTGTTTTATTTATTTATTCATTTATTTATTTGTCTGGTCTTTTAATGCTTTAACTTTTGTTCATTTTTAATTGGAGGATAATTGCTTTACAAAGTTGTGTTGCTTTCTGCTGTATAAGTACATGAATCAGCCATAAGTATATATATGTCCCCTTCGTCTTGAACCTTTCTCCCATCCCTACCCCATCCCACCCCTCTAGGTTGCCACAGTGCACTGAGCTGAGTTCCCTGTGTTATGCAGCAACTTACCACTAGTTATCTGCTTTACATATGGTACTGTATATGTTTCAGTGCTACTCTCTGAAGTTGTCTCACCCTGTCCTTCCCTCATTGTGTCCACAAGTCTGTTTTCTATGTCTTCTTCTCTATACCTGCCCTGCAAATTGAACTGAGGTAGATGAACCTCAGTTCATCCTATTATACAGAGTGAAATAAGTCTGAAAGAGAAAAACAAATACTGTATATTGACATATATATAAGGGAATCTAGAAAAATGGTACTGAGGAACTTTTCATTTTTTAAAAGAGATATGTATTCCATTACTGTTGTACTTAGCCTTAAAATACTTCAAAATATGTGTAATGGGTAACCGAGGAGAGAAATAAAATGATTCTTGAACTTTCCCAACCTGCAGACTGAACACAGTTTCTGTTACAGTTCATCCTAATGAAACGCCATGCATCTGCTTTCCTTGCCATCAAAAGCAACTAAGCTGAGTGGCTCAGATACATTTAAACTCTCAGGAAAGGCTCCTAAAAAGCTCTATTTTGGGGTGAATAAAGGACAGGCCTTTCTAGGGATGGGAAATGTAATATCTATGAAATAAACATCATCTCACTAAGATAGACAAGTGGAGGGGGTAGTGAGACAGAGAAGAGAAGAGGGGACGGAAGGTGCGGGAGAGAATCAAGGTCAAACGGGGTGAGCGGGGTAAAAGGAGAATCCTGCAGGGACCCTGAGGATGTTTAATTCCTGCTGCTGAGATGGCTTCCTCTTTTCTTTCATTTACTCAAAGAGTTTGTTATTTTTTTAAAGCACAAAATGTTCAGAACATTTGGCAGTGTTATATCTGCAGTCTTCACTTTCTTCTGCTGTTATCTTTTTTTCCCCCCTTTGGAAAAATGGGACCAAAAGGTGCCTCTATTTTTGGAGATTCAGAGCCTGATACAAGGATAGAGCTGGAAGACATTCTGGGAACATGTAACCCCAGTCTCGCATGTGTCACAGACAAGGACAATGAGGACCCTGGGGCCAAGGTCTGGGCCATGTTTCCCACTGATGTTTGGAGGCCATCCAGGGATCTGTTCACTTCATGAGGTCACAAGGTGAAATCTTTGAATGTGAGAAAATCGTAGGAAATGAGGGAAACCTAGAGGATAGTGTAGGAATAACTGAGAGGCCTCAGCTTGATAGTGTGTGCTCAGTTGCTTCAGTCGTGTCCAACTCTTTGCCACCCCATGGACTATAGCCTGCCAGGCTCCTCTGTCCATGGGATTCTCTAGGGAAGAATACTGGAGTAGGTTGCCATGCCCTCCTCCAGGGGATCTTCCCAACCCAGGAATCGAACCCACATCTCTTACGTCTCCTGCATTGGCAGGTGGGTTCTTTACCACTAGTGCCACGTGGGAAGCCCTCAGCTTGATAGAAATAGACTCAGAATTTCTCAGTGGGTATTGCCTTTCATGTTCCTGTTATTCCTAATTCTGTGCTTGCTCCTATGTAGTTCTTGCAGTGTCCTTTAAGGAGCCAATGCTACACAGCTAAATCCAGGGCACCTTTAACTCAGACATCCCTTTTCCTTCCCAACTCATGCTAAACAGGATTTCAGAGCTCGATCTAGTAAAGATGAAGGATTACCTGGTGTCAGCAATGTTCAGCCAATGGTCCTGCCCACAGCATGCTTCCCATCACTACTGTTAGTGAGGCTTCTTTAAATCCCAATCACAGCCCTCATCCCATGTTCAACCCAGACCCAGGCCCCAGTCCCCATGAATCTCTTGGCTTTGCCAAATAATTGTTTGCAGATTAACAACCCACGATGAATGTTTGCTCTTTAATCAAAACTGCTGAAAAAGAAAACAAAGAAAATTTGTCCCTTTGTCTCAAGTAGTGAGAACAAAATACCTACAGCTTAAAAAGTCATTTCAACTTCAAGGTCGCACACCAAAGAAATCTCATCTCCCTGACCTCAAATGTGGCCTTTTGTGGAAATCGGAGGCTTTGTTTACCTTTGCCAGAATGCTTTCAAGCTTCAGCGGGGTGGGTGCCCATTTTAACTGTCTGAGATCCAGAGGCTACAGCCACACAAGAAACAAGTCCGATTTTTCATGGGCCCTGGGATGAATGAGGTCAGAATAACACATGGACATTTCATAGAGCTGCCTCTTGCCAGCCTGACCTGCTCATTTTTAGGCATGTGGGGCAATTGTGAGTGTATTCAAAGACTATCTGATAAGTCTGGGAGGAAAATGTCTATGCTGCCTTCCTGACCACAATAAAGGAATTTTTTTAAAAAGGAACTGAACATGGCCTCTAGGGCCTCCATAACCTGTCACCTCTGAGGAGTGGCTGCCGGGGGCTGCTTCTCTTCCATTGGAGGCACCCAGGGATGTTTGACAGTCTTCCTGCCCGTTGCCTAGCAACCCCCGCAGCATTGATTATGCATGCTAAGAAATAGCATCTATTGTCCTCTTTCCTTCTCTAGAAGGAGCTGACTGGTTTGAAATCCAAGGTTTTCCATTCAGACTGACAGATGTCAGTTTCCTGTAAATTTTGACGCTGCTTGTTCCAAATGACTAAAGAGCTTGAGGGATCCACAGAAGTCAGTTTAAGATGGGAGTTAGCCTAGGCTTGTGCAGACCCCTCAAGGGTTCAGGGCCTGAGCCAGCCTCTCCCATTAGAATATCTGCTTGTTTGGATCCAGTCGGATTGCCCTTTTCTTGATATTTTTGGATGACCTTTGTTTCTTAGTGAAATGGATTTGTGCCTTCCCGCTGAAAGACAACTGGAGAACCCACAGAGAAAATGAGATGCATAGAAACCGGTCTTTGATCAAAATAAGTTCCTTTATCTTTAAGTAACTCAATTGCCAAGGAAACACTTCATTGCAGTTTCTCTGCATTAGCTGTGGATGCATTAACTATTTTTGGCTCCATCCAATTTGCTTTTCAATAGCTACAATTCCTACAACATTTCCTTGTGCTGTGAATGTGCACTAATTTTCATCTTTTTAAATATAGCCACAAGTGGGCTTTGTAGGATTCACGGCCTCTCTTCCCCCTTTCCACTAACTCAGGTGTATTCCTAGAAACATAAAGAACTGAACACAAGAGAGGTCTTAGAAATCATATCTATAACCCACGTCTCATGTTTTATAAATGACAAATCCAGAGAAGTCGAGTGACTTCCTTGAGGTGTGAGTTAAAACGAGTCATAGATGCTGCACAAGAAGACTTGGCAAGGTGTGAAATAGTGATGTCAGAGCTCAGCAGGCACTTTCTTTAGTATCTGATGGAGGGCTTTTTCTTTTCATATTGCTAAATATTTGCTTGTCAACAACAGAGGAAATGATGCAAGGGTTTTGGCAAAGTTGACTGATACACTCTGGGGCACGTTACCATGAGCCAGCTCATGTAGCATCTAACACACCACAGCCGTGCCCATGCCTGGGGGACCCAGCCCAACACAGGAGCCACACAGCTCCCCTCACCCATCAGCTCTCATCTCAGGTTACCCCTTCAAGGAGACTTCCCCTTGCTACTCCCTGGTCTAGGTCAGACCTCCCAGTTCCATGTTCTTAAGGTGTCTGTACTTGTCCTTAAGCACATTTGTTAAGGCTGTTAATCAGTACATGTATTTGTGGGTATATTTAATCAACAACATGTGTCTGTCTTCTCCAGTAGAGTGGCATATTCTTGAGGGTAGGAATCATGCCTTTTAGCACATTGCCTAGTATGTAGTGGCAGGCAATAAATGCTTGTTGGATGGATGGATGGACTATTGAAAAAGAGCCTTGTGAAAAAGTAAAGAGTTGGCAGTTGGCACTTCCAAGTAAGGAAATGATTTGATCAGCTATTTATATGTGTGTATAGTATATGTGTGTGTATGTGTGTGTGTGTGTGTGTGTGTGTGTGTGTGTGTATATGTATATATATATGATAAATCTAATGAGAAATCATTTTAGAAATAACTGAATCACTATGCAGAAATATAGAGCTATTATTGAAATTCTTTAGTTTAACTCATACTTTTTTGCCAACGAGGAAACAGAAGAGGGGCCAGAGAAGATAAATGACCCTTCCAAAGTCACATGGCTTGAACAAGATCACATAATGTCAGACCAAGGACTAAAACTCTGACCTCTACATAAGCCCCAGGCTCAGTTCAGTTCAGTTCAGTAACTCAATCGTGTATGACTCTTTGCGACCCCATGAAACGCAGCATGCCAGGCCTCTCTGTCCATCACCAACTCCCAGAGTCCATCCAAACCCATGTCCATCGAGTTGATGATGCCATCCAGCCATCTCATCCTCTGTTGTCCCCTTCTCCTCCTGCCCCCAATCCTTCCCAGCATCAGGGTCTTTTCCAATGAGTCAGCTCTTTGCATAAGGTGGCCAAAGTATTGGAGTTTCAGCCTCAGCATCAGTCCTTCCAATGAACACCCAGGACTGATCTCCCTTAGGATGGACTGGTTGGATCTCCTTGCAGTCCAAGGGACTCTCAAGAGTCTTCTCCAACACCACAGTTCAAAAGCATCAATTCTTCGGCGCTCAGCTTTCTTTATAGCCCAACTCTCACATCCATACATGCTGCTGCTGCTGCTGCTGCTAAGTTGCTTCAGTCATGTCTGACTCTGTGCGACCCCATAGACGGCAGCCCACCAGGCTCCCCCATTCCTGGGATTCTCCAGGCAAGAACACTGGAGTGGGTTGCCATTTCCTTCTCCAATGCATGAAAGTGGAAAGTGAAAGTGAAATCGCTCAGCTGTATCTGACTCGTAGCGACCCCGTGAACTGCAGCCTACCAGGCTCCTCAGTCCATGGGATGCTCCAGGCAAGAGTACCAGAGTGGGGTGCCATTGCCTTCTCTGCATCCATACATGACCACTGGAAAAACCATAGCCTTGACTAGACGGACCTTTGTTGGCAAAGTAATGTCTCTGCTTTTAAATATGCTATCTAGGTTGGTCATAACTTTCCTTCCAAGGACTAAGCGTCTTTTAATTTCATGGCTGCAATCACCATCAGCAGTGATTTTGGAGCCCCCAGAAATGAAGTCTGACACTGTTTCCACTGTTTCCCCATCTATTTCCCATGAAGTGATGGGACCAGATGCCATGATCTTACTTTTCTGAATGTTGAGCTTTAAGCCAACTTTTTCACTCTCCTCTTTCACCTTCATCAAGAGGCTCCTTAGTTCTTCACTTTCTGCCATAAGGGTAGTGTCATCTGCATATCCGAGGTTACTGATAATTCTCCCAGCAATCTTGATTCCAGCTTGTGCTTCCTCCAGCCCAACGTTTCTCATGATGTACTCTGCATGTAAGTTAAATAAGCAGGGTGACAATATACAGCCTTGACGTACTCCTTTTCCTATTTGGAACCAGTCTGTTGTTCCATGTCCAGTTCTAATTGTTGCTTCCTGACCTGCATACAGATTTCTCAAGAGGTGGTCTGGTATGCCAATCTCTTTCAGAATTTTCCATGGTTTATTGTGATCCACACAGTCAAAGGCTTTGGCATAGTCAATAAAGCAGAAATAGATGTTTTTCTGAAACTCTCTTGCTTTTTCGATGATCCATCAGATGTTGGCAATTTGATCTCTGGTTCCTCTGTCTTTTCTAAAACCAGCTTGAGCATCTGGAATTTCATGGTTCCCATATTGCTGAAGCCTGGTTTGGAGAATTTTAAGCATTACTTTACTAGCGTGTGAGATGAGTGCTGTGCATCATATTTTCATGTACTGAATCCTACACATGCCCTATAAACCAAATTGAGGAAATTCAACATGATGTAGGAGGTAATACAAAGGAGTGGGTAGTTTTGCTCAATTGTGTATGATAATCAGAGAGATTTTCTTGTTTTCCCAAGTAGAAATGCAGTTCAAGGGACTAGGTGGAAATAAAGAAAATTCCAGAGTGAGTGCTTTGGCCTCGTGAGGGGATGCAAGCAAAATATCTCAATCAGCTTTGATAATAAGAGCAGTATAATGTTCACTGGAAACCCAACTCAAGCTGGTTTAAGCAGAAAAGGGAATTTATTTGCCTAAACTACTGGAAAACCTTGCTGTTTGTGCCCTAGCTTCAGGTATAGCTAGCTCCACGGCATCAGCAATTTTCTCTCTCTCCATCTTTCGGCTCTGCTTTCTTCTATGCTGACTGCATTCTCGGGCAGGTTCTCCCCATACTATGGTAAAGATTAAGCAACAACTGCTCTGGGTTTACCTGCAGCCATCCTAGCAACCCAAAAGAGAACTCCTCTTTCCCAACAATTATGCACAAGTCAAAGGGCCAACTCCTATTGGTTTATCTTGAGTTGTTTCACGAGGCCCTCCAGCCAAGGGAATAGAATGTTCTGATTATCCAGGCCTGGGTCACATGCCTATCCCTGCAAATGGAAGATGAGGTCAGTTCTCCTCACACATGTTGACCAAATGTAGGGAGGCGTTTGTTCCCTGAAAGAATGTTAGAGCTGCTAAGTGAGAAGATGGGGAAAAGAGATCTGACAGGAGAAACTGAAAGATGACCAATTCAAATAGGACTTGCAGGACCTCACTGTGAGTAGAGCAGTGGGGATCTAGAAGCTCACTAGGTTCTGAACTGGCCCTTAGGGCAGTCCCTTTGTTATCCTTGCAGGAGGCACTAGGTCTCTCCTCCAGGCTTGCCTGCTGGCGTGGCACAGCTGTCTCACCCCTCTGTGCTCCCTGCCTTGGGCTGCTGCCTCTTGCCACCTGCTGCTCCCATGGTCTCTATAACTCACCTTCAGATTCCTTAAGAAGGAAATACTATGTGTCCGGTTATTCCACTCAGTGTTCCTGCCAGGCACCTGCCTGCAGTCCAAGCATCCAGTGTGGTCACGTGACACAGATGAGCCCACTTGCAGGCCAGAAGCAACTAAAGCCAGTTGTCTTAAAATATTTGTAAGGGCAGTAGAAGAGCTTGAAAAGAACCGCTTTCCAGAATCACAGGTTCTGGAACAGGAAAACAATCTATAGGTAAGAAAGAGTGTCAAGAGTTCATCAATTCAAGTACTTTATCCACACAAGTTTATTTCTAAACCAGATGGCTTTTTTCTTTCTCCCTTCTTCTCTTCCTTCCTTCCTTTCCTCCTTCCTGTTTTTCTTCTTTCCTTCCTTCATTTTTTCTTCCTTCTTTTTAATTTTTAAGAAGAGTCATCCTGTTCTCACATCTTGATTATTTGTGAAGTCTCTTACCCATTCCTCCCTCTTACTATGCCCCTCTCCTCTTCTTAATTTGCTTTAGTATGTGAAATTCCTTTCCCACAAATAGAAATTGATGACAAGATTAATGTGGTTAAGAGAAGATTTGTCAGTGTTGCCCTTAAAAGATAGTTTATATTCCTTAAGAGAATATAATGTTGCAGAAAATACTATCAGTTCCATCTTTATAAGTTTCTGGTAACAAATTGTAAAACTTTTAATAGTGGCTTGCTAAAAGGCTTAATCATCTTATTGTCTGGACATTGCTTAATAGATCTCTATCTTCTTGTAGTGGAAGTGCATTCTTTCTTGGTGAGTGCACGCCTGTATATGTGCTCGTGTAGGTGTGTGTGTGCACACTCACATGTGGTATAGGATGGACAGTAACATTTCTCATGTCAGAATCCCTCTTGTACTGGAGTCACTTGGGCCCCAGTTATTAAGTTGCTCCATCAATGTCCCTTCCCCAGTAACTTCAACTTTTAACCTTTGACGGGAGATCTGCTTTTTGTCTTGTTAATTTGTCTCCTTAACCCTTTTTTTCTTGGCTTTTCTCCAATTTACATACATCTTTTCAGAAATGCTGAAACCAAGCAGTACATTCCACTCTAATAAGGACTCATCTGATACCAAACATAGCTGGGCTATTCATTTTACTCCTCTGCATCTCTTGAAAATATGCATTGTGGTAGATGGGCTGCTTTTTAATTGACTTTAACATGACACCCCAACTCAGAGTCGAATCAGGGTCTATAGTGACCCACCAGCTCTTTTCTATCCAGTGGAATTATCTCAGTCAATTGAATGCTGGTGTATTTACAGCCTGTAAGTATCTTGCAATTGTCCATATCGGAGGCCAACTTCTGATTCATTCTTTTGAGTCAATATTTCTCTAATATGACTGTTGCTGTGAATTAGTTTCCTGTCTTTCAAAGATTAGCATTTGTAATATGCAACTTGATATAATATGCACACACAAACCATCAATCTTATTCCCCAAATTCTACAAGTACTTAAAGTATGTGAATTAGAAATTAACCTCATGATTCCCATTAGATGTTTGACTTGTTAGAGTTGGAACCATGAGAGCATGGTTGTGAAAATAAACATAGCAGCAATCAACACCCTGGCTATGAATCTTGTATTTGAGACTGCCACTTGGTATATATTTAAAATCCTTGCAAGGGCTGGTTACATATCATTGAGTTGATATACACAGAATGTTGGTTTCTAGTATAGTAAGCACTATCTGGGTGCGTGTGTGTGATCATTATTGTTTTTATTCAGTCATCTAATTAGCTTTTATATTTCAGGAATGTTAGGAGGGCAGTTACTACACTCTTCTTAGTTTCTAAGATTATATTTCTATCAAGCTCTATCTCTGAATTTATTAAAATATACTCCTCAAAATTTCACTTTTGTAAGAATTGGTTAGAAGCTTCATCTACTTTTCTTCAGAGATAACCCTGTAAGTTAGAAGAATCATATAGTCTTGTGGCTATTGTTGTTGTTCAGTTGCTCAGTTGTGTCCAACTCTTTGTGACCCATGGATTGCAGCATGCCAGGCTTCCCTGTCCTTCACCATCTCCTTCTAAATACTTGAGTAATCATTGCCTGTAAGGAACCTTATGAGGAGGGTGTCTGTCTTAATGCTATTTCAGTTTAGCATTATTTTCCCCCAAAGCAGATTAATAGCCTACTAAGGTGGATTTTATAGAATGGATCTGTCCAGTAGAAGTACAACATGAGTCACAAAAGCAAACCACAAATCGTTTGTGTTTTAAAATTTCCTAGGAGAAGGCAATGGCACCCCACTCCAGTACTCTTGTCTGGAAAATCCCATGGATGGAGGAGCCTGGTAGGCTGCAGTCCATGGGGTCGCTAAGAGTCAGACACGACTGAGCGACTTCACTTTCACTTTTCACTTTCATGCATTGGAGAAGGAAATGGCAACCCACTCCAGTGTTCTTGCCTGGAGAATCCCAGGGACGGCGGAGCCTGGTGGGCTGCTGTCTATGGGGTCGCACAGAGTCGGACACGACTGAGGTGACTTAGCAGCAGCAGCAGCAGCAGTCTGCACATTAAAAAGTATAAACATGCAGATGAAACTAATTATATTAATGTATTTTATTTAACTCAACCTACCTAAAATATTTTCATTTCAACATATTGTTAATCTAAAAATGTTAATGAGATATTTTATGCATACCAAGTTTTCAAAATCTGAAATCTGTATTTTACATTTGTAGCACATCTCAGTTTGGACCAGCTATATTTCAAATTATCACTGACCACATGTAGCTGTTGGCTACCATTTTGGACAGTGCAGATCTAGAATATATCAGAAGAGTAAAAGTCTCAGTTAGAAACAGATCTTGACCCAGAAACACTTAGGCATGTTGACAACCATTCTCACAGATATTGGTTGCCTCGTAGGAGAGTTTACTCATTGCCTTTTATGCTTTAAGCACAGTGGTATGCATAGTGCATAATAAAGTTTTGCCATAATAATCTCTTTTTTTATCTTTCACCTTAACTCTGTTTCTCTACTCTCTAAAATGTATAAGAGAAATATATAAGATCAGCATGTTAAAAAGGATACAGTCTTTATTTTACCTTGTGTCACTGGAAAAAACCCTGATGCTGGGAAAGATTGAAGGCAGGAGAAGAGGGTGAAAGAGGATGAGATGAGTGGATGGCATCACTGATTCAATGGACATGAACTTGGGCAAACTCTGGAGATGGTGAGGTACAGGAAGCCTGGTATGCTACAGTCCATGAAGTTGCAAAGAGTTGGACATGACTTGGCAACCGAACAACAACTCCTAAACCACCAATACTTTGAACGCACAATCATTTGTCATGTCCCACAGCATCCAGCCACACCAATGATTTCAAATAAGTCCTCTGGCTTCTCCTACTAGCTTCCCATTAGCCTTAATATTCGGTGGATAGCATTTCAGATGAATGTTAATCTTCCTTTGTTTTTTTCTCCTATTTCACCTTCGCTTCAGTTCTGTACTTGAGTTTATTTCATTTTAATCCACTCTTTCAACTCTGAATCAATGTGAACACCAGGCAGTAACTCACTGAAGCTCTGGATAAGTCTTCTCCCTTGAGAATGTCTTCAGAAAGGATGGCATCTTTAGAGTGTCAGGAAGTTCACCAGGAATAAGATGAAATGAAGCTACAAAGCAGATGCTAGGAGTAAGAAAATAGCAGTGTTCAATGATGGGGCAAATACGCCTGTCAAAATGAAACTTAAGTGGAAGGGACTGTCAGTGAGGGAAGCTGCCACCCTGTGTCCATTGCCAAGGGACTTGGGGAACTAGCCAAGCCACCCTTAATTGAGTAAAATGACAATCAGCCATGGTGCTAAAACAGAGATGAAATTTATAAATAGGGTTGATAGCAGGATTTTTCCAGCTTCTGATTGCTGTCTGGCTATGGTTCTACCCATAGAAAAATTCTGTCCTTCGAGTGCCAAATTCAGAAGATGATTTTGCCCAACTCGTTACTGCCATATTTTCTGAATCTCTTAAAATAGAATTGGATCATAATTTAGCAAAAAAACTTGACATGTAAAAATGGATGGGCACATACATAGGATGAAGCCAGATTTGTTCAATACGTTTGTCCCATGAATAGTGAGATCGCCTTTCTTAAATTCAGAAATAGTACTGAAGCACAGTTTTTAAACACAGTTTTGCATGGAGAGTGGAGTCTCTTCTCGTAGGATTTTGCTTTGGGGAATGGAAATATGAGATGTTTGTTAAGTCTTTTAGTTTGGTGCCCCCAACACAAGAAAACCCTGTCTTCTTCCCACTCTACCCTGCTGTCTGACATCCCTTCATCTCTCTCTCTCTCTCTCTCTAACACACACACACACACACACACACACACACACACACACACACACAATCTAACATTCTTGAGTCAATACTACATAGCTGAAACTTGAGAAGAATGTTTACCTGCAGAATGTGTTCATGCTTTTTGATAATTACCTGAAAGTCTCAATTGCCTTCTCCAATTCATGGTTAAAGATGGACCAAGGCCTTAGAAATGAACTATCTAATCAACTCAGAGCAGACTGCATAAAGAGACTGGATCTCTGAGAAAGCTCCACAGGCTTCAAGGGATTTCAGGAGGGAACCAAGGCAGTCTCAGAGGCACTTTCATGCCTTGGACTGGCCTCATGCCTTATCCGTGCATCTTTTGGCCTTCTCAGATCTTACTTAGCATGAGCGAATTGAATGCAAATTGGTTGGAGTTTGAAGTTCGAATCTCCCAAATATCAGTCTGTACCAGGGAGCTGGGGAGGTATTTCAGCTTAGACTACTTAACCTTGCATCCCCCTACCTGCTTTCTCTTCCAGATGCTTCCTTCATTTCTGGTCCTTACTTGTGCTCATGCTGTCTTTCCAGACGACCAGTCACTTTTCATCCCTTCCAAATGCTCTTTAATCTCTAGTTTGCACAGACCTTATGGGTCAGGGGTTCTTTAAGTTGCCAGACACTGAGATAGGCAGCCAGTGATAAATGGGTGAACACAACACATTTCTGTCAAAGGACGTAGGGGAGACGGACACTTTACCAAAATCATAATGGAAATCCAAGTGTAAGAAATGCTCCGTGCGTGTTTTGCTTTGTGAGCTCAAAGCTAATAAGGACATGAGGGACATCCCTCCATGTCCATCTACTCACCTCATCTACAAAACAGTGGGTGGATTGAAAAAAAACAGCTAAGAACTTGCCAATGGGTGAAACCAAGCTAAACAAATTGCCAAGATAAGTTCTTCACACTTGCAATGCAACAGAGATGAGAGGAGATTAGTTTGAATGTGTATGAGCCCAGTTTTCTGAGCTGAAAGGGAGCAGAGCCCTAGACCTTAAATTTTCAGTCACTGTTCATTTTGTTATTATATGAAGAAAATGTGCAGTTTCTGTAGCAACGACTCTGTCACAGCTTTATTGCCTCTCTGAGCACTCACTGGCCCAAATCTGCTCACTTTCCAAGCAGAACTAGTGGTGCATTTAGGGACATTTCTCAGAAAGCTGCATTCTTGAGTGAGAATAGTGAACCCCATCACCAGACACTTTTTTATTTTTTGGAATGACATCTCCAGGATCTCTAGAATTTGACATATGAAGCAACTGTGTCTGGTCTGATGAGAAGTATACCTATAATTCCTGTCTCCTTAGGTCAGGTTACTGGAAAGAAAGCTTCAAATCCTACTAAAGGCAGTTCATGAAAATGTTAGCTTCTGGAAAGGTCATAATGGGAAAGACTTCACGATCTTGCTGCTGCTCATATTTCCTGTTGCTGATGCAAGGCAGGCCCTGCGTATTCTCAGTATACTGTCTGGAGAGCAGTCTAAGGTGGGATCGATTGCATATTGCAAACTCATTGTGTGGTAAACTCAATGACAGACCACCCAGACCTCCTGGGAATAAGGCTTGCTTCCAGAGTTGCTGGGAAAGCTGCAACAGATAATCCTTGGCTGCCAGCAACTTATGAGGGCTCAGCAAGTCCACTCAAGGTCATACTCCCTTCCTGGTGTGTCCCCCATCCAATCGCTGATAAGGGGCTATAAAGGCCCAGCCCCCTTTGCCCAACTCAGGACCACTCTGAAGGCTCGTCCTGCAGGGCAGATGAGCTTCTATTAGACTGCATCACAGCTTAGCCTCACTCTCTGCCCAGTTCCTCCCACAGGTATGAATCCCAACAGCAACCTTAATACATGTCTTGCCCACCAAACTCCATCTCAGTCCTCTCCCCAGAGATCTTGACCTGTGACATATCCCGAGGTCCATTTGTTGTCCAGGTCAGATACATCCACACAGGGAGATCAGACTCAAGGCCGTGAGCTACACAATGACCACCAAGTACCTGACAGAGTTCTTGGACACAGGACACAGGGCTGAGCCCTGCACTCAGGACACACCTGGCAGATGACAGTGCTTTCATTCTGTTCCAGTGTCTACTTAAGTGAATATAGATGTTCCCATTTGCCATCTAACTTTGATCATGACTTACTGCACTCTCCTTGGAGAAGGGAATCACATGCCACCTCTCCCAAGAGGAGTCCTTTGGGCTTCCCTCTGACCTCCTCTTTTGCTCCCAGTGTTTGCTTCTCACGGCCTTTATCACCCATTCCACAAACACCTCTGGACTATACCCCATGTGCCTGGTACTCTGCCCAGTGCCAGCAGTGCAGAGGTGGAGACACAGTCCCTGGGTCAAGAAGCTCACCATCTATACCAGAGATAAGCAAATAAACATGTAATTAGAGTGTACTATGGCCGGTGATATTATAGAGGTGGGATGCCTATGAGGGTCGTCCAACCTAGCCTGGGAGGCCAGGCCGCAGGGGTGTGACAACAATGCAGGTGTCAATGAACACTTTTCAGGAAGGTGATGGCAGAGCCTAGTCTTGGAGGACTGCTATGTGTTAACCAGGTATAATGGTAGTCTATGTATTCTTATAGCTGCTGTAACAGATTACTACAAACTCAGTGGCCTAAACAATGCAAATTACTTCTCTCATAGTTTTGGGGACAGATATCTGAAATTAGGTTTTCTTAGTTAAGGTCAAGATGTTCTAACTCCTTCTGGAGGGTCTAGGGTAGAATTCTTTTCCTTGCCTTGTCTGAATTTTAGAGGTTCCCCATATTCCTTGGCTCATGGCCTCTTCTTCCTTCCTCCAAGCCAGCAGCATAGCATCTTATCTCCTCTCTGATCTCTGCTTCTATCCTAATAGCTTCTCTCTCTTGCTCCTCTTTGTTGTTGTTCAGTCACTAAGTCATGTCTGACTCTTTGCGACCCAATGGACTGCACCATGCCAGGCTTCCCTGTCCTTCACCATCTCCTGGAGTTTGCTCAAACTCATGTCCATTGAGTCGGTGATGCCATCCAACCATCTCATCCTCTGTCATCCCCTTCTCCTCCTGCCTTCAATCTTTCCCAGAATCGGGGTCTTTTCCAATGAGTTGCTCTTCACATCAGGTGACCAAATATTGGAGCTTCAGTTTCAGCATCAGTCCTTCCAGTGAATATTCAGTGTTGATTTCCTTTAGGATTGTTGGATCTCCTTGCAGTCCAAGGGACTCTCAAGAGTCTCCTCCAGCACCACAGTTCAAAAGCATCAATTCTTCAGCACTCAGCCTTCTTTATGGTCCAACACTTACATGCACACATGACTATTGGAAAAACCTCCTGCCTGTCTCTCATAAGGATCCTTGTTTGTCATGACATTGAGGCCACTCAGATAACCTAGGGTCATCTCCCCACATCAAAATCCTTAACCTAATCATATTTGTAAAGCCCCCTTTGCCATGTAAGGTAACATATTCAGGGACTAGAATGTGGATACCTTTGGGGCAAGGTATTCTTCAACCTCCAACATCGGTGACCCTGGCCAAGTCAAGCATACCAGGCAGAGAGATGAACATGGACAGGGCAGGAGGAATGTGGCCAGTGTCATTTGGGCAGCTCCAGACATTTCATAAGGTGGAAGCATAAGTTTCAAGACAGGCATGTCAAGAGATCAAGCTGGATAAAGATGCAGGAGAGCCAGTTCATTCAGGCACTGTGTCTGGAGGTTGAATTATAATTGTGATTTGTCACCCTATTTGCTCATGAGTATCTGAGGCCGCTATTTAGGTCAACATCTTCTTGATGCCGCTGAAGCTCTGGTCAGGGACTGGCACAGGACAGGAGCTCAGCGTGTGTGTGGCATCAACAAATGCTAGTTGTGCCCTGTTGTGACACTGTGGTGAGAGGCAGAATGGAGTAAGCAGAGAACTAGAGGTACCAGAGCCCGTCTGGCATGCTCTTGGACATGGTTTTTGTGGCAGTGTGACTGGCCTTCATGAGCTCGCTGGCACAGACATTTCCTGAGCCAGCAGTGTGTGGGGCACAAGCTGGGGAAGTCTTTTTGGAGAGCTTACATAATTAAGACTGGAGATGTCTTCATCGTTGAAGCTGGAAAATGGGTACATGAGGGTTTATTATGTTCTTCTCTCTACCAAATTTTTTCATAATATAAAGCTTTACAAAGTTTATATGAGTAGAGCTGAGGTGCACAGAGCAGCCTAGAAAGTACAAGTGAAAGTGAAAGTCGCTCAGTCGTGTCCGACTCTTTGCAACCCCATGGACTATATAGTCCCTGGAATTCTCCAGGCCAGAATACTGGAGTGGATAGCCTTTCCCTTCTCCAGGGGATCTTCCCAACCCAGGGATCGAACTCAGGTCTCTTACATTGCAGGCAGATTCTTTACCAGCTGAGCCACAAGGGAAGCCCGAGAATACTGGAGTAGGTAGCCTATCCCTTCTCCAGGGGATCTTCCTGACCCAGGAATCGAACTGGGGTCTCCTGTATTGCAGGCGGACTTTTTACCAACTGAGCTATGAGGGAAGCCCAACTGGCCCCCAAATGGGAGAGGTAATGATTGGGACCAGACCATGGTTAAAAATGATGATGATAAAAATCTTAACGGCTGCACCTCACACTGCTCAAAATGGCCATCATCAGAAAGTCTACAAATAATGAATGCTGGAGAACACGTGGCAAAAAGGGAGCCCTCCTACATTGTTGGTCAGAATATAAATTGGTACAGTCATTATAGAGAACAGTATGGAAGTTCCTTAAAAGACTGAAAATACAGTTGCCGTATGATCCAGCAATCCCACTCATGACATATATCCAGAAAAGATGAAAACTTTAATTCAAAAAGATACATGAAGCTTCATGTTTATATCTGCACTATTCATAATAGCCAAGACATAACAGTCAATAAAACAGCCTAAATGCCTATCAACAGATGAATGAATAAAGAAAATGTGGTACATATATACAATGGAATATTAATCAGCCATAAAAAAGAACAAAATAATGCCATTTGCAACAACATGGATGAACCTAAGGATTATCATACTGTCACAATAAGAGACATAGATGCATAGAACAGTCTTATGGACTCTGAGGGAGAAGGTGAGGGTGGGACGTTCTGGGAGAATAGCATTGAAACATGTATATTATCATATGTGAAACAGAACACCATTCCAGGTTCGATGCATGAGACAAATGCTCAGGGCTGGGGCAATGGGATGACCCAGAGGGATGGGATGGGGAGGGAGGTGGGAAGGGGGTTCAGAATGGGGAACACATGTAAACCCATGGCTGATTCATGTCAATGTATGGCAAAAACCACTACAATATTGTAAAGTAATTAGCCCCCAACTAAAATAAATAAATTTATATAAAAAAAAAGATTATCATACTGTCAGACTGAGAAAGACAAACATTTGTGGAATCTAAAAAAAATGATACAAAGGAACTTATTTACAGAACAGAAATAGACTCACAGACACAGAAAACAAACTTATGTTTACCAAAGAGGAAAGAAGGATGGATGGATAAACTGGGAGGGAATCTGGGTTTAAGAGATATACACTACTATTTAATATATATAAAATAAACAAGGACTACTGTATAGCACAAGAAAATATATTCAACATCCTATAAAAAGAAAAGTTCATGTCAGTTGCTTAGTGGAGAACACCTGTGCAAATGCTTCATAAACTGTAAAACTTTGCATATCCCGAAGGAGCTTTTCTTCAGTTCTTCATACAAACATTTTTTTCCTCAGAAATTAGGCCATTTGTTTTCAATTTTTTGATACCTGAGTGTGTGATACATGAGACAAATGTCCTTCCCATCCAGGAACCTCAAGCCCCCTAGAATAATTCCTTCTTGACAGCTTCCCTCTCACGCCCTCAGTCTAAGCTGTATTGGTTTCTCTTCTCTGCCCCTGGTCTTCAGACGCTGAAGGATGCCAGCGACAACGCACGCAAGGACTTCCACCGCGAGGCCGAGCTGCTGACCAACCTCCAGCATGAGCACATTGTTAAGTTCTATGGCGTCTGCGTGGAGGGTGACCCACTCATAATGGTCTTCGAGTACATGAAGCACGGGGACCTCAACAAATTCCTCAGGTACGGGAGGCACCAGGAGCCAGGTGGGAGTTAGGCTCCATACGATCTGGGGGTAAGGACAGGAAGTTCCCAGGAATGACCAAGGGGCCCCTGGACTTTTCTCTGGAACCACCTATCCTGGTGACAACACCAATGCCTGCCACAGAAAAAGAACCCAAGTCCACTGCATTGCTTCTTTTCCCAAACCAACAAACTCTACTAATGTGACACTAATGATTCCACTCCTTCCCACCTGCTTTTATTGAGTGTTGGTTTGTTAAATGGTACATGACATGTACATCTGAGATGGGCCTTAGGATCTCTAGGAGTTTGCCTGGTGGATAAGGGAAGAGTGTTGTTCTGACAAAGGAAACAGCAAGAGCTCAGTCTCCCAGGTGTCATGGGGAAAGGCTTGGGCTGGTGAGAGTGATGAGTCTTGGAGACACCTGACAACACAAAAAACCAGGGCCAGGGGAGGTTTAGACAAGGAGGTAGGAGGAGTCATGGCTGGAAAGATGGACATTTGGACTTTGTTCTGAGGACAGAAAGCAGACCAGGAGGTCAGCAGGTCAGAGGATTGAGTGAAAAGAACACCATCAAAAGAGTGAAATGTCTAGAAGGAAGAACAGGTCCAGGGAAGACTCAGGATTGGGACTCAAGTCAAGTCTCTGAAGTCAGGA
Organism: Giraffa tippelskirchi; assembly: GCF_054371585.1. Lineage (NCBI taxonomy): Eukaryota > Metazoa > Chordata > Mammalia > Artiodactyla > Giraffidae > Giraffa > Giraffa tippelskirchi. Next base: position 194,808,871 of record NC_137275.1, read on the forward strand.
AAAGATGGCCAGCTTCACCTGGAGGTTGTGTGGTCAGGGAGAAATTGGAAGGTGGCAAAATGAGGAAAGGGGAAGCATGGTGGATAAAAAGGAGTTGTTGGGTTGCTAAATAGGGTTGTCGCTTAGATTTCCAGCACTGGCCAAACTGGGTCTTGTTTCAGTGGCAGGTTCTCAGGCAGATCCCTTCCTTGGGGCAATGGGTGCAGGAGCTATTGTGATGGCTAATGTTGTGTGTTAGAAAAGGCTAACAAATTGTTAGTCGCTCAGTCATGTCTCACTCTTTGCAACTCCATGGACTATAGCCCGCCAGGCTCCTCTGTCCATGTGATTCTCCAGGCAAGAATACTGGAGTGGATAGCCATTTCCTTCTCCAGGGGCTCTTCCAGACCCACAGATCAAACCCAGATCTCCTGCATTACAGGCAAGTTCTTTACTGTCTGAGCCATCAGGTAAACCCATTGTGATGGCAGGTAATCAATAGATGTTGCACCCGTAGCCTTACTTCTCTGACACATTTTCCTCTTCATTTTGGTTGAGGGATCCATAATCCTGGGAAAGTTACACCTTTTGTGTTATTGCAGCACTTAGACTATTCTGCTTTCCTCCAGTTTCTATAGGACTGGAGAGAGCTTTCCAATAAAATCAGCACCAGTAGCTTCATGCAGCCACTGGAAAGTTCAGGAAACGTATAATTTAAGGAATAAGTCAATTGCTGACAGAAAGTGAAATGGGGAGAGGTACTACTGTGTTTAGAAATGGCATCCCATGGCTTGTACGATCTGGATCATTTTGACCGTCTCTAGCCTCATGAATACACATACACAGGTGGTAGGAGAGAGGACAGTGGGAGCTTATACACAGTTTGACTCATCTAATGAGAAAGGAAGAAAAGAAGCTGCATTTAATTGAGGTCTAGCTGCTTATAGGAGAACTAATTTCCTTCTATTCCCATGTTCTAGGCTATGTCCCTATTTTAAAATGGTGCTTTCCCCAAACTGTAGAATAATAAATTCAAATGTACTCACCTGGATTCAAGTAAATGCCTCTGTGAGCTCAGATTGTGCACGTGTGTATGTGTGTGTGTGTGTGTGTGTGTGTGTGTGTGTGTTGATTCCTTTACTCTCAGCTCCATCCCTAGTTTTCCTCCATGCCTTCCAGAAGGAGCAGGCACCTGATTCTCCCTTGGCAGCTTGTACAGGGCGGGGAGTTGTTGAAAACCTCCTCTGCTCAATTTCAGAACCTGCTGGATTCTGGGAGCAAAAGGTTTTCTATGCCAAGAATCAGGTTCTCAGGTGCAAGGATGTACTGTGAACTAGTCTGTCCTCTCCTTCTGGGAGGGAACCATGTCCTTACGCTGCCATGAATTGTGTCCTCAAGTGTCATTGGAACTTCTCTGTGAAGACAGATGTCTACAGTTATCCTCCTACCCCTTTTATTCATCCCAAAGCCATTGAGGACCAACAGGAACAGGCCTTATGTTAGGTTGGCTGGGAGATGAGGAGTCAAGCATGGTCCTTGCTTTCAAGGAGATTACAATTTTTCCTCTTAGAATTCTCCTGAATTACCTTCCAACGAAGGGAATATAGAAAAGGGCCCTTTTTTCAAGTGATAACAGCTGTTTATTGGGCGTTCCCTGGTGGTCCAGTGGTTAGGACAAGGCACTCTCATTGCTGGGAGCCAGGTTTAATGCCTGGTTGGGCAACTAATATCCCTCAAGCCTCAAAACAGCTATTTATTGAGTCTTTCTAAGCATTCTAAATGTTTTAAATATATCAACTTAATAAGCTATTATTACCATTATCCCTGGGGCTTCCTATGTGGTGCTGGCAGTAAAGAATCCACATGCCAATGCAGGAGACCTAAGAGATGCATGTTCGGCCCCTGGGTGGAGAAGATCCCCTGGAGGAGGGCATGGGAACCCACTCTAGTATTCTTGCCTGGAGAATCCCATGGACAGAGGAGCTTGGCGGGCTACAGTCCATGGGGTTGCAAAGAGCCAGACATGACTGACGCAACTTAGCACAGCAAAAAGCACACCAACGTCCACAGCATACAGTTGAATAAAACAGTCACATGACTAGTGAATGACAGAGCTGAGACTCAAACCCACAGCCCCTGGCTGCAAACCCCATTGTCTCAACCATATCAACACTTCCTCTTGGAGGGGCCATTAAAAACCAGAAGGAAGCAGTGTTTTGTAGTGTTCTAGAGCCCCAGGAGTGTGGCTGAGTGCTTCTGCCACCCACACTGGGAGACAACAGGCCAAGGCAGAGAGGGAAGCCTCCCTGGTCAGAATCCTGACCCTGCTACCTGCTCCACAAGCCCAGAGGGGCTCTCCCCTCTTGAGGCATGTTCTCCTGAAAGAGGTGAAATATGTTGTTATTTCCGAGAGCTGCAGGGTACCCTGTGGAGTGAAGCAGAGAGGTGTTGTCACCTTTGCTTGCACTTCTCTTAAGAACTTAATTAAAAGCCTTGCCTGCCCTCTTTTTACACCAGGACTTTCTACTCAAGATACCGAGAACTGAGCAGGAGAAATGTCTGGTTAAAAATGCAGGAGCCCGCCCCACTCCCCAGGGGAGGGGGTACAGGGCAGGGGGCCCTGGAGAGTGCCTGCTTTCCGGTGCTGTGGAGTGGACTGCTGCAGGATGGGGGTTTTGCACAGAGGTGGCCTTTTGCATTGGCCTCTAACTTTTTCTCTTTCCTAAAGTCTCTGCCACGGAAAGATTCTTAGAGGAGTATGGATTTCTGGGGCTGACACAAGGCTGTGTCCCCTCCCCTATCACTTGTGCGTGTATATTCATGAGGTTGTGTGCAGGTGTGCCCAGTTGCTTCAGTCCTTGCCAACTCTCTGCTATCCTATGGACCATAGCCCATCAGGCCTCTCTGTCCATGGGCTTCTCCAGGCAAGAATACTGGAGTGGGTTGCCATGCCCTCCTCCAGGGGAGCTTCCCCACCCAGGGATTGAACCCGCCTCTCTTAGGTCTCCTGCATTGGCAGGTGGATTATTTACCACCAGCACCACTTAGGAAGCCCCATTCATGATGTTATAGAGGGTCAAAATGATCCAGACTGTACAAGCCATGCGGTGCCATTTCTAAACACAGCAGTACCCTTTCCCCCTTCCACTTTCTCTCAGCAATTGACTTGTTCCTTAAATTGTACAGTTCCTGATACTTGCAGTGGCTGCATGAAGCTCCCAGTGCTAATTTTGTGGAAAGCTCTGTCCAGTGCCTGTAGAAACTGGAGGACAGAGCGGTCTAGGTGCTGCCATGATGCAGAAGGTGTAACTCCCAGGATTACGGATCCATCAACCAAAATAAAGAGGAAAACATGTCAGAGAAGAAAGTTTGTGGGGACAACATCTACTCCAGTATTCTTGCCTGGAGAATCCCATGGACAGAGGAGCCTGGAGGGCTATGGCCCATAGGGTGGCAGAGAGTTGGAAATGACTGAAGCAACTTGGCACGCCTGCACGCAACCTCATGAATACACAGGCATACGTGATAGGAGAGGGTCAGTCAGTCAGTAAGTTCAGTCGCTCGGTCATGTCCGACTCTTTGCTACCCCATGGGCTGCAGCACGCCAGGCTTCCCTGTCCATCACCAACTCCCAGAGCCTACTCAAATTCATGTCCATCACGTCCGTGAGAGGGTACACAGCCTTATTTCAGCCACAGATTACCTGTCGTCACAGTAGTTCACTTTTTGAACTAAATCTGTGACTATTTCACCCTGGATTACATTCTCTGGGTGTTTCAGGATTTCTCATAATTTATGTGAATCTCTAGACCCCTTTCCTGGCATTTCCTATGATGAGTGAAAATACTGTCACTTTCCCCTGCCCCTTTAGTACTAGGAAGGATTGGGCTTGAGTAACCTTTAGTGAGGGGACGGGGCCAGTTCTGACCCTCATCACAGGCCAACCACAAAAAGAAAGGCACAGGGGATAATGCATGTCTTCATATCACCATCGATTTCTTTTTTTAAGGAAAACTTTGTTTCAAAGCCTTTCCCTCTGGCTCTCAATTGAAAATCCACAAGGCACCATACAAGCAGTGTCTAAAGCCTCTTCTGTCAGTGTAATCTTATTAGGAAGGTATAGTCAGTATCCCTACTTCACAGAATGAGGAAGCAGGCCCAGAGATGTCTGCACCCACTGAGGTCAAAACTAGCATGTTAGAAGGAGACAAATTCATTTCTGATAACCTAGAACCTTAGCCACTCTACTGTAAGACTTCTTACTCCAGTGAGAGAGTCTGAGCAGAAAGAAGCCAAGGCTTTTCCTGTGTTCTCCTCGGTGTGACCATTGGCATTTAGGGCTGGAGTTTGAATGGAAGTGAAATAAATGTGTTAGGATTTGCCTTGTACAAAAACAGGAAAGGTTATATCCAGATGTTTTCAGATAAAAGGAACCTAAGTGACAGCCCCAGTGGCTCAGTCAGTAAAGAATCCACCTGCAATGGAGGAGATCCAAGTTTGATCCCTGGATCAGGAAGATCCCTTGGAGAAGCAAATGGCTACCCACTCCAGTATTCTTGCCTAGGAAATCCCATGGACAGAGGAGCCTGGCAGGCTACGGTCCATTGGGTCACAAGAGTCAGACACGACTGAACAACTAAAGAGCAACAACAAACTAGACTCGCTAAAGGACTTTCCCGGGTCATAGGGCTGGACACAGCCAGAACTGGGAAATTCCCCACCTCCTTGTCCAGTGCTATTCTCTGAAAATGCAAGAACAAAATATCTGGTGACAGTGTGTTTTGGGAGCCACTGTGGCTGGAGCCATGGTGGGAGGGGCTGTGGGGCTGGCCGGTAGGAGGAGGGGCAAAACAATTTGGATGTTCTTGGATAATTCTGGCTCTTATTTTCAAATACTGATACAGCTCTGGAACACTGTGGATGGGGTCACCCACTTTAAAATTTGTTTAGAATCTTCTATGTTTATTTGAAGTGCTTCCAGCTGTCCTGAAGGATCTTCTCCCTTGTTTGCCTTTGGGAGGGAGAAGCCCTTAGACTGTCCCGGCAGGTCCAGCAGCAAAAGTAGCCTTTACTCCTGGCCCTGTAGCGGCCCCTCAGTCCATTAGGGCAGTGACTCCAGTCTTAGCTCACCAGGCAGGATTCCAAGTTGGGGAATGCGGGGTGGAGATAAGGGGTTAACAGTGGCATCCTAAGACTGAGACCCTCCCTTCCCTGAAGCACATGCCACTGTTCAGATGCCTTAAGTTGCCACACAGCTGGGAAAAAACTGGATAAGACAGAAGATAAAGAAGATAAACAACAGCACCATACTTCACCACTCCCCACACATAGTATGGGGAATAAAAGTTGCCCCAGTGAAAGACTAAATGTATTGTGATTCAAAAAGCTGCCCTCTGTGGTGGCCAGTGCAGATGGAGCTGGAGATCAGGGATGGGGGTGAGCTGAAGGAGATGGCATTTTTCACTGGGAATGAATGCCTGGGATGAGGATGTCCAGTTATTCTGCCGAGCTGGGCTTGAGGATAACCAGGGTAGCTTGAAACCATGTCGGGCCATGGAACAGGTGAAGTGGGGGAGATTAGAGCTGCACTCTGGAGGGACCAGCCTGGGTGGGGGCCCTCTGCTGCAGGACTTGGCTGAGAGGGGGAGAGTTGGGGCTCCTGCTGGGGTGCAATGACCCCTGAGTCCAGGAGAGTGAAACTCTCCCCCAGTGTTTTGTTTTAATTTGCATTTTTTTGTTGTTCTTCACTTAGTTTTTGCTTCAGCCACCCACTGCTTTCTAGGGTTTTGGAATCTTGCCAGTGCCTGACCCCAGCGTAGTTCCAGAGCCCTAAAAGGTGAACCTGTCTGTATGTTGAGGGAGCACTGTTCAGGCCCACGGGGTCCTGGAAATGTTAGACTTTCTGGGAAATGAAGTCTGGGTACTCTGGAGGCTTTGGAGGTAAAACTATGGATGGATTGTCCTTGCCTCCTATTTCGCTAAGGCAAGCAGTATCCTCCCACGCCAGCAGCTGATGAGGGGCACAGGACCCCTCAAGGCAAAGAGCCGAGGCTCCATGAGGCCTTCCATGTCCTCCCCAGGGCGCACGGACCAGATGCAGTGCTGATGGCTGAGGGCAACCCACCAACGGAGCTGACGCAATCACAGATGCTGCACATCGCCCAGCAGATCGCTGCAGGCATGGTCTACCTGGCGTCGCAGCACTTTGTGCACCGAGACCTGGCCACCCGAAACTGCCTGGTGGGCGAGAACCTCCTAGTGAAGATTGGGGACTTCGGCATGTCCCGGGATGTGTACAGCACTGACTACTACAGGGTGAGTGGTTGTACCTGTGAGGAGACCCCAGGGCCCTCCTTCCCTGGGGACCTCTTGTTGAATTCATGTGCTAGGGCTGCCACAACAGAATACTACAGGCTCAGTGGCTTGCACAGCAGAAGATGATTTTCACACAATTCTGGAGGCTGGAAGTCCAAGGTCAAGGTGACAGTAGAGGTGGTTTCTTTTAAGGCTTCTCTCCTTGGCTTGCAGTCTGTGCCTTCTTGCTGTGTACGTCCTCACATGGTCTTTTCTTTGTGCACATACATCCCTGGGGTCTCTTTCTGTGTCTAAATTCTTCTTATAAGAATGCCAGTCAGACTGGTTTAGAGCCCACCCTAATGGCCTCATTTTAGCTTAATCACCTCTTTAAAGGCCCATCTCTGAATACAGCTGTATTCTGGGATACTAGGGAATAAGGCTTCTACATATAAATCTGGGGAGGACATAATTCAGCCTGCAACAACATCCTGCCCTTTCCATGGTTCTCTAGATATCATCAAGAGAAAGATTTCAGCATGAGAGTTGTGCCAGGGGAAGCCTGAGGACTTTAGGAGGCCACGAAGTTAAAGGATTTAGAGGTTTGGTTTTGATTTTGTGAAATTATGCCTGGAGCCATTTGTTTGAGGTTTGACTTTAGGTGAACTTGTTCACATAAATGAAGGTACACTAAGATGTTGGAAGTTCCCACTGAGAACCATCTTGGTTGGTGGCCATCTTGGTAAGAGGTTCTGTCCTACCCAGTCTGTCTGGGGTTCTACCCTTTAACATGCTAATGGCTAGAATTGTATTCAATGATGCAAATCCACTGATTACCTGGAGTTGGCCCCCTTGGAATATTAGATTTGTTAACTGAGATCTCAGAACTCGGGTATGAAAGAAAAGAGTCATTTCTGGAAACTGGGAAGTTGTGATATTGAAAGTGAAGATTTGGGGTCATGTTCTACCATCTCAAACCCTCCATTTTTTTTCTTGTTGTCATGCTTGATTTTTAAGGGCAGAGGGATGTAGGGAGGAAAAGAAATAAGTGTTCTAGAAATATATCACCTAAAAAAATAAAACCTATAAGTGAACTAACTTTTGTACTAGATTGGGCCTGGTGAAACACATGCGTGTCCTTGCCTTTGTTCGTCCCATCATGACTTCTCTTTGAGGAAGAACCTCCTCCTTTTGTCTCCTGCACTCCTCCTTGCAGCCTCCCTCACCTCAACGTCTGCCTTTTAGCTGAGCTGACTTTGCTACAATTAGTCTAAGACAATGAACCCATTGCCTAGCTGCATATTCTTCTGTAGATTGTTTTGTGGGATTTCTTCCTTTGTCATTTTGATAAGCATTTTAATAAGCACCTGTTCTAAGTCTAGTGATGACTAGTTTGGTCTAGAAAGCTAAAACATGGCAGGAGGTTACATGCCAATGGATGTGTGTTCTCTGTTAGCTCTGCGTCCTTGGCAGGAAGTGGAGAGATGGGGGCACTTCCCTGTCCCAGGAGACAAACGAACACATGGGTTCTTCCTCAAAAACAATCTCTACTGATCTTGATGAGCATCCAGGGAAGAAACATGTGGCCCTGGCAATGGCTCTCCCTTTCACATTAAGTTAATAAAGGTTTCAGAGTGGTCTGGCACAAAATAAGTGCTCAGTAAATATTTTCAACTTTATCATTATCCAAATCAATAAAGCTATGCTTCATTCTCAAAGCTGTGACGGAACAAGGTGGAACTCAGTGTCCTTTTCTACAATCTCTAGAAAAATAATTCTGAAGAAAAAGACTGAGAAACTTAACAATATGAAGATAAATTACCCAATTATAAAATAGTAAAAGATTTAAGTTTCTTTTGGTGCCCCCAAAGAAAATATACAAATAGCCAATAAGTGCATAAAATGATGCTCAACATCATCAGTCATTAGGGAAATGTAAGCCAAAACCACAATGAGGTACCACTTCACATCCACTGGGCAAAACAGACAATAAGAAGTGTTAACAGGGATGTGGAGAAATTGGAACCCTCATAAATTGCTGGTGGGAATGTGAAATGGTGCAGTTGCTTTAGAAATAGTTTGGCAGTTCCCCAAAATGTACAACAGAGAGTCATCATATAACAGAAATTCTACTCCTTGGTATATACCCAAGAGAATGAAAACCATATGTACACACACACACACAGGTACACAAATGAAATAGCAGCATTATTCGTAATAGCTCAAAAGTGGAAACAGTTTAAGTGTCCATCAAATGATAAACAGATAAACAAAATGTGATCATCCGTATGATGGACTATTATTCATTAATTAGAAGGAACGATGTACTGATTCATGCTACAATATGAACCTTGAAAACATTATTATGGTTAAGTGAAGGAAACCAAGCACAAAAGGTCACATACTACATGATTCCATTTATACAGAATATCCAGAATAGGCAAATCTACAAAACAGGAGGTAGATTAGTGGTTGCCAGAAGCTGGGGGACAATGGAGAATGAGAAGTGACTGGGTCTGGATATGGAGTTTCTTTCTGGAGTGATGAAAATGTTCTATAATTGTGTAGTGTGATGGTTGTTTAGTATGTGTGTAAATATAATAAAAGTCATTGAACATGTACTTTAAAAGGGTAAATATTACGGTATAAGAATTATATCTTGATTTAAAAAGCCTCAAAAATACTAGCAAAGCAATGACCATCATTATAGACATGAGAATTTGTCCTTGGTCATTGATGCATTTTAAAGCACTGACATTTGTCATCTGCCGTATATTCTGATTTTGTTAAAAAGAAAATCCTCCGCTTAGTGACATTTGCTTGAAGTATATCCTTCTGAGTAGATTGGAGGAAGTAATGATTCCCAGTTTCTTTATTTCTTAGGTGTTCTTTACAGAACTATCCCAGTCATTAAGAACCGTGCTTCAGGTGCCGCATTGATTTAATCCCCCCGCCATGGTCCCTACTCAGTTGCAGCTGCAAGGTTTATATGTTCACTTTGTTGTTTGCTGTTCCCATTGAGGATGAGGAGAAAGAACCAGCCTTACCTTGACCTCTGTGACAGGTGGGCCGGGTGGGATTTGGTACACGGTGGATGATAAGCATAAGGACTGGCCAGTTTAGTAGTAGCTTAGAAAAAATAAGAAATTATGAATTTCATGCTGCTGTCTCTAAAATTTTCAAATGGCAATCTACTTTTTGGTTCTATGAAAGTATTTATTGTCATAGAACTCATTTGTAGAATATCTTGGCTTATTCCAATATCAAAAGCCTATCCATGGAGTTCATTCTCTTGAAGCCATTGCTTCAAAGAAGCCATTGCTCTGTTTCTGCATGTGAGTCCAGCATGACTTTGTGTGGCTATCTCCCAGGACACTTTTGCTTTCACATGAGTTACCCACCTGTTGGATCATCCATAAGCTTAGTATTAAGCCCGTCCCCATCATGGTTTCTCTTCATCGTTTCTGCCATGGAAGCTGGGGAATCTGTTCCCCTTACAGCTCATTTGTGGGCACATTTTTGTAGTTATTTTGTTATTAATTTCTTCAAAAGCTTTCACACTCCAAGGTGGGGAACTGCTGTGGCTGATGTGGGCTATCATCATCACCACTGTTAATATCCTTCCTGCACAGTAGTGGAGGAGGACTTTTGTCTTCACCAAGGGTATCTTCCATGAAAAGATCCTGTTTGGGCATGGAGTCAACTGGACTAAGGAGTTACATGTTCTTTATCTTTAAGCAAGAACCAATCCCACTGGCAGCCTGAGCCTTCTGCTCATGGTAGCTTGTGAGCTGCCTTGCGGGGTGGCCCCAGCTCTGTGTGATCCATGGCAGGAGGGGCGGGTGGCAGCTGTTCCTCCATCATGGGGGAGCTGGCAGCACCAGGAAACGGCTGCCTCAAAGCTTCCACCCTGTTGCAGCTGAGCTAATTATATCTTCCTAAAGAAGGAAGAAATCGGAACACTACATTTGCATTGAAACCAGCCTGATATGGCAGGTCCAAAATTACTCCAGCATTTATGTTCTCTGAATTGTTTTAATTAGCAGCTCTGCAGTACCAGTCTTTCATTTCGTTTTTATTCCTTCCCTCCACTGGCAAAGCCTGGCATTTAGGAAGCATCTGAACCAGATTTCTGTCACATTCTGCCTGTCAGAGACCTAGGATCTCAGTCTACTTGATCATTACTATGCCTCAGTAGATACACTGAATTTTTTTAAATGTGTACTTTGGTATTTTCCATGATTTGGTTTCAACATGTCTTTAAAATGGGTGGTGACCATTGGTGAGTACAGAGCCCCAAAGATCTGGAATTCTCAGTTTTAAGTCTTATACAACACTTTGAATTTTAGTTTTATGGTGGTGGGGGTAAGCAATCCTATCCTTTAATTCATCTTTCTCTTAAGGAAAAACAAGGAAACAGAATTAGAAAGCTCATTAATAGTGGACATTTAAAGAAGCAAGTGAATCTAACTTGGTTAAAGGCCATGGTGAGAATCCTAAAGTGTTAAAATGATATAAACAAGTCCGGAAATCATCTGCAAGTGCTTAATACAGTTTATCAACAGCAGAGAGAAAGGAAGACGAGTTTTGTTAAAATAAGCTGATATAACAAGTAGCAAAAAGAACTGTTTCGAACTTTAGGTACCTTGTCCCTTACTCTGCCTACCCCGGAGGAAGAGGGGTGATAAACTAGAAAATAAAGTCTTGAACCATAGAGGAGAGATGGCTTAGGTAATTTAAAAACTGGACAAGCACATGAGAAATAATCAAGGGTTAATTTTCATACCTTGATCTTGAAAAAAAAAGTGTTTATTTGTTAAGGAATATTTGCTTGTAATGCGAGCATTTCTAAACAGATAGGTAGGTAGATGATAAATAGATAGATGAGTAGATAGATTGTTGAGTAGATAGTAGATCATTATCTACTACAGTAGATAGTAGGTAGTAGATCATTCCACAGATGTTTTTACTGTGCTGTGTAAAATGCTCAGGTCATCCCCACTATGAGGAGCAGCACTATGTCTACCTGGTGATAACTGCTGATTCCTAAGAGATAACTTCAGTTCCACCACCTCCCTGACTTCCTCCAAGCAGAATAATGCTGACAAATCTGTGATCCCTCAATACTTCTTAGAAATAAGCATTACAGCACAGAGCATTTTGCATCATGGAAATCTGCTCATGTCTTCTCCTTGATATGAGAGCAGAGAGAGGACAAATCTTATATATCTTTGTATCTGTGCAAACCGGCAGAGTGCATGGCACAGACTAGGTATGCTGAACAGGACACATATAAGGAAAAGCCTTGATGAATGTGTCTTCTTACCTCTATTGATGAAAACTGAAGATACTCAGACTTGCAGATAGGCCTGGTGCTGGGTCTAGGAGCACTGCCTTCAGGAAGTAAAGCTAGAGATATAGGAACATCTTTATCTCAGACAATTTATTTTCAGTAGAAAGCCCAGAGCTGAAACTTATTTACATTAACACTATAATGGACAAACTTCCTCTGATATATTTGCCTAGAACCCTTAAAACCAGACAGAACATTCATTTAAAAAGGCAACACATCTTATTCCTGAAAGAAGAATATTCTCTATGTCATTAACTCTCTTTTGCAGATACCATGTCCTTATTTTTCTCTTTAATAGATACTCACACGACGACTCTTAACTTTCACACAAACATTTATAGACCTTTCCAGTTAGGTTCTTTTGATTAAAGTGGCCCCAGAAACATAAGAGGTTGTTTATTCTTTGAAATCATCTTTAATTTTATGCCTCGATCAACAGTGAGAGAAAAAGCACAGTTCAGAGGAACCTGCCTGTTGGACAGAAATCAGAACATTGAGTTCAGACTAATTCTATGTTAAAGTAGATTTGCATAAATTGTTTTAAGATTCTAAATTGACTCAATATGTATTCAAGCCTCCCTAAGAACCTTTCACATATGCTTTGGAGTTGTAACAGGGTGGGTGAGTGTCCGTTTATTCATTGATGCAACACACATTAATGAAGCAGCTGCCATGTGCTAGATACTGTACTAAATAATAAAGGCTGAGTCTTTAGACATGTGATAATGGCTTCCCTGGTGGCTCGGCAGTAAAGAACCTGCCTGCAATGTAGGAGATGTGAGTCTGATCTCTGGGTTGGGAAGATCCCCCCTGGAGGAGGGCATGGCAACCCACTCCAGTATTCTTGCCTGGAGAATCCCATGGACAGAGGAGCCTAGTGGACTACAGTCCATATGATCACAAAGAGTCAGATACTACTGAAGTGACTGAGCACACACAGCACAATGTGATGAAGGGGCTTCCCAGTTGGCACTAGTGATAAAGAATCCACCTGCCAATGCAGGAGACACAAGAGACATGTGTTCCATCCCTGGGTTGGGAAGATCCCCTGGAGTAGGAAGTGGCAACCCACTTCAGACTTCTTGCCTGGAAAATTCAATGGACAGAGGAGCCTTATGGGCTACAGTCCATGGGGTCACACAGAGTTGGACACAACTGAGTAACTGAACACAATGTGATGGATGCTGAAATATCAATAGAAATATGTATAGGGAACCCTAAAAAGAAAGTTACCAGTCTGCTTTAGGAAATTAGAGTCAAGTTCACAAAGACAAGACATTTGAACTGGTATTTAAGATGTGAACCAGAAATTTATCTATTGGCGAGAAGGCTGTGGATGATGAGGGGAGGGGGGAATTCTTGGCATAGGAAAAGAGATGGTGTGAAAACATCATAATGCATGGCCTGGGAATGAGGCTCCTTTACATACCCTTGAGGCTAAAAACGTAGGCTATTCACATTATTATCAGACTTCACAGCTGCCTGTTTGCTATGCCAAATTCTTTGGACTTGATCCTTTTGTCAGTGGGAAGCTGCTGAGATATTTTATGCCAGAAAGTGACATGTCAGATTTCATTCTGGCAGCTTATGAAAATAGATCTACCCAACAGATCCCCAGATCTCCACTGATGTATGTATATGATTGGTCTAGTACAGTGTCTCTCAAACTAGATCCATTAGCTGATCCATCTCTTTTACCAGTAAAAGAGATCCATGATCACTAAGGTAAGCAATAATTTCCTTGCTACAGAACTCCTTACAGCCTTTAATCTATTACTGGGACTTGTGGCCTTTTCAGAAGGGCTATAGAAAGTGGCCAAAGTCTGTGCAAAAGAGCTGGCCTGGTTCAGAGCCCTGGTTCTATCCAGAGCTTTGTCCAGAGCCCTGGTTCCATCCATTTACCAACTAGTGAAGTCTGTTAGCAGTTGATGGGATAAATCCTTTTATTTTTTAGTCTTCTGAGTCTCTTATTCTTGAAATAAAGAGCCCTTCCTCTTTGTACACAGAAGTACTACATACAAAAATTGGTGTTTTCAGATGTGCTGGGAAGGATGGGAGGCAATAGCCCATTGACTTGCATGGGCCAGAAAGGTTCTGATTCCTCAAAGTACTGAGAAGTAACTTCAGTAGATACTTTCTCCCATTTTTACCCATCTGGAAGCAGTTAGTCTTCAGCTGTCTTATATCTGTCACATTCCATATCTTTGCATCACTGAGACCAGAGCCCCTTAAAAAGGACACTGACGATAAAGACCTAACAATGATATAGAGAAAAGAGCATCCAACTGCGATCTTAAAGACAAAAGTTCAAATATCTGATTTCCCTTTTCTATCAGTTAGTTGGGAATCACTTAGCATTTAGCTACTAGTGGTAGGCCAAGCAGATAGGGAGGTGCTTTTGTTCACACTACAAGAAATTTACAGGTGGGCAGTTTTCTAATGGGTTTGGAAGCTTCCCAGTGTCAGAGCAATTTACTGGCACCTGACATTTTCTTGGTCTTTTATTCATGGCTGAAGGATGGTTGCCTCAATCCCAAACATGTCAAAACTGCAATTGGAGGAGAAAGGAGGCAGGATGGCTGCAAGGAAAAAATAATTTCTACCTATATACCTTTCTTTCATCAGGAAGTAACTCTTTCCCAGAACTCTTCTGCAAAGACTCCTTATACCGCACTGACCACACATGGGCCAAGACCAAAGACTGAACTTACTAGCAGAGATCAATGGGTTTCTGAAGATGTAGATAAACTGTGATTGTACTGCAGGTGAAAAGGAAGCCAAAGTGAGTGGCTTTGAGAAGAGCAAAGAAACCTTTCCATGCTCACCTTAGGTGCCATCATAGCCTCTGTTTCTTTATTCTCAATGAGCATCTGCCTTTAAAACTTGCTGAGTACTGTAAATTGAAGTGCCACATATTAACTGCTAAAAAATAAAATTGCTGGCATTTTTCAATGGAAGAGTTTTATTCCTCTATATATAATGCATCTTCTTCCTCAAGCTGCTTTAAAGATTTTGCCCTGGATTCATTGGGTTTCTTGGATTTGTGGGCTTATAATTTTCATCAATTTGAATATTTTTGGCTAATTATTTGTTCAAATATTTTTTCTATGCCCTCACTTACTTGCAGGGACTCCAATTTCACTTTTGTTAAGTTACTTAAAGCTTCCTCGTGGCTCACTGAGCTCTTTTTATATTTTTGGATTCTCTTTTCTTTGTGTGTTTCATTTTGGATAGCTTCTATTATTTTGTCTTCAACTTCCATAATTTTTTCTTCTGCAGTGTCTAATTTTCCTTCATTCCCATTCATTGTAGTTTTCATGTCACTTATTCAAGTTTTCATTCCTACAAGTTCTATATGGACCTTTTCTTATATCTTCCATTCCTGTAGTTAACTTTTATAACAAATGTTTATTATAAACATTTTATATTTAAATTTATATTTATATATTAAATTTATATTTAAATGTTTATATTATAAAACTATAATTTTATAATTATGTTTTATAAATTTGTAATAAATGTTTCAGTATGTTTGCCTGTAGTTCTATCATGTGTGTCAGTCCTGGATCCATTTTCATTGTTTGATTTTTCTTCTTATCATGGATCATATTTTCCAAGTGCTTTGTATGTCTTGTGATTTTAGATTGGATGCCAGACATTGTGAATTTTATCTTGCTGTATGCTGGATATTTTGCCTTACTAAAAATATTTTTGAGCTTTGTTCTGAAATGTGGTTATAATGCCTTGAAACTATTTGATCCCTTTGTATGTTGCTGGTATGATTTATTAGGCATTTTGAAACCATTGCTTACTTTAGAACTAATAATTCCCCATTGCTGAGGCAAGATCTACTAGGCACTCTACCTAATTCCCCATGAATCATGAGGTTTTCACTCTGCTTCATGGGAACTGGCAGTATTCCTGGTCCTGTGTGAGCAGTGGGCACTGATCCTTTTGGGTAGTTCTTTCCCAGCCATTGGAGTGTCCTCACTTGCATGCAAGGATCAATACTCAGCAGAATACTTGAAAGGCATCCTCCAGTAGATCCTCAGAGTTTTCTGTGTGCAGCTCTCTCTTCTCTGGTTTTGTGTCTTATCCACTCTAGTCACCTTGATCTCTCCGGGCTCTCAGCTCCATCTCCTCAACTCAAGGAGAATGCTGTGCTCCACCAATGAATGAATTAATCTTGGCAGCCATGGGACTCACTATGTTTGTTTCTAATCTCTCAAGAATCATGATCTCTCATTGCCTGTTATCTAGTGTCTTGAAAATAATTGTTTCATATATATATTTAAGTCAGTTTTTGGTTGTTACTGATGAGACAGTATATTTTTCCCCTGTCACTCCACCTTGCCTAAAAGTAGAAGACAGTTGCCATCTCTCAATGATGATTAATATGTCATTAAAAAATCTATCAGTGAACCACTTGTAAGTTGCAGTAAAGAAAACAAGTTCTCCCACCTCTTTAGATCAGCTACTTCCTGTGAAGGATTTTTTCTTTTTAATTAAGTAACTTACATTTACATAATACTTCTTCTACAATCAAAGCTTTCCTGCCTACACAAGATTATTACTTTCGTAAGAGAGTAGATTTTCTCCATCTTCAGTGAGTATTGAGCAAGAGAAAATTATCTAAGCTTCCTTGTTACCTCTGAGAGATTCCCAAGGCTCAAAATGTGAACTAGTTCAAGAAAGCTTTGGAAAAAGCTGTGTGAGCAGAATATTAATAACACTGCACACTTTTCACATTTTCCCACATTCTTTGTCCTGTGGTCAGGGACAGAACACCTTGGATGGATAAGGACTGAATTCGTCCAATATGATACTGCATATATCATTTTTAGCCATGTCTCTCCAAAATGTAGATTCTGAATGAGATGTATTCTGTTCCCTAAAGAAAACCACAAATCTCTTGGGGAGAAGAAACATAATGAATCACTCTAATGCTAGGCATGTTGTGAAGTGTAGAGATAAATTGATTTTTATTGGCATGTGGGATGAAATCTGGGAGAGAAATAGAATTTGACTTGAGTCTTAAAGAAAGAATGAAGCAGCTGATAAAGAATTAATCTCAAAAATATACAAGCAACTCCTGCAGCTCAATTCCAGAAAAATAAATGACCCAATCAAAAAATGGGCCAAAGAACTAAACAGACATTTCTCCAAAGAAGACATACAAATGGCTGACAAACACATGAAAAGATGCTCAACATCACTCATCATCAGAGAAATGCAAATCAAAACCACAATGAGGTACCATCTCATGCCGGTCAGAATGACTGTTATCAAAGTCTACAAACAATAAATGCTGGAGAGGGTACAGAGAAAAAGGAACCCTCTTACACTGTTGTGGGAATGCATAGTACAGCCACTATGGAGAACAGTGTGGAGATTCCTCAAAAAAACTGGAAATAGAACTGCCATATGACCCAGCAATCTCACTGCTGGGCATACACATCGAGGAAACCAGAATTGAAAGAGACACGTGTACCCCATTGTTCATCTCAGCACTGTTTACAATAGCCAGGACATGGAAGAAACCTAGATGTCCATTGGCAGACGAATGGATAAAAAGCTGTGGTACATATACACAATGGAATATTACTCAGCTATTCAAAAGAATGCATTTGAATTAGTTCTAATGAGGTGGATGAAACTGGAGCCTATTATACAGAGTGAAGTAAGTCAGAAAGAAAAACACCAATACAGTATATTAACGCATATATATGGAATTTAGAAAGAGGGTAACAATGACCCTATATGAGAGACAGCAAAAGAGACACAGATGTAAACAACAGACTGTTGGACTCTGTGGGAGAAGGCAAGGGTGGGATGATTTGAGAGAACAGCATTGAAACATGTATATTATCATATGTTAAATAAATCGCCAGTCCAGGTTCAATGCATGAGGCAGGGTGCTCAGGGCTGGTGCACTGGGATGACCCTGAGGAATAGGATGGGGAGGGAAGTGGGAGGGAGGGTCGGGATGGGGAACACATGTACACCCATGGCTGATTCATGTGAATGTATGGCAAAAACCACCACAATATTGTAAAGTAGTTAACCTCCAATTAAAATTTAAAAAAGAATTAAAAAAAGAACAGCAAATGCAGGTGGTATTGAACTTAAAGACTATTGCAGATGACTGAAGTTATAATCAAGACTAGGTGACCTGATTACAAGTACTTCTCAGGTAGAATGTGCATCTTCTAACATTAACCTCCATAATGCCTCACACAGTGCTGAGCTCTTTCTAGGTTCTTACTTATTATGATAATTGCCTAAAAGGAAGGTCTGAGAAAGCTTGTACGCCATTCTCCCTGAAGTCTTTGGAAGTAAAGATTTATCCATAATAGTGGGACTTCGGGGTGGAAATAGGTAGTAGGTGCAAGTATGATTTGACTTTATCTGTCAACTCTCCATAAAACTTTCTTAGAATTCTGTCCTCAGGCAGTTAGTTCACATTCCTGTTTGGTCTGTTGATCCAGATTTGAAGAATTATAAAATTACAAGAGATTGTTACAACGACCTAACCTAATCTGCGTACATATGAAAACATTAAAAACTCCAGGATGCATACCTCTGCAGAGTGACAACAGCTTCTCTTGGTAGTCATTAATTGGCGGTCATGAGAACTTAGTAAAGGCATAAAAACTGAAAAATCCTGCTTACCTAATAAAAACAAATTCCAAATTTAATTCCACTAAGAGAATTCTCAAACATAAAGTTGCTTTAGAATGTGCATGCTAAATCGCTTCAGTCGTGTCTGACTCTGCAACCCTATGGACTGTAGCCTGCTAGGCTCCTCTGTCCATGGGATTCTCCAGGCAAGAATACTGGAGTGGGCTCCCATACCCTCCTCCAGGGGAACTTCCTGACCCAGGGGTCAAACCTGAGTCTCCTGCTATTCTTGCATTTCTGGCAGATTCTTTACCCCTAAGCCACTGGGGAAGCCCTACTTTAGGATATCCAACTGTTAGACAACTCAAGTTCTTTTCATGCTAAGGAGGCATAGCAGGGTGACCTTACCTAGTGCTATCATGCATCCCAAGCTTGACCATGCCTCTGAATAACTCAAAGTGATTTCTTCAAAATATTGATTACTGGGTCTCACCTTAGATATACTGATCCAGCATCTCTGAAGATGAGAATTAGGAATTTATACTTTTAACAAGCTTCTTAGGTGAGTCCAAAGTACAGTCAAGTGTAAGAATCATCTGGTTTCTGCTCAGCAGCATTTACAGATAGTAGGTAATATGGTCTCATCTATGCTAAGATTCACATAGTAATTTTATGAAAGATCTTAATTATCAAGCTTCAGAAATAGAATAACTGCTGTTAAAACTTCTTTCAAACTTGACCTATTATTTTCCTGATGGAGATAGTGCTATAGTAATTAATGGATCGTTAGGACTTCCAGTGGGAGAAGCTCTTCAGATTTTAATCACTATCATAGAGTCATGTTCTATTCTCCTTATCTTCAGAGCCTAGATCCACTGAACCGTGGCATTTCTGAATTGGTAAATGGAATATCATTTGATGTTCTTCCTTCTCATTCCGGGAGGTAAGCTTGACTCATTGTCTGGCTAAGTATTGTCAAAGACAACAGAAGGATAGAGAGAGAGAATAAGCAGCAGGTTCAAATTGCTGTGACAGGTACCTGGACAAGCCAACATCAGAGCAGCAATGCCTCCCTCCTGCAGGGAACCGGGTCTCCCCGGCTGGTCCTACAGTCTAGGCAGACCCCTGCTGGCTTTCTCTGTCACTGCATAGTTGTATGTCTGTGTGGGTGACTGGTGGGGGCCCTGTGCAGGAAAAGCAAGAAAAAGCTTGTGAGGAGTCAAACAGCTTGTCAAGGTATCCTTGTGGGTGTCTCTATTGAAGTGTCACAGTATGAAGGCTTTTTATTAGCAGCTATTTTAGAATCCTCACGCTGAAATGGAACAGTTTCTTCCCTACATGGCATTTCCAGGCTGGCTTCCTCCCTCACAGCCCTACGACAGCACTAGCCACCTCCTAAGGGGGTGGAGAAAATGACGCTGGGCTCCTTTGACGGTGGAGCCAGCTATGTGGCCCACGCCCTCAGCCCTGGAGATAATTTGGTTCATTCACATGTTGCTGATGACGGGGATACAGCAGAGGAGGCTGAGGAGGATTTGAGGCTCATGCCTCAGAATCCGTTTGAGCACAGAAACCTTTTGTGAGAGTATAGTCATTGATGCTCCAGTTTTTAGGGCACAGAGGGAGACTTTACTCCAAGGTGAAGTTGCACAGTGAATTAAGTCCCACATCAGCATTTTGCTATTGTTTTTGTGGCCACCTCAGGTATTTGAACTCTTCCCAGCTCTTTTAGAGCAAGTAGTGAATTTCTCCTGGAAAACTCACTAAGTTTCATTGTAAGAAACAATTGTGACCTTAGAAGGCCCCTGCTAATATCTTACAAGGTTGATGTTGGGTCTTGTAAGGAAGACTAACATGCACTGGCCTCTTTTTATATCTCAGCTTGACATATAACCCTCTCAACCACATAGAAACGAGCAGAGTAATATTTGGAGAGGTGAAGTCAGTTTCCTGATATCCCATAGCTCATCCAAGTGGCAGAACTGACATTTGAACCCCTGTGCTGGAAGGAAAAAGCCATGTTCTTCCCACTCTGAACCTCCCTCGTGCCCTCATCACATGCCCAGCTTTCCCAGTCTTCTCTCTGGGAGGTGGAGACAGGTTGCCTGGTGAATTCCCTGAGTTCTGCCCTTAGTGATCGTACAGGTCCAGCTAGGACACTGGTTTACTTTGTAGGACAAATTCCTCAAGCTTGATTGGCTATAGGAGAAAAGAGGATGCGTACTTTAAATTTCAGAACCATAGCTTTAAAGGGTTTCAGATATACCTACTCTGACTTCTCAAGGAAGGAATCTGGATTCTTTCCAGATTTCAAATCTGGTTCAGTTCAGTTCAGTTCAGTCGCTCAGTCATGTCCAGCTCTTTGCGACCTCATGAATCGCAGCACGCCAGGCCTCCCTGTCCACCACCAACTCCCGGAGTCTACCCAAACCCATGTCCATCAAGTCGGTGATGCCATCCAGCCATCTCATCCTCTGTCGTCCCCTTCTCCTCCTGCCCCCAATCCTTCCCAGCATTAAGGTCTTTTCCAATGAGTCAACTCTTCACATGAGGTGGCCAAACTATTGGAGTTTCAGCTTCAACATCTGTCCTTCCAATGAACACCCAGGACTGATCTCCTTTAGGATGGACAGGTTGGATCTTCTTGCAGTCCAAGGGACTCTCAAGAGTCTTCTCCAACACCACGGTTCAAAAGCATCAATTCTTCGGCGCTCAGCTTTCTTCACCGTCCAACTCTCACATCCATACCTGATTACTGGAAAAACCATAGCCTTGACTAGACAGACCTTTGTTGGCAAAGTAATGTCTCTGCTTTTTAATATGCTGTCTAGGTTGGTCAAAACCTTCCTTCCAAGGAATAAGCGTCTTTTAATTTCATGGCTGCAATCACCATCTGCAGTGATTTTGGAGCCCCCAAAATTAAAGTCTGACACTGTTTCCACTGTTTCCCCAACTATTTCCCATGAAGAGATGGGACCAGATGCCATGATGTTAGTTTTCTGAATGTTGAGCTTTAAGCCAACTTTTTCACTCTCCTCTTTCACTTTCATCAAGAGGCTCTTTAGTTCTTCTTTGCTTTCTGCCGTAAGGGTGGTGTCATTTGCATATCTGAGGTTATTGATGTTTCTCCCAACAATCTTGATTCCAGCTAGTGTTTCTTCCAGCCCAGCATTTCTCATGATGTACTCTGCATATAAGTTAAATAAGCAAGGTGACAATATACAGCCTTGACGTACTCCTTTTCCTATTTGGAACCAGTCTGTTGTTCCATGTCCAGTTCTAACTGCTACTTCCTGACCTGCATACAGGTTTCTGAAGAGACAGGTCAGATGGTCTGGTATTGCCATCTCTTTCAGAATTTTCCACAGTTTATTGTGATCCACAGAGTCAAAGGCTTTGGCGTAGTCAATAAAGCAGAAATAGATGTTTTTCTGGAACTCTCTTCCTTTTTCGATGATCCAGTGGATGTTGGCAATTTGATCTCTGGTTCGTCTGCCTTTTCTAAAACCAGCTTGAACATCTGGAAGTTCACGGTTCACGTATTGCTGAAGGCTGGCTTGGAGAATTTTGAGCATTACTTTACTAGCGTGTGAGATGAGTGCAATTGTGCGGTAGTTCGAGCATTCTTTGGCATTGCCTTTCTTTGGGATTAGAATGAAAACTGACCTTTTCCAGTCCTGTGGCCACTGCTGAGTTTTCCATAGTTACTGGCATATTGAGTCCAACACTTTCACAGCATCATCTTACAGGATTTGAAATAGCTCAGCTGGAATTCCATCACCTCCAATAGCTTTGTTCATAGTGATGCTTTCTAAGGCCCACTTGACTTCACATTCCAGGATGTCTGGCTCTAGGTGAGTGATCACACCATCGTGATTATCTGGGTCATGAAGATCTTTTTTGTACAGTTCTTCTGTGTATTCTTGCCACCTCTTCTTAATATCTTCTGCTTCTGTTAGGTCCATACCATTTCTGTCCTTTATCAAGCCCATCTTTGCATGAAATGTTCCCTTGGTATCTCTAATTCTCTTGAAGAGATCTCTAGTCCTTCCCAATCTGTTGTTTTCCTCTATTTCTTTGCATAGGAAGGCTTTCTTATCTCTCCTTGCTGTCTGGTTACTATGCCAAGGAACATGCAAACAGAAGACCTGGTTTCATCCTCACCTGCTGTATGTATGCAGTGTGTGGCTATGAGCAACTCATTTCACTTTTCTGACCTTACTTTCCATCTCAGTGAAATGGCAGAGAAGTTTGTTCTGCCTGTTCCTTGGTGCTGTCATGAAGCCTCCGTGGAAGGCATAGAGAACATGTATGTGAGTTATTCTTCTAATCAATGAACAGGAACAATGTGGAAACCCTGTGGCATATATTGGGCCCCGTCTCCCATGTTTGGAGAAATGCTCTTAGATAAACATGCCAGAAACTTGGATGGGTTCCTAGGAATGTGGGCACTGTTTCAGATCTTTATAGGGTGGTCTCAGGGTGTCGACATAGGGGCATATACATTGGCCATCACTCTTTCAATTCTTGTCCCCTGGATTTATGACATTCCTCCCACGAGTGTTTTACAACCACTTTTTATACTCTGTTGGTTAGCCCTCCCAGTCTAGAGTGATGTTTATGAGGTCTTTGAGAATGTCAAAGGACATCCTTGATCCTTTCTGCCTGTTGATTTGTACTCTGTATTTCTTCTACTATATCCTTAAAGACAACTTTAGCTGCCACTGCAGAAAACCCATTTTAATATTCTGTGTGATATGCTTCCTTTTTCTCTTTGTGGCCCAGAACTATCACTTGCTTACCTTTTGTCAGCCATGATTAGTCATAACTATTTGCTTGAGCATAAAACACGTGTCATGAAGGGAAATCATCATGGCCTAAGCCACACACCCCGTAGCACAAACTTGGCTTCAACAGCATGGGGCAGCCTCTGCCCTTTAGCAAGCTGATGAAGTCTAGGGACTCCTTCCCCGATAAGGCTTTAAATGCATAACATAAAATACATGGGGCTAAACAGGTACACCATTCCATTGCAGTACAGTTGCAACATGTTTAAAATGTGATATAATAATGCCAGTGTTTTTGTTAAAATATTCAATAATGAGATCTGGTGGCAGGTCTAATAACTCCTATAATTTACAGGTGATGAGCACAAATGATGTGTTGAGATACCTGCAACAACAATCATGCAACATGAAAATATCTGCTTTTTATGGGTGACAATACTGTGGTTTGCTGCCGATGTTAAGGATTGGAAATACTAATTTTTGTTAGGTTAGTGAAAATTAGATGCAAACCAGGCTTACAGAACCCTCTGAATTTTTTCCATGGATCCCTTGCAAGTCTGTGTATTACAGGTCTTTAGAATATTACAGACCAGTGCATGAATGACCATCAGTCAGGTATGGTGGAGTCCTGGCTGAGAGCATTCTAGAGCATCTGAAGCGTGGAGGTAGTGGTAGGGATTAGCGTAGCATACAGAACTTAGACTCTGGGGCCAGACTGCCTAGGTTCAAATTCCAATTCTACCTCTTACTAACTCTGTGACATTGAACATGCTCCTTAACCTCTCAACACTCAATTTCTTCAACTGTTAAATGGCAGTGACCATAATACCTTTTCAAATTACTGTTGCAAGGATTAAATGCACTTGAAATTGTACCCACCGCATAGTGAGTATTTCGTGTGTCAGCTATGATTATTTTAAGTATATTTGAACATTTAAAGAGAACTCCTTAAAGCTAAAGAGCATTGGAGTGAATCAGTCCTGGACAGGGCATTGTTAAACTAGGCAGGCACATACCAGTGTTTAACTATACATAAGTTCAGCTGAACTGAAGTTCAGCCCATGGAGAAGGAAATGGCAACCCACTCCAATATTCTTGCCTGGAAAATCCCATGGATGGAAGAACCTGGTAGGGGTCGCAAAGAGTCAGACACGACTGAGTAACTTCACTTTTCAGCTCATATTTCCTTACATCTCAAGAATACTACAGGGGTCTTTATCAAGAGTCGATGAAATCAATATACTTCATGCTCTTGACATTCTCCCTTGTCCCTATCCTGTAGTTCACCTAACAGAAAGGGGATGACCATCTACTCTGACCTAATCTTGATGAACCTGTACTTGCTCCTGATCACCATCGCTTCTTTTTCCAAGTGCATTCAAACCCTTTTTAAATGTTAATAGTTTCTGTTAAAATTCAGTCCAGGACAAAGGTCATGTTTGGTTGTAAGTTGCTTTTGTAATCTTGCTTCTTCACTCCCTTTTGAATATTGTGTCAACGTTTGTTCCTCTCCCTTTATTATCTTTTCTTCTTGCTTTTCCCTAGTTCCTGCTGTTCACATAAATCTCAGACTTAATATTGTCAAGGGATAAGCTGGACATTCTTTAACT
The DNA here is from genome assembly GCF_054371585.1 of Giraffa tippelskirchi. NCBI lineage: Eukaryota > Metazoa > Chordata > Mammalia > Artiodactyla > Giraffidae > Giraffa > Giraffa tippelskirchi. The sequence continues at coordinate 194,833,515 of NC_137275.1, forward strand.
ATACCCAGAGACACACATTCTTTTAAAAACAACTTTGAGTTCTCCATTTATTCATCTGCTTCAGGTTTCAAATTATTCTTGATGATATTTGTGTCATCTTTTTCTAAACTTTAGGTCAATTGCCTTGATGGAACCAGATATCAAATATCAACATAGGAATTGCATAGTTAATTTAGTCAACAAATATTTTGGAGCACCTTATGTGCCCTAGGAGGGAAAAAGTGAGCAAAAATAGACATCTCAGCCTAATGAAGCTAATGGTCCAGCCGGGGAGCCAGGCATTAATCAAATGAACATGTGTAAATAAGAGCTGTGATGAGTGTCATGAAGCAGATGTCCTGAGGGCTATAATTATCTATAACAAAGGATATGACCTCTGGGAAGACTGAGGTAGGAATCTTTGAGCTGAATCCTGCAGGTTGGGTTTACTAGGACAAAAGAGGAGGAAAGTACAGCCCAGGGGGAGAAAACAACAGGTAGGAAAGCCTGTTGCAAGAGAAGCAGAGCATAACGAAGGAAACAAAAGATGGCCAATGTGCTAAACACAGAGTGTGAGGTGCCAATCCAGATGGAGAAGCAAAAAGGAAAAAAGGAACTAAGTCACAAAGGACCTTGTCAGCCATTTTTCATTATCATGAAAGAGCGAGATGCTGCTAAGAATTTTAAGCAAGATGTTATTGTTGTTTAGTTGCTAAGTCATGTCTGACTCTTTGCAATCCCATGGACTGCAGCACCCCAGGCTTCCCTGTCCTTCACTGTCTCTCAGAGTTTGCTTAAACTCATGTCCATTGAGTCAATGATGCCATCCAACCATCTCATCCTCTGTTGCCCTCTTTTCTCCTCCTTCCCTCAGTCTTTCCCATCATCAGGGTCTTTTCCAATGAGTCGACTCTTCACATCAGGTGGCCTAAGTATTGGAGCTTCAGCTTCAGCTTCAGTCCTTCCAGTGAATGTTCAGGATTGATTCCCTTTAGGACTGACTGGTTTGATATCCTTGCTGTCCAAGGGACTCTCAAGAGTCTTCTCCAGCACCACAGTATGAAAGCATGTTGGGTGGTGCAACTCTGGAAAGCCAGAGCAGCTATAAACAGATGGGTTAAGAGGTTCTTACAGAAGCTCAGGAAAGACAGGCTGGTGTGTATGGTGGTCGAGGGTGATGGCAGTGGAGACAAAACCAATAAAGAGGTTTATAAGCTATTTATAAGGCAAAATTGCAGGACTTAGTGGTGGATTGGGTATGGAAAGCGCAAAGCATGGGATGTCAAGGATGTGAAATAGATTTCTGACCTGCATGGTGGGACAGTCAGCGGTGCGATTCCCTGTCCTAGTTTTCAGATGGGCTGGGCAGAGAACAAGAACTCAGTTGGTACATATCGAGTTTGATATAATTTAAAGCCAGCTGTATTTCCTGGGTGTATATTTCTTGCTCTAAGAAGCAAGAGAACACTGGGAGGAGAGTGATCAAGAAGTCTGGGACCAGGCCATAGGAGAGATAGTTGAGGGAATGGGGAGCATTGGGGTGAGAGAAAGGAAAGCCTAGATATAAACACAATATCTGCTTTCTGCCCTGCCAATGAAGACAGTAGCTCTAGAGGCCAGGATGGGAACTGCTGGGTAAAAGTTTCATGAAGTGGACGTGGCACTGTGTAAACAGGAAGTACCTAAGAGTGAGAACTCTGATGTGGACAACTTTGCCAAGAGATGAGTTCCTTGTCACTGGAGTGAAGCATCCAAGCATAGGCTTCCCATCATCCACGATGTTGTAGAAAGGGCTTAGTGTTTTGTAAACTGTATTCTGTGGATGACAGGGATTTTTGTGGAGGAGTTTCAGTGATTAGTTCTATATTTAAATGTCATCTGCTTATGTGTATTATAACAATTAACATAACTATTAATACTAAATACATTATAACCATTAATAAAAACTAACGGAAAAACCAACATGCTCAGATAGGTTGTATATACAATTTTAACACACTGGAAAATCGCAAAACTTTGATTTCTCTTTTTGAGGTTTGATTTATGATACACAAATGTAACCAATGTGAAATTTTATAAATAAATTCATACCAATATGATGCATTTTTACTTTACTTATTTTGGTGGATTCTGTGAGGTAGATTACTTCTAAAGTCCTTTATAGCTCAAAGATTTCAAGGTTTTTATCCTTACAATCAAAGTCAGCTACCATATTCTCATTTATGTAAATTATTTTAGCACAAATAAAAAGGATACACCCAGATAGAGTTCTACGCACAGGGAGAAATTTATGAAGCACTCTGTTTCCAGAATCAACTATTTTTCCAGTTTAGCCAACAAGTTTCAGTAAGCCCTCAGTCTACACTCTTCTTGCTGCTTTCAAACTTGCCAAACTTCATCTGAGGTTTCAAAGGCATTGATTTTACGTGCATGGACTAATATAAAGAGTCTGAGGCTTAGTATCTCATTATACTTATGACATAATTATTTAAATGGTGTAGGGACCATGACCAACAGGTTCTCCATGTCAGAGAGAGAATTCCCAAATGTTCACAGTTTTGAAGCTGTGAATAACAAAGCAGCAGTAGTTAAAGAGAAAAAACAAAAACACAGAAATGGTAAGCAGATCAGAAAAACTCAGAGAATGCTTGATTAAACTTTTTACCAGATGACTGCTTCACAATTCTCTAGACTCGCAAGACAGATTCGCCAATTTTTCAGTAGAGAGAACATCCACTCAAGAACACACTTGGCTGTAACTGTCTTCTCTACTTGCCCATGCACTGGTAGGACACATAGTGTGTCCTAAAATGCTCCCACTGGAATGAATGAGGAATGAGTAGAAGTATGGTAGCCTATTTCAGCCCCTTGCTTTAGCATTCTAGATTTCGAATCCCCAAGCACAAAATATATACCTCAAAACCCTTTCAAGTGTGAAACAAAGTGATCTGCTAACCGGAATATTACTCCTATCATTAATAAAGTCAGCTGCCTGTGGTTGCATGAACCTGAAGTGTCATAAGCAATGATTTCTGTGCATTAGGAACCACCCGTGTGATTTGCATGTCCTTTGGGCAAACCCAAACCTCCTTGGACCTCAGTGTATGGGCCTCAATTGTGAAATGATGATATTGTTTGGGTCAGATAACTTCTACAGTCCTTCTGGCTCTAAAATTCAAAGCTCAATTCCTAGTTACAATGAATTAAATATTTTCTACATAGAGAAGACTTAAGATCAATTCTTAGAGAATTAAAATATCTGGTAAAAATCACAAATAAAAACAAAGCCATGCTTGTTTTACCACAGGAGATAAAATTTGGGGGTTAGTGGTATTTAAAAAAAAAAATTGTTTCTTTCTTCTCTACTCATAGACCAACTCCCATGAATCATTCAGAATTTTCTTCTGAATGTATTTATCTCCTGGCCTTACAGATAAGAGGATTAGTCTTCTACTGTTTCTCTCTTGAAGGAGTTCCCATATAGTAGTCAAAGAAGTTTATTTATTTATTAGCCATATATAGACTTCCGTGGTTTCTTTGTTTTGGGTTATACGTACACAAGGAAATACACATGCATATCAGTAACATCTTATCGAAAAACTGAACAAACTTCTTGGCCAACTCAATACATAAAATGGTCGAGGAATGCCAAGTTCTTTAAAAGCCAGTAACATCTTCTTGTGTGTGTGTGCTAAGTCGCTTCAGTCATGTCCGACTCTTTGTGAGCCTATGGACCATATCCCATCAGGCTCCTCTGTCCATGGGATGTTCCAGGCAAGAATACTGGAGTGGGCTGCAATGCCTTCCTTCCAAGGATCTTCCAGACCAAGGGATCGAACCCATGACTCTTATGTCCCCTTTGTCAGGTGGGTTCTTTACCACTAGCGCTACCTGGGAAGGTAAAACGCCAGCTGTATCTTCTATAGGGCTGTAGGTCAGTTATCTGTAGATAACCAGGGCCCCTCCTCAAGATGAATATCCTAAAGGGGCAGAGGAAACCAACGTGAATACAGTAATTCAATTACTGTATTGAATAATACAGTTTTCATTAAATAGTACACCCCAGAGTACATGCCTTGTGCTACTGGAGTTAAACACTGTCAACAGTTGTCAATGTAATTCTTAAAGATATCAGTTTTAAAGATGGCAATTCAGAGCTTCAAAAGATTGAAGTTCTTGCCCAACTTGAAGCCAGATAGCCCAAGAGTTCTGTTTATCTCTTTAAGGCATAAAACAGGGAGGGCTCCAGTCTTACCGCTCTTCACACCTCACTTATGAGAGGATCATCCTTTTTTCCTTCAGCATGGAGACTGAGAAGAATGGAGAATGAGATGTTTTTGTAGGAGGTCTCTAGTTTGGAATAGTGATTTTTCCATATATAAACCTAGTTCAGTTTCCCTGATGATGTAAAGAACAGTTTCTCTTCCCTTGGTCCCCACCTCGTGTGGGTCAGCTAATAGCTTCCCAGGGAAGTTTATAGCCCTCCTGTTTCCCTGCCTCGGCTGGCTTCAGCTTCCTGTAAGCAAGTTCAGGGAACTCACCGGCAGCTTGAGGGTTAAGAGCAGCAGGCCTAGACATCCCCTGGGTGTGGCAGGTTTCCAGGAAAGAAAGCTACAAAAGGAAAGAGTAGTGTGGGAAAGTAAAGTCCCCTTGAATGAGATCAGGATGTTCTGAGCCCTGCCCTGGTGCTGCCCACCCGGGGCTGCAGCTCGGCAGTGCCAGAAGGCACTCATTGCCCTCAGCAGCTCTGGGTGCCCCTCAGAAGGTGGCGCCCACCCCAAGGGGAGGACACACAGTGGCAACAGGCAGAGAAAGGCCACCCAGGGGGAGTTCTCAGAGAAAGGAAGGTTCCTTTGAGGAGTGGTCAGCAAGATATTCTTACCCGGGGACTCATGAGAAGAGGAGCTTTTTTCTTTTTTCCCAAAATGCAAATAGCCTCTGTCCTTGGAAGAAGGAAGATGGGTTGCTAGGCAATCACTTCTCAGCAAGCGCCCCCACTGCCCTTGTTTCCTGACCCCTGGAACAATGGAGACTTCTCAGTGAATGGAACCAAGATGGGAGGAAAAGACATGGCAGAAATAAAAATGGAAGCAGAGATTGTGGAAGGGCTGGCTCATAGAGTATGGGAATAAAAATGTAGTATGAATGTTTTACTCTAGGCAGACCAGAAGAAGTTTCATTGCTTACCATCACATGGTCATTGCCATCACAAGCCAAGTGGTATAGGCCATACAACAGCCACTGCCCTATGGTGATCCCATTTTTTTCTTTTTGTTTTGTTGTTGTTTTTTCAATATTTACTTATTTATTTGGCTGTGTTGGGTCTTAGTTGCATCAGGGGGATCTTTCATGGGGTTGCACAGACTCTCTAGCTGTGGCTTGTGGGCTTAGTTACTCCACAGCATGTGGGATCTTAGCTCCCCAAACAGGGATGGAACCTATGTCCCCTGCATTGGAAGGTGAGCCCTTAACTACCAGACCACCAGGGAAGTCCCTGGTGACCCAGGTTATAATGACTCCAGTGACCCTGAGGCTGTTACATTGTTACCTGTTGATTAGGAGTTCTTGGGTCTCAATCTCTTTATCAGAGAAATAATGTTTGGAATTATATTTTTATAAAAATAATCTTTTTAGCAATCCCTATGTTTTGTTAGATCCTGCCAGAGTTTTGGCAGAAAATAGGTGACACGCTAAACTTGAGTAAGAGAAACATATTTGAATTAAAGGACTATTTACAAAAATGTAGGTAGGTTTTAGGTAAACCACAAGGGATAGTGTAGGATCTCATAACCTGTTGGTCTGAGGTAACGGTGGAAGGAGCGGTTACCTGAACCCAGGAAAGGTAGTCACCTGGAGAGGACCACCTGACAGGAGCTGTGCCTTTTGTTAGAAGGAGGTAGCCAGCCTGTGATGACTCCACACCCAGCACCCTGTCCTTTGAACCCAGTGGGAAGCCAGGTGGCAAGAGGACTGAACCCATGTGCATGAAGCAGCTTGAGCTACATAAGAGAATGCTAGAGACCAGATGGCTTTAACAGCAAAAATTTATTTCTGCTGGTCTGAAGGGCAGGGCTCTGTTGTTCAGAATAGTTAGCTTGTTGGTGTGGGCTCTCTTCCTAGTTATATCTTCACATGCACATGGCCTTCCTTGGCATATGAACAGAGAGAACCAATGAAAGAGAAAGAGAGAGAGGCTCCTTGTCGCCTCCCTTTTTTATAAGAGCATTAATCCCATCTTGAGGGTATCACAGTTGTGGCTATGTCTAATTATAACCACCTCCCAAAGGCCCTACATTTTGATATTCTCCAATTAGGGGGTTAGGTTTTCAACTCATGAATTTTGGAAGAGAAAACTCAGTGCATAGCACCAAGGAACCATTCAGAGTAGATGCTCTGAAGGCCACAATGATAGGTGAATCAGAGTATCTCCCTGTGAAACTTACTACAAGATTTTAATGTATACATTCATGCAGGGCTCCATATTATTTTTACCTCTTAGTAGAGCCAACTAAAACATTGGGAGATCAGGTGATTTGTCCAGGAAATGTGCATGAAGGACACATGCTGGCCAACCTGATTTGTTTGACAGATTGCAAGGCACTGATTCTAAGAGATCTGTACATATGACTAGGGAACTCTGTTGTCAGTCAGCAAGGGTTCTTTGGCTTTTGTCCATTTTAAATGTTTTCATGGTAAAAGCAATGACATAAAAACTTTTAAAATTTTAAGAGAAAAACTAAATCATTCTTAAACTCCACAGTTACATATATGTGTATTTGTACACACTAATTCTCTTATATTGTGTGTGTGTGTGTGTATATATATATATATATATATATGTTTGTATATAGGCGATATGTATACATGTATGGATATGTATGCATAGGTATGTATATGAAGTCAGTTTTTATTAGTGATAGTTGTGTTCTACAAAAACTGAACTAGCGTATACTGAATCATTGTTCCTAGAGAAAATACAAGGTTAGGTTCCTGTGAACCTTTGATCATGACATTTTCATCAACTGACCAAAACATAGCCTTGTTTCATGTTTCTGTTTAAAGATATCTTGTTTTATATATATTGTTGATCCATTAAGGTTGAACTCATGGCCAACGATACTATAAATCATGCTTGAATACAATTTTTCTTTCACACATATTTTTTTCTCTGTAAGGTACATCACATCCTTCTTGCTCTTAGCAACGGTGGATATCACGTTAGCATTATCCCTGCAGGCTGCTTTAAATAGTGAAATCACCAATAAAGAATATTTTTTTTAATGGCATTAAATAGACTGTGAAAAGGATGCTCACTTTCAGTGTCAGAGCTAATACAAGAAGACAGAGTTTTACCTTGTTCCAACTTAACCGGGAATGTGCAGATGACCTAAAATTTTCACTGCTCTGCACATACCTGTGAATTACTAGGAAAGTAATGTGATTATTGATATGGGGTTTATAAACGTATTTTAGGGAGTAGGTAAACTTGCAAACACAGAATTTATGATTAATGAGGCTCTATGGCATATATACTGTACACACACACATTATATAGTTGTAGTCACTTTGAACTTAAAATGCTTTTTTGGTTTTTGTGCCTAGTCTCTTATTATAAACATTTTTATTGTTACAGTGAATGATCATTGTATAATGATCATTTTTGATGACTAAGTAATATTCTGTTGAGTTGAGTTAGCATAATTAATATATTGCTCCCTATAGTTTGATTCCTAGATTCACTCTTTTCTTATTATTTTAAATAACTGTACAAAAAGCATGATTGTACACAGGAAATTTTTCTTTTGAATGATTTACATAGCATAAACTCCAGTAGTGGCTCACAGAATATGAATGTCGTTATGACTTGATCTGTATCATCATCCTGCTTTTAAAACAGTTGTATAGAGTGCACCATGATATGAATGTTGCTAATCCCCAATCCCTGGGTGTCTCAGTTCCATCCAAGCCTAAGAAGATGGGTAACCAAATGAAAAGTTTGGCAAATTCTTAAATGAAACACTGTTCCCTGGGTGTGCATCTGGATCCCTTTGATTATGGTTGCATGATCTCTGTCTCTCTGACTGTTGATGAGTTCCTCCAGAGCAATGCAGAAAATTAACAGCCAAGAAAGTCCCTCCTCCACCTTTCCAGTACAAGAGCAGAGGCTGAATGTGAATCTGAAGGAGCGTTTGCCAGGTCCAGTTTGTGTAGGGTGTCCAAGAGGAGACATCAAAGCATGCGATGCTGAACTACCTTAGAGTAGATGTAATGAAGAAACTGGGACCATGGAAGCAAGAGTTAGTGGGTCAAACTGTGAGAGAGCAAGTAGCCTGAAATAAATTCGTATTCCCATGCCAGGTTTTTATAGGAATTTAGGTGATGCTTTCATAGGCTGAACAGACCTTTCCAAAGGGGCTGGAAAGGACAAATGGCAAAACCAAACACTCCACTTTTTGTAACCCATTCTTGTTTTTTCTAATCTAATGTAGATTTTCTGCCTGTGTGCTTTTTACACATTGAGGTCTAAATTTTTTAATTGAGTAATTCCTTCAAATATGTGGGATGTGATTGTGTGTGTGTGCATGTGTGTGTATGTAATTTCTCATCTATATGTAATTAAGCAAATATTTTTCTTAATCCATGGTCTTCTATTTTGTTTTGGAAAAAAAACATAGTTTATTTAACCTATAGTTCAAATTGTATAACCATTGGAAATTGCTGATTTTTTCATTGTTTCTTAAGTCATTTGAGAGTGCATGATACTCCAGTGTCCTTTTTCTCCATAAGTGAAAGAATTGCATTTTTAAAAAAATAGCATTTCACTTCAGTCGTTATGTCCACAGAATAAAAAGGAAGGAGTTCTGGAGAGAGAAATTGTTTTGAAATGTCTGTGTTGTGAATCATTTAGCAGTTTAACCTTTAAAATGATAGTTTCTGGGTTTTCATCGATTAGTCTGAAGAGGAATCTATGCAACCAAAATAATTAAATTGGCTTAGTCAAAAAATTAGCTAACTCTATGGGCAAGAAGGATAACAATCCGGTTGATGGATCAGCATCATGTGAAATAACTACCCAAGAGAGTTAATTTCTGAATTTATATCCAGTGCCTTTGTTACTGCATAGGCATTCTGATTAGTACAAATGTAAACTAAAGAATGTTTTGCATTTTTTTAGTGTTCCCATGCAATAACATTTTCCCTTTGGATTGGATTGAATTATGAGTTACACAATCCCGTGCCACAAAGTTTTACTATTAGATGTCACTATTAGAGCTTTAGGAAAGGGAGCAGAGTTTGGTGGCCTTTAGCCAAGGTGGCTTTTAGAAAAACTCACCCATGGCCACACTGTGAAGACTAACACACATCAGTTTCCCTAGGTGGCTGTTACTGACTGAGAACTCCCAAAGCAAAGCACAATTGATCGGGATTCTTTCTCAGCAGGACCTTGACCTTAAATTGTATCAAAGGAGGCATCTAATCTAAGTCCACATGATAGCCAAGTGGCTCTTCCTCTGTGTGCTAAGGCCTTCTCATCCTCATAAAAATCCTTATGCTTTTCTCAGATCCGCCTTATTCTCGTTTCCCCAATCTCACCATTTATTTTCCTTCTTACGAACTAATGTGCTAATGATAAAATCACACTTTTGCACACATGCCACGGAATACAAAAAATGTAGGGTACAGAATGCAAAGATGTCCAGTACATAGTATTTGTTATTGTTCTAAGTCATGTCTGACTCTTTGCTACCCCATGGATTGCAGCACGACAGGCTTTCCTGTCCTTCACCAACTCCCGGAGTTTACTCAAACTCATGTCCATTGAGTCGGTGATGCCATCCAACTATCTCATCCTCTGTCGCCCCCTTCTCTTCCTCCCTTCAGTCTTTCCCAGCATCAGGGTCTTTTCCAATGAATCAATTCTTCACATCAGGTGGCCAGCGTATTGGAGCTTCAGCTTCAGCATCAGTCCTTCCAATGAATATTCACGACTGATTTCCTTTAGGATTGACTGGTTTGATCTCCTTTCAGTCTAAGGGACTCTCAAGAGTCTTCTCCAACACCACAGTTCAAAAGCATCAATTCTTCAGTGCCCAGCTTTCTTTATGGTCCAACTCTCATATAGCTACTGTTTAATGTTCATATGACCATTAGGCTTAAAGGAAGTAATTTATACGCTCTGACTTAAAAATTATTTCAAAAATAAGACACCCTCAGTTAATCTCCGTTTCACATAGATATGTAGATTAAGTATAATGATGTATAAAGTATAATGATTATTAGTCAAAGGAGATGGATAGCATGTAGTTAAGTAGATTGTATAGGTTTTTTTCTCATAGCTGTGCTGGTTTCTTTCTTCTGTCTTTTTCTTTCCGGATCCAACTTTTGTTAGGCAAAGCAAGGAAAGGGAGGTGGGAAAGGGTACTTCCTATTCTGACCCTTCACATCAGTTCTTGGTAGGGAAGTCATTATGCAGATGCATGAGCTAGAGAAAAAAAGACCCTATAAGTGGTCCCAATTCTAGTCTTAAAAATGACTTCCTATTTGCCTTTTGACAGCATCTTAATACCAAACTGCTGTCTTTTTAAGTTTATAATCAGTTCTGTTCCCATGACTGCCTGAAAACTTAATGACCCCAATGTAAGACTGATGGAGAGAGAAACAACATTAAATGAAATATGCAACCCCTTAAGCAGAGGCCCTGGCCTGCGATCAGCATCAACAGATTCCAGGACAAAGTACCTGTTGTTCTTTGAAAAGTATTTCAAAAGAGAGCTGTAAAGACTTCCATTGGTGGTTTCTTCTGCTAACTCAGGCCCTTGCCTTTATTTTAACTCTTTGCTTGATTGTATGTGAACAATTCTCTTTGCATCCTTGAGCTTGTTCTAGTTATGAAAATGAAAGTCAATTACCTTTTTATTCCCTTAGAAAATAAGTGCCAATCAGTGACCAAAAGTGTTCTTCAGATTTGGAGGAGTGTAGCAAGTGACCTAGGCCATAGGAGCATGGATCCCCCTGGAATTAGGTGGTTTTTCTGTTTTTTTAAAATCACTTTCTAGAAAACCTCAGATCTCCATTGTCAAACTGATTATTTTAACATCTCACCCCTAAATTATATGATGAGAGTGGAGAGACATAATAGCCATCATTTTAAATGGGAAGGTCTTTTGCAAAGAAAAGGAACAGCCTGGTAGAAATTATAGATAAACTGGTTGGAAAGTTCTCTAGTAAAACCCCGCTTTTTGAGGGTGTTGAGAGGCAGTAAGTTTAGGAGCTGGGCCTCTGGAGCCAGGCAGACATAGGTGTGAGTTTCCGTTTTCTCTTACTGACCCATGATGTCAGAAAGGTTGATTATTCCTCTAGAGCCTCAGTTTCTTTTATCTAAAATGACGATATTACAGATCTTGGAGCTATTATAAGAACTGAATAAGATGCTTTAGTTATTATTAGCTTCCTTGCTCTAGGACAGGGGTCCCCAACCTCTGAGATCTAATGCCTGATGATCTGAGGTGGAGCTGATATAATAGAAATAAAGTGCACAGTATATGTAATTTGCTTGAATCATCCTGAAACCATCCCCCAGCCACCCCGCCTCGGTCCATGGAGAAAAATGTCTTCCGTGAAACCAGTCCTTGGTGCCAAAATGGCTGGGGACTGCTGCTGTAGGGAAGTGACTCTCAGACTTTGGTGTGTATGGGAATCATAGTGGGGCCTTGGTAAAATAGATCAGGCCCCCCAGACATTCAAATTTTTAAAAATCAACTGTAGTTCATAAATAAGCATTTCAAGTTAAACTAAAAAGAGCGTGGTGTTAAGAGCCAACATACCTGGGTTCCAGTCTCACTGTTGCCACTAATTCCTCTTAAAAGCCTCCTAAACCTCCCTGTTTCCCTCTGCTTGTCTTTCTCCTGTATCTCTGGCAGATGGTTGTGATCACGTGAATGCCATATGTTTTGAACACTTGAAACAGTACTAGTATGTTAACCAATAGGACAGCAGAGTCACTGCTATTATACGGGCTGTGAGCCCATAATAAAGCCTGTGACTTTATTCTCCTATCATAGAAATGTCTTTGACTAAGCCACCAGGACAAGGCTGTGTCTTTTGAGGAAAAAGAGGTTTAAAAATCTCTTATCTGTCCTTGCAAGGGTGTTGGTAGAAACAGCCGAGCCCTTTATTAATATATTATTTTTATGTAGATAAATCAAGCACATAGGGAATTAGTAACCAGATATGAACCAATCTCTTGGTGTTATTTTCATATTCTTTTTCCGTGATGGAAACAAGGTAAAGTTACCCTGTCTGAAATCCCATAATTTGTGTCACTGCTTGAAAGAGTAGTTTTGTTGCTGTGAGCAGCTGGCTGGTGACTCAAGCTTATTGAGTCTTACTGAGGGCAAACCCCTCTGAGTGCTTTATAGGTGCTACTCATAAAATTCAGCCAACAACTCCATGACTATACTGGACCCTGCTATAAAGGTGAAGAAAGTCAGCCTACCTTTCACACCATCAATAAATGTTGAAAGCCAGGATTGGAACCTGCAGGGTATTCCCTGCACAGCCCGAGATCTTAACTATCCCTCTGAAAACTAATTGCTAGTTGCCTGCCCTTCAGTATGCTATTGACTTGCTAAGAGTGATGATACTTATCTGTGAATTAATATTTATGGTCCTTGTTTGGCATAAATATGGATAAATACTATTATGGTATCTTTTTGAAGAATAAAATCCATCCTTGTATGGGTTAAGCACAATTTGAGACTGGGTTGAAGATTTTAAAACACTTAATTTATTCACATGGACATAATGTTTTTGCCAGCATCATTATGGGCAAAGGGAACTTTCATTAATTCTGCCAACATTTATTAAGGCTCTGTGTTAAGACAAATAACACATGCCTTCAAGGAGCACCCGATTTAGTTAGCAAGAAAGACTATTAATTATTTTACAGTTTTTCTGTCACAGTTTCAGAGGTGAATTAAAAACCAGAAAGGGTGGGAAAGAGGATGGCAGGTCAGGGCGGTAGGAACACGAAGGCTCTATGAGACAGGTCTCTAGGACTCTTTGAATTTCTAGTGAGCAGATCCATGCAGCTGGAACTTTAATTACACAGAGAATCTCTCTGTGTTTTTTGTAGAACCACTCCGAGTGAAAAGGTGGATGCTAGACAGTGAGGCACTAAAAGGTTAAATTACAATTCTGATTTGACTGCTATTTGAAGGCCGAAGATGACCAACTTCAGGCAGCCCTCAAGCCAAATGATAAGGTTCTCATGCCCTCCCCAATTCAGACTGACTGATAGTAATTCTTTAAAGGGATTGCTCCAGTCACCACTGAAACAGTTTTTGCCAAACTCAAAACTTCTTCTATTTACAATATTAACGTTTCATGGTCATTTATGCATCTCATTTGTTGGTAGACTTAATTCCTTTAGATCTACTGAAACTATTTGATAAATTATTGAAGAAAAGGAGCAAAAGAGACAGAGTCAGGCGGGAGAGAGAAACTTGTGCCCATAAATGGGGACTCGCTGTTGCACTCTCTGTGTTTCAGTCTAGGACGGTGATTTTAATTTAACTGTTCCCCTCAGGTCATTCTGTCCAAACACCCTATAAAATATGCTTTCGATCCGAAGAGATCATGTGATAATTAGGCTCTGAAACACAGGCGATTTTTCTAAGGAAATGTGAAATCAGCTGGGGCTATTTCTGTTGAGACTGAGGGAGAAGGGTCACATTTTCTCTTGTAAATGAGATCTTAGATTTGATACCTTTCAATTTTAAAAAGTGAGCATTTTAGACCCGAAATGGCCCAAGTTTGCATTTCAAGATGAAAGGAAATTGTTAGGAAATTCAGCCTTATAGCCACTCCACTCCACTGAAATGATATTTTTACAGATTTACGTTAATTGAGCCCCTAGCTTTAAATTGGCTGGGCTCTCATCAATATCTGGTCAATAACTGATTTGGGAGGAAGAAGAAATGATCCAGTGACTACATGTAGATGGCTCAGCACATGGAATGTGATGCAGTTTTACAAAACACATGGGTAAGAAATCTCACACCTGTTTTCTTTTTGAAGTTAGGAAAATACAAGTACTGTCATTTCCTCAGTTCAGAGAGGGGAGGAAAGCAGAGAATAAAACTTTCTATCTTCCATCATTAAATTCCCTCTTTTCCTTTTTTTTTTAATATCCCTCCTCTTAGTCTCACAAACATTCAAAGCTCATGATTCTTAGTGAAACATTAAGAGGGAAAAATTAGTTAATACCAAATCGAATAATTCAAGTTATTTTTCTGAGCAGAAGCATTAACTAAGCAATGGTGCATGTGAGGAGATAATTCTATTCCTGCTTTTCTCTTTAAATAATTTCTTCTTAATTGCTTAACTTACCATTACTAAAGTATAAGGGCTCCCTGGTAAAGAATCTTGGTAAAGAATCTCCTTTCCAATGCAGGAGACGGGGATGGGATCTCTGGGTTGGGAAGATCCCCTGGAGAAAGAAATCTCTACCCAATCCAGTATTCTTGCCTGGGAAATCCGATGGCCAGAGGAGCCTGGCGGGCTATAGTCCATGGGGTCACAAAAGAGTTGGTCATGACTTAATGACTAAAAAACAACAAACTAAAGTATACTTATAATGAAGAAAATTTTAATTTATTTTTAGAATAAATATTTTAATGGTGGAATTTCTGAATTTTTATTGTACTTATTTTATTTTATTTTATTTTTTTACAATTCTGGTCCACACATAATTAATGCTCTGTATTTGCCTCTACTTAAAAGTTGTAATGTCTACTTTGACATTTTTTAAATGCTGCAGTTACTTCCTTAATGTATTTATTATACATCCTATGATGTATTTATTATCCATTGTTAACCAAAATTTTAGAAGCAGAGATGTAATTGAAATAAAAAGATGTTTCTTTGGGGTTTTTTAGGACTTCAGCCAGGAGATATAGATTTAAAAAGCACCTGAATTATGATCCACCAGGCTATAAAATGGGGGAAGCTTATAAAGACAGACATGGCAATGTTATAGTGAGTTATATGAGTTGTCTATTAAGAATTGTAATTGGAGTTGGCATGAAGGATGTTTGTTAAGTAGGAATTGGTTGGGGCCCCAGATAACTACATGATTATGAAGAGAGACCTTGAGACCAAAAGGTTGTAGCTGGCAGGTATTGTTCTGAATAGTTGGTATTGTTGGTGTCCTTGAACCTGGTACAGCTCAAAAAAAGTCCAGATTTTCAGTGATGCAGAGACATGTATGAGACCAGATCCTCAATGGCCGCCCAGCTCATTTTTGTATGCTGAAACTGTGCTGATTCCATGGTAATTTCAATTTGTCATCACCATCAATCAACAAATGGTTGCTTAACCCTTACTGGTCACTGTAGGAACACAGATGTGCACTAAATACAGTTTCCACTCTACACATTTTAAACCTAGTTGGAAAGACAAAATTTATGCATAAAGTGATACTGCCATAAGCAGTTTTATCAGCAAGAGTAAATGCTAAAGGTAGCTCATGTATTGGGGTTGAGGTTGGGGGGAGGCAGTGGTTTGTAGAGAGCCACCAAGAAGCCTGTGCCGTATCATGAAGGGAGTTGACGAGATCCAGAAGGATGAGCGTATTTCCCCAGGAGACACAGCTGCAGAGCAGAGGCACAGGAAGGTCCATAGGCAGACTTCTATGGCTGAAGCCAAGGGCTTCTTTGCAGAGAGAGATGTCTAGAGGTGGCAGGTTCTTCAGGCTGCACCTACATAATTACGAGGTGAGCATAACCTTGAGGGCACTGTCAGTGTGACAGTTCACAAGCCAAATGCCAAGGAGCCAAGAGGACCACAACTGGCTTATCTGATGGCACGGGATGACATAAAATGACAAAAAATATCTTTGCTATAAGCTGGGATTCTGGACTTAAATCTGAAGTGTGGGGCCAGAATGGGAGTACTTCATTTCCAAATGCAAATATCTAGGATCAGAGAACACAGGCAACTCACTACTCAACAATAAAGCACCCAACTAACCTTGAGGAAACATTAGTAGGAATAAAATAGCAAACTTAAATTTCTTGTACACACGTACCCACCCGCCCCTCCTCCCCGCAAGGCACTGTTTTGTTTATGGTTACATGGCTTTTAGTTTTAGCACAAGATACTTTGATACAGTTCTCAGAACCATATCCTTTTGTATTCCCCAGGATGTCAGCAGGACAAAATGCTGTTCTTTGCTCCCTAAGGCCATGTGTTCCTCATTTATTTATCCATGTCTTCATGTGTTTATGAGGCAAATATTGATGAAATGTCTATTTTGTTCCGGGAATCATGCATTTCATCCTTATCCTTCCTAGAGTCCATGTAATAGAGGACCTCAAAATTAGAAGTCCTAGAAAATGCTATTTAGCCCTTGACACCAGACCAATCTTGGAAATTAAATAATTACACATACATGTAGCAATAATTGCATAATTTCTAAAACTGTCTTTGCTCAACTTGTTTTCAGGAACTGCTGAAAAACATTTAACATGGCAAACCTATCTAGTCAGTCGTGCAACATTTTGGACCTGCAGTTGACAGATAATCTGGCCCAATTTCCTCATTTGCCAAAAGCCACAGAGTAGGACCAGGCCACTAATTTCCCAACTCCTTGTTCAGTGTTCTTTCTATCTCATTAAGCCATCGCTTTGAAAATATCTTCTTTGCAGTCTTTGTTGAGAGGAAAGCCAATTTTCTTTCTGAATAAAGTGTCCCCACTTTCAAAGATTTCTTTGAAGGATAACTTATTTAATTTCCCGAGAGGCTTTCCATACGCAGACAGCTTTGCACTTTGGTACCCAGAGAACATGTACTTTTAGCACCTAAATTTCCTTAGTGCAAAGTAAGTTGTTAATATCAAGGATACCATCCACCAACCCTGGTGGTATCTTTTGTCAAGGGCTTCCTGCGTCTCATTCCTTGCAGCCCAGGTTTTATCTACACTCTGCCAGGCTATTCCCCAGGATTAAATTAGATGATGTGTGTGAAGTGATTTGGACACTGGAAGTAGACTGCAAATGTGAGACTGCTATTATCTCCACTACTCTCTAAAAGGAGGCCAGGCGGATATTTGTGTTTCTGGCGTCCAGAAGAGTTTGCCCAGTAAATATCTGTTGAAAAGAAATGAACAAAAGATTTATCGAAGGTCACGTTGAAATTCAGGGCTTGGGAGCAAGCACGTCACAAAGTCTTTGTGTCAAAAATGACATCAGAGGGGCAAAAGTAAATGTGACATTGTCATACATTATTTAATACAACCAAAGAAGTCTTTGCTCTGCTCTATCTGAAAAACAAGTGCCTCCTGTTTTTGTGTGGTTTCCAGTGCTCCATTCTCCAAGCACGGGCTGTCTCCTGCTCTCAGGCTTTTCTGGCTTGGCTCTGAAGTGAGCTCCCAGCCCTGGCTGGCTTCGGGGAGTTGTCAAGCACATAGAAAGGCATGGGGAAATTTGCTTGTTCCTTTGAGAGAAGGGGACTGTCAAGAAACACAATCAGCTTGTGGTCGGCCTTTAGAAACTGTCTCTCACATTGGTCCCAGAGAGAACATTTGTGTATGTGTTTGCTTTGGTTCTGAGAACTAAATACCCCATTTTGACATTATGTGCTCCAGCTCCTGAACACTGGGGTGTTTCAGAAATGATGCCATGGGCTCATGACGCAAAAGGCACTGCCTTGCTTTAGAAACAGGAAGAAAGGGGATCTGAAGGGGAGTTTTAAAGAACAGAGGAGAATGAACCAAACTATTTCAGAAAGGACAGAGCTTCAGACAATGCTAAGGGGGACCCTGGAATTAGAAGGGATCACCAAACACCCCTGTCTGTTGTTCTGTTAAAGAGTGTGTGGGCCTGTCTTCCTCCACAGTAACATCACAATGTTGGGTGGAAGCAGGCTGCTTCCAAACAAACTTACAAGCCAACAACATACACGTCCCATTGAATGTATTTCCTCTCTTTTCAAAGAAGATACTATTTCAAATATGATCTTCTAGTAGTGGAAAACAATAGAAAAAGCTCTCAGTGATAAAGTCCACATTTTGATCAGAGCATGTTAGAACTCTCTGCTTATGAGTATGGAGGGAGCATTTCATTAAGGAGACAGGCATGGCAGGCTTGTTTCTGTCTTCACTCTTCTGGACTGGGCACCCCATGGGTAAGGTGGTAGTGTATGGAGCCAGGTCCCCTCTGATCTGTTCTCTGTGGGTTTGTGTGTCTGGACACACGTTTGTATAGGGCACCCTCAGCCATCAACCGGGAAAGCGCCCCGACTCCAGTCACATCATCCCTTTCCCCCCTCCCCGATCTTTGTTCTCCTTCTCCCTTTCCTTTGAGCCCCTTTTCTTAGGAAACCCAACAGTGGAATTTTTCTCCCCACGTCTCTATGGTGAGTTTTCCCAGCATTGGATGGCTGGGTTGTCATGGCAGCAGCCTCCTCCGCTAGGAACTGGTGATTTTGGAAGAGGGGATTGTTGCAGTTGCAGGGAGGGGATGAAAAGTCATTAATGTGGGCCAATCAGTATGCAAGGCCAGAACCTCTGGTTGCAGCTTCTCTCACACAGCAGCCAACACTCTTTAAGTCCCAATGGCTGAGATGGAATGGGGTGGATGAGGGGAACACATCTCAGAACACCTGTCTGAATGAGACTGACTGCAGCCTCATTGCCCGTGTATCCCCATGGGGATCCAGGTCTTTCTATCATGTTCCACCTGTGTCTCTTCCTTTGACTTCCTCTTCTTTGCCTCCTTCCATCTTGGGAACAGGGCTTCATGGAATGACCCTAGTGGGGGAGTAGTTGGAATGAGGAGCAGCAGTAAGATCTATCCTTACGGTTTTATAGACTTAATTATTTTTCTGGTTGTTGACCATCCATCAGACAGAACAAAAGACAAACATAAAACATGCCCTGTGATATTGTTGGCTGTTTGAAACCTGGGGGTAGCCAACTTGGATGACATTAGGAAAAAAATATGTTCAAACTTTCAGAGGAAGCAGTGATGACTTACACAGCTCAGTAGAGATCCAGGGCAAAGTAGGAAATAGAGATGATCTCTATGCCAATGTCATCAAGTCTGAATTCTAAGATCTAGGAAGGGCTGTGCTATGCGGTTGAGGTTTAGTGCATTTACCTGTAAAATGGGCTTGTTAAGAATATTTTACCCCTACCTACCAGCTAACGTTCCCTCTAAAATGCAAGTAGAAAACCTAAGAGATGTGAAATGATTTAGGCTCCAGCGCAAAAAGGTCCATTGTTTTTATAAGTTTGTAAAATCTGAGAAGCATTGGAATGACAAACCCCCCAGAAAATCTGTCCTGAAGGAAGAGCCCTGATGCTTTCTGTCTCTGTATGTACTTTCTCCAACCACTGCTGGGTTTCAGAGCCTGTTCTCAATGACTCGCCACTATTGTACCTGCTCCGGGCCTGCTGTGGCCTCTGACACTGGCACCCACTGCCAGAGGTAGATTTTTACCTCCTTCCCTGAATCCTTGTCCAGATCCTGTAGGTGTCAAGGTTTCCACAGGGCTCTACACTGTGCCCAGTGTCTGGCCTCATGCTTGCAGCAGAGCAGAATATAATAAATATTTACTCTCTACCATGCCTCTGTTCCCTCCTTTAACTCCCTGCCCCGCCCACTCCTGTCCCCATTGTTCCATCAGAACATCTATTACTGTAATGTGATTGAGGTCTCTGGTCCAGTTCATTGTATTGTGCCATATCAGTTTCCAGGTTTTGATGTTTTAGCTGTGCGAGATATCACATTGGGGGAGCTAGATGATGGTCCAGGGGACCTCTCTGCACTATACAGGCAATTATTTGTGAGTTCATGATTAATTTAAAGGGAAGAGTTAAAAGGAAAGTAAAGCAGCACTCACTAAATCTTCAGTGAAGTCTCTCAGGAGATCAAGCCAATGGACCTTTTCAGTCCTCATCCCACTTGACAATTGTTGCCCACACCTTTTGGAATGTTCTCTCTCCTAGGCTTCCTTGATGCTGGACCACTTTGTCTTCCCCATCTGCCCTAGTTA
The DNA here is from genome assembly GCF_054371585.1 of Giraffa tippelskirchi. Lineage (NCBI taxonomy): Eukaryota > Metazoa > Chordata > Mammalia > Artiodactyla > Giraffidae > Giraffa > Giraffa tippelskirchi. The sequence continues at coordinate 194,853,552 of NC_137275.1, forward strand.
CCCTTAGACTTCACAGATAGAGGCCAGCCATTAACTGTTAGAGTTTCTCAAGCCTCTCCTCAGCCTGCCACTCTTCCCCAGGCTTCTTTTGCCCCATCTGGGCATCAGTGACCACTGTTGCAAAGATGACTTTTGAAGGCACACTTCCAGCCCAGACCATCCCCTGCACTCATATTTCCCCTTGGATACTGCCGTGGTCCCTCCGTCACTTCATGGTCAACCCCATCCCTTCCAACAGTCTCTCTCTGGCTCCCAACTCCAGCATGCCCCAGATCTAGCTCAGTGACTGGCCATTATCTATCTATTTAGCAAATAAGAAACTTCATGCTTTTTCCACCTTGATCACCAGGATCCTATTCTGAGCCACCAGCCTCTCCCCTTGATAACCACAGCAGCCTTTCAGCTCCTTCCAGTGCCATTCCTGCTGAACATGGCAGCCTGGGTGTTCTTTGTAAAATGCAAACCTGACCATGCCCTTCTCAGCTTACAATCTTTACTGATTTCCTATTGCTCAGTGAGGAAAAAAAAAAAATGAGATCCTTTTCCTGACCTGTAAGATCCTAAAAGTTCTGGGTCTTATCTAACTCCCCTACCCCATCCTCTGTTCAACTTCCATTGCTTACTGCATTCTCTAGTTTTAAAGCTCCTCAAACACATTTCATTCCCTCCTGCCACAGAACCTTGGAACATGCTCCACTCACTATGCCTAGAATAATTTTCCTCCTCTCTTCACCTAGTTAATTCATAATTATTCTTCAGGTCTTGGCTCAAATGTCACCATTACATGAAGCCTTTAACCAGTTTTCCAGCCCAAAGCAAGTCCTTCCATTAGAAGCTCTTAGGCAATGCCAATATTTAGCCAGAACACTAACTGCAAAACATGAAATATTTCTACACAAGTTGGTAGATAGCCACCACCCTGAGTCCGTTTCCTTCAGCCACTAAAGAGTTGACTCCAGGCATAAGAAACCTTCAGACACAATTCTGTGCAGGTTGCCCTTAGTTGGTGCCTGTTAGCTATTTTGACTCTCTCTCCTATTTTTATGCATCATATACCTCTCCTCTACAGCATTCATTACACTTGAATTTCACACTTATTTTAAGATTATTTGATGAATATCTCTGAGTTCTGTGGGCTTTCCTGGTGGTTCAGTTGGTAAAGAATCTGCCTGCAATGCGGAAGACCCAGGTTCGATCCCTGGATCAGGAAGATCCCCTGGAGAAAGGCATGGCAACCCCCTCCAGTATTCTTGCCTGGAGAATTCTGTGGACAGAGGAGCCTGGTGGGCTACAGTCCATGGGGTGACAAAGAGTCAGACACAACTGAGTGACTAATACTTTCCCTTTTTCTAAGTTCTGTAAGGGGGAGGACCATCTTTGCCAATATTTTCTCTATATCAAATGCATAGTAGATACCTAATAAGCGTGTGCTCAATGAATGAATGAATAATTTAAATGAATGAGCAGACCTTTCTTAGGTATCTTCCAATTTGACCCTTGAGTCCCACAAAGGTGAAACTGCCAGTTGAATTGGCTCCGGACTCAATGGCCAGCCCCCATCCAGTGCTCTTTCCATTCTCCCACCCTGTCTCCTTCGTGACGCCTTGCACGAGACACTATTATTACCATCCCCAGATCATTCCAATATTTCCCAACTCTTCAGCATCCCATATCCTCCATCCTGTGACCATGACCCAGTTTTAGACTTCTAAACTCATTGCTGACAGAATTTGTGTGTGGCTTTTTTTTTTTTCCTGTTCTCTAAATAAAAGATTAAATCACAATGGTCATGTATATGCTGTCTCAAAATAGTGTTTTATTTAGAGAGAGAAGGTGTTAGTTATTACTGGCATTTAACATTTGTTGAGTGAACAAAATCTGCTGAACATTGCAGAGAACATGGGATTGAAGAGTTCCTGCCCGGTGTGCATTGTGGCCTAAATTAGACCCAGATGAATCACTAACATGCAGAAGGATGGATGTACAGACAGCCCAGTGGCCATGCATACAACATGCTTGAACTGGAATGGGAGAATTGCCCCTGAGACAAGGTGACATTGTGATCAGAGCTTAGAGGTAGCCTTAAACCATTTTAAAAATAGCCAGTGAATGATAAAGTCCACGTGAATCCTTAGAAACAGAAACGTGTTAGAAAAATTCTATTTCATTTTTTTCTTTTGCAGAGCCTTCCTTAAGGGAAATGCAACCCTTAGATTCTTACTGAGATGCAGGCAGCGCCTGGACCCCTATCAGCAGGAATTGCTGTAAAAAGCCTGCTGGGCTTCAGAAAGAATCACACTGCTCTGGACTGTGTGCCCAAGAATGACTACACTCTGTTGCTGCTGGTTTTCCTCCCCCCTAATAATTACAATATTGGTAGAATTTAAGAAAAAATGACTCCTTATCCCTGGCTTTTTTTTTTTTTTGCATTGGGATAGCCTCTGTGTCTCACTCAGCCCATCGGGCCCCGCAGTATCCCAGATGCTCAAGCGAAGAACAGGTATGACTTCTGTAGGTTCTCAGCTGAAGCCAAGTCACCATAAGAACTCCAGCAAACTAGAGATGATCATGGCCTGGGAGTCAAGGTGCTGCTGGAATCATTCTGTCAAATACTTGGGAAAGTCGTTTATCCTCTCTGAGCCTCTGTCTCTTTTTCTGAGAATTGGACATAATAATCCCTAGCTTGCTGGGTTGTCGCAAGAATTAAATAAATTAACGTATGTAAAGAACCAGCATATGGCCTGGAACACAGATTGGTGATGTTTCCAACACTGGAACATAACACCTTTATCTAGCCAACTAAACAGAAACTTGAGATCAGGTCCAAATTTAAGCTAACAATTCCAGGCTCGTAAAGTTTTTAATGCAATAGATCATATTCGACTGTCTGAAGGTAATTAGCCTTTAAGAGGGGATGAGAAACACATGGATACTTGAGATCCCCAGAGACATCAGCATTCTCTTCTTAGACTTTGAATATTGTTACAACCCTGGGAAAATAAAGGAGTCAAAGTTTTAAAAGGAAAAGATCTGATTGGATGCTAGTCTCAAATGTAATGAGATGCTTAAAATCAACTTAACAAAGAGTAGTTTTTATTTTGTGAAGTGATCATCATGCTCTTTCAATTTGAATATTATTGTGAACATATGAGACTGCTGTATACAGGTCACAAAAATGTCAAAAAAGTAAATAGATTTAACAAGAAATATTAACCTTGGGAAAAAGCATTTCTAAAGATGTAATCCCCTTCCCATTAATGTGAGTGATTACGCATTCAACATTTATTAATGCAGCATGAAACACATAGCTCTGATGAGACCAGGCAATGACCTCCTTCATGGTTTCTTACTCCACCAAGCTTAGCAACAAAGATTTAAGGTGTCATGTCAGGGGGATGGCTTCCCCAATGACTCAGTGGATACAGAATCTGCCTGCAATGCAGGAGACACAGGAGACATGGGTTCAACCCCTCAGTTGGGAAGATCCCCTGGAGAAGAAAATGGCAACCCACTCCAGTATTCTTGCCTGGAGAATTCTATGGACAGAGGAGCCTAGTAGGCTACAAGTCCGTGGGGTCGCAAAGAGTCTGACACAATTGAGAGACTCAGCAGTAGCAGCAGCAGTTAGAGGGATAAGCTAGAGTAAGATAGTGATTCTGCCCCAGGTGACTGTGGGCCAGTGGGCAGAGCACAGATGCCCAGACGCAAGTCATTTAAAGCTCAGTTTTGCAGATGGAAAATGGAGCTATTCCCTGCTCTGCCTGTCTCCTGATCACACCTTATTGAAGGAGAGACATTCTGCATTGGGACCTCAGAATCTGCCCTCCCTGTGTGGTTCCCAGGAGAGGACACAGATTGGTGCCCTAAGACAGGGCTCCCCAGCCCCCAGGCCATGACCCGCTCAATGCTGCTGTTAGAAACTCAGGCACACAGGCAGGAGGTGAGCAGCCAGCAAGTGAAGCTTCATCTGAATTTACAGCAGCTCCCTATAGCTCACTTTGCAGCTTAAGTCCTGCTTCCTATCAGATCAGTAGCAGTATAAATGTAATGCACTTGAATCATCTTGAAACCATCTCCCATCCCTGTCCATGGGAAAATTGTCATCCAGGAAACCAGTCCCTGGTGCAAAGAAGGTTGGGGACTGCTGCCTTAGGATATGCAGTGGAGGGCAGTGGGCCCTGGATTCAGAATCAGAGAGCAAGGGCTCTAATCTCAGTCTGCACCCAGAAGGCTGTTGGCCTCGGGTAGGCCTGTAAGTACCAGATCTCCCATCTGTATCATGGCATTACATGAAAACTTGAAGAAGTATGGAGAGATGGAGAGAGGGAGAGATGGAGAGAGAAAAGATGGAGGGTAATAGATAGTAGCCCGACCCCTCTCTCAGATGCGTGCTGTGGGAAGAGCAGGAAAGAGACTGATTTTCTCATTGCCTCCTCCCCTCCTCTCACCCCCGTTAACCCTCTTCCTCTCTATGGCTGTTTCCAAGCTGGTGAACCCAGTTTCACCTACACACAGAATCACCTGGGGCTTTGTCCACATTCAGCCATGTGGTAAGTAACATTGTGTCTGCATCCCTGTCTCTACCTGGCCATAGAGGCAGCTAATGAGGACTTCTCCATCAACTCCTGATTTGCTGTTGTCATCATAGTGTAGAATTCGCAGAGAAGACATGGCAGCCAGACAGGGCAGGTGGAGGGCCAGGCGTTGGCTGGGATTTAGACCTGGCACAATGATGAGCAGGCCCAACTAGTGGCAGGAAATTAGCTCAGAGACAAAGTCACTGGTTGAGATTAAAGTCAGTCTCCAGTTGACGCTAGGGATCAAAAGAAGCTGAGTGTCCCATGAAATAGAGGGATCACAAGTCTTATGCATGGATACCTCAAAGTCCTGTCAGGCAAGAATTGGCTTTAAGGAATTTGTCCTAGGGGTTGGGGATCATCACCGAGCTTGTGTTTAGAGGCACATATCCAGGCATCTCTGGAAGCCTGAGGGACAAGTGTGGTTACCAGAGTGATAACTAGACTAAGATAGAGCCTAATCTTGTACCAGGAAAGAGCCTTCCTGGAGAAACTCCAGCACTGTGAGCTTTGAGCTGAGAGTATGTGGTGACCAGCACAGATGCTTGCCACCCCTTGGGGCTGGAGAACAAGAGTGAATCCAGGCGTAAGGTGGAAGGAGTGCCAAGTCACCCTGACATGGGGGCTGATTTTGTCTTCAGCAAAGAAAATTTAAAAAGGGGTTGGAATAACCTGAGGCTGCTTAAACAATGATAGGTCTATTCACCTGGGTGGGGAAAGGTGGCTCCAGCCATGATGGAATGGCAGAAGAAGGAAGAGATAGTGGGGTGTTGTTGCTTAACCCCCTTCCTGTAGCAGATACATCTCATGCCCTGCTTCAAATCCTCTTGGCTTTGCCTGTCTTTGGGACCTTTGGCCCCTTCATTCTGCTCCAGCTCCTGTTGTGATGACCAGCTGTGTGTGGGTTCCCCAGCTGACTGCACAGTGCCTTACATCTTGCCCATATTATGTACCTCTCACCTCATGGCTCGGTGCCTCTCCATTGATACTGAGATATCAAACTCTATTGGACTCACTCTGATGCCTATACAAGCTCACTCAACATAGAAGTTCAGGGAAGCCAAGACACAGTAATAGGAGTAATAGGAGACAGGAACCAGTAGATAAGTTATTCCCCAATCTTCTCTTCAATCGGACTCTCTTGAGACCCAGTATTCCCGTAGCCTCTCAGAAGCAGCCTGTGAGCAGTCAGTCACACAGACACCACTTAGGAGCCAGCTCAGCAACTCTTCTTACTGCCTCTGCCTCCTTCCCTGCCTCACTATCCTTTCCCTTCACCCTGGCTTCCCTGGTGTTGCACTCCCCGAGAAGGTAGGAGCCAAGAACCCTTGACCTCAGGCTCTGCTGCATGGAGAAACTCTCTTTTCTGCTACCATTCTCATTCCTTAGAATCTGATATACAGTGAATTGATTCAGTAAAGTAAAGGAATTTTCTACCAGAAGGACCTCATTTATCCATGGTACAGCATCACCCCTGACATGGTTCCACCATCCAGACTCAGATGATATCATTTTAGTAAAACCCCACTGTGGAAAGGTTTGCCCCAAATGGACCCTCATCTGTGGCTGAGGTTTGTCAGTCTCTTTTTTGAGCCCCTCGAGGAGCCTTTCCATTCTCTCAGCCAGGGAAGCTTCCCTGTTGTCCTTTGTCCTTGGGGATTCTTGGTGCATTTTCAAATACTTTTTCTCAGGTACCTCTTGGGGCCCCACCTCCTTGGCTCACATAAGAGAACCCAATCACTTATCTATATGTGCAGGAGGACAAGGTTGAACACCCAGTCAGCCCATGTTAGCTGTTTGTCTTTATCTCTCCCACTGAACACCCTTCAGTCACCCAATATGGACATTTTCTCTTTTATGACTGCCCAAGCTTGTAAGAACTGTCATAAGACATTCACTGTCCTCAACTGAGACTCCTCCTCGTTAGTAACTTATGAAAGCTCATTTTGTACTGTCTGTCAAGACTCCAATATCCTTAAAAGAGAACTATCATGATGAAAATCATATTCTAATATCTTTCACTATGTCACTGACAACACCATTAAGGCACAAATCATTATATTAAAGATCTTCTCACTAATATCCTTCAGTTATTCCTCATCTTAATTCATACTAGCTCAGAGTCATTGCTATACTGATATATCCAACATCCTTCTAATTGTTTTCAGAAAATTTAGCTACCAAGTTCTCAACATTAACCCAAGTCATATGTGGGGGAAATAATGTGTGCATTCCACACTAAAGTTAATTTCATCTTGGTAAGAATGGCCCTGCCCCAAATTCTCTTGGCTTCTTTCCCAAACTCTCATTGCTTCCCCATTTCAGATATGCCTGAGCAGCTCAGCATCCTGGTTCTTATTGAGAGTGGACTTCCAACTACATCGGCTTCTGCCCTGGGGCTGGGAGGGTGGACCACTCCATGCCAGCCTCCACCCAGCTGTGTTCTCTGTTGGTTTCCTCCAGCCATATTTCTGTGTTCACTGCCTGGGTTCTCAGTCCCTTTGGAAGAGCCTCTACAGCACAGTGAAGGATAGCCGATCACAGTGAGAACCAAGGAGGGCTGACAACAACCTCTTTTCCAGAAATTTTAGATGGCAGGGTGCTAAGTGAGCAACGGAGCCTGAGTCAATGCCACAGCTTGCTTACTGTAACACTTTCAAAAACTACACTTTATTTTTTAGAGTAGTTTTAGGTTCCTAGAAAACTCATCAGAAAGTAGAATTCCTGTACACACCCTAACCCAACACATGCATAGCGGCCCCTACTATCGAATCTCTCCAGGGTATGTTATAATCATGAATGTACACCGACACAGCATTATCACCAAAAGTCAGTAAGAGTTTTTTGCCCCAAGTCATATGTGGGGGAAACAATGTATATATTCTATGGTAAAAAAAGAATCCATTATCACCAAAAGTTTCAATAAGAGTTCATACTTAGTGCTGTACATTTTATGTGTGTGTGTGTGTGTGTTCAGTCATGTCGGAGCCCACCAGACTTTTAGCTTTGAACAAAAATATGGTGGTCAGTGGGCTTCCCTGGTGGCTTAGATGGTAGAGAATCTGCCTGCAATGCAGGAGACCTGGGTTTAATCCCTGGGTTGGGAAGATCCCCTGGAGGAGGGAATGACAATCCATTCCAGTATTCTTGTCTGGAGACTCCCATGGACAGAGGAGCCTAGTGGGCTACAGTCCAAGGGGTCGCAAAGAGTCGGACACAACTGAGCAACTAACACACACCCACACACAGGGTGGTCTGTAAGGATAGCAGTGAAATTTAGGGAAGAAGAAGGGAGAGACAGGGATTCAAAAGGGGAAGAAATTTGAGGACATTTAACCTTTAGGTAAGCAGAAGACACACTACCGTTGGAAAGGGGCACAGATTGTTTTAAAGTTCAACATTCTTAAGTTGGGAATCGTTTCTGATTTTTTTCCCCCAGTGTTCAGTTAATTTGCAGTAGCTTGTTTGTTCTGTATAAACCTTGCCCTTCTCTGGAGTGTTCTTGTCTTCATCTCTGAAGACAAATTCAGGACTGAAGAGAATTGTTATCCTGGAGTCTATGTTCACAGAGATTAGGAGTGCTTGAAGACCTTTCTGTGTTTCATGCAAGCTATTGCCGTAAATGGAGTCAAGTAGATATTAACCAGTAAATGTCATATGCTAAATGCCAATGATCTGTACCTAAATGGATGATTTGGTATAAACAAAATATAATTGGCAGTCATAGAGACCTTGGCAGGGAATTTGCAGGAAAAAAAAAAAATGTCATGGGGTTGACTGAGGGATTGAGAGGCAGGAAGCAAAATACATAAAGAAAGAACAGGATCAGACTAGCATTAAGGACTCCAGAACTCTGAAATCTTTTCCCGATTCCCCTGGGATACCACCAGGGTAGTTTTCTTCCTCAAAGGAAACTCAAATGGTTTAGTAGTCAAGGGGTGACCTCAGCAGAGATGTGATCATATAACTGATGGAATATTGGGGGAGTAATCAGGAAAAGCAAGGTAATGTGGAGGAAGCTTCCTACTTATGTACTGACAGAGAGAAGTGTGCTGGGACCATCAGCATAAATCCCAAAGTTCAACATCATGGGGGCTATAACTCAAGGTCCTGAGAAACTCAGGAATGCTTCTGTGCTACTTAAGGGACTAGAATTTAAACAATCTCTCTCCTGCCCCCTCCTCCTTCCATTGACCGAAAGAACGAGGGACCCATGTGGTCAGACCCACTCGGTTTACTGAATCCACCACTTTCCGCAAAAGAAAGTATCAGTTATCGCTGTCGAATTGTGTGGATCGGGGAAGAAGGGATTTCCTCCTGAGCAGGACTCAGAGAAAGTGGCTAATTGCTTTAGCTGGCTTGCCTGGCTGGTCATCCACTAGGTGGATTTGGGAAGGTGGTGCAAAACAAGGGGCAAAAATCAAAGAGAAAGAGGCAAGATTTGTGGATTTGGGCTCTCCCATTGTCACCTCAGACTCTGATTCTGATTGTGCACTTGGATGCCGGTGTCTTAGTTTCTCTACTTAGTGAATAGCAATGATAGTTAGGTCATAGATTATGTGTTTGCTTTAAAACAATGTTAAGTAGCTTGCCTTAAAATACTATCTGGAATGTAGCATATATTTAGATATAGAAGTTAAGATATAGATACAAATACACAGCTATAGACATGCCACTCAGTGAAGCTGTGCCCTTACATAAAACCCCACCAGTGATGACCCCAGTAACATGCCCAATTCCTACTTATCACCCTCCTTGCTATAGTCACTACCACCGCACTGGTCTCCTTACTGTCCAAACAAAGTTTATTCCCACCTCAGGACCTTTTTATCCGTTGACTTTAGTGCCTGGAAAGCCCTTCTTTCTGATGTTTGCATGTCTTGCTCTTTCACTTTCTTCAGATTTATGCTTAGATTTTCCCTGCTTAGAATACCCTTTGCTGAGCTTCCTGTTTAAATTATCACTGCCCCTCTTGCCTATCCATCTATTCACCCCCTTTTCCTCACAGTGTTTCTCACCCTGGGCATTATCAGGCATAGATATCTGTTTATTGATGTATGGTTTGTACCTCTCATTAAACTGAGGGCTTCATGAGAACATGGAGCTGATGGACATCTCACCAGTGCCCACAACATTGCTCAGCACCCAGTCCAGGTAGCTTAATAGATTGTTGCTAAATGAATGAATGATACCAAAACAAACAAATGATTGTCAAGTCGGTGAAACAGATCAATATCCCCTGTGCAATGAGGGTTTGAATATCCAAAATATGTCATAATAGCTTTTTAAAATATTATCTGCCAAGATGGAAATGGATAGTCCTTTGAAGATGGGGGTTTGGCTTTTAGCTGAATTTCTCCAGGCTTTAGTTACTCCAAGCACTCTGCTCAGGATTTAAGACTATGCAGCTGCGGCAGTAGGTGAGAATCCGAGGATAGATGATGTAGGGGGCAGGGTGATGCTGAGCGGGGGTTTGAGGGCTTTAGACCTCCTCTCACCAATCTCTATCTGCCCCCTTACTTCCCTAGCCATGGAGACTAAGTACTAGTGGTATATGCAGGGCAGCTTCCAGTCCAGCCTCTCCCACCTGTAAGCGTCTGCCCCCAACCTCTCCCCCTCCCCACAACCCCCTCCCATAGGAAGGTTCTGATGAGGCCACTTGGGGGACACTGTAAGTAAGATGGCTTCCTCCAGAGAAGTTGGGATAGCCAATGGGACATACCTCAGGGTGAGCAAAGGGGCGGGAACCCCCGGGACAGGACACCCAGCCCTTTGCCTCTCTGACTCCTCCCCACACCCTCACACCCTCTCCTCCACCGAGGTTTCACTTCAACTCATTAATCTTCAGGCTTCCATGGCTGTTTTTGGTAACTGGTCCCATATGTTCGCTACTCTGTGTACAACACATGTCTGTTTCCATTCCTTATTTGCAGTTTAAATTAGAAACGGGTGTCGCTCTCCAAGCAAATTGGCTACTGTCCTTTCCCTTCTGTCCCCCCTCCGTACCCATCCAGGCTCCAAGGACTCTGTGCTGACAGACCCAAGGAGGGTTGACAGGAAGATGCCTTTGGGGTTTTGGCCCTTCTTCTTCTTCCATATTTATTTCATACTGTAGTGTCTATCTACCAAGACTATGCCCCCGGGGAGCCAGATCCAACTGTTTTATTTAACAAATATTTGTTGAGCATACAGGCACTGGCTAGTGCCTTCTTCAGGAAGTTTGCAGTCAGAGGCAGAGGGAGATAGCCAAGCATGTGACCACACAAATAAGCACATCAATGCTACTGATTGGTACCGCGGGACTCCCTGAGAGTCCAGCTTGCTTTTAAGCATCAAAAGTACTTAAGTTTAGTCCTAATGGACACATAGAAGTCAGCCAGGTCAAAACTGAGGAGCTGCATATGTGAAGGACCCATGGTGAGGAAGCACTAAGGACATTTAAGACCAGCTGGAGGTTACTATCAGAAAAGGGGTAAAGAGAAGACTGGGGAGGGAGGCAATGAGAACAGCTAGGGTGCTCTCAGACACTCCAGTGACATTTCATTTTATCCTAAGGGCAGTGCAAAGTCATTGGAGAGTTTATAGCAGAAAAACAAATGAGTTGATACAATTAATATTTTAAGACCATTGCTCTGGCTATTGTATGGACAGTAGTTTGGAGAAAGTTAAGAAGGGAAATGATAGGACTTTCCTGGCAGTGCCTTGGATGAAAATTCGCCTGCCTATACAGAGGATATGGGTTTGAATCTTAGTCAAGAGAAGATCCCGCATGCCACGGAGCAACTGAGCCCATGCACCACAACTACTGAGCCTGAGTGCTGCAACTACTGAAGCCCGTGCATCCTAGAGCCCACCTGCAACAAGGGAAGCCACTGAAGAGAAGCTTGTGAACCATAATGGAGAGTAGCATTCACCCCCTACCCCACCTCACTGCAACTAGAGAAAGCCCAGACAGTTCAGTCGCTCAGTCGTGTCCGACGCTTTGCGACCCAATGAACTGCAGCACGCCAGGCCTCCCTGTCCATCACCGACTCCCGGAGCTTACTCAAACTCATGTCCATTGAGTCGGTGATGCCATCCAACCATCTCATCCTCTGTCATCCCCTTCTCCTCCTGCTTTCAATCTTTCCCAGCATCAGGGTCTTTTCAAGTGAGTCAGTTCTTCACATCAGGTGGCCAAAGTATTGGAGTTTCAGCTTCAACATCAGTCCTTCCAATGAACACTCAGGAATGACCTCCTTTAGGATGGACTGGTTGGATCTCCCTGCGGTCCAAGGGACTCTCAAGAGTCTTCTACAACACCACAGTTCAAAAGCATCAGTTCTTTGGTGCTCAGCTTTCTTTATAGTCCAACTCTCACATCCATACAAGACTACTGTAAAAACCATAGCTTTGAATAGATGGACCTTTGTTGGAAAAGTAATGTCTCTGCTTTTTAATATGCTGTCTAGGTTGATCATAACTTTTCTTTCAAGGAGTAAGCGTCTTTTAATTTCATGGCTGCAGTCACCATCTGCAGTGATTTTGGAGCCCAGAAAAATAAAGTCTCTCACTGTTTCCACTGTTTCACCATGAGGTAATGGGACCAGATGCCATGATCTTAGTTTTCTGAATGTTGAGTTTTAAGCCAACTTTTTCACTCTCCTCTCACTTTCATCAAGAGGCTCTTTAGTTCTTCTTCTCTTTCTGCCATAAGGGTGGTGTCATCTGCATATCTGAGGTTATTGATTTTTCTCCTGGCAATCTTGATTCCAGCTTGTGCTTCCTCCAGCCCAGCATTTCTGCATATAAGTTAAATAAGTTAAATAAGCAGGGTGACAATATATGGCCTTGAAGTACTCCCTTTCCTATTTGGAACCAGTCTGTTGTTCCATGTCCAGTTCTAACTGTTGCTTCCTGACCTGCATACAGATTTCTCAAGAGGCAGGTCAGGTGGTCTGGTATTCCCATCTCTTTCAGAATTTTCCACAGTTTATTGTGATCCACATAGTCAAAGGCTTTGGCATAGTCAATAAAGCAGAAGTAGATGTTTTTCTGGAACTCTCTTGCTTTTTCGATGATCCAACAGATGTTGATAGTTTGATCTCTGGTTCCTCTGCCTTTTCACACAACACAGCCAAAAAAAAAAAAAAAAGAAAGAAAGAAATAAAAGGAGAAAAGTGATAGAGCAGTTAGGAAGCTGACACAGTGACCAAGGGAGGGAAGGGACCCAACCAGGAGAAAAACATAGGGGTGGAAAGAAATGAAGAGAGTTGAGATGTCTTTTGAAGGATATCCTCAGAAGGACTTCTTAGAATTCACCAACTCTTGACTGCATGCTTCAGGACTTCTAGGAAGTGATAAAAGTGACGCCCCCCACCCTCATTCTGTGGCTAAGCCACTGATTCCATTCCATCACATGCAGCTGATGGTGATTCCTGACTTATGTGTCCTCGGCATCCCTGCGTTGGCTCAGCTCGTGGTTCAGGGCAGCTCAGTGAGATCACATGTGTGAAGTGTTTGGTTGAGCCTGTAGTACATGCTATCTGGATGTTGACCATTAGCCAGAAAGCTTAACACACCCTTGCCATCACAGCCTCTGTGGGGCAGTGTGACCAACTCCTTCTCAGGAAACTTCAACAGAGAATCAGGACCTTGATCTTCTTTGACAACTTTCCCTCCTGCTCTTTCCCAATACTCTCCCTTTCCTGTGACCCTCTGGACACGGTGGCAAATGTTCAGGCATCCTAATATCAACTTCTAAATGGAAGCGGGCTGGAAGCAAGAGTAGATTAAGGGGTGGACCAAAAGGCGCCAGTGTCACAAGTCCTAGCTGTTGGTCACACTTCCACCACAGCATCGATTCCCCACCTTGTGTTACGATTATAAAACAAGCTCCTGAAGGGCAAGGACCTAAGCTCATCCAACGTTGTTTCCCCACAGTGCATGTAGTACTTAAATGCAAGTGAGTTGATATGTACTAAAATAAAGCCACGTGGATCGGATGTTACCACGTAAGACATTTTATCTCAGCTGCCTCACTGGAGCCTCACAGATAACGACAAGGTCTCTCTTCTATATGTGAAAAACCTAGGGCTTAGAGGGAGGTGATGCCTTGGCCAGAGTCACATGGAGAGTCTTGTCAGCACTAGAGAAGACCTCCAGGCTGTGATGCAGGACACCGTGCTGGGCACCCCCAGGAGGGAGTGTCTACATGGACCACTGTGGGAAAGGGGCCCCTTAGGACTGTGTAGGATCCTGGTGCAGGCTTATTGTTGTCATCCCAAAGCGATTGCTAGAATATTTCTTTTTGCCTATTTCTGGCCACTGGGCTGTTTACCAGCTTTTCTAGAACTTAGCCTGTTGGGAAAGGGTGTAGGCTTGATTCAGGCTTATAAGATTTTATTCCTATGTATTTGCGATGAAAGATACTATGATAAGGAGTAATTTATTTACACTCACTTAGTAACTAGCTGAACTAGAGCAAGAAACCAGATCTGTTGACTCTAAAACCCTTTACTTTCTGCCACCAATGCCTCTGAAACAGGTATCTGCCTAGACTCTGAACACAAGTTGGCATGTCCAGAATAGGAACTCATGAAGGTACAAAATCAGCATGGTCCAGGTTTCTGAAGTATCAATTTTAATACATGATTTAGGGAGAAATCATCACTTTTCTTAATGTGCTGTGGAATCGAATGCAACAGTTATATAAGATGTTAAAGATGAAATAAAGTCTTTATTTATCTTTAAATTTCTTTAAAGACTTCAAAGAAATTCCACAGTGGCCATGTACCTTGTGCTAGGCCTGTAGACACACGGTCCCAGTTCCTCCCCAACTGCTGGTCTTTTACTTCTTTCTGCAGTTGTAGGTGCTTCGGTGGGATGGCTTAAGAGGCAACCAGAGACACGGATTTTCCATAACACTCAGCAGCCACTGTTATTAACTGTTTGCTGTCCACTCTGAAAAGAAAAGCTGCTGGTCAGAAACTGAGTTTCAGTTTCACAATCACAAAACAGCTGCTTCTTATAATATGTGCATTTTCTATGGGTATATTTTATCTGGAGGTATGTTGGGAGAGGTACGAAAAAATGAAATTCAAGTGTGAGTATTGTCTTAAGCACAGAACATCATGCACAGCATGAGGACTCAGTAATTGAGAGTTACTTGTACTCCATGACTTCTTAGCTTTCACAATCATCCTAAGAAATCACAGTGTCTTTTATAACCAAGGTCACAATCGTTGCACATTTCATATATCACAGACATAGCATAAAAGGACCATAATGATGCCAGGCAGGCATTCAGAACTCCCTGGAGAAAGCAACTTTCCCATTAATGTTACATTCACGTGGACACAGACATCAGTTTCTGTATCAGAATGAACTGGGAAGAAAGATAACTTACTCATTTTTAACAGGCTCTGGTGTATTAAGTCCTCATCTCTGGTTAATGGTGGAATGTGCATTCTGACAGGGTCCTCAGTGTTAACTAACAAGCTGGGGTTAATGGTGGGACAGATGTGTGGTGTCCAACCAGAAACCTTATCTTCCCATGTACTAAACAGAATGCCTTGAGAACAGCAAGAATCACAGTAGCTACCACTGATACTGAGAATGCTGTTTGTAGTACAGAGAAGGGTTGTTTTCCCCCCTACACTGTTGGAAAATCAGATTTCTTCCTTTACTTAAAGTTAGCTGGAATCCAGCCTTTCTGAGTTATTTCCATAGAAGCAATTTCACATTGGAATTTTGGAACTAAACCAACATAATGTGATCACCTAGACAGTGACACAAATCTATATAGTTTCTGCTTTCCTGGTTGCCTTTGCTCATGATTGGTTGGTCCCTGTTGGTTTTTCACTATGAAAAGATGCAATGCTTTGGTATCAAGTACTAAAGAGTCAGATGATCTCTTGGGCTAAAACCCATAATTCTTAAGAGGCTGTAAGCTCAGTAATATTGAGCACTAAAATAATGGCAGGTGGATGAGGCATGTATTGTTAGAATGTACAAGTTCCCATTGCTGAGTGATGTAGGGGTACACGGACCACATGTCAGGCTGCCTGCTCTCTTCATTCTTTCCAAAGGCTTCATCCTCCCATTGATCCACTTGGGAAACTCCCCATCAAAATGAATAAGAGTTAGTGGGGTAAGGAGTGGGGAGGCAATCAGAGAAAGGGGGATGTTATCACTGTTTAATTTCACTTTATTGATAAAATGAAGAATCCTCATTTCTAGATCCCAATGTGATTCTTAAACATGGTTTAAGCTTAAAAATTGCAGTTTTAAGCTTTACTGAGAGAAGATTTCTTTGCTCCTGATTGGAGCGAATGTAAAATCAAGTGAAAACTACACTCACTTCTAAGACTAGGGTGGTTGGCTCTTGAAACTGTATAGAGAGCACAAGCAGGGGCAACAGGACCCGTGAAGGATGTCACTTGAGGTGACATGGAGCCTGGGAAGTCCTTCTCCCTTTATCTACAAATGATGGGGAAGTCCCAGGGTCTGCTTACTCTCTCTTAGCTACCCCCAGAGGTGGACAAGATGAGGACTGAGATTGCCCTGGGGTTTGCAGGGAAAGAAGCTGAATCTGGGGCTGCTATGCAACAACAGCATCTGTTAAGCTCTGGAATCAGTTGATAACAGAGAAACTGTCAAGAACTACCCAAGAAGGGAAGAGAGCAGTGGCTTGGGCCTTCACTTGCAGGCATGAAAAAACTGATGTGCGTGTGCTAAGTCACTTCAATTGTGTCCAACTCTTTGTGACCCTATGGAATGCAGCCTGCCAGGCTCCTCTGTCCATGGGATTCTTCAGGCAAGAATACTGGAGTGGGTTGCTGTGCCCTCCTCCAGGGGATCTTCCTGACCCAGGGACTGAACTTGCATCTCTTGTCTACCTGAACTGGGAGGTGAGTTCTTTACCACTAGCATCACTTGGGAAGCCCTGAAAATGCTGACTGAGGACTACAGATCTGCCTTCTGGACCAGAATTGTGCATCTTCTCATTTTTGGAGCTGTTCTTGCTCCTCCTGGGAGTGTGCTGGAATCAGAAGGGGGAGCAGCGGCAAGCAGAGTGTTGTGGACTGAGTGTGTCCCTCCCCACCAAATTTAGGTCTTGAAGGCCTAACCCCTATGTGGCTGCATTTAAAAACAGAGTCTCTGAGGAAGTAATTGAGGTCAAATGAGGTCACAGAGTGGGGCCCCATCAGCAGGATTAGTGTCCTTATAAGAAGAGACATCAAAAGCTCACACTCTCCCTGCACTCACAGAGGCTACACAAAGTTGCTGGTAAACCAGAGCTCTCACCAGAGACTGAACTGGCTGGAAACTTGATGCTGGGTTCTAGTACTGTGAGAAAATAAATGTCTTGTTTTAGCTTCCCAGTCTGTGGCATTTTGTTATGGCAGCCTCAGCAAATGAATGCCGAGAGCCTTTCCTAGCCCTGAGTCTGACTCCATGTCAGACTGGAGGCAGAATGCTTCTGGAGAGATGGGTCCTGGTGTAGACTCTGCCTTCTAACCTGTGTGGTCTCTGATAGGTCACTTTGCCTCTGGGACCAGAGATTCCTCATCTCTTAAACTGAGATGAAAAGACATGCTTGGATTACTCCAGAAGATTATCAGGGAATCAAATTCTTAGTGTAACAACAGCTAATATGTTTTGTACTTTTGTATTAATGTTATTCTAAGAGCTTTATGGTATATAGTTAAATTCACCTTTTTCAGTGTACAGTTGAGTTTTGGCAAACACAGTCATTTAACTGCCACCACAATCAGAGTTCAGAACGTTGTCATCACCACCCCCAATTCCCTCGTATATCTGTAAGACAAGCTCCCACCCAAATTCCGAGGCCCTGACAACCATAGGTTTTCTAGGCCTATAGTTCTCTCTTCTCAAGAATGTCATAAAAATGATATCACACTGTGGCACCACAAAGCTTTTCTAATATCAACTCATTTAATATTCACAACCATATTCTGAGGTATGTATCATTATTATACAGTTAATAGATATGGAAGTGCTATGAAAAAGCAGGAAATGTATACAAACAGAAGGTATTTTCCCACTACTTATATTATTGTTTCATAGTGGAATAAAGACAAAATGAATTCTCAATGGGAAAAAATATTCAGAAAATATTTTGACTAATCCATAAACCACTGGGCTTGAAATTAATGTCACACCCTCTATGACTAGATTGATAAAAGATAATGGAAGATTTTCTAGGTTGCAAGTGACAGCAATTTCAGGTGAGGCAATAATCATTTCCCGCTGGAAGAGAGAAGGTGATCAGGCTATCCCTGGCACTCCTCCTGACCTCATTCATTCATGGCTGTGTTCACCGAGTTCCATTCATTCACAACATCTAGGAAGGGCTGAATCACCATGAAGTATCCTCTGGTTTGGTAGCCACATGCCACAGAAGCACCCGTCACTCTTTGTAATAGGAGATGTGATCCTGGATATGGTCATAAAGTGTTCGCAGTCTGACCACAGTGGTCCCAGGATCTCCAAGGAGAAGATTTTGCACAAATTATTTCTCTCTCCCTTTTTTTTTTTTAACTTTCTATTACAGATGCAGTACATAATAAATAAATACATAAGGTCCAACTATTTCTTAAAATTTACAGATATCACGAATTTTTAAGGAACAGCTCAGGAGAAACTGCAGAAACAAAGCAAGTGGGTGTAGAGTGTGACCAGGAGATCTAGGAGTTTCTTCAATATTTAATGCAGCCAAAAGCCTCTGACAGCTAATCATCCCTTAATGGGGCTTGCCCTTTGGCCTGCATGTTTCTAAGGGAGTAAAATGTTTGGCTTCCAAATGAGTTATCACTCACTCACTAAAGACCACAAGTTGAACGTGGCCTCCCAGGCATCGTTGATCTTTGCTACTTGAGTTTAGAAGGTCCCATGTTAGCTGTGTTGTTGTTGTTTAGTTGCTAAAGCATGTCCAAGTCTTTGTGACCCCATGGACCATAGCCCACCAGGCTCCTCTGTCCATGGGATTTCCCAACATTGGAGTGGGTTGCCCTTTCCTTCTCCAGGGGATATTCCCAACCAGGGGAATGAACCACATCTCTTTTATTGGCAGGAAGATTCTTCTTCTTTACCATTGAGCCACTTTATTCACCTTTAAATCATCAGTGTTTACAAAGCCAGCTGGGCACTTGCTTTGGATTTATAAAAGGGCTCCAGCCTGCCACCATGCCTCTGAGATTCACAGAGGGAAGAGTAAGCATCACCATGGTTGGAGAATGAGCTGTGGGGAGGACAAGAATGATGCTTTGGGAGATAAAAGAATTAGGCAAAACAAAGGGCAATGTTGGCATTTGGAAGGGGACTAGACAAGTGAGATTTGAGAGAAGATTCAAAGAAAGGGACTCAGAGATAGAGTGGGAGGATCCACACTGAAAGGGATAGATGCTGTCAGAGAAGAGAAGACAGTGAGGGAGCAAGGAAGATGGTAGATGTGTTTTACGTGAAGCTCTACAGGAGAATGAGAGCTAAGCTTGTTACCTCCTCTCATCAACCAGTGTACCTGGAAAACAGATTGCATATTCCTCTTCAACTTGTACCAGGGATAAAGATACTTTGTGTATTTGTTTAAAAAAAAAAATAAGAAAGAACCCAACCTCCAAATAATAGTGGATTAGAGAGCTGGCTTCAGTACTGCTGGTCACCAATTCATGTCTCCACTTGCTCAGCAAGTTCCTTGACCTTCCTAAATCCTAGTTTCCCAATGTAGAAAAATAAATCCATTGCATATTAAGCAATGGGGAAATTTCCACAATCTACAACCAAGTGACCAAAGAGTATGTACCCAAAGAGTATTTTTTAGGTAAGAAATAAATATTGTAGTTAAACTGATTAGATGTGTCCAAGTTGATTTAAAAATAGTAAATTCATTGATTTCTGACAGAAAACAGTTTTACGAAGGCCCTTTTAGTATTTTGCCCAGGATTTATTGTTTTAACACCTTTCAAATACATAGATTTAAAGGATGCTTAGGTCTAGGTGTTTTTCCAAGAACAGTTTACTTTTTTAACCAGATCGTCCTATATATGTCACCATCAAAATTATGAGGTGTCATAGAAATAAATATTTAGAACCAAACAAACAGTTCTTTTTATAGATGTTTTAATGACAGAATCCGTTATTTTCTATAACTTGATTTACTTTAAGCAGTATAGAATTTTTTTTTTTTTCCTTATGGCCACTGGCTCCAGACATTGTTCTGATTAGCTTCCCTGATTTAAGCAAGTCACAATGATTAGCAGCCTTGATGAACAACCAGTCATTCCTTTTCCATCATTTAACTTTCCAAGTCTAAGTCTCTGTCCTTTTTCTCCAACTTCAGAGGATATGAGATGTCAGTCACCATCTTACAGAGCAATATTCCCTCATGTTATTCATTATGACATCTTCCTAAACTTCATTCCCAGATCAACTAGCATGAAGTCTGCACCATAGACTCCCCCATCTACTGTACAGATGGTAATGTACAGAATTGTACATTTATGTATAAGATGTACAGAGGAATGAATGGGATTTCATACACAACTTAGAGAGTTTTTATACTCCCTGTTAACACCAGTATTTTGGATTACATTTTATTAAGAAGTTTTGAATTTCACTGAATGGTTCTTATTTGGGGTGTCTATTAGGTAAGGCAATTTCCAACCATTTAATCTAAGGGCAGTTCTATGAAGAGTTTAGAGAAGTTATTGGCAAGTGGATGGGAAAGTACTGAATGCTGATCTCTTCGAAGGAACACATTGAAAATTCTTCCCCAAATATCAACACTCAGAATAAACTCGAAGATATGCTCTGCTTACCAACAAATGCCCCCCATGCCTTGCCAGCCGTTAAGTGATTGGCACCCTTCCCTCTTGGGCATGTGATCCATTAGCAAGAATAGAGAGAGTCCTCAGTGTTACCAGAGCTGTGCTAAGGGGTGCTGGGTTCCCTGGCACTTAGAAATATCGCTGAGCTATAGCAGGGAGGATAAGTTCCTTGAAGTGATGGAACTTGAACTTGCCTTTAAGAGACATTCCAGAGCAGGTAGAAAAATAGATCAAACTTTCCAAAAGGCACAAGTAGGTTTGGCCTGGGTGAGGAGCCACAACTGTTTGCTGGCTGAATTCAGGGCATGAATCGGAGATTGCAGAAGCCTGAAACACAAAGCAAGCCATCAGAATGAGCCACAAGGTGTCCTGGGGGAGGGGTTATGTGTATGGCTCTAGATAAGCCACTTCAACTCTCTGAATTTAGGGGCATTATTTATAATATGAAGGCAAGCCGATGTCTGCTCAAGAGGGTAATTACTGGGTTCAAGTGAAATCATTGAGCAGAAATTCTTTGTAAAGGTAAGCTGCTGTGTGTTGACAGATGATTATGGTGGGAAAGTAGTGGCAAGTGGTTAATTACAGAGCTAAAATTCCAGTCTCTTGGGTTGAGGAAAATAAAAACTGTAAGCCAAGTCAGCTCCCCAGTTAAGTGGATGTCCCATGTTGTATCAGCTCCTTCTGGCACATTTAGTGAAGAGCACATTCCTGACCAAGGTTGATCACTAGAAGGTCTCTCCTGGCACCGCTGTGTGTTTGGCAATCAGAGCAGCAGTTCTGACCCTGCATGTCATACTTGGGATCACTTTCCATCTCACAAATATTTAAGCAAGAGTGTGAGGGCCAACCGCCAAGTTGCACAATACAGGACAAATATCTCATTGTGTTTGTTGCTGCACAGTATGTGGTGTTGTGAGGTCCAAAAACCACCCAGTGACTGTGACTGGAATGTGACAGTATTTTGTAACCAGGGTGGTGCTTTCTTTTTATTTTTTGGGGGGCCACTTTTGTGACATGATCCAAAATCCTGAGAAAAGGTGGCGAAAGAAATACCCAGAAATGTTCTAAGTGGGTTTAGAAAACTTGTGAACCCTGTCTGAACTTTTATTAGATGCTCCCACCACTGGCCCATTTGACATTAGAACAAGGAGAGCATTATTTATAATGGCATGTGTGAAATCTCAGAGGGGGTTCTTGAAAACATTAGAGTGAAAAATCTGTCCCAAAGAGACTACAAGTGTAAAATAAATGATCAGATGGGAAAGCACGTAAATCAAAATTTGAATCTTTTTTTTTCTCCTTTAAAGGACACACGAGCCTTTTCTTTGGTCATGAGCAACACAGGATAGAAAACCCGTAAGAGTAGGTGTTGTAATGAGAGGTGCCCCACAGTACTGGTCACTGCAGAGAGAGGAATATGGGAAACCAGTAGTGTTGACTCTTCTTAATGTGTCTAGAATGGCTGCTTCCCATTGAGAGAATAAGATAATAAAGGCTCCAGAGAAAGAAGCAACACCTAGAAATCCTTTAGTGCATTAAAATTCATAAAGAGCCCTCAGAAATATTGTCTGCTTGAGTCTTTAGCTTGTGATAACCCTAGGAGGTATATATTGTTTGTTACTCACATTTTATAGTTGGAAAAACTAGGACACAGAGAGGTTTGGCAACTGGTTAAGTTTATCCAGCTAGGAAATAGTACATGGAGTAGTATGTATTGGAGCCCAGAGTTTCATTTGTGGCATGTGGGTTAGTTCCCAGACCAGGGATCAAACCTGCGCCCCCTGCAGTGAAAGTGCAGGGTCTTAACTACTGGACTACCAGGGAATTCCCTATTTTGCTTTTTAAGTTAAAGTATACTTTACATATAGCATTCTATTTGTCTGGTGGTTTAGTTGCTGAGTTATGCCTGACTCTTGCAACCCCATAGACTGTAGCCCACTAGGCTCCTCTGTCCATGGGATTTCCCAGGTAAGAATACTGGAGTGGGTTGCCATTTCCTTCTCCAGGGGATCTTCCTGACCCAGGAACTGAACCCTGCTCTCCTGCATTGCAGGCAGCCTCCTGCATTGCAGCAGATTCTTTACTGACTGAGCCACCAGGGAAGCCCTTCTATTTGTATACAATATAACTAATTGATATTTGTGTGTATTGCAAAATGATCACCACAGAATAAATCTAGTTAATATCTGTCTACTTAACATAGGTAAATTTTTTTGTTGTTGTGATGAAAACATTCAGGATCTACTTTCAAATATGCAATATAATATTATTTACTGTAGTCACCATGCTGTACATTATACCCCCAGGACTTATTTATTTTACAACTGGAAATCTGTACCTTTTGGCCCCCATCTAAAGTCATGAGTTGAGTATTGTCCACTGCACCACAGCTGGGAGCACACAAAGAATACAGAAGCCTGATCTTCGTAGTTCAGTGTGTCCCAAAGTGGGATTTTTACTGTGTAGTTCTAGGAATGTATGTAAGTGGCTCTTTCTTTCGCTTTCTCCCTTACAAAAACACATTTAAATTAATTCAGTTCACTAAGTTAAACAAAGTTAAATTTATTCTTTCTGCCAAACTCCTGGGACACTTCAAGGGAATTCTGTTCATTATGGATCTCCAAGAAATGAGAAGGGTTACAGATTATGGTATATTTGACACCTCTGACCTAAGAACACATGCAGTGTGTGTGTGTGTGTGTGTGTGTGTGCGCTCAGTTGTGTCCAACTCTTTGCAACTCCATGGACTGTAGCCCTCCAGGCTCTGCTGTCCATGCAATTTTCCAGGCAAGAATACTGGCCATTTCCTCCTCCAGGGGATCTTCTCCAGCCAGGGATTGAACCCATGTCTCCTGCACTGGCAGGCGGATTGTTTACCACTGTGCCACCTAAGAAGACTCTGACCTAAGAGCAAGTGTAGAGAGCTAGATCTTAATACTTTGAGGGTCAGGTATCCAAAAGAACACCACATTGGTCCATAATATCCCTGTCTTCTCTTTACTACCACAGACCAACTATTCATTGGATGTGTTCTTGCCTGGAGAATCCCATGGACAGAGGAATCTGGAAGGCTACAATCCATGGGATCACAAAGACTCAGACACAACTGAAGCAACTGAGCATGCATTATTTGATTTCAACATTTTTCTAATTCTAATTTCAATATTTCAACATCAATAATTTCACTATTCCCATAAAAGATAGAATTATGTCTTTTCACTAAAAAGCTAGGCAGAGATCTCTCACTCCATGTCACTCTGCACCATGTAGCTCCCCACACTGCCATCCACATTGGTGCTGGGGTGTGGGCTGCCAGCACCTGGGGGCCCATACCACCTTGGTGTCCCCAGTGTTTGTAAGTATCTGAAAATGTTGGCAGATTTCCTTTGCCAAAGTCCTGGGTACATGGGGTTTCAGGGTTGCAGAGCCAGGCGGATATCCATCAGCCAGAAACATTCCCATGTGGCTGTCCCACTATGACCACCAGCATCCTTCCTGCTCAACCTGGGTTGTACAGGTTGTGTTTTGGACATCAACCCTGGTGGTGAATACCATCATCACTTACAGGCATGTCCAGGCAGCTCCATGAGGGAAATCAGTGGTCATTTAACAGTGACTACCTGTCCCTGCAGAATGAGGAAAGAGTGATGAAATTGAAATCTGATGGAAGGCAACAAGCCCACACTTAGAACTTGAACTTTTGATGCATTTAAATCCTGAAGAGTAAAACTACAGTAAAACTACACCTTAACCCTGTGCCAGCAAGTTATGTCTCTACTTGTCAGACTCGTATTCTTTGTACAGAGAAAGGGGGCCACCCTTTCACATGTGTGCTTTCTTGGCTAATAAGAGCATCACTTGAAATTACCAAACAAATTAGACATCTCTGACACTCTCTGCTCCTTGGACTTCAGAGTGGAGCAGCATTTTTTAGGCACTGTTAATCCATTTCCTTCCCTTAATGAGTCAGAAATGAGAATTGTTGTTGTTGTTGCTCGGTCATGTCAGACTCTTTTCAACCCCATGCACTGCAGCACTACAGGCCTCCCTGTCCTTTACTATCTCCTGAAGTTTGCTCAAAGTCATATCCATCGAGTCAGTGATGCCACCCAACCATCTCATCCTCTGTTGTCCCCTTCTCCTTCTACCTTCAGTCTTTCCCAGCATCAGGGTCTTTCCCAATGAGTCGACTCTTCACATCAGGTAGCCAAAGTATTGGAGCTTCAGCTTCAGCATCAGTCCTTCCAATGAATATTCAGGGTTGATTTCCTTTAGGATGGACTGGTTTGATCTCCTTGCTGTCCAAGGGACACTGAGAATTGTAATTGGGCAGAAGCTCTATGTGGCATTGGTCTCAGAACTCAGGGGCTGGCATTTGTCAGGGAAGTCTAATTCCTGAAGTCCTATGAACTCACCCACTGCCCCAGTGTCAGCTTGGCATTTGGGCAGATAGTGCTGGGGTTCACCAGCATGAAAAGTGGGACCTGCCACCCATAGGGCTATGGTGCATAAATACGATCTCGGTTCAAAAATTAGATAGCCTTGATGGGCTACAAACCTGTACATGGCATTCTTAATTTTTCTCCAGGAAGTAGGAAATAATAAATCTCTTTGGTCAAAGTTTTCTTTGCCTGTGCTAATGCTGTTGCTGTGTAATGCCTCAGCCTTGGCGTTTTTACTAAAATGGGCTTTTCAAAACCCATACTTGTCTTTGAGTCTAAGCTTGCACTCTTCACTGCACTGCAGGCCAATAATTGAGAGATGAGTCACTGGGGCAAGGAATAACCACTTTATTCAGGAGGCCAGCAGACCAAGAAGATGGTAGGCTCATGCCTCAAAGAACCATCTTGCCTGTGTTAGAATTCAGACTTCTTTTATACTAAGAGGGGAGGGGATAAAGTCAAGCATTTCCTGGTTCCCATCTGCCTCTGGAGGGGTGTGTTAATTTCTTCCTTCCAGCAGTGGAGGAAGGGCCTGGTCAGGATGTTTCCTGTGAACTAAACAAAGGTATTTTAGCTTAATGCTCATTAGCTGGGAAGCAGGATTCCCAGAGATGGGCCATTATGTATAATTTAAGCTTATACGGAGCATCCCTTTAGTGATTAACTTGTAGTAGAATACAAAATGTTCTTCCCTATTACATACTTACCTATTTACTTCTGTAAATCACTTCAGTTGAAGTGCCATAGTAAAGTCTTGAGCTCAAAGACCTGATTTCTTTGTGTCCATAGCAACCTGAACCTCAGTTGCCTCATCTGTAAAGTGGGAATAGTCATTTCTGCCCTGACCATTGCTGGGTTGTGACAAGGATGTTCAAGACAGCTCTGTGTGATCTCCTGACAGTTTAAAGCATAAGGAAGCTGTGGCTTTGCTAAAGAAACAGAGTCCCTTGGTGGGTCATTTTGGATCCGGAACCCTCGTTATCCTGGCCAAAGTTATCTTGTTAATTAGACAATCAATTCATTCTCATACCAGAAAGTATGTGCATTTGTGTTTTCACAAGATGAATATCCACCCAATCACTGTCTCTGCCCCTATATAGTTTTGAGAAACAGAATTGCAAACAGTATGAGAAAAAATCCTTTGACCACTCTTTGCCCTCTGTCTCTGTTGCTTGAGATGATAAACAAATTGTATTTCCCTTATGCCTTATAAACAGTTAAAATTAATAAATACAAATAAAGGAAAGGGAAAAAATGCACCCCATCTCCCTTCCACACTTTTTTCCCTGATGATGGGAACTTGGTTTCCAGGTGACTGATGCCATCCTGCTTACCCCTTTTCTGCCAGGTCGGTGGCCACACAATGCTGCCCATTCGCTGGATGCCCCCAGAGAGCATCATGTACAGGAAGTTCACCACTGAAAGTGATGTCTGGAGCCTGGGGGTCGTGTTGTGGGAGATCTTCACATACGGGAAACAGCCCTGGTACCAGCTGTCAAACAACGAGGTGCGTTTGTGGCGAGCAGCACCAAGATGCCTAGAGGGCTGACACCGAGAGGTATCCCTGGGCTGGAAGTCAGGAAATGCTCTCCTGTGGCATCCCTGTGGCTTTGTTGGGAGCAGCACCTCCCCATGGCCTGCCATGTACCTAAGTATCATGGTCACTCTCCAAACGTACGAGTTCTGGAAAGAGAAAAGCGCAGCATTTGCTGATGTGCCTGTGATTCTCTGGCGCGGGGATCCAGGAATCATTCTGTGCTGTTCATCTAGGAATTTGATAGCAGATGTGGCATTTTGGCAACCTGAGAGTCCAGCTAGCTTTTTGGTATCATTCCAAGAAGCTTTCAAGCTTCTCTCCTTTTTTGCACATTTCACTGGTACATTACTTCTAGTGAAAAACTCATTTTTTCTTTTCTAATCCTTTTGCAATTATGTCTATATTTAAACGTTACATCTTGGTCAGGCACCTCACTTCTTCAGGTCCAAGTCTGTCTTTTTCCAGTTCCATTATCCAAAATGATTGCTCATTTCTGTACCCTGGGACTCCCTGGCACAAAAGTGACCCTGGTTCCATCTCAGGCCAGTACAACTGAAACCCATTGGAATTCCAGGGTGTGGTTTGGGAGGGTTCCAGCTAGATAAATTATTTCTCCACCACTTTGGTGAAATCAGTGTGATTTGAAAAATGGATATGAACCCATCAAATTAACCACGGTATACAAACCTAGAACAATTGCTCTCTTCCTTCTGAAAAAAAAAGGAAACACTGAGTGGGGTTTCTTTAAAGCAACCCTCTCTTCGCACTGACATTTATTGCATCCACATTGTTTTTCCTCTGGTCTGACTCTGTCTCTGTGCTCCATTCCATCCAGGTGATAGAATGCATCACTCAGGGCCGAGTCCTGCAGCGACCTCGAACGTGCCCCCAGGAAGTCTACGAGCTGATGCTGGGGTGCTGGCAGCGAGAGCCCCATATGAGGAAGAACATCAAGGGCATCCACACCCTCCTTCAGAACTTAGCCAAGGCATCTCCAGTCTACCTGGATATTCTAGGGTAGGGCCTGTTCCCCCAGACCAGTCCTTCCCAAAGCACTTCCTCAGTTGGGCCGAGAGGATGAACGTCTTTTAACTGCCGCTCGATGCCATCAATCCGCTGTTCTTCGCTCTGACAGTATTAACAACAAAGACACCGAGAAGCTTTCCGAGGGAAGCGATGTGTACTTCTCCACCTGTAGACACAGTATGGACTTCTTTTTAGCATTCTCTTTCTCTCTTTCCATCTCCCTTGGTTTATTCCCTAGTTTTTGTTTGTTTTTTTTTCCCCTTTATTTTTTGTCTTCCTTGCTTCACAACCCTCACCTTTTCTTTTTTAATCAATCTGGCTTCTGCATTACTATTAACTCTGCATAGACAAAGGCCTTAACAAACCTAATTTGTTATATCAGCAGACACTCCAGTTTGCCCACCACAACTAACAATGCCTTGTTGTATTCCTGCCTTTGATGTGGATGAAAAAAAGGGAAAACAAATATTTGACTTAAACTTTGTCACTTCTGCTGTACAGACACCGAGAGTTTCTATGGATTCACTTCTATTTATTTATTATTATACTGTTCTTATTGTTTTGGGATGGCTTAAGCCTGTGTATGAAAAAGGAAAACTTGTGTTCAATTTGGGAAGCCTTTATCTATGGGAGATTAAGACCAGAGAGAAAGAAGATTTATTATAAACCACAGTGTGGGAAGAACAAAGACAACCATTGGAATCTACTGGCGTCAGTTTCAACTTCAGAAAACCCAGCCACTGGTAGCTGGGAGGAATGTATTGGGCACCTTCCCCCAAGGACCTTTCTGAGGAGTATAAAGACTGCTGAACTCTGTGCCATGGACTATTCTTTTCCCATCACCGGAAACGCTAGAGTGTAGTACAGAGAAAATATGGCTTCTGGGAGGCAAGATGGCACACAACACGTTCCAACAGTCTCGTGCTTGTAGGCCATGGTGATGGCACTGGTTTGTTTTGCCGAGTGTTATCCACGGAGCCTTTGTCAAGTTCAGGTGGATTCTCATCCAGAGATCATTTCAGGGTTAGATGGGAAAGCCAAGGACTTGGAAAAGAGAAGACAAGCTCTAAACTCGGAGGCAAGTTTCTCTTACATTGAACTTTACAGACAGCACTTCCCTCGACCCCTGCCCTCCACCCCACCCGTCCATCCAACTGTGCAAGCAAAACTGTGCATGGTCTTCGTCAATTAATACCTTGTGTGCATAAACTACCGCTCCAGACATCGTGCCCCTGATATGTAGAGCAGATCCGTAAAAGGTATAACTTAAATAATTACAGGAAGCTAATTGAATTCATTAGCTGAGTATAAATGTCTCTGGGTCGTATGGTGGTGATGGGTTGTTAACAAATACGGACCCTGAAACTTGGATATCTTCAACGACATTGCACCCACTGTGGGGCTGGGGGAAGGGCAAAATCAACCCCCGAGGGAGAGGAAACCTCGCCCACCATGGGGGTATCACAGGCATTGATGTTCAGTGTACACAGGCGGAGACCTTGCTCTGGGCTCTGGTTGGGAGAGTGGTTTCATTCTAAATGTACTCCATTGTCAATAGGCCGTTTTGTTCTTTTCACTGCATTTTAAAAAAGTAAAAATAAAAAATTAGGCACAGCATACCAATGGGAGGCTATGCCCAGACCAAGCTTTGGAGGTGTGCTTCTGGGCATAGTCACGGGTTTTGCAAAAAGAGGTTGTAAATTTAAATAGAAATTTACAGTTACCTGGGTGATCAGTTATACCAAGGAAGAAAATTTTTTCTGTTCCTCAAGAAAACTTGCTACCCTCTGTGAGGGGAATTTTGCTAACTTGGCATCTTTATGATATGAGCCAGATTGAAAGGGAGTGATTTGAATTCAACTTAGATCATTTTATTTCATGTTTGTTTCTGAAGGTGCAAGTGCTCTGTTTAGGTTTTGCTTGCGCCTTTAATTACTGGAGCACCTTATTTTCCATTATAGGCATTGAAAGCCAGTTTTCAAAAAATCAAAAGTATCCGTTAACAGAGAACGAAAGAAAACCCAGTAGTATCTGCTGTCAAATGAAGGAGGTTGGACAAGACAAACCTCATAGTCCTTTCAAGTTCTGCCCTGGCCTGTGAGACATGGGAGCTGAATTGTTGTTCTCTTGGTTGGTGACAAAAAATCCTCCAGAACACACATAACACTATAACGAAAGCCATATCTTCATGATATATACCTGCATGTATATATCCTATTAAGGACCCATAGTACTGTTAAAACACTGTGGCACCCTGTGAAGCAGTAAGAAGAGGCAGGTTTGTATAAAACTTCTCTAGATTTCATCAGCAATGACCTGAAAACCTCCACAGGTTTGTCATTCTGTGCAACTGGCCAGCTGCTCTGGGGGAAGAAGCTGCAAGTTACTTGTTTGATTTTAACAGAGAGCAAAGGAGGTAATACTTGAAGGGTTCATATTAAAGGAGGGCTGTGCAGTTTTGGAGCAAGGATTTGTTTAAAGCAGATGAGAGGAGGGAAGCATTCCCCTCCCCTTTCAGTGTTGTGTTTTCCTCTGAAGAAAAGAAGCAAAAAAAAAAAAAAAAAAACTCCTTACCTTCTGACTTCCTCAAGGTCTTGAAATGAAAGGTTCTATGCAAGTGCAAAGTTTTATAGTTATTTATATTGCTGCTTATTATTAATTTTTTTCCTCTGTTGTCTCAAGAGTATGTACTGACTGCAGAGACGTCTCACATTGAAAGGATCCCAGATTGCTTTTAAAGTAGCCGAACGAAACAAAAACCATCTTTGAGTCTCCACCCTTGTTCCTCCAGAATCCTCTCTTCTCATGCTTATAATTTTAAGAAAAGGGCCAACCTAATTCAGCAGCGCAAAGGTCACAGAATAGGGCTTGCCATCAGATTCGTTAAAAACTTCAACAGGAGTGGTGACAAACCCAGTGCTCTAGCCTGAACTTGGCCTGACAGTTGTTTCCATTTATACATTGTTTCATAGTTTCCCAAGCATTTTTTTCACATACGGTGACAAATTATTCTCATTTTTTAGAGGTGAGGAAATTGAGACTTGGAGGAGTTAAATGATGTGCTAGAACTCTCCAGGCACTCCTGGGACTTAATCTAAGTACTCTTGACTCTGAAGTTCATGATTTGGTCCACGAGAGACTCCCATATATAAACAAGCAGCATGAAAGAGAAAGCTGGCTAACAAATTCATAAAGTAGGATATGAAATTAGAAGAGCAAAATGAATTATGTGAGATGAAGCAG
Organism: Giraffa tippelskirchi; assembly: GCF_054371585.1. Lineage (NCBI taxonomy): Eukaryota > Metazoa > Chordata > Mammalia > Artiodactyla > Giraffidae > Giraffa > Giraffa tippelskirchi. The sequence goes on from NC_137275.1 coordinate 194,884,207, forward strand.
CTGAGATCTCATGATATATAATCATGTTCATAGCTTCAGCTAAACCTTTGCACACTGAACCAATGTCATAATCAGGCTTATTTAGGAAACATTTTGAACTAGGCTATAAAAGATGATATCAGAATTCACATTATGTGTTCACATCAGCACTCCCTGTGATATTTCCACATGTTCATATGGGTGTTATAAATACTTGATTTATACATAGACAAACACACTTGCATAGTGTGTTTGTGAGCTTATGTATAAACTTATAGGCACACAGTAATAGACATAATTATAAGTAGGGTGCAGTATGAATAATTTGCTTAAAATCTGCTGAATAACCAAAACCTTTTTAATGTCATGTTGCTGTTAGTGCTTCCCTTCTCCACGTGGGTAGGACCCCATTACACTTTTCAACTCTGTGCAGTACTGCATGGGTGGGAGACATATTTAAGATAATGTGCTTCCCATAACAACTGAATCGAAGCCATCCCACTACATCGAGTCCTTTCTGCAAAGGAAAATGCATCTGGAATTAAATCTCCTTGTGTAAAGTTCCAGAAAAGGAAAATTTATCTTTTTTTAAAATCCTTTTGCACATTTATTTGTATTATGCTCACCTGTTCCACTGAAACCCCTTTACACTTGTCTTCAGAGGCCAAGCATTCCAGAAGAGCACTGGAGTGTAGGGAGCCCAGTGTCCTGAAGGCCAGTGGTGAGATCCAAGACCCCACTGCAAGGTGAATTTCCACATCCTAGTGCAACACAAGAGACAACAGCGTACAACGCTGGCCTTTGCAAAGAACCATGACGACAGGATCCCCTGGTCAGGAATCAACTTTTTTTTAACTTTCCCCTTTTTACATTGGACCTTCTATAATACCAATAACATTAAATCATGTATCTAATTAAATAAATGACTACAGACACACAAATCCTCAATTCTCTTGCTCTTTCTTTCCTTTTCATTCCCCATTTGAGGACTTTTTGTTTCCCATGATGAGCTTCAGTTTGGCCCTATATCACTGTTACAGAAAATCTCTTGAGAGGGAATGCCAGAGACCCACCTCTTCAGATGGCTAAGTGAGCAGTTAAAGCAGTTTCTTCCCAATTCATGTTGGTAGGATGCAGAGACTCTGAGGTTGAGACAGCAAGTGATATTCTAATGAATCCATGGTGGGAGAGACTTGGAAAGAAATATGAAGGGGTATGTTGTTGTCAGGGCTGGAATGGATCACTGCTGCTATAAGTCAAAGGTTCTCGAATATCCTTAGTTTTTGTACTTTTTTCCTTTTTTTCTTTTACCTTTATTTATTTATGTATTTATTTATTTATATATATATTTCTTTGCTCCATTCATCACAGACACAAAGAGAAGCAAAAAATATATATATATGTATATGTGTTGCAGGCAAAACACTGTGAATTTCACAAGAGCAACCAAGCAACTATTTGCCATCTTAACATTCGTCTCAGGAGACGCAATGGGAAAACATGAGATGCCATTTTTTTTAGTCTATGCATTTTAGGCCAGGTCTGTGTTTATTTCTTTGGTCTGTACATTAATGAAAATGATCCTGAGTGAAGGCTGAATGTTCAACATACTGGAGCAAGCAAAATAAAAGCTGCTAATTGCCACAGGTTTGAATTGGGAGAAAAAAAAATTGGAGAAAATGAAATGTAAAGGCCTACATCTTGCAGGTTGTATGTCTTACTGTTGCTTTAAAAATGTATAAAACTGCTGGAAGTGTTTCAATATGAGGTCTTTGAATTAAATGTGGATTTTAAATATATAATCCCTGAACAAATGACTAAATTATGGTGAAATACTGTTCCTTGCGTTCATTGATCATTATCTATCCCTCACAAATCTGCCTAGAGATGCGGACAGTCTCTGGATCTGCTTCTGTACATGGAGAGATGTTTGTATATATCCGGGCCATATCCACACACACACACACACACATTTCAACATCTAAAGATATACTGCCCCTTAAATTGTGACCTAGTATTTGAAACTCTCTTTTCATTTGCTTTATTTTCCTTTTAATGTGACGTCTCTGTACTGATACTTATTGGTTCTTGTTTTGCAATCTTTTTGGAGGTCCATTGCTTTATTAAGACCCACTGCATCTTGGCTGATTTCAAAGTGACACCAGAATATCAGTGCTTAAAAAACAAAAAAAAGTTTTGTTTGTAAATCATGTGACCAGCTTCTCTCAACCTGACATGGAAAGTCTCTTGTACTACACTGTATTTAATAAAAATGATGTCTTACAATAAATAACATCCTCCAAAAGAGACACTAAAAGTGACATGATGATTACTAGAATTTTCACAAGGCATGGTGTGCTCTTTGTCTGTCTGTCTGTATTTTAGATAAGGTCACTGCAGGTACCTGCCATGTTCATCAGTTGAAGCAATGAGAGTAAAAGATTCCCCCTGGCTCACCCTTCTATAACCTGACATTTTTAACTTTGATCTTGGATAACTAGAACATCTCTGCCCAATAGAACTTTCTGCAATGATAGAAGTGTTTTATCTGCACTGTCCAATAGGGCTAGTGGGCACTTGACATGTGGTGAGTGGGACTAAGAGCTGAATTTTAAATTTGATTTCAATTAGTTTACATTTAAAGAGTCACACATGTCTCAAGACTACCATGTGAAACAGCACGGAGCGAGCAGATAGAATCACCAGGATTTCTAACAGATCAGACCTAAGAAACTTACCATAAGAGAAACGTTGTGTATCGTGGTCTAGGGTTGGGGCAGCTCTGAGAATCGTAAGGAACAGAAGTAGCCAGATAGAAAATTTCACATCTTCTCAGCCTCTCTGTTATCCAGTGTTTCCTAAATTAAAGGTGAAAGAAGATAAAAGAAGGGTGGTTTCATGGAGATCTGGCAGCCCATCTTTTCCTGGCCATCAGAGCAGTCCACTCACACTTGTATTTCTCAGCATCTCACAGTCATGTTCCCCACTGTCTGACCACTGCCCATCCATTTCCTCTGAGATGCACAGAAGGCATCTGGGCAGCATTCCTGGTGGAGGCTTAAGGAACGCAGTTTGACAGCCCTGTCCTTAGATCATATTCCTCAGGAGTTTTGTCCATGAAAATACCTCTCACTGGTTCAGATATATGTTCCTTGAGTTAAAAAGACACAACCAGGTTAAAAGTCAGCAGAGACTTGGGGAATTCAAAGCCATGAGGGGAGGGAATAATTTGTCCCAACATCCCAGTAGGAACACATGTCGTCGCTGCAGGGTTGAAGTGTAGATCCCACCCAGAGAAACAGCATTACAGACTGCAGGGTAAACCACTGAGGCCCTGGCCAGTCATAACCCATTTGGATTATTAAAGATCCACACCTTTACCAGACAATGTTTTTATATCCCTATTATTTGTATATTTATAATTAGTGAGTAAAAGTGTTAGTCACTCAGTCATGTCTGACTCTTTGCGACCCCATGGACTGTACCCCACCCCAGGCTCCTCTGTTCATGGAATTCTCCAGGCAAGAACACTAGAGTGGGTAGCCATTCCCTTCTCTGGGGGATCTTTTCAACCCAGGGATCGAACCCAGGTTTCCTGCATTGCAGGCAGATTCTTTACCATCTGAGCCACTAGGGAAGCCCCAATAATCAGTTTAAATTCCAAACCTAAAGTCAAACTTTTCAGAGCCCTCATCTCCTGGTTTGTAGACTCCATCCCATTTTCCCCCTCAAATACACACCTTTAGTTCATTCTTGAGGAAGCCTAACTGTTTGGCTGGGAACATAACTTCTGAAGTATTGTGGCTAACAACCTCATTCAAACAGGTGTCCTAACCTTTAGAACAAATTGACTAACAAAACAAGTGCTCAGTGCATGCCAAGGTGTTATGTATGTGTACTAGTTTCCCGCTTTTCCTGTAACAAATTGCCACCAACTGAGTGGTTTAAAACAACAGAAATGTCTTGTCTCTCAGTCCTGGAGGTAGGAAGTCTGAACCTGAGGTGTGTGTGTGGGGGGGGCATGCTCCCTCTGGAGACACTCAGGGAGACTCTGTCCTTTACTGTTCCAGCCTCTGGGGGCTCCAGGTGCTCCTTGTGGCCACATCACTCCAATCTCTGCCTCAGAAGCCACATTGCTTCCTCCTCTGTGTGTCTGGCTTGTAAAGATACATGTGGCTACATTTAAGACCCACTCAGATAATCTAGGAAAAGCTCTTCCTTACTCTTTTTTGCTTTATCAGATCAGGTTCCCAGGTTCCAGGGAATACTCTGTGGGCATATCCTTTTGGAGGCCTCCCTCTAAACCTCTCCAGTACGGTAACTCACTCAGCTCTTACATCAACCCTGAGAGGTAGGTACTATTATTATTCCCAGTTACAGGTGAGAAAACTAAGGCACTGTGACTTAAGGAACTTGCCAAAAAATTAGAACAAAAGAAATGGACCGGCAAATGTAGTACTTACTATTTGCCAGAGAGGTAGTCATTTAATCCCCCAACAAGGGAGAAACTCATGAGGTCCCACTCCAGGCAACAGGCAGAATAGAAATGCAGGCACCTGGCTGATTCCCCGAAGTCCGCAGCTGGAGTTTGACCTAGCCACGTGTCATGGTACTTAGGGTCTGGGCTCCAGGCCCCTCAGAGACTGCTAAAAGCAATTCAACATCCCAGTCCTGTTACAGATAGAGTCATGAGGGGGAGCTGATGCCAAGATTCCAGGTTCCAGGAGACTAGAGAGTTTCTAGGAAGTTAAACCTGGAGTGTAAGGATTTTGGTCATTAGGGATGGGGTAAGAATTTGGCATGAAGCCAAAGCCCAAATCTGGCAAGGTCTTTGGGATGCTTTCCTGAACCCACTGTCCCTTAACCCCCTTCACACCAGTCATGAGCTTCAGGAGAGTGAGTCTGCAGTGGAGACAGTTGCCTAGCAACCAGGTTCTGAGGCTTGCTGTATGCGAGACTACCTTGCTGCTGCAAATCTGGCCATTTCCCCCATGTCAGCTCTCCCACTGTTACAGCTATATGAGAGCTAAAGACCTCATTCTTCCTGCCTTCTACAGGTGGTATTTTACAATGAATGCCAGGCTCACACCAAATTCATCCAACAAGTAATGGTTTATTATTGACTATGAGGCTGGTGGGCTATATAGTTCATGGGGTGGCAAAGAGTCAGACACAAGTGAGTGTCTGAGCATGTATAAAATGCAATGTGGGCCTAGAAACTTTCCTTTCCTGACCTTGCATGGAGATCACAGATGCAATTATGTGCTAATGCCAAGACCAGCCTGGCCTCTGTTCAGGTGATGTGGGGGTGGGGGGAGACACGATGGAAGACCCAGGGAGCTCTGGTCACTGAAAGCTGCATTCCTGGCATTAGAGACCTGGGCTCTGCCAGATTCTTCTGCCTCCTTCATGTAGGAACACCGACACTTGCACAACACTTAGAATAAATCCTCAGTCTTCACAATCAATCACTTCACGTACATATAAAAATCTGCCACGTTCCTTATCCTCATTAGCAAACAGCCTGGTATTGATAATAGCATTTTAAATACCAATTAACTACTTCAATCACTTCTTACATGGGCACCACATATTCATCTATAGGACATCTATTTTTCATTGGATAGATCATGATATCTAATCACTTTTAGTATTAATATATAGGTTGTATTTGTATACACACATCATGTTGTATTGTTGTTTAGTCACTCAGCTGTGTTTGACTCTTCCGTGACTCGTGGACTGTAGCCTGCTAGGCTTCTCTTTCCATGGGATTTTCCATGCAAGAATACTGGAGTGGGTTGCCATTTCCTTCTCCAGGGGATCTTTCCGACCCAGTGTCAAACCCGTGTATCAAACCTGCATCTCCCACATTGCAAGCTGATTCTTTATTGCTGAGCCACCAGGCAAAGCTCTAAAGTCACACAGATGCTATAACAACCTGCCTACCAACAACTACAACCTCTCCTTCTATAGCAGGTACATATGGATTTGTAGATTTCAGCCTAAGTGTGGGAAATGCCACTACTTCATTTCCTTTAGCTCAGGCTATACTTGACTCAAGCCCACATCCTGCAGGAGCAAAACCAATCTCAGCAATTACGGGGTGTGCCCCACCTTCCTAAGGTATCCTTTAGATCTCAAGGATGATCGACACCCAGGAAATGCAAGAAGGGCTTCCCATTTACCTTCCATCACAATCCAGTGACTCTGATGCCAGAAATGAGAACTCTGCCTCTAGGACAGACGTCCTTCAACACATTATAGCCACTCCGAGAGCCACCACCTCCTGACACTTGATCCACAAGATATGATGACTATCTACTCTCAAATTGAGTCATAGGCCTTAATTTGGCTTTTAGTTTCCTTTGGCTTGTGGAGATTTTTCTGTTTCTTTTTCCATTTGGTTATATTTTACTAAGTATGTGTATGTGAACAAGGCAGAAGCTTTCTGTACTTGTTTTGTGCTCCATCTTCCTGGAAATCTCAACACTTTCTTCCTTCATTTAGGTGAGGATTCTTTTCACATAGTCCTATTTTTCTGGCAACAGCAGTTCTTGTTGTAGATCAGAATCACTTGGAGAACTTTGAAAAATGTAGAAGCCAAAATCTCATCCTGAAAGAATTAGTTGCTATTAGTCTGAGTTGGACAAGACGCTATTTGGCTTTTATGTGTGTGTGTGTTTGTGTAAATTCTCTAGTTGTTTCTAATGTGTACAGGTGAGAGGCCAGCACTTCCTTAATCATGCAAATTATAAGTCCCCCAGCCCCAGGGATGATAGTTATTTTTGTTCAATTCTGCCGGACCTGGGGACTTTTCTAGCGTGGACTTTGAAAAAGCACTTTGAAAAGTTGTATCATACTTTCTTAGTTTGGGACAAAGAAGACCTTTCTGGATTTAGGGTAGAGGGCAGTCCCATGGACATCCTTGCCAGGGGAACCAGTCCCAGTGAAAGGGAATTTATTTGAACACCTCCTCCTGCCCTGCCCTGCTCCAGCCTACCCCCTCTCCCCCCAGGCCATTTGCATTTTACAAAGTTTCCTAAGCAAGCACTTCCTGGTGCTGAACTGACATCTGCCTCCCATGGGCTCAGATCTCCTGCGAGTGCACAGAATAACTCTCATTCATTATTACTTGGCACCCTTTTATGACTCCCTTGTGCTCTTCCTCCCACATCCATCCCCCTACAGAAAACTCTGGAATGTTTGCCAAATACCCAAGACAAAAGGAGAAGGAACTCTGCTCTGCCTGGTAAAGCTAATGCTCAGCCCGCAAGTGCAAGTCCCGTTTTCCCTCCCTTGTTCTCCAGGTTTCAACTCACTCTTGGCCCAAGGAGAAAACAGCTTCTAACCAGATCAGAAAGATTAAAAGTGAGGTGTGGCTCCTCCTCCCCACTTACTGGTGATGTCAAGACAGCTAACACTCCTCACAGCCCTCATAATAGAGGTCCATCCAAAACCTCCCAGGATGCTCTCAAAAACAAGGAAAATAAGGGGTCTGGATGTTCCCAGAGACAGCGAGCATTGTTGTCTCTAATGAGAAAAAAAAAATGTGAAAAGCGTTATTTATTTGCCTGCTCAGCCAAGGGTGGGGGATATTTGCTAACCTAAAGATAGGCGTTAATTTTATTTGTTTTGGCTCAGGAACATCTGCTTGTATACTGATCAGGCGCTAGCACTCATTAACACAGGAAGTAAAGTGTCTGAGGTTTGTGTCACTGGGAGTGTTCAAGAACACAGTAAGACAGACATTCATGGGAGTGATTTCAGAGCAGTTTTCACACTGGGCAAAGGTTCAGCCTGCGAGAAGGTCTAGTACCCAGGGAGTGTGGTTGTTGAGAATTCAGTCATCCATAGTAATCGAGGGTCCCTCTCCCCGAAACTGCGGGAATGACATTGACCATGGATATGTGCCATGTGAATCGATACCTAATGAGGGCCTGGTGGTAGCATCATCTCAGAAAATTCCTGCTGAATAAATGAATAAATTTATCAGGCACACAGTGAAAAGAATGCAGAACATTCTGTGCACCCTTTCTACAGTTCCAAAGTTCATTTACATATATTATGGCAACTTTGTTTCCTAACATTCCTCTGAGGATTAGAACATGGGCTTTCCCCCCATTTTACAGAGAAGGGTCTGGTCATGGTCCCAGGAGTTGAAAGTAAGAAAGATAAAGTCAGAACTAGAAAGTGAGTTTCCTAATTCGTGATAGAATTTTACAACACTTAATCACCCAGCCAGTGACTGTCAGGAAAACTCCCCAGATTCTAAGTTCTCATTTATAAGATCAGGATATAATGTCAATATATTCTGAACCCCCTACCTCCTTTCATCCTCCTCCCTTGGTTTAAAAAAAAAGCGATGCTATTAAAAGTGAATTTTTGAACACGTTAAGTATATGAAAAGTGTAACAAAAAGGAAAATAATACAATTTAAATGTCACTTACTTCGTTTGCAAATCTACTCTGCAAGACTTCCAGCAACAAGTAATTTGAATCAATATTGGAAATATACAAAACGCAGAAATCATTCACGTAATTAATAGGAAAGATTGAAAACCTTCACAAAGCAATGATATGACCTTGTCCCTTGGCTCTGCGGAGAAGGTGGGACTAGATGTAGATAAATATGTGAAATGTACACTGGGGATGGACTACCTCAACCATGTAGGGTCACAGATGATGAAACTGAGGCACAGAAAGGTAATGAACAGTCTTGCAGCTGTTAGGAGCAGTGCTAAGTCTCATTACTTTGTTTCCCAACTTCCAGACATCCTCAGCTCTGGGCCCTGATGTTCCATTTCTTTGACTCCCTGCAGCTGAAGGAGGTATTTTCATCACAGTGGCCTGGGTGCATGTGTGCATGGATGTATGTCCACAGCCTGCCTATTTCTAACACCTGCTCCCTGCCCCACAAAACGCGGTTCAACAATTATAATCCAGCACTGCAAAGGATGTGCATTTATATTTTAAGTGCCTACAAAATAAAGTATTTCTCTCAGCCTTGCTGTGTCAATAATAAGAACAAAAAGTAAACCACATTACTCTCCAGATTTTAGTTGTCGCTACCAATTTCCAGATTCTGCTTAGGAGATCAGTCTCAAATAAGAAAACTGAAGATAAGAAAGAATCTGAGGAAGCTGTAAACAGCTGCCCACTTCCGTCCCCAACGTGGGTCCTCCCCTCCTCCCCCTCTGCTGCAGTCCTGGCTTTTGGAACCCGCTGCCCTCTGGGGACACAGTCCGCCCTCCACCATCCTATTTACTAGCTCCGCATCTCTCTCACGTCTTTTTAAAAAGATATTTTGGGAAACGGCACACGCACATCCAGAGACCAATTACTCAATCTCCCAGCAAGTATGGAGATGATGGAAGTATAGCCCTTCGGTTTCCTAGCAACAGTGTGGGGGGAGGCTGGAAAGCGAGCTGGTTGCCCAGCACCACCCTGCGTAGAAGGCATTTGCGCATTTGGCTTTTGTTGTCTTTGACGGCCATTTCTAAAAACGGGCTCTGTATTCTTGGGGGGATTTTAGGCACTTAAGTTATTCTTTTAAAAGATCTCTGCTGACATCCACAGGTCCCATAATTAACATCTCAAGTCCTAACAGGCCGGAAGTGTTCTGTCACCCCTAAAAATACAAAGCCCCATGTTGGTCTTTTTCCTATGGTTTATTAAGAATTTCTCCAGTTCCCTACTTCCTCCGTGACCTCTCTCACCTTTACACATATTCACCCCAGATGTGGATAATCAGCACCATTTTTTTATCCAAATTGTGGACTCTACCCTGTAGAAAAATAAGTGGACATCTTAGTCAGTTTGCTTTTTAATCTAAAAAATTTCTACACCTGTTGTCTCAATGCCTCCATGGTCCCAAACTCTGCTCCCCTCTCCCCCATAGCAAAGAAAGTGTTTGACAAACTAGAGGAAAAATGGATTAAATAAGGGAGGAAGGCATAGCTAGCATGATAACTGACTCCCCTAACTGGAAATACCCAGGATCTCAAGAGAGTAGACTGTTGAGTGGGAAAGCAGTTGTTTCTGTTGCTTATGGGAGGGGGAGATTTGGGGGAAGAGAAATAAGAAGTAGGATCAGAGAGAAATGTGGGATTCCCATCATCAATAAAAGAAAGCTCAGAGGGTGAGAGAGTTGAGGAGAGGTGGGTCAATCCAGGCCCACACCTGTTATTTCTGACCCAAGGACTCCTTAGTCACAGAAACCCTCAAGAGAGTCAAGCCTTATAGTTGAAGCCTGGGGATAGGGGAGGGCCAATGGGAGCACCAAAGACTGAAATGCTTTAGGGGGTAGGGTGACACCGAGGATCAGGAGGTGGGACACCACTTGTTTTGTTGCAGTACTAACAGGATGGGACACTAAGCTTACCCTTCTGTGCTAAGTTTACAATCACTTCTCAAATGTTGAGGATAAGAAATGATGACTAATGTGAGAAGCTGGGATTCCTATTTAATCTTACAAATTTTATTTCAGCCAAGTGAGAATCTGTTTCTCTAATAAACAGGGAAACCCCTCCATTTTCCCCCCTCTGCTTGTCTGGGCCCTGGTTCGTTCCTGCTGGGGTCAGGAAATATACACAGAAGGTACCATTCCCATTAACCTTTCCTGTTGGGCTCATGGCTTCCCAGACAGACACTTGTTAGGCCTCTACTTTTAGTCCTTCTGAGCAGGCTCCAGATAGATGGTGGTTATCTTGCTTCTGGATTGAATTCAAACCTGAATAAGTTAGCTCATGAAGCCCCGAGCAGTGGCTAAAACTAGGAGAAAAGGAAAGGCAATTCCCCCACTGATGTTGAACCCCAGGATGAGTTCTATGGACTGGTCCATAGCCACCCCTGAGCATGTGAGCTCCCTTCTACTCCTGGATCCAACTCAGGAGCTAAACCAAGCCTGAACTGATAGGCTGAGGGTATCTAGGAAAAGGAAGGAGGATGGGGTAGAGATGGGGAAGGAAGAGCTTGACCTGGTCACTGCTCATGCTTTTCAGAGTGAGAAACTGAATGGAAGTAACGAGAGTCTGTTATTTCTATGCAAAATCCAAAGGGAAATCCTCCAGGGAAAGGAGTTTTGTTCATGTGAGCTTCCTTCTGGTGTCCTTGGTCCCTGCAGACATGGGCTATAGAGAGTCAACATGGTTTAGGTGCCCACTCACCACAGGAACACTGAGATCTGCTGGTTCTACAGAGAAGGGAGAATCAGGCAGACTCCTCCCCTTCTCCCTGCACCAGCTTCAGGGGGAACCTGACATTAGGGCACCCATGCCTTCCAAGGGCTTCCATGTATAGAAGTGGCAACAGAATCCTGGTTTGGGGACACCCCTGAGCTATCTAAGGGCAGATTCAGGGCCACATCTCAGGGCCTTGGAGTCAAGGCCAATCCTCTAGAGCTACCCTGGTTCTCTAAAGGCTGAACACCAACTTGTACTTCTTGCCTAAAACTGTGAGCCTGACCCAAAGGCAGAGCCATAGAAGTTGACAGGGGGGTGCTAAGAGACTATGAAAATAGATTTCCTTCCACCCTTTTGCTCAGATCCAGTTTGATGTCCAGTAAATCCCATGATCTGCCTCTCAGAACTTCCCAACTTTGTGAATAAAAACATTCAGGAGGAAAACATGATTCTCCAAATTGTTATTTTTGAACCTGCTGAGGTTGATTCTTTATCACTTATCTGAAGTTCTGCATGTACAAGTTCGGCTCTGACACAGGCCTTTGTCAGGAGCCCAGTTACCATGGCAGTGCCTCCAAAATAGAACAAGTCCAACACACATCAATAGATGGCACAATAAATAGAATGAGTACTACTTACAATACATGATTCTGTTTCTACTGGGTAGCAATTTGTGCAGAGAGTTGAAAATAACTACACCTCCCCCCTTCATTTAATTAAAGGAAAACAATTCCACAAATCGGAAATGCACAGTGTTTATACCAGAGTGGAACTCAAGCGGCTATGTGATTAAGAGGCCAGGATTGTGGTTGAATTTTCAGGGGAAAACTTAGTGCATTAAAGCCAGGGCCATTCAGTGAAGCACTCTCTCCTAAAACCCAACTTACAGTGTGATTTGGTTTGAGGCACTAGTTGTCAACTAAGAGTGTATGTAGGAAACATAGAACATTTTTTCCCAATAGTAGGGGGAGCATTTTTCTCCATTTACTCATGGCCTTCTGGTTTTCTCCTATTGTCCCATGATACTCTTACGTATCATGCTTTGGATCAAAAATTATGTAAGCACTGTTATTATTAGAGCTTCCCTGGTGGCTCAGTGGTAAAGAATTGGCCTACAATGCAGGAGATGCAGAAGTCGCGAGTTTGATCCCTGGATAGAGAAGATCCCCTGGAGGAGGGCAAAGCAACCCACTCCAGTATTCTCGCCTGGAAAATCCCACAGACAGAGGAGCCTGGTGGGCTACAGTCCACGGGATCAATAAGAGTCAGATATAACTTAGTGACTAAACAACAACAGCACTTATTATAGGTAACTGCAGGGTCTAGGAGGCTGTTGGGAGACCCCTTTGGAAAAATCTGTGAAACTCACTGAGAAAGAAGATACCCATCTTTTTGGTTGATATCTTTTTGGTCAATGAATAAAGCATAGTTTGTGCAGTTTCTAAGTAAATACATGTCTCAGGGTCTCCAAGCTCTCAGGCTCTCTCTGGGTGGCTCTTAATCTTAGAGTAAGCAGTTTGACCTGGAGGAGAGTGTGCTGCCTTTGGATTCAGACAGGAATGGATTCCACAGCCAACTTTGCTGCTGATCTAGAGAAAGTCCCTTATCCTTGGCTTTATTGATGTTTAAAATGGGGATAACCCTCTCTAACTGGGTTAGCAAAACTGAATGATTTGCAGGCACAAGGGTCTAGCAAAATGTCTGGTCTATTGGAGGAAGTGATCATTAGCGTCCTTTTTTTTCTTACAACAAGTGTAGCTACCATGGTAGACTTCCCGGACATGGCCTTTGAAGTAGCTCTGAACCTAAGAGTGATAGAACCCTGGACAAGTTCATTAACCTCTGACGCTTCCTGCCTCAACTCTTACAGGTAGGCACCATTGAAAATATCTCACAGGGTGTTGTGAAAAATAGCAGAAATGACAAATTCAAGTCACCCAGCATAGATCTTGACACTGAGCAGACATTTGTCACAGGTCGTTTTCCTTGGGATGCAGATGCTGGGTTGGAGATCAGCAGGTAAGATGTTTATTAAACAGTGCTCTTGGGATAAATGCTTATGGATGAGAAGAGAAGGAAGCAGGATTGAGAAGGTGAAAGAAGTTCAGTGTAGTTGACTTCACAACTTGACACCAAGTGGCCAATTTGCCTCATGCCAATATTAAGAGCTCATTATTGGCCCCCATAATGGGCGGGTTGGACATTCAGCCATGAAGATAGCTAGATCAGCCTCGGTATGTTGGAGTACATGCTGATGGCTCAGGTGCCTGCTTCATCCCTGGTCATCTGTACATTTCACACATGTGCCTTTGTGCCTTTACTGCAATGGCTGAGGATAGAGGCTGGCTGAGGATAGAGGCTGGCTGAGGTTAGTGGACCAAAGCATTTTGTCTCTTCTATAGTTCAGTGCCTCTTTCAGGGTTGAATACTCTCTGAAGGACGTTAATATGTCATGCACTAATCAAGTTTCAGTCTCTCAGCTTCAAATCTATTCTTTTAAAAATAGTTATTTTAGAGCAGTTTTAAGTTTACAAAATAATTGTGAAGATAGTACAGAGAATTACTGTATATCCATCACCCAGTTCTCCCTCTAACTAACATCCTGTATCTGCATAATATACTTGTCACAATTAAGGGATCAATATTAACATATTATTATTAACTAAAGCCTGTTCTTTGTTCAGATTGCCCTAGTGTTTCCCTCATGTTCTTTTCTGCCCCAGGATCCCATCCAGGACCACACATAACATTTAGTAATCAAGTCTCCTTAGACTTCTCTTGATTATGATCTTTTCTTGGACATTCTTTGTTTTTGTTGATTTTGACAGTTTTGAGGTCAGTTATCATATGGACTATTGCTCAGTTGGGATTTATCTGAGGTTTTCATTGTGGAGTAATGTGCTTTGGGCAAGAAGGTCACAGAGCTACGGGCTATTCTTCACATCATTTGAAGAGTATATGCTATTTGTGTGACCTGTCAGAGTTGATGCTAACTCTGGTCATCTGGCTTGCAATGATGTTTGTCAGAGTCTCCACTGTGAAGTTACTCTTTTTAGAAATCTTTTCCCATGTTGTACTACCTTGAGGGTGAAGGAGTAGCCACGTTAATTATTCAGAATTCTTCAGCATGGAAGATTTGTCTATTTTCTCCCACTTATTAATTTATTCAATTATTTATTTATATCACTATGAACTTGTCGAAATTAATGTTATACTTTGGACAATAATTCAACACTCCATTATTTATCTTATTGCTCAAATCATTCCAGCTCTGCCCATTTGGAACTCTTTTAGCTGGCATCTGGATTCCTTTCCATTACAGTGGGACTTTCCATTACTATGCATTTTTCTGATTGGTTTTGGTTTTTTGCATTTTCCTATTTTTTGGCATCTTAGATATTCCAGGCTCATTTTGAATGTTTCTTGCCTCAGTCCTAGTATCAACCAGTTCTTCAACAAGCCCTGATTCCCTTTATTAGAGAACAGCATTAGAAACTGAGATCTGAGTTCAAGATATGTTTACTGTAATTAAGGGTCTTTGCTTCCCAGCCCTTCCTCTCAGGTCAAGGAGATATTTGGATGCATTCATCTGTGTAAATATTTTTATATGTAACCATGTATATCTTTGTTGTTGTTGTTCAGTCACTCAGTTGTGTCTGACTGTTTGCGACTCCATGGACGGCAGCATGCCAGGCCTCCCTGTCCTTCACTATCTCCCAGAGTTTGCTCAAACTCATATCCATTGAGTCTATGATGCCATCTAATGATCTCATCCTCTGTCACCCCCTCTTCTCCTCCTGCCCTCAATCTTTCCCAGCATCATGGTCTTTTCCAACGAGTCAACTCTTTGCATCTAATGGCCAAAGTATTGACGCTTCACCATCAGTCCTTCCAATATTGAGCCAAACATGGGTTCATACTGATGTCTCCAACTCTAATCCATTACCACATGGAGCATTCTAGCCTCGTTTGCCTGCTTATTCATAACCTCCCACTTCAACAGTGTGAAACCTGGCTTCCACCATCTACTTAATTGCCCAACCCAAGCATATATGCATAGTGGTGTCAGAATTGTTAACCCAAACCTTCATGGAACAATACTATCAACTGGAACCCAGTGCTTATGTAAACTTCCTTTTGCCTTTAGCCTTTCAAACTCTGCTCATTTCCAAATTGAGTCAAGTCAACTCTTTAGTCCTCTAAATTCATTTTCTTTTTGGCTGCACTGTACTGTATGCAGAATCTTAGTTCCCCAACCAGGGATCAAACTTGTGCCCTCTGCAGTGGAATCACAGCGTCCTAACAACTGGACCACCAGGAAAAACCTCTCTAAATCCATTCTTCATCCTGCACTGTGATGCTGGAGCTGGACCATATTTTATCTTTCCCATCTGGCATGGTATTAAGCTCTGTTAATAGAGGACATTAGAGGGACTCTAGTGGGATGTGGAAAGAGGAGGCACTTTTCTTCTTGGTACTGTGTGGTCTTCCTTGCTTGGTCCTATGACAGTGTAGCAGCCATCAACACATAGGACATCCAAGAACACTGACTTTTTGAGCAAGTTATGCCATCAGGGCTAGCTTCATGGGCATATAATCAATGTAGTCACACAGGACTCCATTCTCTTAAAGGGCTGCATGCTTGGTTTAATGTTCTGTGAACACCATCTTGAAGTTCTTATTGATTTTATCTTTTAACTTATGCCTATCAGGGGAGTCCAGTAGAACAGGGCATGTGTGTATGCAGGGGGAATAACCAGGTAACAGTGCATATACTGTCAGATCCACAGGCACAGCAGTCAGTGTTCAGCATGCACACCAAGCAATCAGCCTGGGTACCTGGTGCACTTAGGCATACCTGGGACAGATCAGGGCTCTGAAGATCGCAGGGATGGCCTGGACTGGGATGGCGGCAGCAGCAACAGAAACAGCCATGGTGGCAGCCACAGTCCTGGAAGAAAGGAGAGAAAGCTCTTGAGTTTAATGCTGGGACCTGTGGTGAGAGGCCAGGTTTCCCATTCATCCCTGGAGCCTGGTGCTGCGGCATCCGCACAAATATTAACTCTTCAGCCTGAGGGATGAGAGAGGGACTACCTGTGCTCAGCCAGTAAACATTTCAGTAAGTTATTACAAAAAGAAAGTGTGATACTGTGAGTTATAATAAGAAATATATTATTGGTCTTCATCCCCATTTCAGGCACAGAGCTCCTCAAACCCTTGGTATTTCCTAAGTGCTGAGAGGTACTTTTGTTTTGTTAATGAGGTGACTTTTGGAAAGCATCTGAGGAGGTAGGTTGGGTTTCCCTGGTGGCTCAGACAGTATAGCGTCTGCCTGCAATGTAGGTGACCGGGGTTCAATCCCTGAGTCGGGAAAATCCTCTGGTGAAGGAAATGGCAACCCACTCTAATACTCTTGCCTGGTAAATGCCATGGACAGAGGAACCTGGTAGGTTACAGTCCATGGGGTCACAAAGAGTCAGACACAACTGAGCAACTTCACTTTCACTTTCAAGGAGGTAGGTTAATTTCCAGGCGAACCAATCATATGATTAGAAGGTTGAAACTTTCAGTCTCCTCTCCTGACCTCCATGGAGGGAAGAGGGGCTGGAAGTTTAACCAATGGCTGATGGCCAGTGATGCCTTTGTAATGAAGCCTCCATAAAAACCCAAAGGATGGGATTTAGAGAGCTTCTTGGCTGATGAACATCTGGAGATTTGGGTGTGGCTCTCATAGACAGGACGTGGAAGCTCCTCGCCCTTTCCCCATACCTAGACCTTTACACCTCTTCTATCTGACTTTTCCTGAGTTATATCCTTTTATAACAAACCAGTGATCTATTAAGTAAAAGTTTTCTCTGAGTTCTGTGAGCTGCTCTATCAAATTAGCCAAAACCAAGGAGTGGGTTGTTGGAACCTCTAATCAATGGGTCAGGTGATGATCAGGACTTGCAGTTGGCATCTGAAGTATGTGTGTGTGTGTATATGTGTGTGTGTGTGTGTATGTGTGTGTGTGTGTGTGTGTGGAGGGGGAACAGTCTTGTAGAACTGATCCCTTAACCTGTGGAATCTGATTCTATCTGCACGTAGATAGTGTCAGAAATGAGCTGAATTGTGGGACACCCAGCTGGTATCTGAGAATTGCTTGGGTATGTGGGGGAACTTCCCCCTACTAACATAATACACATTTTTATTAGAATCAGAGCTTTTTAGAAAGCATAAACAAGGACATTGCAATAAGACATATCAGAGAATTACTAGGATTCTTCAAAGAGTGTAGAATTTCTGGTTTTGAATTTGCTGCAAGATTGGAAAGCAAAGGTCCATACACTAGAAATAGAAATTAAATTTAAAATTGTCCCATTTAATGGAAAGAGCTGTAGTTTCATATGAACTTTCCAATGAACCAGTTGCTAACAAGAAAGGCAATTTAAAAATCGATGTATTCTTATCATAGAAGATGTAGCAATAGACTACATAACAGGCATTTTGAGTTATATACAAATCACAAAGTCACTTTAATTTCTTGTACAAGTTCCATGAATTACAGGAAATGTCAGAGGAAGCATTAAAATGTCATTGTATAAATTTATGTTTAAAATTAAACTCAGACTTAAACAAAAATGATTTGTATGAAGAGTTAAATCTCTTTAGAAAAGGATTTAGCATCATGCTCTAGATGTACTAAAGTCTTATTTTGAAATTATTTATCTGAAATTTGTCCCAATGTTGTCACAGTCTGTAATATACTCCTAACAACTCCAGTAATGGTTTTATCAGCAGAAAGAACCTTCTCAAAATTAAAAATTATTTTTGATCTTACATTTTCCAAGAGCAAACCAACATTGCTTTCTATTATATCATTGAAAATGAGGCTGCTAAGTTTTGATGAATTTGTAGAAAAATGAGCCAGAAAAGTCATATGATTCAATCAAGATGTCACATTAATAAAATATTATTATTTATTGTGTTGCATAAAATGTGATATTCAAAATATTAATAAACTCCATGTAACTTTTCTTCAGTACTTTCTCTCTAATACCATTGGGTCTCTCAGGTCCTAAGGCTGAAATAGCTGTGCTGTTTGCACTGCACTGTGGACCTGCCACAAAGCCCTTTCCTGCTTTGGATACTTGAAGCTGGCAGCCTTTTTGATGATTCAAATGGGAGACAGACCATTGGGTACTCCCTGTAGTGTGGGCAGGACCTGTGATGTGCTTGTAACTGATAGATTATGGCAAATGTGATAAGGTGTCACTGCTTATCATCCATCCTTGATATTCTTTATGATACAAATTGAGTAGTATTCTTGTTAGCCACCTAATGATTTTGCCCCATGAGCATGCTGTGTTCCATAGAAAGAGGTGCAGCTTTGGAAACTGGGGCTCTCTCCAGATGCAAGAGACCCAAAAATAGGTTATTTGCTATTAAAGGCTATCTGCTAAAAGCACACCCAGCAGCTGGGCCAAAAAGTCTTATTAAAGGGGCACTTGGGCAATGTATCACAGAATCTGTCCATCACAGTAATTAATTAAATTTTTCTTTTTCCTTTATATGTAAAAATCAGATACACTGTGAAAAAAATATGTGCCCCTCTTACCTGCCATCTTAAAAAATGTTGGGCATCTGGGAAAACAGGCCTTTATCCTGAAAAGTTGTAGAACTAGGGTCAGCCTTGTTTAGAGGGAAATTCGGTAGTCTCATCTAAGTTTTGAATGGCCCAGAGAAGATTTGTGCCTTAAAATGTTTAACCCAACTACAGTCCTAATTTCTTCCCATTGCTCACTCTTCTCACACTCCACGAAAAAAGATATTTGGGCAATATAACATTGTTAATCAGCTATACCCCAATACAAAATTGCTGTTCAGTCTCTCAGTTGTGTTCAACTCTTTGTGACCCATGGACTGCAGCCCACCAGGCTTTCTTGTCCTTCACCATCTCCTGGAGCTTGCTCAAACTCATGTCCATCGAGTCAGTGACACCATCCAACCATCTCATCCTCTGTCATCCCCTTCTCCTCCTGTCTTCAATCTTTACCAGCATCAGGGTCTTTTCCAGTGAGTCTCCTCTTCACATCAGGTGGCCAAAGTACTGGAGCTTCAGCTTCAGCATCAATCCTTCCAGTGAATATTCAGGGTTGATTTCCTTTAGGATTGACTGGTTTGATCTCCTTGCTGTCCAAGGGACTCTTAAGAGTCTTTACCAGCACCACAGTTCAAAAACATCAATTTTTCTGTGTTCAGCCTTCTTTATGGTCCAAGTCTCACATCCATACATGACTACTGGAAAAGCCAAAGCTTTGACTATATGGACCTTTGTTAGCAAAGTGATATCTCTGCTTTTT
Organism: Giraffa tippelskirchi; assembly: GCF_054371585.1. Classification (NCBI taxonomy): domain Eukaryota; kingdom Metazoa; phylum Chordata; class Mammalia; order Artiodactyla; family Giraffidae; genus Giraffa; species Giraffa tippelskirchi. The sequence goes on from NC_137275.1 coordinate 194,903,711, forward strand.
AATATGCTGTCTAGGTTGGTCACCAGCTTCCCTGATAGCTCAGTTGGAAAAGAATCTGCTTGCAAAGCAGGAGACCCCAGGTCGATTCCTGGGTGGGCAACATCTGCTGGAGAAGGTATAGGCTATCCACTCCAGTATTCTTGGGCTTCCCTTGTGGCTCAGCTGGTAAGGAATTTGCCTGCAATGCAGGAGACCTGGGGTCGATCCCTGGGTTGGGAAGATCCCCTGGAGAAGGGAAAGGCTACCCACTCCAGTATTCTGGCCTGGAGAATTCCATGGACTGTGTAGTCCATGGAAGTCGTGAAGAGTCGGACATGACTGAGTGACTTTCACTTTCACTTTCAGGTTGATCACAGCTTTTCTTCCAAGGATCAGTATGAAAAAGCAATGCAAAATAAAAAGTTTAAAGTTTTAAAAAAAAACCTTAACACATGTAGTAATAAGATGTAAGAAGTTCCCATCCAAATCCATATGCTGAGGGTCATTCAGGAAAGGAAGCCTAAGATGAAAATTAACAGCTAAATTAAGATTCTTCAAATCTGTTTCAAAAGTATCCCCTAGAACAATCCAAAGGGATAAGACAATTAAGGTGGCCCCTAACCCCAGGTAGGGAGTTGGGATTTGTTCCCTGAGCCCATTACAGCCAGATGATGGCACACAGTCTGTAGACTCTGAGCTGCCCCTCCTGCATGCATGGTCACATCCAGAGTTACTGTGGCACCAGTCAATCACAGATCATTTCTTACCAAATAGCCTACAATTGAGGTGTTCTTTGAAGATATGGGCACTGCATGTACATCTTCAGAGGAAATGAGGAGACATTGGGGAGGAAAGATTTTACTCTAGCTCACTTCTACAGCTAATCTTTGCCCCAGTTCCCATGAGCTCTTGGTTTTGTGTGTCTGTTCTAGTTTGAGGAAAACTTTTGGTTTTGATTAACGAGTTAGGTCTCACTAATGGGGAGTTGAAGGGGGAGGATAGAGATTTAGGAGTCTGGCAGTATTTTGAATTCCAAGCTATCTGTCTAAAATGCTCTGATTCAGAGAAGTTACTCAGCCTCTGACTTCAGATAGAGAGGGAGTTCCCCCAGAAATCTGATTCCCTCTTTATCCCTTCCCCCAGGGTGGGGAGGTATAACAGCCACCTGTCAACATGAGGAGTCAGCCAGGACCGCAGGACAGATGGGTCAACACAAGCAGACTGAAGCAAGCACGGTGTATGAGGAAGCTTTTCCCATTTTCCATTTCTTCCTTTTATAAATTTTAACCTCTTAACATTTAAACTTTTCCCAGGATTCTTATTCCTGTGGCTAGCTCTTTCCTTGTTATTATAGTTTACTCATAGATATGATAAATGAATATAGTAAATGACTGCTGAAGTTCGACCAGATGGCTTGATGACTTCATTTACTCTCTCTTTGGGAAAACAATTGAAAGAAATCTCCACTACTCATTCTCTGCAGGCAGGGGTGTGTGGTGATTGCTTCTGAAAATGAAAAGATAAACACTCTTATTGTATGCTTGGAAACTCTGGGGATCCTGGAGACACTCTCCGCTCCACCATTTTATTTGAGAACATAAGGAATTAATTGTACACCTTGCCGAGGGAAAAGGGCATATTGTATATTCCAAATATCAAGATCTTTCTTTTAGGATTAGAATACCTAGTTGACACAGAGAAAATGCTTTCAAGATGTTGTGGGGAAAAAAAAAAACCCTCAAGACTGGAGTTTTTAGAACTTGATATTATTTGGCACCTGCATAGTTTCATATCTCTGTGGGACACGACTATTGTTTCTCAGAGACCGTAATCCAGACATCCATAATCAAACATGAATTCTCCCAAAAGATACAGAAAGAAAGCAAGGGAGAAGATATAAGAACTCTTCTCAGGAGTTTCTAAATATTTTCTGATATGAAAGTTTGAGAGACCAGTTCCCCCTCGGGGAGTTCCAGGTTTCTGAGTCTGGAGGGTACGCACATGCTTTTCAGTTCATCCACACTGGATCTCAGCATGAACCGTACACATGGATGGGCTTTCTCTGCCTGTGTAGAGGATTTCAGACAACCAGCAGGGAAGGAAAAAACAGGGGAATGGACAGGACATTTCAGTCACATCAGGGCTCTGATCCATTCCCATCTCTTAGCTATGTGCTTTTGCTGTGCCTCAGTTTCTCCATTTGAAAAATTGGATTGGCAATATTTTACTTGCCAATTTATGTCTATGACAATAATTAAATGAGAAAAATAGATAATAAACTCCTTGCACAAAAGAGACATTTAATAAATGCATGTGTGGTTAGTTCCATGAGAGAGGGACTCTTGATACCCAGCACTTTTCAGGGCCAGGTATGTAGCAGATGCTCAAAAATATTTGTGGAATAAATGAACCATATTAATTATTTTGAATTTTCCATCATTGTCACCTATAAATTAGACAAAATGCTTCACCACCTATGAAGGGAAGACCACACTGCTTTATCAGGAGAAACTATTGCAGGGCCTCAATTTTTAGATTCACATACTCTAATATCCTACTGGTAGGGATGTAAATTAACACAACTACTTTAGAAAACAATTTGGAAAAGTAGTTTAATAAAGTTGTACGTGCACACCTCTTGAGACCAGCAGTCATACATGTAGGTATATACCCTAAGAACATATCTTTGTATACAAGGCTACATATGCCAAAATATGGGTGTTTGTAATAGTAAACAATGGAAAACAACCTAAATGCTGAACTGCTGGAGAATCAATACAAATATTCTGTATATTCTTAAGTTGATATTTCATAACAAAGAAAATTAATAAAATAAAACAACAGATGCCAGTATATATGACTCTCATACATATAATTTTGAGCAGAAAATTTCATTTGCCAAAGAATACACATACACTTGACTACATTTACATACATCAAGTTTAAAAAATGCATAATGGTACCATATATTGCTTAGGGGCAAAATGTATATAATTAAAGTATAAAGACTTTCAAAGAATAATAAACATTATATTCAAAATAGCATTCCCTCTGAGGTGGGGAAAGGGGATTGAAATCAGAGAATTTGATACAGACGAGTTACACATAGAGAAGCATTGGTAATTTTTGGTGTTTCATAAAAGGAGGCAGGCACAAAGATGTTAGATGTATAATCTATTCATATAGCCTAAAAAATGAAAATTTATATTTAAAAGGATCTTATCATGTACGAGCTGAAGAAGTCCTAGGGCACTAGTCCTACATCTCCATTCTAAAGACAAGAAACTTCAAAGCTTGGAAAGTGAAGTGATTTGCTAAAGGGTTCACAGTCAGATGGTAGCAGGGCTGGAATGACAATCTAGATTTCCAGGTGCCAGGACAAAGATTTTACACCATTCTTTGTTTTTTTTTTAATTGAATTATGCAAAGTTATTCAATTATACATATATATGTGCTGAGCTGCACCGAGTCACTCAGTCATGTCTGACTCTTTGGGACCCCATGGATAGTAGCCCGCCAGGCTCCTCTGTCCATGGGAATTCTCCAGGCAAGAATCCTGGAGTGGGTTGCCATGCCCTCCTCCAGGGTATCTTCTCAACCCAGGGATTGAACCCAGGTCTCCCATATTGCAGGTAGATTCTTTACCATATGAGTCACCAGGAAAGCCCAAGAATACTGGAGTGGGTAGCCTATCCCTTCTCCAAGGGATTTTCCTGACCCAGAAATTGAACTGGGGTCTCCTGCATTGCAGGCAGATTCTTTACTAGCTGAGCTACCAGGGAAGCCCATATATATATATATATATGTACATATATATATATATATGTACATATATATATATAAATGTGTGTGTGTGTGTATATATATATACATATACATATATATATATATATACACACACACACACATATATATCTGTATATATATATATTATTTTTCAGATTCTTTTCCCTTATAGGTTATTATAAAATATTGGGTATAGTTCCCTGTGCTGTGCAGTAGGTCCTTACCTGTTTTATATGTAGTAGTTGTGTGTGCCAAGTTTCTTCAGTTGTGTCCAACTCTTTATGACCCTATGGACTGTAGCCTGCCAGGCTCCTCTGTCTGTGGGATTTTCCAGGCAAGAATACTGGAGTGGGTTGCCATGGTCTTCTCCAGGTTATAAAGTAGTTACACTGCTCTTTTTAATTACATGTGCTCTTCTTTTTCCTTCCTGGAGGCAGGAAACTGAGCGTACATGTGAGCAGGGCCGTCATCAGAAACTTCAGATGTGTCACAGGTGAGTCACACAAAGAAGGCACAGAGAAAGGGCTTCCGAGTCCAGGCAGACAGGATATTCTTGAAGAGATGTTTACCAGTTTCTCACAGGCTTTCGTTTCCTGTCTTAGAAAAATCACAGGGCATTCATAGGAAAGGTCATCTGAGCTTGCTCACATTTTCACTCTGGTCCCCAGAAAACTAGGACCAGAGGTGGCAAATCTATGGCTCACGATCAAGACAGCCAGACTCCTAGGAATTTCAAAGATTTTCATTCTTGGAACTCTCAAGGCAGGAGACTATAGTTAAAGATTTCAGAGCTCCATGGAGATAACAGCATAGTGGCAACAAGTTTATGAATGGATAAATGAAACTTCCGTGGATATTACTTCATTATATAAAATGAGACAATACAGCCCAAGAAAGGATGCTCACATTAACGCCATGCTTCATATCGTGCATCAGTACTCATGTATCCCCTGCAATGAATTCCCACTCTTGACTTTTACATTCTCCTGCCCATTAAGATTCAAAGCAGATTCAGAAAGCTCAGTTTGCTTTGTTATTGATAGTCAGTTCAAAGGGGTGTCAGGGTCTATTCTTCCTTCCTATGTTCTAATGTCTTTCTAGTTTTTTAAACAAATGTTTTTAAAGCATATCTTTCTGTCTCATGTGTATCCCAGAGAAACAGAGTAACCTGAATTCTTGATGGAGAAAGTTGAAGGTTTCCATATTGAACCCAACCCTCCTCTGTACCTTGGGGACTTTTCTCTACCTGCTCTCCTAATCCATGAGTGATGTACCTGTCGCTCTGTTATGGCCATGACATGACACTGTACCTCAGAACAAGGCACCATCTCCCACCTGGAACCACAGTCCTACATGTACCCCCAACCAGTGAGCAATCAGCCCAAGGCCAAAGCTCAGCTGACTTCATCAGCTGACCTTACCTCTCCTCACACTCTTATTAACAAATCCCTATATTGTTTTGACCTGGTCTCCCTCTTCATCTCTTTTTCATTTCTTCGTCTATGGGTATTCCCAAGTAGATAGATATTTATACTGGAGTGTCCTCAGAAAACTTCTTTGGAAGAGATTGATTTCTATTAGAATTCTGCTCAAGAAAATTTCATGGGTAGAGTGCAGTTATTGGGTCTGCTTGTCGACCCACAAATATTCTTCCAAGCTGTAAAATGTCACTATGCCTTCACCTCCAAGAACCACAAGGCCTGGATCTGATGAAGCTGTAGAGGGGCAGTGCTCAAGTTTGTTTTTAACCTTAGGTAAAATTCATATCTCCCTATTCTCCTTACTCTTTTATTTAGGCCAGAAAGTAAAAGTGAAAAGTGAAAGTGGTAATTGCTCAGTCATATCCGACTCTTTGCGAGTCCATGGACTACAGCCTGCCAGGCTCCCCTGTTCACAGAATTTTCTAGGTGAGAATACTGGAGTGGGTAGCCATTCCCTTCTTTCCCAACCCAGGGGTCAAACCTGGGTCTCCTGCATCGCAGGCAGATTCTTTACCATCTGAGCCACCAGGGAAGCCTGTTTAGGCCAGGGGCGCATGCCGATTGTCCCATGTTTCTACGCCAGGGTAAGTTTATGTGTCTTGCTTTCCTTTACTGTTTTGTATAGATCCTTCAGGAGAAGAGCCTGTGTGATATAAGGGAATATGAGGCAGAATCTCTGAGTAGCTCAAGGGAGGCTCACTAGGCTCTACAGAAAGGAGGCCAAGATGGGGAAGGCAGGGTCTCTTGTACCGTAGGCAGGACTTATGATCCAGCAAGATCCAAACTGCTCTCCAAGAAGGAAAAGCTAGCTGAGTGAAAAGTAGCTTTTCTTTTGACCATTGCAGATGCACAAAACTGACCCTCATGGCAGAGTAAGGCTAGGCTGCCTGAGAGCAAGGCTGAGATGGGGACCAGAGGCCATTTGAACAGTGTTTCAAGTCTACTTGAAGTCTTACCTGAGTTTATACCAAGAGTCCCAAAGAAGTCTAAAAAGGAATGAAAGGACATGCTTGTTTTACAACTCTGATCTTAGGTCTTATTCTCAGACTTCATTTCTTTTTTCTGTGTGATAAATTAATACTTTTGGTGAATTCTTAAAAGTTTTATGAAGAGCATAATTGCATCATCATCACATTAAGACTGTTTCTTTAGTAGAACATGTAAAATAGACTTATTTTTACAATCTTGCTTATTTATTCACTTAAAATATACCTCGAAAATGCATAGTTTATATGTGTTAAGTATACTTAAGTTTTATTGAAATATAACTGTATTTTAAACATATGTCTTAGCAAGCAATGCTCTGGTTTGTTTCTTGCTGCAAAGGTCACTGAATGTGCAGAAACAGAGGTAAAGGTAAGTTGATATTTTGGATTTTTCCTTTTAACTCTGAATTTTTCTTCAGAGCGATTGAAACACAGGACCACAAAAATGAGACAGTAGGATGATTCTTAGGTCTTCTGAGCATCATCACATTTACTTCACTTGTTTTTCATTGAAAAAGAAGCTACCACATGAATCTCATAAGTTAGCCTGGGCCTTGCTGACAGAAGACATAGAGCTTGAGGGAAATGGTCTTCCACAAATAAGAAATAAGAACCAAACAGCAACATTGGGAAAAAATTAGAGAGAAAAAATCAAGATAGAAGAGATGCCAGATTTCTTTTTTAAGTATTTGGGGCTTTGAACCTCATGTTTGGAGTAGCGCTGGTGACAGATTCTTTTCTTGCTGTTACAAGTTGGTAGCTGGAAATTCTACTCAGATGAAACCACAAATACATTCCCAGACAATACACTAAGCAGAGATTCCCCACGTCACCAAGGGGCATACAGACATGTAGGCCAATGGCTGAAGTCCAAGAAAGCAGGCCTTGATGAAGATTCCTTGATCACATTGGGCAGCAGTAGGTAGTGATAATTTCCACCCAAACCCTGTGTTGTGTGGGCCCACCTAGGAGCATACTTCCTGTCACCTCCTCAGTGAAGCCTTCCTGACACTCAGCTTGTCCTGGTGCAGGGCAACTCACTCTCTTTTAAATTGAAACCAGAATTGAAAGAGACACGTGTACCCAAGTGTTCATCGCAGCACTGTTTATAATAGCCAGGACATGGAAGCAACCTAGATATCCATCAGCAGATGAATGGATAAGAAAGCTGTGGTACATATACACAATGGAATATTACTTGGCCATTAAAAAGAATGCATTTGAATCAGTTCTAGTGAGGTGGATGAAACTGGAGCCTATTATACAGAGTGAAGTAAGCCAGAAAGAAAAACACCAATACAGTATGCTAACACATATATATGGAATTTAGAAAGATGGTAACAATAACCCTATATGCAAGACAGAAAAAGAGACACAGATGCATAGAACAGTCTTTTGGACTCTGTGGGAGAAGGTGAGGGTGGGACAATCTGAGAGACTAGCATTGAAACATGTGTATTATCATATGTGAAACAGAACTCCAGTCCAGGTTTGATGCATGAGACAAGTGCTCAGGGCTGGTGCGCTGGGATGACTCAGAGGGATGGGATGGGGAGGGAGGTGGGAGGGGGGTTCAGGATGGGGAACACATGTACACCCATGGCTGATTCATGTCAACGTATGGCAAAAACCACTACAGTATTGTAAAGTAATTAGCCTCCAACTAAAATAAGTAAATTAAAAAATTAAAATAAGTACCTTGAAGTATAAAAAAAAAACAAATTTACTTACCTATTTATTTATTTATTTTTCCCTGCACTGGGTCTTCTTTGCCACTCGTGAGCTTTCTCTAGTTGTGGCGAGTAGGGGCTAGTCTCTACTTTTGGTGCACAGGCCTTAGAGTGCAGGCTCAGAAATTGTGGCACACGGGCTTATTGCCCTGTGGTATGTGAGATCCTCCCAGACCAGGAACTGAATCTGTGTCTCCTGCACTAGCAGGTGTATTTTTAACCACTCTACCACCAGGGAAATCCTGATTGGCTATTTGCGCAATTTTTTTTTTCTTTTTTCAGAAGGGAGCCCAAGAATGAATCAGACTAATGATGGGACAAACAGTATTTTTCTAGCTCGGTTTTCACCTCAAATTCCTGACAAATACTTCTGGAAATTTCCCAGGCTGGACCTCACAGATGCTCTGTGGACCAGCTAGCTCTTCTGGCTGCAGATTAGCCTAGGTTTCCTGTCCCTAAGATGCACCAGAGGCTGCAATATCCACCTGCTGATGCCTGTGCCAAAGGTACTGACATCTGAGTTGCTTTCCTGACTGCATTTCTGCTGATCACCTCCAAAGGGCTGTTCTTGCCAGCCTTTGCTCTCATAAGTCATCCCAACCCTGTGTGTTTACAATTTCAAAGCCGCCGTCCCTATTTCCTTTCATTATTAAAACTTCTGGTGTCATTGTCAAGGGAGCCTGAAATATTAGAATCTTATTGAGATTCTGTTAAAAACGACTCTCGAATTCTTGGCTTGCTTGTCACTGCCTACTCCAGTTGGCCTGCAGGACACACAGAGCGATAGAATTGTGTTGTAATCACTCCACCTCTCTAGCCCATGCTGCAAAGTTGTATGCCTCAAAAGTCTTCCCAGAAGACTCCTCGGGGCCTCTTGCACACTGACCCCAGAACATCCCTGTCACCACCATCCTCACTGCAGGGTGGGTCTCAGTGCCCACTGGGCATGAGGATCACCCTAAGTATGTTATCCTGAGGTGGCACCCAGGCCTTTGGGGTTTTCAGTTCCCCAGTGATTTTCACCCACGTGAGGGTTACTGTTTTACACTTAAACATAGAGACACATACAACTTTGAAGAAGATCCAAGCAGTTTATTTTTTACTCTTAGAACATTTTTACACTTACCAAGATTTTGAAGGTAACAATGTTCATTGTAGCCATTCAAACATAAAGATGTGCATAAGAAGTGGCACAGTGATAAAGAATCCACCTGCAATGCAGGAGCCACAAGAGACACAGGTTCAATCCCTGGGTGGGGAAGATCCCCTGAAGTAGGAAATGACAACCCACTCCAGTATTCTTGCCTGGGAAATCCCATGGACAGAGGAGCCTGGTGGGCTAAAGTTCATGAGGTTGCAAAGAGTTGGACACAACTGAGCAAATGAGCATGCATGCATGCAACAATAAAGTACAAATAACACCTATGCTAAGCCCATTCCACTCCCCCTACCCCAGGTTCTAGTGTTAATAAAGTAGTATTTTAAACTTTACTTTGTATTCGTGAGAAGGATACGCCCACAGATATATGAGTTCTTGGCTAATTCACTTACAAACATGTCTTTCTTTCTTGCATTGCCTTGAACATAACCCATCTCCTTTTCCTTTGGAGGCATACCTTCACCTTGGGGAGAATTATGTTTCTAGCGAGAGGAAGTAAAAGAGCTGGGTCAGTGTTCCCCTTCTGATACATGAAAATAAGATCTCTGACCCTGCAGAAAGACAATAGTCTGGCAAGCTGCTGCTGCTGCTGCTAAGTCGCTTTAGTCATGTCCGACTCTGTGCGACCCCGCAGACGGCAGCCCACCAGGCTCCCCCATCCCTGGGATTCTCCAGGCAAGAATACTGGAGTGGGTTGCCATTTCCTTCTCCAGTGCATAAAAGGGAAAAGTGAAAGTGAAGTTGCTTAGTCATGTCCAACTCTTAGCGACCCCATGGACTGAAGCCCGCCAGGCTCCTCTGTCCATGGGATTTTCCAGGCAAAAGAGTACTGGAGTGGGGTGCCATTGCCTTCTCCAGTCTGGCAAGAGAGGAAAGCTTTTCTAAATTTTTAAGCAAGGAATGCCAGACAGTCTCTTATCAACTCGTCATCATCACTTTACTCTTCTGAGTTTTTCTCTGAGCTACAGAAGGGACTCAGAGAGTACACTCTCCAGCGTCCTTTTTCATACGTGGTTCTGGGTCTGAGTTTGCAGGAAGAGGGAAATTTCTATGTGGGCCTCCAAGGTGAAGGGAAAGACTTAGACACCTACAGGCTGGCACAGGTCTGGGAGTAGGCAGGGAGGCCACCAAGGTCAAGGCCTCAGTGGTAACAATGTAGTTCAGGGTCACAGAACAAGAGGAGCCAATTACATTCATTCGTTTATTCTAGAAGTGATTCTCCTACACCAACTGTGTGCCTGACATGACTCTTCGAAGGTGCCAGGGAGGCAACAATGAGCAGAACAGACCTAAATCCTGGTCCTTGTGAAGGTCCCTGGGAGCAGGGACTTCAGCAGAGAGGAAGCTTGTGTATAGTAATAAGTGGGACAGAGCTCCTCTCCCAGAGAACAGTGGAGAACAGCAGCTAGCTGGATGGGCTACCCTGGCCCCTTGTCTCATCATCAGTCACAATCCCTAGCAATAACTTCACCAGATGCCATCTTGGAAAGAGGATGGAGAGGAGGAGCGTTAGACTCCGGATACCTACAAAGAGACCGTGCTAACCTGGGGCAGGGATGCTTTATACACAAGGGAAGGGGGTGCCCAAAATGCAATGATTGGCAAGCTTAAGTTTTCCACTCTCTAGACATTTAGAGATTCCAGAAGAAGATTTAGTTACTACAGAAAATAAGTACACACACAACCTAGAATAACCTGCTTCCCAGGCGGCGCTCGTGGTAAAGAACTCATCTGTCAATTACAGGAGAGATTAGAGATGCGGGTTCAATCCCTGGGCTGGAAAGATCCCCTGGAGAAGGAAATGGAAACCCACTCCACTATTCTTGCCTGGAGAATCCCATGGGCAGAGGAGCCTGGCGGGCCACAGCCCATGGGGTCCCAAAGAATCAGACACGTTGGAAGCAACTCTGTACGCACATCAGTAACAGTACTTCAAAGTTCACCATTATTTCACATGCAGGCTTATTTCTGGTTTTGCTTTTTAAAAATTGGATCCTACCTGTAAACTTCACTGTCTAAATTGTCATTCACTCATCTCCATGTCATTGTAGAGAAACTGCCCAGCAAATGGTACATCTCACTTTCATCATTTGAACAAGCGGGTGCAAAGGAAATCTGACATCACTTGTAGGAGGGGTTCCAGGATCCTTTAAAATGAGCAAAGAGGTTTCCAAAAGGAAGAACTCACTCAAAAGTTTGGTAATTATTGAATGGGGACCTGCAAATTAAGTGACTGTGCAGGGCAGTTGCATGGTAAGCTCACTGAGTTCAGAACAGTGTCAGAAAGGCTGGTAAGAACTCCTTGGCTTAAGGTTGGTTATATTGAAACAAATATGGGTTGAGTATTAGGGGAGATGTCTCAGAGGGTCACTGCAAAAAAAAGTAGTAAGAATCTGAATTATAGGGTATTTTAAAGGAATGAAGTTTTGTTACATTCAAGTTGGGCAATTCACTGTGTTAATCGCTCAGTTGTGTCCGACTCTTTAAGACCCTGTGATCTGTTCATGAAATTCTCTAGGTAAGACTACTGGATTGGGTAGCCATTCCCTTCTCCAGGGGATCTTTCCAACCTGGGGATTGAACCCGGGTCTCCTGCATTGCAGGCAGATTCTTTACCATCTAAGCCACCAGGGAAGTCCTGGGCAGGGAGTGGGTTGGTCTAAAGGCTGACCTTCTAACAGAAGCGGCCTTGGACGCTCACCTCTAGCTCCTGGGTTTTTAGGTGAGGCAATTCACTAAATCAAGAAGACTTGATGATACTACTTATAGAGATAGTGAGTGAATAAACACATCAGTGAGTGAGACTAAGGGTGAAGAAAATATACCACTCACGGTATAAAAAATTAATGGGAGTTTTAAGGGCATAATACATTAAAGAGTATAAAATTGCATAATAAAATATTATTCCATTTGCAAGTCTCTTCATATATTCTGATTCCCCAAAGGAGAAAGACTTAATGCAGGACTATGATTAGATCAACACTTTTTAACCCTTGCCAGTCTCCTTTAAAAACAGAGAGAAAATAAGTCATAGACTAGGAGCCTTTAGCAGGCCATATCTAGATAGAAGTTGATAATTTGCTCTATTTCTTTTGAATTAATGTTCACTGAAAGATTCTATTTATGGACTGAATCTTGTTTTCCATCTATCTGATGAGATAAAGTGGTTTGAAAATATACTTATTTGTGTAAAAATGAGAGATAAATTAGTAATTGGGAATTAACATATACACAATAATATATATATAATATATATAAAATAGATAACAATAAGGATCTACTATATGACACAGGGAACTATATCCACTATCTTGTAATAGCCTATAATGGAAAGGGATTGAAAAAATATATATATATAAATATATATATGTATTTGAATTCCTTTTTGTACACCTGAAACTAACACCTTGTAACTGTATTTCAATTAAAAATGTTTAAAATTTTAAAAATGAGAGAGTAAATATAGAGAAAAATATTAATGCAACTGTATATGTAGTTCAAATTTTGGCAATATTTGAGCATTTTATTTGAATAGCAAATACTTGAGAAGAACTCATTAACATATAAATTATGCATATACCATGGTTCTTCAAACATTTGTTCTTTAAAGCAGATCAGACACATCCCTGGTTGGCACTGCTAATTGCTTAGCACATTTTTTTTTCATAGATCCCCTCTCCCCCACAAAAAAATTTATCTCTGATTTTCCCCAATACAAGGGCTTTATGGGACTTTCCTAATTACTTGAGCCAAATTTAATAAAGTTTTATTGTAAAATAAACCTAAGGTGGAGTATTAGTCCCCAAAAGAATAACATTGCCCCAGGAAATTAGGCAATTGTTTTATGACAAGCAAATTTAGATGAGGGGATTTGTTTGGAAAGCTTGTGGTATCCTTGAATATCCAGTGCAATTGATGGAGAATAAATAGAATCATATTTACCTATTGCCAATCCTCTAGTTAATTCTCTTTCACTCTGGCTCTTTCTGCCACTGCAAAATATGAATGGAAGAAGACAAACAAACAAAAAAGGCTGCAAGGACCTCTACTCAATACTCTATAATGACCTATATGGGAAAATAATTCTAAAAAAGAGTGTATATATGAATGTGTATAACTGATTCGCTTTGCTGTATAGCAGAAACTAACATAGCATTTTAAATCAGCTATATTCCAATAAATTTAAAAAAAACCTTAGAAGATAAAAAATATGAGAAAGGAAAAAGAGTTGCTTAATGTGACAGTGGTATGAAGAGAGGTTAGGAAGTAGGTTGATGGGCTGAAATAAATGGAGAAGGAAAAAATAAAAATGGGTAGCATCTTGGTGGAGAAAGTGTGTTACAGATAACCTATTCCAGGAGAAGGCAAAATACATATCCTTTGGAAATTAATTGACAGATGTGAGTTCCACTGTTGGCTTCACAGCTTAGCAGCTGCAAGCCTGAATTTCTCCATGCATGTAATGGAGTAATTCATCTGGAGAAAACACAGGAATAAGGAAGGTAGGGGACTATGAGAGGGAGTGGCTCCAGATGGTTGACTGAGACAGTATTCCCCTCTCAAGAGAATTTGGAAGTCATAATTTTTGGTAAAAGTAATTAGAGTCTATAGCAATTATTTTCATGGAGATCCATCTATCTGTTGTTCAGTCGCCAAGTCATGTCCGACTCTTTGCTACCCCATGGACTACAGCATGCCAGTCCTTCCTGTGTCCCTATCTTTCACTGTCTCCTGGAGTTTGCTCAAACTCATGTCCATTGAGTCAGTGATCCCATCCTCAGTTGCCCCTTTGTCTTCCTGCCCTCAATCTTTCCCAGCATCAGTCTTTTCCAGTGAGTCAGCCCTTTGCATCAGGTGTCCAAAGTATTGGTGCTTCAGCTTTAGCATCAATCCTTCCAATGAATATTCAGGGTTGATTTCCTTTAGTATTGACTGGTCTTTTGTCAGACAAATATTTTCAAAGCACAGCTAGAGATTAACATAATCGTTTTTTTTCATGAAAATAGCACAGGTGATATTTTTCAAGGGTCTATCAAATATTAAATTGAAGTTTAGTATATGTGCTGCCGAAGCGAGCACTAAATTGAAGTTTAAAATCATGCCCATCTTTGCCCATGAAGATTCAGGTTTCTCTTGAAGTTTGAAAAATATAAGCCTCTTTCCATGCCTCCTATTGACTTTAGAGTGACAGGCACTGCTCTCAGTTGCACTAAGAGGAGGAGATGTTGGCCAAATTGCCCACCCTGGAGCCATGAGTCGTATTTTCAATATAAAATGTGTTCTCCTACAAGTGATTAGCTCTAATCACCCTTAATTTCTTTCAGATCCTGGGCCTTTGGATCTAAGCTGATTTGCATGTCTGTCATAAGGGCTGGCTTTGTGCTGAAAATCTGGCCCCATCATGTTAGGAAATGCAGTCTAAACAATGTCATCTTTATTAAGTGGGGACAGTCCTCTAAGTCTGACAGCCGGTGATTAAGAGTACATAGGAGGGGAGGAGAGCAGGATAGTGACAGGGCTTGGTGGAGTACAGCAGGGTTTGCTTGGGGTCAGTACACATGTGGTAGACAGCAGGTTTGATGGAGGCAGTGTGGAGAAGTGAGCAGATGGAGCCCAGACTTGGCAGAATGGGGATCCCACACTCATTCTTTTTTTTTTTTTTAATAAATTTATTTATTTTAGTTGGGGGCTAATTACAATATTGTAGTGGTTTTTGCCATACATTGACATGAATCAGCCATGGGTTTACATGTGTTCCCCATCCTGAACCCCCCTCCCACCTCCCTCCCCATCCCATCCCTCTGGGTCATCCCATTGCCCCAGCCCTGAGCATTTGTCTCATGCATTGAACCTGGAATGGTGTTTTGTTTCACATATGATAATATACATGTTTCAATGCTATTCTCCCAGAGCGTCCCACCCTCACCTTCTCCCTCAGAGTCCATAAGACTGTTCTATGCATCTGTGTCTCTTATTCTGTCTCACATATAGCGTTATCGTTACCATCTTTCAAATTCCATATATATACATTAGTATACTGTATTGGTGTTTTTCTTTCTGGCTTACTTCACTCTGTATAATGACATATACACAATGGAATATTACTCAGTCATTAAAAAAATACATTTGAATCGGTTCTATTGAGATGGATGAAACTGGAGCCCACACTCATTCTTGACATGTAAGTAAGAGAGGGCTGGAGATTTAAGATGAAGCCAGTGTGTCTAATGCGATAACTAATCAAAGAAATCAGACAGACCTCTCCGTCCAAAGCAGGAATTGGCTGAGTTAGCCTTTGCTGACTGCCTAAAGTATAGGAGACAGGCCCTCGGTCATGGACAACCTTGCCTTATTTCCTTGAAACACCAAAGCACCTCAACACAGTGTACTAAGGCAGCTTTTTGGGAAACAGAAATTCCAGCTTTCAACAACAAGAATATCCTTAAGACCCTTAAAGCTTACGATTTTCTTAGGTCACAAACTTCAGAGAATCTTAGGATAGAATACATTTTCAGGTCACTAATTTAGTGAGAACAACATATGAGAAAGCATGCTGTAACTGGCAAATTCTGTGCAACTAAAGAGCAGACTCGTTAATGAATGATCCAGCCCTGGGTTGTTGAGTGGTATTCCAAGCAGCCCAGCAGGGCATGCCTTGAGAAAGGAGCAGGGAAGTCAGGGGTCTACTCAGATGCTGAAGGCCAAATGCTTATGTCTGACTCAGCCAGAGCACCCTCATTTTCTTTTTACCAATGTCCACATTGCGATTCTAAACCAGTTTCTTTTTAAATTAGGGGCACTTCTGAGGTTATATTCACCTTAAGAATCATTTACATGGCTCAGTCTCCCCATTTCCCTTGGAAGACTTGAACAAGCTTTTTGTCTTGTTACTGTCTAATATGAGTATATGCAGTGACCCAGAGGCAATCCCAGCTCTCTTGGAAGTTGCAATTCACTGGGGTGAAAGTGGAAAACATGTGAGTATTAGGCATAGTGTTACCAAAGGATACAGTAGGATGCGCTCTAGATCAGTGTAGAGTGCTCCAATATGTCTTTAAAATTCCAGATTCTCCCAAAGTCTGTAACTCTCTCTTATTCCCCACAGGATCCCAGAGGTCCCCTTGGGTTCACAGATGCTCTGGAGATCTCATCACATAGGGGACAGAGAGTGGCCTCGCTGCAGGTGACTTGGAATTGCCACTTGTATGAAGGCTGCCTGGAGGGCTTGCTAGACCACCTCCTAGCAGCAGATCCACTCACAGAGGACTAATCTGGACCAGGCCCCTCATAGGAAGCACACACGAAGTCATCAGAGGCAGAAGCCTCTCTTTGTCATCACCAACCTGCTCCTGCCTCAGATGTCCTAAGTTCTGCCCTTGGTCTCCTAATGTTTTAGCTCGAAACCCCTACGTGTCTTCCAGTAGCACCTCACCCATCAGGAGAAGCTGAAGTTCCCGTGAGACCTGTTTCCAAACCATTTTCTTTTTTAATTAATTAAATTTTAAATGGAGGATAATTGCTTTACAATAAATGCTGTATTGGTTTCTGCCATACATCAACATGAATCAGTCATAAGTATACATATGGCCCCTCCCTCTTGACAGAAAGCATGTTTCCCCACTCTCAATGGTGCAATGCCCTTGGTCTTGAGAAAGAATTCCCTGGTGTCCGCGTGGTGGAGTGTAGAGAAAGAGGTAAATTTTCACTCAGATCTAGAGTCATCCTTGCACAAACACACAGAAAGGGAAAGAGAAACATATATACATATATATGTGTGTGTGTGTGTGTGTGTGTGTGTGTGTGTGTGTGTATAGTGTATATGTATATATATATACATGTATATGTATACACTTCCACATATCAATGACACATTGAATATTTAAACATTTAAGATACTGCTACAGTTCCCTTTGTGAAAAATTGTTTGATTTAGAAACCCGAAGTGAAATGAGAACTTGTAACAAGGTCTGACCCACCTGGGAGTCAGGAAGTCACCTCTGAGGTGCCAAGGAGAGAAGAGAGTGTTCTCAGCATGGGAAAGATCCTGAGGCAGTATGGCGCCTGACATAGTCAAAAACTGAAGGAAGGCCAGTGCAGATGGAGATGGCAGCATAAAGGGGAGAAGAATACTTGCAGAGATATCTTGGAGAGATATGTGGACGCAAGTCATCAGGAGCCTCGTAGGCTAAGTCACAGGTTGAATTCATTCTAAGGGAGCAGCAGTGAGCTGATGGACTGCTATTTTTTGTATTCACTGAAACTGGAGAAAGGTAACGATGGTGTGGGTATATGAGTTATGGAATCTATGGCAGTCATTCAGGGGAGAAATAATGTTGTGTCACATTAGCTACAGGCAACAGACATAGGATGTGTGGATGAATTCAAGGGATATTTTCATGGTAGAATCAGTGGAACTTGGCTGGATTCCATCATAAGAGAAAGATATTTTAAAACTGACTTCAAGATTTATCATCTGAAAATATGATTCTTGACCAAGATGGGGAAGATGAGAAAGAGTGCATCATGAGTTCAGCTTTGGACATGCTGAATTTGTGATTTTCCTGAGCCCCAGATCCAGAGCTGCTGTTATATACAGATGATATGCTTCATGGATCCAGGGGGCTTCTGCCAAGAACACAGAGATCAGTATTACCTAGGCAGCCCTGGAAGGCAGTCTCTAATCTCTGTACTCTACCTTCAGGTTCCCAAAATTCTATGGCTATAACTGGCCATTTTTGAAAAGTAATTTTTTTTAGAATTCCTTTGAGGAAGGTCATGCTTTTGGCCTGTGGCTTTGATGTCAGGTGTTAATGGTACCCAGACTGTGAAGGAGACTTAAAAAGAAAAACAAAATCAAAGGGAAAGGGGGAAAGGTTTCCTTCCCCTTGGGACATCCTTAAGTTCTTATTTCAGGAAGAAACGAGGGGTGTGTGTTAATGTTTCTCAATGTTCAATACATCTTTAAAATTCCATTGACAATTTAGCAACAAGGAGAGACTTTCTCACATTTTTCTAGCACATTTCAGAAGGTGATGATCAACCAGGACTTCTCAGAAGTCAAGTGAGGCCTCTTTCATTTCTTGAAACTCCTGCTATATCAAAAATAAATACCAAAACAGAGACACAAGGATTATGCCATAATTTAAATGTACTTTAGAGAAATTAATGCTTTTAATAAGCATATAATGCCATATGATTAAGCCATTCATGAGGACAGTGAGATACTGACGAACAGTATCAACTCATAGTTCAATATAGGCATTGTGGATTGGTAAAAAGTGTAAAAACATAATGTCCAAAACACTTAAAAACAGTTTTGGACAGTAGAGAGTGAACACGTGCTGAAGTTTTCACAATATAGCATCTGAATCATTAATGGAGAAACAGAAGGATGGCAACACCAGTTCAAAAGGAGAATATGAGGGACTTCCCTAGTGATCCAGTGATTAAGACTCCATGCTCCCAAATTAGGGAGTCCAGATCTGATCCCTGATCAGAGAACTTAGATCCCACATGCCACAACTAAGACCCTACACATCCAAATAAAAAAATGCAAACATGGGATGTTTATGGGCAATGGAAAATCCAGAAATGTCGACATAAGATTAATAAATTAGATGCTCACTAGTGAGTATGCCCCAGAGCCAGGAAAGTATCATCTTTGGCTGTCTTGTCTCAGAATCAGGAAAGAAATTCAGCCCACCTTATCAATTTCACAGAATTGTTAATGTCTGGACCTTAATCGTGCAAAACAAATTACACTCCCCTAGAGAGTCAAGTGTCTTTTTAGCGGGCTTGTTAGGCAGTGCTTTACCAGGGCACTAAAGGATTCATACTCATCCTTTTGCCTGTTTCTATGCTGTGGATAATTTTTCTTGGCAGGATACAAATTTAAAATCTCACAATGGGCATTTTCTGCCTGCAGTCCCATCCCTGTGTCTCTGTGACCAGCTGTCGTTTGGGACCAGGAGCCCAGTGCAAATAGCCCATCTTACTCTCCCCAGAAGCATCCCAGTTTTAACATTCAGCTCCACAAAGACCAGTCAGTTTCACTGGGATCCAAACTGAAAAAATATTCTTGAACAGTCAAGTTGTCTGATAGTGAACTGCAGATTTCTCATGCTTAAAAGTACTGCTGTGCTCTCCTGCTTGGAGGTGGCAATTCATCAGAGAAAGCTGTTGAAGAGGTGAGAAGAGGCAGCCTAAAGTGAAGAATAGCTTTTTAGACATGGCACTTGAGGAGGGAAATTCAGTAAGGAGAAGCAGGGAGAGACTGAAATTTTTATATAATAAAAGAGATGGTCTCATAATGTTATTTTTAGAAATAAAAATTTTATGGTTATGACCAAAACATACCCTTCTAGTCCTGCATGCTCCTCCACAGTGAATACTAATAGGGGATGAATTGGGAGTATGCTTTTATGTTTGAAATCTACATATAATATTCATCATTTTTCTAGAGTTCTATTAAATCTAAAAAATGTATGCTAGCATAATATTCTTGCCTGGAGAATCCCAGGGACAGAAAGCCTGGTGGGCTGCCATCTATGGGGTTGCACAGAGTCTGACACGACTGAAGTGACTTAGCAGCAGCAGCAGCAGCAGCAGCATGGTTTCAGTATACATCCATTATTTTTAAAGCCAATTCTAAATTCACTTTGAAAATAGATTACAGGAAAATTACAGGGAAAGTTACAAATACGACATTGAAAAATTCTAAATACTCACTCCAAATCAATTACTAGTCTTTTCCAATTCAGCATCAATCCTGAAAAATACCCAGACAATCCAGAAATTGATTTGTCCCCAGAGTCCTATGCAAATACTCTTCTGAGCTCTAGTTTACCTTTTTGAAAAGTACTGAGAACAGACCCATCATCTGAATTTTCTGAGGTGGGCTGTGCTATGCTGTGCTCAGTCACTTCAGTTGTGTCCGACTGTTTGCAACCACAAACTATCACCCACCAGGCTCCTCTGTCCACGGGACTCTCCAGGCAAGAATACTGGAGTGGGTTGCCGTACCCTCCTCCAGGGGATCTTCCCGATCCAGAGATTGAACCCGTGTCTCTTGAGTCTCCGGCCCTAGCAGGTAAATTCTTTACTGCTGAGCCACAAGGGAAGTCCTCAGAGGTGCATTGCTAAAGGCAATTTTAACTGCCTTATCAATGGGACCCAGCAACCTCACCTGGGAGGACTGGGATATTTGGGTGGTATTCATATTTGTAAGTGAACCCAAGTTTTATGTTTCAGTTAAATTCCTATTTGGTTGAACTTTAAGATAATCCTGGATTTTAATCAATTGTTTGTTGGATAGTAACTATATGCATGCTTCTCAGCTTTAATTTTTCTCTAGATGGGTCCTTATTTCACTTTGTTTATCCTTATGTCTCCAACACATACCCAAGTGAATGTCACATACATGGAAGATACTCAATAAATACCTGGGACTTGACTGGCTGCACACACTGGGTGCAGTTTCTGGTGTGGCGAACCATGGTGAATGGTAAACAGCAAACTGTGGAAAATTCTTAGAGATGGGAATACCAGACCACCTTACCAGCCTCCTGAGAAACCTGTATGCAGATCAAGAAGCAATAGTTAGAATCAGACATAGAAAAATTGACTGATTACAAATTGGGAAAAGAGTATGTCAAGGCTGTGTATTGTCACCCTGGTTATTTAACTTATATACAGGGTACATCATGAGAAATGCTGGGCTGGATGAAGCACAAGCTGGAATCAAGATTGCCGGTAGAAATATCAGTAACCTCAGATATGAAGATGACACCACCCTTATGGCAGAAAATGAAGAGGAACTAAAGAGCTACTTGGTGAAGGTGAAAGATGAGAGTGAAAAAAATGGCTTAAAACTCAAAATTCAAAAAACGAATATCATGGCATCTGGTCCCATGCCCCATGGGATGGGATGGGACCATTACTTCATGGCAGATAGATGGGGAAACAATGGAAACAGTGACATACTTTATTTCCTTGGGCTCCAAAATCACTTTGGATGGTGTCTGCAGTTATGAAATTAAAATATGCTTGCTCCTTGAAAGAAAAGCTTTGACAAATCTAGACAGCATATTAAAAATCACAGACATTACTTTGCTGGACAAAGGTCCATATAGTCAAAGCTATGCTTTTTCCAGTAGTCATGTATGGATGTGAAAGTTGGACCATAAAGAGGCTGAGCACTGAAGAATTGATGCTTTTGAACTGTGGTGCTGGAGAAGACTCTTGAGAGTCCCTTGGACTGCAAGGAGATCAAACCAGTCAATCCTAAAGGAAATCAATCCCGAATATTCATTAGAAGGACTGATTCTGAAGCTGAATCTCCACTACTTTGGCCACCTGATACAAAGAGCCAACTCATTGAAAAAGACCATGATGCTGGGAAAGATCAAAGGCAGGAGGAGAGGAGATGACAGAGAATGAGATGATTGGATGGCATCACTTACTTAATGGACATGAGTTTGAACAAGCTCCAGAAGATGGTGAAAGACAGGCAAGCCTGGCTTGCTGCAGTCCATGGGGTCACAAAGAGTCGGACATGACAGAGTGCTGGAACAACAACAAAACTGTAAACAGTGCACACTGAGTGCAGAAGTGAGGAGAAGGGTTTTATGATGACTGGAACCAGCATCCAGTACTTTTCTATGGAAAATCTCAGAAGATGTAAACCAATCAGAGTGACAGGAAACCCAAGAAAGCATGTGTCTATTTCCTTTAATGGCATAGGTGTTATGGACAGAAGGTTTGTGCCTGGCCCATAAATTCATATGTTGAAGTGTGATGGTATTAAGAGGTGGGGCCTTTTGAGGTGATTAGGTCATGAAAGAGTTGGCTTACAACTCAACTCTCAGAAAATTAAGATCATGGCATCTGGTCCCATCACCTCATGGCAAATAGACGGGGAAACAGTGACAGACTGTATTTTGGGGGACTCCAAAATCAATGCAGATAGTGACTGCAGCCGTAAAATTAAAAGATGCTTGCTCCTTGGAAGGAAAGTTATGACCAACCTAGAGAGTATATTAAAAAGCAGAGACATTACTTTGCCAACAAAGGGCCATCTATTCAAAGCTATGGTTTTTCCAGTAGTCATGTACTGATGTGAGAGCTGGACTATAAAGAAAGCTGAGCACGAAGAATTGATGCTTTTGAACTGTGGTGTTGGAGAAGACTCTTGAGAGTCCCTTTGACAGCAAGGGGATCAAACCAGTCCATCCTAAAGGAAATCAGTCCTGAATATTCATTGGAAGGACTGATGTTGAAGTTGAAACTTCAATACTTTGGCCACCTGGCGAAGAACTGACTCACTGGAAAAGACCCTGGTTCTGGGAATGATTGAAGGCAAGAGGAGAAGGGGACGAAAGAGGATGAGATGGTTGGATGGCATCACCGACTCGATGGACATGAGTTTGAGTAAGCTCTGGGAGTTGGTGATGGACAGGGAAGCCTGGCATGCTGTTGTCCATGGGGTCGCAAAGAATCAGACATGACTGAGCAACTGAACTTAACTGAACTAGGTCACAAAGATGGAGCCTTCATGAATAGGATTCATGCCCTTGTTAGAGACACCAGGGAGATGCTCTCTCTTTGTCATATGAGGACACAGTGTGAAGGTGACCATCTGCAAACCAGGAAGTAGATCTTCACCAGTCACCAAATCTGCTGACACCTGGATCTTGGACTTCCTAGCCTCAGAACTGTAAGAAATAAATTTTTGTTGTTTAAGTCATCCAGTAAATGATATTCTTGTTATAACAACATGAGCAGACTGATACAAGAAGAGACCACAGTTCCAGGGTTTGAAGACTTCTCTATCATGACACAAACTCCTTTAAGAAAGAAAAGCTTGAGGGAAATGGCAAATGAAGGCCTTCACTACATGCTCACCCAGGAGACTTGAGAGAGTAGGGTGCCTCTTGCTTAGTAGTTTTGGTTCCTTGGGTAGGATATAATGTTCTTGTCAAGTTCTAATTCTAAGAATGAGGTTTTTATTTCACTTCTTTAGAAACTTTGGTGACTGGGGAGAAAGGGTAGTCATTTGACACCAACTTTCGCCCCAGTCCAAGGTCTGAAAAGCCAGTTGCAAACGCTTTAAAAACTGAAAATTGAACACAACTAGCTGAATGTTCTTCTTGTATTTTTTTTAATTGAAGTAAAGTTGATTTACAATGTTGTATTAGTTTCAAGTGTACAGTAAGGTGATTTATTTCTCTATTTATCTATCTATCTTCTTTTTCAGATTCTTTTCCTATATAGGCTATCACAAAATATTGAGTATAGTTTCTGCTGGTTGCCATTCTCTTATTTTTTTTTTTCCTATCTGCTCATAATTAACAGTAAGAACAAGGAGGATTGACAAGGAAAGGAAAAGAAACCTGCAGTGAACTCAAAGTCTTTTCTTGAAGAAGAAGAACTCCAATCAGTAGGTATCATCTATGCCCTCTGAGAAAAGCCAGCACAGATGAGCTCTAATGGAGGGAGAAAACCATTAAGAAACTAAGCATAATTAACCATCAGAATTCATTAGCGAAAACTATCAAGGTGCTTAACTAATTCTACAGATTTAAAATTAGGCTTAGTTTCCAGAAATAGACACACAGGGGAGGTTTCTTCTGGTAAAGCAGTTAGGGGCATCCGAGAACCTCCTTTTGTCTACAGGATGATCTTCAGGTTCCAGTATATTCTTTGTAAATCTTGCTCTCTCCACAGCTGAGAGAGACCCCATCCTAGTCCTCATGACCAGTCCTCCTCTTTGGCAAAAAGAGCTTGGAAAACATGAGATTCTCAACATTCAGGGCTTCGTTCGTTTATTTACTTATTCATTCATTTAACAAATACTGACTGAATACTTTAGATGTACCAGGCCCTAATGTAGATACTGAAAATAGAGACGGAGACAAGATGGGAAAAACTCTGCTCTCAGGAACTCACATTCTCAAGCAGGGGTAGGTAATTATTTTTTCTGCAAAAGGGCCCGATAGTAAATATTTTAGGCTCTGCAGGCCATGTGATCACTGTTTCAACTCAACACTGCTGTTAGAGCATCAAAGCAGAAATAGACAAAATACACATACAAACGGTGTAGCTGTGTTTCAATATAACGTTATTTATAAAAATAAGTAGTGGTTGAGATTCGACCATGAGCCATAGTGTGCTAACTCCTTTTCCAGACATTCATGATCACTGACCTTCCTTTTACATTTTCCCCATTTTCAGTTTTAGTAGCCTGTGATACTTGCCACTCATTTTCTTAACCACTTTGTTTTCAGGGGCAACCGTTTTGCACATTGAAATAGAGCAGGGGTCTGCTCCCTGCTGTGAGATTTCCCTGATGCTCCCCAGGTTCCGACAATTGAAAACACCAGGCAGATCCACCCATGTTTGATTAGCTTCTGGGTTCACCATCATCTGCCTCTGCACACCTGCTAGACTTTGTATCACTAAGTATATGTAGACTCCCCTGGCTGGTGCCAGAGGATTTGCAGATGGCACCATACTTATGACAGAAAGTGAAGAGGAACTAAAGAGCCTCTTGGTGAAGGTGAAAGAGGAGAGTGAAAAGGTTGGCTTAAAACTCAACATTCAAAAAATGAAGATCACGGCATCAGGTCCCATTACTTCATGGAAAATAGATGGGAAAACAATGGAAACAGTGAGAGACTTTATTTTCTTGGGTTCCAAAATCACCATGGACAGTGCCTGCAGTCATGAAATTAAAAGATGTTTGTTCCTTGGAAAAAAAGCTATGACAAACTTAGAGTATTAAAAAGCAGAGGCATCATTTTGGCGACAAAGGTCCGGATAGTCAAAGCTATGATTTTCCCATTAGTCATGTACAGATGTGAGAGTGGGACCATAAAGAAGGCTGAGCACTGAACAACTGATGCTTTCAAACTGTGGTGTTGGAGAAGACTCTTGAGAGTCCCTTGGACAGCAGGGAGATCAAACCAGTCAATCCTAAAGGAAATCAACCCTGAATATTCATTGGAAGGACAGATGCTGAAGCTGAAGCGCCAACACTTTGGCTACCTGATGGGAAGAGCTGACTCACTGGAAAAGATTGAGGGCAGGAGGAGAAGGGGGTGACAGAGGGTGAATTGGTTGGATGGCATCACCAACTTGATGGACATGAGTTTGAGCAAAATCTAGGAGGGAGTGAAGGACAGGGAAGTCTGGCATGCTGTAGTCCATGGGGTCACAAAGAGCTGGAAAAGACTGAGTGACTGAACAACAAAAAATTAAAATTTAAAACTAGTTACCCTTTACTCAGAAATTCCACATCTAAGACTTCATCTTCCAGTTATGTTCATGTATTTGTATAAAGCTATGTGTATAAGGATTAGAAATTT
Organism: Giraffa tippelskirchi; assembly: GCF_054371585.1. Classification (NCBI taxonomy): domain Eukaryota; kingdom Metazoa; phylum Chordata; class Mammalia; order Artiodactyla; family Giraffidae; genus Giraffa; species Giraffa tippelskirchi. The sequence continues at coordinate 194,929,196 of NC_137275.1, forward strand.
AAAGTTTTTAGCAAACATTGGTGACTATTTAGTTGTTATTAATAATTGAATGGTTCACTCGAATGTAGTACATTCAGTCAAAGGAATACTATGATGCCATTAACAAGGAGCCAGATTGTATTTGTTGATGTGGGAGGATCTTCTCATTATATTACTATGTTAATGGGGAAAAAAGCAAAATCTTGGACAGTAGCACAACTTGTTCCCATTGTATAAGACTAAGATATATGAGACTATGGATACACAGGAAACTTCCAATAGTAGTCCTTTCGAATTTAGAGTCTAGGGTGAAGGAGGACTATTTATTATATAATTTCCCCTTTTAAAATTTTTGTTAGTCTTTTAGTTGGAAAATGGTGCTTAATTTTGAAAATATCCCATGTACATAAAGTATTTATAAGACCCATCTTGAACACTAGAATAAGCCCTGAGTTCCCACAAGCGCTGATGGCACTGTAGGAAGAACCATGAGACCTTGAGAAGCTGCCTGGCTTCACTGTGTATGTGCTTAGTCACTCAGTCATGTCCGACTCTTTGCAACCCCATGGATTGTAGCCCACCAGGCTCCTCTGTCCATGGGGGTTCTCCAGGCAAGAATACCGGAGTGGGTTGCCATGCCCTCCTCCAGGGGATCTTCCCAACCCAGGGATCGAGCCCCAGGTCTCCTGCATTGCAGGTGGATGATTCACCGCCTGAGCCACCAGGGAAGCCCAACCAGCACCAAGCCCAAAGACTTTGGTTCTAGGTTAATTCCATTGCAGATTTAGACAAGTTACATGGCAGTTTCCTCATCTGTAGAATGGGAGGATTGGGCAGTGGTGATATTTGATGGCCCTTCCAGCTCAAACAGTCTGTAAGTCTATGTACTAAATTGAAATTTTCCAATTTTAAGCCAGAACTTCAAGCCCAGGTGTTTTCTTGTAGTATTTTTCTCTTCATTGCTTATTATTTTTTCAATTCATCATATTTAGTTCCCCTTTTCTATCAATTCATCTGAAAACAAAAGGAATATGATACAATGAGTCATCTCATGCAATTTTTTATTTAACAGAAAGAACATGGTTCTCATCCTCATCGAGCTCAGTCCAGAGTCAGAATCAGACAAGTAAACAATAATGTAAACAAAACTATGAAAGTAAAGAATGAATCTTTAAAAATGATACAGATGAACTCTTCTATGAAACAGAAACAGAGTCACAGATGTAGGGAAGAAAACTTACAGTAACCAAGGGGAAAATAGGGGAGGGGTGAATTGGGAGATTGGGAATGAGATATATACACTGTGCTGTGTGTGCTAAATTGCTTCAGTCATGTCTAACTCTTTGCAACCCCATGGACTGTAGTCTGCCAGGATCCTGTTTCCATGGGATTCTCCAGACAAGGATACTGGAGTGTGTTGCCATGACTTCCTCCAGGGGATCTTCCCGACCCAGGCATCAAACCTGGGTCTCCGGCACTGCAGGCAAATTCTTTATCATCTGAGCCACCAGGGAAGCCCCATATATACACAACTATATATAATATAGATAGCTAATAAGAATCTACTCTATAGCACAAGGAATTCTTACCAATACTCTATAATAACCCAAATGAAGAATCTAAAATAACTAAATATATATCTGTGAATAACTGATTCACTTTGTTATATAGAAGAAACTAACACAACATTGTAAATAAACTGTACTCTAATAAAATAAATTTTAAAAGGAAATAAATATTTTAAATATATGTATGTAGAGGATGCCATGGAGAATATGGAAAGGGCATCTCTCCAAGTCTCAGAAATATCAAGGAAGGGTCAGAGTTGGGAGCATTGCAGGCAAGAGGGAGCAGCATCTACAAAGACTCAAAGGCAAAAGACAGACACATTCTAGGAAATGAAAAATTTCTGGATGAATACAACTACAAGTGTGAGGGATATAGGTCATAGGCGAGATAGGAAAGGCAAGCCAGGACACCCACCCAGAGTGACAAGCAATAGCTTAAGGGGCATTGAAGGATTTTAGGCAAGGGGATGACATGAACACATTTGAATTTTATAAAGTTGGTTTGGGCTAGAGTGTTGAGGCCAACCTTCACCCTGAAGACTGGAAGCAGAGAGTTCTGTTAGAAGGCTGTACCAGTTGTCCAGGTGAGAGATATGATGATGGGCTTACCAGTGGGCAAGACAGATGGACAGAATGGTTGGAGAGATATATGTTTGAAATTAAGAATCCATGAGAGGTGGTCAATGATTGACCATGGAGGGAGAGAAGTGGGGAGGTGTTGGAAGTTACCCTAGAGATGTTGAAGGATAAGTTCCAGATAGGTAGTAGTGCTATGTATGGAGGTAGGATAAAGAGGTGGAGGAGCGGCCATGGGGGTGGGAGGAAAGAGATGATGATTTTGGTTTTGGACATCAATTTTGAGGGTCTTGGGAACATTCCCCTGAGATGCCCATTAGGATCTGAAGCTCAGGAGAAAACTCTAGTCCAGTGACAGAAATCTGAGGCTCAGGGTAATCAAGGTCAACCCCAATCAAGGTGTTGGTGATCACTGAGAGAGAGGGAAGGGACAGTACACGTAGGTCAGCACCATTTAAAGAGACCAGCAGCAGGTAAGGGGGGGGGGCAGAGAAAGTGGACCTTCCAAATGACACCGAAACAAGAGATGACAGAGGCAAATGAGGGATGGGTGGGGTCAGAGAAGCCAGGAAGGAGAGCTCCAAGGAGACCATGTGTGTGCTGTGCTAAGTCGCTTCAGTCACGACTGACTCTTTGAGACCCTATGGACTGTAGCCTGCCAGGCTCCTCTGTCCGTGGGATTCTCCAGGCAAGAATACTGAAGTGGATCCCCTCCTCCAGGGGATCTTCCCGACCCAGGGTTCACACCTGTATCTCTTGTCTCCTGCACTAGCAGGCAGATTCTTTACTGCTAGCACCACCTTGGAAGCTAGAAGACCATGACCAGGGCCAAATGCTGCTTCACCAGCAATTTGACCAGGCCAAATTGATTGAGGGCCTAAATGACAGGAAATGGCCATTGCATTCAGCTCCAAGGAAGACTTTGAGGATCTCAGCACAAATATGAAGAGCTTTAATGAGGATGAAATCCAGATGACAGTGACTAGGGAATAGGGGTGAGGAATTGAATACCGTGCTTCGTTCTCTGTGTATAGAAGTCAGGCTGGGAAGGGGAGAGAGAGACGGAAGCAGATATGTTTGTGGAAGCATTACTTCTTTTTAAGGTAGGAGAGATTTGAGAATATTTAGATGTAGCTGGGAAAAGGTCAATAAAGACATTGTGGCTCTAGATGAAAGAGGTAGACAGGTCAAAGGAAAGCCCTAGAAGGAGGAAGGGCTTAGGTCTGGAGGGGAGATGCAGTACTAGACATGGCATACAGAGAAAAGCAGGACAGAGGAGTCTCTTCTTTAATAGCTGCTAATTTCTTCAAGAATTCCTGCTGTCAGGTCCTGTTCATGCTGTTAGAATGTTCTTCACATTTGCTTCATGAAAATCCTACCCGTTTACAAGACCCAAGCATTCACAGTGCGATCAGCTTCTCTTCTGCTCTGCACAATTACAGATTTGCCCCAGTTTATCAATCTCTAAAGATTAACTGTGCTTTGATGCCACCTTTCTCCTACTAGGTTGGATGTGCCTTAAGGGTAAGAACTAGGCTACACAGTTTCCAATGTTTCCCACTCTGCTGGCACAAAGCAGGTACTCTAAAAAGACTTTTGATTCACTGGCTCAGAATTGAAAAAACATTGTCATTCAGCAAGATCTCCTTCACTCCAACCTCTTAAAATAAGAAATGGAGAATGCAAGGGGCAAGTCACATCAGGAAATATACAGAGAAAAGAGACCACGGGCTTTGGAGACAGTGGATGAAGTTAAAAGGCTTGACTCTGACATTTATTAGCTGTTTGGTGCTGGGCAAATCACTTAACAATTCTGGGTCTTCATTTCCTCTTCTCTAACCCAGAGTTAATGTGATTTACCTGACTGAGGATGAAAAACATTTAGTATCCTTGTCGCTTAAAACATGTTAAATCGGGATTTATGTCTTGCAACCAAAAACATCCTAGCATGTGGAATTCCAAGATAGGAAGTTTATATTTAATATAGAAAGGATGACGATGAGTTAAGATTGCTGAGGGGTTGCAGTTTTTACATGTGATGTGATTATGTGATAGTGTGCGCTATGTGACAAATCCAGTAACATGATGTGATTGTATATTAGTGTATACTATGTGAAGTGTGATGTAGGAAAGGATGAAATCTGATTGTGTGATGTTATGTAGCATGGGCTTCCCGGGTGGCGCTGCTGGTAAAGAACCCACCTGCCAGTGCACAAGACACAGGAGGCCTGGGTTCGATTCCTCGATCAGGAAGATCCCCTGGAGTAGGAAATGGCAATTCGTTCCAGTATTCTTTCCTGCAAAATTCCATGGACAGAGGAGCCTGGCAGGTGACAGTCCACGGGGTCACAAATGAGTGAGCATGCTAATAATAAATAATTGTAGCATGTGACATGATATGTGATAGCACGTGATACAACTTATAGTAGTGTGTACTATGTGACATGCAATATATTATGACAATGTGTCATATGATTGTGTGGCTGTGTGTACTGTGTGGTGTATGACAACAGTAAGTGACATGACTGTGTAGCAGTGTGTACTGTGTACAGGCAGCATAGGATGATGTGTGTGACATGACTGGGTGGTAGCAGACACCGTGCCTTGTAGGGGAGAGTAGCATATGACCAAGGTCGCTCTAGGATGATTAACCCTAGAGTTGGGGATAGGAAGTAGAAACCAGGAGACAGAGAGGCCTGTTCAGGCTATTCAGCTAGGCCAGGTGAGCAGTGATCAGGGCACTGGCAGGGGGTCAGAACAGGAGGAGATGTGAGAGATAGGAAGCAGCATATACCACCTAGATGTCCTGCAGGCAGCTCAGACTAAGGTGTCTATAACTGAAGCCCTGTTCTTCTGGCTTTCCATCACAGGTGGTGGCACAATCCAGTTGCCCAAGTAGGAACCTCTGAGTCATCTAAGTCCTGGCTTTCCCCAACACTTAGCCAGCCATACCATGAACTCGGCCACTGACAGCAGAATCAGTGTCAAGAGGTTTCTGACTCCTGGCCTCTGTTCTGCTTTCCTAGGGTTCCCTAAGAATCGTGGGCCACAGGGGCTGCTGGACTGCCCAGAGGAGATGAAGGCCATGAGCGTATCCTTGGTGACATCTCTGGAACAGGAGGAGGAAGAAGCGTAGTCAGAGAAGCAGAAAGCAAACAGGAACAGGAATCAAGGAACAACAAAGAGTAAAGGAGACTGGTCTGCAAGATCCAGCCCAACAAAGATGTCAAGGAGGAGGAAGGGGGCTAGAATAAAAAGCAGTGTTTACAGTCAGAGCTGCAGCCTACTTCTCCACCCATGAGAAGGCACGGAAAGGCTGTGTTTTCATAGTGCTAAATGCAGGATGCAAAGGCAAAAATCCATGCAAATCATCTTCTTTTGGCATTCTGCAGATGAGAAAAAAATAAGGGCAAGTTGTTGAATTCAAACCTCAGGAGGGAGAAAGCAGAATCCTTAATTCAAACAAGCACAGCAGGTATACATTTCTTCAGTCAACAAACACAGGTGTGAAAAACAAATGTAATTGTCTTTGTTTTCCTACAACTGAATTGAGCTTCTGTCTTGAGTTTCCTTTTCCCTTAAAAGCTTAATATAAAATATTCCGTGGAAAATGGTGCAGTCGCTATGGAAAACAATAAGGTGGTTCCTCAAAAGATTACAGATAGAATCACCATATGATCCAGCAATTCCACTGCTGGGTAGGTACTCAAAGGAATAGAAAGCAAGAACTCAAAGGAGATACTTGTACATCCAGGTTTATGGCAGCGTTTATTCACAATAAACAACATGTGGAAGAAATTCAAGTTGTCATAGAGGAATGAATACATAGAATGTGGTATATCCATACAAAACAATATTATTCTGCATTAAAAAAAGAAGGAATCCTAACACATAATGTCAAGAATGAATCTTAATGACCTCATGCTAAGTGAAATGGGCCAGACACAAAAGGACAAATACTGTGTTATTTCATTTATATGAGCTACCTAGATAGGGTGACTCATTGAGAAAGAGCATAGAGGAGCCAGGGAGAGGGAGGAATGGTACTTCATGAGTACAGAGTTTCAGTTTTGCAAGATGAAAAGACTTCCTGTGATGCTGTCTCAACATAAATGGACTTAATGGCAATGGACTATAAACTTTAAAATGGTTAACTTAAGATGTTAAATATTATATGTATTTTATCACAATTTAAAAAAAGATGTGAGAAGCAAGAAAATAACTTTTGTAAGCCTTATCTAAAATACTCCAAAGAAATAGTTACTAGTGTTATTCTCACTATTTTAGGTTTGTGTGCGTGCATGCGCAGTCATATCCAACTCTTTGTGACCGCATCAGTCGAGCCCACCAGGCTCCCTCTGACCATGGGATTTTTCCAGGCAAGAATACTAGAGTGTCTTGCCATTTCTTCCTTCAGGGGATATTCCTGGCCCAAGGATCGAATCCGTATCTCTTATGTCTCCTTTACTGGCAGGTGGGTTCTTTACCACTGAGCCAGCTGGAAAGCCTGTTTTAGATTTAAACTCAGGCAATAGAGAATCTCTTTGTCCCTCTCTATAGGCTCACTCGATAGCGTGGAATGGGAATGGGGGAGGGCATGAACAAGCAGCTGATCTGTGCTAACCTATCCTCTTTGGGCATCTACTGAGAGGTATCACCCAGTGACCTTTTTCTTCTAGGCTCTCAGACTTCTGAGGGTCCCCAGCCAGAGGGTCCCTGCCAGCTTCCGCTGTGGGACCACTTCCTGTGACCAGGACTTTTTCATGTCAGTCAATTTTTGATGGACATTTCAGTTGTTTCCAATATTGATAATCACAAGTTGTACATCTATGCACTTCCTCATACATGTTCGTGGTGAACATATGTTCAGATTTCTGCTGGGCATGTAACTAAAAAGGAAACTATTCAGCCATAGGGTCTGTATATGATCAGATTTAGTAAATTCTGCTGCACAGTTTTCCAATTGATTTACCAATGTACACTCCCATCAGCAGCACACAAGAGCTCTGATTGTTCCACCAACACTTGCTTTTTTACATTTTAACGATTCTGGAGGGTGTTTTGAAGGTGTATTGTGGTATTATTTTTGCATTTCCCTGATGACTAATGAAGTAGTTTTTCATGCACATGTTCACCACTTGGATACCTTCTTCTGTAAATGTCTGTTGTCTTTCTTTCTATTGGTTTTCTTGCCTTTTATTGATTACATATTTATGTATAATATTTTATGTAATTATATAGTTATAATTCATATAATTATAGTTTATATTATATAAATACACATTAAATACATACATAAAATCTATATATATACAGTTGATCCTTGAACAACACTGGAATTAGGGGCATTGACCCTCTGAATAGTCAAAAATCCCATGTAATTTATAACAGATTGAACAACAACTTCATTATGCAACTTTCCTCTATATTCATGGTTCCACATTCCCAGATTCAACTGTAAGGATCATGTAGTACTGTTGTATCTACTGTTTAAAAAAAAAATCTACATAAATGTGAACCAAGACAGTTAAAGCCAGTATTGTTCAATGGTCAACTTTGTGTGTGTGTGTATATATATAGACATATATGCATATATTTAATCTGTCTCTTATGCAAAAGGATACTTTGTTAAATATGTGTGTTATAAATATATAACTCCACTCTATAGCTAGCTTTATCACTCCATTAAAAGTATCTTTTCACACACAGAAGTTGACATTACCTTGGTCCAATAAATCTTTTCTTTTTCCTTTATGACCAATGCTTTTTGTACTACATTTAAGAACTCTTTGCCTATATTCATGAAAACAGCCTTCTAAACACTTTATTGTTTTATTGCTTATATTTTCATCCTCAATCCATCTGGAATTGATTTTTGTGTGTGAGGTGAAACAGAAGTTGAGATTTATTTTTTTTCCATGTGTATATTCGGTTGACCCCACATCATTTATTAAAAAGACTATCCTTTTCTCAACGTATTTCAATGTCAATGTCATAAGCCAGGAGACTGTATATGTGTAGGCCTGTCTATGAGTTCTCTCGTTTGTCTTACTGGTCAGGGTGCACACCCTTGGGTCAATATCACATTGTCTTAATCACTATAGCTTTATAGTCATTCTTGGTTTCTAGTAACTGGGCCTTCCAGCTTTGTTATTGCTCCTCTTCAAGAGTGTCTTGATTATTCTTGCCTCTTTGTATTTCCACATTCACTTTTGAATCACTTTTTTAAATTAACCTGTACACACACACGCATGCACGCACATACACAACACATATCTGCTGGAACTTTGATAAGAATTTCACTGAATATGTTTATAAATTTTGGGAAAATTGACATGCTTGCAGCAATGAGTCTTCCAATCCATGATCATGGAATATTATTCTATTTATTTAGATCTTCCTTAATTTCCCTCAATAATGTTTTATAGTTTACAAAATAGAAGTCTTCACTAATTTTATTGTATGTGCTTCTACTAATTTTCTATTTTATAATTACCTTGCTAAGTTCAAGTATTAATTTAATAGTGTGTAGATTATTTCATCTTAATTTTTATTGTGTTTCTGGTTCAGTTCAATCACTCACTTGTGTCCAACTCTTTGCAACCCCATGGACTATAGAATGTCATGCTTCTGTGTCCATCACCAACTCCCAGAACTTGCTCAAAGTCATGTCCATCGAGTCAGTGATGCCATCCAACCATCTCATCCTCTGTTGTCCCCTTCTCCTCCTGCCTTCAATCTTTCCCAGCATCAGGGGCTTTTCCAATGAGTCAGTTCTTCACATCAGGTGGCCAAAGTAGTGGTGCTTCAGCTTCAGCATCAGTCCTTCCAGTGAATATTCAGGACTGATTTCCTTTAGAATTGAATGGTTTCATCTCCTTGCAGTCCAAGGGACTTTCAAGAGTCTTCTCCAATACCCCAGTTCAAAAGCATCAGTTCTTCAGCGCTCAGCTATCTTTATAGTCCAACTCTCACATCCATACATGACTACTGGAAAAACCATAGCTTTGACTAGATGGTCCTTTGTTGGCAAAGTAATGTCTCTGCTTTTTAATATGCTATTGAGATTGGTCATAGCTTTTCTTCCAAGGAGCAAGCGTCTTTTAATTTCATGGCTGCAGTCACCATCTTCAGTGACTTTGGAGCCCCCCAAAATAGTCTGTTGCTGTTTCCATTGTTTCCCCAACTGTTTGCCATGAAGTGGTGGGACCGGATGCCATGATCTTCATTTTCTGAATGTTGAGTTTTAAGCCAACTTTTTCACTCCTCTCTTTCAATTTCATCAAGAGGCTCTTCAGTTCCTCTTCCCTTCCTGCCATAAAGGTGGTGTCATCTTCATGTCTGAAGTTACTGAAATTTCTCCCAGCAATCTTGATTCCAACTTGTTCTTCATCCAGCCTGGCATGTCCCATGGTATACTCTGCATATAAGTTAAATAAGCAGGGTGACAATATACAGCCTTGACATACTCCTTTCCCAATGGATCCAGTCCATTGTTCCATGTCTGGTTCTAACTTTTGCTTCTTGACCTGCATACAGATTTCTCAGAAGGCAGGTAATGTGGTCTGGTATTCTCATTTCTTTAAAATTTTCCACAGTGTGTTGTGATCCACAAAGTCAAAGGCTTTGGTGTAGCCAATAAAGCAAAAGTAGATGTTTTTCTGGAACTCTCTTTTTCTATGATCTAATGGATGTTGGCAATTTGATCTCTGGTTCCTCTGCCTTTTTAAAATCTAGCTTCAGCATCAGGAAGTTCTCAGTTCACCTACTGTTGAAGCCTAGTTTGGAGAATTTTGAGCATTACTTTGCTATCATATGAGATGAGTGCAATTGTGCAGTAGTTTGAACATTCTCTGGGATTGGAATGAAAACTGACCTTTTCCAGTCCTGTGGCCACTGCTGAGTTTTGCACATTTGCTGGCATATTGAGTGCAACACTGTAATAGCATCATCTTTTAGAGCTTGAAATAGCTCAGCTGGAATTCCATCATTTTCACTGGTTTTGTTCATAGTGATGCTTCCTAAGTCCCACCTGACTTCAGACTCTAAGATGTCTGGCTCTAGGTGGGTGATCACACCATCATGGTTATCTGGGTCATTAACATCTTTTTTGTATTGTTTCTGATATACAGAGATAAATATGGAAATAAAATTGATTTTTAAAATATTTGCCTTGTACTTAGTCATCTTGCTAAGTTCAATTGTTAGTTCTAATTATTTGCAGATTCTTTTGAATTTTCTTTGTGCACAATAACAATATCTTCAAATGATGACAGTATGTTCTCCGTTCTCATTTGGAAGCATTTTACTTAATTTTCTTATCCTATTGTGCTTGCTGGAACCTCCAGGATAAGTTGAGTAGGAGCTTGAAGTATACATGTTTGTCTAATTCCCAATCTCAGGAGCAAAATTTTTAATATTTTACCTTAAGTGTGAAAATCTTAGTGTAACATTTTGTGTAAAAAAAAAAAATCCTTTTTGAATTAAAGAGCCTCCTAATTCTAGTTTGCTAAGAGAATTTTTAAAAATATAATGAGTATTGAATTTTATTTAATGCTTTGTATTTCTCAATAAGGAATATGTAATAATTTTCCTATTTGTGTTAACGTGGTGAATATTTAACTGATTTTTTGAATGCTAAACTGTGTCTATGTGTTAGTTTAGTTGATTTGCAAGTATTTCATATAAGATTTTCATATCTAGATCATGAGATACATGGCTTATAATATCCATTATTATTATGTTTTTGTCAGAGTTTGGTATCAAAACTAAGCTATCCTCTGAAAACAAATTCAGATGTGTTCTATCTTTTCCTTTACTCTGGAAGAGTTTATGTAAGGTTGATAGTATTTCTTCCTTAAATATTTGGAAAAAATTACTTGTGAATCATCTGGGGATAGTTTTCTTTCTATGATGACTATCACTCAATTTGTTCGATCAAAAGCTTATTTAGATTTTTTCTTTCCTCTTGGGTCATATTTAACAACTGTTTTTGAGAGACTGGTTCATAGCATCTAAATTTTCAAATGTATTGGTATAAAATTGCTTATATTATCTTCTTATGATCTTTTTAATATCTTTAGAATACATACGGATGTCCTCATTTTATTCACATTACTGGCAATTCTTTTATTCTTTTTTCCTTTATCAATGTTGCTAGGAGTTTGCCAAATTTATTAATCTTTTCAAAAAGCCAATTTTGGCACTGTTGATTTCTTCATTGAACATTTTGTATCCCTTTCATGATTTCTGTTTTTAATTAATTATTTCCTTCTAGTTTCTTTGAGGTTTTGTGTTTTTTTGCTATTATTTCATAGGTCAAAATGAATACTTGCATTGTATATTGAAAACTTTTCTGTATTTATTCTTTTCTTATAAATTTTGGTAAATATTTTATGCAACTTGAAAATAAACTGCATACTGTTGCCATCAGGTCCAATATTCTGTATGTATCAATATGCAGTTTGTTAAGATCTTCTGTATCACTATTGACTTTTTTTATGCTTGTCTTCTCGGTTGAGAGAAGTTTGTTAAAATCTTATATCATAAGTGTCTAGCCTACTCTGAAAGTTGCTCACTCGTGTCTGACTCTTTGTGACCCCATGGACTACACAATCCATGGAATTCTCCAGACCAGAATACTGGAGTCGGTAGCCTTTCCCTTCTCCAGGGGATCTTCCCAACCCAAGGATTGAACCCAGGTCTCCTGCATTGCAGGTGGATTCTTTACCAGCTGAGCTACAAGGGAAGCCCATATCATCATTGTACATTTGTCTAATCTCTCTTTAATTGTGTCAGTTTTTGCCCTATATGTCTTAAAGCAATGCTACTGAGTGCTTACAAATTTAGAATTTTTATGTTGTTCCAATAGATTGATCTGTATATCATGAAATAACTTGCTTTGTCTCTAGAAATGCTTCTCCTTTGTCTAGTATTAGCAAAGCTAGCTTAGCTTTCTTTTGGTTGGTATTTTCATAGTATATTTTAAAATATTTTACTTATATCAAGGAGTGTGTTTTGTAAGCAGCATATAAATGGTTGACAATTTATGACTTTTCATTGGAGCATTTAGTCCATTTCACGTATTGTAATTACTAATATATTTCTGTTTATTGCTGCCATCAAATACTTGATTTTTTGTTCCTTTGCTTTCATTACTTGATATCTTTCGGAAAGTAATAAAACATTTTATTATACCATCTTTTCTTCTGTTGTCCTATTGGTTATGTTTTCTCTTTTTACTTTCCTTTGAATAGCTATTCTATACATGAACATGTATACTCCTAAGTTATAAGAGGTTAATAATGCAGATTAGTACCTTTACTGCCTCTCTGATAATGCTTTAGGTACATTTGCCTCCTACCACTTTTAACGTATAGTTATCCTGCATTTTAGTCTAAATGCATTTTAAACACAGTGAGACATTACTATTACGGCATTATTTAGTCAATGTTCATTTTAACTTGTCTTTTCTGGTTTTCCTTCATTTCAAAGTTTCCTTCATTTTGCCTTTTCTAAAAAGCTCCCTTTAGTATATCATGCAGTCATGTTAGCTAACAACAAGCACTCAGCTTTGGTTTCTCTGCAAGCATCTTAATTTTGCCTTTGTTTTTGAAGGATATTTTCACTGTATAAAGAACTCTAGTTGGCAGTTTCATTCTTTCGACATTTTAAAGATGTCATTCTACTGTCTCTGCAGAAAAGTTAGTGATGACCTAATTGTTGCTTTGTTGCTCCTTTGAAGGTGATAATTGCCTCTCATATGGGTTGCTTTTGAAACTTAAAGTCACATATATTAGTCTATTTCTATTGCTTTCCAAATAGCTCTTACGCATTTGCCCCATGTTGCATGCTCAGTCACTCAGTAGTGTCTGACTCTACAGCCTCATGGACTGAAGCCTGCCAGACTTCTCTGTCCATGGGATTTCCCAGACAAGAATACTGGAGTAGGTTGCCATTTCCTCCTCCAAGGGATCTTCCAGAACCAGGGATCAAACCTTCGTCTCTTCAGTCTCCTGCATTGGCAGCTGGGTTCTTTACCACTAGCACCACGTGGGAACCCCCACTGTTTTCCAAATAGCTCTTACATTTTTACCCCATAGTTCTCACATTCTCTATCTCTCTCTGAACTCTAGTTTGGATATTTTATTGGCATATCATTCAATGTGTCTATCTACATGCCTGCATTTAATCTGCTCTTAAACATATTTATTGAGTTCTTAATATCAGATGTTGCATGTTTCATTTCTATAGTTTTTATCTGGTTCTTTTTGAAGGATACTAAGTCTCTGGTGAACTTCCACTTCACTCTAGTTTCTTCAACACATTGATTGTAATAAACATTTAGGTATCAACAGTTCAGGATGTTTCTAGTCATATTTCCCAGCATCTTTCTTTCTCTTTTTTTCTTCTGGAGCTCCAATGATGCAAATATTAGCTCTTTTGTTATTAGTTCATTTGTCCCACAGGTACCTGAGGTTTTGTCCTTTTATTAGTTCACGTTCTCTTTATTTTCAGATTGAGTAAATTCTACTGATCTGTCCTCAAGTTTACTAATTCTATCTTCTGTAGACTCTACTCTATAATGAATGCATCCAGTAGGGTTTTTTCAGTTGTTACATGCTTTAGCTCTATAGCTTCCATTGGGTTTTTCATATAATTTCTACTTATCTGATGAAGTTTTCTATTTTTATTAATCCAAGGTAATTTATAATTGTTTTGAAGCGTTTTCAGGTAGCTCCAACATTGGATTTGTCTCACTTTTGTCATCAGTTTTTTCTCATTTAGGTTGTGATTCTCCAGGTTCTTGGATTGACTAGTGATTTTTTATTATATCCTGGACATTTTGAAAACTGTATTTTGAAACTTTGTTGTTGTTTTTGTTAGTCAGTAAGTTGAGTCCAACTTTTGTGAACCCACAGACTGCAGCATGGCAGGCTTCCCTGTCCTTCACTATCTCTCAGAGTTTGCTCAAATTAATATCTACTGAGTTAGTGAGGCTATTTAACCATCTCATGTTCTACCACCCCCTTCTCCTTTTGCCTTCAGTATTTCCCAGCATCAGTGTCTTTTCCAATGAGTTGACTTTTAGCATTAGGTGACCAAAGTACTGAAGCTTCAGCTTCAGCATCAGTCCTTCCAATGAACGTTCAGGGTTGATTTCCTTTAGGATTGAAACTATATATCCTATTTAACAGGTTGAGGTATAGCATGAGGGCTGGATGGGATATTCAGCCTCTCACAAGGCAGTGCTGACAACACCTCTGCAAATAGAGGCCCTGATTCACGTTGCCTCAGTGGAACATGTTGGATGAAAGTTCAGCTGCCCTAGTAACTTCCCAGGGAAAGTGGACACCACATTACATTGCTTCATTTTCTTCAAGTGAAGGTACAAAATCAACTCCTCACTGGGCTTCACTGAAATCAGAGAGAGAAGAAGAAGAGGGCTGATTCACAGCATTCTGTAACTGATAAGTGAACATAGAGCCCTAGACTCCCGCTAGAACCAGAGGAGAGGAGGGGGCAAGCAGAGTGCCAACTAGTCCTGCATTTGCCAAACTCCTTCAGCCCTGTTGATTCTAGGTAGAGGTGGACTCTGATGGCACTAAAGGAAAGGTGGTAAAACTGAATGGGGATTAGCTTTGCCTACTACTTCCTCACCACAACCCACTCTGTTGTGTGGGAGTGGAGGCTCAGCTCCCCATTGGATTCCATCAACTCAACCATGACCAAGTGATTTGGACCACTACCTGCTTTGGTAAGCAAGGGATTAAAGATCAACTGCCCACTTAGTTCATCCAACATCACACGATGTGCCAACCAAATTTTCACTACCTCCTTCTGCCAGATGGGAGATGAAAGATTAGCTCTCTGCTCAGCTCTGCAGACACCACCTGGCAAGGGGAATGAGAGATGCCACCTGCTTCTGTGAGGGGTTAGAGCTTTGCAAGATAAACCTACTATACAACCCCAGTGAAACCTCAGCAAGGAGTTCAGCTTCTCCATTTGTGTCAGGTTAAAGCACTGTCAAAAAGATTTTCTGTTGTTAGCTGTTTTTTCCTGAGTTCTTTGGCTAGGAGGAACATGCCTTGCCTATGTTGTTTAGCAGTGCTGAGTTGGAAGCTTCTGCAATGTCTTATCAAGGATACATGGGTGGTGAGGGCAGGGTGGGGAACAAGGAAACCGGGGGAATTCACTATCTTATTGTTCCTTATAGCCCAAGGATTTTAGGCAGTCCACTGCCTTCTTTCCACTTGCAGAAAATTTGTATCCTTTGTTGCAGTACATCTAGGGTCTTTTAATTGTAGGGGAGAGGGAGATGACAAGGGAGGAATGGACTAGTGTATCTTAGAAGAACTGAAAGCCGGAAGTCATTTGATTCTATTTGTACATTTAAATAGATCAACATATGGTTTTTCATATTTGATTTCTAATCTGTTTTTATGTGGACTTCTCATTTAGACTTCTCAATCTTCCTTGTTTCAAGTCAGAGAATGAAAGTGAAGTTTTTATAAGTTTTTTTCCATTGTCTCTTCCAATAAGAAGTGATACGTGGCAAATCAATCTTATAGGAAAAAAAAAGAAAAAGGCTTGATTTCAGCATTATAATTCCTGTGATGTAAACAGCAGCAGCATGGCTGATTTCAGCTACAGCATGGTGCCCCTGAATTTGGAAGTTGGGAAGAGCATACAATAATGACTTTCATGAGCCGCTATGAACTGGCTGCAGGACACTACTGGCTGTATGCCATTTTATGACCTTCACTATTTCTCTATTTCTGGAAGAAATTTTACAAAGTGTTTGATATTCTATAATTTTGATACAAAAATTGCAGACTTCCTTCTATCACAATGTGTAGAAAAATTGTATTTCCTGTCAGCAACATCCCTAATCCTAGAAAAGGCCTGTATTTGTTGGGTTAATATTTTAATAAACTACTTGGAATAGGGGACTAGAACATGGAGCCATGCTTGAACAGCAATAAAATAGATTGTTGCTACATCTGAAGAGTGAGGGGTGAGCCAACTACTTTTGGTTTGGTTTTGTTAAGAGGATCTAAGCTGAGAACCAGAGCTTAACTCCTTTCATCAGTAAAGGGGCCTTGTACGAAGTTGGTGGAAGCACAGAGAATGAGTACAGAGAGGCTTGGATTTGGAGAATTAATCAATGAACAAAATGTCAAGAAATTTCTCTTAGGACCTTTGCATGTGATACAAATACTCTTTCCTGTTTTCCCACAGAATTTTCAGTCAAACTTACTAATGTAAATGGCACTGTACCTTTTAATTATTTTGGAGGGAGTGAAAACTAGTGTTACATAGAGCGTTGCAATAAAGACCCTATAAATGATGAGGCCACTGCATGGGAGCTATGCAGTTCCAGTGCTATCCTTCTATTTTCCCATTCTTTAAGAAGTATGTTTTGCTCATTTTACTATATTTTAGGAACAGTATAGAGTTTTATTGGAGTTCTATGCCATAGTCCTTCCCCTGGAACCTTATTGCATTGTCTTAAATTGAGACATAATCATATATTGATGTTCCTGGTTCTAATTAGTATAAGAGCTTTGTGACATTTTTCTTACTCTCCCTTCAAAAATGTTTCTCCTACCACCAGGGCAGACATGCCCTTCTCTTGTGTGACTCTTTCTCTCATCTCTCCTCTACCCCTCTGAACCAGCTATAATCTAATCCCAGATTAAATAGCAGCCAGAGTTAACCTGTTCAAGACAAATCAGGTCGTAATACTCCCCTGCTCAAAATCCTCTCATATTATCCAATCTTATCACAATAAATGTCAAATCCCTTCACAGCCTACAAGACCCTCTCTTTCACCTCATTTCCTATTACTTCCTCAATCCACCCCTTCACTGCAGACACACTGGCCTCCTCACTGCTCCTAGAACACACCAGTGTGCTCCCAGCTCAGGGGCTTGTCTCTGCATGATTCGCTCTTCCTCTTTCCCAAGATAAACACAAAGCACTTCTGGAACCATGATAAAAGTAATGAAAGCTATGTATTTCTTGTTTATCATCAAGGAGTATCATTGTATCTCATTTTGTGTCTGCATTATGATTTGTGTCTGCAAGTTGCCATAGGGACAAATGTACTGTGCCTTCCAGGACCTTGTAGAATAGGCCAGCTGTCCCAATCGGTTGATTCTAATATGGAATTAATGGGGTGACGACCACAACGATGTTACTGAGGCTCTCTTAGGATCCCTTCATTCCAGGTGGGTTCAACCATCATGTAAGAGCAATCTTGCCTTCAAAGCTGTAGGAAGAAATATCGGGGTGCCATACAGTCACTTAGAAGCTAATTCTTTTCCAGCTTCCTGGCTCTGCTTACTTATTTAGAATGAGCTTACCTATTGCCCACCCTGAACTTTGCCTGGTTAACCTTTAGAACCAGCTCAAGCAGACCTTA
Organism: Giraffa tippelskirchi; assembly: GCF_054371585.1. NCBI lineage: Eukaryota > Metazoa > Chordata > Mammalia > Artiodactyla > Giraffidae > Giraffa > Giraffa tippelskirchi. Next base: position 194,946,746 of record NC_137275.1, read on the forward strand.
TCCATGAGAGTATCCTTGGTGCTTTGTAGTAAGGGTGTGCTTTTGCGAACGTTGCAACTCTGTCAGAGGTTACAAACTCAAATCAATTCAGGGTCCAAGTAAGTACTATAAATGGGTGCAATAGTCAGTTGGAGACCACAGGTAAATTCTACACAGGGTCAGATGCTGCTGACAACCACCTGTGTTCTTACTGAGGATTTGGCCTCAGTTTATCCAAGTCTTCCCATTTTTCAAGAAAAGACAGAGATCTGTATTTTATATTAAATCTGATTTATTTTCTGGCAACCATTCATTTTTATCATACGATAGTTACTTTCATAGATCAGAAATAGTCAAAAAAAATAATCTCATAGGATGTGGTAGGCTGAATGCAATGCCCTAAGATATCTCTGGGAAAGGGGTCTTTGCAAATGTGATTAAGTTAAGGATCTTGGGGGATGATCCTGAATTATGTGGGTGGGCCTTAAATGCCACCATGAATGTCTTTATGAAAGGGAGGAGAGGGAAATTTCACATGGAAAAGGAGAAGGCAATGTGACCACTGAGATTAGATGATGCAGCCTGAAGTCAAGGAATGCTGGCAGCTACCAGTAGCTGAGATGTTCAAGGAACATATCTCCTGACGACATCTTGATTTCAGCCCAGTAAAACTGATTTTGGACTTCTGGCCCCCAGAACTGTAAGAAGCAAGCTTGTGGCAATTTTTGCAGCAGCCACAGAGTAACCTAGTATATATGAGTTAACTCAGCACAATATGGGTTAATACACAGGGTAAATTTTAAAATATACATGTAAGTGTATATGAGTGTGAAGGTGTGTGAAAGCAGTATGTAGGTCAAATACAGCACATCTGCAAGATAGATCTGTTGCTCAGACAACTGATTTTGGTCTGTTTTAAACTGCTTATTTTAAGCTCTGCTTCTTATTCACCCTTTTCTTGTCTATGGTAACTGGCACTGTGATCTACGCCTTCATCAAAATCTTTTTTATATCATTGCCAATGGAAAGTAAAGTATTTTTCAAATATATTGCTAGAGCCCTTGTATTATCTAGAATCCCCATGCAGAGATTTAATAACTCCAAGTTTCTTTTACCTTTAATGAAATTCATTGAGAGAAAAGTGACCTCAAGTTGAATTAGATTCAATTCATTAAATGCTGGATACTGATACATACAGTCAGGGGGAAGCAGAAACTGTAAGTAAAAGCAGAGGAGTGAAATGTCTCCAAAACCTGTTAACTGAACAGCATACATATATGCTGCTGCTGCTGCTGCTAAGTCGCTTCAGTCGTGTCCGACTCTGTGCGACCCCATAGACGGCAGCCCACTAGCCTCCGCCGTCCCTGGGATTCTCCAGGCAAGAACACTGGAGTGGGTTGCCATTTCCTTCTCCAATGCATGAAAGTGAAAAGGGAAAGTGAAATCGCTCAGTCCTGTCTGACTCTAAGCGACCCCATGGACCACAGCCCACCAGGCTCCTCCGTCCATGGGATTTTCCAGGCAAGAGTACTGGAGTGGGGTGCCATTGCCTTCTCCGGCATACATATATAGGTCACAAGATTTTGCTGCCGCTCCTGTTAGAGCACTTTGCTTCTGGAGCAGGCTTTCTAGCTTCTGGAAGTTTCTGATCCATGATCTCAGTTTTTGGATTTCCACGAGTTTCCATGTTTGCATCCTTAAAGTCTTTTCTTGGGCTGGCTTGAGTGTGTTGCTGTCACTTGCAACCAGAACTAATTCAGTGGCTTCTCAAGAATCAATTCAGGAGTTTTCCTTCCCCCATGGACTACCATGTTCACACATGCAGTCGCTCAGTCATGTCTGACTTTTTTGCGATCCCATGGACTGTCATCCGCCAGGCCCCTCTGTCCAGTTTTCAAGGCAAGAATACTGGAGTGGGGTGCCATTTCCTCCTCCAGGGGATCTTCCCAACCAGAGATCGGACCTTCATCTCTTGAGCCTTCTGCATTGGCAGGTGGGTTCTTTACCACTGGTGACACCTGGGAAGCCCCATGGATTAGCACAGTGCCACCCAAAGTACCTGTTCAATGGAGACAAGAAGCTTACCTCAGAATGTGAATCAAGACCTGCTTCCTTCATCAAGAAAGTCTCCTTGTGAATTTCTGGGACTCAAAAGTCTGCTTAATGAGGTAATGGATTTACATTCCCTCGCAAGTTCTTGTCTTGTTAACAGCAACCAGCAGTGTGAGGAGTGGCGGCCAGGTCCACAGACCTCACTTGAAGTAGCACTAGTCCAGAGCTTTCCCAGGGAGAGGAAATTCTACGAGTGTAATTAGTTTCTCTCTCTCTTACGCTGCTTCCTCACAGAAGGCACAGAGTGGGAGAGAGGAAAGCTTTTGCATCAGAATGATGCTTCCAGTCTGCACAAAATATACCATTTGCTTTTTAATCATAAGGGAGTAATTTTTCTCCACTTAACCATCCGTTTTGTCCTTTGAAGTCAGATCTTGTGTTAAGTCCAATTTGCACAGAATGGTCCTCTAGGAAACTTTCTAATCACTCACAGGATTGGCCTGTTTTTAATGCAGAACCGCCTTGGTTCCTGAAGTGAATCACAGGCACTTATTTGGTACATTTACCAAAGGAAAACTTTTAAAATAATTGAAAATCAGATTAACAAGAATTTAAGCAGAAACATGACATGACTTGGCTCTGCTCCCTATTCCTGGGCAGGAGGCATATATTTCTGGGAGTGGTTGGGACACTTCTTTAAGGTTAAAGGAAGGAGCCTTCAGTCTGCTTGGCAAGTCTGTCTAAGTCTTTCACAACAATGCGTCTCAAGGCATCTGCTAGAGACAGGACAATTTTTTTTTTTTTTTTTTGGTCCAAATGATACCAAGGATGGAAATGGCAGTGAGTTAATTAAAAAGTATTTAGTTGAGATCTGCCAAGGTTCAGAAGATTATCTTGGGCATATACATGTGAAGGATGGGATTAAATTCATTAGAGGGATTAGAAATAAGGAGAAAAAATAAATACCAGAAAAAAATAATAAACCAACAAATGAGACATAAACTATACAAATGCCAAAAATATGTTTTCTTCAAACTCTGAAAATAGATGTGCCGACTTCTCTAGGAAACATGTATTTTAAACTGTTGGAAAACAAAAATGTATACCTAAAAGTAATAAGGAGGCAAGTGTTAGAAACGAAGCCTTCTAATAGCAAGTGCTTTTGTGTTATTATTAAGCATCTCTGTGCTTCCAAATGTTTCATTAAAGTCTCCATTATTAATTAAAACTAAGAATGTAACATGAAGTAGGCCAGAGGGGAACATCCAAACTCCCAATACAGACCTACAGAGACGGGAGGCCTCTGTGCTCCCTCCAATTCTGATTCATGCTGCACCAGGATGTTCTTGCTCCCACCTTGTCTAGACACATTTTTTACATGGTATCCGCCTTTCTCATAAGATGATCAGTGATAAACCTCAAAGATCCATTTATTTATCTGCTCAGTAAGTTTTTACAGAGCACTTGTTTATGCCACACCATACTTTAGATGCTGCCAATACTTCAGTGAACAGGTAAAGCAGGTCCCAGGTCCCGTGGAGCTTATATTGTGGTGTGATTCAAACATGCCAAATGTACAAGAGAGCACACAGTTCTAAGGCTGGTGGCTCACCTTCCATCTGCTCTGGGTTTTTCAGACTCTTGATTTTATTGTACTGGGGACCACTTTGTTCAAATTAATCTCTGTAACATCACTTACAAATATCACTTACCATCACTGTATTTTTATTTTCAGACATAATGCAGTCATTCACAGTGAGGCAGGCCAGGCAGCAGAGTATCTACCCACACAGTGCTTAAAGTGTTCTCTCAGGAACCTGATGTCATTCTGATCCTCATTCCTTTGTCTGCAATTTGCTTTTCTCTTTTTTTTTTTCTTTCTCTGTATGCCGTTATCCTTGGTGTTCCGAAATTTTGCAATGATGCTCCTGAGTTTGAATCTTCTATCACTCATTGGAGACGTGTGTCTTTTAGGTCACAGAATTTTTCTGGTAAAATTTCGTTAATAAATACCTCCTCTGTGTGTATGTGTAGGGTGTGTGTGTGTGTACGTGTGTTTAACTTTTATAATTCCTAATACTCTGATGTTAGTTTTTTTTTTTTTCTGGTTAGATTCTTGCAAAGAACTGACTTATTGGAAAAGACCCTGATGCTGGGAAAGATTGAAGGCAGGAGGAGAAGGGAATGACAGAGGATAAGATGGTTGGATGGCATCACCAACTCAATGGACACAAGTTTGAGCAAGCTTCGGGAGCTGGTGATGGACAGGGAAGCCTGGCGTGCTGCAGTCCATGGGGTCACAAAGAGTCAGACATGACTGAGTGACTGAACTGAACTGACTGAATTTTTTTTCTGTCATATTTTTATGTCATTGGCTTTGGATTTATCTACTTGAGGATTGTCAAGACTTTATATTTCAAGCCTTTCACTCATTTTTTAACTCATTTTAATTTAATTTTGGAAGTCACCTTGTTCTTTGTTTCATTCTGCTAGTATTTTATCTTGTTTTATTAGCATATATGAAGGCACTCTAGTTTGCCTAAATAAAAGGACAATAGTAGTAAGGTAGTCACTCAGTCATGTCCCACTCTTTGCAACCCCATGGACTGTAGCCTGCCAGGCTCCTCTATCCATGGGATTCTCCAGGCAAGAATATTGGAGTAGGTTGCCATTCTTTTTTCCAGGGGCCAGGATTAAGGTGAAGTGATTGAGACACTGTATCTTCTGGTGCCCAATTTAAGGTGACACCAAAAACTCAGGAATCAAAACAAAATAATTTCTCAGTATAATATTTTATCAAAATCAGTATGAAAATGTATGACTAACAAATATCAACTTTTAAAATACATTGCCAGTAACAGTGATGTGCCAAGCCATATTGCAGTGAAAGTCAAGAGGAGACAGCAGTAATACTGATCCTGTCTATGTTTAAAACTGATATTTTATCATGTCGTTTTTGTATTAATTTTGATTTTTCAAAATATTATCTTATTATTTATCATGACTAGTTTCTTTTAGCTTCTTGTAAAATTAAGTGTTCAAGACAATTATTTCACTTTGTTCATTTATGTCACCCTAGTGCCAGTCCTGAATGAATACAAATGTATAATGACTTTATAATAGAAGTTTCCCATTCGCATACCAGTTAATATGGAATATGATACAGACATGAAAATGAATGACATGCTGATATATCTTACTACATGAATAAACTTTGATAACATTATGATAAGTGAAAGGAATCAGACATAAAGGCCATGTATTCTGATTCCATTTATATAAAACATCTAGAACAGGCAAATCCATAGAAACAGAAAGTAGTTTAGTGGTTGCCTGGGACTAGGGAGAGGAAGCATGGAAAGTAACTACTTATGGGTATATGGTTTCTTTTAAAGGTGATTAGAATGCACAGTGTTACAATTAGATAGTAGTTATGGTTGCAAAATATTGTGAGTGTACTAAAGGCCATTAATAGCAAATTTTTTTTATTTATATCTTGTAACAGAAAGAGAGAGAAATTGAGAGAGTAAAGAGAAATAAGTGGACCCAAGGTTTCATTTCACTTGAAGTCATTAAATACCTGTAAACTACAAGCATATATTGTAGCACACAGAGAAACTACTAAGAAAACCTCAAAATAATATATTCAAGAACAGTATAAATGGTGTTCAGTATAAAAACATTTAAACAAATATTCAGTATAAAGAAATGCTCAAATAGCCACACTGTATTTTAATTACTCTGTACCCATATGACAACCTGAAATAAATGCTAAATATATCAAAAAAGAAATGGGATAAATGTTTTGTCTTTGAGAGTTCAGTACACCCCTCTGAGCTGCTTTCCCATTCCTGGGATTCTGGTATTATGGGATTCACAGCCAGGTCTTTCTACAAAACTGTGGGTCTTTGGGTTTATATTTAAGATGATATAGCTAATTGAAACTTGTATTCAAAAGTTCAATCATACCTTTGATTCATACCCTTACATGGCTTTGATGACTCCTGTCCCTGAGAACCTTACCACTCTAAGTGCACCCTAGGGATCAGCAGAATCACCATCCCCTGGGAAACTGGTGGAAATGCAAGGTCTTGGGCCCCACCCTAGACTTAATGAATTAGAATCTGCATCTACATTTTAACCAAATCCCTAGGCTATTTGCGTATATCTTATAGATTGAGAAGTCTGCCTTAAGGAGATAATTTGTATACATAAGAGATACTACTGTGGGGAAAAGCAAGGTGGCAGGGGAAAGGGAAGCTCATTCATGAATCCATTTCCATGAAATTCTCTTTACCTCTCAAACACATGTGCCACACGTGGATGCCTTGATGTGCTTATGATGAAAGGTGAATGGACCATGGGACATCATCCACAAGTAGTCCATATGGCCCGTTCAGGAGAAAGCATGACTCTGAGCTGATCCAAGGGAGATTGTCAGGAGTTCAGCTTGTGAAAGCTCCAGACCAAATGGAGATGGGAGTTGTCCATGAGGGCACAGCTGGAAGAAAACATGTTTCTTTTGAAAAAAGAAATCTCCAGGTGTCCAGGTAAATCCACAGAAGTTGGGGACTCTGGGCTACATAATGCTGTACTGACAAAAAGGACAAATTAGAAAAAAAAAAAAAAAGTTCAGCATCCTTCCCCTGGAGGAAGTGGGAGTTGATGGCTTTTCTGATACACACTATCAGCACTAAAACTTGGACATGAATTTGAGCAAACTCCAGGAGATAGTGGACGACAGGGAAGCCTGGCATGCTGCGGTCTTTGGGGTCTCAAAGAGGTGGACATGACTTAGCGACTGAACAACAACAAGGGCTGGACTCATTCCTAGTGTTTGAGAGTAGACACAAAGAAAGCCTTTGTGTCTACCCAAGAAGCTCTGTCAGAAAGTGTTAAAGTGCAGGAATGGAGGAAACATAAGATTCTCTCTAATGATGAGAGTAGCTGAAAGAATGGGAAAGAAAATTATTGTGGTTAAAACACATTGTTCTGTCCTATGCCTTTCCTATGTGCTTAGAAAGGGCAAGATAAAACGTATCAAAGTGAGGAAGGTTTTGGTTTTTTTTTTTTTGGTCTGCTTACAAAACAGTATACATTCACTATAAAAATTTGGAAACAGCCACTCAAAAAAATTAAAATCTGTAACTCCATTACTTAGATTATATTTGAGTATGTATCTATTTAGTCCTTTTATCTTAATTTTTATCATTATTTCAAAGGCTTTTTTAGGGGGGTAATTGCACTATGCAGGGATGCAAACATGAAAAAGTTAAAAGTTCAAACCTTGCAGAACTACATACGATAAAAAATGAAAAGCCCTTCTTCACTCTCCTCCTCCCTATCACCATCTCCAGCCCACTCCCCTAACCAAGACTAGCTATTTTTTAAAAGTCCTTTCTCTGTGTGTTTGCCTTTTTAAAGACACACAAAAACATATTGTCTGCAGTAGTTTGTTTGCTACATATGTGGACTCATACTCTTTTCATATTGTTCTGCATCTTGCTTTCATCCTTTGAACCATATGTTTTGAAGAGTGTTTCCATGCTGGCACACAGAGAGCTATCATGCTCATTAAACTGCTACATAGGGTGCCTTCATATGGATACATCCATATAATGATTATTTTATCATTCACCTATTGATGGATTATTTAATTATCCCTTTTTTTCAAATATTATAATGAATGTGCCCATAACATGCATATGCATGCCTCTGTATACATGTGCCACTATTTGTGAAAGATAATTCCCTAAAAGAAGAATTCCAGGTACAGTCTCGGCATTTAAGTTTGGGGTTATTCTTTGCAACTTACCTTCAGGTTACGACAATAATCCCATCAACCGTGATTAAGAGTATTCATTTCCCATACTCGGCTACTTTTCCTAAAATATTGCCAATCTAGTTGGCCAAAGCCACTATTTTGTTGGTTATGTAATTTGCTTGTTCTCTGTTAGGAATGAGATTGCCCAGACTTTTCTCATACATGTGTGGTCATTTTTAGTTCTGTGAAATACTCTTTTGATCCAATTCCATTTTCCTAACGAGTTGTCTTTTTTGAACAGATTTGTAGGACTTTGTTATATATTATAAATCATCTTGTCCAGTTTTTTTTACCTTAATATATAATATTTCTGCAACCACAAGTAGTAGAAATTGATGGAATCACAACATATTGGAGGTTGGAAGGAACCAGACTTGAAAGGACTTTCATTCACTGGAGCCCAGTAAAGTCAATGAGCTCACGTGAGACTAATGGATGCAAAAAGGCTTCTAGATTGGCCGTAAGTATGCATTCTCGTGATGACCACTGATGTTCCTGCGATGTATCTGTCAGGTTGCTGCTGAACATGGATTTCTTTCGATGAGATCAAATGCTTTTCTTGTCTAGCACATAGACTCCACGCTGGGCTGTTATTGTAAGGGCAGGAAGATAATCCCTTTGTCTGAAAAATGCATTTGTTTTTATCCTATCTCCTTTTTCAAAGTTGATCAGTGTTAACAGAAATGTTTTGAATAAAATAGAACTTTTTAAGAGACAAGGGGATGAAATTAAAGACCAGTGCAGCATTCAGAAATGACTGCCCAAAGCTTCGATACACAAGCTAGAAGTTATTGCAAATTGTCTCTAAAAGACCTCAAGTTAAAGTAGAGAGAAGCACAATAAGAGCAAGATTCACATTATCTATCCAAAAAAAGACGTCACTTCCTCAAGTAAAGCATAGTTTTACCTAACACTGAAGGGTCGTAAGAAAATACTATGTGATGGGAAGTCTACTATCTTTAACCCAAATTCCTAAGAGAGTCTTGTATTTTCTCTCCATACCAGATTAAGTTGAAACAGCAGAAAAGTTGGGGAAAATATTTTTTAAAAAAACAAAGAAGGCTTCCCAAGTACTTCATTGGTAAGGAATCTGCCTGCCAATGCAGGACACACAGTTTGATCCCTGAATCCTGAAAGATCCCACATGCCAGGGGGCAACTAAGCCAGTGCACCACAACTATTGAACCTGTGCTCTAGAGCCCGGAGGCTGCAACTACTGAGCCCATGTGCCAGAAATATAGAAGCTTGCATGCCCTAGAGCCTACGCTCCACAGCAAGGGAAGCCACTGCAATGAGAAATCCTCGCATCACAACTAGAGAAAAGCCTGTACAGCAATGAAGACCCAGCACAGACAAAAATAAATAAATAAATAAAAACTTTTTAAAAATAAAGATTGTTCTTTTAAAAGATTGAAAAAACAAAAACATGTTTGAAATTTTCTACAATAAAATGTTAACAGCAAAATAAGCAATGGGCAGATAAGTGCAAATTTACATGTCTCACTTATTGCAGACTATATCCATGATAGTAGGAATATATAAAATAGATGATTTAAGGAGAAAAGACATAATTTACAAAAATACTCATTATAGGATTACTTTCAAGGATATTTTCTGCAAACACATTTAGAACTGAAGTCTGCTTTCAAACATAATTGTGCACTTCTGCTGTTGAGATAGAGGCACACATGCAAAGAAGATGCCTTGGTACCAGAGGGCAAGAGATACACATGAGAAACCACTGACTGTGGTTTATCTGAAGAAATTGGCAGTGGTGGAAGAAGTGAGGATACAATTTCCTTTTCTAAAACTAGTGTAAGCCCTTCTCTGCACTCCCTCCATGATGCTGGGCATGCAGGGAGGGAACCAAGCTGACTGGTCAACTCCCATCATACAAATGAGTGGGCCATGTGTGAAAGGCAAAGCTTTTCAATGTTGGGCAAAGCCAGTGGATGATGGAGTGGCATTGTCTTCTTTCTCTTCTTCCACCCATGGGGCCTAATATTGAGTTTCTCTCATCCATCAGGCAGGCCTGGAGTTGCTGAAATGGAACACAACATCCAGGGTACTGGGCTGGGGCCAGCTCAGTGCCAGGAACTGAAGGAATTTTCCTGACATCATGGGGTTAAGATCAAAAACATGGGCTTGGACTTGGAGGGCTGTAGGCTGGTTGGACTTCATGTTTTGCTTTATCTTGAGGTGATGAAGGCCTAACTCAGCAGATCTCAAAGTGGGAAATGCAAACTCTGAAGCCCCACCCCAGACATACTACATAGGTGATAGGGCCAACTGACTTGCATGTTAACCAGGCTTCCAGGTGATTCTGACACATACTCAAGCTTGAGCACCTCGGATATAACTTGTAGAAGGAAAAGTTGCTTTCTTGTGACCCAATCCATTTCACTCAACTTTTTCATGAAGATGGCAGTGAGCTAAAAACAGTGTTACTTTATCTTCTGTTTCAGTTTATCTGGTTCTCAGGCATAATAATTCCTCCAGAAGCATGATTTGGGGATGTGTTTTCCTGGTGATAATATTATCTAATAGTGATCTTACCCTGGTTTCCCATAAAATTCATAAATCATCATCTCTAACACAGTTAAGCTGGAGTATTTTTAGCCTAAAGAAGCTAGCCACAGCATAGTTCTAAAAAAATATCTGCAATTTGCATCAGTAAATGGTGTAAAAGCTCATATGTTGCTAAGAAAGAAAAAAGGAAGAAAAGGGCAGAGAACTTTCAAAATAAGATGTTTGATTTATTCAAGCTTGTGAAATAGAGAAATCCAGACTGCTGGTTAAGCTTGAAATAGTAACACTGCTCTCATCTAGCAAGGACTGAAGAAAGCATTTCAAAGCATGTTTTACCTATGTACATGAATCATGAGAACACGTGTTTCCCAGGTACCTGAAACTGGAGAGGGCTGAGGCCAAGTTCTCAGTAGACCAGGGCCAATCAAACAATCAAAGACAAAACCCTTGTCTTTGATGTTCAAGGGTTTGGCTCCACAGATAAATCTGCAGTGTTAAAGCAAATGCTTCAGAAAGCAGCTATGTAAAGCTCCTGTCACAGTGCTCCTACCAACTGAAAAAGTGACTGGTTGCCTAAGGATTTTTATAGCTAAAGAGAAAGTGAGTGGTGGATTGAGTCAGGAAATCACATAAAAGAAAATTCAGGCTCGTGATTTATTTATATCTATCATGCAATTGCCAGAGCTATTAAAATAATGTCAAGGACACAATGATGAATTTAATAAGATATTGATGGTGGATCTGACAATGGGTTAGTGCCTAAAGTAGTGAAACATCAGGGTAAAGTGCATTATGTGCTCCCTTGCATCGTTAAAGTGAGTCCGGGTGCATGGGAAAGCTGTACTGAGACTTCTTTCAGAGGCACTAAATGGCTACTCTTCAACTAAAAGCTCTCCAGCTCTTATCTTGGCATGATGGATCAGGACTGAAACTTGTGCATCTAAGGGAGGAAAGAGAGAGTGCCCCAACAGATCTTAACAAGATCAAGCATGTTACCGCCAAAGCTCACGTATCTTTAACAAAGCCAGGGTTGTTATCAAAACATGAAATACTGCAACCAGGTGGATATTTCACAAAAGGCAAACAAAGCTCCAAATTTAGTTAATTTCTAACTAAGTCTCCAAGTGAATTGGTTTCTTCATTTATTTCCAGCCTTTGCTCAGTGAAATCAACAGCTAATTCAATTTTTTTGGACTTTTAAAATATTTATTTCTTAAAAGTTAACACGTGCATAATAGGAAACCAAAAAACACAAGAAGCAAAAAACAAAGTCATCCATAATCACAAGCAGCTTACCATTTGATGTTTCCTTCTAGATCTCATTTGTGTATTTACACAACTAAGCCTTCATTTTTATGTAATTAAGACCATAGAGTTATGTATCATGTTTTTTCACACTTTTTAAAAGTCACTTTTGGGATCTAAGTTACCTAAAATACAGTTCAACTCTCAGGGATATCTTTAAAATGTATTTGCATTTTTTAAAATTCTTTTGCCCTGAGCTGTGAGAAAAAAACAAATAGAGGTTTTAAAAGTTATCTCAAAATGCAGCTTCTTCAAGTTGCTTTTTGATCTTTGCATTTTGAGAGTTCTCAGAGTGCATTTGATAGGCTCGCTCTCTGTAGTCATGAAATTAAATGAGTAGAAAAAGTCTTTGACAAAATTCAACATCCATTTATGATAAAAACCCTCCAGAAAGCAGGACTAGAAGGAACATACCTCAAGATAATAAAAGCTATATATGACAAACCCACAGCAAACATTATCCTCAATGGTGAAAAATTGAAAGCATTTCCCCTAATGTCAGGAACAAAGCAAGGGTGCCCACTCTCACCACTACTATTCAACATAGTTTTGGAAATTTTGGCCACAGCAATCAGAGCAGAAAAAGAAATAAAAGGAATCCAGATAGGAAAAGAAGAAGTAAAACTCTCACTGTTTGCAGATGACATGATCCTCTATATAGAAAACTGTAAAGATTCTACCAGAAAATTACTAGAGCTAATCAATGAATATAGTAAAGTTGCAGGATATAAAATTAACACACAGAAATCCCTTGCATTCCTATACACTATCAATGAGAAAACAGAAAGAGAAATTAAGGAAACAATACCATTCATCATCACAACGAAAAGAATAAAATACTTAGGAATATATCCACCTAAAGAAACAAAAGACTTATATATAGAAAACTATAAAACACTGATGAAAGAAATCAAAGAGGACACAAATAGATGGAGAAATATACCATGTTCATGAATTGGAAGAATTAATATAGTGAAAATGAGTATACTACCCAAAGCAATCTATAGATTCAGTGCAATCCCTATAAAGCTACCAACAGTATTTTTCAGAGAACTAGAACAAATAATTTCACAATTTTTATGGAAATATAAAAAACCTCGAATAGCCAAAGCAATCTTGAGAAAGAAGAATGGAACTGGAGGAATAAACCTGCCTGACTTCAGCCTCTACTACAAAGCCACAGTCATCAAAACAGTATGGTACTGGCACAAGGACAGAAATATAGATCAATGGAACAAAATAGAAAGCCCAGAGATAAATCCACGCACCCATGGACACCTTATCTTTGACAAAGGAGGCAAGAATATACAATGGAGAAAAGACAATCTCTTTAACAAGTGGTGCTGGGAAAACTGGTCAACCACTTGTAAAAGAATGAAACTAGAACACTTTCTAACACCATACACAAAAATAAACTCAAAATGGATTAAAGATCTAAACGTAAGACCAGAAACTCTAAAACTCCTAGAGGAAAACATAGGCAAAACACTCTCTGACATAAATCACAGCAGGATCCTCTATGACCCACCTCGCAGAATACTGGAAATAAAAGCAAAAATAAACAAATGGGACCTAATTAAAGTTAAAAGCTTTTGCACAACAAAGGAAACTATAAGCAAGGTGAAAATACAACCTTCAGAATGGGAGAAAATAATAGCAAAGAAAGCAACGGACAAAGAATTAATCTCAAAAATATACAAGCAACTCCTGCAGCTCAATTCCAGAAAAATAAGTGACCCAATCAAAAAATGGGCCAAAGAACTAAACAGATATTTCTCCAAAGAAGACATACAGATGGCTAACAAACACATGAAAAGATACTCAACATCACTCATTATTAGAGAAATGCAAATCAAAACCACAATGAGGTACCATTTCATGCCATTCTGAATGGCTGCTATCCAAAAGTCTACAAGCAATAAATGCTGGAGAGGGTGTGGAAAAAAGGGACCCCTCTTATACTGTTGGTGGGAATGCAAACTAGTACAGCCGCTATGGAGAACAGTGTGGAGATTCCTTAAAAAACTGGGAATAGAATTGCCATGACCCAGCAATCCCACTGCTGGGCATACACACTGAGGAAACCAGAATTGAAAGAGACACGTGTACCCCAATGTTCATCACAACACTGTTTATAATAGCCAGGACATGGAAGCAACCTAGATGTCCATCAGCAGACGAATGGATAAGGAAGCTGTGGTGTATATATACACAATGGAATATTACTCAGCCATTAAAAAGAATACATTTGAATCAGTTCTATTGAGATGGATGAAACCAGAGCCCAGTATACAGAATGAAGTAAACCAGAAAGAAAGACACCAATACAGTATACTAATGCATATATATGGAATTTGAGAGACGGTAACGATAACCCTATTTGCGAGACAGAAAAAGAGACACAGATGCATAGAACAGTCTTATGGACTCTGTGGGAGAAGGTGAGGGTGGGACAATCTGAGAGACTAGCATTGAAACATGTATTTTATCATATGTGAAACAGAACGCTGTTCCAGATTCAATGCATGAGACAAATGCTCAGGGGTGGGGCAATGGGATGACCCAAAGGAATGGGTTAGGGAGGGAGGTGGGAGGGGGGTTCAGGATGGGGAACACATGTACACCCATGGCTGATTCATGTCAACGTATGGCAAAAACCACTACAATATTGTAAAGTAATTAGCTCTCAACTAAAATAAATAAATTAATTTAAAAAATTAAAGACAAATGAAGTTAAAAAAATAAAATGAAATGAAATATGTATGAATTCAAAAAAAAGAAATTAAATGAGTAATTATCGAGTTCTGTTTTGCTTTGTGCTCTGTACACAGGAAAGTGTAATGACATCAGGAAAGAGAAATGAGGGAGAAGAGAGAGTAGAAGGGGGAGTAAGAGAAGTGAAAGAGATTAAAATCAAGAGGAAAAGAGAGAAAAGAATAGGATGAAGGCAAGGAGAGAAGAAAGGCAGAAAGATAGACTGATTTACACAGCTATTTCAAAATGAAATAAGAAATCTAAACATTTCATAATTTTTCATCTCATTAACCTAAACCACCAATCAGTCAACTTTTAACTTATGTTGATTGTGAAGTCAAAATGAATGAACTATATCTACTTCTGAGCTTAGACCCTAAATCTTGAATTCAGGCTCATGCTACAGCTCACATGGAGCTCGAAGTGACTTGTGGCTAAGCCATATATTTCCAAAATTAGCTGATAACATCGGTGGCATGTCAAAGATGCCACCAAGACACAGAGCTTTCCATTGGTTCCATCACTTTACTTGAAAGGGTCTTGAAATGAAAGCAATCTTGTTAAAAGTTTTTAATTAGGATGAAGGGCTTGCATTTGGCAATATACAGTTGATTTGTATTATTCACAGTAATTATGCCCTATAAATTTGCCTCAGATATACAATTAGCTAATATTGAGCCATTGCTTCTAAGGAAAACATAGAGTTAAGTTCCTGCAAGCCTATGGTTACATTTTGATCAACCGATCAATACCTGATCTTGTTTTATGTTTCTCTATTTAAAGCATCTTACACAATGTGTGTGTGTGTGTGTGTGTGTGTGTGTGTGTGAGATTCATTAAAATTGAAATTTTGGTCAGCAGCAACATAACTCATCCTTAAGTGGAGTTATCTATAACACATACTTTCCCCATAAGGCACATCACACACTTCTTGTGTTGGACAACACTGCAGCTCTATGTTTGGGAGCCATTTTAAAGAGTGAAAACACCAGTATTAAGCACAAAAATGCAAAAAAAAAAAAAAAAAAACCAACCAAACAAACAAAATAAGCTGCAAAAAGAACACACGTTTATAGTAAAGACCTGAAACAAGAAGGCAATGTCACCCTGTCCAAACTCAGTTAGGAATGTGCTTTGTTGGGTGATTCAGATTTTTCACTGCTCTGCTCATGTCTGCAAATGACTACAAAAGCTCTAGGAGTATTGATTTTAGAATTACAGATAAATGTTAACCAGTAGGCAAATTTGCAAATAGAGAATCTGAAAATAATGAGAATCAGCTGCATTTGGTCTTTCTTTCAATTTTGCCACAACCTTTCAACTTTTGGGCTTTCCTGGTGGCTCAGCCGGTAAGAATCCTCCTGCAATATGGGAGACCTGGGTTTGATCCCTGGGTTGGCAAGATCCCCTGGAGAAAGGAAATGCTACCCTCTCCAGTATTCTGGCCTAGAGAATTCCATGGACTGTACATTCCATGGGGTAGCAAAGAGTTGGACACAACTGAGTGGCTTTCAACTTTTATTCTGCCTTCGCTGTTTGACTCTGGTAAGTCTACTTATTGGTCTGTTTCTTGAACTGTAAAAGGAGAATATTTTTCTTATCTTTTCTAGATATCTAGAACTATGCTTAAGTTTTTGCCTTTATCTTAAGTAAAATAAAAATAAAGTAAATGTAGAGGAGACTGCATCGTTGAAAATTTAAAAGAAATAGAAAGCTACAAAACTTGAAAGATAGATTGGAAACTGAATTGGTGTTATTGGTGTTACAGTTTACAATGCCTTCACAAACTTTACCTCACTTAATCCTCATTGCCACCAAATTTTGTTTGTGGTCATGCTGAGCAGCTTGTGGGATCTCAGCTCCATGAACAGAGACTGAACCTGTGCCATGGCACTGAAAGTGCCAAGTCCTAACCACTGGACCCCCAAGGGAATTCCCATGACCACTTTGTACTGAATGTTTTATAAGGGTTCCAAGAGGCTAAAGATGCATCCATGGTCAGACATCTAACAAGTCATAGACTAACACTTCAACCTAGGTCTTTAGGTTACTAATTCTCTCCACCTTCCTTGAATAGAGTGAAAAGAGGAGGCATGGCCATTCATAAAGTTTTCATTAAAATATGCACAGTACTATTTCTTACACTTGCAAAGCCCATACTAGATGTTTCCCACAATCTTTGAGTTCCAAAATATCAATCCACAGGGACACATGAAGGTTGTTCTCACAGTCAAAGTGTGAGGAAGTGTAGAGAGTCATTGAGGAAAATGTAAGGAAATGTATTTAGGGAGAAACAATTCTTGTTCTAGAGTAAAATGAATTGCCTTGGCTTGTCAGACACAACTTAGGACAAGCCTCCTAAAATCATTGAAAACTGTATCCTGACACTATCAGACCTCAAATGTGGGGTGTTAAATGGTGAATGAGACACACTGGAAACCAATTTCTCTCACTAAAGGGGGCAGTTGAGGAGCTCCAGTGGATCTTGCCCAGTAAAGCTGAGCTGAGTTGCTACATCTGATTTTCTAAGAAAAGTTGGAAATTCTTGTTTTTGTGTGAAATCTCCATGGCAGAGACAATCAATGCTCATCCCAAATCCATGAGCTCCCCTATATTTTCCAGCCTCTGTTGCAGTCCAGTTGAAGCCATATATTCTATCCAATGGTCTACAAATCACTGGTATCTTTACAGGTCTCTGCTTCTCTCTCTTTCTCCTATTTGTCCATCTCTCAAGGAAGATGCCTTGCTTGTATCTCAGACTCCTATTATCCTTGATCAGTTCCTTCCAGGAAGACCCAGATGCCTTTACATTAAAGGTATCACACTTTTTTTTTCCTTCTGAAATTTAGATTGGCCATTAGAATACATGGCAAATAGGCAGCACAGTGCCTCAGTACCCATTCTTGCCCTCTTCTATGCCTATTTGGTACTAGACTTTAGTCATCCACATAAAAGTTTAGCATAAAGCCTAATTTTTATGCTATCCTTATTGCTATGTGTGAGTCTATGACTGAGCCATTTGTGGGTGTGTGTTGTCTTCCCTCACTTTTGTTCATCCTTCCAGTTGGAAGCAGATATCAGAAAGAACCACACTGAACCATGTAGAGGAGCTGTAGTACCTCCCTGGCACTGCAGAACTACCACATCAGTCTTGGACTGCTTTTGTTCGGGTTGAGAAAAGTTAAACTTTTAATTTCTATAAGCTATTCTTATCTTGGGTCTTTGTTACAGCAGTCACCCTGTATCCTAGATAATCTCAGTTCAGTTCAGTTGCTCAGTCGTGTCCAACTCTTTGCGACCCCATGAATTGCAGCACGCCAGGCCTCTCTGTCCATCACCAACTCCCGGAGTCTACCCAAACCCATGTCCATCGAGTTGGTGATGCCATCCAACCATCTCATCCTCTGTCATCCCCTTCTCCTCCTGACCCTAATCCTACCCAGCATCAGGGTCTTTTCCAATGAGTCAACTCTTCGCATCAGGTGGCCAAAGTATTGGAGTTTCACCTTCAACATCAGTCCCTCCAATGAACACCCAGGATTGATCTCTTTTAGGATGGATTGATTGGATTTCCTTGCAGTCCAAGGGACTCTCAAGAGTCTTCTCCAACACCACAGTTCAAAAGCATCAATTCTGCGGCGCTCAGCTTTCTTCACCATCCAACTCTCACATCCATACATGACCACTGGAAAAACCATAGCCTTGACTAGACGGACCTTTGTTGGCAAAGTAATGTCTCTGCTTTTAAATATGCTATCTAGGTTGGCCATAACCTTCCTTCCAAGGAGTAAGCGTCTTTTAATTTCATGGCTGCAATCACCATCTGCAGTGATTTTGGAACCCCAAAAAATAAAGTCTGACACTGTTTACACTATTTCCCCATCTATTTCCCATGAAGTGATAGGACAAGATGCCATGATCTTAGTTTTCTGAACGTTGAGCTTTAAGCCAACTTTTTCACTCTCCTCTTTCACTTTCATCAAGAGGCTCTTTAGTTCTTCTTCACTTTCTGCCATAAGGGTGGTGTCATCGGCATATCTGAGGTTATTGATATTTCTCCCAGCAATCTTGATTCCAGCTTGTGTTTCTTCCAGCCCAGCATTTATCATGATGTACTCTGCATACAAGTTAAATAAGCAGGGTGACAACATACAGCCTTGACGTACTCCTTTTCCTATTTGGAACCAGTCTGTTGTTCCATGTCCAGTTCTAACTGTTGCTTCCTGACCTGCATACAGGTTTCTCAAGAGGCAGGTCAGGTGGTCTGGTATTCCCATCTCTTTCAGAATCCTCCACAGTTTATTGTGATACACACAGTCAAAGGCCTTGGCATAGTCAATAAAGCAGAAATGGATGTTTTTCTGGAACTCTCTTGCTTTTTTGATGATCCAGCGGATATTGGCAATTTGATCTCTGGTTCCTCTGCCTTCTCTAAAACCAGCTTGAACATCTGGAAGTTCACGGTTCCCATATTGCTGAAGCCTGGCTTGGAGAATTTTGAGCATTACTTTAGTAGCATGTGAGATGAGTGCAGTTGTGCGGTAGTTTGAGCATTCTTTGGCATTGCCTTTCTTTGGGATTGGAACGAAAACTGACATTTTCCAGTCCTGTGGCCACTGCTGAGTTTTCCAAATTTGCTGGCATATCGAGTACAGCACTTTCACAGCATCACCTTTGAGGATTTGAAAGAGCTCAACTGGAATTCCATCACCTCCACTAGCTTTGTTCATAGTGATGCTTTCTAAGGCCCACTTGACTTCACATTCCAGGATGTCTGGCTCTAGGTGAGTGATCACACCATCGTGATTATCTGGGTTGTGAAGATCTTTTTTGTACAGTTCTTCTGTGTATTCTTGCCACCTCTTCTTAATATCTTCTGCTTCTGTTAGGTCCATATCATTTCTGTCCTTTATCGAGCCTATCTTTGCATGAAATATTCCTTTGGTATCTCTAATTTTCTTGAAGAGATCTCTAGTCTTTCCCAATCTGTTGTTTTCCTCTATTTCTTTGCACTGATTGCTGGGGAAGGGTTTCTTATCTCTCCTTGCTATTCTTTGGAACTCTGCATTCAGATGGGAATATCTTTCCTTTCCTCCTTTGCTTTTCACTTCTTTTCTCTTCCCAGCTTTCTGTAAGGGCTCCTCAGACAGCCATTTTGCTTTTTTGCATTGCTTTTCCATGGGGATTGTCTTGATCCCTGTCTCCTGTACAATGTCACGAACCTCTTTCCATAGTTCATCAGGCACTCTGTCTATCAGATCTAGTCCCTTAAATCTGTTTGTCACTTCTACTGTATACTCATAAGGGATTTGATCTAGGTTGTACCTGAATGGACTAGTGGTTTTCCCTACTTTCTTCAATTTAAGTCTGAATTTGGCAATAAGCAGTTCATGATCTGAGCCACAGTCTGCTCCCAGTCTTGTTTTTGCTGACTGTATAGAGCGTCTCCATCTTTGCAAAGAATATAATCAATCTGATTTCAGTGTTGGCCATCTGGTGATGTCCACATGTAGAGTCTTCTCTCTAACTCCTATCAAAACTCTTGGAAAGTCGAGTTAATGTGGCATGAGCAAGTCATGAAGCGTAATGGACTTTGAAGGCAGATAGAAACAACAGAATTTCATTTGGCCACTCTCTAACAGTGTCTACAAGTCTGAGATAATTAATATCTCTGAGTCTCGTTTCCTTTGCTTCAAATCTGAGCAGAAATCATACATCATTGGGTTCTTGTAAAGCTTAAGCGAGCCAATGTATATAAAGTTCTTGGCACTTAATAAGTATGCAACAAATGACTGTTGCTGTTTTTGAAAAGTCAGACACATTAAGGAAGTAGGAGAAAGAGGGTGGGAAGGAGGGAGGGTGTGGCTCTTTCTGCCTGCCTTCTTCACAGCCTGTGAGTGCCACAAAGAAGCCACAGGCAGCTAGGGAGAAACCAGTTTGTTCCATGAATTCCTAATCACATCCTGTTGTTCACTGCTCTCCTTTGAACAGAAAACCTTATCCCATGGCTGACAGACATCTGGACCTGCTACACTGGGCTTATTCATCCAACTTAACTGTGAGCTTGCTCTCTTTGCCTGAGTGGAGCAGAGACTCCTTCTCTGCCTTGGACTGCAGGTGTTGATGAGCAAGAAGCACCATTTGAAGAAATATGGGCTGTAATCCCTTCAAACTGAGTCAATGCCAAAAGTCCCAACACACTGCCAAGTGCCAGAGTCCACTGGAAAGTTCTGAATCCAGCTGCACATCCCAGATGTGCGCAGTGACCGGATGCCTAGCTGTTCCAAAGGCTCGAGGAATGCTCGCTCCAAGGCCTGGTGGCCTGGGGCCAAAGCTTGGGATGCCATTCCAGGGAGCCAGCAGCTGGGGAAATGGAGCATGAATCCCACCATAGAAAGAAATGCTACTCTTCTGGTTTCCTGCCTGGCCAATGACACCACCTCACTAGTGTAGCACCTGTCCTCCAGAGTAAGTCACCCATCTCGGGATTGGTATGGACAGCCAGGCCAGCCTTCATATGGACAGTCAGCGGCCACCTTAATAATGAGCGTCCATGTGCCCTGGGAAGGACTCTTACTTCATAATCTTCCCTTGGCAACCGTATTGCCTGAAACTGAACGACAGAGCTTATGCCTTCTTGTTTGAAGCCACCCCAAACATACACCTTTCCCTCACCTGCCTGGCAGGATATTCCCCATCTCTCTACAAAACCTCAGTCATGGTCCTGCCTTAGGAAGCTGGACCTGGAGTGTTGATTCACACACTCTCAGCCTTGGGGATCAGGTTCTGTTATGACCACAGTGAATCTCAGCTTCTGGTAAGCTCGTCTGGGGATCCAACTTCCAAGCACAACCATTCTGGGTTTTAACACAAACCAGAAAGTGATCTTAGGAACAGGGTCAGGGCACGGGGAGGATGTCTGCTTGTGAAAATAGACAAACATCCAAGACAGACTAGGAAAATCCAGAGAGAGGCTCATAGACAATAAAGGAGGAGACGTTACCAGTATAAGGGACAGAGTCAGACTTCATTTTAGTTTATTTCAACCCCAAAGTAGTTTCTCCTCTGCTGAGTGAGGAAGGAAGAACTCAGCAGGGGGAATGAAGTAAAGAGAAGCAGCTCAGAGCAGAGGAATTTCACCAGCATGTTCCTTCAGGAGCAATGCTGATGTGCGCCTTTCTCAGACTCTGTCGTGCCCATAAAACCAGAGGCGCGGCCATTTCATTAGGAAAACAGAAGCAGGCGGCCTGGGTTACGCAACCCGCTGTGCCTTGTCTGCACGAGGGTGTTTTGTTTCATGTGGCAGTTCAGTATTAAGGGACAAAAATCTAATTTTAAGTAAATAATGATGTTTATTGTGTTTTTAATTAACATTCAACTGGGTCTCAAGTCCAGCTCTCACCAAAGAAAAGCACAAGAAAAATAAAATCCTCAGAGGAAAAAAACTTGACAGAAACTATGGGCACAGAGTCCCGTGGTCAGTTCTTATTTTCCCAAAGCACACAAAATATGTGGATTCTCTGAGTTCAACGCATTTGGCTATCACTGTGTCTCCAGAGTGGCTCTCTTTCTGAAGTTTCCTCTGCATGTAGGCAGACACACTGATGCTTGCCCTGTTTCCTGATGTTCTTTTTGGGTAATGTCAAGGGTCTTGTGAAATCTCAGTACAAGTTCTTTATATACAGTGTTAGTCGTTCAGTCATGTCTGACTCTTTGTGACCCCAAGCACTGTAGCCCACCGGGCTCTTCTGTCTATGGAATTCTCTTGCACTACAGGCAGATTCTTTACCATCTGAGCCACCAGGGAACAAGTACGGTGTAAAAAAATGTATTGCAGGGAGCAAAGGTTCCTACCAAGCTCTCAGCCAGCACAGACCACTTTGGAGTAAGCTGGGGTCAAAGAAAGGTTAGGAGGGAGCCTCAAGCTCCCTGAGGAGTGGAGTGGGGGGCCGTGGAGGTAGGATTGTCTTATTTACTGCTGGCTCCTCTCCTATAAATTTCCAGCCTCACAGCCTCCCTCATGAGCAGTACTTTGACTGTGTGGAGTCTGCCTGCACAGTGCCTCTTTCCCATCATTTCCAGGAGCTCTTCGCAGTAGTGCAGCTTTCCCTAAATATGTATGTAAGGTGTGTCCCCAGTATCAGCAGCTGCCTAGAATGCTGTGAGCAGGAGAGAGGGAGATCGGCTCACTGGAGTGATCACAAAGCACAGCAAGAACTTCCTTCCATCCAGTTCCACATCAGGGGTCAGTGAAGTGGCCAGACTGCACACATACATTGTTTATAGGGTGTCATATGCACCAGTAAGGGCTTCCCAGAGGCTCAGCAGTAAAGAATCTGCCTAAAATGTGGGAGCTGAAGGAGACATGGGTTCAATCCCTGAGTCGGGAAGATCCCTTGGAGGAGAGCATGGCAACCCACTCCAGTATTCTTGCCTGGAGAATCCCATGGACAGAGGAGCCTGGCAGGCTACAGTCCATAGGGTCGCAAAGAGTCAGACATGACTGAAGTGACTTAGCACTGCATGGCAAGCGCCAGTAAATACATTCGAGGTTGTACTACATGATGTGTCCATTTCTAAAATGTCCTCCTTCCTAAGGCATTCATTAATAATTGAAATTTGATTGGCATGCTGTTCACAGATGAGTTATCTGCCATGAAAAAGATAAAGTAGAGAGAAAGACCATTGCTTTCAACTGTTACTCTGAAAGATGACCTCAGTTTGGGCAGGGATCCACCTGCAAATAGTAGAACCATCAGCCTCTGGAGAGCTCTTAAATGCCCTTTATAAATAAATAGGTTTAACATTCAAAGCCAAGTTTCAAAAGAAACAGAGGTTCTCCCAGGCTCCAGATGCTGCTTACAAATAAGACAGTGGACCCTATAGAAAAGCAAGAGAGAGATGGTACATTTCTTGCTGTACTGAATGAAATGTCCATGACTGCCAGGTAATCTGGAGGAAATTTCAAGGCCAAGGTCACTGTGAAGTCCTGGAACAGTCAGTCAAAAGACTTAAAATTGGAGTATTAGACTGAAAGGTTTTGAATCCTAATGCTTCATAAATGACATAAATGATGTCACTCATTCAAATCTCCTATGCCTCATCTATAAAGTGATTCTAATAATACACATATAAAAGATGTTATCAGAGAAAATGAGCTTTTTAATGTCCTGAGTCCAGTGACTGTTAAGAGCTTGTACTTAATGCATCTTAAATCTCTGTCCTCTCTTGTCCCCACTCTTCCCTCAACCACTGGCCACTTAGTGCCCAACTGTAGGTCGTCTCAGTGACAACATCAACTCTCGTGACAAAGACACTGTGTGACAGAATATGAAAATTTTAAAAATAGATTCAGCCCCTAATCTTTAAGAACTTGTAATTTTACAAGGAAGATAAAGTACATGCACTAACATACACTGACACAGAACACAACTAGGTGATTTGTGTTATGGGAAGTTCAGTTGAATTCCAATCCCTTGGATATGGAGGCAGAGGATAGCTGGCAGACATATAAGCTGGGTAAATTAAAATCAATAATAGAAATTACAATGTTTACTAAACACACACAGACATAGTTGGTCACATCTATGTAACATCTGCCTGTGAAACCTGATAGTTGGGAAAACACATTTTGCTTTTCATGTACACTCAGTCTGGGCACTTAAGAAAGAGAAAAAGGATTAAACTCGGGCAATTTAGCACTCAGTTAAACGATAGGGTGTAAATGAAGCTTGGAAACAGCTCACGTAGGGGCTTGTTGTTGTTGTTATCGTATATCATGTCTTTCCCACAATTATATATGGGCAGAGAGGAAGTACTCAGTTTAAGAGAATATCAAGAATCTTTCTATCATACACACACACACACACACACACACACTTTTGCCTTAAAAATATCCTACTTGTTTTAAACCACTGTCAACACGATTGGATTGGTCCATTTCGAACAAGAACTTGCTGCTGCTTCAAGTCTACCTATCTCAGAACTAATAAAGAGCAAACGTTCTGAGTTACTTCTCAGTGGATTGAAGTGGGTGAAAATTCATTTAGAGTGGGGCAAAAGGTAGTTCTGGAAGCAATTTAAATTGCATTAAAGATGTGATTCTAATGGCTGCTCTCCTCAAATAAACTTTTGATCCTCTAGCATACATCCCCAAAAGGAGAGCTTGGCTACCAGTTGGCATTGACTAAGTACTGAAATGATACTCAATCCAAGGAAATACAAACTTTAACCTTTTGTTGTCAACTATGTTCATAATCTCAAAAAAGGACCTTGGAAAATAAAAATAACTTATAAATTTTGTCTCTCTATACTTAGTTTTCTTATTATGTTGGGTTTTGTCTTAAAATTTCAAATTAAGCAACTAATGTTAGGTATCAATACATATTTATTTTAGACATTTTGAAAAATACAGAAATGAACAAATAGCTAGATGGGGAAAACTGCAAGTTAACTACACAAAGAAACCACAGTTGACATTTTGCATACTTCCATACTTTTTGCTATACACGTTTTTGTGTAATTAAAACAATACTTTAAATTTACTTTTTGATGCTGTTTTTAACACTTAGTAAAATAGCATAGGCATTTCTTCAGGTTATTGAAACATTGTTATGTATTTGAAAGCAGTAGGGACTCTTGGTTAGAACAAAAGGGTGAACTTAGGAGGAGTTAATTACCCTTCCTAGTTTCAATAGCAGCAATTGCCACAGGAAGTTCAAGGTGAATCTCAGGACAGATCTAGAATCCCACCTTTCTTTGAGAAAGAAGACCCTTGATCCAAGCTGTCCTTTCCCAGAAAAAGAACAGTATGAGTTGAAAGAAACCACATTAGAGCTCATTAAACTGGATTTTATAACCAGCCTATGGAAAAAGAAGGACTTCAAATTATCAAATCCAAGTTCAACTTCTTTATTTTATAAACAAAGACAAACTGAGCCCATAAATGATAGTGTCTTATACAAGCCCCATAGAATAGAAGTTTATGGAAGATCAAAGTGTTGAAGACATTGATTCCAATCTCCTTTCCTCTGCATCTCCTTACCTTGTACTCACCTTCTCCTACATCCCACATTAGTTCAGAAGAAGCATTCACCACTTATTATACTCACCTCTTGGAGAGATGAGGCCCAGGTAGTTAATAACTACAGAAATCTTTTGAAATCTGTAAAATGGCCAAAAAGGGTAAAGCTTTGCTAATGATGTTGGTGTGATGCTGATATGATGATTATTGTTTCCTGGCTACTTAGGATGGGGATCCATACAACCGCCTTCACCTCATTTATTTATTCATTCAACAATAGTATTGAGTATGTCAGGCACTGGTTCTAACCATGGATATGGCAGAGAACAAACAGATAACACACTTTAGGAGTTAGCATTCTAGGGGAGAGACGAGTAATGAATAATAAAGAAGTTATAGAGTATAATAGTTAATGATAAGTGGTAAGGAGGAAAAAATAGGCAAAAAAAAAACTATGCAATGTTCTGGGAATGGGGTTAAATGTTAGATGGTTTGACCAGGGAAGGAAATCTTGTGCACAAATGAGAAAAAGTCATTCTAGGGGGGACGAAACATATTCCTGGAGGCGTGAATGAGCATATGGTTTTGAGACACAGGGAGGAGGCTGATGTGACTGGAGTCTAGTGAGCAAAGGAGGAGCAAACGGGGTGAATGAAGATATGGCAGGCAACCAAATGACGTGGAGTCATAGTATTAGTTGCTCAGTCAAGTCTGACTTTTTGCGACCCCATAGACTGTAGCCTGCTAGACTCCTTTATCCATGGAAATCCTCCAGGCAAGAATACTGGAATAGGTAGCCATTTCCTTCTCCAGAGGATCTTCCCAACCCAGGGACTGAACCTGAATCTCCCTCATAGAAGGTGGATTCTTTCCTGTCTGAGCCACCAAGGAAGCTCAGGGCTTCTGAGCAGAGGAATGATGATGTTTCCTGTCTTCAGTTTTAAACAGCATCTCTCTGACTTTAAGCAGTCATCTCTGCAAAGAATAGACTCAAGGGAAGTGAGAGTTAACTCAGCAGGCCTGAGTTGCTCAAATCCTGCACATTCAACAGAGATCTGGCTTCAAAAAAGAGATGCTTTGTGGGGCTCCTGGGAGATAACTTCTGAGCCCTTGGAATAATCTGTTAAAGAAGAGTTTTGTTGTTCATGCGAGTTTAGGGCAGGCTGTACTAGTTTCAGCAGATAAGAGGACTGTAGTCTGAGCAGCTGGGATCACTCACACAGATGCTGCATGTGTACATGACTGACCCACAATAAAAGCCTGAACACAAGGCTTCCCTAGTTGAAACAATTCACAAGTGTAGTCACACATCATTGTTGAAAGAATATTCAATATGTCCTGTCCGACTCCCCAGGAGGACACACCTGGAAGCTTGTGCCTGGTTTCCCCTGGACTCTACCCATGTGACTTTTCCTGATTTCCAGCTGCATGCCTTTACTATAATAACCTGTACCATGAGTATAACATCTTTTCTGAGTCCTATCTGTCCTTCTAGCAAATCGCTGAGCCTGAGAGTGGTCTTGGGGCCCCACACACACAGTGGGAGGCAGTGGAAAGTAGGTAGGAGGGGGATGCATTAATCCATGTGTGAAATAGTGGTGGCTTATCCACCATGATTTTGTCTCAGCAGTGTCCTGGTGATTTCTATTCAATCTTTGGAAGATTATTGGTGGGAAAAGATATCTTTCATTAATGGCAATTGACATTATCCAGGATCTCTTTATTAAAAGGTAATTCTGGTCTAATCTGTCAGTGGATACTTTCCATTTCTCCTCCAGGGAAGAAGTTCTTGAGAAACTTGGTAACTCTAAGTGCCAAGAAAAAAAATACTAAGATTTCTTGTTTCTCTGTGAGTTAGCAGGTCTGCATCTCTCAGCAGGTACAATTGTAATTGGAGGAGCCCAGGAATAAGGAGAGGTTTGTGCCACTCAGAACCATCCCTGATTTCCATCTTTCCCACATGGCCATTAGTCACCCCATCATTATTCCAAATGAGTGGATGAGACAATGACCTTGGGAGGATCATTGTAGGAGATGGGAGAATATGGGAAAAGGGATTCTTAAGCTTCTACTTGAGTGAGGAAAAAAGAAGATTTGTTTAATTCTAGGTCATTGTATTTATTGTAATTCTTAACCTAAAATATGTATACCATCAATGGGATATGTTAATAAATTTTGTCAATAGGTGTTTGTGATAAAATAAATTGGGTGTTTGTGAATAAAACCTAAGCCTTTCTACAAAGTTAATGTTCTACTGTAGGACTTTGGGGTGAGGAAGGAAGGGCATAGTGTGCTTCACACAGCTGTGAAGCTTTGGAGAATTTAAGGGTCTTTATAGACAGGAGAGTAAACTTTTTCTCTAAAGAGTTCATTTTATGTTTGGAAGACAGAAGGCAGAAATGAAACTGTTGGGAGCAATCTGCTTCCTAGGTTTTTCGACTGCTTCATTATGATCTTTGCCTACCCAAAAAGCAAGGGAGTAGGACCAGAAGAAGCTATTCTAGGCAACTCATTGCATGTGTGCAAGAAGAGGCATGAACCTAGAAATCAGCCAAGCCTTGGATTAAATCCCTTCTCCACCACTTACCAGGAGTGTGACCTCAGGCAAGTTAATTAGCATCTTAGAACCTCCCATTTTTCCCTTATTAAATGTGGATTATGTTACCTGCCTTCAAGCATCAGTGTATAAGATTTAAATTATATGTTTAATATATAATAATATATTGCAGGCAGATTCTTTACCAGTTGAGCCACAAGAGAGCTTGGCTTCTGATAAATTGCCTATGGTGAGAACTGGCTGATGGAATCTTTAGATAGTGATATTTAAAATCCAAGGTGAAGATTTTGCCCTTCTCTTATTAATAGTTCAAATTTTCTGTAAATTTCACTAGATACAAAAGACTTAGTGGTACTCTGAGGAGAGGAAGGTTTTGAAGTGATTTCCAGTGTGAGGTAAAGGAAACCAGAAAGACAAAACCTACAGCGTGCTGCCACACTGCATGCTGTGTGGACTTACAAGAAATCGAGAGCTCCCCAGAAATCTTCTGGGATACAGGGAGGAGTCCCTCCCAGATTGTGGGATGGAGGCCTGGATTGTCTTACTGAGTCATACTAAGATCAAGGGCCCCAGAAGTTTGAAAGACCTGGATTGCAAATTCTGGGGTTTTCTGAATAGAGCATTTTGTTTTCATAAGCACTTGGTAACTTGGTAAAAATAATACAATCACTTGCAAATGCTTTTACTCTGCATCTGCCTGTGTGAGTGAATGAGTTATACCTGCTCTCGACACTGATGGGTAAACTGTGATAACCGAGGGGCTTTACAGCTCAGAGGGCAAACTGGATCAGTGCCCTAGGGTCTCTTTGGGGGTTCTGAGGGCTGAAGTAAGGAGAGTATGCATTTCATGCACAGGCTAAAGGGCAGGTCTTCCCTGCTTATTTGCAAACAGCTTGATGAGAGGTTTAAAAAGCAGTGACTGCAGAGTCCATTAGCAGAGTCTACAGACTCTTGAAACCTTCCCATGCCCAAGCCACTGAATTCTATTTCTGGATTTGCTTTCAGCTCCAAGTAAAAATATTTAACCCAGGCATTCTTGACCTGTCCCTGAGTTCCCCACATCAGAATCCAGGCAAGTGTCTCAAATAGAAATGTCAGTTAATCAGTGGAAAACTTTCCAGGCAGAAGGTAAGTTTTGGCGGTTTTAGAACAAGTGAAAGAGGCGTTGTGAAGAATTTGCAGAGCTGACGCTGAGGCAGAATAGAGGTTCGCCCATCACAGATTCCATATTTGGCAGCTGGAATCCAGTAGTAGGGTCTTTGTCTTTCCGAGTTCCATAAGATATGAGCTGCTCAAACGAAGAAAAACATGCACTCACTTGTTAAAGGTAAAATAGGAAAAGATTCTTTACTTCATGAATTCCCGTCTGAAACTTCACTGACACATGTATGATATAAGGTGTCAGGAATAGTTTTGAATTTTACTTTGGCTCTTTCTCATCACTAACATACAAATTGCTATGAAGGAAATATCATATTTTGTTCAAATGCCATAGCCTTCTGTTTCAGGAAAAAAAATTTAGAAGGCTATAAACCAAGCAACAGTTTATATTTGGGCCTTTTTGGCAAAATAATAAAGGGGAAAGGAGCTGGGAAATATATATTTGTTAGCCTGGACTGAGGCAGAGGAAGGATCCTTTAATAAAATGCATGTACTACTAAATCCTGCCTGGAAACAAAGAATGATATAAACAAGCCATGGCTTACAGTTTCAAAATCCAGTAAATTATATTTATGGTTGTGTATTTGTCAAGATAAGTAGCTAATGGTAATCCAATAAGCAGATAAGAGTAATAAGAAGCACTGATGCAGGGCAGAAGTCAGTCTCAGTGATGGGGATGCCCTTTTGCATGTGTGGTCCTGAAAGACCTCATCAAATGTTTTCAGATGGGGATGATGGTCAGGTCAGGGGTGGGCAGCTGGCATAAAGTGGGCAAGAAAGGTTATTTTTGCTTGTAGCCTTTTAGTAATGACAGAGCACTTTCCACTTTCTAGTTTTATCATAGATGAAGGGATACATTTTATAAGACATAATCTACAGCAACACAGGGAAGAGATTTATTTCTGCCTTGAAGAGACTTTTAGAAAAGAAAAACTAGGGCAAGAACCAGCATTTTTTAGAAGAATACCGTACCTAGATAGCAGAATAAGCACTAAATACATTTTCAGACTCTAGACTAAAATAGAAATCCTAGCAATTGTCAACCTCCTAAAATTTGCCCAGGACTGATTCTAACAGACTACTTTAGGTCTGCATCTGTTGTGTTGTGGCTAACAGGAATAGATTCAGCTCTAAACGCCGTGGTGTCTGAGGTGCTCCATTCTCCAGGTGGCCTTCTAATCTGTCTCTGGCAGAGTTTTATGGATGTAGCAAGATGTGGAGGAAAGGGTCACTGTGAAAGCAACTCTCAGTAGTCTAGTCATTTAGTTACAAGCCATATATGAGAGTGAACAATCCCACTGTAGGAAGTAAGAACCTTTCTTCAAGTTAAGTCTGATCTTTGTCATTATGTTGAGCCAGTGGGTAGGCAACAGATATATTCGTGTCTTCATGTCTGGGCTTCCAGCCGAAACATGCAGTCCCATCAGGGAAAGCATCACTGCTCATATTCGACATAAAGAGGCTGGCTTCACAGCAAGGCCAAGGCAGGGCTGACCACACGTCCTGCCTGAGCCCTTGTTGCCCATCTGTGCATGAGGGCTTGGAGCTTCAGGCTCTCAAAGACCAATAAGGGAGGTGCAAGCAGAGCACTTTCCCAAAGACTTCCAGAATACTTCCATTCCACAGTAACCAGTGGAAATCTCTAGTTCCTCAATTTTCTCTTGCAAAGATTGAGTTATTCTTCCAAAAAACTCTAAAAGTGTGCAGGCTAAAAGTTTCCACTTGAGCTGATTTAGTTTAGTTGTCAGACACCATTCAGGGCAAGTGGCAACACATAGGGTTTGCTGTGAAGCTAACCTGGGTTCAAATTCTTGTTCAGTCACTGTGATCGATAGATTTTTCATCTACAAAAAATGATACTTACAGTGCAAGGTGGTTACAGTGATTAGAAATCATGTGTGGAAAACACTTGGCATGTAGAACACAGTCATTTAACAGGAGCTATCATTAAACTCTGCGTTAAGCTCAGACTGAAAGTACTGAAGTAGATGACAGTTATCCTACACCTAAAATTTTCTTGAAATGCTTCTTTAAAGCCTGATTTGCTGGACTTAATCATAAGTAATAATATCTTATGATGTTAGAAATAGCAAGCACTACAGTTTACAAAGTATTTTCAGTTATTATCTCATAAAATTCTCACACCTATTGGAAAGTTCGATTTTATGATAACATTCACTTTTTTTTTTTTGGTAACATTCACTTTAGAAATTAGGGAACGAGAGTTAGAATAAGGAAACTGCCTATGGTGATGAGTACATTGGCAAATATGAGTTTCGATGATGTCAGGTTGGCCAGAGCAGTGGTCAAGTTCATGCTCACACTCATTCTTTTATTAAACAAACAATTATTGAATCCCTGCAGACCCTGGGCTAGGTGCTGAGAATAAAACAGTAAGAAAAAACTCAGAGCTTCTTCCTTCAAGGACTTTATGTTACTACAGGGATCACAGGCATTAAACAACTACATTGGAAAATGAAAAACCTGATTTAAAGATGGCAAGAGCTGAACAGACACTTTACCAAAGACGACAAATGTACAACATGTAAGTATAAGAAAAGGTGCTCAACAGCATATATCATCAGGGAATTACAAATTAAAACAATGAGCTACCACTACCCATTCACTAGATTGACCAAATTCAACACACACACAACATCAATCACTGGCATGTATGTGAAGCAACAGGAACTCTCATTCACTGCTGGTGGGAATACAAAACGGTACAGCCTCTTTGCAAGACAATTTGACAGTTTCCAAATGTATAAATAAATAAGCATATTCTTACCATATGATCAAGAAATTGTGCTCCTTTGGATTTACCGAAAAGAACTGAAAATTTATGTTCACACAAAAACCCGCACACAGATGTTTATAGTAGCTTTGTTCACAGTTGACAAAACTTGGAAGCAACCAAGATGACCTTCATTAGGTGAATGGATAAATAAATTGTGGTATATATAGACAATGAAATATCATTTAGAGCTTAAAACAATGAGCTATCAAGCCATGAAAAGATATTGAGGAATGTTAAGTGCATATTAATAAGTGAAATAAGCCAATCTGAAAACTATATGTCATTCTGGAAAAGGCAAAACTCTAGAGACAGTAAAAAGATTGATGCTTATTGGTGGTCTGGGGAGGAGGGAGTGAGGGGTAGGCAGAGCACAGAGGATTTTGAGAGCAGTGAAACTACTCTTAATCATACTATCATCATGGCTACATGTCATTATAAATTTATCACAGACCTTTGGATGTGCAACACCAAGTGTGAAACTATGCAAACTGTGGACTTGGGATAATAATGATGTGTTGACATAGGTTCATCAATAGTACCAAATGTTCACTCTGGAACAGGATGTGTTGGTGGAGAGGTTGTCCATGTGTAGAGGTAGGGCGTGTCTGGAAATCCTCTGTATTGTCTGCTCAATTTTTCTGTGTACCTGAAACTGCTCTAAAAATGTCTATTTTTAAGAAAGAAAACTTCAGTGATTGTAGAAAATGCAATGAAAGAGATAATGCAGAAACTTTAGTAGTCTAATGTAGTCTCGCCGAGTCAAGAAAGAAGTTCCCAGGAGATCTTTGAGCTGAAATCTGAAACATCAAAGGTGATAATATCCCTTGTGCCAAACATTATAACTTGACAAACCAAGGCCCTCATATAAACAGCGTGGTCCTGATAAAGGACAATAAATGAAATCCACTGAAGATTATCATCATAGGCAGCAAGTAATTCTTGTTGTAATGATTCCACTTGTGTGAAGTGTGCCTCAGATCTGGAAAAAGAAAACACAAGAAGGGGTCAAATATTGTCATGGTAACAGAAACACAAAGAACCCATGCTGAAGGGTTTCCAATAAGCAAGAACAGACTGCATTCAGCGAGTAGCCTTCCGTGAAAATTGACATCTGTTACTCATTTGTTGATCCTAGGTTTGGAGAAAAGCACAGTAATTGGAAATACTTTTACATTCTGGGAAAATATTGAGTGGAAGAGCTCTTAGTGCTTCTTAAATATTGGTCCATTACTTTTAACATTTAGTACAATCTTGCTCTCTCCACTTAAAGAATGGGCAAGAGAGTTGGACAATATCTAGATTCAATAATTTCAAAGCTATGGAAGATCAAAGACAGTGTCTCGCTTATGCTAGGAGAGAGGAGCTCTCTTATCATTGAAAAGACATCTTTTGGGTGCTTGGGAAGAAACAAGAGAAAATGTATACTAAGGAGGAGGTAAAAAGTGGAGAGTATTCAGGAGATAATAGCAATTATTAATATTTTGCTTTGGGAAAAATAGCAAGAAAAAAATACCCACAAAGCCACCTATATACCTATAGATTATAATGATTCAGAGCAAGGATATTGATATCAAACAGACCTGGATTTGAGTCCCAGTTCTACCTGCTGACTAGCACTAAGACTTTAAGGAAGTTTCTGAGTCACTCTATAATCCAGTCTCATCTGTAAAATGCATTATCAGACCAACATTATGAGCTTTTGGGAGAATTAAATACTTCAATATACACACAGTTATTATCATGGTGTCTAGTGCGTAATAACCACTCAATGAATAATAATTATATTGCTATTTTTAATGGATTGACTAGCTCCCCCAGCATAACTGTTTTACTATACATCAATCCTGTTCATCTTTTTTTTTGTATTGGAGTATGGTTGATTAACAATGTTGTATTAATTTCAGGTGTGTAGCAAAGTGATTCAGTTATACATACACATGCATCTATCTTTTTCAAATTCTTTTCCCATTTAAATTATTACCGAATATTGAGAAGATTTCCCTGTGCTACATTCAAAACAGATAACCAACAAGGACCTGTTCATCTTTAGTTCCCAGTGGACTGCAAAAGTTTTAAGAAAGCTCTAGAGGAAAGTAAGAATCCCTTGGTGAGTTGGCAGATAGTGGAGAGTACAAAGGTAAATGTCAGCCAGTACCACTGGTCAGCTAGTACCAGTTTCCTATCTCTGAGGAGCTCCAGTTTGGCCCGTGGATGATCTTGGTGTCTAGATGACCCTGTAATTCTAAGATGTGCTGATGCCTTTGTTCCCATTTAATATTTCTTTGCAGCAGCAAGCGTGACTAACCCATGGAAAGCTTCAGAATTGCTGGCCAGCACACCGCCCTCCTCACCTGTTTTCATCCACTCACCTGAGTTGTCATCCATCCCCTTTGAGAAAACTCAAATCATAGCTGTGTATTCTGCAATATCTAACAATACTGGCTTTGTGTTCCCAAAGGGTGAAACACGATTTCACCCAGCTACTATTTATGTGACCTTGGCCAAGGCCAGATTACTTATGCACTCTGAATTTCCAGGCCCCCATCTCTCCAAGGGCCCAGAAAGGAATCAGATGGCCCAATCAACCTGAGTGAATGGGGGGATTTCAATAAACGGATTATGTACAGGATGTGGGCAGGGTTTGAAGAAACCTGTCCCACACTTGGTACGTGCGTGGATGCTAAGTCACTTCAGTCATGTCCAACTCTTTGTAACCCCATGGACTAGAGCCCTCCAGATTCTTCAGTCCATGGAATTTTCCAGGCAAGAATACTGAAATGGATTGTCATTCCCTCCTCCAAGGGATCTTCCCGACCCAAAGATCTAACTCATATCATCTCCTGCATTGGCAGCGGAGGTCTGTACCACTAGCGCCATCTGGGAAGTCCCACCCTGGGTACATATGCTCAGCATATACACTTGGGTTTCCATTTCCTTCTCTAATGCATGAAAGTGAAAGTGAATTCGCTCAATCATGTCCGACCCTTAGCCACCCCATGGACTGCAGCCTACCAGGCTCCTCTGTCCATAGGATTTTCCAGGCAAGAGTACTGGAGTGGGTTGCCATTTCCTTCTCCAATATACATTTGTATATGCGTGCAATGTTTGCTGTAATGTCAGCTTTTCTAATTTTAAGCTTTTGGTTTTTAGGTTTGGGATTAAGTGTTTATTCACTTCACATTCCTTGGCAGAGTTTTAGCAACCAAACTTCAGCCCATCCTTCCCAAACTTTATGTAGTCCATGAAGTACTGTCCGTACCAAAAAAAAAAAAAAAGAGTAGAAGTGTTAGTCACTCAGTCCTGTCTGAATTTTTGCGACCCCATGGACTATATAGCCTGTCAGCCTCCTCTGTCCATGGAACTCTCCTGGCGAGAATACTGAAGTAGGGTGCCATTCCCTTCTCCAGGGGAATCTTCCCAACCTAGGGATCAAATCCAGATCTCCTACATTGCAGGCAGATTCCTTACCATCTGAGCCACCAGGGAAGCCCAACTGTACCAAATCAGCAGTAAATTTCTAATTATGCTGTCTGCTTAGAGGGAAGAACATGCCAGCAACAACTTTTCCAGTTACCAAAAGGGTGACCTATCCTTATAGAAAAAGAAGACTCAAGGGCCATAGCATTCACAAGGGTTTGAGCACCACAAATAATGGAGCAAATGTCTAGAGAGCACCAATGGCTTGATCTTTGGAAGGAGGCTTTCCGAGTTTACAAACAGGCAGGCATTTGTTAGCCAGCCCAGGAACAAACCTCTGCTCTGGTCAGCCAGTTTCATGAACTTAGTCTTAAAAACAACCAATAAAAGGTGCCAATCATTCTACTTAACTATGTGGCTAATCATCTATTATTAATCGGAGCACATACTTCTAGAAGAGTAAATGGGGTCTCAAAGAGCTGAGCTCAATAAGCCCCATAATGCAGTCAAACCCATGCTTCGTATCATGTGATAAATGGAATGATTGATCGGAACGGCACACAAAAGATGAAGGCTCTCTCTTAGCTCTTTCAGACCTTTCTCTCCTCTTGCATGAGCATGTCTGAAAATACTAAATGGAAATATATGTTCATATAAGAAGCAAGTATATCTTTGCTTTAAATGCTCCTTTGTGAGAGATTAAACCCAGGTAGCTTGCAAAAATCAAGAGAAGGGAACTTGCTGAACATTTCTGCTGTGCAATTTTTCAACTATGTTTTCTGTAATAGGAAGAGGTTTCTGGTCAGGCCAAGTGCTACAACTAGATTGGAAATTTAGGACATCTTTACAATTATGTTCTGATGTGATTGGAAAAGTATCTTATGGGTCATGAGGTGTTTTGGTCATAAACATATTTCAGAATTCAAATAAAAAGGCAAAGTTCTGGTCTCCCAGAATTAGCTAAATGTTTGTGTCTTCATGATGAGATACAGAGCAAGCTGACGTAACAGCAGGAGAGTATGTGATCTGAACACATCCTTTAGGGAAACACTGTCTTGTCCTCATTTCTGTTCAATAGTAAACTCCAAATTGCACAACCTCATTAACATAATCTCTCAGTCACTTGATCAAGGGACCTCAAGGTACTTTACCAATGTTAGTCTACTGACTTCAACAAGAGCCTGAGGAAGTTACCAGACTCTCTGTTCATATCGTTTCAGGTGAATTCACAGATTAACATAAATGTAGTCACTGCTTTAGAGCCTGAGAAATGAGTTCTTACTCCACTCCCAAAAGGGCTTCCCTGATGGCTCAGCATATAAAGAATCCACCTGCAATGCAGGAGATGCAGGTTTGATTTCTGAATGGGGAAGATCCCCTGAAGGAGGAAATGGCAACCCACTCCAGTGTTCTTGCCTGGAAAATTCAATGGACAGAGGAGCCTGGTGGGCTACAGTCCATTGCGTTGCAGAGAGACTCTCTGCGAGAGTCGGACTCAACTGAGCAACTAAGCACACATGCACTCCTGTCGCACTCCTATCAAGGTATTACCATTAGGGCATCAGGCTTTTCTAGCATAATCAGTTCAGTCCAGTCACTCAGTCATGTCTGACTCTTTTCGACCCCACAGACTGCAGCATGCTAGGCCTCCCTGTCCATCACAACTATCGAAGCTTACTCAAACTCATGTCCATTGAGTCAGTGATGCCATCCAGCCATCTCATCCTCTGTCGTCCCCTTCTCCTCCTGCCTTCAATCTTTCCCATCATCAGGGTCTTTTCCAGTGAGTCAGTCCTTTGCATTAGGTGGCCAAAGTATTGGAGTTTGAGCTTCAACATCAGTCCTTCCAATGAATATTCAGGACTGATTTCCTTTAGGATAGACTGGTTGGATCTCCTTGCAGTCCAAGGGACTCTCAAGAGTCTTCTCCAACACCACAGTTCAGAAGCATCAGTTCTTCGGCACTCAGCTTTCTTTATAGTCCAACTCTCACATCCATACATGACTACTGAAAAAACCATAGCCTTGACTAGATGGACCTTTGTTGGCAAAGTAATGTCTCTGCTTTTTAATATGCTGTCTAGTTTGGTCATAAGTTTCCTTCCAAGGAGTAAGGGTCTTTTAAGCATAAGAAGTGATCTAATATGGAGCCATGGTTGGGAACCACTACTTAGGTCAGGAGTTTCACCAAGAACCACGCCTTTCAGGGGTTTTTGCTTTGAAAAGACCCTGCTTCGCTAATAAACAGCAGACTGTAGTCTGATGTAGTTTTAAAGAAGTTGTTTGATCCAAACTTTACGGTGGTCTCATTTATGCCTGATGACTGTCAGCCTTGCACTAAGGGTTGTGACTGAGGTTTTTCAGACTGTGGGTAATGGCTTACTAGTAGGTGATGAAATAGATTTAGATGGTTGCAGGTGACAGAATAAATAATTTAAAATAAATAAATGAAAGAGAATCAAAAACATTATTTGAAAATAAATGAAACAGAATCAAAAACATCAGTCCACCACAAATAACAAGAGTATTACTTTGTAAAATGTTTTTTCTGTGTGTGTGTGTATGTATATAAAGTTGTTTTTGATCCTGATGTAAAATGTTAAAAGTTCATCTTGATAAAGTTCATGGTCAAATAAAGTGTGGTAGAACTCTGACATTTAATGCTAATACTTGTCCCAAATGTGAAATGTATCTCTTTTGTTTTACATGAGAAATCTGGGGCTGTGATAGGTTTCATAACTTTCTCCAGGTTCACCAAGATACACTAAGGGACACTGATCCAGAGTTCAGGTTCAGCCTTGTGTGTCCGCAGAGCCTAAGCTCCCTCTGTTACACTAAGATGCCTTACTACCATCTACCACCCAGGCTTACACCAATGTCATTGACATATCTTTAAGTTTTCTCTCACCTTGATGCACAAACTAGACAGATAGACTACTAACAGAGTGAAGTGAAAAAATCTTAAGTCTTTTCCCCTTAAACTTCCATCAAGGGAAGGAGGCTCATCTGCTTTTATTCCGGGGCTTCTCACCCTTGGAACAGGAATGTTTTCTCGGCTCAAGCCTGGTTCCTCCTCCTCCTATCAACAGAGAGTTGAAGAGCACCTTATATTGTCCTGCCTGTGATAACTCCATATGCTTTTAGAGATGATAGCTGGGATGTCCTCAAGGAGAACAAATTCACAGCAGTCTAAAATGGTAACGGTTCATTCTTTCTGAAGAAGCACAGGTTCCCTTGAAATATTCAAACCCAGCAGGTTTGAACTGTGAATATATTAAACAGTGCTGAATTGTTTCTTAAGTAAATTCATTACTGAAATGTAACACACATACAGAAAAGGACTTAAACCATAACTGCACAGTGCAGTGACTTCTTATAACCTGAAAACACTCATGTAAACATCACCCACATCAAGAAAGAATGCGGTAGGGCATCTAGAAGCACTTCAATGCCCTCTTCTTGTCACTAATTCCCCACATGAGTAACCAGAACCCATACTTTTAATCATAACTTGCCTATTTTGAAATTTTTTTAATAAATGGAATAATCATGTTCTTTAATTCCTTTGTGTCTTTCTTCTTATATTCAACACGGTATTTTTAAGCTTCATCTATAGTGTATGGTTATAATTTGTCTATTTCCATTGACATCTACTATTCCATTACATTAATATACAACAACAAAGGGCTAACCCATTCATCTATTATGGCCATTTGGATATTTTCCAATTTGAAGATCTGAGCATTTCAGTGCTGCTATGAACATTTTGCTAGACATCTTTTGGTGAATATATGTTTGCATTTCTGTTATTTATTAGGAGTGGAATTGCTGGGCAAAGGTATGCATATGTTCAGTTTCACTAGTTCCTGCAAAAGAGTTTTCCAACAGTATTCATTTTTCTTTCCTAACAGTGTTAGGAAAGTTCCAGTTGCTTCACACCTTCACCAAAACTTGGTATGTTCAATCTTTTTTCATTTTACCCATCCTGGGCTAAGGTTGAGAGTGTGTGTGTGTGTGTGTGTGTGTGTGTGTGTGTGTGTTCACACACATATGTGCATGTGTGTGTGTCTGTTTCAGTTCAGTTCAGTCGCCCAAGCATGTCTGACTCTTTGCAACCCCATGAACCGCAACATGCCACGCTTCCCTGTCTATCACCAACTCCCAGAGCTTGCTCAAACTCATGTCCATATATTTCTTTTTTAAAATCAATTTCACTGTGATTTAATTTACATATAAGGAACTACATCCATTTAGAATGCAGAATTCAATGAGCTTTGACAGATGTTTACACCCATAAAACCACTGCCTCAATCAACACAGAATATTTCCATATCCCAGGTTTCCTCATGCCCCTTCTTCATTTTCTAGGAGAGAGACTAGAAGAGGAAGGAGCTTTCATTCTTTGTTGTGGGGTACCTTGCTCCCCAGGCTCCAGGAGACCAGGATCTTTTCTTTACTGCTGGATGAATGCAGTTTCCACAGTGCTGGGTTCCTGTAGGTCACAACTTTCCCCAGCTCTTGACACGGGCAGTCCTGGCAGAAGACCCAGACAGCATAGAATTAATCATATTAATTGTGTTTAAACCACCATATGGCCCAGTAATTTCACTATTAGGCATATACCCTGAGGAAACCAAAATTGAAAAAGACACATGTATCCCAATGTTCACTGCAGCACTATTTAATAGCTAGAACATGGATGCAACCTAGATGTCCATCAACAGATGAATGGATAAAGAAGTTGTGGTATATGTACACAGTGGAATACTACTCAGCCATAAAAAGGAACACTTTTGAGTCAGATCTAATAAGGTGGACCAAGCTAGAGCCTATTATACAGAGTGAAGTAAATGAGGAAGAGAAATATAAATATCATATACTTATTCTTCTGTATGGAATCTAGAAAGATGGTACTGACAAATTTCAGGGCAGCAATGGAAAACAGATATAGAGAACAGATCTATGGACACAGGGGAGGGAAAAGGGAGAGGGTGAGATGTATGTAGAGAGTAACATGGAAACTTACAATACCATATGTAAAACAGATAGCCAACGGGAATTTGCAGTATGACATAGGGAACTCAAACAGGGGCTCTATGACAATCTAGAAAGTGGGATGGGGAGGGAGATGAGAGAGAGGTTTGGGAGAGAGAGGACATGGTTGTACCCATGGGATGATTTTTGTTGATGTATGACAGAAAATCACAAAATTCTGTAAAGCAATTATCCTTCAATTAAAAAAAAAATAAAGTGACCAAAAAAGCTGTGTTTAATTTCAGTTTATTTCAACTTAAACATAAATATTCACAAAGAGTTAATGACTACCATAGTGTACAATGCAGGTTTCAATTTTACTAAAAGTTTGTATCAGAATTATTGCACGTTATACAACTGTCTCTCCCTGTTGTACAAATGAATCTCATGAACTGAGTGTTAAGGGCAGATTCTTGACTTATTCAGTACATTTCACTATTTTTTTAATCAGGAAAGCAAAAATCAAACTATTCATTCAAATAATCTTCTTTCTACAAATTTTCAGTAATAATTCTGTGGCAAATCCTTGACTCTTTCTGTGATTCGTGTTAAAACTTCAAGCTTTGGAACTCAAAGACTCTTTTCTTAAAATTGAAATATAGTTGATTTATAATGTTGCGTTAGTTTCTGTGTACAGTAGAGTGATTCAGCTTTATATACATCCATGCATACAAGTATGTGTGTGTGTTCTTTTTCAGATTTTTTTTCTCTTAGTTGATTGTAAGATTTTTTTAATATAGTTCCTTGTGCTGTACAGTAGGACTTTCTTGTTTGTCTATTTTATATATGGTAGTTTGTATCTGCTAATCCCAAACTCCTAATTTAGTTCCCTCCCCTTTTCCCCCTTTGGTAACCATAAGCTTGTTTTCTATGCAAACAGACCCACTGTTGACTTTCACCTCTGGATCTCCCCATCTGTGTTATGGTGAGCAAGCCCATTAGTCTCCCTGAGCTTCAGTTTCCTCACCCATATAACTGGGAAATCAGTAGATATGAAACCTATTTAATGAGTGTCTGACACATCCTAGCCCCTGAACAAATGTGTGTTGTTGCCCACAAATCACTTGATCTATTGAAAGGTGCTAATAAACAGCGAGCTACGGCCCCTTGGCTCAGGAGTGGCTGCTGCGAGGAGACACCTCAAGTCCAAGATCAGGAGCAGCGGCTGAGAGGAAATACCCCACGTCCAAGGTAAGAGAAACCCAAGTAAGATGGTAGGCACTAAGAGAGGGCATCAGAGGGCAGAGAGGCTGAAACCACAATCACAGAAAACTAGTCAATCTGATCACATGGACCACAGCCTTATCTAACTCAATGAAACTAAGCCATGCCGTGTGGGGCCAACCAAGAAGGACAGGTCATGGTGGAGAGGTCTGACAGAATGTGGTCCACTGGAGAAGGGAATGGCAAACCACTTCAGCATTCTTGCCTTGAGAACCCCATGAACAGTATGAAAAGGCAAAAAGATAGGACACTGAAAGATGAACTCCCCAGGTCAGTAGGTACCCAATATGCTACTGGAGTAGAGAAATAACTCCAGAAAGAATGAAGAGATGGAGCCAAAGTGAAAACAATACGCAGCTCTGTATGTGACTGGTGATAGAAGCAAGGTCAGATGATGTAAAGAGCAATACTGCATAGGAACCTGGAATGTTAGGTCCATGAATCAAGGCAAACTGGAAGCGGTCCAACAGGAGATAGCAAGAGTGAACATTGACATTCTATGAATCAGAGAACTAAGATGGACTGGAATGGGTGAATTTAACTCAGATGGCCATTATATCTACTACTGTGGGCAGGAATCCCTTAGAAGAAATGGAGTGGCCATCAAAGTCAACAAAAGAGTCCGAAATGCAGTACTTGGATGCAATCTCCGAAACAACAGAATGATCTCTGTTCATTTCCAAGGCAAACCATTCAATATCACGGTAATCCAAGCCTATGCCCCAACCAGTAATGCTGAAGAAGCTGAAGTTGAACGGTTCCATGAAGACCTACAAGACCTTTAGAACTAACACCCAAAAAATATGCCCTTTTCATTATAGGGGACTGCAATGCAAAAGTAGAAAGTCAAGAAA
Source organism: Giraffa tippelskirchi (assembly GCF_054371585.1). NCBI lineage: Eukaryota > Metazoa > Chordata > Mammalia > Artiodactyla > Giraffidae > Giraffa > Giraffa tippelskirchi. The sequence continues at coordinate 194,989,256 of NC_137275.1, forward strand.
CACCTGTAGTAACAAGCAAGTTTGGCCTTGGAGTACAGAATAAAGGAGGACAAAGGCTACTAGAGTTTTGCCAAGAGAACACACTGGTCATAGCAAACACCCTCTTCCAACAACACAAGAGAAGACTCTACACATGGACATCACCAGATGGTCAATACTAAAATCAGATTGATTAAATTCCTTGCAGCCAAAGATGGAGAAGTTCTATACAGTCAGCAAAAACAAGAGTAGGAGCTGACTGTGGCTCAGATCATGAACCCTTTATTGCCAAATTCAGACTTAAATTGAAGAAAGTGGGGAAAACCACTAGTCCATTCAGGAATGACCTAAATCAAATGCCTTACACTTATACAGTGGTAGTGAGAAATAGATTTAAGGGACTAGATCTGATAGACAGAGAGCCTGAAGAACTATGGACGGAGGTTCTTGGCATTGTACGGGAGACAGGGATCAAGACAATTCCCAAGAAAAAGAATTGCAAAAAAGCAAAATGGCTGTCTGAGGAGGCCTTACAAATAGCTGTGAAAAGAAGAGAAGCCAAAAGCAAAGGAGAAAAGGAAAGATATACCTATTAGAATACCAAGTTCCAAAGAATCGCAAGGAAAGATAACAAAGCCTTCCTCAGTGATCAATGCAAAGAAATAGAGGAAAACAACAGAATGGGAAAGATTAGAGATCTCTTCAAGAAAATTAGAGATACCAAGGGAACATTTCATGCAAAGATGGGCTCAATAAAGGACAGAAATGGTATGGACCTAAGAGAAGCAGAAGGTATGAAGAAGAGGTGGCAAGAATACACAGAAAAACAATACAAAAAAGATTTTCATGACCCAGATAACCATGATGTTGTGATCACCCACCTAGAGCCAGACATCCTGGAATGTAAAGTCAAGTGGGCCTTACGAAGCATCACTATGAACAAAGCTAGTGAAGGTTATGGAATTCCAGTTGAGCTATTTCAAATCTTAAAAGATGATGCTGTGAAAGTGCTGCACTCAGTATGCCAGCAAATTTGGAAAACTCAGCAGTGGCCACAGAACTGGAAAACATCAGTTTTCATTCCAATCCCAAAGAAAGGCAATGCCAAAGAATGCTTAAACTACCACACAATTGCACTCATTTCACCCGCTAGTAAAATAATGCTCAAAATTCTCCAAGCCAGGATTCAGCAATACGGGAACCGTGAACTTCCAGATGTTCAAGCTGGTTTTAGAGAAGGCAGAGGAACCAGAGATCAAATTGCCAATATCCGCTGGATCATCAAAAAAGCAAGAGAGTTCCAGAAAAACATCTATTTCTGCTTTATTGACTATGCCAAAGCCTTTGACTGTGTGGATCACAACAAACCTTGGAAAATTCTGAAAGAGACGGGAATACCAGACCACCTGACCTGCCTCTTGAGAAACCTGTATGCAGGTCAAGAAGCAACAGTTAGAACTGGACATGGTACAACAGACTGGTTCCAAATAGGAAAAGGAGTACGTCAAGGCTGTATATTGTCACCCTGTTTATTTAACTTATATACAGAGTATATCATGAGAAACACTGGACTGGAAGAAGCACAAGCTGGAATCAACATTGCCGGGGGAAATATCAATAACTTCAGATATGCGGATGACACCACCCTTATGGCAGAAAGTGAAGAAGAACTAAAGAGCCTCTTGATGAAAGTGAAAAAGGAGAGTGAAAAAGTTGGCTTAAAGTTCAACGTTCAGAAAACTAAGATCATGGCATCCGGTCCTGTCACTTCATGGCAAATAGATGGAGAAACAGTGGAAATAGTAGCTGACGTTATTTTTGGGTGCTTCAAAATCACTGCAGATGGTGATTGCAGCCATGAAATTAAAAGACGTTTACTCCTTGGAAGGAAAGTTATGACCAACCTAGACAGCATATTAAACAGCAGAGACATTACTTTGCCAACAAAGATCTGTCTAGTCAAGGCTATGGTTTTTCCAGCAGTCATGTATGGATGTGAGAGTTGGACTATAAAGAAAGCTGAGCACCAAAGAATTGATGCTTTTGAACTGTGGTGTTGGAGAAGACTCTTGAGAGTCACTTGGACTGCAAGGAGATCCAACCAGTCCATCCTAAGGGAGATCAGTCCTGGGTGTTCATTGGAAGGACTGATGTTGAAGCTGAAACTCCAATATTTTGGCCACCTGATGCGAAGAGCTGACTCATTGGAAAAGACCCTGATGCTGGAAAAGATTGAGGGCTGGAGGAAAAGGTGATGACAGAGGATGAGATGGTTGGATGACATCACTGACTCAATGGACATGAGTTTGGGTAAACTCCGGGAGTTGGTGATGGACAGGGAGGCCTGGCGTGCTGCAGTTCATGGGGTTGCAAAGAGTCGGACACGACTGAGCAACCTGTACTGAACTGAACTGAATAAATACCCCTATTCCATAGGATTTTATTATCTTATGAACCCTCTGGAAAGTGCAAAGCATTTTAAAAAATGTTAAGTGTTGTTCCCCATTTTGGGCAGGAGAAGAAATAGTAATAGACGTGAGCTGAAGCCTCTGAAATAAGGTACAATTTATATTGAGGGAAAGGGTTCTGAGAGCTGTGACTATGCCAAGAAGCAGCTCCTAATGGGGTGCAGGGGGAGAACTTCTGCCAAGTTTCAAGGACTGGGTGGAGGAAGAGAGGGAGGAGGTAGAAAATGGGGAGCTGAGCATCAGCTATGGGCCAGGTTTTGGTTGTGTGCTTTATTGACAACAGTGTTCACTGCTGTTTATTGATTGTCCAATGGATCTCTGACCAGAAACTGTGCTAAAACATTTAATCCTCACAAAAACAAATAGCACTGTTGTCCCCATTTTACAAATAAATCTGAGGTTTAGCAGGAAAAATAACTTCCCCAGGACCACATAACTAGCTGACATATGTGTCCAGCTCAGTCTGATTCCGTAATATGTGCCCTAGACCACTACATAGTGTATCTCTGCTTCCATATGCTTCTCTCCTTAATCCTCTTGAACTCTGTGAGTATACTTTGCTACCTTTTATAGATGGGTTTTATATTTCAGAGTTGAAATAACATTTCCCAAATTCATAGATATGGAATTCCACTTGGAGAAGTATGGTTTGGACGCAGCTATTTTGGCTCCACATCCAGGACACTTTCACATAATAGGTAGTAATGGTGAAGATATTAAAAATTCACATGATTAAGACCTAATATATGTCAGGCACTATTTTGCACATTCTACTTGTAGAATTCATTTTATCCTTATACAAAAGTTTAAATTTCTTCATCCCTATTTACAGACAATGAAAAATAAGCTCAGAATGGTTAAGTACTATGCAGGGGTGCATAATAAATACAGAAGTTGGGATTTGAACTTGAGCATTGTGGTTCCACAGTCTCTTTTTAATCACTATGTTAGAAGCAACCTCAGTGTCAGGGTGTCTCACTGGTGGACTAACCTCTGGGACTACACAAATGCCTGTGGGCAGGATTGAAAGCCACAGCGTGAAATAGGCATCTGTAGAAAAGAATAATAAAAAGGAAAATTGCAGGTAACAGAGCTCTGAGAAGAACAGCAAGCTCATTAACCAAGAAGGACTGTCATGGTTTTTTATGGTCCAAAGAATTGCTTTGCTTTAATTCTAACACACAAGACTGGCCTTGCTCTATCAACAGTGGAAATCACTCACATCTAGAATTGACATGAGAAACTGATTTATTTTCATTGTTCATTACAGCAATTCAGTGCAATTTATTTAGGACCACTGTCTCTCACTCAGAGGGAAACTCATAACACAAACACATTAATCTTGGGAGACAGTATCTTGGATACCAGCAGTTTGGATAATTAGATTGTTACTCTCAGCATGCATGGTCTGTTATAAGCAACAAAGAAGCTTATCAGATTCTAATAACCCTTGGTGAATATTATACAAAGTACTAAACACAAAGACATTCACAGTTCTCAAATAAAATTCCAAAACTTAGATTCTTCTTTGCCTCTCTTGTTTGCCAAGGGGAGGTCCAATATATATTTTCCTTTTGTAACTGAAAGGCCGTATTCTCTCATCAGAAGCCTGGCTGGAACATTTTTCGTTGATCCTCTAAAGGTTCTTCATTAAAGAAAATTTGAAATTAAAAACCGTGAGCAGTGTGACCTTGAAATCACTAGGGCTTAGGTTCGAAGTCAAGATCCATCAAATATATTGTAAGTTTCTATTGATTCGTGTAAGTTGAACCCTCAGACACCTAGTGACTTTCAGCCAATAGAATCCCCCATTAAGTGTCTCAGAAAATAATGGCTCAGATAATGGAGAGGCCTTGACACAAAACCTCAAGCTTAAACCACCCTCCTAGTTGGTTATAAAGAAGCATCTGGGATTGATAATCCTCCTGCTATATCCCCTGGCCAACAACAAGATGTGACATCTTTGACATGGACAATAGAATATAAATTTGGATACAATGCTCAAACAAAGTAACTGGGCCAGGTGGTCAAACTCTCAGAAGTACAAAAGTCACCCGAAGTTCACAAACATCTGTTGCACTTCAGAGATACTGGAAGTTATGCCTCCTTCTTGTGTGCTTCCACTCTCTGATCTACATTTTACACTACTGAGTTCCATCCTACTATCACAGTTTTGTGGATATGACCTAGATTTTTTATTCTTGTGAGTTACCTCACTCTTCCCCAGTGGACTGAATCATTGCCCTCCCTACCACTGACATCACCTACCTCTGACCTCAGACAGTTGCTGACTGAGTGTAGAATTCCAGGTTGCTTAGATGGATTATCATTTCTAACTAACTCAGTTTATTTATTTTTTTGCACAATGTTCTATTAACCAAGAAGCTATGTGGCCCCAAGACTGTCCTCAAGTTCTGTCTTTCAGCAAGTGGAGGAAGAGAAGGCCAGGAGGGCAAGAGGATACTGCTGCTACAAGGAAATGCTTGACAACACTGATGTCAGGGAAATGGCAAGGCCTGAAGGAATTAAAGCTGTTCTACATGCTTGTGCTGAGAGTACCACTCTCAGGCTTCTGCCCTTCTCCTCGTGTGTTTTCATCCAAACATAAAGATGTTATTAGTCTTTCCTCTTGCTTTGTCATTGCTACACGTGTTATTGTTATTGTTTATAAAACCTGCCTCCCATTTCCTGTTTGCCCTTGTGTCTCCATCTAAGCCACTACCCAACCTGGAATGCTCTCCCCCTGCCAGGATATTTCTCTTGATAGAGAAGGATTTCCCCCTCTGTGCTCTCTCAGCACAATGCACATGCATTCCTGTTCTGAGCTCAGGGCATACATATGACAAACACTGATTCTCAGCCCAGGATGAGCCAGGATTTTAATCCACCCTGTGGGTCCCTTTTCCTGGCCTTTAAGAAGAGTATGATGATACTTAACTCACAAGTTTATTGTAAGAATTAAAGGAAATGACACATATAAAGTGTTAGGGAGAGCTTTCACCTTATAGGCATTTTAAGAAATCAGCACCCCTTCTCTGCACACAGGTTTCTTCCCTCATGACGTTGAGCTGTTACAAAACAAGAAATGGACCTCAGTAACAGTTTAATGGACATAAATATTATTTATTGAGAGTTTACTATATGTAACACACTGCTTGTGACACTTTACTTTTTTTAGCTCATTTAATCCTCATGAGATATTCAAGGGTTCAGTTCAGTTCGGTTCAGTTGCTCAGTCATGTCCGACTCTTTGTGACCCCATGAACTATAGCACGCCAGGCCTCCCCGTCCGTTACCAACTCCCAGAGCCTATCCAAACTCATGTCCATTGAGTCAGTAATGCCATCTAACCATCTCATCCTCTGTCGTCCCCTTCTCCTCCTGCCCTCAATCTTTCCCAGCATCAGGGTCTTTTCCAGTGAGTCAGCTCTTCGCATCAGGTGCCCAAAGTATTGGAGTTTCAGCTTCAGCATCAGTCCTACCAATGAACACCCAGGGCTGATCTCCTTAAGGATGGACTGGTTGGATCTCCTTGCAGTCCAAGGGAATCTGAAGAGTCTTCTCCAACACCACAGTTCAAAAGCATCAATTCTTTGGTGCTCAGCTTTCTTTATAGTCCAACTCTCACATCCATACACGACTACTGGAAAAACCATAGCTTTGACTAGACAGACCTTTGTCGGCAAAGTAATGTCTCTGCTTTTTAATATGCTGTCTAGGTTGGTCATAGCTTTCTTTCCAAGGAGTAAGCGTCCTTAAATTTCATGGCTGCAGTCACCATATGCAATTCATGGGTTAGGTTCTATTTATTAATCCCATTTTGAAAAAGAGAAAACTGAGGTGCAGGAAGCTCATTTAACTTGCCCAACTTACTTTACAAAGAGAGTAAAGTTGAGATTCAGTCTGGGTTGTGTCGTCTGAACACAAGCACTTATCTTAGTGTGTCACCTTTAGTGACTGATCATTAAATATTTGTTGTGTGTTCGGCTCTAATACCACTTCCTCTCTTGGAGTGTTTCAGCCCACAGTGACTTCACTTTTCTCTGGGCTCCCTTTTGCTCTGTTAGTGTTTCTCATTAAGTGGTTAATCACTTTCATATTCAGATGTTTTTCATTTCTTCCACCCAGCCCACCTCAACTAAATTGTAAGCTACTGACCCAGCACCCAGTAACTTCTAAATAAATACAGATCCACTGGATAATGATTGACATGACCAGCATTTATTATGGAATATGTAAGTTTGAATATGTATGATTAAAACAAAATAAATTTAAATGAAACAGTAGTATTCATTCATTCTTCCATTCAACCATCAAAGTACCTACACTATCTTAGACAAGCCAAGAAAAATTATAGACTGTGAAATGAGCAAAAAAGTTTTGATTACTGTATCTCCTCTCTAGCACATCTTTTCAGGGATTTTCCTCTGCCTTTTATTGACTTTGAGCTATTTCACAACTTTGTAAGTTGAAAAATACTGATAACAATGCAAATGATTCTTGCCCACAGAAATGCAAATAAATTATGGCTTGTGGAACACAATTGATTATTGCCCTGTGGATAGGCTAGTTTTATAATAATTTTAAGGTTCATTTCATTTTCCCTTTCTGTCTATGTAATTCTCATTCTTTGAACACTCCTTGAAGTTGCTGTTGCATCTTACTAATTTCCTCATTAATTAATTAAAGCTTCTGATATGAGTTCATTTTATATTTTCTTTATTTATATCTACTTATATTCGAAATTCATGGCTTTACCCTTTCAAGAAAAATATCTTTTTATAGACATTATAAAGTGCTCAAAATGAAATGTCTATTCAGCCTAAGTAAGCATGCAAACTTCCAAACACAAATCTAGATTCTGTCTCTTGCTAAAGTTTCTACAGTCTCTTTTCACTTTGGAGGAGATATTTTTTAAATTGAGATATTTTTACATACTGTGAAATTCACCATTTAAATTACACAATTCAGTGGGTTGTATTATATTTAAAAGGTTGTGTAACCATCACCACTATCTAATTCCGGATCAATTTTATCACCCCAAAAAGGAACCCCATATGCATTAGCTGTCACTCCCTATGGCCCCCACACTGATTCCAGGCAAACACTGATCTACTTTCTGTCTCTATATAATCCCCTTACCTGAACATCTCCTTTAAATGGAGTCATAATTTGCATCTAGCTTCTCTATCACTTAGCATGATGCTTTCAAATTTCATCCATGTTATAGCATATATCAATACTTCACTCATTTTCATGGCTAAATAATATTCCATTGGGAGGATATATTACATTTCGTTTATTCATTCACCTGTTGCTGGACATGTGGGTTGTTTTCATTTGGGGGCTATTATGAATGCTGTTGTTATGATCCTTTGGAAATAAGTCTCTTTTGTGGACATATGTTTTCAATTCTCTTACATATATACCTAGGAGCGAAATTTCTGGGTCATAAGGTAACCCTCTTTAACTTGTTGCAGAACTGCCAGACTTTTTCCTGAAGTAGCTGCCCTGGCAGCAACATAGGAAGTTTCCAATTTCTCCACATCCTTATGGAGGAGATTTCTTTTTGCAAATAGTAAAAGAGGAACACCTGAGAAAGCAAAGCCCTGAAAAGCAGCTAAGATAACACTTGAGTAATTACCATGATACACATTACAGAGGCCCCTATGAAAATGCTGTCCGCCACCAAAGCTGCTGGGCTCCACTGGCTCTTTCTCCAAGGGATTACTCTTGCCCCTACACTCTGCAGCCCCAACTATGACAATTTCCAGCTGAATATCAGCTTTTGCATTTTTTCACTGATATTTTTGCTTGGCTCATAGGAGGAGGCTGGGTGATATTATTCCTGCCCCAAATTCAACTTAACATATCGAGACCTGGAGACTACTGGGAGCCATTGGGAACTCAGAAATATGAAAGTGGTCCTGTCCTTCAAGCCATAATCCTCCTGGGGATGACCTCATTGGCTACAGTTATCATCATTTTAAGTCTTGGGAGCCCTAGGACTAAATTTTACTTAAATAGCACAGCTCTTTAAGCCAGCACAGTGCTAAAGCCCAGGCTGGTTATTAAGAAAATTGCTCTGTGGGCAAATATGAGTCCTAATAAAGTGAGAAACCCTCCAACATTTCTCCAGGCTGTTTCCCAGTGCCTGTGCCGTGGCTGACAGGTAAGTGTGGGAAGTGGAGGGAGAGATATGTGTGTGGGCTGGTCAGAATCTGTGTGAGTTCAGGGATTTTATTGTTTGGCTGCCTCTTCCAAGGCTTATGGTGTGAATTACATGAGTAGCTGGGCATCCCAGGCTCCTCACACCCATCTGGTGACTCTTGCCAGCTCAGTACGTGTTTCAGCCAGCCTGTCTAGGATGGCAATCGAGTTTGCTGCTGGAAGGCTGAGCTTTGGTGTGGTTTCACACCAGGCCTCTCAACTGTGCCCTTTAAACTTTCATCACTCCCAACCAGCTGTTATTTCACTGCCTGCGGTTTTCTGTCTAACAGTCCATAAGAAGATTAATAGTTCCACAGCTAATGGGATCATGATTTTAACACAAGACTGCAGCTAGTTCCAAGGGACTGCCGATAGAATTCTCTTGCAAGCTGAGGGGTTCGTGGGATTTTGGAAAACCGAAACTGGCTTCCTCAGAATGCAAGTTCTATTTCTTTCTGATATGGTAATAACAAGAGTAGCCAGGTCCTCCATGTAAATCTCCTGAGCACGATAATAACTTCACACCAGTTATGACAGATCAGTTCTCCTCAGGCTTTTTGGAGTCTATCTCCAGATCCCCTGGAGAAGGGAATGGCTACCCATTCCAGTATTCTTACCTGGAGAATCCCATGGACAGAGGGGCCTGGTGGGCTGTAGTACATAGAGTCGCAAAGAATCGGACACAACTGAAGTGACTTAGCACGCATTCCCAGGTTATTCCATGGTTCTCAAATACATCAGCTCCTTTGCAGGTGGGTCCAGTTGGTTCAATAGTCACCACAATTGATGCTCCCATCTCTGGGAGATGGAATCCTCTGAGCCCAGTGACGGTCCTCTCTTGAGTCCTGTGCCGACATCCTCTCCATGGACTCTGCTATGATTCCCTGTGGAACTCCTTTCTGTCCTCAGGAACTACTATTTGGGCTTATCAGTTTCCTCATTGTGTGTGTCCAGTCTCTTCAATTAACTTATAATGGAAAATGTTAAAGTAATAAATACTAATTGGATAGCTGTGTGTGTATTTGATTTCACTTAATCTTGAGAAATGAGAATTATAATTCCCATCTTACAGATGATGAACCTGAGGCCCCATACAACTTAGGTCATTTGTCCAAAGTCACACAACTCATGGTCAAGCTTAGATTCAAACCCCAGTTTGGGTGATTCTTAATCTCAGGCTTGATCCACCAAACTGAATTTGGGGATAAACCCTATAGAAATGCTGTCATGTGTCTGAGTTCTCTAACACTATAGTGTAGTTATTTTGTGCTGTTAAAGGTTTACGTTCTCAAGGTTTATGTTCCTGATGTCGGTTCTCTGACAGATATATAGATGTATCCTTGGACCCTAGAAGCCATGCATAATATATCAGGTCATGTCAGGTCAAAATGAGATCAGTACTATAAGGTCATAAACAAAGACATATTTTTAAAGCCTAAACTAGCTTGTCATGAACACATCTTTCCATTTCCAGCTAGATTCTAACCAAACGATGTTAGATTACATTAAGCCCTACATATATGGGAAAACCCATTTTCCCCTAAACCGATTAACGGGGTCATCTTTCGCAATTATTGCTATAATCAAGCTAATGTGTTATTAAGAAGACTGAAATAATTGGTTGTGATCTGGTTACTTTGGTCAATAAATAATTGAATTGAGTGACCATTAAGGAAAATTTAATCCATTTCTCTGCACTGAGTCAGTCCACAAATATTCAGTGTGGTGGAATATGAAGCTATATGTGCTGAATTTTAGAGCTAATAAGAGTGTTCTGATGTCATTTACTTCAACTTTGCAAGTAAGACCAAACACCAGGCTGCCTCTCCGCACTTTTCTCTAGAGTTTCCAATATGCTTTATTGGTGTTCTTTTTTCCTTTCTTGAGATGCCAATGCTCCCTCCCAATTTTGTTCATGCTAACTCCTGTTAGCCCAGTTATTTCCTAGTCATCCTTTGAATTTACATTCAATTTTAACACGAGAAAGCTGACCTGAAGCCCCCTAAGGTGTATTCTTATAGCATCAAAATCTCCCTTTCAAATCAAGTATTCTAGTTGTAATCTGATGTCTAATTTCTATCTCTTCTGCCAGTATGATAACCATAAAGGGTAAGAATCAAGGGCTCTGGGTTTTGGTTATTTTTTTTGGAGGGAGGGAGTTTTGTCTTCATTATATCCCTAATACCCTCCAGAGTGCAATCACGTAGTAGGCGCTCAATAAGTGTCTGTACATTGAATGACACTATCAAGGCACAAATAAATGAAGGGTAAAGACAAATAACATTTACTGAGTGCCTGGGTGTGTGTTTAATCCTCACAACAATTTCATGAGAAAGGCATCACACCTATATGTTTTATCAAAAGAGATAACACACTTCAAGGGATTGATTTTTTTCTGGCAAAAACTTGAACTCAGACCTATCGTAATATCAGTCTGTAAGAATGTGAATCCACTGCTCTTTCCACCAAAGCCTTCCTTTATATTTTTAAATACCTCTGCGTCCTGAATCCCATTTTCATTTCTTAAGGGGGAACTCAGATGTGAGTTGCCTCTTGGGCATTTCCTGGATTCTTAGCCAATGCTATTGTGCATCCTGTCTCAATAAGCATCTCATTGTTGAAGGAGCTTTGTTACTTGAAACACCGCTTCCTCTGTGAATTCCACTTTTCCTCATCACTTCTCCTAAAAGTAACCCACAGGCAAAAGAATGGCCTGAGGATTTTGCTAAACCCTACGCCCAAGCCAGGAGACAGCAACATGGTTCTTGGTGTAAATTTAAAACAAGCACAGAAAAGGTAATTTTTTGAGAGGCCATTAGGAGAAGCATTATAGACAGAAAGGCAAACCCTAGAGAACATTTATGTGAATGAAGTTTATCTTCTAACCAGGGAATATGTTAATGGAAGTGCTGCTGCTACTTAAGAAACAATAAAAATGCAACCCAAAGTCTCCTAGCTGCCCCCAGGGACAGGCAACCCTTGGGCAGACAGATTACATACTCCTCTGTGCTCAAACTCCTTCACGGGAAGCATCTTCCAGGGCTCAACATTAGCTCTGCCCACAGTCAGCAAGAACCATAAGCTATTTTGATGTGAACTCTGACTTTTAAAATGTCTACAAAGTAATGAAAAATTCATACAAGTATATATGGGTCCCACTTGCATCTGTCTAGCTGTTGGGCTATTGAGGCAAAGTTGAAAGCCTATCTTTAGTGATGGGATATTTTCTTATTGGATAAATTTCCAGGGTTCTAGGTCTACTTGAAGACTCTGTATTTGTCATAACTACTTTTTCTCTTTATTTCATGATCTATTTGTGTCAAAGATTGGTTCCCAAGTAAATTAGCTTAGGAGACCCCAAGACATCCTCTATTTGACCATGGTTGTCAGATTAAGCAAATAAAGCTATGGGATACTCATGAAAACATTAATTATTTTGAATTGCCCATGCATTATAGATTGAGAAAAAAGAAAAATATGGCAATATATATATTTGATACTAAAAAATTATTTATATTTTATCTGAAATAGCTGATAAGTATCGAAATTACATACCTCTTTCTTTAATAATATTTCTCTGCTGAGTTGGCTTTCCTGACAAGTTACTTATTTTTCAGAATTTGCTTATGAAATTTCTTACAGTTACAGTCTAGGTTCCCATCACATTGTAACATAGCTTATACAGTGGTCACATCCAACTTATATTGTTTTTTTTTGATTAAACATTCTATATTGAGAAGCTATGCTCTAATGAACATTGTAAGGCAGTATACTGAACATGTACGTGGATAAAATTAACAACTGTAAGACCTACTCTTATAATCTGATTTTTTTTTTAGCACACAGTTCCATCTTTCATGGCATAGCTTGCTTTTCCATTCTTCAGGAATACATTGAATCACTTGATCAACAATATTTTAAATGTTGTTCACTGACAAAAAACGAAAGAGCATGATCATCAAATTTCAATCCCTTCTTCAATACTACACATACTATAAGAGTATTTAGTAACATCCGTATAACAGAATTGAATTTTTCAAGGGATAAAATCCGTTTCAAAAGATAGTCATGGCAAGTACTGTAATAATTATCCACTTTAAGTGAGATTTTCTTATTCTGTTCACAAGTAAGTTTGTCCTTTTAAGAACAGCCTAAACACTTGAAGGATAAGGGGTTTTTTTGTCATTTTTCTTTAACACATTCAATGAGTTTCTTCAAGCGATGGAGTCTTCAATAATACTGTTTGCTTTTCTCTTAATTTGCATAATCCTACTGCTAAAGAGATATTGAAAACTGTAAGTGATAAGAAATAAGTAGACTTCCCTTAATAGATTACTTAAAAGTCAATAAGATTTGGGAGGAGGCTTCCCTTCAGATTTAAAATATAATTTTAGTGCTTTGAATATACTGAGGATTCTCTCAGTTGCATTTGTCAAAGAGAGTCAATGGGCTTTGGGAATGTGAGAAGATTGAAAAATACTAATTGGCAACAAGATCACAAAAATCCTTAATTGCTCAATTCCAACCATACAATATGACTTCCCTGTAGCTCAAATGGTAAAGAATCTGCCTGTGATGCAGGAGACAAGGGTTCAGTCCCTGAGATGGGAAGTTCCTCTGGAGAAGGGAATGGCAATCCACTCCAGTATTCTTGCCTGGAGAATTCCATGGACAGAGAAGCCTGGAAGGCTATAGTCCATGGGGTGGCAAATAGTCGGACACAACTGAGCGACTAACACACACACACACACACACACACAAAACTATACAAATACCAAAGTACAAAGATTTCATGACAATTACTTCAATGTCAATAGAAAGAACATCAAGTGTTGTTTGATAGCATGACATAGAATATGGGCAGATCAGCTAACACCTTCCATAGAATCATCTATGTTTTGCTTCAACACTGATTGCATGTTGTCTGTGCTTGTCTTCAAATATTTACTAAAATTTGTATTTATATTACCTCTCCAAAGGCAGTAAAAATTTTCTAAGTTCTAACTCAACTTGAGAGTCTTTGCAAAAATTTTCTATTATTTTGAACTCTCATCTAAAAGGGATTTTATTCACAACAGTCTTCAAAGCAAGTCTTTTTAAGACAATATGTATATTACCACGTATGTATTTATGTATGTGTGTGTTCAGTTCCTCAGTTGTGCACAACTCTTTGCAACCCCACGGACTATAGCCTGCCAGGATCCTCCATCCATGGGGTTTTCCAGGCAAGAATACTGGAATGGGTTGCCATTTCCTACTCCAGGGAATCTTCCTGACCCAGGGAATGAACCTAGGTCTTTTGCATATCGTCATTGGCAGGCAGATTCTTTACCACTGCACCCCCTGGGAAGCCCACATGTATATATACTATATATAACATACAGTATTGCACAAACAAAGGAAAATTTTTCTGCATTGTGATTACTTGCATCCATGGCTATACCTTAAAAAAAAATCTCTGATAATCTCTATAATTATGAGTAGAGCTAGAATATTCTTAATAAATATTATTGTAGACTGCATTTTGGCACTTGAAAATTTGCTAACAATTTTCAAGTCTGAAAATACTTCTGGAAGCAGCTTTTGGGCTTCCCTGATAGCTCAGCTGGTAAAGGATCTGCCTGCAATGCAGGAGACCCCAGGTTGATTCCTGGGATGGAGAAGATCCCCTGGAGAAGGGGTAGGGCACCACTCCAGTATTCTTGGACTTCCCTGGTGGCTCAGATTGTAAGGAATCCACCTGAGACCTGGGTTCCATCTCTGGGTTAGGAAGATTCCCCCAGAGAAGGGCATGGCAACCCACTCCAGTATTCCTGCCTGGAGAATCCCATGGACAGAGGAGCCTGGCAAGATACAGTCCATAGGGTTGCAAAGAGTTAGAGCAACTAACCAGAGCAGAGCTCAGCAGTCCCTTCAAATACTTCTTCGGGGTTGAAAGACTAATGATGATATACAGTGCAGGAGGGGCCTTCTCTCACTTGCCTTCCTGGGAGGCTGTCACCAGATAGCTCCTCAGTGCCACCTGGATTCCGACAAGGTCTGAGACTTTCTGTCCCACTCCCACTTAGGGTAGAGCTGCAGGCTACTAAATGGCTTATCTGCAGCAAGAATGGGCTTTTCAGCACCAGGATGTCCCACCATTCATGGTGTAGTGTCTAGACTCTTTTATTCTGGTGCTGCCCTATTGATCAAGGGACATAGAAAACCAGCACATTTGCTCCTCTGGCTTTTCCTATCTCTATGAATAATAAGCTATTTTAATATTATAAGGGATCATTGTTTCTGTACCAACCAAATCTATCAGCCTTGCCTGACACAATCCCCATGCTAAGTTTCTTTCCAATGCAGACTGCACATCCAGTTCATAGGAAACTCTCAAGCATGTCTTTGGATGCACTGAGAGTGGGAGTTGATTCCAAGCAAGCAGCAACTCTTTTTCTCTACCATCAAAGCAGTAAGACAAAAATATCAATCATCTGTGACCACAATGATGCTGCATAGCAAACAACCCCAAATCTAAGTGGCTTAAAATAACAGTAGTTTATTCCACTCCAGTACTCTTGTCTGGGAAACCCCATGGAGGGAGGAGCCTGGTAGGCTACAGTCCATGGGGTCGCGAAGAGTCGGACACAACTGAGCGACTTCACTTTCTCTTTTCACTTTCATGCATTAGAGAAGGAAATGGCAACCCACTCCAGTACTCTTGCCTGGAGAATCCCAGGGACGGGGGAGCCTGGTGGGCTGCCGTCTATGGGGTCTCACAGAGTCGGACACGACTGACGTGACTTAGCAGCAGCAGCAGCATTCTTATACCTATGGATTGGTTGTAGCAGCAGGTCTGTTCCATGAGTCCTTCATTCTCCTTAGACCAGGTGGCTAGCCAGGCATGTTCTTCCCATGACAACAGTGGAGACACTGAGAGGTAAGCCCAATCTTACACATTCCAAGCTCTTGCTTGAATCAGTTGCTAACATCCTATTGACAAATCGAGTCACATAGTCGAACAATGGATCAAGACGCAGGAGAAGCACGCTCCACCCATGGCCATGCACAGGGAACAACTTTTTTTTAATGATAGGCTAATTTTCCACATCCAAGAACCATTCTGTGTTTCAAGGGACACAAGACCAGCTCTCAGATTAGCTGTTACCATCTCTCTCTAAAGAGGAAGCATCTGTTGTTCCTTATCTTAGGCATGGTACTAAGCATAACTCTTTTCAAAGAAATCCTTGCCTGAAATCCTCCCCTCATCTCCACCTATCTAGACATTTTTATAATCCCCATGAAGATTAGGGGTATAATTGACTTCTGATTCCCTTCTTGGAAGTCCTGCAGGGCGATGCTTTGCAACTCACTTCAATATCTAATATTCAGTGCATAGGGACCACTACCACACCTTCCATTATAGCAACTTCTTACACAACCAAAACCTGGGAATGCACACTGCAGATGACCAACTTGGGGGCTTGAAAAAGAAAGTGTAACTACAGTAAAACAGGGTATTTGCCATCTCTCTTAATAATCAATCTCCTGTTGGTTAGATTTTGAGAGAATAATAAACAAACAAACAAACATTAAGCTGCATAATCAGGAATCCTGGAAAAAGTCCTACAGAGAATAAATTTTCAGTGATGTTAAATCCTCCAGTTAGTGTCTTTCCTGGTTTTGCCACCAATGAAAACTGATGTCCCCTCTCTTCAGGCATCATTTGCCCAGAAACTAATTTTCATTGTGTGGCAAGTATGCAATTCAACGGAAAGCCATCTCACTCTATTTTCTGCCTAAAATTCTCCTTCTAATTGCTCTTATATGTGTATGAGAACAAAACTTTCCCTCTCCCTTTATTGGTGGCTCTTTCTCACATTGAGTAAAAAAAGAATGAAGCATTGACAGCAGTTAAAGGAAAGAAGAGACAGAAATATATTAGACAAAAGAAGTACCAGTGTCTTCATCAACCATACTTCAAAACATTAAGCAGTTTGGAATAAGCCATACACTATAAAAATTGGGATGCAGCCTAAGCATATCTTTCTACTGAGGACTGGTGCATTTTGACCGTGTCAAAGACATATTAATTAATTAACAATGGACCCACTAAGATAATAAATTCGATTAAAATTTTTTGAGGAGCTGGGTATTTGCAGGCATTTAAGAAAATAAGATTGCTAGGTGAATGCCTTACAGGGTTATCTTTTCAACTGGAAGAAAATTATGTGCATCTCAGCAAGATTGACAAATTAACATTAACTTCACAAAATATGAGTCTTTAACTAACAATAGATAGCAGAGCCATGAAAGGTACATTTCCAAAGATAAATGGTCCTTGTTGGGCTTGTTAAATCATACCCCAGTACATTTTTAGAAGATCATTTTGTACTCTCTTGGCCATAAACAAGTTTAGGATAGTTTTTCTCAATGAGGATATCTGGGCATGTTTATGCATTTACGGATGAGGTTTGGTGAAACTCTATTTGCAGAGGGATTGAGGAGCCTCCTGGGAAATCATTCATGCTATTCCCACTGGTGAGCTGAGCTGTGTTTGGGCAGGTCTGGCAGTGATATGTCAAGGGCAGGTCAGTGGGAGCAATCTTCTCTGAGTGCTGGCAATAAAGGGATACACAGTCTGTAGCGGATTTAACAACAATAATATAACCAACTGAAAGTTCATCTGCTTTTGATTATCACCTTGCTCTAGCAACTCTGAACAACATGAGTGATAAAATATTCATCCCACTGGGGCAGACCACTCCCACCTCTCTTCTCCTTGGTATGGAACTGATGTTTGGGCACCAACAGGAAGATATCATGGAAGTGTGTGGCAGTCGGTTAGAGGAAAGAGAACATATTGTAAGGGAAGGTAAATTGATTAACTGGAAAACAAACTTTTGCCTCATGATAATCTGATCTGGCAAGGCATTCTGGGTGCACAATTGTTATGTGGGTTAAATTATTTCCTTCCCCAAATTCATATGTTGATGTCCTGTCCCCCAGTATCTCACAGCATGACCTTATTTGGAAGTAGAGTCATTGCAGATGTAATTAGCTAACTTCAGATAAGGTTATTAAGATGAGCCCTAGGCCATTGTGTCTGGTGTCCTTATAAAGAGGGAAAGTTGGGACACAAAGACACACACACACAGGGAGAACTTCATGTGAAGATAAAGGCAGAGTCTGAGCGAATGCTTCTAAAGCCAAGGAATGCTAAAGATTGCCAGAAAACCCCCAGAAACTAGGAGAGAGGCATGGATCAGATCCTTTCTCACAGCTCTTAGAAGGAGCCAAACCTTGATCTCTGACTTGAACTTTCAAAACTATAAGACAATAGACGTCTGTTGTTTAAGCTGGCCAGTCTGTGGTGCTTTGTTCTAGCAGCCCTGGGAAACTAATCCAGTAGCCCTAGGTTTGTTGTGGTACTCATCACATCCACAGTCCTTGTCTTAGTGCATGGTAACTATCTACTAAGACTGCAGCCATTGGGCATAACAGTCAAGGTAAATTTCACTTCAATATATAAAGCTCTTTATAGCTTATGAAGCCACTTCCATCCTTGTGTGGTAAATTGGCCAAGTATTTCCAGAGAAGAAAACTTAGTTTCAGAGAAAGTAAACTATTTTCTCAAGAACACAGTTTGTATATTGCTCCTAGAGCCAGGGCTCTTGGAAAATGCCTTGTTTTTTTAACTCTCTCCTTGCATGATGACTGAGTAACCTCCTAGATCTCCTAGGATCTGGAATAGAATTATAATAACATAAATATTCTTTCTCTTATCTAATCAGAAAACTAATGTATTTATCTCAAGGACTGGGCAGGTTTATGGTAACTGGACGATCCATGCATTTGGAATGACTTCTACAGGATTTACGTACCAGCCAGAACGGAGTTGTCCAGTTCATACACCCCCACACCCTCCCATAGGAGGCTCTAAGAGGATGGTAGAAGTACAAACACCAGGTGAGTATGTATGTACTTATTTATAAAGCTATTAGGTTGAAGAAGTCTAATAGAGATTATCTTCACTAAAGCACAAATTATCTTTCTCCACCATAGGAAATCAGTCACATGGCTTCTCTTGTTCAATTATTTCTCATTAATCAGTATCTAACTTAAGGGATTTCAGAGAAGGGATGTATTAATGTCAGGTGTACTTATTGAACAAATCTCCCTGGAAACAGTTGAGAGTTGAGACTTGGAGTTGAAGTTAAATTTGATTTAAAATACGGAATTAGGACATGCAAGTGGAAAGAAAATAATGGACAAATGCTAGTAGATAGTCTGTAAGCTCTAGTTCTGATATAATATCATACACTATTATCTTTGTAACTCAGAATTTTATTCAGTCATTCATTCATCAAGTATTTATTACATACTCATTAACTGCTAAGCACTGTTCTATAAACTGGGACTCAGCAGTGAGTAAAGCAAAGTCACTGCCCTCCTGAGTCTTATACAGGGATGAGGAAGACGGATAATACACCAAGAAGCAAATATAGTTGTCCTCAGTATCCACAGGGAATTAGTTCTAGCACAGCCCCCAGATACCAAAATCTGTGGATACTCAAGTGCTTTATATAAAATGGTATCATATTTGCATATAACTAATGTGTATCTCCTGTATGCTTAAAATCATCTGTGGATTACTCATAGTACCTAACACAATGTAACCGCATGTAGATAAATGCAAACACCATGTAAATATTGTATAAATAGTTTCTGGTGCACGGCAAATTCATGTTTTGCTTTTTGGAACTTTTTAGAATTAAAAAATATATTTTCCTCAATTGGTTGAATCCAAATTGAGGATGCAGAAACTGTAGATATGGAGAGCTGAGTGTATGCCTACATACTGGGTAGTAATAATGGCTATAAAGTTAAGCCAGGTAAGGACAAGTGAAACCTCTGTTGTATTTGTATAGTAATCTGAACAAAGTGAACCATAGAGATGTGTAAATATCTGAAAGAAGAGCTTTTGAAGCAGATAAAACAGTAAGTGCAAAGGCCCTAATGCAGAAGCTTAGTTGACATAGGAAGGAGGCCAGGATGGAAATACTCAATGCATAATGACTGACTAAGTGATCAGGGACTAGCATATATTGAGTACAAGTTTATATTGTGTAATAAAGGGAGAAAGATTATCCATAGCATATGTTATCTTTAATTTTTGTGTTTACTCCATTTTTAGCTTTGTATGTCTTTTGAGAAATCATAATGCCTTTTGAGAAATCATAACAAAAACATAAAAGCTTTCATTTATTGAGTTCTGTCTCAGTGTTCAACCCTACACTAAAGGCTTTACAAACATGATCTCACTAAACTTTACAACAACACTTAAAGATAAATATTGTTATTCCCATCTCACCGATGAGAAAATTGAGGTTGCAAATGTTTAAATGGCTTTCTTAACTTTGTAAAACTAGAAAAGGAACATGAGGATTCAGTGAGGCCGGACTGATTGCAAAGCATTTGGCTCTTAAACACAAAACTTACCTTTACAGGTCAAGTTTTGACTTAGAGGTTGCATTTTATCTGAAGAGAATTTTTTAAAATATGCAGCTTCTTGTATTATTCTCAAGCTCCATAATATTTGAGATGGAATATATTCCTTTTCAGGTTCATTCAAAATATCCTTCTTGGTTGAATGGCTTTTCTCTCCCATCCTTGCTCCTTACTGTATGTCTTAATTCTGCTTCCTCTGAGTATGTTTGTTCACATGTTTGTTAAGCTTGTGTTGACTGCTTACTGTGAGCTGGATGCTCTGATGGGGCCACAAATTAAAATGAGGTGGCCCAGACCTCGATAAGGCCCAATCCCCACCTATCGGCAAAAAGGCAACATTGTGGGTTTGGGGCAGACCTCCAAGGATCCTACCAGCAAGAACAAGATGTTACTCTCAAATTAAGCAGTTCAAGGAGAGATTAATAAAGTAAATATGGAGACCTTTTATGACTATCTAGGTGTAGGCATATAAGTTAAATAAGCAGAATGACGATATACAGCCTTGACGTACTCCTTTTCCTATTTGGAACCAGTCTGTTGTTCCATGTCCAGTTCTAACTGTTGCTTCTTGACCTGCATACAAGTTTCTCAAGAGACAGGTCAGGTGGTATGGTATTCCCATCTCTTTCAGAATTTTCCACAGTTTATTGTGATCCACACAGTCAAAGGCTTTGGCATAGTCAATAAAGCAGAAATAGATGCAGAAATAGGTGTTGTTCTGGAACTCTCTTGCTTTTTCGATGATCCAGCGGATGTTGGCAATTTGATCTCTGGTTCCTCTGCCTTCTCTAAAACCAGCTTGAACATCTGGAAGTTCACTGTTCCCATATTGCTGAAGCCTGGCTTGGAGAATTTGGAGCATTACTTTAATAGCGGGTGAGATGAGTGCAATTGTGTGGTAGTTTGAGCATTCTTTGGCATTGCATTTTTTTGGGATTGGGATGAAAACTGACCTTTTCCAGTCCTGTGGCCACTGCTGAGTTTTCCATAGTTGCTGGCATATTGAGTGCAGCACTTTTACAGCATCATCTTTTATGATTTGAAATAGCTCAACTGGAATTTCATCACCTCCACTAGCTTTGTTCGTAGTGATGCTTCGTAAGGCCCGCTTGACTTCACATTCCAGGATGTCTGGCTCTATCTAGGTGAGTGATCACATCATTGTGATTATCTGGGTCATGAAGATCTTTTTTGCACAGTTCTTCTGTGTATTCTTGCCACCTCTTCTTAATATCTTCTGCTTCTTTTAGGTCCATACAATTTCTGTCCTTTATTGAGCTCATCTTTGCATGAAATGTTCCCTTGGTATCTCTAATTTTCTTGAAGAGATCTCTAGTCTTTCCCATTCTGTTGTTTTCCTCTATTTCTTTGCATTGATCACTGAAGAAGGCTTTCTTATCTCTCCTTACTATTCTTTGGAACTCTGCATTCAAATGGGTATATCTTTCCTTTTCTCCTTTGCTTTTTACTTCTTTTCTTTTCATAGCTGTTTTTAAGGCCTCCTCAGACAGCCATTTTGCTTTTTTGCATTTCTTTTCCATGGGGATTTTCTTGATCCCTGTCTCCTGTACAATGTCATGAATCTCTGTCCATAGTTCATCAGGCACTCTGTCTATCAGGTCTAGTCCCTTAAATCTATTTCTCACTTCCACTGTATAATCATAAGCAATTTGATTTAGGTCATACCTGAATGGTCTAGTGGTTTTCCCTACTTTCTTCAATTTAAGTCTGAATTTTCAGAAAACTAAGATCATGGCATTTGGTCCCATCACTTCATGGGAAATGGATGGGGGAACAGTAGAAACGGTGCCAGACTTTATTTTTTTGGGCTCCAAAATCACTGCAGATGGTGATTGCAGCCATGAAATTAAAAGATGCTTACTCCTTGAAAGGAAAGTTATGACCAACCTAGATAGCATATTAAAAAGCAGAGACATTACTTTGCCTACAGAGGTCTGTCTAGTCAAGGCTATGGTTTTTCCAGTAGTCATGTATGGATGTGAGAGCTGGACTATAAAGAAAGTGAGCACTGAAGGATTGATGCTTCTGAACTGTGGTGTTGGAGAAGACTCTTGCGAGTTCCTTGGATTGGAAGGAGATCCAACCATTCCATTCTAAAGGAGATCAGTCCTGGATGTTCATTGGAGGGACTGATGTTGAAGCTGAAACTCCAACATTTTGGCCACCTGATGCAAAGAGTTGACTCATTGGAAAAGACCCTGATGCTGGGAAGGACTAGGGGCAGGAGGAGAAGGGGACGACAGAGGATGAGATGGTTGGATGGCACCACCACCTCGATGGACATGAGTTTGGGTGAACTCCGGGAGTTGGTGATGGACAGGGAGGCCTGGCGTACTGCAGTTCACAGGGTCAGAAAGAGTCGGACATGACTGAGCATCTGAACTGAACTGAGGTGTAAGCAGAATGTAGGGAAATTGCAATGGGCAGAGCAGGACTCTGGTGCACTAGGGAAGCAGACTCAATAGCAAGTGCAAGCTTTTCTCATTTCTTCTAGGTTACCAAACAGTCTGAATAAGCTTTTCTGCTTTGAAAATCCTGCCAAATCTAGTGTGTGAATGCCCCTAAGATTCTATTTTTGGTAAATGAAAATGCCCTTATGAAAATGTATCGCATTTTCCCCTTGCTCCCTTTTCTATCAACATCAAAAACCTCTTGCTAACAGTAGCCTTCAATGATTTCAGTTACCTTTAATGGAAAACTCTCGATTGCTTTTTGTTGCCATTTTCAGCTTTCCCTAAGGCTCCACTTTTGTGCCAACAAATTCTCTTCTTAAAGTAATCAAATCATCTATTGTTTGCAGTAAACAAAAGAAAAACTTGTGTTTTATCACTAGGATGAAACTTCAACTCAATTCAACTTCAGTGTCTCTCCATTTCAGAGACATGCAGAAAGTATTGCTTTCAGGAGTGTATTATTTATCTGTTGCTGCATAACAAATTACCTTCAAAACTTATAGATTTTTTAAATAATTATTATCTCAGTTTCCATGTATCAAGATCTCAAGAAATATTTAGCTGGATACTTCTGATTTTGAGTCCCACATGATGCTGTAGTCAAGATGTCAGCTTGGGCTGCAATCATCTGAAAGTTTGACTGAAACTAGAAGATCAGCATCCAAGATGACTCGCTCTCATGGCTGTTGACAGGAAGCCTCAGATCTTTGCCTCAGAAGCCTCTCCATGGACTGTTTGATGTGCCCTTAGGCCACGATGCTGTCTTCTTAAAGAGTCAATAACCCAGGAGAGAAAAGCTGAAGTTCCAGTGCCTTTTACAAAGCTACATGCCATCATATTAACATATGCTAGTCACTAGGTTCTCACACTGATGAAAAGGGGACTTAAACTCCACTTTTTGAAGAAGTATCATAGAATTTGCAAACACCGTTTAAAGCCATCACCAGCAGTATATGGGTTCACTACTCATGCACCCATTAAATCAAAAGATTTACTGTTGTATGTCAATCCTTTCTATTTTCTTATCTCTTAATTTCAACTGATTGCACCAGCCTGTGCCACCAGCCTTGGTAGTCTTTGGTCATTACTAAAGGAATACTTTTCATAATTAGAAAGCACATAAAAGCAAAGGAATAAAAATAGAGCCATATTAAGGAGGGACTATATTTATCATGATAAATCCCAATATTATCATCAAAGAAGGACTTCACCAAGTGCTCTGATAAATAAGAGTATAAACGCTGGTTTCTTTACAATCAAGTCTAGCCTTTTGAATGGTTAATTGAATTTGTCAGTTTCTTTAGGCTAAGTTTAATAAAAAAGATTTATTAATAGATGTGTGAAACAACATATAAAGAAGTTGCAATAATTTTTAGGGAATCCACAAATTCAGGCCACATATTTGTAAGATTCTGGAAAATGGTCCTTCACAAAGGGAAAAGATAATTGAGGAATGAAAGAGAAACATTCATGGTGACCAATAACCCAGTAGGGTGGAATGTGGCACTTATGTTCCTGTGTTCCATTTTGGATTCACTGCAGGTTTTCATGACTGTCTCACCCTCAACCAAAGCCACCACCCCTAACACTGCACAATTAAGTAGAATAGCAATGTGCTTATGTTGACCTGGAATGTAAAGAGGTACAGGCTGGTGAAACAATGCACTGGTGGAATGAGATCAAAGGTTAATTTTAGTACTTTTTTCATTGACTTGTGCAGTGAGAAGAGTATCTCTGATTCACCCGTCTGTCTCTAAGATCATAACTAAAATAGTTCCTATATTTGGTTTCCCAGGGATTAAGAATTAAACTTGCAGAAACATGATTACAAAGACTTTACAGACTGTCCCATGGAACTTCAATGCTTAAAGGAAAATTTAACTTAGCAAATTTAAGTCTCTGTGACATCTACAGCTGTCTAATCAATTACCTTTCTCAATCCATATAGCCATTGTTTGGACATATAAAATACTGATTCTGTGTTTGCAGTTAAAGAATAAAGAGTAGCTAACATTTCTGATCAGTGAGGCCCTACCTAACCCCAACTTACAAGTTAAAGCCACTAGGGGAAATATTGGTTTATTAATGTAAGGTATGTTAAAGTGGGACCATTCCGTTCTTAATTTCAACCAAAGTATCTCTAAGATAGGTCCAGTTTATCAAAGCAGGTGTGGGACAAACACTCAAACACATAATTTTCAAAGTAATGATAGAAAACAAGTTCCATCACTCTTGACCCCTTCAGCAATATCAAAGCTATAAACACTGTACATTGTGTGAAGTAACGGGGATATTTCTTCAGAAAGAGCTGTTGTTATCCTGAGTCTCTAATTCCCCTAGAAAGGGGGGAGAGGGGTATTACCTTCTTTACCTAAAGTCCAAAGAGGAGGCTTTCATGAGACCACTCGGACACTTTCAAAGAATTACATTTTCTCTAAAGTTGCAAACGCAGAGCTAATTTCATTCTAAATCATTCATAATGTCATCCATAATTTTGATCAATGTCTTCTAGACATTCTGATTTTGTGAACTGAGACTGTCTGCATGACTTAAAGTTATTGAGAGGACATCTGTTACCTAAGAATGACTGAAAAGTCCAGGGACTTGAAAAGTTTTCATTCTGTAGCTTTATAGAAGATTCTTAAACAAAATACACTTTAAAGGTAAAGAAGAAGAAAAAAAAATCAAACTTGTGTTTCATTATACATGTTTAGCATATCATTTATATATATAATGAGATCAGTGGCTTTCCTCTGTAAAACTGGACCATCCCTTTCTGACTGGAGATGCCAATTTTCACATCGGACTCCTAGAATTGAAAGTGTTCATTACGATGACTGTAGTTGGGGCTAACAGAGTTGGGCAAGGTTAACCACAAATAAGTGTTCATGAAGGTAGAGTTATCATGCATTTTAAAAAGTTCATACCAACTCACTAATGTCTTTAGTTCTGCAATTAGACACTTACTTCTACCATTTATGAGTTTATATCTTTTTAAATGTGAACTACTGGGAATGCTTCCTCCTTTCTTGCTTTCTTACCTTTTATCTTAACTGACTATGAGAATGAACACATTAAGTAGGTCTCATCTGCCCTACATAACCAAGTGTAAATGAGTTTGTTAGATCCATTATTCAAAGGAGATTTTAAAAAGAAGAATGAAAATGAGGATACGAAGCTGAGAGAAAAGGAAAGGAGGTAAGAGATTCCTTAAGGGGAAAAAATGTTCAATAGACAGAAGATAAATTTTATTTGCTGAACAATATTGTCTGGACCTGATAATGGAATCCAGTAAGGTTTACTATGATCCACCATGTGGACTACTAGACAATCATTCAGATATGCACCTATTTAAATAAGACCATGGCCACTGATACCGTTAATGCCTTTCAAAGTATTTGATGTCAATGAACTCTAGGCATTGTCTCAATAAAATGCCTTGTGGAAGGACTTGCTGAGTAGATAGAAGTTTTTTCTGAGAGGTCTAAAAGGAAAATAATTGTACAATGAGCAAGTAAATGGGAGGAATCAAGATCTCTGTCTCCAAAATGACAGTAGACATGATGACATGAAGCATCATCACTTCTCATGGATCTAAAGCTGGAAAAGATCTCTCAGTATTTGGCATCCAAATGCAAGCCCTCCTCCTTTTTGACACTTCTTCCATCTATAGTAACTGTGAAAGGAGTCAAGTGGCTCTTAAAGAACCCCCTAAAAGGCTGGTGGTGGTATTGGTACTCAGTCCAGAGATGAGAAAGATTAGACTTCTCTGTGGGTACATGGAAATCCTCATCTATCACCTTGAGGACAACAGACAGATCCCACTTAAAATGCAGTTTGAGAGACTTAAATTGGATACCCAAGGTTGGCATTTTTCCATTGTTATTTCCTAGAAATCAGAGTCATTAATCAATGAAATAGAATGACTATAGAATGCCTGGAAACAAATCATCAATATTATCTACTGCTGTATTCTGTGTGTCTCTTCTTTGTCATCCCCTTGGCAATAATTTCATTCTCTATCTTAGCAGTTTCTTTGGCTCTAGTGGAAGACTCATGTCATCTCACTGAAGTCTGTTGTCCATTGATTAGGGCCCCAGAACCAACTGTGTCAGCCTTTTTGGCTCAAGATTCTGGCACTGTTCCCTAAGTATAAAAATGGAGTCAATTTGGCACAGAGATGAACCAAGGTTTGAAAGGAATACGTGCTTGAAACTGGAGTGGGGTTACCCTGAGTGTATCAATGGTTTCACCAACATTAAAATACTTCTTTCACTTCAGTGCTCAAGGCTGAGGGTGTGTTCCACATTCCCAAATAAATTATGTCTCAGATACCAGCCAGGTATGTTTGTGATGTAGGTGATGACAGTTCCTTACCCTCAATCATTCACCTCAATTTGCACTTGGGCCTCTGTTACACATTTGACCTATTCCTTTTATTATTGTTTATTATCGCTCCATGACAAGAAGAGTATGTGGACTGAATATTGACTTGCAAGAGATAATAGCTAAAACGTGCAGCTTCACACTATGAGAGAAAGTGGTTTAGCACAAACCTCAGGGTTGGAGAATAGGAGTTCATTGAACGAAGGTCATCCTTGAGCAGCCTTATAAAGAAAAGGGAAATTTTGTCTGTAATAGTTAAATTATCCTTCCTTGAGCAAAACCAATCTAGCCAAAAAATAATTTAACTGGAATTAAGCTACAGTTAGGTTGTTCTCAGAAACGAAAACAATGTCTATAAGTGAGAATTTTCTAAAGTTGTTAAGAGGTATGAAGAGATTCACTAAAGTTAGAATTGGAAGATCTAGTGGACTGCTCACATGAACTTTGGGTTGAAGTTAGGGGCTTCCCTGATAGCTCAGTTGGTAAAGAATCTCCTTGCAATGCAGGAGACCCCGGTTCAATTCCTGGGTCGGAATGATCTGCTGGAGAAGGGATGGGCTACCCACTCCAGTATTCTTGGGCTTCCCTTGTGACTCAGCTGCTAAAGAATCTGCTTGCAATGTAGGAGACCTGGGTTCGATCCCTGAGTTGGGAAGATCCCCTAGAGAAGGGATAGGCTACCCACTCCAATGTTCTGTCCTGGAGAATTCCATGGACTATACAGTCCATGGGGTCACAAAGAGTCGGAAACGACTGAGCCACTTTCACTTTCACTTTCTGAAATAATTAAACCACTATTCAAAAATGTTATGGTAGAAGAAACCCTGGAGGTGATGGCATTCAACTCCTTATTTTGCAGATAAATAAATGGAGACCCACAGAGATAAAGTGGTTGGTGAAGGTCAAATGGAAATATTGGCTAAGCTGTAACCAGAATCCATTTCTCACATTCCCCCCCCACTCCAAAAAAAAAGTCTTTACACAACAGCTGCTTCACATAGAGAGGTTAAGTTCAGTTGAGATCAAAACACATATTTTGGATTATTTTTATCAGTCAAGGTCCAACTAGAAAAGCAGAAATCATGCTAAGTGTTTGAAAGAGTGGATTTAATACAAAGACTGAATTGTGAAGTTATTGAAAGAGTGAAAGAACAAAAAGAAGTTGCTGGAGTAACCAGATATTAGAAACTTCAGGAAGAAGTTACTACCCCTAGGATTGGGAAAAGTAAAGAGAGGGAACTGGACATTCAAAATCGAGGAGACAGGAGGAGAGAGCCTTCTGCCTCCCCATCTCAGGATGCAGAGCAGAGCAGAAACATCTATGTATGCATCAATCTACTAAGTACTTTATTTTGGAAATGCTAAAATGAACAACAGAGAGGCAGATTTTCACTTTGGGAACCAAAGGAAGATCTTTTCAGGATCACTGTTAAGACCTGATTTTGTTGTTCAGTTGCTCAGTCGTGTCCGACTCTTGCAACTCCAGCAACATGCCAGGCTTTCCTGTCTTTCACTATCTCCTGGATTTTGCTCAAACTCATGCCCATTTAGAACAATGAGTAATAAGTTCACCAACCCAATAAGAGCCCCAAAATTTGAAAGGTAATTTTAGACATGATAAGTGCTAAAATAAAAATATAAAGGGGTTATCTAATAGAAAGTAATGGGTCCGGGGTAGGTTGGTCAAGGAAGGTCTCTCTGAACAGGTAGCACTTTAAGTCCTGGTGGAAAAAAGGAATGAGCAAAGGGAAAATAAGCGCAAAGGCCCTGAGGCAGGATCAAGTTTAGTGAGTTCAAAGAACATAAAGAGAGCCAGAATTGATAGAGTATAGTCTGAAGGCAGAAGGGCAGCATAGTAGATTAGGTTGTATTTAGAAAATATTGATTTTCCCTACCCAGTCTCCATGGGCAGAGTGTATTTTCCTGTCACTTGATTTAGATCTTGGTCATGTGACTTGCTTTGACCAATGGTATTTAGCTGACATGACATGACCAAAGATTTTGAAATTTTCTCATGTAGTTGTGCTTATCCTTTTATACTCCAGCATTTTACCATAAGAATAACATGCTTAGGATAGCTGCTGGTCTAAGTAGGATAAGTGACATTGAGCAGATCTAGACACAATTTGCAGCTTGGAGCCAAGCCTGACTAATTCCAGCTTAGATCAACAAGCTCTAGCCAACCTACCAGTGTTATTGAATGCTTATTATTGCGTGTCACTGAAATGTAGTGTATATTATACAGCAGTAACTAACACATTGGTACAAAATAAAATTAGAGAAATACTCGGAGGCCTTGAAAGCCACAGTAAGGAGTTCATATTTTTGAGAATTTGAGTTTTTTAACACAATTATGGGGGTGTAAAGCAAAATTGTGTTTGTTAAATGAAAGAGTTTGTGTAGCAGAGAGATGTTGACTTTAGCTCTCAAAATTAGAAAGTTATGTTGGGGAAAATATGAGGGTATAAGTGACAGCCTCCATTATCTTGACAAATTACACTTCAATTCAATCAAAAGTGTAGAAAACTAGTCCAATTCCAGGCAGACGTCAAACTATAAGGAGACCCAATCTGCTTACAATGTGTGAGATGTGGGTTCAATCCTGGGTTGGGAAGATCCCCTGGAGGAGGACATGGCAACCCACTCCAGTATTCTGGCCTGGAGAATCCATATGGACAGAGGAGCCTGGCGGGCTACAGTCCATGAGGTTGTAAAGAGTTGGACACGACCGTTTGACTATGCACAGACACAATCTGATCAAGCAAGACTGGTGACATTGTTTTTGGCAGCACAGCATGGAATAGGTTGAGCACCAAACAGAGCAAGCATTGTGTCCAGGAAAACAATAAAGAGAACCCCAATAGCTGGGAGATGCCTGGAAATAATAAGACAGGAAATAGGTCCCAGGCAGATAATCTAAGAAGGTCATGCAGGACAGAGGAGCCCCAGGTTCCCAGCTAAGCTTCTGGCCTCAGAAGGAGCCAGACTGGCAGGCTGAACCACAAAGAGGTTCAGCATTTGAAAAGGCTGAAAAGTGAAAGTGTGAAAGTATTAGTTGCTCAATTGTGTCTGACTCTTTGTGACCCCATGGACTGTAGACCACCAGGTTCCACGGCCCATGAAATTCTCTAGGCAAGAATACTAGAGTGGGTTGCCATTTCCTTCTCCAATGCATGAAAGTGAAAAGTGAAAGTGAAGTCACTCAGTCGTGCACGACTCTTAGTGACCCCGTGGACTGCAGCCTACCAGGCTCCTCGGTCCATGGGATTTTCCAGGCAAGAGTACTGGAGTGGGGTGCCATTGCCTTCTCCATAGGAAGAAGTTACCAAGGAATAAAGTCAACAGAGAACAGGAAGATGAAGCAAAATATTTTGGCAACATCATCTGAACATCTGAATTCAGCTGCTCCAGAAGATGATGCTGTTCTATAGCTTTTCAGTTACAGAAGCCAACACATTTCCTTTTCTGACTCAAGGCAGTTCAGGGTTTTCTGTCATTTACAGCCAAACGAGTCAGGGAAGTCACCTCACCTCTCTGAAACCCTCTCTGCTCTCATCTGTAAATTGATGGCTCCTAAGAATCCCTTCCACCTGGAGCAGCCTTCAGACTTCAATTGGATTGTGAGACAGAACAAAACAATTCATGTAGCTGTCCACAGCCTCCTCCAAAGAGAGTCATGCAACCACCAGCATATACTCCTTCTCCCTTCCTTTCATCCTCCTTTCAATGAGAAAGGCTTCCTCCTTGCTAGAAAAAGGCTTAGTCAACCTACATGATAAATAAATGAAGAAAATGGAAGACGAAAGTAGGAGATGAAAGCAGGGCTGGCCCAGAAGTTGAGAGAGGTTTTGTGAAAGACTGTGTGGAACCTTACACAAGAATCTGTGCAGAGTGTGGTGGACATAAACACAAGTCAGAAGTTTCCTATGTGAGTTGCTATGGATCCACATTTGGCTTTTGAAAAGTGCAAGTCAAGGATTTGGCTGATTTTCACAGGACTATGTTTATTTGATCATTAGTGTTCTCTAAGGCTTAGCCCCAGAGTGAATGAGTTTTGAAGGGTCCTTGTGGACCACCACTCTCCTTCGGACACTGTGACTGCTCCTTCCATGGGAGTGTTGTGGTATATCCTGAGCAGTGCTTCAGATGGCACTGGGGTGAAAAGGAAGGTGCTCTCACCTAAGCAGCTGTGTCTGTGGAATGCCAATGAACGAACTGTCAGGAGATTGTTCTTAGGTTTCCCAACTGTCATATGGGCTAAAAAGATCAATTGATGGATGAGTGGTTTAGCCAGCTCTATGGTTAAGCATTTGTAGTGGCACTTGCCTAGTTGTCCCAGACATTTTAACAAATAAATTGGATTGAATACTTGGCAGTTGATCAATGACTCAGTTCTCAGCTATCATGGTGCACCCAGCTCCTGAGACACAGTGGTCACCAGTGCATTTGATGCAGGCTCTGCAGGAGCTTCTTCTGCTATTGATTCACCTTTACAAAGTTCATAAGCAAGAAAATTGCATTACTATGAAATTACATAAAAAATGCATCATTAGGATTGTGCAGGTATTTAAAAGTAAAAGATGTGTACATTTGTAAACATTAAATTAAAGAACCATCAAGAAGAGATTATTTACCTTTCAAGAAATAGTTTGATAAGCCTTCTGAGAGGACACCTTAAATTGCATTATTTTGGTGATAAAAACCCTCCAATTATCTACTATTAGCTGTCAATTTCAGTAGAAAGTCTTGTTATTCATGATCCTCCATAAGATAGTCCAAATATGTCTTTCTAGTCTGGTATCCTTCTGGACTTGCAGTTCACTTATCTCCTCAATTGTAGACTAAATTGAGTTTACATGTGCTTTTTTTTCCCAGAAGGGGGAAGGTGGAAAGATCTACAACTTGTATCAAATACTAGAAAAGGTGAAGAAACTCAGAGAGCTTACAAACCACTGCTCCAGGTCAGCGGTCTGTGAATCTGGATAGAAAAATTAAATCTTCATTTTTACTAATCTCTAACTGAAATTTATCATTTCTTTCTATTGTGAATGTAGCCAACAAAACACAGCAAGTGATTATAGTACCTATTATTTTGTTACAGTAGGAATTATCGATCTTTTCCTAGCACACTGCTGGTACAGCAGACATCTCAAAATATCACACATGCTTATCATTACTTCAAAATTATGGTAGTTCTTAGTCTTGCCACTAGAACTAGTCACTGAATGCATTAATCCAAGAGGGCAGGTGTTTTTTTTTTTATCATATACCCTAACTTTTTAATATTTATTTTGATAACTGTTTTTAAACATAATTTTTTAGTATTTTTAATGCAACTAAAAGCACTACTATGTATAACATAGATGACTAATGAGAACTTACTACAGGGAACTTTACTCAATCCTCTGTGGTGATCTAAATGGGAAGGAAATCCAAAAAAGAGAGGATATATGCATATATATATATATGCATATATAACTGATTCACTCCTATATAGCAGAAAATAGCAGCATTGTAAAGCAACTGTAATTCAATAAAAATTCATATATGTGGAATCTAGAAAAATGTTGTAGATAATCTTATTTGCAAAACAAAAATAGAAACGCAGATGTAGAGAAAAAGTGTAGGGATACCAAGGGGAAGTGGGAGGAGTTGGGAGATTGGGATTGATACATAAACACGGTTGATACTATGTGTAAGATAGATAAATAATGAGAACATACAATATAGCACGGGGAATCCTACTTAATGTACTGTGTTGGCCTGAATGGGAAGGAAGGTCAAAAGGGAAGGATTATATGTATATGCTGCTGCTGCTAAGTCGCTTCAGTCGTGCCCGACTCTGTGCGACCCCATAGACGGCAGCCCACCAGGCTCCACCGTCCCCGGGGTCCTCCAGGCAAGAATACTGGAGTGGGTTGCCATTTCCTTCTCCATTGCACAAAAGTGAAAAGTGAAAGTGAAGTCGCTCAGTCATGTCCGACTCTTCGTGACCCCAGGGACTGCAGCCTACCAGGCTCCTCCGTCCATGGGATTTTCCAGGCAAAAGAGTACTGGAGTGGGGTGCCATTGCCTTCTCTGTCAAATGGCGCTAGGGGTAAAGAACCCGCCTGCCAATGCAGGAGACATAAGAGACTCGGGCTTGATCCTTGGATGGGGAAGGATCCCCTGGAGAAGGAAATGGCAACCCACTCCAGTATTCTTGCCTGGAGAATCCCATGGACAGAGGAGCCTGGCAAACTACAGTCCATGGGGTTGCAAAGAGTGGGACATGACTTAGGTGAAGCAAGCAAGCAATATATATGTATATGGCTGATTCATTTTGCTACACACTATAGTTGTAAAGCAACTATATTCCAATAAAGGTTAATTAAAACTTTTGTTCCTGTTTTTTAAAAAATAATATAAACAAAATATTAATCTGCAAAGTGGATCCATAGACTTAGTCATATTGCCAAAGTACGTAGTACAAAAAAAAAAAAAAGATTAACA
The DNA here is from genome assembly GCF_054371585.1 of Giraffa tippelskirchi. Classification (NCBI taxonomy): domain Eukaryota; kingdom Metazoa; phylum Chordata; class Mammalia; order Artiodactyla; family Giraffidae; genus Giraffa; species Giraffa tippelskirchi. Next base: position 195,022,758 of record NC_137275.1, read on the forward strand.
TTTGATCTTAGCTTACTGTCCCCAACTCTCTCTCCAGGCTAAAACAGATCCTAGTTTGACAAGTATTCCAAGCTTTCTGATTACAGCACTCTTGGTCCACCTGTTTGTGCCAAATCCTGCTCACCTTCAAGGACCATCTTAAGTGCCTCTTCAATATGAGACTCTTTTTTTTCAACCACCAGAGAGGTAACTGCTCCATCCTTTAATTCTATACTGCCATGTGCTTGCAACTCTCCTACGTTGTTCTAAATTAAAAGCTTGGCGACATAGCCTTGCTCCACATGGTAGAAGGGTGTGTATACTTCCACCAGCCAGTCTGGATCCGAATCCTGTCTGCATTCATTTCCTGGGGCTGTATAAAACTCTGGGTGGCTTTGTCTCCTCACAGTTCTAGATGCTGCTGCTGCTGCTGCTGCTGCTAAGTCGCTTCAGTCGTGTCCGACTCTGTGCGACCCCATAGACGGCAGCCCACCAGGCTCCACCGTCCCTGGGATTCTCCAGGCAAGAATACTGGAGTGGGTTGCCATTTCCTTCTCCAGTTCTAGATGCTAGAAATCTGAAATCAAGGTGTTGGTAGCGGTGGCTTTTTCTCTCTCCTTGGCTTGTATATGGCCATCTTCTCCCTGTGTCCTTATGTGGTCTTCCTTTCTACCTATTACATTCTGAGGTACTAGGGGTCAGACTTCCACACACGACTTTTAGAGAGACACAGTTCAGCCCACAGCACTATGTATACCACAAGCCAGGTGTTTTACCTTAGAAAAAGTTCTCAACATCTCTTTTAGCCTTGGTTCCCTTGCCTGTAAAATGGAACTTATTTCATGTAAGTGGTAGGAAGTACAACTGTTGTAGGAGTGAAATGAGTCATCTCCCAAAAAGTACCAGGAACAATGCTGGAACGTGTCAGCAAAGTTAGTGATGGACATTTCCAGCACACTTGCTGGAAAGTTCCTAGAAGCCAAACATGACTTCATATTTATCTCTTTATTCTGTTGTTCCTAGGACACTGCTTTTAACATGATAAATACATTTTGAGTTGATCACTTAATTAATTTTTCAGAAACTGCTGTGTTGATGGGGGCTAAAAGAGAGAGATTCTGAGATACTGACAAAACATGATAAGCTGCATACAGCTCAGAGAAGACCTAGCCCCATTTTTTTCTTGCCTTTCGAGAACCAAAGCCCCTTTTAAAAATGTGAACTTTAGTGTCCTCAGCCTAACCATGTATACAACAGCACTTAAACCCCTCAAAAAATGTCTTCTCTCTACAGGAATTGCAGGGGGTTAGAGGTCTTGTTTCTGTGATAAATTTAAACAGGGGATGTTATCCAAACTTTGTAACCTAAGTAAAAGGAAAATTCTCAGATCACTGGGGATATCTTCATATGGAACCTGGTTCCAATTTTATCCTATTAAACTTAAATGAATAGACTACTTTGGGGATATAGATGATGTTATAGGAAGTAGAAAATGCTCTGAGAACTCAGTGTAAAAACCACTTAGTTCAATTGTTTCTACTCTTTTTTAATATAATACATATATGCTTACAAGGCCAGTCCAGGCTTAATGGAAACTTTGGAAAGACATTTTGTTTTGTGAGAATTTAAGTTGATAGGCCGCCATGGAATTAGCTTTATTTTTGTGAAATTGCCTTATAATTATTAGGAGCTGGCGCTACACGGCTGCCTCAAATGAATCTGAGTTCTGTGAAAATAATTTTCCTAATATTTGCATAACATACTTTAAAAAACCACCAACAACAAAAAACCTTAAGATGGTTAAATGTAATAGTATTTTATTTCATATTCTTATTTTAATGGTGCTTTTGGCTCCAAGCCCTTCATTACTACCATTATCTTTCCCTTTATATTTCATCCCATTTTCCCCTACCATAAAACACTCTGAATATGATTGGATTCCGAACTGAGCTGGTTTCTAGTGCAATAACATTCATGACTCCTCTTTCTGTGAGCAGGGAGGGGACAGGAAGGATGGAAGGGAAGGAGTCCCTTTTCTCTCTGTGAGAATAAGCTCTGGGAATGCCCTTTAAAAGAAGAATCTTTTCTGGATGATTTTTCTAGAATACATCCTCCTCCCCATCCATGATCCGACTTTGACTCTATCAACTCTCTAAAGGCACTTAACTATTGGGACATTTCTCTTTCAATTCTAGAGTGTAATTTTAGCAAGATTGAGAAGACCAGGGAGTCTATACAGAAATCTCTGAGTGAAACTCAATAGAAACTCCTGGAGGCAGAGCCAGGGGCAGAGCTGCCAGGAAGCAGACCCCTGAGCAGTTATCTCTACACAGCACAGGACCCTCCTGCCAGCATTAAGCTGAATTACTGAATCCATTTCCTAGGGTCTTTGCACCATCTCCATATCATTGAAATACCCATCATCTGTATAAGTGAGGTTCATACTTCACCATCCTCTTCTAACTTTTATCAACTTCTGAAATACAAACTGCAAATTAGAGGATCTATGTCCTACTCTAACCCTATTTCCATGCAGGTGGGAAGAAGTAAGGATAGAGCAGGTAGCCTCTGACAGGGCCCTCAGTGATTCCTACCTCCTGGCTTTCACATCCTTGTGTAATCTCTCCCTTTGCATGTGGACTGGATGTAGTGATTTGTGAATAGAATATGGCAGAAGTACTGGGATGTGAGATATCACTTCTCAGATCAGCGTACAAGAAGACTGGCTTCCCTACTGGACGTACTCTCTCTTGTTCTGTCATGGATGGCTCACCCACCACTAGGCCAGTCACCATGTCATGAGGTGGCCCTGTGGAGTCTTTTCCTGTCTTTAGACTTGAACTAAAGCATTGGCTTTTCTTGGATCAGCCTGCCAATTTCACATGGGGAAGACTCAATGCTGGCTAACTGACAAAAAAATCATGTGAGAGTACTTAGCAGCAGAGTGTGTTACTCAAGGGTCTCCAGCAAAACAGAACCAATAGTGTGTGTGTGTGTGTGTGTGTGTGTGTGTGTAGATTTATTATAATGAATCAACTTATGTGATTGTAGAGGCTGGGAAGTCCCAGGATCTGCCATCAGCAAACTGAAGACCCAGAAGAATGGATCATGCAGTCATGCAGTTCCAGTCCTGAGCACCAGAAGAACAAAGTGATGTTAAGTTCTAGTCCAAAAGCTTGTAGGCTGAGTCAAGAAGATTCAGTGTTTTAGCTCAAGCCTAAGGGCAGGAAAAGACTACTGTTCTAGCACAAGGCAACCATGCAGGAGGAGTTCCCCTCACTTATGTGAGAGTCAGTCTTTTCAAGACTTCAACTGATTGAATGAGGCCCACCCACTTTGGACTTTAATCTCAATCAAGAATACCCTCATAGATACACCCAGAAGAATGATTGACCAAGTATCTGCCCCAGTCAAGTTGACACATAAAATTAACCACTGCACTGATAGCTTCAATACGTCTGGGTGATAACAGTCACTGTCAACAGATCAACAGTAACCCCAGCAAGACCTAGACAGAATTGCCACAAATGACTTTTCTTGTTTTACGTGTGTCTCAAATATTGAATGGGACCGAAAATAAAAGCTATCCACTGTGCATCCAATATTCAAATTTGGCCGGGCATCCTGTATTTTTATGTGCTAAATGTTGCAATCCTAGACCTTTATTGAGAGGCACCAGCCATCTAAGCTCTATTAGCTTTTTCCAATGCCCAGAAAATGTGAAATAACAAATACTTGTTACTCTCAGGCACTATATTTTGCAGTAATTTGGTATGCAGCGATGATAACTGATACAAAGGGGCATTTGTAACAGAAGTAACAGCACACAAGGCCAGGGTAAAGTCACACAAGTGCTGATTGTAGTACCAGCAGAGCCAAATGTGTGTCCAAGTCTTTATTTTTTTTCATGTTCTGGACTTGGTTGAAAAGGTACCCATTCACAGGATGTGCTATTTATGTGATGGGGGTGTGTGTGAGCCATAGCCAAGAATTCTTGGAGTATCCCAATGCCTGGAAGATAAATTTCCACATCCAGAGATGGTACAGAGGGTAGTTTCTCAAATTTTAAGATTCATTTGAATCTCCTAGTAATCTTTCCAAAATGCAAATTCTGATTTTGTAGGTTTAAAATGGGGTGTCTGTGAGGGTCCTGGAATTGATGCCCCTCAGATACCCAGGGACAACCTTATATGCTTTGCTCTGCTGCTGACCTGGTGATCAGAAATCTGAATATAGAAAATTGTATCCGAATTGGTGAGTTGAACATGAAGCAAGGTACCAAGTGTTCAGGATCAAAAGAAGAGAAAATTATTAACCAAAATGTGCTTAACTTTGAGAGGGAGACATGCAGCCACAGTCATGACGCTGTCACAATCACATGGCATAACTTTTGGTCAATGATGCAGCAGGGCCAAAATATCTTCTATGTCCTAAATTCTTCTGCAGTTGCTATGGCAACCCTCTCCTGCATTTAGCCTAGGAAAAGATGACAGTGAGATGCAGAGCATGTTTTGTTTTTTTTTTTTCCTTAGAAACAAATGAAGGTTAGGGCCTGAGGGGAGCATACCTCTGGTCCTGCCACGGGCAAGAATCACGTGGAAAAGTTGTTTGCCATCTTAGAAAGGCAGAGTTACTCTCTCACTGGAAAATAAACCAGATTTGGATTTAACTTTTTCATTCTGGGAGGCAGGGAGCATTCTTTTAAGAGACAAGGCAAGATTTCATAACGATTAGGGAGCTAGATATTTCTGGAATCTTGACATAGGAAGCTCAGTCAGGTGGGCCAGTCAATCCCCAGCACATGCCTCATCTTGAGGAGGCTCTCCCTGCCCCCACTTGGCACTCTCCCAGGTCTCAATATGAGAGTGGAAAGCAGGGTAAGTGTGTAAGTCTGGCACCCCAGGCGTGGTGAGGAACCCTCTCTACAGTAGATCCCTCATCTCAGGTTCAAGTTGCCCTGGTGGATATAACAGAGCTCTTCCTCCATTTGCCTCAGCCAGGCACCAGCTGTGTGACCTTGGGAAGGTCATTCACTTCTTATTATATCAGTTTCCACATTTATTGTTCCCCCCATGATTAATGCCCCCAAGCTTAATAAATGGGGGATATTAAAGCCCTTTTGGTGAAGATGAAGGTGTATGCTCCACAAAAACATCTAACATAGTTCCTGGAATACAGTAGGTAGTCAGGAAATAATAGTTTCCCTTCTTTGCCTCCCTAAGAAGGGCCCTGGGTCTCAGCCAGCTTTTCTTGCCCCTAAGAAGCTGCCCCATCCATGAGTCTCATGAGGTTCTTCTTCTGAGGCCAGAATATATTTTCCTCGGCCCCCAGATAAGGGCCTAAGACTATTATTTAAGGGATTTTCTAATAGTTATGCTAAGGGGACATCTAAAGACTTTTAAGGGCTTCCCAGGTGGCACTAGTGGTGTAGAACCCATTTGCCAAAGCAGATGTAAGAAAAGCAGATTTGATCCCTAGGTCAAGAAGATCCCGTGGAGGAGGGAATGGCAACCTACTCCAGTATTCTTGCCTGGGAAATACCATGGAAAGAGGAGCCTGGGGTCTACAGTCCATAGAATTGCAGAGTCAGACACAACTGACATGACTTAGCACAGTGCAAAGACTTTCAAAATAGCAACTATTAAGGCATTTTGGCCAGAATTACAAAGCTGGCTCCTGAATCCTATCTCCCCTTTGAAATGGCAAAGAAAACATCGGTTGTACCTATACCCTATGGGCAGGCACACACAAAGCCCCCTTCCCTGACTCCTTTCATTACTGACTGCACCCATCCAAAAAGGGTCTGGACTGAAGGTACAAACAAGGCAGAAACAATAGGTGCCACTGGCCTCTGATGTGCAATATTTTGTCCTGAACCTTCATCTTTTCTCAGGGACCTATCTATGGGAGTCAGGGCTCCAAGTATTACTCCTGTGGCCCGATTACAGATAAAGCCTACATCTCTACCCCTTGATATTGGACTCAGACATGCGACTTGCTGTGGCCAAGGGCACATGGACAGAAGTGACAGTGTGCCAGTTTCAAGTCTTTGCTGTCACCATGAGAAGAACACAAGCCGGTCAGCTCTCTGGTCCTGGGAGGAGGACGGGAAATAGAGCAGAGTTGTTCTGGCTCCTTCCCAGACCTGAGGAACAGAGCCAACAAGCAGAGCGCAGCTGGGATGGACAGACCCCTCACCCATCCACAGACACATGAGCCAGCCCAGCGCAGGTGAGGGAGTTGCCCACCAGCCCAGGCTAGACCCACAGACCCCCAGCTGATCCAAGCTGCAAGAGTGAAAAGATTGTTGCCTTATGTCATTGAGTCTGTCTTGCAACGATAACTACCTGATCAATTGTCTCACTAAAGACCAATTGCTTTGGGCCATTTTCTTACAAAAGGAAGGAACACTCGGACAACAGAAGTTCAAGCTAGGCTTTAGGCAGTAGCCTTGCCACTCAGGGGTGGGTAAACTCTAATTTCATGCTGGGGTAGTTCCTCCAATAACTAAACCCAGCATCTTCTCAGGTTTATATAGTGTTGTGATTGATATAATATTTGCAAGATTTGATATACATATATATATAAACTGTGGAATTGACTTTTTAGCAGAGTTACATTGTAGGTACATATTAATAAGTTATGGTCTTCTCACAGTTAAAAATAAACATCAATGGTTATTTAAGGTTCAAGTTTATTTTTGAGTAAGTAATGAAACTTGTATGTTCAAAGAGCAACATCAACACGATCGAATCACAGGTGACTGTATTAAGCTTGCTCCGTGGCTAGCTCTTCCTCTGCCCTGTAAATAATCTGATAGGCGCTGAAGTTTATCCACCCATCCGCAGGTAATAAAACGACTTTAGTTGACTCCCACTTCTCAATTTATCTCATTTCAGTATTTAGTGTGTCCAGTAATAATCCAACTCTCAATTTCATTTATAAATGAAGCTTCCCTCTTTGCTAGTCCCGATCTGCTTCAAGGCAGGAGCCTCCCAGAGAGGAAGGAAGGCATGATTAGCTTCTTCATTTTCCAAACTTTCAGTTTCTCCTGATCTTTCACTTACTAAGATTTCCCTACCCATTTGGGGTCTGGCCGGATGGTTGAGGGAAGAAGACAAGGGAAGTAAAGAACAGAAAACTCTTACTTCACTGACATTGATCTTGTGGTGGTATTTCCTGGCTGTGGCATATGTACCATCATGGTGTGCTTAGCTTGAGTTTGGGGGGACACAGTTCCACAGGGCTCCCCCACCTGGGGGTCCCTGGCACATTAGTGTCACATCTTCCCCGCCTGGCACATCTGTGATGCCTCCTGCTGTGCAGGTTCCCCAGGCCTAACTGCAGCCTTCCTTTGGGTCTGCAATACAGATCACATCAGCCAGCCTGATGTCCTTTAGATTCTCTCATGGGGGTCAGACACCATCTCCCAGACTTGAGGGGTCACATATCCAGGATTCCAATGACCTCTTGCAGCCCAGCTTGTTAGGAAAGAGAGACTTCCTCATCCCACCTCCATGAAAGGTGGGAGTGGGAACAACAGCATAGCTCCCACCAGAGAATTCCCTTCTCTGATGTTCAGCTTCTGACCTCTCACAGATCAGGAGTAGGTGGTCAGTCAAGGTCCATAAATCAGTACTTAAATGGCCACCTATGAGGCAGAGGCAGTCTTTGACTCTAGAATGTGACAGAAATGACACATATGTCGTAGGGCTCCACCAACTCTAAGACAGAAAACCATTCCTGCATCCTGTCTCTCTCTCTCTCACACACACACACACACACACACACACACACACACACACACACACACACATACTTCTTTATCTTCAAAGTAAGTTCAGCCAAAAGAGAAGGCAGGGAAGACCACCATCTTGTAGTCTGCTGAGATATTTCTGAGGAAACTATTAACCAGGTGTCATGGTTTGCCCATCTCCCCCCACCCCACCATGCTCTCACTTATAATCGTTCACAGCCGCATGGATTTGACATTTCCATTCCTACCCATGATGTAAGCTCAACGCCTTCTGAAAGGGAGAGGGCCTTACGTGGGACAAAGAACCAAAAGAAGACAAAGGCAGGCAAGAAGGCAGTTTTGTAATCATACCTGACACCAAACAGTCCAGACAGGTCAGAGTTTTCATCATATCACCTCTCCACCCAGCTGTGTCCTCAGCTGCCACATCATTAATTAAAATTCAGAACAATAAGCATTTCAGGACTTGAGCAGTTTCTGGAAATGCTAGAAAAAGCTCGGAAAAGTCATGGAGCCAGAGACACCAAACAACTATTGCAGATGGCCGGCGCTACCAAGATGACTCGGGCAATTCCACACGTGGAAAACATTTCTCTCCCAGAAAGACTGTTGAAATAATCATTTTCAATGATTCATTAATAGTTAAAAGCTTATGGCTCTTTCTTAGGCAATTTTGGATTGGGTAGTCTTTTCTTTCAGAAGATCAGTTAGTAAGAAAGGAGATAAAACGCCTTGGTGATGGTGATCAACGGTGTTGTTGTGGCCTGTCCACTGGCTGCAGTTACCATATTGCTTAGCTGCTTCTCCGGGTGACCAGCCATGTAAAAGGGTAGCCTTGAACTAAATTAAAGAATGGGCAAGGAGGTGAAGAGAATGTGAAAGTCCTCAATTAAAAAGGACAGGAAACAATAGTGTGAAAGAATCTCTCTCCTTATTCATTTTGGTGTTATCTCTTCTCAAAGAGAATAATTAGCAAATGGGAGGAAAGGAGACAGAGAGGGACACGTTATTGGCTCGAGGCATTCAGGGAAAGAGAAAAGTGAAACACCAAGGTAGGAAGAACTGAAGTGAGAAGGAAGAATTAGAGAATTACCACCAATAAGAAATTTAGATTTTGTAAACAGAAAAAAATACACCCATGTAATAAATATTAGTTTAAGTGCCTGTCTGCCAAAATTTAGTGTCTAAAGTATTTATCTTGGGATTGTTTATTATTACAACAAATTAGAAACAACATAAGTGACCAGTAGTATTTTAAACGGTTAAATAAGTGATGGTCATTAAGACAATGATTTGAGGGAGGAGGCTGGGGGAAAGGGATGTTTGGGGAGTTTGGAATGGACATGTACACATTGCTATGTTTAAGATGGATAACAAACAAGGTCCTACTGTATAGCACAGGAAACTCTGCTCAATATTATGTAGCAACCTAAATGGGAAAATCTGCCTGCAGTGCAGGAGACCTGGGTTCGATTCCTGGGTTGAGGAGATTCCCTGAAGAAGGGAATGGTGACCCACTCCAGTACTCTTACCTGAAGAATTCCATGGAAAGAGGAGCCTGGTGGGATACAGTACATGGAGTCACAAAGAGTCGGACACTACTGAAGTGACTAACACTAAATGGGAAAATAACTTGAAAAAGAATAAATACATGTATGTGTATAACTGAATCACTTTGCTGTATACCTAAAACTATCATAACATTGTTAATCAACTGTACTTCCATACAAAATGAAAAGTTTAAAAAAACGACAATGAAATGATATGTAGCTATTACAAATTACATATGCAAATATACTTATTGACAGAGCACTACATACATACTATATTAGTAACTAAGGAAGATTGTAAAAGCAGATTGTAAAAAGTACAGGCACCCTGATCAAAATTGAAATAAATCAGTTATATATGTATGTGTGTGTGTTCAGTCACTCAGTCATGTCGGACTTTTTGCAACCCTGTGGACTGTAGCCCACCAGGCTCCTCAGTCTGTGGAATTTTCTTGGCAAGAATACTGGAGCAGGTTACCATTTCCTACTCCAGGGGATCTTCCCGACACAGAAATCAAACCCGCGTCTGTTGCATCTCCTGTCTTGGCAGGTGGATTCTTTACCAGTGCGCCACCTGGGAAGCCCATTTCAGATACATGTGTGTAGAAAAATGTCTGGAAGGATGTACGCCAAATCATTACAAGTAATTATTGTCGAGTGATGAGATTATAGGTGATTTTAATTTTTCATTTTTCCTTCTTGAATATTTTTACGTATTTTCCAATAAAAATATCTGTATGTTTATCAGGTAATTAAAATGTGTAAAATTGTTATGAAAATAGGAAAACTTTCCAAGAGAAAGAATCTTTCACTGAGAAGCTGTGCCTAATACTGGATCCCAGGGCTGATGCAAACTGTCAGTTCTGCTACCAGAGCTGGGACCAGTAACACCTGTAAAGCAAGAGGGCCTCTTACTCTAAAGGAGGGAGCAGTCGGAAACCATTTCTTATCACTTTTTTTTTTTTGATGCTCCCCTGAGTACTACAGCAGAAGAGAAGGCTGAGGAAGGAAAGATTTCATGTCTATGAACTCCTGCTTATGCTATTTGTTTTATATATATCTATAAATGTATATATATATATGTATTATATAGATTCCTAGGCTATCTTTATAACAGCACAGTGGTATAGTTGCTTTTTTTAACTGAAGTATAGTTGACTTACAATGTTGTGTTAGTTTCTGGTGTACAGTAAATTGATTCAGTTATGCATATACTGGGTAGCCAAAAAGTCCCTTCAGCTTTTAAACAAAAAATAAAAGATACATTTTTCATTTTCACTAAGAACTTTATTAAACAACAAATTAACCATTTTGTTCTACTACCTTGTGCTCTTTTTCAGTCAACTTCATCTTTCCAAATTTTTTTAGTCTCTTTGAGCAAAGAACTGTTCCAGGTGCCTTTTACAGTCTTTCAGTGAATTGAGGTTTTTTTCGTTGAGAGAATTTTGTAAAGACCGAAATAAATGGAACTCTGAAGGTGCAATGTCTGGTAAATATGGTCGATAAATCAGAACTTCCCAGCCAAGTTGTAACAATTTCTGCCTGATTATCAGAGAAACATGCGGTCTTGTATTATCCTGATGGGAGACCATGCATGTTCTGTTGACTAATTTTGGACACTTTTCATTGAGTACTGCTTTCAGTTCAGTTCAGTTCAGTCGCTCAGTCGTGTCCGACTCTTTGCGACCCCATGAATTGCAGCACGCCAGGCCTCTCTGTCCATCACCAACTCCCGGAGTCTACCCAAACCCATGTCCATCGAGCCAGTGATGCCATCCAACCATCTCATCCTCTGTCGTCCCCTTCTCCTCCTGCCCCCAATCCTACCCAGCATTGGGGTCTTTTCCAATGAGTCAACCCTTCGCATCAGGTGACCAAAGTATTGGAGTTTCAGCTTCAACATCAGACCTTCCAATGAACACCCAAGATTGATCTCTTTTAGGATGGATTGATTGGATTTCCTTGCAGTCCAAGGGACTCTCAAGAGTCTTCTCCAACACCACAGTTCAAAAGCATCCATTCTTCGGCGCTCAGCTTTCTTCACCGTCCAACTCTCACATCCATACATGACCACTGGAAAAACCATAGCCTTGACTAGACGGACTTTTGTTGGCAAAGTAATGTCTCTGCTTTTAAATATGCTACCTAGGTTGGCCATAACCTTCCTTCCAAGGAGTAAGCATCTTTCAATTTCATGGCTGCAGTCACCATCAGCAGTGATTCTGGAGCCCAAAAAAATAAAGTCAGCCACTGTTTCCACTGTTTCCCCATCTATTTCCCATGAAGTGATGGGACCAGATGCCATGATCTTAGTTTTCTGAATGTTGAGCTTTAAGCCAACTTTTTCACTCTCCTCTTTCACTTTCATCAAGAGGCTCTTTAGTTCTTCCTCACTTTCTGCCATAAGGGTGGTGTCATCCGCATATCTGAGGTTATTGATATTTCTCCCGGCAATCGGTCTAATTGGGAACAGTACTTGTTGGAATTAATCATTTGGCTTTTCAGAAGGAGTTCATAATAGAGAACTCCCTTCTGGTTCCACCATGTTCACATCACCTTCTTTGGATGACAACTGGCTTTTGGTATGATTGGTGGTGGTTCATTTCATTTGCTCCAGTCTCTTCCATTTCACATTATTGTACAGTATCCACTTTTCATTGCCCATCACAATTTGTTTTAAAATGAAACATTTTTGTTACATTTCAGTAGAGATTGGCATTCAGAAATATGGTCAAGAAGGTTTTTTTTCACTTATGTGAAACCCAAGCATCAAAGCGATTAATATAACAAAGCTGGGGGAAATGATTTTCAGCACTTGATTTGGATATTTTGAGTATGTTAGCTATTTGTCACGTGGCATAATGTTGATCATTCCCAGTTAATGTCTTGATATGATCGCTATCAACTTCAACTGGTCTACCCAGCCATGGAGAATCATCCAGCGAGAAATCTCCAGCACAAAGCTTTCTGCAAGCCATTTTTCACATGTTCAATCGGTCACAGTAACTTCTCCATACACAGAACAAATCTTTTCCTTGCATTTTAGTTGCAATTTTGCCTTTGTTGAAACCATAAAGTGTAATATGCCAAAAATATTACTTTTTTCTTTCATCTTCAACATTATCAATAAAATGGCTACCCAAAAATTAACCAATTTTGACAATTTTTAAATGCATTACTGAGATAACAGCTGTTGCAATACAATCTAACAAAATTGTTTCAAATTAAGTTAAAGAAAATGAAGCACTACTAGAGCTATTTTATAGAAACAACTAAACAAACCTTTCAGAGAAGGCAATGACACCCCACTCCAGTACTCTTGCCTGGAAAATCCCATGGACGGAGGAGCCTGGTAGGCTGCAGTCCATGGGGTCGCGAAGAGTCGGACACGACTGAAGCAATTTAGTAGCAGCAAACAAACCTTTAGGCCAACTCAATATATGTATTCTTTTTCATATTCTTTTCCTTTATGGTTTGTTACAGAATATCAAAGATAGCTCCCTGTGCTACACAGTAGAATCTTGTTGTTTATTATATATATCTATATAGATAGATAGATAGATATAGATATATATATATAGATATATATTAGTGTGTATCTGCTAATTCCAAATTTCTTACTTATCCCTCCCACTCTTCCCCTTTGTTAATCATAATTTTGTTTTCTATGTGACTCTGTTTCTGTTTTGTAAATAAGTTCATTTGTGCCATATATTAGATTTCACATATAAATGGTATCATGTGGCATTTGTCTTTCTCTTTCTGACTTCACATAGTATGATAATCTCTAGGTCCATCCATGTTAGAGCAAATGACACTATTCATTCTTTTTTGGCTAGGTAGTATTCCATTGTGTATATGTCCCACATCTTCTTTACCCATTCATCTGTCTATGGACACTTAGGTTGCTTCCATATCTTGGCTATTGTAAATAATGCTGCTAGGAATATTGGGGTTCATGTATCTTTCTGAGTTAAGAGTTTTCTCCAGATATATGTCCAGAAGTGGGATTGCTGGATCATATGGCATCTCTATTTTTAGTTTTATAAGCACAGTGGTGCACTTTTGAGGGGCACTGGGATGTTATACAAAGAGTGGTTGTCTAAGATATAAAAGTGGTGGATCCTGGCTCCAGCTCAGGCAATTTCAATTCAATAAACATTTATTAAGCATTTTTTATATGTCAGGCACATAGCTAAACACTAACATGCAAAGATGAATACAATGCTATTTCTACATTTAAATAACCCAAAGCATAGTCAGGGAGATAAGCAAACAAATGTGTATCAAACAATTAGGTATACATTATAGTAGAGATATAAATAAAATATTATGAGATTTCAGTGATGAGGAAGCCATATCTTCAGTTGAGGTAGGCAGGGTTTGGCCATTAGAAAGAATGTTATTTTTGAGGTGAGCCTCTAAATGTAAGAGAAGGGCACAGCAGGCAAATTCACTTTCCTCTTTGGATCTCAGTTTCTTCATCTTGAAATGATGGCTGGACTGGAAAAATTGCCAACCTCTGCATTTCTCAGGGTGGATTGACTGCCCACCATCCTGACAAAAGCTCCAGCCTTGGTTATGTGGCTGATGCAGTCCTGAACTCCTGATCACTCTGTTCAAGCACGGTATTGGGTTGCTGAAATAGTTCCCCTAAATTGAGAATTTGGATTAAAGCAATCACTTGTGTTAGAGAAGCTGGCTTAAAAACTCAACATTCAAAAAACATTAAAAAAAAAACAAAAAACAAAAACTCAACATTCAAAAAACTAAGATCATGGCATCAGGTACCATCAGTTCAGTTCAGTTCAGTCGCTCAGTCGTGTCCGACTCTTTGTGACCCCATGAATTGCAGCACACCAGGCCTCTCTGTCCATCACCAACTCCTGGAGTCTACCCAAACCCATGTCCATCGAGCCAGTGATGCCATCCAACCATCTCATCCTCTGTCGTCCCCTTCTCCTCCTGCCCCCAATCCTACCCAGCATTAGGGTCTTTTCCAATGAGTCAACCCTTCGCATCAGGTGGCCAAAGTATTGGAGTTTCAGCTTCAACATCAGACCTTCCAATGAACACCCAGGATTGATCTCTTTTAGGACGGATTGATTGGATTTCCTTGCAGTCCAAGGGACTCTCAAGAGTCTTCTCCAACACCACAGTTCAAAAGCATCCATTCTTCGGCGCTCAGCTTTCTTCACCGTCCAACTCTCACATCCATACATGACCACTGGAAAAACCATAGCCTTGACTAGACGGACTTTTGTTGGCAAAGTAATGTCTCTGCTTTTAAATATGCTACCTAGGTTGGCCATAACCTTCCTTCCAAGGAGTAAGCATCTTTTAATTTCATGGCTGCAATCACAATCAGCAGTGATTCTGGAGCCCAGAAAAATAAAGTCTGACCATCACTCCATGGCAAATAGATGGAGAAATAATGAAAACCATGACAGACAGACAGAAATTAAAAGATGCTTGCTCCTTGGAAGAAGAGCTATGACCAACCTAGACAGCATATTAAAAAGCAGAGATATTACTTTGCCAACAAAGGACCGTCTAGTCAAAGCTATGGTTTTTTCAGTAGTCATTAATGGATGTGAGAGTTGGACTGTAAAGAAAGCTGAATACCAAAGAACAGAAGTTTTTGAACTGTGGTGTGGAGAAGACTCTTGAGAGTCCCTTGGACTGCAAGGAGATCCAACCAGTTCATCCTAAAGGAAATCAGTCCTGAATATACATTGCAAGGACTGATGCTGCAGCTGAAGCTCCAATACTTTAGCCACCTGATGGGAAGAACCGACTCATTGGAAAAGACCCTGATGCTGAGAAAGATTGAAGGTGGGAGGAGAAGGAGACGACAGAGGATGAGATGGTTAGATGGCATCACCGAATTGATTGACATGAGTTTGAGCAAGCTCAGGTGGTTGGTGATGGATAGGGAAGCCTGGTGTGCTGCAGTCCATGGGGTTGCAAAGAATCGGACATGACTGAGTGACTTAACTGAACTGTGTTAGAAAAATGTCTCCAAACTGGGAAACAAGGCCAAAGGATGACTGCAAACTCAATGCCATACTGAAACCTTGCTCCTCTGGCCAAGTAGTGCTTATTTAATTCTATAGAAAAATGTACCTCTGTTGACATTTCTATTTACTATTGATTAGAGCTCAGACGCTGTGAGGTTATGTGCTAACTTGCAGATTTTTGTCTGGTAGAAATGCAAATCACTTCTGTTCAATAGAAGAGATGACCCAAAGGTTACAGTTGTATTGTGTTGTAGGCTGTTCAGCAGATTTATCTCTCACTTACACACACACAAACAACACCCCCCCACACACACACACATAGCACATGCACACATCATATTTCTGTGTATTTCCTCCCTACTGGATTCTGTAAACTCTAGCTTCTTTAATGTTGTCTGCAGCTTTATCATCTTACTTGTTGCTTTATTAAAAACTTAATACATTTTGACACTTGTTCATCTATATGTGCATGAGACAAGGGCTCAGGGCTGGGGCAATGGGATGACCCAGAGGGATGGGATGGGGAGGGTGGTGGGTGGGGGGTCCAGGAAGGGGAACACATGTAAACCCATGGCTGATTCATGTCAATGTATGGCAAAAACTATTACAATATTGTAAAGTAATTAGCCCCCAACTAAAATAAATAAATTTATAAAAAAAAAAAAAACTTAATACATTTTGACACTTGTTCATCTATATTTGAATGAGTCATGGCTTTATATTTTTTAAAATGATGCTTTGCCATATTAAAAAAAAAAAGATTGCTTCCTTCTTTTTCTGAGAATCGGTTGCAGAGATTTTCTCTTTCCAATATTGGCTGCAGTGGGCTCCTTTTTTGTGTGTGGACTCACTTTGTTGTTGCTGCTCAGTAGCTAAGTCATTTCCAACTCATTGTGACCCCAGGAACAGCAGCAAACCAGGCCTCCCTGTCTTCCACTATCTTCCATTTTAGCTGGACTCACTTTAGCTGCCCACATGTACTTCTTGCTGAACCAAAAGAGTGCAGCACTTTAACAGCATTATCTTTTAGAATTTGAAATAGCTCAACTGGAATTCCGTCACCTCCACTAGCTTTGTTTGTAGTGATTCTTCCTAAGGTTCACTTGACTTCACATTCCAGGATATCTGGCTCTACGTAAGTGATCACACCATTGTGATTATCTGGGCCGTGAAGATCTCTTTTGTATAGTTCTTCTGTGTATTCTTGCCACCTCTTCTTCATATCTTCTGTTTCTGTTAGGTCCATATCATTTCTGTCCTTTATTGTGCCCATCTTTGCATGAAATGTTCCCTTGGTATCTCTAATTTTCTTGAAGAGATCTCTAGTCTTTCCCATTTTATTGTTTTCCTCTATTTCTCTGCACCAATTACTGAGGAAGGCTTTCTTATCTCTCCTTGCTATTCTTTGGAACTCTGCATTCAAATGGGTATATCTTTCCTTTTCTCCTTTGCTTTTCACTTCTTTTCTTTTCTCAGCCATTATTAAGGCCTCCACAGACAACCATTTTGTCTTTTGCATTTCTTCATCTTGGGGATGATCTTGATCACTGTCTCCTGTAAAATGTCATAAACCTCTCTCCATAGTTCTTCAGGCATTTTCTCTATCAGATCTAATCCCTTGAATCCATATGTCACTTCACTGTATAATCATAAGGGATTTGATTTAGCTCATACCTGAATGGTCTAGTGGTTTTCCCTACTTTCTTCAATTTAAGTCTGAATTTGGTAATAAGGAATTCATGATCTGAGCCACAGTCAGCTCCTGGTCTTGTTTTTGCTGACTCTATAGAGCTTCTTCATCTTTGGCTGCAAAGAATATAATCAGTCTGATTTTGGTATTGACCTTCTGGTGATGTCCATGTGTAGCAAATTTGGAAATCTCAGCAGTGGCCACAGGACTGGAAAAGGTCAGTTTTCATTCCAATCCCAAAGAAAGGCAATGCCAAAGAATGTTCAAACTACTATACAATTGCACTCATCTCACACACTAGCAAAGTAATGCTCAAAATTCTCCAAACAAGGCTTCAACAGTACGTGAACAGTGAACTTCTAGATGTTCAAGCTGGATTTAGAAAAGACAGAGGAACCAGAGATCAAATTGCCAACATCCTTTGGATCATTGAAAAAGCAAGAGAGTTTCAGAAAAAACATCTACTTCTGCTGTATTGACTACACCAAAGTCTAACTGTGTAGATCACAACAAACTGTTGAAATTTCTTAAAGAAATGGGAATACCAGACCACCTTACCTGTCTCCTGAGAAATCGATATGCAGGTCAAGAAGCATCAGTTAGAACGGGACATGGAACAACAGATTGGTTCCAAATGAGGAAAGGAGTATGTCAAGGCTCTATATTGTCACCCTGCTTATTTAACTTATATGTATAGTACATCATGAGAAATGCTGGGCTGGAGGAAGCACAAGCCAGAATCAAGATTAATGGGAGAAATATCAATAACCTCAGATATGCAGATGACACCACCCTTATGGCAGAAAGTGAAGAAGAACCTCTTGATGAAAGTGAAAGAGGAGACTTAAAAAGTTGGCTTAAAACTCAACATTCAGAAAACAATGGTCATGGCATCCAGTCCCACCACTTCATGGCAATTAGATGTGGAAACAGTTGAACCAGTGGCAGACTTTATTTTTTAGGGCTCCAAAATCACTGCAGATGGTGACTGCAGCCATGAAATTAAAAGACGCTTGCTCCTTCAGAGAAAAGCTATGACTAACCTAGACAGCATGTTAAAAAGCAGAAACATTACTTTGCCAACAAAGGTCCATCTAGTCAAAGCTATGGTTTTTCCAGTAGTCATGTTTGGATGTGAGAGTTGGACTATAAAGAAAGCTGAGCAGCAAAGAATTTGAACTGTGGTATTGGAGAAGACTCTTGAGATTCCCTTGGACTGCAAGGAGATCCAACCAGTCAATCCTAAAGGAAATCAGTCCTGAATATTCATTGGAAAGACTGATGCTATAGCTGAATCTCCAATACTTTGCCATCTGATGTGAAGACCTGACTCATTAGAAAGACCTGATCCTGGGAAAGACTGAAGGCAGGAGAAGGGGACGACAGAGGATGAGATGTTTGGATGACATCACTGACTCAATGGACATGAGTTTGAGCAAGCCCCGGGAATTGGTGATGGACAGGGAAGCCTGGCATGCTGTAGTCCATGGGGTCTCAAAGAGTCGGACACGACTAAGCAACTGAACTTAACTAAACTGACCTGAACCAGAAGCGTACTTAGGTTTTATTCTTCTGACAGTGACCAAGGTGAAGTTAGCACCCCACACATACATGCACGTGTGTGTACATGCATACTTACCCTGCTGCCGCCATATACACAAGGTCTGGTTTGCTGATTTACTGAATCTTTATTAAAAGAAAGGTAGATTTCTGAGACATCTTTATTTCCTAAGATGATCCTCAGAGATCCTTGGAGGTTATATATTTTCACATACGACCTTCAGATTGTTTTCACCCTGCAGCATTAATCATATGGTGTCTCATATTTCATAAAAACACTTTCATGTATGCTATCCTACTTATTCCTTAAATTATTCCTATGTGAAAGCAAAAAGTACACAACGATATACAAAATAGATCACTAATAAGAACCTACTGTATAGTCAGGGAACTCTACTCAATGCTCTGTGGTGACCTAAATGGGAAGAAAATCTTAAAAAGAGTGGATACACATATATGTATGACTGACTCACCTTGCTGCACGGCAGAAACTAACGCAACATTATGAAGCAATTCTACTCCAATAAAAATTAATTAAAAAATAAAATGCGATGCTTCCAACTTTCTTTGTCTGTCTCACAGATGGCTTGATTAAAAAGAGAACAGTAAGTCCAAAGGCATACCCTTTATGGGATTTTAACTAAGGTGAAAGTATGAATAAGAAAATATTAGAGAGAATATGGAGTTAGAGAAAGACTGCAGATAAAATACAGACATTAAAGTAACATTTTCCTATAAAACAAGGAAAAGGAAATAAAACAAAAATCCTTAGTCTAGTATCTCTGATTATTAGCTGATGGGATGTAAGATAAATCTGCATATTGGAGGACATAATTATCAGCATTTCTCCACACTGGAAACAAGAAGCAAGATTAGCATAAAAAAAGATGGAAAAGAAACAGATGGAAGACAGTGATCTTTGGGACCAAGTTTAAAGACAAAGAGGATAGTTCTTGGTACAAATTTAGTCATTAATTACCCAGATCTGCTTTTCTTTCATCCCATGTCTCCATTTGCATTCAGTGCTTTTAGTCACAGTGGGAATCTGTGTTACATAATGTAATTAATTCATATTTCTTGGGAAATCCTTTTTTAAAAAGCATCATGTCATCTGGCACTGAAAAATCTAGCAAAGTCTCTGGGATCATTTGTGAAGTGTTTATAAGGACGTGGAGAGTAGAATGTAAGTAACAACCCCCCTGGGAAGCATACCATACAGTCCACCTCCTGCAAACTTAGAGTTTTCTAAAACCTCTCAAGCTAACACCATTCTCTAATCAAACCAACCTCAGTCTTCAGGAATTCGTTCACATTTACCCTCTAATTAATTAATTTTGGGAGCTAATTAAACACATGAATTTGGGGAGTTAGGCCAAAGAGAGGATATTTATTAATAAATAATTGATAACTCACTTTTAACAATTAGATACCCCAAGAATTGAGTGACATTTAATCAAATAGAGTACTTGTAAAGTAGATAATTGCTTTTTCTGATACTTTTGCTGAATAAGTCAATATCACTATCTTAATTTTACAGATGAAAGAGACACAGAAGAGTAACTTACTCTACTCACTCAATGAATCAAGACGTTATTGTCAGGGCTATATTCTGACCTTATCCATAAGCCCTCAATCTGTTCTGAGGTTCAACAAATAGGATCAAAGCCTTCCTTTGTCTTTCCAGGCGGAAAAATGTTACATGTTTGTTTTCCCCTATAAGTTAGAAAACACCTCAGTTGAAGCACTGTCGCATTGCATTTTAATTAGTTACTTGCATTATCAATCACATCAGTTCACCTTTCCCAACTTTGTATCTGTGTGTATGTGCGTGTTATTCTCTCAGTTGTACCCAACTCTTTGTGACCCCATGGACTATAGCCCGCCATTCTCCTCTGTCCATGGGATTCTCCAGGCAAGAATACTGGAGTGTGTTGCCATTTCCTTCTCCAGGGAATCTTCCTGACCCAGGGATCAAATCTGGATCTCTTGCATTGCAGGCAGATTCTTTACAATCTGAGCCACAGGGAAGCCCCACTTCTATCTAATAATCTAGAAAAAGTGAACAAAAAGTACAATGGTCAAAAAAATTTGAAGAAAATCTTCATATTTAAACAGATTTCTTTACTGCAAGACTTCTCAGAGGCTTTGAAAGTTACATTGTGTTATGAGTCTAAAGAATGAGATAGAGTATTTCTCAAATTTTTTGACTGTAAGACTTTTTTTACTCAGAACACTAATGAATCTGTCCAGAGTCTAGCTCTGTGCTGTGCTTAGTTGCTCAGTTATGTCCAACTCTTTGCAACCCCAAGGACTGTAGCCCACCAGGCTCCTCTGTACATGGGGATTCTCCAGGCAAAAATATTGGAGTGGGTTGCAATACCCTCCTCCAGAGGATCTTCCCAACCCAGGGATGAAACCCAGGTCTCCCACATTGCAGGTGGATTCTTTACTGTCTAGGTCACTAGGGAAGCCCAAGAATATGGGAGTGGGTAGCCTATCCCTTCTCCAGGGGATTCTCCTAACCCAGGAATTGAACCAGGATCTCCTGCATTGTAGGCAGATTCTTTACCAGCTAAGCTACCAGGGAAGCTCAGAGTCTTGCTCAGAGAAGCCCATTTGGGAACTAACTGATACACTAGATCTTGAGTGCACCTTATTCACTGTGTACTCACAGCAACTGCATGGTGCCTGGCACATAGTGGATGCTTTCTAAGTCAATGGTTTCTCAATTTATTTTCAGCTCAGGTCTTTGATACTCCAGACTCACATATTTAACTGCCTATTGACGTCTTCACTTAGCCTCATGGGCATCTTGAATCCAGCATTTTCAGAACCGAATTTTAGATCTTCCACTTGCAGTCTTCCTGTCTCAGTAACTGCCAGCTTCATCCTTCCAGTTGCTCGGGCCAAAAACCTTGGAGTCATTATTCACTCCTTTTTCTTATCAATTCACCATAAAGTAGCATTTTCTCCACTTTAAAAATATATCCCAGCTCTGACCACTGGTCACTATCATGGCCCCTAAGCTGATCCAAACCACTACCACCTCTCACCTGGATTCCTGGGATGGGTTTCTCCCACCTGGCCTCCCTGTGTGTACTCTTGCCTTCTATTCTTGAGTCTCAACATAGCAGCCAAAAGGGTCTTTTTAAAACAAAGTCATATCATGTCTCTCCACTCACAAGCTTGCATTGGCTCCTCTTTTCATTCAGAGTAAAAGCCCATCTTACAGTGGCATGAAAGGCCCTACATAATCTCGGTCTTTGTTACTTCTCTGTCTCTGTCTCTCTCCTCCAAATTCACTGCCCTCCAAGCTACTGGTCAAATAGACCAGATACTTTCCTGCCTTCGGCCTTTGAAACTCAGGTTCCTCTGATTGTAGCATACTAGACCCACAGCCTACTTTCTCAGTTGTCAAGTATTTTCTTAAATATCACCTACACAATGAGGCCTACCCTGACACATGTACTTAAAATTGTAACCTGGCCCCATTCCATCCCCTCCACTTCCCCTTACCCTGCTTTTGAAAAAGGTTTTGTTCCATAGCCTTCATCTCTTCTGCAGTTCTACATAATTTACAAATCTATACATTTTTTACACCTTCCTTCACTAGAATATATGCTCCATGTTTGGTTCCATGATAACACCCAATGGACAAGAACAGTGGAGGGTACAAAATACATGTTCAACAAGTGTTTCTAGAATGAATGAATGAGCTATGAATGAAATTTAATGCATACTGGATACTAAATAGGTTCAGACTAGTTCACTGTGAATCTTTTATGTAGCTGAGTTCTATGGGCAGAGAGCCAAACACTATGAGGCTTTTTCCCTCTTAAATGAAATAAAGATTATATTTATGGATTAATGAGACAAGCCCAGTGTGCATTAAATTTGTGTTTACTTCACCTGACCAAGACAGAAACCACACAAAAGGCTTGGCAGTTAGCAGAATATTAGTCTTGATGAACTTATTGAAATGTGATTACATGAAAGAATGATGTCCAAGAGAGTTATGGAAAGAAATATTAAAACCTCTAATGATATATTCAGTTCAGTTCAGTTCATTCACTCAGTCATGTCTGACTCTTTGCTACCCCATACTGCAGCACACCGGCTTCCCTGTCCATTCCCAGCTCCTGGAGCTTGCTCAAACTCATGTTCCTGGAGTCAGTGATGCCATCCAACCATCTCATCCTCTGTTGTCCCCTGCTGTGTTGAGATTGCAGCCAAGAACTGCATTTTTGGACTATTGTTGACTATGAGGACTACTCATTTTCTTCTAAGGGATTCTTGCCCACAGTAGTCAATATAAATGTCATCTGAATTAAATTCGCCCATTCCAGTTCATTTTAATTCACTGATTCCTAAAATGTTGATGTTTAGTCTTGCCATCTCCAGTTTGACCACTTCCAGTTTGCCTTGATTCATGGGTTTAACATTCCAGGTTCCTATGCAATATTGTTCTTTACAGTTTCAGACTTTACTTCCATCACCAGTCACATCAACAAGTGGGCATTGTTTTTGCTTTGGCTCTGTCTCTTCATTCTTTCTGGAGTTATTTCTTCACTCTTCTCCAGTAGCTTATTGGGGATCTAGCAACCTGGGGAGTTCATCTTTCAGTGTCCTATCTTTTTGCTTTTTCATACTGTTCATGGGGTTCTCAAGGCAAGAATACTGAAATGGTTTGCCATTCCCTTCTCCGGTGGACCATATTTTGTCAGAACTGTCCACCATGACCCATCCACCTTGGGTGATCTTACACAGCATGACTCATAGTTTCGTTGAGTTAGATAAGGCTGTGGTCCATATGATCAGTACAATCAGTTTTCCTTGATTGTGCTTTTCATTCTGTCTGCCCTCTGATGGATAAGAAGCTTATGGAAGCTTCCTGATGAGAGAGACTGCAGGGGGAAACTGGGTCTTGTTCTGATGGGTGGAGTCATGCTCAGTTCAGTTCAGTCACTCAGTTGTGTCCAACTCTTTACAACCCCATGGACTGCAGCAAGCCAGGCCTCCCTGTCCATCACCAACTCCTGCAGTTTACTCAGACTCATGTCCATTGAGGTGGTGATGCCATCTAATCATCTCATTCTCTGTCCTCCCCGTCTCCTCTTGCTTTCAATCTTTCTCAGCATCAGGGGTCTTTTCAAATAAGTCAGTTATTCGCATCAGGTGGCCAAAGTACTGGAGTTTCAGCTTCAACATCAGTCCTTCCAATGAACACCCAGAATTGACCTCCTTTAAGATGGACTGGTTGGATCTCCTTGCAGTCCAAGGGACTCTCAAGAGTCTTCTCCAACACCACAGTTCAAAAGCATCAATTCTTCGGTGCTCAGCTTTCTTCACTTTCCAACTCTCACATCCATACATGACCACTGGAAAAACCATAGCCTTGACTAGATGGACCTTTGTTGGCAAAGTAATGTCTCTGCTTTTAAATATGCTCTCTAGGTTGGCCATAACCTTCCTTCCAAGCAGTAAGCGTCTTTTAATTTCATGGCTGCAATCACCATCTGCAGTGATTTTGGAGCCCCCCCAAATAAAATCTGACACTGTTTCCACTGTTTCCCCATCTATTTCCCCTGAAGTGATGGGACCAGATGCCATGATCTTAGTTTTCTGAACATTGAGCTTTAAGCCAACTTTTTCATTCTCCTCTTTCACTTTCATCAAGAGGCTCTTTAGTTCTTCTTCACTTTCTGCCATAAGGGTAGTGTCATCTGCATATCTGAGGTTACTGATATTTCTCCCGGCAATCTTGATTCCAGCTTGTGTTTCTTCCAGCCCAGCGTTTCTCATGATGTACTCTGCATGTAAGTTAAATAAGCAGGGTGACAATATACAGCCTTGACGTACTCCTTTTCCTATTTGGAACCAGTATGTTGTTCCATGTCCAGTTCTAATTGTTGCTTCCTGACCTGCATACAGGTTTCTCAAGAGACAGGTCAGATGGTCTGGTATTCCCATCTCTTTCAGAATTTTACAGTTTATTGTGATCCACACAGTCAAAGGCTTTGGCATAGTCAATAAAGCAGAAATAGATGTTTTTCTGGAACTCGCTTGCTTTTTTGATGATCCAGCAGATGTTGGCAATTTGATCTCTGGTTCCTCTGCCTTTTCTAAAACCAGCTTGAACATCTGGAAGTTCATGGTTCACATATTGCTGAAGCCTGGCTTGGAGAATTTTGAGCGTTACTTTACTATTGTGTGAGATGAGTGCAATTGTGCGGTAGTTTGAGCATTCTTTAAAGTTAGACCAAAGTTATGTACTAAATTTTGTCCCCCCCAAATTTATGTGTAATGAATTTGAACCTCTATTGTGATGGTATTTGTAGATGGGACTGTTGTAATTAGGATTAGGTGTCACCCTGAGAAGTGGGGATCCTGCCCAAAGGGAATGAAAGTGAAAGTGAAGGTGTTAGTGGCTCAGTCATGTCCAACTCTTTGAAACTCTATGGGCTATAGCCCACCAGGCTCCTCTGTCCATGGATTTCTCCAGGCAAGAATACTGGAGTGGGTATCCATTCCCTTCTCCAGGGAATCTTCCAGACCCAGGGATGGAACCCAAGTCTCCTGCATTGCAAGCAGATTCTTTACCAACTGAGCCACCAGGGAAGCCAATAAGTGCCCTGATAAAAAGAGATACCAGAGAGCTGACTCTCTGAGGGAAAGCCATGGGAGCACACAGGGAAAAGGTGGCTATGTACAAGCCAGGAAGAGATCTCTCACCAAGAATCAACTCTGTGGGCATTTGATCTCAGATTTCCAGCCTCCTGAACTGTGAGAAAATAAATTTCTGTTGTTTAAGCTACCAAGTCTATCATATTTTGTTATGCAAAACAATACAAACAGTACAAATACAATACATTTGTCCCTAAGTATTAATGGAGAATTGGTTTCAGGATGCCTAGCCATTACCAAACTCCAAGGATGCTCAAGGCCCTTAGTTAGCACTCAGTATCCCTAGTTCCACACCCATGAATTCAACCAACCTCAGATCATAAACGTAGTACAGAACACGCAGTTGGCTGGATCCTCGGATGCAGAAAACTGTGGATTCAGATGACCTGCTGTACTTTGTATATTTCTCCCATGAAATCATGGATTAAAAGTAGTACTAAAAGTGCAAACAAAATGAGTAAAAAGAAAATGGTGGAGATATATTTTTGGCTTTTATTTAAGACTACAAAGTAAAAGTATTCCATCATGTTTGAAAAAAAAAAAAAAATTGTCACATAAAGATAAAAATAAAGGATTCTTTCAGCCTCACACTAGCCCTTCCATAGAGGCATTGCCTCCTCTATGAGCTCTTCATTAGCCATATTACCAGGTAAAACTGATGATCTAATAATAATGATCGAAAATGTTGATAATTACTAAAAGCAAGTGATGAACATGGTGGCTTCATTATACTATTCTCCCTACTATCATACATTTTTAACTTTTTTTCATATTTAAAAGCTATTTTTCATTTAAAATTGACTAAAAAGAAATATCAAGAACATTACTTGAAATGTACACTTACATCCAGTATCATTAACACTAAATTTCTCTCTAGTATTTATTGTATATTAGCTAACCTCTAATGAAAGTGGTAAAGCCTCAGAAGTAGGAACACTTTCCAGTTTCGTGTATTTCATTTTGATGTCATCATCTTCAGCTTCTATATTTCTAGGTATGTTTTATTACATACACATCAGCACCACAACATAGATGAATGGTTTATAGATAACAACATACACATGTAATAACATACACATGTAGTGGGAGTACCAGCTCCAGCATGTTTATTGAGGGAATGCAAAAAAACAAACAAAGTTTGGGTTCTCACTGCTTGAATGATAAGAGGAGGAGAGGTATATAAAACATAAATATGGAGAATACAAAAATAATTATTAGGGCTCAAATTAGGGAGGAGAGAGCTAATCATATTAGGAATTATCTATAAGGTTAATGCATGCATGCATTACTTGTATACACACATATTATTTATAACATTGGTAAAGCTCTTTGAAATCCTTTGGAATGAAACATAAAACAGTATGTTATTAATATTACTACTATATTGCATGCTTGTGTTTCTATATAAAGCTGCCAAAGGAGTTCTTTAATGGTCTCATTTTTCATGCTACTTATACTAATCTCCATTCAAGAGACTTACATTAATCTAAATTATTGAGATGAATTTTAATTTACTTGGACAACACCAAAGCTTGAAGTGACTAAAGAGCAAGAAATAAAAATCAGCTCAGCACTCTGAAAAATAAACGTGAAATGACCTGGGACAATGGAGAACATATTTTTTGTACCCTTACATACTCATTCTTCAAATCGATGGTATACAGATGTCCTACAGCAAGACACTCAAGAGTGCAGTGGAAGGGCTAGTGTGAGGCTGAAAGACTCCTTTATTTTTATCTTTATGTGACAATGGCTATTTTTTTTTCAAGCATGATGGAATACTTTTACTTTGTAGTCTTAAATAAAAGCCAAAAATATATTTTATTGCTTTCTCATCAATAACAGCATGATTTGTTTTGCTGATTTTAGTATGGAGATTCAATTTTTCTTTTTTTTTAAATTAGCTAGCTGAGTGGAAACAGATGGATTAAGGGGTTGCTGTGCCCTGTGGAGGTTGCCCAGAAAAGTAGGAGAATGATGACTGTGGGAACTACACTTTTATGTTACATTTCTGCTTTCACTGCACATTCATCAGTTTTCCACAAACTACATGGATTCTTGTAAGGTCAAGCCATACTTCGCTCCAGAAGATCAAGATGCCATACTTATTATAAGAGGTTATAGAGACCACAGTCTGTTCACAGTTGGGTGCCTAGGACTTCTGTCCTGACATCCCATGCTTTCTCCTCCTCCCATTCCACCCCTTTTCCCAGTCCTGTGCTAAGTTCCTTCAGTTGTGTTCAACTCTTTGCAACCCCATGGCCTGTAGCTTGCCATGTTCCTCTATCCATGGGATTCTCAAGGCAAGAATACTTGAATGGGATACCATGCCCTCCTCCAGGGGATCGTCTCAACCCAGGGACTGAACCCACATGTCTTGCAACTCCTGTAGTGCAGGCAGATTCTTTACCACTGAGCCACCGGAGAAGCTCCTTCTCAGTCCCACCCCCTCTATAATATTTATAATACATAGCTGGAAATTTTGTCTCCTTCCAGGCTGTGGATGTTTGTGTTTCTCAACAAGTCCAGGGATTTACTAACAAGTCCAACCCTGGGGACCACATGCCCAGAGGAGTTGCACTGGTTTTAGCACCATCTCATCAAGAGATACAGGACTTAAAATTTCCCAACCACAAAATTGGCTTCTTTACCCATGTGGCAAATCAAGGCTGCACAGAGGTCAGGAGAACCCGACTCGCTTTTGAAATCTGCCTGTGCTATCTCTCAATTCCACGGAGAACAAGTTGTGAGAACGTGACCATGTTACCTACTGCTCAGTTGCAGTTTTCTCTCTGGAAAGCTAGGATGCTAATGTATTCACATCATAGATGTACAGGATAAACAATTAACTTCTGCAAAGCACCTAGAGCAGGCCCTGTGTCTGCAGTGAGGACTCAGTGAATCATAACAATTACCAAGTAGCAACAATAAAATTATAGTACAAATTGTCCTCATCCCAGGAACCCCAAGTAAAATTTGAAATAAAATAATTGTGTTAGTTTTCTAATGTTGCATAACAAATTACAACAAGATTAGGGGCCTCAGTCCTTACAAATGTATTATCTTACAGTTCTGTAGGTTAGAAATCTAACCGGGGTCTCGTTAAAATCCAGGTTTCGACTATATTCCTTGCTGGAGTCTATAGGAAGAATCCTTGCCTTTTCCCGCTTCTGGAAGCTGCCCACGTTCCTTGGCTTTAGATCCCTTCCTCCACCTCCAGAGTCATCAGTGAAGCATTGAGACTTTCTCACATGGCACCACACTGACCTCCTCTCCCACCTCCCATCTTCCACTCTTAAGGATCCTTGCAATTACACTGGGCTCACCCAGGTAATCCAGGACAGTCCCCCTATTTGAAAGTCAGCTGATTGGCAACTTCAATTCATTTTTGCCACACAACAGTATTCAGAAGCTCCAGATATTGTGTATATTTGCAGGGGCAGGGAGTGCCATTATTCCACCAACCATAATTAAACAGAACCTCTCTGTCTCCAGAGTGAAACATATAGATTCTTTTTTTTTTTTTGTCCAAAGAATTGCCAGAAGGATGATAGGATAAATAGGTAACTACTAGAAAGTAGACAGCTTCTCCTCAGTAAGGGATAGAAGTCCTCATGACCCCCTCAGTACAAAAATCGTTATCTTTTCACAAAGAATCTGTGAGCACCGTAAAACTGCTACAACACCCTTCACAAAAAGAATTCACAGAGAATTTTAGACCTGAGAAGAGTCACCCTTCAGGTACCTTATGGATTTATGGATAGAAAAATCAGGAACCAAAATACCTAGCATGAAAGAACCATAAATGTTGAAGGCTCATTTTAAGTTTGAAGACTGAGTCATTGCAGATTCATGACCAAGAATGCCCATGGACTGTATCCTCCCAAGCTCTTTTGTCCATGGAATTCTCCAGGCAAGAATACTGGAGTGGGTAGCCATTCCCTTCTCCAGGGGATCTTCCTGATCCAGTGTTCCAACTCGGGTCTCCCACTTTGCAGGCAGATTCTTTACCATCTGAGCCACTAGGGAAGCCAAAGAATGCCTTAGGATTTACCAAAGCTAGAGGAAGTGACCAGGGTTACAGTTCTACTGTGGGATGTAGACAGCTTTGGCCAACACAGAATCAATCGGAGACCAAAGCAGAGGAGGACTCATACCATACCAAGACCAGCTGGGAGTTTCTCCAAGGCCTTTGGTGGGAGGATGGGTGTCAGTGGTTAACTCCCAGAGCCCCATCACACCCTCTTTCTGAACTTCTGCGTGTTCCACAAAGGCCAGTGGTGCCTAGCAAATACTTCCCAAGTCTGTCTCCAGTAACAATAATGATGCTTCTTATTTGTACAGTGATTTTCAGTTTTACAAGCATTTCACAAATATGACTTCCAAACAAAACATTTTCTTGGTATATTAGTACATTTAGAAAATAAAACTCTCCTCGGATCACTCTCTTCATGCCAAAAGTAACAAGTGCAGAAGTAATTAAGGTTTTGGTTTAGACATTACTGGGGATTATGTCATTGGTAAGAAGTGAAAGGTTTTTGAGCATGAAGTCAATTTAGCAGGCTGCCAACAGTCAATTTAGGCATCTTCTATATTGCCTTATCTTTCTTTTCTCACTTCAGGAAGGGTGACTCAAAGTCCAGTTTGGAAAAGCCCTTGCTCCCCTAAGCTGATAATCCTTTCCATGACCATTATATATCCAAGGAATAAGACAACTTTGGATTTTTCTTTTTACAATAAGTTTTTTTTTCCTGCAAATTAACAATAGTAATAACCCTTAGCAAAACAAGCAACATTTCTGAAATCAATGCTACAGTTGAAGAGAATTTTCTTCAGAATACAAAAATGCCTCTTCAAGGAGAATTAAGGCAAGGTTTCTCTGAGAAGCAGGAAAGGAAGAGTTTGCTGTCCCTTTTTGCAATGTCATAAATTAAGGAGATCAATTCTGCCATTTCAATTTGCATTAGTCTGAAGGTCAAGCAGAAGCACGTAGTAAATTCTATTTTTGACTCCACCAATTCCACAGATTCTCTCCATTATGAAAACCTTGGTTTCGATCTCTACCTCCCAAAAATGTTTTCTCCACCAGTAGTAGGTTATTTTCCTAAGTGGAAGGTTTGCCTCTGTTCATTAGGATTCCAATGGGAGGGAATAAACTCTAGTGGTTATTTATTCCTTCCTAAATTCTGGATCTATCCAAACATCCTCAACTAGTTAATACTGAAAAGGTTGTTCAAATTCTCTAACCACTTGCTTGGGAACATATCATGAAACCCTCTGAGGATGAGGCAAAGACATTTTTATGTCATTACAACACATTAGGGCAGAGGAAATGCCACAAGGCATGACAGCATATTATTCCCACTCATAGGCAATACAGCTACCTGAAATGTTTGTTTGGTCTCTCTGACTTGCCTACTTGGCTTAATGAAAGTCATGTTAAAGGAAAGGGAGAGGATGGAAAATAACACACCAGTCCATCATTGTCAGATACTCCCAACATCACATTAGATGTGTCTTCAATGTGCTAAACCACACTCATAGAAGGTTTTTAAACAGCTATTAGGCACTAGGACCATGATGGGAAAGAGAAATGTCATGGATGCTGTTACTGCCCACCCTGCTCCCTTTTAGCTGCCAGCACACCTGTGTCCCAGCTACTGTGAGCTCTCTGCAGCCCCCTTCTCGGGAAATCAAAGACACCCCTCTCCCTGAGACCCCAGGCAATGACTGATCAGGGACAAGTTACAAAAGGCTGACCCCATGCCTCAAGGCAAAACCACTCTCTGGTGTTTTTCATTCTATGTGTCCTTAACCTATTTTCACAAATTCCTACTCTGAGCGCAGTGGACTTCTCTGGGAGGGATTGAATTTATGCACGTGTGTGTTATTGTTTTCCTTTTGATAAGAAAAATTGCTAGCCACTTCACAGAAGAATTGGGGACAGTGGAGGTGGTCTGCCTCACAGGTAGTAGTAGACACTTCCCAAATCACTCCCATATTCCCAGCCCTTCTGGAATCCACTGGGAAACTTTTCCCTCGCAAGCCTTCCCTGCATCTCTGTCTGAGGGTGCCTTCCCACCGCAGGTGAGTGCTCTGCCACATGCAGGGCTGACTAGAGGCTTGGGTATTGGCCTGACCCATAACAAATAAGGGATGTTGGTGGTGGTGGTGCTGGCCTTCTCCTGCAGCCTCACACTAGCAAGGAATAAAGGTTTGGAGGGTCTGAATCCAGAAATTCCTGGTAATTCAGCCAGGGATTCTTCCACAGAGGAACTCTGGAGAGATGGGAGATGATCAGTGAGGATGGTTACCATGACAGTGAGGCCTCCCAAGCACTTGGACTATCCGGAAGTCAAGGACTTTGCCTGCGTTTTGGGCACAGCTGATGGATGTCTCTGCTATCTGAACTGCTACACAGCCCTACAGTGTAGTTGGCACAGCAACATAAGATCGGGGTTCCCCGGAATCAGACTCTCATGTGTTTCCAGCTTCATGTGTAGCAAACGAGGGTGCATGAGCCTGCACGGAATCAGTGCTCCTGTCCCACCTTCTGGAGGTGGATGTTCAACAATGTGTTCTGGGAAGGGCTGAGACTGGCGCCATTTGTCCCCTAACCCGGGAAGGGCCTGCCTGCTATATATATATTTTTTCCCTTATTTCCTTGGTATTTGGAGTCAAACAAAATCTACTCAACTGTGTTTGAAACTTCTGACTAAGAACCAAAGTAAATATATGAAGGCAAGTATGCAATGACTTCACCTGACTGCAAAAACTTTCGTATTTTAGAAGAAACTAGAGTCAAAATTTTAAATATTAGAAACTGTGATTCTTTCCATGACATATTTCCAAAACACTCGTCTGAAACTCAAACCACAGAGGAAACAAGATATGGCCAAAACTTCCAGAAAGAGAAAGGATGAAGCAAACAGAGCAGCTGAGACTAGACGCCATCATCTCTGTCAAGTCAATTAAGAACATTTAATTATGCACACGGCAAAGTGCTCTGCACAATACCCACCAAGCCTTCTGCATTATGGCCAGAAACAATAAACAAGGCTGTAAACAACCATCATCAAATGGCTCCACCGAGGTCACACAGCCACCTTCAGAAACCTCGGATGATCTTTTCATTTTCCAGCTAGTCACTATATTACTGCCTTCTGTGGAACATGAAAGGTGCTTTGACTGACACATCAACTTCTTCAAATTTCCATCCCAGGACAATACAGAATTTTATTTAAATTGTACCAGAAAGCCACTCCATCCAGGGAGGGTGCCATGTTTAGCCCTGAGCCTCTATCTCTAAGGGAAAGTCAAGTCTTAATTTGAATTTTTATCCATGAAAAGTTCTACTTCTGAACAAAGCCCTGAAATTCTTGACAGGTTTCAGCAGGAATGAGACAGAGAGGAGAGCAGAGCTGGGGTGCACAGGCAGGGACATGGCTCTAAATCAGGTTTATTGATTGCAGTTTAGGAGCTTTTATTCCATTTCTCCTCCTATGACTTTACCCTCAGTTACCACGGACTGCTAGGCTCACACCATCTTGTTTACCCTTCTTTCCATCATATCTATGGCGCCCCCATCCTTAATAACATCAGCATCCTTGTCTCTCATGACCTGGAGTTGCATGGGATCTGGAGGACCTTTGGCAGGGAGTGGGTGGGATTAACACTAAAATGAAAAGATGCCAAGGCCATCAGTCCAATATCATCATTTTATCCACGTAACTGCAGCTTCCCATGTCACAGTTTGGAAGGCAAACAATCCCCCAGCCTGAGAACACCTCCTTCCTGAATTTTCAAAGGATCTAATCTTCAAGAGGATAGTCCCTCTTCATCTTTGTTAGACTGAAGATCAGGTCCTGTCCAAAGGGCCATTGCTAGTTGCTTTGACTGTAGCTAGAGCTTGGACCTCTTCCCATGGAAAGAACCTCATTGCACTGTCTGGAAGCTAGCAGCTCTTTTGTTCTTTGAATCAACTTCAGTGTAGACACCCACACTGCCACCTTCCCATATGGAGGGCCGGGTGGGAAAGGGCTCCCACACTCAGCCAAACACTGGGTCCCCACCACCTTCCCCTGAGTCTAGGTGTGCCCACTATCTATTGCTGGATGAAGCACAAGCTGGAATCAAGATTGTGGGGAAAAATATCAATAACCTCAGATATGAAGATGACACCACCCTTATCGCAGAAAATGAAGAGGAGCTAAAGAGCCTCTTGATGAAAGTGAAAGAGGAGAGAGAAAAAGCTGGCTTAAAACTCAACATTCAAAAAACTAAGATCATGGCATTCAGTCCCATCACTTCACGGCAAATAGATGGAGAAACAATGAAAACAGTGACAGACTTTATTTTCTTGAAAAAAATCACCGTAGATGGTGACCACAGCCATGAAATTAAAAGACACTTACTCTTTGGAAGGAAAGTTATGACCAACCTAGATAGCATACTAAAAAGCAGAGACATTACTTTGCCGACAAAGGTCCATCTAGTCAAAGCTATGGTATTTCCAGTAGTCATGTATCGATGTGAGAGTTGGACTATAAAGAAATCTGAGCACCAAAGAATTGATGCTTTTGAACTGTGGTGTTGGAGAAGACTCTTGAGAGTCCCTTGGACTGCAAGGAGATCCAACAAGTCCATCCTAAAGGAAATCAGTCCCGATTATTCTTTGTAAGGACTGATGCTGAAGCTGAATCTCCAATACTTTGGCCACCTGATGGGAAGAACTGACTCATTTGAAAAGGTCCCGATGCTGGGAAGTATTGAAGGCAGGAAAAGAAGAGAATGACAGAGAATGAGATGGTTGGATGGCATCACAGACTCGATGGACATGAGTTTGAGTAAGCTCCACGAGTTGCTGATGGACTGCGAAGCCTGGCATGCCGCAGTCCATGGGGTAGCAAAGTGTCGAACACGACTGAGTGACCGAACTGAACTGATTGCAGTGTTACAAATGCCCTACAACTTAGTGGCTTAAAACAACAATCATTTGTTTTTGCCGGTAAGTGTGTGAGTCAGCTGTGTGGTTTGCAGACCTGAGCCAGACTCATTTATGACCTTGTCTGAGGGGCTGACTGACCTCGGATGGCCTCACCACATGTCTAGGGCTTGACTGTCTGGTAGCTGGAGTGACAGCAGGGACTGCTGCCCCATGTCACTCAACAGACTAGCCAGAGATGGTTCATACGGGAGTGGCAGTATTCCAAATCAAAGTCCCACGGTATTTGTTGTGTAGCAGTTGAAACACGGAGATCTATACCTATATTTCCAACCATATTAAAGAAAGTAAACAGGGTTTTTTCCTTATCAACACGTTTCTTCTCTGGTGTCATCTTTTGAGTTGATCAGGTTCAATGGTAAGGTAAGGAATAGACGCTCTTTGCACCTCTGCGCATCTCCTCTCCCTCTCAGACAAGGAAGCCATGAAAGGTCACTTTCTCTTGAACGTATCCTGTGGCCTAGGCTTACAGTTAGTACAGGACTGGGGGAAAATGGACTGTGCCCTTTGTTGGGAAGAGCTGCAAAGCCACATAGAAAAAGGCAGGCACACCGTGTGGGTGGAGCGGCAAGCCCATTTTTGCACACAATCTGTTCCACGAGGCATCTGGGATTTCCCAGTATAAGGAAAAGTTTCTCTCTCCTGAGACCTGACCGCATATGTTGTCTCAGGAATAAGCGGACTTTCTTTCAGAGAATCTTCATCTTGTAACAAGTGTGCAAGTGTAGTCATTCAATCATGTTCAACTCTTTGCAACCCTTTGGACTATAGCCCACCAGGCTCCTCTGTCCATGGGATTTTTCAGGCAAAATACTACAGTGAATTGTCATTTCCTCCTCCAAGGGATCTTCCTGACCCAGGGATCTAACCCACATATCCTGTGTGTCCTGCATTGCTGGCAGATTCTTTATCCACTGAGCCATTGACTATTATTGTATTATATTATATAACATTTAATTGTATTTGCATATAATTATACATTTCATCTTACATGTTACATATAACAATAAATGAGATAACATAAAAAATTAAAAATTAAAAAATGGGAGTGGTCAACTCTATCTACTGCAACTGAGAGAACTTTTAAGATAAGATCTGAACAATCGCCATGGTTTGACGCCTAAGGGCTGGTCTGCTTAAGGCAAAACCCAAGGATCGAAGCTGCATCTCCTGTATCTCCTGCATTGCAGGCAGATTCTTTACCCCTTGAGCCAGTGTGTTAAAGCAAATGCCTATAACCTTCAGAAAAAAATGGTGAACCTGACCTGAAAAGGTAGTTCAGGCCTGTTACCCTGTGGGGCAGAGTTGTTCAGGCTGAAGACAGGGGACCACACTAGCAGTGAAGAGAGAAAGAGTGTGGACAAGCAATGCCCTCCAAATGCTGCCTGCATCTCTGCAGTCCTCCCCAGGTCCTGGGGCACTGGGCTTAATTCAGCTCCCAGAGCTGCTGAGGTCACTATGACTTGTGGAAAGAGGGGTCATAGTCAACATACACCCCCTTCCACTTCCAGCTCAGATACTCTCTGGGAAATGAGAACTGCATGATTGTGTTGGAAGGAGAGAGGGGTGGGAATAGGAGAGACCTACTTCTTATACTTTCTAATGCCAGTCTTCATCAACCCATGTTTGCTAAGAAATTGCATCCTGACTCTTCTCAGCTTCTGAGCAGTGAACCACACCTATCCTCCCCATTACTCTGTCCTGGGAACTAGAGCTTCCACATATGTGGCTGTGCTCCCACATAGCCTGACATGAGGATAACAAGTTACACTTCACACATGAAGGTGAGCTTGTCAGCTGGACATACGTTTGAATTTCTAGCATGAAGGAGGCTCTGGTCCCCTAAGCCGTCATCACTTTATATCCCTTCTCTGCTATAACCAAGACATTTCTTCTAAATGCCTGAGCCTTGTTTTAAGTGATTATTTTTAGAGTATTTTTTTCCTAAGTCAAAAATCCAATACAATTGTCTCATTAACTTATTCATTCATTCCACAGTATTTTTTGAGGGCCTACTATGTATCAGGCATTGTTTAGAAGTCAGAGGTGCAATGCTTAGGGAGACCCAAAATCTTCCCCTTTTAAGAACTATTGTTTTGACTGATAAAAGAATAAGTTAATAGCAATATTATCAGATAACTGCTTTAAAGAAAAAGAAAACAGATAACAAGAATTCAATGTGAGGGAGCACAGACTCAGAACTAGGATGGTTGGAGAGGGCTTCTCTGAGGAACTGACACTTGAACAAAGACCTAAAGGAAGTGAGAGAGTCATGTGACTACCAGAGGGAAGAGAATTCCAGGGAGATGAAAGGTTTCCATTGCCTAGGACCTGCAAAATCACTCGGGAAGAAAAAACTGATTTCTTATGGTCCATATTTCTTCTGCTCATCAAATAGTTTACGATGGTTAAAACTATTTTAAAATTTCTCAGTTTATACTCTTGCTAATTAAATATTGACAAAAATATGATAAAATTAGAAAATGTGTGAAGTATTAGGGGAGGGCCTGCCACCCGAGCACATTCTGTTTCTAAATGTCTCCCAGCCAGTGTAGACAAGGTCCTACTTGTAGTCCCGAATGAATTGATGTCTTTAAAACTTAATTCAAAATAAAAAATAACCAAAACCATATTTGCACACTCTCTCTCCACAGCTGTGATCCATGGGGATCCAAGATAATGGGAGGGCAAACCCAGAGACCAATCTCAATAGTTAAGCCCTCTCTCAAACACCTGCTCAAGGAGAGGCCAAAGGTAAGGTCAGGAGAGGAGGGAGGAAGCCCCCGGATACACAGCCAGCCCTTCTAAGAATTCCCACCTCTATGCCCAGCTGGCCGAGAACAAGCAATTAGCACCACATGCAGATGGACCCCATGAAGAAAGTCAGGAGCCCCTGGTGGAATGAGTCTTTAAGAAAAACAAACCTCAGGAGCTGCCTAGAGCTGAGAAGATGGAATGGCAATTTCCAGACCTGACCCTCCCAGAAACGCTCATGCCCTTGGGAGACATCAGGTTGACAGAACCAGAAATTAAAGGGATCCGACAGGTGCCTTCACTATTTAACAACAGTTGTACCATGTTTCCCCCTTTACTCATCTTCCCATCATGGCTTTCTCTCCTTTCCTTCTCAGTCTCTCTCTCTCTTTGTTTTTTTGGCCAATCATCTATCAATTGCTTTTATTTTTGATCCACTTCAGCCTCTTCTTTTCCCTTATTATTTAGAAGGTAAATAAATATATAAAAAAAAAATAGAAGCCATACAGAAATCCAATGAATGAAATGGTAGTTTACCATCTACAACAGTGTTTCTTCTTCTCTGCTCCAAATCTGAGGAAACAGTGGCACCCTCATCTCCTGCTGGTGGTATCTTCCGTCAGTGCTGTGCTCAGTCACTTCATTCATGTCTGACTCTTTGTGACCCATGGACTGTAGCCCACCAGGATCCTTTGTCCATGGGATTCTCCAGGCAAGAATACTGGAGTCGACTGCTGTGCCTCCTCCAGGGGCTCTTCCCGACCCAGGAATCGAACTCATATCTCTGGCGTCTCCTGCATTGCAGGCAGATTCTTTACCCACTGAACCACCTGGGAACCTACTGAACCACCTTCCATCAGTAAGGGCCTTCAAAGTACAGCCTTATATTTCATAGAAAATGTCACAATGTGTTCCTAGTCTGTGAATTAGTAATTACCCTCCGGGAATATGTGCTTAGGTACTAAGTAACTCAATAGGAGCCAAAAAGTCATGTGCATGCCAGTGTCCTTTGTAGTGTCACCTGTAATGACAGAAAGTAGAAAGCAATGGAAGCATCCAAAATAGTTTAATGTGTTAAAAAAACTTTGTTAAAGTGACTCAAAAAGAGACTATGTGTCTATTAAAAATCATAATTATAAACACTGTGGAAACATGGAGAACTGTGTTATGTGAAAAGAGCAGAACACAAAATTCTATTATCCTCTAAGTACAGTTATGGGAAGACAAATTGGCAAAGAGGATTCAAAACTAAGACTAGTTTTTCTCTTATATCAGAGTGGTAAAAATACAGACTTCTCTTTAAAAAATCTTTTAATGTTGTTATACTGTTTTTAATAATAAATATGCAAATAATACCAATAAAAGATATTATGGAAACTTTATTAGGAAACCCCAACACCAATCAATCATAATTCCCCAATAGAAACATCACAAAATAGTTCTTTCAATGTATTTGCGATAATGTTATGTTTCCTCATCCTTCCCATGTCACCTCCTTCTGAGATCCAGCTAAGGGGATGAAACAGTATTTAATTCCAGTGACTCTGTTTTACCTTGAGCAGTCAGTTCAGTCAGTCAGTCAGTTCAGTTGCTCAGTCATGTCCAACTCTTTGCAAACCCATGGACTGCAGCATGCCAGGCTTCCCTGTCCATTGCCAACTCCTGGAGTTTACTCAAACTCATGTCCGCTGAGTTGGTGATGCCATCCAACCATCTCATCCTCTGTCATCCCCTTCTCCTGCCTTCATTCTTTCCCAGCTTGAGCAGACCTGTTAACTATCTTCCATATCATGGTCCCACGTTATCCAGAAAAGTTTATCCCTCACTACATCCTAAATGGCACCTGCTACAGCAGTCACCTTGCTCATTGACTAGCCTGCATCTCTATCTCTTTCTGTGAGCGCTTGGGATACCATATCTCTTTCCCTCCATCTTCAACTCTTGCCCACCTTCTAAGTCTATAACATCTCTACTGACCACCTCATCCCTCTGTGATGTCTTCAAACTTCAAATTCCCCCAAAACTGATCATCTTTACCATGTAATTCATATTACATGCTTGTTTCACAGCTTATTCTTATCTGTCCAACATTACTGCAAAATCCTTGGAGATAGGAACTGTGTCTACACTTGACCTTCAAGCAAAGCTCCTCTCAGTGCTTAGTCCAGAGTTACTGAATAATAGCATTTATTGGGTGATCAATAATGGAACAGACTTAAGGGAGTATCTGGGAACTGACGAATAGATTTCCATACCTTTTCTGCATCTCATCATGTGTCAGACACATTCAAGTGACCCAAACTGAGCCTCATTAACTATTGTGAAATGCATGTGGACATCCATAAACATGAAGCTCTCTGTAGCTCATTTTCAAACCTATTAACAAGCACAGATGAATATGTATTACTAATGGGATCAGTACTTATTTGTATGGTCTTCTAGAGTAGATTAAAAGCTATAGGCAATATTATTAATAACCTAATTTATCTGTGGAGTAAATTTGTAGATTTAATGTTGTGGTTATAAAGATCAGCATGAAGAGGTTTTTGAAAATGAATGCTTTGAGTAATTTTATCTGACATATTAAACCATGAAAAGATCTGAATTAGAATTTGTTAATAGAACACTTAAGCATGCATATTAAATGAATCATATTTGTGGCTTTTCAAAAAGCAGAGTGTTATAGATTCCTAAATGGTAAATTTATGCTGTAGAATTAATAGTATATGTTGTTGCAGATTCATAAATCACTGACCATATCAAAGCAAAATGATCTGGTTAAGAGAAATTGAACTATAGAGTTAGGAAGCTTGGGGTTCACATTTCAGTCTTCCATGTGACCTTGAGGAAGTTCCTTAACCTGTCTGTGCTTAAAATGCCTCATCTGAAAATAGCCCAATGCTGCCACCTTCACAATGTTACTTTGAAGACAAAATAGTATTATGCAAAGCACTCAGCACAGGGGAAAACAATCAATAAAAGATATGTATTATTATTGTTTTTACTATTTTAAAATTATTACTATTTTATCACAAATGAATGCCATCACAAAATTATTATTCTTATGAGAATATTCTTATAAAAACTGCACCAAAGTTAACATGAAGTTTATGAGTATTTTCAGCTGGACAAAGCAAAGATAATTTTTATGACCCTTTTGATAAAATGAACTCTTGCTAATGTTGCCCACTGCAGCCAGCACAACTTTATTAATAACAACTAGCCTTAATGGAGCAATACTGTAGCAAGGAACCAGATTTCTCTTTTCAAGAAATCATAAATATTATTGATCTATTTTTCTTTCTCTTTTTCAAGAAAGCTAACTGGAAGCATGTTCAATCCTAATGGACCAGTGGTGAAGGAGAAGGAATTGTTTTCTTTGAATCAGTCAGAGAAGGCTTACCTCCCCCCATCACCTATAGACAGAACTCTACCTCCCTGCCCAGCGAACCTCTTAAATGGCTGGGCTCTGTCCCTGAGCGCAGTCTATTACATGGTCCTTAATACACCACCTGGAAAAATATTCAGCTTTAATTAAGCTTGACAGTCTCCAAATACAATGTTGTTTAAGTGGCAAAGATTGAGTTTGTTTTCAATATGAGAGAAAACTGCAGTTAGGTGGAAAAGGAAACTTCAAGAATTCAGTCTCCCATGTGTGATGTTTTTGGAGGCAACTAATGAGAAAGAGAGACAGAGAGTAAGCAGAGACATGTTTGTCTAAAATCCTCTTGGAAGCAGAGAAATCCTCTCTGAACCAGAGAAATCATGAGGGTAGGAGAAAATGATGTAGAACATTCTCTATAACTATAGTAAACACGAGGATGATTCTGTAACTGCACAGAGCAGAGCATTTTTTAATCTTGCAATTTTGAAACCACTGCTTTGTATCCCACTTTTATCACAAATATACAGGAAAAATGTCTCGAAAGCCTTGTGCGACCCCAGAGTGACCAAAGTCAAAGACTAATTCTCTGCACTGCTGAACCTCTGAGGACTTGCCGAGGCTGCTATTCCCACTGCTGCTCATTTCCTCCTTGGATTACAGACTTTCTCCATCTCTTCAGATCTCCCTTTCTCTGTTCCTGCCTCCACATTCCAAGCCCCATGCTCTTCCTGAGCATCAATTCTGCTTCAGAATGGCTTCATGGAGAAGGTCAGGTTTGAATCGGATTTGAAGGCGGAGCTGATTCAAATAGTCAAAGCAGTTAAGTTTGGAAGGGATGAATTGGGAGACTGAGATTGATGTTTATACACTACTATTAATATATATAAAATAGATAAGTAATGAGAAGCTACTTCATAGCACAGGGAACTCTACTCAGTGCTCTGTGGTGACCTAAGTGGGAAGGAAATCGAAAAAAGAGTGGATATATGTACATGTATAACTGATTCACTTTGCTGCATAGCAGAAACTAACACATTGTAAAGCAACTATACTCCAATAAAAATTAATTTTAAAAAAGGAACAAGAAGGAAATAAAAAGAAAGAAAGGAGTATTACAGGCAGAATGATGACCATAGGTGGAGTGTGGAGATGCACGAGGGATGTTTGGATGACAGTGAAGGTCTCCAAAGAATTCTTACCCTTTTCAAAGCAGACTTTCAGGGAGAGGATTTTTCCATCTTCTAGTGAAGTGAAAGTCTCTCAGTCATGTCCAACTCTTTGAAACCCCATGGACTATACAATTCATGCAATTCTCCAAGCCAGAATACAGGAGTGGGTAGCCTTTCCCTTCTCCAGGGGATCTTCCCAACCCAAGGATCAAACCCAGGTCTCCCACATTGCAGGCAGATTCTTTATCAGGTGAGCCACCAGGGAAGCCCAAGAATACTGGAGTGGGTAGCCTATCCCTTCTCCAGCAGATCTTCCCAATCCAAGAATCGAACTGGGGTCCCCTGAATTGCATGCAGACTCTTTCCTAGCTGAGCTACC
Source organism: Giraffa tippelskirchi (assembly GCF_054371585.1). Classification (NCBI taxonomy): domain Eukaryota; kingdom Metazoa; phylum Chordata; class Mammalia; order Artiodactyla; family Giraffidae; genus Giraffa; species Giraffa tippelskirchi. Next base: position 195,064,688 of record NC_137275.1, read on the forward strand.
ATCTTCTAGAGCCTTCTGTTTTTCTAAATGCTTAGGGGCACTTTCTAGTGCTTACTCTGCAAAGTTAAAAAAAAAATAACTCAAAAGGCAAACCCTTTCTTCACCTTTAACTCTAATGACACCAAAAAGAATGTCCCAGATGCCAGAGGCCCCATCCACAGAAGTCTCATATCCCCCAGACATTGTCACCCTTGCCTAACTTTACTAGAAATACTCTTGGGCACATGGGGTAAGATGATATTTGCTCTGTACTTCAATTCTGAAGCAGTAGTTTGATCCCTACTGAATTCAGCTGTTGGTCTTCAAACTTTTTCTTCAAAGGAAGATCACCTCACCACCCTCACAGTTTTGATTCCTTGACTTCCTGTTCACAGAAAAGAAGACAAAGGCAGTTAATGGAAGTTTGAGCAAGCTGTCCAAAATATCATTGTTATCGCCTGAGATCTGTCCCATGACATATTACACAAACTTTGATGCAGGGTCTGCAAAGATAGTGGTTTTTAATATGTTGGTGAAAGAAAGGGAAGCCATACTATGCATTTGGTTAAATCCTTATTTTATTACATGGTCTAGAGTATGGACAGTACTCTCCTGAAAGACAAAATACCTTAACTGGATGAATTCTCCCACTGAAGCATCCTGAGTTCAAAGCTGTAAATAATCTAACCTTCCCAATCCATGTCTTTTCCAAAAATAACACATCTCCAAGGAGAAACACTATTTAATACATTTTTTGAGGCACATGAGGAGAAGTATACACTATGTCATATGCCCATGTGCAAAATTACAAAAATCGTCACTCTTTGCAGCTCATAAGTATAGAACATATTTCAAGGTTCAATGGCTTAGGTCAGAAGTTTTGCTCTTCATCTTCTTATAAGCATATCTCTGAATGTATGAGCTTATGCTAGACATACTTGAATCTCGTCTTTGCTCCAATTCCATCTATTTCACTTCATAAAATATCTTTTAAAGGTATTTATAGATTCCATAGTCAAAGGATAGAACACAAGCATTGTTTGTCTGCCTAAGACACTACCTCTTTCTTTTGTTTTGGATTACATATAGTGTGCACATCATAAATCTATTTCAAAAGTTCACTTTTCCACCCCCTTTATGACTATCTTGGCATCTTTCTGTACCAAATGATGTCTTAATGTCCACAATAAAATATGTAATCCATACTAGTTACAAACTTAAAGAAAAACACTATGAACATCTGCTTTAGATTATGATAGTAATAGTTCCAAAACCAACTAGAAAATCAGATAAAATACTAAAATACTTACTTGAAGATATTGGAGAACTGCCAAGGTAACCAGGACTTGAAAGAGCAAGGGTCTATAGAGATGAGAAATGTAAGGAGCTGAGCTGATCTTCTGTGAGTAGCTTTTCTCTCAGGATATTTTCTGTATCTTGTCTTTACAATGAGTTAAAATCTGAGAAACTGGGCAGAGAGCTGTGGCTCAGAGACAACAAAACCAATAGACATTGGAATCTCAGGAATAGAGAAAAGAAACTACAATTTGGAGCTGCCTGTTAGGCAGTAGTAAGGTGACCAAAAAATCTGGAGAGAGGGCAACATAGACAAATTCTCAAAGTTCAGCAGAAAACTGCTGAAGACATCAAAGTTTTCAACAATATGATGTGCTGATAAGACAAAAAGTACAGTTTAGGTACAACTCCCATTGGTAAACATCCCGTGCTTTTATCCTTTGGAGCAGGGATGAGCAAGGTGGTAGAGAAGCCTTAGCAAACATTCAGTCTAAGTCTGAAGGTTTGCTATTAAAACCTTTCCAATTAGATTAAGAGAGTTGGGGTCCCACTCAAGCTGCCTATCATAGAATATGGTGAAACCTCTCTAGAAGAAATTATCATTATCCTGAGTCACTGTAATTTTCATGTGCAATGTTTAGCATTCAGCCAAAAATCACCAGGCATACCAAAAGAGAAAAACAAGATTATGAAAACAGAAAATAAAACAAATCCACACAGGACCCAGTTATTGAAACTATTCAGAAACATTTTTTAAAAACTATGTTTAATATATATTTTTTAAAAAATATGAGACAGCATGAGAATTTTACCGAGAACTGTAATATACTTTTTGAAAAGCATCAGATAGAAAGTTTGAAAGTAAAAAATTATAATAATTGAAACTCAGAGTGAACTGAATGCAAAAAAAAAAAGAACAGAGAATTGATGAAATGAAAGATTGATAAGTGTAAAACATACAGGCTGAACCATAGACAGCAAGAGAGATAAAAGATATAGAAAAGAGCATTAGCAAAATATGGAAGATTTTGAAGTTAGGACACATCTGTAACTGAGTCCCATGAGGGGATGATAGAATGTGACAGAAAATATGCTTGAGTAGTTTATAACTAAGAATGTTCCAAAAATTCTGAAATATAGGAAACAATTTCAAGAACTGCTACAATCATCAACCAGGATTAATATAATAAAACCACAACTAAGTACATCAGAGTAAAACTGAAGAAAAACAAAGGGAAAGAGAAAGTCTTGAAAGGAGCCAGAGAAAAAAAGATATATTTACCTTCAAAGGACTAAAAATAAGAGACAGTCGAGTGTTTCATAAAAAAATGTAGAAGCCAGAGAATAATGGAATATTACCTTTAAAACATAAAGTGAAGAAGAACTAAAGAGCCTCTTGATGAAAGTGAAAGAGGAGAGTGAAAAAGTTGGCTTAAAGCTCAACATTCAGAAAACTAAGATCATAGCATCTGGTCCCATCACTTCATGGCAAATAGATGGGGAAACAGTGGAAACAGTGGCTGACTTTATATTTTTGGGCTCCAAAATCACTGCAGATGGTGATTGCAGCCATGAAATTAAAAGACACTTACTCCTTGGAAGGAAAGTTATGACCAACTTGACAGCATATTAAAAAGCAGAGACATTACTTTGTCAACAAAGGTCCGTCTAGTCAAGGCTATGGTTTTTCCAGTGGTCATGTATGGATGTGAGAGTTTGATGGTGAAGAAAGCTGAGTACCGAAGAATTGATGCTTTTGAACTGTGGTGTTAGAGAAGACTCTTGAGAGTCCCTTGGACTGCAAGGAGATCCAACCAGTCCATCCTAAAGGAGATCAGTCCTGGGTGTTCATTGTAAGGACTGATGTTGAAGCTGAAACTCCAATATTTTGGCCACCTGATGTAAAGAGCTGACTCATTTGAAAAGACCCTGATGTTGGGAAAGATTGAAGAAGGAAAAGGGGATGACAGAGGGTGAGATGGTTGGATGGCATCACCAACTCAATGGACATGAGTTTGAGTAAACTCCAGGAGTCGGTGATGAACAGGGAAGCCTGGCGTGCTGCGGTTCACAGGGTCGCAAAGAGTCAGACACGACTGAGCGACTGAACTGAACTAAACCTTTAAAACACTGACAAAAAATAACTGCCAATCTAGACATTCATACAGAAGTGAAAACATCCTTCCAAAATGAATATAAAATAAAAGATTTTTCAGGCAAACAAAAATCAAAGGTATTATTCACCAAGAGACTTGCATAAAAGATATATTGAAGGGAATGCTTAGGCAGAATGATCCCTGATGCAAATATGGACATAATTCAGGAAGGAAAGATGAACATTAGAAAAAATAAAAGTTAAGAAAAATAAAAATGAATATTGACAGTGAAATAAACATAAACACATAATATAAATATTGTTTTTAATATTTTGAATATATTATTTTACAGATATGTACGATATATGTTATATAAAATGCATATATAATTTTATATATCATGTATAATCTATATATTATAAATGTACACAATACACATAACATTCAAAACATATTAATTATGTTTATATATAATATAAATATTGCCAATTATTATGATAATAATAATACAAAAGAAGGGGGTAAATGAAGTTAGAGTATTAGAAGGTGCTAATGTTATTTCAGAAAAGGTAACATGATAATAAATCAAGGGTGGATTTTGTAATCACTAGGGCAACCACTAAATAACAGTAAAAGGACTTATAACTAAAAAGTTAATAAATAAAATAAGGAAAAATGAAAAAAGAAATTAGCATAAAATTGATGTCAAAACCTGACAAGATTATTATAAGAAAGAAAAATTACAATCTTTCCCATGAACATAGATGCAAAAATGCTTAACAAAATACTGGCATATCCAATTATGCATAAAAAGGTAATACATTATGCCTAAATGGATTTTATTCCAAGAATGCAAAGGTGGGTAATACTCAAAACTCACTTAACACAATTCCCACATTAGCAGAAAGAAAAAAAAGGTGGGGGAGAAAAGTCAGCCATAGAAAGTACATTTTTAAGAATTTACCATTTATCACCAGATGTTTAACCTCAGTCTCTGTGTTCTTCCCCTTTAACAAAAAAAAAAAAGCCCTACCTCAAAGTCCCCATTGAAATGGATCTGAGTCTTGTTTCCCCACTCTCTTGATTGGCAACTGCAATAAACACTATACTTTCCATCACCAAAAAAAAAAAAAAAAAACCAACAAATCACCTTTTAAAATAAACTATTGGAAACTAGGAATAAAATGAAACTACCTTGATCTCAAAAAAAGTATCTACAAAAAAGCCCACAACGCACGCACATCATACTTTGTGATGAAATATTGAAAGCTTTCCTTCTGCACTTGAGAATGAAACAAGGATGTCAGCTATTACCACTTCCATTTAATGTTGTACTGGGAGACCTAGCAAGAAACAGAAACAAAAGGCATACAGTACTGAGAGGAAGAAATAAAACCGTCATTCTTTTCTGATACTATTGTATAAATAGAACAAAAAGGAATCTATAAACTATTATTAGAATTAATAAATTAGTAAGTTTTCTGGATATCTGGTCACTATACAAAAATCAATTGTGGAATGCAAATTAAAATCACTATGAAATACCATTACATATCCATCAGAATTGCTAAAGTGGAACAAAAATGGGTGTTTGAACTGTTGGCAATGATACAAAGCAAAAGTAATCCTGGGACTATAAATTTGTACAAGTATTTTGAAAAACTGAGTAGCAGTATCTAAGGATGCTAAATATATCCACACCCAACGAATCAACAATTTAAGCCCTAAATGTATACACAATAGAAATGCACCCAGATGTGCATCCTGCTCCCAGAAAGAGAAAAGAGGTATACAAATGCTTATAACAGCATCATCATGATAGCCAAAAGCTGGAAACAACTTTTCTATCAAGAGTAGAATAATAAATAAATTGTGGTGCACTGATACAATGAAATATTAGGCAACCATGCAAATATACAACCTAATTCTACATGGATGAATGCTACAAATAAAATGCTAAATGAGAGCAGCTACACACAAAAAGCAAATATCCCCTGATTCCACTTGTATAAAGTTTTAAAAGAACAAAACAAATCTATAGTGATGAAAATCAGAATGGTGATTATGTTTGGGGATGGTGATTTCTGGGAGACATCATGAGGAAGGCTTCTCTGGGGTTGGCAATGTTCCATATATTGAGTTGGGTGATGGTTAAATGAAAGGAATAAATAAAACTTACCTCCTTGAAAAAATGCATTGAGCTGTATGCTTATGATCTATGTATTTTTATGTATCCTTCAATATCCTTCAATAAAATATTATCAACTACATCTATGAAGATTAACCATTCCTTTGTAAATTGGTACAACTAATATAGAAAATAGTATGGAGGTCCCTCAAAAAACTAAAAATAGAGTTTTCATATGATCCAGTAATTCCACTCCTAGGCATATATTCAGAGGCTATGAAAACACTAATTCAAAAAGATAAATGCATACCAATGTTCATAGTAGCATTACTTACACTATCCAAGATATGGAAACAATCTAAGTGTCCACCAACAGATGAATGAATAAAGAAGACGGGCTTTATACACACACACACACACACACACACACACACACACACACACACAGAAAAAGGAACGAAATAATGAAATAATGTCATTTGCAACAACATGGATAGACCTAGAGAGTACTAGTCTTAGTGAAATTAGTCAGACTGAGAAAAACAAATATCCTATGCTATCACTTATATGTGGAATCTAAAAAATAAAATAAATGAATGTATATAACAAAATAGCAACAAACTCACAACTCACAGAGAACCAACTTGTGGTTACTGGGGGGAGAGGGAAGGAGACAGTGGTAAGATAAGGCTATGAGATTAAGAGATACAAACTACTACATATAAAATAGATAAGCAACAAGGAATATATTGTTCAGCACAGGGAATATAGCCATTGTTTCTGCAATAATATTAACTGGAGTATAATCTATAAACAACTGAATCATTATGTTGTACACATGAAAATTAATACAATATTATAAATCAACAATACTTCCATTAATAAAAACCACTCCTTTAGAGAATGTCTTCTATGTGCAAGAGATTTGATAAGATTTACGGAAAATACAAGACATTTTGAATGGAAGGGTTAAATAAGCATGTTGGGAAAGCACAGACATGTGAAAATGTAAGTTAGAACACAGAAACAGGGGAGAAGTGAGTGGGTATCTGCAACAGAACTGCAACTGTGTGTAGGCTATGGAAATCACTGGACCCATGAGAATTCTCATTCTCCATCCTTTCTATAAGAGGTCTAGAAGTTACACAAGGGGAATTGCCATATAGTCCACCTTCAAGTTCCTGTAAGTGTATTTTGCCCCTCTGTCAGTTGGAGTCTTCCTTTCCCCATTATTAGTTGGGACAGTCTCTGTGGAAGCGCAATGTTGATAAAGAGCCTGGGATCAGAAACCAGTCCAGCTGGATTCAAATCCCGGCTCCCTCAAGGTGTAAGGCTTCAGGTAGATTAGTTAGTTATCTCTCGGTGGTGATACAATGATGGTAACAGCAGTCCCTAACCTTCAGCCTAGCTGTGGGCATAAAAAGATTTTATTCAGGTGAATTCCTTACCAAAGTATTTGGCACATAGAATATTCTGAAGAACTATTAGCTATTGTTCTTCAACCTCTGAGTTGTTATTTGGGAATAAGGGAGTAATATGTGAGGCCCTCCTTAAGTAGCTCACATACGAGGAAAGATAGACAAGGAGACAACTAGCTACATGTAATCCGATAAAGCTGAGCGATGAGCATGAAGTAGAGATCATCCTAGTTATGGCAATCAGAGCCATGACATTTGAGTGTCAAAGATGTCTAGAAATCTAATCCAAATGGATCAAGGTCAACTAGCACATCAACAGTGAGGTCTAGTACATTTCAAAGGTAAGCAGTAGATATTTTAAAATATCTCTTGGTTTAAACATTCTAACCTTGTCATCATTATTGGTCCATTATTTGCCAAAAAGGACAATGAGTTATTTCTCTAAAAGCTAAAAAAGACAACACCAATGAATTGTCTACAAACTTAAGCTGGTGATGTGTATGTTCCAAGATAGAAAAGAACTCTGGTGGTCAATTTTAAGGGCTCAGTCTAGATCTCTAATTATTTTGATGGCACTGGACCCGCCTAGATTTAAAAGGAAGTTGTGAATTACATGAAATGTGGCCAACTAGACACTACCTTCATGCTGCAAAGATTGAGGGAATGTTCAGAGATCAAGGGAGGAACCAAGCATAATCTGCTAAGCATTAAAGAAGAGGTCTTCTCTGAAACCACAGGCGCAGGCAGCACTCTGTCTGGCATTCCTTAGTCACCACTAACTCCCAGGCTCACCAGTTATTAATATCTGGATTAATGCTTTTTATGCACAAGGATCCTTCCTGCACCCAGGGCTTTGACCTGGAGCCATGGATAGCAAACGGACATACAATCATGTGATTTAGTTAGCATTGATGGTGTGCTCCAAATGGGAAACCCAGTCTTCTGTGCTGTCTCTCAGAGAGTATCACACTACCACTGTGGAACCTGAGGGCCTCAGCACAGAGCTGGAGTGGGGTGAAAGGTGAGGGATGGAAGCAAGGCCAGGCAGGGAGATGGATGGGAAAGCAGAGACCTCAGAATTTGGGGTTCCTTGTCCAGCATTCAAGGACTTTCTATTGTGCCCTTATAAGTTGCCTGGCTCTGCATAAGATCCCAAGGATAAATTAGTGAACACAATGTAATTCCTCCTCTCCAGGTTCAAATTCTAGGTAGAAAGAAACACAAACAACTACAAAAAGATGCAATAAAGACTGTTACAATGTACAATGGGAAAAAGAGAGAGAGATGATCAAATATTCCTAGGCTGTGTGCGAAGAGAGGAGAAATGCCATTGAAGTGAGTGCCGAAAGGATGAACAGAAATTTAACAGAGGAAGTTCCACTTGCGCAAAATCCAGAAATACACAAGTGTGCTCTCGCTATATTGGCTCTGAGATTAGCATCAGCCTTATATATGCCAGTTTCTACTAAGGTGAGAAAGGTTACCCTATCCCTGTTGAAAAATGCCTCAATGATCCTAGAACCAGGATCAGTAACTAACTTGGGATAATTAAGTTATAGGACTCAGTGAACAGGGTTCTGGGTCAGAAATCCAAAAAAGCTGTTTGTTTTTTCCTTGGTCGTCCACTCTCTCCTTGTCTCCTCCTCAGAAGCCAACATCAGGGGGAACCCCAATAGTTTGATTGGTGGGATTTCATTCCTAGAGTTTTAAGGACTTCACTCCCGGAGTTTTAGACTTGAAAGTCATGAGTCATTTCCATTGGTCAATTTTGCAATAAGATAGATTTCTAAATATTGACCTCTTTGAAAACTCAAAGTAAACGTCTGATATGTGGAACTACTATCATTTGACTTGAAAATTAAGTTGATTATTTACTTTGAAGTGCACCAGTCTAGTTTCTTATCAGTGAAAAGAAAAGCAAAGAGTAAGAACAAGGTACCATCCCACTCATTGCTATGGAGATCCAGTGTTCTTATGGGGGATTTAAGAGTAGAACAAGGTGAAGTGAGAAAGCACTCAGGCTCCCTGAAATTAGAGGTGTTTTCTAAACAATAGAAGTCACTGACTGGAGCTGACTCTTTTCCTGCTATGGAATTTTGAATTATATAAATTTTTACTACAGTCAAGTCATTCTGACCTTGCAAATGAGTGCCAAAAAATGCATCAGTCCATAAAATGACTTTTTAGAAGCATACCAACTTTAAAATAATAAGCATTAATTCAAAACTGCTCTGAGTTAGCTGATGCTGCTGTATTTCAAAAAATGAAATAATCTGCCTCCAAAATTTAAAAGAAAAAATGTAAGGGATATTTTCACAAGGTTTTAACACCGAATATTTGAAACAGAGAATATAAAAGGAGAAATACTAGGAAATATTTTCATGAACTTTTAACACAAAATATTAAGACCTATTACATCCTGTCATCAGCAATGCCAGTGACCTTGCAAAATGGAAAAGGCATCAGATAAACTGCAACAGTGAGTTCCTCCTGTAGGATCATCTCCAAGTAATTTAGACTCCAGGAAGCTTCAAAGAAAAGCACTGAAATCTTGGTTTACACTGCACCAAGCAAAATTTGGAGGGTGTGAGAAGGACAAATGCTTAACTCTTATTCGGAGGAGACAAAGCCTATGATGGTTCCACCCCTTCCACCCCATTATTACAGGAATTTCTCTGTAAAAGTTTGACTCTTGCTGTCTTGACTCTCAGAATTGAAGATGATAAAAATAGCCTTTAATTAACCAGTTACAAAGTATGATAATGGCTTTTCTTCACCTCTGGGCAGTTGCCTTGTGATGGTTTGACATGTGTACCTCCAAGGTCATTCCACAGACTTTTGAAACAGTAATTTGTTTACTGCCAGTGTTTTTTACAATTTTTTCTGTTCAAGTGAGAGAATCTTGGGTGTGAGAGGTAAGGGACCCAGCTCCTGCAAGCCAGCAGATTCACTCAAAGGTCCTGACCTGTGTGAAGCGTGTCCTGGCCTGTAAACACGTCAGAATGACATTAGCTGTGTATTTACAAAGCACGGCCCTGAGTGGGTCCATTATGCCTGGTCTAATGGAACTGCATTCCTCTAAGTGCTTTTTAAGTTGTGTAGGCTGCATGGCCAATATCCCTTCGGGGTACCCAAATGCTTGATGGCCATAAATAGCAAGTGGGGCCTTCCAGGGTGATCCTTAGCTGCACTGAGCTACACTGAGACAGGAGGCCCTGTCCAATATGTCTCTGTCACAGTCTTGTCCTTTTGTCTGAGCCTCCGTTACTCTTATTTATTCAACTTTCCCAAATAGGAAAGCAGAGAACAAATGAATGTCACCATCCTTCCATCATTTGACCGACTATCCATCATCTGCTATCATCAATTACGCTCATCAGTTGACTATGTCCCATCCTCTCACACTGTGCTAAGCAGTTCCCTGGGCTAACTTAAAATACCTCCATTCCTAATCCAGTGAGTTAAGTACAATTACCACAATTTTACATAGAGAGAACCAAGCATCTTACAAAGGTAGAGTGTGTTACCCTGTTCATTAACCCCAAGGTCATCTTTGAGAAGGTAAGTAACTTGCCTAAGTTTACAGAGCTAGTAAGTGGTACAACTTGAAGTTCAAACCCTACTCTTTCTTTCCTCTGTGTGTGTTAGTTGCTTAGTTGTGTCCGACTCTTTGCAACCCCATAGACTGTAGCCCACCAGGCCCCTCCATCCATGGGATTCTCCAGGCAAGAATACTAGAGTGGGTTGCCATTTCCTTCTCCAAAAGGAATTATAGAAAGAAAGAAAGTGAAGTCGCTCAGTCGTGTCCGACTCGTTGCAACCCCATGGACTGTATGTAGCCTACCAGGCCCCTGCATCCATGGAATTTCCCAGGCAAGAGTACTGGAGTGGGTTGCCATTTCCTTCTCCATCCAATGCAGTTTGGTTTTGTAGATCTTAAATCCTGCTAGAATCCAGAAAGATCATCAGGACCACTTAATAATCTTCACTTTACAAACTGGATTTTTAACAAGTTAAGGTTAAAGAACTAACAGTCTGCAGAGTGTGTGTGAGTGTTAGTCACTCAGTCATGTCTGATTCTTTGCAACCCTGTGGACTGTAGCCCTCCAGGCTCCTCTGTGCATCAAATTCTCCAGGCAAGAATACTTGAATAGGTTGCCATGCCCTCCTCCAGGGGATCTTCCCAACCCAGGGGTGGAACTTGGGCCTCCTGCTTGGAGAATTCTTTACCTTCTGGGCCACCAGGGAAGCCTGATAGGCAGCAGAGTATAACCCAATTCAGGACTCTCTTGTCACAGGCCTCTTCCCCATACACCCTTGAACAAACTTTCACCTGATTTCACTTAAGTGAAAAAGCTCTAAGGACTGAAGAAGGTCCACTTGCATGGGTATAAACATAAATCCACAGCAATCAAAATGTGATTATAAGATAACCCTAAGTAAAAAAATAAAAATATCTTTATCATCTATTTGTTTTTGCTAGTTACTAATATTTTACAGAGTCACTCATTTTTGATAAGTCAATTATCTAAGATCTTCTACCTCCATTAAAATCAGCAGGGTTCTTGAAGCAAGTGATAATAGAATTGGTTTTCTCTAAATATAAATTTTTGTTCATGTATGTGTATGTCTGTGCTTATATATGCAAAAGAAGAGAAGCTAAAGGCAAAGGAGAAAAGGGAAGATATACCTAGTTGAATGCAGAGTTCCAAAGAATAGCACAGAGAGATAAAAAAAAGCCTTCCTCAGTGATCAATGCAAAGAAATAGAGGAAAACAATAGAAGGGGAAATACCAGAGATGTCTTCAAGAAAATTAGAGATACCAAGAGAATATTTCATGCAAAAATTGGCACAGTAAAGGACAGAAATGGTATGGACCTAACAGAAGCAGAAGATATTAAGAAGAGGTGGCAACAAGACACACAAAAACTATACAAAAGAAATTTTCATGATACAGACAACCACGATGGTGTGGTTACCCACCTAGAGCCAGACATTCTGGAATCTGAAGTCAAGTGGGCCTTCAGAAGCATCACTATGAACAAAGCTAGTGGAGATGATGGAATTCCAGTTGAGCTATTTCAAATCCTCAAAGATGATGCTGTGAAAGTGCTGCACTCAATATGCCAGCAAATCTGGAAAACTCAGCAGTGGCCACAGGACTGGAAAAGGTCAGTTGTCATTCCAATCCCAAAGAAGGGCAATGCCAAAGAATGTTCTAACTACCACACAATTGCACTCATCATACACACTTGCAAAGTAATGCTCAAAATTCTACAAGCCAGGCTTCAACAGTGAAGTACATGAACTGTGAACTTCCATATGTTTAAGCTAGGTTTAGAAAAGGCAGAAGAACCAGAGATCCAACATCCGTTGGATATTGAAAAAGCAAGAGCGTTCCAGAAAAACATCTACTTATGCTTTTTTTTGATCTACACAGTCAGACTGTGTAGATCACAACAAACTGTGGAAAATTCTGAAAGAGATGGGAATACCAGACCACCTTAACTGCCTCCTGAGAAACCTGTATGCAGGTCAAGAAGCAACAGTTAGAATTGGATATGGAACAACAGACTGGTTCCAAATTAGGAAAGGAGTACATCAAGGCTGCATATTGTCACCCTGTTTATTTAACTTATATGTAGAGTACATCATGCGAAATGCCGGGCTGGATGAAGCACAAGCTGGATCAAGATTGCTGGGAGAAGTATCAATAACCTCAGATATACAGATGATACCACCCTTATAGCATAAAGTGAAGAGGAACTAATGAGCCTCTTGATGAAAAAGGAGAGTGAAAAAGTTGGCTTAAAGCTCAACATTCAGAAAACTAAGATCATGGCATCCGGTCCCATCACTTTGTGGCAAATAGATGGAGAAACAGTGGAAACAGTGGCAGACTTTATTTTGGGGAGATCGAAAATCACTGCAGATGGTGACTGCAGCCACGAAATTAAAAGACACTTGCTCCTTGGAAGAAAAGTTATGACCAACCTAGACAGCATATTAAAAAGCAGAGACATTACTTTGCCAACAAATGTCCGTCTAGTCAAAGCTATGGTATTTCCAATAGTCATGTATGGTTGTGAGATTTGGAGTATAAAGGAAGCTGAGCACTGAAGAATTGATGCTTTTGAACTGTGGTGTTGGAGAAGACTCTTGAGAGTCCCTTGGACAGCAAGGAGATCCAACGAGTCCATCCTAAAGGAAATCAGTCCTGAATATTCATTGGAAGGACTGATGCTGAAGCTGAAGCTCCAATATTTTGACCACCTGACTCAAAGAACTAACTCATTGGAAAAGACCCTGATGCTGGGAAAGATTGAAGGCGAGAGGAGAAGGGGACAACAGAGGATGAGATGGTTGGATGGCATCACTGACACGATGGACATGAGTTTGGGTAAACTCCAGGAGTTGGTAATGGACAGGGAGGCCTGGCATACTGCAGTCCATGGGATCACAAAGAGTCAGACATGACCAAGCGACTGAACTGAACTCAACTGAGAGATGTCTTACACTAATACTAGTAGTAATGCTTAATCAAAGTGTTTGACCTGTAGATATTCTCAACCAGTATTTAATGAATAAATGAATTATTTGTTGGTCATCCACTCTGATTAAAAATAGAATTCTAATATGTAAAATATTAACTTTCATTTAGGCACTGAGCTCCCAGTTGTGATTAATAATACATTAATCATGGGCAAAATATCCTGAAGCATTAATATGTACCAGCAAAAATTTGTCCTTTAAACACTAGAACAAGAGAAATATTTCTGGGGAAAAAAAGACATTTAGATAGTCCTGAGAACTACTTTAATGTTAAAAAAACACGGCATACTCAGGAAGAAATACCAATATAAAGTAAAATAGACCAATGGATCTGATTCCACTATGAAAATGAAAGTGAAAGTCACTTGGTCGTGTCCAACTCTTTGGGCCCCATGGACTATACAGTCCATGGAATTCTCCAGGCCAGAATACTGGAGTGGGTAGCCTTTCCCTTCTCCAGGGGAATCTTCCCAACCCAGGGATTGAACCCAGGTCTCCCGAATTGCAGGCAGATTCTTTACCAACTGAGCCACAAGGGAAGCCCTGATTCTACTATATTAGTAGTCAAATATAAGACACACAAATCTATGTCATCTATGTCTCAGGAACCTTCCAGTGAACACATAGTTAGAACCTTACACTTTATCAAGTAGTCCAGTTGATCAATTCTTTCAGCCCATAAGAGTGTGTATGTATATATACATCCCATGTTTTCTCATTGCCTTTCTTTTAAACTTTGTGCAGAAACACAGTTTCAGTGTATTGGAAAGTTCTGTGAGAACCCAAATTTCACAGCCTCCAGATAAACCTAACATGGAGCCCTAAATTTCAGGTCAATATTGTCATATGCTATTACTGAGCTCCAACAGAAAAGATAAAGATGGTTTATATCCAAGTCTGACAGCACAACAAACCACATATGTTTTCCTAGTGGCAATTCATAAAACAAGAACCACCATGATGCAATAAGAGAGCCCTGTTTACTAATGAATGCTTTTATCAATGTTTTATCATGCAGCGGGTCAATAAAAAAGGCAGCATAAAAATAAATTAGCTGAGGATATGAGGTCTTCCCTTCAGAAATACAAAAGCTTTAATGTCTGCCACCCGGCCCAGGGCTGCCGGATCACTGGGGTCTCTCCCACACTGAATGAGCAGCTTCCATCTGCCAGTGGAGCTGGTTCTTGTGGTGACAGAAAGCTTCCTATACCTTCCAGTCACAGGATCAGCTTGGGGAATATGCTTGGTGGGGTCACAGGTCATGTGCTTGGGCAAGGCTTGAAGCAAATAGCAATAAGCCAAAACCTGCAATGGAACTTGCCCCATCAAAGTGAAGAAAAACCTCGTTGACTGGGCTGGAACTCATTAAATGGCACTGCACCTAGAGGCATTTATAGGAGGTGGATTTTTCTACTGCACTTACAAGATGGCAAGCTGTATATTGGACAACAGCTATGTCATTGGCTTGTTGTCCACAAAGCTCATTCATTTTCACACATACTGAGCCCTGCAGAAAGTGTTTAGGTAGTGAAGATGCCCCAAAATTGCCCTGCAAGGTCCTTAGCAAGCTTATCTTTATCCTTCTGTATATATTTTCATGACCCCAACCACAGTAACTTCTCACTCCCCTGAGCCCTCAAATCATTTCCAACCTGAGTCATCTGCATGACATTCACCATTACTGCTCCATACTGTGGTGGTTAGTACTTTTTTGGCCACCCTCATCCATTCAGAGCTCCCAGGAAAGAGGCCTAACTTCTCATTTGGGCAAGTCATGCTGATCACCCTTATCAGAGTTCATCTCAGGGCTTTGGCTTGAGAGATGGGAAAGAAGTGTTGAGTTATTACACAAGGCTTAAGCCCTGGAGGAATGATCCACAGGGTGCCTGAGAATGAAGCCTTCAAAGGAAGACAGCAGAGACCAGCTGACAGAAATATGAGGACCTTGCGGCTTAGTTTAAGTCTCACATCCTGTAATGCCCAAAGTCAACCTGAAAACTTGAACTTTCCAATTCCAATAGGACAATAGGTTCCTATTTTTTTACCTAAGCCAATTTGAGTTGTGTTTTCTTTACTTGGAAACGTGATGGTTAACTTTATGTGGCAACTTGATTGGGCTAAGGGATCCCCAGATAGCTGGTAAAAATATTTTCAGTTGTGTCTATAAGGGAGTTTCCATAAGAGATTAACATTTGAATCAGTTGACTGAGTGAGGTTATCCTCACCAATGCAGGTGGGCATCATCTTATCCGTTGAGGGCATGAATAGAACAAAAAGATGAAGAAAAGGAGAATTTGCTATTTTTGCTTGAGCTGTGGCATCGATTTCTGCCTTCAAATGTCAGCGTTATTGGTTCTCAGGCCTTCAGAATCAAACCAAGGCTTATACCATCAGCCTTCCTTTTCTCCAGCATTTGAACTCACACTTACACCATCAGCTACCCTGGTTCTCAGGCATCTAGCTTTAGACTGAATTAGCATCAACTTCTGTGGTTCTGAACCTTGCAGAAAGCAGATCATGGGACTTCTTTGACTTCATAGTCATGGGAGCCAATTGCTATAATATATTAGATAGATTAATGATAGATATAGATAGATAGAGGTATAGCTTATTGGTTCTCTTTCTCTGGAGAACCCTCATTAATAAGGAACTGAGAAGACTGTCATATTTCCTCAGCATAACTTAACCTCATCAAGAAGAAAATATTCAGTAAAGTTCTGAACCTAGTACAAATATGTGAACTTAACTCAAAAATGTATTGCTTTATTGATTTTCTGGATTGTTCTATTCCATTTGATACTGAAATTAGAAAGTAGGCATAAATTCATGATGGCTACTGCAAACCCACTGGGTGGCTCCAGGAAGTCTGGTGCTCCCCCAGTCAGGCTGGTTGTGAATTTTTGACACCCTACGCAGAATTGATCACCCTCACCTCATTGCCTTGTTATTCAGAACTCACAATCTAAATTGAGACTGACTTAAAAGATCATATTTCTATTTGAAGTTGATTACTATTTTCTTTTTGTTGTTTTTTTTGTTCAGTTGCTAAGTCGTGACAGACTCTTTGAGACTCCATGGATTGCAGCACACCAGATTTGCCTTTCCTTCACCATCTCCTAGAGTTTGCTCAAATTCATGTCCAAAATGGTTAAATCTTCTGAACCCCAAATAAAGACATATGGGTATTTCCTATAAAATTGTGGCCATATGGTCACTTCTTTCCACAGGTGGGTTAGTTCCACTTATAAATCCATATGAACTTCCCTAGGTAATTTGTCTCGCGGAAAGTTGCCTAGTAGAATAACAAATTTACTCCAAATTTTAGGACTACTCAACATACAAACACTGTTTCCACAATTATATATTAAGAAGTTAATAAAAATACAGATGCTTGTTCAATGTGTGCATAGACATATACAGCCATTGAGGTGACCACACAATCACCTTGGTCGGAAAAACAACCCATTGACTTCATCTACATTCAAAACTCACTGAGGAGCAGTGCATTATGAATCATTTCTCAGTTCCTCTGAAGCCATAATTCTACACTGAACATAATCACTTTGACCCTACTAGTGAAATGTTGATACCTTAGGGCTTACCTGGTGGCTCACACTGTAAAGAATCTGCTTGCAATTCAGGTGACCCATGTTCAGTCCCTGGGTTGGGAAGATTCCCTGGAGAAGGAAATGGCAATCCACTCCAGTATTCTTGCCTGGAGGATCCCTTGGACAGAGGAGCCTTGCAGGCTACAGTCCGTGGGGTTGCTAAAAGTCGGCCAGGACTGAGTGACTAACATTTTCCTTTTTAGGGCATTGAGGCTTCCCTGATAGTTCAGTTGGTAAAGAATCTGCCTGCAATGCAGGAGACCTGGGTTCAACCCCTGGGTTGGGATGATCCCCTGGAGAAGGGAAAGGCTATACCCACTCCAGTATTCTGGCCTGGAGAGTGCCATGGACTGTATGGTCCATGGGGTCACAAAGACTCCAACATTAGTGAGCGACTTTCACTTCCATTTTTTAGGGCATTATTGTTCACTCATCCAAAGTTTATTGGTGCCTGTTGTGCCAGGCAATACTTCCAGGAGTTGAAGCTACAGTGGTGAACCTGGTAGTCAAAGTTCCAGCATTCATAGAGTTGATACTCTAACAAAGATGATAGGCACACACAAATAAATAAATGATTATGATTATTTCAGATAGTGCCAAACATTATCAAGAAAATAACAATGGGATGGTATGAAAGAGAGTGACTCTGCAGGATGTAAGAAGTTTCACTAGGTGACTGGTTTTAAACTACGATATGTTGATTGTACCCATTGAGAATTGATGTATATAAGTACCCTTTGCCATCTTTTTTGTGAACCCCATATCATATGACTTTTCTCAAATCAGAGTGAGGAGTTCAGGACATTACCCATTTCACTGGAGATTACCTGCTTGCTCCTTTTTCTTTGCTTCCTATACTGTCTTTCCTTAGACTGGAAGAGACCCTTTTCCTTCCTTTGGAGGGCCCTCCAGGGGGTCCTGGCGCCCCTTTCTAGTATAATCCTGTATTAGAGACTTGCCCTAATTTTTAAAATACTCATTGCCCACAGTGATCTGCTCTTTCACACATGGGCAGGAGTTTAACAGAAGACCACAGACGTACAAAGTTGGACAAAATGACAGAGACGTATGCTGCTGCTGCTGCTGCTAAGTCTCTTCAGTCGTGTTCGACTCTGTGCGACCCCATAGACGGCATATATTGATCTATATCACTTCTATCAAATGCAGCCACAGATGTGGTACAAGTGGATAATCGCTCCTAAAGTAATGGGATGAATGTCTCTCTTTAGACAAGACTATCTAGAGCGCCAGTGCCCTCTCATGGATGAGCTGGGAAGCATCTCCCACGGAATATGCACAGCCTGGTACATTCCAAGACAGAGCCAGCACAACACACGACACCTCTCAGCCACCGCCCTCCTTCACAGATGAGAGGGATCAAGGGAGGCTGTCAGGAGAAGCTGACTTGGCCCTCTCATTCCTTCCCCTCCAAAAGGAATCTCTACCTACCGGGTGTCTCACTCCTAAAAATGTTTGAGTGTCATTTTTAAGGCTTCCATCCCAATCAAATATGAATCTTCCTAAAATGATTCACTTTCAGAACTTATGAGTCACTTACCAGTTAGTGAAAAAGTGTTTGCACAGCTCTTCCTTAATAGGGGACTTTGACCTCTGGTCAGATCTCAGGAAACTAGGCAGCTCAGAATGCTGGGAAGGATTCAAGTGGTAAGGGTCTGCCCTCAGGATAAACTTGACTTACTAGATTCATGAGGGTGATCTTAGTTAATGTTCACACCAACTTGAAAATTCATAAACTATTATTATCCTAAAATAATTTGCAGGTGAGGAAATTGATCCTTACACCAAAGAAACTGGCATATGGTTAATGTTCAATAGATTAGTCCCTCATTTATTCTGCTATTTCGCTCAGCAAGGTAGATGTTCTAAAAAGAAATTTGTAAAATGCCTACTGATATGCAAGTGGGGAAGTGCATGATGGGGAAAGTTGAGAGGAAAATATGGCCCAACACACCATTTCTTGAGTATGAGATCAATTTGATTTTTTATCCAGTTCCCATTTTTAATTCAACAGCTTGAGAAAAATCTTAGGTTTCTATTTAACAAAAGGCATTTATACCAAGAATTGTCATATTTTGTTGTTGTTGAGTGGCTAAGTCATGACTGACTCTGCAGCCACATGAACTGCAGCATGCCAGGCTTCCCTGTCCTTCTCTCTCCTTCTATCTCCCGGAGTTTGCTCAAGCTCATGTCCATCGAGTTGGTAATGCCATTCAACCACCTATCCTCTGGTGCCCCTTCTCCTCCTGCCCTCAGTCTTTCCCAGCATCAGGTCTTTTCCAATGAGTCAGCTCTTTATATCAGGTGGTCAAAGTATTGGGGATTCAGCTTCAGCATCAGTCTTTCCAGTGAACATTCAGGATTGATTTCCTTTGGGATTAATTGGGTTGATCTCCTTGCTGTACAAGGGACTCTCAAGAGTCTTCTCCAATACCACAGTTCAAAAGCATCAATTCTTTGGTGCTCAACTTTCTTTATAGTTCAACTCTCACATCCATACATGACTACTGGAAATATCCTAGCTTTGACTATACGGACCTTTGTCAGCAAAGTGAAATTTTACAGAGATTTTTTCTAATAAGAATATTTACCAAAGATATACTAACTCTTATCAAATCTTGGGTTAGCACCTAACCCCATCATGAAACATATCTCATCAATATGACAGTTAATGCAATCTTGGAAAATGGGGTTAAAGGAAGCCAGTATCTACTTGTAAACAAAAGTCTGAGCTTGCTGGGGAGCCAGAGACCTAATTGCAATGTTATTATGAACAGGATTATTATTATCCTCATTATTATTAGAGTCTGTGGTGATAGGAATTAGCAGAAGCGGGCCTTTAATGGCTTTTTGTAGGACTGCTGCTACTGCTGCTGCTTAGTCGCTTCAGTCGTGTCCTACTCTGTGCGACCCTATAAACGGCAGCCCACCAGGCTCCCCCTTCCCTGGGATTCTCCAGGCAAGAACACTGGAGTGGGTTGCCATTTCCTTCTCCAGTGCATGAAAGGGAAAAGTGAAAGTGAAGTCGCTCAGTAGTGTCCGACCCTTAGCGACCCCATGGACTGCAGCCTACCAGGCTCCTCCGTCCATGGGATTTTCCAGGCAAGAGTACTGGAGTGGGGTGCCATTGCCTTCTCTGTTTGTAGGACTAAGAATGCTTAATTCAGGATAAGAAAAGAGAGGCCACTGGGAGGGTTTCTCCCCACACAGTTTGGAAGGTGTACTTTTTCTTCTTGAACAGTGAGAGTATGAGAATTCAGCTAACGATTTATTCCCATAAACATACTGGCCGTTTGGCAAGGGGAGCTTGCTTGGAAGTATCCCAGCAGCAATAGGAGAAGCCAATTTCAGATCGAAAAGTATATTAGGAAGTCTGCCTTATGGATAATTTATAGGCTAATAACTGAGAGATGACAAAGTATCTTTCCTTGGGAGTTTTATTTTGAGTAACAATATCTCCCTTTGGAAGAATTAATGCTATAGAGATAAATAATCAAGAATTAGACAGCTTAACCAAATTCCTCACAGTAACACAGTTGGTAAGTGACAGAAATAGCACCTGAATCCAGGCCTCCCATCCTGTCCAATCCTAGTGCTCTTCCCACTACTCCATGCTGTCTCTCCCAGGTGGACCACAAGACTCTGGCCAAGTCTTATACTGCTAAGTCACTTCAGTCGTGTCCGACTCTGTGCGACCCCATAGACGGCAGCCCACCAGGCTCCCCCTTCCCTGGGATTCTCCAGGCAAGAATACTGGAGTGGGTTGCCATTTCCTTCTCCAGTGCATGAAAGGGAAAAGTGAAAGTGAAGTCGCTCAGTCGTGTCCGACTCTTAGCCACCCCATGGACTGCAGCCTACCAGGCTCCTCCATCCATGGGATTTTCCAGGCAAGAGTACTGGAGTGGGGTGCCATTGCCTTCTCCGGCCAAGTCTTATAGACATAGCCAATTACCGTTTGCTGATTGCAATTATTTTTTCTACTTTGCTATGGGTCCTTTTAATATCTAGGCAGCACTACTTTTTTATTATCACTCATGAAAAAAAAATTTCATAGGGCCTGATTTTCACTCCCAACAAATCAGAACTTCTTTAAAGGAGAGTCCATGAGGACCAGAGTCTCTAGTCCAGTTTATCTCCTTGTCGAAGTGTGCTTACCATCAAGAAAGTTTATCACATTCCTGGTGACTTGTTTGCTTCACTTGAGAAAATGAGAGAAAATGCACTAGGAGACTTTAAGATAGAGACAAAGATAATATGCCTCTCTGCTTCTCTAGGCATTGGAAATATATTGATGAACAGAACAGATAATGCTGCTTTCCATAGGAGTTTGTACTATTAGTAGATAATATTCATTTAGGTCATAAAATTGTAAGCTGTAAATGACACCATTGTCAATTCTATTAAGTGTGTTTGTTTTTAATAAATTCAATTTCATGTTCATATTAAAATTAGAAACTCAATTTCTGACCTGAAGAAGGAAAATTTTTCAGTTTATAGGCCTTGTTAAGAAATTAACTAGTTAATGATAGCACACTAAAGCTATATGAAATTTGAAGCTTTTCTTTGCAAATTTCACTTATTTCTCCATGAAGTAGCCGTATCAAAGCTCTTTTCTTTTCTCTTTTTCTGACTGCCCACTTCTTTCCCAGCCCTTTTAAGGGCTAATAAATAAATGAAAGATCATGGAACTCATATCTGTCAAGGACCCTGAATTATATTTCTGGAGAAAGTGTTTGTAAAGAAGGAGGCCCTCAGTGATCTGCCTTATCTCCATCCAACAGGATCCTGGTTAACTGAGACTTGGTTTTGGCATTTCCTCTAATTTCACAAAAGGAAAATAAGGAAGTTACATTTGAACATGTATTTGTTATCTCAACAGAAAGCTTCTTATCTCCCCCACAGCTGCCTGCCAAGCCCCAAAAGGTTTCAGGGTCAATGATTATCATCTCTCCATTTAGACACTTTGACATCTGTGAATATGTTGACCTTGAAGATTGGACCAAGTCATTCTTGACAGATGTTAATTTGATTGCTCAGTTCTGACCTCTCCTGAGGTCTGGCTTTTGTCTTCATCACTATATTAAGATAGCGATAACCTCCCCGGAGTCATAAAAATGCTCTGATAAGCTTTATCGATCCTGGATTTGAAATTGAACAGATAACCAAAGTGTATTATGGTAAACTTTTAACCTACTCCCTAAGACATATGTCCACCAAGACAGGACAAGAGTTCATGGTTTTTTTTGTTTCTCTCATTTTTCTCTCATTTTTTTTTTACATTAGTAATTATTGCTTTAAAAGTAATACAATCTACTTAGTATACTGGTATTGTTTTGCCAGCCTCTGGCAAGTGTAAAAACTATTATAAACAGAATACTATTGAAAATGCTCCTTGTAGGAAATTTTGGACTGTGAAAAAAGTGGAAAATAATAATAAAAATTTTTAAATAGCTTATTTTAAATAAAGGTAGGCAACAGATACTCATTGCCTACCTTCATACAAGTCCTATAGTTTTCAGCCTAGCATTAGAACTGATCGCTATCTCTTTGAGTAGTTATAGATACGAAAGTCCTCGGAGGAAAAAAAAAAGCATTTTTTGCTGTCATGCTCTAATGGAAAGAGCTGACTTGGAAGTTAGGCAGAACTGGGCTCAAATACTGGCTCTACAGCTTACCAGCTAAGTAGTCTTGGAAAGATAAAGAGCCAAGTATAATTTCCTCACAGGTAAAATGAGGATAATAGAGAACAAAATGGCAACCTACTCAGTATTCTTGCCTGGGAAATCCCATGGACAGAGGAGCCTAGTGGGCTACAGTCCATGAAAATGAGGATAATACCCCCTTTTGTTATTAAAACTCAGAGCCACCCCTTCCTTCAAACGTGCAGATCCCAAAGGGACAGTGAAACCCAGAGTCCTCATTCCCACATTCCCTCATTAACCATGTCCTCAAATTCTAATTAATAAAATAACTATATATTAAAGGCATGCCTTCTGTTGTGATTGCTGCTGCTGCTGCTAAGTCGCGTCAGTCGTGCCGACTCTGTGCGACCCCATAGACGGCAGCCTACCAGGCTCCTCCATCCCTGGGATTCTCCAGGCAAGAATACTGGAGTGGGTTGCCATTTCCTCCTCCAGTGCATGAAAGTGAAAAGTGAAAGTGAAATTGCTCAGTCGTGTCCGACTCCTTGTGACCCCATGGACTGCAGCCCACCAGGCTCCTCCACCCATGGGGCTTCCCAGGCAAGAGTACGGGAGTGGGGTGCCAGAAGGTTCCTAATCTGAAGTAGATATACCATTGGCCAAATGCTTTCAGATTGGCAGACACAGGATTCATGTAAAGGAAAAGAATTTAATCTCTAACCTATCAACATGCCTAGTATGGGCAAATTACGTGTCTTAGAGACTGGGAGCAGATGGATCAAGGTTAGGAATCTGGTTGAGGTAGTAAGGAACAAGTCTGTCCCTGGTCAAGTAGGGAAGGTGGGAGCAAGATCTAAAAGTGAATCAGAAGGGAAGGGGATAGAGCACAATCTTTTTTTTTTTTAGCTTATTTTTTTATTGAAGGATAATTGTTTTACAGAATTTTGTTGTTTTCTGTCAAACCTCAACATGAATCAGCCATAGGTATACATATATCCCCTCCCTTTAAGGACAAAGCCCAAGGACATGACATAAATGGATAAGAACCAAATGGGTCCAAGATGGTAGACAAGATGACTTTCACTACACCTTGAGCCTCAATACACACTCATTGTAATACAACAGCAAGCTAAATGACACACCCACAGGCACCATGACAGTTCCAAGGCTAACCATAATGGTCAAAAGTGGGAAGAGGCTTAATTCCTGGTGATCTCTACTCCTTCCTCAAAATAGCTGAAATACTCTTCCCACTCATTAGCCTATGACATTACCCAGCCCTATAAAAACTGACAACCCCATACTCTGGCCTTCTGAGATGGCCCACACTCTGTCTGTAGAGTGTGTTTCTGTCTAAATAAATCCCCTTCTTACCTATAACTTTGTCTCTCACTGAATTCTGCCTGAAATGAGACATCAAGAACCTGAGCTTCATTAAATTTTGAGACAAAGTGTGTGATCTCAGTTAAAAGACTTGTGGTGTTCAAGTCCTAGCCTGGGTTTGGACTGGTTTGAGTCCCAACATGCCTACTAAGTCACTTCAGTCACGTCTGACTCTTTGCAACCCTATGAACTGTACTCCACCAGGCTCCTCTGTCCATGGGATTCTCCAGGTGAGAATACTGGAGTGGGTTGCCATACCCTATTCCAAGGGATATTCCCAACCCAGGGATTGAACCAGAGTGTCTTACATCTCTTGCATTGACAGGTGGATTCTTTACCATAGTACCACCTGGGAAGCATGTGGGTTCAATTACCAAATCTGAGTTGCATAGTTACAGAAGTTTCTAGAAGAAGCCACTGACAGTTCTGTTCCAAACAATCCCTGTGCTAGACCTCTGACACCTTTGTCTCTGCTGGCCCCTGAATTATTCTTCACAGTGGTGGCAGAAGTTTCTTATGGGGAAAAACGTCCCCCAAAAGAAGACGAATCAAGACCACATTCAGAGGTAGTTGAATAGACCTTCACCTCTCCCTTCCTGTTTGCTGATGCGTGAAATTCTTTTGACTTGAGTGAAACACTTTTCATCCGATAATTATAGCTAAAAGTCTTCACTTTCACAAGCCTATTTCAGACAAGGTGTTGATGAATATGAGTTCCAGGCAAAATATAATCCATCAGTGAACGAAAGTCAGTAACTAGTTATCAGATCTTGCTCTGTTTTGAGAGAAAAAAGAGGTGAAGGGGGCAAGGCCTTGTTCAGCTGAAAGATGATAAAGGGTCTCCACCAGAGGGAAAGTTCATGGGAAAGAAATTTTCTTACATCATGGATTTGCCTCAGAGAATTCCTATTGGCAGGCAACAGAAGCTGACTGAGATCTGAAACTTGGTTTAAGAAAGTTTGAGGGTTTAAAAATTGTTTGTTTTGTTCTTGCTTGATCAGGCTTCTGCATACACCATAAACCTGTTAAGAACAACTCAGGAACTAGTTTTCTTTTGGTAGTGTTTATTTCTTCTTCATAGGGACAATTGACTTTTTACTAGAAATTAAAAAAAAAAGCTTTCAATAGATGGATAGTATAGAAGCTAAAAAGGAGACTCCAACCCCAATGAGTTGCCTCAAGTTCCTCTGCAATATATTACTTCTCTGATTATCCAAACCAGTCAGCCAGCCCATCATTAAGTCAGATACTCAGACAATTAGTCAGTCAGTCAATCAACAAACAGTTAGTTGGTCAGATATTCAGTCAGTTAGATAGGCAGGCAGATAGTCTGTAAGAACAGGAGCTGTATAGATCTTCCTAACTAACCATCTATTTTCAACTCCATTCATTTCATCCTATATGCTAATTAGCAAACTCTCTGATGTAGATTTCAATAAGGACATTTGAAGTTCTAAGTATTCATCAGGCTACTTTAAATGCTGACTAATCACTTATATGTCACAGATCAATTTTTACTTATACACATATCACAGAACTTACTCTTAATTATTTCATAAGGAAATGACTATAGAGACAATAATGCTTGTCCATCAAGAGAGCACTAGTTAAATAAATTATGATATACCTGTAAAACAAAGTACTGTGGAGCTATAAAAAAGAATGAAGGCACATTCATGAACATCTGTGGAAATATGGAATGTTTTTTAAGTCATAGAGTCATGAGAAAACAGATAAGCATAGTCTACTTCCACTTGAATGAAAACAATAGTTTTTCTACTGTGTATATGCATAAGTATCTCTGGAAAAATACACAAATACTAGGTTATGTTGATTATATGAAGGCATAAAGCAAGATGAGGTTATTGGGATAGGAGAGAAACATTTCACTATTTACCTTTTAGACGATTTCAAAATTAATTTCATAAAAGATTAAACATTAATAGTTTTTAAATACACTATAGAACCCTTTTTTTTATATCAGAGCACTTTGGGGAATATGCATATATTTATTCGTCCTGTCGATGAAGACTGAGGCCATAGACACCCCAATGGCCAGTGACACTTCTGCTGTCTTTGACAAGCTGTCCCCTCCTAGTGTTGGCTTTCTCCCTGCGTGACTGCACATACTCTGGCTTTGCAATTCTCACCTGTTTCCACCTCTTAGGTCCTCCACTCATAGTCCACAAATGTCCCCTGGTCCTTGGCACAGAGAATGTCTGTGTCAGCCCAGCACTGTCTTCTGCCTCACACACATCCTGCAGAAAGTCCACAAGAAGTGGATAAAGAATGATATGCAATTCTACCCTCCACAGTTAAAGGTGAATTCATTTAGGGCCCAGAGCAAATATTCTCAGCAAAAGCCAAAAATAATAAATAGGGCTGTTTTTTCAAAAAACACTTAATTCACAGCACTTTTTGTTGATGTCATTGCCCTTAAATTATTTCAAGGGAAAACTGGTGAACTTTTGTCCTCCAGGAAGTTCTCCTTCATTGTCCCTCCTCCCACCATTCTGCTTCCAACTTCTCTCATCCCCTCCCAATCAAAACACCACTAACAACACCCCCTGCTAATCCCTATTTTGCTGTCAGTCTTAAATGGGTCAAAGTCCCAATCATTGGTGAAACAAGAGGCAGTTTGTTTGGTTTAGATGTGGGAATGTACAAACCTTACTGAAACGCTAGTTTTCATATGCTAATCCATTATATGGAAGCACCCTGCTGGCTGGAGGCCACTAGCTGGGCAGATAGCCCCAGTTTACAAGAAGGCCTTGGGTAGGGTGGGGCAAGCAGGCTCTCTCCATTTCTAAACACAACAGAGGTGGCACGCTGGTAGCACACAAGCTTTATCGGCACACAGACAGCTTTGTGTGATGTACACGGTGTTCTCAAAAATTTTTAATTAGTAACTGATAGCTAAAACATTTGGAGATGTTACAAAATTCCAGAGCTAATATCTCTTTGTTAGATCACAGATGGCCATCCCAGACCTGAATCCCTGGAGCACAGCACTTGCGTGACCCGACTGATGACGGCCCCTTTAGACAAGGCACACTTTCTGCTACAACATGGGCCCAGGTACTCACCTGTTCTGGTGACATCTATGGCTGAGTGACAAACTGCCTCCAAAAGTTAGTGGCTTAAAACAACTATTTTATTTTGTTCTGGATTTTTCTTTCAGGCGGGTTTGGCTAAGCTGCAGTTATCTGAAGATTTGATTGGGTTGGAGATCCAACATGGCTTCTCACAGGGCTGCAGGTGATGCAAGAGATGCTCACTGGGGGTTCAGCTGGGGCTGTAGATTGGAGCACCCATTGGTAACCTCTGTAGCATGACAACTGAGGAGAATAGGACTTCTCATGTAGTGACGGCTCCTCCTGTAGCAAGCATCCTAAGAAAACCATCCATAAATCCATCCAGATTCACCTTGAAGGGACCTAGACAATACCTCTCAAGGTGAGATGTGTCAAGAAATTTAAGTCTGGCTTCAGCTGCCCGGATCATGTAGACTTCTGTGTATAGATTCCTGGTACCTGAATGAATATTGATAGCAACAGTTGCTCCTCTTCCCCTCCCCTCCCTCCCAGTAGCCCTCTCTTGATGGGTGGGGGGGGATAATATTTACTGAGTGCCACCCACATGCTATTCCTTTATCTTACAAATATTCCTAGAGCACCTATCATGGGCCAGGTTCTTTCCATACATGTTTGAATTTAACACTTAAAGCAATACTATGGGATAAATATTATTGCCATTATGCAGATAAGGAAATTGAACAAAAATCAAATATTTTGAATGAAGTTGTACAGCTTTGAAAGTATAGACCCGAGATCCTATACGAGTTGTTGCAATGTGTCACATACCAAGAGAGATAATATTTTTTTTGCTGTGATCCTTGAACAATGTCCCCATGAATGTAGAGTGATGTATTTCATTTCCAGCCAGAATAAGAGATTGTCCTCAGGTGCATGCATGAATCCCCAGGCCATGTCTTACTGAAGATAATACAGGAGTCTCCACCCCTTGAAAGGCAAGTATTTGGAAATTCACAGATTCTTGTGTCTGTCGGCCGTACCCTGAAAAAAAATCACTGCATCTTAAATGAGGATCTTCCTTCACTCCAGCAAAACTAAACAAGGCCATAGTTCTGTTCTTTGAGCCTCCAGCCCCCAGCTCTGGAATGCACTCACGGGCATGCATGCAGGTAGTGAACTGCTTCTCATTTTTTTTTTTTTCTCATCTTGGGTGGCTGGCAATAGATAAGAAACAGATCAAAGAAAGAGAGATGTAAGAGAGAGGTGGTAAGTGAGGGGAATATTAAATATTTAGTCTCAGAAAAGTGAGATCCTACTCAAAAGTGTGGAGAATATGCCCAAATCTAAGTAGGACCCAGGAAAGCCGTGGAACATCACACCTGTGTTTCATACAAGGTTCCAGTCTCACTGGTATGATCTTTGGCTTGAGATTTTTCAGGTCCCTCTGAATCTCTTCTCTTTGCAGCTAGTTCTCTTTCTTTCTCATTCACGCTGCTTCTTGGCATGAATTGGAAGCTTATTCTGTTCGCATACACAAGGAGTAAAGGAAGGGATGAGAATTAATATTTACTAAGACTCTACTTAAAGATCTTAAGACTCTACAGGAAAGATCTTCACGACCCAGATAATCATGATGGTGTGATCACTCACCTAGAGCCAGACATCCTGGAATGCAAAGTCAAGTGGGCCTTAGGAAGCATCACTATGAACAAAGCTAGTAGAGGTGATGGAATTCCAGTTGAGCTATTTCAAATCCTGAAAGATGATGCTGTGAAAGTGCTGCACTCAGTATGCCAGCAAATTTGGAAAACTCAGCAGTGGCCACAGGACTGGAAAAGGTCAGTTTTCATTCCAATCCCAAAGAAAGGTAATGCCAAAGAATGCTCAAACTACCACACAATTGCACTCATCTCACCCGCTAGTAAAGTAATGCTCAAAATTCTCCAAGACGCTTACTCCTTGGAAGAAAAGTTATGACCAACCTAGAGAGCATATTAAAAGTATAGACATTACTTTGCCAACAAAGGTCCATCTAGTCAAGCCTATGCGTTTTCCAGTAGTCACGTGTGCATGTGAGAGTTGGACTATAAAGAAAGCTGAGTGCCAAAGAATTGATGTTTTTGAATTGTGGTGTTGGAGGAGACTCTTAAGAGTCCCTTGGACTGCAAGAAGATCCAACCAGTCCACCCTAAAGGAAATCAGTCCTGAATGTTCATTGGAAGGACTGATGTTGAAGCTGAAATTCCAACACTTTAGCCACCTGATGCGAAGAGCTGACTCATTTGTAAAGACCCTGATGCTGGGAAAGATTGAAGGCAGGAGGATAAGGGAATGACAGAGGATGAGATGGTTGGATGGCATCACCTACGCAATGGACATGAGTTTGAGTAAACTCCAGGAGTTGGTGATGGACAGGGAGGTCTGGCATCTGTAGTCCATGGGGTCACAAAGAGTCAGACACTACTGAATGATTGAACTGAACTGAACTGAAGACTCTACTATGGACTGAACATCCAACACAGCATGATATTCATTACAAGTAACAGTGTAGGAGAAATCAACTCCATCTCTCTCTTTTTTTTTTTGAAATATGATTGACATATAACATACAAGTTTCAGGTATACAACATGATCCAGTATTTGTATACACTGTGAAGTGATCACCAGGGTAAGTTTAGTTAACATCCATCACTAAATACAGTTATAACTTTTTTTGTCTTGTGAAGACAACTTTTAAGATCTGCTCCCTTTGTGCATCTCTTGATGCACATAGACATCCATGAATAGAACAAATTTGTGGCGGCCATATTTGGAGGTGATTTACTGTAAGTGATCATGCTATAATCATGTATTCTGTGAAGTCATTTTGAGTCCACTGAGAACTGGGAATTATTTATTCCACTTTTTAAAACATTTTTTATTGTAAAAATAATGCTTACACAGAAAAAAATTGCAAATTATAACTGTATCAAAGGGAAGGATATAAAATAAAAGTAAACTTCCTTCCCAATCCCACCTGCAACTGGCGAGGTCTTCTTAGGCTTCTTTGCCTGTTTCCTTTTTACATCATATGAAAAGTGAAAGTGAAAGTCCTTCAGTCATGTTGGATTCTTTGCAACCCCATGGACTGTAGCCTGCCAGGCTCCTCTGTCCATGGAATTCTCCAGACCAGAATACTGGAGTGGGTAGCCATTCCCTTCTCCAGGGGATATTCCCAATCCAGGGATTGAACCCAAGTCTCCCATATTGCAGATGGATCTTTTACCATCTGAGCCACCAGGGAAGCATTTACATCATATAAATATATATAAACTATACCTTTCCAAATAGACTATCATTTTTTAAACATGATACAGTTGGTTCTCCATATCTGTGGTTTCTCTTCTGTGCATTCAACCAACCTCGAATGGAAAATATTTGAAAAATAAATTTTCAGAAAGTTCCAAAAAGCAAAATTTGAATTTATTATGCACTTATTTACAACTATTTACATTGTATTGTCGTTTACTCACTAAGTCATGTCCAGCTCTTTTGCAACTCCATGGGCTATAGCCCACCAGTCTCCTCTGTCCATGGGATTTCCCAGGCAAGAATACTGGAGTGGGTTGCTGTTTCCTTCTCTAGGAGATCTTCCCAAACCAGGCATTGAACCCATGTCTCCTGCATTGGCAAGCAAATTCTTTAGCACTGAGCCACCAGAGAAGCCCCATTACATTGCATTAGGTATTATAAGTAATATAGAGGTTATTTAAAGTATACAAGAGGATGTGCATAGGTTATATGCAACTACACCATTTTATTAAAAGGCTTGAGCATCCAAGGACTTTGATATCCATGGCTGATCCTGTAAGCAATTCCTCATGGATCTTGATTAACAACTGTATTTCCAAAATCCTATCCAATTTACCCCCATCAATCATTGTGCTATGTAAAGATGATCAATTTTGAGGGTTTTAGTTGCATGTTGAGAACTATTATTAACCTATAAATCCCTCAGTAAGTTTTAAGTTAGTGTTGACTAAATGATACTGAATTTATACAAACTTTCACAAACATGTTGTCCTTGAAATTCTCTTCTTCTCATAATTTTAATCATCCGTTTATTCTCAATTTTAATTCTTTTTGGCCTTTCAAATATTATTTTCCCCCTTGGAAGTGCATTAAAATACCACTAAATATGAAAAGAGAGGAAGGACAATATGAAATAGTGACAAGTCCAAATTATAGAATAATTACTAAGAATTGAAGTGCTGCAAGTTTCTTACACCAACTGCACAAAGGAAAAATGAACAAAGTTTGGAAAGGCAAGAGATCTATAGCCAGTTGCTTTCATGAAAAGGTCAAAATCATTTAGTATCAATTATTTGCTTTCAGATGAGAACATGAAAAACTTGAAAATTCAGCAATCGTTGACTAAGCAGGACTATCCATTGCTGTCTCAAATTTAAAGATACAACCATTTCCTTAGAAAAGCCCATTACTCAAAGGCAGAGAGAGATACAGAAATGAAGAGCAGAGGTGATGATGCTGGGGCTGGTAGAGAAAAGGCAGTGCTGGAGGAGAACTTGTGGATATCCTCAGAAAATGATTATTATGGTACCACTTTTAAATTCCACCTGGACTCAGAGGAAATGGTGGATTGTGCACCCTGAAATCCGGGTGCGTATAGTCCTTTTTAAAAATTGTTTTAGAAAAGGTAAGGAAGGTAAATTTGGGCCTAAGTTTGCTCCAAAAAATTTCACACCCCCAAATCAGTGAGGTTCAAAGTAATATGATTTTTCATTATACATGTAACAGCATTCTACTAGCCACATTATTTCCAGTAATTATTAGGAATCCTTCTTTACTACTAGTATCTCTGGGCTCTCAAAGTATTGAACATTAACTGTCATGGGCAGCCTCCTAATTATTCATTTTCTAACTGCTGTCTTCAATACCCTAGTAAAAGAATCTCTGACAGACTATTGGAACACTAAATATAGTGTTGATATGATACGAAGTCTTTAAAAAGACTTCTCCTGTCAAGATTTCTGGAAGACAATACCAGGTCAAAGGCACATGGCCGAAAACACGAGGTAGATAGCTGCCCAGAGCATTTAACTGGGGAGTGGGGTGGAGGGAGGGGGAGAGGGTAGACTGTTAAGAAAGAAATCAATCAGAAATGGATTTTTATTCTCAGAGTCCTATAGAAAGCACAGACTTCCCTCCAAGTCTTTGTCTTTTTAAACATGACATCTCATCCATTAAATGCTCATCATGCAATTATTCCGTTTTGGGGGTTTTTTTTTAACTTGCTTCCACAGCACAGCAGTGCTGTGCTTGCAAAACCTCACATGGAAAATGAATATGGGAGAAAGAGAAGATCTGAAGAGAAGCACAGTGAAGAAGTAGATGCCATTTGTTTTTCATTAGAGTATAACTGCTCTTCATTGTTGTGTTATTCCTTGCAGTACAAGGAAGTGAATCAGCTCCTCCATCTTGGACCTCCCTCCCAACCCACTCCCATACCACCCCTGTAGGTCAACACGGAGCATGGAGCTGAGCTCCCTGTGCCATACAACAGTTTCCCACTAGCTATCTATTTTACACACAGTGGTGTATATATGTCAATCCTAATCTCCCAGTTCATCCCTTTCCCCCTGTGTCCACATGTCCCTTCTCTATAACTTCATCTATCTATTCCTGCCCCACAATAGGTGGTACAATAGGTACCTATTTGATAACTTCACTTCTTTTGCAAGTGCCTTCCATACCTACCTGTCTCAGGATGGCTGCTCTCAGAAGCAAAAACCCCCATCCCAACAAAGAACAAGGAAGCTGGGGTATTCACCCATCAAACTCATCCATATTGACTGGCATCTTGGCTGTTCCCAGATCAATTAAATACCCAACTCTTCTGGCATCCCCAAAGGAGGCTAAAAGAAAGCCCTCATGTGAAAGCCAAAGAATCGGACACAAGTTAGCAACTGAAAAACCACAGTTGCAGGCTTGTAGTAGGAAGTTGTGGGTATGTACTAGAATGGTGTGTACCACAATTTGTTGACAGGATATTAACAGAAGCTGCTGCACCATCCCACCTTGTATTTGCTCAGCATTCCCAGACCATGTCCTCTGCAGGTCTTTCTCACCTTCTCCAAGCATTTGTAAGTTAGATATATTTTATCCTGTACTGAGAGGAGTAGTACTGTGGTGCTGTAGAAGACTCTTGAGAGTCCCTTGGACAGTAAGGAGATCAAACCAGTCAATCTTAAAGGAAATCAGTCCTGAATATACATTGGAAGGACTGATGCTGAAACTGAAGTTCTAATACCTTGGCCACCTGACGCAAAAACCTGACTCATTGGAAAAGAGTGCTGGGAAAGATTGAAGGGAGGACAAGGGGAGACGACAGATGATGAGATGGTTGGATGGCATCACCATTTCAATGGACATGAGTTTGAGAAAACTCCAGGAGATGGTGAAAGACAGAAAAGCCTGGTGTGCTTCAGCCCGTGGTGTCGCAAAGAGTCAGACACGACTTGGCGACTGAACAACAACAACAGTAAGAGCAGAGAATATAGGGGAGAGCCCTTGAGCATGTAGTGATGTTAACAAATCTGATTAAGAATTATTTTGATGAGGTTTGGACCACAGGGGAGGATTCGTGCAGAACTGGTGGGAGTTCAGGGTAAAATTCTTGTCTTGTATTTGCAACCAAATAACACTTCCCCTTCTTGTTTTGGCAACCACAAGTCTGTTTCCTACATCTGTGACTCTATTTCTTCTTTGCCAATAAGTTCATCTGTACTATTTTTTCTAGATTCCACATATAAGCAATATTGTAGAATATGTTTCTCTTTCTGACTTGCTTCACTCTGTATGACAGTCTCTAGGTCTATCCATATCTCTGCAAATGGCACTATTTTGTTCCTTTTTATGACTGAGTAATATTCCACTAAATAGATGTATCATATCTTCTTTATCCATTCCTCTGCTGATGGATATTTAGGTTAATTCCATGTCCTGGCTATTGTGAATAGTGCTGCAAAGAATATCGGGATATGTGCATCTTTTCAAATTATGATTTTCTCTGGATATATGCCTAGGAGTGGAATTGCTCTGTCATATGGTAGCTCTATTTTTAGTTTTTAAAGAAATGTTCATATTGTTTTCCATAGTGGCTGTATCAATTTGTATATTTTGGAGCTTAATCCCTTGTCAGTTGCTTGTTTGCAAATATTTTACTTCATCCTGAGAGTTGTCTTTTGTCTTGTTAATGATTTTCTTTGCTATGCAAAAGCTTTTAAGTTTACTTAGGTCCAACTTGTTTGTCTTTGTTTTTATTGTCATTACTCTAGAAAGTGTGTCAAAAGAGATCTTGCTGCAATTTATTTCAAAGAGTGCTTTGCTTATGTTTTCCTCTAAGGATTTTATAGTATCCAGCCTTACATTTAGGTCTTTAATCCATTTTGAGTTTATTTTTAGTGTGTCAAAAGAGATCTTGCTGCAATTTATTTCAAAGAGTGCTTTGCTTATGTTTTCCTCTAAGGATTTTATAGTATCCAGCCTTACATTTAGGTCTTTAATCCATTTTGAGTTTATTTTTGTGTATAGTGTGAGAGAGTATCCTAATTTCATTCTTGTACATGTAACGTCCAGTTTCCCCAGCACCATTTATTGAAGAGACTCTTTCTTACAAACCTTAAAATGTTAGTTCTGTGTGAGAAATGCCATTGGTAAATTGAATCTGTAGATTGCTTTGGGTAGTATATCATTTTCACAATATTGATTTTCTCTTCTAATTCAAGAACATGGTATACCTCTCCATCTGTTTGTGTCGTCTTTTGATTTCTTTCATCAATATCTAATAGTTTTCTGCATACAGGTTTTTTGCCTCCTTGGGTAGGTTTATTCCTAGGCATTTTGTTCTTTTTATTGTGATGGTAAATCAGATTGCTTTCTTAATTCCTCTTTCTGATCATTTGTTATTAGTGTGTAGGAATGCAAGGGATTTCTGTGTATTAATTTTGTATCCTGCCACTTTACCAAATTCATTGATGAGTTTTAATAGTTTTCTGGTAGCATCTTTAGGATTTTCTATGTACAGTGTTATGTCATCTGCAAGCAGTGATAATTTTACTTCTTATTTTCCAATTTGGCTTCCATTAAAAGAAAAAAAATTATCAGTAACCTAAATTTATCTTTGATCCCATGTGCTCCAGTCTCCAGATGGTGTTACACTAAAAGAAACAACTGGTTCTAATGAGTAGACAAAAAGGAACTTAAAACACCTCAAATCTTCTCTTAGTTCATTGGACCTTTATGCACAGAAAACCATTTTCATAATTCTCTCGAACTCTGTCTTCTCAGTATCATTACAGGAATGATAGCTGTTACCTCACAACTTTATTTTTCCACTCTTCATTTTCCATACCTCAAAATTCTCTAAATTTCAACCCTCACAATTTGTACCTCTCCCCGGTCCCCTAATGGCTGCTTTTTTAAGATCAGTTAAGACTCTATCATTTGAGGGTGGGGCTTGGTAGTTGTTCATTTTTCCATTACATGGAATCTCTCAACAAATGCTATCCAGAAGCATCTTTTCTTCCCTTGAGGAGTCATAGTGAGATATGTGTGTGCTGGGGACAGTGAGGAGGGTGTACATCTGAAGGGAGGAAGGTAGTGAATACTGGTTTGTCTATCAATCTGTATCTACCAATGTCTATTGGTAAAGCACTGAAACATACATAATAGAGAGCTCCTAGTTTCTCCTTGACTTCTATCTTCACCCTCTTTTCTTGCTTTTTCCCAAACACCTCTTCTAGCTCGTGAACTTGGAATAGGCAATAAACTGCAAACTTGAATTAACAGTTCTTGGAGAATACTTTTCTGGTAGTTATCAAGTATAGAACCTAAAATAGGAATGACTCTCAACTAAGGGTTTCAATTATAGTTACAAGCTGCTACCTAAAGCAAAATGGCAAGGACAGGGCCTCAACGTCTCCTATCTTGTAAAACTCCACCCCGACTTCCTGTGGGGAGTCCCTAGATCCTCAACTGCTCCCTTAATCAAGGAATCAGTTGCATAAAGCCTTATCAAGCTCTATTCAAGTCCCTTAAGTTATTTTCTATATCTATATACACAAAGTACGGATGTACATATTCATACACATATGATGTGGGTAAAGACAAAATTATAAAGCATTTTCGCATTCACAATACTTACAGAATACCAACAACTTTATGAGGTAAGCATGAGTGTGAATTATTTTCCTCATTATGCAAGTGAGAAAATTTAAAAATGTTGCTATATATATAAACCTGGGCTTCCAAGTCCCCTGAATTTCTTTGTAGTACATCTTAACATTCCATGTTAGTTTTGAGAATTCCTAAAGGACTTTGCCTACCACTCTTTCTTCTAGGTGCTCAGGGAGCACCATAAAATTCAGAACAAAACATAGACAATCCAGTGTTTTGGCACCAACTGTCAAATCCTGCAGTAGGCTCTATGTGTGTGTCTGTGATTATCTGTTTACATGAATAATGTGTGATCAAATATAATCCTTTCTCATTGCACAAAAGTAGTAAATGCAGGAAATTATAAAGAAAACAAAATCACCTTTAATTCAATTAATCACTGTTAATAATTAGTGTATTTCTTTCATAAACACACACATTCTTGAATCTTAATACTCTTAACATCACAACAAGACATGGATACTACAGAAAAGGACAATGATAAGCCAATCTCATTTTACAATAGCAATACAAAATTCTGAATAAAAATATTATACAGTTGAATCCAACAAGTTATAAATATGATAATACATTGTGAATGAATTGATTTATTCCAGAATTAGTTTGATTTGACATTATACAAACCATTAATTCACCATATCAAAAGATTGAAAAAAGAAGAAAGTATGACCTCAAGAGATGAAGAAAAAGCATTCAAAACTTCGTTTTCATTCATGAGAGAAACATTAGTGAAAAAAGAAGGAACTTTCCCTAATCTGATAAGTGTATTTACCAAAATAACATACACATTCAATAGTGAAATATTAAAATCATTCTCTTTTCTATCAGAAATGAGACAGGGATAACTGCTTCTCTTCAATATTTTCTTGGAGGCTTTTGCCAGCACAGGAGGAAAAAAGAGAAATATAAACATACACTAATTGGAAAGGAACAAACAAAACTGTCACTATTTACATTTAATTGTCTACAGAGAAAAATCAAAGTCTATGGAGAAACCTGTTAGAATTAACTAGAGAATTAAGCTAAGTTTCTGGCTGTAAGTTCAATACACAAAAGACAATTTTATTTCTGTGTATCAACAACAAACAATTAGAATATCTAATATGAAAAATGAGAATCGTGCCAAAGATCTTAACAGACATCTCACTATAAAAGATATACAGATGACAAATAAGCATATGAAAAGACACTCCACATCACTCATCATCAGAGAAGTGCAAATTAAAACAAGTAAAATTAAAATGTTAAAATAACATTCTACACACCTATCAGAATGGCAAAAATCCAAAATACTGAGAATATCCAATGCTGGCAAACATGGGGCAATAGGCACTTTCATTCACTACTGCTGGGAATGCAAAATGGCACAGCCACTTTAGAAGACAATCTGGCAGTTTCTTATAAAGCTAAACATACTCTTAACATATGATCCAGCAATCATGTTCCTTGGTATTTACCGAAAGGAATGGAAAACTATATCCACACAAAAATATGCACACAGATGTTTATAGAAGCTTTATTCAAAACTATCAAAACTTGGAAGCAAGAAGATGTGTCTCAGTAGGTGAATGCATAAGTATACTGTGATGCATCCAGACAATGGACTATTATTATTCAGAGCTAAAAAGAAATGAGCTACTAAGCCATGAAATGACATGGAGGAAACTAAAGTGTACATTACTAAGTGAAAGAAACCAATGTGAAAAGGCTTTGTGCTGTATGATTCCAACTATGTGACATTCTGGAAAAGGCAAAACTCTGCAGACATTAGAAAGATGAGTGGTCAGTAGGGGTTGAGAGAGGAGAAAGAATAGGTAGAACACAGAAGATTTTTGGAGCAATTGAAACTACTCTGTATGACACATAATGGTGAATATATGTCATTACACATTTTTCCAAATCCAAAGAAAGTATATCACCAAGTGAAAAAGTGGAAGAGTCTCACAGTCGTGTCCAGCTCTTTGTTATTCCATGGACTGTAGCCAGCCCAGCTCCTCTGTCTATGGAATTCTCTAGGCAAGAATTCTGGAGTGGGTTGCCATTCCCTTCTCCAGGGTATCTTCCGGACCCAGGGATTGAACCTAGGTCTCCTGAATTGCAAGCAGATTCTTTACCAACTGAACCAATAGGGAAGCCATATCACCAAGACTGAACCCTAATGTGAACTATGGATTCTGGGTGATAATGATGTATCACTGTAGGTTCATCATTTCTAATGAATGTGCCACACTTGTGGGAATTGTGGGAGAAGGAATTAATCATATGATAGAAAGCATAAGTGGTTCTTTCCCTGCTGACATCACAGGAATAAGCTACTATTTCTGTTTTGTTCATAATAAAAGCTGGGTTTTACTTTATTCTATTTTATTTGAAAGGACTATTAAGAAAGAGGCCACATGGTACTCTGAGCCTGACCTCTGGCTTGAGACAGCCTTAAGATTTTGAAATTTTAACAGTGATGACAGAAGCTGGGAAAAAACTGCCATTGCTAACCTACAGTTTTCTGAGTTGCAGTAAGCAGAGCTTTGAAAGCACCTCCAACACAGGTATTCCTTTTTCTGGAAGTCAACTCAAATGGGCAGGACATCATGCAAGTGTCAAGCAGAGGCCAATCAAATAGTGACTCAGCAAAGCCGAGGGCCCTGTGTGATCATGCAGAGGTGAGTGTTGTAGCCAGTTACCTTTTTACCAGCTCTCTGATGCCTCTCCTAGATGGTGCCGTGCCTCACCCTGCTTGTTTCCTAACAGCTAGGAGCACTCTCATTTTTTAATCAGGTATTTTCTTTTAATTATTTACCAGATAAAAAAAGAAAACAAAATAGTGATCGTTTCTCTTCACCCCCAACATGTCAGTTTCCCAAGGATGAGTAGGAGACAAATCTGTGGAACAGTGATACCCTGGAGCACATTCCCCACCTCTGCTCTCCACCACCCCCAGCAGGAGGAGCAGGACCAGGGGCCAGGCAGGTATCTGGGACTGCGCAGCAGAGAGGCGGTGTGGTTGGTCTCTTTTGTCCTCCCCGCTGCCAGCTCATTCAGACTCTCTCCTGCAAGCTTCCCTAGGCTATCCTCCCCTATTCATCAAGGATAGTATCCTCCCCACATCCAGGAGGGGAAAGCTGGGTACAGAGCAGGACTGGGGAAGCACACAGCAGATGTGGTGGAGGCCAGTGTCTTCTGCTTCTGTTGCACTTCCTGGCTCAGATCCCATGGCCTGAGCAGTGGACTACATCTTACGAGGCTTTTGAAATTCAAAGAACTTGCTGCTGTCTGCCACCCTCAAGAAGGGGAGGTATGTTGTTGTATGGCTTTTTCTGATGTAAGTTATTCACCATGGGGGCAAGGCAAAGATGATGCCTTTCTAAGAAAACTTACGGGGGCTTCTCTGGTAGCTGAGATGGTAAAGAAAGTGAAAAGTGAAAGTTGCTCAGTCGTGTCCAACTCATTGCAACCCCATGGACTATACAGTCCATGGAATTCTCCATGCCAGAATACTGGAGTGGGGAGCCTTTATCTTCTCTGGGGGATCATCTTCCCAACTCAGGAATCGAACCCAGGTCTCCTGCATGCAGGAGGATTCTTTACCAGCTGAGCCACAGGGAAGCCCAAGAACACTGGAGTGGGTAGCCTATCCCTTCTCCAGTGGATCTTTCCGACCCAGGAATCACACTGGGGTCTCCCATATTGCAGGCAGATTCTTTACCAACTGAGCTATCAGGGAAGCCAGATGGTAAAGAATCTGCCTGTAATGTGGGAGATCTGGGTTCTCTCCCTGGGTCAGGAAGATCCCCTGGAGAAGGAAATGGTAACCCACTCCAGTATTCTTGCCTGGAGAACTCTATGGACAGAGGCAGGCTACAGTCCATGGGTTCACAAAGAGTTGGACACGACTGTGTGACTAACACTTTCTTCTTCTTCACATGGGGTTTGAACACCTGGGGCCCTGTAGTTACCTGGGCTTCTCCCCGTCAGGTTCAAAAGACCAAGAGCACCCCTTTCTCTAGTCAGCATATCTTTTCAGCAGCCCCACAAGTTCCTTCTTCAATTGTGATTCTGAACCACTTGGGAGTGACCTTTCTCACTCTGAACACCTGGAGAGTCTGACAGTTGACCTCAGGAAAGAACCTTTTACATTGTGTATTTCTCCATAACGTAGCAGCTGTTTAATTCTCCTTTTTCTCATTACCAATGGGAATGGAGCGGAGCTGGGAGCTGTATAATGGACCAACAGACAGAATAAACTGCTCTAGAGACAGTGGGTTTGGGGCATGAGGACAGACTCTGATTTGGCAAAGCTGCACAAATCTTTTGCCTTCTGGCCGGAACAAAGCTGGTGGGGGAAGACAAACCTAACTGAGCCCAAGGCAGGAACTACAGGCTATGAAAGATGACAGAGCACACACAGAACCATATAAACTGTGACACTAGAAAGATGAGAAGACAGGGCCATGACCCCAGCTAGCAGCACGCCTCAGGTGCACGCTTCCAGAAATCCCATCTGTCCCATAGTAAGGGGCAGCATCCAGACATAGCAGAGTGGTTGTCCTTCCTTCCCTTCCCAACACATCCCAAGTTTCTCGTTTAATTAACTATGTACACACACACACAAGACTGGTCTCTCTTTGACATGAAAGTCTTTCACTTGAGAATCCTACAACGGCTTTAGAGAGTCAGTTCCAATTGTCTTTTTGGAAGATTTACTGCTTGGGACAAAACCTCCCTCTGATAAGGACCATTCTTTAAGTTCAGTTTCAAGTTTAGCTTCTGAGATCCTAGGGTTAGGCACACTGTTGGTATAAAATGTCTCCTGGGGGTTATCAGGCAGATCCAAAGGTTGTTTGGTGGTGTCCTAAAGAAGGATGTCCAATTTCTTCTCCAGTTTCTCACTGTCAAAGTCTAAGCCATCGGTTACCCACCAGTCAGAGTCAGAGAAACTTCATCCCAGGTGCCACACTGCTCCTGGATCTGATCCACAAGTTTCTCTGCCTTCTCCACTGTGACATGCTTCATGGTGAGCTTCTGGGAGTACTCTTCTTTTAACTGATGCTCATGGGAAATCAGAACTCTGAGAATCAGAAGAGTGCAGGAAGGACAAGAAGAATGACCTAAAGAGAAGACCAAAAAAAAAAAAAAATCTTGGGTGGGCTTGGTAGATCTCAACTTGAACTAAAGGGCTAATGACCCACATATGGTTTTACTTCACTCTAAACAACACAGAGTCAAGAAAACATTTTAAATGAAAGGAATCATGCTTTCTTTGTAATACGTAGGGGGAGATGCAGTCAAATAGCTTCCTACTCCTTCCATCCTGACTTCTTGTTTATCTTTATTTTAAGGATGTGTCATTATTGTAATTGTGTTGTAGGGACCACACATTTGTAAGTTTGGGTCGGGGTGTCCCAATAGGGACACAGACATTTTAAATCGTCAATGACCTGAGGAAAAGGAGGGTATAAGAGAGAAAATTCAGACTTAGAAACCTGACCTTAGAAAGAAGAATAACAAATTCTTCTCATTTAAGCCCTATTTTCTTGGTTGTGGAACATGGAGGCATATTTCTGGAGTCTTCCAGCCTGTGAGAAGAAGATGTCCTCTGCCATAAGGAGGCATCCAAGGGAAAAAGGAGAGAAGCAGACCCTAAGGTCACCTGATGAGCCGGACCCAGAGCCTGTGGGTTCTGAAAGCAGTTAGCCCTTTGGATGGAGTATCCAAACCATCCTTTCATTTCTCAGAACACAAGTCAGGCTCTTACATTTAATACAATGTCACTGAAGGCTTGAGAGAGGGACCTTTCATTGGATTTTCTTAGACCAATGGTTCTCAAAGTGCAGTTCCCAATTGAGCAGCCTCAGTATCCCCTGGGAATGCAAATATTTGGGTCTCATCCCACTTAACTGAACCCAGAACTGAAAGGGGCGGGGCTCAGCAATCTGTGGTTTACTAAGCCCTCCAGATGATTCCAATGCACACTCAAATATGAGGCTCACTAGATCTTCCATAAAGTCTCAGCCAGGTAAGGGGCATCATGTAAAATATCACTTTTAGTGTCTCCTCATTTGAACACTCTGCCTGGTGAGGTCAGAGGCATAGTCATTAGGCTGGTCACCTGATATTTCTAGCTATCTGCTCTCTGCGCACATAGTGCAGTTTTATTTCCTGGCCCTCTTGTGGTTGATTGGAATGACAAGCTTGCCAATGAGTTATAAAAGGGGGGGGGGGGCTTTAGGTGTTACAGTGTGACCCTGCAGTGCATTCTCTTCCCCTTCATAGTGATGGTGAACAATATGGCTACCCCATCAGCCTTGATCCTGGAGCAAAGAGATACGAAAAAGGCCCCTAAGTTGTGCTGCCACAAGCCATTAAGATTTGGTGGTTATCTATGGCTGCAGCATAGCTTGTATTGGCTGAATAATATCAGGATAACTGATATTACCTGAAGCTGTGGCCACATGTCCTGCCATTTCTATCCGTTCTCTAATTTCAAATAGCCTATCCCGTTGTTAAAACACAAGTCCCATTTCTGTTGATCACATACATTTTGTTGATTGTATTTTCCCTGATGAAATGTGAAACGTATCCCTTGTCCCCCCATATGGTCTAAAACAGAGCTAGGGACACAGTTGGAGTTTAGCATATATTTATTTTTGATCACTCATGTTCCACATCAATTTTTTAAAAAAACATTCTCCTTTTATAGCCTGTGTTTCTGTCTGTAAAAATCCATCTATGGCAAAGCACTCCTCATCCTTTCCCCTTCAAATGGTTTCTTTCCCTCCTGATAGTACTTAAATCCAGCATGTGAGTCTCCTTCCTTGTTTTAATTATTAACCATGATTAGATACTCCAAGGGTTCTGGAACAACCAGGCAATTGAACACATATAATTTTCCTGATTATTTCCCTGACTCAACCCGGAACAAATAGAAACAAACAACAGAAGTCAAAGAGGGAATATTTGTTTTCTCAGCTAGATCACTGTAGATTTACACCTCTTCCCCATTTGCACTAATGAGAGTACATGAGTAATTCCCCCACAGTGAACACAACCCCTGAAGTCCTTTCAGTGCTTTCTAAAGTAGTAGCAAGAATTTAAAGCTATTCTAGTGCATGCAACTAAAAAATACCAATTACCTTGTAGCCTATGTGAA
The DNA here is from genome assembly GCF_054371585.1 of Giraffa tippelskirchi. NCBI lineage: Eukaryota > Metazoa > Chordata > Mammalia > Artiodactyla > Giraffidae > Giraffa > Giraffa tippelskirchi. The sequence continues at coordinate 195,108,228 of NC_137275.1, forward strand.
CCTAAACATCTTTCCAGAATTGGGTCTTGAGCGTTTGGAGATATGGGACTGGGTCTCATGCTCCATGAATCCTCAGGGCCTAGCATTGAACCTGACACAATGCAAGGACTCAGTACTTGTTACCTGTTGAAAGAATGAATGAATGGAATCAAAGTTTTCCTTTTAATTGTTTCACGTAGAAGAAACTAAAGAAGAAATCTTGGTTAATGACCCCTACAGGGGAAATACAATTACCGTATTTGTGCCTTACTCTATTCAAGTATCACTCTTTGTTTAAAGGTTTTTGCTAACTACCTATTTTATGAACAGCACAAGAAGCTCAGCTTGGTGCTCTGTGATCACCTAAATGGGTGGAATGGGGTCAGGGTTGGGAGAGAGGGCCAAGAGGGAAGGAATCTATGTATACATATAACTGATTCATAGCAGAAACTGGTACAACATCGTAAAGCAACCATATCCCAATTAATTAACTAATTAATTAATTTTAGAAAAGGTTTCTGCCTAACCAGTGAACCCTGAAAACATGTTTATCTCATCCCAGGAAGCCCATTTTGCCAGTATCTTTTCACATAATAACAACCCTGTTAAAGACCAAAACCTCTATTTAAACAGATGATGAACCTGTGACCAGAAGACTAGGAACATGACAGTAATTCTTACAATATTTTTCAGTAAATATGATGATAATAATTAAGCATACAAATAAAAAAAAGCAATGAAAAACAAATATTTAATCTAAGAAAGCATCACTAGAACAAAGCTAGTGGAGACGATGGAATTCCAGTTGAGCTATTTCAAATCCTCAAAGATGATGCTGTGAAAGTGCTGCACTCAATATGCCAGCAAATTTGGAAAACTCAGCAGTGGCCACAGGACTGGAAAAGGTCACTTTTCATTCCAATCCCAAAGAAAGGCAATACCAAAGAATGCTCAAACTACCACACAATTGCACTCATCTCACATGCTAGTAAAGTAATGTTCAAAATTCTCCAAGCCAGGCTTCAACAGTACATGAACTATGAACTTCCAGATGTTCAAGCTGGATTGAGAAAAGGCAGAGGAACCAGAGATCAAATTGCCAACATCCGCTGGACCATCGAAAAAGCAAGAGAGTTCCAGAAAAACATATAATTCTGTTTTATTGAATACACCAAAGCTTTTGACTGGGTGGATCTCCACAAACTGTGGGAAATTCTTCAAGAGATGGGAATACCAGACCACCTTACCTGTCTCCTGGGAAATTTGTATGCAGGTCAAGGAGCAACAGTTAGAACTGACCATGGAACAACAAACTGGTTCCAAATTGGGAAAGGAGTAAGTCAAGGCTATATATTGTTTCCCTGCTTATTCAACTTATATGCAGAGTACATCATGCGAAATGCAGGCTGGATGAAGCACAAGCTGGAATCAAGATTGCCAGGAGAAATATCAGTAACCTCAGATATGCAGATGACACCACCCTTATGAGAGAAAGAGAAGAAAACTGAAGAGTCTCTTATGAAAGTGACAGAGCAAAGTGAAAAAGTTGGCTTAAAGTTCAACATTCAGAAAATGAAGATCATGGCATCTGGTCCCATCACTTCATGGCAAATCGATGGGGAAACAATGGAAACAGTGACAGACTTTATTTGGGGGGGGGGCTCCAAAATCGCTGCAGATGGTGACTGCAGCCATGAAATTAAAAGACGCTTACTCCTTGGAAGAAAACCTATGACCCACTTAGACAGCATATTAAAAAACAGAGACATTACTTTGCCAACAGAGGTCCATCTAGCCAAAGCTATGGTTTTTCCAGTAGTCAAGTATGGATGTGAGAGTTGGACTATAAAGAAAGCTGAGCACTGGAAGAATTGATGCTTTGAACTGTGGTGTTGGAGAAGACTCTTGAGAGTCCCTTGAACAGCACAGTGATCAAACTAGTCAATCCTAAAGGAAATCAGTCCTGAATATTCATTGGAAGGACTGATGCTGAAGCTGAAGCTCCAATACTTTGCCACCTGATGCGAAGAACTGACTCATTTGAAAAGATCCTGATGCTAGGAAAGATTGAAAGCAGGAGGAAAAGGGGATGACAGAGGATGAGATGATTGGATGGCATCACCAACTCAATGGACATGAGTTTGAGAAACCTCTGGGAGTTGATGATGGACAGGGAAGCCTGGTGTACTGCAGTCCATGGGGTCGCAAAGAGTCGGACCAACTGAGTGACTGAACTGAACTGAAGAAAGAATGGTGAACTCTACAGTTCCATGCTAAGCATTCAAGGTACTAACAGCATAAGGCTCTCAGTGTTCTCTTGTGGCCATAGAGATCTCAAGAATTCACCCTGGGATATTTAAATATTTCACCTGACTCTGCTCCCATTAACCAAAATAGACCAAAGGACTCTATTCTCTGGAAGAAGCTCTGACAAAGGAAATCCTAGGGGAAACGAGATGACTCTTCCCTATATTATCATGTCTTTCTTCATCTCTATTCCTATATAGAATACTTTTCTGGGTAGCTAGGATTTTGAGGTGCAATGAAATAACTTGTTGGCTTGCCCATTAGCTTGCTAAAACACTTTTCACTGTGCCCTAATTAAAGATTTGGTTGAAATACAAGTTTCTATTTTCAAATATAATTAATCACAGAGTAGGGTAGTTTATACTCCAGTGTGAATTAGCTTCTATTCCATGCACTTCCCCCTGAATCCTTTGCCCACTTAGAATAACAGAATAGTAAGCAATTCAGTTGTACTCAACACTTCTTATTCTGTTTCTTATATATTAATAGTCTATGAACAAGTATTGTATTATGGAGAGCTTAACAGTGAACAGAGAAAGAATTTGTCCATGTGACTTTTTTTCCAATTACTAGAATTAAATCATTAGAGCACAAAAATTCCTTTGCATCACCCTTTTTCAGTTAGGATTATTAGTTGCAGCAACAGAAATCAACTCTGGTTGATTTGAAGCAGAAATTGAATTTACTATGAGAATATTGAGTAGTTCACATAATCACCAAAAGCGAATGACAGCCAAACTCAAACAGTGTGGGAAAGAATGCCTCAAATCAGGCCAAGGAACTAGTGAGGTCACCAATGTCAATGGCTTCAAACCCACGATGTTGCAGCTTTCACCACCTGCCTGCTTGTAGGGGTACTAGAGATCACTGTGACCCTCATTTCCACCACTCCCCTGGAAAGACAGCCCCCCTGCTCTGCCACCACCACCAAAATGGGTATTTCCTGGTCTCCACTAGCTCCCATTTTAAAGTTTGGGGCACCTTCTACTGGTGAACTGAATCCTACATCTTCACAGTAACAGCAGAGGTGGCTGAGAAAGGCATTTTGGAAGGCAAATTCTGTATCCAATGAAGACTCTTGAAGTAAAGATAGTGACATTTTCTTAAAAATTGTTAAAGATTTTAATAACCTCCAAAATTTAGGTTTCTGTCATAGAATAGTCCCATTTTGATACATTTGTTAACATAACCCCTCAAATCTGTGTGTTTTTACCCAAGTCAAACTATATGCCATAGAAGTTCATACCTTCAAATAGCTTGCATTAAGTGAGGTAACTCTTATGAATTAGGGAGAGGGGATGGGAAGGAACATGACCCAATTTTTCTAATACTGAAGAAAACCCAACATGAGTTGATGAGTTGGAGAATTGAGAATCTATAGAGGGGAAAAAAAAAAAACCATGCAATTTAAACACAGGGATGAATACTCTTTCTTTTCTTCAGGTCAAGACTCACTCCTCAACTGTTATATCTACACTGTGGTGTGATAGCTGTGAAATTTCCCTCAGTGTTTTATCTGTTTTTACATTATATTCTTTCAGGAACATCTGGAGGATACCAGGGTTAAGAAATGTTATGGATTATATGCTGTTAATGCCTGCTTCAACCATCTTTTAGCATTTGGGATCAATAAATCCAGTGGACAGAGCACAGCAAATTAGAAGCTTAGAGGTCATTCCTGACATCATCGCTGCATCACCATGGTGGGCAGATTTAGAACATTTAAGTTTTAAATGCCTTTGATAGAGAAAAGTAAGTTTTAATACCTTACTTCTCTGTTCTTCTCTGTGTTTCCTTAAATACCTCCATTTCAGAACAAGCAGCACGGGTCTAACAAGCCAAATTGTTCAGTTCCTCAGTTGTGTCCAACTCTTTGTGACCCCATGGACTGTAGCATGCCAGGCTTCCTTGTTCTTCACCATCTCCTGGAGCTAGCTCAAACTCATGTCCATTGAGTTGGTGATGTTATCCAACCATCTTATTCTCTGTCATCGCCTTCTCCTCCTGCCTTCAATCTTTCCCAGCGAAGAGTGACAGGTGAATTCAGGGCATCATTGCTTGCCTGGAGAGGAATGCCACATGGAGTCATGTCAACCATGACAAGTGAATTTCAAAATCTGAGTGGACATTCAAAGTCATTTAGACTAAGTGCCATATGGTAATATCCTCTACTACATCACTGACAAGCATTTATCCCAAATTCTACTTCAAACCTCCATGGGGTGCAGTGATTACCAGAACTCCATGGTCTACTAGGTGGCACAAGTGGTAAAGAATCAGACTGCCAGTGCAGGAGATGTAAGAGACAGGAGTTCGTTCCCTGGGTCAGGAAGATCCCCTGGAGGAGGGCATGGCAACCCACTCCAATATTCTTACCTAGCGAACCCCATGGACAGGGGAGCCTGGCAAGATACAGTACATAGGGTCTCAAAGAGTTGGACCTGAAGCGACTTAGCACGCATAGTCTGCTAAGTCAGTGCACCCCACTGTTGAACTATGCCCACTGGGTGAAATTGCTCTCTGCTGAAAAAACTCAATTCCACCCAATGGTCTTACTTCTGCCATGGAGTCAGAAGAACCTGCTAATGACAGTGTTCCAGTTATATGAAGATATCTCCCTGTCATCTTATCAAACATCAAGTTGTGTCAGGTCCACCTCCTTAACACATCTGGTAACTCCCCATTCCTCTCCATTCTCATTTCCATGATATCGTCTCCCATGATTTACTCCTGGTCTCCTGGGAGATTTTTCTGCCTCCAGTTTTACCTCCTGCAATTCATTCTTAATATGTTAGCCTGAAAAGTGTTTACAACATTTTCATCTTCTAAAATAAAAAAAAAAAACAACCTCAAATAGTTTCTTACTGTCATCTTCAAGATAAAGCTCAATTTATAAACCCTGTTAGCCTTTTATTATCTACTTCTTGCTTATTTCTCCAGGTTCATCACTCATCATCACACAATATCTATCAAACTCTGAATGACTTTGAGTTCCCAAACCCATCTGGCTCTCCCACATGAACCTTAATACATGCCCTCTGCCTGTAATATCTTCTTTCCCTGTCGACTAGCCCATTCCTGCTCATCTTTTCAGGCTCCTCTCTCGCTCTCCCCCTCACAAAGCTGAATCAGGCACCCCTCCCAGGCACTCTGCTCAATCCATGCTCTAAATATTAATGCACTGCATTAAAATTATCTATTCACTTGTCTGTCTCTACCACTAAAATGTAGTTTTGTGAAGAAGGACATTCCATTGCCTTACCTACTACTGTCTCCCTGGAGGACAGTTTAGTTCCTGGTACATTTCAGAAACACCATTATTCTATGTTTAATAATGAAACCAGCTTCTTCAGTCTTTTCTCATATGACTTTCCTCATCCACGATCCTGGTTGCTCCCTTACCACATCCCGTATGTCTTCAGCTGTTTATCGATATTTCACCTAAAATTTGATTCCTGAAGTCAGCCTGGATCCCAAGGTCAACAAATAGAGGAAATAACATTAGAAAATAAGTCTAAAATTTTATGTGACCTGTATTTTAGGTCCAGCTAATATTCTTTCAGCTCCTCTTACTCTGAGGTCACTCCACATTTGGTCAGAATTCTAGATGTGGTACCCTAACAAGTTGATAGCTCTGCCAAACATTTGTTTCTCCATCTGGGAGTTAACAATAATATAGCCATCCACCATATATCACATGCATTAAATAGAACTTAACAGATATTAATGAAATACTGATGCACTTGTTTATCTGGCCAAATATTTGAAAATAGCCTGGAACATTTCAGGTAGTGACTTCACCTTGGAATCCTGTGATGTGAAAGTCTTTGCTGAGTTATGTTGTTTAGTAAATACTTTGTGGGTTACTTTCTTGACATATATACACAAAATTTTATTATTGAGTGGCTGCCTCAAACAGTGGCCTCAGAGCAACCTTTTCATCTTGATGGCATTGAGGGAATTTACTCAACATATGTAAAGATTGTTCCACAAATATTTCGTTCTCAAGTTCTCAGTCTTAACAAATTCCCTACATATAATGCTTTAAGATTGTATATTTCTTGATCAATCCATTGTACTTTATTCTTCTTAACATTCCTAATTGTTTCTCATTATTCATTTTTTCTACCCAGCTGTATCAACGTCAACACTGAGTCTCATTTCAGTCTGATAGTCAGCTGGATCTGTCCTCATAAACATTTCTTCTATAGCTTCATAGAGTTCTTGTACATGGTTCAACCATTTTCACATATTTTAAAACCTTTCCCCTTCAAAAAGGTGACTATGCCTGCCAAATGCATAAAATTCTATAATTAAATAGCAATGTGCACAGAAAGGTGTTCAACTCTTGCTAATAGTCACTGCATTTTTCTATCGTTTATAACTAAACTGTATTCACTTGATTAATTAATACCTCCATATTAATTGGCAATATACAGGTATGATAATGTGAAAGTTATGGCCAGCTGCACTTTGAGAAAACTTGCCTAAGCAATTTAGATGATGGGAGGATTGATGGACAGACAGACTGACTAACTGACTTTATTATTTTCCACTTCATGTTTTGAAACAAGCTTTAAGATGAAATCTTTTTCTCTTTAAAAAAACCGTTCACTGGGCATGAAGTTATGAGAATGCAATTTAAAGCAGCCTTTCTGAAGAATAGCACCAGCTGAACAATTACAAGTCTATAATCTTGAGCAACTAACCTCACCTGTTTGGGTCCAATTTCCATCCATATCTGCAGAAAGCAAAAAGTTTTATGAGTTTTTTTTTTCCACTTCCAAAATCTTGTGATTCCATCATGTTAAAAATCATTCTGTAAATAGTAAATCATGTGTGTGGTATATATATTTTATTACAACTGAGGGAAAAGTTGTGTAGAAGGGAGAGTGGTGGTGTGGGAGAGAAAACGTGGCAGAGACTGCAGATGGAGAATGAAAACTAGTATTATTAATTGTAAAAGCATGTTTTAGTTAGAGGCCAGATGAACAAAGCCTTAAGCAAGGAATCCAGAAATGGGGTGGATTTCCCAGGACAGAAGAATCACAATGACAAGACAAGACCATTTGGATAAGGATACTGGCTGAAAATAGTCAACACTTATTGGGCAAAGAATGCTCAAACTACCGCACAACTGCACTCATCTCACGGGCTAGTAAAGTAATGCTCAAAATTCTCCAAGCCAGGCTTCAGCAACACATGAACCATGAACTTCCAGATGTTCAAGCTGGTTTTAGAAAAGGCAGAGGAACCAGAGATCAAATTGCCAATATCCATTGGATCATTGAAAAAGCAAGAGAGTTCCAGAAAAACATCTATTTCTGCTTTATTGACTATGCCAAAGCCTTTGACTGTGTGGATCATAATAAACTGTGGAAAATTCTGAAGGAGATGGGAATACCAGACCACCTGACCTGCCTCTTGAGAAACCTGTATGCAGGTCTGGAAGCAACAGTTAGAACTGGACATGGAACAACAGACTAGTTCCAAATAGGAAAAGGAGTGCGTCAAGGCTGTGTATTGTCACCCTGCTTATTTAACTTATATGCAGAGTACATCATGAGAAATGCTGAGCTGGAAGAAACACAAGCTGGAATCAAGATTGCCGGGAGAAATATCAATAACCTCAGATATGCAGATGACACCACCCTTATGGTAGAAAGTGAAGAAGAATTAAAGAGCCTCTTGAGGAAAGTGAAAGAGGAGAGTGAAAAAGTTGGCTTAAAGCTCAACATTCAGAAAACTAAGATCATGGCATCTGGTCCCATCACTTCATGGCAAATAGATGGGGAAACAGTGGAAACAGTGGCTGACTTTATTTTTGGGGGCTCTAAAATCACTGCAGATGGTGATTACAACCATGAAATTAAAAGATGCTTACTCCTTGGAAGGAAAGTTATGACCAACCTAGACAGCATATTAAAAAGCAGAGACATTACTTTACCAACAAAGGTCAATCTAGTCAAGGCTATCGTTTTTCCAGTAGTCATGTATGGATGTGAGAGTTGGACTATGAAGAAAGCTGGGTGCCGAAGAATTGATACTTTTGAACTGTGCTGTTGGAGAAGACTCTTGAGAGTCCCTTGGACTGCAAGGCGATCCAAAGAGTCCATCCTAAAGCAGATCAGTCCTGGGTGTTCATTGGAAGGACTGATGTTGAAGTTGAAACTCCAATACTTTGGCCACCTGATGCAAAGAGCTGACTCATTTGAAAAGCCCCTGATGCTGGGAAAGATTGAGGGCAGGAGGAGAAGGGGACAACAGAGGATGAGATGGTTGGATGGCATCACCGACTCAATGGACCTGAGTTTGGATGAACTCCGGGAGTTGGTGATGGACAGGGAGGCCTGGCATGCTGCGGTTCATGGGGTCACAAAGAGTCTGACACGACTGAGCAACTGAACTGAACTGAACAGATTAGGCAATTATTCACTGCAGGATTGAAAGAATTAATACTTGCTAAAGAACTAGAGCAGCACTTAGCACACTGTAAGTGCTCAATAAATATTAGCTGTTTCTCTCAACAGTTGTACATATTTTACACTCAGTACATTTATAGAATTATCATGAGTCTCCAACATTATCTTCAAATACCTTGATCTGTTGCTAATGCTCAGAAATTTGGAATGTCCATTGACCCATTGGAATGTGGAAATTCCTTTTACTTCCTCAGCCTCTCCCAAGATAAGAGTGTCAAAAAGTAGTGACGAGAGGTGAGATGATTCTAAGAGACTTTTCTTATCTCTACAAAGACCAAGGCTATGGGAGTGAGTGGACAGAAATGGTTAGTGGGTGTGTCTGGGGTGACTCTTGAAGGGAACTTAAGTGACATATATCAGAGGACCTCCTGGTACAATCCAGAGAAGAGATATAGAACCTAAGTCCCACAGGAGTAAATGGATGTTCTGAGCTTGTGGTGGCCTAGGGTTTTTCATCGGTCCTGCCCAATTTGCACTCTGGTGAACTGTAATCCATAGTGTTACTTGTCAATGTGATGGGTGCTTGAGAGAAATTCAAGTGAGCAGGAATGGCCCTTCCTGGACCTCTGGAGTAAAATTTCCAGATGTGCCACATTCCAGGTGACCTTGATGGCTCATAGGAAGCATGAGCTAAGGGGTCCTTGTGTGGAAGTAATACTCATCTTGTTAAGCTAAATTTATTTCCAAACATCCTAAGGAAGCCTGATGTTTCAAATGATAAAAGCAATGATTCAGTGAAGTGAATGATCCTCCTGTATAGTAAGAATAATTATGTTTTACCTCTTGGTATCAGTCTGTGTCCTCCTCCCACCCCGCCTTTTTATTTTGATGTGGGATACAGCTCTACTGCAATAGCTTCCTAAAAAGTGACTCCAAAATTTAATGTGCACCTAGATAAAAGAATATTGGTGATCTTTTTCATAGGTAGCAATCTTAGTAACACAAGAAGAATTCCCATGAGCTTCGGCTCTTTACCTAAGTAGACAAAATGTGTCTGTATATGCATTAATTAGTATAGACTACTATGACAAAGAACTCTGATTTTTCAATGACTTAACACAATTTTGAAAATTTATTTCTTGCTCATGACTCAGTTTGAAATGAGATTTCCCCCAAGTCATGACTCAGGGATCCAGGCTGCTTCCTTCCTGTAGCTATGGTTTCACAGGGAGGGGACTGAGTACAGAGGATATGCATCCAATATTAACAGCTCAAATGGGAATAGCATGTATCACTTCTGCTCACTCACCTTGGAAGAAAATTAATGACATGACATTACCAAGATGCAAGGGGAACATGAGATATGTGTTCTCTGGCTGGGCAGCCACTGAAAAGGAAAATAGTGATACTTGGTCAGTTATCCACCTTTGTCACAGTTGTCCATAAGATCACCTCTGCTCCATGATAGAGATGTGGGAAGTTCACCATCACTCAAAAACCTACAGAAATAGGAGGATAGTATAAAAGCAGGTGTGATCAGAGACTCACCCTTCATATATATATAAATATTAGGTTTATATTTGGTTTTATGATTGCATTTAATTTCTTGACTTTGAACCACTAAGCCAACCAGAGAAAAAGATGGGTCTATTCTATTCCAGTGAATTATACCAAGCCTTGTAATTTTTTAATGTGCTTGTTTAAATCTTGGTCACTGATGGAAATTTCAAGTTTTCCAGCTCCAGTACAGTCCCCTACTTCAACTCTCTCTTAGATATAAGCTTCAGACTACCTGCTTATTTAACTTATATGCAGAGCACTTCATGTGAAATGCTGGGCTGGATGAATCACAAGCTGGAATCAAGATTGCAAAGAGAAACACCAATAACCTCAGTTGTGCAGATGACAACACACTAATGGCAGAAAGTGAAGAGGAACTAAAGAGCCTCTTGATGAAAGTGAAAGAGGAAAGTGAAAAAGCTGGCTGAAAACTCAACATTTAAAAAATGAAGATCATGGCATCCAGTCCCATCCAAGTGTTCCAAAGTGAAAGTCACTCCATTGCGTCTGGCTCTTTGTGACCCCATGGGCTATACGGTCCATGGAATTCTCTAGGGCAGAATGCTGGAGTGGGTAGCCTTTCCCATCTCCAGGGGATCTTCCTAACTCAAGCATCAAACCCAGGTCTCTTGCATTGCAGGAGGATTCTTTACCAGCTCAGCCACCAGGGAAGCGCAAGAATCCTGGAGTGAGTGGCCTATTCCTTTTCCTACAGATCTTCCCCATCCAGGAACTGAACCGGGGTCTCCTGCATTGCAGGCAGATTCTTTACCAACTGAGCTATCAGGGAAACCCAGTCCCATCACTTCATGTCAAATAGATTGGGAAAAAATGGAAACAGTGACAGACTTTTTTTCCTTGGCTCCAAAATCACCGCAGATGGTGACTGTAGCCATGAAATTAAAAGACATTTGCTCCTTGGAAGAAAAACTATGACCAACCTAGACAGCATAATAAAAAACAGAGACATCACTTTACTGACCAAGGTCTATACACTAAGCGCTAAGGTTTTTTCAGTAGTCATGTATGGATGTGAGAGTTGAACCATAAAGAAGGCTGACCATAGAAGAATTGATGCTTTCGAACTGTGGTGCTGGAGAAGACTCTCGAGAGTTCCTTGGACTGCAAGGATATCAAACTTGTCCACCCTAAAGAAGTCAACCCTGAATAGTCTTTGGAAGGGCTGATGCTGAAGCTCCAATATTTTGGCCACCTGATGCGAAGAACTGATTCATTTGAAAAGACCCTGATGCTGGGAAAGATTGAGGGCAAGAGGAGAAGGGGATGACAGAGGACAAGATGGTTGGATGGCATCACCGACTCAATGGACATGGGTTTGAGTAAACTCCAGGAGTTGGTGATGGATAGGGAGGCCTGGCGTGCTGCAGTCCATGGGATTGCAAAGAGTCAGACACGACTGAGAGACTGAACTGAACTGAACTGAACTGAAGAGAGTAGGTCTTAAGGATTTTCATCAGAAGAAAAATAATCGTAACTATGTATGGTGACGGATGTTAACTAGATTTATTGTTGTGATCATTTTACAGTATACACAAATATCAAATCATCATGTTGAATACCTGAAAATAATAATAATAATAAATAATATGTCAGTAAGACCACAATTAAAAAAAGATAAGGCAGTAAAACATATATATAGTGTGCTACCATTTTGCAGAAAAGGAGCAAAAACAGAATATGTGTTTACATTTTTATATGTGCATAAAATAGTTGTGAGAGAGAAAACATCAAAAAAAAATAAAATGAGTTGCTCTTTTATTTTCCTCATAGCACTGTCATTATGTGAAATTACCTCACAGGTTGATTGATTCAATAAACTTTCCTGTTTCCTTCACTAGAATGTAAGCACTAGAGGGGCAAGACTCAGTCTGATAAATTCACATCTGTATTCTCCACAACTAGTGTCTGGCGCACAATAGATGCTCAGTAAATGCTTATGGACTGTTTGAAAGAAAAACAAGCCTTTTTTCTGACCATGATGTGACCTTGTAGATGAATGATGAACGGTAATCACATGACTTCAAAGGATATTCTGGCTTCAGGGAAAAAACAACAACAAAAATTCATAAGAAACTGCTAATGGAATAACAAGGAATGTAAAATGTCAGCCTTCATCTATTGGTGATTGTTACAGCATATTCTGTCTCTGACTGAATGTTCCACAAACAAGCAATTAAGGTAATCTTCATCACAGGAGGTAGCTGGAAGAAGTCAAAGCCACAACATGTTTCAAACAGCTGGGGAACAGCAGAAATACTGGAGGAAAAAAAAAAAAAACCACAACATCCTGTGAGCTGGTGTTTTTGTAGAATTTAAAAATAAATGTCAGGAGATGGAATGCGATCATTTATGAGGCACCAAATTAGATTCTTGGTTGCTACAGCTGTTCAGAGGACAGGGCGGAGATTTCTACATGTTACCTTGGCAATGAATACAGCAATGACTTGTGGACATATATTAGCTTGTAGAGGTAGTCAAGATTCCAACTCACCGGTCATAATAGAAGAGAAAGAAAAACTTCCAACCTGTTTATAATATGTCCTATTCTTAAATGTATAATTAAAATTAAAAATATTCTCACCAAATTCTACACAATAGGACATAAAATCTTTTTGATTTTTCAAACTCTTTTGAGTGTACAGTTAACAGACACACCCACTCAGGTATTCACAGACCTTCCTCCATGCCCCTACTTACCCCTAGTTCTGGCTTAATTATCTTTATTTCCTTAATTTGGGATCATGTGGCATTTCACCACACAGATTTAATGTCCTCACACAGTGTCATCTGATCTCAATGACCTCTATTATTCCAAAAGTAGTCATTTCTGAACATAAACGTTGCTCATTCTATTTGCCTCAAGAAAGGTGAAAGCAACAACTAATTATCTTCTGGTGGTTTCTATTAGTAGGCACCACTCCCAGTTTCAGCAGTGGCTTTTCATTTCTTACTAGCTCAAGTGTAGCAGATGCTGTGTATGCCCCTGACCAGTCTAAATCATCTGAAGTCTGCTTAAAGCAAAGATGTACTACTGACCTCAAGCTCTTGTATTCTGACAATGGGAGTCCTCTCAGCTGACCTTGGACAGACCAGAACCGCCAGAGAGTCAGTGCCCCTGGAACAGCCCCCAGCTGGTGACTCAACAGTGTGGAGATCCTGCTGAGGTGGGCTTTACTCATATACTGAGCTCCCCAGGGACCTGCTTGAGGTCACACAGTCTTACCTGATTGCCATCCCTTCCCAGTCTCCTCAATCCCCTTCTGGTGTCTCCTGGGATCTACTTTCAAATGAACTACTTGCAGCTGAGTCCTTGTTTCACTGTCTGCTTTTGAGAGAACCCAGCTAAGACAACAAACTAGGATATAAATGAGATATAAAAAAAGAATTTTTTCAAATAAATAAAATTGAGCTTCTGTATTTCCAGAGGTGTTTGTAATTTCTTAGGATCATATCTTCTACTATTATATTTGTACAAGACTAGTTTTTGAATTTGAACAACACCCTTCTGAAATTCAGTAATAATGTTTTCTCAAAGAAGAATTTTAACCCCTTGGTAGTGGAACCTCTAACAGTTTTAAATATTGTAGTTTGTCTGGAAAGGGAGATTAACATGATTTAAAGGAGATAGGCATACAAGCTTGAGTACCTTCTGAGAAAGGCAGAACAGGGCTGGGAGCTAAGCATTTAATTTAAATGCAGAATTCTTGTTAACATCTTCAAGGTGTGCCCAGCACACTGCCAGGTACTGAACTCAGTTAAATACAAGTTGTGATTCTTGCCATAACAGATTTTGTAGTTAAAGAAATAGATAGCCAACACTTACTCTAAACTAGACTTAAAATAGTCACTTACTCCTCCAAATTAACTTTCAGCTAGAAAAATAATCAATATTGTATATCTTAGCCATTTTACTACTATTGCTTCACAAAAAAGATTGAACAATTTCTAAGATTGTGTCCTGGTGCAATGGTCTGAATGTTATGTACCCTCCAGAACTCATATGTTGAAATGCTAATGCCCACTGTGATGGTATTAGGAGGTGAAGCCTTTGAGAGATGCTTAGGTCATGCAGCTGGAGACCTCATGAATGGGATTAGTGCCCATGTAAAAGAGACTCCACAAGGTTTCCTAGTTCCTTCCTTCAGGTGAGGATACAATGAGAAATCTATGAGCCCCAGAAGAGGGCTCCTACCCAACTAAATGGCACCCAGATCCTGGACTTTCAGTTTCCAGAACTGTGAGACATAAATCTCTGTTGTTTATAGTCTATCCAGTCTCTGAGATTGTGTTATAGCAACCCAAGCAGATTTTTGTTGTTTAGTTGCTAAGTCGTGTCTAATTCTTTGTGACACCATGGACTGCAGCACACCAGGCTTCCCTGTCCTCCACTGTCTCCCAGAGTCTGATCGAGTTCATGTCCACTGAGTCAGTGATGCTTAATCCAAACAGATTAAGTAACCATTATATACCTTTCAAACTATATTCAGATGGTGACAGCAATGACAAGAAAAATTACATAGGTAATAACATTTGTTATAGCATTTTCTAATTAAGCGAGTACTTTCTCTAACAAGTAGACCTCTGTATTTGACTAGTATGTTACACAAATATAGGATCTCTCCAATGGAATTTATTCATTGTCACTAGGCAGTCTGCCCTTACAATACAAAAAGAATACAACGCCATGCAATGCCAATGGCCAGCCTCATGAAATAACTCCTTGCAACTTTAATAGAAAAGGCTTATTAAATCCTGAGTGATAAGAAACCAGATGGGAAAGGAAATACATGGAGAGAGAAAAATAAAACAGCAAAAGATCTTTCTTGGCTAGCATACTATTCCTATTGTGTTCATTACTAACTGAACAACTGACATTGATAATGCATAACAAAACAAACAATTTAATTGTTTCCCACCACTCCCTTCTAAACTTGCTCCATTAACTCATTCAGCACTGTCTCTGGATGAAATCCTGGACCTGTCCTATAGCATTTCAGATCACTCAGAAAGTAATCAAATAGTTACTTCACTAGGGTGTGAAAACATCCAGACAAGTTTAATAGCCACACAATTCTCAGTTCAATTCAGGATAATTATCAAAACCTTATGATAATTAAAGCTTTTTCCTATCTCCACCCAGTTCAGATCTGACTTAGGTATAGAAGTCTAGAATGAGGGAGTGAGTGGGTTGGCTTCTTCACTATTTTCCAGCTTCACTCCTGCTCAATGACTCTGGCCTCTCTAGTTTCCGGTCCCTGTGAGGATGCAGTAGATGAAATGGAAAGAGAAATGTGGGCTGAGAGTTCCATCTTGAGTGGCACTTGGTTATCGTCATTGTTACTCTCTGAACATGGTGGAAGTCCAAAGCTAATTCTCTTTTGAGAGTTCCTCAGTGATTCTCTGCTGGAGACTCCCACTTGCCAGGTCCCTTGACTGGAAAATGCCTTTCTCGTGGCTTATCAGTTAAGACTCCTTCCCTTTCCCCCAGGGGATTCTGGTGCTAGTCCCTCTGGTATTAGTCCACCCTCTAAGACTTCAATTGGACAAGACACTTTTTAAGACAACCCAGACCAATTTTCTTTTGCAGGGTGCACACCTAAGTCATGGAACGCATGGACCTTTGCCCTTGCTCACTGAATGAGCAGTTTGCGCCAGATGTAGCTCTGGGGCATCCCATTTTTCTGCACATGCCCTCCTGCCTGTAGACTTTTCCTGGCAAGAATCCAGCCCCAGTCCTTAGGTTCCCAATCTCCAGGGGATGCATTAAAGCTCCTCTCAGACAGTTTGAACTGAGATACTTCTACACCTCTCTCAATGGGAGCAGGAAGTCAGTGCCAGGAACTGCAAAAACCCTCCTCCACTTTGCTTCTTTCTGCCCTGGTGATGGGTGGTAGGCTAGTGCTGGCCAGATGTCTGTAATATCTTTGAGTAGTCTGCATTCTGCATATGTGCTCTAATCATTTTGTCAAGGAAATTTGGGTATTTGAGGCCTGCTTTATTATTCACAGCTTTTGTAGACTCAGCCAAAACTGAAGAAAAAAGGTCTCATTTTAAATACTATAAAATAATATGAAATGTAATAATGGCCTAATGAGAGAGAGAAAATTATACTCAGTAGACATTTTGAAAGGATAGTGCTGTATTTGTTTAGAATAAATTCCATGAGAAAGAAACTGAGGTCCCCAAGCAACCCAGTTGTGGGTAGAACCTCCTTACATGGCAAAGAATGCAAATTTTTTTAGATTGTGCTAGGGAGGGGGAAGCTGAAATAAAGCCAGTTAAGTGGAGAAGACTATCTAGACCATATATACCCTGCCTGTTATCACCATGGGGACTTTAATATACATTAAAGCATTAACATACCCATACTGGGCTTCCCCAGTGGCTCAGTGGTAAAGAGCCCACCTGCAATACAGGAGATGCAGGTTCGATCGCTGGCTTGGGAAGATTCCCTGGAGGAGGGAATAGCAACCCACTCCAGTCTTCTTGCTTGAAGAATCCCATAGACAGAGGAGCCTGGTAGCCTATAGCCCATAGGATCACAAAGAGTGAGACACAACTGAAGCGACTTAGCATGCATACAGTGATAAAATACACTGAGAGGGTTTCTAGTTTAAACCAAGGGAAAGGCTAATTTTGTAGTCTTTAGGGTCCAGGTAGAGTCTGATAGTTCACACAGTGTGGAATACAGTAGTGAGAGAAAGCATAATTAAGCTAGAGCTAGGCTTCTCTCCGGAGAAGGCAATGGCACCCCACTCCAGTACTCTTGCCTGGAAAACCCCATGGATGGAGGAGCCTGGTGGGCTGCAGTCCATGGGGTCGCTAGGAGTCGGAGACGACTGAGCTACTTCACTTTCACTTTTCACTTTCATGCATTGGAGAAGGAAATGGCAACCCACTCCAGTGTTCTTGCCTGGAGAATCCCGGAACGGGGGAGCCTGTTGGGCTGCCGTCTATGGGGTCACGCAGAGTCGGACACGACTGAAGCGACTTAGCAGCAGCAGCAGACTTCTCTCGTGGCTCAGATGTTAAAGAATCTGCCTGCAGTGCAGGAAATGCGGTTCAATCCCTGGGTTGGGAAGATCCCCTGGAGGAGGGCATGGCAACCCACTCCAGTACTCTTGCCTGGAGAACTCCATGGGCAGAGGAGTCTGGTCACCAAGAGTGGACACAACTGAACAACTAACTCTTTCACTTTTCAGGAAAGCAAAGAACTCTTAGGGATCATCAAGACAGTACCAGGCTGTAGAACTAGAACTCTACCCAGTGTTAACCAGAACGCTGAGTAGTGGGGCATCCCCAGCCCATCTACCTTAGAAGAGTGAGAAAAATAAGACACTGTGTTCATTCCTAAAACCGACCTTCTAAATTCCCAGAGGAGATAATTAAGATTATGTAGTAGAATTACAGACTACATTCAAATCCCTTCTCAATCCCTGGTTCTGCCATTTTAAGTGATCTTGGAAAGTTTCTTGATATTCCATTCATGTGTGTACTTAGTCTCTCAGTCACGCCCAACTCTTTGTAACCCCATAAACTGTAGCCCATCAGGCTCCTCTGTCCACGGGCATTCTCCAGGCAAGAATACTGGAGTGGGTCACCATGCCCTGCTCCAGGGGATCTTCCCAACCCAGGAATCGAGCTCAGGTCTCCTGCATTACAGGCAGGTTCTTTACCACCTGGGTCACCAGGGAAGCATTCCATTCATGATTTTTGCTTATTTATTTATAAAATAATACTAATGAACATTTCACAAAATTATTCTGAAAAAGGAATATATATACACTGGTGAAAATACCTGGAGTATGGTAGGCATTTAATAAATTACAGTTTCGTTTTTTCTTCCTTGTTTTCCCATCATGAATAAAAAGAATTAGGTAGTTGAGTTGAGAATAAACTCAGTAAGATTTAATAATATGACAAGGCTTCCCAAAATAAAATACAAACTCAGATTGTCTTTATAGAAGCAGCACATCTGGAATAATGAAGATGATGACCACACTAACACGTCAGAACTTTTTTTCTGTTCTGAGTACAACACTTAAAAAAGGGTGGAAACTATTTGAAGCATCTATAGAAGAAGGCAAATGAGGGTAATTAATGGCTTCAAAGTGATTTCATTTGAGGCATTATCTTTGAAAATTGAAATGTATCCCATGAAGAAGAGAAAACTTGAGCAGGGAGGCAAGAAGACTCTTTGATGGTTGAAGGACCAATATATGCGGAAAGGAATTAGATTTGTTCAGCAAGTTCCCTAACACAAATGTTATAACAGAAAGAATACTAGATGGAGGTCAAGAGAATTCCAACTGGATTCCTCTGCTGGCCAGTTGTAGGATCTTGAGAAAGTCATTTTATTTTTCTGGGCCTAACTTTTTTCATCTACGAAATGAGCATTAACTATATCAGTATCTTTTAAAGTCTTTGTAAGTATCAATGGTAAATAAATTTTGCATTGCAACCCAACAGAAGCACTGCTGCTGCTGCTGCTGCTAAGTCGCTTCAGTTGTGTCCAACTCTGTGTGACCCCCCTAGACGGCAGCCCACCAGGCTCCCCCTGGGATTCTCCAGGCAAGAATACTGCAGTGGGTTGCCATTTCCTTCTCCAATGCATGAAAGTGAAAAGTGAAAGTGAAGTCTCTCAGTTGTGTCGGACTCCTAGTGACCCCATGGACTGCAGCCTACCAGGCTCCTCCGTCCATGGGATTTTCCAGGCAAGAGTACTGGAGTGGGTTGCCATTGCATTCTCCAACAGAAGCACAAACACACACATATGTAGAACAAAATTTTACAAAGCAAAATATGTCCTTGCTACAGCTGATGTATTCTGATATCCTATTCTGTTTCATTTTTATAAAATGCTGGTTGAGCCCTACTAAAGGGTTTTTATATATGCTAGTGGTTTCTCCAGTTTGGAAAACATTGGAATATGACATCTAGAAAGTCCTTTATAATTCTGATCTTTGATAATTCTACAAACAGTAATAGATCATAGAAAGTTTATAGAAACTCATTTCATTTAATATAAAAAAGGTCTTCCAAATGGTCAGATGTCCGAAGAGATAGTGGGATTCACATAGGATGATAGGCTCTCTATCTTGGCAGGCATCCAGCATAAGTTGAATGACCATTTATTAATAGTTGAATTTTACGGAAAGGATTAAGCACGTGATCTATACTCTGCCAGTGCGAAGCATACGTGATTTGACAATTATCATGAACATTTGCTTGCAAATGAAAACTAAATGTCAATGTAGACAAGTATTTAAAAATAAGACAATGTTTTTACCATTATACTTTCTTCCCCAAATATTTTGGAATAACTACAAAGGATTAACAAAGGATAATTGAGGCATCTGAGAAATAGAAGTTGTTTACTGCTCGTCTGTCAAGATCTATTCCAGCTTTTGCCTGGGAATTTTTTTAAATGTTTTGTCCAGCCTGATTTTTTTCCTACTGCTTTAAGAAAACCATATTAGAACTACTAAATATACTTAACTTGTTCAGAAATCAGAATACCACTGGATTAGATCACACAAATAAAAAGAATCATAAGATTTATGAAAATATTAACCTCTAACTAAAACATGTATTTGCATAAGTATAATAGAGCAAAATGTTTCCATCTCTTTCAGATAATTTGTGACCATGCCTATGAAAAGGGAGGAAACAACTTGATACATTTCCTGTTGTAGAATTAGAGGCCATGACAGAAGTTGATAAAAAACATACGGGTATACCTTCTCATCCCATCGTAACTATAACATTGAATGTCAGGAAACTGATTTGTACCTAGAAAATGTAACTCCTTCCTACAAATTCAAGTTTGGTTTATGCCCTGAAAGTGTACAGCTCACCAGATGAAAGGAGAAATGGTCATTCTTGGGAGAAGGCCTGCTTCAGTAACTCTGTCCACTTTTCTCAGACACACCTGTTGTCCTCAGAGATCATTTAAATTTTGCTGTCATACAGGGAGGAGGTAAGCAGCCAGCACACTCAGGCATGACCAAGGTTTCAAAATGGTATATTCGGTTTATTGTGAACTCATTATGTTTATGATTCCTGCAACTGGTTATGAATTTGCAACTGTACTTAAATGTAGCTATTAATTATCTTTTACTAGTTGAACCAAAAGTTAAATTTCCATCAGATCCATTCAAGTTGTTTGGCTCCACAATTCACATAATTTCCAAATTTTCCTATTTAAAACATTTTGGAGTAATAGAAAACAAATTTATACCATGTCTGATAGATTGCAATATTTCTGTCTAAGCTTACTTCAAAAGGAAAAGTAACCTCTACTAACATTTTGTTTATCATCTCCTTCTCTAATATACACAATTAGTAATGGCCCTAGGGAGTCGGGGGTGCTCTGTGGGCCTTCAGAAGAGAAAATATACAGACCTGGGGGCTCCAGATCATAGCCCTTAGTGTTGTGGCTGGCTGAGGCAGCAAGAGGCTAGAAACATGGTATATTAATGATCTGTTGCTGCATAATATTTAGAGGTTTAAAATTCAGTGCCTCAAAAGAATAATTATTTAGCTCATACATCTGTGAATTCATCAGGTATTTCTGCTGATCTGGGCTCGTTTGATTCATACATCTTCAGTTTGCCCTGCTCACCTATTTGCTGTGTTCCAGCAGCCAGAATAGAACTCCTAAGCAAGAAAGGGTTTTGCAGTAATCAGACTTTAGTGTTTAGAAGTGAAATCCTCAGGGCCTATTTCACTATAGTTATAGTCTATCTCCAATTTCCTTTGTGATAATTGTAATAGCCTGTATTTGAATTCATATTCAAGTTTACCAAATTATATTTTTATGTAATTTACTCATTACTCTCATTTACTCTTCTCAACTTGGACATGGAAAAGAATTTTACAGGTGAGGATATGGAAGCTTGAAATGTCATGTAACTTGCACAGGATCAAAGCATGTTTAAGTAATAGCAGAGATGGATCCCCAATTCTAACTGTGATCTCTTTGTCTGGAATGCTTTCTCTCTTTTGTTTACTAGACAAACTCCTACCTATCTTTGACCTAGCTGAAAAGTTGTGATATTAAAATTCGAACACGTAACTGATGACAATTGCTATAAATCTAAGTAAGCAAAGAAAATAGATAAGAAGAAATATGGTTGGTGGGGAGACAGGAGGCCTCTTCCCGCACACCTTAGAGAGGGGAAGGGACTAAAATTATCTGACAGATGGGAGGGGAAATGCCAAAATGCACTACAGATGGGGAAAAGTATTTAGAGATCTTATCTTAAAATTCAGAGAGAAGCCAAAATAAGAACTTTTAACTGGAACTTTAATAGAGACTCTAAGGAAGGTGTTTGCTGAGTTGCTAGATTCTATAGTATCAGAGGTGACAGTGAGAGGCTGATCACTGCTGTTTGGACCGGAAGAGCCAAAGGTAAGTGTGTGCCTGAGGGAATGTCTAGGTAAGGGGCTGCTGAGAAGAGAGAGTGTGTCCATTCAGGGTCCTCCTGAGAAAACCGCTCTGTTTATTTCAGCTGCCGGGAGAACTATGATGCTTTATAGTAGGGAAAATTAGATTTTCCAGTCCCATCAATTTTGCCTGGTACACACGGGTCAACCAAGGCAAGAGTCAAAAGGAGAAAGAAAGAGCACTTTCAGGGGTGCCAGTGGGGGTGAAGAGGAGGTGGGGTGGCTGAGGAGGAGGAAGAAAGCTGACCTGGGATGGAGGGAAGTTGCAGCAGAGATTAGCAGGTTGATGTGCCAGGTGCAAAGGAAAGAGTCATGGGTCACAGACGTGGGAAGGCAGGCAGGAAATGAAGTGTAACCTGGGATTCTGGGGCTCTGAAAGCTGCAGTCAGCTTCCTGACAGTGAAGCCCTCCCCTCTATTTCCTCAAGAAAGAAACAAAGGTTCAGAGAAGTACTGTGACCTGCCAGAGCCCTAGCTGGTGGAAGTCTGCCGGGACTGAAATGCAGGTGTCCTCACTTCCAGGCCTGGGACAGAGCTGGAAGGGATGGAAGCAAGCACTGATGGAGACTAGACTTCGCCAGATGCTGTACCCAGGGCACTATATGAGCAATCCTTACCACAGTCCTGTGAGGGACACAGACTTTTCTCCATGATGATGCAACTGAGGATCAAAGAGATACAGTACTTACTCAGTGTGCAGACGTAGGAAGCTGAAGATCTGGGATGGAATCCAGGCTGGCCCCCAAACCAACCCCAAAACCAGCAGTGTGAACACTGGGGCCTGCTGTCTGTCCTTCCATGAGGAAGCAATTAGGATTCCAGTGACCAAAGGGTATGTCAGAGCCAAATCAAGACAAAGTTACGTATAATAGCTGTTTCCTTTTCACATCCCCCTTCCCCTTTTGGTTACAACATATATAATATACTTTTATCTGAAAGGAAAAAACACAATAAACAAATAACGTCAGAATTTTAAGACAAGGAAAACTGGAAACACCTAGAGACAGAAACTTTTACAAAATTCCATAGTTTTTCCAAAATAAATAGACGGAATTACTCCTGAATTCATAAGACTTTCATTATGAATTTCATTTCATATGAATTTCATTAGTTAAGGTTTTGATCAAGAGACCAACTTGATTAATCAATTATTTTGTTAATAAGGATAAGAGAAAGGAATTAGACACTGAAAATCTTCAACTCTAAAGTAAAGTATAAAAAATATATTGCAAGTAGACTGGCAGCTTTATTCACCCTCAGAATGATGTATAACGCCTTATTGTAATTAGAAAGTCTGTGGCCAACTGCTTGTATATCCATCCATCCTAAAAGAAACAGTGATGCCCATTAAAGAGGGAAGATCAATGCCATAGCATCTCCTGCAAACAGGTCTAAAGGAGACTGTTAGGGAAATTAAATAAATAGTTTTGTTTAGACTTCAGAGACAAAGCAGAGCAGGCCTCTGACCTAGCTTCTGACCTACCTGTGGGTGCCAGTCACACCTGCCATGAGTGAGGAAAGTGAAGTGAAGTCGCTCAGTCATGGCCGACTCTTTGCGATCCCATGGACTGTAGTCTACCACGCTCCTCCATCCATGGGATTTTCCAGGCAAGAGTACTGGAGTGGGTTGCCATATCCTTCTCCAGGGGATCTTCCTGACCCAAGGATCCAACCTGGGTCTCCCACATTGTAGGCAGATGCTTTACCATCTGAGCCACCAGGGAAGTCAGAGAAACACAATAGATAGATAGGGAGGGATCTTGGAATTTGTTAAGTCCCAGGAGGAGGTCTGGCCAACGACTCCCTGATTTAGCAACATTCCAAGATTTGTAGAACAAAGCAAACAGCATTTAAAAAATTAACAGAACACCAGAGCTGTAGTTCTGCTCACAGATTGATGATGATAGCAGTTTGCATTCTGGGATTATAAACCAGAACCCCAAACTGCAATCTTTGAAGGCTCACCCAGGGAGCCAACATGCTGCCCAGGACCTTTTCCCAGTTGGGACTCCAGATGTGCTGTGACATGGGACTTCCCAGCAATGTTTGAGTCTAGATGTTGATCAAAACCCAATGTGGTGATGTATCCTCTGCTCTTTCTATTTCTCTTTTCTTTTAATGTTAGTATATTGAAAGTAAGCTAGATAATTCTCCAATAAATATTTGCATTATTTATTTGTGTATAACGAGTGGTTTATTTTGTTAAAAAATCCTTTGAACCTGAAACGAAAATGAGGCGCTGGACAAGACAAAACAGAGACACTGGACAAGACAAAAAAGAAGGGATTTTCTTTTTTTGATTTTTAGTTTGTTTAAGCAAAGAAAGCAAATGAGATGGCATGGAAGTTGAGTGACTAGAAGTGTGTTCTAACACTGCTCCTAACTGTAACTG
Organism: Giraffa tippelskirchi; assembly: GCF_054371585.1. NCBI lineage: Eukaryota > Metazoa > Chordata > Mammalia > Artiodactyla > Giraffidae > Giraffa > Giraffa tippelskirchi. Next base: position 195,132,356 of record NC_137275.1, read on the forward strand.
TTGGCTCAAGAATGACTAAGTTCAACTCAGAGATGAAAATGAACTTTGCAGGCTTCTGAAAAGATTAAAACCACAAGAGCTATAGAATGCAGGCCACTGCAGGTGTTGACAACAGATTACCCTGATAAAAAGGAGTTCTGGTCTCTTCCAGGGTGCATAGGGGTGTTTGAACAGTGAGCAATAAAGAGGCATGAACTGATTCTCAAACTGTACAGACAGGTCTTGCTCACTAACATCTAGGACTTCAAGGGATCCCCTGTAAGAATTTCTCACCTTTCCCAAATCATCCCATTCTCCCCCTTGAAATTTCACTTTTAAAATCCCATCATTTCTTCAGTGTGGCAGTTCTAGAAAGAGAACACATCATTGATACTTCACAAGGTAATTATAAATGGATGCTAAATTATTAGACCTCAGATGCTGTTTTGCATCCACTGAGGACATCACATAATATATCCTTTGAATTTGTCAATGTGGTGAATTATATTGATTGATTTTCAGGCAACCTCTCATACCTGGCATAAATACAACTTGGTCATAATGCTTTTCTCTTTTTATTTATTTTTGGATTTAGTTTGCTAATTTTTTTTAGTACAGAGTTTATGTTCATAAATGAAATTGCCCTGGTATTTTACTTTCTCATAATGTCCTTGCCAGGTTTTGATATCAAGGTTACACACATATACTATTTTTCTGTTGCTGCCATAACAAATCACCACAAATCTAGTGGCTTAACCAACACATATCTCTTCTCTTACTGTCTGAGGTCAAAAACCTGACACAGATCTCACTGGGCTAAAGTAAAATCAAGGAGTCAGGGCTGCGCTCTTTTTTGAAGGAAGAGTCTGGTTCCTACTCATTCAGGTTGCTTGCAGAATGTAATTCCTTCAGATCATAGGACCAAGATTCCTGTTTTCTTTCTGGCTGTACACACACAGTGTCATTCCCGGCTTCTAGAGGCTTCTGTGTATTTGCCTGAAAATACTTATCCTACATCTTCAAAGCCAGAGCCCTGTTTTGTCATACCTCTCTGATCCTTCTTCCTGATCACATCTTGCTCTATCCAGGGAAAACAGAGCCTCTGTTTCAGCCAAGAAAGCTTCCTCGCTTTTAAAGTCATTTAGAATAATCTAAAGTCATTTAGGATAGTCAAGATTTAGGATAATCTTTCTCCAGGACCATAACCTAATCACATCTGCAAAGTCCCTTTGCCATGCATGTGACATATGCCCAAATACTAAGGATTAGATCATGGACATCCTTGGGGAGCCATTATCCTGCCCACTACAACCAGTAAACCAGAGAGTTTATTCTCTTCCCCTAGTCTCTGAAACTGTTAATGTTAAACTGAAGGTTTTTGCTTCCTTGAATGTTTGCTAAAACTTTAAGCAAAGCCACAAGAGTCTAGAATTTCCTTATGATAATGTATTTTTATGATTAGTAATATTATTTGTGGTAAGATAGGCTATTCTATAGTAATAAGTACATCCAAAGCATCAGTGTGTAGGGCACCAAAGATTTGTTTTTCCCTCATTTCACACTTGAATACCAGTTGGGCAGATCTTCTTGATGGCTACCCTCCAAGCTGTTACTTGGTAATGCAGGCTTCTTTCAAAAAGTGAAAAAATCAAAATATGAATTAATAGTAGAATGGATATTTTGGTGTACTCATACTTGGGAATAATATATAGCAATGAAAATGAATAAATTAGACTATTCAGCAGCTTGATGCAGAGAAGGCACTGGCAACTCACTCCAGTACTCTTGCCTAGAAAATTCCATGGACAGAGGAGCCTGGTAGGCTGCAGTCCATGGGGTCGCGAAGAGTTGGCTTCACTTTCACTTTTCACTTTCATGCATTGGAGAAGGAAATGGCAACCCACTCCAGTGTTCTTGCCTGGAGAATCCCAGGGATGTGGGAGCCTGGTGGGCTGCCATCTGTGGGGTCGCACAGAGTTGGACACGACTGACGTGACTTCGCAGCAGCAGCAGCTTGATGAATCTTACAAACAATGTTGTATGCAATAAGCGAAAAATAAAGAAGTCATGTAGAATTATTCCAATTATATTAAGGTCAAAGTCATTCAAGAATACTCTATTTTTTTAGAAATGCATAAATAAGAGGTAAAAGTTAAGCAAAAAAGAAATTATATGAAGTAAGGACACTGGTTATCTCCAAGTGAAAAAAAAAACAAAAAACTTTAGAGATTCCAAATCTTTTTGGCACCAGAAGAATTGTGAAAATTCTTTGTGAAAGACAATTTTTCCACAGACCCAGGGGAGGGAGGATGATCTCAGGATAATTCAAGTGTATTACATTTATTGTGAACTTTATTTCTATTATTATTATATCAGCTTCACCTCAGATCATCAGGCATTAGATCCCAGAGGTTGGGGACCCCTGCTCTAAAGTACTCCAAAGTCATAAAGACATAAAGTGTTAGTTGCTCAGTTGTGTCTGACTCTTTGTGACCCCATAGACTGTAGCCCTCTGTCTATGGAATTCTCCAGAAAAGAATACATTCCTTTCTGTAGGGGATCTTCCCACCCCAGGGATCGAACCCAGATCTCCCGCATTGCAGGCAGATTCTTTACCATCTGAGCCACCAGGGAAGCCATCAGAATATTCTAAATTCTATTAATAAAACCCTCTTTCATGGAAACTTGGAAGCCAAGAGACTATCTTAAATTGTGATAACCACAATCAGAAGCTTCTCCTTGCTTTAACAACAGAGTGCATCTTAAAGATATCAATATATAACCCAAGGATATGAGACAATATCTATTAAACTATTTTAAACAACACTGCATGCAAGAAAGGGGTTTTTCATAGGGAAAAGAGTTTTGAAATGTGAAGAGGCAAAGAGAAAATGTTTTCTCTCAGCCCTCACCTGTCGGGGTAAGAAGTTATACTTCTGTTTCAGCCCCTACTCTGGTCAAACATTCATTCTCATCATTTTTATTTCCTAATTCTTTGTGTGTATGTGCACACATGTGTGAACTGATGCACACTTGCACATATGTGACTTACTCTAGGGAGTGACTTTCACAATGAATACAATATGAATTGTTCCCCTGAGAAATCATGCCTTTCTGTGTCTGTGTGTGTGTGTGTTCATGTAAACTGCCTTGTGTATTATAGCCATTTTTAGGTCTTCCATTATAGGACTGGAGTTTCAGTACACATTCTTTAATAACCACACTCAAAATAATCATAGTTTAAAATCACCAAACAACAGACTGAAAATGGGGCAGTCACATTTAAGTCAATGAAGCCAAATTTGGGGGTCTGTTACTGGCTGGCTGTGATCATACACAGATTTAGATTGTGTTCTCTTCAGTTCTCTTAAAGTCTTCAATTTCCAAACTGCTTTCCTTGGAACCCCAGTAATCTCTAAGATATAATTATATGTTTTAGGAACAAAAAACAAACGTGTCTCTGCTTCAAAGTGGTTGGAAGAAAAGGATTAATCAAATGATGTTAAACCCTTGCTTTGACCATTTGTAGTCTCAAATGCATCATACATCTCCAAGTAAGGCCACAAGGAGCAGCGTTCCCAGATTGATTTTTGGTTTAGGTTTGGAAATGCTACTCTGGACTAGTGATTCTCAAATAATATTGACAGTAACACATATCAATAGAGCCAAAAATAATAAAGAAAAAAGACCTTGATGGCTTACTCTACTTCAGTCAGTTCAGATCAGTTCAGTTCAGTCACTCAACTGTGTCTGACTCTTTGCGACCCCATGGACTGCAGCACACCAGGCTTTCCTGTCCATCACCAACTCCTGGAGCTTGCTCAAACTCATGTGCATCAAGTCAGCTATGCCATCCAACCATCTCATCCTCTGTTGTCCCCTTCTCCTCCTGCCTTACTCTACTTACCCATTCCCAATTGCCATTGAAGAGAAAAAATATCAATGGAATTGTATGCTTGTACTTATAAGATATACACTGAAAGCATAACTGGAGAAGGCAATGGCACCCCACTCCAGTACTCTTGCCTGGAAAATCCCATGGACAGAGGATTTTCCGTCCATGGGGTCGCTAAGAGTCGGACACGACTGAGCGACTTCACTTTCACTTTTCACTTTCATGCACTGGAGAAGGAAATGGCAACCCACTCCAGTGTTCTTGCCTGGAGAATCCCAGGGACAGGGGAGCCTGGTGGGCTTCCGCCTATGGGGTCGCACAGAGTCGGACACGACTGAAGCGACTTAGCAGAAAGCATAATAATATTTTGATTCATTTTATAGTCTATCAGCAGACTTTCATAGCCCATGATAGACATACTTGAGGAACACTGCCCTGGAGCATATAGCTCTTTCGTGAATATTTAATTGGCTACAATTTAATGGAATTGATTGCAAAGATATAAACTTAGTCTTAAGCATTGATTATGTCAACCTAAATGCAATAAATTATAACCAGTGACATGGTGGGAGGAAAGATATTTTCTGTCTTTAATAACTATAATTTACTATCTACTGCACTAACTCTTGACTTTTAAGAATAGGGTTTCCCAGGTGGCGTTAGGGGTAAAGAACTTGCTTGCTAATGTAGTAAACGTAAGAGACATACGTTCAATCTCTGGGTAGGGAAAATTCCCTGGAGAAAGACATGGCAACCCACTCCAGTATTCTTGCCTAGAGAATCCCACGGACAGAGGAGTCAGCTAGGCTATAGTCCATGGAGTTGCAAAGAGTGACTTTCAAGAATAGTATTTCCATAATCATCTATAAAGTAAAAAATGTCAACTATTTTGCAAGTATGCCACATGATCCCCAAAGTTCCATCCCATTAAAGAATTAAATATCTCATAAGCTACTTAGTGAAGTATGATGGGACTTTTTTTTTTAGCGTGTGGTTGGAGTTACTTGCCTTCAAGATAACAGAACTCAATAACCCTACAGAGTGTCAAAGCGGGGGAAGAATTTCTACTTGTGAAATAGTTTCCTTTTAAGGAACATGGCGCAAACGGGGGCGTGGGGGGGGGGGTCATCCAGGAAGAGGGCTACTAAAACCACATGTTAGTCACCTATAACAACAGCCAGAAAACCACGTTTGTATTACAAGACTAGTGAGAAAAGACTTGCAATATAGCAGATGTGGGCTCCAGAAATGTTTTCATGATTGTGTGCAATACTTGTTCCTAATCTGCTTCTTAGATTCATCTGGGCTGTTCTAGAAGAGGAACTGAGCATTAGTCTCACCAAAGGCTAAACAGGGCCACAACTTACTTATTAACAGCCCCAACGAGATGTGTATCTGAACTACTGAAATGTTTTCCCTACAATTGATTTAAACCAATTTCTCTTTTCCTCCATCCTCTCCCTCCAAACACACACTCTGTGTATTTATTCACTGAGAATCACCTGTTCACTGCATACTTACTGCATAGCCATTTGGTCTCCAGACAGGAACAAGCTGCTGCTATTGAAGTATGTTTTAACCAGAAATAAATATGAGTTGCTGGGCAATTTGCTTAGCCTAAGAGCAAACAGGCTTGCAATAATTAACTGGAGTTGGTCCTTTTAATTTTTCATGTTTATTCTTGGAATAGTAGGAACTCTCCTACTATTAATTTTTGGAGATAAAGCTTTCTATTAGTAAATGCATCACTGATGTTTATTATGAAAACCCCTGTGAAGTATGTGACCTTACTGTGTCTGTCAAAACAAAAAATAGAGATGTTCTAACTAAGAATACAAAATTGAAGTTAAACCTGCTTCCTGATATCTGAATTTGTTTATTCTTCCTAGAAAGAAGAGGGAACAAGTGACAAGGGAATCATATTTTTCATAGTTGAAAATGTTTTGTTTAGTGGATTCATTAATTCCTCAAATATATATTGAAGATTTGCTATGTGCCAGATACAATGCTGAGTTGAGAGGAATAACCAAAAAGCACCTCCAAACTTCCTCACTGTTTTTCCTATATCATACTACCTTTAGCTTAATGCTCATTAAGTGAAGGTCATGAGTCTTCCTAGTCCTCATCAGTGTAGTGTCTAACATGAAATCTTGTAATAAAAACAATGATGAAGATAATTGCTGACACTCACTAGGCATTTATTTGCATGTGCTGTATTTACATAATTCACTCATTTAAGTGGGTGCCATTGCAATCTACACTTCTCAGATAAAACACAGAGATACAAATGTAACTCTCCCAGGGTATTGGAATCTGGTGATCTGGTACAAAAGAACACACTCTTGATTCTGTTTCTCAAATCAATTAATGATAAATTAGAGAAAACAAACTTGAACTTTCTTTTGAAAGACAAAAGAAGCTCACTGAGCTGTCATAGAGAGGACAGATATCACTAGAAGAGGAAATAATACATATTAAGGAAGAAACTTGCTTTACAATCATGAAAGACAATAGCCACACACCTGTAGCTACTGAGTATATGAAATGTGGCCACTATAAATCGAGACATGCTGTAAAGCACTTAATGACTTTCAAAGACTAGTATGAAAACAAATGAAAAAATATTTCATTAGAACAAGGGAACTACAAACTAGCAGAAAGCAGTTAATAAGATGACATTAATAAATCCGAGCCGGAGGCCGGGGGCGGAGGCCGAGAGGAGCTAGCTGGGCCCAGTGGCCAGGGGCGGCGGCTGAGAGGAGCTAGCTGGGGCCGGCGGCCGGGGGCGGCAGCCCGGTCCAGAGGTGGCTGAGAGGAGCTAGCCCGGGCCGGAGGCGGCCGAGAGGAGCTAGCCTGGGCTGGAGGCTGGGGGCGGCCGCCGGCAGGAGTTACCGCAGGTCCAAGGAGCGGTGGCTGCGTGGGCACAGGAGGGCTGAGAGGAGTTACTCCACGTTGAAGGTCAGGAGGGGCCGTCGTGAGTAGATACCTCTTGTCCAAGGTAAGGAGCAACGGCTGCGCTTTGCTGGAGCAGCCATGAAGAGATACCCCACGTCCAAGGTAAGAGAACCCAAGTAAGATGGTAGGTGTTGCAAGAGGGCATCAAAGGGCAGACACACTGAAACTATAACTACAGAAAACTAGCTAATCTGAGCACACGGACCACAGCCTTTTCTATCTCAATGAAACTATAAGCCATGCCATGTGGGGCCACCCAAGACGGATGGGTCATGGTGGAGAGGTCTGACAGAATGTGGTCCACTGGAGAAGGGCATGGCAAACCACTTCAATATTCTTTCCTTGAGAACCCCATGAACAATATGAAAAGGCAAAAAGATAGGACACTGAAAGATGAACTCCCCAGGTCAGTAGGTGCCCAATATGCTACTGGAGATCAGTGGAGAAATAACTCCAGAAAGAATGATGGGATGGAGCCAAAGCAAAAACGATACCCAGCTGTGGATGTGACTGGTGATAGAAGCAAAGTATGATGCTGTAAAGAGCAATATTGCATAGGAACCTGGAATGTTAGGTCCATGAATCTAGGCAAATTGGAAGTGGTCAAACAGGAGATGGCAAGAGTGAACGTGGACATTCTAGGAATCAACGAACTAAGATGGACTGGAATGGGTGAATTTAACTCAGATGACCATTATATCTACTACTGCGGGCAGGAATCCCTCAGAAGAAATGGAGTAGCCATCATGGTCAACAAAAGAGTCCGAAATGCAGTACTTGGATGCAATCTCAGAAACGACAGAATGACCTCTGTTCGTTTCCAAGGCAAGCCATTCAGTATCACAGCAATCCAAGTCTATGCCCTGAACAGTTAACGCTGAAGAAGCTGAAGTTGAACAGTTCTATAAAGACCTACAAGACCTTTTAGAACTAACATCCAAAAAAGGTGTCCTTTTCATTATAGGGGACCGGAACGCAAAAGTAGGAAGTCAGGAAACACCTGGCGTAACAGGCAAATTTGGCCTTGGAGTACAGAATGAAGGAGGGCAAAGGCTACTAGAGTTTTGCCAAGAGAACGCACTGGTCATAGCAGACACCCTCTTCCAACAACACAAGAGAAGACTCTACACATGGACATCACCAGATGGTCAACATCGAAATTAGACTGATTATATTCTTTGCAGCCAAAGATGGAGAAGCTCTATACAGTCAGCAAAAACAAGACTGGGAGCAGACTCTGGCTCAGATCATCAACTGCTTATTGCCAAATTCAGACTTAAATAGAAGAAAGTAGGGAAAACCACTAGACCATTCAGGTATGACCTAAATCAAATCCCTTATGATTATACAGTGTAAGTGACAAATAGATTTAAGGGACTAGATCTGATAGAGTGCCTGATGAACTGTGGACAGAGGTTTGTGACATTCTACAGGAGACAGGGATCAAGACCATCCCCATGGAAAAGAAATGCAAAAAAGCAAAATGGCTGTCTGAGGAGGCCTTACAAAAAGCTGGGAAAAGAAGAGAAGTGAAAAGAAAAGGAGAGATATTCCCATCTGAATGCAGAGTTACAAAGAATAGGAAGGAGAGATGAGAAAGCCTTCCTCAGCAATCAATGCAAAGAAATAGAGGAAAACAACAGATTGGGAAAGACTAGAAATCTCTTCAAGAAAATTAGAGATACCCAGGGAATATTTCATGCAAAGATGGGCTCAATAAAGGACAGAAATGGTATGGACCTAACAGAAGCAGAAGATATTAAGAAGAGGTGGCAAGAATACACAGAAGAACTGTATAAAAAAGATCTTCATGACCCATATAATCACGATGGCGTGATCACTCACCTAGAGCCAGACATCCTGGAATGTGAAGTCAAGTGGGCCTTAGAAAGCATCACTACGAACAAAGCTAGTGGAGGTGATGGAATTCCAGTTGAGCTATTTCAAATCCTGAAATATGATGCTGTGAAAGTGTTGCACTCGATATGCCAGCAAATCTGGAAAACTCAGCAGTGGCCACAGGACTGGAAAAGGTCACTTTTCATTCCAATCCCAAAGAAAGGCAATGCCAAAGAATCCTCAAACTACCCCACAATTGCACTCATCTCACATGCTAGTAAAGTAATGCTCAAAATTCTCCAAGCCAGGCTTCAGCAATACGTGAACCGTGAACTTCCAGATGTTCAAGCTGGTTTTAGAAAAGGGAGAGGAACCAGAGATCAAATTGCCAACATCTGCTGGATCATCGAAAAAGCAGAGAGTTCCAGAAAAACATCTATTTCTGCTTTATTGACTATGCCAAAGCCTTTGACTGTGTGGATCATAATAAACTGTGGAAAATTCTGAAAGAGATGGGAATACCAGACTATCTGATCTGTCTCTTGAGAAACCTGTATGCAGGTCAGGAAGCAACAGTCAGAATTGGACATGGAACAACAGACTGGTTCCAAATAGGAAAAGGAGTATGTCAAGGCTGTATATTGTCGCCCTGCTTATTTAACTTATATGCAGAGTACATCATGAGAAATGCTGGGCTGGAGGAAGCACAATCTGGAATCAAGATTGCTGGAAGAAATATCAATAACCTCAGATATGCAGATGACACCACCCTTATGGCAGAAAGTGAAGTAGAACTAAAGAGCCTCTTGATGAAGGTGAAAGAGGAGAGTGAAAAAGTTGGCTTAAAGCTCAACGTTCCGAAAACTAAGATCATGGCATCTGGTCCCATCACTTCATGGGAAATAGATGGGGAAACAGTGGAAACAGTGTCAGACTGTATTTTTGGGGGCTCCAGAATCACTGCTGATTGTGATTGCAGCCATGAAATTAAAAGACGCTTGCTCCTTGGAAGGAAGGTTATGACCAACCTAAATAGCATATTTCAAAGCAGAGACGTTACTTTGCCAACAAAGGTCCGTCTAGTCAAGGCTATGGTTTTTCCAGTGGTTATGTATGGATGTGAGAGTTGGACGGTGAAGAAAGCTGAGCACTGAAGAACGATGCTTTTGAACTGTGGTGTTGGAGAAGACTCTTGAGAGTCCCTTGGACTGCAAGGAGATCCAACCAGTCCATCCTAAAGGAGATCAGTCCTGAGTGTTCATTGGAAGGACTGATGTTGAAGCTGAAACTCTAATACTTTGGCCACCTCATGCGAAGAGCTGACTCATTGGAAAAGACCCTGATGCTGGGAAGGATTGGGGGCAGGAGGAGAAGGGGACGACAGAGGATGAGATGGTTGGATGGCATCACTGACTCGATGGACATGGGTTTGGGTAGACTCCGAGAGTTGGTGATGGACAGGGAGGCTTGGCGTGCTGCGATTCATGGGGTCACAAAGAGTCGGACACGACTGAGCGACTGAACTGAACTGAACTGAGTAAATCCTCATCTATCATAATTACTCTAAATATAAATGGATTTAAATTTTCCAATCAAAATGCACAGGATAGCTGAATGGATTAAAACAAAGGACCCAACTCTATGCTCACTGCGAGAGTGTCACTTCAGCTCTAAGGGCATATATAGGCTCAAAGTGAAGTGATAGAAAAATATATCTCATGCAAGTGGAAATCAAAAGAGGACAGGAGTAGCTACACTTATATAAGACAAAATACACTTTAAATCCAAAACTGTAACAAGAGACAAAGAAAATCATTATGCAGTAATAAAGAGGTAATTCACCAAGAAGACATAGCAATTATAAATATACACTCACTCAACACTGAACCACTTAAATATACCAAGTAATACTAATAGATCTAAAGGGAAAAATAAATAACAATACAATAATTATAGAAAACTAAAATATCTCACTTCCAACAATTAATAAAACATCTGGACAGAAAATCAATGAGAAAACTTTGGATTTGGATATACTTTAAATCAAATGGATCTAACAGACATATACATGGAACAACAGCAGAATATACATTCTTCTCAAGAGTAAATAGAACATTTGGGAACAAGTGCATATGATCTCTGGGATAGATCATATGATAGGATGCCAAACAAATCTTAACAAATTTAAGAAGATTGAAGTTAGACCAATTATCTTTTCTGACTAACTGGTGTGAAAATAGAAATCAATAAGAGGAGGGAAACCAGAAAACACATAAGTGTGTAGAATGTAAACAGCACATTTCTTAACAAATGGGCCAAAGAAGATAAAAAAAGAAATAAATATTTTTAAATAAATGAAAATTGAAACAATACAATAAAACTTATGGGATGCATCAAAAGCATCCTAACTTACATTTTGAGGAACCAGAAAAAGAAAAGCAAACTAAATCCAAAGTTAGAAAAGGAAGGAAATAACAAATAGCAGAGAAGTAAATGGATAGACACTAGGAAGATAGAAGATCAATGAAACTAAGAGCTAGTTTTATGAAAAGATAAGCAAAATTGGCAAACCATTTGCTAGACTAACTGAAAAAAAGAGAAGGATTAAATAAATAAGATGAAAGATGAGACATTATAATTGATGCCACAAAGATATAGGATCATAAGAGACTACTATGTACAAGTATATGGCAATACATTTGATAATCTAGAGAGAATGGATATATTCTTAGGAATAGACAATGTATCAAACTGAATCATGAATAAATAGAAAATCTGAACAGACAAATAGTGAATAAGGAGATTGATTCAATAATCAAAAACTTCACAACAAAGAAAAGATCAGGGCCAGATAACCTGATAAATTCTACCAAGCCTTTAAAGAAGATTAATATCAATCTTTCCCAAGCTATTACAAAAATTGAAGAGGAGGAAATACATCCAAACTAATTTTATAAGGCTAGAATTACCCTGATTTCAAAGCCAGGTAAGAACACTACAAGAAAAGTAAATTACAAGCCAGTATTCCTGATGAACATATGCAAAAATCCTTTACAAATTATTAGCAAACTGAATTCAGTGATACATTAAAATGATCACACACGATGATCAAGTAGGATTTATTCCTGAGTTGCAAGGATGGCACAACATATACAAATTAATAAATTTGATACACTACATAAACAACAAGAAGGATAATAGTATCATCTCAATAGATGCAGAAAAACACTTTGACAAAATTCAACATCCTTTCAAGATAAAAGCTCTCAACAAATTTGGTATAGATGAAAATTACCTCAGCATAATAAAGGCTATATATGACAAGCTCACAGCTAGCATCATACTCAATTAGGAAAATTTTTCAGCTTTTTCCCCCCTAAGACCAGGAACAAGACAAATATATACTCTCTACTCTGACCATTTTTATTCGACATGATACCAATAATCCTAGCCAGAGCAGTTGGACAAGAAAAAATAAAACAAATGCATCTAAATCAGAAAGAAAAAATAAGATTGTCTTTGTAAGTGGCATGATAAATAATCCAGTTTTTTTTTAAATGAGCAAAGGAACTGAATAGACATTTTTCCAAAGAAGACATACAAATGACCAACAGGTACATGAAAAGGTGCTCAATATCACTATCACCAAGGAAATGCAAATCAAAGCCACAATGAAATATTACCTCACAATTGTGAGGATGTCTACTATCAGAAAGACAGGAGAAAAGAAGTGTTGAGATTGTGGAGGCAAGGAAACCCTTGTACATTGTTGGTAGGAATGTAAACTGGTACAGCTACCTTAGAAAATAGTACTGGAGGCAAGGGCTTAGGTGAAGGGAGTTGATTTAGGGAGGTGAACAAATAAATGTGAGACTGTTCAATAAAGGAAATATTACTGTGGGAAAGTGGGCTCAATCTTCCCAGAGACACTGAGAGGAACCTAGTAAGATGCTCATAGAATTGTTCCAGCAGAGAACAAGGAAGCTGGAATATCCAAGACTCCTATCCTCATTGGAAGCTTACCCCAGAAGCGTCAGCTCCATCAGGCTAGACCTTGCCTGTGCAGTGGAGCATGCTGCCTGGTGCCAGAAGAAAGCCCTCATTCTTCTAGGGAAGAAAGACCAGATGCCTGAGATGGGACGTTGCACACAGGAAGCTCACCTGCAGGTAAACTTAGGCTGACCAGGGCCATCTGGGTCTGAGCATCAATTCTGCTACCCATCATCACCCTTATTTGACCAGAGTTAAAAAACAGAAGCACAGAGAACTAAACTTCCTCAAGATCCCATAGTTAAAAAATGGCAGAGTGTTCCAGGATTTTAGAGTTCTTTTGCAGCTTAGGAGTCCTATTCAGCATCCAAGCCTCAACATCCACATTCTTAAGTAGGATGTTATTTTGCCTTTCAGATAAGGATGATCAAAGATGCTAAAGAAAGTCCATTACACAGTTAATGCAATTCATACGTGATGTATTTATGTTTGAAACCACATTTGACTGACCTAAAATCCTGCACTCTTTGCAATGTAACATACTACCTCTCAGGTTCTAAAAAATAACTATCAATTTGGTAACTCCCCTTACCCAGAGTAGCTTTCTCTGAAAGCCCATGGGTTCCAGTGAAATTCCCTTTCATAATGGACTATAGCCCACATTTAACTCTGTAGTGTATGCCCTCTCACTGTGCTTTTTATGATCTGGGAACTCTAATATCTGAAACACAACACCATCTACTTACAGTAAACACACAACCCTTCTTTATTATTGACAATCTCTGCTATTGACTTTCTCTTTGAGTGGTCACCTTAATAAACAAGCAATTACTGGGAAATGAATGGATCAACAATGTGTTTCTTTGTGGGGCTAATAAATCTTTGGATCCACTTCTTCTTCTACTTTATTTTTCCCATTGGCCTGAGTCCACACAACCATGCAAGGGAAATAATGAATTTATTGATCAATTAGAGAATCAGAGACCCTGATTTAACATTCTACATTAAACGGGAACTAATTGCCCAGATCCAGATGTTTTTAAAAACATATCTCAGCAATCAATAGGTCAGTGACTATGTTTTAGCTAGAAGAGCAGCTTGGGCTGGGTCAGAGGACCCAAGATGCTTTACAAACTGTACCCAAAAGTCATGGAAGCTCCAGGTTCCTCCTGCCTTGTTATCAGTTCAGTTCAGTCGCTCAGTAGTGTCCGACTCTTTGCAACCCCATGTGCAGCACGCCAGGCCTCCCTGTCCATCACCAACTCCCGGAGTTTACCCAAACCCATGTCCATCGAGTCAGTGATGCCATCCAACCATCTCATCCTCTGTCGTCCCCTTCTCCTCCTGCCCCCAATCCTTCCTTGTTATAGGAATGTTTTATTTTCTTCATAAACATTTTCTGAGATAATCATCACTCCCCCAGTCAATGTCTCTTACAGATCCCTGAATACCTGGGGCAGAGAAGCATAAGAAGGCTTACAGAATCAGTAGGAAAGAAACAGAAGAGCAAAGAGGAATCCAGGGCTTTTTGCACTTGAGCAGAGACTGAAAACAAAATAACGTGCACCAAGATTGGGGGATTTTCTCCACCCAAGAGAAAGCAGTGATCAATAACTGATGATGCTTTCGTGCAACCTGATAAAACCAGAATGCTTAGGAGGGCCTCCAAAGCACACACACAATGCCCATAGCCTCCACTGGCTCCATTTCTCTCCCTTCATCATCTAACCCTGAAGTCATCCTGCTCTAATGTCATCCTCCTCATTTTCTAAAAAAGTTAATGTGGTTTCACCCTGCCTGAAGATCTATCAGGTATACCTACCAAAGATAGGAAGTCTACATAGGCAGAAAGTCTCAGTTTTCAGCCCGCTCCCAGTGTTCTACATAAACCCCATACAAACTAAAGGTTTAGTCTACTCATTACCAAGACTTCCAGTATCTCCCCAGAGAGCGCACCCAGCTCCTTGCTTGCCCCTAATCTCCATAGATGTGATGAAAAGGAAAACAGGCAGCTTATTTCAAACTCAAAGAAAAGGATGGCAGCATCTTGCCCTGCTAAACTGCCTAGGAAAGAAGAGGAGATGGGGTTTCCCTACGAGAAGTCATATTTGTGGTTCAAAGGAGGCTGAGTGGGAGTGGCTAAATGCTTTGGTAGCTAAATGTGTTAGTGACTAAATGCTCTCAACTTTTAAAACCCAAATGCTTATTTCCATCCAGGTGGTCTGGGGAAAAAGCCTGAATAAGCAATTGAAATAAAGTGTATTCTATAAGCAGATTTACCATCATAAACAGAACCCTTTCAATATCTCTCATAAAACACATCCCATGAAAGCATTTTTCCCTAAGGAAAAACAAAAAAAGTGCAACTGAATGACATCTCTTGTTCTGAAGTCTCTTTGTCCTATGATTTATTTGAAGAGGTCCAGAGAGCCGCTTTTTGTTACAAAGAGAGAAAATATCTCAGCTCCTCAGAGAAACAACTTGTTTTCTTTGGTATTAGAAAGTCTCCCCTTCCCAAAGTCTGCTTGAAACACCATAGCCAGCCTAGCCCAGCATCTAGGCTGGTGGCTTTTATAGTTTTGCACAGGATGCTTTCTATCTGGAGACACTACAGAATAAAACTCATTTGCACCATGGGAGCAGATCTCAATCAGACACAATACATGCAATACTATCATTTATTGACAAGACCTACCAGAACAGTCCTATACATGTTACCCTAATTAATCATCCCAACGATCTTCTAGTGTCAGCTGGATTTGATAGATGATAAAGCTAAGGTGAAGAGAGATTAGACAAAGTTCTTGGAGTTAGACAGGTAGGAAGTAGGGAAGTAAAATGTCTAGCCCCAAAGAGAGTGACTCCAAAACTCCATGACCAGGATCATTCGGTTGCACCGCTTCCAGCACTAAGGGTCCCAAACAGAAAGCCCAAATGAAGATGCAGCATAAGGACACTGATTTCAGTGCTCAACATGGCCACCACGTCCAGAAGACCATCCCTAGGAGACAGTCCCTGCCATAAGACTGCAAGTGAAAAGTCTGTTTCTTTCTTATTTGAAGATGCGCTTAGATTCACCACACATGTTTTCCTCAGAAGTCTCATCTGGAAATGGGTCTGGCTGCACACACTGTTGACACATTTTCTTTCTAGCTCCTTGTTCTGAGGCTGACTTTCAGCACTTCTTGGCAGGCTGAAGGCTCTGGCTCCTCCCTTCCAGGGTCAGAGGTCTTACTGCTAACGATGAGAGTTAGCTCATATGTCTCCTCAGCTTTCTTCAAAACATATTCATTTAATAAACACCTTCCTAATGAAAATTCTGTTTGTTTCATGAAGCATATCAATGACTCCACTTTAACATGTATCTAAGAGCTGGGAGACAAGGCACATCCTTTCCGAGGCTTACCAAAATAAAAGAGGGGGCTTCCCTCATAGCTCAGTTGGTAAAGATTCCGCCTGCAATGCAGGAGACCCCGGTTCTATCCCTGGGTCAGGAAGATCCGCTGGAGAAGGGATAGGCTACCCACTGCAGTATTCTTGGGCTTCCCTTGTGGCTCAGCTTGTAAAGAATCCACCTGCAATGTGGGAGACCTGGGTTCCATCCCTGGGTTGGGAAGATCCCCTGGAAAAGGGAAAGGCTACCCACTCCAATATTCTGGCCTGGAGAACGCTATGGACCATACAGTCCACAGGGTCACAAAGAGTCAGACACGACTGAGTGACTTTCACTTCACTGACTAAGTCAGAGGGGGGTTAATTCAAGAATATCTTTTGATTTCAAGCCCACAGATTGGAAAACAAAAAGGTAGAAAAATAACAGCAAGTATTTATTGAGGCCTGATATTGTTCATCCTGAGACTACAAAAGTCTAAAACTTTATAATCTAGTTGCAAAATCAAGATGGACAAAGTTTACATATTAACAAACAATACAAGATGGTATCTAATTAATAACGGTGCACTGCTGACTGTAAATGCATTGGGTAATACTAATGAGAACAGGAAAATGCAGAAATTTCAAAGGATAGAAATTTAATTCATCAGCACAAGGTCAAGAAAAAAATCAAGAAATTAATTTCTGTATACACATATCATAATCCTAAGAAGGAGGCATTATCATCCCCATTCTTGACAGAATATACACAAAACATCAAGTATGAAAACACTAGAATGCAAATACTACTCATACAAAGGGCATACCTGTAAATATTGCTTTAAACCTCTCCTTGACTTACTTAATTTTCTTTCAAGTTGAAAATAAACAGATAGTAGTAGGAATTACAACTGAACTATTTTTGACAATAATAAAAGTGACAAAAACCATGATTGTAAAAAGTTAGTTATGTGGATAATATTTCACTGTATAAACACTTTTATTTCCAGACCTATAATCAACACTCTTTGAAAGGAACCTGATCTGAATGTAGCACATGGCTGACTCAGACTTATTCGCTAAGCAGGAATATTATAGAGAAAAAATTACGTATTTCATTTAAACTTCATATAAGTAGGAACCTGAATGCTTCAGAAACCTGGGGTATTATTTTTCAATTAAGCTTAACAATAAATACAGACCTAGGGCAATTTCTAAAGGGAAACATGATCTTTGAGTTGAAAGGACATTTTAGGTAAAGTAATCAGCTTTACAAAGGGAGAAATAGAAATGGAAGAACAAATCTGAAGTTACTACTGGATTATTCAACTGATGAATAACCCTAGAGGCTGAAGGATTCTTATTTTCCCTTTTGGATGAAGACTGGAGCTCCTCTAGGTGAAGTACAAAGATTAAAAACTTGTGTGTGTGTATGTGCTAAAGCAAATTGCAAGTTAAAAAATATAGTATTTGTTAGCTCTTTTGCCCTCAATTCTAAATCCTCAATTTAACCTAAATTACTTATTCCAGGTGGCTCCCAGCTATACCCAGCTTCCCAAGTGGCTCAGTGGATGGCTGAATCATGTCAACATATGGCAAAAACCACTATAATATTGTAAAGTAATTACTCCAACTAAAATAAATAAATTTATGAAAAAAAAAAAAAAGAATCCACTGCAATGCAGGAGACACAGGAAAACATGAGTTCGATCCCTGGGTTGGAAAGATCCCCTGGAGGAGAGCATGGCAAACCCCTCCAGTATTCTTACCTGGAAAATCCATGGAGAGAGGAACCTGATGGGCTACAGTCCATGCAAGTGCAAAGAGTCAGACACAACTGAAGCAACTGAGCATGCACGCACTTATTCCATATTTTCTTCACTTTTTCTCAACATTAGTTTATGCATTCAACTAATATTTACTGAGTGACTGCTAAATATTAGGCATGTGTCAGATGCATAGAATGCTCAGTAGACAGGGCGATGATGACCAGGGTCCATGCTGTCGTCTGGTTCAGTGACACCTTGGGCATCAGGTTCTGGTGGCATCCCGAGATAGACTGACTGTGCCAGTTCTCTATTTAACCCATGAGTGGAGAGGGCAGCTGAGATTCCAGCTGGAGTCTCAGTGGAGTTGGGTGCAGATTTCAGATATATCTGCCAGGTCAGATGAGGCTCTGGGGTGGGCCATCCAGCAACCCATGTGCAGAAAGGATAAAGAGTTACAAGGGAAGAACTTGTTATAAGGGAAAAGAGAGTTGAGCATAATATAGCAAATGTGACTTCTCCCTTACAAGCTCATGGAAGGAGGGAAAGTTCCATTATTTTATCAAAAGTAAAAATCTTATCAATCTGACTCAGCCCTCTAATGTATAAGAGGGGCTGGGAAATCCCAAAGAGTTTTAAAGAGGTTCCTGCTTTCTATCCCCAGGGCTATGGGCTGTCAAAGAGAGCTGAGAATTCAGGGAGGTTACTCAGGTTATTATAGCTGCATAATGAATTACCCCAGAACTTAATGGCTTAACACAGTCATTTTCTCCTGCTCATGATTCTATAATTCAGGTATTGGAAAGGGCTGAGATGGGCCATTCTTTCTTCTTTTCTCACATGTGTTTTAGTCCTTCAGTCATGTTCAACTCTTTGTGACCCCATGGACTGTAGCCTGCCGAGCTCCTCTGTCCATGGGATTCTCCACGCAAGAATACTGGAGTGGGTTGCCATTCCCTTCTCCAGGGTATCTTCCCAACCCAGAGATTAAACTTGGGTCTCCTGCATCACAGGCAGATTCTTTACCATCTAAGCCATCAGGGAAGCTGCAGTCAAACATGACTTAGGCTTTGGGCATCTGAAGACTCCACTGGGTTGGATTTCTGAGATGCCACAGCACATGGTGGCAGTAGTGACAGGGAGCTCAGCAAGGATGTCCACTGGAGCATCTACATGCATCTTCCTGTATATGGAAATCACAAGGCAGTTGGACTTTCTACATGTACTTCCCACTGAACAAGGCAACCAGGCAGAAGTCACACAGCCTATTCTGATCTAACTCTGGGTGTCAGGTAGCATCATGTCTACCACGTTTTGTTGGTTTCAGTAAAGTCATATGGCCAGGCAAGCAAGATTCAAGGGAAAGGAAATAGATCCCACTTTTTGGTAAGACATAGGCAAGACCACATTGTAGAACAGAGTACAAGATGGAAGATATCATTGTGACCATCTTTGGAACATACAATCTGCCCCCTGAGGGTCACATGGGCAGAGTTATAAAGGCAAGTGGCTCTATACTTTAGAAATCACTGTCAAGGCAGGAATTCTGTTGTGTAGAATCTAAAACTCCTTAGGCACATCTGGTACACCTCCTTAGGAGATTCTCTGACCTCCCTGGGGGCACTGCTGGGAAAAAAAAAAAAAAAAACACCCCTGGAAACACAGACCATTAATGCCCTTCTCCCTGGGAAATATTTCTCCCTTCTCTCAAGAGAACTCAGCATAGCCTATATTATGAGTTGAGATTTTTAAATAACAAAAATCAGCAAAAAGGTTTCTTCATGAAACTTCTCTTCCTTCTCTGTAACCCCCTGAGACCTGGGAACACTAAGTTCTGTCTTTTTGAGGTTGAGAAGAAGGAGTGGGAAGAATCAAAGAGAGTATGGTCAAGGACAAGCTCCTCAGAGGGGAAGGAGATCAGAAAAGCAAGATGGTGTCTGTAATGGAAAGTGGTCCTATGAGGCAGCCCCAATTGGTTCAAACTGTATTCCGGATCAAGGAAACATTCAAGGAATACTGCACAATCTTCTGAAAGATATAAAGTACCACCATATGCTTTATCCCTCAGATGATAAAGTACAAAGGAGAAGGAGATGGAGCCTCTCCACTCTTGCCCAGAGCACTGTGGCTTCCACACTTAATGTCCCAGAGACCTCAGCCTCACCTGGACATTTCAAGGGTCCCCTGGAGGAGGGAGCAGCAGTGGCCCAGCTCAGTGGGGAGGTGCTACTGGTGTGAGTGAGTAGAGGCCAGGAATGCTGCTAAACATCCTACAGTGCTCACTTGGATCAGCCCACAACAACAAAGAAAATTTTGACCCAAAATGTAAACAGCAACAAGGTTGGGAACCTACCATAATCCATCCAGAAACATTTTTAGAGATTTCTCCAAAGTGTCAGGGGTAACTGTATACGAGGGAAATCTCTTCATAGTTTTCTAGAAAGGACATGGGAGACCATAAGACAAGCTCTTAGTTAGATTCCCAGCCTTCTTGGGACTCAGCTGTGTGTTACGACTCTTGAACTTTTGAAAAATTATTTCTTAATTCAACTCTAGCCAAGCCATCATCTCTTTTCTTTCCCCCTTTCCTATTTTTTATGACACTAATTTCCTCACCACCCACCCTCCTTTCTGAAATCCAGTTGTCAGGTGTTGGTTGTTGTTTGTCTAAGCTATTTGCTACCTGGTGAACACATGATGCCAAATTCAGTTGGGTATTTCTAAAACAGAGAGGAGCTAAAATACTCTAGGAACTGTTATCATCTAATTTCCCCTCCTTCAACTGTTCTTCCTGCCTTGACCAGGGAGCCCATTCCTGTCTTGGTGCTCCTCCACAGGTCTTGGGCCCACCTCCTCCTCCATCTCAGCTTGATTCATATGATACACTTCTGACACAGCCTTGCTTTCGTTTAGTACCAGACAACTTTAACACAAGGCAGATTAGTCCAAGTGTGACAACACAGTAACACTCAAAAGATAATGTGAGAGTTGGTGGGAAGAGATGAATGCCAACTAGTGCACCCTTAGCCTACTAGGGAATAAGAAATTTAAAAAAAAAAACTGCATTGGAGAACTGCAATAACTATTTAATACTATCACAATTTGTTTTAGTATATTATCCTCCCAAATAGTCCCCTAATGGCCTGAAAGATTTGAAACACTTCCAAAGCATTAAGAGTTTTCTGTATTCAGTCACTGGGCGGTCTGGACTTCAGACCTCAGTTTGGCCAGAAGCCAGAGAGTACCAACTGAAAGTGACTTAAATTTGCAAACTCTGTAGTAACCCAAACAGCTTAGCCTCAGAGGTCAAGATGTGGGCTCTATCAGCACCATAAATTTGGATCTCTAGTGCACACTTAGCAAAAGTACTGCACATATACGGGGAATTTTTCATATGTGCCTTCTTGTTACATAGTTTTTGGTTTCTTGTGTTTTTCTAGATCCATTTTCAGTTTAACAATGTGATGCCATCACCTTCTCTCAGCAAGATGGGTGTTGAGAATTGTAAATGGCTCCCACTTGTAAAGAAGTGATGTAGAAAACACCCTGTCTGTATAATGTCAGGGCAGTGGAGTAATCTTTCTAAATATTAATCTGTGTTTCAACCTCATTCTGTACCCACCAAATTCTTTTAATTTTATCCTGAGGAATTCTTTCCTCCCTGTAACTGAACAGATGTGAATCTTGCATTGGGAAAACACAAACAATGATCAGGATTAATATGAGAGACAGAGAGAGTCCAGGATTCGTTTTTCACTCATAAGGACTATAGACGCTTCAAAGATGATAAAGGAGACAAGAGGAGTGGGCAGAGCATCACCAACAGGCAAGATAAAATGAAGAAACTTGAATTCTTAGGGAAATAATCTTCTGGAGCATAGCAGGGAGCCAAGTGGAAGTGTACTCAGTCCTGAATGGACCCTCTTACACCTGTGCATGTAGGGCCCCCAGTCTGTCCCCAGTGAGGGTCCACATGGAAATGAAGACTGTCTGGGCCTTTAGAAACCCTGTCCAGGTTTTCAGCTTCCAGAGTAGAGATCACAGGGGTGATGGTGACATGAAGGGGAGATTTGCTAAAAGGAAGTAATTGGAAGACTGACCTGAGACCAAGAGGAAGCACACATTCTTTTTTTTTTAGTATTACACTCCATTTATAGTTATTATAGAATGCTGGCTGTATTTTCTATTGTGAAGTATATTCTTGAAATTTATTTTATACATAATAGCTTGTACCTCTTACTCCCCCTTTCCTGTATTGCCCCTTCCCCCTTCCTTCTCCCTACTGGTAACCACTAGTTTGTTCTGTATATCTACAAGTCTGTTTCTTTTATATTAGATTAACTAGTTTGTTATATTTTTTAGATTTCACAGATGAGTGATATTATCCAGTATTTGTCTTCCTCTGTCTGACTTATTTCATTAAAAATGGCCTCAAGGACATCCATTTTCCTGCAAATGGCAAATTTTCATTTTTCATGGCTGAGTTCAGTTCAGTCACTCAGTCATGTCCAACTCTTTTCTACCCTATGGACTGCAGCACACCAGGCTTCCCTGTCCATCACCAACTCCCAGAGTTTGCTCAAACTCATGTCTATTGAGTAGGTGATGCCATCCAACCATCTCATCCTCTGTCATTCCCTTCTCCTCCCACCTTCAATCTTTCCTGGCATCAGGGTTTTTTCCAATGAGTCAGTGCTTCACATCAGGTAGTCAAATTATTGAAGTTTCAGCTTCAGCATCAGTTCTTCCAGTGAATATTCAGGACTGATTTCCTTTAGGATGGACTGGTTGGATCTCCTCGCAGTCCAAGGGGCTCTCAAGAATCTTCTCCAGCACCACAGTTCAAAAGCATCAATTCTTCCGGTGCCCAGCTTTCTTTATAGTCCAACTCTCACATTCATACATGACTACTGGAAAAACCATAGCTTTGACTAGACAGACCTTTGTTGACAAAGTAATGTCTCTGCTTTTTAATATGCTGTCTATGTTGGTCATAGCTTTTCTTCCAAGGAGCAAGCATCTTTTAATTTCATGGCTGCAGTCACCATTTTAATTTCATGGATGAGTAGTATTTCATTATTTATATTTTCATTATTTATATACCTATATATATAGTCCAATCTTTTTTATCCATTCATCTGCCAATGGATACTTAGGTTGCTTCCATATCTTGGCAAATGTGAACAATGCTGCTATTGAACTGGGGTGCATGTATCTTTTCAAATTAGTATTTTTGTTTATTTTTCAGATATATACCTAGGAATGCAGGAGGAGAAGGGGATGACAGAGGATAAGATGGTTGGATGGCATCACCAACTTGATGGACATGAGTTTGAGCAAGACCTGGAAGCCTGGCATGCTGTAGTCCATGGGGCTGCAAAGAGCTGAACACCACTGAGCAACTGAACTGAAATGAAATTGCTGAGTCATATGGTAGTCCTAGTTTTAGGTTTTTGAGAAACCTTTATACTGTTCCCCACAGTTTCTGTATCAATTTACATTCCCACCAACAGGATAGTAGTGTTTACTTTTCCTCCTATCCCCACCAACATATGTTATTTCTGTTCTTTTTGATGGTAGTCACTCTGACCAGTTTGAAGTGATATCTCACTGTGATTTTGATTTTCATTTCCATGATGATTAGCAACTGTGAACATGTTTTCATGTGCCTGATGGCCATCTGTATTTCCTCTTTGGAAAATGTCTATTTAGGTTTTCAGCCTATTTTTTTAATCAGATTGTCTGGGTTTTTTGGGGTTTTTTTGATGTTGAGTTGCATGAGTTATTTATATATTTTTGATATTAAGCCCTTATCTATCATCTCATTTGAAAGTATTTTCTCACATTCAGTAGGTTGTCTTTTCATTTTGTCAGCGGTTTCCTTTGATGTGCAAAACTTTTAAGTTTAATTAGGTCCCATTTGTTTATTTTTATTTTTATTGCCTTTACTGAGGCTTCCCTAGTGGCTCAATTGGTAAAGAAACTGCCTGCAATGTAGGAGACCTGGGTTTGATCCCTGAGTTGGGAAGATCTCCTGTACAAGGAAATGGCAACCCACTCCAGTATTTTTGCCTAGAGAAGCCCATGGACAGAGGAGCCTGGCAGGCTATGGTCCATGGGGTTGCAAAGAGTCAGACACAACTGAGCAGCTAGCAGTTTCACTTTCACTTTTGCCTTAGGAGAGGGATCCAAAAAATATTGCTACAATTAACATTCAAGAGTATTCTACCTATGTTTTCCTCTAGTAGTTTTATGATTTTCATTCTCAACATTTAGGTTCTTAATCCATTTTGAGTTTATTTTTGTGTATGATGTTAGAGAATGTTTTAGAACATTTCCATTCTTTTACTTGTAGTTGTCCAGTTTTTCCAGCACCACTTATTGAAAAGGCTGTCTTTTCTTCATTGTATATTCTTGTCTCCTTTGTTGTAGATTAATTGACCATAAATGCATAGGTTTATTTCTTGGCTTTCTATTCTGTTCCATTGATCTATGTGTCTTTTTGTGTGTGTGCCAATACCATACTGTTTTGATCACTGTAGATTTGTTGTATAGTCTGAATTCAGGGAGTGTGATTCCTTCAGCTCTGTTCTTTCTCCAAATTGTTTCAGTCATTTGAGGTCTTTTGTGTTTCTGCACAAATTTTAAAATTACTTGTTCTAGTTCCATTGATATTTTGATAAGAAATGTACTGAATCTGTAGATTGCCTTGGTAGTATGGTCATTTTAACAATATCAATTCTTCCAGTCCAAGAACATGCTGTATCTTTTCATCTATTTGTGTTGATCTTCATTTCTTTCATTAGTGTCTCATAGTTTTCCAAGTATAGGTCTTTTATCTCCTTAGATATATTCTTTTTGATGAGGTGGTAAGTAGAATTGTTTCTTTAATTTCTCTTTCTGTTAGCTCATTGTTAGTGTGTAGAAATGCAATGGATTTTTGTATATTAATTTGTATCCTGCAACTTCACTGAATTTGCTGATGAGCTCTAGTAGTTTTCTGGGGCTGTCTTTAGAATTTTCTATGTATAGTTTCATGTCATCTGCAACAATTTGGATTTCTTTTATTTCTTTTTATTTTCTGATTGCTGTGACTAGGAGTTCCAATACTATGTTGAATAAAAGTAGCAAAAAGTGGGCATTCTTGTCTTGTTCCTGATCTCAGAGGAAATGTTTCCAGTTTTTCATCATTGAGTATGTTAGCTGTGGGTTTGTCATATATGACCTTTATTATGTTGAGGTATGATCCCTTGGTGCCCCCTTTCTGGAGAATTTTTATCAGAAATGGATGTCGAATTTTGTTAAAAACTTTTTCTGCATCTAGAAAACTAAGATCATGACATCTGTTCCCATCACTTCATGGCAGATAGATGGGGAAACAGTGGAAACAGTGTCAGACTTTATTTTGGGGGGCTCCAAAATCACTGCTTATTGTGATTGCAGCCATGAAATTAAAAGACACTTACTCCTTGGAAGGAAGGTTATGGCCAACTTAGATAGCTTATTTAAAAGCAGAGACATTACTTTGCCAACAAAAGTCCGTCTAGTCAAGGCTATGGTTTTTCCAGTGGTCATGTATGGATGTGAGAGTTGGACGGTGAAGAAAGCTGAGCGCCACAGAATTGATGCTTTTGAGCTGTGGTGTTGGAGAAGACTGTTGAGAGTCCCTTGGACTGCAAGGAGATCCAATCAATCCATCCTAAAGGAGATCAATCCTGGGTGTTCACTGGAAGGACTGATGTTGAAGCTGAAACTCCAACACTTTGGCCACCTCATGCTAAGAGTTGACTCATTGGAAAAGAACCTAATGCTGGGTAGGATTGGGGGCAGGAGGAGAAGGGGACGACAGAGGATGAGATGGTTGGATGGCATCACTAACTTGATAGACATGGGTTTGGGTAGACTCTGGGAGTTGGTGATGGACAGGGAGGCCTGGCGTGCTGCAATTCATGGGGTTGCAAAAAGTCAGACACGACTGAGCGACTGAACTGAACTGAACTGAACTGGACTGAGGTGATCATATGGTTTTTATTCTTCAGTTTGTTAATGTGGAGCATTACATTGATTGATTTGTAGATATTCACATTAAGAAACCCAGAAAAGATTATGTTTAACATTGGCTCTTCAGAGGAAAGTGATAGCTTATTATTAACTTTTTTTTTTAATGATTTTTCTCCTCTCTTTTCCCTCCTTTTTATCCTGTCCTCTTCTTTTTTCTCTTCTCTTCCCTTCACCTTCTTTTAACATGGTGCAAGAAAGGAGAGGAAGGAGACTTGTGTGGCTTTTTTCTGAGTTGTTCACTTGATGATC
Organism: Giraffa tippelskirchi; assembly: GCF_054371585.1. Lineage (NCBI taxonomy): Eukaryota > Metazoa > Chordata > Mammalia > Artiodactyla > Giraffidae > Giraffa > Giraffa tippelskirchi. Next base: position 195,158,462 of record NC_137275.1, read on the forward strand.
AGTTGTTTCTGTCCTTCATCAGGCTACCTCCAACACCATGTCTGGTCAGTTCCCAGAATGTCTCAGCACAGACACCACTGAAGGGTTGGATGAGGGGCAAGACACACCCACCTTCACTGTTCTGGCCCTCTTATCCCCACCAGTATCATACACAAGGCATTACTGAAGAACTGAAATAACAAGGGAATTACAGAACAAGAGAGGAAATTATTTGTATCCTGAGAAGTGAAAGTGAAAGTCACTCAGTCGTATCTGACTCTGCAACCCCATTAACTATACAGTCCATGGAATTCTTCAGGCTAGAATACTGGAGTGGGTAGCTTTTCCCTTCTCCAGAGGATCTTCCCAACCCAGGGATCAAACCCAGGTCTCCTGCATTGCAGGCAGATTCTTTACCAGCTGAGCCATAAGGGAAAGCCAAGAATATTGGAGTGTGTAACATATCCCTTCTCCAGCAGATAGATCTTCCCGACCCAGAAATCAAACCCAGGGTCAAACCAACTGAGCTATCAGGAAACCCTAATTAAGGCTTTTCTATTGGTCACAAAGAGCCTCCGTGGATATGCTAGCTTCTTAACTTTGCTATTGTGTACCTTTTAACAAAAATACCTTCTTCTAATCCTCAGGTGAATTTCCATCAACATTATAAAAAAATCCTCACCCACTACCTAAAGCAGTTAATTTTTCCAATGTCCTCACAGTGCTTCATTTTGTCAATGCGCACATATTTATTAATATATTAGCATAAGCTAGGAGAATTCCTACTTCTACTTCTGCTTTATTGACTACGCCAAAGCCTTTGACTGTGTGGATCACAACAAACTGTGGAAAATTCTTCAAGAGATGGGAATACCAGACCACCTGACCTGCCTCCTGAGAAATCTGTATGCAGGTCAAGTTAGAACTGGACATGAAACAACAGACTGGCTCCAAATTGGGGAAGGAGTACGTCAAGACTGTATATTGTCACCCTGCTTATTTAACTTATATGCAGAGTACATCATGTGAAATTCCAGGCTGGATGAAGCACAAGCTGGAATCAAGATTGCTGGGAGAAATATCAATAACCTCAGATATGCAGATGACACCACCCTTATGGCAGAAGGTGATGAGGAGCTAAAGAGCCTCTTGATGAAAGTGAAAGAGGAGAGTGAAAAAGTCGGCTTAAAAACATTGATGGCATCACCAACTCAATGGACATGAGTTTGAGTAGGCTCCAGGAATTGGTGATGGACAGGGAAGCTTAGCGTGCAGCAGTCCATGGAGTCGCAAAGAGTCAAACACAAATGAGTGACTGAACCAAACTGAACTGAGGGGGACTCCAGCAGAATAGAGATCAAATGTATATTCAGTATTTGGTAAGTAGACTTACTCAAAGCCCCATGTTCTTCAAAGTCTTTCCACCAGTGTGAACTGCAGCCTTGGTTCTCTGTTCTTCTGATTGCCCAAGAAGTAACTGTTAAGTCAGTCAAATAGATGAAAACACACACATGCACACACACACACACACACACACACACACACATATTCCCAAAAGCAAATATTATTTTCCAGTGACAGTCAAGATTAAACCTAGAAAGAACACAAGCATTGTTCTACTGTGCCATGATTTGTAATGTCAGTTCTGTCACTGCAGAGTTTCCTCTTCGTTTTACTATTCCTAAGACTTTGATTTGCTTTGGACCCTCTCTACATCACACAGACACAAACACACACTTTCAGAACTGCTGGTGCTAAAAACAGCTTATCACTGAGAGAGACACTTCACAATTGTCTTTTCCTTAGCTGACCAAAGATGCTGCTAAAACTTTGAAATTCCTTATTGGAGGAAGGCAATCACATTCTTAGGCAAGAGCTATCTTCCAGTCTGGGAAGAAGACATGAGCAGAAGTCACTTTTATTCTTTCAGTTACATTATCAATATCTTAGCCCATCATAGCATTTCCTCATCCTTGCTACTGAAAGTATAAGACAAGACAAAAGGAAATTTTCTCTTCTGTATTGAAGAAACCTCTTTTAGTTGCTGGAGTTCTCCCCAACCACCTGAATTCAAAGGATTTGGGGGAGAAAATCAACCAGCTCCAGGAGAAAAATGCTTGAGATTTGAAGCCTACTAGTCTCAGCTTTGTCCTCTTTTCTCATAAAATCAAATTGGGAGACTGGCCCATCTTCTTCCCATCACCAGATGGGAAGAAGATGGGCCAGGTATCCCTTCCTATCCCACTTACAACTCTTCATGACACTCTTCAAGACTCACATAACTCTTTTTTCAAAAGTTTCCTGTGCAAGAAAATGTAACAGTAGCCACAGAACCTAGTGACACCCAAAATTACAGAGAAAGGTATGTTGAAAAGAAACTTTCTTCTAGGGACACTATGAAACATTGGGAAAAGATTGGTCTTTGAAATCAAGAGATAAATCCCAATTACACAGGATATAACCTTAGATTAGGCTCATTCCATAATGTCGGAAAACAGGAATAATAATACATATCTCAAAAGGTGGGTAATAAGTGACTTTGCATCTGTAAAGAACTCCAATCTATGCACATAGCAGTGGAACAGACATTAACCTGCTTCATAACACTAAGTTGCAAGAAATGTCATAGTAGTAAGAAATGTCACTGATTTGTCAAAATCAATAAATCAGATCACTTCTCATCAGGGGTTGAGAAATGCAATCTCAGGTTCTATTATAAACAGCATTTGGACTGAGTTAAATCATCTATTGCCATAACAGAAAACTAATACATAATGTCTAAAATAATGAAAGTTAGCTTATAGTGCTGCATCTATAAAATAATATACTATATGGAAACACTGGTATAAGTTGCAGAAGAAATAGAAGAAAAGTGGTTCCATTAGGGGAAAAAATGACATGATGGTAATTGAGTAAGTCAGGGAATAGTTTTTATTGTTATAAATTATGTGTATAAATCTGAACACCCACGTACTAGTTTGCACACGTATATATCTATTTTCTCAACTCAGAGTCAAAAAATCCTAATAGTTTGAAAGCCCCTAAATGTTTCTTTGTTCAAAACATTTTGCAGTTAGGCAAATATACAGAAACAAATAATGCCATGACAAAAACATTGTCCATGATTTCACTGTACTAAAATATTTTCTTAAGTGTTACCTGAATATTCACACTCTTTTCTAAATTCTATCATTAACCTAGTCTGTGTCATTAGACCAGTTGCTTCATTTCTGTGAGCCAAGTGTGTGTGTGTGTGTGTGTGTGTGTGTGTGTGTGTGTGTGTGCTCACACACTTAGTGGCTCAGTCATGTACAACTCTTTGTGACCCCATAGAGTGTAGTCCATCAGGTTCCTCTGTCCGTGGAATTTTCCAGGCCAGAATATTGGAGTGGGTTGCCAATGCCTCCTCCAGGGGATCTTCCTGACCCGGGGATTGAACCCAAAACATCTCTTGCATCTCCTGCATTGGCAGTCTTTACGACTGTACCACCTGGGAAGCCCCATGAGCCTGAGTATCCTTATTTATAAAGTTAAACAGTTTTCAAAGTTTCCTTCCAAAATCTGGTGGTATTTCCGTTTTTGCCACTGGCTATCAGAATGGAGATTTAAAGATTTCTGAAGAGCTGTTCAGATTAAAAGGGCTGAGAGCTGAGAAGAGTCAGCTCAGAATAGAGTTTGTGTTTGCATCCCTTTTGCAATAGCTGTTCTTCTTGTATGCAGTTCCATGACCTTCTGTTCTCATTTTCTAGATTCCTATAATACAAAACAGACCCTATTTCAGGACCTGTTGAAATCCTCTCCTGCCTCCCTCCCAAAGCTCAAGAAAAGAGAGAAACAACATGTACCCCGTGGGACCTGCAGAAGCTCATAGGACATAAATGGAGCCCCTAAGAGAGAAACAAGTGGTGGACATAAAGATAACACTTGAGATTGGATGTTTTCAAATTTTTTGAGAAAAACTAAGCGACTGAACTGAACTGAACTGAAGAACCACATTTAAGGCTGCACTTTATACTAGTATTTCTTTATTGAGACCATATTCAGTTCAGTTCAGTCGCTCTGTCATGTCTGACTCTTTGCGACCCCATGGACTGCAGCAGCCTACCAGGCTTCTCTGTCCATGAGGATTCTCCAGGCAAGAAAACTGGAGTGGGTTGCCATGCCCTCCTCCAGGTGATCTTCCCAACCCACGGATTGAACCCAGGTCTCCCGCATTGCAGGTGGATTCTTTACCATCTGAGCCACCAGGGAAGCCCAAGAATACTGGAGTGAGTAGCCTATCCCTTCTTCAAGGGATTTTCCCAACCCAGAAATCGAACTGGGGTCTCCTCCTCCTCTCCTCTGCAGGTGGATTGCTTACCAGCTGTACCAGCTGAGCTACCAGGGAAATCCACATATAGGCTTGTGGTTATGATTAAATGCCTGAATTTTAATTAATGTATTTGGATTAAAAGCATGAAGGTATGGGTCAAGGAGGGGGAAAAAATAAACATTTCATTATTTTCAATTCGTATCATAGTGATTAAGGCCAGAAAAGGAAAGTGAAATTCTCTTCTCCCTCTGTGTTCCACCCACTTTGTCTCTACCTGTGTTTTGGGCACTCCCCCTCCCCATTTTCCTGAACATCAGTTTTCTTATCTGTAAAATGAGAAATTTCCATTTAGGCAGTGACTCTTAAATCCTCGTATATTCCTTTCATAATTTCACCAAACTGATAGATAAATCTTCTCAATCACACGGAGCTGGACAACCATTTCCCCTCTCACATTCTCTATTTCTCCTCTCACATTGCCAGCATCACTCACAGAAACTTCTTTTACAGAGCTCAGGGCTTTTTTTCTATGATTCAAGTAGCTCATAAAGGAAAATGCTAACATTCAGACAAGATTTTATTACCTGGAAAGATGACAAGTTGAGCAAAAGAAAGAGTCAGCCAGTATAATTTTGTGAGAAAGACCACTATCTCTACCAATTCAATACTGAAATATTTAACTTTTGCTTGAAGTTAATAATCTCTATGCACCCATATCATGTGTAAGAATTTCTATGGGAGAAGCTCACTTAGACCCAGTGCATATTCTTCTGCGGCTTTGCTCAGCAACTGTTTCAGGCTCTCAAGAAGTATAGGAGAGCCCTGAGTCCTGTCCCCCACCACATTATTGTATGTTCCTCACCTGTGTTTCTTCAAAAGTACGTGTAGGAGGCAAAATCTCAGACCCAAAATGCAGGGGTAGAAGAAATATGATTTGTTATATTTTTCTCTATATGTTAGTCACTCAGTCGTGTCCAACTCTTTGTGATTCCTTGGTCTGTCCGTGGAAACCTCCAGGCAAGAATACTGGAGTAGGTTGCCATTCTCTATCTAAGTTTAATTTCTATTCTGAGTTCCCAAGGGGCTGTCTGATGGAAATGTAATCAAATTCATTTCAGTTAGTTCTGACCCTACCCCTATGGATGCAGGTGCAGTCTGAAAGGATGTGTGAATGATGGAACATGTTGCATGGCTGGACCAGATGTGGTCTATCTGCACTGGCATATGTTGAGCTGAGATGTTGCTGCCACTCTGTCTCTCACTTCCAGATTCTGGTCCACCCCAGGTCTGAATGCCCCTCAGCTGAATCCTGGAGCCTTTGAATTCCACAACAGGTTTGTTTCTGCCCCAACTCTTTCCAGGGAGTCTGAACTACCTGCCTCTGGCCCTTCTTATCTAGATGTGCCAGACAGCCATTTCTACTCTGTGACTCTCTCAGTTTAAGAAAAATTATCCACAACTTGAAAATAAGACAAAGATGTGGTTGGGAGTTCTTTAATTGTGGCATATCATCGAACAATCTTTAAAGGATTATCTGAGGTACTATGGCAACATTTCTCAACTGTTTTTGTTTTTTTTTTTTCTCATTTCCCCCCAAGGAGAAAACTCGAATTATTTTCTGATTTAATTTTAGTTAATTAACTTTAGCTATTTAATTTAATTAATAATCTATTGGTTTCGTTAATTGCTCTGATTTACTCCTGAGAAAAAGTAAATAAGTTATATGTTGCTTAACTTTAAAAGTCATTGCTACCTGACTTTTTGGAGGTCATTCACAGATTTTTGAAGAGACTCCAGGTAGGACCCTTGACAGAGGGATGAATCTTGAGAGACTCAGGGCTGTCCCCATTTGATGCAGTAAGTCAGCATGTCAGTTCCTCTAGTAACTCTTTTTCTAATCTACGCTAGCCAAACACTGGAGGCAGAGAATACACTACACTTTCTCTCTCAAATTTTGCCCAGTTGCCTCTTTGAGTTTATTCACCAGAAATGGGTGAGCAATGGAAAGGATTGTTTGTCAAATATTTCTACTCTTTTCTTTATCAACCAGAAAACAAACTTTAGGGAGCCATGTTGTGACTCCTCAAAACTTATCTTTGCTAAGCATCACATCATTTCCTCTATTCTATGCTTTTTCTGTTTCTCAAGTGAAGTGAAGTCGCTCAGTCATGTCTGACTCTTTGCGATCACATGGACTGTAGCCTACCAGGTTCCTCTGTCCATGGGGTTTTCCAGGCAAGAATACTGGAGTGGGTTGCCATTTCCTTTTCCAGAAGATCTTACCTACACAGGGATTGAACCCAGGTCTCCCTACCACCTCCCTAAAATAGCTTCAGCTCAACTTCAACCTTTTCCACAGCAATTACCATCATAAAAATATCTGGGATTACTTACACCCCAATGAGCCTCCAATTTAACGTGTTACCTTCTCCAACATTTTTAAATCCTGACTCTAAATATGAAAGCTTTTACAACCAGTGTGGAGTACCCCAAGCCTCAGTGATTGGGTGAGGATGTTAAGGTGGAAGATGGTGGACAGAAGACAGCTGATTCTATGGCTCCACAACAATATGGTCAACAGGAAGTAATGGAGCAAAGAAGGCTGACAAGTGATCTCAGATCCCCCAAGAGATGTGCTAATATTTGCCAAGTTACTTTGCTTTGCCAGCACTTTCAGCTCTCATTTGGAGTTCTAACAGAAATACAAATCCTGTCAATCGCTCTGGTATTATGAAGGAAAAGCATTACAAATACAAAGGGGATGGTAGGCTCTTTTGGTGTGTGTATATTAATGAGTTCTTATATTACTCTTAATATCTATGACTGCCTCTCTCCCTCTGCCATGAGCAGGGAAATGCTGAAGATCCTCATAAACATACAAATAAAGTATCAAAATTAAATGGGTTTTATAAAAAGATAATTTTATTTTTTAAAAAAAAGGAAAGTGATTCCTGGATCCCACCATGACAGAATTATAGGTACCAGGCTTACCCTCACAGGGTAACAACATGGAAAAACTGCTTTGGACCCTAAATGTCAGAGAGCTTCAAAGATGTGAAATGCATGAGGTAAATTCCTCATTCTCTGTAACTTTTGATTTGGAAACACTTTCCAAATTATACCACAAAGACAAGACCAAATAAAGAACAGAAGTCTCACCAGACATAAGAAACAAAATTTCACAATTGCTTAGGTAGCTGGGATTTGTAGAGGGCAAAGTACCAAAGAGGAGGGATTTAACAAGAGAAAGGACCCCCCAACATCTGTAGGATTCTCCTTGAGTCTTTGACTGAATATTAAACTGCTGAAGTTCAGGCCAGTCTTCATGTATCTTGGTAGAAAATAGCTATGGAGGGAAGAGGTGCCTGGAGCTAATAGTGATTCTATATTAGACAGGTCTGAGATGTGGAACTCTGACCAGGCAAAATGGATAAACCTCACAAACCACCATGAGTGGTGGTTGAGATCTGAGAATAGCAATCCTTTAGGAGGAAAACTACATTAACCTTAGATTAAGGACAACACTAGATCTATGCTACAAAGGCTAAAACAAAATTGGACAAGGTCTAACTGATGTGCAAATAAATTAACTGCAAGGAGGTAAAAGTTCAACTGTCTTTAGAGGAGAAAAATAAAATCAAAGCTCTCAGCAATGTGGCATCTACAATATTCAACATACAATAAAAATTATCAGACATGAATAGAAATACATGTGATCTATAATCAAAAATAGTTAATAAAATGGACCTAGAGATGATACTAGGAAATTTGGAAAACTCAGCAGTGGCCACAGGACTGGAAAAAAGTCAGTTTTCATTCCAATCCCAAAGAAAGGCAATGCCAAAGAATGCTCAAACTACCACACAATTTCACTCATCTCACACACTAGTTAAGTAATGCTCTATATTCTCCAAGCCAGGCTTCAACAATACATGAACTGTGAACTTCCAGATGTTCAGGCTGGTTTTAGAAAAAGCAGAGGAACCAGAGATCAAATTGCCAACATCCGCTGGATCATCGAAAAAGCAAGAGAGTTCCAGAAAAACATCTATTTCTGCTTTATTGACTATGCCAACACCTTTGACTGTGGATCACAATAAACTATGGAAAATTCTTCAAGAGATGGGAATAACAGACCACCTGACCTGTCTCCTGAGAAATCTGTATGCAGATCAGGAAGCAGCAGTTAGAAATGGACGTGGAACAACAGACTGATTCCAAATAGGAAAAGGAGTGTGTCAAGGCTGTATATTGTCACCCTGCTTATTTAAATTATGCAGAATACATCATGAGAAATGCTGGGCTGGATGAAGCACAAGCTGGAACAAAGATTGCCAGGAGAAATATCAATAACCTCATATATGCAGATGACACCACCCTCATGGCAGAAAGGGAAAAAGAACTAAAGAGCCTCTTGATGAAAGTGAAAGAGGAGAGTGAAAAAGTTGGCTTAAAGCTCAACATTCATAAAACTAAGATCATGGCATCTGGTCCCATCACTTCATGGCAAATAGATGGGGAAACAATGGAAACAGTGGCAGACTTTACTTTTTTGGGCTCCAAACTCACTGCAGATGGTGACTGCAGCCATGAAATTAAAAGACACTTACTTCTTGGAATAAAAGTTATGACCAACCTAGATAGCATAGTAAAAAACAGAGACATTACTTTGCCAACAAAGTTTCATCTAGTCAAAGCTATGGTTTTTCCAGTAGTCATGTATGGATGTGAGAGTTGGACTATAAAGAAAGCTGAGTGCAGAATTGATGCTTTTGAACTGTGGTGTTGGAGAAGACTCTTGAGAGTCCCTTGGACTGCAAGGAGATCCAACCAGTCCATCCTAAAGGAAATCAGTCCTGAATATTCACTGGAAGGACTGATGTTGAAGTTGAAACCCCAACACTTTGGCCACCTGATGCAAAGCACTGATTCACTGGAAAAGACCCTGATGCTGGGAACGATTGAAGGCAGGAGGAGAAGGGGACAATAGAGGATGAGATGGTTGGATGGCATCACTGACTCAATGGACATGGGTTTGGGTAAACTCCAGGAGTTGGTGATGCACAGGGAAGCCTTGTGTGTTGCATTCCGTGGAGTCACAAAGAGTCGGACACTACTGAGCGACTGAACTGAACTGAGAGATGATATGGGGCTTCCCCGGTGGCTCAGCGATAAACAATCCACCTACAATGCAGGAATCGCAGGAGATGCAGTTTCGACCCCCTGGGTCAGGAAGACCCCCTGGAGCAGGGCATGGCAATCCACTTCAGTACACATGCAGAGATGAAATAGATGTTAAAGTTACCATAAAAAGACTTTATAACAGTTATTAGAAATATGTTCCTTGGTTCAAAGGAAAAGATGGACATAATGATCAAAGAGATGAAGAAAGCTCAGCAGAGAAAAAGAAACCATAAAATAATTTCAGGTAAAATCAAGAACTGCAAAATACAATAGCTGAAATGAAAATTTTACTGGGTAAACTTAACAAAACAGTATATACTGCAAAAGAAAATATCAGTGAATATTAGTACAAGCCAGAAGACAAAGACAAGAAATCTTTAAACTACCAGAAGGAAAAGGAGAGACTGTTGACCTAGAATTCTATATTAACTGAAAATATCCTCTAAAAATAATAGAAAAAAAGAATAACAAAAACAATTGACAAGAGAATTTTCCCCTGCAGAAAGAAATATAACAGAAAGCTTTTTGTGCTGAAGGGAAATGATATCAGATAGAAACAGAAATCAAAATGAAGGGATATAGCATGTCAGGAAGCATGTATATGCAAGTAAATAGAAAGTATTAGTCTCACTTTTTTAAAAATATATTTTACTATTCAAAGTGCATTAAAATGTATGGTAGGGCTTATAAAATGCAGAGGTAAAATGAAAGACAACAATTGCACTAAGAATGGGACAAATCAATTAAAATATGTCATGGTAAGTTTTTTATATTATACTTAAAGAAATATCATACTAATTCAAGGTAGACTATGGTGATATAAGGATGTATATTGTAATCTCTATGCCAATCACTAAAATAGCTAAGAATCAACAGGTAAGTTAAGATAGAATGTAGTTTTAAATACTTAGTTAATTAAAGAAGATAGAAATGATGAAAAGAGGAACAGAAAACAAAAAAGGCAATGGTGATCTTAAATTCAAACTTAATAACTATTTCAACTGTGAGTGGACTAAAACTACAATTAAAAGGTAAAGATCATCAAACTAGACAAGTAAAGATATACCCATTTGAATGCAGAGTTCCAAAAAATAGCAAAGAGAGATAAGAAAGCATTCCTCAGCGATCAGTGCAAAGAAATAGAAGGAAACAATGGAATGGGAAAGACTAGAGATCTCTTCAAGAAAATTAGAGATACCAAGGGAATATTTCATACAAAGATGGGCTCAATGAAGGATAGAAATGGTATGGACCTAAAAGAAGCAAAAGATATTAAGACGAGGTGGCAAGAATTCACAGAAGAACTGTACAAAAAAATCTTCATGACCCAGATAATCACGATGGTGTGATCACTCACCTAGAGCTGGACAACCTGGAATGTGAAGTCAAGTGGGCCTTAGGAAGGAAGCATCACTACAAACAAAGCTAAGGGAGGCAATGGAATTCCAGTTGAGCTATTTCAAATCCTAAAAGATGATGCTGTGAAAGTGCTGCACTCAATGTGCCAGCAAATCTGGAAAACTCAGCAGTGGCCACAGGACTGGAAAAGGTCAGTTTTCATTCCAATCCCAAAGAAAGGCAATGTCAAAGAATGCTCAAACTACCACACAATTGCACTCATCTCACATGCTAGTAAAGTAATGCTCAAAATTCTCCAAGACAGGCTTCAGCAATACATGAACTGTGAACTTCCAGATGTTCAGGCTGGTTTTAGAAAAAGCAGAGGAACCAGAGATCAAACTGCCAACATCCGCTGGATCATCGAAAAAGCAAGAGAGTTCCAGAAAAACATCTATTTCTGCTTTATTGACTATGCCAACGCCTTTGACTATGTGGATCACAATAAACTGTGGAAAATTCTTAAAGAGATGGGAATATCAGATCACCTGACCTTCCTCTTGAGAAACCTGTATGTAGGTCAGGAAACAACAGTGAGAACTGAACATGGAACAACAGACTGGTTCCAAATAGGAAAAGGAGTACATCAAGGCTGTATATTGTCACCCTGCATATTTAATTTATATGCAGAGTACATCATGAGAAACACTTGGCTGGATGAAGCACAAGCTGGAATCAAGATTGCCGGGAGAAATATCAATAACCTCAAATATGCAGATGACACCACCCTCATGGCAGAAATTGAAGAACTAAAAAGCCTCTTGATGAAAGTGAAAGAGGAGAGTGAAAAAGTTGGATTAAAGTTCAACATTCAGAAAACTAAGATCATGGCATCTGGTCCCATCACTTCATGGCAAATAGATGGGGAAACAGTGAAAACAGTGACAGACTTTATTTTTTTGAGGCTCCAAACTCACTGCAGATGATGATTACAACCATGAAATTAAAAGACACTTACTCCTTGAAAGAAAAGTTATAACCAACCTAGACAGCATATTAAAAAGCAGAAACATTACTTTGCCAACAAAGGTCCATTTAGTCAAAGCTATGGTTTTTCCAGTAGTCATGTATGGATGTGAGAGTTGGACCATAAAGAAAGCTGAGTGAAGAACAATTGATGCTTTAGAACTGTGGTGTTGGAGAAGGCTCTTGAGAGTCTCTTGGACTGAAAGGAGATCCAACCAGTCCATCCTAAAGCAGATCAGTCCTGTGTGTCCATTGGAAGGACTGATGTTGAAGCTGAAACTCCAATACTTTGGCCACCTGATGCAAAGAGCTGACTCACTGGAAAAGACCCTCTTGCTGGGAACGATTGAAAGCAGGAGGAGAAGGGGATGACAGAAGATGAGATGGTTGGATGGCATCACCGACTGAATGGACATGAGTTTGGGTAAACTCCAGGAATTGATGCTGGACAGGGAGGCCTGGCGTGCTGTGGTTCATGGGGTGGCAAAGAGTCGAACACGACTGAGCAACTGAACTGAACTGAAGAAGCATACGTTAATATGTTGTTTTCAAGAAATGGACTTCAAGTATAGACACATGTTAAAAAAAAAAAAAGATTGGAAAATTATACCATGCAAATAACTAATCAGAAGAATGCTAGTGGGGCTACACAAGAAATAGAATTCATAATAAGAAGTATTACCAGCAATAAGGGCTTCCCAGATGACGCTAGTGGTAAAGAACCCACCTGCCAATGCAGGAGACTTAAGAGACGTGGGTTCAATCCCTGGTTTGGGAAGATCTCCTGGAGAAGGGCATGGCGACCCATGCCAGTATTCTTGCCTGGAGAATTTCATGGACAGAGGAGCCTGTGGGCTACAGTCCATGAGGTCACAAAGAGTCAGACATGACTGAAGCGACTTAGTGCACACCAGAGTAAAGATGGGCCTTTCATAATGATGCAGTAACAATTTATTAAGAAAAAATAACAATCCTAAATGTGTTTTCATCTAATACAAAGCTTCAGTATACTCAGTGCAAAAAACTGACAGAGCCAGTCTGGAAAGAGACAAATTCTAATTAAAAATGGAGATTTTAACTTTTCTATTCCAGTACTTGATTAAAACAAATATATTTTAAAATGCTTTCCAATAAGAGTCCAGCAGAATGGCTCCCTCAAAGAAAGGTGGCAAGAAGAAGGGCTGTTTCGCCATCAATGAGGTGATGAGCAGAGAATACACTATCAACATTCACAACCACATCTATAGAATGAGTTCCAAGAAGTGTTTCCCTCAGGCACTCAAAGAAATCCGGAAATTTGCCATAAAGGAGATGGGAACTCCAGATGTACACACTGACACCACACTTAATAAAGCTATCTGTGCCAAGGGAATAAGGAATGTCCCATCTTATATTGGTGTGTGATTGTCCAGAAAATGTAATGAAGATGAAGATTCACCAAACAAGCTCTATATGTTGATTGCCTACGTACCTGTCATCACTTTCAAAAAACTGCAGGCAGAGAATATGGATGAGAACCAACTGTTATTGTCAAATAAAGTTGTAGAACCACAAAAATTAATAAATATGTAAAGACTTGAATAAGATTATTAGCCAATTTAACTTTACTGATATTTATAGAACACTATACCCACCAACTGTGGAATTCACATATTTTCCAGGTATATGTGAAATAGTTAAGAGAGAGACCAGCTGCTGGGCCATGAAACATCTCAGTCCACTTCAAAGAACTGGATTCATACAAAGCACGCTGCTGCTGCTTAGTCACTTCAGACATGACCAACCCTCTGCGACCCCATGGACCATGGCCCACCAGGCTCCTCTGTCCATGGGATTCTCCAGGCAAGAATACTGGAGTGGGTTGCCATTTCCTTCTCCAACGATAAAGTAAGAAGTGAGTGAAGTGAAGTCACTCAGCCCTGTCCAACTCTTTGCGACCCCATGGACTCTAGCCTACCAGGCTCCTCCATCCATGGGATTTTCCAGGCAAGAGGACTGGAATAGGTTGCCATTTCTTTCTCTGCATACAAAACATATTTTCTAAAAACAATAAAACCAATAAAAGTATGATCTTTGATACAAGAAGTCAAGAGCAAAAAGATATCCTTAAACATTTGGAAGCTAAGCAACAAAGTTCTAAATAACTCATGAATCAAAAAAAGAAATCCCTAAGGAAATTAGAAAATATTTTGAACTGAATGATAATGGAAGCAAAATACAACAAGATTTAGAGGAATGTAGCTAAAGCAATGCTTAAAGGGAAATACCTAGAAAGGACAAAAGATTTAAAAGCAATGATCTGAGCTTTCATCTTAAGGAGCTAGTAAAAGAAGAGGAAATTAAAGTAAAAGGAACAAAACAATAAAATAAAAGCAAAGTAGAAATCAATTAAGTAGAAAATAGATACAGAAATGAGAAGAGGTCTCTTGAAAAGATTAATGAAACACAAACCTCTATCTAGATGTATTAATAAAAAAGAAAGAAAACAAGAATTACCAAGTTTCACTTGTGAAAGAAAGAGAGGACATCATTCCAGATTCCATATACATTGTAAAAAACAATTAAAACAATTAGGAACAATTTTATGCCAATAAATTTGACAAGCTAGTTAAATGAACAAACTCCTGAAAGACACAATTTACTAAAATTAAATAACTAATTAGAAATCAAAGACACAATATCACTTACACTAGGACAAAGAAATGAAATAGACATAAATCTAGAAAAATGTTTTAAGATTCTATGTTCAGATAGTTATAGAACAATGAGAAAAGAAATTTTAAAAGATATAAATAAATGGAAAGATATTCTATGTTCATGGATTAGAAGTCTACATTGCTTAAATTCAATTTTTTCCAAATTAACTATAATTCAACATAATTCCAACCAAATCTATGTAAATTATTTTGTAAATACTGACAAATTGGTTCTAAAGTTTGTATGGAAAGGCAAAAGACCTGGAATAAACAACATAATACTGAAAAAGAAAAAAAACTGGAGGACTGACACTACCTGATATCAAATCTTACTAAAAAGGTACAGCAATCAAGATAGCATTCTATTGTCTAAATAATAGACACATAGATCAATAGAACAGGATAAAGAGTCTAGAAATAGACTGACATAAATACAATCAGCTTACCTTTGACAAAGCGAAAACAATTCCTTGGAGATCAGATAATCTTCTCAACAAATGGTGCTAGAAAAACTAGATATCCATGTGCTAAAACTGTGAACTTAGACTTTATATACTTCTCACAAAAAAATTACTCAATGTAGATCATAGATCTAACTGTAAAATGCAAAACAATAAAAATTCTAGAAGATGGGAAAATATATATGACTTTTTTAATATACAACATCAAAACCACAATCCCAAAAGGAAAAAAGTGATAAGAAAATTTTATTAAAATTCAAAACTTTAATTTTATTAAAATTCAAAACTTCATCAGTGACACTATTGAGATAATGAAAGAACAAACCACAGATTGTGAAAAATTATTTGCAAACACATATCTTATAAGAACACATAGGTGCATGGATTTATCTCTAGGCTTTCTATTTTGTTCCATTGATCTATATTTCTGTCCTTGTGCCAGTACCATACTGTCTTGACGACTGTGGCTTTGTAGTAGAGCCTGAAGTCAGGCAGGTTGATTCCTCCAGTTCCATTCTTCTTTCTCAAGATTGCTTTGGCTATTCGAGGTTTTTTGTATTTCCATACAAACTGTGAAATGATTTGTTCTAGTTCTCTGAAAAATACCTTTGGTAGCTTTATAGGGATTGCATTGAATCTATAGATTGCTTTGGGTAGTATACTCATTTTCACTATATTGATTCTTTCAATCCATGAACACAGTATATTTTTCCATCTATTTGTGTCCTCTTTGATTTCTTTCACCAGTGTTTTATAGTTTTCTATATATAAGTCTTTTGTTTCATTAGGTAGATGTATTCCTAAGTATTTTATTCTTTTCATTGCAATGGTGAATGGAATTGTTTCCTTAATTTCTCTTTCTGTTTTCTCATTGTTAGTGTATAGGAATGCAAGGGATTTCTGTGTGTTAATTTTATATCCTTCAACTTTACTATATTCATTGATTAGCTCAAGTAATTTTCTAGTGGAGTCTTTAGGATTTTCTATGTAGAGGATAATGTCATCTGCAAACAGTGAAAGTTTTACTTCTTCTTTTCCAATCTGGATTCCTTTTATTTTTATTCCTTTTTCTGCTCTGATTTAACAGTTTTGTTTCTTTCACCTACTTAACATGAAGTTGCTCACTGTTTTGCATCATCTCTGTACATGGTTGCTAACATTGTATTCATGGTAGGAGAGGTTGTATTCAATTCCTAATTCTTATTACCTTTCAAGATTCTCAGTCTCAATCTGAGCAGTTAACCAATTTTCTCTCCTATAAACCATGTGGACTTGCTTTTCTTCTTATGAATTGACAAAATCAAAAGAAATAACGCCAACTCAACTGCCACTTAAGTAAGAAGAGATATATTGTCTTTAATGATAAAATTACTCCTTCCAACAAGAATACTAGGCATCATCAAAGCTGGGTCCCAGTATCTGGTAGCTTTGGCAGGTTCAGAGCCAATTCAAACTCCTGATGCTTATTTCTTTTTTCTGTACTATCCTTTTTTTTTTTTATATAAATTTATTTATTTTAGTTGGGGGCTAATTACTTTACAATATTGTAATAGTTTTTGCCATATATTGACATGAATCAGCCATGGGTTTACATGTGTTCCCCCTGCTGGACCCCCCACCCCATCCCTCCCCATCCCATCCCTCAGGGTCATCCCATTGCCCCGGCCCTTAGCATTTGTCTCATGCATCAAACATGGAATGGTGTTCTGTTTCACATATGGTAATATACAGACATTTCTCCAAAGAAGACATACAGATGGCTAACAAACACATGAAAAGATGCTCAACATCACTCATTATTAGAGAAATGCAAATCAAAACCACAACGAGGTATCATTTCACACCAGTCAGAATGGCTGCTATCCAAAAGTCTACAAGCAATAAATGCTGGAGAGGGTGTGGAGAAAAGGGAACCCTCTTACGCTGTTGGTGGGAATGCAAACTAGTACAGCCACTATGGAGAACAGTGTGGAGATTCCTTAAAAAACTGGGAATAGAACTGCCATATGACCCAGCAATCCCACTGCTGGGCATATACACCGAGGAAACCAGAATTGAAAGAGACGCGTGTACCCCAATGTTCATCGCAGCACTGTTTACAATAGCCAGGACATGGAAGCAACCTAGATGTCCATCGGCAGACAAATGGATAAGGAAGCTGTGGTACATATACACAATGGAATATTACTCAGCCATTAAAAAAAATACATTTGAATTGGTTCTACTGAGATGGATGAAACTGGAGCCATTTATACAGAGTGAAGTAAGCCAGAAAGAAAAACACCAATACAGTATACTAATGCATATATATGGAATTTGAAAGATGGTAACGATAACCCTATATGCGAGACAGAATAAGAGACACAGATGCATAGAACAACTTTATGGACTCTGAGGGAGAAGGTGAGGGTGGGACGTTCTGGGAGAATAGCATTGAAACATGTATATTATCATATGTGAAACAGAACACCATTCCATGTTTGATGTATGAGACAAATGCTGTACTATCCTTAAAAGCCCAAGACTCATCCAGAAATGTTAGTGTTAGTCAACTCTTTGCGACCCCATGGACTATAGCCTGCCAGACTCCTCCATCCATGGGATTTTCCAGGCAAGAACACTGGAGTGGATAGCTGTTTCCTTCTCCAGGGGATTTTCCCAACCCAGGGATCAAACCCAAGTGTCCCACATTGCAGGCAGACTCTTTACTGTCTGAGCCACCATGGACCAGAAGAGCACAACCAAGAGGGAATCTCAGGATGTTATGCTGAGATGGGGAGGGGAGCAAACTCACCCTTGATCTCAATGACTGCAACCATTCCTTTGAATTAAGCAGTTTTTGTAGTTTCAGAAGAACTGAAAGGCTGCCATTCTAAAGACACCTGGGCCCTTATTTGTTAATCTGCATGAACCTGTGATAAACTGTTCTTTCATCTCTTAGAAATCAAGAGGGGGGTGAAAGTTAAAAGTTAACTTCCACTATCCCAAAACATAGAAGAATCTAGAATAATAATACTTCTCTGCTCTTGTTCTTCTATTAAAATAGCACCCCTATATCTCTTGGAGGACATGGTGACCCACTCCAGTATTGTTGCCTAGAAAATCCTGTGGACAGAGGAGCCTGGTGGGCTGCCGTCTATGGGGTCGCACAGAGTCGGACACGACTGAAGCGACTTACCATGCATGCATGAATTGGAGAAGGAAATGGCAACCCACTCCAGTATTCTTGCTTGGAGAATCCCAGGGATGGAGGAGCCTGGTGGGCTGCCGTTTATGGGATCGCACAGAGTCGGACACGACTGAAGCAACTTAGCAGCAGCAGCAGCCTATATCTCTGAGTTAAGAATAACAGCCATATGCCTGCTTACAGTTGGCAGACTAACATCCTAAGCAATTAGAAGGATAAGTATGAAGTGCATGGAACATTTGAAACCACCTTCAGAGACAACGATGAACACAGAGGGAACTTGATCTAAATAGCTGATTAATGAAAAAATGAATTAACTTTTTTGACAATAGTTTAACAAGGAGGAGCCTGGACAGACAAGGGTTAAGAATGCATTTTAGGGCAGAATGAGAAAAAACACTGGAGACAAAAAAATATATTAATTGACTTAAGAGAGATGTTAAGTAGATGAAGTGAATTTTTGTAGGAAAAATATACAAAGACTCTCTGAAACTAGAACAGAGCATCAGGAGGCAGTATTTCTTCCAAAAGAGTTGTAAGACCTTTAGAGTATGAAGGTGGCCCTGAAATTCAGAATGATTTAGCTACAGGGTAAAACTACTACATCAAATCATGCTTTGATATAGTGAACTGAAATTCTCATAGCATCTGACATATTATGATCCAAAAGTGTTCTAAAAGAACAAAAAAAATCCCTTCTTTTATGGATCAAATGTTATCACTCTTACCTACACCATAGAATCCCATTAAGTCTTTTGAAGCACAAGCTGGAATCAAGATTGCCAGGAGAAATATCAATAACCTCAGATATGCAGAAAGTGAAGAAGCCCTTACGGCAGAAAGTGAAGAAGAACTAAAGAGCCTCTTGAGGAAAGTGAAAGAGAAGAGTGAAAAAGTTGGCTTAAAAATCAATATTCAGAAAACTAAGATCATGGCATACAGTCCCATCACTTCCTGGCAAATAGATGGGGAAACAATGGAAACAGTGTCAGGCTTTATTTTGAGGGGCTCCAAAATCACTGCAGATGGTGACTGCAGCCATGAAATTAAAAGACGCTTACTCCTTGGAAGGAAACTTATCACCAACCTAGACAGCATATTAAAAAGCAGAAACATTACTTTGCCAACAAAGGTCCATTTAGTCAAAGCTATGGTTTTTCCAGTAGTCATGTATGGATGTGAGAGTTGGACTATAAAGAAAGCTGAGTGCAGAAGAATTGATGCTTTAGAACTGTGGTGTTGGAGAAGACTCTTGAGAGTCCCTTGGACTGCAAGGAGATCCATCTAGTCCATTCTAAAGGAAATCAGTCCTGAATATTCACTGGAAAGACTGATGCTGAAGCTGAATCTCCAATACTTTGTCCACCTGATGCAAAGAACTGACTCATTTTGAGAAGACTCTGATGCTGGGAAAGATTGAAGGCAGGAGGAGAAGGGGATGACAGAGGATGAGATGGTCAGATGGCATCACCGACGCGATGGATATGAGTTTGAGTAGGCTCCAGGAGTTGGTGATGGACAGGGAAGCCTGGCGTGCTGCAGTCCATAAGGTCACAATGAGTCGGACTTGGCTGAGCGACTGAACTGAACTGAACACAAACTACGCACATTACTTGTATTTAATTGTTCTGGATTGTTGCCCAGCCAACAGTAATTTTTATAAGTGTCCCCAAGTAATTCTTATTTGAAGTCAGGGTAGAGAAGTGCTAATCTATAAACTGCAGATGTAAAGGATGATACGTCTTCCCCAGGAGCATAGCACCAGTGAGACAGACCACAGCCAGATCTTTCCTTGCCTCATTTTATTTTCAATCTTTTACAGTTTGTAGTTTCATGTTTCCAATGCAAGTACACAGGCATTTGGTGGCTGGGCTGTCATTTGCACTCTTGCTTGGGACCCCACAAACATTAGTGATGGCCCAAACCTCAGTCACATTCTAGAATGAACGGTGTACCTCCTTGCACCTCAGAAGATCCATTTGCAGTCAAAACCACTTTCAGAAGAACAAAGGGAGACATCTTGGGGTGAATCTAGAGATAGAATGCCAGGCAATTCAACTCGGGTCTGGACCTTCTGCAACCTCATCCAAGGCCTTTGCTCGGACTCTTTTCTCTGGGCTTCCTGGAAAGACAAACTCCAGCCACTTTCAGAGAGAGAAACTGAGATTAATGAAGAGGAAGAATCTTAGCCAATCCAGGTGCAACAGACAGCCTGGGCCACCCCACATACCCTGACTGGGGCTCAGAATCCCTAAGGAGCCCTGTTCATCCCTATTGACCAGGTTAGTATGTGCCATTTTTCCGCGCCTTAATTTTCCTGTCTGTGAAAGGAGACAGTCCCTCCACCTTCCCAAGGCACTCAAGGATGGACAGGTGTTTCGGGGCCCATTTTTGCAGCCTAACTAAGAACCTTTCTCTGTGGGGGTAAACAAATGGGTGTGAGAGTGGTTCTGACCCTGTGTGCACAGAGGTCACATGGCCATGGAATCCATGAGTCCTGAACATGCCAAGTGATCATTTTGGTCCTCACTGGAGCATTAAGGCTACACAGCTGATGTGCTGTAATAGGGAAGAACAAATCTGACTCCATATTGGATCTGTTTATTTTACTTTGAGCACTGTATTTTATTGCTTCTGCTACAAGTTAAGAATGTTGCCTATAGCCTGAAATATACAGGATATCCCATTCTCAAGGCTCTGACCTCTAAAGGTATAATGATTTTCCATTCATATGGAGATTAAAAGTTGCAAAACAAATAATGTTTGTCTTGTTGGAAGTCTACAGGACACCATGAGCTAACCTACGTGGACAAGAACAAATGATTCCAACACCAAGAAATTTGTCGCAACCAGCCACATCCCTTCCTCCCTTTCTAGTATAAAAGAAACCTGAATTTAAACTTAGGTAACATGGTTCTTTGAGACACTAGTCCACCATCTTCTCAGTCTGCTGGCTTTCCAATTAAAGTCACTATTCCTTCCCCAGCAACTTATCTGTCAATTTATTGGCCTGTCACATGGTGAGTAGTATGAACTTAAACTTGGTAACAGTGTGAGGCCCACAGAAAGACTGAACTTGGGAGAAAGACCTCCCTTTTTTGTGACCCCAGTACTCTCTCATCTTGCTGTTCTCTCTCATCCTCAACAGTCCTAATTGCCCTCACCCACACTTTTAGGTCTGTATTCAGTACAAGGGTGCCATCCATACCCTTTCCTTAGCCACTGATGGTTCTACTCTGGAGACCATACAGAATATGAGAGGAAATGGGCTGGCAAGGCTCTGGGAAGTGAGACACAAACCTTCCCCCACCTGCTGGTGCTCCCTCCTCCACAGCTTCTCAACACCCCACCAAACAGAGCTTGGATTTTTATATAATTTATATTAAATTGTCATCAAATTAGAATGTGTTTTAAAACCCTGGATATTTACACATGTTTATTTCATTTCAATTTTTTTCAAAGTAAATTTCCTCTTTCTGAAAATATTCATAGACTTAATTTGAAAAAATTCAACTTTCGAGAACCTTTCTTGAGCATCTTTAAATTTCTTTTAAGTTCAAGTTTCAGAGTAAAAAAGAAAACCATGTGAAGGCAACTAAATCCACTGAGGAAAACAAAACAGATAACCCACTCAAATGTAAACAGAAGGTAATTTAAACCATATTTCACAGATAATAGATACCATAAATCCTTATCTGACCCACTCACAAATAATTTTCCAGATAACAAACAGCTGACTTTTATCGATAAAATCCCCTTCTCCATTTTATTCTTATAGCTTACATAGATTGAGCAAGGGCAACTGCCTGATAATGCTGTGGAATTTTCCTTAATTTCTGTGCACTTTCATTTCTAGTCCTGACACTGAAAGAAACCAGGGAAGGCTCTTTGACTCTGGAGCAGATTAAGAGGCCACTTTCTCTCTATTTTTCTTCTGTTACATTTCCCTTTGCCCTGCCTTGGTCAATAAATAGGAAGTCACCTTTAGACTATCTTACTTGAGATTCCATAGCTTAACTGCAGTTTATATCATTAACTAGTCTGCCTTCACAAACAATTCATGTCTGAGGTCCAGTTTATACCCAGAAAATGCTGGACCAGGTCACAGCTATTTTAATGAGAAAAATAGATCTCACCACAGCCTATTCACCCATGTTGATTTATAGCAGTAATGATAATGACTGAAATGTTCAAATTTCCTAAGAATGCTTATACATAAACCAAGCCCTCTCTCTTGCTAGCTCTCTCTGTGCATGTGTGTATAATTTACTTGCCGCCTTTTGCCACAAATTGGCTTAAGAGAAAAATTTACCAGTTGACACAACACTTCTTGTAGAAAGATCCCACATTCAGCAAACTTAATTAGGATATAAAGACCAAGACTGAACGCTAAGCCAGTTAAGCTATAGTCATTGAGTTCTGGAATCCGGGAAATCTCTCTTAGGAATTTAAGCACTTCAGTTTCATGAGAAGAGTTTGAAGGCAAAGTGGGCTGTGTATTTCCATTTAGTCACTCTGCGGTGAGCTTGATCACTTTAATGTGGCCAACTAAGGGTCACTCGGAGTGAGTAATGAGATGTACTCAAACAACATAAGCTGAAATATACATCCGACCACAAAGTTTCCTCAGATCTCAAGGGTCAGTTTTCTCCCCTTTGTGGCTGTGGTGGCTTTTGATTTATGGTTATAAAGTCTCTATTTTAAACAGTAAATAAGTGATAATGCTGAACAGCTGCAGAGCACAGTCTAGAAAAATGATTGACGGCACAGCTGTCAGCTCTGCTTTCTATCACTGCACCGCTCTGAAATCCACTGTGCCTGCTTAAATGGGGCACATTAGCAGTTTTACGGTGACTAATAGGATCGCCACACAGTAATTCAGAACCCGTGGCACATCTCTGCGGGGGAGAGATCAGATTTCAACAGACAAAAGTCATTAGGAAGGCTGTGATAGCCTGGGCATTCCTTTACATAGCGAAGTTCTCCTATCTGAAATTTAAAAATGCATAGCTAAAACTCCACTTTAGCCCCTTTCAAATCTGAGTCCCCAGGTCTACTAATAAGCAAGCATATCTGATGTTCTCCAAGGAAATATCAAAATGAACATGATGTATCTTTACACTGTTGAAAAGCACAGAAGAAGAGTCCCCTTGTATCAGATTAACTTTTTGTTTGGGAAAATCACCAAAATGGAATCTTTAATTATATTAACGCAATGTAAGTTTCACTCCGAAGTTTGAGACAAGTCTGTTACTGGACTTTTTTAGCTTGTGATGGAAACTTGAGACTCTTAATAAGCAAATGAGGTATTGTAGTGTCTCATTCTTCATCCTTGGGATTCTAGACTCCTCCATTTCCTTGAAAGTCAGTGGCTTGCAACCATTCCTGGTACCAGTTTAGGTATCATTCAGGGTTCTCATGTGAAAGCAACAGTATCAACCCTGAATGATATAGGGAGAAAAGAAAATTATTAAAAGATATTGCACTTCTCATAGGATTTTTAGGAAGGCTGAAGAACAAGCTTTAGGGATGTATGATCAGAAACAGGCCTGACATCATGTTGTAGAACTGCTGGTGGAGATGCCTTAGCCATGGCGACTAAATCAGAGGCTAACTCGTGCCCCACACACATCTCCAGCATGAATCCTCGATGCCACCCTGAGCACGGCCGCTTCTGCTGTGCCACCGCTTCTTCCTGAAATCATTACTCCCCTCAAGCAGAACCCTCACAACCTTCGCAAGTCCAACAGATGCCTCAGATTTGTTGATCCCTATGACTTAGTTGCAAGAAAGTCTGAAAAACTTCAAAATAGATTTTGTAATAAAAAGTGAGATCTACCTCTCCCACAGGCTTACAAAGTGAAGGAATCACCCAAAAACTTGCGACAGCTTTCACCTGTAACACAGAACAAATATAATTCCTCTTTACAAATCATCGCTTCCAATGTAAGAAAACAGCTTCAATTTCCTTTCCTCTTCACCAGGCTTTTTACCTTTTTCATACTGTTCATGGGGTTCTCAAGGCAAGAATACTGAAGTTATTTACCATTCCCTTCTTGATGAGAAGAAGTGACTCATTGGAAAAGACCTTGATCCTGGGGAAGATTGACAGCAGGAGGAGAAGGGGACAACGGAGGATGAGATGGTTGGATGGCATCACCGACTTGATGGACATGGGTTTGAGCAAGCTCCAGGAGTTTGTTATGGACAGGGAAGCCTGGCATGGGGTCGCGAAGACTAGGACACGACTGAGCAACTAAACCGAACTGAACTCACCAAGCTTAACACCTCTGCCTCCTTTTAACTCTTCAGGTGACAAGATTCCAAACTCCAGCCTTTGCTGGTCATCCTCTGTGGAATCCTACCAGATTGTCAATACCTCATAAACTGCTTAATACTAAAAACTATTTTTAATATAGTCATCTCCAGATTTCATGGGACTTTGGTCAATGCTGAATTCTTATTGCACTAAAAGCACTGGAATATTTGTGGTATTTTTTTATTGAAGTATAGTTAATTTACAATGTTGTGATAGTTTCAAGTGTACAGCAAAGTGATTCAGTTATACATATATATGTATTATTTTTCAGATCAGTTTCCATTATGGTTTATTATAAGACATTGAGTACAGTTCCCAGTGCATACAGCAGATCCTTGTTGTTTATCTATTTTATATATATTATGTATATATGTCAATCCCCAAACAATCATTTATTTCCCCCACCCCCACCTAGTGAAAGCTAAGCTTCCACTATCCCCTTTGGTAACCAGAAGTTTTTTCTATGTCTGTGAGCCTATTTCTATTTTGCAAATAAGTTCATTTGTACCATTTTTTTAGATTCATGGCATCTGGTCCCATCACTTCATGGGAAATAGATGGGGAAACAGTGGAAACAGTGTCAGACTTTATTTTGGGGGGCTCCAAAATCACTGCTGATGGTGATTGCAGCCATGAAATTAAAAGACACTTACTCCTTCGAAGGAAGGTTATGGCCAACTTAGATAGCATATTTAAAAGCAGAGACATTACTTTGCCAACAAAAGTCCATCTAGTCAAGGCTATGGTTTTTCCAGTGGTCATGTATGGATGTGAGAGTTGGACGGTGAAGAAAGCTGAGCGCCGCAGAATTGATGCTTTTGAACTGTGGTGTTGGAGAAGACTGTTGAGAGTCCCTTGGACTGCAAGGAGATCCAATCAATCCATCCTAAAGGAGATCAGTCCTGGGTGTTCATTGGAAGGACTGATGTTGAAGCTGAAACTCCAACACTTTGGTCACCTCATGCGAAGAGTTGACTCATTGGAAAAGAACCTAATGCTGGGTAGGATTGGGGGCAGGAGGAGAAGGGGACGATGGAGGATGAGATGGTTGGATGGCATCGCTGACTCGATGGACATGGGTTTGGGCAGACTCCAGGAGTTGGTGATGGACAGAGAGGCCTGGCGTGCTGCAATTCATGGGGTCGCAAAGAGTCAGACACGGCTGAACGACTGAACTGAACTGAACTGAACTGATAAGTGTAAATTTCATATGATATTTGTCTATCTCTGTCTGATTTACTTCACTTAGTATGATCATTTCTAGTCCATTCATGTTGCTATCAATGGCATTATCTCATTTGTTTTTGTGGCTAAGTAGTATTCCATTGCATATATTTATCTATATGTTTATCTATTAATCTATCAATGGACATTTAGGTTACTTCCATCTTTTGTCTATTGTAAATAGTGCTGCTATGAACATTGGGATGCATGTATCTTTTCAAATTAGCACTTTCTCCAGATACATGGTCAAGAGTGGAATGTGTTATGCTTTAAGATGAAACAAGGGACTCATTCCTGGACACACCTTGGCCTCTCCAGGTGATTTCTGCCTAGTTGTTTGTTTGGTGTCTTACCATAAGCTTCTGGAACAATGACTTCTTGAGGAAGTCAAATCCCATATTTCTTTTCCTCAGGTAATCTCATAGCTTGAGAGCTCAGTAAGGAGCCTCATGGGGAACGTTTGTAATAGCTTCTTGGTCAACATATGCAACACACTAGGCATTTAACACACCAAATGGAGTAAATACAGAAAGAAAAAAACTATAATTTTGTAAATGGAAAGCACTAAGAGAAGAGGGCATTAGTTTGTTTTTGTTTCACGATGGTGGGTTTTTTTATTTGGGGTTTTTTTTTAGTTCTCCATTTGCAAAGTTAAGAGGCAAACTTAGAGAAACATGATGAAATTTTAATGTCTGTTAATTTGCTGAAGTGGGAGAAGAAATATGAGTAGCAACTGGAAGAGAAGATAAGCTTTATTATAGCAAAGTTTTTATACTTTATAATTGACTTCACTGCATCTATACTTAGAAAAGATTTAACTCCTCTAGAAGACAAATATATCAGAAATGAGCAAATCTCTTCAAGGAATCAGAAGTTAATTGCCAACATAAATAGGACATTGAAATTCTTTCTCTGATGTTTATCTTCCAGGTAAAGAGACATTTGTGCTTCATTTGTGAACATTGATTTTGCTCAAAAACTTATGTACAGTGACTAAAAGTCAGCCTCTAAAATTTCTGAACTAAACATGCAAAACTTTACTTTGGCTTATGAAATATATAGCAAACACATAGTATTTATCATGGGCTGAATACCACACACACACACACACTTTTTAATCTGAGGCAATCTCATTTAATCTGTGGCATGGAGAAGTAAAGTAACTTGCCCAAAGTTTCAGATCTAGTGAGAAGTGGAACTGGAATTTGAACCCCAGCTGGCTGACTCAAGTCCGTGTTTTAACCCATTATGCTCATGCAGCAAAACAAATCAATATATTTCAGTCAGTTGTAAAGAAGAAATAGTATACTGATCAACTTTTTCAATCCCTGAGAAAACTGACTTGAAGCATGTCTTAAAAAATAATAAGGCGAGGATTTTTACAATGCTATGTGAATTGTGCATGCCAATTTCCTTTGCCACACCAAATATCAAGGAGAGCAAAGTAAAGTTGCATGTTATGAAGAGTACAGGCTCTCTTGGGGCTTAGAACATATCTTTACAGTTTTCAGGTTGCCAGTTAATGACTGCAAGTTTTTCAGACTTGAGACATATGTCACTCCAGAGCACCTCACTCAGCCATAAAAACTGATGATAGTCAGTTCATGTTGCAAGTTAAATAACAATTTATCAATCTATACGACAAATTTAAGATGATATTCAGAGACAAAGCCACATAGATATGCCCTGATTTGTCCCAACACCCAGACCAGAAGGATACCATATTGCCATCACAAAATATATTTTATTTTCCTGCCTGCACTGCAATCTACAACCTGGCTGCAGTGTGATAACCCAGAAAGCAACGTGCTCTGATTGTCATCTTACATGCCAAAGGGACCCAGAGAAAAAGCAGTTGGAGTCAAATTTGATCTGAAAAAGATGGAAGAAATAAAGAGTGAGCTTCTGAAGGTTATCTATGGGCTTCTTTTGCCCATAAGGATCATTTCATAATAAGACACAGAGCTTCAAGTTTAAGCCAACTAAATATCTTGCATTAGCACTTTTGTTGGAATTCAGAAGAGGGACCGGAGAGATATTGATCCCACTGCAGGCATTTTGGTGTGTATCGCTCGCTTGTTCACATGCTAATCCAGCAAACTCAGTGCCACATCTCTTCTCCTGGTATCTCACCTTATTGTTTTACTAATGTCACATTGCTCATCTCCACTGTGTCCCCAACTTCCCTTTAGTATAAGGTGAGAAACTAAGAGAATCTTTTTCAACAGGCTTAGGATTTTATAAGCAATTAGTTGATACTTGATCCTTACCATTTCTTTCTCCACTGTGTTTTGTTTTAGCTTCAGACATGATCCTGAGCACACAGCACACGCAGCACATGGGCATAAGATTTATTTTAAGTAAGTTTGATCGCTTTTCTGGATATCCCTGTGCCAGTACCCAATCAATTTATACATAATAACGCCATTAGATTTTACAAATTGTTTCATACTTCTCGTTGATGCTATTGACTTAACACATTTACTCTATCAATACACCCTTCAGTAAACGCCAGAACAACTGACAACCTTAAACATATTAATCTAGAATGCTTTCCCATTAAAGTATTAGAAGTGGTTGGCATTATGTGATAATCTAATTAAAAACAAGCTATGTTTCTATAGATGTTGTAGTTAGAGTGAAAAGAAAAAAAAAAATGTAAGTCCTTGTCTAAAATCTTCAATTACATTTTTGGCACTAGAAGAGAAACTTAATTACCTTTTGCCTTCAAGAAGTTTAATTTTTGTCAGCCCCTGGTGAGTTCAGAAGTGCTTAGGGGAAGAGACTGATACAGTATTTCCAGAATAACAAAGGAAGAAATCTTTCTTAAAAATTCTCAGTAGAATTGACTGACTATAAAACAAGGGATTTGGAAGCTTCAAGGAGAGGAAATGTCAGCTTGGAAGCAAATGATTCACCTTGCCAATTTAAAAAGACTTTAACCATTTGCCTGTTACGCCAGATACTGTGCTAAGTCAGTTATCTGTGGATGGTGAGCAAAAAGAAATCACCAGCCACTCTTTCCTTTGAAAGTTAGTGTAACCTCATTAAGGCCAGGAGAGAAGAAAGGTCAGAGCTTTTAGGATTCTTTTCCAGACCTTTCTCTCTACCATTTTGGCTTGGGGGCCAGCTGATATGCTTAACATGCAGGCAACATCTCTGATCCCCAGGAGACAATCCTCTCTGCTCCAGGGGGAAGTCTACTCATCAGTAACAAGAGCACAAGATATCTTTAAAGGTTGCCTTGAGTATTAAATAGACAACATCTGTAAAATGCTCATCCGTTAGCTCTGGTTTCTGCTTCTGCATGTAGGGAAAGTGGAAGTCACCACTTCTTACCCACAAGTGAAAAGCTAAACAGACTGGAAAAATCAACAACTCTTCTTAGATCTGTAAAGAAGTGAGGTTACAAGGCCACCTGCTACCCCCAAAATTGAAGGGACCACCAGGTGAATACAGAGAATCACAATTCACTGTAGCAAAAACTCAGGAGCTGAAATATCTTTGGGACCAGTGCCAAGTAAGAAAATTAGAATTGTAAATGATGAATTGCTCAAGCCTCAACGTGGACAAGTTGCAGAGATAAAAAGTTTAGTGTTACCTGTTGAAGCTCCACAAGGTTTTCATGTAAATATCAAAGAAATATTCTGTTGTGCTTCTGGCAGGAGAGAAGAATAAGTCATTTCAAACATACCAGAGCACTCTGTTCTCTTTAGCAAGGAGAACCTATTTAACCAAAGCTTAACCTGGTGAGATTTTTATCGAGCCTAACTAACCTGGCGGAGGAGGGGGAAGAAAACCTTAAATCCTGCAAATTCTATTCAGTCTATTTAATGGTGAGAAAATACTAAGAAGCACTTATGTAGTTCACAATTTACAGGCATATGCTCACTAAAGGACTGAGACCTACTCCCATGATTACCACACACACAGATCCCCTGCACACCTTACTACCAACGTCCTTTTTACAGAACTTCCTTTTACCCAGTACATTATCTCCAGTTATCGAGAAAAAAATTGCAAGGCGTAAAGGCAAAAACATGCAGTTTGAAGAGACAGAGCAAACACTGGAACTGGACATGCCAGGGATATTAGATTTATCAGACCAGGAATTTCAAACAACTATGATTAATATGCTAAGGACTCTAGTAAGTAAAGTAGACAATATGCAAGAACACATAGACAATGCAAGCAGAGAGATGGAGATCCTAAGAAAGAACCCAAAAGAAAGAGGAGCAAAAAATATGCTCTTGATGGACACAGATGAGGAAAGAATCTCTGAACTTTAGGATGTCAATAGAATCCTCCAAAACTGAAAACAGAACAAAACTCAAAAAGAAAAAATACAGGATATCTAAGAATTTGTACAAATGGTGCAAAATATGTGTAATGGAAATACGAGAAGGAGATGAGAGAAGAAAATAGAAGAAATATTTTAAGCAATAATGACTGAGAATTTCCTTAAATTAAAGTCAGACACAAAACCACAGATCCAGGAAGCTTGGAGAACACCATGTAGTATAAATACCAAGAAAAAAAACTAAACTAGGTATCACACATTCAAACCACAGAAAATCAAAGATTAAGAAAAAATCCTGAAAGAAATCAGAGGGGAAGCGGCAACTTACCTATGGAGGAACAAGGATAGGAATTATACCCGACTTCTCAGAAACTGTACAAGCAAGAAGAGAGTCGAATATTTAAAGTGTTGAGAGTAAAACAACCCACCAACCTAGTGCCCTCTGAAATAATCTTTCCTTCCAAAGTGAGAAGAAATAAAGACCTTCTTGGGCAAACAAAACTTCAGAAAATTTGTAGCCAGTAAATCTTCCTTGCAAGAAATGTCAAAAGAAGTTCTTTACAGAAAAAGGAATTAATATAGGTCAGAAACTCGGGGCCACATAAAGAAGAAAAGAACATTAAAGAAGGAACAAGTGAAGGTAAAACACCAACTCTTCATTTGTTATCCTTAATTGATCTAACAGGTAACAATTTGTGCAAAATACTAGTGGCAGCAGTGTATTCAATTATGAATGCATACGCGAAGGGTCTAGCCTGTTATTTGAAAGTGAACTTGCATTAGTTGTAAATATATGTTGCAAGGAGCTTCCCAGGTGGCGTCAGTGGTAAAGAACCCACCTGCCAATGCAGGTTAAGAAACAAGGGTTTGATCCCTGGGTCAAGAAGATCCCCTGGAGGTAGGCACAGCAACCCACTCCAGTATTCTTGCCTAGAGAATCCCCATAGACAGAAACGCCTGGCCGGCTGCAATCCATAGGATCTCAAAGAGTCAGACAAGACTGAGGCAAATTAGCACATACACACATTTATTGCAAGCTCCAGGGAATGCTAAAAACTTTTTTTAAAAGTAAGCTTAACTAATATGCTTACAAAGGAGAGAAAATGGAGTCACATAAAATCTCAGTTAAAGCCACCAAAGGTGGGGGGCAGAGGGGCGAGACTAGAAGCAACAAAGAACAAGGGAACAGATAGAAAACAATAATATATGTTAGATATAATCCAATTATATCAATAACTTCTCTGAATGTCAATGATCTAAATGCACCACTCTAAAGACAGAGGTTGTCAAAGTGGCTCAAAAAACAAGATCCAACTGTATGTTGTTTACAAAGAAACTTATTTACATAGAAAACATCATAAATTAAATGATGGAGGGAGAAAGATATGCTTTGCTAACAGTAATCTAAAGAAGGCAGGAGAATAATTTCAGACAGATCAGACTTCAGAGCAAGGGAAGTTCTAAGGGATAAAGAGGGGCTTTAAGTCTGATAAAGGGGTCAATTCTCTAAGAAGACATCACAATTCTTAAGGAGTATGTACCTAAAAATAGGGCATCAAAATATGAGAGGGAAAAACTGACAGAACTGCAAGGAAAAATACATGGGTCCAGTCTCACAGTTGGAAATTTCAATATCCTGCTCAGAAAAAGACAGATCTAGCAGGCAGGAAATCTGTAAGGACACAGTCAAACTCAACACCTCCATCAGTGAATTGGGTATGATCGAATCTATAGACTACTTCTTCCAACAGCCGCAGAATACACATTCTTTTCAAACTCGAAGGGAACATTCACCAAGACAGCCCACACTCTGAGCCAAATGAGGCTTATCCCTAAGGGTGTAGATGTGGAAAGAAGTAGTTGTCATTGCTATGGTCGTCATTATTATGTTTAGGAAGCGGCGTGAGAGGAAAACATTTAAACCCATAGTTCTGAGTAGAACTACATTCTCGGACATTGGAAGCAGATCAAACACAAGTACAGTCTGTTCTGCACAACAGTTCACACACGGTCATTAAATGAGGGAACCATATCTATATAATGAGCTACTTTTTCGGTTCATTGGTGAATTTTCCTAGGAAAAGGAGATAGAACAGAAAGAACTTCCAGCATGAAAGGAAAGATCTTGAACAGTGCCTGCTGCCCAAGCAGAGAGCCCTTTCAGCTCAGTTTTAAGAAACCTTAAGATACGTGCCTGCGGTGAGGGCTCCCCTCCCATCACCTCCAGCCTCATAGCGCCCCCTGCTGGTGGCAGGTGCGCTCAGGGGCTCACTTCCAAAAGCGTTCTCTGTGTCCACAGGCCAGGTGTCTGCGCCCTGTTGGTTTTGTGCATTTTAGCATCCATGAGGCCTTTTCCAGCCAAGGTAGCAATTCTTGTTTTCATAAGGTGTGTGGTTACAGAGTTGTACAGGTTTTGAACTGCCTACTTCTAATCCTGATTTCTCCATAAATTCTCTTATGTTTAATACACAAAGTGCTTTTTTTTTTTCTACAAATGCATATATTGTTCTGTAGCAGAAGGATCTACATCTTATTTCCAGCAAAAGGATTTTCATTACATGAATAGCCCTATTTGCAAGAAAAGGCTGAATGCCAAACATTTATTTCTAAACAGAACAATTATCTGTAAATCCTGTATATCAGGTTCCCACTAGGCTCAGAGCTCAGTGCTACTGCCATAGAGAATCAGAGCCTCGCGAGTCATCAGTTCTGCCCTTTGTGACCTTACAAACTGCCAATGGGGGCTTGCAGGTACTTGTGCTGGGCAAGTGTAAGATGCAAGGCATTTTACGTTCTGTGACAACTCGATCACACAAGTAATTAGTGCTCTGGACACGCAAAGGAAGAGAGATTGCTCTCTGGGCTAAGCGACTAGGCACATCTTTAGAATAAAAAAGTTCTTTACTTGGATTATTCATTCAACCAACCAAAATATCTATTGAGCACCTATTGTGCCCTAATCTCTGTGCTAGGTGCTGGAAATCCAAGGAAGATCAAGTCAAATATTGGCCCTTGTGCTCACGGAGTTCACAGGGAAGACAAACCTTAAATAAAGAAATGTAAGAATTATTTAATTTCTATTTTACTGAGAGATCAACATAAAGAAAAAAAAGCCTTGAAGTCAGAGGACATTTTACTAGAGGGGTGAGAAGAGAGGAGGTCATTCTTGGGGATTCTGTTAGATGGTTTTCCATGTACTTAATTGTCATAACCTCAGGCCTCTCAGTTCCACGGCAGCCAGGGAGCCCTCGGTTCCTTCCCAGATGGCCACCGTGGTGCTGCAACATTTCGCATCAGTTCATCCTGAATGCTAGTCATAAACTCTTTGATGAAGGATCCTCCTCGCCAAGGAGCATTGAAACTGCGGTCTTCCTTCTTCTCTTGCTCTCGTACTTAGGAATCACTAGTCATCCGGATACCCTATCAGTACATTTGCTCTTGTTACTCAGAGCTGCCTCCTCATATCAAGAGGCAAAAATGCTGCCTTGAACCTGGGCTCACACACTCAGTCCTTGAAAAGTCTGGGTAAGTATCACACCCCCAGCTTTGTATGGGAGAGTTGCTTAGGAAAGAGCCCTGGACATCTGAGCTAAAGGAACCCCACTATTTATTGGGGCAGAGGATGGGGGGAGAGTGGGAGGGTATGGGATAACTTGTTGATGTGCTAATTTGGTCTTGTCCTTACAGTGTCTTTTTCCTCACACTCATCTCCGCCTGCAATTCCATGCAGGTAGCTGGGCTTTTGTGCTTCCTGAATCTAGAGAAAGTTGTTCTGCTAGGCAAAACAGACAGACAGACAAAGCTTCTGGAAGACAATGTCTCTTTCATTCTCTTATGAAAGTCTGAGTTTTTGAAGAGCTTGGGGTGGGCAGTTCAGAGCGGATGGTAGCAGGTATTCCAAAAGAAATGGGAGAGAACTTAGAGCTTCTGCAGGGAAAAAGGTGCAGCAGAGAAGAACTGAGACGGCCCGAATTTGATTGGAGGGTTGCTGGGTTTCCATTCACGGCTGGCTCCCTCACTTCCTTTGAGAGGCAATGAAGTGGGGGGTACACCTAAATTCAGGCCTTAAACAAGAGTTTTCCTTTCCCCCAGCCTAGCTCAGAATTCCAGAGCTCCTGGAAGTCAGACCCACTATGTAGTCTTGGACTCTGATCCTCAGCTCCATATAAGACCTACCCTTTCTCAATAAAGACTCATACATGACCCTGGAAATAGATGGGGAAAGTATGCTAATAATCTCACCCGAGATTAAACTTGCACCAGCCTTGTGGAATTGGGGGGGGGGGGAGTTGAAATCAGATGTGATTTGATTTCAAATAAGTAAAGTTTTATGACAAGCATTTTGGACATATCTGTCTTCACAGCCTGAGTCATACCCACTATACTTAATCTCTTTTTCCACTCTTTACTTTGTACAACTAAATAATTAATTGCCTTGATAGCCTGTCACTATGTTGTTCTTTAATTGTTAAGCATGTGTTAATAATTCAGAAATTTGCTGGTGACCTCCCAACACTTCCATGATTCTCACAGGCCTCAAAGCTCTTTAAATGTCTGTCGTTCTTGAATCCAGAGTCAGTTAAAAGCTTTCTGGTTTGGTCCACTCTCTAGAAGGCATCTTGTTTGCCAGTAAGGTCCTAGGGTTAAATGGAAGACAGAGTTCAAGGATTTTGAAGCTCCGATTCAATCATAATCAATGAGTGTAAGAGATTCAGACATGTCACCGTTGAGTCCATTCACCTGGCCCTGGGGAGTGCCTTTTTTACTTTTTTTTTTTTTAAAGCTAGAGAACTCTGTCATTGCAGAAACTTCACTCCTGGGATTTAGGGTTGCCAGACCCTATTAGTCGATTTAATCCCCATTTCAAACAGCAATAGGTGAGAATGAATGGATGAAGTGGTTACATACAGCTTCCAGGAGGTTAGCGCTCCATTTTGTTCTCTGGTCATTTCCCCACACCATGCTCTGTTCTTGGGGCAGCTTGATGCAGTGGTAGTTGAGCTCCAAAGAGGAGTCACCCTTCCTTCTGCTATGAAATCTCATCAGATTTCCAAGCACTGGGTGGTCAGGGGGGAACGTTTATTACTTCGGTACGGATTTAGTATAGATAGAAGTCTATCAGGCTATCAGGTCTTTGTCATATGCATAGATTATATGGTTTTAAAGATATAAAAGATCTAAAACATTAATAAAATAAAACTCCACTTTACAAATAAACTAAGGACAAGAATCTTGTCCAAGACCAATTAGAATGGGTATGGAGAAAACTGGGGCATGGACCCAAGTCTCAATCTGGTGTTGTATTTGTGTCACTCTCTCTTCAACTAGTCAAAAATAATTCTACTTTATTTCTAACCCTTCCCTGAATCTCAAAGATTTGCTTTTTTTGCTTGCATCTAATTTTCTCTGTGGCGTTTTGGGAGCCCTCCAGGAACTGAGCATCAGCAGGAAGATTATTTTAAGCTGAAAAATCTTGGTATTCGGCAAGCTTTGAATATCATTAATTTCCATATGTTCTGAATGTTATTAGACGTTTTTCATGTGTTTTTATCCCCCATATCATTTCCTTCTTGTGTTCTCTCCTGACTGGGACAGTATCGCCTACCTAAGTAAAATGTTCTGTTGCTTTAGTGCACTACTGTTCTTAAATGATATTTAACATTTGACATCTGGGATCTATGTCTGCTGCATAAGTGGCTCTGAGCCAGACTCGATTTGCTGCTTTCATCAAACTATTTGTCAGCCTTTGAAGTTGGGACATGCAGTATTATCCGTTTGTGATGTCATTGCACTAGGCAGAACTTTAAAAGTTAAATCCTTTAAATATTCATGATGAACATTTTTGTCAAATACTAAGGATCACCAAAATTAGTTGTGGCACTGACTGCTGAAATGAAATGATACCTAATTCTGAGGATCAGTCCAAAAGGTTGGTTCTCATCTCCTACGTGATTCAAGCACCAGCACTCTGTATCAGCAGATATCAGAAGTGACCCCTCGGGTTACAGAGTACCATGCTCTTAGCAGGATGCAAAAGATGTTAGGCAGGCCTGGAGTTTTCCCTGAAAATCATCAGAGACTTTTAGGAACAGACCTAAGCACTAAAGGGCCACCACTTCTTACTCCAAGGACCTTGAGGATGACCCAGCAGAGGCAATTTCAAGAATCTCTAATTGAAATTGCTACCTCCAAGAAATATCCCCACTCCCATGTTCATTGCAGGATTATTCACAATAGCCAAGATACGGAAACAATTTAAGTGTCCTTCAATAGAGGAATAAAGAAACTGTGGTATGTATGTTCAAAAGAATATCATCCAGCCATAAAAAGAAGGAAATCTTGCCATTTGTGACTACATGAATGGACTTGAGGGCATTATGCTCAGTGAAATAAAGTCCAACAGAGAAAGACAAATACTGTATGATTTCATTTATATATGAAACATAAAGATGCCAAACTCATAGGAACAGATAGTAGAGTGGTGGTTGCCAAGGACTAGGGGGAGGTGGGAGGGAAATGGGAAGATAACAGTCAAAGGGTACAAGCTTCCAGTTATAAGACAAGTAGGTTCAGCACGGTGACTCTAGTTAATGATACTTCTTATATACTTGAAAGTTTCTAAGAGAGTAGATCTTAAATGTTCTCACCACCAAAAAAAAAAAAAAGAATTATGTGGGTAGTGGAGGTATCGTGGACTTTGTGTGTATGCTCAGCTGTGTCTGACTCTTTTGTGACCCCTTGGACTGTAGCCTGCCAGGTTCCTCTGTCCATGGGATTTTCCAGGCAAGAATACTGGAGTGAGTTGCCATGGCCTGGCTCTAAGTTTTTTTCCCAAGCCAGGAATCAAACCCACGTCTCTTGCAACTCTTGCGTTGGCAGGGGATTCTTTGTAACTACTCCACCAGGGAAGCCCAGATGGAGGTGCCAACTAACTTTATTGTGGTAATCATTGCCCAATATATAAGTGTATCAAATCATCAAGTTCTATACCTTAAACTCACACAATGCTATATGTCAATTTTATATCAATAAAGAGAAAAAAATTAAAAGGAAAAAATATAGGAGAATTCCTTTGGGAAACATAAAAGAATCCTTAAAGAAGGCTTTACTGTGTAACCAAGTAACTATGTAACAATGACAAGATACGAAAGCGTGTCATAAGCTCTTTAAGAGCCTGGAATGTGAACTGCCTTGGCACAAGACAAAGTGGGCCATCCATCATTTTCCCTACCAAAAAGCTCATGTCCATGTTTCTGGCAGGAGTAAGATACAGCTCAGATAAAGTATTAATAAAACTGAAAAACTAAAAAAGACCTCCATTCTCCCATGGGAACCAATCAACTTTCTTCACTCTATGAGGGACAGACATACTAAAAAAATTCCTACAACATGAAAGATATCACCACTAAAAATGTTTGTTAGTCTCTGCCTGTATTCAAGGATCCATGTAGTAAATTTCAATTAAGAGTTAGTGATCTAGGGAGAAAACTCACCTCCAGGTGAATGAGTATGTATCCTTTTTATCATCAGATGATTAAAGTTTAGTCCTCATTTCATTTTACATTGTTGATTGCCTAAGAACTCATTACTAAAGTGAGTGTTATAATAATAGTAGCTATTTTAGCCTGGGTTTATCATTTCATATATAAGTTTTCACTCCTTATTATATGAGTCTAATTACTTTTCTTTCTTTTATTGTCACTCATCTCAAAGATGCTTTAGAAATAGGCAGGGTCTAAATAATAACTACATTAAAAAATTAATAAGGGCAATCTAAAAGACACATTAATCCCAACTTAATTCCAAACTCTGTTGTTTGCACAGGTCACAGTCAACTTCCACACACCTTGAAAGCAAAAGTGTTACTTGCTCACTCATGTCTGACTCTTGTGACCCCATGGACTATATAGTCCGCCAGGCTCCTCTGTCCATAGGATTCTCCAGGCAAGAATACTGGAGTGGGCAGCCCTTCCCTTCTCCAGGGGAATCTTCCCGACCCAGGGATCGAACCTGGTTCTCTTGCATTGCAGGCAGAGTCTTTACCTTCTAAACCACCAGGGAAACCTTAGCCTGTGAGATAAGTCAGCCTGAGAGGGCTAGCCAGATGGTTGTTGTGGGAATCCTGTCCAGCCAGTGAGAGGAGTGAGCAAGAAGGCAGGCA
The DNA here is from genome assembly GCF_054371585.1 of Giraffa tippelskirchi. NCBI lineage: Eukaryota > Metazoa > Chordata > Mammalia > Artiodactyla > Giraffidae > Giraffa > Giraffa tippelskirchi. The sequence goes on from NC_137275.1 coordinate 195,196,649, forward strand.
GAGAGACATAGATTTCCCCCCACCCTCAAGCCAAGGTGGCTGTGGAAGCAGAAAGGAAACAGCTAGGGTTGGGCATGAGCCACCTCATCTGCATGGAAGTTTTTTAGATTCACTGATCTCAAAAACATTTAGAGCTGAAATTGAAGGAATCGGGGTGTATCACACTGTCTACAACATGGAATGTTGTCCAGCGGAATAATGCTCACAGATGCAAACGGGAAAGACAAGGTGTTTGCCTCCACGTCGACTACATTCCTATCACACGCATGATGGTTTCTGCTTGGAACAATATGAAATTTTTAGAGCCTTGATTCCTTCCTTCCTTCCTACCTTCCTTCTTTTCTTCATTTCTTCTTTTTTCCCTTCCTTCCTTACCTGCTCCTTCCCTGTTGTTCCTGGGACAGAGCCAAGTGTCTGTGGGGATACTGCTGTGGGTGGTCTCTATGAGACGCTGGCAGCTGTGTAGGATTCCAGACAGGCTGGCTGGTTTCTTATCCCAACATCAGGCACAGTCTGTGCTCAGCAAGGGTGCGTGAAACTGATTTGAGTCCTTTCCAAGAGACCATGGAGATTATAGAATCCAAAGAGCAACGAAATCTACAAAATACTCAGTGTACCCATTCATTTCAAAACAGAAACCATGTCAAGGGGTAGGGGGAGTCAAGAATAATTCCCTATCTAGGCCATTCAGATGTGAGTGCTCCATAAATGGTCACTCAATAAAGATGAACTTTGATGAGAAAGGTGAAAATCAAACAAAGCATTAAATAAATACAGTCAACAGAAATTTCTTTTTCAAGCATATATCAAATGCAGTGCTTCATTTGGATTCAGATGTGTATATAGTTCAGGTTGACTGATAAAAGGTGACTTAGGGACACACAGAAAGTAATTGCATCCCTGACACTAAGTGTAAAAGGCAATGACGGTCTTTATAAATCTGGGTAAGGCATTTATGTCCCTTGAAAGACAGTCATGGAATGGTTCTATCATTCTTTAAACAAGTGAGCTCTGGTCTCTCCCCCACCCCCAACTCTCTGTGCTCTGTGCAGTCAGTGACACAGATGGTATTACTTTTTAGGAAGAGGACTGCCTCCAATATTAGTCTTCCAAGCTAAAATGTGATTTAAAACCTCTCAACCAGCACTTTATTCGTGGCAAGATGCATCGCCTATCCCCTGAGAAGTCATGAGTACAGTCTCCCTTTAAGGGCACTTAAAGTGGACTGAAATTGAATAATCTTTGCAATTTACTATGGCTATTTCCCTCTGGTTGAGAATAAAGCTGGAGATGCAGAGAGCTCAGAGAATCACAGCAAGCCAAAGATTTGGGGTTTGGAGAAAAGCCCACCATCATTTCCACTCCTTATAACCACCCACCTTCAGGCCACAAATGAAAGAAAAGTATCTGTGCCCACAGATAATTTGAATGATTTCTCTGAATGTGACTCATTTAGATGAAACATGTGGAAACTCACTTTGGCAAAAATGAACCAGGGAAGGTGGGGGTGGGGCAGGAGGGAAAAAAATAATCCATTTGACTAGATTACATCAAAAGCAAGATTTTTTGGGGATGCCTCTTAAACATTACTTATATCCTCAATGGATTATTCCACATTTATAAAACAGCTTATGTTCCATATAGACCTTAGAAATTGTTATGCTTCTTTTCATTTGAATTCAAAGGAGACACAAGGAAATCTCTAGATGTAAAATGTGATTATGTTCCGGAATTTGCAATACTGAATTTTTTCACTGGGCTGACTGAAAGAAAGTGAAATTGTTCATTGCTCAGTCATGTTCAACTCTTTGTGACCCCATGGACTGTAGCCAGGTTCCTCTGTCTATGGGATTCTCCTGGCAAGAATACTGGGGTAGGTAGTCATTCCCTTCTCCAGGGGATCTTCCCAACCCAGGGATCAAACCTGGGTCTCCTGCATTGCAGGCACATTATCGCCCGAGCCACTACCATAATCAAATTATATGGATTCACCCAATCTCCATTTCCTTGGTGTGGGGTAGGTTTACCCCACATTACACAAGTTGTGCTCCTTAAGGACTTTATCCCTTGACTTACTGGTATTACTGGAAAAGTTGTATCAACATATAAACTAGTCATGATAAGAACTACTGGCCCAAATGTTGTGATATATATGAAGTCACTCTTATCCTCAACATGACATCAACAAAATGCACGTAAGAAAGTAGTTATACTCAGTGTCATGCAGCATGCTGCATCAATAAAATTATATGTCTGTTCCATCCTTATTTTGAGGAGCATGCAATATCTGGTGGCCACAGATAAAGTTACAGATATAAGTTAGAATCATTCCACCAAAGCCCTTGAGTGCACCTTAAGGAAGGGGCTCCTCATCTTTAGAGGCAGGGTTTGTGGCAAATGCTGCGACTCCTCCTCTCATATCCCTTAGATCCTACCATCTCTTTGTGCTTTGGATGACCTCCACCTGCATCTCTGGACTTGAGAGCTTTTTCCAGAGGCATAGAGGCCAGGAGTGCTGGAAAATTAGCACATCTCCAAAGCAACCCTCACCAATGACCAATGGGAGTTGAAGGATAAATACCTCAGCTTCCTCACCTCTAAGTGGAATCATTTTGGAGCATGTGCTTTCTCCTATTTCCCAATTTCCCCAAGATTAAGTTCCAATTGCTCACCTTGGTAACTAGTGTACCAATTCATCCTTGATTGACTGCCTTCCCATCCCTGTATCACTTTCCTCATCCTTGTCAATGTTCCATGCAACTCCTAAAGAAGCTCTTTGCACCTGAATCTTTGCCTCAGGTCAGCTTCAGAGGTAACACAACTTAGGACAAGGTGAGTCCACCCTCTAGGTTTGTCAGGAAATGCATCAGTGAGGAGCCACATCTGGATAGGATAAAAAAAATAAAAAGGAAAGTACTCATCTCTTCTATGACCAAACTTGGTTGTGCTGGTGTGACAGACACTGCTGGTTACATACTCTTCAGCAATTATTCCTCCCTCCATTGTCAATACAAATCAATTTGGTTTGGCCACAACAAGCTCAGAGTAGCTAAACCCCTCCCTCAGCCTCTGAGGATGAGCCAAGCTCCGTGCAAGTCAACGGGACTGTTCTATTACCATTTGCTGATAATCTTCAGGGAAAGGCAGTTGACTGAGTACCAGTCCGTGAGGCATAAGTAGGACTTTGCTGAGGAGATCTTTGTCTTGTAAATAAACAGAGAGCTAGAAAGAGGGAGAGCTTCTTTTTTGGCCTTCACCTTCCTTCCTATTTGGGGCATCTTTGGGGGATGCTTGGAGTTATTGTAGTCATCTTATCCCGTGAGAGAAAAGTTGTTATATTGCTAAACCAACCCCAAAATTTCCTACCTCCAGACTTCACTTGTGTAAGATAAAAGTTAGTCAAGATTTCTGTTGCTGACACCCCATGTCTCCTGATTAATGCAGATGCAGTTCTAGAAACCAAGTCAATAAGGAAGGATGGCTGCAAGGAAAAGGACCCAAAATAGCAGTGGAAATAGGAAGTCCCATATCATACTTTTCCTGTGTATCATTTTCATGCTGCTGCTGCTGCTAAGTTGCTTCAGTCGTGTCCGACTCTGTGCGACCCCAATAGACAGCAGCCCACCAGGCTCCCCGTCCCTGGGATTCTCCAGGCAAGAACACTGGAGTGGGTTGCCATTTCTTTCTCCATATAGTTCACTTTAAATGTTTAAAATGAAGAAGACTGATGTTAATATTCCATTTCTCTCCTGGGAGACTCCTCCCAGAACTGTCTCTATGTGGTAACAAAATGTTTAACCCAGTTTGGGTCCTCAGGCCTGCTTCCACCTCTGCCTGAATTCCTTCCCCTGCAGGTTCCTCCCTCACTTCCTTCAGGCCTCTGCTGGACTGTCACCTCCTCAGTGACAATCCCCCATGAGACGACATTAGCTTTTATCTCATCATCTCTTCTCAAGGAGAAAATATATGGGGTAAAATGAGATTCATGCCATGAAGCAGGAAGGTTATTACTGTCATTATAATTGGTGCATTAAAGCTTATAATGTGGCCCAGAGTGACCAGGTTATTAAAAGCTAATGCTACAGATTCATGCACCATCAAAGAGACTAGCTGGGTTGATGCAAGATGCCATTTTCAAATATGACCCACATGGAATTATTGGGTCCTTATTTTAAAGTCCTTTTAGCGACCTATTTCCAATAATAGTAGTTAATATTAAGGAATCATCCTTTTGGTTGATCAAATTTCTTGCAGAGTTTTTCTGCTTTCCTTTTATGTTGAGAAGATGGGACACATGTCTTAACTTCCATATTTTAAAATTGTCACCAAATCACGTGTTTCCCCTTAGGAGGGGAAAGGAGGAGAAGAATAGCTCTGGGCCAACATATCTCCTCTTTTCTTCAAATCTCTACTTGGATGACATAAAGCACCCAAACTCCATACCACATATGCAAGTCTTAAAAGCTATTCATACATCCCTCTCCTTGGCCTTTCTCTACCTGTAGAAGATAGAAAGCTAAAATACTGCATTTCCAAGCCTCCATTCAGCTAAGGGAGGCCATGAAACTTAGATTAGGCCAATGTGATGTCAGAAAAGTTCCTGGGGAAGAGAATCCTTCCCAAGTAAAAGGGAAAATCTTTGCTAGGATACAGCCCTCCACCTCTTGGCCCTTCTGCCTATTTTCTACTTGTAAAACAGGTACAAGGGCAGGGTCACAGCAGCCATCTTGAACCATGAGGAGATAAGCAAAGGGGTAAAGGGCTACACATCACAGTAGGTAGACAAGAAAGAACCTCACTATCCCTGGACTGCTGAGTTACTTTTTAAGTCCTAGAGTGTGTTACTATAGACGCTCTGTTCTGCAAACCACACACACTCCTAACTGGTACTTTCCATTCCAGTAGAACTTTCTGTTCTTTGCAGCTGATCACTAACATAAGGACAGGGACTGAACTCATGAAACCCTCTCTCACTTGGCCCCCTTTCCATTATCTTTTTTTACAGTAAATAACATTTACATCCTCCTGAACATATAAGCCATAAACCTAGGAGCTATTCTTGACAATATTCCCCCTTTCATGTCCATATCCAAGTCACCATGGCCTAAATGTCCAACCACAATCATCATCTTAATCCCCAGTTCCAGATACCACTGTCCTTCATCAGAGTGACTGTGACAGCCTCCTTGATTGTCTCCCTATCAATATGAGGTCCTCACATTGAAGGAAATGAACAAACAGGGAAGGTGTCTTGAACTAGAGAGTCTCAGTTTGAAAAGGTCAAGTCTTGCCTCAAAGGGAAGTTATTCTTTCCTTAATGGTTCTCTCAGTCATTGGGTCACAAGGATTTATCTCTTCCCAACTCCACATCTAAATAATGTGACTCAACCAAAGGAAACAAGGATTGGAGAGAGACTATATTTTGTGGGAGTGAGAGAATAAATATGTGTTCCTGAGGTAAGGAACTCTTTTCAGCCTAGAATCTGGAAAAGGAGCTTTGTCTAGTTACCCTATAATGGTGATCAGAATTGAATGGAGAAAAACAAGGTGAGTAACATGTAACATTTTTCTCTACCTTCATCCAAAGTTGCTGAACTCCGTTTAACTCTATCCCTTTCAAGAGCCCAATTTGGGGGGTCAGAAACCACAGATTTAAGCCTCCAATCTGCACTGTATGAACTTGGTGACATAGGTGGTCATTTTAGCCTCTCTGAATCACATATTTTACTTTGGCAGCTAGAACAAGGTACTCAATTGGTAAAGATTGAACCCATGCAGAAACGTGCCAAGAATCAATGAGGTTATATATATGAACCCCATCTATGCATTACAAAGCTTGTATACACATTAGTTCATTTGTTTGGACTTCTCATTCCCCAAACTCTACACTCTCTTCACTGTATTTAGAAACCATAGAGTTATGTCTTCTTTCACTCTTAATGAAAGAAGGCAATTCTCCCAAGGGCCACACCCTGAGTACCAGCCAGCTTTCCTGAAACTCCAGACTTTCTCTGTTGGCTTCCCCCTCTTTCACATGGCATTTCCTCAAGCCCCTCATGAAACTATCTTCCCTGGATCTGATTCAATGGTGTCCTGGGGAACAATTTACCCCCAGAAGTAAATTCCAAGTTCTACTCACAGGCACTAACTGCTTATCATACAACTTTCAGGATCTTTTACACAAAACTAAGTGTGATGGGGAGAGACGTACTGACTTTCTTTGAGCAGAAGGTCAGGGCATCTTGTGTGTAAATCTGTGTTTGAGATCACCAATCCCAGTGGAGGATGTGGCATCTGCAGTTGTGACACGTACCCTATGTGAGACAGCCCACGGTGTTCCTGGAACCAGCCCCAAATCCTCACCACCAACAATGCAGTAACTCATGGCGGTGGTTTGGGTGTTAAGTCATGTCCTACTCTTGCTACTGCATGGACTGTAGCCCACCAGGCTCCTCTGTCCATGGGATTCTCCAGGCAAGAATACTGGAGTGGGTTGCCATTTCCTTCTCCAGAGGATCTTCCTGACCCAGGGATCAAACCCAGGTCTCCTGCATTGCAGAAATATTCGTTACCCATTGAGCTATGAGGGAAGCCCCAGTAACTCATGTGTACTGTTTAAAGTGCCCATGTTTGCTCACAAGGTGATTAAAATAAACTACGTGATGAGTGTCTGTATATACGTGTGTGTGTGTGTGTGATGTGTTAGAATATTTGCAGCTTGTCAAATTTTTATTGGTATTAACTATGTTTGCAAAGTGTTCAATTTCTCATTCTGGAGAAAGGATAGTAACTATTTTAATTATCGGAGATTCCCACTGAAATAAATTTTAAAGGGATGGTAGACATGCAGCCAGAGTTGTGTTTTGTTTATCCAGTTGCCACAAGTCACAGAGGTTGATACCCCCAAAATTTCTTTATTTGATCATCTATATTGATTGAGAAGACTCCAATTCAGAGATGTGGAAATGGGAGGATCTTTCCCAACCTTGCCACTTCCCATCCCAAAATGAACTTTGAGTCTGAGGATGAGGGGTGAAACACTGTCTTCCCATGGGCTAGTATCTCTCACTTGAAAAGGATCTAAGAATCCACTCATGAAAGAATGCTGAAGCATCTCAGGTCCACTGGAATATTCCAATAATTAAAATACAACACCTCTTGGACTTTTCAACATGCTAAAAATGAACTTAAAGAAAAGCTAATCTAATCACCTCTTTTCACAGGTAAGGAAGTCTGAGACCCAAATGATGCAATGCGCAGAGGTGAACCCAGTCTCATGTTTCCGACAGGTCCTCTCCCAGACCTGCTAGTTCACCCAGAATGGTTGTTAAAGGTCATTCACAAAGAAGCACTCTTTGCTTTCAGCCTTCAGCCTCTGAAGATCCCCTCTGGAGCCATATTTAACATGCCATCTCCTTTCTGTCTGCTTATTCTACTGTAACAAAATATCATAAACTGGGTGGCTTAAACAGTAGAAATTTATTTGCTCACAGTTATGGAAGCTAGAATTCCAAGATCAAGGTGCCAACAGGGTTGATGTCTGGTGAGAGTTCTCTACCTTGGTTGCAGTTGGTTGCCTGCTCCTATGGCCTTGCCCCTGTGTGTGCATGTGGGAAGAGAGAAATAGAGAGAGAGAGAGAGAGAGACCTTCCCAATTTTTATAATGCAAACAGTTCTATCAGGTAAGGACTCAACCTCACTTAACATTAGTTACCTGTTAAAAGCCGTATTTCCAAATACAATCACACTGTATTTAGCATATGAATTAGTGTGGATGTGCATGCTAAGTCACTTCAGTCATGTTTGACTCTCTATAACCCTATGGACTGTAGCCCCTCAGGATCATCTGTCCATGGGGATTCTCCAGGCAAGAATACTAGACTGGGTTGCCATGCCCTCCTCCAGAGGATCTTCCCAACTCAGGGAATGAACCCTCATCTTTTGTCTCCTGCATTGGTAGGTGGGTTCTTTACCACTAGCACCACCTGGGAAGCCCCATGAATTACTGGTGGGAACACAATTCAGTCTCTAGCACTTGCACAACCCACTACTCAAGAGTCTGATTTTATAACCCTTGATCTCCAACTAGGCATTTGAAGAACATCAAACTGTACTAAGAATATCACTTTTTGTTTTTAAATATAGCCAGAGCATGACAATGGTTACAACCTTTAGTCTTCTAGACCACACAAAGTATTCACTTCACTCAACATATGCTAAGTTGCTTCAGTCATGTCCAACTCTTTGCAACCCTAAGGGCAGAGGAGCCTACTAGGCTCCTCTGTCCATGGAATTCTCCAGGCAAGAATACTGGAGTGAGTTGCCATGCCCTCCTCCAGGGGATCTTCCTGATCCAGGGGTCAAACCAGGTCTCCTGCATTGCAGGTGGATTCTTTACCACTAGCACCACCCGGGAAGCCCTCACTCAATATATCTGCCCCTAATTTATGGTGTCTGAGTAGTGAGTCCTGAACGTCTGTTTTGCCTAAATAAGGAAAACAGACAATTCAGTGTATCACTCCCTAACTTTAATAACATTTGGAGACAATATGACAAGGTTGATGTACTATAACACTTGTTAAAGTGAAACTCAACCCACATTGCTTTCACTAACCACCAGGCAGCCAATTAAACATCCTACAGCCCATGAGCTCAGTGCCTCCTAACAGAAAGGCCAAGCAACCTCATTACTGGCAAGATTAATTTCATCACTTTTTTGTGCTAAGTGCCTATGAGTCACTCCCAAAATTTGAAACACAAATACAAAATATTAATGGAAGTATTTCCCAAATGTGTGGAATTCCTCCTGGCTCTCTCTGCCCACTCATTTCACCTCTCCTGGGTCACCTACCTACAAAACTCACTCTACTGGCAACCCGCATTTTATAATACATGAGTTTAGGAACCTCAAAAACAAAAATAACAAGATGTGCCGTCTTTTACATATTTGCAAACTTGCATGCAAATTTGCATGCATTTTTGTACTGTAGGAAGAGTCCTCTGATCCATCAGTCATGTCCAACAACTGGCACTTGTTCTCACATTTGAAGCTTTGCAAAAGAAAGAGAAGAAAAAGACAAAATTTAATTCTAACGTAGAAAGCAATCTGTTTTACAGCTGGAGGCATTCAGAAATGCACAGCATGGAATGATGCTGTTTGTGCTGAGAGGTGTCTGGGGCGTTGAGGTCCTCCTAGCTGGGACTGCCTTGGTACAGGTGCTGAAGCATGAAGTCCCCAGAGGGCCAGCTACTCCCTCCTCTTCACCATCCCCCAGGACAGCTTTACTCACAAAACATGCACTCTGACCAACGGCTGAAATATATTAACTATTCTCACAGATCTCAAGGAAAACACATGATCCTAATTTTAGGTGTTTGAGAAGCAAAAAAAAAAAAAAGAATTTGAGTTTGCCAAGTAACATTAGGGTGATGACCCTCTTACTTATATGTGAAACCCAAGGTCTATCCTGACTTTCAAGTAATGAAAAAGTGATGCTCACAGCAGGGCTCTGGGCCCAGGTGTGGGTAACAGTATTTAGCAGGTATAGACACTGTATACAAATCAGTCAGTTCAATCTCTCAGTCATGTCTGACTCTTTGCGACCCCATGGACTGCAGCACGCCAGGCCTCCCTGTCCATCACCAACTCCTGGAATTTACTCAAACTCATGTCCATCGAGTCAGTGATGCCATCCAACCATCTCATCCTCTGTCGTCCCCTTCTCCTCCCGCCTTCAATCTTTCCCAGCATCAGGGTCTTTTCAAATGAGTCATTTACAACAGAAATATAACAGTGTTGGTTTGTAATCATCCTAATGGGCTATATACACACTTAAGTTAGAATGTAATATTCTGAAGTCATTTCCTGAAATAAGACCTTTTACCAAAATACATTGCAAATGTAAAATGAAATGATAAAGGACTAGAAGGAAATGTAAACAATATTGTATTATCTAAGGAGGGAGGTAGTCTTTCTAAGTATGATACCAATGACAGAAATCACAACCGTAATAGATTTGACTGTCTAAAAGCTAAAAGCCATCAAACAAATTAAAGGGAAAAAACAGTAACAGCAACAAAGATTACTAACACAGAAAAATACGTAAACAAACCTGAAAGCCTAAAAAGAATAGAAAAAACAATTTTGGCAACAAAGAAAACAGATAAAGAATGAGTAAACTTAATGTGGTGGTGGTTTAGTCTCTAAGTTGTGTCCAACTCTTGTGACCCCATGGACTGTAGCCTGCTAGGCTTCTCTGTCCATGGGATTCTCCAGGCAAGAACACTGGAGTGGGTTGCCATTCCCTTCTCCAGGGGATCTTCCCAACCCAGGAATTGAACCTGGGTCTCCTGCACTGCAGGCAGATTCTTTACTGACTGAGCTACAAGGGAAGCCCAAAACTTAATGTACACAAAGCAATTAAAAATCAGGAAGAACCCCTGTGTGATTCCTTCCTTCATGACTGTATCTCCATCCACTTTCTATCCTACCAAGTACTAGTCAGTACCCCAACGACAGTTTGATTGAAATGAACATGAGTCCTTGAGGCCCCAGAACTGACCAAAACTTGTGACTTTAAAGTGGGTGATAATGGAAGAAGGCTGAGCACTGAAGAATTGAAGGCTGAGCACCAAAGAATTGATGCTTTTGAACTGTGGTATTGGAGAAGACTCTTGAGAGTCCCTTGGACTGCAAATAAATCAAACCAGTCAATCCTAAAGGAAATCAATCCTGAATATTCATTGGAAGGACTGATGCTGAACCTGCAGCTACAACACTTTGGCCACCTGATGCAAAGAGCTGACTCATTAGAAAAGACCCTAATTCTGGGAAAGATTGAGGGCAGAAGGTGAAGGGTTCGACAGAGGATCAGATGGTTGGGTGGCTTCACCGACTCAATGGATATTAGTTTGTGCAAACTATGGGAGATGGTGAAGGACAAGGAAGCCTGGCGTGCTGCAGCCCATGGGGTCTCAAAGAGTTGGACATGACTGAGGAACCCAACAACAACAATAATGGAAGATGACCTACACTTATCTTTAAGAATAACTGATACAAAAGATAAATTGCACATTATTAAAACAGTGGCAATTAATTCTGCAAGCAGTCAAAGTTGGCAACTTTGAAAATATCTATATAGCCAATGGTTTCCCTTGGGAGCTTTGAAATAACACCACTTGTGGCTTAGAGTTAAGGGGTGGTTCAGAGCCCATGCATATTAATGGACAGTACTTGGTTGGCGTGAAGGAAGATGTAGAATCAGAAGATGAAGAGGAGAAGGTGAAACTCCTAAGTATGTCTGGAAAGTGATCTGCTCCTGGAAGTGGCGGCAAACTTCCAGCAAACAAAGGTCAAACTTGCTGTGAAGATGATGATGATGATGAAGATAATGAGGAAGCTGAAGAAAAAGCTCTAGTAAAGGAATCCATATGAGATGTGTGTGTGTGCTAAGTCACTTCAGTTCAGTCCAGTTCAGTTCAGTCACTCAGTCGTGTCTGACTCTTTGCAACCACATGGACCACAGCACACCAGGCCTCCCTGTCCATCATCAACTCCTGGAGTCTACCCAAACTCATGTCCATCGAGTCGGTGATGCCGTCCAACCATCTCATCCTCCATCGTCCCCTCCTCCTCCTGCCCTCAGTCTTTCCCAGCATCAGGGTCTTTTCAAATGAGTCAAATCTTTGCATCAGGTGGCCAAAGTATTGGAGTTTCAGCTTCAACATCAGTCCTTCCAATGAACACCCAGGATTGACCTGCTTTAGGATGGACTGGTTGGATCTCCTTGCAGTCCAAGGGACTCTCAAGAGTCTTCTCCAATACCACAGTTCAAAAGCATCAATTCTTCGGCGCTCAGCTTTCTTTATAGTCCAACTCTCACATCCATACATGACCACTGGAAAAACCATAGCCTTGACTAGACAGATCTTTGTTGGCAAAGTAATGTCTCTGCTTTTTAATATGCTGTCTAGGTTGGTCATAAAAGTATATGTCTTTTAATTTCATGGCTGCAGTCACCCTTTGCAGTGATTTTTGGAGCCTCAAAAAATAAAGTCTGCCACTGTTTCCCCATCTATTTGACATGAAGTGATGGGACCAGATGCCATGATCTTAGTTTTCTGAATGTTGAGCTTTAAGCCAACTTGTTCACTTTTCTCTTTCACTTTCATCAAGAGGCTCCTTAGTTCCTCTTCACTTTCTGCCATAAGGGTTGTGTCATCTGCATATCTGAGGTTGCTGATATTTCTCCCAGCAATCTTGATTCCAGTTTTTGCTTCATCCAGCCCAGCATTTCTCATGATGTACTCTTCATATAAGTTACATAAACAGAGTGACAATATACAGCCTTGACATACTCCTTTCCCTATTTGGAACCAGTCTGTTGTTCCATGTCCAGTTCTAACTGTTGCTTCCTGACCTGCATACAGGTTTCTCAAGAGGAAGGTCAGGTGGTCTGGTATTCCCACCTCTTTCAGAATCTTCCACAGTTTATTGTGATCCACACAGTCAAAGGCTTTGGCATAGTCAATAAAGCAGACATTGATGTTTTTCTGGAACTCTTTTGCTTTTTTGATGATCCATTGGATGTTGGCAATTTGATCTCTGGTTCCTCTGCCTTTTCTAAAACCAACTTGAACATCTGGAATTTCATGGTTCATGTATTGCTGAGGCCTGGCTTGGAGAATTTTGAGCATTACTTTACTAGCGTGTGAGGTGAGTGCAATTGTGTGGTAGTTTGAGCATTCTTTGGCATTGCCTTTCTTTGGGATTGGAATGAAAACTGGCCAGTCCTGTGGCCACTGCTGAGGTTTCCAAATTTGCTGGCATATTGAGTGCAGCACTTTCACAGCATCATCTTTCAGGATTTGGAATAGCTCAATTAGAATTCCATCACCTCCACTAGCTTTGTTCATAGAGATGTTTCCTAAGGCCCACTTGACTTCTTACTCCAGGATGTCTGGCTCTAGGTGAGTGATCACACCATCGTGATTATCTGGGTCATGAAGATATTTTTTGTACAGTTCTTCTGTGTATTCTTGCCACCTCTTCTTAATATCTTCTGCTTCTGTTAAGTCCATACCATTTCTGTCCTTTATTGACAGTCACTTCAGTTGTGTCCAACTCTGTGCAACCCTATAGACTGCAGTCTGCCAGGCTCCTCTGCCCGTGGGAATCTCCAGGCAAGAATAGTGGAATGGGTTGCCATTCTCTCCTATAGGTGATCTTCCTGACCCAGGGATTGAATCCACATCTAAAATGCATAAAAATCAAGCCAGAATAACAAGACTCAAAACTATTGACACCAACATGAAAAGGTCAAAAATCTCAAAAACATAGAAAAAAACTCCTAAAACACCAAAAGGAGCTGATTCTATAGAACACATTAAGTAGAATGCAAGCAAGTACAGAAAAAGGTGGTTCTCTTCCCAAAGTCGAACCCGAGTTCATCAGTTATATGAAGAGCTGCATCTGGATGACTGATCAGAAGTCTGTTCAATATATCTGGCAGTGAGAAATGTCTTTTAAGAAAATAGCTTAAACAGTTTGTTGAAATTTTCCATCTTATTTTTGTAACAGTTTATAATCTGACTGTCTTTTTTTTTTTTTCAGTTGGGATAATGGCATCTTTATTTCTACTAATCTCTGTTTCTGGAAGGGATTGGTTTGTTTTATTTTATTTTCTAATTGAAGTTTCAATTTAATTTAAAGTTTAAAAAAATTGATGAGAAAAAGATGAGTCCCCCAACAGAAAAAAATTATAGTCAAAGAACATGCTCAGATAATTTACAAACACACAACCCAAATATTTGGTTTTTTTTTTTAAGTATAATGTCCTTAGTAATCAAAGAAATGAAAAGTGTAAATATACATATATTTTTTCATTTACTAAATTGACAATTTAAAAAGAAATAATGGAACCCATTTTGGAAAAGAATGTGGGGAACCTTATAAATGGGCTGGGAATGACAGCTAATCAGTTTATTTCCAGGTTGATAATTTTGCAGTAAGAATCAAAAGTCCCAAAATTTACATTTCGTTTGACACTGGAATTCCAAACTCAACCTAAGGAAATAATTGTGGATAACTACAAAAAATGAAGCTATAACACCCATGACCGTGTTGTTTATAAGAGGGAAATAATATTGGGGATATCAATACAATATATCGTATTATATTTATACATCATAAGTGTATTGTATAAATACACTCATACAATAGAATATGAGGCAGTGATTTAAAATTACATCAGAAAGGCATTTACCACTATTAAATTTTGATAGGTTACTAAAAAATATAAACCTTTATTTATAAACATTTAATATATATAAACATATAAATGATAAATGATAATACTCATATAAAAGAGTAAAAGCATATAACTAAAATGCTAGTGGTGACGAGATCACAAATGATATTTATTTTGTTCTTTTTGCTTTTTTACTTCGTTTTGTTTTTTCATAGTTTCTACATTGTCTTCAAATAGTATATAACTTTTATAACAAAAAAAGGTGTTGTTTTTTTTTAATGACTTTTACAAGCATAAGGGAAAAGCCAGTAGTCCAACAAGCTTATGGGTTTCCCACCAAAGTAAATGGCTTTCATTTACGGCTTCCAAAGAGCATGCTGCCTCTCTTTCTCTCCCCTGATCTGTATCCAACTCTGTTATAATTTCCTTCACATCATGAAAAAAGTTACCCAAAACCCCAAGCTCACTCATTCAATTAACTCCCTACCTCTTCCTTACCCAGTATTCAATTAACATTGAATCACTTTAAGTCTTGCTATTTTAAAACCTGCTGTAGCTAATCTATTTTTTTTTTAAACGATCAGCTCTGGTTTTTACTTCTGAGCCTTCAAACATCTCTGAGAACAAGGGGATCTTTGTCAACAAGTCACTTGGTTGTTCTGGGCCTGTTCTCTGGAGTTCGATAGGTGTGTAAGACAAAATGGAACAACTTGGACATTTCCAACTCACAGCAGCGGTGTGCCAAGGAAAGCAAAGAAAGCAGACCTGTTAGGGCATGAACATACCTGACACGGGTCAGGGTAAGGATCTTTTTTTAAATGAATTACCCCACACAGTTCTGTAGGAAGCACACTGCAGTCTCATGCTGTATGGGTCTCTGGCCCTTGTCTGCAGTCGGCTACCTGTGTGACTTTGGACAAGCAGTTTAATTGTTCTGTGTATTCTTTACATCATTCCTAAAATTACGGTATTATTTCTAAGATGACATCTAAATTGATGGGCCTTCCTGCCCCTTTTGACCCAAATTGTGTTACTCTAAGGGCTTCCCTGGTAGCTCAGATGGTAAAGAATCTATCTGCAATGCAGGAGACCTGGGTTTGATCCCTGGATTGGGAAGATCCCCTGGAGAAGGGATAGACTACCCACTCCACTATTCTTGCCTAGAGAACCCGATGGACAGAGGAGCCTGGCGGGCTACTGACCATGGAGTCACAAAGAGTTGGACACAACTGAGAGACTAAGCACAGCACAGTGTTACTCTAACAAATTCATTAGGTCTATATAATCAGCCAAGCCCCCTTCAAGTGTTAATAGCTCACAGGCCAGTATCACTACAAATACATTTCTCTTTGTTGCTGTATGTACTGAAGCTATTTAGCCTACTTCACAACTATTACATATTCATTATGCCCTATAATAATAGATTCCTTTGATCCTTTTCCTCTATTCTCCCATCCTTCACTTTTCTCCCTGTCCCATCCATTTTCTTGCTTTGATTCAGGCTACAGGGAGTCACTTACTTACCTTTACAGACTAGGGAAGAGCCCTTAATTTTTTTTTTAACCTGAGGGAAGTTAGTCCTTGGAAATGCTTTGATTTATTGCAACTTATCACATACATTGTTATTTCAAAGTAAAAAGAGAGGCAATCAGAAAGCAGAAGAGCAAAAATGATAAGAGTCATCAGCTAGATGGCCCAAGCATGGGACTAATTTCTTGCAAAGTTCACAAACACAGCACTGTTCTCAAACCAAAGTAAGACTCTCCTGACTCTCTGATCCAAGAAAAGAGATCAATACTAACTACATGCTAGAAAGGGTGTGGACCACTCATCACTGGTGGAAATGTGCAACGGCACAGTCACTCTGGGAAAGAGTGAAGCCGTTTCTCACAAAACTAAATCTGCATTTACCACATGGCCTGACAAATACACTCTTGGGCACTTGTGCCAGAGAAATGGAAACTGATATTCACACAAAAACCTGTACACAGATGGTCAGCTTTATACACAATGTCCCCAAATAGGAACCAACTGAAATGTCCTTCAATGGGTGAATGGCTAGAGATTGTGATACATCTAAACCATGAAATACTACTCTGCAATAAGAAGAAGCAAACTATTTTTAATATTTATTTACTTTTATTTATTTATTCATTAATTGGCTTTGCCAGGTCTTAGCTGCAGATGGGATCTTCAATCTTCTTTGCAGCATGCAAGATCTTTAGTTGCAAAATGTGAACTCTTAGGTGCAGCATGTGGGATCTGGTTCCCTGACTAGGTATCAAACCCGGGTCCTCTGCACTGGAACCTGGAATCATAGTCGCTGGACCACCAGGGAAGTCCCAGGAACAAACTATTGACAACTTAACAACACATGAGAACTTGGATGGATCTGAAGGGAGATACACTGATTGAGGAAAATTCTCAAAGGCTCTATCTATATGATTCCTTTTCAAATTTTTTTATTGGAATTATAGTTGATTTATAATGTGGTAGTTTCAGGTGTCCAGAAAAGTGATTCACATTCTTTTGCATTCTAGGTCATCTGTATGATTCCTTTTACACATCATTCTCAAAATGATGAAATTATAGAGTTGAACAGCAGATTAAGGGTTGCCAGCACTGATTAGTGGGGAGGGGGAAGAGAAAGAGGAAGTTGTGACTATTAAGTGATCCTTGGAATGGAACTATCTTGTACCTTCAGTGTAGTGGCAGCCACACACATCTGCCCAACTGATAAAATTACAAAGGACTAGCTATACACAGATGAGTGCATGTAAAACTGGTAAAAATCCAAATAAGGTCACTGGACTGTGCCAATATCATCAATATCAATTTCCTGGATTTGATATTGGACTATAATTATGCAAGATGTCAAGAGAGAGAAATCAATGCTAACAGCACATATATGGACAATAAAGAGCCACCATCAACTTAGAGTATTGAATTTTTCCTGTAAAGCCCTTTTGTCGAATGGAAATGCAAATCTCCCCTATAGTCCACATTCCCTGAAATTTTAAATTATTCCTAACTTTAGGTGTTCTATTTTGTGGTGGTTGTCATGGTGATGTTTAAAGAAAGGGAGAACTATAAAGTGCTATACAAAGATCCTATGTTCTCCAAGTCACTGGAATAGTATTTCCTTACTGTAGCATATGCCATTGGTTTCCCATCCCCAGGCTTAGCCGACCCCAGTGGTCACCTGCAGGCAGAACACCTGAAAGCTGATTCCTCAGGAGCAACCCTCAAGCAAGAAAGGGCAGGAGTTGGTGGCTCCGCAGCCTCTTCTTCCCTGGGGGGTGGGAGGAACCTGCAGTGTAATCTGTACTATTTCTCAAAGCATCCCCAGCAGGATTGACCCTCAGTTGCCCACAGCAGTAATCTGCCCATGGTCACACCTTTTATTGGCTCTTCTTTCCTTCCTGTGTCTCTCTCCTCTCTCCTTCATTTCATCTCCCAACTAAACCTCTTGGACCCAGTTCCTTGTCACAGGGTCTACTTTTGGAAGGACTCAAATTCAGATGTTCACATGAAGGATACCTAGATGCAAATTACAAGGACTGTTCTCTAATTTTACCTTCTCTGATCAATACCAAACCCAAAAAGAAACTGCCACACACTTCATGGAGATTTAACACAATTTGTCTAAGACTGATAACAGCATTTCAGGTAAATACAGTTTTGAACATTTTTAAAGCTTCTGTCCTAGTTGTTGTTGTTTAGTCACTAAGTCATGCCCGACTCTTTTGTGAACCCGTGGACTGTAACCAGCCAGGCTCCTCTCTCCATGGGATTTTCCAGGCAAGAATACTGGAGTGTGTTGCCATTTCCTTCTCCAGGGGATCTTCTTGATCCAGAGATCGAACCTGCATCTCCTACATTGGCAGGCAGATTCTTTACCACTGAACCCCCAGGGATGCCCTCCATCCTAGTTTCCTGGTAACAAATACGGACATTTGGCCACTAGGCTGTTTGTTTACCAACTAACTATAAAGCCTTTTTTATACAGGTTACATTTGCTGAAGCAAATCTGCATTCACTGTGTATGTCTTTAAAAAATGCAATACTTGTGTTCTAGATTCTAGAAGCTCAGCCTGGATCTGCAAACCCAGTGGTCTCATCAAAAGAGTCAAAGTGTTGGCTAGTTTCAAGAAGCCCCCTTAGTGACTCAGGAAAGTCAACTTATATCACACTATGATCTGAAAATGAAGAAAGTGAACAGATACTTTGAGATCCTGTGTGTGTGTGCTAAGTCACTTCAGTCATGTCTGACTCTTCACAGCCCTATAGACTGTAGCCCACCAGGTTCCTCTGCCCATGAGATCTCCAGGCAAGAATGCTGGAGTGGGTTGCCATGTCTTCTGGGGGATCTTCCCAATCCAAAGATTGAACCAGAGTCTCTTATGTCTCTTGCATTGGCTGATAGGTTCTTTACCACTAGGGCCACCTGGGATCCTGTATCTCATGCTAAATAAATCCACCTAGACTAATAGCCAGCTTGACTCCTATTAATTAGCATCTTGAAACACTCTTCTCTGAAACTTGGCTGGTATCAAGACTGCCCTCCACTGGCATCATTTTCAATGATTTTTCTATAAATATGTTTATGTCTGGGTATGTCTAGTTAAGTAGGCAAATATCTTAATATACTTCTAAAGTTTTGGAATAAGATAGCTGAAAAAAAAAAATAAATTGGGAGTCTGAATATTTAAAACCCAGTTCTGTGTGTACCTGGGGAGCAGTGGTAGGGGCTGCAATTCTGACCATGTCCCTTGGACTTCCTGTGTATGTTTACTTACCAGCAAAATGGAGAATTTGAATTAGAGGAGAATGAAAAACCAGGTTTTGCTCAATCTTGACAAATCTTTTATTCTAGACAGTGTTTTTGTTTCGGAGAAATGGGATCTGGTGACAGTATTATTAGCTATGCACTGATTCATTCACTGAGCATCCTCTATGTAGCAAGACTGTGGATGGGACACCAAAATATTCCCATACATCAACAGATACGCCTGCCCCAGCATCTTAGCTTCATTTGCCCCAGATCCAATGTCCCAAGAGCCAGTGTCCTACATGTCAAGTTTAGGTCATGTGGTTGTCCCCAGCCTCTCCAAAAAGACTGAGAAAAAATCTGGCTTCTGTTGACTTCCATGGAGGTGAGCTAAGCAAGCAGCTGTCACCAGGAAGTGGGGGCCACTAAGATAATACACAGTAGTGAGTTGCCCCAGTAAGGAACCAGGATATTTTTTCTTTCTTTTTGAAGTATAGTTAATTTAAAATGCTTGTTCTGGTATACAGCAAATTGATTCAGTTATACATATATATGCTTATCCTTTTTCATATTCTTTTCCATTTTGGTTTATTACAGGAGATTGAATGTAGTTCCCTGTGCTATACAGTATGACATTGTTTATCCATGTTATATGTAGTACTGTGTATCTGATAATCCCAAACTTATAATTTATCCCTCCCCCTCCCCCATTGCCCTTTGGTAGCTATAAGTTTGTTTTCTCTGTCTTGAGTCTGTTTCTGTCTCATAAATAAGTTCTTTTGTGTCATATTTTAGATTCCACATATAAATGATAGCATGTGGTATTTGTCTTTCTCTGTCTGACTTATTAATTTAGTATGATGATCTCTAGTTAATCTAGATAACCTCTAGTTGCAATCTCTAGCTGCAAATGGTATTATTTCATTCTTTTTATGGCTGAATAGTATTCCATTGTGTATTCATACCACATCTTCTTTATCCATTCATCTATCGATGGACAAATAAGTTTTTTCCATACCTTGACCATTGTAAATAGTGCTGCAATGAACACTGGGGAGCATGTATCTTTTTTACTTAGATTTCTCTGGATGTATGCCCAAGATTGAGACTGTAGGATCATACTGTAGTTCTATTTTTAGTTTTTAAAGGACCCTCCATGCTGTTCTCCATAGTGGCTGCACCAAATTACCTTCCAGCAACAGTATAGGAGGGTTCCCTTTTCTCCACATGCTCTCAGGCATTCATTAGGAAATCAGGATATTAAAGGAAGAGGGAGATTTGGATGTTAGTCACTCAAGAGATGGCACATGTCCTCCACAGCTGCCTCCCTGAAGTTCTCCAACACAGTTCAAATATATGGCTGCATATGTGCAACTGGAAGCAAGAGAGGAACCACAACCTTCATCTTGTTTACTAATGCTTCTAGCTTAAGCAGAAAGAAGTTGAGTCCAGGGGGGTCTCTCACACAAATGGATGGATTACTCTCAACTTCATTTTTCATAATGTTCTCACAAGAGACAGAGCCATGAAGAAGTTATTCAAGAAACTGGAAGTATATGCTGGGGTCTGCTTTTTGGGTCTATCTGACACTCAGTATATTGTCACCACCACATCCTGAAAGATGCTAGCAGAGAGGATGTTTAGGATAATATTCAGGACAAGAGGACCATTCCGGGCCTGTGGACACATAGGGAGCTTCCCAATGTTGTATGGATGGACACCACTGGCCATGCTGGCTCAAGAGGGCAGAGAATTTAGCTCTCCTCTGATTGACATTTAAAAGCAGAGACATTACTTTGCCAACAAAAGTCCATCTAGTCAAGGCTATGGTTTTTCCAGTGGTCATGTATGGATGTGAGAGTTGGATGGTGAAGAAAGCTGAGAGCCGCAGAATTGATACTTTTGAACTGTGGTGTTGGAGAAGACTCTTGAGAGTCCCTTGGACTGCAAGGAGATCCAATCAATCCATCCTAAAGGAGATCAGTCCTGGGTGTTCTTTGGAAGGACTGATGTTGAAGCTGAAACTCCAATACTTTAGCCACCTCATGTGAAGAGTTGACTCATTGGAAAAGACCCTAATGCTAGGTAGGATTGGGGGCAGGAGGAGAAGGGGATGACAGAGGATGAGATGGCTGGATGGCATCACCGACTCGATGGACATGGGTTTGGGTAGACTCCGGGAGTTGGTGATGGACAGAGAGGCCTGGCGTGCTACAATTCATGGGGTTGCAAAGAGTCGGACACGACTGAGCAACTGAACTGAACTGAACTGATTGATGTCATCAGGCTGCAAAGATCCTCATATCTACTTAACATTGGACTCCTCCGTTTCCACCACTGCTCTTTGCTCCACCGCCTCTCTCACTAACCAAATAAAAAAGTTAAACTGTTAGGCAATCAGTCGTGTCTGACTCTTTGTGACCCATGGACTATAGCCCACCAGACTCTTCTGTCCATGGAATTTTCCAGGCAAGAATACTGGAGTGAGTAGCCATTCCCTTCTCCAGGTGATGTTCCCAACGCAGGGATCGACCCTGGGTCTCCTGCACCGCAGGCAGATTCTTCACCATCTGAGCCACCAGGGAAGCTATCAGTGTAATTGAAAGGACTCTAAAAAAGAAAGTTTAACATGTGCTCAGTCCTCAAGTGTTTAAAACTAAATTTGGTACAGAAATGCAAAGGACTTAGAATAGCCAAAAGAAGTTTGAAAAGTATCTCAAATATATCAAACTGTACTTTTAAATATGCATAGCTCATCTTATTTCAATTATATTTCAATAAAATGTTTGTTTGTGTTTTTTAATGAGGAAAATCACCGTGTGGATATCATGAACATTCTGTACATAGGCCTGTGCAAAGGCTCAGCCATGAGCTCATTTATGACTGTGTCCCTCTGAACCTCACCCACCCAAGAGGGAAGCATTGTCCTGTATTTTGTGGTTATCATTCCCTTGATGTTTTTAAAAATACACTTACTATATATGTAGCTTACTTCTGTCCATGTTTGACCTTTGTATAAACAAAGTCATAGTCAATATATTATTCTGTGACTTGCTTTTCTTGTTCTACAGTTTGTTAGTAATATTCATGCATGTTGATATATATAGTAGTAGTCTTTTCATTTCACTGCTATATAATATCCCAAAATGATTTTATTCATTCTATTCTTAATAGTCATTTGGGTTGTTTCCAGTGTTTTACTATTTCAAAAGACATTATTGTGAGTATGTGCACAGTGAATTTTCCTGGGCACATACTTAATCATAGACTTCCCCAGACATAGCATAGCATATATACATCTTCCCCTTTATTAAATAATATGAAATGATTTGCAGGTACTTGTATCAATTCACCCTCTCACCAGCAGCATATGAAAGAGGTTGCTTTACACCCTCAACAACACTTAATACATTCAGACTTTCTTCAGCTCAGTTCAGTCTCTCAGTTGTGTCTGACTCTTTGCGACCCCATGAACTGCAGCACTCCAGGCCTCCCTGTCCATCATCAACTCCCGGAGTCTACCCAAACTCATGTCCATCGAGTCGGTTATGCCATCCAACCATCTCATCCTCCATCGTCCCTTCTCCTCCTGCCCTCAATCTTTCCCAGAATCAGGGTCTTTTCAAATGAGTCAAATCTTTGCATCAGGTGGCCAAAGTATTGGAGTTTCAGCTTCAACATCAGTCCTTCCAATGAACACCCAGGACTGATCTGCTTTAGGATGGACTGGTTGGATCTCCTTGCAGTCCAAGGGACTCTCAAGAGTCTTCTCCAACACCACAGCTCAAAAGCATCAATTCTGTGGCGCTCAGCTTTCTTCACCGTCCAACTCTCACATCCATACATGACCACTGGAAAAACCATAGCCTTAACTAGACGGACTTTAGTTCTTCTTCACTTTCTGCCATAAGGGTGGTGTCATCTGCATATCTGAGGTTATTGATAATTCTCCCAGCAATCTTGATTCCAGCTTGTGCTTCATCCAGCCCAGCGTTTCTCATGATGTACTCTGCATATAAGTTAAGTAAGTAGGGTGACAATATACAGCCTTGACATACTCCTTTTCCTATTTGGAACCAGTCTGTTGTTCCATGTCCAGTTCTAACTATTGCTTCCTGACCTGCATACAGGTTTCTCAAGAGGCAGGTCAGGTGGTCTGGTATTCACATCAGACTTTCTAAATGTTACCAATCTGGGGTGTATAAAATGGCATCACAAGCTGGTCTTTAATTTGCATTTCCTAAGAGTGCTTCTTTGCCTGTCCGTCCTCCCTGCCAGATGTTCAGATCCTAAAAGACAAGATGCACACATAATTGGTGGCTTCAGCATGTATCAGGGTGTGTCTAGCATGCAGGACCACCTAACATTAGTGGAATGAATACATGATGGTAATTTGTGGGCTTCCTGATCCTCAGGGTTCAGAGGGAAACAAAATAGGATGTCAGAATGTGGAAGAGAGCAGGGTAGCAAATGGTTTGTTGATCCCATCTCTTGTCAAATTAGATCTCACAGATCCTGGTGGGAGAGAGTACAAGGGAACAGAAACCCAGAGCTGGGAGGAAGGAGTCCTGCCTCATTTTGCTTTCCTTGTCACTAAATCCTCTGTCACGTGCACTGGACCTCAGGTTAGACCATTAAGTGGGGTTAAAAATGGAGGAGGAATTGATGCTATTTTGTTGCCTCTCTCTGCTTCAGAGTGACTGGCACCAGGACCAAGAATTGGGATTGGAGATTCCTCTGCCACCTCAACCAACCACATCTCAGGGTAATTTATTTGATGTCTACTTCCATTTCTCAGACAGAGACCAAAGGTGGGCCCCTCTAGAGAGCGAGTAGTGAGCAGGGCAAATGCTGAGTATTATTAACAAATCCATTGAGAGCTTGAAATCAGCCATCAGTGATGCTGGTGCTGGTGCCAGGCAAAGCCCTTGCAGGCAGTCCCACTGGGCTGCTGTTGTTGCAATGGGCTACAATACTAGACTCCCACCACCTGCCTGATTCCCCTTCAGCCTCCCCAGCCAATGGCAGTGCACTTCTAGCAGTTGCTTCTTTGCAGGAATCTGCACCAAAATTAAACCCATCAAACTGTCAACCCCATTGCTGGGGCTGCTCCCATGTCAGCCCATGTCATGACAACCGATGATAGAAGTGCCGCTATTCAGGCTTCATGGGGAGCATCTCTTTTCTTTTTAAAATCTCTTTAAAAAGAAGCTGAGCAAGGTGCCTGCTGCGCAGGGCAGTGAGAGATGTGAAGGCATGCAGGCAGGCTCTATATCTGCTGGGGGTGGCACTTCCTCTAGAATTTAGGAAGCCAGTCAGGCAGGGGACTGGGTTCTGAAAAGAACAGCCTTGGGAGGGAGGGAAGGAAAGGGAAGGGACCAACAGGAGTCTTGTCTTCTTCTCCCTGAGGTCTTCCTCTTCTTAAACACCACCCAGCACACTTCTTTGCAAACTCAGAATGATGGCTCTGCGTAAAATTCAGCCTCGCATTGCCAGGATTGTAGGGGAGTGCCCACCAACTGGAGGGTCTTTGTCCCAAGGCCACTTTAAAGCTTCTGGAAAAATTGAAGATTCTCTCCTCCACCCTTTTCAAGTGCACTGGCATTTACAGTGTGGAGAGAGGGGGTGGAGTACAGCTGAGAGCTTCTTACCCCAACACAGACTCCCCTTTGACAGACCTGTGATTCAGAATTGCTCAGGAACAGAGAAACTGGAGAAATAAACAGCATTAGCTGAGTCCCTGCTGCGTCCCTGTCTTTTAGGAGCATGCATGCACGTGTGCGCACGTGCGTGCGCTCACATGCACACACACACACACACAATATCTGTATACTTATGATGACTAAATGGCCCAAGACACAGATTAAGCATGTTCACTTTGAGCATCTGAGCACAGAAGAGGAAGGAATTTTAGCATCCATCTCCCTCGCAATTTAGGAATGAGAAAACTGAAGCCCAGAAAATTGACTTTCCCAAAATTACAAAGCCTGATAGTGACAAATAAGGAAAGAGATCCCTGAATCCTTTGCTCTTGTCTTTGGGGGCTGAGTTTGACCAAACAAGAGAAGCTAATCAGGAATGCTTTCTCTAGAGAAACATGGAGAACACTGAAGCATTGCAGAGAATCACTTCCAAGGGAAAAAGGTTTATCTGAAATGCTTCTGGAAATGAGAAAAGATCAGAGAAAACTTTGAGAACAGACTTTTTTAGAATGTAAACACTGCAGCTTTACTTTATTGAAACCAGGGTTAGAGTGAATGTTGAGGGAATCTTTGCAACATGGGCAATGCCAAGGATGGATGAGACTTCAGTCTTCAGTCATGCCAAGGACATCACAGAATGTCCTATGCAGCTTGCTGCTGGGTGGTCAATCTTCTGGGAAGAGATCCTGTCTTGGGAAAGCAGGTATTTGTCAACAGCCAGGTTCTGATCCTGCTCCAGAGCTTTCTACAGACATAAGACGAGACTGCAGAATAGCAATGTGATATGAACGATAATAAAAATACTAGCTTTCACTTATTGGGCACATATTGTATGCCAGGCACTCTTCCTAGAACCTCATGTTAATGGTTGGATTCAGTCTTAACAGAAATGCTGAGTAAATGCTAGTCCTCTCCTCTTCTTTGCATTTACAGATAAGCAACCTGAGAAAGTCAAACAGCCACTAAGTGTCAGAGCCAATTTAAATGACTGTCCCAGATCATACTTTCAACCCTGTTGGTGTCCTAGATGGGGATCTGGAGACATGTACTCTAGATCTGCCTCTGTTACGGGCAAGTCAACTCCCTTCACTGTCCTCCAGGAGGTGAATATTCTGGGTCTGGCTCCACCATAGATATGTGACTCTGAGCAAGTATGCAACGGGGGTTATCTCAGCAGGCCTGGGCTGCCCAAATCCTGCACACTGTAAAGGTCTTCAGCCCTGAGAGTGCTGAGAAATAATCTCTGAGTCATGGGAAATTCTTGCTTGATTAGAGTGTCTCCGTATACCTAGGGTCTTGGGCCACACCGAAGAGTTTATGTTAACAATGTGACTTATAATGGGGGTCTTTGTCACTTTTTTGTCAGTTTGACTTGAGAAGCAGGCTGGAGACAGAATAACTAGAGTCAGTCATGTGGGCATTGCCTGCTTTGGGGACTAATTCCCCAGAAGAAGCCCTGGATATCCAGGCTCAGGTGAGCATCTCTGGTTAGCAAAATTTTGTACATGTTGTCACACTCTTGTAACCAGGCAAATTAAACCCTGTCCATTGACCACACAAGGACACAGCAGCTAAAAGCTCACAGGAGTCCTGGCTTTTCCTGGACTCCACTCTGAGTCTTTTTTTTTTTCTTTTGCTCATTTAACTTGTATGCTTTCACTGTAATAAACTGTGACTGTGAGTATAACAGCTTTTCCATTTTTTCCGAGTTCTGTGAGTCCTAGTGAATTATGGAGCTAGAGGGTGAACTTAGTGACCTCTAACATGCCAGCTAACTTATCCCTCTGGCTCTTTGCATCTTCATATGTTACATGAGGGAGCTGACCTGCAGCCCTCCGTGACTTCCAAGGGTTCTCCAACTCTGTCTTAAATCCTACTTTGCAATTGTCTCTTTTTTCCTAGTCCCATATGTCCTATTTGCAGCTCCATCTGCACTAGGGGTTCCTCTCCTGCTGGTCCTTGCTATTCCTCTCAAAGAAAAAAACCTTTGCTAGTAGAGAAAGTGGTATTGTCATGTCTTCAAAAATATGTTGCAAAGCCCCTCAGTATCCATTCACCCCCTCTTTCCATGGTAATGGAACCTATTTTACCCGGGTACCTGCAATAAGGTAAATTTCCCAGCTGGTATGGACTGAATGTTTGAGTCCTCCCAAAATTTATATGTTGAAATATCACCCCTCCATGTGATGAAATTAGGAGGTACAATCTTTGGGAAGTAATTAGGATTGGATGAGGCCATGACTCCAGTATTCTTGCCTGGAGAATCTCATGGACAGAGGAGCCTGGCGGGCTACAATCCACAGGGTCGCAAAGAGTTGGACATGACTGAGTGACTAAATAACATAATAATGAGGGTGAAGACCTCATGAACGGAATTAGTGCCCTTGTAAGGGTTATAAGAGAGTTTCATGCTCCTTTCTGCTCTCCTTTGTGTAAGGGCACAACAAGAAGTTGGCCACCTGGAAAAGAGTTCTTACCAGAATCTGACTATGCAGGTACCCTGCCTCAGACTTCCAGCCTCCAGAACTATGAGAAATAAATTTCTGTTGTTTATAAGCCATCAGTCTATGGTGTTTTGTTATAGCAGCTTGATCTAAGATACCAGCCTTCCTGGCAGGTAGATATGGCCACATGACTAAGTGCTGAGCTCGAGTGTAAGAATAAAAGTGTAATTTATGACTCTTAGGAAATACCTTAAAAGCAGAGGGCATGCCATTTTCATCCCTCCTTCCTGCCTGTGCCTGGAATGCAGGCATAAATGGTGATGGTAGAGTCTGAAAGGCCTCTTTTGTCCATCAGGAGGAAGCCACATTCTAAGGATAGCAGAACAAGAAAATGAAAAAAGTCTGGCTCCCTGGGGATTCCATGAAGCCACCTCTCAGCCATGAACTGTCTCCTCTAGAACTCCTTTTCATGAGAGAAAAATAGCATCCATCTTGTTTGAGCCATTATTATTTTGTATTTTCTGCCACATGGAACTGAACCTTTCCTAACCAACACAGACTGCATCTCCTATCTAATGAGAGGTTTAGCAGGACTCCCCATCTGAGCCCATCAAGTGCCTGTGCAGGAAAGCCATGATGAGTCATTTAAAAGCACTCCATTCAGAATATGATCTTCTCCAATTTCCTACAAATCAAATTACTAACAGACCAATTGGATTTTTCAAGTCCCTCAAAATGTTCTTTTTAGATGTTCTTGGTATTAAATAGTAACAGAATTTAAATGGCATCAACAAAACACATAGACGTGACTCTGATGATAAGTTACATAAATCCAGGAGGCAAAGAACCTCAGCAGTGCACACAGAGGCAGCAGAGATGGAAAACAACAAGCAGGAACCCGTAGGTTTGCCTCTAGCCTCCACCATCTTGTCCCGGGTGATCATCTATTCAGATTCTGGGGCACCTTCCCTGTTCCTAGGGAGAGGGAAATCTAAACAGTTGAAGGTAGTAAAGGAGTAAGAACTGTGATATTCTCATTTCCTGAACCCTGTGGTCTCTAGACCCTCAGCTCCTTGAAAACAGAAGCTGAAGTTGCATCTTATTCACGGTCAAATACCTCATGCTGAGCACAGTGCCAGGCACAGAACAAGATCAGTGACAAGGAGCCAGGCTTTGAGACCCAGCTCTGCCAGCTTCATAACCCCTAAGTTCTTATAAACATTCTCCTTTTTGTAACCATGTATTGAGCCCTTACCATGTGCCAAGCACTGTGCCAGACACTTTATCATCAACTTCACTAAGCTTCTCAACAACCTTATAAAGTAGGTATTGTTCTCCCCATGTTACAAATGAAGCACATGAGCCACCAAAAAAGTTAAATATCTTGCCCAAAGTTATTCAGCTCCAAAGAGCAGAGTAAAGATTCAAACTCAGAAGTCTGACTCAAGAATCCAAGCACTTCACTCTACTCCACTGTAAGAGGAAACCATGATTACAGATGATGGTGATGATGTTATTAATATTATTGTTATTATTACTATTGATTTGAAAGAAGGGAGGGAGATAACACTGGTGGGAAGCCTGTGTTTGTGCCTGGATCAGGACTATGCTTGATCATTTTATCTATTTTGTTTCATCTACACAGAGACTTAGGCCCAATGCACAAATGCAGCAACTGAGACTCAGCAAGCCCAGATAAATCCCCCAAGACATCACCACCATAATAGTAGCATCTGGACTTCACTTCCAGTTTCCCTGACCTCCAGGCCCACATCACTTTCATTTCTCAGTGCCACCTCCCTGCCCATGACAGGTGGAATGGCCCCTGACCATCATCAACTCTTCCTGGAGAGCTAACATTTTCAATTCCAGCATTTCAATTCCATCCTCATTGATGAGGAAAGCTTTAATTTAAAAGTATTAATAATTATAATACTAATAAAAATCATTTACACCCCAACCCATCCCCAAAACATATATCTAAGGCAATGTGAAAGGCTGCACAAAAGGTTAATAAAGTAATTATTGTTCATGGAGACGGAAGATATGGCTAATTAGTCTTAACAAAATCAACTGATTCTTTGGCACAGAGATGGTCAAGGGTATGAGTTGGTGTTCAGACTCAAGAGACAGAGACTTTGACCTCATACCACATTCACTCAGCTGCTGGAAGGAAACTGAACCAGGAATGCAGCAGGTACAACCCTTCCAGCTCATCAGGAGGCCCAGTTGCCATCCAAGGGCAGAGGCTCCTTTGTCCCCTCACCCACACGGAACATGCCTGGCCACCAAGAGTGGGAGTCCGGTGTGTGGGATCATCTTGTCACAGCAGCACAGAGCACCTTGGCTTCCCATTGACATTTTACACGACCCTTATCCTGCAGGCTCAGCGCATGCTTGCCAACTCACAGGGCTCCCCCTGCCCAGAGAAAGTCTCCCAGATCAGAGACACAGCAGTCCTTATTCATCTTGTCTCTGTAGTTTCCACCCAACAACACTATGAGGAAGACCATCTCAGAGGCCACCCAGGACTGATGCCAACTCTGGACCCTCAGGTATCAAACTCAAAGATGAAAAATTCAGAGTTATATTGTATGAGCTCTACAGCAGTGAGAACTGAGCTGAAAGTAATGGCAAGGCCCAATTCATGTTGGCTTAAACACACAGAGGTTTATTTTTCACAAAGCAGGGATGTGGTCCCTGGATGCAGTCCATGGAGTCAGTCCAGGGATGTGGTCCTGAGCTGGTACAGCGGCTGAAGAGTGAATCCCAAGGGTGTCAATTTCCATCCACGCTGTTGCCTATGGTTACCATAACAGGAAGCAAAGGCTCTCCCCCACAATCCCAGAAGACACCCTCTCACACCTCACTGGCCCTCACTCATGACATCACAGCCACCAGGGGATAGCTGCAAGGGAATCAGGGAAAGTGAGTGTTTGTAGCTGGGCACAGAGCTACTCCAAACAAAATGGGGTTCTGTTAGTAAGGAAGAAGGGAAGATTGGATAGTGGGTAATTAGGCAGATAATCAACAATTTCTCTCACATATGGCAACCTTGAAAAGAGTTCTCAAATCCACCAGGCACCATATGATTTTAGGCAGCCTGCTCTGCACACATGGGCCTCTTCCGGGAAGGAAACTCTCCCTCCCTCCTGCCCAGGCCTCCTCCTTTTGCTCCCATGAGACTGCACTGAAAACAACACAGGTCTCCTCCTTCACACACCCCTCATTCCCTGAGCTCGCTGTCAGCCTTTAGGGAAACCACCAAGGAATTTATATTCCAGGCCTCATTTTTAGAGCTTCAGTAAGGGCCTGATTTTACAACTGGAATTTAGAAAGAATGTTCAAGATCATAGCATTTCTCTGGCTGAGTTGGGGCCACCATTCCCTCAGGCAGGTCCCTGGGTTTGCTTCATTTTATTTTGCCCCAAAATGCTGGTCTTGAAGTCATGTTCCAAAGACAAAATGGCTAGCATGACCTAGATATTTCTTCAGGTATCTGGGTGCCATAAATGGAGTCTATATTAACCTGGTCTAGTGAAAGCCAGGTAGTGAGCTCCCTGATATGGGAAACAGCCAACAGGCTGGCCCACCACTTCTTAAAGGCAGCAGAATGTGCATGTATCAGAAAAAGTTTGGACATTCCATCTGGCTCCAGAAGTCAATGCTTCAGCTCTTTGTGGTTTGCTTTAGTTTCCCTCTTAAAACAACATCGGGCAAAAATTGTGGGGCTCCCAACATAGGGAGAGATGAGTCACAGAGTTTAAAAATTGAGTTAAAGAAAGTTTGGTGGTAAATTTCTCTTGTGGTTGACTGGGATGAAATTCTAGATAGTTCTCCTGGGCATCAATTTAGAAGTTTTCTTTAAAATCTTGTGAGAAGAGATGCCTCACGGAAATTTTATAAGGGTTGTTGGTATCCAGCGAATGTCTCTCAAGGATTTTCCAAACCAGCTCAGATTTCAGAAAGGATGGACCGAAAGGATAGGAAATTTTGTAACTACTGTTAACTACAAAACTAACAATATTAAACAATATTAAACTATCTCCTTCAGGTGGGGGAATCTGAGAATGGAAAGAGAAGGCATTATTGAAGGTAAAAGAGGATAGCCTTAGCATAAAGTTTTAAAAATCTTAATACTAAGGTTTTAGAACCTACAAGTCCTATGAGCAAGGTGCACAAGTCTCTATTGTGCTCTAAATCAAATCAAACCTGCTTCTATACAAGTGAGTCCTAAGTTAATAAGGAATATTTGGAGAAGATAGATAAATGTAATTTTTTTTGTCATTGGAAGAAGAATATTTAGAAACCAATGACCCATATGTGGTAGACTGATTACAAAAACAGGGTTCAATTATTCACCACTTTCTGTAGCCACACCCTTTAACTTGTGACCTTAAGCTCCATCTGTCAAGATAGAGTCTATTTCTCCAGGCTGGATCTGGGCCAGAACTTCTGACCAGTAGAATGTGGCAGGAGTGACAATGTGTCAATTCTAATTCTAGGACTCAAGAGAACTTGCTCATTTCTGATGTTTTTCAGAACCTTACTGCTGCCATGAAAACAAGGCCAGGCTAACCTTCTAGAGGATAAGAGAGCTCGTAGACAAGAATTCACTTATCCCAGCAAAGCCAGCTTAGATCAGCCTACAGCCAGCCAGCCTCCAATCAAGTGAGAAAGACCAGCCAAGATCAGCCAAGTTGCCTGCCTGACCCGTAGCTAACCTCAGAGACATGAAGGAGTCTGTCAAGTAGCTGAAGAACCAATTGTTGTTGTTGGTTAGTCTCTAAGTCACGTCTGACTCTTTTGCAACTTCATAGACTGTAGCCCACCAGGCCCCTTCTATCCATAGCATTTCCCAGGCAAGAATACTGGAGTGAGTTGCCATTTCCTTCTCCAGGGGATCTTCTTGACCCAGGGATAGAACTTGTGTCTCCTGCATTGGCAAATGGATTCTTTACCTCTGAGCCATCAAGGATGCCCTTGTGAGGAATAATAAATGTTAATTATTTTAATCCAAAGTTGGCAAACTTTGTCCATAAAGGACCAGATAGTAAATATTCTAGGTTTGACAGGCTTTATATACAGTCTCTGTTGCATAATCTTTTTGTGTATTTTAAACACTTTAAAGGTAAAATATTTAAAATGATTCCTAGTTTGTGAGCCCTATGAAAACATCCCACAGGCTGTATTTGGTCCATGGGACAGTTTTCCAACCCTTGTTTTAAGCCACTGAGTTTTGGGATGTGTTGTTACACAGTAACAGATAACATGCCATGTGGGTTTTGTGTGCTTTTATTACTTATTCCCTTGCAGGTAGAAACTAAACCACTCTGAGATGAAGAGATTGGTTGATATCGGAAACAAAAGGGCTATTGATCAACTTGGAATCTTAAAGCTGATATTCTCAGTTTCTTTAATGAAACAATAGCCTGAAAGTTGGTCTTTAAGATGAGGAAGATTTCTAAATTTCAGGGACTAATGGCTAAGATTATGTGGTTGCAGAGGAGGGTGCCAGATCAGATCCAAAAAGTTAGATAAGACCAACCTTGCCTCAGTGGGATCCATTGCTGGAATGGAACAGAGAGGCCATTCTGCAGCCGAGACCAGCCAGGAGCCAGGGACAGAGTGAGTGTGCCCCTTCCCCTACAACCATGAAGTCAGGTACCCTGGTCACCTATACCTGCAGATAGCATTCTATGGAGAAGGGTAAAGGAAGGGAGGAAGAGGGTAAGAAAGGGAGGGAGGGAAGGAAGGAAGGGAAAAAAAGGAAAGAAAGGAAAATGGAAAAGGAAGATTAAGCATTTATTTAGTCATGCTTACAGAAAATGAATAGGCCATTTTAAGCCATGTGACTGGACAGAGATTATCGGATTGGACTAAATTTAGTTTTTCCTTATGACTCAGTGGGTTGGAAACTTAAATAATGATAGTCACTTGTAGGAAACACTACATGCCGAATTATGCCCCTGCAAACTTAGGGGGCTTCCCTGGTGACTCAGATGGTAAAGAGTCTGCCTGCAGTGCAGGAGACCCAGGTTCACTTCCTGGGTCAGGAAGATTCCCCTGGAGAAGGGAATGGCAACCCACTCCAGTATTCTTGCCTAGAGAATTCCATGAGAGGAGCCTAGTGGGCTATATAGTCTATGGGGTCACAAAGAGTCAGAAATGACTGAGTGACTAACACTTTCACTTCCAAGCATAGATGGAAATCCTAACCCCCAGCACCTGTGAATGGGACCTTATTTGAAGACAGGGTCTTTGCAGATGTAATCAAATTAATGTAAGGTCATTAGGATGAGCCCTAATCCAATATGGCTGTGTTCTTATGAGAAGAGGACATAGACACGCAGGAGAAGATGATCATGTGATGGAGGGGCTGAGATTGAAATTCAGTTCAGTTCAGTTCAGTCGCTCAGTCCTGTCT
The DNA here is from genome assembly GCF_054371585.1 of Giraffa tippelskirchi. Taxonomy (NCBI): domain Eukaryota; kingdom Metazoa; phylum Chordata; class Mammalia; order Artiodactyla; family Giraffidae; genus Giraffa; species Giraffa tippelskirchi. Next base: position 195,230,242 of record NC_137275.1, read on the forward strand.
GACTCTTTGTGACCCCATGAGCTGCAGCACGCCAGGCCTGCTTGTCCATCACCAACTCCCAGAGTCCACCCAAACCCACGTCAATCGAGTCGATGATGCCATCCAACCATTTCATCCTCTGTCATCCCCTTCTCCCCCTGCCCTCAATCTTTCCCAGCATCAGCTGCAAACCATGGAACATATGGGATTGCTAGCAATTCAGAAGCTAAGAGAAAAGCATGGAGCCTGTGAGGAAAGCCCTGGGTGCCAAGCTTGGCCCTGCTGACCCCCGGATTTCAACTTCCAGCCTCCAGAATTCTGAGGGAATAAGTAAGTCTCTCTTGTTTAAATCACCCAGTTTATGGTATTTTGTTACAACTGCCACAGGAAACCATTTAATACGGAATCCATTTCTTTTTCAAAGAAAATAGTCACATCTCCTAATTAATACTAATAATGATTTCAACACTATTTTTCTTAATCTCACTTCTGAAATTCAAAGTAGTCTTCGAGGGTCTCTCAAACTCGGGCAGAGATGGAAGCATTATTCTACACCACAGAGTGGATAAGATGAACATGGAGACCTAGGGCGATGGCATATTCTCTGAAGACTTCTGTTTGGGTTTGGGTTTTGAAAGGGAAGGGCTGGGTTTTTGAAAGTTTTTTCTAAGAATACTTTTTCAGGGTCCTAACCCACTCCAATATTCTTGCCTGGAGGATCCCGGGGACGGTGGAGCCTGGTGGGCTGCCGTCTACGGGGTCGCACAGAGTCGGACACGACTGAAGCGACTTAGCAGCAGCAACTGGTGTGCAATTAAGTTCATCTAGACAGCCAAAACTCCTGAACCCCGTCCTCAGAGATCTTGACTCACTTTGTTTAGAGAAGGAAATCCAAGAATCTACATATTTAGCAAGCACCTTCTAGTGGTTCTCGAGAAGCAGATAGAAAAACCCTCCCCAGAAGCAGCCAGGCAGGACCCCAGCTTTCAAAGGTGACAAGGAGGTCCCACGCTTCTCCTGTCCACTTGGGAACCTGTCCCACTGTGAGGACTGGCTCTTGGGCATAAAGATGCTCCTCACCTGTGGAGTCTCTTGGGGAGGAAGAGAAGCAGGGCTGAAGCAGCCTCATCCCTGGTCCTCTCTCCTTTTCCAAATTAGGACCCAGGACTAGACTCTGGGAGAAAGGCGCCCCCTGGTGGTCATGCTTAGTTTTCCAGGTACTCATGTCAGGAGCTAATCATCCCCACATAGACAGATGACACTCTATCAATAACATAGAGCAATGGAGCAACTTATTGTGATCTTGACTCATGTGGTAATAAATATGAAATAGGAACACAGAGACGGAACTTCCACAGGAAATGGTAATTGCATTTTATGGGTCTTAAATTTCATACCAGAAGAGAAAATCACTAATGGGCTCTGAAGAGCTAAAGCCAGGGTCTTATTTTTTTTTTCAAAGCTCTTGCAGAAGAAAGCAAGACAAAAGTGTAGAACGCAGGGTAGAGTTAGGATGAGGTCAGTGGGACTCAAGACATTTGGAAAGAAAACCTCTGTGTAGTTTTAAGAGGAAAATTTTTTGAGCAATATATATCAAAAGAAATTAAGATTTTTAAACGCATTTAATTTTTCAAAGCAGCAAATACCTATTACAAATGAATTGTATTTTCTCCTCCCTATCCCATTTTTCGGGTTAAATTACAAAGTAGAAAAATAATGAATCCCATAGTTCATTCCTTGGGCCCAACCAATTTCTATTGTTTGCAAGCATCTATGTAATCATGATAAGATAATTTCATAATCTGACTGAACACCTACTATATGTCAGGCTATTCATATGTGTTATCTCTGATCATCTGAAAACTTCTACAAGTTAGATACTACTAATCATATTTTTCAGATGAGTAACTGATGTTCAAAATAGTTACATAAACTCACAGTATATAGTGAAAGAGGTAGAATTAGATTGAGTCTAAAACTCAAGGACTTCTTGAGTTCTTACTCACTTCTCTGAAGAACTTGACATGTCTTGAAACTTCATTTTCCACACACAAAAAAGTAATTATGGGAATGGGGATTAATGTTAAATGGGTGTGAGTTATCTCACAGGGGTAGCAAAATGTTCTAAAACTGGGTTGTGGTGATAGTTGTACAAATCAGTAAACTTAATAAAAATTATTAACTTGCACACTTAAAATTGGTAAAGTTTATGATATGTAATCTATATCTCAATAAAGCAAATATACTGTGAAAGAAGAAATAATATATTGAAACCAAAGGTAGAATGATAATGATGATAAGATGAGTGTTTGTTAGTCACTCAGTCATGCCCGACTCTTTGCAACCCCACAGACTGTAGCCCACCAGGCTCCTCTGTCCTGGGATTCTCCAGGCAAGAGTACTGAGTGGCTTGCCATTCCCTTCTCCATTCCCTTCTCTCTTAGAATAAGATATAAGAGTCTAAAGGAGGGACTTCTTTGGTGGTCCAGTGGTAAGAATCTGCCTTGCAATGCAAGGGACATCAGTTCGGTCTCTGGTGTCCCTTGGAAAAACCCACATGCCGCGGAGCAAAAAACCTTGTACACCGCAACTGCTAAGCCTGTGTGCTTGAGCTCTCAAGCCGCAACTACTGAGCCCATGTGCGGCAACTACTGAAGCCTGCGCACCCTAGAGCCTGTGCTTCACAGCAAGAGGAATCACCAGAGTGAATAGCCCACACAACACAACTAGAGAATAGCCCCCAGTCGCCGCCTAGAGGAAGCCAGCACACAGCAAAGAACCAGTGCAGCCAAAAAGGAAATAAGTAAAAAAGAGTTGAAGGGAGATACATTTGGATGAATTTGTTTTTCCATAAGCTTGGAAATAAGATTAAGGGTAGCCCTGATGGAGAGAGAATTGCCCTCAGCAGAGTGGGCCCAGGGCTTTATGGTAAAGATAGATGTACTTTCTTCAGGCTTCCTCTGTGACTGAATTTCTCTATTCAGTGATAACCACTTTTCCAGTAGTATCTATATGTGGCTCTTATTTTTGCCCTCCTAAGAAAACCAGTTGCAAAAATTTATTTATACTAATGTGTAAATGACTAACTTGTACATAAAGGATCTCCTTTCTGAAGGACATACAAGTAATTTTAAAACTCCAAATATGCAATCATCCTTTCTGTACTGAAGAACACAACTGAACATTTCACTTAGATGTCCAAGTTACTTCAAAATCAACAAACAAAACTCAAACCCATTATTATTGCTTCTCCAACTGCCCCACTTGTCTGGAGTCTCCCCATTCTAACTTTCCTAACTGTACTTGTTATCCATGTTTCCCTCTCTCCTAACATAGGTCTCAGCCACTTGTAATGTCCTCCATCTCCAAGTACTTCTGGGAAATTCCAGAGATTATATCTTATCAGTTCTTAGAGCATCTGAACCTGTCACATGACATCTGCCAATTTTTATCTTCTGCTGCTGCTCCAACCCCCTCCATCAGATACACAAGCAGTCCTCAACCATTGTGGCAACAGGGACCAGTTTCATGGAAGACAATTTTTACACTGACTGGGGGTAGAGGGATGGTTTGGGGATGATTCAAGCTCAGTAGGGTTTGCACTCCTATGAGGATCTATGCTGCTCCTGATCTGACAGGAGGTGGAGCTCAGGTGGGGATGCAAGTGAAGCGGAGTGGCTGGAAATAAAGATGGAGCTTCGCTCACTTGCCTGCCATTCACCTCCTGCTGTGTGGCCCAGTCCCTAATCAGTAGTGGTCCATGACCCAGGGATTGGGGATCCCAGAGATATACCTCATCTTTGCCATAAAAGCACCATTTTGTTATAGATCACCACTTCGACTGTGTCATTCCTTTGCCAGCTGGCACTCTGCTCTTGATGGATACTTCTGTGTCCTCTGGACAAGGCTGCCCACCCAGGCATCTCTGTTGGCACATGGGGGACTCAGAAGACCAGAGCTGTGTGCTGTTCTGTGTTGAAGGAGGCGAGTTCTCTTTTCCTCTCTCATGTGCTACCCTGTTAGGAAAGTCTCAAATCAGTCCTGCCTTCCTCCCCTCACCCTATAGAAGGAAATACAGAATCAAAGCCAAGGATTTTGTCTGAACAAGATTTTCTACTAGGAGGGACCACCAAATAACGTACTTGCATTTAATAAAAGGGAATATTACCAAAGCACTATTTTTCGTCTTGATGGACAAATCATCCAAGCTCCTTTGCTCTATGTCACCTAGAGCAAAATCACACTGGAGCCTGCTTTTATAGCTAACCTGTAGTGAACTGACCCATCTCAGCAAAATTACCAATTACCCCCAGCTTGGGGACCGGAGAGATTAACCCCACATTGCTGTAGATAACCTGGGCACAGGACAGAATACTGCAAAGCTCCTTACCACAATAAAGCAGCGAAGATATTCACAAATGTCAATTAACAGACAATTGTGTTTTAATTTGTTTAAATCTTCTTATTAGCCTGCTGGGAAGCTACCCTTCTTGTTGATCTGAATGGATTTGGAGGTTTTGTCTTCTGTTCCTTCTCCCCTGATTTTAATCCTGGGCAACCCTCTGAGTATTACTTTTTCAGATTATTCTCTATCAGCACTTCAAAACATCAACCTTGGGTTTGTTTTTTTTTTTCATCAGTCCAAAGAAGCAACATAAATCTGTTGATTTCATTGACATCTCCTGGGGTTCTAAAGAGTCTAAAAATATTGAATGTGAGCCCTACATGATCCTCCTACCAAGTATTATGATCTCTTAGAAGCATTTCTTTATTTTCACTGTCTCTTTGTACCTATTACCCAGTACACATGCACACTTTCACTCTGGGATTTCCAATTCCCCTTCTCTTCACTCTATTAATTGCTCCTTTCTGTGTAGACAGGGTTTGCAATGTATTTCCCTAAACAGCTTTCATGCTTTTGTTTCATTTACTATTTTCAGGAGGAAACCAGAGGAGGTCTTTGGAACTACCTACCATGTCTTAGGAAATGAAAAAGAAGTGCAACCCCGTGGTAGTGCTTTTCCACCCATCAGGATACCAGATGAAATAGCTAAATCTGCTTCCCTGCCCTGGCACTCACAAGCTGACAACCCGAGACGCTGAGGCAGGGCCCAAGCAGCACCAGACTACCACAGCCCCCAAGGAGAATTCCTCAAGCAGGAAGATGCACCTGGCAGTCTATGAGTCGTGAAGGAGGGCATCCTGAAACAGTCCTGTCCTTGGCAGAGGTGAAAGTCTAGCTAGAGAGGTAAAAACCCACAGAGGGGAAACAGTGAGGGAACAGGAAGTAGCTGCTACACTCCTGGAGGCTGATTCTTAGAGAATTGAAGGCAGGTGGGAGGAGGCGTCTGGAGGAAGTGAGACTTGGGCTGATCTTTGAATGAGCGGGATTAACAACAGGCAAGGGCAACAGGAAAGCATTTGGGGTAGTGGGTGAGCAATTAGAGAAATGATAGAAAGGAGGCTGGGGCCAGTGAGGCAAAAGCCAGCCCCTTCCAGGGTGGAAAACAAGGTTCAACAACTATGGGGTCTGCAGGGGCGCTGACATGTAAGAAACCACAGGGGTGGTGAGGTCTCCTTGGACCAGAAACACTGAGGAGCCATAATCCTAGAGGAACAGGAGCCCTGATCCTAGAGGAACAAGATGAGAGAGCCCGGACTCGGACCCAGAGAGGGCAACTCTGAAGGGGACCACCTGGCAGCACCTGTGGTCTTGAAGATGGAGGCAATCCCACCCCAAGAGATCCCACAGGAAGGGAGCCAGGGGAGGCCCAGCCTGACCAAGTGCCACCTGCTGCCACTCCCCAGTCTCATGCTGAGCACTGGCTAGGACCACAAGCTACCAGAGGACCTGTTGGTGGCTCTGAAGGTGAGCGGCAGACTCCTGGATGGCCGGGGGCAGAGAGCAAATCTGGAAGGGCGCAGACAGGAGTCAGCAAACGAATCGCCTGGAGGCAGCGCCAGCAAGTCCTACAGCAACTCAAGCTGGACCTGATGGGCGTTTAAGCTCAACATAGAGGATGCTGCTTTCTGAACAGGTAAGCTGCAATTGGCCCTCTAGTCCCCCAGGTCTCTGCTGAGATATTGCACGAGCCCCCCAGACCCCAAACACATTCTAACACATCAACCCTGTTTTATTTCCCTGGCAGCTCTTATCTGAAACAATGCTGTTCCCTTTGTTGATTTTTATCCTGTGCTCCCAGGAGAGTCAAGTTTCTCAAGAACCTCTCTTGTTCCTCACTGAGAACAATGCCCGAGTCCCCACTCGCTGAAACCTAGACAATGATCACTCTTGGACAGAACAAAACACACAAGCCCAAGATACAAATTGTGCTAAAAGCAAACTCATGTCTACGAAGGAGCTAGGGAGCAGAGCGGGAACTGGGAGGGAGAGTGGTAAAGACTTCTTTTCTGTTAAATGTCACAGGGTGACATGTTCTTCCTGGTCATATCAGGCGGCCAAAAAGTATGAGAGGTGGGGTTCTCTGCCACCTCCCATGAACTGTCTCTGCCCTTCCTTCATGGAGCTGGTAAGGTTCTCCAATCTGACAGCCGGGATGCTACCTACATGATGTCTCTCTCTCTCTCTCTCTCTCTCTCTCTCTCTCATTTACTAAAGCCCGGGAGGCAGCTCACAGAGCTCTGAGCTCCGAGGTTCTTTCCGGCTGCTGGGTCCCCAGCCATACATGGATTTCTGCTGCACCCATTTCCTGGGGGAGGAAGGTCTGTTCTGACATCAAACAGTCCGTCAGCATCCCTATTCCAGAAACTGCAGGCATGATGAGTGGGCCGCACAGAGGTAGTGGGAGACGATTAGCTCATCTCTAATTATATGGGATTTACGATTAGGCAGCAAGTTTATTTTGGAACACTGCAATAACAAGAGGCACAGTACTGGAGGACGAGGGGGCGGAGTTCTAGCTTGGCCTTTAGAATATAATGGCTTGTCATTGCCATGGAAACCAGCTCCCTGGGAGTTCGCAGGCACCTTGTTCTATAATTATAAGAGATCTGATAAGGGCTGGTGGGGGGTGGGGGGGATGGTGGTGTGTGTGTATTTTTTTCTTTATAAATCGTATTCCGTGGCTGAAAATAGAAGGACCTGGAGAACAAAGCCTGTTATTAACCACCATCTGCTAAGAGGGGCTGTACTTCAGCTGCCTGGAGAGGCTGTTCCTGCAAGCTCTGCAGATGTGCCCAGAATGCCAGGAGTTGATCTGGATGCACTGTGCCTGCAGAGGAGAGGGGTGTGTCCAGTCAAATCAGGTGGGAAAGGGATTTCAGGCTGAAATGACTCTGGTTGGGCTTGTTAGGATGGATGTACCCACTGTCTGAGGGTGAGCTGCCGCATTCCCCACCCCAGGAGAACCGGCAGGATCTCCTCCCTCCCTCATCCCACCTACCCCTCACTCCCAAACTTCACTGCCAGTGCAGTCACAGCCATCCCAGCCTTGGGACTTGGACTTAAGCACATTTCTTAAGCTTTCTGCACCTCTGTTCTTATGCAATTAAAAATTCAATTCTTAAGAGGATTAAACAAAATAATTATGATAAAGGGAATATGTTTGGCAAACTGTTAAGTTTGTCACACACAACTGGACTCTCGGGAGAACAGAGTCTTACTTTGAGAGAAAATTGCCCTTCATTTAAAAATCAGACCCCCTCTCTTCCAGTTGAATGATTTTATCAATAATTCCACAGTAGAGATGAATCTGTTCACAGAGCAGCAATGGAGATGCAGACATAGAGAACAGACTTATGGACACGGGTTGGGGAGGGGAGGGAGAGGGTGAGATAAACAGAGGGAGTACCATGGATGCACATACACTAACATATGTAAATAGATAGCCAATGGGAATTTGCTGTATGACTCAGGAAACTCAAACTGGGGCTCTTAATAACCTACTGGTGTGGGAATGGGTGGGAGGTGGGAGGGAGATTCAAGAGTGAGGGGACATATGTACACCTATGGTTAATTCATGTTGATGTATGACAGAAATCAAACCCCCCAAAAAAGTGTATAATTCCCACAACAAACCTGGGAGGTAGGTATTACGCACATTTTAAAAGCTAAGTAAAGACCTTATAGCTCAGAAAGAAAAAATAATTCCACAGTAGATATTAAAGAGAATAGGATTGGGACTTCCCTGGTGGTCCAGTGACTAGGGCTCCATGCTCCCAATGCAAGGGGCTTGGATCTGATCCCTGGTCAGAGAACTAGATCCCACAGGCTGCAACTAAGAGTTTGCATGTCACAACTTAAAAAGATCCTGTATGACAGAACTAAAGATTCTGCACGCTGCAGTGAAGATCAAATATCTCATGTGCTATTTGGCACAGCCTGGCACAGCCAAATAATAAATAAAAATATATAAATAATAAAGAAAACAGGAATACCTTATAACAATACCTTCGATTTGTATATTATTTTACAGCTTAAAAGTGTTTTCATCCTCTTTTATTGGGGTGTATGTTGCTTTAATGGAGAGAGCACTGTCGGCATTGATTCATTTATAAGGAAGCCCAGGCAGTTTGGAAAGCTATTTTTCTAAAAGGCCTTCCCTTTTTAAAAATGGGTCATGGTCATTAAAAATGAAGCCTAGCAGCTCTGAGTATGGCTGTGTATGTTAAGGGCACTGAGTCAATAAAATCTCCAGGAGCTTTTTTCTAAAGCTATTCAAACTCTAAAGAGTTCATCCAATTGCCTTCTAAAAGCAGGAAATGGGTGAGAAGAAAAGAGGATGATGCTTCATTTTATTCATGACCCAGCCCACCACTGTCCTCAATTTGTATTCTTTAAAATCCAGAGACATATTTGGGGAGGAATATCACTCTTATGTTTCTCTCCTATTATCAATACATATAATTCCCCTGGATCACTCATCACTTCTGGAAATAGGAGACGAATGTTTACCGCTCAGTGTCTACCGTCAGTTAGGATTATGTAATGTTTCAAGTAAGAGAATCCCAGATGAACAGTGGCTAAAGGGGGATAACAAAGCATTTATCCCTCAAACATAGCTCCAGAGGCAGAGAACACAGGGCTGGTTGGGGCGCTCGGTTCATGGTGTTCTTAGGGATTCATTTCACCACTTTGCCATCTCCAGGGCCTGGCTTCCTCCTCATGGTCCACTAGGGGGGCTAGGGCACTGGCTCTCACAACCACACTCCACAGAGTTGGATGGAGAGGGGACAGAGAACAGGCGGACAGAGAGTACAAGTTGCCTGCCTTTTCAAGAAGGTTCTTAGGAGGCTCCATATAACAATTCTGCTCACATCACACATCAACAGTGGAGGCTGGAAAATGAAGTCTTTTTGCTAGGCCACCGGCTTCCCAGCTTAAAGTCTGGTGTTCTAGAAGCAGGGGAGGTACATTTTAGGGAAAACCAGCATTCCCCATCTGTGTTTTTTACACTTTGATTCTGCTTCCACATCCCTTTTTGCCAGGTGACACCATTAGAGTCATCCTCAGTTACAGATTCAACTACATGGAGCCAGGAAGTTTCTGGATGGCCTGAGCTAACCAGTGGCCCTTGTGTTAAGTTTGGTTAGTTATTCAACAAATGCATCTCCTGCTCCTGGATGCCCAACCACACTGTAGGAGTGAAGGGAAAGTTCAAACCTCACTCCTAACCTCAGGAGCGTACCTTTTCTATGGTCTCCTCTTCATTTCTCGTGAGAAAACACCACAACCTCAAAACCCATGGTTGACAACGGCCAGAAACCAGCCTAACCTGGTCTAAGCAAACACAGGAACTTACTAGAAAGATCATAGATGACCTCATAGATGTCTAAGACAGGAGACTGTGTCTGGACTTCCAGGGGATGAGGATCAGGCCCTCTCAAGCCATGCAGGCTGCCACTCTCCCTGCCTGTGTATCTTTCTTGTTGATTGTCTGCTTTCTCTGTGGAGAGGATAACAAGCTTCCGCAGTTTCTGAGCATTTCATTTGGTAGCTTTAGCAGCCTAAGAGGAAGAGTGACCAGATATTCACTCTGGCTCAAAGTCAAGAAACACCAAGAAGAAATCCATTGGTCCACCTCAGTCCAGTGCTGACACCAGGACAATCGGGTGTGTCCAGGTGGGCAAGGCCAGCTGAACCTCGGGGACAGGACAGGAGGAGGGCAGTTTCTACAAACAGGTGGCTAGAGGGACAGATTAAACCAGTAAGTATCCATGGCAACAGTCATTGTCCTATGATCAATTTCCACAAGAGGTCAAAGTCCTCTGGGAAACAGCCACAGAGTCCTTGTCACTGAGTGCTCCCTCACTTGGCTCTGGCCTCCAGGGTCCCAGGTTACCTTCTTATATGTCTTGAAGAAACAGGCTCTCTGCCCACAGCTCCAAAACGGCAGACATGTGAACCTTCCAGACCTGGCCCAGGGAAGGGCGCACCTCCAAGCCAGTGGGACATCAACATCCAAGAAAGTATCAGGCTAGATTATTTTGTCCCCCACCATAAATTTGACCCTGGAAAGAGACCTCTTGAAAAGTGAGCCCAAATGCAATTACATCCACCCAGGAGGAAGTGGTGCCTGGGGACTCACACATCTCAGGATGAGTAAGTCCCTAATGGTACTCTGAAAACCCTCTGCCTTTCCACCTCATTATTCAACAACTCAGAATCACCAGAAACAGGTCAAATTAAACTCCCATGAAAATTTTTTTAAAAACTTAAATGTATCCCTTGCCAAAGAAAGATTGACTCCATAGCTACCATCTGGATATACAGCATTAAATGTCCCTCCCTACCCTGAGGTCACACAGCTCAGGGTCATTTTTAGATAAGTTATCACCATCTCCTGTACACAAAGTATCTCATCTCCTATTATTTTATCTTCAGCTTTTCTCAAGAGTGAGAAAAACAAAAAGACTGAACATACCAACTGGGTCACCAAAGCATTCATCATGAAGCATTCACAGCTGTTGCTAGAATACTCCTACTTTCCTCTCTGTGGCTGCCTTTAGATAAACTTCGCTGTTGCTACTCAGAGCACAGAACAGCAGTCTCCCAATGGCCACCTGACTTCCTGTCAGAGCAGCAAGAGAAAAGCAGAGATAACCAGCGAGGCACTCAGCTCTGTGTGCTCCAGGAACTGAGCCCCGTGCTGCATGACTCACCCAGGTTGTGCAACATGGTCTTCGGCAGCTAACCCAGGAGCCCTCCTCCACTTCGGAGCATCATGGCAGTTAGCGTCTTGGACACAATACTGAACTGTAGACATTTAGGGTCCTAGCCACAGTTCTGTGACTTTCTATGGAAACTAAAATCATGTAATCTTTCTCACCCTTGCTGACCACCAAAATAGGATAATGCCTCCTTCAAGAAACACATATTGGTGTATGAAATTCCTTTCAAACTGTAAGCTTTTAACTGCAGATAAAGTGTGATGAATTTTTTGGCATCATAAACACAGGGATTAAAGACATAGCTGTTGAAATGAAGAACTGCATACAAGCAGGTCTATGCATAGATATAATAACTTACAGGGTTTTCCAGCTGCCAATGTCAATAAAGGGCTTCCCTGGTGGCTCAGACGGCAAAGAATTTGCCTGCAATAAGGAGACCTGGGTTCGATCTCTGCATTAGGAAGATCCCCTGGAGGAGAGAATGGCTACCCACTCCAGTATTCTTGCCATGGAGAATTCTTGCCATTCTTGTCCATGGAGAATTCCATGGACAGAGGAGTCAGTAAAAACTAGAGATCAGTCATCAGAAATGGGGTCAGTGTCAGACCCCCAATTCCTATTTTCTTGATTCTCTTCCTGGAGAAATTCCTTCACTGAGTTCTTGCAAGGACCTAACCATCTTCATTTATGAATTAAATGTGTACTTTTTTATTTTAAAAAATGAAGGCATGATATTAAAAAATTACATCAATGCTTCTTACTCCTAAAGTATAAATCCACAAAATAAAATCCATTTTACTTAAGTTTTTTGAAAACCATTTTTATCTGTCCTATCTCTGGCCTTTGAAATCTACCTGACACATCTTTGAGCCAAGGACACACAACACCCAGGCTAGCTGCAAACACCCATCCAGCCACAGAAAATACGCAGAACTTCTCTTTCACCTACTTTCCTTTCTCCAAATCTCATCTCTGCCTGTCAGTGATCTCCTGGCTCTGTAATTCCAACTTCAGTCTTGCCTCTGGGCTTGGAGACTTACTTGTTCAGAGTTTGAGTTCCTACCTTGTGCCCAGCACTGCTTGCTCACCCATCAAAAACCTGTAGCCACCTGGGGCTCATGGTCCAGTTTACTCCTGATTCCTTGTGTTAGAATCTCGGTTTCTTCTAACAGGTTCTGAATTGTCTGGACGAGGCACAGTTTAACCCCTTGGGTCTCAAATGTTAATTCCATAATCAAGAAAAGGAGAGATTGAACATAAATGCTACGTGGAACTTTCTAGAAACTAGATTCAATAAAATCCAATCATCTACAACTGACACACAAACCCCTAAAACAGGGGCATTTCAGTTCCCACAGCTTCCTTCCATGGACTCTCAATAGAAAATGGTCAAGGTAGCCTCAGTTCCTCTTGACATCCTCTTCTAGACTGAGACACTGGGCTGGATATGTCCATTATACACCATAGGGCTGTTCTTTCTGGAGCCATTTAGAAGGTTTGGGAAGAGAAAACAAAGTCCCTTCTTCAAAACAGAAGTTCCAAGAAATTGAAACACCAAATTTACTTGGGTTCAATTTCTAGCAATTTTGATGCATTATGTCTGTCCCTGAACAATACTTTGAGGTGAAAAAATAAGTAAATAGCTTCATTTCCAGTACTAGTTTGAAAATTAGCTACTAGGTGGTGGGTTTCATCGACTTGCTTTTTCAGGTACTTTAAAATGTTTTTAGCTTGGCCCAACATAGAGTTTTATAAGAAGAGCAAAACTTTCAAGGTAAGTTGGAAGCCAGCAAGTGACTCTAAATTTCACTGTCATAACAGCACATCAAATACTTGCGAAGGCAAACAGATGCAAAGGTGCTATAAAACTGGCAACAAAGGAAATTAATAATCCAATGTTCTCTGTGCAAAATTTGTAGCAACCAAAGCATAGAAGAAGCCCTGAAACAGAAGAGCAGAGAAAGGAAGTAAAAAGAGTTTGTTACCCACCCCTTTTCCTTGCAAAACTCCACCTGAGACATTAGGCCTGTGCTGCCCAAGAAGCTGGTAGCCAGTCTCCTACTGCAAAGAAACTAGTCTCTGAAATGATCTCTGTTACATACAGTAGCAGTCACTGGTGCTGCCTACCAAGTATTTCACTCTCTTTCCTAGGTCTATGATGGGATTGTGTGTGTGAGTCATTCAGCCGTGTCCGACTCCTTTGTGACCCCATGGACTTAGCCCACCAGGCTCCCCTGTCCATGGGATTTTCCAGACAAGAATCCTGGAGTGGACTGCCATTTCCTTTTCCAGGGGATCGTTCCAATCCTGGGGATCAAACCGATGTCTCTTGCATCTCCTGCATTGGCAGGCAGGTTCTTTACCACTAGTGCCACCTGAGAAGCCCATATGATAAGACTGTACCTCCCCAATCCCTTGAGCTTAGATATAGCCATATGACTCGCTTTGGCCTGAGAAAAGTGATGTGTGTCACTTCCAGTTGGAAGCTTTAACACCCAGGACACAAGTAGCCACACTCCTTTTACTTTGGCTAATGTGACCAGAAGCTCTCCAGATAATGGCTTCTCCAACAGTCTGAAGCCTGCAATGAGTACTCAGCAGCAGTTAGAACTGAACCTACTACGTTAAGGCTCTGAGGGTTGGGGGTTGTTTGTTACCAAGCATGACTTCATCCATGTTCATTGCTACTCATCTGTCCTAAAAGATGGTTGTCAGATATTCCTCAAAAATACCAGGCCTTCAGTGGATACAAGGATGAAACATAGGAACTTTGTTTTTTAAGAAATCAAAAGCATTTATATTTTGTAATATTTACATTTTAAAAACTGTTCTTTTAACTATGATAACTATATAGAGCAGGAGCTGTCAGATTTTTCTGTACAGGACCAGATAGCAAATATCTTAGCCTCTGTGTGGGCCATATGGTCTTTGTCACAAGTAGCCAGCCCTGCCAATGGCTCACAAAAGTAGTCACAGGCAACATTTAAGTGAATTTGAATGGCTGTGTTTCAGTAAAACTTCACCCACAAAAATACACAGTTGGCCACATTTGGCCCATGGGCCATGGTTCTGCCAACTCCAATAGAGAGCATTGAAGGCATAACAGAATTGACTTTATACTGGCTTTTCCCATCATTCAGCTTCACTTATTGACTTGCACATTTTTAATTACACTGAGAAATCTTTATACAACTGAATTCAGGACAGGAATCAAAGTAGGAGATAACAATTGTTAGAGCTTCTATTGATTAAATAAATGTGTGGCCCCACAGAGAAAGATATGATATAGTTAAAGTTAAGAACTTCATCATAAAGGGAATTAGGAAAGAGACCTTTTCTTCCTATATACTGCTGCTAAGTCGCTTCAGTCGTGTCCAACTCTGTGCGACCCCATGGACGGCAGCCCACCAGGCTCCCCCGTCCCTGGGATTCTCCAGGCAAGAACATTGGAGTGGGTTGCCATTTCCTTCTCCAATGCATGAAAGTGAAAAGTGAAAGCGAAGTCGCTCAGTCATGTCCGACTCTTTGCGACCCCATGGACTGCAGCCTACCAGGCTCCTCCGTCCATGGGATTTTCCAGGCAAGAGGACTGGAGTGGGGTGCCATCGCCTTCTCCGCTTCCTATATGAGAGTCACCAATTTTTTTTTATTTCGTCCATGGTTGGCTATTTCTTACTAGAAATATAGCATGCACTGAAGCTAAAAAAATGCAATATAACAACTATCCAAAGGACACATTTCCTTGGCTACCTTCCATAAAGATTTAAAACTTCTTTTTAAAATGTTCAACAAATATACTGGAAAACAATTGCTTATACAATGCAAACGTAATCCTTTTTTCAAGAAAAACACTTTATCAAGGAATTAAATTTTCTCGTAATGAAATAAAAGGCCAATTTATTTCTTATTTTGAGCAGTGACCGTTCTGACTACAGATATAAGTGAACAGAATAAACGTGATTCTGAAACTGCTGCCTAATGTAGGAGGGTGAATTACTGGCTCTGAGTTCTTTCTTTCCTCCTCATCCTTGTCAACCAACCCCACAGTGTACTTCTTCATCCCATTGATGGCAGGCCCAGACATGTGACTTGTTTTGGCCAACAGAATGTCAACAAAATGACAGTGTGCCATTTCAGAGCAGAGGCCTTTAATGACTTCCTATAAGTTTGCTTCCTGTCTTGTACTTCTGCCATCTTCCATGAGGAAAGCATGTGCTTTACAGCTGCTCTGTGATCTCAAAAACAAGTAACAGACTTGAACCCAACTCTGAGCCTAAAGTAGAACTGTTCCAACTAACTTGCAGATCTGTGGGTGAAGAAATTAATGTTTGTTGCTGTATACCATTGAGATTCTGGAGTCATTTTTATGCCATATTCTCACATCAATAGTTGACTAATACAGCTCTTACTGACCTTTTTATTACTTAATCAGAAACTGTTTTCACAACAACATACGAAAAATTGTAATTTGTAAATAAATAGTCATCAGTTCAGTAACAATGTTTCAACTCACTCAAGAAACTGAGCCATCAAGTGTGATTAAAGCTAAGAATTTCACCTAAGTCATTTTTAAAAACCTCTGAACGTTCCCAATTTTTAAATAGTGCAACAGGATAGTATTATGAAGTATTAACAAATGTGTCTTCAACTATTCCCTGTGTTTCACTGAATTATTACCCATTGGATCTTTTCTTAGCCCAAGGGCTAGGAAAGAGACACATATTAACTTAGGAAAAAATGTTTCCAACAATGAATCGCAAGCTATTAATGGTTCACAAAACCAATTAAGTAGGTCTGGCTTCCTGGTAGCTCAGAGAGTAAAGCATCTGCCTGCAGTGCAGGAGACCCAGATTCAATCCCTGGCTCGGGAAGATCCCATGGAGAAGGAAATGGCAACCCACTCCAGTACTCTTGCCTGGAAAATCCCATGGACGGAGAAGCCTGGTAGGCTACAGTCCATGGGGTCACAAAGAGTCGGACACAACTGTGCGGCTTCATTTTCAACCAATATATTTTAAATGAAAATAGAATAGAAAACACCAGACTCATACATAAAAAGGTAAACATACATAAAAATACATAACGTACTTAAAATGTAAACATTGCTTTCCAAATATACATGGAAAAAACTGAGGCTGAAATGTGATAGGTCAAAATGATTAAAAACTCTTCAGAGACACTACCTTAAAGGAAGTTTATTTTAATGGAAATAGCTGTGCTTAGTAGCTCAGTCTTGTCCGACTCTTCGACCCCATATACTGTTGCCTGCCAGGCTCCCCTGTCCATGGGATTTTCCAGGCAAGAATAATGGAGCGGGTTGCCATTTCCTTCTCAATGGAAACAGAGGACTCAAATATTTGGCTCTAGTACAATACTGGACCCTTCTACCAATTGTAATTAGCACTTTACTTTCTACATCATTCTGCGGCCTTAACTACATACAATATAAAATGGAAAAGACCACAGCAAATTATATGCTAAACAGTGAATTACTAAAGGCATTTCCATTAAAATCAGGACCAAGATAGGAATGTACATTATGACCACTACTTCTCAATAATGTTTAGAAACATTTAGCTAATGCCCAAAAGCAAAATAAACAAAATATGAAAAAGAAGATAAATATCTTTCTTCCTTTTATATGACATTATTGAATAAAACACAGAATTAATTTGATAAAGGAGCTAATTACAAAATAAATGTTATAAATTAACATCTTTTATGCAGATTAACAATAATCAATTAGAAATGTAAGTCAAAAAATTCTACATTGTGAATGAAACTGTATATAGGAACAAGTATGTTGTTTAAAGGTATAGTACATAAGTGAAAAGGTAAGCCACAGAGTAGGAAAATATATTTGCAAAGCATATATGCAACAAAAAAACTCATATTCAGAATATTAAAAAAAGTTCTTTCAAATCAATGAGAAAAAGACAGACAAGCCAAATTTTTAAAGACAAAAGCTTTAAACCAGACACTCATGAGTCTACCCAAATGATCAATAAACATATGAAAGATACTAGGCATCATTAGTCTAAATGAGATACACTACATACTCATCAGAATGGCTAACATTTTAACAACTGACAATGCTAAGTTGGCAAAAATGGAAACAAATGGAACTCTCACAGTGCTGGCAGTAGTGTCAGTCGGTACTGGTACTTTGGAAAAAGTCTGGGATTCTCTGTTAGGGTGAACAAGCAAATGTACAATCCTGTTCCTCGCATATACTCGATGAAAATGTCTACATAGGTGCGCCAATGTACATGTATAAGCTTGCTTTTAGTATTATTCATAGCAGCCCAAACTGAACACAACCCCCCAAATGTCTATCAGCAGTAGAACGGAGGGATAGAAATGTAAAATGATGCAGCCACTGTGGAAAATGGTATGGTAATCCCTCAAAAAATTAAACATAGAATTATTTCAATTCCACTTGTGGATACTCAAAAGAATAGAAAGCAGAGATCTGAGTGGATATTGGTACACCCATGTTCATATGAACAATATTCACAATAGTCAAAACTGGTAGCAAGCCAAGTGCCCATTAACAGATGAATGGATAGCTATAAAATAGTTTTATTCAGCCTTAAAAGGAAGGTAAGTCTGATATATATCCCAACATATATGAACCTTGAAAACATGTTAATTGAAATAAGCCAGACAAAAAAAGGACAAACATTTTATGATTCTACTTATCTGACGTCCCTATATTAGTCAAACTCACAGAGGCAAAAAGTAGAATGGCAGTTGGCAGGCATTGGGAGAAGGGGGAACAGGAAATTATTGTTTAATGGGTATGGAGTTTCAGTTTGGATGATGAAAATTTCTGGAAATAGATAGTGGTGAATGGTTGTGCAACAGTTTAAACATACTTAATGCCACTGAACTAAACACTTCAAGATGGTTAAAATAGTAAATTTTATGTTATATATACTTTACCATAATAAAAATTTCAAGAGTAAAATGGATAAATTGTGATATATTTTATATAACGTAATAATGTTTAACAATGAAAATGAAACTACTGCTACACAATAACATAGATTTAAAATTTTTGTTATCCAATAGCTTAAAAATGTACATGTGCGTGTTTGAATATGTATATAAAGTAAACAGTGACAAAAATAAATTCAAAGGGACAATTTTACATCCTGAGGGTTTTAGAAAATACATTTCTAGCAGTTTTAGAATTGCATTACATTCCACGTTTAACCACAAGCTTTCTGAAAGCTGAGGCCAAGAAAATTTCAAATGATCAAAGCAAATATTTACATAACTTTTCTTTTCATATTTTTCTAAAATTTAATAAAAAAGAAGCAAAAATATCGGACTATTTTTTTCATACTGGGATGTGGCCTCCCTTCCCTAAACTGCATTGTCAGTTGCCTCCTGCACCATTCTGAGGTTGTAACCATGTAGAAGACTATCTGACTAGGAGGTGAAATAGACAAGGCAGAAAATGGTCACTTCTAAGGTGTGAGATATGAAAGAGACAGGTGGGGAGTCAGGAATGGCCACTGGAAAAGTGTCCTGCAGAACCAGCAAATTTTTCTTTACCATTTCTGATACAGAAAGAATGATGGATTGTTTCAAGAAGAACCACATTTGCAGCCAGTTATTCAACAGTTATAGGAAGAGAAGATGCCTGTACAGTTAGCCAAGTGTGATGTATAAGCACTCAGCCTCGTTCCCTAAGATCTGAAAGGAGGATGCTGGCAGTGTTCTGGCGGACAATGAGGGGAACCAAAGCCAACTCCTGCCACTAGCCAGGGGAGCCAAGCCCGACTAGCCCTTCACTGCTTCAATGGCAAAGAAACAGAAAAAAGCAACACAGAGCCTGGGAAGCGATGCAGCATGACTAGAGAAAAAGGAAATGGTACACTCAGGTTGCAGAGGAAGAGCATAATTTTTATAAGAGCAGAAATCATTTAGTTTTTTAAAAAGAATGAGAAACACTCAAATAAAGCTAAAGTTATTCCCAAACTCATAGCCTTATACTACTCTGCTATTTTTTATTAATTAATTTTTATTGGAGTATAGTTGCTTTACAATGTTGCATTAGTTTCCACCATACAGCAAAGTGAAATCAACTCTATATGTACATATATCCCTTCTTTTGGGGGGATTTCCTTCCCGTTTAGGTTACCACAGAGCACAGAGTCAAGTTCCTTGAGCTATACAGTAGGTTTTCATTAATTATACATAGTATCAGTAGTGTATATACGTCAATCCCAATTTCCCAATTCAATCCACTCTCCTTTCCCTGCTTTTGTTTTTGTCTTTAAACGTATCTCCTTAAAAAATTATGTAAGAATTGGGTTAAATAGTGTCCCCCCAAAACTCACATCCACCCAGAATCTCAGAACTGGTCACTTTAGAAATAGACTCTTGGCAGATGTAATTAGATATAATTAGTTAAATTAAGATGAAGTTTTAGAGGATTAGGGTGGGCCTTACACAAGGCCTTACAGGGTGGTGTACTTAAAGGAAGATGAGATACATAGAAACCCACTCAGGGGAGAAGGTCCATATAAAGATGGAAGCAGAGATAGGAGTTGTTATGCACATTCAAACCAGAGATTGCTGGGAGTCTCTAGAAGCTAACAAGTAAGGAAGACTTCCCCTCTAGAGCCTCCAGAAGAAGTGGAGCCTTTCTGACACTTTGATTTAGTTGCTAGAAAGATGCCTACTTTGTAACAATTGGTAACAGTAGCCTTAGGAAGCTACTACAGTGAGATATACAAAAGAGTATACACATGTAAATTGACAGTTCACAATCAATAACAATAACATAAACATCCGTTTATCCATAGTTTGACCTAAGAAAGAAAGTTACAAGTAATTTTGAAACCCCCTAGACTGCTCCTCCTCATGCATATCAGCGACCTTGTCTTTACTATCTGGATTTTGTATTAAGCAGTTTTTCCCCTTTTTTTGTAATTTCTTCATACAGACATATGAATAAATCCCCAAACAATATGCTATTTAGTATTGCTTGTTTTGAGCTTTTATGTAAATTGAGTCATAGCTTATATATTCTTCCTTATGTGTTTTTTACACAGTATTTTGTTTTTGAAAGTAATTCATGATGATGTATAATATTGCATATACTATATATTTTTCATTTTACAACTATTGCAATTAAATGGTTCCCAGTATTTTTCCATTATAAACAATATTACCATAAACATTCTTCATATGTCTTCTAATACACATGTGCATTATTATGGGGCTATAACAATCTGAATTGGAATAGACTTGGTTTAAAACAGTTTCTATCTAATAGTAGAACTTATGAATTATAGGGTATGCTTATGCTCAACTTTATGAAAATTATACTTTAAAAATAATAATAGAATTAAAAGGAACTTTTTAGATATCAAATCAGACAAAATGAGGCAGAAAAGATGAAATAAAAGACAGTTAATCCAAAATCTGACAAAGAAGGAAAACACAGAGAAATCTCACTTGGGAATATAGATGTGAAAAATATAAATAATTCAAACCTTAAAGTCCATAGTAATAATATACCATTGCCAAGTTGACTTTACAAATGTAAGCATGATGAAATATCAAAGAAAAAAGCATATAATTTATAAAATTAGTCAAAGCATAGAAGTATGAGATCACCTCAATCAGTATTGAAAAGATACTTGACAACATTTAGAAGGGCTTCCCCAATAACTCAGTTGGTAAAGAATCTGCTTGTAATGCAGGAGACCCCAGTTCGATTCCTGAGTTGGGGAGATCCCCTGGAGAAGAGATAGGCTACCTGCTCCAGTATCCTTAGGCCTCTGTTGTGGCTCAGCTGGTAAAGAATCTGGTTGTAATGCGGGAGACCTGGGTTTGATCCTTGGGTTGGGAAGATCCCCTGGTGACGGGAAAGGCTACCCTCTCTAGGATTCTGGCCTAGAGAATCTATTTTTCTTAAAAAAAAACTTTATGAATCAACACTAGAAAAATAGATTCTTAACATGATGAAAAATATCTATACTAACTAAATTAGGAACAATAATAGAATACTTGCTTTCACATTATTCAAACTAGAATTTCCAACCTATGTATTAAGAAAGAGAAAGTGAGGTACAAATATTTTAAAAGAAACATAAATTAGAAAGGAGAAAACTTCCTATTTGGAGATAATATGATTTGCAGATAATTTTTCGCCTAGATAACGAAAGACTAATCTAGTATTGTAAAATTACCATTGAAAATTTTCAACAGAAAGGAGACATATACATATCACTTGTCAGTGTGTCCAGCAAAGACATTTTATCCAATATCCCCCTTGTCATGCTCACTCTCAGATATAAATTTATTATTATTGAACGGGGGATGGAATTTTCTAACATTCACATCATTATCTCTTTGCTTTTCTCTCTTCCTCTATATTTTTTCCTGTCAGATCAGACATTTGAATTCATGTACATCAAATGCATATTTAATCTAACACCATTATAAATAAAACCTTGATATCCAATTATACCCATATATAGATTCTGCTTTTGCTTCATGCCAATCTTGATGCAAAATTCAAACCTGCTACAAATCCCACTTCCCAATAAATAATCCTTTAGCACCAAAGTATTATTGGGGGAAAAAAAAAACTAGAATTTTCCAGGATGTTGAAAGTGGGGGAGGTTAAATGATGGGGTGTACAATAATGCTCTGTACTTTGCACTCAATTTTTCTGTGACCTCAAAACTTTTCTAAAAATAAATTTTATTAACTAAGAAACTAAAATTTGCTAACCATGTAGCCAAATTGAAAAGCTAACAGCACATAGCACATATTATTTCCATCAGACAATTCTTTCTTAAATGGCTCTTGCCAACATACCCCTGTGGGCAGTCAGGACCCCAGCTCTTGGACACTGGATTAAGAGGCCCAATTCTGGCTTCTTCCACCTGAATCCAAGCCAATGACTGGGGGTCATTGGGATCAACTGGGTGCTCTCCCAAGCCCATATTAGAGAACTTTCCTTTTATTCCTCATCTACTCTTTTTCTTCTTTTAAAAGCTTATTTTCATTTTCATGAGACCTAAAAATCAGCCACATGATAGCTTCTATCCCTCAGGATTATTCAATCTTTTTGCAGTAAAACCAAGCCCTTCATACAAATAAAAGTTAATATCAACTGCTGAGATGCTAGAATACTCTTCACCTCATTTATAATTTTTCTAACACCATTATTTAATTAATATCAGCATTAATTCATTAGAACTATTAAGGGAAATGTTTCCTTTCACACAACAACCAGGACAAAACAACTATGTGTAAAGTCAAAAGAAAATGTGCAGGATTTGAACAAACCTTTACTGAGGTACCTAAAATGTACAAAAAGTGGAGAAGTATACTGTAGTCCAGATTAGATAGAAGCTTCATATTGTAAATATGACAATTATCCCCAAATTAACACCTAATGGAATAAAAGTCTCATCAAATTCACAATTGGATTTTTAAATTTGAATTAATAAAAATAAATAGAATAATAAAGTACTTACATTATTGCCTAGAAAAGAAGTCCTCAGAAGAATAGAACAAAATACAAAAATTATATAGGAGAATATCAATAGAATGAACTCATAAAAATTTAGAATTTCTGTATGGCAAAAAAAAGGCTATGAAAAAATTTAAAAATTGAAAAGGTAAATGACATCCTAAAATAAATTTACAACATATAAATCAGACAAAAGATATATTGGAAGAAATGTTTGTAACCAATAAAATAAGATCAATAATATATGAAATATTATTCAAGAAAGTATTTATGAGGATTCAGGAATTATACATTCTCAGATGCCATCATGGGTGTCAATCTGAATAACTTTTTTAATGTATGTAAAATCCATAAAATGAGCAAAGGCATTTGGGTTTTTGGTCCTTTCAGGACCAATGGTCTTTCAGGACCAATGTGATCCAAGGAAATAGTTACACAAGAAGTATAATTATCTGACCGAAAGAATTTTGTCTTGACTTTTATGAACAGTGAAAAAATTAGAGAAGACTTGAATTCCCATCATTTTCAGGATTGGTAATAAAGTATGGCATTCCCATGCAACGGACCATTGTGCAACCATGAAAAACGACGATACAGTTTCCAGCAAAGCAGCAACAGGACTAGCACCAGCCCTCACCATCACAGGCACCACCGAGGGGCCCAAGAGCAAGAGCAATCTAGCCCAAGGGGCAGCAAAGAAACCCAGAGAAGTAAGCAAAATGATCCACCAAACTGTAGCTGCAAATGTTGAAATTAAGCTACAAAAAGACAGCAGGAAAGAGCCAATCTTCAGAGTGAAAACCAAGAACAGTGAAAAGGAGCAAAAGGAAGAGGCTGAAATGGGTCAGGAAGACATTAAAGAAGATGTAACTGCAGGAAACAAAAGAGAGTCCAGCCTCTGAAGAAACAGAAGCAAAAGAAGCCACATCTGATATGATGAACATCCTCTGCTGAATTTTTTCCATGGTCTCCATTCTCCCCTTACTATTCAACTGTTTCCTAAAGGCATGTTTTTAGATGCTCTAAAAATAATTAAGGATGTTTTTACAAATTTAGATGGGTGTAAATGTTTTTTCTTTCTTTTTCAAATACTTACTTATTTATTTGGCTCCACCAGGTCTTAGCTGCAGCACATGGGATCTTCAGTTGTGACATGTGTACTCTTAGTTACAGTATGTGGGATTTAGTTCCCTGACCAGAGATCGAACATGCCCTCTGCATTGTGAATGAGGAGTCTTAGCCACTGGACCACCAGGGAAGTCCCTAAATGCTTTCTCTTAAGAGGTAAAATGGGGTACAACGATTCTTTTTCGGCACAACCTGGAATTTGAAAAATATTGAATTAAGGAAGTCTTTGAATCTTGTGCTCCAACTTTCTATTCCATAGGCTGTGGATGAGGAGGGTTATATCTTTTAACATGAAGTGTACTGCTAAGTTGCTTCAGTCGTGTCCGACTCTGTGCGACCCCATAGACGGCAGCCCACCAGGCTCCCCCATCCCTGGGATTCTCCAGGCAAGAACACAGGAGTGGGTTGCCATTTCCTTCTCCAGTGCATGAAAAAGTGAAAAGTGAAAGTGAAGTTGCTCAGTTGTGTCCAACTCTTCATGACCCCATGGACTGTAGCCTACCAGGCTCCTCCATCCATGGGATTTTCCAGGCAAAAGTACTGGAGTGCCATTGCCTTCTCCGAACATGAAGTGTAATTAAATGCAATTCACAATTATAACCATGCTCTTAGTACATCTCAAACATTTCATTGCTGATCTTCTATACCTATGCTGTTCTTTGGTAGAATAATTGTCTAAGGAGACTGCCCCTGATTTTGGCCCTCGTGGTCAGACTTGAGTGCCAGCTGTGACATCTTTGGTAGCAGTAGCCCCAGTTTATCCTACAGCTTTGATTATATGCTGAAAGACTGGATTTTTTTTAGCATGTTGTAATCATGAATTAATGGGATTTTAACCTAAAAATTTATCAATATTTTATCATATTAGTAATTTATATCCTCTTCCGAAGGACAATTTTCCTCCAAATTTTAACTGAAGTGACTGGGTAACTTTTTAGAAAAGGACTGCAATCACTTTTTAAAGATTTGTTAGTACTTACATAAGAACAGTGTGCTGTCTGTTTAGTCGCCAAGTTGTGTCTGACTCTTGCGACCCCATGGACTGTAGTCCACCAGGCTCCTCTGTCTATGGGATTTCCCAAGCAAGAATACTGGAGTGGGTTGCCATTTCCTCTTCCATTTATATAATCTGTGAAGAGATAAAACAATAAACCAATAAAACCTCATTTATAAAAATGTTGATGCTGCATATGTATTACATTTCATCGACTCTTAGGCCTACATTTTTCACACAGATTCTGCTGTCCTCCTAACTGCTTGGGCATGAATGAACTCCAGCAAGGCTTTTATATATTCGTCATTTCAAATTTGACTTATACACTTTCTTGGTATTACATATGCTGAGTTTAATTATTATTTATTATAAAATGTCTTTCAAAAGATTTTACCATAACCAGCATTGAAACAAAATTATTCAATGTGTACAGAAAGAGGTGGAAATGTAAAAGCAGAGCAGAAATGTAATATTACTAAAGCAAATAATCTCATTGGAAGAATGACCTCAGTTTCATATTTTCTGGGGAAGAAACAGCCAGTGCTGGAAGGAACCCAAGAGAGAAGATACCCAAAGTGGCGAAAAACAGGAAAATGCAAAAAGATTACCTTCACACACCATACAATGCAGCTTGAAGGGTGGAGAAACTGGCAAACTTCAGCACAGAAGAAGATTTCAAAAGCATCAAGAAGCTGGTTATATCAAACAGAGAAAGATAAATATTGCATTATCTCATTTATAGGGGAATCTAAAATAAACAAAAAACAGCCTCATGGATTCAGAGAACAAATTAATGGTTGCCAGAGGCAAGGGATGGGGCTGGGCAAAATGGGTGAAGTGGATGAAGGAGTCCAAAGGTACAAGCTTCCAGTCATAAGATGCATAAGTCCTGGGATGTAACGTACAGCATGGTGACTATAGCTTATAATACTGTACTGTACACTTGCAAGTTGCTAAGAGAGTAGATTTTAAAAGCTGTCATCACAAGAGAAAAAACGTGTTATGTCTGATGATGGAGGTTAGCTAGACTTATTGTGATGATCGTTTTGCAATTTATAAATACTGAATCATCATGTTGCACACTCAAAACTAGTATAGTCTTAAATGTCAATTTTATATCAATTTAAAAAAAAAAAAACTGTTTATGACACAGGACAGTTCCATCAACAAATTGTTGTGCTATGGTTTAGTTGGCAGCTGTTGCTTGCTTGCTTTCTTTTCCTGTCTCACTCTTCTTCCTTCTTTCTTCCTTTCCTTCATCCCTCCTTCTCTCCCTCCCTCCCTCTCTTTTTCTCTCTCTTTCTTTCTTTCTCTGCAGTACCTAAAACACAGGGATGCTAACAATCAGTGGTGTCTTGTAGTCAATGAAATACATTGAATCGCTTCTTTGTTAACATGAAAATGTATTCCTGACCCATTTTAAATGTTCCTTTCAGGAGCATATAAAGTAAAATTAGAATGATGCAGTTAGCATGGCACCTAGCTAAGGATAACATACAACCTGATGAAGTGTTTTACATTTTTTCTTTTTCTTAATCTGAGTGTTTATTTGTGAATATTTATCCATCTATAAACTTTATGTTTTGTGCATATTTTTCTGAATGTTCCATGTTTTAATGTAAGTTTTCTTAAAATATCAGTATATAACAGAGTTTGCATAGTATGGATCCCATTTTTGTAATGATGGAGGTCTACATGACTTCTCATATTGGTGCACATATTTCTGTATGTCAGCCCAGAATCTATATGTCAACAAAAATTATGGAAAGACAGGTAACTTCTGCTTTCTTCATGACTGTCTGTGTCTGAATATTTTTTACAGTGAGCACGTATTTCTTTCACAATGAGAAGAAAAGGACAGAAAAACCTAGTCCCATTTTAAAAATACATATAGTTAAACAAAACCTGCATATTCTTTGAACAGCAAATCCACTTCACAGAATTTGTGTACAGAAATAACTAAGGATATGCACAGCAACTTAGCTGTGAGAATGCTCATCGTATTTCATATCTCCTATCCAGCATTTTCATTTGAGTATTCAGTCTAAAAACTTATTTGAGATGTAGACAGATATTTATTCACAAGGTTTTTCATCATAGTGGTTGCAAAATATCAAACACTTCCAATAACGTGGGGATAGTTAGATAAACTACTGCACATTCATGTGAGGAGCATAGTCACAGACATGGATAAGGACTTTGAAAAAAAGAAAAAACTATGATGATATAGGAGATGCTTATTAACACTGCTACATGAAAAAATAATACAAAACTCGCAATACAATATAAATCAAATTTTATACAATCACAAAATACATATATGACATATATATGCAAATAAAAATGGAAGAAATATGTGCAAATGTTTATAGTGGTTATTCTTACCTCAGATTATAATTTTTAGTTACCTTTTTTGTACCTTTCTGTATTTTCTGTATTTTCCAAGTTCTCTAAAATGAACATTATATGTTCTGTAAATTTCAGAACCTACTCCAGTATTCTTGCCTGGAAAATCCCATGGATGAAGGAACCTGGCAGGCTACAGTCCATGGGGTTACAACAAGTCGGACATGACTGAGCAACTAACACAAATTTTAGAAAAGTAATTTTTTTAAATCACTACAATCATAAGTACTTTTCTAGAGAGCAAACAGCCACATCAAAACAAAATTCTTATTCTAGAAAGAAGCATAGAAAGTGCCCCAGGCCCTGTTTCTCAACTCTTGTACTCCCATTATTGAAGGATGGCCTGTTACTTAGTGCCTATTAGGTTCATTTAAATGCAGGTTCCATTATACCTGCTCCTCTAGTTACCTTGCCCAAAATAAAGTAGAAATACTAATGGAGGCAGGGAGAGGAATGTAGTTGTCAAGAGACACAAGGATTAATGTAAAAGTGAGGGGGGAGAGATAAAAATAATAATAATAGTCATATAATAATGTGTGTTTGCCTTTTCATACTGTTAATGGGGTTCTCCAATAATTTAGCCACCTGATGAGAAGAGCCAGCTCATTGGAAAAGACTCTGATGCTGGGAAAGACTCAGGACAGGAGGAGAAGGGGATGACAGAGGATGAGATGGTTGGATAGCATCATTGATTCAATGGATATACTTTGACAAACTCCAGAAGACAGTGAAGGACAGGGAAGCATGGGGTGCTGCAGTTAAGAGGATCGCAAAGAGTCAGACACAACTTAGTGACTAAACAACAACAATGAAAATAATGTGTGTTTAGTGCCCAAGCTTCGAAACATATAGACTTAAGGGCAAAAGTGTATTAAAACAATCCATATCCAAATTCAGAATGTGATTCAAGACATTAAAACTTTTTTATGCAACACTCTTCTATTAAAAACCTTTAAGTTATAAAATTTCATGGAAATGAACAAAGTTTAAAAAGTCAGACAAGGAGCTTTAAAATTCTTTTGGTTGCACAATACATATCTACTTTTATAGATTAATATTATATTATCATATTTATATGTGAAGAGAAACATACACACAAAAATATAATTTGTAAAGGATTGAAGTTTGAAATCTTTGTTTTATACCCAAAATGGATCATCTTGTATACTGATTTAGTTCAGAATTCAGCAAATTAATGTCTGTGGTTTTACTTTTCATTCACATTTTAACTCAGAACTTCCCTTACTAAAAGGGAGATGAGAGAAAGCAGTAATGAAAAATGGCCCTGGCCAGTAGTGTATTTGTCACCTTATGATTTTCTTGACAATCCTACTAGAGAGCAGAAAGTGAAAGAGAAATTCACTCAGTTATGTCTGACTCTTTGCAACCCTGTGGACTATACAGTCCATGGAATTCTCCAGGCTAGAATACTGAAATGGGTAGCCTTTCCCTTCTTCAGGGGACCTTCCCAACCCAGGAATCGAACCAGGGTCTCCTGCATTGCAGGCAGATTCTTTACCAACTGAGCTATCAGGACAGACCATGTCACTAGTCTGCTACCACTGGATGATCAGGTTAGCCAACATTTCTTTTTTTTTTTGGCTGAGCTGGGCCTTCCTTGCTGCGTGAGGACTTTCTCTGGTTGTCATGTGCAGATTTCTCACTGTGGTGGCTTCTGCTGTTGCAGAGCATGGGCTCTAGGTGGGCGAGCTTCAGTAACTGCAGCACCCCAGCTCCGTAGCTGTGACACACAAGTTTAGTTGCCCTGTGGCATGTGGGATCTTCCCAGACCAGGGATCAAACCCGTGTCCCCTGCATTAACAGGCAGATTCTTAACCACTGGACCACCAGGGAAGTCCCAAGCTGGGCAATATTTTGATACATAACAAACCATTCCTTTACCTGATAGACTCCTGCTCTCTCAAGAGCAATACAAAACACAATGCATCATCTTCCTAATACCTTTTGTTGTTGTTGTTTAGTCACTAAGTTGTGTCTGACCCTTTTGTGACCCTAAGGACTCCAGGCCACCAGGCTTCTCTGTCCATGGGATTTCCCAGGCAAGAATATTGGAGCGGGTAGCCATTTCCTTCTCCAAGGGATCTTCCCCACTCAGGAATCAAACTCTTATTTCCTGCATTGATGGGCAGATTCTTTACCACTGAGCCACCAGGCAAGCCCTACCCTACAACAATTTGGGGGGCCTTTACTTGCGTCTGTTCATGCCTTCTATAGTCACAAATTTTTCTCAATGTAAGCAGCTCAGATCTGAGACAAAGGAAAGTAATTTTGTGATGAATTAAGTTTAGAAACCACTACATCTTTTTCTTAGAAACTGGCAGTGTTATTATCATACTGATGGCTCTAAGAAGGCCCATGGTAAAGATAACTCGGTCTAATCTAGAATTGTCTAATGTAGAATTTCCCAAATGTATTGACCATGAAGCCTCTTTCTTCTTTACCACCTGCTAATATCTCATGGGACTAGTATTTTTGGGCCTATTCTTAGGGAAATGGTATCTCTAATTCCAAGTAAGGAAATTGACCATGAGAAAGTTGGGTGACCTACCAAGTATTCACAACCATTAAGAGGCAGGGCTGGAATAGGTGCCCAGTCTTCTGATCCACATCCATTCTGATCTACATCTACATCTGACCTACATGCCAGGTCTTTACCTGGCAACTTGTCTCTCACCCACTTCACTATTAATAATAAGATAGCTGAGCAAAGAAGAAACCAACAATTCATTTAAAATATGTTCTCCTTATTTCGTGACCTTGTTTTATGGCTTTTCAGCTGAAAATGGTTCTGGTCTTGTCAATTCTCCAGATTATTAATGAAAAATGAGGGACTTGTAGTAATAGTAGAAAAATAAATGCTTTATGAAAACTGAGAAATTAGGGAGAACTTTATTCTGAATATTACTTGTTTTTCTTTCCTTTTAAAAGCATTGAATTTAGTTTTTCTTTCCTTTAAAAAGCATTGAATTGTGAGATTTTATTGGAATAATAAAATGTATAAGATAAATTGAAATTGTACTTTATGCTCCAAAATCCAATTCTTGAAACTATACAATGGAAAGAACTATAACAACAATTGCCAAGCAGATCAATGGGCTTTTCCATGTATTTCTTACCAAGTGGCTCAAGTAATATTGTAATATTAGTTCAGTTCAGTTCAGTAACTCAGCCATGTCCGACTCTTTGCAACCCCATGGACTGCAGTACGCCAGGCCTCCCTGTCCATCACCAACTCCAGAGTTTACTGAAACTCATGTCCATTGAATCAGTGATGCCATCCAACCATCTCATCCTCTAACATCCCCTTCTCCTCCTGCCTTCAATCTTTCCCAGCATCAGGGTCTTTTCAAATGAGTCAGTTCTTCGAATCAGGTGATCAAAGTATTGGAGTTTCAGCCTAAGCATCAGTCCTGTCAATGAATATTCAGGGTTGATTTCCTTCAGGATTGACTGGTTTGATCTCCTTGCAGTTCAAGGGACTCTCAAGAGTCTTCTCCAACACCAAAGTTCAAAAGCATCAGTTCTTTGGTGCTCAGCTTTCTTTATAGTCCAACTCTCACATCTATACATGACCACTGGAGAAACCATAGCTTTGACTAGACAGACATTTGTTGGCAAAGTAATGTCTCTGCCTTTTAACATGTTGTCTAAGTTGGTCATAACTTTTCTTCCGAGGAGCAACCGTCTTTTAATTTCATGGCTGCAGTCACCATCTGCAGTGATTTGGGAGCCCAAAAAAATAAAGTCTGTCACTGTTTCCACTGTTTCCCTATCTATTTGCCATGAAGTGATGGAACCAGATGCCATGATCTCCGTTTTCTGAACGTTGAGTTTTAAGCCAACTTTTTCACTCTCTCAAGAGGCTCTTTAGTTCTTTGCTTTCTGCCATAAGGGTGGTGTCATCTGCATATCTGAGGTTATTGATAATTCTCCAAGCAATCTTGATTCCAGCTTGTGCTTCATCCAGCCTAGCATTTCTCATGATGTATTCTGCATATAAGTTAAATAAGCAGGGTGACAATATACAGCCTTGACTACGTACTCCTTTCCCTATTTGGAACCAGTCCATTGTTCCATGTCCAGTTCTAACTGTTACTTCTTGACCTGCATACAAATTTCTCAGGAGACAGGTCATGTGGTCTTGTATTCCCACCTGTTTAAGAATTTTCCACAGTTTGTTGTGATCCACAGTCAAAGGCTTTGGCATAGTCAATAAAGCAGAAGTAGATGTTTTTATACAAATGTCTCGCTTTTTGAATGATCCAACAGATGTTGGCAATTTGATTTCTGGTTCCTCTGCCTTTTCTAAATCCAGCTTGAACATCTGGAAGTTCACGATTCATGTACTGTTGAAGCCTGTCTTGGAGAATTTTGAGTATTACTTTGCTAGCATGTGAGATGAGTGCAATTGTGAGATAGTTTGAGCATTCTTTGGCATTGCCTTTCTTTGGGATT
This sequence comes from Giraffa tippelskirchi, assembly GCF_054371585.1. Classification (NCBI taxonomy): domain Eukaryota; kingdom Metazoa; phylum Chordata; class Mammalia; order Artiodactyla; family Giraffidae; genus Giraffa; species Giraffa tippelskirchi. The sequence continues at coordinate 195,261,861 of NC_137275.1, forward strand.
GGAATGAAAACTGACCTTTCCCAGTCCTGTAGCCACTGCTGAGTTCTCCAAATTTGCTGACATATTGAGTGCAGCACTTTCACAGCATCATCTTTCAGGATTTGAAATAGCTCAACTGTAATTCCATCATCTCCACTAGCTTTGTTCATAGTGATGCTTCCTAAGGCCCACTTGACTTCCCATTCCAGGATGTCTGGCTCTAGGTGAGTGATCACACCATCATGATTATCTAGGTCATGAACATCTTTTTTGTATAGTTCTTCTATTCCTTCTTGCCATCTCTTCTTAATATCTTCTGCTTCTGTTATGTCCCTACCATTTCTGTCCTTTATTGTGCCCATCTTTGCATGAAATGCTCCCTTGGTATCTCTAATTTTCTTGAAGAGATCTCTAGTCTTTCCCACCCTATTGTTTTCATCTTTCTTTGCACTGATCACTGAGGAAGGCTTTCTTATCTCTCCTTGCTATTCTTTGAAACTCTGCATTCAAATAGGTATATCTTTCCTTTTCTCCTTTGCCTTTCACTTCTCTTCTTTTCATAGCTATTTGTAAGGCCTCCTCAGACAACCATTTTGCTTTTTTGCATTTCTTTTTCTTGGGGATGGTCTTAATCCTTGCCTCCTATACTATGATATGAACCTCCGTCGCTAGTTCTTCAGGCACTCTGTCTATCAGATCTAATCCCTTGAATCTCTTTCTGACTTCCATTGTATAATCATAAGGGATTTGATTTAGGTCATACATGAATGGTCTAGTGGTTTCCCCTACTTTTTTCAATTTAAGTCTGAATTTGACAATAAGGAGTTCATGATCTGAGCCAGAGTCAGTTCCCGGTCTTGTTTTTCTGACTGTATAGAGCGTCTATATATTAAAGTCTCACACTATTATTGTGTTATTGTTAATTTCCCCTTTCATACTTGTTAGTATTTGCCTTATATATTGTGGTGCTCCTATGTTGGGTGCATATATATTTATAATTGTTACATCTTCTTCTTGGATTGATCCTTTGATCATTATGTAGTGTCCTTCTTTGTCCCTTTTCACAGCCTTTATTTTAAAGTCTATTTTATCTGAAATGAGTATTGCGACTCCTGCTTTCTTTTGGTCTCCGTTTGCATGAAATATGTTTTTCCATCCCTTCACTTTCAGTCTGTGTGTGTCCCTAGTTTTGAGTGGGTCTTTTGTAGACAGCATACATAGGGGTCTTGTTTTTGTATCCATTCAGCAAGCCTTTGTCTTTTGGTTGGGGCATTCAACCCATTTACATTTAAGGTAATTATTGATAAGTATGATCCCATTGCCATTTACTTTGTTGTTTTGAGTTCGTGTTTAAACATCCTTTCTGTGTTTCCTGTTTAGAGAAGATCCTTTAGCATTTGTTGGAGAGCTGGTTTGGTGGTGCTGAATTCCCTCAGCTCTAGCTTGTCTGTAAAGCTTTTGAATTCTCCTTCATATCTGAATGAGATCCTTGCTGGGTACAGTAATCTGGGTTGTAGATTATTCTCTTTCATTACTTTAAGTATGTCCTGCCATTCCCTTCTAGCCTGAAGAGTTTCTATTGAAAGATCAGCTGTTATCCTTATGGGGATCCCCGTGTGTGTTATTTGTTGTTTTTCCCTTGCTGCTTTTAATATTTGTTCTTTGTTTTTGATCTTTGTTAATTTGATTAATATGTGTCTTGGGGTGTTTTGCCTTGGGTTTATCCTGTTTGGGACTCTCTGGGTTTCTTGGACTTCTGTGACTATTTCCTTTCTCATTTTAGGGAAATTTTCAACTATTATCTCCTCGAGTATTTCTTCATGGCCTTTCCGTTTATCTTCTTCTTCTGGGACTCCTATGATTCGAATGTTGGGGCGTTTTATATTGTCCCAGAGGTCCCTGAGGTTTTCCTCATTTCTTTTGATTCTTTTTTCTTTTTTCCTCTCTGCTTTGTTTATTTCCACCCTTCTATTTTCTACCTCACTTATCCTATCTTCTGCCTCCGTTATTCTACTGTTGGTTCCCTCCAGAGTGTCTTTTATCTCCTTTATTTGATTATTCATTATATATTGACTCCTTTTTATTTCTTCTAGGTCCTTGGTAAACATTTCTTGCATCTTCTCAATCCTTGTCTCCAGGCTATTCATCTGTAACTCCATTTTGCTTTCAAGATTTTGGATCATTTTTATTATCATTATTCTAAATTCTTTTTCAGATAGATTCCCTATCTCCTCCTCTTTTGTTTGGTTTGGTGGGCATTTCTCATTTTCCTTTACTTGCTGAGTATTTCTCTGCCTTTTCATCTTGTTTAGATTGCTGTGTTAGGCGTGGCCTTTCTGTATTCTGGTAGTTTGAAGTTCCTCTTTATTGTGGATGTTCCTCACTGTGGGTGGGGTTGGACGGGTGGCTTGTCAAGGTTTCCTGGTTGAGGGAGCTTGTGTCGGTGTTCTGGTGGGTGGAGCTGGATTTCTTCTCTCTAGAGTACAATAGAGTGTCCAGTATTGAGTTTTGAGATGTCTATGGGTTTGGTGTGCTTCTGGGCAGCCTGTATATTGATGCTCGGGGCTATGTTCCTGCATTGCTGGAGAATTTGCATGGTATGTCTTGCTCTGGAACTTATTGTCTCTTGGGTGGAGCTTGGTTTCAGTGTATATGTGGAGGCTATTGGATGATCTCTTATTAATTAATGTTTCACCTGGCTTTCAGTCTTATTCTTGCAGTAGCCTCAAGACTTCTCCATCCATACAGCATCAATAATAAAACTTTTAGGTTAATGGTGAAAAGATTCTCCACAGTGAGGGATACCCAGCAAGGTTCACTGAGTTACATGGAGAGATGAGGTGGGGGGGGAGGGAGTTTGAGGTGACCAGGAGGACAAGAGGGGGACTCAAACGTGGAGAGAGCAGTCTAGCCAGTAAGCACTTCCCTCTGTGCTCTCCACAGTCTGGAACCCTCAGAGCGGTTCACAGAGATACAAAGAGAGGGGGGAGGAAGGTAATAGAGGTGAGCATGAGTAGAAAGGGAGGATTCAAGAGGGGAGAGAGAGATCTGGGCAGTATTCTGTTCCTGAAGTGTTCTCCGGTACCCAGAACACCCTCAGAGATTCACAGAATTGGGTTGAGAAGAGAAGGAGGAGGGTGGGAGATAGAGGTTCCCTGGGGGAGAAGAAAGAGTGTCAATAGGGGGAGAGAGTAATCAAGCCAGTAATCACGCTCCTGGGTACTAAAGATTGGATTCTTAAATGTACAAAATTGATATCAAATATGTAAAACAAAGATTAAAACTCTAGAGTAGAGGTTAGACTCTTATAAAATATACAATATAAAAAAGAAAACAGTGTAAAAAGAAAAAAAACAGTAAAACAGTAAAAAAAGAAACAGTAAAAAAAAAAGTAAAACAGGAAAAAAACAGTAATAAAAAAGAAAACACAAAAGGTATAAGATATATGTATGCAGTTTGCTTTAAAAATAGGGGTTTTTTTTTGCAAGGTAATAGTGGGTTATGAAAATGAAAATTAAAGGTGTAATAGAGGACTTACAGAAAAAAGAAAGAAAAAAAAATTTTTTTTAATTAAAAAAAAATGATAATAGTAAAAATATATATCCCGGACTTTCTCTGGAGCTGTTGTGAGCAGTGTGGGGTCTGTTCAGTTTCAGATAGATCCTTGTTCCTGCTTATACTTTTCAAGATCTATAGGCCCCTTTCAATGTAGTCGGTGTTAACTACAGGGATTTTAATCTGTTGGCCTGTCACTTCCAACGCGCTTCCCTCTGTTTATTTGGCTTCTGTTTGGAGGTCTCGTCAGTATCTAATTTCCGCCCTGCCACAAAGGGGCGGAGGTGGTCTCTTTAGGTTCGCTTGTTCAGTCGTGCTGTGGGGAGGGAGGAACACTGCAAACCTATATCACTGGCGTGTGTGTGGTGAGCTCGCAGTGTCTCGGCCACACTGGGTTCGCCCCCGCTCACGGGCGTGTGTGCTTTCCCCATCTACCCTGCTCAGGCTTCAGGTTTCTCGGCCGGGGAGTGGGCCCTGAGATGCATGCACTTCCCAGGTCTAAGCCGCTCAGGTTCAGGTTCCCGGGAATTCCACAAAGGCGCAGACTCGGTTGCGCCCGCAGTTTTTGCCGTTCCCGGTCGGAGCAGCTCAGGCAGCCAGGAGTTTGGCGAGGGCACTCTCCCCTGTTGGGGTGGTGCGGCTTATCACCTCCCTGGTCCCAGCCTCGGTTTACAGGCGCGCCCGGCTCTGGTGTGCTTTGTGTCAGTTCTGGGGAGCTGGTCTCTGGCTGCGACCCTCCTGGAGGCTGGCGACCCTCCGGGATCTCAGGCAGTCTTTGCTTAGAAACTGGGAGCCTGTTTGCAGATTGGTAGGGGGTGCCCTCTCTGAGGCCGAGTTTGCCCCTTCCCAGCTCTGGCGGGCCCCGCCTGCCTGCTGTGTCCGGCGGGGGATGGGGCGGTCCGCAGCCGGCTAGCTCTCCTCTGGTATCGCTCAGTCCTTTGTTCTGTGAGCGGGCCGGCAGTGCCTTAGATTTGGGCTTTTCGCGGGATAGTTCTCTCTCTCTGGCTGTCCCACAGTTTAGGTTACTATCTCACGTTAGCTCCCTCAGATTGCCCTCAGGGCGTTCGGGCCCAGTCCTTACCCTAGGCAGTGCCACCCGCTCCTCTCCGTTCAGCCCCCACTTGCTGGTGGCGGATGCGAGCGTCTGGGGTTCTTTGCTGGGAGCTGCCTTTAGGCACGTAATCTGTGGGTTTTATTTATTTTTTCTCCCAGTTATGTTGCCCTCCGAGATTCGAAATCTTCCCCCAAACCCGCCGGTGAGAGGGTTTCCTGGTGCTTGGAAATTTCTCCTCTTTTACGACTCCCTCCCCGGGACGGGTCTCCGTCCCTAACTCTTTTGTCTCCCTTTTTATCTTTTATAATTTCTCCTACCTGCTTTCGAAGATAATGCGCTGTCTTTCTGGATGCCTGACGTCCTCTGCCAGCATTCAGAAGTAGTTTTGTGATGTTTGCTCAGCGTTCAGATGTTCTTTCGATAAATTTGTGGAGAGAGTGGTCTCCCCGTCCTATTCCTCCGCCATCTTAGCCCTGCTCCCGAATCCATTTTAGTTCGGTGATTCCTACAATGTTAATATTCACTCTTGCCATCTCCTGTTTGACCACTTCCAATTTTCCTTGATTCATGGACCTAACACTCCAGGTTCCTATGCAGTACTGCTCTTTACAACATCAGACTTTACTTCCATCACCAGTCACATCCACAACTGGGTGTTGTTTTTGCTTTGGCTCCATCTCTTCATTCTTTCTGGAGTTATTTCTCCACTCTTCTCCAGTAGCATATTGGGCACCTTTCAACCTGGGGAGTTCATCTTTCAGTGTCCTATCTTTTTGCCTTTTCATACTGTTCATGGGGTTCTGAAAGCAAGAATACTGAAGTGGTTTGCCATTCCCTTCTCCAGGGGACCACATTTTGTCAGAACTCTCCACCATGACCCATCTGTCTTGGGTGGCCCTACACGGCATGGCTCATAGTTTCACTGAGTTAGACAAGGCTGTGGTCCATGTGATCAGATTGATCAGTTTCCTGCGATTGTGGTTTTCAGTCTGTCTGCCCTCTGATGGAGAAGTATAACATCTTCGTATTTCTTGCTTAAAAAAAAAAAAAGAAAAATAACTTAAAGTACAAAAAAACCTCTTACCGAGCTCCAATACTTTATAAATATTATCTCCTTTAATTTTCAGCATGACTCTGCAAGGTACATGCTCATATTCCCATTTGAAAGATAGGAAAATAGAGGCTCTGAAAGTTAGCACAGAAATTAAGAGGAACCTGTGCTCTAGAGCCAAGGCTCCTTAGTTTAAAACCTGCCTCTGACAGAACTGTCTGGCCTCAGCAAATCACTGAGCTTTCCTGTACCTCAATGTCTTTATCTGTAAAATAGGGATAATAATACTCAAAGGGAAGTCATTAAGATTAAATAAGGTTCCATAAATGTAGGTTCTTCTTGTCCTTATGTAAATATCAAAAGCTCACAGAGTAAAATCTTGTCCTCTCTCATGGCAATAACCAGCTCCCTCACCCTTGAATTTGCTGTCCTATAAATGCTTTAATTCTCAATTCAGAAGCCATAAGGTGAATGACTCTTCAGTCTACTTCCTCCAGATCACAGCATGAGTGCCCACATCTGGCATCCCATGCTGGAAGCACATCACTTTTGTACTCTGCAGGAGACAGAGGCCTGGCTCTGACCCTCAGACACGATGCTGCTGGACATGTCCTGAAACAGCCTGCAGCTAACAAGTTTCCCAAACCTCTGGCTACCGGGTCACTTCAGACCCTCCATGTTCTGCAAAGATGTATATCAAACAGCACACGTGCTTGAAAACATGGACAACCCAAACTCAAAAACACCCAGCAAGCAAGGGTGGAGAAGCTGTCATTAACACGTTTATCTTTAGTTTTCTCAAGTTTGTGAAGGTGATATGGAAGAAACATCTTTTTTTTTTAATGGAAAAGCTGACTGTGACCACGAAGAACATTCACTTCAGCTACACAAATATTTATTGAGAGTTTACTGGTTCAGATCCCTGGCAGATGCAAAGGAATAGGATTGGAATTTTAAGTAGTTTATAATTGGACTTCCTATTAAATATGGCAGGTTGAACACCTGTGTTCCCTCCCCAGATTGCTCTAAAATGACTGAAAAAGAATTTTTCAGAAAGAAGAAATAAAGCTCAAATCCATCCTCTCAGGTTACCCCCATCCTCACTCTCAGCTAATGATCTCCCTTCATGTCCCAGGAAAAACTCTCCCAAACTCCTGTCACCACATGTCCTGGTTCACCTGCCCGCAGCATCTGCTCTTCCTTCCTATGACTGAAGTGAGCTGAGCGTGGGTACCAAAGGCCGCTTTCCAACAGTAAAGCTCCTGTGCTGTAAGCTAGCTTGGAGAACCACTCCAAAATTCTCCTCTATGAAACTCCATCATTTCTCATCTCTACTGGGTCATCTTCATCAACATTTAAAACTACCTGAATTCTCCTTCCTCCTTCAGCTCCCTCCCTATTTCTCCAAACAAAAGGGTCCCGAAACCATCTTACAATGCTATTGCATTTATTCCAACATCTCCTTTTTAGGCTCACTCCACTCACATTTTCATCCCACAGTCTTAACATAGGTGCCAACGACATCTGGCTCGCTGATTCCAATAGTCAGTTCTCTCTTTCCTTACTTGGCACAATTTATCACCCCTCCAACTTGATACACTCTCTTTTCTGTTCTTCTCCAACACAGGGAAGAACACACTCCTTCCTGACTGCTCCATAGCCCTCACATTTAGGCATTATGTTCTCTCTTCCTGTTGCAAGGGAACATGTTGAAGACGGTGCCCTCAAAAGATAAAAGGAGCTTGGGTTCCTGAAGGTGTGGAGAACATCCTCTCACCTCCTTTAATGACCTGCCTAGGAAAGAAATCTATATTGTTTTAAGATAGCATGATGGAGAGGGTATTTTAGCAGTTGGCATCACTCAGCCTGACATACATTCAACCACTGTAATAGGTAGTGGTTTAAACAATGAAAAATCTGATCAATCAAGAAGCAGACATTGAAGCAAATAATTTAGATATACAGAGGTAGAGAGTCAAAGAAACAGGAAAAAGAGGTGAAATGGTACATCCAAGGAGTAGTCCTAGTAGAACTAGAGTGGGATGGGGTATATGGCTGCTGGTTTTTATTATATGATCAATAGTAATACTTAACTTTAAAATATGTCTATTCATAACTTAAATAAATAGATAAGTTATTGATTTAAAAGAGGTTTACAGTTTTCGAGGAGAAGCAGACATGAACATAGATAATTACAGAATACATATTATAAATATCCAAAGTGAACCATGATGTATTATGGACCAAAGGAGAAGCTCTTAAAAGCATTGAATGCACTTGAATACAATAAAAGGTGTGCTTCATTTGGTTAGGTTGTTTTACAGGTTATAGATGTGACGGCTTCCTGGTGGGTAGAAAACTTGGGAGTATTTTCGTTCTTTTTTCTTTTCTTTCTCTTTTGGGAGGGTGTAAAAGGAAGATATTTAAATAGTAAGTGAAGAAGCCGAGACTCAGGGCTCTGCTAGCACATACTATTCCTTTGTGCAAATCTTTTTAAAGCACCCTTCCTCGAGACACTTTTGTCTGTTGGAAAATTGCCTTTACCATCCTATATTGCTAGAATGAGACGCTTTACTGACATCTGGTGGATAACTATGATAATAAATACTCAAGCTCAAATATTCGTACCTGAAAAGTGAATTGCTCTCCTTAGAGGTGTGGTGTGTTCCATGTACAACCTGTACTCACAGTTCGAGCATCATCATTGCTAAAAATCTGTTGACTGCCCTTCACCCTTTGGCCCTGATCCTAATTTATCAGCTCTTCTCTTTCCCATCTTCCTTTCTCTCCTTCTCTTTCTCCCTGGCCCTCCTATCTAAGAGTGTCTGCGTGTTAGTTGCTCAGTCATGTCCTACTCTTTGCAACCCCATAGATTGTAGACCACCAGGCTCCTCTGTTCATGGAATTCTCCAGGCAAGAATACAGGACTCGGTTGCCATTCCCTTCTCCAGGGAATCTTCCCAACTCACGGATCAAACCTGGGTCTCCTGCATTGCAGGCATATTCTTTACCATCTGAGCCACCAGGGAAGCCCTCTAAGGGTATCTGTCTCCTCCAAAAAATCACTCCCCTCTTTTACAGAGTGAAAGCCATGGTTTCAGCAGACACCTAGACCGTTAGGCTTCTTCTATCCCAGTCTCTATCCAAACTAAGATGTAAATCCAGAGTCTTTTGTTTATAAAACAAAATTATTTCCAACCCAATCCAGATGCAGGCCATAATTCAGTCTGTCTTTTAATTAAGGCCTGTGCCTTGGGTGAATGGATCCTAAGGCCTACCGACTTCCCTGAGTCTATGTGGCTCTACCGTTAGGACCATGAACACCCACCGGGACTTGGAGGTAAGTACTTGCCACACCCACTCAGGTTGATTACAAACCCACCACCCAAATGGGGGCGAGAAAATCAGTGTGTGCTTTCTCCCTCAGTTCTCTTAGGCATCTAGGCTAGTTTTGCTGATGATTGCTCAGAGCCCCTGATTCAGTTCAGTTCATCAAAAAGGAAGACTTACTTATTTTTTTCCTGTTTTTTCAACTAAGCTCACGCCCCACAACTACTGAAGCCAGCGCCCCCTAGAGCCCGTTATTTGCAACAAGAGAAGCCACCAAAAGAGAAGTCTGTGCACTGCAACAATGAGTAGACCCCGTTCAACAGAACTAGAGAAAGCCCAAGCAAAGCATCTAAGATCCAGTACAGCCAAGAAAAAAAATTATTTACCTTCGACGAATCCTTTCTTGCCCTCCATCTGCCCTACTAAAGGAAAATTAGGTGGCTACAAGGAGGCAACTCAATTTCAATGACTAGCTTATAAGCCATTTTGATTCTTGAACATGATGAACTGTTGTAAAATGGAATAATTCTGAGAAACATTGTCCCTAAATAGGTGGAATATAAATTCAAATGTCTTTAGCCAATTTCATCATACTCTACTGTATGAGTTCTGAGAAATTTTTTAAGAAATTGGGATAATTAAGCCCACAAAGAAAAGAAAGAAGCCAGAGAAGGTCTGAAAGCCTTCAGGTATAAAAAGAGCTATTATAAGTGTCTTGTCATTCGTTTTTATTTGTGTCCAATAAAATTAGCTTAAACTGCAATTATGTAGCATTCATTTAGAGAAAGATTTTACATGCGTAGATAAATAAGCTTCAGAAGGCTCTCCTCACTCACACTGGAGAGCTTTTGTGCTTTGTTGTCAGCTCACAGGAGCCAGGAGGATGAAGAGATGGTTTCCCGAGGTCCCTGGAGCCTTGAGTTCACCCTGCTCATTCAACAAGCACTGACTGGGCATCTCTTGCCAGATACTTGTGAGATTAAGAGTACAGAGTGAATCAACTAAAATCCTTGCCCTAAGGAGCCCATGATCTGCCAGTGGAATCCAGTTTGTACAACCCTGTAAGAGTTGTTTATCTACCAGGTAAGGGTAAGTCACTCCCTTAAGCTAAATTCCTGCTGATCTGAGCATCTCTCAGACTCGCCTGTCAATATAAGTGCAGCTGAAATTTAGCCCAAATCACTGAACACCAGAAATCTATGCCTTCCCTGAGAAGATTCCTTGACTCTCAGTAAGCCAGGCAGCATGGGAGGAAAAGGGGTTTTTTAAATGTCCTAGAAGTACCTTTGTACGCATTATACATTATATATGATTGAAGAGTAATGAAGGGAGGGAATTTCAACCCCAAATTGGAATATTCAATGCTGATCTGTCTCTTCTGCAGCTGTAGTTGAGGTTTTGCTTGCCTGTCCAGGATCACAAGGTTTGGGGGAAAAAAAAGAAAATCAAAGCAAGTACAACATCAATTCTGCACATGCTGAAATGTGAAAATGTGTCATATATTCTCCTTCATCCTCTTAGAACTATGTCATTAGTATTATGCTTAATTAACAACACTTTTATAGATGGGAAATAGTCAAGGTTCTGATAGGAAAGAGATGACATGCTCAGATTGGATAATTCAGCAAATATTAAATAAAAGAACTGTTTAAAATTTTGCAGAGAAAACACAGGGAATAGTGCAGTCCCCCAAACTAGTGTCATTGAGACTAGAAACTTGGAACTCAAGGAAAGAGAGGAAGGTGTGGTTACCAGCCAGAAGGCAGAAGTCCTGTAGAGGATGTCATCTTAAAAGATGCTGTCCTCTTCTGTCAAAGGGCTCAGCCATCCAAGGCCAGCCCACAGGAGCAGGAATCCGAGATAGCAAATATCCCAACCTCATTCTCCTCCTTCTCAACCCATCAGCTGAAGCCAAGAGGGAGCTGGAGGACAAAGAAGCCCATTTGTTCAGTCAGGTTCATCATTACTAGGAAGAGAGCAGAAGAACTCTCCCCTGCTCTGGACAGGCAAAGAAAATATCCAGCCCAGAACTGGAGGTCTGAAACTGACATCCAATTCCTAGAGTCCAGGAGACAACTTTAAGATTGCCTCAATCAACCCAGAGTGATTAAGAAACAGTGTATCAAATTCTCAGTCCAAATTTGACCACCCTCCCAACCCACCCTTCAGCCCTCCATGCAATGCACTTTCCAGCCCCATGTCATCAAATGCCTAGGGACATCCTTAGTAAATCACCTGAATGTGTTAATGAACTCAGTGGGGGGAAGAAGTCTTTCACAGTGCATCTGTCAAATCATCATTTGGTGCACTTTAAATATCTTAAATTTTATTAGTCAATTATGTCTCAATAAAACTGAAAAAATAATATAATATTTTTTTAATAGAGAAAGGTAATAAGTCACCTGAAAAAATAAAGATTATAGTAACAATTTAGTAAATGTATTTAAGATGCAAGGTTAGAAGCATGATTACTAAATGGAGTATGTGCTTAGTCACTCAGTCGTGTCTGACTCTGCGACCCCATGGACTGTGGCTCACCAGGTTCCTTTGTCCATGGGATTTTTCTAGGCAGGAATACTGGAGTGGGTTGCCATTTCCTTCTCCAGGGCATATTCTCAACCTAGGGATCAAGCCCATGTCTCCTGCGTCTCCTGCCCTGGCAGGAGGATTCTTTACCACTGAGCCATCTGGGAAGCCCCACTAAATTGAGGGGCACCCGTAAAAATTCAAAATCTTTCACTATTTTTTAAATAACTCTTGCTTTTCTTCTCATTGCTCTATATAGTCTATATTGTTCCAGCTATATCTATAGATAGATACAGATTCTATAAAAATAGAATGAGGCTTGCTATTCAAAATACCCAACAGAATACAAATTTTTACCTTTTCTCCCTGCAAAATCTTACTAAAATAATAGAATAAATATAAATAATTGAATCTATAGCAATTCCTGGGATTCCCTGGTAGCTCAGCTGGTAAAGAATCCGCCTGCAATGCACGAGACTCTGTTTCAATTCCTGGGTTGGGAAGATCCCCTGCAGAAGGGATAGGCTACCCACTCCAGTATTCATGGGCTTCCCTAGTGGCTCAGACAGTAAAGAATCTGCTCACAATGCCGGAGACATGGGTTCACTTCCTAGGTTGGGAAGATCCCTGGAGAAGAAAATGGCAATCCATTCCAGGGCTCTTGTCTGGAAAATTCCATGGATGGAGGAGGCTGGCAGGCTACATTCCATGGGGTTGCAAAGAGTTGGATACGACTGAGCAGCTAAGCACAGCACTTAGCAGTTCCTATAAACCAGAGCAGTGCCACCAGGTCAGATCATGATAAATTTAGAGATGAAGCAATTGATGGCAAACTTAATAGGCCTGAGGAACTCATAAACTCAAAACTAACAGGTAAGGACATCCAAAAATAGTGAGATTCTCCCTTTAAGACAACTGCATAAGCTCAAGTCAGCAGCAAGGGCCTGGAGAAGGAGGAGCCTTCAGGGGGTATAATCTATCCACTGGCTCTGGCTCTCTGAAAGGGCACTTCTGATGTGGCTGCAACTCTGGATGGTCACTGGGGGGCCACCAAGGCTGATTTTTCTAAGGGGCAGGAGATGCCCTGGTAACCCAGAGCACAAGCTACTAGGTCCTACCTGGCAAAGAAGGAGCTCAGTGTGCGGGCAGAGGCACTGGAACCCACCCTGGACACTGTCAAAAACAGAATAGTGAGTACATTTTTGAAGCTCCAGTTGGCTTTATCCAACAATTCCTGAATTGGACAGCATTCAGTCTAGCAACTTGAAGGACGTTCAGCTCCCAAGAGTGGTACAAAATAGAAGGCTTTTATAGAAAGGGGGTGGGGGAAAGGGTGGGCAAGGAAACCATTAGTAAAAGAAAAAAAGGGTTTTGGGGGCCAGAACACCTTCTTTCTGGAGGGTAGGGAAGAGCACGGGGTTTAACAAGCAGGTTGCCTCTTCTTCCTCAGGAGGTGGATCAGGGTGAAGAGGACCCACCTGACAAGTGATCTCATCGATGCTGACCAGAAAATTCCAAACTGGTTGATTAAGATTACATTTCTGGGGAAGGTCTGCAACTCAGCTTTGGCACTAGATCTAGGTTTGGTATCATGGACTTTAGTGCAAGCCACATCATCTTGGGCCTGTGATTTTTGTTTGATGGCACTTTGGAGGGGACGTGGGCTCCAGGCCCACAAACCAGTTGGTACCGGAGCTTGTCTCTGCCCAGGAGCCTAGCTGCAGGAGCAGAGGGTGACTTTAAACTGCAACATTTCACTTTCTAGCCTGGTGATGGTGGAGACATAGTGTCTGTTATTTATACTTCTTGCATATGCAAATATTTCATAATAATTTTTTAAGAGCTGTAACAATCTTTTGGGATAGGAAAAGTTATCTAAAATTTAGCATTTCCAACAGTCTTACATCAGTTTACCATTCATATGATTTCAATCAATATTATATATAATAAATTTTGTTTTTAAAAACACTATGTATAGTGTACTCCTACTCTTCAGAAATTCTTTCTGTATGTATGTGTGTGCACCTGCACCCAGATGCATAGACATGTGTCTAGTCTAATGTTCAGAAAATATTAACACAGGTGACTGGGATATAATTGGATTTAGTTTGATTTGTAGCCTCCTTTTTGTACTTTTTAAAAATCATGAATTTTTTAGAGCATGCCCCATTTGTAGAGAACAACAGTGATTAAGGGCTTCCATGATGGCTCAGTCAGTAAAGATTCCGCCTGCGATTCAGGAGACCTAGGTTCGGTCCTTGGCTTGGGAAGATCCCCTGGAGAAGGGCATGGCAACCCACTCCAGTGTTCTTGCCTGAAGAATCCCCATGAACAGAAGAGCCTGGCAGGCTACCGTCCATGGGGTCGCAAAGAGTCAGACAGGACTGAGTGACTAAGCACAGCACAGCACAGTGATTAAACCAAAGAACTGAAACCCTTGGGACCTGGACCACATGCTGTTGAACATAATGCAGAAAGAAGGAATGTGTCTCCCATTCTCCCGAGGCTGGTTAGGTCATCAGACTCTGCAATTTCACTGAGAGCAGTGGCTGCAGAGAGACTCAGGGACTATTGGCACTGCCAGGGGATCACCTAGCCTGCTGTCGAGCCCAGCCTTCACCCGGACAGTCACAGCCACAGAGACAAGCAGATCACTGGAAACACTGAGCATGTCTGAGAACCCAACTCCCTGACCCCAGATTATCCAGTAGAGCACCCAGTCGTGGTGGCAAAGGCATGAGCCACATCCATTTTCTCAGTACCATGGGGCTCAGGGCACCTGGCCTTGGAGCACACTACAGCACCCCTTAACAAATGCATGTGTGTGCAAACACACACACACACAAACACTCTGCCCACACCTATGAAGATTGAATGGACCACTAAAGGTGACATATCCTCCTTACTGCATCAGGGCAGAACTGATTCGCAAACACAGCTCCTGAATTCCTCTACATTGTGGGCCTGCAAATCCTTGGTCACACCAGCTGCAGCAGCCAGCGTTAACAGCAACAGACCCCCAGGTCCCCGGAGGAATGTTGGGTCCCTGATCCACCAGCCAATGGGATTCACAGAAAATTAGGAGACAAGAGACGTGATGGGAGGTTCTAAGAAAATCATGAGAGAAGTAGCTTCAGGATAAGACTGAACTTCCTGCCAACCTAATGGGTTAGAACTGAGATTCTTTATAACTGGATGTCAAGACAAGAGGGGCCTAATCTGCTCTTCCATGCTCTTCTCATCCATCATCGCTCTCAGGTGTTACTCTTCTTTTCAACTCTCTTCCCTCATTAGAAAGAAGAAAGGAAGGAAGGATCGCCATTTATTTTTATATCTGTATATAAATTGCTATATATCTTTATATATTTAAGTATCTCTGATTTGTTAATTCAGTCTTTTAATCAGCTCCTTTATGACACATATTCTAGTAACATTGATTCCATGTATCTGACAATTGCATTCTTCTCCATCCCACATTGGAATATAAACTATCTATGTAATTAATAAATAAATGTCCTTACAGAACAGACTTCTGGTTGCCAAGGGGAAGGGGTGTTAGGGGAGGGATGGATCAGTAATTTGGGGCTAGAAGTTGCAAACTATTACATATAATTCCCATCACATGGATTCCAGTCTGTCCTCTGGTGCTCCTCTTTCAGCAAGGGTTCCGGCTTGTCCTTGCTCTTCCCCACTCTACAGTCACCTCTTCCTCAGCACCCAGGGGACTTGGCTCCAACAAAGACAAAAATCCCACAGAACCTGCTTCAACAGCAGCCCACAAGTGTGCAGTCAAGTCCTGTGAGAATCATATACATATCCTAGTGGTCCAGCTGCTCTAACTGAACCTGGACTAGCACAAAACTTTGATACCTGTGTCTGGTTCTGGCTCTAGATGAGTGACCACACCATCGTGGTTATCTAGATGATTAAGATCTTTTTTCTATAGTTCTTCTGTGTATTCTTGCCACCTCTTCTTAATATCTTCTGCTTCTGTTAGGTACACACCATTTCTGTCCTTTATTGTGCCCATCTTTGCATGAAATATTCCCTTGGTATCTCTAATTTTCTTGAAGAGATCTCTGGTATTTCCCATTCTATTGTTTTCCTCTATTTCTTCACATTGATCACTTAGGAAGGTTTTCTTATCTCTTCTTGCTATTCTTTGGAACTCTGCATTCAGATGGTATATCTTTCCTTTTCTCCTTTGCCTTTCACTTCTCTTCTTTTCTCAGCTCTTTGTAAGGCCTCCTCAGACAACCATTTTACCTCGTTGCGTTTCTTTTTCTTGGGGGTGATTTTGATCAATGCCTTCTGTAGGATGTCACAGACCTCCGTCCATAGTTCTTCAGCACAATGTCACAAACCTCCGTCATAGTTCTCCGTCCATCTGTCTATCAGATCTAATCCCTTGCATCTATTTGCCACTTCCACTGTATAATTGTAAGGGATTTGATTTAGGTCATACCTGAGTGGTCTAGTGGTTTTCCCTCGTTTCTTCAATTTAAGTCTGAATTTTGCAGTAAGGAGTTCATGATCTGAGCAACAGTCAGTTCCCGGTCTTGTTTTTGCTGGCTGCATAGTGCTTCTCCAATTTCAGCTGCAAAGAATATAATCAATCTGATTTCAGTATTGACCATCTGATGATGTCCATGTGTAGAGTTGCCACTCATGTTATTGGAGTCTGGTTTTAGAGGAGTAAAACCTTAAGGACAGTTTCCCTTAATTGCTTCTGGGTTTTCTTTTTTATTAGTTTTAATTGAGAATATTAATAATTGACATATAATATTGCATTCGTTTTAGGAGCACATCAAAATAATTTGACACTTGTACACATTGTGAGAGGATTGTTACAAAATCTAGTTAACTTTCATCACTGCACAGTCAAAAACTTTTTTATGAAAAGAACTTTTAAACTCCACTCTCTTAACAACTTTCAAATACACAATACAGTATTATTAACTATAGTTACCATCCTATACATTACAACCCCAGGACTTCCACATCTTATAAGTGGAAGTTTGTACCTTTTGACTATCTTTACCTATTTTGCCCACCTGCCACCCCCCAACCTCTGGCAACCAACAATCTGTTCTCTACATCTATGAACTTGGTTTGTTAGGTGTTTGTGATTCCATATAATAAAACTGATATCATACGGTATTTGTCTTTCTCTGTTTGACTCAATTCACTTACTATAACGCCCTTAAGTTTCATCCATGTTGTCACAAATGGTAGGATTTCCTTCTTCTTTAAAACTGAATAATATTCCATTGTGCGTGTGTGTGTGTGTGTGTGTGTGTGTATGCATACACATATATCACATTTTTTTATCCATCCATCCGTTGATGGATGCTTAGGTGTTTCTGTGTCTTGGCTATTGTTAATAATGCTACAATGAACGTAACTGCAGTTATAATAGTGGTTTGATTCCCATCAGCAGTAGTGGGATTGCTGGTTCATATGGTAGTTCTATTTTTAGTTTTTTGAGAAAACTTCATGCTGTTTTCCATAGTGGCTGCACCAATTTACATTCCCACCAACAGTGTAGGAGGGTTCACTTTTCTCCATAACTTCCCCGATACTTTCATTTCTTGTCTTTTGGTAATAACTGTTCTAACAGGTGTGGTTTTGATTTGCATTTCCCTGATGGTTATTGATGTTGAGCACCTTTTCAATACCTGTTGGTCATGTGTATGTCTTTGGGAAAAATTTCTGCCTGTTTTTAATTGGATTTTTTCTGAGTTTTTCTGAGTTCTTCATATATTTTAGCTATTAACCCCTTGATACAGTCCCACTTGGGCTTCTCTGGTGGCTCAGATGGTAAAGAACCTGCCTGCAATTCAGGCAGATCTTCCCTGAGTTGGGAAGATCTCCTGGAGAAGGGAATGGTAACCCACTCCAGTATTCTTGCCTGAAGAATTCCATGGACAGAGGAGTCTGGCAGGCTACAGAACATGCGGTCACAAAGAGCAGTACATGACTGAGCAACTAACACACACATAGTCCCCCTTATTTTGGGGTGTTTTGTTTGTATCATTTTTGCCTTTGTTGTTTTTGCTATTAGTGTTAAATCCAAACACATCATTGTTAAAGACAATATCAAAGGTTCCGGGTTTTCTGAGGTTTGAGTCTCTGGTCTAATTAGATTTAAAGTCATGCATGACTCTGCTTCTAGTGTTAAAGATGGTACTGGTATTTAATAAAGTAATAAAACAAACAAAGCATTGTTTACAACACAGTCCCTTTCTTAGTCCTGCCCTCTGTCGACTAAACCTGTTCTGTTTCTTGAAATGTTTGGTCCATACCTAAGATGAGAAATTATATAATTCTTCCAGTAGTGTGCCTAAAGACTAGAGTTAATGTGTGATTTTCATGTTTTCACTTAATATCTTAAACTTTAATCTAGCTTTTATCTCTATAAATGTGTACATAATTTTCTAAGTTTTTTTTTTTCCTTCCCTGGTTAGCCCATGTTCTTGATTAACTCCATCATGCCATGTCATTTGGTATATGTCTACCCAGAGCCCCTTCTAAGGAAAATCACTCTACCCACAGCCCCTGCCACCTAATCTTAAATGACCTGCCTACTTTATTTACCCCCTTGTCTTTACAGATTGGAAAAGGAAAGGCAGGGCAGTCAGAATCAGGGTGTCACTGCAGAGAAACCAAGTCAGCTCTCTCTTGTCTATTCTAGTCTCCTGGTCTCCCCTGGGACAGAGCTGTTATGAAATCTTTTCCCCAGGGTCTCACGTTTGGGGTGGTCTCTGATATTTCCCCTTCACCTGCACCTTCTTACCTCCACTCTGTCTACCCTGAGTCTACCTCTGACTCAGGGATATGAACCACTTTGAAAGTTGAAAGTTGCTGCTGTAAGATGAGTGTAGCCCATCGTTAAACTATGAACCTCACCCATCAGTCGTCAACTCACCTTATCCTTCTTCCTCACACAGAAACTCCCTCCTTTTCAAGTTGCTTTTGCTACAACGTTAAGGAAATAGCCCTTCATTAGAAAATCCACTGAATGTCTCAAGTGTTGCTAAGGCTCAGAAAAATGGGACTTCATGTATATTCTTGTAAACAAAGTTTCCTCCCATTGGTGGAAGAAATATCAGATTACCAAGCATGGGTAGCTCCGAATTCATAACTTCGCCAGAGAGAAAAAAGAAGAAAAAATTACCCACAGAGACATGGCCTCTGGGAAAGATTTGCTAAATACTGAAGATTCAGGTCTCATCCTCTAATCCCATCTATGTGGGGCCTTGCAGCAAATTCATTGCCCTCCCAGTCACCAAAGGGTCACTCATTCTCATGGAAGAGCCCTTAGAAACTCCAAATGCAAAGAGAAAAGCACCTCAACAGCGAGGGTTACAGGGATATTTTCAGAAGGAGAAGTTGCTCAGCTAAAGATAGGAGATGGAGCAGCTCTTCAGGAAAGTTGTGCCTTGGAAGACTATTGGGACAAGGAAACTTTGATGTGGTCCCTGAGGTTGCAGATAAAGAAATAGAAACTAAAAGGGCGAAAGGAGACTGGCTAGAAGCTCCACTATCAAGTTTCTTGGACTAGAGGTAAGCTTCTTAAAAAGTATGAAACAGGAACACACTGCATGCCACAAGCAAGTGTCTGAGATGCCCAAGTGAATGCATCTTGTGATGGAGCTTTGTGAGAGGGAGAACTCAAATAAATTCAGAGATGAGTCCAGGTTGATCATCCAAAGCCTCACTCCTATCAGCTAGAGCATATCTTCACAACAGGGTATACAGAGATCTGAAGCTGGAAAGCACAATGGTTTAAAGCAGCTTTATTGATGCTACCAACTTCAACATAAAGGCAATTGTGGCTTAGCTGTGGGGAAGCAACGCTGTGAAACACATGTGGGACCCCTGCAGTCATCAATCCCCACGGCTATAGTCATGTGTGACATTGGATCAGAGCTGCATAAGGACATGTTATTATGTGGGAACCACACTTTATGGCAAGCTCAGAAGAGAAATTTTTGACTTAGTGAGAAAGGGATAACTATGTTTTGAAGATCCACTTGGGGATTTTGTAAGTGATGTGCTAAAAGCGTTTTGAAAGAACCCGTAAAAGTGGATCTTGCAACTAGAATCACAGCTGATGAACTGCTACAGGACCAGTGGTTAGCAGGCACTATGATTCTTCTGGCAAGATCAGCCGTGTGCTGGAAATGATTTAAGAGTGGAAAAATGACTTAAGAGTGGATTTAAGAGTGGAAATGATTCAAGAGTGGATAGAAGAGTGGGGCTTCCCTGGTAGCTCATGTGGGAAAGAATCTACCTGCCATGCAGGAAACCCGGGTTCGATCCCTGGGTCAGGAAGATCCCCTGGAGAAGAAAATGGCAACCCACTCCAGTATTCTTGCCTGGAGAATTCCATGGACAGAGGAACCTGGCAGGCTACAAAGAGTTGGATACGACTGAGCAACTAGCAGGTAAGAGCAGAAATGATTTAAGATGGATTTAAGAGTGGAAAAACAATTCAAGAACTGATGAAGGAAACACAGCAGATGCAAAGAAGATCAATTGCTCCCTTCGAGGACAGTTAAGAAGTTACCACCCACCAGAGTGGAGCTGGTGTCATAATACTTTGATTGAAGAGGAAAACCAGCCCTCTGCTTTTGAAAATGTAGTTTCTGTGACCAGTAAGAAAGTAAAATGGACAATTTGGGCATGTTCTCTTCAGCTTCCACATCTTGCAAACTCTTTCTAATTGGGCTCAAGGAAGAAACAATAAAACCCCTTGATCTTGAGCCAAGGAATAGCAACCCAAAGTACTATGAAATCCAATATCTGTGGAGAACCAGAAAGCGTACCATTCCCTCCCATGCTGACCAGTATAAGGACAGGTTGCTCTTTCTAGTGCTAAGATGAGGGGATGGGAGGGGAAAGGACTGGGCGATGCTGAACCTATTAGCACCCTGGGTCCTACATCTGCTTGCATCTGTTTAACAGTAAAGCTAGTACCCACAGTGCTGCTTTTCCAGCCTGTACCACCATTCTTTCAGAAGGTTTGCATGAGAAGACTTTGTTAGGAAATCCCCAACAACCTTCCCATGGTCTTTACAAAAGTGTTTCAGCCATTCACATACGTTCTCATGGTTTTAAGTTGCTAGAAAGTACTCAAAACAACTTATTTTAAACTTGAAAAAATATATTTGTCACTACTTGCTATTAACCAGCTGCTAAATTCCCAATATATTGACTGAATTAATTAAAGGTAAATGTTAAGTGTCCTTCACCTACACCCTCAAAAAGTGAATTCTGCAAGGGTGTGGGGAGATTAACTGCTAGTGAGAAAATTTTCTAAAACGTCATGAAGCATGTAGCAAAAGCCTTCACAAAATGTATGTTCTTTGCATAATCATTTTTGGCCTCGGTTTTCTCAATCTGTAAAATCAGGACAATGACACCCACAACTGAGAGTATTGTGACATTTGAAATTTTGTGTTCCAATCAGCTGAAATGAATAGCTGTTCAGTAAATGCCACTTCCATTTCTTTCTTGGTGGTGGTGGTGGCTTAGTTGCTAAGTTGTTGCCAATTCTTACCACCCTGTAGACTGTAGCCTGCCAGGGTCATCTGTTCATGGGATTCTCCAGGCAGAAATACTGGAGTGGGTTGCCAACTGAGGGGATCTTCCCTACCCAGAGATCAAACCTGGAGCTCCTGCATTGCAGGCAGGCTTGACCTGCATCGCAGGCCGATTCTTTACTAACTGAGTCACCAGGGAAGCCCCTGTTTCTCTCTCACCTCTGGTAAAAATCTCATCACATTTGCCATCCGTGTTGCTTTACTGAAGTCCTGTATGTGCACCATAACCTGGTGGGTCCTGTGACTACCTGTGTTATTATTTAGACCAAGTGCCATCTGACACGTGCTCTGAGATGGCTTTTAAAATGGTATGATGAGCAAGATAAGTCTGAGCCCAAGAAGTCAGTTGCAACCAGCTCATGAGACATTAAGTCCATGAAATTCTTACCTTGTTAGCCCTGTGTTCCGAAAGAGATAGAAAATGCACCATGACCATTTGTTGTGTGTTCAGAACCATCAATGTGTGACCTTATTTAATCCACACAGCAACCAGCTGATATCAAGCGTTGTTAACTCCACTGTTGTGGACGTTACAGTGATGCAACAAGACAGACAAAGCCCTGCAGCTCAGGGGAAATGAATGGCTCCCACAGGACAATCAGAGGTGGACTGTGGTCTTCTGACTCTGCGACCCTCCCAGGGTCACTGCCCCAGGGAGACTCCTGATTCCATTTTTGACCCAGTTGGCACTTTCTGACCCAGGCATCATGCTAGGTTCTGGGAAGGCAGAGGGCAGTGAGCCAGAGCTCCAGTTCAGCACAGGAACCTGAGTTTCCACTGGGGAATCAGCTTGTGGGGAACAAGGAAATGCTGAGGGAGTCCCTGGGGTTAGGTGATCAGAATAGCCAAGGAGACTGTATTTGAAATGAGACCTGGAAGTACCAGCCCTGCAAAGATCTCAGAGGGGAGAAGTCCAAGCAGGTGAGCAGGACGAACAAAGGCCTTGGAATGGGTGGGGAGTGAACAGGGAGGGGATGGAGGAGCAGAAAGAAGGCCAGAGTGACTGGAGTAGCAGGAAGAATGGAACAGAGACACAGACAAAGAAAACAAATGTATGGATATCAAGGGGGAAAGAGAGAGGTGGGATGAATTGGGAGACTGGGATTGATATTTATATGCTACTATGCATACAATAGATAATTAATGAAAACTTGCTGTATAGCACAGAGAACTCTACTCAATGCTCCCTGGCAACCTAAATGGGAAGGAAATCCAAAAAAGAGGGGATATATGTATATTGCTGATTCACCTTGCTGTACAGTAGAAACTAACACAACATAGTAAAGCAACTATAAAATGTGCAGCCTCAGTCATTCAGTTGTGTCCGACTATTTGTGACCCCATGGACTGGAGCCCACCAAATTCCTCTGTCTGTGGGATTTACCAGGCAAGAATACTGGAGTGGGTTGCCTCTTCCTCCTCCAGGGGATCTTCCCAACCCAGGGCTTGAACCTGCTTCTCCTGCATCTCCTGCATTGGCAGGCAGATTCTTTACTACTGAACCACCTAGGAAGCCCAAAGAAACTGTAATCCAATAAAAATTATTTTAAAAAAGGAAAAGACTGAAGAGTATGAGAGAGGCAGGAAGGCAACCAAGGTCTTGATCAGCCAGGGCCACGTATGTCATGGTTGGGTTGTACTTTGAAGTGTGGAGGAAAGTCATTAAAATGTTTTTAGCAGGACAGTGACACCATCTGACTCAGATTTTAAAGACTTCCCTGGCTTATGGGTGGGGAATGGAATGAGAGCCGTACCTCTAGTTCAGGGGCTATTACGGTATTTCCAAAACTGATGGCGCCTGGCCAAGGGCAGAAGCAGGAAAGATGTGGCAAGGTGGACCGTTCTAGTATTTTTGAGATGTTGAGGTCCAACATGTTGTACTCTGGAGATGAACTCTATTCTAGCCATGGCAAGTTTGAGGTGCTGGCTAGATACCCAGAGGAATACAGGTAGGCAGCTGAACTGGCCTTTTGTCTCGTGGAGTGAGAGCTGGGTTATATCAGCTAGTACATGAGTACAGAGGGGAGAGTCTGGGTCCTTGTTTAGAAAGTTGGAGCAATGATGCCGCCCACTCCACATTAAAGATGGTCTTCACTAGGATTGAGTGAGGGGAGGGCAGATTCTGTTTCAAGGAACTGTCACTAAGTTGCAAACACCGCCTCACTGATCCTTTTTCTCAGAGGCAAGATGGCTGATGAAGAAAGATGGCTTTGTGGAAAAGCTCTCCTACAATGAAGGGTTGGAGGGAGTGCTAGAGTGAGTGACACTCTCCCCTCCAGCACCAGCTGGTTTCTCTGAGAACTGGCCTCATTTCAATGAGCCTGAGACAGTTAATAATGAACGAGTCTTCTTCTCCTCCATCCTGCCCTCATTTCTGTGGGGCCCATCACCATTGCGGAGGAATATTGGGTTGGCCAAAAAGTCCGTTCAGAATTTCCTGTATAAGTTACAGAAAACCTGTGAGAAGTTTTTGGCCACCCCAATATGTAACACGATGGAGCCTGTCATGTTGTTGAGATCCTCATGAAGCTTTGGGGCAGTTGACCTGAGAAGTATGAGTAATGCCAGTGCTTCATTTTTCTCAAACTTTATAGGCCCATATTTCTCCATGGAGAATGTAACACATGGAAGGTTTCACTTTGTAATTTCCAGATGTTCTTCTGTTATCTATGAGGAAGACAAATTCCATTTGTTTTCTTTGTTTGCATATTAAACGCACACACAAAACCATCCTCTCATCTAGCTACAAAGCAGAGAACATTTTCTCTTTGATTTTTATCTACCCTTTCCCTTTGAATACAGATCAAGCATGGAAAATTTCCGGCCAAAGGAATAATGTTTCCCAAAGCTGTGATGCAAATGACGTACACCTGGATGCGAGGTTGACCACCCATCACCGGCGTCCAGGAGGCCAAACACTGGCTTGGGAGGCCAGCACCCCACGCTGTGTTCATCCCTCCACAACTTGTCTGGCCACTCAGCCGCCCTGGGCTTTATTTCGCACATTTCCAACAAAGAGGATGAAGGCATTCCTCTCTCCCCAAGGATGCCAGGGAAAGGATATGTGAGAATCCACTGTGTGTGGTGTGTGGTCTGGGCCACTCTAAGATGGAAAATGTAGAAACAGAAGTATGAAAGCAAAAGACAGACTATAAGGAGACAGTCTTCTTTGATCTCACTTGGTGATTAAATAAATCATTATTATTCACCCAATACGTATGTTTCCCACTCATTCCCTCAAAGGGCTTTCCAGGTGGCTCAGTGGTGAAAGAATCTGCTTGCCAGTGCAAGAGATGCAGGAGATGTGGGTTCAATCCCTGGGTCAAAAAGACCCCCTAGAGAAAGAAAAGGCAACCCACTCCAGGATTCTTGCCTGGAGAATCCCGTGGACAGAGGAGCCTGGTGGGCTACAGTCCATAGGGTCACAAAGATTTGGACATGACTTAGTACACACACAAACACATTCTCTTGAAAACACTATATAGAAATATATTATAAATGTCTATGTACGTCAATTTATGTATAGACACACATATTTCTCATATACAATTATATACAAGGACACTGAAGGTTGCATGCATATTAAACATTCAGAAATCTTTTCTGAACTCCTATCCTGTGCCAGGTTCTATGCTAAGTGCCATGACTAGCACACAAAATATCTTTTCTTGTGGAATTCACTGTCTAATAGTGGATATAGAGTTGTAAACAATGTCAACCTGCTTAACAAGTGCAACATTAGGCATTTTGTTCAGATATACAGAATATTCAGAGAAGGTTCAGAAAATAGAGACTGAATAATGACGCCCAAAATATCCACGTCCTAACCCCTGAAGCCTGCAAATGTGTTACCTTATAGGTAAAGGAGGTTTGCAGATGTGATTATCCATGTGGGTCCAATGAAATCACAAGATTCCTTATACGAGGGCTGCCAGGGGATCAGTTCAGTTCAGTCGCTCAGTCGTGTCCGACTCTCTGCGACCCCATGAATTGCAGCACGCCAGGCCTCTCTGTCCATCATCAACTCCCGGAGTCTACCCAAACCCATGTTCATCGAGTCGGTGATGCCATCCAGCCATCTCATCCTCTGTCGTCCCCTTCTCCTCCCGCCCCCAATCCTACCCAGCATTAGGGTCTTTTCCAATGAGTCAACCCTTCGCATGAGGTGGCCAAAGTATTGGAGTTTCAGCTTCAACATCAGACCTTCCAATGAACACCCAGGATTGATCTCTTTTAGGATGGATTGATTGGATCTCCTTGCAGTCCAAGGGACTCTCAAGAGTCTTCTCCAACACCACAGTTCAAAAGCATCAATTCTGCGGCACTCAGCTTTCTTCACTGTCCAACTCTCACATCCATACATGACCACTGGAAAAACCATAGCCTTGACTAGACGGACTTTTGTTGGCAAAGTAATGTCTCTACTTTTAAACATGCTATCTAGGTTGGCCATAACCTTCCTTCCAAGGAGTAAGCGTCTTTTAATTTCATGGCTGCAGTCACCATCAGCAGTGATTCTGGAGCCCAAAAAAGTAAAGTCTGACACTGTTTCCACTGTTTCCCCATCTATTTCCCATGGAGTGATGGGACCAGATGCCATGATCTTAGTTTTCTGAACGTTGAGCTTTAAGCCAACTTTTTCACTCTCCTCCTTCACCTTCATCAAGAGGCTCTTTAGTTCCTCTTCACTTTCTGCCATAAGGGTGGTGTCATCCGCATATCTGAGGTTATTGATATTTCTCCCGGCAATCTTGATTCCAGCTTGTGTTTCCTCCAGCCCAGCATTTCTCATGATGTACTCTGCATAGAAGTTAAATAAGCAGGGTGACAATATACAGCCTTGACGTACTCCTTTTCCTATTTGGAACCAGTCTGTTGTTCCATGTCCAGTTCTAACTGTTGCTTCCTGACCTGCATACAGGTTTCTCAAGAGACAGGTCAGATGGTCTGGTATTCCCATCTCTTTCAGAATTTTCCACAGTTTATTGTGATCCACACAGTCAAAGGCGTTGGCATAGTCAATAAAGCAGAAATAGATGTTTTTCTGGAACTCTCTTGCTTTTTCGATGATCCAGCGGATATTGGCAATTTGATCTCTGGTTCCTCTGCCTTTTCTAAAACCAGCTTGAACATCTGGAAGTTCACGGTTCACGTATTGCTGAAGCCTGGCTTGGAGAATTTTGAGCATTACTTTACTAGCATGTGAGATGAGTGCAATTGTGCGGTAGTTTGAGCATTCTTTGGCATTGCCTTTCTTTGGGATTGGAACGAAAACTGATCAGATGCAGAATTAAGAGATTTGACAACAGAAGCAGAAGTTAGAGCAGTATGTTTGCAGTTGAAGGAAGAGGCCATAAGCTGAGAGATGCGGGTGACCTATAGAGGCTGGAAAAGACAAGGAATAGACAGCTCCCACTGAAGCCCCCTAAAGGGAACAACCATCTTGAGTTTGGACTTTTAACTACCAGAACTGAGAGAGAGTAAAAGTGTGCTGTTTTAAGCCACTAAATTTGTGGTAATTGGCTATGGTGGTGGTGACAGGAAACTGTTGCTGAAAGCTAGGAAGGGACTCCTGGAGGAGATCAGGTTTACATTGGAAAGCCAGTAGAATGTTTCAGGAAGACAGGGCAACAGGTTGGGGAAGCTGGACAGGGGACCATCTCAGCAGCGGGTGAGGATGTATAAGTGTGTGTGCTACAGAGGCTTTGCTTTAGTTTTTGTTCTGTTCTGATGGTAGCGAGTGGCAGAGAGGAGGAAGTGGTGACACTAAATAGTCTGTGAAGGTCTTAGACGGGAAGTATCAATTACCTGTGACCACAATAATGCTCCACAATAAACCACGCTAAGACTGTAGCTTCAGACACCATCCATTTATCACTTCTCACACATCACTGAGTCACCTGGCGGGCTGTGCCAATGTGAGCAGACTCAGCTGATTTAGCTGGGCTCCTCACACATCTGTGGTCAGATCGCAGGTGGACTGTGGATGGTCAGTCTAGGATGGCTTCAGCTGGGAGGTTCTGGGTCTCCATGTGTCCCTCACATCCTTCCAGGGCCTTACTTGGATATATTCTCTTTGGAGCAGCATAGGGAAGAAGAGAAGCAGCAGAAATTTGCAAGCATTTCTCAACCTCCTGTTTGCATAAAGACTACTATTGGCAAAAGCCAGACACATGGTGCATTAGTTTGTCAAGGCTGCCATAACAAAGGACCACTGACTAGGTATCTTACGCAAGAGAGATTTTATTTTTTCCTCTTTCTTTTTTAATTTTTTAAATTATGACAGTATGATAACACATTTACAGGGGACTTGGAAAACACAGAACAAAGTTACATATAGTTCCACTGCATATTACAATTACTTTTTAAGTAGACAAATAAAGACTTTTGGTTGAAGTGTCACTATCAAACTCTCAAAAATTAATAGAATGAATACATACACAACAAAGATTTATTTCCTCATGATTCTGGAGGCTAGAAGTCAAAGATCAATGTGTCCGCAGGGTTGGTTTCCTCTGAGACCTCTCTCCTTGACTTGTAGATGGCCGTCTTCTCCCTGCCTCCTCACATGGTCTTCCCTCAGAGCACATCTGGTCCCAACCTCCTCTTCTTACAAGGACACCAGTCATATCGAATTAGGGCCCACCTATGACCTCATTTTAACGTACCTCTTTAAATTTCCTTTCTCCAAATATAGTCACATTTTGAAGTACTGGGTGGGAGGAGGGGGCTAAGACTTAAACATCTGAATTTGGCTGGGGACACAATTCAGTCCATAACACATGAACTAATCCAGAGTCGCTGTGATGGGGGGTTATCAAAGGACATGGGCCCTTGAAAGCATGAAAATTTGGGACCACTCATATGATCAATCTACCACACAAGGAACTGAGAATTTTAATTTAGATTCATTACATGAATGAAAGTCTGTAGATTTTTAACTGGGGGGCAGGTATGATAATAAATTTCACTTAAGGAAATTATAGTTCCAAATATATTTCTTGCTAAACAGAACATTGATTTACAGAGTATTAATAAAAGTGGATTCTAAATGCCATGGCTTTGATCCAACATCCTCATTTCAGTTATCTATTGTAAAGTAGCTCAAAACGTAGTGTCTTAAAACAGCCACTTACTAGATTTCATAATTTTATGGATCAGGAGCTTGGGCTGGACTAAGCTAGCCAGGCCCTCTGCCCCTCAGAGCACTCAGAGGGAGCTTCCAAGAAGAGGAAGTAGAAGATGGTAGTCTTTTAAAGATGAGGCCTGGAAATGGGCACAGAGAACCTTCCACTATGCTCTGCTGTTCAAGGCAGTCACAAACAAGCTACCTCTATTCATTTCTAAAATCCTATTGGTTCCTCTGGGGCCTGAATAGCTGTGTTTACACGTTGTCCTTTTTGCAGATGTTTGACAAGGGCTTTGCAGAAACGTGAGCAACACTTCAAATCTGCGTGGAGCAGCGTGTGGTCTAGAAGGTGGGTTTGTGGCCTCCTCTCCGTTATCCTGGGGGCTTACATTCTAGAAGACTAACCAAACACCTGTAGGTGGCACCCAGACCCTGGGTCTCCCAGCGTGGGCTCCTGTGTTCTCTGGTGCTACCAGGAGCAGTTGGTTCAGTAACCCCTGGAAAGGGATGGAAAAAATAAGAGAGATAATGACCTTCTGGCCCTTTCTTATTGGTGTTGTCTTGTTACCAGGCCCCCTCCAACAAAGGAGTGAGAGGCCCGGGAGAGCATTATGCCAGTCCCTCTACACCCCAAGAGCCTTGGTGGGGGAGGGGGGCAAGCGCCTCTAAAAAGTGCTCACTTCCTCAGAACTTCCTCACCACACCCACCCTGCTCAAAAGACAAAGGCAGTTAATCTTCCTAATACTCAGGCTAAAACATATCTTGGGTTGGGCTCCCTCAAAGCACACTCTGAGACAAGGGTTCAAGTGCAAGAAGTGAGGTGATCCCAGGAGACACAGTAGGGAATTGGAGAAATGAAGGAAGCCAGGAGGGGATCTGTTAACCAGCAGAGCACCACGATGGACAACCAGAGCTCACCTTTGCTAGGATCTCTGGGGATGCTGTAGAGGCACCTCAGAGTTGGGCCATCCATGAGGTGGAAGCTAGGATATTGACTTTCCAGCCTCAGATATCCTAGCTGACGACTGCCCTCAGGGTGCCAACTTCCAGGAACATTGCCCCCGCCCCATGCATGGACCTAGCAGCCAGAGACGACCTCAGGCAGAGCCATGGATGCTCATGCAGGAAGCTGCCAGCACGTGCAGGGAAAGAACAGTAAGTGTTGGAGGGATAAGGATGGGATACCAATAACGTCTGCCACCAACACAAACCCAGGAACCCATATTAGACCTCACATCGTGGTCATTTTTACAATTACATTGCTAATATATTTTTTGGCAAAAAAAAATCAAATTTTGAATGCTGTGCCTTCAGCAAAACAAAATACAATGAAATAAGTTCAAACGGTACAGGAAAGTATGCAATCAATACTATAAGCTACTCTCATGTCCATCTCCGTATTCCATTCCATGAGGTATCTACTCTCTTCACTGTTTCTGTTTTAAATGGTTGCTTATAATCATCCCTCTAAATCACATCGTTATCCAAGGACAACTGGCACCAGGGGGAAAAAAGCCACTTAAAGTGAACCCATTTAAAATGGAGATCAAAATTTCATAGTAAATGGTGATTAGGAGATTATCTTGGAAACTGAAACTAAAATGATAAAAAATAAATGTATTTTTATTTAATTAAACTTTTACTATAATGGCAAGTGTGCACTAGTTCTTAGAAAGAGTAAAGAATAAATCAAGCATTTAAAGGGTTGGGGAGTAATTTTGCAGAGAAAATTGTACAATAACAGGATAGGACATCGTATTTGATTTTCATGGTTCAATCAGAGAAGAATGGTCATTTTTGCAAAGAGCATTTGAAGACTTCATAAATTCCAAGCACTTCTCTTTACTGTGTGATACTCAAATTCATTTCCTCTGAACGATTGCACTGTTGTCATCCAGCTCAGCCTTCCTCCTCCCAGCTCTTGACATGCTTCACTCCACCAGACCCTCGTCTGTCCTTGGCTTTGAGTGCAATTCATACAGCTATCCTATGTCACTTTAGAGTTTACATAAACTTCTACATCTTATTTAAGGTTTGCAATTGACTGAATTAATTACCATAATGGGTGCAGATAACTATAAGTGTCAAGAAAGGAAGATGTCTTAGTAGGAACTAATTTTATCAATGTTTGTACAATTTGGGGGCTTCCTTGGTGGCTCAGACAGTAAAGGATCTGCCTGCAATGCTGGAGACCCAGGTTCAATCCCTGGCTTGGGAAGATCCCCTGGAGAAGGGCATGGCAACCCTCTCCAGTATTCTTGCCTGGAGAATCCCATGGACAGAGGAGCCTGGTGGGCTACAGTCCATGGGGTCACAAAGAATCTGACATGACTGAGCAGTTAACACTTTACTTCACATGATTTTTGAATAGATGCATACTTTGACAACTTTTGATTCCCTCTACTGCCTCATAACTAGAGACCAGCATAATGAGTATTCAGATAGCAGGGACCACCATATCTCCATTTCTTAATTTATCAACTTTAGACAATGTCCGCCCACATTCCCACTGTGGAAAATGGGAAATTACTCCCCACAAGAGTTGGGCAATCCCCTCCAAGGCAACTGAAATTGAACTTAATTCAGACCATGTCTCTAGATCTGTTCTGTGCTCAGTTTCATGGGGAAACTGAAGTGATCAACTCTGCCAAAAACACACACCCGTGTGCAGCAGAGAAAAACATCTTTGATGTAAAAATCTATTATAAAAATAGGAGCTAACGCCAATGGTAATTTTCAAACCAAAGTATCTATTCTGTAAAGTGAAATCTAAATCTAAAAGATGAACAACCTCAGGGGCAGCAGTTTCCAAACCTGATAACACATCCCAAGCACCTGAGAGCCTGACTCCCCAGCCTCACTAGTGGCCTCTAGGAGCAGAGCTAGGGAACTCGGCTTTTCATCAGGAACCCCAGGTTTGTAATCCTTCTGGAGTCACCGCAGCCCAGGGCCTCACAAGGGCACTTCAGCACAGCTTCTCTAGAGGCGGCCAGTTACCCTGACTAAGCCAGAGGCACACAAGTGGGAGGAGGAGTGGGGAGAGAGGAGGAAAGACAGTCTGTGTGCACCTCACCCTGCCAAGTGCCAGGTCAGGCTCTGCCCATGCACTGTCCTCTCTCATCCTCACAACACTGCCACCAAGCATTAATATTCCCATTTTACAGATAAAAAAAAGCTGAAGCTCAAAGAAGTCAGGCAAATTATTCAGGTCATTTAGCTTAAAAATGGAAAAGCCAGCATTCGAACCCATGTAACTTGATTTTGTAAGACCATTTCTGGAGACAGGGTGGAGAAGAGGGTGTGATGGCATTGAACAGCTTTCTTCAAATTTCACACAGTGAAGTCCTAACCCTCAGCACCTCAGTATGTGACTGTCCTTGGAAATAAGAAATTTCAAAAGGTACCTAAGGTTAAATGAGGTCATATGGGTGGGCCCCCATCCAGTAGGATCAGTGTCTTCATAAGAAGAGAGGGACGCCAGATATGCAGCAGTTCAGAGGGAAGAGCCGTGAGGACACAGGGAGAAGATGGCATCTTCAGGTCAAGAAGAGAGAGCTCAGGAGAAACCAAGCCCACAACACCTTGACCTTGGACTTCCAACTTCCAGCTAAAGGTCTGTTGTTTAAGCCAGCAGGTATGTGGTACTGTGTTATGGTGGAGAAGGAAATGACAACCCACTCCAGTATTCTTGCCTGGAGAATTCCAGGGACAGAAGAGCCTGCGAGGCTACAGTCCATGGGGTCACAAATGTCAGACACAACTGAGTGACTAACAACAACTGTGTTATACTGGTCCTGGCAAACTAACAGAATGAAGCAGAAAATGAAAGGAGGAAGAAGACAAGGGAAGGGGAAACAAAAGGAAGGGAAGAGAACAGTAAGAAGAAAGCATTCGTTTCCGGTGGCACTTGGGGTTTGAGGGAGGGGCTTGCTTGTCATAAATCTGTGTAAGAGCAGCGAACAAAACCTGGAGGAAACCTCTTAACCACTGACAGCAAAGTCCCTAGAATGAGCTCTCTACGTATATTCCCGTCGCTCCTGAGCATCAGCTGGCCCCAACATGGGATGACCTCTGCTACCCTGCCTCTTGCACGCCACATGACAGGATGCCCCAAACAAAGGCATCAGGAGGAAGTGGTGCTGAATTCTGACTAAACAGTTGGATTCTGTTTTTCAATTGGGTTTTCAAATTCATCATGGAGGGATGATTCAGATCTGTGTGTTTTTCCTAACTTTGCAGCCCTGTGTTTTCCCCACCCTGATTGCTGCTAGTTCTGACTTCAAAGGTCCAGAGAGGTTTAAAGAAGCGAATTGAAGACAAGCAGCTTTGTCTCCATCAAAAGTGGACTCCACAAAGCAGCCGCAGCCCTCCATAGAGAGCGTGTTGATTGCTGCGTGTTCACAGTTAACAGCATGTCAGCTGGGGAAGCGTCCACACAGAGGGGAGCTGAGGCACCTGCCAAGGTGCGTTCACAGCAGATGCTTCGATCTTGCTTTAATGTCATCTAATCATTAGAGGAAGTAGAGCTTGAAAGATTCTGTCCGAGAATGCAAAGGGCTGAGTACCTCACACTAGTAGCTGAGAAAGCAGGGTTTTCAAAGATGTGATAAATTCATGACCACAGGGAATTGTTGTTAGTGCTAGAAGGAAGGGAGGATTTTCTTTTCTTTTTTTTTTTTTTTGCTGTGCATTACAGATTCTAAGAAAATAGAATAGTTTGTTTGGTCTTATAAAAAATAGGAATTTATTTCTCACAATTTGAAAGCTGGAAGTCCAAGATCAGGAAGCCAGTATGGCCAGATCTGGCAAGATCTACAAACCTCTTTGGATTTGCAGATGGCCAACTTCTCACTGTGTCCTCACGTGGTGGAAGGAGCCAGGGAGCTCTCTGAGGTCTCTTTTATAAGAGCACTAGAAGAGGGCTCCACCCTCATAACTTAATCACCTCCCAAAGGGCAACCAATTCATTGAGGGGTGAGGATTTCAATATATGAATTGGAGGTGGAGGGGACACAGTCAGATCATAGCACAAGGTGACCCAGGAAGACTCCTGGGAGATGTTTGAGCTGAGATCTTCAATGAAGTGAGACTTCTGTGGTTGTAGGTTGTAGTTACCTAACTCAGAGTCACAGGCACACAGACTCCAAAAAAATTTATTGAATTGTCTTATTTCAGAAAGTCGCTGGTAGCTGGGTTCAGGCCACGGCTGAACTTGAGACAAAGTCCTTAATTGTGTTAGTTTGTGTTTGACTCTCACTATACTTTTCCCCTCTGAGAACCAGGAAAGCAGCCATGCCTCCTGGTTTCTTGATTTCAGAGAGTGTTGTGTTATAAGGAAAACAGCATGAGTTGTCTGTACTTCACTCACCTTTGTTTCCCTTAACCATGGCATCTGTGGGAGGGTGCCTGCCTGTGGATCCTATAAAATATATCCCAAGACAAGGACGTCAGTGCTCATAGCTGTTTAGGAGGTGATGCCACCTGATGCAAAGAGCTGACACATTTGAAAAGACCTTGATGCTGGGAAAGATTGAGGGCAGGAGGAGAAGGGGACGACAGAGGATGGGACAGTTAGATGGCATCACCGACTCAATGGACACGAGTTTGGGTGAACTCTGGGAATTGGCGATGGACAGGGAGGCCTGGTGTGCTGTGGTTCATGGGGTCTCAAAGAGTCGGACATGACTGAGCGACTGAGCTGAACTGAACTGAACTGTCAGGAGGAAGTGAAGGAGGGGAGGAAATGGGTGGGTAGGCAATGTGGGTGACAGGAGCTCATGCCTGCCAAGAAGTTCTGAAAGATGGTGTGGGATGCGTCTGAGATATCCCAGTGGAGGGGGATGTTTATCCAGCAGTCCCACCCATTCCTGGTTGAGGGCTGCTCCTGGGAGCAACAGCAGCCCAGGACTTCATCCTGCCCTGTGAGCTGGCCACGGGGCCCCAGAGGCCACAGGAAGGCAGAGGCCACATGCACTTGCAGTTGCAAGGGGGTTTCCTGTGGGCTTGAGAATCATGAAGGCTGGAGGGACTTAGATAGGACACCACAGTCTCTGCCACAGGTGTTATGCTAAGTGAAGAGAGAGAAGTGTTGCTTTTAAGGACGACAGGAAAGAAGAGAATTCCTAGGAATGAAGGGGTCACAAAGACTGGCAACTTTCACACAGAGGTTGGTCAAGACCTAAGGTTTTGAGTCCCAGAGAGGTGAAAGGACTGGACAGGCCATCCTGTGTTTGTCTTCCACACTTGGATCCTAGGAATTGCTCCTACCACTGGGGTTTAGCCTCCTAGGGTGAACTTCACAACTGTAGATCAGAAGAAATGCCCAACAAATCTTCAAGGATACTTAACCAATCAGAATAGATATCCAAGAAGTTAGAACTGACTTTCAACCAGTCAGAACCAACAATGATCATTAACAATGGGTTGATTCAGGAGAATATTTCTAGCTGTAGGGAAACCCAGACCTAAACACAGGCTTGAGGTCAGTGAAGTCTGAGTGTCAATTCCCTGTCTCCTCTGTCTGCATCCTTTCTCTCCTTTCCATTCTCTCTCTTTCAGCAACCCAATAGCTTCACGTGGCCCAGTGTTCTTAGCTTCAGAAGTATCATTCAGGAAATAATCACTTATCAGTCATTTACACTATAGTCTGAATTTAAGACACTAACACATCTGAACTGTGAACTTCATCTTGACCATGGAAAAAAAGGTAGAATCTACATGAAAGACACAGCCACAACAGAAAGATTTCCCCAGAAACTGCCCCATGGTGACAGCCCACAAGGGTAGGATAAAATCAGGCCAATCTTACTTTAGTGTTTTTAGGGAGATGGTGGCCTGCCTGTCTTCCCAGACTTGTCACAGCTATTGGGTCTTGTGTCCCTCAAATATCAAAGTCTGATGACCACCTAGGTTACCAACTCAGCTCTTCCTACTGCCCTACCCACACATAGCAGTCTCACTAGAAACCAGCTCTGTGTCTTATTACTCCAATACATGGTGAGAAGCCTCAGGATTGTTTTAAAAAGAAAGTCTTGTGCCAAGGACAAGATGATGCCAGCCAGGCTCCAAAGAACACTGTGCGTGTGCTCTTGGTTATCTAGGATTACGGCTGGCTGCAGAAAGGTGAGGAATAGCTCCTGTCTATCCTTCCACAGCAGCATCGGGCCCCTACCGACTGTCCTCACAGCCACAACTCACCTGAGATTGGGCATCTCAACCAGTTCGCAAAGCCTAGGCAAGGTTCTCCATCCTGCCTTCCAGCCACTTCTCAACACTCAGTCCTGGATTTTGCTACAGTTTTTTTCTGAAAGCACAGCTGGAAGAGATCCATTCCCTCCAGCTGACCTGCCCGTGGGTTCCTGCTGCTTATTCAGGAGTTGAATCTGGCTTCAAGGTCATAAAACAGCCAGTGTCATGCCTCTTTCCTACAATCTTCTCCCAGGTTCAGAGTCCAGAGAAAAAAGCACCCCAACCTCAGTGGGTAAAATAACAACTCTTTAACATGCCCATTTATTCTGTGGATCAGGAACCAGACGGACACAGAGGGGCATCTTTCCTCTGCTCCACCATGGCCTGGGGCCTCCCCTGGGAGATGCAGAGGCCAGCGTGACCCAGCATCAGGAGGCTGGAGTCATTGGAACACTCAGGACTGGGAGGACAGGACTGCTCACCATTGCACCCCCATGTGGCCACTCTGTGAACGGCAGCTTTTTCCCCTGCCCTGGCAGGCTCAGCTTCATACACAGGTGCTCAGACACCACTGGTGAGTGTTCAGAACCACAGGGCAGGCGATGCAACTCCTTCTATGGCCTCAGAGCTCCTTCGATGTCACTTACACTGCATTCTGGTGACCGCATACAGGGCACTGGCCACGTGATTCAAAGGGAAGCGACTCAACTATACCCCTTGATGGGGAGAAAAGCATGGAGCATGAGAGATGTTATTGGGATTATCTTTGGAAAATACGATCAGCCCCATACTCCAAAGCCATATGACACACTGGCTATTGATCAAGCATGTCCACACTCTCCTACCCCTTGTCCCTTATCCTCACCTGTCTAAATCTGACCCATCCCCCAAGGCCCACCACAAAGGCTGCCTCCTCCATGAAGGCAGCACCCCTGCCAAAAGTAAACACTCCCTCCTCTCCACTGCCACCATGGTAACTGTTCTTCTCTGGGGCCTACCCTCTTCCACACTGCATCCTCAGTTCCTGGACCTGCCCTGATCCACGCCTCAACCTCCCACTAGCCCTTTCATGTCTGGGAATTGGGCTGGCCCACTGCAGATTCAACCTCCATACATTTTCCAAGAGTGCACCATGAGGGGCCAGCATGATGGGAACAACATGTGCTGGGCATGTGTCTGTGGACGAAATATGTCTCTGCAAAGTTTAGCAGCCTTTGAACATAGCCCAGGGCTGGCTCAGCCCCCAGCTGGCAAGCTCTGGTGAACAAGCTGGACAAGCTGGACATTGTCACTTATATTATCCAGGCCCACATTCCCATCCATGATTCCTTTAATCAGATTCTCTGAAATGAGGTTCCCTAACACTAGACAGACATTGTCTCTGGGGCTGCATGGGGCAGGCTGGCACACAAAGCTGTTGGCTGTACAAATTCTTGGGTCCTGTGGCTCCTCAGGTCAATCTGAGACATCTCGTCCATCTGGTCAATGGTATTCATGTGAAAAACTGTGGCTGCTTCATCCTCTTTTCCCCCAGCTTTATTGATGTATAATTGACAAATAAATTGTAAAATATTTAAAGGGCACATCATAATGATTTGATATGCATGGTGAAATGATTCCTCCCATCCAGTTAATTTGCTCCAAATTCCTGCAATTTACACCTATGGGCTAAATCCAGCCCATTGTCTGCATTGGTAAGTAAAGTCTTACTGGAACATGGCTATCCCATTCATTGCATTTGTCCATGGCTGCTTTCCCACCACAGCGACAGAGTGGAATGCTGTGACACAGATCACATGGTCCTCAAAGCTGAGGATATTTCCTCTCTGGCTCTTTACAGAAAAATTTGCCCAGACCTGCTCTAGAGGTTCCCGGATGCCCTCACCACCCCCCAGCTGGCATGTCCCACCTTCCATTCCACTCAACCTAAACCACAGCCAGGACTTCAAACAGCAAGGGGAAGACTCCGGAAAGCCCACAAGAGACAGTCCCACATAACGAATCAAAGGCATAACAGGAAAGAGACTCCTGGGACCACCAGGCCCCCCAGCTTCTGCTTTTCCTGCCTCCCTCGTAGAGGCGGGCAAGCTCCCTTCCCCTGCTTTAGTAGAGCTATACTAAAGGAAAACCCAGAAAAACAGCACAAAAGAGGGTTGGGTCATATCAAGAGCTCAGGAGTGACCTTGTCTACACCCGGAGGACCGTGCTGCTGATGAAAGGAAAGTCCAGCTCCAGTCAACCAAGCGACAGCTGCCTCTACACTCAGAGCCCACAGTTCCCCTCCACTGGACAGGGGCACTGTGGCTGACTGCTGGTAAAAGCTAGATCTTCACAAAAGATTCACGTACAGTATAGAAGATTCTGGTTCTCTTGGGTCCTTTCTCATCTCAAATCACAGTTATCACCATTGTCCCAGGACCCTTCCCCATTCTTCTTCAGCACGTTGAACCACCCACCAGGTGAGTCTCCACAGAGGAACACTCTATTCTCGCCTACCTGCAGAAGACAGATGGAGACCTTCCCCTAAGCCCAGGGAACATTCGGAGGCTCTCCTTTTCAGGAACCAACATAGAGCCTTTTCCTTGAAGAAGGAAGATTCCTGAATTCTAGTCCATAAGGCTTTCAAAATAATGAGTTCCAAGAGTGAATCTATCACTTTCCAGCTTTGTAACCTCAAGCAAAGTACTTTTATCTCCCAAGCCTCATTTTTCTTTACTGGATAAGGGATGGTTAAATGATATATATGAGGCTCTTGGTGCACAGGATGAATGAGGACTTTGAACAAGCAGTGGCACATTTGTAACAGGGGAAGTTTTCTTCCCGCACAGCGCCTGTTGGGAATATCCCTGTTTTCTCCATTTCATCCCATTTCACCCAATTTGTCCTTATTTTTCCACCATAGAAATTTCTTTCTCTTTTTATTCCATTCTCAGTGTAATAAAGAATAGGGGATACACCTGTAAATTAAATTTCTATGTGGTTAATTATATTGTGTTAAAATTACTGTACTATATTGAAATCACACTGTATTAAAACTTGGTAGGACAATTGTATACCCTGCTTCCTTTTTTTCTTACTCCAGACCAAAATTAGTTCCCATCTTGGAGCCAAATTTATTTATGATTAGATGTATGTGTACCTGCTTTGCATAACTATTAAAATATTAGGATTGAATGTCCAAGACTGGGATTCAAGTCTTTGTTTTACCACAAGCATTTTGTATAACCTTCAGAGAGTCATTTGACCTCTATGTACCTCAGTTTACCCATCTGCAACATAAAAGACTTGGACTAGATTCTCTTACTTCCTTGTTGTATTATAGGATACAAATGTGAGAAAGGGTTTGAACAAAAGAATCAGAAGACCCTTCTGATTTGGAGCCAATAAGTCATTGCTGAGTCAAAGCTGGCAACCTCCTAGAAATTAGAAACCAATTTTTTTGGCCAATGATAGAATTTTTTTTCATTTTTTTATTGAAATATATCTGATTTACAATGTTGTGTTAGTTTCAGGTATACAGCAAATTGATTTAGTTGTACATACATATATACCTATATTTTCAGATTCTTTTCCCTTTTAGGTGATTACAAAATATTGAGTATAGTTTCCTGTGCTATGCAATAGATCCCTGTTAGTTATTTATTTTATATATAGTAGTGTATATCTGCAAATCCCAAACTCGTAATTTATTCCCCCTCTTTCTCCATTGGTAACCATAAATTTACTTTCTTGTCTGTGGGTCTATATCTCTTTTGTATGTAAGTTTATTTGTATAATTTTAGAAATCAATTTTTAATTTCATTTCTTCTCATGTCAGTCTTCCTCCCTTTTGCTCTATCCCTCAATGATGCAAACCTCCCCTACTAATTCACCCTCAGTGATCCTCCAAAGAAAAGAAAGTCTAAAAGAATCTTCGAAATCCCTGATTATCTGAACTTCTCATTCTGTTGGTGTTGTGTGTCTTCAGAACAGATGCCAAGGACTGGGACCCTCAGAGGTGATCAGCTGTCTTCTATGGGGCCAAGTATATATGTATATATATATATATGTGTGTGTGTGTGTGTGTGTGTCTGATAAATAAATGTATGTGCCCTTGGTTTGCATAAGGAAGTAGCAAAATAAGAAGGGATTATTCTAATGCATTACTCTAATGCATCCTCAAAGTCATCTTCAGCAACTTCCAGAAACCACTGGACAGGATAGGGTTAGTTCTCAGTCCCAGTTAGTAGGTCTAGGCCAAGAGCCCCAAGTCTTTGGTCTGGGAGCCCAAGGGCCCTGCTCATTCTTCAGAGAATTGTTGTCTCTTTGGAGCGTGTCAGGGAGCCATGGGGGAGCGTAGTGGCAGTGGTGAGTGGCCTCAGTAGCCAGGCCAGGAATTCTGCTGCTTTCCCCACTGCATCAGCTCACCCTCGGCTGTGGATGACAGCCCAGCACCCACTACACCCACGGCTCTACTCACTGCCCTCACCTTCACTGCAGCCTCCCAGTCAGGGAAGCCAAGCCTAATCCCAAGTAAGGCCCTTCTCTCGGGCCTCTGTGGAGCCCTCCTCTCCTCCCATCTGTTTTCCACATTCCTCATCAGTGATATCTGGATTTCATAAATGATCTGGCCACCCTGTGTTTCAAAACATTTCCTGGGAGCTTGAAATTCACTCTATGGTACTATGATATTCAAAGACTCAGCCTACTCTTGCCAGCATTATTTTTATGTCATAGATGACTTCCTCACATGCACACACACACACACACAAACACACACACAAAGTCAGAAACATACACACACAAACCCACATTCATACACACACACAAATACATTTTACACACATGCACACACACACACAAACACACATTCTTACACACACACTTCGACTCACCATTTGCTGAATAAGTCCTCTTTGTGCTTGCACAATATTGTTCTGTGAATCTGGACTTTAAGACACCATCAGTCAGTGGTGGCCCCCTCTTCTTGTTCCATCTCCTCTTTGATGCAATTGTCTTGCTGGATTGTAAATTATCTGTTCGTATGTCCTTTTTCATCCAAACAGAAAGCTCTGAAGGAGTAAGGGCTAGCAGGTCTAGGATTGGAGCATCACAGGTCTCTCATAACAAGTTTGCTAAGCCTATACCTCGGGTAGAGATCTGAAGAACAGATACCTGCTCAAGCATTATCACCACTATTGACATAACTCACCCTGATCCCCTTTCATTAGCACCCACCATGTCATCTGCCTCGTTTGGGGCAAATGTAATCCTACTAACATTTTCTAGGACTCTCCATGTCCTTATTTTGCACATCTGTGTTAAAGAGTAGCTTCTCCGCATTCACTCTCATCCATGTGGCATACAGAGGAGCAAAGATCACTCTGAACACTACAGGAACTTAAGTCACCCCAGTCCAAGTGGACAACGCAACCCAGTACCCAGCTATATCCAAAGAATTATTACTCCTCTCTTTTGACTGCAAAAGTCATTGTCAGCCATCCATAACATGCTTAATTAGACAAATTTCCTCAGTGAGATTTTTTCTTACCTTTCATTCTCTCTTTCCCTCTTTTTCTCTTTTTTCAACACACTTTGTTCTTTAGAGCAGTTTTGAGTTCAGAGCAAAATTGATAAAAAGGCACAGAAATGTCCCACATACTCCTGCCTTCCTCAAGATCCCACATTATCAACAGCCCTAAACAGAGTGGAGTATTGACATAGTATTGTCCCCACAGTCTGCAGTTTCACTAGGTTTCATCCTTGGTTTTGGACTTTCTATGAGTTTGGATAAATGTATAATGGCATATATTAGTCATCATAGTATCACATAGAGTGGATTAATTGCTTTGGAATTGGAAAGGCACTCCTGGGAGGAGGACTTGGGAGTCAATGAAGGATAGAGGACAGCAACACAAGGTGATTCAGGCATATCATCTGTTTGTCCAGGACAAAGTGTGTCTGACATACGCATGCAGGGTGTAAGTCAAAGCATCAAGTTTATAAGATGGTAGAAACATGGCTGAGTGAATGGATGGATGGATGCATGGGTTGATGGTGGACGGATTGGTGGATGGAGTGTTGGATGGAAGGATGGATGGAGAGTTGGGTGGATGGATGGATGGATACATGCATGGATATGGCTTACCTGCTACCAGTTTCAGATGATCTAGAGCAATCACTAGGGCTCCAAAATCACGGCAGCTGGTGACTGCAGCCATGAAATTAAAAGACGTTTGCTCTTAGAAAGTAAAATTATGACCAAACTAGACAGCATATTAAAAAGCAGAGACATTACT
Organism: Giraffa tippelskirchi; assembly: GCF_054371585.1. Lineage (NCBI taxonomy): Eukaryota > Metazoa > Chordata > Mammalia > Artiodactyla > Giraffidae > Giraffa > Giraffa tippelskirchi. Next base: position 195,303,560 of record NC_137275.1, read on the forward strand.
TTGCTGTCAAAGATCCATCTAGTCAAAGCTACGGTTTTTCCAGTAGTCATGTATGGATGTAAGAGTTGGACCATAAAGAAAGCTGATTGCCAAAGAATTGATGCTTTTGAACTGTGGTGTTGGAAAAGAGTCTTGAGAGTCCCTTGGACAGCAAGGAAATCAAACCAGTCCATCCTAAAGGAAATCAGTCCTGAATATTCATTGGAAGGTCTGATGCTGAAGGTGAAGCTCCAATACTTGGGCCACCTGATACAAAGAACTGACTCCTTAGAAAAGACCCTGATGTGGGGAAAGATTGAAGGCAGGAAGAGAAGGGGACAACTGAGGATGAGATGGTTGGATGACATCACCAACTTGATGGACATGAGTTTGAGAAAGCTCCAAGAGTTAGTGGGTGATGGACAAGGAAGCCTGGTGTGTTGTAGTCCATGGGGTTGCAAAGAGTAGGACATGACTGAGTGACTGAACTGAACTGAACTGAGAGAAATCACTATAGCATTTTGATTTTCCATCCTTCAGGTTTTTTTTTTTTTTTTGCATATTTCAAACATAGGAGAATTAGGATTTATCTGTAAAACAATTTTCAGAAAAACTTGAGAAATAACAACAGTTCTCTTTCATAGCCTGGCTGTGGTGCGTTTATGTTACAGATACCATTTATTCATAATTTTTCCCCAATTATGATTAAACATAAAACTCACTATAGTTCTAAGTCAGGGCAGAGGGGTGGAGGGGGGTGGTGTGTATGGAACCTGTATACACCATCTCAATAAATGCAATACAACTGCAATATCCTGGTTTTGAAGAGCTCATTTGTGCTGACAGAGTCGTGGACTTGAGTGGGATGTTCAAGGTCAGAGATGAAGAAGAGTTTAGGCAACTGAGCCTCAGAATGGTTTAGTGGCTTCAGAAGTGACTGCTCTAAGACTGATGCCCCAAGTCCTTGACACTTGATGACCAAGTCTCAATTTGTCTCTCTGCAGCTGCAAAAACAAATGTTTGCCTCCAATTAACAAATTACTGATGATTTCAAACCTAGTGCAAAGATGTTTCAAAAGGAAGCCACCGTCTGGAAACAGAGCCTGAAATCCAACTCTCAGATGCATCTTAGAAGTATCTCTGGTGGGCAGCTCCCACTTTAATCTGTTCTATGTGATTAAAAGGGGATTTTAATTTTTTTACATTGGCATTACTAATTTCACTAAAAAATAAAAAAACACCCTGCCAGTGTACATAATCCAAGTTAATATAAATCCAAACAAATACAAAAGAAAGAAAGGTTGTATTTATAAGAGGGAAGATGACAAACCATTGCCATTACTGAAATCTCATCTTCGATGGCTTTGGTACGCCCTCAGAATAGCGCTGGAGACCATTTGAGATGCTCAGAGGTGAATGTGAAGCTGAGATCTCCACTGCTTCCAAAAAAAAGGCACCAGGACTGGTGTAATATGGCCTTTAGCTGAGAGCTAAAAAAAAAACCAAAAAAAACCCTGGAAATAGAACACATTACTGCAGTCAGGACAAGAGAGACAGTATTTGGCTAAGCAGGCCAGACAGTTTATTGCTTGTTTCTTGGGCACCAGTTCATTAAGCATTGCTGTTGAAAACCATGGTGGATCCAAGTTCTAAATGAAGTGGACTCTCCTGGCGATGAGAGATGTCACTAACTGCAGATAAAAACTGTTCAGTTTTTTCCCCACAGGGTGACAGACCACAGGGAACAGATAACGGGCAATTAGCAAGCCCAGCCAGTGAATCTGAGGATGCAAAGCAAACTTGCACAAACAATAAGTCATCGTTAGGGGCCTGGGGGGACTTGTGCTGTCACTATCTCTCTCCAGCCTCTCACACCAGTAACACAGCCCCCCTAGCTTCGTTAGTTCTCTGCTGCTTTCTCTGTGTTGGGCTAATTGCAGGAGCACCACTGGGGGACTCACTACCACCCACCCTCCCCCTCCAAGGTGATCATGCTCCTTCTTTCTGCCCTGCCACTGCCCCTGCACCAGGACTCCTAGGTATCTCGTCTCCAGATAAGTTTGTTAACTTGCAGAAAAACTTCCAATTAAAAAAAATCCTACCTCCCTCCCTCACCCTTCAAAATTCCTTGAAGAATTTCTAATTCTAGCCCTAGCACCTACTTAAAACATAGACTCGGGTGACTAAAATGCATAAGCCAGGATTGAGAGTCCTGAATATTATCTCTACATATTATGTAGCAACTGCTATACTGGAATGATAATTTTTGTACACTGGGTTAGTTTGAATGTGCACTAGACAATATCATGAAATTATTGGTAATTTTCTTAGGTGTGATAACAGCACTGTGATTGTTAGGAAAATTTAAACACACACTCATAGAGATAGAGAAATCATATATAGCAAAATGTAAATCATTGACTCTAGATGGAGGGTATGTGGGTGTTTATTTTACTAGTATTTCAGTTGGTCTCAGCTATGAACATTTTTATAAGAAAAAATTAAAATAAGGAAAAATTCAAATGCATATTACTATTTCAGTATTGACCATCTAGTGATGTCCATGTGTAGAGTGGTCTCTTGTGTTGTTGGAAGAGGGTATTTGCTATGACCAGTGTGTTCTCTTGGCAAAACTCTGTTAGCCTTTGCACTGCTTCATTTTGTTTCTCCAAGGCCAAACTTGCCTGTTACTCCAGGTATCACTTGACTTCCTACTAGCAAGGTAATGCTCAAAATCCTTCAAGCTAGGCTTCAACAGTACATGAATCGAGAACTTCCAGATGGACAAGCTGGGTTTAGAAAAGTCAGAGGAAACAGAAGCAAATTGCCAACATCTGTTGGATGATAGAAAAAGCAAGAGAGTTCCAGAAAAACATCTATTTCTGCTTCATTGACACTGCTAAAGCCTTTGATTTTGTGGATCACAACAAACCGTGGAAAATTCTTAGAGATGGAAATACCAGACTACCATACCATCTCCTGAGAAACCTGTATGCAGGCCAAGAAGCAACAGTTGGGACCGGACACGGAACAATAGAATGGTTCAAAATTGGGAAAGAAGTACATCAAGGCTATATACTGCCACCCAGCTTATTTAACTTATATGCAGAGTACATCATGTGAAATGCTGGGCTGGATGAACCACAAGCTGGAATCAAGGTTGCTAGGAGAAATATCAATAACCTCAGATACGCAGAGGATACCACTCTAATGGGCTTCCCTCATAGTTCAGTCAGTAAAGAATCTGCCTGCGATGCAGGAGACTCGGGTTCAATTCTTGGGTCGGGAATATCCTCTGGAAAAGGAAATGGCAACCCACTCCAGTATCCTTGCCTGGAGAATTCCATGGACAGAGGAGCCTGGCAGGCTACAGTGCATAGGGTCACAAGAATCGGACACGACTGAGTGACTTTCACTTTCACCCCTCTAATGGCAGAAAGCAAAAAAAGGAACTAAAGAGCCTCTTGATGAAAGTGAAAGAGGAGAGTGAAAAAGCTGGCTTAAAACTCAACATTCAAAAAACTAAGATCATGGCATCCGGTCCTGTCACTTCACTGCAATTAGACTGGGGAGAAGTGGAAACTGACAGAATTTATTTTTTTGGGCTCTAAAATCACTGCAGACGGTGACTGCAGCCATGAAATTAAACGCTGCTTGCTCCTTGGAAGAAAAGCTATGACAAACCTTATTAAAAAACAGAGACATCACTTTGCTGACAAAGGTCTGTGTAGTCAAAGCTATGGCTTTTCCACTAGTCATGTATAGACATGAGAGTTGGACCATAAAGAAGGCCAAGTGCCAAAGAATTGATGCTTTCAAATGTGGTACTGGAAAAGACTCTTGAAAGTCCCTTGGACAGCAAGGAGATCAAACTAATCAATTCTAAGGAAATCAATCCAGAATATTCATTGGAAGGACTGATGCTGAAACTGAAGCTTCTATACTCTGTCCACTTGAGAAGAGCCGACTCATTGGAAAAGACTAGACACTGGGAAAAATTGAGGGCAGAAGGAGAAGGGGACAGCAGAGGATGAGATGGTTGGATGGCATCACCAATTCAATGGACATGAGTTAGAGCAAACTCCGAAAGATAGTGAAGGACAAGGAAGCCTGGTGTACTGCAGTCCATGGGGTTGGAAAGAGTTGAATATTATTTAGCTTCTGAACAACAATATTATTGCTACAAAATACTTACTATAACTACAATTTATAAGAAGAAGAAAAACTTTAAATCTTTATCCAATAAACTTTAAATCTTTATTACATAAAGATTTTCCATGTCAATATATACTAATCATTAGAAATCTAAGAGAAAGTGACAAGAAAGTATGCTCCGGAGTGATGGTGGGGGTGAGGCTCTTACTCTGTGGGGTCGGGCGTCTTTGCACAGACTTCAGGGAGGACAGTTCAGGAATGTTCCTCAAAAGCAATTACTCAGCTAAGAGTTTAGCCTACACAAGTAAAGAAACAAAGGGGGCTGAGAAGTATGTAGAAGGATATTCAATGCAGCACAATTTATAAAAGCAAAAACAGCTGGTAATTAACCAACCACCTTTCGCTTTGGGGCTGACATAGCCACACAATGGGGTAAGACTCAGGCATCACAATTTGGGATACAGATCTAGGTGTGTTAACCTGGGGGGAGATGTCCACAGTTGAAAACGTTAGGTTAGGTACAGACAGACACATACAGACAGGGGGACATTAGTCTTTGTTTCTTCAGTCTCCAGTCTTTTGTTGCGTGAAAAATTGTAAATGTTAATTTATTACTTTTGTTATTAGTGGAGGGAAAGGCCATTTCCATTTGGGAACCAAAAGGACCCATGCCTGGTAACCCACAGTAAATCAATGGGACTCAGCACATCCCACGGAGCCCTGCCTATCTCCAGGGAGGGGAAGGATGGACCTTGACAGTGGGCAGGTCACCCTTCCTGGGGGAACACGTGCATTAGGACCCCTTCCGGAGATGGGCGGTGGTCCCAGTGTCCCAGCCCCTGGCTCCTGGGAAGGAGAAGCACAGGGTGTCGTTCTTCCCTCCTCCCTCTGGGGCTGCCAGGCTGCATTTCCTAGTATGACTGAGAGTGTGCCACCCCGTCTGTCTCTCCACAAACAAATGGAAGATTCGGAGCTTCCAGCATTTGGAGGCACACAGCTTGCATATTTTTATGAAGAAAAATAAACACTGTGTATGGTAACAACCGAGTCCTGATGGAGAAAACACGCTGCCATCCAGAAGGGCTTGTGCAGCCCAGGGCCTCTGAGTCCAGACAGGTGGGCGCAGGCCGGAGCTGAGGGGCCCTGGGAGGCTGCCTGCTCTCGTGCCATGGGGAGGACACCTTTATCTGGTCACGTCGCCGTTGTTCCTGAAGAACAAAAGGCACATGTTTTTTACTCTGGTGGCGACAGTCAGTGGCGGCGTCCAGTTCCCTGAGAGCTCCCAGTCACGATTCCCACCATTCAGGTTCCCCCTTCCACCCGCCCCCACATCCTCCTGCTGCTCTGCAGACTAGAAGGCATCCACAACCGCTCACACACGATTTTTCCGCCCAGTCCTTAGGAACACTGGGCAGTGGTTCTCAAAGTGTGGTCCCTGGACCGCAGCATCCACACTGTGGGGAGCTTGTCAGGCCCCGCCCCGAGCTGCTGGAGGGGGAATGGACAAAGATAGCGGGGCCCCGGGCCCACTTACAAACTGGCCAGAAGTCTCACCCAGTCCATTCCACTGATGTCACTTTGGAAGAATTGTGTTGTATGGACACTGCTCCCTTCCAGGAAGACTGGGAAATATCGCTTTTCCTTTGGGCCCATTTAGTTGGGGCACAAGCGCACGCACACACACACGCACACACACGTCCCCAATAAACCAAGGTTCAGTCAGTGAGGAAGAAGGGAAAAAAGGCTGCTGGGAGGTGAGGGGGGGTGCCTGCCACAGTTGTTTATGTCTCTTCTTCATCTTCCCTCTCTTGGGCTCCTATCGCTAAAGGATGCAGGAGAAATGTCCACCATCTACACTGGCAGACTGCAGGGTGCTGGAACTGTGGGCTTTCCTGCAGGGTTAATCTAGCTCATCCCTGATCACCTTCCTCGTAAGGGTGGGAGAAGGTAACCCCAGCTCTGCACTCTCTCTTTTCTCATCTTAGGATAATACTCCCTTCCATGGCGTTAGACAGACATCCTCACCTTTCCTCACCAGAGCGCTTTCTGCATGGGCTACACACTCACAGATCCCCTCTGCACTGAGCAGGAGCTCCGTGTGCCATGCCCACAGAGGCATCTTCGTCCAGCCCACACAGCTCTGTCTGAACCAAGGGCCACCCTGCCAGGCCACTGCTCACCTCTCAGGCCTCCTCCTTCCCTCTCTCCACCTTCTGCGCTGACCATACTGAGCACCTGGAGCTTCTCTGAAACCTTGTGCCTGTCTCTCTCCAGGTTTCTGCATATTTTGTTCTTGCTGCTCAGAATTCTCTTCCCTGGCCTCTGAGTTCGGACTTCAGAGTTCAACCACAGGTCCCAGCTCAGACATAACTTCCTCCAAAAAGACTGGCCCAGGTGAGGTGCCCATCCTCTCCGTCCACCCCAGTCTGCTTGGCCATTGTTCATTGGTGCTCTTCCCAGAATCCCACAGACCAAGTGATCCAAGACTAAAGCTGTACCAGCAGGTCTGAATACAAACAGCAATGGTAGGAGGAGCCTCGCTCTCGTAAAAGGGCATCCTGGTCCTAAGGGTAACTGACCTAACTGTCCCCTCGCACCAGGATCACCAGATGAACTATTTCTGAGTCTCTTTTGTAAAAGGAAGTCACTGGGCTATGATTGCTAAATCAGCAGTGAGCAGAAAAAAGAGGAGAGGAAGCTGAGCCAGTCTCTAGATTTTCCATGACAGCTGAGAAATTAGAACCCCCACCAAAGCTGCCCCATACACTCGTCCTGAGAGCAACAGGTAGCTTGACTCCAAGCCAGGCTCTGAAACCAGGGCCTCATCCCTCCCACTGGTGCCTGCTTCCTTTCCTTCTGCCTGGGGGTCTCAGGCAGAAACGCCAAAAGTGATTATCAACTGCCTCCAGGCTCCTCGTTATAAACAAGGAACATTAGCAGGAGTGAAATAGATGTTAAAAAATTCGGTTCTCACCAGGAGGCCAGCAGACTGCGATAGCCCCCCAGGAAGCTTGTGGACATGCATGCTAAGTCACTTCAGTTGTGTCCGACTCTCTGTAGCCCTATGGACTGTAGCCCACCAGGCTCCTCTGTCCATGGGATTCTCCAGGCAAGAATACTGGAGTGAGTTGCCATGCCCTCCTCCAGGGGATCTTCCTAACCCAGGGATCGAACACGCGTCTCTTACATCTCCTGCATTAGGAGGCAGGTTCTTTACTACTAGTGCCACCTGGGAAGCCCCAACCAGGAAGTTTGCACCTAATGCCAAAGCAGGCTGGGTTGTTTTGGAAGTTCTGGCCCAGAGGGAGGTTGACCTTCCTCTCTTCTCAGTCAGCACATGGACTATGTCAGGCCCTCACACATCTGCAAATAAAACCAGCATTTCCTGCAGAGACGTGGGCAGCTACTCCCAAGGGAACAGAACTATCACAGTCATGTTCCTCCTGCTTTCCCACCCCTACTACGACTATATTTCTTTGAGGTGCTGTTCCTCACTTGAAAGCTGTAGTCAGAGTAGCTGGGGGAGACCTTTGTAACATGCTTTCCCTAGTAAACAACAGGGGAAATAAAACATGATAATGGAAAAAAACGTCAAAGGAAAGGAGAGGCAAGAACTAATATTCGTTTAACCCAGTAGGTGCCCTGCACCGTAATAGCTACTCTCATTGATTTTCTTAATACCCACAACAGTCTTCAGAGGTTTAGGTAGTACCATGTTACAAATGAGATGATTGAAAATCAGAAAGTTTCAGTAATGTGTCCAAGATCACAGAGCAGAGGCAGAAAATCCTAAAATGATCACTTTGTTTTTCTTTTCTTTCTCTCTCACTTTGAGGTGGCTAGCCTTCTGCTCCTCTGCAATATGAAGTCCACCTGCTTACCAGAGACCCTTCTTCCCCTGCCACCAGCTCACTCACTGCCACCCAGTTTCCTGCTTTGCACGAGTCTTTGTGTCTGTTTGATAAACCACAGGAGAGAAAGCTGTTCCAGGCATAGGTCAAGCAGCAAAGGTTTTTGGAATGAGGGGTTTAAAACTCACCTATTTTGAATGATCCCAATTCTGAGAGAAACAAACACAAACCAGAATTCTTTGGCTGCAGTCTGCTGGAATATCTGGACACTTCTCCCAGCATGTGACATCATTTTCCTCCCAGACTTCAGTGTTAAAAATAGCCTGGCAAACCCTTTGAACTATTGTCTCCTTCAAATACAATATGGATTGCATGTGTGCTTATGACTTGGAAGAAGTGCTCTGTGAGACAAGACATGTTGACAACCTGTTCCAGTGGCACAGGGGATCCATAGACTTGTTCAACTTATACTGAATACGCACGCATGCACACACACACACCTGCACAGCACATAGGCCACTCTTACGTGGTACAGTCCTGCCAAACTAGCTGCCAGGATTCCTTTAAACAACCCTATGATATGATCGAATTGACCAAAACCCAGCAGAAAGCCCCACTTTCTCTCTCCCATTCAGGCAGATCAGGAGGAATTTTGAGAGGCTACCATCTTAAAGTTTCTAACTACTTTTCTGCCTGGATGGGCCCAGCAGATTTTGTTCATGGAAGAGTCGCTAGGTGACTGTCCTGGCTCTTTAAAGGTGACACCATAGGCCTCCTCTGCCCTGGGCCTTAACAAAGGCCTCTTCTTTTAGGACCGCTCTCCATGCGGAGCAGGTGGCTGAAGCGACTTGAGGATGTTTGCTGTGGAGCCAGGACACCTCCTGGGTGCACAGGGATGGGGAACTGACCTGAGTCTTTGAGGTTCATGATACTAGAGCAGCTGGGTTGGAATGAAACATTCTGGCCACTGCCAGCTGGCAGGACAGAAGCAAGAGCTTATTAGAAAACAGGCAGCTGACTGACAAGCCCAGCACAACACCAAGCCCAGCTGGCTGGGCAGTCCTCCTGAACTCGTTGCCCTGAACAAAACTGGCAGAACCTTCAGCAAGTATGTAAGTGGCTTCCCTCAGGAAACCATGGAGGTTGCCAGAGATCTGAGCTAAGGGCTAGGGGACGGGTGGAGGGAGCAGCACAGTGAGTGTGGAAACAGGGCTGATCCCTTTAAAGTGCACAAACCCCAGGTGGCAGGGAGACCCCCAGAGGGGGCGGTTCTGGACTTTCTACATGGTGGGCAAGCAGGTGATTGCAGCTCACCTTGAATATCACAGGAGGACTCCACACCCATCACACCACAGCTGGGTCTGACCCCAAGCTGATCAAGCAGGTCATTCAGGTTACACCCCATGCTCCACATGCAGCTCATAGTAAAGACTTGGGTGTCCCCTGCTGGACTTCTTCCCACTCCAAAGACTGAGTGCTTTGCCTACTTCTGGGGAAAGGGGTGTGGACTGCAGAATTGGGCTTCGTTAAGGGTTATCAGGTAACCCTGGGTTATAGGACGCCCAGTCAAATTTGAGCTGCAGATAAACAGTGGAAGAATGCCCCCAATATCATACTCTACTGTTTGTCTGAAATTCAAGTTCAACTGGGCATCCTATCTCTTTGCTAAATCTGGCCCAGCAGGGAGCCCCAGCCTCACTGCAGAACTGCTGTGGGCCTCTTTTCACTGTACTCTTCCCATGAAAGGAACACAGTCCTCTGCCTTCTTCCCGTGAGTCAGAGGAAGGGATCGAACCGAGCAAGGGCAAATGTCCCTACCTTCATGGGTGTCAGGAGGGGAGGAGGATATAAGAGAATTGATGCCTTAGGGAAATAGGTTTGATGACCCAGGAGGCCCATGGAAGCTGTAGACTTGAACTCCTACCATTCTCTGTGCCCTGCTAAGCCCTGGAGAGCAACTTAATGACCCCATCTGTTATGTTTTCTTTCTCTCCCAAAACACTTACATCAACAGTACTCAGGGCCCCAAGTCCCCTGACCAGGATGTTCAGTCACCTGCTAACTGTCCTTTGCGAGGGCTTCACATCATGCAAATATCCCTGTCTGTCCACATCCACGTCAGAGGTGACCAGACAGAGGAGGAGTGGCTGACCCTCCTGTCAGAGCAGAGATGGACTGACCTGCAGGTAGCCCTCCTGGCTATACCTCCCTTTGCGTCCTTGGGCCAGACCCAGTGCAACAGCCGGTATTAATACAACTGGTTTTGAGTATCATTGTGCCCAGGGGCAGCAGGAAATGGTGCCCAGCAGAAGAGCCTTCCTGAGTCTGTGCAAAGGCAACTGGAGACCCAGCCTGCAAAGGCTAGCCACAAGTGACACTGACCTCCAGGCCCAGACTGGCCCCAGGACCATTCACAGTGCAGGCCACCACCAGCCTGCTCTCTTCCTGAGCCACCTCCACCTATCCACCTCTCCCAAGGGTCCCAAGAAAGGAGGAGGACCCTCAGTTTTGAAGGAGCTTTAAAGAACATCTATCTCATCCCACATCCCTGGAGAGATGGGGAACTCACTCTTTATCAGTCGGCATATTCCACCTTCATTCATCTCCTACACTGAGTCCAAACCCATCAGTCCTCACACTTTCCCCCAGCACCCATGGAGGCCATCTGGACCCCTGAAATCCTACTGCATGACCTCTGTACCAATTTATTAAGAGATTCTCAGCTCTATGGGGGTACAAGCATGAAACCATGTTATTTTTCACCAAAGATTTTTTATTGAAATATAACTGATATATAACATTATATTAGTTTTAGGTGTACAACATAATGATTCAGTATTTGTCTATAATGCAAGTAATCACCACAATAAATGTAGTTAACATCTGTCATCATACATAATTTTTTTTTAAATCTGTTCTTGTGATGAGAACTTTAAAACTTTAGCAACTTTCAAATATGAAGGTGAAAGTGTTAGTCACTCAGTTATGTCTGACTCTTTGGGACCCCAAAGACTGTAGCCCGCCAGGCTCCTCTGTCCATAGAAAACTCCAGGCAAGAATACTGGAATGGGTTGCTATTCCTTTCTCCAGGGGATCTTTCTGGCCCAGGGATCAAACCTTGGTCTCCCACATTGCAGGCAGATTCTTTATAATTAACCATGCGCTTCCCAGGTGACTCAGTGGCAAAGAATCCACTTCCCAGTGCAGGAGATATGGTTCAGCCCCTGAGTCTGGAGGATCCCCTGGAGGAGGAAATGGCAACCCACTCCAGTATTCTTGCCTGGAAAATCCCACGAACAGAGGAGCCTGGAAGCTTCAGTCCACGGGGTCACAGAGTCAGACATGACTATGCAACTGAGCACAACAACAACAACATAATTAACTATAGTTACCATTCTATACATTATATCCCCAGGACTCACTCATCTTATAATTGGAAGTTTGTACCTTTGGACCCCTTCACTCATATTACCTACCCCCCCCAACGCCATATCTTGAAACTACCAATCTATTCTCTATATTTATAAGCTTGGTTGGTCTTTGTTTTGCTAGATTCCACATATAAGTGAGACCATACAGTATTTGTCTTTCTCTGTCTGGCTTATTTTTAATAGGAAAGAACAAATCTGACTCCATATTAGATCTGTTCCTTTTCCTGTGTTTACTCATGTTGGCTCTGGATCTTGTGTAAAAGACAGTTGCCTACAGCCTGAAATATACAGGATAGCCTGTTCTCAGGTCTCTGATCTTCAAGAGCCCATTCATATAGAGACAAAAAGTTGCAGAACAGAGAATAACATTTGTCTTGTTGGAGGTTTACAGGAACGGCATGACCTGACATATGTGGACAGGTGCAAGAAGAAGGGTTTGAACACCAAGAAGCTTGCAGCAACTAACCACGCTCCCCCCACTCCCTCTTACCTGGCCTTTAAAAGTGCCTTGCAGAAACCCTTCGGACAGCTCAGGGTTTTTTGGGGGTATGAGCCACCCTCACCCTGCATAATCCTGCAATAAACTTTTCTCTGCTCCAAATTAGGATATTTTAGTTTGTTTGGCCTCACTGTGCATCGGAAGAATGAACTTGTGTTCAGTAACAATTTCACTTAACAAAACGGTCAATGATTATTTTTAGTCATACTGTGTCAAGTCTCTCATTTCCTTCCCTTGATGACATCTGAGTTCACACATTTAACTTCAGATGTGATCCAAGCCTCATCTTCTCCCTCCTCCAGGGCTGACTTGAGGGAGAGACTGAGTGCAGGCAGGAAGGAGGTCATGGCTGAACTCCTCGTCATCCCTGGTCCTCCAGGCCGTGCTCCTCCAGCGTGTAGGGGTGAGGAGCAGGGAGAGGCAAACAAGCATTTCTTTTAGGTCATTGGGTTCCAGTACAGCCCTCTTCCTGTTGGTTGCCTCTGCCTCTCAGGTTAATAGTTAGTGACAGGATTTGGCCCAGCTGTAAACCTCCCAGTTGTTTGGCACAGCTTTCCAGGCTCATATCCAGGGGCTGCTGGCGTCCTCTGGAGACAGGTGTATCAGGAGGCCTGTGTCTGCGGGGTCTTCCTCATGATGACACAGTTCCCTGCAGCCCCCTAGTGCCCTCAGCTCGTACCATCAGCATCCAGCCCTGGCCCTCTCTAAGAGGATGCCAGGAAAGCACCTCCATGGCTGCTCCCACAGTTCCCCTCCCTGGTGCACCGAAACCATGCATCCCTGTCTCACCTCTTCTATCTGGTTCACTGACTCAGAGAACTTTGTTCACTGGCAATCCCGTATGTGCTGAGGCACAATTATGACCACACTTAGTAAAAACAGCCAGAAAATTCCACCTTTCTGATATTAAAAATTTTAAATGGTAAATTCCACCTTTCTGATATAAAAAAGTTAAAATGGCCAAGGTCACGCCAATAAAATGCAACACTGTAGTAGATTCAAAACACAAGGAAGATAAGACTATGTGGCCAAGAGCACTGGAGAGTGTGCAATTCTCTCTCTGCATCTTGAAATGACTCCACACAAGTATGGATACCAAAACTGGCTGAGCTATTTAAGCCCAACAGAGTCAGGCCACTTTCCAGAGCACTCAGCAGTTATAAAAGACAGTGCCGGGCTGCTTCGTGGTTTCATCTGCTACGTTTTTATCTCTTTTCCCCCCAAACTTAACCCAAACTGTTACTCTACACTGAGAATTCATCACATGGAAAGCCTTAAAATTCAACCCATTCCACACTATTTGACTTTTCTAAATGAGGAAAGTATATTTTCCTCATTCTTGTACTTTCATAATTCTAAGGGAGATTAAGATAAACTTTCCATGCTCTCACAAACAAATAAAAAGTACCACCTCGAAGCTGAAGCCAAACATGAAAATGTTTATCTCAAACAACAGGAGAAGAGGTTAGTGTTGTTTACCCAAGGAGCTGAGCTGCAGTTTCGTTAGGCACAGTCAGAACTCATCACGTGGGAGCTGGACGGCTGGTGGTTTTTGTTTGTGTTTACTCCTCTGAATTAGTTTTCTGTTGCTACACATTTAGCAGACAAAAATTATTCCAAATATAGCAGACTGAACAACAGAAACATGTTATCTCAGTTTCTCTCAGTCAGAAGTCTGGGTCCAGCGAGGTTAGAGGGCTCTCTGTCTGGGCTGAATCCAGGAGACTGCAGGCAAGGTGTCAGCAGGGCTGCGGGGCTCTAGGCACCAGCCTGCCTCCAAGTTCACTCAAGTTTTTGGCAGATTTCCTTTCCCTGGAGAGCTGGAGACCCGTGCCCTTGTTCTGGGCCTGGGTCACCCCCAGCTTCTGGGATCGCCCGCATTCCTTGGCTCACAGCCTCCCCACTTCCATCACCAGAGTCTTCAGCAGCAGTGCTTCAGATCTCTCTGATGGATTTCTGCCTCCTTTCTCTGAGGCTTCTGCCTTCCTCTTCTGCTTTTAAGGGTTCATGCAAGGACAGTGACACATCCAGATAATCCAGGATAATGTCCTTGTTTTGAAGCTGGTTGGTAACTTTACATACATCTGCACAACCCTTCAGCAGTACCTAGATGAGTGTCTGAATAACCATGAATGGAAATCCTGGACACATCACTAGAGTTCTGCCAACCACACTCTTCTTCCCTTCCCCTTTGCTAACTTGGTTTTTAGTTTAATTTTCTTCTTTGCATAGATGGAGATTCAAGCACTTTTAATAAGAATTTCACTTCCTTTCCACTCTTCTGATTTGAGGGGTGTTGGAGTGGCAGCATCTCTACCAAGGCAGGTAAAGCACTAGACTTGCCACCAGATGTGTGGGCAAGTGCCTGGGCCCTGGTGTTCATATCAGGATGACCTGCGCATGTCATTTTCACCTGCCAAGACAGTCTCCTCAGCTGTGAAATGGGGTAATGATACACTACTTACAGAATGGTTACAACAATTTAACAAGGTAATATACCTGGAAGTGCTTTGTAATTCTGCACTGCTGTATATGCACGTACAGACATGGATGCACACACAAACTCTTGATTCAGTTCAAATACCACCTCTCTTGTGACGTCATGTGAAGAGTTGACTCATTGGAAAAGACCCTAATGCTGGGAAGGACTGGGGGCAGGAGGAGAAGGGGATGACAGAGGATGAGATGGTTGGATGGCATCACCGACTCAATGGACATGGGTTTGGGTAAACTCTGGGAGTTGGTGATGGACAGGGAGGCCTGGCGTGCTGCAATTCATGGGGTCGCAAAGAGTCGGACACGACTGAGCGACTGAACTGAACTGAACTTGTGACGTCTTCCCCAACCTCTGAAGGCAGAGCTCCTGGGGCTGGGCATGCTGCCATCCTGAATAAAATCAGGACCCTCTTTCAGAGGGAGAACAGAGCACGTTGTTGCCCCAGTAGTTAAGTATCGTGCAGATACAGCTGGTATCTCATAATAATCAGTGACACACAAACTTGTTTCAGAGAAAACAAGCAAAATCACACCCAAAAATCTCCAACACATAAAATACACACAAGCGGAGCTTCTCTGCCTCAGCCAGCGTTGGTGGGGGGAAGTACTTTGGACCCCCACCCGTTTAGCCTCCCCCTCACATTACCTATCAGTAAATGTGAGCATGAACCACACACACCACACACACATACCCCACGCAATCGCACATACAGATCACACCCCACACATACACACACACCACATATACATACACACACACACACACATCTCTTAACAGGAGATAAGCTAGAAACTTTCAAATTAGGAATAAAGTATATAAAAATGGTGGTATCATTTGTTCAAATAACTTGGTTATAAGGAAATTTTTCATAAAGACAGGTATTTTTCCTTAGAGAGAAGTGGCTGAAGTCATTCTGACAGGAGGAATACTCCTGCATGGCAAGGATGTCATCTCTGGTGAGGAGCTGGTTGTGGTGATGCACACTTGTGCTTGTCTTTAGGTCTTTTAGGCTCGGGTGTAGAGAAAGTCATTCCCCCACCCCCCAGAGCTGACGTCCCGGCCTTGTCCCAGCCCACTACCTACTCTCAGATCCAGAACTTGCTCCTGCTCCACTGTGGATTTAGCCAGTATTCACACTGAAATGAAGAGTTCTGAAGGCAGGGGAGATCTTGGGGAGCGAGGGGTCCTCACTCCAGGTGAGGTCTAGGAGAGTGGGTGGGGCCCCGGACAGTGAGAGGAGCGGGGCGGGGGCGGGGCGGGGCGGGGCGGGGGCGGGGCGGGGCGCAAGAGAGACACAGAGGGTGGGGCCCACAGAGGAGAGAGCCTGGTGCTCCCGTAGCCCCAAGAAGTGGAGAGAGAAATCGGGGCCGGACTCCTGTTTTTCTCACTTCCTTCTGATCCCCATTACAGGGCACAGGCACACTTCTAAACATCTCAGTAGAGATGCTGTGAAACCTCAGCAGGCTGGGGTGCATTCTCACTGGGATTCGAAGAGCCAGAGACAGGACCCCAGGTGCTGACCTGTCTGCAGAGGACCAGGGTCAAGTTCCCTCCTGGTGGATACAAAGGAGGCGGCCTGCCTCACAGATTTCCCAGAGGTGAGCAGGACGCGGATGATGGCCTGAAACAAGGCAGATGGTAAGGCATGGAGGATGGGAGCCCCCAGATCTGACCTTCCTCCTCCTTCTTCTCCTCCCTCTCCTTCTCCCTGCCCTACCACTCTCTTTTCTCCTTCCTTCCTCAGGCCTACTCAACAGTAGATGTTAAGCCAACATTTTCATTCCCAGTCCCACTAAGAGAGATTCTAGAGTTTTGGTTCTGTGAGTCAAGTTCAATGTGAGATTAATAGTAACAGTAACAGTAGTAACAACAGGCCAAAGTACTGCTCAGAACACTTGACATACATGTTCTCCATTAGTCCTCAGAGCAAGGTAATGAGGAGGCACGTCTGTCTTTGCCAAGTTGGGTACAGCCAGCTGTTCTGTCAACAATGCTGCCTGACAAACCAAACCTCGGTGGCCTTCAACCATGAGCACTTTTTCTTGCATTCACAGATCTGTAGGTGGACTCTCTGGTTCAACGGATGTAGCCTGGGCTCAGCTGGGCATCTGCTCAGGCTGCCCATGAGCTACACTGGGCTCCATGTGCATCTGCTAGGCTATAGGGACAGTGACTGCAGTGCTTTCACTTGGACAAACATCTCCTCTCCTCGGAAGCAACAGAATACAAAGAAACTATAGCACTGAAACATATATATTACCATATGTAAAACAGATGATGAGTGCGAGTTTGATGTATAAAGCAGGGCACCCAAAGCCAGTGTTCTGTGACAACCTGGGAGGGAACACATGTATACCTATGGCTGAGCCATACTGATGTATGGCAAAAACCATCACAATATTGTAAAGTAATTATCCCCCTGTGAAGGACAGGGAAGCCTGGCATGCTGCAGTCCTTGGGGTCTCAAAGAGTCAGACACAACTGAGCGACTAAACAATTATCCTCCAATTAAAATAAATAAATTTTTAAAAATAAATAAAAATTAAAAATAACTGCGCATGCAGGGCAAATTACAAACAGCAAGTTATAAAAAGGACAAAACCCAGCTGCCAGTTCTGAGGTGTAGGGAGCAAAAGCAGGGTCCTTCACATGATCCCTGCACACAGCACCACCAAGGAGTGGTTAGACCACCTAGGCTCCGCCTCCTGCCCCACCAACCAACTCCCCCACTTACCCTCACTCCATTTAAGGGACCAGCTCACTGCCCAGGAAGCGAGCAAGGAAGCCTGTTACCTGTTTTTGCTCCCTCATATTCCAAGCACATCTTCATGTCTTGAACAGAAGCACGGGTAACTCTGGTGCGACTGTCCCTGTCCATTTTCCCCCTTGGGCTATGGAGCAGGCTGCAGCAGGCCCTGGCTCAGAGGGTGGGCCTGTTTCTGAGGGCTCCTTGTGAGCTTGTCATTCACGGGCAGCTAGTGGCCTGAGGGAGCTGGGGGTCAGCTACAAACTGAACCCCAAAAATGGGAGTTGTGAGGCAAACCTAAGAAACCCAATTGGCTGTTGAATCCAAAAGTGAAATCAGGGGTTGATACCCTTCCAGTCATTCTTTATCTTTCTAAAATGTAATACTAATCCCATTATTTATTTGCTTAAGATCCTTCTGTAGCTCCCCATTGGCTTATGGATACAAACTCTGCAGCATAGCTTCCTAGTCACTTCATGACCTGAGCACCCTTCCCCCACCTCTCTTCACCTGCCCGCCACCAGCCTCTGTGCATCTCGTTCTCTCCACCTGGAATACCTCCCCACCACCCTCATCCCCGTTACCAGCTCCCTTCTCCACCTTTCAAGCCCCCACATCCTTTAAGATCCAGCTGGTCTCACATCCCTGTACCTTTCCCAGAGGCCTACTTGGGGATTGGTCATTCCCATGTGCCCCTTGGCAATCTTGTCCCTGCAAAATTAGCATCGTTGTTTATTGAAGCCAGGCCTATCTCCTCCATGGGACTCCGAGTTCCTTGTAGATAAGAACCAAGTCTTACTCACTTTCACATTCCTTTCACTTGCCACAGTACCATGTACATCATTACTTAGTAAAAGTTTGACAGATGAATGAGTGAATGAACACTCTCAACTAAGAGCTGCCAAGCTCATAAGCAGATTTTCTACATGTCTGAAATCAAAAGGCAGCTGGAATTTCTCTTCAAAGAACAGAACCATTAAATCACTGAGGCAATAGGAAAAAAACAAACAAAAATTTTTGGATAGACCCACAAACAATAGAAAGTGCAGCTTCTAAACATGGGATGCTAAGTCACTTCAGTCGTGTCCGACTCTGTGTGATCCCATAGATGGCAGCCCACCAGGCTCCTCTGTCCCTGGGATTTTCCAGGCAAGAATACTGGAATGGGTTGCCATTTAAAGCTTTGGGGGAAAAATAATCAGTCCTGAGGTTATTTTTTCTACAATTCTGCAAAATAATCAAAATCTTAACCAATATTTGGGCCTTTTGGCATTTTATGCCTTTCAAAATACAGAATGTACCAGCATAACCATGGACCAATGATCAGACAAGAAGTGTCACTGAAAAGTCCATTACCAAATCCCATTTGCCCAGATTTCTCTCATTTCACATGAGCTATCATCTTGCTCCTCTCCTATCTCACCTCTTAAAAGCCTCATTATTAGGCATGGGGAGTGCATATTTGGATGGTAGAGTATTTGCAATTATCCTTTAAGGTGCTTCCCAAAGCTATCAAGTCAGAGCTATAAATGGCAAGATGGGCAATGTAATTGTCAACAGAATATGAAACAACTCTGAAACTGAGTCAGTTCTGCTCAGCCTACACTGATGGTGTCAGTAGAGTGTATGTATCAGGGGGATCTGATAAAGGGGGTTCAGGGAGCCGAGTCAGAAAATGGGGTGGCCTAAGGCAAGCCTCTTACCCTCTCTTGGACTGAATTCATCTAAAACAGAATGAGAGACTTGGTGACCTCTGAGGGCCTTTTCGGCACTAAGGATTCTACAGAAGGACAGAAAATTTCTGAAATACTAAGTAGAATAAACGAAATAGAGTCAAATGGGCCACCACCCACAGGTTACACTATTTACTAAGCTGTTATTTTGTCCTGGGCTTTGTACTTCACACCGTACAAATCCGGGTTTCTACAACCTCACAAGCTATAACAATATTTGGTGAATGAATTAAATACACAGTAAATCCAAGCTAATATAGTACACCTATGAAAGGGCATCCTCAGCCCCACAGGTTATTTAAATCAGATTCTACACAACAGTGTGAGAGACTCTTCAAGCCCTCCCAGTAAGCCTTGTGAGGCTTACTCAAAAGGAGGCACATGGCAGGGGACAGCCCATAAACAGAGATGATACTCCTGAGAAGGTAAATGTGATGGCCATCCTGCTATAGTTCCCGAATTAGCGAGGGGCCTGAGGTTGGACTTAGTAGTGTTCCACTGTACCTGTTCCTTGGGGGTATAAGCAAAATGACAGGTCCACATACATACGCCATGCTTGAACCATACTGGTCATGAAATGTACTCCCTGGTGAGATACTGTGGAATCTGGGATGAAATTTTGTAAAATCTCTAATACGGTAGTCCTCAGTAGCCACTTTCCTGATCAACTAAAGAATCAATTGATGTCCCAACATTTATTAATTGTATGATCTTTAGCAAGTTAGCTTCCTCATCTATGAAATGAGGATAATAGTACCTGTCATAGGGTTGTTGTGAAGACTAAATAGGCATATAGACAGTACACAAGTCAGTGCCTATAACATCGTAGGTGCTCTGCAAATGCTAGCCTTTATTATCATCAAAGTGAAAAGCATTATTTTATTCACTCCAAGCGTAGGACAGATGGACATGCTTTGGAGTGGTATTACTAAAAGGTTTTGTAAATTTGATGGGCTTAAAGATGGGCCAAGAAGTCAATCATAAACTAATATAAATATAAGGTTGGAGTGTTTGGGTCATCTTATTCTTGTCTGATATTATAAAAGGCTATATTCCTCTAACTAAAATTCAATCTAGAAAGACAGGTTAAAAAACAGCTTATTTCTAAAGCTTATTGATTGGCCCTCAGTTAAAGTGATAAAAAAGAAGAAAGTATCTTCCTGGTAAAAATATAATTTTTTTAAAATGTACTTTAGGTTAAGTCTATGAGATATGACTAACTTTGCTGCTGCTGCTGCTGCTAAGTCACTTCAGTCGTGTCCAACTCTGTGCGACCCCATAGATGGCAGCCCACCAGGCTCCCTCGTCCCTAGCATTCTCCAGGCAAGAACACTGGAGTGGGTTGCCATTTCCTTCTCCAATGCATGAAAGTGAAAAGTGAAAATGAAGTCGCTCAGTCGTGTCCGACTCTGAGCGACCCCATGGACTGCAGCCTACCAGCCTCCTCTGTCCATGGGATTTTCCAGGCACGAGTACTGGAGTGGGTTGCTTAGGTAAGTAGATTAGACAAAAATCTTTTCCCTCACCATTATAGTTAGAAAAGCAGCCTTAAGAGAAAGCAGAAAAGACAGAGAAAGACTTGTACAAAACCATTACCTATTTGATTAAACATAAAATAAAAAAGACTCCAGACTCTTTCCTTAAAAAAAAAAAAAATATATATATATATATATATATGTATGTAATTGTTAGAAACAAAAACTGGATGGACTGCCGTCCTCCCAACTATCCATAAAAATACTGGTTTGGAAAATATGAGAATCATTCCATAGGCTAAAAGAGATGTTTCCATTGAGATTGTTTTCTTGAAGCACCCAGCAGAGTGCCTCAGGCACACCCGATCCTGTCAGGTTTCGCTCTGCCCACCTGCCTGAGGAAGCCTGTGATGCGCAGTGGTAACACAGCTGCCTATTTTCCCAGTGTCATCGAACTCCCTACACAAGGCTGATGGGCCAGCCTGCTCACAGAGGCGGCACAGGCCGCGGGTTACCACCTGTGAGGGAAGTGGAGGTGGTCGGCGGAGGCGCCCAAGGCGGGTCTGAGTCTCTGCTCTGCTACACACTGAAGTCCAGGTAAATCATATGGCCTGTCAAAGCCCTGGGTTCCTCACATATTAAATGGAAATGCTAATGTCTCTGTTTATTAATAGTGTTTTTGTGAAGCTCAAATGAGAAACTTAGAAAAGAACTTCTTAAATTTTAAAGAGCTGTTGAAATGCTCTTTAACTATGCATCACCTGTGGATGAAAGGCAGGGATTTGCAGTTCCAAGCAGTGGCTGGATGGAAATTGCTTTGAGATTAGTAACTGAGTAATATTACAACTTCATCCCATTATATGTGCTCCTTGGTCTAACTGATGTAACTCAACAAAGGGAGCTCTGTTGCCTCTCAGCTCGCTCCATGGGTCCACCTTGTTGTATGACGCACCACAGAAAAGGTACTCACTTTCAATATTAATAGTTCACAACATTTGTGTCCTCCACTACTACAGAGAACTTTCAAGATACTGAAAAGTCAGCTCTTGGGATAATATTCTCTTGGGACAAGCCAGTAACAACAGGCTTCATCACTGAGGAAATAATCTCTGAGTTTCAAGTAGGCAATGACAAAAATATGACTCCTTTCTTGCCTGGTATACACAAAATAAACATGAGTTTGTCGACATGAGGGGCTTCCCTTGTGGCTCGGCTGATCAAGAATTCACCTGCAATGTGGGAGATCTAGGTTCGATCTCTGGGTTGGAAAGATCCCTGGAGAAGGGAAAGGCTACCCACTACAGTGTTCTGGTCTAAAGAAGTCCATAGACTATACCTATGGGGTCGCAAAAAGTTGGACATGACTGAGCGACTTTCACTTTCTGTCTGACATGTGTGAGTGAATATCTGCTGTTTTGACCTTTCAGGTGTCTTTCCCTTGTAACTTCTCTAAAGACATGTGCTTTGCACGGAGCCACCCCTTAAGGGATGGACACTGAAGATGCCTGGGTTTTCAGGTACGTTTCAGACATATATACCTGTGTAACAGACATAGCCTTTCCAGTATCAGAAAATTCAGTTTAAATAGCCTAAACTCAGAAGGCAATTTATAGGCCCATGTAACTGATGCAATTGAGGTTTCCTGTACAGCTTGATGCGGGACTGAAGTGAGAAAAAGACTCAGTTTCTCCATGTCTTTTCCCTTTGATGTTGGCTGTCTCGGGCGCACTCTCCTCTCAGGGCTGGATGGTGGCTGCCAGCGGAATACCCTTTATTACCAAGGCAGGGTCTTTGTTCCAGCACTGCCTTCGCCAAGTCCCAACATTCTGTTTGGACTAGTTTAGATCATGTGCCCACTGCAGATGCTCAGCAGAAAGAGCAGACTGACTCGGCTCAGGTCATGTGCTCCACTCCGGAAGTTGGCAACCTCGGAACACACATTTTGAAGGCTGGTGAGGGCAAAGGGGAGACTGGGTGTGCCCTCCCCATCCTGTAAGTGATCTGGGTTAGACAGTGGTTTAGTTTTTGTTATTTTTTCATCTTGTGTAGCTCTTCCGGAGGGGGAAATAAAGGTTGGCAAAGATAGTTATGCATTGGACTTTCTTCTATGTGAAATGCAAATTATAATCCCTTAATATGATTTATTTTTTTAGATTCTGAAGTTTATCCTATCCAATCTATGCACTCTGTTTCAAGTGCTCACATTTTGAAAGAAAAAGAAAAGAGATGAAATGTCAAACATTTCTAAGAATTAAAAGGAGGAAAAACAATCATAGATAATACAAAGACTAGGAAAGTATAAATAATTTTTTAAAATGACACTGTAAACAGAGTACATAACTTGACTTTACTATTTTACCATGAGCACTGAACATGAAAATATGGTCTTAAAATTTCCTACTTAATTACACCTTCAGCTAGAGAAAATAAGCTTACAGAGAAGTTGACCTATTTTCAAAGGTGTAGACTTCATATTTATTAAACACTAGCTAGCCTTTCTACTTTAATTTTCAATAATGAGCATCTCTGCCTTTTATAATTTCTTCACATTTGTCATTTATCATGGATCTTTATGTGGTTTAAAAGTACATTAAAAGTAATTGGAAGATCAGCATCAGAATCACTCTGAGCAGATTTTTCCTGATCCTCACCTCATCTTCACTCGGCACTCTATCAGTGATGTCTTTGAGATGGATAGTATCATACATTTGATATTATAAAAATAAACCTTTCTAAATACTCAGAGCCAGATCTCTTCAGCTCTTTAAAGCTGTCTGGGTTTGCAGTTAGAAAGGTACCACAAATCCATTTCCATTTCACAGGGGTGACCATCTTCTGCACAAATGCACACCCACAGAGACCCTGTCCACACTCACCAGTGTCAACCATGTCCCAGACTCCCAAATAACACTCTGACTGGCCTGCATGATGCCTCCCATGCCACCAAAACAGGGCCATTCATTTGGATTTAGGCACTGCCTGCTTAGAAGACTCAAACTGAAAAAAAAATAAAAGGTCTAATGACTCAATACCCTCAACAACCAACCAAGCTCTGAAGACTTGATCGGATTTGACAGAGGGTGCCAGCAGGTCCAAGCTCCTGAGTATAGAGAAGAAGACATCTGAGGTGGGGCGGGAAGAATAAGTGGCCACGGACCTAAGCTACTGTTCGGGTCTAGAAAGAGAAGGGCACCCCAAAGGCAGACTTCCCACGGCCAGTGTCAGCCCAGTACAGGCAACAAGTGCTTTATAAATATCATTAATAGTGAGAAACCACTGAAGTGTAACATTTCAAAGACTAAATCTTCAAAACACTAATCATCATAAAGAAAATGACACTTTCTTCTTCTGAGTTTCCCTTTTTCAATGTGGGAATTTAAATATGCTTTCACCAGAGAAATATTTACTTGATAACTAATGATAATATTCTGTCATGTAAAGTAGAATTGATGGATGCTACTAGCTCAGTCATGTCTGACTCTTTGCAACCCCATGGACTGTAACCCCCCAGGCTCTTCTGTCCATGGAATTTTCCAGGCAAGAATACTGGAATGGGCTGCCATTTCCTTCTCCAGGGGATCTTCCTGACCCAGGGATCGAACCCAGGTCTTCTAGCATTGCAGGCAGTCTTTACTGTCTGAGACACCAGGGAAGCAATAATTAATGATAACATTCTGTCATGTAAAATAGAATTGATGGGTTAGTGTGCATGCTCAGTTGCTCAGTCATGTCTGACTCTTTGTAATCCCATGGACTGTAGCCCGCCACTCTCCTCTGTCTATGGAATTCTCTAGGCAAGAATACTGTAGTGGGTTGCCATTTCCTTCTCCAGGGGATCTTCCCAACACAGAGATCAAACCTGTGTCTCTTGAATTGGCAGGCAGGTTCTTTACCACTAGCGCCACCTGGGAAGCCTTTCAATTAAAATATCGCTTCTACAGGTTTTTCCCTAATGGAAAGAACTAGGGTTTAACCTTTCACCAAAATAAGAGAAAAGTTCACTAATTTTCAATTAATATTTTGTAATTATTAAAATAAATATAGGAAAGCAAATGGATTTATAAAGACACATTTATCATCTCATTACTGTAATTTCTGGATCATGCACAAAAACAACTCCATTAGTACACTTATTACCCATTTCAGTGCTTATATTAAATATGATTACCTTAATTTGGATAATTGATATTTAGAAGTATCATATTCACTGTGGTTAATGTACTATCCAAAGTGGAACTCCAGCTTACTTATTTGTAATTGGGATTCAGACAAATTTCCATGTTTCTAAACACCACACAAAAACTGGCAGAAGTGGCAGAGACTGATTAAGAATGATACTTAATCCAGAACAAAATCCTGTATTCAAACAACACTATGACTGCAATAAATAAAAAGCTATTGTGAAACGTAGGATTTTGCCAGATGAATTTTATAAACTCAAGAAAGACCGACCCTCAAGCTTTTAACATTCCTCACTTTCGGGGGAAAGGCAAAGGACAGCATCTCCTTTTTTGGTAAGAACATGAGACTAGTTGTCAAGAGACCTGGGCTAAAGCCCCAGCTCTGCCCCTCAGTCATCTTCTTGATCTCTGCCTATTTTCTTGATTCTACAAATTATCTTGCTCTAACTCATCTCTGGTGCTGACTTCCAAGTCATAGGTCCTGTGATTCTTAGGAAACTGTGATGCAAACAGAGCATCAGATCATATCAGCAGTTCTTACACTGTGACTCCAGTAACATCACCACCTGAGAATTTTTAAGAAATGCACATTTGGGGGCCCTGCCCCAGATCCACAGAATCAGTCAACTGTGTTTTGAGAAGCAAGTCCTCCAGGTGATTCTGATGCACACAATATATACACAATTTGAGAACCAATGGGTTAGATCAAAACTATAGTTATGAAATTCACAGTTCCAAATGTGAAGTAAATAAGTCTAAATTCATTTATTAGACTTGGTTTATCAACTACGCTTCTCAGATAGCTCAGTTGGTAAAGAATCTACCTGCGATGCAAGAGACCCTGGTTTGATTCCTGGGTTGGAAAGATCCGCTGGAGAAGGGATATGCTACCCACTCCAGTATTCCTCGGCTTCCCTTGTGGCACAGCTGGTAAAGAATCCACCTACAATGCAGGAGGCGTGGGTTCGATCCCTGGGTTAGGAAGGTCCCCTGGAGAAGGGAAAGGCTACCCACTCCAGTATTCTGGCCTGGAAAATTCCATGGACTGTATAATCCATAGGGTCACAAAGAGTCGGACACGACTGAGTGACTTTCACTTTCACTTTATCAGCCACATTCATTATCAGGATTATGGCACTGAAGGCATCTTATTTTATGAAAATCTAAAAAGATAAAGGTAAAATTTAGGGCATATTTAGCTACAAATAGCCAATGAAATTTAGTTTACCCCTAATTAGAAAAGTTCACTGCAGATGGTGATTGCAGCCATGAAATTAAAAGATGCTTACTCCTTGGAAGGAAAGTTATGACCAATCTAGATAGCATAGTAAAAAGCAGAGACATTACTTTGTCAGCAAAGGTCTGTCTAGTCAAGGCCATGGTTTTTCCAGTGGTCAGGTATGGATGTGAGAGTTGGACTATAAAGAAAGCTGTGCACTGAAGAATTGATGCTTTTGAACTATGGTGTTGGAGAAGACTCTTGAGAGTCCCTTGCGTGCAAGGAGATCCAACCAGTCCATCCTAAAGGAGATCAGTCCTGGGTATTCATTGGAAGGACTGATGTTGAAGCTGAAACTCCAATACTTTGGCCACTTCATATGAAGAGTTGACTCATTGGAAAAGACCTTGATGCTGGGAAGGATTGGGGGCAGGAGGAGAAGGGGACGACAGAGGATGAAATGGCTGGATGGCATCACCAACTCAATGGACATGAGTTTGGGTGAACTCCGGGAGTTGGTGATGGACACGGAGGCCTGGCGTGCTGCAATTCATGGGGTCACAAAGAGTCAGACATGACTGAGCGATTGAACTGAACTGAATTAGAAAAGTTAGAATTTAAATTATTTCTCACTTTTCTAAAGTTATTTATTGTTAGTCATCTCGTAACTATAAAGAACTTCTCTTCAATCTTATGAATAATTATTTAATAAAAAGCATGTTCAGGTGTACAACATACACTAAAAGATATGCCTCATCAATATACAGTATGATAGCAGCATATGGTAAGAGGTTTTTATACTGCTAACATAAGAAACACACACTCTGAGTTATTCTGCATATTCTAGTAGCTGCAGTTGCCTTTTATATAAGACTTTTCTTATTTTTAATTTCTAGTTTTGTAAGATCCAAGAAAAGTTCACATACAGACATAGTGGCTCTATAATCTACCCTCTGAAAAAATTATAGTTATATATGTAATTACTTTCTATTAATATATAAAATAATAATTAATTTTACAAATCATTAATTATCAAATAAATAATGCTTTACTTTGCTAAAGTATCCTGATATTTCCTAAATCAGGTCACCATACACTAAGAGGGCTAGTTCGACTTCACAATCTATTTAGTCTTTACTTTCTGAGATTAGTAAGAATTAGGCTATTTAGAGATAAGACCTCAATAGTATTGCCCCTTGCTATGTTTTTAAACATGGTTCCTCTGGTGCCAAAAAGAAGCCACACTGTTGGTGAAATGTCTCAAATAAGATAATGAAAATCATTGATTTGGAAAGTGCAAAAATCTGAAACACTTTTATAATTTCTTTTTCATTATTACAAGTCTCTAAAGAAAGATTTTGAAAAATTTTCCAGAATATGTGACGATAACATGCCAAAACTGAAGCATCCAAGCCCTGGCAAGTCTGTTCATACACTATCTTTTTGGATTTGTTTTGTTACAACAGAAACTTAGTTCTTAGAGCATTTATCCAAAGTCATTGGACTTGTTTTATTTTGCTCCATAAATAAGGATGAAGTCATTCCTGCAGCAGGACAGCTTAAACTTGGGAAGATGTCACTAAAAAAAAGGCTGAAATTCACTGCCTTTTCTAGGACTCAGTTACAGTGTCAGCATGCCCTAAATGAATTCACTTCAGTACACTTAATAACTGTACACCTCAGGAGATGCAGCATAAGCTTCATATATATTTAACACTGGCTCATACTTTCACTACAGTTTTAAAGCTTTTTAACAGTTTGCAGCAGCAGACTTTAGGTGCACCAATGAGACGCAATTTTGGAGAAAAGAGCTGTTCAAATATATTTTTTACAATAGGTATGCCTATACTATGTAAACAACGCTAGTAAATTAAGCATTTTTTCCACAAATTTTTATCAATGTATTCAGATGTTAGATTATTATAATATTTCCTCAAAGATTCCACATAATCTGAGCTGGTTAAAAAGGATGACAAAATGAATGCAACATTTAATATAGTTTTTATTTGTTTAATTTGGTAAATGTAGAATGTAATGGTTTCAAGGCAAACTCGGGATGATTTCAGTCACAACTCAACAGTTAACATGATTGTGAAGAACAGTCTTATCTTCAATATCTACCCATCCTTACACAGACACGTCTACAGGAATTCAGGTACATATATATTAGTTTTCAGTAACTCAGGATTCTCAACAACTCTGGAATTTAGACTTTATATTCTCACGCACTTCAAAATTATCCATTTGATGCAGGATATACAACCATAAGGAGATTAAAAACTCATGCAGTGACACTCAGGGTTTTTTTTTAAAAAGTAAATCCAATATTTGATACTTCAATGCTATGGAAAGTGCATTGAATATCTAAAATAAAACAAGTGCCAATTTTATCATGAATTAATAACATATTTATTGTCTTGAAACCAAACAGGTCCAAGATGCTTTCTGTGTTTCTGAGTCAGCTTTCTATGTCATTTCTCTCAAACTTCCTATGTAACAAAAACCAAGATATTTCACTTCCTCTTTGCAATTAATAAGTGATGGCAAGGGCTCAAGATAGGTATATTCTTGATTCAGAGTCAGAAAGTACTTCTTCTTGGGCAGAAGGTTCATAGTCTCCTGTGTTTTCAGCCAATTCAATATCTAAGTCATCATTACTTTCTGCACTGTAATCAACTTCTTCAAGGAATCGAGGTTCATCTTCATCCAAAACATAAGTGGTGGGGCTGTAGCCAAAGCATACAGAACACATAAGACTTAGTTAGGTTACAAGGCTCTAAAATAAGATTATTTGACTATACTGGATTAACTTTGATTTCAATACAATACAAGTAGTAATTTGGGTTAATTTTTAAAATGTTATCCAAATGAACGAATTAAGAGATTTGTAATAGCTGAAAATAATTACATTGATAATACAGAGTGAAATGCTAACTTTTAATTATCTGACAAGAGTATCAATATATATCCTACAATTAGATAGCTAAAAAAAAAAAAATGGACTCTCTCAGTAGGTTACTTCATTGGAGGATTTCATCAATTTGTAGGCTTAGGAGTTTATTTTGATTACTATAAATCAAGTAAAAGATAATTTCAAGAGGCTTTATAAGAAACTGTGGTATCTAATTGGCTCCTTCAGCAATACCCCGAAACCACTTATTCTAAGCCTACAATCATTTGCCATAAGAACAGCCCATATACCCATCCTCACAGTTTCCACAGGTCAAGAATAAAAATAAAAACAAGGGAACATTCCATACCCAGATTAATTACTTTCCTTTGGGACACAGAAGAAGATACTTGCTTAAAAGCGCTAAGTGCTTCTAAATATTTCATTAGGTAGGCTGTTTGGGATTAAGGCAACCCTTCCACTAGGTAACATATTGTTTCCTCTTCAAAAAAATCAC
Organism: Giraffa tippelskirchi; assembly: GCF_054371585.1. Taxonomy (NCBI): domain Eukaryota; kingdom Metazoa; phylum Chordata; class Mammalia; order Artiodactyla; family Giraffidae; genus Giraffa; species Giraffa tippelskirchi. The sequence goes on from NC_137275.1 coordinate 195,332,733, forward strand.
ATATTCTGATTTCTCCCCATTTGGGAGACTTTACACACACACACACACACACACACACACTCATACTCGAAGAAACACTACAGAAACATCTTAACATCCCCCTTTTGTGACCAAAACGATCTAAGTTTCATATAGATGTATTTTTGTTTATAACCTACCTACTTCCAAAAAAGAATTTCCTATTGCTGATGCAATTAAAAGCTATAAAATCAGACAATAAAAAGGGAACAATAATATTTTCAAATGAGCAGAGAAGCTGATGTTATTAGGCACCAAAAATGAAAGAATTCCTGCAACTGAATACTAAATTCAGTTCAAATATCTGAAGTTTAAACGGAAAAGACAAGTTAATGGATTACATGGTTCTAATTTTATGAGAAGGCAAAACTCATCTGATGAGAGTATAATTTTTCCTAGAATTGTTTTAATATTGCTCATTAAAGGAAAGAGAAAAATATATTGCAAAATCAACTTGATCTTGTATAGTCAACTTCCTCTTAAACGCTCAGAGCTTGCACCGTGACACAGTAGTACTAATAAATCAGGCTGAGTAGTTTGGAGGACTGTAAGACTTTACAACACATCTAACGTTCATAAGAACAATTTCATTGTTACACAACTAAAATATCATCACTCTGTTAGGATTTTAAGGAAAAAAGTTGAATTAATTATTTGCCTTTAAAATGACAATTATTCTTTTACTTTCAAAAACCTGTGACTCATTCTATTTTGATCACGGTGCTTCAAATTTTCAGGGTGTTTTTCTCTCTCTGCAATTTTTTGGAAGAGTTTGAGCAGATAGGTGTTAGTGCTTCTCTGGCTCTGGGCTTTTGTTTGCTGGAAGATTTTTTTGATCACAGATTTTATTTCAGAGCTTGTGATTGATCTGTTCATATATGTCTTCCTGGTTCAGTCTTGGAAGGTTGTACGTTTCTAAGAATTTGTCCATTTCTTTCAGGCTGTCCATTTTATTGGCTTATAGTTGCTTGTAGTAGCCTCTTATGATGTTTTGTATTCCTGTGGTGTCAGTTGTAACTTCTCCTTTTTCATTTCTAATGTTATTGACTTGATTATTCTCTTTTTTTTCTGATGAATCTGGCTAATGGTTTGTCAAGTTCGTTCATCTTCTCAAAAAACCAGCTTTTAGTTTTACTGATCTTTGCTGCTGTTTTCTTCATTTCTTTTTCACTTATTCCTGCTGACCTTTAGGATTTATTTCCTTCTATTAATTTTGTGGGGTTTTTGTTCTTTTTCTAGTTGCCTTGGGTATAAGGTTAGGCTGCTTATTTGATGATTTTCTTGTTTCTTGAGGTAGGGTTGTATTACTATAAACTTCTCGCTTAGTACTGCTTTTGCTGCATCCCATAGGCTTTGGGTTGTGTTTTTGCTGTCATCTGTTTCTAGCTGTTTATTCATTTCCTCTTTGACTTCTTCAGTGACCTCTTGGTTATTTAGAAGCATATTGTTTAGCCTCCATGTGTTTGTATTTTTTTTTTACAGTTTTCCCCCTGTAACTGATATCTAATTTCATAGCATTGTGGTAAAAAAAAAAATGCTTGATATGATTTCAATTTTCTTAAATTTACCAAAGCTTGATTTGTGACCCAAGATGTAATCTCTCCTTAAGAATGTTCCATGTGCACTAGAGGAAAAAACATATATTTTGCTGCTTTTGAATGGAATATCCTGTAGATATCAATTAGGTTCATCTGACCTAATGTGTTATTTAGGCTTATGTTTCCTTATTAATTTTGTTTGGATGATCTGTCCATTGGTGTGAGTTAAGTGTTATAGTCCCCCACTATTATTTGTGTTACTGTTGATTTCCCCTTTTATAGCTGTTAGCATTTGCTTTATATATTGAGGTGCTCCTTTGTTGGGTGCACATATTTTTATAATTGTTATATCTTCTTGTTGGATTGATTCCTTGATCAATAAGTACTGTTCTTCCTACATAACAGTCTTTATTCTAAAGTCTATTTTATGTGGGATGAGTATTGCTACTCCAGCTTCCTTTGGATATCCATTTGCATGGAATATTTTTTTCCAGCTCCTCACTTTCAGTCTGTATTGTTTCCCTAGGTCTGAAGTGGGTCTCTTGTACATAGCATATATATGGATCTTGCTTTTGTATCCATTCAGCCAGTCTGTGTCTTTTGTCTGGAACATTTAATCCACTTATATTTAAAGTAATTATTGATATTATGATCTTATTACCATTTGCTTTATTGTTTTAGGTTGGTTTTTGCAGGTCTTTTCTTTCTACTGTGTTTCCTGCCTAGAGAAGTTCCCTTAGCACTTGTAAAGCTGGTTTGGAGAGTGCTGAATTCTCTTAACTTTTGATTTCTCTGTCGAATCTGAATGAGACCCTTGCTGGATAGAATGATCTTGGTTGTAGGTTTAGTGATTTGCTAGGAAGATTTACAAGATTCAGCACAGAGTTATACTCAAAGCTATTACTTATTACACTGAAGCTATACAAAGCAAAATCAACCAAGAGAAAAGGTGCATGGGGCAAAGTCCAGAGGAAACCAAGGCCCAGCAAGAGGCACAGCCAAGAGGTAGAGTAGTCATCAATGCTTTCAGCAATTTCAAAAGAATGGAGGCAAAAGCTGGAGTCCCAGGCTGCCAAGTTTTCTGAAAGAAAGGAGTTACAGAGATGTGACACCCAACAGTTTTTCTCTAGTGGCATTTGACAAATTCTTAAAATACACAGAGCAAGAAGCTGAAAAGCCAAGTAGAAAGCAGCAAAACAAATACAACAGAAAATAACAGAATTTGGGCCAATCTTGTGAGAAACCTGGGCCTACAACTGTGACCTCTGGAGGGCGACAACTTAGAAAGGGGGGAGGGATGAATGAAGAATTACATGTTTCATAAGTTTTACAAACCTACCTCAAATCAGCTCAGTTCCTCACTAAATTGGGGCAATCTGCCCTACACTATGGCCTGTCAGAGGAGAGAATGAATTCTCTTCAAATGAATATGTGCTCTTCCTGATTCTAACAGTCTTATTTTGAAGTTTCAAATAGACATCTATGTGAGAAGAATAATTTTATTCTTTTTCTTAAGTTTTTTTTTTTGATGTGGACTGTTTTTTTTAAAAAGTCTTTATTAAATTTGTTACAATATTGCTTCTGTTTTATGTTTTGTTTTTTTGGCCATGAGGCATGTGGAATCTCAGCTCCCCAACCAGGTATCAAACCCACACCCCACTGGAAATGCTGCTTAATAGTATGAGGATCTCCTCTGGACAGATGATTTTAAAAAAAAATGGTATTAGATAGAGGTGATTGATGGTTGTACAATATTGTGAACATACTAAATGCCATTAAATTGTTCATTTTAAAATGGTAAACTTTATGCTGTGTGAATTTCATCTCAATTTTTTAAAAAATCCAGACATTATTTGATTATAAGATAGAAAATAGGCTTCATTTTAAACATGGCTGTATTTTTAATTACAATAAAACACTGTATACAGTTTGGTATTTTTCAACTTTACTTTCCCATAATATTTTAAAACATATACTTAAACTTAAAATCATATGCTTAATATCCTGAAATTTAGTCATCATCACAAATCCTAATGAGAAATATTATTAAATGTTTTATCAGTTCTCAAATCCTTTAAGAGAGGGTCACTAAAAATACTGTTTAATAGTTCACTTTTAAAAATAGTTTAAAAGCACTTTTGCTGGGGACTTCCCTGGTGGTCCAATGATTTAAGACACTACACTCCCAATGCAAGCAGCCCAGGTTCAAACCCTGGTTAGGAAGCTACAGCCTGCATGCTGCAACTAAGCCCACAAATGGCAATGAAGATTCCGAGTGTTGCAACTAAGACTCAGTGCAGCCAAATTTAAAAAAAAATTTTGCTAAGTTCAAAAACACTATGTGGCTGTGTGTGGTCGGGCCACTCAAGATGGCTTTACTCCTGCTCTGTGTACATCCCCACTCAAGGAGTCTTTGCCTCACCCATAGCCTGTTCACATGACTAACCTTCCCTCTTAATCATAGAGCCTAATCAATAACTTGCCCCACTTCCCATCCCTCCACTCCTAGCTAGTGACTGTTCTACTTTTTGGATCAGAATGGCTCCAGTTCAGTTCAGTTGCTCAGTCACGTCTTACTCTTTGTGACCCCATGGACTGAAGCATGCCAGGGCTCCCTGTCCATCACCAACTCCCGGAGTTTACTCCAACTCTTGTCCATTGAGTCAGTGATGCCATCTAACCATCTCATCCTCTGTCGTCCGCTTCTCCTCCCGCCTTCAATCTTTTCCAGCATCAGGGTCTTTTCTAATGAGTCAGTTCTTTGCAAGAGGTGGCTAAAGTATTGGAGTTTCAGCTTCAACATCAGTCCTTCCAATGAACACCCAGGACTGATCTCCTTTAGGATAGACTGGTTGGATCTCCTTGCAGTCCAAGGGACTCTCAAGAGTCTTCTCCAACACCACAGTTCAAAAGCATCAATTCTTTGGCTCTCAGCTTTCTTTATAGTCCAACTCTCACATCCATACATGACTACTGGAAAAACCATAGTTTTGACCAGATGGACCTTTGTCGGCAAAATATTGTCTCTGCTTTTTAATATGCTATCTAGGTTGGTCATAACTTTTCTTCCAAGGAGTAAGCGTCTTGTAATTTCATGGCTGCAGTCACCATCTGCAGTGATTTTGGAGCCCCCCAAAATAAAGTCTGTCACTGTTTCCCCATCTATTTCCCATGAAGTGATGGGATGAGATGCCATGATCTTAGTTTTCTGAATGTTGAGCTTTAAGGATGGCTCCACCCACTATGGATAGTTTATCAAAGTGGTGATGAGGAACAGGCCCTTTTGCTGGTTTCCCTAGTAACTGATGAGACAACCTGACACCAGTTCCCTGTAAAACTGGTAACACCCACCCCCACCACCATAGCAAAAACTGCTGCCATGTCCTGCTCACTGTCTGCTCTCCAGGAACTTACATCAGGCGTGTTAAGACTCACTATCGAAGAAAACCACTGATCTCTCTAGTTATCTCTGGGTGCTTTATTTGGTCTTACGGCTGGGCAATTACAAGAATTACAGGCCTATAGGGTGCAGCCCAACAAGGTTTAAGTTCTTAAATGATTTTCACCACAGTCCCAGCTCTGACCTAGAAGAAACACACTCCCTAGGAAAGATATAAGGCAGACTTGGTGTTGTATGAAATGGAATTTTTATTATACAACAAATACAGTTGGGTAAAATTAAAATGATTTCTGTGTGGTAATTTCCAACAAATGCCCTAACAATATAAAATATAATTAAATTATAATTTCTTTTCGTTTCACTGAAAAAAAAGTTGTATAACTTATGATAAACATAGTGGATCTCAAAAGCCACTAGGATGACAGAAAAAATAACTTTTTAAAAAGGATAAATACATAAAAAAAGAAAACTGAAGAGATAATAGCAAAGAAGAGATATCAACAAAATGTTGGAAGACGGAGGAAGATGGATGAAAACAGGAAGCTTGAGTTCTAACTTGCTCCCCTTTGCTGAGCATCTACAGTACGGGAGGCCAAGAAAAAAATGCCAATTTGTATCACAAAGCACTAGAAAAATTCAGGAATTGAAGATAATGGCTATCAGGGGAAATCGAAAACAGAATTGGTTAAAAGGCTTTATAAGAGCAATCAACGTTCAGAAAACTAAGATCATGGCATCTGGTCCCATCACTTCATGGGAAATAGATGGGGAAACAGTGGAAACAGTGTCAGACTCTATTTTTTTGGGCTCCAAAATCACTGCTGATGGTGATTGCAGCCATGAAATTAAAAGATGCTTACTCCTTGGAAGGAAGGTTATGGCCAGCCTAGATAGCATATTGAAAAGCAGAGACATTACTTTGCCAACAAAAGTCCATCTAGTCAAGGCTATGGTTTCTCCAGTGGTCATGTATGGATGTGAGAGTTGGATGGTGAAGAAAGCTGAGCGCCGCAGTATTGATGCTTTTGAACTGTGGTGTTGGAGAAGACTCTTGAGAGTCCCTTGGACTGCAAGGAGATCCAATCAATCCATCCTAAAGGAGATCAATCCTGGGTGTTCACTGGAAGGACTGATGTTGAAGCTGAAACTCCAATACTTTGGCCACCTCATGTGAAGAGTTGACTCACTGGAAAAGACCCTAATGCTGGGTAGGATTGGGGGCAGGAGGAGAAGGGGACGACAGAGGATGAGATGGTTGGATGGCATCATTGACTCAATGGACATGGGTTTGGGTAGACTCCAGGAGTTGGTGATGGACAGAGAGGCCTGGTGTGCTGCAATTCATGGGGTCGCAAAGAGTCGGACACGACTGAGTGACTGAACTGAACTGAACTGAAGAGCAATTGAACCTTTAGATCTCCTTGCTTAGGCCATCCCCTAATCCAAGTAGAAGGAAGCTTTTTCAAGGATGTTTTTATCAGAGATGCTATTCACTTAGAGTCAAAAGGCAGAAAGGGAGTGAAGTGAGAAGAGTAAGTAAAAGTCTCCTCCAAATAAGTTCTACTGGGCTCCCACAATGCTGGACTTAGGAGCCTAGGCAATATTTTATCAATTTTTAAAAATCATCCTCCTGAGTCTTTTTTTTTTTTTTTAGTTTCTTTCCCCCAATCTCCCTTTAATTCATTACAATTAAGAATTTTATTTTTTGTGTGCCATCTTACACTGTTGATTTTTATTTTTAATTAATTTAATTTTAATTGGAGGATAATTATAATATTGTGGTGGTTTTTGCCATACATCAACATGAATTGGCCATATGTGTCCTCCTCATCCTAATCCCCCTTCTCCACCCTATCCCAGAGCACTGGCTTTGGGTGCCCTGCTTCACACATCAAACTTGCACTGATCATCTATTTTATATATGGTAATGTACATGTTTCAGTGCTATTCTCTCAAATGATCCCACCCTCGCCTTCTCCCACTGAGTCTAAATGTTTGTTTCTTACATCTGTGTCTCCTTTGCTGCCTGAATGTAGAATCATCGGTACTGTCTTTCTAAATTCCATATATATGTGTTAATATACAGCAGTTGTTTTTCTCTTTCTGACTTATTTCACTCTGTATAATAGGCTCTAGGTTCATCCATCTCATTAGAACTGACTCAAATGTGTTCCTTTTTATAGCTGAGTAATATTCCATTGTGTATATGTACCACAGCTTCCTTATCCATTCATCTGCTGATGGATATCTAGGTTGTTTCCATGTCCTAGCTATTGTAAATACTGCTGTAATGAACACTGGGGTATATATGTCTCTTTCAATTCTGATTTCCTCATGGCACATGCCCAGCAGTGGGATTGCTGGGTTGTATGGCAGTTCTATTCCCTTTTAAGGAATCTCCACTGTTCTCCATAGTGGCTGTACCAGTTTGCATTCCCACTGACAATGTAAGAGGGTTCCCCTTTTTCCACACCCTCTCCAGCATTTATTGTTTGTAGACTTTTTGATGATGGCCATTCTGACCTGTGTGAAATGATACCTCATTGTGGTTTTGCATTTCTCTGAAAGTGAGTGCTGTTGAGCATCTTTTCATGTGTTTATTAGTTATCTGTATGTCTTCTTTGAAGAAATGTCTGTTTAGTTCTTTGGCCCACTTTTTGATTGGGTTGTTCATTTTTCTGGTATTGAGCTGCATGAGCTGCTTGTATATTTTGGAGATTAATTCTTTGTTAGTTGTTTCATTTGTCATTATTTGCTCCCACTCTGAGGGCTGTCTTTTCACTTTGCTTATAGTTCCCTTTGTTGTGCAAAAGCTTTTAAATTTAATTAGGTCCCATTTGTTTATTTTTGTTTTTATTTCCATTACTCTGGGAGGTAGGTCATAGAGAATCTTGCTGTGATTTATGTCAGAGAGTGTTCTGTCTATGTTTTCCACTAAGAGTCTTATAGTTTCTGTTCTTACAGTTAGGTCTTTAATCCATTGTGAGCTTTTATCTTTTAGTTTGTTAATTTGGTGCATCACACTGATTAATTTGAAGATATTGAAGAATCCTTGCATCCCTAGAATAAAGCACACTTGATCACAATGTATGATCTTTTTAATATGGTGTTGGATTCTGTTTGCTAGGATTTTGTTGAGGATTTTTGTATCTATGTTCATCAGTGATATTGGCCTGTAGTTTTCTTTTTTTGTAGCATCTTTGTCTACTTTTGGTAGAAGGGTGATGGTGGTGGCCTTGTAGAATGAGTTTGAGAGTTTTCCTTCCTCTGCAATTTTTTGGAAGAGTTCAAGTAGTATAGGTGGTAGCTCTTCTCTAAATTTTTGGTAGAATTCACCCGTGAAGCCGTCTGGTCCTGGGCTGTTGTGGGTTGGAAGATTTTTTATTACAGTTTTGATTTCTGTGCTTGTGATTGGTCTGTTCAACTTTTCTATTTCTTCCTGGTTCAGTTTTGGAAGGTTATATTTTTCTAAGAATTTGTCCATTTCTCCCAAGTTATATATATGTAATTCTACTACATATTAGGTCAGACATACCTGACAAGATATATAGCACATGCTTTCCAACAGAAAAAAAAAAAAAAGCATATTCTCCTCAAGCACATATGGAACATTATGCAGGGTAAATCATATCTTAGCCCACAAACAAGCCTTAATTAAGTTAAGAAGACTGAAATCATATTAAGCCCAACCACAACAATACAAAACTCAAAATCAATTGGGAATTCCCTGGCTGTCCAGTGGTTAGGACTCCGCACTCTCAATGCTGAGGGCCTGGGTTCAATTGCTGGTTTGAGAAACAAGATCCTACAAATTGTATGGTGTGGCCAGAAAAGAAAAGTAGAAATCAATTAGGAAAACTGGAAAATTCACAAATATGTGGAGATTACACAACATGTTCCTGAACAACCAATGAGTAAAAGAGAAATCAAAAAATATCTTGCGAGAAGTGAAAATGGAAATACAACATACCAAAACTGATGACATGCAGCAAAATCAGTTCTAAGAGGGAAGTTTATAACAATAAAGGTCTACATGAAGAAACAAGAAATCTCAAATAAACAACCCAATTTTACATCTCAAGGAACTAGAAAAATAAGAATAAATAAACCTAGAGTTAGCAGAAGGTAAAAAATAACAAAAATCAGACAGACATAAATAAAATACAGACTAAAAAGATAAAAAGATCCATGAAATTTAGAGTTAATTTTTTTAAAAAAAGAACAGATAAACTGTTAAGACTTTCTAAAAAAAATAATGGAGAAATGATAAATGAAAGAGACATCACAAAAGATACATAAAAAAATACAAAGGATCATAAGAGACTACTATGAACAATTATGCACCAACAAATTGGACAACCAAGAACACATGGAAAAAATTTCTAGAAAGATACAACCTACCAAGACTGAATCATGAAGAAATAAATAGAAAATCTGAACATAGCAATTATGAATGAGGAGACTGCATCAATACTCAAAAATCTCCCAAGAAAGAAAATCCCAGGGTCAGATGGCTTCAATGATGAACTCTACCAACCATTTAAAGAATAAATAATAGCAATTATTTTCAAACTCTTCCCAAATTAAAAGAAGGAACAATTCCAAATTCATTTTATAAGGTCAGCATTACCTTATTCAGAGAAAGAACTTTTAAAAAAGAAAAGGTCAATATCTCTGATGAACTTAGAAGCAAGTCCTCAATAAAATGTATTAGGAAATCAAATTCAATAATACATTAAAAGACTCATGCATAAATCATGATCACCTTGCACCTTTGTTCAACATATGCAAATCAATCAATGTGATTTACCACATTAACGAAATGAAGGATAAAAATCATATAATCATCTCAATAGATGCAGAAAAGCATTTGACAAAATTCATCATCCATTCATTCAACTCTCAACAAACCAGGTAAAGAGAAAATGCACTCTTGTATAATAAAAGCTATACACAACAAGCTCACAGCTAACCATGAAATACTAAAAGCTTTTCTTCTAAGATAAGGAACAAAGCAAGGATGCCCACTCTCACCACAGTACTGGCTTAAGCAATTAGACAAGAAAAGAAATAAAAGTCACCCAAATAAGAAAGGAAAAAGTAAATTTTCTCTATTTGCAATAGACAAGACATCATATAGAACCCGTAAAAATACCACCAGCTGCATTTCTGTTCACTAACAATGAAACATCAGGAACAGAAATCAAGAAAACAATTTCACTTACTATAGAATCAAAAACAATAGTTAGGAATAAATTAACCAAGAAAGTGGAAGATCTGTACACTGAAAACCATTAAGATACTGTACTCTTATGTTCAAAGCAGTATTATTCACATAGTCGAAGTATGAAAACTATCTAACTGACCATCAACAGATGAATGGATATATAGAAAAGATAAGATATATAGAAAAGATATAGATAGATGTAAAGAAAAGCTATGACAAACCTAGGCAGCATATTAAAAAGCAGAGATAATACTTTGCCAACAAAGGTGCATCTAATCAAAGCTATGGTTTTTCCAGTAGTCATGTATGGATATGAGAGTTGGACCATAAAGAAGGCTGAGCACCAAAGAACTGTTGCTTTTGAACTGTGGTGTTGGAGAAGACTCTTGAGAGTCCCTTGGACTAGTCCATCCTAAAGGAAATCAGTCCTGACTATTCACTGGAAGGACTGATGCTGAAGCTGAAGCTCCAATACTTTGGCTACCTGATGCAAAGAACTGACTCCCTGATGCTGGGAAAGACTGAAGGCAGGAGGAGACGGGGACAATAGAGGATGAGACGGTTGGTTGGCATCACCGACTCAATGGACACGAGTTTAAGCAAGCTCTGGGAGCTGGTGATGGACAGGGAAGCCTGGCATGCTGCAGCCCATTAAGTTGCAAAGAGTTGGACATGACTGAGCAACTGAACTGAACTGATACAATGGAATATTATTCAGCCTTAAAAAAAAAGGAAATCCTTTCATTTGCTACAACATGGATGAAACTGGAGGGCATTATGCTAAGTGAAATAAGCCAAACAAAGAGAATACTGCTTGGTGTCATTTACATGTGAAATGTAAAAAAAAAAAAAAAAAAATGAAACAACTCATAGAAACAGAGAGTAGCAAAGTGGTTGCCAGGGGGTAGGAGGCAGGCAGAGGAGGCAATAGAGAGAGGTAAAAATAATACAAACTTTCAGTTGTTGAGATAAATAAGGTCTGAGGAAGTAATGAATAACATGGTGGCTATACTAGATAACGCTGGATTGTGTAATTGAAATCTGCTAGGAGAGTAGAACTGAAAAATGTTTCCCAACACACATACACAAAAGTAAATATGTGATGCGATATATGGACATGTTAATAACTCAATGGGGGAAATCCTTTCACAGTGTATACATACATAAACCAAATCATCACATTGTATACTTTAAATATCTTACAATTTTATTTGTGAATTTTACCTCCATAAAGAGGTAACACCAACAATGAAACATTAGGAACAGAAATCAAAAATACATAAAATAAATTAAAAGGAAGCTTCTAAACATCAATGAGAACAACTTTATTCATATTTATTTAATAAATAAATATATTTATAATTATTTCCATTATTGTTTACCAAGTGTTTTGAAGTGTAGAGAATGCAGATAATCACTATCTCAGTTATCACATTATATAAAAATAGAATTCTAATTAATGTTTTACTATACTTAAAACTGTTAAGTTGATACATACAACAGAGCCTGGCAATAAATTAACAAATCTGATGTCAATGTCTATGAATAAAAACCATGAAGATTCCATAAAATGGTACTATCTCTACCTATATGTATCAAACTATAAAATGTTAAACTCTAGTATTATGATTAAGAAATATGATATCAAATTATCTCTGAGCCTGTATCTGATCAAAATTTATATACATTGAATTTTAGGAACAAAAGATTACCTACTTAGAAAATACTTGTCACATGTAGTTAAATTTTCAGAGTGATACTAAATTAGCTGTTTCTAGTAGATGTAACCAGAAGTTATTGGAAAGCCATTTGATGTGTACAGATTATCAACAAAATAAAATTTCTTTTGAAGTATGAATTTTGGCTCCAAGCATTCTTAACTTATATATTATCTGATATATGCTTGCGTTTGAGTTAAAAGTAAATCATTTAGATTACTAAAATAGCATTTCAAATATAAGGGTAATTCACTAAAATTTTATCCAAATACCAATGTTAAAAGAATCAAGAATATTATCACATTTTGGAACATACATTAGATGTGCAAACTTACTTCTATAAACTCTAAAAATGCTTTTGACTGTCAAAATCTCTGTGCCTTTCCTCTTAGTTAACTATAAAGTCTAACAGTATACTACCATATAACAAAAGAATAAAACAAGTGTGTCTTACCTAGTTACTTTGCAGCTTGATTCAATCAAGTCATTCTCAAAGTCAAGCAGGCTGGAAGGCAGATTATATTCCAATGGGGATGTCAGTCTTTTCAAACGTAACAGACCAACACAAAATTTTGCCCCCATCTCTTCCAATTCTCGAGTACCAATCTGTAAACCCTGGAAATAAAGCAATAATAAACATGTACCCAGGACATTTGCTATCCTCTGGCTATATCTCATTAAAATTACATAAAAGGAATTTGAAGCTATATTAATAAAATAAAAGCCTGTTACTTTGTATGAACCTACAACTCATAAGCACAGTGTCTTAACAATATAAGATTATTTTAAGTCAAAAAGGAAACCATCTTAAAAAAAATTTCTAAAATGTCTAATTTCATTTACTGTGTGCAAAATATTTTCACCAACACACTGGGAAGGGGAAAAAAAGCAGATAACTATCTTGAATGTAAGTTATTCTTGGAGCTCATGTGTAAAAGTATATTTTTACAAGATCTTGCTAGTACTTGTAATCTACTACTTGGATGCTGATGTTGAAATAGTGTTACAATCAAGGCTCCAACCTGTATACTTGAATATTAGTTTATACATACTTCTTCTACATGATGAATAGAAACCAGTGAGTAAAAAACAAACAAAAGAAAGGTAACTGTGTCAAAAAAAAAAAAAAGAATCAAACAAATCTAAGCCAATGAGGTAGAAGTAAAATACACTCTCATGTTTCACGTCAGTTAAGAATACCCATTTCAAATTTAGTCTAATAAAGCAAAAACAAAATTTTACCACAACACTTTTTAATCTAATAATTTCCCAATGAACAATATAAGGTTTAGCAAAAGTTAAACATTACCACATAAAGGATAAAAATTGACTATTGTAAATCAAGATACTGTTTATCATTTACTTTTCAGATAAAAATGAAACTCTAAAGTAAATAAAATCCTTACACCAACAAAGGCTGCAGGTATACATAAGAGCAGACTTGACTTTCAATGACCATCTAAAACCATACAGCAACTGAAGAGATAAATTATAAAAACTGTTATTTACTCTATGAAACACATGCCTTTAAAATAATGATTGACTGACTGTTTAAATAGTCTGGCCACCTCCAAATACTCTAGGAAATGCAACCTAACTAACTTTATTAGAAAATGCATTTGCCTTGTTAATCTAAGAGGTTTAGAAAGGCTATGCCTATTCCTGAATTAGCTCATCAAAAATAAAGAATATTTGAAACCTAAAATTCAGTAATATAAGAACATTCTTGAGGGTGAAAAGATTTGTTTCTTAAAATATTATTAGACTCACACAACTTATTAGCTAATATTAACAAGTTTGAAAAGTATACAATTATGTGGTGGGAGGGGAGGGTTTTTAAAAGTTAAAATTTTATTTTATTTTTAAAAGTTAAAACTAATAATTTTTACAAAACTTGTCTAACATTTTATGTTTCAAAATACATTTTAGATATTTTATGTGGTTTTTCAATGACCTTTATCAATGCAAAAACAGAACATTTAAAATAACCCAATGAAAGTCTATAAGTAGAATACAAATCTACTAAGAAAATACTGCGGTTATTATGCCACAGGTGATTTCAAGGGACATTCCAGTTTCAGCCTCCCTGACATCCTCTCTCCCTATCCCCAGAGACTAGTTTCACAGACACTGATGCTTTTAGTTTCCTTTTCCAACCCGACTGCATAAAGTATCTCTTTAAGAAAAAATAATTTACAATCTGTTTCCCTAAATCTCAAAGTACAAGATTTTTTTTTCCTGTGGTCATTTACAAAAGTAACCGTCAAGCTTTTCCCATCCCACACACATACAGTCCACTAAAGCAATGACCATGAGGCACGATTTGCGGGCTGCGGTACTCAAGCTCCTCTCTCACCACAACCATGACTTTGGGAGTCTAGAAGTCACTGCTTTACAATATTTGGAGAGATGTGAAAAGATAGCACATTCTGAAAGAAGAATATTCTGAGGTCAACCTAAAGTCACCAGGGAAAAGTCACTCTCCACAAAGTACTGGAATTTCACCAAGTTCTACCCATCTAGGGCCCCAAAGTTTGAACGTCAGTTGTAAAATCTACACCTTTTTTTTTTTTTTCCAGTTTGTTACAGAATGGAAAAGTCACAAAGTTCTCCACTTAAAGAGTCTGGCATCAACCATAATATGTTTACATTTTTAATACTAACCACCTGGAAGATTTTTAACTCCTTCTAAACATAAAGCTATAATTGCGTTTATGTGAGATATGTGAAAATCACCATGAGATTCACTTTCCTCTTGTACCACATCAAAAAAATAAGACACAACTAAACAGAATAACAGTTGTTTTACCTAAGGTCTACTTATTTCCTATGACATTATCAATCTTTAAAAAATTCAAAGTCACCTAACATTTGTTGTGTGTGTTAGCCACTCAGTTGTGTCCGACTCTGTGCGACCCCATGGACAGTAGCCCGCCAGGCTCCTCTCTCCATGGAATTCTCCAGGCACGAATACTGGAGTAGGTTGCCATTCCCATCACCAGGGGATCTTCCTGACCCAGGGATCAAATCTGGGTCTCCTGCACTGCAGGTGTATCTTTACCCTCTGAGCCACCAGGGAAGTTACTCTTAAATTTACTCTTAAATTTCAAAAGTAGTCTGAACTTTCTTCCAATAAAAGCCTATGGCAACACAGAAGAGTTTTAGAAAAGAAAAAAAAATTAGTGAAGGGATATGCATTGAAAGGGCTTCTCTGGTGACTCAGATGATAAAGAATCTGCCTGCAATGCAGGAGACCCAGGTTCGATTCCAGGGTTGTGAAGATCCCCTGGAGAAGAGAATAGCAACGCACTCCAGTATTACTGCCTGGAGAATTCCACGGACAGAGGAGCCTGGCTGGCTACATTCCATGGGGTTGCAAAGAGTCAAACACAACTGAGTGACTAACAAACACTTCATGCATTTATGTCACATGTGCACAAAATCTAAATATAAAAAAAACTTTATAAATAAATGTAATATGTCTATTTCTAAATGTAATGTGTCTATTTCTAAATGTATAAAAATATACTTACATTCAATAAATTTAAATGATAGAACTTTTTATTAGTAATGTACTACCTGCAGAGTTCATTATAAATCATAAACCACTAATCATTATTTAAATGTGTACTACAGTGTACTTTCTTAAAAATTATTAATATAAATAGACTCAACTAAGACTTCATAAGGACCCAAAGCAAGCTATTTAGTTCAGAGAATTAAAAAAAACAGAGACTGTTCTTAAGACTGCATAGGATTCAATTCCATTATTGCAAATTACATGTAACTCAGTATAACAAACACATCACTTAATATACACTTGAAAACTACTAGAGTATATATGAAAGGACAGTCTTGAAATATTTCTATGGTAGAGATCCTGAGATGTTTTACCTTATATTTTCCCTGGTCACAGCCACACAAAGTACTCTCCATGGTATAGCTTCTTTGCACTCCTATCTCTCTCCAAACTACAACACGAGCTGTAGATTCTTTTGATTTCTCCACTACGAAGCTACAGCTGCTCATGCAAAATGCTGGGGCGATATGGCTTAGAATCTTAGGCAAAGTCTGCAAAGATAAAAATGATGAAATATTTCAAGAGCTTTCTTTTTCTGTCAATTTTTTTTAATTTCAAAAATAATTTTTTTTATGAAAACACAGTTATTACAGCAGTCATGTGGATCTTCTTCCTATATCCCCTGCTATCCAAAACATCAAAGTAATCCTTTTACTAAGTCAGATTTTTCTGCTTTCCCAGACAAAGAGTAGTCAGAAAATAGAATGAAAAAGTAATATTCACAGTAATAACCAATAAGTGAAATAAAACTATGTAAGAAAACCATGTTTTAAAATATTAAGAAAAACATATTTTAAAATGAATATGTCATGAAGATGTTTTGACTTTAGTCATGAAGATGTTTTGACTAAGAGATTTAACACTGTAAAAGTTCAGCTCAGTTCAGTTGCTCAGTCGTGTCCGACTCTTGGCGACCCCATGAACCACAGCACGCCAGGCCTCCCTGTCCATCACCAATTCTCGGAGTTCACCCAAACTCACGTCCAGCGAGTCGGTGATGCTCTCCAACCATCTCATCCTCTGTTGTCCCCATCTTCTCCTGCCCTCAATCTTTCCCAGCATCAGGGTCTTTTCCAAGGAGTCAGCTCTTCGCATCAGGTGGCCAAAGTATTGGAGTTTCAGCTTCAACATCAGTACTTCCAATGAACACCCAGGACTGATCTCCTTCAGGATGGAATGGTTGGATCTCCTTGCTGTCCAAGGGACTCTCAAGAGTCTTCTTCAACACCACAGTTCAAAAGCATCAATTCTTCAGTGCTCAGCTTTCTTTATAGTCCAACTCTCACATCCATACATGACTACTGGAAAAACCATAGCCTTGACTAGACGGACCTTTGTTGACAAAGTAACATCTCTGCTTTTTAATATGCTGTCTAGGTTGGTCATAACTTTTCTTCCAAGGAGTAAGCGTCTTTTAATTTCATGGCTGCAATCACCATCAGCAGTGATTTTGGAGCCCCAAAAATAAAGTCTGACAGTGTTTCCACTGTTTCCCCATCTATTTGCCATGAAGTGATGGGACCAGATGCCATGATCTTAGTTTTCTGAATGTTGATTTTTAAGCCAACTTTTTCACTCTCCTCTTTCACTTTCATCAAGAGGCTTTTTAGGTCCTCTTCACTTTCTGCCATAAGGGTGGTGTCATCTGCATATCTGAGGTTATTGATATTTCTCCCAGCAATCTTGATTCCAGCTTGTGCTTCTTCCAGGCCAGCGTTTCTCATGATATACTCTGCATATAAGTTAAATAAGCAGGGTGACAATATACAGCCTTGATGTACTCCTTTTCCTATTGGGAACCAGTCTGTTGTTCCATGTCCAGTTCTAACTGTTGCTTCCTGACCTGCATACAGGTTTCTCAAGAGGCAGGTCAGGTGGTCTGGTATGCCCATCTCTTGAAGAATTTTCCACAATTTATTGTGATCCACACAGTTAAAGGCTTTGGCTTCGTCAATAAAGCAGATATAGATGTTTTTCTGGAACTCTCTTGCTTTTTCGATGATCCAGCGAATGTTGGCAATTTGATTTCTGGTTCCTCTGCCTTTTCTAAAACCAGCTTGAACATCTGGAAGTTCATGGCTCATGTATTGCTGAAGCCTGTCTTGGAGAATTTTGTGCATTACTTTACTAGGGTGTGAGATGAGTACATTTGTGTGGTAGTCTGAGCATTCTTTGGCATTGCCTTTCTTTGGGATTGAAATGAAAACTGATCTTATCCAATCCTGTGGCCACTGCTGAGTTTTCCAAATTTGCTGACATATTGAGTACAGCACTTTCACAGCATCATCTTTTAGGATTTGAAATAGCTCAACTGGAATTCCATCACCTCCACTAGCTTTGTTCATAGTGATGCTTCCTAAGGCCCACTTGACTTCCCATTCCAGGATGTCTGGCTCTAGGTGAGTGATCACACCATCGTGATTATCTGGGTCATGAAGATCTTTTTTGTACAGTTCTTCTGTGTATTCTTGCCACCTCTTCTTAATATCTTCTGCTTCTGTTAGGTTCATACTATTTCTGCCCTTTATTGAGCCTATCTCTGCATGAAATATTCCCTCGGAATCTCTAATTTTCTTGAAGAGATCTCTAGTAATTCCCATTCTATTGTTTTCCTCTATTTCTTTGCATTAACATTGTAAATGTTAATCATCCCTAAATTAATCAATAAAGCTAAGTAAATCACAATCTAAATGTCCACATTTTTGCAACTTAAAATTATTCTCAAATTCAACTGAAAATAAAATATAGAATTCCCTGCAGAATTCTCAATCAAAGGCTATGACTAGAGAAATAATCCAACAGATAAATATATATCTAACAGAAGTTAAATGGTGATACTGGTGTAGGAATAGTACATCTTTAGAAAGAGAGTTCAGAATTAAAATCAAAGGTATTTGTTAAAGTTAGTATTATTAGTTAGGAAGATTGATCATTCACAAAATGCTGACACAACTGCTCAGCCAGCCACTGAGAAAAAACAGCTAAAGTCACTTTCTATCAAATTAAACTCGAATGAGATTGAGAATTTAAATTTTAAATTAGTAAGTTAAATTTTTAAACGAAACTAAAATCTCTAAAGTAAATATGAAACTCTACTTTTAAAATCTTAGAATGAGAAAAATCTTTCTAAGCCTCAAAAGAAGAAACCACTTTAAAAAAATTAACAAATATGACAGAAGTTTTAAACTACTGCATATCATAAAAAAATTTAATATAATACATTCAAAACAATAATTAGGTGACTTATACAAAGCAAAGAGAGAATATGAAAAGGCCATTTTTAAAAAATAGAGATCATAATTGGATCAAACATAGGATCAAAAATAGGGATCAAACATAGGAAAAGATACTTGATCTCATATATTTATAATTACAGACACAAACTAAAACCATCAGATATTTTTTCACCTGGCAAAGGTGACAGTAAGATGTTTAGAGAAGCAGCACTATCATTCATTGGGGAGTATTGATTTGTACAATCTTTATGAAAGGCAATTTGGCAATACTAACGAAGTTGCCACCAACAAGGGAAACTGAATAAATAATTTATGCTATATACATACAATGATAACAAAAATACACAATGAAAATCTTGTGTAATTGTCAAAAAGAGACAGAGATGGATATAAAGATGAAAAGATGGTCATCAAAAATTATGTGAAAAAAAACTGCTGTGGAGTGTTAAAAAATTTTCAAACTTTATATACTATGTTTACATACACCTATGAACGAATGTGCTTATAGGCAAGTCTCACAATACACATTGTGAAAGTGATTAATTAGTGATTGAGGGAAGATAACTTTTACTTATTACTTTATATTTGTGAAGTGTTTCTATTTTTAATATGACTCTACTCATTTATTTTGGAAAGGAGAAGAAGAGAGAGGATACCAAAAAGAAAAAGTGCTTTGAAGTTCTGCTAAGGGTAGTGGTATGTTACTGAGACCTGTTTTCGAAAATAACCTGGGGTGCTGATTTAGGCATAAATATGGTAGGAGAGACACTGGGACAGAATGAAAAGCAGACAAGATGCAAAGCAAAGATCTCACTTCAATCCTAGGCATACCTCAAAACACACTCATACATGGGAAACAAGGTATATAACAGAAGGCTTTATAAAATCTGCACAGAAAAGAGGTACTGTTTAATAAACAGCACTGACACAACTGGTTACACATGGGGAAACAAAAGTTATATCCCTCCATCTCATACAAAAATAAATTCCAAATAGAATAAAAATCTAAGTGTGAAAAGTACTTATAGAGGAAAAGTGTTCAGTTTTTCACTGCTGAGTGTATTAGTGTGGGTTTGTTATAAACAGCCTTTATTATGTTGAGATATGTTCTCTCTATGCCAGCTTTGATGAGAATCTTTAACATGAATGGATGAATTTTGTCAAATGCTTTTTTCTGCATCTATTGAGATAATCATGTGATTTTTATCCTTCCTTTTGTTAATGTGGTATATTACAATGATTGATTTGTGGATTTTGAACCCTTCTTACAATCTTAGAATAAATCCCACTTGATCATGGTGTATGATTCTTTTCATGTATTCTTGGATTCAGTTTGCTAATTTTTTTTTGAGGATTTTTGCATCTACATTCATCAGAGATACTGGCCTATAATCTTTTCTGCAGTGTCGTTGGATTTCAGTATCAGGGCAATGTTGGTTGGCCTCACAGGATGAATTTAGGTGTTCTCTCCTCTTCATTTTTTTGAAATAGTTTGAGAAAGATATGTATTACCTCTTCTATGTATGCCTGGTAGAATTCCCCCATGAAGTCATCAAGCCCTGGACTTCTGTTTGCTAGGTGTTTTTTGATTACAGATTCAATTTTACTACTGGTGATCAATCTGTTTGGGTTATTTATTTCTTCCTGATTCAGTTCTGGAAGACTGTATATTTCTAGGAATTTATCCATTTCTCTAGGTCTTCCAATATTGTTGGCATAAAACTGTTCATAGTTTTCTCTTATGGTTTTTTTGTATCTCTATGATATCAGTTGACATTTCTCCTCTTTATTTTGTTTACTGGGACCTCTTCTTAATGAGCCTGGCTATTTTTTTTTTTTTTTACAAAAACAAAAAAAATCAACTCTTGGCTTCACTGAAATTTTCTATTTGGAGAAGATGTGGCAGGGTCTCAATTTTATTTCTGCTCTTTATTATTTCTTTTCTTTTGCTGACTTTGACCTTTCTTCTAATTAATGTGGATGGCAAGTTAGGTTGTTTATTTGGGATTTTTCTTATAAAGGATCAAGATCAGACTACAAAAATCTGCTGCTTTTCTATACACTAAAAAACTATCATTTAGTTCAGGAATCCAAAGCTAATTACACTCTAGATCTTATAAAAAAAAAATCTAGGAATAAACCGAAAGACCTATACCCTGACAATCAGAACACTGATGAAGGCAACTGAAGATGATACAAAAAAATGGAAAGACATCCCTGTTCATGAATTGGAAGAATTAATATTGCTCAACTATCCATACTACTCAAAGCAATCTACAGATTTAATGCAATCATTATCAAAATACCCAGAATACATAGGGTATTTTTCACAGAAGTGCAACAAATAATCCTAAAATTTATATGGAACCTCAAAAGACCATAAAAACAACCTTGAGGGAAAAAAAAAAGCTGAGGGTATCACTGACTTCCTGACTTCAGACTATACTACAGACTATACTACAAAGCTACAGTAATCAAAACAGGATAGTACTGGCACAAAAAAACAAACACACAGGTCAGTGGAACAGAATAGGGAGCCTTACGGAGAGGAGCTAAGTTACCTTGCTGAAATTTGAACAATAAAAGTATAAAATAAGCAGTACAGAAGTTAAATACAGGAGATATCATGAGGCAAAAGCAGTAAAACTCTGCACAAAGAAATACATACCACAGTCTTGCATAATTATGAAAGGCAAATTACAGATTTGGTGCCATGACTATAGTTTTACTCCAGCTATTTGTCTCTAATAAATAAATAGATCCTGTTACTGATTTGTATATCAGTTTTCTACTGTTTAGATCTTTTAAGTTAGAATCCTGGAGAAGGGAAAGGCTACCCACTCCAGTATTCTGCCCTGGAGAATTCCCCAGACTGTATAGTCCACGGGGTCACAAAGAGTCGGACACGACTGAGTGACTTTCCCTTCCCTTCACAATAAAACTCACAGCAGAAAACATAGGCAGAACACTTTCACATAAGTAGCAGCAATATTTTTTTTAATTTGTCTCTTCAGGTAAAGAAAACAAAAGCAAAGATAAATAACTAGGACCTAATTAAATTTAAAAGTTTTCACACAGTAAAGGAAATGACTGACAAAATGTAAAGACAACCTGTGTAATGGGAGAAAATATCTGCAAATGACTAAGGGGGCTAATATCCAAAATATATAAATAGTTCATACAATTAAATATTAAAAAATAAACAACCCAATTAAAAAGTGGGCAGAAAAACCAAATGGACAGAAAATGGGTATTTTTCCAGTGGAGACATACAGATGGCCAATAGGCACATGAAAAGATGCTCAACATCACTAATTTGTAGAGAAATGCAAATCAAAACCACACAAGCTATCATTTCATCTGGGTTACAATGGCCATCATCAAAAATTTTACAAATAATAAATGCTGGAGAGGGTATGGAGAAAAGGGAACCCTCCTACACTGTTGATGGGAATGTAAATTGATGGAGCCACTACAGATAGCAGTAAAAAAACAAAAATAAAGCTACCATATGATCCAGCAATCCTATTCCTGGGCATATACCCAGAAAACATGAAAACTAATTCAAAAAGGCACATACATCCCAATGATTATAACCGCACAATTTATAATAGCCAAGACATGGAAGTAATCTAAGTGTGCATCAACAGATGAATGGATCAAGAAGATGTGGTACATATAAACAATGGAAAATCATTCAGTCATAAAAAATGAAATTTTGCCATTTGTAACAACATGGATGGACCTGGAGAATATTATGTTTAGTGAAATAAGTCAGACAGAGAAAGACAAATACTGTATATTATCATTTATATGTGACACCCAAAAAAATAAAACAAATGACTGTATATAACAAAACAGAAACAGACTCAAAGATATAAAGAAGCTAGTTGTTACCAGTAGCGAGAGGGATGGGGGTAGTGGCAAGATTAGGATAACGGATTAAGAGATACATACTACTATGTATACAATAAACAAATAAACAATACAAGGATATACTGTACAGCACAGAGAATACAGTCAACATTTTATAATAACTTTAAATGGAGCATAATCTATAAAAATACCAAATAACCACCTAATGCATCCAAAACTAATATAATATTGTAAATCAAGCATACTTTAATTTAAAAAAACATGAAAAGCAAAAACTTTTAGAAGAAACATTTCAAACAAAAAACCTGAAACAGAATAGCAAAATGGCAACATTTACTGATTCTAAATAATTTCTATATGTTTTGTGTTCTGTAGTTTTATGCATGTTTGAAATTCAAAACTATCTGCCTTATCTATAATAATTACCCTGTATCCCACATCTTCCACAACATCACATGACGCTGCATTGTCATTTGTATGCCACACCGTCTCTTTGATGCTGCAGCCATACATAAATACATTCTTCTTTCGGGAGTGACCATGATAATCACAATAAACCTTGAAAAGACAATATATTTTTAAAATTAAAATCCTTCAAATTCATGCATTGCCAAGTAAAGCTAGCTAGCATGAAGCCAATAATCAGGTCTGTGTTTCTTGGTCATTTTATTGTAAATAAGCCACCATTTAATAGGTAGAATTCATAAAAGTAATAGTACATATCTACCTTTGGAAAGGATTTATGATTAATACTAGAATGGCTAAATCCTTTGCACACATGTCCTGCATCAAGCCATCAGTTTCACTCTTTCTTCTGTATCTACTATCCATCATTTAAAAAATAATAAATACAATTTTAGGTCAAATCTACAGCTGCATTCATCATTGCCCCAAGGGTTGTTAAAATACTTACTTAACTTAAGAGAATGTAAAAATGCTCTCATGAAAAACACTTTTTTTAAAGGGGGTGGAGGGCATGGTTTTAAGAGCATCATTTTCAAAATGGAAAACGGTCAGACCTGCATGCCAATTTTGCCGCTCTGCAAAATATTCCATCTTTCCCAAAGGAAGATTAAGGCTTAACATGATGGAAACATTCAAAACAAAAGTTGCTGAAAACAGAAGAAATACATATGCACAGGTCTCCTACCATGCCTATACTACCTTTCCTATGTGATACTCAAGACCTACCAGCTTTAGAACTGGCTAAAGAGCTCAAAAATAAGCTCCTAGTACTTTGAGAACTTGGAAGATACATACTTTTACCCTCGTGTTGTTTAAACTGTGCAGTCAAATACCTACAGCTTACAACCAGGAGTGATCAATGTTCATAAACAATAAAGAAAAATAAAAGGTTAATGAGAATTATAAAAATTAAACCTAATGAAATAAGAATACGGATACACTGTATTAGATACCACAATTAATATACAAGTGACTGATGACAAAGATACTTTAAAGAAACTGCTTTTGAAACTAACACACAGCTTTTATAATCAGACAATTATTTACAAAATACCAAGCTACTGATCAACAAAATCACCTCTTTGATTATACAAACAAACAATGCCACTTACCAGTGGTAAACGCTTCACGGCAGCCAGGTACTGTAGCAGACCCTTGGCGTGATAAATTGTAGGGTGTAAGTCTGGATTTGGACTTTGCCATTGTCTATTCAAATCCTCTCCACTTAAGGAACAGCGGTGACTATATACATGTAAACACAACAATAGATAAACACTGGTATCAATAAATTCTTATATGCACTCGATTTATTTTATGATTCTATTTCACTAAGTATTTCAAACAAGTGTAAGTGGTGGGCTCACCAAAATGCATGTTATAATCATTAAGTAAACATCTATTTAGCATTTGCCATGTGCCATATCGTGGGTTACATGCATTTAAACTGTGGTAAGCTTGCAGTTTTACAGGTCAAAATTTTCAGGCTATAGGAAAAATTCTCCATTCTGGGGTTTTGTTCCTTACACCATAAAATGTATTCATGGTCATATTTTCCATTCTGACTACATTTCTAATGCTAACATTCTGTACTTTGATTGTATTAATTATTATTAAATGTGCTTTCTGGACCCTCCTTCTAAGAAAGATAAGTATATAAAAAGTACACATTCTAATAAAAATTCAAACACATTTTCATTTAATTGTAGGTTTTAAGTATTAAACTCACTGAGCAAAAATTTAAGCAAACAGAAGGTGCTAACAGAAATATAAACAGAATTCTAACTGGTCAATATGTTTCTGAATTAAAACTAGACATAAAAGCTCATTTTAGTTCCATAATCATACTATCTAGAAAAATTATTCTATTTTTTTAATTCAAACATTTCCTAAAACATGATAAATATTCATGGTACTCTTACTGAATAAATAAAGTATACCCTCAACTTTGGAGATGCTCATGACAGCTAGACAAAATCCCACTTTTCAGAAGCACTAAAGAGACCTTGGTCTAATTAACACAATAAATGAACTGTACTAAACAATGAGCCACCTCCACTTAAAAAGTAATCTTCCAGTATTTCCACTTTAAAGAATTCTTCCTCATATCAGGAAGAAGTTAGCAGATGGAGCTAATTCTATACCAGTGGAAAGAGATCCCAGAAAATTCTAAACCTTAGAACAACCAAGATCATGCCACTGATAAAAAAGAAAGGAGACTACAAGAGGATGATGTGTTAAAAATCTTTCTCATATCCTAATTCTGTGATTTTCCTAAAACGATTCAAGCAAAACACACATTTTATGAAACTATATTCTCATGAATAGATACAGAATTTCTCAAAACATATTACTACTAGCATACAGTTTAATTTTCATTTAAAAATTTATCACAGATTAATTCTTCACTAAATTTTTTTGTTGTTCTAGAAAAATCATGAGATTTGCTTTCCAAATTAACCTGGATGCTATTATTTCAACAAGTTTACACAGGACAGCCACAAAAATCTAGAATTTCTCTATAACTATTGCTCAACTTACTTTCCATTGATGACACCATCTGGATTTAGCATAGGGACAATTTTAAAAATATAGGATTCTCGTAAGCTCTGAGCAGTAGGGTTATTACTCATGAGATACTCCAGTGTTCCTTTCATTACCCAACTTGCATTAGTTTCTCCAGGATGTACTCGAGCAGATAAGAAAATATACGGACGATTTCCTAAAGTGTACATAAAATCTCAAATTAAAATGAACAGCTACTTAAGTATACATAATGTTTGACTTTGGAGCTTTAGAAATATTTCTACTCAATTGTGAATACTGATATAAAATCAAATTAGAACTCACTATGCACCTACTATTTATAAGTACTGCACTAGGCCCTCTAGAGAAAACAGATATAAAACCCATGTAAGCCACGTCTTATATGAAAATAACACATTAAATAGTATTTGAGTCACTTGTTTATTTCCTAGTGATTAATCTAAATATAAAATTAGTTCTTTAATATTACCTTGATTTCATAAAGAATAAGTAGCTGGTGAAATAGAGATGAAATATAAGTTTTTCATAAAGTCATGGGGAAAATAAGGAAAATATCATCCTATTCCTGTTTTATAGTTACTATGATAAGCACAGAACAACAGATATATCTGCTCAGAGATTTACAAAGAAACTAAACATTTAGACATACAAGTCTACAAAATAACCACTCAGTTCACCTGCTCACATTTTCATGAATAGCAAGTTC
Organism: Giraffa tippelskirchi; assembly: GCF_054371585.1. Classification (NCBI taxonomy): domain Eukaryota; kingdom Metazoa; phylum Chordata; class Mammalia; order Artiodactyla; family Giraffidae; genus Giraffa; species Giraffa tippelskirchi. Next base: position 195,359,041 of record NC_137275.1, read on the forward strand.
TTTCTCTTTCTTGAAAACACCTTCTTATCAAAATTAGAACAGTTCTCTTATATACGTATATGTATCTTTTTTACCACAGCTGTACATTTGAGACAACTTAAAAAATATAAATGACGGGGAAAAACAAGTAGCTATTCATTCAATATTAGCACCAAAACACTTGGGGGTTTTTGATAGTTTTATTTATAAATAAAATTAACTGTAAATTCTTAAACGGATGGTATAACTTGTTATATTATACTTTGAGTATGACTTCTAAGAATAAGAACTACGGTATATCAATATCAAAAGAGACCTTAGAGGTCACCTCAGGCAGCTCCCTCATATTCAAGATGAGGAAACAGAGACCTAGAAGTGGGCCCAGGGCTAAGCAGCAACAAGACCCAGACTAGCACCCAAGGCTTCTGATGCCCATTCCCAGTACTACAGACCTTACATAATATTCATGAAGCAAAGAAAAGTAAGTAATAATGATTGGTATTGCGAGTGAAGAAGACAAACTTACTGAATTGACAGATATGTTCATAATAATTAGACTCTGGCATTGCTGTTATAGTCACCAAGGGACAGCTGTTTCCAGACAGGGTTTCACATAACACATCTTTTCGAAAATAGATTTGCTGAGGATTGTGTGCTGACTCCAATTTTTGAAGATGCATCTTAATAAAAATTTAAAAGCAAAGTATACAATCATTTAAAACCTCCCTATGATAAATAGGAATAAATGCATCCAGATCTCAAACAGAACTAAAACTGAATCAGATCAGGTTCCTAACCCCTTCTCCAAAACCCTCAAGGATCCAGATGCACTTTAACATCAGTATTCGGGGAACTTGAGAAAGGGGACAGATACGGTTTGGATAACGTTAATAGTGCAATATAACCAGTGGAGCTGGCGGCAGCAGCCTGTAATCAGCACGTTATTATTCCCGCGGCAAAACCTATGAAGAGTCACTCTAAGTGGAATCAATATTCTAAATAAGCTCACATCAGGCCAGGCTTTGCTGACAAATGGGTTATGAAAATACTTTTGGTTTCAAAGCCTTCTGAATTTTGAAATTTTGTGACTGCAGATCTGTTAACAGCAACCTAAAATATGGAGAATGAAAATCATGTAGCACACATTTTTAAAATTTTTTTCCTGATTTCAAGATTAATATAGGCTCATTATAAAATGTCTGGAAAATACAAAAAGTACAGGAAAAAATTTAGAATACCTGTGATTGTATCACCTAGAGTACTACTAACAATAGCCCATGTATATAAATGAAACTGTAATTACATGGAAGACTTATTATAATTTGATTTTACCACTTGGTAATTTATACATAAATATAAATATATTAATAATTATAAATACTATATCATATCATTAAATATGTTCAATATATGTCTTTTGAAAACACAAGTTTTTTATACACCAAATATAAACTGTTCACTCCATTATATTAAAGACACTTAGCTGGTTTCCAACTTTTGCCTATGTTCATTCACATAATCATGATTTACTGTGTGATCACTATTTCTTGGATGGAAACTGTGCCAGACACTGGAGATACAACAATGAATAAACAGACTCTGCCCCCGAAAAATACAGAGTGCTATGAGGGCTTATAAAAAGGGAGAGGAACCTTGTAGAATCTGGGCAGTGAGGAAAGGTCTTCCAGAAAAAATTACATTTAAAGTGAGATCCAAAGGATGAGTGAAATGGATATAAAGTGTACTGTAGGCAGAAGAAAAGTATACAGGAGGACCATGAAATAATAATTTTTAAAAAAGGACATAGCCAGAACAGAAAGAAACAAATCGAGAATTTAACACAGAAGGAAGGGCTTGGTAGACCAGTCCTTCCCAAACCACAGTATTTGCACTACTGGTAATTAAGACAACTAAATGGTATGTGGATAATCTTCAAAAATTTTAAATAGATATATATTTTACTGTGAGTTAAAAAAAAGTTTAGCACATTAAACCAGTTATTCCACAGATATTAACTCAGAATGAGGATAATCTTTAATATTCAAAGATAAATATTAAGTAAATAACAGTTCATACAGTACAAAGAAATGGCAAAATCTGTGCAAAATAGTAGAGAAATGACTAAATGTGCCATGGTAAGAATTACAGACTTCATACACATGGCAAGAGAAATCACTAAGGAGTTTTAAGCAGGGGATCTATATGACTAGACATGCCACCAAAGAGTCTTCCTGCTATAGTGTGGTAAAACACTGATGAAGGAGAAAGGGGGTACAAGCGAAATTTAGGACAAAAGTTACAAAGAGGTTGACACAAGTCCAAGTGAGAAACAATGGTAATGCCTGGAAAAGATCATGGTAGTGGGACTGGAAGAAAGCAGGGACACTTAAAATGTATTAAAAAGGTGATATTAGTAAAGAACAGAAACAAAATACTATGTAAATAACAACACTATGTTTCTGATGCTATGTTATTCAGCACAATAAAATACCTATTTATACTTTTACTGCCGATTGTAACTTTATTAAAATAAAGTGAGCTCATTTAATGCTCTCAGCCTTGGTATTTCTTTGACTCTATGGACTATGTTTTCCTCTCATTTTCCTCCTCCCTAACAACTTGGAAGCTTCTTTCTAATCATAGTGTTCCAATTTCTTTCAAATGATCATATGAAGCTTCATGATCCTTGATCATTAGGACAGACATTCTGTTCTGAGTATAAATCTGTCACAGTAATTACTTGAATTGTTTGTTTTAAAATGCAAATAATCAAAAAATCTTAAAAGAACCCACAAAACAACTCTTACACCCCATATTCTAAGCAATCTGGATCTAAGAATCCATATGAAATCATTAAAAGAAATGAATTCACTACAGAAAAACTTAAATTGCATCCACATTGTCTGCTGTTATATTTTCTATGAGATTCAATGCTTCTCATTAAACAAGTTGAAATTTCACCTAGTTAAAATTTATAAATTGGAATTTGGAGATTTCTACTCAAAAATAGAAAGCAAAAACTGTGTCATTTCTCTAGTATTTCTATTAAATAAAAATAAAGACTACATTCCGATTTTACTTTAATGATTTCAACAAATACTGTATTATTTTCTAAAATTGTCAACCCTGGACCTTTTTATTACCTTATTGATTTATTAAAGCAATATTTCTTTTATTATCTAACACATATACATACAATAACAGTGTTAATACAACTTAATGAGTTCTCACCTGTAAAGTTGAATATGTATACGGATAATGATAAGCAAAATAGCACACATCATCTTTATGTGGAAAATTGACAGTGAATGTAATTGTATAGTAGGATTTTCCCTTTTGCCCACCTGCAGCAATTGAACTTCTTGAGAAGTGATTTCTGCAATAGAAAAGCATAAAACATGTTTATTCATCCACACAAAAATTCTGACTTTTTTCTTGCTATTTTATTAAACAGAACTTTAGGGGGGAAAAAAAGAAAAACCATGGTTTGTAAAAAGTTTAATTTAAATATTCTTAAAAATTAGACTTGGTATTAATAAAGCAGTTAATTGCTTTCAGCCAACATCATGACTTTCCATTTCTGGATTTACTAATTAAACAGAGCTCCTATTTTATGCATCAATAGAAGTTTTAGACCCCCATTCTTTGACAGGTTTACACATTACTGGATCTAGGCAGTGATCAGCAATGGCTGCTAAAAACACTGGATGAAGGCTGACAGATCAGACAGCAATATCTGAGTTCACTGATCAGTTTTAAGATTACAAAAAAAAGAAATAACCAGAAATGTTATGTTTCCTGATGTGATACAACAGGAATTTCCTGCACCCTCTGTGAAGTATTCTTGTCAGAAATGAAACCTGAAGTTGACCAAGCTTCTAAATCTAACTATGAGATTAGAAAACTGGTGAGAGAGAATTTAGAAGAATTTATTAACACCACAGGGATACAATCAGCAAAATCCAAAATATGGGAAATCCAGTATGACAAATGATTTAGTTTCTTCAATACATAGAGGAGAAATTTAGAAAGAGAGAAAAATGAAGCCTATAAAGTAAGAGACTTGAGGGATATATCAAGAAAAATCAAATGCAATGTGTGGTCCTTTGGTTGGTCTGATTTAAACAAACCAACTATAAAGTTACATTTATGAGACAAGTAAGTCTGAACACTGACTGGATATTTTATCACATTTAGGGATTTTCTTTGCTGTGCTAATGATATTGCAGATAGATTGCCTTAAATATGTAGCACTAAATGAAAAAGACTTTTGAAGTATTTACGGATAAAATATATCTGAAAATGCCTTTAAAGATTCAGGGTGGAGGTAGGGGTGAAAGCATAGCTAAAATAAAACCATGTGTTGATAATTATTGAAACTTAGAGATGAATACATAGGGCCTCATCATTCTACTATTCACTTTTGTAAATGTTTGGAGATTTCAATGATAAAAAAATTGTAAAACTATATTACTTTCCAGACTTTAAATATCACTGAGATATGATGACTTAATTTCTCCCAACTTAATTTCTAAAATTCCAAATCACCTTGCATTATTTAAGCCATGAACTGAAGAAAAGCCATGCCCTAGATATTATTTACTCATGCACACAGACATTCAAAGTAGGTCACATCCTTAGAACTACCCTGGAATCAGGCTTTCTAATGTAATCTCCAAGCCAGGCTTCAACAATACATGAACCGTGAACTTCCAGATGTTTAAGCTGCTTTTAGAAAAGGCAGAGGAACCAGAGACCAAATTGCCAACATCCGCTGGATCATAGAAAAAGCAAGAGTTCCAGAAAAACATCTATTTCTGCTTTATTCCCTATGCCAAAGCCTTTGTGTGGATCACAATAAACTGTGGAAAATTCTGAAAGAGATGGGCATACCAGACCACCTGACCTGCCTCTTGAGAAACCTGTATGCAGGTCAGGAAGCAACAGTTAGAACTGGACATGGAACAACAGACTGGTTCCCAATAGGAAAAGGAGTACATCAAGGCTGTATATTGTCACCCTGCTTATTTAACTTATATGCAGAGTATATCATGAGAAACGCTGGCCTGGAAGAAGCACAAGCTGGAATCAAGATTGCCAGGAAAAATATCAATAACCTCAGATATGCAGATGACACAACCCTTATGGCAGAAAGTGAAGAGGAACTAAAAAGCCTCTTGATGAAAGTGAAAGAGGAGAGTGAAAAGGTTGGCTTAAAGCTCAACATTCAGAAAACTAAGATCATGGCATCTGGTCCCATCACTTCGTGGGAAATAGATGGGGAAACAGTGTCAGACTTTATTTTTCTGGGCTCCAAAATCACTGCTGATGGTGATTGCAGCCATGAAATTAGAAGACGCTTACTGCTTGGAAGGAAAGTTATGACCAATCTAGACAGCACAGTAAAAAGTAGAGACATTACTTTGTCAACAAAGGTCTGTCTAGTCAAGGCTACGGTTTTTCCAGTAGTCATGTATGGATGTGAGAGTTAGACTGTGAAGAAAGCTGAGCGCCGAAGAATTGATGCTTTTGAACTGTGGTGTTGGAGAAGACTCTTGAGAGTCCCTTGGACTGCAAGGCGATCCAACCAGTCCATCCTAAAGGAGATCAGTCCTGGGTATTCATTGGAAGGACTAATGTTGAAGCTGAAACTCCAATACTTTGGCCACCTCATGTGAAGAGTTGACTCACTGGAAAAGACCCTGATGCTGGGAAGGATTGGGGGCAGGAGGAGAAGGGGACTACAGAGGATGAGATGGCTGGATGGCATCACCAACTCGATGGACATGAGTTTGGGTAAACTCTGGGAGTTGGTGATGGACAGGGAGGCCTGGTGTGCTGCAATTCATGGGGTCGCAAAGAGTCGGACACGACTGAATGACTGAACTGAACTGAATTGAATGTAATCTTATGAGAATAAAGCTTGTAATTAATGCAAACAAAAGAACATTGACCTAAAAAACGGTACAGTTTTCATTAACTTAGCCACTATATTGGAGAAGGAAATGGCAACTCACTCCGGTACTCTTGCCTAGAGAATCCCATGGACAGAGGAGCCTGGTGGGCCACTGTCAATGGGGTCGGACAGAGTCAGACATGACTGAAGCGACTTAGCATGCATCCATGCATTGGAGAAGGAAATGGCAACCCACTCCAGTATTCTTGCCTGGAGAATCCCAGGGACAGAGGAGCCTGGTGGGCTGCGGTCTATGCGGTCACACAGAGTCAGACACGACTGAAGCGACTTAGCAGCAGCAGCAGCAGCCACTATATCTTGAATAGATACTCAGTGACAAGGTGCTAAGAGTTGAGGAAAATGCAAAATAAGGTCCAGAAGTAGATCTTGCCAACTCTTTTCCTCTCAAAGTGTAATATCTATTTGGGGGTATTCATGCCACCACATTACAGCTATGGATTTTATAGGTTATATTTTCTCATATACTCATGGAAGGTAGTTTTATTCTCATTTTACAGATGAGACAAACAAGCAGCAGAGGACAATGCAAAAATAGAAGTTTTTAATACCCTTATCTAGATTTCAGGCTTGAGGAAAGCAACTAGAGTAGTGTGTGTTACATAGAAAGTGGTTAATAAATATCTGTTGAATTAGCCTGAATTCCCATTCCGGATTTGAAAGTAGCCAAAAGAAAAAAATAAAAACTAAAGAAACAAAAATCCTTGCCATCACTTCTTACATAGAAAAGAAAAACAACCCGAGATGTTATGACCATTCACTTTACAATGTAAAAAAGAAAAGCATTCATTGATGATTTTTATTGTATAGAAGACAAACATGAAGGAAATAATACTTTTTGAAAACCACTGTTTCACCCTTTAACATTTTAAATCAATCTGCCAAAATCTAACCAAACACTTCCCAGACTCACTGCTCCACTTCACCTTAAAAGGAAGAAATAAATGATGAGGGTGTATTTTTATAATAGCCTAACATGAAAAGAAATATGAAATTTATTCAGGTGAAAAATAATTACATATAATATTATACTTCCATTCCTCATTTATTTACTATTTATTTTGCTAAAAAAAAAAAAATGTGGGAAACTCTACTGAAATTAATCCCAAGGAACATTTCTTTCTTAGAAAGTAACAGCACTTAAGATCTAGGTTTTTCCAAAGCCCTATCTAAATCATTAAAAACAGCTTAATTTTAGAAGTCTTCATCTACCTGGTAAAACTATAAGAAATGGCATACTAGAGCTAGTTAAGCACAATATAAAATATTAAAAAGTCAAAATCCATTAAACAGAAATCTCAGGATTAAGATTAATAAGAGCAAAGAAACAGGGATGTTAAGTGCACTCAAGAGCAGACAGAAGTTATCCTGAAATGTATTACATGCAGAAACAGTAAAAATGGGAAAGCAAAGCATATGATAATCCTAGATTACTTAGTCATGAAGTTGAGGAATAATCGAATTATGCCACTAAAGCAATAAATGATTTCTAGCACTTACTTCTAACTTGATAAATAGATCACCTGTTTGAAGTCAAAGTTGAACTGGTTAAGCTGAAGCAACCTAACTATAGACTACATCTCCAACTAAAACACTGGAAGTTAAAATGAGGTAAACATTTGTGTGAAGAAAAAAATTATACTTAATATCATCAGAACAACAACAACAAAAAACACTGTAAATTATTTCCTAGAGTTTCTAATTTTAGTCTTCCTCAATGAGGTTCCCAAAGTTTTATAGCTATAAAAGAGCTGAGAACATATCTAAGCGGGAGAAGCAAGAATGGACATATGTCTGTCTATAAAACACATTTTATTGCCACTAAATATATCCCCTAAAATGAATCTCAAATTATAAAAAAAGAAAACCTTTTCTGTTAGAAGTAATACTAAAGCATATCATAATTCAGAGAACACAGTATCTCCTTTATCCCTAAACTGAAATAGGATGAACTAATTTTCCTTCTATAAACTGTTGTCCTATTATTGTCAGAATACTTACTTATAGTAACAAATGTCAGTCCCCACACGAATCCACCATGGTCTAGCATTTAACGCTTCCTGAACCGAATACATGAGTGGTTGCATACCTTTGATAGAAAGAAAAAAGAGAGAAAATTCTTTTCAGAATTTTTGAGTTAAAAATTAATCTGGTCATTATAGAAAGCACTAAACATTCATGAAAGTTAATGAATATACATTTTGGTATTTCAACATGTATTTTTAAAAAATCTGAGATTTTGTGTGTGTGTGTGTGTGTGCACGCTCAGGCATGTTTGACTCTTTGTGACCCCGTGGACTGTAGCCCACCATGCTCCTCTGTCCATGGAATTTTCCAGGCAAAAATACTGGAGTGGGTTGCCATTTCCTACTCCAGGAGATCTTCCCAACCCAGGGATCAAACCTATATCTCCAGTGTCTCCTGCATTGGTAGGCAGATTCTTTACCACTGAGCCACCTGGGAAGCCTGAGATCTTTCAAGAAGATCTAAGAACTGATGCTTCTGAACTGTGGTGTTGGAGAAGACTCTTGAGAGTCCCTTGGACTGCAAGGAGATCAAAGCAGTCCATCCTAAAGGAAATCAGCCCTGAATATTCATGGAAGGACTGATGCTGAAGCTGAAATTCCAATATTTTGGCCAACTGCTGTGAAGAACTGACTCATTAGAAAAGACCCTGATGCTGGGAAAGATTGAAGGCAGGAGGAGAAGGGGACGACAGAGGATGAGATAGTTGGATGGCACCATGAACTCAATGGACATGACTTTGAGCAAGCTCTGGGAGATAGTGATGGACAGGGAAGCCTGGAGTGCTGTGGTCCACAGGGTCACAAAGAGTTGGGCACGACTGAGCGACTGAAATGAACTGAACTTCTTTATCCATTTATTCATTAGTGGACATTTAAGTTCCTTCCATGTGTTGGCTATTGTAGGTAATGATGCATTAAACATGATAGGGAGTTGTGTATGTCTTTTTGAGTTAGTTTTTTAAGAATAAATACCCAGAAGTGGAAATGCTGGATCAAATGCTACTAGTGCTATTTTTTCGTTTTTTGAGGAACTGCCATACTGTTTTCCACAGTGAGTGCACCAATTTACATTCCCACCAACGATGCACAAGGGTTCTCTTTTCTCTACATTCTCACCAACACTTCTTTGTCCTTTTGATAGCAGCCATTTCAAGTAGGTGTGAGGTGAAATCTCATTGTGGTTTTAATTTGCATTTTCCCGATGATTAGTGATGTTGAGTACCTTTACATTTACCTGTTGGCCATATGTATATCTTTAGAAAAATGTCCATTCAGATCCTTTGTCCACTTTTTAGTTGTTTGTGTGTTTTTTTGCTATCGAGTTATAGGAGCTCTTCATATATTTTGGGTGTTAACCCTTTACGTGATTTAGGATTTACAGATATTTTCTCCCATTTATTAGGCTGCCATTTCATTTTGTTGGTGGTTTCATTTGCTGTACAGAACACTAACCTTTATACAAATACAATAATCATAACCACATGGCACTCACATAGCTAGAACAAAAGCTCCAAGAAATATAGTGTGATTAAAAGACAGTTGTTGTAAGAATTTAAAATTCAGTTCTTGAGGCAATAGGCCTATTTGCTGTGCTCAGTAGCCACACATGGCTAGTGGCCACCACAATGGACAGTGCGGGTATGGAACATTTCCATTCTTGCAGAAAGTTCAGTTGGATGGCTCTGATCTAGAAAGTACAGCAAAGGAGAACTCTATCGACTTATGGGACATAGCTAAACTGCTATTTGGAGGAAAACTGAATGCCTTTAATAACTGCATTATTTAAAATAAAAAAGACTGAAAATAAGTTACTTTGATACTCAAGATATTTTGAGTATTAATTAAAAGCATTAAAAGTACTCAAGATATTAGAAAAACAAAAAATAAAACCAAAAGAAAGTAAGAAAATATTAAAAAATTATGAAAATGAGATAGAAATAGAACAAACAGAACAAATAGGACCAAAGAGAAATACTGAAACTGATTGAAAAAAGTAGAGATACTGAACAGACTGCAACTGTTGAAAAGGAAATTAAAAATGTATTTATTAGTCACCATATCAGGATGATATTCCAACTGATTTGTATTTACTTCTAAAAATAGATTTTTCTTTTATTCTAATAAATGATGGATACCTTTTAAATATGTTTTTCTGAAGCTAGTATAATATTATACCAATATTCCATTTGGAAGCTTTCTATTGTGCTTTTTCAACTCCATTTCTCATCCTCACAATTATGATTAACTTTATGTGTAGACATTTCTCTAGCACTATATTATATTAAATAAGCAATCCAACCAAGACAAGTTAGCATTTACTCCTCTCATATCACTCTTTTTATAACATTTTCACTTAACACAATTTATAAATTCTAAGTCTTCTATCTTGATATCTTTTTCATTTATTTTTCTCAGCGAGGGTTCAGGGTAATATATTTTCTGAATTCTACATACACAAACATGCAGTCTGTTGGCAGTGACAAACAAACGACAGATTTTGCAAAAGACATTTGGCTCTCCTCTAGCTTCCACAGATGAGGGTCCAATACTAACCTGTTTTTCACACAGAGAACAACATAGTGATTAAGAGCACACAGTCTGTAACCAGACTATCTAGGTCTGAACTCCAATTCACTACGTGCCACATGCATGATCCTGGCAGGTTACTAAATCACTCATGCCTCCTTTTTCTCTTCCGTGGATAACAATCTTACTGGATTGTTTGTTGTGTGAATGAGGAGTATCACATGTGTTAGCACTTAAAGAAGCCCTGGCACATGATACATTTTTCAATAAATGTTAGCTCTTATTACTATTATTTAAGTACTGTAGCCAGTTCTATACCCAAAACTCAAATATTTCACTGGTATGTATAAAAGATTCCTGTCTTCCTTATTTCTTTCTAGGAGTCAGTGACTTATTTCAATCTGAAACTTCAACCTCTTCCAGGCACACAAAATTCTTAATAAATGGTTAATTATAGTAAGGCAGAACAAGGTTCAGGCTGAGATCAAAGGGCATAACAGATTTATCTGAAGTGTTCTAATTTTATACAAGACAATGTATTCTGTTATTACTTTTAAAATGATGGTTAATTCTTGTCACAGTGAAGGGAGCTTTATTTGAAAATTCTGATTATAATGAAGATCATCTGAACAAAACAGGGTGTCCCAGAAAGAATCAATCAAATGAGGTAACTCAAACTGAATAAACCACAATCTATTAATACTCAAGTTGATACAGAAAGGCCATATTTGAGTAACTTATTTAATCATTAGCCAAAGGATAAACTTTCATGTATATAACATAAATATGCTAAGAACTGTCAAGCTTGTCACTTGAATACAATCAAAATATTAAATCGCCAGAGTGAAATCAGCATCTAATGTCACTGGCTTCTAATAATATCCACATAAAGGCTTAAGTTTTATTAAGCACATGCTCGGTAACAAGCACAGATACAAAGAAAGACAAGATGTTTTAGGCCCTAATCATTAAATGTACTGCCAATCACAGACAAAATTTTCAAGTTAAAGCTAACACTGTAATTTAACACATGGGGGGGAGCTAGGTTAATCTGAAGGTACCCACCACAAGCTGCATATGTTATTAGTAACTTTACAGAGAAAAAAATACATGCTTCTAATATGGCAAGTATTATAACAGAAAGTCATACTAAAAATAGGAAGATGAGATTCTTGGTCTGGAGGGTAATGGTGGCCATATGAATCGGAATCACTCCACACATCCTCACAAAAACAAAGAAATTCAACAAGTAGTGCAAATAAAAGCACACGTGCCCAGACCTGCAGCATTACTAGCAGACAGAATGTAACAAACTTCAAGTTGCTTATATGTAGAAAGATGGACAGATATACCAGGGAAGTGGAAACAAAGTAGACTGCAGGCCAAAAAATACTAAGTAAGACAAGGAATTTTATAAAGTCACAATTCACAGTGAAAAAAAATATAGCAAGACATAGTATCTACACATCAGAAAAGAACAACCTATTATATAAAGCAGAAACTACAGGAAATACAGAAGAAAGAAACATACTACTGACAGACTTTAACACTCTACTCTCATTACAAGACAGACCAATTGAACATAAGTTAAGAATATTTATATAGCTCTAAATAACATAATTAAGAAGGCAAATATTATGTAGCTATGTTGAACACTATATCCTGATAAAGAATGTACCTTCTTCTTCTAAGAATATGTGGAATATTCATAAAAATTGCTCATATATTAGGTCAAAAGGAAATGCTAGTAAGTTCCAGATAAGAGAAACATTACAAACAAAACCCTCTGATCACCATATAAAATAGAGCTAGAAATTAAAATCAAAATGAAAATAAACAAAGAGGGCAGATAACCATGCAGAGACAAGGGAGACAGGTTGACTCTGGTGTCAGACCTTGAACGGAGTGAGGAGGGCATCTGCCCAAAAATGCAAAGGAGAGACTGTTAAATACACTGGAATTGATCAAATAAGTAAATATATTAAGAACAGTATAAGCCAAAATTCTCCATTTTGGAGAAGGAAGCTGAAAATATGGAAAGAAAACTAGAATAAAACCTGTGCAACTGAAGGTATCAGTGTGACCTCATAGAGATACTATGTATATGCATATGTGTGTATAACATACACACACAGAAATAAACATATACATGTTATACATTACTACTGATGAAAATTTCTACATACATGCTTGTATATACAAATATACAGCTCCCTCCATGGACAGGTCCAATAATGTACACACTTGCACACACAAAAATAAACATACACATACCATAAATTACTACCGATGAAAATTTCTACATAAATGCTTATATATACAAATATATGTTCCCCAACTCTGTCCATGGACAGGTCCAGTAACAATGTACACACTATGCACACAAATCTTATTTTTAAAATATTATTCTCCACTAAAACAAATCAGGGCTCTTTGAAGAAATGACTGTTTCTAGTCTGGGGCAAGGAAAGGCAAGATAAGCCCTGGGCAGCTATGCCAAAACACAAGAATGGCCGTAAAGAATGACAGGGACATGTCAACAGAACACACAACCCAGCGTGAAGGGATCACAATGGCCAAATCCTGGGCAGCTGAAGCAGCAAAATAAATACTGATAGCAGCAAATTACAGCCCACTGAGTAAACAGGAAACAACTCTATACTGATATTAACATGTAGAATACTTACTGATTACAAAGAGAAAAAAGGTAACTATACAATGGAAAAGTCTGGCAGACACCAACTTAATCAGGTGATTAAATTATTACTATCAGCAATAAAACAAAATCCTGTGCCACCAACACACAACATCACTACTGTGATGCCTCCACCAGAGATGCCTGACTTTAATCAAGTCATGAGGAACAGGAGACATTTCCAAACTGAGAACCACTCTACAAAATAAGTGCTTTCATTTTCCCAAGTGCCAAGGTCATGAACATTAAAGACCGCAAACTGTTCCTGACTAAAATAGTCTGAAGAGACTTGACAACTAAATACAATATGTGGTTTGAGCTGAATTTTTGTGCTATTAAGGTCACTGATGAGAAAAACAGGTGAAAACTTAAATGAGGGTCTAAAGATTAGATGGGGTTCATATATCAATGATAATTTCCTGATGTTGACAGCTTTCCCACAGTTATATAGAAAAATGCCATGCATAAAATACACTGAAAGTGTTCTAGAATGATGGGGCATCATTTTTGAAGTCCAACATGTAGATAAAGGATAAAACTTTTCAGTAAGTTTGAAACTATTTCAAAATAAAGTATTTAGAAAATGATGATCTTTGAACTAGAGCCTTCTTGACATATGTCCATGCATGTCATTTTAAGTTCCTAATAGGATCTTCATAGTTCATTCATCCATTGCCTCGTTTATTTAACAAATACTTACTGAACATCTACTAAATGCCTTACTATGAATACAAAGGCCAGCAACAGGGATACTGTCCCTAATCTTGTGAAACATACAATTTAGGGGGGAGGGGTACGCAGTGAGGAAAGGTATTAATCAGCCACATACAAAAACAATGTAGAACTGTAAAGAGTGCCCTAAAGGAGAAAATGACAAGGAACACTTATTAAAGGGACTGACTAATCCTGTATGGGGAGTCAGGGAACAGAAAGTCAAGAGAAAGCTCAGCTCAACTTCCAAGTATGGAATTAACTAACATGAGCAAGGTGGGAATGCTAGAGTTGACTCCAAGATTCTTTTTTGCTGCCTGGTGCCATATATGTTCAATTTATATAAGGGAGTGTTTAAAAGTCTTCCTTTACTTTGGAGGTGCTGGAGAGGAAGGGCAAGGAGAGAATGAGGGAGCCTGTGAGTACAGCTAAGTTACTAAAACACAAGACTGCCATCTAGCGGTAATTTGAGCAAACCCTTTCTGAGTAAGGTCAGTGGAAGGGAGAGTGACGGATTACAATGGCTCTCGGTGTATACAGTGATATAAATTCATAAACACAAATTCACAAATAATATCACCCACTGCAAGAAAACTAAAACTAAGAAAACTAAATATTTAATATAATCACCTAAAAATTCTCCAAGAAAAGGACAACTTGTGAAACAAAAGAAACTAATTCTGCCTTTTTTGAGGGACACTGACAGAGAGCAAGACCTCCATTGGCATACCTGCTAGAAGAACCCAACAGTTAGATACTCCCCCAAGCAGCATGTCGCAACAAAAAACAAAGAGAAACTCACAATTTCCTAATTAACATTACTTCCTGACTTCAATCATGCATGGCAATCAACTAAATTCTTCCAGCTGAAGACGTTTCCACTGCAAATATTTTCAGCCATCATTACCATCCCTGAAGTGACTTCAATATGATTCTCATGACAATTAACTACATACCTAATTATTGTTTCTTAAAATGTTGAATTCTAATTTATTAAATGTTGCTCTCTTCCTTCTTCTAACTCTATTGATAACCAGGCAAACCAAGATTTGCTGTATTAGGGTTCATTTAAAAATTACATCTACCAAACAGCTCCTTCTATAGCTTTTATCAATGTCATAGTTAAGTACTTACAAGTATTAGGGTTAGGGTTCATTTAAAAATTACATCTACCAAACAGCTCCTTCTATAGCTTTTATCAATGTCATAGTTAAGTACTTACAAGTATAGGAAAATAAAAGAAAATTGGCAACAGATAACTTCCTGTCAGAATCTGGGAGGAATTTTTACCAAACTTAAGGCAGATGGAGCAGGACTGAGAGAAATCCAGTTCAGAATATGCCTCAAAATCTATTTTCAAATACATATTTTGATTTTCCACAGCTAAAAGAAGTGTTATACTACACTGTGAAGGCTCTTAAAGAATTAACACATGAAGAATATAATGAATAAAAATAGAAAACATAAAAAATATCAATTATAAGAACCTTAAATAGGTCAAAATTACATTTTAAAAGGCAAGGATCAAACAACAAAATACAACCTTTATTTACAAAAATAATCAGCAAAGACACATCAAATTCAAACCAATATAAATACAATTCTAGGCCAAAGATACGGAACAGAATAAATGTGACTGTTTTATACTGTTAATGTGCATGTATGTGTTCAGTCGCATCCAATTCTTTGCAACCCCACAGACTGTAGTCCACCAGGCTCCTCTGTTCATGGAATTCTCTAGGCAAAAACACTTGAGTGGGTTGCCATTTCCTTCTTCCGGGTATCTGTCCCACCCAAGGATCAAACCCACGTCTCCTGAGTCTTCTGCACTGGCAGGTGGATTCTTTACCACTAGCACCACCAGTGGGTATACACAAAACACAAAAAGAACATGGAAAAGTTATAAATGTCTATGTGCCAAATGGCAGAGCATTAAAATAGAAGACTAAATTTTTTTAAGTGAAGTATTGACAGAAAAGGGGCTTCTCTGGTGGCTCTGTGGTAAAAGAATTCACCAGCAATGCAGGAGACATGGGTTCTATCCTTGGATCAAGAGGATCCCCTGGAGAAGGAAATGGCAACCCGCTCCAGTATTCTTGCCTGGGAAATTCCATAGACAGAGGAGTATAGCGGGCTACAATCCATGGCGTCATAAGATTCAGACATGACTTAGCGACTAAACTACTACACTGACGGAAACATAGTAGAAGTGAAAGACTGTTTCGTTTTCTTAAGCAAACAGACAATATAAAAAATAAAAAGGATACAGAAAACTGAATAAACAGGTTTATAACAATAAATTTAACAATTTATCTTAAATTATGTTGCCAACAAAGAATACATATTTTCCAAGAAACCGTGAACACTAACACTGATCAGATATTAAGCCACAAAATTACTCCAAATCATAAATTTCACATCTACAAACAAAACTGATTAAAACTTGAATGCAATGAGAAAAATCATAACCAAAATAATTTAACCAACTAAAAAATGTTAACGAACCCTTTTCTAAGCCATTATTGGGCCAAAAAGTATATCAAAATCACACCCAATTAGAAGCCACCTAGAAAATAACAAGGAGGTCTTAGTATCAAAATCTGGAGGGGAGAGGGTATGGAATTAAGTTGTAATCAAAAACAAATTGAAAACCTAAATGCCTGCAGGCGAGTTCCCAACATGGCAGAACTGAAAGGCCCTGAGCTCACACACCTCTTCTCAAGAGCACACCAAAATCACAACTATTTGCAGAACCACTGATGAAAAAGACCAAAACCTACCAGAAAAGATCTTCTACAACTAAAGATAAAAAGAAGCAGCACAATGAGATATGTAGGAGGGGCAAAGTCATGGTACAGTTAAGATCCATGCCCCTCAGTGAACAATTCACAAACAGGAGAATACAACTGCAGAGTTTCTCCCCAAGGAGAAAGGGGTCTGAGCCCCATATCAGGCTCCTCAGCCCAGTGATCCTGCACCAGGAAACAAGCTTCAAGAATGTCTGGCTTTGAAGGTTAGTAGGGCTTAAATTCAGGAGGATTGGAGGGCTGTGGAAAACAGACTGTACTCCTAAGGGATGCACACAAAATCTCACATGTTCCAGGATCCAGGGAAAAAGCAGTCGTCTGAAAAGACCCTGGGTCAGACTCAACTGCTGATCTTGGGAAGTCTCCCAGAGATACAAGAGGCAACTGGAGCTCACTCTAAGGACACATACATTGGGGGCAGCAATTTTGGGGTGTTCATTCTACCAGGAAGACACTGGTGCTGGCAAGTATCATTGTGGAATTCTCCCTCTAGCTTATTAGCCCCAGGACTCAACAGTCTACAGACATCAGTTCTGGGACACCTAAGGCCAAGCAACTAACTGGGCTAAGACATACTCCCGCCCACCAACAGGCAGGCTGCCTTAAGCACCCCTGAACCAAAAAAGCTGCCCCAGACATGTCTATGCCCACCAGAGACGGCCCCACCCATCAGCTCCAAGACCTGGCTTCAGCCACCATTGAGTGAGTACCAGCCCCAGGATCTCCTGGACCCCAACTATGACCACTAGTGAGCCAGCACGAGCCCTAGGACCCCTGGGGTTCCACAGCCAGTTCTTTCAGGATCCAGACCTACCAATCAGTGGCTAGCAGCCTCTGCACAAGGCAGGGCCTGGCAACCAATGAGACCAAGGGCCAGTCACACCTACCATACCACCCACAGTGGTCAGCCCACCACAACAGAAGGACTCAAAAAGCTCACACAGGAGGCACCTCTAGAGCACATAGCTCTAGTGACCAGAGAGAAGTTTGTTGCTGGGACACACAAAATGTCTCCTACAAAAGGGTACTTTTCCAAGGTCAGGAAACATAACCAACTTACCAGATACATAAAAACAGAAACTTAGGGAAATGAGGTGACAGAGGAACATGTCTCAAATGAAGGAACAGGATAAAATCCCACAACTAAGTGCATAAATATACACAATCTACCCAAAAAAGAGTTCAAGGTAATGATCATAACGATGATGAAAGGACTCAGGAGGAGATGAAATGCACAGAATAAGAAATTACAAAAGTTTCTAACAAAGAGCTGGAAAATATAAATAACAACCAACCAAAGATGAAGAACACAATAAATACAATAAAAATTGTAATATAAGGAATCAATAGCAGACTAAATGATACAGAAGAGTAGGTCAGCAACCTGGAAGACAGAGTAGTAGAAATCACTGAAGCTGAACAGAAAAGAAAAATAAAAAGAAATAAGGACCATCTGAGACCTCTGGGGCAACATCAAGCACACACATTATAGGGATATAAAAAGGAAAAGACAGAAAGGGGCAAATAACATATTTGAAGAAATAATAGCTGAAAACCACCCTAATAGGTAAAGGATACAGATATTCAAGCCCAGAAGCCACAAAAAGTCTCAAAAACAATCAACCCAAGGAGGACCACACAAGGAGCAAGGAAAAAGCAACAAGTTACATAAAAGGGAACTCCCATAAGGCTATCAGCTGACTTTTCAGCAAAAACTCTGCAGACCAGAAGAAAGTGGCATGAAATATTTTAAATGAAGAAAGAGAAAAACCTACAATCAAGAATACTCTATCTGGCAAGGCTCTCATTCAGATTTGATATTTGATAGAGAGATCAAAAGTTACAAACCAGTTTTACAAGGAATGTTAAAAGGACTGCTCTAAGTGAAAAAGAAAAAAACCACAACTAGAAATATGAAAATTACTAGAAGAAAAAACTCTTCAGTAAAGGCAAACATACAGTAAAGGTAGTAAGACAGACATGTACAGAGCAAGTAGAAAGGTTAAAAAACAAAAGCAGTAAAATCAACCTATGTCCACAATAAGCAGTAGAGGAACACACAAAACAAACAGAATCAACCTATGTCCACAATAAGCAGTAGAGGAATACACAAAACAAACAGATGCAAAATATGATATCAAAAATGTTAATTGTGAGGAGAAAAGAGTACAAATGCAGGGTTGTTTAAATGCATTTGAAATTAAGATGTAACCAATCTAAATAATCATGTATATAAATATAGATTGCTACATATAAGCCTCATGGTAACAACAAAACAAAATCTATAATAGATACACACACAAAAGAGAAAGGAATCCAAACATAATACTACAGATAGTCATTAAATCACAGGAGAAGAGAATAAAAAACAAAACACAATTGACCTACAAAAACAACCCTCAGACAGTTAACAAAATGGCAATAAGTATATACATATCGATAATTACTTTAACTATAAACAGAACAAATGCTCCAATCAAAAGACAGAGAGCAGCTGAATGGATGCAAAAACAAGACCCATTATATGGTAACAATATATGTCGCCTACAAGAGACTCACTTCATATCCAAAGACACACACAGACTGAAAGTGAGGGAATGGTAAAAGGTATTCATGCAAATGGAAAGCAAAATAAAGGCAGTGTAGCAATACTTGCATGAGATGAAATAGATTTTAAAACAAAGACAGTGCCAAAAAGACAAAGAAGAACATTACATAATGATCAAGGGATCAATCCTAGAAGAAAATAGAGCAATTACAAACACATATGCACACAACTTAGGAGCAGCTAAACACACAGGGTAAATATTAACAGACATCAATGGAAAGATCATCCAGACAGAAAATAAATAAGGAAACACTGGACTTAAATGACACATTAAACCAGATGAACATAAAAGATATATATAGAACACTCCATCCAAAAGCAGCATATAACACATTCTTTTCAAGTGCAGCTGGAACATTCTCTAGGATAGATCTCATGCTAGGCCACAAAGCAGGCCTTAGTAAATTTAAGGAAACTGAAAGCACATCAACCTTTTTTTATGAACACAATGCTATGAGACTATCAAAAACAAAAAAAAAAACCCTGCAAAAAGCACAAAGAAATGGAAACTAAACAATATACTCCTAAATAACCAATGAATTGCTGAAGATACAAACAAACAAAAACAAAGACAAATGAAAAGAAAAAAAAATAAATCCAATGTCTAACTGATGCAGCAAAAGCAGTTCTAAGAATTTTAAACTAATACAGTTTACCTCAGGAACAAGAAAAATATCTCAAACAATCTAACTTTCAACTTAAAGAAAAATAACCCAAACTTACATCTAAAGGAAAAAGAACAAACAAAACCCAAAGTCAGTAGAAGAAAATAAATTACAAAGATCAAAAAAGAAGAAAATCGAGGCTAAAAAGTAGAAAAGATCAATGAAACTAAAAGCCAGTTCTTTGAAAAGATAAAATTGATTAACCATTATGCAGACTCATCAAGAAAAAAAAGAAGGCCCAAATGAATAAGTGAGAAAAAAAAAGGGAGAAGTTACAACCAACTCCACAGAGATAAAAAAGACGATTGCTATGAACAGCTATATGCCAATAAAATAGACAAGCTGGAAGAAATGGAAAAACTTCCACAAATGGACAAACTGCTAGAAATGTACAATTTCCCATGACTGAACCAGGAAGAAATAGAAGACATAGAGCAAGACCCATAATGAAACTGAATCAATAATTTTAAAACTCACAACAAGCAAGAGTCCTGGACCACATGACCTCAACAGTGAATCCTGCCAAACATGTAAAGAAGAGTTAAGATCTATCCTTCTCTGCTACTGCTACTGCTAAGTCGCTTCAGTCGTGTCCGACTCTGTGCGACCCCACAGACTGGAGCCCACTGGGCTCCCCCGTCCCTGGGATTCTCCAGGCAAGAATACTGGAGTGGGTTGCCATTTCCTTCTCCAGTGTATGAAAGGGAAAAGTGAAAGTGAAGTCACTCAGTCGTGTCCAACTCTTAGCGACCCCATGGACTGTAGCCTACCAGGCTCCTCTGTCCATGGGATTGTCCAGGCAAGAGTACTGGAGTGGGGTGCTATTGCCTTCTCCACTATCCTTCTCAAACTATTCCAAAAATTGCTGAGGAAGGAATACAACTGAACTCATTATTTGAGGATAACATCTCTCTGACATGAAAAATAAGACAGAGAGATCACAACAAAAAGAAAATTACAAGCTATTATCACTGACAAACATAGATGCAAAAATCCAACCATATATTAAAATGATCATACACCATAATCCACTGGGATTTAGCCCCAGGATGTAAGGATGGTTCAATATCCACAAATCAACCAGTGTGATACATCATATCAACAAACTGAAGAATAAAAACCATATGATTATCTCAATAGATGCAGAAGAAGCTTTTCATAAAATTCAACATCCATTTGTGATAAAATCTCTCCAGAAGGGGGTATAGGTGGAACATATCTCAACATAATAAAGGACATATATTATTAGCCTACACCTAACACCATACTCAATGACAAAAAGCTGAAAGCATTTTCTCTGAGGTAAGGAACAAGACAAGGATACCCGCTCTCCTCACTTTTTATTCAACACAGCATCAGAAGTCCTAGCCACAACTGTTAGATAACAAAAATAAAAGGAATTTGAAATGGAAAAGAGGAAGTAAAACTCACTGTTTGTAGATGACATGACACTATACATAGAAACCTTAAAGATGCCACTAAAAATACTACTAGAGCTCTTCAATGAATTCAGGAAAGTTGCAGGATGCAAAATTAATATAGCACATTATAAGTTACACATTATATAGTCATTCCTATAAATGCAAAGAGTGAAATAATATAATTCTGATTTTAAAAAATCAGTAAAAAAAATTATTCAGTAGGAGAAAGAATATGTATCTCAAAACAAGAGCAAACATAATATAATATATATATAAATATATGTATAATATATATTTGTACATAATATACATACTAGTAGCATTTACATTAAAGTCAAAATAAAACATGCTCAAAGTCTTCCTCCTTTAAACAGTCTCAATGATCTAGCCAAAAGCAATGAAACAATTAATTACATAACTAGGGATAAGAATAAATTCTAAGGAACTACCAAAAAAATTCAAAGTATCAACTGAGAAACACTGAGAGCTAATAAGAAAGTTCAGTAAGGAGTTTGATTTTCAAGTAAACATAAAAATCCTCAGCTTCCTGTCTGAGCTACCAGGGAAGCCCAAGAAAATGGGAGTGGGTAGCCTATCTCTTTCTCCAAGGGATGTTCCCAACCCAAGAATCAAACCAGAGTCTCCTGCATTGTAGGCAGATTCTTCACCAGCTGAGCTACCAGGGAAGCCCATCAGCATCCTTAATTCTAAATAATGACAAACTTGAAAATAGGGAGAAGTACTCTTTCAGAACAGGAAAAAAAAAAAAAGATACACGAAATACTTAAGAATAAATGTAAAAAGAGGTGTATAGAACTTACAAGAAGAAAACCAAAAATTTAGGTGAGGTAATAAAAAACTTGAGAAAACAAATACATACACCACATTCTTAAGTGGCAAGATTTAATATAAGAAATCCAGTTTCTTCCACATTATTCTGTAAGTTTATGCAATGGAAATTTGGGGGTGTCTGATAAAATTATCCAGAATAATACTGAGAAAAAATTACTCAGGAAAAATAAAGTTAGAAAAAACCGTTAAATCATTTTTGAAAAAAGACTACAGAATGTTAAACTATTTTATGAAGTCAAAATAACTTAAAAAACAAAGTGGTATGAGAACAACAAGGATGATGCACGAGACTGAAAAATCAGAACAATTAAAATCTAGTGATGCTAGAGCAACACAGCATAACAAAGCTCCCAAACAAATGCTAGAGCATCATGAGGGCCAGAAGCTGATGAGAGTTGTGGTGTCATTGCTTCCATTTTTCCCCTTCTATTTTCCAGGAAATAATGGGACCAACTGCCATGATCTTAGTTTTTTAATGTTGAGTTTCAAGCCAGCTTTTTCACTCTGCTCTTTCACCCTCAAGAGGCTCTTTAGTTCCTCTTCACTTTCTGCCATTAGAGTGATATCATATTTGTTATTTCTCCCGGGAATCTTGATTGCGGCTTGTGATTCATCCAGCCTGACATTTCACATGATGTACTCTGCATAGAAGTTAAATAAGCAGAATGAAAATATACAGCCTTGATGTAATCCTTTCCCAATTTAGAACCAGTCCATTGTTCCATGTCCAGTTCTAACCGTTGCTTCTTGACCCATATACAGGTTTCTCAGGAGACAGGTAAAGTGGTCTGGTACTTCCATCTCTCTAAGAATTTTCCACAGTTTGTTGTAATCCACAAAGTCAAAGGCTTTAGCATAGTCAGTGAAGCAGAAGTAGATATTTTTTTGGAACTCCCTTGTTTTCTCCACAATCCAACAAACGTTGGCAATTTGATCTCTGGTTCCTCTGCCTCTTTGAAACCCAGCTTGTACCTTTGGTAGTTCTCACTTCACATGCTGCTGTGGCCTAGCTTGAAGGAATTTGAGCATAACCTTGCTAGCATGTGAAATGAGTGCAATTGTGCGGTAGTTTAAACATTCTCTGGCATTTCCCTTCTTTGGGATTGGAAAGAAAACTGACCTTTTCCAGTCCTGTGGCCACTGCTTAGTTTTCCAAATTTGCTGACATACTGAGTGCAGCACTTTCAAAGCATCATCTTGGGATCTGAAATAGCTCAACTGGAATTCCATCACCTCCACTAGCTTTGTTCGTAGTAATGCTTCCTAAGGCCAACATGACTTCACACTCCAGGATGTCTGGCTCTATATGAGTGACCACACCAACATGGTTTTCCAGGTCATTATGACCTTTCTTCTATAGCTCTCTGTATTCTTGCCACTGATTCTTAAATCTCTTCTGCTTCTGTTAGGTCCTTTTAACTTTTCTGTTCCTTATCATGCCCATCCTTACACTAAATGTTTCCTTGATATCTCAAATTTCCTTGAAGAGACCTCTAGGCTTTCCCATTCTACTGTTTTCCTCTATTTCACTGCACTGTTCATTTAAGAAGGCTTTCTTATCGTTTCTTCCTATTCTCTGAATTCTGCATTCAGTTGGGCATATCTTTCCCTTTCTCCTTTGCCTTTTGCTTCTCTTCTTTTCTCAGCTACAAAGCCTTCTCAGACAACCACTTTGCCTTCTTGCATTTATTTGGGGGGGGAGGATGGTTTTGGTCACTGCCTTCTGTACAGTGTTATGAACTCCATTCAGGCACCCTGTCTACCAGATCTAATCCCTTGAATCTGTTTGCCACCTCCACTGTATAACTATAAGGGATTCCAGTGGCCTTCCCTACTTTCTTCAAATTGAACCTGAATTTTGCAATAAGGAGCTCATGATCTGAGCTACAGTCAGCTCCAGGTCTTGTTTTTACTGACCATATAGAGCTTCTCCATTTTTGGCTGCAAAGAATACAATCAATCTGATTTTGGTACTGGTATTTCATGGCATGGGGAAATGTTATTACCATATATTGTGTAGTTTAAAAACATAGCTTATAATGACTTTTCATATTTTGAACCCAAATGTATAAAAGGGCAAAATATAATTTTAAAATTATGTGAATATGATTAAGATTAAGGATGGATAACAAAATGCTAAACAGTGGATGTTATCTTCTATTTCCTTCTTAGAGAATCTTCTCTAAAATTTATTTACTTTACCAAATTCCCTTATTTGGAATAGTAGATCCGATATGATCCACGGTTTCATAATCCAAAATAAAAAAACCCAAAAAAACAAACAAACAAAAAACACAGCTGGAAGACAGATAAAGAAATTCCATTTCTGTGAATATGTAAGTAAATTACTATACACACAGATATTTAGTATAATACAGTAATGTTTATCTCAGTAGTAGTTAAAGTAAAAAATAATTAGATACAACCTAAGGTGTAATAGGGTCACTAAACTTTGTAATCATTTTATAAGTCAAATCATATGCTGTGCAGTTTAAACTTATACAGTGCTGTAGGTCAATTAAGCTCAATAAAACTAGAATCAAAATAAAAATGGCTTAAAAGTCTAACAAAGGAACAGTTGGATAAATGAGTTACAGAACTTCTATAAGATACCCATTAAACTCTGCTTCAGAGGGATATTTGTTTAATGACCAGAAAAATGATGATGATATAATATTTAGTTAAGATGCAGGCTATGAAACTGTATGGGTTATGAGCATTTTTTTAAAAACACATAACTATATGTATGGAAAGATCACATAATGCATTATAAAAAAAAAGCTGGAAAGAAACAACAAACATTAAAATAATCTTTGGATGATGTATTGTTGATACTTTACAACTCTTATAACTTTTTATGACTCTATTCAAAATAAAAAGTTAAAAAAGAGATTGCTTTATGTAATTCTTTTCTGGATGAACAGACTTCATTAAAAACTTTATTTTAAGTAGCATATGTTATAAATCTTTAGTTGTATTCAGTTTGGATGAAATGTTGTCTTACCATAATTAAACTGACTGTTGGACTTTTCACAGTTAATGATGTTGAACCTATAAGCAATACTTGGTCGCATTCCACTGACTTCAAAGTAAAACCACTGATGATAATGATTGCTATTTATGTCTGAGTTCAGAATAAGGTCATATTCATTTCTGAAAACAGAAAATAAACAAATTTGATGAAAATTAGGAAAATATCTGTACACAAACAAAATGAGAAGAATTTTAATAACTTACTTTCTAATTTGAATTACTTTACGCAGATTTCCAGATTCAAATTTGGAGTTAAACTTCAAAACATCTGCTTCTTCTGGAATGGTATAGCTAAATAAAATTTTAAAGTAAGAATAAAAAATACATAGCATTTAAACAAGTGAGTAAAAACAAAACTACACTATAGATTAAAAATGCACTATTATTGCTCACTCACCCTTCTCATTATTTTTAAGCCAAAGAACAAAATCATCACAAGCAAACTACAAACTCTGGCTAATATTTACAGAACAAAATATTATAATTACAAGTACAGATTTCCCCCACAGTTATATAGTGAATATTAATCACAAAAATTTTCATCTCATTAGATGCCACTTCTAAATATTAGTAATCTTATAGAAAAGACCAGAGTTATTTTTTAAAGTGCATATGACTTGTATTGAGTACCAATAATTCTAGAAACTATGCAGTTCTCAGGTAAAACTATTTTTTTAACTTATAGAGCTTCATTATCTATTATCTAATATAATTAGCACCCAGAAGGTGGAAGTATTATTCTCATTTTATATATTCCTTACTTTAGCATGTGTTTATTGAGCTCCTACTAGGTGCCAGATACTGTTTTAGTTATCTATTTCCCTGACTGAATACAAATTCTTCCTCTTCTAGAGCTTACATTCTAATGGGGGAAAATGAAGACTCCTAGAAGACCAATGCTTTCGTCCAAAGTCATTTCAGTTAGAAATAGCACTGGCATGCAACACTTCCCTGGGTCTGGAAGATCTCCTGGAGGAGAAGACGGCAACCCACTCCAGTATTCTTGCCTGGAGAATTCCATGGACAGAGGATCCTGGCGGGCTATAGTCCATAGGGTTGCACAGAGTCAGACATGACTGAGCAACTAAAGAACAAGAATATCCTACACTCAAGAGTTATTGAGGTTCTGTGTTTCCACATTTGTCTGGTCTAACACAGAATTAGAAACATTGAAATAACTAAGAAATTATGAATACATTTGTTTTTTATTTTTGAGACTGTTATTTCAAATTCAGTCATTAGCTCTGACATAACTTTACCCTGATTCTCTTAACAAAAATCTTTTTAAATATTTTATTTCCTCCAAATAAGACTAATAAAATGTAAAATCTCTCCAAAATATTAGAATGATGAGGGAGAGAGAGGGAAAACCCTCTCGTGGGCTGATTAAAGTTCTCATTACTGGAAACAAATGCAATGGCACCTAATGAATTATATATAAGTAAATAAATGAAAATGAAAAATGATGAATGACTACTATTAAATCATCTGTCTCCAGTAATAAGAAGTTTAATCATGTATGGATATGAGAGTTGGACCATAATGAAGACTGAATATCGAAGAACTGATGGTTTTGAACTGTGGCGCTGGAGAAGACTCTTGAGAGTCCCTTGGACTGCAAGGAGATCCAACCAGTCCATCCTAAAGGAGATCAGCCCTGGGTGTTCATTGGAAGGACTGATGTTGAAGCTGAAACTCCAATACTTTGGCCACCTGATGTGAAGAGCTGACTCACTGGGAAAGACCCTGATGCTGGGAAAGACTGAGGGCAGGAGGAGAAGGGGACGACAGAGGATGAGATGGTTGCATGGCATCACCGACTCAATGGACATGAGTTTGAACAAGCTCTGAGAGATGGTGAAGGACAAGGAACCCTGGCATGAGGCAGTCCATGGGGTCGCAAAGAGTCAGACGTGACTGACTGAACAACAACAACAAAATCATTAAACGCAATGGCACCAGTGATAACCCTAAACTGGAAATTACACTAAAACACTGTTGTGGTTTAGTCGCCAGGTCATGTCTGACTCTTAAAATCCCATGGACTATAGCCCACCAGGCTCCTCTGTCCATGGGGTTTTCCAGGCAAAAATACTGGAGTGGCGTGCTATTTCCTTCTCCAGGGGATCTTCCAGACTCAGGATCGAAACCCAGGCTCCTGTGCTGCCGACAGGCTCCTGCACTGCAGGTAGATTCTTTACCCACTGAGCCCCCAGGGATCACAAACAAATGGCTTCAAAAGTCAGGCAAGTAACATAAAACAATTGAAGCAGATTGTAAGCAGTAAGAGACAAAAGTGAGAAGTGGGGACTGTGGAAAATTAGGAAGCATATTTTCCTTCTAAAGGGGATGGTAATTTGTTGTCCTAAGGAAACGAAGCCTCAGTATTAGAGGACAAAATTGCAGCATTCGTATGAAATCTCCACTATCTTAAGTGGAGGTAGTTTCAGTTTTTAAAAACAAAGCATCAGTTTGTGATGTTTCCCTTATTAAACCCATTAAAAGCCCACGTAAGAAAAACTAAATATGTAGCATACTCAATTTAACCAAATAAACATGGTTTACATTACCATTACATCTCTGCTAAAAGATAAAAACAGAGTGGGGCTTAACTAGGTGGAAGTTAACTATATTTCTTTGTCTTTTAAAAACACTGAAATTTTATGATAAGAATAAAACCAATAAAACTAAGACACAAAAATGAGACTTACTTTGGGTTATCTAAGTCATACACCACTCGATCTATGATATCACTCTGATGTATTAGCCTCTCAATATCTTGGGCAATTTTTGTTCTGAAATCATAAAGAAGTTTGACCAAAATTCATTATTATATGCCAAGGCACAGCTTTCCTCCAAGTAAATTTTGAATAAAAAAATATAAAATGATAAAAATTTCTTAAAATAAAAATGATCATCCCTCTATATATTATGTGTACAAAATAAATCAGTACATAAAATTTAGACAAAAATCAGTATTTTAAAAGTCTAAGTTCTAGAAAAATAACCAGCACAAGGCCAATAGTTTTATTAAAAATACCATGAATGACTATATGCTTTTCTATATAGAAATTCTTAATCTAGCATTATATAAACATATTTATTTTTCGTTTTTATTTTACAAAAACTAACTCATCACTGACACAGCAGTCTATCAAGAAAAAACCAAGCATCAAAGGATTATGATATAAATCCTTGATTTAGTCAGTGTCATAACTTTCAAATAGCAAATTCTTTCTACAAAAGCAAAACTTTTAAAAAACTATTAATTATAATAATAAATCAAAAATTTATATCACCCAGATCTTCAACAATGAAAGACATGGTACTTACATATACTCAGATATTCCATACCAAAAAATACAAGTGTTCAAGTATGGTGAATGACTAAAAACACCCATTTGTCAAAACCATTTATTAAATATTAAATTTATGAAATACCTACCATAAATGTATAAAAAATTAATACTTACAGAAGTTTTCAGTTTTTTCTTAAGAAAAATGGTATTAAAAGGCTGATATAACATCTCAGTTCTATAGCAACATTCTGTATTGTAAAACAAGAAAGAAAAGCTCGATGCCCACAGGGCCAGCACATGATGTACCTGAGGAGGCCTGCTGGGGGATGCTGTGGCAAACTGGGGAACACAGGATCTGTCTAAACACAACCAAATGCTGCCAGGTAGGAAGAGAGGTTAAGGGTGCAATACCAAATTTACAAGAAACAAGGAAACTTGGATCGCTACATGGAGTCTCTCAACTGTTAAAGGCTGGCAATCCATTAAAAAATAAAAACAGGGAGAACAAGATGGCAGAGGAGTAGGTGGACATGCAATACATCTCTCTCCACAGATACATCAGGAATACAATTTCAGACACAGAAGGGCATACAGAACACCAGCTGAGAGCAGACAGGAGTACCTGACCAGAGGAAAAGAATATATAGACCCACACAAAACTCAGTAGGATGAAGGAACTAGGGAGAAAAACAGGAGTGTTAGTAGGACAGGACCCCCTCCTTGGTGGGTGGGGAAACTGAAGCAGGGGTCAGATTCCCACATTGGGGCAACTGTCTGAGTCAGAGGAGAAACATTTAAGGCTGAGAGTGAAACAGCTGATCTGTGGCAGCCTAAATGGAATGCGGTCCTTGCTGCAGCCATACATACCCAGGACAGGGACACAGATCCCCTGGAAGGTGTAGCGGCTGGGAGCTGGAGTTTAGGGATTATGGAGCAATCCCAGGGCAAGGGGCTGCTGTTGACTGCTGAGAGACGGATCAAGGGGATGTGAGGGAGGAGACTGTGGTGGGAAACGCCTGTGAAGGAAAGCCCAGGCAGCCATGGAAGCAAGGCGATACTGCTGAGTCACAGGTAGGGGTGGAGCCATCACCATAGACTCTCTCTCCACACTCCAGCATCAGCAGCTGAACAATAGAGAGGCTGGCCCATCAAACGCCTGACACACTGAACTACAGAGTAGTACTCCACCCCAGGGTGCCCCTTTAAGTGCCTGATGCACCAATCTACAGAGTGGGACCCCAGCCAGGGGGCCCCCTCTATGTGCCTGAACGGGCAGAGCTACGGAGAAAGACTAGCCAAAGACTAGCCTTCTGATCGCTAGCTACAAGAGGCTGGAAGGAAGACTCTGATAGGGCCATAACTCCTGCGGCGGAGGCAGTCCATGCCCCTGCACACTTGGCGCCACCAGGGTCCCCGCAAGCCAAGCAGGTGCACTACCTTCACGCTCAACTCTCATTGGGGCAGAGCTGCCACAGGCAAAAAAAAAAGTCTTGCATCTATGCGTGCAGGGTTGCTTTGGTAGCGTGTGACTCTCTGCGACCTTGCAGACTGTGGCCTGTCTGGATTCTTTGTCAGGTGGGATTCTCGAGGCAAGAATACTGGAGTGTATTGGCCAATACTGGTTGTCATACCCTTCTAGAGCACTATATTTCCTGCTGCCCTAGCCACCAACTCCCCTGAGTATCTGGTGCTGTTGGAACCCCTGTGACCCAAGTAGCTGCACCACCTCCACACCTGGCCCTCACAGGGGCAAACCTAAGTCCTCCAGGGCAGCCTCAGGAGCAAAGCCCAGTGGACGCCCCACATGCAGAGGTGGAAATAAAACCACGATTGAAACCCAGGGGCAGTGTAACTAAGGCTGCTGCTGCTGCTGCTGCTAAGTTGCTTCAGTCGTGTCCGACTCTGTGCGACCCCATAGACGGCAGCCCACCAGGCTCTGCCGTCCTTAGGATTCTCCAAGCAAGAACACTGGAGTGGGTTGGTTTCCAGTTCCTTCTCCAATGCATGAAAGTGAAAAGTGAAAGTGAAGTCGCTCAGTCGTGTCCGACACTTCGCAACCCCATGGACTGCAGCCTACCAGGCTCCTCCATCCACGGGATTTTCCAGGCAAGAGTACTGGAGTGGGTTGCCATTGCCTTCTCCGTGTGATTAAGGAAGAAGACCCAAAACCTTCCCACCAGCTGTACCAGCTAGAGATTAAATTCACATGATCAACTAGGTAGACTCTCTCTATGGAATATACAAAAGGACATTGACAGCGCCCACAAAAGACAACGCACTAGTTCTGATAGCTGTGGACATTGGAAGAAAGAACACAGAGGAGTAGGGCCAGATTAGAATCTGAGCTGCCCCCAAATCAGGTCCAAAGAGCAGCAGTGTTGGAGGGCATCCAAGGGAGGTGAGGTAGACTGTGACTCCCAGCAAGAGAAAGGACTCTGACAGCAGTGACTCAAAAAAAAAAACCAATTATTATTCTTATGTTTTGACTTGTTCTGTAGATTCTTTTGGAATTTTTTTCTTTTTTTTCCTTTTTCTCCCAGCTATGTTGTAGTTGTCGATTTTATTGGCCCTATGAAATCCAATTAAGCTTTTGAGATTTTTTTTTTTCTTTTTTTTTCTCAGTCACATTTTCTATTGTTGTCATAAACCCCTGCCTCTACACTGGGCTTTAGCAATTCTGGGAAGTTTTCCTTTTTTTTTTTTTTTTTTAATTTTTCAAACCTAGTATTACTTTTTCTACATTTAATTCTTTGTTTGCTTTTCCTACTGTTCTTTTCCCCTTACAGATAATCTTTAATGTATATAAATCTTCTTTATCTACCTCTATTTAACTTTGCATATGTAATCTTTCTATCTTTTCTTTCTTTCCTTTCCTCTCAACATATGTTAGTTTTATTTTCATTGCTTTCTTCCCCACTTGGCACCTTGCTTTAGTTTTGTTTTCCAGTTTTTTCTTTAGTTAGTTTTGTTCTGGTAGACATAATTTTTGGTTTCCTTTGTTCGCTGGGTCAATCTATTGTACTTTATTTTTGTTGGACTGTTTTGACTTTGCTCATGGGTCTATATGTATATGTGTATAATCCATTATTTTAATTATTATTTCCCTGATTTCGTAACTGACATTTGTCTGGGGTTCATCTTTGGTTTCTCGTTTTTGGATATTTATTTTAATCTCACTTAATGCCATAACAAAACACTTGCGGAATCTTCGTTCCTGACCAGAGATCAAGCCCTGAGCCTTTGGAGTGGGAGCACTAACTCCAAGACCCTAGACTACCAGAGAACTGACTGTAATGAGTATCAAATGGAACTCAGACAAAGGAAACCACTTGAATACAAAACCCAGCATCACCAACCACCAGTAGCACCCTGCCCAGGACACCTCATCTAAACAACAAACAAAACAAAAATGCAAACCCAGTCATCAGCTGACAGGATTACCACCTCACTCAGCCTTGCCCATCAGAGGAAAAACAAACAAGAAAACAAAAACTCAGCACAAATCTCACCCTATACGAAGCCTACACAACCACTGGACCAGCCTTAGGAGGGCAGAAACCAAAAGGAAGAAAGAATTCAACTCTGAAGCCTGGGAAAAGGAGACCTCAAACACAGTAAGTTAAAAAAAAAAATAATGAAAAGGCAGAAAAATACTACACAAATGAAGGAACAAACTAGAAATACAGAAGTCCAAATACATGAAGAGGAAATAGGCAAACTACCTGAAAAAGAATTCAGAATAATGATAGTAAAGATGATCAAAAACCTTGAAATCAAAATGGAGAAAATGCAAGAATCAATTAACAAAAACCTAGAAGAATTAAAGAATAAACATACAGAGACAAACACCACAAATACTGAAATTAAAAATACTCTAGAAGCAATCAATAGCAGAATATCTGAAGAAGAAGAACGAATCAGTGAGCTGGAAGATAAAATGGTGGAAATAACTTCTGAAGAGCAGAATAAAGTAAAAAGAATGAAAAGAACTCAGGATAGTCTCAGAGACCGCTGGGACAATAACAAACGCAACAACATTCAAATTATAGGGGTCCAAGAAGAAGAAGAGAAAAAGGGTATGAGAAAATTTTTGAAGAGATTATAGTTGAAAATTTCCCCAACATGGAAAAGGAAATAGTCAATCAAGTTAAGAGGCACAAAGGGTCCCACACAGGATAAACTCAAGGAGAAACACGCCAAGACACATACTAATCAAACTAACAAAGACTAAGCACAAAGAAAGAATATTAAAAGCAGCAAGGGAGAAGCAACAAGTAGCATACAAAGGAAACCCCATACGCTTAACAGCTGATCTTTCAGCAGAAAGGAATGGCAGGATATATTTAAACTGCTGAAAAGGAAAAATCTACAACCAAGATTACTATACCCGGCAAGGATCTCATTCCAAATTGATGGAGAAATAAAAAGCTTTTCTGACAAGCAAAAGTTAAGAGAATTCAGTATGACTTTACAACAAATGTTAAAGGGACTTATATAGTCAAGAAATACAAGCAAAGAAAAAAGATTGACAAAATCAACCCCAAACAATTAAGAAAATGGCAATAGGAACATATATATCGATAATTACTTTAAATGTATATGGATTAAATGCGCCAACCAAAAGACACAGACTGGCTGAATGCATACAAAAACAAGACTCGTTTATATGTTTTCTACAAGAAACCCACTTCAGACCTAAAGACACATACAGATTGAAAGTGAGAGGATGGAAAAATATATTCCATGAAAATGGGAAGCAAAAGAAAGCTGGAATAGCAATCCTCATATCAGACAAAATAGACCTTAAAATGAAGAAGATTACAAGAGATAAGGAAGGACACTCATAATGATTAAGGGATTAATCCAAGAGAAAGACATAAAAATTGTAATTATCTATGCACCCAACATAGAAGCACATAAATACATAAGAAAAACACTAACAGACATAAAAGGAGAAATTAACAGTAACACAATAATAGTAAGAGACTTTAAAACCTCCCTCACACCAATGAAGAGATCATTAAAACAGAAAATAAATAAGGAAACATAAGTCTTAAATGATACATTAGATGAGATGGATCTCACTGATATCTACAGGACATTCCATCCAAATGCAGAAGAATACACCTTCTTCTCAAGTGCCCGTGGAACATTCTCCAGGATAGACCACATCTTGGGTCACAAATCAAACCTCAGTAAATTTAAGAAAATTGAAATAGTATCAGGCATCTTCTCTGACCACAACACTATGAGACTAGATATCAGTTACAAGAAAAAAAACTGTAAGAAACACAAACACATGGAGATTGAATAACACGTTTCTAAATAACCAACAGGTTACTGAAGAAATCAAAAGGGAAATAAAAAAATTTCTAGAAACAAATGACAATGAAAACACAACAACTCAAAACCTATAGGATGCAGCAAAAGCATTTCTAAGAGGGAAGTTTATAGCAATACAATCCTACCTCAAGAAACAAGAAAAACATCAACTAGACAACCTAACTTTACACCTAAAACAACTGGAAAAAGGACAAAAACCCCCAAAATTAGCAGAAGGAAAGAAATCACAAAGATCTGAGAGAAATAAATGTAAAAGAAATGAAAGAAACAAGAGTAAAGATTAATAAAACTAAAAGCTGATTCTTTGAGAAGATAAACAAAATTGACAAACCTTTAGCCAGACACATCAAGACCAAAAGAGAGAAGAATCAAATCAACAAAATTAGAAATGAAAAAGGAGAGGTTACAACAGACAATGCAGAAATATAAAGGATCATAAGAGACTATTATGAACAACTATATGGCAATAAAATGAATAACCTGGAAGAAATGGACAGATTCTTAGAAAAGTTCAATCTTCCAAGACTGAACCAAGAAGAAATAGAAATTATGAATAACCCAATTTCAAGCACTGAAATTGAAGCTGTGATCCAAACTCTCCCCAAAAAACAAAAGCCCAAGACCAGATGACTTCACAGGAGAATTCTATCAAACATTTAGAGAAGAGCTAATGCCCATCCTTCCAACTCTTTCAAAAAATTTCAGAGGAAGGAACACTTCCAAACTCATTCTACAAGGCCATCATCACCCCGATACCAAAGCCAAACAAAGACAACACAAAAAAAGAAAATACAGGTCAATATCACTAGAACACAGATGCAAAAATCCTCAACAAAATTTTAGCAAACAGAATTCAGCAACACATCAAAAAGCTCACACACCGTGATCAAGTTGGGTTTATTCCAGGAATGCAAGGATTCTTCAATATATGTAAATCAATCAATGTGATACACCATATCAACAAATTGAAAGATAAAAACCATATGATAATCTCAACAGATGCAGAAAAAGTTTTTAACAAAATTCAGCACCCATTTATGATTAAAACTCTTCAAAAAAAATGGACATAGAAGGAACCTACCTCAACATAGTAAAGGCCATATATGATAAGCCTACAGCAAATATTCTCAATGGTGAAAAACTGAACGCATATCCTCCAAGATCAGGAACAAGACAAGGGTGTGCACTTTCACCACTATTATTCAACATAGTTCTGGAAGTCCTAGCTACAGCAATCAGAGAAGAAAAAGAAATAAAAGGAATCCAGATTGGAAAAGAAGAAGTAAAGCCCTCATTGTTTGCAGGTAACATGATACTATACATAGAAAACCCTACAGATAACATCAGAAAATTACTAGAGTTAATCAGTGAATTTAGCAAAGTTGCAGGATACAAAATCAATACACAGAAATCACTTGCATTTCTATATACCAATAATGAAAAAGCAGAAAGAGAAATTAACGAATCAATCCCATTCACCATTGCAACAAAAAGAATTAAATACCTAGGAATAAACTTACCTAAGGAGACAAAAGAACTGTACACAGAAAATTATAAGACACTGATGAAAGAAATCAAAGATGACATAAACAGATGGAGAGATATTCCATGTTCCTAGGTACGAACAATTGATATTGTGAAAATGACTATACTACCAAATGCAATCTACAGAATCAATGCAATCCCCATCAAATTACCAATGGCATTTTTCACAGAACTAGAACAAAAAATTTCACAATTCATATGGAAACACCAAAGACCCTGAATAGCCAAAGTAGTCTTGAGAAAGAAGAATGGAGCTGGAGGAATCAACCTTCCTGACTTCAGATTATACTACAAAGCTATAGTCATCAAGACAGTATGGTACTGGCACAAAAACAGAAATATAAACCAATGGAACAAGATAGAAAGCCCAGAAATAAATCCATGCACCTATGGGTATTTTATTTTTTACAAAGGAGGCAAGAATATACAATGGGGAAAAGACAGCCTCTTCAATAAATGGTGCTGGGAAAACTGGACAGCTACACGTAAAAGAATGAAATTAGAACACTTCCTAACACCATACACAAAGATAAACTCAAAATGGATTAAAGACCTAAACGTAAGACCAGAAACTATAAAACTCTCAGAGGAAAACATAAGCAAAACACTCGATGACATAAATCAAAGCTAGATCCTCTATGACCTACCTCCTAGAGTAATGAAAATAAAATCAAAAGTAAACAAGTGGGACCTGATTAAGCTTAAAAGCTTTTGTAAAGCAAAGGAAACTATAAGCAAGGTGAAAAGACAACCCTCAGGATGGGAGAAAATAATAGCAAATGAAACAACTGACAAAGGATCAGTTTCCAAAATATAAAAGCAGCTCATACAACTCAATGCCAGAAAAACAAACAACCCAATCAGAAAGTGGGAATAAGACCTAAACAGACATTTCTCAAAAGAAGACATACAGATGGCTAACAAACATATGAAAAGATGCTCAACATCACTCATTATTAGAGAAATGCAAATCAAAACCACAATAAGATATCACCTCACACTGGTCAGAATGGCCATCATCAAAAAGTCTACAAACAATAAATGCTGGAGAGGGTGTGGAGAAAAGGGAACGCTCTTGCACTGTTGGTAGGAATGTAAATTGATACAGCCACTGTGGAAGACAGTATGAAGATTCCTTAAAAAACTAGGAATACAACCACCATATGACCCAGCAATCCCACTCCTTGGCATATACCCTGAGGAAACCAAAATTGAAAAAGACACATGTATCCCATTGTTCACTGCAGCACTATTTACAATAGCTAGAACACAGAAGCAACCTAGATGTTCATCAACAGATGAATGGATAAAGAAGTTGTGGTACATATACACAATGGAATATTACTCAGCCATAGAAAGGAATGCATTTGAGTCAGTTCTGACAAGGTGGATGAACCTAGAACCTATTATACAGAGTGAAGTGAGTCAGAAAGAGAAAGATAAATATCATATTCTAACGTACATAAAAGGAATCTAGAGAAATGGTACTGAAGAATTTATTTACAGGGTAGCAATGGAGAAACAGACATAGAGAACAGACTTATGGACATAGGGAGAGGGGAAGAGAGGGTAAGATGTATGGAAAGAGTAACATGGAAACTTACATTACCATATGTAAAATAGATAGCCAACAGGAATTTGCTGTATGGCTCAGGAAACTCAAACAGGGGCTCTGTATCAACCTAGAGGGGTGGGATTGAGAGGGAGATAGGAAGGAAGTTCAAAGGGGAGAGGATATATGTATACCTATGGCTGATTCATGTTGAGGTTTGACAGAAAACAACAAAATTCTGTAAAGCAATTATCCTTCAATAAAAAAAGTAATTAAAAAGAAAAAAAAGACAATCTTGGCTCAACAAGAAAAAATAAATAAATAAAATAGAAACAAAACAAAACTCTCTGCAAGTGAAACCAAAATCACGAGCAAGCTGAATATGGCCTAGGGGCCACTGGTTTTCAACCTCTGAAACTGTATTTTAGGGGATATAACTCTCCATTTATATTAACCTTAGATTAGACATACACCAAATACTTGAGGGAAATCTTGCCCTGCTGTCAGACCTCACTAATAAAGAGGAAAA
Organism: Giraffa tippelskirchi; assembly: GCF_054371585.1. NCBI lineage: Eukaryota > Metazoa > Chordata > Mammalia > Artiodactyla > Giraffidae > Giraffa > Giraffa tippelskirchi. The sequence goes on from NC_137275.1 coordinate 195,396,607, forward strand.
ATAGTCTTTTATTCATACATTTGTGCTAAGCAGCACAACTTTCATAAAAGGATATCAATCCTTCCTTCCTTTACCTCAATCACCTATTAAAATGTATCGCTCTCCAGTTAAAACAAGTATTTTCCAGGTACCCCTGGGGACTATAACCTCAAACTTAACTAACATTCACCGTCAAAGAATAACTCAGAAGAAAATAATTTCAGCAAGGCAATCTGATAAGTTTGCAGTCCACTCAGTCTAGTTAATACTCAAGAGTTCACATGATATATGGCCAAAACCAAAATTGTACTTTTGTTAGGTTTCAGCCAATACAGAGCAATACTTATGGAAAACAATTTAACACATCTCACTGCCATATTTACTTTACCATAAGGATGTCACAGGATATGTTGTTCATTACTTAAGTGTTCTCTAAGGGTCCACAGAGGATAGTCTTCATAAGTATGGTATGCTGCTGCTACGTCGCTTCAGTCGTGTCCAACTCTGTGGGACCCCACAGACGGCAGCCCACCAGGCTCCACCGTCCCTGGGATTCTCCAGGCAAGAATACTGGATTGGGTTGCCATTTCCTTCTCCCGTGCATGAAAGGGAAAAGTGAAAGTGAAGTCGCTCAGTCGTGTCCGACTCTTAGTGACCCCATGGACTGTAGCCTACCAGGCTCCTCCATCCATGGGATTTTCCAGGCAAGAGTACTGGAGTGGGGTGCCATTGCCTTCTCCAAAGTATGGTATAACCTCATATATATGATCACTACATATGAATGAATAACAGGACAGGCTCATGACCTAGACCAGGATGACTCTTGGCTCAATCATTTACTAGCAGTGTAACCTTGGATAGTTACTCAAGAATCCTAAGCTTCACCATACTCTTCCATTAAATAAGAGAAATAATCGCTATTTCCTCATAGAGCTGCTACACCGTTAAATGACACACTTTAATAAGCATATACACACTGCATAACAAAGTGTTTTTTACTTACTTCCATATCTGGCCCATAAAAAAAACACTCAATATAAAAGTTATCTGCTACTGACACTACAATTATACTTCTCTACTGTCATCTCCATTCCAGAAATACTTGAACCATTTTAAACATGGTAAGATGAAATCCAAGGTTCTGCTTTCCTAATTCTGCTTTTGCCACAATTTCTTCACCTACTTTTAATTTTAAATTTCTGAATAGATAATATTAATACATTGACACAGTACAAAAATCAAATACTACATAAAAGTCTAAAATGAAGATTCTTCCTTTCAACACACCCCACAGATCCCTCATTCATTCAGTTAATTACTCTTACTACTTTCCTTCCACAAGCACCTTGATTATTTCATAATACATCTTATAGCTCTTTCCATTAGTATACTGTTTTTTTGTTTGTTTGTTTTTTAATCACAGCAAAGTATTCACAGAATGGATAAACCATAATTTATTTGACTGGTCTCTGATTGATGTGTTTTGGGACATTACCCACCGCAAATTCCATATAATAGTTGACAAATATTTGTAGGCAGAGTATATAAAATAAAGAGGGAAAAAAGTAACAATCTTCAAATGTCTGAGTACTGTTTTCTTATGTAATTCATAAGCATTTTAAGTACATATTTTTATATTAGTTATATCTAAAGCAATTAACATTATTGGGGGAAGTCCTACACATCTAAATATACAGAATCATATTATTTTGTATGATTCAAAGAGTTATAGAGTTATATTCCTGTCTCATATCAAATATCTGACACCCATGGAAATTTTCACAAATGATATGAAAATGAAAATTTTGACAAATATGATAAAAAGGTGTCCTCTGCAATACTCACTGTCACACAAAATATACACGGATGCAGCAAAGGAGACTAGCATTCAAAAGTTTAGATTACATTGTAATTTCTGATGATTCTGCTGCAACAAATCAGACAAAAGATATTTTTATCAAGGTCTCAAAAATCAGTGGAGTAAGAAATCTTTGCAACTTGCAGGAGACACACATCACTTAATCCTCCAAGTTCTATTAATCTCATTGAAAATCTTTTGGAGTGACTGCAGGTAACCAGGCTGTAAATTACTGGGTTTTCTATGTTTTCATTTCCTAGAGCTCCATCTCCTTTGCACTTAAACTTGTACCAACACACCCACCTTTAAGACACATATCCCAACTCCCAGGGACCTTTTGCTCTTTTATCAGGCTGTTTAGTATCAAAATTATACTTTAAAGCTTTGGTTTGAATAACATACAAACTCTGTGGTACATTACCCTATGCAGAGAGGCAATAAAAAAAGACAACTACTTCAGGAAAAAAGTCTGCAGGTGGCCTAATATAGTCAAGATGTTGAACTCTAATCTGTAGATTACATACGTAGAGCAATTTACAAGGTCTGTGTTTCAGGAACGAGGTGAAAAGTATTAATCATAAATAAGAAGAGAGAGGGGAGAGCTGAGAAGAGCAATAGTAATTCAAGTCTATATCAACTCTTCCTCTACCAGGAAAGGCACAGTGCTGGGGAGATAGCAAATAGAGTGTGGGTCTATGGGTGGAGTAACACTCTCTGAAAGACCCAGTCAGGCAATGACAAAGTCCAACACTAGTAAGAGCTGCTCAGAAAGAATTGAGGTCACCAGGACTGAAGGTTTAGCTTCCCATCTGCAGACATTTCAGGACCCACAGAATAGGTATAATAGCTATCTGTGACCATCATATAGATAACTTATTTGCAATACAGCTGCCCTTCATTAGAGTGAGTTTCTTCACTTACCAATATCAAGAAATGAATCAACTGAAAAAATGATCTAATGTTAATTAGAGGCTCTGCTTGGCAGGAATTTATCTCTTTTATTACTACAAATGGGTAAAACACCTAAATAAGAGTGTTAAGTAAAGCTTTTGAAACATAAAGTCCATGAGGGAAAATAAGAAGGATCCTTGGTAGTTAAAATTAAGGCTGAGAATCAGAGACTAACAAAATAGTTACAGCCCATTTCCACAATTTTCCCTTCTTTCTAATCTTACCTCAGACATTACAGGCTAATAAGAAAAATTAGAACTTTCAGATTGAGGCAATTTAATGAGGAAATTTGCTCTCAGGGTTTAAAGAACACAAAGTTCAGGAAGTGTCTTCTGTAGTCAAGAGGACATCTTTGACTTTTGAAAGATAGAGTCTAAGAGGTGATGCTGAAAAGGAGGAAAAACCTAGTTGCTGACTGAATCTGACTTTTGCCAGGCATGTCAGTTCAAGTCCTTCAAAAAGCAAACACCAGACACAAGCACAATCTCTTGCAGCCAACTGTGCAACACACCTATTAGGGGAAACACATGTGAAAAACAAAGAGGAAAGGGAGCAGCAGCAGGTGAGAATGGCCTTTGGGTCTGTCCAAAAAGCAGGTCGATCCCTAGGAAGAAAGAGAACATTGAGTAGGAGAGCCTCACACTGCACTGAGCTCTTCAAAAGTCTCAACCACGCCAACAGGACGCCACAGAGCAAAGACTGCCAATGAGCAGATCCCTGAGCTGGTCAGGAATGGCTCCGCTCTAGTAACCCCATCATGGTCAGACAATAACTAAAGCAATGCAAAGAGGACACAGCCTCAGCAATAACGCTGCAGGAGATCCCAAAATACAGTGGCTAAAGGCTGTGGGCAACTACAAGCTCCATGGCAGGTTCTCTCAAGAAGAGAGAGATGAGAAAACTCATTGCCGTGGCTGCCACAGCCCACCCTTGTGCTGCAAGGATCCACTCTACACCCATGTTGGAAAACAGCTGCTGCACAGTTCCTGTGGGCCTCTCCTAAGGAGACACTTAGAAGAAAACTATGAGCAGGACAAACGTTGTCTCCATTATTGCAATTATTCTCAGGGCTGCAACTTACCTCCATCCTCCAGTATCTATCAAAATTCCCCTCCCTCTCACCTATCACTTCTGCAGGTCTTAGTAGCTAGTGTGATTAAGTGACCCAAACACTCTTTAGGTCTCTGAAAGTGTTAGTTGCTCAGTCATGTCCATCTTTTTTGCAACCCCATGGACTGTAACCCACCAGGCTCCTTTTCCACGGGATTCTCCAGGCAAGAATACTGGAGTGGGTTACCATTCCCTTCTCCAGGGGATCTTCCTAATCCAGGGATCAAAGCCGAGTCTTCCACATTGCAGGCAGATTCTTTACCATCTGAGCCACCAGGGAAATCCTTAGGCGTCTGAGCCTCTGGCAATCATATCTTTGTCATCCCAGGGTAGTTGCGACATGTCCATTCATGTTAAAATTAATGGATCACTTGAGTGCCACCCATAGTCAACCTGCTGCCACTGTGCAGAAGCAATTTTACCTCTTTTAGCTCATCTGGGTCCTGTCTGTTGGTCCCTGACACAAGAGTCTAAAGCAAATCATTGCAACCACCAGTATGCAGTCAAACTATACCCTTGCTACATCCTCTATGGAAAGACTGCACCCACTGCAGGACTGGGACAACTAAGCATGCAGAGCTCAGAGGTGCAGAGATACACACAGCTACACACAGTTCCCCAGTGGAACACTGGGAGCTATAGTAAGTAGAACTACCTGTTTCCACCTCCTCCTTCCCAGACTATGCAGCATACCTACTGGGGATAGAGAATCAAGTGGAAATTTCTAATTTAGTGCCTATACTGCATCCTGAAAGATGGCAGCCCGTCCTTGCAGAGTATTTCCTCTGAGTTGGAGCTTCCTCTGTGGCTTCTCAAGGCCGTTCCAGCACTCCAAGAGGCCCACTGCCTCTGGATGATACAGTTTGCGATACAACCAGTGGACGCCAAGGCACAGCACCCCCCCAATACACACACACACACACACACACATTTCCCAACAAACTCGGTCCCTTGTTCTAATGCTGCTTTGTATGTGATTCCATACCTGTGGACCAAGGACTCAATTGGTAACATTAAACATATACTAAGTTGCCAAGTAAAAATGATTAATTAATTATATGCTAAATTTAAAAATAAATAAAATAGTTATTGCCCCAGAAGCTCACAGTCTCAGAATCAAATACCCACAGCAATATCCTCCTTCATCAAAACATACCATACTTTTAACAAGAAATATAAATGTTCTTAGGTATTGGTAAGCCATCATCAAAAACCCTTAATCATAATCACTGAAAATACTCAAGTCATAACAAAAATGTATTTTTATGCCCAATATTCATTAGTTGGCAACGGTTAATACTAACCATAATTTCTATTGGGTTGGTCACAAAGTTCATTAGGGTTCTTCAAAAAACCAAAATGAAAAATCCAAACGAACTTTGTGTCCAACCCAATAAAATTAATTGGTAATATTTAATAAGTTCAGTTCTATGAATCTTAAATTATTATACTGTATATTTCTAAATACAAATTTTACAACAAAATGATGTCTATATTGCTATTTTTAGATTATATATCTAAATCAAGTTCAAATAATAATCAAATTACTAAATTAATGTATATCACTAATACAATATTTATTCAAAGATTACTAAATAATCTTTTATATTTTCAGATTCATTCTAAATAGAAAATTTCTAATTGTCCAATGGCCAGGTTTATTATGCTGGCTTCATTTGAATAAGTAATGAACTTAGAAAATAAACCCACATGGACAATTTCAGAACAATGCAAAATGTCCAAAAGTAGGATAAAAAATGACACTAACTTTATTTTTTTCTCTTGATAGTTAAGAAGTAGATTTATTAATATAAGATGCTTGTGAGGGATACGAGTGGGCAGGTAAGGAGTTCTGCTGACACAAACTTTAATTCAGAGTAATTTTCTTCCTAAAAACCCAAAGCAGTTTTTTTTTTTTCCCATATGCCCCATATGTTGACAATGGTCTTGTTTATGAAGAAAAGGAAATCTGCAACTCACCTTTGTACACCATAAGGCCTTTCCAAAATAGGCTCTTTGAATGGAGGAGGAATGTGACCAAAATAATCAGGATAAGCCACTTCTGAATATTCTGGGACAGACTTTGTACTTTTCACAATCTCAATGTAAAGATCAGAGTCATGGAGTGTTGGTACATCAGGGACTTCAACTGATGCTTGTTCCACCGATGAAGTAGACTCTGTGTCTTCATCGTCTTCAGTTTCGACTCCGGTACAGCAGAGCTTGCCTAGCTGAACAGTTCTTCCCTCAAACAGAACATTTCCACAAGCAGCCACGTGTGAACATGCTTTAGTGCATGTAAGGACAGTGACAGGGAGACTGCAGTCCTTCATTCCTGCAGTAAAACCTGAGGCTGTTTGAGACGGAATATTCTGCAATGTAATTCGGTCCAAGGCTTTCACTATATCATTGTTTAAGCCGTGGCCTGATGAAATAGTTCTATTTTGATCACCAAGTAGCTGTTGTAATGTTCTGTCATTATCTTTAATGTCTTCTTTTGACAGATCCACACAGGCAGGCTTCTTATTACCTTCATCTCCTTTAGGAGACACAGTCGTCTTCATTACAATTCCTTTTCTTAAATTGCCTGAATTCCCAGATGCTTCCTCTCCCGCTGTGGGAACAACAATAGGACCACGAACTTTTCCCTCAAATACAAAAGGCTTTGGTTCTTTGGAGATTAAATCATAGCCCTTTGAAAATAAAAAAATGTTTAATCTTGTGTAAATATTAACACATTAAAGCACATACAAAACTAAGATCATGTTTTATATGCTGATTCAGAAACCTAACAAATGAAAATTTTAAAGATGGATAAAACAGGTACATTTTAAATTTGCTAACAGAAGATAAAATGTTTAACCAGCACAAAATTCATTACACTTATTTTATTATTATAAAAATATGTTCCTATAAATAACAAATATGGGAAGTTTTAGAAAAGCATAGACATTAGTATCATCCAAAATCTATTAAAGGAAACACAACAGCTAAATTGTTATTCACTGATTCAACAGATATTTAGAGTGTTTTGTGCCAAGCACTGTTTTAGGCACTTAAGAGTCATCAGTTTAAAAGAAAAAAAAAAAAAAAACTCTTCCCTTTGCAGCTTATATTCTTCTAGAGAAGCAGCGGAGAGGACTGTCAAAACAAAAATTTATAAACACTATACAAATATATTTTATGGAATGTTAGAAAGGGGTAAAGGAGGAAAGGGGTAATAGGAATCAGGAGTGCTGGGGGAGGAGAGGTAGGTGGCACTATCAAAGCCATTGGTTAGGGAGGCCTCACTGAGCAGATACAAGCAAAGACAGTGAAGGTTGCTGGTACCCAGGCCCCTGAGTGGGAGAAGGCCTGGTGTGGTCAGAGAACAGAGAGGAGGTTAAGATGGCCAGAACTGAAGGACCAAGATGAGTTCCAAGAGGTAAAGAGGGCCAGATATTGTAGGGCCTTGCAAGCTATTTTAAGAATTTTAGTTTTACCCTGAAAGAGACTGGGAGCCACTGGAAGGTTCTGAGGAGAAGAGTGCCATGACATGATTTATTTGGGGAGTGAGGAGCAGACAAAAACCAAAAGCTGTAGTACAGTGTTTCTTAACCACAGCATTTAAACATTTGGGGCTGAATAATTTTTTTGTTTAATTTGGTTTTGTCTTTCTGGGGAGGAGCAGGTCACCAGAGTGGGGTGGGTATAGAAGTAGGGAGATCAATTAAGAGTCTTCTGCAGGGACTTCCCTGATGGTCCAGTGGTTAAGAATCCCCCTTCCAATGCAGGGGACATGGGTTTTATCCTTGGTTGGGTAAGTAAGATCCCACATGCCAAGGGGCAACTAAGCCTGCACACTGCAACTATCAAGCCTGTGCGCTCTGGAGTCTGTGAGCTGCAACTAGAGAGAAGCCCGCGCCACAATGAAGATCCTGTGTGCCTCAAGTGAGACCCAACACTGCCAAATAAAAATAAATAAACAAAAATGTTTTTAAGAAAGATTCTTCTGCAGTTACCTACAGAAGCTGGTAAGAAGAGGTTATATTTTAAATGTACTGTGAGCCAGTACAGGACAGAGACAGGATATACTAAAATAGACGAGATACAGGGTAGACGGTACAAATAGGGATCATAGATGGTACCAAGTGTTTGCCTGAACAACTGAAAAGCATCAGGAGTTAGCTCTGATATGTTAAGTGTGAGCTACTCACATACGGACAAGGACGTAAAGCAGGCAAATGGATGTATGCTTCAAGAATTCAGAAGAAAGCTGTATACAGAAGATGTAAACTTGAGAGTCATTTACATACAGATACTATTCTAAGCTATGAGACTGGAAATTATCAGTGGAAAGAAACAGAGAAGAGGACAAAGACTATACCTTGGGATTCCACAATCTTAAAGAGGTTGCAGAAATGAAAATGAAACAACAGGATATGGAAAAGGAAAAAATCGGCTGGAAAGATAAAAAACCAGGAAAGAAAACTGTCCTGGAAGACAAGTTAAAAAAAGGATACTACCGACAGATAAGTAGCCTTTTCTCTTTCTATACTTTTAGACATTATTTTGATCTATATAACACTTTATCAAAGAAAATACCTCAATTGATCTAACCTTTATTCTATTGTTTGGCATTAAATCCTTTACAAATTGGGAAGGATTTAAGCCATTTCCAAAATTTTGCTATTATAAAGAACTCTGTAATGAACATCCTTTTGCATAAAATTTTTTGTTTAGGATAATTTCCTAAGCACTGAAATAAAATTACAGGGTCAGATACTAATCAATTTTAATGTTTAACACAGTTGTCCAAATGTTTTCCAAAAATACTTATATTAATACTGTTCCCAGTAACTTTATATGGGATTATCTAATTCAACTTCTCTATTCCTTGACAACATTAGGTACTACAGTTTTTAAAAGCTTTTTCTAAAGTGGTAGATAAGAAGTATTGTCTTACTACCATTTTAATTTCTTTGACTACTGGAAAAGCAAACAATTTTCCATACATCTATTAATCAGCTTAATTCTTCATAGATAACATATTTGTTGCTAGAATATAGGGTTTTTCTTGTAGTATAAATTCTCACATTTATTTACACACACACACACACACTCATACACATACGCACACATATACACAAATACACGTCCCTTAATCCATTTTTCGGAGAAGGCAATGGCACCCCACTCCAGTACTCTTGTCTGGAAAATCCCATGGACGGAGAAGCCTGGTAGGCTGCAGTCCATGGGGTCGCTAAGAGTCGGACACGACTGAGCGACTTCACTTTCACTTTTCCCATTCATGCACTGGAGAAGGAAATGGCAACCCACTCCAGTATTCTTGTCTGGAGAATCCCAGGGATGGCGGAGCCTGGTGGGCTGCCGTCTATGGGGTCCCACAGAGTCGGACACGACTGAAGTGACTTAGTAATCCATTTTTACAACAATTTTTCTGGATTTGCAATTCATCCTTTAATTGTGTTTAACTTCTACACACACATTATGTAGTCAAAATTAAGAATCTTATTCTCTGTGATTCACTCTTTGAATGTCCACTGTATAAAAAAAACTGAATCAAACATAATTCACTTTCAATCCCTGTACTCTTATCTAATCCCAGGAGACAAGGAGGTACAAAGGAAGTAATGGGTAAATCTCTCTGCATTGAAATGGCTGAAGAGAAGACATCTGCATTAAAAAAATCTGTTGTAGGAAACTTGCTGGGCTAGGTTATCTACCCCACAGAAACATATACAATTGTTGGATAAGATATTAAGGTATTTTGGAAGTTCCCTGGTGATCTAGTAGTTGGGAGTCAGTACTTGCACTGCTATGTCCTGGGTTCAATCTCTGGTCGGGCAACCAAAATAACCACAAGCCATATGGCATGGCCTGGGTTCAATCTCTGGTCGGGCAACGAAGATAACCACAAGCCATGTGGCATGGCCAAAAAAAAAAGAGAGAGAGATACTAAAAGATACTAAGTATAACAACAAGCAAATAAAAAAACGAGGAAAAAGACTAAATAATAAGTGAAGACAGGATCCCAAAGTTGATCCCAAACTGAAGCAGGTTTTCACTTGGAAAACAATTTGTACAAACAGGTGACCTGGGGTTTAGGTTTTCCTATCTCAAAAAATATAAAGAACAGGACAGTAACTCAGAGCTTGCATAAGGTAGGGAGTCCAACAGAAGACCCCTCTTCCCATGAAGATGGAACCACAGAAAACTAAATCTTCAATATAGAGGCCCTAGAAATACCCCACCACAAAGCAAATAACAGCAAGGAAAGACAACAGTCTCAAACCTTAGCACTAAGAGGGTGAAGAATAGCACTACTCACAAAATGATATCAAAAGCCTGCCATCAAATCACATGAATCTGTAGCCTGATTCACATTACCTGGGTGGTACAAAAACCCTCAATGAGGAATTTAATCTATTACAGTGCCTGTCAAAATCAACAACAACAAAAATTTCTGGAATTTCCACAAACGAAATTATAAAGAAAATGAGCAGTTCATGATTAAAAAATTGCAAGAAGTTCAGACACTAGAACTATAAGACTAAGAAATGCCTGTATTTAAATGTTCTAATGAATAAAAGACAAGAAACAACAAGTTAAAGATTGATGAAACATTTCTTCAAATGTTCTAAAAATCAAAAATAAATTTAAATGCCTAATGTATGTTTCTAAGGACAGATTAGATGGAACAAATAGGAAAAGGAGTACGTCAAGGCTGCATATTGTCACCCTGCTTATTTAACTTATATGCAGAGTACATCATGAGAAACACTGGGCTGGAAGAAACACAAGCTGGAATCAAGATTGCTGGGAGAAATATCAATAACCTCAGATATGCAGATGACACTACCCTTATGGCAGAAAGTGAAGAAGAACTAAAGAGCCTCTTGATGAAACTGAAAGAGGAGAGTGAAAAAGTTGGCTTAAAGCTCAACGTTCAGAAAACTAAGATCATGGCATCTGGTCCCATCACTTCATAGGAAATAGATGGGGAAACAGTGGAAACAGTGTCAGACTTTATTTTTGGGGGGCTCCAAAATCACTGCTGATGGTGATTTCAGCCATGAAATTAGAAGATGCTTACTCCTTGCAAGGAAAGTTATGACCAACCTAGATAGCATATTTAAAAGCAGAGACATTACTTTGCCAACAAAGGTCTGTCTAGTCAAGGCTATAGTTTTTCCAGTGGTCATGTATGGATGTGAGAGTTGGATGGTGAAGAAAGTTGAGCACCGCAGAATTGATGCTTTTGACCTGTGGTGTTGGAGAAGACTCTTGAGATTCCCTTGGACTGCAAGGAGATCCAACCAGTCCATCCTAAAGGAGATCAGTCCTGGGTGTTCACTGGATGGACTGATGTTGAAGCTGAAACTCCGATACTTTGGCCACCTCATGCGAAGAGTTGACTCATTGGAAAAGACCCTAATGCTGGGAAGGATTGGGGGCAGGAAGAGAAGGGGACGACACAGGATGAGATGGTTGGATGGCATCACCGACTCGATGGACATGGGTTTGGGTAAACTCCGAGAGTTGGTGATGGACAGGGTAGCCTGGCGTGCTGCGATTCATGGGGTCTCAAAGAGTCGGACACGACTGAGCGACTGAACTGAACTGAACTGAGATGGAGCTAAAAACAGAATCAGGGAACTGGCAGACCGTTCTGATGAAATTACCAGAGTGTAGCACTGAGAAACAAAAAGAAGGAAAGGCAGAATTTCTGGGGTGACAAAAACAATTCCGTATGTTAACATAATGAAAAAAATTAAAAGGTATGAAAATGTGAGTGAATCTAAAGCACTGAATCGAAACACAAAGCAGTACCATTATATGAGTTTTGTTTTTATTTTATTTAGTTAGAGTTAAATATAAATTGAAAGCATAGAAGTTGGCTTGGGAGGTGTTTACAATTCAAGTTTCCTAAGTTTCTGCAAGGAGATCAAATCAGTCCATCCTAAAGGAAATCAGTCCTGAATATTCATTCATTGGAATGACTGATGCTGAAGTTGAAGTTCCAATACTTTGGCCACTTGATGCGAAGAGCCGACTCACTGGAAAAGACCCTGATGCTAGGAAAGATCGAAGGCAGGAGGAGAAGGGGACAACAGAGGACGAGATGGTTGGGTGGTATCTCCAACGCAGTGGCCATGAGTTTGAGCAAACTCCGGGAGATGGTGAAGGACAGGGAACCCTTGAAGTGCTACAGTCCATGGGGTCACAAAGAGTCGGAGTGACTGAGTGAATGGCAACAAAATTTCCCTTTGAATTTCCCTGGTGGCTCAATAGTAAAGAATCTCCCTGCAATGCAGGAGACACAGGTTTGATCCATGGGTCGGGAAGATACCCTGGAGAAGGGAATGGCTATCCATTCCAGTATTCTTGCCTGGGAAATCCCATGGACAGAGACTGGTGGGCTACAGTCCAAGGTGTCACAATAGAGTTGGACATGATGACGTGACTAAACAACAACAACAACAAAGTTTTATTTTATAATAAAGAGAAAGAAGAAAGAAAGACTCTAATTAACTTCAGAATTTAGTAAAAACACATTTACCATTTTATCAAGATTAACTAGAATTTCTGTATATATATCAAATTTATACTTTAAATGAATACAATTTTTGTACATAAATTATACCTCAAGTAAGTTGAATAAAACAAAAATAACAAGACTTCAAAGTTTTCAAACAAAGGTGAAAAAAGTGAAATGAAGAAAAAAATAATCCAAATGAAAGTAAGAAAAAGATATAGAGATGAAACAAATGAAAATACAAAATAAGATCTCTTAATTCAAATATATGAATAATTATAAGTAATCTAAATGCTCCAGTTAAATACCAAAGACTCAGGGTTTAGCTTCAAAATCCGAGTATAAATACATGCTGTTTAAAAGATAAACAACTAAGGATACCAAAAAGTTGGTGAAAAGATTTTAAAAGATACTAGGCAAGTAACTAAAATTTATGTAACTATATCAATATTTAAAAAAAAAAAAACTTTTGCCTTAAAATCTTAGAGATAAAAACTAACTTCACTAAAAGGTTCAACTCAAAAGGAAAAGAAATCAATTTACACTTATATACAATAAATAATAAGCTCCCAAAAATATGTAATAAAAACTGACAGACATGCAAAAAGACAGAAACAAATTCACAATCATAGTGAGAAATCTTTAACACACTTTTCTCAGTAATTGATAACACAGGAATAAAAATTCATAAGGACAGAAAAGAACTTCTAAATACAATTAACAATCTTGTCCTTGTATAGGCAAATATACAATTGTGCCTAATGGGAGTGGAATGTTTTTCAAAGACATGAGAAATAGTAACAAAAGCTGACCACCTTCAAACTCATAAGATAAACCTCAAAAATTTCAAAAGATTATAATCATAAAGAGATGTCCTCTCACTGTACTACAATATGCTACAATTCAATAAAAAGATGAAAAAAATGCAAATTAAGGAGGCAACTTAAACATTACCAATGCATCAAAGAAAAAAAACCATAATGGACAAAAAGTTTCAAAACAAAGATAAAGAGAGCAATAAATAGCAAAATCTATTTGATGCAACTAAAACAGTCATTAGAGGAAAATTTGTAGCCCAAAATGTAAATATTAGAAGAGAGGACTGAAAATCACTAGATGTCTATCTTAAGTTGATAATAAAAAAGGAGAGAAAATGAAATCAGGGAAGATAAAGACATGGCACATTAAGCATATCATTTAGAAATATAGGGATTAACTTCAAAAACATATGGAAAGCTGATTGTAGGAAACAGTAGATAGGAAGGAGAAAACTTTTTTTCCAATTAAACTATGTAAAACTATTTGCTCTTTAAACTCTATCTATGCAAAAAAAAAACAACTCTATCTATGCATAATTTTAATAAAAATTTAAAACCAAATTTAAAAGAGGGGAAAAAAATAACAAAAGTCCATATGGTAAATGTCATTATGCTAATACAGATGTATGAAAGAAGAGCTGTGAAAATACAGGATTCTGATACTCTTAATATTCTGCCATCAAGAAACAAAAGGAAACAAAACTATACTTGTCACTACAAATGAATAATTATAGCTTTAAAAGCATGCGCAAGATCCCCTTGAAAAAGTCTGTTGTTAATTATGTTATTAATTTTGTTGACTTCAAATGCACTCATTTTACCTTCATCAGGCCACTGAATAGTAGCTTTAATACATCTGGAAACAAACTGGGTGGTGTTAAGGATACAAACACATCAGGTAATTTTAAGCTTCAGAGGTTGATGTTGAAAGTGACATGCAAATCCAAGTGGAAAAAGTCATAATCAATATTAATTCATTTCTGTTTAATAACTCATGATCTGCCAGTATTTGATACAATGATAGCTGAAAAGATTCTTCTAAACGCTTTCTATTTAGAACCAACCAATGATAGCTCAGTTGGTAAAGAATCTGCCTGCAATGCAGAAGACCCCGGGTCAATTCCTGGGTCAAGAAGATCCACTAGAGAAAGGAAAGGCTATCCACTCCAGGATTCTGGCCTGGAGAATTCCATGGACTGTATAGTCCATGGGGTCGCAAACAGTAGGACATGACTGAGTGACTTTCACTTTCACTTTTCACACTTTGCAAAAAAACCTACTTTTCTCTATTCCCACATCAAAACTCCTGACATTTTTATGCACAGTATATAATTCTTACATGTATATAAGACAGAGATGAAAATAGGTCATTTCTTCACAGAATAATCAATTCCTTCCCCAAATCCCTTCCACAATATTTTTTCTGTTTTGAATTGGCAGTATTTGTTATCACTGGGGGTTTAAGTGGGCACAAAAGTGTTAAAAGAGCAGCCAGATACTTCCTGTAGGTTGCACGGAAGAAAATCACCCTGCATCCTTTCCCAAATGCCTCTTCTTGCCTTCTTCTTTTTCTTTTTGACAAATATCCTCTCCTTCATTCCTGTCCTCTTTCCCGATTTCCTTTGTCCTACCCCTGATTTCAACATACCCTCCAACATCCACCAAATCTATGGGGAGTACCAAGACAGTGGGGAAGGGAGAGAGGGAGCAACTTGCTGCTTCTTCCATCCCATCCAAAGCTCATTATTTCCCAAAGAAAAACCTGAATAATTAGAACTGTGAAATGTAAACATTAGCTAGCAAGTACTTCTCTATTTTTATCTCTCAATAGCTTCACATTTAAGTCTTTTTCCTTAAGCAACTGGAAATTAAGTGTGAAACTTGGGGGAAGGGGTTTACATAAGTAAATCCAAGATTATATGATTCAAACCCTTCATTTTATAGTTTAAGATCCTGGGCAGTTTCAGGAACCCACAAGTGAGCAGGAGAGTGAGTGCAAAAAACTAGATCTACTACTTGCCATCAATTCAATCAGCTTTATCATTTAATAGCTGTGCGATCCAGGTTGTATATTATACTGTAGTAAGTAAATGAGGACTTGTTGTTGTTCAGTCACCAAATTGTGTCTGACTCTTTGCGACCCCATAGACTGCAACACACCAGGCTCCCCTGTTCTTCATTATCTCTCCGAGTTCGCTCAAACTCATGTCCATTGAGTTGGTGATGCTATCTAACCATCTCACCCTCTGCAGCCCCCTTCTCCTTTTGCCTTCAATCTTTTCCAGCATCAGGGTCTTTTCCAAAGAGTCGGCTCTTTGCATCAGGTGGCCAAAGTACCGGAGCTTCAGCTTCAGCATCAGCTCTTCCCTATGAATATTCAGGGACGATTTCCTTCAGGATTGACTGGTTTGATCTCCTTGCTATGCAAGGGACTCTCAAGAGTCTTCTCTAGCACCACAGTCCAAAAGCATCAATTCCTTGGTGCTCAGCCTGCTTTATGGTCCAACTCTCTCATCCGTACATGACTACTGGAAAAACCATAGCTTTGACTAGATGGACTTTTGTCAGCAAAGTGATATCTCTGCTTTAACACACTGACTAGGTCTGTCATAGCTTTCCTTTCAAGAAGCAAGCGTCTTTTAATTTGATGGCTGCAGTCACCATCCACAACAATTTTGGAGCTCAAGAAAAAAAAATCTGTCACTGTTTCCACTTTTCCCCCTCCTTGCCATGAAGTGATAGGACCGGATGCCATGATCTTCATTTTTTTGAATATGAGTTTTAAGCCAGCTTTTTCACTCTCATCTTTCACCCTTATCGAGAGGCTCTTTTGTTCCTCTTCACTGTCTGCCATTAGAATGGTATCATCTGCATATCTGAGTTTATTGATATTTCTCCTGGTAATGAAGTCTTTAAGTTGCTTCATAAGGAGAGTGACTTCTTGTCAACATTTCTTAGAAACAACTTCCAGCTGTCCTCTTTCCCTGACATTCCATGATTATATGGTGACTATTACGAAAAACAATTCAACTAGCACAGACTATATTTTTAATTAAGTATTTTCTCTCATCTCCGTTTCAGAAATGCCATTCTAACGATTTTTAAAAGTTAATAAAAACTATGTCAATTATTTTGATTAAAAAAATGATGAAAAAATTTTAAAGCTAGTCCAAAATTTAAATGGTCTACTTCTCTCATTTTACAGATAGCAGTTTCTCATTTTGCAGCTCAGGATGTTGAAATAATTCTCCAAAGTCACTCAGAAAAGCAATGCTACTTTCATCTTTTAGAAATGAAATGCAGAAAGAAAAGAGTGATTATGGGCCTAAGAAAAACAGAACTCTTTCTTAAAATGAGTTAAGATGCTGAATTGTCTATATTTATACCTGAAAATCATCAACAAGCTCAGGGAAAAGGTGTTCATACATTTTAAGTTCTTCTATTTTTCGTCCTGGTTCTTGCTGGGGTTTTAGTTTGTTAATATCCGTTTCAATATCATCATTCTGAAATAATAAAAATGGAATGTCATTAATTAAGAAAAATACATTTCATATTTAAAGTTTCCAAATTATTAATTACATGCACATAGAGAATAATCACTACAGAAAGAAAGGCTGCATTAATTTCACTGTAAAATAAAATTTGCTTATATTTTTTGGTTATTGTATTATTGTTGTCTTGGTTGTTTTGTTTTGTTTTCTTTTAATCATAGATTATTCTAACATAATACAGTATTTGGGCTCCTCAAGATAGAAAAACTAACATCAAGATCAATACTAAACTATGCTCCTTGCCCCCAATCTCACTAACTGCCATCATTTTGCTCAGATTAAAGGGCAGTAAAACTTCAGAAAACTAAACTGAAAAACCTAAGTATATGATGGTGGCGGTGATAATCAAAATAACTTTTATCAAATAATGAAAATAAGTGAGGCAATATGCTAAGGATTTTACCTTATGATCTAATTTAATCTGCATAAGAATACTGTAAAGCAGTATCATCATCTCCATTTAACTAAAGAAGAGACTGAAGTACAGAGAGGTTAAGTGGCTTGCAAACAGGAGCAGAATGTAATATCAATCAGTGATTTCAAAGAATACACTGTTAGCCAACATAATGCACTGCCTCAAGAGAGAGCAATGGTTATCACACAGTCTTATATTCCATGGTCAATAAAGTTCTCTTAGAAAAGATTCAGTATCATCATTCACTCTGCTGTTCAGGGAAAAAAACACTGAGGAGCGAAACAACAGCTGGAAATGATTTCCATGTCTCTTTGGGCAAAAAAAATAGAGGGTAAATGTAAAGAAATATGACCTCATAGGAACAGGATATGAACCTAGGATCAATCTGATCCAGGATCAATCTGATCTGTACCTGTATAAGGAGATAATATACATCATGATGGAAAGATAAATGTCAGTTACCTACTATCCAAGCTAGCTTCTAGGACCCTTAACAACTCTGGCCTAACATAAATACAAATCCATCATTACTAGTGTTGATGATTAAAGAAAGACAGTAAGAGTAAACTATTTATTTTTCAGATTTAAATTCATTCTACTGTCAATCCTTAAAATGCTTTATATACATGTATCTGATTATATTTATATGCTGTCATATTAACAAGTAATTTAAAAAAGAAAAATATACTATGTATTTCCCATATCTCATAATAACGAGTTTAGCTATTACTTCTTTAACCAATAAAATTATTTTTCCCATTGCCATAAATAATAAAGACTAGTTTTATTTAAAGAGCATCATATTAATTACTGTATCATTATACATAAAATATGTAATTTCATATATCCTTAAACTATGCATTGAAGAACCCAAAATATGTAATTTTCTTGATTAGCATCTATTAAAGTAGATAATACTTTCAAAATAATTAAAAAAACTTTAAAGATATTCCTTTCTCTAAACACACTAACAGTCCAATATTCAGTATTATTTTATGATGATATAGCTTTACAAAGTGGCCATTTAAAAAAAATTTTTTTAATTTACCTGTAAAACAGGCATAGTGAGGAAAGAAAACTACTTTCAGAAGTCAACAGCAAAAAAATTTGTGTTTTGGTTTGGGGAAAAACAAAGATAAAGAGCTCCTGACACATTCAGAAAAAATAAACCTCCTACTTTTTAAAGTTCTTCTAAAATTAAGGAGGGAAAAAAAGAATACATTGAAGTTTATAAACTGACGAGTTCTGGCAATCTGAAGACAAATCTTCTAGAACCTCCAAATTTCTATAAATTTTCCAAACTCTGAAAAATCTAGGGCAAAGAGAATGGAATCACTACAGGTTTAACATCTGTGTTCAAGTGTGATTGCAGTCTCTACGACTGATAACCTTTCTGTGTCTTTGGTTTCCAGTTATCAACCCTGTAAAGTGGAGGTAGTAATACCACATACCCTACAGGATTTAATGACTACTATACGCATACCCGGACACAGTTCAGTTCCAGACCACCACAAAAAAACAAATGTCGCAATAAAGCAAGTCTGGTGAATTTTTGGTTTTCCAATACATATAAAAGTTATGTTCACACTATGCTGTGGTCCATTAAGTGTTTGATACATAACGTCTAAAAAAACCAATTAATACCCTATTTAAAAATATTTAATGCTAAATAATTACAATCAAAATCACTGGTCACAGATCGCCATAACAAATATCAATATATTAATAATGAAAAAGTTTGAAACATTGTAAAACTACAAAAAAATGTGAC
The DNA here is from genome assembly GCF_054371585.1 of Giraffa tippelskirchi. NCBI lineage: Eukaryota > Metazoa > Chordata > Mammalia > Artiodactyla > Giraffidae > Giraffa > Giraffa tippelskirchi. The sequence continues at coordinate 195,415,599 of NC_137275.1, forward strand.
ACAGAGACATTAAGTGAGCAAATGCTGCTGGAAAAATGGCACCAATAGACTTGTTCCACATAAGGTTGCCACAAACCTTCTCCAATTTGTTAAGAACACAGTATCTGCAAAGCAAGATAAAGCAAAGTGTAACAAAACAAGGTATGTCTATACATGTAAGGCACATGGACTAGCACAGGACTATGTGTTCAATAAATTCAATCTATTACTTTTTCTTTTTACTATAACTGCTGTGTTAAGGTAAAATGGGGGAAATGTGAGCAATCTCAAATACCCTAGTGAGTAATACTGCCAATAACTCTTTTTTGTAGATGTGAATGCCAAAAGGAAATCTGCGGAAATGTTCTAAATTAAAGGAGACTTAAGAGATAAGATAATTAAATGCAATACCTGATGCTAGGTCCTGTACTGGAGAGGAAAAAAAAATCTTATAAAGGACATTATTAGATCAGCTAACAAAATGGAGTGTGGATGGCAGAAAAGATAAAAATGATATTATCACTTTAAATGTATTAAGCTGGTGACTGTATTGGGTTATATAGGAGAGAACAGCCAGTCCTCCATATCCATATGCTGCCATTCCTCAGATTCAATCAACCATGGACTGAAAATATTAAAAAAACACAATTCCAAAGAGTAAAACATGAATTTGTGGCATGCCAATAACTATATACACAGCATTTACATTTTACTTACAACTATTTACATAGTATTTACATATTATTAGGTATTATAGGTAATCTAAAGATGACAAAGTATATGGGAGTACGAGCATAGGTTACATGCAATTACTTTGTCATTTTATATAAGGAAATTGAGCATCTGTGGATTTTGGTATCCAAGGTGGGTCCAGGGACCAATTCACCCCAGGACACTGAGAGATGACTATATCACTGTCCTTAGGAAATACACACTAATATATTTAAGGATAAACAACCATGATATATAAGGTATGTTACTTACTATCAAATGATTTTTTAAAAATTTTAAAATATATATTTATGCATATACATTGACAATTTCCAAGCAGGAAAATAAGTATCACTGTTATAAATTTCTATTGAGTTCTACTTCTCTACCAATTTCCATTTTCACATCTGTAGATCACAACGTCTGTAGATATTTTTAATAAGGACCCTGAGCCAGAAAAATTAAATTATACTCAGAATACTCTGTTTTTAACAGACATGGAAACATACATAAAAGAAAGGTTTCCAACAAAATACAAAACTTTAAATTATAAACTTAGTATTAATCTACAAAATTTTACCATCTCTAAACACTCATATCCCAAAGAATCCAAACAGTTGATTTTAATATACCTCCTGTTATCTAAGGAACACTTTATATACAGAATGTAAACTCTCCTGACCTGTCCTAACTCAGATTCTACCAGTTCCTTCACTGTATCAAATCCAGAACCACCAACATACAGTTACCCGAGATTTTTCGCCTTGAACATCAGAGCCTGTGGCTTCCCTGGTAGCTCAGATGGTAAAGAGTGCCTGCAGTGCAGGAGAACCAGGTTTGATCCCTGGGTCGCGAAGATTCCCTGGAGAAGGAAATGGCAACCCACTCCAGTATTCTTGCCTGGAAAATCCCACGGATGGAGGAGCCTGGCAGGCTGCAGCCCATGGGGTCACAAAGACTCGGACACGACTAAGCAACTTCACTTTCTTTTCAGAGCCTGCACTGTTTTTCTTCTTTGTAGCTTCTTGACGCCAGGATGCATACCATCATGTTTTCTAAACTGGCTACCTTTACAATTTTGCCAAAGCTTGCCTTGGTTATCACATAAAACTGGTTCTGCATCTGTTGTTAACATAGAAATCTCCTTCCAATATCTTAGACTCTATCTCCGAAGACAGTCAAATACTCGGTGTGAACCAATTTCAATGTAGCATTTCAAGACAAAAAGGCCCAAGGAGACAAGAGTCAAACAAACTCCTTCTGCCCGCAAAAGGTACTAAAAGCTAAACAGCTGAAAAATGAAGGAATTAAACAGATGTTTTTCTACAAACACTAAAATGGCCCCGTCTACCACTTAATAAAGCAAAATAAGTTGTGACTCAAAACACTTTTATTCAAACTTAGATTTCCTTAGACTTTAAAATCTACGTCAGAAAGGTTAGATAAAATCCCTCTGGTCAGAGAGAGCAAAGATATCTTATTTTAAGGCCCTTTTCAGACAATGTATTTAAAGCAACATTATTTTCCTTTCAATAGCTTAGTGTCCACAGTTATTCATGATAAACAAGATGTGGATAAAACAAATTAATCTACTGTTCCCTGATAGCTCAGTTGGGAAAGAATCCACCTGCAATGCAGGAGACCCCAGTTCGATTCCTGAGTCGGGAACATCTGCGGGAGAAGGGATAGGCTACCCACTCCAGTATTCTTGGGCTTTCTTTGTGGCTCAGCTGGTAAAGAATCTGCCTGCAATGCAGGAGACATGGGTTCGATTCCTGGGTTGGGAAATCCCCTGGAGAAGGGAAAGGCTACCCACTCCAGTATTCTGGCCCGGAGAATTCGGGCAGAGTCAGACACGACTGAGCGACTTTCATTTTCAATAGCTATATATATCCACCCAACCTTTTTTCTACAACTGTGTATACATTCATAAAATTGACTGAAAACAGAAATTTATACCAACCTTAAAATTTTGATCTAGGTCATCTTCATTTTCAGTTTCATTTTCGGCTTCTAAATCAATATCATTGTTGTCATCACTTTCATCTACCACGTCATCCACTGTGATACAAAATGTGCTATAAGTAGGTCAGAGGTAAGCATTCTATAACATGCACATCCAAAAGTAGAATGTTATACATATGCAGCACCAGTATCTCAATTACTAAAGGAAAAGTAAATTACATTTTCTTATTAAAAAATGTCTCTAATGTTGTCCCAGGTGTTGAAAAACCTATGAGATGAAGTGAAAATACTTCAAAATTTGGAAAAGTACTCTAAAAATGTATGGGCTTTTTTATTAATGTTGGCAAGTTCTAAAAAATTAATGTCTTATATTGCAACAGCCTGAATGAAACATCTTGTTTCTCATTTATGAAACATTTCAGTAACTACTTTCATTCACTTACAATTCACTTCTCATTTATTTCCCTCAATGACTGCCATGTACCATGCACTGTGTTGTTTGCTGGGAATTTTTTAAAAGATGTGTAAATGCAGTCTCTGCCCTCAGGGAACTTATGAAGTTAAATAGAGAAAGACTAAAAATAATTTTAATATAAAAGATATATGTTAATGAAGGCACATACTTAAAAATGCCATGGGAAAAAAAGGGATGGGAAGTAAATACAAACTGCTTAGGACCAAGATTATTAGTGATCACTTCACAAAACAAGTAGTAAGCAGTATCTTAGAGGAAAATACAGCAGCTTTCTGGGTGAACTTAAGAGTGTGTGAGTGTGGCTTTTAAGAAGAAGAAATGATAACCCGAAAATAAATTTAATGATATCTTTGGAAAATAATAAGTTAATCATGACTTAACTTGTATGCTCGAGAAAGTACTAGGAAAAGCAAAGAAGAATGAGAAAGTGAAGGGTATGAGAGGCCAAGCAGTTTAGATTTTCACCCAATGGAAGACAAGTACCAAGGATTTTTAAGAGGAGAATGGTTCAAGTTAAGACTTTTGAAAAGATCACTCTGACAGGCATGAGAAACAGAACACATATGTTGGAGGGGACCAATGAACAGAGGAAAAGACAATAACTACCTGGACCAATACAGTAGTAATGAGGATGAAGAACAAACATACGTTAGAGAAAGCCCAGGAAATAGAATGCAAAAAGCCCAGGAAATAGAATGCAAAAGCCCAGGAAATAGGATGCAAAAGCCCAGGAAATAGAATGCAAAAATCCATGGGGGCATTGATGCGGGGGGACACAAGGAAAGAAGCTTAGAGGAGAGCTCTGAGAAGACTCCTGTAAGCAAACGAGTGCATTAGGACAAAGTAGAGAATATTTTTAAAGAATATGTTGCCAAACTTGGCTCTTATTTTTTATTCTATTGAGAAATAACTGACAAATATAACTGCATATATTAAAAGTGTAAGATGTGATGATATATGGTAAAATGGTAAATCATGGTAAAATGACTGTTAAGAGGAAGATAATACCTCCATCATTTCACATGGCCAACACTGTTAACACTTTGTGTGTGTGTGCACACGTACATGTGGTGAGAATGCTTAAGATATACTTGCAGAAACTTTCAAATACATAATGCCATATTAACTAGAATGGGAAAGGCTAGCAATCTCTTCAAGAAAATTAGAGATAACAAGGGAACATTTCATGCAAAGATGGGCTCAATAAAGGACAGAAATAGTATGGCCCTAACAGAAGCAGAAGATATTAAGAAGAGGTGGCAAGAATACACAGAAGAACTGTACAAAAAAGATCTTCATGACCCAGATAATCACGATGGTGTCATCACTCACCTAGAGCCAGACATCCTGGAATGTGAAGTCAAGTAGGCCTTAGAAAGCATCACTACAAACAAAGCTAGTGGAGGTGATGGAATTCCAGTGGAGCTATTTCAAATCCTGAAAGATGATGCTGTGAAAGTGCTGCACTCAATATGCCAGCATATCTGGAAAACTCAGCAGTGGCCACAGGACTGGAAAAGGTCAGTTTTCATTCCAATCCCAAAGAAAGGCAATGCCAAAGAATGTTCAAACTACTGCACAATTGCACTCATCTCACACGCTAGTAAAGTAATGCTCAAAATTCTCCAAGCCAGGCTTCAGCAATACGTGAACTGAGAACTTCCAGATGTTCAAGCTGGTTTTAGAAAAGGGAGAGGAACCAGAGATCAAATTGCCAAATCCTATGGATCATCAAGAAAGCAAGAGAGTTCCAGAAAAACATCTATTTCTGCTTTATTGATTATGCCAAAGCCTTTGACTGTGTGGATCACAATAAACTGTGGAAAATTCTGAAAGAGATGGGAATACCAGACCATCTGACCTGTCTCTTAAGAAACCTGTATGCAGGTCAGGAAGCAACAGTTACAACCGGACATGGAACAACAGACTGGTTCCAAATAGTAAAAGGAGTACGTCAAGGCTGTATATTGTCACCTTGCTTATTTAACTTATATGCAGAGTACATCACGAGAAACACTGCGCTGGAGGAAGCACAAGCTGGAATCAAGATTTCCAGGAGAAATATCAATAACCTCAGATATGCAGATGACACCACCTTTATGGCAGAAAGCGAAGAAGAACTAAAGAGCCTCTTGATGAAAATGAAACAGAGTAGAGTGAAAAACTTGGCTTAAAGTTCAACATTCAGAAAACTAAGATCATGGCATCTGGTCCCATCACTTCATGGCAAATAGATGGGGAAACAGTGGAAACAGTGCCAGATTTTATTTTGTGGGGCTCCAAAATCACTGCAGATGGTGATTGTAGGCATGAAATTAAAAGATGCTTACTCTTTGGAAGGAAGGTTATGACCAACCTAGATAGCATATTTAAAAGCAGAGACATTACTTTGCCAACACAGTCAAGGCTATGGTTTTTCCAGTGGTCATGTATCGATGTGAGAGTTGTACAGTGAAGAAAGCTGAGTGCTGAAGAATTGATGCTTTTGAACTGTGGTGTTGGAGAAGACTCTTGAGAGTCCCTTGGATTGCAAGGAGATCCAACCATTCCATCCTAAAGGAGATGAGTCCTGGGTGCTCATTGGAAGGACGGATGTTGAAGCTCAAACTCCAATACTTTGGTCACCTGATGCGAAGAGTTGACTCATTGGAAAAGACCTTAATGCTGGGAAGGATTGGGGGCAGGAGGAGAAGGGGACAACAGAGGATGAGATGACTGGATGGCATCACTGACTCAATGGACATGGGTTTGGGTAAACTCTGGGATTTGGTGATGGACATGGAGGCCTGGCGTGCTGCGATTCATGGGGTCGCAAAGAGTCGGATACGACTGAGCGACTGAATTGAACTGAACTGAAATGATTAACAGCAGTTAGTCCTGGATAAACAAAGGAGGAAATGATATTTGGAAAAAGAATTGTTAGGGAAAAAGAAGGAACTGAATTCAGAAAAGCCTACCGCAAACAAGAAAGACAACTCCTTGGATAGGAAGAAGGGAAAATGCAGCTCAACATCAGAGAGAAAACAGGTTTTTAATTTTTATTCAAACCTGTCAAATATCTTCCTTTCTAGGTATTTTCCTTTGGTTTCATACTCCAGATGTGAAATGCCATATAGCTTAGAGTATCTAAGACCTTCTTTTCTATTCCAATGATCTATTTTTATACTATCAGCACTAAAAATCAATTATTACATTAATAACTTAATCTCACAACTAAAAGCAGGGACTATAAATCATCCTTGTCAATTTTCAAAATGTTCTTGGTTCATTTATAGTAAAGACAAAGTTACAGGGGGAAAAAAACTAAAATGGCTATCAATAGGAAACCAGTTAGATAAATTATACAATATTTGTATGATTTGGAATGTATATTCCAATAGGATTTATTTTGTTGGTCCTATTGCTCTTAAAAATGTGATCTTTCCCTTCGTGTTTTCTAATGGTTATTGTGTGTGTATGTGTATCAAATTCATACACAAATAAACATACACATGCACCTGAAGGAAAGCTAGTGAATTTTATTCACTTATCTTATAAACAGTACTTCACTTATCTTTTATTTGGTCTAAGATACATTTTATAATTGATTTGCTTTGGTTTTCTACATAAACAGCAACAGACACTGTCCTCCACAGACACTGATATAACTTTATCTCACTCTTTTAATGGTTAGTATCTTTCCTTTCCCTGTCTTACTGATCTCACTAGAGCTTTTAAAACAATGTTAACTAATAATGGTTGAGAGAGGCTTCCTCTAACACTTCATAACTATTTGTGATGTTGGTTACTGATCTGAGTTAGATAATACTCAGCCAGCTTGGAAAATAGTCCTTGATTCATTAAGAAATTTAATCTGGAACTAACAATAATTTTTATCAACCCCTTTCATGGCATTTATTAAGATAATCACTGTTTTTCTTCCTTTGACATATTGATAAATTGTCATTAAAGTCTAAATATTACAATAAACTTACTTTCTAAAATGATCCTTATGTTGTCAAAGTGTCTTATACCTGAAAATGCTGCTCAATTCAATTTGCTAATATTTTAGATTTTTATATTTATCTTCATTAGTGACAATGATCTGTAAATTGTTTCCGGTTTTGATTTCAGCATCGTACTAGTTTCTAAACTTCTCTTTGTTTCCTATGCTCTGGAAAATCAAGTATGGGAAAATTTCTTGAAGGTTGAGAGAAATAACCTACTGTTTGATATCTTCACTGAAGACAACTTGATTGCATACTCAGTTGCAGGTTTTCTACTATGTAAGTCAATTTTGAGTGAAAGTCGCTCAGTAGTGTCCAATTCTTTGCAACCCCATGGGACTACACAGTCAATGGAATTCTCCAGGCCAGAATACTGGAGTGGGTAGCCTTTCCCTTCTCCAGGGGATCTTCCCAATCCAGGAATTGAACCCAGGTCTCCCAAATTGCAGGTGGATTCTTTACCAGCTGAGCTACAAGGGAAGCGCAAGAATACTGGAGTGGGTAGCCTATCCCTTCTTCAGAGGATCTTCCCGACTTAGGAATCAAATCGGGGTCTCCTGCATTGCAGGTGGATTCTTTACCAACTGAGCTATCAGGGAAGCCCGAGCCAATTTTAGTTATTTATATTTCCATAAAATATTGTCCATTTCAAATATATTTTCAAATGTATTAACAGGAGGTATCTTTAGCATCCACTTAGATTGACTGGCTCTCCTCTATATAACTTACCAAGAACTTAAGGCATATTAAAATCACTGACTAATGCTGTGTTTCTATCAATTTATCCTTATTATTTAAATAATTATAGCTTTATCTATCTTTGTTTTAGTATTTGGCACACACTATTATCTGCTGCTGTTGCTGCTGCTAAGCATAAAATCGTCTTTGCTATCTTGTTTTAAACATTTTGTTCTGCATGTATATATTGTAGGGTAGTAATGTCTTCCTCACCTGTTTTGAGCTGGAAATAACAGATATACAGTTGCCAATCTGTTTAAGAGTTCAATCTTACTATTTTAAGAGTTTCCAGGATCTATCAGCTACTTAGATTTTGTTTTTAACCCAATCAGAGAGTCTCTTTTTTTTACTGGGAGTATTTTATCCATTTAGATATCTTATTACTGAAACTGATTTGCTTGTTCTTGCTTTGCATTCAGCATTCTCAGGATTTTGTACACCTTTGAAGTTTTCTTGCTTTTCTATAGCAGTGATGGATGGACTGCTTCAAGAATTTTTTTCCAAGAAAAACATGCACATAATTTTATATAGAATTTCAAAGGGTTCTTAATCTCTCAACTGGGAACTTAGTCCGGAACTGGACTTAGTCTAGAGACTAAGAACCATGGATTCCTATGGTTCGGTAGATCCTAGTCTATAGATCTCTCTTCTAGATGTTACTTTTATATTTTAAAACACATATTTGGGCCACTATTTCTATAATTACCATTTTACAAATATAGCAATATTAGAATATTGAGAAATATATGAATATAAATTATAAAAAGACCCAGTTTGTGATAGCCATATATTATCTTTCATCAAAAATTAGTTGATATATTTCAAAATAACAGTAGAACAACTATTTAGTGTTACATAATTTAACAATTTGTAATGTTAAATACAATTACTCTACTACCATGTCTTCTGCACGCCTGATTTCTTAATTCATCACTAGTCTGGCTGGAGTCATATTTCATGTAATTACTTCAGAAAGGAGACCTGGGCAATATGCATCTGTACCCTTGCATACCTAAGAATATGTCACCTTGACATATGAGTGGCAACTAATAAGGGTTCAGAAATCTTGAGTAAGAACTCTTTTCCTTCAAATCTCCATAGAGGCTGCCTCACTATCTTTTGGCATTCAATGTTCAAGAGAATAAGTCTTGTGGCCAGTTCAATTCATTCACTAACAAATGTTAAATGCACATTCATTATGTCTCATGCAATCTAATGGATGGTGAGGATAAAATGAAGGAAAAAAACAACAGTTTTATCTTCATGGAATTTACAGTCTAACTGATGAAGATAAAAAATAATGAAAACTGATAAATGTAATAAAGCCTGATATGTGAGAAAGTGATGAAGAGGAGAAAAATGGTGTTTTCCTTATGTCTATGCAAATGTCATTAGAACCCTTCTCTCACATCTTCTCCCCAAAGGCTTGTTAGTTGATGTAAGTAACCATCTCTAGTTCAGTGATACATCAGTCTGACCCTCAATCCAGAGCCAGAGGTACTGCATTTCATAAGAGGGTGAATTAGAGCTGACATTCTTCTTTAATCTATTCTTTTCTCCACCATGTTTGTTGCATATCTTATGTTTATTCCATGAGAATGTTCCTTTTATCTAGTTTTCAGATTCAGTACAGTTTTTTTTTCCCCTATGTATAAAGTCTATTTAAGTGGAATAAGAATGGAATGGAATTAGATCACTACTTTCACTTAGCTATCTTTAATCAAGTCCCAGACTTAGTCTTGGACTTTTATACCTTTTAAAAGAAGTTTGTAAATAATCCATTTTGATATTCTGTGTAGACTAAACTACTTTAATAACTACTTTAGAAATGAAATCATAAGAATATACCCTGCGATATAGCAACGATAAAAAAACTAATTAAATTTACTTAAAAATTATCTTAAATCACTTACTTCAAAGAATGGCTTTTAATTATAAATAAAAGATCTTTTGGTTTTTTTTAAAAAGTGATCAACTAACGAGGAAATACCTTAGAAATCTTAATAGCCTAGATTACTTTCTCTTTTTAATTTGCTAGCTCTTATCAAAAAAATTCTGCTTTTTTGTCCTCACATTAAGATGTGTAAACTCTTACTTCCTTTGCTATGTACACAGTATTGTACCTAAATGACAAAGATTCAATTTATGATAATTTCGTATTTTCTATCAGGTAAGTAATGGTGCAAGTTTTGTTGAACATAAACTGTAACTTGTTTGGTGATTAGGCATTTTAACTTTTAAAAATGAAGTTCATTAAAAAGCTACAAATGTAAGCTCAAATATAATTATCTAAACATTTATAAGAATGTTTATACATTCTTATAATTTGAAAATTTACATAAGCTATCAAATACTGTTTCTACGTGGTGCGGACAGTTTTTCACAATTCACATTTACACATATGTAGCATATCCCACATTCCTTCCCTTAATCCCTCAACCTTAATTTCTTATATTTGAAGAAATATTTATTAATTAAAAAGTAATCTGAAAGCATATCATGTTCATTAAAGCCTTCCTTTGCTAGGGAGAGGAACCAAACCAAAAACAGATAAAGTCACACAATTCCAGTAACCACCAGAAGCCAGCAAGAAGCATGTGGTCCTACCTTCAGGAGGTAAACTGTAGAGCTGGGCCACAGGTCCAGTCACAGGAATAACAGGTAACTGGAAATGGAAAGAACTTTTAATCGTTGGGAGTGGCAGGCGATTTTTAGGAAAGCATTTCCTCATTATCAGACTGGAGGTGTTGACAAGAGGATCAAGGGTCCTTACTGCCAAACATTCCTGTTTTATAAGAAAAGAAAAAAAAAAAAAGATAATGTGCCTTTAGTGAATAAGTGAAACAATTTTACATTACTTCAGAAAATAATGGGTTAATAATTTTCAAAAGGCAAATATCACAAAACCCAATATTTTTAACATAATTATAAAGTAGCTTTGACTAATCTGAAATATCTCTTTGTAAGAACCTCATATGGCAAATTTGGCAGCAATTTTCCTCACACATCTTAACTTAGCAGAAATCAGTACCATGTTTGGTTCCAGAAGTCACCAAAGCACTAATACCTATGAGTGGCTTAGGGAGCATTTTAGCAAGCCTAGGGCATAAAATAAAAATTTAATGGAAAAAGAAAAAAAGAAGAAAAATTCACAAATTAAGAAAGGTATAAGAAATAAAAAGGAACGTGTATTTAGCTCAGCCTTTCTCAAAATTCTATCAGTTATCATGCATAGCACCTCTAATAAATTAGCTGTTCGACTTAGAAAAGAATAGCCTTAAAATCACAATTTTAAGTTTTAAGAATTTAATTTACTATCCTGGTATCTAATCTTAAGAAGGGCTCTTGAATAGGACATTTGAAACTATTTCATATAACACTGTTATTATTATTGACAATTGACACTTAGATGCCTTTAAATGGCACTTTGATAACCTGTGCAATTTTCAATAGAAATCTTCACATCTGACCTGTCAAAATAGCTGAAAAACTAAGACTCAGAAATGTGAAGTGGCATAAACCATCACCCAATCTCTCCTCATATACTGTCTATTTTAGGAATAGTAAAAATAAGTGCATATGATTGAACTACAATAGAAAAAGCTGAGTTAACATAAAATGTGTATTCACGTATCTTAACTACTCCCACAAAAAGATTAGTTGTCGTGTGTAAGACCAAGAGGGCACAATCAAGATGATTGGCTGGAATTTTCAAGAAGACAGATTTCATTCTAATAACTAAAGTCTTGGAAAAATAAAAGGGTTACTTTGCAACATCCCCACTCCCCATCATCGAGAACCTTCTACAGATGCTAGAATACTGTTGAGAAGGTTTATGCATATGATGGCGGGCAGATTTTGTACCTTCATTATTTAAAAATATTCTCTCCAGAAAAAAGACACAGAGAACACTCACAAATAACATACCTCCCTTATCAGTCATAAAGGATTCATGAATATTTATGAAAGGAACATACAAAACTGAGTATAGATAACAGCACACCTTAGAAAACGTGGCTATATGGAATCCATTCCTGTCCATGGAAGAGATTTATACATCTTCCTTCTACCTACGGGGGAAAAAAATCTCATCTTGCAGAGATACACACTAAGTACTTTCTCGAACTTAGTCTAAGGTCACATGTGAGAAATGATTGTGCCTTTTGGTTTTCAAATTTTTTAAATATATTTATCATACTATGTATTTTTAGAAATACTAAGTTTTCTTAAGAACCAAATCCTATCATTAATAGATAATCATAATAACAGGAAGAAAATTAAAAACTTACTTGTGAAGTGTTATAAAGAATTTTCATCCCATTGGCATCAATAAATGCTTTTCTTCCCAACTTGATGTTCGTAACACTTTTTAAACTCTGTAAAATTCCTTTTCGAATGAGCATGTTTCTATGCCGATTATCATGGCGGTGCCAATCTACATAAATTGTTAAAAGGACTTGGACATATCCTCTGTCTACAGCTCTCCTGGCATTAGTTTCTTTAACAAAAGAAAATTGAAAAAGAATATTTTTAAAATAATAAGAGACACTGGTAAATCAAATTGAAAACATAACCATAATATTGTAATGAATTCTTATAATTCCTTTTTTCCAAGAAAAAATATGGCAACCACATATTTCAGTATTTTTTAGGTAACAAAATAAATATGACAAGTTCCAGATAGCAAAGTATAATTGTCCATAAATCTGCCTATCTATTGTTTTGAGGTAAATAAATATCAAAATATCTTTAATACAATTAAGGTTGTATCTTTCCAAATGTTAATACTAATGAAACTTTCATATATTTTAAAACCTATTAATATACTAACTTTGATTACACCAAAAGGAATATATAAGCCTTTAACTTACTAGTTGTGACTATGATTTTCTTAAAAGCCACTATCATTATTGCAACTCCCATTACAATCTTTGTGTGAGATTACCTTTGTATGTAAGCACACTCTATTTTGTGTCTAGAAGAGCTAGTTTGCTAAGGTGTGGTTATCAGGCAAAGCAAACTAGCTCTTCCAAACACACGATAGAGGTATTAAAGACCTTTCACATAAGAAAGCATCCTTCCTACCCCCGTGAGCTCCTCCCAGCTCTCTAATATCAGAACTATATAATGTCTAAGAGGGCATTAAGAAGTTTGTTGATCTCAGTGTCTTTACCTATGTTTTAGGTGTGTATTAGCACATTTAAAACTAGTATTGCAGGCAACTAAAAGCAGCACAGCCTTACTGCTGCATTATCTTAATGTTCATGCCATGAGCCTGGCATTTTATAGGTAAACACAGATGAGGAAGAGACTGGTATTTCTAACTAAACAACCTCAGGTGAGTTGGTATCACATTCTCTTGCACTCTTATCATTGGCACACCCATGTGGTGCTGGGTGGCGATCTATAAAAAGTTCAAATAGATCTAACTAACAATACTTTCATGTATTTTAAACATATATATATATGTATATACATAAATATATTTTGTTTACACCAGTTGGAATATATTTCTTTAGCTTACTAGCTTTTTAATATCACCAACAATACTTAAAAGATATTACTATTGTCATGTCTTAAAAGAATGATTCTCTTAAAAGACATTACAATCACTGAAACTCCTATCACAAACTGTGTTTCCAGTGGAATTTCCAAAAGCCTAAATGGTATTTATGAGAAATATTTAAATTCTTCATTGAAGATCAAATAAGAAACCTGCCCATGACACAAACACAGTGAGTGACCCTTAAGAGAAGTACAAAGCTATCTGCAATCCAGAGTCATTCTACTTGTCAGTTACTTTTTTACCAGATATGTTTGCCTACCATCCTCCTCTGAAGGAGAAGAAGAGAGGGAGTAAAAGAAAGATTATATTTAAAACTGAAGATATCAGCATTTCAGTCATTTTAGGTTACTGATTTCTAGAAACCCTTGAAACTTATGTTTTAGTTTTTCCTGACTTAGAATTAGTGACTTTGCCATCAGTGATTCTGCAAATTAGTAAGCTTTAACAAAAATTTAGTTTAATGGCTATTTTAATCTACTCTAAATCAAAAATATATGCCTATATTAATTTAAAAGTTAATGTTTAAATGCCTTGAGCAACAAAGGCAGGGTGGACACATCAAAGCAAGGCTACAGATATCTCTGAAATTAATCCAAGTATTCTAATCTTGGTCTACAGTTTATCACATCATATATGAAAACAAAGCTATACAGCTAATCTAATTGAATACTACACATTCAAAGGACAAAACTGTCAACTGAATATAGCAGCTATAATACTAATACCTAAGGTTATTTTTAATTTAATAAATCTTATCAAATATCAGATTTTCAATCAATTAATCATTTGTTACTATTCTTCTCATAATTCAAACTTAAGGGCAAGTTGGTCTCACCCTTGATAGACAGTTTTGGAGTAAAATAATATCAAAAGCCATCAACATAGATCTTTAGGATTGAATGTCATCCTAGTTAAATACAATGTTAATTTAATCAACCAGTGAGAATAGGAGTGCTAACAAAATTAATATTTAAAATATATTTTAAAAATTAAAATATAGATACTGAGTATCATGGAGAGACAGAACCACATAATGTAGATGGTTACTCTCCAGAAGCAACGTATGATACATTTCCTCCAACATTTCAATTTCAAAGATTAAAAAAACAATGCTTTAGTTTCTAAATGCATTCAATAAACTCTAAATTTACATTAAGTCATTTTTAATGTTATAAATCTGAATTTATGGTGAAATAAAATTTCTAATAAGGAAGTTCTAATTGAAAATCATACATTATATAGAGATAGTAGTTGTCAAAGATACTTTTCATGGTAAATGTTCTCAAGGCCATGTTAGGGTCACTTTTTCAAAATGATACTATATTGTATTTACACGTTACTTTTCCCTACTAACAAGGCTTTATGTTTATATAAGTAACTTAGAGAAAGGAAGTCAATATACTTGAAGAAATTATATAAATATACTGATAAACAAGTTAGAGCTCAATAAACATAAATAACATTAGTTATACATCAATCAACTGCACTAAAAGATAAAATCAACTTTGACATTAAATTATTATGAACAAGCTTTATAACCGTAAACTAAATCTACATTTCCAGTTTCTTTAAAATAGCAGTTAGAGTACTCAGAAAAACAGTATCTAGTATTTCTAGTATTTAAAAACTTACTTGATTTTAGCAATGCAGCAAGAGTGTCTAAAGCAACCCTGTCAACATGAGAAAACACAAACAACAACAAAACTAGTAAAATTAATCTACAATAGAAAAGTCATACAATCTTTTCAGATAAGTAATCAGTATCTACTCCAAATGTCATTCCTGGGATACTCAATTACATATGGTGCCTTTTTGTACGCCTCACTTCTTTCAGGTTAAAATTGGTTATGAGGAAATATCAACAAAGAAGCACCAGAAAATGTTTCACCAGAAAATGCTTAAAAAAAGAAAAAGAAGAAAATTAACAATCTTTAAGTCTTCATATCAGAGGTTAGATGAATGGAATCATTGTACCTGTATCTGACTGGGCCAGAGTTCACAAAGGAATACTATTCTGACTGGGCCAGAGTTCACAATGGAATACTATTAACAATCAGACTCGGAGTCACAAAAAAATTAAAAACAAAAACAAGTTTTAACACAGAGTTTGTAACTACAAAATTCTATAGGTATTCATAGCTATCTGATTTCAAAGTATGTTAGTTCTATCAAGCAATAATCCTAACATTTAATGTGGTAACAAATGTAAAATATTTTGGAACAAGGAGATTAGGGACAGGATGTATGAACCCTTAACATTTTTCAGCCACATAGCACCAAAGAGAACAATGACTTAATTCATATCTCAAAAATTCTTACTGCCTATTAGAGCACTTAGACTTTCTTTGAACATAAATATGCAGTTACACACAGTGAAATCAATGCCATTTAGCACCTTTAAAAACACATATAATATCACTGTGGAAAACCTGTAATTCAAATACTTTTTTAGAAATGAGTTACTGAAGAAATGGTACTTACTTTCAGGAATTTTAAAAATATAAGACTACATACTACAGTACCTCTTAGTAAGATTTCAATAAGGATAATTAATTTGCATATAAATATGTATACGGTCAAATTTAAGCATTTCACTCATCATTAAGGATTTGTTGAATGCCTACTAGATACCCACAGTAGCAGGTTCTTCATGATTATAAAATTAGAAAATAAAATTAACTCTTACATAGATTTTTTTCCAATCTCAATAATGTAATAAAATGCACACATCTATGGAAAAACAAGAAATTAAAACCAAAAATATCTACTCAAGAAAACAAAACTGAAAATAAGGGAATAAAATTAATAAAGCTGCACACCCATTAGTGGTACACATAGCATGATAAGATGATAACTTTTAAAATGACTTAGAAGATTTAGAATGGACACTGGTTCACAGTAAAACCTGAAACAACAATCTAGGACTAGGCACAAAAGTGCTCATTTATGATAAATGCTCATTATTGTTACCCTCTAGAGCAAGCTGTTAACAATACACTTTGGTTTACTGACACAAGTAAAGCAACCATATAAAACTTTATTTATGATAACATTTGGAAAATAAAAGCAAAAGTATATGCCCTAAAAAATATAAATTCATGCGAATAAATTTCTCCAAACAATGTGCAGTTTTGGTAATGGCATGTTAAAAGTAAATGAAAAGTATAAAATTAAACCAATTCTCAGAGCACTGATTCATCAGTAAGAAATTTCGTATAACCTTGTGATTAATTACATAGTAATATGCATTTAAGACTGTAAACTTCAGGATAAGGATGACTTTTAAATTGGTCAAAATTAAATATAGAACTAAATGGGTCTTCTAAGTAAAATGGCAGTTTAGGGAAAAAAATGGAAAAGACGACTTCATTCAGCAAGACCTGACAAATGCCAAAAATTTTTCTACATACCTTGTACGTGTTTTTTAGTTGTATGTGCTTTTCAGTTGAACTTTTTTTTTTTAATCCTAGTCTCTAGAATTTGCACATTTTATGAATAAAGATACTAAAGATTTCAGAATATAATATGCCTAGGGTCGCATAAAAACTAAGTGAGATGAAAAATGACTAAAATGGTTGCTGAGAAAGAAAATTATGAAATCAGAACTGTCAGTCTCCTCCACAAAGATATGTTGAAGTCCTAACCCCTAGCACCTCAGAATGTGGCCTCATCTGGAAACAAGATCTTTGCAGATATAATTAAGATGAAGTCATGCTGGAATAGACTGCTCTTAATCCATCAAGGCTGATGCTGTAGTAAAAAGAGGGAAGACTATTCGAAGACAGACACACAAGGACAGACCACCATATGAAGACAGAGTCGGAGACTGAAATGTTGCAGTTACAAGCCAAGGAAACACTAAAGACTGCCAGCAGACCATCGAAAGCTAGGGACAAAGAGGGGTTCTCCCCTATAGGCAACAAAGGGAACACCAGCCCTGTTGACAACTTGATTCTGAACTTCAGCCTCCAGAGACAATAAATTTCTAATATTAGAAAAAACACTAAAGAAAAATTTCATAATATTTGGGTAGGATAGATTTTCCTAAACAAGACAAAATCCAGAAGCCAACACTCTTCCTCTAGAGCCACCCTCTCCTCCCCACATCCCACCCTCTAGGTCATCACAGAGCATCAGGCTGGGCTCTTGCATTATACAATAACTTCCAACTTGCTATCTATTTTACACATAATGGTGTATATATGTCAGTGCAATGCTGCTTGCTCAATTCATCCCACCCTCTCCTTCCCCTGCTGTGTCCACAAGTTCTCCACATCTCTGTCTCCATTCCTTCCCAACTAATATGTCCATCAGTACCATTTTTCTAGATTCCATATACATGAATTAATATACAATATTCATTTTTCTCTGACTTACTTCACTTTTTACTTAACAGGCTCTAGGTTCATCCAGCTCACTACCACAGACTCAAATTTGTTCCTTTTTATGGCTGAGTAATATTTGCACTGTATGTATGTACTACATCTTCTTTATGCATTCATCTCTTAATGTATATCTAGGTTGCTTCCATGTCCTGGCTACTGTAAATAGTGCTGCAATGAATATTGGGGTACATGTGTCTCTTAGAATCTGGTTTTCTCAGGGTATATGCCCAGTAGTAGGGTTTCTGGGTCATATGGTATTAACAGATTTATTCCTAGTTTTTGAAATAATCTCCATACTGTTCTCCATTATGGCTATTATCAGTTTACATTCCCACCAACAGTGCAGGAGCATTCCCTTTTCCCCACACCCCCTCCAGCAATTACTATTTGTAGATTCTTTGATGATGGTCATTCTGACTGGTGTGAGGTGATACTTCATTATAGTTTTGATTTGCATTTCTCTAATTTAAAATTTTAAAAATCTTAAGAGCACTTTCAGAAACATCTTTCTCCCTACTAGCATGTATTTACAACACGTGTGAACCAAACAAAAGTGCTCTGACATGTTCTAAGCCTTACACTGCATGTTTTTTTTTCTTGATGCTCATTCTTCACACTGGCAAAACTGGGATGTGCACCCAATTCCTTCTTCCCATTATGCCTGTTCCATAGCTCCACTAGATTAAAAGAAATTATGAAGTTTGGTATAAAGTCATCTTGATAGTCTCACCAAGAGGTTATTTTAAAGATATTTTTAAAAACTTCAGCACAAAGGAATTTCTGAAATCCTATATCACTTATAAGTAAAGTCGCTCAGTCGTGCCCGACTCTTTGTGACCCCATGGACTGTACCCCACCAGGTTCCTCCATCCATGGGATTTTCCAGGCAAGAATACTGGAGTGGGTTGCCATTGCCTTCTCCAGGAGATCTTCCCGACCCAGGGATTGAACCCAGGTCTCCCACATTGTAGGCAGACGCTTAACCGTCTGAGCCACCAGGGAAGTCATATCACTTATAAGTCTGTATGAATTTATAATATAGTCACCAAAGAGTTACAGAAAAATATTTATTGAAATGCACATTTTATTATGTTAGTTAGAATTTCTCGGCACCAATATTTTATACTTCCTCATATATTTTTCCAGTCTTCATAAGTCCTACACAGAATAACACAGCTAACAATGGCTTTAAAAGCAATCTATGGCTTATTCATTTAAGAGCAGTGAAGGAGGAAAAGCTTAAGCCCCAGGCACTCATAAAGTTATTTAAGTTGGGAGGTCAATCCTTGCAATAACCTCCAAACCTATGTGTGCTAAGCTGCTCAGTCATGTGTGACATTTTGCGACCCTATGGACTGTAGCCTGACAGGCTCCTCTGTCCATGGGGATTCTCCAGGCAAGAATACTGGAGTGCGTTGCCATGCCCTTTTCCAGGGGATCTTCCCAACCCAGAGATCCAACCTGTGTCTCTTACGTCTCCTGCACTGGCAGGCGGGCTCTTTACCACTAGCACTATCTGGGAGGCCCCTCCAAACCTGTAGGGAAACGTGAAATGACAGAGTTACAATAAATTCAGAGTTGCTTCCTTGTAGATTAACAATGTTTAAATCCAAAATCTAAAACTGGAAAGGAAAGGAAATCTAAAAGGGAAGCATCACTCTTCAAACATAAATAATAATCCTCAATCTTCTTCAATTAAATGCAGGGTACTATTTAAGGATAGGAAGAACTGTGACCCAAATGCTCCAGATGTTGACATGATTTAATTATGGGGGGAGACCCTATGATTATTCAAAATAATAAAGGAACCTTGATACAGATGTCTGGTCAATGAATGCTTTATCCTTTTTAAAGTAAAGTTAAATAAAGGTGTTCTTTTTAAAACACAGAGAAAAGAATGAAGGGATAATTTAGATAATGACATTCCTTTCTCAGAAGTTTAGACCCACTGATTTCTACATGGTTTTAGAAATATATCATGTTGTATATTATAAAGATACTTGTAAACTGTGCTTAGCTCAGAAGTTTAGACCCACTGATTTCTACATGGTTTTAGAAATATATCACGTTGTATATTATAAAGATACTTGTAAACTGTGCTTATCTCCTAGGAACATTTTATATTAGATTTGGTAATGGGTTATAATAGATGTAATTTAGATCTTAAGTAGGAGATCATAGTCATTAGATAAAAATTAATTATGAAGTACTTTAAACATCAAAAAGAGGAAAGCCATAAAAATTTTAAAGATAAAGAATATATTTTTAATATTAACTAGGATTCATTCATCCACATTACTACACTGCTTACCTAAACTAATTACACTGCATTAATATAGGTACTGTGCTAATTACAGGAATTATCTAAACCCTCAAAACAATCTTATGATATAGGCACAAATACTACTATTTTACAAATAGAAAACTGGGACATAAAAAGTTAGGTAACTGGGGCTTCCCTGGTGGCTCAGTGGTGAAGAATCTGCCTGCCACTGCAGGAGACATGGGTTCGATCCCTGGTCTGGGAAGATCTCACTTGATGCAGAACTAACCCCATGTGCCACAACAATTAAACCTGTGCTCTAGAGCCCTGGAGCTGCAACTACTGGGCCCACATGTCACTACTACTGAAACCCATGTGCACCAGAGCCCATGTTCTGCAAGAGGAGAAGCCACCTCAATGAGAAGCCCACACACCACAACTAGAGTAGTTTGTGCAGTAATGAAGATACAGCACAGCTATAAATAAATACTTTTTTTTAAAGTTAGGTAACTTTACATCATGAAGCCAGTGAGTGACAGAGCTAACATGTAAATCCAGTTTCTGCCTGCTTCCAGAGTCCATTCACTGCACCTATTCTGGAAGTTGGTCTTACTAATTATGATACAATCATTTTCTTTTATCTTGTCACATTTCATAAGATGCTCTAAGACTGTATAATCTTTATATAAGTGAATATGTTGTCATCCCACCACTTAATAAATAATTATATGTGCAAGTAAGCTCCCATTTTCAAGAAGGGAACAAGTTAAATATCTGACCTTTATTAAGAAAGGGTGAAAAGACTGGGTATACTCTGAACCTGATTCATTTGCAAAATTTAGCCTATGAATAGTTGATGTGGACAAGTTTTTCCTTATAAAAGATTCACAACCAATAGAAGTAAAAAAAATGAGAAAATTAGAAAAGTCATTATTTCCCACATTTTTAAGAAATAACAGATCTAAGCAATATCATGAAATATTGCTAAGTGATTAGGTGAAAAGAGATGGACCACTTCAACTTAACAATTTTAAGTAATGCAAAACAGAGACCCAGCACCACCTATGAAATATTCTGATAATTCAAAAAAATCTAATCAAGCCTCAAGCTCCATCAGTCTACAAAAAATTTGAAGAGTATACCTACAAGTTAAAAGACCCCAGGATATAGTCATCTTAATCTATGTTGCAACATTCTATAAGATGGCACCCAGGTCCTTCACCAAATAAATCAGAAACAAAAAACAGAGGGACAGGGGATAGTTACTGACTGCAAAAGATTACAAGACTTATCAATCAAACAGAATGTAGAGCCCTTATTTAGATCCTGATTTGAGCAAGACAACTGTAAAAACGAAAAAGAAAAAAAGACATTTCTTAGACATTCAGAAGATATTGAAAGTGAAAGTGAAGTCGTCCAGTCGTGTCTGACTCTTTGCAACCCCATGGAGAGTGCAGCCTACCAGACTCCTCCATCCATGGGATTTTCCAGGCAAGAATACTGGAGTGGGTTGCCATTTCCTTCTCTAGATCTTCCCAACCCAGGGATCAAACCAGGGTCTCCCGCATTATAAGCAGACAACTACCATGGCTACACTCCACCAGGTCACAGAGTCGAACATGACTGAGCGACTTCACTTTCACTATCAAAAGATATTAGATGATCTTAAAGAATTATTAATATTGTTGAACAAAGAAATGATACTTTGGTAACACTAAAAGAAAAAACTGTCTGATAGTGATAATACTAAAGAATTAACAGAATAAATGTCATGGCTGATATTTGCTTTAAAATACTGGTAGGAGGGAGACAAAGAAGGGAAAGATGAAATTTAAATTGCAGAATGTTGACAATTGTTGAAATTGACTGCTGGGTATATCAGGGTTCATTATTCTATTTGTATGTAGATTTGGAAATTTCCTAAATATAATGAGGAATAACATGTGTACTTTGTTTTAAACAAACCAATTGTAAAAGGGCATTTTGAGATAACTAGAGAAAAGTAGGCACACAGAATTTTAGATTGTGTTAAGCAATCAATAAATTTGTTGAGTATGATTATAGTATCATGGTTATTTTTAGGTCCCTATTTAGCAGAGTTACACAATGAAGCATTTAGGGGAGAAATGAGAAAATACCTGGTACTTGCTTACAGAAATTCATATATATGCAAATAACATATGGGATTTGCTTAAAAATACTTTAGGAAACATAAGTAAAAGTGTGGAAGGGGAACAAATGAAACAAAAATGGCAGAATGTTAATAATTGTGGAATATAATAAGTAATTAATATAAATAATTCAAGATAATTAGTTTAATATAATGTAAATGCTATATTTGTTTGAAAATTCCAAAATAATTTTTTTAAAAGAATGACCATTAAGATGGCTTAAGAAGCACTAAATATAATCAAATAACTGGAAAATGCTTTCAAGTTTTGAGGTTGAAAGAAACACAAATGAATGTATCTAACTATATATATATTTGTGGGTTTGTGTTCAGTTCAGTTCAGTCACTCAGTTGTGTCCAACTCTTTGCGATCCCATAAACCGCAGCACACCAGGCCTCCCTGTCCATCACCAACTCCTGGAGTCCACCCAAACCCATGTGCATTGAGTCGGTGATGCCATCCAACCATCTCATCCTCTGTCGTCCCCTTCTCCTCCTGCCCGCAATCTTTCCCAGCATCAGGGTTTTTTCAAATAAGTCAGCTCTTCGCATCAGGTGGCCAAATTACTGGAGTTTCAGCTTCAACATCAGCCCAATGAACACCCAGGGATGATCTCCTTTAGGATGGACTGGTTAGATCTCCTTGTAGTCCAAGGGACTCTCAAGAGTCTTCTCCAACACCACAGTTCAAAAGCATCAATTCTTCCATGCTCAGCTTTTTATAGTCCAACTCTCACATCCAACATGACCACTGGAAAAACCATAGCCTTGAATAGACAGACCTTGGTTGACAAAGTAATGTCTTGGCTTTTTAATATGCTGTCTAAGTTGGTCATAACTTTCCTTCCAAGGAGTAAGCGTCTTTTCATTTCATGGCTGCAATCACCATCTGCAGTGATTTTGGAGCCCCAAAAAATAAAGTCAGCCACTGTTTCCCCATCTATTTCCCATGAAGTGATGGGACCAGATGCCATGATCTTAGTTTTCTGAATGTTGAGCTTTAAGCCAACTTTTTCACTCTCCTCTTTCACTTTCATCAAGAGGCTCTTTAGTTCTTCTTCGCTTTCTGCCATAAGGGTGGTGTCATCCGCATATCTGAGGTTATTGATATTTCTCCTGGCAATCTTGATTCCAGCTTGTGCTTCTTCCAGCCCAGCGTTTCTCATGATGTACTCTGCATATAATTAAATAAGCAGGGTGACAATGTACAGCTTTGACGTACTCCTTTTCCTGTTTGGAACCAGTCTGTTGTTCCATGTCCAGTTCTAACTGCTGCTGCACGACCTGCATACATGTTTCTCAAGAGGCAAGTCAAGTGGTCTGGTATTCCCATCTCTTTCACAATTTTCGATACTTTATTGTGATCCACACAGTCAAAGGCTTTGGCATGTATATATATATATACACAAACATAAATATACATATATGTAATATATATTTTGAGACATACATACATATATACATATCTCAAATAAGAAAAAGAATGAAATTATTTGACAAAAAACAAATATATAAATTTAAAATATATCCAGATAATTGTGAGAATGAAGGAAACAGTCATTAAAAGATTATAAAACTGGGTAGGGAATGTAGTAGGCACTCAATAAATGTTTCTGAATGAGCGATATTCTGTAAAGGTCTTTCTTCCTATTATAGTATCTAGGAATATTCAAAGTCTAAATTTCTGCAACACTATAAATTTAGTTTTCTAATTCTGATATAGTTTTGAAGATTAAACTTTATACTAAAGAAAATCTTTATCATAATTAAATCACTAATTAAGAACTAAAGAAAGGACCCTGGACATAATTGAACTCAACCATCTCACGGTACAGATTAAGATGATAAGGCCCAAAATAACAAAGGGTATACTTCCATTTACACTTAAAACATTTACTCACTTCATAAGACTGGAATTCTTCTTACTAAATGGTCCAATGATTTTAAACATCAGTTCCACAACTCCGTTTTTCCCTAAAGATACAGAATTCACAGCTGGGAAGGGGAAAAAAAAAAGATGTAAAGTGATTTAAAAACCTCAGTGGATAGAAATGTTTATACATGTGGCATATAGCCGAAAAACATATACAAACTGTTTAGTAAATGTGAACTCTAAGTCTCTCATAAAGTCCACCTTAGTTGATACTTCAAAGGCATGCCAATGGGAAGATGAAGTGGGAAAAGTAGTAAATAGATTATGAAAGTTCCTAGAGGTCGTTAATTCTTTCTATAGGGAACTGCCCAAAAGCAAATCAGATCTGTAGGTCAAATTTTAGATGCAGGTCAGATCTAACAGCACTGTAGGAAAGATGGCTGTGGTCTAGGTGAGAAGTAATGAGGACCTTAATTAAAGTGACTGCAGTAGGCAAAAACAGGTCACAACTTTAGACAGAACATGCAAACAATTACCTAACCAGAAAACTGGGCCTAACATTTTCAATCTTGAAGAAATATTATTTAAAAATTATAGATACACCATTTACTAGCCTCCATTTTAATTAAATAAAATGCCCTAAAAATGTAGTTCCTAAAGTTTTGTATGACGATTTTAATTTCCTCTGTATCTGCTTATTGCTCCATTACCGCTTCTGATTTTAGTCTGTTTTGTCTTTTTCCTTAAATGGGCAATTTAGTGGTTCATCTATTTTTAATCCAATTGTTTTATTTTTTAATGAATTTTTTAAAATTTTATAATGTATATTTTCTATTTCATTTCTCTACTTTCCTTATGTTTATTGTTTTGTCCCTAATTTCTTTGTAAATAGCCAATTCATTAATTTCCTTATGCTCTTTTTAATTGCATAAGTGTTAATTATTTAAGTGTTCAAAACTATTTTTCTGTGAGCACACCTTTAGATATACTTTCAAAGTATAGGTGCTAACAATAGATAAATACACACACATACACACAAACCTACCACTGAGATTATCATTACTTTACAATGATGTTCTTACAATAAAATGTACTCTCCAATCTCAATCTCAAGCATCTTGTTAACCATTCCAATCTCATATCCATAGTCAGGGAATAGAAAGAAAAATGATACCTCAGGGGTTGGGACCTAATATTATATTAGTGAGAGACAGAGAGAGAGTGAGAGACAGAGAGAGAGAGAGAGTGTGTGTGTGTTGTGAGACACTTCATCTGGGAGGGTGTGTGTGGGTGTGTGTGTGTTTACGTTGGGGGACACTGCATCTGAGGCTATCTCTCCGTGTGTGTGTGTGTGTGTGTATTTACGTTGGGGGACACTGCATCTGAGGCTATCTCTCCGTGTGTGTGTATGTGTGTGTGTGTGTGTTGTGAGACACTTCATCTGGAGGGTGTGTGTGTGGGGGGGGGTGTGTGTGTGTACATTGGGGGACACTTCATCTGAGGCTATCTCTCCGTGTGTGTGTGTGTGTGTGTGTGTGTGTGTGTTGTGAGACACTTCATCTGGGAGGGTTGGTGTGGGTGTGGGGCTGGTGTGTGTGTTTATGTTGGGAGACACTTCATCTGAGGCTATCTCTCTGATCACTGCTCTCTACAGCTTCCTCAGAAGCTCCAGTCCTATTTATTTTTAGTTCTGCTACTTCCGTATTGATTGCTAAAGAAAATTAGCTCCAGGTATCTATGCCACCGCATTCCTTCTTTCTCAATTTTCCTCTCATCTGTAAAAATCCAAATAGGCGCAGCAGTTTTTCCAGTTGTCAATACTTTGATATTCTTCAACATCTTTTCCACAGGCTGCCTACTCATCAGCCTCACTACATACCTTTACAAATGGGGGGAATTAATGAGAATTCTTAAGACTTTGTCAACTCACCTTCTTACATACATCACCTTTGAGGGAGTGGTTAGAATTACAAAGAGCCATATTAAATATCCTCGTTCCTTGTTCACAACTTTTAGAGATTTATGGGGTTAAAGTACTTTAAAATTTTCACTTTGTGTTCATGTCACAACATTGAGCTAACTAAATGCTGCTCTGAAATACTTACAGTTGGCAGAATATACTCGTAAAAGCTGAAGACAAGGCAAAATCAAGCGATGATTCTGCAAATTCTGTTTGACCAAATTCAGGGTTATATTTAGAGCTCCATTAATTCTAGCTTTCACTCCAAATTTTTTGTCTGTTTAAAAATAAATGAACAAACATAATTTATTCCTATGTAACTTTTGAATAAAATGAAAATGTCATAAAACCTAAAACAATGCAATTTCTAAAATTAATACTATGAATGCATATTATCAACTGTTAATATAAAGTTGACCTGAAATAACTAAAGCTGTAATCATTTTCTTATATATTTTAATACTTCTTACACTTTTTTTTTTAGGCCTGTCAACAGAAAGTAGTTTTTATTTATTTATTTATTTTATTTATTTATTTATTTTAATAAATTTATTTATTTTAGTTGTGGGCTAATTACTCTACAATATTGTAGTGGTTCTTGCCATACGTTGACATGAATCAGCCATGGGTCCACATGTGTTCCCCATCCTGAACCTCCATCCCACCTCCCTCCCCATCCCATCCCTCTGGGTCATCCCATTGCCCCAGCCCTGAGCATTTGTCTCATGCATCGAACCTGGAATGATGTTCTGTTTCACAAATGATAATATACATGTTTCAATGCTATTCTCTCAGAATGTCCCACCCTCACCTTCTCCCTCAGAGTCCATAAGACTGTTCTATGCATCTGTGTCTCTTATTCTGTCTCGCATATAGGGTTATCGTTACCATCTTTCAAATTCCATATATATGCATTAGTATACTGTATTGGTGATTTCTTTCTGGCTTACTTCACTCTGTATAATGGGCTCCAGTTTCATCCATCTCAATAGAACTGATTCAAATGTATTCTTTTTAATGGCTGAGTAATATTCCATTGTGTATATGTACCAGAGCTTCCTTATCCATTCGTCTGCTGATGGACATCTAGGTTGCTTCCATGTCCTGGCTATTGTAAACAGTGCTGCGATGAACTTTGGGGTACACGTGTCTTTTTCAATTCTGGTTTCCTCGGTGTGTATGCCCAGCAGTGGGATTGCTGGGTCATATGGCAGTTCTATTTCCAGTTTTTTAAGGAATCTCCACACTGTTCTCCATAGTGGCTGTACTAGTTTGCATTCCCACCAACAGTGTACGAGAGTTCCCTTTTCTCCACACCCTCTCCAGCATTTATTGCTTGTAGACTTTTGTATAGCAGCCATTCTGACTGGCGTGAAATGGTACCTCACTGTGGTTTTGATTTGCATTTCTCTAATAATGAGTGACTTCTTACACTTTTAAAACATGGCTTGAAAGAAGGGGTAAGGGGCACATAGTATGACAGGGCAGGGCAACAGAGGCTGGAGCGACCCAACACTTAGACTATTATCAAAGGAATAACTTAACTGATCCACCCTACACAGGCAAGTCTCTCCAGCTTAACACAGTCAAAAGAATGCCATCACATGGTTAAGGAGAATTGTAAAGAATCTAAATGTACATTACCAACATTATTTACTTAATATTAACTGTACTGTTTTCAGACTTAGAATATGCATGCATGCATACTAAGTCACTTTAATAGTGACTCTTTGCAACCCTATGGACTGTAACCCACCAGACTCCCTGCCAATGAGATTCTCCAGGCATTAGAATACTGGAGTGGGTTGCCATGCCCTCCTCCAGGGGATCTTCCCGATCCAGGGATTGAATTTGAGTCACCTATGGCTCCTGCATTGCAGGCAGATTTGTTATTGTTGAGCCACTGGGGAAGCCCAAAAGAATATAATGAAAAAATGAACAGCTTATTAGAAAATAATCTAAAAGATATTATTAAATAAATTTCTAGAGGGAGCTAATTCTTAACAAAGAAAAGGAAGAGAAGAAGGTTCTTGACTTTTATTATTAGAGATTAAAATAGTAAAAAAAAAAATCTGGACAACAAGAATTTAAGAATGTTAAGATTTTTAACAAAGTAAGCAAGACTAGCAAGCAAAGTTATTTCATCAACAACTGAAAATTTAAGTCAAAAAACCTAATATTCCTAAGGGAAAATTATTCTCAGCTCATAAGGGAAAAATAAAAAAGTTAGAAAATCACCCAAGAAATTCAAATATAATTGAAAAATATAAAAATGTAAAACTAGGACAAATAATAAGGGAAACAGCAAAAATTTAGAAGTATAGAGGAAAATATTAAAAGAGCTACAACTTAAAAGGGACATTAAAGAAATAAAAATATAAATTAAACAATATCTTAATTTAAGCACAAGAAAGATAACAAAAGCTTTATGCTTTATTGAAAAGCACAGGAAAGATAACCTGGTTTTAAATAGAGGAGGAAGTATGATATAACAATATTCACCAATACTAAAAGGTTTTCTCATTCTATTTTTTGTTTTCAGCAGCCCTTAAATCTCAAAAATAAGAGTTTAAAAAAATAAGAAAGAGCTAACATGTTTCTTAAATAAACTGAGTATATGTTTAAGTCTTAAGGTCCTTAAGGTACCTGAAAAATTAAAGTCATCTCAGGGATACCTTAAGACAATGATTATTAACAGTATTATTTAAATATTCATACAATACAAAAAGATATGCATAAAATATACATAAGTATACAAACTGCATACACATTTTCAGACACTTTTTAGAAAAAGCACTTTAGCCAAATACTTTAAAGTTTAAAGTCACAAGGCAATGGCAGAACCCTTAAAAAAAAACACTACTCAAGAGTTTAGAGAGTCATTTCAATCTCTGTGCAGACAGACAACTATACACTGAGCTTAGGTTCTAGTCAAAGAATGCTTTTCTCTTTTAACCTAACCTAAATCAGCTTCTTCCTTTGTTTTACAGCCTATGTTTTCTCAATTTGTAGTTTTCAATATTTTGTATGTCTTACTATTGTAATAAATCAGTCTTACAATTTTTTATATCTCTTCTGATCTTAACTAGTTTGTAAGCTTTTTAAGCATTGAGACATGACTATCACTATTGGTTGGATGGATGGCATCTACTGACTCAATGGACATGAGTTGGAGCAAACTCAGGGAGGTAGTGAAGGACAGGGAAGCCTGGCGCACTGCAATTCATGGGGTTGCAAAGAGTCGGACATGACTTAACGACTGAACAACAGTGAAAAGAAAACACGTTTTATCTCTATGCTCCTCAAAGCAGTCCCACCCACACTCCCTCCTTCTAGCCTCAACAATATCCATGTTATGTGTATTCTTTACAACATATACATGCCAGAAACACACACACCAAGACACATTTCTGATTCTGACACATTTTTTCCTTCCTTTTTCCATCACATGCAACAGACATATGTGGGAATTTAGGATCCTCAATTCGTGCAGGTCACTAGTTGACTATAAAAAGCATTCCTAACTACGGCTAAGAATAAGCAGTAAAATTTTAGATTTTAAAGGTTACCAGTTTCAAGGCACACAGAACCAATGTAACAAAAGTAGTTCCACTCGATAGTCATACAAGTGAAACCCTTACCTTTCGGTCCAATCTTTGCAAGAATGGAATGAATCTGCACCATCAACTCCTCATTCAGGGGCGATTCTTTGCTGGCATTCATAAGTAACTGTAACAATATTTGTGAACCACCTTTGGAGACCAAGAAACTCGCTCTTCGACCTCCACCTAAAAAGTTTTTTGAAAGAAATCTGTTCAAACCACAAATGCTTCCATAATATATTAGATATCGCACCTTGTTAGCATTCAAGTAAAAGTGATGACTTCAGAAAGCAAACAAATAACATCAAAATAAAATTTTATTTTATTTATACTAATTAAAAAATAGCACAGACAGTAAATAAACACTGATGCAAAACTCATGTTCATGGCTCTAAACCACATGGGTTTGAGGGACACGGGAAGATATCAAAAACAAAGCAACAACAAAGAGTATGACATTCTGGATTCCAAATTCCAATACTCAGAATAGCCTCTGTATGAGAATCAGAAAATTCCAAAGTATACATGATACATTTTTGATCATTATTTACAAATAGAAATAGACCAAAGGAAACAAAAACTTACCAGCTGACACCAGTTCAACAAGAATGCTCAAGATATTAAGTGTAGTTTGAAGATCTTTTGTGTTCTGAAATAAAGTTTATTTGCTTTATTAAAACATTATAAATCTGTGGTTCCCAAACTTCTTGTCTCTGTAGGGAACTACCTACATTTACAGATGACCTTTCTGGTTTCTCTAAGAATAAATGTATTCAGGTTTTCACTATTCTCATACATCACTTCAGTCTCTTCTTACTGCTCTTAAAAATTCTTGCAAATCATCTGAGCTATTAATGTCAACAGAAATTAATTTGTGATTTGGACACATCGACTTCTACCAAGTAAATAATACAAATAGATGTATCAAAATATAAAAGGCACTACAATGTATATATGGTGACTAACCAGTCATTGAGATCCCCTCTCAAAAAGTAACTGCATTATCAATTTGTTGTGTATCCAGCAAGATAATGTACACACATAAAAGAAATCCATGTAAATATACATGTATATATAAACTTATTTCTCCAAATGATATAATTCTACCTGATATATTCCATTAGATGGCAATACCACTGGTTAGGTAACCACCTATCAATGTGACATTTAAATATTTAAAATCTTTTGCTATTAAGAAATTGTAACCAAAACTAAGTACACACATTTCCAGGGAAGCAAGTACAATTGTACATGGGAAAATTCCTGGAATTTCTGGGTCAATGATATGGGCATTTATTTTGATAGGTATTATTAACTTGCCCTTCGTGGAGCAATTTACACTCCTACCAGTAAAGTTGAAGAGTAATTATTAATATTTTCCAAAGTCTGGACAATCTAATAAGAGAAAATGTTTAAATACTGTACTATGGTTATATTTCTCTTACTAAAAGCAATGTTTACATAAAGAAAAATACACAGACAACAGAATTGTGGCCTATTCAAGAAACTGCCTGATCTCAGAATAGAAGGATTTTACTGTGTTTATTTAGACAAATTTCAGAATTGCAGTGTACCAGTGACTAGAATGGGACTCTTGTTCTAACTCTTTCCAAAAAGGAATAAATATTGTCTCTGCTTCACCATTTAAGGGCAGAAACTAATGGGTCCAAAAAGTCAAATCCAGAACAGAAAGAGGACCACACATTAAGCAGAGACCCTTGTCTCAGCACTGAAGGTATTATTAACTGGACCACTGACTCACTGGGGAGGAAGTTGGAAGAATGAGAGACAAACATTTGTTAAAGAAAAGAACGGATTGTTACAGGAGCAATATTGCTATGTGTTTATCTTCTTCCTGGGTACACAGCCAAACCACATTTTACAGCTCTTTTGTAATTAGGTTTGGGACATGTGATTGAGTTCAGGCCACTGAAACCTGAATGGAAGTTACACTGTTATCTCTAGGCCTTATCCAGATAAGTCTCCCATTTGTAATTCACCACCTCCCATCTCTGCTGACTTCAATAAATTGAGACAGGAGCAAACAGAAAAAACATGGGTAGCAATACACATATCAGACAAAAAACTTTTAAAACAAAGAGTAAAACAAAAGATAAAGATGGGAATTACATAATAATAAAAGGAACAATACAAAAAGAGGATATTAAACTTATTAACATATATGCACTCAATATACAGCACCTAAAAATATAAAGCAAATACTAACAGACACAAAAGAAGAAATTGACAATAATACTTAAGAGTAGGGGACTTTAACACCCCACTTTAACACAGTAAGGTATTGAGAGAGTCAATTCCTAGGCAGGTTGATAAGAAGTTGGGGGGGTCCCCGAGGAGAAAGAGGTCTGGAATTCTCAAGCAGGAGGAAAGGACTTTTTTCCTCTACATTCCTTAGTCTTAGTTACATAAAACTTTTTTTTTTTCTTTCTTTAGGCCCAAGACTCATGATTACACAACAAACTCAGTTCAAACTCTGTATTAAGGATTATATAACAACAATGTATCCTGCTTGAAGACAATTTCTCCTTCTTGAAAGTGAAAGTGAAGTCGCTCAGTCATCTCCGACTCTGTGACCCCATAGAGTATAGCCTATCAGGCTCCTCCGTCCATGGGATTTTCCAGGCCAAGAGTACGGGAGTGGGTTGCCAATTCCTTCTCCAGGGGATCTTCTCGACTCAGGGATCGAACCCAGGTCTCCCGCATTGTAGGCAGATGCTTTATCATCTGAGCCACCAGGGAAGTTTTCCTTCTTGAAAACCTTCTGACTAATCCTGTTCTTAGAATGTATATTATGGGAGTAGGTCTGGTAGGATCTTTCTGTGGTTAAATTCTAATCCTGTCATCCTAAAATGTAAATTGTGGGAGTGGATACGGTAAAATTTTTACAACCTTGAACATTCTTTCGATTTATCGTAATAGCTAAATAAAAAAGTATCAAATTCCCTCACTAAAGACAAGCAAGGGGGTCACTCTCCATCCCCCTTGTGATGTCTGTAACAGAAGCTTTCTCTGTCCCTTTTCATACTTTAATAAAACCGTGCTACACAAAAGTTTTTGAGTGATAAAGCCTGGTCCCTGGTCCCGAAGCTAAATTTTCTTCAGAGACCACGAATCCGACACCATTCATAATAAGGTATCAGTATCCTTATTGTACATACTTTCATGTGCCTTTTAATTTTTTGAGACTTGCTGTGTGGCCTAACATGTGATCTGTTCTGGAGAAGTTTCCATGTGCACTTGAAAAGATTATGGATTCTGTTGTTTTGGGATGTAATGTCCTGTTCAGTTCACTTCAGTTGCTCAGTTGTGTCCAACTCTTTGGACCCCATGGACTGCAGCACGCCAGGCCTCCCTGTCCATTACCAAATCCCAGTTTATTCAAACTCATGTCCATTGAGTTGGTGATGCCATCCAGCCATCTCATCCTCTGTCGTCCCCTTCTCCTCTTGCCTTCAATCTTTCCCAGCATCAGGGTCTTTTCCAATGAGTCAGCTCTTGGCAGCAAATGGGGAAAGCATTGCAGTTTTAGTTTCAACATCAGTCCTTCCAATGAATATTCAGGACTGATCTCCTTTAGGATTGACTGGTTGGACGTCCTTGGAGTCCAAGGAACTCTCAAGAGTCTTCTCCAACACCACAGTTCAAAAGCATCAATTCTTCAGTGCTCAGCTTTCTTTATAGTCCAACTCTCACATCCATACATGACCACCGGAAAAACCACAGCCTTGACTAGACGGACCTTTGTTGGCAAAGTACTGTCTCTGCTTTTAATATGCTGTCTAGATTGGTCATAACTTTCTTTCCAAGGAGTAAGCGTCTTTTAATTTCATGGCTGCAATCACCATCTGCAGTGATTTTGGAGCCCAGAAAAATAAATTCTGTCGCTGTTTCCACTGTTCCCCATCTATTTGCCATGAAATGATAGGACCAGATGCCATGATCTTAGTTTTCTGAATGTTCAGTTTTAAGCCAACTTTTTCACTCTCCTCTTTCACTTTCATCAAGAGGCTCTTTACTTCTTATTCACTTTCTGCCATAAGGATGGTGTCATCTGCATATCTGAGGTTATTGATATTTCTCCCGGCAATCTTGAATCTAGCTTGTGCTTCATCCAGCCCAGAATTTCTCATGATATACTCTGTATATAAGTTAAATAAGCAGGGTGACAATATACAGCCTTGACATACTCCTTTTCCTATTTGGAACCAGTCTGTTGTTTCATGTCCAGTTCTAACTGTTGCTTCCTGATCTGCATATAGATTTCTCAAGAGGTAGATCAGGTGGTCTGATATTCCTATCTCTTTCAGAATTTTCCACAGTTTGTTGTGATCCACACAGTCAAAGGCTTTGGCATAGTCAATAAAGCAGAAATAGATGTTTTTCTGG
Organism: Giraffa tippelskirchi; assembly: GCF_054371585.1. Classification (NCBI taxonomy): domain Eukaryota; kingdom Metazoa; phylum Chordata; class Mammalia; order Artiodactyla; family Giraffidae; genus Giraffa; species Giraffa tippelskirchi. The sequence continues at coordinate 195,449,679 of NC_137275.1, forward strand.
AACTCTCTTGCTTTTTTGATAATCCAATGGATGTTGGCAATTTGATCTCTGGTTTCTCTGCCTTTTCCAAATCCAGCTTGAACATCTGGAAGTTCACGGTTCACTTATTGCTGAAGCCTGGCTTGGAGAATTTTAAGCATTACTTTACTAGCATGTGAGATGAGTGCAACTGTGCAGTAGTTTGAGCATTCTTTGGCATTGCCTTTCTTTGGGATTGGGATGAAAACTGACCTTTTCCAGTCCTGTGGCTACTGCTGAGTTTTCCATATTTGCTGGCATATTGAGTGCAGCACTTTCTCAGCATCATCTTTCAGGATTTGAAATAGCTCAACTGGAACTCCATCACCTCCACTAGCTTTGTTCATAGTGATGCTTCCTAAGGCCCACTTGATTTTGCATTCCTAGGTGAGTGATCATACCATTGTGATTATCTGGGTCATAAAGATCTTTTTTGTACGGTTCTTCTGTGTATTCTTGCCACCTCTTGTTAATATCTTCTGCTTCTATTAGGTCCATACCATTTCTGTCCTTTATTGAGCCCATCTTTGCATGAAATGGTCCCTTGGTATCTCTAATTTTCTTGGAAGAGATCTCTAGTCTTTCCCATTCTATTGTTTTCCTCTATTTCTTTGCATTGATCCCTGAGGAAGCCTTTCTTATCTCTCCTTGCTATTCTTTGGAACTCTGCATTCAAATGGGTATATCTTTCCTTTTCTCCTTTGCTTTTCGCTTCTCTTCTTTTCACAAATATTTGTAAGGCCTCCTCAGATAGCCATTTTGCTTTTCTGCATTTCTTTTTCTTGGTGATGGTCTTGATCCCTGTCTCCTCTACAATGTCACAAACCTTCGTCCATAGTTCATCAGGCACTCTGTCTATTAGATCTAATCCCTTGAATCTATTTTTCACTTCCACTGTATAATTGTAAGGGATTTGATTTAGGTCATACCTGAAGAGTCTAGTCAGTGGGGTTTAAAGTCTCCTACTGTTAAGCATTATTGTCTACTTCTCCTTTCGTGTCCGTTAGTATTTGTTTTATATTTTTAGGTGCTGTATACTGAATGCATATATGTTAATGAATTTAATATCTTCTTTTTGTATTGATCCTATTATTATTATTATATAATGTCCTTCTTTGTCTTTTGTTTTACCCTTTTTTTTTAAAAGGTTTTTTTGGTCTGATATATGTATTGTTACCCATGCTTTTTTCTGTTTGTTCATGTCTCAATTTACTGAGGTCAACAGAGATGGGAAGTGGTGAATTACAAATGGGAGATATAAAGATAATTATTATGGTTTCCCAGGTGGCACTGGTGGTAAAGAACCCACTGCCAATGCAGGAGACATAAGAGACAGAGCTTCGAGCCCTGGGTTGGGAAGATCCCCTAGAGGAGAAAACGGCAACCCACTCCAGTATTCTTGTGCGGAGAATCCCACGGACAAAGTAACCTGGGGGGGTACAGTCAACGGGGTTGCAAAGAGTCAGACACGACTGAAGTGACTTAGCACACACACATGCAAGGACCATTATCATAGAAATGCGAATCAAAACGAGGTTTCACCTCACACCTGTCAGAATGACTATCATCAAAAGAACACAAAAAACAAATGCTGCAAAGGATGTGGAAGAAAAAAACCTTTGTACACTACTGGTAGGAATGTATACTGGTGCAGCCACTGTGGAAAACAGTATGAATGTTTCTCGAAACTAAAAACAGAACAAGTGTATGATCCAGCAATTGACTTCTGAGTATATATCCAAAAAAAAAGAAAAGCAACAAAAACATTTATTTGAAGAGATATATACACCCCAATGTTCACAGCAGTACTATTTATAATAGCCAAGCTATGGAAGCAACCCAAGTATCCACCAACAGCCAAACAATATTACTCAGCCATAAAAAAAATAATGAAATTCTATCATTTGCAGTAATGTGGATGAACCTAGAGAATTTTATGCTTAGTGAAATAAATCAGAGAGAAAGACAAATATTATATGCTGTCACTTATATGTAGACTCTAAAAAATAATACAAACAAATGAATAAAGCAAAATTGAAACAGTCTCACAGACACACAAAACAAACTAGTGGTTACCAACGCGGAAAGAGGCATGTTAGGGGTATGGAATTAAGACTTACAAACTATTATGTAAAAAATACAGGCAACAAGAATATATTGTACAGCACAGGAAATTTATAGCCATTATCTTATAATAATTTTAATGGAGTATAAACTGCAAAAATATTGAATCACTATGCTGTACATCTGAAACTATAAAAAATATAATATTGTAAATTAATTACACTTTAACTGAAAAAAAAACAAAAACACAGGAATTCCCTAGTGGTCCAGTGGTTAGGACTCTGTGCTTTCACTGCCAAAGGCACAGGTTCAATCCCTAGTCAGGGAAATAAGACCTTGTAGGCCATATAGTGTGGTGCATTCAAAACACAGACACAACTCACACACACTTTGGCCACCTGATATGAAGAGCCAACTCACTGGAAAAGACAATGATGCTGGGAAAGACAGGTCAGGAGAAGAAGGGGCGACAGAGGATGAGATGGTTGGATAGCATCATCAACTCGATGGATGTGAGTTTGAGCAAACTCTGGGAGATAGTGAAGGACAGGGAAGCCTGGTATGCTGCAGTCCATGGGGTTGCAACGAGTCGGCCACGACTGAGCAACTGAACAACAACAACACGTGAACTCACTCCCTGATCTTCCCCTCCCAGTTCTAATGAGATATAATTTGACATATAACATTGTTTAAGGTATACAATGTACTTGTAGCTAAGGTATACAATGTACTTAATCCTTATTCTTAACATTGCACTGAATAAAACATAAAATCATGATTCTGAGCATGTCCTGCTGATCCACCACAAACTTTTATACTAGCATAGAAATGTAATTAATATCAACAGTTATGCAACCAGTGTATGAAGTACACTTAATCATGAATATATAGCAACTAATACAATAAGTGAGAATTTCCAATTTCAATCATTTAAGCTAAAAGTTTATTTCCAATTAGTGTTTTATTGTTAATGTTAAGATTTAAAATAGGGTTATCATTATAACCATAGGGAAATAAAGTTAAGAGATTTACCTAATATATATCAGAATGCTTATATCCCCATTATGAATAACCTAAAAAACAAAACAAACTCCCATTCACTGGCTCTTCCACTAGGATAAAAATTCTGTACTTCAATTTTTTTTCCCTCAGTACTAGTTGGTATTAACAGCTACATAATTAAAGCATATCAATGACCAACCTCTAACGTTGACAGCAGAACCTCCATTCCTGTAGAACCTTTGGCTGTCATTTCTCTCCTTGTTTTTTCTGAAAAGTAAGGGGAAAAAAAGCTTTCTTCTAAAACATGAAAGAAAAAAAACTGCATAAAGTTTTATCATATAGTTAACATATACTAAGGTCAGATAATGTATAAAACATAATCAATGTCTCCACTGGCCCAATAAACACTCTAAATTGGTTCTTAAATGTTCCTTCCACTGATGTTGCTAGCTGTACTCTGTGTGCACTTCTAGATTTCAGTTTACAAGACCTTCCCTGCATTTCATCACAGCTGCTATCATGGACTAAGTGAATCCCTGTAAATACATCTAAAATCTTAAGATCAGTGTAATAAGACAGGTACCAGAACCAGAGGTGAAGTAGAAACAATAAAGGCAAGCCTGTTTACTATCTTTATGACAAAAACCAGAAAACATTTAATCACAACTCATGAAAACAGAAGCCTACCACCATTTTGAAGTGATTTCATTAAATTAATACTTTTTTTAAATTCTGACTTCAATTTAAAAAAAAACACAACATTGTAAATCAACTGTACCTCAATAAAAAAGTTTTTTTTAATTTGAAGCACATAGAAATAAGACTAAGGAAGAACAATTCATGACTCAGATGATCCCATTTCATCACAATAAATAGAAAAAAATCACTATAGATTATTTCTATTAATAAAGATTTCTAAATTTCTCCACAATTCTTTTCCTTTAATTAAAAAAGGGGGAAAGGGAGCTTAGAGGCAAATATTTAGGAAAAGAGATAAACTTTAAATGTATTTATATATATTTTATGCAAATTTTAAAGGTTACACTCTATGTAGAGTTAAAATAACACTGATTATACTCATTTGTACAATATATCCTTGTAGCCTAGCTTACATCAAATACTTTGTACCTCTCATTCTCCACCACTATACTGCCCCCCTCCCTCCCCACTAATAACCACTGGTTTGTTCTCTGTATCTGTGTATTTGCTTCTTTGTTATATTCCCATTTGTTATACTTCTTAGATTCCACATTTAAGTGATATCATACAGTACTTATCTTTCTCTGTCATACTTATTTCTCTTAGAATAATGCCACCAAGTCCATCCATGTTGCTGCAAATGGCAAAATCTTGTTCTTTTTATGGCTGACTAGTATTCCATTTTGCACGTGTGTGTGTGTGTGTATGTGTGTTGTGTGTGTGTGTGTATCATATCTTCTCATCCATTCATCTGTTGATAGTTAAGTTACTTCCATATATTGGCAATTATAAATAATGCTGATATGAATACTGGGGTGTAAATATATATCTTCTAAAATTAGTATTTGGGGAGTTTTTTGGAATATACTCAGGAGTGGAATTTCCGGATCAAATGGTAGTTCTATCGTTAGTTTTTTGAGAAACCTCCATACTGTTTTCCACAGTGGTTGTACCAATTTACATTCCTACCAACAGTGTACAAGAGTTTTTTCCTCCACTTCCTCACCAACATTTGTTATTTGTGTTCCTCTTATTGACAGCCATCCTGACAGGTACGAGGTGGTATCCCATTGGGATTTTTATTTCCATTTCCCTGATGGTTGGTGACACTGTACATTTCTAAAAATATGCCTATATTTCCTAGATTGTCCATTTTATTGCTATATAGTTGTTCATAGTAGTCTCTTGTGATCATTTGTATTTCTGTGGTGTCAGCTAAAATATCTTTTTCATTTCTGATTTTATCATTTTGAGCACCCTCTTTTATTTATGTATCTGGCTATAGGCTTATCAATTTTGTTTATCTTTTCAAAAAAACAGCTTTAAGTTTCACTGATCTTTTTTTTTTTTGTCTCTATTTCATTTACTTCTGCTCTGATCTTTATGATTTCTTTCCTTCTACTAACTCTGGGTTTTGTTTGTTCTTTTTTTCCCCCTACTTCCCTTAGGTGTAAGGTTAGGTTGTTTATTTGAGATTTTCGTTTCCTGAGGTCACCTGGTATCTCTATAAACTTGCCTGTGAGAACTGCTTTTACTGCATCCTATGGATTTCAGATTATTATTTTCATTTTACTTGTTTCCAGGCATTGTATGATTTTCTCTTTGATTTCTTCAATGATCCATTTCTTGTTTAGCAACGTTTGTTTAGCTTCCACATATTTGTGCTTTGCAGTTTTTTCCTTATAGTTGCTTTCCAGGCTCATAGTATTGTGGTTAGAAAAACACTTGATATGACTTCAATTTTCTTAAATTTCCCCAGGCTTATTTTGTGGCCTAGCATGCAATCTATCCTGGAGAATGTTTCATATGCACTTGAAAAGAATGTGTACTTTGCTGCTTTCAGAGGGAATGTTTTATATATATATATATATATATATATATACACACACACACACACACACTATATATATATGTGTGTGTGTGTATATATATATATATATATATATATATTTGGTTTACTGTGTCATTTAAGGCCAGCGTTTCCTTACTGATTTTCTGTCTGGATGATATGTCCACTGATGTTAAGTGGGGTGGAGTGTTAAAGCCTCCTACTACTATTGTATTACTGTCCAGTTCTCCCTTTGTGCCTAGTCTCCTTTTATACCTTTAATACTTGCTGCATGTATATAGGTGCTCCTACATTAGCTGCATATTTATTTACAATTGAATTGACCCCTTGATCATCATGTTAAGTCCTTTTCTGTCTTTAAAGTCTACTTTGTCTAATTTATTTTTTATTTATTTGTCTGATTTATTTTGTCTGATACAAATATTGCTACCCCAGCTTTCTTTTGATTTCCATTTGCATGTAATACTTTTTCCTGTAGAAGAAATGTTTAAAGTTAGCAGAGGCTTAATTCATGAGGCTTAATGAAAGAAATTGTCTCTGTAACATAAAAGTGCAAAGTAAAGCAGCAAGTGCTAATGTAGCAGCTGCAGTGAGTTGGCTACATGAAACAACTGACTTTCAACATAGATAAAATATACTTATATAGGAGGAAGAAGCTATCCAGGGCTTTCATACCTAGGGAGGAAAAGTCAATGCCTGACTTCAAAGCTTCTCTTATTAGAAACTAATGTCATCTTGTGACTTGGAAGTTGAAACCAATGCTCATTTACAATTCCAAAAACCCTAGGGCCCTTAAAAATTAAGCTCAGTCTACTCTGCCTGTACGTATCAATGGAACAATGATGCCTGGATGATAGTACATGGTCTCCAACAAGGTTTATTGACTATTTTAAAACCCACTATTGAGACTTACTACTTAAAAAAATAAAAGATTTTTTTCAAAATGGGACTGCTCATTGACAATGCACCTTCTCACTCCAGAGCTCTGATGAAGATATACAAGATTAGTGTTGTTTTCATGCCTGCTAACACAACATCCACTCTGCAATCCATGAATCAAGGAATAATTTTGCCTTTCAAGTCTTCCTATTTAAGAAATATATTTCATAAGGCTGTAGCTGTCATAGGTAGTGAGTGATTCCTCTGATAGATCTAGGCAAAGTCAATTAAAAACCTTCTAGAAAGAGTTCACCATTCTAGATGCCATTAAGAACATTTGTGATTCATTAGAAGAGGTCAAACATCAACATATACAGAAGTTTGGAAGAAGTTGATTTCAACCTTCATGGATGACTTTGAGGGGTTCGAGACTTCAGAGAAGGAAGTAACTGCAGATGTGGTAGAAACAGCAAGAGAACTAGAATTAAAAGTGGATCCTGAAGATATGACCTGCAGAATTGCAGCATTCTCATGATAAAATGTTAACAGATGAGGAGCTGTTCTTACAGAAAAGCAAAGCAAGTGGTTTCTTGAGATGGAATCTATTCCTGGTGAAGACTGAAGTGGCAACAAAGGATTTAGAATACTAGGAAAACTTAGTTGATAAAGGAGCAGCAGATTGAGATAAAATCCAATTTTAAAAGAAGTTCTGCTGTGGGTAAAATGCTATCAAACAGCACTGCATGCAGCAGTGAAAAAGTATGAAAGAGTGTGTGTAGCAAATTTCACTGTTTTATTTTAAGAAACTGCTACAGCCATCCCAACCTTCAACAACTACTACCCTGATCAATCAGCAGCCTATTATAGAGTCAAGACACTCCAAGAGCAAAAAGGTTATGACTCACTGAAGGCTTACATTTTTTAGCAATAAGGTATTTCTAATTAAGTATATACATTTTTTACACGTATGTTATTGCACACTTCATAGACTAAAGCACAGTGTAAACACAACTTTTATATGCACTAGGAACCAAAAATGTCACATGACTCACCCTATTGCGAGGTTTGCTTTACTGCAGTAGTATGAAATCAAACATGCAGCATCTCTGAGGACTCCCTGTACTTCCACATATGAGCCAAGTATCATATATCATAAATAATTAATTACTGGTTTCCAAGGCAAACCATTCAATATCACGGTAATCAAAGCCTATTCCCCAACCAGTAATGCTGAAGAAGTTGAAGTTGAATGGTTCTAGGAAGGCCTACAAGACCTTTTAGAACTAACACCCAAAAAAGATGTCCTTTCATCATAGGGGACTGGAATGCAAAAGTAGGAACTCAATAAACACCTAGAGTAACAGGCAAATTTGGCCTTGGAGTACAAAATGAAGCAGGGCAAAGGCTAATAAAGTTTTGCGAAGAGAACGTACTGGTCATAGCAAACACCCTCTCCCAACAACACAAGAGAAGACTCTACACATGGACATCACCAGATGGTCAACACCGATATCAGATTGATTATATTCTTTGCAGCCAAAGATGGAGAAGCTCTAAAGAAGACCGGGAGCTGACTGTGGCTCAGATCATGAACTCCTTATTGCCAAATTCAGACTTAAATTGAAAAAAGTAGGGAAAACCACTAGACCGTTTAGTTCAGTTCAGTTCAGTCACTCAGTCGTGTCCGACACTTTGCAACCCCATGAACCGCAGCACGCCAGGTCTGCCTGTCCATCACCAACTCCTGGAGTCTACCCAAACCCGTGTTCATCGAGTCGGTGATGCCATCCAATCATCTCATCCTCTGTCGTCCCCTTCTCCTCCTGCCTCCAGTCCTTCCCAGCATTAGGGTCTTTTCCAATGAGTCAACTCTTCACATGAGGTGGCCAAAGTATTGGGAGTTTCAGCTTCAACATCAGTCCTTCCGATGAACACCCAGGACTGATCTCCTTTAGGATGGACTGGTTGGATCTTCTTGCAGTCCAAGGGACTCTCAAGAGGCTTCCCCAACACACAGTTCAAAAGCATCAATTCTTCAGCACTCAGCTTTCTTCACCGTCCAACTCTCAGTTATGACCTAAATCAAATCCCTTATGATTATACAGTGGAAGTGACAAATAGATTTAAGGGACTAGATTTGATAGATAGAGTGCCTGATGAATTATGGAGGGAGGTTCGTGACATTGTACAGGAGGCAGCGATCAAGACCATCCCATGGAAAAGAAATGCAAAATAGCAAAATGGCTGTCTGAGGAGGCCTTACAAATAGCTGGGAAAAGAAGAGAAGCAAAAAGCAAAGGAGAAAAGGAAAGATATTCCCATTTGAATGCATAGTTCCAAAGAAAAGCAAGGAAAGATAAGACAGCCTTTCTCAGCAATCAATGCAAAGAAATAGAGGAAAACAACAGAATGGGAAAGACTAGAGATCTCTTCAAGAAAATTAGAGACACCAAGGGAATATTTCATGCAAAGATGGGCTCGATAAAGGACAGAAATGGTATGGACCTAACAGAAGCAGAAGATATTAACAAGAGGTGGCAAGAATACACAGAAGAACTGTACAAAAAAGTTCTTCACGACCCAAATAATCATGATGGTATGATCACTCACCTAGAACCAGACATCCTGGGATGCAAAGTCAAGTGGGCCTTAGGAAGCATCACTACAAACAAAGCTGGTGGAGGTGATGGAGTTCCAGTTGAGCTATTTTAAATCCTAAAAGATAACGCTGTGAAAGTGCTGCACTCAATATGCCAGCAAATGTGGAAAACTCAGCAGTGGCCACAGGACTGGAAAAGGTCAGTTTTCATTCCAATCCCAAAGAAAGGCAATGCCAAAGAATGCTCAAACTACCACACAATTGCACTCATCTCACACGCTAGTAAAGTAATGCTTAAAATTCTCCAAGCCAGGCTTCAGCAATACGTGAACCATGAACTTCCAGATGTTCAAGCTGGTTTTAGAAAAGGGAGAGGAACAAGAGATGAAATAGCCAACATCCGCTGGATCAAGGAAAAAGCAAGAGAGTGCCAGAAAAACATCTATTTCTGCTTTATCGACTACGCTAAAGCCTTTGACTGTGTGGATCACAATAAACTGTGGAAAATTCTGAAAGAGATGGGAATACCAGACCACTTGACCTGCCTCCTGAGAAACCTCTATGCAGGTCAGGAAGCAACAGTTAGAACTGGACATGGAACAACAGACTGGTTCCCAATAGGAAAAGGAGTACATCAAGGCTGTATATTGTCACCCTGCTTATTTAACTTACATGCAGAGTACATCATGAGAAATGCTGGGCTGGAGGAAGCACAGCTGGAATCAAGATTGCCAGGAGAAATATCAATAACCTCAGATATGCAGATGCCTCTGCTGCTGCTAAGTTGCTCCAGTCGTGTCCAACTCTGTGCGACCCCATAGACGGCAGCCCACCAGGCTCCCCCATCCCTGGGATTCTCCAGGCAAGAATACTGGATTGGGTTGCCATTTCCTTCTCCAGTGCATGACAGTGAAAAATTAAAGTGAAGTCACTCAGTCGAGTCTGACTCCTAGTGACCCTATGGACTGCAGCCTACCAGGCTCCTCTGTCCATGCAGATGACACCACCGCTATGGCAGAAAGTGAAGAAGAAGTAAAGAGCCTCTTGATGAAAGTGAGAGAGGAGAGTGAAAAAGTTGGCTTAAAGCTCAACATTCAGAAAACTAAGATCATGGCATCCAGACCCATCACTTCATGGCAAATCGATGGGGAAACAGTGGAAACGGTGGCTGACTTTATTTTTCTGGGGCTCCAAAATCACTGCAGATGGTGATTGCAGCCATGAATTTAAACGATGCTTACTCCTTGGAAGGAAAGTAATGACCAACTTAGACAGCATATTAAAAAGCAGAGACAGTACTTTGTCAACAAAGGTCCGTCTAGTCAAGGCTATGGTTTTTCCAATGGTCATGTATGGATGTGAAAGTTGGACTATAAAGAAAGCTGAGTGCTGAAGAATTGATTCTTTTGAACTGTGGTGTTGGAGAAGACTCTTGAGAGTCCCTTGGACTGCAAGGAGATCCAACCAGCCCATCCTAAAGGAGATCAGTCCTGGGTGTTCATTGGAAGGACTGATGTTGAAGCTGAAACTCCAATAATTTGGCCACCTCATGCGAAGAGCTGACTCATTTGAAAAGACCCTGATGCTGGGAAGGATTGAGGGCAGGAGGAAAAGGGGACGACAGGATGAGACGGTTGGATGGCATCAATGACTCAATGGACATGAGTTTGAGTAAACTCTGGGAATTGGTAATGGACAGGAAGGCCTGGTGTGCTGTGGTTCATGGGGTGGCAAAGAGTCGGACACAACTGAGCAACTGAACTGAACTGAACTGAATACTCTTCTTCTCTTGTACTCTGTCAAGGTTTGATATCCTGTGGCTCAGTGGTGAAAAATCCACCTGCCAAGCAGGAGATGTAGGTTCATCCCTGGAGAAGGAAATGGCAACCCATTCTGATATTCTTTCCTGGGAAATCCCACGGACAGAGAAGCCTGGCAGACTACAATCCATGGGGTTGCAAAGAGTCAGACACGACTTAACGACTAAACAACAACAACAGTAGTGCTAGCTTTATAAAGTGGATAAATTATGCTTAATTACAGATATCATTTATTGAACACTTAACATCACTTCTATACACTTCTCATGTAAATTTCATGCTAATTACATGATATTTCTTATCTCTATTTCAGAGTCAGTGCAACTAAGTCCCACAGGTTCAAAATGTCCCTAAGGTCACCCAATCACTGAATAACAATGCTTGCATTTCAAAGCAGGGGCGATACTAATAACATAATACCCGACATCTTTTTGTCTACATTCTACAAGTAGTCCTGGAATTAGGTGCTGCCTGAAAAATGAGGGAAGGAGGGCAGTCATATATAAGTGAAATCATAATCATTTTTAGAAACAACACTTTGAAAAACAATTTCCTCCATATTCAGTTTTCTATTTCTTGAATCTATATAGAAAGTTCAAATTTTACATAAAATCATATATTTCTCATTTTTAGCATCTACTTTTAAGCAATTAAGAAAGCATTTCAGAAATAAGAGATGAAAGCTTACCTTGACTCTGAGCCAGATGAAGAATTTTTGATGTGACATATCTGGCAGTATCTGATTCTGTAGATTCAGTATTGATCTTCTCCAGCTGAGCCAGGAGTCCCACAATTCTAGAGTTATTGGTAAGGCTAAAAAGAACATTACTTTAAATTAGGGCACATTCTACATCAATTGTAAATTCAATACTATGAAGATCAGTTGTTAAAGACAAATCCAAATTCTATCCTTCTAAAAACATTAAGTATTTACACATGTCACACATCCTTACTCTCTTTTAGAGCTTAATATTACAAACATTCAGTTGATGTAAGTGAGAAACATTCTATTCCAAAAAACCACGAAGGTGTGTTCAACCCTGCCAAGCAATCTTCCATCACATCCTGAAAGTTCACCTTTCCAGTCCCCACCCCCAAGCAGACTTTTTACATATTCTACGCTCTCCTCAGACTCTTAACCATCCCTTCTACCCGACTCCATTCTTCAGTTACACAACTATTATAAAGTCAAAGAAGAAAACACTTATCTTCACAAGACCAGCACCTTAAGCCTCTCTGATTCTCTTCCCACATTTTTTCTTCCTTATTCTCATTCATTATACATTTGCACATTTGTACCATTTGACAGTACCATCCTAGGTATTGTCAACAGTGAACAAAACGAACAACAATTACTGCCCCTCAGAATGAACATTCTAATGAGACAAAGTAAATACATAAATAACTATATAAATAGTATTAAGGTGGTGGGAAGCATTATGGAGAAAAGCAGGTTGTGGGGATAAAAGGGACAAGGAGGTAGATGGCTGCAATTTTGGAGAGCGTAGTCAGGAAAAACCTTGAGTGGGCACCATTTAGGGAAAGGCCTGAAAGGAGTAAGATAATGAACAGTGCAGATACCCACAGAAAGAGCTGTGACAATCATCAAATCACCAAGGCAGGACCGTGCCTGCTGTGTTCAGTTAAGAAGAGCAGCAGACTTAAGAGTTGGGGGTGATATAGAAAAGGGCACCATCATTCAGAGCCTTGTAGGCCACTGTAAAGATGTTGCCATTTTTCAACTAAATGAGATGGGAAGTTTTTGAGAAGAGTGATGTGATCTGACTTGCTTTTAAAAGGCTTTCTTTAGCTGGTATGTTGAGACTCAAAGAACAATTCCTCCACTTGTATGCCTAAGCCTGGCTCTTCTTGCATTGCTAGTGTATTTGCTCCCTCAGTTAATCTTCCTCTGATTCATCATTTAGCTCTTCCTGTCCAACTGCATCATACCCATTGGCACACAGTAAGATCTAGGAGCTCCCACTAATTAGCACCCCACTTCTCAGCTACTCCTTGAAGATGTCTGTACTTGCCCTCTCACATACTGCTCACTTTTTCAAAGTTTAGTTTCTAACACTGTGAGGTCTCCTCAAAACCTCCTGCAGTCACAGCTTTTCTTTTCATACTCATCGCTATCCAAGTCAGCTCCTCTGTCTTCACTTTCCTCTTTGGGCTTTAATGGCTCCACACACACCTGATTTTCATCCTATGGCCACTTCTTCCAGATCTCCTCTCATGGCTCCTCCTCCCACAAATCTCTAGATGCTGGAGACCCCCCAGAGCTCTATACTCAGCCCTCTTCTCTTCACTCTCCCTACTCTACTGCCCCAAGCAACCTCATTGCAACCCCACAGCTGCAAAATCAATATGCTGCCCAGCTCCTACATTTAATTCCAGCCTCAACCTACTCCTCTTCAATTGTAACTTTCCCAAACTCACATAAACCATCAGTTGCTCAAGACAAAAATCTAGATTCCCTTTCCCACACTCAACTCATTATCAGCTCCATCTCTAAACATCTCAAATCCATCCACTTCTCTCCATATATTATCATTATTACTACCCAAGTCCAAGCAATCGTTTCTCACTCAGCAATTACAGCATCCTAAATACTCGGCTTTCATTCTTGCTGCCCTCATACACTGGGATCCAGATGCACTTGCCTTCTATCGGTTCTTTGAATGTAGCAAGTTATTTCCCAATCTCAAGGTCTTTATACTTGCTGTCCTCTCAACCTAGAGAATAATTTCTTCCATTTCTTCATATGGCTGGCTCCTTCTCATTTCAGGTTACAACTGAAAAATGTCCCCACTTCTCCACCAGCCCCTCAAGCTTCCAATATTAAAATGTGCCCAGTGATGTAAGCTTCACAAAGGTAAAGACCTTGCATGTCTTAGTTTATATGCCCAGCATTTCAAACAGTAGCTAACACAGAATAGGTAATAACCTGCTATATTCAGAATGAATAAAAAATGTAGAAGCACATGGGGAAAAAAAAGTATACTTATATATTTTTTAGATTAACAACTAGACTCAATGCTTTAAATTTGGAGGTACTTTACCTGAAAAGATATCTAGAGGCTAAAAGAAAAAAATGAGCCTACTATTTCAGAATGCAACTAATATACCATTTAAAGGAAAATAATACAATATTTCCAAATTCTGCAAATAGCCAACATAGTATGGAAATGAAAATCAGTATGTATAAATCTCTACATGAAAAAGCTCAAAATATGTACAGTATGATATTAACATGAAGTTTTAAAATATATAAATTCAATGCAATAAATTCTTAATGTGTGTGTGCATATATATATATACTTTTCCCTACGCAACGATGGGATTATTAATATGTATGTCTATCTTTATTTTCTATAAACTGGTAGTTGAATTCAAAGGCCTAACCTGATCAAGGCCTGATTTGGTGTCATGAATTCTTTATAAGGGATACTACAATCTTCCATAAGGAGGCAGATAGGGTCTACTTATCTTAGTTTTGTAAGATAAGCAGTCACTGGTTACCACTACCTAGATCCATTACTTTATTGGAAATGGATTGAAAAACAGTGATATTCTATCATTCCCATTCTTTCTACTTCTTAACTAGGACAACTCCATAAAAAGAAAAGCCCATTATTTAATTATCCAGAGGTATAATTCATCAAATAAAAGCAAAATAAATGCTAGATTTTTAATTTATCTATATTTACTAGTTTTCAGAAGAATGGTTCCAAAAATCCTCCCAAAGTAATCAATGCAGTATTTTGATTTCATGTATCAATATTACTGAACTGAAAACGTATATGACACATTTTATCCACTACGGCTATTAATGCTCAAATTGCCCCATCTTTGATCGATGGGAGACTCCTCATGTGGACTCCCCAAGTCCTTCTGTTATGATCCCGGTCGTTGACAGCTTCCTGGCTTTCTGATATGACAAGACTCTTACTGGCCAGCAGTTCTCAATGTGTTCCACAAAGCTCTGAGTACTTGAGATTCTCAGAAAATCTGCAGGGTCAAAAACCACTTTCATAAAAATACTAAGACATTATTCACCTTTGACATAGTGCTGACATTTGCACTGTTGGTCTGAAGGCAAAGGTGGGTAAAGGGTTGGCACATGATACAATCAAGACAGTGACACCAAATTATAGTCACTGTGTAATCACTAGAAGTTACTATGTTCTTCACCAATATACATCCACGGTTAAAAACAAAAATCCTAGTTTCACCTATGAGTACACATCTTTTTAACATTAAGACATTAAGCACTTTAGGACATTTCAGTTACACAATGAAATATGATAGTTGAGGGAAAACACTTGTGTAATTATTTAAATTGCAAGCTGAACAAGTTACTTTTTTCACACAACATCATTTTTACTTAAAAAAAATAACTGACAATGATTATTTAGACTGGGGTGTTTTGGCATACATTTTCTTGGAAATAAACAAAATGAGTATCATTTCAAGGAAATAATTGATAAATTTGTTACCAATGATTAAATCTGAACATTCAACGAAAAAGTAGAATTTTGGAAAACAAAGATCTACTATCATGACCTTGACAAATTCCCCTACTTAAAAAATTTGATGATAAAATCAGTGGTGATATTAATAAATATAATTTTTAGAAACTGTGTAATACAGTGTGTCAATATTCAGATATCTGCACAATTTATATGCAGAGTACATCATGCAAAATGCCAGGCTAGATGAATCACAAGTTTGAATGAAGACTACTGAGAGAAATATAAACAACCTCAGATGTGCAGATGATACCATTCTAATGGCAGAAAGTGAAGAGGAACTGAAGAGTCTCCTGATAAGGGTGAAAGAGGAGAGTGAAAAAGCTGGCTTGAAACTCAACATTCAAAAAACTAAGATCATGGCATCCAGTTCCATTGCTGCTGCTGCTGCTAAGTCGCTTTAGTCGTGTCCGACTCTGTGCGACCCCATAGACGGCAGCCCACCAGGCTCCTTCCATTACTTCATGGCAAATAGAAGGGAAAAAAGTAGAAGTGGTGACACATTTTATTGGGGTTCCAAAATCACTACAGATGGTGACTGCAGCCATGAAATTAAAAGATGCTTGCTTCGTGGAAGGAAAGCTATGACAAAACTAGATAGCATATTAAATAGCAAAGACATCACTTTGCCAACAAAGGTCCATATAGTCCAAGCTTCTCATGTACTGACATGAAAGTTGGACCATAAAGAAGGCTGTGCACTGAAGAACTGATGACTTCAAATCATGGCGCTGGAGAAGGCTCTTGAGAGTCCCTTGGACTGCAAGGAGATCAAATCAATTAATCCTAAAGGAAATCAACCCTGACTAGCCATTGGAAAGACTAATGCTGAAGCTGAAGCTCCAACACTTTGGCCACCTGAAATGAAGAGCCAACTCACTGGAAAAGACCCTCATGCTAGGAAAGACAAAAAGGCAAAAGGAGAAGAGGGTGGCAGAGGATGTCCATTGACCACTGACTCAATGTACATGAGTTTGAGCAAACTCCAGAAGACAGTTAAGGACAGGGAAGCCTGGCATGTTGCAGTCCATGGGGTCGCAGAGTCAGACATGACTGAGCACAGCAACGTATATAATATGTATATTGATATATATGACACACTGAACTCAGAAGCAGACAAGTGAATCCAGCTGTCTTCTGTTAAGCCAGACATTAAAGAAATGGGCAAAAATTTAATAAAACATTCCACTTTCTGGATTTCCCTGGCAGTCCAGTAGTTAAAAGACACCAGGATTCCAAATTTGGGACATGGATTCAATCCCTTGTAGGGAAACTAAGATCCTACATGCTGTGTAGCATGACCAAAAAATTAAAATTGAAAAAAATGTATTTTAAATGCTACCTTCTAACTATTTTGACAACTTATTTTAGTAAAAAATATTATTACATACAATACTAATAATGTTACAATGTAATGAGTTTATTATTTTTAAATGAAATAATTTCTCAATTTTAATTTATAATATGGTAGTATTACTATATTACATATAATTATATTGATATATCATAATATAAATGGCAACATCAATATTATATATACAATATAGTAAATATCAATAGATCAAATAACCTACATCAACAAGAGCTTTCTGGAGTCTCCATTAATTTAAGAGCACAAGGGGGTTCTTAGCCAAAGTTTGAGAACTCTTGTTCCAAGCTGCTCTTGAACACTTTGTGCTCTGATCTAGAATCAACTCTTTCTCCAAAAAGCCCTGGGTTTTTTTTGGTAAGAAATGGTATTAACACACCAAAGTCTGAACACTAGAGAGTAAATACATCTTTAAAAACAAGTCTATAACTTAGATGTAAAGGAAATTTTCATTATGGAAATCAGAATTCTGAGATTTAATAATTAGGGGGTTTTTGTTTGTTTTCTCCAATAATATTTCTCTTTAAGTTCATCTCTTAGCATTTTTCAATAGATAATAAAACATCTACTATTAAAAATATCCAAAAACATACAAAACACATTGATCATAACACATCTTCTGTTCCATTCCAAAGTGAGAGCTTTTTTTGTCAGTAACTCTTAAATTTTTAAATTATACCACTACCAAAATAAAACAGCTTGCAATTAAGTGATTCTAAGAATCATGCTCTTACAAATTACAGATGTATGCATGAATTTTTTGAAGGAAGGCAAACAAAATGGAAATTAAGAACATAAGCCAGCTGATTTCCCTATTTTTTACTTTTCTCAATGACAATATAAAAACTGAACAAAATATTCCAAGCCACCTCCAACTCAGCTCTAAAAATGTAAGGTTGTTGACACTAATGTTGAGAGAACTGTAGGATGAACACCAGAGGGCAGTTCTACCTATTGAATGACTTTTTGTTTTGGTTTAATAGGACTCTTTGTGACCCCGTGGACTGTAGCCGCCCCCAGGCTCTTCTGTCCCACAGGATTTCCCAGGCAAGAATACTGGATTGAGTTGCCATTTCCTTCTCCAGGGGATCTTCCTGACCCAGGGATTGAATCTGTGTCTCCTTCTTGGCAGGTAGATTCTTTACCACTGAGTCAGTGATTTTTAGACTTTGGCAAATCCAAGCGTAAAGGAGAAAAAACAAACAAAAAAGCTATACAGCTATTCAATGAACAGTTTGAGCTACACAGCAAAGCAGAAAACTGTTAAATAAAAAGACTCAGATAAGAATTTATCTTCCCTCCCTTGCCCTATTTTTAGGTGAATCAAAATGAGACCAAAACCAACCTCGGGAGGTTACATTTATAACTGATAACGTTAATTACTTGATAGTAAGAACATTATGGAATTGAAAATATGACCAATGTGGAGTATATCAAATCAAGTGAACTTTCCAATGTCTATTTTAAAGACAATATCACTCAAATGTTTGTTTCACTGTAGTGGTCTCCTACTGCTTTTGATTCTTTGAGTTTACACACAGTCTTACAGCTATTTTCCTAAAAACATAAACTTTTTATATGTTACAAAAATCTCAATGGTATATACATGTTGTTCTGCAACAAATAATTTCCCAAACAAGTGCAAGGGCTAAAGAAACTATCTTCATATTGCAAATAAATTTTATTACCTTCTCATAATAAAATATGAATTGCATACAGGTAACAAACATGTCTTCATAAATAAGCTATAAACATCTGACAGCAAAAAATTCATTAAAATATACCAAAGTTTTAAACTTAATCAGTACTCTTAGTAACTAAGATTTAATTTCAAACAATATTGTATTATTTCC
This sequence comes from Giraffa tippelskirchi, assembly GCF_054371585.1. Lineage (NCBI taxonomy): Eukaryota > Metazoa > Chordata > Mammalia > Artiodactyla > Giraffidae > Giraffa > Giraffa tippelskirchi. The sequence continues at coordinate 195,468,363 of NC_137275.1, forward strand.
AAAATATGCACATTATCTTTCAGAAATTGTTGTTCCTCATTTCTAACTCTTTAATTTTTATTTATTTTTACTACTTTTGCTTTAATCACGTTTTTGTTTCCAAATACTGAACACAAAACTTTATTTTTCCTTTTTGTTGAGCAAAGGACAATGAAAAATGGAAATTTCACTATCATTCCTTCGTAGAAACAGTTAAATAGTTAAGTATGTAAGTTGAGAAAACAATATTCTTCTAAAATGGAAGAGAAAAATAACTATTTCTCTAACTACTTCTTATATAATAATTAAATGCAGTAAGGCGCAGGCACTAAGCTAGACATCCTGATCAACAGAACAATACTGAGTATAACAGATCTACACTTCTACAAATAACTGACTTTTGATAAAGGTACAAAGGAAACTCAGTGGAGAAAGGATAATCTTTCTAAAAATGGTGCTGCCGGGATGACACAGAGGGATGGGATGGGGAGGGTGGTGGGAGGGGGGTTCTGGAAGGGGAACACAGGTACACCCATGGTGGATTCATGTCAATGTATGGCAAAACAAATACAATATTGTAAGGTTAAAAAATAGATAAATAAACTAATTTTTAAAAATAAATAAATAAAATAAAAATGGTGCTGAACAATCAGATATCCATATGCCAAAAAAAATGTTCTATACACACCTCACACCATATAAAAATTAACCCAAATAGGAGCATAGACCTAAATGTAAAATCTAAAACAATAAAAATCTGGAAGAAACATAAGAGAAAATATTGATAATATGGGTTATGCAAATATTTCTTAGATATATCTCTAAAAGCATAATTCATAAAAGAACAAATAAACAAATGAAAATCACCTAAATTTAAAACTTCTGATCTTAGAAGATACTACATAGGAACTTCCCTGGTGGTCCAGCAGTTAACAATCCACCTTGCAATGCAGGAGACTCAAATTGAACCCTGGACCAGGAACTAAGAACCCACATGCCTCGGAGCCACTGAGCCCCATGTCACAACTAGAGAGTCATGTGACACAAGGAAAGATCCTGCATGATGCAACTAAGACCTGACACAGCCAAATAAATAAATAAATATTAAAGAGAGAGAGAGAAATTGAGAGAGAGACGACAACCCACAGAATGGGAGAAAATATGAAGGAAAAAAAGTGCAACTGAAAGAAAATGCTTACAATTCAAGTATCTGATAAATGACTTGAATCCATAATATTAAAAAAAAAACAAACCTAAAACTCAATTATTAAAACACTAAAATTTCAAAAATTGGAAGATTTGGAAAGATACTTCACCAAATAAGATATGCTAAAAGATAATGCACCAAATAACTCATGAATTGATGTTCAACATCATCAGCCATTTGCAGGGAAATGCAAATTAAAATCACAATGAGATATCAATATACCCCTACTAGAATGGCTACAATTTTAAAAGAATGATCGTAAGAATTTAAAAAGAATGACCATAACAAGTGTTGGTGAGAATACAGAACTAGAACTTCCATACACTGTTGGAGAGACTAAACGATGGTATTAATGGCTTTGTAAAACAGATCATTGTTAAGTTTCCTAAAAAGAAACACAGACCTACTATATGCTTCAGCCATTCCATTTCTAGGTATTTAATGAGCATGATAAATATGTTCATTATTTTCATTGAGATAATGATTGAACCATTATACATAAGCCAAACTTATCAAACTATGTTTAGCTTGTTATAAGATGATTATATCTCAATAAAGCTGTTTAAAAATTCATAGTTGACCTTAACACGTACTGTTGGTGCAGTGGATAAGGCAGGAACTAAACAAGAGTGATTGGAGAGTGTGAAATGAGATGTAGATTGCGTTTATAGGCTATTTAAAATTTTTTGGCTTTGGAGGAAATCAGATAAATTGAGTAGTAACAGAACTGTACTGTACTGTGCTTGAGCTACCAGGGAAGCCAGTAACAGAACAGTGCAGTCTAAATATGGGAACGTCCAGATTGGTTTAAATGATATGGGATGGAGGAATTAAAGATTCAATAGAGAAAAATACTAATGATTAAAAGACTAAGAAAAGAGACACATCCTTTGTAGCAGAAAGTAACAGGAGGGTAAGCAAAGGATAGAATCAAATAAAGGGGAGCAAGCAAATTTTGTGCAAGAAATATGAGGACAATAAATTGTATTATCTCTAAGATATCATAAGATTAGGTCAACTGCTGAGAATATGTATATATACATCTGACAATTTCAAAGGTTTGAAAAGTATAAAACAGTCATTCCAAAAATTGAGAAAATGAGCTTTATAGAGACCCAGAGTAGTTAAGATTGCTGGGTTCAGTTCAGGCTGATTATCAACAATCATTTTAGCAACATCTTATAAGTCAGTTTATCCTCCAATATCATTCAGCCACTCAGTAAAGGTCTATCCAGGAAAAAGACTTTGTCAGGTATATGTGATGAAAAAATACAAAGTGAGGTAAAAACACTTCAGGTATTTGCAAGACTGGAATGATGAACAATGGATCCTTCATTGGGTAAGAGAGGGGCTTCCCTGATAGCTCAGTTGGCGAAGAATCCACCTGCAACGCAGGAGATCCTGGTTCGATTCCTGGGTTGGGAAGATCCCCTGGAGAAGGGAACGGCTACCAACTCGAGTATTCTGGCCTGGAGAATTCCATCGACTGTATAGTCCATGGAGTTGCAAAGAATTGGACACGACTGAGCGACTTTCAGGTATGACCTAGATCAAATCCCTTATGAGTATACAGTGGAAGTGACAAATAGATGTAAGGGACTAGACCTGATAGACAGAGTGCCTGATGAACTATGGACAGAGGTTCGTGACATTGTACAGGAGACAGGGATCAAGAAAATCCCCATGGAAAAGAAATGCAAAAAAGCAAAATGGCTGTCTGAGGAGGCCTTACAGATAGCTGGGAAGAGAAGAGAAGCGAAAAGCAAAGGAGAAAAGGAAAGATATTCTCATCTGAATGCAGAGTTCCAAAGAATAGCAAGGAGAGATAAGAAAGCCTTCCTCAGCGATCAGTGCAAACAAATAGAGGAAAACAACAGATTGGGAAAGACTAGAGACCTCTTCAAGAAAATTAGAGATACCAAAGGAACATTTCATGCAAAGATAGGCTCGATAAAGGACAGAAATGGTATGGACCTAACAGAAGCAGAAGATATCAAGAAGAGGTGGCAAGAATACACAGAAGAACTGTACAAAAAAGATCTTCATGACCCAGATAATCACGATGGGGTGATCACTCACCTAGAGCCAGACATCCTGGAATGTGAAGTCAAGTGGGCCTTAGAAAGCATCACTATGAACAAAGCTAGTGGAGGTGATGGAATTCCAGTTGAGCTATTTCAAATCCTAAAAGATGATGCTGTGAAAGTGCTGCACTCGATATGCCAGCAAATTTGGAAAACTCAGCAGTGGCCACAGGACTGGAAAAGGTCAGTTTTCGTTCCAATCCCAAAGAAAGGCAATGCCAAAGAATGCTCAAACTACCGCACAACTGCACTCATCTCACATGCTAGCAAAGTAATGCTCAAAATTCTCCAAGCCAGGCTTCAGCAATACGTGAACCGTGAACTTCCAGATGTTCAAGCTGGTTTTAGAAAAGGCAGAGGAACCAGAGATCAAATTGCCAATATCCGCTGGATCATCGAAAAAGCAAGAGAGTTCGAGAAAAACATCTATTTCTGCTTTATTGACTATGCCAAAGCCTTTGACTGTGTGGATCACAATAAACTGTGGAAAATTCTGAAAGAGATGGGATTACCAGACCATCTGACCTGTCTCTTGAGAAACCTGTATGCAGGTCAGGAAGCAACAGTTAGAACTGGACATGGAACAACAGACTGGTTCCAAATAGGAAAAGGAGTACGTCAAGGCTGTATATTGTCACCCTGCTTATTTAACTTATATGCAGAGTACATCATGAGAAACGCTGGGCTGGAAGAAACACAAGCTGGAATCAAGATTGCCGGGAGAAATATCAATAACCTCAGATATGCGGATGACACCACCCTTATGGCAGAAAGTGAAGAAGAACTAAAGAGCCTCTTGATGAAGGTGAAGGAGGAGAGTGAAAAAGTTGGCTTAAAGCTCAACGTTCAGAAAACTAAGATCATGGCATCTGGTCCCATCACTCCATGGGAAATAGATGGGGAAACAGTGGAAACAGTGTCAGACTTTATGTTTTTGGGCTCCAGAATCACTGCTGATGGTGACTGCAGCCATGAAATTAAAAGACGCTTACTCCTTGGAAGGAAGGTTATGGCCAACCTAGATAGCATGTTTAAAAGCAGAGACATTACTTTGCCAACAAAAGTCCATCTAGTCAAGGCTATGGTTTTTCCAGTGGTCATGTATGGATGTGAGAGTTGGACGGTGAAGAAGGCTGAGCGCCGCAGAACTGATGCTTTTGAACTGTGGTGTTGGAGAAGACTCTTGAGAGTCCCTTGGACTGCAAGGAGATCCAATCAATCCATCCTGAAAGAGATCAATCCTGGGTGTTCATTGGAAGGTTTGATGTTGAAGCTGAAGCTCCAATACTTTGGGCACCTCATGCGAAGGGTTGACTCATTGGAAAAGACCCTAATGCTGGGTAGGATTGGGGGCGGGAGGAGAAGGGGACGACAGAGGATGAGATGGTTGGATGGCATCACCGACTCGATGAACATGGGTTTGGGTAGACTCCGGGAGGTGGTGATGGACAGAGAGGCCTGGCGTGCTGCAATTCATTGGGTCGCAGAGAGTCGGACACGACTGAGCGACTGAACTGAACTGAACTGAACTGAGCGACTTTCACTTCACAAGAGAGGAAGTGATGATGAGTCAATAGGTCAGAGCTCTGGATAAGGCAGAACTCTTGCAGTACAGACACTTGAACAAAAAAGCTAGAAAGATAAAACTCTATGGATCTCAAAATTTAACACTTCACTATATACTAGTTAAACCACTATACTGCATTTGTTCAGGTGTTCTCACCAGGTTATAAGCCTCATGTAGAAAGAGAATAGGGTTCATTTTACTTCTTTAGAACATACTCCACACTCATTTTCTGCAAAGCACTGCATTAAGTGTTATGTTTCTTTTCTACTCTCCCAGATTCAGCACTGAGTTAGGTACATAAACGTGTTTAATAGATACTTCATAGTTGAGAAAAAAATCTAAATGGGGCAAAAAATAAACTAAAAAGAGCATCCATAGAAGCCTTTAAAGATAGAAAACATATAATCAATGTTCTACAGAAACTTGATGGCTTTGATCAAGTCTTACATAAGGAAAAAAATTCAGGAGCCATACAACATACAAAATGCTATGTTCTAGTAAAATTCTATTTATGTACACTGAAATTTGAATTTCATATGATCACATTTTTATTTTTATCCTCAACCATTTAGAAATGCAAAAACCACTCAGGCCACACAAAAACAAGCGGTAGGTCAGATTCGGCCCATGTGTCAAGTTTGCTGACTCCTGCTTTAAATGAAAAATTAAACAGTAATAAACATTAACAAAATAACATAAATATAAGATGCTGCATTTAAACAAATATATTTTAAAGTAAAAGGTTTCATAGAATCACTTCATGTATTATGTCTATAATTTACACACACTGGTATTTAAAATTACAATACCTTTTCTCTGGTATCACTTTTAACTTGCTCATCTTGAATTACTTCACTTCACCATTGCAGATAATCTAAAAAGAAAAAAATGATATTAAACACAAAATTCTGTTTTCTATATATTAGATGTCATAAAAGTCATACAACTGATAGTTTTTATTATGGGCAATACAAGATAAGACTGGAAACCACAGGAGAATGTTTGAGTTTTACGTGCTTCTGGAAGGTCACTTCAAAGGGCAAGGTGTGCCTATTAAACCACTTAAAATCAGTCAGTAAAAGGTCATCAAAAATCCAAGTGCTACAAAAGTGTAAAAACATAATTTATACTATAAAGCCAAGATTTCTTTTGAGACAATTCAAATTATCCTTCCTGTTCTAATATTCCACCTTAAAATATTCACACCAATCCTATGATTAGTGTATTGTCCACCATTCACACAGCAGTCAAATATTGGTAAATATGTATGATTATTTCTGTATGAAAACATTTTAATTAACAACAAATCGTTTAGACAGAGCAAAATCTTCTCAAAAATCTCTCATCTCATTTTTTTATGCATACTTTCCTTCAACCAACAGAGGGTTCATCTTTGGAATGTACATATTATATATTTTAAAACCTTACGTCTTTTTTAATATAAGGGATCTAAAACAGGAGTCGGTTACACAGATGCTGCAAGGCTAGCAAGCTATAGAGGAAGCCTAGGGAGGCTCAAGATAAACAGCTGCAGAAGCACTTACCACCCTGGGCTAGGAGGGCAAGAGGGAAAAGAGATTTAAAACCCTAAATCTCTATTCACAATTTTTATAATTTTTCAGGTTTATTTTACAACTATTCACCCCCAAAAAAACCCCAAATATATTTTAATTTTACATATCGATGCTTATTACTGAAGCAGAATTTTGTGGCATTTTTAAACAAGAAGTTTAAAAACTATTGCCAATTCAACAAGTTACATCCTTATGCAATGTTTAGTAATGCTATATTTAAAGGAAAACAAAAGAGATTTCAAATTGTTTAATATAATAGATTCAGAAGATATAGATATTCTGGGTGTTTTACTACAGTAACAAAACTTCTCCTTTAACTAAATAAACATGACTTTTTTCTTTTTTTAACTCAATTATAATAGAAAAAACCTATTTAGGATTATCTACAAAAATTACATAGGCTGTTTCTAAAGTAGATAAGAAATTTTTTAATGCTAACTACTCCTTCTTTTAACTGACTTTTTCAACGCCCACAAAGTCAAAGTAACTTTTTCCAATTTCTAAATTAATTAAGAATCATTATACATCCAAAGGTGGGGGGAATCTTACATGTTTTCAAAAGCACCACTGCTGCCATAAACAGAATTAAGCTACTTGGTTAAGTAGTATGATTTTCTCTAAAACTACATTAACAGCAAGCCCGTCTCGCAAGGTGAAGGGGCTTGTCTCGTCTGTCTGGGATGCCCAGGGTAAAGGGAGCAGTAATGCTGACACAGGCCAGCAAACTGAAGCAGGATGAGGATCTCACAGGGTTCCGGACACCAGCCATCACCTCCAGCTCTGCTCAGAGGGCTGCTGTGAGAGACAGACTGTTAAAGAGGTTGCAGAACGTGAAGTCAAACTATATGTCTAAGCTCACTGAGAGAACATTTGGTTGATGGCACTGGGTGGGCTCCCCTGAGGACAGGGAAGGATGTTGTTTGGGGATTAAATTCTGTTTACCTATCTTCTGAATTCTGATGCTCCCCTGAATATTGAAGCTGCAGAACAAAACGTCATTTGTGGGACAAGGAGGACTTAGATAATAAAGTCAAAAACTACATGAAGAATTATGACAGGTGACAGGAGGAGAAGGCTGCAGACCCACAGACTGTCTTGTAAGTTTGTCTCCAACTTAAATCAAAGGGAAGCCCTCCTTCCCGGTCCTCAAGCTTCCTCTTTGTCCCTCTGGGTCATTCAAGTCCTGTGACCATGTTATCCTGAGGAAGAACCTCTTCACAACTGCTCGTTGTAGATGGAGCATGCTACATATATACAGTAAAACAACAACAAAAAAAGAGTCTGAAGTTCCAAAGAGTTGCCTCCTTAACCTTAACATATTTCCTTTCCTGAAACTACTAAATACACTGCTGCTGAGATTCCTGAGAAGTCGTAATGAACTCAGAATTGAGGCTAGAGCTTGCTTCTCATCCTTTTCCCAAACAAAATCAGTTCCCTGCACAAATGACACTAATGACATGCTTAGCACAGCTCGTAGCCTGGCGATAAGAAATCCATTACAAATTGTGATCGGATGTAAATTCTCAGCCCTTTCCTAGATGTCTTGAAGCTTCCGAGAATGCACAGTCACTCACTGTAAATCTCTACTGAAAAGGGTATTTTATTTAATGTCAATATATCTGGAACAGATTTATAATTTGTACATTTAATGCTTCAATCATTTTTTTCTATTCTCAGTTAGTTTGTATTTTCATTATATAGGGCCAACAGAAGGATGTTAAGTCAAGCAACTACTGAAGAGAAAAACAAACAAAAAGAAATATGAAAGAAGGGAAAAAAGTGCATTTCACTAAGCAAATATGTCCTTTGCAGGCACTTTTTCTTGCTGAATCCTGAGGCCAGAGTGCTTCAGAGAAAAGTAAAAGCCTTCTTTTTGCTGTGTAAGTTTGTGTTCATTACAGTATGATGTAATAGAAAGAGCAGGAACCTAGAAGCAGAAATGTTGCATCTCACAAAGTCTGTGGCTTTGCCAACCAAATGTGACAAAGCAAGACGCTGAGACCTTATGCAAGAGTGGCTGTAAAGCCCAAGATCAAGGTGCCGGCAGTTATGGTGTCTGGTGAGAACTGGGTATGTGGTTCACAGACCCCCGTCTTCTCATCATACTGTAGCATGGGGGAAGGGCCAGGGGAGATCTCTTGGGTGTCTCTTCCTCCATGAGAAGATGGGGGGTCCCGTGTTCCCTCTCAGTTTCTCCCAATGGTTACATGACATTTCATGCTAACTCTAGCATAGTGTCAAAGCCAGGAATCTGACATTCATACAAACATGTGTTTCTAGTTATATGTGATTTTATTACATGTGTAATTTATATAAACTACCACATTTTGCTATATTTGTATAATATTAGAAAGCATGGATTTCTATTACTTGAATAGCTTTAAAAAATAATGAAAATCACTGTAATCTCAAAATTCATTCATCTAACATTAATGGCTACACAGCTTCACCTGTGTATGGCCAAAGAAAGTACTTCCAAGGAGATCATTTAATATAACTGATCACGCCTTCTTACACTTTATTATAATGGCCATAGTTTGTTTTCTGCCTACTCACTGCCACTCTTTCTTAAATTTCCTTTGCTAGAATGCCCCAGGGCTCAATTCTTGGCCTTTTCAACTCCACTCTCTTCACTGGTGATCTCATCCAGTCTCATGACTACTCAATATCTCCACTTGGCTCTCTAATAATATCACAAACTTAACATACCCAAAACTAATCTCCTGACTTTCCTTTCCCTTCCCAATGTCCTCTAACCTCAGCTTTCCTCACATGTATTTAAGAGACAATTCTCTCTCTGCAATTGCTCAGTCCAAAACCTTAGTGTCCTTCTTGACTCCTGTTTTATACCCCACATCCAGCCCCTCAAGAATTCCTGACAATTCTACTCTCAAAATATATCCAGACTCCAATCACTTCTCCACATCTATCAATACTACCATGGTGGGCCACTGTCCCTATTAGTCCCCCTTCTATGTGTGGCACCTACAGTCTATTTTCAACACAACATCCTGACTGATCCTTTTAAAAGCCTGGAGAAAAGAGGGGGGAAAATTGCAGATAAATCTTGCCATCACTCTGCTCAAAGCCCAATGGGTGCTGCCCATTTAAATGGCATTAGGGGTCCTAAAGGAATGCCCCAGCCCTTCTCTCTGTAACTTGCCTACAACTCCTCTTCCTCACACTGCTCTGGACGCACTGGCTGGGCCTCCATGCTTTCCACCAGCACACCAGGCTCACTCTCACCTTACTGTCTTTGCCCAAGCTGTTTCCTTTGCCTGAAATGTTCTGCCAGATATCCCAATGACTAACCAACTCCCAAACTTCCTTTGCTCAAGAATCACCTTTTCAAAATACACAATCACCTTTTCAATGAAGCCTAGCCCAACCATCCTATGTAATACTGTAAAACACCTCCAGACCCCAGCAAACCCATCACCCCTTACCTCAATCTACTTTTCTCTTTTCCCAGAGCACTTATAGCCTTCTATGACATGATGATTCAAAAGTAACAGAACACTTTGAAAACTGTACTCAGTAAATGATTACATACATATGAACAGGTGTCAAAACAAATTCTTAAAGGAACAGTTTATTTTCATATACTTACAAATCCCCAACATATGCCTCCATCACATCACATACATCAATCCCGTAATCTAATTCATCCCAGACCCTCAACAGCTTATCACTACTGGTGACCACAAAAGCAACCAAAATAAGTTCCTTTATTTCCTCAAGGTTTTGAGGAAAAGAGGCAGAAACCCAAGGTTCTTGATATAATCACATAAGTCATGTAGTTTAATACCTAATATCTTGGGGCGACTGTTTTTAATCACCTTGTAAACTAGGCAATTTAACTATGTGTACTATTGATATTTATTATTTATTTCTCTCCACTGAACTAAAGTTCCACAAGAGCAGAAATCTTTGTTTTGCTCACTGTCCCCCAAGTTCTTCGTACAGTGCCAGCACATTGCAGGTGGTAAATAAATTTCTGAATGAACAAACAAATGCTTTAAGGACTTGTGAGACAACTTTACTACACAAATGAGCGAGAAGACTTCATTTTAAAAAACTCAATAATATGGTGATATGGTGTAGTGGCACACAGTATATACACTAATCTCTCTCCAGCATGCCTTCCTGTACTACAGGAATGTGAAAGCTTAAAAAAAAAAAAGTGTTTCCACTGCAGTTAGGTTCCGGATGTTTTTATACCCGCCAAACTCAATTTCACTGTTTATGAAATTTGTTAGACTGAAAGTCACACAAACAACACCTGATCCTACGGTGAAGAACCAACTTAGGCATGCTTTGTTCTACAGCAGTGTATACGGAGATCCCAAAGCCTTGTCCAGAGTTTCTCAAAGTGGGGTCCACAAGTTGTTGCTAGAATTCTTTGAGAGTTCAAAATGGAACACAAGGGGTTCTTTTTCCCTTCTCTTTTACTTTTGTGCACCAAGCAATGGCAGGTAATTAATGATTTTATTACATATCATCTGTGTGTGCTAGTACACAGAAGGACCATGTGCATTTGGTTAGAGTTGGCTGTGATAACTGGCGATTACGTGGCACATGGAGAAGATAATGGGCTAATGAGTATCAGCCTCTTCCTCAAATTACCTCCCCTAAACTCCCCTTATTGGAGAAGGCAATGGCAACCCACTCCAGTACTCTTGCCTGGAAAATCCCAATGGACGGAGGAGCCTGGTAGGCTAGAGCCCATGGGGTCGCGAAGAGTCGGACACGACTGTGCGACTTCACTTTCACTTTTCACTTTCATACATTGGAAAAGGAAATGGCAACCCACTCCAGTGTTCTTGCCTGGAGAATCCCAGTGATGGGGGAGCCTGGTGGGCTGCTGTCTATGGGGTCGCACAGAGTCAGACACGACTGAAGCGACATAGCAGCAGCAAACTCCCCTTATGCACTACCAACTGCCTTACAGGAGCAAAGTCTCTACAACTGTAATGAAAAACTGGAGGGAAATTTTAATATTAATGAAAAAAATTGTACACCCAGATGCGCCCATTCCTAACTAACACTTTGCTATTCGGATGAACATTCCAAACTGTGAACTGCATAAATTATAAGGGACTTACATTGTGAAATGTTTGAACTTTTTGTGACTTTCTCATTTAGTTGTTTAGTGTGTCCTTATGTTTTACACATTAACATTTGTAATTTACAAATATGCCTGATAATCCAATGTGGCAATTTCTGAGGCTGAGGTATGAAAGGAGGGTCAGTGGACAATTCTGGTAAGATTAGCAATGAAGAATTGTATCCTCCAAGTCATTTCACTAAATTAGTGCAACAAGAGACACACACAAAAAAAACACATCGTTGTATTGAAAACTACTTATCAATAGATTTATACAATCGAATATTGTATTCCACTCTGTGCGGGAAATGTTTCAAGTGCAGTAATGGCTCCAGCAATATTCAAAACATACAGCTGCAAATTATAGTAATTTGACACATTAAAGGTACTAATGGGATCTCCAAACACACACAATAAAGCTTTGGCTTAAAAAAAATTACATACAATGAAAAGGCTAAGGTAGCAAGTAAAACAGCGGCAGAGTTTCACTGATTAGCAAAAAGAAAGTCACTTCAATTGCTGAGAACCCAGTATGTCCAGAATGTAAAGTTATGCCAAGTGAAATGCTTTATATGAGACGTAGTAAGAGAAAATTTTAAAGTTCTACAGTATAATAACAGTAAGTCAATGTATTGACATGTCATGTGATATTAAAGACCCATGGGATAAGTAGCAAACAAGTTTTTCTGTCCAGATTGAATGATGAAATCAAGAAAACTTTTTTTTGTGAGACTTTCCTGGTGGTCCAGTGGTTAAAACTCTGTCTTTCAACGCAGGAGACTCAAATTCAATCCCTGGTCGGGGAACTAAGATCCCATATGCCACGGGGCAACTAAGCCTATGTGCTCTGGAGCCCACCTGCCACAATCAGAGAGAGGCCTGTGAGGCACAACAGAGAGCCCACATGACACAAAGACCCGATGCAGCCAAATTAATAAATACATATTTATTTAATAATAATAAGTATTTATAATATTTATATTTATTTATTATTATTTTGGGGGGTTTTTTTGCCACAGAATGCTGCCCAAAGCCAGAAAAGGACAGGATAGCTGATGTTTTATCTTCCTGTCTAGAAACAAAAGGTCCATCTTGGAAGAACGATACTGGCATCTGTGCTGACCATGCCCCAATAGCTGGCTCCATATGAGGATGTGCTCCTCTTGTTTAACAACCCCCATCCCTCCAAAAAAAAAACCTGACTTTTTAACACAGTGTTTTCTTCACAGAGAAGAGTTAGTAAATCAAAAGCTCTGGGGGATGAAATGAAAACGTTCTCTTTGAAGCTACAAAAAATGATTAACTTTATTAAACAAAAACCTGTTGACTCAAAACGTTTCAAGAACGATGTGAAAACCTGGACAAGGAGCACACAAATCTCCTGCTCTATGCAGACATCCAGGGGCTTGGCGGATGAAGAGTTCTCGACCGTGTGTCAGAGCTGAGTGGTGAAGTGCAGGGGTACTTTCACAAACGCAGTAAGCCAGATTCCGCTGAGCACTCAGAGGACGAAGAAGGGCTACTGCACCTAGCCAACTTAGCAAACACTTGTTATCATATGAAACAAATCACCCACTACTCTCTGCAAGACCTAGAGAAAGCATTTTGACCTCAAGTAATAAGATTCTTGGGCTTCCCTGGTGGCTCAGTCGGTAAAGAATCCACCTGCAATGCAGGAGATGCAGGAGACCTGGGTTCGATCCCTGAGTTGTTAAGATTCCCTGAAGGAGGGTATGGCAGCCCACTCCTGTATTATTGCCTGGAGAGTCCCCATGGACAAAGGAGCCTGGCAGGCTACAGTCCATGGGGTCGCACAGGGTTGGACACAATTGAGCAACTAAGAACACAATTTAAGATTCTTGGGGAAAAAATTCAAATGACAAAAGGATATCAAAAGATGCTCTTATTGCTGCTTTGGAGTTGAAAGTGAAAAGAGGTTTCAACAAATTTCAAATCTTGCTGACCTAGAGGAATAAAATTAGAAAATAAAACTGAACAGTATTTTCTCTTTCTTTTCAAATAAATATAAGACTAAATGAGAGGCCCTTTCTCTGAATCATCTGCTTATTCTGAGAACTTGACTGAGGAGGAATAATTTTGTGCACTGCAGTGTGACTATAAACTCAAGATGAGACTTACCTGCTCTGTCCCTAAAAAGTGCTAAATTTCTATCAAAGAGTAGTGTCCTGCACCTCATAGAACAGTAATGAACATTTTGCTGCTGGTTTTCAATTTCTAATGTGTATATGGAATTTTCTATTTAACAAGCATCAAGAGCAAGGAGGAAATCATCTCATGTTGGTTGAAACTGAAATGTGAATAGTTATTTCAAGTTCAACAAAAGAAAACAAAAACAAGCTTCATATGAAAGAGATAAACCACTATTTTTAGTTTTAAAAACTAGTAACTTTATTGTATAAAACGTTTTCATAAAATAACAAGTAATCAATATACATATATATATAATCATTTGTAACTCCTGGACCTATAACTGAACCTCATCATGCCAGTCAGGGCAAAACAAGTTTTTCAAATTCTGATACAAATTGTTAACAGGCTACATTTTTAATACTACTTTGGCTTATGGTTTTTAGTAGCTTTGCTATTTGCACTGTCAATTTTCATGTTTGTAATGAAAATTAGTTAAAATCAATTTACAATGGTACTAGCAAAAAGACAAAGAGACCAATGGAACAAAACTGAAAGTCTAGAAATAAACATATACATCTATGGTCAACTGATTATTGACAAGGGTGCCAAGTTCACTCCATGATGGAAAAAAAAAAAAGCAGTCTCTTCTATTGCTGGGACAAATGGATTTTCACAGGCAAAAGTATAAAATGGAATTCCTACTCACACCAGAAACAAAAATGAATCAACATTCATCACAATGAATCAACAACAAGAATATAGGCAGATAAAACTCTGAAAACATAGGAGTTAATCTGTATGACACGGAATTTGGCAACAGATTCTCAGAGCAACAGAAGAACAAGAAACAAAAGAAAAAGAAAGATAAATTGAACTTCAAATTTTAAAACTTCTGTGCCTCAAAGGACATTGTCAAGAAAGTGAAAAGATAACATAAAGAATGGGAAAAAATATCTGCAAATTACATATATGATAAGGGTTTAATACCCAGAAAATATACAGAACACCTACAACTCCACAACAAAAAAACAATCCACTAAGCGACTGAACTGAACTAAACCGAAAGGACCTGAATGAACATTTTCCCAAAGAAGATATTTGTTGTTATTATTCAGTCACGTCCGACTCTTTGCTATCCCCTGAACTGCAGCGCACCAGGCCTCTCTGTCCTTCACCATTTCCCAGAGTTTACTCAAACTCATCTCCACTGAGTAGGTGATGCCATCCAACCATCTCATCCTCTGTCATCCCTTCTCCTCCTGCCTTCAATCTTTCCCAGCATCAGGGTCTTTTCCAATGAGTCAGTTCTTCGCATTAGGTGGCCAAAGTATTGGAGTTTCAGCTTCAGAATCAGCCCTTCCAATGAATATTCAGGACTGATTTCCTTTAGGATTGACTAATTTGATCTCCTTGCAGTCCAAGGGACTCTCAAGAGTCTTCTCCAACACCACAGTTCAAAAGCATCAATTCTTCGGTGCTCAGCCTTCTTTATGGTCCAACTCTCACATTCATACATGACTACTGGAAAAACTACAGCTTTGACTACGGGGACCTTTGTCAGCAAAGTGATGTCTCTGCTTTTTAGGTTTGTCTAAAAAGCAAACCTGTCTGTCTAGGTTTATTATAGCTTTTCTTACAAGCATCTTTTAATTTCACGGCTGCAGTCACCGTCTGCATTGATTTTGGAGCCCAAGAAAATAAAGTCTGTCACTGCTTTTATTTTTTCCCCATCTATTTGCCATGAAGTGATAGGACCGGATGCCATGATCTCAGATTTTTGAATGCTGAGTTTTAAGCCAGCTTTTTCACTTTCATCTTTCACCTTCATCAAGAGGCTCTTTGGTTCCTCTTCACTTTCTGCCATTAGTTATTAGGGAAATGCAAATCAAAATCACAGTATTACTTCACACTAGGATGGCTATAATAAAAAACAGTAAATAAGTATTCTCAAGAATGTGGATAAGTTGAAACCCTCCTAAATCACTCGTGGGAATGGAGCAACCACTATGAAAAACACTTTGTCAGGTCCTCAAAAAGCTAAATATAGAATTATCATATGACCCAGCAATTCTACTCCTAGGTATATACCCACAAGAATTGAAAACAGAGAATCAGATAATCATATATCAATGCATATGGCAGCATTGTTCACAACACCCAAAGGCAGAAACCTAAGTGTCTACCAAAAGATAAATGGACAAATAAAACATGATATATACACACAATGGAATGGTATTTAGCCATTAAAAGGCATAAAGGTCTAACACATGCTGCAATATTAATGAACCTCAAAAACATTATGCTAAGAGAAACAAGTCAGAAACAAACAATATTGCATGCTTCCATTTATATAAAATATCTGTACATGCAAGTTCATAGATATATAAGTATATTAAGTTACCAGGGGCTGGGGGCAAAAGTGAACAGAGTGTTACTTGCTCAATAGTTACAGAGTGTGTGTAACAGGGTGATGACAAATTTTGGAAATAGATAGTAGTGACTGTTGTATAACATCATGAAAGTAATTAATGCTACTGAATTTTAAGCTTAAAAATAGTTAAAATGGTAAATTTTATGTTAAACCACAATATTTGACCACATAAAAAGATTTTTTAAATGAGCTTACAATATTTTTTAAACTGCCAAGTCTAGTTTAAAAAAATTAAATCCTATTTCAGCTAAAGCCAGCAATTTAATAGAAATTATTATCTTTACCATATGAGTTTTTAAAAATCATAGAAAGGAAACAGAATAGCTTCAGAATGGTAAGCTAAGTTTAACTACCTGTTTATTTTTCAAGTAAGATTGGTTAAAGTCTTTTTTATTTGCCTTAAATAAAGAAAAATAAAACTCTTATACAAGCCATATACCACAAGCCAGACTTTAGTAATATCTTATGGAGTAAAAATGTGTAAAACTCCTAGGCCTACTTTGAATAAAGTAAAAAGAAAAACTACAGTGGGAAATTTAGAAAAAGAAGTCTCTTTTCCTATCTGTATTACTAACTCATGTAAGAGTTTATATCATTTGGGGGGATGGATATTTATACAAAAGAATAGACTAGACAGCCAAAATAAATAGATGCATAAAAAAATATCATTCTCTATCAAAAAAGCATTAACAATCATTCCTGGAGTACTGTATCATAAGGCCTAAAATTTGAAGGGCTAATCTGACAGCTTTGAGCCTCACAGGGCCCCAAATGCCTAAGGAAAGTTCTCCCAGTCTTGCCATAGCCAATGGGAAAGGCTCCTCACCCAGCTAGGTCCACTAACAGTTAAGCCAGCTGTGTGCCTCTCAGTCCTCAGTCTAAAACTAGTTTCAGTTCCCTGCTAGCCCTCAGAATTATTTAAATAAACTCATCACATCCTCCCCCAGGAGTGGAGAGTAGTGGTTCACTATACTCCCAAGTACCATTCCCCTAGGATGTGAGTATACATGACCAAGAAAACTGCTGTCAGTCTCACCTGATCCGGGTCAGGTAGTAGCTGTCTTGTACAGTTTAGGACAGGTGATCCCTCCTTCACCAATGAAGTGAAGGGAGGTGAACAGGAGACAGTCAGACAATTACTGTATCTAAACTTTCTGTTTACACTAATATCACAGCCATAACCTGAGACCCGAAAATTAGTTCATGGCTCCTCCAGGGTATAAAAATTGGGAAAGGCTAGTCCAGTCTCTTGTAGGCAGCACTGGTCCAGGCCAGAATAGGTCCAATGTGGTTCTAGAGCTGGTTAAGTATTAGCAGACGATCCCTGACTACCATGGCCTCCTGATCACAACATTTTTCTGATTTTAAGACAGCAATAAAGATCTAGAGGCAATTTCACAATTAGACCAGAGGCCTCTTACTCAAAAAGATAATACTTCCCTGAGTTTCTCAGTTGTGTGCAGAACTCAGGTTTTGGGGGTTTGCTCCTTGAGTCTCTTTCTTTAAATGTCTAAACAATTTTGTAAAGCACTTAACACTTGTGCCAGTTATTGAGTTACTGCCCCTCCTCTCCAAAGTCACCCTTTTTGCCTGTACTGTGAAAACAAATTAATGCACTTAAACTACTAATTTCTTTGCCAACTGGCAAGATATTAAGCTTTGTCAAGAGAGCACTAGAAAGACTCTGTAGGGGTAAAGGATTCTGTTCCTGGTTCCGGCATGCCTACTTGGCTGTAGTAGGCTTGGCTTCTCCAAGACCCACTCCGACACGTACAGCTTCTCCAACATCAGTCTCCTGCAGCAAGTGCAGCTTCTCCAACAGGAGGTTATGCAGTTTTGCAGCAGAGTGCCTCTGACAAGTCATCTCCCCAGGAACAGCTTTTCCTGGCACCCAAGAGGGCACATACGCAGCAAATTCTCCTAGTGCCACACCTTAGCTACTTGAACAACATCTAGACTTCAGTGAGCCCTAGGGTTAATAACTGCTCTTTATGTTAACTAGTCCTATATTGTCTGTTATCTTGACTTCTTACTGGTAAATCCCTCACTGCTCCTATCCCTGTTAGAGTCAATACTTCTTTTTTTCAATTTTTTATTGGAATATAGTTGATTTTCAATGTTGTGTTAGTTTCTGCTGTACAAGAAAGTAAATCAACTATACATATACCCACTCTTTTTCCAGATTCTTTTCCCATATATGTCATTACAGAGTATTGAGTAGAGTTCTCTGCGCTATACAGTAGCCCTTACTAGTTATCCATTTTACATATGTGCATGCGTACTAAGTTGCTTCAGTCATGTCCGACTCTTTGCAACCCTACGGACAATAGCCCACCAGGCTCCTCTGTCCATAGGATGCTCCAGGCAAGAATACTGGAGTGGGTTGCCATGCCCTCCTCCAGGGGATCATCTCAACCCAGGGATCGAACCCACATCTCTTATGTCTCCTTTATTGGCAGGTGGGTTCTATACCACTAGCATCACCTGGGAAGCCCATTTTATAAATAATAGTGCATATATGTCAATCTCAATCTCCCAATTGATCCCTCCTCCTCTTTCCCCCAGTAACCATAAGTTTGTCTTCTACATCTGTGACTCTATTTCTGTTTTATAAATAAGTTCTCTTGTACCTTTTTTTAGATTTCACACATAAGCAGTATCATACGATATTTGTCTTTGTCTGATTTACTTAGCATGATAATCTCTGGGCTCATCCATGTAGCTGCAAGTGGTATTTCATTCTTTGTTACAGCTGAGTAATATTCCATCGTATATATGTATATATGTACCACATCTTCTTTATCCAACCTCTGTTGATGGACATTTAGGTTGTTTCCATGTCCTGGCTATTGTAAACAGAGTTGTACAGAACACTGGGACATATATATCATTTCAGAAAATGGTTTTCTATGGATAGATGCCCAGGAGTGGATCATATGATAGTTCTTAGTTTTTTAAGGAACCTCCATACTGTTCTCCATAGTGGTTGTAACAATGTAGGAAGGTTCCCTTTTCTCCACACCCACTCCAGCATTTATTGTCTGTAGACTTTCTGATGATGGTCATTCTGACTAGTATGAGGTAATACCTCAATGCAGTTTTGATTTGTAATTCTCTGATAATTAGTGATGTTGAGCATCTTTTCATGTGCTTTTTGGCCATCTGTTATGTTTTCTTCAGAGAAATGTCTATTTAGATCTTCTGCCCACTTTTTGATATGAGTTGCTTGTCTTTTGGACATAGAGCTGCATGAGCTATTTGCATATTTCGGAGATTACTCCCTTGTCAGTCACTTCATTTGCAAATATTTTCTCCCGTTCTGTGGGTTGTCTTTTCATGTTGTTTATGGTTTCCTTTGCTGTGTAGATCTCTTACATTTAATTAGGTCCTGTTTATTTTTGTTTTTATTTTTCATTATTCTAGGAAGGATCACCTGTTCTAAAAGATACAAAATACCTACTATCTGACTCTGATTAGATCAAAAAGGATATTCCTTCAATGAGTGTTCTGCCTGTTTTCCTCTGTTCTGCCTATGTTTTCCTCTAGGAGTTTTACAATGTCAGGCCTTACATTTAGGTCTTTGATCCGTTTCAAGTGTATTTTTGTGTATGGTGTTAGAGCTGTCCAGTTTTCCCAGCACCACTTCTCAGCCTTTTGGCTAAGATCAAGTGGTCTATAATTCTTTACTCTTTCCCTATTAAGTTACTACATGCCTTTTATCTCTTGACTGGACCCAGACTGATACATACTAACAATTTCTTAAGCTATTTAGTATGCCACGGTAAATATATTATGTCTGCTTAAGCCATATCAAGTGGATTCTGTTCTCTACAACTTAATCTTCACTGTTTCTCTTTTGATAAAGAATTTTTTGCTAAGGGGTAGGGGATCATACAATACTCATGACATCATTCTTTTAATTGGGAAGTGATACTAATTATACATAGACAGGGTTAAGAATGGCTACTGAAGATTATATTTCTAAGTCTGTCGATTATATACTTCAATTGTAATATTAGAGTACTATCTTTCCTGTAAGGCCTAACTACTATTTTAAAAACTTAGTCTACAGTGAGATACCACCTCACACCTACTATGCTAGAATGTCAATAATAAAGAACACAGATAATGACAAGTGTTAACAAGGATATGGAGAAACTAGAACCCTCACACACTGCAGATAAGAATGTAAAATGGTAACAGCTCCTTTGAAAACAACCTAGCAGTTCCTCAAAAAGTTAAACATAAAGTGGCCATAATGACTCAGTTATTCCATCTTTTGGTACATACCCCAAAAAATGAAACTACATCCATACAAAAACCTGTACACAAATGTTCATGGCAGCATTATACACTAAAAAAAAAAAAAAAGGAAACAACCCAATGCCCATCAACTGATGGATAAATAAAATGTGGTATATCCGCAGAATGTAACATTATTCAGTGACAAAAAGAAACAAAGTACTTATATGTGCTACCTGGATGAATCTTGAAAATATTTATGTTAAGTGGAAGAAGCCAGTAAAGAAAGATCACATAATTATATAATTCAATTTATATGAAATATTTAGGATAGGTAAATCTATAGAGACAGAAACTAGATTAGTGGTTACCGAGGACTATGAGAAATGGAGAGAGGTGTGTAGGAAATGGCTACAAGGGTGTGGGAGCTTTTCTGGGGGGTAACGAAAATGTTCTAAAATTGACGGTGGTAATGGTTGCACAACTCTGTGAATGTTTTAAAATCCACTGAATTGCATACTTTAACTGGTGAAATTGTATGGTAAGTGAGTTATATCTCAATAAAACTGTTATATTAATAAAATAACTAAATTAATAATTAATAAAAAATTAATTATAATAAAAATAATTAATAAAAACTTAATCCCTGCAGGTACTTTCATAATTCAACCATTCCTAAATTAGGGTTAGGGACTTACACTCTCTATACCTCAGTGCCTGCTTCCCATGATGGAATATGATATCCTTTACACTAAAGCAAAATTATAGACCCACCTGGCTCTAGGAGAGATGTATTCTGAGTATACCCAAAAGAAGTTTGGGGGAGAGGTGGGAAGCTTCACAATGCTGTCACATAAAAATCCACAGTATATACCTCCCTAAATTGGGGAAAGTGTCTGTATAAGTTGATTTTTATATTATTTAAAGGTGGCTTACACTAGAATTAAATGTGGGAATCTGGCCTCAGTAGAAAATCATACAAGCAAGATAAACTTGCTCAAGATAGCCCACATAGAAAGAAAAGCAAACAAGTTTGCACATGATAGCTCAATAAATGCAAACAAAGGTTTGGATCTTCTGAATTTTTGAGATTTTCCTGATCTTTTGCTCTCAGCTAGAACTAGTTCCAGAGCCTAAAGAATCTAAAACCTGAAGCCCTCAGTTCCCACTGGCTTAAGCCTGCAATCAAGCCAAGTCAGCCAATCAAGTGCACATCGGCCAAGTCAATAAGCATGTGCACACACACATCAGAATTTCATACATGTAAACTGTCCTCATTTTCATTCCACAAACATGCCACAAAAGAACTTCTGACACACAGCAAAGGTAAAGTTGTACGTTCTAATTATATAAATACTTCAATACACATGGTTTTTAAATTTATTTCAAGTCAAACTGCTTAAAAAAAGAAAAATGCCAAGAACCATATACTGTTCACACTTCAAAGCCCCATCTAAATCTTTTAAAAACAATCTGAGGAAGTATGATTCCTTTGACTTCCCTTGCTTAAACAACTTGGTCCAGTTCCCATTCAACCAGAACAACTTCATTATTTTACTCACCTGTTTACTAAAGGGTCTCCCCACAAGATATCATTAGACAAAAAGTTTCCACTATTTAAAACATTTGAGAAAAAAAAAAAACACTTGAGAAACACTGCTCTAATTAACAATGATAACCTTTGCTGTTAAATACCAGATAGTTGTTCTTGCTGAAAAGGTTGTGGGCAACAGGAAAGGACTACAGTTAAAGAAGATCTGGGTAGCTGGTTCTACCATGGGGAATGGGAAAACAAGTATGCTGCAAACGCATTTTCTTTTTTCAGCACTAATTGTTTCATCATCTGAAAGGGAGAAATCACTTTTCAAGAACTTAAGTAAGCTACGACTGTTCTCCCACACCAGCAATGTCAATGTGATGGAAAACTGCAAATCATGATTATTTAATAAGATCACCAAAAATATGATCATACCCCTTTCCCTTATTAAAGGAAAAAGAAACTTTAAAGGAAGAAGGTAAATACTATCTGCTGTTTAAAGGAAAGAAAAGTAATATGCCCAGCATTAGGAAGATAGAGCTTATTACCATTTAAATTAAGAGAGAAACATAAACACTGGACATGGCCTGTGTATGTTCAGTCCAGTCGCTCAGTCGTGTCTTGACTCTTTGCAACCCCATGGACTGCAGCACACCAAGCTTCCCTGTCCATCACCAACTCCCCGAGCTTGCTCAAACTCATGTCCATCTGTGTATGTTAACCTACTCTAAATAACAATATTAAGGTATACATTTTCATTTGGTTACCGTAAACATACGATATTTGATGATTAGCTTGTTAATGTTTTAACCTGTGGATAACAGTTAACCTATAAAAATGTTACACCTTTTACCTTTCTTCATTATGCATCCTCTTTAAAAACACAAGATTTTGGATGTTTCACACACTACTCCACAAAAGATGCTCTGACACTTATACAGGTCTAATTTGTTCTGCTATATGATGTTTTAATTATACCACAAATAATAGGGTGTTATTGTTGGAGGTAGTAAAGAAATACTCAAAATTCTCCAAGCCACGCTTCAGCAACACGTGAACCGTGAGCTTCCAGACATTCAAGCTGGTTTTAGAAAAGGCAGAGGAACCAGAGATCAAATTGCCAACATTCGCTGGATCATCAAAAAAGCAAGAGAGTTCCAGAAAAACATTTATTTCTGCTTTATTGACTATGCTAAAGCCTTTGACTGTATGGATCACAATAAACTGTGGAAAATTCTGAAAGAGATGGGAATACCAGACCACTTGACCTGCCTCTTGAGAAACCTCTATGCAGGTCAGGAAGCAACAGTTAGAATTGGACATGAACAACAGACTGGTTCCAAACAGGAAAAGGAGTACGTCAAGGCTGTATACTGTCACCCTGCTTATTTAACTTATATGCAGAATACATCATGAGAAACGCTGGGCTGGGTGAAGCACAAGCTGGAATCAAGATTGCCGGGAGAAATATCAATAACCTCAGATATGCAGATGACACCACCTTATGGCAGAAAGTGAAGAGGACCTAAAAAGCCTCTTGATGAAGGTGAAAGAGGAGAGTGAAAAAGTTGGCTTAAAGCTCAACATTCAGAAAACTAAGATTATGTCATTCGGTCTCATCACTTCATGGCAAATAGATGGGGAACAGTGGAAACAGTGGCTGACTTTATTTTTGGGGGCTCCAAAGTCACCACAGATGATGACTGCAGCCATGAAATTAAAAGATGCTTACTCCTTGGAAGGAAATTCATGACCAACCTAGACAGTATATTAAAAAGCAGAGACATTAGT
The DNA here is from genome assembly GCF_054371585.1 of Giraffa tippelskirchi. NCBI lineage: Eukaryota > Metazoa > Chordata > Mammalia > Artiodactyla > Giraffidae > Giraffa > Giraffa tippelskirchi. Next base: position 195,492,033 of record NC_137275.1, read on the forward strand.
TTGTCAACAAAGGTCTGTCTAGTCAGGGCTATGGTTTTTCCAGTAGTCATGTATGGATGTGAAGAGTTGGACTATAAAGAAAGCTGAGCACCAAAGAATTGATGCTTTTGAACTGTGGTGTTGGAGAAGGCTCTTGAGAGTCCCTTGGACTGCAAGGAGATCCAACCAGTCCATCCTAAAGGAGATCAGTTCTGGGTGTTCATTGGAAGGACTGATGTTGAAGCTGAAACTCCAATACTTTGGCCACCTGCTGTGAAGAGCTGACTCATTTGAAAAACCCTGATGCTGGGAAAGATTGAGAGCAAGAGGAGAAGTGGATGACAGGGGATGAGATGGTTGGATGGCATCACCGACTCAATGCACATGGGTTTGGGTGAACTCCTGGAGATGGTGATGGACAGAGAAGCCTGGCATGCTGCAGTTCATGGGGGGTCGCAAAGAGTCAGACACGACTGAGCGACTGAACTGAACTGAACTGATTGTTGGAGGAACAGAATCCCCACTTCAATTTAATTAAATAGTTTATTTAATATTTAAAATAACTCTTCCCTCAATACTGGTTCCAACTCATTCATTTTAGACTTAAACAAGTGCCAAAATTCCTAAGTCCATATAGGTGATGAATGAGAGTAAAATTATTACCTTGAAACACACATTTTCTTTGCCTCTAACCTATGACTCTAACCCATTAAAATGGTTTAAGTTTTGTTTGTTTCTTCCTGTTTGTTTGCTTAAGGAAAGTACCACAGCCCCAAGTAATCTCCCATTAACATCAAAATAGGAATCAAAATACACAGGACATGAGGGACTCAAGAAGCTATAAGGCATCAGAAACAAACAGTAAAATGACAGAAGTTCCTCCTTATGAACAATTACTTTAAATGTAAATGAATTAAACTCTCCACTCAAAAGGCAGAAATTGGTAAAAATGGATTCTAAAAACATGATCCAGGAATTTCGCTGGAGGTCCTGTTGTTAAGACTCTGCATTCCCACTGCAGGTGGCACAGGTTCAATTCCTGGTCAGAGAAATAACATCCCACATGACATGTGGCGCAGCCAAAAAATTTTAAAAATAAATAAAAATTAAAATAAAAACATGATCCAACTATATGTCCTCTACAAGAGAATTACGTTAGCTACAAAGGCAAAAATAGGTTGAAAGTAAAAGGATGGAAAAAGATATGCCATGCAAATAGTAACTAAAAGGGTGGCTCTATTAATACAAAACAAAATAGACTTTAAATCAAAAAAGGTTACAAGAGACAAAGAAGAACACTATATATTAAGAAAAGGAAAAAAGGAGCAAGCAGATATAACAATTATAAACACTCTTGCACCTAATAACAGACCACCAAAACAGATGAAGCAAAAACTCACAGAATTATCTATAATAGTTGGCAGTTTCAATACCCTACTCTCAATAATGGATGGAACAACCAGACAGAAGATAAGAAAACAGAGGACTTGAAAAACACAATAAACCAACTAGACATAACAGACATATATAGAACATTCTACCTAACAACAGATAAATTCTTCTTAAGTGCAAACAAGACATTCTCCAAAATACACCATATGTCAGGCCACAAATTAAGTCTCAATAGATTTTAAAAGACAGACAATTGTACAAAGTATTTTTTCCAACTACAACAGAATGAGTTTAGAAATCAGTAAGAGAAGAAAAACTAGAAAATTCACAAATTTGTGGAAATTAAACAATACACTCTTTTGTTTAATATTTACTCATTTATTTGGCTATGTCAGGTCTTAGCTGCAGCAGGTGTGGTATGCAGGCTCAGTAGTTTTGGCACACAGGCACATGAGATCTTAGTTCCCCCACCAGGGATAGAACCCACGTCCCCTGCACTGGAAGGCGGATTCCCAATGACTAGACCACCAGGGAAGTCCCAAGAATACACTCTTAAACAACCAAAGGATCAAAGTAGAAATCACAAGGAAAATTAGAAATACTTAAGAAACAAATGAAAACAAAAAACACAATATATCAAAATTTATTAGATACAGCGAAAGTAGTGCTAAAGGGGAAATTTATAAAATTATAAAAAATAAGAAAGACTTCGGATTAAGTTTTCTAATTTAATCAAGGAAATAGAAAAAGCAGAAATCCGAAACCAGCAGAAAAAAGAAAACAATAAAGATGACGGCACAGATAAATGAAATAATGAAGAGAGGAAAATCAATGAAAACAAAAGTTGATTCTTCAAAAGATTAACGAATTCACAAAACTTAGGCAAGATTAATTAAGAAAAAAAGAGCAAGTTACTAATCACAAAGAATAAACATTACTGATGCCACAGAAATAAAAAGGATTTAATGAGAGTACTATGACCAATTGTGCACCAATAAAGTGGATAACCTAGGTAAAATCAACAAATTTCTAGAAACCAATTGAGTCACAAAGAAAGAGAAAATTTGAATAGGCACATAAATATTAAGGAGATTGATCAAAAACCTCCCAACAAAGAAAAGCTCCAGACCTGATGGCTTCACTAATGAATTGTATCAAACATTTAAAGAACATCAATGCTTTTCAAATCCTTCCCAAAAAGCTGAAGTGGAGGGAATACTTCCTAACTCATTCTATGAGGCTAGTATCATCCTGATAACACAGCCACAATAAGACATTACAGCAAAACTACAGACCAGTATTCCTTTTGAACACTGATTCAAAAATCCCCAACAAAACACCAGCAAACTGAATTAAGCAGCAAAAATGCAAATCAAAGTCATAATGACATATCATCTCACACCCATCAGGATGGCTACTATCCAAAAAAAGCAAAAAATCCACCCATATAAAAAAAGAAGTGTTGATAAGGATGTAAACAGATTTGAACCTCTGTACAATGTCGGTATTGGTGTGAGTGTAAAATGATGCAGCTGCTATGGAAACAGCATGGTCAGTCCCCAAAAAAATTTAAAATTACCATAGAGCCAACAATTCTACTTCTGAGTATGTACCTAAAAGAACTAACAGGAGAGTCTCAAAGAAATATTTGCATACCCAAATACACAGCAGCAGCATTTTTCACAATAGACAAAAGGTAGAAGCAACCCAAGGATCCATTGATGAACAAATAAACAAAATATAGCAGCAGCAGCAGTATATACATACAGGAGAATGTTAGCGCTGAAAAGAAAGGAAATTCTGACAGATACCACAGTGTAGCTGAATTTTGAAGACACAATGCTAAAAGAAATAAGCCAATCACAAAAGAGCAAATACAGTATGATTCCACTCATATAAGGTACAGAGTAGTCAAATTCATAGAGAGAAAAAGCAGAATGCTGGCTGCCAGGGGAAGGTGGGAGGGGAGGAAATGGGCAGGTATAACTTAATGGATCCAGTTAAGTTTAGCATGATGAAAAGTTCTAGAAATGGATGGTGGTAATGGATGTACAACAATGTGAATGTACTTAATGCCATGGAACTGTACACTTGAAATGGTAAAAATGCTAAACTTTATGTTATATGTATTTTACCATAGTTTTTAAAAATAAATTTTTAAATCAAAATATGGACCAAACATATGGATGAGTCAATAATGTTAAAAATTTGAAAAAATAAATTTCAAATGTAAACACAAAATTAAAACTGATGAGATGAAATTAACAGATGAGAGACATTTTCAAGGCAAAGAAAAAAAATCCCAGAACACTAGAGTTGTAGCAAGCTTCAAAGATCTTGCGGAATTCAAATTTTTTCACAGTGTAAATTACGAGAGAAGCTCTTCAGGGAGGTTAGCTATCTTACAATCACCATCGGTCAGTTCTGCCTACATGAAACAAGAAGCTGTAAATAAATCCCGCGAGTTTTTGGCAAAATAGTATTCTTTCTAATTCATTAAACTCTATTATATGCAGGCAGTGTTCCCATTATTATTACTATTCTACCATAAATTTTTCATTGACATTATTATTATTCCCAATGTAATCTATATCCTTATAATCATAATTGTAAATCATTCTCCCCATTGAGAAGATGAGAGGCAAAGACAGCTAGTGCCTCTCATCTCTCCTTAGGACTGTTTATCCTCGGCATGAGTTAAATGAGAAATGAAAGGAGATTAAGAAGGGAGCTAAGTGGTCTTTTTTTTTTCCAGCTTATGAACTAGATGTTAACTGAGCTTTCCATACTGTGCCTTCACTATATTTGTCTAATATGTAAAACCAAAAAAAATTAGATTTGAATATTTATGTAGAAATGTAGTACAAAATCTTTGTTATTAGACAATGTATTTTCAGAACACTAATAATATAGCCCCCTTGTATCAGCACTTGACTAAAATGTTAAGAAACCTCTCAACTTTCTGTGAATAACCTTTCCTGTGCTTAAATTTTTTTTTTTAAGGCCTTTGTTGTTGTTGTTTAGCAGCTAAGTCATGTCCAACTATTGCAACCCCATGGATTGTAGCCCACCAGGCTCATCTGTCCATGGGATATCGCAGGCAAGAAAACTAGAGTGGGTTGCCATCTCCTTCTCCAGGGGATCTTCCTGACCCAGGGATCAAACCCACATCTCCTGAATTGACAGGAGATTGGCTTCACCATTGAGCCACTTCAGTTCAGTTCAGTTCAGTCACTCAGCCATGTCCGACTCTTTGCAACGCCATGAACCGCAGCACGCCAGGCCTCTCTGTCCATCACCAACTCCCAGAGTCCACCCGAACCCATGTCCATCGAGTCGGTGATGCCATCCAGCCATCTCATCCTCTGTCGTCCCCTTCTCCTCCTGCCTTCAATCTTTCCCAGCATCAGGGTTTTCTCCAATGAGTCAGCTCTTCCCATCAGGTGGCCAAAGTATTGGAGTTTCAGCTTCAGTATCAGGCCTTCCAATGAACACCCAGAACTGATCTCCTTTAGGATGGACTGGTTGGATCTCCTTGCACTCCAAGGGACTCTCAAGAGACTTCTCCAACACCACAGTTCAAAAGCATCAATTCTTCAGTGCTCAGCTTTATTTATATTCCAACTCTCACATCCATACATGACCACTGGAAAAACCATAGCCTTGACTAGACTGACATTTGATGACAAAGTAATGTCTTTGGTTTTTAATATGCTGTCTAGGTTGGTCATAATTTTCCTTCCAAGGAGTAAGCATCTTTTAATTTCATGGCTGCAATCACCATCTACAGTGATTCTGGAGCTCAGAAAAATAAAGTCAGCCACTGTTTCCACTGTTTCCCCATCTATTTCCCATGAAGTGATGGGACCAGATGCCACAATCTTAGTTTTCTGACTAGCTTTAAGCCAACTTTTTCACTCTCCTCTTTCACCTTCATCAAGAGGCTTTTTAGTTCTTTTTCACTTTCTGCCATATGGGTGGTGTCATCTGCATATCTGAGGTTATTGATATTCTCCCAGCAATCTTTATTTCAGCTTGTGCTTCACCCAGCCCAGCGTTTCTCATGATGTACTCTGCATATAAGTTAAATAAGCAGGGTGACAATATACAGCCTTGATGTACTCCTTTTCCTATTGGGAACCAGTCTGTTGTTCCTTGTCCAGTTCTAACTGTTGCTTCCTGACGTGCATACAGATTTCTCAAGAGGCAGGTCAGGTGGTCTGGTATTCCCATCTCTTTAAGAATTTTCCACAGTTTACTGTGATCCATACAGTCAAAGGCTTTGGCATAGTCAATAAAGCAGAAATAGATGTTTTTCTGGAACTCTCTTGCTTTTTCAATGATCCAAGGGATGTTGGCAATTTGGTGTCTTGTTCCTCTGCCTTTTCTAAAACTAGCTTGAACATCTAGAAGTTCACGGTTCACGTATTGCTGAGGCCTGGCTTGGAGAATTTCCAGCATTACTTTACTAGCATGTAAGATGAGTGCAATTGTGTGGTAGTTTGAGCATTCTTTGGCATTGCCTTTCTTTGGGATTGGAATGAAAACTGACCTTTTCCAGTCCTGTGGCCACTGCTGAGTTTTCCATGTTTGCTGGCATATTGAGTGCAGCACTTTCACAGCATCATCTTTCAGGATTTGAAATAGCTCAACTGGAACTCCATCACCTCCACTAGCTTTGTTTGTAGTGATGTTTCCTAAGGCCCACTTGACTTTGCATTCCAGGATGTCTGGCTCTAGGTGAGTGATCACACCATCGTCATTATCTGGGTTGTGAAGATCTTTTTTGTACAGTTCTTCTGCGTATTCTTGCCACCTTTTCTTAATATCTTCTGCTTCTGTTAGGTCCATATCATTTCTGTCCTTTATTGAGCCCATCTTTGCATGAAATGTTCCCTTGGTATCCCTAATTTTCTTGAAGAGATCTCTAGTCTTTCCCATTCTATTGTTTTCCTCTATTTCTTTGCACTGATCGCTGAGGAAGGCTTTCTTATGTCTCCTTGCTATTCTCTGAATCTCTGCATTCAAATGGGTATATCTTTCCTTTTCTCCTTTGCTTTTCACTTCCTGTCTTTTCACAGCTATTTGTAAGGCCTCCTCAGACAGCCATTTTGCTTTTTTGCATTTCTTTTTCTTGGAGACGGTCTTGATTCCTATCTTCTGTCTGGGCCACTAGGGAAGCCCAAAAAGGCCTTCAGCGGGATCCAAAAAGTCTAAAGCAAAAACAGACTAGAATCAGTCACTACCACTTCCCTTCCTAATCAGTCTGGTAGAAATCTTCTATGATTATAACAGAAGTTCTCAAAGCGTGGTCTGTGGGATTCTGGGCTCCCAACACCCTTTCAGGGGGTCCATAAGGGCAAAACTATCTTTATCGTAATAATAAAACATTATTATCCTTTTTAATTATATTAGCATTTACATGAATAGTGCAAAAGCAATGATGTGTAAAATTTCTGGCACTTTGGGGCAAATTATGAAGGTTATTAAAGTTATTAGTGACTATGTTTTCACCATCAAGTACCAGCAATTATTTTTTAAAAAAAGGCTTTTTCCACTTAAGAATGTCCCTGAAATAGTAAATATTAATTGTATTCAATCTTGGCCCTTGCACATATACTCCTTTAATGTTCTGTGTGAAAAATGGTAAGCATGCATGAGCTATTTCTTGCTATATACTGAATCATAACACTTGATGGCTTTCTCAAGGAAAAGTGCTTGTATAACTAAATTGAGAGCTTCAGTCAGTTCAGTTCAGTCGCTCAGTCATATCCGACTCTTTGTGACCCCATGGATTGCAGCACGCCAGGCTTCCCTGTCCATCACCAACTCCCGGAGTTTATTCAAACTCATGTCCACTGAGTCGGTGATGCCATCCAACCATCTCATCCTCTGTCGTCCCCTTCTCCTCCTGCCTTCAATCTTTCCCAGCATCAGGGTCTTTTCCAATGAGTCAGTTTTTCGCATCAGGTGGCCAAAGTATTGGAGTTTCAGCTTCAGTATCAGGCTTTCCAATGAACACTCAGGACTGATCTCCTTTAGGATGGACTGGTTGGATCTCCTTGCAGTCCAAGGGATTCTCAAGAGTCTTCTCCAACAACACAGTTCAAAAGCATCAAGTCTTCGGAGCTCAGCTTTCTTTATAGTCCAACTCTCACATCCATGCATGACTATTGGGAAAAACCATAGCTTTGACTAGACAGACCTTTGTTGGCTAAGTAATGTCTCTGCTTTTTAATATGCTGTCTAGGTTGGTTATAACTTCCCTTCCAAGGAGTAAGCGTCTTTTAATTTCATGGCTGCAGTCACCATCTGCAGTGATCTTGGAGCCCAAAAAAATAAAGTCAGCCACTGTTTCCACTGTTTCCCCATCTATTTGCCATGAAGTGATGGGACCGGATGACATAATCTTAGTTTTCTGAATGTTGAGCTTTAAGCCAACTTTTTCACTCTCTTCTTTCGCTTTCATCAAGAAGCTCTTTAGTTCTTCTTCACTTTCTGCCATTAGGGTGATGTCATCTCCATATGTGAGATTATTGAGAGCTTAAGCTAGCATTTTTCATTAAACACCATCTTTACTTAAAAGAATGTCTTAGGTATTTTAGCAGAGGTTTGCTCAGAAATGAATGAAGTCTTCTTGTCACTTTAGGAAACAACTGGCAATCTTATTTTTGCCAATGATAAAATTTGAACTTTCAAGCAAAAATCAGATATCTAGAAAACTCATATCCATTATCATGTCACAACAGGTACAGCTTCCCAATAACTTATTTCTGATGGAATGGGTGATATTAACAAATGTGATATATTAATAGCTTACAATGAAAAATAACTTACTGAACCAATATTGACAAATGACCAAGGCATGATGTTATACAATCCGGCACAGGCATATGATCCACTCTATGTTCAAACCTATGGATTTTAATATAACATTATTAAAAAGTCCACTGATACGATTTCAGATTCCAGACTGCAACTGTCAGGGAGGAGGAAAACTTTCCTTTACTCTTCTAGGTTCTTCTGGCTAGTCTAAAAATTAAACTTGCACAAGACAGATTAACAAGAGAAAATCAGATTTAATTTCATATGTACGGGAATTTCATACACAAGATGGGCCAGACACTCTACATACATGAGGGATTCAAAGACAGAAAGGTAAAATGCGGTATAAATGTCACCCTGAGCTACAGGATGGGATAGGGGCCTGAGGCTTCCAAGAACAGGAGGATCATTCACAGGACAATAAGCAGCAAAGCAGATGTTTCACAATGGGGCCACTAGGATAAAATTCATCTCTGGTAATAACTTTTTTTCTGAGAAAAATCCCCAATTTAAATTCTTCTAGGTAGCTAGAAAGGGGCACTAGTTTCTCTCAAACCCACAGGGTCTCAACTGCTCAAAATAATCAATCATGCAAAAGTGGCAAATTTCAAGAAGGCTCATTTCAAACTCCTACATAATTTACTAAAAACTGTTATATGCTGAGTCTTGATGTAGTTAACAACCAAATATAGGGCTTTCCAGGTGGCTCAGTGGTAAAAATTCCACCGGACAATGCAGGAGACACAGGAGTCGCTGGTTCCTCCAGTTCAATCCCTGGGTCAGGAAGATCCCCTGCAGGAAGTAATGGCAACCCACTCTTGCCTAGACAATCCCATGGACTGAGGAGCCTGGAGGGCTACAGTCTTTGGGGTTGCAAAGAGCTGGACACAACTGAGTGACTGAGCGCACGCACGCACGCACACATGCGTGCACACACACACACATCCCAATAAAAAAATATCCATAATTCCTTGGAGGCTATCAAAATATCCCTTCCTTTTTCAACCATTAACTGTGTGAGGCTGGATTTCTCTCTGTATATATACTTCAGCCCAAACAACATACTGCAATAGAGTGAATGTAGAAGCAAATATGAGAATCCTGCTCTTTCTATTAAACCAGACATTAGAGATTTACAAAAATCTAAAATGCCAGTCTTCTCACTCCTTTGTTCTTAAAAAAGTCTTTCACTAAAAAAAAAAAGTTTATATTAACATGTAATGGGTTTATACTGCTCATTTTAAGTGAATTAATAAAAAATTGTATCTCTGCTTTAATTTATAATATAATATAGACAGATATAACCCACAAAAGCTCTCTCTGTGTGCTCAATAATTTTTTAAGAGTATAAAAGAGTCCTGAGACAAAACACTTGAAAACACCTGATTTAAAGAACAGAGTATTAATATCAGATCCCTGCAAAACAAAAAGAACAAGACGTACTTTTTCTTTTCTTTTTTTTTTTTAAGTTTTCCTAAAAGAGATTACCTGAAAACTGAAAAGGGACACAATGGCAAATCAAAATTAACCTCATTCTATGTAACATCACTACAGAATTTAAAAAAAAGAATGCTTAGATCAAAGTGATTTTGTATATCCTAGAAACATAATGCAATATCTTGATCAGATAAACACATAAATATATCCATTTGATAAATAATATTTTTGATAGCTGCATATGACAGCCAAAGAAACGCGCAGTCACAAACTCAAAAACAGATGATTAAAATAGCAGCCGCCACCACCGTGAGGGAGACAATCCAAGGTCCTGTCAGAAGGGACAAACGGATACTTCAGCCATTCTTCAGCAGCATCTCAGGACACCCAGCTCAGGGTCTAGCTGTTCTATTTTAAACTAAATTACATGCTTCCAAGACAGGACAGTAACACTAAGCTCTCAGCCCCAAAAGAGCAAATGGGTCTTAGTGGGATTAACCTGGAATAACAGGACTTGATCAGCCCAAAGCCCCTTTTCGGCTACCCCATCCCCTGTGCTTAGGAAACACAGAAGCAATAACAATATTTACTGAGGATTTTCTATGTGCCAGGCAATGTGGGCTAAGCACTTAACATTCAAGATCATCTTAAGAGTATACACCATAATTATCCCCATTTTTGGAGTTGAGAAAACTGAAGCACAAAGAAGATAAATAACTTGCCCAAAGCAAAGCCAGGATTTAAGTTCAGCCTGTCTGACTCTGAGGCCCAGCCCCTTAGCCACTACACTACAGTACACACAGGCAAGTAACCAATAATAACACATAAAGTTTAAAGTCAATGTCCACTGTAGACCATTTCTGTTGTTCATACTGCCTCTGCCTAAGAGACGCTTCCAATTTGCAGAGAGCCCTCTGACAGGTTCATCCATTACTCTGCGGGTGCTGTTCAACTTCCAAGTACCAGAGGACCTCAGGCAAGAAAAGTAGATTTTGGAAGGTAAAACCGTGGAGGACACTTTTCTTTAGTCCAAAATATAGAATATAAGTTAGATAATTTCACAAGTCTTGGACCTCTTTGCTTTCTGCAATTGAAGATAAAACCACTATTATATAAGAATCTAACTAGACTATTCCAAATAGAATAATGCCTCGATTCAAATCAATTGATAGAGCTTTATAAAAACTGCTTTTACAAAAGTTCAAACTACACTATACATCTAAATGTTTTGCAATGTGGCTAATTACAAGGGTAGCTCTATGTCTACGCCTTTCACTTCAGTGTTCACAGTGAGAATGCAGTTCCAAATATGTGTTGAAGCAACTCAAGGCAGAGTTTTAAGGTTATTAAAGATGAGCCTAGAACTTCAATGTAGAAATTAAATCAAGCAAAGTGGAAAGGGAAGCAGAATAAGTCATGTTACAAATCAGCCTTAAGGATAAGAAATAAAGAGTGGATAAGCACTGCTAACTATCTCACAGTAATTACAGAAGAAAATACTTAGAGATATTTCAGAGTTTTTGTTTAGTTTTAACAGTTGGCACGCGTTTTAAAATATGTACCATACAAAGTGCCTTAAATAAACTACTATTTTTTTGGCCTACTGAACTGAAAACATTCCACAATACAATTACAAAAATAACTTTCTGGTTTTCTCAGGGATAAAAAAAAAAAAGACAATTTATAAAACGAATTCAGAGGACAACAAAGAGATAACTCGATTTACATAAAGATTCCAAGAAAGACATAAATGGTAAGTGGAAATGAGTGATCCAGCAGACTGTTAAAACTCCTTTCTACCCACAAACTGTACGAACTACATCACAGACACTGCTACAAACTTACATCATAAACACTGTTACAATTTTGAATACCTGAAAATAAGAAGAAAAAAAACAAACCCACGCAGAATTAACATTGCCACAGAAAATTTCTACTGAGTCTTAAAACATATTAAGTCATCAGCAGTGCTAGACCTGCAGGCACTTAAGGAAGTATCTTAAAAAAGAGAAATAAGCTTTATGTTATCAACACGTAAAACTCTAAGATGGATAAATGCCCAGGAAAGGAAACCGACCGACTCAAACCTGCACTGGTACATTAAGAAACTTAAAGGCGCAGGAGGGTAACCACCGTGGAGCCCAACAAGCCTTTGCGTGGGGTTGCAGGTGCCCCTGCACACACGCATGAAGAACCCGCAACTCAGGAAGGAAGGCTGGAGGAAAACTCTGCACTGTCATCTAGGGCGATCTCCTTAATGACCAAATCAAACCCACAAGGCGACAAGTTGTAAGGAGAGAACACACGTCGGGTCAAGTCAACCATAGAGAGGAAGCAAGCACGGCCATCGCCATTACCACACCACCAGCCACCTTGAAGCCGGGTGCACTTAGTGAGTGAGAGCTGGGTAGGTGCGGAGGCAGGGCGCGCGCCCGGCCCCTGCCCACCGCCCCTCCGCGCCGCTCAGCTCCGCGCTGCACCGCGGTCACCGCCAAGAGAAAGGAAGAGCAGGGCAGGGGGCCGCCTCTGCTCGGACACCTCACCGGGCACCCTCTGCGAGGGCTGGAGAGGAGACGACCGAGTGACCATGGGTGGGGGCGGGGTTGGGCGTTTTCCAGAAATCGGCCAAAGCCCCCACCCATCAGGGATTCCCTTCAAGACCCGGTCCACCCCAGAAAGACACGGGTTACACAACCTGTCAGGTAAGGGGCCCAGAGGTAGCAGGGTGCAGACCGAGGAGGGCCGGGGGTCGCTCCTTCCTAGCTTCTCCCGTCCCCAAGACACCGCGGCCGGGGAGAGCGAAGTGGTGGCTGACTGGCGGATTCGCCGCGGCCGAGGGGCTGCCGGCCAGGACGCGCGGACGGCGGCGGCGGCGGCGGCGGGGAGCTCACCGACTCAGGATGGGGCGCTGGCAGAAACTAGGCAGAGCCGCAGCACCCGGCTCGGCGTCTGCAGCGCCGGCAGCTGCTCTCCCGGCGCACCGCAGATACCTCGCCGGCCGCCGCCGGGTGTTTTCATACAAACCCCGGCAGCAGGCGAGGAGGAGGAGGAGGAGGAGGAGGAGGAGGAGGCTGCGGCGGCGGCGGCGGCGGCGGCGGCGGCGGAACCTGCCCGCATCCCGGGCAACGTCAGCGCGGCGCCCCGCCCACCGCACTCCTCGGTCCGCCGGCTCGCTCGCGCGCGCCGGGTGGGCGGGAGGGCGGGGCGCGCGTGCGCGCGGGCCGGGTGAGCGCGCTCCGCGGAGAGGGCGGGGTGAGCGCGGGTGGGAGCCGCGGCGGGGGGCGCGTTGGGGAGCGCGCGTGAGGACGGGGGGAGCGCGCGCAGGGGGAGGGCGGGGAGCGCGCGCAGGGGGAGGGCGGGGAGCGCGCGCCGTTGTTTGGGGGCGGGGGAGACCTGGGCGGGATTTTGGAGCGGGTGTTGTTCGGGACGCCGGCTGTTGTACCCTGCAGCTGCTGCCCTACCCAACCAAATGGGTCTCCGGGCGGCTGCCCACGTCCCGAAGGTCACCTTCCTGTACGCTCCCAATTAGATCCTCCGCTTTTTCCCAAAACTAAGCTGGAGCCCACCCCTACCCTCTTAGTAGCGTTTTGCGGCGCCGGGCCAGCGGTTCTTAACTCTCGGACCCACGTGAGGTCGCAATGGACCCTGAGGAGCGCGGTAAAATTTAGCCTTTTCCTGACCTCAAAGAGAGCTCACGATAAGACGATAAAGACAAGCAGCTATCACAGCTGAGCTCCCAGAAACAATGAAATTTCACCTTGTGGCCTCCATAAATCAGATATCTAGCGCTGCAACGAGCACAATAGCGTGCTGATTTATTTTTTGCTTTTTTTTTAACGTGCGTACAGAGGTCTCAAAAATGGTAATGCTAAGTTAGCCGCTGAAGGCAGAGATGGAATGTTTTTATCTGAGCCAAAGTAATGTGTCGGACAGATTAAGATACTAATACACTCCCTTCTGTTTTGGCTGTAGGTAAATGCGCTATAATATATTCTTAATAAATACTGACATTTACTGTTTTTCAAGAGCATGGATCGTCTTTGCTGCTGTTTATAGTAGCTGGTAAGGAATGTAGAATTGTTACAACCAGATAGGCAGATAAATTGAGAGCTCTAGGGTTTGGTTTTGTTTTCTTATCATCCTGTTTAAAAGAAAGTAAGCAGGTGTGAAGGCCATTCAAAAGGTAATCCAAGGTACATCCTGCAGTTTGCCCTTGGCAAGTGTCTTACTCGGATAAACAAAAGACTAACATTTTAACTAAATCCTGTAGTTTCCTTGACTGTGAGCACCAAAGGTAGGTTACAGTACTTTAAATAATTTTAAAATAATTGCCACCCCAAACCACCCAGCCTGAAAAGCATTATCTGAAAACACCTAATTATCTAAATACTTAATACTTCACAAAATTAAATATATGTGATATACACGAAACTTTATTCAAAGAACATCTTCCTAAATGAATTAACCTGCAGTGTAAAAAGGTATGGGCTTCTCGGTTGGCACTAGTGGTAAAGAACCCACCTGCCAATGCAGGAGACATAAGAGACACGAGTTTGATCAATGAATGGGGAAGATCCCCTGTAGGAGGGCATGGCAACCTACTCCAGTATTCTCTTCTGGAGCATCCCATGGACAGAGAATTCTGACAGGCTACAGTCCATGGGGTCACAAAGAGTCAGACATGCCTAAAGTGACTTAGCATGCCCACTTAGCATGCACATACCTAGAAAGGTATAGATATATATGTGAAAGTGTGTTTTGTGGAATTAGCATTCAACTTTAACAAAATGCCATTCATATGGTTTAATGGCCAGGAGACAGACCCAGTATATTAACCCACACAAGTAAGTAAAAAGCAGAACCAATCCCTGTTGGTCCCTCAGCTTTCTCAACACACCCTATTATGCTATATAAAAAAAAAACCTTGATGTTTCTAACTGTGATGTAAACCAGAGACTAACCATAAATCATATTCATTTAATGATACTATTCAAATGAGTCTAGCTCATGCCTTGTTGTTGTTGTTGTTTAGTTGCTAAGTCATGTGCATCTCTTTTGAGACCCCATGGATAGTATCCTGCCAGATGCCTCTGTTCATGGGATTTTCCAGGCAAGAACACTGGAGTGGGTTACCATTTCCTTCTCCAGAGGATTTTCCCAACTCAGGGATCCAACCGGTGTTTTCTGCATTGGCAGGTGGATTCTTTACCACAGAGCCACCAGGGAAGCCCAGCCTGTATGTTGTAGGTATTCAATAAATGTTTGATTATTTTAACTTTGGACTAGACTGAGAGAGAAAGTGAGCGTGAAGCCCAACTATCTCAATCTCCTCTTTTCTTAATTTCCTTACCTCCCTATTAGAGAAACATACAAAGGGTAATAAACTTTATAACAAAACTGTATAGCCATAAGGTTTAGAATAATGATACTTCTCTCAAAAGTATAGTCATTTCCATCTGAAACCATAAATGTTAGATGCACAAGCTCAATTATGAAGTTTCTGAAACATATCCAGTCTTCTGGAGTTGCAACCTCAATCACAGGGGTTCCCAACACAGGTCTCCAACAGGTACCAGTCTGAGGCCTGTTAGGAACCAGGCCACAGCAGGAGGTGAGTGTCAGGCAAGTGAGTGAAACTCCATCTACTGCTCCTCATTGCTCCCCATCTCTGGCATTACCACCTGAACCACTGCCCTTCCCACCACCCCTCACCCCATTTGTGGGAAAATTGTCTTCCACGAGACAAATCCCTGGTGCCAAAAAGGTTGGGGTCTGCTTCTCTATAGGATTGTTATAACTATTCAATATCATTCAACAGTCATCAATTTATTGAGCACCTCCTATGTGCCAGACGCAATCCTCCTGAAATCTTCTGTGGAGTAAAACAAATGATAATGCTCAACATAATACCCAAAAGGTTTTCTGTATCAAATTAAAACGTTTCCCTACATATGGACATCACCAGATGGTCAATACCAAAATCAGATTGATTATAGTCTTTGCAGCCAAAGATGGAGAAGCTCTATACAGTCAGAAAAACAAGACCGAGAGCTGACTGTGGCTCAGATCATGAAATCATTATTGCCAAATTCAGACTTAAATTGAAGAAAATAGGGAAACCACTAGACCATTCAGGTCTGACCTAATTACAATTATACAGTGGAAGTGAGAAATAGATTCAAGGAATTAGATCTGATAGAGTGCCTGAAGAACTATGGACGGAGGTTTGTGACATTGTACAGGAGGCGGGGATCAAGACCATCCTCAAGAAAAAGAAATGCAAAAAGGCAAAATGGTTGTCTGAGGAGGCCTTACAAATAGCTGAGAAAAGAAGAGAAGCGAAAAGCAAAGGAGAAAAGGAAAAATATTCCCATTTGAATGCAGAGTTCCAAAGAATAGCAAGGAGAGATAAGAAAGCCTTCCTCAGGGATCAATGCAAAGAAATAGAGAAAAAAAACAGAATGGGAAAGATTAGGGATCTCTTCAAGAAAATTAGAGAAAACAAGGGAACATTTCATGCAAAGATGGGAACAATAAATAACAAAAATGGTATGGACCTAACAGAAGCAGAAGATAATAAGAAGAGGTGGCAAGAATACACAGAAGAACTAAACAAAAAAGATCTTCACAACCCAGATAATCACAATCATATGATCACTCACCTAGAGCCAGACATCCTGGAATGAGAAGTCAAGTGGGCCTTAGGAAGCATCACTACGAACAAAGCTAGTGGAGGTGATGGAATTCCAGTTGAGCTATTTCAAATCCTAAAAGATGATGCTGTGAAAGTGCTGCACTCAATATGCCAGCAAACGTGGAAAACTCAGCAGTGGCCACAGGACTGGAAAAGGTCAGTTTTCATTCCAATCCCAAAGAAAGGCAATGCCAAATAATGCTCAAACTACCCCACAATTGCACTCATCTCACATGCTAGTAATGTAATGCTCAAAATTCTCCAAGCAAGGCTTCAGCAATATGTGAACCATGAACTTCTAAATGTTCAAGCTGGATTTAGAAAAGGCAGAGGAACCAGAGATCAAATTGCCAACATCTACTGGATCGTTGAAAGAGCAAGAGAGTTCCAGAAAAGCATCTACTTCTGCTTTATTGACTATGCCAAAGACTTTAACTGTGTGTATCACAAAAAAACTGTGGAAAATTCTTAAAGAGATGGGAATATCAGACCACCTGACCTGCCTCTTGAGAAATCTGCATGCAGGTCAAAAAGCAACAGTTAGAACTGGACATGGAACAACAAACTGGTTCCAAATAGGGAAAGGAGTACATCAAGGCTGTATATTGTCACCCTGCTTATTTAACTTATATGCAGAGTACATCATGAGAAACGCTGGGCTGGGTGAAGCACAAGCTAGAATCAATATTGCTGGGAGAAATATCAATAACCTCAGATAAGCAGATGACACCACCCTTATGGCAGAAAGAGAAGAAGAACTAAAGAGTCTCTTGATAAAAGTAAAAGAAGAAAGTGAAAAAGTTGGCTTAAAGCTCAACATGCAGAAAACTAAGATCATGACATCTAGTCCCATCACTTCATGGCAAATAGATGGGGAAACAGTGGAAACAGGGACAGACTTTATTTTGGGAGGCTCCAAAATCACTGCAGATGGTGACTTGCAGCCATGACATTAAAAGATGCTTGTTCCTTGGAAGAAAAGTTATGACCAACCTAGACAGCATATTAAAAAGCAGAGACGTTACTTAACCAACAAAGGTATGTCTAGTCAAAGCTATGGTTTTTCCAGTAGTCATGTATGGATGTGAGAGTTGGACTATAAAGAAAGCTGAGCACCAAACAACTGATGCTTTTGAACTGTGTTGTTGGAGAAGACTCTTGAGAGTCCCTTGGACTGCAAGGAGATCCAACCAGTCCATCCTAAAGGAAATCAGTCCTGAATATTCATTGGAAGGGCTGATTCTGAAGCTGAAACTCCAATACTTTGGCCGCCTGATGCGAAGAGCTGACTCATTTGAAAAGACCCTCATGCTGGGAAAGATTGAAGGTGGGAGGAGAAAGGGCCAACAGAGGATGAGATGGTTGGATGGCATCACCGACTCAGTGGACATGAGTTTGAGTAAACTCTGGGAGTTGGTGATGGACGGGGAGGCCTAGCATGCCGCGGTTCATGGGGTCGCAAAGAGTCGGATAGGACTGAGCGACTGAACTGAACAGAACTGAATAGAGTGAGCAGTGAAGCGCTCTCTTAACCCTTCAATTGTGCAGGGTCCTGTGGTGCTGAGTTGCTCAGGCTTAGAGAATTTTCTAGGCATTTAAGGGGAAGCCAAGTTGGGATCAGGAGGCATTTCTGCATAGCATGTCTAGTAAATTCCCATATGGGTCTCACTTGAAAAGGGCCTGAATCTCCAAGACACCAGAAAGATACTGTGATTTCTCATTCTAAATAAATACTCACATTATATATAATTTTGTGTTTTTTCTTTGAGAGGGCTTCCTGCAGTGTGAGAAAGAGGGAACTTCCCATCATTTTCAGGTCAGTTTCTCAATCCTACCATCTAGACAAGTGTTTTGATTTGTTTCATTCTTAGTAACCAAAATAATAAATTTTTATATTTATTATAAATATACTGAAAGTATTCTAAAATACTGAAAGTATTTTGTATACTGAAATACTGAAAGTATTCTGTTTTCTGTTTAATAAAACTGTTTGGCATTTCCAAAAGACTAATAATTAACCAATTTTAAAACGTTACAGAAATAGGTTTTGTACCAGCTAATCATTAATTAGATTGAAATTTTAAAAATGGAGAGTCAAAATTAGATTCATTTTCTCATATTTAAGAAATTCTTCAATGCCCAGCATGTCATTAAGTGAGAAAAGCAAGTCATTGAACTGTATGGATTATATGGTGCAAGTTGTATTTTTTAAAAAAATCAATACTATAATAATTATGATGCATTTATAGTTTCATAAATAGGGTGCTGTAAGGGAAAATACCCTTCTACTTACTAGAATTACTTGGGGCCAGGTTGGAGCAGACCACTTGGTATATTTTGCATTGCTTAGATGTTTTAAAAGTAAGCATGCAACCTAAGAAAATATAAACTTGAAAACAAAAAACAAAAGAGAATCTCCAAAATCACATAAACTTCAAATCCCATAAATCCTAAATCCTCCTCTATTCATTAACTGATACATATTACTTGGGTATTTGTATAGCTGCTTTTTCTGGGGCTTAGGGAACATAGCTTTCATTAGATTCTTCAAGAGGTCCAATTACAAAAGGATTAAGATCATGGTTTAAGAGGAATACACTTAATGACACAAAAACATATTCATGATGCATTGTTATACTAGTTAGCAGATTATGTGCAACATTATTCCATTTTTATAAAAACATATGTCTTTATAGGTATAAAAACAAGAATGGAACATTAAAGTTTTAATGACAGTTATCACTTGATAGTTGAATTACAGATCATTTCAAATTTATTCTTTTTGTTTCTCAATGGTCTTTAAATTTGCTACAATAAAAATATGATATTTTAGTAAGCCAGAAAGAAAAACACCAATACAGTATACTAATGCATATATATGGAATTGAAAGACGGTAACGATAACCTTATATGCGAGACAGAATAAGAGACACAGATGCATAGAACAGTCTTATGGACTCTGAGGGAGAAGGTGAGGGTGGGACGTTCTGAGAGAATAGCATTGAAACATGTATATTATCATATGTGAAACAGAACACCATTCCAGGTTCGATGCATGAGACAAATGCTCAGGGCTGGGGCAATGGGATGACCCAGAGGGATGGGATGGGGAGGGAGGTGGGAGGGGGGTTCAGGATGGGGAACACATGTAAACCCATGGCTGATTCATGTCAATGTATGGCAAAAACCACTACAATATTGTAAAGTAATTAGCCCCCAACTAAAATAAATAAATTTATTTAAAAAAAAAGAATAAAAAGGAAAAAAAATAAAATAAAATAAAAAAAAATTTTAATGATATTTTAGCCAAGTGGTTACAGTACTTAAATTATCAAAACTTATTTTGAAAGTTATTGAGTAGATTAAAAGTTATAGTACATATAAAAGCATGTTATAAATCATAAGACACAAAGGTTAATTATTGTTTTTCTGGCTCGAAAGCATCCACAGAACAGACACCAAAAGACTGTATTAGTCTGAGACCAAGACAAGCAGTGGGAAGTCTCATTCAGAAAACAGTCTCAATTCTCTCTTCTGTCACAATCAACTTTGTGAACAACATCTTTTTTCCATTTTTTTAAATATCTATTTATTTATTTGGCTGGCATGCAGGATCTAGTTCCCAGACCAGGGATCAAACCCAGGCCCCCTGCACTGGAAGTGTGGAGTCTTAGCCATTGGACCAGTAGGGAAGTTCCTACACCTTTTTAAACAACAGCTAATGCAAATATAAAAGATTTGGATTTTTTTTAATTACAAGGAAAAGTCATGCAGAATTATCTTTGGCTTGAAATAAGAAAGGATTTTTTATGAATTACTGAAGAAAATTATTTCTTATTTTTAGATGTGTGAAATTTGGGGATACCTTTACAGTCTTAGAGCTTAACTAGACTTAAATTCCTCTCGTCACAAAGAAATGGAAATTTCAGGACAATAATCAATCAAATTAATAAAAGGGTTTATTTGTTCTTTATCTGTGTCAGTTCCCAGGTTCAAGATCCAGATCTTGGAGAGAGCACAGCAGTGACTCACCGAGATGACGGAGAAGTCCCTGTGGTACTCTGCTGGCAGTACTTGCTGGAAACCTGTCCTTTGGAACTTATTGGAACTCCATCATGTAGAGTGCTAGGAAAAGCTCTTCATGGGAAGGTATCTCACCAGAGACACTCCACTATGCAACTGCCTGAAGGGGAGCCAGCTGCTGGTCACTGGGTGCCATGTGTTGGAGAAGCCACCCAATGGGACTTAATGTTGCTCTTTGCTGTTTGCAGGTTAGGCAATCAGAAGTAGTGTTAGCCGGGTCAGCCTTAGTAAGCAGAAGTCATGTTACTGAGCCCACGCATAGCCTCCATTCAAACCACCGCAGCCACTTTGCTCAGGGGCCCACTGAGCAAACACTGCAGTGTCTGGGGAAAGTATCTGACATCTCAGAAAGCATAATTTTGTCCATCTGATAATTAACCTTCTCTACAGTAGAAAGCCCTTAAGTGGGTTTTCAAAATGTGGAACACAAATGTCTTCGTGGTTTGTGCCCATTCAGAGAAGGCCATCCACATAACCTCCTTTCCGAGTTTCTTCATCACCAATCTCTCAATCCTGTTTCTTGAAAGAGTGAACGTGAAAGTGTTAGTCACTCGGTCGTGTCTGACTCTTTGCGACACCGTGGACTGTAGCTCACCAGGTGCCTCTGTCCATGGGATTTCCCAGGCAAGAACACTGGAGTGGGTTGTCATGCCCTTCTCCAGGGGATCTTACCAACCCAGGGATCAACCCCATGTCTCCTGCACTGCAGGCAGATTCTGTACCATCTGAGCCACCAGGGAAGCCCTCAAGTCCCTAACTCACCAACCCAACAATTGGCAACTGCCCAAGAAGCTTTGTAGATCCATACTTCAAGTCATCTCTCACTCCAGACATGGACAACCAATCTATTACTGAAAATTCTGCACATTAGAGGGATTTTTCTTCTCTGTTGTCCTTCAGGGTCACCCCTGCTGTGGGCTGTAATGCTATAGCTGTCCACTTTCATATGATGCCAGCATATTGTACAGACCAATCTGTAAACTGTTTTGATTTTTTTTATCTTCAGAAAACTGGTCATATATAATGTCCCCAAAATACCTGGATATTACATGTAGTGCTTTTGGTCTTCCTCCTATAGGTGGGAATCTTGGATTTGTCAAAGGACTCTAGACCTGTGAGTCCTCCCTGAGAAACTGAGATTTAAGAAGTTTCAATTCTGACACACTGGCAAAAATACTTTCACAACTTGCTTTTGCATTGTTTAAGATGCAAAGTGACAGGCTTATACTTTCACTGTTTATAAAGAAATGCATGTCGAAAAAGTAAGAAAACAATTCATGAATAAGAGGGATTTTTAACCAAAGGATTAGTGAATACTGCTCAATGAGACATGAATATATTTTACAGAAAAAGACTCAGTGATTCTGCCTTGCATTGTTTGTGGACAATGGTCATGGTATGCTAGTATATTATTCCTAAAACAAATGATAAGTTGCTAATTGGCTAGAGTCAGCCATCTCAGACTCCATTTGGGGATTTTCCCAAGAATTTTGCATAACACAGGACAGCATAGAAGGAATGCTTTATTTTTCTGGGAATTAATTTCTCTTGATCCCTGTGGTAGACAAAACAGTGCCCCCTCCCCAAAGGTATCATAATCCCCAGAACCTATGTATTACCTTACATGGCAAAGAGACTTTTCAGACTTTATTAAATCAAGAACCATGAGACAGAAAGATCACTCTGGATTATCTGGACTATTCTGAATTATCTGGGCCCAAGCTAACCATATGAGACCTTAAAAGCAGAGAGTCTTTCCTGGCTGTGGTCAGAGGAAGATGTGACTACAGAAGACAGATCAGACAGGTGTGACATTGCTGGCTTTGAAGTGGAGAATAGAGGCTGAAACAGGCAAGGAAACGGAACCTCCCCTGGGTCTCTAGAAAGGAGTGCTCCACTGTCAAAATTGTAATTTTAACCCAGTAAGTCCTGTGATGGACTTCTAATCTACAGAACTATCATATAATAAATGTGTGTTATCCTAAGCCACTGTGGTTTTTCTCACTTGTTACAGCAGCAACAGAAAACTAATACCACCTCCATGTTGATTATACATAATGAGAACTACATATCTACACTAACTTCTTAAACACACATAAACTTCTCAATTCTGAATGGGATGATACTGGAATTTTTTTCTTTTAAACTTTCCAGTCAGAAAATGTAGATATATTTCTTACTTCTGAACTGGAGAAAGTTTCATTATTATGTAATTATCATCATACCAGCCTGCCTTTACCCCCAAACTCAGGATGATTCACTCTCTAAGAGAAGGTACTCTTACAGTAACCTGCATATTGTTGTTGTTTGAGTTGCTAAGTCACGTCTGACTCTTTTGCAACACCATGGACTGTAGCCTGCCAGGCTCCTCTGTCCATGGGACTTCCCAGGCAAGAATACTGAAATGGGTTACCATTTTCTTCCCCAGGGGATCTTCCCAAGCCAGAGATCAAACCCACATCTCCTGCATTGACATGCAATTCTTTACCACTGAGCCACCAGGGCTTAATTCATGTTTGCATGAGCTCAGAATATCTCTGAAAACAAACAAGCAACTGATAAAGGTAGCTGCCTCTGGGGAGAACTGATAGACGGTGCAGAGAAACTTAAGTTTATTGAACACCACATTATGCTTTAAAAAGCAGAGACATCACTTTGCTGAAAAAGGTCCATATAGTCAAAGCTATGGTTTTTCCAGTAGTCATGTATGGATGTGAGAGTTGGACTATGAAGAAAGCTGAGCACCAAACAACTGATGCTTTTGAACTGTGTTGTTGGAGAAGACTCTTGAGAATCCCTTGGACTGCAAGGAGATCCAACCAGTCCATCCTAAAGGAAATCAGTCCTGAATATTCATTGGAAGAACTGATGCTGAAGCTGAAACTCCAATACTTTGGCCACGTGATGCGAAGAGCTGACTCATTTGAAAAGACCCTGATGCTGGGAAAGATTGAAGGTGGGAGGAGAAGGGGATGACAGAGGATGAGATGGTTGGACATTATCACCAACTTGATGGACATGAGTTTGAGCAGGCTCCAGGAGTTGGTGATGGACAGGGAAGCCTGGCATGCTGCAGTCCATGGGGTCACAAAGAGTTGGACACAACTGAGCAATTGAATTGAACTGAACTGATATTATGCTTTTAGATTATACTGTATGTGGTACCTAATAAAATAACTACTTGATTTTTGTTTTTAATTTGAACCTTTTACATTACCTTTTATTTAGAATTTTGTATAGATAAAAGGCTTTCATGTAGTGATCAACCTGTATCCATAGATTAACAGATACAGAAACTGTGATGTCAAATGTCATTGTCTGCAAGCTCAAACTTCTTTTAAAAAAGTCATGTGTATGTGGGTGAACATGTGTGTTTGTATAAATTATTAGAATATACACCAGAAGTAATAGTGACTGTCTTTGGGTGGTAGATAGAGTGATTTTCATTTTCATTTTCTTCTTTTTGCTTTCCTAAAAAAATTTTCTTCTTTTTGCTTTTACTAAAATAATTTAAAGGACATAAGGTCACTTTTGTAATTAGAAGAGGAGCCAAAGACAGAAACTTCCAGTGACTTGAGTTCAGCTCACCTGATTGACTACATTTTCCAGTTTCCTTGTAGCAAAGAGAAAGTTGCCCCATGCAAGAGAGGGCTGTTGGAGAGGTCAGCAGCCAGACCCTGATCAAAATCTCAGAAGGCATTTCTGCACAAGTCTGGTCTTCAACATGAGAAGTCAAGAAATTTGAATTTTCAGTTGGTACATCACAACCTTATCAGTTAATAGGAAGCTAATTAAGGTTAACTAATCTCACAAGTGGGCTTCCCCGGTGGCACTAGTAGTAAAGAACCCACAACCCACCTGCCAGTGCAAGAGACGTGAGAGATGTGGGTTTGATCCCTGGGTCAGGAGGACCCCCTTGAGGAGGGCACAGCAACCCACTCCAGTATTCTTGCCTGGAGAATCCCCAGGGACAGAGGAGCCTAGTGGGCTACAGTCCATGGGGTCGCACATAGTTGGACATGACTGAATCAACAGCACACATGCAAACTCAGAAGTAGCTGGATTATATCCAGAAAAATAAATTAGCTTTAATAAGGGATGTGCTTTTCTGGTAAACAGAGTACTCTGGCCTACTATTTTCGAAGGTTTTTTTTTTTTTTAAATGGTGGTATGCTTTCTCCAAGCAACTCTTTTGTTTTGGATTGTGGATGTATGACCAGTATGTAAAACAGAGAAAGTGAAGCTGCTCTGGTTAAAGTTGAAAGGCCTGCTCAGCCTGGCATGATCTTCACCTCCTTTCCCCAGATGTCCTCCAGGATGGTTCCTTAGAATCCCCAAGACTTGAAGGAACTCCTTCTGACACCAATCTATCTACTAGGACCAAATAAATAAGCAGAAGGTTGCTTAGTGAGCATGGACGTAAAGCAAAGAGACTTGGAGCAATACTCCATCCGAGTTCTGGGAAATGTCTGGTGAGCTGTCCCAGTTCCACACAATACATGCCTCACTGAGATGCAAATTTATGTTTTCCTGACAGGCTCTCTTTGCCTTCAGGAGAGCTAGACAGTGGTGGATGGGTAAACCAATTCTATGAACACTAAGCAAAATTAGCAAACAAAAATCCATGTTCTATAGCAACTGCCAATTTCTGTGGTATAACCACTTTCACCGTGGCTGATTTTAAAGCCAATGGAATTTACTTGAATACTTAACAATCAGTTCTGTAAAAGCTGTACTGCCAACTTCAGCAGAACACTGCTATACATGCTGTTGCTGCTAAGGCACTTCAGTCATGTC
The DNA here is from genome assembly GCF_054371585.1 of Giraffa tippelskirchi. NCBI lineage: Eukaryota > Metazoa > Chordata > Mammalia > Artiodactyla > Giraffidae > Giraffa > Giraffa tippelskirchi. The sequence goes on from NC_137275.1 coordinate 195,517,240, forward strand.
CGACTCTGTGTGACCCCAGAGACGGCAGCCTACCAGGCTCCTCCGTCCATGGGATTCTCCAGGCAAGAGTACTGGAGTGGGTTGCCATTGCCTTCTCCGTGCTATACATGGGCTCCATGCAAAACACAACCTGCTGTTTCTTCTCTGTCTGTTCACTCATTTGGGTTACAATGCAATTCAGGAGACCGAGCTTTCTTTGGTAATGTTCCTGACTGGATGATATATGCTGATCAGCTTTATAAAATTTAGACGTTTCTTGAATCTCTGATAGTCACACATTTACAAACCATCTCTGGATGGTTTCTGCCAAAGGTAAATCTATTTGTCATGTGTTCATTTTTTCTGCTTTTATTCAGAGGACAACCAAATTCTGAAAGTTTCACTATTTATTGACAGCAGTGATTCTGACAAAATGTCTGACAAATTCTGACAAATCTCTTTGGTCTGATGATGATTTAATCCTGTATAGCCTTTTCTTCCCTTATGAATCATCCTGCTGTTTCTTCCTGGAAATGAGAGGGACAATCTTTAATCAATGTTGTATTCATACAGCCACAGAAACAAATAACTTGTTGAACCAGAACAAATAGCTGAGTTAGTCCCTTTTTCTGTTTATTATCCGTACATTCTGATTTCACACTGTGGACCTGCATGACCAGTTCTGCTGTCCAGGATAAGATAGCTCCTGGTTTAATTTTTCGCAAAATCATGTAAGTTTACCATCTTGTGCAGAATCATATGCACTGTGAAATATTTCTACTCACTTCTTAGGAAGGGTTACCTAGTGTCAACTGAAAAAAAATGCACAACCTAAAAGTTGAGAGTTATGTTTTATTCAGCAAAACATTCTGAGGACTGAAGTCCAAGGATTCTCAGATCACGCTGAGTGACTGCTCCAAAAGGGCTAGCGGTGGGGAGGGTGGTGAACCAGGATATGTAGGAGTTTTTGCGACAAAAATCAGGTAGTGTGAACATCAAAAGATTACTGTTAAGTAAAGAAAACTAAATATCTCAAGTTAAGGAATTTAGTGCTTTTCTATGTATGGGAAGATGCAAGAGTCTGGACTTATTGAAATCATTCCTTTGATGTGCACCTCGACTATCTAGTCCATATAGTCAAAAGTCTATGTGTGTGTGTGTATATATATATAATCTGTCTAGTCAAAGCTATGGTTTTTCCAGTAGTCATTATAGATACAAGAGTTGGACCATAAAGAAGGTTGAGCACCAAAGAATTGATGCTTTTGAACTGTGGTACTGGAGAAAACTCATAAGATTCCTTTGGACAGCAAGGAGATCAAACCAGTCATTCCTAAGGGAAATCAACCCTAAATATTCACTGGAAGGACTGATGCTGAAGCTGGAACTGCAATACTTTGGCTACCCGATGTGAAGAGCTGACACTTTGGAAAAGACCCTGAGGCTAGGAAAGACTGAGAGCAGCAGAAAAAGAGGGTGACAGAGGATGAGATGGTTGGATGGCATCACTGACTCAACAGACATGAGTTTGAGCAAATTCTGGGAGATAGTGAAGGACAGCGAAGCCTGGTGTGCTGTGGTCCATGGGATTGCAAAGAGTCAGACACAACTTGGTGACTAAACAATGACAACCAACTATCTGTGGCCAGTATTCTGCTTTTCTCCATGCTGATTCCGCTTGAGGTACACAGTTGGGAGTGGCTGCAGAGGCTGAGGGCTTGGCAGTGGGCAGCCCTTTTGTCTCCATTCTGAGTTCCCTCAGGGCTCACCATCTGGGCAGCTGTAATGTGATGACTTGATGGCTGCAAAATCCTTTGTTTACTGATATGGCGGGCAATATTTCTCATTCACACTAGCCTGAGTGGCTGATGTGAAAGAAAACTTAAAAAAAATGCCTACCTGAAATATTTCCAGCTGCAGGTTCATCAAGTTACCTGAAATTCTCAACCTGGGAATCACTTCTCTGAAGTAAATTCTAATTCTCCAAAGGAACTTAGAATTATGAAATATTTAACTTATGAGGGAGATACATTTAGCAATACATTTCTAAGCATTTAGAAATATCACTTTTAGCTATTTATGAATTTAATGAAAATAGGCCACAAAAGACAGATTACCATGAAGGAATGGGAGAAAGGTTCAGAACTTGGAAGAATGCCAAGTGTGAACTCTGGGCAGAGCAAAGCGCAGTGAGCTCTGAAACTAAACGCAAGTCCACAGTAACAAGAAGTGAATTGCTCAAAAACAAACTGTAATTCTGTGACTTTTATTCGCTTACTGGCTTTGATTCTAGCACATATATGATTCTGGAAAACAAAATGCAGTGTTCTCTTTTCTGGTTGAAGTACCTTCAGGTCCTTTGGCACTGCAGTTGAAATTGAAAAGTAGATGAGAACTCTGAGATGTATCAGCCCAGTACAGAGCCCTGCCCTCTATGAATTAGCAGTAATCGTGAGTGTTAGTCAACAGAGTGTGCCTGGAAGGCCACCACCATGTAATGGGATCAGGTATCATTAATAATTATAGAAAAATGAAAGGAGACAGTAGCTAAAGGAGGAATTTGAGCTGAGACAGGCTGCCTGAAACAACTGGAAAGCCAAGTCATTATATGTGCAAAATTGAACCTTCCGGTCAGTCTTCAGGAGACTCACTTATTGCCAAGAAGGGTTTAATTCAATTAACAAAGAGCTGTGGGGAAAACGCTTGTGCAACCTTGAGCCTGGCTGGATATCTTTAGCTCTAAAGCAAGGTTATTTTGGGAGGATCATCATAATTTGCTTGCTTCAGTACCTAAACCCATCCAGGATGTGCTCCCTGAAACTCAAAGAAACGCTCTCACATCCACTGTTTCAGCATTTAACTGTCCATGAATTATACTACTGCTCCCTATTCCAGTCTCTCCCTGACTTCCTACCATAAGCTCTCCTCTCCCTGAATTAACTTAAGAGCATTGTAAAAGGACCTTAAGTGCAGGAGAGGAGCTATTTCTAAATGGAGCTATGGAGAGAAACACCAATTCAGTGTGCTCTTGGGTAAGCCATGATACCTCTTGGAGCCTTGGTTCCCACTTTTCTAAAACTGAAAGTCTGGAAAACAAACTACAGGGCTAGGCTAAACAATCTCTAAGGTAGTATTCTCAAACAACTGTGCCAGTGACATAAATTGGACTGAAACAGCTTATAGGCAAGCTGACAGTCATTGGGTTGCCCTATCTAGCCACACTAGCACGCAGAAGGATTGAACCCTTTTGCCTTTAGGGCAGCTGGAGCCCCGGAGTTTGCCACTTCTAGATGCAAACCTTCTAATCCATTTTGGTATGCTGTATATATACTAACTTCTACAGAAAACGCTAGAAAACATTAAAATCCCTTTCAGAGAGAACATTCTGTGAATCTGTAAGAATGGGTTTGCATTTCCCAGAGGGAGAGTCTCCAAAACCCTCAGGACATATGGATGAGAGGCCATGAAAAAGACCAGATGAGGGTTTTCTTTGGGGACTCTCAGATGTTTATAGCAAAGGTAGAGAATTTGCAGGTAGTTTTAACAAGAGTTGGCCTTCGGAGGTGAGTCCGCTAGATGGCATTTCTGGGGCCTCTGAGGAGCTCTGGTTTTTCATGTCTCAGCACAGAAAGAATTCAGTGAGAAGCAACGTGATAGAGAAGAAGTGATTTGTTAGAATAGGACACTTGTGAGGCTTACAAGTGGATGGATGAGGGGATGCCAGAAGCTGAAAACTTAGTGAGGTACAGTTTTATAATCAAAGGAAAAGTGGGGAGGGGGAAAAGACCACCTTCTTCTTCATTCTTGAGTAGACATCAGCCTTCCATTATCAGCTCCTCCTTCAGATTGGGGACAGAAGTGTTTTTTTGTCCCTCCAGGGTCAATCCAGGAGTCATGGCATGATGGAAAAATTATTTCAGGTCTCAGTACAATGAGGGTCTTTCATTTTGAAGTATCACCTTTCCATAAATTACTGTTTTTATGTATGCTGAGAGCATGCCCTAAGGAATCATTAACTTATTGAGCTCATTTGGATAGGATGTGGGTCTCATGTCACCATTGTTTTATTGTTTGGCGGCATGTCTCATGTTTCTGCTGTATGGTTTTGTTGCTAAGCAAGCCTGCTTGGTTTTGTGGTCAGGCAAATCTGTTTTCTTGAGTGATCGTTAACTTACAGGGGTCTTCCATACTTTTTTCTTTGCTTACAATCTTCTAGTGGGATTAACTGTTTAATTACCTACTTTGTCCCTTTACTCTGTCTCTATCAGAAATACATTAATATTCTGTACCTGTATAATAGTAACAATAATAATTAAAAGACAGTCCCTCATACAGGTCTGGTATAAAGGGTATGCTCAGTAAAAGATGAATAAATATATGCCGTTTACTGAGAGGTCACAAGGAACTAGGATTATACCTGTAATCCCAAAGTTTCCTTGGTTAGTCTCAAGATTGCTAGCTATGTGTATCTGTTGCCTGCACTAGACTCTGAGGGCCCCTTGAGCAAGTCCAATTTGTCTTGTAGCACTTAATAAGTACTACAAGTACTTTAGATATAGCGTATGCTCAATACAAAAAAATATGCTGAGGTTAATTTAGAGATATCAGTTTCAAGCAATTCCTGCTTTCAAAAAATTTACATTGCATGAAGAAAACAAGGCTAATCAGCTTTAATAATTATACACATTATATTAATTAGCAAAATTAATTATGGTTATTCATATGGAATGGTTAATCTAAGAATGGTTCTTAATATAAAACTAGAGAAACAATTCAGTTTTTCCTTCACCGTATGTGCTTTTAATTTTCCTTTCATTGTTCTCCCCTGTAGCCTAAAATTGACATGTTTCTCCTATTTGATGGGAGACTTCTACTTTCCTTTTCGAAACCACAGTCTTCCGCCTGCTCTCTGCGTGGCTTGCTCTGTCGAGCCTTCAGGTCTCAGCTGGGTTTCGCTTTAATATCTCCTGGGCTGAGACTGACTTAACTTAGGAAGGGATTCCTGGAAGCACTAGAGAGGGAGTGGTAAAGAATGAGACAGGGAAGGAGTAAAATCCAATAAGGGATCCACTTATTGGCTGGGTACCCTCTTACGGGCTACTGCGGCTCCCTCTCTTTAAGAGCCCTCTGCTCCACCATGTAGAATGTGCTTCAGAATTGTTCTCTAAAAAGGCTGGAGTCTGAGGCCTTTATCCACTAACTTGTCTCCTCTTTTGGTTAAGGGCTGCCCCTGGTGAATACTTCCAGATTGTCCTGTACCTGGCAGAATAGGCTCCCGAAGAATTTCTGCCCAAAAAGCCCTGAGGCAGAATTAGAGGTGGGATGCTGTCCATACACAGGGGAACTGACCCCTTCAGGTACAGCTCAAATCCGACGCAGGTGAACCCGGCATGAGGCTTTGCTAAATAGGCTTCCCTTAAGGCATTTTTCATGACAGTATTGATCAGCTTTAATTTCATCATGAGGGTATATCATTTTTTATCTCTGTTCGTAAGCGTCTAGTGTTTTGGGGGCTTCTTTCTTCTGGAAAATGTACTACAGTTTTTCTCTAGAAAAGTCACTTCTCTATGGACAGCTGTAAGGGCCCACTCCCAGATCTAATAATGGTCAGGAAGCAGTGTGGTCCACAGTCCAGTGGATCTGTCTCTTGCTTCAATAATGTTTGGACAGAACAGACCCAGAGACTCTCCTTCCTCCAGTCCCCAACCACTCTTCAACCTTTTAATCACTTGCAACCTTTGGACCAACCACTGAGATATCCTCGGCCTTAGGGGCCAGCCAATATCACTTTCTGAGCTTAGTTCCTTATTGCCAGTCAACCATGAGCTCCCAGATTTATCAGAATTATTCCACGGAGGTGGAGGCTGTTGTCAACTGCCTGGTATACATGCATCTGTGGGCCTCCTACACAGACTGTTACGTGAAAAACTGAGTTTGCCTCTTGATGGGTGTCTAGCCAAAAGACAACTCTGGAATATGTTGCCTGCCATATCAGTAAACAAAGGATGTTGTTCACCATCAGCCACTGCAGCCTCCCTTGACTGTGCATCTGACTCTCTATGGAGGCCTTAGACAGTAGGTACATATCAAAGGAATTATTTCAATGAGCTCACACTCTTGCATCTTTTCCTACATAGAAAAGTGAAGATGTCATGTTTTTCTTTAATTAGCAATAATGTTTTGATGTTCCAACTGAGGCAGGAGGTAGATGACTCCTCCCACCCCCCAGGGTAGATACTCCAAGACAAAAATAGCAGGACAGTCAAGAGAGGAGGCTGGACTCTGCCCAGATAGAAGATAAAAGACTACTTATTACTCATTCTCAAAACTAGGAGACCTCCCTGACTACACAGGCACAGAAAGCCTCCTTGGAAGTCAAAAGGGGAGTGATGCTAACTGATGACAACTACCCATAGGACTCTTCAATGGAATCCATCTTGGCGAAGAGATGCGTGCACACACATGGGAGGATCCTGAGGTAAACCAAGTATGGACTCTGAACCAGGCAAATAAAAATGATTGGCCAGAGGAAACCCAGAAAACCCAGTAGAAATACTCCAAATAAGTGATGTAAACTGCCACAAAGGCACTGCTCTCTGAGTCTGCTTGTGTGTCAGTCCACATGTATTGTACTCTTCTTTCTAATAAATACTTTACTTGTTTCACTGCTTTCTGTTTTTCTAGGAATTCTTTTTCTGCAAAGCTCAAGAACTGGGGCCGTGTCACTGACCGCTGGTCTAGTGGCTAAGATTCAGTGCTCTCACCATCACAACCTAACTTCAATCTTTGGTCGGGAACTGAAGCCCCACTTCAAGCCACTGCAGTCTGAGGCCACCCAAGATCAAAAGTAGGTTTTGTTGTAAAAATCCTTCCATATCCTGCTCTCTGCTTTACCCTTCAAGAGCAGTCCCACCAGAGCTATCCAAGAGGATGTCTTCTGGGTTTAAGTCCTCAGAAAGTCTTCCAAAATTCTCAACTTCTATGTTGTACCATTTTTCTTCAGTTGACACAACAAAGCCATAGATCAAGAGAAGGATGGATTTTATTATTTGCAGTAAGGAGAACACCAGGGATCTTTCCCAAAGCAGTGTTTCCCCAAACAGTAAAATTGGGGAAGCTAAGGGTACATGCTGGGACATATAGGAGATTTTGCAATGAAAAAAAGGTAGTTGAAACATCAAAAGAAGACAGAGACATTAGTGTCTCAATCACCATTGTATAAGCTGATATGGGCACAGTGCCTGGCACATAGTAAGTGCTCAAGAAATATTTGTTGACCTAAATAATTTATTTGGCTCCAACTTTGAGTAGGGTAAATTACACTACCAAAGAAAATTATGTATGAAAATAGCATGCATCTAAGGTGAGCTGTATTCGTTCAGCTCCTGGCAGGAAATTAGGTCCAGATATTTTAACAAAGAAGGCTTTAATAAAGGGATTAGTTAAAGAATCCCTTTATGAAGGGACTATGCAAGAAAAGTTGAGGGATCTAGAGCTTGCAACAATGGACATTTGCTACCATGCCTAGGGCTGAAGGGACAAGTGTAGGAAAAATTGTCATTAGAGCTTAAGGAGAGCAAGGGTAGAGAGGACGGGCTGTCATGTAAGAGCTAGAGCTCAAGGGAAGTTACCACTGTCAAAACTGCAGTGCCCCAGGAAGGGAGAAGATGGTAGAATTAATACTCTGACCTCTATCTCCTCCCCACAAACCTGACGAAACCTAATCAGAAGTCAGTCTGTAAATGAGCCTGGGTGATACCATCCCTAGAGGCAGCCTCCAGAAATATAGAGAAAGGCAAAAGAATGAATCTTGTGTGGCAGAATGGAGAACAATTATCATAAATACAAGAGAAGATTCTCTCCAGAGAATAAAGAATAATAGACCACAGAAAAGAAGAAGGATATAAAATATGACAGAGATATTCAAATCAAGTGTCAGCGCTGTTGTACTTTCCTCTCATGTTTTTTTTTCTCCTTGTGTATCTCTCTCTTGTAGGTATATCTCTCTTCACTTTTCCCACTTGAAGTTTATGATTGCCTTCATCCTTCTAATGTTGTCTTTATATACGACTATTTTTTATCGAAGTATAATTGATATACAATATCAGTTTCAGATGTGTGTGTGATCTGATATTTATATACATTTTTGAAATGGTCACAACGGGGTCCAGTTAACATTTGTCACCATACAAACTTATTACAGAGTTGTTGACTGTATTCCTTGTGCTATACATTACATCTCTGTGATTTAGCTTTTTTGTAACTCAAAGTTTGTCCCTCTCAATCGCCTTCACCCATTTCAGTTGCCTCCCCCCAACACCCTTCCATTGGAAACCACCATTTTGTTCTCTATGAGTCTGGTCTGGTTTTGTTTGTTTTGGTTTTTGGATTCCATGTATATGAGAAATCACATGATAATTGTCTTTCTCTGACTTATTTCACTTAGCGTAATAACCTCTATGTCCATCCATGTTGCTACAAGTTTTCTTTCTTTTTTTTTTCAGCTGAATGATATAATACTAACTATATATACTAACATCTTCTTTATCCTTTCATTTATCGACACTTAGGTTTCTATATCTCAGCTATTGTAAATAACGTTTCAAAAGATGTATACATACAGTTGCATTTATCTTTTCAAGTTAGTGTTTTCATTATCTTTGAATAAATTTCCAGAAGTGAAAATGCTGTATCATATCTTAGTTTTATTTTTAATTTTTTGAGGAACCTCGATACTATTTTCTATAGTGGCTGCACCAGTTTACATTCCCAGTATGCAAGGATTCCCTTTTCTCCCCATCCTCACGAAAGCTTGTCATTATTTTTGTCTTTTTGATACCAGTCATTCTGACAGGTATGAGGTGATATCTCATTATGGTTTTACTTCGCATTTCCCTGATGACTGGCGATGCTGTGCATCTTTTCAGGTGCCTATTGACCATCTGTATGTCTTCTTTTGAAAATAGTCTATTCAGATCTGCCCAGTTTTTAATTAGGTTGTTTTCTTTTTCTATATTAAATTGTATAAATTCTTTATATATTTTGGATATAAACCACTCAAATATGTGATTTGAATATATATTCTCCCATTCAGTAGGTTGCCTTTTCATTTTTGTTTTTGGTTTCCTTATCTGTGCAAAAGATTTTTAGTTTCATGTAGTCCTGTCTATTTTTGCTTTTGTTGCTCTTGCCTGAAGAGAGGTCAAAAAAATATTGCTAAAACCAGTATCAAAGAGCTTACTGACTACATTTTTTTCCTAGGAGTTTAATGGTTTCAGGTCTTACATTCGAGTTTTTAATCTGTTTTAAAATTTATTTTTGTATATGTTGTAAGATAGTGGTCCAATCTGATGTATTTATCTAGTTTCCCCAGCATCATTTATTGATTACATTGTCTTTTCTCCATTGTAAAGTTTTACCTTCTTTGTCGTAGATTAATTGGCCATATAACCATGGCTTTATTTATGAGCTCTATGTTCTGTTCCATTTGCGCTAGTATCATAGTGTTTTGATTACTATCATTTTGTAGTGTACTTTGCAAATCAGGGAGCATGATACCTCCAGCTTTGTTCTTCTTTCTCAATTGTTTTGGTTATTTGAGGTCTTTTGTGGTTCTGTACAAGTTTTAAGATTACTTGTTATAGGTCTTTGAAAAAATGTCATTGGTATTTTGATAAGGATTGCATTGAATCTGTGGATTGTTTTGGGTATTATAGACATTTTAACAATATTAATTCTTCAAATGTATGAGCACAATGTATCTTACCATTTGTGTCCTCTTCTATGTTTTCATCACTCTTATAATTTTACAGATTTTTCACCTCCTTGATTAAATTTATTATAGGTATTTTATTCTTTTTGATGCAGTTGTAAATGGGATTACTTTTTAAGTTTCTCTTTCTGAGAGTTCATTATTAATGTATAGAAATACAATCAATTTCAGTGTATTAATTTTGTATCCTACAACCTTATTGAATTCATGTTTTACTTATAGTAGTTTTATGATGGAATCTTTAAGTTTTTCTGTATATAGTATCATGTGTGTCATCTATAAAGAGTGATGTTTTACTTCTTTTTAATTTGAGTGCCCTTTACTTCTTTTTTTTCCCTAATTGCTGTGGCTAGGACTTCCAACATTATGTTGAATAAAGGTGGTGAGAGTGGCATCCTTGCTTTGTTCCTGATCTTAAAAGAAAAGCTTTTGACTTTTTTATCATTAAGTATGATGTTAGCTGTGAGTTTGTCATATATGGCTTTTATTATGCTGAGGTGCACTCCCTCTCTACTCACTTTGTTGAGTTTTTGTCATAAATGGATGTTCAGTTTTGTCAAATGCATTTTTCTGCATCTGTTGAGTAATCAGATGATTTTTATTTTTTGTTTTGTTAGTGTTGTGTATCATGTTGATTGATTTGCTGATGTTGAACCATCCTTGCATCCTTGGAGTAAACCCCATCTGATCATGATGTATGGTCCTTTTAATATGTTTTTTAATTCAGTTTGATAATATTTTGTTGAGGATTTCTGCATCTATGTTCATCAAGGATATTGGCCTGTAATTTTCTTTTTTTGTAATGTCTTTGTCTCGTTTTAGTTTCAGGGTATCACTGACCTCATAAAATGAATTTGGGAGCATTTCCTCCTCTTCAGTTTTTCAGAATAATCTGAGAAAGATAGGTATTATCTCTTCTTTAAATGTTTGGTAGCACTCACCCTGAAGCAGGCTTGTCCTGCAATTTTGTTAGTTTGGGAAGTTTTTAATTGCTGATTCATTACTAGTAGTTGGTATATTCAGATTTTCTATTTATTCATGATTCAGTTTTGAAATATTGTGTGTCTAGAGGAATTTATTTATTTCTTCTACACTGTTCAGTTTTTGGGGTACAATTGGTCAGAGTAGTCTCTTATGATCCCTTGTATTTCTGTGGTATCAGTGTAAGTTGTCCTCTTTCATTTTTGATATAACTTAGTTGGGCCTCTGTCTTTTTTTGATGAGTCTGGCTAAAGGGTTGCTACTTTTATTTATATTTCCAAAGAACCAGCTCTTTGATTCATTGATCTTTCTATTATTTTCTTAGTCTCTATTTTATTTATTTGCAAAATCTGATCTTTATGATTTCTTTCCTTCTATAAACTTTGGGATTTTTTTGTTCTTCTTTTTCTGGTTCCTCTAGATACAAAATTAAATTGTTTATTTGAAAACTTTCTTATTTTTTGAGATAGGCTTGTATCACTATGAACTCTCCTCTTAGAGTTGCTTTTGCTATGTTCCATAGATTTTGGACCATTTTGTTTCTGTTTTTATTGTCTCTAAGTATTTTTCTATTTCCTCATTGACCAACTGATTGTTTAATGGCATGCTGTTTAGCCTCCATTTGTTTGTGTTTTTTCCAGTTTTATTCTTGTAATGATTTCTAGATTCATACTGTTTTAGTTGGGAAAGATGCTTGATGTGATTTCAGTGTTCTTAAATTTATGGAAAATTGTTTTATGGATTAACATTCATTCTATCCTGGAGGATTTCCCATGTGCACTTGAAAAGAATATGTATTATGCATTTTTTGAATGGAATGTTCTGTGCATATCTGTTAAGTCTGTCTAATCTAATGTGTTAAAGCCAATATTTCTTTATTGATTTTCTGGATGATCTATCCATTGATGCAAGTGGAGGTATTAAAGTCCCATACTAATATTGTATTACTCTAATTTTCCCCCTTCATGTCTGTTAATATCTCCTTTATATATTTAAGTGCTCCTATGTGGGTTCGTAAATATTTACAAATGTTATGTCTTCTTTTTGGATTGACCCCTTTATCATTATGTAATGCTCTTCTTTGGCTTTTGTTGCAGTCTTTACTTTAAAGTCTATTTATTCCAAGTATTGCTACTCAGGTTTATTTTGTTTTCCATTTTCATGGAATATCTTTTTCCATCCCTTTACTTTTAGCTTGAGTGTGTCTTTGAATTTAGTGTTAGTAGGCAACATATCGATAGGTCTTATTTTTTTTAATTATTCATTCAGCCACCTTATGTCTTTTGATTAGAGAATTTAGTCCTCATACTTAAAGTAACTATTGATAGATATCTACTTATTGCCATTTTGTTCATTGTTTTCTGGTTATTCTCCTAATCTGTCTCTTCTTTTCTTCTTCTCTTGGTCTTTTCTTTGAAGAGAAGTTTTCAGCTATTATTTCTTCAAATAAGTTTCCTGCCACTTTCTTTCTTCTCCTCTGAGACTCCTGTAATGTAAATGTAAATATGCTTAATGTTGTTCCAGAGATCCCTTAAACCATCTTTATTTTTTTAAATTCTCTTTTCTTTTTGCTGTCTTGATTGAGTGATTTCCACTACCTTGTCTTCCAGATTGGTGATCCATTCTTCTGTATCACCTAATATGTTTTTGGATCCCTTTAGTTGTACTTTTCATTTCAGTTATTGTATTCTTTAATTCTGGTTGGTTCTTTATTATATTTTCTAACTGTGCTGAAGTTCTCACCATATTAATTCTTCTTCCAGGTTCAGTGAACATTTTTATGACCATTACTTTGAATTCTTTCTCAGGTAGATTACTTATCTCCCAATCAGGGTCCTTTTTAAGGTTTTGTTCTATTCTTTCATTTAGAACATATTTCTCTGTTTTCTCATTGTGCTTACCTCTCTGTGTTTGTTTCTATGCATCAGGAAAAACTGCTGCCTCTCTGTCTTGAAGGAGTGGTCTTGTGTATGTGATAATCCTTCTCATTCAACTCTGACCTAGCTCTTGGTTGTCTCTCAAATCTTTGTTGTTGTCTATACTAACCTGATTTATTCCTAACATAACCCTGCTGTTGAGGGTGTGCTGTCACTGTTCCAAGGAAAGGAATATCATTTTGCACCTAGTTTCAGGCTGATTGGATGACAAGCCCTTAGGCAGCTTTTAAAGTGTGCAGATATGTACAGTCCTGTGGAACTGCAATTGTAATCCCGATGGCCTCCAAACCAAGAGATCTGGAGGTGCCCCTGGGCAAGAGTTGCAAAAATCAGGGCTCCTGACAAATGTGTATGCTTCTTCCTAGGGAGTCTTGTCAAGCTGTAGTGATCCCAAGTGAGTTCACAAGGATAGTGTCTCCCTGCTTATATTCCGTGGGAGCACCTCCCTAGCCTGTAAGTATGTGAGACCTAAACCTTCTCCCTCAGGGTGAAGCTCCAGTGTCACTATGATCTCATGGATTTTAAATACATTTGCACCATTTTTACACCTCGTGATTATCATCTTTATTAGTACTCAAATTTCTCCATTGTTGGCCAATGAAAGTCTATTCAAGTTAGTTCTAAATCCCTTTGATTCAACCCCAGTATCAATGGTAGTTTTTCTATCGTCCGGTATTAAAAGATATTCTAGGCTCATCTTGTACTTCTCCTGTCCCTAACCTGGAAGCAACCATTTCTCCAAGGAATCTTGGTGTTCTTTGCTACTCAGTGAAAATATCTAAAAACAATAACCCACTGGATAGCAATGAGGACCTGTGGTGGTCGAATCATGGTCTCAAACTAGCACTTTTCAGTACATCATTATCTCCATGTCTTTTAAGTAATGATATGAAATTGTAATAAATGCAAAAACGGGCACAAATGCCTCCCCTTCCTCTATACAACATGTCTCTGACCTTAATACTCTCCCACTGAGATGTGGATCTATTTCTCTAACTGTAGAATCTGGGTTTGACCATGATACTAATGCGGAACAGCAGAAGTGCCTTGGCTAATGGGCAACAGCAGAAGCGACAAAAACATGGACTTGAAAAGCACAGGTGCAAAGGGGGCTTGCTCAGGTATTGCTGGGAACACGCTTGTGTCAGTTTCCTTAAGGGAAAAAGACCACATGGAGAGAAGCACCCACCATCACAGATGTCCCAGTTGAGACCCCAGACATGTGAATTAAGCTGTCAAACACAATCCCTCCCCAAACTAGCTTCCCAAACCAGAAGAACCATCCAGCTAACCCACAGAATCATGAGAAATAAAAACACTGTTGTTTTAATCCATTAAGCTTTAGAATGGTTTTGTTAAGCAGTAGAAGTCAACTGATACAAAAATATGCATTTTAAAGCTAACATATATCATCTGTTCACATTAATACTTGAAGCTAAAATCTAATTTTACAGCTTTTACTTAAGCCTTGATCCTTCACTGAAACTTCTTTGTCCTACTCCAAAAATTCTTTTATAAACAAAATGAACATGATTAATTATTTGCTTTATCCCAAACTACATATCTAAAGGCCTTAGAACAATAGTACAGTTATCCTTCAAAATCCATGGGGAATTGGTTCCAGGAGCTCCCATGGTATCAAAATCCACAGATACCTATGTTCATTATATAAAATAGTGTAGTGCAATGAATCCAGTGGGTCCTCCATAACTGCAGGTTGTGTATCTGGAGATTCAACTAATTGTGGTTGAATCCACAAATGCAAAACCTATAGATACTAATGGCATGCTGCAGTCCATGGGGTCACAAAGAGTCAGACATGACTGAGCAACTGAACTGAACTTATAGATACTAAGGGCCAACATACTAATGCTACCTCTGTCACAGATTGGGTTTTCTGGAAGCAGATACTGAGATGGAATTTAGAATACGACATGAGAAAGGAAGGGGGAAGGAAAAGAATTGGGCAGCAGCCAGATCAATGTGATGTGATGTGATGTGATTAAGTCCCTCCAAACCTTGGCTAATGCACAGGAGGTATGGGATGGATAATGCTCATCCCAGAGGTCTCACATTGGACTGATCTGACAAGACTTTTATATGCCTGTCCTGCTTAGTCACCAGATGTGGACTGTACAGGAAAGGCATGACGAGGCAGGGTGGCTCTGAACCTACAGGAATTGATATCCTAAGGCTGTCCACTGACCACATTCCTTTCCCTCAAAGGGGGTCTGAGCAGCACTTATTTATGTCTACCACAACCTCCAACAATATGACTGAAACTGAAAACAGCTTAGGATTATGTTTGTAGTTCTTTTTGTCCCTGGGGTGTTTAAGCAATCGATTAACACCAATTAATCAATTAATCTAGGTATAAGCAATTGATTTATATTTTAAAGACATTTGGAATAATGTCTTGTCTGAAGTTAGTGCTAACAGCTGGTTTTCTTTTTAAGTTTATTTGTTTATTTTTTAATTTTTACATTTAATTTTATGTTATGATTATGTGAGACATTTATACAGTTCTAAAATTAAACATATGAACAAAATATATTTGAAGAAATCTAACTTTTTTCTCTGTCCTCACCTTATAGGTGACCTATTTTTAAATATAATGATTTGTCCTGCCATTTCATTGTTACTTTTAAATCACTTCACTAACTAAGCAATTTTAGATAAATTGTTTCATTGGGCAATTAGAGTAATTTTGTTAATTATACTTACCTAGAACATCAGTTTATAGAATTCTTTGATGCACGATTGCATTGTATAAAGGGATTTCAGAAGAGAATGTACCGTTGGCTCTTTATGAACCTGTTCTTAAGTGAGGTGTGCTTCTAAAAGACACACATTCGCCTCTCCTGAAAACTAAAAAGATTTAGGCAATTTGTACTTTTCGGTCCAAGTCATCCCATAAGTGTATGTATGCCAATATATCAGAGTTGAGCCCTCTGAAAAATGAAATACATAGGCTAACAAATCTTCTTTCCAAGTGTTATTTGGCTCAGGCCCCTCTATCCTCTCTTGGTTCCACTCCAACAGCTAAATTAAATGAATAAGAAGTTGTAATTCACGTAATGCAGCACATACGATTTGAAAGTTGGCTGCTAGGTACTATGGAGATATGACAACAGGCAAGGAAAGCCCAATGCCTGACTTCAGAAGGTAGGAATCCAGTGGATTTTTAAAAAGCAATCCAAACAACCTCCCAGAATTTCTGTGCATTGAAAAGAGTCCTGTTTCACATGATTTATTTTCTAAGAAGTTTCATCAAAGGTAAGCCTTTGAACCAGAGTTTAGGAATATCTTTAAATGATACTACTTCTTTATTTTTCTTCAGAATGATTGTGGAAAAACCACCTTCTGACTTTATGATCATACCCATGGTTCTGTAAAACCATACTCAGAGGTCTTTACCCGACAGAGTATTTCGGTGCAGGGTGGCAGCAATAAGGTATCACAGTGGCTCCCTCCAACACAGAATGTGCCCTTTGTGAACAGAGCCTAGGAAAAAACAAGCTAAACGTGCTGTCAAAAAGACCTATATAACATTTCCACATAGCAGCAGCTGTTTTCTCTCTGAGATTTTAGCCCAGAATCTCCAGAAAATGTTCTCTGTACATTTGTACTAAAACAAAGCTGGTTGAAACAGTTTCACAAAGGATGTACTTTAAAAATGAACTCTCTAAATAATTTTTTACTTCCTGTGTTATTCCCAAAACCTCATAATTAGAAAAGAAACCAAAGAAAAGGCAACATGATTTTATCTTATTTTCTGTGTTTTCAACCCTTCAGAAAGTTAAGAGCACAAAGGTCTGACATTGAAAAATTTAGGGTCTGTAGATAAGAAAGTACTGTTTTCGTATTTTTAAAAAGGAGGTCAATGAATATATACAATTGAAATTATCAAGCCATATCGCATGAGTTATAAACATTCACTTTCTAGCTACTACAGAGATAACAGAAATAGTTGATAATACTAATGTTGCTATTGTATCAATATGACTAAATACCTTTTGAATTTAATGAATACTAACTTTGTTCTAGACCAGGAATCAGCAAACTATGTCCTATAGGCTAACTCCAGCTCACTGTCTGAATTTAGAATCTTAAAAAAATTCTATCCTCATTACTATTTCAGTTTCTTCATAATCTGTTCATTTCTCTTTCTTCTTTGGCAGTTTAAAGAGCTTAGCTTCTGGCTAAATTACTTTGATGTGTGGGAGTAGATATGCAAGGGGTCTGGAGTGAGCTTCAGATCCTGCCTAAGAATGGTTTTACATTTTGAAATGATAGGGGGGAAAAATCAAAGGAAGAGAGAGTAATATTTTGTGGTACATGAAAGTTTTATACGAAATTTAAATTTTGGCCTCCATAGACAAATTATCATTAGTCACTCAGTCACATCCAACTCTTTGCGACCCCATGGACAATAACTCACCAGGCTTCTCTGTCCATGGGATTCTCCAGGCAATGAAGTTTAACTGAAACTTTATCACACCCATTCATTTACATATTACCTAAGTCTGCTTATATGCTGCCACAGCAGAGTTGAATTATTGCAACAGAGACCCTACAGGTCTCAAAGCTTAAGATTGCTCTCTGGATCTTTACAGAAAACTAGGGAAGAATAGGGGTGAGAATCCATTTATGTGCCATAGAAGACAAGATACCTTGCCTCGTGGATGCCAAGATACTATCTCATTTAAATCTCACAACAATTTTAGGGGAGAAGGTACAATATTATTATCAACTCCATGAAATTATGAGACATGCTGTTATTATGTCCACAGGGCAACTGAAGTGGAACTTGTCACATCCTAAAAGATGCTGAGGGAAGTGGGATCTTCGGCTCACTCCAGAGCCCTCCCACATGTACTGCTCATGAGATGGGCTGCTTAGGAAGCTAAGTTCTTTAAGTTGAAAAACAAAATAAATCTTACTATGAAGAGAATAAAATAGCAATGAAGATATTATTTTATCAACAGGCTTTATTTTTGAACAGTTTTTGATTTACAGAAAAAAATTGAGTATATAGTACGGAGAGTGCTAATACATTACCCTCCACCTCTGCATACATTGCTTCTATTTGTGACACTTTATATTAGGGTAGTATATTTGTGATAATTAAGAAACCAATATTGCTGTGTTATTATTAACTTAAGCCCATATTCTATTCAGATTTCTTTAGTTTGTCCCTAATGTCCATTTTCTGTTCCAGGATCTCATCTAAGACACTGCATCTAATCGTTATGCCTCGTTAGGCTCCTCCTGGCTATGACAGTTTCTCAGACTTTCCTTGTTTTAGAAGACCTTGATGTTTTCAGGAACACCGGTGAAGTGTTTTGTATACTGTCCCTCAATTTGAATTTGCCTGCTGTTTCTATCATGATAATGAGGGTTCTGGGAGGAAGACCTCAGAGGTGAAGTGACATTTTCATCACATCGTATCAACAGTGTAGATGATCAGCATGAGTTGTAACCACTTGATATTGACCTTTGTCACCTAGCTGAAGCAGTATTTGTCAGGTTTCTCCAGCATAAAGTGACCTTCTTTCCTCCCTTTTCTGTGGTGTACTATTTGGAAGGAAGTCACTATCACAGCCCAGACT
The DNA here is from genome assembly GCF_054371585.1 of Giraffa tippelskirchi. Taxonomy (NCBI): domain Eukaryota; kingdom Metazoa; phylum Chordata; class Mammalia; order Artiodactyla; family Giraffidae; genus Giraffa; species Giraffa tippelskirchi. The sequence continues at coordinate 195,535,521 of NC_137275.1, forward strand.
TAAGGGATGGATCATCACATTCTCCTTTAGGGTGGAGTATCTACACACATTACTTGGAATTCTTCATGGGAGACTTCTCCCTGCTTATTAATTTACTCAATCATTTATTTATATCTATACAGACTCTACAGATAGTGATTTTATACTTTGGGTCATAATTCAATATTACTTTATTTTCCTGCTCAAATTTTCCCAGGTCTGGCCACTGAGAACCCTTCTAGTTGGCTCCTTTGTCACACTGAAATACTCCCACAGATATGTTGCTGTTGTTATTTGAGAACTGGCAGTACAAGGCTTGCAAGCATCCTTCTGCCATCTTAGAATCCACCATTGATCCAAAGAGCCCCAGTTCCTTCTACTGGCTCATGGTATTAGAAACCAAAGTGTGGGCAAGGGACTACTTGTTGCTACTAGGTGTCATTCGTTTAGGCCTTCTCAACTGGCAGAGACAAGAAATATGTGTGTGTATAGTAATCTGTGTGTGGTAGGCTGAAAATGATCCCCCCCGAAAAAAAATAAAGATATCTACCTACATCTCTGAAATCTGTGAATGTACATTATTTGGGAAAATGAAATTTGCAGTTGTGATTAAATTTCTTGCAATGTGGACATAATCCTGGATTGTCTGGTGGGCCATAAATGCCATCACATATATACTTATGAAAGAGACACAAAGGGGAAAGACATACAAAAAGAAGGAGGTGATGTGATCGTGGAGGTGAGATTGGGGTGACGCAGCCACAAGCCAAGGAAAGCCTGAAGCCACCAGAAGCTGGAAGAAGCGGGAAGAGACTCTCCCCTAGAGCCTCCAGAAAGATGGCAGCCCTGCTGACATGTTGATTTTAGACTTCTGGCCCCCAGAATTTTGCTTGCTTTAAGCAACCCAATTGTGGTAATTGTTATATGTGTGTGCCTGCTGCATGCATGCTAAGTCACTTCAGTCTTGTCTGACTCTTTGAGACCTTATGGATTGTAGCCCACCAGGCTCCTCTGTCCATGTGGTACTTCAGGAAGGAATACTGGAGTGATGTGCCACTTCCTTCTCCAGGGCATCTTCCTGATGCAGGGAACCAACCCATGTCTCTTACATCTCCTACATAGACAGGCAGTTTCTTTACCACTAGCGCCACCTGGAAAGCTGAATTGTTACACAGCCACAGCAAACTGTGGAGATGGAAATGGCAACCCACTGCAGTATTCTTGCCTGGAGAACCCCATGGACAGAGGAGCCTGGCATGCTACAGTCCATGGAATCGCAAAGAGTCAGACATGACTTAGCAACTGCAAAACAACAACAACACAGCAAACTAAAACACCTATGTATATACATAGGGTACATTTCTATCATCTGCATCCAAGTTAAATGTTAGTCAACTTATTAAGTTAAACGAGTTCTTCCTGATGTCTCCAACTCTAATCCATTACATGGGTCATGCTAAACTCCTACCCTTGCTGATTCATAAATTCCTACTTCATTGGTAAGAAACTTGGTTCCCACATCTGTCATCAATTTATTAAACTGTTCAACTCCAATATACATATAGAGCAGTCTCACAATTCCATCTCTCCCAAAGGAAACAATTTTATCAGCCAGAGTACAGTACCACATGCAGTTCCTTTTGCCCTCCGTTTTACGGACTCCATTCACTTTCAAAGTTATTTGTCAGCAACTTCCCTGCCCCCCAATTCCTTCAGTGAGATTGTTTCATATATTGTAATACAGAGTCTCTTGAACCTACATTAGAATCTGCATTTTTTTCATGGTATGTACCCTGACCTCTCAAGTTAAAAAAAAAAAAATTGCATACATTACATTTCACTCTTTGTGTTGTAAGGTTCTGTAGGTTTTGACAAATACATGATATCACATATGCATCATTACAGTATCATGAGAAGAGTTTCATCACTCTAAAAGTCCCCTATGCTCCACCTATTTCTCCCTGGAAACCACTGATCTCTTTATTGTTATATCTATAGTTTAGCCTTTCCCAGAATGTCACATAGTTGGAATCCTACAGTATATAATCCTTTCAGACTGGCTTCTTTCCACTTAGCAATATGCATTTAAGATTCCTCTATGTCTTGTAGTGGTTAAGCGATTAATTTCTTTCTGATGCTAAATAATGTGTGCACATAGGTCTTCAATACAAATGGGTAAATATCTACTAGTGATTCTGGGATCATATAGTAAGACTATATTTAGCTTGAGGAGGTCATTTTGATGGATATTCTTATTCTAGAAAAGAAAAGTATTTTTTTGATAGTCTTACTCTTTTAACTAAGAGAATCCAGGTCCTATGTTTTAGTATCTGATTGTCTACTCTATGCCTTTTTATCCTCCATGTCATTTTATTGCATCAGCAATAAAATCTTGCCCATTTGGAAGTCTCAATTTGAAATAAGAAAAATCCTGACAGATATTTTTAAAATAGCTTTATTACTTGGGCTTCCCTGGTAGCTCAACTGCTAAAGAATCTGCCTGCGATGCAGGAGACCCAGGTTCAATTCCTGGGTCAGGAAGATTCCCTGGAGAAGGGATAGACTACCCACTCCAGTATTCTTGGGCTCCCCTGGTGGCTCATATGGTAAAGAATCTGTCTGCAATATAAGAGACCTGGGTTTGATCCCTGGGTTGGGAAGATCCCCTGCAGGAGTTCATGGCAACCCACTCCAGTATTCTCGCCTGGAGAATCCCCATGGACAGATGAGCCTGGCAGGGTATAGTCCATGGGGTCACAAAGACTCAGTGACCAGGCACATTACTTTCATGTATGTAGAGTTATGAAATGAATGGCCAAATTTGCACTGACTAATACAGTTCTCATTGATTAATAAAGGAATTGCTTTCCACTAACAGATAAGAATTGTCAAACATAATAATATATGTATAATTTGGAAACTGCTGCTGCTGCTGCTAAATCGCTTCAGTCGTGTCCAACTCTTAGCGACCCCTTGGACTGCAGCCTACCAGGCTCCTCCGTCCGTGGGATTTCCCAGGCAAGAGTACTGGAGTGGGGTGCCATTGCCTTCTCCAATTTGGAAACTACGTGAAAGCAATATTCTTACTAATATATGCCTAACATTCATTGTATTAGGATAATAAGTTTGCCTTTTCTCCCCAACCACTAATGGGTTAACAGTCTATCTGCTCCCATTATTTTCTTTATTCATAATTAATGCCACATATTTCCTAATTTCCTTGAAGTAGGGACTATAATCTTTTCAATCCTGATTCTTAGTCCATTCTGACATATATTGGCTGCTCAATAAATGTTCATTGGGAGAATGGATGAAATTAATAAGAAAACTGTTGAAGAATTTATGACACTCAGCACCTTTTACATTTTACTTCTCCTCAGTATTTATTGTTTATTATGAACTCAGGGATGTATAGTTAAACACAACCTGGACAGCATACCTACCCAACTACAAGAAAGCCATTGCACCTGTGGTAATTGACTACCTGACCATCAGAGCCCTAGGCTGATGGGTTTCCACAAAGACCACACCAGCCAGAAAGACTCTGGGAAAACAGGAATTTTCCAAAAGCCAGAGAAATGTGAGATTAGTGGAAAGAGAGGATGTGGAAGATGTGCCATCGGAACAAAGGAAAACCATGAGAGAGGAGAAAAGGTAAGGCCATATCTCAGATGGAGATCAGCTTTACTCCCAGCTGAGGTTAGCCACAGTGGAGGGCTCCGCCGTCTGAGAGGAGACTGGTTGGCAGTCTGCAGCAGAGTCAGCAACTGACCTTGACAGTGCACGTAAGAGAAAGGGAGAGACAAACACTGTCAGGATTTCTCAAGTTTTAATGTGCATAGAAATCACCTGGGAATCTTGTGAAACTGCTGATTCTGATTCAGGAACTGTTGATAAGATCTTGATTCTCACTCGGAAGATCGGAAGATCGTGGTTGGGACAAAGAGTTTGCATTTCCAGCAAAATGATGTCCACAGACTACACCTTGACTAGCTGTGTATAACTGAATTTCAGTGGAAATTCATAAGAAATCTCTACATGTGAGTTTATTTGGAAGTATCTAGATTAGATTTTTCTGATATTAGTCAGAAAGAGGAGCTTGAGCTAGAAGTCCAGTTCAGTTTTAGCGGAAAAAATTCCACTGCTTTATACACCTGATTTTATGACTTGAGAAATGCAGGCTCACTTTTACTCTTTAGTGTCCAATTCAAATACACCCTCCTCCCTGAAGTCTTTCCACATATGTCCCTGCTTGGAATTAACTGCTCTTGAAAACTTATCTCTCATGTGTTAGGGACTGACTCAAAATCCATGTTGAAATCTAATTCCCAAAGTGATGGTATTTGGAGGTAATTAAGTTATAAGGGTGAGACCCACTTGAATGGGATTAGTATCCTTACAAGAAGAGGCCAGAGAAGCAGCTTGCCCCTTTTTTGCCGTATGAAGACCCAGTAAGAAGTCAGCCATCTGCAGCCCAGAAGAGGATCCTCTCCAGAATTTGACCATGCTGGCATCTTAATCTGGGGCTTACAACTCCCAGAACTAAGAGAAACACATTTCTTTTGTTGAAACATCATCCAGTTGACGGTATTTTGTTATGCAGCCCAAGCCAAGACATCATGTTTCTTTTAAATCTTATTTTAGTGTACATTCCACACATATCATATATCACACTGTTGAGGAGGAATAATTTTCCTCTACCCTTCTAGGTTCTTCTGGCTGGTCTGAGAATTAATCTGACATGAGACAGATTAATAGGAGGAAAACAACTGTTTAATAATATATATTCAAGGGAGAGAGAGACCCAGAGAAACACGCCTAGTTTATACTACACTTGTATCTACAGTGAAAGCACCCTTCCGGGAAACAAAATCCTGTATCTACATTCTTTAAGGCAGTTAGGGGGAAGGTCAAAGGTTCTCTTGGATGTTGACTGTTTCCAGTATGAAATAGTTTGCACACCAAAAAGACATTTCAGAGTGGCAAATTTTGTTCCCCTACAACATATATTAAGTATGATAGCAGACATGTGGCTATCTCCTCTCATTCTCCCCAAAGTGATTCACAGAAAAGTAGTTGTGATTGCTTCTTGAATTGAAAATACTGGTTTAAAATAGACTAATGATAAAATGAGAATAGTCTCAAAATGGATATCAAGCATTAATCCAAACCATTTGAAAAGACAAAAAAGAAAACATTAACAGTTGGCTGGGAATTTCTTTAAGGAGCAAGCAAAAATGTTCTCACATTTTGAAGGATAAGGACGACTCAGCCAAAACAAGTCAGAGTTCTTTAGATAATTAAGTATTTAATCTTTAAGGTGGTTAAAAGACTAACTTCAGTAAATCTAAAATTATCTTATAAAGACTGTAAAACTAATAATTGTTATCACATGCAAACTTTAAAATATTATCAAAGTTAGTTTTTACCTTACAGAAAGCTTCCAAGTTTCAGTTTTCTTTTAGCGATCATATTTCAAAAAATTAGGTACAGTTGAATTGTTTCAGACATGAAAGTTAAGTTCTAATACAAAAGACTAAAATTGAGGTTAATCCAAATTCCTCTTTTAAATCCTGTAAGACATCAGTAATGTATGTACTTGTCATCAATTTTCTTTTTTGTCAAGTACGTATAGTTGAATTCCTATAATTTATATTCACAACATAAGCTAGATTTCCACTACAGCACTAGAAAAATAAAAATGTTGAAAATGTATTTTATTAATAGCCATTTATAATTTGTCCTGTTTTTATTCAGAACAGTAAAGAGTTTTTCATCATTTTGCAAATAAATCTAGCAAGAACAACAAAGAAGTAAAGCTCATCTTGGTTAGAAAAATATCCCTCCATTCCCTGGAATTATTGTGTGCATTGGGCATGAATTAGGTAGGCCTCTAAGGATTTGAGCAATAATACTGTACACTCATCCATTTGCTCACATAGGAGGAGAAGACATGAACTGTGAAATGATCATTGAAAATCTAGAACATGTTTTTTAACCATGAAATCCTGACATAATGATCATAGTCCTTAGAAAAAGAAAAAATAGGCACTCAAGTGTTTTACTAGTCTTATAAAAGTAAAGAGTGAACTTTAACACTGCTTTTAGGATTTCCTGCTATCCACCAGCGGAGAAGGCAATGGCACCCCACTCCAGTACTCTTGCCTGGAAAATTCCATGGACGGCGGCTGGTAGGCTGCAGTCTATGGGGTCGCTCAGAGTCGGACGCGACTGAGCGACTTCACTTTCACTTTTTACTTTCATGCATTGGAGAAGGAAGTGGAAACCCACTCCAGTATCCTTGCCTGGAGAATCCCAGGGACGGGGGAGCCTGCTAGGCTGCTGTCCATGGGGTCGCACAGGGTCGGACACGACTGAAGAGACTTAGCAGCAGCAGCTATCCACCAGTGAGCTTTTCTGAAATTGTTACTGAACAGCTGCATCTACCAGACCATGATCTAGAAACTGGAGAGAGAATCCATGGTTAGCCCTGACTGTTAGTAAAACCAGTTTTCTTCTGGACTTTTATTTCTCTTGATTTTCCAATTCTTGTGACAATATCAGTGTCTTAATTGCAGTAGAAATAGCAGTATCTTCATAGCTGATGTTGCAAGTCCTTTTACCTATTCTTCTAGTGCCTTGACTATTTTGGGACCTTTTTTTCATTTTTAAATTTAAATTTATTTTTTAATTTTTAAACTTTAAATTTTTTAAAATTTCTTGTACTATTTAATGGTTATTTCCCATTTACAGTTACTATAAAATATTGGTTCTATTCCCCACATTGTACATCATATCCTTGAGCCTGTCTTAGCATCCAATAATTTGTACTTCTCAACCCCACCCCCACCCCTACATTGCCCCTCACCCCAACATAACCACCATTTGTTCTCTGTAAGTCTGCTGCTTTTCTGGTATATTTGCTAGTTTGTAGTATATTTTAGGCTCCACATATAAGTGATATCATACAGTATTTGTCTTTTGTTGTTGTTCAGTCACCCAGTCATGTCCGACTCTTTGCAACCCCATGGACTGCAGCACACCAGGCCTCTCTGTTCCTCACCATCCCCTGAAGTTTGCCCATGTTCATTGCATTGGTGATGCCATCCAGCCATCTCATCCTCTGATGCCCTCTTCTCCTTCTGCCTTCAATCTCTCCCAGCATCAAGAACTTTTCCAGTGAGTCAGCTGTTCACATCAAAAGACCAAAATACTGGAGTTTCATCTTCAGCATCAGTCCTTCTAATGAGTATTCAGGGTTGATTTCCCTAAAGTTGACTGATTTGATCTCCTTGCTGTCCAAGGGACTCTCAGGAGTCTTCTCCAGCACCACAGTTCGAAGGCATCGATCCTTTGGCACTCAGCCTTCTTTACGGTCCTGCTCTCATAACCATACATGACCCCTGAGAAGATCATAGCCTTGACTCCACGGACCTTTGTCGGCCGAGTTATGTCTCTGCTTTAAAACACTCTGTCTAGGTTTGGCAGTTTTCCTGTCAAGAAGCAAATGTCTTCTGATTTCATGGCTGCAGTCACTATATGCAGTGATTTTAGAGCCCAGAAGAGGAAATCTGTCACTACTTCCACCTTTTCCTCCTCTATTTGCCATGGAGTAATGGAGCCAGATGCCATGATGTTAGTTTTTTAATATTTAGTTTTAAGCCAGATCTTTCATTCTCCTTCACCCTCATCAAGAGGCACTTTAGTTCTCTTCACCTTCTGCCATTAGAGTGGTGCCACCCGCATATCTGAGCTCGTTGATGTTTCTCCCACCTATCTTGATTCCAGCTTGTAACTCATCCAGCCTGGCATTTCTCACTATGTTCTCAGTGTATAGATTAAACAAACAGGGTGACCACAGACAGCCTTGCAGTATTCCTTTCTCAATCTTGAACCAATCAGTTGTTCTATACAGGGTTCTAACTGTTGCTTCTTAATCCGCATACAGGTTTCTCAGGAGACAGGTAAGATGGTCAGGTATTCCCATCTCTTTAAGAGCTTTCCACAGTTTATTATGATCCACACAGTCAAAGGCTTTGGCATAGTCGATTAAACAGAGGTAGATGTGTTTCTGGAATTTCTTTGTTTTCTCTATGATCCTGCGAATCCTGGCAATTTGACCTCTGATTCCTCTTCCTTTTCTAAACCCAGCTTGGACATCTGGAAGTTCTTGGTTCCAATAATGCTTAAGTCTAGCATACAAGATTTTAAGCATGACCTTACTAGCATGGGAGATGAGTGCAATTGTCTGATGGTTAGCACATTCTTTAGTCTTCCCTTCTTGGGAATTGGGATGAGGATTGGCCTATTCCAATTCTGTGGCCACTGCTGGGTCTTCCAGATTTGTTGACATAACGAATGCAACACCTTGATGGCATCATCCTTTAGGGTTTTGAATAGTTCTATTGGAATTCCATCATATCCACTAGCTTTATTAACAACAGTGCTTCCTAAGGCCCACTTGACTTTGCTCTTCAGAATGTCTGGCTCTGGGTGGCTGACCACACCATTGAAGTAATCCAGTTCATTTGGATCTTTTTTGTACAGTTCTTCCATGTATTTTTTCCACCTCTTTTTGATCTTTTCAGCATCTACTAGGTCTCTACAATTTATGTCCTTTATCATGCTCATCTTTGGGCAAAATGCTCCTTTGATAGCTCCAACTTTCCTGAAGAGATCTCTAGTCGCTCCTCTTCTGTGGTTTTCTTGTAGTTTTATACACTGTTCATTGAAGAAGGCCTTCTTGTCTCCCTGTGCTGTTCTTTGGAAATCTGTTTAGTTTGATATACCTTTCTCTTTCTCCCTTGCTTTTCACTTCTCTTCTTTTTTTAACTATTTGTAAGACCTCCTCAGATAACCACTTTGCCGTCTTGCTTTTCTTTTTCTTTGGGATGGTTTTGTTCACTGCCTCCTGTACAATATTACAGACTTCTATCCATAGTTCTTCAGGCACACTGTTAACCAGATCTAATCCCTTGAATCTATTCATTACCTCCACTGCATATTCATAGGGGATTTGGTTGAAGTCGTACCTGCTGGCCTAGTGGTTTTCCCCGCTTTCTTTAGTTAAAGACTGAATTTTGCTATGAGAAGGTGGTGATCTGAGCCACAGTCAGCTCCAGGTCTTGTTTTTGCTAACTGTATACAGCTTCTCCGTTTTCAGGTACAAAGAATGTAATCAATTTGATTTTGATATTGGCCATCTTTTCAACCCAGGGATCAAACCTGGGTCTCCTTCATTGCAGGCAGATTCTTTACCATTTGAGCCACCAGGGAAGCCCAAGTTACATATATGCATGAATCTAATTTCTTCACTGTTAGAATATAAGCGAACTGAGAAGTACTGTCCTGTACTATACTTTAAAGTAAAAGAATGAATGCTCATTTATTTGAGCATAAAAGAATATTCATTTATCAAAAAACATACATTCTAGATAATTTTTGACAATATTTGGATAACTCTTTTACAAAAATTTGAGAGCATCCAAAAATAAAAATATAAATTTTACCTTTCTTTTGAAACAAATTATTTTGTGTTACTTAAAAACTTAAGTTATAAAAGATTTATAACAAGTTATAAAAGATATAAAACTTAAGTTATAAAAGTTATAAAAACTTAAGTTATAAAAAGACTTATAAAATAGAAGTTATAAAAGTGTCTTAATTTATTCAAGACATTAGATGTCCATGTTGATTACCCTTATTTGCTGTTGTTCAGTTGCTCAGTCGTGTCTGATTCTTTGAGACCCCATGGACTGCAGCACACCAGGTTTCTCTATTCTTCACCACCATGTCCCACTTATATATGCAGAAAAAAAAATTCAGAAATGTCCATTTTAGGGTTCCTCTCAGGTCCTTCTGGCGTCACCAGAGTGAATTGATCCAGGAGTTGAAGAGGGCTTCAAAGGTGGGAAATGAAGTCAGTACCTCAGTAGCCGGTCAATATATGTTTTGTGCTTTATTTTTTTATCACAAAAAAAAGAGAAGAAAGACTGCTGTGAATGAAGATTCCTCTGCATTTTAGCACTGCTTTTTCTACTGTAGCTGGCTTTTGAATGAGGATGACAATGGAAGAGATGAAGAATGAAGCTGAGACCACTTTGATGGTTTCTATGCCCCTCTATGCAGTCCATGTATCCTGTGTTTAATGAGCTAGAACGAGTAAATCGGTCTGCAGCTCAGACACTGAGAGCAGCTTTCATTAAGGCTGAAAAAGAAAATCCAGGACTCACACAAGACATAATTATGAAAATTTTAGAGAAAAGAAAGTGTAGAAGTCAACTTCACAGAATCCCTTCTTCGAATGGCAGCTGCTGATGTAGAAGAGTATATGATTGAACGACCAGAGCCAGAATTCCAGGACCTAAATGAAAAGGCATGAGCACTTAAACAAATTCTCAGTAAGATCCCAGATGAGATCAACGACAGAGTGAGGTTTCTGCAGACAACCAAGGATATAGCTAGTGCAATAAAAGAACTTCTTGATACAGTAAACAATGTCTTCAAGAAATATCAATACCAGAACCGCAGGGCACCTGAACACCAAAAGAAAGAATTCGTAAAGTACTCCAAAAGTTTCAGTGATACTCTGAAAACCTATTTTAAAGATGGCAAAGCAATAAATGTGTTCATAAGTGCCAACCGACTAATTCATCAAACCAACTTGATACTTCAGACCTTCAAAACTGTGGCCTGAGAGTTGAAAATGTTAAGAGATGTACTTCTCAGTGGCAGTATTGGACTGCCTTTAACTGTACATTTTAAAGTTTGACTGTATAAATTATCAGTCCCTCCTGAAGGGATCTAATAATCCAGGGTGTTGAATGGGATTATTGCCATCTTACACCATATTTTTGTAAAATGTAGCTTAATTGTAATCTCACACTGAAGATTTTGCATCACTTTTGCTATTATCATTCTTTTAAGAATTATAAGGCAAAAGAATTTATGCCTTAATGTGTCATTATATAACATTCTTTAAAAGAATTGTAAATATTGGTGTTCGTTTCTGACATTTTAACTTGAAAGCAATATGCTGCAAGATAATGTATTTAACAATATTTGGTGGCAAATATTCAATAAACAGTTTATATCTGTTAAACATTTCTTTACTTGGAAAAATGCATATATATATATATGTGTGTGTGTGTGTGTGTGTATGTGTGAATATATATATGATCAGAAGACCAAGATGACTTGGTGTAATGTTTAAAGAACATCTAACGGGAGCTTATTAGCAGCTTATCGGATAATAAAGCTACAAGAATTCCTATTTTTTTGTCCTTAATCACTATGGGCAAAAAGTAGTTAATGGAGATATTTTTGTTAGTTACTATATTTGAGGTACTGAGTATCTTTCCAACCTTTGTTTTAAGAGACTTATGAGAAGCAGATGGCAGTTTATAGTGTCTTCACATTTTACATGTCTACACAGAGCCATGTTTGAGCTCTGTGACAATGTAAGATTAAGTCTTTCTGGCATGTGGGGCCCTAATAAGCTTTGTGCCTTTTTTCCATAAATAGCCACAACTAATAGTAATTTGAAGCTATACCAGTGCTAGTTGGTTTGAAATTGTCATGAGTGTTAATATTATATATACTCTAAATATGTACAGTTTTGTTTCACCACAGATAAGTTCTAAGGAAATTATGTATCAAGTATTCATGTTAAGTGATTTCATTTTTCAATTATGATAAAATAAAGGAAAAAAATCAGAAAAAAAAAGAAATGTCAATTTTAACATTATCTTCAGAGTATGGTGTTAGGGTAAGCAAAAGTGCTGTAACAAAGAAACCCCAGGAGGTACAATGGCTCAAGCACAATAGAACTAGACTCCTCATTTGTGTGCCAGTCCTGGTTATTGCGACTCTGATGTTGTTCTCCAGGAGGTAACTCAGGAACCCAGACTCTTTCCATCTTGTGGCCCTTAGGGGCTCATTATCTGTAACCAGATTGTGGAAGTGGGACAAGGGGCAGAAGGTTTACACTTATTTCTATAAAAGTACTTCCGCTCATAAGCCACCAGCTAAGTTCAGTCACAATAATCACATCTACCCTGAAATGTAGTCTAACCACAGCCATTTGGGAGGGGAAATCAATTTCCTGTGAATAGCTAGTAGTTCCAGCTACATCAGAGGCCCCCTGATGGCTCAGACAGTAAAGAACCCACCTGCCACTGCAGGAGATGCCAATTCAATCCCTGAGTCGGGATGATCCCTTGGAGAAGGAATTGGCAACCCACTCCAGTGTTCTTGCCTGGGAAGTCCCACAGACAGAGGAACCTGGTGGGCTACAATCCATGGGGTCATGAAGGGTCGGACAAGACTGAGAGATTAACACTTTCTGGCCGTATCAGGTCAGACAACCACACACAATTACAGTGATTTGGGAGAATATTTTCTAGGTTTGAAAGTTACTCAGATTAGGATTTAGGTGAGCCTTTCACTTTGTAGATGTGAGTCTGGGACACTAAGTTTGCTTTCACTGTTGGAACAGAGATGTATATTATGGAGAGACACATATGGATGCGTGCTCAGTCACTTCAGTCGTGTCTGACTCTTTGCAACCCTATGGACAGTACCCGCCAGGCTCCTCTGTCCATGGGGATTCTCCAGGCAAGAAGATTGAAGTGGGTTGCTGTGCCCTCCTCCAGGTGATATTCCCCATCCAGGGATCGGACCCACAGCTCTTATGTCTCCTGCATTGGCACAGGCAGATGCAAAACTAGAGCTACTAAGATTGCCACTTTCTGGTAAGAGGGATTGCTGCCACCTGGAGGATGAACACCGGCAAGAAAATCCAATTCTTGGGAAGCTCAGAATAGTTGTGTGAATGCTGGCTCTTATGTTTTAAAATCTGAACTTCATGTGAAATCGTGCACAGGCACAAAGCCTTTTCATTCCTAAACTGTACCCAAGCAACCTGAAGTTGGTCCAGGACCAATCTATTTCTTTCCCATAGAAGAAATAGATCAAGCTCACAGAAACACAATAACCAGCCAAGTCAAGCTGAGAGGGAAAAGCTTTGAGTGCTAGTTCTAAGGCTTTGCTCTGGGGCTTTGAAATCTTCACATTAGGACCTGGGGCTTCCCTCATAGCTCAGTTGGTAAAGAACCTGCCTGCAATGCAGGAGACTTGGGTTTGATTCCTGGGTCGGGAAGATCCCCTGGAGAAGGAAATGGCAACCCACTCCAGTATTCTTGCCTGGAGAATCCCATGGACAGAGGAGCCTGGCAGGCTACAGTCCATGAGGTCGCAAGAGTTGGACACGACTGAGCGACTTTCACTACTACTACTACTTCTACTAATGAGTGGAACTGGTCTAATCTATTTTCTAATTGGTCACATTCATTTTCTAAATGCATAACGAATAGAGACAAATAAGTTCTATTATAAACTGTTCATTTAAGAATTCCCTGAGTCAGAGACCTGTCCTGGACAAGAATCCAGCTCTGATGTGTGGCTATTTTATGCTGGCTTGACATCTACCTGAATGTTCAGGCATCTGCCATTTACACAGTTGAACATTTTAAGTATCACCCTTGCTAAGATCCCCTCTCAAGGAACATTCTCCCAGGTTTAGGGAGACTCCTGGCCTCAAAGGAAGGCCTCCTTTAAAGTCAGATTCTGATAGGATGCTTCTGCTTTGTAAATGTTTTTCCCCACCTGGGTAAGGAGTCTGTTCATTCAGGATTGGAATGGCTATGCCACACTGTTGGTGCAGGAAATGTGTTTCCCTTGAAAGTTGCCTTTGAATAAGATACGATGGCCCACCTTCACAGGGAATTGCCAAGTAAAGTTGTGTAGTCTCAAATTCAGTAGAACTCTTATTTTGATTGGTTCTAGACACTATCAGGTACAATGCAAATCTAAAATAAGAGGTGTCAAAGACTCCCAGAAAAAAAAAGTAAATAAAACAAATGAAGCCAAAATATTTATACTTTTTATGAGCATAACTTTGAGAAAAACTGTTCAGGATGATAGAAGTAAAAGTGTGGACTTCATGAAGCAATCAATCAGTAAATTAGATACTATCACCTGCACAAATACTTTGAAACAGATTAAAGAGATAAGGCTTTAGAGATCTAAATTTTATAATTATTCTACCTGGAAAAAATTCCTTTTCTTTTCTAAGTGACAATCAGTTACTCAATTGAGTTTTGAAACCTAAGCTTAAAGGTATGTATTATCTTTACCAAATAAAAATGTAATTTTGGTATATAAAGTATTCCTCAGAAACCCTGCTACAGAGTTATAAGATTAGGATCAAAGAGATACAAGTTGGCACCTTTGGCATCAGACAGACAATCAATAGATGTAAAAATTATTTAAGGAACTTTTCCTTCTGCTAGGATCTTTTACTATAATTTGAACAGTTTTAACGGGGCCTCCCTGGTGGCTCAGTGGTAGAGAGTCCACCTGCCAATGCAGAAGACGGGAGGGTTGATCTTTGGGTTCGGAAGATCTCCTGGAGAAGGAAATGGCAACCCACTCCAGTGTTCTTGCCTGGGAAATCCCATGGACAGAGGAGGCTGGCAGGCTCCAGTCCATGGGACCACAAAGAGTCAGATAAAACTTAGCAACTGAACAATAACAAAAGGGCTTAATACTACACCATAAAATTAATTTGAAGAAGTTTGTTTTAAGCACTACTGAAATTTACTTACATCTTTTAATACTGAGAAATCCAAAACAAAATTTATTTTTATGAATTTGAGTAAAAGAACGGATAGACATCTTCTCCCTGATTTTTATCACAGAGCAAAAATTAAATGCAAACATGACACTGTAGTTTATGTAAAGTTTGAATTTGTTTTTGGTAAAAGGCTAAAACTGTAGCTTCCTAACTTTGTTACATTCTTTACACCATTATTCAAAAGTACTATATAAAAGGAAACATGGATTCAGTTAAATTGAATTTTTAAAGCCATTGTTATACAATTGACTCTGGTAAATTTTCAACACTACTGAATTGTGTGGACTTACAGACATTTTCTGTTTACACTATCTGAGGGATGTTTTAAGGTGTTTTATTTTTCTGATGTGTTCTTAATATTTTTAAAAAATTTTACTTGTTTGTTTATTAATTTATTTGGCCTTGGTGGATCTTCATTGCTGCACACAGGCTTTCTCTAGTAGGGGCTACTCTTTCGTTAGTGAGCACGGGCTCTAGCGCGCACGGGCTTTAGTAGCTGCAGCACTTGGGTTCAGTAGCTCCCAGGCACGTGGAATCTTCCCAGATCAGGGATCAAACCCGTGTCTCCTCCATTGACAGGTGAATTATTAACCACTGGACCCCCAAGGAAGTCCTGATAGGTTCTTAATATTAACAGTGAGTTAAGTGATTTAATGTCAACTTGTAAGTTCTTACTGGCTTTGATATCTTGGAATAGCAGTAACAGTGAGTATTCCTGGGTTGCCAGGAAATTTTCTAAAGGTAACGTTTTAAGGGGCAGAGAGGATGGCTGTTGCGTGTGTTTTAATGAATTTTTTCTTTTAGATAACTGTAGATTCACATACAGTTGTAGGAAAAAATAGAGATCTCACTCATCCTTTACCCTAATGGGATCATCTTGCAGATGTCAGTGCAATATTCCAACTAGGATATTGACATTGATGCCATCAAGATACGAGGAGTTCCACCACTGTGTTGCACTTTGAAAGTCACAGTCACTTCCCTCCAGCCCTCACCCCATTCTCAAACCCTAAGCAACCACTACTTTGTCCTCCAGTTCTATAATTTTGTCACTTCAAGAATGTTATATAAATGGAACCAGATGGTACCTAACTATTTTGGCTTCTTTTTAGCACAATTCTTTGGAGTTTTGTCCAGATTGCTGCATGTATCAATAGTTCATTCCTTTTTAATGTAGAGCTGTATTCTGCAGTACAGATGTATCACAATTTAACTATTCAGCCCTTGAAGGACATCTGGATTGTTTCCATTTTGCAACCATTATGGATAAACTGCTATAAATATTTATGTACAGAATTATGTGCAAACATAGATTTACATTTCTCTGGAATAAATACCCAGGAAAAAATGAAAGCATTAATTGCTCAGTTGTGTTCAACTCTTTGCAACCTCGTGGAATGTAGCCTGCCAGGCTCTTCTGTCCATGGAATTTTCCGGATAAGAATACTGAAGTGGTTTGTCATTTCTTTCTGCAGGGGTCTCCCCAACCTAGGGATTGAACCCCGATCTCCTGCATTGCAGGCAGATTCTTTACCATCTGAGCCACGAGGGAAGCCCCAGTGGCCAGGAGTGCAAATGTTAAATTGAAGGTTAGCTGCTAAATTGAAAGCTAGTTGCATTTTAAGAATCTGCTAGTATCCCAGAGTGACTGTGCCATCTTTCTTTCGCATCAGAAATACACAAGTAATCTAGTTTATCTGCATCTTCAACAGCATTTGGTGTCACATTTTTATTTTAACCATCTCTTAGATGTGTGATTCTCTTAGGTATGTAGTGATTTCTCATCATAGCTTTTATTTTCATTTCCCTAGTGAGTAATGGCACCCCACTCCAGTACTCTTGCCTGGAAAATCCCATGGACGGAGGAGCCTGGTAGGCTGCAGTCCATGGGTTCGCTAAGGGTCAGACATGACTGAGCGACTTCACTTTCACTTTTCACCTTCATGCATTGGAGAAGGAAATGGCAACCCACTCCAGTGTTCTTGCCTGGAGAATCCCAGGGACGGGGCAGCCTGGTGGGCTGCCGTCTATGGGGTTGCACAGAGTCAGACACGACTGAAGCGACTTAGCAGCAGTAGCAGCAGCAGTGAGTAATCATGCTGAACACTTTTCAAGTACTTGTTTACTATCTGTGCATGTTCTTCAGTGAAATGTCTCTCTGTGTCTTTTGCCCGTGCTTTTTTGTATTGTTTGTTTTTTGTACTGTTGAATTTTGAGGATTCCGTATATATTCTAAATAGTATTCTTTTGTCAGATTTGTGGCTTGAAATTGTTTTCTGCCAGTGTGTTTGCATCATTTTATCAGGCTCACAGAATGGAAGTCTTGAATTTTGATGGTGTTAACAATTTTCCTTTTTTGGATTAAATCTGAGAACTTCTTGCTGGTACTTGTGCTCAGTCGCTTCAGTCATGTCCAACTCTGTGACCACATGGACTCTAGCCTGCCAGTGCCAGGCTCCTGGGTCCACAGGATTTCCCAGGCAAGAATACTGGAGTGGATTGCCATTTCCTTCTGCAGAGGATCTTCCTAAACCAGGGATCAAATCTGCATCTCCTGCATTGGCAGGTGGATTCTTTACCACTTTCCATCCAAACTGTAATACTTTGGGAAGTATTCTTTGAGCCACCAGGGAAGCCCTTGTTGAAAATTAGTTAACCATAAATGCATAAGTTTATTTCTGGGTTCTCCATTCTGTTCCACTGGTCAATGTGTTTGTCTTTATGCCAGTACCAGCTGTGTAATATAGTTTAAAACCAGGAGCATGGTGCTTCCAGCTTTGTTCTCGCTCAAAACTGCGCTAGCTATTTTCAGTCTTTTATGGTTTCATAAGAATTGCAGGGTTGTTTTTTCTTTTTCTGTGAAAAATGCCACTAGGACTTTGATAGGAATTTCAGCTTAAAGAAAAAAACTCCAACTCATCTATTTTATTTGTGAAACCTATGCTTTCACATATTTGCCATCCATTTGGTTCATTTCTTGTCTTGTAAGTTTAAGTTTGCACAGTACCATACCAGTTTACATTTGATAGATCAGTATAATAATTACTAGCGCCCCCTTATGCTGTCAGAAGTATTACAGCTTAGATGAGAATTTGTATGTTCACCTTGTCCACACAAATTGTAATACCTCCAACATGAATTAACTCCCAACTCTCAATATTGAAAAGGTGCTATGACATAAATAAAACACTACAGTTTAAAAGAATAAAATAATACAATTTCTACCATATGAAGTTTTACACTTTATTCAAAGATTGAGGAGTGAGTAGGCCTTTTGAGAGCAGGGAAGCAATGCCTTGACTGCACCTAAAATCTGCTCACTTCTGCCGGTGTGATCATTGTCCTTTGGAATTTCATGGCTCCAGATTTCACCTTTGCCAACAAAGGATCAATGTGTGTTCTTATTCGGCAAGGAATATGGTGCCAATATTCTTGTTAATTAGAATTTGTTTAGGATTATTGATGATGCTGTGAAAGTGCTGCACTCAATATGCCAGCAAATTTGGAAAACTCAGCAGTGGCCACAGGACTGGAAAAGGCCAGTTTTCATTCGAATCCCTAAGAACGGCAAAGCCAAAGAATGCTCAAACTACTGCACAATCACACTCATCTCACACGCTAGTAAAGTAATGCTTAAAATTCTCCAAGCCAGGCTTCAACAATACATGAATCGTGAATTTCCAGATGTTCAAGCTGGTTTTAGAAAAGGCAGAGGAACCAGAGACCAAATTGCCAACATCCGCTGAATCATTGAAAAAGCAAGAGAGTTCCAGAAAAACATCTATTTCTGGTTTATTGACTATGCCAAAGCCTTTGACTGTGTGGATTTTTCCACAATAAACTGTGGAAAATTCTTCAAGAGATGGGCATACCAGACCACTTGACCTGCCTCTTGAGAAATCTGTATGCAGGTCAGAAAGCAACAGTTAGAACTGGACATGCAACAACAGACTGGTTCCAAACAGGAAAAGGAGTATATTAAGGCTGTATATTGTCACCTTCCTTATTTAACTTACATGCAGAATACATGATGAGAAATGCTTGGCTGGATGAAGCACAGCTGGAATCAAGATTGCTGGGAGAAATATCAATAACCTCAGATATGCAGATGACACTGCCCTTATGGCAGAAAGTGAATAAGAACTAAAGAGCCTCTTGATGAAAGTAAAAGAGGAGAGTGAAAAAGTTGGCTTAAAGCTCAACATTCAGAAAATTAAGATCATGGCATCTGGTCCCATCACTTCATGGCAAATAGATGGGGAAACAGTGGAAACAGTGGCAAACTTTATTTTGGGGGGCTCCAAAATCACTGCAGATGGTGACTGCAGCCATGAAATTAAAAGACGCTTACTCCTTGGAAGAAAAGTTATGACCAACCTAGACAGCATATTAAAAGGCAGAGACATTACTGTGCCAACTTTGCCAACTAGTCAAGGCCATGGTTTTTCCAGTAGTCATGTATGGATGTGAGAGTTGGACTATAAAGAAAGCTGAGTGCCGAAGAATTGATGCTTTTGAACTGTGGTGTTGAAGAAGACTCTTGAGAGTCCCTTGGACTGCAACGAGATTCAACCAGACAATCCTAAAGGAGATCAGTCTGAGTGTTCATTGAAAGGACTGATGTTGAAGCTGAAACTCCAATACTTTGGCCACCTGATGCAAAGAACTAACTCATTTGAAAAGACCCTGATGTTGGGAAAGATTGAAGGTGGGAGGAGAAGGGGCTGACAGAGGATGAGATCATTGGATGGCATCACCGACTCAACCGACATGAGTTTGGGTAAACTCCGGGAGTTGGTGATGGACAGGGTGGTCTGGTGTGCTGCAGTCCATAGAGTTGCAAAAAGTCGGACACAACTGAGTAAATGAACTGAACTGATTGTATACTCCCATACAAAAAGAAGCTGCTACATTGCAACAGTCTGAGAAATGGGACCTAGATACATAGACTAGTAGGCTTTGGGGAAATTTAGAGGTAAAAGCTTAATATTAACAATATTGTGAAATATAGTAAGCCTGAATATAGTGATAACACTGATAAAATGTTGCATACATTGTAGTCTTAAAGGAACACATCAAAAGCTTTCTTGTAAGGATTGAAATGTGCACAGTTTGTACTTAAGAGATAGAAAATCTGGAACTCAAATGATGAGCTCTCATGCGAATTTAAAGCTGATTTTAAAAAAAACTGAGCCTGGCAAAGAAAAATGCCATAAGCTCCTTATTTCGTTGTTAGTAGGTAATATCCTATTCATCATATCTCCATATCGGGAGGAAATTTCAACATTCATAGGTTTTTTAAAAACACTCTTATTTGAGTCCTTGTAATTAACTAGAAGTTTATTTAAAAAATAAAGGTGATGTACCTTCGCCTCTGCAGCTGTAGAGAGAATTTTATTTTGTACCATAAATCAAATTCAAAGAATCTTATTCCATAAGATGTTAAGCCAAAACTTTCACGAAAATACCCATCAACTTCTTCTTGTGAAATATACAGACTTGTGTGAATTTGCATTAACATTTTCTGGGTTTTGTCCACTATTCATGTAAAGTCTTCCAGGAAATATTATTTGACCAGAATTCTTTTGAAAAACCCAGTGGAAATTATTGTCATATCCTTCGAAAACAGCCTCCAAAACAGTCTGTATTTTTTTCATTATTCTTCATACTCGATAAATTGTAGCTCTGAGTGTCATGTTGACTTCAAGATACAGCGTGGACACTTTAGAAATATCTCTGTATTCCAAAAGTATAAAAATACTTGTCAGATTTCCTTATCAACCCAGAAAAAGATCCCTGCCAGCTTGATTCTGTTGGCACATAATTGAGAAACTGCTTTTCATTTAATTTAGCATGAGGTTGGTGATTTAGACTTTCATTGGAAACCCACATGCATTTTAGTCACCATTGTTTTATATTTAGGTTTTTAGGTTTTTTAAAAAATATCATTTTAGAGAATAAATACCAATCTGTACATCTCTTTACAGCTAATCAAATTTTCACTGATTCTTGATGAAAGGAGAAAAATAATAAAAAAAGTAATGACCTTTACATAACACTGATTTACCCAATTTAAAGGGTCATCTTTTATGAGACTATATCCTTTCCCGCTTTTTTATATCAAAATTCTTCCTTTTATGAAATAATGATGGTGATTGACATTAGTTTTTATTATTTTTAGTGTACTTGGTAAAATAAAGACTTCCACATTTATGTTTACTCTGGAAATTAGAATTAAAGTAGAATTTTTATGTTCTATTTTGATATGGAGAGCTGACTCATTGGAAAAGACCCTGGGGCTGGGAAAGATTGAAAGTAAAAGGAGAAGGGGGTGGGAAAGGATGAGATGGTTAGATAGTATCACCAATTCAATGGACATGAATTTGTGCAAACTCCAGGAGATAGTGAAGGACAGGGGAGCCTGGCATGCAGCAGTCCAAGGGGCTGCAAAGAGTCAGACATGACTTAACAACTGAACCAACAACAAAAACTTCTGAGAACTTAAGTTCACATACCCTGTTATCATCAAAAGGCACACATTACTACCATTTTCCTATTCATAAAGTATTTTAAATAACACATATATACCCAAAATACCTGCCCCAAGTTAAATTTACTAATCAAAAATATTGATTTTAGTCAAGTGAAGATGCTCAATGTATATATAGGTTAAACTTTAGAATTTCCCTTCTAACTTGACCAGTACTCCTATTGATGATGGTCAGAAAAGTTGGACAAAATATAGAAAGCATCTACTTGAAAGCTTTAAAAAGTTAATAAGGTGGTGGATAATTGCTGGGCCCAAATCCAAGAGAAAATAGGAATCTTGGCAGTCAGAGTCATTTCCTTTGTCATTTGAAAGTCTGTGTGATGCTTTTGACATATATATATTAGAGGGACAAAGTTAAGAGTCCAGTTCCCACCAAGAGAAAAGTCTGATTAAGTCCCCCACTTTGGGACAGTACCATAAAAGATGGTACTCTAGGAATAATGGTGAATCAAAAGCAAAACATGCCTTATTCAGAGTACAACCTGGCTCCCAGTTATCTAGGTGGCCCATAAGTATTTTAAACTCTGATATTGGATTAAAGTGATCCAAGAGGAGAGTGGTCATAGGTACCTGCTCAAAAACAAATGCAAATCTTTTCTGGGGGAAGAAAATAACGTAGGGCTCATTCAAATAAAGTGTCCAGCACATACTCATAGAGAACTAGGAACATAAAGAGAGAGGACAACATGAATGAAGACCAATAATAATCATAAGCAACAAAACTAGATCTGTAGGGATTCTGGATACTGGAACTAGCAGGTAGAGATATTAAAACAAATTTTAAGACAGAAAATTCAGCCAAAAAAAACAAAACCTGAAAACTGTAAGAAAAATAAGAAAAAAAATCTGAAAACTACACCAAAATGGCATAGAAGACTTTTTGTATGAAGTATACAGAAATCTTAGAACTTAAAAGTTACAGTGTCTGAAATTAAGAGAGATTTGACACAGCTGAAAAGAGAATTATGACAAGATAAGTCAGAAGAAAAAAAAATAGCCAGAGTGAACCATAGAGAGACAAATAGATAAACATTTCCAAAAAGAGAATAAGAAACCCAGAGGAATATCGAAAAAACAAATCTAACATGCATTCCACTGGGATTTCAGAAGAAAAGTAAAGAGGATGTAGGTCAGAAGTACTTGAAGGGATAATAATTGACTATTTTCCGAGCTGATCAAAGACATTGTCATAGCACAGATCACCCAGAAAACAGAGCCTGAAGCAAATACTTCTTTGTTTTAACAGTTTACTGGGGAGTGTTATCCCACAGGAGCTGCTGCTGCTGCTAAGTCGCTTCAGTCGTGTCCAACTCTGTGCGACCCCATAGACGGCAGCCCACCAGGCTCCCCCGTCCCTGGGATTCTCCAGGCAAGAACACTGGAGTGGGTTGCCATTTCCTTCTCCAGTGCATGAAAGGGAAAAGTGAAAGTGAAGTCGCTCAGTCGTGTCCGACTCTTAGCGATCCCATGGACTGCAGCCCGCCAGGCTCCTCCATCCATGGGATTTTCCAGGCAAGAGAACTGGAGTGGGGTGCCATTGCCACAGGAGCAGGAAGAGGTAAAAGTGGTGGAAGACAAAAAAGGAAATAGTACAGATATAAGGACTGTGTTTTTACTAACATGGCCATAAACTCACAACAAGCTTATCATTTAGCCTCACAAGGCATCTTCAGTGAGGAAACATGAGCCACTGTTATTATAACAATCTGGTTGGGAGGAAGAAGGAAGAGAAAATTATTCCATTCTCCTCTTGCATGGGGTATTGTCCACCACAGAGCTGATCACTCACGAACTGCAGGTGAGTGTCTGTGAGTTCCCAGTGGGTGCAATAACTCTCATCTCAGCCACACAGGGAAGCCCCGGGGCAGGAGATAAAAGTACATAATGCATGAATGAGTGACACTCCACAGAGGGCAGGGGTGGCGGTTGAACTGGAGACTTTGACCTGAACTGGTAACAACAAGGTTAAACATGGATCCAGGATGACACACAAAGTAACTCTTACACAGATACGAGTTTAGTCGGTTCCAGAAGTCCTGCAAACCCCAAACCCCGAGCAGGATAAGAAAAAGAAAGCCCATCTAGGCACATTGGAGTAAAATTACCAAAACCCAGGACAAAGAGAAAATCTTTAAGGAAGACAGAGGAAAAAGGCAGATCATCTTAAAAATGAGCAACTAAATTGATAGTTTATTTCTCAATTGAAATAATGGAAATAAGATGACAAAGAAATGGCCTCTTCAACAGGCTAAAAGAAAATAACTGCCACAGTTACTTGGAAAAATCTATAAATAGTGGAAACACCGCTTGGAAGTCACATAGAAATAAAGACATTTTCAGGGGAAAAACGTGAGAGTTTATCACCAACAAGCACATACTATAAGTCTTAAAGGGTGCACTTCAGCTAAAAGAAAATGAGTTGATGCAGAAAGTCAAAGATAGAGAAAGGAATAAAGAATAATTAAAATAGTGCTAGTAAATCTAAATGCATATTTACTATATAAAACAAAACAATAATATCTTGTGCAGTTTCAAATATTTACAGAACTCAGTGTAAGTACATAGTGGATTGAGGAGGGAGGTACATGGAGTTAATGTTCCCGAAAACTCCCTTTGTACTGGGAGAGAATAAAAGTACGAGTTAACATTAAACTCTGACAAACCAAAAACTGCATGTTGTAACCTCTAAGATAAACAGTGAAAGAAGAGTAAAATGTGTCTAACTTCCTAGCAAATAGAGAATAAATGTAAAATTAGGAAAAAAAATAACAACAATCAATCCAAAAGTGGTAAGAATGCAACAGACAGAAAAAAATATAAATCATGTCATAATTGCACAAATACATAATCACATAATCAAATATATCAATAATTATAATAAATATAAAGTGATTAAAACACCGGTTAAAACACAAAGAATGACAGGCTTATTTAAAAAACAAACCCCAAGGAAGAGGGTTTAGAATTAATTTCTTCCCAATTTATCTATAAAGTATATATTTAGATATATTTATACAACCACCCGGAGAAAGCAATGGCACCCCACTCCAGTACTCTTGCCTGGAAAACCCCATGGACGGAGGAGCCTTGTGGGCTGCAGTCCATGGGGTCGCTAAGAGTCGGACACGACTGAGCGACTTCACTTTCACTTTTCCCTTTCATGCACTGGAGAAGGAAATGGCAACCCACTCCAGTGTTCTTGCCTGGAGAATCCCAGGGACGGGGGAGCCTGGTGGGCTGCCGTCTATGGGGTCGCAGAGAGTCGGACACGACTGAAGCGATGCAGCAGCAGCAGCAGCAGCAGCATACAACCACTTGGCTACTGCTTGGACTTGTAAACTGTAGGAATCTCACTATATCACTATGTCCTGATCCAGAAAGTTCTTTTCTAATTCAGTTCCTTTGCCTCAAAATGTTAAAGTCTTTTCACTATTGAGCCAAAAATTTCAACCTAGTTTTATTGTATGGAATTCCATGACAGTCCTTTAAATACATAAATATGGCTATCTACTTTTCCCTTTTACATATCCCAATTTTTTTCAACAGTTTTTATGTGATCTTCACCATCTTTTTATATTGTTTATGAAAACAGCCTCCTCTAAATTTGGCTCATTGATTCACCTTGCTCAGTTATTTTTGGATTCTGCTTGAGTTACCCATCATATTGGCACTTTCTTCAGTTTCATGTCATTGGGAAATGATACAAAGTCATCCTTCCTGTGTTTTCATCTTATCCGATGAGAAAAACATTGAATAGAATATATCTGATGACAGTGCTTTAAAGCAGGCATTGGAGAAGTTTCTCTAGGTTGACTTTCATTCACTAATCAGCATTCTGAAAGTCTTAGCATTTAAATATTTATATCAAATATGAATCAATAATAGAAATAACAAATGTAAATCAATAGCCAGCTCACCATTCTCCAACTTGTCTGCAAAGTCAGCACTGAAGGCTTTGTTAGACATCTTGCTGAGACTCAGATACCCTAAGCCTAATTGTTAGACTAGAACTACCAATTTCAGTGGTGACAGTAAATCTCCATTTCCATTTGTTTATGAGGACAGAATTATTGTTGTTTAGTTGCTAAGTTGTGTCAGACTCTTTGTGACCCCATTGACTGCAGCACAGCGGGCT
The DNA here is from genome assembly GCF_054371585.1 of Giraffa tippelskirchi. NCBI lineage: Eukaryota > Metazoa > Chordata > Mammalia > Artiodactyla > Giraffidae > Giraffa > Giraffa tippelskirchi. The sequence continues at coordinate 195,560,880 of NC_137275.1, forward strand.
TCCCCATCCCTCACCATCTCCTAGAGTTTACCCAAGTTCATGTCCATTGAGTCGGCAATGCCATCCAGCCATCTCGTCCTCTGACACCCTCTTCTCCTTTTGCCTTCAGTCTTCCCCAGCATCAAGGCTGTTTCCAGTGAGTTGTCTCTTCGCATCGGGTGGCCAAAGTATTGGAGCTTCAGCTTCAGCATCAGTCCTTCCAATGAATACTCAGGGGTGATTTCCTTTAGGATTGACTGGTTTGATCTCCTTGCGGTCTAAGAGACTCTCGAGAGTCTTCTCCAGCACAATTTGAAAGCATCACTTCTTTGTTGCTCAGTCTTCTTTATGGTCCAACTCTCACATCCATACATGACTACTGGAAAGACCGTAGCTTTGACTATATGCATCTTTGCTGGCAAAGTGATGTCTCCGTTTTTTTAATAATCTGTCTAGGTTTGTCATAGCTTTCAGAGGCAACTGTAAAATACAGCCTGCAGATTTACATTATTTTAATATAATAATCTGGCCCCTCATGCATCTACAAGCACTGAAATTGCTGGATATTACTTTTCTAAGAAGAAGACACATTGGAATATACCGGATCTTTAAACCTTTGGAGAAATCCAACTTGTCTCAAATCATGAATAATCAATAAGTAAAACTAGTCATAGCTTTCAGAGACCCCAAGGACCCGTTGCAAAGAACGTCAAGCTAGACTAAGGTCTCTGACAGTCCAGAAAGTTATAAAGAGGCTCATCTGAGGTTCAGAGGAGAAGATATTCCATGGAACATTTTATTTATGTGGTACCAGAACTCCTAGTTCCTTCTTAGTGAATTGGAATCCTGGCAACAGACTCTTTTCTTTGGGGACCTATATGCATTAGAATGCTTTCTGCTATGTGTAACAAAAGCCTGACTCAAACTGGCTTCAACAATAAAGAAATTCATTATTCCACCAAATCAAACTCCAGGAGGCAGAGTAGGCTTCCAGGTTCGTGGATTCTTTAGGGAAGCACGTTTATCAGCAACCCAAGAAACTTTTTGTCACTCTGTTTTGGAAGAGAAATAGAATTATCTCAACTGGCCTTGAATATTTATCGGGGATTGAATGAATGCGATTGTGAATATGTGAATACGAATCAGTCTTGTTTACTGCAGGGTGTTTTAACCCTGAATGTAGACTAGAACTCCTAGTTCTAATCCAGGGTTTCTTTCCTGACTTTTAAGGTAAATTCATAAAATTGAAATTAAGGGTGTGAACTGGCAGGGCAACTACTTACCTACCTATATGGTCTTCCCTGGTGACTCAGATGGAAAAGAATCTGCCTGCAATGTGGGAGACCCAGGTTCAATTCCTAGGTTGGGAAGATTCCCCTGGAGAAGGAAATGGCAACCCATTACAGTATTCTTGCCTGGAGAGTTCCATGGACAGAGGAGCCTGGCTGCAGTCCTTGGGGTCACAAAGAGTCAGACACAACTGAGCTACTGACTCTTTCACTTCTTTCACCTACCTATATGCAGTCCTCTGGAGACTCTCCAGTGTAGTCCTAACGTAGTTCTTGAATTCTAGAAAGCCTGAGATGAGGTGTTGTGGAAGAGCATGAGTTCCAAAAATATAATGCTTGAGAAAAAGCCTTTTTCATTTTTGGAAGCCTGTGGCAGAAAATCTCCCAGAGGGGAAGGACACCTAACCTGATTTTAATCAATCTAGCTTAATTTTAACAAATAATAAAACATAAATTGATGAAAGATTTTGTATTTCACTGGCTAGTCAGTAATGGATTCAGTGAAAAGAAACTGGAACTAATGAATAAACTAAAATGAGCATTAATTTACCTTTCGTCAAGAATATATGAGCTAGCTAGCTATATAATATGGGCAACAACATTTTTATTTATTTTATTTTGTTTTTGGTCATGCTGTGCAACTTATTGGATTTGGGATTTTAGTTTCCTGACCAGGGACTGAACCCAGTCCTCAACAGTAATAGCTCAGAGTGCTAACCACTGAACCACCAGGGAATTCTCAACAACATTTTTCTTAACTTATTTCTTATTTATTGAGGTATTTTTTAAAACTGGGAAATATTTTGATAACCCAATTTATTACATATGCTAAAACCTACAATGCATGCTAAAAAGAGAAACTCTTAGATGAATTACTGAAAATGAAACACTGATGTTACTATAGAATTATGTTAGTGTTTTTGGACATGTACATTTGTCTCAGTCATGTAAATTGCTTTTTCAAAGATAAGAGGATGGAAAAGTAGAGAATTCCATTTCTAGAAGAAGATGAATGTGTAACTTCTGTTGAATAAGAATAAAAATTTCCTCTAGTTGATGAAACTCTCATTCAAGCCACATATTTTCTGTCTAGTCTCCCTAGCTTTGGATAGCATATAAATTTCTAAGAAATAGACAGGGAGAATGCTGGATTTGCATACAAATGTTAGTGCTTTTGCCAAATGTAGTTATTCAATGCAGGAAAGCTATCTCAGCAGCTGACAAAACAGATTTGAATAACGGCATCTTGGGATTAGAAAAGACCATGTATTTCCATATGATGCCTGCATTGCATTCTGAAAATAATTACAAGTTAATTTTTGGCGATTTAATATTTTAGTGCAAATATTTCAGTGAAACTTTGAGACTCAGCATCCTGTGTATTAATTTAGTTGACTACCCCTTTGACACTTAATAATTCATTAATTTGTTCAACAAATTTGATATCTGCCAGCCGGCACTGCCCCAGGCCCTGGGAACAGAGCAAAAGACAGAAAGGATACAATCCTTGTCCTTGGGTAGATTACATTCTTGCCAGGGTGGAGGTGGGGCGGGGGTGGGGGTGGTGGCAGGAAATAGCCAAGCAAATGAACTAATGAAATAGCCAAGCAAATGAGGCAATGGGACAGGATGGTAAGATTGAGAGTGATACAAGAAAGCAACACAAGCTGGTTAGAGAAGGCCCCTGAGGAAGTGATCTTGGAGTTGAGACAGAAATGATGCAAAAGAGGCAGTCATGTGCACAAAACCTTCATTCTCACCAATATCAATAATATGTACGAAGGAATATTTCTGCAGGAGCACCAGGCCTTATTCCTTACAGCTGATTGGCACTCAAAAACTTGTTTAATTGAAAAATGTCACATTTATAATAAAATACAATTGTAGATGTTCATTTATTGTGCAAAATATGAACACGTTTAGCAGGTGCCTCAAGTTGCTATAGTCTATTGTCTGGATTGGGGATCATTTAGAACTAAAGGAAGAACTGGGAATTCTTAACTTCTATAATTGTGTGCTTAGTTGCTCGGTTGTTCTAACTCTTCTTGACTCCATGGACTGTAGCCTGCCACAGTCCTCTGTCCATGGGGATTATCCAGGCAAGAATACTCAGTGGGTTGCAGTGCCCTCCTCCAGGGGATCTTCCCAACTCAGGGATCAAACCCAGGTCTCCCACATGGAAGGTGGATTCTTTACTGTCTGAGCCACCGGGGAAGCCCAAGATTACTGGAATGGGTATCCTATCCCTTCTCCAGGGGAACTTCCTGACCCAGGAATCAAACTGGAGTCTCCTGCATTGTAGGCAGATTATCTACCAGCTGAGCTACCCGGGAAGCCCAACTTCTATAATAGCTCGTTTTGCTACTCAGTTTCAGGTACTATAATGTCATTAAATGCTTTGTGAGAATATATCTTTGGCTGCTTTTTTGTTGTTTGGTCTTAGGTTGAAAGACAAGTTATTTGACAATAATAAAAATGTGGACAGTCAGTATCTTTCATCAGCCTCAGACACATCTCCCTTAAATATTTTCATTTGTTTTCACTTGCACTAATAACTGTGAAACAAAAACAGAATAACAATCTGCTGTTGTCTGAAGAAATATCAATAATCTCAGATATGCAGATGACACCACACTTATGGCAGAAAGTAAAGAAGAACTAAAGAGCCTCTTGATGGAAATGAAAGAGGAGAGTGAAAAAGTTGGCTTACAGCTCAACATTCAGAAAACTAAGATCATGGCATCCAGTCCCACCACTTCATGGCAAATAGATGGAGAAACAGTGGAAACAGTGGCTGACTTTAATTTCCTGGGCTCCAAAATCACTGCAGATGGTGACTGCAGACATGAAATTAAAAGACGCTTACTCCTTGGAAGGAGACTTATGACCAACCTAGACAGCATATTAAAAAGCAGAGACATTACTTTGTCAACAAAGGTCCTTCTAGTCAAGGCTATGGGTTTTCCAGTAATCATGTATGGATGTGAGAGTTGGACTATAAAGAAAGCTGAGCTCCGAAGAATTGATGCTTTTGAACTGTGGTGTTGGAGAAGACTCTTGAGAGTCCCCTGGACAGCATATCTAGGACAGATAATGAATGAGGGAGAAAATTAATGAGGATGATTAAGACATGAGAGAAGCTTCAAAAGAGAATAAATTAACCACCCAAGGATTAAGAAAGTTCTCTTGAGAAATCTGATGACATTCTTAAGTGTTTTGTTAAAACACTTACGGTTGTGAAAGTCAATTATAAAAGATGGTATCTCCTACAATCCTATAAAACTCAACACTTGAATTATTTTTATTTGTTCTATGAGTCAGTGTTTGTTAAAATTATAATCATGTCAATGTATGGCAAAAACTATTACAATATTGTAAAGTAATTAGCCCCCACCTAAAATAAAAAAAAAAAAAAGAAAAAAAATTATAATCTAAATTTTGTTTAATTTTTGATAAAGTGGTTACATTTTTAGTTTTATATCTCAGGATAAATTTCCAATTAAATCTTTTTTCCTACTATAACTGAGCAGGGAGGCTTATTGTCGTATAATAGAAAGACCAAATACTGAGGCAACAATCCTTTGCTTTGCACAAAAGTCTTTACTGCAGAGCAGCCAGTTAAGGACATAAGATCTGTTAGATCTGTCTCCCCACTGGCTTGTTTTTGAAAGTTTTGTATGGTTTTTAAAATATTTATATATTTATTTTTATTCTTGGCTGCACTGAGTCTTCATTGCTGCATGCAGGTTTCCCTTAGCTGTAGTGAGCAGCTCCTTGCAGTGGCTTCTTTTGTTGCAGAGCATGGGCTCTAGAACGTGAGGCTTTCAGTAGTTGCAACACGCGGGCTCAATAGTTGTGGCGCACAGGCTTAGTTGGTCCTCAGCATGTGGGATCCTCCCCAGCAGGCGACTGAACCAGTGTCCCCTGCATTGGCAGGCAGTTTCTTATCCACTGGACCACTGGGAAAGTCCCCCAGTGGCTTTTGAGTGAGATATTTATCATGGGAGTAGGGAATAGAAGGCTTTGGGGGCTATCAGATGAATGGTGGAGGGGTAAAGGGAAGTTTCAAGAGTCCACTGTGCAGGCGTAACTGTCTTCCGTGTCTCTTCATGGGTCATATATGCAAATTTGGGGGATTTCCATATGTTACATGTAGATTTTTGGTTCGTGATGTCCAGAGTTCACTTCTAGGTCATTCTAGTCCTTTAACCTGTGTGATGTTTAGTCAAAAGGACTGTCAGTGAGTTATTTTCTTATCTGCAGTTTTCTTGGTTTCACACTCAATGGTAAATACTCACCAGTTCCAAGATGAGGCCAAGACTTTGGGTCTGGGCTCTCATGTTGAATGATTGTCAATATCAATTGGGGTTTGGGGCTTAAAAGATACATGACAGACAACAAATATAGAAATTTGCAAGAAGGAATATAAATCCTACCATGCATAAAACAATAATACCCAGTTTAAATAATCCCTCAAATATAGACCTCATTCCTGATGGGATCCATGAGATGATATTTTCTAAAAGATTGAATCCAGGTTCTTGTGATGACACTTGTTAGAGCCAAGATGCTTCTTGTCTAATTTTATCCCGATGAGTTTCTACTTCCTAGGAAGTGTTAGTATAAACACAATATGATGAGTTAGCTACTGCACAAACACCTCCTTGTTCAGCTAGAATTCAGTCTAGAGCAATTCTGTTGTTTAATGCTACACTGGCTAAGGAATCTAGTGCCTTCTTCTAGATGGCAGTGGCTTGAGTTGTCTCTTTTGCTACTATTCACAAGGTGAGGGAGAGATTTCTAATCATGTGTTCTTGGATGGCAAGCCCCCATCATGGTTTTAGAGTCATCCAAAGAAATATTTGGTGGAGTCCAGTAGCCCACTTGGGCAAATACTTATCTGGAACTCTGCAGGTTGAATCAGCATCTAATCTGGGCTTTATAGCTCTGGACGAAAGTTTTAAGGAACTAGCCCAGAGTTGAGAGTCATCAGACTTTTGGATGGAGAAAAGAGTGATTCAATACCCTAGCAAGGAAATACCTCCCATATACCAACTGGTACATTCACAGGGCTAAGGCTGACCATCAGAACTGCAGACCAAGGTGTACCCCGAGGAGGTACAGAGAATGCAGGACATATAGTTAAAATGTATGCTCTCATTTGGGGGGATTTTACCTGAGACATGGCCAGGCAAAGGCTCGGTGTAAGGCATAGTCCAAGAGGAACAGTTTAATCTGCAGATAGGCAAAGGAGCATGTGTTTTTTCTTGTCTTACCATCATGCATATTTGAGTAGCTTGATTTTATCAGTTTAGTTGAAACTCTTACATATTAAATATGGGAGGGAAGCAGATTGAGAAAGATAAGTATGGGGTTTACAATATCCTGACCAAGCGGCACTGTGGCAGGAACCTTGACAAGGGCAGATGCTAGGGTCATCTTTTCTATCTGAGGACATGAGAAGAGGATCAAATTTAGGCTTAGTCGAGAATAAAAGCAGGGGACAGGAAATTCTTTGTCGACAGGAAAATTTCTGTTGATTAGCCTGACCTGATAGGCTACATCTGAGGGTGTTTCATCACTCGTCATGGTGAAATTGGGTATGCTCAAGAACTTGGTTATTGGTATCTCTGTATTAGCACCATGATCACATATGGAGTTGGGCTTGGGATGACATACCCAGTCATCAGTTGGGTTTCCTTATTTTGAAAGAGCTTGTTAAGTTCTTATTAGGGTATTATCTTAATGAGATAATTGAGGCTTATGAGAGGCTAAGGCAAACAAGAGGAGGTAGCAAAATAGGGAGCATTGGGGGCTTTCTTAGAAGACCTAGAAGCTATATTTAGCCTGGAAGCCAATTTTCTTCTTGTTCTTTCTGAAAGGCAATTTAAGATCAGTTAAGTGTTTGCAGTCATAGTAGGGAGTGGAAAAGTTGGTGTTAGGATTCTGCCACCAATCCACTTCTGATGGCCTGATGTTCTGTGATGCTCATCCCGTCGTTTCTGCTCTGTCTTACCTTGATGGAACAGTTTCAGCGGTTTGGTGGGCTTTATCCCACAGCCAGATGGTCTCTGGATTGGTTAATTACACATAAGATGATCATCATATCAGTTTGTCTCAGTCCTAATTTTACTTATGGTCTTCCAATAATTATTAGTAGAGCTCCTTTTGTTCTCAGATATGTCCTGGTTTAGATGATAAGTCATGTGGTCATCCTAAGTATAAAGAAGAACTCTTATTTAAGAGAGTTCTTAGTCCTACACTTTCATAATATTAGGCAGAAGAAATAGATATTATGGCATAACCCTAGAAATGACCACTTCTTAGGCTGGACACTATGTCACTGCATTTAGTACTGGAATCTCTAAGGGAAACTGATATTAAGAAGTTTTGAAAAATACTTGGTGAGAAAGAAATGCACCTCAAATAAGACCTGGAAATTGGAACTGCTATTGTTGCAGATGTTTTAACTTTGCAAGAAAGTGAAAGCTGTCAAATGTCTTTAAGACAGAAGGAAGAATCCTTTTTTTAATTAAAAAATTTTAATTTAAGTATATTTGATGACAATGTTGTGTTACTTTCTGCTGTTGAGCAAAGTGAATCAGTTATACACACATCCTCTCTTTTTAAGATTCTTTCCTCATATAGTTCATTACAGAATATTGAATAGAGTTTCCTGTGCTATACAGTAGGTCCTTATTAGTTATCTATTTTATATGTAGTAGTGTGTGTATGTGGGCTTCCCTGGTGGCTCACGCGGTAAAGAATCCACCTGCAATTCAGGAGACCTGGGTTCAATCCCTGGGTTAGAAAGATCCCCTAGAGGAGGGCATGGCAAACCACTCCAGTATTTTCGCCTGGAGAATCCCCATGGCCAGAGAAGCCAGGCAGGCTACAGTCCATGGGGTCCCAAAGAGTTGGACATGACTGAACAACTAAGCACACACACAGTATGTGTATGCCAATCCCAGTCTCCCAATTTATCCCTTCTTCCTTTCCCCTTTCATAATCCTAAAATTGTTTTCTACATCTGTGACTCTATTTTTTGTAAATAAGTTAATTTGTACCATTTTTTTAAGATTCTATATGTAACAAATATAATGCAACATTTGTTCTCTGACATATTTCACTCAGAATGACAATCTCTAGGTCCATCCATGTTGCTATAAATGACATTATTTCATTCTTTCTTTGGCTGAGTAATATTCCACTGTGTATAGGCACAACATCTTTATCCATTCCTCTGTTGATGGATATTAAGGTTGCTTCCCTGTTCTGGCTATTGCAAATAGTGCTGCAATGAATATCAGGATGCACACATCCTTTCAAATTCTGGTTTTCTCTGGACATATACCTAGCAGTAGAATTTCTGGGTCATATGGTAGCTTTATTTTTAGTTTTTTAAGAAACCTCCATATTGTTCTCCAAAGTAGCTGTACCAATTTACATTCCTACCAACAGTGTTCACTTTTCTCCACACCCTCTCCAGCATTTATTGTTTGAGATTTTTTGATGATGGTCATTTTGACTGGTGTGAGACAGTATCTTACTGCAGTTTTGATTTTTCTTTTCTCTAATGATTTAGTGATGTTGAGCATCTTCTCATATGTTTTTTTGCCATCTGTATGTCTTCTTTGGAGAAATATCTCTTTAGGTCTTCTGCCCATTTTTTTTATTGAGTTGCTTGGTTTTTTGATAAGGGGCTGCATGAGCTGTTTGTATATCTTGAAGGTTAATCACTTTTGGTTGCTTTGTTTGCAAATAATTTCTCTAAATCTGTAGGTTGTCTTTTTGTCTTGTTTATGGTTTCCTTTGCTGTGCAAAAGCTTTTAGATTTAATTATATCTCATTTATTTTTGTTTTTATTTTCTTTACTCTAGGAAGAGTGGTGAGTTATATCCACAGATTTTTAAAAAAATTTTTTCATTATTATGAACAATGCTGCAGTCAACATCATCTTGCCTCATATTCTAGTAAAGAAATTTTCATTTAGTTTGGTGAATTCAGATTGTAAAAAGAATTCAGACTCAGGAGAGGATTTTACATCAAATGAAAGAAAAAAGACCACATCTTTGGAGGAGATGCCTTTGATCATGGGTGGTGGGAGCAATAGCAATTCCCAGGGCATATCTTTTACTTGGAAGTACTCTGAGCCAAAGTTTTGTTTAAAAAATAATATTGAATTGAGAGATTCTATGGCAGATGACTATGATAGAGTAGTTGTTCAATCTCGTCACATTGTTCCCTGGGCTGAGCAACTAGGATAGTAAAACAAAAATATCTAAAACAACAAAACTGAGTGACAAGCTGTCCAAAACAAGAGTGGGTGGGTAGAGCCTACCAACAGTTTAAAGAACTATGTGGTAGCCACATCTGTGTAGTAGTTTTCCGTTCTCAGAAGTCAGATGGTTCTGAAAACAGAAGACCTCACAAATCACCAGCAGGTATTCCCTGGAAAGTGAAATGGACTGATCTGAGAAAGGTATCAGGAGCTGGGTGAGGCTTTTCCAGGTGCCCAATTTGTGAGCAAATGCAAGAGGAATGATATATAACAAGATTTCCATTGCTGGACAAGGCTTGGCCCTTTAACTCTTGAAACTGACTGAATGAAGCTCCTTTCAAAGACAAGTATCAACATTGAAAGCTATCAGCTGAGAGTAGAATACAAGAGGAGCAGGAGTATGCATAGGGGTATGCGGTAGGCTGAATTATGCTCCCAAAGATATTCATGTATTAATGCCTAGAAAGGAGACTGTGAATGTCATCTTTTACGGCAAGAGGAATTTTGAGGATATGGAAGACTATCCTGGATTATCCAGTGTGCTCTAAATGCAATCATGAGAAAGGGAGGGTGGGACTTAACTTGTGAGAAGAAGGTCATGAGGGGAAGCAGAGTCAGAAGATGCTATCCCACTGGCTTTGAAGACAAAGGGGGCCTGAGCCAAGGAACGCAGCTCTACATGCTGTAAAAGACAAGGAAACAGATTCTCTTCTAGTTTTCTGATGTTTAGTTTTAGCCTTGTAAGACTCACTTCGAAATTTTAGTCTACAGACTGTAAAAGATGTTTCTATTGTTTTAAACCACTGAACTAGTATTGATTTGTTACAGCAGTAATTGGGCTTCCCAAGTGGCATTAGGTGGTAAAGAATCTGCCTGCCAAAGCAGGAGACAGACACAAGAAGGGCAGGTTCGGTCCCTGGGTTGGCAAGATCCCCTGGAGTAGGAAATAGAACCCCACTCCAGTATTCTTGCTTGGATAATTCCATGCGGTAGGTGGGCTACAGTCCATGGGGCCACAAAGAATTGGACACAACTGAGCACACACGCTAATGGGAAACTAACATAGGGCAAATGTAAGAAGACCTAAATAAAAGTTGGTGAGTAGAGTAAAGAAGGCAGAACTCAGCAACGTTTGAGGTCTTATCTGTGATCACTTCATGACAACATCAGAAGAAGGAACTCTAAAAGCCAAGAAGCTGGAAAATCTGTCCTGGCTCCTCTCACCCTCCTGTGATTCCAGGACACCTCCTTTCAGTTAAAAATGATCCACAGATTTTTCAATAGATGAATGGATTCTAAAAAGGTAGTATACACATCCAATAGTTTATTATTCAGGCCTAAGAAGGAACCAAATCCTGCTACATGCTGCAGTGTGGATGAACTTCAAAAACATGATGCTAAGTGAAAGAAGCCAGACACAGAAAGTTATACACTGCATGATTCCATTTATGTGACCTGTCAACAATAGGTGAATCCATAGAAACAGAAAGCAGATTGGTGTTTGGCAGGGACTAGAGGAAGTGGGGAGTGAGGAACTCAGTGGATACCGAGTTTCCTTTCAGGGTAATGAGAATGTTTTGGAATTAAGTAGAAGTGGTGGTTTAACAGCATTGTGATTGCACTAAATGCCATGAAACTATTCATTTTACAAGGATTAGATTTTGTTATGTGAGGTTCACCTCAATTAAAACAAACAAATTAAAGCCAGTAACAAATTTTGATGAAGATGGAACAGCTTGGAGAATATCAGTCCAATGGCCCCTTCCTGAGAAACTTGGAAGACAAACAGCTTCAGACAAACAAAAAGAAGAGAGACACATTGACATAAACCTTGTGAAGAGTTTTAAGTATGCATTTTCTGTATAACCAAAACAAATGATACTAATAAGGGATGTGGTACAGTATCTAGCAGTAGCATGCTCTGAAAATATAAACACAATTATTTAAAATGAACAGAGAATTCACGGCCTGTATAAAAAAAATAGAACCAAGGTACTGATTACCTTATTGGTATTTTTTAAAAGTCACAGTATAAAGGTTTGTTGTTTGGAGAAAAAACAGTATCTAATTAGATCTGGCACAGATTCCAGAAGTCAGGTGTTCTCTTAGGTTCTTCTAAAGAATCTGTTCTGGTGTGATCTAAGAATTTCAGTTTAAATCAGATTTAAGTGACTTGTGGATGCTGTTGCTTACCTGATTCAATATCTTCCTCTCCTTTCTTTCTGAGTGCCTTCTATACAGAGGCTGGAAACTAGTATTTATCCATTCCCTACAGTTGCTGGTTATCCCAAACAATGCTTCGGTGAACATCCTTGCACAGGTACCCTTTGTGACCCGTGTGTATGCTTTTCCAGGTATACTCAGTACGGAGCGGATCATAGGGGATATAGCACACATAACCAATTCACCAAGTGCTCTTGGATTCCTCTCCATAGTGGTTGTGACCAAATGACTCTCCCAGAAAAGTACAAGGTTTCTATTTTTCCTACATTCTCACCAGTATTTGATGTTTTCTAATATTTTATCTTTTTTCAGTCTAATGGGTGTAAAGTGGTATAACTAGTATGATGAAAAAACTGGACTTGTTTCAAGGATTGTAATCCTTGAAAACACCTTCCTATCCTTCTCACTTTCTTTTTTTTCCAGCTTTACTGAAGTATAATTAACAAATAAAAGTTGTATATATTTAAGGTTATCAGAAGAAAACTCAGAGAGCTTTACCTTATATGACTATTTTTATTGAGTGAGAAACAAACTGTTGGGGAGCAGGGAAATTTCCAAAACAAAAATAGACAATAGTATTTACAACTCTTTTTACAAAGCATGAATTGATTACATTGTTTTCTCTTGTAATTTACTAGAAACAAAAATTCCTTTTCATGTATATAAGCTTACTTGTTTGTAGCTGATTAGCTGAGAAGCAGTAAGGTCGTGCTGACATGAGAAAGCTTGCATTTTGGTTCAAGCCAGAGTCAGCATTTCAGGGAAATCAGGACAGCTGTACGTTTTGGTTGTGTGACTGTTTCATCTAGCAGGGTTCAAACTGTGACCTCTGTCTTGTTTTTTCTTTAAAAAGTTTACAACTTGATGTTTTGATATATATATAAATAGTGAAATGACTCCTTAAATAAGCTAAACAACATATCCACCACCTCAACATATGATTTTTCTTTTTTTCTCTCTCTTTCTTTCTTTTTGTGATGAGAGCACTTAAGATCTACCCTCTTAGAGAATTTTAAGTATACAACACAGTATTGTTAACTATAGTCATCACCATACTATATATTAAATCCCCAGAACATGGTTATCTTATTCCCGGAAGTTTGCACCCTTTGACTGACATCTCCCTATTTCTCCCATTCTCCAGCCCTTAGTGACCACCATTTTAGTCTCTGTTTCAGCTTTTTTAATTTCCACATATAGTGATATCATACAATATTTGTCTTTCCTAGTCTAGCTTATTTCACTTAATGTAATGACCTCAAGTTGTTGTACAGGACTGGATTTCCCTCCTTCTCATGAATGAATTATATACATATATATGTATATACTATATACACATATATATTCATATATACAAATCACATCTTCATTCATTCATCCATAGATGGATACCTAGGTTGTTTCTATATTGTGAATAATGGTTCAATGAACATGGGAGTACAAATATCTATAAAATTCTGATTTCATCTTCTTTAGATAAATATATGTATATACCCAAAAGTCTGGTTGTTGTGCCACATGATAGTTCTATTTTTAACTTTTTCAGGAACCTCCATACTGTTTTCCATAATGGCTACACCAATTTACATACCTATCAACAGTGTACAAGTGTTCCCTCTTCTCCACTTTTTTGCCAACACTTATTTGCTGTCCTTCTGATAAAAGCCATTATAACAAGTGTGAGGTGATGTCTTATTGTGGTTTCAAACTGCTTGATTAGTGATGTTGAGCACTCTTTCATACACTTGGATATTTGCAGTCTTTTTAGAGAAATATCCATTTCTAAAGTGAATTTTTGTTTCTTTTGGTTTGGTTTCGGTTTCAAGGGGTTGGGGGTTTTTTGTTTGCTTTTGCTATTGAGTTGGCTTCCCTTGTGGCTCAGCTGGTAATGAATCCGCCTGCAATGTGGGAGACCTGGGTTTGATCCCTGGGTTGGGAAGATCCCCTGGAGAAGGGAAAGACCACCCACTCCAGTATTCTGGCCTGGAGAATTCCATGGACTGTATAAAGTCCGTGGGTTCGCAAAGAGTCAGACACTACTGAGTGTTGATTCAACTGATTGAGCTGAATGAGTTTCTTATAATTTGGGGGTATTAGCGCCTCATCAGGGCTTCCCAGGTGGCACTAGTAGTAAAGAACCTGCCTGCCAACGCAGGAGACATAAGAAACAGAGGTTCAATCCCTGGGTCGGAAAGATCCCCTGGAGAAGGAATTGGCAACCCACTCCAGTCTTCTTGCCCGGAGAATCCTATGGACAGAGGAGCCTAGTGGGCTACAGTCCATAGGGTCGCAAAGAATGGGACACAACTGAAGCGACTTAGCATGCATGCAACCCCTCATAAGATATATAATTTGCAAATTATTTTCTTCCATTCTATAGGATGCTTTTTCATTCTGTTTATTGTTTGCTTTCCTCTGCAGAAGCTTTTTTAATTTGATGCAATCCTATTTGTCTATTTTTGCTTTTGTAACCTTTACTTTCGGTGTTATTTAAAAAAAAAACATGCCCAGGCCAATGACAAGAAGCATTTTCCTCAAGTTTTCTGATAGTAGTTTTATTGTTTCAGGCCTTATGTTTAACACTTAATTTTGAGTTGATTTTTCTGTATAATATGTGATAAGGATCCAGTTTCTTTCTTCTGCATGTGGATGCACAATTTTCCTAATGCACTTTATTGAAGAGACTATCCTTTCCGCATTGTGTGTTCTCACCAAACTTGTAGATCAGTTGACCATAAATGCAAGCTTGTATTTCTTGGTCCACTGCTCTGTTCCATTGGTTTATATGTTTATTTTTATGCCAGTACCATGCTTTATTGATTCCTATAGTTTTGTGATATATTTTGATATCAGGAGATGTAATGTTTCCAGATTTGTTCTTCTTGCTCAAGATTGCTTTGGGCAGTCAGTTCTTTTGTGGTTCATGTGAATTTCTAGGACTGTTTCTTTTTTCTCCTTCTGTAAAGAACATCACTGGGATTTTGATAGGGGTTGCATTGGCCTATAGATGACTTTGTATAATATGGACCTTTAAACAATATTAACTCTTCCAAACTTATGCGCTTGGGATGTTTTTACTTTTATGTGTGTCTTCTTTAAATTCCTTCATAAATGGTTAAATTCCTTCATAATTTCCCATATACAAGTCTTTCAACTCTTTGGCTATGTATATTCCTAAGTATTTCATTTTTCTTGTTGCTATTATAAAAAGGATTGTTTTTTTCAACTTCCTTTTCAGATAATTCATTATTTGTGTGTAGAAATGCCAATGATTTTTGCATGCTGATTTTGTACCTTGCAGTTTTTCTGAATTTATTTGTTAGTTCTAACAGTTTATTTAGTCTTTAGAGTTTTCTACATCTATGATCATGGCATCTGCAAACAGAGACAGTTTTACTTCTTCCTGATTTGGAAGCTTTTAGTTTAGTTGTTTTTTTTTTTTGTCTGATTGCTCTAAGACTTCCAGTACTATGCTGAATAAAAGTGGTGAAAGTGGACATCCTTGCCTTGTATCAGACCTTAGAGGAAAAGTTTTCAATCTTCCCTTGTTGATCATAATGTTAGCTGCAGGCTTTTCCTATACGGCCTTTGTTGTATTGATATAAGTTCCTCCTATTCCTATTTTGTTGAGTGCTTTTTATCATAAATGAATATTGAATCTTGTCAAATGCTTTTCCTGCATCTATTGAATGATCATGTGGTTTTGTCTTTCATTCTGTTAATATGATGTATTACCTTAATTGATTAGTGTATGTTGAACCATTCTTACTTCCAAGGATAAAAGCCACTTGGCTATAGTGTATAGTTCCTTTCATGTGCTTTTGAATTTGGGTTTGTTAGTGTTTTATTGAGGATTTCTGTACCTTTATTCATCAGGGATATTGGTGTATAGTTTCCTTTTCTGGTGATGTCTTTGTCCAGCTTTGGTACAGGACAAAGTAGCCTTATAAAACGAGTTTGGAAGTCTTCTTTCTTCTATTTTTTGAAAAGTTTACGGAAGATTGGTATTCTTTGAATGTTTGGTAGAATTCACCAATAGTGGTCCTCAGTGTTCTTTGTTGGGCGGTTTTTTATTACCAATTCAACTTCCTTATTTATTTTTGGCCTGTCCAAGCTTTCAATTTTCTCCTGATTCAGTTTTGGTAGGTTGTATGTATTTAGAAATGTATCTATTTTTTCCAGGTTATCAAATTTTGGCATATAATTATTAGTAGTAGTCCCTTGTGATCCTTTTAATTTCTGAGGCATCAGCTGTAATGTCTCTTCTTGAGTTTCTGGTTTTGTTTATTTGAGTCTTCTCTCACTTTTCCTTAGTCTAGTTAAGCATTTACTGATTTCATTCATCATCTTTTCAAAAAACCAACTCTTGGTTTTGTTTTTCTATTGTTTTTCTTTTCTCTCTTTTATTTATTTCTGCTGTAATTATCATTATTTACTTCCTTCTGCTAACTTTGGACTTAGGATGTTCTTTTTTTAGTTCCTTGAGGTGTAAATTTATATTGTTTATTTCAGTTTTTTTTAAGGTATAGTCATTTATTGCTATAAGTTTCCCTCTTAGTGCTGCTTTTTCTGCATCTCATAAGTTTTGATATGTTGTATGTTCATTTTTGTCTGTCTCTAGATATTTTTTAATTCCTCTTAAATTTCTTCTTTGGCACAATTGTTGTTCAAGGATGTGCTGTTTAGTTTCCACATATTTATGAATTTTCTGATTTTCTTACACTTCTTGGTTTCTAGTTTCAATCCATTGTGGCCAGAAAAGATACTTGAAATGATTTTGATCTTCTTAAACTGTTAAGAATTGTTTCATGAACTAACACATGATCTATACTGGATAATGTTCTATCCAGTGCACTGGGTAGACCACTGTGCACTTGAGAAGAATGTGTATTCTGTTGTTGTGTGGAAAGTTTTGCAGGTCTGTTAGGTTTATTATGTTTATAGTATTTTCCAGTCAGACATTTCTGTATTGATTTTCTGTCTGATTGTTCTAGCCATTATTGAAAGTGTGGTATTGATATCTCCTATTATTGTATTGCTGTAAACTTTTCCATTCGTATGTCAATATTTGCTCGATGTTCTCTTGTTGAATGTGTATATATTTCTGTTATACCTTCTGATTTAATTGATCTTTTAATCATTATATAATAACCTTCTTTATCTCTGGAGACAGTTTTCCCCTTAAAGTCTCTTTTGTCTAACATGAATAGACAAAAATCATGCTTCTTTTAGATCACTATTTGCATCAAATAATATTTTGCATCTTTTCACTTTTATCCTATGTGTGTCCTTTAATCTAAGGTGATTCTCTTGTGCATGGTGGATCACTGGATCTTGTTTCCTTTGTTGATGTTGTTTGTTTTTAATTCATTCAGTCACTTTTTGGTTGAGGAATTTAATATATTTGCCCTTAAAGTATTTACTGATAGTTGGGGATGTATTGTCATTTGTTAATTATTTTCTGTATGTTTTGTGCTTCTGTTCTTCTCTTACTGCCTTCCTTTATTATTTGATGGTTTTTGTAATAATTTATTTTCTCTTTGTCTTTATCTTTATATGTTTTCTCTTTGTGCTTACCTCAAGGCTCATAAAATCTTATAACTGTCTATTTTATGTTGAGAACAACTTACCTTCAATTGTATAAAACAGTTCTACATTTTTACTTCTCTACTATTCTTTGTGTTCTTGTAGTCAGAATGTGCTTCTTTTTATCATTGTATATCTATTAACAAATTTTTATGCTTATACTCATTTTAATGGATTTTTTCCTTTTTTCAGACTTAAAAAAAAAAACGTTTTTTAAATTTTAAAGGCCAGTGTCAGGCCTAAGGTGCATGAAGCAGGCGGGATCCTAGTTCCTCAACCAGGGGTCAAACCCTCACCTCCTTCATTAAACGTGTGGAGTCTGAACATCCGGATAAGCAAAGAAGTCCCTATAGTCATTTTTAGTATCTTTGTCTTTTGATTTTTATGTTTATATACTACTGTTACAGTGTTACATTATTCTGTATTTATCTAATAAAACTTTACTGGTAAGATTTATGCTTTCATATTTCTGTTTGGCATGTTTTGTTTCTATTTGAAGAACTCTGTTAAGCATTTTGTAAGGCAGGTCTAATAGTTAAGTTCTCTCAGTTTTTTCGTTTGTCTGGGAGAGACTTTCATCTCTCCTTAATTTTTAAAGAATTGTTTTGTAGGCATAATATTCTTGTTTGATTTTGTTGTTGTTTAGTTGCAAGTTTTCTTTATTTTAGTACTTTGACTATATCATCCCAGACTCTTCAGGCCTGAAGTTTTCTGCTGAGAAATCTACTGATAGCCTTGTAAAAGAATCCCTTACATGTGCGAAGTCACTTTTTTCTTTTCTTTGCCTTTGAAAGGAGGCAAGAATACACAGTAGAGAAAAGATAGTCTCTTCAATAAGTGGTGCTGGGAAAATTGGACAGCGACATGTAAAAGGATGAAATCGGAATGCTCTCAAATGCCATACACAGAAATAAACTCAAAATGGATTAAAGACCTAAATGTAAGGTTGGATACTATAAAACTCTTAGAGGAAAATATTGGCAGAATACCCTCTGACATAAATCACAACAAGATCTTTTTCAATCCATCACTTAAAGTAATGAAAATAAAAGCTAAAATGAACAAATGGGACCTAATTAAACTTTAAAGCTTTTGCACAGCAAAGGAAACCATAAACAAAATCAAAAGACTACCCTTAGAAAGGGAGAAAATATTTGCAAACAAAGCAACTGACAAAGGACTGATTTCCAAAATATACAAATGGCTCAGATAGCTCAATATAAAAAAAAAAACCCTAATCAAAAAATGGACAGAGGACCTAAATAGACATTTCTCCAAAGAGGATATACAGATGGCCAACAAATATATGAAGAGATGCTCTACATCACTAATTATTAGAGAAATGCAAATCAAAACTACAATGAGATATCACCTCACACTGGTCAGAATGGCCATCATCAAAAAATCTACAAACAGTAAGTGCTGGGGGCTGAGGGTGGAGAAAAATGAAACTTCCTATGCTGTTGGTGGAAATGCAAATCGGTATAGCCACTAAGGAGAATATAAACAGAGCTACCATATGACCCAGCAATTCTACTCCTAGTCATATATCCAGAGAAAACCAGAATTCAAAAGAATGCATACACCCTGATGTTCACTGAAGTGCTATTTGCAATAATCAGGACATGGAAGCAACCTAAATATCCAGAGGAACAGATAAAGAAGATGTGGTACATGCATACAATGGAATATTACTCAGCTATAAAAAGGAATGAAATAGTGCTATTTGCACCAACACGGATAGACATACATCATGACAATAGAGATTGTCATACAGAGTGAAATAAGAAAGAGAAAACAAATATTGTATAATATCACTTTTATGTGGAATCTAGAAAAATGGTACAGATGAACCTATTTGCAAAAAATAGTCACAGATGTACAAAACAGTTACCCAGGGGGGAAAGGGAGATGGGATGAATCAAGAGATTGGAATTAACATATATACACAACTATGTATTAAATAGATAACTGATGAGAACCTACTATATAGCATAGGGAGCTCTACTCAATGCTCTGTGGTGACCTAAATGGGAAAGAAATCTAAAAAAGAGTGGATAGAGGTATACATATAATTGATTCACTTTGCTGCACAGCAGAAACTAACACAATGTCGTAAAGCAACTATACTCCAATAAAAATTGATTTAAAAATTCTTTTTGCCTTTGAATTGACAATTTAATTAAAATGTGCCTTGATGTAGACCTCTTTATATTCATACTATTTGGAGTTCTTTGGGCTTTATGGATGTGAATGTCTATTTCCTTTCCTGGATTTGAGAAGTTTTTAATCATTATTTTTTTAAATAAAATTTCTGCTCCCTTTCTTCTTCTTCCAAGACTCCCATAATGCATATATTGATTTATTTTAATTGTCCCCTAAGTCCTATAGGCATTCTTCACTCATTCCGTTTCTCTCTTTCAAGTGGATAATTTCAAATATTTTATTTTTAAGTTCATTGATTCTTCTTTCTGCTTGAGTGAATCTGTTGTTGAAGCTCTCTACTGCATTTTGCATTTCATTCATTGTATTCTTCAGTTGCAGGATTTCTGTTTGAATTTTTTTTAATGATATATATCTCTTGTTAAACGTCTTTATTTTGTGTATGTGTCATTCTCCTGCTTTCACTTAGTTGTTTATCTGTGTTCACTTGTAGCTCACTGAGCTTCTTTAAAACAATTACTTTAAAAAATAATTTATCACTAAATTTACTCTTGCCTGGAAAATCCCATGGACGGCGGAGCCTGGTAGGCTGCAGTCCTTGGGGTCGCTGAGAGTCAGACATGACTGAGCGACTTCACTTTCACTTTTCACTTTCATGCATTGGAGAAGGAAATGGCAACCCACTCCAGTGTTCTTGCCTGGAGAATCCCAGGGACGGAGGAGCCTGGTGGGCTTCCGTCTATGGGGTCGCACAGAGTTGGCCACGGCTGAAGCAACTTAACAGCAGTATAGATCTCCATTTCTTTTTCATCTGTTCCTGGCAATTTATTATATTTTTTTAGTGGTATCATATTTCCTTGAATTTTGTGTTTCCTGTAATTTTGCATTCCTGTCTGTACATTTGAAGAAGCAGTTACCTCTTCCAAACTTTAAAGACTGGCTTTAGTAACGAAAGACCTTCACTTGTGGGTGGGCACAAGGGTCCTACCTGGGTGGGATGTGTGACAGCCCTGGGTCTGATGCCACATGTGGGACACGTGATGATGCCAGTTCTGGAGACACACTCTGGGTTCCCTTGAGTTCATGATACCACTGGGTCTGGTGGGAATATAACAGCTCTAGGTCTGGAGGGGTGGGCATGTGGTGGTGACAAGGCTGTAGGTGTGGCACATCTTAGGGGAGGGGGTGAGTTGGCATGGGGGTCCTGGGGGCTCAAGCAGCTGAATTCACCATTGGCTAATGCTGTGGGATTCCTTGGCAGCAAAGGCTGTGGGAACCCAAGAGGACAGCAAGGGCTGCTGCAGTCCTTGGTGTAAAGGCTGCTGGGGCACTCTTTCTCTCTTTTCCCCCCTCAGAGGAACTCACAGTGTAGGGTATTCCTCTTGGCACTGAATTATACTGTTCTGGAAGGTAGGATGATGCGCATAAAATGATTTCTACCTTTTCTATATGGTCATCCTTAGTTTTTATGCTCCACTGGGTTATTGGAGCTTCTTAATTAAAATCCAGAGTTCTCCCAGAGCTATTTTCATCCATGGATAACTGATAAATTGTTTGGGATTTGTGTGTGTTTGAGTGTGTGCATGTATAGGAGGAGATGAGACCTGGGGTCTCCTGGTCTGCCATTTTTTGATCTCACATTTATTCTTTCTTGTTTTCCACTTTTCCTGTAAATTTATTCAGTAGGAATGAACTTTTGCTGTTCCTATTTGGAATTTTCAGCATTCCCATGACATTTCTCTTACTTTTAAGAACTAAAAAGATAAAAGATAACATGCATTAACTTGTATTCTAAAGAAGGAGCTGATCTTAGAAGACACTTAACTAAATAACCATGAAGGAAAATAAAGCACTTTCTTTCCTTTAGACTTACTCCAATACTTAAAAAGTAAAAACGAAGGGCAAAATGGCTCTTTTGGTCTTTTGCTTCTTGACAACCACCAGAAAAAAATAATTTAAAGAAATAAAGGGCTTCTTTGTTCTTTCCTTTTATGACACTTGAAAGTATAAAATGTTACATTTCCAAAAATATGTTTATTTTTTCTGCACAAGCACCCTTACATAGTAAAAGTATCTACTTTTTGCTCATTTGTTTCAATGCACTACACTTTATCTACAACTTCATTACACATATACAGCAAATAGGCAAGCATGGCTTTTATATCCTTAATGATTTTTTTCTCTACAGGTAGGTTTAAAAAAAATAGTGGAACAGTTTGCCCAGTAATGTGACATGTAATGCATGTACCTTGTTCTCATATTTTTTAAAATGTGTAAAATAGAGGTTCAGTAATTTTAACTCAGTATTTATCTTTTTAAAATTGTGTTGCAATTTTGTTCTTTGCACATGTAAGATAATGTATTTGTAGCCATTGTTACAAGTTTATAATGTATTTTTCTATCTTGTTTTATATGAATGCTATATGACGTTCAAAAAGAATTTTTCTTGATTGAGAAAAGGACACAAAATGCAAAATCCACAATTTTTATAACTGAAAATTGACAGTTGTTTTGCAGAACTTTATTATACTGGGTATCATCTTTCTTGGGCTTTTAGTTAGCTAATGAATGAATACTTTAGACACTTTTGGGTTTTAGTTGGGATTTTACATAGCTTGCATTTTAATTCTTTAGTTCTTAGCTGTTTATATTAACCCATAGTATTATTTTAATAAATGTTATAATACCAACCTTAGAAAAGATGAAAGATATAAGTAAAAAGATAAAATAGAAAGATGAAGCCTTCTGAGATTAGTTGTCAAGTATTGTTTTCCTTTTCAATGAACTCAGACTAAATGGGCCAGCTCTCTGCTAAGCCACCGAAAGTGTGGAGGGAATCAGCCTCCAGGGCCATGCAAATTTGTCTTTCCTACGCAGTTTGCTTAGGCATCCCTTCCCCTGACAATCTCTAATGGAGGCCAATTCCAAGTCAGCTTACTTCTCCTTACCTTTAAATTTTTCCAATGGACAATACCAGGCACTGTTTCCCCCCTCTATGTCAGATGAATAAAAACGTCTCTGTATAAAATTGCCAAAGCCCTTCTTTTTCAACTAAGGTAAAGGAGAAGGCACTTTCCATACCTCTTGGGACAGGAATTACAGAACAACTCTCTCCAAAGAGAGAGAGAATTTCTTCACAAATTCTCTTTTGACTTTACATCAGTTCAGTTCAGTCACTCAGTCCTGTCCAACTCTGTGACCCCATGGACTGCATCACCGTACATAGCTTCAATTATTTTTGACACCTACTTAGAAATTCTTGCATAGTGGGTTCTTTTAAATGAAATCTTTTTTTTTTCTTTCTAGAAATTGAGTATGGAAGAGTCATGAAGACTTTGACAATGGTTCTCAGTGTTGGCTGGATATTAGAATCACTAGAAAGTGAAAGTCACTCAGTCATGTCCAACTCTTTGCAACCCCACGGACTATACAGCCCATGGAATTCTCCAGGCCAGAATACTGGAGTGAGTAGCCTTTCCCTTTTCCAGGGCATCTTCCCAACCCAGGGATCGAACCCAGGTCTCCTGCATTGCAAGTGGTTTCTTTACCAGCTGAGCCACCAGGGAAGCCCAAGAATATTGGAGTGGGTGTCCTATCCCTTCTCCAGCAGATCTTCCCAACTCAGGAATCTAACTGGGGTCTCCTGCATTGCAAGCGGATTCTTTACCAACTGAGCTATCAGAGAAGCCCTTAGAATCACTAGAAAGGACCGTAAATATCCCCATGCCCCGAGTGTGTTAAGTCACTTCAGTAGTGTCTGACTCTTTGTGACACTATGGATTATTACCTGTCAGGCTCCTCTGTCCATGGGATTCTCCAGGCAAGAATACTGAAGTGGCTTCCCATCCCTTCCCATCCCCTCCCATCCCCCTCCCCTGGATCTTCCTGACCCAGGGATTGAACCCTCATCACTTTACATCTCCTGCATTGGTAGGCGAGTTCTTTGCTACTAGTGTTACCTGGAAAGCCCATGCCCTGGCTACACCCTGACCAATGAAGTCAGAGTCTTTGGAGGTGAGCTCCAAGCATCAGTAGTTTTTCACGCTCTCCAGGTGATTCCAATGTTCAAAGTTGAGAGCTGCTGCTTCTGTAGAACGGAGAAGGCGATGGCACCCCACTCCAGTACTCTTGCCTGGAAAATCTCATGGACGGAGGAGCCTGGTAGGCTGCAGTCCATGGGGTCGCTCAGAGTCAGACATGACTGAGTGACTTCACTTTCACTTTTCACTTTCATGCACTGGAGAAGGAAATGGCAACCCACTCCAGTGTTCTTGCCTGGAGAATCCCAGGGACGGGGGAACCTGGTGGGCTGCCGTCTATGGGGTCGCACAGAGTCGGACACGACTGCAGCGACTTAGCAGCAGCAGCATCAGCATCAGCAGCAGCTTCTGTAGAAACAAAGAATTACTTTTGGTGCTTAAATATAATTTCCACCAGCTTGCACTCTTGGTTGTGGATTTATTCAGTTCATCTAGTGCACATCTTATAAAAGCAGGCACCCCAACTCCCTTCATGTTTCAGTTGGTACATGAGTGTAGGCTGTAGCCCACAGCTGTATTTCTAGGAGCTGCCCAGAATACATGTTTTGCTTTCTTTCGATTGTTTCTGTTTTCTTTTGACCACTAAATTTTGTCTCTGAATTTTCAAGACGTGCTTCCCACCTCTTGGTTTGGAAAACCCTTTACAGCTACCTTAAACAATGCTTTGCTTCCCTCATCCACTGCCTTAGCTGAGTGACTCCTGGCCTGCTTTGTTTGATGGACTCTTTAGAATTCCACCACTGGCTGTGACCTCTCACTCCCCCTTTCCCATACCACCTCTAAGGGCCAAGACTCAGGCATCTATTTGAGCCAGATATTGTTGAAAATAATTTTTTTATATTCCATGCTTTCCACACATAATCTTACTTAATCTTCTCAATCATGCTATGAAGTGGAATATCATCCTTGTGTTGTAATGAGAATTTTCGCTTTAATAAATTCAGGTTGACAAAAGGCCAAAAAAGTCTTTACATATATTTTTTTCTCCTACAAGACAACTAAACTTTTGAAAAGTAGCTATTGTAGGATCTTGAACATACTGGGCAGTTATTAAATGCATAACTGCTTGAGGCATAGATTCTGCCCTCCAGTGCAGTGCCAAGATGTGATCTGAAGACTGGCAGGAAGGCAATATTTGGAAGCTGGTTATAAATGCAAAACTGGTTATTAAAAGCTTCCCACGTAGCTCAGTCGGTAAAGTATCTGCCTGCAATGTGGGAGACCTGGGTTCAATTCCTGGGTCGGGAAGTTCCCCTGGAGAAGGAAATGGCAATCCACTCCAATATTCTTGTCTGGAGAATCCCATAGACACAGGAAACTGGCAGGCTACAGTTCATGGGATCACAAGAGTCAGACACGATTTAGCGCTATCTTTCTTTCTTTGTTTATAAATGCAAAATCATGGGCAACACCCATGACCTACCGAATCAGGATCTTGGGGAGAAGGGGCAGGACTGTACATGTTAGTTAACAAATCCCTCCACCACCAGGTAGTAGGTTTGAAACGCTCTGCCTCTGTGACTTTCAGTCTGGTAGAGTAATGGGAGAAAAAACATTTAAAAATAAGTGTTCACAATCTAATCAGCCAAAGGCATGTGGGTGCTTCATTGCTCATTCACATGTCCGACTCTTTGCCACCCCATGGACTGTAGCCTGCCAGGCTCCTCTGTCCAGTGATGTCTTATCAGAATAAAAGAGGTGCTGCTTCACCTCACAATTTGGACTTTCTCTGTCTTCTCCTGTCCCCTATTTCTTCATCCTTTCCTCCTTTTCACTTCTGTCTGTTCAGAAATCCAGGCAGGAGTTGACTGATGTTTCACTACTTTGTGTGAGATGCTGAGCGAGCCCACAGACAGGGATCTGAAACTGTCTTCCCCCATATCATGTCCAGGAAGAAAAAGGAACTTTAGTTTGATTGGATGTAGTCAGTCCAACTCTGAGGAAGCAGAGTAGGCTTTATCAGCACGAAGCTTCACAGACAGGCATCAGCCCCACCTGGAAGCTTTTTAACTGAGTAGGTTGGGGGTGGGGCCTGAGAACTTGTTACATATGATAGTGTATGTATGTCAGCGCTACTCTCTCAGCTCATCTCACCTTCTCTGCTTCCCCTGTGTCTTTTCATTACTGAGTTGTAGTAGTTCTTTACATACTCCATGTAAAAATTCCATATTAGATACATAACTTAACAAAAATTTTCTTCCAATCTTTGAGGTCTCTTTACATTCTTCAAAGCTTCTATCACTGTTGTGGCTGTTTCCTTCATTCTTGGTCATGGTCGTCCAGTTCAGTTCAGTCGCTCAGTCCTGTCCAACTTTTTGTGACCCCATGGACTGCAGCACACCAAGCTCCCCTGTCCATTACCAAGTCCTGGAGCTTGCTCAAACTCATGTCCATCGAGTTGGTGATGTCATGCAACCATCTCATCCTCTGTTGTCTCCTCCTCCTCCTGCCTTCAATCTTTCCCAGCATCAGGGTCTTTTCTGGTGAGTTAGTTCTTCGCATCAGGTGGCCAAAGTTCTGAAGTTTCAGCTTTAGCATCAGTCCTTCCAATGAATATTCAAGACTGATTTCCTTTAGGATTGACTGGTTTGATCTCCTTGCAGTCCAAGGGACTCTCAAGAGTCTTCTCCATCACCACAGTTCAAAAGCATCAATTCTTCAGCATTCAGCTTTCTTTATAATTCAACTCTCACACTGATACATGACTACTGGAAAAACGATAGCTTTGACTAGACTTACCTTTGTCGGCAAAATAATGTCTCTGCTTTTAATATGTTGTCTAGGTTGGTCATAGCTTTTCTTCCAAGGAGCAAGCGTCTTTTAATTTCATGGCTGTAGTCACCATCTGCAATGATTTTGAAGCCCAAGAAAATAAAGTCTGTCACAGTTTCTATTGTTTTCCCATCTATTTGCCATGAAGTGATGGGACCAGATACCATGATCTTCATTTTTTGAATGCTGAGTTTTGAGTTTTAAGCCACTTTTTCACTCTCCTCTTTCACTTTCATCAAGAGGGTCCTTAGTTCTTCTTCACTTTCTGCCATAAGGGTGGTATCATCTGCATATCTGAGGTTATTGATATTTCTCCCACCAATCTTGATTCCAGGTTGTGCTTCACCAGCCCGGCATTTCGCATGATGTACTCTGCATATAAGCTAAATAAGCAAGGAGACAATATACAGCCTTGATGTACTCCTTTTCCTATTTGGAACCAGTCTGTTGTTCCATGTCCAGTTCTATCTGTTGCTTTTTGACCTGGATACAGATTTCTCAGGAGGCAGATAAGGTGGTCTGGTATTCCCATCTCTTGGTTGTACTTAGTTGTTAATATGCAACCCGCTCCCTTGAAGCTAGCTCCCTTGAAGCTCCCAGGAGCTAGTTGAGGGTCATGATTTTATTTTGTCTTATTTGGTACACTCTCAGAAACCTAGGTAATTCTTTACACATATTTGGGATTTGAGCCTAAATTCTAGGTCCTGTTATTTGAAATATTTCCAATAATATCACTAAAGCCACAAATTGTTTTTCAAACAAAGATAACCCAATTGCCTTGTATCTGGATGAAATAAATAGGTAAACACAGTTGATTCTATCCATTGATAATTGCTCCCTTTAACCAGAAAAAAATAGCATCACTATTATCAGTCAACACATTAAAAATAAGTCATATTCCAATAATTCATGTCTATGGCAGTTATTTGTAATTATGAACATATTTTCACCTAGGACCAGTGTGATAACAATGGTTCAGTTTATGAGTCTAGCACCCAAAGCCAATTAATTTTTTAAAATAATTTTATTTATTTTTATTTATTTTTGGCTATGCTGGGTCTTTGTGGCTGTGCAGGATTTTCTCTAGTTGCAGCACTTTGGCTTCTCATTGCAGTGGCTTCTCCACCATCTGAGCCACCAATGAGGACCCTTGTAGTGGATTCCCTTGTTGTGGAGCATGGGCCCTACTGTGTGTGGGCTTCAGTATTAGTGGCATGTGGTCTCAGTAGTTGTGGCTCCCGTGCTCTAGAGCACAGGCTCAATAGTTTTGGTCCACAGACTTAACTGCTCTGCGGCATGTGGGATCTCCCCAGATCAGGGATTGAATCTGTGTCTCCTGCATTGGCAGGCAGGTTCTTTACCACTGAGCCACCAGGGAAGCCCCAGTTAAGTTTCTGAGGAAATTTAGTACATCATGACAGTGACAGTGATAATCACTCAGTCTTGTCTGACTCTGTGTGACCCCCATGGACTGTAGCCTGCCAGGCTCCTCTGTCCATAGGATTCTCCAGGCAAGAATACTGGAGTGGGTTGCCATTCCCTTCTCCAGAGGATCTTCCCAACCCAGGGATCAAACCTGGGTCTCCTGAATTGCAGCAGATTCTTTACCATATGAGCCACTAGGGAAGCCCCAAGTACATCATAGGCAAAACAAAAACAAAAAAAACAAAAACAAGCAAACAAAGAAAATCCTCATGATCTGGATTGGTCTAGGAATTTAAGATTATTCATCGTGCTATTTCTTTGGAAACGTGTGTCATAGCATAAATACATGTCTCCTTTCTGTGTAAATGTGTTCTCAGTGACCTCTGGTCAGCAAGTCTGAAGTTAAAAGAACATTTGGAGCTATCAGGAGCTTTTCTTACCAACTCCAGAGTAGACCAGTTATTCCTAAGGATGGGATATGGTGAATCTGAGATCTTACCCAATTGCCAATGCCAAGAAACAGTAAACATTTGAATGTTATAAAATGATGGCCATGAGAGTTATGCAGATACATGGACAGATATTTATAATTGCAAAAATGCAGGTTCTGGTATGTTAAACAATACCACGCCCTCTCCTCAGCCATACACCCAAAAGGGAAAACAACAGCAACAGATTGTGGTAAGAAAAAAAATAGCAACACAGAGGCTAAAATGCTAATAATAACTGTGTTTGGGTTGAATTAGTGTTTCCTGCTTTTCTTTCTTCCCAATTACCTCTAGTTTGCTTAATTTATTTTGTAATAAAAATACCAGAATAATTTAGCTATACGTTATAATTTCTGCAAAAGCAGAAATCTTATTTGTCTTACATACACAGATACCATCACTACAGAGAAAACTGTGCAAAAAAAAAATCCTTAATGAATATTTGTGTTATATAAGTAATCAGTCAAAAAGCTACAAGACTGAAGAATCAGAGTTTAGAATGCAGCTATGGTAAAAGTAATTTTTCTTCCTTGCATTTTTCTCGTATGGAGTAAAGAAAGATCAGCACCATGTGAAGATGCAAAGCACCATGTAGGTTTTAAAGGTCTGTGTTGTGGAGAAAGAGTCCACAACATGAAGTAGTCTACCTTAGTGAAAGGATGTGCAGAAGTAAAAATTGTATACAAAAATCCTAATAAGTAGGCAAGTCCTACCTTGCTCAGTCTACTTTAACTTCCAGAAAGGATGAGCAAATAATGAAAGAAGAAGAGCATTTGCAGATGTCTTTAAGTTGTCTCTGTTTGCTTGCAATATCTTGAAGAACCTTGAAGTTATGATGCTTTTTTGAATCTTTTAGTAAAATTCCATGTATTCCAACACTTGTGTGTTATACTGACAACTGTAAATTTCATATATTGGTATATCTAGTCCTTGAATGTCTTTAAGGACATTCCTAGTTCTTGAAGGTCTCTAAGGAGAAAAAGAGTAGAACAGTACTGGAAAAGTTACTTGTCTTACTTTGTAACAGATCTTTTTTTCCCCCTACATACATTACCAGTATATGGTAAACATACTTACCAGTATATTTAGCCCCTGTGTTTATCTGGATTATTTTCAACTAACTTTGGTAATAATTTTGTAAGAAAGATGGTTAGAGTAGATTGCATTTTGCATTCTTTGCTGCCTGTTTCACCTTCCAGGTTTGAATGAATCATATTATATGTTAGCTTCATGTTTTTTTTTTTAGCTTCATGTTTTATATTCCTACTTAATAATACCAATGAACACAAATCTCATTAGTTTGTACTAAGGCATACTTCAAAGTGTAGCTGGCACAGAAATACAGAAATCTACTATTCTATAAATAGCAATGCTCTTCTCATGTTTTTCTACATTTGAGTCTCCCAAACATTTTTTTTTAACATTGACAGAATTCTCCAGAGATTTCAGATGTTTAGGGACAGCACAGGTTAAAGTACTATTTCCTATTTCTTTTCTAAAAGATAAACATGACCATTTATAGTTCTTAAAAAAAGTCATGTGTAAAGGATAGGGAGAACTTTATAATATGTCTCACATAAGCACCTATATTTTTGCTTCAATTTAGTTTAGAATAAAAGTGATTTTACACTTATCTCAGGGCTGACAATCATAAGAGGCTTACTATAAATCTTCAAGCTTCTGAAAGGCTGCTTTTTGGGCAACTAAAAAGTACTTCTGCAAAGAGCTGAAGCTGATGTGTGAGTGCCTTTATAGTTTTATAAACTCAAGTCATTGACATGGATTTTTGAAGAGATGAAGATATAAAATAAAGACTCTTTTGCTCAAAGATGTTTAAAAATGGAATAAGCAACCATGAATCTGGGTGTGACAAAAGTGAAGTACAAGAACTTTACTTTCAGTACTAGATAAATAGCCGTCAAGTATCACAAAATAACTGAGATATCAGAAGAATAAGAAAAAGGATTACATTATGTAATTTTATAATCCTCTAAACTATGATTCTTGCAACTCTGTAGGCGATGTAAGGTCATTGTTTTTGAATGAAGACACTGGAATTTAACATGTTCAGGAGCCTTGTTCCAGATTCCTTTGTTAGACTTCCTATTAAATATGGAGGACTGGATATTAATGTCTACAAAATGAAAGTGAAAAGGCACATGCTCACAAGGACAAAAGAAATGGATGAAGTAAAAATAATACCTTTGATGACATAAGGCAGATGGATGAGGGCATGCACTTAGTAGACCCAAGAGAGCTGGATCAGGAGGCAGTGATGGGGAAAGCCCAGAAACCACCCACTGTGTACCACAGAAACACCTAGAAGACTCAAGAGCAGACAGAACCAGCTATCTCCCAAGGTGAAGGTTAGGATGAGTCTAAAAGAAGGGGAGTATGTTTGGGAATTACCAGGATCTGACATCTCCTTCCCAATTCTGTTTGGCTGTGGTTGCCTCTCCTCAGTCCCTATAGAAGATTGGAAAAGATAAAGAAAAGAATCTCTGGCAATGGAGGTGCTTATGAACAAGGGAGATTAAGTGAAAATGTTATAACAGATATTGATTCTCTCTCCATCACCTTCCAGCCTTCATCCTCCACTCCCAATGGCTACTCAGCTAGTAGAATTTTGGAGCGGAGCTGCTAAGTTACTCAGTTCTGGGGAAGCCTTTCATACACAGAGTTAACATGAAAGATACCCCTGTTGTGCAGTGCCCAGCTTGTATAGCTATACACGAAGGCCCTGGATCAGAAGCTCCTTTGAGAAATCAGACCAGTCCAAGCACAAGGCCCAAAGATGATGCTGTCAGAGATTCACTGACTGAATGGCCCAGCCAGGCCTTCTTATAGCGAGGACAACATCTGACAAGCCCTTCCTGGAAGCAAAAATCCTTAGTGCTACTCTTTGAAAAACATTCTTCAATATGCACTTCTAGCCAGAAACCACCAGACTGAAGAAATTTCTCAAATGAAAGATAGAGACTGTAAAAAATTAGAAAAAAATACAGTATGTAGGGAGAAAATTATCATTTACAAGAGAAGGTACTATATTTGTGGAAGACAGTATTATAAGAAAATTTAGGAAACAAAAAAGACCTCTTGGAAAAGCATCTCACATTTCCTCATTATTAATATAAAGAAAGAAAATTAAAGGTACCAACTACTCATCTTATTATTTTAAATTTATTTATTGAGTACAGTTGGTTTACAATGCTGTGTTAGTTTCTTCTATACAACAGTGATTCTGTTATACACATATATACACTCTTTTCCATATTATTTTCCATTATGGTTTATCACAAGGTATTGAATATAGTTTCCTGTGCTCTACAGTAGAACCTTGTTTATCCACTCTATATATAATAGCTTACATCTGCTAATCCCAGACTCACAATCCATCCTTCTCTACCCCTCTCCCCTTGCTAACCACAAGTCTGTTCTCTATGTTTGTGAGTCTGTTTCTGTTTTTTCGGATAAGTACTTTTGTGTCATATTTTAGATTCCATATATAAGTGATGTCATGTGATATTTGTCTTTCTCTGTCTGACTTTGCTATTATGATAATCTCTGGGTCCATCTATACTGCTGCAAATGGCATTATTTCATTCTTTTTTATGGCTAACTAATAGTCCATGTGTGTTTATACCATTCAGTGTGTCGACCTCTTTGCAACCCCAAGGACTGTAGCCTGCCAGGCTCCTCCATCCATGGGATTTTCCAGGCAAGAATGCTGCACTGGGTTGCCATTTCCTTCTCCAGGGGATCGTCCTGACCCAGAAATTGAACCTGGGTCTCCAGCATTGCAGGCAGATTCTTTACCATGTGAGCCATGAGGGAAGCCCCACATTTTCTTTATCCATATATCTATCGATGGATATTTAGGTTGCTTTCATGTCTTGGCCGGAGAAGGCAATGGCAATCCACTCCAGTACTCTTGCCTGGAAAATCCCATGGACGGAGGAGCCTGGTAGGCTGTAGCCCATGGGGTCGCGAAGAGTCGGACATGACTGTCTTCACTTTCACTTTTCACTTTCATGCATTGGAGAAGGAAATGGCAACAGACTCCAGTGTTCTTGCCTGGAGAATCCCAGGGACGGGGGAGCCTGGTGGGCTGCCATCTATGGGGTCACATAGAGTTGGACACGACTGAAGCGACTTAGCAGCAGCAGCAGCAGCATGTCTTGGCTATTGTAAATAGTGCTGCTATGAAACTCATCTTACAAAACTAGAAGAGAATTACCAAAGATACTGAGAGAGCATTAATCAGGAAAAAAAATAAGAAATTAATTACCTATAAAAAATACAAAAAGGACAAAAAAATTAAAGCTGTTTTCTTGGGGGGGGGGACCCACAAACAGGAAAATTACAGTCACGATCAAAAAAATCACAAAGGACAATGAATGAGATTTAAAAGAATCCTATGAGAGGGGAAAATATTGGAGTGTGTCTGATTGTTTCACAGTAATTTTTATTAACGTGAAGGACATAATCCATTTTGAAGTTAATAGAATACAAAGCAACATGTACAGTGAGAACCCACTTTTAATACAACAAAATAAAAGCATAAATCTGCATGGAAAATGAACGAACAGTATAAACAAAGGTCATCTTTCAGTCTGGAATTATGGGCAATTTTTATAGGTTGGCTTACATGCATGAGTAATTTTTTATATTTCATTTTAAAATAAGAAAAATACTTAATGGTTACGGTAATAAAATTTTAACGAACATTAAAGAATTTAGGTCACTTAAGAGTAACTGTTTAGTGTAACATTTACAAGAAGACAATTTTATTTAATAAATTTCCCAATTTATTTTGCAGTTTTCACACCAAGATGTTTTATTTTGTAACAACATACTCGTTGCAATGTTTCCTGTTACTCACATTGCTAGGACTATGATAATACAGAAAAGTAAAGACCATTTTTTCTTTCAGTGAGATAAAGCCATTAGGGACAGACATTTGACTATTATTTTATTCTCAAAGAAACCTTTTATTATGGAAAGTTAAACATACACAACATAAAATAGTATAATGAACTCATATCTATCTTCCACAATTATCAACAAATCTTATTCTTTCTATCCATTTACCTCCAAACCCACTGGATGATTTTGAAGCAAATATCAGGCATCAAATTTTTTCATTTATAATTATTTCAGTATGGATCTCTCAAAAAATTAAGACTGTTGTTCTTAAAAGGTTAATACAATACCATTATACTACCTAAATTTAAAAAATATATATTATCAAATATCCAGTCTGTGTTCAGATTTGCTCAATAGATTCGAATTGTTTCCAATATATTTCAACTGGGACCT
Source organism: Giraffa tippelskirchi (assembly GCF_054371585.1). Taxonomy (NCBI): domain Eukaryota; kingdom Metazoa; phylum Chordata; class Mammalia; order Artiodactyla; family Giraffidae; genus Giraffa; species Giraffa tippelskirchi. Next base: position 195,594,445 of record NC_137275.1, read on the forward strand.
AAAGTTTATCTAATCCATACTTTTTTTCACTATTTCTCCTTTCACTTTCTCCTCTAATTCATTAATTTCATAATCTATCTGCAGTAGGTTGATATGTCTTCTGTGTTCACTTCTCTTTTGATAGAAGTTTAAGAGTTTCAATATTTATGCATTAGACAACTTATTGATGGCCTCGTAAGCAACCTACCTTTGTAGTTAATCTTTTTCTAAGTAAAAATTTGACTTGATAGATCCCAAGAAACTGCTTGAAAATCATACATAAAAAGGAATTTTGAAGTTTTTTCATAAAGAAAGCAATTTATAAGTTATGCATGTGTGTTGTTATTAAATGGATAATTGGACATTAGCATTTTCTCTCAGATACAGCGAAGCACCCTCCTGATTTTTCTCCTGCTTCAGTCTTAATTCTCAGAGTCCTGGGTCCTGAGTGCTTTCCTCTACTTGATCTCTAAGTGTGTGAGGCTGCTCAAACTCAATTTTGAGCTCACTTCCCTCTGGACAGCATCTTCTTATGCGATCTCAATAATTCCCATGGTTTGAAAATGACATCTTATTAATAAATTTGACTTTAAAATATTTTCAAACGGCAAATCCAAAAACAAAACAAAACAAAAACTGAATAACCAAAAACATAGTAAAAAGACAAATGACACACGGGCTTAAAAAATTCAACTTAAATTAAAAGTTAATATATAGAGCTTCTTAAGAGAAAAAAGAAAATAATCAATTCCATACACAACAGGCTAGAGATGAAGACAGATCACAGAGAAAGGTGCACATTGTCCTTAAAAAGATTTCCTACCTCACTCATAATAAGAAAATGCAAATTAAAACTATACTGAAATATCATTTTCATCACTTAGCAGTTTGGCAAAATTCTGAAACTTTGGCCACATACTGTATTGATGAGGTTATGGAAAAGGGAGCACTCCCATACATTGCTAGTTTCAGGGAAAGAACCCTTGAGGGGGGGAATTTGGCAATAGCAAAGTTACATGTGTTGCTATAAAAATTTAGCCCAAAGATATACCGGCAAAACTATGAAAAGGCATATGCACACTGCTATTCATGGTAGTATTATTTACAATGGTAAACCCCTAGAAACAACCTAAATGTCTACCAACAGAGAACTGGTTGAATAAATTATAGTATATTCACTAAGTGAAGTGAGGTGACTATCTTTATAGTTTGTCAACCCAGGACACAGCCACATTAGGAGAAGAGATACATAATAAATATACACATACATATTAAACATAAATTTATGAAAATAGATATTTGAAAGTATATAGTCTGCATTCAATTTTCTGTTACTTAAGTGTTGTAGTCTAAACAATCAGACTGTTAACAGTGGTGATTAGTAGTAACTGATAGTAGGAACAACAAATTATTGTGTGAGAAAAATATAACTAGAAATATTATATAGAGGATACTCACACATTATCTCCTAACACAGTTTATTTTTTATAACTCTTTATTACTGTATAGCAAGATACACAAAATGTAAGACTTTTTAAAGGAGAATGTAAATATGATAGAACTAACTAAATTGATATTATTGTTGTTGTTTAGTTGCTAAGTCATATCCAACTCTTTGCAATCCCATGGACTATAGCCCGTCAGGCTCCTCTGTTCATGGAATTTTCCAGGCACGTACACTGGAGTGGGTGGCATTTCCTTCTCTACAGGATCTTCCTGACCCAGGGATCAGACCATCATCTCCTGATTGGCAGGCAGATTCTCTACCACTGAGCCAGCAGGGAAGCCCAAACTGATATTACCTATACTTAATAAAATATAATGCCATGTTTCTTTTTGTCACAGAAACATGGTGATGCAGTAGGATATTATTATTTCTATTTCTTTTCTTTTTCTTTCTTTTTTTTTTTAAAGAGACATCAATGGTTAAATGGGTGGTGGGAATCTTACATGTGTGAAACAAGGTCCTGGAACACACCTCACTGTGTGCAGCTGATGGCAGGCAGGACACGGTGGCAGTCTTTGTTAGGCTCTATTTCCTTCTCAGAAAGCATTGCTCTAAACTGCCTATACCCTTTAGGATATCCTTAGCTTTTATGTAGTGGTAAACTGATGCATTCAAACATAAAGTTCACTTTGGCAGCTCTAGTTTTATCAAAATCATGTTTTACTGATTCCTGATGTCTGTAAAACATAAAGGCATCAAGTTAAATTTCCTCTCAACACAAATGTTTAAGAATGGAATACTTAAGATTTTACAATTCAAGACTTAGACTCATGGTTTCCAGCTCTCCAAAGATGCCCATCTACTCTGTGTCTACTGGAGAAGGAAATGGCAACCCACTCCAGTATTATTCCAGGGACAGAGGAGCCTGGTGGGCTCCAGTCCATGGTGTCCCAGAGTCGGACACAACTGAGAGACTCTCACTCACTCACTCACTCTGTAACTATAGACTTGTTTGGGCACACCACTACTTGTCAATCAATAGTTGTTTATTCAATATGTAGTCTGCTGCTGCTGCTGCAAAGTTGCTTCAGTTGTGTCTGACTCTGCGTGACCCCAGAGACAGCAGCCCACCGGTCTCCCCCATCCCTGGGATTCTCCAGGCAAGAACACTGGACTGGGTTGCCATTTCCTTCTCCAATGCATGAAAGTGAAAAGTCAAAGTGAAGTCGCTCGCTCAGTCTTGTCTGACTCTTAGCGACCCCATGGACTGCAGCCTACCAGGCTCCTCCATCCATGGGATTTACCAGGCAAGAGTGGGTTGCCATTTCCTTCTCCAAATATGTAGTTTACTTAATGTGTAAAATGCTTACTTTTCAACTCTATGAAGTATATGGATATCATTATAAGTTAAACCTCTCCTCAGGGAAAATGTTTTAAAAGCAGAGAGATAATTAGAACTTGTGAAAATAAATTTGAATTTCAAGTAGATTACAATTTTAGTGAAGAAATTAAGAAAATCCTGTTTCATTTGGTTACTTTGTTCTGATGATTTTTCTTTTCTTTTTAACTCTTTGTTTGAAGTTATTTTGGAAGCAGTCTAATTTTGAAAATTTGCTGTTTTGTTTCAGGTTTTTTATGTGCTATATTGGTGTTTGTCACAATCTACATATAATACTGAATAACTCAGATGAAGTTAGTTCATGCTTTCCTAGATTTCTCATGGCCTCTGTAAAGGACTGGAAAGGGTCAGTTTTCATTACAATCCCAAAGAAAGGCAATGCTAAAGAATGCTCAAACTAGTGTACAATTGCACTCATCTCACACGCTAGTAAAATAATGCTCAAAATTCTCCAAGCCAGGCTTCAGCAATACGTGAACCATGAACTTCCAGATGTTCAAGCTGGTTTTAGAAAAGGCAGAGGAACCAGAGATCAAACTGCCAACATCCGCTGGATCATCGAAAAAGCAAGAGAATTCCAGAAAAACATCTATTTCTGCTTCACTGACTATGCCAAAGCCTTTGACTGTGTGGATCACAATAAACTGTGGAAAATTCTGAAAGAGATGGGAATACCAGACCACCTGATCTGCCTCTTGAGAAACCTGTATGCAGGTCAGGAAGCAACAGTTAGAACTGGACATGGAACAACAGACTGGTTCCAAATAGGAAAAGGAGTACGTAAAGGCTATCTATTGTCACCTCGCTTATTTAGCTTATATGGAGAGTACATCATGAGAAACGCTGGGCTGGATGAAGCACAAGCTGGAATCAAGATTGCCGGGAGAAATATCAATAACTCTGATATGCAGATGACACCATTCTTATGGCAGAAAGTAAAGAAAAACTAAAGAGCCTCTTGATGAAAGTGAAAGAGGAGGGTGAAAAAGTTGGCTTAAAGGTCAACATTCAGAAAACTAAGATCATGGCATCCGGTCCCATCACTTCTTGGCAAATAGATGGGGAAACAGTGGCTGACTTTATTTTGGGGCTCCAAAATCACTGCAGATGGTGACTGCAGCCATGAAATTAAAAGATGCTTACTCCTTTGAAGAAAAGTTATGACCAACCTAGACAGCATACTAAAAAGCAGAGACATTACTCTGTCAACAAAGGTCCGTCTAGTCAAGGCTATGGTTTTTCTAGTAGTCATGTATGGATGTGAGAGTTGGACTATAAAGAAAGATGAGCACTGAAAAATTGACGCTTTTGAACTGTGGCGTTGGAGAAGACTCTTGAGAGTCCCTTGGACTGCAAGGAGATCCAACCAGTCCATCCTAAAGGAAGTCAGTCCTGGGTGTTCATTGGAAGGACTGATGTTGAAGCTGAAACTCCAATGTTTTGGCTACCTGATGCGAAGAGCGTACTCATTTGAAAAGACCCTGATGTTGGGAAAGATTGAAGGCAGGAGGAGAAGGAGACGACATTGGATAAGATGGTTAGATGGCATCACCAACTCAATGGACATGAGTTTGGGTAAACTCTGGGAGTTGGTGATGGACAGGGAGGCCTGGCCCGCGGTTCTTGGGGTCGCAAAGAGTCGGACGCAACTGAGTGACTGAACTGAACTGAACTGAACTGTAAAGATCATCAGATGTTTTTGGAGAAACAACATAAATTTCTGTTTTATTGTAATTCTTTTCTATATTCTCATCCTCAGTGTATTTAGTGAGTACCCATTACATGTCAACCACTGCTTTTAATGGTAGGGATACAACTTTGTTCAAAATAGGCAAAGCTCCTGCCCTTAGGAAACATTATTCTATATGAGACACAAAGATGTATTTTTTTGTTTTTAAAATCAACTTCATTGAGGTTTGATTTGCACAAAGTAAAATGCACATGTTGTAAGTAAGTGTACTTAAATGAACTTTTACAAGTGAATTCAGCCATATAACCACCATCATAATCAAGATACAGAATGTTTCCAACACCTCAAATCACCTAGCCTTATTCCAATTAATTCCTCCTTGATACCCACCTCCACTCCTGGCGCTCACTGTTCTGTTTTGTCACGATAGATTACATGTCTTTTCTAGAATTTCATATAAATGCAATCACACTGTGTTGCTCATACTCTGATATCCTTTGCTCAGAATAATGTTTTACAAGATTCACATATTTGCATGTCAAGTAGTCGTCCTTGTTTGTCGCTAATTACTATTCACTATATGGATAATTACATATCATTGTATGGGTATGCCACAATTTGTTTATCCATTCATCAGTTGATGAACATTGGGGTTGCTTCCAGTTTTTGATCATTAAAAATAATGCTATGAAAATTAATGTACAAATTTTTGCATGGGCACATTTTCATTCCTAATTAAATACCTAGGAGTGGAATTGCTGGATCATGTAAATACATGATTGATTTTATAATAAAAGATGGACTGTTTACCAAAATTTTTGTACCATTTGGGATTCCCATCAGCAATATATGAGAGGTCCTGCTGATCCGTGTTGTATCATATTTTAAATTTTGTCCATCTTAATGGCTGCCTGTGTGTGTGCTCAGTCTTGTCCGACTCTGCAACCCCATGGACTGTAGACCACCAGGCTTCTCTGTCCGTGTATTTCCCAGACAGGAATATTGGAGTAGGTTGCCATTTCGTCCTCCAGGGGATCTTCCCCACCTAGGGATCAAACTCCCATCTCCTGCATTGGCAGGAGGATATCACTGAGCCACCTGGGATTACCTCTTAATGACTATTAGTGGTAAAGTTGTGTTTTGTTTCCTACCCGTACTAGTCACTAATGTAACCCCACTTTAAAACCAATCATTTTATTAAATTTAGGAAAACGCTAAACCAAAGGTCTAAAAAAAACAGCTTGATTCTGCTGTATTTTGTTTCCATTTTTCCTCTCGAAATCCCCAGACTTTCTAGGAAACATAAAGCCGGTGTCAAGCAGCAGAGCTGGGGTCTTCATTCAAGGACCCAACCTCTAGGATCTGCGCACACTTCCATCCTTTCCTCACTCCTTCCTGTCACCTTTCTAAGAATTTCCCAGGTAGCCGTGCGGGGCGAGGAGGGGCGGGCTTTGGGGGCCCCAGGCTCCGCCCCTTGCTAGGACCCACCCATTACCCAGGATGCGGCAGCAGGGTGGAGAAGGAATGTAGCTTCCGGTCTCGCGATCTGCTCTAATCCCGCGAGATGAGAAGATGGCCTCCAACGGCCAAATGCTGGCGGTGGCCAGGAAGGGGGTGTGGCCGAGGAGCGCTAAGTCCTCAGGCGAGAGGGAGAGGAGGCGGGGTCGCGCGCACCAGGCGTGCGCATGCGCGCACGAGGCCGGTCAGGCAGGGCAGAGAGGGGAGGGGGCGCCGGTGGCGGCCGAGGAGGTGTCGTTATTTCCGCGATCTGGACGGTGTGTGGCGGCGCGGGTGGCCACGAGAGACGTAGGTAGGGACCGCGGTGCAGAGCCATTGAGACTTCCTTCCTCCCGTGCCTTAGAGCCACAGTCCCCCGCGCGTGTGGCGGACCCTGGGGAGGCCAGGTCACCCTGCGGCCCCGGCCCTCCCGCCGCGCTTCAGGTAGGAGCTTCGGGCTTACTCGTGCCCGCTCCCGCCGAGGCCCTGCCCTTAGCTGGTGTTACCTGGGCGACGACCTGGTACCACCCGTCCTCGCGCGCGGCGACAGCCCTGTCCTGGCTGCCGTGCCCGTGGAGCCGGGGCCCGGCCGGGCTGACCAGTTTGGGCGGGTCCCCTCTTCAGGTGCTCACCCGCCCTGGGCCGGCGGTACGCTCCCTCACGCAATGCCCCCACCCCCACCCCCACCCCTCGGACTGTCTGTGCGGGGGTCCGGCCGGGTCGGGATAGGTTCTCCCTGTGAGCTCCGGACAGATGAGGGACCATCTTGACTCGAATAGTTGCAGCATGGGGTCTTGGACTTCGAGAGGGGACCTTGAAGAGTGCCTTGGTTATTTGTGGCCACTGTTAAAAGTTGGAAGGTCTGGAGTTGGTTCTTTTTGGTGGGATGGTTTGTGATTTTACTTCTCAAATAGGCACAGTGATTATGAGTGCTGGTAGGTGATGGGCTATTGTTAAATGAGCAGCAGCAGTGTTAATTAACGTGAGATTTAATTGCATTAAGGTAGTTTTTCACAGTGCTGTCCTCAAACTAAGACGATCTCCGCTTCAACAGTTTAGTAAGAGTTTCATCCAATACTTAAACACACATGGTTTGCAAATACTCTTGCCCTGAAAGCTGCATCCTCTCTCTTACGGTAATATTAATTTTATAGGCGTAATGGTTATGAAAGCTTCTGTAGAAGATGATGATTCAGGATGGGAGCTCGGTATACCAGAAAAGATGGAAAAAAGCAATACAAACTGGGTGGACATAACCCAAGATTTTGAAGAAGCTTGTCGAGGTGAGTTTGAATTTTTTTTTTTTTTTGAGTTTGAATTTTTGAATTAGAAGTTCAGAATTTGAGAAAGGGTATAATAAAAATGTGGATTGTGATCTTTAAACTATCTCAATAAATGGGAAAAAAGTCAACATGTAAGTGTGGTTTATTGAGTTACCACACTTACTCATTCTCTCTCCTCTGATTTTAACTTTCATTTAAAACTAGTTTTTATAGATATTGCATTAAATACAGATGTTGAGGCAGTTTCTTCTGTTAAAATTTTCTAACTTTAACAGGTTAGAGTGCACATAGCAATAATTTCAAATTGGAAATACGAATTCTGTCGCCCTAAAGACGGGAGTATTATTGTATATTTGAGGTTTGAAAATAATTGGATCGTGTCATTCCCTGCTTAAGATCCTCCAGTGGCTTCCTGTTGTATGCAAAATAAAATTCACACTTCTTCCCTACAGCCTATATGATCTGGTGCCTGCCTCAGACTTTTTGTACCATTGCTTCACTAGGCTCATTATGTTTAGTCATGAGGTCCATATCTCTTTAAACACACCAGGGTTATGTCCGCAGGTCTTCAGGTAGCTGGCTCCTTCCTGACCACTTAAATGTTACCATTCCAGTGAGCTCTCAAAACAGCCAACCTAAGCAGATTTATCCCCTCATTCTCTTCTGTCCATCTCCACCCCAGTTGAATCCCAGTTTATGTTCTTTGTAGTACTTGTCTACTGTGAGAAACCATCATTTTCAATTATTGTTTACTGTTAGCCTCACCCACTGAAATAATAAGGTCTGTGAGTGCGGAAATAATCATAGTACACAGAACAGTGCCTGGCACTTAGTAAGTTCAGTAAATGCTTGTGTATAAATGACTGGAACAGAAAGAGCCTTGGAGAGGGAGAGAAGGAAAATAAGAGAAAAGAACAAATGGTAGAGGCCTTGAACTTTAAGAGAGGATGAGATCAAGAACACTGGGGCCCCCAGTGTAGAGAAATTAACCTCAGGAAAAGAATGAATGATAAGATGGTGAAGATACAGGTGTGTTTCTAAGTGGGTGGGGAGGAATGGTGGAGGGATTCACAGATGATGGCTTCTATTTTCTTAGTGAACAGAGAGGTTGGGCTTTTAGTGATGGTGGAGTGTATTTAGAATATTGCTCTTAACAAGATGAGTAAAGACTTGGAACTGCAGATGGAAAGGGAGCCAGCTGAGTATAATCACAGGGATAAATCATGTGCTTACTCTTCAACTGTTTTGAAATACATGTCCCGTTAAAGTACACCTAAATGAGATAGTGGAAAAAACATTAGACTGCGAGTTGGGTGACTGCCCGTATATGTTTGTCTAAGAGAGAGAGAAATGTAGATTACTATGTAGCTTTTGTGCTCAGTGTTCTTCGACTAGTAAGTGGATCACAGCTATAATCTTACGCTGATTTTAAGTGATCTGTATTAGAGGACTGTCATTATGAACCTAAATGAGAAAGGTTTTATGAAGTAAATATGGCCTGAGTTACTTCCCTGGTGGCTCAGATGGTAAAGTGCCTGCAATGCAGGAGACCCGGGTTTGATCCCTGGGTTGGGAAGGTCCCCTGGAGAAGAAAATGGCAACCCACTCTAGTACTCTTGCCTGGAAAATTCCATGGACTGAGGAGCCTGGTAGGCTACAGTCCATGGGGTCACAAAGAGTTGGACACAACTGAGTGACTTCACTTTCACATGGCCTGAGTTGGGCTGTGAAGGAGTGGTCAAAATTCTGTTAAGTGAATGTGAGGGAATTACTCTAAACTGAGATTTTTATGTTTAAGGAACAGTGAATAACTCTGCTTCTTCTGGGAAGGAACTTTGAGTAGGACATGTGGTTTGATACCTGCTTCAGTGTCAATTGAGAGAGGGTGGCATTTTATTTTGTTGCCAGCATCAAACTATCCTATTAATTCCCCCATAATTAGCCCTTATACGGTCTCAGGTGGCTCAAATGAGAGGTATACTTCTTGAAACTAAAAAGTTGACATAGAATTAAACTTTAGTATGATTTTAGGACTAAAGGCTATTAGCAGTCCTGAGCCCATGGTATTAATAATTTGTTTAACTGTTGCAGTGGTTTCTCTTTGGTAAAAGTGTGATAGCATTTGGCTAGACTTTTGTGATTCGGGGGTGGTGGGGAGTACTATAAAATACTCTGTCTACTGATGACAGCATTTTTCATGCACATTTCTACTTATTCTTTTAGTGGCTCTTTAAAATCCTCAAATTCTAACTTTAATTATTTCTTTTATTTCCTTTTGGTCAAATGGCACACATTCCTACCACATTTCCTATAAATGACATTGAGTCTTTTTTTTCTTTTCCAAAGTATTTTGAATGTATAGTGTCATCACTATTATTTTGTGTAATATGTGTAATATATCATTCGTCTAAATAACACCTCCGAGCTTTACTTCTCTGGGAAATCTTGCCTAATTCAAACCATTTCATTTTGTTACCTGTAAAGCCTTTGCTTTTTATTTCCATTTTGTTGTCTATATTTAGGTACTTTCTGAATTACAAAGTCACAACTTAGAAATTTCACTTAAAAAACATGAAGATCATACAAAATACACTGCTGCTGCAGCTTCTGACTGCAAGATTCCCTTCCACACTCATTCTGGAGAGCCAGCAACCTCTCCTGGAATGATGACACCATCATGTGTCTAGAGCTCAGAGGTAATCCAGAGTCAGCTATCATAACTTTCATTCTTTTTAAACTCTAGTTTAGGAGGATATGGGCCCATCCTCTCACTTGTTTTCTTTTCTCTTCAGTGACTTAGTTCATTCTTCCTTCATCAATCTTTATAACAGATATCACTGTTTAGGTTGGCTTCCCTGGTGTCTCAGATGGTAAAGAATCTGCCTGCTGTGCAGGAGAGCTGCGTTTGATCTCTGGGTTGGGAAGAACCCCTTGAGAAGTAAATGGCAACATACTACAGTATTTTTGCCTGGAGAATCCATGGACGGGGAGCCTGGCAGACTACAGTCAATGGGGTTGCGAAGAGTTAGACACAAGTGAACAACACTTTTACTTTCATCACTGTTTAGGACTCCCTTTATCCATCCAGTTTCTTTAGGTCTTGCCTAGTACTTTCAGGGAGAAGGCAATGGCACCCCACTCCAGTCCTCTTGCCTGGAAAATCCCATGGACGGAGGAGCCTGGTAGGCTACAGTCCATGGGGTTGCTAAGAGTCGGACACGACTAAGCAACTTCACTTTCACTTTTCCCTTTCATGCACTGGAGAAGGAAATGGCAACCCACTCCAGTATTCTTGCCTGGAGAATCCTAGGGACGGCAGAGCCTGGTGAGCTGCCGTCCCTGGGGTCGCACAGAGTCGGACACGACTGAAGCGACTTAGCAGCAGCAGCAGCAGTAGTACTTTCAGAAAACTTTTGTTGTTTTCTGTTCCCTCATTTAAAATCTAGGATGCTTTGGATGGGAGGGGAAGGAGGGGAGTTTGGGGGAGAATAGATATGTGTATATTTACGGCTGAGTCCCTTCGCACTTCACCTGAAACTGTCATAACGTTGTAAATCATCTACACCCCAATACAAAATGTTAAAAGGAAAAATCTAGGATGCTTAAGCCTCTTACTTCTCTTCTTTTCTGTTCTGTCTTCTCTTACCCAGAACAATGTATTTGTTTTTAAGAATAAATGATATTCTAAGGCCATGTTTCTTCATACCAGAGACTGTCTGGATCTCGTACTTATAAGTTTGAGAACCTGTGTTATATATGAGTGATTGCCTGGAACCAGCAGAATTATGAACACAAGCCACTGTAGCAATACTTGATTATGCTATCATCTGTTCAGTTTGGAATTTGTTTCTGTAATCTTTTAAACAATCACAATAAACTATGGAAAATTCTTAAAGAGATGGGAATACCAGACCACCTTACCTGCTTCAAGAGAAACCTGTATACAGGTCAAGAAGCAACAGTTAGAACTGGACATGGAACAACAGACTGGTTCAAAGTTGGGAAAGGAGTATGTCAAGGCTGTATGTTGTCACCTTGCTTATTTAACTTACATGCAGATTACGTCACGCGAAATATCTGACTGAATGAAGCAAAAACTGGAATCAAGATTGCAAGGAGAAATACCAATAGCCTCAGATATGTAGATGATACCACCCTTATGTCTGAAAGCGAAGAAGAGCTAAAGAGCCTGTTAATAAAAGTTAAAGAGGAGAGTGAAAAAGTTGGCTTAAAACTCAACATTGAAAAAACTAAGGTCATAGAATCTGGTCCATCACTTCATGGCAAATAGATGAGGAAACAATGGAAACAGTGACAGACTTTATTTTCTTGGGTCTCCAAAATCACTGCAGCCATGAAATTAAAAGACTTTAATTGCTCCTTGGAAGAAAAGCTATAACCAACCTAGACAGCATATTAAAAAACAGAGATATTACTTTGCCAACAAAGGTCTGTGTAGTCAAGGCTATGGTTTTTCCAGTAGTCATGTATGGATGTGAGAGTTGAACCATAAAGAAAGCTGAGTGCCAAAGAATTGATGGTTTTGAACTGTTGTGTTGGAGAAGACTTCTGAGAGTCCCTTGGACTGCAAGGAGATCCAACCAATCAATCCTAAAGGAAATCAGTCTTGAATATTCATTGGAAGGACTGATGCTGAAGCTCCAATACTTTGGCCACCTGATGTGAAAAACTGACTCATTGGAAAAGACCCTGATGCTGGGAAAGATAGAAAGCAGGAGAGGAAGAGAACGACAGGATGAGATGGCATCTCTGACTTGGACACGAGTTTGAGCAAGCTCGAGGAGTTGGTGATGGACAGGGAATCCTGGTGTGCTGCAGTCCATGGGGTCGCAAAGAGTCAGACACGACTGAGTGAACTGAACTGATTATTTTAAAAAGATTGCCTTTGAACCGATTACATAGCATTTAACAGTAATTATAAAAAGTAGATTTTTGATAAAACTTTAATGGACTTTCATTCCACCCCCTCAATTCATGAATGCTAGTTTCAGAATCTTTATTCTATGTGTTTGCTGCTTGTTGCAACCATTTTATTCTAGGAGGAAAAGTTGAACACAAATTCTCCTGGTGAAAGATCAGGGCAGCCTATAAAATATTTCTAAAGTGATTTTGGTTTGGGAAATGAAAATTATGTTTTCTCTGTTCCATACTATTAAGATTGTGTTTAGTGGCGGGGCATGGGTGGGTGAGCAGCACTGGTAATTGTGGAGGACTCTTGTTCTCCACCAGGGGTGATTTTTGCCCTGGAGGGGACATTTGCCAATGTCTTGAGACATGTTTGGTTAGTCACATAACCCACTCCAGTATTCTTGCCTGGAAAATTCCATGGACAGAGGAACCTGGCTGGCTGCGATCCATGGGGTCACACAGCGTTGGGTGTGACTGAGCACAGCATAGCACAGCATAACTAGTGCGTACACATTAAGGATGCTGCTAATCATGTGATGCACAGAATAACCCCCACAGAAAAGTAATTTTTCTGCCCAAGATATCCATAGTGCTGCTTAGTTCAGTCTGTTTAGGTTACTTTCAAGAATGTTCAGCTATTGTTTAATCTCTTTGACCTTGGATTTTTTTAAGGAAAGGAGCATGTGGATGTCATAAGACTAACAACAACTAGCATTAAATAGCACACAGTAGAAAGGAGTGGGAACTTTGTTGCATTTTAAAGGCTCTTTTTACTAGATTTGCCTGTTAATCTTGTACTGTGTATCCTGCTTTATCTTAGGAGCTTTGGTCAATAGAAAAAGTGTCCTCAGAAGTCATCACTTTCCCAGCTTTTAACTGGTTATTTTAGTAATCATGATCCTAGATAGCATGCTTTTATTGCTATTTCTTGATACCCCCATTCCTTTTTGGGCATTGTCTGTGGACTCCCCGCGCCCCCCATGTAGTTATAGCTATGCAAATATTATTCATAGCTGACCCCAAAAGTAAAATTGTTGCTTTTCCCTTCCTACCCAGGTCTGTTTTACGCAAAAAGTGTTTGCTCAAAAGATGGTACTTTCATTAATTCTACTTTACGCTGTTCATCAGTTGTCTGAATCTTCTAACACATTCAGACGTCCTATTGCTTTAAATCGCCATAAATTTCTTTTCAAGCCTCTTACTTCTCTCCAGTCTGTATTTCTTGCCTTTTATGCCTGGTATAATCCTGAGATCTTGCTGAATCATCAGCTTGGGGTTTGTTACTTTTCTCCCTGGTTTTGATTAGACATCTTGAATATCTTTCTGAGTAAAGCACATGAGAGATACAGTTTTTTGAGGCTCTGAATGTCTGAAATGTCTTTGTTCTATCCTTCCACTTTATTGATAATCCATCTGGGAGTGTGTGAGAATTTTGAGGGTATTGCTCAAATGTCTGATACTCTGATTACTGAACCTTCATATGTAACCTTTTAGAATCTTCTTTTTGTTCCTCATGTCCACAGCCTTCACAGTGGTGTGCTTTGTTTGATGACGCTTGAGCACTTTCACTCTGATCTTTCAGTTCTGGGGAATTTTCTTGAATTACTCTATTTCTTGTTTTTTCCATATTCACATTATGGAGTACTTTTTGCTGTCAAATGCTCTACCTCTGAGCTATAGCCCCTAGTATTTACTTTTGGGATATTGGAAGGTCTGTTTTTTTTAATCCTTTGTTGCCTGTTTTCCATCTCTTTGTATTTTTCCCTGATGCTAAATGTTTGTTTCCCCCCCAAATCATGTGTTGAAAACTAATGCCCACACACAATGTGGTGGTATTAAGAAGTGGGGCCTTTGAGAGGTGCTTAGGTCATCAAAGTGGAGCCCACATGATTGGGATTAATACTCCTGTGAAAGAGACCCCACAGAGCCCCTTCCTGATCCCTTCCACCATGTGTTCAGTTCAGTTGCTCAGTCATGTCCGAATCTTTACAAACCCATGGACTGCAGCTTGCCAGGCCTCCCTGTCCATCACCAACTCCCGGAGTTTACTCAAACTCATGTCCGTTGAGTCGGTGGAGCCATCAAGCCATCTCACCCTCTGTTGTCCCCTTCTCCTCCACCTTCAATCTTTCCCAGCGTCAGGGTCACTTCCGATGAGTCAGTTCTTCACATCAAGTGGCCAAAGTATTGGAGTTTCAGCTTCAGTCTTCCAATGAACATTCAGGACTGATTTCCTTTAGGATGGACTGGTTGGATCTCCTTGCTGTCCAAGGGACTCTCAAGAGTCTTTTCCAACACCACACTTCAAAAGCATCAATTCTTTGGCTCTCAGCTTTCTTTATAGTCTAACTCTCACATCCATACATGACTACTAGAAAAACCATAGCTTTGAGTAGACGGACCTTTGTTGGCAAAGTAATGCCTCTACTTTTTAATCTGCTGTCTAGGTTAGTCATAACTTTTCTTCCAAGGAGCAAGTCTGTTTTAATTTCATGGCTGCAGTCACCATCTGCAGTGATTTTGGAGCCCCCCAAAATAAAGTCTGTCACTGTTTCCACTGTTTCCCCATCTATTTGCCATGAAGTGATGGGACTGGATGCCATGATCTTAGTTTTCTGAATGTTGAGCTTTAAGCCAACTTTTGCACTCTCCTTTTTCACTTTCTTCAAGAGGCTCTTTAGTTCTTCTTCGCTTTCTGCCATAGGGTGGTGTCATCTGCGTATCTGAGGTTATTGATATTTCTCCCAGCAATCTTGATTCCAGGCTTGTGCTTCCTCCAGCCCAGTGTTTCTCATGATGTACTCTGCATATAAGTTAAATAAGCACAGTGACAGTATACAGCCTTGACATACTCCTTTCCGTATTTGGAACCAGTCTTGTTCCATGTCCAGTTCTAACTGTTGCTTCCTGACCTGCATACAGGTTTCTCAAGAGGCAGGTCAGGTGGTCTGATATTCCCATCTCTTAAGAATTTTCCACAGTTTGTTGTGATCCACACAGTTAAAGGCTTTGGCATAGTCAATAAAGCAGAAATAGATGTTTTTCTGGAACTCTCTTGCTTTTTCAATGATCCAGTGGATGTTGGCAGTTTGATCTCTGGTTCCTCTCCCTTTTCTAAAACCAGCTTGAACATCTGGAAGTTCACAGTTCATGTATTGCTGAAGCCTGGCTTGGAGAATTTTGAGCATTACTTCACTAGTGTGTGAAATGAGTGCAAACTGTGTGGTAGTTTAAGCATTCTTTGGCATTGCCTTCCTTTGAGATTGGAATGAAAACTGACCTTTTCCAGTCCTGTGGCCACTGCTGAGTTTTCCATGTTTGCTGGCATACTGAACGCAGCACTTTCACAGCATCATCTTTTAGGATTTGAAATAACTCAACTGAAATTCCATCACCTCCACTAGCTTTGTTCATAGTGATGCTTCCTAAGGCCCACTTGACTTCTTACTCCAGGATGTCTGGCTCTAGGTGAGTGATCACACCATTGTGATTATCTGGGTCGTGAAGATCTTTTTTGTATAGTTCTTCTGTGTATTCTTGCCACCTCTTCTTAATATCTTCTGCTTCTGTTAGGTCCCTACCATTTCTTTCCTTTATTGTGCCCATCTTTGCATGAAATGTTCCCTTGGTATCTCTAATTTTCTTGAAGAGATCTCTAGTCTTTCCCATTCTATTGTTTCCTCTATTTCTTTGCATTGATCCCTGAAAGGCTTTCTTATCTCTCCTTGCTATTCTTTGAAACTCTGCATTCAAATGGATATATCTTTCCTTTTCTCCTTTGCCTTCACTTCTCCACCATGTGAGGTTAAAAAGAAGGCCATCTAGGAAGTGGGTCCTTACCAGTCACTGAGTCTGCTGGTTCCCTGATTTTGAACTTCCCAGGGTCGAGAACTGTGAGAAATAAAATTTGTTGTTCACAGATCACCCGATATATGGTATTTTGGTTTTAGCAGCTGAATGGAGTTAAAAGATTTTGAATTTAATTTTTTTTTTTCTGCTGGAATGTTTTTTAATTTCTACTGTTTTTCTTTTCCCCTCTGAATCTCTCTCTCTCTCTTTTTTTGGATATCTCTTCTTAAATAAAAGTAAAATGTCTTGGTTTTGTTTCAGGGTTGCACTGTTTTATCTCTAAGGATAACAATGGTTCTTTTGAAATTTTGTTTCTCTACATAGTGTCTTTCCTCCAACTTGCCGCTTTAAGTTCGTTTTCTTTGGTTTTATCTTCTGTGTTAGAGGATTACTTCAGGTACCTGAGAATCCTTTGTTGTCTAAGGGGCCAAAAAGCCAACTTGAAGTTTTGAGCAGGACTCTTCTGCTGTGCATGTCAGCGTCAGGTGATCTGACTTGGTTTTTGTGTTGGAGAACCCGTGGTGTCAGTTATTTAGTTCCTTCCTCTTGGAAAGATTATATTCTGTAGATAAAATTATCTGCTTGAGGTTGGAGATTTAACTGTATGTTAAATAGGGGAGAATTCTGGAGTTGTCCATGTGTTCACTTAATGCCCCTTCTTTCCAGTACTGAACCCTAGCCTTCAGATAACCTGTCCTGGAGATTTTTTGGTTTGCCTCTTTCAAAGAAAATCTTCAGTATTACCCAAGGTGAGGGGAGGGGTAGTTATCCTGATCTGTACATTAGGGCAAGGCTTTGGGCCATCTGATGGCTCAATCCTCCACATTTCAGCCTGTCTTTATCCTCACTTTCAGGGATGAGTGATAAATCAGGTTGGTTTTGGCTTTCTCCACTGCTGGTAGCTCAGATGGTAAAGGATCTGTTTGCAGTGCGGGAGACCTGAGTTCGGTCCCTGTGTCAAGAAGTTCCCCTGGAGAAGGAAATGGCAACCCACTCCAGTATTCTTTCCTAGAGAATTCCATGGGCAGAGGAGCCTGGTGGGCCATAGTCCCTGGATAGCAAAAAGTCGGACATGACTGAGTGACTCAGCTTCACACTTCACTGCTGGTTTTATTTTTCTCCTGTTTGCTAAGAAATTACTTGTCTTTCTGTTTCCTAGTTTCGTTAATTTTGTTGTATTATTTTTGCAACAATTAGTTTTCTTCTTCCTTAAGGTTCATAATTTTCTTAAAAAAATTTTTTTTTTACTTTAATGAAATAAAATTTCAGGAGGGAATTAAAGATTGTTGCATGTGTGTCATCAAGACAGTATGGTACTGGCACAAAGATAGAAATATAGATCAATGGAACAAAATAGAAAGCCCAGAGATAAACCCACGCACATATGGACACCTTATCTTCGACAAAGGAGGCAAGAATATACAATGGAGAAAAGACAATCTCTTTAACAAGTGGTGCTGGGAAAACTGGTCAACCACTTGTAAAAGAATGAAACTAGAACACTTCCTAACACCGTACACAAAAATAAACTCAAAATGGATTAAAGATCTAAACGTAAGACCAGAAACTATAAAACTCCTAGAGGAAAACATAGGCAAAACACTCTCTGACATAAATCACAGCAGGATCCTCCATGACCCACCTCCCAGAATATTGGAAATAAAAGCAAAAATAAACAAATGGGACCTAATTAAAATTAAAAGCTTTTGCACAACAAAGGAAACTATAAGCAAGGTGAAAAGACAGCCTTCAGAATGGGAGAAAATAATAGCAAATGAAGCAACAGACAAACAATTAATCTCAAAAATATGCAAGCAACTGCTGCAGCTGAATTCCAGAAAAATAAACGACCCAATCAAAAAATGGGCCAAAGAACTAAACAGACATTTCGCCAAAGAAGACATACAGATGGCTAACAAACACATGAAAACATGCTCAACATCACTCATTATTAGAGAAATGCAAATCAAAACCTCAATGAGGTATCATTTCACACCAGTCAGAATGGCTGCTATCCAAAAGTCTACAAGCAATAAATGCTGGAGAGGGTGTGGAGAAAAGGGAACCCTCTTACACTGTTGGTGGGAATGCAAACTAGTACAGCCACTATGGAGAACAGTGTGGAGATTCCTTAAAAAACTGGGAATAGAACTGCCATATGACCCAGCAATCCCTCTGCTGGGCATATACACCGAGGAAACCAGAATTGAAAGAGACACCTGTACCCCAATGTTCATCGCAGCACTGTTTACAATAGCCAGGACGTGGAAGCAACCTAGATGTCCATCAGCAGACGAATGGATAAGGAAGCTGTGGTACATATACACAATGGAATATTACTCAGCCATTAAAAAAAATACATTTGAATCGGTTCTACTGAGATGGATGAAACTGGAGCCCATTATACAGAGTGAAGTAAGCCAGAAAGAAAAACAACAATACAGTATACTAATGCATATATATGGAATTTGAAAGATGGTAACGATAACCCTATATGCGAGTCAGAATAAGAGACACAGAAGCATGGAACAATTTTATGGACTCTGAGGGAGAAGGTGAGGGTGGGACGTTCTGGGAGAATAGCACTGAAACATGTATATTATCGTATGTGAAACAGAACACCATTCCATGTTCGATGCATGAGACAAGGGCTCAGGGCCGGGGCAATGGGATGACCCAGAGGGATGGGATGGGGAGGGAGGTGGGTGGGGGGTCCAGGAAGGGGAACACATGTAAACCCATGGCTGATTCATGTCAATGTATGGCAAAAACTATTACAATATTGTAAAGTAATTAGCCCCCAACTAAAATAAATAAATTTATTAAAAAAAAAAAAAATAAAGATTGTTGCATGTGTTCATTGGCCACCCTTACCCCAGGGGTAAACTTTAATTCATCTGTTAATTATTACTGTATAATGATACTGGAGTCCAGCTATGTCATAGATTCAGTAGGGCCTTCATAGTGAAGAAAGCAGCAAATTTAACCATCCTTTATAATGTTATGTGTAGACTATTCAGAGATCTGTAACTTCAGTTTACAAATTACGTTCTCATTTGTAAGATGGTAAAATGTCAAAGAGTTGCATGTTTTTCTCATCCTGTTAGATTACTTTTTTCCAGGAGAATGAATATATGCTTCAAGTGCTTAGTACTACTGCAAATCTAAACTCCAGCTACAAGTTATAGTTCATTGTTCATTTCCAAAGCAATGGGGACGATGTCCTAAGGAACTTCACAGAGTCATCGAGTGCAACTCTTCATTTTTCAGATGATGAACTCAGTGTCCAGAGTGATCTACTTTCTCCTAGGTTTCTGGAGTGTTCAGTGAAGCTCTTTGGTACCCAACTCTACCCTAAAGTTTATGATAAATTATTATAGCAGTTCTCAAATTTTTTGGCATCAGGACTCCTTTATATTCTTAAAGAATCCACCTGCCAATGCAAGACACACAAGTTCGATCCTGGGTCAAAAACAGTCCCCTGGAGAAAAGAATGGCATTCACTCTAGTATTTTTGCATGGAAAATCCATGGACAGAAGAGCCTGGTGGGATACAGTCCACAGGGTTACAAAGAGTCAGCCATGACTGAGCAAGCAAGCACATGTGCTTTTTTTAAAAAGTATTGTTTATGTGTGCTATATGTATATTGATGTTTATTAGAATTTAAAACTGAGAAATTTTTAAAATATTTATTTGAAAATGATAAACCCTTTGCATGTTAGCATAACATTTCTAAAATGAAAAATGTACTTTTCAAAACAAAGGACAACTTTGAAGAGTGGCATTATTTTATACTTTTGAAAATCTCTGATGTAGGCATAATAGAGGGCACCTGAATTCCATACCGGCTTCTCATTCAATCTATTGCCACATGTTGTTTTGGTTGAAACATTACAAGTAAATCTAGCATCACAAAATATGTAGTTAAAAGACTGGGGAACTTTTTAGGCAATTGTGGATATTTGCTACTACACCAAAACTTTTAACAGGTGATAGTTTCTTAAAGATTAGTTTGCAGTGTGGAATCTGAAAGCCTATCAGTGGACCTTTCATGCTCTGTTACATAAAGTATATTTGCCTGTCTAGAACTTTGAATGGATCTTTTATCCATGCCTAATTTTTTTTACAGAGGAGAGTGAAAAAGTTGGCTTAAAGCTCAACATTCAGAAAACTAAGATCATGGCATTTGGTCCCATCACTTCATGGGAAGTAGATGGGGAAACAGTGGAAACAGTGTCAGACTTTATTTCTGGGGGCTCCAAAATCATTGCAGATGGTGATTGCAGCCATGAAATTAAAAGACACTCCTTGGAAGGAAAGTTATGACCAACCTAGATAGCATATATTAAAAAACAGACATTACTTTGCCAACAAAGGTCCGTCTAGTCAAGGCTATGGATTTTCCAGTGGTCATGTATGGATGTGAGAGTTGGACGGTGAAGAAAGCTGAGCACCGAAGAACTGATGCTTTTGAACTGTGTGTGGTGTTGGAGAAGACACTTGAGAGTCCCTTGGACTGCAAGAAGATCCAACCAGTCCATCCTAAAGGAGATCAATCCTGGGTGTTCATTGGAAGGACTGATGTTGAAGCTGAAATTCCAATACTTTGGTCACCTCATGCAAAGAGTTGACTCATTGGAAAAGACCCTAATGCTGGGAAGGATTGGGGGCAGGAGGAGAAGGGGTCAGCAGAGGATGAGATGGTTGGATGGCATCACCGACTCGATGGACATGGGTTTGGGTAAACTCCCGGAGTTCGTGATGGACAGGGAGGCCTGGCGTGCTGCGATTCATGGGGTCGCGAAGAGTCGGACACGACTGAGCAACTGAACTGAACTAAATTTTGTGACATGCATTATCATTTGCAAAATATTGGTTTAGTGAGTTAAGCACATCTTCCAGGTGTTGACACACTTCATTATACAATATTAAAAAACAAATTTGTTAATAACATCACCACCAGTATAATTAGGAAATCCTTTTTAAGTGTTGGGACACTGTCAAGTTCACAGTGGCAGATACGTGTTTTCCAGAGTTCTTATTTTTTTTTTTTTTTGAAAGTCAAATTTTGTCATTGGCAATGAACCTTGTCAGTTATTTTCTTAAAGTGACAGACTCTTTCAAAAAAAAACTGCTATATTGTCAAGTGTGAACAACTATAACTTGTCACATTCTTTACAGTAAAAATGATGTTCCATGATAATTGTGTAAGAGCTTTTTTTTGAGACAGCCTCTTTCTTTGGTGAGCAGAGGAAGTGTTTACATATACTTCCTGTTTATCAAATAGAATATTAAAAAGATGTACCCAGAGATTGAAATTTAATTAGGTTTATCAGGACCAGCCCTAGGATGAAATGACTGAACCACATAGGGTACAAAACTTAAGAAGGTACTATCTGAAAGTGCCTCCTTAAAGCACCCTACGTGCCTCACTTGCACTCTGGTCCTTGCCCTGAGATTAATAATTTTTACCGTTCCCATCAAAGACTTCTTGAGTGAAAGTGCGTGGAAATGAAGAATACACTGTTTTGCTTAGGACCACTGTCTTGATTTGTGCTGAAACTACAGTTCTACCCTTTTCCTCTTTACACTATTGTTTTTGCATCATCATTGGAAATGTCAACACAATGAAAAAAAAAGTTTTAGTATTATTACAAAAGTAACTTTAACATTGGGCTTCCCTGGTGGTTCAGTGGTAGAGAATCTGCCTGCCAATGCAGAAGACATGGCTTCGATTCCTGGGTCAGGAGGATCCCAGGAGAGGGAAATGACAACCCACACCGGTTTCCTTGCCTGAAAAATTCCATGGGCAGAGGAGCCTGGCAGCCTGCAGTCCAGGGGGTCACAAAAGCATTAGACATGACTTAAAGACTAAACAAAAGCAACAACTTTAATGTCACAGACTCCTGGGTTCTCAGACCATCTTTGAGAACTGTTGTATGTTTTGCTCTATTGTAGTATTTTGATAAATGTTTCTCATTGATTTATTTGTTTTGGTACATGAAAGGAAAGTGTTAGTTGCTCAGTTGTGTCCTACTCTGTGACCCCACGGACTGTAGCCCACCAGGCTCCTCTGTCCACGGGGTTTTCCAGGCAAGAATACTGGAGTGGGTTACCATTTCCTTCTCCAGGGCATTTTTCCAACCCAGGGATCAAACCTGCGTCTCCTGTGTCTCCTGCATTGCAGACAGATTCTTGACCAACGTGAGCCATTGGGAAAGGTACATGAAACTTTAAAAACCGAATGTTACTGAACTTACAATGAGCTAGGGGAATTAGTAAAATTCTGAAAACTGCTTCTATATATCTTCCACAGGATTTGACCATCAACATTTAAGCTACTTAAAAATGATATAATGGTGGTTCTCATCTTCCTTGCACACTGAAATCATCTGGAGTCCTTTAAAACCACTGTGTAGGTCCCACTCTTAGAATTTAATTAGTTTGGGATGCTGATTGGACATTAGGATTTTCAAAAGCTCTCCAATTTATACTATATGCAGCCAAGGTTGAGAACAGCTGCTTTATAGGGGATAAACATTCTTGATCAGCTGTTTACTCAAGTGCTTTCTACCTTATTTAAATCAAGTGTAATTTTAAAAAATGGTTTTTGGACTCCCTGGTGGTCCAGTGGTTCGGACTCTGCAGTTACACTGCACAGGGTGCGGGTTCGATCCGTGGTTGCAGGACTGAGATCACCCTGTAAGCCATGCAGAGTAGCCAAAAAAAATAGTCTTGACACTGTTCCTGGGTCAAAGAGAGATTAGATTATGATGCCAAGTGGTTTAAAAACAACTCGAAAAATAGCTTAGAGTTCTGTGGAAAAGTTTATGTAGGGATAAATATATTAGTGATTTTTTTTTTTTTTATGAGGCTGATAATTCTGATTGTATTATTGTGGCCTGTGATGGGTGGGTCACTTACTAAATTCTCAGAAGTTCAATTTATAGTTACTATTTATATATTCACTGCATAGAAGACATTATATTAGTAATTGAGTAGAATAATATGACCATTTCTTGGAAAATGAAGTATAAAGGACTCCAAGCACATTTTCCAGGTGCTAATATTTTGTTTCATTTTTTTCTTAAAATTAACAATTAAATATAAATATGGTATTATTCAAAAGATTTTTCTCTTTGTTTCTTTTAGAATTAAAGTTGGGAGAACTGCTTCATGATAAGCTGTAAGTATTTGTATCCTTTGAAGTAGTGTAGTGTAATATTTCTATTTTGTCATGTGTGCAGTAGTATTCTTTGAAGTCTAAGTAAATTTACCTTTCAAAGCTGTAAGTATAACACTAATTACATATTTTTTAACCTTGGTGAGCTCTTTTGAGACAGCTGACTTTAGTTGTGATAGGAAGTGGTTGTACCTAGTGAAACTGTGACTTCTGGTCCTTTCTTTGAGAGTAGATGTACAGGATGTGAAATTTATTGAGAAAAGCTATTGGTTGCATTCACAACAAAATGTGGAAAATTCTTAAAGAGATGGGAATACCAGACCACCTTACCTGCCTTCTGAGAAATCTGAATGCAGATCAAGAAGCAACAGTTAGAACCGGACATGGAGCAACAGACTGGTTCCAAATTGGAAAAGAAGTACGTCAAGGCTGTATATTGTCACCCAGCTTACTTAACTTATATGCCAAGTACATCATGAGAAATGCTGGACTGGATGAAGCACAAGCTGAGATCAGGATTGCTGGGAGAAATATCAATTACCTCAGATATGCAGATGATACCACCTTTACGACAGAAAGCAAAAAAGAACTAAAGAGCCTCTTGATGAAAGTGAAAGAGTGAAAAAGTTGGCTTAAAGCTCAACATTCAGAAAACTAAGATCAAGGCATCTGGTCCCATCACTTCATGGCAAATAGATGGAGAAACAGTGGAAACAGTGACAGACTTTATTTTGAGGGGCTCCAAAATCACTGCAGATGGTGACTGCAGCCATGAAATTAAAAGAGACTTGCTCCTTGGAAGAAAAATTATGACTAACCTAGACAGCAGATTACAAAGTAGAAATATTACTTTGTCAACAAAGGTCCATCTACTCAAAGCTATGGTTTTTCTAGTAGTCATGTATGTATGTGAGAGTTAGACTATAAAGAAAGCTGAGAGCCAAAGAATTGATGCTTTTGAAGTGTGGTGTTGGAGAAGACTCTTGAGAGTCCCTTGGACAGCAAGGAGATCCAACCAGTCCATCCTAAAGGAAATCAGTCTTGAGTATTCATTGGAAGGACTGTTTCTGAAGCTGAAACTCCAATACTTTGGCCACTTGATGTGTAGAACTGACTCATTTGAAAAGACTCTGATGCTGGGAAAGATTGAAGGCAGGAGGAGAAAGGGACGACAGAGGACGAGATGGTTGGATGGCTTCACCGACTCAGTGGACATGAGTTTGAGTAAACTCTGGGAGTTGGTGATGGACGGGGAGGCCTGGCCTGCTGCAATCCATGGGGTTTCAAAGAGTCAGACACGAAGTGATTGAATTGAACTGATTGGTTGCATGTCATATGTGATAGGCTGGTTGATTACCAGAAACAGATGACTAAATGCCTAGATGAAAGTAGAGTGAGAATCCCTAGGTAAATGAAAGGAAATGCTTAATTGTATTTATACTCCCATAGCCAGTGTTTCATACTGCTATGGCCAGACTCAATTTTCAAGGTTGAAAGTATGAAATTTTAAATTAGTAAGTGGACAAGATTGGACATTTGGTTAGGAGAAGTAGAAATTGAAATTTAGTTCTTCTAAGACTTTAGTGCTATCAGTGTTATCTGAAAGAGTTTTTAAAACATATTGCTGGGACCTGCCCCCAGAGTTCCTTATTTAGTAGGTTTGGTGTGGCATCACAAAAGTTGCATTTCTAACAAGTTCCCAGGTGAGATTGATGCTGCTGACCTAGGGACCACACTTTGAGAACATTATTTGATGCCACTGGCAGTTATAGGAAGCACGTAATGAAATCAGACTATAAGCTAGTGCAGGGAAGAATGTGGCTCCTGACTATGGAACAGCATTTGAGAAGGATCACAAGAGGAACATAATCCTTTTCATTTGCCCAGGGTTTTAGTCATTGAGCCCAGGGATCATGATTACCAGCAGCCTACCACGACCATCTCTTAAAGTTGTATCCTTTTAATCCATATCATCTTTTAACTGTCATTTCCACCCCCTAGCATGCACAGTCTTCTAGCCTTCTATGTAATCTACCTATGTAATTTACTTTCTTGTTGTCTGTTTCCTTCCACTAGAATGTGAGCTTCAGGAAAGTGGTCAGATTTGTTTTCCTCCCTAGTGTATCTCAAGTGCCTAGAACAGTGCCTTGCAGGTAGTAGTAGGCACTGAGCATTTGTTGAATGAATGGAATAGCTAACTTATTGCTACTATGGTTTCTATGGCAGTGTTACTAATTAAACAAATATCTTATTGATCTAGGGTTTTAATTGTGCCCATAACAACTTTTCTTTAGTTGTTTTCATATAGTAATAAATGGATACTTTGTATTTTAACAGATTTAAACATTAGGGATGAAGCAAAATGTCCCATGATACCATTTCCCCCACACAGTCTCCGTTCTTTGTCTGGAGATAGTCATTGTTATAAAACTAGTTAGTTGTAAATGGGGATATATGGAGCAGTATTCACTATGCCGTTTTATGTAAAGGACTCGAGTATCTGCCAAGGTGTCTGGAGCCAATCCACTGTGGATAGAAGGGGTTGACTGTATTGTACTGCAGATTTCTTTCCCATTCACTATATCCTAGAGTTCTTCCCATTTTAGTATGTAATAGTTACACCTTGTTCATTTTAAAATTGCTTTTTATTTTATAAAATGACTATCATAATTTGTTCTATTGTATCCCTATTGATAGACTTTCAGATTGCAGCATTTATTGGTAGCATGGGAAAATTGAAAAATTAAGTGTAAATTTAATTTATACAACCTCTTTATACATATACATGTGCAAATAATTTTGAGGAAAGAAGCCTAGAAATCAAATGACTGAATTTTAATGGAGTCAGGCAAATTTCCCTCACCAAAGGCTTTATCAGTTTACACACCAACAGTATATGAGAGTATGCTTATTTTTTAAAATTTTCCTTACTCCTCCCCCCAAAAAACCATCATTCTGTTTTGCATTACTTGATTACATTTGAATTTTTATTCATATTAATAGTTTATATTTTCTCTTCTTTTAGTTGTTCATTCATGGCCTTTGCCTACTTTTCTTCCAATTATTTGCCTTTTCATATTTTTATGAGTTGGACTTCCCACGTGGCTCAGTGGTAAAGAATCCTCCAGCCAATGTAGAAGATACAAGTTCAATCCCTGGGTCAGCAAGACCCACTGGAAAAGGAAATGGCAACCCATTTCTGTATTCTTGCCTGGTAAATCTCATAGACAGAAGAGCCTGGCAGGCTGTAGTTGATGGGGTTGCAGAAGAATCAGACATGACTTAGTAACTAAAACAACAAGCGTTTGTATCAATTAGTTATATTTTCTGGATACTAGCTTTTTCAAAATAGCCTATATTAAAATACTTCCCCCAGATAATTGTCAGTATTTTAACTGACAAGTTTATTGTTGCATGTAATTTTTTAATATTTTACACAGCTGGAGTAATCAACTTTTTTCTTCATAGCTTTGTAAATTATTGAAAAATTTTTGTTCATTTGTTTGTCTTAGGTTTAGAACTTAGATCTGCCTGGGGTTTGTTTTTAATTGTATAAATCAAAGATTTCACTTTTTCATGATAGTTAGCCACTTATCTTAATAGTATTGATTGACTGATGCACTGATTTTCCACTAATTGAAATTCCGTTTTTATCATCTGTAATTCCTACATGGAATTACATGGATTACATTAATCTACATGGATTTAGATTGTTTTCTCTTGATCTGTGTATGCTAGAATGCTTTTAATTAATACAGGTTTATAGTATCTGATACTTGGTGAATCCCTGTTTTATTGATAAGATTCTTTTCTATTTTTGCATATTTTCTTTTTTGGCTTGACAAGCTCTTTGAAAAATACCAGTTGGGTTTTGACCCACAGCTTTGCATCAGATTTATAGATGAAAGTTGTCTTCAGTAATACCATATGCTCATATTGTCAGAGTGTCTTAAACTGAAGCATTATAAAGATTTGAGGGATTTCAGGGAGTATCTCCTTAAAGCACTGCTGCTGTTTTGTTGTTTTTTAATTGAAGTATGGTTGATCTACAGTGTTAATTTCTGTTCTACAGCACAATGACTCAGTTATATGTACATACACATTTTCATGTATTCTTTTCCATTGTGGTTCATCATAGGGCCCTGAATATAGTTCTCTGTGCCATACAGTTGGACCTTGTTTATCCACCATGGATATAATAGCTTACGTTTGCTAACCCCAACCTCCTACACCATTTTCCCCCCAAATCCCTACCCCTTGGCAACCACAAGTCTGTTCTCTGTGTCCCTGAGTCTGTTTTGTTGATAGACTAATTTGTGTAATATTTTATATTCTACATATGAGTAATAACATATGGTATCTTTCTCGGTCTGATTTCACTTAATATGGTAATCTATAGCTCTTATCCATGTTGCTGCAAAATGGCATTATTTTGTTCTTTTTTATGGCCAAGTAGTAGTCCATTGTATTAGGTTGGTAAAAAGGTAATTGCCGTTTCAGACCGTGAATTTTAAAGTATTATAACTTGGCTCAAATATATCTTTATTCATGAAAATAGAAACCATTACAATCAACACATTTTTGCCAATAAGAAATAAGTTTATTTTTGTAGCATAAAAATCCGTGCTTTGGGATTCAGCAAACTTTTGGAAAGCATTTTAGCCTCCTGCTGGTTGCAGAAGCATTTTCCCTGCAAAAAGTTGTAGAGATGCTTGAAGAAGTGGTAGTCAGTTGGCAAGAGGTCAAATGAATATGGTGGATGAAGCAAAACTTTGTAGCCCAGTTCCTTCAACTTTTGAAGCGTTGGTTGTGTGATGTGTGGTCAGGCATTGTGGAGAAAAAGTGGGCCCATTCGGTTGACCAGTGCTGGCTGCAGGTGTTGCAGTTTTCGGTGCATCTTATCAATTTGTTGAGCATACTTCACAGATGTAATGGTTTCACTGGGATTCTGGAAGCGCTGTTGGATCAGACTGGCAGCAGACTGCCGAACAGTGACAGTAACCTTTCTTTGGTGCAAACTTGGCTTTGGAAAGTGCTTTGGAGCTGCTTCTCAGTCCAGCCACTGAGCTGGTCATCGTTGGAAGTCGTATACAGTCGACTTTTTGTAGCACATCACAATCTGATCATTGTTGTACAGAATAAAAGGAGGTAACACTTAAGAATGCTAATTTTTTTTTTATTTTTGATCAGCTCCTGAGGCACCCACTTATCAAGCTTTTTCACCTTCCCATTTTGCCTCAAATGCCAAACCACCATAGAATGGTCGACGTTGAGTTCTTTGGCAACTTCTCCTATAATTGTAAGAGGATCAGCTTCGATGATGCCCTCAGTTGCTAGTTGTCAACTTCCAATGGCCAGCCACTGTGCTTCTCAACTTCAAGGCTCTCATCTCCTTTGCAAAACTTCTTGAACCACCACTGCACTGTACATTTGTTATCAGTTCATGGGCCAACTGCGTTGTCGATGTTGCAAGTTGTCTCCTCTGCTTTACCACCCATTTTGAACTCGAAAATAGCTCAAATTTACTTTTTGTCTTAACATCATTTCCCTAGTCTAGAATACATATAAAATAAACATCAAGCAATAAGTCATTAGCAAAAAAATGCAAAGTGAGAAGTGTGCATTAAAATGATGTATAACATAACCACATTTATTTAAGAATATTTTCTAGTATCAGCAAAGTTCAACAGCATCAGTTCAGTCACTCTGTCGTGTCCTACTCTTTGCAACCCCATGCACTGCAGCACGCCAGGCTTCCCTGTCCATCACCAGTTCCCGGAGTTTACTCAAACTCGTGTCCGTTGAGTCAGTGATGCCATCCAACCATCTCATTCTCTGTCGGCCCCTTCTCCTCCCGCCTTCAATCTTTCCCAGCATCAGGGTCTTTTCCAATGAGTCAGTCATTTGCATCAGGTGGCCAAAGTTTTGGAGTTTCAGCTTCAGCATCAGACCTTCCAATGGATATTCAGAACTGATCTCCTTTAGGATGGACTGGTTGGATCTCCTTGCTGTCCAAGGGACTCTCAAGAGTCTTCTCCAGCACCACATTCAAAAGCATCAATTCTTCGGCGCTCAGCTTTCTTTATGGTCCAACTCTCACATCCATACATGACTACTGGAAAAACCATAGCTTTAAGTAGACGGACCTTTGTTGGCAAAGTAATGTCTTTGCTTTTTAATATGCTGTTGAACTTTAAACAGCAAAGTTCAACAGTACAAAACCGCTCCAACACAATTACTTTTCCACCAAGCTAATATATGTACCACATGTTCTTTATCCATTTATCGGTCAGTAAACATGTAAGCTGTTTCCATATCTTGGCTATTGTGACTAGTGCTGCTGTGAATATAGGGCTGCTTTGAATTAAAGTTTTGTCTGGATATATCCTAGGAGTGGGGTTGCTGGGTTATAGGGTAATTCTGTTTTTAGTTTTCTCAGGAACCTCCATACTGTTTTGCATATTTACATGCTTATATACCAACTTTCTTACATACTTGCTTACCATACTTATACCATTTACATTCCCACCAACAGTGCAGGAAGGTTCTCTTTGTTTTATAGCCTCTATAGCATTTGTTGTTTGTAGAGTTTTTAATGATGGCCATTCTGACTGGTGTGAGGTGGTATCTTGTAGTTTTCATTTGAAATTCACTAATTAGCAGTGTTGAGCATCTTTTCATGTGCCTATTGGCCATTTGTATTTCTTCTTTGTAGAAATGTTTAAGTAGGTCTTCTGCCCATTTTTCAGTTGGATAGTTTTTGTTTTTGTTGAGATGTATCAGCTGTTTGTATTTTGGAAACTAAGCCCTTGTTGGTTGCATCATTTGCAAATATTATTTCCCATTTGGTAGGTTGTCTTTTTGTTTTGTTTCATTTTGTTTATGGTTTCCTTTGCTGTGCAAAAGCTTGTAAGTTTGATTGGATCCCATTTGTTTATTTTTCTTAATATCTTACTGCTGCTGCTTTTCTGAGAGAAATGATTTAGTGTAACAAGGTAAATATCTTTTATTTTCCTAGTAATATATCAGCTTAGACTAAGCAAATTAGAAAGTCAATAGCTTGATGGCCAGTCGTACTTTCTTTTAGGTTCTTCATTTTTCGTATCTCAATTAAAGATATACTAACTATTCAGGCCATACTGTATCACAACTAATAAGCCACTAATACCAGACCATCAGGATTTCTTTTTTTTTTCTTATGTAATTGTCAAAACTTGTGGCATTATAGATGGTGATGTGCCAGACTTTTAGACTTTCAAGATGTAAAGAAAATGAAAAAATACCTACAAGTTACATTTGATAATGATTATTCCAAACATACCTTTCTAAATGTTAAATAAAGAAGGCAAAATGAAATCCATTGCTGATCAATTGATCTCTTTTTTTCCACAATCTTCTAATGTGCAGATTTTTTGAAGGAAGAATGAAAATCAGCTTTTCTTTTAATTCTTCTCTTTTCTCATAGTGCATGTAAAATGATTTGAGTGACAAGTACATGGAAGAAATTTTATGTTGAAGGAGGATTATTTAATTGAAATAGAAGTGATAGCAAGTTGTGGAAACTAAATACCTAGAATAGGGTAGTTATTTAAAGTATTCAATACTATAATGATTTTTGTACCATTGTGGGAATCTGGATAAGCTTATTGGTTCAAAAATAATTTGTAGAGGCAATTTTTTTTTTTTGCAGATTTGGTCTTTTTGAAGCCATGTCTGCCATTGAAATGATGGATCCCAAGATGGATGCTGGCATGATTGGAAACCAAGTTAATCGAAAAGTTCTCAATTTTGAACAAGCTATCAAGGTTGTTACCATTGTGCCTTTTGTGTTTTCTTTTATTGTTTGTTATTCATATGTTAAAACACTTTGATTAATAATGGAAATCTAACTTAGTACATCAAATTTTGTTAAATCCATCTCTGGTATATAAACAAGTTAGTTATCTGCCTGTGGAAATTTTAACAAAGGTCTCATTAAAAGCTTGTTCTAAATTTGTATGCATGCATTTTTTAAATTAATATTTGAAAGAGTTTTGAGTATACATATCAAGGTAATTGGCTTAAGGATTAAATTTTAAGTATAAATATATTAAGTAAAATGCTGTGGTAGTGAACTAGAAATTTACTCAATGAGAATTGATTTAGAAGTTCATTCATAGTTGCCTCAGAGTTTAATTTTGCATATTTTGTGAAGAAAGATTTGTTAAATAAGTGGAAACTGTTAAAAAAATTTATGAGATATATCATTTTAAGGAAAATTTAAAAAAATTTTTTTCTTTGTAAATAGTTTCAGTTCATTAAAATGCTTCATATTTATTAATGTTCAAAACTAATTTTAACTGCTTTTAAAATATTTGTTAGGAAGACCTATTAAGATGTTTTTAAGAATACAGAGTTAATTTGGCCCCTTAGTTTTATCAGATGATGAGATAGAGTTTTCTTAGAATTT
The DNA here is from genome assembly GCF_054371585.1 of Giraffa tippelskirchi. Lineage (NCBI taxonomy): Eukaryota > Metazoa > Chordata > Mammalia > Artiodactyla > Giraffidae > Giraffa > Giraffa tippelskirchi. The sequence continues at coordinate 195,626,151 of NC_137275.1, forward strand.
ATATTTTAAAATATTTACTGTACATAGTAACCATACATTTTTAAAAAGCTTATATGTCATATTTCCCCTTTCTTTTAGGATGGCACCATAAAAATTAAAGACCTCACCTTGCCTGAATTGATAGGGATAATGGATACATGCTTTTGCTGTTTGGTAAGAGTTAAGATAGCACTATTTGTTAATTTTAGAACTGTGGCTTACTTGAATTTCAGTTTGAAAGTATATACACCATCACTGAATATGAAATATATATAATTCTTGGCCTAGTAAGATGTATGTAAGATTATTAGGCTAAGTTATGCTATAGGAAGCAGCTATTTTATCTTTTCATCTAGGTGATTTTAGGTTCTCATTTTCTGGAAGGATATTTTCTTTCCAAGAAAGATAATAATATACAGCTATTATCCAGAGTACCTTTTCTATTCTCAAGGTACCCAGGAAAACAAATCTGTAATTGAAAGGTTCTGTAAGTAAGCATGAAATTTAACCAAAGAGAGTTTTGAATTGGCTTTGAAGAAATTTTTTCCTAATCTAGGGAAAATTGAAGTAAACTGGCCATTTTATACTATGAGGAAATTTTTTTAGTTATTTATATATGTATACTGGATAGATTGTCTTCCCTAGACAATGTGGTTTAATTGTGGTAAAACTCTCATTTGTACTGCTCTTCCCCCCCACCCCGCCCCCACTTTCTGACTGTCCTTTTCTGTTTTAAACTTGATATTAAATTATTGTCTTTACACATAATGTAAAGTTTCTTCATTTGTGTGTCTGGCAAAATATTCATTGATTACCAGTGTGATGAAGTATTTCTGTTATGTATTTTATGTGTATATTTTTTACTTTGATCTTTTACATCAGCTCTGTGAGTGGTCTGCTATCACTCTTACCTATTTCCCTACTATTTGCCTAGGGTTACGTTGCTAGGAAGGGGCGTAGCGAGAGTCCTGATCCTTCTTCCTCCAAATCTCTTTCCCTCAGAAATATTTTTATTACTCTTTGGCCATTTGTAATTGTAGTGGAATAGGATAAAAGAGGGCAAGATGGAGGATTTATGTCAAAGTTGAGGAACAATTCTATGAGAGTATTGGGGCTAAGTATCTAAGTTTGGACTTTAATAAGCAGACAGTTTTTAGTCTGAAGAATCTTCTGCACACTAGTCATACAAAATATGCATCTTAATTAGAGCAATTTTCATGTGCATTTCTCATTTTGTAATGTAGTTTTCTTGCTCTATTGCAGAATTCTTGGACTAAGTATAAATTATAACAGAATAAATAACGGGCAAATTATTTATGCTATTTCTTTATATGTAAGATGAGAAAAACACCACCTTTCTCAAAGTGTTAGGGAAAAAATGAGATAAGATACACGAAAATACCTGGCATAGTATTCAAATATCATAAATTACTCAGTTTTGGTTGCAGTTCTTCTGGCTTCTAGCTCAGGGTACTTGGCCCATGGTAGTCACTCAGTAGAATAGTGTTGCATGATTATTTTTGTGCTTTAGAATGATCCTTCTTATTGGGAGTATTGAAGTAGAGGTGGGAGGCAGGAAAACAGTTGGCTAGTTTCTTATGGTAATCTGGGGGTGATATGATACTCTTAACTGGATTAGTAGTAGTTGGGATGAAAAAGAAGAGTTGAATGAGTGGCTAAGAACCTGGTTGGCTCTAAAATTGTGAATTTCTTAGTTTCATGGGTTTTTATTTACTACGTTGTAATAGAATTAATAGTGTTTGGATATGAAGTAAAGAGGCACTCTAATTTCATTAATCTCTAAATATTTTGCAAACTGAATTATATAATAAAAGAATGCTTCCCATATCTATAACTTTTGGGTAATGATATTTTTAATTCTTGAAAGACTTTGGTCAGTGAAAGTGAATTCAAACTCTTGTCTTTTCTGATCTTCCTTTTAATCTTCTTTTAAATCTTGTGATTAATCATATTTATTTGGGCCTGTGTCTGGCCTTTGACTGTTAAATCAGACTTTTCAGACTTGTGCATTCTTTTATTTCTTTATAGATAACGTGGTTAGAAGGCCATTCCTTGGCACAGACAGTATTTACGTGCCTTTACATTCATAATCCAGATTTTATAGAAGATCCTGCCATGAAAGCTTTTGCTCTGGGTATCTTGAAAATCTGTGACATTGCAAGGGAAAAAGTAAATAAAGCTGCTGTTTTTGAAGAGGTAAGGTTTTGTTATTTAAGAATTCCTGAAACTAATTGGCCATCTGCATCTTAATATGTATTCTGTCAGTACCATTCATTGAATATTCATTATGTACAGATGTACTTATTCTGGATGTTGTGGGGATTCACAAAGAAAATAGAAGAGATAAGCTTGTCCCTTAAGTCTCTTATAAATTATAAAAGTTAATTTCAGTCTTTGGAGGAGAGGAAAGGAAAACAAAAGTTATGAAGAATAGTTTAGAGTATAAACTTTTTCTTCCACTTAGTACCTCAAACTGAGGAAGTGTTTTACATTTTAGTCATAGAAAGATTTTTCCATTTATCATTAAAAAAAAAAAGATTATAGACACTGTATTTTAAGGGGAGATGTGATAGCATTTGAAACTAAGTTATTTCTGTTTCTTTCATTTGTTGAAACCGTTAAGTTTCTTTTTCACAGTGTTACTGATCCAGAATAAATATCTTAGGCTCCAGCAATGGTTCAGTGTAAAGCTTTTCTAAATTTACATTATATATGTGAGAATAATAGCTAAGTATACGCCTAATGTGAGTTCCACATTTAAATGTGCGGCTTATGAGTTGTTTATGAAATACTGGGTATTTCTTAAACTCTCATTGGTTATTTAGCTATATATTTGAATTGATATGGGTAGAAAATCTTACCCATTTGGATGGAATTTTTTAAAAGATTAGTTTGAGTTAAAAAATGAGAATAGACACACAAATTATTATTTTAAGTATTCCCAAAAGGACATTAAAAATCAATGGGTCAGAGAAAGGGTTTATTTACCAAATAGTTCTGAAATAATTGGTTGGCACCCTTGAAACTTACTTTATCAGCATTTTACATCTGCCTTAGTCCATTTGTATTGCCATAACAGAATGCCATAGCCTGGGGTGGCTTATGAATAATTATTTATTTCTCATAGTTCTGGAGGCAGAGAAGTCTAAGATCAAGGCATCAGCAGATTTGGTGCCTGGTGAGGGCCTGCTTCCTGGTTCCTCTTTTCACTGTGGCCTCACATGGCAGGAGGAGGGATGAGGAGTTCTCTGGAGTCTCTTTTATAAGGACATTAATCCCATTTATGAGGGTCCCACCTCATGGACCTTCTAAAGGCTCCATCTCCCAGCACTATAACATTGGAGGTTAGGTTTCAAGATATAAATTTTGAGGGGACCCAGTCAGTCTGTTGGAGTTGGTTGATATGTCTTAAGTCTCAGCCTATAGGCTCCCTCTCTCTTTTATTTTTATTTTTATTAGCCTTGCAACTCATTGTTAAAGAACTCTCCCAAAGGCTCCACCTCCAATTCCTATCACATTGGGCATTAGAACTTCATATATGAATTTGGGAGTGGGAGGGGGACACAAACATTCAGTTTATAACAACAACAAAGTAAATTGTAGAGAGATAAGATATTTTAGATATAAAAAAGTTGCTTAAAAATCAGAAGGCAGTTTATAGAAATAAAATAGCCATTAAGTGTAAGATGTTTAACCTCATTTTAGAAATGCAAATTAAAACTGTGAGATACCATTTTTTTTTACCTATAATAGGCACTGACATGCTAGGGGTTTGTGGGTGTGTGTGTGTAGGTGTGTGTGTGTAGGATATGAATAGTCATTGTTTTCCTTTTTTTTTTTTTACCTTTTAAAAATAAAAAGTTTATCTGGAAATGTTTTCCAAATAACAGCAGTTAACAGTGATAGCACCAAGAACACCTAGATTTGGCTGCTGTTAACCCATCATGTCATTTTTCACTTTTTCTTTCATGTATGTGTGTATATATGTATCTTTTTCTGAACCGTTGGCGAGTAAGCTGTGTACATTTTGATCTCCTCTGAGACACATCAATATGCACCTCGTAAGGAAAAGGACACCCTCATACACAACTACAGCACAATGATCAACCTCAGCAAATCTATGATACCAGTCCACTACTTACCCGTGTTCTCTTTCTGTCAGTTGACTTAGTAACATCCTTTGTGTTTTTTCCCTACAGTGTGGGATCCAGTCTAGGATCATGCCCTACATTTAGTTGCATATCTCTTTAATTTACAACAGTTCCTCATCCTTTGTATCTAGTGACATTGATATTTTTGGAAAACACAACCCTATCCTGCTTTCTCTTATTTAATAGAATGTTCCTTACTTGGGGCTTATCTACTCTTTCCTCATGATTTATATTATACAGTCCTGGCTGGAATATGACATGAGTGATACTGTGTCCTTTTTATGGTTTCATATCTGAGACATAAAGTGTCCATCTGTCCTTCAGTGGTAATGTGACTTTATCACCCCATCAAGGTGCTTTCTGATTACCATATGGTTACTTTTTAAAAAAAAATTATTTTATTGATGTATAGTTTATTTACATTAGACTTCCCTGGTGGCTCAGACGGTAAAGCGTCTGCCTACAATGCAGGAGACCTGGGTTCAATCCCTGGGTCGGGAAGATCCTCTGGAGAAGGATATGGCAACCCACTCCAGTACTTTTGCCTGGAAAATCCCATGGGCGGAGGAGCCTGGTAGGCTACAGTCCTTGGGGTTGCTAAGAGTCAGACATGACTGAGCGACTTCCTTTCACTTTCACTTTATTTACATTGCTGTGTCAATTTCTGCTACACATCACAGTGATGCAGTTATACAGTTATACATGTATATACACATTCTTTTTCATATTCTTTTCCTTTATGGTTTATCACAGGATATTGAATATAGTTCCCTGTGCTAGACAGTAGGACTTTGTTGTTTATCTATCCTGTATCTAATAGTTTGCATCTGCTAATCCCACACTCCCAGCCATCCCTCCCCTGCCCTTCTTGGCAACCATGAGACTGTTTTCTATGTCTGTGAGTCTGTTTCTCTTTCATATATAAGTTCATTTGTGTCATATCTTAGATTCCACATATAAGTGACATCATTTGGTATTTGTCTTTTCTGATTTACTTCACTTGGTTAGATAATCTGTAGGTCCATGCATGTTGCAAATGGTATTTCATTCTTTTTTATGGCTGAGTAGTATTCCACTGTGCACATGTGTGTGTGTGTGTGTGTGTGTTGGTGATGGACAGGGAGTCCTGGCGTGCTGTGATTCACGGGGTTGCAAAGAGTCGGACACGACTGAGCGACGGAACTGAGTTCACCCAAACTTGTGCCCATCGAGTCGGTGATGCCATCCATCCATCTCATCATCTGTCGTCCCCTTCTCCTCCTGCCCCCAATCCTTCCCAGCATCAGGGTCTTTTCCAATGAGTCAACTGTTTGCATGAGGTGGCCAAAGTATTGGAGTTTCAGCTTCAACATCAGTCCTCCCAATGAACACTCAGGACTGATCTCCTTTAGGATGGACTGGTTGGATCTCCTTGCAGTCCAAGGGACTCTCAAGAGTCTTCTCCAACACCACAGTTCAAAAGCATCAATTCTTCGGCACTCAGCTTTCTTCAGCATCCAACTCTCACATCCATACATGAATACTGGAAAAACCATAGCCTTGACTAGACGGACCTTTGTTGGCAGAGTAATGTCTCTGCTTTTCAATATGCTCTCTAGGTTGGTCATAACCTTCCTTCCAAGGAGTAAGCGTCTTTTAATTTCATGGCTGCAATCACCATCAGCAGTGATTTTGGAGCCCCAAAAAATAAAATCAGCCACTGTTTCCACTGTTTCCCCATCTATTTGCCATGAAGTGATGGGACCGGATGCCATGATCTTAGTTTTCTGAATGTTGACCTTTAAGCCAACTTTTTCACTCTCCTCTTTCACTTTCATCAAGAGGCTCTTTAGTTCCTCTTCACTTTCTGCCAAAAGGGTGGTGTCATCTGCATATCTGAGGTTATTGATATTTCTCCTGGCAATCTTGATTCCAGCTTGTGCTGCTTCTAGCCCAGCGTTTCTCATGATGTACTCTGCATATAAGATCATATAAATATCCTGCTTATTAAAAATCTCTCCATATATATTTAGTATCCATTCATGGTACTTGCATGGACTAATCTTAGTGTGTTGACTTCAAAATGCTGATTTTGAATTTCAGCACTCTTTCCACATTTATTAGTTAGGACAGGATTCTACTATAAACAAATATTCATGCATTTTTGATGGGAGTGTAAATTCTACAACTTTTTAAAAGAGTAGTTTGGTACTATCTATGATTTAAAATGCTTGTCTTGTTTCATCAGTTTCAGTTTTAGGAATTTAGCCTATAAATATATTCATGCTTATCTCCAAAGATCTATGTTCAAGGACATTAGTTGTTGTGTTTGTAGCAACTAAAGTCTGGAAACTAACGTCTATCAGTACAAGACATTAAATGACACTGCCCTCATACTGCCAAGTAAGTGTTTTGCACCCTTTACAAAGGAGAGGTTAGGCTTACTTATGCAAATTAGATCTCCAAATTAATGTAAAATATAAGTTTGGTATCGAAAAATATATGTAGCTTGCTACCATTTTTGCTCTTTTTTCAAAAAGAGGTAGTTAAATTATCATACACAAGAAGATAACTAAGGTATTGAGGATCAGAGTATATACTTGTTTGTATTGCTGTAATTTTTATTATACACCTGTATTACTTTCTAAGTAAACAAAAAAATTTTATAATATTTTCTAGTTCAAATTTCTGCATACTCTATGGATGAAAGACTTACTAAGAGATGAAATAAATCCTAAGGAAAAGGACTAATAGGAAACAAGCTGATAGAAAAAATTCTTAGGAAAAATACAGACCAAAAAAAAGTCTGTTTTTGTGTATTAAAATCTCATTCAAATAAAGATGAGAGTAAAACCCAAATGAATAAATGGCAGTAAAATAAATAGCGTATTCATAGAGGAAGGTTATCAAATGATCATAACATCTAAAAAATTCAGAATTCAGGCTCAGTGTAATCCAAGAAAATCTAAGTAATAATTAGTTCACTTTTCATCTACACAGTATTTAAAATAAGAATATATATATCTATTTTTTACTAGTGAGAGTATGCATTAACATAGCTGCTTTGGAAAACAATTTAGCAGTGTATATATCAATAGTTTTAAACTTATTGATACCATTTAAACTAGTTAGTTCACCTTTAGAACTCAGCCTTAAAGAAATTATTGGGCATATGGACACTTAATGCCCAAATACATTAATCAGAGTTTTTAGTAGTGAAAATTGGGGTTGATCAAAATACTACCATTAGGGTTATGGTTGAAATAAATTGTGCCTACTGTATCATATATAATAATGATTATGTGTAATGAATATATAGAGATGACAGTATTTAATATCATGGGAAGATGCATACTTTAAAAGGTTAAGAAGGCAGCACACAGTGTAACCAATTATATAAAACTAAAACTGGAGAAACAAAAGTTAGTTCCTAGGCTGGAAATATATTTTTCTTGTTTTGCTAAACTTTTCAGATAGTCCAGATGAATTTGTCTCAGTTTGGTAATTTAAAAAAAGTTGATTGAGTGGTAAAATCCTTTAGAGGCCTGGTAATGAATAAATATGAATGACTTAAAATCAACAAATAATTTGTTTGAAATGGATGCTTCTCAAGTTCCTAATGATTATGTGTTACGTCTCTGCTTTGTTTTTACTTCTGAACTGGAGACATTCTCATTTGCCCAAAGAAGTTTCTTTTAATATGTTGCTCATGTGCAAAATGGGAACCACAGGTCCCCTATTAAATGGCTTTCCCTCTGTCTTGCGAAATGATGTGTTATCTTTGATTACTTTTTTTTTTTTAACCTCGTACATCGAGATTCTTTTACCTTGCAAATGTCTTGAATCTGGGCACTGTTTTTTCTTCCCTATAGCCCACAAAGCATATGATGAAAAACTATAGTGCTCTCCTCTTTCCTTATCCATTCATAGTAATTAATTCTTTTAGCTTTTTCCTACAGTTGTTTCCATATTTCTGTATAATAGTCTAATATTCTAGTTTCTAGGTTTAAGAATTTATCAACCTTCAGGTAGAGTGTAGCATCAAATTTTTAGTGTATACTTAGCATTCGTATATTACCTTCTCCCTCACTCCAAATAATAATTCAGTTTATGGTTAAATCATTCGCTACAGACATTATTGTGACTGTATAAATATTAATGACAGATGAGCAAAAGTCATGTATGTTTTTTTAACTCATACAAATGTTTTTTTCTTAAAGGCAGTAACTACTATTTCTTTTGAGTTTGCTTAGTTTTCTGTGTCGGAGAAGGCAATGGCACCCCACTCCAGTACTCTTGCCTGGAAAATCCCATGGATGGAGGAGCCTGGTAGGCTACAGTCCATGGGGTCGCTAAGAGTCGGACACGACTGAGCGACTTCACTTTCACTTTTCCCTTTCATGCACTGGAGAAGGAAATGGCAATCCACTCCAGTATTCTTGCCTGGAGAATCCCAGGGACGGCGGAGCCTGATGGGCTGCCGTCTATGGGGTCGCACAGAGTCGGACACGACTGAAGTGACTTAGCAGCAGCAGCAGCAGTTTTCTGTGTACTTCTCCTTAATTCCTTTCCCATTATTATTAAACTATCAGATAATCTGTATATTTCATCATGTATATATACATCCAGTAATATATAATTTTTTTTTTAATATTCTTGGACTTCTTTGTTCTCTAGCTGGGTCATTTGCTTTCTAGGCTCCCTGCGTAGCTGTCATCCCACGTTTCTCTGCATTGTTCTCCTGGGAATTCCATTTCCCTCTCTCTTTGTTAGATCCCTAGTTACCTGGATCTTAGGCCTGTATTGTTCATAGCTTATAACCTTGCTTGTTCAGTGCCTCCAGTTTCTTTGGGAAAATGTGGAGGGAATTTTTCTTTGAGACCTTGTATGTCTGAAAATGTTTTCTGTACCCTTTCACCTGGTCAATGGTTTGGCTATAATAGACTTCTAGGCTGGAAAATAATTTTCCTCTGAATTTTGAAGGCATTGTTCCACTGATTTATAATCCCAGTGTTACCATCCTGATTCTTGACTCCTGTTTTCTCTTCGGAATCATTTAGGATTTATCTTTTTAGTGATCATACCTTAGACTTTGTCACCCCTTATGATCTTTGAAGCTTGAAGCATGCCACCACCTCTGTTTCTAAATTATTTGTGTTCTGATTCCTACAATTCTTTACTCCTACTTGGACTTCAGTTTATTTATATCACCTTTTCACTGTCATTACCCTCTTGACCCTCTTTTCCAAATTTAAATATCATCTTCCTTTGTTACAGTCAGTCCTTTGCGTGTACTTTTGGCTCTCTCCCTCTCTTGCCTTGTTATACCCTTTGCCTGCTCTGCCCTTAAAACTGTATATATCATTGTGACTGGAAAAAAAATACATTTCCACTGATTGGTCCTACTTCCAGTTCATCACTATTAACTGCAGGTAGGTCCTGAGTGCTCCCTAGCATTCATTATATTTCCCTAGTTCATCACTCCACTCTTCCTCAGACTTCCAACACTTTGACCGTCCTCACTTGAAACAAATGACCTACCTTTCTGTTACACTGAGTAAATACAAGCAATCATCCGACCTACCTGCCTATTTGACCTCTTTTCTGCTGCCCTTCTGTCTAAGGGTGATCCCTTCTGCTTGTACATTAGATTCCATACTGTGTCTTATATTCGAATATATTGCTCCACCAATTCTCACCTTATTCCTTGCATAATGAATTTGCCGCTCTACTGGATCATTCCTGTCAGCATACAAACGTGCTTTATATTACTCTATCTTAAAAGACCTCTTCATGGATCACAGCCTTGTCATGGCGAAGAGACTTGTCTAACTCAGTGAAGCTAGGAGCCATGCTGTGCAGGGCTTCCCAACATGGATGGATCATAGTGAAGAGTTTCTGACAAAATGTGGTCCCCTGGAAGAGGGAGTGGCAACCCATTCCAGTAATCTTGCCACATGAACCCCATGAACAGTATGCTCTTTGTAGCCAAAGATGGAGAAGCTCTATACAGTCAGCAAAAACAAGACATGGAGCTGACTGTGGCTTAGATCATGAGCTTCTTATTGCAAAATTCAGTCTTAAATTGAAAAAAGTAGGGAAAAGCACTAGGCTATTCAGGTAGGACCTAAATCAAATCTCTTATGATTTATTATACATTGGAGTGACAAACAGATTCAAAGGATTAGATCTGGGAGAATGCCTGAAGAACTATGGACAGAAGTTCATAGCATTGTACAGGAGACAGTGACCAAAACCATCCTCAAGAAAAAGAAATACAGGAATGCAGAGTAGTTTTCTGAGAAGGCTTTACAAATAGCTTAGTAAAGAAGAGAAGCAAAAGGCAAGGGAGAAAGGTAAAAATACACCCAACTGAATGCAGAGTTGCTGAGACTAACAAGGAGAGATAAGAAGGCCTTCTTAAATGAACAATGCAGAGAAATAGAGTAAAACAATAGAATGGGAAAGACTAGAGATCTTTTCAAGAAAATTGGAGACATCAAGGTAACATCTCATGCGAGGATGGGCACAATAAAGGACAGAAATGGTAAGGACCTAACAAAAGCAGAAGACACCGAGAAGAGGTGGCAAGAATAGATGGAACTATACAAACAAAGGTCTTAATGAACTAGATAATGACGGTGGTGTGATCTCTCACATAGAGCCAGACATCCTGGTGTGTGAAATCAAGTGGGCCTTAGGAAACATCACTACAAACAAAGCTACTGGAGATAGTGGAATTCCAGCTGAGATATTTAAAATCCTAAAAGATATTGCTGTTAAAGTGCTGCACTCAATATGTCAGCAAATTTGGAAAACTCAACAGTGGACACAGGACTGTCAGTTTTCATTCCAGTCTCAATAAACTGCAATGCCAAACAATGTTCAAACTACTGTACAACTGTGCTCATTTCACATGCAGCAAGATTATGCTCAAAAACCTTCAAGCTAGATTTCAGTAGTACTTGAACCGAGAATTTCCAGATACACAAGCTGGGTTTCGAAGAGGCAGAGGAACCAGAGATCAATTCCCAAAAATTGTTGGATCATGGAGAAAGCAAGGGAATCCGGAAAAACATCTGCTTCAGTGACTATATGCTAAAGCCTTTGTGTGGATCACAGCAAATTGTGTAAAATTCTTAAAGAGATGGAAATACCAGATCACCTTACCTTTTTCTGGAGAAACCTGTATGTGGATCAAGAAGTAACAGTTAGAACTGGACATAGAACAAGTGACTGGTTCAAAATTGGGAAAAGAGTTTGTCAAGACTATATGTTGTCATCCTGCTTATTTATCTTCTATGCAGAGTACATCATGCAAAATGTTTGGCTGGATGAATCACAAACTGAAATCAAGATTGCTGGGAAAAACAAGAACCTCAGATATACAGATGATACCACTTTGATGCCAGAAAGCAAAGAGGAACTAAAGAACCTCTTGATGAGGGTGAAAGAGAGTGAAAGAGCTGGCTTGAAACTCAACATGAAAAAAACAAAGATCATGGTGTCTGATCCCATCACTTTATGACAGATGGGGAAAAATGGAAACAGTGGCAGATTTTATTTTCTTGGGCTCCAAAATCACTACAGATGGTGACTACAGCCATGAAATTAAAACACACTTGCTCCTTGGAAGAAAAGCTATGACAAACCTAGACCTGTTAAAAAGCAGAGATGTTGCTTTGCTGACAAAGGTTCGTATAGTCAAAGCTATGGTTTTTCCAATAGTATGTACACTGAAAAATTGGTGCTTTTGCATTGTGATGCTGGAGAAGACTCGAGAGTCCCTTGGACTGCAAGGAGATCAAACCAGTCAATCCTAAAGGAAATCAACACTGAATATTCATTGAAACAACTGATGCTGAAGCTCCAATACGTTGGCCACCTGGTGAGAAGAGCCAGCTCCTTGGAAAAGACCCTGATGCTGGGAAAGATGAAAGGCAAAAGGAGGAGGAGGCAATAGAGGAAGAGATGGTTAGAAAACATCACTGACTCAATGGAGATGAATTTGAGCAAACTCCAGGAGATGGTGGCAGAGGAGCCTGGCATGTTGCAGTCTCGGGTTGGATGGGTTGGATATGACTTCACCACTGAACAACTGTAAATTTTAAAAGTACTATTTTATGCCATAATCTGTCACTCAACTTCTGCCCCATATCTCAATTCTTATTATTTTCAGCCTATATTCTTGCGAAGTATGGGTACCTACTGTCTCTGGTTATCTCCTCGTTTCTCCTTTGAACTCTCTCCAGTCAGGCTTTGTATACATGTCCCACCAAAATTATGGCATTGTGGTCATCAAAGACCTCATTGTTACTAAACACAGTGGTAATATTTGGTATTAAACTTGACCTATGAGAAGATTTTGACAAAGTTGATCACTGTATCTTTGAAATAAATTATTTTCTTGGTATTTAATAAATCCTTTGTCTCTGGTTGCTCACCTCGCTGGTTCTTGTTTGTCGTATCGTTCTGTAAACCAGCAGTATCCAATAGGAATATATTTCAAGTCACATACATCAGTTCAGTTCAGTCACTCAGTCATGTCAGACTCTTTGCGACCCCATGGACCACAGCACGCCTGGTCTCCCTGTCCATCACCAGCTACTGGAGTTTACCCAGACTCATGTCCATTGAGTCGGTGATGCCATCCAACCATCTCATTCTCTGTCGTCCCCTTCTCCTCCTGCCTTCAATCTTGCCCAGCATCAGGGTCTTTTCCAATGAGTCAGCTCTTCGCATCAGGTGGCCAGAGTATTGGAGTTCCAGCTTCAACATCAGTCCTTCTAATGAACACTGAGGATTGACCTCCAAAATGTTCTAATAACCACAGGTGAAGTTAATTTTAATGATACCTTATTTAGCCCAGTGTATCTAAAATAACTTTCAATATGTGATCAGTTTAAAAATACTGATCACCCTAGCTTCATGGGACTCAGGTAAAGTGTGGAGTAGACCAATTGATAATACTAGCACAGTCTTGTTTTTTTGTGTAGTATTACTACCTACCTCTGTGTAAAAGCTGGGGAAGACACTAATTGTAGGAGATCCTCTGCCTACCCCTGGACCTTAGAAGCCAAGGAAGAGACAACGGTTTACAAAACAGAAAATGCATATGGCTTAGAAAATCATGGGAAAAGAACTCTTAAGCAGTTCACTAGTAATTGAAAAATGCATGTTGAAACTGGGCATCTGTTTTTGGGCCTGTGAAATTAATGAGTATGAATTTCAGACAACCCGAAGCTTGTAACAGAACAATAAAAGGGACACTTCTGTTCACTGTTGGAGAGAGAATAAATTGGTCCAGATATTTTGGGGAAAAAAGTATTAATGAAATGTTTCAGATTCTTTTTTTGTACTGATTGAGTAGTCTCAATCTGGTATGCATTTTTACACTTACAGTACATCCCAGTTTGAAATAGTCTTATTTCAAGTGCTCAGTAGTTACATCGCATACAGCTCTAAATATTGGTGAGGCTCAGGCTCAGTCTTTACACTTCTTTATCTATACTATCTATTCAGTTTCATATTTTTAAATTCAGTCTGGTAATAAGGCCAAATTTCTGCTCTCACCCTAGGCTTGTTCCCTGAATATCTCATTCATATATGCTGCTACCTATTCTTCATTCTCACTTGAATGTCAAACATAACACTTCCAAAATGAAGCTGCTGTTTTTCCTCTTACTTCCAACTTTCTTCTTCTGTAGTTGTCTCAGTCTCACCAGTGGAATTCCGTTCTTCTAGTTTTGCAGACCAAAAACCTTGGCATTATCCTTTTCTCTTCTCCTGTACCCCGCATCTAAACCCTCAGAAAGTCCTTGGCAAACATCAGCCTGCAGACCAGCTTTGATGCTTGTATTTTTTATGGTCCTTGAACTAACAATGTTTTCTGCCTTTTAAATGGTTACATGTAACTACATATACATGTAACTGTTTATATAGTTATGTCAATATTCTACATTTTAACACTTGGTATGCAAAGCATAATATATATATATACTCTGGACCTTAAAGAAAAAATTTACCTGTCTTTAACCTGTACTATTTATTGATTTATTTATATGCTAGACATTGTGACAGGTGCTGGGAATAAAATAATGGGCATATCACTTCGATGTGCAGAGCAAGGATGGGAGTCTAAGAGCTTGTTTATCATTTGGCTTCAACTTGATTACTCATATTGATTATATTTTTTGCAGCCAAAGATGAAGAAGCTTTTATACTCATTTTTAATTACTTCTTAACTTTTTTATTGAGTTAGATTTTTTATTGAGTTGCATGTTTAAGCAGTGTGGCATATTGATGCCACATTGATATATTTATATTGCAGAATGGTTGCCATAGTAGCATTGGCCAACACCTCCATTGTATCACAGAATCATTTTGTCTAGTGTTGGTAGCAATTAAAATGTAGTCTCTTAGTTGCTTTAATGTTATCACAGTTTTGTTGTTTGTAATCACTGTACTACATAATAGGTTTCTAGGCTTTACTTATCTGTTAGTTGCAAGTTTGTTCTCATTAAACAACATCTCCCCAATTCCCCCACCCCTAGTCCCTGGTAAACACCGTTTTACTCTCTACTTTTACGATTTCAGTTTTTTTAGATTCCACTTACGAGAGAGTAGTTGTCTTACTGTGTCTGACTTATATTACTTAGCGTAAGGTCCTCAGGGTCCATTCATATTGTTGAATGGACAGAATTTCCTTTTCTTACAGCTGAATATTATTCCATTGTATAAATACCCATTCATTTCTTGTGATAGACATGTGGGTTGTTTCCATACCTTGGATATTGTGAATAATGCTGCAATAAATGTGAGAGTGCATGTCTCTTCAGTTACCTGTTTTTGTTTCCTTTGGCCATAAATATAGACATTAATGCAATTGTTGGATTGGACGGTAATTCTAATTTTAATTTTTTGAGTGATCTCCATACTGTTCCCCATAGCGATTGAATTAATTTACAGTCCCTGTAACAGTGCTTAAGGGTTCCTTTTTCTCCACATTCCTAGCCAGCATTTGTTATCCTTTGTCTTTTTGATGATCACCATCCTTATGGATGTGAGGTACTACTTCATTATGGTATTACTACCAGCATGCCTCAGAGATATTGCAGGTATGGTTCTAGACCACCACAATAAAGTGAGTCACACAAATTTTTTGGTTTCCCATTGCATGTTAAAGTTATATTTACTACACTGTAGTCTAGTAACTGAAACAGCATCATGTCTAAAAAAATCAATGTACATACTTTAGTTAAAAGATAACTTTATTGCTAAAAAATGCTGTCATATGACAATGCAGAGTTGCCACAGACCTTCAGTTTGTTTTAAAAAATGCAGTATATGCAAAGTGAAATAAAGTAAAATACAATGAAACAATGTGTGCGTATATACTCTTTTCTTCTTACCTGGCGTTTTATTCTTCTGCTGGTCCTGTATGTTACTCTCTTTCATTTAGCCCATGCTTGTGCACAGGATGTTCCTTCTAATTCCTAGGCGTCTTCTCTTCTCCTTACTCTTTTAGGTCAGAGTCTTACCTTTAAACTTGGATCCCAATCTCCTTACTTCCCCAGACTTCAGTTTTGTTCTCTGCCGTTCTTTAGTGTGTTCTTTTGTCATAGCTAATGTCTGTACATGGCTGGTTTGCATGGAACCGTTCTGCCTGACACGTTTTGTCCTAGTGTAATTGTAGCATCCCTTTTTACTCTTAATAGTATACCAGTTTGAATATGAATGTGATGTTTGGAGGTACTACTTCATTTTGTGACAGATGTAAAAATCTAAAAGTTAGGATAGTGGACCTGAAAGACTACTTTCTATTATTCTAATGTTTATGTTATTTGGCATGCTATAAATTTGTGTCACTTAATTCAGTGTAGTTGGATTTTTCTCTTACTTGCAGCTGAGCATATTTCTAATACAACAATAAATAAATGAAACCATGAAAGTTCTTGGTTTGCCTGGCAAAGAGTAAGCACTGTTTTTCATTTGGTATTTATCTTTCCAAGTATTTTCTCTTTGTACCCATGTGTATTTTACTTAACATCATGGAATTATGTAGACTCTTTGCAACTTGCATTTTCCCACACAGAAGAGAGAATAGATTTCTGTACATACCAGCACATTTGGTAGATCTACCTCATGGTTTTTATTTGCATTGCATTGTGTTGCATTATTTCTGATATGAATCATAAAAGGATGCTCAGACTAGTAGACAGAAGTATAATGAGACATAGGATTTGTACCTAGCTTTAGTGTATCATTCCATAAGATGTTTATTAATTACAAAGGGAAAATGATGTTTTAGTGTAGAAACTTAACAACTTAACCAAGTGGCCAGAATTAACCACCAGTAATGGGATAAGTCAACACCATGTGTGTTCAGATTCAGTGATCTAAGAAGGCACAGCATCATTTCTGTGGTATTCCTATCAAATATTAAATTAAATTAAATTTTTTTAAAAATTATTTATTTACTTATGGATGGTGCTGGATCGTCATTGCTGCACACAAGCTTTCTCTAGTTGTGACGTGTGGGCTTCTCTTTATGGTGGTTTCTCATTGCAGAGCACAGGCTCAAGGGCATGTGGGCTTCAGTAGTTACGGCATGCAGGCTGTAGAGCACAGACTTAGTAGAAATCAAGTTTAATTTTAAAAAAATATAAGAGAAACTCATATTTAGAGACATAACACAAAATAACTTTGGCTTCTACTGTTCTGAAATGTCAAGGCATGAAAGATAAGGACAAAGGAAATGTTCCAGATTAAAGACACATCCATTTCTTGATATGATAACTGTACTGTGGTTTTATAAGATCATGATTTTTCTTTTTATGAAATCACATTGGCATTTACAGATAAAAGGGGTATCATAGCCTGCAACCTAGTCTCAAAGTTTTCAGGGGAAAAAATAGAGAACTATAATGTAAATATGGTTTAATGTTACCATTTAGGAAATATAGATGAGAATATGGGACTTTTCTTTATTTTTATATTCTGAATTTTTTTTTCAAAATACAAGTTAAAAAAGCCTCAGGGGAATGAGACCAGATAAGTTTGTGTTCTTACTCTGTCACTTACTAGTTTCTGTGGTTTTGGGAATTTAACCTTTCTATGCCTCATTTTCCCCATTTATAAAATATAGTTTATACCCACCTCAGAGCATTATTGTGGGGATTAATAATACAAGTAAAATGTTTAGGACAGTGCCTGGCACGTGATAAAACACTTAATGTTAGCCAATAGTAGTAATGGTGGTAGTAATGGTACTCTTCCATGGTATGTACAATAAATTAGAAGCCACTTACTAGTGGCCATTTTAATTGTTTCAAATCCTAATCTGAATTATCTGTCTGCATGTTTTGCCCTTACTATGTTACCCAGTGTGAGTGCTGTTGCTTTAGTTTTACTTTCTTCATGTTCTCATTTTCATGGCCCTGTTAGTGCTAAAATCACTTTTCAAACTCCCTTGCCCCTCTAATCTCATAGTGTGACTTACTGACAAAACTCCAAGCACCTGCCTATTTGTTGCTTGCACCAAACAACAGAGTAGGCAGCTAGAGAAAATACACATTTGTGTGTCTGTTCTAACTTTAATTTTAGGATTCCAAATCTCAAATGGCACTTAAGACTAGAGACAATCCTATCTTACAACCCTTCCGTAGCAAACTCGCCTTTCCAATCTCTAATGTGACTTTTTCACATCTTTTACTTCTCAGATCTTCAGTGTCAGCCCTCACTGACAGCTTGCTTTCTACTTTAATGGAATGTTAGTTACAATCAGGTATAATTAGAAGTACCCCATTTTATCATTATCACAGGTGCTAACCCTGTGATGGTATCCACATTGTTAAAGTATCCCTATGACAGTTGAACCTCTCAGCCTCTCCGCTGTTCCAGATTCTAGCGCCTTGAGCCTACTGCAATTAGTAATCCTTTCTCTGTATTGTGTTGCTGCTATATCCTTCACTACTAGATTATTCTTATTGGCTATAAACATGTTTTTTAAAAATATTTATTTGGCCTCATTGGGTCTTAGTTGTGGCAAATGAGATCTTCATTGTGTCGTGCAGAATCTTTCATTTTGGCACATGGACTCTCTAGCTGGAGTATGCAGTCTCTCTAGTTGTGGAGCACATAAACATGTTTTAATATCACTCGATTTAAAACCAAAACATGATAGTTCCCTTGATCCATAGCTCCTTATATCTGCAGTCTCACATCTCTGCTACTCTGTGTACCAAAAACTCCTTGAATGAGCTGTTAATATTTGCTTATTTTACTTTCTCTTCTTAACCCACTCCAGTTAGACACATTCTTCTATCACTAAACAGAAATAGTCTTAACAAGCTCCTTAATGATATCCCTCTCACTAAATCCAGCGTTCCCACTCCACCTTCTTCAGGGAAGAGGGAGTGGACTCAGTTGACCACTTTTGGGAATACTTTCTTCTTATCTTTCTGATACACAGTCTCTTGGATTTCTTTCTTCCTCACTGGTTAGTCCATTTCCTGTGCTTGCTTCTGTAGATGCTCCAGTTCTCTCCCACTCCCTAGTTTGATTTCCTATATAGTTCTGTGGATTTAATAGCTGCTATGAACTGAAGCCCAAATTTATCCTTAGGCCTGATTTTCTCCTCTGACTTTCAGACTCAAGCGTGCCTTCCTGAAATCTTCCCTTGGATGACCAAAGAAATTACAAACTTAATGTAGTTAAAATTGTACTCCATTTCTGCCCTTAAACCTGCTCCTCCCAAACTGGTAACTGGCATCATCATTTACCAGTTGCTCACACCGAAAACCTAAGAATGATCCTTTATTGTACAGTTTACTTCATATTCCATTCCTCAGCCCATCATGTTGGCTTTACCTTTCAAATATATCCTGATTTCAACACCTCATCATTTCTGGTTATAACATCAGTCCCTCTCATCATCAGCTCTTGCTTGAACTATTGAATGGTGTCCAGTATCTGGTTTCTCTCTGGTTTCACTTTGGTTTTTGTCCTCCGTAAATCCACCGTTTCAATGGTGATTATCTTAGTGCAGCATCTGTTGACGTAACTCTTCTGCTTCAGACCTCCAGTGACTTAGTTCTTGTTATTGAGGTTTGTGTTAATTACACAGACCTGTGCTTTTCCTTAAATTTTTCTTGGCAAACTAACCGTCCACAGAGAGGGCTTAGTTTACAGGTGCTTTTTTGTTTGTTTGCTTTTTCTACAAAGTTTTGGCCAATTTAATTTTTTTTAACTTGGTAACATTAAAAAAATCTGACAATTTTACATTGTTTTTGTTGTAAACAACTAGGAGACTATACTAAACTTTTCGCATTCCTTCATGCCCACAAGAGGGAGAGTGGGGGCCTGCTTCCTTTAGATCAAGTGTACTTTCTCTCATTTGCCACAGTCTCCACCACCCCTCCGTCTCCACCACCCCTTCATGTATCCTGTAACCAGCCTGATGTACTAAGATTAACAGTGAAATGGCCCCTGCCTTACAATAGGTCATCATTCGTTCAGCAGATATTTTTTGGACAATACTCTGTGCCAAGTACTATTCTAAGCTCTAGAGATAAAGCAGTGAATAAAACAAAGCCCTGAGCTCAGAGATTATGTATTCCCTGGGACAGATAGTCAATGTGTAAATAAGCAAATACGTATGTAATGCCAGGTGACGATAAGAAAAATAAAGCGGAGGAAGGAGATATAAAGTGGTGGGAGGGTGCTATTTTAGAATGCACAGGGAAACCCTCTGTATGAGGAATTCACTTTGAGACAGTGGCTGGAATATAGTGAAGGATGGAGCTTTGTAAATCTTTTAAAGAAAAAATCTTTGGGGAGGGATCAGCAGTTACAAAGGTTATGAGAAGAGTATTTTTTGATGTGCTTGAAGGACAGCAAGAAGCCTGGGACTGCAGTGCCGTGGACTTGGAGATGAGTGGTAGGTAGGACAAGGGGGACCAAGACCACATGATGGAGGGCCTCAGAGGCCTTGTAGAAATTTGGGATTTTGCTGTGAGGAAGGAAATTCCTGAAAGGTTTTGAGTAGAAAATGACGTGAAATAACTTATCTTAAACCAATCCTTTTGGTTCTGGTGGGAATAAATTATATAGCGGACAGTTGTGGAAAGTGGGGGACCTGTCTGGAAGCAGTTATAAAGTGAGAGATGGTGGATCCTTGAACTAGGAATAGCTGTGAAAGGAGTCAGACATCGTGATTAGAATTTGAAGATTAGATCCTACAGTGTTTTCTGATGGATTTGATATGGGTTTGATTTGTTGTGGGAAAACAAGAGAACTTGAAATTCAGGTTTTCAGCCTGAATAATGGAATGGATGGAAGTGCCTTTTAGCAATGTGGTAAACACTATGAAAGTTCATATTTATACATGTACAATTTGAGAATCCTATTTGATGTCCAAGTAGAGCTAAGAGTATAAGCTTCATCCAGAGGCTACGTTTATAGCTCTGTGATACAACCTGAGACTTAAAAGACCCAGTCCTGTGAGGCATACAATTCTACTGAGTTCTTTGAGACTAGGATATTTGTTTGTAGTTCATTCTCTTTGTAAGGTTTAGTGTTTGACATGAATTGCATGCTTACTGAAGTTTTTGTTGAGTCCAAAAATTTCTCTACAGTTCTGGGCACTGCTGTGAATGTCGATTATTCCATTATATTAGGCTTTTATATACATTTTATAAGAATTGTAATATGGCAGAAACACTCCTTTATTGGAGCTTTTAACTTCTTAGCCAAAATCAGCCAGATGATCTTAAACTCTTCATAGTGGATCCAGCAAACGACTTAATATGCTAATATCTCAGCAGTGTTTTAAATTATTTTGAGAGTGGGAACCCATATTTGAATAATTTTTTTCTTTACAATGGGTTGACGTGGGAATGTGGTTCTACTGTCACTTTGAGTAATTCTGTTTGTAAAGCTTAACCTTTGTAACCTAACAGTGTGTAAAAAGACACATAATAGATTTTGAAGAGTCTTGTCTAAATTTTGCAACCTTGTCATCAAATGGTAATTGTTATGTATTTATTGTTCACCTGTAAATGTGAGACTTCTTTGTAGGTGGGAATAATCTGTAATATTATCATAAGCATTGTTTTGCTGATGAACATATTGAATGCAAGTATGTTTAAATAGCCTAAGGATAAACAGTTGAAATTAAGGGGATAGAGTAGCATTATAATGTGGTGTTTTCATGGTTTGACTATAAAGAAAGTTGGGTGAATGATAGCAATATTTGAGGTGACATTCTATTACCATTTCCTTTTAGCAAATAGTGATTTTGTAAGAGAAAAATGATGAAAGGTTTTGCTACTATTCAAGGGCCTAATTATTGTTTTTCTATATAGGAAGATTTTCAGTCAATGACGTATGGATTTAAAATGGCTAACAGTGTGACAGATCTTCGAGTTACAGGTAAAACCGTTTATAAAGGTAATTCACAAGTTTTACATTTGAATTTGTTTCCTTTTAAAATCATTGTCTCTATTTCTAGGCATGCTAAAAGATGTGGAGGATGACATGCAAAGAAGAGTAAAGGTATATTTTCTTTCTCTTTTCTTTAGTATAGGATATTTATATTCTTCTAAATGTCAGGTTAACTTTAGCTAATTACAAATAGCTAGTGTAGGTAGGACTACCACCTTCCTTTATGTATGCTATGCCTTTTTTTGGTAATGAGTTTGAAGACTACTGGAGTGGTTTCTGATGAATTAATATTACTTTCAAGTACTCAAAATTTAACCATTTCAAATTTTTTCAGTTTTTTGCCACTGTTTTAGCATTTTAGTATGCTGTTTTAAGAATAGCATAAGATGCTAGAGTTTTAAATTCCTCAAAGGTAAGGATTATCTTCTTCACCTTTGTATTTTTAATGGTTAGGACAGTGTCTAGAACATAGTAGAAGAGCGCAATAAATAGTTTCTCAAATCTGGTAAAAACCTATGAGCGACAGACACCCTTTGGCCAGATGACCATGATAATTTTGTTCTGATAGAGATTAAAGATGAAAAATTATATTTCTTTTTTTTTTTACACTTATATAACAGCATGGTTGTCAAAACAGTTTTGCATTATTGTCTTATTTGATATTTACAGTTATTCACTGTATTAGGCAATAAAATACACTTTCAAATGAAGAAAATAGAGCTCAAAAGCATCAGGTAACCTGTCTTGAGTCTTCTTAAGGGCATTATTAAGTGGCAGTTCCAGGTCTAGAACCCAGATCTACCAGATCTTCCTGTGGTATTGCCTTTGGGTTTTGCCCGAATACTCAACCATATGTAACATATGTATTAAGAAGATTTTGCGTGTTAGTGTATAACTGATCAGTGTGTACCATGTGACTTTATGATGTGATTCTGTAAAGATCATACAATGTGATTCTGTAAAGATCGCATTTCTTTTCTCTGGGTTAGTTTTGAGAACATCAGGAACTTCAGTTAATAGATCTTTTAAAAGAAAGAAGTACTGTGTACCATGTGCTTTTGCTTATATTATTCATTGTTTTGCTTTTGCTGTTTTTAATACCTTTTTCCTTTGTGTGATCTTTATATCAAAATGACCTAAGTGTATATAGTACTATTAGGTAAATAAAGTGATACAGCGTTTTCCTTCCAGATATTTGCTTCAAATAGATTATAGTGTATACTCAATAAATTAATTTATTCCTTTACCTTGTGTTATCATAATTTATGCTTTCACAGGCTTGTGTTTGTTTTAATTCACCTTTTTTAAAATTTTAGAGTACTCGAAGTCGACAAGGAGAAGAAAGAGACCCAGAAGTTGAACTGGAAGTAATTGAACTTATTTTCTGGTAGATAATATCAGAAAAGTCTGCCTCTTAATGTTGTAGTTTTATGAACTGCGTTATAATTTATGGAAGCCCTTTTTAAGGTATTTCTTTAAAAATTGGACATTACAAGGGAGTTTATTTCCCTTGTATTTATTTTGATAGAATTATAATACAACTCTTTCAGATACATGATTTCAGAGTTCTTCAATATTCCTATGAGGTAGGTAGGAAGAAAGAATTTTTTTTTTTTTTTTCAGATGATCCACCAAAACTTGGCAGAAGTCAAGAATTTACATAATATCAAAATTTGTCAAACCTTTGTTGAGATCCTAAATTTTCTGATTCTGCTTAAAGCATGTTTCTATCAGTCCTCTTAAAAATACTAATTAAATCAGTTTTGAAATAATAGTGTAACTCCTGACTTGGGAGAAAATCAGTCCTCATGATACAGAAGCTTTATTATATATTTCTGTTTCAGTAAAATAGGCTTCATTTTATTGTGTTTTATGCAGCTCATTTTCAGATATTTAAAAGCCTATAAGTGAAGGTATTTGTAAGGTATTAACACTGAGATTTAGAACTAAATATACTATATTTTAAAATGAAATTTCTTTCACAAGGCTTTGCATCTTTTAACTTTTAGTCCTTTCTTATTTTTTTAGCACCAACAATGTTTAGCAGTATTCAGCAGAGTGAAATTTACTCGAGTGTTACTGACAGTGCTTATAGCCTTTACTAAGAAAGAGGTAAGGGTATTTAATCTGTTCAGTATTTTTGTTTTTGATGGAATGCTTTATTTTGGTAGTTCTGAGACTTCTATGTATATGCACACATACACAGCACTCAGCATTTGGTGTGTTTATGTCAGAATATCCCTGATGATTTTCTCCAAAAGTCACATGAATTTTACATTGTACTCTTAACATATCTATGTCTGTTGTTGATATAAAAATATGTATTGCTTATTAATGGATAAAATAGTAGAAGCTGAAATTGCTTCTTTGAAGTTAATTGGAGAAATTAAAAATGAGAATTTTAGGTAGGCTCTTCTTTCATTCAGTTAAATAATTAACTTAGATTTGTGTAGAACCAAAAACAACCCTTAGATAGTGAGTATTTGTGTGTGTCTGTGTACTGTGTTAACTCAAGTAAATTTCAGGCTAATTTGTGAATAGTTCATTTTGAGTACAGATCCAGCCCTTACAAACTTCTGTAATTCTCTTCTTTTTTTTTAAATTTCACCTTGATGAATGACTTAGTAGCAATGTTGCAGTTTCTCATTTTCTAGTTGACTACAGCTCTTCAGAAAAAAAAAACATGAGATTGGTAGAATAAACTAGAAATGTTTCCTATTGCTTTTTAGTGGTTCCTGCAAAGTATTGATAATGAGTAAAAAAATTATTTCTATCCTGACAGGATCTGGGCATCCTGTATTAAGTGAATAGTTTGTGAAAACCAATGTCATTACAACAAGCATTTAATAATTTCATTATTGTTTATAGGATTTTCCTATTTAATGTATATCTTTCAGTGAAAGAATATGTAAGAATGTTTTTGGTGATTTATTTGCTAGACAAGTGCTGTTGCAGAAGCTCAAAAATTGATGGTTCAAGCAGCAGATCTTCTTTCTGCCATTCATAATTCATTGCATCATGGTATCCAGGCCCAGAATGATACTACAAAAGGAGGTAATTGTCTGTTTTGTTCTTACTCTTTTTTGTTGTTGTTGTTCTTTCCCATTTGTGGTATATAGTGTTTGGTTTGTTCTAAAATATTATTTGTCAGTCTATCCAAAACATTCTAACTTTGGATTGTTTTGCTCCATAGGCTTTTATATAGAGTGTTTATGGTCCCTTCTTTATGGTCATCCTTTTTCTTTAATCACCTCTCCACTTCACTGCTTTGCGAGGTCATCACCTTGATTTCAGTCTTCCCTGACTCTACCAGGCAGGCCTAGGTATTTTCTGTGGCCTCTTTGTACTCATACATGCGTCTATTACATTTTTTTAGTATATCATATTATAGTTTACCTTGTATTTCCATGAGATTTTTAATACTTCTATGCCAGAGTCTTTTCTTTGTGTATTCCTGCAGTGCTTGGCACACTGTTGACACTCAGTAGATTTTATTCATGAACTATACCTTAAAAATAAAAGAGACGGTGTACCTTTATTATGAAAACTCCAAGTGAGTTAACACTTTAGTAATGTGCAGCAGTTTTGGTTATCCTTAAAATTCATTAAAATGAGATAACATTTATGTTTTTAAAATTAGTTTTTGACAGTTGTTGGTCTTCTGACCAGAAAGTCCAGTTTTTATTGATTCATATGCCTTTGCTTTTTTGCCCCTTTTCCTCCTTTTTGGAGAATAAGTTGTGGTATTCCCCTTCCCATGAATTTTTTTCTTACTCATACATTAGGTAGTGAAACAGCCCAAAGATAATTTGGCTTAGGCAATCAATATAATCTTATGGATAATAATTATTCTGAGCTTAGAAATTCATTATTAATTCATTAACATTTTATCATTTTCTACAGAAGAGGGAAAGATTAGGTGACTGTTAGATGACTGACTAGGTGGCATTCTGTAACTATGGGACGTTAAAAAGAAAAAGTTTTTATGCATAGCAAGCTATCTAGTACATGTTTACAGAGAGTTTAACATTTCTACAGCTCTTCAATACTTTGAAATTGAGTGCGAGAATACTTTATGAAAACCACTGTAAAATACATTGCTTCCAAGTAATTTGTTTGGTTGATTATGTATCAACAAGGTATTATGATGCAGAACAAGAGTCAAATGACTTGATTCTGTTGCTCCTTATTTTGCCATATCTTGACTACATGGTCCGTTCTGGTTTATAACTGAGGATAATAATTGCCATGGGATCATTAGTTGCCCACATGTTTTATAGCTTCCCTGTAGTTCGGATCAGTCAGCAGTTAAAACAAAAACGTATGTGTATATTCTCAACTGTTTCTCTGGTTTTATAGGCTGTTGATGAGTAAGCTTCTGGAAGATAGTTTGCATAAAGTTGGTTTGAATAAACTAAGCAAATGAAGTTTTAAATTTAGGGAGTACTCACTCTGTTCTTTGTTTTTTGCTAAACACTTTTTACACTCACTCAACTTTGTAATTATCCAGCTTAAGCATGAAGCTGAACCAGTTCTATAATAAAAAAGTGAAAACCTTCCCAGTAATGTTTATTCTAAGAAAATGGTGATAAAGCTATTAGTGTAGATTAGTTTGGGTCTCAGATTATTGATTTTGCCTTCTTAATGCTATTAGAATGCATCTAGAGACAAAATGACTGTAAAGCTTGAAATTGCTGAGCATTGATTTTATCTTCTTATTGAAAAAATATATAGTAAGTGGAAACTTGGAAACTAGTTTTAAAGGAGAAGGTAGGAAGAATCAAACTTGGTTCAAGGATTGCTTGCTGGTTGGTTTACTCAGTGGATATGATGGCTTGACGACGAAGGAGGTGGAAGTGGTTTGGGGACAGGAGATGCTTAAGGAAGGCAGCTTGGGATTTTTTGATGCAGTGACATGGAGCAGACCACTAACCTAGTAAATATTTTGCTCTGGAAAATAAATGGAAGAAGGTTTTGGAGTTATTTTCATGTTAGGTGCTATTGAAATCGAAGAAGTAAATGTGGTTAATCAGGGCTTTCTGAGTTCAGGACCTTGAGTTAGACCTTTCGTGAAAAACAAAGGAAGCAGAGGATTCAATGAAGCAATTGTTGTTCCTTGTATTTGCTTGTGCTATTTTATTGCTTGTGAATTCTGTACTGCTTTTTATATGTCTGTGGAATTCTTCAAAATAATGTTCAGATTATTTCCTCCAATGAGACTTTTCATGTTCTACTTGTCAAAGTTTATTTTTCTCTCCCATATTCTTTTCTATTTATCTGTGGATTAGGTTTGATTTACTCTTTCGAATGCAGGCATCTTTAACAGTTGCTGCTGCTGCTGCTGCTGCTGCTGCTGCTAAGTCGCTTTAGTCGTGTCCGACTCTGTGCGACCCCATAGACGGCAGCCCACCAGGCTCCTCCGTCCCTGGGATTCTCCAGGCAAGAACACTGGAGTGGGTTGCCATTTCCTTCTCCAGTGCATGAAAGGGAAAAGTGAAAGTGAAGTCGCTCAGTCGTGTCTGACTCTTCGCGACCCCATGGGCTTTAACAGTTGCTAGTAGAGATTAAAAGTTTAATGAAACTTAGGTTGTCTGAAATTGGTAGGTACTTTGGAAGTGTATCTCCAACTCTGACATTCAGTTTCAAGAGCCCTTGGGGAATTCCCTGGCAGTCCAGTGGTTAGGACTCTGCACTTTCACATGGGTTCAATCCCTGGTCGGGAAACTAAGATCCCACAAGCTGCGTGGCATGACTGAAAAAGCAAAAACAACAAAAAAGAAGCCTTGTCATCCTTTTGAAAAAAGATGTATGATTCAAATGGTGTATTAATCACATGCATTTACCTTCTGAAACCTTAATGACAATGAAGAAGTGTTTGGGTTTTTAGCAAATAGGTATAATTAATAAAGGGGCATCCCAGGTGACACAGTGTTAAAGAATCCTCCTGCCAACAGAGGAGACAAAAGAGACTCAGGCTCAATCCTGGATTGGAAAGATCCCCTAGGAGTAGGAAATGGCAACCCACTTCAGTATTCTTGCCTGGAAAATTCCATGGACAAAGGAGCCTGGCAGGCTACAGTCCATGTGGTTGCAAAGAATCAGACACTACTGAGCACACATAATAAAGAAGGAAAAGACAGAGAAGGCAGTAGCAACAAAATTTTAGAAGCTGGAAAACAGAAAGATGTTGAGCTATCTGTTCAAGTAACTGAATTCTTAGCTACTGATAAAGTCAAGATACAGTCCAGTTTATACTGCAGATCCTCTGAAGGGCCTCCTTTTTAGTATATCAGATACCTTTGAAAATGAAGATGAGAATTATGTTGATGAGATCTGGTTGTAAATCTGTTTAGAAGCAGAGAGATTTCCTTCGCATTTAGTCCATGATAACATTCCTGAGCCTCAGAATACTGAAGTTTATTCTCTTGAATAGCAGAACAGAGAGATTCTAGACTGAGGAGATACCAGGCACTGTTGAATGCTACACATTATGGGGGAGATAAGTGGTAATTTAGATACTTACTTTTGTAACATCTATCCTTCCATTTCCCACACACCACATCAAGCTCTGGCGGGTCCCCCTACCCCTCACCCCCACTCCCAGCTTCCAGAACAGTGCAATCTAGCTCTTGCGTTCCACTTAAGAATTTGGAAAACTCTTAGGGAAATCTGGCAAGCCCAAGAGATAGAGAAAAACATCAGCAAAATATAAATTTATTGGTATTAGCAGTTCTCCTAATGAAATAATTTGGTACAAAAACCTTGCCTATATTGATAGAGCTCTTAATGAGGTTTTTAGTCCTTCAGCTTCAAGTCTAGGTATATAGTCATGGGTGGAAACCTCTAGCCTATAAGAGAAGACCAAAACAGACAAGCAAAGACAATACTTCTTAAAAATGAAAGAAAAAAAAATTGTGTATGTAAAATAATAGGATGTTATAAAAAAAGAAAAAATATATTCTTTGACATTCACAATTTTAAGAGCAGAATCATTAATAGAAAATAGAGAATGCAAATTTGAGGAAATCTTAGAGAAAGTAGAGTAAAAATGAACAGGTTGAAAATAAAGAGAAAAAAGGAAAGAATATTTTAGGCTCAGTCCAGTTCCATTATTTAATAAAGATAAATAATAAGATAAATGAAGGTAAACTAATAAAAGTTTTTCCAGAAATAAAGTTAAAACAATAAATCTCAAAAAAGAAAAAGTAATGTAATCACTTAAGATTTCCTGGAATCAATGAAGCAAATACTCAGGATAAGAGCGCCAGTAAAGAGCTACTCAGAATAACCAGGGTGAAAGTAGACTTCTACCAAGGCATATGATCATGAAATTTCAGAATAGTGGGGGAAAATAGAAGATCCTAAGACACTTGGAAGAGAAAAAGAGGTTGCACACACAGAATGAAGACAGGGTGTCAGCAGAGTTTTAAACAACAGGAAAGGAAGCTAGAAATCAGTGGAACAAAGAACAAGTTGAAGTAGTCACACTTCCTGATTTTAAAACAGCACCGTGCTACATTAATCAAGAGAATTTTGGATTAGTATAAAGATAGGCATAGATTAGTGGAATAAAACTAAAAATCCAAAAATGATCCTTTATGGTCAGTTGATATTTTAAATGAGTGTGAAGACAGTTAAGTGGGGAAAGAAAAGTATTTTCAACAAATGACAGTGGAACAACTAGATAACCACAGCAAAAGGATAAAGTTCAGCACCTTCCCCACCCCTCCTCACATCATAAACAAAAATAAACTCAAAATGCATCAGTGACATAAATGTAAGAACTGAAAATATGAAACTCCAGAACCTGTGAATAAACCTGAAGACTCAATAAAAAGAAAAATTAAGTCAGTGAAAAAACAGGCAAGGGATCTAAGTTAGACATTTCTCTGAATGTGATTTACAAATGACCAGTAAACATCTGAAAAGATAGATATGCCATGGGAAATACAAATCAAAATGAAAAGATTCCATTTCATAACAAGTGTTGAGGTTATGAAGACACTGGAACCTTTATATACTGCTTGTGGGAATGTAAAATAAACAGCCACTTTAGAAAACAATTTTACAGTGTCTCAAAAGACAAAATGTTAGATTTATCACATGACCCAGCCACTCTAACCCTAGGTCTGTATATATACCCAAGAGAAATGGAAATATATGTCTACACAAAAAGCTGTACAGTAATGCTCACAGCACTTTTATTCATAATAGCCAAAAGGTAGAAACAATCCAGATGTCCCTCAGCAGATGAACAGATAAATAAAATGTTGTATATACATGCAGTGGAGTGGCATTTGGCAGTTAAATATCTGCTGCAACATGGATGGACTTTAAAAACATGCTAAGTGGAAAAGTCACAACAGATCATACATGATTTTTATTTACATAAAATGTGCAAAACAGGCAAATCCATGGAGATAGAAAGTTGACCAGTGGTAGCCTTGGGCTGGAAGAGAGTGGGAAGAAAGGGGACTGCTAATGTATATGGGATTTCTTCTTGGTGTGAAGAAAATGTCCTATTTTTCTTGTGGTGGTGGTGGTTTTACAACTCTGAATATACTAAAAGAAAGACCATGTTATATGTGTTTAATAGATAAATTATACAGTATGTTATTATATCTGAGACTTATGATTAAAAGAAAATCAGTGGACCAGTATTTTCAGAATTTGGGGGGGAAGTGATTTCAAATCTTGAGTCCTTTTCCAAAACTATCATCTAATTGTGAAGAAAGATAATATCAAGTTTTTAAAGTCTCAACAAAATTAATCTTCCAGAAGGTTTACAAGACTACTGGAATGTACTTCATTAAAACAGGAGAGTAAATTAAGTAAAGGAAAACATGGAGTTTAAGAATATAAAAATCCAGCATGAAAGAAGAATGAAGGAAATCCCAGGGTCATGGTGTAACAAGAACCTAATATATTATATTGTCTCAACATTATACGTGGAAAACTAGTCCAGACTGACAAAAAGTCACAAGGCTCTAAGTAGATACACGATCTGTTGTCACCAATGAAATTGATATAATAGCTGTTTTCTTTAATGTAGAAAGAAGAGATTTAGAGAATTGGCAGAGGAGGATTCGATGGGCAGAGGAGCCTGGCAGGCTACAGTCCATGGGGTCTCAAAGAGTCAGACAAGACTGAGTGACTTGCACTTTTCACTTGGGGTTGAATTAAAGTGTTAAGTACATACAAACAAGGTGAACAAAAAGTAAGACTTTTTTACGTCAAAATATATATGAAAGTAAAATTTATTTCTGTGTTTGCAAAAGTTATCCATGGCCCAAATGTGAAGTATGATTTACTTAATAGTGCTAACCATTGATGATGATAAAATTCTGATCTAACTGTATTGGAGGTAAGAGGATCAAAGTGCATATATGCATGTGATTTATATGTGCTTATACTGCTACTTTATATTATTTTCAGTGTCTCTCTTTTTACATTTATCTCTTTTAGACAATGAAGTAAGTTAGATAACGTGTAAAACTGAAAAAAATACGAAATAAAGTAACACAATAAGCTTGTTACTTGGTGATATGGAGGTAGATTCAAAAAGAAAGAGCTAAGAGGAAGTGGAAGACATTGCCTCTGGGAAGAAAGAAATAAATGGAATTGGAGGGAGAAGATTGTTAGTTTATAAATAAGAACCTTGTTTGGCTATTTGATTCTTTTTTAAAAAAATTTTTCTGTTTAAATTAATGTATTTATTTTAGTTGGAAGCTACTTACTTTGCAATATTATAGTGGCTTTCGCCATGCATTGACACTCATCAGCCACAGGTGTACATGTGTCCCCCATCCTGAACCCCCCTCCCACCTGGCTATTTGATTCTTGGGTGGCATGTATTTATGACTAAATAAAAGAAACTCAATTAAAAGTTAATGTGGATTAAAATACAAAATTAGTAGTTTAGAATTATGATGGTTTATTGTCTGGTAATATTGTACATTAACCTCCTGAGAGCTGCTGCTGTTGTTAGTCGCTAAGTCATGTCTGACTCTTCTGTGACCCCATGGACTGTAGCCCGCCAGGCTCCTCTCTCTATGGGATTTCCCAGGCAAGAATACTGGAGTGAGTTGCTGCCCTTAACAGGGCAATGGAATTTATTTAAACAGAAAGGAAAAAATGAAGAGCTGGATTATGGAATTTGTGGGACAAAATCAAGCAGACTACATGTGATGGGAGTTTGAGAAGAAGAGAGAAGCAAGGCAGAAAGCATATTCAGAAAAATAATGGCTGGAAACTTCCTTAACCGGGGAAAGAAATAGACAGTCCACGTCCAGGGAGCTCAGAGAGTTTGAAAGAAGTTGAATCCTAAGAGACTCACTCAAACACATTACAGTTAAACTGTGAAAGATTAAAGACAAGAAGAGAATCTTGAAAGCAGCAAAAGGAAAGGCAACTTGGTTTACATATTCAAAATACTTAGGGAATACCAGAAAGGTGCTAACCAAGAACATCTGACAGAGTTGTCCTTAATAACTAAGAAAGAAAGAAAAAATTTATATCGACAAAAGCTGAAACAGTTCATCACCACTGACCTCACAACAAAGGTTAAAAGGAGTTCTTCAAGTTGAAACAAAAGGAGACTAGTTAGTAACAGGAAAACATGAAAGTATAAAACTCACTGGCAAAGGTAAATTTACAGCGACATTTAAAATACTCTAATATTGTAATGGTGGTGGATAAACCGTTTATATCTGATACAAGTGTTAAAATACATAAAGCATTAAAATTAAAACTATAATCACTTGTTAGTGGGTTAGTCAGTTCAGTCATGTCCGACTCCTTGTGACCCCATGGACAGCAGCATGCCAGGACCCCTGTCCGTTACCAACTCCCAGAGTTTACTCAAACTCATGTCCATCGAGTTGGTGATGCCATCCAACCATCTCATCCTCTGTCGTCCCCGTCTCCTCCTGCCTTCAATCTTTCCCAGCATCACGGTCGTTTCCAATGAGTCAGCTCTTCGCATCAGGTGGCCAAAGTGCTGGAGTTTCAGCTTCAGCATCAGTCCTTCCAATGAATATTCAGGACTGATTTCCTTTAGGATGGACTGGTTGGATCTCCTTGCTGTCCAAGGGACTCTCAAGAGTCTTCATCACCACAGTTCAAAAGCATCAATTCTTCAGTGCTCAGCTTTCTTTATGGTCCAGCTCTTAACATCTATACATGACTACTGGAAAAACCATAGCCTTGACTAGACAGACCTTTGTTGGCAAAATAATGTCTCTGCTTTTTAATATGCTGTCTAGGTTTGTCATGGTTTTTCTTCCAAGGAGCAAGCGTCTTTTAATTTCATGGCTGCAGTCACCATCTGCCATGATTTTGGAGCCCAAGAAAATAAAGTCTCTCACTATTTCCATTGTTTCCCCATCTATTTGCCATGAAGTAATGGGACCAGATGCCCCAATCTTCATTTTTTGAATGTTGAGTTTTAAGCTAGCTTTTTCACTCTCTTCTTTCACTTGCATCAAGAGGCTCTTTATGAATGGATAAAGAAGTTGTGGTACATACACACAATGGAATATTACTTAGCCATAAAAAGGAATGCATTTGAGTCAGTTCTAATGAGGTGGATGAACCTAGAACCTATTATATAGAATGAAGTAAATCAAAAAACGAAAGATAAATATTGTATTTTGGAATCTAGAAAAATGGTACTGAAGAATTTATTTACAAAGCAGCAATGGAGAAACAGACATAGAGAATAGACTTATGGACATGGGGATAGGGGAGGAGAGGGTGAGATGTATGGAAAGAGTAACATGGAAACTTATATTACCATATGTAAAATAGATAGCCAATGGGAATTTGCTGTTTGTCACAGGTAACTTGACCAGGGGCTCTGTATCAACCTAGAGGGGTAGGATCGGGAGGGAGGTTCTAAAGGGAAGGGATATATGTATACCTATGGTTAATTCATGTTGGGGTTTGACAGAAAACAAAATTCTGCAAAGCAGTTATTCAATTAAAAAATAAATAAATTAAAAAAAAAAAAACAGGCTCTTTAGTTCCTCTTCACTTTCTGCCATAACGGTGGTGTCATTTGCATATCTGAGGCTATTGATATTTCTCCTGGCAGTCTTGATTCCAGTTTGTGCTTCATCCAGCCTGGCGTTTCTCATAATGTACTGTGCATAAAAGTGAAATAAGCAGGGTGACAATATATAGCCTTGATGTACTCCTTTCCCAGTATTGAATCAGTCCATTTTTCCATGTCCGGTTCTA
Source organism: Giraffa tippelskirchi (assembly GCF_054371585.1). Taxonomy (NCBI): domain Eukaryota; kingdom Metazoa; phylum Chordata; class Mammalia; order Artiodactyla; family Giraffidae; genus Giraffa; species Giraffa tippelskirchi. The sequence goes on from NC_137275.1 coordinate 195,659,966, forward strand.
ACTTGATTCTTGACCTGCATACAGATTTCTCAGGAGGCAGGTCAGGTGGTCTGCTGTGCCCATCTCTTTCAGCATTTTCCACAGTTTATTGTGATCCACACAATCAAAGGCTTTGGCATAGTCAATAAACCAGAAATAGATGTTTTTCTGGAACTCTCTTGCTTTTTCGATGATCCAGCGGATGTTGGCAATTTGATCTCTGGTTCCTCTGCCTTTTCTGAAACCAGCTTGAACATCTGGAAGTTCACGGTTCACGTATTGCTGAAGCCTGGCTTGGAGAATTTTGAGCATTACTTTTCTAGTGTGTGAGATGAGTGCAATTGTGTGGTAGTTTGAGCATTTTTTTGGCATTGCCTTTCTTTGGGATTGGAATGAAAACTGACCTTTTCCAGTCCTGTGGCCACTGCTGAGTTTTCCGTATTTGCTGGCATATTGAGTGCAGCACTTTCACAGCATCATCTTTCAAGATTTGAAATAGCTCAACTGGAATCCCATCACCTCCACTAGCTTTGTTCGTAGTGATGCTTCCTTAGGCCCACTTGACTTCCCATTCCAGGATGTCTGGCTCTAGGTGAGTGATCACACCATCGTGATTATCTGGGTTGTGAAGATCTTTTCTGTACAGTTCTTCTGTGTATTCTTGCCACCTCTTCTTAATATCTTCTGCTTCTGTTAGGTCCCTACCATTTCTGTCGTTTATTGTGCCCATCTTTGCATGAAATGTTCCCTTGGTATCCCTAATTTTCTTGAAGAGATCTCTAGTCTTTCCCATTCCATTGTTTTCCTCTATTTCTGTGCATTGATTACTGATGAAAGCTTTCTTATCTCTCCTTGCTATTCTTTGGAACTCTGCATTCAAATGGGTGTATCTTTCCTTTTCTCCTTTGCTTTTCGCTTCCTGTCTTTTCACAGCTATTTGTAAGGCCTCCTGAGACAGCCATTTTGCTTTTTGGCATTTCTTTTTCTTGGGGATGGTTTGATTCCTGTCTCCTGTACAATGTCACGAACCTTCATCCATAGTTCATCAGGCATTCTGTCTATCAGATCTAGTCCCTTAAATCTATTTCTCACTTCCACTATATAATCATAAGGGATTTTATTTAGGTCATACCTGAATGGTCTAATGGTTTTCTCCACTTTCTTCAATTTCAGAATACAATTACAGTACAATATTAACCTCAGCAGCTTCTGCATTGTTTTCTAGAATTGTTTGCAACCTCAGGGCATGGAAAACTTACTTCTGTAGGTCTAACTGGAAATTGCCAGTATAACTCGGGAGAGATACGTTGTCCAAAAATGGTATAACATCTCTATCTCTTTTCACTTACACACTTCCAGATCTTTGATTTTGGCATCTAATTAATTCTAAAATAACCTTTCAAGTTAAATCACAGCACATTGTTACTGTAAATCTTTTATTCACAGACCTTGTGCTATTTGTAATACTTTCATGCTATTGATAATGAAGGTCAATTTTCTAGCAAGAACTTTAGCAACTAAAACACTCTAAACCAATTTGCCATAATGTTTTGAATATAGTAATTATACTTTATTATTTTATCCTTAAAGAATTCTGGTGTAAAGGGAAGTGTTTTGACTGGAAAACCAAGGTAATTTTTGTACACCTACAGACTTGTAAAATCAGAAGAGACTCTAGACATTGACTTGTCGGATCTGTATCTAGTTTAATTCAGGGAATCTTTACTGAGCATAGTACACATTGAGTAGAAAGTGATGTGGATTTGCTTGTTTTCTGGGTTCATTTAGTAAGGGTTATCCAGGCTATTTTAGTGGGAAGCATTTAGTAGGAAAATGTTAGAGCTGTTTATTCTGGGGGATCGGGGTTGGGTGTGGTAAAACTTTTTTTAAACTTTTTGTAGTTTGTGTTGTCATGAAGTCAGATGCAAACTCCTGCTTGGTTTTTATCCCTGCTCCTCCTTCACTGTAGTATACATTGAATAAAGACTTTGATCTCATATTACATCTCAGTTCTTATGCTCTTTTCTAGTTAGGCAGGTTACTGTGTGTTGTATAGGATGGTTACAGAGTCCTTAGGCATGAGATTCACCGAACAGCTGAGACTTAAAAATAGCTACTAGGAACTACTTTAACACTTAACTATTAACAAGGACTATGTCCAAAAACATGTGGTGGTGAGGAGAGGATTTAAATGTGTGTAGAGAATAGAGAGAACCATGCAGATCTAAATTCTGTGCCTAGGGATTTTGTCCCCGCTCTATTTATATGCATCTATTTTTACTTCTGAGTTCCAGTAAGTTTTCACTTGGAAAAATTGCAGCTCCCTAAGGGAAAAAGAAAAGGAGCCATTTTATCTGTCCTCCATGCCTTTAATATGCTTGGAATACTTTGTGCTGATTAATATTTGTCCTTTGTTAGCTCTTTTCTTAGATTTCTATGAAATCGTTTGTCTAACTTTTACATGGATAAGATGCTCCTATTACATTCTGAGTTTATTCTGACTAAATTATAGTTGCTATTTATGTTCCTCTAGACCAGTGTTTCTCAACTGGGGCTTCCCAGGGACATCTGGCAATGTCTGGATCCTTTTCACAGTTAGGTTACTACTGGTATGTAGAGGGTAGAGTCAGGGATGCTGCTCAGCATCATCTGTGCAGGACAGCTGAGTTAGTTTCAAAAGTTAACACTGTTTTATATTGTACATTTTTGTTTGTATAAAATTGAATTCAGAATATATCGTGTTTGTTATCCATTTCCCATTAATATTTACTTCTTTCCATATAAATTTTCATGAGTGGCTATTATCTATCTTCTATTTGTTGTTTAAACCTAAAAATAAATGTTTTAAGAATAAAAGCATATTCCTGGGTAATCATTTTAAGTGCATATGAGAATATTTTGAGAGAAAATAAGTAATGTAGCATTTAAGTATCTGGATTCTGTGCATTTATCATTAAAGTCTGAAATGTATTCATATTTATATGGTAAAGAAGCTTCTTACAGCATCATTACTACTACTTTTACCTTAGTTCTGAATGAAATAATATAAATCAGAATTTCAAACTATTATAGTGGTAGCAGCCTTTTATTTTGTTTTGAGCATGTATATCTTATCATTCAGCAAACAAGTATCCAGTATCTGTTATGAGCCAGGTATTTGGTGTTTGGAATCCAACCCTGTTCTTGCTTTCAAAAGAACTCGGACAAATGCTATAATCCCACATGGACAGTATAATAGTGTACATACAAAGAACTGTTTGTGTGTATATATGTATTATATATACATCATTGGGGGGACCAATGATGAGAGAGGATTCAGGCTATATCAAGTTCAGGTTAAGAAGAAAGGGGTAGGTTTTACAATAGAATAATTTGTATAAGTAAAGAGGTGTAAAAGAATATGACATTTGTAAGTCACAATGCTTGCTTATATCTTATAGTGCTTAGGAAATGGGGAGGATTAAAAGATGATTTTCGGGGGGTTCCCAGATGGTTCAGTGGGTAAAGAATCTGCTTGCAATTCAGGAAAAGATGATTTTCAAACAAAGATAAAACCATAATTCTCATACAGATAAAAAAGTGAACGTGGGTTAAGGATTTTGTTAAACTCATTCAATGATATAACCAGACATGAAAAGATTTAAAGCACATTTTGATGGATTAGTGGAATATTAAAATAAATTATAAATAGGTAAAACTTTTTTCTGTAGAGTGAAACAGAATTTCATATTTATCAGTTACCTACAATTTCTAGCTGTGTAAAATAACTCCCATAGAATCAATTTGACAATGCATACTCCATTGGAGTACAAATTTTTTTTCTATGAAAATGGCAGGAAATTTCAAGCTAGAGACTTAATTTGGAGCTTTGTACTAGTGTGAAAAGTGGAATCACCAGAGGACAAAGAGTGGGAAAGAGAAAGTTACCCTTAGGTCTCTTGTGATATGTTATTTTCATTGTGAATTTATGGAATTGCATCTCAGTGCCAAATGCATTCCAGACTCATGGGGATGGAGTGCAACTGTTCTCTACTGCTTTGCATTTCTATGTAGTCCAGTGTGAATTGATTCTGCAGTTCAGAAATTGAAAGGAAGACACGCCTCCATTTGTGTTCCCATTTGAAACTTTTCTTCACAGGCTCATGGTTAATACACCATTGCCCTTTTATTTTATTTTGAGAGAATATGTTAACCCTGTTTTATCCTGCTCTTGGCTTGGAGTTAATTTTGAGGTAGAAACCTCTCTCTGTCACCAATACCACCACCATGTAGGAAGGAAGTATAATTTTAGGTTGTTAAATCTGCTTATTTCCTTTAAAAAACACATGTAAAGATACATTAATTGTAAATTATAAAATCCATTTAGAGGATACTGTGATAAGAATTTAGACATGCTTTTGAAACTGACAGTTTTCTTTATGTATTTAAGCAGTATTTGAGATTAAAATTTATAGAAATATTGAAAATGTTAACTTTTTTCCTTTGTAGATCATCCCATTATGATGGGTTTTGAGCCACTTGTTAACCAGAGACTACTTCCACCCACCTTCCCTCGATATGCAAAAATAATAAAAAGAGACGAAATGGTCAACTATTTTGCAAGATTGATAGATAGAATAAAAACTGTCTGTGAGGTGGTCAATTTAACAAATTTACATTGTATTCTGGTAAGTGCAAATCAAGTCTCTATTCTGAAATATAGCTTTGATTTAATAGCAGAATAGTTTTATTATGTTTTAGAGACTCTTTCAAGGGTAAATAATGCTCCTCACCTATTATCTGTGATATCTGGAGAATTAAGTGTTTGTGTATGTTATTTTTCTTTCTATATTTAATCCTCATAAGGATTTTATACTACCCATTCTAGAGATTAAGAACCTAAAATGTGGAGAAGTTAGGTAATTCACTCAAGCTTTAAGAATGGCAGTTTGAACCCTCAATTCAATGCTAAACCTTTCATATAAATAAACGTTTGTTAATGTATACATTTATACATATATATGCATATGTATGTTTTTTCATACAAAAATTGAGTGATAGTAACTTGCTTTTTCATTCGTAATCTCTATCTTTGAATATGTTTTCATGTCAATAAATAATATACAAATAACAGATACCAAAATATTAATTACAACTACTTATAAATAGTGGAAAGCTATATGATAGTTTGTTTTTTGCATTTTTTCTGCATTTTCAGTGTTTTATGGTATTTTGCATATAGGGCAGAAACAATGGTAAGAGGGAGAATAGTAATATTAGTGAAGGAAAGTTCATATATTAGGAACCCATATGGTGATACTTTTGACAGCTATGGAGTAATAAGATATCATCCATCTTGTCATGGGGCTGTAATGTGATATAGAAATTGATCAAATAATCACATAAATGTTTATAAAATTACCAATATAAGCAGTATGAAGGAAAGGAACTGGAAACTATAACATATAGCATATAATGAAGCAATTGACCTAAATGATCAGAGAAGGCTTTTTTAAAGAAGTAACGGTGAAGCTAAGATCTGACAAGTACATTTCATTCAGGGATAGCATGATAAAGGACAGAAATGTAAAGACCTGACAGAAGCAGAAGAATTTAAAAAGGTGGCAAGAATACACAGAAGAACTGTACAAAAAGATCTTAATCACCCAGATAGCCACGATGCTGTGGTCACTCACCCACCTAGAGTCTAAAATCCTGGAGTCTGAAGTCAGGTCAGCCATAGGAAGCATTGCCACAAACGAGACTCGTGGAGGTGATGGAATTCCAGCTGAGCTATTTCAGATCCTAAAAGATGATGCTGTTAAGGTGCTGCAGTCAGTATAAGGACTGGAAAAGGTCAGTTTTCATTCCGATCCCAAAGAAGGACAATGCCAAAGAATGTACAAACTACCGTACAGTTGTGGTCTGAATCCAAGCTAGGCTTCAGCAGTACATGAACCAAGAACTTCAGATGTCCGAGCTGGGTTTAGAAAAGGCAGAGAAACCAGAGATCAAATTGCCAACATTCGTAGGATCATAAAGCAAAGGGAATTCCAGAAAAACATCTAATTCTGCTTCACTGACTACACTAAAGCCTTTGACTGTGTGAATCACAACAACTATGGAAAATTCTTAGAAATGGGAATACCATACCAGACCACCTTACCTGTCTCCTGAGAAACCTATATGTAGGTCAAGAAGCAACAGTTAGAACCTTACATGGAACAATGGACTGGTTCAAAATTGGGAAAGGAGTACAAGTGAAAGGAGTACAAGAAGACTGTATATTGTACTCTGTTCATTTAACTTCTGTGCAGAGTACTTCATGCAAAATGCCGGGCTGGATGAGTTACAAGCTGGAATCAAGATTGCCAGGAGAAATATCAACAACCTCAGTTATACAGATGAGTCTACCCTAATGGCAAAAAGTGAGGAGGAACTAAAGAGCCTCTTGATAAGGGTGAAAGAGGACAGTGAAAAAGCTGCCTTAAAATTCAACATTTCTAAAACTTAAGATCATGGCATCTGGTCCCATCACTTCATGGCAAATAGATGGGGGAAAAGTGGAAGCACTGACAGATTTTCTTTTCTTGGGCTCCAAAATCACTGTGAACAGTGACTACAACCATGAAATTAAAAAATGCTTTCTCCTTGGAAGGAAAGCTATGGTGAGCCTAGGCAGCATATTACAAAGCAGAGACATCTCTTGGCTGACAAAGGTCCGTATAAGCGAAGTTAGGGCTTTTCCAGTAGCCATGTACGGATATGAGAGTTGGACCGTGAAGAAGGCTGTGCTCTGAAGAATTGATGCCTTTGAATTGTGGTGCTGGGGAAGACTCTTGAGAGTCTCTTACACTGCAAGGAGAGCAAACCAGTCAATCCTAAAGGAAATCACCCCTGAATATTCATTGGAAGGACTGTTGCTGAAGCTCCAATATTTTGGCCACCTGATGATGCCAAGAGCAGACTCATTGGAAAAAAACTTGATGCTGGGAAAGATTAAAGGCAAAAGGAGAAGAGGGCAGCAGAGGATGAGATGATTAGATAGCATCACTGACTCAGTGGACATGAATCTGATTAAACTCTGGGAGATAGTGAAGGGCAGGGAAGCCTGGTGTGCTGCAGTCCAATGGGTCTCAAAGAGTCAGACACAACTTAGCTACTGAATAACAGCAGAGTAAACACAGTGAGATAAATAAAGAAACCATTACCACAGTCCAAGGTAGAAAGGATTGTCACTTGGACTGGAAGGATGGCAGAGAGATGATGAGATTGTCAGTGTCAGTGTTAGAGCTATGTGTGAGCTAAAAGGCTTCCCTGATAGCTCAGTTGGTAAAGAATCCGCCTGCAATGCAGGAGACACTGGTTCAATTCCTGTGTCGGGAAAATCTGGTTACCCATTCTAGTATTCTTGGGCTTCCCTGTGGCTCAGCTGGTAAAGAATCCACCTGCAATGCGGCAGACCTGGGTTCAGTCCCTGGGTTCGGAAGATCTCCTGGAGAAGGGAAAGGCTACCCACTCCAATATTCTGGCCTGGAGAATTCCAAGGACCGTGTGTAGTCCATGGTGAGCTAAAGTTGATAGAATATTGGTTGATGAATTAAATATGGGGCATGAAAGAGCCCTCAGAAAGTTCTCTAGGCTTCTGCCTTGCAATCTACATGCATATTTGGTGCTGTTCGCTCAAAGAGGGAAATTCTCTTAAGGAACTTGAGAGTCAAATGGCTGTCTTAGAGAAGTAAAGTTTGAGGTACATTTAAAATATTAAAGTAGAGATATGGAATAGATAATGGCTTATGGGTAGAATTTAGAGATCTGTGCTTAGAGTTAAAATTTTAGAATTATTACAGTATAGATAGTAATTGCAGCATGAGTGTTTATGTTTTAATATTTATGAGGAGAAGAGTATATAGATTAAGAAAAGAAGGTTGTCTGAAACTAAACTTTGAACCTACAGAACAAACTGAGAAGTACCCAGAGGAAGAAACATGTGAAAGTCATTTAAAGATTTTTCAAGAAGGAAGACATACTGTTGAATAGTTGAATGAAAGAGATAAATAAGGTCCAAACTCAGTGTCCTTTGAAGTTAGTAATGGGGGACAAGTGGTGCCTAGAGCAAAGAGTCAGGTTACATGTGTTGAAGAGGAGTAGAGACAGTGGTACAGCCAACTTCTTCAGAAAGTTTGACTGAGAAGACAGCAATTGAGAGGAAAATGTGGGATCATGCAATAATCTTTTCTTTTTAAAGATGAGAGAAGAGAGTATTTAAATGAAAATGGGAATGATCTGGTAAAACAGGAATTTTAATATCTAGGAGAGCAAAGTATGGATAGTTGACAGTGTGTGATGATTGTGAAAAAGCCCAAAGGAATGGGATCCTTTTATACAGTTGTAGGATATCTGTTGTTAAAGTAGACAACTAAAGGATCTGGGTACAGATGTGTATAGAGTTAGTTTAGAGGCTAAAGTTGAGGAATTTTCTGTGGTTTAAATTATTTTAATTTTTTTTGTAATATAAAATAGCATCTCTCTCTAGTGGAGAATATTCACTTTGAGGAGTATGTGCAAGGTATAAAAATTAATTGTGAGAAAAGTGGATGAATTCAGTTAGCTTGATTACTTGGTATTGATTTCTGTGAAGTAGGAGATAAACTTCTGTCTTTAGTTAGTAAATTAGTATTGATACTATTATTTTCATGATATAAAAATTTAATGTTGGTATCCACATCATACTATTATTCATTAAAATAATTTTTTTTAGGCTCTAAAATTATCCATTGTTCCATTCGTGTTGTTGTTTAGTTGCTAAGTAGTACCCGACTGTTTTGTAGCCACATGGACTGTAGCCCAACCAGGCTTTGTCCATGGGATTTCTCAGACAAGAATACTGGAGTTGGGTTGCCATTCTTTCTTCAGTGGGTCTTCCCAATGCAGGGATCAAACTTCCATCTCCTACACTGGCAGGCAGATTCTTAACCACTGGACCATGAGGGCAGTCCCAAGCTGGGCAGCATTTTGATACAAAATGAACTCTTCCTTTACCTGACAGACTCTCAGTCTCTCAAGAGCCACAGTACATCATCTTCCTAATACCTTTTGTTGTTGTTTAGTCGCTAAGTCATGTCCAACTCTTTGTGACTCCATGGACTGTAGGTTGCCAGGCTCCTCTGTCCATGGGATTTTCCAGGCCAGAATACTGTAGTTGGTTGCCATGTGTTTCTCCAGGGGCTCTTCTCGACCCAGGGGTCAAACTCCCGTCTCCTGTTTTGGCAGGTGGCTTCTTTGCAGCCAAACCACCAGGGAAGCCCGTTCCATTCATACAAATAGACAATTCTTATAGAAATGATCTTTAGCAATCTGTCTTATTTTAATTTTGATAGTGTATCATTCCCAGAAGATCTAGTAAAAATTACACTATATGCAAGCATTTTCAACTTTTATTTAATCTGTTAATGACATTACTTTTCTTCTGTGTATCTTTTAGGACTTTTTCTGTGAATTTAGTGAACAATCACCTTGTGTTCTTTCGAGATCTCTATTACAAGTAAGTTCCACTTGGTATCAAAATAGTTCTTTAAACAGCAAATAATGTGTATTGACATTGTTTTATTTATTATGGAATAAAAGGTGGATGCTTCTAAAAAGTATTCCATGGTTAGTGTTACATTTTTGGAATAGAAGGATTGACTTATAGTGTTAGACATTCATTAAGATCATAGTCTGGGCCAGAAAACAAACCTTAGTAAGTAAAAAAAATTGAAATCATACAAAGTATGCTCTGGTGCTATTTTAGAATTAAACTAGTAATCAGTAACAGATGTATCTGGAAAATTTTCCAAATGTTTGAAAATTAACACACTTCTAAAGAACCAGTCAAAGAGGAAGTGTTGATGGTAATTAGAAATTATTTTGAACTGAATGAAAATGAAAATATATCAGACTTTATGGGATACAGTTAAAGCAGTACTTAGAGAGTATGTTAGAGAACTAAATGTTTATATTAAAAAAAGGAAGAAAGGTCAGAAATTATAATTTAAGCTTCTACTTTAAAAATATAGAAAAAGAAGAGCAAATCAAACTAGAAACAAGCAGAAGGAAATAAAGATAAAAGCAGAAATGTGTAAAATAGGAAAGAGACAAATAACAGAGAAAATGATTACAGCCAAGAGCTGGTTCTAAAATTGATGAATCTCTATCAAGACAGACCAAGAATAAAAAAAGATACAGATAAATAATATTAGGAATTATTATATATCCTAAACAAATTAAAAGGATAATATAGAATATTCTGAATAACTCTATATCCATAAATGAAAAATTTAAGTGAAATGGACCAGTTCTGGGAGGGACACCACCGACGCCCACTCAAGAAGTAGACAATTTGAATAATCCTATGTCGATCAGAGAAATTGTGTTCATAGTTAAAAGTCTTTGAACAAAACTTCAGGCCTGTTCTACACACAGGCTCTTCCAGAAAATAGAAGAGGCAAGAACACATCATATGAGCCCTGCATTGCCTCAATACCAAAACCAGACAAAGACATTTCAAGCTTAGAAAACTATAGACCCATATCCCTTAAAAACATAAGAATTAAAGTATTACCAGATCAAATCTACCAATATATAAAAAAAGAAAATACATTATAATCAAGTGCATTTTATCACAGGAATGCAAGCCTGGCTCAATGTTTAAAGTGTAATTTACTATATAATATAAAGTCTCAATAGATTCAGGAAATCTATTTGACAAAATCAACATCCGTTCATGATAAAAACTCTCAGCAAAACTAGGAAGAGAACTTCTTTAATCTGATAAAGAGCAAAAAACTTATAGCTAACATCACACTTAATGATGAAAGGGTAAGTTCTTTTCTCCTTTGATTGGGAAGAAAGCAAGGATGTCCAGTCTCATCACTCCACTTTTACTCAGTGTGGTACTGGGAGTCTTAGCCAATGAAAAAAGGCATGAAAAGAAATAAAAGACATATAGTTGAGAAAGTAAGAAATGTTATTTCTTCATAGACAACATGATTATCTATGTAGAGTACCAAGGAATCTGCAAAGAAGTTCCTAGACCTGATAGATGAGTTTGACAAAATCACAGGATATACCAATGTACAGAAAGCAGTTGTATTTCTATATACTTGCAATGAACAATGCAAACCAAAAAATTTAAAGCAGTACTATTTACATTAAACATCAAGAATGAAGTATGTAGGAGTAAGTCTAGCACCTGTTTGGAGAATTTGTATACTAAAAAACTACAAAGTAATAATGAAAGATATCAAAGGAGGCTTCAATAAATAAATATATCTTGTTTGTGAATTGGAAGAATTGATATTTTTTTAAGACGTCAGTTGTCCCCCCAAATTGATCTACAGATTCAGAGCAATCTCAAAATCATAGCAGAAGTTTTTATAGATGTTAACAAGCTACTTCTAAAATTTATATGGAAAGGGAAAGGAACTAGTACAGCCAAAACAATTATTAGTGTATTTTGAATTGAATGAAAATGAAAATATATCAGACTTTGTGGGATTATAAATAATAATAATATTATTGTAAATAACAGTGTATTTTAATTTAATAATTCATTATTTTAGATATATTTATTTCAGTTTCAGAAAGTTTTTATGTATTCCAAAGCATTTATTTGAGATAGGTTATCAACTGGCATGATATTTATAACCATTAAATATTTCATAATTTATGAAACCTTTTCTTGTATGTTGGCTCATTTGACATATTCAGACATGTCATTTCATTTTCACTAGTTCAATATTACTACCCTTGACTTGAGAGATTTTTTCCCTGCACATTTCTTCTGCATCAAAATACTCTTAAATAGGGATTAAGTAGTACCCATCATGGAAGCAGTGATTTATAAAAATTTTCTACCAGGTTTTTGTATTTTAATCTCTTGTATTCTGTGACATTTAAAAGAAGTATGCTTATGTCACAGTAATGAAAACTACATGTACAATATGTCAAGATTGTGACAACATTACTAATATATATAACATTTGTTTTAAGACCACTTTCCTGGTGGATAACAAAAAGGTCTTTGGAATCCATCTCATGCAAGACATGGTGAAAGATGCTCTTCGGTCTTTTGTCAGTCCTCCGGTGCTCTCCCCAAAGTAAGTATCATAAGACATTGTGTAACCTGTGTGTTTCTTAAAAGCCCAAATTCTCTGTGCTCCTTTATGGCAAAGATATAAAAACTGTTTGATTCAAGTCTCCATGTAAAAAAAATAACTTATCATTAAAATTAATTGATTTCTGCCACATATTATTTAAATTTAAATTGAGGTTTCCTGAAGTTGATGCTGGGTCCACTATGAGAAGAAAAGCTTACAAGGAGTTGTCAGAAATTCAGCAAGTTGTATTGACCCTTATAGTTTGCAAAGCACTGTGCTAAGTAGACACTTCGGGAAATAATTATAAAAAGATAAGATTTCTTCTCAATAATCTGAGTCTAGATATAAATAGAAAATGCTGATAATTGATCCTTAATTATATTCTGGTAGAGTCACTTCCCCAAAATTATGCCGCCATAAAAAGCTGGAAAGGATCATTTGAATTTGCCTTTTAGAAAAGAATGCCAACTCTATTGACATTTCCCTTGAGAAAAGAAGAAAGGAGATGTTATTTCTTAGGAAAGAAACCAGCATTTGTTAAGATATAGTGTATGAAATCACATATTTTAAGGAAAGTTAGTGGTTCAGCATTCAATTTGTTGAATAAATCGTGCCACATTTCACATAAAACTCGGGTAGCTTCCTGTCTTAGGTTGGTTCTTCAGAAGCTGATCCTGACACAAAGATTCATGCCAATGTAATTTAGAACGTAATTCCAGGAGAACTTTCAGGCTTGTAGGCAGGTGGGACATGAAAAGGAAGAAAGCCATGTAGTGGTGTGCCTCACAGTTGGTTGTTGCTGTTCAGTCACGGAATCCTGTTTGACTCTTCGCGATGCGATGGACCGTGGCATGCCTAGCTCCTCTATCCTCCATTATCTCCCAGAGTTTGCTCAGATTCATGCCTATTGAGTCGGTGATGCTATCTAACCATCTCATCCTTTGCCGTCCCCTTCTCCCTTTGCCTTCAGTCTTTCCCAGCATCAGGGTCTTTTCCAGTGAGTCAGCTCTTCCCATCAAGTGGCCGAAGTATTAGAGCTTCAGTTTCAGCAACAGTCCTTCCAGTGCATATTCAGGGTTGATTTCCTTTAGGATTGACAAGTTGTATTTCCTTGCAGTCCAAGGGACTCTCAGGAGTCTTCTCCAGCACCACAATTGAAAGCCTCAGACTTCTTTATGGTCTAATTCTCACATCTGTACATGACTACTGGTAAAAAAACATAGCTTTCATTATGGACCTTTGTCAGCAAAGTGATGTGTCTGCTGCTTAGTGCGCTAAGTTTTTCATAGCTTTCCCTTCCAAAGAGCATGCGTCTTTTCATTTCATGGCTACTGTCACCATTGGCAGTGAGTTTGGAGCCCAAGAAAATCTGTCACTGTTTCCACTCTTCCCCCTTTTATTTGCCATGAAGTGATGGGACTGGACACCATAATCTTAAGTTTTTAATGTTGAGTTTCACGCCATGTTTTTCACCCTCCTCCTGCACTTTCACCCAGAGGCTCTTTAGTTTTTCTTCAGTTTATACCATTTAAGTGATATTATATGCATATTTGAGGTGGTTGATATTTCTCCCAGCAATCTTGATACCAGTTTTATGATTCATCCAGCCCAATGAAGTACTCTGCATATAAGTTAAATAAGCAGGGTGACCCTATACAATCTTGTACTCCTTTTCCAATTTTGAACCAGTCCATTGTTCCTTGTATGATTGTAACTGTTGCTTTTTGACCCTCGTACTGGTTTCTCAGGAGACAGGTAAGGTGGTCTGGTATTCCCATCTCTTTAAGAATTTTCCACAGTTTATTGTGATCCACACAGTCAAAGGCTTTAGTGTAATCAATAAAGAAGTAGTTGTTTTTCTGGACTTCCTTTGTTTTCTTTATGATCCTACAAATGTTGGCAATATGATCTCTGGTTCCTCTGCCTTTTCTAAACCCAGCTTGTATGTGTAGAAGTTCTCAGTTCACATACTGCTGAAGCCTAGCTTGAAGGATTTTAAGCATAATCTTGCTAGCATGTGAAATGCATGCAATTGTACAGTAGTTTGAACATTCTTTGGCATTGCCCTTCTTTAGGATTGGAATGAAAACCGACCTTTTCCAATCCTGTGACCAGTGCTGAGTTTTCCAAACTTGCTGAAATATTGAGTGCTTCACTTTGACAGCATCGTTTTTTAGGATTTTAAATAACTGGAACTCATTTTGATGACCATCATCATGGTTATCTTTGTGTATAAGATAAATACATATATGATTTTATATATATGGGATCACATTAAACAGTCTATTTTTATCATGAACATTTATTTTTTATGAATTTTTTAAATGAAAAGTTTAATTTTAAAATGTATTTATAATTTTTGTACTCAAAAGTAATCATAACTTTATATCTCAAAGTACATAGCTAATTATTTTTAATGGCTGCCAAATGTTTCATAATATGCATGTATTTTATAGAGTGAGATTACTGGGTGGGGGGGACATGTATAGTTTTAATTTTGATATATGTATTAGATTGTATTCTGAACGATTTAACAATTTATATTTCACTAGGAATATAAAGAGTACGATTTTCCTTTATCCTGACCAGCAGTAGTAGGTGTTATCATTCTTTAATTTTTTCCAGTGTGTATCAATGAGAAGTGATGTCTCATTGTCAGTTTAATTTGAGCACTTAATATGATGTTCATTGGACATTTGGAATGGTTTTTCTATGAATTGCCTTTTTTTATCCTTTACCCATTGACTTACTAAATGGTTTACTGTTTCAGAAGGTTTGTAACAAATCCTTGTGTATTATGAGAGGTTAATCCTTTGTGATAGACATTGAAGATTTTTTCCTTAATCTTCACATCAAAATGTGTAAAATGCTGTTTGAATTTTGATAAGAATTACATTGACTCTGTAGATCACTTTAAATAGTTTGGCTATTTTAACAATGTTAATTCTTCCAATCCATGTGCCTAGACTGTCTTTCCATTTATTTGTATCTTCTTCAGTGTCTTTTATCAATGTCGTATAGTTTCCAGTGTGCAGGTCTTTCACCTCCTTGGTTGAATTTATTCCTAAATATTTTACTCTGTTTGATGCTACTGTAAATGGAATCGTTTTCTTAGTTTCTCTTTCTGATAGTTCAGTGTGACAGTTTTGTATATTGAGTTTGTATCCTGCAACTTGACTGAATTCTTGTATTAGTTCTAACAGGTTTTTTTGGTAGAATCTTTAGAGTTTTCAATATATAATATGGTGTCCTCTGCATATAGCGATCATTAAAAATTATTTTTAAATTTCTGTGATTAAATGTATCATACATTCAGATATATGAATTGACAGACACCTGTACCACCATCGATTTTAAGGAAAGTTTTTATTAATTTTGTTTTTATAAATTCCATTACTGATAAGGTCAAGGTCATTGGTAAAATTAAGTATTTCATAAACACTCAATGTATTACTCAATGTATGAATTACTCATACATTACACTCAATGTATGAATTATTGATACATTATTACACTCATACAAACAATATATGAATTAGTAAATTTTATTAATTCCCTTATTTGGTATCTAATGTTGTCAGACACCTTTCTGCGTTCCAGAGAAAAGGACACACCTGGTGACAAGGAGCTCACCTTCTAATGGGAAAGACTAAATTGTGAACAAATATATAATGTCAGGTCGTAAGTACTGTATAGAAAGATAAGATGGTTCTCATAAATGGGATAGTTGTGAAAAGCCTCCTGGAAGTGGTGATATATGTGAATATACTGAGAATGAGCTACACAAAATCAGAGGATGAAGCTTCCTGACAGTAAACAATAACTGCAAGGTCTCAGGAGTAAGGCTGAGCTTTAGGTATCAGGGAGCAAGCTAATTTTAATGGATTCATTTATTAGAGATACCGCTAAGGTAGCAATTCTCAACTGTTTTTTGTCTTTATATTCTTAAAAGATTTTAAGGACCCAAATAGCTTTTGTTTACATGGGTCCTGTTTATTGATACCTACTATTTTAGAAACTAAAACAATACTTTAAAAATGTTTATTCTTTTTGAAAAACGGTAAACTCATTACATGTTAATAAACATACATAACATTTATAAATCACATATTAACAAATATTTTATGGGAAATAACTTTTTAATTAAAATTAATGAGAAAAGTGGAATTGTTTTACATTTTTGCAAGTATCTTTCAAGTCTGTCTTAGTAGACTATAACTGAATTATTTTAACCTGCTTGTTTTCAGTCTTTTGTAGTATTGCTTGCCATGTAGCCTCTGGAAAAGCCATTGTACACTTATGAGAGAATGAGTGCTTTTGGCAAATAACATGTTAATATTATTATGAAAGTAGTTTTAACCTTGTGTTCCCCTCAAAAGCATCTCACCAGGGAAACCTAGGCTACATTGAGAACTGACGACTGTAATTTCAAATTCTCCTCCCCCACCCCATCCTTTTCTTTACTCTGGTCCTAGAGGTGACCACTACATTACAGTTTATGTGTCTCACTTTTATGAATACTTTTACACTTTACCCAAATATATGTGTCCATAAATAACATCAGCTTATTTTATGGTTTTAAACTTCACATAAACTTTGTTACAGTGTGTATGTCTGTGTAGACATATATATACTTTTGCAACATGACTTTTTCCTTCAACATTAGAATGTTGAAATTGACCAAGTTTATCCAACAAATTTATTTGTTAAAATCCATACTTTGTACTGAAGTTTATTTTGTTGCTTCTCTGCAGTTGAAAATTTACCTTATTTCTAATTTATCACCACTGAAATCAGTGCTGTAGTGAACATATTTGAATTATGACTCCTTTTGCACATAAAAAATAAAATTAATTGCTTATCATAGGCAAACGCATATTCAGTTTTACTAGTTTTGCGCAGTTGCTTTCAAAAATAATTCAATGAATTGTGTATGCCAGCCAACAGTGTATAAGGATTCCATGTGCCCCATAGTCTAGGCATTATCAGACTTTTTAATTTTTGACAGTATAATGTATGTGAAATAAGTGTCTGCATCTTAATTTGCATTTTGTCTTCTCTATTTAATAATCTTTAATACTTAGATTCCACATTGTCACACTTAACGTTGTCCATTTAGATTTAATTATACAGTATGATCCTCATTATTTGCAGATTCTATATTTGTTAATATGCCTACTTGGCTAGAATATATTTGTTAACCTTTAAATCGTTACTCATTCTGCTCTTGCCATCTTCATGGACATGCGCAAAAGTAGCAAAATATTCAAGTCACGCAACACTGAAGTCAAACAAGACAACTCTCTACCTTCTTGTGCCTTATAGCGTAAACTCTATTTATTTGCCCCTGTTTTTCTGCTTTTTGTTAGTGATTTTGTAGTTTCATGGCCTCTGAGTTGTAGTGATATGCTGTCTAGTGTTCCTGGCACAAGAAGGCTATGGTGTGCCTTACAGAAAGATTGTGTGTTAGATAAGATTTGCTCAGGCGTAAGTTCTTTGCTAATCAATCAGCAGTGAACTTTATATATAGTGTCTTTAAAAAGAAACACACATAAACGAAGGTTAAACATTGATCAGTTGATTAAAACATTGGGACCAGAGGCTGGAGGAACCTAATCCTGTATTTTATCCTAAGCAGTAGTGTTTCAGTATTCTCTATTTCAGGGTCCACAGCAAGTTTATAGAACATAATTATCACAAATACTGAGAATCAACTGTGTGTATAGCAGAGTTTATTGCAAGGTAGTCATCTGTTTCTTGTTCTCTTTTCTTTTAAAAGAATTCTTTTGCATTCTCTGTCTTGTAGATTTTTTCTTCTGTATTCCTCATGACATCTCTCTATTTTTGCTGTGTTGTAAGAAAGTTATTCTCTTGATCCTCAAGGCTATTGAGAGCATCCTTTCACATACTAACTTTTTTAACTTGAAAAATCCTAATTTTCGGATCCAGAAAGTCCTTTTTTTTTTAAGTGCTTTATTTTTGTCATCTTAAGCACTTTTCTTACCTTGGACCTTCCAGCATTTCTCTTTTGCTGCCACCTGTTTCAGGTGTCCTGCCTTTTCTTTCTTCTGGCCTGCTCTGTCATTTGCTATCACATGATCATGATTCTGTTTTATCTTTGAGGTTCTGGTCAGATTGCTCAGTTATGGCAAACACTTAGGAATAGCAAGTTGTCAGCTCCTTTCAGTGCGCCAAGAAAAGTGTTTACTTCTTCCTATCTCCTTAGGAGCAAAGGCTACTGTCCTCCTACCTCAGGAAAAGGAGAAAAAAACACTTTCCATCTCTTCAGCTCTTGTATTTCCTCCAGGGCCAGGCAGGTAGCAGATCCTCCGAGACTAAACAGGAAAGGCTTTCACAGTTAAGCGATGCTTTTAACTGAGGTAAGGAGCACCACAGGGACACTGGTTTGTGAGGATAGACAATGAGGTGCTAGCAGGATGTCTAGGTGATGATTTTGGCCAGTGATTGGAAATGTGGGTATATCTTGAAAAAAATCAGATTGTATACAGTATTTTTTAAATAATTATTGTTGTAAGTACAGTTCACGAGGGTACCACCTGTAGGAAAATAACGAATATTAGAGTAGGATTAGAAAAAGTAGAGCTTTAGAATTTTCCTTCTTTGTTGATCTTATTGGATCCAGCACTTAATTGTCCAAGTACAGAACTAAAGGAATTGGAAATATTGCACATTTATTATGTGGCTAACAAATAGTGAAATACTTCCTAATTTAATGCTAGCCCTCTTCAACTTCATGAGGTATTTGTTTCCATTTTCTCATTTTTCCACCTTCCCTATGTGTTGGTAGCACCTACAGTGCTTCTTTTGTAGGCCAAATAGTTTAATTTGAATAACAAGAATATTATATTATCTTTACAGATGCTGCCTATATAATAATCACCAGGCTAAGGACTGTATTGATTCTTTTGTTACTCACTGTGTTCGGGTAAGAGCTACAGCTTGGATCATTGTGGTGGATACTTAAAAATTGTGGCATGCAAAATCTTCAATAGCATTAATTTGTACTGTTTTTTCATCTAATATTTCTTATTCATTTTCCCTGAATAAGTAGGAAATTTTTGTCTCCTCTTAGACTCAAGTGGATAGCTTCATAACCTGTAGTCTTCTTGCGAGATTGTTAGATACTGAGGCACCTTCTGATGCCCTCTCACCATAACCCTTGTGGACAACAGAAACAGAATTAGCTATGACCCCCATCTAAAAAAGAGGAGTTTACTTTTTTTTTGAAAAAGGACATAAAAACTCTTCTTACTTTTGACCTTATAAATAACGAATATGGGTAACATCCCCAGGCATTTATGTTTGTACTGCTTTAATGAGCAGGATTATGTACTGTGCTTAGTCGCTCAGATGTGCCCGACTCTTTGTGACCCCATGGACTGTAGCCCATCAGGTTCTTCTGTCCATGGGGTTTCTCCAGGCAAGAATACTGGAGTGTGTTGCCATGCCCTCCTCCAGGGGATCTTCCCAATCCAGGGATGGAACCCAGGTCTCCCACATTGCAGGCCAATTCTTTACTGTCTAGCTACCAGGGAAGCCCAAGAATACTGGAGTGAGTAGCCTATCCCTTCTACAGGGAATCTTACCACCCAGGAATCAGACCAGGGTCTCCTGCATTGCAGATGGATTCTTTACCAGCTGAACTACCCCAGGAGCAGGACTATAGTAAAATTAAAATTATCAATCTTAGATGAGATGGTGAACTTTTTTCAAATCTCAACTAATTTGAAAAAATAAAAGCTTCATAGTTGATGAAATTAATTATAAATCATTCTTAATTATAAGCTTTTTATAGATCTTTTTTGCCCAATTCCATTTATTAAATGTGTGTTTGTGTGTAAAGAGGAAGTGGGATAAGACAGCAGCATGGTATGATGAAAGGAAAATCAATAAAAGACCAGATTTTATTTTTATTAACTACCATTTTATCATTATCAGGCAGATCACTTTACTTTTTTATAAACTTGCCAATCTTTAAAAAATGAAATGTTAATACTGCTTTGATACCTCTTATAGGCTACTTACTGATACAAATGTAGAATCATTACTATCCTTAGAGAATCTTAAAATGCATATTTCTTAAATCAGAGCATTCCTGTCTGTTGTCTGATTCGTGAACTGTTACAGTATTTTATATGAGAATATTGAATAGAGAAAAACAGTGATAAAGAACCTTAGTGAACAAGTGTTAGTCACACAATCGTGTCTGACTCTTTGCAACCCCATGGACTGTAGTCCACAAGGCTTGTCTGTCCATGGAATTCTCCAGGCAAGAATACTGGAGTGGATTGCCAGTCCCTCCTCCAGGGGATCTTCTCAACCCACGGATTGAACCCAGGTCTCCTGCATTGCGGGCAGATTCTTTACTGTGGTTTTCTAGGTTTTAGCCATTATGTAATTATTAGGCATTCAGGTGTATTTAAAGCAGCACACAGAAGTGTCCGGCTTAAACAGTAGCTTTTGGCTTGAAATAAGCAGAAAAGAAACTGCTCTTGAATATGTGGAAAAATGTCTAAAGATTGAAGGAATTATTTTTGCCATATGAGAACAAGCTTTGTAAACAACCACTTTCCTCTGGCTGTTAATAAATTCTAGTATTGAGTTCCTTTAAAAGAAACACCTTTGTAATAAGTATGCATAGGCATTATTGTTACATACAACATTTTTTCCCTTAAACCTGATTTTGAAAATTTGGAATGTTAATTTTCTTTAGTATCAGCAGATTTCATATTGACAGTTAACAAATTCTACTGTTAACAAATATAGTTAACAATTGTATTGTGTATTACAGCCATTCTGTAGTCTTATTCAGATCCATGGACATAACAGGGCTCGACAGAGAGATAAACTCGGTCATATTCTTGAGGAATTTGCTACCTTGCAGGATGAGGTAAGAGCCAAAAAGAAGCCCTCCCTTCCAAAATAAGCCGTTCATACACCTTGACTAGATTTTCAGAAACAGTTCTTTAGAACAATAATTTGACTACTTAATTTTTTAATATGGTGAATTTTCTTTTCCATTGAAAGGTAACAGTTACATATACCAAAGAAAGGTTTACAGAAAGAAATAGGACAGTAATCTAAATCAAAAAACATCTTAAATTATTATTTTATAATCAATGAATTATAAAATAGGTGTAGAGCTATAGTTATAATTAGAGTAAGTTTACATTGTAATAAAAATATGTTAGTCTTCATTTAAATTTGAGCAACAGCAACGCTGATAATGTAACTAAAGATCTGAAGCCAGTTATTTTTATACTGTAAAATGGATGTCTTTTTAATCTAGGAAGTGTTTAGATAAATATTATCCTTTGAGAAATGAAAGGTTTGAATGTAGATCTAACCAAAGGTGCATTTGAAAGTTTGAATTCTTTAAGTGCTGAGAATTACATTGTCTGCTCATGTGCTGTTTTTAGCTGTTACATTTTTTGTAATTCTTTCATTACCTTAACAAGTTGATATTAATGACATTTTGTTGTGATAGGCAGAGAAGGTTGATGCAGCCCTTCATACTATGCTGTTGAAACAGGAGCCCCACAGGCAGCATTTGGCCTGTTTAGGTACCTGGGTCCTTTACCATAACCTTCGAATTATGATACAGTATCTCCTAAGTGGCTTTGAATTGGAGCTCTACAGCATGCACGAGTATTATTACATATATTGGTAAGAGAATGATTGGAGTTAAAATTGATGGTGGGTGGGATAGATAAGATCTGTGAGAGTATCTGTTGAGTGTAATTTTAGGGTTTTTTTTTTTAATTTACTGTATTTGAATTTTAGTTGTGGGACAGTTGAAGAATATCTGTTGAAAATTAGAGCCAGATCATCTAAAAAATCTGAAGTGTCTTAATAGTGTACAAATACTTTTTTCTGCCATTTGAATTGTTATTTTAAAATTACTAATAAAGTACTTAAAAGTAAATTGATTAATGAACTTTTATATGTTTCCAAAGAGAAAAATTAACATACATTTTGCCCTGACATCAGTGACGCTAGGTACTAGCTGTGGAATGTACTTAAATGAATTAAAGTTCAAAATATGAACCATATCTTCCTTAAGAGAAGAAATTATAGCTAAGATTATCATTGGGAGTATAAAAACTGGCCCCGAGGATTTGTCTCAGTAGCTTTGAAGAAGTTTACAAGAGGTAATCTTCAGCAGAGTAGTTCTTTACTTTCACTTAGAGGTGAGATATATCTAGTAACAGGATGCTTGAGAATATTTTAGACACGAAAAACCTGTCACAGAAATAAAGTAAGAAAATTGAGATCTAAAATGAATTCAGCTATCTTGCATCTTTTTGTTAGTCTAGCAAAGTATAGTAATTTAGTTACGGTAATTTAAAATAGAAATGACCTATTGTTACCCATCACAAACAGCTAAGTTTAGTATATTAGATATAATTATAGTTATTCTTTTCAATTCATTTTTAAATTATTTAACTTAAAATTTAAAATATTGTATATTCCCTGAAGTCACTGCTGTGGAGGCAGGAAAATAATTATTTTCCATACCATTAACAGCATCCATGTTAGAGATCGGAATACCAGAACACCTTACCTGCCTCCTGAGAAACCTGTGTGCAGGTCAAGAAGCAACAGTTAGAACTGGACATGGAACAACAGACTGGTTCCAAATTATTGTCACCCTGTATGTTGTCACCCTGTTTATTTAACTGTATGCAGAGTACATCATGCGAAATGCCAGACTGGATAAACCGCAAGCTGGAATCAAGGTGGCCGAGAGAAATACCAACAACCTCAGATATGCAGATGATATCACCCTAATGACAGAAAGTGAAGAGGACCTAAAGAGCCTCTTGGTGAAGGTGAAAGAGGAGAGTGAAAAAGCTGGCTTAAAGTTCAACATTAGAAAAATGAAGATCTTGAGACCTGGTCCCATCACTTCATGGATTACAGATGAGGAAAAAATGGAAACAGTGGCACTTTTCTTTTCTTGGGCTCTAAAATCACTGAGGATGGTGACTGCAACCACAAAATTAAAAGATGCTTGCTTCTTGGGAAAAAAGCTATGACAAATCTAGACAGCATATTAAAAAGCAGAGACATCCCTTTGCTGACAGAGTTGCGTAGAGTCAAAACTATGGTTTTTCCAGTAGTCATGTACAGATATGAGTGTTGGACCATAAAGAAGGCTGAAGTGCCAAAGAATTGATGCTTTCGAACTATGGTGTTGGGGAAGACTCTTGAGAATCCCTTGGACTGCAAGGAGATAAATCCAGTCAATCCTAAAGGAAATCAACCCTGAATATTCATTGGAAGGACTGATGCTGAAACTAAAGCGCCAATGCTTTGGCTTCCTGATGAGAAGAGCCGACGCATTGGAAAACTCTGATACTGGGAAAGACTGAGGGAAGGAGAAGAAGGGGACAACAGAGAATGAGATGGTTGGATAGCATCACCAAATCAATGGACATGAGTTTGAGCAAACTCCGTGAGATAGTGAAGGACAGAGTAGCCTGGTGTGCTGCAGTCCATGGGGTCTCAAAGAGTTGGACACAACTTACCAAATGAACAACAGCAGCATCGAACTTTACTTTCACCACCTGCACATCCACAACTGAGCATTTTTTCGGCATCAGAAAGTAATTCCAGTGCTGTAAAGAACAATATTGCATAGGAACCAGGAATGTTAGGTCCATGAATCAAAGTAAATTGGATGTGGTCATGCAGGAGATGGCAAGAATGAACATCGACATCTTAGAAATCAGTAAACTAAAATGGATGGGAATGAATGAGTTTAATTCAGAGGACCATTATATCTACTACTATGGGCAAGAACCCCTTGGAAGAATTGGAGTAGCCCTCACAGTCAATAAAAGAGTCCCAAATAGAGTACTTGGTTGCAGTCTCAAAAACGATCTCAGTTCATTACCAAGGCAAGCCATTCAACACCACAGTAATCCAAGTCTATGCCCCAACCACTAATGCCAAAGAAGCTAAAATTGAACAGTTCTATAAAAACCTACAAGACCTTGTAGAACTAATTCCAAAATAAATAAATAAATGTCCTTTTCATATAGGGGATTGGAATGCAAAAGTAGGAAGTCAAGAGATACCTGGAGTAAGAGGCAATTTTGGCCTTGGAGTACAAATGAAGCAGGGCAAAGGCTAACAGTTTTGTCGAGAACACACTGGTCATAGGAAACACCCTCTTCCAACAATGCAAGAGATGACACTACACATAGACATCACCAGATAGTCAGTATTGAAATCAGATTGATTATATTCTTTGCAGCTGAAGATGGAGAAAGCTCTATACAGTCAACAAAAACAAGACCTGTAGCTGACTGGGGCAAAGATCATGAGCTCCTTATTGCAAAATTCAGACTTAAATTGAAGAAAGTAGGGAAAACCACTAGACCATTCAGGTATGACCTAAATCAGTGCTTTATGATTATACAGTGGAGGTGACAGATAGATTCAGGGAATTAGATCTGGTCGACAGAGTGCCTGAAGAGCTGTGGATGGTGGTTCATAGCATTGTACAGTAGGTGGTGACCAAAGAAAAAGAAATGCAAGAAGGCAGAGTGATTGTCTGAGGAGACTTTACAAATAGCTGAGGAAAGAAGAGAACTGAAAAGCAAAAGAGAAAGATATACCCAGCTGAATGCAAATTTCCAGAGAGTAGCAAGGAGAGATAAGCCTTCCTAAGTGATCAGTGCAAAGAAATAAAGGAAAACAATAGAGTGGAAAAGACTAGAGACCTCTTCAAGAAAATTGGAGATATCAAGGGGACATTGCATGCAAAGATGGGCACGGTAAAGGTCAGACACAGTAAGTAAACTAACAGAAGCAAAGACACTAAGAAGAGGTGGCAAGAATACATGGAAGAACTATACCAAAAAAGATCTTAATGACCTAGATAACCATGATACTGTGGTCACTCACCTAGAGCCAGATATCCTGGACTGTGAAATCACATGGGCCTTAGGAAGCATTGCTACAAACAAAGCTGCTGGAGGTAATAAAATTCCAGCTGATCTTTTTAAAATCCTAAAAGATATTGCTGTTCAGGTGTTCACTCAGTGTTAGCAAATTTGGAAAACTTAGCAGTGGCCAAAGGACTGGAAAAGCTCAATTGTCCTTCCAGTCCCAAAGAAGGGCAATGCCAAAGAATGTTCAAACTACCAAACACTCATTTACATGCTACACTCATTTAGCACTCATTTCACATGCTAGCAAGGTGATGCTCAAATCCTTCAAGCCAGGCTTCAGCAGTACCTGAACTGAGAACTTTCAAGTGTACAAGCTAGATTTTGAAGAGGTAGCGGAACCAAAGACCAAATTGCCAAGATTCGTTGGATGATGGAAAAAGCAAAGGAATTCCAGAAAAACAACTACTCTGCTTCATTGATTACGGTAAAGCTTTTGACTATGTGAATCACAACAAACTGGAAAATTCTTAAACAGATGAGAGTACCAGACCACCTTACCTGTCTCCTGAGAACCCTGTATGCAGTCAAAAAGCAACAATTAGAACCAGACAGGGAACAATGGACTGGTTCAAAATTGGAAAAGGAGAATGTCAAGACTGTATATTGTCACCCTGCTAATTTAATTTATATGCAGAGTGCATCATGTGAAATGCCAGGCTGGATGAATCACAAGTTGGAATTAAGATTGCCAGGAGAAATGTCAACAACCTCAGATATGCAGATGATACCACTCTAATGGCAGAAAGTGAAGAGGAACTAAAGAGCCTCTTGATGAGGGTGAAAGAGGAGAGTGAAAAAGCTGCCTTAAAACTCAACATTCAAAAAACTAAGATCATGGCATCCGGTCCTGTTACTTCATGGCGAATAGAAGGGGAAAACATGAAAACAGGGACAGATTTTATTTTCTTGGGCTCCAAAATCACTGAGGATGGTGACTGCAGCCTTGAAATTTGAAGATGCTTTCTCCTTGGAAGGAAAGCTACGACAAAGCTAGACTGTGTATTAAAAAGCAGAGACATCACTTTGCCAGCAAAGGTCTGTATAGTCAAAGCTGTGGTTTTTCCAGTAGTCATGTATGAATCTCAGAGTTGGACATCCATAAAGAACGCTGACCACAAGCCAATTAATGCTGGGAAATACTCTTGAGAATCCCTTGGACTGCAAGGAGATAAATCCAGTCAATCCTAAAGGAAATCAACCCTGAATATATGTTGGAAGGATTGATACTGAAACTGAAGCTCCAGTATTTTGGCCACTTGATGCCAAGAGCTGACTCATTGGAAAGACCCTGATGCTGGGAAAGATTGAGAGCAGGAGGAAAAATAAGTGATGGAGGATGACATGGTTAGATAGCATCACTGACTCACAGGACAG
This sequence comes from Giraffa tippelskirchi, assembly GCF_054371585.1. Classification (NCBI taxonomy): domain Eukaryota; kingdom Metazoa; phylum Chordata; class Mammalia; order Artiodactyla; family Giraffidae; genus Giraffa; species Giraffa tippelskirchi. The sequence goes on from NC_137275.1 coordinate 195,686,421, forward strand.
GTATTTAAGCAAACTCTGGGAGATAGTGAAGGACAGGGAAGGAAGCCTGGTGTGCTGTAGTCCATAGGGTCACACAGAATCAGACGTGACTTAGCGGCTGAACAACATAACCATTAACATGATTTTGTTGTCATGGTTGCTAGGGCTCTTAGCAGGTGATTCTTAGTTACGAAAATTGGAGCATCAATATAGTTATGTGAGAAAAATATTATTTTGTATATTCTTCAACATTTATGTAGATAACAGCTCTTACCAACAGATGTTATAGCTATTTAGGATTTTCTTTTCATTAATTCATACTGGACACTCCTGTTCAAACAAGGCATTTTGTAGAGGATTGTGCTCAAGTTTTGTTGTTTGAGGCAGCTGATTGGAAGCTTTTGTGCTCTTGATTGCTCAAAATATAATATTTATATGCTCTTTGACACAAAGAATTGGCAGATGAATTATATTCAGATAAATACTTGAATAGAAATTTACCTATATATTTGAGCAGATTCATTTCTTGCTAACAAATTTTACTTCTGCTTGTAAGTATCCTGGTCTACTCTGATGTTAGTTTTAACTGCTGTTTAGTTTTCGTATTATAGATTGGGCTCCAGCATTTTTATAAAATATATATTGTTGATCTTCCTGAATGTGAACCCTAAAGCATGTGGACCCTAAAAATCAGTTTAAAAAAAACCACAACAATAATTCTTAAATTTAGCATGCATCATAATCACTTGGAAAGCAACTTGCTGGGTTCTGTTCTGGTGTTCCTGGTTTAGTAGGTCTAGGGTAGGACCCCCCCTAATCATTCACATTATTAACTGCTTTGCTGGTGAGACTACTGCTGGTCCTGAGATCACAGTTGAGAACTGGTATAGAATATTAGCTCTTTGACTCTCTTTTGATAAAATTGTATATTAATTTTGATAAAGCACTTAGTAAAAAGCTTGTTGATACATCTGATAAAGACCTGAATTATGCCAGCTCTCCCCTTTACTCACCTGTCCTTGGGTCAGGTAGTTGAAGGGTAGAAGGTAGCATTAGTTCTCTATAGAAATCATCTCTTTGAGTTAAGGTAGGTTACAAACCCTCATTTTATAGTGTGATGGGGGAAAATTCATTTCTATTTTTTACAAGGATTCTATAATAAGTGCTTTTCTTAAATTCATTGCCAGGAATTCTTTTCTCTCCACATAATACATACTTTTTCTAATCAGATAAAATTGTACTTTATATATACTTTTTCTACTCAGATTTCCTGGTTTGCTTTAGCTGCCAGGAGGCATAGTGCTCAGTTTAGCATTAAAATAAAGTGCCTTAAGTCATTCCAGGTGTATCTTTTCATTTGTTTTGCTTTCTTTTTTTTCTGGCTGTGCTATATGACTTGCGGAATTTTAGTTCCCTGACCAGGGATTGAACACGGGCCATGCAGTAAAAGCAGCCAAGTCCTAACCACCGGACTGCCAGGGGGTTCTCTTGCTTTGCTTTAAAATGTTCTTTTTTAATGTGTTTTAATAGTATAACCTGCCTTATAACTGTTTGAGAAATTTTCGGAATGTGTCATACAAACTTGATCATGAAATTTCTTATAAATCTTTGATTTTCATTTAATATAGTAGTGGTCCTTAATTTTATTCAAGGAATATATATTTATATGCTAGATTTGAACTATTTTTCTGGCCTAAGAGAAAGTATTATTTGCCATTTTAAACTTAAAAGAATTTAGTACCTGGTGAGATAATCTGTCTCACATTTCTTTATTGAATAACCTCAAGTAAATTATATGCTTGCATGTTTTTAATTTTTTAGAATCATTCTGTCTAATGCATGTAATTTTTGTTCTGTATTTGTTTCCTTTTGTAATTAATAAGAAAATAAGAAATTCCTTAATAGGTTTAGGTGAAATGTGACCTATATTGATACAGTCAAAACAATTTGCTGGACATTCATTTGATTTAATTATCAAGAAATCTTTTTTAATTGAAGTATAGTTGATGTACAGGACTGTGTTAGTTTCAAGTATATAGCATAATGATTCAGTACTTATGCAGATTATATTCAATTATAGGTCATTACATGATAATGAATGTAATTCCCTGTGCTATACAGTAAATCCTTGTTGCTTATCTATTTTATATATAGTAGTTTGTGTCTGTTAATCCTATACCCCTGATTTGTACCCCCTCCAAAAATCTTTTGAAAAGTTGTAAAACTCATATCATTGTAGTATATTTTCCATATTGTGTGGCAACAAGAAATTTTCCATATTGTATGGCATCAGGATAGGGAAAGTTAATTATTTCTAATGGTCATTTTTTTAAGATATAATCTATTATCTATTTGAATTATCTTGTTTTAAAACAAACTTTTAAACCATTATAAAAAAACCTCTCTTTATTAGTACTAGGGCATGTGTTGACCAGGCTATCTCATTTAGACATCTATCATTAACTCACATTTTCTTTCCATTAAGGTATCTCTCTGAATTTCTTTATGCCTGGTTGATGTCAACATTAAGTCGTGCCGACGGCTCTCAGATGGCAGAGGAAAGGATAATGGAAGAGCAGCAGAAAGGCCGTAGTAGTAAAAAAACAAAAAAAAAGAAGAAAGGTGATGTGAATTATTTTTAAACTTAAGAAATAAGTAACACTGGAATGCACTTTAATTTCATCAAATAATGGATGAATTAGTTATTTTATTTTTATTCTCACCCATCTTCTCTTCCCCGGTGGCTCAGCTGGTAAAGAATCCGCTTGTAGTGCGGAAGACCTGGGTTCAATCCCTGGGTTGGGAAGATCCCCTGGAGAAGGGAATGGCTACCCATTTCAGTATTCTGGCCGAGAATTCCATGGACAGAGGAGCCTAGCAGGCTACAATCGATGGGGTCGCAAAGAGTCAGACACAACTGAGCAACTTTTACTCACTCACTTGTTCTCTTCAGAAGATACTGGGGTAGAAACTGAGTCACAGTATTAGTGGTAGAATCCTTTTGGTTTCTTTCCTTGGTTTTCTTTTACTTCTTTCCTATTTCATTTGTCAAAGGACCTTAGGACAAGAAGTAGTAACCACATGGAATAAGATAAGGAATAAGACAGCAGGAGACTTTTGATACTCTTTTTTGACAGAAGGCTGACAGCTCAGGAAGGAAGGAAATCTGGAGTGGTGCTGTTACAGTCAAACAGAAAGATGATCATTCACTGCCCAAGGACCATGAGAAGAAAGAAATGTTTCCAGGGGACTACCCTATTAATCACTCATGGGCCGGTACAGATAGACCACAGTCATTACAAAATAGTGCTTTGTGTTCCCTTCAGATTCAGCAGTTTTGAGTGGGTCATTAAATGACTATATTCAGGGCTTTCCTGTAATAAGAAATTGTCTCTGTATTGTGACTTGAGAAAAAATTACGATTATACTGAAATCTTATGGTTTTGGGAACACAATTACTGTTTAACCTTAGCTCCATTTTATTATTTGTAGATTTGGGCCATAAAATTTAGCCTGTGGGAACAAACTTTTTAATATTTTAATTTATAAACAAGATAGAAGATTTTTTTAAAATTTAGATTTCTTCTGCAGTAATGCAAGAGGAGGAGGGAAAAGAATTTGGATAATTTTCTTTCTAATTATAGTTCGCCCATTGAGCCGAGAGATCACAATGAGCCAGGCATATCAGAACATGTGTGCTGGAATGTTTAAAGTAAGTTGCTACATTGCTATTTATTATTTAACTAAAATGAACTCTCCTGTGATTCTAGGTTCTAATTTAACCTTCATTTTACTAATTGTCTGCTTAAAAATGACCTTTTATCCAAGTGTAGTGGTTTTATTAATTTGTTTAACAAATACTGAACATTTGTCATATGTCAGATGTCTTGTACTAGGTGCATTGCGAGATACCAAGTCTAATCTGATGTGATCTTTGTCTCAAGTGCCTAGTTAATGTTAGACCAGATGACATATATGTGGCATAGATAACTAAGAGAGGGAAGAGTTTACTTCTGATTGATGATCAGAAAAGGTTTTTTGGAAGAGATGGGTTCCAGATTTTTTTAGAAGTATGTTAGGAAAGTGGCAAGCTCCACAATGAAAGGCTTAATTTAAGCAAAGTAGGCATTTTCAGGAAATAGTAACCCGAGGAAACATACTAAAATACATAAAATAGAACATGGAATTCTGTTTGGAAAACAGGATCAGTGCTTTAAGATGGTGCAGAATATCAAAATGAATATTAAAGCTAGTTTTTCTCTTCCTGTTTTTGATTTCTGAGCCTTGTTTTGATTAACTGTGTATAAATAGCTGTTTCTTATTTTCTGCTCTCTATTAATGAGGATGTTCACATTTTCATACTGTTATCATCTTTCTCTCTTTGTACTGTAGACCATGGTAGCTTTTGACATGGATGGCAAAGTACGAAAACCCAAGTTTGAGCTTGATAGTGAACAAGTTCGATATGAGCACAGATTTGCTCCATTCAACAGTGTAATGACACCACCACCAGTGCACTATCTGCAGTTCAAGGTGAACCTGCTCCTTAGAATAATTCCAAAATATTTAGTCTTAGACCTTCTTGGAGATGTGCTATTTGTACCTAGCCATTTTGCTAAAATAGTCAAGTGAAACTATTATTGGACCAGTGAGATAAAGGGATGAAATAGCAGTTTTAAATAGTATGACTTTGTTGGGTATACTCATCACAATAGCAGTTATTTAAATATGAGAATAATATGAGGTGTGGTATATAAAGGTTGAAAATTGAATAGGAAAAAATCAGGACATGCAGAGTGTTTGCTTTAGTGTCCATATGTGAATGGATAATCAATGTAGAATTCTCTAATTTAAAAAGGTATTTTAGAGTTTTTTCACATTAAACATATTTTAAATAATAGTATTTCTTCCTTTTTAGGAAATGTCTGACCTCAATAAATATAGCCCTCCTCCTCAGTCTCCAGAACTGTATGTGGCAGCTAGTAAGCACTTTCAGCAGGCAAAAATGATACTGGAAAATATCCCAAACCCAGACCATGAGGTAAGACTGCAGACACAGTTATTCTACAGGAAGTTTGTCAGGAAGTACATCACTTACTACTGGATAACAGTTTAATTATAAAATGAACCATATAGTATTAATAAAAGAAGACGGTCATGTTTCTGCTAAGGATTTCAATCACTTTGCTAACCTAACCTTGTCAGACTTAAAATTATATGATGAAAGAAGTGATATAAATATCTTTGTGTAAATTTAGAAATCAGTGCAAAGAGAAATTAAGAGTTAGAGCCATAAAGCTGGAAGAATAGAAATAAGACCCAGATTGATCTACAGCTCAGTAATGTTAACATTAAATTTTTAAAATTTTAATCTATAGTTTACTGTATTAAAATATAATTATATAAATCTTAAATCTAAAAAATGATCTGGTCAGTTATCAGAGGAAGTAAAAACAACCTTATTCTATCTGACCATTTAAAATAAAGACTATTGTTTTGAAGACTATTTTGAGTATCATTCTACAGAGCTTAGAACTTGCAAAATACTGTTTCAGCCTTTTATGAGTTTCATTAATTTACTATATAACCTAATTTTATTGAAATGTATTTATTCTGTAAATGAGAGTTACCTGTAACACACAGACCATTTTGGGGGGTATATCTTGATACAGCCTCCATGAAAGGTATTTTAGCAATCTGTCAAAAATCACAGGTGCCTAGGCCCTGAAATTCTGTTTCTTGGGATTTACCTTACAGATTACCTGTGTACATATGGGAAATGATGAATATATAGATATTGTTGAGTGTGTACTATGTCCTAAGTACTCTGGTATATCCTAAGTACTCTGGTATATTCCAGCAGGGGAAAAAAAAAACAAACAGAAATCTGGACCCTTCTAGGGGCAGGGGCGGGCAGGCAGTAAATTGGCTCCTCCATCCATGGGATTTTCCAGGCAAGAGTACTGGAGTGGGTTGCCATTGCCTTCTCCGAGTAAATAAATAAATAGTCTATTAGAAGATCAGAAGTACTATGAAGAAAAATCTTAAAAAGAGATTTTTCTTCTGAGAATAGAGATAGTGACTGCTCCAGGAGGTATGAAAGTGGAAGGGATTAGACATTTTTAAATAAGTTGGCCTCTGAGAAAATCCTGGAAGAAGATAGAGAAGCAAGTCATATGACCACCCGGGAATGGAGCCTTCTAGGCAGAGGGATCCATACGTGTCAAAGTACAGAGGCAGGAGCGTGCCTGGAGTATTTGAAGAATGGCCCAGGGCTGTGTGCTGGAGTGAGGTGAACACAGGGTTGAGCTGTTGGAGAGTTTTAATGTGACCAGATCTGATTTTTCTAAAGGATCACCATGCTGGCCACTGTGTTGGTAAAATAGACTGGTGAAACCAAGGATGGAAGCCAGGGAGCCAGTTAGAGGCCATGGCTATGATCCAGGTGAAAGATGGTAGTACCAGTGGATCAGAAGTGATTGCATTCTCTATAAATTTTAAGGTCTAGCCAGTGGGATTGACTGATGGATTGGAGGTAGAGTTAGAGAAAAAGAGGAGTCAAGAGTGGTTTTGAGGTTTTTGGCCTGAGCACCATCTGGTTGGATTGAGTTGTAAAGGGAAGACTGAGGCTGGAACACGTAGGGAGGCAGGGCTGGGAAGGTCAGGAACTCAGTTTTGGACATGGCTTTTGGATGCCCAAATGGAGTAGTCATGTAGGTGAGTGGATATGTGATATGGAGCTGAGGGGCAGCAGTTCCTGAACTTGAGGTGATGTGTCAAGTGAGGTCAGTAAGAAGCAGGCAATGGGAATTTTTTTTTCTTCAAGTTGCCCATTACTCCCTCTTAAAGAGAAGTTGAGTATTCCATTCCATTGTTATTCATATTTTCAGGTGAAACGTTTTGGACAAATGGTTGTCAGAAATACCAGTTAAAGGACACTTACTGCCTGCCAGGCGTGAGTTTCATTTCATAATATGTGTTAACTCAGTCCTCACAACAAATCTTTGCAGGATAGGTAAATTATATCCCCATTTTTACAGATGAAGAAACTGAGGACAGAGAGGTTAGAAAACTTGCAGAGGTTTCATAGCTAGTAAGTGGCAAAACTGGAATTTGAAACTAGACAGCTTAACTCCAGAATCTGTGCCCGAAACATTATATTGTACTGTCTTTGCAGGACTTCACAATATAATGCTTTTTTGTTTTAATGAAAACAAGATACAGTAGTCCTTTCAAGTTTTCATGATGGTAAACTAGAGTTCTTTGTTACTAAAAGATACATGGTGGTGCTCATGTTTTGAAATTGCTTTCATTTTAATAAAATACACTTATTTTGTGCCACATCCTGTTGGTATCTATAAATCAATATATTTTGACTATGAATATTATGTTTTGATAGCTTAATGTTTTTCATTATTTAGGTCAATAGAATTTTAAAGGTTGCCAAACCCAACTTTGTGGTTATGAAGTTATTGGCAGGAGGACACAAAAAGGAATCCAAGGTAAAATATATTGTTATTCATATTATAAACTTCATTTTTTTTTAGTAAGATGAATAACTATTACAAAAAAGTCAAAATGCCCATGAAGATGATTATAAAAGAGATTCAGTGGCAGAAAATAAATTGGAGCTTGTCATTTTGCCTTGAAACTTACAGTTTTTGTTGACTTAAAATCTCTGAAGTTTGCTCTGCCCTTCCACATAAATTACTGAATGACTTGAGGTAACAAAAGAAAACGTGTGAAAACCAATTTATGGGAGTTATTTAAAAAGACATCCACCTTTAGAAAAGTGAATGCTTCAATAAATAAATACTTGAATGGCTCAGGAGATGGAAGGTTCTGTAAGCCTCCCTTGGTTGGTGTTTCATTGGTGCTGTATCAACATTTGGTGCAGAAGTAAGAGGCCAACCACGGAGCCATTTCTGGTGGCATCTGTCCATTATATAATACATACCTCTGTTTGCTCCCATTGCTTTTCTGTTACCCCTCTTTCTTATCGCCTCTGCTTTACCAGTGATTCATTTCATTGCTCAGAAGTAGCAGCCACCCTGGGACTAAAAGAAATTGCTGACCCATGACATTTTCCTGTAATTTGTCTGTTTTCATTAAGTATTCTCTAAAAATAGAAAACCATTGGTCAGCATATTTTCTAATGACCTTCACAGATCCAGAGATAAACTAAATCATTTTCTTTTCCTTTTTTCTAAAAACACAAGAGTCTAAAATTACAAGTCTTTATTTTGTTTACTGTCTGAATATGTATAAGATACATTGATTGACTTTGTTTTCACAGGTTCCTCCTGAATTTGATTTCTCTGCTCACAAATATTTTCCTGTTGTGAAACTTGTTTAAAAGACTGGAAAGGTGACCAAAAGGGTGGAGTCTACTTTCAGATTCTGTTCTTAGAGGATCTACCCGTTAGTCTTACCACATAACGTGAAGTGAAATGGATTTCTTGGATAACAACCCATTATAAGGAATACTTTTAATTTGACAGCCTTATATGACGTGAATGAAAACTGCTGTTTTAAAGTGGTTTATTATGTTCCATGGATAAAACTAGTCTTATCGAATGCATTGATGAATGTTATATGGTTTTATTACAGATTTAATCATAAATCATTTTTTATGAATGAGTGAAAATAGTGTTTGTAAAGGTTAATAAATTTCTTGACAAAAGATGCACTACTGGAGATGAAAAACAATAGAACTTTGTTGATACATGTTAAGAATTGAAGGTGTTTACTCTTAATATTTGAGCAGTTTAAACAAATTAAAAGAAGTTTCAAATCAAGGGATTTAGTAAACACTCACATGGGATTTGGGCTAAATACACTTTAAGGGAACTCCTAGCTATATAGGGACAGTAAGTCACACAGCGATTGTGATTTTGTGTGTCACAGTATCTAAAATTATATACCTGTCAGAATTTTTTTTTAATCCTTTAACTGTTACTTTTGGCACTTTTAAAAGATTACACATCATGTTTGCTAGTGATATTACAGGATTAGGTTTAAACATGACATACTCCTTTTTTACCACCACTTACTTAGTTTAACCCATGAAACATTTTCAAATGGGGCCTTTCCAGCATCCTCTGGCTCTGAAAATTGACTTAAATTCACCTGTACCTACAAGTGCCCAGTGCCCATGGCCCCAGCCTTCCTGCTTTGCTGCCAGTTCCTCCCCCGTCTGCTCTGCTGTTCTGTGCCATATTGCCGTGATCTCTGGGGGCCTTTCCTTTGGTCCTGCTATTAACAAGGCAGTATTGTTAGCAGGTGGAGTTACACTGAGCCTTTGGCTTGACTTAAAACTAGCAACAGTTTTATATTTCCTTTATGGTTGAAAGGGTTCTGAGTTTCAAGTATCTTCTTATTTGACACCTTTCTTGCAGATGTCTTATTGAAACTTTATTTCTGGAAATATCTTAAAGCAGCTAACCTGCATAAATCTTGCCTACTGTAGTAGAGCTGACTATAGAGTAAGAACACTTGTGATTCCTCTCTTCTCAGCTCCTGAAGTAGACAGGCTCTCTTTACCAAGAGTGGTGATCAATGTGTTATCCAGGAACAGCCAGTAGACATCCTGAAATCTCAGAATCCAGAAGTCTTTAAAAAAAAAAAAAAAAAGTAGTCTGTACAAAAGAAACAAGCTATAAAGAATGTATCTGTTGCCTTCTATTTGGTTAGTTTTCTGAGAAGGAAAACACTGTTTCTGGCTGGTAATTTCTGATCATTTTAAACAAGAAAAATGGTAGAAAAGAGGCAACAGAAGAAAGAATTCAAACGCAAAGAGGATAAATAAGGCAGCAAGATTTGGCAAACAGCCCAGAACTGTGAGAATGTGGATCAGTGCCAACAGAAACCATGGATTAAGAGGGGACTCGGGCATTTTTAAACTGATGTCTAATTAGGTCAGCTGAAAATGTACATGAAAGTTATTGAGCAAGGGTTCTGCTTAATTATAGAGCACCTAAGGCTGCTTTTTCAGGAGTGGCTCTCCCTAAGAGCAAAGAGTGTTCCTAAGTTTCAGCTGCAGGTTTCTAATCAGAAAAGCTGAAAGTTGCCTTTTTCACAACTTTTTAGAAATCTACCATGCAAGGTGCAAAAAAAAAAAAAAGGTGGGGGAAATAAGACGACCTCTCCCATCACAGATCTAACAACTGTTAAGAATGCAGAAAAACCAACAAGTCTTTATCATGCCCTGGGGAAAATGCAGTGTGCTGCTGTAGGAGACCCCCCTCACATGACTTACGGAGAAAGTCACCATCTCATCTAGGTCCCAAAGGTTAACGATGAGGCATTAGCTGAGTCCCTTGATGGGGACACAGACCGGCACAGGCCTGAGGTGAAAGGGTGGCGCTTGACTAAAGTATAGAGCAGGACAAGGGACTGGAGAGAGGAGCTGGAAGTAAGGGGAGAGTGTTGACTGATGTTGGTGGTTACCACTGGAAGGTTTGAATCAGGTAAACAGCAGGATCAAATCAGATCTGCTTGCTCATGATTATTGGTTCAAAGGGCTGTAGGCAGGGAAGCTTGTTAGGTGAGAAGATGGTTGACCTTAAGGTAGTGGCAGAGGGAACAGAGATGAATGGAATCAAAAGATAAGAGGTACAGGACTTGGGTGAGTTTGTGGGAATCAAGGGTGATGATTCATAGGTTTTATGGCTTTGACAACTAGATGTGGTGCTGTTTGCTTATATAGGCAAAATAGGAGACAAGGTTCAGGGATAAAGATTGTTTTAGATGTTAAGATGTCTTTTTTTCTTTTGGGCTGTGCAGCTTACAAGGTCATAGTTCCCTGACGGGATTAAACCCAGGCCCCTGGCAGTGGAAGCATGGAATCCTAACCACTGGGCCACCAGAAAATGCCTTGCTGAGGTGTCTTTGAAAAACACCCTAGTGAAAGTGGCAAGTAATTTGGTGTGGAGCTGAAAGGAGCATTCTTGGATAGACATGAACTGAAGACTAGGTGGCTGCAGAGATGAATTGTAAATTGAGGTCTGCACTGGGGGTTGCAGTTGCTCAGGGAACATGTAGAAGAGCCTGAGATTGGTCCCAAGGAAGAGTCAGGATAGCCAAGTTCTAAGAGTGGGCCAGGGGAAGAGGCGGGAGGAAGGAGCAGGTAGGAGATGAAACAAAAGTGAGCGCCTTAAAATCATGCCATGCCACCCTCTGACCAAGTTTCTATGTCACTGGTTTCATAAGACTCTGGCCTTCTAAGAAATCACCTTAATTACTAGTCAAAAAGCACCTGTTTAAAAAAGTTTAGGAGAGTTTTTCTCTGGCTATGCAAAGGCGTGAAAAGGAGATTTGGCCAGAAAATAAGCAATGCAGGGCCACATACAGCTAATAGGCCTAAGATAAGGACCAAAATGGGCCCACTGGATCTGACAGGTTGCTAGTGACAATAGTAAGAACCTTCTAGAAAAGCTAGGGCAGAATCAGTACGTTGAAGTGTTAGTGAGTGGGGTGTGTAATAATGGAATCAATCTTTAGAACTGACTTCTCCACATTCATCCTTACCCCACCCTATTCTTGGAGGAGCTGGTATGATCATAAAAGATCAACTGTTCTCTGGTTAATGATAGTCTTCACTAAGCAACACCTGGTTTGGCCACTTCATTTCTGCCCTCTCCCCTTGGCTCCTCAAGCTGCATCTTATGTTGCTTTTCCTCTGACTAGCCAACCTCTTCTCTTGGACAGTTTCTTTATTCTTCAAGTTTCTGAAACATTACCTTCTTCAGAGAATGCTCTTGTATCTCCTGGTTTAGGCCAAACCGTTTAAAAGTGCTTAGCATTTTCAGTTCAGTTCAGTTGCTCAGTCGTGTCCAACTCTTTGCGACCCCATGAATTGCAGCACACCAGGCCTCCCTGTCCATCACCAACTCCCGGAGTTTACCCAAACCCATGTCCATCGAGTCGGTGATGCCATCCAACCATCTCATCCTCTGTCGTCCCCTTCTCCTCCTGCCCCCAATCCTTCCCAGCATCAGGGTCTTTTCCAATGAGTCAGTTCTTCGCATGAGGTGGCCAAAGTATTGGAGTTTCAGCTTCAACATTAGTCCTTCCAATGAACACCCAGGACTGATCTTTAGGATGGACTGGTTGGATCTCCTTGCAGTCCAAGGGACTCTCAAGAGTCTTTTCCATCACCACAGTTCAAAAGCATCAATTCTTCTGCACTCAGCTTTCTTTATAGTCCAACTCTCACATCTATACACGACTACTGGAAAAACCACAGCCCTGACTAGACGGACCTTTTTTGACAAAGTAGTGTCTCTGCTTTTTAATATGCTGTCTAGGTTGGTCATAACTTTTCTTCCACGAAGCAAGTGTCTTTTAATTTCATAGATGCAATCACCATCTGCAGTGATTTTGGAGCCCCCCAAAATAAAGTCAGCCACTGTTTCCCCATCTATTTGCCATGACATGGTGGGACCGGATGCCATGATCTTAGTTTTCTGAATGTTGAGCTTTAAGCCAACTTTTTAGCATTTTCAGTTGTAGTTGTTTTTATCCTCCCAGCTGTATTATAAACTTGAGAAAAAGGCCTTCATCTTTCCAGAAGCTGCTCGCTCAGTTAATGGGATGTGGATCTTTTAAAAATGTAAAAGACATCCTGGAGGCAATTAGTTGGAAAACTGAATGAAGGTTTAAGTCAAGGCCTCCAGGGCAGTAGGGAGGCTCAATTTGAGACACTTGATGGTGAACACAGTGACACTAAGAATGCCAGGGGAGTTTTGAAGTAAGAACCTGGAGGTGGTAGTTAGGAGTCTGGTAGCCTTGTCCCTAAACGGTTTGCATCCGCTGAAGAAATTGGTTGCATTCATTTAAACTATAGGAATTTTTTCTGTAGTCCTCTGCTAACAATGCCTTCTATTCTTTCCATTTAAAAAGAATGTATCAGCTTTTGGAGGACCACATAAAGTTATTATGCAAAACTCTCAATTTCTAAACCACTGCTAAAATAAAGATGCAGTATCTGCAACCATCTGTGTAGAATTCAAATGTTTAGCCAAGCTTAAAGGAAAGTCTGGTGCTTGGTTTTGATCAGAGATGTGTCATCCATTGACTTCCAGAATAACTTTTGAATGAACCCATCTTAAAAAGCCAGAGCAAGGATGTTATAGCAGAATTGTCCTTCACAGGGGAAAAACTGGCAGCTGTAGACTGGTGGTTAAGGTCACAGAACTACTCTTTTAAATGATATTCAGATGTGAAATAATAATGTAGCCACTTTTTTGGTGTGAGTTAAGACATTCAGGTGAAGGTTTGAGTTCTGGATAAAGGCAGACATGTTACATCATACTAGAAGTTCCACTGTCATTATACTACAACTTTCAGTTCAGTTCAGTTCAGTTCAGTCGCTCAGTCGTGTCCGACTCTTTGCGACCCCATGAATTGCAGCACGCCAGGCCTCTCTGTCCATCACCAACTCCCGGAGTCTACCCAAACCCATGTTCATCGAGTCGGTGATGCCATCCAACCATCTCATCCTCTGTCGTCCCCTTCTCCTCCCGCTCCCAATCCTTTAAGAGAGCCAAATTAGTAAAAAGCAAGCTCTAACATCAGGAGCTCCTCCACAAAGACTCTGGCTTACTTATTAAAGCCTGAGTTTTCATCCTCATTCTTACATGTCTATTAACATTCATTCTAAAAATGCATTTGTTCACCTAAATCTGTTTATGAAGGTTCTAAAAGGCAAAACTTCAGTTATATGAAAAATTAAGTTACTTAGGACCACATCTCTGATCACTCGGTCTTTATTTGAACTTTAGTCAAATTTACCAAGTGCCCCTCTCAATTTTAGAATCTCTGTAGGGATATGAAGTGTAAACCTGTGTCACTCAACTCAGGACTTTTATTCTACTTTAGAACATTTAATTTTATTCTAAGGAGTAAAGATTGAAAAAAAATAAAAACAGGTATTTGTCTCAGGGTCTTGGTTTATAAAAAAAAGTCATGAAGTTTATAGTTTACAGATGAGAATGTTTCAAGTCATGTCTCTTTCCCAGAGATGAGTTTCACAGGCACATCAACAAGGACAGTGCATGGGAAGAGCTCCTTTTGAGTAATCCTTCAGTGTGCATATTACCAGAACCTTACAAATCAGTTGTTAACAACAGTGGCTTAGTTAGTACCCTTAAGAAAGTGCTGCCCTCTGAGCTGAAATAGAACACAAACATTTAAACACACAAGCCATTTCCCCAACTTTCTAATATTAATATTTTCAAAATCTAAGGTGACAATGTGAAAAAAATATTAGTATAACCCAGAGTTAATGGAAGCTTTAAAATGTATATATATTTTAAAACTCATTTCAAAGACAAGTGTTAGAAGTGGGCTGAGTGTCCTATAAACTATCCTTAATCTATAATCATTAGTAAAGATTACCATCTCTATTACCATCTCTATTAATGATTAATTATTATTAATCATTAATAAAGATTACCCTATAATCTTTTAAGCTAAAATACATAATGGGAATAGACCAGTTCCCCCCTGGACCTTAAAAGACTGAAATCACAATTCTCTTCCACCATTCCAAGTTCCGTTATGAATAGATAACCACCTGTTACCAAGTAAAACAATTATGCCAGTTATCAACTTAGTTATTTAATGATACCACAATGACTTACATGGAATGTTTTTTCAAATTCCATCACACAAAGGTACGCTAGGTGCAATGATTAGATTATTCATGAAATCTAATCCAAAGCTGCTATGGCAATCTTCATCTGCAGGAAAAAAGATCAAATTAATCATCACTCCTTATCTACACACCATTTGAGAATATAGAGGAGGGTGTGAATCAAACAGTTTATTAAAAATTGGACTAGCTGCTGATTTTAGATGAACCCAAAAGACCACATTGTTTGATAATCTATTTGATGCTTATCACACAGGTTTTATTTTTTAAATAGCTGTGGCATCTCTAGATTGTTCCTTGGAACAGTTGATCCCAAGGGAAGCCAACAGCAATAAAGCATGACTGCTGGAAGAAACACCTAAAGTACACACCTCCCAAACAAACAGCTTTCAGGTGCCTCTGTACAGGGAGATTAAATCATGATTATTTTTTATTTATATCAGCATCTCATTCCACAGAAAGGTTTAATTAATAAGGCAAACGACCATCCTTAATCCACAGTTTACAAGCTGATTCCTTAGGAGTTCAACAGCAGATGAAGGGAAAACTGAAAGCAGTTTTAAAACCTGAACAGAGTATTTCATTTGTCAGCAACTCTAGGCACACTGATTAAACATGGGATGAATAAAGGCTAATATGCAAGACGTCAACCCTAAGATTGATTAAGACTTAGACACGGAGGCTGGACAAGGGCCTAGATGAGTATCTTATAAAGCTACTTTCACACCCTTCAGTTGCTTCTTCTGGGTAGAAAGTTATAATCTTAATGATTAGGTAGGAAAAGACCACACAGCATTCAAGTTAGAGATCATAACCTGAATGCAGACCAGGCCCTGCCCTCAGTGGCAGCAGGGGCACCAGGAGTCCGCAGCTGGCTGTGAGGCAGGCACTCTGGCTGGGCCTGGAGAAGCTTCAGAAGTCCTCTGGGCCCCAGTGTCTTCTCTGTTAACCAGCGGGTTATGTCACATGACCTGAAGCCCCTGCATCTCAAGCCCTATGACTCAGAATGCTGATTTAATAAGCATCACCACCCACTTAACCCTGTAGGGAGCCTTTCTTCTAAAGGTCACTAATGTGAGTCTGCCATTCACAAGTCTGACAAGAGCCTGTTTATTCACAATGTTAAGAACCAACTCAAACCTGATGTCACTATTAAGCAAATTATGATCAGTCATTTCCAAATTAACTTTTGGTTTTTAAATCAGTTTTTGATATGGTCCTTTACCACAAGGTACATGTGTAAACTGAAAAAGACAACTACTGCATTTTTTTTGACTTTCTAAACTTTCCGAATCTGTATGCTGTGAATTTCCTTCATTATCAGATTTCTCTTCTCCTAGCAGTGAAGTAGGTCGTTTGTCCACAGCACACCCACCCGCAGCACAGTACTGCCCTCTCTGCCACACGTGCCCAAGGTCAGCCCTGCTTTGGCCCTTGTTGTGTCAGAAGTCTAATCCACACGTGGCTTTTCTTGGTAATGCTTTGCCCACACATACTAAGCAAGGCAAGTATAGATCACAGGTATTCAAATTACAAGTCACTTAAAAGCATTTTGTACATTCATGACAAGGGTTATTGTACAAGTAGCAGTCTTTTAAAAAATCCTCACACAAAACACCTCTGTGTTTAGACTTGTTTAACACCGTTGCTAGTGATGTTCATGTTAACAGTCAGTGCTCTAGGCCACTGATTGTCAGAACCAGAAGTGAGCACAGAAGAATAAACCAAAAATCACTCAGTGTCGACTGCAGGGCTGGTTCCTGTCTCAGCACAGCACGTGGCGAAGAGAATGACTCCAGAGGGAACTGAAGACAAGGAGCTCTGCGAGTATGGGAGTCCCCTTCGCATCAGAGGTTACACTTCACAATATGAATCCTGCTGTTGCCGTACTTGAAGAAGAACCTGTGTTCTATTTCTGGTGTTGATCTTCTTATGAAATACCTATTAGCCAACAAATTTCAACAATTTTGACATCTCAATATAAACACTTCAAAAATACCTCTAAAACACTGTCTCAAAGACAATCTCATTTTCCTACATTGTAAATACAAACTAAAACTCCACAATAATCATCTTTAGATATTTTACTTAGTACATTTCACAGTATTCAATCCCTCGTGACTATTGTAGTGATCTCTGTTCGATTCTGACACAAAAGAATGTGATTCCAGTTTGATTCAGAGTGTGTGATTCCTCTTTTCACGCTGATCAAGTAAATTTGTTGTGTCTCCTTTCTGATTTTCAGCGTTAAGAACTAAAAAGGAAAGAAAGAAAACAAAATGTTCTCGTATTAAGCATTTTGAGAAACAAGCCCAGGCAGGTCCCATTTGACTTTAGTGTCTATAGAGAGGACTGTCTCCCAGGGTAACATTATAATGTAGAACTTCATTGCTAATCAAGGACAAGATAGCACAAGAGTCCATGTGTACAGCCAACAAGGTACCATGAACTGTGAAATAGTGAAATGATGTTCTACAAAGTGGACAGTTGAAATGTACTCATAGAATTTCTGACATGATCATGACCCTCATGCGCTGCATGAATCTGTTACTGCACCTCCAGCAGGAAGCACACTGCCTCCTAAAAGCCATTCGCAACTTAGGTTAGCTTTTGTGACTCCAAAGCTCTTCCTTTACAGAACTGATGTCTATATGTGGCTTCCACCCTCTTCATCCTATGACACCCAAAGGATGTAAAAAGATACATCAAATATAACCTAAACCCAAGATCCTCATTTACAACTACTGCACATCTTAATGATTTTATTAAATAAATGACTGTCTTCTCTAATAAAGTTGGAACTAATGTGTTTTTCTTCTAATTTCCCTGGAGAAAAGCAGGGTCTGAAACCATCTTGAAGACTTAATTTTAAAATGACATTTCTTCAACTTAAAATTCTTTCTTAAAAGAGCTGACAGAACCATTTCTCTACTTCGCTTACTTCCTCAATTTGTTTAAAAGCCTTAGCAGGTACAAGGTCAAATCCTTAGAAGGACACCTGGGTGTAAAGGATGAAAGATCCCAAGGCTTCATTGCAAAGGCACACATCTAACTTGTATTTGCTTAAAATTCTGACTCCTAACATGTTCATCTTTTGCATTAAAAATAATTAGCTAAAGAGTCTATGAAAGTAATTTAAAAATGAACTTAAGAGTTTCAATTTTAGAAACCCAAAGCAACTCTGCCAATTGTAGTAAGTGACATGCTGGATAAAATATGAAAGATTTTTTAAGGATGCACTGTTGAATCAAACTGAACTTTCTACCAAACAATCGGCCAAAACACTTAAAAAATTATCAGCACTATAAGTGATCAAGACGGAGGGTTCCAGGTTAAAAGACACTAAAGAGACATGATGATAAATGCAGTGTATGATCCTGGATTAGATCTTGAAACAGAAAGGGGTTATTAGTTGGACAATTCAAGAAATCTGAATAATGTCTATAGATAATAACATTATGTTAATATTAAATGTCTTTATTTTGATAACTGAACTATGGTTACATAAGATGTTAACACTTGGGGTACTTGGCTGAAGGTTTGTGGAAATTCTTACTAGTTTTGTTTAAATTATTTCAAAATGAAAAGTGAAAAAAAATGAATAAAACATTAAAATGCATTGCCTATGAACAACACTAACAGGAAGATCAAAAATGAAGTGGAAATATTAACAGCTGAAGGTAATAAGCATCAATGCCAGCTTTTGTCCTGAGGACTTTTGCTGAAGCCTGAAGACTCTGAGCTCCCCTCACAGCTTCAAAAGGCTGTAAACACGAGGGCTCCCCTCAAGGTGGGGAATGAAGAAAGAGATGCCCATATAAAGATGAACCCTAAAGTTTCACATCCTTGACTTAAAGGCAACAGGAAATAAACCTGCAATGAAAAGTCTCGTGTGGACTAGAGCATTCTTAACCATATGAGATGATCATGCAGGTATATAATTTAAACTCTCATTTTTCCATGTGATCCCAAAAAACCCTAAAGGTGACAACCTACTTTACTAAAGGAGTTGTGAGTTTGCAGTACTCTCCTTGAGACTGGCAGAGGCAAACAACCTTCTCTCTGTAACTCAGTCCTCAAAGACTTCCCACAGATAAAGTTCCAAGGAAAGTAGTAGCTCACAGTTAAAAGGGACAAAACACATAAGGAAACAAGGTACAGTGAGGAGAATCTGCAGAAACAAATAAAACACCCCAATTTCAGATACTACAACTGGAAGACAAGGCGTATGAAATAACGCTGACAGAGAAATAAAAGATATTTGAAAACATGAGCAAGGAATAAGGACCCACAGAGAATGGCCAAGTAAAAAGTTTAGAAATTAAAAATAAAACAGCTAAGAAGGCATAGATGAAAGAAAAATTTTTGAATTGGAAGATATTTCTGAGGAAATTATTCTCAACACAGATCAGAGAAGCAGAAATGCAAAATATGAAAAAGAGGACATGAGACATGAATAAATTGAAAAGATCTAATACACTTCGAATGTGAATTCAAGGAGGAGCCAAAAAGGAAAGAAGCATTATTCAAAGAGATGTTGGCTTGAATTTTCCAGAGAAAGTACACTGGCTAGATTTTTTTTTTTTAAAAAGCTGCTATACTTAGAACAATGTGGTACACTGTGAATCAAAAGTAGAAAATCCAAAAATCAGAGAGCCAAGTACATATGAAAATCCAGTGTTTGATGATGGTAGCACCTCAAATCATTGACTATGAGATAGTGATTAGAGATGGTGTTGGGCCAACTGCAAACACCTTTGGAAAAAGAAAACTGGACCCATATTATGCTCATACACTTGAAAACATTTAAAGTGAGTCAAATGAATCAAGAGATGTAAGTGTAAGTTATGAAAGTAGAGGATTCTGGAAAGATGGCAGAAACGGTGGCATAGTTTTTGAACCTCTCAGAGTCCTTACATAAAGCAACTACTAAATTTAAAAACTCAAAAACTGGAAACCATTTACAGCACAACTAGCTGAGCAGGAGTCCTGCAGACCCCAAAATACAAGCAGTCAAAAATAAGCCATGGACAGCAAACCATACACACTCGCAGTGTCTGGAAAGAAAACAGAGGGAAGCAATGGAGCCTCTCTGACGGACCTGAGAACAACAGAAACCCTAACAACCAACAGGTTACAGCAGAAAGCACCTGGGCCAGTGGGAGAGCTGCAGCTGGAAGGGGCAGTCTCTGCCACTCCCACAGCAGGTGACCATGGAGTGTCCACGGAAGACGAAGGAGCTGGTGGAGGTCCATGAAACACACTGGCAGCGGCTCCCCTTTGGGTTTTTCCCAGGTAGAGCCCCTCACAGAGAAAAGGCACTGCATGGCATGAAGCAGTGGCTAAGCAGGACTAGAGACAAAGGAACCAATGGTTCAGAGAGAAGTGGGGAAAACCTCACTGGCCAAAGAAGGTGGGACGATGTGGACTTCAAAAAAGATTATAAATGCAACTGAATGAAACCCATCAAAAAGGTTTAAAAGTTTATATTTTCAAATGGTCACCTTCAAAAGGTCAAAAGAAATAATTCCTTATTGTGAAAACTGGTAAAGAGAAAGAAGCATTTATCCTGCCTATGCTGTATGAACAGTACCATGACTTGTCTATTTACAAAATATTTCAATTAACAAATGAAATAGGAATGGCTGAATTGAAATACCACCTCCAGATATCAGCTGGTGATCTGCATGAAACAGGGAGGGAAGAAGAACACACTAGACCAAACCATGAACAGAACCATGAAGTACACAACCAACCCTCTCCAGACTGGTCAAACCAACAGCTGGCTGCATGGATGGATGGAAGGGAGGGAGGGAGAGGAGACTCATAAACTGAGACTTAAAACACGTATCAAATATAAGAAAATGGGCAAGACTCAACTATGGCATCCAGGGATGCCCACTCGGGTGATAAACCCATAAAGAAATTCAAGAAAATGCCAAATGGAAAGGTGAGGACAGGTATTTCAGGACAGGGAGGGAAGGTGCTGGGACAGGAAGGGCAACAAAGAAGGAACTTCCTGAGGCCAAGTTCTGTTTCTTGATCAGGGCGGCAGGGTGCAGTTACAAAATGTTTACCTTCTAACAACTCGTTTGTTTTGTGTGCTTTTCTGAACCTGATTTACTTCATAAAACCAAAAGAAAAATCTGAAAGTATACTGAACAGAAAACATGGGTGAATTCAACTCTAAATGAGAAAACTGTGACTCCATATCTATAGGCAAGAAAAGACATAAAAATTTTTGAAACTTTCACATGGCAAAAAACCATAATCAAAATCAAGATAAACTGCTAGGTAGTATCGGCAACCAACATCACAGATCAAGGCCAACCTCCCCAGCACATAAAGAGCTCTTAAAAACTGAGAAAGAAACACCAAAAGTTTGATGGAAAAACAAACTTTAAGAAAGGAAACCTTGAGTCCACAGTGAAACTAAAACAAGGGAGAGAGAGTACGTGTGCCTGTGTGTGTGCGTGCAAATGTATACACACTGGGGGTGAGGGAGTCCTTAAAGAATGGCAGCTGGTCGATGTGCGGAATGACCATCCAGACAACGGTTTTCGATGGACAGCAAAGTCACACCGTTGCACAGCATCCCCCTCTGGATGGCATGTTAGTTACGCAGAGAAAATGGACGTTTGCAGCAGAGAGACCTCGTGGGTACCACCTTAACCGAGGATCAGCCTGCCATCCCGTGCCTCATGGTGTGAAGCTAGAAGAACACAACTGCAGCTATTAAAAAAAAAAAAAAGTTCAACCAGAATCCAGTCACAAGGGGACGAATCCAGAATCTGACCATCCCAAACGCCTGGACTCTTCAAAAGTTCAAAATAACAGTAACACAAAGTAACATAGAGTGCTACTATAAAAACTTGCCTGTGTACCCATCACGGCATTTCGACTTGTGCTGTGAAATGATCATGCAGTGACCTACCATTTTGAAGGGAAATTCCTAAACTTCACTGAAGCATATCTGCACTGACCCCTGAGGGGCTGATGCCCATGTTCAGGTATGCAGACTTTCTGAAAGGTGCTCGTTGTGGCCTCCTGAAACCGTCACCTCTCTCCACTGCCCCTACACTCCAAGGCTTCTGGAGAAAACAGTCTTCTAATTAGGGATTACTTAAAACATTATTGTTGGGATTCAATATACAGTCATGCCAAAAGTGAAGGACCACAAATCAGACACAAAAGGTGAGCCCTCGCCACCACCACCATTGTTAATTACCATTTCTGTTTTTCTCATTCCCCGCAAGGGCTGCCTGCTTGTCTCTTTCAGATTCTGCCTCATTCTCATCCATGTTGTAGTCATCATCAGCTCCCAGTTTCTGCTGATTTCTCCCTGAAAAATTAGCACAGAGCCACAAAACATAAGCTACATCATTTCTCTCTCAATGCCATGGGAACACCAGAGCCCGGGTGCTAGCGTTATCCCAACCCTGGTTTAACAATCAGCTGTTTCTGCTTCCTCTCAGGAAATGACAGGGACTCATGTGCTTGCTCCCGGTGCAAAGACCATGCAGGATTTCTCTACTTATGTATGCCCCACTCCAACTCTGAATCTATTTAAAATACAGCCCTAAATAAAGAGCTTCATTCCAGGCTGGAATCAAGGTAACTAGTTCACCAAACCAAAATTCCAGTTTTTTAAAGAGATAATCAACTCAACGTTAAAGGAAGGGATCACTATTTGGAAACAGGTTTCTGGTGAATGGAGGCATCTGCTTAAAATGGTTCACTGCCCTGAGAGAAGGAAATGGAGTGGCTATCGTGAGTCAAAGGGTAAAACTTCTCCATCAAACATACAGAATTAGCTCATTTATCACTGCATTCATCCCCAGAGAGAAGAGCAACCAGAAAAGATCAGGACAGGATGCAATCAAGAGACATACTCAGAGGGTTACTGTAAACATTTCATATCTGTATAAACAAGATCTTTTGTTTAAAAAGCATGCCTGGAAAAGTCAGCTCTAGTTCTATATCCCTGCACTAACTGCCTGAAGAGGGAACAAAGCCCAGGCCTGTGTGTGCCGAGCGGCTTTATCCTACTAATCAGACCATTACAGCGACCTTGAACGAGGTGTGACACATAGGCCTCCGCAGCAGCTCAGGCCTACTGGCAGCTGTTACACCCTGTGACCCACTGCTGAGTGAGCTGAAACTTGAGTGCCACTCGGATCAGCCCCCGGAGTGTCCTTTTTTTCTTCTTTCCTCCCCAATATTTAACAGAAAACTTGTGAGAACACACTCTTCAGAAAATCGGGGTAACTTGTGCCGGTAAGGACTATCCCCACCTTCTGTCACTTTATCAGGCTCAGCACACGGGTGTCTTCTAAGCGCCCCTAGCTTAGCTGGGATTAAAATGCTTCCTGTCTTTCAGGGACCAAGATACATCCCAGAATATTCTGCTCATCTCAGTTTCCCACACTTTTCTTTAAAAAAGAGAAGTCAACCAAACCAGAAAGGTGAGATTCCCATGTCACTTTTCTGCAATGCTCAAACACGCATGACCCTCCACCTATCCAATCCTCCCATCTGTCCTTCCTTCCTCCTCCGGTTCACCAGGCACTGCCAGTGACACGGCAGGAGGAGATGGAGTGACAAGGAAAATGCGTGGGGTCTGCCTGCCAGGAGACCTATGTGGACTCTACACTCAGCTCCCATCCAAGGTCTTCCACCTGGAAAGCCCCCTAGACTCCCTGTGAATATGATTTTACAAGTTCCAAGTGCTAGGAGTGCCTGGCCCTTCTGTCTTGCCTCCTGCCTGACAATGGAACCAAACAAACAGAACGAACTACCAAATGGCGACCTGCTGGTTGGTCATCTTCATGGCTGCCCATTCTGCATCGGGAAGGACATGCAGGGGGCTAGTGCCTGGTGCAGAGGAGTGAGTGGGCAGTCCAGGGAGCCTCTCACCCACCTTCCTCATCGGCATCCTGCCCCTCCTCCTGTCCGTCGCGGATGACGAGCTGGTCCCGTTCAGGGCCCTCTGCCTCTTGATTCTCCTGGCTGGCCAGCAGGGCAGCTGGGACCTGTGGGATTTGGCCCAGCTCTCCGGGTTCTCCATTGCCTTTTTCACCCACTTGTCTGTCTCCTTCCACCGCTTGTTCTCGGCCTGGCTCCTTCGGCAGCGCCAGGCTATCCCTCTGAAGCTCCTCCTCACCGACGACCTGAATCTCCTTGGTTTCCTCTGTGCACAGGACACAGTTTGCTGTGACCTCACCATACAAAACAGAAATCCTCAGACCACTCAATTCCCAGAGCCTTCCCAAGGACTATGGATGGACAGGGTAGCCGATCATGTATGCCATGGCCTAGCAGATGCCATCACTGACTCAATGGACGTGAGTTTGAGCAAACTCCGGGAGACAGTGAAAGACAGAGAAGCCTGTTGTGCAGCAGTCCATGGGGTTGCAAAGAATTGGACAAAACTGGGCAACTTAACAACAGCAGCAGACTCCAAGCCTCTCTGTGCCTGGAGTATATCTTCAGAACCACGAGAAAGAGGAAATGGTTTAGAAAACAAATCCAGACCAAGTCATCTGGATTGAGCACATCCTGCAAGTAGAGGAGGCTGTAATGCCAGGCTTATCTGATCGCCCTACTTGAGACCAGAGCCTGGGAGCCAGTGACAGCCACCCAGGACTCAGCCACATCTCCTTAACTAAACAGTCCCACCACTGTCCTGAAGAAAGGCACACCAGGACCTTCCTTTACCAAGCTGCCAAAGAATGAGGAAGTCTACAAGGGTGAGACATCAGGAAGGCAGATAAAAGCCCTGTGGCCCCGAGTCCAGGTGCCCAGAGAGACACTCATTGCTACCTGCAGCCCCACTATGGGCTCCCCACAAGCAGTGGGCTCTGCGTATCTGTATGGACTGGGGGGCATGAGCTGCTGCTGTGGTTTTTGTTGGCACAGGGCCCTGAAGACAGCATGTCACTGGCAAGCTTCACTTACCTTTCTCGCCTTGTCTCTTCAAATCGAAAGCCACCTCGGAGCTAGGGGCTGGTGTCTGGGGCTCACTGTGGCTGGGCACATTTCCTCTTGCTTCCGGAACCTCTGCCTGGGGCGGGCCTGCCTCCTGCGGCCTGGGCTGGGGCTCACTGGGGGCTCGGGGCTGAAACAGGAACACAGGCGGTCAGGGCAGCAGCTCTGGGACCATGAACCTTCAACAACCCTGAGCAATGCAATGGACCATTGCATCCTTCTGTTGAACAAGAACACGGAAACCCTGACTAATGCCATACCCTACCCTGGTCGTGCCCTACCACCTGGCATAAAGCAGAGATCTGAGCTTGGGCCCATATCTCCCAGAAAAAAACTTTTAATAATGGATTAACAAGTAGGCAGAAGATCAACAAGGAAAGAGAAGGCTTGAACAACACGACAAACCACCCAAGCAGATATCTACAGAGACCCAACTCAACAAGAGCAAAACACACACAAATGTGTATTCTTCTCAAGTGCACATGGACTGCTCTCCAGGACAGACAGATGCTAGGCCACAGAACGAACCTCAACAAATGTTAAATGACTGAAATCATGCAATGTATGGTCACCAATCACAACAGAATGAAATTATAAATCAGTAACAGAATGAAGCTTTTTGAGAAATTCACAAATATTTGGAAATTAGACAACACATTCCTAAATAATCAGTGGGTCAAAGAAATCACAAGGAAAACTAGAAAATACCTTGAGAAAAATTAAAACGAAAACACAACACACCAAATTTCTGGAAGGCAACTAAAGCAGTGCTTAAAGGGAAACTTTCAGGCCTATCTCAAGAAAAGACAGATCTCAAATCAGTAACCTAATCTCCCACCTTAAGACACTTAAAAAAAGAAAGAAAAAACTAAACCTAAAGCAAGGAAGGACATAGTAAAGATTACAACAGGAATTAATGACATAGGTAAAAGAAAAATAATAAAGAAAATCAACGAAACCAAAAGTTAGTTCCTTGAAAGATGAACAAATCTGACAAGCTTTAGCTAGATTAATTAAAAACAATTTCAAATTACTAACATGCGAAGGGCTGACTCATTGGAAAAGACCCTAATGCTGGGTAGGATTGGGGGTGAGAGGAGAAGGGGACGACAGAGGATGAGATGGTTGGATGGCATCACCAACTCGATGGACATGGGTTTGGGTAGACTCCGGGAGTTGGTGATGGACAGAGAGGCCTGGCGTGCTGCAATTCATGGGGTCGCAAAGAGTCGGACACGACTGAGCGACTGAACTGAACTGAACATCAAAAAGAGGATAACACTACCAACCCTTACACAAATAGAAAAATTGTATCATAAGGAAACACTAAGAACTATTTGCCAACAAGTTTGATAACTTAGCTAAAACAGACAAGTTCCTAGGAAGACACATACTACCAAAACTCATTCAAGAAGAAGTAGAAAATCTGAGCAGACTGTAATAA
Source organism: Giraffa tippelskirchi (assembly GCF_054371585.1). Classification (NCBI taxonomy): domain Eukaryota; kingdom Metazoa; phylum Chordata; class Mammalia; order Artiodactyla; family Giraffidae; genus Giraffa; species Giraffa tippelskirchi. The sequence goes on from NC_137275.1 coordinate 195,712,487, forward strand.
GAGACTGAAGTACTAATTTACAAGTTTCCCCCTAAAAAAGCCCAGTTTCAAATGGCTCCCGTGGTAAATTCTACCAAACATTTAATACTAAATGTTCCCAAACTCTTCCAAAAACAGAATAGAAAGGAATACTCCCCAACTCATTCTATGAGCCCAACAGTGACCCTTACACCTGACAAAGACATTACAAGAAAATAAAACGGTAGAACTAATATGAATACAGACCCCCAAATCATCAACAAAATACTAGTAAATTAAATCAAGTGACATACAAAAGGATTATACACCATGGCCAAGTAGGATTTTCCCCATCAATGCCAAGGTTTAACATCAGAAGTCAATTAATATAATACTATGTCAATAGTGTAAAGGGTAAAAAACACACGATCATCCTAGTAGATGGAGAAAAAACACTGGCAAAATTCAACAGCTGTTCTTCATAAAAACACTCAACAAATTATGAATAGAGGGGAACTTCCTCAACTTGATAATGTGCATCTATGAAAAATACATAGGCATACCATGAATATACCACAGATTCAGTTTCAAACCACTGCAACGAGGCGAATAGCACAATAAAGTGAGTCACACCAATTTCCTGGTTTCCCAATACATATAAAAGCTATGTTTACACTATTCTGTAGTCTATCAGGTATGTGACAGCACTATGTTCAAAAAATGTACTACCTTAATTAAAAAATATTTTATTTTCTAAAAATATCAAAAAATTACAAGAGTACATCAAGACCCCTGATCATAGATTCCTATAACAAATATAACAATAATGAAAATTCTGAAATATTTTAAGAATTACCAAAATGTGACAAAGAGACACGAAGTGAGCAAATGCTGTTGGAAAAAAATGAAGCCAATATATATCTATCTGTTCAATACACAGTTGCCACAATCCTTCAATGTGTAAGAAACACAAACATCTGTGAAGCACAATAAAATGAGGTATGCTTGCACAGCTAACATCAGACTTAAGAGTGAAAGAGTTAAAAGCTTTCCCCCTATGATCAAAAAGAAGACAAGGATGTCTATCCTCACCACTTACATTTAACATTATACTGGAGGTTCTGGCTAGGGCTATTAGGTGATAAAAAGAAATAAAAGGCATCCAGATGGGAAAAGAATATGCGAAACTACCTCTATTTTTAGATGACATAATCTTGTATTCAGAAAATCCTAAAGAATCACAAAAAATACTACTTGAACTACTAAACAAGTTCAGAAAGGCTGATACAAGATCAATATAAAAAATGAATTATCTACCCACTAGCAATAAACAGTTGAAAATGAAATTAAGAAAACAATTCCATTTATAATAGCATCAAAAATACTTAGAAATAAATTGAGCAAAAGAAGTGCAAGAATTCTGAAAACTACAAAACATAATTGAAAAGATTTTTAAAGGACTTAAAAGAAATCCCACATTCACACATCAGAAGACAGGATGTTAAGATGGCAACACTTCCCAAAGGGAATGACACACTATAATCTCTGTCCAAATCCCACCTGGCTTGAAGACACTGACAAGCAGATCCAAAAATTCATATAAAAAGTCATCCAGTGCAGAACAGCCAAAATAATCTTGAAAAAGAACAAAGTTGGAGCAGTCAAAGCTGCTGATTTCAAAGTTTATTACAAAAATACAGTAATCCAGACTGTGTAGTATGGACATAAGGATAGAAAAAGAGATCAAAGGAACAGACGGAGAGTCCAAAAACAGACCCTCATCTTTACAGTAAACTGATTTTTCTGACAAGGATACCAAGGCAACTCAGTGGGGAAAAGAATCGTTGTTTTATTTTTTTCTAACAAATGGTGTTGCAACAACTGGATATCCACATGCAAAATAATAAAGCTGAACCACTACCTCACATCATATGCTAAATTAACTCAATATGAATCACAGGACTAAACAGAAGAACTAAATGCTAAGAACTTTACAAGTCTCAGGAGAAAAAACAGGAGTAAATCTTCACGATGCTAGGTTAGGCAAAGCAGTTTTAGATATGACACCCATAGAAGAAACAACAAAAGAAATAGATAAACTAGACTTAAAATTAGTAACTTCTCTACTTCAATGAACACCATCAAGAAAGTGAAATGATAACTCACAGAATGGGAAAAAATATTTGCAAATCATATACCCAATATCTCTATATGAGTACATAAAGAACTCTAACAACTCAATAATAAAAATAACTCAATTTCAAAATGGACAAAGGATACAATTTACAATTTCTCCAAAGAGAAATTACAAACAGCCAACAAAGCATACAAGAAAAGATACTCAATATCATCAACCATTGGGAAATGCAAATCAAAGCCACAATGAGATAGCACTGCACACCTACTAGAATGGTTATAATGAAAAAGACAAATGTAGTAACAAGAGTTGGCAAGGATGTGGAAAAACTAGTACCCTCATAAACTGTTGGTAGGAATGTAGAAGGGTATGATCACTTTCCGAAACAGTATGGCAGTTTCTCAATACATTGCGGAGAGTTACCACACGATCCAACAATTCCACCCTTAGGTATATACCTAAAAGTAATGAAAGCCTATGTTCACACAAAACTGTGTGCATGAGCATTCACAGCAGCGTTATTCATAGTAGCCAAAAAGTGGAAGTAACCCAAACGCCCATCAACTGACAAATAAATAAACAAAATACAGTACAGTCATAACAATGGAATATTATTCAGCCATATAAAGGAAGGAAGCACTCATACATGCTACAACACAGATGAATCCTGAAAGCTATATGAAAACAACTGATAAATGTTATTGTCAGTCATAAATAAATGTCCAGATAAGGCAAATCTATAAGACAGAAAATAGATCACAGCTCATCTAAGGCTCCAGGAACTGGAAGTAAAAGGGGAGTGAGCTAATGGGTATGGGATTTCTTTTGGGAGTTATGAAAATGTTCTAAAATTGACTGTGATGATGACTGCATCACAGTGTGATGATGATGACTTTCCATTTGTGAATCTACTAAAACCACTGAACTGTAAAGATTACATAGGTGACTCTACAGGTGAAATATATCTCAATAAAATGGTTATATTTAAAACGAAGATCCCCCAGAAGGCTCTGAGCAGCACTTCCATAGGCTGTGCTTACACAGGAGGCAGCCTGACAGCATGGCTCGGATCAGCTCCATCACTGACCAGGTGCGCTGACCTTGGGAAAGTATTTGACCACCTCCATGGGCCTCAGTGCCCTCAAAATAGGAAAACAAAAACAACCCTCTCCCAGGGTGGCTGTGAGCTTTAAATGAAGCAATCTCCTTACAGCCTGGAGCACAGAGGCTGGGTTCAGAGACCAGCATACTCAGTCAGAGACCCCACACCCTGGGACCAGGCTGTTGTGTCTCAGGGAACTAAAGCAAACCGGACAGCAGATAAAGGAACAGGATGCCTGAAGAGAGGGCAGGAAGACCTTTGGGAGATTCCCGGCAGGAAAAGCCCAGGATTACCTGCTGGCTTTGGTCCTTCTGTTCATTTAGATCTCGCGACGGCATGGCCTCACTTCCCTTCCTGGTGACTTCTTCTATCCTCTCTTCACACTGCTCCTTCACCTCCTTCATCTGACTGATGCACTGGTTCCTGTGGGGGTGGAAGAAAGCAAAAGAAAGGACGGCTGTTCAGAGACACTGTTTAAGTTTGGCCCTGCTGTGACGGTGAAATCCAATTCCCAGACAGACACAGCTCATCTCTTTCTTGCTTCCTGCACTTCATCTGAAAAAGACATTGAGTCAGGGCCACAGTATGTTTCAGTTATTAAATGACATGAAAACTGGAGTCAACTGCAACTTCCAAAAAATATGTGGTTCTAAAATAAATGAACTTAACTAGTTACAAAATTTTTTTTAATATAATCTGTGGCATAATAAAAAAAATATGTGATCTTTGTCTCCAACTATCGGCACAGAGCTCCTACAACCCTTGGAATTTCCTGAGTGACAGTGTCTTCTGCTATACATAATGAGCCCCTGCACACCATAGCTGAGTTTATGCTGAGGAGCTGACTTAGTGAGAGGAGCCTACACAGCTTTAGGATGGGGGCTGGTGGCCACGGGAGCCAACTGTATAATGAGAGGGTTGGAGCTTACATCCCTATTTTCTAGGAAGGCGGGAGAGACTGGAGATTAAGTTCAATCATATGGCCATTCAACAAGTCATGCCTATGTAATAAAACCTCAGATTAGCATCCTAGATCATGAGGCTTGGCAAGCTTCCCATCTGGTGAACATCTCTGTGAACCAGTAAGGATGCAACCCAACTCTAACAGAAGCTCCTGCCTAACCCCTACCTCCACCCCAGGCCTTGTCTCATGAGTCCCTATCATTCAGCTCTTGCTAAGTTGTATCCTTTATAATAAAACTGCAATTGTTAAGCACAGAACTTTCCTGAGTTCTGTGAGTTCTAGAGAATTATTGATCCTGAGGGGGGGTTGTGGGAAGCCCTGAATTTGTAGCTAGCCAGGCAAAAAGTACATGTGGCCTGGGGCCACCAAGAACTTTCAGCTAGCATCCAAAGGAGGGACAGTCTTGCAGGACTGAGCCCCGTAATGTGAGATTTGTGCTAACTCTTTGGTGGTGTCAAAACTGAATTGGATTTCCATTTGGGGAAGACGGAATAGATGTATTTTTCACTATTTCTCCACTAAGCACAACTAGAACTCTGGACATTCTATTTTCAACAAACAGAAGAAGATTCTGAAAAATGGAGTGATGAAGGCAGACTGGTTAGGGTCCTCAGGATCTAGAACAACACAGTGGTGCCCCTGGAGAGTACATGGAAAGTCTGCATTTCCACCCCACTCTGACACTAACAAGGTCCCCCTCCCTCTCCCCAGGCAGTGATGTCACATCAGTGAAGAGCCAGGCTTTCACCACCAACTGCTTAGAGGTGTCAAAGGTCATTCGTCATATCAAGAACCAGGAAGATCTTAAATTGAATGAAGAGAGACAACCAACAGACACCAAACCAACATGACAGAGAAGTTGACATGATCTGACAAAGATTTTAAAGCAGTCACTTCATTAAAAATGTTTCAATGACTAATTAAAACATGCTTGGAACAAACAAAAAACTTAATAGTTTCATCAAAGAAACAGAAAGTCTCAGCAAAGAAGAGAAGATATACAGAAGAACCAAATGGAAACCTAATGCAATAACTAAAATGTTAAAACTCAGAGTAGGTAGAGAACCAATGAACTAGAAGATACAACAATAGACATTACCCAATCTAAACACAGAGAGGAAACAGACTGAGGGAAGAAAAAAGACAAAGCTTCAGGGACCTACATGACAATTACAAAGGACCTAATATTCATGTCATCAGAATCTGTGTAAAAGGTTTTCTCAGCAGGTCCACATAACTGGTCACTTTCACACTCGTCCTTAAGACACTACTCTTAACTCGCTACCCTCCATGACTATATGATACTATCTGCCCTGCCCAGGTCACTCTGGGCTTGCCAGGTTCTTTCTCTCCTAATTATCTCATCTTCCTTCTCAGCTCCTTATTGCTTAGGACTCAATTCTAAATAGCCTCTCCTAAGAAGTCTTTTTTGGAGGGGTAACAGATAAGCATTTATGAAAATGATCTAGGTTAAAAAACAATATTTAAAGAGACAGGCACCTTCAAAAAGTATGTAAGTTAGCTTCAGGTTTGGCTAGGTGAAACAAAAAGGCCAAAAGATAGCAGTTTACATTTTCCTCACATAAAAGTAGATCCGGGTTAGTATGGCAGCTTGGAGTCATCAAAAATTCAGGTTTCTCTTTCGGTTTTAAAAGCCTAGCATTGGTTTCTATCCCCCATGATTACCTCATGACCCAGGATGGCTACAAGTAGTCCAGCCATCTTGTGTGAAGCCCAGGCAACAGGAAGGAAGGAGGAGAAAAGGTAAAGAAAAGGGATGTGCGCTGAACTATCCTCATATTCAGAAGTCTTCCCCACAACTTCCTTTCCCCACTGGCCAGAACTTAGTCACCTGGCCATACCTAACTGCAAGGAGGGACTAGAAATGTAGTATTTTTTCTGGTTAAAAGATAAATGGATGGATAAGCATTGACCAGTCTTTGCCACTGAGAGCTTCAAAATGTTTTGAGTTACAAAACATTGATAAAATAATTGAAGAGTGTCCCAGGTTAAGAACACAATTACATACTATTATGTAATTATATACTATTACATACTATTATGTATGGAATTTCATACTATTACATACTACTATGTTAATTTACATGGATTAGAGTTGATAGCAGTACAAATTTATGTTTAATTTAAATATAGATAGACACATACAGAAATATTTATCAATATATAACACAAGTTAGTATACACACATATATATCTCTTTGCTCCAGCATCTGAGAGGACCTAGTAGCAAAAAGCACACCTAGTACCCAGACCTTGGTTTCTAAAATACCCTTCTCCAATAAAGAGAACAAAGACTCCTTGGAGAAATGGTTGACTGGATGATTCTAGGACTGGGGCAAGAAATATATGAAAATAAGTCTGAAGCATCTTTTGGTGCCAGATTATAAAAAGAGTAATTTAAAAGGGGGGTGGGAAGACAAACCCACAATATCACAAATATGTCAACTGGATAAAGGAACTAACTGAAAAAGTTCCCAATGGCCAAAGCTGGAAAAATTTAAGAAAAATAAATTAGTATTGGATTATAACCTAAAGTATAAATTAAACATCCACTAATCTATACTGATATCAGTCATTACACAAACAAGAAGAGTCACATCTCCTGTGCAGGAAAATTCCAGACAACTTCATGCGGACACTCCACCCTTAGGGAAGTGGAGCATAATTTCCCAATCTTTAAGCACAGTGAATTTCTTCCAAAGATTACAGCATAAAAGGAGAAAAAACAGAGTAACTTTACAATGAAAAAAAACCTGATAAACCTTACCTCAATCAGTGATTGAGATTGCTGTCTCAATCACTTATCAGTGATAAGTCATACTGATGCATGTACCCTTGATGTGAAGCCATGGGAACAGCATTTCACCTCTGTGGCCTTCCCCTCACAAATGGGTTGCCCTTGTTTCACCATGAGAAAAAACATGAGATACATCCCATTTGAAGGACATTGTACATAATACCCGGACAGCACTCCTCAAAACTATCAAGATCATAAAAAAAATAAGTAAAGCCTGATAAAACATGATAAATACAGCATAATTTCTACACTCTCCGCCTGGCATATAAGAGAAACCTATAAATGAGCCATGCCATGATCTGTGTGCCTTATTACTAGTGAATCTCAGTTTTCATGCTGACGTGTTAGACTCCTTTTGTATTATGTAAATCCAGGAAGTAATTATATAAGCTTGGATTAAAACAACTATGCAACTTGTTAAGTTGTATAAGACTTGTGGACTTTGCTAATTTAATAATGCCACTTGTAAAGTTAGGTTACACCTAATTAACAAATAAATTCTTGAAAGTTAAAAAAAAAGTAAAGCCTGAGAAATTATCACAGCCAAGAGAAGCCTAGGGAAACATAACAGATCAATGTAATGTATACCTGGAGCAGAAAAAGGACAAAACCAGGGAAAAACTGAAGAAACATTGAGTAGAGATGAACTCCAAGATAAAAATAAGGCATATATATGGGGTAATCAATCGCGACAGGTACTTCATACTAATGTAAAATGTGAACAACAAGAATCTGGTGTGGGTTGTACAGGAACTTCTTGTACTGTCTCTACAGTAAGACTGTAAATCTAAAGCTGTTCAAAAACTTTAAATTTACTTTAAAAAATTAAAAATTGAACTGGAGAATATCTGACTGGTGTCAGAAAGTTATTATTGGGACATACAATCTAATTCAGCCTGAACTCCCAATTAGATATTTCAAGACATCACTTCAGCTTCCTGCCTGGAATTTATTTTACGAATATTTCAAGTGTCAGAGCTACAAAGTAACTGAATTACCTACTTGTACAAATAAGAGAGCCAGAAATAACCAATGTAGGTGAGGGTGTGGAGAAAAGGGAACCCTTGTACCCTATCCAAGGTCAGACGCTCTATCTTCCCTTTTTTTTCCTGCAGTTCTGTTGCCCTTCTGTGTGTGGTACTCTGAGACCCAGTAAGTCCTTTGAACTAAAGGGTTGTTACAAGAGTTAGAGGTTGAGGAGTTACAAGAGTTAGAGGAGAAGGAAATGGCAACCCACTCCAGTATTCTTGCCTGGAGAATCCCAAGGACAAGGAGCCTGGTGGGCTACAGTCCACAGGGTCACAGAGTCAGATATGACTGAGTGACTAACACTCATACCCTATTGGTGAGAATATAAATTGGTACAACCACTATGGAAAATAATGGGGTCGTTTCTCAAAAAACTAAAAAGAGAACTACCATATGACCCAGAAATTTTACAGAAAAAAACAAAAGCATTAATTCAAAAAGACACATGTACCCCAATGTTCACAGCAGCGTTATTCACAATTGCCAAGATATGGAAGCAACCTAAGTGTCCATAAATAGATGAATAGATAAAAAGTGTGATACATATATATGTGTGTGCACACACACAGGAATACTACTCTGTAATAAAAAAATGAAATTTTATCATCTTCAGCATATGGATGGACTTGGAGGGCATTATGGTAACTGAAATAAGTCAGAGAAAGACAAATACTGTATGATACCACTTTTATGTTGAATCTAAAAAATACAACAAGCTACTGAATGTAACAAAAAGAAGCAGACTCACAGATATAAACTAGTTACCAGTAGGGAGAGGGAAAGGCAGAAGGGAAATATAGAAGTGGGGAGAGAGAGGTACAAACTATTGGGTATAGATAGGTATATATTGTACAACACAGGGAATCTAGCCATTATTTTGTAATAACTATAAATGGAAACAGTATTGGATTATAATCCAATTCTACAATTATAAAAATTGTATAATTTTAATTTAAAATTATTCCCAATATAAAAATACAGAAAATACCAAAGAGAGAGATAAGAATGTGAGGATTCCAGAAGTAGTTTTGTTATACATTTGTTTGGAGTTTCAGACAGAGAAGCAAGGGAGAATGGGGTCAGAAAGCACTGTAAGACAGAATGGCTCGAAATTATTCAGAATTGATAAAAAAGAAAAAAAGATCTCAACAGACTTGAAAAAATAAATATTTCCCCCCAAAAAGAAATAGCAATTAAATAAATACATATACACATACACACATACAAATAAGGAAGCTAGGAGGTGATCAGACTGACACTGACCAGGGTCACAGAGACAGAAAGTGGTAAGGCTGAACCCAGAAACCAGACTTGGGGCTCCCTGACTGAGCAGGGCTCTCTCTATCCCCTGGCTGCCTCTTTGGAGCTGCAGGTATTTCAGAGCCAAGTGTAACTGTACTCAACCTCTAACTCTTATAACAACCCTTTAGTTCAAAGGACTTACTGGGTCTCAGAGTACCACACACAGAAGAGCAACAGAACTGAAGGAAAAAAAGGGAAGATAGAGCATCTGACCTTGGACAGCAATACAGAGATCAAGGAAAGACCTGGTGAAACATCCATGGAAATAAAATTCTCATGAACATGCAAGCCACAGGAGGTGGACAAGTGCACAGTAGCCTAAACGGAACAAACAAAAAGATGTCTGTGTAAGGAAAGAACAAAATGTGTGCAATTCATTGTGATCAAACAACTTCCCAGAAGCTCAGGATTGGCAATGAGCAGGTGCACAGCCATTTCCAAACCTGTAAATCTACAAAAGGGAAATAGTTTTCACCTGCTCTCAGCCCTTCCAAAATCAAGTACAAAGAGCCTTGCACAAGATCATGGCATCAGGTCCCATTACTTCATGGCAAACAGAAGGGGAAAACACAGAAGCAGTGACAGATTTTATTTTCTTGGGTTCCAAAATCACTGAGGACGGTGACTGCATCCATGAAATAAAAAGACGCTTGCTCCTCGGAAGGAAAGCTATGACAAACCTAGACAATGTATTAAAAAGATAAACATCACTTTGCCGACAAAGGTCTGTATAGTCAAAGCTATGGTTTTTCCAGTGGTCATGCACGGAGGTAAGAGTCAGACCACTGAAGAAGGTTGAGCACCGAAGAACTGATGCTTTCAAATTGTGGTGCTGGAGAAGACTAGAAGCTCCCTGGACTGCAAGGAGATCAAACTAGTCAATCCTAAAGGAAATCAACCCTGAATATTCACTGGAAGTTCTGTTACTGAAGCTGAAGCTCCAATACTTTGGCCACCTAATGCAAAGAGCTGACTCATTAGAAAAGACCCTGATGCTGGGAAAGATTAAAGGCAAAAGGAGAAGGGAACGGCAGAGGATGAGATGGTTGGATAGTATCACCAACTCAATGGACATGAACTGGAGCAAACTCTGGGAGACAGCGGAGGACAGAGGAGCCTAGAATGCTACAGTCCATGGGGTCACAAAGAATCAGACACAACTTAGCGAACTGAACAACAACAACACATCAAAGAAAAAAGAGGGCTGGGGTCCTGGGCAGCTGGTTGTCTCGAATCCCAAATTTCCTGTGTCTGGGGTATACTGTTTCTATGAAGGAAAAGGGAGAGAAAAATAAACAGACTACAACTTTATTCTCTACCCTCTAAATTGGTTTTTACTATCTTACTAAGGGGTTTAGCCAAACTTTTTAAATGTTTATTGTTTTGACCACAAAAGTACTCTAAGTATAGAGTTTTTGTATGCTACTAAATTCACTAGCTTAAAACAGACTGTCCTAACTATATGCTGGAGATCTAATGTACAGCATGGTGACTACAGTTAATAATAATGCATTTTATACTTGCAATTTGCTAGATCTTAAGTGTTCTCACCATACACACAAAAGTAAAGACAGCGGATTATGGATGATTGTGGGCATCATTTCACAATGTATAGGTATATCAAAATATCATGCTTTTATATCTTAAATACATGCAATGATTATTTGTCAATCATAACTCAATAAAGTTAAAAAAAAAAGCTCCATTCTCACTGCAAAAATTTGGAAGGACACTTAAAAGCCTCAAGAAAACAAAATGTCCACAATATCAATGCCCAGTGATAAATTACATTAATATTATACCAAACTCCTTAAAGTCTATGACTTTGACTTAGGTCACATCTGAGCACTTTTGGAACACATTTTTAAAGGCTTTCGATCACTGATTTACTAGTACACCTGCACTTTACCGAGTTCTCAGTTACGTATTTTAAGGTAAATGGAGTTAGTAATTTCCTGCTAAGGAGAACCGCCCTCCTGCACGATGGCTAACAGCCCCTGAGCAGCGCACACTTGATGCGGACAAACTTACAGGTCGTACGAGAACTTCCTCTCCAGGTTGGTCTGGTTCTTCTGAAACTGGAGGACATCCTGTTGCAGCCTGCCGTAATTCTTCTGCAGGGCCTTTAACTGGTCTAAACCAAGAGGAGCACACGAAATGACTGGGGTCGCCCGCATGGCCATCCCGAGCACGGCAGACATACCAACACCCACCAGGGGAACACAAGGGGCCGAGGCACCAAGAGAACAAGGAGGGGAAAGAGGAAGCGATGAGGCCACGGCCCCACCCCAGGAATCTCCGCACCACCCCAGGAATCTCCGCACCCTGATCCGGGAAGCAGCCCAGAAGGTGTGTGACCCTAGAGGAACCAGCACCCTGATTCCTTCCCACACATTTCTCCTAAGTGTCCTTTTGACCTCCAACCCTTACAACACATCAAGAGGTCCTACCGCCTGTTTCCCTCCTAGACATCATAAACCCTGAACTGCTCACACTGCTGCTCTCAGCAGCTCCATATCCTTCAGTCTGAAAAATCGATTTTGACACCTGGTCAGACAAGCAGCCTCTCCTACATAATCCCTCCAACCCCCATCCTCAGCCACCAGGCTACCTGCCAGCATCCTTCTCCTGTTATTTGCTCACAGCCCAGTTATTCTCTGAGGCCCTGTGTGCCCTTAGTCACCCGACCCTCCTGTTTGGGAAAGAACAGCTTTCTTTGAGGAAATCCATCAGCCCCATGGCTGCAGCCCTGGCTCGTAAAAGCTCTGCAGAAAAAGCAGCAGCTCACTGACCAACAACCAAGTTGGGGGCAGAAGGAAAAAGTGCCACAAAGGTGACACCAGAATGGGTTAAGGGCAGCGCTGAGGGCCTGGGACACAGCCCTGGACAGACACCTGAGCTTCCCCAAGGTCTGTCCTCACAGTTCTAGACCTACAAGGTTCTTGGGGCAGTGGGGAGAGGGGAGACGGGTGTGTTGGGGGAGTGGTTTAAAATTTTTAAAAAGTGAAAGACACCCTGAACTGCTGATACACAATACAACATGGATCCATCTCAAAAGCATTTATTTATATGACATGCTTGAAAAGACAAAACTACGGGAGTAGAGAATGTTTCACTGGGTGCCTGAGGCTGAAGTGAGGGCAGCGGGGAGGAATTCCTGGAGTGGGACATGAGCTATGTCTTGACTTTATGTCAAAATACACTGAAAGCTACACTACAAAGGGTGAACTTTATTGTGTATAAATTATACTTCAATAAACCTAACCTAAAAAAACAAATTTCGTATCAAACCAAACCCAGGACAATGGAATACTACTCAGCAATAAAAAGGAATGGACTATTTACTGCAGCCCCAACAGCATGGACGAATTTAAAGATAATCATGCTGAGTGAAAGAAGGGTCACAAAAAAGGGTATATGCCATCGGATTCCACACATACAAAATCATAAAAATTACAGACTAATCTAAAGGGACAGAAAGCAGATCAGACAGGGCCTGGGGAGGACTATCAAGGGGCACAAAGAAGCTTCTTGGGGTGATAGATATGTTCACTGTGTTGATGCTGTGGTGGTTTCCTGAAGAGCCATTTATGTCAAAACTAGTGGGACTGCACTTTAAATATGTGCAGGGGACTTCCCTGGTGGTCCAGTGGTTAAGAATCCACCTTCCAATGCAGGGGACGCAGGTTCGATCTCTAGTCGAGGAACTACGATAGCACATGCCATGGGGCAACTAAGTCCATGTGCCACAACTAGAGAAACCTCGCATGCTACAACAAAGACCCAGTGCAGCCAAAATAATTAAATATGTGTAGTTTATTATACGTAAATCACACCTGATTAAAGCTGTTTAAAATACTAAGTAGAAAGGCTGCAGGCTGTATGCCATACTTGAGGACAGACCAGCAGGTCATCAACTCTGAGAAACCCTGGCAGTCAACTAACCCATTTAACTTAGTGTAACTCTGCGTTTCCCCTATTAATATTCTTAGAAGCTGGTTTGGAATTAGAATTCTAGACCAGCACTGCTGAAAAGTACTATAATATAAGCCGCACAGATCATTTAAAATTCCCTAGAACCACATTTTTAAAAAGTAAATAAAACCAGGTGAAATTAATTTAAATAATATACTTCATTTAACCCAACAGATCCAAAATATGATCATGGCAATATAGAATTACTGTAAAAAAAAATGAATGAGACATTTTATTCTCTTTTTTTTAAAACTTAGTCTTTGAAACCTGGTGTGTATTTCACAGTTATAGCACATCTCAATTCAGATGTTAAAGAGGAACTGGGACTTCTTGATCTGAATTTAGATTTCATAATATACACAGTTAAAATAATATTGGTATAAGCGAGTTGTCCCAAAGATACTTAACCTTCCCAATAACTGAGTCGAGTATCAGTTTTAATTTTAAATTGCAAAAAAGTAAACAAAAATTAAAACTCCAGTTCTGTCCCATGAGCCACATCACAAATGTTTACTGCCCACATGTGTCCCACATAGCAGGTCTCAGGACTACTACTCTGGAGCCCAGTTCTAGACTGACCTTCCCATCTTAGAGGTGGAAACTGAGGCTGAAGGCACTGAGTTTCCTAACTAGGGGACAAGCGAGACCAGGGTCAGGTCAAGGATCACAGGACCCAGTGCTCCCTTCACCAGGCTGTAAGGCTAGAGTGAACCCTCTGGCCCCTCTGGTCACACCACACAGAGGGGCTCACCCCATCTCTACCTTCCCCACTGCTGCAGAAGGGCCCAAAGAAAAACAAACTCTGGCTGCCAAACTGAGAGAGAGCAGCAAAGATACAGAATTAAATTGGGCTGCATCACTTTTATATAAATTTCATGAAGAAAATCTGAATTCAGGATGACCCAATGAAAAGACAGCACACGAATATCATATACACACAATATGTATATATATAAAACAGACGACACACGTATCATATGTATATTTCTTAATGTATCACAAAATGAGAATCTGAAATCTCCTCATAACAGCTTGCAATGTATTCAGTAACACTGTAAAAAGGTAAAGAGATACAGTTGGCAAAAAGAATAAAGATTATTCAATTACTCCAACACTACCCATCATTAGGGCTTCCCTGGTGGCTCAGTCGGTAAAGAATGTGCCTGCAATGCAGGAGACCTGGGTTCGATCCCTAGGTCAGCAAAATCCCCTGGAGAAGGGAATAGCTACCCATTCCAGTATTCTTGCCTGTAGAATCCCACGGACACAGGAGCCTGGCGGGGTACAGTCCATGGCGTTGCAAAGAGTCGGACATGATTAAGCAACTAACACTTTCACTTTCTACCCATCATCATATTTCGATAAGAGACCCCAGAATAGGACAGAGGAAAGGTGGGTTTTTCCTAACAAACCTGACATCTGGTGTAAAGTGGGGAGTGGTACTCACCTTGCAAGGTTCTGATGAGCCTCTCGCCTGTGGTGATGTTATTCACTAAAACGGCCTGCAAAGAAGATAAATATGTAAAATGAAACACTAACAACCTGACAACTTAGAAGAGCCCTGGCGAGATGCGACTGTGGGAGAAAGGCTGGGGAGAAGCCCCTGCTACACCCGCCAGTATGAACTTGGATGCCTGGGGAGGAGCAGCATCGGTGTCCCAGCACCAGCCTGCAGCCCAGGCAAGGGCAGGCAGCTCCTCTGGCTGTCTCCACTACATGCCCGCAGAAACAGCAACTCCACAGTAACTGCAGTCTTTCTCTGGGGGAAACCAGGTACAGTCCATCTGAACCAGAAGTTAAACTGGCTGGGGGCAGGTGTTCGGCAACTGCTCCACCTGCCTTATAGTCAAAGCCATGGTTTTTCGAGTAGTCATGTACGGATATGAGAGTTGGACCATAAAGGAGGCTGAGTGGCGAGGAACTGATGCTTTTGAACTGTGGTGTCGGAGAAGACTCTTGACAATCCCTGCAAGGGACTGCAAGGAGATGAAACCAGTCAATCCTAAAGGAAATCAACCCTGAAAACTCATTGGAAGGACTGATGCCTGAAGCTCCAATACTTTGGCCACCTGATGGGAAGAGCCGACTCACTGGAAAAGACTCTGATGCTGGGAAAGACTGAAGGCAAAAGGAGAAGAAGGCAGCAGAGGATGAGATAGTTAGATAGCATCACAGACTCAACGGACATGAATTGAGCCAACTCTGGGAGATAGTGAAGGACAGGAAGGCCTGGCGTGCTACGGTCCATGAGATTGCAAAGAATTGGACACGACTGAGCAACTGAACAACCACCACCACCTGTGAAGCCTCCTGATCCTTTCTAACTTCCAACATTCCTCCTTCCACCCAGACTGCAAGCTCAGGGGGTAGATAGGGTCACCCCCAGCTAGCTACATAACGTTGGGAATGCCCACAACAGAGGACAAAAAAGCAACAGAGGCCTCAGGAAAGCAATGAAAAACACAAAAAAAGTAAGAAACGTGACCACGGGGCTCAGCGTAACCAGCAGCCTGTACATAGGCACAGAGTCACCACCAGGTGCCAGGAGGCCCCAGGGCGCTCCACACGCTCGGCCCTGTGACCCTCGCACAGCTGTGTGAGGAGGCAAAACACAATCCCACTGTGGGGGATAGGAATCTGAGGCACAGGTGGCTTTAAAGACTAGATGTTACACGGCCTTCTCAACAGCAAACAAGCAGAGCCCAGGCCCGAGCCTGGCAGGCCTGCCCCAGAGATGAAGCTCTTCCTCACTGCCTGCCTGCCAAACTGGAATCTGATCCCCGCAGGACTGCGATCCAGTGACATATGGGGATCCAAACCCCAGTAGGACAGTGATCCAGTGATCCAGCGACTGTAGCCGGTGCTGTACCCTGAAGGAGAGGTGACATCAAACACCAGTGTGCATCACACAGGTAAGCGATGTTTCGTACACAGAGGTAAGTACTGGGCCACAACATGAACGTTTCTTACTGTGTCATAATCAACAAAGTTTGTCGACCTGCTGGCCGTTACCTGGAGACCGGCTTCTGCCCCGTTCCTGGGTAAAGGAGGACAACGACGCCCTCCAGCGCCCTTCTGTGCTTCCATTTCCTGTTGGGTCTCTCTGTCCAGCCCTCAGTCTTTCTTTGTCCTGGACTGGGCTTTCTAGAGGAAGGTGTTTATGAATACAGGGATGCACATCTAGAAACAAAATCTGGCCAAACGATTCTGGCGTTTATTTCAGGAGGTCTGGCATAACAGGAAACAAGTCACAGTGATACCATCTGTACAATTAATCTCTCAGGGAGGGAACATCACAACCATGGCCTATGACCTTCCATGTGGGCCAGCGGGGAGTCATATTCACACAGCACATAGCCCCTGCTACTTTCAGAAAAGGCTTGCACATGTTCTATTAAAATGGCAAAGGATGGCCCCAAGACCCAGCAGTCCCACTTTGGGATATATACTCAGAAGAACACAAAGCAGGATCTTGAAGAGATTATCTGCATCCATGTTCACAGAAGCACCACTCATAACAGTCAAGAACTGAAGCAACATAGGTGTCCCTCAATGGATGAACGGATAATGGAAATGCAACATATGCAAACAATGGAATAGTACACAGCCTTTAAAAAGAAAGAATGCCACATGCTACATGTGCGAACCTTGAGGACATGCTAAGCCCGTGACTAAGTACAGACACTATGGAGAACAGTATGGAAATTTCTTTAAAAACTAGAAATAGAAATACCATACAACCTAGCAATCCCACTCATGGGCATGTATCTGGAGAAAACTGTAATTCAAAAAGATACATGCACTCCATTACACATTGGAGCACTATCTGCCTTACCAGGAGATGGAAGCAACCTAAATGTCTATCAACAGAGGACTGGATAAAAACAATGTGATACATATACACAATCTCATATCACTCAGCAATAAACGAGAACAAAGTAATGCCATTTGCAGCAACCTGGATGGACCTAGAAATTGATATTGAGTGAAGTAAATCAGACAAAGAAAGACAAATATCATATGATATGGCTTATACGTAGAATCTAAAAAAAAAAGGTGCTGTTTTTCCGTTGCCAAGTCATGTCTGACTCCTTGTGACCCAGTGGCCTGCAGCACACCAGGTTCCCCTTCTCCTAGTCCTTCACTATCTCCCAGAGTTTGCTCAGATTCATGTCCATTGTGTCAGTGATGCTATCTAACCAATTCCTTCTCTGCTACCCCTTTTCCATTCACCTTCAATCTTTCCCAGCATCAAGGTCTTTTCCAGTGAGTCAGCTCTTCACATCAGGTGGCCAAAAGCATTGGGAGGGATACACTGGGAGACTGGGACTGACATAAACACACTACTATATATAAAATAGATAATAAGAACCTGCTCTACAGCCTAGGGAACTCCACTCAATACTCTGTAATGGCTTATGTGGAAAAAAATCTTTTAAAAAAGAGTGGATATATGTGTATGTATAACTGATTCACATTACTATATACCTAAAACTAATACGACACCGTAAATTTAAAAAAAATTTTAAAGAAAAAAACGAAAATGTGCCACATGCATACAATGGAATAGTACACTACACAGCCTTTAAAAAGAATGTCACGAATAAGAGACACAGATGCATGGAACAATTTTATGGACTCTGAGGGAGAAGGTGAGGGTGGGACGTTCTGGGAGAATAGCATTGAAACATGTATATTATCATATGTGAAACAGAACACCATTCCATGTTCGATGCATGTGACAAGGGCTCAGGGCCGGGGCAATGGGATGACCCAGAGGGATGGGATGGGGAGGGAGGTGGGTGGGGGGTCCAGGAAGGGGAACACATGTAAACCCATGGCTGATTCATGTCAATGTATGGCAAAAACTATTACAATATTGTAAAGTAATTAGCCCCAACTAAAATAAATAAATTTATAAAATAAAAAAAAAAAAAAAAGGCCAAGCTGGCAACATATTAAAAAAAATAAAAAATAAAAAATAATAAAAAATAAAAAGAATGTCACATGTCACAATGTAGGTGAACCTTGAGGACATCATGCTAAGCTAATCAAAAATGGGCAAGCACTGTATGATTCTATTTATATGCACAGTGTCTAAAGCAGACAAAATCATGAAAACATAAAGCAGAAAGGTGGCTGCCAAGGGCGAGGGGTGGGGTAGGTTGGACAGACTAGTGTTTAATGGGCATAGAGTCTCAGTGTTGCAAGATGAAAAAGTTCCAGATATTTCCTGCACAACAATGTGAATATATTTAACACAGCTGAACTGCACCCTTAAATCACTACCTTGCATAGGTAACAAAACCACCTTCCCTCTGAATATCAGTGATGAAAGAGGACAAAAAAGGAAAAGGGGCACTTAAATGATTATATGCTGATAATCTTGAAAGCCAGCCTCTCCTGGGCAAATCATTTCTACAGCAATTATGGCAATCTGACTTGCCCCTTCTCCACTCATTACCCTTAGTTCCACCCACCCCCCCAAAAAAAGTCCTTATTAGAGTTTGCAACTGCCTGAGGGTTTAGGAATTGCTGCAATTTGATATATCTGAAGATATTTCTGTCTCCCATGTGACTTTATTCTTCGAAAGAAAATATATTTTAGTTATCTCCCCCAACCTACTTCCTGCTGCACGGAAAAACAGTCTCCATTTAAGTAAATGAGAAAAGGATCATAAAACGCCACTGAGAGCTTTATGTATGCAGTTTTATATTTACTGAAAATCTTGTTGAATCACTTTCAGGAAAACTATGAAAATTCTTTTAGTTTTTTGAGGGGTTCAAAATAAAGGAAAAAAATCACCAGCATTAAACAAAATTATGTTTAAATTAATTACATATTGTACCCTAAACAGAACAGATGATTTTTGCATTTTGGTAAAGAGTGACTTTAGGGGAGCTGGACTTCCTGGTCTGTGTGACCTGTCTCCTGGGAATTCTCAGCAGCAGACAAGGAGGCAGTAAGTGCCACCAAAATTCAATTAGACACTAGCTCAGAAGGCCTTGGAATGATCGCCCATAAATGAATGTACCATAGCCATTCTTTTCCAGAAACAAGTATAATTGATCAAACTATTTCTCCATTAGATTCCTAAGAAAATAACCTCAACATTTCATAGTAAATTTTCAAAGCAATAAATCTACAACAGCTTACCATGTTCTGAAAACCTGAAACACACACACTAGGATGGTGACAAGTTAAAGAAACAAACAAAAGGAAAATAACAAGCATTGACAAGGATGGGGAGAAACTGGAAACCTCCCAGCCAGTTGATGAGAATGTAAAATGGTGAAGTCGCTGCAGAAAACAATTTGGCAGCTCCTCAAAAAGCTAAACAGGGGCTCCCCGGGTGGCTCAGCAGTAAAGAACCCACCTGCAATGCAGGAGACTTGGCAAGAGATGCGAGTATGATCTCTGGGTTGGGAAGATCCCCTGGAGAAGGAAATGGCTACCCACTCCAGTATTCTTGCCTGGAGAATCCCATGGACAGAGGAGCCTGGTGGGCTACAGTCCATGGGGTCACAGAGAGTCATACACGACTGAGCACAGCACACAGCTCCAACTAGAGAAAAGCCTGCACAACAATGAAGACCCAGCACAGACAAAAATAAATAAATAGAATTAGGGGGAAAAAAAGACAAACAGTTATTATACAACCCAGAAATTCTACTCCTAGGTATATGACCCATGGAGTCTGTCCATGGTATTCTCCAGGCAAGAATATTGGAGTGGGTTGCCATTCCCTTCTGCAAGGGATCTTCCTGACTCGGGGATTAAACCTGGGTCTCCTGCATTGCAGGCAGATTCTTTACCACTATCTGAGCTACCAGAGAAGCCCAGGTATATACCCAAGAGAACTGAAAACACATGTCTACACAAAAATTGTCCACAAATGTTTACAGCAGAATTGTTCTTAACAGCCAAAAAAGTGGCAACAACCCAAACGGCCAAGTGATGAATTAATAAATGAAAGTGGTCTATCCATATAATGGAATATTATTCACTCATAAAAAGAAACAAAGGAACTTCCCCGGTGGTCCAGTGGCTAAGACTTCCACTCCCAATGCAGGGGCCTGGGTTCACTCCCTGGTCAGGGAACTAGATCCCACATGCCACAAGTAAAGATCCTGCATGCCACAACTAAGACCAGGTGCAGCCAAATAAATACACAAATAGATATTTTTAAAAAGACAGAAAGAAATTAAGTACTGACACGCTATAAAATGTTATATGCCCAGAACAGGCACACCCATAGAGGAAGAAGGTAAATCAGCGGTTACTGGGGGGCTGGAAGAAGGAGTGGGGAAGGGATGAGGAATAACAGTCCGTAGACCCACATTCCTTCTTGGAGTGATGAAAACGTTCTGGAATTAGAGAGTCTGCACAACATTAGTATGCTTGCACAACACTGTGCGTATACTAAAAACCACTGACCTGTACACTTTAAAATGATTAAAATGTGTGTGCTTTTATGTTATGTGAATCTATCCCATTTAAAAGAAATAGATGAAATTAAATATTAACATTTAATCTAAATATATCCAAACTGTCATTTCAAGATGTAGTCAACATAACAGTATTAATGAGATATTTTACTTTTTTTTTTTTTTTTACTCTATCACATTTTTAGACTTAAAGTGCAGCTCAACTGGGACTGTCCGTGGAGACAGCACAGTCCCTGAGCAATAAGAGGGGAGGAGAGAGTGCACCAGCATGAGGTTAAGTGCCAGTTAGTCATTATTTATTTACGGCATCTTGACAGGATTACACACTCACACCAGCACCATTCACCACCACAACAGACAAGCTGCCGCCCAGACACTTCAAGCTTATGGTGCCTGTGGGCCAAATGCTGGCCCCCTGAACACGCGTGTTCTCAGAGAAACCACGGCACAAGCAGTGAGGTGACACGTCCAGTCCCAAACCCTACAGCTGACATAAGCCATTGTTGTGATTTAAAGTATCACGTGCAGAAATGTGAACACTGGCTGAATACCTGATACTAAGAAATTATTGGGAGTTTTGGTTAGGGTAGTTACGAGAAAGAGATGATCCCACATTTTAAAGATACACATTGAAACAAGAACGATTCAAACAGCATGAGGTATAGTCACTGAATCTTGATGTTGGACACTGAGGGTCCATTAGATCACCCTCTCTACGTTGTCATGTTTAAACTTTCTATGATTAGTCTACACACGGTACACACTAAGATTAGTCACTAAGTCGTGTCCAACTCTTTGGGACCCGGTGGACTGTTTCAGGCCAGGCTTCCCTGTTCTTCACTATCTCCTATATTTGCTCAAACTCATGTCCATTGAGTCAGTGATGCTATCTAACCATCTCATCCTCTGTCACCCCCTCCTCCCGCCTGCAATCTTTCCCAGCATCAGGGTCTTTTCCACTGAGGCATCTCTTCTCATCAGGTGGCCAAAGTATTGGAGTTTCAGCTTCAGCATCAACCCTTCTTGTGGCACTGCCAATAACTAAAACTGAAAAGCAAAGTTAAGAACAAATCCTTTTTTAAACTTTTTAAGTACAAGGCTGGTTTTAGTGGAAAAGAAAGATGAGTCAGATGACGGTGAGATGAAATTAACTATTTTTTTTGCCACACCTCACAGCTTGCAGGATCTCAGTTCTCTGAACAGGGATCGAACTCAGGCCATCACAGTGAAAGTTCCTAGTCCTAACTACTGGACCATCAGGGAATCCCAGAACTTTCATTTTCTGAGTGGAATCTAGGGAGGTTCAAGACCTTTTTGAGGTACAGATACTTCCTGTTTGTTACTTCTTACCTGTGGCCCTCTGTATCCGAGGGTGCCACACCCACAGTTGGTTGAACCCAGGATGTGAGGGCTGGCTGCATGCAGCCACTTGATACGCACAGCCTGAGCACTGAGGAGGTTGGCATCCATGGGGCGTGCGGGAACCAAACCCCCGTGGACACCCAGGAATGAATCAAATTTCACTCCCCCAACTGAGTTGTCTTATCATAGTATATACAGCTCTGTCAACAATTTATCAGCTATAGTAAGGGTTTCTGAGGCGCATAAAGAGGAATGAGAAAGAAATAAGTAGAGGGATTGAGAGCAACTGAAAGAAGATGGGGGAGGGTGGTAATTTTTTTGAAGAAAATAAAAAGACGTGGAAGGAGATGGAAGGTTCTATGGATTCTGGTTTCAGGTCTACTACAAATTTGCTTTATCTTTGGACACCTCACGTAACTTCTCCTGGCCCCGGCTTCCACAACTGGAACCTACCAGACGGACCTGCGACATTTAACGGGGACACCATGCACACATGAAGGTGGGCAATTCTTTATTTTGCAGGGTCTCCACATGGCAGCACGTTCAGCAGCCCTGCTCCCCTCACCCCTCCCCAAACCAGCAGCACCCTCACCCCTGCAATTCGCGTCATCAACCAAAAAGAGCCCTGTCCCCTACATTTCCAAATGGCCCAGGGTAGAGGCTGGAGATTTCTCCAGTGAAGCCATTTTTCTCTGCACAAGAAATCCTCCACAGCCAGGCCCATACGAAAAGGGAGTGGCTCAGTCTACCCAGACCCCACCTCTCCACCACAGGCCTCTGCCGAAAACCACAGCCCAGAGAGGCTAAATGACAGCGGGCAGGAAGCAAGCACCAGCAGGAGGATGCACTTCCCCGTGAGTGAGGCATGAAGAGAAGCTGCCCAGAGAAACTGCTGACTAACTAAGGGAGATGGATACTCATCCACAGCTCACGCACATCCAGAGGAGGCAGGGCCACTGAAAAGCAGGCTGTCTTCCCGCCCAGGGGCCACTGATGGGCCCCAGACTCAGCACACCCGATCTGCTTGTGCAACAAGGGGTCTGCAAATCGCTGCCCCGGCTCCCCAATCGGTGGAGAGAAGGCCAAGCAAGGCCCCCCAAAAAAGACATGAGGGAGACAGGGAGAGGTGTGCAGGGGCAGGTGGGCAGCAGGAGGTGGCTGAGCCCAGACCACAGGGAGGAGCTGAGGGACAGACGGGCACAAGCGTTAAGGTCAAGACCTACTCTTGGGAGTTTAAGAGACCCCGGACACCACACAGTGTAAGAACTTGGGTTATTCAAGCTCCAGAAAGGGTTTAAGGGCACACGAGTAAGAGAGAAGTGAGTGTACATGTGCGCGTGTGGGAGAAGTGGTATAAGAATGTGAGTGTGCTGAGTGAAACAAGCCAGACACCAAGGCACCAACACGTGTGATCCCGCTGCGTGGGCGCTGTGAGCCGTCGAGTCCACAGATACAGAAGGCAGAACCACAGATGCCACACCGGGGAGGGAAGATACAGAGTCAGTGCTGCACATGGACAGAACTTCAGGTGGGAAGATGAGAAAGCTCTGGAGTGGGATGGTGTGACAGTCCCATGATGATGTGAATGTACTTGACGCCAACGAACTGCACACTGAAAAATCGTTAAGATGGTTGTTCTTCTATTAAGTACATGGCAACCCACTCCAGTATCTTGCCTGGGAAATCCCATGGACAGAGGAGCCTGGCAGGCTACAGTCCATAGGGGTCCAAAGAGTTGGACAAGACTGAGCAATGAACACTTTCACTTTTTCTTTCACAGCAGGACAAATGGCTAGACTTCTTGACATTTGTTGCCTCCTTTTCAAGAGACAGAATCTTCCACAGGAGGCAACTCAAAGAAACCACCGCTGCTATGATTGAAGGGAGCAGCCCTCGCCTCAGGTCCAAACACCACACAGGAACAGGAGCCACATGGCCTGGGGCTCTCACCACCCAACGAAAACCTCTACTATGCATCACTTACGACAAGAAAGTCCTAGAAACGCAGGATATTTTCATGCCACACGCCTCAAATAATGCTTTCCAGAGCCTCCTCAGGCCCCACATCACCCTGTAATAGAGGATAAACCTGCAGCTCAGAGGCCACCTCGATGGGGACACAGGTCACACAGGGGGCCTGTGACAACATGGGGCCGAGGCACGTGGAACGGGACCCCGCCTCCCTCCACTTCTACTGCCTCTTCTAGTGAAGCTTTTCTCTTCCTGGACACAGAACAGTTCACGTGTTGCCAAGTCCTCTCATCCATCATTCCACTTCACTTCTTTGTTAGGTCAGGAATGACACAGGAACTGTATTTCCACCACAAAGGAAAGAAACGTTACTCAAACAATTTTCTTTGCACTATAGTGGTGTTAGTCGCTCAGTCATGTCTACTCTGTGACTCTATGGACTGTAGCCTGCCAGGCTCCTCTGTCCACAGAATTCTCCAGGCAAGAAGACTGGAGTGGGTAGTCATTTCCTTCTCCAGGGGATCGTCCAGTGTCAGTTTACACACTTTTAACAAATAAGTGAAAAATCTCAGCATGTCATAGCAGATACATGACTGCAAGAAACCAACCTAGAAAGAACGTCACAGACAAAACTATGGAAAAGGAAACCACTTCTGACTCTCACTTTTGGCAAGTGAAAATGGACACAGTGGCAGGAAGCTCACCCTTCCCTGAACAAAGTGCTACTCGGTAACTCAGGGCCTTCCAGACTCTTCCTCCAACCAACTCAGACATTAATAAATTTAGTACCTCAACTGCCTTTAGGACCGCCACGTGGCTATGAGGCAACAACTCGTCAGGAGATCACCCAAGTTCTTGGTAAGTCTTCAGACTCACAAACATTAACTGGCTTTCTGACAACAAAATAAAAGAATGAATTGAGCCACTCTGTGCCATTCTTAAACGAGTCAACACAGATCTTTATAACAGAATCTCTGTTAACTTTTGCCAAAACTAACTAAAACCTGAGGCTCTGTTTCCAGTGAGGCCCCTCAAGAATCTGTTTTATACGTACACATATACACATCTATACAAAGAAAACAGTATTTCACTGGGTGCTTGTGTGAGGATTATCTATGCCCAGACAAATGTGGTGGTTTAAAAATAACCCCTCAAATTCCTGACATTGCCCCCCAGAATGGATTCTAACTTCTACCCCTTCCACCTGGTCTGGCCTTAGTGACTTGCTCCTAAGGAATGTACAGGAAGCGACCCTGCGCACTTCTGAGACCTGGCCAGTGAAAGGTGTAGGCGGTTGATTAGTGTAACCCCAAATTTATGTCCACCCAGAACGTGGCAATGAACCTGTTAACAACCTCATTTAGAATCAGGGTCTGAACAGATGTAAGTTAGTTGCAATAATGTCAGGGGGAGCGGGGAGGTGGGCCCCAAATCAGAATGACTAAAGAGAAGAGGTGAAGAGACAGAGACACAGAGGGAAGATGGAGGCAGAGACTTGAGTAGCATGTCTGCAGGTCAAGAGATGCCAAAATCTGCCAGCAAACACAAGAAGCTACAAGCGCCAAGGCTCCCTAGAGCCTTCGAGGGAGCATGGCTCTGCTGACACCCTGATTTTGGACCTGGAGCCTCCAGAACAATGAAAAGAATAAATTTTCATTTTAAGGCATCCAGTTCATGATATTTGTCTTGGCAGCTCTGGGAAACTCCTGCAAAAGATTACAGCTTCCTCCCCTTCATTGTTGGGATCCTCACCCTGAGAGCCCAGCCTCCATGCTTCAAGGAAGCCCCCAGCCACGTGGATAGTCACGTGTAGGTGCCGTGGCCTCACGAGGCCCCTCTGAAGTCTCAGCTCCCTGACCACGACTCATGAGTGAGGGAACGTTCAGGTGACTCCACCCCAAGCCTTCAAAGCACCCCAGATGTAGACTGTGGAGTAGAACAAGCTGTTCCCTCTAGGCTCTCCCAAAGTGTAGGCTGTGAACAAAATAAATGTCTGTCGTGGTTTTAAACCACTGTGTTTGGGGGCAATTTGTTACCCAACAATAAATAACAAGACAACACAGATACGTATAATCCTGTTCACCTGACTCAAACACATATCTTCAAAACATAGTCCCTTACGCCAATCAGATGTCAAGGCATTCTACAAAGGTCCCTTCAGCAAATGTTTATGAAGAATCCTCTTATCTGGAAGTACACCCTTGCCTTCCTTCCTAAGGGAAGGTCACCTCAACATCCCTAAGATAACAATGCAGAATAAGCCAAGAGTTCCTGGGTCCCTTTAAATGGTGTGCAAAAACTATGAGTGTTCAAACACGTTTACTGTTTAATAAAGAAGCCACCTTACCTACAATTTTCATGGCACACTACATTAATAAATGTTTGAATACAATCATAATTTATAAATGCTACAAATGGATGGGGAAACGGTGGAAACAGTGACAGACTTTATTTTGGGGGGCTCCAAAATCACTGCAGATGATGACTGCAGCCATGAAATTAAAAGACACTTACTCCTTGGAAGGAAAGTTATGACCAACCTAGACAGCATATTAAAAAGCAGAGACATTATTTTGCCAACAAAGGTCTATCTAGTCAAAGCTATGGTTTTTTCAGTAGTCATGTATGGATGTGAGAGTTGGACTATAAAGATAGCTGAGTGCCGAAGAATTGATGCTTTTGAACTGTGGTGTTGGAGAAGACTCTTGAGAGTCCCTTGGAGTGCAAGGAGATCCAACCAGTCCATCCTAAAGGAGATCAGTCCTGGGTATTCATTGGAAGGACTAATGTTGAAGCTGAAACTCCAATACTTTGGCCACCTGATGCAAAGAACTGACTCATCTGAAGAGATCCTGATGCTGGGAAAGATTGAGGGCGGAAATAGAAGGGACGACAGAGGATGAGGTGGTTGGATGGCAACACCGACTCAATGGACATGAATCTGAGTAGGCTCCGGGAGGTGGTGATGGACAGGGAGGCCTGGCATGCTGCAGTCCATCGGGTCGCAAAGAGTCGGACACGACTGAGCCACTGAACTATACTGAAAGTGCAGTTTTTTTTAAAAGGTTCTCAGTGGTTAATCTCCAAATGATGGAATTACAGGTGATTTTTATTTTTATATTTTCATAATTGTCTTTTAAAATATTTTCATAATTTTTATATTTTCATAATTCCCAACCCAGGGATTGAACCCTGGTCTCCTGCACTGCAGGCAGGTTCTTCACTGCTGAGCCACCAGGGAAACCTAATTGTCTATAATAAAAATATTTTGATAATTAAGAAAAAGACAACTTCTTTGAAAGTTACTGAAGGCTGACATATACAATCATTTGTTTTAAAACAAAGCTGGATATCCCTACTAATAATATACAACTCAGAAAATGAGCTTCTACCCAGTTATATAAATACACATGAATTTGTGTAATTGCATTTATGCAATCAAACTGTCTTAACCACACCTATTCATGCAACAGGAATGCAGAAAAGAAAGAAAATGAAAATGACAATCCAATCTCTAAGGATCAGCTGAAGTCTCATTGGAAGTATCTACCATCAACCAATCAGAGTCTGTGGGATTTGGTTCAAATCATCAAGACAGAGAACCTGACTGACCAGCCACAGCCCTGGGAATGGGTACACTTCACTGACCCAGGCTTCTCCCTGCTTCCAATAGGCTATGGCTCATGAAAATGCAACAAGCCAGGAAAGCGCAAAAAGAAAAAGTAACAGGACCACACTGGTGAGCAAGGTGGAAACAGATAATAAAAATGTAATAACACCATCCAGCAATTCAACTTTTAAGTTTACCTCTAAAACTCTTTCGACCATGACCCACAATGACAAATTTTACACAGTGCAAACATTCACATATGTATTATTTTTAATATATACACTGACACAATGGTTTCACCAAATAATATGAAATAATATAATAATACTCTAATATTTTAAAATTTTTAATGTGGGTCATAACCAGTAAATTATTACTCCCAGTTTATTAATGGGTCCCCAAAGTGTAGTCAGAAATGTACTGCAAGTTTAGAGAAACTCACACGTGTCAAGGGAGCCCTGCAGAAGCAGCTAGTTCTCTGCAACAGCCAACACTAGAAACTACCGATGGGCCCAGTGCAGAGGGTGGGTAAACTGCAGTACATTTATACAAAGAAATAGGGCACAGTGGTGATAATGGATAAACTAGATCTATATACCAATAGCCCCTTCATGGATCACAGCCATGTCACACTGAAGAGGCTTGCATAACTCAATGAAGGCATAAGCCATGCCATGCAGGGCCACCAAGATGGACAGGTTACAGTGGAGAGCTCTGACAAAATGTGGTCCACTGGAGGAGGGAATGGCAAACCACTCCAGTATTTCTGCTTCAAGAACTCCATGAATAGTATGAGAGGGCAAAAAGATATGACACTGGAAGATAAGCCCCCCAGGTCAGAAGGTGTCCAGTATGCTACTGGGGCAGAGTGGAGAGCGACTACTAATAGCTCCAGAAAGAATGAAGTGGCTGGGCCAAAGTGCAAACGATGTTCAGCTGTGGACGTGTCTGGTGGTGAAAGTCAAGACTGAAGCTGTAAAGAACAATACTGCATAGGAACCTGGAGCGTTAGGTCCATGAAACAAGGTAAATTGGACATGGTCAAGCAAGAGACAGCAAGAGTGAACATTGACATCTTAGGGATCAGTGAACTAAAATGGATGGAAATGGGAGAATTTAATTCAATTGACCATTATATGCATTAGTGCGGGTAAGAATCCCTTAGAAGAAATGGTGTAGCCCTCATAATCAATAAAAGAGTCCGAAATGCAGTACTTGGGTGCAATCTCAAAAATGACAGAATGATCTCAGTTCATTTCCAAGGCAAACCATTCAACATCACAGTAATCCAAGTCTATGCCCCAACCATTAATGCAAAAGAAGCTGAAGTTGACTGGTTCCATGAAGACCTACAAGACCTCTTGGAACTAACACCAAAAATAGATGTCCCTTTCATCACAGGAGACTGGAATGCAAAAGTAGACGAGATACCTGGAGTAACAAGCAAGTTTGGCATGGAATACAAAATGAAGCAGGGCAAAGACTAACAGAATTTTGCCAAGAGAACACACTGGTCACAGCAAACATACTCTTTCAACAACAAAAGACATGACACTACACATGGAGATCACCAAAATCAGACTAATTACATTCTTTGCAGCCAAAGACGGAGAAGCTCTATAAAGTAAACAAAAACAAGACCTGGAGCTGACTGTGGCTCAGATCATGAGCTCCTTATTGCAAAATTCAGACTTAAATTGAACAAAGAAGGGAAAACCACTAGACCATTCAGGTATGACCTAAAGTAAATTCTTTATAATTATACAATGTAAGTGACAAATTGATCCAAGGTATTAGATCTGGTAGATAGAATGCTTGAGGAACAATGGACGGAAGTTTGTTAACACTGTACAGGAGGTGGTGACCAAAACCATCCCAAAGGAAAAGAAAAGCAAGAAGGCAAAGTGGTTGTCTGAGGCGGCTTTACAAATAGCTGAAAAAAGAAAACAAGTGAAAAGCAAGGGAGAAAGGCAAAGATATACCCAACTGAACACAGAGTTCCAGAGAATAACAAGGAGAGATAAGAAGGCCTTCTTAAATGAACAACGAATAGATAGAGGAAAACAACAGAATGGAAAGACCAGAGATTTCTTCAAAAAAACTTGAGATATCAAGGAAACATTTCATACAAGGATGTGCACAATAAAAGACAGAAACAGTAAGGCCTAACAAAAGCAGAAGAGAGTAAGGAGAAGTGGCAAGAATACACAGAAGAACTATACAAAAAGTCTTAATGACCCAGATAACCACGATGGTGTGGTCACTCACCTACCGCTAGACATACTAGAGTGTGGACCTTAGGAAGCATTGCTATCAATAAAGCTAATGGAGGTGACAGAATTCCAGCTGAGTTTTTAAAATCCTAAAAGATGATGCTGTGTGAAAGTGCTACACTCAATATGTCAACAAATTTGGAAGACTCAGTAGTGGCCACAGGTCTGGAAAAGGTCAGTTTTCGTTCCAATCCCAAAGAAGGGCAATGCCAAAGAATGTTCAAAAAGAAAAAAAAAATTAAAAACAAAATACAGAAAGGCCAGAGGCTCAGAGTAAAAGATAGTTCTTCCTAAGGAAAAAAAAATGTCAGATTTTCAGGTAATAACAGATACACACGGGGTGGAGAGGCAGGCAGAAAGACACACAAAACATTCTTTTTCCTCCCTCCCTGTACAAGGGAAAACTTGCTCTGGCTGCTTCAGTCAGGCACTGATGAACCACTAAACCATCACGGTCCTTCCCACCTTGCCCGGTGCAGTCCAGACCTGATGGGGCAAAACTTTGGTCTCTGCCGGGTCCCCTTTCCCAGTACAACACTCCCCAGGGCCCATCAGCACGCCTCCTTCCTAACCCAGCAGAGGCCCAGGTGTCAGAGACCACTCCACATGCCCTGAAAATCCCACATGGAGTTTCTGCCAACTTCATCCCTTAAGAATAAACTCTATTTCCTCCCAAAATGTACTTCAAGAGGTTAAGCATGTGAGAAATAGCAAGGTCCCATCCTACGCAGCTGAAGAGGATTTCGGGAGCATGCACAGTGTTACCCACATATGAGAAAAATGAGGCAGCACCTTCCTACAACAGCATTAAAACTGGAACCATTCAGAGAAGAAACAGACATTTGTGATTATGAGAAAGTACTCTTCAGACTTTAAAAAAAAATTATTTCTCACCCTTCAAACCAGTCACATAGGAAAAGTCTGAGGCCCTGTCTAGAAATGATTCATTATCTGGTAACTAGTAGGACTTTATATAGATTTGGCTCATGCTAATCCATGTGCCTCTCTCTGTGAAATGCTTGATTTACTGGAAGGCAGTCATATCTTGAGATGCATTATCTTGAAAGTGGACTTAATTTTAGTAGAAACCAGTAGCCAAGTCTTCAAGGAAATAAATGGTCATGAGTCTGATGCACTTTAGAAAAGAAGATACTAGTAACTCATACCATTACACAGTTTAACAAACAGGAAAGTGCAGTCACACAGTCCCAAGCCAGCCAGAAAAAGCAAGACACATAAAGCTGCTCTCATTAGCAGGAAGTCCCTTCTAAAATCTGTGCAGGGTCTAGTATTTTTTAAACATAAAACCCAGCACGTCGGATCCCCTACTTTCCTTGTGCGTAGTTAGTAGGAGGTCTGCATCTCCTCTCCCTGTGGGATATTCATGGGCCAATGCTGTTCCTTTGTGAGATACAAGCATCCAGCTCACACCTGGCACAAAGGAGGTTGCTGCTGCTGCTAAGTCGCGTCAGTCGTGTCCAACTCTGTGTGACCCCACAGACGGCAGCCCACCAGGCTCCCCTGTCCCTGGGATTCTCCAGGCAAGAGTACTGGAGTGGGTTGCCATTTCCTTCTCCAGGGCATGAAAGTGAAAAGTGAAAGTGGAGTCGCTCTGTCGTGTCCAACTCAGTGACCCCATGGACTGCAGCCCGCCAGGCTCTTCCGTCCATGGGATTTTCCAGGCAAGAGTACTGGAGTGGGGTGCCATTGCCTTCTCCAACAAAGGAGGTACTTAACGCAAATTTGTAGAAAGTGAGAAAACAAGGTTAACAGGAGGAAGAACCTGATGCTTAGACAGTTCTTTGGCATTTCTCCCTTTTATCACCACTTCAAAAGGTTTTCCAACAAGCTCACCAGGGACTACTAGCAAGATGGGGAAACACCCAAAGCTTGAGCAAAAGGCTCATTCCACATCTAAACAGCCATGTTCTTTCACGTGCAGTTTTGCACACGCAGTTTCTTTGCCCTTCCCATCTGTTCTGTGTTTCCAATTCCAGCTCATCCTTGAACACTCTACTTAATTTCACTTCTTGTTGGTGACCCCTCCCCGCCCCAGGCAATAGAATTCACTCCTTCCGAGGGCTTCCCTGGTGACTCAGTGGTAAAGAACCCACCTGCCAATGCAGGAGACCCGGGTTCCATCCCTGGGTCAAGGAAGATCCCCTGGAGAAGGAATTGGCAACTCACTCCAGTATTCTTGCCTGGGAAATCTCATGGACAGAGCAGCCTGGTGGACTACAGTCCACAGGGTCGCCAAGAGTCGGACACGACTAAGTGACTAAACAACAACACACATAAACACACAGTTGCCTATCCTCCCATTGAGGAGAATTCAACAGGGTATAAATGGCATTTAGAACAGAATTAAGAGGAAAGTCAAGCAGGTCTTGCCTTTTCGTCCTGGTACAACTTGTTGACGCTCTCCATCTGAAAGTTGTGGCTGGACTGGATTTTATCCAGCTGCTCCCGCTGCTTTTCCAGCTCCCCCTGGAACTCATTCTTCTTCATCTCCACGGCCCCTCGCTCTGCAGCCGCCCTGCGGACCCTGCCTTCCAGCTCCACGATCCGCGTCTGCAAGGACACCGCAGCGTAAGGACCATGTGAAGCCATCCTCAGACCAGACTGCCACGTTCCCTCAGCAAGACGACACCACAGCCCCCAGCTGGGGTCAGGTGTGTTCACAGTGTGTCCATTCACACATGGTGTGTCCCCAGGGCTTGATCTTCTAGGTGAGTGGTATAGATGCTCCCACAGGCTATTCTAGAGGCTAGTCACTTCTCTGAGCATCTGTGTGTCTACTGTGTGTCTCCATGGAAACACCATCACATCCCTCACAGGGACTCTGCCAGGCTTGACTGCGGCAGGTATAGGCACATCTCATTTTATTGAGCTTCACAGGTATTGTATTTTTTAGAAATTGAAGGTTTGTGGCAACCCTGCATGGAACAACTGCATCAGCACCATTTTTCCAACAGAATTTGCTCACTCCATATCTCTGTATCACATTTTGGTAATTCTCATAATATTTCAAAGTTTTCATTATTATTATATTTGTTGTGATGATCTGAGATCATGACCTTTGAGGTTACTAAGGCTCCCTGAATGCTTAGATGATGGTCAGCATTTTTTAGCAGGATTTTTAAGTTAAGGCACGTACTTTTTTTTAGATATAACACTACTGAACACTTAATAGAGTACAGTATAGCATAAATATAACCTTTTATGCACTGATACAACAAAAACTCACATGACTTGTTTTATTGCACTATTTGCTTTATTGCA
The DNA here is from genome assembly GCF_054371585.1 of Giraffa tippelskirchi. Lineage (NCBI taxonomy): Eukaryota > Metazoa > Chordata > Mammalia > Artiodactyla > Giraffidae > Giraffa > Giraffa tippelskirchi. Next base: position 195,745,719 of record NC_137275.1, read on the forward strand.
GCAGTCTGGAACTGAATCTGTGATATGGCCAAGGTCTGCCTGTACATAAAATGCTTTATGCTTTACCTGGCGTGAGCTGGTGTTCAAATATTTAGTTCCTTTTCCTCACTAACACAGCACTTAAACACTCTTTATACGACACAATTTCTGAAACAGATTGAGCTCCCTGGACACCAAAACCCCATCTGCCCAGAACACAGGGGTCCAGGGGAAGCTCAAACAAAAGCACTACAACTGTGTGGGGCAAGCACCAGAGGAGTTCAGAAACACTCCTAGGGGATCAGTTTCCTGAGGACCCAAGGTCTGCCACCAGAAAGACTGGGTTGGAGTCCCAGCTCCCCCTGTCCTTTCTCTGTGAAATGAGGTGGGGAACAAGATCCTAACCTGACAGAGTACAAAAGAAGGTAATGTATGCAACATACCCTTAAAGAAACATTATTCTGATACCTGTTAAAATGACAATGAAAATTTGATTCAAGGCTGCTGCAACAGGGGTCATGACTACTGCAGATGAGAGAGAAACTGTTCTCAAATCTGAGTACAGCAGAGACAGCTGAGGATTTACAGCCAAAGAGCAGAGTGAAGGGGTTGGTGGGTGGAAAAGTACTAAGAAGGTAGGGGGAGTCTTGAGGAGCTTGCCTGGGCATCAGGGGTGGAGGAATGAGTTAGCAGGATTCTCTGCTGAATCTGGGCTGGGGAGGCCAAAAACAGGATGGGGGCCAGGACTGAGGCCTTGTTAAGAACGGGGGTCCTCAGAGTCTGACTAAACTGTGGTCAAGGAGAGTCCTGGCCATTGCTCAGTACTGCTAGCCCATGACGGATGGCAATAAATAGGAAAGATAAAGTTATTATTATCAGTAAATGATGCTGGTAAAGACTGGTACCTCTAAACACATTTCTCACACCCACTCTCCAAATACGCTGCCCACACCACTCAGGTACTGAATGTGGGCTGGAGGACCAGAATGGGCTGTGGGCAGGATACTTAAGTTGCTTTCCCAGAACCAGCCCCAGAGGCCTGACCAAAAATTGTTAACTTACAGGAAGGGCAGACAGGCATGTCCTGGCAGTAAGCCTAAGAAGTCACAAGGGGGTCCTCTCCCACCCAACAGCAGGGCTGGTGTGGAGCCAGGTCTGAGGCTGGGTGTTGGGCCCTGCAGAACATGCATTACTGTGCACAATGCCTTAGGTGCTGATAAACTGCGAACTCCTCAGGATCTAGCACCCAGCAGCTCTAAATACTCTATGACATCCACACAAACAGGACCAAGAGAACACCTGGAGATCCACGCTCCGGGAGCTGGCGATCCAGTAGTTGAAGCCCAGGACAATGATACAGGCCACCAGGGCAGCCAGCACGAGCGGTGGTGACTTCATGCTCCGACGTCCGTTTCCCAGTCCCATCATCTCAAGGGCCAGGCTGAGAACCTGCCGAATAAGAACAGACACACAGGCCTCAGTACCAGGACTACCATGCCCCAGACATGCCACATCCATCATCACAACCAACAGGAAGGTGGCCTGCGCTGAAACACAGGCTGGTGTCTTCTCCTTGAAATGCGGAGCTGTCGGCAGAGAGGATGGTACACAGCACACCGGAACAGGTGATGTGTGCCCTGGGCAGTGCGGCTAGATCCCTGGGACAGGCCTGTGGGAGTGAGCACCGTCACAGAAACCCATCACACGTCGGCTCAACACCATGGGCAGGTAATAATTTCTCTTATGCCTCAGTTTTCCCATCTGTAATACGGGGATAACTACAGTTTCCACCTCCCAGTACAGTTTGAGAAATCACCATCTCTGTAAGCAGTAATAGCAAATGTTAGTGCTCCTACATCATATTAGAACAACCAGAATGACTCCAGGGGCTTGCCTGGTTGTCCAGTGGGTAGGACTGCACATTCCAGTGCAAAGGGTGAGGGTTAAATCCCTGGTCAGGGAGCTAGGATCTCACATGCCTGACCACCAAAAAACCAAGACATGGAACAGAAGCAAAAGACTTTGAAAATAGTCCACATCAAAAAATCTTTTAAAAATGAAAGAAAGACTCCATTTCTCATTATTCCCCAAAGAAGTCTTTTTGATCTGATTTCTAACAAGGGGAGGGTTTTCCATCCTTTGATAGAATTGTCAGTGACACCCAATTACGGTGTTCCCTGAGCCAAGCAGGAAAGCCTCCTGGAGGCGTGTGAAGCCAGGACCGGAGGTTCCTCGACTGCCTCAGGAAAGGCATTGGCCCGGCTTCCTTTGAACACTGTTCTCTCCCTTCTGAGCCCATCTCTGTGCAGCATAGCCCAGCCAGGAGGAGACTTCAAGGGCTGCAGGGAGCATCAAACTTCTTGAAAGAAACAGAAATACAGCTGACAAGGAAGGAATCATGTTTTTGCTCCTGGGCTTCTATCCCAAGCCCTGTGTGGCTGGATCCCAACCCTGCTCCAGTAAGGGTAAGGTTAGTGGACTGTTCCAAACGGCTTTCGCTGAGCCAGATCAACAGGACCTTATCAGAAGGAAGGCAATGCACACAATACACGTAATAAACGGTCTCCCTCACAACAGATGTGCTTTTATGCCAAGTGAGGCCAGCAATGGAGGATGGGGAGGAGGTGGTGAGGGCGGAAGGGGAGAAGGAAACAGGGGGCTGATGGGGAAGAGACACCACCAGGGACTCAGCTTTGAGGTGAAGTTCCTCCAGGTGAGGACACAGGAGAGCTGAGAGAGCCAGCTCTCCCCCAATGGTACTTGCAGCTGAGTCGTGTCCCTGGGAGACATCGTCTCTCTCCAGGTACTGGTGTGGGAGCCGAGAAGGGGATGTAAGAGCAATCTAGTGGAAATCACCTGAAACAAAGCACCCCCAGAATTCCCACGCATAGAACCGAGAGCTGAGTCCAGCCTCCAATGACTGGTGCCTTCTTCACCAGCTTCTGGTCTCTTGGGACAAAAGAGGAAAAAAAGTTTTAAATTTAACTATCAGTTGCTATCAGCTAGCACTGTATGTACTAACAGAGAGTGATGCTCAGAAATACTAAAGTTCCAGAAAATTCTATGGATCTGCTGAAAATGTGTCTCCACTGCTTTATCATGTTTTTGATCACAAAACAGTCTTTCTTTAAAAATATATATATAAGATTACAAATATAATTGGGGAGAAAAATCACACACCATGAAGTGTAAAATTAAAAGTCCTCCTCTTCCTACTCCACTGGCTGTTCCTTCTATTCCAGCTGCTCTTAACCCTCAAAAGGCATCAAAATAACCTGGGACATTTCTTAAATTACCAACAAGTAGGCCCACTCCTCCTTTCTTTATGAAATCTTTTGCCCGTAATTTTTGGCTATTGATGGTGTTTTCAAAATAATCTAATCTCATTACTCTTTCATTGTTTCTAGATTTTGTTTATATTTGAAAGACATTTCCTACTTTAAGTTTAGATATACATTTACCCATATGTCCTCTCAACACACCTATGGGTTTCATATTTATATCTAAATCTTTCATCCATTTGGAATTTCTTTTTGACCTAAGAAGTAAGGAAATACAAAAAAACCTTTTTTTTTGGAATGGCCAGCCAGTTCTCTGAGCACCCTTTTTTGGAATAACCTATTTTCACTCAGTTCTCTGAAAGGCCATCTTTGTCATATGCTTAAACCCTTAACAATATGCTTTTAGATGGGATCCTCACTTGATCTTTTGTTATACCTGCAGATGTGAGTCAGGGTGGTGTACTGTAACTTTGAAAACCCCCACTCAATTCTCACTTCAAGGAAGTATACAGATGATCATTTAACATTCTCCTTCCTTTAGCCAGTCAAAAAGTTCAGTGAACAGCTACGACAGGACAGATGTCGTGCTAGCAACAGGAAGCCAGGGCAGCATTAAGAGAACAAACTCAGAACCCAATGGCCAGGGTCAGACTCGGCTCCACCTCTTAAGAACCACAGAACCCTGACTGTCTTCCTCAGAGGGTTTAAATGTGGAATACAGACCAGAGAAGATAAGAGAAGTGCCTAGAACCTTAACTGATACATAGTTTCAATGGCTCGGTGAATGCTAACTATCATATTAGAGGCTTCCCTGGTGGCTCAGACTGTAAAGAATCTGCCTGTAATGTGGGAGACCTGGGTTCTATCCCTGGGTCAGGAAGATCCTCTGGAGAAGGGAATGGCACCCCCACTCCAGTATTCTTGCCTGAAGAATCCCATGGACAGAGGAGCCTGGTGGGCTACAGTCCATGGGGTTGCAAAGAGTCGGACATGACTGAGCAACTAACACTAACTAATCATTATTAGAGATGGAAAGATGAATAACAAATCATTTCCAGATCTGGCCTTTTCTGCTCTTTATAAGAAAAAGATGACGAACGTTTTCCTTCCTCAGTTGTAGTTGTTCTACTTTACAGGAACCAGCCATTTGTGCTCCTCCATCAACTCTGCCGTCCACTGAAGCAGCAGTCACTGCCATCACCTGGGCTGACTCACAGATGCTGCTGCAGCATCAGACGTCCTAGACTAGGACCCTAGGATGCAAGAGAGAGGTTCCAGGAAGCTGAGTACAGTCTCAGAGGCCCCTTGCCTGACACAGCACTTGGCAGGTCAGTCGGTGTGCAGCCGCCCAGAGGGCACAGTAAGGAGAGCCCTGGGCTCCCAGTGTCCACTGGGAGGGCTGCCCAGGTAAGAAGATGACCATGACGGAGAAAGGGCCAACCGTGACCCTTCGTCCTGTGACGTGCCTCACCCGGGACTTCCTGGATTGCAGAAACACTGCTGCCCAAGATGAAGGGACAGTCAGGACTGGGAAAATGCCAAGGCCTGATGAAGACTAAGGGCAGGCACTCAAAGTCAGAGTTGTCAAATGTTTCAAACGCTCTACTCTCCTCCACTTTAGAATTTATACAGACTGGGGGTGATGGAAGTGGGTCGGAGACAGTCTGTGTCAGACAGATTAACAGTCATAATTTAGGCTTCAGAATGTGTTTTGTCTTATATTTGATTATAGTCACTTGACATACTGAAAAAGATTAACCTAAATCAGCTAAACTCTGTGAAATTTCCAGATGTATCTTCATTAAATGTTTCTTGGTAAGTTGGAAGAGTCGTTTTAAAAAAAACGGCTTAATTAATTTAAGCAATTCAATCTACTGGTTAAAATTACTGTTGGCTTTTAAGCAAAAATTTTTATGAGAACAGAGACTTTTTTTGTTTTCAGAAAAAGCATAAGAAGATGGGCAACTAGTTAAATACATGAGCCCTTTGAACTTCCTAGTTAAATAAACTTTCCACTTCCTCATTTTCACATAGAGGTTTTTAATCATATAGGCAAATACATAAGCAATCAAATCAGATTGACTTGTTTGACCAATGTCATCACTGCAGGAACAATACAGCTTCTCCAAACAATATGGGAGCTGCACCTTTATTCCTTCTCAGAAGAAATGGCCTTATCAGGTGGGCGGAAGGCCAGAGCAGGAAGTGCCCTGAATGGAGTTCAGAAGCCACCTCAGTGATCAAACAGACCGGAGGATGCCCCACTTAGCGCTGATGTCTCAGGAGTTGGTCACCAACATTTTTTTGGAGGGTTCAAAGATATTCCACCCCACCCCAAGAATGTCTCCAAGGCAGGAGTCAGCATACTGAGGCCTAGAGCCATTAGCAGCCCGTCGTGTAAATAAGGTTTTGGTGAACACAGCCACGCCCAGCCCTTGAAGTACTGCTCATGGCTGCTTTCTGCCTACCAGGCAGAGCTCAACAGTTGACATGGGGATTTACTCATAGGGTTAGAATTAAGACTGAAGCAGTTAGATGTATTATTATCTGGCACCTCTGGGGAAGTCTGTAAACTCCTCTCTAAACTATTAGGGTTAAAAGACAAGTCCCACTGAATTATCCTTTTAAATTCTTAAACTCTTTTAAACACTTACTAGGAAGTATACAATTCTCCTACTCCCACTTTCCCAACCCTCAATTTCCCCCCAATTCTAGAGTCTTATAGTTTAGAAAGAAAAACCTTTAACGGCATGGTAACTACAATAATACCACATCACATATCGGAAAGTTGTAAGAGAGATCTTAAAAATTCATCACAAGAAAAAAAATTTTGTAACTATGTACAATGATGATAACTAGATTTATTGTGGTGAGCATTTCGCAAAGTATACAAATAATGGATCTTTACACTGTATCAGTTCAGTTCAGTTCAGTTCAGTCGCTCAGTCGTGTCCGACTCCTTGCGACCCCGTGAACTGCAGCACGCCAGGCCTCCCTATCCATCACCAACTCCCGGAGTCTACCCAAACCCATGTCCATCGAGTCGGTGATGCCATCCAACCATCTCATCCTCTGTCGTCCCCTTCTCCTCCCGCCCCCAATCCTACCCAGCATTAGGGTCTTTTCCAATGAGTCAACTCTTCGCATGAGGTGGCCAAAGTATTGGAGTTTCAGCTTCAACATCAGACCTTCCAATGAACACCCAGGATTGATCTCTTTTAGGATGGATTGATTGGATCTCCTTGCAGTCCAAGGGACTCTCAAGAGTCTTCTCCAACACCACAGTTCAAAAGTATCAATTCTTCGGCGCTCAGCTTTCTTCACTGTCCAACTCTCACATCCATACATGACCATTGGAAAAACCATAGCCTTGACTAGACAGACTTTTGTTGGCAAAGTAAACTCTCCGCTTTTAAATACACTATCTAGGTTGGCCGTAACCTTCCTACCTGAAACTAATATGTGATGTCAATTAGGCTCAATAAAATGTTTTAAAAAGAAAAAATGTCAAAATTCATGTGCATATTTAGCGCTATGGAGTGAAAATTCCAAAGAGTGAGATAGATGAGTGAAAATGAATGAGGAGAACCAATTCCATCGTGTTTCTCCCAGTACTTGACTTTCTGCAGATGGGCCAACTCCCCTGTGGATGCCATGGCTACATGATAGCAAGTGTTCCCAAACTCCTCCTCTTGTTCAGGAGTCGGCAAGCTGCAGCCTCAGGGCAGAATCCTGCCAGCCACATGTCTTTGTACACTGTCTAAAAGCTCAGGTTTCAAGCCTTTTAATTGAAAAAAAAAAACAAAATAATAATATTTCATGACATGAGAAGTACGTGGAATTAAAATTTCACTGACATAAAGAAAGGTCTGTCGGGACACAGCCATGACCATTCATTTACATACTGTCATGGCTGTCAGGCTATGAGAATTGTGTAGCTGTGACACAACCCACTGGGCCTGCAGAACCTACAATACCATCTGGCTCTTTACAGAAAAAGTTTGCCAACCCCTGCTGTAGTTCAATGGTTCTCAAAGTATGGTCCCTGGACCAGTAGCATCAGCATCACATGATTATAAAGTTCTCCAGGTGATGCTGATACAGGTCAAGATTGAGAACTGTGCTCTCCAGAGCTCACTGGACAGGTCTGACAAGCGCCTCTTGTTCTGGTCGCACTCAATTATTTTTAAGCAGCGGAAAGGTATGTTGGAGAGGGTGCGTTGTTTATCTTTGGGGAAACATTTCTATACTGTTTTAACATTTCCATACTGTTTAAAGGTTGAGTTTGGATTCCCCAAACTTCCTTGGCTTTTGGCTACAGTCCACCAGGCTCCTCTGTCCATGGGATTCTCCAGGCAAGAATACTGGAGTGGGTTGCTGTTTCCTCCTCCAGGGGAGATCTTTCCAACCCAAGGATAGAACTTGGGTTTCCTGCATTACAGGCAGATTTTTTACCATCTGAGCCACCAGGGAAGCCCCAATCAGAATGAAGTGATCACTAATTCCAGAGTAACATGGCTTCTACAGGACCCTCCCTCACTGATACAGAAAACAGAGAGGAAAGATAAGGTATCATCTACCTGCTGCATGGATATAAACAACGAAGAGCATTTTGATGGGCTAGACCCTCCAGTTCTGGCAGCATCGGAATCAGAGAAATAGCTTAAAATTTTTTTTTTCTAAAATCATTAGTATATTAAAATTTAGTCCAAGAATTCACCAAGGCAATACTTTTAAAAACTAGTAATAGCAAATGAGCCATCTTGAAGTTCCAGCCCAAATGAGCTTCAAAAGACTGCAGTCCAGTCAACCCACAGAACCAGAAGCAATAACTAAACGATGGTTTTAAGCTTGGAGCTGATCTGTTATGGAGCAACAGATGATCAAAACATAAACTGTTATATGAAAAAAGTTACAAAATAGTAATGTTCGTATCCTATTTTTGTTGAAAAAATTTTAAAATAGACTCAATAAGTCAATACATTTTTCTGTAATAGAAAATGTACAGCAAATGTTTATAAAGAAAGATATTTACAAGTTGGCGTAGAGAGGAGGAGGTAGAGAGGAACAGAAAGACGACTTCATTTTTTGCTTTATATCATTTTTTTTCCCTCAAGGAGCCTATCTTTAATGCAAGAGCCAAACAGTAACAATAAAAAATTAAGATGCTAGGAAGATATAGAGTGGTAACATTAGCAAGTTTTGAAGTTCTATTTCTAGCATTCCCAGATGAAATCACAGTATCTTACAGCTTCCTCTAAGACAAAACAATGATACCATATGTATGCATTCTGAAGCAGATAAACAAACTGAACTCATTCAAATACATTCCCAGCTCCCTTCTGTGCTGGCCCCCACCACCAGGGACACCAAGAAAACCCAGGTTCCTGTCTTGAGCCTGGGCAGGAAACAGAGGAAACCCTGGGGCAGCCCATTTCGACCTGGTGACAGCCCATTTCGACCTGGTGACGGGGTGGTTCCTCATCTTCTTCCAACCTCCTGGGCTCCCCTGGAGGCTTATCCCTGTAAAGGCTTATCGCTGCCTTCTCAGGCAAGTGTAAAAATTAAATCAGAGCATTTACTTGTCACCAAGCAAATATTAACTGAAAAGAACTGCTGTGGCATTAACCTTTTAAAGTCTCAGTTTACTCATTTAAAAGAATTACCTGAGACTGAAGTGAGAGAAACAGCTGTCTACCAGTAGGGTGCATGCAGCCCAGAGGGTGGAAAAATCCTAGAAGTTACATTTATTTTTGTCCAAAAAGTAGAATAGCAACTACGTTCAGTAATGTAAATATTACACCACAAGTTAAATATATTATGTGTACACTAATTACTTTACACTGTGTTACACTATACTAATTATACTAATAGTGCTAGTAAAAGCAGGAACTGACTGCACCCTCACAAAGTCCCTTTGTCAAGGGTCACCTGTCACCAGCCCTCTGAGGTACCTGATGCACTCCTCTGGGCAAGCGCACAATGAGATAGATGTACAAATTAAAACTAAACTAAACCTCACAGAGGGTATGAAGCTTTAAGGTTCCCATAAAAAGCACAGATTAAAGCTATACTAATAAACGCCAGCACAGGTGAACACAAGCCAGGGGTTAGGAATGCACCTCCCACCCTGAGTCAGCTTCATCTGAGCGACATCACCAAGTAAAAACAACGATGATGTACTCAGATCTAACAAGATCCAGACCAAAAAAGCTCAAAATTCAAGGAGTATTTGAAAGAGGGTTTTACCTCCACAATGAATCCTACCCTAAGTGTATAATGGATCTTAAGCTACAACATTAGCACATGCACATTAACTTATAATTAAGTAACAAACATACATAGAAAGAAGTGCTAAAACTGGTCTTAATTAAGATACAACTTACATTATGCTGTACTAGTTTTAGATGTTAAATTTTTTTTTTTACTAACAAGAATGAGCAAAAAAGCTTGGAAACCACAGCAAACTATCTCATTATACAGTATTTTTACATATGCATTTTTCCTGTTAGGCACTAGTTAATCATCAAAATCTTAGTGACAAAAGTTTTATTAATGTAGTCTTGAAAGAGAATAAGATCACAATGTAAAAATCTGAGAGGGCGTGCATTTTCTTTTCTGAAAGTGGGGGACATTTCTTTGCGAAGCAAAACAGGCCCTCTGGGAATTTTGGAAATAATCCTTAAACTTCAAGCCAAGTCTCCCTTTCAGTGTAATTTCTTCAGTAACTTGAAAAAGTCTAGAAAGCAGCCACACTCTAAGACCATCTTGGGGGAGCAAGTGAAATGCCATTCACACTTTGTTAAGGTGAAACCCCCTATGGCTCAGCAGGCAAAGAATCTACCTGTCAGGAAATCCCCTGGAGGAGGTCATGACAACCCTCAGCAGTATTCTTGGAGTGGACGGAGGAGCCTCGCCGGCTACAAAGAGTCAGACAAGACTGAGCGACTAGGCACAAGGGCATATCAAGACCATTCCTTCCACATTTGTGAAGTTTTAGAAAATAATGTTAACCCAGTTTTTCTTTTAAACAAAAAAAAAAGTAATTTTTTTCTTATCCCAGTTACAGATGTTATTTCCCATTTCAAGTCATTAAAAAAGAAATCAATCTTTTCCTGAGGCAACTTACTATTTTTCTTCCCTACAGAAAACAACAATAATACAACTGAATTAAAGCCCCAGGCACAGGGCCTCTCCTCCAGTCCCTGCCTCCCCTCACAGCCCGTTCCGGACCACTCCAGGACTGTTTAAAAGCAGGCCACTACCTCACGTTCCCTTTCACTACACTGCCAGTGATGGGATCCTACTCTCTGTCCAGCATGGCGAGTGGAAAGCGACACCCTACCTTCCAACTCTCCCCACACTGGCAGTTTCCACAGGCTGCCTGGCTATCCTTTGTGCTTCAGATGCAGAAAGCTGGCCTGCAACGTTCACAGGATCAGCAGTTCCCTCCTGGCTGGGGGAAGGTGACCATATAAATGGACTGAAGCTGGCCCTGGGCCTGAAACGGTCAACCATTCTCATTGCTGTTTCTGCCCCACCCCTCAAAAAAAGAATATAAATGCAAAATCTTTTCATTCCCCCATCAATAACTGGACCAGCAATTAGAAAACAAATGGCATCCTTATTTTCTAATAGCAATGTTCCCCAATGCTGACCTCCACCCCTCACCCCCAGCATTCCTTCCTCTCATCCTTGGTCTTTCACTTTTGAGCAAAACCTATGGGGAGAAAAGGTGATATCTTCACAGGGGAACAAAACATGTCTTGAAGTGTTGTTTTCTTTAAACATCCTAAGAATTCAATGTCTTTTCACCACTGACACCTTAAAAATTGAGTTCTGACCTAAAAAACGCAAGTCTTAGCAAGCTACTGGTTTCTATTTACAAATAAACATATTCTTCACCGTAGCCTGCGCTTAGCTTAATCTTCTCTAACATAAGGAGGAAGAGCTAAGGATGGATGCACTTGGAGACCCACAAGTACCAACAAGGGATTCGACTTCTCAGGCCCCACGCTACGAAAAAATTCAGAAATACTAAAACTGCCTAAATTTGAGTCAATCTCGTGGCCATGAGCCAAACAGAGTCACTCTAGAGCTGTTAAATATGTAATCAGGCTACTGGACTATCTTACTCTGCCCCTAGGAATGTCCCTCAGTATTTGCATTATTTAGGGCAATTGGACCTTGGAGACCACAAACCAGACAAAGGAAATCTCAAAGCCTTGCAAGTCACACAAGTTTGGTTTTGCAGATTTGGAAACGGGATATCTCAAGCATCACCACGACTTGCCGAATACAATGATTCTAAAATTCCGCTAAAACGAACACTCATCGAAACAGTTATTTTGCCTATTTTGTTTTACCGAAAGACAATCATTAAAAATACTAAGTAGGGTGTGACATATAAAGAGTATGTAAACCCAGGAGACTATTTTTACGGCAGGGCAGAAGTTTTGCGGATCCTCCACGCCGCCAAAGGTGGGAAATACAGGTACAGAAGGAACCCGGAGCATCCCTGAGACGGGATTCGGAAGAGCTCGGGCAGCTCGCAGATCGAGGACCCGGTTTCAAGCTCACCTGCCAGGACGCGACTGCTGCCAACGTGGGCACCGCGGCGGCGGCCCGGGGCGGAGGGGGAAAGAGACGAGCGGCGCGGCCAGCCCGCCCTCCCCGCGTGCCAATCACGCCCGCACCGCTGCCACTAGCGCCACTTCGGGGATGCTCGCTTTTGACTCTGGGTGCCGACGCGCGTGACACAGCTAAGAACAAAAAGAAAGGCCCCGCATCGCCCCAGACTGGCCTCCTCAGGGGAGCCCAGCAACGGAGCGGAGCCCGGCAGACGGAACCCGGCGGGTCGGGGCGGCCCCGGGAAGGAGGCTCCAGCGCGGGGAGGTGCGGGGCCGGCCTCGAGCCCACTCCAGTAAAAGGCTGCGGCCCCGGCGCCAGCCGTGGGAGGGCGGGTGTTTCCGGGGCCCGGCGCGGGGTCCTTGGGCGCGGGCCCGGGGCCGTGGAGGGACAAGGAGAGAGAAGGGGGCCGGGGCGACCGGGGGGAGGGCCGTCAGGCACGCCTGCCGCCTACTCACCTCCTGCCGCGGCTCCGGCGGTCGCTCGGCGCTGCGGGGACCCGTCTCCCTGCTCGCCCGGGCCGCTCTCCCACCGCCGCCGGCCTCGTGCTCCCTTCCGCCCGGAGCAGCGTCCAGCGCCGCCGCGTTCGCGGCCTCTGCAGCGGCGAGTCCCCGCCTCTGGCCAGCGCCCGCGGCGCGCGGAGGAGACGGCCTCGGGAGCGCGAGGAGGCGAGGCCGGGACCGCGCCCGGACTCCCGGCCCCGCGGTGCGCGCGCCCTGGCCCGCGGCCGCTGAGCGGCGGGAGCTGTTAAAGCCTGGTTGCGCCCCCTCTCAGGCTCCTCCCCAGCTCCTCACCGGAGGCTGCCGGCGCGCCTTCGGGACTGGGCTCCGACAGACCAGCAGAGCGGTGTCGCTATTCTATCGGAGGTGAGAAGCGGCGGCGGAGAGAAGGGCCCCAGGAGACCGTCCCCCACTCCGCCCCCAGCGTCCCCCACCTCCACCCCGGAGGAATTTTCCGGAACCCAGAGCCAACCACACCCATCGTCACACTCCTGGTCTTGCTCACGTAGTCCTGGCCGAAACTGCCCAGGAAAGAGGGGCCAAGGAAAAACAGGTATTTGGGAGGTCTATACTCACAAGTTTGTCCTTTTTCTTTCACCAGCCCTCCCCAGGTGGGCTTGATCTCCCTACAGCTATTATCTCTCAGCGCTCATTTGTTGAGCGTTGGGACACTCCAACTGTGTGCAGCAGAGAAAACCCGAAGGCTCTTGGGTGCTGCCCAAGCGGGATCCTCAGGACTTTCTCAGTATGGAGCCTGGAAATAAGAATTTTAAACAGCACCCAGGTGACCTTTTGGCGCACGGAAGTTTGAGAAGCACTGTTGAGCCACACCTACCTGAGGAGACCACAAAACTAGTGACATATAGAATAACGATATGAGAAATGGAATATTTCCTGCTGTATCAGTAAATAAGACTGTCACAGTCATCAGCAGTTGCAGCCTGCCAACGTGAGCCTGTGTTCTAAGGGAACACAGGAAGAATACCAGCAGACTTCGGACACTCCCTACAGTGAGCCTAAGGGAACTTGGGATGTGAAAACCCAGAATACTGGCCCCATAGTTGACATGCATATAGAAGAAATTATTTCAATGAGCTGAGACTCTTGCATTGTCTCATTCACAGAAAAGCGCAAACTTCCTTAACTTGGGATATCTGCTTTCTTTAATTAACAATAATCTTCCGATGTTCGAACTAGCTTGCCCTTTGTTGCAGAACTTCTATAAAACCTGGCTGTTCTCTCACCTTCTCACAGCAGTTGTCTCAGAGTCGCTTGAGATACTGTCTCCCGGACTTGAACTCCCCCAATTCCCACCAAATAAAACATAACTCTCAACTTTTAGGTTGTGAATATATTTTAAGTTGACCTGTACTAGGAAATTATAAAGCAATGATTCTTAACCCTGCTAGCATGGGCCAGACATTCAAATTATCTGGGAGATTTTAAAGTATTTAGATACCAGGATCCCACCTCTAGAGTTCTGAGTCTGAACACTAGTATTTTTGTTTTAAAGCTTCTCAGATTGAACATGTGGCCAGGATTGAGAACAAGTTTCCTAGAATCATCTCTTTTTGAACCTACCTACCTCTAGTATCTGAAAAAAGAACCCCCTGGCTCACTCCTCCCAAACCCCAACTGCAAAAGACAAATGGGGACACACACAAACTCCTGAAGGAACTCTCACAGTCAAAACTGGTTTCAACCAGAACAGACTCCCCTTCAAAAAGTTAAGGTTCTTTACTACCACCTGAGCATGGATCTCCTTAACAGTAGTTATGAGAGGTTTTATGAGTCAAAACCTGAGTCATGAGCTGACAATAATAACTCCGTTAGAGTGATGTTCTAGTATATTCCAAAATGATGTTTTCATTGCCCATTGTTTGACTGCCACCTGGTCAAACTAAGTGTTCAGAAGCTGTGTGTGTGTTGACCATCTGCTCTGGTTGTCCTTGGTCTTGACTTGCAACTCGTGCCTCTGATCCCCTACCAACCTCAGTGACCATAGTCAGGTTTTAGAACAGGCGCAGTATCTTCCCTTATTGCTCTTTTTGGCTCTCCTAGTAACACTTTGCCTTCTTAGACTGTGAACCATAACTTCCGTCTCATTTGCCTCTAAGTATATTCCCATTAGTGTCTGTGATTTATCAACAGCTAATTAGTCAGTGACTAAGCCAGTGATTCTTAAACACTTTATAGAAGAGGTCCATATGTCTAGGTACTAGGGAAGCTGGCTAAATTAATTACATCTTTACTGAGAGGGAATCATCCTTTCCAAGTTTCATGGGGATCTTTATGGCAAAATTTGGAATTAAAGAGTAGTTCTTAAAGTTCTTTTAAGATGCAGTATTTATATATGCAGTGTTGCATATGTGAATTTGGATTTACATTGCTCATAAAGCGCTCTTCTATTTCCTCAAGGCTTCTCACCCAGAATGTTTAACCTAATCAGTTGCTCACCCTAAAAATTCAAGTGGATAGATTTTGATTAAATAAGGGCTTCCCTGCTAGCTCAGATGGTAAAGAATCTACCTGCAATACAGGAGACCAGGGTTTGATCTCCAAGTCAGGAAGATCCCCTGGAGAAGGGAATGGCAACCCACTCCAGTAGAATCCCACGGACAGACCTTGAGGTCACAAAGAGTCAGACACGACTAAGCAACTAACGCTTTCACTTTCAATGGTTAAATAATGTGCAAGGGGCTGTTGTGGTTGGTTGTAGTGCACCCTTGTGTGTTGTCTGTTTAGCTTTCTTTCCTTCACTAGCTAATAGCACCCTATGTTCATACAGGAACCTACCTCCTGCTCTCCAAGGGATACAGCCTTAGTTGGACTGTCAGTCAAAGTAATGTCCTCTCTAGCTCAAGGAGTAGACCATTGTATCAGTTTTCTATTTGCTGCCCTAACAAATTATGACAAAGCTAGAGGGCTTCCCTGGTGGCTCAGAGGTAAAGAATCTGCCTGCCAATGCAGGAGATGCAAATTTGATACCTGGGTCAGGAAGATCTCCTGGAAAAGGAAATGGCAATCCACTCCAGTATTCTTGTCTGGGAAATCCCATGGACAAAGGAGTCTGACTGGCTACAATTCATGGGGTTGAAAAGAGTTAGACACAACTTAGGAACAACTAAGTTGTTAATGACAACAGAGTTACGATGACACAGTTCTGTTGGTCAAAAATCTCACTGAGCTAAAACCAAGGTGTCAGAGGGGCTGTGTTCCTTTCTGGAGACTCTTAGGAAGATCAATTGCATTGCTTTTTCCAGCTTTTAGAGATTGCTTGCATTCCCAGCACATAACCCCCTTCTTTCATTTGACAAACAAGCACTCTTCAAAATCAGTAACATCTTTCTAATCCTGCTTCCATAGTCACATCTCTCAGATCCAGCTGGGAAAATTTCTTCACTTTTAAGAACGCTTATGATTGCATGGGTCCCACCCAAATAATCCAAGATAATGTCTGTGGCTCAACCCTTAATTTAATCACATCTGCAAATTCTCTTTTGCCACTTAGGGTAACATTCACAGGTTTCAGGGATTAAGATATGAACATCTTGAGAGGCCATTATTCTGTCTATAGACCCCTACCCTCAGCTCATTCATTACACTCTATTACTGGGATAAGCAAAGCGATGACCCAAAGACTAAAAAGGATCCGTGTGCACTTATGTCAATGATGGTACCCATCATTTTTGGCATGCAGATCTGTGGGGCTGGTTCCTATGCTCCTCAAAACCTGACTTTTCAGTTTATCCTGCAATTCTGAGGCTTTCCGC
Organism: Giraffa tippelskirchi; assembly: GCF_054371585.1. Lineage (NCBI taxonomy): Eukaryota > Metazoa > Chordata > Mammalia > Artiodactyla > Giraffidae > Giraffa > Giraffa tippelskirchi. The sequence goes on from NC_137275.1 coordinate 195,761,880, forward strand.
ATAGCTAGAACTTGCTAGAAATAAATGTAATACATAATAGAACAACAGTGTAGAATCATTTTCAGAGTTCTTGGTCACAAACAATAGAAAGAGCCTTTGTAAATCCTAAGGAAAAGGAGTTGATTGGACAAAGGTCAGGGTCTCAGGGAGTCAATGGTGAGAATCAGTGAAATCATATAAAGTGATTTTCAATCAGTTTGGAAAACCTAGATGTTGCAGAGGGCTAAGCAGCAGTAATCACTGCAAAAGTGACACAGCAGATAGAGTGAGTTTAGTATATATGCCACACTGCAGCATCTATAGGAAATATGCCCTCTAACTTACCCCACTTGTTTGCAACATTGCGCATGATACAAAGCATCCAGAGGGAGCTTTCAGTTAGAGGGATTTGGTTCTATGCCCACCTACCAGGCTAACTGGGACAACTCTGGTTTCCGTAGCTGGACATGGCCACTAATTCCACAAAAAGAAATTGAGGTAATGCCTAAGAAAGAGGATTCTGGCAGACAAATAATCAGCAAATGTCCCCCACAAATGTCCTAAGAGAAAGTCAAAGAGCTGTGGAGCAAGCAGAATTCATGTCTGTCTAGGAAAATCAGGAAAGACTGAACAGAAAATGGGTGTAGGACAGGCTGTCCAACAGAAATAGATTTCAAACCACATATATAATTTAAAATTTTCCAGTAGCTGCATTAAAAAAGTAAAAAGAAGCAAGTGAAAATAATGTTAATGTATTTTATTTAACCCACTATATTCAATATATGATCGTTTTAACAAAAAGGCAAAATGGTTGTCTGACGAGGCCTTACAAATGGATGAGAAAAGAAGAGAAGCTAAAGACAAAGGAGAAAAGGAAAAATATACCCATTTGAATGCAGAGTTCCAAAGAATAGCAAGGAGAGATAAGAAAGCCTTCCTGAATAATCAGTGCAAAGAAATAGAGGAAAACAATAGATTGGAAAAGACTGGAGATCTCGTCAAGAAAATTAGAGATACCAAGAGAACATTTCATGCAAAGATGAGCATGATAAAGGACAGAAATGGTATGGACCTAACAGAAGCAGAACATATTAAGAAGAGGTGGCAAGAATACACAGAAGAATACACAAAACAGATCTTCATGACCCAGATACCCACGATGGTGTGATCACTCACTATAGCCAGACATCCTGGAATGCAAAGTCAAGTTGGCCTTAGGAAGCATCACTATGAGCAAAGCTAGTGGAGGTGATGGAATTCCAGTTGAGCTATTTTAAATCCTAAAAGATGATGCTATGAAAGTGTTGCACTCAGTATGCCAGCAAATCTGGAAATTCAGCAGTGGCCACAGGACTGGAAAAGGTCAGCTTTCATTCCAGTCTCTAAGAAAGGCAATGCCAAAGAATGTTCAAACTAATGCACAATTGCACTCATCTCACAAACTAGCAAAGTAATGCTCAAAATTCTCCAAGCCAGACTTCAACAGTATGTGAACCATGAACTTCCACATGTTCAAGCTGGATTTTAAAAAGGCAGAGGAACCAGAGATCAAATTACCAACATCCGCTGGGTAATTGAAAAAGCAAGAGAGTTCCAGAAAAACATCTACTTTTGCTTTATTGACTCTGCCAAAGCCTTTGACTATGTGGATCACAACAAACTGTGGAAAATTCTTCAAGAGATGGGAATACCAGACCACCTGACTTGCCTCCTGAGAAATCTGTGTTCAGGTCAAGAAGCAACAGTTAGAACTGGACATGGAACAGCAGACTGGTTCCAAATAGGAAAAGGAGTACGTCAAGGCTGTCTATTGTCAGCCTTGTTTATTTAACTTATATGCAGAGTACATCATGCGAAATGCCGGGCTGGACGAAGCACAAGCTGGAATCAAGATTGCTGGGAGAAATATCAATAACCTTAGATATGCAGATGACACCACTGTTATGGCAGAAAGTGAAGAAGAACTAAAGAGCCTCTTGATGAAAGTGAAAGAAGAGAGTGAAAAAGTTGGCTTAAAACTCAACATTCAGAAAACTAAGATCATGGCATCCAGTCCCATCACTTCAGGGCAAGTAGATGGGGAAACAATGGAAACAGTGAGAGACTTTATCTTGGAGGTCTCCAAAATCACTGCAGATGGTGACCGCATGCATGAAATTAAAAGACACTTGCTCCGTGGAAGAAAAGCTGTGACCAACCTAGACAGCATATTAAAAAGCAGAGACGTTACTTTACCAACAAAGGTCTATCTAGTCAAAGCTATGGTTTTTCCAGTAGTCGTGTATGGATGTGAGAGTTGGACTCTAAAGAAAACTGAAGAGTGCTGAAGAATTGATGCTTTTGAACTGTGGTCTTAGAGAAGACTCTTGAGAGCCCCTTGGGCTGCAAGGAGATCCAACCAGTCCATCCTAAAGGAAATCATCCTGAATATTCATTGGAAGAACTGATGCTGATGCTGAAACTCTAATCCTTTGGCCATCTGATGCAGAGAACTGACTCATTTGAAAAGACCCTGATGCTGGGGAAGATTGAAGGCGGGAGGAGAAGGGGACGACAGAGGATGAGATGGTTGGATGGCATCACCGACTCAATGGACATGTGTTTGAGTAAACTCCAGGAGTTGGTGATGGACAGGGAGGCCTGGCGTGCTGCAGTCCATGGGGTCGCAAAGAGTGGGACACGACTAAGCGACTGAACTGAACTGAATGGGACATTTTACATGTGATGAAACATTTAACAGAAAATAAATACACTGCTTCAAGTTTTTAAATTTTTATTTATTTTTGACTGCTCTGGGTCTTCATTGCTGCCCACCATTTTCTCACTGTGGTGGCTTCTCTTGTAGAGGGCTGGCTCTACCGCATGGGGTCAGTGTCCATGGCATGCAGGATCTTCCCAGAGCAAGGACCATCCCATGTCCCCTGCATTGGCAGGTGGATTCTTAACCTCAGGACCATCAGGGAAGTCCACTTTTTTTTTTATTTCAATATAAAAGTAAACATACAGAAGTCAGTTTCTCCTTGGCACCAGCCACATTTCAAATGCTCAATAGCTACATGTGGCTAGTGACTACAACATTAGACAAGGAAGGTGTAGAAGGGTGGTGTATTCACTTGGATCTTATCTAGAGAGAGAAAAAGTACCCAGTAATTTAAAAAGGGTAAGTTTAAATATAAAGATTCTTTAACATAGCATAACAAGGGTCTGGCCAGTAAAAAGCAAAGAGAACTATAAATAATATAGGAATGGGGCTTCTGGTGGTCCAGTGGTTAACAGTCCACCTTGCAATGCAGGGGACACCGGTTCAATCCCTGGTCCGGGATGATTCCACATGCAGCAGAGTGACTAGGCCCATGCACCACAACTACTGAAGCCTGCTCGCCTAGAAGCTGTGCTCTGTGCAACAGGAGAAGTCACAGCCATGAGAAGTCTGCACCTGACATCAAAGAATAGCCCCATTCGCCAAACTAGAGAAAGCCCATGCGCAGCAACAAAGACTCACCACAGCAAAGAAATAAAAATCTAACTAAATAAATAAACCTTTAAAAAAAAAAAGAATACAGGAATGGAAGGTATTCTGAGCAGCTGTTATCATCTGCTCTCAGATCTGCCTGTCTCTCCACCGACCACATGAATAAGATTGAGACCTGTGTGGAGAGGGCTGTGCCTCTCTGAGTGGCAGAGAAATTGCTGTGTTGTCAGTAGAACTTGCTGAAAATCTACCCTCCAGAACTTTCTAGAAATCACCTTCTAAGCTGCCCAAGAAAGCTGTTCATGGGTTGGTTTCTCACTGGAGGTGCTCTCTTACAAAACTGCTCCAGGTGCCCAGGGAAGCTGCGGTTGCTTGGTACTTGTGCTGCAGAGGCTGGGTGTTGCAGGAGACTGGCACAGGCCTGGAAGTGGGGAGAAACACTCCAGCATGATGACAAGACTCAAAAGAGAAAAGAGTGAAGCAGAACAACAGGGGACTAGTTCAGATAGAAGAGTCACTGTAGATGGGAGGGCAGGATAGAAATGTAAGATAGGTAGACCCAGGGGTTCTACCTTAGATGCAACAAGCTATTCTATACAATATTGTAATTTTTCCCAACTACCAGTCTGGTCACATCACCTCTCCCTTTAGTAACTGCCCATGGCTTTTCTTGGCTTATATAGAATCTTAGCATTCTAGGCTATGTGTCCAAATTTCCTCAAACCAAGCCAGGCTGCTATCCTGCGCTCCCCATAGACCAGCTTTCCTCTGCTATTCTGCCTAGAAGGTCCTCCTTCCCCCTTCTCTTTCTTACAACTCAGCCTGAAAGTCCCAGTCAGAACCAACTCTCATAGTACCCACCACATTGTGCCCACCCCACAGTTGTCCTGTCCGTAAAGTTCCCGATGGAAGGGACTCTCCTTTGTTAGCATGGTCTCCTCCCCAGCACTTACACAGTAGGTGCTAGATAAATACTCCAGACTGACCACAAGCTCCTGTGGGTAGCACAGTGCCCAAGACATTGGAAGCACTCTCCAAATACTCTGTGGAATGGAATAGAAGAGAAAGTCCTTGTTGTAAGCCTCTTGCTGTGTTTGCATTTTAGCATCCCTTTTTCCTTCAGGCACCTATTTCTCACAGACTTTTCAATCCTAAATGCCTGTAGTAAACTGAATACCCAAAGATGGATTTCGGTGTCCTAACCCCAATAATCGGTGAATATTGCTCGATATGGCAAAAGATGTGATTAAATAAAGATCTTGAAAGGAGGAGCTTATCCTGAATTATCCATTTGGGCCTGAAATGCAGTCACAAGTGTCCTTATAAGGGAAAAGCCGAGAGTGTTTGGACAGAAGAGAGAAAGAAGCTATGTGAGGAGAGAGAAAGAAGCTTCTGACAGAGACAGAAACTGGAACGATGTGGCCACAAGCCGAGGAGTGCCTGGAGCCAACAGAAGCTAGAAGAGGTAATAAGCAATGAGTTCTCCCCTAGAGTCTTTGAAGAGAGCATGACCTTACCTTCATGACCATGTCAGAATAAAACTCCTGTTGTTTGAAGCCAACCAGTTTTGGTACTTTGTTATGGCAGCCCCCAGGAATTAATACAATGTCCAATTCCAGGGGTGATAGTGACTGGTTCATAGATGGGCACAAGACCCAATCAATGCAATGAGACTCTGTTGCAGGACATTTGCTGGAGCTACTGGAAAACAGAAGGCTTTTTTCCATGAAGGCAACCCATACTAGGAAAAGATAAGCCTAGAGCTGCTTGCAGAGTCGGACTCGACTGAAGTGCCTTAGCATGCATGCATACATTGGAGAAGGAAATGGCAACCCACTCCATGAATGAGCGACTGAGCTTGAATGCATGCATTCTGGAAGTATGAGGTAATATCTCATTGTGGTTTTGATCTGGATTTCCCTGATCATGAATAATGTTGAGCATCTTTTCATGTGCCTTTTGGCCATTTGGGAAAATGTCTATTCAAATTCTCTATTTTTAAATCAGGTTGTTTGTTTTTTCTGAAGTTGAGTTATATGAAGTCTTGTATCTTTTGGATATTAACCCCTTACCAGATGTATCATTTGCAAATATCTTCTCCCATTCAGTATCAGCCTTTCCATTTTGTTAATAGTTTCCTTTGCTGTGCAAAAGTTTTTTAGTTTGATGTAGTGCCATTTTATTTTTGATTTGTTTTTCTTACTTGAGACATATCCAAAAAAATTGTTGCTCAGACCAATGTCAAAGAGCATACTACCTATGTTTTATTCTAATTTTATGGTTTCAGGTCTTATATTCAAGTCTTTAATCCATCTTGAGTTTATTTCTGTACATTATGTGAGAAAGTAGTCCAGTTTGATTCTTCTGCATGTAGCTGTCCAGTTTTCCCAGCACCATTTATTGAAAAGAGTGTTTTTCCCCATTGTTTAATCTTGCCTCCTTTGTCATAGATTAATTGACCAAGTAAGTGTAGGTTCATTTTGGGGTTCTTTATTGATCTATGTGTCTGTTTTTGTGCCAGTGCCACGCTTTTTTGATTACTATAGTTTTGTAGTATAGCTTGAAATCAGATAGAATATATCCAGCTTTGTTCTTCTTCCTGAAGAATTTTTTTGCTTATTCAAGCTCAGGACCACAAAATTTTCAGTAGATACACTTAAAAATTGTTGATGACCCCACAGAGTTTTCCATCATGTGAGTTCCACTGTCAATATTTTAGAAATTAAAAAAATTTATTAATTTAAAAACAGTAAATTTATTACATGTTAATAATAAAATACAACCCACTGTGTGTGCAGTGTCACCTGGCATTCTCCACATGACTTTGTGGGAAATGAGGTTCAGAGGACTAGCTTGAATGTTGATACCTCTGCCTACTGTTCTATCTGTGGCTTACCAACTGTCCTTTGTCTCTGCCTCAGGAGCCTCCTGTTTTCCGTGAGCATCTGTGACACCATGACATGCTAACTTATACCCTTCCAAGGAGGGAAAAACAGCTCTTCATAGTTATTGACATAACCTCTGACTGAGACTCAGCATGTTGTTTTAGTCACCGTCGTGTTTGACTCTTTTGTGACACCATCGACTGTGGCCTCCCAGGCTCTTCTATCCATGGGATTTCCCAGGCAAGAATACTGGAGTGGATTGCCATTTCCTTCTCCAGGTGATCTTCCTGACCCAGAGATTGAACCCATGTCTCCTGCATTGGCAGGACTAAGCAATCAGGAAAGCCTTGAGACTCAGCATACTTTCCATTTTAAAGTGGCAATAGACTTCACTGTATTCACAGTACCCATGACTTTTTAACCAAGAGAAAATACAGATACTTTGACAACATATCATAATGGTATCAAATGTCTCTAAGTAACATTTATGCATGACAACCCTTTGAAATCAAAGTACTTGATCTTGTTGATGCATTAAACAAGCACATATATTACTATATCATTTGTTATATATATTACTACACATTTAATATATTAACAGCTATATTTTAATATGATTGCTTTTTTTTAATTTTGCTTTCATGCATTTAACATTTTTATTCTGAGAATGGGTCCATAGGCTCCCAATTTAGGCACTCTGTTTATTGCCTGAGGCTCTGTATAGCACAGGAAAACCAGAAATAAAAAACATTTCAATTATGGGTCTTTGAATTTCCCAAGCCCCAGCACTGGGATGAAATGGAGGGATGCATGCTTGTTGAAAGAGATTTGGAAGAAATGCCTTGAAAGAAGTAAAGCCTTCTGTACCTGAACCTAGAAGGGAGCCTCAGGATTGGGGGGAGGGGATTGGACACAGGGGTGAGACTGATGAAGTCTGGATGGGGGTACAGAATCTGAAGGGTGGGTTGTACTTCCAGAGGCCATCAGCTTTCTCTTGACATCCAGGAGGCCTCATGGGGGCTTCTTCAGGCCCACAGCCCACGTGCTCTCCATCTGAGTGATCCTCAGAACTGCCTCACCTCAGTCTACCCTCTCAGAGACTGGCTAGGGCCCCCTTCCTCCACAGCCAGAAGCCCCCATGCTGTACCTTTTCAGCCACCAAATTGTGTTCAGTTCCCAACAACCTGCTTCTCCCTCTCTCGATAGCCCCGGATGCAAGCCTGTGAGTTGCAGGGTGGAGCTAAGCCCTTGGAGGGATGGTGCACTGTGGAACAGAAGGTCTCCTGACCTATATTTTAGGTCATCCCTATTTGGGTGAGGTGAAACAGAACCATCTTAAGATTTCCCTCTGGGTTAGAGAAAAACTCTATCATTCACAAGAGAGGAAAGAGTTGTGGAGGTGAGTAGTAATTTTCCCAAGAGTTACTATCTCCCTGTTTTTCTAGTCTATGAGCTGGGAAATGCAGAGTTGCCATTTTAGCCAGCCTGACGTGTCTGTGACCCGGATCCATGGTTGTGTGCAAGCACGTGATCTCCCTGCTTTGTTGGTGCTGATTTCAGCAGTGTGCTCCTACTGCTACGATAATGAGCCAGGGAAGCTTCGCAAGCTGGCCAGGAAGAGCAACCTTCATAAGAGAAAGGATAAATCGGGGCTGTGCTATGCTCAGTCACTCAGTGCATCTTACTCTGCGAATCCATGAACTATAGCTCTCCAGGCTCCTCTGTCCGTGGGGTTTCCTAGGCAAGAATATTGGAGTGGGTTGCCATTTCCTCCTCCAGGGGATCTTCCTGGACCAGGGTTTGAACACAAGTCTTTTGTGTCTCCTGCATTGGCACTGCACCACCTGAGTAGCAAATCAAGGCTACAGTTTGACGTTTGGAAAGGAATAGAGTCAAGAGACATGAAAGTTTGAAATAATGATGGGAGAAATACAGTAGTGGGGCCAGCTTAACCCAGAGGAGGAGAAGGGTCACATTTTAGAAGGCTCGAAAGTAACTTGTCCTACTCCCAACTGTCTCCCTGAAAAAGCCAAACTGTTCCAGACATCTAACTGCACCTTTTGTACTGTATCTCCTTGTGTGTTTACTTGGTCTTCTCTCCAGTGTGTATGTATTTATTTCTTGCTTTGTTTTTGTTTCTTTGTTTGCACCATGTAGCAAGCAGAATCCTAGTTCCCTGAGCAGTGATTGAACCAGTGCCCCATGCAGTGGAAGACACGGAGTCCCAGCCATTGGACCATCAAGGAAATTTCATATACGTGTGAAAGTGAAAGTGTTAGTCGCTCAGTTCGGTTCAGTTCAGTTAGCCGCTCAGTCGTGTCCGACTCTTTGCGACCCCATGAATTGCAGCATGCCAGGCCTCCCTGTCCATCACCAACTCCAGAGTTTACCTAAATTCATGTCCATCGAGTTGGTGATGCCATCCAGCCATCTCATCCTCTGTCGTCCCCTTCTCCTCCTGCCTTCAATCTTTCTCAGCATCAGGGTCTTTTCCAGTGAGTCAACTGTTCGCATGAGGTGGCCAAAGTATTGGAGTTTCAGCTTCAACATCAGTCCTTCCAATGAACACCCAGGGCTGATCTCCTTTAGGATGGACTGGTTGGATCTCCTTGCAGTCCAAGGGACTCCAACACCACAGTTCAAAAGCATCAATTCTTTGGTGCTCAGCTTTCTTCACAGTCCAACTGTCACATCCATACATGACCACTGGAAAAACCATAGCCTTGACTAGACAGACCTTTGTTGGCAAAGTAATGTCTCTGCTTTTTAATATGCTATCTAGGTTGGTCATAACTTTCCTTCCAATGAATAAGCATCTTTTAATTTCATGGCTGCAGTCACCATCTGCAGTGATTTTGGAGCCCCCAAAAATAAAGTCTGACACTGTTTCCACTGTTTCCCCATCTATTTGCCATGAAGTGATGGGACCAGATGCCATGATCTTAGTTTTCTGAATGTTGATCTTTAAGCCAACTTTTTGACTCTCCTCTTTCACTTTCATCAAGAGGCTCTTTAGTTCTTCTTTGCTTTCTGCCGTAAGGGTGGTGTCATCTGCATATCTGAGGTAAGATATTTCTCCTGGCAATCTTGATTCCAGCTTGTGCTTTTTCCAGCCTAGCATTTCTCATGATGTACTCTGCATATAAGTTAAATAAGCAGGATGACAATATACAGCCTTGACGTACTCCTCGCTCAGTCATGTCCAACTCTTTGCCACCCATGGACTGTAGCCCACCAGGTGCCTCTGTCCGTGGAATTCTCCAGGCAAGAATATTGGAGTGAGTTGCCATTCCTTTCTGCAGGGAATCTTCCCAACCAAGTGATTGAACCCGGGTCTCCTGCACTGCAGGCCGATTATTTAATGTCTGAGCCATGTATTTTTAAGCAAACTCACCAGAGATGAAAAATACGTATATCAAGACAGTAAGATGTGAAAATTGAGTTTTTAAAAAAGATCTTTTTCTTTTCCACCACCGAGTATCATTCACATATGGATGGAGCAGCTAGAAAGGTGCACATATGGCAAAGAAGGAAGTGGGGGAGAGAGTGAAGGGGGGTTGCTGAAGACGGGCTTGGAAATTGCCTAAGATTCCAGGACTAGTGATAAAGGGAAAAAATCACTGAGAATACTGACAACACCAAATGCTGGCAAGGATGTGGAGCAATAGGAACTCTCAGGCATTGCTGGAAGGAATGCAGAATGAAACAACCACTTGGAAGACAGTTTGGTGGTTTCTTACAAAACAATATATCCTTCCCATAGGATCCAGCCATCATGCTCCTTGGTATTTACTAAGAGAAGTTTAAAACTTATGATCACACAAAACTTGCACATGAATATTTATAGAAACTTTGTTCCTAATTGCTAAAACTTGGCAGCAACCAAGACGTCCTTCAATAGTGAAATAGTGAGTGGACAAGGAATTTCCTGGTGGTTCAGTGGTTAGGGCTCTGTGTGTCCACTGCAGAGGGCACAGGTTCTCTTCCTGGTGGGGGAACCAAGATCCCACAGGCTGTGTGGTGCAGCCAAACAGAAAGAAAACAGTAAGTAGACAAATAAACAGTGGTACATCCAGACAATGGAATATTATTCAGCACTAAAAGGTAATGAGCTATCATGCCATGGAAAGGCATGAAGGAAGCTTAAATGCCTATTGCTAAATGAAATAAGCCAGTCTAAAAAAGGTTACATACTGTATGATTCCAACTGTGTGACATTCTGTGCAGCTATGAAGACAGTAAAAAAAAAAAAAATCAGTGGTTGACAGGGATTGGGTTTGGGATAGGATTAATAGGTGGGAAACACAGGATTTTTAGGGTAGTGAAAATATTCTGTAATGGTGGATACATGTCATTACACATTTTTTTAAAAACCCATGGAATGTATAATACCCAGAGTGAACCCTAAGGTAAACTATGGACTTTAGACATGATGTGTCAATGTAGGTGCATCATTTGTAACAAATGTATCACACTGATGGGGCTTAACAGCCTCATAGTCTCCCCATAGAGGAGACTATGCATGAGTTGGGGGTGGGGGTGAGGAGGAAGTATATGGGAAACTTTGTTGTTGTTTAGTTGCTAAATTGTGACCCCATGCACTGTAGCCCACCAGGCTCATCTGTCCATGGAATTTTCCAGTCAAGAATACTGGAGTGAGTTATCCTTTCCTTCTCCAGGGGATCTCTAGGGATGGAACCCACGTCTCCTACACTGGCAGGTGGATTCTTTACTGCTAAGCCACCAGGAAAGCCCACAGGAAACTTTACCTTCTTCTCAATTTTACTGTGAACCTAAAACTGCTCTTTAAAACAAAGTCTTAAAAAGTGATTTAAAAATGGTAGATTGTATTCTTAAAGTTAAAATGTTACTTAATCATGCTTCATCTTGTATAAATTATTAATACACATTTGTATTAGTTTGTGAGCACTGCTGTAACAAAGTACTACAGACCAGGTGGCTTAAACAACAGAAGTTTATTTTGGAGGCTGGAAGTCTGAGCTCAAGGTGTCAGCAAGGTTGGTTTCCGTAGAAGCCCCTCTCCTTGGCTTATAGATGCTGTCGTCTCCCTATGTCCTCACACGATCTTCCCTCTGTACCCTGACCTCATCTCCTGTTTTTATAAGGACACCAGTGATACTGAATTAGGGCCCACCCAATAACCTGATTTTCTTAATCACCACTTTCAAGATTGTCTTCAAATATAGTCACATTCTGAAGTGCTTGGTGTGAGGACATGAACATAATGAATTCTGAGAGGATACAATTCAGACCATAGCATGTTTGTAAAATAAAGCTGTTTTGTTGCTTGTAAGCAGTTTTCTAAAAATGGTTGTGGCAACACATAGAATTAAATGGACACAATTCCTTCACTTCATACTAAAACAAGGAGTTGCTAGCTCTGCTCTTTTAAATAAATAGCAAAATTTTGAAAAGAACACAGACTTAGAAATCTGATAAATACCAGCACAAACATCTGTGATAATAGCTAACAATTCCCAGTGATTACTATCTGTCATACCTTGAGTTAAATTCTTATTTACTCCCTGCAACAATTCCGTGAAATTGATGCTATTGTTATTCTATGTTACAAATGAATGTAGGCTTGGAAGTGAAGTGACTGGCTCCAATCACAAAAGTGGGAGAGGGAAGGTTGAACCCCAGGTGCCCCAGGTTCCAGGAGCCAGGCTAGTGGCCATTATGCATTCCAGCTTGTGGTTCACACTCTGACGGTGCTCCCCGGTTCACAGACACCAGCAAGAGCCTTTCTGACCAAGGTCTCTTGGTGACCAGAAAGCATGAATTCAGGTCAGGTCTGTGCTTCCTAATACAAGCCTGGAGCACCATTCCACAGCATGATATTCTTTTCCTCTGTGCCAAAAAGTGGTGTTTTCATGAGGCAGAAATGAAGCTTTGATAGATCAATTTCTTGTATGGAACATTTCAGTACAATGAAATGCACAGACACTTCCTGGGTTGACAAAAGCGTTTAACTGTGTAACCACAAACCCTATTAAGATATAGAATATTACTGTCAAGACTTCCCTAGTTGTTCAGTGGTTAAGAATCCACCTTCCAACGCAGGGCACGGAGGTTTGATCCCTGACTGGGGAACTAAGATCCCACATGCTTCAGGGCAAATAAGCTGGCAGGCTCTCTGTAGCCTGAGCATCACAACTACAGAGCCTGTGTGCCACAACTAAAAAGAAACCCGTGTGTCACAATGAATAACCCTAGATCTGCAACTAAGACTCGACACAGCCAAATAAACAAAAAAAGGTATAGTACTCTCAAAAATAAATTCATAAATAAAGTTCTCTATAACTAAAAACTAACCATTCTCCCCATCAAAAGAAAGAAAGATACAGAATATTACTGCCACAGAAATTTCCCTCATGTAACCCCTGCCCATAGCAGTCAGGGAACCACAGCCCTTATTTTTTTGGCACTTGGGTTTCCCCCCGCCAGGGGCCTTTAATTCATTTGTCAATATCATCAAACTCCTTCAAAGTTTAGTGGTGCTGGGGATTGAGGAAAAAAGATAGAGACGGAAAACTGCACTTCTCAGTGTGTGTGGTTTGTTTGGTTTTTTTTTAATCTACAGAAGCTGATTATTCTGAGTACTTAAACTAACTTTACATAGAACAAAAGAGTCACCCCCAAGAAAACTACTAAACAGGGCAGAGTCAGCCACCATTAATTATCAGCCCTCTCCAAAACACCACCAGCCAGAGCAGGCTCTAGCCTTGCCCAGGACAGCCGGCAGCTCCTATCCTATCTCGCCTGCCTGTCTCCTTCATCAGGAGTAGCTTCTTACTCCCTGTAGCCTTGTGGTGCTAAGGAAAGCGTTACGGAGCCTGTCACCTGGGGTGCCTGTTTGAAAAGTCAATGTTGAGGTCAATCTTTAGGAATATTGATTTCATGGCTAGAGCGATGCCTAGAAAATCTAGATTTTAAATGAGAATCCTAGGTCACTACTGTATTCTTTGAGAAATGCCGCCTTGGGAGTGAAGGAGATGAAGTATGATGCAATTTTGACAACACTCAAGTCTGAGAGAATCTTCCACCCTGCCCGCTCACCATCACCACCACCCACCCACCCCCACCCCCCGCCCACACACATACAGAGTCAAGAGGTGTGTTAGTTTCCTGAGGCTGCCCTTGCAAATGACCACAAACTGGGTGGCTTAAAAAAAAAACAGAAACAGAGACTTAATTGGTGGTCCAGTGGTTAAGAATCCACCTTCCAATGTAGGGGACACTGGTTCGATCCCTGGTCAGGGTACTAAGATCCCACATGTTGAAACTAAGACCCAACACAGCCAAAAATAAAAAAGCAACTGTTAAAAAGGCTAATACAACAAGCAAGAACATATTGTCTCACAGTTCTGGAAGCTAGAGGTCTGAATTCAAGCTGTGGGCAGGGCTATGCTTTCTCTGAAGACTCTAAAAGAGGATCCTTCTTGCCTCTTCTAGCTTCTGCTGGCTATTGGCAGTCCGTGGTGTTCCCTGTCTTATAGCCACACTACATCAAATCTCTGTCTCTGTCTTCACATGGCTTTCTTCTCCTCTCATAGGGATGCCAGTGGGTGGATCTAGGGCCCAGCCTAATCCAGAATGACCTCATGTTAACTTACGTCTTCGTTACCTCTGCAAAGACCCTATTTCCAAATAAGGTCACATTCACAAGTATTGGAGGTTAGGACTTGAACATATCTTTTTCGAGGACACAGTTCACCCCATTACAGGTTCTGTCCTCTGCTACTCAAAGTATGATCCTCAGACCAGCAGAACCAGTCTCACTTAGGAGCTGCTGGGAACGCAGAATCTTGGGCTCTACCCAAGACCTACTCAATCATAAACTGCATTTTTAACAAGATGTCCAGGTAATCAATCTACACACTAAAGTTTGAGAAGCTCTGTGTTACAGGTCCAAATAGTTTGAAGTAAAAAATGACAGATGTTCTTTTCACATCTAACTCTGGGAAATAAGGGTGAAATTCCCAGCTAGATTCCATTTATCTTGTTGGAATCATCTCTTTAACTCCATAGCAGTACACTCTTGAGAATTTGCTCTGTGGTTTGTTTTGCAGATGGCAAAGGCTAATTCTTGTCCTCTGTTACCTATTCTCTTCTTTCCAGCAACCTGGAATTTCAGTGGGACTTATGACCACCTAGAATATACTTTACATTTTCCCAACTTCCCTGGAAGCAAAGCCTACCTGTGTGGCTCAGCTATAGCTACTGTAATGTAAGGAGAAGTGCTCTATATAGTTCCTGGGACATATTCTCAAAAAGAGGGTATATATACTCTATTTCCTCTTTCCTCCATCCAAATGAAGCAGAATAAAGGAGATAAATATCAAAGTAGGAATCAGTGATATAGAAACAAAACAACAGACAAAATTAATGGAAACCTGATTTTTGAGAAGATTGAAAACATTGACAATCTTCTAGACAGACTGATCAAGTAAAGAAGAAAAGACACAAATTATTAATGCCAGGAATGAGATGAGTGACAGCTACAGATGCTAAAAGGATAAGGGAATAATATAAATAATGCCAATACATTCAACAATTTAGGTGAAATGGGCAAATTCCTAAGGGATATCAACTCTAGACATAGCCCTGACTCACTGAAGAAAAGCATGCATAGCCAGAGTAACCCTATGTTTATGGAAAAAATTGAATTTGTAATTAAAAACCGTCTCATAAAGACAACTTCAAGCTGGTATGGTCTGAATGTTTGTGTCCCTCCAAAACTTGTATGTTGAAGCTTAGCCCCTGAGGTAATGATATTAAGAGATGGGGGCCTTTGGGGTGATTAGATCATGAGGTGGTGCCCTCACGAGTGGGATTAGTGCCCTTATAAAAGTAGTCTGAGAAAGCTCCCTTGCTTCTTCCACCAGGTGAGGATAAAATGAGAAGTCCGCACTCGGCACCAGGAAGAGGGCCCTCACCTGAACATGACCATGAGGGCAACTCAGTCTTGGACTTCCAGACTCCAGAACTATGAGAGAGAAATTTCTGTTGGTTATAAGCCACCTAGTGTATGTTATTTTGTTACGATTGGGGGGGATTACCTTCAGGTCCCTGTCCCGGGCGCCACTTGCCGGAGTCCTGCTCCAGCTGGTCCAGGGGTTCCCTCAGGAAGGACGGCATCGGCGATGCGAATGAGAAGACACAGCGAGTCTTAGCATCTCCAAGTGTCTCCTGACTTTATTGTTTTCAAGACAGCTTTTATATTTTTAGTGGTACATAGAAACAAATGTAAAGTGTAAAGTCATGCCAAATCAGATCAATGGGTCAGCAGTTTTCGATCCTTATCGGAACCAGGACACTGTTTATGTTTCTTAGTTACAAAAAAGTTTAAAGTTGTTTACATCATCTTCTAGCCTGGAGGCCTGCTAACATCTTGTGACTTCTTTATTGATAAGGGTTGATCAGCCAGAACACTTTTGTATCAGGCACAGAAAGTACCAGGGTTACATTTTTTAAAGAATACAGGCACAGCAGATTATGACCAAGAAAGAATTCATAAACTCGGAGTTTCAAAGTAAAACCTGTTTTCTGTAATCTATCTTACGCCTTGAGCCTAACAGAAAAGAATGTGGTCCCATAAAGTCATGGTACAGCAAGCTGAAACAATGTAGCACAAAGGTCAGTGCCTAGCAAAATCACCAGCTGAATTAACAAACGTCTTATTATTTGTATTAAAGCTAAACTTTTATTTATATAAATCTCTATTATGTTTTCATTATATAGGCTAAATACATTAAGAGCAAAAACATAGTGAGTAAATATAGACTAAGTAACAGTTTCATAAACTAATATTTCTTATGTTTTCTAATAAGCCCTTTTTTCTAGGAAGGGCTCTGTGCCCATTGGGGTTTTCTGTGTGGAGGCTCTCAATGTTGTTTATTGTTAAGGAGCAGTCAAGCACATTAGCTCCAAAGGCATAGGTACATTTATTAAGCAAACCAATATGCTAGCAAGAGGAATTTAGATTAGTATACCTTATATCTTAGATAATTTTATTAGGGTGTTACCGTTCAAGGGCCTTGTTGATTGAGGTTTCAGAAAGATCTATTTTAGAAGAGAATCAGGAAAGGCCTTTTGTCTAAGTCACAGAAAATAAGAAGAGGTTTATTATAACAAATGTCAGAAAGACAGACGTCATCTTTAAGGTGAGCGCTGAGGCAGCCTTCCGAGAATCCCTGAGGCCTGAGAAGCCGTGCTCGATCAGTCCTTCTCCTCATGACTCTGTCATGGGTGGGATCTTGTGAGCTGGCTCCCGGCACTTCAAGCTGCTATGGTCTGAATGTTTGTGTCCTCCAAAACTTGTATGTTGAAGCTTAGCCCCTGAGGTAATGATATTAAGAGACGGGGGCCTTTGGGTGATTAGATCATGAGGTGGTGCCCTCACGAGTGGGATTAGTGCCCTTATAAAAGTAGTCTGAGAAAGCTCCCTTGCTTCTTCCCCCAGGTGAGGATAAAATGAGAAGTCCGCACTTGGCACCAGGAAGAGGGCCCTCACCTGAACATGACCATGAGGGCAACTCAGTCTTGGACTTCCAGACTTCAGAACTATGAGAGAGAAATTTCTGTTGGTTAGAAGCCACCTAATCTATGTTATTTTGTTATAGAAGCCTGAACAGACTAAGATACAAGCCCAATGGCCTTACTGGGGACTTTTAAAAAAGCATTTAAGGGAAAAATAATGACAATACTATACAAACTCTTCCCTAAAAATTGAAGAGGAAGAATAAGCAATACTTTCTAACTCATTGTACAAGGCCAATGTCACCCTGATACTGACGCCATCAAAGGTAATACAAGAAAAGAAAACTACAGATCAATATCCTTCATGAATGTAGGCGCAAAAATTCTAATATTTTAACAAGTTGAATCTAACAATATATTGACAGGATAATACAACAAGACCAAGTAGGGTTTATCCCAGGAATCCAGAGTCATTCTTAACATTTGAAAATCAATTTTCAGTGGTAAAGAAAACTGATTTTACCTGGTGGCTCAGGGTTAAGAATCTGCCTGCCAATGCAGAAGACACAGATTTGATCCCTGATCCAGGAAGATCCCACATGCAGTGGGCCAACTAAGTCCTCGAGAGGCAACTACTGAAGCCTGAGAACTCCAGAGCCCGTGCTCTGCAATAAGAGAAGACATCACACTGAGAAATCAACTAGAGAATCGCCACAGCTCGCTGCCAACTAGAGAAAGCCCACGAGCAGCAACAAGCACCCAGTGGAGCCAAATAAATACATAAATCTTTTTAAAAAAGAAAATCACTTATTCTTAATATAATTCACTGTACTAGCTAAAAAGCAAAAATAAATCATATGATCACCTCAATAGATGGAGAAAAAGTATTTGACAAAATCCAACGTACATTTCTTATAAAAATTCTCAGCAAATGAAGAGTAAAAGAGCACTTCTTCCGTCGAATACCGGGCATCTGCCGAAAACCTGCCTGACATCAGTAATGGTGAAAGATTGAATAGGACAGAGATGTCTCACCACTTTTATTTAACATTGTACTAGGGGTATACAATTGGACAAGAAAAATAAATAAAATGCATCCAGACTAGAAAAGAACAAGTAAAATTGTCTTTATTTCCAAACATGTGCATCTATCAGAGCATTCCATCAGAAAATCAGATGGAATTTGAACAAAGAAGCAAATAAAAAACTACTAAAACCAAGAATTTGGCCATTTCTTAAAACGTTAAACATATATCTACAATATAATCTAGCCATTCTACTCCTAGATATTTAACTCCTTAGAAGGAAATATTTATCCATACAAAGACTTGTACATAAATGTTCACAGCTGCTGTATTTTGTAATAGCCCAAAACGGGAAACTACCTCCATCAGTGGTTAAATGAATAAGAAAGAATAATATATTTACCTAGTAGAATAATACTCAGCATTAAAAAGAAATGAACTATTGACACATGCAATATGGATGAATCTCAAAATAGTTTTTCTGAGTTAAGAAAAACCAGACAAAAAGAGTACTAAATATTATATGACCCCACATGTATTTTAAAAGTCTACATTTTTAGAATGTAATTGTAGAAAGGTGATCAAAAGGTACAAACTTTCAGTTATAAGATAAATAATTACCAAGGATGTAATGTACAGTATGACTGTAGTTAACATTGCTCTGTAATATATAGAAAAGCTTCTAGGAAAGTAAATTCTAAGAGCTCTCATTTCATCAAAGTAAAAAAATCTGTTTCTTTTTTGGTTTCTCTTTTTATTGTAATATATCTATGTGGAATGATGGATGTTAACTAAACTTAAAGTGGTAATCATTTCACAATATATGTAAATGAAACAATTACACTGTACACCTTGATGAAATAAAATTTAGATTTTAAGACAGGACAAAATTATCTAAAAATTAAATATAAAATTCTCTCCGGGTGTGTGTTTGTGTCTCCTCCCTCCCTAATGTGCAGCGTGTATCTGCACTTCACATTAACCAGGGAGAGCCTGCTCAACTGTAAAGATCATTTTTTTTTTACTTTCTTCAATTTCTTGAAGAATAGTGTTCTTTCCCAGCTCTGTGTAGGATCATGGTGACTTGCTGCTTGTTTTATAGGTGCTTACCTGGACTATGTATCCTTGGTGAACTTCATATAAAATATCAGAATGTCATTTTTTATTGGAATATAATTGCTTTACAATGTTGTGTTAGTCTCTGCTGTACAATGAAGTGAATCAGCAATATGTACACATACATCTCCTCCCTTTGGGACCTCCCTCCATCCTCAGTATGTCATTTTGACGTGTGATCCTTTGTCTGGAAAATGCATTCAACACCTAACAGGAGGAACAGTTCTCAGAGCTTTCTGAGACTCTACTTTCCAGGTTACAATCCTCAGTTTGGTTCAAATAAAATTCCATTTCTTCCTCTTAACTTGATAGTTAATTTAATTTTCATCGACAACCTTAAATTTATACAGTGATATATATCAACTCTAAATCATTAGAACTGGAGATGGGGGAGGGAGTCTAGAAAATGCAGTCTAATTTATAGGCAAAAGCACATCAGTGGTTGCTTGGGGTTGAAGAGTGGGTGAGGAGGGTCAGGAGAGTCTCTTAAACATTCAGGTGAAAATTAAATTAGATTAAAAATCAAATACTGGAGCGAACTAAGGCAAAGTCCTAGAGGACATTCAGAGATGTGATTACAGGTAATGCCATTCAAGGAAAAGGTTTGCCTTTCTGAGCATTTTCTCATCCTGACATGTTTATTAAGGAGGATGCTAAAAGCTAAGGCAATTATAGTAATAATAATTATGGGTGTGTTTGTTACAAGCAGATAATTTGTGGACAAAAGTGGAAAATGAAAAATGAAGTCTCTCCTTCATGAGTTTATTCCTAAAATAAAATTCTACCTTATTAAAGTGGAAGCACATATTTTGGAAAGTAAACTAGTAATCTTCGCTTTGTGGCATATGTATCTTCTAGGAGATGTTTAATAAAAACAAAGACTTCCCTGGTGATCCATGCTTCCACTGCAGGGGGCATAAGTTTGATTCCTGGTCGGGGAACTAAGATGCCTAAAGCTGTGTGGTATGGCCAAAAATTAAAAAAAAATTTTTTGGACACATTTTTTTAAATTAAAAAAATACAAAGATAATTCTCGTAAATTCCTCGTAATTATAATGCATCTTAATGAAAAATTAGAACTTAAACATTCAAATATTTTAAGTATCTATTTCAAAAGAGAGATGTGATTAGGCCATCTGTGTCTAATATTGGTGCTCATTGGGGTTGGTTCCTACTTTCTCACAAATACTGCATGATAGAGCCTTATTCTTCTTGATGGTCACATTTTAAAGGAAGGGCTCCCTTTGAGAAAGACATTCCTGGGTTGTAGAAGATACATATACTTCTCAAAGGGATGGGAGGAAGGACTTACAATTGCAAGTTTTCTAAAGTAAATACTCTAAGAAAAGGGAGGTCAAGGGGCTCATCGGATCTTGGCTGGAACAAATAGTAAATTAGTTTGGCAGCCTGAGTTTTCCCAAGCAGGAAATTAGAGGGGCTGGGTCAACCCAGGGACACAGCCGCAGGCCACTAGGGCCACGTTAGAGTTTGGTCATGTCCCTTTGTGTTGGGAATTGGATGGAGTCTTTCATGTTGAAAGTTTTGCAATTCTCAACACAAATGTCAATTATACACTTTAAATGTGTACAGTGTATTGTCTGCCAATTATACCTCAATAGGACTGCCTTAAAAAAGAAAGTACCATTATAAATCAACTCTACTTCAATGAAAAGAAAGAAAAAAAGTCTTCTTGTTGACTGAGATCTCAGATGGAGGAGGAAACCAGAAATTCGGCATCTTTATTCTATTTTTTAATTTAAAAAATTTTTTGGCTGCACTGTGGACTTCCCTGGTGGCTCAGACGGTAAAGCGTCTGCTTACAATGAAGGAGACCCGGGTTCAATCCCTGGGTCGGGAAGATCTCCTGGAGAAGGAAATGGCAACCCACTCCAGTATTCTTGCCTGGAGAATCCCATGGACAGAGGAGCCTGGTGGGCTGCAGTCCATGGGGCTGCAAAGAGTTGGACATGACTGAGCAACTTCACTTTCATTTTGTGTCTTTGTTGCTGTGCCCAGGCTTTGTCTAATTTTGGTGTGTGAGCTTCTTTTTATGGTGGCTTTTCTTATTGTGGTGTACAGGCTCTAGGCATTCAGGCTTCAGTAGTTGTGGCACATGGACTCAATAGTTGTGGCACATGGGCTTAGTTGCTTTGAGATATGTGGAATCTTCCTGGACCAGGGATTGAACCTGTGACAGACCTGTGGATTGGCAGGTGGTCTCATCCATTGTGCTACCAGGGAAGTCCCAGCTTCTTTCTTGATAAAGAGTTTCTTGGCTTTGGGACCAGATGTGACCACAGCATGGTGTTAAACAATATGTTGCTCAGACACAACCTTTTCTAACATTCTCAGAAATAACTTAGTGTCTTTTGAGGTTAGCATAAACTGTACTTTAAGAAGTGGCATAAGTGCTTTTCAATTTTATTTTTTGAATCATTCACGTGAATCACACATTAAATATGAATACAGTGAAAAGTACCCCATGTTGCTCTTCATCCAACCAGCTCCCAACCTGCAAGAAGGTAATAACTGTCATTTGTTTCTTGTATATCCTTCTAGGGTCTTTTACACACATGCTTTATTCTATTTTGTACCATTGATCACTTTGTCTACCATTATGCCAGTATCACAATGTTCTAAACAGTATAGCTTTATAATATTTCTTGAAATCATGTACTGTTAGTTTCTTCTTTACCAGACTTGTTTTGGCTTTTCCAGAATCCTTGCATCTCCATTTAAATTTTAGAATCAATTTAGAATTAGGAAAAAAGCATGCTGAGATTTGGATTGGAATTGCATTGAATAAACACACACACACACACACACACACACACACACTTGCTTCTCTATACACCACATGAAGAATGGTACTCATATGAGTCATAGAAATTATTTTAAGTTAAATTCAAAAGATAGCAAAAGATAATACATTCATACTATACCAAACTCCAAATACAGCGAAAAGTATGTCCTATCACCCTCACCCTCACCCCAACTCCTAGTTATACAGTTTTTGTCCCTAAAGGAACTCTCTGTTACCAGTTTCTTGGGAATGCTTCTGTGCTTATTCTCTCCATATTTGCATCCTCTTCATCCTTATCCCCCACCCCTTCAGCACAAATGGGAACACAGCAAACACACTGTCCTGCTCCTCGCTTTTATCGGTGTCCAGGGTGTTCTGGGCTTGTTCCCTGTCAGCGCATATGGCTCTGCTCCATTCTTTTTAATGGCTGCATAGTCCTGACCTCAGAGCTTCAAAGCCACGCATTTATGTGATTCATCCTTCGTTTGCTTAGCTCTGGAGTTTGTGATGACCCTGGCCAAATATCAGCTCAGTGTCACTATTCTATTACACCCCATTTTCTTGTTGACTTGTGGGTCCAAGAGATCATGAACTTACTGAGGGCAGGAACGCCAATCTCCATCACTGTGCCCCCCACCACGGCAATGTTCTGCAAATTGCAGATACAAAGACAGAGCACACCGCAAGGTTGACATCCAACCAGCGTCAGCTCTGCAGAACTGAGCAACAAGTACTCAGCAATAGTCAACATCCTTTCAATTAGTGGGAAGTTGGTATCTTATCGACAAACTCCGCATACTTGAAAGGTTGCTCTGAGGTCTGTGCTAACACCCGCTCTGTTTGGGGGTTTATTGACATGGGGTGTTTGTCTTCTAGAATTTCCTCATAGCATCCTTTAGAAAGGAATTTGAAAGTTGTGGAAAAATCACTATGGGCAGCCACCAACAGGGCAAAAAGCCAGCTGTAGTTATTCACGGTCTTTTTAACAATCAAGTCATGTTTGCGCTGGGGTTAGGGAGGAGAGTAAACAGGCTTGTGTGAAGCATTTTCTATAGCAGAGCTCAATTGACCTGACACAGAAGACTGGGTCACTTCTCCACCTGAGCCCCTTCTCGGGGAGTGTGTGCCTTTGTTGGGAGCCAGCTGGGCCCCTAAACACTGGCAGTGTGCCTTTGGGCAGAGTGATGGAGCAGCTGCTCATTCATAAAGAAAACTGGCTCTTTTCATGACAACCAATGTTAACTTGACTCTGTTGAGATATCTGAGTGGCCTGTGGTTCTCCTGGCCTGGCTGCCATCATGACTGTGGCTTTTAATTGAAACAGACACAACTTGGGTCAGCTTCGCACTGGAGTTGGGACCCTGGAAGCTAAGGAACCTATGAGTGAGGCAAGGTGGTTTTATAAGTCTCTTTTAAAATGATTTTGAAACTGATACTGTGTGGTTCTGTAATTTCTGTGCTGTGCTTAGTTGCTCAGTTGTGTCCAACTCGTTGCAACCCCACAGACAGTAGCCTTCCAGGTTCCTCTGTCCATGAGAATTCTCCCGGCAAGAATACTGGAGTGGGTTGCCATCCTCTCTTCCAGGGGATCTTCCCAACCCAGGGAGCAAACCCAGGGCTCCAGCATTGCAGGCTGATTCTTTACCGACTGAGCCACCAAGGAAGCCCAGGAATACTCAAATGGGTAGCCTATCCCTTCTCCAGGGGATCTTCCCAACCCAGGAATTGAACCAGGGTCTCCTGCCTTGCAGGAGGATTCGTTACCAGCTGAGATCTAGCCTGGAGCAAAGAGCTGAGTTCAGTTTGTCACTTATTTTCTTGGTGGTAAGCTTTATATGTTGTTTAGCTCTTACCTTTATTTTACTACTTCATTAAGTAGCTGTCACAATAACAGGGACCATTTCCTTCATATTTGGAGTCTTGTTTTTACTTGATACCTCTAGACACATGTCCACTTAGAGATAAGAGCTTTGAGAATTTTAAAGTATGGACTGTGTTTTGCCCTTCAAACAACACTGACATATTTCAACATTGGTAATCACTGAGATTTGGCAAAATTATTTTCAACAGTCATCACAATATCTACAATATTTATAAATTCATAAGCATAAATGGAAGTCACAACAATTTATTGACAGTGTCCTATAAACCATTAATGCATCATGAATATAAAACAAATTATTAGCATTCGTGAACAGTACTTGAACCTGTTGAATTTTTCATGACGTTCAACATTCAGCCCCCTACACATAGAGGAGAGCAGTTTTGCTATAGAAGATTTTGCTCTAGCTGGGGATTCAGGCTACTAAAGAATTTCAGTTTAGGCCTAGTGGATCCACCTCTTCTTGGTTATTGTAAAGTCCACAAGATTCTGTTTCCTTGATGTGCTAGACATTTATCTTGCTACATCTCCATCAAGGGGACCCAAGAGAAACTCCCTGGGAATAAAACTACAACTTCTTCATGGTAATGATGAAGATGAGGATGCTTACAGTGATGCTGGAATTGGGAGATGGCCCTAGAGTGAAGTTCATGGCAAGGGTGACAAGCCACAGCAAATTTATGGAACATGTATGCACTTACTTAGTGCTGCAGGCTGAGTTGAGTCCCCCTCCAACTTCATGAAGCTCTAACTCCCAATGAAAGAAGTTAAGAGATACTTGAAGTAACAGGCAAGTGTGGTCTTGAAGTACAAAATGAAGCAAGGAAAAACCTCACAGAGTTTTGCCAAGGTAACGCACTGGTCATAGCAAACACCCTCTTCCAAAAACACAAGAGATGACTCTACACTGAACATTAGCAGATGGTCAATACCAAAATCAGATTGATTATATCTTTTGCAGCTGAAAATGGATAAACTCTATACAGACAGCAAAAATAAGACCAGGAGATGACTGTGGCTCACATCATGAGCTCCTTATTGCAAAATTCAGACTTAAACTGTAGAAAGTAGGAAAAACCACTAAGCCATTCAGGTATGACCTAAATCAAATCCCTTATGATTATACAGTGGAAGTGACATGTAGATTCAAGAGATTAGATCTGACAGAGTGCCTGAAGAACTGCAGACAGAGGTTTGTAACATTGCATAGGAGGTGGTGATCAAAACCATCTTCAAGAAAAACAAACGCAAAAAGGGAGAATGATTGTCGAGGAGGGCTTACAAATAGCTGAGAAAAGCAGAGAAGTGAAATGGCAAAGAAGAAAAGGAAAGATAGATCCATCTGAATGCAGAGTTCCAAAGAATAGCAAGTAGAGATAAGAAAGCCTTGTTAAGTGAACAATGAAAAGAAACAGAGGAAAACAACAGAATGGGAAAGACTAGAGATCTCTTCAAGAAAATTAGAGCTACCAAGGGAACATTTCATGCAAAGATGGGCTCAATTAAGGACAGAAATGGTATGGACCTAACAGAAGCAGAAGATATTAAGAAGAGGTGGCAAGAATACACAGAAGAACTGTACAAAAAAGATCTTCACGACCCAGATAACCACGATGCTGTGTTCACTCACTTAGAGCTGGACATCCTGAAGTGTGAAGTCAAGTTGGTCTTAGGAAGCATCACTACGAGCAAAGCTAGTGGAGGTGATGGAATTCCAGTTGAGCTATTTCAAATCCTAAAAGATGATGCTGTGAAAGTGCTGCACTCAATATGTCAGCAAATTTGGAAAACTCAGCAGTGGCCACAGGACTGGAAAAGGTCAGTTTTCATTCCAATCTCAGAGAAAGGCAATGACAAAGAATGTTCAAATTACCACACAATTGCACTCATTTCACATGCTAGCAAGATAATACTCAAAATCCTTCAAGCTTGGCTTCAACAGTAGATGAATGGAGAACTTCCAGATGTGCAAGCTGGATTTAGAAAAGGCAGAGGAACCAGAGATCAAATTGCCAACACCTGTTGGGTCATAGAAAAAGCAAGAGTATTCCAGAAAACATCTACTTCTTCACTGACTACACTAAAGCCTCTGACTGTGTGGATCATAACAAACTCGAAAATTCTTAAAGAGATGGGAACACCAGACCAACTTACCTGCCTCCTGAGAAATCTGTATGCAGGTCAAGAAGCAACAGAACTGTACACGGAAAAACAGTCTGGTTAAAAAATGGGAAAAGAGTATGTCAAGGTTGTATATTGTCACCCTGCTTATTTAACTCTATGCAGAGTACAGCGTGTGAAATGCTGGGCTGGATGAACCTCAAGCTGGAATTACGATTGCTGGGGAAAATATCAATGACCTCAGATATGCAGATGACACCACCCAAAAGTGAAAAAGAACTAAAGAGCCTCTTGATGAAGGTGAAAGAGGAAAGTGAAAAAACTGGCCTGAAACTCAACATTCAAAAAACTAAGATCATGGCATCTAGTCCCATCACTTCATGGCAAAAAGATGGGGAAGCAATGGAAAAAGTGACAGACTTTATTTTCTTGGACTCCAAAATCACTGCAGATGGTGATTGCAGCCATGAGATTAAAAGACTCTTGCTCCTTAGAAGAAAAGCTATGACAAACCCAGACAGTGTATTAAAAATCAGAGACATCATTTTGCTGACAAAGGCCTGTATAGTCAAAGCTATGTTTTTTCTAATAGTCATGTACTATTGATGTACATGTGAGATCTGTACATGTGAGAGGATGTGCAAGCTGGATCATAAAGAATGCTGAGTGCTGAAGAATTGATGCTTTTGAACTGTGGTGCTGGAGAAGACTCTTGAGAGTCCCTCGGACTGCAAGGGGATCAAACCAGTCAATCCTCAAGGAAACCAACCCCGAATATTCATTGGAAGGACTGATGCTGAAGCTGAAGCTCCAGTACTTTGACCACCTGATGCGAAGAGCTGACTCATTGAAAAGACCCTGATACTGGGCAAGATTGAGGGCAACAGGAGAAGGGGGTGACAGAGGACGAGATGATTAGATGGCATCACTGACTCAATGGACATGAGTTTGAGCAATCTCAGGGAGATGGTGTAGGACAGGGAGACCTAGTGCAAAGAGTCAGACATGACTGAGCGACTAAGCTCAGCACAGACATATCTCCAAAGAAGAAAACACAAACGGCCAAAAAATGCATGAAAATATGCTCAACATCGTCAAACATCAGAGACATGCAAATCAAAACCACACTGACATGTCACCTGATACCTGATAGTAGGATAGTTACTATTAAAACAGAATGAAACAGAAAATAACAGGTGTTAATGGGATGTGATAAAATTGCAACACTTGCACACTGTTGATGGGAATATAAAATGGTATGGCTGCTGCAGAAAACAGTAGGAGTTTCCGCACAAAACTAAAAATAGCACTGCCGTATGATCCAGCGATCCCTCTCCTGGGTATATAGCCGAAGGAATTGGGAGCAAGGTGCACTCATATTCATAGCAGCTCTATTCACAACAGCGAAGACCTAGAAGCAACCCAAGGGTCCATCGATGGATGAATAGATGGACAAAATGCAGTACGTACCTGCAACACGGTATTATTCAGCCTCAAAAAGGAAGAAATCTTGGCACATGCTACAAGACAGATGAGCTTTTAGGACATTATGCTAAGTGAAATGAGCCAATCGTGAAAAGACAAATACTGTACGGTTCCACTTGTTTGGATCTAACGTAGTCAAATTCAAAGAAACAGAAAGTATAATGGTGGATATCTGGCTGGGGGAGGGGGAAACAGGAGTTGCTGTTTACTGGGTACAAGATTTCAGTTACACAAAATGAGAAAGTTTTGGAGATCTGGTTTACAACAACGTGAATATGCACTTAACACTACTGAACTGTACACTTTAAAATGGTTAGGATGGTACATTTTATGTATGTGTTTACCACAATAAAAAATATACTTATTCCTGGATTGATGAGTATAAGAACAGCTACCAAGGTACTGTGCAAAGGGCTCAGCATACAGAATCTCATTTAAGATTTTGTAGTTTCTGTGTGGGAGATAATAATAACCCCACTTGCTGAGGGTTTTATATAGATTGGCATTATTGTTTTATATGTGTCAACTCCTGTAATCTTCACCATAAAACTAAGAGGTTGTAACTTTCATTTTGCAAATGAGGAAACAGGCACAGGGAAACTGAGTCACTCAGTCAAGGACACACAGATGGTAAAGGGCTGAGCAAGGGTTTGGGTTCAGGCTTCTCCTGTTACTTAATTCCTTTCATAGTTAACATGCTCAGGGGATCTCCCCGACACAGGGATTGAACCCCTGTCTCCTGCATCTCTTGCATTGCAGATGACTTCCTTACCCACTGAGCCATCAGGGAAGCCCAAAAGAGAGATGCCGTAATTTGGCCAATGTCATTTAGTTGTAGTGAGAGCTCTGGGATTCAAATCCAGGATTTTAAACCCAAAGCAGTTCACAATCACACTGGTGTTTGCTTTTAACCAGTTGGGTCACATTTTGGTGTTTCTTCTCTTTCTTAAGAGAAAAAATTTGACAAAACATACATTTTTAAGAGGTTGTTAGGGTGCATATAAAGAGATGTTTGGTTTAGTTGTTTTTTTTCCAGGCTTTGAGTTTGTGCATTAATTTTTATTCCTTTTTCTTCCAATGATGAATTTACCTCATGCTTGTTATAAAAGGTTCAATCAGTACTGGAGTCTACAGAATGAGATTTCTAGCTATCTTGCACACTCCTCCAAATACCAGTTCTCAAGTGAAATCACATAAACTCTTGTTGTTTCAGATATTCTCTCTTCTATTTTCTATATATGTAACTAGAATAGGTTTAAATTTTAAGTATATGGTTTTAAGGTTTTTAATTTTTAGTTTGACAGAGAATTAAAACAAAAAATAAAAAGTAAATATTAATCTACTACAGCACAACTTTAAACAATTTTAAAATGTTATACTTCAAAGTCTTCTTTCTTTCCAAGCAATACCTTGCCCTCAAGGTAACTGTTCTTTAAATTCTGTGTACTTTATTCCTAAATTTTACTCACATGTATAGTGTCAGTTATATGTTTATTTCTGTATCATCTAATCATAAAACTTTATATTGATGAAATATAAGTATGTTATATATTTTTATCTTCAACTTACATTTTGCACTTTATGTATTATATAGATATTTTTTAGGTTGGTACATTTAGATTGATTTTTTTTTTATAAAACTACTTTAAAATAAATCCATAATATCATGTTATTTTACCCCTTACATACTTCAATATGCATCTTAAAAATTTAAAGCATTTTTCTATTAAAAAGCACTTCTAACAAAATAAGTGATAATTCCTTGATATCAGGTGATATCTAGTCTATATTCAAATTTCATTAATTGCATAAAAACTCAGGGATTACATTAAAAATGTATTTTTATGCTTGATTGAGTCAGGATCCAAATAAGGTCCACATGTAGCATTTGGTGGTTATATTTCTGAATCTGTAGCAACTAATTCACCCCCACCCTTTTTTAATACAAGCTTTTGTCCCACAGAATTTTCCATGACTTATCTGTTTGTTTTTTCAGGGTGTCAACTTTTATTTCACCCTTGTATCTCCTCAGCACTGAAAGCTATATTTAAAAAGTGATTAGGTTCAGGTTCAGTGTTTAAGATATGAATAGTTCATATTTGGTGCTGTGACATCATAATTTCATCCCAACAAAAACACAGTAGTGTTCCACTTTTAGTGATGCTAAGACTGGCCAATGGGCCCAAGAGCTGAACAGATTTGAAGATATAAACTCTTTGTTCTTCTCTGACCCTTAAGTTTTGGGTTTCCTTCTGGCTTCCTGAGCATTGAATCCATGATTGTTGAAAGGCTCAGTTGAGAGATAAAAGGTCTTTCTGAATTTCAAAAATCATCTCTTGAAATATCAAGAATCAAGACTTGGTCGACTCAAATCACTTTAGCCATTGAGAGGATATGGAAAGAATACCACGTGAAGCCAGGCTCACCTGGCAAGAATGGGGAAAGCCTTTTTGATGAGGGAAGGAGTGAGTAGATGGCTGTGTACTGGTGGAGGTGAGTAGGAGGGGGTGGGATGAGGTTGAGGAGGTGGGAAATAGAAAAATCAAGTAGATCTGTGTCAATCTGAAACCTTTTTGGTTAGTGCTCTCTTGAGAATCCCTTGGACTGCAAGGAGATCCAACCAGTCCATTCTAAAGGAGGTCAGTCCTGGGTGTTCATTGGAAGGACTGATGTTGAAGCTAAAACTCCAATACTTTGGCCACCTCATGCGAAGAACTGACTCATTTGAAAAGACCCTGATGCTGGGAAAGATTGAAGGTGGGAGGAGAAGGGGACGACAGAGGATGAGATGGTTGGATGGCATCACCGATTCAATGGACATGAGTTTGAGTAAATTCTGGGAGTTGGTGATGGACAGGGGGGCCTGATGTGCTGTAGTCCATGGGGTCGCAAAGAGTCAGACATGACTGAGCAACTGAACTGAACTGAACTGAACTCTCCCCACCAGGTGTCACCTAAAGATGCTTCAGACTCAGCACTCCACATGGTACATATTCAGCACAGATATGGGAGGTTTCTATTGAGATAGCGTTCGGCTTCTGCAGTTCATGACTAGAGTGGATCCTATACTGAAGGCTGGGAGGTAGGGAATGGAGGTTAAATTAAGCTATTAATACTTTTGGTTAATAGGAACCCTTCCATTGGCTTCTTGGGCTTGGGAAGCCCAGTATTCTCTGGCTTTCCTTGTGGCTCAGCTGGCAAACAATCTGCCTGCAATGTGGGAGACCTGGGTTTGATCCCTGGATTGGGAAGATCCCCTGGAAAAAGGAAAGGCTATCCACTCCAGTATTCTGGCCTGGAGACTTCCATGGACTGTATAGTCCATAGGGTCACAAAGAGTCGAAGACGACTGACAACTTTCACTTTCACTTTTCCATGGCTTCTGGTCTTTCAGATATGACTCCTGTAGCTTTGGTAACTTCCCTGCTTTCTAATATGAGATGATGTTCAGGCTCATCTTATATATTTCCTGTCTCAGGTTTGGAATCAGTGATTTTTGTTTTTAATGGAAGATGATTTGGAGAATGATCTAGGGGCTGGAAGCCCTCACTGCTACTGGGATTATTTTTTTCAAAGCTATTCCAGTGAAAAGACATGGGGAAAAGTGGTGAATTTTGTGTTATAAAAAGTGCATCATAGTCTCAAATTGATGTTTCCAGTTGAAATATGGGGCTATAGAGTTTTGCTTAATCTCTCCTATTTTACTGCTTTGACCCTCTCTTTGACCTTCTCTTTTAATCTGAGAATCCTGATTCTTAAGAACACTGAACATTGGTGGTCCAGGGACTAAGACTATGTTCCCAATGCAGGGAGCCCAGATTCAACCCTTGGACACCGAACTAGATCCTGCATGCTGCAGCTAAGATCCCACATGGGGCATTGAAGATTCCATGTGCTACAACTGAGACCCGGTATAGCTAAATTAAAAAAAAACAAAACTGAAAATGTTGAATTTGGAATACCACCTTCTTGCATGTTACTTTTATCCCATATTACCCACAGAGAAAAGTTCACAAATGGTAATGCTACCAACAATATGATACCTGAAAACAATTTTGAAATGTGATACAGTTTTCCCTTAATTTCTTTAATTCACTCTCTTTTTTGGTCTCCTTCCTTCCCTGCTAGCTGAGCTCCTCTCAGGCCTCCTGGGATTAATCGGCAGTATGTAAACCTTTGCCTCGGGACTGTGCTTTCTGGGAAATTCAAACTATGATATTTGTCAGAAGATGTGCATTCTAAAAATTGGTGCCATTTTACATGGGAGTCTTGAGTGAGCATGTCCAAATCTTATCTCGACCAATCAGATAAATAAAAATAATCTCATGAATTAATTTGCCTTTTTTGTGATGAAAAAATTTGAGTATCTTTGCATATGCTTTTTGGTCACTTTTATTTCAAACTTTTCTGGTCCTTTGCCCATTTTCCTATGGGACTGTTTGTCCTTGTTTAATGATTTATGAGCACTCTTCATACTAAGGAGATTAGGAAATTAGACTGTCATATATGTTGCAAATATATTTTCTCAACTTGCATTTTTTTTCCTCAGCTCTGCAAAAGTTTTTAATTTTCACTTAATCACACCTATCAATTGTTTTATTTACTTGCTGAAGTCTTAAAAAGATCTTCTCTCCAAGATTATAAACATATCCTTAATGTTTATTTTTATCCCTTTTGAGGTTTTAGGTTTTACACTTGAATCATTGATACATCTCAGTAGTATGTGATGCATTCTCTAATTTTATCTAATGATGTGCACAAAGTCAAAAATGTATTAAAGAAAAATCTGCCTCAAGGTAACTCACTGTTCTGCGTATAAATGATTTCTGGTCTGCAGTATCAAAAAAATGTAAAAAAAATCAGTGACCTTTGTCTTGAAAATTTATTATAAAGTAACATCTTTTAAAAAATTTTTATTTACGTGTTTATTTTTGGCTAAACTGGGTCTTCATTGATGCATCAAGGCTCTCTCTAGATGTGGCAAGCAGGGGCTACCCTTCAATGCGGTGTGCAGGCTTTTCACAGTGGCAGTTTCTCTCATGGTATGGCAGAAACTCTAGGTCCCGGGCTCAGTAGTCCTGGAGCACAGACTTGGTTGCTCTGCAGCATGTGGAATCTTCCCGGACCAGGGATTGAAAGTATGTCCCCTGCATTGGCAGGCAGATTCTTAACCACTGGACCACCAGGGAAGTCCTAAAGTAGCACTTTTCTTAAAAATGAAAAGGTATTCACATGAACACTTTTCTATACACTTTACAATATAAAAAATTGAAAACAAACCATGTCTAATAATAATTATTCATGTTGTTTTAACTTGAAATATTCCTTTAAAATTTTAATTGTCAAAACTATATAAAAACATGAAAAATACATATGCATTATTGTAAAGAAAACACAATATTGTTGTGTTTGTCCAATGATTGTTGTTGTTGTTTAGTTGCTAAGTCATGTCCAACTCTTTGTGACCCCATATACTGTAGCCCACCCAGCTCCTCTGTCCATGAAATTTCCCTGGCAAGAATACTGGAGTGGGTTGCCATTTCTTTCTCCAAGGAAATCTTTCAGACCCAGGGATTGAACCCGTGGTTCCTGCATTGGTAAGAGGATTCTTTACCACTGAGCCACTAGGGAAGCCCTATCTAATTATTAGACTGTATATATAAAGTAACATAGAAAAACGAAAATGAGCAGAAAGTTTTCCTGAAAGTTTTGAGATTTTTTTTCCTGTTTTTGATTCACATTATTGTTATAATGTTTATTGATGTAATAAATTTTTTAAAAACTCATCATATTTCTTATATTATAAATATCTGTAAACCATGACTGGATGAAAAGTTAAACATGTTTTTTGGGTGACTGAGAAAAAAAATCAGGCTTTATTTTTTTTGGGCTCCAAAATCACTGCTGTTGGTGATTGCAGCCATGAAATTAAAAGACGCTTACTCCTTGGAAGGAAGGTTATGGCCAACCTAGATAGCATATTTAAAAGCAGAGACATTACTTTGCCAACAAAAGTCCGTCTAGTCAAGGCTATGGTTTTTCCAGTGGTCATGTATGGATGTGAGAGTTGGACGGTGAAGAAAGCTGAGTGCTGAAGAATTGATGCTTTTGAACTGTGGTGTTGGAGAAGACTCTTGAGAGTCCCTTGGACTGCAAGGAGATCCAATCAATCCATCCTAAAAGAGATCAGTCCTGGTTGTTCATTGGAAGGACTGATGTTGAAGCTGAAACTCCAATACTTTGGCCACCTCATGCGAAGAGTTGACCCACTGGAAAAGACCCTAATGCTGGGTAGGATTGGGGGCGGGAGGAGAAGGGGACGACAGAGGATGAGATGGTTGGATGGCATCACCGACTCGATGGACATGGGTTTGGGTAGACTCCGGGAGTTGGTGATGGACAGAGAGGCCTGGCGTGCTGCAGTTCATGGGGTCGCAAAGAGTCGGACACGACTGAGCAACTGAACTGAACTGAACCACAATGAGATCTTAGCTTAGAAAAAAAATGACAGTGATGGTAGGGCTATGTGAGGCAAACAAAATCACAATGATTTAAAGCAGAATAAAATAAAAATACTAAATATTTAAAAATATCATAAATGTGGAATAAAACAACAAAGTTGCCACTGTGTGTGTGTGTGCTTAGTTGTGCCCGACTCCTTGGACTGTAACCTGCCAGGCTCCTCTGTCCGTGGGATTTTCCAGGCAAGAATACTGGACTGGGTTACCCTCCAGGGGATCTTCCTGACCCAGGGATCAAACCAGCATCTCTTGTGTCTCCTGCATTGGCAAGTGGAGTTTTTACCACTGAGCCACCTGGGAATTCTGAAGTTGTCACTACCTGTATTCAATCTGGAAAACAGCCACAGAGATAGTGAAAAAATATTGTAGAGTTTATGTTACTGTCCTTAACTGGGAAACTTAGGAGCCATGGATTTTGATAGCATTAAAGTCATGGCTTTTTTTTCCTGTACAAGCCAACAGATATTTTTTTACAGTCTCCAAAAGAAATTTAATGAGCTGTTTTGTTCTGGTCTATTAAGATAGACTGTTTTTTGGCAACAGTTTTAAGTTTACAGGAAAATGGAGTGTTAACTACAAGAGTTCCTATAACCCTCCCCATTCCCAGTTCCTTATCATTGATGTCTTGTGTTCATGTGGTACATTTGTTGTAATTGATGTGCCAGTATTGATACAGTATTATCAACTAAAGTTCATTGGTGACATTGGAGTTCATTTCTGGTCTTCCATAGTCCTTGAGTTTTGACAAATGTATAATGACATGTTTCCACTGTCATATCATTCAGAGTAGTTTCACTGCCCTAAAAATCCTCCATGCTCTGCCAATTCATTCTTCCCTCCCACCCCCTTCTCCAATCCCAAAGACAGACTGCCTACCTGTAATTCTCTCTCTTGATGTGTCCATGACCCAGGTTTGGCCACATAGACAAGGAAATCCCACCTGAGGGGGCAAGATAATGAGACAGAAGGTTACTGGGTTTCTAAATGACTACATGAGAAAGGCTGTCCCACTAACCAGGTCCACTCACTGTGGGACAATTGTGTGAGACAGGAATGCACCTCTCTCCTTGAGACATTGAACTTGGAATCTTTCTTGGCACAAAGAGCCAAGTTGGTCTGAATAATACAGGATATTCACATATTTGTTGTTGTTGCTGTTTAGTTGCTAAGTCATATCCAACTCTTTGTGACCTATGAACTGCAGCATGCCAGGCTTCCCTGTCCTTCACTGTCTCCTAGAGTTTGCTCAAACTCATGTCCATTGAATTGGTGAAGCCAACCAACAATCTAATCCTGTCACCCCCTTCTCCTCCTGCTCTCAATCTTTCCCAGCCTTAGAGGCTTTTCCAGCGAGTCAGCTCTTTACCTTAGGTGGCCAAAGTGTTGGAGCTTCAGGTTCAGCATTAGTCCTTCCAATGCATATTCAGGGTTGATTTCCTTTAGGATTAACTGGTTTGATCTCCTTGCTGTCCAAAGGATTCTCAAGAGTCTTCTCCAGCACCACAATTCAAAAGCATCAATTCTTCAGCACTCAACCTTCTTTGTGGTCCAACTCACATCCACATATGACTACTGGACAAATCATAGCTTTGACTATACGGACCTTTGTTGGCAAAGGGATGTCTCTGCAGAAAAGAACCAACCTGTGTATTACATGTGGGAATAATGATCCCTACTGGAAATTCATAAATAGCCTCTATGGATACACATGCTCATATTAGTGAGATTTTGAATAATTAAAAAGAAATAGGGACTTCCCTGGTGGTCCAGTGGTTTAAACACAGAGCTTTTACTACTGACGGTCTGGGTTAGTCCCTGGTTGTCAAACTAAGATCCTGCAAGCCATGTGACATGGGCAAAAAAATTTTTTAAAAAGAAGAAAAGGAAATGGAGGTATGGGTTTTTTCCTTGCTGCTGTATATTCCAGTAGTTATTAAATTGCATATACTTGAGTAGGATCAGTCCTGCAAAACTAGGCATTGTCTCCCACAATCAAGGCATAATGAGCTGAGTGATTTCTTTAGCATAAAACCAATTTTATCCCAAACACAAAAGACACACTAAACTAAATGAGCTCAACAAAAAGATCTCAATGGGGAATTTTCTCAGTATTTGTTTTACAGATGGTGAAGGTTACTTCTGCAAGCCAAACATTTAAAATTATTTTTAAAAGAATCTTGTCCTGAGTCACACAGCGTATCTTCAAATAGAGGTTTCATATTCATATTCATTGAATATGGATATGAACAAAATTCATATTCAAGCGAGCCCTGATGCATAGCAGAAAATCAGACAAACATTCATCTAAATAACTAATATTTAGGACCTGACTGGGAATCTGTAGCATCAATTTGGCTTTTACCCAATAGAAATGGGAGAGCCTTCAAGTGAGCATTTCTTTCTGAAAACTGTAATCTTTAGAAAGTTAATAAGGTCCTTTATTGTTATAAAAAATGATACTATCCTTTTGGACTCAATCATGTCTCTCCTGCATGAATGTTTCCATATTCACAAGTCCACTCCATGTCTGGGATGATGTACACACTTGGCTGCTTCCTCACCAGGCCAAAACCTGAGCCCCAAAGCCCTGAGCTCCCTAGGGGTGGGGAACAATGTGATTGCAGGTGGTTGGCTAGAATCAAGGCAGAAACAATGTCTGTGTTGGTCAGCAATTGCTGGGAAACAAGTGACAGATGACAATTTAAGCTAGCTCAGGGACAGGGGTATTACTGGAAAGGATTCACCATACATTCTCCCAGACCCCAGGAGCTCTGACCACACAGGAGAGAAGTCCATTCACACATACTCTTCCACTTCTCTTTTATCCAGGTCTGCTGCATCTCCTCCTGAGTTTTAAAGGAGATTTAATTCACATACCATAAAATTCACCCTTTCAAAGGATGCTCAGTCGTGTCCGACTGTTGGTGACCCCATGGGCTATAGCCACAAGGGAGGTCCAAACGAATATATATATGAAGTGAAAGTCGCTTCCCTTGTGGCTCAGCTGGTAAAGATCCACCTGCAATCTAGGAGACCTGGGATCGATCCCTGGGTTTGAAAGATCCCCTGAAGAAGGGAAAGGCTACCCACTCCAGGCCAGAAGAATTCCATGGACTGTATAGTCCATGGGGTCACAAGCAGTCGGACATGACTGAGTGACTTACACTTTCACTTTCAAAGGATGCTATTTGTTGGGCTTCCCTGGCGGCTCAGGTGGTAAAGAATCTCCCTGCAATGTGGGAGACCTGGATTCAATCCCTGAGTGGAGAAGATACCCTGGAGAAGGGAATGGCAACCCACTCCAGTATTCTTGCCTGGAGAATCCCATGGACAGAGGAGCCTCGTGGGCTACATTCCATGGGGTTGCAAAGAGTCAGACACAACTGAGCAACTACACTGCTGCTACTGCTGCTGCTAAGTCGCTTCAGTCGTGTCTGACTCTGTGCGACCCCATAGACGGCAGCCCACCAGGCTCCGCCGTCCCTGGGATTCTCAGGCAAGAATACTGGAGTGGGTTGCCATTTCCTTCTCCAGTGCATGAAAGGGAAAAGTAAAGGTGAAGTCGCTCAGTCGTGTCCGACTCTTAGCGACTCCATGGACTGCAGCCTACCAGGCTTCTCCGTCCATGGGAGTTTCCAGGCAAGAGTACTGGAGTGGGGTGCCATTGCTATTTGTTTCTTTAGTATATTTAAGACTTTCACAATCGTAACTACTATCTAATTTCAGAACATTTCATAAATCCGAAAATAAATCCATACTCATTAGGATTCACCCCTTATCCCCCCTCTCCCCTCAGCCCCTGGAAACCATGAGTTGCCATATTTTCTGACTGTCTCTATGGATTTGCCTATTCTGGATACTTAATATAAATGAGATCATATTCTATGTGGCTTTTTACTAATATGACTGGTTTCTTTCACTTAGCATGTTTTCAAGGTTCATCCATGTTGCAGCATCTGTACTTTGCCCTTTCTGTGGCTAGAGAATATTCCTTTGCATGGATATTCCACAGTTTATTTATCCATTCGCCAGCTGATGGGCCTTTCCCGCTCCCCACCCCCCCAACTTGTTGGCTATTGTGAATAATGCTTCTATGAACATTTGTGTTCAAGTTTTTAAGTCAACATATGTTTTAATTTCTTTTGGTATAAACCTAGGAGTGGAATTGTTGGGCCATATGATAACTTGATATTTAACTTTTTGAGGAACTTCTAAATTGTTTTCTAAAGTGGCTGCACCATGTTATATTCCTGTCAATAGTGTTTGAGGGTTTCTATTGCTCC
This sequence comes from Giraffa tippelskirchi, assembly GCF_054371585.1. NCBI lineage: Eukaryota > Metazoa > Chordata > Mammalia > Artiodactyla > Giraffidae > Giraffa > Giraffa tippelskirchi. The sequence continues at coordinate 195,799,955 of NC_137275.1, forward strand.
ATTTTCTTGTAAGCACTTGTCATTGTCTGTCTTTTGTATTTTAACCTCATTGTGGTTTCTATTTGCATTTACCTAGTGACTAGTGTTGGCCAGTTGGGTATGTTCTTTGGAGAACTATCTATTCATATTCTTTGTTTATTTTTTCAATTGAGTTATTTGACTTTTTATTTTGTTGCTGTTCAGTCACTAAGTCACGCCCAACTCTTTGTGACCCCATGGACTGCAGCACACCAGGCTTTTCTGTCCTTCACTATCTCCTGGAGCTTGCTCAAACTCATGCCCGTTGAATCAGTGATGCCATCCCACCATCTCATCCTCTGTCACCTCCTTCTCCTCCTGCCATCGATCTTTCCCAGCAGTTGTAAAATTTCTTTATATATATCCTAGAGACACATTCTTTATCAGCTAGATACATGCTTTGCAAATACTTTGCTGCTGGAGTCCAGCTCCAGCAGGTCCAGGGGTTCCCTCAGGATGGACAGCGTCGGCGATGCGAATGAGAAGACACAGCGAGTCTCAGAGTTTCCAAGTGTCTCCCACTTTATTGTTTTTTAAGACAGCTTTTATATTTTTAGTGGTATATAGAAACAAATGTGAAGTACAGAGTCACACCAATTCAGCTTAAGGGGTATATCTTAATGGGCCTATCAAGTTAGCTCAATGGGCCAGCAGCTTCGACCCTCATTGAAGCCGTTTGCATGTCTTTAGTTACAAAAAAGCCTCATTTTGTTTACATCATCTTCTGGCCTGGTAGCCTGCTAACACCTTGTGACTCTCTATTGATAAAGGTTGATCAATCAGAATACTTTTGTATAGGGCACATCAGGAAAGAATTCATCCACAGGAAGTTTTAAGGTAAAACCTGTTTTTGGTAATTTACTCTATGCCTTGAGCTTAACAGAAAAGAATGCAGTTCCATAAAGTCAAAGAACAGCAAGCTGAAGTTCAGTTTTAAGTAAGAATCATCAGTTAAATCAACAATTGTCTTATTATTTGTATTAAAGCTAAACTTCTACTTATATAAATCTCTAACTATTATGCTTTTATTATATAGGCTAAATACGTTAAGAGTAAAAACATAGTAAATATAGATTAAGTAACAGTTTCATAAAGCAATATTTCTTATTTCTTTCGAACAAGCCTTTTTTCCTGCGAAGGGTTTTGTGCCCATAGGGGCTTTCTGTGTGGAGGCTTTCAATGTTGTTTTATTATTAAGGAGCAGTTATGCATATTAGCTCTAAAGGCACAGGCTTATTTATTAAACAAATTAATATGTTAGCAAAAGGAATTTAGATCAGCATACTCTATATCCCAGATAATTTTATTTAGAGTGCTACCATTCAGGGGCCTTGTTGATATGAGGTTTCAGAATGATCTTTTTTAGAAGGGAATCAGGAAAGGCCTTTTGCCTAAGTCATAGAAAATAAGAAGAGGTTTATTATAGTAAACATCAGAAAGACAGATATCTTTAAGGTGAGCGCTGAGGCAGCCTTCCGAGAATCCCTGAGGCCTGAGAAGCCATGCTCAAATCAGTCCTCTTTCTCATGACCCTGTCATGAGTGGGGATCTCGTGGGCTGGCTCCCGGCACTTTCCTTCATCCTGTAGATTACAGGTCATTTCAAAAATTTGATCTTGATGATATCCTTTGAAGTACAAAAAGAGTTTTTAATTTTTCTGAAGTCCAATGTATCTGGTTTTAGTGGTTTATTTTTCATTTGGGCATTTGGTATCATATCTGAGAAACCACTGTGTGAACCAAGGTCATTAAGATTTACTCATACATTTTCTTTGTATGCTTTTAGTTTTTATATGTAATTCCATGATCCATTTTGAGTTAATTTTGTATATGGTGTGAGATAGGGTCCCAACTTCGTTCTTTTCCACATGGATACCCAGTTGTCTCAGCATCATTTGTTGAAATGATTTCCCCACAGAATTGCCTTGGCGCTCTTGTAGAAAATTCATTGAACATAATGTGAATCTGGACTGCAATTCTATTCCATTCATTCATTTATATATTCTTATGCCAGTATTACTCTGTCTTTTTTACTCTTGTTTGTAGTAAATTTTGAAATTGGGGAATGCACTTTCTCCAACTTTGTTATTTTTTAAGATTGTTTAGGCTATTGTGGGGCCCTTGCAATATCATATAAATTTTAGAATTAGCTTTTCAATTTCTGCAAAGAAGTGAGCTAGGATTTCGATAAGGATTGTGTTGAAGTTCTGTATCAATTTGGGAATATTATTGTCTTAATAATATTGTCTTCCAACTTATGAACATGGAATATTTTTTCCTTTATTTAGGTCTTCTTTGTTTCCTTTCAATAAATAGTTTTTAGCTTTCAGTGTATGCCTTGCAGTTATTTTATTAAATTTATTCCTGAGTATTTTATTCTTTTTGATGCTGTTGTAAGTGGAATTTCATTTCCAGATTGTTCATCTTAGTGTACAGTATGCAACTGATTTTTGTATATCATTCTTGTATCTTGCCACCTTGCTAAACTTGTGTATTAATTCTGATGGTGTTTGAGGATTCCTTGGGATTTTCTATATATAAGATCTTGTCTTCTGTGAATAGGGGTAATTTAATTTCTTTTTTCTTCAATCTGAATGCCTCTTATTTCTTTTCCTTTTCTAATTGTCCTGGCTAGAACCTCCATTACAATACTGAATAAAAGTGGCAAGAACAGACATCTTTGTCATTCCTGATATCAGGGGGAAGTGTTTCCATCTTTCATCATTAAGGATGGTATTAGCTATGGGCTTCTTTTTTTTTTTAATGTGGGCTCTCGCTATCTCCTCTGTCCCTTCATGATTTCAGCTCATTTTTGTGTTCTGTGGTACCAACCTGGCCCTGGATTTGCCTGATCTTTCAGCTGAAGGACTCATCATCTTCTAATTTATTGTTTCTCTCCAATCTTAGAAAAAACAAATCTAATTGACTCAGCCAGGTCTAGGGGTTGTTTTCTTTTTGGTCAAGTGTCTGCTATGGTCCAAACTGCTGGGGTTAGGTAGAGGGCTGGGGCAGGCAGCACACACGTGGCCCCTGAGGCCCACATCTGGGAAGAGGAATTTGTCCCAGTTTTCCCAGACTTTCCCAGTTTCAGCACTGACAGTGTCTCCCAAATCAAAATGGTTGGTTACTCTGTACCTCTCTCTCGGCAACACCTGTGTGTATGTAGGTTTCTTGTGGGTCATTTAAAAGGGGGAGAGTGGGTTAAGAGGTAACAACGGACACATTTGGCACAATGTTTTCACTCTCAGAGTAAATCATATTGATAAGTGAATTCAAAATTGCAGTCCCAGAAGTACTATCAATCCTCTTTGGGCACTGAGTATCCAGGCTATGATATAAGATACTTTTTAGCCACGGCCCTTGGGAGGACCCAACTAATAAAATAGAAAGAAGTGCTGTGCACAAAATACCTAGTCCTATGGGCTGCAATCTAGCAGCAGCTGGCCAGACTCAGTTGTCTCAATTGGTCATCAGGGCAGTTCTGTAAAGTGTGTGTTTGAACACTTCTCAGGGCTGCCCAGGCTCAGTGCCACCTGTTACTGTCTGCATGCCTTTCTTCACACAAAGATCATCTGCCTGATCCTGGAAGGTATCTGACTTTGTAGCCCCTGACCTAAAGAGTACTGCTATACAACTCCTTCTTCAGGTGCTGAGAGAAAGAAAGATTACATCCAGGAGTTGAGAACAGTTCCAGTTGCAAAAAGATCACTTATGTATTGAAAAATATTGAGTATAATTTAAGTGCATGATGTGATTGGTTAGTTAATAATACTTAACTGAATATCATCAGTACTTAAAGGGGAATTCGAAGGAAAAATTAGAATTGGCATCAATGGAAGTAGTTAGAAAATTCTTAAATCCTTGGAGATTTGGACGTCCGTGGGAGCAAACCCTGAGATGAGAATCTGAGAATGAGCAGTTCAAGGGGAAGTGATCCCAGGCAACCCTGTAGGAATAGGAGCCTGACTCAGGGAAGGAAGCCAGTAAGAGGCAAATTGGCTTAGTGCCCCAGGGAAGTCTGGACAGGACTGCAGAGCAGAGCCTCATAGCTACCCTGAGAGATAGGGGAGGAGGCTGGGGCATTTTTTCACCAACTCCTGTCAGCCACTGGTTGAGGGCTGTTCCCTGGGGGCATAAAATCCCTGACACCTCCAGCCTGTCCCAAAGAAAGCCCTGAAGCAAACAGATGCAGCTGCTGGGAGCTGAAATTCAGGCCACATTTTCTGGCCTGGTGCCTGCTGAAGGCAGGGTTACGGCGGCCTCTCCCACACACACGGTCTACTGTCACCACAGCACCCACATCTGACAGAGATGCCACATGTCTGTCCCGAGAGCCAGACGCTTTGGAATAGTAGATTTTGTCAATCTGCATCCTTGGCTGTGAACACCAGAGTTGTCGCTAGCTGAGGAAAACAGAAAAGGAACTTATTATTGAGTATTAGATGGCTCACAGACTCTCTGAGGGGTGGGGGGATGGGAGCGATGGCCACACCACAGGCTGGCCCAGGAAAGAGGCCGCTGTCCTGCTTCAGGGAGTGGGGAAGCTTGAGGTGAGTCCCATGGTGCCTATCAGGCATCCAGTAAGACTTAGAAGGGCATATGTGGCTCTCTTAGGATGGTCCTGACTTGAAAGCAGAAGCAAAAGTTAAAGAAGCTGGCAGGACTTCCCTGGTGGTCTAATTTAGGGGAGACAGCAGTGAGCAGTCCTGAAGGGAGACCTTAGTTTCCTACCCAGGAACTGAACCTGAGGAGTGTGGATGAAAACCAGCAATACTAACCTCCAGACCACCAGGGACAGAGGCTAGAAGCAAAGTGACCTGGATCTTTTCCCCGTTTGAAAGCAAGAATGTTTCAAGGAGGCAAAAACTATAAAAACAGATAAGTTTACTGTTAAAACAGAAAGTTTGTTGTTAGAGATATGGCACAACATACGGGAAAGCACACAAACAGGTTGTTTATTTAAGACAGAAGCAAGGCAGAAATACGCAGCTGAAGAGGACTGTGGGCATCCTGAGTGAGGAGGAGTGCAGTAAAGAGGTGATTTAAATCACTTATATAGGTAGGGCCCCATCCTTTTTTGACCCCCAAGAAGTCTTCCTGCGCATGTGCAGACAGGGGAGACTTCCCTGACCTCAGAAGTGGGCACCTTATCTCTTTGCTTTAGCAGAGCTCAGCTCTTGCCACTAACTTTGTCCTTGGAGTGTCTGGGTGAAACAAAGCTTGAATTTTACTCCACTTGACCAATACCAGTATCCGACCCAAGCCCTGCTATCTCCTACCTCAATCTAGTGGTTAAGAATCCACCTTCCCATGCAGCGCACATGGGTTCAATCCCTGATCGGGGAAGATCCCACATGCTATGGGGCAGCTAAGCCCGTACACCCCAAGTACTGAGCCCGTGCTCAAAAGAAGCCACTGCAGTGAGAAGCTAGTGCACTGCAGCTAGAGAGTAGCTCCCACTCTCTGCAACTAGAGAAGGTCCATGCACAGCAACAAAGACGCAGCCCAGACAAAAATAAATAAGTTAATAAGAAGCTGGTAGTTACTGATCAAGTCCTCACTGTTCTGTGGTTTGGCTTCCCTGGTAAACCAGAGGTTGTGGGTCCAGTTTTACATATGTGTTGATCATCGTCCAGTTGTATCTTTAGTCTTTCGTCCTCAAAATCAGATGCCTCTGCTGTCAACCTCTCCGGTCAGAATCCACATAGTACCTGCATCCTCAGGTTGCTGTACTTTATTACTGATCTGGGTTCTTGGATCAATAGAAATTGACAAGAGGACAGATGAGAAATTCATGCAAGGCTTCACTGGAACTCATGCTGCAGCAGGAGGGAGCGAGAACAAGCAACAGATGCTCCTTGACCTGCGGGGAGAGCTGGTCCCTGAAAGGAGTGAGGGTAGGCAGGGTCGGTGGATGGGTCAGGAGGCATGGCCTAGGTGGTCGGCCCACTCGCTTGCTTGTTGGTGCTGTGAGCAGGGATCATGCGCAGGACTCTGTTTTTCCTCCCTGCACCTCAGAAGTGGCAGTTGGGTTTTGGTCTTTTTGTATCTTATCGGTTAAAATTTCCCTAACTGCACATGCATGCCACTATTTTTAGCCTCTTAGAGTTTCTTTGTATTTTGTAACTCAGGAGTCGCAAATGACTCAAGCGGACATTTGTCTAGGTGCAAGAACAGCAGCACAGGGTTTTGGGTGCCTGGTCCCAACCTGTTTCACTTTGAATGGACTCTCTGCTCTTGACTGGAGAGCCCAGATCAGAGGTCTGAGCTGCAGGGGGCACCTAGCTCTTTCCTGGAGGCAGGGATTCAAGACCCTGGGCAGCCACACAACATGACCAGCATCCACCACATGAGTATGCTAGTGACTGGAGAGTCACAACACTGTGGAGGCTGGGACTCAGAATCAATGGGTTTCTTGGATTGATGGATATAAAGAGAAATGATTTCTGTGTCCCTATTCCTCCAGGGGGTGAAACTTAAACCTCTTCTTTCAGAAAAACTACAGAAAGTTTAAAGAAGCATAAGAATATCCTCATGATCTCTCCCCAAAAAATAGCCATTGTTATCATTTTGACATAAATGTATTTCTTTGGTCTTTTTTTTTTTTAATGGTTGAGTTCACTCTGTATACAATTTCACCTTCTGCTTTTTATTTTAAGTTAATTTCATAAGCATTTAACCACTTCTTACAAGTCTTCGTATACACCATTTTATGACTTCAAACCATTTTATTGTGTGGCTATAAGTATATAATTCTTGTAGTTATTCCTAGAATGTTGGCTATTTAGACTGTCTCTCGTTTTTGTTACTATTATGAGTATAAATCCTGTCTTTGTTTCTAAATGGGATAGAGTTTTAGAAGGGAATTATTAAGCACAGGTCATGAATATTTTTGCTTTTCTTAACCCATAGGCTGCAAGACTATTTGCAAGGACAGACGGATGAAATACATTTGATGGTCTTTGTACTACGTGCTCTCTATTTCTGTATGAACAGCTTTCACCAGGAGAGAGGATCAGAGTAAGTGAGGACACTGTAAGGACATAAACATTCAAAAAGAAAAGGCTTCCTGAAAAAGTGTCCTGGGATGACTTCTGGCTTTGGATTATGTTATGAATGGTTTATTACCTGGTGAAGCACACTTCAAGTGTATATGAGAGAAGAGTTTTTGCTAGCTTGTGGTGCGAAAAGAGAGCAGACACTCATCCTGATTTTTTGCTTTCAGAGGAACCTGAAGGAGTACAAAGTATGGTTCTTCCCTCAGAGCACATGGCTGGTAGCTTTCCTCTCTGCACCTGTCCAGGGCGCCAAACATCATCAGACTGAAAAGACCACCAGGTTTTATGGGGGAGAAGCAGAGAAACTCGAGTGACTTGTCATTTACCCCAGAGTTAATGGGGAAGGTGGCTTCACCCTACTAAAGACCTTTCTTCTTTACCAGTGGTTCTCAAAGTGTGTTCCTGGATGAGGCTGCAGCACCAGAAACTACAGTTGACCCTTGAACAATGTGAGGATTAGAGGTACAGACCCCTGAGGAGTTAAAAATCCCCAAATAACTTTATGGTCAGTCCCCCAAATCCAGAGTTCCAAGTCCACAAATTCAACCATCCACACATCCAATTAACCTCAGATGGTATAGTACTACAGTACATATTTAGGGAAAAATATCTGCATATAAGTGGACTCATGCATTTCAAACTCATGTTGTTCTGGGGTTAACTGGAATTAGAAATGCAAATTCCCAGGCCTTACTCCAGACCTACTGGATCAGAAACTCTGGGGGTGGGCCAGCAATCTGTTTTAACAAGCGCTTGGGGTGATCCTGATACATCCTGAAGCCTGAGAACTATTGCTTCATATTTACTAGTTTGAATAAAATAACATTCTCATAATTGACCTATAGGTTCTGCCCGGAGGTGGAGAGAAGTGGAAATCCTCCCTACACACTGGTCTTATTGCATGCTTTCTGTCTTTCCTTAGGAGGAGGGCATGGCAACTCCAGTATTCTTGCCTGGAGAATCCCATGGACAGAGGAGCCTGGTGGACTACAATCCATAGGATTGCGAAGAGTCAGACACGACTAAAGCGACTGAGCACAAATGCACGCATCCCTCCTTAGATGATCACACTTAGGAAAGAAGAGTATAAGCCCCTATTTTTAGTGGACCTCCATTCTCACAAACAAGTATAAGTTTCTTCTTTAAAAATAGAAGATAACCTCTAACCAGCAAAGCACTTGCTACATAGATATAAGGCTAAGGACAAACCTCAGTGAACTTATATTCTTTCTGCTCAGTCATCGTTCAGTAAGAATTTGCCTGCTCCTAATGAACTTGTAGGTTTTACTTTTTTTTTTTTTTTACTGCACATTTAGAGACCAATTATGTGATTGAGTTATTTCAAGCACTTGTGAATTATTGCTTAGAAAAATTACAAAATTGTACTATGAAAATCAATGACAGTCACCAAGTTGTATCTGCTGTTGTAATTGAATCAGCAATGAGCTCTGAGAGACTTTCCTTAAAGGTGCATCGGATTCTGTATGGGAGAAAATCTTTTCCTCTATCCCCATATGTTCACTGATTAGGGCCTGCAAATTAAACTGACAAAAAGTAAATGAACAGGAGAAAAGATTTATTTCATATGCATATGGGGAGCCTCACAAAAAGGAAGTGAAAACCCTAAAAAGAGATTAAGTCTGAAAGACAGGGAAACCTGGCGTGCTGCAGTCCATGGGGTTACAAAGAGCAAATGAACTGACTGACTGGGAAATTTTATACCATTTTAACGAAGGGCAATAAATGGTGAAGTGACAAAACAAAGGAAAACGCTTTGGCTTCTAGGGCTAGTAAATTGTGGGATGGTAAATATATGGGAGACATGAATGGGAGATAATGGTTATTTAGCATGATTTGTTATGCAGACTCAAGTCAGCAGCTGTCTCTAGTGATGATTCATCTCCTCTTCCTGGCACAAGAGAGGGAAGGAAGGGTAGAGAGGGAAATGTTTTGCCTGCTTCTAGGCAGAAAGGGAGAGGGGCAGAGAATGCCTCCTGCATGTTGTTTCTCAATTGCCTCAGCTCCAAATAATCTTTATGCCAAAGTGGAATAAAAAATTGGGGGTTGCCATATTCTGATCTTCATCAATGCAAAGGCTGTGAAAAATCCATTTGTAGTATTGATATTAGAACCTTTCACTATTCTCTTGCTGCTTAAGAATAATACATTAAAAAATGATTTTTTCCCCCCTGAAAACTCAGATGTCTAATAATGAGAAAACTGCAGATAAACCCAGATTAGGTTTCTTTAACTGGTTAGTACTTCTCATGATGGTCAAGGTCATGAAAAACAAGGAAAGATTGAGAACCAGACACAGACCAGAGGAGACATGATGGTTAAATGCAATGTGGGGTCTGGATGGGATCCTGCAACATTAATGGAAAAACTGGTGAAATATGAATTAAATGTGGGGTCGAGTTAATACTCATGTACCAATGTTAGTTTCTTTGTTTTGACAAATGTACCACAGTAATGTAAGATGTTCAGCAGTATGTGAACTGCGAACTTCACATACTGTACAAACTGGATTTAGAAAAAGCAGAGGAACCAGAGATCAACTTGCCAACATCCTTTGGATCATGTAGAAAGCAAGGGAATTCCAGAAAAACAACCACCTCTGCTTCACTGACTACATTAAAGCCTTTGACTGTGTGGTTCACAACAAACTGGAAATTATTAAAGAGATAGGAGTACCAGACTAGCTTACCTGTCTCCTGAGAAACCTGTATGCAGGTCAAGAAGCAACAGTTAGAATAGAACATGAAAAAACTGACTGGTTCAAATTGGGAAAAGAGAACAATAAGGTCAAAAGAATGATACTGTCACCCTGCTTGTTTAACTTCTATGTAGAGTACATCATGTGAAATGTCAGGCTGAATGAATCACAAGCTGGAATCAAGATTGCCAGGAGAAATATCAATAACCTCAGATATGCAGATGTGTGCTAAGTTGCATCAGTGGTATCCAACTCTTTGCGACCCTATGGACTGTAACCTGCCAGCCTTCTCTGACCATGGGATACTCCAGGCAGGAATACTGGAGTGGGTTGCCATTTCTTTCTCCAGGGAATCTTCCCAACCCAGGGATCAAACTTGTATCTTTTATGTCTCCTGCACTCGCAAATGAATTCTTCACCACTATCACCACCTGGGAAGCCCAGAGATATGCAGGTGATACCACTCTAATGGCAGAAAGTGAAGAGGAACTAAAGAGCCTCTTAATGAGGGTGAAAGAGTGAAAAAGCCTTCTTGAAACTCAACATAAAAAAAACAACAACAACTAAGATTATGGCATCTTGTCCCATCACTTCATGACAAATAGAAGAGGAAAAAGTGGAAGCAGTGACAGATTTTCTTATCTTGGGCTCCAAAATCACTGCAGACAGTGACTACAGCCTTAAAATGAAAAGACACTTGCTCTTGGAAAGAAAGCTATGACAAACCTAGACTGTGTATTAAAAAACAGAGACATTACTTTGCAGACAAAGTTCTGTATAGTTAAAGCTATGGTTTTTCCAGCGGTCATGTACAGATATAAGAGTCAGGCCATGAAGAAGGCTGAGAGCCAGAGAACTGATGCTTTCAAATTGTGGTGCTGGAGAGGACTCTTGAGAGTCCCTTGGACTACAAGGAGATCAAACTAGTCAATCCTCAAGGAAATCAACCCTGAATATTCATTGGAAGGACTGATGTTGAAGATCCAATACTTTGGCTACCTGGTGTGAAGAGCTGACTCCTTGGAAAAGATCCTGATGCTGGGAAAGACTGAAAGCAAAAGGAGAAGGGGGTGCAGAGGATGAAATGATTAGATAGCATCACTGACTCAATGGACATGAATTTCAGCAAACTGTGAGAGGTAGAGGAGCCTGGCACAGTGCAGTCCATGGAGTTGCAAAAAGTTGGACATGACTTAGTGACAGAACAACAAAAACAAATGTAAGGGGAAGTGAAAATGGATTGTGTGCAAGAAAACCTTGTACAATTTGTGCAATACTCCTATAAATCTAATATTATTTCAAAACAGAACTTATTTTTAAAATGCTATGGTAAATTATATTTAACAATTAGATTATGATTTCTAAATTTCAGTTATTTATGTACAATGATGAGTTTGATTTTTGCTATGTATTTGCACCATCTGTAATACAATAAAAAATATATATTTGATCTCTGCCCACAGTCCCTGGCATAGAGCTCCTAAAGCCCTTGTAATTTTCTGAATTACAGGGGTGAAAGGAGCAATTTTGTTATAATATTTGGTCTTAATCCCTGGTCTCTGACATAGAGCTCCTAAGACTCTTGGAATTTCAGAAGTGGAGGGTGTCTCTTTCCTAATTAGGTGACTCTTGTGGGAGTGGCTGTCTGGGAGCTGGTCATCAGAGGAACCAATCATGTAATTAAAAGATTGAAACTTCTGGAACTTCCCTGATGGTCCAGGGGTTAAGAATCCACCTTGCAATGCAGGGGACGCAGGTTTGATCCCTGGTCAAGGAACTAAGATCCCACCTGCTACAGAGCAACTATGCCCACTCACCATAACGAAAAATCTGGAATGACACAACGAAGATCCCACATGCCACAACTAAGACCCGAGGCAGCCAAATTAATCTATAAATATTTTAAAAAGGAAACTTTCAATCTCATTTCTCCCTACCCACTACTGTCAGGGAGGGGAGAGGGGCTGGAGATCCAGTGCATCACCGGTGACCCTAAATGACAGGGTTTGGGGAGAATCTGGGTTGGTGAACACTGATGTACTGGGAGGTAGTGATCCTGGAGAGGACACAGAACTTCCCCAGCCCTTCCCCATACCCTGCCCCATGCAGTTCTTCCTGAGTTGCATTTTTTATAATAAACCAATAATAATAAATGTTTCCTTGAGGTCTGTGAGCCATTCAAGCAAATTATTGACCTTGGGTCTCAGGAAGCCCCAGTTTCTAGCTAGCAAGTCAGAAGTATGGGTGGGCCAGATTTACAGTTGGTGTCTGAAGGGGGGGCAGTCTTGTGGGACTGAGCTTTAACTTGGTCAGGTCTTCACTAACTGGATAGTGTCAGTGAAAGTGAAAGTCGCTCGGTTGTGTCTGACTCTTTGCAACCCCATGGACTATACAGTCCATGAAAGTCTCCAGGCCAGAATACCGGACTGGGTAGCCTTTCCCTTCTCTGGGGGATCTTTCCAACCCAGAGATCACACCCAGGTCTCCTGCATTTGCGGGCGGATTCTTTACCAGCTAAGCCACGAGGAAGCCCAAGAATACTGAAGTGGGTAGCCTATCCCTTCTCCAGGGGATCTTCCCAACCCAGGAATCGAACCAGGGTCTCCTGCATTGCAGGGGGATTCTTTACCAACTGAGCTATCAGGGAAGCCCAGGATAGTGTCAGAATTGAATTAAATTGCAGGACACCCAGAGCGTCCCAGATGGTGCTAGTGGTAAAAAATCTGCCCGCCAATGCTGGAGATGCAAGAGTTGAGGGTTCCATCCTTGGGTCATGAAGATCTTTTGGAGGAGGAAATGGCAACCCACTCCAGTATTCTTGCCTGGAGAATCCCATGGACAGAGGAGCCTGGCGGGCTACAGTACATGAGCCCGCAAAGAGTCAGACATGACTGAAGTGACTTAGCACACAGGACACCCCGTCAGTGTCTGCTGAGAACTGGAGAATTGCTTGGTGTGGAAAACCCACATTTTCGGTGTCAGAAGTTTGGTGAGTAGAGGAATATTTTTTCTTTTACTATCTATACTAATATTATCTACAAACTGAATATTTTAAAATAATGTAAGTATGAATATCTTTGTTGTGGGGTTATTTCCTATGACCTCAGTATAGTGGTATATGTTTAGTGTGTTATTTAAATATTTTTCTAATACACACTTTAGAAAGGTGAGTCTTGTCTGGTTCTTTGTCTTCTGGAATCCAGACATGATGTTATGAGTTCTGTTTGGTTTTTCCGACACGTGCCACAGGACCTTGGCACTGCTCTCTTATGGGGTGGTAAGCTGTGCCCACACTTCTCTGCCTGGGAAGCTTCCCCTTGTCCTTCCTCTCTCAGCTTAAACCTGACTTCTTTGGGGAAGAGCCTCGCATCTTCCTGCCTAGCCTCTTGAAGCCCTGGGTAACTCTCCTTTCCAACACTTGACACCATTGTCTATTACTTGTTCGCAGCAGTTCTCTGCCCATTTCACATCTCCTCCTCTGCCCCCAAACAATCAAGCCTCAGAAGCAGCATCAATCCCTAAGTTCTGCTCTTCCTGGAGTTTTCTGGAAGCTCCATGTCCCCTGGCAGAGGCAGCTGCAAGGGGGCACTGTGGTATTGGTGGGGGGAGGGAAGGACAATGACCCATATATAAGGAAAAGATGCAGATTGAGTGGATGGCAGAGGGGGCCAGAAAAGAACTGGATTTTCTGTTTCCAGAAGAAGAGAAGGGGTAAAAATGGAGGTGAGGAGATCTATATGTCACTTGGACATGAAGATACTTTGGTATTGAAAGCAATTAAGAAAAAGCACACAGAAGAGAAACTCTCTACCCTTCCCCCTCTACCGGCAAGGGCAGGAGGATTTCTAATATGGAGACAATTCCAAATGCTTATCAACTCAGAAGCAGCATCAGAGGAACTGAGATAATAAACCTTGCAACCTAGCCATCTTATCTCCCACAAGTTTCCCCATATTTACCTTCTCAAGATCTGCCACTCCAGAAGCTCAAAGTCCCTTCCCCTTGTCTTGTCACTTCTCTATAAATGTATTTTTCTTTTGTTCGGCAGCTGTATAAGGCCAGGTTCTAACCAGCCCTTTGAGTTACTAATCACTGAGTGCTTCAGGGTGTACATGTGATGTATGTGTTAATAAACCTCTGTTTGTTTTGTCCTATTCATATGTTCTTTGTCAGTCTAACTTACAAGACTTCACTCAATGAACCTCAGGTGGGAAGCGAAAAAATTTATTCCCTCCTCTACAGAAATGTGGAAGAGAGTGAGAATGTCTTGGCTCTGGCCGCTTGGGAGGATTGTAACTTGGAAAAGGAGAAAAGATAAATATTCAGAGGTGAAAAACCTGGTGAGGTTGTCCAGCTTGTATTTGGCAAAGAGCAAGTCATGTTCTTAATAAATACACAAAATATAACTACCGTGTATTATAACAGTTCTATAGTGTGTAAGTTGTGAAGAAAGTGGAATTATGGAGTAAACTGAAATATTTTGGTATCTGATCCTAATCAGGGATGACACCCATTCAAGCTGGATTGGAAGGTGCCCTGAATAAAGGTTTGAACATCCAGGAATGAAAGGCAAGCCCGTTACTGATAACACAGCCGACTCATAAAGGGCTGGTATACTTACTAGGAATCAGAAACTCATGACCTGGAACAACGGAAGTTTACTAAGTCATACATTGTGCTCCTGCTGAGAAGGAAGAGATGCTTGTCTATTAGAGCAGAGTGGCATGTACACAGCTGCCACAGTGCGATGCATGAAGGTGTGCTGTTGTATGTGTGTGTGGCAGGTGAGAAAGTGGGTCAGAGGAGAGAGTGATGTGTGTGAATGGGTGTGAGGGCTAGAAGAGGTCGCCGAGGCAGTAATGCTGCCTATAAACCACCCCAAAACTCAGTTTGTGAAAGCAAATAGTTATTTTTTTTGTTCATATCTGCAAGCTGGTGAGAGAGTCTCCTCCAGGTTTCTCATCCACTTTGGACCTGTGGCCACCCCAGGACATGTTGTCATGGCTAGCGACAGGAGTGCAAGAGGAGAGATGGAAACACACAATGCCTCTAAGGCCTCGATCGAGAACCATCTCCATACCACTTCCAGCCACCTGTCATTCATTGGATAGAGTAAATCCTCACAGTCAAGCCTAGTATCCCCAGGATGAAGTATACTCTGCTGCTCTTAGTGGTAGGTGGCACAAAGTCACAGAGCAAAGGGAGTGGGTGCAGAGTTTTAGCCTGGGGTCAGGGAGGGTGGGAAAATGGGATCAATGATATCACCTGGGGTGGTGATGCCTGAGCTGGGTTTTATCCTAAGGATAAACAGGAGTTGTGTGAAAATTCCATTTCACATTTCAGGCTGGAGTCATTACGAGTTGCCTCAGATGTCCATTACCAAATTTCTGATCTAGGTGTGAGAGAAGGGAAATCAGACCCCTTGCTGTCTTCTAGTTGAGACCTTATTTCTTAGTCTTTCTCTGCACAATCCTCAAAGGAGTTCTTTTGTGTGAGGTTCCACTGGGCAGTCTTTTGCTTTTTGTTCAGCCTAGATATTGCTAAGGTGAACTGAGGAGAGAGGCCGGGGTAATTGTGACCTTTAGGAGGAAGATGACTTGTGCTGTTGTGAAATATCTTTGTATTCACAAGGCGGCCTGTGGTCCTCTCTGGGAGTCAGTTATAACGGGCCTGTTAGTGTCTCTGGCCCTGCAGAAGAATTTTGTGTCTACAGGTACCTCATTTTCCATTCAGTTTTATCGAGAGATAATTGACATAGAGCATTGTGTAAGGAATCCCATCGACAGAGGAGCGTGGCAGGCTATAGTCCACGAGGTCATGAAGAGTTGGACACGACTGAGCGACTAACACACACATTGTATAAGTTTAAGCTGTACAACATGATACACACACACACACATATATTCACCAAAATAAGGTTAACACCCATCACCTCACATAGTTACAATTTTTTTCTTGAAAACTTTTAAGATCTACCCTCTTGGCAGTTTTTAAGTATGTAAGAGAGTATGATTAACTATAGTCACCATGCTGTACATTACATTTGCAGAACTTACTTATCTTAAACTGGAAGTTTGTACCTGTTGATCACCTTCATTCATTTCACTCCATTCTCACCCCTACCTCTGGCAACCACCAATCTGTTCTTCAAATCTGTAAGCTTGTTTTCTTAGATTCTACGTATAAGTGGGATCATAGGTATTAGTCTTCCTGGCTAACTTATTTCACATAGCCTGCCTGTGTCTCCTCTTCACCATGCTTCCCCTTGGCATCTGTGTGCCGGCTCTCAGTTCCTTTGGGGTGCTAATCTCATCCCTGCCCTGGGACTTTTGCACTGGCTTTTCCCTCTGCCTGAAATGTGGACTCCTCGAGTTTTTGCGTAGCTGGATCCTTCTTGTTATCAAAGCTCAGTTTAAACGTTTCTTTCTAGTGAGTTTCCCTAATCATCGAACCAAAAACAGCACCCAGGGCCCATTTCCTCTTGCTGTTTATCTCTTTATCAATTAGCAATCTCACCATCTGCTATTTTTGCATATGTGTGTATGTGTACATTTATATGGGTATTGTTACATCCATACTGGAATGTAGAGACATGATCTATACCCCAGCATGTGCCACAGTGCCTATCACATAGGATTCAGCACACATCTTTCTAATGACTAAATAATCTCAAAAACCCTCATTTCAATAAAACTATATTTTCCTCTTCTTTGAGTTATGCTTATCGCTTGTGATTTCTTTTTTTGGTCTCTTGTGCAAAAATCATTGCTCACATAGAATCACAGAATAATACTCTTATGTTCTCGGTTTTCATCCTTTACATATAACCTATACAATTATTGCAATTTTGAGCAAGATTCCAATAGAATTTTTCAGAGAGGTTAAAAACTAAAGTTTATATGGAAGATGTCAGAATGGGGAAAATGTTATAGGAAGAGCTAAAGTAATTTTGAAGATGAAGAATAGTAAACTAACATCCATGTATAATTTGTGTACCTACAACATTAGAAACATCTTAAATGGGATTGGGACTGGTTAAAAAAATTATGAAACGTCAACATTATGAAATACCTTGAAGTTATGAAGATAAGAGAAACTTGATTCAAGTTCTCTGCTCCCATCAGAGGTGCAATGGTACAGGCCATGTCTTTTTACCAAAAACAATCAGAAGGCAGGGAATGACTTTGAACATGTGTGAGAACTGAACGTGATTAGGCTTACATGTGGCAAAGATTCCTCTGGCTGACATGTGGACAATAGATTAGAGGGGATTACAAAAGGATTAGAAATGATACAAGGAGAGCAATCACAGTAATCCAGAAGAGAGAGAAATAGTGACTGGCAATATGGAAGTGCTGGGGCTTGGCTGGTCACTACTGGGAAGCCAATGCTCGAGAAGCTAGGTTGGAGCAAAGGAAACTTTGCTTTATTCCAGAGGCTGGCACCTGGTGGGAGAAGAGGACTCATGTCTGAAGGCCAATTCCCCACTGACAATCAGTGGGCAAGAATTTTTAAAGGGGAATTCCAGGGGTATATAGACATAGCAAGGCCATGCAGAAATAGCAGAGGCAGCTCTGACAGTTGTCTTGAATTTGTCAATGGTGGTCTGCCCAGCATCATCTTGATAGTCCTGAGTACAGTTAATCTTCGGTTTCATGGTTGGTATGTTCCCATTTCTTTGAGGCAAGTTCTTGGAATTGTGACCGCTTATGCCATGGCCACAGTCTGGTTATCATGTATTTAACTTCTTCCATCTGGTGGGAGTTTCAGTATCTATAAGACAGCTCACAGTATGTGGCTCAGAATATTATCTATAGCCTTTGAGAAGGAACCAAAGGTCCTTGACTTTAATGACTAAACAACTATGATTTGGTTTTACTGGACTGTTTTCCTTTGCTTCTGCATTTTTCTCACTTCTCTGATTAAATTTATTCTTTGACCAAAGTTTTTCTACAGACCAAAGGCAGGCGGAGGACATTGGAAGGAAGCACCATAGATCCTACTCTGTTTCAGAGGTGGTAATAAAGATGGAAAGAAATGGATGGATTTGAAAAATATTTATGAGCAAAAGAGGCAGGACCTGCTGGTAGATATTGGGGAGTGGGAAGCATGAGGAACATCAGAGTGACTTCCAGGCACTTTCAGACATGTTCCTGCCTCCAAAGAATTTCCAGTAATTAAACCAATACAACAGCTGAAATTAGCCTCCTTTGGGGCTTTTTTAGTGGGTAATTGCTGATCTCTTCCGTCTTCACTGGGCCAGCCCCTTGCATCCTCGGCACCCTCATCTTCATCTTTGACTCTGCATTAGCACCTGACTCAATGCCTGGCATGCGGTCATCAACATAGCCTTGTGGAATGAGTGCCAGTGACCACGGCACTTGCCAAGTGTTTAGAACCTTGTAACCAATTTGTCAAAGAGTGGATTCAACACTGGAAGAACTGAATCAATTACTCTTTTTGAAAGAGGATCAATAAAAGGATAAGCAGTTGGATGTGAGATGTGGTATAAAAATGGATGGACTGATTGAGATACAAATAAATTTAATTCAAAAGAACATAGCCAACATCATTGTAAGGACTAAAGTTTGCTGCTTCTGTTCCTTATAACTGTGGTGCCTCTGCTAGGAACACTCTCCTTTCTGGGTCCTCAAATACTTGGAAAATGTCCATTGACTTTTTTGAGATGAGGCTTCATTTCCAGGCAGAATCTCATGATCCATCCAAATCAGGAGAACTTCAGTGATGGCATTCACACTGGCTGCACCTGTCTGTGCCCAGCTGTCCCCTCTAAGGACATGGGCCTGGCTTGGTTCTTTTTGCCCCCTAGAACCCATTAGAATCCTCTCTCACTTAGTCTAAAATTCTCTTATGATCAAAGTGATTATCATCCTTATAATCATTTTGATTATAAGGACTGTAAGAGAAAGAAAGGAACAAGCAAGAATGATCACTAAGTTACAGTTAAATAAGTGATGGAAAATATTAATCAGTCAAATGTTACCAAGGACCGCAAAACACAGTTTATTCAAGTTAGGGGCAGCATGGTTTAGAAAGAAAAAGTACTGAACTTTGGACTCAGAAATTCCACTGTTGACACTTGATTTTCCTCTCTGTAGGAGTTTTGATTTCTCATCTACTAAAGGTCTGGGGAGGGAGTTGGGCCACATCTGTAAGGTTCTTTCTAATTCCAAAAAGTCAGGGTTGCAAGTTGCATGTTGGGAGGTCTGAGTCCTCATTCTATTCATCCATCAAAGATTATAGCCAAGGAATTCCCTGGTGGTCCAGGGTTAGGACTCTGTGTTTCCACTGCAGGGGGCATGGGTTCAATCCCTGGTCTGGAAACTAAGATCTCGTATGCCATGTACAATGGCCAAGGGAAAAAAAAAAAGATTATAGCCAGACACTGCACCAGGCCTGGCAGTAAAATGATGACTAAGAGTATTTTGTTCTTTCTGCTCACAGCCCAGTGGAGCAGATGGGCAGTGAAGAGAGACGACCTCCCTGTGGGTACCTCTGGGGACACGTGGAGTCTATGCCTTGTTGGGACTCCACGTTCCTCTCTCCTCTCTGGTTTTACCCCTAGCCTTTGTGCCTTGCACAGAGTAGTGTTCATGAAAGAGTTGTTGGTGAGTAAATGAAGAAGTGAACTGTCAAGATGGAGATATTATGGAAGCAGGAAGGTGGGGTCCCTGACACAGTCTGGGCCCAGGAGCTGAGGTGGAGGAGAGGTGAAAAAGGCTTTCCAGGGGTATTAATAAGTAGGATTAGCTGGTGAAATGTGTGTGGGGTGAAGCTTGCAGGCAGAGGAGATGGTGGAAGCTAGGTGGAGAGAGAGCTGGTGGAGGGGTCCAGTGGCCAGGGCGTAACGTGAGAGGCAGAGATACGACAAGTGGGGAGCAAGAGAGGCCTCAGGTTCCACTCGAGACCCAAGACTTCCTCCAGTAGGTGAAGGTTTCAACCTTGAGCAAGGTTAGGTTTGCTTTTCAAATAGCCCACCCTTTCCCCACCTTGTGGAGGGTTGATGTGATGTAGACAAGACAGGGCTGGAAGGGTGTCCCTAGGAAGCTGTACTTGGGACAGTGTGAGAACTATGGGATCAAAAAAATTAGGGTAGAGGTCAGAGAAGTACTTCAAAGGTGAAACGGGCTGGAGTTGTACTATGTGGATGCGGAGAGAGAGGGAGAGTGCGTTTAGAGTCCCCACCAAGTGTTTGACTTGGGTGACAGGTTGGGGCAGTACCTGAGCTCAGGAAAGGAGCGGGAGAGCAGGTGGAGAGGGATGTGCCTGACGTAGCCTGAAGTGCCCTGGGGCAGGTGTGCAGCAGACCATCCAGAAGGCACGGCTGCAGACACAAATCTGAGAGGTGTCAGAGAATCGCTGGTTCTGGAACCCTGAGAAGAGCATGATCACTCGGGAGAGTGGACAGAGAAAAAGGAGGATCTTCCGCACTTAGAGCATCAGTGATCGTGGTGCCCAGGGAGCAGCCAGACTGCAGATTTTAGCAGGAGGGAGAGTTATTGAGAAGACAGATTTGAAAGACTAGATGATTGATGGGGAGGACATGGGTTCTGGAATGGGGACGTGGATAGGATTTGAGCCTGTTTAGAGACTGTAGGAAAGAGGTATTTTTTTTAACAACATATGACAGGTGGATCCAGGCAAAAACAAACATGACTTATGGCTCTGGGGATACAGGTAGGCCAGAGAGACCTGGACGGGGCCAGACTCAGGAGAAGCCATGGCAGGGAGTGAACCTGAAGATCCCAAGGTCTGTAATACGGAAACAAAACAAAGACATAGTTGAAAAAACCGCTATGGTATTTTTCAAACAATGCTGGGAATCATTTTCCGTAGACTGATGCTATAATTTATTAGCAAAGTGAATCACTTTGCAGAGGAAACAGAAGAGTAAGTCAAGGCAACAGGCACAAACAGCAACTGCTTCACATCAACTGGGATGCACTGTCATTTTAATCTGAGATCGCTATTGTTGGTTTTGTAAAGTAATCAGGGGAAATTTTCTATTATTTTGGTTATATAAATATCTGTTTCACGTTTGATGATTCCCTGAGGGGTCACCCCAGCAAAGCGGGTGACTTCTATATTAAAATTGGGAATATCGTCTTGAAAAAAATCTTAAATAGCAATATAGATCTGCAAAGAGTTGGTCTTGTCTTTGAACTCTTCCTCTATGAGTATGTGCAAAAATTTATTAAAATTTTGATGACATCTTTTTCATAGAGTACAAAAATTCCTAGGTAACAAGAGCAGGAAGAGACAGAGAAAGACAGATACTATATGATATGAACTTTCAGGTTGAATCCTCAGTGAATGCTTGGATTTTTTAATTGAATTATAGTTGTTTTATAACATTGTATTAGTTTCTGGGGTACAGCAAAGAGATTCAGTTATTTTTTCAGACTGTATTCTATTATAGGTTATTGGATGTTGAGCATAATTTTCTGTGCTATATACTGTAAATTTTTGTTGCTTATCCATTGTATGTATAGTAGTTTGTATCTGTTAATCCTATACCCCTAATTTTTCCCTTCTTCCCTCTCTCTCCCCTTTGGTAATCAAAAGTTTGTTTCTTGTATCTGTGAATCTGTTTCTGTTTTTATACGGATTCATTTGTATTATTTTTTAGATTGGACATTTAAGTGATAGCATATAGTATTCGTCTTTCTCCATCAGACTTATTTAACTAAGTCTGTATTTTCAAAGCCCATCCACGCAAATGGCAATATTTCATTCCTTTTTTATGGTTCAGTAATATCCTACTGTGTATGTATTTCACTTCTTCTTAAGATAATTGTCTGTTGATGGGCACTTGGGCTATTTCCATGTCTTGGCTATTGTAAATAATGCTGCCCTAAACATTGGGGTGCATATACCTTTTCAAATTAGAGTTTTTGTTTTTTCTGGATATATATCCAGGAGTGAGATCGCTGGGTACATATCAGGCGGTAGTTTTAGATTTAATTTTTTAAGGAACCTCTGTATTATTCTCCATAGTGACTGCACCAATTTACATTCTCACCAGCAGTGTAGGAGGGTTCCCTTTTCCCCATCCCCTCTTGGCAATTATTATTTTTAGACTTTTAATGACAGTCATTCTGACTGGTGTGAGATGATACATCACTGTGGTTTTGATTTGCATTTCTCTGATAACTAGCAATGTTGAGCATTTTTTATGTCCGTGGTGGCCATTTGAATGACTTTTTGGAAAGAATGTGTATTTAGATCCTCTGCCCACTTTTTGATTGGTTGCTTGTATTGAGTGTATGAACTCTTTGGGTTTTTATGTGGTAAATTCTTGGTTAGTTATGGGGGCGATTTTACATAGTTATTTTAAATTAACTTTTAATTTTGGAGTAGTTTTAGATTTATTGAAAAGTTGTAAGCATAGCACAAAGTGTTCTCATAAGCGCTTCATCTCCTTTCCCCTGTTGTTAGCATCTTATATTCCCCTGGTGCATTTACCAAAACTAAATAGCCAATGTTGATATATTATTATAACTAGACTGCACACTTTATTTAGATCTCATCAAATACTTTTAGTGTTCTTTTTCTGTTCTAAGATCACATTTAGGATCCATCACTTTTGGTCATCATGACTCCTTAGGCTCCTCTTGGCTGTGACAGTTTCTCAGACTTTTTCTGTTCTAATGACCTTGACAGTTTTGTGGAGGATTGGCCAGGTGTTTTGTAGACTATCTCTCCATTTGAGTTTGTTGATGCTTTTCTCATGGTTATATGATGGTTATAACGTTTTGGAAAGAACACCGCAGACGCAAATGCCATTCTCCTGGCCAATCCGGCTGAGGGTATAGAGGGTATATGCTTCCAATATAATGCATCACTTGATCACCTGGCTGAGGTCATGTTTCCAAGTTTCTCCACAGCAGAGTTACTCTTTGTTTCTCTCCCCCTTTCTAAAGCGTATTCTTTGGAAATGAGTCATTAAGTGGAGCCCACACTCAAGGGGCAGGGCTTCCCTGATAGCTCAGCTGGTAAAGAATCTCCTGCAATGCAGGAGACCCTGGTTCGATTCCTGGGTCAGGAAGATCCTCTGGAGAAGGGATAGGCTACCGACTCCAGTATTCTTGGGCTTCCCTGTAGCTCAGTCGGTAAAGAATCTGCCTGCAATGTGGGAGACCTGGGTTGGATCCCTGTGTTGGGAAAAATCCCCTAGAAGGGGACAGCCCCCTCCAGTATTCTTGCCTGGAGAATCCCCATGGACAGAGGAGCCTGGTGGGCTTCATTCAGTCCATGGGGTCACAAAGAGTCGGACATGACTGAGTGACTAAGTATAGTACAGCACACTCAAGGGGCAGAGATTTGAGCCCTACCACTTTGAGGGCAGCATTTCCTTTTTAAAAAAATAGGATTTATTTTTAAGATTTATTTACTTATTTATATTTTTGGCTGTGATGGGTCTTCATTGCTGCTTGAGGGCTTTCTATAGTTGTTGCGAGCAAGGGCTACTCTCTAGTTGTAGCGCTCTGGCTTCTCACTGCGGTAACTTCTCTATTTCAGAGCACGGGCCCTAAAGCCTGCGGGCTTCAGTAGTTGTGGTGCAGGCTTAGTCACTCCATGGCATGCGGGATTCTCCCAGACCAGGGATGGAACCCATGTCCCATGACAGGTGGATTCTTAACCACTATATCACCAGGGAAGCCCCAAGGACAGGATTTCTACAAAAATTATTTGAAGTTTTGCTGCACAGGAGATTCACCTACCCTCCTATTATTTATTCAATCACCTATCTATGCCAATATGGATTCAAGGACATTTTTTTTGTACTTTGGGTTTTAATCCATACTATGTTGCTTTTTTTTTTTAAGCTTTGGCCATTGGGAGCTCTTTCTGTTGGTTCCTATGTCCCTTTGACACGCCCACATAGGTTTGATTTTTGAGCACTTTCCTTTTGGCATTGCAAGTTACTCCAGGCTCATCTTGTGTATTTCCCTGCCCTGGCCGCAGAACCAGCCATTTCTCAGAGTCTTATATTCCCTTCCTTGGAGAATGGGTTTAGAAACCAAGATTTGTGCACTGGGTGTTCCTGTTGGTACTGAGGTGTCATGGTTCTTAGACCTCTCACTGGACAGAGCTAGGTAATACAGGTCCAGGTACCAGCCCACATTTTTTGTTGTTGTTCAGTCACTAAGTCATCTCCAACTCTTTGTGACCCTATGAAATGCAGCACACCAGGCTTTCCTGTCCTTCACTATCTCCCAGAGTTTGCTCAAACTTATGTCCATTGAGTTGGTGATGCCATCCAACCATCTCATCCTCCGTCACCCTCTTCTCTCTTTACCTTCAATCTTCCCCAGCATGAGGGTCTTTTCCAATGAGTTGTCTCTTCAGCCCACAGTTACCTAATTATTTCTGTATCTAGCCATTTGCATATACAAGGCTAAATATGAGTTCATAATGATGTCTGCCTGTAATCCAGTACCATATGATTCATTCTATCTTCATGAGGGTGATTTTGAATAAATGAAAGGATGAAAGTGAGAGAGGGGAAGAGAGATAGTCAATGCAGACTTAGATAATACTGAACTAGAGGTGAATATATTCAGTTAATCACAGAACTGAAAGTAACCTTGGAGAATATGTCACCCAACTTGTTCACGTAACTATGAGAAAACGGATCCAAAGACGTGAATTGTTCAGGGTCCAGAGCCAGTTAGCAGCAGAGGAGAATCTGTTGACCCTGAGGACAGGACAGTCCCTTTTACACTATTTTTTTGCTCACTGTCTCATTGGCTAGGCACTTTTCTTTGGAGGGCCAAAGACTGAGGAACTGCAGAAAGGTTTCACACATTGGTGATAACCTCAGTTTTTATCATGTGCAAGGACTGTCCCATAAGTGATCAATGTGATGCAGACAGTCTCTTCCCCAGAGAAATTCTAAGCTTGTGAATTAATACTAAAATAATGAGTTTAAAGAGCTCTGGGCACATTGAAGGGTAAGGGGTTATTTGTGCCGGCAGGTTGGGGTGAATTTGACAGGGTAGGATTTTGCAGATAAAATCCAGACCCAGGGAACTGGGGGACTCCCCGAGGGTAAGTTGTGGAAAAGGCAGACTGCAAGTATCTTGTACCTGACATAGCCTCTCTTTTCCCACAAGGTGAGAGCTTGCTGGTGCCCTTAACTAGAGTCTCGGTAGTTTTGGCTTTGCCCTGCATTTTGCGAGCTGGAGTGGAAAGCATTTCAGTTTTTCTTTTCTCTTTCCAAGATGATGAAAGGTTGTTGCTGAGCCACAGAAAAACGGCCGGGATTCTTGGCCTCTGGAGGAGAAGAATTCAATCCGGGACCAGAGACGAGGCTGGATTGCTCAGAGCTTTGGTGTGATAAAGTTTTATTAACGTATAAAGGAGATAGAGAAAGCTTCTGACATAGGCATCAGAAGGGGGCAGAAAGAGTACCCCCCTGCTAGTCTTCAGCTGGATGTTATATACTAGCAGTTTGTTAATGAAAGAAAAGAATGTCTTAAACTGAGAATGGCACCAGACCCCTCATCCATAAGACGTATTTTGGAATAATCTGGGCACCGGACATCCCGGGTCATAAAACGATTGACTTGAATTTTGCAGAAAGGCAGATCATGCAAATAGTTTCATTTACATAGATTAGGGAAACAATGTCTGAGCATATAACATACTGGTTTGTCAAGTAGGTTCTGAGCCATTAGGCGGAACTGACTTGAAGACAGAGTTTGGGGTAAATGCATAGTACATTAACATAGCTTAAGACAAACATTTCCATAAGAAAAATGCATTGGTTAACTCAAAGTTTGAGAACAGTTAACTTCAGGTGAAACCAGGTGTCATGGCAACACAGTATTTTAAGAGAAACCTCGTTTAAATTTGTATAGAGAAGGGAAAAAATATCGCTAGTCTGTTTCCTCCTGCCGCTTAAGAGAGATAAAATGTCTGACACTTGCAGCCTATTTCCTCCATTTGGAGACCCTTGGCCTTCCTGCCTGTTGCCCTCTCAATGAGTTCCTTGGCATGACAGCCAAATGAAATGTTTTCTGGGCCTCCTCACTGATTGGGTCCCCAAGCTTTCTTGTCATGCTCCCAACTTAACCTGGGATTCTGGGAAACGGGAAGTCCTGGGAAAGAAGTCGGGCTTTTGGGAGCAAGATGTTCTAGGAAGATATGTAGAGTTACTTCTTGGGAGACCCCTGATGGGAGTCAGCTGGTGGAACTTACCTTCTTAGAGTGGGTGGAATAGCTAAGCTGCCCCAGTCATGCACTGGCTGCTGCTGCTGCTGCTAAGTCGCTTCAGTCGTGTCCGACTCTGTGCGACCCCACAGACGGCAGCCCACCAGGCTCCCCGTCCCTGGGATTCTCCAGGCAAGAACACTGGAGTGGATTGCCATTTCCTTCTCCAATGCATGAAAGTGAAAAGTGAAAGTGAAGTCGCTCAGTCGTGTACTCTTAGCGACCCCAGGGACTACAGCCTACCAGGCTCCTCCGTCTATGGGGTTTTCCAGGCAAGAATACTGGAGTGGGGTGCCATTGCCTTCTCCAGTCATGCACTGGGCCAGTTCCCAACTCAAATTTAGGTTCTTGTCATCAGCCACTAGGGGGCAATAGCACGCTGCTGCTGCTGCTGCTGCTGCTGCTGCTGCTGCGTCGCTTCAGTCGTGCCCGACTCTGTGCGACCCCGTAAACGGCAGCCTGTCAGGCTCCGCCGTCCCTGGGATTCTCCAGGCAAGAACACTGGAGTGGGTTGCCATTTCCTTCTCTAATGCATGAAAGTGAAAAGTGAAAGTGAAGTCGCTCAGTCGTGTCGACTCTTCGCGACCCCATGGACTGCAGCCTACCAGGCTCCTCCGTCTATAGTGTTTTCCAGGCAAGAGTACTGGAGTCGGTTGCCATTGCCTTCTCTGCAATAGCACGCAGGGGAATGTATTCAACTTCCAACCTTCAGATTATTCACAGATGTGGCAGCTTTAAGCATCTTTTTAAAAATGTTAAAGTTGAACGAACTTGTTTGAAGCAGAGGCGTTCACAGCATCATGAAATCATTAAAACATAAGCTCAATATGTTTTAAAAGATCTATTTTTTCCAAAACATTATTTACTTATACCATCATACATAAATCAGTGAGACAATATTAAACGTACGAGATTAATAGCATGAACACTTTCAGTATTCTGATCATTAATTGTTTATTTGTTGGGATTCGTTTTCATATTTCAGTATTATTATAAAGAATATAAATGGACAGTTAAAATGTGTCTACTTAAATACCTGAATATATTTTATGGAAAAATAGATTGTTAGCAATTCCTTAATGCTCTTTTTCCTCTGTACATCTGGTTGAAGATGGCTACTGGAACTTCTCGATTTATTGCTGTTCTGGTCAAAAGAATCACGCAGACTGAACTGGAATGTCAGCCCAGTATGGAACCTCTGGTGGAGAAAACCTCTGGTGGAGAAAACCTGACTGGTTTGTTATGAATCAGATGCTTACCCTCAGTCCAAACAACTGAGCCCAGGGCCCCAGTGCAAATATGGCTGCAGTGAGAGGGTTGATGGGAACCAAGCAAATATCTACAATTGGGTCATCACAGATATACATTTATATTTATTTAACCAGTCTTCTACTAAAGACTGATTTTAACTTTCTGATTTTGTTCAACAGCAATCATTCTATTATCATATTGTCTTTGTTACTCTTCCTAAAATTCTGTTGAAAAATAATTCCTAGAAGTAAGATTTCTGGGATAACAAGAATTTTCATTCTGTTGCTTTTGAAACTTTCACTTGGAAATAATTTCAAACTTACATAAAAGTTGCATGAATAAGAAGAGTATGAAGAACACTTGTATACTCTTCATTCAGATGCGCCTGATGTTAACATTTTACTCTTAAATATTCAGTGTATATTTTCTAAGAATGCAGAGACTCTCTTATATAACTACGGTAAATTTACCTTTGGTAAAATACTTTCATTGAATCTCTTGCCTATATTCTAATCTCAGACATTAATTCACTTGTTGACTCACTTATTGCATCAATAACTCAGATGTTGGCTCACTTATGCCTACAAAGTTTTAAAAGCATTTCTCCAGTACAGGATCTGTGTTAGGATCATGCATTATATTTAGTTGCCATATCTCTTTAGCCTCCTTTAATCTGAAACATTTCCACAGCCTTTCTGTGTTACAACCTTAACATTTCAAAAGAATAGAGGTTTTCCTAATCCTTTAAGAGAGCAGCATGCTTCTCATGGATCTGTTTGGTGTTTCTTCATGATTAGATTCAGATTATGCATTCTCGTGTCCTTTTCACAGCATCACGTCTGGAGGGACACCATGTCCATCTGTCCTTCACTGTGATGTTAATTTTGATCATCTGGTGAAAATCTTCTCTTATTTCTCCATAGTGTAGTGACTACTACTATTTTCCCTTGGAATTACTGAGCAAGTTGTGTGGAGACATTCAAATATCCAGCTCCTCATCAAAATTTCTCCCTCAATGTAGCGTTAATTTGATTCTTACCCAAACCAGTCATTATAATGATGGCTGCAGAATGATAATTCAACACCAGCACTATGTCCCCATTTTTCAGTTGGCAACCAGCATCCTACTGTAAGGAAGAACTCCCTTTTTTGTCATTTGTTAATAATGGATACAGGTTCCTCGGTTTCTATTTTTTACCCTAATGGTTTGTGATTCATTACTGTACTCAATTATTTTAGTGCTCAGTTTGTCCCAGACTTGGGCAGTGGAAGCCGCTTGGAGTAGGCTGCCTCCATCATTTTTTAGGGTACTTTCCTACTTTCTGGCATGATAAGATATTCCAGACTCATCATGTACCCATCCATCCACCCTACCCCAGACCTGGAATTGGTTATTTTACCAAGGAGCCCTGCTCTTGTTTTTTTGTTTGTATTAGAGAATGATATCTGAGTGCTAGATGTGCTCACTGATACTGGGATGTTTTTATTGCTTGGCTCTACCACAGTCAGAACCAGGAAATATATGCATGTATGGTGTGTATATATATATATATATATAATATACATGCAAACATACTTACCTATATGACTATGCACATGTGCAAGTGTCATGCATATACATACTTCGTCAGTTCTCCTTATTTGCCATAGTTATGTTCTATAAAGTTGCCACAAACACTGAATTAGAAAATACTAAACCATTGCTAAGAGGGCAAATACAGGGCTGTGCTAAATTGTGCTTAGTCACTCAGTCATGTCCAACTCTTTGTGACCCCATGGACCGTAGCCCATCAGGCTCCTCCATCCGTGGGGATTTTCCAGGCAAGAATGATGGAGTGGCTTGCCATGCCCTCCTCCAGGGGATCTTCCCAACCCAAGGATCGAACCCAGGTCTCCCGCACTGCAGGCAAATTCTTTACTGTCTGAGCCACCAGTGACTACGGCTTGTTGAAAGCGCACCAAGAGCCTAACCACATGCTTCAGATGACAGTATCCACAATGGGTGAACTCTAACTGCAGAGTACAAAATTGGCTGCTGCTTGTTCAATCTGCAGTGACTCTGCAGACAACAAACGTGCCCTGTTTCATGATCAATCCCCTTTTAAAACCAGCCTGGTATGTATCTGTTTTCCAGGCCACATGCCCTGGCACTGTGTAGTTGTGTTCCTGCAAGCCTCTGGTCACATTTTTGTCCACTGATCAATACATAACTTTGTTTTATATGTGTTTATTTAAAGACACCTTATTAATATATATTGTTGATTCATTGACATTAAATTTATGGCCAATAGTATTATATTTCCATGCCTCAACTAGGTTTGTCTTATATATATATTTCTCCATATATAAATCACGTCACAGCTTCCTTGTGCTTGGGAACATTCGACAGCTCTTCAGCACTACATTTGGGGGCCATGTTAACAGCAGCATCATCAACAGAAAGCATCAAAAATGGGGAAGATGTGGCACTGAATAGACTGCAAAACGGGCACTTGCTTACAGAAGGAGAGCTGCAACAAGAACAAGCAGGAGAGTACTTCCTCGCTCGACCTCAGCTGGGAGCATGAGCGTCAGGTGACTCAGATGTTTTGCCACTCTGCACATGTCTGCGAGTGACCACAGATTGGCACATGTATTGACGTTAGTGAGTAGAAGAATCCTCCAATAATGAGGGTTAACAACATAGCTTAGAAATCACGAGACCCCATAGATACTTCCGATTCCAGTCTGTACCCCTAAGGTTCTTTTTGACCCTCCATAAGCCCACTTCGTATCTGTAAGTCCTCCCTTCCACAGCAGGAATCCTAGCTTCCAAAGTAGCAACACATTATTCAACCTTAAAATACATCTAAAATAGTTTTAGGTGAAGAATCCACCTGCCAATGCAAGAGACACAGGTTTGATGGCTGGTCCAGGAAGATCCCACACGTTATGCAGCAACCAAGCCCATGTGCCAAAACTACTGAGCCTGTGCTCTAGAGCCTGGAATCTGCAGCTACTCAGTGCAGACCCCTAGAGCCTGTGCTCCACAACAAGAGAACTCACAGCAATGAGAAGCCCAAAGACTGCAATGAAGAGTAGCCCCTGCTCGCTGCAACTGGAGAAAAGCCCAGAAGCAATGAAGACCAAGCACAGTCAATAAATAAATAAAATATATATGTGTATATATATACATATATATAGCTTCAGAATTGTTTCTAATATACCGCTGCAAAAACAGATCGACTCAAAAGAGTCACTCTGCCAAATCTGTCTTTCTGTGTTGGGTTACTTCTTTCTCTTTCTCCCCTTCAGGAGTTACATTCATTCGATAAACTATTGGGTTTATTTTTTTCCCCCAGTTTCCTTTAGTTTATACATTTTCCTCTCTCATCTTTGTTAATTTTATTTCATGAGCACAAGGAACATTAATATGTTTCCGAAAGTCAGAGCTATACAAAGAAGGACAGGGTGTTGTCACTCCCTTTCCTATCCCTCAGCTCTCACCTCTTGAAGGCAATCAACTTTACCATTAGTGACTGAACAACAACAACAAAATGCCTGGGCTTTTTGGTTTTGGCAGGGTGATAGGAGGCAGCATCTAAATAAGGTCACCACATCTTAAGTCTAAAGCCTCCTGAATGAGGTTGTTCTAACAGCCCTGAGGCTGTTTAGCACAGTGGGTTTTGTTGTCCTCCTTTTTTTTCCTTTCTGCTTTCTATTCACATGTGTTCCAAATGCTTTAATCAATGTCACCAGAAAGCCTGGTTCCTTATCATTCTATGCCTCTATGACATGATGAATAGTTCGTTTTTCCAAGATCACAGTGTCTATTTCTATTTTCAGAGACAGTAACCTGGTTATTTGTTTTGTTTTTGGACCTGATAAGAGACCTCACTTCCTTTCAAAGTGACCTTTTTTTCCTTAGTAATCATTTCTTAATAGGAAGTCACATGAATTCAAAACTATTATGCTTACTTTCATCATCTGATTATATCATTTGGGCAATAATTTTCCCTTGATAAATGTGCAGATTATTACATTTTGATTATCTCAGAATCCTGATTGTGTTACATATTCTTTTAATGAAACTCCATGTGTATCTGCAGCCCCTAATCTTATTTTGTTATATGATTCAGGCTGATTTTATTACCATTCTAGAAGCAGATACAAATTAGAGGAAAATTAGAAACAAAATTGGTACAACAGGTTCTCAGTTTCATGATGCATTAAATTCAGAGGCAATTGATCGCTAGTGGGAGAAGTTCAAGGGAGGGCAATTATAACTGAGGGCCCTGGAAGAGATAGGATTTTATCTTTAATGTCCAGAATAAAGGAAAGCACTTGTTCACTGCTCTGAATAGGAATTGACTTCATGGGCCTCATTTTCACTAGTGAAGTTTATTGAGTATTCGTGAATTGATTTTAAAGAGTTTACTTTTAAAGTAGTCTGGCACATAGGACCTAGTAGTTGACACTACAGAGTTAGTGGTCACATTTGGAACTTCCTAGGGGAGGTCCAGTTCCATACAGATGCTTTCATTTATTCTTTCAATAAAATAGCTAGGATTATTTTATTCATCCCATTTACCGTGTGTCAACAAGTGTTCTAGGCACTGGAGACATGACAGTAAACAGAATGACAAGATTCCTGCTGGGAAATACAGACTAATAAGTATCAAAATGTGAAAAAATATTATATAAAGTTTTAGTAATCATATAGTTGTACGATTATACATTTTATATTGAACAGAGATGGTGTGTGAGGGATGGGCTGGAGAATCCTAAGTTGGTGCTTTAGAAACTGGGATGTGACAAATGAAGAGGAAGCAGCCATGTAAAATTCAGGGGGATGCATTCCAGGCAGAGAGGGCTCAATATCAACATCCCAAGGCAGGAAGGGGCTTAATGAGTTGAAAGGACTAAAAGAAGGCAGCGTGGCTAGATGGCGGTGGCTGAGGGGCACTGGGTATGAGATGATGTCACAGGGTATGAAGCCATCAGAAAATTAGAGCTTTGTGGACTTTTAGCTATACCCCTCATTGTTGACACTGCCGAGTACTTGCCCCGTAACCATCCATCCCCACTTCTTCCTTTTCTGACAGAACTACAATTTTGTTTGGGGTTGCGTTGTATCCAGTTAAAAACCTTTCATTTCCAAGAATCCCTTGCAGCTAGAAGTGGTCACATTACGTGGTTCTGATTAATAGTCTGTATCTAGGATTCTTACAGAAACAGCTTCCCTTCCTGTGTAAAGAAGGAAACTTCTAGAAGATAGCTTTTAATTTTTTCCTGTTCTTCTGCTTGAAACATTGATGCAATGCCCATGGGTATAGCAGCCCTCTTGAAACCATCTGAATGAAAACCACAGTTAAAGACTGAGATAAGGGAAGCACAGGAGTCTAAGAGACTGATGACATCTTAGTTCTGCTGACCTCTGTACATCTCATCAGATGCAATGAACAAAACTTCATTCTTTTAGGGTGCTGGCATGTAGGCATTCTCTTACTTGTAGCCAAACACAATCCTAAATCAAACAATACAGCATAGGAAAAAACAATGGTCTAGGGAACTAGGAGAAATATTGGCGAAAATAAATCCAGTGATGATGGTAACCCCAAAAAGAAGATAAGCTAGTCTTGCACAATTGCTACATGCCATCCTGAAATTTGCTCCCAAATATGACAGAAGGCAAAATCAAGAGGAAATTCCTCAATACAACTGCTACTACTAATACTACTGTTAACACTGCTCACAACACAGAGCAAAGGTTCACACTTACGGCATAGCTAGCTCACGTTTCCTAAGTGTTGACTGTATGCCAGGCCCTCTTATAAGCACTTTACTTTGAACTGAACATTTAAGCCTCAGAATGGCCTTTATGATTATTATCTGTATTTCACAAATGAAGATATTAATATCTAGAGAGCTTACGTGGCTCACCGAAGGTCAAAGAGCCAGTATTTCAACCTGAGCAATCTTACCACAGTCCTGCATATTAATCATATTTTACAGAAATCTTACAGGTCTGATGTATTATCTTTTTTTAAACTTTAGTAAAGGGTCTGCTCAAATCTTTTCTTATTTCTAAAAATTGGGTTGCTCATCTACTTAATTACTGCCTATGTGCTCTTCAAAGTTAAAGCACTAACACTGACAGTTGAACACCCCAGAGAGACAGGGTTGAAGGCAACAATGGAATGGCATCTTCAAAGACCAGGTAGATTCTTTACCAGCTGAGCCACCAGGGAAGCCCAAGAATACTAGAGTGGGTAGCCTATCCCTTATCCAGTGGATCTTCCTGACCTAGGAATTGAAGCAGGGTTTCCTGCATTGCAGGTGGATTCTTTACCTGCTGAGCTACCAGTGAAGCCCATTACATACAAAACATGGGTGAATCTTACAAGCATAATACTGAAAGAAGCCAGATACAAGAAAATCCATACCATATGTTCACATTTGCATAAAATAGTATAAAAAGAAGCAAATCTAACCCACAGTAAATATTAGTTGACTTTGGAGGGAAGGAGTGGTATAATGATAAGGAGAGGGCAAGAGAGGGGTTGCTGACAGTGTTCTACAACCTAGGTAGTGTTTCCATGGGTGTGTTCAGTTTGTTGTAATTCATCAAGGTTTGGATTTTCCGTGTGATAGTATACTTCAGAAAAAACGTTTGTTGAAAGACAAAACAAACATTGATAAGCCTGCATTGCTATTTAAAAAGAGAGAAAGAGACGGGGAATTCTCTGGTGGTCAGTGATTGGGACTTGGCACCTTAACTGCCAAGGATGCAGGTTCAATTCCTTGTTGGGGAACTAAGATCCCACAAGCCATGCAGTGTGGCCAAAAAAGAAAAAGAGAGAGAAACATTTCTTTGGTCAACTTAGGAGGTAACTAGAACATCATCTCTTTAATCTGAATATCAGCAATTAAAGGGGAAATCTTAAGCAATGAATCACCTCTCTTGCGTAATTTTTCGGTGTAACTAAATAGCCCTAATTGATGGGGGGAAAGTTTTTCTTACAAATTATTCTCAATTAATAAATTAAGAATAAATGATAGAATTAGAAAATCACCAATGAGTAAACTGTAATGAAATAATCTAGTCAAAGATTTTTGTATTAGTTATCTCTTGTTGTGTAACAGATTACCCCCAAAATGTAGCAACTTAATACAACTATTTTTTATGTCACAGTTTCCATGGGTCTGGAATCTGAGAGAGAATTCAAGATAATGTGCACAGTTTTTTGAAACAATGTTGAAGTGACATACCGTCACCTCTGCTGGGTTCTGTTACTAGAAACAGTCATAAGTCCAGCCTACACTCAAGGAGAGAGTGTAAATTTACACAAGGATGTAAATACCAAGGAGGTTTAGCTCACTGGAAGCCTCATAGAGGATGCCTACCGTCATCATCAGCGGATGGAAACCACTGGATGAAAGGCTTCAGCATCAGAGGCACCACCACTTGAATTCACTCCTCAATCTATTTTAAAGGGGACAGCTAGCTATTGTTTGCCTTCTGTTGTGAAGCAATCTGAAGTACACAGCATCATCTCATGAAGTATCCTTTCCAACAAGAGTTGAGTCTAAATCTAATCAATCCTTTAGCAAACATTCAATTTACAAGTAATATGGATGACAGAAGAAAAAGTAAATTACATCGTGAAGATAAAAATCTAGATTGAGCAACCTTCTATAGGAGAATTGATCTATTTATTCAGTAAGTCAATTGCATGGGGAAAAAAATGAAATTCTCTAGAACCTCAAGAGAAGTAAAAACCGGTCTTCCTTTGTGGTTCAGCTGGTAAAAGAAGTAAAAACCAAACGCAATATTTAACCTTGCTTGGATACTGATTGAAACAAGTCAACTAGAAAGTATTAATTCTGACACAATAAGGGGACTTTGAACATAGACAGGATCAAGGAATTTTTGTTCATTTTTTTGGAATGATAATGGCATTGTGACTGTGAAAGAAAATGTCTACATTTTTTCTAAGTTGCAAGCCAAAACATATAAGGATGATAGACATGAGGCCTAAGGTTTGCTTCAAAATAGTTCAGTAGACACAGCAAACACAACAACAAAAGGAATAGATGAGACAAGTGTGATAAAATCTTGATGAATACTGAATCTCAATAATGGGTGTATACAGGTTCATTATGTAATTTTATTTATTTTTCAGTTCAGTTCAGTCCCTCAGTCATGTCCGACTCTTTGCGACCCCATGAATTGCAGCACGCCAGGCCTCTCTGTCCATCATCAACTCCCGGAGTCTACCCAAACCCATGTCCAAAACACTTTCATAATAAATATGGGAAGAAAAGATGTAACGACTAGATGGTTTAATAGCTGAGCTCTAGTTAGATTTTTAAGAATAGATTTGTAATATTATTTAGGTATCTATGACCTCAAAAAAAGGATGAAAATTCCCTAATTCATATTGTAAAAGTAGCATAACTTAAAAAAATATCTTTGTAACTGTTAGGGGAAGCGCACTGAGCGAAACCACCCACCCAGGCCAGGCACCATAGTAACCATTTGCATGAGGTGTTTTACAACAGGAGGTTCTGGTAAGGAACACGGAACTAATGAGCCTTCACCAACTGGAAGAGTTCGGGAAAGGTCAAAAGGAGACACCACATGTCCGACCACCTCCCAGAATCCTTCTCTCTGGCATCCATCTTGGCTGAACAAGGCGTGCATCACCAGAAAGGACTCTGAGTCAGAATGATTGGCCAAAGACAACCGGAAACTAATCCCATTACCATAAAACCCGAGACTGCAAGCCATGTGACAGAGCTGTTTTCCTGGGTTCCCTTACCCTGCTGCTCTCCATTCAGGTGCCCTTTCCCAATAAAATCTCTTGCTTTGTCAGCACGTGTGTCTCCTCAGACAATCCATTTCCAAGCGTTAGACAAGAGCCCAGTTTTGGGCCCTGGAAGGGGTCCCCCTTCCTACAAGAGAACTGTCACATGCATGAAGAAAAGTTTACAGTTTTAAGTGTACAGCTTGAGGAATTTTTGCACACTGAACTTAGTCACAAAGAAAAAAACAAAATATTATGAGTAGCCCAGAAACTAGACGGTACTCCTGATGAAGATCCCCTCTGTTCTGAACCAAAATATGATTTTAAAAAATAGTGCAAAAAAGCGCACTGCTATATATAAAGTAGGTTAACTAATAAGAACCTACTGTATAGTACAGGGAACTCTACTCAGTACTCTGTAATGGTCTATACAAGAAAAGAATCTTAAAAAAAAGTGAATATATGTATATATATAAACTGATTCACATTGCTGTACACCTGAAACTAACACAACATTGTAAATCAACTAAACTCCAACAAATCTTTTAAAAAATAGTGTAAAAATGAAAACTATAGAATAATTTTGGCTTCCCTGATGGCTCAGCAGTAAAGAATCTGCCTGCCAATGCAG
This sequence comes from Giraffa tippelskirchi, assembly GCF_054371585.1. Taxonomy (NCBI): domain Eukaryota; kingdom Metazoa; phylum Chordata; class Mammalia; order Artiodactyla; family Giraffidae; genus Giraffa; species Giraffa tippelskirchi. The sequence continues at coordinate 195,836,656 of NC_137275.1, forward strand.
GAGGTATAGGTTCAACCCATGGGTCAGGAAGACCCCTGAAGAAGGAAATGGCCATCCAATCCAATATTCTTGCCTGGGAAATCCCATGGATGGAGGAGCCTGGTGGGCTACAGTTCATGGGGTCACAAAAAAGAGTTGCACTTAGCGACTAAACACCAATACAGACAAATTTCACCTACATACAGGCAAATTTTCTAAGTAATATAATAGGAAATAGAATCCAAAAGTGTATTTTAATATCCATACACTCATATAAAAATATTATTAAAAATTTACTTGCTTACGATTATTTCTTATACTCCCTGAGTTCTTGCTAAAGTACATATTCTACTAGTAGTTTTTCAGTAAGAGATTGTGGATAGTAAGTGATTTTAGCTCTCATATGTTTTAAAATGTATTTATTTTTATCCCTACTATTTAAAAAGAGTTTAGCTGGTTAGATAATTCCAGATTTACTGTTTTTTCCTCAGGATTCTGAGTATATGACACCATCACCTTCTGACATCTTCTATTAATGAAATTTCCACTATTGATTTGTCATTTCTTTGTACGTTATCCATCTTCTCTCTTTTGCAGATAATATTTTCCTTTCTTGCTTAATGCTCTAATTTTGCTAGTGTTTCTAGTATAGATTTATTTTTATTTTCTTGCTAATCACTCAGTGAGATTTTTCAATTCAAGATTTCACATGCTTCTTCATTTCTGGAAAATTATGTTATTTATTTTCAAGCATCATTTCTTTTCCAGTCTCCCTATATTCTTCTGCAACTTACATTGGATATATTTCTGAACTTCTAATTCTACACTCTTACTTTTAACTTCTTTCATAGTCTTCTTTATCTTACTGTGCTATGAAGCTTCTCTCTAGTTCTATCTTCCAAGTTATTAATCCTCTCTCTTCAAATTATCTAGTATGCCACTGAGATAATTTATTGAGGGTTATCATTATTATTATTTTATTTTCAAAGACAATATTTTTCCCCAAGATTTCCAATTTGTTCATTTTCAAATTTTGTTCTTGCTTCATAAATTTTAGGTCCTTCCTCATGTTTTTGAGCAGTTAGCATGTTATTTTTAAGTTCTCAGAATGATCTCTATAACTTCAGTTGTCAATTCTTCCATTTGTTGAATTTACTATTACTATTTGTTGAATTTACTATTTTTATGATAATGGACTTCTTCATATGCTTAAAATATTTTTAAGAGCTATTCTTGCTTGGGAGTTCATCTTCATATGCACCCATCTTTTCATAAGATTTAAATTACCTCAGCCCTGGTCCAGATGGGTTTCACCAGTCCAAACCAGGCTTTATATTAGCAGACCAATTTAGATCTTTTACTCCATAATAAGGGTTTAATACTGAACCTTACATGCATATTTTATAGACTTAGTTCCTATTTTCCATGGGGTTGCTGCTTCTTTGCTTTTCATGTATAAATTCACTGCTCTCAAAAGGAAGGTCTGTATCCAAAATATTTTAATGAACTACATATTTCATTTAAGAAGGTGATAACTTTTTTGGGTAATCTACTTGAGGATAAATGACCAGAGACTTATGAACTAGAGGCGGGGAAAGAGGATGCGACATCTGCTGGCTCCCCACAAATCTCTTCTCGCTGTCGTACTTAATGTCTAAAAACGCATCCGAAATGCAGCGCTTCCACTTCACAAATCCCTTGTAAAATTTCCATTCCAGATCCCTTAGATCCATGAATTGTTTTGCTGAAAAGAATCATATTTTCAAAGAATCACACCATGGCCTTATTTAACCCTCGGTTACTTAGAGATGCTTCATGAACAGAATGAACCTTTGAGGAATTCAAGTCCCCTTCTCCCTTGTGTTTCTGAACTTTCTGAAGAAATCTGTTTCTGAAGTTTTGTAAACTAAGGGGGAACCTGTATTGTTCATCTCATCTAAAGCCATCCTCCACATGGGAAATAGGGTGGGCCTGGCTAACAGGGCTGGAGTGGACCCTGCAAGGCCATTGCAGGTTGAGGTGTCTCCTCTGGTGTGAATCGAGAGACCACGGAGCACAGAAGCCTACAGGGCATAGAAAAGGATCCTAATGTGTGGTTAGGATGAGTGGAAAGACTGATCACAGTACACTTGTTAGTGTCATTTCTCCCAAGACACTAGTGTAAGCCCTGAGTATAAAAGGGCAGTGGTTTAGCTAGAATCTGGTTGTTTTCCCTTCACTTTCAGGACCTGCTAGCTTAGGGCATCATTAGTAGTTTCAACCCCTTCATGGAGGCAATGAACCATGGAAAACTCAAGCCAACATATACTACATAGTCCCCTCCTCAGCAGCCATTGCCCTTTCCCTTCCCTTCAATTCTCTTCATGGCTAGTAAGGATGTGTTCATGGCTAAAACCAAAAAGAACAATAAAAAAGCAAGATCTTAGGTGCGGCTTGGGTGTAAAACCTGAGGCCAAAGAGCAAATAGGAGTGTAAGGAATATCAGGAGAACAGGAGAAAATGGGTCAAGTAAACAAGCAGGCGGGCTGGTCTGTTTCTTGTGGGTGACTCTAGCATCTTCCCTGTGTGGTGATATTTGAGCAGGTCACCTATGGCCGAGATACTGCCCCTGCCCCAGTCAGGTCCCCATCCCTGGGAAGGGTTTGAGTTTCCCCAGGTCTGCGAGATAGGAAGTCTGTATAAATATTTTACACATGACTGAAGTAGGAGACAGGGGCCAGGGACCGTTCTTTGATTCAGATGTGGCCATGGTGTTCAGCAGCCTGTCCTAGGGCCCAGTTGCCAAGGTTGAGGGAATTTGACAAGATCTCAGTAGGCCTGGAATAGCAGGAAGGGCAGGAATATTTGGTGAGGTCATTCAGTTCAGTTCAGTTGCTCAGTCATGTCCGACTCTTTGCGACCCCATGAACCGCAGCACTCCAGGCCTCCCTGTCCATCACCAACTCCCTGAGTCCACCCAAACCCATGTCCATTGAGTCAGTGATGCCATCCAGCCATCTCATCCTCTGTCGTCCCCTTCTTCTCCTGCCCTCCATCTTTCCCAGCGTCAAGGTCTTTTCAAATGAGTCAGCTCTTCGCATCAGGTGGCCAAAGTATTGGAGTTTCACTTCAATATCAGTCCTTCCAATGAACACCCAGGACTGATCTCCTTTAGGATGGACTAGTTGAATCTCCTTGCAGTCCAAGGGGCTCTCAAGAGGTGAGGTCATAGAATGCATGATATTGATTAGTGAAGAGCTTTATGTTGCGATCTGTGGTGGACACTACAGGTTGGTTCACTCTATACCGAGTATAATCCTTTTCAGCCTTCCTCTCCTCAGAAAGCAGGAAGCTAGGATCTCTATTGACCAGCATTCCTTGCAGCAATGGGTGGCTATTGGACACAGTTCTGGCCAAGAATATGTGGGGAGAGGTCACCTGAGAAGGGGTGTTCTGAGGAAGCATTGCTTTCCTATTAAATGAGGACAGAAGTAGCCAGTGTGGCTCTTTCTCTTAGTCCCCTTCCTCCCTGAATTGTATCCATAGCACCTGGAGGTACATACAACTTTGGCCATGAAGACAAAAACCACACACAAAAAGATGGGGAGCACGGGTTCTTGACAACACCAAAAAGCATTGCTCTTGCTGTTGTCTGCCTCCAGATGGAAAAATTAAAAAAAAAAAAAAACTCATTTGATTTTTTCTGTCATTTTTCGTAAAATCCATGTCTAACCTACATAGTCCTATAGGATTTATCCAGAGTAAGAGAAGCTCATGTGATAGGAGAAGAATAAAATGGCAGCACCCACACCCTTTTCCTCCCTCAGTTCTTGGAGCTAGTAAGGATGTGTTCTATAATATTCTTTGGTGTATCAGGAGTCTTAAAGTTCTCTTGGACTGAGAAAGATTTAGGGACTGGCTGACTGATACAATAATAGCAATACCAAGCAATATAGAACAGTAAAAGATGAATTGTTACAATTAAACCTAAGTAATTACTGGATATTCCTCATATGTATGCCTACTTGGCTTCATGCATATTCCTTGAATAGACAGGCCATGTCTCAGAGATTCTGCCTCCAAGATCTCAGGAAATGAGTTCATGGAGGCAGAAGAGAGATTTTAACACAGAGTCTGAAAGGGCATATGAGAGAACTCCAGAGGAAAGGACAATTTGGCCCTATGGGTGGCAAAGCTGTAAATGTTTCAGACCTATCAAACATTCAACACCTTCAGCACTTCTTTAGTAGGCATTTTGCAAATTCTTCTTATTGATTCTCAATACTTTCTATGCTTTTTAGTCTCTGGGCATACTTCACTTATGTACTTTTGTGGACTATCTAAGCCATTCCTACAATTTTCCTAATTTCCACTCTGCCTGGGCTCCATAGCATACTAAGTGTGACTCTGCAAAGGAATTTGAGACCTGAATTAGGCTCTGTCAAGACATCAATGCAGGGAATTACAGCAAAGATTCTTCCAGCATCTTGGACCAAACACGATCAGAGTAATCAATACAATTCTTTAAATGTGTTCCTTCAGACACTACTTTTAATATAACAATGAAGGTGCCAAAATATTTCCTGGTCTTGAGTCAAGAACTTACTTCAGAGGGTCTCAACTATTTTATCATTGATTTAACATATTTTTACAGCTACAGAGAATAACAAGATATTACTTTCCTTGCTAACATGATGAATATGGAAATCTTAAGAAGAAGACACCCTATCCTTGCTAAAACTAACCATTGTATGTTTTATAATATTTTAAACTTTCTCTATATGGTCTTTGGCTTTATATGCTGCTGCTAAGTCGCTTCAGTCGTATCCAACTCTGTGCGACCCCATAGACGGCAGCCCACCAGGCTCCCCCGTCCCCGGGATTCTCCAGGCAAGAACACTGGAGTGGGTTGCCATTTCCTTCTCCAGTGCATGAACAGGAAAAGTGAAAGTGAAGTTGCTCAGTCATGTCCGACTCTTAGCGACCCCATGGACTGTAGCCTACCAGGCTCCTCCATCCATGGGATTTTCCAGGCAAGAGTACTGGAGTGGGGTGCCATTGCCTTCTCCAGGCTTTATATGAGTGCATCCCTATTCAAAGCTCAGATACGGCTCACTTAGAGTTCATTCACTCCTAGCTCCCTCACACTCTCCATTAAAAAAAAAAAGAGGAAAGGAATGAAGGAAGAAAAAAAGAAAGGAAGAAAGAAAAAAGAAAGAATAAAAAAATCAGATATGAAGTTTCTTTCTGTTCTTTTGGTCCTGTTGATAGCCCCGATAGAGATGCAATAATAAGGAAAGGATAAACATTTGTGAAACAATATTTTTAAAAAGCTCCAATTGCAGTTGAGGTAAGATACTTAAGAAACAAAAACCATTGCTCCATAAATACTTGACTTATTCATCAACCTAGAAACGATAGTGAGTCCAAGTTTAATTGGCTCACTTTATAAATGTTTAAATGCTGTGCCTCAGTAGCACACCCTTTCAGGGGTGAATCTGAGATGTGGCCCTCAAAGTTTGGTTCCCCGTTCTCTATTTCCCCCATCACTATGGGCAGCGGGTGCATCAGCCCTAAACCTCAGAACTGCACGACTCCCTTGGGTCAAGGACTCTAGGAACCAAGGTACAATTTGCAGTCAGAGTCCACTCATTTTCTTCCACATGGCCTCATCTGTTTAGATTACCTGGATCGACGAGGAAGTATTTAGCGGTTTTATCTTCAAAGATAAACTTCTCTGGTGAGACACAGGGAATGCCCAGCCTACAGAGTATTTTGGTGCTCTGAGTCTTCTTCCGTATGGAGACCATTGACATGGATTTGGAGTGATCGATGAGAATCTCGTAAGGAAAAGTGTGCACGGGAGGAGGGATCCCGTAGTCAGAGATTCTCTGCTGGGATTTGGAGAGTTTCTCCACGGGGGAGAGGGACCTGGTAAGCAAGCTGCGGTGCAGGAGCTCAGCCATAGACTCCGGCTGCTCTTCTCTTCTCACCACCTTGCACGTGAAAACAGGTAGGGAATCATCTGCTCTCCCGTCAGTCCCCCCGGTGCCTTTCAGGAAATGCTTTTGACAGAGCATTCTCTGCGCTTCACCAGGTGGAATACAGTGCATTTTCAGGAGATTCAATTTCTTGTTCTCCTTACTAAAATTCTCAACTAATGCATATAATTCTGGCAGCTGTAGAAAAAAAAAAGTGAGGAATCGGGAGATTGATCAAAATGTCATTGTCTGGTAGACTCAAAAATCATAGAACAAATAGGACAACAATCCTACAAACAGAAACGTCTATCTTTGAAAGATAACTTTGCCTAAGTAACTAGACAAAATCAATAGTGGGTCGAATTTGTTGAATTCAGAAGGTTGACAGAGGATCAAATCTTAGATTGAGTCCCAAAAGGGTACTATTTTGACACATTGTTAAATCCTGTGAACAAAAACGAGCCCATTAGACTTGGATTCTAATGTCTTTAAGATCTTCCCAACTTTAAAATTCTATGAGTGACCAGGGAGAGAGACTGCTATGGGGGTTGGTGACCTCTGTTTCGAGTAAGGCTATATTTCTTTCGCTTTCCTGGTGGCTCAACAGTAAAGAATCCGCCTGCAATGAAGAAGACGGGGTTTGATGCCTGGGTTGGGGGAAATGGCAACCCACTCCAGTTTTCTTGCCTGAGAAATCGGTGGACAGAGGAGCTTGGCAGGCTACATTCCATGGGTTTGCAAAAGAGTCAGACACGACTGAGCAACTCAACAACAACATATTTCTTTGAAGGAAGAAAAGGAGCCGAGCTAATCTAAATATAGAAACCTCACCCTGCTGTCCAAAGGGCTCGAATGTCCAGGAATGCCATGCAAAGGAAGCTGTAATTGTCCTTATTCACTGGAATATTTTACCAAAGCATATGGGTTTGTGGAGTGTTTGACAATGGTTGTTGGCAGAAAAGACAGTAAGTGTTCTCTCAGAGTACCCTTCTCTATCTAAAATCCTGTATTGAAAAAAATAAAATCATGTTCCTAGAGTATCCTGCCTACTAATCCTGTTATTCCTAACAGGCTTCTGAGGCCTTTGATTAGAAGGCCAGCAAGGCTGAAGTGAGAGCCTGCTTTTGCGCAGCCGAGTTTCCCCTCTGTCCTGCTCAACTCTCTTGCAAGAGCAGCAGATGGGAAGGAGGCTAAAGTTGGCACAGGGCTCTTTCACAGGCATTGCCATCACCATGATGACGCCTGAGCACCCCTGCACGCAAGTGTCGCATTTTGCTGTGACAATAAAGGGTAAGAGATTTTTGTGTTCTCGATGGCCCCCCAGCCAATGCTGGGTAAACAGTAGTTGGGATTTGAACAATTCTTGAATGTCAAGTGTCCTGTACCCTTAAGTACCTACCGAGCATGTCAGAGATTCATCTTCCTCACTATCTTTTCTCGGATCCGTGTCTCTATTGAAGAACATTGTGCCTTGCCTTGAGTCTCTGATTCTTAAAAGATCAAAATAAGGGAAGACCAAAAGAAAGATGAAAAATCAGATAAACTGCAAAGAGAGAAACGTAACACTTTAAGTCTTCAGAAGTTTGTAAGACACCTCTAAATTTTATACTATTTAAATATTTCTTTTGTTGTCTCCTTACTTTCCTTATTCAGTCAAATTAATGATGTTTCAACCAAATCTTTTTTATGAAACACCTCAAATTTTTATGTGACATGTATTCTTAGGCATTTAATACTAGTTCAAAGAATTCTATATGGACTGTTCGATTTTCTTAGGTCTATATTTTTTGATCAACTTCAGTTCCTCTGAATATTAACTCACCTACCTCCTTATTTTTTATTCAGGAAAAAAAGGCTAACAACAATGAAAACAACAATAATTAATGTTTTGAAATAATTTGCTTTGGGCAACATATAAAGGAGGCACTTTACAGATGGGATTTTGTTTAACCCCTTTGTGAGAGACTAAAAATGGCCACAGAACATTTACAATTAACTCATGGATAAGAGGTGCCTAAGTATGCTCGGGGCTTCCCTAGTGGCTCAGAGAGTAAAGAATCTGCCTGCAATGTGGGAGACCTGGGTTCAATCCCTGAATTGGGAAGATCCCCTGGAGGAGGGCATGGCAACCCATTCCAGTATTCTTGCCTGGAATTTCCCCATGAACAAGGAGCCTGGAGGGCTATAGTCCATGGTGTCACAAAGAGTCCGACACAATTGAGTGACTAAGCACAGCAAAAGTCTGCTGGACTTTTGGCTCTGGGCTGGTCTTATGCTTGGCTCTGACTGGCAACACAAGTCAAGGCACTGAAGAACTTTTCAGTTTCACTGCACACTCTGGGAAGCCTGAGCCACCCTGTAAGGAGATACAGCTACCCTTCTGGAGAAACCATGTCAAGACCAGAGAGACCAGAGTCAAGACCCAGCACCAGCCCCTGGACATGTAAATGGGGCCATCTTGGATCATGATGGCCCCAGATGACCTCAGCTGCACCAGCAACTCTAGATGAATTCAGATGGACAAGAACCGCCAGCTGAGTCAGCCAACTCCAGAGTCATGGCACGTAATGAATTACAGTTGTTTCTAGATGCTGCGTTTTGAGTGAATTCTTACATAGCAATAAATACTAGATAAACTCCATGGTAGTTAAATTCTTGGTTTGAATTATTCCAGTGAACCTTGGTTGGTAGGTAGGGTATGTGAGAAAACATCTTCCTGGGCACACTTGTATGCTGACTGGTGGCTATGGTAACCGGGAGGAGTGTCAGAGACAAACCCAGAATGTTCGTTTGGTGTTTGGAGATGAAGCAAAAACAGTTAGGTGGGACTTCCTTCCCAAGCAAAGTGGGAAAATTCAGGATAAAGGTTCTTGAATATACATATATTTGAATATATATTCATTTGGGGATATTTATTATTTGAAGATATCTCTATTTATCTAAGATATAGATATACATCATAATTATTATTGTCATCATTATTGGCACTACTAAGTCCACTATATCAATATTTATAACTATATCTATACCTAAAGATAGATAGAGAGATATAAAACAAACAAAACACCAGGGAATTCCCTGGCAGTCCAGTGGTCAGGATTCCTTACCTTCACTGCTGATGCCCCAGGTTCAATCCCTGGTCAGGGAACTAAGATCCTGCAAGCTACAGCATGGCCAGATAGAATGCCTCCCCGCCCCCAAACAAAAACCAAAGCCAATGTAACACAACACACCCACCCACTTTCCTACATTTGGGCAGAGGCTTTACATACTCGTCAATCCCCAACCTGCTGAAATAAGACTTTCCTTTTGATAGGGAAAGCAAAGAAAACTATTTCTGGAAAGAAAACTATTTCTCAAACTTGCTTCACCTGAAACCTCTGCAGTTTTGTGGTCAGCCATGACTTGCCTTTCAGGACAGTCGTCCACCATGGGAGGGCTGCCTTCTCCCACTACCAACAGACAAAACATTCTCTCTCTTTTTAAAAATTTTATTTTTAATCAGAAGATAGTTACTTTACAATATTATGATGGCTTCTGCCATGTATCAACATGAATCAGCCATAGGTATACATGTGTCCCCCTCCCTCTGACACCTCCCTCCCAGCTTGTTCTTCATCCCATCCCTCTGGCTTATGGCAGAGTACCAGCTTTGGGTTCCCTGTATCACACAGCAAATTCCCGCTGGCTATCTATTTTACATATGGTAATGTATATGTTTTAATACTACTCTCTCAAGTCCTTCCCACCTCAGCCTCCCCCACTGTGGCTGTAAGTCTGTTCTTTACATCTGTGTCTCTTTTGCTGCCCTGCAAATAGGATCATCAGTACCATCATTCTAGACTCTCCATATATACGTGTTAGTATTTGACATTTGTCTTTCTCTTTCTGACTTACTTCACTCTGTATGATAGACTCTATGTTCATCTACCTCATTAGAACTGACTCAAATGCATTCTTTTTTTTTATAGCTGAGTAATATTTCAGTGTATATGAACCACAATTTCTTTATCCAGTCATCTGTAGATGGACATCTAGGTTACTTCCATGTCCTTGTTGCTGTTCAGTTGCTCAGTTTTGTCCAATTCTTTGTGACCCCATGGACTGCAGCACAACAGGCTTCCCTGTCCTTTACCATCTCCCGGAGTTTATTCAAACTCATGTCCATTGAGTTGGTGATGCCATCCAACCATCTCATCCTCTGTCGTCCCCTTCTCCTCCTGCCTTCAATCTTTCCCAGCATGGGGGTCTTTTCCAATGAGTTGGGTTGTCGCATCAGGTGGCCAAACTATTGGTGCTTCAGCTTCAGCATCAGTACTTCCAATGAATATTCAGGGTTGATTTCCTTTAGGATTGACTGGTTTGACCTCCTTGCTGTCCCAGGGACTCTGAAGAGTCTTCTTCAACACCACAGTTCAAACGCATCAGTTCTTTGGCACTCAGCCTTTTTTATGGCCCAACTCTCACATCCGTACATAACTACTGGAAAAACCAAAGCTTTAACTATATGGACCTTTGCCGGCAAAGTAACGTCTTTGTTTTTTAATACACTAAGTTCATCATAGCTTTTCTTTTTCTTTTCTTTTATTTCATGGCTGCATTCACCATCCACAGTGATTTTGGAGCTCCCCAAAATAAAGTCTGTGACTGTTTCCATTGTTTCTCCATCTATTTGCCATGAAGTGATGGGACCATGATCTTAGTTTTTTGAATGTTGAGTTTCAAGCCAGCTTTTTCACTCTCCTCATTTACCTTCATCAAGAGGCTCTTTAGTTCTTCGCTTTCTGCCATTAGGGTGGTGTCATCTACATATCTGAGGCTATTGATATTTCTCCCGGCAATCTTGATTCCAGCCTGAAACTCATCCAGCCCAGCATTTAGCATGCTGTACTCTGCATGTAAGTTAAATAAGCAGGGTGACAATATACAGCCTTGATGTACTCCTTTCCCGATTTTGAACCATTTTGTTGTTTCATGTATGGTTCTAACTATTGCTTCTTGACCTGCATACAAATTTCTCAGGAGACAGGTAAGGTAGTCTGGTATTCCCATCTCTTTAAGGATTTTCCACAGTTTGTTGTGATCCACACAGTCAGAGGCTCTAGTGTAGTCAATGAAGAAGTAGATGTTTTTCTGGAACTCTCTTGCTTTCTCTATGATCTATTGGCAATTTATCTCTGGCTTCTCTGCCTTTTCTAAATCTGATTTGTACATCTGGAAGGTCTTGGTTCACATATTGTTGAAGCCTAGCTTGGAGAATTTTGAGCATTACTTTGCTAGCATGTGAAATGATTGGAATTGTGCAGAAGTTTGAACATCCTTTGGCATTGCCCTTCTTTGGGATTGGAATGAAAACTGACCTTTTCCAGTCCTGTGGCCACTGCTGAGTTTTCCAAATTTGCTGGCATATTGAGTGCAGCACTTTCACAGCATCATCTTGTAGGGTTTGAAATAGCTCAGCTAGAATTCCATCACCTCCACTAGCTTTGTTCATAGTGATGCTTCCTAAGGCCCACTTGACTTCACATTCCAGGATGTCTGGCTCTAGGTGGGTGATCACACCATCGTGGTTATCTGGGTCATTAAGATCCTTTCTGTATAGTTCTTCTGTGTATTCTTGCCACTCTTCTTAATATCTTCTGCTTCTGCTAGGTCCATACCATTTCTGTCCTTTATTGTACCCATCTTTGCATGAAATATTCCCTTGGTATCTCTAATTTTGTTGAAAAGGTGTCTAGTCTTTCCCATTCTATTGTTTTCCTCTATCTCCTTGCATTGATCACTGAGGAAATCTTTCTTTCTTTTTTTTTTTTTTAATATTTATTATTTGGCTGCTTGTGGGAGGGGCACACAGAATCTTTGATCTTTGTTGTGGCATGTGGGAACTTTCAGTTGTGGCATATGGGATCTAGTTCCCTGACCAGGGATCGAACCCCAGCCCCTGCACTGGGAGTGCAGGGTCTTAGCCACTGGACCACCAGGGAAGTCCCAAGGAAATCTTTCTTATCTCTCCTTGCTTTTCTCTGGAACTCTGCATTCAGATGGGTATGTCTTTTCTTTTCTCCTTTGCTTTTTGCTTCTCTTCTTTTCTCAGTTACTTGTAAGGCCTCTTCAGACAACCATTTTGCTATTTTTTATTTCTTTTTCTTGGATGGTTTTGAACACCACCTCTTGTACAATGTTACAAACCTCCATCCATAGTTCTTCAGGCACTCTATCAGAACTAATCCCTTGAATCTATTTGTCACTTCCACTGTATAATCATTATGGATTTGATTTAGGTCATACTTGAATGGCCTAGTGGTTTTCCCTATGTTCTTCGATTTAAGTCCTAATTTCGCAATAAGGAGTTCATGATCTGAGCTAGTCAGCTTTCATTCTTATTTTTTCTGACTGTATAGATCTTCTCCATCTTCAACTACAAAGAATATAATCAATCTGATTTTGGTATTGACCATCTGGTGATGTCCATCTGCAGAGTTGTCTCTTGTGTTGTTGGAAGAGGGTGTTTGCTATGACCAGCGTGATGTTCTAGCTATTGTAAATAGCTAGCCATGTCCTAGCTATTTTAAATAGTTCTGCAATGAACACTGGGGTACACGTGTCTTTCTCAATTATGATTTCCTCAGGGTATATGCCCAGTAGTGGAATTTCTGGATCATATGGTAGTTTTATTCCTAGGTTTTTGAGAAATCTCCATAATGGTCCCCATAGTGGCTGTATCAATTTTCATTCCCACCAACAGTGCAAGAGAATTCCCTTTTATTCATACCCTCTCCCCCATTTATTGTTTGTAGACTTTTTGATGATGGCCATTCTGATGGATGTGAGATGATACTTCATTGTGATTTTTTAAATTAATTAATTTTTTATTGAATGATAATTGCTTTACAGAATTTTGCTGTTTTCTGTCAAACCTTAACATGAATCAGCCATAGGTATACATAAATCCCCTCCCCTCATTGTGATTTTGATTTCCATTTCTCTAATGATGAGCAATGCTGAGCATCTTTTCCTGTGTTTATTAGCCAACTGTATGTCTTCGTTGGAGAAATGTCTGTTTAGGTCTTCTGCCCACTTTTTGATTGGGTTGTTTGTTTTTCTGGTATTGAGCTGCATGAGCTGTTTGTGTATTTTGTAGATTAATCCTTTGTCTATTGTTTCATTTGCTATTATTTTCTCCCATTCTGAGGGTTGTCTTTTCACCTTGCTTATAATTTCCTTCATTGTGCAAGTTTTTAAGTTTAATTAGGTTTCATTTGTTTATTTTTGTTTTTATTTCTATTACTCTAGGAGGTGGGTCATAGAGGATCTTGCTGTGATTTATGTCAAAGAGTGTTCTGCCTATGTTTTCCTCTAAGAGTTTTATAGTTTCTGGTCTTACACTTAGGAATTTAATCCATTTTGAGTTTTTTTGTGTATGTTGCTAAGAAGTGTTCTAATATAATTCCTTTACACACAGTTGCCCAATTTTCCCAGCACCACTTACTGAAGACTGTCTTTTCTCCATTGTATATTTTTGCCTCCTTTGTCAAAGATAAGGTGCCCATAGGTCCATGGATTTATCTCCAGGCTTCTTGGATTGGAAGAATCAATATTGTGAAAATGACTATACTACCCAAAGCAATCTATAGGTTCAGTACAATTCCTATTAAACTATGAATGGTATTTTTCATGGAATTAGAACAAATAGTTTGACAATTTGTATGGAAACACAAAAGATCCTAAATAGCTAAAGCAATCTTAAGAAGAATGGAGCAGGAGGAATTAATCATCCTGACTTCAGGATATACTACAAAGCTACAGTCACCAAGACAGTATGATATGGGCACAAAAACAGAAACATAGACCAATGGAACAAGAAATTCTCTTACTGAACCTACTGTTGAGGATCTTGCCCTCTCATTGTAGGGTCAGGACTCAGAACACTACAACAGAATATTAGCCAATGATACTTTTATCTAGTTTAATGCTGACTTCACTAACATACTCAGACTATGAGCCAAGTCTGCGTATACTTGGGTTAGTCCTGTAATGCAACCCCCGGACAGAATTCCTAGAAAAGCCATGAAAATATAGCCAATGCCCTGTTACAGATTCATGCGACTGGAGGCAGCCCTTGTAAGGGTTCTCTAGCACTTCTATTTACCATCTGTTATACCCAGAAATTCCTACAGTTGATTCTGATTTTACCAAGATCAAGGGCATCTCACAGGAATTCCTCTGCATCTGCCATCATACCCAACTTCTCTCTGCTCATCCAATGGTAACTTTATCCATTCCACATTGGTGTATTTTATCCTCCTCATAACTCTTGAGCTCTTTCCTCTTCCTCCCATCCCTTCAAAGGGGAAACAACTTCTCTTTCTCATTCTTGTTTCTCTACTGTTCTCTTATGTTCAATTGCATGATCCCCAATGGCTCCTTTCTTTTTTTTTACAGACATATAAAATCTCTTCCATTTGGGAAAAAATACAATTTCTCTTGACTCTGATCCTACCTCCAACCTTCAAATTTTCTCTCTCCTTTACCTCTCTGTACTTGCTATTTATAATATTCTCATTATCTAATCTTCAGAATTTAGCTTCCACCTTGACTATTGAAACCAAAGTGAATTCTTGAAGGCAATAGTGACTTCTTCATCATCAGTGTTAATGTTGTTTTTAAAGTCTTCATTTCATCCATCTCAACTCTTAACTACCCCTTCGCTTTGAAATTGATTTTTAAAACTTTCCTGGTGGTCCAGTGGCTAAGACTCTATGCTCCCAATTCAGGGAACCCGGGTTTAATCCCTGATCAGAGAAGTAGATCTCACATGCCACAACTAAATATCCTGCATGTTGCAACTAAGAGCAGTCACAGCCAAATAAATAAATGAAAATCTTCCTTATTCTCCCCAAACTCCTTTTAATGATCTCAGTGTAAAATTTCTAATATGAAATCTGATTGATTTCAGATTTGGACTATTGTAGTCATCTTCTGGTTTCCTTGCCCTTATTCTTTATTTTTACTTTTTTATAACCTATCCTAAATCCCATCTTCCTCCATAAACTGTTTTTTAAAACTATTTGCATGCCATCTCTTTATAATGACCATGTTAATGTGTGTCTTTAACAAGATTACTTTACCATATTCACACAACTAAACATTCTTTTTTGTGCAGGGATCCTGACTGTGCTGTTGTGCCACCTGGTGGCGTTTATTGGAAGTTTGCCTCTAATACTTAACAACTTTTTCTTTCAATCTCTCTCCTTCCTTCTTTCCTTCCTTCCTTCCCTCCTCTCTTGACTGATTTTTTTGGCTTTAATTTACGGTATGCCTTAATTCAGCAAATACTTTACAGTGTGTCAGGTACTGGACTAGGTCTTAGGAAAGGCAAATGAAGGATTGTGTGTCCAAAAATAAGGAAAGATTTCTAAGACATTTACAAATATTTATTAAATCACCTGTTACGCCCCAGGCACTGTTTAAGCCCTTGGTATACATTGGCAAACAAATAAACAAAAAGTTTCTTCTTTTGTGAGGTTTACATATAGGGGAGACACACAGAAAATCGCATATATAATAAATGAATTAATAAATGGGAAAGCCATAAGTGCTATAAAGGAAACAAAATAGATCAGGGTCAAGGGGATTGGGAGTGCCAAGGGGCTGGGTGTAACTTTAACAGGGTCGTCAAGGGAGATAATTGAGGTATCATTTGAGCAAAGACTTGTAGGGGGTGTGAACCCTTAGGGTAACTGTGGGGAGAACCTTCCAGACAGAGCAGCCAGGGCAGAGGCCATATGCTTCTGCCTGGAGAAAGAGCAGGTTGCAAGACAAACAGGAGAGTGAGGAAGTGAGGGGAAGAAGGCAGAGAGGAGGGAGAGGAGGACTCTGTCTTCATGATCTTGGAAGTTGGCTTTCCTCAGAGGGAAGTCAGAAGCCGTTGCAGGTTCTGTGACAGCTTCTGACTTATATTTTTAAAAGAACACTCTGGCAGCCATGCAGAGAGACAAACTGTTAAAATGTTTTATTCATATAATGCTATTTGTCCAATGTGATTCCACACATTTAAAAAAGCTGTATGTGTGTTTTATGTAGGAGAGAAAATGTATTTGTATACTAAGTGAATATATCAATACACGCATAGATGTCAGTTCATAGCAAATCATCTGGAAGGACATACAAAATTTCAACAGAAGGGAGTGAGTAGGAAGGGGATGAAAGGCGAGCTTTTGCTCTTATTATCATCATGCATTTTGCTTGGATTTCTTTTTTTAATCGTAAGCGCGTGTCTCTCTTGTAACATCAAAACAATACCATTAGAAATGTGGCTGACTTCCTGGTTGAGGAGAAAGTGGTATATAATGGGAAAGATCACCCCATGTCTGTCTTCTTGTATATAGTTACTTATGTACTCAGTCATGTGACAAGGCCATTGTGAGGATACTGAAGCAATATCTGAAACAATTCCTACTCTAAGAATATTTTTTGAGGGACTTCCCTGGTGGTCCAGTGGCCAAGAATTGCCTTGCAGTGCAGAGGACATGGGTTCGATCCTTGGTCAGGGAACTAAGATCCCATATGCTACAGGACAACTAAGTCTGCCTGTGGCAACTACTGAGCCTGCACAATGAAGATCTTGCTGACACAGCTAAGATCTGACACAACTATGACCTTACACAACTAAGACCAGAGGCAAATAAGACTTTATGCAATTAAGGTGCAACATGGCCCAGTGGCTGTCAAGACTAGCCTCTTGGCCTGTGTTTGCAGGAAATTGGACATGGCCATTGACATTGCCATCTATTCTCCTAGGTACATGTATTATGAGTAGTACTGGTGAGTTTTGTTGCTTATGAATTATTTTCTAACTGCACCTCTCCAATAGAGTAGCCGCTAGCTCTGGGTGGCTCAAAGTGAAAAGTGAAGTCGTTCAGTCGTGTCTGACTCTTTGCGACCCCATGGATTGTAGCCCACCAGGCTCCTCCATCCATGGAATTTTCTAGGCAAGAGTACTGGAGTGGGTTGCCATTTCCTTTTCCAGGGGATCTTTCTGAATTGAACCCGGGTCTCCCGCATTGTGGGGGCAGATGCTTTACCATCTGAGCCACCAGGGAATCCCTATTGAGTGTTTAAAATGTAACTAGTCCAAACTGAGATGTTCTCTTGTATGAACAAAAGAACAAAAAAATCTCACTCATGAGTTGTATGTTGGTAACATGCTGAAAGTACACGACTTTAGATGTATTGGGTTAAGTAAAATATGCTAAAATTAATTTTGGTTGTATCTTTTTAAAAAATTTTCCCTGGCCACACCACACAGCATGTAGGCTATTAGTTCCCCAACCAGGAATTGAACCCATGCACCCTGCATTGGAAGTCTGAAGCCTTAACCACTGGATCATCAGGGATTTCCAATTTTGGCTGCTTCTTTTACTTTTTCTAATGTGCTACTAGAAAATTTAAACTCACAAAAGTGACTGTCATTCTTATTCTATTAGCACTGATCTAAAACATGATGCTGATTTGGCAATGAGCACAGGCAGGTGCTGTTAGGGAAACTAAAATGGAGGTAGTCTTGTTCAGGCTTCAGAAGTAGGAGAGCTGGCCTCTGACTGACTTTGACCTTGCCAGGACCCTGCCTGGACTATATGCCTGACTGCAAGCACACCAACTGTTACCAGCAAGTCAAGTGACATTTAAGATAAGAAAGGGAGTGGGTCTTGGAATTTCTTAAGCTACTGGGTACCTGGCCAGTTCCCTAGGGTTTAAGGAATCTTATGATTCACAAGGTGAAACAAACAGCATTGTAAATTTAAAGAAAAACCAGAGTGGCATTTTTTGCACACAAACTGATGCTATCAATTTGCAGTCTGGGATTATAAATGGGAGCCCCCAAAGCTGCAATTTGAATTCTTACCCATGGGGTTAACACACTGCCTGGCACCCTTTCCCAGTTGCGACTCCAGATTGCTGTCCTTCGGGACTTTCCAGCGCTGTGAAATGTGAACACCTGGGTGTCTATTTCAGTCAACAGCCCACTCCCTGAAATGGCTTTTCACTGAGTTTTCAGTGACAAAGAGAACAAAGAATTGCTGTAGCCTTATTCTTGGTGTATACATACAACATATATATCAACAGTTCACAGTTGCAACTGGAAATGCTTTGTCACATGGTATGGTGTTAATATTTGTATAATATTGAGAAATGCTTCACACTGAAAGAAGCAATGATTACTGAGAACAAAATGAATTTCTGTGAAATCATGACAATCTTACCTCTCCAGTTCATGAGGTGTGGTGCTATTTCACTGCTTTTTCCTCTGAAGCCCCCAAAGGCCCTGTGGTCTCCAGAGAGATCTCTGTGTTCCCTGCTGTGGGAACACTTCAAGCAAGGGAGCCTCCCTGGAAGCAGGCAAGAGCCCACAGGGGCCTGAGGATTCTGTAGACGTATGGGCTCCTACCTGATCTCTCACCAAAATGCCTAACGGACCTTCCTGTGTGCATTCCTTGGATTCCTCGGGCCTGGAGTCTGTCTGCCTGTCTGTCCCTAGAAACGACTTTCCTGGCGTAGTGACTGGCCCAGGGTCAGTGCTCAATAGTTATAGGTCTTCTGCTCAGGTTGTCTGGAGACTTGATTGATGAGGTAATCAACACATTTGCTTGATGAGGGAACACATTTTGCTCCTGTGGGTTATGTAACACAATGAGAATAGGGAGTGTGGAGCAATCAGATTCAGCACCTCTGAGAAGGATATGAATCTGTGGCAGCAGCCCAGAGCAGAGCATGGGGTGAGGACGGTGACCTCATGGAAGGCGTCTTGCAGCCCCGGCTGGTGCTGATGCTCAGAGACAGCGCTTCAGTCTTGAGAAGATATGGACGCTTTCTGATGGGTAGATTTTATGACTGTAAAATGACCTTATTATTGAAATTCTTGGGCTCCCCTCATAGCTCAGTCAGTTAAGAATCTGTCTGCAATGCAGGAGACCCGGGTTCGATTCCTGGGTCGGGAGGATTCCCTGGAGAAAGAAATGGCAACGCACTCTGGTATTCTTGCCTGGAGAATCCACAGACAGAGGAGCCTGGCAGGCTACAGTCCAAGGGGTTGCAAGGGTCGGACACAACTTAGCAACTAAACCACCACCACTGAAATTCTTGTAGGCAAAAGCAACATTATAGTAGAGAATGAAACTCAATTCCCCCATTGGAATAACAATTAATTAATTTTAAAAAATTAAATGAAAGATTATTTAAATTCTATAATGCTTTACAATTTTCAAAAGTTTCACATAAATGATTTCATGTAATTCCATAATAACCCTTTTAATTTCCTTCTTGCCCCTACCTTTCCTGTCCCCTCTTGCCTCTCCTCACTGGTAACTACTAGTTCATTTTCTGAACCTCTGAGTCCGTTTCTTGTTTTATTCACTGTTTGGTTTTTTTTGCCACTTGGCAGGCAATATCTTCATTTCCAGACCAGGGATTGAACCTGTGCCTGCTGCAGTGAATCTTAACCACTCGATCACCAGGGAATTCTCTGACTGGTTTGTTGTATTTTTTTAGTGAAATAGTTGCTTTTTAAAAACTTGAATTTTTCTTAGGCATACAATTATATTGCTAATTTAATACAAAGCTTCTTTTTTTCTTGAAGATTTTTTATGTGGATCATTTTAAAGTCTTTATTGAATTTTTACAATATTACTTCTTTTTACTGTTTTGATTTCTGGCGGTGAGACGTGGGATCTTAGCTTCCCAACCAGGGATCGAACCCATACTCCCTGCATTGAAAAGCGAAATCTCAACCACTGGACTGCCATGGAAGCCCCAAGGCTTCTTTACCTTTTCTATAATCAATAAGCCTGGTGTTTTATGAGCAGTTTTAGTTTACAATTGACTGGAAAGTACAGAGTATCCACACATGCCTCTCTCCATCATACACAGTTTCTCCTATCATTGACACCTTGTGTTATTGGGATGCATTCATTAAAATTGATGAACCAATAGTATACATTATATTACTTAAGTCCATAATTTCCATCAGGGTTCATTCTGTGCTGACTGTATCCTACGGGTGTTGACAAGTGTATGAAGACATGTACCCACTATTGTGTATCATACGGAACAGTTTCTCTGCCCTAAAAACCCCGTGCTCCAACTTTTTAACCTTCTAAAAGGGTTAGCCTTCCTGAAAGAGAATCGTGATGTAGACTTGCTCTTGCTGAAATTAAAGCTGTCAGTGGCTTCCCTGTGACCCACAAAGTTCAAGCTTGGAGCCCTTGGACTTCTCACCATCCAGCCTCACTTGCATCCGCCACTGCTCCTCTTTCAGGGGCTTCTACTCCTGCCACTGCTCTTTGACATTCCTCACACACGCCCCTCACCTCCCCACTCCCTGCCTGTTTATGTCGCTCTTCTCTCCACACGAAGGCCTGGGGCTTTCCCCCAGAGCTGCCTTCTCTCAAAGCCCATCGCAGGAGCCCTCCTGTGATATACTCTGTTCCCTTATGAGAGTCATCTCCCACTCTCAGAGCCTCCCTGACACTGTCCCTCTGTCTCCTCAATGGCATTTACAGGTTGACCTCACATTATTGCACTTGCCGGGTACTGCATTTTTTACAAATTGAAGGTTTGTGGCGACCTTGCGTTGTCAGATGATGGTTAGTATTAATATTCTAGCAATGTTATTTTTTAATCAAGTATGTACATTTGTTTACATATAATGCTACTGCACACTTAATAGACTATTGTATATTGTAAGCATAACTTTCATAAGCACTGGGAAACCAAAAAATTCTTGTGTCTCTCTTTATTGCGATGTTCAATTTTTGCTGGAATCTGGAACCCAATCCACCACATCTCTGAGGTCTGCCTGTATCATTTTCCATCTCATTTAGTTGTACTTGTCTTATTTTCCTCAATGCAGCATAGTGGGTAAGAGAATGTGCTCTGGATCGAGGCCTTTCTTGCTGGCCTCTGACCTCAGTATTGGGTGTACACATACATAACGTGGGGACAGTTTGCATGGTGTGAACCATCTGGAGTTATGTGAGGATAAAATAAGTTAATCCATGTGGTGCTGACAAGACAGCCTGGCCCCCAGGAAGAGCTCTCTGGTCATTAGCTGTTTGCTACTCCTCCGGTCTTCCTCCCACCACCCTCCTCCTGGAGGGCAAGCTCCCGGGGAGTCCAGGGCCTGTCACATTCATCTCTGTGTCCTCCACACATCAAGACAATAAAGCCTGAGAGCGAGGGCTCAATAGATGCTTAACAGTTACATAGCTGGAGCCCTGCAGTCCCACACCAAAAGCAAGTGTAAAAAACAAACTGACAAGACAGATCTCTGATCCTTAGAGCAATCTCCAGATGAACCGGCCCCGCCGTGCCCGAGCCCATTAGAGAGAACATGGCCATGAACATCTTTGCTGTGATGCTCGCAGTTGAGTTTGTTGTGGCCCTGAATCTCAGGGGATGGGGCAGGAGTCAGCTTCAGTGCTTCAGGAAAGGGCGATGGAGGATGTTAGTGTTTTCAGTAACGGGAAAGAATCAGTACCTGGTGTAGGGAAACCTCTGCCTGCTTCTGGTCCCCTTGGTGGAGGTGGCAGCACTTGAGCAAAGGCTAGAATCCCAAAGGCAGGAACCAGACTCCCAAAGATGGAAATGCAAAGAAGAGGGACACCGTTCTACTCAGCAACCTAAAGGAGGAGGGACCGCTTCCTTGGTGTATCTTGTAATTCCAACTGGGCCCACCCATCTTTGCACCTACAAACGGTTCTATTCTGCTTCCTCTGATACCAAAAAAAGCCAGACAGCAATAGTGGAACTTCTTGCCCTGCCTCTTCTCCAGGGAACTGGCAAAAAGACTAAATGGGATTTGGGGCCAGTCTGGAAAGACTGCCCTGGGGTCAGCACCCTTACCTGTGTGCTATCACAATAGCACGGTACACTTGCGGTGCTCCGACACCTGAAACATTAAAGCAGCACATACGAAGGAAGGCAGGATGCAGGGTGGCGAGCAGCAGGAGTAGGAGAGAGTGGGTTCGATCAGAGGCAGAACAATGCCATCCAAGGGAATGGCTGCAGAGAGCTGCCTGTGCTGACTGTTCCGAGCTCTGAGGACGGTCCCAGGGAACTGGGCCTGCTCAGGACCTTCACTGGTTGGATGAACAGTGGCCTTGAGGACTGACAGGCCTGCTAGGACAGGGGAGGAGGTGACATCTGGCAGCTTCAGATGGGAGCCCACATGACTGATTCATTTATTCCCATCATTCAGTTTGGGCCCAAGAGACAGCTTGTCCCTGTGAGCTGGTTCTGGAAAAGGGGAGAGAAAATTCCCTGCCATTTTTTTTTTTATCTCTTCCTTGTTCAGATTTTCATCTCTACTGAGGCTGTAATGCTCAAGTCTGCATTTGGGGAGAGGGAGGAGAAGGGATGCCAAGCATGGTGAGGGCAGAGCAGTCCAAGGGCATGGGTGGGGAAGGCAGGGTGTGCAGAGATGGACAGAGGGCTCCAAGGGAGGAGGGAGACTGTGTGGGCTCAGGCCTCACCCCTGGGGCCAGCTTCCCACGACCTCCTGGAGGCCTGAAAGTCCTGACCCGACTCGTAGCCATGGACACAGCTGCCATCTGTCCCCAGTCCTGCTCTTTTCCGCCCCTCTCTCCACCTCCCACTTCACCCACCCCCTCCTTGCCAAGCCCAGACTGGCTTCATTTTCCTTCCTCTGTGTTCTCACTTACCACTTGCTTTACAGTTCTCTCATTAGGTGGCCAACTCTATCATGAATCTGTGTGCCTGGGGCCAGGAGCTGGGCCTCATTCACCCTGTAGCCCCATGCCCAGCCCTGCACCTGGCACATGCCAGAGCTGAGGAAGTGCTGAGTAGATGAGTGTGGCTGCCCATTGTGACATATGGACAGCCTCAAGGTCACAGAATCAGCTGTGTGACACTGTCAGGGGATTACCTTCTTGCCTGAGGATAATGGGTGGAGGATGGAAGGTTTGTTTTTTTTCAGTGAGCTTTAAATAACTGAATTGTGAATAGAATTTCTAGTCAGTCAACTTTTTCCTTCTGTAGACACAGGCAAAGTGCAAAGGAGGTGTCAAAGCAGTTAAATAATAGGAGACAGACCCTTGCTCCCTGCATCTACCTAGAAGGTTGGGTTGGTCACACTAACTTAAGATGTGAGCCAAGATGCTGTGCAGCATCTGCTCTCACCCTGACATGGCTCCTTGCTCAGGAGATGGTTCCAGTCATCACTGAAAACTCCCCAAAGACCATTTCCGTAGAGAGGAACCTAATGGAGTATTCAGTGTTTTCTAGACACACAGAATCAGTAGAATAAGGACTTCCCTTGTGGTCCATTGGTTAAGCATCTGCCTCGCAATGCAGGGGACTCAGGTTCAATTCCTGGTCCGGGAACTAATATCCCACATGTCTCAGAGTAACTAAGCCTATGTGCCACAACTAAAGAGAAGACTGCGCACTGCAACAAAATGTTTGTGTGCTACAATGAAAGACCCCGTGTGCTGCAACTAAGACCTGACACAGCCTAAAAAGAAAAAAAGAACCAGTAGGATACACACACATGCACGGTTGGCTCTTATTATACTTGCGCTTTGCATCCACAGATTCAACCAACAGTGGATCAAAAATATTAGAAAAAAATTTCAGAAAGTTTCAAAACGCAAAACTTGAATATGATCTGTGAGGACATCTATTTACATAGTCTCTACATTGTATTTACAACTATTCACATAACATTTATACTGTGTTAGGTATTACAAGTAATCTCCGGATGATTTAAAATATATGGGAGGGTGCAATTAGGTTTTCTATACGGAACTTGAACATCTGAGGATTTTTGTATATGTGGAGGGTCCTGGAATTAACTCCCCGCAGATACAGACAGAGGTGTATAGAAAAGATGATTTATTATGTAGAATTGGCTCACACAGTCATGGAGGCCAAGAATCTTTGATCTGCAAGTTAGAGATTCAGAAAACCCAATGGTGTGATTCAGTCTGAGGCCAAGGGCCTGAGAACTAGAGGAGCTGATCATGTAAATCCCCATCCCAAAACAGGAGATGAAGTGAGATATCCCAGCTTAACAGTGAGGCAGGAAAAACGGTGGACAAAATGTTCCTTCTGGTGTCTTTTATTTCATTCGGGCCCTCACTAAATTGGGCGATGCCCACCCACATTGTGGAGGCAGACCTACTGATCCTGAAACACCCTCCCAGACACGCCCAGAAACGATGTTTAATCTCGGCAACTCCTGACCAGTCAATATGACACAAAGAACTGGCCATCACCATTGGGTAATTAAGTAGTCTGGCTAATCAGGAGTCATCGGCTTTTAAAAATTGTGGTGAAATAAATATAACATAAAATTTACTATTTTAACCATTTTTTAAGTCTAGTGGCATTAAGTACATTCATATTGTGCAGCCATCACGACTATCCGCCTCCAGAACTTTTTCATCTTCCCAAACTGAAACGGACCCCATTAAACAGTAATTCCCTGTTCTTCTCTCCTCTAGCTTCTACTTTCTGCTCCTACGAGTTTGATTCCTCTAGGTACCTCATATAAGTAAACCATACAATATTTGTCCTTTTGTGACAGGTTTATTTCGCTTAGCATGGGGTCTTCAAGTTTCATCCATGTTGTAGCATGAGTCAGAATTTCCTTACTTTTTAAGGCTGAATAATATTCCATTGTTACTGAATTTGGGTTTGGCTGATTCTAGGCACCAGTTAGGGCGAATCAGGCTTCAGGCTCACTTTGTTCTGTGGGGATGCAGCGGTAGCGTTGGTGGTGGTGTTAATGGTGACCATGAGTAACAGCAGACAAGGTGCAGTGAGACAGGCGTGGTCTCTGCAGTGACTCCAGTGGATTTTACGTGCCTAAGCTTACTGACTTTTTCTAATACAGACTTGATATGGCGTTGGCTGTCTTCCTCTAAGAGGAAAAATATCTGAATTTTTGTAGTATTTTTAAGATACAGAGAAGTTTGCTATATTG
This sequence comes from Giraffa tippelskirchi, assembly GCF_054371585.1. Lineage (NCBI taxonomy): Eukaryota > Metazoa > Chordata > Mammalia > Artiodactyla > Giraffidae > Giraffa > Giraffa tippelskirchi. The sequence goes on from NC_137275.1 coordinate 195,861,598, forward strand.
AGAGTAAAACACAACTCCCTGAAATAATCTAGGTTTTATCTCCTATAAATTGGCCTAATGCCAAGTATTTGCTGTTGTTCAGTTGCCAAGTCAAGTCTGCGACCCCATGGGCTGCAGCACACCAGGCTACCCTGTCCCTCACCATCTCCTGGAGTTTGCCCAAGTTCATGTCCATTGAGTCGATGAGTGGTCCTCCACTCTTCCCCAGCAGCATACTGGACAGCTTCCCAGCTAGGGGGCTCATTTCTCGGTGTCATATCTTTTTGCCTTTTTATACATTTCATGGGTTCTCACGGCTAGTATATTGGAGTGGCTTGCCATTCCTTCCTCCAGTGGATCACGTTTTGTCAGAATTCTCCCCTGTGACCTGTCTTGGGTAGCCCCACATGGCATGGCTCATAGCTTCTTTGAGTTATACAAGCCCCTTCACCATGAAAAGGCACTGATCCATGAAGGGGAGTGCCAAGTTGCTTTGTTTTAAATAATTGCTTGGACCTGGGGTATCTCCTCTCGGCCGCTCGCTGCTCCAGTGCCGCGCAGCCACCCCTCGCCGCCCTCACGGTAATCCAAGTCCATGCCCCCACCAGTGCTGAAGAAGCTGAAGTTGAACAGTTCTATGAAGACCTACAAGACCTTTTAGAACTAACACCCAAAAAAGATGTCCCTTTCATTATAGGGGACTGGAATACAAAAGTGGGAAGTCAGGAAACACCTGGGGTAACAGGCAAATTTGGCCTTGGAGTACAGAATGAAGCAGGGAAAAGGCTAATAGAGTTTTGCCAAGAGAATGCACTGGTCATAGCAAACACCCTCTTCCAACAACACAAGAGAAGACTCTACACATGGACATCACCAGATGGTCAACACCGAAATCAGATTGATTATATTCTTTGCAGCCAAAGATGGAGAAGCTCTATACAGTCAGCAAAAACAAGACCAGGAACTGATTATGGCTCAGATCATGAACTCCCTATTGCCAAATTCAGACTTAAATTGAAGAAAGTAGGGAAAAGCAACAGACCATTCAGGTATGACCTAAATCAAATCCCTTACGATTATACAGTGGAAGTGACAAATAGATTCAAGGGATTAGATCTGATAGACAGAGTGTCTGATGAACTATGGACAAAGGTTTGTGACATTGCACAGGAGGCAGTGATCAAGACCATCCCCAAGAAAAAGAAATGCAAAAATGCAAAATGGCTGTCTGAGGAGGCCTTACAAATAGCTGTGAAAAGAACAGTAGTGAAAAGCAAAGGAGAAAAGGAAAGATATACTATTTGAATGCAGGGTTCCAAAGAATAGCAAGGAGAGATAAGAAAGCCTTCTTGAGCGAACAATGCAAAGAAACAGAGGAAAACAATAGAATGGGAAACACTGGTTATCCTTTCAACAAAATTAGAGATATCAAGGGAACATTTCATGCAAAGATGGGCACAATAAAGGACAGAAATGGTATGGCCTTAGCAGAAGCAGAAGATATTAAGAAGAGGTGGCAAGAATACACAGAAGAACTACACAAAAAAAGATCTTCATGACCCAGAAAATCACGATGGTGTGATCATTTACCTAGAGCCAGACATCCTGGAATGTGAAGTCAAGTGGGCCTTAGGAAGCATCACTATGAACAAAACTAGTGGAGGTGATGGAATTCCAATTGAGCTATTTCAAATCCTAAAAGATGATGCTCTAAAAGTGCTGCACTCAATATGCCAGCAAATTTGGAAAACTCTGAAGTGGCCACAGGACTGGAAAAGGTCAGTGTTCATTCCAATCCCTAAGAAAGGCAATGCCAAAGAATGCTCAAACTGCTGCACAATTGCACTCATCTCACACACTAACAAAGTAATGTTCAAAATTCTTTAAGCCAGGCTTCACGAATATGTGAACCGTGAACTTTTAGATGTTCAAGCTGGATTTAGAAAAGGCAGAGGAACCAGAGATCAAATTGCCAACATCTGTTGGATCATCCAAAAAGCAAGAGAGTTCCAGAAAGACATCTACTTCTGCGTTATTGACTATGCCAAAGCCTTTGACTGTGTGGATCACAATAAACTGTGGAAAATTCTGAAAGAGATGGGAATACTAGACCATCTCACCTGCCTCCTGAGAAATCCGTATGTAGGTCAAGAAGCAACAATTAGAACTGGACACGGAACAACAGACTGGTTCCAAATTGCACAAGGATTACGTCAAGGCTGTCTATTGTCACCTTGCTTGTTTAACTTATATGCAGAGTACATCATGAGAAATGCTGGACTGGATGAAGCACAAGTTGGAATCAAGATTGCCGGGAGAAACATCAATAACCTCAGATTATGTAGATGATACCATCCTTATGGCAGAAAGTGAAGAACTAAAGAGCCTCTTGATGAAAGTGAAATAGGAGAGTGAAAAAGTTGGCTTAAAGTTCAACATTCAGAAAACTAAGATCATGGCATCTGGTCCCATCACTTCATGGCAATTAGATGGGGTAACAGTGGAAACAGTGACAAACTTTGTTTGGGATCCAAAATCACTGCAGATGGTGATTGCAGCCATGAAATTAAAAGACACTTACTCCTTAGAAGAAAAGCTATGATCAACCTAGACAGCATATTAAAAAACAGAGACATTACTTTGCCAACAAATATCTGTCTAGTCAAGGCTAGGTTTTTCCGGTAGTCATGTATGGATGTGAGTTGGACTATAAAAAAGCTGAGCACTGAAGAATTGATGAACTGTGGTATTGGAGAAGACTCTTGAGTGTCTCTTGGACAACAAGGAGATCAAGCCAGTCCATCCTAAAGGAGATCAGTCCTGAATATTCATTGGAAAGACTGATGCTGAACCTGAAACTCCAATACTTTGGCCACCTGATGCAAAGAACTGACTCATTGGAAAAGACCCCGATGCTGGGAAGGATTGAAGGCAGAGGAGAAGGGGATGAGAGATGGTTGGATGGCATCACTGACTCAATGGACATGAGTTTGAGTAAGCTCCAGGAGCTGGTGATGGACAGGGAGGCCTGGTGTGCTGTGGTCCATGGGGTCACAAAGAGTTGGACATGACTGAGTGACTGAACTGAACTGATAGCCCCCTAATTGGGGTTTACATTTCCATAAACTCTTTCTTTGACTGATAATCCATGGGCTTACCTTGTGGCTCCGTTGGCAAAGAATCTGCCTGCCAAAAATATACAATGGAAAAAAGACAATTTCTTTAACAAGTGGTGCTGAGAAAACTGGTCAACCACTTGTAAAAGAATGAAACCAGAACACTTTCTAACACTATACACAAAAATAAACTCAAAATGGATTAAAGATCTAAATTAAGACCAGAAACTATAAACTCCTATAGGAAAACATAGGCAAAACACTCTATCTAACATAAATCACAGCAAGATCCTCTATGACCCACCTCCCAGAGTAAAGGAAATAAAAGCAAAAATAAACAAATGGGACTTAATTAAACTTAAAAGCTTTTGCACAATGAAGGAAACTATAAGCAAGGTGAAAAGACAGCCTTCAGAATGGGAGAAAATAATAGCAAATGAAGCAACTGACAAAGAATTAATCTCAAAAATATACAAGCAGCTCATACAGCTCAATACCAGAAAAATAAAGGACCCAATCAAAAAATGGGCCAAAGAACTGAACAGACATTTCTCCAAAGAAGACATACAGATGGCTAACAAACACATGAAAAGATGCTCAGCATCACTCATTTTCAGAGAAATGCAAATCAAAACCACAGTGAGGTACCATCTCACGCCAGTCAGAATGGCTGCTATCAAAAAGTCTACAAACAATAAATGCTGGAGAGGGTGTGGAGAAAAGGCAACCCTCTTACACTGTTGGTGGGAATGCAATCTAGTACAGCTAATATAGAGAACAGTGTGGAGATTCCTTAAAAAACTGGAAATAGAACTGCCATATGATCCAGCAATCCCACTGCTGGGGATACACACCAAGAAAACCAGAATTGAAAGAGACATGTGTACCCCAATGTTCATCGCAGCACTGTTTGTAATAGCCAGGACATGGAAGCAACCTAGACATCCATCAGCAGACAAATGGATAAGGAAGCTGTGGTACATATACACAATGGAATATCACTCAGCCATTAAAAAGAATGCATTTGAATCAGTTCTAATGAGGTGGATGAAACTGGAGCCCATTATACAGAGTGAAGTAAGCCAGAAAGCAAAACACCAATACAGTATATTAATGAATATATATGGAATTTAGAAAGACAGTAATGACGACCCTACATGTGACGGTAGAGACACAGATAAAAAGAACAGAATTTTGGACTTTGTGGGAGAAGGCGAGGGTAGGATGATTTGAGAGAATAGCATTGAAACGTATATTACCATATGTGAAATAGATGGTTTGATGCATGTTCAATGTATCCATTGAAGAGTCCAAGTTCGATGCATGAAACAGGGCACTCAAAGTCGGTACACTGGGACAACCCAGAGGGATGGGATGGGAAAGGAGGTGGGAGGGGGGGTCTGGGATGGGGGACACATGTACACCCATGGCTGATTCATGTCAATGTATGGCAAAAACCACCACAATATTGTAAAGTAATTAGCCCCCAACTAAAATAAATAAATTTATTAAAAAAATAAAAAAAACTAAAATAAATAAATAAATGAAAAAAAAAAGAATCCACCTGCAATGCAGAAGACCTGGGTCTGACCCCTGGGTTGGGAAGATCCCCTGGAGAAGGGAAAGGCCTGTATTCTCCAGTAATACTCCAGTATTCTGGCCTGGAGAATTCCATGGACTGTATAGTACGTGGGGTCGCAAAGAGTTGGACATGACTGAGTCAGTTTCACTTTTTCACTTTTCCATGGGTGAGAGGGGCTAGGACTGTAATGCACTGAGCATGCACTCTAAGCTGATGCTGCTTGCCTGCAGTTAGCTCAGCAACTCACCCCAATTCTGAGCTTGTTCTAGAGAAGGGATACAGGCTGAGAGAAGTTAGTTAACCTGTGCTAGGTCTCAAGACTACAAAATGACAGAACCCATGATTTAATCCAGGTGTTATCTCACTCCTGACCTATGTGCACACCAGCCTCCCACAAACAGCACAAACTAAGCAGTATAGCATTTGTGTTTATTACACCCTGAAACCATCTCTCTGGACGGAGGCGTGTCTGTCTGAGGCACAAATGTGATGCTGGTAGTTAAAGATGGTAGTTAAAGAGCTTTGCAGGCAGTGAGTGTCCTTACAGCTGTTAGATGGCAGGGGAATTACCAGGCGCTTAACAACACAGGTTTCTGCATTTCTTGATCTCAGCCTCCAAAACAAGAAAGGCTGGTTTTTCAAGATATGTCTTGCTGAGTGAAATCTAGGAAGCTCTGGAAACCTAAGGGACATCTGATCTTGCAGGGATTTTTCTAACCCTATTCTACCCTTTCCTCTTTGAGGGAAAAAAAAGCCATTCTTGTGGGTCCAGAGACAGAAGGCAGGACTCACCCCATCATCTTTTGAATGAAATTCCTCAAGGGGTATTTTAGTCCCAGTGGCCTGAGCCCCACCGTTAACATCCTGTTATGGAAGACTGACTGGGCTTCTAAACCTGATCTTCTAACCAAGATCAACCATTGGCTCTGCCTCCCCGTGAAGCTCCCTCCATAGCGGCTGACGGCCTACGTGTCACACAGGGTGCTACCTAGTGACCACACAGGACACCCAGGGGCTGAAGCAGAGCTGGGATGAACAGGACGCAGAACAGACAGGACATGATATGGCTGTAGGAGTTATTCTGCCAAAGATAATAACCATGAGCTTGGGGCTAAGTGAATATCAAAGAAAATGACAGTGCTCCTATCTTCAAGAAACTTTCACTATAGTGCAAGCAACAAACCAAAACCCAGACACCAGCACAAACATTGCTAATGTGATTGGCCAAAAGTCACAAAATGATAGCTGTTGGGGTTGGTGTGTTAGTAGAATCCCTCCCACTTCACCTAAAGCCTTCCTCACGCCGGCCCCACCCTCAGATCCCATTTGGGGTTTTGCAGTAGCTTCCTCCTGTCTGCCCTCCTCATACAGCCTTCTCCAGCTCCACAGGGCAGCGAGGGCAACACTTCACAATGTAGTCGTTTTCATGACCCCCTTGGGAAAGCCTTAGCAGCTCCCAACACCCAGAGAACCTGGAGTCAGTCCCAGGTCCTGGGCCCACCTGCCCGTCTCCTGCACCTTGTGCCTCATAATCTCAGTGCTTCATTTCCTAACATGCTTTTAACCCTCTTTACTTTTTGTTCATTCCCTCCCCTTTCCCCTCTAAGACTCAGCTCAGGTGTCATAACCTCTTAGATACCTTTTTAGAAGTGTACCCACAACCTCGGTTCTTATCACGTGTGAAAAAGTGGAAGTGTTAGTTGCTCAGTCATGTCTCTTTGCAACCCCATGGACTCCAGCCTGCCAGGCTCCTCTGTCCATGGATTTCTACAGGCAAGAATACTGCAGTGGGTAGCTATTCCCTTCTCTAGGGATCCTCCTGACCTCGAACCCGGGTCACCTGCGTTGCAGACAGATTCTTCACTGTCTGAGCCATCCTTAGATACCTTTTTAGAAGTGCATCTGCAATCGGAGTTATCATGTGAGGTGTGACTTAACTGTGGGGGTCACGGGGTTGGAGTCAGATGCTGTGGCTTGTCCTGACTCGACTACCTACCATGTGACCTTAGGTCAACTATCAATATTTTATCCATGCTACACTTCAGTTTCTCATTTATGAAAAAGATAGTCATCAGACTTACTTTACTGGGCTGTTGTGAAGAGTATGCTAATCAGAACGGTTCCTGGCATGAAGCAAGTATGGAATAAATACTATCAGCCTTTACCTACTATTTTATTTACCCTATTCATTGGTGTCTGTCTCATTTGTCAATGCTGAGATCTTTGGGGTCAGAGCCTGTCTCTGGTTATCTGTGAAGTTTCGGGGATGGGAGAGACCAGGTGCTTACAAACATGCCTGAAGGTAACTGCTAAGCAGCTTTGTGTACGAGATGAACATAAAGTTCAAACGACAGAGCTGGAAAAAGCATCCCATATCAGGAGTAATACCACGTGAGAAAGTAAAGAACAAATCTGCATGGGAGATCGTAGGCAGCAGTTTGGATGAAGCGAATGACCCTTATAATGAAAAGGGGAGAAAGACAATGCAGGAGAGAGGATGAGGATGAGGACTCTGGAGCCCAGAGCAATCTGAAATGGTCTGTCAACAGGCTGCACAGGGAACCCAGCTACTGAAAGAGTGGATGCAACAGAACTGGGTAGGAAAAATCCTGGCGGCAGGGAGACTGGTTAGAAAAATGCAGGATTACTTACTAGTAGCAACAATGGCCCTACTCCCAAATCCTGCTGTCTTAAAAGAAAAGGCAACTTTATGATCACAAAGAGGCTACTTTTCTTTTTTTTTTATTGGCAATTCAATCTCTACATATATACAGTATTGCATAAATTATAAGTGGGTTGACAATTATAGTAACAATACAAATTCATAGGCATTTACATAAAGCTGCTGCTCTAGGTTTTGGTGCATTTTGTGCCAGGTACCTTAGTAAATATGACAAACATAAAGGAACTCGGCTACTTCAATTCCTAAGAACAGGCTTTCAAAAGCAGCAAATATGTCATCTCATAGAACACTTAATAAGTCAAATCCAGGAAAATCGATAACTAAAGGACAAAAGGAACACTGTTTGAGAAAGGGTGGCGATAAAAATGTTAGGCTAAAATATTAGGCTTAAACTTTCAGCAACTGGACTTAGGATCCAGAAAGTGTACACATGCTGGGAATTACAAGAAAAGATCCCTGTGTTCTGCTTTACAGTCACTACCACATTCCCAAAGAACAATTCTGGGTTGCTACGGTGTCCTCTTCCCTGCTAGTACGAACTACTGTTCCAAGTCCTAGTGAAACAAGATGGTAATTCACATAAGTGGGTTTTAAAATAAGACTCTTCTCACCCCAAATAAAACAAAGCTAAATATGCTCTCCAAATTACAAGGAAATCTAATCAAAATGCTGACCAGATAAAGAAGCCAGATCACCCATTTACCTCCACTGACTGCCTCAGAGCACAGAGCTGGCGTGGCACCTCCAAGAGAGATGTGGGTGGTCCCTGCTCTGCCCCAATCCAGCCTGCAGTGTGAGGGGGCAAAAGCCCATCAGCATCCCTGGGGTTTTATTCCCCAGGTAAAGAATTGAACGAGTGGGTTAGATGGCTTTTAAGAGAATTTTCTGCTTTTTTTTTTTGGCCTTGCCATGCAGCATTTTGGGATCTTATTTCCCTGATTAGGGATAAAACCCATGCCCCCTGCAGTGGAAGCATCGAATCTTAACCACTGGATCACCAGGGAAGTCCCTTAAAGAGACTTCAAGAGAAAGGATCTAAGTCAGCTTGAGATCTCACCTCTGGGCAGACACTTAAGAGTGGCAAAAGAAATGGACTTAAAAACAGGTGGATGAAGTATTTACCTTCTGATTTCATCACTGGGAACTGTTTGGCACCACAGTTCAAGGAAAGCTTTGTCCAGTATTTCAATCTAGTGGCTGAGGATGCTACAGGGTGATAAGCAAATGAGGCATCTGACACTAAAATTCTGGATTAAAAATGTAGGAACACTATGCCAAGCCTGGGTAGAAAACCAGTGCACCATCACACGACACCAGCAGTCTAGTCTTCTTGCCTCTGAATTTCAAGTCATCAATCTTGTTGGGAAGTGAAAGATCTACCAAAGCACAGCTGTTAAGAATACATTTTCTGAAATCTTCCCAGGAAGGCCACTTCCATGGAACCAGTTCTAACAGAAAGGATGCAGGAAGGAGAATTTAACTCTTTCTTTACAGACCAGAAAGATGACCCAAAGAGAGCAATGGATTCTCATTTTCTGTCCCGTATAAAGAAGAAAAGTATCAATTCTTCTGGAATCTAACACACTGGCTTCATTTTCAAATGCATCACTTTATTTTCCTTGGAAGGCAGCCATACATTACACACCTTAAGCATGTGACAGTCACATGGTTTCTTCAATATGCCCTAGAAGCTTCCACTGCTCTCCTGGGGCCTATAGCCAGAGCAGTCCTGAGGAGTCAAATGTTAAAGCTTTCTCCACAGCCACATGTTCCTTTGATGTTTGGGTTATTGAACACAAACTCACTGGATAATTTGTCTTCAACATAGTCCATTTCTGTTCCTAACAGTGTTAGCTGTGCTTTCTTCTCGATGAACACTCTGACGCCTGAGGGAGAAGAAAGCGTGAGTCACAGAACATGAGTCATGCCCACCCTGGAACCTGCTGATCCAAAGCACAACTGAATTTTAAACAGTGACCACTAACAGAAGTCAAACAAGACGCTTTTGAATCTGTCTCATTTCCTTTAAGGAATGCAGTGCTCAGTTTTCTGTCTGTCCCCTTTCCTACACAATAATTTATGTCAAAAACAACTGTATTAGGCTAGACAGCTGTACACAAGCAAATTCCATGACAGTTCTATGTAGAACTGAAATTTGTCACATGATGAAAATCTGTAGATTCTCAGTAAGAGTTCTGTAAAGATGCAGTCAATAAAATTAATGAAAATCCTGAAATGATACTCGTGCACACAAAAAACTGCCAACCCTTGAGAAACACAAAGGACTATGATACAATGGACTGATTTAATAAGACTAAATCAGAGTGATTAGACAAGTAGTTCTGTTTTTCTACTTATGGACTGGAAAACTGATAATAACATAACTTCCTAGTTACTATGTAGGTGGGGGTGTGTATCCTCATAAATACAAATGGATTAAGAAAGCTTTCTTCCTTACAAGAAACTGAGTCAGATAATAGATTACAGGATTAAGATACTTTTATGCATTGATTTTAAAAATAATATTTACTTATTTGACATAGATGCTTCACACCAAAGTGGTTGGTTCATTCAAGTGGCTGAAGTTTTATCATCTTAAAATCTTCAGGCACACAATGATAACCTTTCATAACTGAAACATGTAAGTTTATCCAATAATCTATCAACTGGTTACTAAGAGCACAGCTCTGGGGTAAACTGGATTGGGTTCATATGTTCACAAAGCCATTTCCTAGCTGTGTGACCTTATGCAAACATATTTAACCTCTTCTTAGTGCCTCAGTTTCTTCATCTGCTGAACGGGGGCAATACAGAACTATTCTCATTTAGTTGTTGTGTATAAAACAGTTAACATATGAAAGCTTGTCAAACCATGTCTCCCTCATAGTGAGCATTAGACACCATTTTACTATTAACATCATTACTCTTCAGGCTTCAGAAGGCTAAACATTTTAGGTGGAACAAAGTGCCCAGAAATTTAAAACTCACCATCTTGAATAACTTCTTCATCAGAGTCTCCTTTTGTCTTTGTATATTCTAAAGTGTAGGAAAGGCCATTACAACCCCTGGTTCGGACACCAACTTTCACACCAACCTGAAAAGGCATTGTAAAAGTAAACTTGGTTTTGAAGTAGCACAGATTAAACAATTATGTTAATAAAAGCCCTGACATTCATTTCTTCAAAAGCGAAAGATAAATATTAGATTTCTGCTATAAAATGTCCCTTTAGGAAGAATAAGCAGAATGAGAAACTAGCATTTAAAAATCTCAACTATCTACACATATCACTACAATGCTGGCAGGGATCTGAAAAAGAATAAAAGCCAATTATATACAAAGAAAAAATACAAAGGGAAAACTGGCCCCCAAAACTACAGTCATCACTACCATAAAAATGAGCTATGTGTTTCTTCCTGTTTTCTTTCAGTCTACGTCATATAAAATCTAAACTTTTTTTTTTTGTTACACCACACAGCTTGCAGGATCTTACTTCCTTGACCAGGGATTGAACCTGCCCCCTTGGCAGTGAAAGCCCAGGGTCCTAATCAGTGGACTTCCAGGGAATTCCCTAAGCATAGCTTTTATTAGGATTAGAAACAAAAAAGTTTATTCTCTGTTTTTTTCCACTTAAAACATTTCCCCATGTAATTAACTTGTATAATTATCATTTGCAATTAACGCCTTTATAATATTCCACTATACCTAAACCCAAGTTTACTACTTAATGATTACGATTAGCCATTTAGTCTGGGAATAACCATTTTTAATGGAAGAATTTTAATTCCAAAAAGGAATAATCACCTTTGCTTTTTTAAAGGAAAAAAATATCCAATGGCAGAGATGACTATCTAAGAAAACTGGACTTTCTCAAAAATGTTTTTGCTTCACCTCATCATGTGAGCTGCTCCCAGAGTTTCCCTGTAGTTTTCACCAAGGTTCATAGGCCATCACCTGGCAATCTCATTTTGCCTCTACATAACATGGGGCCGCAATTCTGTAAACATTCTCGACTACCAGAAAGCAAAAGATTGCAGTCAACACAGACACAAGAAATTTAAAAAGTGATCAAAGAGCACTTTTAGAATACTAATGTCTGCCTCTATGTAATTTTCTAACATTTTCCCAATTTCTATTCTGGAGTCCCATCCTCTTTTTCATGTGCGTATATAGCATTATTATCATTTCAGTAAGCTGATCTTGTTTCCCTGGAAAGCAGTAACATGTGCTTGCTCCAGTAAAGTAACTATAACGTGGGAAGACATGTGGTGAAGAGCGTGAGTTAGATGCTAAGCCCTCTGGGGCTTCTGATGAACCAAAGCATTCAGAGCACTCTCTTCTGTCTTCAAACAAGGAGAAAGTAGTCTTATTCACACCTTCAGAGTGACAGCTTTGAGAATCTGCGAGGAAATTTCACATACTCAACATGATAAATAATAAACTGCCTGACTGAAATTCTGGAGCACATGTCATAAATATTTAACTTAGCCTTTATCTTTACAATAGGAAGACTCAAAGTAGCAGGAAGTTCAACTGTCAGGAATAGATTCAGGGACTTTAGGTAACTGGAGTTTGGAAAAGGAACTGCTTACGCCACAAACAACACCTGATGAAGTGTCTGCTCAACCCTTTTCATGTCATGAACAAACCTTCCTCAACACAACAAAGCAAAATTGTGTCAACTGGTCAGTTTATGCTCTGGTCTTTAGTCTACCCAAATTGAGTTGGAACACTGATACACTTTAGATTTAATAATTCTTAGGACGAACATGCTAGAACTCCCATTACACTGTAACACTGATTGTGCAAAAGAACCCAGAACTACTCTGTTGTCTACTCACCAAATATTAATCGTCTTGGAAGTCATTTACATATCCCTTAGATAATTAATGATGCACTAAGATGATATGCATACCCCTTGTTGAACAATTCTACATCTAAGAATATAGTCTACATAGATGAACTAAGCTATGCCTACAGGTCTAGAGCAACGGGCACACTACAGACGGTAAATATTTGCTAAATAATATTTGTGGCAGCATCTAAAGAGAACAATCCAAAAGACCTTTAATATGAGAGTCTGGCTAAATAAACTTGTTCAGTGGAATATACTAGTATATGCAGCCATGAAAAAGAATGAGGACCTTTACATAAGGAGAGGGAAGGATCTTCAAGCTATATTATCAGGAGCAAAGCAAAGTGTTACCACAGCCTGCATGGTATGTTTTCACCTAGGTAGGAAAAGAGACACATGTGCAAATGTAACAAGCAAAGCCTAGGCTGGTGGTTCCCCTCAGGTTATTACTCTGGCAGAGGCCAGAGATGCTGCTAAACATCTTGCAATTCACTCTCAACAAAGAACTACCCAGTCCAAAACATCATCCGGTGCTGAGGCTGAGAAACCCTGGTCGAGGTATAAATAAAATACAGATGTCTCTGCAAGGACAAGAGGAGGCTGCCTGTTAGAAGGGAGAGTGAACAAAGAATGTGGGGTGCGAGAGTGACTTTCTTTTCATAAAGACTTATGTTATTTGCATTTAACAATTATGAGCATATTTTACTTTTTAATTAACCCCTAATTAATGAAACAATTATACCCCTAGTTACAATAACAATAAACCCCTAATTAATGAAAGTATAGTTTATCACAAGATAAACTTATTGTGAATACACAACTTCAATTTGTTAGTAAATACTTGTCTGATTGGTTTTACTTACATGTTCAGGCTTATCTTTAAGAAGTTGTTTTATCTTGTTTACTGCTGAAGGTGTCTAAAAAAGAAAACGTTATCAAGTTGTTAGTTACAAATTTTATGTTCCTCAAAGCCTTGTATTTCCTAGGTTTTAAGAACTCAGGACTAATCTTTAACAAATTTATGTGATGAATTTATGTTCCATTCTTGCCAAAGTACCTTTTGGATTTTATACAGGCATATGAACTCTACTCAAAGGCATTTTAAAATTTTTAATAAATACCTACTAGCAACATCCTCTTCATCCCTCCTTCCTCTATTCCAGTCAAGGAGGGCTCCCTGTCATAATCTCTATGGTACTATCTACTTACATCACAAACTTTTCTGGTCGGCATCTACTCTGTATTCCTACTTTATGCTCAGCAACAGGCACACTGCCTGACACACGAAGGCACTCAACACTCAATGAATGACATCAAGTACCGCACTGGGAGAGACAAGTTTCAGGCATTTTCCCTGTTGATCGTTATTAACGCTGTTGCTCATTCTGCTTACCCTAAACCTATTCAGAGCCACCAAACACATATCTAGAGGAAAAAGTAAGACAGAGCAGTGACACATCAAATAACATCGAGTGTGCCTCTCACGCCAGCCCCACCAAATGTTTACAGAGATTCTTAAAACAGCATCTCAGGTATCTATATGACCAGAACTAAGCTAGTCAATGATACAAAGGAGGACACACAAAAGAGTTTTCGGGGGAAATGCTGCCTAACTGAGCTTAGTTGTTCTCAAAATAAGAAAATGTCTTCATGTACTACATGTATAGATAAACTTCCTTGAGGAAAAAGCCTTTCCAGGGAGAAAGCCTGTCCCAGGGCATTCTTGGCCTACTTCTTAGCTGTGTCTTAGTCCATTACTTGACTTAAACAGGGATAAAAGTCCCTCTTCCTCAGGATTCTTGTGAAGAGTAAATGAGCAAATTAATGAAGAGCATCTAGCAACAGTGCCAGGAACAAAGAGCTCAACATAAGCCAGCTGTTAACTACAACGATGCGAGCACGTCATCACGAAGAGACATGTCCTTCCTACTTTTTGTTTTACTAGCTCCTCTAGCTGGCAATGCTGTGCCCGTTCTCTCATTTCCTATACAGGCATTTTCCTGGTTTATGAAACTGAGTGGGCATTATGACCATCACGTGGCCAGAACTCAAGCCTGTGCTGGGGGAGCGGACTCAACGGATGGCCCGGGTGTGCTCTTTCACTCCGTCTTGTGGGGCTTGACCAGATAAAGACGCCGAAGCAGAGTCTGGACCCAAGAAAACTCATGCAACAAAAGGTTGAGACAAGCATTAAAAAAGCAATCCCCCCTCCCCCTGCCCCAAAATAGAAGATAAATCAATGCACTGTACTTGATAAACAGTTTGTGAAACTTTGATTTCAGTTATTAATATATGCTGTGTACATATTTCTTACTGTGTGTCATTGAAAAAAAAAAGTTAAATAAATGACAGTGGGTTAAGGTTTAAAAAGGCCGTTTCCCACGGTTCTATCAGAACAGGAGCCAAGAGAGCAACAACTTGGAGTGGGATGGGGGTGGGGGAAAGAAGGAAATGCTGAAGAATTAGGGAACTTTTTTTTTTTGAGATTATAGTATGTCAGCTTCAAATAGTTACAGAAATATTAGTGAAAAAAATTTTAAGTGCTTATTTACCCTTCTAAATGACTGCCAGTAAAAACTAGCTTTCCAAAATTTCCCAGTCAAATTTCCCATGTGAGAGAAATTAACCTAATTACTGTCAAACTACAATCAACAGATTTTCAGTAAATTAAAAAAAAGAAAAATGGCACAGCCACGGGAAAATATTCGCCACAAGTCCAACCTGATGTGGAATCTTGGTTTATAGCTGGTGGCTTGGAGGTGTGCCGCTGTGTGATACAAGATTAGGGCATGCATGCTACGCTACACAGCCTGCTGTTTTTCATCCCAACCAGAGACTGGACCTGGGCCAATCGTTGGCAGTGAAAGCACCAAACCCTGACCATTGGATGACCAGGGAACTCCTGAGCCCTAGGCCTAACTTTCTAACTTGTCTAATTTGGCTTTAAAAAAGTAACATGTTTCCTTTTTTCCTCAACTCTTGGTAGAAAACACTTAAGCAGCAAACAAAAACAATTCAGAGAGAGTGGTTCACTTATCACAAAGTGGTTGATGTTCATTCAACATCTCATATTGAAAGGAGCTTGAGGGAAAAATAACCTGTGTGTCGGGGAACCTTCGGTACAGAAACCAAAACGTGTCTTAATTGTCTAGTGTCAGGCAGAAACCAAACGTACCCCATTGGCAGGAGTGTTACTAATGAGGATGGATAACCTTGCTGAGTACTCATTTCAGGGGAAAGAATCTTCCAAGTGATAGATTTTCAGAACAAGTCAGAATGACTAAACCGGAAACATTTGGGACCTAAGATCCTTCTGGGAAATAATATAAAAGCTTCAAAACAGCATGCTGCATGCCTAATGGCTCTCCAATTTCAACATACTCCCCCAAACAACTAAGAAACCCACATCTGTCCAAGAAATTTATGTATAATTAATGAGTCTAATTCACCTGAGATTTGGTCAGTGAATTAAAATTTAAGCAGCCCCTGAAACTCAATGAAATATAATGATGTCTTTCATACATGTATCACAGAACAAAACATTCTTTCAAGTAAGAGTATCTTTGAGGGAGATATTTTGGCCTTAAAAAAATAAAAGAGTTCCAGTCTGTTTTTGTTGCCGAAATTACGGGAAAAAGCACTGTAGGTGAAAAAACTTTTTAGCTACTTCATAGCAACATACTTTTACTTTATCCAATGCCATAGGGTTTCTATTCCTTGTAGCAGAAACTTTCCATCCTCAATACCGTATTTCCTTAGTCATTCCCCAGGCAATTTTCATTTTTTGCTGTTTAAGGAAACAAGATTAAAACCCAAAGTTAACTCCACGATTATGTATACTAAATATGAGCCAACAACTACAACCTATTTTAGTTTCATAATAAATCTGACATTTTACGGAAATAAAAGATGGCAGGTAAGGAGTAGCCAGTAAACATATTACGGTATACTCTGTTTAATTCATTCTCTAACAGCTATGGCATTATGGTGCTGTTTTCCTTTTGGTTTTTACTATTCCTGTGTCTGCAGGTAATCACTGTATCTATTCACAATTTGTAGCCTACTTTTGAAAGTTTAACATGCTTCTTATTTGACACATAATATAATAACATACATATATTCACTGTTTGCTGAGTACTTTCCAGATGCTTAATGGTTTATATGCATCATCGCTTTTATTCTTTCGATTCCGTGATTTAGGTGTTAAAGATTAAACATTCAAAAAGTTGCACAAGACTACCAAGTCAAAGAATGAAGAATCATGACTCCCAAACTTTTAAAAAAAAATCATGATTTACAAATCTCACCAACAGGATTTACTCTAATGTAACTCCAGTACTCTTGCCTGGAAAATCCCAGGGACGGCGGAGCCTAGTGGGCTGCTGTCTATGGGGTTGCACAGAGTCGGGCACGACTGAAGCAACTTGGCAACTGACCTTTCATTGTTAGATATTCAGGCTACTTCCAATTGTTTCCTGTGTAATGCCCCTTAAACTATCTCCATATACAAATCCCACAGCTTGGTCACTGTTCCAAGCTGGGCTAGTCCTTCAGTGAATGAACAGTTCCTTGAGCCCCAGTGTATTTAACATTATATTGTTTCCATACCCTTCTCAACCAGGTGCAGCTAAACATTAAGCCTTAAGACACTCACTGTATATAATGAATTAACTTTAACGGTGCATCAAGAATGATGCTGGCTATGTACCATTAATCTTTACAGCTTTGGCTGAGCTTTCGGCCAGCTGTGGGTGTATCAGTTCAGTTCAGTCGCTCAGTTGTGTCCAACTCTTTGCGACCCCATGAACTGCAGCACACTGGGTATATCTCTAACAGTAATTAGGGCTGCAATGACTCTAATTTGTATAACAATGGAAATAAAGGGCTCTGCCAGCAGTGGGGGTTTCCCAGGTGGCACTAGTGGTGAAGAACCTGCCTGCCAACGGAGGATCCCTGCATTGGGAAGATCCCCTGGAGGAGGGCATGACAACCCGCTCTAGTATTCTTGCCTGGAGAATCCCAAGGACAGAGGAGCCTGGTGGGCTACAGTTCATAGGGTCGCAAAGAGTCAGTCACAACTAAAGTGACTGAGCATGCACACATGCCAACAGTGGAATGTTAACTCTTCAAATTCTTTGGTTAGCCAGAGTAAAATGACTCTGGCTCCTGTATGTTCAATTCCATTCATCAATTCCTGGGTCTGCCGGGAAGCAGGGGAAGGGGACGTCATCCTCCCTGGATGTTCTCTGCAGGTGCCAAGGGTACTACTGCCTTTGATGTGGTGGGTTGAAATCTTAAGGTATTCTATCAAGGACCTACCCTGGGCTGCATAAAAGTGCCCAGGACTTTAAGTCTTTCTTTCCAGCAAACGGCCGACTTCTCCTGGATTAACATCAGTTACTGCTGATAATTTGGTGCTGAAAACACGGAATCATACTTCTTGCTGACAGGTATAGCACTTCTCCAAGGTTGCAATACATCTAATTCTTGATATCAAAACTTACATATTTAGCTAACATTTCTCTCTTCTTACCACTCTTCACTCATTAGTCCTTTGGTGATTTCACAGCTTTTGCACTTAAATGAACACGGCGGTGATAACTGTTTGCAAAAACACTTGAAAATTAGGCAGACATCAATACATGTGTTAAGGCCCGTGTGTTAAGACTAGGCGACACATGCCAGGATTAAAAAGACTGCAACCCTGCTACCACAGACTTCTGGTGGAAAGCAACAGGAGTGTGCTTTGGCACCAGCTAAGATCACAGGGAAAGGGACCGAAGTCTGCTAGAGAGTTAAGTCGGATAAATTCACACAACGGACCTCTGCATGCTAACTGAAAATGTTGATATAAGGCAATACAGAATCCTTGTGAACCGAGCACTGATATGATAAAGCAGTGCTGATGACAGAATTGGCCTGGTAAGCTAGAATAAGTAGTCGGGTATAAAGGAGCAAGCATGGATTGAGAGCTCAGGTCTGAGAAAGTGAGCTAGGTTATCATTCCCCGTCATTTCTAGAGGTGCCAAAGGCCTGGCCCACGACTGTGTCCCAGGAGGGTGGGAAATGTAGGTCTTAGACTTAATGATGTATCCTTCAGAAATGAAAATGGGCTTGGTGGCACAGAAAAAAGGAATGCAGAATACAGGATCACCTCTTTATGGACCTAAAACAGTGACCCATTATGAAAACAAATTCTCCCACCTGATAGTGACTTTATTCTCTTTTGCTAAATCCTAATTTTCCGGCAGCAAGCCTTCTTATGGCATTAGATTGAACGAAATCCATGATTCATTCTCACCTTTTTTCCCAATCTTCAGGAAGTGCTTGCACAAAAGTTTCTCAACCAAGAGTAGTGTGTGTGTGAGAGAAGACTGCTGATTATAAGTTTTCTTATGAAATTAATCTTTTAAAACTGCAAATAGTGACTGCTTAATGGGCAGGGGGTTTTCCTTTGGAGCCAGGTGTGTGTAGGAACTATGGTTCCATAATACTGTGAATGTATTAAACGTCACCGAATCGAACGCTTAAGAATGGTTAATTTTCTGTGAATTTTCCCTTAATTAAAAATAAAACAAAACTGGGCAGTACGTCGAGGAACCAGCATGCAGTTAATTCTGTTAGGAAGCTACAGCACGTACTCTGGTCCCGTTTGAGTGTGTTTGACCTTTCACCCAGAGTACGTTGTAAACTCACTCAGGGTAGAAATGTATCCTTCTTTGTTCTTTGTTAGAGTCACCACCGCCTAGGACTGCTGGAGGCACAGAGTATCTCAAAGCCTCTTCCACCTCAGACATCAGGAAGCAACCCTTTGTGCACTGCAGCCTTGATCTCCGCAAGGGGGGTGGGCTTTGTTGTCTGCGCTCTCACCGGCGCTCACTCACACCACTGAGATCCTCCGGCTGGGCTCGGCTCCTCCATAAGGGGCTCAAGCTGGTTCATTCACCCGTTACGCCGGGAACCTGGCATATCAACCTCTAAACCACCCGCGATCCCCAGCACTGCAGCCCCTGCAAGACCCTGCGCGGCCCCAGGGTTGCGGAAAGCCGCGCTGGACCGCCGGGGTCCACGCTCACACCGCCCCTGCCCCCTCCGCACGCGGCGGCGCGCGGCCTGCTGGGAAATGTAGTTCCCGGGCCTACGTTCCCGGAGCCGCGCCCGCCCGCGCTTGTTTATCTCCGCAGCAGGGGCAAGTAGGCGGTGAGGGCGATACGGCGGCTACGGACCGAGTCTAAGGCGCAGCCGTCGGGCCGTGCAGTGCCCTGCCACCCTGCCCCCCCACCTTGCGGGGGGCAGAGGTGAACCAATGTCACCGGCCCAGCCACGCGCCACAGCCACTCACCAGGGTGAGGGCGGCCCGGGTGGGCTGCAGCTTCCTCTTGCTCACAGCCCGGACAGTGGCCCGGACTAACGAAGCCGACATTCTCGCCGTTCTGGCGCCCCGGTGCCTAGGGCTGGAGCTTGGCCATCTCAACTTCTCTCCATGGACACCACGGGCGCTCTGACGCTTCAAGCTCTGGCGCACGGAGCCCTAGGCTCCGCCCCTCGAGGGCCCGCCCTCGCGATAGCCATTGGGCGGGCCGTGTGAGTGACGGGTGGGGGCGGGGCGCGGCGCTACGACCTTGGTCACGTGACGCGGGGCGCAGGGGTCAAGAGAAAGGTCGTCGCTTTGCCGGCTGTCTCGGCTCGCTGTCTCTAGCAGCACCGGGGCACGTGGAATGAGCTCCGCCTTGTGGACACTGCAGGCGCGCGGTTCCTCGCCCTGCCCTCTGGGCAAGGTGCGGCGCCGCCGATTAAGAGCTCAGAGGAGTCCACAGGCCGGGGAGCCGCGGCTTTCAAGGACAGAATGGATCCGATGCCCGGGCAGCTCCACACGTTTCCATCTTCCTTTTTGGTTCAGCGAGGCAGTTTTTAGGAGTGTAGGATTACCGCAGATCAATAAACAACTTTCTCCCTTCTGCCTTCCCCAAGCTGCTCGGGAGGTTTAAAGATGGTACTAATGCAAAGTTCGCTTTAAGTTGGAATCCAATCTTACTGTAAGATGTGATTGGGCAGCTCGGGGGATACTCACTTTTATAGCGAGTACCAGTCGATAACTTTATTGAATACCTGTTCCTTGTCAGATTTTGTGGCTCCCTTTTAACCCACAAATATTTCCCGAGACCCAGGCACTACACCCGGGCATTATTAACAGGAAGCCCGGTAAACGGAAGGAGAGAGATCGTGGTAGGAAGTGCAGCAGCGGTTGCAGATGGGAGGAAAACACCAGGAAAGGTGGCATTTCTCGTGGAAGAGCTATAGGTAAAGGGGAAAAGGGGTTCTGTGGAGTGGTGCTGGGGAGGATGGATTCTTGAGCAGTGTTTCGATGTGGAAAGAACTAGTCAGTGAAGTTTTTTAATTTAAAAATGCCGAGCCAGGGCTGGAGTGACGAGTTTGGGATAGGAGAGGGCTCCCGCTTGTCCCTCGCTGTGCGCACCACCGCGAGTGGAATGTGAAGTGTTTATCAGAGCCCAGTTATATTTCATCCTTCAGATCCTACATTCATGAAGTGATTGTCTCTCTGCTATTGAGATACAATCGCACTGACAGTATGGTTATTTTTCCAAGCCCTGCTATACACAGAAAAAACTGCGATTACGCGATGGTAGTGCGGAATTTTCGCGTCATCTTTGACTAGGTGGGTGATCTAGGTCAAAGCAAGTTCCTATTCATTCCCTTTCTCCTACAGATATGGTGAAAATCAAACGAAAAGTTCTTGGAAGAGTACAGGGCATACAGCAGCACTCCAGAAACTGTACTAATACTGGAAAATGACATAAATTGTGAAAATACTTTATATGGTACAATACCATCATACATTTGTCCAAACCCACAGAATGCGCTATGCCAAGAATGAATCATAGTGTAAACAATGGACTCTGGGTGATAATGATGTGCCCTTGTGGGTTCGCGGATTGTAACAAATGTCCCACTCTGGTATGGCATGTGGACAGTGGTGGAGGTTGGGGCAGTGCACCACACTTAAGGGAACTCTGCTTTCTGCTCAGTTTTACCGTGAACCTAAATCTGCTCTAAAAAGTAAAGTTGGTTAATAAAAAAGTTAAAAAAAAATCCTTGCCATGCTCTTCTCCAGGGGATCTTCCTAACCCAGGTATCAAAGCCCCATCTCTTATGTCTTCTCCTGTGTTTGCAAGCTGTTCTTTACCACTAGTGCCACCTGAGAAGCTTTTAGGTTGGTGCAAAAGTGTTTGCGGTTTTGTATTATTGAAATCTGCCATTTGATATTGGGATACATTCTTAAATAAATGTGGTTATGTTATATACCATTTTAATGTGCATTTCTCGCTTTATGTTTTTTTGATAATGACTTACTACTTGCTGATTTTAGATTATGGAAATGATGTTAGGCAAAAACCAAATTTGAGCGACTTTCTTATTCGAGTTCAAAATGGGTCGTAAAGCAGCAAAGACAACTTGCAACATCAACACCACCTTTGGCTCTGGAACTGCGAACGAACATACAGGGCAGTGGTGGGTCAAGAAGTTTTGCAAAGGAGACCAGTGCTTTGAAGATGAGGAATGCAGTGGCCAGCAATCAGAAGCTGACAACGACCAATTGAGAGCATTATCGAAGCTGATCCTCTTACAATTACATGAGAAGTTGCCCAATCTTTCTATGGTCGTTTTGCATTGAAACAAATTGGAAAGGTGAAAAAGCTCGATAAGTGGGTGCCACAGGAGCTGACTGCATATTAAAAAAATCGTCTTTTTGAAGTGTCATCTTCTCTTATCCTATGCAACAGTACCGAACCATTTCTGGATCAGATTGTAACGTGCGATGAAAAGTGGATTTTATACAACCAGTGGTGACTAGCTCAGTGGTTGGACCTAGAAGCTCCAAGGCAAACTTGCACCAAAAAAAGGGTCATGGTCAGTTTGGTGGTCTGCTGGTGGTCTAATCCACTACAGCTTTCTGAATTCTGGTGAAACCATTACATCTGAGAAGTATACTCAGCAAATTGATGAGAGGCACTGAAAACTGCTGCGTCTGCAGCCACCTGCAGCCAGCATTGGTCAACAGAAAGGGCCCAGTTCTTCCCCATGACAATGCATGTCACACAACCAATACTTCAAAAGTGGAACAAACTGGGCTATGAAGTTTTGCCTCATCCACCATATTCACCTGACCTTTCACCAACCACTTCTTCAAGCATCTTGACAACTTTTTGCAGAGAAAACACACAACCCGCAGGATGCAGAAAATGCTTTGCAAGCGTTCATCGAATCCCGAAGGATGGATTTTTATGCTACAGGAGTAAACAAACTTATTTCTTGTTGGCAAAACTGTTTTGATTGTAATTGTTCCTATTCTGATTAATAAAGATGTTTGAGCCTAGTTATAATAATTTAAAATTCAAGGTCCAAAATCACAATTACTTTTTCACCAACCTAATATTTAATACACACTACTCAGTCTTTAGATACTATCACCAACTCAATGGACATGAATGTGAGCAAACTATGGGAAGTAGTGAAGGACAGGGGAGCCTGGTGGCTGCAGTTCATGGGGTCACAAAATGAGACATGACTTAGTGACTGGACTAAACAACAACTCAGTTTTTAACTTGTTGGCTGTTTTGCATGTACATGCTCAATCACATAATCTACTTGTCAGTGGATGAGGTATACCTCATGTTATCTGAAACTGGTGCAGATCCCTGAAGGAAACTGATGTTAGAAGAGTGTCTTCATGACTATGTAAAAACTGTGTGCTTATCTCAGAGCAGCAGCTGTTCTGTGGGGTTGAAATGAGGCATGTGTGGGAACTGTTGGAAGTGGTTGCAAGGTGAAACCATGTCTAGATTTCCACTAATAGGTTAAAAACTTAAAATGGGGAAATGTTCAACACTGCACTTCAGGATTTAATTTTAGGGTTCTATACATTAAAGTGTCCTCTGGATAAGACTGCACTGGATCCTCACTACTGTGGAAGGGCAGGTATGATTTCCATTTTGCAGGCAAGGAAAATGAACTGCTTAGAGGTCAGGGGGATTTGCTATACTCTCAGCTGGAAAAATGGCAGAGCCAGAACCTAATTAAGCTGAGAATTCCAGTCAGTGCAAAGCGTGCTCAATTCTTGACTGCTGCTATCCAAATAAGCTGACTTTTGAAGAAAAAATAAGTACTGAGCACATCTCTGCAGTTTTAGAGAGGTTTGTTAAATTGTTAGCTTTTCAACAATTTTCTGTCTGTAACATGAACCCTACTGACTTACCTACACGGGATTTTTTCCACTAGGGTATCTCAGAACACCTTAACAGTACCTCTGACTGTGCATACTACTGCTACTGTACACACTCAGCAAGAGATTAAAAAGTGTAGACTGGGGGTATGAAAATGGATTTCAATATTTTTGTTTTTGAGAGGAAGAGGCAGGGAGAACCCTGGTAGTGGGGCATTTTTGGAGCTTGTAAGAGACAGGCCAGCTGCATTTGCAAGATAGCCACGCCCTGGAAACTGGACTCAGCATGGAACAGATGTACCTATCCCGTAGCTGGGGTGCTGAGAAGGGGATGGGACCAGCACCCAAGTAAAGGGAACGAAGAACCAAGGGCAACACATTATCCAGGTCTGCTGGCAAGCACTCGTCACTGTCCCACTGATTCAGTGTCAGGAATTGAAAAATTGAACCCGAAGCTATCAAATTCATTGGACAGAATCTACTCTAGGAATCAGAATAAAATGTAGGGAACTTTTTAACATTCTTAAAAGGATACATGAAAATACGGCGCCCTGAAAAGGAAGATAAGAAAAAACTAAAATACAGGAACAGGAAGGTGATGGGTGGTAGGTTAGGTAAGTTCAAGAAAATTAAAAGCACAGTAACACAAAATTGATGTGAGAAATGGCAGAATGACACTAAAAGTCAAGCCAGTCATGTGGAGATCAAGCTTGACAAGTTTTCCCAACATAAAGGAAAGAGATGATAGGGAGAGGCACTTGAGAAAAAAATTATTTTTGAGAAATAAAATTATGAAAAAGATATATTCTAAAACAAACAAAACTTAGGTGGGGAGAGACACTGGATTCACTTTTGTTTCAGACAAAAGTTAATGTCAAACCCTTGTTTGATACAAAAGGTCTAAGGAGAAATAAACACAGAAGCATACAAACAGAAAAATAAAACCTATAAGGAAACAAAAATAAGGTTGGCTGTAGTCTTCTTTGACTATGCCAGAAGACAACAGAATGGTATCAATTTTTTTCAAAGAAAGTGACAAGAATTTTATGTCCAGTCGACTTTGCAGAGCCACGCAGCCAAAAAATAAATATGTGTGTGCGTGCAGGCTCAGTGGCTTCAATCGTGTCAGACTCTGTGACCCTATGGATTGTAGCCCACCAGGCTCCTCTTTCCATGGGATTCTCCAGGCAAGATTACCGGAGTGGGTTGCCATGACCTCCTCTAGGGGATCTTCCTGACCCAGGGATGCGATTCTCTACCCACTGAATCCTCTGGGAAGCACCACCCCCCAATAAATAAAATTAATTTTGATATGATTCTTCTTTAGCTGGAAAATGTCTTCAAGGAAGTTGTTTAAAAGAAAAGCATACAGGTGTGCTCCTTTCGAGCCCTCTTCTATCTGGGAACGCTTGCCCAGCAAGCACCCCCAGCAGCCCTTCCTATGCATTCATGCCCTTGAGTCTGTGTGACTCATCTGCACACTCCGGGACCTGGCAGGCGTTGGCTGTCAGTGAACACCAGACAGCACGAGCACATGGAGATGGAGCGTGGAGCAAAGCGGAGCACAGCTGTACCGCCCTGAATCCTTCACCTAGTTTCCTCATGAAATTTAGGACTCTCACTGGAAAGTAAGGTGGATAAAATTACAGGTTGAAATCTTGATTTTATTTCAAAATGATAATCCGAGGCATGGTTCTGACCACTTCTGAAGGGCTTGTGAATTAGAGAAACAGTTCCATGAAGGCTCCAGTCAGATCAAAATGATACCAATCAAACTTGTGATTGGCAGAGAGAGCCTCTTTAATCATCAGGGATTTTAAAATTCATCCACCCTGATTTCAGAGTATCGTAAAAAGTAAAAATTACTTTTATTTTGTCATTTTTTCTTTGCAAATGTTTTTAGCAGCAAACAGGACTCTTGTTTTCCTTACTTCATTTTTATGACCATAGTAGTTATATGTCAACTTAAAATTAGAGAGGGAAAGAAACCAAAAGCCCTTCAGTGGCACTGCTCATCCGTAGGAGGCTCACATAATAGGTACTCATGTTCACGTTATCAATTCTACAAATATCAATAAAATCAGGTTTGTAAATCGTAAATACAGCAGTAGCAGTTCACACGTTTGACACGCTTTCACACAAGGATTCAGTTGACAACAATAAATATAATTTCCCCTCTTCAAAACAAACAAAAAGGATTTATAAAGGAAAAAAAGGATTAATTTACTTGGAGTTTATCAGCCCACTATTTTTAGTGTGCTTTGAAATAATTAAAAAGCTTGAAATTGTATTCAATGAATACTGGCCCATAGTTACATTTTTTTTTAAAAAAACCTGTCTTAAATACATACATCATGGCTTTCTATTGAAATCCTTAAATCTATAGGGATCTGTAGTAGGTAAGACTATATTAAACATTTTTTTCCTCATTAACAATTTCATTAAGTTAAAAAAAATCTGACATTTCCCTTAAATGTTAAGTTGAAGCCTGATCTATGCTGCTGTGTCCTGTGAAATGAACCTAATTTTCAAAGTGAATAGGAACGCCTGATTGGCCATTTAGAATGCGGCATTTTCCTTCCCTCATGATTCCTGCTGGGTCCTCTTCACTGAGGCTTTTCCCTGAGTCATATATTTACTGGAAAGGCTACCTAGAGGAGGGGAAAAAACAAAACCCAACATAAATGAAACAGGCCTCACTTTATCATAAACGCTATACAATTACTTCTTATGGTTAATTATTTACAGAAACTTCATACTCGTCACTTATTTTGAATCAAGTCATCTGGCTAGATATAAAAAGGTATACGTAGAACTCTATCTATTAAACAAAAGCCTCATCATATTCTTTCTAAATGCAGATAAGCTGCTAGAGTGACATCATGTTATGACATGCATGCTCACTACATACTGGTACAGAGGCCAGGAGAACTTTTTAAAGCTCTGCTTTGCATCTGCAACCAGAATAAACTCCAAAGAATTCTTTGGTCAGAAATAAATATCTCATGTCATTACTCTGCAGACATGAAGCTGCAAATGGTGACATGGTAGCCATAACTTATTGATTTAAAAGAAAAAAAGGAAATTTATTGTATTTACAGCTGAAGAACAGAAATGAGGACTGCTAATTACATGCACACCACAGAACAGTTAATAAATTTTGTTCTGGAGTGAAAACAAATAGTTCAATGAAACAAGAAAATTGACAAATTCTTAAGTGATTAACTTATAAGAAAGTAGTATCTAACAAAGGATATACACATTGATTATACACATTTCAAACCAATGGTGGAAAGTATGGATTATTCAATAACTGGTTTTGTGTCAAACAAGTAATTTTGGAAGGAAAGGGTTAGATAAGTTTTCTTCCTCACATCATACCTTTCCTCCTCACCTAATTTCAAATGAATTATAGAATTAAATATGAGAGAGTCAAAGTATAAGAAGTAGCGAATATTTTGGAGTGTGGAAAGAGTTTCCTAAGTATACCACATTATGCTTTACTTATTAAAAGGGCTTTCTATTCACAGCACTAAAGAAATTACAAATCCATAGAAAAAAGACAAACACTGGTGAAAGAAAAAGCAACATATGAAAGAAAAAAAAGCATGTAAGTAGATAAAAATTAATATCAGTGGGTAATCAAAGAAATGCAAAGTAAAACAAGGTCTCAATTCCTAACCAGCAACTGCTGAAGGAAGATCAGAAGGACAGGGAGCTGTGCAGGAATTTTGCTAAAGGAATATTCATATAAGCCACAGAAACCTTATAAAATATGCAAATAACTCAAGAACTTGTGATATGCCATATTAGGTATGCAGAGAAGGATAATTAATAACATGAAAAATGAAGGTTATAAATCCTCATGAATAGTATTTTCATTAAAACTAAAAATAAAAAAACACATTTGAAAAACACCACTAATCAGATATGTATCACCTCATTTTGCTTATCTGTAAAATGAAGGCAATAATACCTATCACCTTGGAGTTGCTGTGAAGATTAAATAAATTAATATAGGTAAAACAACTGAACAGTACCTGGCACATAGAAAGTGCTCAATCAATGCTAACTATTATCATTACATTGATGTAAAAAGATGGGAAGATTTTATCTGCAAAACCAAAATAATAGTTAATGCTCTAAATTGGGACAAGTATAAATGGCTTTTACTTCAATTTGCCTAAACTATACTTTCTAAAATGTCCAAAGTCAACTTATTAAGTATGCAAACAAACTTATGGCCCCTCAAAAGCAAACTTTCCAAACCAAGATATCCTGAGAGTCAACTCAGTGAAAAATCAGTGATATGGCAGGAAGAATCAAAGCACTCTATGGAGTATAAATACCATATTCATACCACAGAGTGTCTATTGGTCAAAAATACCCGTCTTTGACATTCTAAACTGCATGAATTACTGAGGAAAGGCTTTTCACTTAAGGGACAAAAATTTATATCAGTACCTCATACTCTACATACAACCAGATAGAATAAAGATCTAAGTAAGAAAAATAAAGTCTTAAAGCTATTAGAAAAAATATATAGATGGATATCTTTACAACTTCAGGTGAGGGAATAATTTCTGACAGACAACCCTAAAATCATGAATCACATGTACATTAAAACTAATCAGGGAAAACCAATCATCTAATTATCTCAGAATTAAAAACTGAAGTGGGGATAGTTACAAAGTGAAAGACAAGATATACTGGAAGGAAACATTTAGAATGTATGTAATAATAAATACATGGTATTCACGGTCAGTAAGCATATAAAAAGGTGCTTAGCATCACCAGAGTCCAAAAAAATATCCATTAGAACACCACAGTATTTTTTCACTCATCATATTGTATGAATAAACACTGTTGATGTAAGTGGCAACTGTTTCAGCCAATTAGGGGGTGTCTGACAGTATCTAACTAAGTTGAAAAGGCACATATGAAAATGTTCTATGACAAAACAAATTGATTTCTAGGTAACTCAAATCCTATAGAATCTCTCAAACATGCTCAAGAAGACTCAGACAAGAGTGTTCACTACGACACTGCTTATAACAGCAAAACACCAGACATAATCTAAATGCTCAGGTACTAGGTGATGTTTACATAAAATATTCTGTATTCATATGATGCAATACTGTAAAGAGACTAAATCCATATACAACATATGTAAATTTCAAAATCATTTTGTTAGATATAAAAAGCAAGTTGTAAAACATTCATATTATACAGTGTAAGTCGTTTAAATTTAAAAATTTACCAAGGATACGAATGTTAAAGGATATATATGTTAAAGGATACATATGTAAGAGTTTAAAAAAGAATGAGTACCTGAATTCTTATTAATAATAAATGATTGAAAAGAAAATATGAAAAAATAAAACCAATTCTCTAGTAGATGAGTAGTTGTTATATTATTTAGATCTTTAAAAATTTTTTTTCCCAAATGTTAAGAAACTGTTCTAAGAATAGTACTTATAGTTTTGTTACTTATCACTTAAACATGTAATCCCCTGTATACATATAAAAATCTCAACATACCTGAAGAAGCTTCATGTAAAAAAATTCACACATAAAAAGATAAAACTATGGGACTTCCCTGGTAGTTCAGTGGTTGAGACTTCTGTGCAGGGTTTGATCCCCTGATTGGGAACTAAGAACTTGCATGCCGCACGGTTCGGTCAAGAAAAACAGATAAAACTACTATAAATAAAATATGAATTTTTATGTAATCTGGGGGAAGAACATGAAATTCTTAAAAATGTGTAAGCATGACCTGAAACTACCCTAAAGTTGGCTAGATCAAACTACTAAAACAAACAAATGTATGCATGGCAAAACATATCATAAATGAGGTTGAAAGAATAATAAACTGGTGATGGTGAAGGATACTTACTTACTATACCATATTTGACAAAGCATGAATAAATTTCTAAGTAGAAAGAACTAAAGACAAAAATGAATACTCAAAAATACCAAGATCTAACATGAAGAAGTACAAATGAAAATGTGGAAAACTGTTAGCATTCAATGGTAATAACAGAACTTCAAGCAGACTGGCAAAAAAGACTATTCTAAATGAAGCGAGGGTATGGAAAAATTGTGACTGACTCTCTGAAACTGTCTACAATCACAATGTGGCATCACTGTCAAAATATGGTTACTTTTATTCATTTATTTTTTTAAAATATGGTTACATTTAAACCTATTATTCTCCTAAGTGGGAATTTATCCTGAGGAAATAACTAGACAAATATGCAAACTGACATTGCAGTGTTTTATATAGACAGTGGTCTTCAACCTTGGGCACATGGTATTAAGCTATTCCTGAATAGCTTAACAGGACAAGTGGGTAGAGTTTTAAGAGAGTTGACCACAGTGCTTCAATTTTTATCTGAGTTCTTTCTGAGAATGTCTTTGTGGCCCAGGCTTTGGGGTGGTTCTCAGGAATCATACCACTTTCTTTTTACCTTTTCACAAGACAGAAAGAGAGAGAGACGCGTGTGTTCTAAGCATTCACCTCTCAGTGTGGCACACTAACCTAGGGTGAAGTGGGAGGCAGCGAAGCACACAAAATGCTGGGATCTGCAGCAAAATGTGAATATATCTAATAAAAGCCCAAATTTTTAGCTTTCATAAAATTACACTGATAGCTGATGACCATCAGAATAATTTCTGATGATACGATTTATGTGATTTTTTGATGATTCGATTAAAAAGGAATGAAAACAACTGAGTGGCACTGTTGTATATCTTCCCTTCCCAGACTCCAAAACTTATTTCTATTCCTTTTAATTTGCTATTATAAAGACTAATGACGTTTTGCAATGTTTGTGAAGTATAAAACAAAAAGATTAGGAATAGAAATGATTCACTGTTTCATTCATGCAGTAAGTAGTACTTCTTCGAAGATAAATGAGTGCATGGGATAAAAATCTCATCTAATTAAATGACAGTCATTTTCAGTAAGTAAACATAGAAAGCAATTTTTAATCAAAATTTGTAACATTGGTTTTGGTCAATTATATTCTTCTAATAACTATAAAAACAATTTAGAAGACATTTTTACACTTTGAGATTTAACAAAAAGCTAAAACATTCAATTTATATGAACACTTTTGTGGCCAGTCAATAAAATGCTTCAAATATATATGATAAAAATATATCATCTTAAGATAAAATTCCATGGAAGTGAAACAAAAGAATTCAAGGAGCAAAAAAAAGATGTAAAATTTCTGCAATAATATTTGTATTTCATTTGACACATTTAAAAAGACTGATCTAAAAGTGTTTTTAAAATGCCAATATTTTCAAAAAAACCTCCAGAAATTACAAGTTTTGCAACTATGACGAAAAACTGAGATGTCAACTTAAACACATACAAGGAGATATATGGGTGGTTCAACATTTTGGGAGCAAGTATGCAAGCAAAAAAGTTTTGAAGACACTGATATAACAAATATTTGAAAAGAACTAGTTGCATTAATAAAGAATGGTTAAATACATAATGTATGTTCATATACTAGAATATCAAGAAGGGTATGAAAAACAATGATCTATATATTCACTGATAAAAAGATCTTCCCATATGGTTTTCAAAAAGTACTTCTATTATTTTAAATTTACTATCATAAAGACCACTGTGCTCTTGGTTTTAATAAGTAAGCTTTAACATTCTGGTCAAGGAAAAAAGTATACATTATCATAAGGGAGAAAAGATATTCACCAATCTCTTATAGCATCTCCAATATTTAAGATTTCAAAACCTTGGATTAAAATGGAATAAACAAAGACACAGAGGTAGTTTCTTTTGAAAAGCAATTTTCTTTCCAAAAAACAGTAAAGGATTAAGAAACAGAAAAATGTCAGTTTCTTGAGATTCTCATACTGAACAGTTTATGACTGTGGTTCTTCAATCTCCACATACTCTTTTGTTAAAAATTTCCATTATATATTTGTCCTAGAAGTTAGACAGTCAGAGCATAGTTGGAGACTTTCTGTTAACTACAGCAATAAGAGTAGTAATCATTTATCGAGTGATGTGTACCAGATATGGTGTTTAGGGCTTTACATATATGAAACTAATCCTTACAGTTGCCCTGTGAGATATTAGCCCCAATTTATGGACAAGGAAACTGAGGCAGATAGGTTCACTGACTTGACAGAGGTAATGGAGCTAGTCAATGATTGGGCTCAGTGTCAAACTAGAGTAAGTCTGACTTTAAAGCTCATGTTCTTGATCATTCTCCCACTCTTCTTTACTCTGTCAAAATGAGTCCACCTCTAATCAATAAAACTTACTGAACATCTAAGGCACTGTTAGCTGTGTGTATGTGAGGAAGGGAGGAAACAAGAGCAAGGAAACTCATGGGATTTTCTATCTACTGCTGTCTCATTTGAGAGTCAGGAACTATATGTAGCTTAGTGGAATGGAGGAAGGTATCAGGAGAGGAAAGAGAAGTTGTTTGATTATCGGCTGCTTTAACCTCAGCAGCACGAGACAGATGGTGCTATTGCCAATGTTACAGATGGTGCTATTGCCAATGTTATCAATGGGACCCCTGGAGCTCAGAGGAGCTCACCTCTTCTAAGGTCAGTTCAGCTATTGCGGAAGAGCAGGGGCTGTACACACTAGCAGGTTCTCCTTAGGAAACCACCCGCGCATCACCGATAAATAAAGTCTGTGAAAAGGAAGAGCTTTCTGGAGACTTAATCCTACTTAATGTTGAGACATTTCACATAACAACATACATAACTTGTATAAATTTTTCACGGATTAACTTGACAGTATTAACAGTTGTCATTAACTTGAAGAGTTTATTAGAAAAGATAAGTTTTAACCACCTATAAATTTTTTTTTCTGGTAGAAAGCAAATCTTATTTATTGCAATAACTTTTTTTTTCTGTAGTAAGCTTATGTTTTATGGTTACTCAAAAGATTTATAAACATGTAAATCTTTCACTCAGAAGATAATTTATTGAAATCCTAACCTACTGTCAATTGGTATTGCCATTTCTAGGTATATGTCTAACATCTGTACTTTTCCCCCACTTAAGAAATTATATTAAAATTTTACTTTCAAGATGTGTAAAATCTTTAGCAGAAGCAATGCTGACAGATGTCCTGCAGAACACCAAATGCCATCGGCGCCCACCAACCTCTGCTCTCACAGCATGCAGGTACTGTTCTAAGTGCTTTTACATAGATTTTGCAACAGTCCTACAAGATAAGTATTATTATTATCCCCTTTAACAGATGAGGAAACTGAAGCAATGGAGGATAAGATCACAAAGCCAGAAATCACACCGTGCAATCTAACGGCAAAGCTGATATTCATAAACATCTTATCTTGGACAAAACAAATCTCAACTAAGCAAGGACCAATATTTTCTTAAGTAAAGTGTTCTGGAAATGCCCATTCAAGGCTGAAGCTTGTAAAAACAGCAAGTCTTTTGGCTTCTCTACATATGGTAACTATGTGACCTTCAAACTCTCAGAGGATCTATGGGAAACAACCCCACAAACTGCAGTGGAGTCTGTCTCCCATACACTTGGATTTGCTGAAGTAGCTTCCAGAGCAGCTTGCCAATCTCCTCATCCATGTTTCATGGCTACTCCCACTGTCAGTCAAGTCCTCTCAGAACAGACCCCATTCTCCTTTCACTCCATTTCATTTTGAGGGTTTTCTCAGTAGAACTTTTCTTATCTTTAAGTCCATGCATTCCACTGAGAACAATTACAAAACCTTCCCAGGAAAGAGCTGCTCTTGCCTGTTCTTACAGAATCTCCTACGTCTTTACCTTTCATGGATACCATGTTCCCCTTTTGGGTAAGGGTGGCAATTCTTTGACGATTTCTGTTTCTCTTTGGGACGTTCTACCTCAGTCTGATTGTAGAGAAACTTGATGCCATTTCGAACGTTTTTCCCAATCATTAAAAAAACACAATTGTAAAATATTCACATATTATAAAAATAAATGCCTATTTCTAAGTAGATCATTTTATATACTTGAGATAATTCATCTTGGTACTAATAGAAACAGAAGTACTTAAATAATTTAATAATTCATTTTCCTTGTTAACATTCAAAGTAGAGACACCCAATCGCCCTTCGCTTGGAGCTTCCTTAGCTTTCCCAGGGTGAGAGCACTGCGCCCTGGCTTCTTGCAGCCTGGGCTGGTGACAGCAGGGAAGAGCTCTATCTGCTGCGGGGCTGGGGAGGCCGCTAAGGCTCTGGGAGGGCTCTCCCTCTCAGAAACTGACACCTGATGGGAGAGACGGCTTAGCCTCTGCATTCTCTGTAACTAACACAGGCACCTCTCCAATCTACAAGCAAACACTGTTTGCACCTTTGCAATAACATACAACACGTAAAAGCTGACCACAAAATAGGTGGCTTGTTTTACATTATATATAAAACTGTCAGGTTTTATCAATGAAGCTTTAAAATTTCAAAAACTTAACTTTTCTCATCAACTCTACAATCAAGTTAAAAAGAGGACACATGCTCTCTTTTTTAAACAATTTCCCTTCTGTAGTCCTACTTTATTGAAAATTAGAAAGGGGAAGAGAAAGAGATATTAAACAAAACTAGTTAAGTGTCTAAAGGCCAGCTGTTTGCATCATGTTTTATAGTTTCATCCCCTTAAGAAAAAAAAAAGCTGAAAAAGTGATTCATTATATGTTAAAGTTACTTTGACTTTTCTTTCACCCCTCAAATTTCTCCCTTCCATTTCAGGATTAAAACTACTCTTGAAACACCAAGGAAGGCCTTCATAGCATCCTATTTTCCCTTCCCTTTTAGCATCTTTCCTTGTGCCTGGGGGGACTGGGCAGGAATAGGGGCCCTGGCACTATGCAGCCATAGCTGAGGTCAGGTACCCTACAATTCATCCAGCACTTCTCAACACAACTCCCTACAATCAGGTTTTTCTGCCCCCTATTTCAAAGAAATGGCTCTTTTCAAAGTCACAGTGAGGGACTTCTGTGTTGCCAAATAAAATGCTGCATTCTCAGTCCTCGTTGAACAGACCTATCAGAAGCAATTTGCACAAAACCAACTGCCCCCTCTTTGAGGCACTTTCTCCATTAAAACTCCATTAAAAGATCAAACTCACTGCTTCTCCATCCCTACTCTTAAACATTTTTTTCTGGGGGTGTGTGTCTGTCTCCTTGGTTTATTTTGCCTAAGCCTCTACATGCTTTTCTCTTTTCTATCTCCATGTATTTCCTAAGTGATTACAGTCAGATCCAGGGCTTAACTACTGTCAAGTACATACTGATCATCCTCAAATTTGTTTCTGCAGACTGGACTTCTGCTCTAAATGCCAGGCTCCTTCCTATATCTACTTGGCTATTCAACACCTCTACCACAATATCTGGCAGGTCTCTCAAAACTTACACATTTAAAGCTGAACTCTATTTCTCCCCATAATCTGTTCTTCCTGATGGTTCCCCAGCACAGGAAATTCAAACTTCACTCCTCTAGCTGCTCAGAACAAAAAATCACAGTGTCACCTCTGAGCCTCAAAATCTCATGATTTTCTGTCATGTCTTATCATCCAATTCCATCAACAATCATGTTGGCGCTACCTTTAAAGTCTCCAGAACATGAGCAGGCCTCACTTCCTCCATCCCTTCCACCCATGTCCAAGCTGTCCTCATCTCCCCCCTGAACTACAGAAGGAACCTCCTTGTTGGTTTTTCACCCTTGCCTCCTCAGCAGCCATAGTGAACCTTTTAAGACAATTCAGATGATACCATTTCTTTGTCTCCAACAGCTGCCCATCTCACGTAGAGAAAAAACCCATCCCTACCACTGCTGAAGGAGCTGTGTGACCCACAGTCGTGTACCCTGACCTCACCTCCAGTTACCCTCCTCTCCCTCATCCAGCTTAGTGTCACCAGTCGGGACAAAACTGTTTTCAGCTCTGTTGTAAGAGTCTAAATCCAAGTTCTTCTTGACTTGCTTCTTCCTTTCACTTTCTTTGCTGAAATGTTACTTTATCACAGGCTGCCTCCTTCCCAACATTCTCTTTTCCTTCTTTATATTTCTTAACATCTGTCGCCGCATGAAATATGTCTGTCTCTTTTCTGACAAGAAGGCAGAGTAAATGAGAGAAGGGGCTTTTATCTTCAGTATTTAGGCTCACAGACCGCACTTGGAGGGGGCTGGTGGGCGGGAGGTGTGGCTTAATATTTGTTGAAGGAACCAGTAAATGACAGAGTTGAGACAGAGTGTTCAGGCCTGCAATTATTTTCTTTCTTTGGTGGCAAATAATCTCCATGAGGAGAATACACTGCTGACAAGACAGTGGCAATTTCAAAGCAGAAACAAAAAGTGTAGAAGAGGAACAAATAATTAAGAGACTATGGTTCCTATTCAAGGATGGTGTAAGAATTACCTAGACCATTAAAAAAAAAAAATACAGGCCTAAGCCTAACCCTCGAAGAATCTGATTTAGGAAATGAAGGTGGGGGCAGGGCAAGTGTATTTTTAAAAGCTCCCCAAGTTATTCTGATGTCCAATCCCTGTTAAAACCACTTATTCAAAGGAAGTGCCTCAAAAGGCATGTGGTACACTATGCAGTAAATAAAATAACAAACATTTGTTTTTTTAAAAAACCCACATACCTGACTGGGGACTCAAAAATATAGATGTTTTTTGTTTCTTTTGGTCTTCATGTAAAAGCACTGCCTAAAAAACGAAATAGACTGGTTTACAAAGTCGAAAGGAACAGCATCCGAAACAGTCTGAAAACTGTAACCAAATCCAAGGAGAGCTGAAATTAGGCATGTGGGTGGCAGAACTTTGCAAGTTAATCGACAAGCAAGACACATCTGCAGGACCCCGAAAGGCACGCCCGGCAGCCGGTGCACAGCAAGCTCACCGCACACGGCACTTCGGGCAGAGCAGAGGAGCCACCTGAATTGCCCAGCCCCTCCCGAGCACCTGGCCCAGAGCTGCTCGCACTCACTGAGTGTGGGAGAGGCAGAGACAGGAGGGTTTCCTGCTTGGGTCAGAGCTAGGTTTACCTGAACAAATGTGCCAGCTGGTCTCAAAGGGTTAGGTGAAGGGGATCCGAATACACAATCTGATTTAGACAGACCTGAGAAAGAAATGAGCACTTTTTGTTCCTACTTTAAATTGAAAGCAGTGGCCCTGTTTCAAACTTTCACAGAAAGATTTTCTGTTGAGATGACAGAAGCTCTACTCAAAATATTATGTGGACAAAATTCTAATATATTAGAAGAAATGAGATGGAAGAACATAATCTTTAGACAGAAGCTGATTATTTTTAATTGTTACTGGGGAAAATTCACCATACTTTAGCCCCACTCCTCTTTTAATTCTTTTTACTGTGTGTGTGTTTGTGTGTTAGTCACTCAGTCGTGTCTGACTCTTTGCGACACTATGGACTGTAGCCTGCCAGGCTGTTCCGGAATTCTTCTGGCAAGAATACTGGAGTGGGTAGCCATTCCCTTCTCCAGGGGATCTTCTTGACCCAGGAATTGAACCCAGGTCTCCTGCATTGTAGGCAGATTCTTTACTGCCTGAGACACCAGGGAAGCCCCTCCTCTTTTTTACATTATGACTACTTGATTTAATATGAAAACATGGCAGTCTGAAGGAACCAAGATTCTAGTGTTTTCTGTATGTTTGATAATACCTCATCCCTGTCCCAGGACATCCCCTGTCCCTCTTGATTGGCTGCTACCCTCTAGATGGCCAGGATCATTGCTCTATGTTTTAAAAATTTTGGTAGGATCTTAGTTCCCTGACCAGGGATTGAACCCAGGCCCAGGGCAGTAAAAGTGCCAAGTTCAGACCACTTGACGGCCAGGGAATTCCCTACTTTTACTATTTTGAGAGCTTCACTTATTTTACTTACTCCACTTACTACTGGCAACTTAAAACTTGGTACTAGCTAGAAAGAAGAGATCTATCCAAGGTGGGGGAGTGCAGGGGCATCCCTGCAACACTTTGTTGTACCAAAGAGGAAGGCAATGCCCATGTACTTCCTGCTCTGAGTAAAAGCAGACAGTGAGCTGTTTTGATGAGACTGTATTACATCTTATCTATATATACTGTTGACAGTTTCCTCATCTGTAACTGAGGATATCAAAATAATACCACAGTTAATGGGGCTCTGGTGAAAATTAGATGAGTTTACCCATGTAAAGTACTTAAATAGTGCCTGACCCCCCGAAAGTGCACAATGAATGTTAGCTATTGCTTTTATTTTAATCTCTTTAAAATATTTTACCCTTATAATTATAAAACATCATTTTATTCTGCTATATGTCCCTTGCGAGGGCAATAAAAGTTTGAATTCCTTAGAAGTAGGACAAGCTGAAGCTGTATAAACATTTCATAAACATTTATATTCTATTTTAAAGTAAATAATAAAACAATTTAAGAACTTACTTTTCATATAAAGCTCATTTAAAAAAATAAGGATGGCTGATCTAAAACTTTCCTATCTTAAAAAAAGAGATACTATATTGCTGATATGGTATAATAAAGTGGAAGAGAGGTATCAGTGTTCCAGGAACGACAAGGACTAGAGTGAGTATTTTAAGGAAACTTTCAGCGCTGACATTTTTTATGGTGTCCATAAACACTTAACAGTTGAGGACATGAACAGGGTCACTACTTTAATCAAAAACATTATTTCTCAGGGTTTCATTTTTATGCTAAATAAATTTCATCCACTTTCACAGGTTTGTTCTGAGAAAACAAAGTGAGAGTGTATAAACTGCCTTGTAAACTGTAACTTACCCTCCCCCTTCCAAGGTACCCTTACTGTTAACAGTCTGTTAAAAATATGCCCCAAACGGATGCTTCACCCATTTCATAGAAAAAGCAAATTAAGATCCAACAACTCACAGGGGCAAGATCTATGGATGATATTCAACTATGGACTGAAAATACATTTTTCCTTATTGTAAGAGTAACCACGCTCACTGAAGAAAATGATGAAATGCAAAGGTAATTCTCTGCAGGCAGAGGCACTGTTAGCTGTGTCACCCTTCTTCCACTCCCCTTTTTAGGGCTGTAAGCACATGTGTTTAAACAACAATGTAAGTGGCTCCTGAACACGAAGTATGGTGTCCTGAGATCACTTCAGCTATGCCTACCCGTGGCTCTTCCATTTCAAAAGTGCACATACCAAGTTGGGAAAGCTCAAGTAAGTGGTAGCTTGTTTTCTGGTCAATTAGGTCAGCAGTCCCTAACCTTTCTGGTACCAGGGACCAGTTTCATGGAAGACAATTCTTCCATGGACTGGGGGCCGGGGGCGGGGGGGGGGCAGAGCGGTGGTAGCTCAGGAGGAACCACCCCCTGAACGCAAGCCATGGGGAGTGATGGACAGCAGCACGTGAAGCTTCACCTGCTCACCCACCGCTCACTTCCCACTGTGCAGCCCGGTCCTAACAGGTCACAGACCAGTACTGGCCTGGGGGGTGCTGGGGACCCCTGTCTTAAGTTACATTTTTTAAGTAATGGGGATTACTAGGTCTTCAATTCATTGATAATCTTATCTGAATAAGTCAACCAAACTTATCAGAGTCAACCAGACTGGTAAGCCTCTTAAAAAACCAGGAATAAGTGTTTAAAAACACACAGAGGATTAGAAGTAAAGGTGGGGGAGGTGGGTTTACCTTCTGAAAAACAAAATCTTATCCAGTAAATAGATCTGTACATATAACTAAAATAGTTAAGAACTCTAAAAAAGAGATTTCCCTTGAGATGTGAGTGCAAACATCAAGGCATGATGGGCATCCATACCTGAAGAGCCTTTAAACTGAGGGCATTCCTTTTTAATGTGCCCTTCTCTTCCACAAATAAAACAACGTTTTTCTCTTAAGTCTTTGTCCTCCTGTCTCTTCCACTTTTCCACTGGTGGCCTGAGGATTTTCTCTCTCCCTGGCTCGGCAGCTGCCCTCACTGGCTTGGCTTTCTGCGGTGTGCACTGCATGGGTTTATCTTCTTTTGTTGATACCTCTCTCTCTGTGTACTTGTTTTGAATTTCTTTATCTTCTTTGCTTCTTTTGTCTTTGTTCTCGGGGTATCTTTGGTTTAGGGTATCTTCCTGATCTCGCCGTCGCCTCACTCTATAGAAGATATAATACTAGTAGGAAAAGTCTGAACAGAAACCTAACGAAGTGTTAAGACCCCTCCAGGTTTAGGAGACAACTAGATACAGAAGCCATCAGAGGGAAAAATAAGAATTTAAGTCCATCTTCTCTATTAACATATTTTTCACTGGGGGATTTCTGCAGAAACTATCACCTGTGGCATTAATACATCTCTGGTCAATAATGTGTTAAGAAGCACCCTCAGAGCTTAAGGGTGTAGTTGTTCATTTTCACAATTACTCTAATGCTGTGAAACCAGTTTTTGCAATTAGCAGAACTCCTTAATTTAATACCTACTCTGATACTGATGTAATGAAACTCAAATTATCTTTGGAATGATTTCTTAAAACTTTTTGGCCCACTAGCATTCTTTACTAGCACTGGAAACTTGAGACATAAAACTTTAGGTTCACAATGGAACAACGGTTACAAGGAGCTTTATACTCTTAAACTGTCAAAATTATTTCTTCCTTGCCCTACATGATCAGTGGCTATTATATGAATAATAAAGTACTAAATAAAAGCCTCGAATTCCAGATGGTGATTTAAGTACCATGTTTTTAAATGAGAATATTATCGTACACTTAAGAATACCACCACCACCAAACAAGAATATGTCATAAGCAAGCAACCAAAAACATCTCCCTCTGCCCTCCTGAAAACATTATCGGAAGAAAGCATGATGACCAATATAGTAGGTCACCACAACAATTATTAAGAATTAAAATGCATACAAGTGGAGGGTCCTATAGTGCAGTACAGTATTACTGAGTCTAAATTCCCACACAGTACAACCCAGTTATTGTACATCAGAAGTATAACTGAAATCCTAAAAAAACACCCATTTTACTTTTCAATGAGTGAAATGATTCTGGACTTCTCACTGCTGTAAAATGGAAGAATTTCAGTTTCCTCTTCTGCTCTTCCATCCTTGTTGGAGAGCATAATAACCAAATGATCAAGGGATGATTAGGGACGTGCCCAAAATTAGGAAAAGGGACGAGGCCTGGAAGACTGTCTCCTGTCCACTCAAGTTAATCCTAGCCATCTGACTTAAAGCCAGGTTTTAAACCACTTCATTTTCCTTGTAAAAAATCTCAAAGTTATCTGAGAACTTCTAGGTTTAATATAAGTTTATTTCCTGGTACAAGAGAACTTCATTTGAAAACTGGTACAGTAAGAAAATAAAAACAAAACCACCCTTTTGAATGTTCACTTACTTTCTCCTCATAGGACAGTCCTTCATGAAGTGTCCAATTTTCCCACAAATGCGGCAACATCTATCATTTGGGGCCAGCTCTCCTTCAGTTAGCACATCTGGATCAAAAAAGTACTCCTAGCAGAATATAAATACATAAAAACCTAAACTACTAATATCAGATCCAAACACAAAAACTAACCAGTATCAATCAGGGATCTTATACCTCAATATTGACAAATCATTATTTTTAATATTATTATTATACTGTTTAAATCCAAAAATCTAAAATCACTAAGAGGTGTAATTCAGGATAGGTTTACCTGAATTCATTTTGGTTCATTCCTTTTCACCATGCAGAACATTTTAACCCTACCTTTTTCCCCAGCACAACTCTAAAGAGCATTACATATGCCTGTGAGTCAGCTTCCCAGGACTTGGGGAAAACTGAGGCCAGGTACAAAAACTTCATTTTCTCATAAAAAGAAAAGGCTAAAACCTAAAAAGAAAGAAGCTATGTGTTGTTGCTTTGCTTTGGCTTCTGAAGGAAATTATCAGAGGAAAGGAAAGACAATGGCCTGGATTCTAGCCTCCTTACCACAGAAATGAAGCTGGGTACCAGCAGAGGTGGCATCACCTAGGGGTTTGCACGACACGCAGTCTTGGGCCCCAGCCCAGACCCCCTGAATTAGAATCTGCATTTGAACAAAATCCCCAGGTGATCTGTTAGAACAAGTTTCAGAAACAGGATATAGAAGACTGCCACAGCAATATCTAGCAAAAACTAGATGCAGAGATGTAATCAAATGCTGAACATGCTTACATACCTGATAACTTAAGGGTTCATTTAAAAAGTCTTTATTAGGAAAATTAATGCAGGAGAAAAACCCCTTTATTTTTAACACGGAACACTCTAGTTCCTAGCCCCTTCCCCTTTTCTCTCACTGAAATGAATTTTTATAGTGTAATTTTATTTTGCTTTTGTTGAGTGTGGTTCCATAAAAACCTGAGTATCAGGTTATATGAGGACAGATTTTTAGCACATGGAGCACTGTCTCTCTCCCTAGCTTCATTAAGGTATTTATTACTCTTTGCAAGCAGACTGGAAAATTTAGATTTTCCTAAACCTAGGAAAATTCACCCAAACTTCACTTCTGGCTATCTCTCCCTGTGCTGCTGAGAAATGGCTTCAAAATAGCTATGTTTATGAAAAGGCTTTAATACTTTTGAGTATTTAGGTTATTACTGAAGTAATGTATATAATGTACATAAATTAGATGCTTAAAAGGCTTTTGGAACTAGTTTTTTGGTATTTCCAACAGACACTTACCATTTTTGAGGGGTAGTCCTTTGGAAATCCTTTGACTGGAATCCCAAATACTCTTCTCCCATTAATAAACGCTTTCATTATAAAATTTGTCACTTAGAAGAAAAGAGTAAAGTCTCAATTAAATGGATTAAGAGGAAAAGAGAAGGCATTATTATTTATAAACAAAGCAAAACTTACTTTTCCTTGATAATCCGGCTCCAAGATTATGATTCAAATCAAATGGATCTAAGTAAAGAAAATTAATGAAAACAAAAAAGATAATTAAATAGGAAATACCACTATTTATACATTAAGTGAAGCCTATATAACAAAAAGAAGTGTTACATACTTAAAAGTATTAAAATGAGTACCTTTTTAATGAGCTTCAAGTCTATAATACAGCTAAGTACTACATATTTCTAAATATATGGAAAGTTTTTCCCTAAAAGTATCCATCAAAAATGAGGATATTGCTTTATATCTGAATTCTTGAAGAGTCCTTCATATTATGAGAAAGTGCTTCATTTTGGACAACAAAATACTATTTGGAAAAGACATATTAGTCTGATATCACCAAATCATACTAGTTTTAGAGTTATATAGAGGCCACAAATATATTTAAAACATTTTACCACTGAATGTTCCTGCTAATTAACAGCCTTACAAAAAATCATTTTGGAAAATAAATTTATTGGGACTTCCCTGTTGGTCCAGTGGTTAAGAATCTGCCTTCCAATGTGGAGGACTAAAATTAGACCACTGGTTGCGGAAGTAAGATTCCACATGTTGCAGGGCAACTAAGCCTGTGTGCCACAACTACTGAAGCCCTAGAGCCCATGATCCACAACAAGAGAAGCCACCACAATGAGAAGCCCTTGCACTCTCTGCAACTGGAAAGTGCCCTGCAGTCTCCG
Organism: Giraffa tippelskirchi; assembly: GCF_054371585.1. Classification (NCBI taxonomy): domain Eukaryota; kingdom Metazoa; phylum Chordata; class Mammalia; order Artiodactyla; family Giraffidae; genus Giraffa; species Giraffa tippelskirchi. The sequence goes on from NC_137275.1 coordinate 195,904,615, forward strand.
GAACTAGACAAAGCCTGTGCACAGCAACAAGACCCATGCAGGCAAAAATAACTAACTAAATAAATAAATCTTAAAAACAAAACAAAACAAACAAAACAAAACCAAAAACAAGCAAAGGGAAAACAAAACAAAACCTTTTTTGAGGATCATCTCATTACTTAAGAAAATGGAGGATGGAGGATGTATACAGTATATATAAGAGGAGTCAAGAAGTAAAAAGAGGCATCCTTCTGGTTGTCTTGTTATGCTTCTAATGTACAGTAACTGGGGTATACCACTTGGGATTTAGACCCACTATGAGTTTATTGGAGAAAAGCACCCTTCACTCAATTTAACCCTATACTAATAATTGCTATAAGAAGGTTACCTTTCTAGTAGGTTGGGTCATGCTTTTCCTCTGGTGACTTTTATGTGTGTGCTATGTGGAAGTATTTTTGGTGTTTGCTTGGTGTAGCAGAGATACTACAATATTAGCTTCTGTACAAACACTATAAACTACCACCACTGAAATTTCTCGATTCTAGAACAACTAGTCAGAAGTCTTCCTTCTAAGACAGCCTATTACTAATGGCTCATTTATAAATAATGTAAAGTTAAAAGCAAAAGGTAATGAGGCTTCAAAAATTAAAAAAAAAAATTAATAATTGGCAGACCATAAGAATCCACTGTGATAATGGAAAGGTTTAAGATAAAGTTCTGTTTTTAGCCATGGGATACTAAAAAGTTATAACCATATCCATAATCCATGGTCACTGGAATTTAATTTTGTAAGTGGTCATCGTATTTTAATAATGTCAATCAGCAGAAGTAATGACAATAGCACAACCTAAAGTAACACATTATTTAGGTGATTATAGTTAAAAAAATTATAGAAGACTAAAATCAACAAAATATTTCTTAAGCATTTTCAATTCCATTTTTAAGCATTTGAACTCCATTTTGTCTTTAAAATTTGATTTTAAAATTAAAATCCCACAAATTGGATCACTTACAGGTGGAATCTAAAAAATAAAACAAACAAATGAATATAACAAAACAGAAACAGAGTCACAGATATAGAGAACAAACTAGTGGTTGCCAGTAGGGAAAGGGAAGTGCGGAGGGATGAGCTATGGGATTAAGACACACAAACTACTATGTATAAAGTAAATAAGCAACAAGAATATACTGTACAGCACAAGGGATACAGTCAATATTTTATAATAACTTTAAATGGAGTATAATCTATAAAAACACTGAAACACTATTTTGTACACAGGAAACTAATATAACATAGTAAATCAACTATACAAATCAATACTGCGCAACCACTGAAAATAATTTGGTGTAAAGACAGAATAGAGGATCAAAGTAAAACCATTCAGTGTAAAAAGCAAGTCTCAGAATAATGACCAGAAATATCTAAAAGAAAAAAGTGTATGCATATATAAATTTATCTGGGTACATACAAATATATATAAAGTTAATACAAAAAATCTACAAAGATAAAAACAAAAATCCCCCAAATTGTAAATAAACAATCAAATACAAACACAAATGGCCCATGAATCCTAGCATTCAGAATGGAGGAACTAAATTACAAATTTTTGAAGCTGGCTTATTTCTACAGCAACCTTATTCTCCAGAACTTGTCAAACAAAGATAAAGGACTTATTATGGTGAACAAAGATTTTTGGATTTGTTAAGAAACCCCATAAGAGGGTATCAGTCATTTAAAAAGAAAAAAAGAATGAAACAGATAAGTCTGCCTGACTTGGACAGTGACGGGGCAACTGCGCATCCTGATCAGTGGCTCATGGCGGCTTGGGAAGAGCTCTGCAAGGACCAAGAATACCCTCAACAGTTCAATCTCTATATTCTATTCAGTTTTAAGTTCGATTTTATTAGTACCTTCAATAACAATGTATTTTGACGTCCACTGTTTCTTAAAAGTTGTAAGCAGACTTTTTCTCCTGATGCTAATTACATGTTCTTTAAAATCAAATTCCTCTGTGTAGAAACGAAGAAGTCCCAACCATAGCTGCCCAACAGATTCTGTATTTTTTCCATATTCTGGCCAATACTTGGGCTAGAAATAGAAGGAACAAGAGATATCATGCTCTATAGTAAAGTGTTAATATCAATAGTCATTTGTATCTTAGGGAATAAATCTGGATTTATTTTAATTAACTAGAGTTTAAATGTATAAAAACACTTATAAAACTTTTCTATTTTAAAGTATCATTTACATGAGTTTATTAATCTCTACCCTATGACCCAGAAACAGAAAGTGCTTTGGGTTTTAAATGTCATACCTCAGAATGCATGTTTGTGGAAGAATCTAGAAATAGATTTTAGAGCCTTGGTGACACCTAGTTATTATACCTCTGTAACTCAAGAGTTTTTCTAAATTCTGTAGGAAATCACAGAGCAAATTATTTGTTCATTTGGAATAAAGCTACTTAACCATTTTGAATTATTAGGCAGTAAAGAAATCTTGGATACAGTCCCTAGAAACTCACCTGGCTTAAAAAATATTTTCAACTTCAAAGGAATCATCTGTATATGCTAGTTTTTTTTTTACTATCACAATATAAATAAATACAACAAGTGATAATATAATTGTTGACCATCTACACTACAGCATAGTATAGCTAACTTTCAGTCAAGGATGTAAAAAATCTTTACTATTAAAATACGTACCAGTTCATCTATTTGATCAAAAAAATAAATATTCCAGCCATCAACAAATATTTCAGGTTTCTTTTCACCTTTGTATATCTGAAATTAATTTTTAAACTATTAGTATGGATTACAAACTTAGCGCATTGATACAAAAACTTGTAGGAAAATAGTAAAAATTTTAACTACAGAACCACAGAATTTTAGAGAAGGAAGAGGGCTCAAAAATCATCCAGCTCTACAGATGACAAATACAATTTCCTTTACTAATACCTCTTGAAGGACAGGAATAACTGGTGGATTCCTCTGCTGGAGAAAATATAGCACCATGAGCGTATATGCGTATGACGATAAGCTGCCTCTAGAAGCATCGCCAATATCGCACATCTGGGGGTAAGGAAAAGGAGGAACAAAGGAAAGATCACCAATGTCTTTTGCGACACTTGCAGCTATTCTATTGTCACTAAAAGTAAGGTGCTTCTAGAGGGCACTAATATAAAAATCACACTTTCAAATGCTAAGATATGTCAACAAAACAAAATAAGACCAACCAAAAAAAAAAAAAGATCAAGTAAAACAAACCCCAACAAAGCTGTGGAACTATCAGCCACAAGCAATATTAGGTTATCATGTAAAATTAAGGTAACATTTTAGTTTGTTCAGTAGGGATTCTCAAATAGTTGGCTCGGTTCTTTAAAAATATAGGCCTATGTTTTCTTTTTTTTCTTAATTGAAGTATAGTTGGTTTACAATATTACATTAGTTTCAGATGTATAACACAGTAATGCAATATTTTTATAGATTATACTCCATTTAAAGTTATTACAAAACAGGGAACTGTCTGGTGGTCCAGTGTTTAGGACTTTGTGCTCTCATTGTGGAGGGCCCAGGTTCTATCCTTGGTCAGTAAGCTAAAATCCCAGAAGCTCTGAGGTGTGGCCAAAAAAAAAAAACCAGTTATTACAAAACAATGGCTACATTCCCTGTGCTGTACAACATATCCTTGTTGCTAATTTACTTTATATATAGTAGTTTGTGTCTCTTAATCCCATAATATCCCTGTCTCCCCCACTGGTAACCACTAGCTTGTTTTCTACATGACTGAGTCTGTTTCTTACGTTTTCAACAAGGTTTAAAGATGTGAAGAAATTTTCTGAGGAAATCTCAGGAGGAAGCATACTTACCTTTGTAAATACTTTCATAGTATAGCACAAATATTTCACTCTGGGATCAATGGCTGAATAAGCAGATAAGAGTCTTGTGTTATGAAGGGCCTGTTAAAAGGGAAATTATACTACCTTAAAAAAAAGTTTTAAGGTGAAATATTCTGAATAGGTTTACAGTGTAATTAATTTTTAAGATGAAGACATTTAGACTGAAACTAATATTTTTCCCCTACAGAGAAGCTTTACTAACTTACTAGATAAGAATTACAAGTGACATCTGATCTCAAGCCACCTTAGTCTAAACATTCCTAGAAAATATGGGCTATAAAAAAATCAGTTCCCTTTAACTCAACATAAGATCTGCATCCCTGCCTATTATTCATATGAAATGTCCTTAGGGGCCAGAGAGGTTCCACAGAGCCTCGAAAACAAATCAGGTCTGAGACCAAAGACACACACACATACACCAAAATTAAACAAAGTTCAAGCCAAAAAAAAAAAAAAAACACTTGCCACTCTGACCTCATTTTTAATGAATACTAATATTAACTCAATTCTGTGTTATATCCCCAGTCTCAGAACACTGCCAGACACTTGGTAAGCACTAATAACTACTAAAAGAATGAATAGGATGACATGAATGGTTTAATTTTACTTAAAGACTGAGTAATGAGATACATCTTCCCCTTAATCTCCATAAAGAAAAAGTCTAGGGAAAATCTTACCAATGTGTTATACAAACTGATGTCCACTTCCAGACCGCTTCTCAAATGGAAGAACTTTACAATTGGCACCTTTGCTGTTGTAATAGGCAAGATGTTTCTCAGTCCTAGGTTGGAAAACAAGATAGTGTCATTAAATCCAGTAGCAGAGGGTATACGTTGCTCTTATGTTAATGTTCCAACATAGAATGAAGTAAACCTGGCTTTGGCTTGTCTCACTGAGTCACTAAGACTAGTCAAAGAATTCTGTTATTAACAAACAACTGGGAAGATTCTTCTGGCAAAGTTCACATTTGTTAAATACATGAATATTTGAAGTACAAGAATCAACAAGGCAGCCACTGCCCTTCAGGAACACACTGCATCTTGTGTATGTGTATAGAGCTGTCAGTCTGATCAACTCCAAAACAGAGGAAACTACTACAGAATCTGGACTATGTGGGCCCTACCTATTCTCTCTGTATGACTACACACATCATATGAAGAAAAGCCCTACATCATATGAGTAATCATCTGAATGCCCAAAACAAAAGTTACTCATCATGGAGCTAGAAGCTGTATCAGTATAAGAAAAGAACCAGTGTGAATAGGAGAGACAGATATTGCCTCAGCCAGGTTTTGAAAAACTACAGGCAAAAAGAGAAGGCTAAGGGAATTTACCAGGTAAGGAAAACTGCACAGGGAAAGGATAGCTGCCTGAAACAGAATGACAAGCTCAGGGAACTTCCATGGAATTGTGCAAGCTACAGAGTGGACTTGAGGGAAAGAAATAATGAGTAATAGGAGAAGTGATAAAAACTGAGAAGAGCCCAAATATGGAACAACTATATCCTTGGAGGCAAAGAGATGCCAATGAACTGGCAAAATCTGGGAAGAATCACTGATCACATGTATTTAGACAAGGTCCCTGGCAATGGATGCATTGGAGACACCTGGAAGAGAGACAGGATGACCATTATAAAAATTGACCTGGGCCTGAACTATAATGGTGGCATGGGAATGCAGAGAAGCAGCAAGACATGTTTGAGAGCACCTCTAACTGGAAGGGTTGGGGAAGAAGAAGTAGGGGAAAGGAAGGCTATAACAGAAAGAACATTCCCTGAACACCCAGATTCCTTTACAAACATTATCTCCTGAGACCATTCACCCTTACCCAAAAGATGACACAGACTCAGAGAAATGAACATGCTTAGGAACATGCAGTTGGTGAATTGTGGAGTGGGAATTCAAATCTAGGTATGTCTGATTCTATTGAACCTAGTCTAGGACAGGCTAATTATCACTTCATTCATTTTGGTGATTCCAAGGATGTCAATGTCAACAACCAAGAAAGAGGATGTAGAAGGAAGAGCAGCTAGTGGCAGTTGCAGCAGAAGGGAAGTGGAAGAGAGAAAGATGTGTTTATTCTGGGTGCTGAGGTCCGAGTTCCTTTTGAGAGAGTTAAATGGTGACATCTAGAAGGACAGATGCCTAGTGATCTAGAATTCAGAAAAAAAAGTATGCAGATGAAAGGAATTTCAGCAGAAAAGGTTTGCATGGGAGACAGAAGTCTAACTTATACTGATGGGGAGGAGGGGCAAGGAAGCTATTTACTTAACACTCAGCAAGTCTACTGTAATGTATAATTTTTCTTAATCTTAAATCCTATTATTGTTGTTCTTGCTTTACAGATGAGAAACTGAGTGCTTACAATGAAGGTGAGTGACTTTTTGGAATCACAGCCAGCAAGCAGGGACCCAAGATTTAAAACTAGGGAGTCTGATTTTAGAAGCCACCATTAATTACTTTGCTATGGTGGTTTTAAATTAAGTATCCTTTTTTCCCCATCTCCTTCCTAGATGGAGAAATTCTAGAATTTGACACTGTTAATTAACCATTATGACATTTATAAACCTGTCCTCTAGGATTTATTCACAGTACATCATCCTGGTTCCTATTTTATCATTGCAATATCTCCTTTTTCAGTGTCCTTCCTTAATTTCTACACTTATAAATTAAAGCTTGCTCCTCAACCTCTCTTGTAATCCCACAGGATTGTTTTATTCTTGGCCTCTCTTTCTTCTTTCAAGGTTTTCAATACAATACTGTTTCATTTTGTTCTTCAATCTTAACTGGTAACTCTACATTTCTAACTGCTTGTTGGACTGTTAACTCTTAGAGATTATAGCTTCATGACAAACTATCACTCCACACTGGTGTTCTCTGCAAACATTCCCATTTCTTAGTTCAGATATCAGCCTGAACCCACATTTCCTACTTGCAGGTTCTGAATCTAAGAAATCTCCCTTTGGAATCTCTCATATTCTTTTCCTTTTAGGATCACTGGCATCTGGTTAAGATCCTTCTGCCCTGTCACTTAGACTGTATCTTCCCTAAGAGCATAACAGCTGCCTAAAAAGTTCTGCTTCTATTGGGTTTCTTCTCTTGAACACAGTTCACATTTTCCAACTAGTTCCCACTTGAAACTCCTCTCAAAATGTATCAATCTTCTCATTGTCCTACAAAATCAATTACAGTGATTCTCATAGTCACATCCATGCATCTTTGGAATGACTTCTCATCTTATCCTTTTCAAATCATGTTCATCAATATCATGAGATCAGAACAAGCCCATCTCTTAAATGAACCTCCCCTACTCAACTCTTTCCCCAAATCTCCCTCTCCTCAGAAGTTATTTGATACTTACTGTAGGCTCTACAAGTCATTTTAATAAATGAATACCACCACACATTGTTCCATACCCTGTGAGAGTATCTTACTTTTGAGATCTGAAAGTTTCAAAGGAAAGACCTGTAGACTTATTTTTCTAGCCTACCTACGTGCCCAACACAGTTCTGAGCACGTAACAAGCACCCAATAAAATATGTGGGAAAACTGCTTTCTTAATCATCGCTTTCTAGCTATTATTCAATTTTTGCTCCATGCAATCTGTATTACATTATAACTTGTATATAAAAGTCATTTTTAGTCTAAAAATGACCTATTTTTAACATGGTTCATTCTTAGAAAGTATAGGTTTTTTAGGAGAAAGGGAAGTGATGTCTGCAGCTTAATCTCAAATGGTCCAGAAAAAAATTACGAGGAAGCAAGAGATAAGATGATAAATCAAATGTGGTAAAACACTAACAACTGATGGATCTGAACGAAGGGCAGACAGAATTTTTTATACAGTTTTTGCTGATTTCGTTTACATTTGAAATTATTTCAAAATCAAAAGTCAAAACCTACCTCACTATGAAATACCTAATAGTCATGGCAACGAAGCAATCTAGTTTCTTTGTATAATCTTCAAAAACAAAAATAAAAAAGCATATAGTTTTGAGAGGTAAAATTTCCAAAATGCTTATTTCAATGACCATAAAAATTATATCAAAGCACATTAAAAAAAATATTGATGCTCTAGGTTACTTTTCATTAGGAATAAAACAAAATTAAAATTTTCCCCCCTGTTATTTAAAATCACATGGTATCCTCTTTAAACTCCTGGAAATCAAAAATGCAAATAAAAGCGGTACTCAAGGTGCATACTTAGGTGCGCATGCCCATGCTGTGGATTTAAGTCTACTCTTGACTAAGATATAAGAAAGCGTTTTATGGATGGTCCATAGATTTTAAGTTTCACAAAGGCAAGGACCGCATCTTGCACACTTTCATTTTTAACTTTTAGCACAGACGTTTGATATACCACATTTTAAAAGACTCTCACTGTTTACAGCATCCACAGCTACCTCTGACAAAGAGAGGCAGAAGAATATGCTAATGGCATTTCAGCTCTGTGCACAATTACAGAACCTGTACATTTTGCAGCTGTAAATACTTGTCCAGGGTCATGCACAACTTGCTGAACAGCTGCAAGTACAGTCCATCACCCCAGTCCATAGCGCTTTCCACTATACTTCACATCACGGCCAGCAACCTCTACCTACACTTTGATTTACACTATGTTGATAAGGCAAAATGTTTCCCAAAGTTTCTTGTATGTATGGTATACATTTTCTCATGAAATAAAACCAAGGCAACAATATGCATACAAATTATAACCAATTCCTCAGTTTTTCATACTTAACCACACAGATTTTTTTCAAAGACACCAATGCTATAAATGTTATATGAGCCACTACACTTGTAAATTTTAAGTGTGCAAAACACCAATAAAAAAGATGAGAATATTTTTTAGATAAAGCTTATAGAGGTACCTGAATGTTTTTTGAGGACTCTTGCCAATTCTTCAATAGTTCTTACACAGTCCAACCCCTGCAACAAAAATGGCACAGACTCAATCAAAAACAGAAGACAGGTTCCTAACCCTGTTTTGGTTTCATTTCCTGCAGAAATAACAAAATTAAATTCAAATTGGTCTACATTCATTTTTCTTTTTTAGGTGAGCATTAATTCCTAACTCATAGGAATATCCTAAGGATATGGAAACCCTCATGCACCCTAGTTACTAACTGCTTTTAGAGGAGCAAGAAAGGCTGAAATCAGTGTCCCCAGAAAAGTCTCTGAACCACCGAGAAACTCCAATTTTTTTCCTCTATGTGACAGAATAAATGAGAGAGCTTCTGTGGCCTGTCTTATTCATTCTGGGTAGACCTTCATTATAGCTTAATTAAGAGCTGATGAACTGCTGTGGGGAGTGATTAAGCTCAAATTATTTCTCCATGGGACTAGTCAAACATATAAAGCATAAAAAGAAAGTTATACAGCAAATATGAGTAACATTAAATATTTCAAAACATTTGGGCTGACCTTTTTAACATTAAGTCCTTTTGTTGGTTAGTTGGTTATATACTTCCCAGAATTTGGAATTTAATTTAGAAATGCCCTCACAACTATCTTATTATTAATCATGTAAAAATTCAATCTCAATGATGTATAATCGGGTCATTCATATATTGGACCCAACTGTCATTATCCACCTTATTCACCAAAGTCACGCCAGATAACTTGTGGCTATTTTCTCAAAACTGATGCATCCTCAAGGGACAAAACCCTGAAACTCAGAGAAGGCATAAGAAGATCCAGAGCAACAGCAGCACCACTCATTTGGATGTGCAGCATTTGGACTACTGTTGTAAATAAAAATGGGGATGGATTTAGTACTTCTTAAGCTTTACACCTTTTCACAGTATTTTATATTTGACAAATGCCATCAAGGTTGGCAAATATTTTCTGCCTTGTGGGCCATATGGCCTATTGCAAGGACTCAACCCTGGAGTTAGAGTGAAAGCAGATGTAGACCATACATAAATGAAAGGGTGTAGCTGAAAGCCAATAAAACTGACATAAAAAACAAAACAAAACTAAAACAGGCAGTAGGCCGTAGTTTACTGACTCCTGACATACATGATCCAAGCTGACGTGCACAACAATCTTCTGAGGCAAGGGAAACCTCATTTCTGTATTAGAGATAAGCAACCAAAGATGGACAAGTCTGTCTTGAATCCAGTTTAGCACTCTTTCATCACTGTACCATGGGCTTCCCTGGTGGCTCAGCTGGTAAAGAATCCGCCTGCAACGCGGGAGACCTGGGTTCGATCCCTGGGCTGGGAAGATCCCCTGGAGATGGGAAAGGCTACACACTCCAGTATTCTGGCCTGGAGAATTTTCCATGGGGCCGCAAAGAGTCAGACATGACTGAGTGACTTTCACTTTTATCACTGTATCACACTGGCTGCCTGCTAAAAAACTTCACAGAAAACCTTATATGGGTGTATTTATGCACCTGAGTCAGCCTAGTGGCTATGCCAAAGGGACACTGGAAAGGCTAGTTTGGCTTTCTAGAATTCCCAGATGTCGCTTTCAGATGCAGTCTGTATTACAGGTGGGAAGCACAAGCCTTTCTACTCCTCACATTCACCTCTAAACTTCTAATGTATTTATTTGGCCAGACAGATTGTGCCAAATGGCATACTCCATATGATATACCCTGATAAATTTGGAAAATACCATGCTGAATTGTAAATCAAGATTGTCAAAACACATGCCACAGCAAATGCAAGTTTTATGTGGTCACTGTACCTCAGCAGTTTCAAGTCCGTTAATTGTCATGCAGACATCAAGGTCACTCTGTTTGAACCCAAATCCATTTTTGGAGGAGCCAAACAAGCTCAATTTAGTTCCTGTTAGAGATATATGAAAAGTAACAACTAACCTGAGTACATTTAATTTTCTGACCAAAGCAACTCTCTTATGAATCAAAAATACTCAAGTTATTACGTGTTCTATAATAATCTCATAATAATTATTTTTTTATTAACTAGTCTTTTATTATAAACTACGTTCTCTCAAAATTTACTATAAATAAATACAGAAGACACGAAAGATTATCAAATGTCACTTTATTCTTAGATGTAAGGACATTTCAAGGAAAATGTGGATCACCTCAGCACATTCAATAATGTAAGCTTACTACTTTCTAAATTCACTTTTTAGAGGTCTGAACTTTGACTCTCAACTAATAAATGAAGTTCACGTGTATCTGCTAAGTGAAATACAGCTACACTGCAACTGTCTTCTCTGTTGGCAAACTAAGATTGGACAGACCTGAAACCATCCTAGGAGTATCACAAAACAAAGAAGCCCTGTCCCCACCGTAACTGCAAGTCTGCTTTCTTATGCTCAAAATTAATGTTCTTGTAACACATGCACTCATTCTGAAGCAAAGCAACACTATCTTTCTTTGCTTAAAGCTAAACAATTATTTACCTGGAAACTCTTGCCTTATGAAATTTTCCAGGTTTTGCCGAATATGTTCACGTGCCTGATCTTCTAGAACAGTTGGAGAAAAATCCTCTGTTTAAAATAAAAAGATACATTCAGAAACAAAGATTGTTCCGATTCTCTGAAAAATATTTTTCAATAAAGCCTAACTAGCTAAAAAAACAAAAACCAACCAAACCCTAAATTTTGTGTCTTCTCAGTAGACAGTATTAAGCAATGTACAATAAAGATGTCTTTTTCAAAGAGTCTATCACCAAGAACTGTTCCTGAGATGGAAACTAGTCTGCACATTCTGTTCCTGAGTTTCACAGAGGCCCAGAGCCCGATAAAGGCATAGGGTGAACACAACAGTTTTTGAGTATGTATTTATACATACATATAAAACACATTTTATATGTGTGTGTGTATATATATATATTCACATTTTTCCCCCTAAGGAGAACTAATAGTTTTCTTTCATCACTTACACTCTCCAAAAAGATTTAAAGAACAAATCTCTGATTAAGAACAAGTGACTTATGGCACAGACAGACATCTTAACATGCAGCAATGTGATGCGTCATAATCTTCCACTCTCAGCAGCTGCATGCTTCTCCATCAAATGATTTTCCTTGTAGAACTTAAACCTCTGCACACCAACACTTCCCCAAACTGATGTTCCTTAAAGGTTATTAATTAGCATTAATTAAAAAGTATTCTAAGCTCAAATTTTGGAAATGTTAGACAAAAGAGTTATTAAATAAGCTTTTTACCTAAACATTTCCAGGAGCCTTTATTATACTAATATGCCCTGAAAATCTCTAAGGGAGGGGGCAGGATATACAGTTATTCCCCCTTGACCTTTGGAATACTTCTTGTTACTAAATACTATTAATGGCAGGTACCTAGAAAAGCATTTCAAGGAACACCAGTCGGGAAATGATAGTACTCCAATGGTAAGACTTAAAAGATTCTCCTTCCCTATCTTTCTTTAACAAGTATTTATTGCATGTCCCAAATGGAACACGATACACAGAGTACTATGGATACAACAGACAATGCAAAAGACTTAGCCTGGATAATGAAGCTAATGGGTTAGTGAATCAGATTAACTCTTGAGAAAACATCAATTTAATATTTTGACAAATGAAAAGAAATGTTAATAACTTACTGTAACACTGAATGCAAACTTGATCTAAGATATTTGAAAATTTGGGTGTTAATGGTGGCAAAGGTTCCAGCTGGATTCTTTTGAAGTCTTCAGGACAGTCCTTCTTTAGATGACCCTCTCGTTTGCATAAACTGCAAACTACTGTAGGAGACTGCAGAAAGAAGGCAAAGCAAAACAAGACTTAAATAAAGGGGCCTTGAATCTTTTTTCCAAAGTACACATTCTCCACCTCACATTCCAAAGGAATGAAAATATAGTCGCATGGCCACTCCAAACACACTCAGGAGAGAAAGCCAGTTATTTTGACTACCAACAGCATTTCTTTTCTCCTCTGCAAATTCCCAAGAGATTAATGAGGGCAGTGGACCTAGTAGCTGCACTGGAGTGAACCACTACTGAGACAGGGGAGAGCCCTGTTTTAGTACATGAAAATCCAAAGTACATGCATTAAAACTCTTTCAAATCTCCTAGTTCCATGTCTAGGAGTGGCACTGATTACCTTGCCTTTGGTGAAGGTGAGTTTACTAAATTCATAGAAGAAATCAGACTGGTCCACAGTTGAATTTTTCTCACATACACTTTCTTCTTTAAGGCTGATTTTATTAAGTTCCATTAGTACATTTCCATCTACATGGTGTTTTCCACATTCTTTCAAGTCTTCATACTTAGAAGATCCATCTAATTCCACATCCTCTTCAGACAGGGCATCCTCATCCCCTGATCCAGTGAAGGTGTTGTCTAACTCATCTCCATTAGCAATGTCATCGTCATCTTCCCTTCGGGAAATGGAGAGCCTGGGTTCTTCTTCCTCCTCCTCGTCCTCCTCTTCCTCGTCAGAGTGAAGGATTCCTGATATCTGGCTCTGTCTTGAAGGGGTAAAGTGGCATACAGCATCTCCGAGTTCACTGGTACCTTCTATGCTTTCTTGATCAACATCAGCCTTGGCATATGAAGTAGGAAATTCATCATTCTCTTTAGCTATAGGATCTCTGAAGCCTTCTAGATCCAAAGTGGCATCTATCGCCTTAGTTCCTGGGCTGCCACAGGTGACAAGCGCTCCACACTTGCTACTACTTAAAGCTTGATCATCAGCAGTCAAAGGATGCTTGCCTTCCTTTCCACTTTTTTCTTTCTTATTTTTACTTCCTGTTTCTTGACGATGTACTTCAATGTCCTTAGAGTCACCAGAACTGACTTTTGCCTTAATACAGTCAGAGTTTTCCAGGTGGACACTGATGTGTGAGTTTCCCATTTTCTCTGCTGATGAGCTTTCAAAGCTTTCAGCAGTTTCTTTAAGAGTAAGTGGCTGTGCCTTGCAGGTGTTTGCAGTTGAACTGGCAGCACCAGAACCTTGAGCCAAAACTGAGTTTTTGAGTTTATCACCCTTCGCTTGTACCTCTGGATCGCGTTTTGCTACTTCTTTAGAATGTTCAGAAGTACAGCTGACAGCACTCAGAGGCTTTGGAAGGCTGGATTTCACAACTTTGTGTGGAAGAGCAAAATATTTATACGTTGTCCTTAAACAATGAAGTATATATTCAAACACAGGTTGATTATTTAGGGTCCTTGCCACATTTCTTTTTACAGAGTAGGGATCTGTAATGAAAAAAAAAAATCCACTACTTCACACATTTCTATTTTTCATTTGAAAAACCAGCCTGCTACATAGATAAAGACAACAAATACGTAACAGTACAACTTATCATTTATCTTATGTGCTTTTTTTAAAAACTGGGGATGGGGAGTAAGAAGATATAGTTTTAAAAACAAAAAGAAATGCTTTCTTAAACATCTGCTCTATGAAGAGAACCCATTCTATTCAGAACCATTACCCCTTCCCTACTCTGTCCTGTGACTGTGGAGGTAAAAAAAAAAAAAAAAAAGTAATCAGTGTGGCTCTCATGCCCTCGGGAAGCGGGGTCTTCCCTCCGGGCTCTGCTGAGTGCTCTGCCTCCCCACTCAGCCAGGCCCTGCGGTTTGTAGAGCTTACCTCCACTCTTCTGCCCTGGGAAGCCCCATCACTGAACTGGCTGGACTGAATTCAGGGGCGAGAGGGAGGCACCAGGAGGAGACACCACTTCTCTCAATCTTTTCTCCTCCCCTAGAACTCCAGCAGGTTAGGCAATTGGCCAGAAGAGCTGAGCCAGAGAAACTGCAGGGGAGGGTTTAAAAATGTGAGATCCCCATGACTGCACACAGAATTTATGCAAAATGCAAAAAACCCTCTTATGCAATATAAGGCTTGAAAAAAATCAAGCAAAAATAAGAGAATTCCATTTAGGAGGTTCTTTAAATTATCTGAAGGAGGAGAATTAAGATTTCTAGAGGGGTTTCCATCTCCTGACTTTGTAAAGCTGATAGGAGCTCGTCCATTTAGAGGAGTCTACAGGGCACACCAATATGTCTTTCATATAATGGTTTCAGCTAAATAAGACTTAACTCATTTAAGAGCTAAGTGTTTTTAAAGAGGAAAGGTGTTTTTATGAATAAGTTCTAAATATTACTGCAGGTATTCCCAAAATAAACTCTCTCTCCACAGAGAGAAATTTAATGAAGAATGCTGTTTATCATGAGAAAAGGTATTTTCCTCAACCTCTGTAAAAATAAACAACATCAATAACAATTCACGAAAGGACTGAATCTAAAGATCCAGAAATGAGAACAGCGAAGAGGAAAGGGGGATTTACATGTCACTTGGAAAAGACTTTTTAAGCATTTAAAGTTATTAAGCAACTTACAAAGAAAATGACACAGACAGTTATTCCTTTTAGTTGCATAAGTAATTAAAATTTTTTATCACAGTACTTAAAAAACTCAGGATGAACAATTTGGTCCCTTGGAAAGATCTACTGTAACGCATGCAAGAGTCTCGCTATCTACTTCACCTTTGGGGTCAGGCCTACCTTACATGTAGAAGCTGAAAAAAGACTGAAATAAAAAGCATGCCGTTAGACTGATACCGTAAAAAAAAGCGGGGTGGGGTTGGGAATTAAAGATAAATATTTTGAGATACCTTCAATGGCAATGCGCTTTTTGGGCCAATCCTTTGATTCACGAGATATCGACTCTTTGACACGGATACTTATCACTAAATCAGCCAAATTAAATTCTAAAGCATAGAATCGAAGCAATTCCACCCAGAGCTGCCCAACTGGTACTGAAGGCTGCTGTTTTGAATCAAATATTAATGATACCTATTAACAGCAAAGAGAAAATATACACGTTATTTCAGATGTCAGTACAATCTGAAAAATTAGAGATCTTCAAGCATCAAATTAAATAAATCTGAAAAACCTTAGCAAAGATATAAATCAGCAGTCTATCTTGATAAATCACATTCTAGGTTCTATTTTGATTGTGAGAAAACTGCATTCCTTCACTGAATTCTGGGATTAAAGTTATGTTAAAACCTAGTCAGTATCATAGGAATAGACAGGCAGCACATAACCAGGCAGCACTTCTAATTTTGAAGTCTTAAGGGCAGGTGGAGAGAACTGTGCTTCACTGCTACTACTCTTAGCATTGAGTTCTCCCTGTTCCTGCCGCCGGAGGGCGCCTTTACACCGTTAGACACAGAAATGGGCTGCAGTTATTTGCATAGAGTAAAAGGAAAAATGCTCCTCTCACTTGCTCTGAGAAGCTACATTAAGCTCATTGGTTCTTCCAGCAGCAACTGATTTTAAAGTCAAATAAATAACCCTTGATATCAGAAATTAATACAAGTTTCCACTCACAGACTCATGATAAGATGTGACACACTGTGATGTAATACAGTGCAAAGTTCAAAGGACTTAGAAAAGAACACGAGGGTCCAAATACTGACTTTGTCACTTCACAGATTTTGACTGCTTCGTGACTTAGCTTCTTCATTCTTGGGCTGGCAGTATAGCTCAGAAGCGAAG
This sequence comes from Giraffa tippelskirchi, assembly GCF_054371585.1. Taxonomy (NCBI): domain Eukaryota; kingdom Metazoa; phylum Chordata; class Mammalia; order Artiodactyla; family Giraffidae; genus Giraffa; species Giraffa tippelskirchi. The sequence goes on from NC_137275.1 coordinate 195,920,939, forward strand.
AGAACTGGCTTTTGAATGGGACATGCTAAGCTTTCAAATCCAGCTCTTCCATTTACTAGCTGTGTCTGATCCTGGTGAAGATACATAAGCTGTCTAAGCCTCAGTTTCCTCATCTGAACAATGGGGATCATAGTACCCACCTCATAGGGCTGTTGGGAGGACTGAGTGAGAGAGAGTCTGTTAAGAGCTTAGCACAGTGCCTGGCACACATGTTCAAAAAATGGTCGCTATCATTATCTGCAGAGTAGGGATGATACCACCTATAACACAGGATAGTTATGAGGATTAAATCAGAAACAAGGGAAAGCATCTGGCAGACTGGTTGCTGTCTGTATTTTTTCATTTAGGTATAGTCTTTTTAAATACAAGAAATCCATATATCATTGAAACCATGTCACAACTGTAAGATGCTCTTACGAGGTAATTTAGTTCAACTCCCATATGCTACAAGAGAAGGAACTGAAACCCAAAGAGTTTATGTGGCTTGCGTGGCAGAAGAACAATGTCTCCTGATCCCAGGCCAGTGCTCTTTCACCACACTATGCAATGTCAACACTGTCCAGACCTCACTTAATTTTAGAAGCGGCAGCATGATTAATCTCTCCAATTAGCATTGAAATGCAAAGATAAATGTATTTATGTGGTCCTTCAGCAGTAGCCTTTCCTTCTAGGGTATACAAATTTGCTTCCAATTGCACTTTATTACATCAAGCTTCAAAATAAGTGGTGTGGTCACAGATTTATTCAGTAAATCTCAACACAAAGGTTCTGTGAAATAAGATAAAGTCATCAGGTGGATTTACAAACCAAACCTGATTAAAAATGTAGTTGTTTTGGTCCCACAAACAACAGTTGAGGACACAAAGAAAACCCCAGAAATGGAAAGTTCCACTAGATCTCATCTCTATCCATATATTCAACATCTCACTGAAATGACCTCACAATATCATAATATGGAACTTAAGAGACCTCTGACAAACCTAGACTAGTGGTACTTACATTGTTATTTTTTTTAAAACGTAGAGAACACTGTGTTTTTCAAATAAAGTAAGACTAGTAGCTAGCATTTACTGAGTGCTTACCATATGCTTGGCACTGAGTTAAGCATTCTATAAATCGATGACCCTATGAGAATGTACCAAAATCATCCCCATTTACAGGTGAGGAAACTGGGGCATAGAAAGAGTCACCTGCCCAAAGACACACAGCTAGAAGTGGGTGAGCTGGGATACAAATTCAAATATTCTGGCTCCATAGTCTGTGCTCTTAGCCACCACTGGAACCCCAAACAGACAAATGACACAAGTGGCGTGTTCTGGTGGCAGCTCAGGTAGGGTGCCACCACCATTCTCTTCCCCTCAACAAAACCAGGAATATGTGACTCACCAATATCTCCCAATTTTAGGCCACAGTAAACAAGGACTACAGGAGTAACATGACCTGTTTGTGAAGAGCTGGGATTAGAATCCCAGTCTCAGAGGTATTTTGTTGTGGATATTATTGTCATTTTACCCCAAAAGGATATGAGAAAGCTCATGGAGTCAAGGACTGTTTACCAATTTGGGTCAGAATCCTACTGTTACATTGCTTAGATTTTTGTTTGAAATTCTAATGGCAGCTTGTTCCTTGTGCATAAATTCTCCTTCTCACTACTAATGGTATGAATAAGGACAAGTATACTACCATAGGCTTATTCACTGTTACTTTAGCAATTTGAGGTTAGTTAACTTTTCTTATATTTAAACCTCATAATACCACCTAAGACCTAAGCTCTTGGAGGATAGATAGGAACTTATTTTTGAATTCTCAGCCTCTTTCACAGCACCTTACACAGAGAAGAAACCATGTAACTGTGGATTCAATGATTTGAATTTTACCTTTTCTTATTCCTTGTCTATTCAAAGAACTGAACAGACTAGAAATTAAACAGTTATGAAATAGTTAAAGATAGTTGAGGAAAGGAGAGGAAAACTCATAAACTCCACAATTAACAACTGAATTAAAAATAAATGATAAGACCAGACATGAGAGAGAACAGACCTGTCCCCTTTTAATGGCCATTTCCTTTGGTGCCTCCTCTTTTGTTGAGTCCACATCCCCTGCAACATTATAAGTGTATTCCCAGACCACAGAGTCTTTCTCAATTTCTTTAAGGTTGAAGTTTCCTAATTTGTTTAGTGAGAATCCTTCAATCTAGGAAAAATTAGACACACATTATAAGGCAGAAACAATTTTAAAACAATCAGAGCATATTAATCCTGGAAGAAATGAAAAGTAACATAGTTCATTGAAAATATGAAAGGCATCTTTTATCAAAAGATTATCTTTGAGATATCTGTAAATTTAAAGAGGAAAAAATCAAGGTTTTGATTTGCAAAAGAAATGGTGATTTTTGGAAATAGTGAAGTGAAAGTCTCTCAGTTGCGTCCAACTCTTTGCGACCCCATGGACTATACAGTCCATGGAATTCTCCAGGCCAGAACACTGGAGTGGGTAGCATTTCCCTTCTCCAGGGGATCTTCTCAACCCAGGTCTCCGGCATTGCAGGTGGATTCTTTACCAGCTGAGCCACAAGGGAAGCCCTTTTGGAAATAATTTTTTAGTAAATAGTCTAACTGTCTAACAGACCATGGCTTAGGCCTAAGGCATGGTTCTGGTGTAAAACCACCTAGGCCCAAACCTCACTCTCCTAGGCACTAGCTGTGAGACCTGCAGTAAGGTCCTTGTTTTCTTTAGGTCTCAGGTTCTTGTAAAAAGGGGTAACACTAGCATCTCCTTAATGGGATAGTTATGGAAAAAATAATGGACATAAAGCATTCAGATACAGGGCATAGCATATAGCAAGCACTCAATAAACCTGAAGTGTTTCTTTGGACATGGTTAAGATGCTAAAGAAAAGCATAGGCTCAAAAGGTCTAAGAAATGTGGATCAAACGTGAACAGATTTCTTTACTGTAGGTATAGTGGGATTTTTCACAGCCTTTAATCATGCTAATGTACATATTGAATTGTGGGCTAGGGTATGACTGTGGTAGTCTGATTCTCCAATGTATTTTCACATTAAATGGACAACTTCTGTGGTTTACCTGACAGAGCAATCTTAAACCGTAAGACATCATGTCGCTCCCCTTGCTCATAAAAGTTTCCTTCTAATTCAGGATGAAATGTGATCTTTTCTAGGGCCTTCCCAGGTGGCTCAGTAGTTTAAAAAAAAGAGTTCATTTGAAATGCAGATGTGGGTTCAATCCCTGGGCTGGGAAGATCCCTGGGGGAGGAGATGGAAACCCACTCCAGCATTCTGCCTAGGAAATCCCACAGACAGTGGAGCCTATAATCCTTAGTAATTGTTCTGCAACCCTTAGTAATTGTTCTGCAATTCTTAGATACTCTGTTCCATTTCTTATTCATTCTTTTCTTCCTCCTTGCTTTTCAGTTTAAGAAGTTTCTACTGAGTAAAGCTTACTGGTTTTTTTCCTTTAGAGCCCTAAGCACATTTAAGCACAATTAAGTCACACTGTTAAAATTCCTGGTGAGATAATTCCAACGCTTGCTCCGTTTCTTCAAACTATGACTTTGCCTTTTAGTATGCCTTATAATTTTTTTTTGTTGAAAGCTGGGTAAAACCCTGTGGTGTGAAGTTTTTTCCTTTATCTGGCTGGAGTTAGGCAATGTACTGTTTGTTGTAGCTGCAGATGTCAAGGGGCTATAACTTCCATTGGTATCCTTGTTTTTGTCTCCTCTACTGTTTTTTGGGTTTCCCAAGAGACTTCTTACATGAAATCTTTCTACGGTAACCCCATTATTACACAGGAGGCCGAATGATGCTGTAGTAAGCTGTGGAGAGAGGGGAGACATTCTATAGTCCTGTGAGGTCTCAGTCTTTTAGTAAGACTGTGATCCTGGGCTGTAACCTTCGAGTTTCTCAGTCCTGCCAATCTGAGGTGAGACAGGGAACAGAACGTTGGAGCTGGCTATTTTTCCTTGCCCCAGTTCAGTCAGGCCCTGATAAAACTCAAGATGGTTCAGTTCAGTTCAGTTGCTCAGTCGTTTTCGACTCTGTGACCCCATGGACCACAGCACGCCAGGTCTCCCTGTCCATCACCAACTCCCGGAGTTTACCCAAACTCATGTCCATTGAGTCGGTGATGTCATCCAACCATTTCATCCTCTGTCATCCCCTTCTCCTCCTGCCCTCAATCTTTCCCAGCATCAGGGTCTTTTCAAATGAGTCAGCTCTTCACATGAGGTGGCCAAAGTATTGGAGTTTCAGTTTCAACATCAGTCCTTCCAATGAACACTCAGGACTGATCCCCTTTAGGATGGACTGGTTGGATCTCCTTGCAGTCCAAGGGACTCTCAAGAGTCTTCTCCAACACCACAGTTCAAAAGCATCAATTCTTCGGCACTCAGCTTTCTTTATAGTCCAACTTGGCCCTGGTAAAATTGTTTCCCTTGACGGCAGGCTTTTACTTAAGACAGCAGAGTGTTCTAGGCAATTTCAAATTGACAACCTTTTTCCTGGATAGAGGATTTTTCCTGGATCTTAACCCTGAGAACCTGGTGGGCATTTCTGGAGATAAAACTCATGAAATGGGCACCCTATGAATGGGCCCTCTGCTGTTTTTCACTTTCATGCTTATCCAAACTAAACTTCCAGAATCACAGTTTTCTCAGCCTGGTAGTGGTTCCAGTGGCAGGATTCTGTTCCTGGGTTTCTGCTCCGACAAGTTATATATCTGCCTGTCTCTCCAATTTGGTGGCCAGTGGTTTTCTCCATGACCCCACTTCTCTGAAGGATCTAATAAGAGTTGTTGATTTTCAGCATGCTCAGCTTTTTTCTTTTTGTGAGGACGGAGCGATGACTTTCAAGAACCTTATATGGTGCACTGGATTGGTCAACAATCAGTCAGAGATATGCTGGGTTGCCAGAAAGAATTAAGGGTTCCACTTCTCTGTATTTTCCCTCTTTGTTTTTTTCCCCCTTATTATTTGGTGGCCCTAGTTCCTCTGCCCAGAAAGAGGAGTGGCTTTTCTACTAGTAAAGCCTTTATGGTAAAGCCACTGAAAAACAGGAACTCACTCTGCGTTGGTCACTTGCTTAATTCTTGGCTTCTCTCTAAAGTCTGCCTGAGTTTGTTCAGTCTCCAGAGCCTTCAGGTTGTTATTTTATGTGTTTTGTTGAGAATTTACAGCTGTTATTTCCAGAAGGATCACTTGTTTAGGAGTTCAAGCCTCCATACCATAAGTGGAACTTGACTTTCTATTGAAGGGGAAAAGGACTACATCTGTTCTCCTATCTTGTTCTAGGAGCTCCACATTCATGATCTCATTTCAAAATTTCTCAGATGAGTCGTTCCCCAAGGCTCAGAGATTAAACAACTTGCTCAAGGTTACAAGGATTTTAGTGGCAAATCCTGGGTGACTCTCAGCACTGCCAAACTTTTAACACTTGACACTACTCTTCTTTCTACTGTATTATCTGGCATTCTTAAAGTGAAAATAATTGTTTCCTAAGGGTTAAGTTTATATAATCTAAAATAAGAATGATTCAAAAAAATATTTACTAGGAGACTAGTAAAATATTGTTGTAGGGGATAAAAGAGGCTAAGAAGACAGGGTTACATCTATTCATCATTCACAACTCACATATCAGTATCAAATAATGATAAAACGGAAATTTTAATTGAGAGTAAAAGATCAGAGAGACAGTCTCCAACATGAAAGAGATCTGAGTAGGTTGGGAGAGAATGGCCAAAAGATTTTTGAAAACACAGAAATATGGTAGTCTAAACTTCCTGACAAAGAATCTTAATGTTATTCACCCATGCATTACTTTCAGGGCTTAGTACAATAACTAATATACAGAGTGATTTAAAGATTTTGAAGAAGTTAACAGTTTAGATACTTTCATACACATAATTTTGAGGTTTTCAATAGATTTTCTACAGAAACCATGATATAAAATATCTGGCATAACAAGGCACTGCATTTCTTTTCTGTCACTTGCTGTTTATTTTTGATTAATACTCGAGCAGGAACCAGCACACCAATACCTGACTAGTTTAAAAAGGTGAAAACTAAGATCACTTTAGGTCAGGCAGTAGTCTGCCTTATTTGATATATACAGTTCAATCCAGTGTTTGACCACTATATACTTGTTTTTGTCATTAAATTTTCAATAAATAAATGGCATAATCAAAACCAAATTCTGTCACCTTAGAGAACTTCTAGTATCACTGCCGAGGAAATAATACACTTCTCTATAGACAAGGGTATTCATGCTTCTCTTAAGCAAATCCTGAGGAGACTCCCATCACCAGAAGAGAAGCGCTTTTTTTCCTGCATCTTCACATCAGTGACAGATGCCCACTTCAGAGATGATGAAGACACAAGAAAAGGCAGATTTCACTAAGACAGCAGTGATATGGCAACACGGCCAACCTCTTCTCAGGCATTTTTTTGGCCCAGGAGTCCAACTGGTTTGGTTGTATCTTAAACTCTTATCTCTCTAGGATAAAAGTGAAAAGAAAACTTCAAAGACTTTTTCAAAGACTTTTACATCAGACTTAGGTCTGATGAAAAGGGTTATTTGTCAACTAAGGGTTGACTTTGTTCTCTCACTGTTTTTTCACCAGGAGAACAGACTAGCAAGGATACTCTGAATTTTTTCATTTCAGTACCACAAGCACAAAGAGAACTCCTTTAGGCAACTGGGTCGCAGCACAGCAGACTGCAATTCCTAAAGCCAGGACAGCGTTTCTGCTTCAGCTTTTGTTCTCAGGGCCTGCCTGATAAAGGTCCTTGCTTAATTCTCAACACATTTAGTATAAAGAAAAAAATTCCTTAAAATCTTATTTAATATACATATATATATATCCATAATTAAGAACTACGGCTCTGGAACATCTCCTCCTCAAGTGATGAGAATCCTGCATATGGTAAGAAGGCAAGTAGTTAAAATACTGGATGTATCACAGTAAGCTTTTACCAAGTGAGGCTTTTTATAAAATAAGGATACACATAAGACTTTTATCAAGGAATTTTACCTAGGGATTAAAAGTGAGGATTTCAAGAGAATGAAAATAACCTCATTTTGACTTTGAGATGGCTCCTTCTTAAATCTTACTATTTGAATAAATCAGCTCAACTTTAATTTATCCAGAAAGAAAGAGTGGCCACCTTAAGGAAGTCTTATTCATCTTAAAGATTACAGCAAAATATCATCTAAGAGGTGATGTCTAAGTTCTGCATCTTGTGGTATGAGTAGCAATCCCAGTACTTATATTTTCTTTTGTTTCACAGGGAACAGGATAGAAAGAGAACAAAAAGACCAGTAAAAGAAAGTGATAGTGAACTGAATGCTGCCTATGGTCTGCCTGGAGGTGATACATAAATTCAAGTATCAAATTATAAAAACTGTACCCAAAGAAAGTGTGTAGCAAATGATAATGTAGGTTCACATTCTCTTGTCTGTAAACCTCAAGATCGTGTGCTCCATAAATTATAAGTTTCTTCAGTTTAGAAAAGTAACAGTCTCCCTAGCAGAGTACATGGCAGCATCTTGTAGCCAAATATATTAATATTTCAGCAGTGAGAGGTATGGATTTTCACAATAATAGGATAAATGAATTCATGTCAGTTCTGGTTAGGTTTTTAGACTTTGAAATTATGCACAAGGGATTGTGGCCCCATAATAAAATCAATATCGGATATATAAGCAAAAAATGTTTTATACCCATGATCCTAGATAAACAGGCAGAAGGGGTTCTTTCCTCTGTTGAAGAAAGAAAATGGCCATCAGAGCAAACACATAAGGTGGCAAACCTCCTTCTTCAGGGCGATCTATACTGCAAAGCTACAAATGAGAGAAAAGAGGATAAGCATTCTTTTGTACCAGTTTGTCACTTAATGCAATTTGGTCTAAAATCTGTTAATTCATTTCCATTAATCACGTGATTTACTCTTCAAAAGGAAACTCCACAATAACAAAATACCCAACTTCCTTATACTTGTGTTGTAAACACATATTGTGGTTTTCAGTGACAGTTTCCACTTCAAATTTTTCGTTTTGTTAACTAAACTCACTTGTGAAAGGCTCTAAAAATCTATTTATTTTTTGATATCCATGGTAAATCCATTCACTTGGTTCAAAAACTTGTTAATGAAGTCAAAATAATGATTCAATCCCAAACGTAAGCCAACTGGCTTTGCTCAGTTTAATGGCCCCCTCACGCTTAGCTGCTACCTTGAAAATGCATGCTTTGGTCAGAAACGTAATTAGAGGAAAGAAAGCAGGCAAACCAATTAGCGCTAGCACAAATAACAACTTAGTCATGAAGTAGGAGGCTGCTTTCAAAGCACAGCATATTGTGATTACCAATTCACTCAATTAAGAGTGGGGCATCCTGTGTCCCTGTTGCATCTTCGACTCAAGCAACAGGAATTACATATTGTCACTGCCATGTCCTAATCCATAAAGCTTCTGGCTTTTTTCTATACAGAATCTCAAGTTTATAATCGTGATGCTGCTGCTGCTGTGTCGCTTCAGTCATGTCCGACTCTGTGCGACCCCATAGACGACAGCCCACCAGGCTCCCCCGTTCCCGGGATTCTCCAGGCAAGAACACTGGAGTGGGTTGCCATTTCCTTCTCCAATGCATGAAAGTGAAAAGTGAAAGTGAAGTCGCTCAGTCGTGTCCGACTCTCAGCGACCCCATGGACTGCAGCCCACCAGGCTCCTCCGTCCACAGGATTTTCCAGGCAAGAGGACTGGAGTGGGTTGCCACTGCCTTCTCCATTATAATTCTGATGGGACCTTACATTTTGGAGAAATGTTAGATGTTCTCGTGTTCATCTGAACATTTCATTAGGACACCATGTTTAAAAAACTGTAGAAACGTAAAGCAAGATCAGAAAGTGGCTTTCATTTTTGGGGAGTCTTTGAGTATATTATTGGGGCTTCCCTGGTGGCTCAGTGGTAAAGAATCCACCTGCCAATACAGGAGATGCAAGTTCGATCCCTGGGTTGGGAAGATACTTTGGAGGGGGAAACAGCAACCCACTCTAGTATTCTTGTCAAAATTCCATGGACTGAGGAGCCTGGAGGGTTGCAGTCCATGGGGTCGCAAAGAGTCAACATGACTGACTAAGCATGGGTTTAAATTGGATGGTATGAGAGGCTTTATCTCATCTTTCCTGTATCTGAGACTCACTTCAGGAAACTAGTTAAAATGTAAACTCGTAGGCTATAACTCAGATTTGACCTACAAATCTAATTTTTAATAAGTATCATAAATCATTGATCTTTTGAACAATATGCTGTAGTCAAACTGAAACAGTGAGCTTTTCTTTCTATGTACATTAAAATTTCTAATACTCAGATGCCATCTCTCTTGATGTCTATAAATATGCATCCAAACATTTAAGATTAAATGAATCATGTAAAAATCAAAGTGTACTGCTTATGCATACATAGAATGTATTCATTCATTTAAAGAACTCAAACCTACCTTTGCCCAGTACCTAAATGCAATCACCAGAGGAACCAGCTTTGATTCTAGTTTTCCAAGGGCAGTTAAATGATTTGTTGTCAGACAAGCATTTTCATTTCCTGCACTCACTTTACAAAGAAGACCACTGGTGGGGGTAGAGGGTGACAATGGGAAGGAAAAAGAGAAAGATAAAAGTGTTATACAGGTACCAGGTTTCTTTTACACTACCACCAACTAATTTACACTTATAATAAATACCTTAAAAATGAAAATAAAAAATAAAAATAATAAAAAAAATGAAAATAAAAAAACTCATTAAACTTTTATGGGTCATTTAAATAACTGGCTTAAAAAAAATAGGGCAGCTATTTTCTGGGTAAACTTTATTTTTTAAGAACTAAAACTGTCACGTTTCCTTATATTAAAACAGTTTTTAGGGGAAACTGCAAAGAAGAAGTGTAAAATGTTTCAAATGGGAGTATGAATTCATCTTAGTAGGAGCAAAAGTGTTTTCCCTAGCTGGAGGAATCTGCTTGATGGTGAATCATTACAGCCTACAAACCACCCATCTACAGTGGGAATGGGAGTGTCTCCAGATGGAGAGAGAGAGCTGGGTGAAGTCATACCAACTGTTTTCAGTACTGTTTAAAATGCTGCTAAAAAGAATGGCAAATAAAGGTGATCAGAGCAAGTAACTATTTGACAGATTTTTTTTTACTGAAATGGGTTAAAATGCTTCCTTTCTATATTTTTTCCTTTTAAGTAATTTTCTTCTTTTTAAAATAAAACACCTTTTCCTCTCGGGTTAAACACCAACAGTAGAGGGAGAAAGCTAATAGTAAGCTTACGAAATTAACCACACAGGCGCTTGTAATTCTAGAAACTGGACATTAAGATGTAGTAAAGTACAAGTGCTTTTGGCAAGCTGATACTTAATAAACAGCTTAAAAAAACAGAGACCTTTGCTTTTCTCTGCACACCACCACTGGCACCCGAGCATGGAAATCTGCATCAACATCAATAAAAGAGTCTAGAAAAAGAAAAGAATATTACACAGATTAGTTAATTAAGCCTTTGTTTAAAAGCACAATTAGACAAAGTACAAGTACCAGCTGTGTATCATCTGTTGCGTCTTTCAAAAGACCATTATGAAATAAAGCTCTTAAGAGATGATTATGAAATAAAAATGACTTGAAAAGGAAAAAGTATTATATTCAAGAATCAAGTAATCACATTAATTTAAAACCTTTATTTTATAAAATTAATGTCTGATTAGAAATGGCTACATTATTGAAATAGAACATTTAAATGTTAGAGGTCAGTAACATAATTATAAATATGGATAGGACAATAAAAAACAAAATTGCTACAAAAGCTACTGAAACATGTAGGGCCAAAATACACACTACTGAAGTAAGAAGAAAAGTTTAAACATTTCATTCAGTCAAAACAAAAAGGATGGGAAATACTAATTCAGGGATGAGACAATTTAACCAGGCCTATGGAAAGCACACAAGCTGTCAAGTTGCAGTTGGACATTACTTTGGACATATGATAACATATCTGGGAACAATTATTTGTTGATTCATTATTCTGGGTTGGTTCACACTATTTATTATTCATAAAGTATTAATTTGAGCCATGGAATACAGATGAACATCCTTTAGTTTTAACCTCAAGAGTAAATTTTACATATTTTGACTCTTATCAGTCTTAGGCTAGGGCTTGTATAATCTTTACAAATTGTGACATTATCACCAAGCAAAAAGCTTTACTTACAAAATAGTTATTCTGCACGGTAGAACAACCAACAAGACTCCAATTAACCTGCTAATAATTCATGGGCATTTGCTTTAGTTTTTGCTTGGCTATTACTCATATAAGTAAATCAAAAAACATGACTTCCTATTTTCAAAGCTTGAGAAATAAGATATATTCAAATTATAGACAAAAGAAAAAATTAACAAAATGTGGAAAGAATTTGGCCTTACCATTGTTCTTTAAACATTCTTGGACAAGTAAGAGAACATCTGGCTGAGACATCTAGGAAATAAATCAATGAATACATCAAATAATTCGTAAGTACTTTGGCTTCACTGAGATAATACACAGTCATCTGAAGTTATCCAAATGCCTTTCCAAACTAGAAAGCACCTTACTACCTGAGTAAAGGAACTAATCATTGTGCTATGTGCACACAGTCAGACACAGAGAAATGAGCACAGAAAGATGACGACTGTGGGCAAAAAGAGACTGACTACTCAGTTAACTCCTGATTCACTAATCAATGAGTTAATTAGCCTCTCAGCAAATCTCCAAGTTGTCGCTAGAAGCTGTCAAAATGTTAATACTATACTATTATTCTGTGAGACTATTTCAACAGATTGCTCACTGGTGTCCACTTCTGTCTTGCCTTTCTCTAATCCTTGCTACACAGGGAACCAAAACCACTTAAAACCATGCATTAGATCCAGTCCTGACCCTACTTAAAACTCTCAGTCTGGCTACTTAATGCCCTTAGGTCAAAATGAAATTCCAGCTTCCTGTATTTTGGGATCCAGGCTACATCTCTATCCTCATCTTATGCTCCTCTTTCTCTAGGTCCCTTCACAGCCCTAACAATTTTCCCTTTAGCTCCGTCAACAGGCCACGCTCAATGCCTGCAAATGATGTGCCCTCAAGCCAAAACACTCCTTCACTCTCTCCATCCCTTTTCATCTTTTCGAGTTCAGCTTAAATGTTATCCATTCAAAGGGGCTTTAGGACTGCTTGTTTTCTGTCACAGAACCTTGTTTTTCTGAATTGCTCTTATTATAATTAATTATCTATACATAATTACTTATCTCCTTCACTAGGTATGAATTTCATGAAGAAGCAATCATATCTTTTTTGTCCTCTGGAATCTAGTATAGTGCTTTGGCATATCACACAGACTCGAAGAATGAATGACATGAAATCAAAATAACTGCCATGCTGGTAAATTATTTAATTATAAGTTAAGGCTAAAAAAAAGTAAAATCTTGATCAACTGATCAGGTAGCTATAGCAATTGGGGATGGCAAGGAATGAGAGAGTGTGAAATAGAACACCTAGGGGAGGAGGTCAGAAATCTTTATTTCTATTTTTAAGCAGTAACCCAAGTAAATGGGCATAAACCATTTGCAAACTGGCCTGCAGGAACCACCAGTAAGTAAATGAATAACCTACTAAAGTGCCTTCCAGTTTTAAAGTTCTGACTCATCAACATCTTTCTGAACCATGTTTAAACCAGAAACCTAGGCTAGGTGCAGTTCTTCAAAAGTGTAATTATTTTTACAAGGTGGGTGTATGTTAAGAGGAAACTCAGGAACAAATAGAGCTTGCAGGCCTTAAATGTTTATATGTATGTATGTGTGTACATATACATATATACACACATACCCGTTTGAAATCTGAAATCCTTTGCTGCCACTGCAAAGCTGAATTGTCAAGATAATTTAATCTTTTCAAGTTAATAGAGCTAAGTAATGCCATCAGATTCACATGGTTAAAAAAACCAGTGTTTGAAGAAAGCATGAAAGATATGTAGAATAAGAAGAAATACTCTTTAAAACTGAAGGCATGCAGAAGAACATTAAAAAAAATCTTTCGGGAAAAAATTATACTTTTAAAAACAAAGTAGTTTTAGGGAAAAAAAAACCAAACATTACACTTAAACTGTCCTCAAACATCTAAAATATATCCACATGTAGCTCATATTTAGAGAAAAAGAAAAATAGAACTTCCATACTACTCTGTGAAAATTCTAACATTTATTTTGTACTTACAATGGCTGGAAATTGAATGTCAATGTTTATATCCGAATTTTTGAAACCCAATCTGCTACAGGATGACCCATATAATCTCAGAGAACAATCTAAAAAAAAATTTTTTAAATAAATATAAGTCATTTATAAAGTAAAATTTCTCAAAGCTAATGCAAGACACTGCTATTTCAGAAATGGAACCATCAATTAAAACTACACACAAAAGAAAAACAGTATTCAAGTCTGGCACAATGAAAGGACACAAATGGGTGACTCTTTGCTCTTGCTTTCACTGTATTTTATTTAAAAGGGAAGACTGCATTAAATGCAGTTTAATAGTCACTCTTTTCATACCAGTTGTAAAATACATTAATACTTCCTTTATTACTTCACATTTTACATAGAAAATACTAGCTGAAATGATTTTTAAAATATGGAAGTCGAAGAGATGTCTAACTTTGTTATATGTTTATAAACCTCGGAGTACACTGAAGAGTTAATGCAAATACTTCATTTACCTTTTTGAAAGCACACATACGTGTAATTTACTATAAAGATCATGGATCAGTAAAACAATAATCATAAAAATTAGCATTACATTACTTTCAATATGAATACTCATTATATTATGAACAAACAGTTTAATTTAACATGATACAATCCTTTCAGGAAAACTTTAGAAAGTGATTATAATATCACTGATTTATTTTATGGCATTTCCCCTCCAATGTTTTACTACTGTTGGGCCAAAAAATGATCAGGGAACTTTGTATCTTTTTTTTTCCAGGTTAAGTCAAGTAATTTCTTTGGGTTTTAACAACTTTTCCAAGACAAAGTACACTCAATTTTACAACGGAAATCTATGACAAAAATCAAAATTACAAATGACATCTCAGGAACTTGTCTACAACATCAAAGATGAGATACCTAATATACGGAACAGATTCTTGTTCTTTATTTTTCTGAACACAAATATATGAATATGAACCATATACTATATGAATATTTCAGTAAAATGAATAGTTTGATGGGTAGCACAATGATAAATTCAAATAGTGATTTCAACCCTGGCTGTGGATTAGAATCACTTGTGGAGCTTTCTATAAAAAAATAGTTTTTCATGGCTCCGTAGACATAACTTGGAAACATCAATTCAACAGTGCACAAAATTTATTATAAATTAGTTTTCAAAGCTCATTTTAGATGGTGCAATTCTTTTAAGCATGGTTAAACAGAACCTTTTCTGGACAGAGATAACTTGAAAATGACTCCAGGACATTTTATTTTAACTCAAAATATTCTGTCAATGTACATAAGGTAGAAAGGTGTGGTGATCATTTTGTAAAGTATAAAAAATATTGTTATCACTATGCTGTACACTTGAAACTGATATACTGTAAGTCAATTATACTTCAACTAAAAAAGGAACTGAACTTAGAGATGAAAAATAAATAGAAAGGTAAACAAAACATACACACAAGAGCCCCACGGTGCTCTAATAACATGGGACATGTAAACAGACACAATGAAACTCACAATGAAGACAGGTTAATAACAACATATGTAAAAGTCTTTGCTACCTTAGGGTAAGCCAGGAAAAACAAAAACATAAAGAGCTTCAGTACAAAAAGATAAAAACCAAAAAATTTGAGAGCTTCAGAACATGGCAAATTGATTTCTATTAGGCAAAAATTACTAATGGTAAGAAAAATGAATGGGGTATTTTAGGTAGCTAAAAAGAAAAACAAATCTAGAAAATACCTGGTAACTTGTGTTGGAACACATTTTCCATGATACGTTTAATTTCTAGTCTCTGTTCCAAGTTCTCATTGTGTAAGCCAAACTCCTGTACCACTTTGTCAATGGCAATACCAATTGCATTTATCTGGGAGGGTGTAGGCGGGGGTAACGTGGTGAGCAACTCTTCCTCTTGCTTCTCCTTTTAAGATCAATGTTGAGATTAAAAATGACTCACACCATTTTTACCTGCTACCAGTCACTGAGACAACACCCTATACAGTACTCTCGAATATTTTTCTCAGCCCTCCTTCTCACTTTAGCTGTGTTAGTCTTCATCTTATCAAACACGCACACACTTCTTTATGCACATAAAATGATAATAGAGGGAAGGGAGAAATAAGGAAAAAGTATAAGGAAAGAACATTAGAAATAGCAACGGCAAATTATTTACTTTGTTATTACTGGCATAAGGACACATATCTAGGTCCTAGCATTGGCTTCATTCGTCCTGATACTATCCTAAGGAAATTCACAAGACTACCCAGCAAAACATATCTGACCAGTGTAAAAGTATTCTGGTCAATATAAATTCAGTAATATAAATAACCAAGTTATTAGTATCACAGTCTTAAGGAAAGTCATAAAGATGACAAGTAATAATTGACAAACATATATGTTTAGGCTACATTACACTTACCTTAATGTTTTTCTTGTGCCTCTTCTCTTTGATATGCTTATGAGCAAATGCAATGGATTCAATTAAAACATCACAAAGTTTGCAGGTGTACTTTGCTGTAGGGTAGTTTCTTGGTCGCTACAATTTGAAGAGATTTACAGGGACATGTATATATTTGTATATAAATACATATTTATAGAGACATGTAGAGAGAAAGATGTACAGAGACAAAATACAGGTAAACAAAAGCTGGCCAGAAGATGATTTCCTGTACACTTATTAAACTGTTAATAGATTACTGTCACTATCATTACGCTAATAATTGTTTTTTAAAAGAAATTGTAAAAAAAAAAAAGAAACTTTATTAAATCAAACTGAATATCACTTTTGATCTATCGTCCTTAAATATCAAAGTAGGATACATAATTCATTAAAGCACATGTTCTAATTACTAACATAATTTAAACCAAAACAAGGATTTTAACTAACAAATAAAGCCATTACCCTTTTCAGCCTGTCGATGCAGTCTCTTTTCAGCCGCTCCTCAGCCTGCTGTAAGCCCAGCAGCTCCTTCGTTGAAAGCACAGACTCATCGATCACAGGGCCTTCCAAGTCTCCATCCTGTTCATTTTCGTCATTTCTAGTTCTCCGTGGCTTCCGAGGTCTGGACCTCGGCTTCTTGTTTTCTTAAGTTAAGGGGAAAATATTATTGGCAATACTGAATAACACCACTCCCAAATCAAAAGCAGAACTTACATATTTATTCATGAAATCATGTGATAGCTGAATGACACCTGAACACAGAGCAAAAGGGAAGGTACACCTCTCCCATGGATAAAATGCTTAAATGCTCATTAAGCACCTCAACATGTGGATACACTAATCCACAGAAGCCATCTTTTTGGAAAACAAAAGACTTCTACTTCAACCATAAAATCTGATTCTATCATTTCTTCCTGGTATACTGCTGAGCTTACTCAAGCAACAGTTAAAAATTATCACTTGAAAGCAAGTACATTAGTAATTCTAATTTAATTAATATATCATAATATAATGTATAATGTACATATATTTAATAAATTCTAATATACCTGTAAGGATACTTGGTATTCTAAAGAAAACTGTCCACATTTGCTTTCATTTTTTGTAAGTGAACAACCCCAATGGAGTAAAGATGGACAGTTTATCTCCGAAGAACTCAGAAATCAACTTCATTCTTATCTGGAGTGAAAATTCATCACTAAATTGTAAATCGGGCATTCACAGAATTGGGCCCTCCCCCACGTTAACCTCAAGAAATTGAAGCCAAAATTTTATTTACTGAAGACAACTATTAACCATTTTATCTTTACTTTCATTTTAGCTTCTTTGATGAGCCTGCACAGAGCACATTTCAAATGAAAAAACAAAAACAAATTAGCAATTGAAATAAAAGCTTTCTGCAAGTACAGACTAATTCATTTGCTTATAAACTCAGCTGTTAGTTCTACAGTCCTTATAACTAATAAATGAATCTGTTCCTTTTTTAAGACTTAGAACTTTTCAACTTCAGTAAAACTGAAGACGTTTGTGCAATTCATCTACAAAAAAAACTGTTCTAAATAGCTTCGGTAATTTCTATCAAGTTCTGAAAATGGAGTTGCTAGTATCATATAAAAGTAAAATGAAATTCATTTCCTCAATTAAAATTAAGTGGACTGAATAGTTTTTAAATGGCTTACCAAAAATTATTCTCTGAAAATATAAACCAACTGAAATGCTCTGCATGAAGCAGCTGCCATGACAGGTTTTCAGTGGAACTCATTACTTGTAGAGCAGGTATGATGAATCAGTTGATTGAAAAGAAATTATGTCAGGAAAGGGAGGTATAGGACCTTTAATTTTAAAAAAAAGCTATCACCAACAGCTCTGAAGGAAAAGCAGCACTGAATGTACTCAAACTACCCTGAGACGAATATAATGAAATTCTGCAAACAGCTTCGATACTATGATAAAGCAGCAATTAAAAAAATAAAGAAGTATTAGGACAAATAGTTTTTTTTAAAAATAGGAATCAAAATGGACCAAACAAAATAGTAAACGACAAACAGTTAAAATCAGTCTATTGCTTTTTAACACTCCCTCTATTCCTGACTAAATTAGCACAATCTTTTAAGTGTAGTACTCCTGGTCTGCATCAAGCTTTGAGATACGCAATTCTTTTAACTCAGAGGTGTGTCTATTCTAATTTGTTTATCATTACAAACTCTGAATAACTGCATCTAACTTCAGTACTCCGGGCAGGAGTTTCTTAGGCAAAACTCTCTTTAAAGATTTACACTGACACATGCAACACAATCAGAAAAATTCACTGTTGGTTCACCAAAACAAAAATTGATATGAAACCAAATTCCTTTTTTCACTTCTCTCTCTTGATTACAAAGGCTTCTCGCTATATTTACTATATAATTTTTCTAGAAAGAGTGACTTTAATTTCTTTACAAAAGTACAGTTAACTTCTTATTTTACAAAGAGAAGTGGAGGGCTGCAGAAATTTTGCCTGATGATGACAACTGCAGCTACCAATATTGAGTATTTTTTCATGCAACAGATGCAACATAAGCACTTTAGGTGGCTTCAGATTAATCCCTAAAGTGATCCTATCATGGATGCTAATATTATCCCCAGGATACAGATGCAGAAAATGCTGGTCCAAGAAAGTAAGTACCTTGTCCAGGCACACATGACTAAAGCAAATAAAGGGATTTGAAACAGAGATTAGAGCATGGATGGAATTCTGAAATTCATCTAACAATATAAGAAAAATCCTTTCTTGTAGGAAAGCTATTCACATCTAAAATAGACTAGAACTCTCTTTTACTTTGTAAAATAAACAAATAAATTAAATTAACCAGAACTGACAAGGCTATACAAAATCCTAAACTGAATTTCATTGGCCTGCATGGTAAAAACAGTCAAATAAAATCTCATTGGAGGGAACTGAGGAAGACAAAGCTGTGTATTGCCAAAAAAAATTTTCATAATTACTTAGAGGAAGACTACCTGGCTCCTCCCAGGCTCTAGGTAGTAATATGAATTCTTTATATACAGTATAAGTTTCTCATATTTTATTTGAATATGGTCCATTATTCCATTTACAAAAGACACATGTATTTGAATGGATGTTTCCAGCTAAGATCATTAATGGCACTGTCCCAACTATATTAAGTTGGCTATCTAGGATATTTGAGGAATGAAGTAGGTAGGGGCAGTAAAGCGAACTGAAAAATAGAAACTTAGTATCAAAAAAACAAAGCAACGTTACGATAATTTTCATTACATCTTTTCATATCATTTAATAAGAACCTTCGTTATTAAGGTATAGGTTTAACAAAATTTCAGTTCCTTTAATGAGAGACTTTTAAGGATACTCTGAGTATAGTGCAAAGTTTATACTTTGAACTTCTTGCTACAGTAGGCAATATTATGCCAAAGCTTAATATTTTCTCTGTGAAGATTTTTAAAGGAATAAAAACTGAACAGTCCTTCATTTCCAAAATGAAAGCAAATGCCTGTAATTTCATATAGAGAAAACATCGGTGTTTTGGATTGACTTCAACAAAAAGATAGTAAAAATGCAGGTCCCGTTCAGTATCACTTAAGGTTTCCTTTTAAGACTAGACAGGAATACAGGAAAAACAGGTTTTCAGTCTCTTGTAATATCTATCTGGTGGCAAACTTTTGACCTGTAATCCTTTCTTTTTATAATGCTGCTCAAAATCAACCTTTTCTTTAAGACCAACAATTGGTAACTAAATTAAAATGTCCATGTCCCACTTGGACACAGTAATAAAGAACTACTTAAATATACACAAACTTCGAAAGCCCAGAAATTATGAATATGTGTTCATTTCTCTCTGTCAGATTCCAGGTCAGTGAGGCCGAGTCATGGCCAGAGCAGCACAGTACATGATTTCAGTTCCACTTCCTCATCTACCACTTTGCGTAAACAAGTGGGGACAAACGTAACCTCTCCGGAGACACAGCTACCTGCTCTGTAAAACTGTGATTCTACCTTTGATACATCATGACAGCACTAAATTCCTTCAAGTTCTTTTCAGCTTAACGATTTACAAGGCTGTTTGATTCTTCTGTTTCTCTGCTACATGGACAAATCTATTTGTTTTTTAGAAGAAGGAATAAATAACAACTTTGGGGCAATTATCAGGCACATAGTATGCTTAGAATTGGGTTTTGGTTTTACTGAAACTAAAAGGCAAACTTAACTGAATTTCCAACATTTTAACCAATGTTTTTCAACCTGTTTGCCATGTTCACTTTTGAGAAAAAAAAATCTTGCACTCTCTTCCTCTAGACATTGATACTTCACACAAAAGACGTGTATCCCTCTGTACCAGGAGATACATGCAGTCTATACTATGTTTTTATATAGAATAAGTTTTTTTTTAAGCTTTACAATCTGTCATTTATATTATGGATACATACATAATTCAAGTACAAAATTACAATATATAATTTAGAAAACACATACATACCACTCAGAAATTATGATATATCCCTAGGGGGATATGATCCCTCTCTTCTGTAAAAAGCACCAATGGGAAATATACTTTTACTAAGGTAAAATGAGCCTTGTGGCAAAGTAAACTTTTAAAGGGGTCAATATATGCAGTGTGTTGAAGCTTCCCAAATAACATGATTATCCTTAAAATAATCACATTAAATAAGCTAAAACTATGAAAAATTGAAACTGCATTGCTGAAAATAATAAAGCTCCTCTGAATGAAAAATAAAACATTGCTGACTTCAGGGTTGTAACTTGACAAGTTGGAAACATTACCAGGGCTTCCCGCTTCCATTTCTGACATGGTGTCCAGGTTTGTCAGCTCTTTATGAAATAGTCGTCTTACAGTTCTGCAGCCTCTTCCATCTTGCCACCTATATCCATCTTCACTTTCCTGAAAAGACTCTCTTCTTGGTCGGTTTATAACAGGGATTCTAGGTCCAGGTTTATATTCTCTCCAACTGTCTGAATTACTGGCAAGTTCATCAGACAGCCATCTCTTACTCTGATCTTTGTGGTTGTCATTGATCCAAGTGGGTTGACTGTAAATTGGGTTCTTAAATGCATAAGGATTGCTAGAAACAGCATACGGTCCTTTTCTGGGGGTATTCCCATAGTTCCCTGGTGTTACTTTTTTTTTGGGAAGGCCTTTTTCCATTTTACTGCTATGGCCTTTAGCATAATCATCCATTATTAAATAATCTTGTTGGGGGTGACCCCTTCTGAAATCCTCATCATCTGTAGTCCCTCGCTCTTTAGGACGTCTCACAAAATAAGGTTTTGTGGCATCTCCCATGGTCTTTGACTTCAGTTTTCTTCCTCTTCACCTGAAAGAAGGTGTTTTGGAGAAACATCAAACTATCAATATAACAAGGCATCATATCAAATTCACAAAATATCACACATTTATTGTACAGATGTATAAAAACCTGCAAGAAACCCTTTTCCTAATTTCCATCACATTCCAATAATCAGTGCATTATGTTAGAAGTGGGAGGCTTAGTTTTACAATATCTTCATAGAAATTAGTACTATTTAATATGATGATGAAAACCGTAAATTTGTCTTAAAAACTGTAATATTAAAAAATGTCACTCATACCAAGCTGGTTGGCGTTTACCTATATAACGAAAGCTCTTTTCTCCCCTCCCGCCCCCCAAAACCAAATATCTCACCCCGAGCCTATACTTCAGAGAACTCCCCAGTCTTTTTAAAAACATGCTGGCAATTACTTTTAAGTGTTAATAGAGAGTAATCGAAACTTTGTGGAGGCAGTACATCTCTCGACTTCACTTTTCAGTCCCTTCTCGGTACCCTGGGGCCTCGGCTTGGCTCGCCACTATACAGAACGACAGGCTCCGATCGCTTGGGCTACGGAGAGGCTGGGCTTCCGACCAAGGCTCCGCTCCGGTCAGAGGGGCTGGCTTTACGACCAAGGGACAACTCCAGCTAACCCCAGCCCTCATTTTCCCACCCCAAACAACTTTGGTTTTGTCATGAAACAGCAATTCTCCCCCCTCGATCCCCAAGTGACCGCCCCACACCCGATCTGCCTCAGTTTCCATCCTTTGAGTCGGAGAGCGAGAAACAAGAGGCGTCTCCGCACTCCTGGCCACGAAGCCACCGCGGGGATCAGGAAGCAGGAAGTGACCTGCCTCCTCGATGGGGTTCCGGGGTCCCCCCCAGCTGGACAGGGGGCTGCCTCCACCCCGATCCCTTTTTCTCCAGTCCCCGCAGGGTTTGACACAAAGTGAAGGTGCGGACTCAAGCCCGAGAGCTCAGTCCTCGCCGGCCTGGGGGATCCCTGGTCCTCGCAACTGAGGCGAGGAGGCCGGCAGAGGATGGAGTCAACGTACCTCTCGGGTCAGGCCCGCCCTCAACTCTGGAGACAGAAGAACCCACCGGAGAGCCACCCGGGACGCGAGTCTGAAAGGGACACAGGGGAAAAGGCGCCCAGGAACACTCACCACCTCCGCCGCGGTCCCCCGCCTCTTCCTGTCCCGGCCAGGCTCCCTCTCCGTGTTTTCCTTCAGCCCCACTTCCGGCGCTCAGCGCTGTCTCATTGTGCGCGATTGGGAGCCGGCGGTGCCCCCGCCCGAGAGCTCCGTCGCACACGCCGGAAACGCCCGCCTCACCCGGAGGGACGCCCACCGCCCCGCCCCTCCCGCTTCCGCCGTCGTAGTCGCTGCTGCGTTCGCGCGTTTTAAGGGTGTCGGGCGTACGGTCGGTTTCGGGGCTTCGGCTATCGGCTCTTGTACGCTTGGAGGTGTACTTACCTCGCTTCTTCTCTCTCCTGGATCTCGAAAGCACCGGGAAAACGTGCGGCGGAAGCCTCTGGTTCTCCACGGGGGGACGCGGAGCTCGCGGTCTGGGCGCAGCAATACGCCCGGGTCGGCTCGAAGGCTCAGCTTTACCCCTGGATGCTTGGGGTTGCCTGTGGGCAAGTTCAGCCTGGGTCTGAGGCCCCGTAGCGCTTGCTGTTTTTCTGATAATTCGAATGATTGGCCGTCTCTGTGAGGTCTTAGTTACCGACTCTCTAGAAACGCTCACGTTTAAGCGTCCACTGTTCACCCAGGTCCCTGTGTGGCTCAGGGAAATGCTGTACCGCCCCCTCCCCCCGGCCCCTTAGATTGTGTACGGGTTAGTTTCTCTTAAAAACAAAATCTTGTTTTGAAGAAACTATATAATCGCCCAGAATGACCAAGGAGGGCATTCATACGCGAATTTTTGAACGGAGAATTTTCTAATGGAATTAGCAAACAACTTGTATTCCTTTTTGCGCTCTCTTTTCTGTTGAGTTTACCTTCCTTGCTATTTGCCGTGTTATAAATACTTTGAAAGCCTCAAGCAACTAATTAGGGAGTGTCTAGAGAATGCTACAGTTTTGATTTATCTGCTTTTTAAGAGCATTTAAATTTAAATCCATGAGATTCTGTGGGGATTACGGTCTTAATCCCCACACGTTATTACTGGCTGTTGCCAGGCTCTGTTCTGAGTGCTTTACAAATAATTACTCATTTAATCCTCACGACAGCTCCACTGGGAAGATATCATTATCCCCATTTTAAAGGTGGGGAAATAGTGTTCGTGGTGAAGTAAACAGAACCACTGGAATCCAAACACTAAAAACGCTGTCTGTTCTTAACCACTGTCTACACTAAAGGTGATTTAAAACAGGTAGGTGCAACTTTTGTATAATGCTTTTTCTACATGCTTTGGTTCTGAAAATACCTGACAAGCCAAGGATCTGACAGGCAGACAGTGACCTTTTATAAAGAGACAGAAGGGAGTGTGATGAAACATGATTGCATTTATTACATGAGCCATCATGTAATAATTCTGTATGGAAGAACTGGTTTAGGAAAAGTTGGTGTTGACTGTTTAGAGTTCTGGACTAGTCCAGTAATTCTGTATGGAAGAACTGGTTTAGGAAAAGTTGGTGTTGACTGTTTAGAGTTCTGGAGGAGTGGTAGAGGACACATCTTTTTAAGAGTCTTAAGTACTTTTAATTTGCATTTTTAAGTTTGGTTTGATTACTTTTGGGATGTCATTTAATTTAGGTCATACCTGAATGGTCATTATAGGGGACTAGAATGCAAAAGTAGGAAGTCAAAAAACACCTGGAGTAACAGGCAAATTTGACTTTGGAGTACAGAACAAAGCAGGGCAAAGGCTAATAGAGTTTTGCCAAGAGAATGCACTGGTCATAGCAAACACCCTCTTCCAACAACACAAGAGAAGACTCTACACATGGACATCACCAGATGGTCAACACCAAAATCAGATTGATTATATTCTTTGCAGCCAAAGATGGAGAAGCTCTATACTGTCAGCAAAAACAAGACTGGGAGCTGACTGTGGCGCAGATCATGAACTCCTTATTGCCAAATTCAGACTTAAAGAAAGTAGAGAAAAGCACTAGACCATTCAGGTATGACCTAAATCAAATCCCTTATGATTATACAGTGGAAGTGAGAAATAGATTTAAGGGACTAGATCTGATAAGACAGAGTGCCTGATGAACTATGGACGGAGGTTCGTGACATTGTACAGGAGACAGGAATCAAGACCATCCCCATGGAAAAGAAATGCAAAAAAGCAAAATGGCTGCCTGAGAAGGCCTTACAAATAGCTGTGAAAAGAAGAGAAGCGAAAAGCAAAGGAGAAAAGGAAAGATACACTCATCTGAATGCAGAGTTCCAGAGAAGAGCAAGGAAAGATAAGAAAGCCTTCCTCAGCGATCAATGCCAAGAAATAGAGGAAAACAACAGAATGGGAAAGACTCGAGATCTCTTCAAGAAAATTAAAGATGCCAAGGGAATGTTTCATGCAAAGATGGGTTCGATAAAGGACAGAAATGGTAGGGACCTAACAGAAGCAGAAGATATTAAGAAGAAGTGGCAAGAATACACAGAACTGTACAAAAAAGATCTTCACAACCCAGATGATCATGATGGTGTGATCACTCACCTAGAGCCAGACATCCTGGAATGTGAAGTCAAGTGGGCCTTAGAAAGCATCACTACGAACAAAGCTAGTGGAAGTGATGGTATTCCAATTGAGCTATTTCAAATCCTAAAAGATGTTGCTGTGAAAGTGCTGCACTCAATATGCCAGCAAATCTGGAAAACTCAGAAGTGGCCACAGGACTGGAAAAGGTCAGTTTTCATTCCAATCCCAAAGAAAGGTAATGCCAAAGAATGCTCAAACTACCGCACAACTGCACTCATCTCACACACTAGTAATGTAATCCTCAAAATTCTCCAAGCCAGGCTTCAGCAATACATGAACCGTGAACCGTGAACTTCCAGATGTTCAAAGTAGTTTTAGAAAAGGCAGAGGAACCAGAGATCAAATTGCCAACGTCTGCTGGATCATCGAAAAAGCAAGAGAGTTCCAGAAAAACATCTATTTCTGATTTATTGACTATGCCAAAACCTTTGACTGTGTGGATCACAATAAACTGGAAAATTCTGAAAGAGATGAGAATACCAGATGACCTGACCTGCCTCTTGAGAAACCTGTATGCAGATCAGGAAGCAACAATTAGAACTGGACATGGAACGACAGACTGGTTCCAAATAGGAAAAGGAGTACGTCAAGGCTATATATTGTCACCCTGCTTATTTAACTTATATGCAGAGTACATCATGAGAAACTCTGGGCTGGAAGAAGCACAAGCTGGGATCAAGATTGCTGGGAGAAATACCAATAACCTCAGATATGCAGATGACACCACCCTTATGGCAGAAAGTGAAGAACTAAAAAGCCTCTTGATGAAAGAGAGAGGAGAGTGAAAAAGTTGGCTTAAAGCTCAACGTTCAGAAAACTAAGATCATGGCATCTGGTCCCACCACTTCATGGGAAATAGATGGGGAAACAGTGTCAGACATTATTTTGGGGGGCTCCAAAATCACTGTGGCAATGTTG
This sequence comes from Giraffa tippelskirchi, assembly GCF_054371585.1. Lineage (NCBI taxonomy): Eukaryota > Metazoa > Chordata > Mammalia > Artiodactyla > Giraffidae > Giraffa > Giraffa tippelskirchi. The sequence goes on from NC_137275.1 coordinate 195,946,625, forward strand.
GTGATACAAAGATGGGAGAGGAAGAAAGGAAACTGCTCCTGACTGATTGTAACCACTGGGCTGAGCAATCAGTACTGTGTGTCTGATTTCTCACAGTTCTATACTTCCTGAATTATGCCAGGAAACAGGTTCAAAAGGTAAAGTCATAGGCGTATAGTAACATGGCTTAAATGTTTGCAATGTGACCAAAACCTTTTTAGACTTCAGCACTTAACATTTTTTTTTTTTTTTTTACCTCTACCATGCACCAAGCTTCTCTCCCCTGACTGAACCCTGATACCCGCAGGAGCCAGTGTTTCTGAATTCTCCTTCCTTGAGACCACTCTCTGAAACTGCAGTTCAGTCGTCTTGGGCCATGGCTACAGCTCTGCCTCTACTTTGATTTTTGGCAAATTATCTTCCCTTGTGGTCTTCAGGTTCCTTGACTGTAAGCATGAGACAAGAAACATGATGCCAAACATCCAGTCAGTATTCTTGACTGATTGAACAGTTCTCATTAGTAACTAATTTTGGGGTGTGCATTTTAGTATATATGTATTAATAATGACTTGTCTTTATTGATTATTTTAAATCTAAGAAGATTGCATTTATGTATTTTGAGGTTTATTTTTAGATTATCTTCTATTTATGATATTAAATATTTCTCTATAGTTGTGATATAAAATCTTTTTTTCAAATATATGAGTTTAAAAAATACTTTGGCCACCTGATGCGAAGAGTTGACTCATTGGAAAAGACTCTGATGCTGGGAAGGATTGGGGGCAGGAGAAGAAGGGGACAACAGAGGATGAGATGGTTGGATGGCATCACCGACTCGATGGACATGGGTTTGGGTAAACTCCTGGAGTTGGTGATGGACAGGGAGGCCTGGCGTGCTGTGATTCATGGGGTCGCAAAGAGTCGGACACGACTGAGCAACTGAACTGAACTGAACTATCCATTTAAAGAAAACTAGTAATAATTATTGAGGGATGTCAAAAATCATGAAGACGATATACATATGATTGAACTTTGGGAAGCACTGGACCCAGTGATGTAGAGAGAAAATGCCCAGAATTAAACACCGAGGCTGTCCAACATTTAGACATTAAGAAAAATAAGAGAAGCTGATAAGACCAAAGAAGGAAGAGAATCAGTGATAAGAGGGCTTTTAAGAGAGTGTAATGAGCTGCTCTGGCCTGATGGATGCCAAATGTACCAAAACTGCTGCATCCCCTTAGGAGGGGAGGATCCCTAACAAGCCTAGGTCAAGACATTTAATAACATTGTGTGCTGTGTTGTGTTGTGCTTAGTTGCTCAGTCATTTCTGACTCTTTGCGACCCCATGGACTGTCCAGGCTCCTCTGTCCATGAGTATTCTCCAGGCAATAATACTGGAGTGGATTGCCATGCTCTCCTCCAGGGAATCTTCTCAACCCAGGGATTGAACCCAGTTCTTCTGCATTGCAAGTGGATCTGAGCCACCAGGGAAGCCCAATATTGGGTGGGGTTAACAAAAATTTCCTGAAGCAGTCCCTGCCAAGTAACATCTATTGCTTTGCAACTATCCTGTCTTGGGCCAAACAGGTAGAAACTGAGAAGGGAGAAAAATGAAGGGGATGAGAAAAGTAGTATTTAGAAGTCAAAGTTGGTGGAAGTGTGGGAAAGTTTTGCAATGCAGTGAGAAAAATGAAGCCTAAATTAGGATTGTACCAACAATATGTAAGGATAAAGTATAGCTTGAAGAGTGGTCTTCATTAAAGGAAATGGAGTAGAGTTTGATTAAATAAAAAATAGTAAACAAAAAATATTAATGGCTCTAATCTTGAACTGTCCTAGTATTATTTAACTGTTGTACTTTATCCCCTAGGCATGAACAGTCCAAAGTGCTTTTCAGGGTGGGGCTGCCATATAAAACAATTGGGACATACTTCTATTAAAACAATTGCTTGTTTAGCTGAAATTCAGACTTTACTGGGTGTCCTGTATTAATTAGTTAATTTTTTTGTTGCTAACTTTGACCGTCTCCAATAATTTTGGGAGGCTTTCTGCTAGAGCTTAAACTCTAGGCAAAGATCCGCCAAACTGGAGTTACTTGCTGGTTGTCACATTTTCTTTCTTTCCTGCTATTCCTCTTTTCTTCCCTTTGTACATATGTATATTCTTTAGCTGAACCATCTGAGAGTTAGTTGCAGATATCTGGATGCCTTGGCCCCCAGACTCAGCATGTATCTTTTAAAATTGAGGATATTTTCCTGTGTAACCACAATGCAGTTATCACACTCAGTATTATTGATGTAATACTACTTTTAAAATATGCAGTCCATATTTCAATTTCTGCAGTTGTCCCAGTAATGTCTTTTAGCATTGTTTTATTTTTTTTTTTGTACTCAAGATTTGAGAAAGGATCATACATTGTATTGGATTTATTTTCATGTCTTTTTAGTATTCTTTATTGTAGTACAGGTTGACAGTATTTTTTTTCTTCTTCTTTTAGTATTTCATTCATAATATTGATATTTTTGAAGAGTCCAGTCCCATTATTTTGCAAATGTCTTAAGTGTTTCCCTGTGGTTAGACTTAACGTTAAACATTTTTGGCAGGAGTGCTACATAGATGATATATCACACATCTTGAGTGTCACAACATCTGAGGGATGTATCACACATCTGAGCATGTCACAACAGAGGACATAGGACGTGAATATGTCCTTTTAATGATGATAAGTTGGATTATTTGGTTAAGGTGTTATCTACTGTTTTTCTCCATTATAAAGACTCCTTTTCCCTTTCGTTAATAAGTGATTGTGATGGAATACTTTGGGCTATGTGAAGATCCTGTTTCACTGTATTTCACCCAATGGTTTTAGTATCCATCATATATTACTGTGGTGGTTATAAAATAGTGCTTTTCTGTTTCTATCATCTCTTTTATGTTTATTGGCATTCTTCTCTAAAGGAGGGCTTTCCCTTCTAATTGCTTTAAAATAAAAAAAAAAACAAAACTGTGGACTCATGGATTCTATTTTATTTAGTGTGTTATAATCCATTCCTGTCATTATTCACCTTGATGCTCATATTGTCCCAAATTGGGCAAATGGCAGCCCCTTAAATGGGCTCTTATATCTCTGACATATCTTGCTCAGTTTTGGGTAATTCCTTAATTTCTGGCACAAGAAAATGCTCCATGCTCACCTTGAAATTAGAAATTTTCCAAAGGGCTTGGAGAATGGCGTTTAGTTTGAAATTAGGAATTTTCCAAAGGGCTTAGAGAATGGTGTTTAGAAAACACGCCCTTGGCCCCTTGTGTGCTCATTGCTCTGGAGTGAAATTGCTTTTAGGTCCTCTCGATGGACAGTACTAGAAACACTTAAAAATCATAAGTTCATAAAGATGCTGTAATTGATACCCAATCCGATAGAATAGAATTCTACCTCCATTTCATGTTTGTATCTTGGTTCTCCCACAGTGAACTCCCTGCTTCCTCAGAACATCACTATGTTTACTCATTTGCTCATTTCTACAATATACACAAAACAGTTTCAGAACTGCTTCATCAACATTATCTAAAACAAGCTTACCAAGTAAAGGTCAAGATTTTTTTGTCCTTAGAATATATCCCACTGAAAGTGTATAGTCAAGAATAATTTGTTATTATGTTCAGATGTTTTTTGGATTCTTTTTTCTTTGTAATTATCTTATTAACTTGGTTATAATAAGCTTATTCATTTGTTTCACTTCAGGTCCTCCTACCCACCCATTCTTGTTTATTTAATTTATTTTTTTAATGTATAAAATGTTAACATGGTTCAAAATTTGAAACTACATAAAAACTGTATTCAGACAGGTCCTGTCCCCTTTCCATCTCTTCCATTTCGTTTCCCAGTCCCCATAGGTAATCACTCTTTGTTTCCTGTTAATCTTTTCTGTGTTTATTTTTTGTAAAAAGTAGTGATACATGTACCCTAACATTCATTGTAGCACTATTTACAATAGCCAAACATGGAAGCAACCTGAATGTCCATTGACAAATGAATGGATCAAGAATATGTAGCACGCACGTGTGCGTGCACACACACACACACACACACAGAGGAATATTACTCAGCCATTGAAAGAAGGAGATAATGCCATTTATAGTAACATGGATGAGCCTAGAGATTACCATACAAATTAATCAGAAATAGGCTTACAGACATAGAACACAAATTTATGGCTACCAAAGAGGAGAGGGGGAAGTGATAAATTAGGATTTTGGAATTAACATATACAATTGTTTTGTTCTATTTGCTAAATCATGTCTACCCCGCCAGGCTCCTCTGTCCATGGGATTTTCCAGGTAAGAATACTGGAATGGGTTGCCATTTCCTTAGGATATCTTCCCAACCCAGGGATGGAACCTGCGTCCTGAATTGGTAGATGAGTTCTTTACCACTGAGCCACCTTGGAAGGCCAACTGCATAAAAAATAACCAACAGGGTCCTACTATATATTTGAACAGAACTTTGAACAGAACTATCTGCTACAATCAAATGAAACAAAATTTTCAGTCTCTGTGGTTTTATGTACAAAAGAATAAGTTTTATAAGGAGCTTGAGGGCAATGACCTTCAAGATGAAGCTTCGTTTTGTAACAGTATTGCAAAACAGTTTGATATGTGAGGTTAAAAATAAAACGTTTTCTGATTTGAATAAGTTGTGTATTTGCTTTGCAATTTGGTTAAAGGTTAATAATCTACTTGGTGTTACAAAAGGCTCTCACTTTAATTCTGTGAGATACATTGGGCAAGAGTTATTATCCTATTATATAGATGAGGAAATTGAAACTGGGTGAGTTTTGGGGACTAATCCAAAGCCATGTGACTAATGGTCAGAACTAAAATCTCAGGTTGATTTCTAATTCAGCATTCTTTCAGTAACTGACGACTAAATACTGAATTACGAATTTACACACTTGGAGTTTATGTTTTGATGGTGATTCAGAATTGGGAGTTTTTCCTTGTATGTTTATGGAAAATTCATTTAAAAATACAAATGATTTAAATGAAATTACTGGGTTAAATGTTGACTTTTAGATGTTTACTTTTCTGATTTGGGGTGTGCTGTTACACATTGATTGGTAGTAGGAATGATGAGAAAACTGGAAATAAAGTATAAACGTGTTTCATTTGCCATTTTCAGACTTTCCTGGGGATTCCTGTTGATTTCCCTTTGACTGCCCTTAAGATAAAGACTGATACCGTCACATGATCCACAGGCCCCAAAGAACCTGGCTGGTCCTTCCCTGCCTTCCAGTGCCATACTGCCCATTTCCCTGGGTTGTCTTTGCCCTAGCCACACTTTGCCTTCTTTCAGTCTTCACACCTGCTACCCCAGGGCCTGTATACATACTCGTCTTCCCAGGCTGCTTTCCTCTCCTTTCTTCACCCAGTTAATGTCTCATCATTCAGTGCTCACATCACTAAGATCACTTGTTCAGGGAAGCTTCTTGGACTTCTCTGGCTGGGCCAGTCTCTCTGTTATCTTCTCTCAGTGTCATGTGCTCCTTCTTTATAGGTCCCCTCATAATCATAATGTTACCAAAGTTTTTGCAATTACTTGATCAATGTCCATCTCTCCCAGTTGTGCACAAACACCAGGAGAGCAAGAACTCTGGTTTTTCCTCCATGGTGTTCCACAGCCTAGTGAGGTGCCCAGTGCATAATAAAGAGTTCATCAGTGATGGTGTGCATGGTTGCATGCATGCATGAACCTGGGCACTTCCCTTGGTTGATGCACCACTTTCATACCTTCCTGTCTTCCCTGGTGGCTCAGATGGTAAAGCATCTGCTTGCAATGCAGGAGACCAGAGTTCGATCCCTGGATTGGGAAGATCCCCTGAAGAAGGAAATGGCAACCCACTCCAGTACTCTTGCCTGGAAAATCCCATGGATGGAGGAGCCTGGTAGGCTACATTCCATGGGGTCGCAAAGAGTCCGACACAACTGAACGACTTCACTTTCACTTTTCACTTTCATCTTCTCTAGGTCTTTTTGACTTTTGTATATCTGCTCATGACATTTTGAGTCTTTAGTAGATACATGTTTGTGTAATCATGTTGCCTCTCTAGCTCCTGATTCTGCAGGTGTATTCTCTTGTAACTTCTCAACTCAGACATAAACCCCACACATACCATAACCCACTCATAAGCTTTCATGGATTTAGCGGTTTGGGTGAGAATTTGAGGAGCTGTCGTTTCTATTGCTACCCACCCTTGCATCATTTCACTGACTCCTTATTCTCTCTCTATACCAGTTTTCTCTTCCCTCCTGACTCTTCCTCTTCCACTCCAGCAGTGTAACAGGCATCTCACCCCATGCAGGATCACTTAGCAGAAGCCATGATACCAATCAACATCTGTGACCCCCCAGACCCTTTTCCAACAAAGGTAGACCTTGTGCAAGATGAAGTCTAGTACCAGCTATTAAAAGTAAGTAATAACAAAGAAATACAATGTTGCTATGCTATATTAGAATATCATTTCTAGTCAAAGTTTGAAGACTGTCCAGTTCTCTAGCCCATGGCATTTGGGGAGAGATTGGTGGAAGGGAGGATGAGAGGAAGTGAGGGTAGTGAATAACTCTCACACTTCCTAAGACATGTTCTTTCTTGTTCAGTTGCTAAGTCATTTCTGACTCTTTACGACCCCATGTACTGGAACACTCCAGGCTCCTCTGTATTCCACCAACTCCCAGATTTTGCTGAAATTCATGTCCGTTGAGCCAGTGATGGTATCTAACAATCTTATACTCTGCCATTTCCTTCTCCTTTTGCCTTCAATCTTTCCCAGCATCAGGGTCTTTTTCCAGTGAGTTGACTCTTGGCATCAGGTGGCCAAAATATTGAGCTTCAGCTTCAGCAATAGTCCTTCCAATGAATATTCAGGGTTAGTTTATTTTAGGGTTGACTGGTTTGATCTCCTTGCAGTCCAAGGGACTCTCAAGAGTCTTCTCCAGCATCACAATTTGAAGCATCAATTCTTTGGAACTCAGCCTTCTTTATGGACCAACTCACATCTGTACATGACTATGGAAAAAACATAGCTTTGACTCTGTGAAACTTTGTTGGCAAAGTGATGTCTCTGCTTCTTAATATGATGTCTAGGTTTGTCATAGCTTTCCTTCCAGGGAGCAAGCATCTTTTAGTTGCATGGCTGCAGTCACTGTCTGCAGTGGTTTTGGAGTCCAAGAAAGTAAAATCTACCTCTGTTTCCACTTTTTCTGCTTCTCTTTGCCGTGAAGTGATAGGTTTTTTAATGTTAAGTTTCAAGCCAGCTTTTTCTCTCTTATCTGTCACCCTCATCAAGAGGCTCTTTAGTTCCTCTTCTATTTCTGTCATTAGAGTGGTATCATCTACATATCTGAGGTTATTGATATTTCTCCCAGCAATCTTGATTCAGCTTGTGACTCATCCAGCCTGGCATTTCTCATGATGTACTCTGCATATAAGTTAAATAAGCAGGGTGACAATATACAGCCTTGTCATACTCCTTTATCAGTTTTGAACCAATCCATTGTTCTATGTCTAGTTCTAATTGTTCCTTCCTGACCAGCATACACGTTTCTCAGGAGACAGGTAACATGGTCTGGTATTCCCATCTGTTTAAGAATTTTCCACAGTTTGTTGTGATCCACACAGTCAAAGCCTTGAGGGTAGTCAATGAAGCAGAAGTAGTTGTTTTTCTGGAATTCCCTTTCTTTTGGCATGATGCAATGCATGTTAGCAATATGGTGTCTGGTTCTTGTGCCTCTTCAAAACCCAGCTTGTACATCTGGAAATTCTTGGTTCAGGTACTGCTGAGGCAGTAATGTGCCATCTTCCTCTTGCAATCATTTGAGCCTGCTGGAATATTCAAAGTGGGTGTTTCTGCCATCCTCAGTTCTTCTTTCAAGTTTTGCTGCATTTCTTCATCCAAAGCTATCTTAATAAGCATGTCTTGTGTTAGTGTCACTTTAGGGTCTGAGGTTTTGGTGCCTATCCTGGAGAGCTTTAGTTTTATTCTGTTCCAGGTGCTTGTAAGAGTGAGCCTTTATCTAGATAAATCAACAACAAACTGCCATCTCACTCCACTTTCAACCATTATGGAGCCCTTTTTGTGTGCCAGGAGCCGAACTGTGGTGGTTACCTGTATTATCTCCTTATATCCTTATAGCTGCCCTTCAAGACAGGCCCGACCATTATCCACATTATATAGGGGTGGAAACTGGGACTCAGAGGGGATAGTAAGCGTGTCCTAAGACACACAACTATGAATAGCAGAGCCAGGTTCAGTTCAGTTCAGTTCAGTTCAGTCGCTCAGTCATGTCCGACTCTTTGTGACCCCATGAATTGCAGCACGCCAGGCCTCTCTGTCCATCACCAACTCCCGGAGTCTACCCAAACCCATGTCCATCGAGTCGGTTATGCCATCCAACCATCTCATCCTCTGTCGTCCCCTTCTCCTCCCACCCCCAATCCTACCCAGCATTAGGGTCTTTTCCAATGAGTCAACCCTTCGCATGAGGTGCCCAAAGTATTGGAGTTTCAGCTTCAACATCAGACCTTCCAATGAACACCCAGGATTGATCTCTTTTAGGATGGATTGATTGGATCTCCTTGCAGTCCAAGGGACTCTCAAGGGTCTTCTCCAACACCACAGTTCAAAAGCATCAATTCTTCGGCACTCAGCTTTCTTCACCGTCCAACTCTCACATCCATACATGACCACTGGAAAAACCATAGCCTTGACTAGACGGACTTTTGTTGGCAAAGTAATGTCTCTGCTTTTCAATATGCTATCTAGGTTGGCCATAACCTTCCTTCCAAGGAGTAAGCATCTTTTAATTTCATGGCTGCAATCACCATCAGCAGTGATTCTGGAGCCCAGAAAAATAAAGTCTGACACTGTTTCCACTGTTTCCCCATCTATTTCCCATGAAGTGATGGGACCAGATGCCAGGTTATGAACCTCCAACTCACCCCAAAGCCTGTGAGCCTAAATGTCAAGCTATTTACCATGGCTGGGGGAGGAGGGGATGAGGAATGAAAACTAGTATTTTGTTAGGTCAACAGATATGTTCACACTCTCTGTATAAACAGTGAAATTTCCCCTTAGGAGTCACATCAGAAGAGGCAATAAGTCCTAAAAGCACACTGGTGAACTTGACTGTCTTAACTGGTGTTAGCTTTTTTTCTGTGCATCAGTGTCTTTTCTTTTGCCATCATCTTTTTTTGTTTGTTAATCAAAGTGTCTCAACCGAGCTCTCATTTGGAAAAACCGTCTATAGTTTTCTAGAGAAAAATCTCCTTCCCTTTTCACTTTTTCCTAAGATCTCTTCCCACAAAAGGCAATATCCTTGAACTTGTATCATTCCTGGCATTAGTGAACCAGGGTCAGAAACCTGTGTAGGTTTTTAAGGTAATTGACTTCTTTCTCCCCGCCCCCCCATACATGTGTGTGCGCGCACGCACGCGTACAAACACACAGACACACATACACACTGCCTTTGAATGCTGCTGCTGCTGCTGCTGCTGCTTAGTCGCGTCAGTCGTGTCCGACTCTGTGCGACCCCACAGACGGCAGCCCACCAGGCTCCCCCGTCCCTGGGATTCTCCAGGCAAGAATACTGGAGTGGGTTGCCATTTCCTCCTCCAGTGCATGACAGTGAAAAGTGAAAGTGAAGTCGCTCAGTCGTGTCCGACTCTCCGCGACCCCATGGGCTGCAGCCTACCAGGCTCCTCCGTCCATGTGGTTTCCCAGGCAAGAGTACTGGAGTGGGGTGCCATTGCCTTCTCCGCTGCCTTTGAATAGTCAGTATTAAAACTATAGACTTAAAAACTCTTGGGTTCAGGTAGTCTATTAAAATGACTTCAAAATATGTTGAGTTTGTGTAAGAGTGGAGTGGGGGTCAGTTGCAGTGTCAAGATCGAGCACACTGTGAACCGGCTCTGGAGCCCACTTACAGGCCACACAGATTTATTCAACAGGATGGCTAATGACAGACTCCCTTCTTGAAAAATGGAGTGACTCAGAATACAGATGTTTTGCCTACCCTTGCATCTGAAGTTAGGAGCTGGCTGTGGCAATTCCCAGGGAGTCTTTGAATCATCTGTTCTTGTATTTTCTTATGCCATTGCTCTTTTTAGAACAATCTAGTTCATGTCAGCTGAAAAAAAAGTTACTTGCAAAGAGAGAATGACTTTTTATGTGGGGATGGGGACACGGAGTTCTCTTTCTTCCTCTCCATGTGGGAACATGGTGAAGAGAATGAGTTAATAATTCTCAGAGAAATAGATGAACCCAGATACCTGGAGAACTTTATGAAGTCATTGTATTGTAACTTTTAACTTTAGTCCTGGGGTGTATAAAGTGATGAAGACATGATTATTTCACTTTAATAGATAAATACTAACACAAAGGAGGGAGAAGGCAATGGCACCCCACTCCAGTACTCTTGCCTGGGAAACCCCATGGACAGAGGAGCCTGGTGGGCTGCCGTCTATGGGGTCGCACAGAGTTGGACACGACTGACGCGGCTTAGCAGTAGCAGCAGCAGCAACACAAAGGAGATGAACCAGAGAAACCCAAATTTGCGCATAGACTTGTGAAGCAAAAATAAACTGGGTACCTATTGTGAAATCATTTTTGGTGCAGTATGCCCCAGGGCTGTGTCACTCCTGGTATTTTTTTCCATCTACAAAAGAGTGTCCCAGTCCAAGCAGATCCTGGATTTAGATAAACAGATGGTTTCTTTTTAGATAAATCAGATGAGGTCCTGGATTGCGCTTACACAGGAGAAAAGCTTATTCTTCAATTTGTCAAGTATTTATCTTTACTAAAGCATTCTGTAAGGCACTAAATCCTGGTTTCCACTCCCATCTTTTATTACCCATTCATTTCCTGGGATTCTGGGAGGAGTGGTGGAAAAGATGGTGGTGGTTTAGTCGCTAAACCTTGTCCGACTCTTGCGACCCCATGGACTTCTCTGGGGAAGTCCTGCCAGGCTTCTCTGTTCATAAGATTCTCCAGGCAAGAATACTGGAGCAGGTTGCTATTTCCTTCTCCAGGGGATCTTCCCAACCCAGGAATTGAACCTGAGTCTCCTGTGTTGCAGGCAGATTCTTTACCATCTGAGCTATAAGGGAAGCCCCAGTGGAAGAAGAGGCAACAGTATTAGTATCACAGAATTTTAGATCAAAATGTGCTTCAGAGGAAATACTCCTCAAATGTCCCTCAAACGTATGTTCATGAACTGATGATAATTAGGAGGTTTTCAGCATTTGAACAAAATGAAAAGCAAATAAAGTATATTTTGTGTAACGCAACGTGTATTCAATTTAAAAGGAGATTAAAAAAAAGAATATCTGTCCTACTTTTCTAATTTGAGAGGAATGAAACCTTCATCTTCTACCTTTTCTTTGCTGCCCCTTTTTTCTGTGAACAAAACCAGAATACGTCACCCCAAAATATGTCTCTTTGACAGGAAAAATTTTAAGCTGAAAGCAATTAATAAGCACCAAAAGTAGGAAAAGCTCTGCCTTTTGTGCCTAAAGTCAGGGTATAAATTCTCCTTTTACTGGAGATGGGCTCTTACCAGCCTAGAGACACCAGAGAAATGTAGGAACAAACCTTACTCCACTAGTGTCCTCCCGTATGGTTACCTCCCCACAGCTTGCCACTTTTGAAGCCTAAAACTACTTTCTTTTGTCCCATCATTTCTCTAAAGACTTATTGTTCTTGGTTGGAGTTGCTGTATAATCTGGAGTTCTAAGCCATTGCTTTGAGTTACTCTTCTTTTAGGTTTCTCCTGACTGATGTGAGCTGCATGCTTTATTTTTCTCTTGTTAATTTGTTGTTGTTGTTAAGAGCCCAGCTGAAAACCCAAGATGGGTAGAGGTAAAGTTTTACTTCTCTTGCACTGTCAGAGGAGAAGAGGCTCAAGAAACTGAGACCCAGGGGGGTCAGACCCAAAGTATCACTTTGGTCCTGGGCTGGGCAAGGGCTCAGTAACACTGTAAATCCAGTCCAGAGGGCAGTCTCCTCCTCCCTCCTTTGCAACCAGATTCAAGCAGATCCTCTCCACAAGGCTAATCTGACTCATACACAGCCACAAGCAGAGGAGGTGGAGCAGAGACAGAATTATTACTAGAGTGGGCAAGGCTTCCCAGGGGGCTCAGTGGTAAAGAATCTGCTGCAATGTGGGAGGTGTGGGTTCAATCCCTGGGTTGGGAAGTTCCCCTGGAGAAGGAAATGGCAACCCACTCCAGTGTTCTTGCCTGGAAAACCCCATGGACAGAAGAGCCTGATGGGCTACAGCCCATGGAGTCACAAAAGAGTTGGACATGACTTAGCAGCTAAAGAACAACAACATAGTGGGCTGGGCTTAGCCTGCTTCACCACAGAAAGAGACATAGGTGCAGTGCACTCTTACCCAGAACTTGCCCACCAGTGAGCCATGCCCGGTAAATGTCAGCTCATCTGTCATATTAGGTGCTTCTCTTCCTTTTGGATGGCATGAGTGTGGAGTGGAAACTCTCTTTCCAGCATTGGCCTAGATGTGGAAATGTTGGAGGAAGATCCTCCATGAGCCAAAATGGAGAGGTCAAGAGGGCGGGGCTGGCTATAGAATTTACTGAAAGAGCCTCAGTGCTTTGGCAGTTTCATTGTGTCTGGCATTACTGCATAGCTGAGAGTTGGAGAGAATCATAGAAGAGAATCATAGAATGGAGTTTGTAGTTCCACAATCAGATTAAGAGATTTTTCATAATTAAAAATTTAAAAATTGTAAAATATATATGAAATTTACAGACTTAACCATTTTTAAGTGCACAGTTCAGTGATATTAAAATAGTCACATTGCTGGGTAACCATAACCATCAACTATCTCTAGAGCTTTTTCATGTTCTCAAATTGAAACTCTACCAATGAAACAATAACTCCCTCCTCCCTCCAGCTCCTGACAACCACTGTTCTACTTTCTGCCTCTATTAATTTGCTTATTCTAAGTACCACATGTAAGAGGAATCATATATATTCCTTCTCAGTTCAGTTCAGTTCAGTTCAGTCGCTCAGTCACGTCCGACTCTTTGTGACCTCATGTCCATCACCAACTGCTGGAGTCAACCCAAACCCATGTCCATTGAGTCGGTGATGCCATCCAACCATCTCATCCTCTGTCGTCCCCTTCTCCTCCTGCCTTCAGTCTTTACTAGCATCAGGGTCTTTTCAAATGAGTCAGCTCTTTGCATCAGGTGGCCAAATGCCCTATATACAAAATATAAATACCTTGTATATCCTCTTGTGAGTAGCTTCTTTCACTTAGCATAATGTCTTCAACGCTGGTTTCTGCTGTAGCAGGTGTTGACATTTCCTTCCTTTTTAAGCCTAGCTAATAATTCCATTGTAACTATTTAACTGACTGTTCTCTGTGGAAACTTGAGCCAGACCCTCAACCTGGCAGCTGGTGCCTTTTGAACCAATAGTTCTAGGAATGGCTTCAAAATTCCAGAGTCCTAGCATCTTCCGAGCATAGAGCTAGGGACTGGGAGTTGTAGGATACATTTTTTTTTTTTTTTTTTGAGAGTATACTGTATGGTTTCATTTCTGTGAAAATTAAGAATAGAGAAAATAATATACAGTGGTAGAATTTAGAATAGTGGCTACTCTGGGGGGATATATTGAATGGGAAGGGGCAGAAAGAGCTTTCTAGATTGGCAAAAATGTTCTATGTCTTCCTCTGAATTGTGGTTACACAGATATATTCTTGTACAAAAGCATAAATGACAATACATGTTGGACTAAATATGGAAGCACCCATGGAGTCTGCAGCTCCTACCCTCCGGTCCTTGTCATCCAGGTGCAGATCTCAGTCTTGTGATCTGGCTCCTGTTTGGATGGATGGTGTTGCATGGATCTGTGGCTCAGAGAGCAATGGAAGAAGACCCTGCATACTGACATGGTCTCTGAATCACAGCAGCCACATTTCCATTGTCTACCATCAACACCTGCTGTCCTGAAACACTCTTCAGGGCCAGGGACACCACCCATGACAGTTCATACCCAACACACTCGTATATTACGATATCATATATCACACATCATATATCACAATGCTTAGGTCATGAGCAAAGGTGCCTCATGTGACCTAAAAGATCCCAACATAAGATACATTCTTTACCTCAACTGAGAAGCACAGAGAGATCAAGGAGATGCAGGGGTGCCACCATTTCTTTGGTTTCTCTCTCAGGATCCATCCCTTGGGAAGCTAGCATGTGGATGGTACCTCTAACCTCTGACCTGATCCTAAAAGTGCCTTTTGTGCTATTGGGATCCAGGACCTTCTGTCTGTAACACTCATGAAAGAGACAGTTCTGCTGTCAGGATTATGTTCTTGAGAAGAAGATTCCTACCATCGAGCAATTCAACCTCTCTGGATATGTAATCATTAATGTAGGCTTATGTTAATATTTGGGTGTTTTTGTGTCACAGGTTTTCTGTTATTTAGAGTGTTTTAGACTTTTGTCTGATGTTCATTGCAGGACGTCTGGTGAGTGATGTTGAGCGTTAAATGGAATATCATGTGGAATGGAAAACAGAAAAGGCAATGGATTTTGGCTTACAGTGTATGTGGCCTTAAAGGTACCTTAACATTCTGTTCTGAACTGTTTTGGGGTCTTCTTGGGCAGTAGCTGAGCTGCCAACTTCACAGCTCCCAGGACAGGTGTGGAGAGCAAGGCCCAGCTTCTCTGGGCAGAGAAGGCACTTATCTGATAGGCTTCGCTGTGTCTGATTTGGCATCAGGTGTGGTTGCTAAGTCCAGCTTCTCCAGGGATGCCGGCCGGTGTCCCCTTATTCAGCTTTGTGAGGCTCCCTGTTACTGTGTGGGACATTGGCACTTAACCAACCCCCTAATAAAATTACTTTGGGGTCCTCATTTGGATCTCTGTCAGTTCTTCACTGGTTGTAGTGAGGGTGAGTGGAAGGGTGATAGATCATTGTAGTTGTTGACATCTTTAATCTATTCTGAACATAAAGGGTTGGCAAATCCATGTAAATCCTTAAAATTAAAATTTTTTTTTTCAAACTGACCAATGGACCCTTTGTCTGGAATCCACTATCTTAAAAACCACACAGAACTACATGATTGCTTTACAAATGAGGAATCAGAAGCCTAAAGAGTTTACTTAACTTGCCCATGGTCATAGACAGTGGCCAAACTATGCTGGCAGCTTCGTCCAAACTGTTTACAAGTCCCATTTGAGGTATAGAACCCCACTGTTTTCACCCACTAGGATTGATAACACCATGATAGTTGCTCCAGGGCCCACAGTGGTCTGGTGGAAGGTGGGAGAGACCCCTGGCCCTGGACTGTCATGACTATCATGTCCATGACATGGGAGGCCAAGATGGAAAGGGAGAAATAGGGTAAATCCAGTTTCCCCTCCTTTAAAGCCAAAAAACAGTACAGTTGAAAATTATGATGTGCGATCTGAAAGTAGTGTTAGCATCTGGCTGGCAAGACTTTCTTGTGTGAGCACTTGTCGAGTCAGCATCGTTTTACAAGCATGCCTCAAGGGCCACATTTCCAGATCAGCCTTTGTATATCTATCTAGTGAATATCCACCCATGAGATACTTGAAAACATTGTTTCATTGATTTTTGAGCTGTGAATTCAGCTGCTCCTAATTTTTCCAACTGAGCTTCCCAGTGGCTCAGTGGTAAAATAATTCACCTGTTATGCAGAAGAGGTGGGTTTGATCCCTGGGTCAGGAAGATCCCCTGGAGGAGGAAATGGCAACCCACCCCAGTATTCTTGCCTGGGAAATCTCATGGACAAGAGGAGCCTGGTGGGCTACAGTTCATGGGGTTGTAAAAGAGTCATACACAACTTAGCAACTAAAAACAATGTTCCAAAGATAATTTCTAGGAAGCACTTATCTCCTCAGAAGGGAAATGTCCTAGTCCATTTGGACTGCTATAGTGAAATACTGTGTGGCTTATGAAAAATAGTTTATGTCTCACAGTTCTGGAGTTGAAAGTCCAAGATCAAAGTGCCAGTGTGGTTGGGCAGACTTTTCCCTGTGTCCTCACGTGGTGAAATGGCTGAGGGAGCTCTGTGGGGTCTCTCATATGGGCACTAATCCCATTCTTGAGGACTCCACCCTCATCAGCTAAGCACCTCCTGTAGGCCCCACCTCCTAATACTATCCATCACATTGGGCGTTAAGTTTCATTATATAAATGGCAGGGGAGGGGGCAAAAATATTCAGTCTATAGCAGGATGTGTTAAAAACTAGGTGGTAACCTGTGATGGAAAATGTGGTCTACCCAGGAGAACAGGTATCACTGTCATAAAGAAAAACGAATGTTAAAAATACATCTTGTCCTTTTCTAGAGTGCTCCCCATGTCTTCATTTATTCAATAATGTTTATTAAATCATGTCATAATGTAGCATCCATTGCTCTACACACTTGGGATACGTCAAAGAACGAAACAGGAAGAAAAAAAGGCCAAGATCTCTGCCCTCCTGAAACTTACATTTTAGTGCAGGAGGACAGCGTGTGTAACAAATAACACCATTGTCCTGTGGGAAGAGGGGTGGGGAGGGAAAGGATGGAGCAGGGTGGGGAGGAGCAGGAGCCAGTGTGCGCTGGGGTGGGATATGGGGCCTCAACGAGGCCTGAGCTCTCCAAACTGTCCAATGTGTGCAGGCCTGGCCCTGTGGTCCTTCCCAAGGCTGATCAGTGAACGATCACCTGATCTTGGCCCCCCTCGCCCTCTCCATTTCTTTCCTTTCCTCTTTATACCTTGGCTCTTCGGCATTTGCCCCTGTGCTTTCCCTCTCCCATTTTCTTTCCTGTGTCTATACCCCATCTTTAGTGTTATTATTATTTTTTCCTGTCATCTGTGTCCCTGTCCCATTCTTCTCTTTCCTTTGAATTTTTCCTTGCCCTCTTTTCTCCACCCTCCCTCCAACTTGTCACACTGGAAAGAAGGAAAATACCATCTGAAAGGCACAAGTACACAATTGGAGTGAAAGGGCCAAACAGGCCACATGACGTTGGAAAAACGAAGCCTTATCACCTAACTTGTTTCACCATAATGTGCTGCTGCTGCTGCTAAGTCGCTTCAGTCGTGTCTGACTCTGTGCGACCCCATAGATGGCAGCCCACCAGGCTCCTCCATCCCTGGGATTCTCCAGGCAGAATACTGGAGTGGGTTGCCATTTCCTTCTCCAATGCATGAAAGTGAAAAGTGAGAGTGAAGTCGCTCAGTTGTGTCGGACTCGTCGAGACCCCATGGACTGTAGCCTACCAGGCTCCTCCGTCCATGGGATTTTCCTGGCAAGTGTACTGGAGTGGGGTGCCATTTCCTTCTCCGCACCATAATGTGAAATATAGTCCAATTTTTGAAGTATGACTTTTTTTCTTAAAAATGTCACATGATGCAAAGCAACAAGACCATGGTGGATTTAGTTCCCAAGAGTTTATTCTGCAATAAAACAGGCTTTGAATCCAGACAAACAAATAGTACACATTCAATTTCTCTTTTTACAGAGCCCAGAATTCTTTTTTCTCCACGCTAGGTGGCAGTAGAGTCAAAGAGAAACATTCAAAGCAGTTTAGGTGAATTTTTCCACAAGGCTGGGATGAAGATGGGGACCAAGACAAATAGTATAAAGAGAAAGTTAAATTACTACAGAGGTGTGATATGACACTCCGACATGTCGCATGCTCATTTTGGAAAAATATATTTGGGGCCATGTCTCTTTACAGAGTCAGTAAAGCATTAGAGACCTGTTAAATCTAACTCCTAATTCATCATGTAACTTTTGGTTGGCAAGGTGAAGATTTTGAGTTTGCCTTTAAAAACAGTTTCTGGGTTTGTTAATATATATGGGTATTTTTGAGTCTTCTTCCTGCTAGATCAGTTAGGTCTCAGAGGACATTTAATGTGAACATTGGAAACCCTGAGGAAATGAGTTCTTCAGTGGTTTGCAAATATTTTAGTAAGAAATTTAAGAATAATGTACTGAAGATTCTCAAAATAACAATAAAAATAATAATTATACAGAGTGGAGATAATGCAAATTTGTTGAACTGTTAGTAGTTGGTGAACTCAGGTGGAAGGTATATGATATTCGTCATTATATTGCTCTTGTAACTTTTCCAGAGCTTTAAAATTTTTCAAAGTAAAGAATCGAAAATAGAAAAAAGAAACCCCAAGTGAAGGTGGAATGTTCAATAATTGGGAGATAGTTAAAACATCTTAAAACATTTGTTCAATAGAATATACATCTGTTATATGATAATATGTGAAAATGCTTATGACTAAATGGTGAATGAAAATGGCAGGCTATAAAACTTTATATGGAGTAGGATCTCATTATAGTTGGAAGAAACACATATTCCAGGAACTAAAAATAAAAGCTACTTTACCACGATGTTAATCTCTAGGTGCTTATACTGTGGAAGAGATTTATTTTCATTGTGTTTTTATGTATTTGCATTTCCCCAACTTTTTATTATGGAATTCTTTAAACATTCAGAAAATTTGAAAGATGAATACAGTGAACACCAATGTATTCTCTGCTTGGTTTCAACAATTGTTAGCTCTCTCATGTTTGCCCTAACTATATCTATCTGTATGTATCTACATGTCACAGTTGACAAACTAAGGTCAAGGCCAGTTCTGGCTCATCACCTGTTTTTGTACAATCCTGAATTAATGAAGGTTTTTTACATTTTTAAGCAGCAACGTTTTAACTAGTTACACAGTTGCCTCCAAAACACCCTTGATTTTGTCTTTTGATCTACAAAGCCTAAAACTGTTATTATCTGGTCCTTTACAGAAAAATTTTGCCAGCCCTGGATCTACAAACACATGTACACACACACACACACACATACACTCACACGCACACACAGAAGCAGAGTTTTGCTGAATCATTTGAAAAGCAAGTTGCAGACATTATAACATTTCTCCCTCAGTTACTTTATTAATGCATCTCCTAAGAACAAAATAGTACTTACTTAAACATAATATTGTTATTGTACCAAGAAATGAACAATTATTTTATAATACCATAAAATACCCATCCATATGCAAATTTGTGTAATTGCATTTGCAAACTTCACAAAATAAAAATGTATAACTTTGTAACACTAAAAAATTTCTTTAAAAAATCAGATGTTGTTAGAGTCAACATGAATTTTTAGCATTAATTTATACAAGGGATTTAGGCAATTTTATATAAAGGATTTAGGAAAATTGCTCTATGCAGCTATTCCCCTGGGCATTTCAGGTCAAAATGTAATGTGTTTGCAGGTCAAACAGCTCATATTCTGCAAAGCATTCAGTGTTGGTGGTCATGTTATTGTTTCTACAGTTGTAGGCAGGAAAAGCTATGATGCTGTGAGATTTTTTTTCTTTGCATTTAAAAACATAATCTCTAATATCTCTAATAATTTTTGAAGCTGGGTGATTGGTGCATGGAAATTTGCTATCCTATTCCCTTTTCCATTTTTGTGTATGTGTAAAAGTTTCCATGATAAAAAATGTATGTGTGTATACATCACTATAACAATAGGCTTGACTTGTGACCTACATCTGCAAATTTGCTTTGAAAATATGTCAGAATGCTAAAACTTAGATGTGAAAATTGTGTGTGTGTGTGTGTGTGTGTGTTTGAATGAACCTTTTATTTTAGAATAGGAAACATGGTAGTTATGGCAAACAAAATATAGAAAAATTGGCTTAAAAATTTGAATGGATTTTGAGAAAAGGCTACTTTGGGAGCCTTTTTTTGGTAAACATTTCATTTTTTGTGGGAAGTGAATCATGTGTTGGAATCACCTGATTTAGCTGTGGTATAACTAAGTCTGGAGGTTTTAGGGGACACTCTGTTTTTAAACTTCCCCACCACCAATCATGATTATGGTTACATGAGATTCGTGTCTTAAAAAAAGAGATCTGTGTCCCAAAGCTCTGGAATTATTTAAACCATGTACTTTGGAAGCTCATCTTTGTTCTGTTTGAGCCATAATGTTATGTCTGCTTTTACCACAATCATATGGATAAGGAACTGTCAGGTCAGGCCATCTCCCATCATGCAACAGTGTAGAATCTGCTTTACAAAGTCAATGGAAAACACTCTTCTTGCTTCATGAAGAAGTCAGAGATAAATATTCCAGTGCATTTTTTAAAACAATGGAGATAATCACGTGTTTTTTCATAAGAAAAAAGTATTCATAAAAATTTGGGAGAGAATTATAGTGGGCCCTTGAAAATACTTGTGGTTAAAAGTGTGATGCTATTATATTTTTGCAAATGTGAAACGTTCAGATTTCTAGTGTGCTCTGCTGCTGCTGCTGCGTGGCTTCAGTCGTGTCCGACTCCGAGCGACCCCATAGACGGCAGCCCACCAGGCTGCCCCGTCCCTGGGATTCTCCAGGCAAGAATACTGGAGTGGGTTGCCATTTCCTTCTCCAATGCACAAAAGTGAAAAGTGAAAGTGAAGTCGCTCAGTCATGTCCGACTCTTAGCGACACGATGGACTGTAGCCTACCAGGCGTCCGACTCTTAGCGACACGATGGACTGTAGCCTACCAGGCTCCTCTGTCCATGGGATTTTCCAGGCAAGAGTACTGGAGTGGGGTGCCATTGCCTTCTCCTTCTAGTGTGCTCAGTGAGATACAAAGAGAAAAGTTGTTAATTGTGGAGTGTTAAATTCAGGGCAGCCAGATATACTTCAATTTGCATAATAAATATTCACTCTTTTGGAAAGAAATTGTCACAGAATATTTTCTTCCCATTGAGTAGGAAATGTACTCCTTCCCCTTTGTATGTTTTCCTTATTATATGATAATCCACTTTCTGGCACTTCTTTATCATATCAATAATAAAATCCATGTATGTTGGGCTTTGTGTGGGTTCATGAAGCAACTTTTCATCTGTTAATGTCATTTCTCCAACAAATGGCTTCTTTTATTCATGTTTTCATCTTTTATTTTTATTACAGTATTGTTATTTTTTACAGTCACTAGGAACACTGAATTAGCAATACCGAAGCATTACTCTTAGGGAAAATACAGGGTCCTAACAATCTCTGGTTGTAATATTTACACAACTAGGTAAATTGGTCAATACATAAACTTGTTTTATGTATATTTTTGTTTAAGGAGATTTTGTTTAATGTATATTGTTGATTTATTAAAATTGAATTCACATTAATAGCACTAAAACTCATGCCTGGAGGAAGCTTATCTGACACATATTCTTTCTCTGTAAGGTACATCACAGCCTTCTTGCACTTTGGAATACTGGACAGCACTTCTGCACTATGCTTGGGGGTCATTTTAAACAGTGAAAGCATCAACAAAAAGCAAAAAGTTGTGAAAAACATGGCACTACATAGACCAAGGAAAGGACACAGTTTTTATTATGAAGGCTGAAATAAGAAGGCAGAGCCCTCTTAAACTGTTGTGAGGAAAGCATATATTGTAATACTATGCTTGGCAAGTAGTAGGTTCTCAGTTAAGTACGTAGGATTGGTGCAGGGGTGGGTAGCTTCACGGAGAAAGTGACTTTGGAGCTGAGCCTTGATGTGTGAGAAAGGTGTCCATGGGGCACTGCTGGTGGGAGAAGGGGCACAACACATTGAGCTTCTAAGCCCTTTGTGGTTTTGCACCTTATATGCCCCCTTGTAGTCAAGCATGGTGCTGGGAATATAGTAGTTACTCAGTTAATTAATGTTGACAGGTTGGAAGGGCCCCTTTTGATCTTTTTGGTATCTGTTGCTTTGCTAAGCCACCTGTTTTCATAACAACATATATCTTTGGCATGTTATACACCAATCTTTGGAGATTTAGTCTGTAGTAATTGAATAACAGAAGGTACATACTTCAACTAAGAGTTGTGTACTTCCAAACTGATTTTGAGTAAGAATGTGGCTGGAAAATGAAAGACAGGGAGAAAGAAGAGAAGAAAATATGTGTGTGTGGGAGAGAAAGAGATAAGTGACATGTATCAGTGTGGGTGAATGTTAGCAGTGTAATATTAAGTGAAATAGTAATTTCCCAAAGAATATATGCTAACATATCATCTGGAGAAACAGGGCAGCTAATGTCACCAGTGAGGGGCCTCTGAATGTGATTTACTGAGAAAAACATAGCACATAGCATCGCTTCTGTGATATTCCTGCCAAAATATAAATCCTGAATGCAATAGAAAGGAAACATCAGGAGAACCCAAATTAAGTGATGTTAATAAAATACCAGACAAATATTAAATGTCATGAAGAGCAAAGAATGGTGAAGGAAATGTTTGAGATTAAAGAGGACTAGAGACACACAACTGAATGCTGTTTGAATCTGGATCAGATTTTTGTGCTTAAAAAAATTGCTGTAAACACTATTATTGGGACAGTTGAAAAAACTTAAAAATGGACTGTTGCTCAAATATAAGCATAGAATCAGTGTTACATGTTCTCATTTGTGGTTATGTAAGAGATTTTCCTTGTTCTTAGGAAATACACACTAGTCTGTTAGGGGGTGAAGAGGCAAGATATATGCAACTTATTTTCAGATGAGTTGGAGAATAATAACTCTATAAACAAATATATAAATCAAATATAAATAAAGCATATCAGGACTATATGGGGAGTTCTTTGTGTTATCCTTGAAATGTTTTTGTAATTTTTAACTTATTTCAAAATAAGAAGTAAAAATCTATAAAATAAAGCTAAAACAAAGAAAAAAGTAGATATGGCACTATACCTTTCATAGACTTAAGATACTAGAGTAAGATGTTCTAAAAAAGAACTACATGTAGAAACAATAAAACTGTATTAAAGGAGGGGATGATGGTCAGGATTTGGTATGGTGGCCATTCTAGGCTGGGGAACCAGGGGTAGGATAGAAGGCTACCAAATGTTGTCCTGTAGAATATTGTGAGATCCCCCCTTTTTGTTTCACCAGTTGTTAGATTCACTGGTGCTTGTTACATTATTAAAAACAAGAAATTAGAAAAAGCATGAACCAAATAAAAGAGGGCCATGCATAGAATGTGCTGAGATTGTCATGAAACATATAACATGAGTAATCTATTTGTTTTCATCTGAGGTCAATTTAGAAAAAAAAAAAAACCACAGAAAAATGGTAAGTGAGAGAGACGGCAGAGGGAAAGAGAGAGAAATGGAAAAATCAAGGAGTCAGAAAAGAATGGGACATCAGGTCTTTTGAGGGAAAAGAAAAAAAATAAAACAAGTTTGAAGAAATAAACTGAAGAAATGAGTGAGAAAAGACTGAGCTTATTTCTGAGACAAGAATGGGTTGGAAGAAATCGAAAGAATGAGAACTGGGAATGCTGAGGCAGAAGAAAAACCTAAATGGCATTTCTGAACCACAAGAGGGACACTGTGTCTCCACAGAGGAGTGTCAGCCAAAGGGCCAGATTCCAGGAAAGGGTGATGTGGTTAAACAACACACTAAGGTTTGGTCTGACAGAAGGCTGACACTCAGCCAGCTGGGCTTTTCCAAAAACTTGGAGAGTTGTGGTCAGTTCTGGCTTCTTCAATACTCCAAGCTATTAATTAGGAGAAACCGCTAGGTTAACCTGTGGCCATAACCACCTATGATGAGGGCTTATGCTTAGATATTTGCTGTAGGTAATTGAAGGTAATCCTCTGGGAGCTGCCATCTTGTGTCAACCTCTGGTGTCCAGTGGAAGTAGTGCATGCTGGAAGCACACAAGGGAAACTGGGAATTGTGCGAAGTGTGGATGCATTTATCAAGGAAATTTGTCACTCCTAATCATTGTCCTGCGCCCTCTGAAAGCTCAGTGATGACAAGCCAACAAATGACTCTCCTTGTCAGCATTGACATGACCAGAACACTTTGGTAATACACAAGCTATCTCCAGGTTTAGTCCTTCCTCTGTTTTGCTCTATGATCTTTGGAAAGAAAACCAACCAAAGAAAATGCCTCTGTTGGAGTGGGAAAGGGGTGATTCATTCTGCCCTTGTGAAGGGAAAAACAAGGACTTTAGCTCCTGCTTACCTAGCCTTGGGGCTTTCCTGATGGCTCAGACAGTAGAGAATCTGCCTGCAATGCAGATGTCCCAGGTTTGATCCTTTAGATCCCCTGGAGAAGGAAATGGCAACCCACAAGAATACTTCAGTATTCTTGCCTGAAGAATCTCGTGGACAGAGGAACCTGGCAGGCTACAATCCATGGAGTCGCAAAGAGTGACTGTTCTTCACCTTGGATCTGTTTTTGTGCTGAGCTAATCACAGCCCCCTGAACAAACAGTGATTTCCTCTTATCACTCCCTCCATTCACTTGAAATGTCCTATTTCCCTATTTCTCTCAACCTGGGGAATGAATAATTTTCTTTGAAGTTAGATAAATGCTCTGTTTGAGTTCTTTCATAAAACTTTCCTATATCCTGTGCCCCTGACCACTCCACTTACACACAGGGTCTCTCACCCCTTGGGGACCCCTCCTATGTTCTTTGGATGTCTTTCAGAGTTAGAGTGCTTCACTGCATTGATTTATTTACATAGCTTCTACTTCTGTCCTTTGAGGACAGAGCATTAAATTCAGTACCGAATGAATGTTGAGCAGCTCTATGATGAATAAGAAGGCCATGTTCGGGCTTTACACACCTTGCCTCATTTAAGCCTCACACAGCCATAGAAGGTGGTTACTGTTATCATTAATCCTATCCTTAGAGAAAACAAGTCTCAAAGAGGATAAGCTTTTCATCTAAGACTGTAGCATTATTAATAAGTTGGATTTCAACATAGATAGTCTGACTTCAGAGTCCTCCCTTGATAGTTCAGTTCAGTTGCTCAGTCGTGTCCGACTCTTTGCAACCCCATGGACTGCAACACACCAGACCTCCCTGTCCATCACCAACTCCCAGAGTTTACTCAAACTCATGTCCATTGAGTCGGTGATGCCATCCAACCATTTCATCCTCTGTCATTCCCTTCTCCTCCCACCTTCAATCTTTCCCTGCATCAGGGTCTTTTCAAATGAGTCAGCTCTTTGCATCAGGTGGCCAAAGTATTGGAGTTTCAGCTTCAACATCAGTCCTCCCAGTGAATATTCAGGACTGATTTCCTTTAGGATGGACTGGTTTGATCTCCTTGCAGTCCGAGGGACTCTCAAGACTCTTCTCCAAACCACAGTTCAAAAGCGTCATTCTTTGGTGCTCGGCTTTCTTTACAGTCCAGCCCTCACATCCATACATGACTGCTGGAAAAACATAGCCTTGACTAGATGGACCTTTGTCGGCAAAGTAATGTCTCTGCTTTTTAATATGCTGTCTAGGTTGGTCATAACTTTTCTCCCAAGGAGTCTTTTAATTTCATGGCTACGGTCACCATCTGCAGCGATTTTGGAGCCCTCAAAATAAAGTCAGCCACTGTTTCCCCATCTGTTTGCCATGAAGTGATGGGACCGGAAGCCATGATCTTAGTTTTCTGAATGTTGAGCTTTAGGCCAACTTTTTCACTCTCCTCTTTCACTTTCATCAAGAAGCTCCTTAGTTCTTCTTCACTTTCTGCCATAAGGGTGGTGTCATCTGCATATCTGAGGTTATTGTTATTTCTCCCGCCAACCTTGATTCTAGCTTATGTTTCATCCAGCCCAGCGTTTCTCATGATATACTCTGCATATAAGTTAAATAAGCAGGATGACAATATACAGCCTTGACGTACTCCTTTCCCTGTTTGGAACCAGTCTCTTGTTTCATGTCCAGTTCTAACTGTTGCTTCCTGACCTGCATACAGATTTCTCAAGAGTCAGGTCAGGTGGTTTGGTATTCCCATCTCTTACAGACTTTTCCACAGTTTGTGGTGATCCACACAGTCAAAGGCTTTGGCATAGTCAATAAAGCAGAAATAGATGTTTTTCTGGAACTCTTTTGCTTTTTCGATGATCCAGCAGATGTTGGCAATTTGATCTCTGCCTTTTCTAAAACCAGCTTGAACATCTGGAAGTTCACAGTTCACATATTGCTGAAGCCTGGCTTGGAGAATTTTGAGCATTACTTTACTAGTGTGTGAGATGAGTGCAATTGTGTGGTAGTTTGAACATTCTTTGGCATTGCCTTTCTTTGGGATTGGCACATCCCATGATATTACAGCCTCCTGAACAATCGTGAGTTACAGGTGGATCAAGATGCTGAGCATTTCTACCTACTCTAAGTATTTCCAGGCTCACTGTAATCATTGGTTGTTGTTTAGTCACTAAGTTGCATCTGACTGTTTTGTGACCTCATAGATGTAGCCCATCAGGCTGCTTTGTCCATGGGATTTCCCAGGTAAGAATACTGGAGTGGGTTGCCATTTCCTTCTCCAGGGAATCTTCCCAACTCAGGGACTGAACCCACGTCTTCTGTATAGCAGGTGGAGTCTTTACCACTGAGCAACTTGGAAAGCCCCCAGTGTAATCATTATGTCTAATGATTATGGTGAATATTCATGAAATCTAAAACATGAACTTTGCCTCAAGTATCTTGAACCACTTGAGAAACTCCAACTAATATATGGAGCATTTCGTGAACAATGCGAAATAATAGACACTCATAAGTGTATGTATTTTTGGCACTTGTATATACAAGGCATCTTGTGTAAATTCCAAGGGCTAGAAAGAAGAATTAAGTAACTGTGATATCCCAATTTTCTAGGATGGACTGGATTTTTTAAAATGACAGCTCTATTGAAATACACAATATACTCATATAACATAAAATTCACATACACCATAAAAATCACTCTTTGAAAGTCTGCAATTCAGTGGTTTTAAGCACATTTACAGAGTTCTGCAATCATTACCACTAGATAATTTTAGAACATTTTTATCACCCCAGAAGGAAATCCTACACCTATCAGTGGCCATTTTCCCTTCCCCCTGATAATTCAATGAGCCCTTGACAGCCACTAATCTACTTTCTATCTCTATAGATTTGCCTATTTGATAAATGGATTTCATGTTTATGAAATCTATTCTATTTGCAGAAATGGCCAAGCTGATGATCTTAAGAGTCATGGAAAATCAAGAGACCCAGAACAGCCAAAATATCTTTAAAAAGTACAGTATGTGACATTTCATGCCTGGTTTCTTTCACTTAGCATAATGTTTTCATCTATATGTCACAATTTTTGTTATTGTTGTTTAGTCATTGAGTCATGTCTGACTCTTTGTAACCCCCTGGACAGTATAGCCTGCCAGTTTCCTCTGTCCAGTATTCCAGGCAAGAATACTGGGATGGGTTGCCATTTCCTGACCCAGGGATCAAACCCATATCTCCTGAATGGGCAGGTCGATTCTGTATCACTGAGCCACCAGGGAAGCCCATATATGTCAATACTACATTCCTTTAATGACCGAAAAATATTCCATTGTATGAATACACACATTTTGTTGATTCAGTTATCTGTTGAAGGACAATTGGATTGCTTCTACTTTTTGGTTATTATGAATAGTGCTGCTATGTACATTTGTGTACAAATTTTCATATGGAAATATATTTTTGTTTCTCTTAAGTTTATGCCTAGGAGTGGAATTGCTGGGTCATATGGCAACTCTATGTTTTATTTTTGAGGAATTGCCAAATTCTTTTTCAAAGTGGCTACACCGTGTTACATTCCCTTCAGCAATGTATGACAGTTCAAATTTCTTCATATTCTTGCCAACACTTGTTATTATCTATGTTTCTGATTACAGTCATCCTAGTGTATGTGAAGTGATATTTGTTTGTGGTTTCAGTTTGCATTTCCCTGATGCCTAATGATGTTGGCA
This sequence comes from Giraffa tippelskirchi, assembly GCF_054371585.1. NCBI lineage: Eukaryota > Metazoa > Chordata > Mammalia > Artiodactyla > Giraffidae > Giraffa > Giraffa tippelskirchi. The sequence goes on from NC_137275.1 coordinate 195,974,431, forward strand.
TTTTCTCATGTTGGCCACTTGTATGTCTTCTTTGGGAATATGTTTATTCAAGTCCTTTGCTTGTTTTTAATTGGGCTGTTTGTCATTTTATTGTTGAGTTGTAAGAGTTCATTTATTCTACATATTAACCTTTAGGTAAGACATATTCTCTCATTCTGGAGGTTGTCTTTTTACTTTCTTGATAATGTCCTTGATGCACAAATGCTTATAACTTTGATGAAGTACAGCTAATCTCCTTTTTTTTTTTTTTGCTTGTTTATGCTTTGGTGTCATATCTGAGAATGCATTGTCAAATCTGAGGTCATGAAGAGCTCCTCTCTTATAAGATTTTCTTCTAAAAGTTTTATGATTTCAGCTCTTCAGGACATTGATCCACTTGTAGTTGATGTTTGTGTATTGTGTATGGTAGGGGTCCAACTTTATTCTTTTGCCCATGAATATCTAGCTGTCCAAGATCATTTGTTGAAGGGGCTATTCCTTCCTGAATGAATAGCCTTGGCATTTTTGTTGAAAATCAGTTGGCTACAGATATATGGGTTTATTTCTGGTATTTAAACCAGACAGTACATGTATTGGTTTATTTATCCAACTGATCTATATGTTTAGCTTTGTGCCAAATACCACACTGTTTTGACTATCGTATCTTTGCTTCCTGCAGTAAAAGCACAGAATCCTAACCACTGGACCACCAGGGAATTCTTTGTAGTAAGTTTTGAAATTGGGCAACATGTGTTCTTTAATTTTATTCTTTTCCAATGTTACTTTGGCTGCTCTGGGTCCCTTGCATTTCCATTTGAGTCTTAGGACTATCAGTCTATCAATTTCTGCAAAACAAGATAGCTAGATTATGAAAGGGATTGTGTTGAACCTGTAGATCAGTTTGGGGAGTATTGTCACCTTATAATAGTAAGTCTGATTCATGACTGCAGGATGTACTTCAATTAATTTAGGTGTTTTTAAAGTTTTTAAGTGATGTTCTGTAGTTTTTAGTGTACAATTCTTGCACTTCTTTTATTAAGTTCATTCTAGAGTATTTTTATTATTATTATTATTAATTTAAAATTTTTTAAAAATAAATTTATTTAATATTTAAATTTTTTATTGAGTGATAATTGCTTTACAGAATTTTGTTGTTTTCTATCAAACCTCAACATGAATCAGCCGTAGGTATACATATATCCCCTCCCTTTGGAACCTCCCTCTGGAACCTCCCTCCCACCCCCCTCCCCATCCCACCATTCTAGGTTGATACAGAGCCCCTGTTTGAGTTTCCTGAGCCATACAGCAAATTCCCATTGGCTATCTATTTTACATATGGTAATGTAATTTTCCATGTTACCCTTTCTATACATCTCACCCTCTCCTCCCCTCTCCCCATGTCCATAAATCTATCTTCTGTGTCTGTTTCTCCATTGCTGCCCTGTAAATCAATTCTTCAGTACCATTTTTCTAGATTCCATATATGTATGTTAGAATACAATATTTATCTTTCTCTTTCTGACTCACTTCACTGTGTATAACGTAATAGGTTCTAGGTTCATCCACCTCATCAGAACTGATTCAAATGCATTCCTTTTTATGGCTGACTAATATTCCATTGTGTATATGTACCACAACTTCTTTATCCATTCATCTGTGGATGGACATCTAGGTTGCTTTCATGTTCTAGCTATTGTAAATAGTGCTGCAATGAATAATGGGATACGTGTGTTTTTTCAATTTTGGTTTCCTCAGATTATATGCCTAGGAGTGGAATTTCTGGGTCATGTGGTGGGTTTTTTTTTCCTAGTTTTTTAAGGAATCTCCATACTGTCTTCCATAGTGGCTGTATCAGTTTACATTCCCACCAACAGTGCAAGAGTGTTCCCTTTTCTTCACATCCTCTCCAGCATTTATCGCTTGTAGAATTTTCGATGATGGCCATTTTGACTGGTATGAGGTGATATCTCATTGTAGTTTTGATTTGTATTTCTCTAATAATGAGTGATGTTGAGCATCTTTCATGTGTTTGTTAGCCATCTGTATGTCTTCTTTGGAGAAATGTCTGTTTAGGTCTTTCTCCCACTTTTTGATTGGGTTGTTTGTTTTTCTGGGATTGAGTTCCATGTGCTGCTTGTATATTTTAGAAATTAATCCTTTGTCAGTTGTTTCATTTGGTATTATTTTCTCCCATTCTGAGGGTTGTCTTCTCACCTTGCTTATAGTTTCCTTTGCTGTGCAAAAGCTTTTAAGTTTAATCAGGTCCCACTTGTGTACTTCTGTTTTATTTAGGAGGTGGGCCATAGGGGACCTTGCTTTGATTTATGTCATCAAGTGTTCTGCCTGTAGTTTCCTCTAAGAGTTTTATAGTTTCTGGTCTTATATTTAGACGTTTAATCCATTTTGAGTTTATCTTTGTGTATGGTGTTAGGAAGCATTCTAATTTCATTCTTTTACATGTAGCTGTCCAGTTTTCCCAGCACCATTTATTGAAGAGACTGTCTTTGCCCCGTTGTATATTATTGCTTCATTTGTAAAAAGTAAGATACCCATATGTGCATGGGTTTATTTCTGGACTTTCTATTTTGTTCCACTGGTCTATATTTCTGTTTTTGTGCGAGTACCATACTGTCTTGATGACTTGTAGTGTAATCTGAAGTCAGGAAGGTTGATTCCTCCAGCTCCATTCTTCTTTCTCAAGACGGCTTTGGCTATTCAGGGTCTTTGTGTTTCCATATGAGTTGTGAAATTTTTTGTTTTAAATTTCAATGAAAAATATCATTGGTAATTTGATAGGGATTGCATTGAATCTGTAGATTGCATTTGGTAGTATAGTCATTTTCATAATATTGATTCTTCCTATCCTGGAACATGGAATATCTCTCCATCTATTTATGTCATCTTGTTTTCTTTCTTCAGAGTCTTATAATTTTCTGTGTACAGTTCTTTTGTCTACGTAAGTAAGTTTATTTCTAGATATTTAGTTCTTTTTGTTGCAATGGTGAATGGGATTGATTCCTTAATTTCTCCTTCTGATTTTTCATTATTAGTATATAGAAATGCAAGTGATTTCCCTGTGTTGATTTTGTATCCTGCAACTTTGCTAGATTCACTGGTTAGCTCTAGTAATTTTCTGATACTCTCTTTAGGGTTTTCTATGTACAGTAGCATGTCATCTGCAAACAGTGAGAGCTTTACTTCTTCTTTTTCAGATTGGATTCCTTTTATTTCTTTTTCTTCTCTGATTTATGTATGCTAAGACTTCCAGAACTATGTTGAATAATAGTGGTGAAAGTGAATACCCTTGTCTTGTTCCTGATCTTAGGGGGAATGCTTTCAGTTTTCACCATTGAGAATAATGTTTGCTGTAGGATTATCATATATGGACTTTACTATGTTGAGGTAGGTTTCTTCTATGTCCATTTTTTGAAGAGTTTTAATCATAAATGGGTGCTGAATTTTGTCAAAGGCTTTTTCTGCATCTATTGAGATGATCATATGATTTTTATCTTTCAACTTGTTAATATGGTATATCACGTTGATTTATTTGCATATATTGAAGAATCTTTGCATTCCTGAAATAAACCCAGCTTGATCATGGTGTATGAACTTTTTTATATGTTGCTCAATTCTGTTTGCTAAAATTTTGTTGAGGACTTTTGCATCTATGTTCATCAGTGATACTGGCCTGTAGTTTTCTTTTTGTGTGTGTGTTTTCTTTGTCTGGTTTTGGTATCTGGCTGATGGTGACCTTGTAGAATGAGTCTGGAAGTGTTCCTTCCTTTGTCGTTTTTTGAAAGAGATTTAGAAGGATGGGCATTAGCTCTTCTCTAAATGTTGATAGAATTCTTTTCAAAACACATGAGTTGTTAAATATGATTTATTTTTATATTCTTTTAACATTTCTTATATAATTCCATGTCAAGTCATGTATGTCTTACTTCAAAGAACTTTTAATTTAGTTGAGGAAAAAACACAGATATATGTCAAGCCCAGTGAAATGAAATATTTAAATATTAATTCAAGACAATAACAGATATGAGTAACAACTAATTTGTTCACCTACAGTTGTACACCTACACATGTCTAGATAGGAAATGTGTAGTGGCTTAATAACAGGACATTTCAGGAAAATCAGAGTTGGTGTGAGACTCATGGACCAAGTTGATCAAAGAAGACTTTAAGGAGTTGGACTTTGATCTAGTAGGTGTGGAGGTGTACAAACTCACTGAAATGTAAGGAGAATGAATGGGAACTCTCTAAGCTGTGTTCTGTCTTTTCAGTGTGAAACAGAGGATGAGGCTATCTGTTTACTGTTTGTCTGTAGCACCCAGAACATTGCCTGACACATTACAGGTGCTCAGTAAATATTTACCAGATGATGAAATGAGTGAATTTGATTGAATACATCAGTTAGGGGTGTAACTGCAACCTTGGAAGAGAGATGATACATTCTGAAACATCACCTTTGGACTATTTGCTAGGTAATCGATAAGAGGGAAATAGCCTATTTGTTTTCAATTATTAGGGACACTGCAAAATTTTGACTTTTACTTGAAATCTGTACTCTAAACTCTTTTCTGGGAGTTCAGAGAAATTGAAGGTAGACACTTTTGTGTCTGTACATTGCAGTGATAGAAAAATGGGGTGACAAAAGTTCTGCAAATATTGAGAAGAGAGATAATAATAAATATGTGGGGACATTGTTTTGAAACATCTGAAATGGCTCTATTATTACTTTCCTTTCTTTAATTCACTTTTAGTCCTTGACTCTCCAGAGTCATCAACATCAGAAAACTTCAATAATTCCAGCAAATATCAGCAAAAATATATGAATGGAGTTTATTTTTAAGGGTTTGAACATTTTTATGCTAACTTTTAATGAGATAAATCTTCTATAAATCTCGTATATTTATAGATTTTATGTTGTATAAATCTGTGGTTAAGGTTAACTTAAAGTTAACCTTAAAGAAACTTGCTTCATGCTTCTATTTCTTGGCCACTGGAGAAACGAAGCTAGCTAAAGGCTGAGAGTTGAGGTTAAATTTCTCTTTAACAGCAATTGCTTTGCCAACTTTGCTGACAAAGGTCTGTCTAGTCAAAGCTATGGTTTTTCCAGTAGTCATGTATGGATGTGAGAGTTGGACTATAGAGAAAGATGAGCACCAAAGAATTGATGTTTTTAAACTGTGTTGTTGGAGAAGACTCTTGAGAGTCCCTTGGACTGCAAGGAGATCAAACCAGTCAATCCTAAAGGAAGTCAATCCTGAATATTCATTAGAAGGACTGATGTTGAAGCTGAAACTCCAATACTTTGGCCACCTGATACGAAGAATTGACCCATGAGAAAAGACCCTGATGCTGGGAAAGATTGAAGGCGGGAGGAGATGGGGATGACAGAGGATGAGATGATTGGATGGCATCACCGGCTTGATGGACATGAGTTTGAGCAGGCTCTGGGAGTTGGTAATGGACAGGGAAGCCTGGCGTGCTGCAGTCCATGGGGTCGCAAAGAGTGGGAACGACTGAGTGACTGAACTGAACTGAACTGCAGTTGCAAAGCCAGTAGAGGGTGCAGTGTACCTAACCTTTGATTTCTGGGATTGCAAATAAGTGCATAGGTTGGATACTCCTCAAATAGCCTAGATAAACAAGACTTCATTTCATCCAGAGAGAAAGGAGTCTGGGACTATGATTTGGTCTTTGGTGATCTCGATTTTATGTTCAGGAATTAGCAGATATATAGAATTGTTTTATTACCATTGGAGAATGCTTAGGAGGGTGCTTTATGAAGACTGTTTTTGTTTTGCTTCCCTGGTGAAAAGTCATTTGAGCATTTTGTACCAAGTCCACAAAAAACTGGCCTGATTAAACTCATCAACCAGATTAGATTCTGGGTATCCAGGATTGCTTGCATAATGGGCTGGGCATTTTTGCTAATCCTTGAAATCTTTGATGTGGCTGCTGACTGGGAGCTAGATGCATTCTTACCCTCTGGCTCATCAGCTCCCATTCCGTGAGTCTCCAGTGTCTGTGCTACTTTATCTCCACAGCTGACTTAGCAGAGATAGGACGCCTCCTGTTCTCTCCTTTCTTGCCTGACTCACTCCCACAGTGTTATTCTCCCCTAGCAACAGGGCAGTGGGCTGAGCAAATGAGGCAGCACCCTCCGCTTGCCAACTCACCCCCTTCTGAAGCTGTCTGTTTATGCAACATTTTGCTCATTCTTTCTCCATCAGATTCTCCCAGTTTCCAGGTACTTATTCAGAGGGGCTCATGTGAGGTCTTTTCATTTCCCTGGAAATGAATGCAGTAATAGTATTATCAGTCCATCTTTTTTAGCATTTCTTGGGGCTATTATGCTTTTGACATTCACTTTTTGTCTTGTGATATCTCTTGCATTTCTTGAGCAGGTGTTTAAATCTCTCCTTTTAATTTAGCATTTTGTTTTTTTCTGGTTTATGCTGTCTCTCTGCATCCAGCTAGAAGGTGAATTAATACCTGTGGCTGAAAAGAAGCTCTTTTGACCTAGGATCCTGGTCTTCTACATGAGAGTTAAGGCCATTCTCATTTGGCTAAAAGTATTTCAGAGGAAAAAATATAGAAATTCAATACTAATCAGTAATTCTGTCCTCTACCCTTTAGAAAAAAGGGATTTGTACTTTTGGGGATCAACTTATTTTCTGCTTCCCTTTTGACAGGTTTTGGTAAATGTTCAATTCCAATAATATGTTAATATTTTCAGAGTTGATCCAGGTTAAAAAGTAAGTAGACTCTGTTTTGTTCTCGTTCTCCTTGGCTCTTTCTCACCATCACATTTAGCCACTGCCCCTCTCCCATTTGTTTCTCCTACCAGATCAGAATCTGCCCTCTGCTTGTTTCAGGTCAGTATGCTTGCAAGAATTCCAGTGTAGTCCTTGGTTAATCACTAATCACTCTCATGTGACAGGCTTTGTGAGATAGACTAACTGTTGGCTATTCTCAAAGTATAGCTGTAGTGACAAAATCATTACAAACGTCTTTGGCTACTGTATTCAGAAAATATCTTAAATGTATAAGAATTTGGAAAGCAGCTTTATCCTTTAAAGCAGTTTTATTCAATATTGCAGTTGGCTCAGAGATCAAGAAGGGATCTGGGTCTGTCTGATCTGTCTAATCCTCAGCACCAGGATTGTGATGGAAAAGTTAAGGTGTTTGTTTGCTTGTTTTTTCTTTTTCTGGCCATGCCGCATGACTTGTGGGATCTTAGTTCTCTGATCAGGAATTGAACTGAGGCCCTGGCAGTGAAAGCAGTGAGTCTTAACCACTGGACCACCAAAAAAATTCCTGGAAAGGTTCAGTTTTGAGGGTTGCTGATGTCAAATAGGTTTGGAGAAGGGCAGAAAACCAGAGGGTAAGGTTATTATAATAGAGGTGGAAGAACTGGGACAGAGAATTCAGAATGAAGAACCGTATTTTGTGAGGACTCCAGGTATGTCTTGTGTCAAAGGGAAATAAAGGCAGAGTGTTGTAGAGAGTGAAGATTAAAAACAAAGTTACCATGTCTAAAGAGTCATTACTGTCAGCTTGCGAGTTTCAGTTTGGTGAAGGAAATTCATCATTCTACTCTGAGACATAGAACTCTTACTGCCTTAGTTATTATTTTGTCTAATGTTTATATAGCTACTTTAGCTTTTGCTTGTTGTATGTACACTTAGTATATATATTTTCCAGGCTTATCCACCTTTCATTTTAGGTGCATCATTTACATACTATATAAGGTGGCTTCTGATTAAAAAAAAAAAACTCAGTTTTGTTTTCATTTAGTCCATTTAGCTTTACTATTTTGTCTCTTTTTTCCCTAACCCTCCCTCCTTTCCCTTTTTTTTAAAAAAATTCTTTCTTGACATCCTTTCAATTTAGGTGTTTTATTTTTATTTTTAATTTTTAAATTGAAGTTTAGTTGGTTTACAAGTTGTGTTAGTTTCAGGTGTACAGCAAAGTGGTTCAGTTATACATGTACATATATAAATATACATATATAGTTTCTTTTTCAGATTCTTTTCTCTTATAGGTAGCTATAAAATATTGAGTATAGTTCTCTGTTCTATATAATAAGTCCTTGTTGGTTATCTATTTTACACATAGTAGTGTGTATATGTTAACCACAAACTCCTAATTTATTCCTCCCCCTTTTCCCTTTAGTATTCCACATATAAGCAATATCATATGATATTCATCTTTCTCTGTTTGGCTTACTTTGCTTCATTTGATAATATCTAGGTCCAAAAAACAAAAAATCCAATCAGAAAATGGGCAGAAGATCTAAATAGATGTTTCTCCAAAGAAGACATACCGATGGCCAAAGGACACTTGAAAAGATGTTCAACATCACTAAATTATTAGAGAAATGCAAATCAAAACTACAATCAATTATCACTTCACACTGGTTAGAATGGCCATCACCAAAAGTCTACTAATTATAAATCCTAGAGAGGGTGTGGAGAAAAAGAAACCCTCCTACACCGTGGGTGGAAAAGTAAACTGGCATACTGACTATGGAGAACAGTAGGCAGGTTCCTTGAAAAAGTAAAACTAGAGCCACCATGTGATCCTGCAATCCCATTCTTGGGCATATATCTGGAGAAAAACATAATTTGTAAAGATATAGATATGTGCATCCGAATGTTCATTGTGGCACTGTTTACAATAGCCAAGACATGGATGCAACCTAAATGTCCATCACCTGGTTATTTGAATGAATGGATAAAGATGATATGGTATATGTATATTGGAATGGAATACAATGGACTATTACTCAATCATAAGAAAGAATGAAATAATTCCATCTGCAATGACATGGATGCTTGTTTATGAATTTTTTTCTAATTCTGTTTTTGTTTGCAAGTTATGCCTTCTCTATTTTTATGTCACTATCAAAGCTACTTTAATGTATATGCTTATCAAATTTAAGTTAATCAATATCCTTATTGTTCTCTGATAAGAGAGACCTCAGAATGCTTAAACTCCATTCTCCTTCCCCTTTATATACTACTGTAGTTGTATTTTATCTCTAGAATGTTTTCTGCCGCAAACCAGAGTATTATCATTAGTTTAGACAGAGAATTTTTAAAAATTTACTTGCCTATTTACTACTACAATATCTCTGCTCACCATTTGTTTTTACATTAAATCCTTTTGATGTTAGGCAATTATTTTGTCTGAAGTACAGTCCTTATAATGTTTCAGTTATCTGAAAATGTCTTTATTGTACCTAATTCTTGAAAAGTATTTTTCTAGCATTTTATTATGAAGATTTTCAAACATACAGCAAAGTTGAAAGAGTGTTGCAGTGAATACCCATATACTTACCTAGATTCTACCACTATTATTTGAAAAGGATATTTACTGGAAATAGAGTTTCAGGTTGCTGGTTATTTTCTTTCTTTCAGTGGCTTATATTCTGACTTCCAGTGGCTGGATACCAAGAAGTCAGTCATCAGCCTTAATGCCAATTCTCTGTAGATCTATCTACTTTCTGTGGCTGTTTTTTAAAATTTTCTTTATCTCTGACATTGTTCAGTGATGTGTCTAGTGTGTGTTTGCTGAGCACCATGATCTGAAGACTGACATCTTTCAGCAATTCTGAAAAATCTTATATCTTCAAATATAATTTCTTCTTTATTCTCTCTAGTGATTCCTTCTGCAGTTACTTTAAGCTGACTCCTCCACTTAAGATTCTTTGGACTGTCTAAAGCACTAAGAATTAGTACTGCAAACCCCACTGAGGACCACCTAGTGAGTCTAACTCCCAGGAGAGTTTTCCCTTCTTTCCCCTTCCTTAGCTTCAAATATGGGGTGGGCAGGTTTACATGCTGTTCTCTTCCTGTGTGGTGGAGTTTAGCTCTTTTTCAGTCTCACTAGATAGGTGATACCCTGTGGGGCCTCAACTTTATGCAGGGATCTTCTGTCACATTCTTCACCTTGGCAGAATTTGGGCTTCACCACCTCTCTCTCTGCACCACCTTCCTCCTAGAAGACAAAGAAGGGAAACTCAGTGGCTCTAGGAATGCACAGGAAACTTCAGGTAATGGCAGACCTGGCATTTCCCTCTTCCTCAGAATTGGTACATGTTAAGTAACTCACACATAGAGATTCTGGGTGGACCTGGCTGGATAAAATGGGCAAAAGCATCATAACTCATTTCAATGCATGATGATCAGAAAATTAAATCCAAGGAAAGCTTCTTCCAATCAAATGCGGGACCATCTGTGGACATAGATTCTCGGATTTAACTCTCAATTACTTGACCTCATCAACGGTGATGAGGAAAATATAACTTATAGAAATGATCACTAATGCAGAGATTATAAATAATCATTCATACAGCAAAATAGGGGCTTCCTAGGTGATAAAGAATCAGCTTGCCATTGCAAGAGATGTAAGAAACGTGGGTTTGATCCCTGGGTCAGGAAGATCCCCTGCAGGAGGGCACAGCAACCCACTATAATATTCTTGCCTGGAAAACCCCATGGAGAGATGAGCCTGGTGGGCTACAGTCCATAGGATAGCAAAGAGTCAAACACAACTGAAGCGACTTAGCATGCATGTACAGAGAAATGGGGCTCCATAAATACCAGATTAATTTGAAATGTTCCTTTCTATTCTAGGTATGCTTTCTAAGCATATGGAAACTTTTTTTTCATATCAAGTTGGTTTTCGGGGAACCAGATGTAATCTCAGGACTTTTTTTCATTCTAATTGTTACAACTGTGTTTGTACTAGCTAAAACTATGCATGTTATTTATAGCAGAGGTTATTTGTGTCATCTTATCAATCATCATCAGTACTTGATAGTTTCTGTAAATATTTCAGGATGTAAATTAAATATCCCTTGCCACTTGACTACATTTCTTTTGGTAGCTTGTGCCAACTGTGTTTTGACCATATCTAAAAAACTTATGCTGTAATTTGTTCTTTGAAATATATTAGGTATACTTTGGCAGTTAATGAAAAGAGATACGCTTCATGAAGATTTAAGTATTTACATTCTTATATCATCTTAATATATGATTCAATGGAAACACACACTTATGTACAAAGAAGAACTGCAAACAGATCTATGCTTTTTACATTAGGAGAGTAAAGCAAATGATGAAAGTGTCCTACAGTGCTGTGTTGCTATTTATACTTCCTAAATCATGTAACTGTAGTGGATTTTAGCTACATTTCTCATGTAACAAGTTGGTAATTATGAAAACAATGGAAACAGTGACAGACTTTAATTTTTTTGGCTCCAACATCACTGCAGATGGAGACTGCAGTCATAAAATTAAAAGACACTTGCTCCTTGGTAGAAAAGCTATGACAAACCTTGACTATAATAAAAGCAGAGATATTTCTTTGCCAACAAAGGTCCATATAGTCAAAGCTATGATTTTTCCAGTAGTCATATATGGATGTGAAAGATGGACCATAAAGAAGGCTGAAAGCCAAAGAATTGATGCTTTCAAACTGTGGTGTTGGGGAAGACTCTTGAGTCCCTTGGACTGCAAGGAGATCAAACCAGTCTATCCTAAAGGAAATCAACCCTGAATATTCATTGGAAGGACTGATGTTGAAGCTCTAATACTTTGGCCACCTGATGCAAAGAGCTGACTCATTGGAAAAGACCCTGATGCTGGGGAAGGTTGAAGGCAGGAGGAGAAGGGGACAACAGAGGATGAGATGGTTGGATGGCCTCACTGACTCCATGGACATGAGTTTGAGCAAGCTCCAGGAGAGGTGAAAGACAGGGAAGCCTGGCGTGTTGCAGTCCATGGGGTCGCAGAGAGTTGGACATGACTGAGCAACTGAACAACAACAACAGCAATTATTTTTATAACCATTATTGTTTGGCTACAGACACAGTTTGGCAGTAATATCTTATTTTTTTAAATGGTTTGTATATTTAACATTAGATAATTCTTACTGTCTTTTACTGTTTCATCTTGTGGGGTATCATCCTTGTAAACACGTTCAATAAAAGTGAAAAGCAAATATGCGAACAAACATATGAAACTCATTGAACAAAGTGAAGCTCTTAAAACATTAACAATCTCTTAGCGATATCCAATTTATTATCAGAGAACCATTTAGACATGGGCAATATGACTGAATAAGTAATTTGAGCACTACGTATTATTTTAGATATAATTTCTCACATGTGAGCCATGTTTTCAAATTTTACTTTTAAATAAATGTTTCTGCTCACTGGAATTTAAGCTCCATGAGGACAGGGACTTTGTTTTGTTCACCATTAATTTCTAGCTGAGGATATAATTGTCACCAACATCTTTTTCAATGAACAACCTAATACATAATTAAAACTAATTGATAGTGGAAAATATTTTCATAAACAGAAGAAATCAAATGTGGTCTTAATTTCAGTCAGTATTTCTTCAAGACTATTAATATTTATTTAACATGTTTTGTGACTACTGGGTTAGGCGCATACAAATTTAAAACAAGTGTACTTTCGTGGTGTATTGTTCTTTTTATCGTTATGTAAAGACTTTCTTTGGAGAATGGAATGACAACCCACTCCCATATTCTTGCCTGGAGAGTTCCATGGATAGAGGAGCCTGGTGAGCTACAGTCCACGGGGTCACAACAAGTCTCAACCGAGAGACTAACACTTACACTTTCAAAGACTCTTGCTGTGAAATAATGTCTTTTTTGATGTTAGTCTCTGTCTAATATTGCTATACTGGTTTCTTCCTGCCCTCATCCTCTCTCCTTTCCACATTTTCTCCCTTCCTCCTCCCCTTTCTTTCCCTTTACCTCTTCTTCCTTCTCATTCCTTCTCCTCTTCTTCCTCATCCTCATCCTCCTCTTCTTTCTAAGTGTTTGCCTGGTGTATCTTCTTTCAACCTTTTATTAATTTATTCTTGACATTTTTGAGCCATTGTAGATATGTTTATATAAAGCACATTAGATGGGTTTTGTTGGTCTGTTCTTTAAAATCTTGTCTGGGAATCTTCTCCTTTATAGGGTTATTTGTTTCATTACACAGTTGCTTTGATTACTAGAACACTGGACTATGTGTCTATATCTCATGGCTTTTATTTTTGCTTTCACTTTCTGCTTTCCTAACTTGGGGCTTCCCTGGTGGCTCAGAGGGTAAAGAGTCTGCCTGCAATGTGGGGGACCAGGTTCGATCCCTGGGTTGGGAAGATTTTCTGGAGAAGGGAATGGCAACCCACTCCAGTATTCTTGCCTGGAGTATCCCCATGGACAGAGAAGCCTGGTGGGCTATAGTCCATAGGGTTGCAAAGAGTTGGACACGACTGAATGACTTCACTTTCTTTTCCTAACTTATCTTGGAAAGACTGAGTTTTCTTTATTCCTATCTCCCATTCCAATTACCAATTTGGAAGTTCTATATTTTATTTCTGACCTTTAAAGAGTCGATCTTAAAATGTTAACATCAACACATGACTTAATATGTTTTAATATTAATTAGTAGCTTTATGCTCATACCCTTAGATACATATTAGCTTTCTCCTCTCATTCCAACTTCCATGGTTATTTTATTATTTTTTAAATAATATTTTTATTTATTGTTGTTTAGTAACTAAGTCCTGTGCAACTCTTTGGTGACCTCATGGACTGTAGCCCACCAGGTTCCTCTCTCCTTGGGATTTGCCAGGCAAGAATAGTGGAGTAGGTTGCCATTTCCTTCTGCAGGAGATCTTCCTGACCCAGGAATGGAACTTGAGTCTCCTGCACTGCAGATATATTCTTTGCACTGAGCCACCCTTATTAGTCAATGTTTGTTTAGATTTACAAATAACTGCTCATCAATGCTTCACTTTTCTTCTCCTTGAAGCACACGTCTTTTAGTTTGAATCATAAGAAATAGTCATTTTTGTGCATCAAAAATGGCTGAATATCAGACATTTCATGTGGTTTAATCTAATAGTCATTTCTTGGAAAAATTATGGGCAGTAAACTTTTTCAATTAAAAAATCTAAAAATGTTTTCATTTCACCATCACTTCTATATAGTTTAGCTATGTGTATCCTCTGCTGCTGCTGCTACTGCTTAGTCACTTCAGTTGTGTTCGATTCTGTGTGACCCTATGGGCTATAGCCCGCCAGGCTCCTCTGTCCATGGGGATTCTCCACGCAAGAAAACTGGAGTGGGTAGCCATGCCCTCCTCCAGGGGATCTTCCCACCCAGGGATTGAACCTGCATCTCCTGCACTGCAGGCAGATTCTTTACCACTGAGCCACCAGGGAAGCCATGTGTATCCTCTGCTCGGGTTATTTTCCCTCATTGCTTCAAGATGTTTCATTGCCTTCTGGAATCATCATTGTTAATTAGAAGTCTACTGTCATTCTAATAGCCATTTATTTATAGATAATTTGTCTTACTTCCTTATTCCTTTGTAATTGAAATTCAGAAAGTTTTCTGTAACATATCTGGGTGTGGATATTTTTATTTGTTTCTAACTTCAAAGAGTCTGCCCTTCTTTTCTAGATGTTTTAAGTCAGATTTTTTTTTTAAGTTGGCCTGTTCATTTTCTGTTTCTAATCTTTTCCTTATGGTTTTTGTTCCTTCATTATCTCCTTTCAGTATCTTATTATACTTCCTTGTAGTCCCTTTCATACTGTATATAATCTATATTTTGGGAGTGCTAATTTTCCTATTGACTGCATTTTCTTAATCTCTTCCATTGTGTCTTGATTTCTCACTGAACTTATAAATGATTTTCAGCTATGGTAACTTCCCCACCTCCATTCCACCCCCACTTTCCTGGAATTTTCTTAAATCCTTATTTTTAGGGTATTCCCAAAGAATGGTTTCACATTTTCTAGGATGCGAAAAGTGCTTTTTATAGCAACAATTTTTATGACAGTATCAGTTGCATGGTTTGTGGTCCTTTAATCATGTGGGTGTTACACATTTAAACCCTACATCTGTGTTAATGGGTACCTTGCATTTTGATTTCTCACAGTTGATTTGTTTTTCACTCAAGGGCCTGGAGAGGTGGCACTCTTTTGAACTGCTTTTACAGTTAGGTGGAAGGAGTTACTTTAATCTCTTCATGGAGGAGGTAGTTCTTCAAGGCTCCATGCTTTACCTGGGAAGTCCAACTACAGGTCTTTCCTCTGTGTAGACATTCTATCTCTGGTCCCCATAGAAGCATTAATCCTGAGCCTCTATGGTCTGTGATTGAAGTTGAAGCTGCTGTTGAGTCCTCTCTCTCCTCTGGCCTTGATTTCTCTGTTTATCTGGCACAATGGGGATTTTCTATTTTTTTCTAGAGTGGTTATGTCTTGTTTTTTTTTGTTTTTGCTACATTTTATTCATTTAGTTATGGCCCATTTCTTGGTTTATGCTTATGTTTCTTTGTTGCCTTTTAATTTTGACCTTTTTTTGTTGCTTCTAACTGAAACTCTAACATTCTTTGTGTGATATATTTTAAAATAAGCTGTATTATCTTACAAATTTGGTATAAATTTAATTCACAATATATGTAGAACAACTTCTCTTTTATCCAGATGCCTTTTGTCTTGTATTTACATTAAGTGCATGTATTCTTACAACTGTGAAAATTCAGTTTGTTGAAAATTGTCCACCACGAGATGGAGAACTTTCTCTAGGAAAGTAGACACAGATTATTAAATGATAAATTTTCTTCTCTCATTCTTATTAGTTTAGAATGCTGAAATTAAGAATTTTGAGGATATCAGTGTCCAAAGGTTAATGTAGGATTTTTAAAGCAAGACATTCTAGAATAATCAACCATTTTCATTCCTTTTTACCTTTTATTCTCCTCTTGTCTATTTCAAGGGACTTCCCTGGTGGCTCAGAGGTTAAAGCGTCTGCCTCCAATGCGGGAGACCTGGGTTCGATCCCTGGGTCAGGAAGATCCCCTGGAGAAGGAAATGGCAAACCACTCCAGTATTCTTGCCTGGAGAATCCCATGGACGGAGGAGCCTGGTAGGCTACAGTCCACGGGGTCGCAAAGAGTCGGACACGACTGAGCGACTTCCCTTTCCCTTTCCCTTTCCCTTTGTCTATTTCAAACAACAAAAAGTAAATCAACCTCTCATCTTGCAAGATTATTAAGTCTTAAAGGTGCTATTTTCTTGGATAAATATTTGTTATTTAATTATATATTATTTTCAGTGGAGATAGCACATTTTTAAAAGAAATTATAAATTGGGGTTAATTAATCCTACTGTTTGTACTAAGTATATTTTATTTATTGAGTCTTTTGAGAATTGACAATTTGTTCTATTTTTAAAAATTTGTTCTATTTTTATGAAAATAGAATATCTTTATATAAATTAGAAGAAATAGGTAAGTAGAGTAACTTTTATAGCATAGCAGAACATTTACTGTAGATGCGCACAGACAGACAGACAGACACACACACACACACACACACACACACACACACACACACACAGTGCCATGCCATGCCATCAACGTCATTTTCATTTACTTTTTGTTTTTTCTGGCAACAGTGGAACATGCCCTGACAATCCACCTTCCATTATAAATATTTTAAAAACTAGGCAGGAGAGAGTCATCCCTTAACCACGGTCATATAATGTAATGAAGGATACACACAGCTGCAGCAACACTCTGTAATTACTTAATTTGTTTTTGACAGCCCCTATTTGCAGAGGTGAGGAAAGTATGAACCACACATGAGTAAGGATTTTACGTACACCCGAATTTGTCAGTTGTGAATATTCACACATTTTCTTGGAAAATGACACAAATTATTGGGCAGGAAATCAAAACCAACGTCACACTTTTCCCAGCAGAGAAAGAGCTCAAGATGATGTCTGCTGTCAATGAAAAGTTGAAGCAAAAACTCAAGCCAGTGTCTCCTCACCAAGAAGAAGTGTAAATTAGCCAGCACTTTCCTGCTTGTGGCATTAGAGTGGGAGTGGGAGTTAAGCATGTAGGTCTTGTTCATCAGATGGAAGAGCTTATTTTAATGACTAAATGGAGCCTAGAACAGGCCACCATATTTATCCCAAGTAACTTTCATAATAGTTATGTGTTGAGTGGTGTAATGGCTCTCCCTGTGGTTTTTGTAACTCAACCATGGGTGTTCAGAGTGATCCCCATTATGCACTTCTTAGGTAACTAGTGTTGACCTACATAGGAGGGAGGTTGATGGGGCTGTGGGGTATTTCCTGGATCCCCTGAGACATGCCCTGAGTTGTCTGGAACTGAACACTTTACAGGGACTGGTATTGAAGTGGAATTAGGGCAAGATGAAACCCAATGATCAGAGATAAGTGACTGAGATCTGATGTCTTTTGAGGAGTATGAGAAGTCTCCTCCTACCCCAGCTGGGAGTTGGAGTGGTAATCCAAAACAACAAAATCAGACAGTTCTGTAAAGGAATGATGGAAACCTTACAAACTGGGGAACACAGAACAATGAAATAATTTGAGTTATCTCAGAGTTATCAGTAGTCAAAACTATGCTTTTCAATGCAGTAATTGGGCCGATTAAGAGGATGTCTGTCACCTTATGAAGATGGGATAATTAACATCTTACATAAATCAGAGTAAGGAACTGTAATAAAAGGTATATTATTAACATCATATTGAGAAACTAGGCAGTGCTCTGGACTTATTTACCTGGTAGAAATCTGACCAAGTAGAATTAAAAATCTGTCTGTGCTTTCCTTGTCTCCAATTTTCTTGTTTCTTTTTGGTAATAGGATTCCAATACATAAAACCATATACAAATCTCATAAGCAGTAACTGAAGGCAGAGTTACATGTGATCTGGGCTTCCCAGGTGGCGAGTGGTAAAGAATCTGCCGGCCAGTGCAGGAGATGCAAGAGACGAGGGTTTGATCCCTGAGTCAGGAAGATCCCCTGAAGGAGGAAATGGCAACTCACTCTAGTATTCTTGTCAGAAAAATATCATGGATGGGGAGCCTGGTGGGCTATAGTCCATGGGGTTGCAAAGAGTCGGACATGACTGAGTGACAGCATGCACACATGTGATCTAGTTAGCTCACCATGAAGAAAGTTCTTGGGATGAGTTTGGGAAGATTTGTTCCCTGCAGAAGGAGGTCATGAAGGGAGGAATTTGAGTTATAAAAAGAGTCAGCTTGAGGTTGTAGAGAGCTCCTGGAGATGCTTATCTGTAATTGCTCCTGTGCCTTTGATCAAAATCATGAAGTAACATATCCATATTATCTTGTATATTCTACTCAACAGGGAAGAAGCAGATATTTCTTCTCAGGTGTCCTGAGTACTTTGGCCCAAGGTCATTGTCATCAGACAGCCTGTGGCTAAGGTTGCTTTTTCTGCCCTTCCCAGCACCTCATAGCCTCAGGCTTCCAGAGAAGACCCTAGAGTCAGAATTATGCTTGATCCTGCCTGAAGACAAAGGAGGTGTTTAACAATAGGGTAGTGAAGGCTGTGGGCATCTTTGTCCTTTCTTATATCATTTTATTCCAGTTCTCAAGGTCAGTCTCCCAAAGAGCACCCTTTTAAGCTATGGTACTTAAGGCAATACTCATCTTTCTCTACAGTCCTATCCAAATGATATTTGATGTTTTCACTAGTGGACACATTTATACATACTTACTTGAACTTTGGAGAGTGATTTTACTTGATAAATCTCAGCACCTCGTCTGTCCTTGGAATTTTCCAGGCAAGAATACTGGAGTCGGTTGCCATCTCCTGTTCGAAGGGATCTTTCCAACCCAAGAATCAAACATGTCTCTCTTACATCTCTTGCATTGGTAGGCAGATTATTTACCACCAGCGCCACCTGGGAAGCCCCGATAAATCTCAGCAGCTTAACATATAGGGATTGATCTGAAGGCACTGGCAAATTATAGATGAATGTATTGAAATCAAAGTCCTATGGCCCCTGATTCATTTTTCAAGTTTGTTTGTTTTTTTTTCTCTCACATTAGAAACATGTAAACTGATTCCTTACAACTTCAGTTCAGTTCAGTCACTCAGTCGTATCCAACTTTTGTGACCTCATAAACTGCAGCATGCCAGGCCTCCCTGTCCATCACCAACTCCCAGAGTCCACCCAAACTCATGTCCATTGAGTCGGTGATGCCATCCAACCATCTCATCCTCTGTCATCCCTTCTCCTCCTGCCCTCAATCTTCCCCAGCATCAGGGTCTTTTCAAATGAGTCAGCTCTTCGCATCAGGTGGCCAGAGTATTGGAGTTTCAGCTTCAACATCAGTCCTTCCAAAAAAAAAAACAAACAAACATCAGTCCTTCCAACGAACACTCAGGACTGATCTCCTTTAAGATGGACCGGTTAGATCTCCTTGCAGTCCAAGGGACTCTCAAGAGTCTTCTCCAACACCATAGTTCAAAAGCATCAATTCTTTGGTGCTCAGCTTTCTTTATATTCCAACTCTCACATCCATACATGACCACTGGAAAAACCATAGCCTTGACTAGACATACTTTTGTTGACAAAGTAATGTCTCTGCTTTTTAATATGCTATCTAGGTTGGTCACAACTTTCCTTCCAAGGAGTAAGCATCTTTTAATTTCATGGCTGCAATCACCATCTGCAATGACTTTGGAGCCCCAAAAATAAAGTCAGCCACTGTTTCCACTGTTCGCCCATCCATTTGCCATGAAGTGATGGGACCGGATGCCATGATCTTAGTTTTCTGAATGTTGAGTTTTAAGCCAACTTTTTCACTCTTCTCTCTCACTTTCATCAAGAGGCTCTTTAGTTCTTCACTTTCTGCCATAAGGGTGGTGTCATCTGCATATCTGAGGTTATTGATATTTCTCCTGGCAATCTTGATTCCAGCTTGTGCTCCTTCCCTCCCAGCGTTTCTCATGATGTACTCTGCATATAAGTTAAATAAGCAGGGTGACAGTATACAGCCTTGACGTAATCCTTTTCCTATTTGGAACCAGTCTGTTGTTCCATGTCCAGTTCTAACTGTTGCTTTCTGACCTGCATACAGGTTTCTCAAGAGGCAGGTCAAGTGGTCTGGTATTCTCATCTCTTTCAGAATTTTCCACAGTTTATTGTGATCCACACAGTCAAAGGCTTTGGCATAGTCAATAAAGCAGAAATAGATGTTTTTCTGGAACTCTCTTGCTTTTTCGATGATCCAGCAGATGTTGGCAATTTGATCTCTGGTGTTCTTCCTTTTTATACAGCATTATTTAATGCTAGATTGTTCCTGAATATGTATAAGTCCTTTTTATAAAACTAGAACTGCTAGTTAAATTAGATAAATCTAATTTATAAAAAATAATCCTGGATGAATTCAAGGTGGAAAGAATTAACTAAAGGAAGAAAGTACTAAAATAAGAAAAATATAGGTTACTGGAAATAAATTGTTTGCATTTGAAACTTTGAAAAATCTTTTGGCACCATTTATGCTCCCTTCCCCCTTCATTTTCCTTTTTTACTTTTATTTCTTCTGTTGTTATTTGTAAGGGTAATTTGTGATCATGATAACTAAATAATATAAAGATGTATAAAGAATACTTTTATGATATCCCCTCCCTCCAACTGTTAATGGGCTTCCCTTGTGGCTCAGCTGGTAAAGAATCTGCCTGCAATGCGGGAGACCTGGGTTCGATACCTGGGTTTGATCCCTGGGTTGAGAAGATCCCCTGGAGAAGGGAAAGGCTACCCACTCCAGTATTCTGGCTTACAGAATTCCATGGACTGCATCCATGGGATCTCAAAGAGTTGAACACAACTGAGTGATTTTCACTTTCAATAACCTAGAATAAATGTTTTTTCCATTCCTTTTTGTTATCCATATTTAGATATATCAATTCAATTCAGTCGCTCAGTCATGTCCAACTCTTTGTGACCCCATGAATTGCAGCATGCCAGGCCTCTCTGTCCATCACCAACTCCCGGAGTCTACCCAAACCCATGTCCATCGAGTTGGTGATGTCATCCAACCATCTCATCCTCTGTCGTCCCCTTCTCCTCCCGCCCCCAATCCTACCCAGCATTAGGGTCTTTACCAATGAGTCAACTCTTCACATGAGGTGGCCAAAGTATTGGAGCTTCAGCTTCAACATCAGTCCTTCCAATGAACACCCAGGATTGATCTCTTTTAGGATGGATTGATTGGATCTCCTTGCATTCCAAGGGACTCTCAAGAGTTTTCTCTAACACCACAGTTCAAAAGCATCAATTCTGCAGCGCTCAGCTTTCTTCACCGTCCAACTCTCACATCCATACATGACCACTGGAAAAACCATAGCCTTGACTAGATGGACTTTTGTTGGCAAAGTAATGTCTCTGCTTTTAAATATGCTATCTAGGTTGGCCATAACGTTCCTTCCAAGGAGTAAGCGTCTTTTAATTTCATGGCTGCAATCACCATCAGCAGTGATTTTGGAGCCCAAAAAAATAAAGTCTGACACTGTTTCCACTGTTTCCCCATCTATTTCCCATGAAGTGATGGGACCAGATGCCATGATCTTAGTTTTCTGAACGTTGAGCTTTAAGCCAACTTTTTCACTCTCCTCTCTCACTTTCATCAAGAGGCTCTTTAGTTCTTCACTTTCTGCCATAAGGGTGGTGTCATCCGCATATCTGAGGTTATTGATATTTCTCCCGGCAATCTGGATTCCAGCTTGTGCTTCCTCCAGCCCAGCGTTTCTCATGATGTACTCTGCAGATAATTTAAATAAGCAGGGTCACAATATACAGCCTTGACGTACTCCTTTTCCTATTTGGAACCAGTCTGTTGTATATATATCTTTATGTATGTATATAAAACACATATATTCTTATATCTACATGGAGGTAATTTTTGGTTATTTTTTAAAATTAGGATTACAATATTACAGATTCTGTATATATTATACTGGATTCTTTTTTGGTCTATGCTTTCATTTTTCTTTGCTGTACCCCAAATTTTCTTTCCTGAAGAAATTCAACAAATTTCTTTTTTCACTTTACATAACATAGGATTCTCTGTGGGGTGATGTATATAGATCGAAACTCATTTTAAAAAATAAAACTATGTAATATTTTATATTACTTAGCTATCACAATGTATTCAGCCAATGGATAGATATTACATAAGAAATGCGTCCTCACTTCTTAGGGGAGAAAAGTGCATTTAAGCTTTGTTCTCAAGGTCCTAACATGTAAAAGGAAAAAGGCACGAACTTTCCTCTAAACTTTATTTTGTACATATGTATACACTCTTTATAGAGGTTCCTTTTTTCAAACATTTTAGGAACATTGTTAGATAATTATATAAGCCATGAAACAGTGGTTATTGTGAAAATTGATAATGATTTAAAAATGTAACAGCTAATGTAAATGGTTCATCAGGAAGCTTATTAAATCTTTCATAAAGGTCCATTGTACTTAAAATCTAGTGAAGCTCATTTTGTCTTGGGGGTGTTAGATGAGCAATACAATTGGATATCTCTTACTGTAGTAGATTTTAAAAAGGCTATTTTTGTCCAATCCAAACATAATGCACTGTGTTTGGGGTTAGCATTTTCTTTCACAATACTTAAATCACTACAAATAACCAGCAATCAAAGGACTACTACATAAATCTTTATGTACGGCCACATTACTCAAAGTGCGGTTCCTGAATTAGAGGGTATGCTTTTTTTACTTTTTAGTAGAGAGTGGCAGATTGCCTTCCCTAAGAGGTAAAGCAATTCATATTACCTTGTTTGCTGAAGCTGTTAATATTAATTTAGAAAGGGACATTAGGGAATGTACTTACTTCGAGCTGCCACCTTTTTAGCTGGCTCTTTATTTTAAAATATGATGTAAATAAATAGCTTAAATTATTCCCATCTGATCTTAATGTGTTCTTGAGAACTTAGAAATTGTATACAGTCCAAACACAAGTTCCCTTTAGCTCCTGCTCAGATAGATTTTTTTACCCATTTTCTCCAAATTGCTCTAAGAGATGAATGGGACGTGTGGGTTTAGAAGACAAACAGATGAACACAATTGCAAGAGTAGATGTTTCTCTATTTGGATCACAAGGAGGAAAACATACATTAACTTTCATCATAGCTCTTGATTAGGTAGCTTTTTCAGTTAGGTTTTCTATCTCTGGTGATTTACCTATTGATGAAGAATAAGTAGAACAATATTATGGGGCTAGAGTGAGATGGGAGGGGAGGAAAATGAAAAGGCAGCAAAGTAAAGAAGGTTAGTTTGAATTCCAAGTTGTAATCTCCTATGTGCCTGATGCACTGTGGGATCTAAATGAGTACTTACTGACTTATTCAGAAGTAGTATAAGACCTCCTTTGCTCCGACATTGAATAAAAGAGCTATTTTTAACTGAGAGATGAAGTGATACTCAGTACTTTCTGCGCTGACTCTGGAAAGAGGTTTTTTTGTTGTGATTCTTCAGAGGATGGGTTGAAAAAAAAAAACAACCCTAACTGATAAAATGCGTGCTCGGGTCCTCAGTCATGTCTGATTCTTTGTGACCCCATGGACTGTACCCTGTCAGACTCCTCTGTCCAGGGGATTTTCCAAGCAAGAGTACTGGAGTCAGTTGCCATGCCCTCCTCCACGGGATCTTCCTGATCCAGGGAAAGAACCTGTGTCTCCTGTTTGGCAGACGGATTCTTTACCACTGAGCTACCTGCAAAGCTGCAACTAATAAAATGAGACTTGGTTAAAACACTGGTTTTCATTTAAAAAAGTATGACCTGTTAAATATCGAATGTTTGTGTTTCCTCACATTCATATGTTGAAGCTCTAATCTCCAATATGATGTGTATTTGGAAATTGGGCCTTAATTGGGAAGTAATTAGGATCAGATGAGATTGTGAAGGTGGATTCTTGGTCCAATGAGATTAGTGCTCTTTTAAATAGATACCACAGACTGCCCTCTCTCTCTCACTTCATGCACTTGTAGTGAGCAAAGACCAAATGGAAAAACAGCAAGAAAGAAGCTGTCTATGAGTGAGGAAGAGTGCTTTTATCTGTAACTAGGACTTATCATTGTCTGTGCTTGTGTGCATGCTGTTGCTTCAGTCATGTCCATCTCTTTGCAACCTTATGGACTGTAGCCTACCGGGATCCTCTGTCCATGGGATTCTCCAGGCAAGAATACTATAGTGGGTTGCCATGACCTCCTCCAGAAGATCTTCTCAACCCAGGGATTCAACCCAGGTCTCTATGCCTCCTGCACTGGCAGGGTGGGTTCTTTACCACTAGTGCCACCTGGTAAGCCCATCACTGTCTGAAATCATATTATATATTCATGGATTGATTGTCTATAAGTCTAGAATGTAAACTCCATTGAAGACTTGCTTTTTCTCTTCAGTGTTGTATCCCTGAAACTCACAAATAGTGCCTGGCACTTAGTAAGTGCTCAATAAATATTTCTTGAATGAGAGAATGAACTAACTGGAAACCAGACTTATTCCCCAAGTTTGAGTCTTTCTCTTGGACACCAGTCTGATATTCTAGAAGTTCTGAGTAAGCTCACTCCCCTATTCTGGCCAGTGTCCACACAGAGATTATAAATAGCCCATAAACCCTGGGTCTAAATCAAGGAACACTTGCCTGGGATTGCAGGGTTCAATTCTTCATGAGTCCTCTGCTCCCATTGCCCATCTACCTGATCATGGTAGACTCCTTTGTCTGTATGGTAGACTCCATCTCACCTCTGTTTCTAGCAGCTGATGCTTGCCTGTGTTTTTCACATCCACCTGATGGTCTCATCCTAGTTTACACTGACTCCCAGCCTGGCCCAGTTGAATCTACTTGATGTTTTTCAAAGAGTGGTAGAAGATATGGTATAGATGGTATATTTTAATTTTTATAATGTGTTTGTGCTTTGATATGTATTATAGTAGGATTCACATATCAAACAAATTTAAGTAAAAAAGATCACATACTGCATGATTTATTTGATGATGTTGACTTTATTCTACCTATTTATTTAATCCTATATATTTTTAAAAGTTATAGATCTATTTATTTTTGGCTGTGCTGGGTATTCGTTGCTTTGCACGGGCTTTCTCTAGTTGCTATGAGCAGGGGCTACTCTTCATTGAAGTGTGCAGGTTCTCACTGTGGTGGCTTCTCTGGTTGTGGAGCACAGGCTCTAGGTGCATGGGCTTCAGTAATTGCAGCAAGCAGGCTCAGTAGTTAGGGCACAGAGGCTTAGTTGTTCCACGGCATATGGAATCTTCCCAGACTAGGGACAAACCCGTGTCCCCTGCATTGGCAGGCAGATTCTTATCCACTGCACTACCAGGGAAGTCCTATTTAAGCAACTATTGAAGTATAGTTGAGTTATAGTATTGTGTTAGTTTCAGGTATACAGCAGAGTGATTCAGTTTTATATATAGATATTCAGATTCTTTTCCCTTATAGATTATTACATAGTGTCAAGTATAGTTCCCTGTGTTATACAGTGACTCCTTATTGGTTATCTATTTTATATACAGTAATGTGTTTATATTAATTCTAAACTCCTAATGTATTCCCCCTCTTTGGTAACCATAAGTTTGTTATGTCTGTGGGACTATTTCTGTTTTGCATATTAGGTCATTTGTATCATTTTTTTTTAGAGTCCACATAAAAGTGATAAGTCTTTAGGTCCATACGTGTTGTTGCAAATAGCATTATTTCATTTTTTCATGGCTGGAGTAATATTCTACTTTATAAATAGCATACTGTATGATTCTTAAAAAAAAAAAAAAACAGGCTGGAAGAGGCAGATTTATAGGGACAGGAATCAGATTTCTGATTGCCAAAACCTGGGGGGAGGGGTGGATATGGACAATAAAATTAGGCCCAAGGGAAATTCTGGGATGATAGAAATATGTATCTTGATTGTGGTGGTGGTTACAAAACTGTGTTTATTAAAATTTATCAAACTGAACAACTTAAAAGAGTGAATTTTACTGTATGTAGACTATATCTCAATAACCTGCCAAAAATCAAATCAAAAGAATGAGTTAGTTTGAAGAAAATATCCAATGTTTAACTGTAAAGGTGATATGCAGCAATGGTAAAAGATGGCAAGCAAGTGATCAGAAATTGTAGAACAGTGTATTTAGTGATATTTCAAAACTGGAGCATTGCTTAATATTGCATTAGATCATTACTTAGAGTATTATTGTCTCCTGTGTTTCGATATTTCATCTGTGGATTGAACATCATTTCAGGTCCCTATGGCCTCCTCTACCCGCCCCTCTCCCCCCACTGCTATAGGATTCTGACCAGTTAAACATGTGTGCAACTCAACTGTGTCTTCCCTTGGACAATTAAACCCCTTGATTCCTACTGATGTGCACCAACTCATTGGAAAAGACCCCGATGCTGGAAAAGATTGAGGGCAGGAGAAGAGGTTGACAGAGGATGAGACGGTTGGATAGCATCACCAGTGGACATGAGTTTGAGCAAACTCCAGGAGATAGTGAGGGACAGGGAGGCCTAGCGTGATTACTGCCATGGGGGTCACAGAGTCAGACAAGACTTCGTGACTGAACACAGCAACAATACATAATGTAGGGCTTTCCAAGTGGCACTAAAGGTAAAGAACCTGCCTGGCAATGCAGGAGACACAAGAGACGTGGGTTCAATCCCTGGTCAGGAAGATCCCCTGGAGGAGGGCATGGCAACCCATTCCAGTATTCCTGCCTGGAAAACTCCATGGACAGAGGAGCCTGGCAGGTTACAGTTCATAGCGTCGCACAGAGTTGGACATGACTTAGCAACTAGCACACATGCATACATAATATAAAATTTACCTTACTAATTGAGATATAATTGACATATAACTTCATATTAGTTTCAGGTGTACAACATAATAATTCGATATTTGTATGTATTGCAAAATGATCACAACAGTAAATATCCATCAGCTCACACAATTAATTTTTTTTCTTATAATGAGAACTTTTAAGATCTGCTCTCTTAGTAACTTTCAAATGTGTAATTCAGTATTATTAACTATAGTCACCACATTGTACATGTGGAATTTTGTACCTTTTGATCACTTTCATGCATTTTTCTCACCTCTCACCTCCCGCCTTGCAACCATCAAATTTTTTCTGTATTTATGAGTTCAGTTTTTTTTTTTATTTCACATTAGCAAGATCATACAGTATTTGTCTTTTTTTGACTTATTTTACTTAGCATAATGCCCTCAAGATCCATCCATATTATTATAAATGGCAGGATTTTCTTCTTTGTTATGGCTGAATAATATTCCTATGTATGTGTGTGTATATCACATTTTAAACCATTTTAAAGTATACAGTTCAGTTGTATTAAATACATTTTATTGTTATGCAAATATCACCACCATCCATCTCCAGAACTTTTCATTTTATACAACTGAATCCCCATTTCCATTAAATAATAACTCTTTATCTTAATCCTCATCCCACAGCCCAGTAAAGTTTTGTTCAGTAACTTTGCCTTGATTACTGCTTTCTGGGTAACCAACACCCAAGCTCCGTTCTGTACCCAGTCTACATTTGTCCTTTACTAAAATGGAGAATCTACGAAAAATAACTTTGCCAAGTTAGGACATGAATTATAGTTTTTGTTCCGTTATTTCTTCTTTCTTGGACTGATTTCTTCTCCTTTAAAAAATTTGTTTAGCACAAGGGTGGGGATTCTCCTGTGCTTTTGCATATGGTGTATCCTCTTGAGCACTCTCTTTTGCTCAATGGGAGAAAATGACCTTATATTAACTTTATATTGAAAAGAACAAGGTTGCTGTATGGGGAAAATGCAAATTTTTCATTAATTTTTAAGTTATATGATATTTACAAATGCTGGCTAAGTGCTTTGGGATCTCTAGAGGATATGAATCTACTCTCCTCTATCATTATGGTTTCTTTGGAAAAGTCTGAAAAGGCCAGCGTTAAAGCCACCCCTTGGCCTCTTTGGCTCTGGTCTCTTTTAGTAAGTGAACTTGAACATGGTAGTCTTCTGTTCCCTTCTTATGACTTCGAGTGTTCCTAACCTTGTCTTGGCCACTTGGTTCTCACCTCTTGCGTTCTTGACCTTTCTTCTTCTTTTCTAATTCTGATTCAGATTTTTGTTTTTGCCTGCACCTCACAACTTATTGGGACTTTAGTTCCCTGACAAGGGATTGAATCCCGGGCCCTCAGTAGTGAGAGCTCGGAATCCTAACCACTGGATTGCCAGGGAATCCCTTGGTTTAGATTTTTTTTATCTCTAAGTTGCTAATTTCTGATCTAAACTCTGTTTAAAATCTCAGCCTAAGGCACCTGGGTCCTCCTGACATTTGGGCAAAATGAAAGCAAAGGCTGAAAACCATACAAGACTTTCAGTTCCTTGAACATCATTTCCTCATTCTTGCTTTTACTCCGGTGCTTCTTTCTCTCCATGTTTTGGATTATCTCCATGTAGTTATTTTAAATGGCTGTTTCATAGGCAGCCTTTGCATTTCAAAATGTCTCCATACTTTCCTGTTTTGCAGGCGAGCTTTTCTTACTAGGGTTGCTGCTGTATGCTAATTTACTGTCCTTTAACAATAAGATTTCTTGTTTTCCCCAGATTTTTCAAAACCTGAGAATTAAATTTCCAGAAAGGCCAAACCACTGCATTTCATCTTGCCTAATTTGTCATTTGGGCAGGCTTCCCGCTGCAAAATCAGCATGAGGGTTTTTTTTTTTTTTTTTTAAGAAAAAGAAAGCAATATGATTCTTTGGCATACTCACCATGACTTTCCCACCAATCTGATAAAATTCCATCCCTCCACTCCCCAAAAGCAAATTTTGAGCTAAGCTTTCAATTTTTTTTTTTTGGAAACGAGCTTAAACAAATGCACTCAATTTTGGGAAACATCTCTAAGCAAGGCAAGCTGAGCTACATTCCTGCATTTCTCATGCTGTAGTGGGAAAAGTTCATGAATGTAAGTGAATGCTTTTCTAAAGTTATCTGTGAAGGGAAAGGAATAATTACTTCTGTGTGGTTCAAACCTGGGCACCATCCAGGTCCCCCCAATTAGCTGTGAGAACAGTGCCTGCTATTGTGTATCAGGTTTACCTTGAATTCTCTAAGGACTCGTGCTTTTCTGATCACTATGAATATTAGAAAGCAGGATCCTACAAGATTCTTCTTTCTTGTCTTGAAGCAAAAGGGGCCCATATGACTACAAGAGAGCTTTTGAGACAAACAACTGCTGTAAGCATTTAATTGCCAGGGGGTGGAAAGGGAACGGTTATGTCATTTTTAATAGAAAAAAATCAGGAACTTCTGCATTATGAGGGTGGCTGGATATAGATACTTTTTCACGCATGGGGAAATGGTGGGAGTTTTAAAATTTATTTTTTCTTTACTTGGGTAGCCCTGTTTTTCAGTTTTACCTGCCCTTCCAAAGTCACACTGGCTTAGGGGTAATATGAAGATGAAAATAAGTCACAAATAGGCTCTACCTCTACAAACTCTGAAAATTCCAGATTCTCAAATTCTTCTTAATAGTGTTGGAAGAAGTCCACATGGACTCATGTGCTTCCTGGATGCTACATGGCACTTGCCATTTCCTTCCTTTTCAGGTGTGGTTCACACTGGAAGGAAAAAGCTGTCACTGTTTTTCCTTTTCTGATGACCCTGATACCTAGTATTAAGGCTTTGGTGTCTGTGGTAGGAGCATCATTGTTAGTCCTTACTTGTCATGACACCACTGCCAATTGGGATGCCTGCTGCAGTGGTGGGGCTTGGCAAATCTCATGCTAGGGCTGCCGGTGGCTCTTACTCATGGTGCTCACCTCTGCACAGAGGTTGTTCTGGGAAAGCTATTGACTCCTCTGTGCTCTCAAAGCCCCATGGAGTGTCTGTGGGTATTTCTTTCGTTTCGATAAACCTGTCTCAACTTAGGACATGAGGCATGAGTTCTTAAGACTGGAAGGGTATTCTGTGCAACAGGCACATATTTTATTCAGAAATCATCTTCCTCTCTCACCTGGCTCCTTATTGTGAAATGGACCTAGCATCATTAACCTTGGTAATTTCACCTGTGACTCCTTTGACCCTGGTTCACATAGCCTCTGTTCTCAGGTATGCCTGGGTATGCCTTAGTCTTAGGGTGAGAATAATTGAATTGGCATAACTGTATGTACTTGACTCCATTCCATGTAGGTACAATTAGATGAGCTAAGAATGTAGCATTCTGCAAGACCTGACCAACACACAGATCAGAATGAAGTCTTTTCCTCACCTACCTAGCCAAGGACAGGCCTATGTTTTGTGTATGTGTGGGTGCAGTGAGGTAGAAATTCTAGTGTCCATTTCAGCATATCTTCTGTACAATAACTCTCAAATACATGGTTCCAGTCTAGACCTTTCTCTGTGTCTGATTCTCATCTTCCCTACAAAATGATTCTCTTCTTATGAGCCCTGTTTCCATCAATGGACCAACGAGTTTCTGTGCTAGAAACATCGTTACATCCTCCAATCCCCCACAACCAAAAACAGTTACCAAATTAAACACTAAACCTCTGATGATTCTAATATTAGTGGAGAGGAATAAAAGGCAAGGACTATGAGACCTCTCAGGAAAAAAGTACTGGACAATAACAATCTCATAACTGAAACATGGAAGTAATACTTCTGTCTGAAAAGGAGGAAAACATTTCCCTTGTGAATATCATGGAATGAAACCAGTCAAAATTCTTTTCCTCTCACTTATTAATATCTTCAGTATTTTGGCTACCTGATGGGAAGAGCTGACTCATTTGAAAAGACCCTGATGTTGGGAAAGATTGAAGGCAGGAGGAGAAGGGGATAACAGAGGATGAGATGGTTAGATGGCGTCACCAACTCAATGGACATGAGTTTGGGTAAACTCCGGGAGTTGGTGATGGACAGGGAGGCCTGGCGTGCTGTGGTCCATGGGGTCGCAAAGAGTCGGACACGACTGAGAGACTGAACTGAACTGAACTGAACTGATTAATATCTTCAATAGCCAAAACAATGTAGGCTTTAACTTGACAGTATTTAGGACATGGAAAAGAATATATTGTCCTAAAAATAAGCACGCTTGAGGGGTACATGTTTAGTGAAATTGCTGCAAGTGTGCATGTTTTCCCCTTTAGTGCAAGGTAAGGAAATTACTGGGTGTAATTATTTAGAAAATGGTGACTGTATCCTGCGTTGCACACTTAACATTTTATAGGATTTAAAAAGAATTGATGACCCATCTGTAAATGCCCCTTAAGAAATTACTCAAGATAGAAGGTAGATCTATTTGCTGATAGCTGTCTAGGTCTGTTGAAGGCAGGAAGGTCTCTGAGCCATCCAGGATGCCCTGGGGTCCTGGGCAGGGGAAAGGAAGCCTCCCATTCAGATAGAGTCCTTGTTTTCTGCGACTAGAGACCAAGGGTGATATGGGCTTCATCCTGTCTGTAAGTTCGGTTGAGTGTGGAATTGAGTGATGGATGAACCCACTGAGGAAAGCCTTGCCTCATCAGAACCTGTGAATTAACAGTTTAACCAACTGAACATCGAATTCAACTAGTTAAACATCTAACCAAACTACTTCTAAACTTCTGCTGCAAACCCTGATGGTTCTCTGCAGGTTACTTTTATATGAGTGCAAATAGCTGCAGAAGATTTCAGGTATCTTGGGATATCTACTGTTATCTTGGGATATCTATTCTAGAACAAGGTAAAAAGACCCTTTAAGATGCTTAGAAGTTCTTTACTTCTATCTCTCACATTAAAATGGAGTCTTAGGTCCTAAAACTCTGTAATATATTATAATTCATGCTCTGGTTGAAGAGAGAGTTATAATTTTCTAAAAGCAAACTATCTTGAGAGTTCGGTAAGGGGTTCCCTTACTGAAACAATATTTTGCAGTTTTCAGTCCTGCAACCAAAGGACTACTGAACATTGATTTATTTATAATGAGACATTAGTACAAAGCTTAGTTAAGTCAGCACAAATAAATTTTGAGCCAGAGGAGTTTTGAGTATTGGCTTTCCAGCCTAATAGTTACATGGCTTTACACAACTGATTTCAATATGCTTTTTTTTTCTTTTAAAGAGTATTTTTCCATTTACTTAGATTTTATTTGATTTTATTCCACACTGTTTCATAGTCTTCTGGACATAGATATGTACATGTTTTGTTAGATTTATAATCAAGTATTTCATTTTTTGGTGTTATTGTGAATGGTATTTTAAAATTTTTCAGTTCTAAATATCTGGAACCAACATAATATTGTATATCAAATATATTTCAATAAAAATTCATTAGTCAAAAATGTCAATTCTGATTATTCATTATTAGTGTGGAGAAAATACACTGACTTTTGTGTATTGACACTGTACTTTGCTATTTGTTTTCTCTTTTCACCGTCATCAAGACATGAGATATTGAATTCATTTCCATTTCCCTCCACCCCCCATGGTACTGCAGATCTCTTTTTACCCTTTTTCCTTAAAAGGATTTTATCGTTGTAAGAATGCTAAATTTTTAATGCACAATATAGTATTGTTAGCTATATGAACAATGTTGTACAGCAGATCTTTTGAACTTATTTATCTTGCATAACTGAAACTATACCCATTGAACATCAAAGACCTAAACATTCTGAACTTCAGTGTTTCTTTTTCTTAGTGTCCATAAGGTTTTATTGGAACACAGCTACACACATTAACTTATACATCATGTATGGCTGCTTTTGCATTGGAATGCAAACTTTTTCACCCATCTTTATTGAGATATAATTTACATATAACACAATGTAAGTTTAAGGCATACAACATGATGATTTGATATATGTATACAGTTATGAAATGATTACCACAATAAGGTTAATTAGCACTTCCATCATAGATCTCAGAAACATATTCATCTTAGAACTGAAAGTTTGCACTTTCTGTCAATATCACCTCTTTGCCCCACCTCTAAATCTCTGACAACCAGCATTCTACTCTCTGCTCTGGTGAGTTTCACTTTTTAAAATTCCACGTATGAGTGATACCAAACAGTATTTGTCTTTCTCTGACCTACTCTACTTAGCATATTGCCCTCAAGTTCCATCCATGTTGTCACAAAAGGCAGGCTTTCCTTCTTTTTACTAACTGAATAATATTTTGTTGTATTTACAAACCACATCACTTTATGCCTTCATCTTTTGGTGAACACTTGGGTTGTTCCCATGTTTTGGCTAGTGTGAATTATGCTGCAGTGAACATGGAGTGCGGATATTGCTTCAAGAGAGTGATTTCATTTCCTTTGGATGTCTACCCAGAAGTGGGATTGCTGGATCAGATGGTAGTGCTCTTTTAGTTTTTTGAAGAACCTCCATACTGTTCTCCTTATGGGCTGCACCAATTTATATTTCTACCCAAAGAGTACAAGATCAAGCTGTGTTTCTTATCTGTGAAAAGGAGCAAATAATACCTACCTAAATTGTCAAGGCTAGGTTTAACATAATGCTGTAAAGCATTTATGATAGAGTGCTGTGCTTCCTGTGAACAGAGAAGCTATTATTAACTATCTTAATTCTGGAGGTGATAAGAACCGTCCTGAATGGAGTTGTTGTCGGTGGATTGTTTGATTCTGGAGCTAGTACTGACATGCGTGTGTGTGTGCATGTTCAGTTGTGTCTGACTCTTAGCAACCCCATGGACTGTAGCCTGCAAGGCTCCCCATCCATGGAATTTTCCAGGCAAGAATACTGCAGTGGGTTGCCATTTCCTACTCCAGGGGATCTTCCTGATCCAGAGATTGAACCCACGTCTCTTGAGTCTTCTGCACTGGCAGGTGGATTCTTTACCACTCTGCCACCTGGGTAGCCCACAGCACTCACATGTTATATTCTAAGTGTTTATATGCCATTTTCTCTCACTAGATTGTGAATTCCTTAAAGGCAGGTAGGGTCTTATTGGTCTCTGACACCTACTAGGATTCAGATGCTTGTTTCTAAATAAGTAAATAATGAGCTCAGATCCTTAACTCAGAGCTGCTTAAAATTTTTTAGTAAAGAATTTGAAGAAGTCTAGATGTCAGGCTTTCCCCACCTCCCACCCCTGCCCCTTTCTCCCTTCTTTGACTAAAAAGCAAGGAATGTATTATCTGGACATTCGGCCTGAGGGAGATTTTGGTAAAGCAATTAACTAGAAATGTGCTATTAAATATCAAACCCATTACAAGTTAGCATGAATCTAAGAATTGTGTTTTATGAGAGAATTCTTATGTTGTTTTTTCATGATTTTTCTTTGAAACTATTTTAACAATTTGTCATAAGTCTATTTTGGGTTTAGTCAATTTGTTGTACTGGATTTTTCCCCTAGAGGTGAATGGTTTCGTTGTATAAAACTCACTTGTTCCATATCAAATCTACAATATAAGATTATTGAATGTAATTTTTTTTTTTTTACTTTCTAGCCTGAATTGGAACCTTATGGACATTGAATCTAGAAACATATGCTGATGTGATTTATATGTAGAAAATCTCTGTTCATATTATTAACAAAATCACTATTGTGCTCCAATCTTTGTTCTCTGGGGATGAATCTTAGTAAATCACTTCCTGCCATTTGGATACCTCAGATCTCAAACTGCCTGAAGCTTTAACAGATTCACCAGAATAGACAATTCAATATTCCAAGAAGGTTCTGATGACAGGAAAAGCATTCCCCATTTCTCCTGCAAGGCTGGGGAGGGGACAGGAAGGAAAGGAGAGAATTTTAGAATCTGGTTCTTCTATGTCTGAAAGACAGTTCAGATTAATTACTAGTGCCTTAAATAAGAAACAGGAAAACATCGTCCACAGAGACAGTCACTTTAGCCAGCCATAAACATGTGGTATTCATTCACAAGCTTTGAGACAGAGAAATTTAGACAGATCTGAAAAAAGTCAAGCACGCTTGCCTTTAAAAATGAAAATTGGAAGTAAAATGCATGGTGCTCAGACATCCATTGTGTGTCTTGTGTCTATCACTTTAACAACTCTGGAAAGTTCGGTTTCCTGAGTATGTGTGTATGTGTATATATTATTACCGTCCCCCCAACTTCTGATAGAACATATTTTACCAGTTTAGTTTACAAAGAGAATTCAGGCCTTCCCTGTCGTGCTTAACTCACCTATGACATGGGGATTGTACATATGTTTCCATCTTTGAAGGAACATTCTCTCACATTGCATTTCTGAGATGTGCTAACCCGATGTGAAAGGTTAAGTCACTTTCAAAATTTCTTCAAAGCAGGAACGTCTTAGTGGAAGACAGTATGTTATTTATACAGTGACAGGTTACAAAAGGATACCTTTTGTTTGAATAGACAAGATGCATCTGAACTTCCATTTTTTTTCCTGTGCGGCCCTGGAATTCTATCATGGGGGCTATGATACAGAAGGGGCTGAGAGTTTGGAGAAGGTTTGAGGAGGATGTCAGATTGCTTCAGATCTATTATTTTCCAGTTCCTGAACACTCAGATTTTATGTACTTGTTGCTACCTGTGAGTCTGAATTCTTGGGAGACAGCCTAAAAATGCTGGTAGGTCTGCCTTCCAGGTTATGGAGGCTGATTCTACTTAGTAACCATTGCTGTGTTGATAGGAGCAGTGACTTGTGTGAGTTAAGATCATTCAAAAGATGAATTCAATGATGCTGGCTTTTTTTCTATGAAGAACTGACCCTCACATTACATCAGTTAGAAAAAAATCCATTTTTGAAAAAGTGAATCATAAAAGAAAAGTGGATGGTCTGAGAGGCCATGTAGTTTTATGCATTGATTCCATGCATAAAGTGGGTGAGGAGGGGGTGGGGCAGGAGTTGGTAGTTGCAGCTGATCAAGGGTACAATAGGATTCTGTATTCCTTCTGCTTCTCTTTTCGTGTCCTTATTATTTGCTTTCCAAAACTTAAATAAAGGTAATCTCAGTGGTTCTCGTGCTTGTTTAGACTCTGACCATTCTGCACAGACACTTGGAAAGCCCTGAGCTATGTATCACATTTAACGCATCATAATAGGAAAAAAAAATTTAGAATTAGAAGATTTGGGACCTAAATATTGGGCATGGACTTTATTAGATTGCTTTGTGTCAATTTCTTAACCTTTCTAAATTGCCTAATAAGCAAAACAACAATAATATTATCTTTCTCACAAGGTGGTTGTAAGGATCCAGTGAGACCTTATTGAACCATTGAAAGTTAACTTTTTTTGACCTTCACAAACTGCTATTTTAAATGGATAAATTCATATAAGCAGTGTTTTGTAAATTG
This sequence comes from Giraffa tippelskirchi, assembly GCF_054371585.1. Classification (NCBI taxonomy): domain Eukaryota; kingdom Metazoa; phylum Chordata; class Mammalia; order Artiodactyla; family Giraffidae; genus Giraffa; species Giraffa tippelskirchi. The sequence continues at coordinate 196,010,609 of NC_137275.1, forward strand.
TAAAATGCTGTTTAAATTGTAGTTAAAATAATACGTGAAGTTGCTTTCTCTTCTCATCTGAGAGGGAGAAGTGAAACTTTCCTAATAGCTGGAGAATAATTGTTACAGGAGGGTATGTGCAGCTTTTAAAAAGAAAGACTGAGGAAGATAACAATAAGTATGAAAATACATTTTTATTTTTGGGGCAACCTATTGTTATTTTAATATGAAATGGTGATTACGTTAATCCATTTAACGAGCTGTATATATGTGAAATATTCACACCATTCCCTGTTAGCAGTTCAGAAACTTAGCCATTGGTGTTAATAAACCATTATATTTTCAAAGGGCAAAACATTCCCCATTCAAGCCTCTGAATCAAAGCCCTCTAATTTAGTAGGATTAATGACATCATTTGGATGATATTCACACATCGTATGAAGGAAAAGTAACTTGATGTTAGAGGTCATCTGAAATAAATGATCCGTATAATATTTAAGAAAATAACAAAGAGAAATGTAACACTGGCTTTTTTTTTAGGTGATTATATAGTTCAAGGTTCAATAAAGTTTAGGAAATAAACTGGGTAACAGTGGTGGGTATTACACTTGATAATATTCTTTTCTTATGTAGTTGAGATATGTTATACATAAAGCATATTTCTGCTTCCTTTCTTTCAGACTGATATTCTGAAGCCAGAGTTAATAGCTTAGGCTTAAATCCTTTAAAAATGATTGTCACAGTCAAAAGTGGAAGATTTAAAAGTGCAAAATCTCTACATTAACAGAAAAAGATTAGGAAGAGCTAATATTTTCCAAAGCTGCAGGAATCCTGTAATTATATGATTTCATGTAAAAATCAAATGAGGGTATTCACACTGAAATTCTCAGACGTGAGTTTTTTGTCTTACTGTTTGCAGTGAATTATGCAGACTGTTAACCTGTTTGCAGTTGTACTTTTACTGATAAAGATGCTTCATTAAGGACTTGACTTAAAAAAAAAATTATTGGCATATAGTTGATTTACAATGTTATGTAAGTTTCTGCTGTACAGCAAAATGAATCGATTATACATACATACATACGTATTGGGGCTTCCCTGGTGTCTCAGTAAAGAATCCGCCTGCAGTGCAGGGTACCCAGGTTCGATCCCTGGGCTGGGAAGATCCCCTAGAGAAGGGAATGGCTACCCATTCCAATATTCTTGCCTGGAGAATTTCATGATGAGAGGAGCCTGGTGCACTACGGTCCATGGAGTCGGAGTCATACATGACTAACTAAACACACACACACACACACCTATATATGCTGCTGCTGCTGCTGCTAAGTCGCTTCAGTCATATCTGACTCTGTGCGACCCCATAGACGGCAGCCCACCAGGCTCTGCCGTCCCTGGGATTCTCCAGGCAAGAACACTGGAGTGGGTTTTCATTTCCTTCTCCAATGCATGAAAGGGAAAAGTGAAAGTGAAGCCGCTCAGTCCTGTCCGACTCTCAGCGACCCCATGGACTGCAGCCTACCAGGCTCCTCCATCCATGGGATTCTCTAGGCAAGAGTACTGGAGTGGGGTGCCATTGCCTTCTCCGTATATATATGTATGTGTTTTAAAAATATTTTTTATATCTTTTCCCTTTTAGGTCATTACAGAGTATTGAGTAGAGTTCCCTGTGCTGTACAGCAGGCCCTTATTATGTATCTATTTTATAAAGAGTAGTATGCATATGTCAATTCCAACCTCCCAGTTTATCCCTCCCCTGCATTTCCGCCTGGTAACTGAGTTTGATTTTTACATCTATGACTATTTCTGTTTTGTAAATAAGCTCATTTATATTATTTTTTTTAGATTCCACATATAAGTGATATCATATAATATTTGTCTTTGATTTACTTCATTCAGTATGACAATTTCTTGGTCTATCTATGTTGCTGCAAATGGCACTATTTCATTTGTTTCCATGGCTGAGTAATAGTTCATTGTATGTATGTACCACATCTTATTTACCCATTCCTCTGTCGATGTACATTTAGGTTGCTTCGATGTCCTGGCTATTGTAAATGGAGAACAGTGTGGAGGTTCCTTAAAAAATTGAAAATAGAGCTACCATATGATCCAGCAACTTTTGATCCTGGACATATATCCAAAGGAAACCATCATTTGAAAAGATACAAGCACCCAATGTTCATTGTGGCACTATTTACAAAGACTTGACCTTTTTTTCCTTTCTTTTTCACTGAGTAGAGAGTTTCCATATGTGCAGAACGTGCATATGTGATGAAAATTAAGATGTTTTTGAGACTCTATAAAATGAGTTATAACACTGAGAAGTTTCACTATTTGGAATACACTGCTGCTGCTGCTGCTGCTGCTGCTAAGTCACTTCAGTCGTGTCTGACTCTGTGCTACCCCATGAACAGCAGCCCACCGGGCTCCTCTGTCCACAGGATTCTCCAGGCAAGAACACTGGAGTGGGTTGCCATTTCCTTCTCCATTGGAATATACTATGTACATACTAAGGGCTTCCCTGGGGCTCAGTTGGTAAAGAATCTGCCTGCAATGCAGGAGACACGGGTTTGATCCCTGGGTTGGAAAGATCTTTTGGAGAAGGAAATGGCAACCCACTCCAGCATTCTTGCCTAGAAAGTCTCATGGACAGAGGAGCCTGTAAGTCTATGGTCCATGGGGTTTCAAGAGTCAGACATGGCTTAGTGACTAAACCACCACAATATATTCAGAAACCCAGGAAAGATCTTTCTGAAGGAAACCTGACCTGTGAAGTTGTTCTAAGTGATCCATCTCACTGTGGGGCAAAACTGTAGTGGAAATAAAATTGGTTAGCCAAGACAAGTGTGAATCATACAGACTTGGTTGGAGGCAGGAGAAAAGAAGGAGAAGGTGTTTATGTCTCCTTCCCAGCATAAGGATTATTAGCATCTATTTTTATGTTCAGAACTGCCTCAATATGTATGATAAATTATATGGCCACCAAAGGTTCAGAGAGTGTTACTTTCTGGAATATAACGTGGGGGCTAGAATATACCAGAACTTCCTTTGCCCCCTCAGGTAGGTACCAGGGCTGTAAGAACGTTCACCGTGCCCCAGTTGTGGTTGATCCTGATGTTATTGTTCTGTATTCCCAAGGTGTTCAGTAACCTGATCTTGTCTTCACCTTGTGAACTTGTCTTCAGAGTCAGCAAAGAAAGAATAGGAAACATACCAAGGAGCCTGTTGGTGTCAGGGAGAGGAGCAGTAAAGATGGAGTTGGTGGTGGTCTTGGCATGGACCTGGGGTTGAGTTATAGAAAAGCCTGTGGGCTCTTCCAATGGTGTCCTGTTGAATTACCTTGTCATGATCATAGTACTGGAGTTGGGAGTGGTCTAAGAAGTTAATCTAATTTCTCCTTTGGCCTCCAGGAGACCTCAGTTCAGTTCAGTTCACTCACTCAGTCGTGTCCGACTCTTCGCGACCCCTGGACTGCAGCACGCCAGGCTTCCCTGTCCATCTCCAACTCCCAAAGCTTACTCAAACTCATGTCCATTGAGTCGGTGATGCCATCCAACCATCTCATCCTCTGTCATCCCTTTCTCCTCCCACCTTCAATCTTTCCCAGCATCAGGGTCTTTACCAATGAGTCAGCTCTTCACATCAGGGGGCCAAGGTATTGGAGTTTCAGTTTCAGCATCAGTCCTTCCAATGAATATTCAAGAGTGGTTTCCTTTTGGATGGACTGGCTGGATCTCCTGGCAGGCCAAGTGACTCTCAAGAGTCTTCTCCAACACCATAGTTTAAAAGCATCAGTTCTTTGGTGCTCAGCTTTCTTTATAGTCCAACTCTCACATCCATACATGACTACTGGAAAAACCATAGTTTTGACTAGATGGACTTTTGCTGGCAAAGTAATGTCTCTGTTTTTTAATATGCTGTCCAGTAGACCTATGCTGACATTTTAATAGCCTGTGGAATCTTCTTGTAGTGTGTTATGGCACCAAGTTACCCCCAGGCATATTCAAAAACTGATTTATTTGGAGAGCTAAACCAGCCTAGGAAATGACTTTTTCAAGGAAATTAGTGGAGCAGGTTATTAAAATGGAAGTATTGGCTAAAATCCACCGCTCATAAATAATATACAGTCAGCACTCTGTATTTGCATGCCTTCCATCTGTTTGTTGTGGTTCAGTCACTCAGTTGTGTCCGACTCTTTGTGACTCTGTGGACTGCAGCATGCCAGGCTTCCTTGTCCTTCACCATCTCCAAGAGCTTGCTCAAACTCATGTCCACTGAGTCAGTGATGCCATCAAACCATCACATCCTCTGTCATCCCCTTCTCCTCCTGCCTTCAATCTTTCCCAGCATCAGGGTCTTCTCCAGTGAATTGGCTCTTCGAATCAGTTGGCCCAAGTATTAAAACTTCAGCTTCAGCATCAGTCCTTCCAACGAATATTCAGGATTGATTTCCTTTAGGATTGACTGGTTTGATCTCCTTGCAGTCCAAGGGATTCTCAAGAGTCTTCTCCAATACCACAGTTCAAAAGCATCAGTTCTTCTGCGTTCAGCCTTTCTCATGGTCCAACTTTCACATCCATACATGGCTACTTCCATCCATGGATTCAACCAATTGTGGATCAAAAGTGTTTGGAAAAAATTCCAGGAAGTTCCTCAAATCAAAACCCGAATTTGCCATACTTGGCAACTAAGTACACAGTATTTATTTACAACTATATGCATAGCATTTACATTGTATTTAGGTATTAAAAGTAATCTACATTAAGAAAAAGTAATGATTACTTTTGATGATGAAAAAGTAATGATGATCACGAGATGATTTAAGGAAGTTTTTGATATGCAAATATGATCCCATTTCACATTAGGGACTTGAGCATCAGTGGATTATGTTATCCAGGGGAGGTTCTGGAATCAATGTACCTCAAATGACAAGGGAGGAGGGAAGACTGTGCATGTGTGTGTGTGTTTGTGTTGTGTTGTGTGTGTGTGTGTATGTACATACACATATATGTATTTCCATATATATAATTCCAAAGTGAGGGTGAAGAACAGGTTGGATATGGATAAAACCCAGTCTCATTAATCCTGTATAACCTTGCCACATTAAGGTTATAACAGACAGACTTTGGAGATTAGGTGAGAGGATTTTTAATCCTATCTGTCCATGTGGTGCAAATCATCTCCAGTATTGGGGGAGAGCTATGGTTGTCTCTTACCTAATGTCCAGGGAGCTTGACTTTAATGGGACCATTTGGACAGTTTAATACATGGCCCCTGAGGTTTGGTAGGTAGTGTGAACTGATGTTGGACTCAAATTTGGAAATCTATAGGATGAGTGACCGACTGCCCAGCTGCTGTGATGATGGACCACAGGCGAATTTCCTGCACCCCTGGGATCATCCTGCACTCAGAGTTTGTAGTAGCACAGGGTTCATGAACATTTCTTATGGAACAGACTTTCTCAAGAGAGAAAAACCAGAGTAGGGTTGTCTCAGTTTCTCTCAGGATTCCATCTAGAGGACCACAACTTACTCAACAAAAAGATGCAAGAGGCATGCCGCTTGAAAACTATCGCCTGCAGGAAAAGGCTCCAGTAACCAGTTGGAGTAGAGACTCATTTGCCCAGGTTGAAGAAACTGCAGGTTCAAAATTCCTGTTGAGAGAGGGAAACGGTGTCTGAAAAACCCTCAAAAATACTCAAAAGGAAGAAAGTTGACCTTAAACAAATGTCAAGTCCAGAGGGCCCCGTGGTCCTGTTGTAGGATAGTAGCATCTGGGAAGAACTCCCCTAGCTCCTTTCCTCTTCTCTGCTTGCTCCAACCCTGGAGGGCTACCAGATGGGGTAGAGGAATGGAAGGTCTAGATGGGGAAAGAGAACATGTTCCCACTGCATCTCCTCCTCTAACTGCAGCCTTCCTTTCTGCAGTGGACCACATTTGGGGGTCATAAAACATTCTTCAAAGTTTGAAGTAAGATGGAAGCTTTACCTATTACATATCATTCAGTTCATTTCAGTCGCTCAGTCGTGTCTGACTCTTTGCGACCCCATGAACTGCAGCACGCCAGGCCTCTCTGTCCATCACCAACTCCCGGAGTCTACCCAAACCCATGTTCATCGAGTCGGTGATGCCATCCAACCATCTCATCCTCTGTCGTCCCCTTCTCCTCCCGCCCCCAATCCTACCCAGCATTAGGGTCTTTTCCAATGAGTCAACTCTTCGCATGAGGTGGCCGAAGTATTGGAGTTTCAGGTTCAACATCAGACCTTCCAATGAACACCCAGGATTGATCTCTTTTAGGATGGATTGATTGGATCTCCTTGCAGTCCAAGGGACTCTCAAGAGTCTTCTCCAACACCACAGTTCAAAAGCATCAATTCTGCGGCACTCAGCTTTCTTCACCGTCCAACTCTCACATCCATACATGACCACTGGAAAAAACATAGCCTTGACTAGACGGACTTTTGTTGCCAAAGTAATGTCTCTGCTTTTAAATATTGCATATCATTAGGCATTTTAAATCTGAAATTGACTTTGTGCTATGTGACTTGAAACACACACTGTTCATGTTATGTAAAAGGGGCTAGAAAAATAAAGGAGCTGATCAAATTTTCTTCTAGGGTGGTGGGAAGAAATAGATCCATAGGGCACATTTAAAAGGACAGTAAAGAATAAAAATGAAGTTCTTTTCTGATGATATCCTATGATTTCTTCTATTTCCATATAATGTTTATACTGTTTTCACAAGTTGCAACCTTTGATTTTAAATAAATATATGTAGATTGTCTTTTTGTTTTTCTAACAGTACTTAAAATATATCTGGTCAGCTCATGATTTATTAGTGTCACCTTTAACTTTGTTTACTTTGTTGTTGTTTTTCTTATGAAACAGTTCAAGAATTGAAAACACATTTTCAAATTGACACTATTATTAATCAGTCGTTCCTGTGTTGCTGTTTTTAGTTTTGTAATTTTACATTACTTCTAATGATCTACTATTGTTTTTTTAAGCTGAAATAGACCTTCCTGTAGTTGTCAACAAATAAATCATATAATTGTCACACACTCCAGCACAAATTTTATTTGTTAGTTTTAACATCTTTATATCAAGTTTCTGCTGCTTGGATGGATGGCATTAAAAAGGCACAGACATTCAGATAGGAATAAATCTTGTCAGGGTAGCATTTTGTAAGGGTTATTGTTGACCTGATGACTGAATTTAATCAAATTTAACTGAAATTTGTGTTTTCCCAATTCAGATATCCGACTTTAGTGACATATTTGCAGGAATTCCCTAGTTCCAGTTTTACAGCGGTAAGCAAAGGAGTAATTGAGAATAACTGAACATACAGATAGGAATGTGGAGTGTATTATAAACAACAGACAGCAAACAGATGACATGGGTCTGGGGTTATTGTCTAATCTCATCTCAGTGTGAATTAGTGAAGGTAAAAGAGTGAAAAGATTTCTCCATAATCTCTGGAATTTTCCTTTTTTTCCCCTAAAATCATACCAAGATTATAATTTAATACACAACCAAAATACAAAACACCACAGTAAATTGGCAGCAATAAAATGTGGTATTTCATTTGCACTACACTGAAACATTGACATACCAAGGAAAAAAAACACCCAGAGCAAAATGAAATAACACAAGAGACTGGTAAGGACTAAGCATATATGAAGATGACAGAAGTGAACAGTAACAGAAGAAAAGGCAATTTCTTTGTAACATAATACTGCCAAAGAATAAAAATGTAACATTTGTACAGTTTTAGGAAATACATCCACATTAACACTCATAGGTAAGATTGATGAAATCCTGTCTATATAATAGAGGAAAATCTATTTTGTTTGGACTCAAAACTATAAATTTTGGGTATTCTTATCTTCACAGTTTCATTGGAATTATTTCAACAAATTCAGTTCAGTTCAGTTCAGTCTCTCAGTCCTGTCTGGCTCTTTGCGACCCCATGGACTGCAGCACGCCAGGCCTCCCTGTCCATCACCAACTCCAGGAGTTTGCTCAAACTCATGTCCATTGAGGGTGATGCCATCCAACCATCTCATCCTCTGTCATCCCCTTCTCTTGCCTTCAATCTTTCCCAGCATCAGGGTCTTGTCAAATGAGTCAGTTCTTGGCATCAGGACGCCAAAGTATTGGAGTTTCAGCTTCAACATCAGTCCTTCCAACGAACACTCAGGACTGATCTCCTTTAGGATGGACTGATTGGATCTCCTTTCTGTCCAAGGGACTCTCAAGAGTCTTTTCTAACACCCACAGTTCAAAAGCATCAATTTTTCGGCACTCAGCTTTCTTTATAGTCCAGCTCTCACATCCATACATGACTACTGAAAAAACCAAAGCTTTGACTAGATAGACTTTTGTTGGCAAAGTAATATCTCTGCTTTTTAATATGCTGTCTAGGCTGGTCATAACTTTCTTGCGAAGGAGTAAGTGTCTTTTAATTTCATGGCTGCAGTCACCATCTGCAGTGATTTTGGAGGCCCCCAAAATAAAGTCCTTAGGAATAGTAACCCCTAATATTTCAAATAGAAAAAACAGAGGCATATGGATACACCTCAGCATACACATTTAGTTGTTATCTGTTCAAAAATGACAATTAAAAGAATCAACTTAAAACACTCTTCAATATCAGAATATTTTTTCAGTGTTTGAATGACAGTCATACAAATTAGCTATCATTACAATTCTTCTTTTAATGATGTATATTTCAGACATTCTAATTATGTTACAATCTCTAACATATTTTCTTCTTTATGAATTTAAGAACAGTAATAGGTAAAATTCCATTAGCAAGTTTTATCATTTCAAAAGTTTTACATATTCAAATTTTGATTGTCATTGCCAAACTGCTACACAAAATAACATACACTAATTATACTTCTAAGAAATTTTCATTATTTACATTATAGGCAACTGAGAATACTCTAGATGTTGGTTACTGATTATAATATACAAATTTAACTACTTCCCAGAAAATTTTCAAAAGCTCTCAGAAAAATAAAATACTCATAATTGTAGAAATTCTGTTCTCAAACAGAGGTATATATGGAAACATTAAAAAAATACATAGCCACTTAAACATTTAATATAAAAATTAACATTCATTTAGATATAAATGAAGCAGACTTCTACATATTTAAGCTTACAACTGAAATTCTATTTCCATTTTTTCAAAAAAAGTAAAGAAATGAACTAATAGATGATTAAAAAGAAAATTATCATATCTATAACCCTAAAACTAATTTTACGTATGTATGTGTATATACATTTACAATATGTGTATATATGCATATAAATTTGCAAGCAGTAGGTTTATATAGTATAGCAAAGTAACCATTACTTTATGTTAACTATGAAAATAGCTGTGATTTAAATGGCTATTCCCTTTAATGTCTTCCTTTCTCCCTAAAGATAAAAATAAAATTCTTTGGGCATTTTTCTTTGTTAAAAGTATACAGTCTAATTTTTTGTTATGAGAATCTAACAATCTGAAGACATGGAGACAATCTGTGTATCCCTATGCCCCCAAACACACTGCATAAACACCAGTTGTGATGATAGACCCAAGATGGTGGAGTAGAAGGTCGTACACTCATCTTCTCTTGTGAGAACTCCTAAATTACAACTTGCTGCTGAACAAACATTGACAGGAGAATGTTGGATCCCACCAAAAAAAGATACCCTACATCCAAGGGCAAAGGAGAAGCCCCAGGAAGATGGTAGGAGGGGAAGAATCACGTTTAGAATCAAACCTCATACCTGCCAGAGATGCTCAGAAGGCTTAAAAAAAACCTTGTGCTCACCAAGGGACCCCACAGAGTCTGAGCCAGAACCTGCCTTTGAGTGTTTGAGTGTCTTCTGCGGAGTTATGGATCAGCACTGGCCTGCTGCAGGGGCAGGGGCTCTGGGTGCAGCAGACCTGGGTATGGCATAAGCCCTTTTGGACGAGGTTGCCATTAACCCCACAATAGAGGTGCCAGAACTTACACAGGACTGAGGAAACAGACTCTTGGAGGACACAAACAAAACCTTGTGCACACCAGGACCCAGGAGAAAGGAGCAGTGACCCCACAAGAGACTGACCCAGACTTGCCCGTAAGTGTCCAGGAGTCTCTGGCAGAGGCGTGAGTCGGTGGTGGCCTGCTGCAGGGTCGGGGTCACTGAGTGCAGCAGTGGATTTTTTTTTTTATTGGTGATTCTTCTATGACTCTTCTTTAGGGTTGTTTTGTTATTTTTATTTTTAAAATTTTAAATTCAATTTTTATTTTATTTTGGAATATAGTTGATTTACAATGTTGTGTTAGTTTCAGTTATGCAGCAAAGTGATTCAGATATACATATACCCAATCTTTTTCAGATTCTTTTTCTGTCTAGGTTGGGATTAACATATGCTTACTGTCATATATAAACTAGATAATCAGCAAGGACCTTCTGTCTAGCTCAGGGAACTCTAGTCAATGTTCTGTTATTCTTGAGATCTGCTTGGTCTTGTGTCAGCCACTTGCAGCCTTGTGAAGGTTCATGCCATCACCAGGGTCAAAGAAGCTGGTCCAACCCAGCAGTCACCCTCCCCATAGACCAAGGAACCACCAGACTGGATGCCAACCAGCAGGGAGAGACCCTGGCATCCAGGGAACTAACTGGCTGATAAGACTCTGCAAAGACTCTGGTTTCCTCAGTCACTGCCTTGAAATAATGGAACCGGAGTTTGGAGGATGGAAGTGGGATGGGAGGGCAAGTGGATGCTATGTCTGAAGACAGAAGAGTTTCAGGGGCTTCTCTGGGAGTTGATCGCAAAGGCCAAGTAATGAACTGCCTAGAACATACCCCTTAATGGATCATCTTTCCTGCCTCGTCACCTTTCCTTTGCTATTACTTTCCTGGACTTTCTTCTTCCCTTGGGAGTCTCCCTTAAAAATCCTTCTTTATTGGATGCATTATTTATTCAGCAAATATATCTTGATGGTGCTAGTACAGTTCCTTGTGGGCTGTACTAAGAAGTATTTAGTGACTAAGCAACAACAACAATCTGGGTGTGTGACATGAGGAAACGGATGGGTCATGTATGAAAATGAGGAAGTTGGCAGGGGTGAGGGGTCATGGGAGGATAACCAGTTTTGTGGGATAAATAGCAACATTTCAAAACTTTCATGGACTCAAAGGCACATCACTAATTCACCTCTTGAAAATCTCCTTTTCAGGAATTTCCCTGGTGGTTCAGCAGTGATCCCGTTTCAGCTAAACAAACTGTTTTAATAATATATATATATTTTTCTTTATACACACTGGATCATAGTCAACTGTGTAAAGATAGTGATTTAAAAAAACTCTCTGTTTTTAATTTTGTGACTCTTTGCCAACTTTTCTTCCTCACCTATTAAGGAGTTCTGCTCTCAGTATCTTTGGCTCATTCAATATAAATAATATATTTTAGTTAACTTTTTGCACTTGTGCACAAAACTTTATCTTTTGTCACCCCAATTGTATGTCCTCTAGAACCCACACTTATTTTTCAGTACATAGCCACCAACTATACTTAGACTTACATTTTTCATTCTAAATGGCCGTTTTCCTCCCTTCAATAGAAAAGAAGTACAAAGAAAGGGACAAAGTTCTTTAGTGTAAGCAATTTGATGATGTTTCCAGAGGAACTAAGGGGATAATTCAGGATAAAAATTCTTCTGGAAAATACACAGTTTCAATTTTTTTAAAATATTAGTTGTCAAGGAAATTTCATAAACCATTGGTTAATATTTGAAGACAAATATGGAATTAGACAGGCTTTCCTGGTAGCTCAGGCAGTAAAGACGCTGCCTGCAATGCAAGAGACCCAGGTTTGATCCCTGGGTTGGAAAGGTCGTCTGGAGAAGGGCATGGCAACCCACTCCAGTATTCTTGCCTGAAGAATTCCATGGACAGAGGAGCCTGGTGGGCTGGAGTCCGTAGGGTTGCAAAGAATTGGACACGACTGAAGTGACTTAGCATGAACATGAGCACATGGAATTACACAGAAGTATTTTCCCCGGAAATATCCCAGCTGTTCCCAATACAACCTCAGAGTCGTACTTTCATTCAGGGTCTGGACTGAACAACAGTCATTTTAGGACAATGTTCCCCCATGACAAGATATCTGTGGCTGGGAAAGTCAAGAGAGAAATTTAGACCAGTTTTATTGTACTAGTTCAGTAATTTTCAGTACTAGTTTAGTAATCACACTGGAAGATAACAGCAAAATATTTCTAATTCAGAATTCCTCAGTAGATGATCACTTGGAATTTAATATAAGAATTTCCTCTGGACCCCACTACATTTTCACAAATCTGTATTTTTCTGGCTTTCTGCAGCTATCCCTTTCTGAACCTGGTGGTCTTGATGAGTACACATTTTAGAATCAAAAAACACATCAGAACTTTACTGAGGTTGATGAGGCTTATATCTAAGAAGGAAGATAAGCACTTTGTTGAACATTCACTATTCCCTGACCCTCAACTCTCTTTCCCATTTTTAGATGGAAAAGCAGAATGGCAATAGCTTTTGGTAGGTGGAATATCACTGCTCCCCATCAATGTAAGCTTGGTGTTTGGAACAAGGAAGCGAGATCTTTGGTTTCAGGTTGGTTCATATCTTGAGTTTGAGACTGGATTCCCTGTTTCCCTGGGGGCTATTGTGGAACTTAATTAATCTGTAATTTGTAATATGCTTTGAAGAATAAAAGGACTTCATAGAAATAATATTGTTTTAACTACAACTTCTGTGTTTGTAAGCAAACTATTAACACTATTGAGGCTGTTTACACATCAAAAATAAAATGAAAAATTGGCCATGTTCCAGTTGATTTAATAAATGTAGATAGCTAAAAGATATACTTCATTACAGAAAATGGACTTTTTTTTTTTTTTCTGGAGAAAGAGGTACTCTTTTTTAAAGTAAAGTATTTATTTATTTTTAGCTGCATCAGGTCTCAGTGGTAGCACGCAGGCTCTTCTTTGCTGTACACACACTCCAGAGCAGGCTCAGTAGTTGCATCTCCTGGGCTTAGTTGCCCCGAGGCATGTGGGATATTAGTTCCCCAACCAGTGATAGAACCCGCATCCCCTGCATTGAAAGTCAGATTCTTAACCCCTGGACCACTTGGGAAGTCCTAAAGAGGTACTCTTGAACAAACTAATTTCCCTGTCTGTTCAAATGAACTGAACAACTGTTAAATGTTCACTTTTATTTGGTAGATGCAGTTCTACAAGGATAGTGAGTGGTTTTAGTCATTTGTTTTTAAAAGAAAGTAGGTACTTCTACTGATAATGCTAAGTGTTGGCAAGGATAAGGGTTACCTGGCAACAAGTAGCAGGCTCCATTAAACTCGAAATTTAGATAAATCGGCATAATGTTTTGGTGTATGCACATGCCATGCAGCAGTGTAATGGAGAAATAAATTGTAGCATATTCTAGGGTCAAAAAGAGTCTGACATGACTTAGCAATTAAACAACAATGAATATTCCTATAATACAGTGTTATATAGCAATGCAGATAAACAAACTGCTATTATTTGCAACCATGGGGATGAATTACAGAAACACAATATTGAAAGAAGGCAACAGTCACAAAAACTGCATACTGGATTATCCCACTTATATGAAATTTAAACAGAGACAAAACAAAACCCTGGGGTTATGTCAGCTTAGTGGTTACTCTCAGAAGGGAAGTGGTTACTCTGGGAAGAGGCGGGAGGAGGTAGGAGGAGGCCATGGGGTGCTGGGTGCAGTTACATGTGTGTCTTCATTTTGTGAAAATTTATTGAAGTGTTATAATTATGGCTCCTGAACTCTTCTATATGTATGTTATGAAAGTGTCAGTAGCTCAGTCATGCCTGACTCTTTGCGACCCCATGGACTGTAGGTCATCAGGCTCCTTTGTCCATGGAATTCTCCAGGCAAGAATACTGGAGTGGGTTGCCATTTCCTTCTCCAAATATTCATGTAGTTGTGTATTTATTGCTATATATGAATATTCTATGAAATTAAGATATCTATTTAAGCTTAAAGTTATGGTTAATATCATTATTTGTTCCTAAATGTACTTTGAATGCATAAAAACTAATAATTAACTTTATTCGTTCACATACCAAGTCCTTTCTCATGGGGACTGCATGAAGCAATGATTATCAGATTTGATCACAAATATTAAGTGAATTTTGGAGAAGGAAATGGCAACCCACTCTAGTATTCTTGCCTGGAGAACCCCGTGGACAGAGGAGCCTGGTGGGCTGCTGTCCATGGGGTCCCACAGAGTTGGACACGACTGAAGCGACTTAGCATGCACACATGCATTGCAGAAGGAAATGGAAACCCACTCCAGTATTCTTGCCTGGAGAATCCCAGGGACAGAGGAGCCTGGTGGGCTGCAGTCTATGGGGTCCCACAGAGTCAGACATGACTGAAGCAACTTAGCAGCAGCAGCAAGCAACATTAAGTGAATTCTGTTTTTAAAAAATTACTTGGGTAAGAGTAATATAAGTGGATTAAGGATGAGTTCAAAGCAAATAATTATTTAAAAAGAGGGAGAAAATACCAACATTCATTTAAAATTGAAAATCTTCCAAATAATGACTTCTACTGATGAAAAGGTACAGCCTTTATCATAAACACAGGGAACTGACTAGTGATTTTTAAAATTGACTTTACTAGTAAAATACATCTATACACACATGCACAAAATCTACACAAAATAAATATATGCAAATATATATATATATATATATGTATAAGTCCACAATGAAAGACAATGTTTTACTTTTTGAAAAAGTAATTATGATTAAGATAGGAGGGTTTTTGATTTGCATTAGGAACTCAGAGCTCCTTGATGAAAGTGAAAGAGGAAAGTGAAAAAGTTGGCTTAAGGCTCAACATTCAGAAAACTAAGATCATGGCATCCGGTCCCATTATTTCATGGCAAATAGATGGGGAAACAGTGGAAACAGTGGCTGACTTTATTTTTTGGGGCTCCAGGATCACTGCAGATGGTGACTGCAGCCATGAAATTAAAAGATGCTTACTCCTGGGAAGGAAAGTTATGACCAACCTAGACAGTATATTAAAAAGCAAAGACATTACTTTGTCAACAAAGGTCCGTCTAGTCAAGGCTACGGTTTTTCCAGCAGTCATGTATGGATGTGAGAGTTGGACGGTGAAGAAAGCTAAGCACCGAAGTATTGATGCTTTTGAACTGTGGTGTTGGGGAAGACTCTCGAGAGTCCCTTGGACTGCAAGGAGATCCAACCAGTCCATGCTAAAGGAGATCAGTCCTGGGTGTTCATTGGAAGGACTGATGTTGAAGCTGAAACTCCAGTTCTTTGGCCATCTGATGCGAAGAGCTGACTCATTTGAAAAGACCCTGATGCTGGGAAAGATTGAGGGCAGGCGTAGAAGGGGACAACAAAGGATGAGATGGTTGGATGGCATCACCAACTCAATGGAAATGAGTTTGGGTAGACTCCAGGAGTTGGTGATGGACAGGGAGGCCTGGTGTGCTGCAGTCCATGGGGCTACAAAGAGTCAGACATGATTGAGTGACTAAACTGAACTGAACCAAAGGACGCGCTTTGGTGCTTTTCTTAAAATAAGGTAGCAGTTGTCTTCCCTTCTCCCCCTTGGCAAACACAAGTCTGTTCTCTATGTCTGAGTCTTTTCTGTTTTGTAAATAAGTTCATTTGTGCCATATTTTATATTCCCCACACAAGTGGTATTGTATGATATTTGTCTTTCTCTTTCTGACTCATCTCACTTATTATGATAATCTCTAGTTGCATCCATGTTGCTACAATTGGCATTATTTTGTTCTCTTTATGGCTGAGTAGTATTCCACTGTATATTTGTACCATACCTCCTTTATCCATTTCTCTGTCAATGGACATTTAGGTTGTTTCCATGTTTTGGCTACTGTGAACAGTGGTGCTATACACACAGGAGTGCGCGTATCTCAGAAACCTGCTTTTCAATGTAAGATTTTCTCACATTAGCCAATGCTGTTCCTATCTCCCCACTATAAGCTTCAGGTACTCATTGCCTGTACATAAGGACTGTGTCACATACTGCTGTCTACATCAACTAGACAAGAATGTTGCTTCTACAGCAGGTATGTATCAGTCAGGATTAGCTTCATAATGCTGCAACAACAAACATCTCCCAAAAGTTAATGGCCTAAACCACAAAGATTCATTTCTCATTTACATTATATGTTCAGTGTAGATAGGCAAGGGGGCTGTGATCATTCTCTCAGAGACTCAGGGTGTCTAAGCAGTTACCACCTTGAATCACAGACCACTGTGGCACAGGGAAGAGAGAACTTGAGTCTTGTATCAACAAGTCAGTGTTCTGTCCTGAAAGTGGTCCATGTCATTTCTGCTCTCTACTCATTGACCAAAATCACATGTCCTCATCCAATGGCCTGGGAGTCAGAAAGTACAATTCTCTCCTGAGCCTAGGAGATTAATCACTTTGATGAACAGCACCAATAGCCACCACAACATTCTGAATAAATATTTGGTAACAGATTCACTTTCTTTCCTCAGAAAGGGCTCATGGATTTTTCTCACTTTCAGTTGGCTTCTCTTTTATTTTCCTTCTTGAGGACCTAGAGATAAAATGGGCCGATCACATAGAATTAAGAATGCATTTTACTTTTCAATCTGTTCAACTTTATTTTCCTTGCATTATTTATTCCACTCTGGGGACTTGTGACTTGTTAGTTCCCACCTAGCTTTGACGGTACTCTGAAAACCCGAGACTGAACCTTATAGGGCTCCTGACCAACATGGGAAAAAGCATTTTCTTGGCTTTCTTTCTGGGGCCTGTCTTGTGTCACACTTTTTTCCCTTGCAGATATTCTTACATTAGTATTACCAGATTCCTGAGCTTTCCTGCGAGAGCCCCACATTCTTCCCCACCTTCTCTCCTGAACTTTCAACTCCAGAATCTCTTAGGCCTTGTAAAGGGATTTGTGTTGAGAAAAATCACAGAGTCTGTTCAGAGTCAGTTCTCTCTCTCAGTAAAATAAGGTAAGTTTCATAAAAGATGGAGATTTGCTGGAAGATAATTCTAGCTGCTTCCTACATTGTATCTGTTCAGATTTAATGCCCATGTTGTATAGTTTTAGTAACCACCGTGGTTGTTCAGGCCAAAGCTGCAGTAATATGAGTTATCTACTTAGATTTTTAAAATAGTAGCTGTTAAGAACTGTACAAAACTAGCTTCTTCCGAGTGAAAAAGCTTTGTATTTTTAAAGAACAGACACATTGCTTATAATAAAACCCTTTAAAAACTTTGGTATGTGTTTAACAGGCTTCAACTTTCCCGTGATGAGATAGTTCAGGCTGAGGTAAAACAGACAGATATGTTTATCCAAACATGGGTATAGTCTTACTTCTAAGTCCTTCCCTTAAAGCCATCTATAGAGATACACACAGCTATAGAAATGTCTTTGTGATAGGGAAACACAATGGAAAATAAACCAGATCATGCCTTGCATTGAAAGCAAGTGATGTGATATATTGTAGGGCAGGCAATTTAAACATTTCTGTTAGGTCAAGCTCATTTTCTAGCCTAAGATCAGAATTCAAACATGGCTAAGCTAATATATGTGGATCTCTATACGAAACACATGTGAATAACATTATTTTTCTGGAGAGATTATGGGCAGGCCCTTTCTTGTAAATATAATTATCGGGGATTATGGTTCAATTCCTGGCACTGTTGGTGAGGCTTAGGAGCTTCCCAGGGAATGGCAGTTTTTGCTGTCTGTATGCCACAGCTCCATTTTGACCAAGAATGACAGTACATGAAGCAAGAAAGGCTGTTTCCCCCCCCCCCCCCGCCAGGTGTGAGATACTCCTGTAACAAGAGCAGCACGGAGGCTCCTTTCCAAAGAAGAAAAGGTGATAAAAAATGAGAAAAAATTCAAGTGACAAAAAATTGAATAGAACAGGCTTTTTATAAGTGTGTTGGTTTTGGTTCCACAAGGTGGCGGTAAATATGTTCTTAAGTAGCCATCTGCTCGAGCGAAGAATGAAGTCACTCAGTGGCTGAGTGGTTACTGTGTACGGGAATTGATGCTATTGAAACCAGAGGAAACACATTTAAAGCCTGGGTGAGTGTGGTTCATGAGAATCCCCCTCTGCAAACTGATGCCTTATCTCTCAGGAGGGTCATGAGGCAGAAGAAGAAAAGAGAAGCATGACTAGAGATAGTGAGATTCTGCCAGCTGCCAAGCTGGGGACCCCAGGGCTGGCTTTCTCTTTACGACTGTCTTGATGTTTTCTTTAAGTTAGATAATAAGCAACCTACCTGTTGGCTTCAAGGCTGAAAATACAGTCCATAACTGAATGATGAATTGGATGAAAAGAAATTCAGGAGAGCAAGTGGTCATAGAATGACCAAATGATACTAACATCAGTTCATTTAGATTTTTACTTAGAAAGATAAATTCATCTACAAGTCTCACATAGTTAAATTCAGACTTTTAAAGATGTCAGTGTTTTAGTCTGGATCGGTAGAATGAGAGTGATTGCTTTAAAGCCAGGCTTTCTGATGCTATTAATACTAGAATAAGAAAATGTAAATTTGGATCAGATATAGGAAGCTTCTAAACTTGGAAATTGAAGTCCCTTTTCTGTAGATTGCGCCAAAATAGATGATTCCATATGAATTATTTAGGACCCTCCTGATCCTGTGTCTGGATCAACATCTCTCCCCTAAGGGGAGCATCAGTCATTTGGCAGCATGCATTGGATTACTTCGCAAAACTGTCAAAAAAACATTTGATTGAACAACCACTATCCAATTCAGGTCCAGAAACTCAAGGATGAGAGAGGCATATTGTCTGCTTTCAAGGAAAGAAAGTCCCTTCTTCTTCATCTCTTTGTGAAAATTGGTTAGTAGCTTTGCTTATGACCTTTGTTTTCATATAAAACTTGAGAGCACAGTTGATGAGACAGACTGAGACTTACTGATATATATATTTATACCATATCTTCTTCTCCATTCATCTGCTGATAGACATTTATGTTGCTTCCATGTATTAGATATAGTAAACTGTGCTGCTATGAACACTGAGATGCGTGTATCTTTTTGAATTAAAGTTTTATCTGGATATACGCCCAGGAGTGGGATTGCTAGATCATATGGTAATTGTATTTTTAGTTTTTTGAGGAACCTCCATACTGTCTTCCATAGGGCTACACCAATTTACATTCACACCAATAGTGTAGGAGGGTTACCTTTTATGAGAAGTTTTTAATGCAAAAAAAATAAAGTTTAATGCCAGGCACAATTTTAAATGCTTTACCTACATCAGCACATTTAATCTTCATAATAGTCCCAGAGGAGCTCTTCATTGTCACCCCGACCTAATAGATGAACACGCAGGGAAACTGGACACACGTGAAGGTAGAGGAGGTTGTCCAATTCAGTGAGTTGCAGGGTTGAGGTTTGAACCCAGGCATCCTATGCCCAGAGATTGTGTTTGAAACCACGATCTCATCGTGCCTCTCAAGCTGCCAATGTTTTGGGCTGCCCAGGAGGAACATGATATAAAGTGAAATTCATTAAAAAAAAAAAAAAGATACACTGTTTGCTTTAAGTCTATCCAAGATGTTTGGGATTTGGTTCAGCAGTTAGGGAGGGAAAGTGGAATCCATCAAGGTACACATCAATGTACTGAAATCTTATCTCTGCTGGTTTCCTACCTCATATTTCATGTTGCACATAAAATACCTCTGACTTCTTTGTCCTCAGAAACTCTCACAAAGAGCACTTGATTTGAGGACGTCTAGTGATCAATCTTTGTACTGTAGTCTTATCACAAATGTTACAAAACTATTTTTATTGTGTTTCCGTTCGAGTAGCTATCAAGACAGTCCAGATCCACAGCTAATTCCCATTTCTATGAAACTTCCCCAGCATATGGTGGGTGTTTACGTCTAGACAGTCTGGCCATAAAACTAAACTTGAAGCTAAAGGGCTGTGAATCTGGATCACGGATTCAGTTCCATAAGCACCTCTTGTATTCTTTTTCTTATTTATAATTCTATTTCTTATTTCTTATTTGTAATTGTCAATTATGGTTAGTAATTATGAAATAATACATAATTGTCATAAATGAAACAATGTGAAGATATGTAAAGAAAAAGTTAATACTTCCCTAACACACACACACATGCACACATACACACAACTTTCTCTCTCATCTAGCATACAAAATAGTAACAGACATGTATTTATCTTTCACATCTTTCCTTATCCTTGTGAAATTATATACAAATATAGATACATATATTATTAAACACATTTGTGTGCATTTTAAAACAATTTAATAGACTTCCTTTTTTAGAGCAGTTTTAGGTTCACAGCAAAATTGATTAGAAGGTACAGAAATTTCCTATAACCCCCCTGCCTCCATATATGCATAACTTCCCCCATTATCAACATCCCCAGCTAGAGTGGTACCTTTGTTATAATTGATGAGCCTACATGCAATGTATTTTTTAATATATAGTTGCCAATATGAAGTTGCCAGTATTTGACCATTTTGACCTATAAAATTGGTAATTTCATATGGTTCAACATAATTTGTTGTTGTTGTTCAGTCACTCAGTTGTGTCTGCTTCTTTGTGACCCCATGGACTGCAGCACACCAGGCTTCCCGGTCCTTCACCATCATCCTGGAGCAACAAGGATGATGATGGTTGGTGGTGCCATTCAACCATCTCATCCTCTGTCGTTCCCTTCTTCTCCTGCCTTCAATCGTTCTCAGCATCAGGGTCTTTTCTAAAGAGTCAGATCTTTGCATCAGGTGGCCAAAGTACAGAGCTTCAGCTTCAGCATCAATCCTTCCAATGAATATTCAGGATTGATTTCCTTTAGTATTGACTGGTTTGATCTCCTTGCAGTCCAAGGGACTCTCAAGAGTCTTCTCCAACATCACAGTTCAAAAGCACCAATTCTTCGGTGCCCAGCCTTCTTTATGGTCCAACTCTCACATCCATACATGACCACTGGAAAAACCTATACATCTATTTTAAATAATTTAATAATTTAAATTAAATAATTTAAAATAATTTAAATTATTATTGCAATCTATATCAATGGACCTGATATTATGTTGAACTCTTTTTCCAGTATTCATGTACAGATGTGAGAATTCAGCATAAGAGCAAGTCCATTGATATAGATTGTAAGAATAATTTAATAAATGCATAGATGCACAAAATTCCATCATGGTTATTTAACTATTCTTTATAGAGAGTCAGTTGTTTCCATTTAGCACAGTTAGCACAATTATAGAACATTTTTATCACCTCAAAAATAAATTTCATGGTTTTTATCTATCACCAGCCTATCCCTCCTCCCTCTCCATCCACCCTCACCCAGCTCTAATAAACCACTAGTCTCAGTTCAGTTCAGTTCAGTCGCTCAGTTGTGTCCAACTCTTTTCAACCCCATGGACTGCAGCACACCAGACCTCCCTGTCCATCACCAACTCCCAGAGTTTACTCAAACTCATGTCCATTGAGTCGGTGATGCCATCCAACTATCTCATCCTCTGTTGTCCCCTTCTCCTCCCACCTTCAGTCTTTCCCAGCATCAGGGTCTTTTCAAATGAGTCAGTTCTTGGCATCAGGTGGCCAGAGTATTGGAGTTTCAGCTTTAGCATCAGTTCTTCCAATGAATATTCAGGACTGATTTCCTTTAGGATGGACTGGTTGAATCTCCTTGCAGTCCGAGGGACTCCCAAGAGTTTTCTCTGGCACCACAGTTCAAAAGCACCAATTCTTCGGCACTTAGCTGTCTTTATAGTCCAATTCTCATATCCATACATGACTACTGGGAAAACCATAGCTTTGAGTAGACGGACCTTTGTGCTCTCTTGTCTATCCAAGTTTGTCTCTACAGATTCCCCCATTCTGGACATTTATATTAATGAAATCATATAATATGTGTTTTTTTGTGATTGGTTTTTCAACTTAGCATAATATTTTCAAGGTTTATCTATGTTGTAATGTATATCAGTACTTTATTCCTTTCTATGCTAAATAATATTGCATCTTAAGTCTATACCTCATTTTATCTATCCATTTATCAGTAGATGAACCTTTGAGTTGTTCCCACCTTTGGACATTATAAACAATGTTGCTATAAACATTTATGTGCATATTTTTGTGTGAATGTTTGTTTTTTTCTTTGAGTATATATCTGGGAATGAAATTGCAGGGTTATATGGTAATTCTACTTTTAAGTTTTAAAGAATTGCTAGACTATTTTCTAAAATGCCATTTTATATTATCACCATCAGTGTATGAAGGTTCCAGTTCCTCCACATCTTTGCCAACCTTTGTTGTTACTGACTTTTTTATTCTAACCATCCAGTAGTGTGAAGTGATATCTAATTATGGTTTTGATTTGCATTTCCTTAAAGACTAATAATGTCAAGCATCTTTTTATGTGCTTCTTGGTCATTCATATATCTTTCTTGGAAGGACATGGATTAACCCTATCTTAACTGGGTTATTAGTCTTTTTATTATTGAGTTATAAGAGTTCTTTATATATTCTGGATACTGGTTCCTTATCAGTTACATACTGATAGGAGCTTTCCTTTTTACTGAAGTTATCTATGTGATATTCCCCACTTTCTTCACCTCACCCTGGTTGCTCTTGGATGATGTGGCCACAGACATAGAGAGAACCAGGAAGAAAGTACTCTCTGTGTAAAAGTGTAAAGTCTAATGTCTTCAGCTGACATTCAGGAGCCTGTGTACATATCTCCTCAGCCTGATAGATCCTAGACCAGTAAAGCCAGAACTGGTCTTTTTCAAAAACCACCTCATTGCATAGTGCTGCTTATTGAGTAGCAGATTAATGTCCAAACCTCTTAGCTAATTAGTGTGGAACACAAATCACCATTATGTAATAAGGCTTGACAATCAAATGAGAAGTCAAAGCAAATGTTTCAACTAAGTGTCTGCCTCTTAGAACCTTTGAGACAGCTGGATGGGCTGTTTTATGTCTTCTCCAGTATAGGGCCGATAACTTCATAGTATGACTAATACTTTCTATTTTGCACAATCAATTACTTCATGGAAAAATCCAAGAGTGCTTTATATATTAAGTTTATTTTCTCAAGTTCTAAATAGAGAATTAATCTTGAATGATTGGATTTCATTCCAGTATGAGATATTTGTGGATTTCTTTGAAAGGAAAAATCAGAATTAGTTAAAAGGAAGACAAGACCAAGAGGACTGATTACTGAGGTAACTGTTAAGTTGCAAATGGAGAAAATAACAATCTCTACCCCAAAACCCCTCCCAGTATTCCTTTGAAATCCTCTTAATAGATGGGCTATATCTAAATTGGCATCTGAAGCTGTTACTCCAAGGACATTCCTTTGGATAGATGCCTAACATTTGTCCTTTTATGTAACAGTCTTTCGTTACAAGAATGTATTGTGTAATGGTAATTGGTAAATGATAAATTTGGTTGTAATCACCAGCTGTCCAGAAACTGAGATATTCAGTCTGTGGCAATATGAATATTTGTTTTTAATTTGTTTATCTTCGTGATTTTTTTAAAATTGTAAATTCTCTTTATTATTTTCAAACTATTTCATCTTCTCCTTGAGGCAAAAAAAAAAAAAAAAGGAAAATAGTTCTTCAGGACAAGTGTTTAAATATACAAGTTTTTAATCTAATCCAAAAAGTACTAAGTCAAGATTAGCTGATTATGGGGCTCCATACATAGAGTAATTCAGTTTATTTTATGCACATTCAGTTATTAACTGGAAATATCTAAAATAATGACAATATGCAAATATTGTGTTTTTAACATCATTCAAAAGTTACTAAGGGAATATAAAAATTCTTAAAAAGGAGAAGTATATTTTGTATTATTTAAGCACAAATTTGGACTTTGAAACATATTCTATTGATTATTCAAATTATCAAATATGAATGTTGAAGTTAATTATTCAAATACATCTCGGTGATTTTAAAACCACCCACTCTAAAGAAGATTGACACACAGGAGAGTCTTTTTAAAAACTGAGATATAATTGAATTATAACATTGTGTAAGTTTAAGGCATACAATGTAATGATTTGATGCATTTATGTATTGCAGTATGAAGACCACTCTGGTGATAGCTAATACCTCTGTCATGACACATAGTTTTCATTTTCTTTTGTGGTAAGAACAGTTAAGACTAGTCCCTTAGTAACTGAAGTTTATAATACAGGATTGTTTTCTATAATCACCCTGCTGCACGTTAGGTCCCTAGAAGTTATTTATCTACTAGTTGCCAGTTTTTACCCTTAAACAACGTCTCCCTAATTCTCCCATCCCCAGCCCCTAGTAAACACAATTCTCTGTTTTTATGAGTTTGGCTTCTTTAGATGCCATATCTAAGTGAAATCACACCATATTTGTCTTTCTCAGTCTGACTTATCTCACTTAGTGTAACGCCCGCCAAGAGGGTCTTAAGTACTGAAGATCAAATACACTATGTGAAACTGAATTGCCAAATTAGAATTGGCTGGCCGTATGAAGGTGGTATTGACTATGGGAATGGAGATATTAGGGAATTAGAACCCAAAGCTACAAACAAGGTTCCTCTGGATGGTGGGCACGGACACTTGCACCCACCTGACTTTCTGTGCAGGCCATAGACTCACGTGTCCACTGATATTTCCACTTTGGCCAGGAAAGGGCACACATGTGAGAAGGAGACAGACCTGAGTCATCCTCCTGGGTTCATCCCTCACCAGCTGAATGATGCAGGACCAAGTTATCTGGTATCTCTGAGGCTCCATAGAGGTGAAAATCTAACTTATCTAGAAGGAATAAGTGGGAATACATCTATAAAGTGCCTACTCTAGTCCCTGGCTCAAGGCAAGCGTTCTCCACATGTTGCTTTCCTTTCCCTTCTTTCTTCATTTTCTGTTCTCTTTCCTTCCACCAAACTTGCGTCTCCACAATTTAGACCAGTTCATTTCAGCACTTAAACTCTCGGGAGTTCATGGCCAAGAAAGAGGAGGATGTCCTAATGTGGATACTCAGATCAATGTGAAAAGTAGAACTCCCTTCCAGTTATTACCAGCCTTTTAGCAAAATTAACTGCAATTCCCATCCCCCAATCCTTTTCTGTGCACATGCTCTTACCAGTTGTTATTATTATTTTTTTAAATAGTCATGCAATGACATATAGCATTATTTTAGTTTCAGGTATGCAACATAATGATTTGATATATGTATAGACTGCAAAATGATCACCACTGCAAGTTTAGCTAACGTTGATTACCACGGTTACAATTCTTTCTGTGATGAGAAATTTTAAGATCTACTCTTCAGTCAGTTCAGTTATTTAGTCGTGTCCGACTCTTTGCAACCCCATGGACTGCAGCATACCAGGCCTCCCTGTCCATTGCCAACCCCTGGAGTTTACTCAAACTCATGTCCATTGAGTTGGTGATGCCATCCAACCATCTCATCCTCTGTCATCCCTTTCTCCTCCCACCTTCAATCTTTCCCAGCATCCAGGTCTTTTCAAATGAATCAGCTCTTTGCATCAGGTGGCCAAAGTATTGGAGTTTCAGCTTCAGCGTCAGTCCTTCCAATGAATATTCAGGACTGATTTCCTTTAGGATGGACTGGTTGGATCTCCTTGCAGTCTAAGGGACTCTCAAGAGTCTTCTCCAACACCGCAGTTCAAAAGCATCAATACTTCGGCACTCAGCTTTCTTTACAGTCCACCTCTCACATCCATTCATGACTACTGGAAAAACCATCACTTTGACTAGATGGACCTTTGTTGGCAAACTAATGTCTCTGCTTTTTAATATGCTGTCTAGGTTGGTCATAACTTTTCTTCCAAGGAGCAAGCGTCTTTTAATTTCATGGCTGCAGTCACCATCTGCAGTGATTTTGGAGCCCCCCAAAATAAAGTCTGTCACTGTTTCCATTGTTTCCCCATCTATTTGCCATGAAGTGATTGAACCAGATGCCATGATCTTAGTTTTCTGAATGTTGAATTTTAAGCCAACTTTTTCACTCTCCTCTTCCACTTTTATCAAGAGGCTCCTTAGTTCTTCTTCACTTTCTGCCATAAGGGTGGTGTCATCTGTGTATCTGAGATTATTAATATTTCTCCTGGCAACCTTGATTCCAGCTTGTGCTTCATCTAGCCCAGTGTTTCTCATGATGTACTCTGCATATAAGTTAAATAAATAGGGTGACAATATACAGCCTTGATGTACTCCTTTCCTGATTTGGAACCAGTCTTTTGTTCCATGTCCAGTTTTAACTGTTGCTTCTTGATCTGCATATAGGTTTCTCAGGAAGCAGGTCAGGTGGTCCGGTATTCCCATCTCTTGAAGAATTTTCACAGTTTGTTGTGAGCCAAACAAGACTCTGGTATAGTCAGTAAAGCAGAAGTAGATGTTTTTCTGGAACTCTCTTGTTTTTTTTGATGATCCAGCTGATGTTGGCAATTTGATCTCTGGTTCCTCTGCCTTTTCTAAAACCAGCTTGAACATCACAGTTCACATACTGTTGAAGCCTGGCTTGGAGAATTTTGAGCAATACTTTGCTAGTGTGTGAGATGAGTGCAATAATGCAGTAGTTTGAACATTCTTTGGGATTGGAATGAAAACTGACCTTTTCCAGTCCTGTGGCCACTGCTGAGTTTTCCAAATTTGCTGACATATTGAGTGCAGCACTTTCACAGCATCATCTTTTAGGATTTGAAATAGCTCAGCTGAAATTCCATCACCTCCACTAGCTTTGTTTGTAGTGATGCTTCCTAAGGCCCACTTGACTTCACACTCCAGGATGTCTGGCTCTAGGTGAGTGATCATACCATCATGATTATCTGGGTTGTGAAGATCTTTTTTGTATAGTTCTTCTGTGTAGGATACACCTCCTCTTAATATCTTCTGCTTCTGTCAGTTCCATACTATTTCTGTTCTTTATTGAGCACATCTTTGCATGAAATGTTCCCTTGGTATCTCTGATTTTCTTGAAGAGATCTCTAGTTTTTCCCATTCTATTGTTTTCATCTGTTTCTTTGCACTGATCACCGAGGAAGACTTTCTTATCTGTCCTTGCTACTCTTTGAAATTCTGCATTCAAATGGGTATATGTTTCCTTTCTCCTTTGCCTTTTGTTTCTCTTCTTTTTAAAGCTATTTGTAAGGCCTCCTCAGACAACCATTTTGCCTTTTTGCATTTCTTTTCTGTGGGGATGGTCTTCATCCCTGTCTCCTGTACAATGTCACGAACCTCTGTCCATGGTTCATCAGGCAATCTGTCTATCAGATCTAGTCCCCTAAATCTATTTGTCACTTCCACTGTATAATCGTAAGGGATTTGATTTAGGTCATACCTGAATGGTCTAGTGGTTTTTCCTACTTTGTTCAATTTAAGTCTGAATTTGGCAATAAGCAGTTCATGATCTGAGCCACAGTAAGCTCCCAGTCTTGTTTTTGCTGACTGTATAGAGCTTCTCCATCTTTGGCTGCAAAGAATATAATCAATCTGATTTCGGTATTGACCATCTGGTGATGTCCACGTGTAGAGTCTTCTCTTGTGTTGTTGGAACAGGGTGTTTGCTATGACCAGTGTATTCTCTTGGCAAATCTATTAGCCTTTGTCCTGCTTCATTCTGTACTCCAAGGCCAAATTTGCCTGTTACGCCAGGTGTTTCCTGACTTCCTACTTTTGTATTCCAGTCCCCTATAATGAAAAGGACATCTTTTTGGGGTGTTAGTTCTAGAAGGTCTTGTAGGTCTTCATAGAACCATTCAAATTCAGCTTCTTCAGCATTACTGGTCAGGGCATAGACTTGGATTACTGAATGATATTGAATTACTTGGATTCCTGAATTACTGATATTGAATGACTTGCCCTGGAAACGAACAGAGATCATTCTGTAGTTTTTGAGATTGCATCCAAGTACTGCATTTTGGACTCTTTTGTTGACTATGATGGGATACTCCATTTCTTCCAAGGGATTCTTGCGCAGAGTAGTAAATGTAATGGTCATCTGAGTTAAATTAAGATCTACTCTTAGCAACTTCCAAATTTACAATAGAGTATTATTAACTGTAGTCACATCCCAGTTATTTTGGACCCTGATTCTACCTTCCATGTGCTTTCTTTTTACCTTGTAGTTGTGTCACTTAACAGAAAACTTAGAAAAAAACAATAAGAATAAATTACCCAATAAAAATATTGGTTATTTATAGATGAGTGAATCAAAACAACTAAAAGAGTTATGAGAGATGCTCAAACACACCAGTAATTAGGAAAACACAGATTAAAGTGACAATGAAAATAAACTACAAGGATATATTATATAGCACAGGGAATATAGCCAATATTTTATAACTTTAGATAAAGTATGATTAATAAAAAAGTGGAATCACTCTGTTGTATGTCTAAAGCCAATATAATATTGTAAATCAACTACATTTGAATAACAAATTTAAAAGTCACACACACACACAAATAAAGTAATAAATACCACTGGCAAAAAATTAAAAGACTGTAATACTTATGCATGGCTAGTAGCAAGGTGAATTAACACCTTGTTTATGGAAATAACCAGGCAACCACTAACTAATTTATACATTAAAATGATCTATTAAAATTAAAAAATTCACATGGTTTCCAGACTAGCAGTCTACTGCTATGACTGTAGTCCTTAGAAATTAAATCATCAATATGGAAAGTTACATTTACAAACAAATTTACTGAAGCTTTGTTAGTTAAGGAAAAAAAAAACACAAATGCCAGCTAAAAACAAAAAGTGGTAGGGGAAAATCTGGTGAAATTGTTGGTATCACCTCATCAAGGTATATTTTTACTTACCAAAAACAATGAACTTAGAAATATAGTTGAGAAAGTATTATAGAATGAGAAAGTAAAAGGTGCAGAGGAATCTGTGTACAATGACCCAATTTGTAAAATAAACATGGACCAACAAAATTCCAGGTGTGTGTTTATGATGATATGAACATAGAGAAAAATAAAAATAATAATTTTAGTCTACTAATATGGGATACTGAGGAATTATTAGAATAAGAAAAGTGAGGACAAGAGAAAAAGAAAGAAAAAGACTACAGTAAGCAGAACTTTGTCAAAGATGATATGATTCCATTTATGTAAAATTAACTTGTGTATGCATGTGTGTATAAAGAAGTAGGAAAAAAGGATTAGAATTTGAGAAACCAACCTAGACACAATTGTATAGATTGAAAAAGAAAATATCAAAGTAATCAGAATAGTATTATTTTAGATTGTACAACAGAAGTTATCCAATCAATTGTTAGTGAACTCATCTATATGTATATGTATGCTTTTGTATTTGCAGGTACTTGTGTAATAGGGAAGAACAAATCTGACTCCATATAAGATTTTTTTTTTATTTTAACCTTTGTATTCTATTGCTTTTGCTTCCAGTTAAGACTGTTACCTAGTCTAAAATATACAGGATAGTTCATTGTTAAGGCTCTGACTTTTAAAGGTGTAAACCTTTCCTGTTTATATAGAGGTAAAGAATTGCAGAGCAGAGGATTACATTTGTCTTGTTGGAGGTTTACTGGAGCATTGTGATCTGACCTCTGTGGACAGTTGCAAGAACGAAGGATTCTGACATCAAGAAGTCTGCAACGACCAGCTACACCTTCTCCCCTTTTTAGTATAAAAAGAAGTCTAAATTCTAACTCAGGTAAGATGGTTCTCTAAGACATTAGCCTGGTATCTTCTCAGACCTCTGGCTTTTCAAAGAAAGTCACTGTTCTTTGCGCTCAAACCTCATCTCCCTATTTATTGGCCCGTCATGTGGTGAGCAGAACAAACTTGGACTTGGTAACATGTGTGTATATGTATGTGCCTAGTCAGAGTTATGAAAGACACACATGGACATGTTGAACAGCTTTTTATTCATACATCTTGTGGAAATTTGAAAAAACATTTATTTTAAAAAATCTCATTATTTTTATAATTAAAAAATGTCTAATAAAGAAAAAAATTATTTTAAGATAATAAAATATTTTTTCAAAGAAAAAAAAAACCCCAAAGCAAGCTAATGGTTATCAAGAGCTCAGAGGCACTTTACAATTCTGTTCAGACAATCTGGTTAGCTACCTCAGTGGGTATTAACCTCAGTAGGATGTTAAATAAGTTAGTAGTGAGTTAAAATGAAAATGGTAATAAGAGTGAATGTGATGTATGCATCCAAAGTTTGCTTTGAGCCAGATCCATCCTAGTTCTTGAGAGTTTTGGCCAGAAGGCTAAGCTGCAATCACTTGTTCTAACCCTGACCCCTGCCTAGGAGGGGCTTATCTTTTAAAGGCAGGGCCTGGCTGATAAAATGCCTAGACAGGGTTTGTGGTTTTCTTGCCCAGCACAGCAGATTTCAACTTGGACTGTCATTACAGCTTCCATGAAGAGTCCCAGGAGTTCTATAAACTTGAGGTTAAACCCTGGCCAGTACACAGAGACCTGGGAACAACCTTTTCAAAACAATCATCTATAAATGCTTTTTGCCTCAGTGGGAGGAAGGGAGGGACATGCAGCATTATGAGACTGTGGATGTTCCATCACACAATGTCTTGTAGCTGATTACAGCTTCGGACAGAAAATTGATGATAGTTTGTTTTCCCATGACTTGGGGTTTTTCTCACAGTCTGTCTTGGAATTCCAGACTGTTTTGGATCACTGTGATTGCTAAATTCCTGCTGGTCTTTGAGAAGAGATGCTTGAGACTCAAGAGAGGTGGACACTGAGTACCTCCGATTATCTGGACTTTTCACCATGCAGAAGGATGAACAGTAAATTAAAAGGCCTCCTCTGCATTCTGCCTCCATGTCCTCTCCCAATTTTCTTCCTCTTCAATTCACTGTCATATATTAATAGCAAGGCAGTTATAGATGTTGAATAAAAGCACATAAGTGCAATGGAATTTTATTTCATCTGAATATTTCTTTCATTGGCGATTATGAATCCCTTAAGAGCCCTAATTTATTTATTTATTATTATTCAAATATTTTATTTATTTATTTGGCTGCACTGGGTCTTATTAATAGTTCTGGCAGGCGGAATCTTTAGTGTTGGCATGTGAACTCTTACTTGCGATATATGGATCTAGTTCCCTGACCTAGGATCAAACCCGAGCCCCTTGCATAGAGTGTGAGTCTTAACCATGGGACCACCAGGGAAGTACGCAAGCCCTGCTTTATTAACTAACTCTAATCCAGAAAATTCATAGATACATTGGCTAATTATGACAAAGGCACACTGACTGATGAAGACTGGTGATGATTTCTGATATGCTGGGCCACTTGCAGGTTTCCCTTTCAGTTTGCAATTTTTTTTTAAGCTAAGAAGTCTATATAGATATGACAGGAGAGCAGCAATATTTCTGAACATACTACTTCCCAGTCTTACTGTGGAAATACCTAGTCTTTACGAAAGTATGGAGTAATTCAGAGAAAGTAGAACACTAGTTGATTTGGGCGAATTTGTATTCTTTGCGTTTAAGCTTACTTTTGGACATTCCTTTATCAAAAAATCACCCAGATTCAGCACTTTTCCTTTAAATAACTGAGGCTGTTCATCCCTCAGTCTATATATTTTTATTCTTTAATTTCACCTTTGGAAGTCATGTGATACACTTATTTATTATAGGATGCCTCAACTATCATGCCTGACACATAGTAGGCATTCAGTATGTATTTTTTATATGAAGGAATGTCATAATCTTAAATACATTTAGTCAGGACAGGCTAAGATATGTTGTAGTAACAAAGAACTCTGAAATCTCAGTGGCTTAACACAACAAAAGCACATTCCTTGCTCACCATAAGCTCTGATGCAAGTTGACAGGGGCAGGTCTTCTACATCTGTTTAGTTAAAGATTCCCTTTAATTTGTGAGGTCGTCTTCTCAACAACTGACTTCCAGACTAGTCCCAGTAAAGGAAGGGAAAGATCAAAGAGACCCATCGACTCTCAAGTGCCTTGGGATAGAAATGGGAAATCACTTGCTCTTACATTTCTGTGTGCCAGATGCAATCATGTGCCCCTGACCCAGCAACAGGGGAGTGTGGGAGATGTAAGGACTTCATGAATATTCAGTGAGGACTATAGATCTCTGCTGACCTTGAATTTTAGGGAACAATGGGGTATAAATCTAAAGTCAATGTAATATCTTCCATATTTAATTGTCTAGACTTCATTGCCTTTGAAAACTACAGAGAATTTTGTGGGGAAAATTTTTCACGGTAAAACAAGTTTGGGAAATGCTGTGAACTACATTTAACTCACTGAATTTACAATGTGTAATTATTTATTAAAGATTTTGAGAAGTTCCACATTAAAGAAACCTGTTAAATGAGAATAGACAAGATATCACAGAGAGAGGTCAATTTATTTCTTTTATTTGATAAATATTTTATGAATATCATTCTTTGCCAAGTGTTGAGCTAGACTTTTGGGGAAAGTATATGAAAAAGATCCTTTCCTTGCTTACAAGGAGATTAATTCTGAGAGAAGAGTATAACGCAATTCCATATGAGTGATCACATTACAATAGTGGATAAATATTTTATGTATTCACCAATGGGTATCTATATCTTTTTATACCAAAGAAAATGGTCTTGTGGTTCATTTGTGCATAGTTGGGGTGTTATTTTACAGCATTTTTATCCTACTGTAGGCAGGAAATTTTTAAAAATCTGCTATTTTTTAGAGCAGTTTTATGTTCACAGTAAAATTGAGCAGAAGGTACAGAGACTTCCCATATACACCTGTCAGACAGTTTAAAATATTATGACACCAGTTTACTTTCTGCATAGTTGACAGTTTTCCTTAGTAGTATATACTATAAACAATTGTGTTATTAAGATAATATGTCATAGATGCCAAATTAATAACAAAATATTCTAATGTGACTCTTACATTTTTAACTAGAAATGGTGCATTCTTATGTTATAAATTTTAAACAAGCCAAATGGAGTATATAAAAATGTTAAAACTTTTGCCTACAGCCTTTAAGTCCTCTAATCTCTTTTTCCAGAAGTAGCTACTGTTGCTTTTTTTTCTTTCTGTTTTCACATATGTACATGCCTACGCACACGTATCCCTGGCTCTCTGTATGTGAAGATTCTATATTTGAGGGTTCCGCATCTGTGAATTCAACCAACTGTGGATGGAAAATATTCAGAAAAATATTCCAGCAGTTTCCAATAAGCAAAACTTCAACTTGCCATACACTGGCAACTATTTACATAGCACTGACTTTGTATTTACAACTATTTACATTGTGTTAGATATTACAAGTAATCTAGAGATGATTCATAGTATGTAGGTGGATGTGCATTGGTTATATTCAAATACTATACCACTGGGTATGTATCCTTTGGGGCTTACCCGGTGGTGCCAGTGGTAATGAACCTGCCTGCCATGCAGGAAATGTAAGAGATGTGGGTTTGATTCCTGGGTCAGGAAGATCTCCTGGAGGAGGGCATGGCAACCCACTCCAGTATTCTTGTATGGAGAATTCCATAGACAGGGGAGCCTGGTGGGGTACAGTCCATGGGGTTGCAAAGAGTTGGACATGACTAAAGCAACTTAGCACGCACGGACATGTACCCTTACACATCCATGTATGTATCCTTATGCAAGTCCCTTGATTTGAACATTTGTAGATTTTGATATTCAAGGGAGTTCTGGAACCAGTCCCCTCAGATAGAAAAGGATGATTGCATATATCCCTTTTAAAAACATAAATGATAAACTCTGATAAGTA
This sequence comes from Giraffa tippelskirchi, assembly GCF_054371585.1. Lineage (NCBI taxonomy): Eukaryota > Metazoa > Chordata > Mammalia > Artiodactyla > Giraffidae > Giraffa > Giraffa tippelskirchi. The sequence continues at coordinate 196,044,462 of NC_137275.1, forward strand.
TTGTTCTGTATTTTTTAAAATTAAAAATGTATCTAGAATTCTATTCCATATACACACAAATTGCTTGGATGTACCATGTAGCTAGCACCCTAATGATGATCATTTAAGTCAAAATGGTCTTCAAAGTTTATTTTTCAAAATGTTATACTATTGAAATTAAAGAAAAGCAATCAAAGTAAGCTAATACATCCTTAAAATGTGGTTCTTGTGAGATTTTAATACCCAAGTGGGTTTTTTTTTAAAGTACACTGTTTTGTACTTTTAACATATAATAATATACCCATGTTCACTCCACACAGTTACGTATGTCTTTGTGTATGTATGTGCAGTTTAAAATATGGGTTTTTTTTTTAAAGAACATTAATTGATTTAGGTGTTAGACTCACTAGGAGATAGCATTCAAGAATTAAATATTTTAAACTCATAGAAATATACCTTTGAACATAACACGGGTTTAATAGAAAATGCTACTGATGATAATTCCATAAGCTTTGCGGAACTTCTCAAAGATATTAATTTTCAGTTATCACATCTAAAACTATTATTGCTTTTTATACTGTGATGAAAATATAGAACTGAGAACACGGAAATTTAGGAAAAAAGGTTAACAAGTTTCCCTTTGAATATTCAATGTAAATAGGAAAACGGACTGGCAGGAGTTATTAGTTACTTTTTCCTCCCTCATCTAAGAGAGCTGCCGGGAAACAGGGAACAAAGACAGGGGCCCGAGATCTTCAGCAGTGAGCAATCACTCCGGTCTTCAAAGTGATTTACAAACATTAATGTAGCTTCCCAACAGCCATATAAGGCAGGGAGGTTATAATTACCCTGTTTTACAAATCGGAGAAGGCAATGGCACCCCACTCCAGTACTCTTGCCTGGAAAATCCCATGGATGGAGGAGCCTGGTAGGCTGCAGGCCATGGGGTCGCTAAGGGTCGGACACGACTGAAGCGACTTAGCAGCACAAACGGGAGATGGAGACACAAATAGGTTAAGGGTTTGCTGCAGGCACACCGTGATTTCTCTGGTTAAAGAACAGGAGAGCTTGGCTTCCCTGGCTCCCCTCACACCCCAGCCCAGTGTGGCTTCCTCTTCTTCCAGGAGAAGGTCCTGGCCCTCAGACACCAGCACTGTCCTGGGAAAAACACAGCCAGGTCTCCACTAGGACAAAGAGAATTAGGGCCACGTGCAGTAATGCAATGACTCTGTGTAGACAATCTCATTAGCTGTCTAAGGGCAAGGGTGTGCACCCAGTGGGCGTTTGTCAAGAGCCTGCTGGTAATCACGGCGAATCACTCGGGTCATAAAGGCAACTGCTCTACCCCAGCTCTGTAGATAATTGTCTGATCTGACTTTTCTGAAGACTGACAGGATCTAAAGCTAAAACTAAAGGTCTCTCTCATCAACTGGTGTTGAACTCTTTCCCAAAGAATTTCCCTGCTGCTTTCAGGTGTAAGACAGACAGTTGAGAGAATTGCATGACAAATATTAAATGATATGTAGACTGGCCTCCTAGGAATGAGTTATTGGGCCTATCTTTCTATCTGTCCTAATCCTATTACTTTCAAATGTAATAGTGGTTAATATTGCTGGAATTCTAAAGGTGAAAAGTTGTGTAAGGGAAAGTGTAAAGAGAAACTTTTTTTTTGGCTGCACTGCACAGCATGTGAGATCTTGGTTCCCTGACCAGGGATTGAACCTGAGAGCCCTGCAGAAGTGCAGAGGCCTAACCCCTGAACCACCAGGGAAGTCTCAAAGAGAAACTTTTAAAATAAATATCTTTTGTCCATTCATTTGCTATTGGCTAGGCATAGAGTAAATTTTAGGAGGGAGAACAATCAGAGTTATAAAGATTTTTAAAAACAGAGCTTTATTATAGCTCAAGAATTGATGAACAACCTCAAACCACCTTCCTATTATCTATATCCCTGGGAATGGCAAGTGGGCAAGCTGATAGGACATACATGCTGGTTATGGAGAAGGCCTAGAACAGGCTCCTAGACAATCTATACATGTCTTGGACAATATATGCATTTGCACGCATATATACCCATACACACAGATACACAAACACATATATATGAGAGATACATTTCCCTTCTGCAAGTGTGCATAAGGAATAAATACATACAGCATATATGTACTTAATTATACATTATATATACATATGTGTTTGAGTTATTTGTGCAAATGTCTTATCTCCTAACGGGAGGGTAAGCTTCTTGACACTGCAGGGAGCATGCTTTTTTCATCTTTTTCACCCTACCCAAGACCTAGCAGTTTTTTGCTTATCACATATCAAATAATATCCCAATATGTGTGAATAAAGATATAGTCTCAACTTTCAAGACACTTAAAGCTCTGAAACACCTTCCAGGATTGGCTTGATCTTTCAGAGCCTGCTACCCAGAAAAATAAATCTAAAAGTCTCTCTTTGAAAGGGTGTTCTAAAAGACCCTGGTACAATTACTTTTGTTCTGTAGACAGGGCCCAGAGGTAAAGGCCAAAGTTTATAATTTAAATGTCTTCATCATTTTCACATTGTATTTTCCTTATAGCAATGACCTATGAATTAACTATTATTAAGAAATATTAGGAACTACTCCTGCAAAAGATGATAATAGAATACTAAAGTGATTATTTCTTTATACCATCTATATTTTGGGGGAGTTTAGAATTTCAATAAATTTCAATGGACTTTGCATTTTTGTTTTTGTTTTTTTTTTCCTCTTTCCCCGAACTCCTAACCCAGTGAGTAACCTTTAGTGTTTATTCAAATTTTCATTTTTCTCTTGATGGGTTCTGGTTAAGTCTGAAGATGTTGAAACTGCATTTCAAAAAGGCACGAATCCCTGCTTTTTAAAAATTAAAACTTCAAAACCAAACCAAACCACAATGTGGAAAATGCATTCCTTTTATATTTGTTTATATAGATAACTTGGAAAGTTCCTGTAAGAAGAAATTCCATTGACATGTATTCATCTTATGCATTTTAATTGCAATAAGACGATCTTGCTGTTTTTTTTTGCTGGTTGTGATACTGCCCCAGCCTTTGGTGGCCTTTTCTCTCCTGTGGCTAGCTTCTTTTGGTTGTGGGCCCTGGTTGGTTGCTGACTGCCTGTGCTGATACCCGACTGATTATTTTGCCTTCTGCCCCTGGTCCTGAGTGTTCTCTCAGGCAGCCCAGCCCCCTTCTGCAACAGTGGTGCTCATCCACCTGTGAGTAGATCAGTTCCATCTGTCCTCAGCCCTCTTTGAACAGTGGCTCAGTTCAGAGCCATAAATGCCTAGGTCCATGAGCTAATCCAGTCTCCTTGGTTGATAGAATCCATGACAGGATCACAAGCCCCAGGGTCATAAACATCATTTGGGCGCTAATAAATTTCAAGGTTTGAAAGGAGGTGTTTATGTCTAGTAAGAGATACTGTTTGCAGAAGGAACTTTCTTGGGGCATCTGTAATTTGTTTGGTAGCAGTGACACGCTGGGGGCCTGGCAGGAGAATTTCTTTCAAGGTATCCGGTAAAGGGAGAGAGCGCCACGTGGTGGCAAGAGCCCTGGGACTGCCTGGTGTACTCTCCTGTCCCAGCCTGCCCCGCCTCTGACAGCTTGTTCTCAGCGCAGTTACTTTCACAATCCATCTTTTGTAGCTGCCTCTCTTCATCTGCAAAGGAATAGCGATGCAGACTTTAATCTTCCGGGAAAAGGGATGTTAATATTTATTACACTGCTTCCCTGATAGCTCAGTTGGTAAAGAATCCGCCGGCAATGCAGGAGACCTCGGTCCGATTCCTGGGTGGGGAAGATCCGCTGTCGAAGGGATAGGCTACCCATTCCAGTAATCTTAGGCTTCCCATGAGGCTCAGCTGGTAAAGAATCTGCCCGCAATGTGGGAGACCTGAGTTCGATTCCTGGGTTGGGAAGATCCCCTGGAGGAGGGCATGGCAACCCACTCCAGTATTCTTGCCTGGAGAATCCCCATGGACAGAAGAGCCTGATGGGTTACAGTCCATAGGGTTGCACAGAGTCAGATACGACTGAAGTGACTTAGCACGCAGGAGGGTTTGCAGGTGCAAATGCAGGTGGTTTATCGAGGTGCCGCTGGGTTTTCTCTCTCCTTTGCTGACTTCCTCATTCTGGTGCAGCTACCCTGCCTCAGAATTGTCTATTCCGGACGTGTTCCACATTGGAAGGGCTGCTAGGTTAATATACGAGTGCAAAATGAGATTTTTAGAGGGTAAAACATGTGACAGTCATAATGAGTTTTATGGCCAGAAATTGAAAGGTCAGCCTGTGTCAACCCTTGGTGAGGGTTTCACCAAAGGGCATGGTGAATTTAATTTATTTTTGAAGATGAGAGGCCATGTAGCTGCCACCAGCATAAAGTTCCCTAGTAGGGAGAAGTGCTTCGGTGAACTGCAGCTCCCACCTTCAACTTCTGCCCTAACCCCTAAATCTCCCTGCCCTCCTCCCCTTTATGAAATATGTAGCTGACACCCTGATGAATGGATGCATCTCTGTGTAGGTCCTGTGGTGAGCAAGTCTGCAGCTGATTAAATCACACATTTCCCATATCATTCTAATGAGTTCTGTGGCATAGTTCCTTGAGCTGACAGCAGTACAATAGCACCTTTTGAACTGTTCCTGGTTTCATGCCAGCAAACTTATCTTTTAATGGTTTTGCACCCACCTCCCAACTCCTAGGGCAAGAGGAGAAAGGAAGGAGTATGTTTTGAAAGAAATTCCAAGCTTCTATTGTGTGTTTTCCCACTTATAGTCCAGTTTGTCATTGATAAAAAGCATCATGGAAAACAGAAGATTGTTTTAAAATTCCAAGTTCATCAGGTTTGAACACTTTCATTGAATGTCTACATACACCAGGCACTCTGCTAAGTGCTGGAGATAGCAGGTAGGCAAACTGTTTTGTCATTAGCATTTTTTTTTGTTGCAATTTTAGTTATCTAAATTGCATATCCTGATTACGAAGTGGGCGAGGAAATGTCTTTTTTCTGTTTTGTTTTCTTTTGAAGAAGATCCCACACTAAAAAGAGCAATAATACACTTATTTTTTTGTTCTTTTGTTCTGTTTTCCATAACTCAAATAGATACTGCCCCATGAAAATTCATCTCATAGCATTTTCTTGAGAATTCTGTTAATGTAGCAGTAGTTTTTCTTATGAGGAATCATGAAAGAAATGTCTCTCAGGATTCACCACCCTGAGTAACTGGACTCTTCACAAGTGATTGGTTTGCTTTGATCTTGTGAGCACAGTGAACTCTGAAACTGTTGTTTTTCTCTTTGTGCAAACATTGGACCCCTGAAGCTAGGGAGACACTGGGATGTTGCAGTGTACAATTTTCCCCTACTTCTCCTATTTATAATTTCATTTATTTATCCTCCCCCATTGGCATTCTATTGGATTTTCTCACTTATTTTAATCTTCTAGAACCACTCACACATATTTTAATAAATCATATTTTTAATAAATCTCAGATTCTTTTTGGAATGAGGCACAGTATTGATAAATACACCCATAAAAAAGAAAATAATTATACCTAAGATAAACTGCATGCCAGATACCTTTATGGTCAAAATTTTTGGGAGGTTTTGAGTTTATGTAGACAGTTTTCATGTTCTTCAGGTCCCCAAGTAAAGAATTTGTATATTTCCAGAGAGTTTAATAGGCAATATGGACTGTAGTTCTATCTAGTTTATTTTTTAGAATATTTTTCATTTAATCTTGTTTCGGTATGTGCATATAGAATAAGAACAATTTTTCCCATTTTATATTATGAAAATAATACAAGTTCATGTTAAAACATTTCACACAGCATGTAAGTTGGAATTAAGTATGAAATTAAGTCTTTTTCTCTCATTAGTTCTCTAAATTTTATCCCTTTTATGTAACAGTATAGACTTTTCTATGTACTGATAAGAATATGTATGTATACATATACTTTGATGTTACCAGAATGGATTATACTCTTCTGTGAAGTAGGCTTTGTCAGTTGACAAAATATGGAAATTCTTTTTCAGGTCCGTATAAACAGATCTCTTTTATCCTTATTACTGGTTTATTGTTCCATACTTCATAGCTGGGAAAGATTGAGGGCAGGAGGAGAAGGGGATGACAGAGGATGAGATGGCTGGATGGCATCACTGACTCAATGGACATGGGTTTAGGTGGACTCCGGGAGTTGGTGATGGACAGGGATGCCTGGCGTGCTGCGGTTCACGGGGTCGCAAAGCGTCGGATACAGCTGAGCGACAGAACTGACTGACTGACTTCACAGCTTATTTGACTAGTCTCCTAATAGTGGGCACTTAGGACTCCCTCCCTTTTACGAAAGCAAACATCGCTGCCACAAATATCCTTGTTCATATAATTTTAACACACCTGCTGGAAAAGTATGTTTCTGGAAGTATAATTGCGGAATATGTGCATTAAGATTTGTGATAGTGATTGTCAAATGGCTCTCTGAAATGATATTCTCCAAAAAAGGTGATTGTTATTCCCTTATTTTAGATGAGACTTGATATTAGCAAACTTTTATATGCAAAAAACAACTTTTACATTTAATGTGAATCTTATTATGAATCAGTTTGAACCCCTTCATTTATTAATTGCCTCTTTGGGTTTCTTTTTCTGGACTACATCTTTAGAATCTTTGCACATATTCCCCTCACTGGATTGTTTAGATTTATCTCATTATAAAGAGTACTTTATATAAGTTTTCTGTCTGTCACAGTATAATTTTAAAAAATCATAATTGATCACCTACTTTTTTCCTTTTGCTGTATATAGCTACATGTATATATCCTTCTATACTGATTTCCATTTTTTACTTTAATTAATTTTCATAGTTACATAATATATTACAATTATTTTTTAAGTAGATAAATGAAGATTTTTAGTTGGAGTTTCAACATCAAACTTAAAAATTAAAAGAATGAATAGACCTAAAAGTAGAAGAATATAGTATACCTGAAAAGTGCTATGACTCAATTCAACATAAATTGGCAACATCCATTGGATCATAGAAAAACCAAGAGAATTTCAGAAAAACATCTACTTCTGCTTCATTGACTACAAGTTGTTCAGTTGTGTCCAACTCTTTGCAACCCCATGTACTATACAATCCATGGAATTTTCCAGGCCGGAATACTGGAGTTGGTAGCCTTTCCCTTCTCCAGGGCATCTTCCCAACCCAGGGATAAAACCCAGGTCTCCTGCATTGCAGGTGGATTCTTTACCCGCTGAGCCACCAGGGAAGCCTTAAGCCTTTGACTGTGTATCACAACAAACTGTGGAAAACTCTTTTTTTTTTTTAATGTAATTTTTAAAAAAATAAATTTATTTATTTTAGTTGGGGGCTGATTACTTTACAATATTGTAATAGTTTTTGCCATACATTGACATGAATCAACCATGGGTTTACATGTGTTCCCCTTCCTGGACCCCCCACCCACCTCCCTAAACTGTGGAAAACTCTTAAAGGGATGTGAATACCAGACCACCCTACCTGCCTTCTAAGAAATCTGTATGCAGGCAAAAAGCAACAGTTTAAACTGGACATGGAACAACGAACTGGTTCCAAATTGGGAAAGGAGTATCTCAAGGCTGTATATTGTTACCATGCTTATTTAACTTATATGTAGTGTATATCATGAGAAATGCTTGGCTGGATGAAGCACAAACTGGAATAAAATTGCTAGGACAAATATCAATAACCTTAGATAGGCAGATGACAAAACCCTTATGGCAGAAAGTGAAGAGGAACTAAAGAGTCTCTTGGTGAAGGTGAAAGACTAGAGTGAAAAAGCTGGCCTAAAACTCAACATTCAAAAAACTAAGATCATGGCATCTGGTCCCATCACTTGATGGCACATAGATGGGGAACAAAATGGAAACAGTGAAAGACTTTATTTTCTTGGGCTTCAAAATCACTGTGGATGGTGACTATAGCCATGAAATTAAAAGACACTGCTCCTCGGGAGAAAAGCTATGACAAACCTAGACAGCATATTAAAAAGCAGAGACATCACTTTGCAGACAAAAGTCTGCATAGTCAAAGCTATGTTTTTTTCAGTAGTCATGTATGGATGTGAGAGTTGGACCATAAAGAAGGCTGAGTGCTGAAGAATTGATGCTTTTGAACTGTGGTGTTGAAGAAAACTGTTAGAGTCCCTTGGACAGCAAGGAGATCAAACCAGTCAATCTTAAAGGAAATCAACTCTGAATATTCATTGGAAGCACTGATGCTGAAGCTGAAGCTCCAATACTTTGGTCACCTGATGCGAAGAGCTGACTCATTAGAAATGACCCTGATGCTGGGAAAGATTGAAGGCAGGATGAGAAGGGGACGACAGAGGATGAGATGGTTGGATGGCATCATTGACTCAATGTACATGAGTCTGAGCAAACTCTGGCAGATGGTGAAGGACGGAGAAGGCTGGCACGCTGTAGTCCGTGGGGACGCAAAGAGTCAAACACAACTTAGTGACCAAACAATAACAACAATGATCCTATTACCATTTTCTAAATTGTTTTGGGTTTTTTTGTAGGTCTTTTCCTTCTCTTGTGTTTCCTGCCTAGAGAAATTCCTTCAGCATTTGTTGCAAAGCTGGTTTGGTGGGGCTGAATACTCTTAACTTCTGCTTTTTCTGGAAACAGCTTTTGATTTTGCCATCAAATCTGAAGGAGAGTCTTGCTTAGTAGAGTATTCTTGGTTGCAGTTTCTTCCCTTTCATGAGTAAATATATCGTGCCATTTCCTTCTAGTTTATGGAGTTTTTGTTGAGAAATCAGCTGATAACCTTATGGGAGTTCCCTTGCATATTATTTGTCATTTTTCCCTTGTTGCTTTTAATATTTTATCTTTGTCTTTAATTTCTGTCAGTTTGATTACTATGTGTCTCACTCAGGGTGTTCCTCCTTGGGTTTATCCTATCTGGGACTCTCTGCACTTCCTGGACTTGGCTGACTTTATCTTTTCCCATGTTTGGGAAGTTTCAGCTATTATCTCTTTAAATATTTTCTCAAGTTCTTCTCTCTTCTCCTTCTGTGACCCCTATAATGGTGTGTTTAATGTTATCCCAGAGGTCTGCCTGCATTTTTTTTTTTTCATCCTTTTTTCTATATTCTGTTTTTCAACAGTGATTCCCACCATTCTGTCTTTTAGGTCACTTAGCGAGGTTTTTCTGCCTCAGTTATTCTGCTATTGATTCCATCTAGTGCATTGTTCACCTCTATTTGTTTGTTCTTTAGTTCTTCTTGGTCTTTGGTAAACATTTTTTGTAACTTCTCCATTCTGTTTCCAAGACCCTGGATCATCTTCACTATCATTAGTCTGCATTCATTTCTGGAAAGTTCCCTATCTCCTCTTCATTTAGTTATTTTTCTGGAGTTTTATCCTATCCCTCCATCTGGGACATAATCTTCTGCATTTTCATTTTGATTACTTTCTGTGATGTGGTTTTCAGTCTGGCAGCAGCAGGATTGTAGTTCTTCTTGCTTCTTCTGTCTACCCTCTGGTGGATGAGGTTAAGAGGCTTGTGTAAGTTTTCTGATGGGAAGGACTGGCGGTGGGAGAAACTGTGTCTTTGTGTCTTGCTCAGTAAAACTTTTATCTGATTGTCCGCTGATGGATAGGGCTGTGCTCTATGTTAGCTGTTTGGCCTGAGGTGACCCAATCCTGGAGTCTACAGGCTCTATGGTAGGATTAATGGCAACCTCCAAGAGGGCTCACAAGGGGGATCTCCCAGGACTGCTGCTGAGAGTGGCCCCATTCCCATGGTCAGCCACTGCTGAACCACGCCTCCACAGGAAACAGTCCAACACTAGCAGGTAGGTCTGCTTCAGTTTCCTGTGGGGTCACTGCCCCTTTCCCTTGGGTCCTGGTGCACACACAATTTTGTTTGTGCCTTCCAAGAACAGAGTCTCTATTTCTTCCAACCCTGTGGAAGTTCTGTAATCAAATCCCTTCACTGGCCTTCAAAGTCAGATTCCTTGGGGATTCATAGCCCTTTCGCCTGATCCCCAGGCTGGGAAGTCTGATGTGGGGCTCAGAACTTTCACAACCTTCTTTGGCATTATTTTTCTCCAGTTTGTGAGTTGCCCATCCACCAGGAATGGGATTTGATTTTATCATGATTGTACCCCTCCTACTGTCTTGTTGTAGCTTCTCCTTTGTCTTTGGACATGAGTATCTTTTTTTGGTGAGTTCCAGAGTCCTCCCCCAGTGGTTTTTCTATAGCTAGTTGTGATTTTGGTGCTCTCGCAGGAGGAAATGAGTGCATTTCCTTCTACTCCACCATCTTGAACCAATCTCCCATATTGATATTCTTTTTTATAGTTGAATTTATCAATATTTCTGTTGTGCAGATTTTTTATCATTCTTTTATATCCTCAAAATTGTAAGCATATCTAATTATGCTTTTCTGGTACTTTTTATGATTTAATTTTTTAAACTTAAATCTTTGACCCATTTAGAATGAATTTGGTTCAAGAAGTAATGTATGAGTTGAGGTTTTTTTTGTTTGTTTTTTTGGCTGACCAGTTTCCCCAATACCAGGTTTTACTCATTGTTTTGAAATGCCATCTCCATCTTTTTTCCTGGGCTCTTTAGCTTATCTCATTGATCTATTTCTGTCTTGTCAGCTCTAGTACTGGAAATATTTACTCTTTTTAGTCTTAAAATGTATTCAACTTTGAGTCAAATTATTTGCCTCTGCTTGGAGTCCTAGTGGGACTTAGGGGGACCTGCTAGTGTGGGAAATGGGCTAGACCTGTTTCCTTGGGATCTGTGTACCTCTAAACACAACCCACTGGGACAATCAGCTGATATTCCACTACCATCATATGTTTATTTTACATTTCATATAGTGTTTTAGTGTGATTATCTCGTTAATCCTAACAACAGTCTTATAATGTGGAGGTTGCTATTTGGCAAGTGACTTTCATAGAGGTTCTGGGGTCTGACCAGCATTGCATAGCTCCCACGTGCCACAGCCAGGACTCCTGCCCCAGTTTCTCTGTGTGCTTTCCCCAAACCACAGTGGCTCCATTTCCAGGGTAATACTGGATCTTTTGCTCAAGATTATCTCTACCAAAAGGTGTACCTTCTTCAGGCTTTTGAGGAGGTGATGCCTCAACAGGATCTGAGATTTTATTTGTGGATTTTTTCAGTTAAATCCTCAAACACTTTTTGGAAATACACCCTTAGTAGCTGACAGCAGGCTGGCCAGCATTGAGAGCCTGCTCCCCTGGCTTTTATCTGCAGCTCCACCAGTAAGAGGCTGGCAAGATGGGGGTGACCATTGCTGATTGTTTTCAACTCTCTTGCTTTTTTTTAAAAAAGAAGAAATCTTCTAGATAACACTCTAAATTCTTGGAGCTGATATCTATCAGCACCTTCTGTGATAGCAAAGTACTTTTCAGCAGAGAGAAAGCAGGTTTGACAGATCAGCTGCATAATTAAAGGATTAACATCGTTTCTCCTGAAATTAAATTAGGAACAGGCGACTTTTGTGCTGACTTGTTTATGATTAAATTATTTGCTGTCATTTTGCAGGGAATAACCCTCAAACCATGAGATAGTGTCAGTTTTAATATTTTAGCCTCAGAGGTAAGTGGAAATGACATTTACATGATGTGACAGGTGACACATACCTGAATTGTCTCCAACTTGTCAAATCTAGGTGTTTCTCTTTTCATGAGAGTACGTGAATACTTCCTTTCCACCTCTTTTTTACCTGTGGAGAGAAACTTTTTTTCTTCCAGTTGTATTCTGGAAGCAATCTAAATTTTGTGAGGATTGGGTGATGCTCTAATTGGGTGATTCAATCTCTTCCTCTGACCCAGGCCACAGTGACTGAAAGCATGGTTGGAGAAAACTGATTGGAGGGATTTGGGGTGGGGGTGTAAGACTTGGATAAAAAAGTTGTGCAGAAGATTAGTTTTTTCCCCCCTTGAATCAAATTTTTATTTTTTTAAATCAGGTCTGAACAAACATCTACTACTGTAACTAACTTTTATTTTCACATATTTTCTTATTTGTCCATTTAAAAAAGTCCTCAAGGTAATTTAACCTCTCTGGAACCCAGTGATATGAAAGCAGAGAGAGGGAAAAATAGAACACCATATTTAGAAATTAAAAAAATTTTAAACAGGAAGAACAGTTCTTTGATACATCTATAGAAAGTGGACTCTCCCTGTCCTTTGCCTAATCCATCTCAGGAAGTTTTAGAAACTTAATGGAGAGAGGGGAAAGGCGCTGGTAAGAGAAGACTGGTTTCATATAGTTATCAAAGTCTGTTCCTTCTGACCCTCTGCTGCTTTTTTTTATTGCAGGTGTTTTCTCTTTTCCAGGGAAGCAGAGCTCATTTGGCTACAACATTCTGGAATTTGCTTTGACGCCTTCATTGCAGGAGTATGTCATCTTCAGGAGAGGCTCTGGCTGAGTCAGATGCCCTGTGACTGTGCTTGGTGAGGTCACATGCACAGAAACCTTTAAGTCTCAGGTGCACCGGGAAGAGCTGAGCTAGGACTTGTTACCGGTGTTGGGCCCCAAAGCCCAAAGATGCTGCCTCTCAAAGGTGGGTACTCAGAGTGGGATTTTGAGAGACAGTAAGATTGTTTTAAGCTCAGAGGTGTAGGGATCATTGCATGGGGAAGAAAAAGCATAAACTAGATAGTGAAGGCAGAAAAGTTAAAGCCACTTTTGAGAAGGAGAGGGAGATGCTGCAGCCAAGCTGGGGCTTGTTTGGGAGGGGCAGTAGCAGGCGTGCTCCCTGACTTGTGTCACTTCCCTGTGGTCCTCTGGTGACTTGGGTGTCCCTGTGGTACATAGTCACCTGCATGCGGACAGCACCCCCATCACATGTATGCCTCAGGGTCTCTCTTGCTTTGTCCCAGGGCCTCCTCCGGGGTCCAAAAGAGCATTCACCTGACTGCAGGAGCTTCTCAGGCTGAGGGCGGCCCCCAGATGAGTGGGCTGAGAGTTGGACAGGTGCCCTGGCAGCTGGGACGTGTGGTCCATGCAGTTCCTCTGAGGGTTGAGTCTGGTGCCCACAGAGGGAACTAGTGCAGTAATACTACTAAACTGTTCCTCTTTCTCGTTTCTGCTTCTTGGGCTCATCTCAAGAAATCACCTGCACGTGAATCAGAGGAAAAGACTGAAGGGTACACAGTTGGTTGTTAGCATGATTGCTCGGTGCAGAGCAGGGAAAGGAAGATGTGGAATGTGGGTGAGGGAGGAGAGCATGAAAGGGAACGGGCATAAAATATGTGGGGAAAAACACCCAATGTCCTTGGACACAGTATGCCAGATCCTGCTAGTGTGGGAAGTGGGCTAAACCTGTTCCTTTGGGCTCTGTGTACCTCTAAACACAATCCACTGACGCAACCAGCTAATATTTTACTACCATCATATGTTCATTTTACACTTTGCAAAGTGCTTTTAGTGTGATTATCTCATTAATCCTAACAGCAGTCTTAGAAGGTGGAGGTTGCTATTCTTATTTTTGGAAAGTGACTTTTTAAGGAAAAGAAAGGGGAATTGTATGATAGGAAGAAATAAAGACTTTTTAAAAAAATGGACAAGACTAAGCTATACTGCCTAGTATTTCACAGTTGGGTGATAAGACCATAAAGAAACACAAAGAAGAGATTGTTACCAAAGTCCAGAGAGTGTTTTTTTTTTAAAGGGGCCAGGTAGTGGTTATGATGTAGCACTTGACAGAGATTTCTATGGTGGCAGCAAAGTTCTATTTCTTGACCTGAGTGATACTTATAATAATTCTTTGAAATGTACATTTGTTTTGAATAGCTTTCTGCATTTGTATCATATTTTATCAATAGTTTGCAATGAAAAGGTTAAAATCCCTAGTATATATGATACTACCAATCTGTGCACTTATGCAAAATTATATGTGTGTGTGTGTAAAAACAAGCACACATAAAAACGGCAACTGCTAATTTGTCCCTCCCCCCAATTTAGGAGGCTGAGATTAACATATGCACACTATTATATATAAAATAGATAGCCAACATGGACCTAGTATATAGCATAGGAAACTATATTCAATATTTTCTAATAACCTATGAGGGAAAAAATCTGAAAAAAAGACATATACATATGTATGTATATAACTGAATCACTGTACTGTACACCTGAAACTAACATGATATTGTAAATCAACTATACTTCAATTAACAAAAAAACCAGCTGCTGACCTGTGGGTATATAAAATTACCCCTGACAGTTAAAGAGAATGTTCCAGAATTAGGTTGAGAACTCTCCCTTTCCAAATCCTTGATGTCTTGAAGTGTCAGGCTGGGCAGCTTTCCTACCTAACTTTGTTCAGACAGATGAAGGCAGGAAGGATTAGTTTTGATCATGCCGGCTAGATGTGTGAGTAACATTCTGCCTGGTAATTATTTTTGACATTTGACAGTTCTAGGCACAACCTTTCACAGTTCTGAAATGTTGGCAGTACATTTATTTTTTAAGGGTTCATATTTTCCTATGAATAACCAAGTGTTCGCAGGATACTTCTTAAGGTGTCTTGTTTCAAATTAAGCTAGAGGGTTTTGGAGAGTCACAAATCCAGAGGGCAGCTTGAAGTTTCAGGGGAGAACTCATCACTTAGCAACCACCACAACAAAAGTGTGCCTTTTAAATTATTCCTAAAAGCCGGTCTCAGTGTATAGAACTAGACTTACAATCTTGCAGCATAGAGACAAGGTGAATCTTTGTTCCTAGATATCTCCCCTGCCTGTCTGCCACACTGCTGAAATTCTAATTTTCTTAGATTATTCCTTTGGCTACTTTCCTAGAGGAAGTAGCCAGGTTAAGGATTTTATGAGCACTTAATGCTATGGTGGGGCTTCCAGGTGGCGCTAGTGCTAAAGAACCCGCCTGCCAATGTGGGAGACATAAGAGACGAGGGTTCGATCCCTGAGTCGGGAAGATCCCCTGGAAGAGGGTATGGCAACCCACCCCAGTACTCCTGCCTGGAGAATCCCATGAACAGAGGATCTGGGCAGGCTATCATCCACAGGGTCACAAAGAGAAAGAGTTGGTCATGACTGAAAAGACGGAGCATGAGCTTGCAATGCTATGGTGAAAAGAATTCATGGAGAAAGGGCTTCTGAATTGGAGAGGAGGGAAGGACCATTGTAAAGGACAGGGAATTGCTCAGAAGAAAAATGTTTGGAGCTTTTCAAAGGCAAGCAATGAAAAGCCACTGAGTATCTATAGTGATACTTATGGATATTTATAGATAAATATCCACTTATGGATATTTAATCAATCAAATTATTTTGGTTTCAAGTGATAAAAGACCCAACATAATTGGGCTTAAAGAAAGAAAAGGAATCCATTGGCTCGTATGGTATAAAAAGTCTCATGGTAGATTTTTGGATGGAGTTTCATGCATGGCTTGATCTAGGGGTACAAACAATACCTTGAAAACTCGATCTTCTCTGATCTTGAATCTGCTTTCCTTTCTTTTGAATTTCCTCCCAGCCCTGTGCTCCTGTCATCTCCCAATTGTAGTAAAAAGGTTCTTCCTTCTCATTACTCAGCAAAAGTTGTGGATTTAGCTCTCACTGGCTCTGATTACCTCTGACTCAGTCATGGTAACCAGCAAATCCAACTCTCTGGTGGGTCATGCTGGAGTTATATGTTTCCTTCTGGAGCCAGAGGTGAGTAAATTCCACTTGTTCACCTGCACTGTGGAAAAGCAAATGTGAATAGAAGAGGGAAGTGGGTCTGAAGATACAGAGAATGTGTGTCCCCTTCGTCAGTCTCTGTGAGTCCCCATCCAGAGTGGCTGTGAAATCATGTTAGTGGATCATACCAGCATCAAAAAATTCTGATAGAAGACAATTTAGAAGAACAGGAGATATTTGAATGTGTCATATGTAGTAGGTTACATACAGGGGTATGTGTACATATATATATAGATAGATAGATATAGATATATAGATACAGCTACATACATACATATTTGTATGTGTATGTATGTGTATGTACAAATAGGTATGTATGTATGTAGCTGTATCTACATGTGTGTATCTGTATTCATATGTATGTATCAATGTGTAGGTACATATATGTGAAACATATCTCCCTCCATGGGGCATGGTAAGAAGGTGTAAAAACACTGTTCCCTAAGATCCTATGTGCCAGCCACATGGACTGATGTTGCCCTATCTGGGGTCTCCCCCTCTACTCACGCTGTTCCTCCAGCTAGAAATGGCCTCTCCCCTGCTCTCACCCACTCCCTCCTCATCTTCAAGGTCTGACTCAAATGGAATTTTCTCCATTGAAGACTTCGCTTCCTGATCCCCCACCCATGCAAGAGTACAGAGCCCTCCTCTGTGCCCTCAGTGAGGCTGAGCTGTGCCTCGTCTTGCTATGGATGGCTGCCTGGAGAAGGGTACAGCTGTGCCACTAACACAGTCACCATTAACCTTAGGTGGCCACTGAACCCTTGAAGTGTGATTGGTCCGAATTGAGATGTCCTGTAAATGTAAAATGTGTATTTGGCTTCGAAGAAGAAAAAAATTTCACAGTATCTCAATAGTTTAAAAAAATATTTTTTTGGGCTGTGCCATGAAGCTCGCAGGATCTTAGTTCTCCAACAGGAATTGAAACCAAGGCCCCTGCAGTGGAAATGCCAAGTCCTAACCACTGGGCCCCCAGAGAAGTCTGTCTCAATAGCTTTTGTACTTATTTCATGTGGATAGGGGGCTTCCTTGGTGGCTCAGATGGTAAAGAATCTGCCTGCAATGCAGGAGACCCGGGTTTTATCCTTGGGTCAGGAAAATTCCCTGGAGCAAGGGAATGGTAACCCACACCAATATTCTTGCCTGGAGAATCCCATGGACAGAGGATCCTGGCTGGCTACAGTCCATGGGGTCACAAAGAGTCGGACACGACTGAGCAACACTTACATGTAGAGAGGATAGTATTGGGGGATGTAATGGGTTAACTAAATTATATAATTAAAATTAGTTTCACCTGTTTCTTCTTACCTCTTTTTCAAATGTGGCTACTAGAACCTGAAAATTATATGCATGGCTTGCATCTTATTTATGCAAAGCAGTACTGGGGTAGAGAGCACAGTAGATGAAGGCTGAGCCCTGGAGGTAGAGAGCGTTGAGCAGGGGGGAAGGTGAACTCCTGAACATCCTCATTTCCCATGTAGACAGAAGAGGAACTGGACTTGTGGGGTTATTTGTGCTTATTAATGGAGTAACTAATAGCACATGTGGCATACTTACCAAACGGTTGCTGTGGCTTCTATTATCCACAGTGAGGGCCAATCTCCCTGCTGGACCAGCTGCCAGTTTTACCTTTAGAGCACCTAACAGACTGCTGGCTCACAGAAAAAAGTCAAGAAATGTTTCTTAAAGGAAGAAAGGAAGGAAACAATATCAGACATGATTTGAGCAAATTTCTTCAAAGATAAAATACACCCACTTGGTAATTTTGATGAAAGACAAGCATGTCAGAGATTGTAAACAGCATTGTGATTGCTGAAGGAAAGTTCTTAGCTGTAAACTGGCCATTCCAGGCCATTTATAACAACCCACCTCAACCCAAACCTGTCTCATTTTTTGTTGGTGGGCCTGGAGTTTGACCTAACTTCTAATCTGAATGAGCGTTTCAGTCATTTCAATTCCTACCTCATTCTTGTTCACTTTCTTCTTTTCATTTAAACTTTGTTTTTTCAATAGCCACATCTTTTTCAGTTTTACACTTGATATGTAAAATCAAAACCATGTGAAAATTACATGCACTTTGCAGGGTAATTCATGTGGTTTTCCCATGCGCTATTACATATGTATGTGTATACATGCATATGTGCATGCACACACACTTTTTTACCCTAAGGGTGTTTGATGCAACAGATTCAGAAATGAAATGTTCATATTACAAGTCCCTACAGGATATGGGGTGTAGCAAAGGCAAATCTGCCAGGGTAGAAGATAGTGAAATATTAGGGTAGAAAGGCTGAGCCTCATAGAAATGGGCAAGAAGTTGCTGGGAGAAACCATTTCAGATACTTCTTGTCCTTCTTACTCCCTGCCTTTCTCCTTCTCTCCTGAGATTTTGGCTACAGCATTTACTTAAAATGCGCTGAAAGCAATTCCTCTGGGTAAGGGAGTTGGGAGTCTGGAGCTGCTGGTTATTGTCATCAAGGGGCATTTGGGGGCAAACTTCAAGCTCAGCAAGTTACACTGACCTGTAGGCAAGTTCTTTAACTCTTACCAGCTTCAGTTTATTCATTTGTAAAGTGAGACTACACCACTTATCTCATGAGGTTTTTGTAAAGATTTAAATGTGATAATATGTTTGAAAATAGTGTATCAAGTGTGAGATACCTTAAAAATGTAGGTAGCATGATGCAAGTGAGTCTTGGAGTTAGCAAGAGAGTTGAAGATACGAGACAGGGACTGAGAAGGGAGTGTCAGAGTTGGCCAAACTCAGTTTTCCATCTTGCAAGACCAGGCTTGAGTGATGAATAATTGGAAAGTCTATTTAATGAATCTCTAGCTAAAGCAAAATTATGCCCTTGAGACATGCAATAGATCATCAAATAAAACAAAAACGAGGTCCTGGAGACACTGAGCACGCAAGGAAGCTAGAAGGTCCTACTCAGGGACAGGTGCCAACAACAGACATATCTAAGGCCACTTTGAAGAAGGAGACCTTCAAAGGGCATGGATCATGTCCAAGCCACACTCTATAAACATTTGGCCCCCAAGTTTTAACTCCCAGAAAGAGGTGCAAGCAACAGGCTATAGCTATGCTAACAGAAGCATCACCAAATCCTGATTGGAGGGAAAAGGTCCATGGCTGGCTTCATGAAGGAGGCTGGGTTAAGCCTGTGAGAAGGCAGAAGATGGGTAAGTGGAGAAGGGACATGGGAAGGGAGAATGATCTTGGAGGAAAAAATGGTGGTGGCCAAAGGACCATGCCACCTGATGGGAGACTGAATAGGATAATTCAGCAGGACTAAAAGATTGGGAAAATACAGGTGCATGGGAATAAATCTGAGAGGTTAAGTTGGGGTCATACCAAGAGCTAAATGGAAGTGCCTTTACTGTTCTGGATAAAGAATGTAGAGCCACTGTGAGCAGGAGAATGTCACAATCAAATTGATGTTTTAGAAAGATTAAATGGAGATAATATTTAGGATGTATTGAAGTACACAGAGGAAGAGCTGCTTTGTCAGGCTCTAGTGCAAAGAACAAATGAGCAAGATTTGGAATCAGATAGACTTACTTTTGATTTTTGACTCTGTGACTTATTAGCAGTGGGGACTTGGGAATATTACTCAACTTCCTTAAGCCTCAGTTTTCCCATGGATAAAATGAGGGTGATAATAGTACTTATCCCAAAGGATTGGTCAATAAGATTCTGCAATGAATTTAAAGTACCAGATACAAGATCTGACACACACCAATGAATGGGTAAGTGATATTATTAGGGAGAGGGCAGATAATAAGGCTTAGACAAGAAGCCATGAAGGAAATCATTAGAAGTGTGGGTAGGTAACATCCTTTCTGCCCTCCTGTCTTCTGAATCAGAGGTTGGCAAACTATGGCAGACAAAGAGAGTCTGGTCCATACTATCTTCTAGCTAGAAATCATTTTTATATTTTTAAAGGTTTGTAGAAAACAAAGAAGATTCAACAGAGACAATACATGGCTGGCAAAGCCTAAAGTGTTTACTATCTGGCCTTTTTCAGAAAGTTTGTTATCTCCTCTTCTAAAGCAAATCCTTGACATCTGAGCAAAGAACACATCCATGGAAAGCACACATCCATACAATGAGGACATTTCTCTTGGATAGGGGACCAGCAAAGCCTTTTGCATGTCAGGAGCAACTGCTTTCTTAGATGCTTCACCATCTTATTATTTTCTAAAATGCAATCATCTCCCAGGCCCAGGCTCTCCATACCTCATTCCTCTCCCAAGTCTCTGTTCTTACTTCCTACAAAGGAATATTGTAAGAATCTCCAATGTCTGCAAGCATTCATAGGCCCTTAAAGGGGAAAAGATGTCTTTAGTATTTGCATAATATTTTGGAAAAGACAGTCTTTGTGTCCTGCAAACTTGCAGAAAGTTTACATTATATAAATGATAAAACAGCAAAAAGAGTGTCCCCAGGTACACTGATCATATAATTGTGTTACAAATATGAGGCTTATTTAAGCCAAAACAGATTTTCTGGTCCAGAGAGTACTAAGAAATCAGATATTCAAGCTATAGTTACAAAATACATGACATAATGGAAATATGTAGGAAAATTTCAGCCAAAAAAAGAAAAAAGAAGAAAGAAAGGAAAGGAAAAAAGGAAAAAAGACAGCAGCTTGGAGCTGAATAAATCAGAGCCAGATGGCATATGTAGATTTGACAAAAAGGAATGAGCTTCAGGAATAGTATATTCCCTGATACTGTGTACTGTGTTTCTGTAGTACTGTGTCTAACTGTATCTTTAAAAAGTCATTTAAAAATATGTCCTCTTACTCATAAAACTGTCACAGCATCCATGGCTGTGACAAAACAGTTGATGTGCTCAGACTTTTGATAATCTATGCAATAGTAAATGGAGCTAGTACATTTTTATTTTTCCAGTGGATTTCATGTGGGTGCTTGAAAATTTGCTTGTGTTTTGGAATTAGAAAATACTTCTGGTAGCAGGACACTTGGACATTTAAGTTGAAAGACTGAAAATACACTATGTAGAAGGCCATTGCAATAGCTGCTACAATTATTTAATTCTCTTAATCAAAAATATCTGTCATTTTGCTGCTTTCTTTGGTACTAGTTGGAGAACTCATGCATCTCTTATGCCTACTGGATATGCCAGCTTACATCTGACTTTGATATTGAATGAATAATTACACGCTGCACAAAAATCTTCAAAAGGATCTTTCCTCATTTCCACTGTCCAGAAAATTTACCATGAGTTTTACATTTTTGCTTTGACACTTGGGACTTCAAATACACATCAATAAAATAATAGATAATAGCAACCACCACAATCACAAAAAAGACTGAATTTGATAATCTCACGGCAGTTTCAGTGCCAAACCCACAACTAACTGGAAGTAGGTTGAACCACTGAAAATGTTGTAAATTTGTGAACTAACAGTAAAGCAAACTTGATATTGGTGCAAAAAGGTAAACTTTCCGTTTGCCTGCAAAGTACAGTCTTGAAAGTTGCAGTCTCTGAAGAAAGCCAGAGCTTTCCTGTGTGAGGTTTCAGAAAGCCTGGTGTTCAAGAAATGATGGGCTGTCAGAATGGGGTGTTTGGGAACTAATGGCCATTCTGTGGTTAGCGTGGTCACTGGAGTTAGGGGACTACTGACCTGCTGACTCAGAAGCACAGCCCAATAAGTAAGACTGTTGATGATTGGTGGCGTTTTAGAGTGTGTGGACTGACTCAAAGTTATTTCTAATTAATAGTGATTACTTGTTCACGACATGGAATTTTGGTCAAGTAATAGTCTCATCCCTTCTTCAGTATGAAAAATGTGTTTTTTGATTTCTCAGTCTCAGTTTTTGGTTTTCCCTTGACCAAACCTGCAGGGAGGACCATCGGGAATTGTCCAGATCTTTATTTATGGAGATGTGATTTTCAGCCAGTGTTGCCATTTACTGTGGTGAGAAAATAGCTTTAACTGTCAAATTGGTATAATTCATTAAAAAAAAAATCTGTGTTCTGGTCATTTAGAGCATTCTGAAAGTCATTACAGGATGTGGGACAAAATTATTTTCTAGAGGACATGTCTGTATTTATAGGATGCTGCCCAACAACCCTAGCTTCCCCCAGAGTATCACTAACTGAGATGGAACAATATTTCACCTACTTAATAGCCATTTCTCTTCACCTTGTGTAACTCCTCTGTTGACATCATTGCCCACTTATGCGTATTGTTTTAGTTATTATATTTCTGAATCTCTTCATGTATAAAGAAAATAGTTTTTTTAATACACTATGACTTGTGTTTATTTTTCTCAATTATCATTTATCTTTTGACTTTATTTTTACTGTTGTTTGCCAAACTAAAGTTTTTGAATTTTATTTTCAATTTATTAACCTCTTTCTTACTTATTTTCAAATTCTCAGTGATTTTTACAAAGGCCACTCCCAATCCAAGGTTACAAAAACATTCTTCAATGTTTTCTTGTAATTCTCTTATAGTTTCATTTTTTTACACTTAAATTTTAATTCTCTTGGGAATTTATTCTGAGTACCATGTGAAGTCTAGAGCCAACTTGATTATTTTTCTGCACAAAAATTAGAAATCATATTTGGAGATCAATAAAAAAATCTGCCGAGATCACCTTTTCCACATTTGAGATGTCACCTCTATCATGTACCAAAGTCCCCAATATATTTGAGTCTATTTCTAGATTTTTAAAAAGTCTGTTCCTTTGGTCTCTCTACATAGGTATACTCACTGTTTTAATTACTGAGACTTTGGCGAAAGTTGTGCTACCTGGTAGTGTATGTTCTCCCTTGTTAATTTTCCTTTTTAGAGTTTTTCAAGCTCTTGTTATTTATTTTTTTCTATATTAACTTTAGAGTTAGCCTGTCTAGTTTCAAAGCTAAGCAAAGTAAGATAAAGCAGAGACCAAATCTGTTGTGTGTTCACTGAGGTTATGTTAATTTATGAATCAACTTGGCAGGAGTGTCGTCTTTGTGATGCTGTGCCTTCCTTCCTAGGAAAGTGGTATGCCTCACAATTTTCTCCACATCTTTTATTTTGTACCTTGTTGTTGTTTAGTCACGAAGTCATGTCTGACTCTTTCGTGACCCTATGGACTGTAGCTCACCAGTCTTCTCTGTCTAGGGAATTTCCCAGCAAGAATACTGAAGTGGGTTGCCATTTTCTTCTCCAGGGGATCTTCCTGACTCAGGGATCAAACCAGTGTCTCCTGCACTGCAGGCAGATTCTTTACCAGTGAGCCACCAGGGAGCCTCATTTTGTACGTTAATGGTGTTTTGATGTTTTCTTAAACACAACCCACATTTAAAAATTGTTTATTCCTACATATTTAATCTTTTTCATTGTTATTATAGTTTTTTCACTTTATCTTCCAACTGCGTTGTTTAAGTATTTGAAAGTCATTGATTTCTGTATAATGATTTTGTATCCTACCACTTATTAAATTCCTTTTATTGCTTGCAATCGTTACTAGGTTGATAATTGGGGGTTATTCAGATATATAATCATAACTTCTGCATATGTTTATGGTTTCCCTCCTCTTTCCAACTTCTTATTTAATTACACTGGTGAGTGCAGCTAATACAGAGAGAAACACTATTGATAGTAGTGCATGTAACAGTTACCTATTGCTACTGTAATACTTCAGAACAAACTATTCCCAAATTTAGAAGTTTAAAACAGCATCTCTCATGGCTGCTCAGACAAGTTACCTGACAGTTCTGTAGGCTGGGTTCCACTATGTATTTTTAGTCAACATAGGTCAGATGGTCTAAGATGGACTTATCTGGGAAAGTTTATATATTAACTCAGATCACCTCCTTGTGGCCAAATGGTGTGGCCCATTTATTTATTTATTTTTCTTGTGGTCTTCCCTGGTGGCTCAGATGGTAAAGAATCTGCCTGTGATGCAGGAGGCCTGGGTTTGATCCCTGGGCTGGGAAGATCCCCTGGAAGAGGACATGGCAACCCACTCCAGTATTCTCACCTGAAGACTCCCCATGGACAGAAGAGCCTGATGGGCTGCAGTCCATGGGGTTGCAAAGAATTGGACACGACTGAGTGACTAAGCACAGCACACACACATACACACACACATTTATTTTGTATCAAAGATTAGTCCAAGATGGCAACTCAGTAGAAGTTTGTGAATAAATGAATGAAGTTAATTTACTAAAAATAAATAATGATTTTGATACCCTTGAGGAAGAAATGGGTGTGACCAGTTTTCCTGAGTTGAACTCTCACAGTTGCCACATAGAACTTGGATTTGCAAGAGAGCTAAGGCAAACCTTTTGGGAGGACATGCTGCTTGGGTATATAGCTCTGTTATCTGGTTCTGAAGCTCTCAACCTTGGCCAGAAAGATGAGGCCACATGCTGAAATGTTTTCAATCTTCAAAAAATTATTTTTCTGTAAAATATTTATCAAAGATCATGAAGGTTGCCGTAGGCAGAGCTGAAGCTGGTCCAGATTCCTTTCAGACATCTTCTGTGAGTAAAATAAGGTTCCAGGATGTTTCTCTACACTTAATATTTTTCCTTTATAGGATAGAAAATGGACTGAGAAAAATGTATTTACTGAGATGTTTGCACTAAAGGAATACACCAGATACATTTTCAACTCCCCACATCAAATACACAGAATGTCCAACACTAAAAACTTGAATACATTAATAATGCAAACTTGTCCTTGAATTTCCCTGTGTGTTTGGTAAATGCATGGCCAAGGAAAACTGGTCACATTTTATAGAATCACTCCAGGGGTGTCTTGGGACCTTGTGTTCTGCCAGATCTCACACAAAACATAGAGTTCAGTTCATTTCCTTCCTTAATTCCATCCCCATGTGACATGTCTGGACAGTTGTATGCAATCTGCATGTGTCTGTTATAGATGAAATAACAACCATGGCTTGAAGTACATAAGGGCTCATGTGAATAGGGTTAATTCAGAAATCAAAATAAAACAAGAACTTGAAGATATGAATTGCCAAATAAAATTAGTCTGCTAGTGTGGAATGACCTATGCCATCCAGAATGATGGTCTGGAGACATTCTTAAATTTTTAGCTTGTACATCAAATTTAGTTTTGAGATGAAAATGAGTTGTAAACCCTGTGGCTTAGTAGAATATAATATACTAAACAAAAATTAAGAATTACAGTGATTTTTCTCCTGAAATGTGTTAATTAGGGCTTGCTTTGTGGGTGGCAAAATGGAATAATAGGGAGATGGTTCATACAGTTTGAGGAATGAAGAGAGGCCCAAAATAAGAAAAGGAATCATGAGATCAAAATGAGGAAAACCAGGGCTGGAATGGGGAGTCGAGTGTGAAGTAGGTGGGAAAACTGATTCTAGATGAATGGGCAACAATAGTGCCAGAACAATATCTGTTTATGTAGCATAGAGAGAAGACTCTTATGTGGCATTAATAGCAAGGCATAACATAGGGCTTGATGCAGTAAAGGAAATGAATAGAAGTAGATAGATATTAATTGACAATCATTTTTCAAATCTGTGGTAATAGAGAGGCACCAGTAATTCAAGGCATAGGTTACCAGTAGTAGGTATTTCCTTAAAGTGCTAAATGGTAGTTAGAAATGGCATTTACTTCTACCTTATGAATTGATTATTGTTGAACATTTTCCCACATATTTGCTTATAATTTTTCTTTTATGAATTATTTATACTTTTTTTCTGTTTGTACTGGACAAATTTATTTTCAAAATGGGAGTAGTTTTATTATCTTTGCCGATAATAAACAAAATAATAAAAGTTGTATCTATAGCTTATAAAATTGAGATTTTCAACAAAGGATAGAGAGAGAAAAATCAATCATGATTCCATTGCTCAGAGAATAAATATTTTTCTTAATAATAATATATTATTATTATTATGGGCTTGCCTGGTGGCTCAGATGGTAAAGAATCTGTCTGCAATGCAAGAGACCCAGATCTGATTGCTAGTTTGGGAAGATCCCCTGGAGAAAGGAATGGCTACCCACTCCAGTATTCTTGCCTGGAGTATTCCATGGACAGAGAAGCAAACAACTATTTTCATAACATTTATGAAAATAAGATTTAGTAAAAAAAAAAATTCATTGTGAAAAATACACATAACATAAAATTTATTGTTTTATTTAAACTTTTGAGTGTAAAATTTAGGGTCATTAAGTACATTAACACTATAGTGCAAACATGTTGTATTTCATCCAATTTTTTCACTTACACTGATAGCGTCTCATGTAAAAAATAAAGGTACAATTCTTTAAATGCTCCCTGGGGTTGCATTGTAGGGCTGGCCCATTGATGGACTTTTGGATGTTTCTAATGCTTTTAGCTGTTAAAAACTATGTTGTGATGAACATTCTTATGTCGTTACTTGTACATTTTTGCAGACCAATCTATTCACTTTGGGTTGAAACCCAAAGGGTGAATGGCTGGAATGAACAATAATCACATTTGTAATGCAACTGACACATATTGTCAGATTGACTTTCAGAAATGCCATAACAGTTACACTCCTACCAGCAGGAAATGAGTGTATGGATAGTGATAGCAAAGGGGCTTCACAGGTAGCTCAGTGGTAAAGAATCTGCCTGCCAATGCAGGAGCTGCAGGAGATGTGAGTTTGATCCCTGGGTCAGGAAGATCCCCTGGAGTAGGAAATGGCAACCCACTCCAGTATTCTTGCCTGGGAAATCCCATGGAGAGAGAAGCCTGGTGGGCTACAGTCTATGGGGTCCCAAAGAGTTGAACATGACTAAGTGACTGAGCACCCATGTCATAGTAAAACAGGATTTGCCTCATTTAACTACCTCATGACCGTTCCTTGGAGTACTCTTGCATCAATAAGAGGTGTGAGAGACCCTGTGGTCTAATGGTGTAGAACACTTGGAAAATTTGAGTGAATGCAGTCATAGCTCTTGTATATTTAACACTGGTCTTGAATAAACAGTTAAATTTTATATTAAATTAGTAGGATTTCTAATAACTAATGATAAAACAGCAAAGTATCTACTAAGTCATATGTTCTGTTTGAGTGTAACCAAGAAAGACAAATCTGACTCCATATTGGATCTGTTTCTTTTATTTTAACCTTTGTATTCTATTGCTTTTGCTTCAAGTTAAGAATGTTGCCTATGGCCTGTCATATACAGGATAGCCTGTTCTCAAGACTTTGACCATTTAAAGGTATAACACTTCCATTCACATAGAGATAAAAAACCTGTAGAACAGAGAATAACATTTGTCTTGTTGGCGGTTCACTGGAATGTAGTGACCTGACCTGTGTGCAGCAAGAACAAAGGATTTCAAGAAGTTTGCAGTAACCAATCACACTCCCTCCCCTTATAGTATAAAGGAAGCCTGAATTCTAACTCAGGTAAGATGGTTCTTTGGGACACTAGTCCACCATCTCCTTGGTCTGCTGGCCTTCAAAATAAAGTTTCTATTTCTTGCCCCAATAATTCTTGATTTATTGGCCTGTTGTGTAGTGAGCAGTATGAGCTTGGACTTGGTAACATGTGTTGTTGATTTTCTGTTGCCCATTCATCTATTGACTTTCCACCCATCCATCTATCCATTCTCTTCCTACTTCCAAAAATAACTCAAGGTGGTCTTGATATATTGAGGTAGTTTTTTGAATTGTGGTTTGTAGGCATTTGTATTAGAATTGAGCTTCCTGGATGATGCTTGCAGTAAAGAACCTGTCTGTCAATGCAGGAGATGTAAGAGACATGGGTT
The DNA here is from genome assembly GCF_054371585.1 of Giraffa tippelskirchi. Lineage (NCBI taxonomy): Eukaryota > Metazoa > Chordata > Mammalia > Artiodactyla > Giraffidae > Giraffa > Giraffa tippelskirchi. The sequence continues at coordinate 196,071,960 of NC_137275.1, forward strand.
TGATCCCTAGGTTGGGAAGATCCCCTGGAGGAGGCCACTCCAGTATTCTTGTCTGGGAAATCCCATGTATAGAGGAGTGTGGAGGGGAACAAGTCCATAGGGTCTCAAAGAGTCGGACACAACAGAAGGGACTTAGCAAGCACACACGTAGTAGAAGAGCTTCAGGTGCTCTTTCAAAATGTAGATTTTTGATTTTCACCATGAACCAGCCAACTTGGAATCTCTGGAGCATGGGGCCTGGGCACCTAGCTAACAGCCTCCCCCTACTCCACATGACTCTGGAGCACCCTAAGGTGTGTGGACACCAGAGACTATTGGGATGTTGGAGTGTGGAAATTTGATCGTCCAACTAAGTTAATTAATCTCTGTATGGAACACAGCAGTTGTTCTAATTTTGTGGTTATTTTTCCAACCATTTGTTGTTGTTTTTTTTAACTGGGAGTCATATGAAAAATGTTGCCCACACTTATATGTTACTACATAACTTTAGTAATCCCTTCATCCCAATCCAATATTTTTCTCTAAGAAAAGAAACAATGTAGGGCAGGAAAACATCTGAACAGCAACATCCATTTATTTTTCAAGAGAAGTTTTGAAGGAAATTGTCAGGTGTTTTCAAAAGCCACACTTTTGCCCTGAAGGCAAAGGGTGAAAACTTGGATCTTTTGAGCCTCCTAATCCCACTGGAAGAACCCACAATTATGTGTACTTTTATGAGGGGGTACTGTGGCTTGCAGTCTTCCTAATTCACAAGGTAAGAGTGATCTACGATTAACTGCCCAAGATACAGATTCCAGAGCTCTGCCCCAAAGACGCTAAATTGGAATCTCCAGGGGAGTGAAATGAGAATCAGATTTTAAACAAGTACCCTTGTTTAAACAAGTGCCTTCTATTCAGGCACATTTTCTTTTGGAATCAGTTGTGTGTGAGTGTGTGTGTGTGTGTGTTAGTTGCTCAGTCATGTCCAACTCTGCGACCCTATGAACTGTAGCCTGCCAGGCTCCTCTGTCCATGGAATTCTCCAGGCAAGAATACTGAAGTGGGTCACCATTTCCTTTTCCAGGGGATCTTCCTGACCCAGGGGTAGAACCTGTGTCTCCTGCCTGGCAGGCAGATGCCTTAACATCTGAGCCACCCTGCCAAATGTGGTATGGAATCAGTTATATGTGGGTTTAAATCCTCACTCTGTTACCTTAGCTTGATGATCCTTGGCAAATTGCTGCTTTACTTCTCCAAACTTCAGTTTCTCCATTTATAAAATCGAGATGCTTCCTTACTCAGGCATCTTGTAAGAATGAACTAAACTAATAGTAGGTGAAGTTGCCAGTACAGTGTCTAACATGTAGTCAGACCTTAAGATTTGTTACTTCCCATCCTACTCCCCTTAGAATGATTATGTTTGTTCAGATCCTATTGACGTTAGGAATTTATGATTGCCCTTCATGCAAATAATTCAAACTAGCTTGCTGGCAGGGAAGCATATGGCAAAACCACAAAAGGAAACTTCTCCCTGTAGAGCTGAGCTCTGTTTTTCAAACTGTGGTCCATACATGTGAATCACCTATGACTCGCTTTAAAAATAATTAAATCAATAAACTAAGCTCCTGGCTCTGATTCCATACTCATAAAATCAGAAACTCTAGGAGCAGGATCCATGATCAGCCTTTAAAACAAGCACTCTTAATAATGCTTACGTATCTGAAAGTTGAGAGGCAGAGAGAAAAAGCTCCTAACAGTCAAAAGAACCTCCTTCCAGAGAGTGTCCAGAATTGCTGGCTGACATCCCAGTGTCTGTGCCATAGCCCACCTCATTCACCAGCATCCTCCTTGGTAGGCAGCATCCTCCTCTGTCACTCTGGCTTATTTAAGTGTGCCCATCCCTGGGATGTTCCGAGGACACCATCATTCCAGCTGGAGTGGAAAAGGAATTTGATCTAACATTTCCTGCAATGTCTCTGGTTTCCATAACCTACTTTCCTGGTCTCCCTCCACATGCTCTCCTGGCAGCAAGGGCTGTGACTTGTGCGCAACTACCGGGTTGTATCATCTCCAGTTGACAGTGGTCCTTCTGAGACGTTGGCCAAGAAGACGACCTTTGTTGAAAAACCATCTAAGAAACATGATTCTGAAAACAAAATGCTGAAAGTACAGCGTGTCCTGAGGGCTGCTTTGCAGAAGTGACAGGTGGTGCCTGGACTGAACCCAGAGATATCTAAATATTCCAAGAGCAAGTGTCCAGTTTGGGTCCCTCCTAGCCTCTCAGTTTTCCAATGACATCGGCCTCAGTGTCTGAAGATAGGGAGCACCTCAGATTCTAGACTTGTTCTAGTTTCAGGGATGCTGGGCTTGTCTGCGGACTTCAAAATCAGGAGTCTCTATTCCTTCAAAAATCAAACTCCTGTGCCTATGTTCTGGCCGATAACTAACAGATAAGAGCCGTTTCAAGCTCAGAGATGGAGCTTTGTTTCTTCCATGGCTGTGCACATTGGTTAGTGGTAAAGGAAGTCCCGCCCAGCATGTGCTAGGAGAGATCCAAACAAATGAGGGCCTGAGCTTCCCAGAACTCAAGATGACCCTGAAGTTAGTGTTCAAGTTTGTACTTTCAAGAGAATACCAGGGGAATAAAGGGGGAAAGCTCTGCCCTTATCTTCGAACATAGATCTCTCCTTCTCTGCCCTCTCCGAGTGGAGATAAACAGTGATTTAAGGCAAACAATATCTGAACAGCATTCCTCATCCTGGCTTTTAATTAAAGGAATCTAAGAAAGATCAGCATTAACTCACTCAGGTCTCCAAGGCCAAAAATGATTCACATAACTGAAAACAAAAACAAAATCTAGCAGATCTCCCCCTTTGCCAAATAATCCAGGCTAGCTCCCATACTGCTGCATTTCATTTGATAACAGTTTGTCCTAATGTTAATAATTCTTGTATTCAAGAAACACATGCTCATGAGTCAAACGCCTTAATAAATTGATGATCCCAATTTCCTGTGGATTAATTTTCAGGCATAAGAAATAAATTGTCGAAGCGTAATCCCATGGTTCAGCTAGAGATTGAACAAGTTTTCCCTAGAAAGTTGTTCAAGGAGATCCCAGATACACATGGTGTCACAGGTTGGGAGGTAGACCTGTGATGGATTTTGATGTGTGGGATATTTATTAAAGGGTGTCCTTGGGAAGGGGGAAGGGATCAGGAGTGGGAAGAATGCAGACACATGGCAGTCTTGGCTGACACCATTGAAGCTCTGGAAATAGAATGGCCCTTCAGAGTTGCCCCAAGTTGAGGTGAGCTGGACCAGCAACTAGATGAGAGCCGCCCCTGAGAGGGTGTCACTTTGGACAAGGCAACTTCTCTAGCTGAGACAGTCCTGCGATGGGCTGATGGTGAAGTCTTTGGGTCAACAGCATTCCCAGTGACTGAAGCCAGTCCTTCACTGCAGGGGGCCTGCTGGGCGCATCTTTATGTCCACCATAGATGGTGCTCCATCCATGTGTCAATAACACCCATTAGAAATACTCTGGTGTGATTTAGCACCACTACTCACTTTGCATTGTGTGGTCTCCCCCTTTCTCCCTCTCTTGTTCTTATCTTCTCTAGCTCTTTGTCTTATTCTCTCTTCTGCCTTTCAAGATAATTCTCCACCCAGCTTCTACCATTAACATTTGTTTTAGCATTCAGTGACTCCATCCACATTGGTCCCTAGTTTGAGCATTGTGTTTTGAGTGCTGACCCAAACCTCTGCATTCTGCTTTATAGCTTTAGGAGTATGTGCCACTCCCACTTCTTCTTCTGATAAGTTATCACCCTTTCTGTGTATCACCTCTATCTGCAAAAAGAGAACACTAAACCCCAGCTTTGTTTGAGATGGGAGAGCAACCTAGAGGCCACGAACTGTCTTTGACACTTAGCTTTGTCATTTCCCTTGAGAAAGTCCCTTTGAGGGACTTGAGTTTGGGTTTGGATCCAGCCTTGGATGTTTGTATATTGCCTAGCTCCCAGGCTTTGGCCCTCCTAAAAATGAGCCGGCTACTCATCAAGGGCCATGCAGCAGAGTTCATATCCATGAATTCTGAGGGAATGTCACTGAGTGTCCCTTACCACCCAAGGCCTGTAGATCTGGAAGGATCATAGCCACTAGCACTGGCACCTCAGCAACAACAACTGCTTTGTATTTTCTGCTCAGATTCAGCTGAAACTCATCGGAAATCAGATCTGATGAGGGCCTTAGTTCTGGTGACTACACTAACCTCATCTGATCAGATTTCCAGTTAGTCAAGCTGGTTGCTGAGTCCTTTGTCCTGTTGTTTCCTTGAGACCAATTTGGAATGGTGGTGCTTCATGAATAATCCATGGGTATTAACCAGCTGCATACATAAGGGCATTTCCACTGTGTCTTTGCCATGGAATGTTAGATGGTTCTGATGTAATTCATAAGTAATCAGGAAGCTCTAGGCTCCTTTTTAAAGTATCTAGAGACCTTTGAGGGTCCTTTCAAGTTTCCAAAGGAAAGGCATGCTAATAACTGTGAGTGGTCATAACAGGGGAATTTCCCCCGGAGAGTCTTTAATGTCACCGTTGGCTATATTACAGGGACAGAGAAATACATGAGATACTTCTCAAAATGTTTGAAACAAAACTTGATGCCAGCTTTTTTTGGTTCTTTTGGTTTCTGTTGTTGCCTTAATCACCAAGTGGTGTGGGTTAAAACAAAAGCCGTAATTAAATTGAGCCCAGTTTAGGGGGAAGAACTGGGCAACTCTCTGCTTAAACAGAAGCAGGTGGTGTTGGAATGCTCAGTGGAAGTGAGCTGTGAGGAGGGAATGCAGATTTTTTTTAATTGAAATCACAGTTAAAAATACTTGTGCCAGGCTGTGATTAAGATATATACACATATATATCTTAATTTTATGTTTATATACATATATACATATAAAAACTAGGATGTATGTGTGTGTGTGTGTATATATATATATATATATAAAACTGAGATACATTTATCTCAGTTTCAGAAAAACTGTGGCGGAAATGCAATACAGTTTTAATTAGAGAGTGATCTTTTGTGGTGAGGGAGGGTGGGATTTGTTTCTTTGTGTGTGTGTGAGTGAGAGAGAGAGTTTATTTTAAGGATCGCCGTAAATAAAGATGTTCTCCTATTCCAATTAGAAATGTGATTTAATTTGTACTCCATTCAGGAACTCATCCATGCTGGAATGGCCATAATTTATATAGCAAATTTCACAATGGAAAGGAGGACGGATGGAAAGATTTGGCCAACACTTCACTGGCTGTCTGGGACAGGAGAGCTGCCCTGCCTCTCAGGACTCCCGAGAGCAGGAGTCCTGCTCTTCCCTAATTATCCTAAGATGTTCATTCCTGAGGGCATGTTTTGGTGGACTCTCCCAGTGGGGTCACACGTCTCCATGGCATGAGGAATGAAAAGGGCCACAGCCCAAGTGCTGAAATTTCCATTTCCCTCAGCTATTGCTGTCAGATAAAATACATGACGCCCAATTAAGTCTGAGTTACAGATAAATAGTGGATACTTTTTTTTTATTAAGAATATTTCCTATGCAATACTGGGGACTAAAAATTACTCATTTTTAACCTAGACTTCAAGTTTAACCTCATGTCCTGTAATTTTATTTGTTATATCTGGCATCCCTACCTCCAAAGGGCATTTTTTTCCTCTGATGGAAAGTGAGGCTGACACTTTTTGAATTCTTAGATTTTTTTGTTACTGTTGCTGTCATTGTGCTTTTTAAAAAATTTGTCATTGTTATTTTTGATTTTATTAAATTCACAAGGATGCCTGGATGGAATGCGTAGCTCCCATTCCATCATTGAAATAGAGGCAGGTTTCATGATTTGCTTAAGAAAAGGATAAGGTGGCCAGCATATGCTCCTACTTGTACATTACCATTCCACTTTTCTTAGTTGAATACATAGTATAAATGCCAGTAATTTGCCAAGTTGGTTCTTTGAGGATTTTTTACAGATGATGAAAAACTTTAGGGTTGTGCCTTGGGAGGACTTGTTATAAAAACAGAGGAAGCTTATTAAAGACCCTGATAGGACCAAAGATGTTTAGTGAAATTTGTGGTGATATTACAGGTTCTGTTTCCAGCTCTGATGATAACTAGCTGTGGACCTTAAGCAAAGCACCTTAATCTCTCTGGGCCTGATTTTCTCCTTTTACAAAATGAGCTTGCTGGATTAGATGACTTTTAAGGTCCATTCCGACTCTCTTATTCCACTAAAAATATGTAATTTTTCTAATACTTCAGTACTATATCATTTCTGATTTGATAACTTGGGAGTCTAATTCTGTGGAAAGCTAGGGTAAAGTACTTTCTGGGCATGGACAAATAACTCCAATGAACAGCAGTTGTTTTATCAGTTCAATAACAGCAGCCTGTTCGAGTAGCAGTTCTTTCTAGTTTATTCCATTGTTCATCTCGCAACTTTTGTGTGGATTTGAGGAATCAGAAAGTACAAGACAGGGTCTCTGTCTCAGTCTAGTTGGTGTGGGGTAAGGATGGTTATGGAGAGGAACCAAATGAACAAGTCAGAAGCTTGTGGAAAGTACTAGGCTAGAGACAATGGTGGAGGAGTATGAATATAGCACATATGACTGATTTTTAAGGAAATTGTTTCCCTAGATGTTGATGATTGAATTCACTATAAATTCTAATAACTCTAGTGTCTGGCCACTCTGATCAGATGCGGAGTCAGAATCACATTATTTACTCCTATACTATGGCATGGCATGTGTGTACTCATGAACTGGTGCATACACACACGTGCACACACGGACACACAAGTAAAAACTTTCTAGAGAGGGAAAAAGCAAGAAGTTATGTGTGTTGAAGAAAGGAAAGAAAAGAGCAAGATAGAAGAACTGCTGTTCAAAAGAGCCACCCTCTTGTCTCCATTTTTTCTATTCTATATTATGTCACTAAGATAGTGATAGTTGCTCAGTCATGCCTGACTCTTTGCAACCCCATGGACTGTAGCCTGCCAGCCTCCTCTATCCATGGAATTTTCCAGGCAAGATTACTGGAGTGGGTTGCCATTTCCTTCTCCAGTCACTAAGATAAGAATATGTCTATTCTATATTATGTCACTTTTTAAAAAAGTAGCTGAAATTTATGAAATACTCACTATGTGCTAATCATTGTTTTTAACATGTTACACTCATTCACTTATTTAATTCCCTCAATATCCCTATGTAATAGATATTCAGTACTATTTTTAACCCATTTTATTGAGGATGAAATAGGCACACATTTTTTGTTTGTTTGTTTGTATGTTTGTTTTGTATGTTTTCCCTTTTTTTGGATGAGAAATCCCTCTACTGTTTTTACAGTGTAACTGGTCCAGGTCTAAGAAATATATATATTATTCTTCTGAGGGCTTTCATTTCCTAAGGAATTAATAATTATGAGTTTGTGAACTATTTCCTTATATCTGACTTTTCATAACTCAAATACAATGCTTTTACAACTATTTTTCATATTTTTCCCCAGATCCAACTGAATAGTTTTTTCCTCATTATTTCAGAGGGGATGGTAGTTATGCAATGTGTATTTCTTCCCTTCAGCCCCATGCCTAGAAGATATATCAGTGTATTATTTGAATTGGTTTGCAAAAATAATTCAGAAATCATTTTTTAAAGAAATATTAGATATGGATGTGAGCATTCCAAACTGAGTGTTAGATTAGAAGTCACTGGATCAAAGCCATGTTTAACAATTATCTACATAAGGATTGGTAAGAAACATTTGTGAAGCTTTGATGAGGAGCTGGAGGATGTGGGAGGCAGTGGGGTGGTGGAGGGTGGAGCCTGCTCTTGGCTGTCTTAGCTGTCTGCGCTGGCCACTGGAGGATGGGGAGTAACGAAGGACAAAGCAAATGCTGACCGTCCTCTCTCTTACGTACCTGGGAAATTCATCTTGGATTTATTAGCCACATAAATCACTTTTCTGCAGAGGGTAGCCATAAATCACCACAGAAAGATTGAAATGGTATCATTTCTTTGGGAATAATAAGCTAGAGGTGGTATAGCAGTCCAAGAGCAATTATAACACAATTAAACGTTCAGGTTACTCCCTCTTCCTCATGATTTATGCCTGAGAAAAGTGCACCCAAAGGTCTATATTTTCAAAAGGAGGTCAGAGCTGTCCAGGAGCCAAGAATAGCAAAAAAGACATTGACGATTGCCAAGCAGAAGACCAGCAGCTTGCCCTTTCTTTCTTAGAAGGGAAAATATTATACCACATAAAACATGTAAAAAACAAAAATGCCATGTAAAACACATGTATCAAGTGTACATACAAAACATGTATACCACACAAACATGTTAAAAGCACATATCACATGTAAAACATGTGTACAATGAAACATGTAACATAATACACATCATGTAAACATGTAAATATGTATGTCATATCTGTAAAAAACCATGTATTCTAGATAAACATGCTGACCATGTAAAACAGGTAAAAATATGCATACTATGGAAACATGCAAAAAAGATGTGTATCAAAACTGATTTATATCTTCATGATTTTTCTAAGAGTCTAGTAGGGCTTCCCAGGTGGCAGAGTAGCAAAGAATCTTCCTGCCAATGTAAGAGATGAGGAGATGCGAATTCAACCCCTGGGGTCAGGAAGATTCCCTGGAGAAGGAAATGTCAACCCACTCCAGTATTCTTGCCTAGGAAATTCCACGGACGCAGGAGCCTGACAGGCTTGCAGGGTCTCAAAGAGTCAGACACAGCTGAGTGACTGAGCACGAGAAACAATATGTTGGTTTCAGGAAATTATAACATAGTCTGAAATACGATTTCAAATAGCCTTAGAGTCCTAAAATGTTTGAGATGGAGAGTTAAAGATCATTTTCTTCAGCCAAATAGATATAGGAAACCATCTGACAAACATTGGTTGACTTCCTACTAGATGTATCAGTTTAGTTCAGTTCAGTTGCTCAGTTGTGTCTGACTCTCTGCGACCCCATGAACCGCAGCACGCCAGGCCTCCCTGTCCATCACCAACTCCCTGAGTCCACCCAAATCCAAGTCCATCGAGTCGGCGATGCCATCCAGCCATCTCATCCTCTGTTGTCCCCTTCTCCTGCCCTCAATCTTTCCCAGCATCAGTAGGGCTAGTCTAAGTACTTTAGGTAAAAAAGAAGTAAAATGACACCCAGTACATGAGTAACAAACGAAAAAAGGGATAATTGGACTCTTCAACATTAAACACATTTGTATATCAAAGGAATTATCAAGAAAGTTAAAACACCTTAGAAAATGAAAGAAAATATTTTCAAACCATAAATTTGATAAGGGTCTAGTATTAAAAATATAAAGAACCCCTACAACTCAACAAGAAAAGTGAAAGGGAAAGTCACTGAGTTGTGTCCTCAGTGAAAGACAAGTGAAAGTGAGTCACTCTTTGTGACCCCATGTACTATATAGTCCATGGAATTCTCATGGCCAGAATACTGGAGTAGGTAGCTATTTTCTTCTCCAGGGGATCGTCCCAACCCAGGGATCAAACCCAGGTCTCCCGCATTGCAGGCAGATTCTTGACCAGCTGAGCCATCAGGGAAGCTCAAGAATACTGGCCTGGGTAGCCTATCTCTTCTCCAGCCAATCTTCTCGACCCAGGACTCGAAGCAGGGTCTCCTGCACTGCAGGCAGATTCTTTACCAGCTGAGCTACCAGGGAATCCCCAACAAGAAAAAGACAATCTAAAGAACAGGCAAAAGACTTGAACAAACTGTTGATGATGATATATAAATGGCCAACAAGTCCAAGAAAATATGTTCAAAATCATTAGTCATTAGGGAAAGGCACACTGAACCTATATGAAAATGTTCTGGAACTTGACAAATGTGGTGATTGTACAATGTTGTGTGTATACTAAATGTCACTGAATTTGACACTTCGAAATGGTTAATTTTATGTTAATGTAAATTTCACCTTTATTGAAAAATAAAGAAGTGTGTTGTAGACTAAAAAGGGCACTGGATTTGGAATCACACTTGGGTTTGTGACTTGGCTTTTCTTTCTCTTTATATGAACCTGAAGAAATCATTCAATTTCACTCTGGAAAATGCACATTCACACAATAGGTAGCGTTCTAACCTATCTCAGTTAGGTATTCAGGTAACAGTCGATAAACAATTGAGACAACATATGAAACACTTTCCTATCTGTGATTATTATTTCATATAAACTAGATATTGACTAAGCAAAACAAAAACACTTGCAAAGTAATACTTGTGGGGAAAATGAAGCACAATTACTGTGGAAAGGAAGAAATGAAAGAGAGAGCTAAGTAAGGTGAAGAGGTGCCAGCAGCAAGACTTGCAGTTCCTAGTCCTCTGCTGGCCTGTCCACATCCTGGGAAGGCAGGGACTCACTGTGCATTAAGCAAAGGATCAGGCAGTAGTGGGAGAGGAAGGAGGAGAGGGTTTGGCTCATTGCAGTGGGCTAAACTGAGAGCTGGCTAACGCCTGGGATGTTAAGGGTCGTCACTGTATGTGGGCTTCCCTGGTAGCTCAGCTGGTAAAGAATCCACCTACAGTGCAGGAGACCCCGCTTTGATTCCTGGGTCAGGAAGATCCCCTAGAGAAGGGATAGGCTATGTACTCCAGTATTCATGGGCTTCCTTGGTGGCTCAGCTGGTCAAGAATCTGCCTGCAATGTGGGAGACCTGGGTTGGGAAGATCCCCTGGAGGAGGACATAGCAACTCACTCCGGTATCCTTGTCTAGAGAATCCCTGTGGACAGAGGAGCCTGGTGGGCTACAGTGCACGGGGTCACAAAGAGTCAGACACGACTGAGGGACTAAGCACAGCACAGCACCACTTGACAGCCCTCAACGTTGGCTGGGTAAACCCACTACTGCTGACTCAAGGGCTGCTGATTACATTTATTTCACAATGTGCAGACTTGCCTGGGCCTCTGGGCACAATAGTGATAATGATGCAACTTATTAGCCTTGCTTCATTTTCCTTGAGAAACCCTGCTCATGTGCCCACTGGTGGTTGACTCTGCCAAGGGATAAATGGAGAAGGAAGATCCTAGGGACCCTTAGGGAGGCATTTGTGCTGGCACCCAGGAAACAAGGGGCTGCTTTTGTCTGGAGTTGTGTGCAAACTGCTTTATTTTTCAGAGCAAGGACATGGAAAAAGCTTTTGTTTAGGGAACAAAAATTCTTTATACAGTGAATCAGTGTAAGTATGAGAGGCAAATTCATTCTGTTGCTTTCAGTAAAGGAAAAATATGTTATTTGATAGTGGCAGGTAATTATTTATTATGTAAATACTTGGTTTTGATTTAAAGAATACCTAAAGCTGTGTGCATATAATCATATAACTTAACTAGAATTCCTATCCTAGAATGAGGAAAGAATCCATTTATTAGCAGTCAATGTTTGTGAAATGGTCATATAAAGAGAACTTTAAAAATTTTAGTCCAACGTAGGACAAATAAAAATTTTTGCAGATCTTCAGCCTTCATTCTGTATGTACTTGCGCATGCACACATGTGCTTGTCACATGCATGTGCAAGAGTCTATGTAAATGCCTGTTGCTGAAGGACCACAAAGCTCTAGCATAGATGTGGGTCTGACCTTGAAACAAAAAGCCCAGCTCATCTGACAGCTGCTCATTGCCTCAGAGCAGTCACGGCTTCAAATGTCTACAATATAAAATGTGGAGGTAATTCACCCAAGATTCAGTTCAGTTCAGTTTAGTCGCTCAGTTGTGTCCGACTCTTTGCGACCCCATGAATTGCAGCATGCCAGGCCTCCCTGTCCATCACCAACTCCCGGAGTTTACTCAAACCCATGTCCAGCGAGTCAGTGATGCCATCCAACCATCTCATACTCTGTTGTCCCTTTCTCCTCCTGCCCCCGATCCTTGCCAGCATCAGGGTCTTTTCCAATGAGTCAACTCTTCGCATGAGGTGGCCAAAGTATTGAAGTTTCAGCTTCAACATCAGTCCTTCCAATGAACACCCAGGATTGATCTCCTTTTGGATGAATTGATTGGATCTCTTTGCAGTCCAAGGGACTCTGAAGAGTCTTCTCCAACACCACAGTTCAAAAGCATCAATTCTTTGGTGCTCAGCTTTCTTCACCATCCAACTCTCACATCCATACATGACCACTGGAAAAACCATAGCCTTGACTAGACGGACTTTTGTTGGCAAAGTAATGTCTCTGCTTTTAAATATGCTATCTAGGTTGGCCATAACCTTCCTTCCAAGGAGTAAGCGTCTTTTAATTTCATGGCTGCAATCACCATCAGCAGTGATTTTGGAGCCCAAAAAAATAAAGTCTGACACTGTTTCCACTGTTTCCCCATCTTGTTAATCACATTGGTATGGAGAATCTTCTGAAAGGTAGGGTTATGTGTGGTGACTGTGATCAAGATGCTGGGTGTTAGAAGGAAATCAGACAGGTGTCCCTGCCAAGGCCTAGGGATCTTGCCCAACTCTCTCTTGGGAGCTACAAAGCCAGAGGGCAAAACTGGGGACTGGGCCAGAGCAATGCTTAGAGGCAAGGAAAGTTCACAGCTCGAGTTGCAAGAAGACGTATGACACAGATAGAATTCAGGCTCTAGAAGGCTGAGAAGTCTTCCTTTTGGAAGCTTATGGTTTGGAAAGTCAACACAGACAAAAATAGTGTCTGCTGAGCAGAAAGGGAGGGGAGATTGGAGAAAGATGCTTCCAGCTATATCAGTCTTTTCTCCTTTTAGATTGTATGTATTCCATTACACTATTACTTACATTTAATGGTTAAAGTCACACTGAGCTCAAAAGATATAAGTTCTATAGCTCACTTTTTGCAAAACTCACCTTTTAAAATTAGGCAAGAAAAAGTCGGTAAGTACAGTAAAGTAGGAAAAAATGTTGTGTAGTGAAATAGGAAGTCCTCCTCGGCAGATCCAAATGTTGAGGGGATAATGTGAGATCATTATGAAAATAAATAAATAAGCAAAAGTCCTTTGTTGAATACCTATAAAGGATTTCTGGAGTCATTTGTATGCCTCTTGGACTTGGAGATTGGCATAATTAGGAGAAAAGGGATCAAAACCAGGGTCTGGCAAACAGGAAACCATTTCAAAAATAGTTTAAACTGCTAAATCACTTCCAAATCTAGGCTCTGTCTGTGTCCCCATCACAAGGTTGTACACAGGAGGTGGCTCCAGGGAAGAGAGGCATTCTAGACACGGATGGAAACAGGCTTTTCAGAGGGAAACACCCAAGGGATGAGAGAAGTCTTCTTTTTCAGTTTCTTCCTCTTAAATATTTCATTACTGCATATACCACTGGGTACAGTGACTCATGGCATCCGGTCCCATCACTTCATGGCAGATAGATGGGCAAACAGTGGAAACAATGGCTCACTTTATTTTTCTGGGCTCCAGAATCACTGCAGATGGTGACTGCAGCCATGAAATTAAAAGACGCTTACTCCTTGGAAGGAAAGTTATGGCCAACTGAGACAGCATATTAAAAAGCAGAGACATTACTTTGCCAACAAAAGTCCGTCTAGTCAAGGCTATGGTTTTTCCAGTGGTCATGTATGGATGTGAGAGTTGGATGGTGAAGAAAGCTGAACACTGAAGAATTGATGCTTTTGAACTGTGGTGTTGGAGAAGACTCTTCAGAGTCCCTTGGACTGCAAGGAGATCCAACCAGTCATCCTGAAGGAGATCAGTCCTGGGTGTTCATTGGAAGGACTGGTGTTGAAGCTGAAACTCCAATACTTTGGCCACCTGATGCGAAGAGCTGACTCATTGGAAAAGACCCTGATGCTGGGAAAGATTGAGGGCAGAAGGAGAAGGGGACGACAGAGGATGAGATGGCTGCGTGGCATCACCGACTCGATGGACATGGATTTGGGTGGACTCAGGGAGTTGGTGATGGACAGGGAGGCCTGGCGTGCTGCGGTTCATGGGGTCGCAAAGAGTCGACACGACTGAGAGACTGAACTGAACTGACTGACAGTGACTCAGACTGTAAATATATTGAAGAGACATGAGGTGGTTTTAAAGAAGTATTCCTATTATATCATATGACATACTAAAAAGGGAGAGCTTGCCAGATTTATATGTGTGTTACGGTGATGCTACTTTTGTGTCATTAAGGGAAACTCTTTTATGAGGCTTCATTCGGTTTAATTAGGAAATTCAGCTCACGGGAGAGAGCGAGTTTTGAGCTCCACTTCTTGGAGCTGGATTATCCATGTCCTCTTGATCCTGGTTTCCTGAGATCTTTAAGTTCCTTGATTTTAGACTAGAGAGATTTCACATCGATCCATAGGTGATCCCAGAGAGGATCAAAAGAGCAGATGCTGCACTCAGGGTTGGATGAGTGATGGACCCCAGCTCCTGACAGGGCACTTGGGCGAGGAGTGAGGTCAGCACAGTTGCTCCCAGAGAACAGTGCAAAGCCAACACTGGCCACTGTGGGCTTCACCATACACATAATTCTTCCTACTTTTGGCAAAGAGTCTAGTGAGTGCTGAAATCACCTAAGAGCTTAAACTGGAAAAAAAAGATGTAAGAGAATGGGAGAATCCAAGGCTAATTTTACATAGAGGTGCCTCTGTGTTTTTTTATATTTTCATGTGTGATGAACTCCCCAATCAAATCTGGGCATGGCTGGAAATACTGGACTATTCTAGAATTGGCAAAGTGATGTGAAAAAGAAATTAACAAGAATGAAGAGGAATGATCATTAGAACTCCTTTGTTCCTGTCTGGTGCCAAAAGTAAAGCAGAATAACCCATTGCTTGGAGGTGGTTATTTTTCCCAGTTTGGACACCACGGCCAGGATCCCTTGGATGTTTGTTCTCTGCAGGCTTTTTACTGATGCTGTGTGTCATTCATTCAGTCATTTAATCATTCACTATGTCAATGTGACAAAAGAATAAGTTTGCAACAAACCCCAGGTCTCCCAAACTGTCAACATATTTTTATTCAGTTTTAAGCGTATAACCATGAAAACATATATTGAGGACCCATACTCTAGCATCTCCTTGCTGAATCCAAATGAATCAATGGCTCATAGCCTTTCTATGCACAATGTTCACGGTGACAGTGAAATTTCCAGAGAACTCTGGCTCCTGTTTTTTTCCTCCTTTATCATCTTGTCAATTTCTATGTTATTTTCATTGTATCTAACTTAATCACTTAGGAAAAGAAAGAATAGAGTAAAAAGAGCAAATGACAAAGGTGGTAAAGAATTACAATGAAAGTTCAGAATTATAATATATATTGACTACTTTGTGCTGTGTTCTTAGTCACTCAGTCATGTCCAACTCTTTGCAACCCCATGGACTGTGGCCCGCCAGACTCCTCTGTCCATTGGGATTCTTCAGGCAAGAATACTGGAGTGGGTTGCCATGCCCTCCTCCAGGGGATCTTCCCAACCTAGGGATCAAACTCAGGTCTCCTGAATTGTAGGCTGATTCTTTACCATCTGAGCCACCAGGGAAGACCATTGATTACTTTACTTACATTATCTCTAAGTCTGTAAATACAATCTCTATCAGTATATATCTTTCTACTTTTCCTTTGCTTATCTATGTGTCTTATAATAATTCTATAAGGCAGATATAAGGGACTCATTAGACAAAAGCCAGGCTTCCCTGGTGGCTCAGATGGTAAAGAATCTGCCGGCAATGCAGGAGACCTGGGTTCGATCCCTGGGTTGAGAAGATCCCCTGGAGGAGGGCATGGCAACCCACTCCAGTGTTCTTGCCTGGAGAATCCCAGGGACGGGGGAGCCTGGTGGGCTGCCGTCTATGGGGTCGTGCAGAGTCGGACACAACTGAAGTCACTTGGCAGCAGCAGCAGCAGCAGGTGATCTTCACCTCTTGTATCTTTACCTCTCTATATTCTTTTTCGGCTTAATTTTCCTTCATGTTGAAGTATATCCTTTCAAATCTTTTCCAGTGCGATCTGTGAACTATAAATTATGTCAGTATTTATTTAGTCATGCTTTCTTGCTTGTACAACAAAGTATAAAATTTTATCAGAGTAAAGAATTTTAGGTTGAACATTTTATCCCTCAAGATTTTCACAATATTTCAATATCTCCTGGCCTCTAATATAGCTGTTGAGTTATATTAGTTAAGAGATCTCTCTTTTTTCTCTGGTTGTTTTAAAGAATTTCTCTTTGACATTTGTGTTTTGCAGTTTCAATATGCTGTTCTAGGTGTAGTTTTATATTTATTTATTCTGCTTAGGATTCATATTTGTTAAATTTGGAGATTTATGTCTTTCATCTACTTGAGAAAAGTTTCAGATATTATTTCTTTGAATACTGCCTCTACTCCAACTAGATATACATTGGACCATCCCATTACATTATCTATGTTTCTTAACCCCTGTTTCATATTTTCTATCATTTTTTTTCTCTATGCTATATTCAATAATTTTTTCAAATCTATTTTGGGTAATATACTATTTGATCTGCCCATTCAATTTAAAATTTTAATGAAAATATTTTCCATTTATAGAAGTTTCATTTGGTTCTTTTTCAAATCTGCCTGTTCATTTTTCATAAAGTCTAACCCCTTCATATATTTCTAATTTTTTATCCTTTAAACATACTTACTTTATTGCTTATATTACATTGTCTTTTCTTTGAGGCCTTTGATGAATTAATAATTTGTTGTATCTGCTGACTTTCACTCATGATGGATTGTTTGCTCAAGTATTTCGTAGTTCTTAATGAAAAATTAGTTTCAGAAGAACTTTTGTTTTATGCTCATTTGTTAATTTCTTTACTTTCACTTGGGGTTTCATAACCGATGTGCATAGTTAAAATTAAAGGTTTTAAACTGGTGCAAGACCCAGGTGCAGAGGATTTTTGGCCCATCAGAACCATTGAAGATATAAGCTTACTGGTCATTTTGCTGGGCACACTGGGACATTGATGTTCATTTATCCTTTCATTGGGTTGAAGCCCTTTGAGAATTCCAACTTTTGTAGGAGTCTCAGCTTCAACTCCTCAACATTAGCCTACCAAGATCTCATAAATTGTTGCTGCATAATTTTAAAAACCAGTATCTAGTCATCTCTGAACTTCCTCTTTCTCTTTTGGGAGGTATAGTAACAACTATTGCTTACTGTTCTGACTCTCAACACATTGTCATCCTTCTAGTTTCCTCACCAAGACTGAAAGTATGCTCCTTTCATGTCTTGTACATTGCCAGAGCAGCAGGGCCTAGCATAGTGCCTGTACACAATAATAAACAATTAATACATTTTGTTGAATGAATAAATGAATGGATGTGACATGTGGTACCAGACTACTTCTTTTGAAGAGGAATGAAACAGTCTCCCCCATCAAGGCCAGAGAGGAGATAGATTTGCAAACAAGTAGTTCTAATCCAAAGAGATGCTATAATAGAGGGATAGGCAAAGTATCATCCTGTGGGGGGAAAAAAAGTTTTGTGAAGATGGTGGCATTAGAGTGGAGCCTTGAAGAATGAGTAGGGTTTCATTTGGAGATGGGATGGAAGAAAAAACATGGCAGGCAAGGAGGAAGGCGCAAGTAAATGTGTGTATGTGTGGAATTAAAGGTTATGCTGTGGAAACTGAAGGTCACCTTTTTGGCTGACTTCTGTCTTGTGGCAGCTATGAGAATGCCTATGGGAATGTCCCTTGCAGACATCCAAGTCCAGGGAGTGTAATTGACCAAAGGTCCCAGCTAATCCCTCTGAAACCTGCAAACCAGTCCACCTGGGTTCTCATCAAGACCGTGTGCATCCCTAGGGGCTGCACTCAGCCAGTGGCCGAGTCAGACAGAGACACTAAGACTGGCCCATTCCTAAGAGTGATGGAACTCCTTTGTTGGCTGATTCTCCCTGGATGTGCTCTGACATCTCTTCCCAGTGGCCTTGTTGCAACTTTCTCAGGGTCTTGGGCAGACCCTGATGATTCTACCCAGCATCGCCTCCCTCTCTCCTTCATTAGGGGTCAAATTGCCATGACAGTCTGAGAGTTCTTCCAGCCTTGTCCAGTTCCGTCCCCATTTCCCCTCCACAGGTGTTGCTGCTGCTTTTGCTAAGCCGCTTCAGTTGTGTCCGACTCTGTGAGACCCCATAGACGGCAGCCCACCAGGCTCCACCGTCCCTGGGATTCTCCAGGCAAGAATACTGGATTGAGTTGCCATTTCCTTCTCCAGTGCATGAAAGGGAAAAGTGAAAGTGAAGTCGCTCAGTCGTGTCCGACTCTTAGCGACCCCACGGACTGTAGCCTACCCGGCTCCTCCATCCATGGGATTTTCCAGGCAAGAGGACTGGAGTGGGGTGCCATTGCCTTCCCCGCCACAGGTGTTAGCCTTCGTTAAATCTGTGCACTGGTAATCCCACTGTGGTGTTTGCTTCTCTGTAGACCCAGATCATCACATACTATCTGAATCTTCTGCAGGGAGGAGATAGAAAAAGAGGCTGGATGGATCCATCTTGTTGAAGGCCTAGAATACCACCCCTGAGTTTGGGATGTAGGCAGAGTGAGTGGTGGGGAAGATAGTACAGGAGGGAGAAGAGCCATCTGGTTCATATTTTGGGAAGGTGATCATGGTAGAAGCAGGAAGGGGTGGCTTTTTAGGAAGTCATTGCAGTGAACTTGATGGGACGTGGCAGGCCTGTGTAGGAACAGAGGAGATGGCAAACTGACTTCATGGCTTCCACAGAAGAAATCCTGACTCTAGTGTCAAATTTTACCTTCTCTCAAATTTATAGAAAGAAAGCAGTCTTTTCATTAAGTTTATTACAGAAGACCCTACAGGTGAAGTATTAGCAGAAAAACATCACTCTGGGCCCCATCCCCTGTTATTTTCAGGCATGGCCTCCCCACAGAGTCTGTTGGAAAGGCACTCGAGAAGCAAGAACAGTTTAGGCTTCTGTCACCAGCCTTCTCTTTTCTCAAGTGCAACCGAAAAGGGAAAGGATAATTTCCACATGCTTTGTGACATTCTTTGTCCAGGTTCTCTGGCAAGCTGTCCAGAAAATGAAGCCCCAAAGGAGTCCCTGTGTCCTGTGAGCCCTACGAGGTGTGGGGTACAGTGAGGGGTTCCCACGAGGAAGGTGATCTTTTTGGGGGATGGCCCAGAAGCTCCATGTTTTAGACTTGAAATTGGAAGGCAGCTCAAGAAACCACAAAACTGTCCGTTGTTACCGGACGTGGGGGCGAGGGGGCGAGGGGGTGAGGGCCAAGACAGGAATTACATGAGGAATGTTGGCCAAGCCTGCTCCAGCCCCAGCTTCCAGTGCAGCTGCTCCCTTTATACCCAGACCAACGCAGAAGAATGGCGCCCTGGAAAACAGACGGGCATGAGGGTCCTCAAGAGGCCCCTGGCAGTGGGGAATATAAGCGCTGCCATGCCCTGAACGAAACTGTCAACCTTTTAAACTTCCGGCTGAATGGGTAGGGACCAGGCGGTCAGGGGCTTGGAGGGCGAATTGGCACATTTACCCCCCAGACCTCATTTCAAAGTGAGGCATTAGCGGCTTCCTAACTGAACAAACAGGAAGCCTGTTAAAAATGCCATTGTCCCTTCCTGCCTGTGTGCTGACGGGACTGTGAAATGGCCAAGTCAAGGGACCCGGGGACATGCAGCTGCCGGTGGCACCTGTGTCTGTCTGTGTGAGTCCAGCTAAGTGATATCCTCTGCAGCCCCTCCCCTCACCCCTTGGGAGCCCGGGGTCCCTGGAGTCCAGGGCAGGCAGAGGACTCATGGGAGAAGGGAGGGAAGAAGCAGTTGCCGCCTCGTCCCTGGGTCCCTGGCCGAAAGCATGCAGTGCTGCCTCTGTTTCAGTCCTGATCAGGAGCTGGTCTCGCCTCCAGCCCCAACTTCCCAAATGCTCTGGCTGGAAACCAGATCCAACACGGAACACCTGCCTTCCACTGCTGCCCCACAGACACAATGCCCACATGCTGGTTGGCAGCAGAGAGAAAAGAGGCCCATTAAAGAAAGACCCCTGACCGTATTAAGAAGGGCAGTCCTGCTGCTGTGTGACCACTCTCTCTTGCACACACACACACACACACACACACACACACACACACTCCCAGGACTGTAAATTTAGTTTTGCACACGTCTGCGGCTCCTTCACTGTCAATCAAACACTAAATGAGAGAGATAGCCCTCTCCTTTGGGGCCACGGCCTCTGTGGATACTAGGTGTATAGGACTGTGTGTACAGGCGTGTGTAGGTGTGTGTACATGTGTATATATGTGTGTGGTGATGATTTCTGGGGTCTGGTGGTTACCAGCAGAGCAGTCCGGGAGGGGCATGAGTAAAAGAAGGGTCACACTCCTAAGCCAGATGCTTGGTGGCCCAGGCATCTCTCCCCACTAACCCCCCACCCCTCGGTGCCTGGGCTGCCCAGTGAGGAGGTGCATCTCCCACTGGGGTACCGGACAGCAAGGGACCTAGTGGATGGCAAGTCAGGATGACAATGCTTCCCTGGCCGCAAGATGACAGTCCATATCCTCTCATTGTCACCATCACCCCTGACCCTGAAATGGTGGGTCCGAACCATGCTGGCCAGCAGGGTGGGGGCCATCCGTCTGTCTGATGGCCTGGCCTCTCCCGGTTCATCAGTGGTGGCTCCCTGCCAAGCCCGCCCGGCCAGCCGTCGCAGACAGTGGGGCTCTGTGAGCTGGTCTCCTGTGGGCAGCTGGTTGTTTTTCTATAGAGGGGACTCGTCATTAGAGGCCCCGGAGGATGAGGGGAGGCACCTTGAGCTGTTTTCCTTTCTCTTTGGCCCCCCCATTTACTTTTCCTCTTGGAAGGAGCACGGCCACCGGCCGGTGCCCACAGTTCACTTGTCCTGGTGAAGGCAGCTTGACAGCTGCATAAATCACGTGGCGATACCACTAATAGGTTGCTGCCTGAGACTGTACCAGACCACCCAGGCGCAGCCCCAGCCGGCTGCACACGAATACAGTAATGCAAATCGCTTAACCCTTTATTACTCCACAGCACCAGGGCAAACGGCTCCAAATGTCTTCTTCCCTCCCGTCCCTATGCCCAGACCAGCTTCGTCTGCTTCTCATCTCTCCTCTCCACCCCACCCAACTTCTTACACCTCCCTTCCCCACCCGACGTTCTCCCATTCTTTCCAGATGTGGCTGACCCTGGGCTTCCCACAGGTGATGGAAGGACCAGGGCTTTGAGCTCAGGTGAGATGGCATTGCCTGGGGATCCCGAGACTGAAGGAGGGACCTTGGGCGAGTGGCAGAGCCAGAGACAGAGGCTGTGAGCTGAGTGCACAGGATTCTGGCCTTCGCAACTCCTACTTCTTGGCCTCAAGGGTGGTTTCTTCACAGTCTAGTGACAGGTGTCCTGGGCCTCTGTCCTGGAGCCAAAGGAAAGGGAAGTGTGCAGTGAAGATGGAGAGAGAAAACCATGGCCCACGTGGAGGTTCTTCCCTCGAGCTGTGTTTCCCAAGTGCTAATGATGTGTGCTCACCTGGTGCAAGGTGCCAGGACACCAGAGAGAATGAGACAGCTTCCAGTCCTACACACCACAATGTGACAAAGCTGTCTTCTCCCTGGCCCTCCCAGTAGGAACTGTCCCCTGCAACCACCCCCCTGCTGATTCTCCTGTAGTGCAGCTAGCCTCCAGCTACTCCAAATGCCCAGGCTGCTCCTCCAAGGGGCCTTTGAATTATTTGCTGTTTCTTTTCTTAAGGGAAGCTAAGAAAGGGTGTGGCTCCCTCCCTCACATCCTTTAGGTCTTTGCTCAAGGGCCAACTTCTCAGCCAAAACTTGTCACCTGATTTAGCACTGCAGCTAAATTATATGGCACCCCCACGCCTCTCCTCTGCTTTATTTTTCTTTATAGCATTTACTCACTTTCAAATACTCTGTATAATTTTCTTTATTTCATTGTATGCTTCCCCGCTAGCAGGGTGTTTCTTTCAGGGTAAGAACTTTTAATTGCTTTGTTCACTGATGTACCCTGGATGAACAGATTACTGCTTCTAGATACTAGGTGCTCAATGAATATTTGTTGAGTGATTAAATGCTATAGTGGAGGAATATGGCATAAGTATTGGAGACCTGGGGGAAATAGTGTTGTATTGGCATATAGGGGCTGGGGAAGGAGTTGTGAGTGTCAAATTTATCAACCCAGGGATCAGTCTTCCTATCAAAGAACTTGGAAACCATCAGGGAATTAAGGAGATTCACTTTCTTTTTGTAGTTATTTACCACTACACCATCGCCTCCAAAAAATATTTATTTATTTTCCCTTGAAAATAGTTGTTTATTTGTGGTAAGCTAAATAATGGTCCCTAAAACTGTTCATGTACTGATTCACAGATGTGATTAAACTGGTGATCTTACGATGAGGAATTATCTTGGCTTATCTGGACGACTGAATGTAATCATGAGTGTTCTTATGAGGCAGACAGGAGGATCAGAGAGAGAGAAGTAACCCTGCAAGCAGAGGTTGGAACCATGATGGGCCACAAGCCAAGGGATGCAGGAAGGGATATCAGTTTATAGTCTAACTCTCACATTCATACATGACCACTGGAAAAACCATAGTTTTGACTAGATGGATCTTTGTTGGCAAAGTAATGTCTCTGCTTTTAAAGATGCTGTCTAGGTCGGTCATAGCTTTTCTCCCAAGGAGTAAATGTCTGTTAATTTTATGGCTGTAGACACCATCTATAGTAATTTTCGAGCCCCCCAAAATAAAGTCTCTCACTGTTTCCATTGTTTTCCCATCTATTTGCCATGAGTGATGGGACTGGATGCTATGATCTTAGTTTTCTGAATGTTGAGTTTTAAGCCAATTTTTTCACACTCCTCTTTCATTTTCATCAAGAGGCTCTTTAGTGCTTCTTCACTTTCTGTCATAAAGATGGTGTCATCTGCATATCTGAGGTTATTGGTATTTCTCCTGGCAGTCTTGATTCCAGCTTGTGCTTCATCCAGCCCGGCATTTTGCATGATGCATTCTGCATATAAGTTAAATAAACAGGATGACAGCCTTGACGTACTCCTTTCCTGATTTGGAACCAGTTTGTTGTTCCATGTCCAATTCTAACTGTTGCTTCTTGACCTGCATACAGATTTCTCAGGAGGCAATTCAGGTGGTTTGGTATTCCCATCTCTTTAAGAGGTTTCCACAGTTTGTTTTGATCCACATAGTCAAAGGCTTTAACATAGTCAATAAAGCAGAAATAGATGTTTTTCTGGAACTCTCTTGCTTTTTTGATGATCCAGCAGATGTTGGCAATTTGATCTCTGGTTCCTCTGCCTTTTCTAAAACCAGCTTGAACATCTGGAAGTTCTCGGTTCATTTACTGTTGAAGCCTGGCCTGGAGAATTTTGAGCATTACTTTGCTAGTGTGAGAGATGAGTGCAATTGTGTGGTAGCGTGAACATTCTTCGGTATTGCCTTTCTTTAGGATTGTGTATAAAATAAACAAAGATCTACTGTACAGCACAGGGAACTATATTCAATATCTTATAATAAACTATGACGGAAAATAATCTGAAAAAGAATATACATGTATATATTTATATGTATAGCTGAATCTATTTGCTGTACACCTGAAACACTGTAAATCAACTATACTTAAATAAACAAAACAATAACAACAAAAAAGAAATATGGCACTAAAAGTAGAAATGGATTATGCTACATAAGAGCTGAAAACAAGGGGCTGCAAATTTGTAACTATACCTTTGATCTGTGCTATCAGATACTTATCACTTGACATGTGGCTATTGCAATTGAATGCTGGATTTTAAATTCTATTGAAGTTTAAATTTTAAAATGTTTCAATTATTGAGAAGCTATTAAATATGTTTAGAACAAATTAGGCACATATGTCTTCTTTTTCAACTGCAAATTTAATTCAATCTAAATACAGATAAAGTATTCTGATGAAAATTTAGCAACTAAATTAAGACATGCCAGATTCTGAAGACATAGTATAAAAAAATGTAAAAATCTGAATCATAATTTATATGAATTAAATATGAAATGATAATACATTTTTCATATATTGGGCTAAAGTAAAATATAGTATTAATATTAGTTTCACCTGCTTCTTTTTTTAACATGACTGCTAGAAGTTTAAAATCTGTGAACCAAATTTTAAATTTAGAATTAAAATTAAATTTAAAACACACATGTGGACCACTTTGTGTTTGTATCAGCCAGTACTATCTAGAATGATCAGTGTTATCCTTCCTAAACATATGTTAAGAAAGATTGGAAATATTTGATCAGTCTCTGTGATATTGTCTTCTCATTTTTTTTTTTCCATATGGCTACACATCACTTTATTCTTTTTTTTTTTTTTCTTTTGCAAAAGTTAACATTTGGGGTTTTTTGTTTTTTTTTTTCTTTTTTTTAATAAATTTATTTATTTTAGTTGGGGGCTAATTACTTTACAATATTGTAATAGTTTTTGCCATACATTGACATGAATCAGCCATGGGTTTACATGAGTTCCCCTTCCTGGACCCCCCACCCACCTCCCTCCCCATCCCATCCCTCTGGGTCATCCCATTGCCCTGGCCCTGAGCCCTTGTCTCATGCATCGAACATGGAATGGTGTTCTGTTTCACATATGATAATATACATGTTTCAATGCTATTCTCCCAGAACATCCCACCCTCACCTTCTCCCTCAGAGTCCATAAAATTGTTCTATGCATCTGTGTCTCTTATTCTGTCTCGCATATAGGGTTATCGTTACTATCTTTCAAATTCCATATATATGCATTAGTATACTGTATTGTTGTTTTTCTTTCTGGCTTACTTCACTCTGTATAATGGGCTCCAGTTTCATCCATCTCAGTAGAACCGATTCAAATGTATTTTTTTTAATGGCTGAGTAATATTCCATTGTGTATATGTACCACAGCTTCCTTATCCATTCGTCTGCTGATGGACATCTAGGTTGCTTCCATGTCCTGGCTATTGTAAACAGTGCTGCGATGAACATTGGGGTACACGCGTCTCTTTCAATTCTGGTTTCCTCGGTGTATATGCCCAGCAGTGGGATTGCTGGGTCATATGGCAGTTCTATTCCCACTACTATTCAACATAGTTTTGGAAGTTTTGGCCACAGCAATCAGAGCTGAAAAAGAAATAAAAGGAATACAGATAGGAAAAGAAGAAGTAAAACTCTCACTGTTTGCAGATGACATGATCCTCTACATAGAAAACCCTAAAGACTCTACTAGAAAATTACTAGAGTTAATCAATGAATATAGTAAAGTTGCAGGATATAAAATTAACACACAGAAATCCCTTGCATTCCTATACTCCAATAATGTCTTCTCATTTTTGAAACAGAATTAAGAGTATAATAACTTCAGGAAATATATTTGAATATTTGCTGATGTTTCCATACAGGTTCCATGTTAGAGGGTAGACTGAAGACAAAAGGCCCATTTTAGCTATATATTCTGATAGAATGTGAAACAGAGTGGAAAAAACTCAATAATCAAGAATAAAGTCACCCAAGCAGGAAAACAGGCAATCACAAAAGCACCTCGACAAAATACTAGGCCCTTAATTGGCTTTGAATTAAATGCATCTTCCATAAGCTTCCAGTTGATACATACAGAAGATGTGCCTGTCTCCTATGCTGATAAATCAAGGCCATTTGACATGTTTCTTCATTTACCCTCAAGACTCATTTGGGGCCTTTAACCACTCCTTCTGCTCCTCTTTTCTCTCAGAAGAGATGCCCCTTCCTCATTTATGATTTATATTTATGTTCTTGGAATTTATCTCTTCTGCCTAAAGCCAGCAAAAACAATAACTTGGATGTCATCGTAATTGTCAACATCATCCCACTACTAATGATATGTGATATGTCACCCTTGTCTACACACACACACACACACACACGGGTGTCCCGTGGTGATGCAGTGCAGTCTTCACATTTATCAAGGCATCCTCACAAAAGGTATACACAGCCACTGTGGGGCTGTAGCCTAATGCCTTGTGCATAGCAGATACACAAACTCAGAGAATAAACTAACATGTCTAATAGAAACATCTTTGTTATTTGAAACGATCAGAAATAGTCTAGTAAGAGATATTTGTTATGTATAGCCTGTATGCCAATTTTAATGCCTTGTTAATCTTTGTGTTATTAATCATGACAATATAATAATAACAATGATGATATCTAACATTTGTTGTTGTTATTCAGTCGCTCAGTTGTGTCCTACTTTTGCAACCCCATGGACTGCAGCACACCAGGCCTCCCTGTCCGTCACCATCCCCTAGAGGTTGCTCAAACTCACGTCCATTGAGTTGGTAATGATGCCATCCAGCCACCTCATCCTCTCTCATCCTCTCCTCTTCCTGCCTTCAGTCTTTCCCAGCATCAGGATCTTTTCCAGTGAGTTGGCTCTTTGCATGAAGTGGTCAAAGTACTGGGGCTTCAGCTTTAGCATCAGTCCTCCCAATGAATAGTCAGGGTTGATTTTCTTTAGGATTGACTGGTTTCTTCAGCTTTAGCATCAGTCCTCCCAATGAATAGTCAGGGTTGATTTTCTTTAGGATTGACTGGTTGATTTTCTTTAGGATTAACCCATCTTCTGTAACATTTTCTTTAGGATTTTCTTTAGGATCTCCCTGCTGTCCAAGGGATTCTCAAGAGTCTTCTCCAGCACCACAGTTCACAAGCATCAGTTCTTTGGTGCTCAGCCTTTTTTATTGAACATTTATGTATCTAACATTTATTGACCTTTTGCTCTGTGCCAAGACTCTTCATCT
This sequence comes from Giraffa tippelskirchi, assembly GCF_054371585.1. Taxonomy (NCBI): domain Eukaryota; kingdom Metazoa; phylum Chordata; class Mammalia; order Artiodactyla; family Giraffidae; genus Giraffa; species Giraffa tippelskirchi. The sequence continues at coordinate 196,098,761 of NC_137275.1, forward strand.
CACACAAATCCTAGAAGGATGGTCCTGTCATTACCCTTCACTCTGCCCCCTCAACCTAGAGGCTCCTACTAAGTTTGCTCTTATTGAATATTGTACAAAGTGTTAACCCAGGCTTGTTAACTGGAAGTACCAATGTGACCTTAGTTTCTAGGTAGACACAGAGTGCCAGTAATACACCAGAACCTCAAGCCCATATTGGGGCATTGTGCAGGTGAACCAATAAACTTGGCAGGACTTCAAACTGAAGTCCTGAACTGGTGAGGACTCTAGCTAGACTCAGCAGAGTCAACTCAAAACCACTAGAGGGACCTCCAGAAACTGGCGCAAGGAGGACACAGATGAGAAATTGCTTTTGTAGCAAATAAGCTCATACTTCCAAATTCTGAAGCAAGAGAGTAAAAGTACCACCATATGAGAGTGTTCTCAGATTTGAAAAACAGATAGCCAAAGAAAAAGTTCTTATATTTATAGGGTAAAATACCCATTTTCAAATACATGTATTTAAAAAAAAATCGTAATGATAATGACAAGATACATGTATAAAGTATCTTAACTCAAGAAAGTAAAAAAACAACCAAACAAAAATCCAAAGTAAATCCAAAGAACATATGAAACATAAATTAATGAAATAGGCAAAATCTTTAAAACAGAAATTTGATTCTTTAAAAAGATTGATTATCTCTGATGAGATTATGTGTGTGTGTGTATATGCGCGTGTGTGCTTGAGCAAGACAAAAAGAGAAAAGAGGATAAACATTAGAAATAGAAAAGGTGAAATAATTCAGATATAGGGATTAAAAAAAACAACAACAAGAATAACAGGAATATCTCTAAGCCCTAACTGAAAACTTAGGTACTAAAGGAAAGCTATGTGACTCTGACCCACTCCGCATTTCTCTCTACACATTCTTCAACCACTTGCTATTTCCATGCTTCTCCTCCCAGCCATGAACATCCTTAGTTTCATCTGAACTTTATATCCATGAAATTGCTGGAGGGAACAAGACATGTAAGTAGGGTTGTCAGATGTAGCAAATGAAAAACATGGGATACCCAATTAACTTTGAATTTCAGATAGACACAAATCACTTTTTGTGTTATATGTATATGCCCCAAATATGCAGTGTGGGACACATTTAACACTGAAAAATGATTCAATGTCTGTAATCCAAATTTAACTGGCCACTCTATTTTTTTTACCTGGCAACCCTACAAATTTAGAATCTATTGAGTTTGATAACTGGAAGGGTTACCAGATTTAGCAAATAAAAGTACAGGACACCCAAATATGTGCTAATTTGGTCATACTTATACTAAAAAACTATGTGCTGTTTACCTGAAATTCAAAATTAAGTAGACATTCTAAATTTTGCATGGTGACTCTAATCCCTAGGAGAAGGTTTACTGTTTGAGAGTAGCCTAACTGTGGAAGGCCCTGGGGTGGGAATTAATCATCCTGTCTGAAGTCCTACTAAGGCATCTTGGAGAAGCCCAGAAGCCAGAGGAGACGCTGGAGTAAGATGCTTTCTACTTGGGGTTCTGGTAAGAGGGTCTGGCATGCTCTCTGATTTGTAGAGGGCATGGGGCTTCCCTAGCTTTTGGGCAGCTTTGTTGAAGAGTCAGTATTCAAATCCAGATCAAATCTACTTACTTTGGATCCTTCAGAGTGGAACATCTCTCTGTCCAAAATGTATTCTGATCTTGATTTATTCAGTGCATCTTTAAAGAAGATCTATAGCTCTGAGTTTCTGAACCAAATAATAATGTGGGGAAGGGAGGGAGGAAATGGCTTATGCCTTTTTCCAATTGTTGGTTAATCATTTTGGATTGTTAAAGGTTAACCAATACAATATTGTAAAGTAATAAATAAATAAATAAAAATACTGCAGTGAAGTTAAAAAAAAAAGGTTAAGTCAGAAAAAGGTAAAAATGTGTGTGTTGCGGGGTTGGGGGGAAACTTGGGGTCTACACTGCCTTTAGTCATTTACCCTCTGGCTTAATTCCCTTTTATCAACTTTGTTTACCCTTCCCCCACTCTAGTCTCTTGCAAAATACTTGTAAAATAACATTAACAGGAGGAGGATCAAGAATCTTGTTTTCTTTTCATTCTTTTTGATTTATGTTCCTTTGTCTTGAAAGCTCCTGTAATCTCCCACATCTTCAGAGCCAGTTCCCTGCTGACAGGGTAAAGGCAGCAAAAACTCCCCTGGCTTTGAGATAAACCATCCCAAGCTGGATCACTAACTAGCTACACAAACTTTCTCCCTTGAGCCTTCTCTGAAATGTTGGGAACTCTAGAACTTCTGCCTTGAAAATGAGGGAAAGCAAACATTACAGGCCCCATCTTTAGAAGCATGTAATCAGAGCTTTTTATTAACTCTGGTGGGAGTAAGACCTTGTATTGAATTGGTCTGGTAACTCCTTTATTGCAGCTGACATTTATTGAGGGGCTACTATATGCCGCGGCCTAGGGCTGTAGGGGAGGCAAAGATAAACATGATGAGGTTGTGCCTTCAGGAACTTGCTTGTAAAATAGTTGGGGGCAAATATAACCAGTCTTCTAAGATCCCACTCTATACAGGGTCAGATAACCCCGCTTTACACTCTTCCGGCAGTCTGTGTCTTCCTAATATTGCACGTTTAAAAATACATTCACTCCTGTAAGGATTGGTGTCCTGCTCTCTCACTAGCTTCTATGCTCTGTGAGCTCCAGGAGGGGAGGGGCTGAGTCTATTTTGAAGATGCTCAGAAAAGGACACCATAGTCTCCTTACACACTGTACAGCTATGTGAACTCAACTCATGGCAAGGACTTGCCGGATGTTTACTCAGAGGGTGTTCTTCCCGGTGGAAAGAGGACACGCTGCCCCCACCTGGCTCTTACCAGGGGATATCGGGCTCAGCCCAGAGCAGAGGATCCATCTTTAGCATCCCCACCTTCATTGACCTCAGCTTCAGGGGAATTAGCACCAAACCCTAAATCATGAACACTGCAATCAGAAGGTTCCCTGTAGCCCTCTGGGAGAGGCAGGGACCTGATCCCAGTTACTACCTGAAGCCCGAGGGTCAGTGACAGTGTGTAGCTTAGGGAAAATTTTAGCTAAGCAACAGGGACTTGAGAATGTTCCTAGCACAGTTAGGTAATCATCTGATCGACTTTCCAAAATTTGGCACTTTTGAGAATAAAGGGGGGGCCCTATTATTAATTGCTCTTAACCAGGCATCAGCCAGGATTTTCTCAGGCAAACTATTAATAGTCTGAATGGCTAGTCTACAGTATAGTGGTTAATAGTGAAAACTCTTGCGCCAGACAGCCTGGGTCCAATTCAAACTCTGCCACTCGTTAGCAGTGTGACCTTGAGATGTTACTCAATCTCTCTGTGTTTTAGTTTCCTCAGCTGTTAAACTGAGTATGAAAACAGTACCATCTCACATGGTTGTGTTTAAGATTCCATAAGTAGAAAAATGCTAGTAAAATGCCTAGGTGCAGGGCAAATGCTACATAATTGTTTGCTGTTGTTTTTATTAAGGAATGGAAAGAGAAGTATATATATTTCAAAATTCCATAATGGAGCAGGCATTTAACTTGGTGATATATGTACATTTTGGTTTATAATCTTCAAGTAACACTACATTGTTGGAGTTTTTAACCCCACTTTAGGTATGGGAAAACTGAGGTTCTAATGAGGCTAAGTAAAGTCGATTTATGTGTGATATGAGCTCTGTTATGCCTCAAAGCCCAGGCTCAGCCTGTTATTACCATTCTGCTCTGGCAGAGGGAGCTACCCCCACCCCACCCCTTCGCTATAGTTCAGTGGTACAGGGAATAGCTCATAAATTCCTCCTACATTTGATAGTTCCTCAGGCCTCTAGTATTTGCCTGTGTTGTTCCCTCTACCTGGAAAGCCCTTCATCTACTTGTTTAGCTTTGTTGCCTCTACTTTACATCTAATTCTAGCTCAAGCATCACCTCTTCTGGCAATCCTTCCTAGATCATCCACCCTAGTCTTCAGTCTGAATTAGGTTTTTCCTCCATGGTCCTACCTGATGGTCCTATAAGAACTCTTAGTCCACTCCATGTAATTATCTATTTCCCTTACTAGCCGACAAGCTTTCTATGTATATTCACCTCACTAAATATACTACGTGGGCACAGCAGGTACTCATTAAATTTGTGTGGGTTGGATGGAATCGTGAGTGAGCTGTGGAGAAATGTTCAGAGATACCTGTAGAGAAGGGATAGAGCCTGGAGATGCAGTATGTCATGTTGGGATCCAGACTTCAGGTTGTTGCAACATGAACAGAGGGGAGAGATCTGAATAAGCAACGTGATGAGCATGGGGTTTTCAGTCCTGGATGTTTTTCTGGGTGGATTAGAAGGAAGGAGAGTAGGGGCCTTGAGAAAAGTGATGAGGTTCCTGAAACAATACAGGCTTCAGGTGATGAGGTTGGCAATGGGAAGAGACAAGAAGATTCAGGTGGAGAAATGGGCTCAAGAGAAAATTGATGATTCAGGAGAAGACTCAAAGTGTTCCTTGCTGTTAATCAAACTAGGAATAAGAATACAAGAACCAAAGTAAGAGTGGAAATAAAAGCTGGAGACCAGGCTCAGGGTGGACTGGATTCTCTGGGTTGCCTGGAACCTCGCTTCTACAAGGCAGGGGAAAGTCAGAACAAGGTGAACTACAAGAGGTCTGAGGCTTCATGGCAAACCCACCTTCTCTTTCCAGGTCTGACCCTTAGAAACAAGACACAGACATCAGTCCTAGAAAGACCTGAAAATAAAGGACGTTTTTCAATCAGGCAACAAGTTTTTACGTTTTTCCTTCTAGGACATGAACCAATCACAGGGTTTCTCTTATCTGTGAGAAGGATTTTGGTCATATTGACTATAGTTAAGTATGTTGTGCTGATGAATTAAGGGCTCAGTAGAAACAGTTTCTGAAAAGTTCAAAGAAACAACATTTATTTGTTAATTGGTTGATGTGTGGTAATTTTTAAAAAGAATTAGCATCTATTTTGTTTTATTTCCTGCCAAATTAATATGTATTTATTGCAGAAAATTTGAAAAAGGCAATCACAATGAAGATTCAGTTCAGTTCAGTTCAGTTCAGTTTAGTTGCTCAGTTGTGTCCGACTCTTTGCAACCCCATGGACTGCAGCACACCATGCCTCCCTGTCCATCACCAATTCCCAGAGCTTGCTCAAACTCATGTCCATTGAGTCGGTGATGTCATCCAACCATTTCATCCTCTGTCGCCCCCTTCTCCTCCTGCTTTCAATCTTTCCCACCATCAGGGTCTTTCCAATGAGTCAGCTCTTTGCATCAGGTGGCCAAAGTATTGGAGCTTCAGCTTCAGCATCAGTCTTTCCAATGAATCTTTAGGACAGATTTCATTTAGGTTTGACTGGTTGGATCTCCTTGCAGTCCAAGGGACTCTCAAGAGTCTTTTCCAACATCACAGTTCAAAAGCATCAATTCTTTGGCGCTCAGCTTTCTTTATAGTCCAACTATCACACCCACACATGACTACTTGAAAAACCATAGCTTTGACTAGATGGATCTTTGTTGGCAAAGTAATGTCTCTGCTTTTTAATATGATGTCTAGGTTGGTCATAGCTTTTCTTCCAAGGAGCAAGCGTCTTTTAATTTCATGGCTGTAGCAGTGATTTTGGAGGCCAAGAAAATATGTTACTGTTTCCATTGTTTCTCCGTCTATTTGACATGAAGTGATGGGACCAGATGCCATGATCTTAGTTTTTTGAATGTTGAGTTTTAAGCCAGCTTTTTCAATGAAGATTAAATTACCAGTAATTCAAATACCCAGTGATGATCATGGTTAACATTGGGAGAATTCTCATAGCCAGTCATTGTGTGGCCTTCAAATTGTTAATGTGATTTAGGCATTCTGAAGGCAAAAAGGAAATTCCACTATGGGTGAAACTGAGGGGCATTTTATTTTTAACAAGATGGATGCTAGTAGGGTTTTGGTGATTGCTATTTGATGATATCCAGATAGTTCCCTAAGCACTTTATACTCAGAAAATATTCCATGTTTTATGTACATGTGCATATTTATACATGTAATGTCATATTACAAGAAAGGTTTGGTAAATCTTTAGAATTTTTCCCTGATGAAATGAAGTTTTCCATGTCTCATGACTGTGAACACATAGAAAACAAGGGCTTTATTTAATTCATCTATTTCACAATTCCTGACACGTGATGATCTGTAGAACTGAATTGACATACATCCCCATCATCTAAGATACTTCCATATGCTCTAGGGTGGAAAGGCTACCTTGCTGCACAGGGCCACTGTGAGTTTAACTGATCTATGTAATAGCTATCTGTAGCTGTGTAACAAATTACCCTGAAATTTAGAGGCTTAAAAGGACAAACATTTATCATCTCACATTTCCTGGGAGGCAGGAATTTGGGGGCAGCTTGGCTTGGTGATTCCAACCTATTTTCTTTTGTTAGTTGTAGTGAAGTTATTATCCAAGGCAGATGTTGCCAACCCCCACCCCCCAACCCTGCCAGAGGATTCTCATGTACACTGCAGATTGATTGTTCTAATATAGTATTCTTTTCTCAGCACTGTGGTGCTTCCTTTTAACTACCCTTTTACAAATATTTTTGTTCTGAGTTCATTGAGAGATTCCTAGATTCCTAGATACCTTCCAATTTGGTCTCTACTTCCACACCACTTCTGATGGATGGATGAATGCCTGAACTGTTTTGTTTAGTAGAAACAGTACCATGATTGATTAGCAAGGTCTGTCACAGCAGAGCAGGGACAGTGCAGCCATCAGCATCAGCCCCATCTTAGCCTCTGGCTCTCTGGATAATCTGAGAATTAAAAAAAAATTCACACACTTCACAAATTTCTTTAAATTATGAAAGGAGGCATGTAAATTGTCTTTGGCTTGTACTATTTTATATGGTGTTTGCAACCTTTGTAATTTTAGGAGAGATCTTATTTTGTATTAACCACACATATGGGTAGGAGTAAAACAAAGCAAAACAAAACAACAGAAAGAACTTACTGTTTGTTTTTTAAGCCAGGGCTGCAAAAGGCTCCGTGTTGATGGAAGGCTCTGTATTTTTCTTTGGCAACTAGACCTGGAGGGCCTGGCTAGAATTTATTCCCTTTCCAGGACGCCGACCACCCCCCCTTCCCCCAGGGGACCTACTCCACACCCACAGAGGGCTCTGTGGTTACTTTTCATAAGCTGCCATAATTTTCAAAGCCCAAAGGGCTCATAATCAGATTTGGGAAAGCTGCTCTATTTGTAAGTGGCTGAGGCTGGCTTTCACGAGGTTGTTCCCTGAAGGGAGCGATGAGTGACAGCAAAGACATCCTTTTTTCCCCACTTGGGGATAATCCTTTGTTTAGCAGGTCTTTATTGTTGCTGAGGAAGTTTACTTAGCTTCTGATCCCACTGGACTGATTCAGCTGCTACGCCAGCACCCCCGCCCCATGCAGCACCTCTGCAGATGGAGCTCCTGGGAAGGGGTGTGAGGAAAGGGTCAGTCTGCTTGGTGCACACTCAGGTTTTTAGGCAGATCTTTTTTTCTGCAGGCTTATGGATTGCGTCCTTCCACCTGCAACCTCAGTTATCACACAAAGGGAAACTGTTTCAGCTGGGGTTACAGCAAAATGCCTCTTCGTGCAGAGTCATCCTTGTCCTCCAGGGAAAGCACTCCAGCTGCATGGCTGCCTTCTTTCTGCCAGCTTTGCCTCAAGAAACGCTGAAACATCAGAAATGTAGATTCCAAATCCTGCTCAGCTCCTTAATATTGATCGAGGGAGCTTTCAGCAAGGCTTCTCTTCCAATTTCCTTTGCTTTTCACAGTGTGCCCTTACGTAAGCTTCTTCAAGGACATTTTTGACTTTGAACCACTGAATCTAATTGCTTAACTATCATTTTAGTTCTTTGCTCTTAACCATTTCTTCCGCAGCTTCTAATGTCAGGTCTCTTGAGTCTTCTCTTCACGAAAGAAGACAGTTCTACCAACCCATCATTAACATTTTATAAGGAAATAATCCTATTAATTATAAGTAACATTTATTGAGCTTTTATACCATTCCTCATGTTCTTCAAAGAGTTTTCTGTGTAGTAACTCCTTTAATCTTTGCAACAACCCTGCATGGTCAACAGTATTGTAAACGGCAATTTTCATGTGACGATGCTAAGACTCAGAGAGGTTAAGTGATTTGCCCAAGGTCATATGGAATGCTTCCCTTAACCAATTCTGCTAGCAGTTTACCCTAAATTAATCATAGACTTTGGCAGGAAGGATCTTACTTTTAGAAGGAGGCTGGAGGATAGTAGATTAGTCCTTGGTTGTGAAAGAAAGCTTTTTCATTGTGATGTTTATCGCTCGGGTGTACCATGTGGGGTTTGAATTCTTGAGCCTTGTTAAATACTAAGCTCCAAACAGCTGAATTAACTGACTAGTGAAGAGCCACATATTTGCAAAAAGGAAAACAATCTTCACCTCCACCCAGTATCGGTTTCGTCAGCCAGATACAATTTCTCGTTTCACGGCTCAAGGGCTCAGAAAACATTTTTCCTTGATTAGAGTGGATTCTCCAAATTCCCTCCCACCTCCTCATTCTGGGCAGAGACCCCTTTAACTGCGCAGTTCTGCTCAACTGACTTCTAAGATGCTACCAAAGCTAGTTTCTTTGCATCTGTCTCTGGCGCACACTTTCCGACAGAGACAAATTGATTAATAATTGATGGATTTTTCAGTTTTGCCTGTAGGTTTTTAGAATTTTAGATATTCCGCTCATCAGTAAAATACAGGGTTGATTTTTGTCGAACACATATTTCTAGACTTGAAGATTAGTTAACTTTAATCTCAAGAGGACAAAATTAATCATATTCTAGTCATCCCAGTAACTTTCTACAGGCAGTGATTGACGATTATTACCGCATGTTAACCTGTGTTCAGTTCTTTCATTTTGGCCTTGAAGTCCAAGTGTGTAACAGGCAGGAGAATGACTTCCTTTCCCTTGGGGGAAGTATTTGGCTGTCCTGGTCCCTCACTCACCTCGCAGATGTCTGTGAGATCACAGCCTCTGGGAATGAACTCCCCATGTATTGTAATTCTAGATGAGCAAAAGCTGTTACACACTCTATGTCACCATTCAACATATTCCTGATTACAGGAAGGAAGCCAGAGGGAATGAATAATAATTTCCTGTGGTGATGGTGAATTTGGGATGCAGTCAACAGGTGTGGGGACATCTGTAGCTATCCAGCAGCACCGTTCTGAATAGTGTTTTATAAACATACTTAATTCTGCTTCCAATGGATTCGACTATATTGATGGAAGAGAACTGCTGCTGCTGCTAAGTTGCTTCGGTCGTGTCCGACTCTGTGCGACCCCATAGATGGCAGCCTACCAGTCTCCTCCGTCCATGGGATTTTCCAGGCAAGAGTACTGGAGTGGGTTGCCATTGCCTTCTCCAAACAGAACTGCTAGATCCAAGGAATAAATTACTGAATGCAACTTATTGCCTTTGGTTAATTCTTTAGTCAGAAATCTTGTTTCTTGAGAAGTAATTAATGAAATTAGCAATTTGTAAATCATCTTTTTTGGGGGTCAGTTTCATGGAAAAAAAATAAATGTACTTTTGAAAATCCTTGCTGAAGCTTAAGGAAGCAAAGTTTATTCTGTGAATTCTCTAGGTGACCAAAACATTGGAAAAGAGCACTGTATTTTTCCTAAAGATTGTGCATGGAAAGTAGGACATGATTTATAGTCAGTGTCACCAGGGACACAAACTTGAAGGCAGGAACAACCAACAAATCAACGAACTGTGCTTTGCTCTAACTTCTTTTTCTTGTCTAGAAAGAGCTCTTTGCTAAGATATTGTAAGTAAAATATGCTTCCATACAGAACAGACATAAAAATCATTTTCATTTGGGTAGTCAGTTTTCTTTCACCCTTGTTTCCAGAATGAGCAGACCTTGTTTGAACCCTTTTCCAGAAAAGTTTTATGTTGCAATTTCTTGACCTAGTAAGGGATTATAAATGTGTGATTTGAATTCTATATCCAGAGCTGTACAAATATTTGAATTTTGGTTTTAGCAGAGCATTCATCAATCGTGACGTTGCAATGTGGCTTCTCCCAGCATTTGTTGTCTTTGTTTTCTCCCAAAATATAAATTCTGGCTTTTCAATTAGAACTTGATTTATCTCCAGAAAGTTACCAAAATAAACTCACTATTAGTGAGCTCATAGGAAAATATTGCCCAGGTGCTCTGGTAAGCAGGGGTCATGATCTTTTAGCCTTCTCTCCTACTTATCCTCTCTGAAATCCTCCAGAAAGACTTCTTTAATGAAGCGATTGCCTTTAAGTGTCCTTAGGAATTTGAACAGATTGAAACTGCCTGAAGCCATGGGGTTTACTGAAGAGCTTTAAAAAATTGACATTTCAAAGAGCAGGGGAGGGAACAGAGGAGGGAGACCTCCTTCGAACTGACTCCTCAGTTTCTTAGTTAACAGAATGTGATAGATATTTATTTTAGGTTACTGATGCTCAGAAGATGGCTAAGCAATCTAGTGCAGATGCTGCTAATTGTGTGTGTGTGATACACCCCTATTACCAGTTAAAAACACTTTATATATACAAAAGCATGTACCTCTCTATATGCATTGCATGTATTTATAATTTGTTTCATTCCGTATGATACCTCTATATGATGTACATTAAAACATATACACAGTGAAATGCACAGCCCTTGAACAACAGGGACCCTTGTTTGTGGAGTGAAGGGGGCACTGAACTGGGAACTGGTACACAAGGGTTTTGATTTGTCTTTCTAAGCAGCTCAGAGCTGCCGCTTGAGTTCTTTTGTATTCCATTTTGTCAAATAAACATGAAAAGGGTTGAATTTACTTTATTCTCTCTGAGTTTCTGGAAGCTAAGAAATATGACTGAAGTCTGGGGATACTGTAGAGGAGATTTTGGAAATTGGTGGGATTCAGATAGTCAGGGCCTTCCCAGATGGCGCTAGTGGTAAAGAGCCCACCCCCCAATGCAGAAAACAAAAGAGATATGGATTTGATCCCTGGGTTGGGAAGATCCTCTGGAGAAGGGTATGGCAACCCACTCCAATATTCTTGCCTGGAGAATCCTATGGCTAGAGAAGCCTGGTGGGCTATAGTCCATGGGGTCGCAGAGAGTCAGACAGGACAGAAGTGACTTAGCATGCACACAGATAGTCAGAGGGAAGGAGAGGATTCCTCACTGGGGTGGAGGCAGCTCTGGTAAAAGATTGACTCAAGGATGAGTGTGGCAGGGTTGGGAAAGCATGAAGCAGAAAAGTTGGGGGCTGCTAGGAAATGTTTTGTGGTAGGCAGAGAATGGTGGGACAGATTTTGAAACCCTCAGAGTAAAGCAGAGAAATTTAGCTTAATGCTGCTGTAGATAAAAGTTTAAGTCGCTTGAGTAATAGGATAATTGTAATTTTTTTTTGAACATTCATGTGATCATTGTATGCAGGATGAATTGAACGGGGAAATTAAGTCTGGAATTAACATCGTGGCCTAGAAGGCTGGTACATATGTTCACTTATGCATTTAGTCAATCAAGATTTCAGTCACTGATCATATGATTGTGGCCTGTTTAATATATGTCAGGGTAGTAAGCACTCATGGTCTTTGTGTTTATGGAGCTTTTAGAATCTATTGAGGGAATGCAAACTAAATAAAAATTGATATTAATATTTAATTAAAAAGTGTGATAAACACTATAAACATGAAAATATTGCTCATAATGATAAGGATAAATTTGTTATGATTCATGGGAAGAGAAACAGTACATTTAACAGAGATAGCAAAGAAATAATAATGTGGTTTGGAGGCAGAATAAGAAGGAAGATTGATGTGTACTGGAAAAGTCAAAGATGACTCCAAAGTACCTAGCATGGAGGAACTGTTCAGCCACACTCCTCACACTATGGATTTTGATGGTTGTATCGTCTGGTGTCATTTGCCACACTCTTTTAGCCCCAGTATTTCTTGTGGACTGTCAGTTTAATATGGAGGGTTGATCAGATTCAGTTTCCGTTTTTCAGCTAGAATATATCTTAGGTGAGACCCTGTCATTCCCGTCTCCTCACCTCAGAAGGTCACTATTCTTTGATGGCTCTTCTTTTTGGTGATGTTAACGTTGATCAGTGTTGATTAGGTGTTGTCAGCTGGTCTCCTTATTGATCTTTAATCTAATGGTTTTAGCAACCCCTAATGATCATTGAGGGCTGTCAGATGGGGCTTCCTTGGTGGCTCAATGGTGAAGAATCTGCCTGCCAATGCAGGAGACATGGATTTGATCCCTGATCTGGGAAGTTCCCATATGTTGCAGAGCAAGTAAGCCTGTGCACCATAACAATTGAACTTGTGCTCTAGAGCCTGGGAGCTGCAGCTACTGAAGCTTGGGTGCCGAACAGCCCGAGCTTGGCAACAAGAGAAGCCACTGCCATGAGAAGGCTGCGCACCACAACTAGACAGTAACTCTCGTTCACTGAAATTAGAGAAAAGCCCATGCAGCAACCAAGACCCAGCACAGCCAAAAATAAATAAATAAATAACATTTTCAAAAGAGCTATCAAGTGGTGATTTTCTGATTCTCTGGTTTCTTGTGTGTGTATTACCCTCATCAACTATTTGGTTGTCTTGGAAAAAAGATTGAGCAAGAAGGATAGAATGAATGCTTGATCATTTTTCTTTATTTATCAGTCTTTAGAATAAGGAATTGGTTCCTTAGCATCTTGGAAAATAAGAAAATGACAACCCACTCCAGTATTCTTGCCTGGAGAATCCCATGGATAGAGGAGCCTGGTGGACTACAGTCCATGGGGTCGCAAGAGTTGGACACAACTGACTTTCACTCCCTAGCATCATCCAGAATTGAACAATATTTACTGTTTAGTATTTTTAGTGTCATGCTGAATTTCTCTGTTTTTAACATAATTGGTATGTTTCAATCCAATGCAGCTGCATAGGAAGAGAAACTTTTCCTTCTGTCCTTTTATTTAGACGCAGCGTCTAGGGACCATGAATCAAACAGATAAAAGACAGATTAATGGAAGAAAAGGTTTCTTTTGTATGCACATTGGGGCCTTACAGAAAAGGTAGTGAAGATGCAAAGAGGAAGTTAGACCTTTATGCTTACAACTGTTTTAACAAAGGGCAATATATTTGTGGGGAAGTGACAAGACAAAGGAAAAGGGGCTTGGGCTCATAAGGGTGGTAAATTGTGCAAAGGCAAATATATGAGAAAAATTAATGGAAGATAAGGGTCATTTTTGTAGGGCTTGTTTGTGCTGTCTCATCTTGGTACCATATCCAATTCCAGTGATAAATGTTATTTTTCCCTTCCTGGTATAAGGGAAGGGGAAGCCGTCACAAAGGGAAACTTCAGTCCTCACTTTAAGCAGATGGGAGAGAGCAAAGAACTTTTTTCTATATCTGCTATTTCTCAATTGCCTTCAGCTCAAAACAATTCTCATGCTAAAGTGGCATGTATTGGGGGTGCCATATACGGAACTCCTTCACATCTCTATTCTTTTGGATGCTCAAATTATTTCATCTTTGGCTAGCAGGATTTTCTTCTTGTCTCTTTTGAAACAACCCAGCAGTCTTAATAGTTTGCTGGATCTCTGGTTTAACAGAGGTTCTAGATTCCTCTCATACATTCCTTGTATCAGACCCAGAATGAGTCATTTCTCCAAGGATTGCTGGTTCCTATTAGAGGCACATGGTATTTGGAAACCAAAATCTGGGCACAGCAAATATATGTAATTGAATGCAATTCCATCATTTGGACAATTTAGATCAGGGAAAACAAAAAAAAAATCTTTAAAGAAATTTGGTATATATAATCTTATAAACCAAATAGTACTTTGGCATAGTGAACTTCCTTTGCAGACTGTCCAATAAAGCTAATGCAATAAGACTATAAAGTTTGTTGTAAAGCCCACATAACAATGTCTTATTAATTTGTGACTACCCTGTGCATGTTGGGAAACTTTTCTCATGGGTAGCAGTGATGAACGATTTTCTACAAAATAATCTTTATTAAAACTTATGAGCCCTGCTATGATCTGAATGTTTGTGTCCACCTCCCTCTACCCCTAAAATTTATATGTTGAAAACCTAATGCCCAAGGTGATGGTATTGGGAAGTGGGATCTTTGGGAGGTGATTAGGTCATGAAGGTGGAGCCCTCATAAATGTCATCAGTGCCTTTATGAGAGAGACCCCAGAGAGCTAGCTCACTCCTTCCATCACAGAAGACACAGTGAGAAGTAAGCAGTGTGCAAGCTGGAAGAGGACTTCACCAGAACCTGACTATGCTGGCACCCTAATCTTGGAATTCAGGCCTCCTGAACTGTGAGAAATATATTTCTGTTCATAAGCCACCCAGTCTGTGGCATTTTGCTATAGCACTCCAAACAGACTTAAGCAAGCCGTAAATGACCTCATGTGCCATTGTAGATTGTGAGATAAAATACAAAATGTTTGGCCTGATGGAAAGTAGGAATTACGGATTAGTGATCTTTTTTTCATCTTTTCAAAATATTTCTTAATGATGTTATAAAGGTTTTATTTTTCAGTTAAAAAAATCACACAATTATAGAAACTGTAAGAGAAGACTCTCAAGTATTAGAAGAATGAGAGCTGTTTATTCCATGAAGAACAGTGTCATCTTGTGCCAAGAAAGGCTAATAGACTGGAGATTTTTAAAAGGATTTCACTCTGTGCAATTCTGGTTGCTGACTAACTGATCTTTGTGTCTGATCTTGGAGAAGCTGGAAGGAAAGGAAAATGAAAGAGGGGAGAGAATAAAAACCAGCTAGGGTCATGAGTGGGAGCTAGAAACCTTAAGAATGGACTAGAGCCTTTATCAGTTTCTCATCACTTCCAACTTCAATGATGGGGTGATCTTGAGCAAAGCATGCACCTGGCCCAGGAGCTGGAGAAAGTTGAGGAAAATCTGGGGATGGTGGAACAGTGGAGGCCTTGTTGCTGCCTGGTGTCAATGATGTGAGCTTCACTAACTTGGGACTCCTCAACTGACATTTTAAGTGTAGTAATTATATGATTGTTGCTTCACTTCCATCTTCCAAAATTCAAAATGTCCTTCATGGTCCATCTTTGTTGATTCTGCTTCGTCTTTGTCATGTGGTTGTGATGTCACATTTCTTTCTTGTTATTATTTCAATTCAACATCACAGCTGTTTTGTAATGTCTCCAGTTCAGTTCAGTTCAGTCGCTCAGTCGTGTCTGACTCTTTGCGACCCCATGAACCACAGAACGCCAGGCCTCTGTCCATCACCAACTCCCGGAGTCTACCCAAACCCATGTCCGTCAAGTCAGTGATGCCATCCAACCATCTCATCCTCTGTCGTCCCCTTCTCCTCCTGCCCGCAATCCTACCCAGCATTAGGGTCTTTTCCAATGAGTCAACTCTTCGCATCAGGTGGCCAAAGTATTGGAGTTTCAGCTTCAACATCAGTCCTTCCAATGAACACCCAGGATTGATCTCCTTTAGGATGGATTGACTGGATCTCCTTGCAGTCCAAGGGACTCTCAAGAGTCTTCTCCAACACCACAGTTCAAAAGCATCAATTCTTCGGCGCTCAGCTTTCTTCACCGTCCAACTCTCACATCCATACATGACCACTGGAAAAACCATAGCCTTGACTAGACGTACTTTTGTTGGCAAAGTAATGTCTCTGCTTTTAAATATGCTATCTAGGTAGGTCATAACCTTCCTTCCAAGGAGTAAGCATTTTTTAATTTCATGGCTGCAATCACCATCTGCAGTGATTTTGGAGCCCCCAAAAATAAAGTCTGATACTGTTCCCACTGTTTCCCCATCTATGTCCCATGAAGTGATGGGACCAGATGCCATGATCTTAGTTTTCTGAATGTTGAGCTTTAAGCCAACTTTTTCACTCTCCTCTTTCACTCTCATCAAGAGGCTCTTTAGTTCTTCTTCACTTTCTGCCATAAGGGTGGTGTCTTCTTCATATCTGAGGTTATTGATATTTCTCCTGGCAATCTTGATTCCAGCTTGTGTTTCTTCCACCCCAGCATTTCTCATGATGTACTCTGCATATAAGTTGAATAAGCAGGGTGACAGTATACAGCCTTGACGTACTCCTTTTCCTATTTGGAACCAGTCTGTTGTTCCATGTCCAGTTCTAACAGTTGCTTCCTGACCTGCATACAGGTTTCTCAAGAGACAGGTCAGATGGTCTGGTATTCCCTTCTCTTTCAGAATTTTCCACAGTTTACTGTGATCCACACAGTCAAAGACCTTGACATAGTCAATAAAGCAGAAATAGATGTTTTTCTGGAACTCTCTTGCATTTTCGATGATCCAGCGGATATTGGCAATTTGTTCTCTGGTTCCTCTGCCTTTTCTAAAACCAGCTTGAACATCTGGACGTTCACGGTTCACGTATTGCTGAAGCCTGGCTTGGAGAATTTTGAGCATTACTTTACTAGCATGTGAGATGAGTGCAATTGTGCAGTAGTTTGAACATTCTCTGGCATTGCCTTTCTTTGGGATTGGAACGAAAACTGACCTTTTCCAGTCCCGTGACCACTGCTGAGTTCTCCAAATTTGCTGGCATATCGAGTGCAGCACTTTCACAGCATCACCTTTGAGGATTTGAAATAGCTCAACTGGAATTCCATCACCTCCACTAGCTTTGTTCGTAGTGATGCTTTCTAAGGCCCACTTGACTTCACATTCCAGGATGTCTGGCTCTAGGTGAGTGATCACACCATCGTGATTATCTGGGTCGTGAAGATCTTTTTTGTATAGTTCTTCTGTGTATTCTTGCCATCTCTTCTTAATATCTTCTGCTTCTGTTAGGTCCGTACCATTTCTGTCCTTTATCGAGCCTATCTTTGCATGAAATGTTCCTTTGGTATCTCTAATTTTCTTGAAGAGATCTCTAGTCTTTCCCAATCTGTTGTTTTCCTCTATTTGTTTGCACTGATCGCTGAGGAAGGCTTTCTTATCTCTCCTTGCTATTCTTTGGAACTCTGCATTCAGATGGGAATATCTTTCCTTTTCTCCTTTGCTTTTCACTTCTCTTCTCTTCCCAGCTATCTGTAAGGCCTCCTCAGACAGTAATGTCTCCAGCAAGTATTAAATATTATTCCTTTATTATCTCATTGCAACAACAAAGTTGTGTAATGAAGTCTTTCCTGTAGAGTCACCATTTTGTTATGAGTGGGAGAGACCTCGAAGTAGTAAATTATAGTTTTAACAAAAACATATTTTTCCACCAGAGTTAGGATACACGATTGCAACACTCTCTAGAATGAATAAAAACCCAAACAGAAATTGCCTTGCCAAAGTACCAGAAAATGGATCTGCCTGTGAGATGAGGAAATCGGCAGATGTAGTTTATTGCTGCAGCTGAATGATATGTAAGAAACACTTACATTATCGTTTCATAAAGACTATTCAGATTTCAAACATTCTTTCAAGTTTTGTAGTTAAGTATAGCAACAATTGGGCTTCCCTGGTAGCCCAGCTGGTAAAGAATCTGCCTGCAACGCGGGAGACCAGGGTTAGATCCCTGGGTTGGGAAGATCCCCTGGAGGAGGGCATAGCAACCCACTCTAGTATTCTTGCCTGGAGAATCCCCGTGGACAGAAGAGCCTGGCGAGCTGCAGTCCGTGGGGTTGCAAAGAATCAGACATGACTGAGGGATGAACATTTTCACTTCACAGCAACACTTAAAGTAATCTAATTAGGGACTTAAAATACTCCTTAATTCACATCTCAGTGGTGGCTTTTGCAGAAGAAATCTCATTTCTCTTGAAGGAGGTTCCAAGTCCATCGAAAGGCGATCTCTATTCATTGGTTCACTTTTAATTCTTAATCTCCTCTCTGGCAGTAATTTCCATTCTGTTGAAACTTGACTTCTGTTCTGCCCTAACTAGCTCTGTGATCATCCAGTGCCCCACCTGCCACATCGTGAAATGACAGGGTTGGACATGGATGATTCCTAATGCTCCTAATGGCTCTAACGATATGTGTGACTATGACGGATTAAATCACCACTCTCTGGTAACCATCAGGTTTCTCTCTTTCAACTGCCAGAAGACAAATTTGTGGTCCCATGTGACACGTAATTAGTACTAAGCTTATTTCTGGCTTCATTTAATACATACTTTCGTTTTCTCGTTATTCTTTCTCTTTTCCCGTCTTATTTCATGGTTTCATTGTACTTCATACTATCTTCGCAAACTATTTTAACTATACTTTGGAAAATGGCAGGGTATAAACACTGAGACATTTATTCTTATTTCATGATATAGAAGCAGCAACATAGGATTATAATTAAGAAAATGACTTCCTAGCCATTGAGGTAGAAAACGGATTTTCATTATTTGAGGGCTTTGGTTAATTGAGTTATGTGCTGCATTGTGGGGAAAACATTTCAATATGCGTACAACCACAGACACATCAAAGAGAGTTATGGATTCTGCTTTATCTGACCCCTTTCTTAGCATATGCCTTTGACTCTTGTTTGATTTCCCTACTTTCTCCAAAAAAAATGCCAAGCTCATTCCCAACTTCAGATCTTTGCTTCTTGATCTTCTGTTTCAGACTATCAACCCCTTTGGTGGTAGTGGTGTTAGTTGCTCAGTCATGTCCAACTCTTTGTGACCCCATGGACTGTTGCCTGCCAGACTCTTCTGTCCATGTAATCCTCCATGCAAGAATATCAGAGTGGGTTGCCATTTGTTTCTCCAGGGGACTTTTCCGACCCAGGGATTAAACCTGGGTCTCTGCATTTCAGGCAGATTCTTTACCGTTCAATCCACCAGGGAAGCCCCATCAACTCTTTTCTTCCCCCACTAAATCTCGAGGCAAGATTTTCCATCTCTTACACATGTCTGTATTATCTGTCCTTCAAGATGGGTTTCAAACCTTACCTCCTTCCCAGTGCGTATTGGGTAAGCCATGGAATTGAGAACTTCAGATTGTATCATCCTTGCTTTTTAAAAAGTACTGCTGTCGCTGCTTAGTTGCTTCAGTTGTGTCTGATTCCGTGTGACCCCATGGACTGTAGCCCACCAGGCTGCTTTTTCCATGGGAATTCTCCAGGCAAGAATACTGGAGTGGGTTGTCATACCCTCCTCCAGGGGATTTTCCCAACTCAGGTATTGAACCCAGGTCTCCTGGATAGCAGGTGGATTCTTTACCAGTAGAGCCACCAGAGAAGCCAATATTTAGTAATAGGCTTGCAAAAGCAAAGCTTGATGTGGCTTTATTTCTGGATATGCTATAATTTCTACACAAAGAGTTGGAGCCAAAAAATACCCCTTACTTGATCAATAGCCATAAAGAAAACAATCTAAACAGAGACGTAAGCTCCAAGATTCTAAAAATATTTTGAAAGGGGGAAAAAAGTGGAGCAGTCAGTGATTTAGTGGTCATAGAGAATTCCAGGTGTTTTCAGTGAAAATATGAACTCAGCCATTTAAAAGTGGCTAATAGGTTTGTTTTGCTTCTCACCTAGGTTTCTGTGACTGGTAGATGCAGCACCAAATGTAAGTGACTGGTGCTGGTAATGTGCTTTGTGGCTTGAGGTGAAGCGGCATTCTTGAGCTCACACATCTTTTATGACTTCTTCCAGCCTAGGCAGGTGGGACTCCAGGCAACATGGCAATTGCCTATTTACTTGCTGAGTTGTCCTGATTGGCTTAGTTCTGTGAGCAGAACCTGGGTCCATCACGTTCACCACTGGTTCCCCAGATAAGATTTATGGAACCCGTGACTACATGTTACCCCAGAATTGAATTTTGAATCATGAATTAAACATTTCCAGAGAAAAAAACCTTCAGCCCACCAGAAAGAGTTTTTATTTACCCATTAAATGGTTTTTGATATTTTTGTTGCCAGCCAGATAGTTGTGAGAAGTATTTTATGAAACAGAAGTCAGAATCCATGGCTTTTTATCAATTTGGTCTGATGTTTGGGCCCATGTTTAGCATAAGGTGCTATCCCTCCAACAGTGTGAAGATTGAGACACATTATTCCCTTTATTTGACTTGCTCAGTCACAAATTGTTCAAGTCCCCTTTGAAACCCAAATCATTAACACATATTAAAATTTGAGGATCGATAGCTTATCTGGTGTAAACATAGATTTTGCCACAGAGCAGATTACAGCATTTAAAATAGAAGGAATTCATGTTTAAGATGAGAATATTATTATAGTTTTGCTTTCAAGGAAAATATAGCTTTGTGTGTGTGTTTGTGTGTACTATGACATCCTGGGTCAAATTTATTCAGACCTGTGCTTTCTCAAAAAGGAAAATTATAAACTATTCATTACTAGAGCAGCAATATTTTACTAAAATAACCATATATTTACAGTTTCAAATCAAATTGCTTCCCAAAGATATTTGAAGCAACTCATATTTATTAATAACTGTGTATCAAGTTCTGATATAGTAAATACTTTGTGCCTGGTACTGTTAATACATATTTATTTTTACATATAGTTCCATTTTTAAATTATATTTGTGCCTACATTCTATTATTAACCCATCTACTGTCCCCATTTTACAGATGAGGAAACTGAGGCAGAGAGTTGTTATCAGCTACCGCAAATTCACATACCTGATGAGAGACAAGTTACCCAGGAAGTTCAGCTTCAGAACCCATGCCTATGCCCGCTGCCACTATGCTAAATATTTACAATTCAATTGCTCCTATCTTCAGAGCAACTGTTCAGCTCAGATATCTTCTTCTCATGGGATCTTTCACTGCTCACTTCTGCCCTTTGATGAAATAGATGTCCGCCACATTTATCTCTGCCACATTCCATCTTTAATTTTATTATATCATATACCATCCTATATAATGATTATTCATGTCCTATTCAACTTTCCATATAGACTCTGTATTCCTTGAGGACTGTGTTTGATTTACTATTCGACCTCTGGCACAGATCCTGACTTGTACCATGAACTAACTTTTCAAATATTTGTTCGAAAGAACAAATGAATGACCAAACGAATGAATAATTCTGACCCTGATCTTTAGCTGTGCTTTTCGTGGCACATTTAGTAAGAGCTTACAACACATTTAGTAAGAGCTTGACAAAGCATGGTGATGCATGCCCAGGTGCCAGAATTCAAGACTAACCCTCCAGTGGATAACTACATGTTTCAGAATCACTGCCAGAGGGGGGAAAATGTGTTATATTCGACAGGAGAGACCCTGTTGTGCAAACAGTATGTCTATGTAAGTTTCAAAGGGGTGACTGCAAGCTTTTTTTGACAAAGATGATAAGATGTGTTCAGTAACTCTAAGGAATTTGTTATTTACAAGCATGTTCCTGACATTTTGGCTGTCCAACATTTTTCTCAAATGAAATGCCAAGAATGTGCCTGAGAGCAACAATTGCCTTTCACTTAGAGGCCCGTATCTCTGCTGCTGCTGAGGTGTGCTCTCCCCCACCCCAAGGTGCACCCTCCGTGCCCCTCACACTCTAGCCCAGAGGACACTGGCCATCCTTTCTTTGGTTATCTCGGCAACACACACCAGCCTTTGGGAGTTCAAGCTATACTCAGTCATTTCTTCAAATAAGGCTGGCTAAGTTACACTAGTGGGCTTCCTGGTAGCTCAGCTGGTAAAGAATCCGCCTGCAATGCAGGAGACCCTGGTTCGATTCCTAGGTTGGGAAGATCCCCTGGAGAAGGGATAGGTTACACACTCCAGGATTCATGGACTTCCCTGGTAGCCCAGCTGGTAAAGAATCCACCTGCAATGCAGGAGACCTGGTTTGCATCCCTGGGTTGGGAAGATCCCCTGGAGGAGGGCAAGACAATCCACTCCAGTATTTTTGCCTGGAGAATCCCCGAGGACAGAGGAGCCTGGTGGGCTACAGTTCATGGGGTTGCAAAGAGTTGGACACAACTGAGTGACTAAGCACAAGCTATTCTAGTAAAGGAGTTGTGTAGTCCCTCAACACCTGAATAATGTTGCTTTTTAAATTCATTATCAGTTAGCTTGGGCTGATATGCTCCCTTTCATGGATATGTTTCCATGAATTACTTATAGTGAATATAGATGTTTTTACTATTATTGTCTTTTAACTGTCCTACTATCTTTATAAGTGCCTGATCCACTACCTATACTGTATGTTTGGCTTTACCAATGAGATTTTTCTCTTCATGAATTTCTTACTTCTTGTTTTGGTTTTTTCTGTGTAGATGAGTCCCTTTAGTATTTCTTATTGATGATTCATACTTGGTGACCCTGAACTCTTTCAACTTTTGCCTGTCTGTGAAACTTTTGACCTCCCCATCAAACCTGAACAAAAGTCTCGCTGGGTAGAGTATTCTTAATTGTATGTTTTCCCTTCTCATCACTTTAAATATTTTGTGCTACTCTCCTCCAGCCTGCAGAGCTTCTGATGAAAAGTCATGTAGTCTTATGGGAGTTCCTTTGTACATAACTAGTTTCTTTTCTCTTGCTGCTTTTAAGATTCTCTCCTTATCTCATCTAAATCCCACTTATTTTGATTGTAAACATCCTACTGGTATGAAGTGGAGTCTCATTGTGGTTTTTTTTTTTTATAAATTTATTTATTCATTGTGGTTTTGATTTTGCATTTTCCTAATAGCTCATGATGCTGAGCATCTTTTCATGTACATGTTTGTCATTTGTGCATTTTCTTTGAAGAAATGTGCATTCAAGTCCTTTGTCCATTTTAAAATTGAATTGTCTTTTTGTTGTTGAGTTAACAGAGTTTATTTTACATTCTGGATATATAAAGTATATGTATGGACCCTTACTGGCCTCATAGAAAGAGCTAGAAAATGTTCCCTCCCTTTCTATTTTTGGAAGTGTTTGAGAAGGATTGGTATTAATAATTCTTCTTTAAATGTCCATCTTTGTTTTTATGAATAAAGTTTTATTAGAACAGAGCTGCATTCATTTGTTTTCATATCATTTCTGGCTGCTTTTGTATGACTATCGGGGGCAGGGTTGAATAATTGCAACAGAACTGTATGAACTGTAAGTCCAAAATAATTAATATTTCTCTTCAAATAATTTTGCTGACCCCTAGTTTAGACTATAAATTTTGTTTCCTGCTAATAGGATTTTGCTTTTATGGAAAACTGAGAAATTTACCTTTTTGAAGTAAAATATTCTTTATAACTTTAAAAATTCACTAGGCCATTTAATCATGCCAGTACTGTTTAATAGGTATGTTTCTATGTTTTGGAGAATAAAATGAGAAAGAATCATAGCTTATCATTGTAATTAATCATTCTGGGTATTTTTGACAGTAGAGAAGACTGAAGCAAATTGGAGAGGGAGAAAGTTTCTGAGAGTTGTGCAACTAGGGGTGGGAGGGTGAAGGATAAGGATCCCTTTTCACTTAACTAGGGAAAATGTAGGGAAGTACAGATGTGTAGGGGAAAATGGTGTGTTCAATTTTTAATCGGCTGAGTTTGAGGTAGATTTGGAATGTCTAAATAGAGATGGCATGAAGAGGAAACATATCACCCCTATAAAGTGGCCCTCTTTGCCTCTAAATAATTAATATACCAAGGCAGACTCTCAGATCCCACTTACCTTGAGAGGCATTTGCTTCCTAATTGGAACCACTTCTAAAGAGTTTGGATGCAGCTGACATTCCCCACCCCCTAACTTGGAACCTTAATCCTGTCTCTCGGGGCCTCTTCTGTCAGCCCCCAGAGTTTTCTGCATGGTTTCCCTTTGGAGGCATATCCAGCCCGCCCACAAATTGAATTTCCAGTGACCTGTTGTGTTTTCAAGTATGAGGTGCCTAAGCAGATTATGTGTTCACTAATTCTCACTAAATGCATGATTACATTTACTCAATTTCCATGATTGCATTATTCTGAAAAAACTTGTAATGTTTTTTACAAATTATTTTTTGCATTAAAAAATAATGTGGGGGCAAGGGTTAAATCAAAATAAAGAACTCAAGAATGAAGAAGGAATGGTGGGAAGACTAGTTATTAGCATGAAATTCATGCCAATATTGATCTAAGAAGGAAACTAATGGGGAAATTATGGTTTATGTAAATGCTTCAAATCCTGACAATATGAAAATTATATAAAGCAACAAAAATTCAAAGGGATGCGGAGGCAAGAGGAAGTGAAAGAGGGCCCCCATCCAAACTCTTTAAAATCAATCCAAACTGTTTAAAAATAAAATATGTATTTTAAACAGCCAGCAAACAATGGTGACTATAAGCTGCTAATGATTTAACAATTTCTTTCTTAATCTTAGATGGCAAAGAATCATTTATCTAATACTCTGCAATCTCCTCTATGTCATTTTCTTTATCCTTTGTTTAATATTAAAATGTTAGATTGACTATTTTCTTAAATATTTACTTTTATTTATTTATTTGTACACATCATATGATTTCATTCTAGTGAAATCATTTATCTTTTTATCTATGTCTATTTATTTATCTATCAAACTTTTATTCTTTATTTTGTCCAGTCTTATAGAGATACAATTGACATTCTTTTATCTGTACACTTTTCAGAGAGATTCTGTAACAGTACTATTTCTAGACTTTTAACATTGCTTATTTCTGGTTGGTAGAATTTGTTTCCTTCTTTTAACTTTTCTATATTGCTAAGCATTTTTGCTTTTACTAAAAATGTTAAGTATTACTTAAGAAGATAAATGTAGATGACACTCTTACATGAATTCAGTTTTTAAAGGTTAGCTATTTTTAAGATTATATTTAAAGTTCTTGAATCATTTCAGTTGCTCAGTCATGTGACACTCTTTGTAACCCCATGGACTGCAGAACACCAGGCTTCCCTGTCCAGCACCAACTCCTGTAGCTTGCTCAACCTCATGTCCATTGAGTCGGTGATGCCATCCGACCATCTCATCTTCTGTCATCCCCTTCTCCTCCTGCCTTCAATCTTTCCCAGCCATCAGGGTCTTTTCCAATGAGTCAGCTCTTCGCATCAGGTGGCCAAGGTATTGGAGTTTCAGCTTCAGCATCAGTCCTTCCAACGAACACTCAGGACTGATCTCCTTTAGGATGGACTGGTTTGATCTCCTTGCAGTCCAAGGGACTCTCAAGAATCTTCTCCAACACTACAGTTCAAAAGCATCAATTCTTTGGTGCTCGGCTTTCTTTATAGTTCAACTCTCACATCCATACATGACTACTGGAAAAACCAAAAGTTCTTGAATGTAATTAGGATATTATCTTCATCATATAATGAAGATCGGTTTGCTACTTCCCACTATTCGTTTGAAAGGAAGTTGTTAAGATTCTTCCATTTTTACAAACATTGCTGAACTCACAAAACATTTAATCTTACAGGTTACACTTGTCTAATTAGAAGTGTGAACCTTTCTCTTAAGTTTCATAATTTGTCTTTAATAACTGTATTGGATTTATATTTCTAATACAGAATCCAAGCCCAAACGGAAGAACATCACACCACTGGTTTTATTGGTCTTGGAGAACAGTAAAGCCATTGAAAGTACTCAGAGAAACAGAAAAATCAGTGCATGTTATATGTGATACCTGTATCTGTTGTAAAAGACAGAAAACAAATTGGAAATTAAATATAAACTGTGTTGAGATAATAACTCTGGTTGAATTCCTAATAACTAGGAAATTTGTTTAGGCCAGACATGTGAGATTTAATATGTTACTTTATGACTAGGTTTACATTTGAATGGAAACAGATCATTTTAGGAAGAGAACGGGAGTTTTAATTAACGCACATTCAGCTTCTGTGGCAGAAGTTTTCTCTCTCTCTTTTTCTCCTCCTTGTATTGCTTTTCTTCTTTCCTTCTGTTTCTCCCCAACTGTCTTCCTCATCTTTCCTCCTTCCATTCTTCCCCCACCTTTCCTGTCTTCCATTCTTTCTCTCGATGCAGTTTATGGCATTGTTGACTTAGGCCTCCCTTCCAGACCCTGACAGATGCGAGCAATGCCCTAACACCCTGCGTCTACGGCAGGCTTCAGTGTGCTCCAACCCTGGTGTTTATGCTGCCTATTAAAGGCATCACTTTTTGGAAATATATAGGGAGTTAAATGATCTCTGACAGCTGTGAACTGCAGAAAAAAAAGGACTCCATTGTTCAAAGAGCTGCCTTTAATATTGAAAAGCCTTTGCTAAACATTGGAGTCTGAAGTATGGCAAATGTTAATTGGCCGTAAACTTAACAAGAGCTGGTTTTCCTCCCTTCCCTCAACCTCCCCCAGTGCAATTCCCCCCTGCCTGTTCCAAAGTTCTAGTTTCTTACATGACACTTCCATGTACTTTTGCAAAGTCACCTCAATAGTGTCTAAGACTTTTGGAAATACTATTTTCTCCTAACATTTTTTCTCAGAAGCAAATAGTGCGCAACACAGACTAATTGAGGCAATAAAGCACAAGTCCTGAACATTCAAATATCCAGTTTATGGATGTCCTTTTTACTCCCGAGGAGCTTTCCTGATACTCTGAATTTGTAAGCCATCAAACACCAGCTGACTTCTTGAGCATTGGTGATTTTCAAAAGCAAACTTCATTCATCCCTGGGCATATTATGGGTAGGTAGTGTTCTTGCCTGGAGAATCCCAGGGTCGGGGGAGCCTGGTGAGCTGCCGTCTGTGGGGTCGCACAGAGTCGGACACGACTGAAGCGATTTAGCAGCAGAAAGGGTAATAAGAACAGTGTAGGATCATTCAGACATTCAGAATGGAGAATCCCGGAACCCTCATGGTATTCTTCCTGCATAGAATGTTTTCCTAATCTCTTCTATTATCCAAATATTTTGGGTCTTATTAGGCCCAACTCATACTTTTTCTGACTTCTTTAGTTGACACTGAGAGTTTTATATTACGACCAATATTTGTAGTGCCTGTAATAATTACATACTCACATATTTTTTAGTGTATATTTCAGTCAGAATTTGGCTTTCATAGGACTGATGTTGAAGCTGAAATTCCAATACTTTGGCCACCTGATGTGAAGAACTGACTCTTTTGAAAAGACCCTAATGCTGGGAAAGATTGAGGGCAGGAGGAAAAGGGGACGACAGAGGATGAGATGGTTGGATGGCATCACTGACTCAATGGACATGAGTTTGGGTAAACTCCAGGAGTTGGTGATGGACAGGGAGGCCTGGCATGCTGCAGTCCATGGGGTTGCAAAGAGTCGGACACAGCTGAGTGACTGAACTGAACTATTTAAAAAAAACCAGACTCATTAAAGGAGTTACTGAATGAATGTATAGGAATATTTACATTCTGTATATCATTTTATGAATCTGACTTGTGTTGTTCACAGCCATTATGTTTGGAATCTATGCCATACAAATTTAGTGCCTAGTTATGTAATGACCATAGCTTAAAACTCTGAATGGCCTAGTGGGCTGAGCACTGCCAGATACACATTTTTCATGCATTACTTTGATTTTCTTTCCAAGATGATCAACTTAAAGACTGAGACTATCACACATCATTTTATCATCTCCTCTCCCAATACCTAATTTGGAGCTGAACATATTATAAGTGCTCAATGAACATTTTGAGTGATCAAAACAAATGCTTTTAAAGCTGAAAAAGAGCTTAGAAATCACCTACCACTCTCTCACTTGGTATTTAATTTCTTTATTTACTTTTGTCTCAAATTCTTTTATGGTTTTATGCAAAATCCAATTGTGTTTAGTTTTAATTACACAAAAATTTATTTAAATTACATTTCTAATCATGATAAAATCTTCTCAGTGTATAGGTCTCACTTTATTAACATCCCCCTTGGTGAAGCTGTCCCTGACTTTTCCTGGTTGATTCTTTAGCTTGTCTTTCCAGGCCTCCATTATACATATATTGTCTCTCCTTACTGGTTATATAATTTTATATGTTAGTTGTTGGTCTCCTCACTAGACATCATAAAGTCCTCAAGGAAGTCATTATGCCATTGAATTTTCAAGCCAAACACTGACACTTACAATAAAATAGTTGGTCAAGAAACTATCAAAGAACCTTGTCTCTGAATTAGATGCAGTAGGAGAAGAGGGTGTTGGCAATGGAGTTTTGGGGGACTGCATCCTCAAACCAGAGATCTCTCTACCCAGCTTCAGTTTCTCCTTTTTCCACATTGTGCCAGTCTCTACAAAGAGTAGCAATATAGCTAATAAAAGAGATGACAGAATTAAAAAAAACAACTTTCTTTTTTTTCATACTACAGAAGCAATATAAACTAATTGTAACAAATTTAAATGGTACTGCTAAGAAGGCAGAGGAATCGGATGGGGAGATCACTTTCTCCCCTACAAATTCATCAAAAGATCAATTTAACACTGAGCAAATTCCACAAAACAACTTCTGAATGCTGGCAGAGGACACCAGGCACCAAGAAAGGCAGCCCATTCTCTTCAAAAGGAGAGAGAAGAGATCCAGCTCCACCCACTAGAACACCGACACAAGCTTCCCTAACCAGGAAACCTTGACAAGCCACTCGTCTGACCCCAACCACAGGGAGGAACCTCCACAATAAAGAGGAACCACAAACTTCCAGCATACAGAAAGCCCACCCCAAACACAGCAATCTAAACAAGATGAAAATGCAGAGAAACATTCAGCAGGTAAAGGAACATGATAAATGCCCACCAAATCAAACAAAAAAGGAGGAGATAGGGAGTCTACCAGAAAAAGAATTCAGAATAGTGATAGTAAAAATGATCCAAAATCTTGAAAACAAAATGGAGTTACAGATAAATAGTCTGGAGACAAGGATTGAGAAGATGCAAGAAATGTTTAACAAGGACCTAGAAGAAATAAAAAATAGTCAATCAATAATGAATAATGCAATAACTGAGATCAAAAGCACTCTGGAGGGAACCAACAGTAGAATAACTGAGGCAGAAGATACAATAAGTGAGGTAGAAGATAGAATGGTAGAAATAAATGAAGCAGAGAGCAAAAAAGAATGAGGACAACCTCAGAGACCTCTGGGACAATGTTAAATGCCCCAACATTCAAATCATAGGAGTCCCAGAAGAAGAAGACAAAAAGAAAGGCCATGAGAAAATACTTGGGGAGATAATAGTTGAAAACTTCCCTAAAATGGAGAAGGAAATAGCCACCCAAGTCCAAGAAACCCAGAGAGTCCCAAACAGGATAAACCTAAGGCAAAACACCCCAAGACACATATTAATCAAATTAACGAAGATCAAGCACAAAGAACAAATATTAAAAGCAGCAAGTGAAAAACAACAAATAACTCACAAGGGGATTCCCCTAAGGATAATAGCTGATCTTTCAATAGAAACTCTTCACGCCAGAAGGAAATGGCAGGACATACTTAAAGTGATGAAAGAGAAAAACCTACAACCCAGACTACTGTACCCAGCAAGGATCTCATTCAAATACGAAGGAGAAATCAAAAGCTTTACAGACAAGCAAAAGCTGAGAGATTTCAGTACCACCATACCAGCTCTTCAACAAATGCTAAAGGATCTTCTCTAGACAAGAAACAGAGAAAAGGTGTATAAACTCGAACCCAAAACAACAAAGTAAATGGCAACAGGATCATACTTATCAATAATTACCTTAAATGTAAATGGGTTGAATGCCCCAACCAAAAGACAAAGACTGGCTGAATGGATACAAAAACAAAACCCCTATATATGCTGTCTACAAGAGACCCACCTCAAACCTAAGGACACATACAGACTGAAAGTGCAGGGCTGGAAAAAGATATTTCACACAAATGGAGACCAAAAGAAAGCAGGAGTAGCAATACTCATATCAGATAAAATAGACTTTGAACTAAAGGCCATGAAAAGAGACAAAGAAGGACACTACATAATGATCAAAGGATCATCCAAGAAGAAGATATAACAATTATAAATATATACGCACCCAACATAGGAGCACCACAATATGTAAGGCAAATGCTAACAAGTATGAAAGGGGAAATTAACAGTGACACAATAATAGCGGGAGACTTTAATACTCCATTCACATCTGTGAATAGATCGACTAAACAGAAAATTAGCAAGGAAACACAAACTTTAAATGATGCAATGGATCAGTTAGACCTAATTGATATCTATAGGACATTTCGCCCCAAAACAATGAATTTCACCTTTTTCTCAAGTGCACAAGGGGCATTCTCCAGGATAGATCACACCCTGGGCCATAAATCTAGCCTTGGTAAATTCAAAAAAATTGAAATCATTTCAAGCCTCTTTTCTGATCACAATGTGAAAAGATTAGATGTCAACTACAGGGAAAAAACTATTAAAAATACAAACATATGGAGGGAGGCTAAACAACACACTTCTGAATAACCAACAAATCACAGAAGAAATAAAAAAGAAATCAAAATATGCATAGAAATGAATGAAAATGAAAACACAACAACCCAAAACCTATGGGACACTGTGAAAACAATGCTAAGGGGAAGGTTCATAGCAATTCAAGCTTACCTCAAGAAATAAGAGAAAAATCAAATCAATAACCCAACTCTACACCTAAAGCAATTAGAAAAAGAAGAAATGAAGCACCCCAAAGTTAGTAGAAGGAAAGAAATCATAAAAATTAGGGCAGAAATAAATGTAAAAGAAAAAAGGAGACCATAGCAAAAATCAACAAAGCTAAAAGCTGATTCTTTGAGAAGATAAATAAAATAGACAAACCACTAGCCAGACTCATCAAGAAAAAAGGAGAGAAGAATCAAATCAACAAAATTAGAAATGAAAATGGAGAAATCACAACAGACAACACAGAAATACAAAGGATCGTAAGAGACTACTATCAGCAACTATATGCCAATAAAATGGACAACTTGGAACAAATAGACAAATTCTTAGAAAAGTATAACTTTCCAAAACTGAACCAGGAAGAAACAGAAAATCTTAACAGACCCATCACAAGCATGGAAATTGAAACCATAATGAGAAATCTTCCAAAAAACAAAAGCCCAGGACCAGACGGCTTCACAGCTGAATTCTACCAAAAATTTAGAGAAGAGCTAACACCTATCCTACTCAAACTCTTTCAGAAAATTGCAGAGGAAGGTAAACTTCCAAACTCATTCTATGAGGCCACCATCACCTTAATACCAAAATCAGACAAAGATGCCACAATAAAAGAAAACTACAGACAAATATCACTGATGAACATAGATGCAAAAATCCTTAACAAAATTCTAGCAAACAGAATCCAACAACATATTAAAAAGATCTTACATCATGACCAAGTGAGCTTTATCCCAGGGATGCAAGGATTCTTCAATATTCACAAATCAATCAATGTGATAGACCACATTAACAAATTGAAAGATAAAAACCATATGATTATCTCAATAGATTCAGAAAAAGCCTTTGACAAAATTCAACATCCATTTATGATAAAAACCCTCCAGAAAGCAGGCATAGAAGGAACATACCTCAACATAATAAAAGCCATATATGATAAACCCACAGCAAACATTATCCTCAATGGTGAAAAATTGAAAGCATTTCCCCTAAAGTCAGGAACAAGACAAAGGTGCCCATTCTCACCACTACTATTCAACATTGTTTTGGAAGTTTTAAATACAGGAATCAGAGCAGAAAAAGAAATAAAAGGAATCCAGATTGGAAAAGAAGTAAAACTCTCACTGTTTGCAGGTGACATGATCCTCTATATAGAAAACCCTAAAGACTCCACCAGAAAATTACTAGAGCTAATCAATGAATATAGTAAAGTTGCAGGATATAAAATTAACACACAGAAATCCCTTGCATTCCTATACACTAAATCTACCTAAAGAAACAAAAGACCTATGTATAGAAAACTATAAAACACTGATGAAAGAAATTAAAGATTATATAAATAGATGGAGAAATTTACCATGTGCATGGATTGGAAGAATCAATATAGTGAAAATGAGTATACTACCCAAAGCAATCTATAGATTCAATGCAATCCCTATCAAGCTACCAATGGTATTTTTCAGAGAACAAGAACAAATAATTTCACGATTTGTATGGAAATACAAAAAACCTTGAATAGCCAAAGCAATCTTGAGAAAGAAGGCTGGAACGGGAGGAAGCAACCTGCCTAAATTCAGACTATACTACAAAGCTACAGTTATCAAGACAGTATGGTACTGTTACAAAGACAGAAATACAGATCAATGAAACAAAATAGAAAGCCCAGAGATAAATCCATGCACCTATGGACACCTTATCTTTGGCAAAGGAGGCGAGAATATACAATAGAGAAAAAACAATCTCTTTAACAAGTGATGCTGGGAAAACTGGTCAACCACTTGTAAAAGAATGAAGCTGTAACACTTTCTAACACCATACACAAAAATAAACTCAAAATGGATTAAAGATCTAAACGTAAGACCAGAAACTATAAAACTCCTAGAGGAAAATATAGGCAAAACACTCTCTGACATAAATCACAGTAGGATCCTCTGTGACCCACCTCTCAGCATAATAGAAATGAAAGCACAAATAAGCAAATGGGACCTAATTAGACTTAAAAGCTCTTGCACAATGAAGGAAACTATAAGCAAGGTGAAAAGACAGCCTTCAGAATGGGAGAAAATAATAACAAATGAAGCAACTGACAAAAAATTAATCTCAAAAATATTCAAGCAGCTCCTTCAGCTCAACTCCAGAAACATAAACGACCCAATCAAACAATGGGCCCAAGAACTAAACAGACATTTCTCCAATGAAGACATACAGATGGCTAACAAACACATAAAAAAATGCTCAACATCACTCATTATCAGATAAATGCAGATCAAAACTACAATGAGGTACCATCTCTTGTCGATCAGAACAGATGTTATCAAAGAGTCTACAAACAATAAATGCTGGAGAGTGTGCAGAGGAAAAGGAACCCTCTTACACTATTGGTGGGAATGCAAACAAGTACAGCCACTATGGAGAACAGTGTGGAGATTCCTTTAAAAAGTGGAAATAGCCAATCCCACGGCTGGGCATACACACTGAGGAAACCAGAAGTGAAAGAGTCACGTGCATCTCAATGTTCATCGCAGCACTCTTTACAATAGCCAGGACACGGAAGCAACCTAGATGTCCGTCGGCAGATGAATGGATAAGAAGCTGTGATACATGTACACAATGGAATATTACTCAGCTATTAAAAAGAATGCATTTGAATCAGTTCTAATGAGGTGGATGAAACTGGAGTCTATTATACGGAGTGAAGTAAGTCAGAAAGAAAAATACCAATACAGTATATTAATGCATATATACAGAATTTAGAAAGATGGTAACTATGATCCTGTATGCGAGACAGCAAAACAGACACAGATGTAAAAAACAGGCTTTTGGACTCTGTGGGAGAAGGTGAGGGTGGGATGATCTGAGGCAATAGCGTTGACACATGTATATTATCATATGTGAAATAGATCTCCAGTCCAGGTTCGATGCATGAGACAGGGTGCTCAGGGCTGGTGCACTGGGATGACCCTGAAGGATGGGATGGAGAGGGAGGTGGGAGGGGGATTCAGGGTGGGGAACACATGTACACCCCTGGCTGATTCATGTCAATGTATGGGAAAAACAACTATATTATTGTAAAGTAATTAACCTCCAATTAAAATAAATAAATTAATTAAAAAAAACAAATTTAAACGGTACCAAAAAAAAAAAAAAGAAGTGCTTTTTTCTTGCTCACTTCATTTCCAGTCCCAGAAATACATATTTTTAACAGCTTTGGGTATATCATTCTAGAACTGTTTTGGAGTACTTATGCAAATCTCCACAATCAAATTTGCATTAAAAAATTGAATTAACCATTATATTGTTCAGCAATCTGCTTTTTTTGAATCTTGACACAGACATATTATCACCTCTAGGAGGACCACATTAAATTTAATAGATCCATGGTTTGAAATGTTAGAAAATTTGTTTTACTATTCTGCTATTGATTAATATTTAGTTATTTGCTATGGGGTCACAAAGAGTTGGGCACACCTGAGCAACTAACACTCATCTGCTGTAATTTTATGAGCAAATGCAATTTTTATCATAATATTTAGTTTTTTCTATAATTTGCTATAGTGTTGGCAGAGGATATATTTGTACATACATCTTTATGTATACATGATAGAGATATTTCTGTAGGATATATTCTTAAAAGTGAAATTATGGAAATTAAGGGAATGAACACTGAAAATTTTGATGAATATCGACAAATTACCCTTCAGGAAGGTCATATCAGTACTGTACAAGAGTGCCTGCTTCTTTACACCAGCACTATCACTGAATAAACTCCACTTTTATAAGTTTTGGTTTGTTTATAGACATTACAGTTTGCATTTCTTTAATTATTAAACATCTTTCTGTATTTTAGTCCTTTGCATTCGTTCTTCTCTGAATTGCCTGTTTATAATCTCCCCTCCCCTATTACGCTATGTATTTTTTAAAATGGATTTTGAGAGATTCTTTATATCTTAAATGTTTTTTATATATAAAATCTTTTTTTGTTCGTTTGTTTGCAAATATTTTCTTCTAGTCAATCACTTCCATTCAAAATTTTGTTTATATGTCTCTTGCCAAAGAAAAGTTTTAAATTTATATGTAGTCATTCCTGTCCAGCTGTTTATGATTTGGAAATGTGATGTCATGCGTTATGAAATCTTGGAAGAGACTCTGGCACCAGTGATAGCTGAGGGATCCTTAACAACTAATTGATGTAGTCAAGCATCTGATCCTCTATGACAAGCATCTGAAACCTCTATGATGGTTTCTCATGCCATGTACGGGGGCAAATGCTGAGTAAGATACAGTCTCTGCCCTCAGAAAGCTTAGTCTACAGTGCAACATGGATGCTCAAAGTAATTTATAAACTAGAAGTTCAGTGCTATATTAGGAATAAGTACAGAGTGCTGCTAAGGGATGACTTAACAGGCCTTTTGCAAAGCCCTCTCTGGGGTGGCTTAACCTTAATGGTTAATTAAGGATGGACTTAATCAGGAAGAATTCCCAAATGAGCTACATTCTCAGAGGGGTCCAAAGGGGTGAACTGGAGCTGGAAGGAAAGATGTTGATGGCCTGGTAGAGTGACTTCGTCATATAAGTCTCAATTTATCACACTAGGAGACCCCAAGGCATTTCTTTCTCTCTCTCTCTCTCTCTCTTTTTTTTTTTTTTTAATTTTTAAGACATTCTGAGCCTTGGAAACTCTTGGTGTTTCAGGAAGCCTGAGGCGAAGCCACATGCTGCTCTGCATTGACTCAGAGCCTCCCCAGTTATGGTCAGACTTGGTTAATACTTGCCTCTTTTAGTTTCTGTTTCCTAATCTGTAAAATAGAGTTGGATATTAATAGCTGCCTCACACATTTGGGAGGATTCAATTATGTAACAAATGCAAAACTCCTTCCAATGTACGTGCTGTATAGTAAGTGCTCAATAAATTTTATTTCTCCATCTCTCCTAGAAGTTCACCTCAAGTACAGGAAATTTTCTTCTGGCCATTCAGAGAACTCTTTGATAGGTAAAGAAATAAGCCATTGAAAAAGTGATCTCTAGGCTGTCACTGATTGGCTATGATAAAAGTAGTTGCGAATTTAAGAAATTGGGGTTCCGTCTCCACAAATATGAGATAGGCTGGTGTTAAGTATACCTGCAAAAAAGTTAAAAAATTTTCTTCTCTACATGAAGTCAGCTTCTCCTCTTTCAGTTCAGTTCAGTTGCTCAGTCGTGTCCGACTCTTTGTGACCCCATGGACCACAGCACACCAGGCCTCCCTGTCCATCACCAGCTCCCGGAGTTTACTCAAACTCTTGTCCATTGAGTCGATGATACCATCCAACCATCTTATCTTCTGTCATCCCCTTCTCCTCCTGCCTTCAATCTTTCCCAGCATCAGGGTCTTTTCCAATGAGTCAGTTCTTCCCATCAGGTGGCCAAAGTAGTGGAGTTTCAGCTTTAACATGAGTCCTTCCGATGAACACCCAGGACTGATTTCCTTTCTGAGTATTAGACAAGAGCCCACTCTTGGGGCCCTGGAGGAGGGTCCCCCTTCCTACAACATCTCCAGGTAGATAGTGTCAGAATTGAGTTATATTTTAGGACACCAATCTGACATCCTATAGTTGCTTGTTCGTATGGGGGAAAAACACACACACTGTAATTGAGTGCAGAATGTTAGAAGGAATTTAACTTAACATAATAAAGACTGTATATGAAAAACCTACAGTAATGCCATGCTCAGCAGTGAAAAATTGAAAGCTTTACAGGAACAAGATATATGTACTCCTTCTCACCATTCCTATTCAACATAGTAGTGGAAGTCCTAGCCAGAGCAGTTAGACAAGAAAAAGAAATACAAGGCATTCAAATCAGAAATGAAGAAATAAAGTTGTCTCTGCTTTTAGATGACAAGATCTTATATTTAGAAATCCCTAAAGATTTTCACCAGACCTGTTAGAGCTAATGAACAGAGTCTAAAAGTTACAGGATAGGATTCAAAATTAACATACGGAAGTTATTTGTGTTTCTGTGTACTAACAGCAAACTACCTGAAAAGGAAATTAGGAAAACAGTCCCATTAACAATAGTATCAAAAATAATAGAATAATCTAAAGTCTGCCTTAAATACCATGTTTATAAAGCATTAGGCTGAAGGTTGCCTGCCACTTTTACACATGACTCTCAGTTAGCGTGGATCACATCACAGATGTCCAGAAAGCTCCAGTTGATGCATTAAACCTGAGAACTGGCTCATCATAAGTGCTTCTGATTCATGGGTGGCACTCTCTCCAGGACAATGGCATCTCTTCTAGGAGTGGCCAACGTAGTGTCTGTCTAAGTCTGGCCATAGCCCTGTCCTCTGTGTTCTGATTCTGTATGCCTCTACCATGCATTTCTTGGCCCTCGCCATTTGTTCTGGGGTCCACATATGACCGGCATCAGAGCTGTTAATAATATTGGAGTCATCAGTCTCTGCCTCAAATTGCACAAAGTTTAGTTTTCTAAAACAAAGAGATTTTCTGCTTTTAGGACCCACTGTTATGTAACTAACTTCTATTCTATGTATCTTCTTATTTGCTATTTTATGGATTTATGAAACTTTGTTTATTCATTTTTTGAGCCACTCATCCAAATGAGAATGTTTTCTGGTTAAGTATGACCGTTAAAACCCCTAGGAAAGGTTTAAACTCAATTATCTAGTGTCAGGTTGAAACAGAAGTGTGTGTGTGCTAAGTCACGTCAGTTGTGTCGGACTCTTTGTGACCCTATGGACTGTAGCCCAGTAGGCTCCTCTGTCCATGAGATTCTCCAGGCAAGAATACTAGAGTGGGTTTCCATGCCCTCCTCCAGGGAATCTTCTTGACCCAGGGATTGAACCCGAGTCTCTTATGTCTCCTGTATTCGCACGTGGATTCTTTACCATTAGCACCACCTGGGAAGCCCCTGAAAGAGGGTAACGTAAACTAAATGTTCTTGGAGAGTTTCTCATTTTTCTAAACCTCTTTTTTTCCCTCTGGTCATCTTTTATAATTCAAGGGCCTTGCGGTTGAAGAAATGAAGCTTAAAGTGATGTGATGGTACAACATTTTCAATTCGCCTGTCATT
The DNA here is from genome assembly GCF_054371585.1 of Giraffa tippelskirchi. Lineage (NCBI taxonomy): Eukaryota > Metazoa > Chordata > Mammalia > Artiodactyla > Giraffidae > Giraffa > Giraffa tippelskirchi. The sequence continues at coordinate 196,136,402 of NC_137275.1, forward strand.
TTTTTTTCTCTCTCTACATACAGGACTCAAGTTCTGGATTTAATTAGGAGACAAGAAAAGAAGAGAAAAGAAAAGCGGAAGGCAGAAGCTTCTTTGACAAGTAGGGTCATTGGAATTCAAGTGCCCTACTTCTAAGGTGGCTGGAGATGAGCTAGGACATGCGTGTGGTGTCGCATCAGCCACATTGAACATTATCAGTTAACCTTTACTTAGGTGGTCTTAGCTTTGCTTTTTATTCTTTGGAATCATCTATGTTCTTTGCTGTTGGTTGAAATGTTGTTCTGTACCTGAGCCAAATCCCATCAAGACTTCTTTAAAAATAATGAATTGCAGTGATTTTCTTAAAAAAGGAGAAAGAAAAGACTCATCAGTAAAACTGATATGGAGGGGAAACTTGGCACGCACGTGTCAAGTGATTTAAGCCCTTAGCAAGTAAGGGCTTCCTCCTTCAGGCACAGACCTTGCCAGGTATATTTAATTGGGACTTGGGTGGGAGTTTGGTAGGAAAGCCAGCCAGAGTGAGCCCTGGGGGAGAGGTGTGTTTGAGAAGAAGGTGTGAGGGGGTTGGGCTGAATACCTGAGCAGTCAGGATCACAGAGGTCTCCAGGCAGAGGCACCCCTGCTCTCAACAAGAGCCAATTAGAGAGAATGACAAAATCCATATCACTGTTTCCCAACTCATTAATTCCTGCCACTGGAGAATGCAGTTTGTTTTTCCTATCTCAAGTCCCAGGCAACACTGTGCTTGTAGGTTGTGGAGCCACTGCTGGGGAAGTAGAGTTCTGGGTGAGGCATCCTTGTAATGCAAAAGTGGAACATCAATGAAGTGTTGGGTAGGGACTTCCCTGGTGGTCCAGTGGTTAAGACTTTGTTTTCCAATACGGGGTGGGGGTGGGGGTAGGGTGGGGGGTGGCAGGTTTGATCCCTGATTAGGGAGCTAATGACAAGGGCATGGCAACCCACTCCAGTATTCTTGTCTGGAGAATCCCCTTGGGCAGAGGAGCCTGACGGGCTGCAGTCCAATGGAGTCGCAAAGCGTTGGACATGACTGAGTGACTAAGCACACACACGGGGAGTTAAGATCCCATGTACCTCTTGACTAAAAATCCAAAATGTAAAACAGAAACAATATTGTAACAAATTCAATAAAAACTTTATATAAAAAAGATAAAGTGTGCGGTAGAAGGGAACTCAGAGTCCATGCCTATCAACGCTCACATTTTGCACGGGAAGAAAGTGATGCTCAGAGACTCTGACTTTTTCAGGAATGCAACTGACAGTGACAAAGCCCAACATGAGCCTTAAGCCTCCTCATTCTAGGGCTGTGCTTTCCCTGGTCCTTATGTAAGGCTTCCTGGGATATATATGAGTCTGCCTGGGCTTCCATAACGCATAAATATAATACTAGCAGACAGGGTGTCTTAAAGTACAGACATTTGTTGTTTCACAGCTTTGGAAGCTGAAAGTCCAAGATCAAGGTGTGGGCAGGCTTGGTTTCTCCCGAGGGCTTTCTCCTTGGCTTGCCCATGGCCACCTTCTTGCTGTGTCCTCATGGAGTCTCTCCTTTGTGTGTGCATACCTGTGGTATCAGGGTGTTCAGCACCCTTTTCATGTAAGGGTAGCAGTCAGAATGGGTTAGGGCTCACTGTAATGGCCACATTTTCACTTAATCACCTCTTTAAAGGTCCTGTCTCCAAATGTAGTCACATTGTGAGGTTAGGGTTTCAATATCTGTGTTTTGAGGGGACACAGTTTGGCTCATAACAGAATGTGACAAGGCCCATAAAGACCACAGCAGGGAGATCTCAGCCTATCCTTTTGTGGCTTCCATGAAGTCACTGATTCAGCACATACACATATTTCAATCTGTATCTCCAGTCTTATTTCATTGTCCTTCTTTTGTCTTGGAGATGAACTTATTTCTCAGTCATGGACCATTTGAGGGCTTCCCAGGTGGCGCTAGTGGTAAAGAACTTGCCTGTCAATGCAGGAAACTTAAAGAAATGTGCGTTGGCTCCCTGGGTCAGGAAGATCTCCTGGAGAAGGGAACGGCAACACATTCCAGGATTCCTGGCTGGAGAATTCCATGGACAGTACAGCCTGGTGGGCTACAGTCCATAGCATCACAAAGAGTCGGACAAGACTGAAGCGATTTAGCACCAGCTTGACCATTTGTGGCTACCCAGAGTCCACCAGGGGACTTAGCGACTTAGCAGCAGCAGCAGCAGCAGAGTCCACCAGGGGATGATCTTGTCTCTCAGTGTCAGCTACTGATGGCAGAAATAGCTGGTGGAGATCTAGCCTGAGAATCTAAATTTACTGGGGTGCTCCAGAGAGGAATCCTGATTTCCAATCTTAATTTCTCTGTATTTTGCACATCCTTGATTTCCTTCCCTCCAGAATTCACTTTGTATAAATTTGCTTTGAGTCATGTAACGTTTTTTTAGTAATGTTCTTTCCTTGACATTATGAACACTATCATTTGCCCATTCTGTATTTACAATACAAATTGTACACCTCCAAGAAACAAAGTAGTTACAAAAGCCAGGGAAGTTCTGTCTACAAGGGCGATTTAGGATTATAGCTGGAGGGGAATCTTAGATTTTAGTGTTACGTCTCGGCTGTCACCGGGCAAGTGTGCTTGAGCTGCAGAGAGTGAAATAAGTTTTCTTCAAGGAAGAGAAATGCTTGCAGGAGAAAGGGAGAAGCAGCAATACTTTTAGAGAAAATAATATCAGCTGCCTTTGATGGTAAAGACAGCTCCAGATTTCTGTCGGAACATTGATCTTTTCACTTTGTGAGTCCTAGGATGCAGTGTTCTACCAGGATGAACTAGCTCACTTGACAATGGCAGTGACAGAAGCATGGCATCAGGCTGCTTTGTCATAAATGGATACCAGCCTTGGTTCCTGGGCCACTGAGGTGGTGGGGTCCATGGGGCACCCAGCACCCTCTGCATCCAGCCACCAGACCCTCTCCTGCCAAGTGTGTAGAAGGCAAGGAACAAGCAGCTGGCTGTCCTAATGGATTCAGGGGAAGACACTGTAGACTCTGGGGCCATCCAGAGTCTCTTGAAGCTAAAAATGTTTGGTTGGAGTAAGGAAATCAGTGCCTCTCTTAGTTTTCAAAACATGTCTGTGTATCTGTGTGTATGCAGTTGGTTTTTATTTCAAGATTCAGCCTGAGCTCCTCGACTTCAGAGCTTTGGGTGGTTAGATCTGATGTCAGCAGACACTGCTAGAGACCCACGGAGGGCGGCGGGATGGCCACCCTCTGCCCTGGGGGCCTCCCGTGCCTTCAGTTTCTGGCCTGACATCCTGGCCCACCTGCCACTCACCACCTCTGGGTTCTGGCCCCTTTCTGCCTCTTCTTATAAAGCAGTGACTTGGAGGAGGTAAGAATAGCTGCACCTCGTAGTGTGGACATGGATGTGGATATGTGTGGACAGATCCAAGACACAAGGGGGCTGGGGGGAAATACAGATTGGCCCTCACTCTCCACTCTTGCTTCAGAGACACCGGGGCGGGTGGGGAACCTGATTCTGCTGCTGTGTGTCCAGGTCCTGCTTTGCATCTCACAGGCTCTCCAGGGACCTTGTTCACCCAGCTGACTTCACTGTCCTTATCTTTGAAATGGGAGACATCTTTGCATGCCTGTCTCACAGGGTTGTTATGAAGACTAAATATGGATGTCTTTGGTATTCCAGCGGTTAAGAATCCACCAGTCAACACAAGGGACACAGGTTAAATTCCTGGTCCAGGAAGATCCCAAATGCTGCAGAACAACTAAGCCCATGGGCCACAAGTACTGAGCCTGAGCTCTAGAGCCCACCTGTTGAAACTACTGAGCCTGCATGCTGCAACTACTAAAGTCTGTGGGCTTAGAGCCTGTGCTCTGCAACAAGAGAAGTCAACGCAGTGAGAAGCCCACATACCACAACAAAGACTCTGCAACCAAAATAATAATAATAATAATAATAAAAGCAATAGTCTTTAAAAAATGTATTTGCAATTCAGGAACCATGTAATATATGTGTATTGCATATGTATGTATGTGTGGATACTTATATGTACAAACAGTTAATGTATTAATAAAATGTGTATGTATGATTTTTTTCTTATCTCTTAGTCATTATCTCATGTGACAATAATGAAAAACTAAGAATTTGAGTTTATGATTTAAGTTCCAGGAAGATCCTACATCAGTGGGGTGGAGGAGGCATAGTAAGTGCATGACATGAGGACTCAGAAGGTTGAGAATGTGTGGCCTGCGAATTATCTCGAGTGTTTTTCCAAAATTACATTCCTTGACATCTAGTTTTTAAAAGATGGCATGTTTCCCTGATGAAAAAGCTATTGTAAAAAGTTGGGTAGAAATCTCAAAAGATGTACCTGAGCCTATGTATCCAACATGCTTCCAGAAACCGGTTGTCCTCCTCTGCTTTTCACCCCTTAGAAAGACAGCAGCTAGTATTCCAGAACTATCCGAAGAGGTACTTATTTTTTTCTAAATTAAGTTAATTTATCCTCTTCATCCTTGCTTTCTCCCCCTAGTTAGAATTTAACTTTTGCTGGCCCAGGGCACTGGGCAGCCCAGCCTGGAGAGGGCCATCCAAGTGCAGGAGTGGGTCTTGCAGGCTGTGCTTTGTCTGTGGGCAAGGTGGCTTGTGAGCAGCTGCGGATCAGGAACCACTAGGGGGCGCCCATGCTGGGGAGGGGCTGGTCTGATCACCTTATCTGTCCAGCTTTGACTGAACTTGAGAATCCACCCAGACTCACAGAAGGAGGACACAGTTATTCCTGAATGAGATCGAGGCCTGCAGTGAGATTCCTGGAAGACAGGCCAGAGTTCTGGGCTCCTCTCTCCTGGATCAGGCACTGGAACACATGCAGAGCTGATATGGACTTCCTGCTGATGGAGGGCACTGGGCAGCCCAGCTTGGAGAGGGCCAGCTGAGCTGCAGGAGTGTCTCACAAAAGGGAAAAGCTCACAGGAGTTTCTGTAAGCTCTTCTCTGCTTTGTGGTGGTTGTTTTGTTGGTTTAGAATAATATCCACCTCAGTGGGCATCTCTTCCTTTTCTTTCCCCATTTGAATATGACTTAACATTACATTTGATTTAATAATTTCCTCCTATGCCAAAAAAAAAAGAGTTGATGTAGCTGATTGAGACATTAAAAGAGAATAAAGTGAATAAACAGAAGGAGAGCTGGTGGTGAATGGGAAGGAGAATGAAGATCAAGTTAAGACTCAGTGTGCACTTTTGGGGAAAGACACTCGCTCTGTGTTTGTGATGTTTGCATTTGCTCAGGTTTCCAAACAACTGGATTTTGGGGGGAGAAGAGGAGCCTCAGCTAACTTCTTTGTAAGCATTAACACTTAATGCTTTGAAGTCCTTTATTTGGCAGGAATAGTTTATAAAGTGACTTATACACTATTTTTGGAAGATAAGCCTGGACAGTTTGAAAATGTTAAGCTTGAACACAATGTTTATTTTAACCTTGGAACCGCACCTTAAAAACCAGCAGAGTAATAAGATGTTCCATTGGCTGGTGCCCACCAAAATTTACAAGGAATTCCAGAAGACACTTCAGCATGGGCAGTTCTATTAGGACAGTTTCATCTCTTCACCTGGGAGGCCCAGAGACCCTTTCAGGTTTCTCAGGAGATGGACACTTGTCATAATGACACTGAGATATTACTTGGCCTTTAAAAAAAATCTCAAATAGTATATTTTCTAACAATGAGTGGAAAGCAGATGCCAATGAGAACCTAGATGTCTTATTCTTAAAGAGATCCATATTAGTTTCTAATATATTTATGATTTATAGTAAAGATATAGTAAAGACTATGCACGTTAAAAAAAAAAAAGACTCAATGTGCAGATTTCAGAGTCTGTACCGTTTGCTGGGAGTTATCTTTGGTTCTCCAGGGAGGCACCAGGCTCTTCACCTTGGGCTTCCTGTTGTATGGTATCCTTGCATGGCCCAAGGTGCTCACAAGACTCTTTGGTCCACAGCTCCCTGCCCGTTCTCTTCTCTGACTGATGGTCAATTGCACAGGATCCAGCAGAGGACTCCGAGGCCCTCAGAAATGCCAGAACCACAAAAAAGGGAAGGTCTGGGTCCCTGTCTTACTGCATTGACGAGAACTGCCCCCTGACCAGGAATACCTGTTGAAACTATACGAATGAAAGAGAAACTTCTGCTGTGTTTGTTTATTGAAGCAGTTGGCTTATCAGATTACTGGACTTTCCACTGTTCTCTGAGCAGCCTTGAGAACTTTCTGGAGCTTGAGAGACAATCAGAGTCATGTGGGCCCTGAGCCTCCACGCTGCTGAGCCCTTCTTTCCTTGGTGTCCTAGCTCGTGCCATGGGCATCCTGAGGACCGATTTCTGGTTCTGTCGCTGAAGCTTCCTTTGGTCTCCAGTTCCTTTCTGGTTCCTGCTGCTGCTTATTGTCTGCCTATCTAGAAGTGGAGAATGGTTTTTTCCTCAGGCCACCACAGCTTTTGCGCCAGCATTAGATATTTAGATTACCAGGGTGTTACAAGTTTTTACAGAGAGGTTTTTCCTTCCCAGTACATTCCCCAGGATATTATTTCCCACATTGTTCCATGAATCACTAGTTTTAGTTTCACACAAGATGTCAATAGATATGTGGGGATAAAAAAGTTTGGGGAAAAAGATTTCCCCAAAGATGGTTGGAGAAAAAAGATGAGATGAAAATCAGTATTTTTGTAAATTCTGGAGTAGGCAGAGCTTTTACCATTCTGGTGAGGGGTCAGCAAACTTCAGCCTGTAGGGAAGGTCTCACCTGCCACCTGCTTTTGTAAATAAAGTTTTATTGGCACCTGGCATGTCCATTCATTCACATATACTCTATGCCTGCTTTACTCTGACAGGCAGAGTTATGACAGAGGCCAGAAGGCCTGCAAAACAGAAAATATTTATTATTTGGCCCTTTAGAGAAAAAAAAAATGTGTTGACCTCTGCTTGTGTGTCTCTAACAAGAGGAACATAGGCTTGTGCTTACAAGTTCACCACAAATCCCTGTTTTCCTTGGACCACCTGTTAACCTCTTGAGCATTCAGTATTCTTGGAGAATGTCATCTGAAGCTCTGAAGGCCTCCATATGACCCTTCCTCTCTACCTCCAGGTCCAAACTCAGAATTGTTTCTAGGTGTTCAGGAGCCCATATCCCAATTTCTTTTGCAGAGAGTTTCTTTTCCAAATCCTCAGGCCCAGGAGTTAGGGTTTGCCTCATTCTCCTCTGAATCCTGGTGTCCCGAATGGCTGTGGGATGGAAATTCTGTCCCATTTTTCTCTAAGGTCAAGCCTGCTCATGCCCTCACTTCACAAGGGCAGGAGGGTGCCGAGACCTGACAGAGGGCAGGTGGGCTGCCCAACGCACGCCAGCCCTCCCACTCAGCCAGCTGGCAGGCCTTGTATGGTCACATGGGCCGGCTTTGGCCTCCAGGGAAGGCTCGTTCCCACCCCGGGGCAACGCTAGGTGTGCAAATAGCTCAGGGAAGGATCATTTTAAATCGCCTTTTAAGCCTGATTTGTAAATAATCTAAGACCAAAGACAGAGCAAGTTAAATATTTATTTGAAGATTAGGTCTCTAAGGAGGGATTGTTGAAAATTAGTGAGTGCTCTGCCATCCACGCTCTCCCCTCCCCTGCTGGAGGGCATATTATTTTTACGGCTGTGTTTGACAGCCAGAACAAGCCTCTGTAGATTTAGTGGTTGTTTGTAGTGGCATTTATGTGTTTGAATGAGCTGGGCAAACAGGAGGGAGGGGAGTAGGGTTGGTGGTTAATTAACTTTGCGGATCTCTCCTCACACTTCCACACTCTCTGAGATGCTGCCTGTAAAAGAACCATTCAGTTTCTTACAAAAGAAATCCTTATCACTGCGGATTCAGGATCTTCAGAGGCAAAATCTCCCTTCCGGGCAGAAAATCTCTATGGCTCTCCTTAGCTTTCTTCAATGAATATCTCTGGAAAAGATTTAATTAGAGCACCGATGATCAGCAGACTTTTTAAACAAGAGAAAGATAAGTGTGAGGAAAAGGCCATACACGAATATTTCATAATCATGGATGTGCTGCAGCTCACTGACGATCACAGAATGGGGCAACAGTGACGTCACGGGTGCAGATTCCCTCAGGAATAAATGGTGTAGTAGGAAGAGGCCACTCCACTGTGTCAGGACCCCAGGGAAGAGGAGAACTCATGCGGGGGGGTGGTGGGGGAATCAACTCAATTTGGGGCCCTGGAGGCCACTGGGCACCTCCTTCCGGAGGCCTGAAGTGGGAGGTGGGCTGCAGGCACATTTTCTCTCCTTGCACTGCCGTCTGCCCCCTTCCTCAGTTTCCCCAACCCTGGGAGGCTGTTGCCTGGGGCTCTTGCTCTTTTTCCGTCTCTTCCCAGGCACCATCACACTTGCTCTTTCCTCCACCCCAAGATGCCCATTCTCCGCCGGAGCCCGATCCTCATCAGGCAGGTAAGAGAGCCCTCTCTATCGCTGTACACATGGTCTTTGTGACACCTCATTCTCTGCTGAACAAACTCCTACTCTGTCTCCAGATGTCCAGCAGCTCCTGAGAGATGGCTCATGGTTTTGGGCACTGGTCCCCTCCTTCACTCATTGTCTCTGCAGCCTCAGGGGAGGTATCAGCTTCTTGCTGTTCTAATTTCTGTGTTGCCTTCATCTCCTGTCTGGCTTCTCAAGGCTTCCATCATCTCTGTGTTAATTCCCTGCATTAAATCTCTTTGTGTAGGAGACCTGGACACATTTTCTATTTTCTGTACTTGACCCCTGATTAACTCGGCTCTCAAGGTAGGTCCCCAGGCTTAATTTCTGTTTTGAGATTCAGAGCCATGTATACAACGGCAGTACCTGACAAGTGACTGGCTGAAATGCTGTCATCTCCTACTTAGGGGGTCCTAAGTGCAGTATGTCGACCTTTCCAATTCCTTTCCTCTTTCAGTGTTTGGGGTGTTTGGGGTCAGATTTCAACATTTTCTACAACTCTTCCCTCTACCTCACCCCTCACATTCAGCACATTGCCAGTCCTCTTGTGGACAGTTCCCCAATGTGTGCATATCCACACCCTTATATATACTCCCTCCCCCCGCTTCAGGCCCCTGTCCTTTCTCTCACTGTAAAGGACTCTGCTGGCCTCTGGGCTTTGGTGTCTCTCCACCTGGAGTCCAGATGTACACTCCTCGAGTGATGATGGTCAGACAATTCCATTCTATCCACCACGGATGAAATAAAAGTTCAACCCATCACAACAAAGGATCTCTCTTGTCACCTCACCCACTGACACAGCCTGGCTCTCACTCACTATCTCCAAGGCAAACCTTGCATTTCCTGCTTTCACTCCCTTCCCACCTCTCCGAATCCCCTTTCTTCTTATTTCTACCTGTCTCCAAGTCTTGGTCTAATGCCAGCTTCAACCTAGAGCCTCTCCTAATCCTCCTATCTGGAACTAATCTCTCCTTACTCAATGAGCCCCTGCATTTCTTTGTTCAACTGCTTTGCCTCTTATTGCATTCTGCCTCATAGGGGAGTTACATTGCTTAAGTCACCCCAAAAGGTAAGATTTTTGGATAAGGTGCTTGTTCATATTTAAAGCTCCTATGAAATAGTTGATTCTCAGTGGAGGCTGTGGGGAAGCTGTGTTACTGTCACTCCGTACGTGTACTATGCTACACTTGGCAGTGAATTATAGCAACGCTTTCATCTCTCTCGCTGTGTATATTAAAGCTACCTATTTTCTCCATCAGTTTCATTGCTATTTTTCTTGGAAGTAGTACTTGCTTATCTTTTTAACCTGGTTTCCTAAACAGAATCAATAGACATGAATGATCTAGTATTATTAGAAAAATTTTGCCATGTTTACTTATTTATTGTCTGTCACAGGCACGTGTTGTTACGTACTTTAATCCTCTTGAAGAGAGATTCTCTTTATTTTATAGGCAAAACAAAAAACAAAACAGAAGAAACACAAGGCTCAGAGAGATTAAGGAATTTTACCAGCATCACATAGCTGGTAAGAATTAAGCAAGGACATGAACCCATGTCTGGGTGTGTACATGCTGTGTACACGCTGAATTGCTTCAGTCCTGTCCAACTGTTTGCAACCCCATGGACTGTAGCCCGTCAGGCTTCTCTGTCCATGGGATTCTCCAGGAAAGAATACTGGAGTGGGTTGCCGTGCCCTCTTCCAGGGAGTCTTCCTGACCCAAGGATCAATCACTTGTCTCTTACATCTCCTGCAGTGGTAGGCAGGTTCTTTACCACTAGTACCATCTGGGAAGCTAGAACTCAGGTCTAAATAACTCAAAATCCCTCTTTCTAAAAGGCAGAGATTTTTACCCCCATCTTGGGAGAGAATGATGGATTTGATGGGAAGTGATACAGTTTGCATCCATAGAGCAGATGGCAACTCCTACCTCTTGTTTGCTCATGTCCCTGGAACTGCCCTTCTGTCTTGGGTTTCCCTGGACACTAGTAAGATTGCCCCCCTGCATCCTCTCTCTCCTGGCTCCCTCCAGAGTAACTCAGATTACCTCTGACCTTCCATTTAGTGTCCTCACCAGCTGCAGACACAATGGACTCCATCCTTACCTCAACATGGGAACAACTGTCCTAATCCTCAGTAGCTCAATAGTTGAATAGTTTGTCCTTATAAGAAACCCAGAGGATATGTCAACCTTGGTCTCCAGGAGATGGGAGATGGATCTGACCATCAGGAACTGTGTGGGGCTCTGCACTATCCAGGGCATGAGATGAGCAGTGGAATTCATGCCCAGCCTCCACCTAGAGTCTGGGCAGACTGGAGCAGTTGGCAATTCTTTCCTGGGTCACTCCTGCCTGCCAAGTTAATTGACCTTTGGAGCCTGGAGAAAGGTATAGCTTTTGGGTTAGCTATTTTTCAGGGCTTTTGGATTCTCTCTTGCTTTCTTTCCCCTTTGATTTTTCTTTTCAGAGAGACTCAGCATCTTCTTTCACTGCAAGAGCCCAAAGGCATTGAGGCCTGGGTGCCCAGAGGTGCCGAGCTCATTAATAGGAGTTCTGTGCGTGAGTATAAAAGTGTGAAAACAGTAACAACAGTGAGGTGACTCTCCTTTCTACCTCATTTTAGATAATCCTCACTGTCTTTTTTTCTGTCTCAAGGATCTGTTGCCTTATTTCCCTGCTACTCTGAGTCTCTGTCTCTCCTTTTGCTCTCTGCACATCTCACTTCTCCCGTTGTCTTTTATCTTCCCTCTTCATAGGGAAAAGGACACAGCTTCTCAGCGTCTGCCTGTCAGACTTCTTGGCCTTGGGCTGAAAAATTTATGGCGTTCTCAGGAGTTCCTGCAAAGCTGGCTTCAAGGAGCCCCTTCACCTCACCCTCCTAGACCACAGAGAGCAGCAAGAATCCTTCCAGGCAGACTAGGTTGGATGGGATTCAGAAGCCTAATTACCACCAGAAAATTAAAGAAAGGTAATAATTGCTTTTAAATACTTAACAAAGGCCGATCTCACCTCGCAGGTTTGTAAATTTGTAGTGAGAACTGATTACAAGGGAGCACTTGTGCTGCCCTCTTTGTGTTTGATTTGCAAACTAGAATGCACACGCCCCATATGCATAATTGGGTCCTCACGGTCTCCACATCAATGTGGCAATGCAGTAGAAGTTTATTTATCCAATGCTCATTCAAAGAAAAGCTGAATGGAACAAGAAAACTCCCACTTTGCGATGGGATTAGGTACCATGGAGTATTCCTCCCTCCTACTCTTTCAAGGATTTTTTTTTTTTTTTAAGTTTCTAAATCTGCTTGGGAAGAAAAAGTAAATTGCCAGAAGTGAGATTAGTGGGGAATATTGTTCTTAGGACAATAGTGTCTTTATGGCTTGACTGGTATGAGCTCCCCGCTTCAAAAAAATACAAGGGCTGGAGGTGTGGGGGTTCTTAATTGCCTACATCTGATCAACTGGCAGCAAAAAAAGAAGAAGAAAGAAAGAAATCTCATTCAGCTCTGATTTGGCCTGGATCAAGTCCACTTGCTAATCAGAGTTTAATGAGGATGCCACTGGCCCTGTTGTATTTGCCAACGCTCCCACTAAGGTCCCTGGCCTCTGTTTGTGAAGGGAGCACTTTCGTCCTGCCGCCCCACGAAGCAGGATGCGGGCTGAGATGGAAGAGTCCTGGCCCGGAGAAGTTAATTAAGTTTAGGCGCTTGGCATTCCAAGTCACCGGAACCCATGGTGGGAAACCTCACCCACCGCACAAAAGAGACCTCCATGGTGCTCTGAATGACGGTCTGTGGTGGGGGTGGCTGGGCTTCTGCCTACCCTGCTGCCAGCTCTTAACCCCTGGAACCACGTCCCATCCACTGCACAAACTGAATTGGCTTGCAGGACCGAGGGCCGCCTTGGGTGCAGGAAGATCCAGGAAGCACGTGGGCCATCATCCAATGTCACTCATAGACATGCAGATGCCAGAATCTGCAGAGAATCCACAGACCTGGGAAGGCTCAGATGGAGGACTGATTTCCTTAAAGTCCTATTCTCTTTGGTTTTTTAAAAAAACTTATTATATGCAAAAAGTTGACCTTTAGATGAGTAGGATACTGTCTTTTCTGTTTTTAATTATGTGTTCCATAATCTCCAAGAAGGGTCTGCAGAGTCGGTGGTCTCTATGGGGATGCTGGAGCATGCCAGCACCTTGGAGACCTGAAACAACTCATAGGATTCAGGGAGCCCCAGGGGAAAGAGGACACCTCCTCTTTGTGGTGTGTTTGCCTTGATGTCAAGCGAAGGTGTGAGAGCAGTGGAAAGAATGTGAGGTTTAGAGGCTAACAGAGTTGGGTCTGAGTTCTAGGTCTGCCTGAATTCTCTGAGAATTTACTTTGGGGTAAGGATCGAAATAATGTGAGAGCGTTGCTTTGAGAGTCATCTTCAAGGTCACACGGTAATTGTGCTTGTGTTCCCTCTAGACCTGCAGTTCTCAAAATCTGGATATCATCCGAGTGCTATAAAGTGCTGGTGAGGGTACCCCAGTCTCAGTGGGGCCTAAGGATCATCATTCTTAATAAGCTCCCAGTGATGCTGTTGCTGCTGAATTGTAAGTCACACTTTGAGGCCAAGCCTTGGATTGCTGAGTGTTCTGGCAGTGTCTTCTTTATTATACCTGAAACCACCTGCATTTGCAATATTGTGGGTAGAATTTTTTCTGCTAGACCTGGTAAGGCCCTGCTAAGTGCTTTTATTCTGTCTCTCTCTCTCTCATTGAACACCTTCAATGTCCCACATATTGTGTGGAGCACATTACACATGTCATCCCATTGAATTCTCTCTTTTTCTCATCCAGACTTCCAAACAGGTGCGTGGCCTCTTCACTCAGTTCCTACTAACCTTTGCTCAAAATGTCACCTTTCCCATGAGGACTTACCCAACCACTCTTTTCCAAATCAAAAAAGTGAAAGTGTTAATCACTCAGTTGTGTCTGATTCTTTGTGACACGATGGACTGCAGCCTGCCAGGCTCCTCTGTCCATGAATTATCCAGGCAAGGATACTGGAGTAGGTAGCCATTCCCTCCTCCAGGGGATCTTCCCGACCCAGGGATTAAACTCAGGTTTCCCGCATTGCAGGCAGATTCTTTACTGTCTGAGCCACCAAATTAAAGCCCCACACCATTCCTTAGTACATTCTGTCCTCCTTTTCTGTCCAACTCTTTCCCTTCCAAAAAGTGTTTATCACAATTGAATGTGCTATGTATTTCATTTGTCACCTGAATACTCCCAGCAGCATGTAAATTCCACCAACACAGGAATTTCTTTCTTCTGTTCTTCTCTCTCTCTCTCCCTTTCTGTTGCTGTTCAGTCACTCAGTTGTGTCCAACTCTTTGCAACTCAACGGGCTGCAGCACGTCAGGTTTCCCTGTCCTTCACTATGTCCCAGAGTTTGCCCAAACTCAAGTCACTCAGTTGGTGATGCCATCCAACCTTCTCATCCTCTGTCGCCCTCTTCTCCTGTCCTCAACCTTTCCCAGCATCAGAGTCTTTCCCAATGAGTCGGATCTTCCCTCGGTTCTTCGCATCAGGTGGGCAAAGTACTGGAGCTTCAGCTTCAGCATCAGGCCTTCCAATGAATATTCAGGGTTGATTTCCTTTAGGATGGACTGGTTTGATCTCCTTGCTGTCCACCAATGGTGGATAAGCATTATTGTACATTTGTTAAATTTGACAGAATATGGAACATTAAGAATGTACCCTAAGGTATGCTATGGACTCTGGGGGATTATGATATATCAACACAGGCTTATTGATTGCGATGAATGTACCGCTGGGGTTCAGAATGTTAACAGTATGGGAGGTTGCACATGTGTAGGAGAAATGTGGGAACGCTGTACTTTCTGCTCAGTTTTTCTGTGAACCTAAAGCAGTTTTAAAACATAAAGCCTATTAAGTTGAAAAAAAATCCATAATGAGATACCACCTTATACCTGTTAAGATGTCTACCTCAGAAAAGCTAGAAAATAGCAAGTGTTGATGAGGATGTGGAAAAATTGGAACTCCCATGCACTGGTGGTTGGAATATAAAATGGTGAAGTCACTGTGGAAAACAGTGTAGCAATTCCTCAAAAAATTAAACATAGAACTACTATTCCAATAATTCCACTTCTGGATGCATATCCAAATGAACTGAAAGCAAAGTCTCAAAGAAATACTTGTACATCATGCTTATAGCAGCATTATTCACAGTAGACCAACAGTGGAAGTAACCCAAGTATCCTTCAGTGCTTGAGTAGATATTCAAAATGTGTCCTATACCTACAATGGAATGTTATTTAGCCTTAAACAGGGAGGAAATTCTGACACATGCTACTATGTGGATGAACCATGAGGACATTATGCTTAGTGAAATAAGCCATTCACAAAAGGACAAATATATAAGACTTCACTTATATGAAATATCTAGAGCTGTTAAATTTTAGAGACAGAAAGTAGAATGATAGCTACCAGGGACTGAGGGAAGAGGAGGTGGGGAGTTATTTAATGGGTATAATATTTCAGTTTTGCAAGATGAAAAAATTTCTGGAGATTGGTTGCACAACCATGTATATATAAACACTGCTGAACTATATGCTTACAAATGATTAGATGATAAGTTTTATTTGTGTATTTTACCACAGTTAAAACTTTTAGAAAATTAAAGAAAAAAGAAAGCTCTGCAGCAGAAGAAAGCTGACTGGTTTTGAAAGCTCAGAGGACTCCATTTAACTGAATCAACCTTCATTTGAGTAGAATCCTTGTGCTAAGTCCCTTCAATCACGTCTGAGTCTTTGCGACTCCATGAACCATAGCTGGCCAGGCTCCTCTGTCCATGGGATTCTCCCGGCAAGAATACTGAAGTGGCTGTCTCCTGCATTGGCAGGTGGGTTCTTTACCACAGGCGCCAAGAGTCCTTAGCATTTTAATTTCTAGCAGTTCCATAAAGGTTTTGGGTGGTGGCCACTCTAGTTATGTTAGAATCTCTAGTCAATTTTCCCAATAATAGTATTTTCACATGTGAATAGTATTCACACATGAGAATGTACTTGAAAAGACAGGCAAAGGCATATCTTGGCCTTAAGGGGATCATAAACTAATGCAGACAGATGCTTGCTTATAGAACGTGATCCTGTTCAGATAAAATAAGATGCAATTTGAAATCTAGCCTCTAATTCAAGCTTTAAAAAGACGACACTTGTCATGGTTTTATTTATAGCTTATCTCTCAGTTCCAGCACCTTCCTATCCAAGTTTAAACCAGTCCTCCCCACATTCAAAGTGTAGGGGACGACGAATGACGTTGACTCATCACCTAGCTCCCTGTGAGGTAAACACAGCACAACTAAGTTTCACTAATTTCTAGTCAATGATATAAGCAAGTTTCCAGCTTCATTTTGTTATTGTGGCAAAATATACATTATATAAAATTTACCATGTATTATTTTTTTAGATGGTTTAAGTTTTATTCTTGTTGAATAAAATTTGTATATATTTAAGAAAAGCAGCATGATGTTTTGGTATTTATGCACACTGTGAAATGATTACCATAATCAAACTAATTAACATATGTTACTTCTATGTTACCATTTTCCTTTCATATCATTTTATTTTTTTAAACTTAATTTTTAAAAATTTTATCGAAGTATAGTTGATTTATAATATCATGTTAGTTTCAAGTGTATAGCATAGTGATTCAATTATATATACATAATACACATATATATTATATATTATGAATTGATGCTTTTGAACTGTGGTGTTGGAGAAGACTCTTGAGAGTCCCTTGGACTGCAAGAAGATCCAACCAGTCCATCCTAAAGGAGATCAGTCCTGGGTGTTCATTGGAAGGACTGATGCCGAAGCTGAAACTCCAATACTTTGGCTACCTGATGTGAAGAACTGACTCACTGGAAGACCCTGATGCCGGGAAAGATTGAAGGCAGGAGGAGAAGGGGACGACAGAGGATGAGATGGTTGGAACGGCATCACGAACTCAATGGACATGAGTTTGAGCATGCTCCGGGAGTTGGTGACGGACAGAAGGCCTGGCATGCTGCAGTCCATGAGGTCACAAAGAGTTGGACACAACTGAGTGACTGAACTAACTGAATATATATATATACATACATATATATGTGTGTCTGCATATACTTTTTCAGATTCTTTTCTCTTATAGGATATTACAAAATCTACCATTTTAAGCATTTTTAAATGTACAGTTCAGTGCCACCAAGATTATTCTCTTTTTTTATACAACCATCATAGCCATCTATCTCCAGAACTTTTTCAGCATCTCAAACTAAAACTCTTTACCAATGAAATAATTACTTTCCATTTCTCTCTCCCACCAGCACCTGATCCAGTATAACTTTTGGCTGTATATTGTCACTCTGCTTATTTAACTTACATGCAGACTACATCATGTGACATGCAAGGCTGGATGAAGTACAAGCTGGAATCAAGACTGCTGTGAGAAATAACAACAACCTCAGATATGCAGATGATACCACTCTAATGGCAGAAAGCAAAGAGGAACTAAAGAGCCTCTTAATAAAGGTGAAAGAGGAAAGTGAAAAAGCTGGCTTGAAACTCAATATTCAAAAAACTAAGATCATGGCATCTGATCTCATCACTTCATGGCCAACAGATGGGGCAAAAATGGAAAAAGTGGCAGATTTTATTTTCCTGGGCTCCAAAATCACTGTGGACAGTGACTGCAGCCATGAAAGATCCATATAGTCAAAGCTATGGTTTTGCCAGTAGTTATGTATGAATGTGAGAGTTGGACCATAAAGAAGGCTGAGCACCAAAGAATTGATGCTTTTGAATTGTGGTTTTCTGGAGAAGACTCTTAAGAACCCCTTGGACAGCAAGGAGATCAAACCAATCAATCCTAAAGGAAATAAATCCTGAATATTCATTTGAAGGGTGCTGAAGCTGAAATTCCAGTACTTTGGCCACCTGATACAAAGAGCTGACTCACTGGAAAAGACCTTGATGCTGGGAGAGATTGAGGGCAAAAGGAGAAGGGAGAGACAGAGGATGAGATGGTTGGATGGCACCATTGACTCAATGGGCATGAATTTGAGCAAACTCCAGAAGATAGTGAAGGACAGGGAAGCCTGGCGTGCTGCAGTCCACGGGGACAGAAACCCAGCAGGAAGCATTCTTTCCTGTTCATCAGAAAATACTATTGATTGTATGATTGTGTATCATCTTGTTAAATATAGCCTACTTCTCTCCAATTTCACAGTGACCACCCTGGTTCAGGCTCCAGTAAGGACTGTGAAACTAGCCTCCCAACTTGTCTACTTGCTTTCATTCTAAGTTCTTCTCTGTGGTGGTGGTTTAATTACCCAGTTGTGTCTGACTCTTGTGACCCCGTGGACTGTAGCCCGCCAGGCTCCTCTGTCCATGGGATTCTCCAGGCAAGAATACTGAAGTGGGTTGCCATTTTCTTCTCCAGGGCATCTTCCTGATTCAGGGATTGAACTCGCTTCTCTTGCATTGCAGGCTACCAGGGAAGCCCAAGACTTTCTCTAATGCAACATTAATAAGAAGGATAAGAATAAGAGTCTTAGTATAGTGCTGTCTACCCCAGCCCCTGCTTTGAGTGCAGTACATGTATTAACTTATTTAACCCATATACTTTGTTGTTCAATTGCTAAGTTGTATCCGACTCTTTGTGGCCCCATGGACTGCAGCATGCCAGGCTTCCTTCTTCTTCACTATCTCCCGGAATTTGCTCAAACTTATGTCCATTGAGTTACACAAGTTATGGGCATATGCTTGTTGTGGGCAAATCCCTTACTTGAAACTAACCCATGGTTTCCCATTGTTTTAGGAATAAAATTCAAACTCCATGTCTTGCTTGAGAGATGGTGAAGGACAGGGAAGCCTGGTGTGCTGCAATCCATGAGGTTGTAAAGAATCAGACATGACTTAGTGACTGAACAACACCAGTGTCTTGCTCTGCAAGATTCTGGGTGATCTGACTTCTCCTCCAGCCCCCTCACTTTTCACTCTTCTTTCTTTTCAACCCAACCTCCCTGCCTTCCCTTCACTCTCAAATCTTTACAGTCCCCTTCCCTTTTATCTCCCGGCTCTTTGTACAACAAGGCTTTAGGTCTTAAGTCACAGGATACCACTTTGGAGAGGCCTTTCCAGTCAAGCTGATTTTGCTCATTCTTTTTTTGTTCATTCTTCAAATTCTTTTTATTTTTTTATGTGTATATTTTTAGCATTTAAAATTTTTATATAATTTGTAAAGGCTACTTTTTATTTACAGTTTTTATAAAAAAAAATTGGCTAGACTCCCTGTGTTGTATGATACATCCTTGGGCTTATCTTACACCCAGTAGTTTGTACCTCCCTCTCCCCAACTCTTGTACTGCCCCTCACCTTCAACCACTAGCTTGTTCCTTCTATTTGTGAGTCTGCTTCTTTTTTCTTATGTTCACTATTTTGTTGTATTTTTGTTTTTTTTTACATTTCACATAAGTCATATCATATAGTATTCATCTTTCTCTGACTTATTTCACTAGCATAATGCTCTCTAATTCCATTCATGTAGCTGCAAATGGCAAAATGTCATTCTATTTTATGGTTGAATAATATTCCCCTGTGTACCCACACCACATCTTTATCAGTTCATTTGTTGATGAACATTTAGGTTGCTTCCATATCTTGGTTACTGTAAAAAGCACTGCTATGAACATTGGGGTGTGTGTATCTTTTCAAATTAGTGTTTTTTGTTTTTTTTAGATATATGTCCAAGTGGATTCTGCTTTTTTTTTTTTTTTAGTAACATCATCCAGTTGGTTATCTAAGCAAGCTTATCAAAGTTTGTACTGATCTTCTTTCTTTATTTGCATGATGGTTTATGTCTTGCTGTTTCCACTAGGCTGTAAGACATAAGAGGGCAGGTTCTTTACCAGTTGAGTTCCCTACTCCCACCAACACCCATCAGAATGTCTGGAACCCCACAAGGGGTCAGCACCTGTGTGTTGAATGGAACAAAGAAAAGATAAAGAACATACAATAGAGACACTTTGACCTCATGGCATTGTTGGAGGATTAAAGTGTATGAGATAACCTATCTACTATGTGAATCAGTCTCCAATTAAAGTATTTGAGAATAACTCTCTTCCTTTCTATAATTTATAATTTTCTATAGTTTTTAAGTCTATGAGTGCCTTCACTTGGATGAACAAACATGCTAAGTGTAGCCTTCCTCTTCTGGATCTTTCCCTGGGGATCTGTGTTATACCAGGGTTAGGTAGGGTGTGGGCATTCTTGTCTAGAGCCAAGAGTCATGTCTAAATAGCCCACTGGATATGTTTAGTGCATCCAGCCACTCAGGTAAGGGACCCTAGGGAGGCTGCTGGGGTCTGCTCTGCCTTGATGGACATATAGCTTTCCTCTCTGTGTCCCCTACCTTTCTTGTTGCCAGGAGAGGTCCACAGATCTTCTCTCTTTCCTTCCATCTCCTAAGCTAGAGGACCCTTCCCATCTGGGGCCTGGAGGAGTCTTGCTGTAGCCATTGCTTCTGATGAAGTTCCCACCTGTGTTCTTGACTCTCCTAAGGTCTTCTTGTGGCTTAATTTCTGGGAGATGATGACCATAAAGATCTTTAGGTGGCCTCCATTCCCCCTCTCTTGAGTCAAGGAGCACAGGAAGGAAAGGAAAAATACATGTGGAAAGTTACAATATTAAGTCTTATAAGATGTCTAGCCACATTCATAAAGCAGCAGTCTCAGTAAGCACTTGACAAATATTACTTCCCTACCTTTGTCACATTCTTTCCTCCCTGAGAGACCTCACAAATGTTTTGTGGAGTCAAATTCATTGGGACATTAAGGCTGACGTGGTGAAATAGTCTCTTCCCTGCCGGTCTTGGGCAGCTCAGGCCGCTGTCTCATGACACCACAGGCTGTGTGGCTCAGGAAACCCTAACCACTTCCCAGAGGCCCCTTCTCCAAACACCTTCACTCTGAGGGCTAGAGCTTCAACCTATGAATTTGGGGGCAGGGGAACAGTCCATAGCACCAACTTGTCTGTTCCCCAGGGCCCCTGTGCTTGGGTGTCATGTGAAGATCCTTTTCCCTTTAGTAGGTGTCCACACACATGCATCCAGGTGAGTTACCCAACTCCATCTCCTTTTTCTCTGCTTGCTGTAGCTATGCAGTCTGGGACATTCATGTCCACATGTTGAGAGTAGGCTGGGTTTATCCACACTGCCGGGCTTCATTTCCATCCCTTGCTGTGCTCTGGCTTCCAGACATCTTTATTCAAGGATGTACATGAAACAGACCCTCTCCACTGACTGACTGGAAGGGCCCAAGTCAAGATCAGTGCCCCTATTAAATACCTGGAGAGGAAACTGAGAGACCATCCTGTATCACTAGGGCCTTCTTCTCCATGGGCCTGCCTTACTCTTTTTTTTCTTTTTTAACTTTTCGTTATGGAGAATTTTTAACAATTGCAAAACTAGTCAGGATAATAAAATTATTATTATTTATAATACGTTATAATGATATAATTATTATTATTATCTGTACATCTGTCACTTGGAGTCAACAATCAACAACCCGTGGCCAATCTCATTTCATCCACTTGCTCATCCACCCCCTCCTGATTTTATTTTGAGGCAAGGTCCAGACATTCTATAATTTTGTCTTCAAATATGTTTTTCTTAAAGACAAAGCTTCTTAGTGTGCCATAACCACAATACCTATTACACCTGAATAAATTTATTAAAAATATCAAACCTTAAAAATCACCAATGATGCAATGTTAAAGTTCCAACTGTCCCATACTTTTATAGTTTTTAATCAATCTGAATAGATTCCAATAAGGTCTACACATTGTTTGATATATCTTACAAGTACTTATAAGCTTCCCTGTCTGTCTTCCTTTATTCTTGAAATTTTCTTTTAAAGAAACTGCATCCTTAGTCACACTGAATTTTCCACACATTACCTTCTGCCTGTGGTGTCTCTGTGGTGTAGTTGAATATATTCTTCCATTCACTGTATTTCCTATAAATCACAGAGACTCTATCAGATTCAAATTCTGTTCTTTGACAATTACATCCTTGGTGGTATCGTGCTCTCAAATCTGGGTCTTCTAGAATAGCACTGTCCTACAGAACTTTGTGTGATGATGGGAGTATTCTGTATTTGTGTTGTTGAAATATGGTAGCTACTAGCCACATATGGCTACTGAGCCCTTGAAATGAAGCTAGTGCAACTAAGAAGCTAACTTTAAAATTGTATTTGCTGTTGTTTAGTTGCTAAGTCATGTCTGACTCTCTGTGTCCCCATGGGCCATAGCCCACCAGGCTCCTCTGTCCATGGGATTTCCCAGGCAAGAAATATTGGAATGGCATTATCAGAGAAAGGAAAATCAAAACCACAATGAGGTACCATCTCATGCTGGTCAGAATGTCTGTCGTCAAAATGTCTACAAACAATAAATGCTGGAGAGAGTGTGGAGAAAAGGGAACCCTCTTATACTGTTGATGGAAATGCAAACTAATATAGTCACTATGGAGACCAGTGTGGATATTCCTTAAAAAACTGGAAATAGAACTGCCACATGACCCAGTAATCCCATGGCTGGGCCTACATACTGAGGAAACCAGAATTGAAAGAGACACATGTACCGTAATGTTCACTGAACTGTTTACAATAGCTAGGACATGGAAGCAACCTAGATGTCTATCAGCAGATGAATGGATAAGGAAGTTGTGCATATACACAATGGAATATTACTCAGCTATAAGAAAAGAACACATTTGAGTCCATTCTAATGAGGTGGATGAAACTGGAGCCTATTATACAGAGTGAAATAAGTCAGAAAGAGAAACACCAATAGAGTATATTAACACATATATATGGAATTTAGAAAGGCAATAATGATGACCCTATATGTAAGACAGCAAAAGAGACACAAATGTAAGGAACAGACTTTTGGACTATGTAGGAGAAGGCGAGGGTGGGATGATTTGAAAGACTAGCATTGAATCATGTATATTACCATATGTAAATAGATGACCAGTGTAAATTTGATGCATGAAGCAGGGCACTCAAAGTCAGTGCTCTGGGACAACCCAGAGAGATGGGATGGGGATGGGGAGAGATTGGAGGGGGTTCAAGATGAGGGGACACATGTACACCCGCGGCTCATTCATGTCGGTATATGGCAAAAACCATCACAATATTGTAAAGTAATTAGCCTCCAGTTAAAAAAAAAAAAAGATCCATGTGCCCATGGCAAGTCACCTGTAGGATACATTCTTGGAACTGGAATTTCTGGTATCAATATGCATATCAAATTGTGCAATTTTGATATAATTTTCCAAATTGTTCTCCTTAAGATTCTACCAATTTCTATTCCTGTTGGCAGTGGATGAGAGCCTTCAGCAAAGACTTGAATAATAAAGAAGTGGTGTATATATAGAAAAAAAAACAAATACTGGAGTGGGTTGTCATTTCCTTCTTCAAAATTGTATTTAATTATAATTAAAATGCAATTAAAAATTTAAGTACAATTTAAATAAGATAAAGTAACTTTTCAAATAGCTATGTGTGGCTAGTGGATGCTATGTTGGACAACACAGCTCTAGAGTTTCCTAAGGCATCATTGGTGATCAAAATGTGGCCAGTAGGGCTGGAATTAGGCTTGTGATAGATTCTTTAACAAGTGAACCAGCCAGCAGCTACCTTCTCTGTGTTATGCAGTCAGTGCAGTTGCATACTTCAGTGCCTGGAAGAACCAGAGCCAGGATCCCACACCCATCCCTTCCCTTCATACAGATGGGAACTGAGTCCTGTGTGCATCTCTTAAAGGCTGGGTTGTGGGCACTGACTTCCTCTATTGATTCATCTGTGGATGTTTTCAGTTGTCCTAGCCCTCTAGAATACTCAAGAAAATATACACTGATCATATAATTCTCATGGCTGTGTTCTGTTTAGAAGAATTGTTCTGGTACATTTAAGTTTTTAAATGAGTGCCAACTTCCCCAAGAAGCATCTTACCACAGTGTGATATAAAGTTAGGAGGTTAATCTGATTGAAGATAACATCCAGGGATTAAACCAATGATTCCAAGGTATCTGGTTGCTCCTGGACTAACATAAGCCTTCCTTTCAGGTGACTTTGCTCCTGTGAATCACATTTTGGTAGTTATTAGCACTACACATAAATAACTACCTCTTTCCTTCCAGTCACATGGTAAGCTAAGTCTCCTGTCTCTGTGGTCAGGTGAGGCCAACTGACCAGCTCTGGCCAATGAATTGTGAATGAAGTATGTTGCATATTCATTTTTGGGGTTCACTTCCAACCTTCCTTCTTTCCTGGGAGATGAAGTCTCCCTCAGGTTGGGCTCTTGAGTGGGGATGATAAAAAGGAAAGTGTTCTATGTGAAGGACGTGTAACATAAGTGAGAAATCAGCTTTTGCTGTTTTCAGCCTGTGGTAGTTTAGGAGTATTTGTTAGCACAGTGTAATGTAAACTTTCGTAATTCATGCCCTTTTAAAACTAGTGAGTGGATAATTCAATGTAGTGTAAAGATATGGCTTACCCAGGTTACAGTCTGTCTAGGGAAAAAAAGGAGGAGCTTCTCAGAGCTGATTACTGGGTTTCCTGAAAATTGATTCTCTACATTGGGATCTGCTCTTCTGTCCATAAGACTCCACTGTACTCCCAGAATCTTGAATATCATGAATATTCATACATAACATAAGGATTAGATGCAATGGCAATTGTGCACTAGGGCTGAGAAGCCATATAAAGTGGGAAGCCACATTTTGAATTTGACTAAAAGCCAGTATTATAGCTACACTTATTTATTTTTGTAGTTATTTAATAATTTTACTCATTAAACTAGACTATAAAATCCATGATTACAGGGATCTAATCAGTTTGTCACCAAATCCCTAAATAAATAAGAAGGAATGAATAAATATATGTATTGATAGATGTGTATCAATGGGCATTTCTTGAGTGTTTCAATTAGGTGTTAACTCTGTGCTAAAATGTGTGGAGGGAAGAGGTGGGGAACATGGGGTAAGAGGGTGGAGGGAGACTGTGGTGTGGTTCACAAGCTCCAGCAAGCAGATTCTTGACTCAAAGTTCAAAAGAAACTTGTACACTTAAAATCCATAGACAGGAAGAATGTTTGCAAATGTACCACCATAAAGAAAAATGCAAAAGTATGTTTCAGTGGCACAAAAAATAAAACATATGTGTTATATATTAGCCATAACTCAAGGCTAGATGCCAGCTAAAGCAAATGCAGCTGCCTGTCTTGTTTTAGCTTTGGCCTATGTAAAACACAAATGTATCTGTCTTCATTTTCAAAGATGTCAGTGCTAATTTAGCTAGTTGCTCAATTCACAGCAAGGAGAGGTAAGTGATTATTTTAAAATCATTTTAAGTAGCTTATAAGGCAAGTATTGAGTTATTCATCATAAAAAATCCATACACATTAATACATAAGTGGAAAGAGTTGCATTTCAGACCTAACATTGCTCTTAGTTTTTATTCATTTTAAAGTCGTTGGTGTGCTTGGGTTGTAGCATCAGCCATCTTTAGGTCTTGTAGTGGGCTGATTTAAGGTTGGAAGCTTTTACAAGCCATATTGTGCACATAATAGACAGACAAGCTATTAAAAAATACTGCTGATACTGTAAGTAATTTTAATTCCAAAGTATTTCTAAGATTATGGAATTTGGATAAGTTTTTATATAGATAAGCATTTGAATAAGTGTTAAAGATAGAAAAGATAGCTTCATGGAGATACAATTAATGAGAGGAGGCCTAAAAAGATGGGAGATTTTTTACTATTTTGTATAATTTAATATTATATGTCATGCTATATGATAAAGAACTATAGATATAGAAATAAATAGGAAATGAGTAAGCTGAGTTAACCAGAGAAGTCTTCACGCAGACCTTACAGCTTGAATTGGGTCTGGTACCTTGAGGACAAAGGGAAGGGCAAACTAGGCAGGGCATGTGACTAATTTCTCATTTAGGAAAGTGTGAGAAAGAGTGTGCACAGTGTGTATCCCATTAAGACTAGAGAGTGTGAGTTTGGGAGACCTGGGAATATGGCAGGATGTGTAGGATAGGGCAAGATTACAGAGAACCCGAAAATCACCCGTAAGAGGTTGTTGGAGGCACTGGAAACCATGACAGTAAGTGTATCAGCTGGGATGCTTTGAGCTGCAAGTAATAGAAAACTTGACTTACATGACTTTAACAGAGAGAAAATACATTATGACTTCACATCGAAGTCTGTGAGTACAGCCTAGACTAGCTCTTTTCCCTATGTCATTCTTTGATAGCTTATTCTGAGGCTAGATCTCCTCACGGTCATAAGGTAGTTGCTCCACTTCCAGATGTCACATCCAAACACAGCAGTGTCCAGATGACAAAGATAGGGAGTCCCACCCTGAATGGCCTTTTTTCCCCCTTTAATCAAAGAATGTTCCTTTTCCCCTCATCAATCAAAGAAAATAAACCTTTTCCCAAATCCCCCTTAGAACTTCTTCCTATCCACTGACCAGAATTGCATCACAGGTGTATGCCTAAGGTAATGGCTGGCAGAAGGAATGCAACCCCATGAGATGGGCAGGAACCATCTTCCTTGAAACTCAGGGTTATATAGAAGAAGTGAGTCCCTGAACAAAATTTGAATTCTCTTAGGAGAGGGGAAGGGTAATTAGCTATTGGCAAAGCAGATTTGGTTTTATGTTGCTGGATGGTAATACACCCTGGGATTCTTTTTTTAAGAAAAGACATATAAAGTCATGAATTCAAAATTAGGATTAAAAATAAATAAACAAAAATAATAACACTTGAAGCAACTGCCTGGCACATCTCTATGAAATATTTTCTTTAAAAATCTCTTCACCTGGCAATGATTTGTGTGTAATTTTTTACACTGATGATAAAAAGATAATTCAATCTTTTCTCAATGTGGTAGATCTAATTTTTTTTCTAAATTGATAACTTAAAAAAGTATTTTTCAGTTTGATAACTTGCTATCAGTAATGCCATTAAAAATTTAGGATTGTTGCTAAAATTGAGGACATTGTCACCTAATTTCTTTCATAAATGCATTGTAATGTCTTAGGGTATTTCAGGTTCTCTTGTGTGTTGTTCTGTGCCTGGTATGGTTGACAGACACATCTTTTATTCACAACACTCATAAAACAGTCAGTTGTCAATGTCCTCACCCTAATGTGCACTGTGAGTTTCGTGCTGAATTTGTTGTCAATATTTTGTACCAAATTATTAAGAAATTAACATGGTTTCCCATATTCATATGATTTGAATTATTAATCAAATCATAAAATAATCAAAGATTTTATTGGTAACTTTTATTCACAATTTATGTATACATTTTAATGTATTACTGCTTAAAAAAACTTCTGGCTTCTGGCTGTAATCCAGATGCTTCATAAACCTCACTATTTGCTTTAAACCAGTGTGGGTTTACCTTGCAGTGAACCACATAAACATAGTCTAGTAAGCCCATGTTGAATGTTCCCCAGTTTCACTTCCCCTTATCAGTGCACCGTAAACTACCTACAAGCACCCCGCCACCATTCAATAGGAGGGGAAGTGTGAGGCAGGGAACCTGGGGTGGAAAATGGCAGTGATCACACCCAATTGTGGTGAAAATATCTTACACACATATGTAACCTTGTACATGAGATGCTTGCTTTTTCCCAGGCTTTGGAAGGGAGCCCAGCCTAGTGAGTGGCCTGGGAGTTTCAGCTTCAATGGCTTCTCAGCAAGTGGTAAGTCTACCTCAGGGCTCTAGGGTAGGCAACCACCAGAGTCTGCTCTCCTTAAGCAAGGAAAGTTAGAAATCTTTAGGGGCAGTGAAGTAAGGAGAGCCTAGAATCGAGGATGTAGGAACCAAGCCAGAGCAGAGTTCCAGGAGGACCTAGACTTGGAAGTGGCCATGAGTGTGTGGAATGGAGATGGGAGGCAGGAGACTCTGGAGGCAAATACTACAATGTCTTGTGAGTAAGCAGATGTATAGATGAGCTCCGTCAATGATGCATCTCAGATTGTCAAGACTGAGTAACAGGGAAGAACAAATCTGACTCCATGTTAAATCTGTTTCTTTTACTTTAAACTTTGTATTCTATTGCTTTTGCTACAAGTTAATCACTAAAGGGATGTTGCCTATAAATTTAAATTATACATTTTTGGGAAAGGTGTGGGGAGGGATAATTTGGAAGGTTGAGATTAACATACACACACCACTGCTGCTGCTAAGTCGCTTCAGTCGTGTCTAATTTTTTGAGACCCTGTGGACCATAGTGGGCTAGGCTCCTCTGTCTATGAGATTCTTCAGGCAAGAATACTTGAGTGGGTCGCCATGCCCACCTCCAGGGGATCTTCCGGACCCAGGGATCCAACTCATATCTCTTATGTCTCTTGCATTGGCAGGCAAGTTCTTTACCACTAATGCTACCTGGGAAGTCACATATACACACTACTGTTTATAAAATTGGTAATCAACAGGGACCTAATGTATAGCACAAGGAACTCTACTCAATACTCTATAATTTGCTTGTTGTTGTTGTTTAGTTATTAAGTCACATCCGACCCTTTTGCAACCCTATGCACTGTAGCCCACCAGGCTCCTCTGTTCAAGGAATTTTCCAGGCAAGAATACCAGAATGGGTTTCCATTTACTTCTCCAACTCTATAATAACCTATATGGGAAAATAATCTGAAAAAGACTATATATATATATATATAAAACTGTATCAGCCCCCCAAAAAAGTAATAGCTCTTCTCTGGGAACTCTGCTGACTGTGTAA
The DNA here is from genome assembly GCF_054371585.1 of Giraffa tippelskirchi. Taxonomy (NCBI): domain Eukaryota; kingdom Metazoa; phylum Chordata; class Mammalia; order Artiodactyla; family Giraffidae; genus Giraffa; species Giraffa tippelskirchi. Next base: position 196,164,808 of record NC_137275.1, read on the forward strand.
TCAGCATTAAGCTAAAATACATTTGTTTATTTCACAGAAAACCTCTTGACCAGGGCTACCTATGAATGACTATAGGAAAGAAGAAATAAACACATTCCTTCCAGAGTCTGATTGGAACTAGGACTTTACCCCTATTGGTACAAAAGAAGCTTGAATTCTAAAGCAGGGAAGATGGCTCTTTTAGGACATTAGTCCATCATCTTTTTGGTATGCTGGCTTTCCAAATAAAGTCACTATTCCTTGCCCCCAATAATTTGTCTCTCCATTGATTGGGCTATTATGCAGCAAGAAGTACGAGCTTGGACTTTTTAACGCCTGGGTCAGCAGGAAGATGGGCATGATGAGTAGGCACAAAGAGGTTGAAGGATGGGATTGCCACATCCTGTAACAGCACCCAGGGGCTTAGTTAAGCTGGTCAGGAGGGGCGGGAGCTGAAACTATCTGGGCCCCCTGCAGATACTGGAGTTTGTTTTAGTGTAAAAAGTGACTTACTTTGGGTTAATCCTTACATTGTGGCAAAGCTGGAAGAGAAGACAGTTTTTCTGACTCTGGTTCTTTTCTTTACCCCAGGCTGCTTCCCAAATAAAACCTTTACCTCACGCTAAGCATTCCATGGTGGAAGAATGCATTCATTCTTGCCTAAGGAGAGTCTTCCTGGGAGGTGGCTCTTGGTGGGTGGCTCTTCTTATTGATGATTTTATCAGTTGTAGGGAATCTGTGCTGGGTGCTAAAAACATCCATAAGACAGGGGAGGGAAGGAGAAACCTGTTGTATTGTCTTTCTTTCTCAGTTCAATTTTCTCCTCTCTGCCTCCCACAAACACCTGGTATTGGTACCAAAATATGCATTCTAGTGCCTTTAAGCAAAACTAGTTCTTCTGCCAAAGAGAACTCTGACACTAAACTTTGTTTTTCCCCATTAAAAAACCCTTTATTGAATTTTCACCTCAGAAAAATGGAAGCATTTTAGTCACTTGCAGCAGTTCTATGATAATTTTGGCTGCAGTTTTAAAAAGGGAATATTCATTCATTTATTCAACAGATACCTATTAAATGATGCAGTGTGACAGTCACCACACCTGACACTAAATCAAATAGTCACCATTCCTGCCATCCTGTAGACTCTAGTAAAATAAATCATAAACAAATGTAAAACTGTAACAATCAACTAAAAGAGAGGCACAAACTTGGCTGATATCCAGCCACAATGCATTGAACTGCTGTATCAGGGTTAAGAGGTACTTGAATGTGTCCACACTGATGGTGGTAGATATTGTCCTCAGATGGCCACTATTCTTCCCTTCCCTCTGTACACAAATGCTGCTCTACCCTCCAATAGGTGAAGTCTTTCCTCTTCTTTAATAGGGCTGGCCTTAGGACTTGCTTTGGTCAGGAGAAGGTTCTGAAGAGATGGTATGAGAATTCTGAGCTAAGGCCTTGAAAGGACTGATGGTTTCTGCTTAAATCTACTCTTTTGGAAGCAATCTATCATTGGCACAGTATCCTGAGACCATAGTGTTTTAAGGAAACCGAGCTAGTCATGGGGAGACGTCACATGGGGAGAGTAATGTTCAGCCAGGTCCTGGCTCTTCACTCAACCCAGCTAAAACACCAGATGTGAGTGAAGAAGCCATCTCAGACTTTCCTACTCTAACACTTGAAGAAGAAAACCACCCAGACAAAACCAACCCAGATTGCAAAACTGTGAGACATAATAAATTATCACTTTAAGTTGTTGAGTTTTGCGGAGGTTTGTTGCACAGCAGTAGAAAATTAAAACACCAGTATAGCTGCCCTGGCCTCCCTGAGTGCCCCTTCCCCTGTGGCAGAGGCCTCAATAGTCCTGTTTCCAGCTATCCCAATATGGCTGCACCATGAGTTAGCACTAAATAGTCAGTTCCTGGCACAGAAAGAAACCTCCAGAATCATTCCAGAACCCATTCTGATGAGACTCATGTGCTATTGGCCAGTGTTTGCACAGTACCAGAAAATGTTCTGGATGCCATTTGTGGGTACATGGCAGTAACAGACCTATTCAAAGGCCAGGGAAGGATTCTCTTAGGAAGTGACACAGGCTGAGAGCTGAAGTATGTGGAGCTGTTAATTTGGTCATAAGAAAGAAGAGATATGACCTCAGAGGAGAGAGGTAAGAGAACTCTGTGGTGGGACAGAAGAGTGAGGAAAGAGGGACTGAAAGAAACCTGGTACCACTGCTGTTACAGAGTGAGAGCCATGTGAGGGGTCTGGACCTTGTAATTCTCTTCCCAGGGTACAGCTGACTAGACTAGAATACTGTACCCTTCCCAAGGCTGGCCAATGACCAAGAAGAATGCTGTATGCAAAGTGACTGGCCAACCCAATCAAGTTGTCTCTTTCAGAGAATTCAAATCAAGCTGTACCAAGAGAGTTCACTGGTCAAGAACCACTTTACTGCTGAGTTACTCTTATGGCCAAGGAGGACTGAGGCAAGGGATGTTTCTTTCCAGCTGAGGACTGATCTCCAGTGTTTCTGTAGAGCAGAGGCAGCAGATAGTGGCCTGCAGGCCAGTTGGTGTGGTCAGTACACCTTTTTGTTCTGTCTGCCCACACAGAGTTGCCAAAGCAACGTTTCTTATTAAATTAGTTGTGAATAGTATAATATCAAAAGCTTTTCTATTTAGAAAAAAAATTGGGATTTTTTTTGACTCTTTCTGCCACATCCCTGGTGGCAACAATGGGCAGGGGTGAATAGGAGCAGCTTGCTTCAGGTAGGGTATGATCAGGGTACACCAATTTATAGCAGTTTCCACTACTTGCTGAAGAGAGGTAAGAGGTATTCTCCCAACATGTGAAACTAGTGTTAGTTGCCATTGTCAACTACAAATTGACACTTGCCATGGACACTTACAGTCTACCTCTGTGCTGTGCTGTGCTCAGTCACTTCAGTCATGTCCAACTGTTAGTGACCCTACTGACTATAGCCTTCCAGGCTCCTCTGTCTATGGGATTCTCCAAACAAGAATACTGGAGTGGGTTGCCATCCCCTCCTCCAGGAGATCTTCCCAACTCAGGGACTGCACCTGCATCTCTTGTGTCTCCTGCATTGGCAGATGGATTCTTTACCATATATTTGGTTGCATGTACTCCCCCTTCACCAAAATCACATATATACTGACCTTCCGCTTTACCTCTTTGTAGCAGTTTCTCAGAGCTATCTGAAATGCTGTCTCCTGGGCTATAGTCCTAATTTTTCCCCAAATAAAACTTAACTTGCAACTCTCACATTGTGCATTTTTTAAAGAAAATATCGTACATCATCCTACACAAGTCTTATTGCACACTGGTTCTTAAAGGTATTGGATGGGTGAGATCTATTTTATTTAGATACGCTAGCTGCCATTGTAAACTAAAGGCCCTTGATGTCCTCCCGGTTGTATGTGATATAAGGTTGCTGGATTTAGCAAACACAAAAAACAAAGCAATAATGACAATGCCAACCATACAAACTAAAACCGGTCACCAAATTAAATTTGGATTTCAGATAATCAACAGATGATTTTAAGTATAAGTGTGTCCCCAGATTTCTCTGACAACCCTATTCATGAGACAAAGCCACATGGCCTGTTCTCCAGAAGCATTCTTCCATCAACAGAAGTTACCTTGAGTGAGTCTCTTGCCACTGAAGTGCCATACATCACAGGTGTCAGCTAGTATCCATTCCATGCAGACTGTCTCAGAGGGTGATTAGACTCAGGGACTCAGAGGCTGGGGGAGGGGGTCTGCTAACCCAGAGGCTGTGGTGACTGAGGTCTGAAGTAACAAGAGTCTTCACTGGAATGTGGAGGCCGTGAAGGAAATCTATTTTCTATTCACAACACTTCTGACACCAAATGTAGGGGTTTTCCACACCAAGCAATTTTCCATTTCTCTGTGGACACCAACTGGGTGTCCTACAACTTAATTCAATTCTGACACTAACTACCTGGAATTAGCATGGATCCCACAGGTTAAGGGCTCAGTCCCACAAGACTGTCCCCACTTTACATACCAATCCAAAGTAGTAGGTCCCCAGGTTACCCACACCTCTGAATGTTAGTTGCTTTAGTTGTGTCCAACTTTTTGTGACCCCATTGACTAGAGCCTGCCAGTCTCCTCTGTCCATTGGATTCTCCAGGCAAGAATACTGGAGTGGGTTGCCATTCCCTTCTCCAGGGGCTCTTCCCAACCCAAGGACTGAAGCTGGCTCTCCTGCATTGCAGGCGGATTCTTTACCACTGAGCCACTTGGGGGAAGCCCAACACCTCTGACTTGGCAACAAGTCAGCGTTCCTGTGACCCCTTCTTAGGTTTCATAATTTACTAAAACAGCTCACAGAATTCAGGAAATATTTAACTTGATGTTCCCCATTTATCATGAAGAATATCATAAAGGATACAAATGAACAGCTAGATGAAGAGGCACACAAGTTGAGACTTGGATGTCTCCTCAGCACAGGACCTTCTGTCCCCAGGATGCATCACCCTCCCAACCTGTGGACGTGTCCCTGCACTTAGTGTTTTCACGAAGTTCTCTTTCGTGAGCATGATTGATTAAATCATTGGCCACTGGCGATGAACTCCTCCCATGCCCTTTTCTCCTCCCTAGCAGTAGAGGATGGTGGGACGGAAATGTCCAGCCTGCTAATCTGATGGTAAATTCCTCTGGCATCAGAACCCATTATCCAAATGGGGTTTTGCATAAACTCAGGTAAGGTTGAGAAGGGCTTATTGTGAATAACAAAGGATGCTCTTCTCACTCTTAACTCTCAGGAAATTCCAAGGGCTTTTAAAACTCTGTGCTAGGAACCAGGGACAATGATCAAACTCACAGCTCTTATTGTATCACAATATTACAGCTAGAAAATAGAGGATGTGACAAAGGCAACCGATTTTGAAAGAAGAATGAAGAGTCTTTGGTGGCAGGTTGGTGGCAGGAAGGGGTCGGGGGTGGATAGGAGGAGTCAAATATATTGGTTATTGATACTTCTGTGGCTATTGAGTAGTGGCACCACTGCCCTGGGGTTTTATTTCCAAGGAAGTTGGGAAAGGGAGCTGCTCTAAAGAAAAGAGCAATGCTTTTTCTAGATGTGTTGATTTTGAGGCACTGTCAAGGGAAAAAATCCTGTAAGTGGTTGAAAATTCCACTGAAAACAAAAGCAACTACTATTTACTCTGTGCTTTCTATGTATTACCTGTTCAAAGAACTTTATATATTTGATTCATTAAATCCTCATAAGAATTGATGAGAGAGACACTATAATTTTCCCCACCATGTGGATTGAAAAACTGAGTAACAGAGACATTCCATAACTGGTCTGAAGTCACACAGCCAGCGATACGCCACCCCACTCTCCCTCAGTGCCTTTGCCATGTTTCTTCCCAACCTAGACCCAGGCAGTCTAAGCACCCCAACTTCCCTTTATTAAATCAATCTAGAGCTGAGAATCTTGAGCTGTCAGTATCATATTAATTAGTTAAAAACTTAGAGGGAAAAACATACCATTAAAACCAGACATCCAAAATTAAATTTTATTTACATACACAAAGAGTCAAAATGGGTACATGGCCATGTGGCGCATTTATTTTGTGACTTCCTCAGTAAAAAAAAAAAAAAGTAAAAAAATAAAAAAATAAAAAAAATTAAAAAAAAAGAATGCTTTAATTTTATCACTGTCATCTCAGTATTTAAGATTTAGTGAGGCCATAGGTGGAGATAGTAGCTAAATGAATCATGACTTATTTGAGGAGCCTGTCAAACATGATTAAAATTATTGGCAATATTGTGTCAATTAACTAATTGACTAATTAACTAATTAACTAATCACCACTAGGGTAGCAGATTTAGGACACAGGTGGACAGCTATCTCTCCTGACCAAATCAGCTACCATGCTTCCAGCTTTATCACAGACAAGGGAAATCTAGGGAAAAAGAAAAAGATCTTTATTCTTGCACATGCTTTGGCCTGTTGCTGACCCTGCCATAGGCCATTTGGGATGTGAGAGTGACCTCAGTGTGTGCATGGCCTGGCTCTTTTTATCACTGTGTACTTCTCCTGGTCATAAGTAAAGTTGGAAAAAGTGACAGCCTGGAGAAATAAGTTCAGAACTGCTGTGGTGTGACACCGAGCAATGGGGCATTCTCATATCTCCCCCAGTAGTTCCTTGCTGACACTGTGGGAACACAGGTTTATTGGTGGCAAGGCTGGGGTGCTGTGGTTGGACTGAAGGCAGAGTCTCTCAGTGCCATAGTGCAGAGGCCACTGGGCTCAGGGAACTGTAGGGTAACTGACTCATGATTCTCACGGGAATACTGGCAAAATCTTTGTGAACTTGTGCAAATCAGATACACTTGAGGCAAGTGAAATCAGCCAGTTAATATAATGTGGCCCAACCTTAGAGCTGTGGGGATGAGAATGCCAGGGAGAAATCCTGTGGCAGTTTTGTTGAAGCAACAGGTATGTGTGTGTGTGTGCGTGCGTGCATGCACATAAAAACCCTTGTTCCAGATTGTTAAGTGACTTCCACCATTTACATGAAAATCCCTTTCCTTTTCTGTTCTAATGAAATTTTCAGACCCTCACCACCCATTTCCTCTCATTCCTGAATGTCAGTAGTGATTTCAGGTTCTGGTTCAAGGTGGCAAAGTAAAAGGTTCCTGAACTCACCTCCAAGGAATATACCGAGTCTACAGCTACAAGAGAACAATTCCCTCCGAAAGAAATCCAGAAACACAGAGATATACCTACACATCAGGAGAATGAGAAAAGACCCACCTTGAAATGGACGGGAAAGACAGACTTGCCACCAACCTCCTGCTCAGTGCTGTGACATACTGGAGGGAACTCCTGATTCCCAGCTTCTCCCTCAGGAGCAAAGGGCTTGAACCTCACATCTCCTGCCTCAACTTTCAAGACTTCCACCTGAGAGATGGGCTTCCAAAGCATCTAGCTTTGAAAGCCAATAGGGCTTGTGTCCAGAAGACCTCCCATCCCCAAAATAGTGATTTTTAACTTTACTCTTTTATCTTTCTTGGATACATGATTTTTTTTTAAACCTAGGAAAAAAAGGGGAAATTTTAGAGATTGATGTGGACCCTTACCAAAATAAGTCCTGTAATGATCCTACAATCCTGTAAGTCATATATTAATAGAAATATTAATAGCTCATATTTTTTAAAAAGGTAGAAAACTGGCTAATTTCATGCACATTGGCCACTTGGAATAAAGTTAAAACCTTTTGAATAGGTCATCAGAATGCATTTTCTCTTGTAAATAGATTTAAGCAATAACAGATTGAACTTTTTCTTTCCTTGTTTCCTTGACATCAATATGTGATGGTCCTTGTCTGAAGATCAGACACACAATGAAGTGTGTGTGTGTGTGTGTGCATGTATGCATATAGAACCAGTTTTGCTCTCAATGACCAACACATGAGTGGATCCTGTGCATCCTTCCTGGTTGTGCAGCTCCTAAGGACACAGGCAGTGAGCAAGCCCAAAGCTGCTCTGCTTGGCCTATGATAGAAATTCTCCTGCTGACTCCTCCAAGTTCTCTTCTGGTGACGGCTTAAGAATGAAGATGAAGACAGGAAGTCAGTCTCTTCAGAATGAAAGGAGTAAGTCGTCTTCTAGTTTGGGAAAACATCTGCAGACTTGATGACTTCCTGAACTTAATCAATGGTTCACACTCCAGGGGGTTCTGCTGACTATGTTGTTCTCTCAGCAGCCGTGAATGCAAAAAAAGGTCAAGATTTTATGTCAAACAAAAATGATTTGCTTTTATTTTTCCCATATGGGAGTGAGGAGAGGGTTGAGGCAGAATAAATCTATTTGCAGGTTCTTCCAATGAAAGTTATTACACAATGGATGATTTATTTTACATTCAGACTCTAGAGTATTTTAAAAAATCTAGGCCATTTATGTTTATTTTACTTTGGAATAGTCTAAGAAAATACTGTGAGTGAAATATTTCACTTTGCCTTGTCTAACAGTTTTATAGGCAAATTTTGTTAAATGGTAGAGGATACATGTAAGGGAAAACATCAAAATGTGCTAGTGAAAAAGAGAAAAAAATGTATCTATTCTCAGTAAAGACTGCTAAACTAGCTTTATAAATATAAGCTGTAATCACTAACTGACAAATAGTAAGTCTATTTTTGCTTGATAGCACATATAAGACCATAATAATTACTGGCCCAGAGTACTAGGATGTATCTGCTATATGACATTCTTTAGTGGGGTGATGCTAGGGGTTTTCTTCAGCCCTCCTTAGTAAACATAGCCTTGTTGAATAACTGGTCACTTATAGCATCTGTTCTAAGTTATAGATGCCTCAATAACCTTTTGGTGTTTGGTCGTCTTATGGGGAATAAATATGTTCACTTTTTACTCAAAGATAAGAGAGAGCTGCTGGGAGTGCTGGGTGAGCACACCCCAATCACTGGTGGAGCTTTCTAAATTTCACTCTCTCTCTGACAGGTTGTAATACTGTCATCCCTTTAGGAGGCACCCTCTTCTTTCTCAACCCCAAACCACACCCAGAGTCAGCTGCTTGACTGAGGGAGTACATCTTATACCTCAGGTGTTTTATTTTTACTTCTTAAAGTCTTTTTTTTTTTTTTAATGTGGACGATTTTTAAAGTTTTTATTGAATATGTTACAATATTGCTTCTGCTTCACGTTTTGGCTTTTTGGTCTTGAGACATGTGGGATCTTAGCTCCCCGACCAGGGATTGAACCTGCACCCCCTCATTGGAAGGTGAAGTCTTAACCACTGGGCCACCAGGGAAGCCCCTCCTCAGATATTTTAGACAGGAAAAAAAGTCTGAGAAAAATTAGTATTTCTGAGAGGATTTTTATTTCCAGAAATAGAGGTGTAGCTCATCACCAAATATCTGCTAGTCAGTCAAGATAATGCTATGCATGTTTAATCAGTTGTGGTTTCCAAATTAATTTATACTTGAATACTCAGGCTAGGATGCAAGGTCTCTGCAGAGTTTGTTTCGAGCATGGACTGGATGACTTAGCTTAAAGGTCACCATGAGAACTATTTTAGGCTGAGGAGGCCTCTGAGTTCTACTCCTGAACCATGGCAGGAAGAAGATATAAGTGCAGCTTCTCTCTTGAACCCATTGAAAGATTTGGTTACAGCTTATTTTCATCTAAAAAGTTGTTTGTGATGGCACCAAATCCCAGCCCATCATGAGAGGGCTTATGTCCTCCTGTCAGATCCACTACTTTGAATAATGATCTATCCGCTTCAGAGACTTGAACTCCTGAGATTAGAGACAGCTGTGGGCAGAAAGAACCTCTTCTGCTCCATGTTCCAACATTCCCACAGAAATGAATATGACTTTACTTGAGCCAGCTCAGACACATAGCAGTCAACGCTGGAGCATTTATCTGAAAAGGAAACCCTCCCCAAATCCTGACACGTCTTGAAAAAGCCTCTAAAAATCTAGACGTGATTGCAACGTGAAGGCCTGCCCATGAAATGTGGGTGGAAGGTCAATGGTCCAAATCTGAAAAGCCTAAATCCATTTGTGGTTTTTTGCTCAACTTTGAAATGACTCCCTGACATGTGGCATCATTCCCTTAAAGGAAGACAGACTCCATCTCTGGGAGATGGCAGAGAGGGCCAGCTTCTTGGAGAAGGTGGCAGTTCTTGGATGAATTTCAATATCCCAGAATGTAGGACACGTTAAAAGTACAGGAAGGTACTTCTAGACACTTTCTTTGGGGGCTTTCATCCCCTAAATTTCTTAAGTTTGATTCAACCCCATTTATAAAACTTACAAAGAAGGACAACTTTAGATTTCAGTGAAGACAGTGATTTCCCTTCGCTTTTCTCCTTCAAATAGGAGATAAAGTAGTTTATGGGAGACATTTGAAGCAGGCTATCAAGACTTGTCCCGCCACGCACTGCGTCCCGCCTATACTGATGGAGTGTTTTGTGGAAAAGGCTGTCTATTTTCTCTGCGACTGAAACAAAAGAAAAGGAAAACAACCTAACTGCCAATTCCATTTCAGTCAACAGAACTTGAGAAGTCAACATTTGAGCAAGACTTGGCTGAGTAAATCCATGCCCACACACCAGGCTGGAGATGTTGGCAGGGGTACAGGTAGGCATGAGCCTCAGAATCTGGTCAGTTCTCCTGCTGGGCACCTGCTCCTTAGTTAAGGACAGGCTCTCTCCTGGGCCTTTTTCACTCTCCACCACTCTCCACTGGCCCTCCTGAGGCCAACTTCATGCTCTGCCTGTGGCTAGCTGGCTGGAGGCTTACTCAGTGATCCTCAGCACCTTCCTCTGTGAAGAGAAGACCTCACAGGGCTGCTGTGGGAAATAAAGAGGACAGTGAGCATAATGGTCTCAGCACAGCGACAGCACTAAATAAAGGCTCAACACAATGTCAGGACCTACATCCTTAGGAACATTTGCTAGGAAACGGAGACTGTAAACCGGGGGTGCCAGAAAATCTACTAGAAATGATAGTTGCTCTTGTGACCCTTTTAATATACAGACACAGACATATTTTGTGACGATTAGGAGATGCACTGGAAGATTAGAAGTGGAGAATGTTTTTAATGTTTTTAAACAAAAAAATAGATCCTGCAGAAGTAAATCCTGGATAAGAATGCAGTGGATCAATACATGTGTGGGCTGTGAGTATCTAGAAGAGAAAGCAGCATTATGAGAATCAGCCAGTGCTGATGAAGGTCATGTATAAAAGGATGCAGTCCTTCATGCTTTTTTTTTTAAAGCCAAAATGGGCAGAAATGGAAATTACTTCAAAGGTTAGAAATGTTTTATTTTACCAGAATGGGAAACTTTAATTCAAGCCTTTGAGATGAGCTTGCTCTTTCTTTTCTTTAAGTGTATGTATACGTGTATGTGGGCTTCCCTGGTGGCTCAGACAGTAACGAATTTGCCTGCAATTCAGGAGACTCAGGCTCAAACCCTGGGTCAGGAAGATCCCTTGGAGAAGGGAATGGCAATCCACTTGAGCACTGTTGCCTAGAGAATTCCATAGACAGAGTAGCCTGGCTGGCTACAGTCCATGGGATCTCAGAGTCAGACACAACTGAGTGACTCACTCATTTAATTTTGGGAAAGGATTATAATGGGCTATTACTTTTAAATTCCATAAAGACAGGTAGTATCCCTGGCTCCCAGAATACTAGCTGCGACAAATGACTATTTGTTGAATGAATGAATTGCAATGAATCAGTAAGTAAGTACTCACCCAATCACTGTTGGGAAAAACTGGGGAGTAAGCAGAATGAGTTTTAATTTTTGTTTGTTGGGCTTGTTTTTGGTAACGTGTATTGCATTTTTTAGCTGGGTTTTTTTGGGAGAATTTGTGTGTGTGTGTGCTACAAACTGTTGTCTGTTCTTATGAAACTATGTGTGTTCTTTGTGGAATGATTGTGTTTCCGGAGACTCAGGCCTGATGTGGTGAGGACTTCAGAAAGTTTATGGTGTGATGTCCTGCACTTTGTGGGGAAGAATCTACAACAGTCAGCTGGTCTACCCTTGGGCGTATGTAAAAATGACTATCTCCTAACAAACTGAAGTTGGACAAGTATTATTAGCAATCACTAGGTGGCCTTGGCCCTCCAGGGAGCAGTAAGGCAATGGAGACCCTCACTGCCAACCCTCCTGGAAGGAAGAGCAGTTTGTCTTGGGCCGGAGAGGCGGGCTATGGGAGGAGGCCTCTTTCTTCCTCTGTCTCCCTCTCCCTCAGGGCCCTCATGGAAAAAGTCTGTACTTCAGAAAGAAGATAGTAGAGCTGGATTTTGTGACATGGTGGAAAGCCAGGAAACAGGAAACGGGACCCAAGTAAGACTGACCTGTGGGCTCGACTATTAAGCAAACTTAACTATAAAACATGGTCATTATAAATTACTTCCCATTATAAATTACTTCCCATATTTCCATGACTAATCAGGCTTTTGGAAAATGAAACCAAGAGATCATGATAATCTCAGTCACTCAGCTGGGTGACTGAGTTGTGAAAGTAAAAAGTCCAATGCCATGTGACTATCTTTTCTTGCCATAAATATCTTTTTACTGCCAGTGATTCTCAGGTTAAAGAGCCTTGCTTTGTTTTCTTTTATTGTATCTATGTCACCTCCCTTGTTAAGAGACCAGAATTATGTCTCCCAGGTCTTCCTCTATTTACTCCATTAGGCTGATAGTTTAGTAGTAGATAATATGGAAAAGGAAAGCAATAGGATCTGATACATCTTAACAAAGGACCAATTGTCTGTGGCAAGCACTTTGCATATGTTGTTGTTTCATTCCTCTTGGCAGTTGTGCCACATGAGTAATGTTACCTCCATTTAACAGAACTGAAGACTAAGGCACAAGAAGGCTAATTTGCTTGTCTAGCCTCACCTAGGGAATGAAAGGCCACCCAGGCATTGAACCTAGAATTGCCTGACTCCAAAATTCTTGCTGTTTCCTTCATGACACCTCCATGTGCTAGATTCCTGAACACTTTTCCATGTTCTCTTGATAGGTATGTGATTGTGAAGGTGGCATCAGTGTCACTGAATCAGGTTGATTTGCCTGAAGCACAGCAAGCGAGAACTCTAAGATGCCAAGGTTTGCAGGAAAGAGAGGGTTTATTCATGAAGCAGCCAAGAAAAGAGATAGGAGAACATCTCAGATCTGTTTCCTCAAAGGCAAGGGGGTTGAGACATGGGATAAAAAAAGTAGCATGATCTTCATGATAGGGAAAGGTGATTGGAGGTATGAAAAAGGTGAGGTTTTGTGCAGGCCTATCTGAGTTACATGCTTCTTTGTGGGATGTAGGTTAAAAAATGTAAGCATCTAGCATGATCTGAGAATGGAGTTTGGAGCCATCTGACGTCAAAAGATCATTCACTGGACCCCTGAGCAGGCCCAGGTTTAGGGTCCATGGTCTTAACCAGACTTAGCTCAAGGTTGAACTAGACACAGCTGACTTGAAGTTCTTGAAAAACAACTCTGGCAAAGATCTACTGTTTAGGGTCTGTGAAATTTGGAGGGTGCGCAATTTGTCACAAAATAATTAAGGTGAGCTTGTTCAATGAAGGCAGGCTACAAGTGGAGGGATTTTTAGCAAGCCTCAAGATCAGCTCAAGAATTTCTGTCAGTCACCAGTTTCTGCTAACCTTGTGGGCACAATTTCATCGGGAGCAGGGCTGATGGGCACAGCTGTCATCAGAGTGTGGATTGGGGTGCCATTTTGGTGAATACTCACCTGCTGACCTTTTGCTGATTCTGCCTCCCCCCAGCTTCCCCACCTCCATCAACAATCTCCTGCCTATGGAAGAAGTCACAACAAGGGATTTGTCACTTGAGATCAAACCAGTGGTCCATCCAGCTCAGTTTCCTGCCTCTTGAGTTTGGCTGAGTCATGACACTTGAGCAGAAGGCAGAACACTGGTCAGCTCCCAAGGCGAGCAAACAGTATTGCTGGTGGAAGAGGCATGAAAACACCCGGGCTGACCCCAGACCTGTGTGTGCCCCAAAGCAGCACACTTAATGAAGTAAGTGGCCAGGTGAGGTCATAGACCAAATTCCAGGCATGTTTTGCCCACCCCAGCTTGAAGGGCCTCCCTGCACCTCTCTGTAAGATTTATAGACACATCTGAATCTCATTTTTAAAATTCCAGACTCTGGGTTTTGATATATTTCTTTCTAATACTTTTCTGCTGTGGCCTGAGAAGCACAAGGAACACCTGCATCCGCCTTGTAATTAACATTAACAGAAGAGGAAAAGTTAAAACAATCTTTAAAATTATTTTAATAACATTTATAAAGTTGGCAGAGGATGAAATGGTTGGATGGCATCACCGACTCAATGGACAGGAGTTTGAGCAAGCTCCGGGAGTTGGTGATGGACAATGAGGCCTGCCTGGCATGCTGCAGTCCACGGGGTTGCAAAGAGTCAGACATGACTGAGTGACTGAACTGACTGAGTGACTGATAAAGTTGGCATCTCAGGATACACTGAGAGAAGTGGTAATTTGCTATAAAATGTTTTCTTATACTTCATGTGGAGTTGGTTTATATCCATTCTCTTGCCTTTCATATTATCTTTGTTTTCCCAGTATAAGCATGCTGACTGCCTCTACAAGCCATCAAGATCATATGCGCTAACCCGAGCCAATGGTTCAACAACAAGGCAGATCAAAGGGCCATTTCAGTGGCAGGGCTGATGGGTTCTAGGTCAGATACTGGAATGGCTCCGAGGTCCTGGAGGCTCTCAGCTCTGGTTCTGAGAATGACGTCCTGGGAAGCTGACATCCTGGGAAGCTGAGTCTTAAGCCAAGTGTCCAGCAGACATAGGGGCTTGTGCAATTATTGAAGGGCCAGACCCAAAGCTCCAAGGCCATGTAGATGAAAGGACCATGCCTCAGGTCTCTAAGGTAACCACACAGAGGTTGCTCCCTTGTGTCTGCAGTGATTCCCTCATGATGGAGGCCAGGCTGGGCTGGCCACATGCCAGAAACTCTTGCAATGCCTATCTCACAAGGCCAGAAAACTTGGTGCAAACATTGCCATGGTGGTTTTTCTTTCGTTTCTTTCTACTTCTTTCTTTCTAGTATGTGGATTTTAGTTTACTTTACATCTTTTTTTCCTCTCTCATTTTTTTTCTTTTTCTATTTGAGGCTGAATTAAGTTTGGCCACAAGGGTTACGCAGAATCATCCCCTGAAAGAGTAATACTGTCTTTTCTTTTTGTCCCTCTCGCCTTTTCCAGGAACATGAAAAATGGATTTCGGGATCATAACTAGAGCTTTTCTCAGATGACCAGGGCCCTAATACAACAGACACATTTCAGAGGGATCTCCTGAATAACTGCATGTTCCAGCACTTCCTGGTGCTGATACCACGCTCCCAATTTATCACAGCCTGTGTATTTGGAATGTGAGCCCAGAGGTAGCCCAGCTGGCTGAGAAGAAGAAGATTCGTGTTAGGAGCAGTGGTCAAGAGTTCAAGTTGATTACATTGGCATTTTTCTTTGGAAAGTTGCAAAGCACTGACATTAAAATATCCTCCCTGTTAATTAAGGGTTTTCATAGAACAGGGGTAAAGAACAGTTAACAAGCACCGCGGCACTGTGTTGCTGAATTAATGACTGAGGGAAGGAATCCCAGAGCACGGGCTTATCGGCCATTAGGCATCTCTGAACTGGCAGGAGGAGCAAACTGACAAAAATCACCGTGGAAATGATTGAGTTTCTCAAACAGCCTGTGTTATTTTAATTAGATGGGGATATGGAGAACACGGTGCATTGATAAACTGGAGAAATAATGAAGGTTGGTTCTTCTCCCCTCATCTCTCTCCACCCCCTTCAAATGAAGCAATTATTTCCCTGAGCCCAGGAACCACATTTCAAAGAGGTCTGAAGACAGGCTTAGGCCTGCTGCTCTGGTGAATTCTGCGGTGCCCAATTACTGACCCCGGGAGTCAGCATTCCGAAGATTAGAGTCACTGGGAGTTTGCTTCACAGACTCACTTCTAATAATATACCTTCCGTGCAGACACCATTAACCTGCCTTTTCCAGTTAACCAATAAGGTCTGTCTAGGGGCGAAATTGTTATCAGCTCTCAGGGGCTCAGGCCCCTGGCTCTAATGAGAAACAGAGGCGTCTGTGAGGGAAAGTAATAAAGCACCCAGCAAGTAAATGCAGCCAGCTGAGGAAGGCGAGGTGAGAAGTCACTCTGCCTCTCTGGGCCTACAGAACAATGCACCTCTGGTGCTGAAAGAATCCCAGAGCTTTCAGTCTCTCCAGCACCGGAATGCTAGTGCTGAATTTCCTTGAAAGTTCTGTTCCTATGAGCTGGCCAAGTGATGTTGTTGATTTATTGTTGTTATTTATTTACTCAGTCATATCTGACTCTTTGTGACTCCATGGACATAGCCGCCAGGCTCCTCTGTCCATGGGGATTCTCACGAATATTCTCAAAAACTGGAGTGGTTTTTGCCATTTCCTTCTCCAGGGGATCTTCCTGACCCAGGGATTGAACCTAGGTCTTCTGCACTGGCAGGCGGATTCTTTACCACTGAGCCACCCAGGAAGCCTGGTATTATTGATTTGGAGCTGATTTTAAAATTCCTGAGGACATGGTGAATCTGGCCCCGTTCCTATGCAATGTCCCCCACCCATGGGAGAATTGAGAGGACAGTAACCCATTTTCTTTTCTGTAGGGCTTAATTCCCTCAGGGAACACCCATTGAACAAGGCTGACCCCAGACACACAACTGCTGTCATTTCCCCGCCCCCCACCCCTCCACCTTAGACTAACCAGGAAGGTAGGGAGTTAGCCCAGCATGAGCACCGGGTGTGAAAATATCTGGGAGGTGGGGGAGAGGGGAATGTGGGCTATGCAATCACAGAGGAGGGTCAGCGTTGGGAGGATGGTAGAAGAAAGCCTCTGTAGGAAGAGCAGAGCTGGTCACAGAGGCAAGAAGAAGGGTCTGGGAAGGGGGCAGAGTTGACAGAGGGAGTGAAGAGAGACAGAGGGGCTACTTTTCAGGGTGGACCTGGCAACTCTTCGGTATTTAGCACTTAGTGTATTTACATGACATGTAGTAGGTGGTCTAAATACTTGTTAGATGAATTATTGAAGAAGAGGATGGGAGCACGTCTGGAGGGGCCCTCGGAGGCCACCTTCCACAATCTGGGCTTTACCCTAAAGGCGCTTGGGAGCTGCTGAAAGATCATGAAGCTGATTCTGCTGCTCCTTGGAGATGTCAGGGAGTATAAAGGACAATACTTGACAACAAACTTGCAATTGGGCTTCCCAGGTAACTCAGTTGTAAAGAGTCCACTTGCCAATGCAGGACACTGTGAGTTTGATTCTTGAGTGGGAAGATCCCCTGGAAAAGGAAATGGCAATGCACTCCAGTATTCTTGCCTGGGAAATCCTAGGGGCAAAGGAACCTGGTGGGCTACAGTCCATGGGCTCCTAAAAGGGCCGGATACAGCTTCAGTTCAGTCGCTCAGTCGTGTCCAACTCTCTGCGACCCCATGAATTGCAGCACGCCAGGCCTCTCTGTCCATCACCAACTCCCGGAGTCTACCCAAACCCATGTTCATCGAGTCGGTGATGCCATCCAACCATCTGATCCTCTGTCGTCCCCTTCTCCTCCCGCCCCCAATCCTACCCAGCATTAGGGTCTTTTCCAATGAGTCAACCCTTCGCATGAGGTGGCCAAAGTATTGGAGCTTCAGCTTCAACATCAGACTCTCCAATGAACACCCAGGATTGATCTCCTTTAGGATGGATTGATTGAATCTCCTTGCAGTCCAAGGGACTCTCAAGAGTCTTCTCCAACACCACAGTTCAAAAGCATCAATTCTTCGGCGCTCAGCTTTCTTCACCGTCCAACTCTCACATCCATACATGACCACTGGAAAAACCATAGCCTTGACTAGATGGACTTTTGTTGGCAAAGTAATGTCTCTGCTTTTAAACATGCTATCTAGGTTGGCCATAACCTTCCTTCCAAGGAGTAAGCGTCTTTTAATTTCATGGCTGCAGTCACCATCAGCAGTGATTCTGGAGCCCAAAAAAGTAGAGTCTGACACTGTTTCCACTGTTTTCCTATCTATTTCCCATGGAGTGATGGGACCAGATGCCATAATCTTAGTTTTCTGAACGCTGAGCTTTAAGCCAACTTTTTCACTCTCCTCCTTCACCTTCATCAAGAGGCTCTTTAGTTCTTCTTCACTTTTTGCCATAAGGGTGGTGTCATCTGCATATCTGAGGTTATTGATATTTCTCCTGGCAATCTTGATTCCAGCTTGTGTTTCTTCCAGCCCAGCGTTTCTCATGATGTACTCTGCATATAAGTTAAATAAGCAGGGTGACAATATACAGCCTTGATGTACTCCTTTTCCTATTTGGAACCAGTCTGTTGTTCCATGTCCAGTTCTAACTGTTGCTTCCTGACCTGCATACAGGTTTCTCAAGAGACAGGTCAGATGGTCTGGTACTCCCATCTCTTTCAGAATTTTCCACAGTTTATTGCGATCCACACAGTCAAAGGCTTTGGTATAGTCAATAAAGCAGAAATAGATGTTTTTCTGGAACTCTCTTGCTTATTCGATGATCCAGCGGATATTGGCAATTTGATCTCTGGTTCCTCTGCCTTTTCTAAAACCAGCTTGAACATCTGGACGTTCATGGTTCACGTATTGCTGAAGCCTGGCTTGGAGAATTTTGAGCATTACTTTACTAGCACGTGAGATGAGTGCAATTGTGTGGTAGTTTGAGCATTCTTTGGCATTGCCTTTCTTTGGGATCGGAACGAAAACTGACCTTTTCCAGTCCTGTGGCCACTGCTGAGTTTTCCAAATTTGCTGGCATATCGAGTGCAGCACTTTCACAGCATCACCTTTGAGGATTTGAAATAGCTCAACTGGAATTCCATCACCTCCACTAGCTTTGTTTGTAGTGATGCTTTCTAAGGCCCACTTGACTTCACATTCCAGGATGTCTGGCTCTAGGTGAGTGATCACACCATCGTGATTATCTGGGTCATGAAGATCTTTTTTGTACAGTTCTTCTGTGTATTCTTGCCACCTCTTCTTAATATCTTCTGCTTCTGTTAGGTCCATACCATTTCTGTCCTTTATCAAGCCTGTCTTTGCATGAAGTGTTCCTTTGGTATCTCTAATTTTCTTGAAGAGATCTCTAGTCTTTCCCAATCGGTTGTTTTCCTCTATGTGTTTGCATTGATCGCTGAGGAAGGCTTTCTTGTCTCTCCTTGCTATTCTTTGGAACTCTGCATTCAGATGAGAATATCTTTTCTTTTCTCCTTTGCTTTTCGCTTCTCTTCTCTTCCCAGCTATCTGTAAGGCCTCCTCAGACAGCCATTTTGCTTTTTTGCATTTCTTTTCCATGGGGATTTTCTTGATCCCTGTCTCCTGTACAATGTCACGAACCTCTGTCCATAGATCATCAGGCACTCTGTCTATCAGGTCTAGTCCCTTAAATCTATTTGTCACTTCCACTGTATACTCATAAGGGATTTGATCTAGGTCATACCTGAATGGTCTAGTGGTTTTCCCTACTTTCTTCAATTTAAGTCTGAGTTTGGCAATAAGCAGTTCATGATCTGAGCCACAGTCTGCTCCTGGTCTTGTTTTTGCTGACTGTATAGAGCTTCTCCATCTTTGGCTGCAAAGAATATAATCAATCTGATTTTGGTGTTGACCATCTGGTGATGTCCACGTGTAGAGTCTTCTCTTGTATTGTTGGAATAGGGTGTTTGCTATTACCAGTGCGTTCTCGTGGCAAAACTCTATTAGCCTTTGCCCTGCTTCATTCTGTACTCCAAGGCCAAACTTGCCTGTTACGTCAGGTGTTTCTTGACTTCCTAGTTTTGCATTCCAGTCCCCTATAATGAAAAGGACATCTTTTTGGGTGTTAGTGCTAGAAGGTCTTGTAGGTCTTCATAGAACCGTTCAACTTCAGCTTCTTCAGCGTTACTGGTCGGGGCATAGACTTGGATTACCGTGATATTGAATGGTTTGCCTTGGAAACGAACAGAGATCATTCTGTCGTTTTTGAGATTGCATCCAAGTACTGCATTTTGGACTCTTTTGTTGACCATGATGGCTACTCCATTTCTTCTAAGGGATTCTTGCCCACAGTAGTAGATATAATGGTCATCTGAGTTAAATTCACCCATTCCAGTCCATCTTAGTTCGCTGATTCCTAGAATGTCAACGTTCACTCTTGCCATCTCCTGTTTGACCACTTCCAGTTTGCCTTGATTCATGGACCTAACATTCCAGGTTCCTATGCAATATTGCTCTTTACAGCATCGGACTTTGCGTCTATCACCAGTCACATCCACAGTTGGGTATCGTTTTTGCTTTGGCTCCATCCCATCATTCTTTCTGCAGTTATTTCTCTACTGATCTCCATTAGCATATTGGGCACCTACTGACGTGGGGAGTTCATCTTTCAGTGTCCTATCCTTTTGCCTTTTCATACTGTTCATGGGGTTCTCAAGGCAAGAATACTGAAGCGGATACAGCTTAGTGACTACAAAACAACAACAAACTTGCAATTAGGTGATGACAAAGAGGCACTGAGTGCAGGCTGGTCACCCATGCAGAGTCCCTTTCTGATGGGCATCCCAAAGTTCCCTTTTCCCTCCTGACTCTCTGTGTCCCTCCCGCTTCGCCTTCTCTCCATCCCTCAGCTTTTTCTACCCCTCTGTCCTTTCCCAGGTCCCTGGCCCCACCTGGAGGGTAGGCATCAGACCCTCAGGACCTGTGGCTTAGGGGAAAGACCCATGTTATAGACATTCTTCAGCCAAGCCCATCAAAGACAACCCCCTTTGCTATAGTGTCACTTTGATACGTTCTTATGCTTTGGAACTTTATTAAACTTTACATGATTTTACACCTGTTTCCTTTCTATTTACCACTTTTCAAATATCCCATGTAGTTCATGGTGATTGCATCAGAGCAGTGGAATCAGTGAGAACATTTCTCAAAACTGTCACTCCTGTGGAGAGGTCGGTTTTATCTCACCTACTCATTTTCTAATGACAGCAATATTTCAAAGTTGTTTTTGCCTTCATTTCAGTGCTCTGCTCTCTTTCCAGTGATCAAGAATCTATTCTTGTCACTTTTATAACATTCACACCACATTTCTTCCATCTTTCAGATGCCAAAAAACTCTAAGAGTTAGAGGATGATTTTCCAGCTGGGCCCTTGAGCAGGGGAGTTGGTCTAAGAGGATGAGGGAGGGGCTGAGGAGGGCAGGCTGCCCACCCTCACACCTTGCTTCAACCACAGTGACTTGGATTACTTGGGTGCTGCCCTCAGCATGAGATCCCATTGGAATCAGGGGTTCCACAGTGGAGCAGAGCTTGAGAACCACTGCTCAAGAGAGCAGCCAGATGTTGACTGCAACAGGACTGCATGGTCTGCAGTATTGATCAAGAAGAAAAGTACTCAGGAGTCTAGGAGCAACTGTGGCTGCACTATAAGGACCTATGATCACTTAAGACAAATTACATTGGGGAGTTAAGAGATGAATTAGATGGAAGGAGGCAACCAGCATTTATTGACATTATCTAATTTTCAGACCCTGTGCTTTCTGTGAGTTACTTCACTTCCCTTGCTCCAAAACTGTAGGAAGGTTTGAGGAAGAAGAGAAACATTGATCTGACATCCAAGTAGTCCCTCATGTAGCTCAGATGAGCCTGAAAGAAAGTGACCCTATCTTGTTTAATTTGCAGTAACTGGATTGTAACAGTCAAGTTACAAGTGATATCTCCAAATGCTCTAACATGTCCTTAGTAGGATCATTGATAGTAGACACCATGAAACTGTGCTGTGCACATTCTAGAAGTGAGGTTCTCAAACTTTAGTCGATAAATATCACCTCAGATCAATTGCTCATTTGTGTCCGAATCTTTGAGACACCATGGACTGCAGCACAACAGGCTTCCCTGTCCATCACCAACTCCCAGAGCTTACTCAAACTTATCTCCATCTAGTCATTGATGCTATCCAATTAGCTTATCCTCTGTCATCCCCTTCTCTTCCTGCCTTCAATCTTTCCCAGCATCAGGGATTTTCCAGTGAGTCAGTTCTTCTCATCAGTTGGCCAAAGTATTGCAGTTTCAGCTTCAGCATCAGTGCTTCCAATGAATATTTAGGACTCATTTCCTTTAGGACAGATTAGCTGGATCTCCTGCAGTTCAAGGAACTCTCAAGAGTCTTCTCCAATACCACAGTTCAAGAGCATTACTTCTTCGGCACTCAGCTTTTTTTACAGTCCAACTCTCACATCCATACGTGACTACTGGAAAAACCAAGGCTTTGACTAGACGGACTTTGTTGGCAAAGTAATGTCTCTGCTTTTAAATATGCTGTCTAGGTTGATCATAGCTTTCCTTCCAAGAAGCAAGTGTCTATTTCATGGCTGCAGTCACCATCTGCAGTGATTTTGGAGCCCCCAAAAATAAAGTCTCTCATTGTTTCCATCATTTCCCATCTATTTGCCTTGAAGTGATGGGACCGGATGCCAAGATCTCAGTTTTCTGAATGTTGAGTTTAAGCCAACTTTTTCACGCTCCTCTTTCACTTTCATCAAGAGGCTCTTTAGTTTTTCTTGGCTTTCTGCCATAAGGGTGGTGTCATTTGCATATCTGAGGTTATTGATATTTCTCCCAGCAATCTTGATTCCAGCTTGTGCTTCATCCAGCCTGGCATTTTGCATGATGTACTCTGCATATAAGTTAAATAAGCAGGGTGACAATATACATCCTTGATGTACTTCTTTCCCGATTTAAAACCAGTCTGTTGTTCCATGTCCAGTTCTAACTGTTGCTTCCTGACCTGCATAAAGATTTCTCAAGAGGCAGGTCAGGTGGTCTGGTATTCCCATCTCTTGAAGAATTTTCCACAGTTTGTTGTGATCTACACAGTCAAAAGCTTTGGCGTAGTCTATAAAGCAGAAGTAGATGTTTTTCTGAAACTCTCTTGCTTTTTTGATGATTCAACAGATGTTGGCAATTTAATCTCTGATTCCTCTGCCTTTTCTAAATCTAGCTTGAACATCTGGAAGTTCATGGTTCACGTACTGTTGAAGCCTGGCTTGGAGAATTTTGAGCATTACTTTGCTAGCATGAGAGATGAGTACAATTGTGAAGTAGTCTGAACATTCTTTGGCATTGCCCTTCTTTGGGATTCGAATGAAAACTTACCTTTTCCAATCCTGTGACCGCTGTTGAGTTTTCCAAATTTGCTGGCATATTGAGTGCAGCACTTCCACAGGATCTTCTTTTAGGATCTGAAATAGCTCAACTGGAATTCCATTACCTCCACTAGCTTTGTTTGTAGTGATGCTTCCTAAGGCCCGCTTGACTTTGCATTCCAGGATGTCTGACTCTAGATGAGTAATCCCATCATCATGGTTATCTGGGTCATGAAGATCCTTTTCATATAGTTCTGTGTGTTTTTGCCACCTCTTCTTAATATCTTCTGCTTCTGTTAGGTCCATTCCATTTATGTCCTTTATTGTGCTCATCTTTGCATGAAATGTTCCCTGAGTATCTCTGACTTTCTTGAAGAGATGTCTAGTCTTTCCCATTCTATTTTTTCCCTCAATTTCTTTGCATTGATGACTGAGGAAGGTGTTCTTATCTCTCCTTTCTATTCTTTGGAACTCTTCATTCAAATGGGTATATCTTTCCTTTTCTCCTTTGCCTTTAGCTTCTCTTCTTTTCTTAGCTATTTGTAAGGACTGCTCCGACAACCATTTTGCCTTTTTGCATTTCTTTTTCTTGGAGATGATTTTGATCCCTGTCTCCTGTACAATGTCATGAAGCTCTGTCCATAGTTCTTCAGGCACTCTGTCTATGAGATCTAATCCCTTGAATCTACTTGTCACTTCCACACTATAATTGTAAGGGATTTGATTTAGGTAATAGATTAATGGTCTAGGGGTTTTCCCTACTTTCTCCAATTTAAGTTTGAATTTTGCAATAAGGAGTTCATGATCTGAGCCACAGTCAGCTCCTGATCTTGTTTTTGCTGACTGTGTAGAGCTTCTCCATCTTTGGCTGCCGAGAATGTAATCAATCTGATTTCGGTATTGACCATCTGTTGATGTCCATGTGTAGAGTCTTCTCTTGTGTTGTTGGAAGAGGCTGTTTAGTATGACCAGTGTGTTCTCTTGGCAAAATCTGTTAGCTTTTGACCTGCTTCTTTTTGTTCTTCAAGGCCAAATTTGGCTGTTACTCCAGGTATCTCTTGACTTCTTACTTTCACATTCCAGTCCCCTATAACAAAAAGGACATCTTTTTTGGGTGTTAGTTCTAAAAGGTCATGTAGATCTTCATAGAACCATTCAACTTCAGCTTCTTCAGCATTACTGGTTGGGGTATAAACTTGGATTACTGTGTTATTTAATGGTTTGCCTTGGGAATGAACAGAGGTCATTCTGTCGTTTTTGAGATTGCATCCAAGTACTGTATTTCGGACTCTTTTGTTGACTATGATGTTTACTCCATTTCTTCTAAGGGATTCTTGCCCAAAGGAGTAGATATAATGGTCATCTGAGTTAAATTCACCCATTCCAGTCCATTTTAGCTCACTGATTCCTAAAATGTCAATGTTCACTCTTGCCATCTCCTGTTTGACCAGTTCTAATTTGCCTTGATTCATAGACATAACATTCTAGGTTCCTATGCAATATTGCTCTTTATAACACTGGACTTTACTACCATCACCAGTGACATCCACAATTGGGTGTTGTTTTCCTTTGGTTCTGTCTCTTCATTCTTTCTGGTGTTATTTCTCCACTGATCTCCAGTAGGATTAGGCACCTACCACCCTAGGGAGTTCATCTTTCAGTGTCCTATCTTTTTGCCTTTTCATACTGTTCATGGGGTTCTCAAGGCAAGAATACTGAAGTGGTGGCCATTCCCTTCTCCAGTGGACCACGTTTTGTCAGACCTCTACATCGTGACCCATCCATCTTCGGTGGCCCTACACGGCACGGCTCATAGTTTCATTGAGTTAGACAAGGCTGTGGTCCATGTGATCTGTTTGGTTAGTTTTCTGTGATTGTGGTTTTCATTCTGTCCTTACCTCTGATGGATAAGGATAAGAGGCTTATGGAAGTTTCCTGATGGGTGAGACTGACTAAGGGGGGAACTGGGTCTTGTTTTGATGGGCGGGGCCATGCTCAGTAAATCTTTAATCCAATTTTCTGTTGATGGGTGGGGCTGTGTTCCCTCCCTGTTGTTTGACCTGAGACCAAACTATGGTGGAGGTAATGAAGGTAATGGCAACCTCCTTCAAAAGGTCCTGTGCAGGCACTGCCGCAGTCAGTGCCTCTGACCCTGCAGCAGGCCACCGCTGACTCACACCTCCACCAGAGACTCCTGGACACTCATGAGCAAGTCTGGGTCAGTCTCTTGTGGGGTCACTGCTCCTTTCTTCTGGGTCCGGGTGCACACAAGGTTTTGTTTGTGCCCTCTAAGAGTCTGTTTCCCTAGTCCTGTGTTAGTTCTGGTGGCTCTATGGTGGGTTAATGGTGACCTCCTTCAAGAGGGCTTATGCCATACCCAAGTCTGCTGCACCCAGAGCCCCTGCCCCTGCAGCAGCCCATTGCTGACCTGTACCTCTGCAGGTGACACTCAAGCCCAGTTCTGGAAATAGCACTTGGAAGTCTGATAAAAATAGACTTTCAGTTGCCAACTGCAGAGATATTGGTTCAGTAGTCTTGGGAAAGGCAGGTCCATTTTAGAGTCACTGGTAGACTATACTGCTAAGAAGGCATAGTAACCATCCTTTAACCTGGGAGCTGCCTTTCCAAGTTCATTTGTATCAGGAAAAGTTATAGATGCTAATTAATTTGAAAAGTGAGGTTGCTGGATTGATCCACTTTAGTTATTCTGTTTTAAGTGTGGTTGTATTTCTTCAAAATGGTCCCATATCATCTGCATTTATTTTAGTGTAAAAGAAGTGTTATTCTTTATTTTCTCTTGTAATTTTTTTTGTAGCTGCAATCTCTGCTGATAAGTCGCTAAACATGCCTTTATAGCTGATTGTTTTGTGAAGTTATCTGTGTGCATACAGCTAAATCAACCTTGTAAACAAAGTTCCCAAATCAATAAGCCCAAAGATCATCTGGGCAGACTCTTTCTTCATTGTGGCCAGAACATCCCCACCTTTGAGTCTTTGTTCATTTCTTTGGCAGGTGATGCCCTCTTCACCCTGTCAAATCCTGTAAATGCTTAAATGGTTATTGCAAATGTCACATCCTCCTAAAGCATTTCCTGATTTGCTTCTTCCACTTCCTTCTTGTTGCAGAGTCAAATGATTGTCATCATCTTTGAGCCCACAGAACTCACAATTACAATTCTTTACTGGGACATATTTTTCCTTCCTTGTTAAAATCTTCCATGTTTATTACTTTATTAAATTACTAAAAATGCTTATTGTAATACTTCAGTACTACAGAGGTACACACAGTCAAGAATGAAGCCTCATATTAACAGATACACACTACTATATGTAAAATAGAGAAATAATAGCGATCTACTGTACAATGGGAATTATGCTCAATAATTAAAAAATCTGAAATTGTACATTATATATTTTATATATTATATAATATACATTATAGATATATAACTGAATCACTTTGCTATACATTAGACTCTAACACAGCATTGTAAATCAACTATTCTTCAATTAAAAAATATTGAAATATAAGCCAGTGATCCCACTCCAGGGCATATACCTGGTGAAAACCTTAATTCAAAAAGATACATGTACCTCAATGTTCATTGCAGCACTATTTACAATAGCCAGGACATGGAAGTAACATAAATCTTTATCTACAGATGAATGGATAAATAAGATGTGGTAAATATATACAATGGAATATTACTCTGCCATAAAAAGAACAATATAACGCCAATTGTAGCAACATGGATGGACCTAGAGATTGTCATACTGAGTGAAGTAAGTCAGACACAGAAAGACAAATATATGATATCACTTATATGTGACACCTAAAAAGAGTACAAATGAACTTATTTTCAAGATAGAAGTAGAGTCACTGATATAGAAAGCAAACTTATAGTTACCAGGAGGAAAATGGTGGGGCAGAAGGATAAATTGGGATTGACATGTACACACTACTATTTGTAATAAAATAGGGGCTTCCTCTGTGGCTCAGTCAGTAAAGAATCTGCCTGCAATTCAGGAGACTCATGAGACTCAGGTTCAATTCCAGGGTTGGGAAGATCCGCTGGAAGAGGGCATGGCAACCCACTCCAATGTTCTTGCTTGGAGACTCCCATGAACAGAGGAGCCTGGTGGGCTATAGTCTATAGGATTGCAGAGTTGGACATAACTGATGTGACTAAGCACACATATATAAAATAGATAATTAAGGAGAACCTACTGTATAGCACAGGGAATTCTGCTCAATATTCTGTAATGGCCTATACGGGGAAAGAATCTTAAAGAAAAGAATGGATCTATGTATATGAATGGGCTGCCCTGGTAGCTCAGATGGTAAAGCATCTGCCTGCAGTATGGGAGACTTGAGTTCGATCCCTGGGTAGGGGAGATCTCCTGGAGAAGGGAATAGCAACCCATGCCAGTTTTCTTGACTGGAGAATTCCATGGACAGAGGAGCTTGGCGAGCTACAGTCTATGGGGTTGCAAAGAGTTGGACATGACAGAGTGACTCACACAGACACACACGTATATTGTATAACTGATTCACTTTGCTGTATACCTGAAGTGAATACAACATTGTAAATCAACTAAAGTTGAATAAAAATGTTTCAAAAAAATCTAAAAAAGAGTGAAGCCTCAGTCTTCTGCACCTGTCCCACGCCTTACTAGAGACCTTTGAAATATATTTGTAACATGCATCTCTCTACATACTCAGCCCTTCCTTCAAAACACAAATTTACTGCACTTTTTCTGAAAGGTTTAATCTATATGAAAGTTGGCTTCTGTATGCTGCTCTAGCACATTTCAGTAGAATTCCAAAGAACGTTCGGTCTGTCCTTTAATTTGACTGTAAACGATGCTGTGCCCCCATAGGTGCATTCATGAGTGGGTTTCCTAGCCTCTCCATCTCGTCCTGATCCCTTTGAAGGCACAAGGCATTCTTTCTCGGCTCTCCCACCGCCCCACCTGCACGTTCTCATAGATGGAGGTGACACTGCCACCTGGACTAGCCTTCATCCTCTCTTCCTGCCTGCTCAGTCCTTTGCCTCATTATCCACCTCACTCAGGGGTGAGCAAACCTTTCTGTCGAAGGACCAGAGAGAAAATACGTTAGGCTTTGAGGGTCATACAGACCTGGTGGAACTCTGCAATGGGAAAGCAGCCATATGCAGTATGTGGGATCTTAGTTCCCTGACCAGGGATCAAACCAATGCCCCTGTATTGGAAGTGCAGAGTCTTAACCATTGGACAGCCAAGGAAGTCCCTCTCTGTCTTTCTTGAAAGCAGATGTGGAATTTGTAATTGACACCATGTCTTTTTTCTATTATTAATGTCCGAGTTTTAGGGACCCCAGGGTAATATACACTGGTCATATACATCGCAGCAGGGAGCAGAATGGTCAGAGAGAAACTTCTTCCAAATAGCTCAAACATGTCTTTGACTCTGGAACCTAAGTTCACATATTGAGCTCTTCAATTTACAAATTTTTCCCTTGTCAAAAAGGGAAAATGTCTAACAAACCTAAAGTATACTCAGTAGCCATATTATAGTTCTCATAAATCATTTATAGGAGGCAAAGTAAACGTGTCTGTCTCTTTGTATTTTAGTTCCTGGGCAGAGAACTCTATTTCAGCTGGCCTCACGTCAGCATGGCTGTTTTCCTCAAACACTCAAGTGCCTCCTGCTCATGTGATCTTTTATTTTATATTTTTGAAATGAATATCTGATTCTCTGTCCTCCACAGCTACATATGTGGTCTACAGGGATGTTTTCAAAATGTGCTTTGCCATCACTGGCGGTGTGATGACCTGTAGCTTATAAGCCAGAGAATAAACGCACTCTGTATTTACCTAGAAAGAGCCTTTCAAGGGTACATTTTCATGGAATCATGGGCCCATTTTCAAAGATCAGTTTCAGTTTCCCTGACACAATATCATATAGTCAATAGCAGGAGTTGGCAGACTCCAGCAATGCTTGCTTTTGTATGGTTCATGAGCTAAGGATGGTTTTTAACATTTTAAAATTATTTTAAAACTCAAAAGAAGAATAATATTTACTGATCTGTGAAAATTGTATAAAATTCACATTGCAGAGTATCAGATCACAGCCATACCTATTTGTTCTGTATTATACACTGTTGCTTTTGCCTATATCGGCAGAGCCAAATCCTTGGGCAGATGGCTGTCATTTGACCTGTAAAGTCCTTCACTGCAAGTTTGTTGAACCATGGTTTAGAGCGTGGGCTTTGGATCGGCTTTCTTCGTTTGAATTCTGGCTCTGCCTCGTACAGTGTGAAACCTACAAGTGATTTTTTTTTCCTATAACATATTTTCTTGTCTATAAAATGCCATCGACTTCATTGTTTTCTTGTGAGAATTAAATGGACTTCTCCAAATTCTCCACTCCCTCTATTTAATAAACAAACAAACAAATAAATATTTAAATTTAAACCTCCACTTCCTCTAGATATCACTGTTACAATTGGAAGGATTCTGCTCTTTCCTGATGAAGGCCCACGTATTCAAATTAGAGACTGCAAGGTTGTGGAATTAACTGGTATTAATATTTGGATTCAGCAAATAGCAGTATCAATCTTTTGGGTTTGCTTTTCCATCGGTTCATCTGTAAGATGATAAGAAGCACTTTAAAAAAATATTTAAATTTATTTATTTTTATTTGGAAGATAATTGCTTTACAATATTGTGTTGATTTCTGCCATATATCAGCATGAATCAGCCATAGGTAAATGTATATACCACTCAGAAAAGCCATGGATTTTCTTCCATGTCTGGAGGTGGAAATTTCATGTTTGAACATGTGTTTTGTAGCTTTAATTCATCCTGTGTTCAGAATCAACCTTGTAGGCCTGTGGTCTTGGTGTTCATCCCCTGGGGCAGTGACTTCCCAGTTCCTCAGGTGTCACCAGCTGTAGGTGTGGTGTCTGGGTGACCCTAGGCACTGGTTTGGTCAGATTCATGAGCGTTTGTCTGAGCTGATTCCCAGGCCTCCCCCCTCACAGATGGGAGTCTCACTTCCTTCTCCCCATCTCAGTGTGATGATCACACTTCTTTCACCACGCTCTTTGGTGCTAGGTTATCAGTTGTGGTTGTTTGCTTGAACACAACAGAAATTCAGTCTGATAAAGAAAGAAGCACTTGGAAGAATCCTGGCTGGCAAATTAAATTGTGGAGGAAGTGAAGAGCTGCCCCACCAGGCCTCAAGAAGGAGCCATGAAGCTGTGTGGATTATGTGGATTTGAGAACACAGAACTCTTTTTAAGATGCTACTGTTAGGTGACTCACCTCCATCACTGTCTCCTGTATGATTTGGCATAAGATTCAAGGATCTGGGAATGTGAATCAATGAGTCACACACGTGGTCAGGAGGGAGGGAGTTGTCATTGCAATCCCTCCAGAGTCACATTGACTGACTTCTGCCTTTAATGTTTTTGGTGGTGATGGTGAATGGGGTGGGTGGGTGGAGGGACATATTACTTAAATTTTCTCTAAACCTTGGTTCCCAAAACTATAAAATCCTGATAATTATACTTCTTTTGTTCTGTTGTAAATATTAACAAAATAATATGTAGAAAATTATCTATACCATGCTTGGCACACGGTGAGCACACCATGACTGGTGATGATTATCCTAATTATTACTCTCTACATCAATTCCCTTTATGCAACAATGTTTTCCTCATCAAAAGCTGTGCTCTCAGAACCCATGACGCATAATCTAGAGCTCCTATTTCCAGTCATAAGCCACAGTAGAAATTGCACTCAAGGGTAAAAGGATTAGATCCATGAAATAATTTATTACTCTTTAAAACAAAATGTTTGGGCCAGTGACAAGGCTGTCTGTAGACCATGTCAGTAGCTGTTTTCTGACCTACTTCTGTTAGATTGAAATCTCTCTTAGGATGAAGGCTGGGTCTTACTCAATTTTTTAAAGTTTAATTTAATTGATAATTACTGAGCATCTACCATAGGCAAAGCCCAATGGGGGTGGAGAGAGAGGAGTATTAAAGGAATTCTGTAAGAGTGAAGATATTGTCCCCTTTTTTACAAAACAATTTCAATGTGAGAGGAGGAAAGTTAACCTAAAGCAACTGGAAGGCAGCTGAATTGGGGGTTTACTGGACTGCAGAGACTGGTTAAAGATTTCAGTAATGTCTGTGGTTCTATCTGAATACAGTATTATTGAGAAGATACTACTGTACTCTGTCGACATAAATCAGCTTAAGTATTTTTTACTAATGTCACTAGCCAAATTGTGGGTGAACAAAGGATACCTGATTAGCTGTCTATCCATGCATTTTATAAGACTGAGATTTCACTTGTCTAAGGAGTCATTACTAAGACTTCATCCAGTAAATCACTTTACCAACTTTTCTTTTTTTTGGCAGCATGAAAGATCTTAGCTCTGTGTGTGTGTGTGTGTGTGTGTGTGTGAGAGAGAGAGAGTATTAGTAGCTCAGTCGTGTCTGATTCTTTATAACCCCATGAACTGTAGTACACCAGGCTCTTCTGTCCATGGGATCAAACCAGTGCCCCTTGCACTGGAGCACAGAGTCTTAATCACTGCACCTTCAGGGAAGTTCATGATCACTTTCAGTTCTGTTCAGTTCAGTTCAGTTGCTCAGTAGTGTCCTACTCTTTGCAACCCCATGGACTGCACCACAACAGGCTTCCCTGTCCATTACCAACTCCCAGAGCTTATTCAAACTCATCTCCATCTAGTCATTGATGCCATCCAGCCATCTCATCCTCTGCTGTCCCCTTCTCCTCCCGCCTTCAATCTTTCCCAGGATCAGGGTCTTTTCCAATGAGTCAGTTCTTTGCATCAGATGGCCAAAAATTGGAGTTTCAGCTTCAGCATCAGTCCTTCCAATGAATATTTGGACTGATTTCCTTCAAGATTGACTGGTATGATATCCTTGCAGTCCAAGGGACTCTCAAGAGTCTTCTCCAACACCACAGTTCAACAGCATCAGTTCTTTGGCACTCAGCTTTATTTATAGTCCAACTCTCACATCCATAAACGACTACTGGAAAAACCAAGGTTTTGACAAGACGGACCTTTGTCGGCAAAGTAATGTCTCTGCTTTTAAATATGCTGTCTAGGGTGGTCATAGTTTTTCTTCCAATGAGCAAGCGTCTTTTAATTTCATGGCTGCAGTCACCATCTGCAGTGATTTTGGAGCCAAAAAAAATAAAGTCAGCCACTGTTTACATTGTTTACCCACCTATTTGCCATAAAATGATTGGACCAGTTGCCATGATCTGAGTTTTCTAAATGCTGAGTTTTAAGCCAACTTTTTCACTCACCTCTTCCACTTTCATCAAGAAGCTCTTTAGTTTTTCTTTGCTTTCTGCCATAAGTGTGGTGTCATCTGCATATCTGAGGTTATTGATGTTTCTCCTGGCAATCTTGATTACAGCTTGTGCTTTATCCAGCCCTGCATTTTGCATGATGTACTCTGCATATAAGTTAAATAAGCAAGGTGACAATATACAGCCTTGACGTACTCCTTTCTAACTGTTGCTTCTTGATGTGCATACAGATTTCTCAGGAGGCAGGCCAGGTGCTCTGGTATTCCCATCTCTTGAAGAATTTTCCACAGTTTGTTGTGATCTACACAGTCAAAGGCTTTGGCATAGTCAATAAAACAGAAGTAGATGTTTTTCTGAAACTCTCTTGCTTTTTCAATGATCCAGAGGATGTTGGCAATTTGATCTCTGATTCCTCTGCCTTTTCTAAATCTAGCTTGAACATCTGGAAGCTCATGGTTCACTTACTGTTGAAGTCTGGCTTGGAGAATTTTGAACATTCTTTGCTCGTGTCTGAGATGAGGGCAATTGTGCAGTAAATTGAACATTCTTTGGCATTGCCTTTCTTTGGGATTGGAATGAAAACTCACCTTTGCAGTCCTGTGGTCACTGCTGAGTTTTCCAAATTTGCTGGCATATTGAATGCAGCACTATAACAGCATCATCTTTTAGGGTTTGAAATAGCTCAACTGGAATTCCATCACCTCCACTAGCTTTGTAGTGATGCTTCCTAAGGCCCACTTGACTTCACATTCCAGGATGTCTGACTCTAGGTGAGTGATCACACCATCATGTTTATCTGGATCATGAAGATCTTTTTTGTATAGTTCTGTGTATTCTTGCCACCTCTTCTTAATATCTTCTGCTTCTGTTAGGTGCATACCATTTCTGTCCTTTATCGAGCCCATCTTTGCATGAAATGTTCTAATTTTCTTGAAGAGATCTCTAGTCTTTCCCATTCTATTATTTTCTTCTATTTCTTTTCCTTGATCGCTGAGGAAGGTGTTCTTATCTCTCCTCGCTATTCTTTGGAATTCTGCAATTCAAATGGTTATATCTTTGCTTTTCTCTTTTGCTTTTAGCTTCTCTTCTTAGCTATTTGTAAGGCCTCCTCTGACAACCATTTTGCCTTTTTGCATTTCTTTTTCTTGGGGATGGCCTTGATCCCTGCCTCCTCTACAATGTCACGAACCTCTGTCCATAGTTCTTCAGGCACTTTGTCTATGAGATCTAATCCCTTGAATCTATTTGTCCTTTCCACAGTATAATTGTAAGGGATTTGATTTAGGTCATAGGTGAATGGTCTAGTGGTTTTCCCTACTTTCTCCAATTTAAGTCTGATTTTTGCAATAAGAAGTTCATGATCTGAGCCACAGTCAGCTCCCATCTTGTTTTTGCTGAATGTGTAGAGCTTCTCCATCTTTGGCTGCCAAGAATGTAATCAATCTGATTTCGGTATTGACCATCTGGTGATGTCCATGTGTAGAGTCTTCTCTTGTGTTGTTGGAAGAGGGTGTTTGCTATGACCAGTGTGTTCTCTTGGCAAAATCTATTAGCTTTTGACCTGTTTCATTTTGTACTCTAAGGCCAGATTTGCCTGTTACTCCAGGTATCTCTTGACTTCCTACTTTTGCATTCTAGTCCCTTATAATGAAAAGGACATCTTTTTTTGGTGTTAGTTCTAGAAGATCTTGTAGGTCTTCATAGAACCGTTCAACTTCAGCTTCTTCAGCATTACTGGTTGGGGTATAGACTTGGATTATTGTATTATTGAATGGTTTGCCTTGGGAATAAACAGAGATCATCCTGCCATTTTTGAGATTGCATTCAAGTACTGCATTTTGGACTCTTTTGTTGGCTATCATGGCTACTCCATTTCTTCCAAGGGATTCTTTCCCACAGTAGCAGTTATAATGGTCATCCGAGTTACATTCACCCATTCCAGTGCACTTTAGTTCACTGATTCCTAAAATGTCAGTGTTAACTCTTTTCATCTCCTGTTTGACCACTTCTAATTTGCCTTGATTCATGGACATAACATTCCAGGTTCCTATGCAATATTGCTCTTTATAGCATTGGACTTTACTTCCATCACCAGTCACATCCACAACTGGGTGTTGTTTTTGCTTTGGCTCCGTCTCTTCATTCTTTCTGGAGTTATTTCTCCACTGGTCTCCTGTAACGTATTGGGCACCTACTGACCTGGAGAGTTCCTTTTTCAGTGTCCCCTCTTTTTGCTTTTGCATGCTGTTCATGCATCACTTTAGAGAATAGGAATAAGTTAAGAGGTAAACACACATATGGGAGAGATTCCTATCTAGTCTTTTCCCTCATGTTTGTTCCCAAGCATACTGGATCTGAAAATGTAAAATATGAGAGCATTTGGTTTATCTTTGTATTCTAAAAAGTAAGTGTGTTTTGCATAAGTCTAGAATTTCCCAACAATTTTACATGGTTTAGATTAAATTAGGGCTTCCCTGGTCACTCAGACATTTATGAATCTGCCTGCAAGGCAGGAGACCCAGGTTTGATTCCTGAGTCTATAAGATCTCCCTGGAGAAGGGAATGGCTACGTACTCCAGTATTCTTTTTTTTTTTTGCCAATTTATTCATTTTTTTAATTGAAGGATAATTACTTTACAGAATTTTGTGGGTTTCTGTCAAACAGTAATAAGAATCAGCCATAGGTACACACATGTCCCTTCCCTCCTAAACCTCCCTCCCCTCTTCCTCCCCATTCCACCTTCTTGATTGTCACAGAGCCCCTGTTGGAGTTTCCTGAGTCATACAGCAAATTCCTGTTGGCTATCTATTTTACGTATGGTATTTTACATTCTATGTTGCTCTCTCCATACATCTCACCCTCTCCCTGCTCCCCTCCCCTATGTCCATAGGTTTGTTCTCTATGTCTGCTTCTCCATTGCTATCCTGAAAATAAATTCATCAGTACCATCTTTTTAGATTCCATATATATGCATCAGCATATGATAGAATTCCTTGGACAGAGGAGTCTGGTGAGCTACAGTTCATGGGGTCACAAAGAGTTGGACATGACTGAGTGACTAACACTTTTAGATTAAATTTATTCATTCCTTCTTATGTTCAATTTTTTTTTTAAACTTCTGGGGAATTCTGAAAACCTCCCTTTTTTGACATCAGCTAAAATACCATTTGAAAAATAATAAAAAAATTTTTTTTACTAATGAAATGATTATGGCTATTTATAGTAATTTTTTGAGAGACTTCATGTACTTTAGTATAAAATAATACTAGATCCCATTTTTTGAGCATCTTATAAAAGATATTTTGGTTATTGCTGTATAACAAACTGTACCAAAATTTACTACTTTAAAATAACCATTTTGTTTTATTTATGGTTTTGTGGGTCGGGACTCTGGGAAAATCTTGGCTAAGTATTTTGTCTCTGTTCCATATGGTGTTAGATGGGGCAGCTGAGGCTATGGGTCCCACTTCCAAGATGGCTTGTTCACTCACATATCTGAGACTTCAAGTACTCCTCGAGTTATCTCTCCCCATATGGCATTTCAACCTTCAGAGCCGCTCCACGTGACTTGGGCTTTCATAGCATGGTGGTTTCACAGTATTGTACTTCTTTCAGAGTAGCTGACTTCTACAAGGCAGAAGCCAATATTACCAGGCCACTTAAGCACTATCACCAGACTGGTACAGCAACCTTTTTTCCATATATTCTTGGTCAAAGCAGATCCAAGTTCTGCCCAGACTCAAGGGAGTGGAAAAACACACTCCACCTCTTAATAGAGAAGGACAAAGTCACACTGCAGAAGAGTACATGAGATGGGAGTCATCTTTGGAAAATATGATTAGCCACACTAGAATGTATTTAAAATCTTTTCCATGAATTGCATTCATTTGAGCCTTTCAATAACCCCATTATGAAGTAGTGACTATTACCATTGCCATTTTTCAGATGACCAAACTGAGTCCCATGCTGCTAAATGACCAGCCCAAACACTGCAGACCTAGAGAGTTGTATATCTTATTTTAACAATGAGGAATCTGATTGGTAGGCATATACTCTTTACCACTATGTTTTCTTGCCTACCACACAAAAAGCATGAATCTGGGCCCATACATAATCTTGTACAAACAAGAAGATTTAGCAGTTGTTTTAAATCCTCTTCTTTGTACATAGACAAAAAGTGTGCACAGAGAGTACTGTAATATATATCATTGTAAATGCATCTTTGACCCATTTTATGTACCTGAGTTCAAAATGACTTGTTGGTTCAAAAGACTAGTATATTCATAAATCTGATAAATTCTGACAAATACTATCTTGTAGACTCTGGTCAATGTATAATCCTCCATCAATGTATGAGAGGTCTGTTTTCCATCTCTTTGCCAACAATGTGATTTGAAGCTCTTTGATCTTTGCCAAATAAGCCAGTGAAATATGGTATATCACAGTAATTTAATTAGCATGTCTCCTATTACCAGTGATGCTGATCACCCATTTCTTTTTCTGTGAACCATCTCTTCATATTGTTGCCAATATTTTTTATTGGAATATATATTTATCTTACTTCCAACACACTTCATACATTAAGAAAATTAGTATTTTTCTGCAAATATTTGCTAGCTCTTGCATGTGACTTTGTTTCTGGTGTTTTTGTTATGCAGAATTAAAAGTATATACAGATATAACCAAGTTTTATATATATATGTATACACACACATATATATACATATACATATATATATATTTATTTATCTTTTGAGTTTTTTGTCACAATTTAGAAAGCTTTTTCTCTACTGCAGAATTATGAAAATCATCTCTCATGTTCTATTTTAAAACTTTAGGAATCACTCAAAGCTTCCCAGTCTACCTGGCTGAGACAAACTTTTAAAATTAGGAGAAGGCACATAAGAACCTGGATTCTTGGTTTGGGAGATCTGCAGCTCTGACCTGCACTCCCACGTGGAGACACTGGGCTGCAGGTGAGTGGCAGCCCCACCCGTTTGGACTGGACCTGTCCTCCTGCTTTGCTACAGTCCCAGCCTTGCCCTTTCTGCTCACTGATGTTCCAAGCAATACCTCTTAGGCAATTGAGCTCCCTGCTCTTGAATTAGAGCTGTATGTGAGGTTAGAGGTAAAATGTCTCAGCTGTGAAAAAGTTGGGCTCATTCCAGAGCAGTCTTTTTTTTTTTTTTTTTGAGTTTCACATATCTCTCCATTTTAACTGTGTAATGTGGTGTTTCCAAGAGTGGGGTACACACCCATATCCTGGATGTAGGCAAGGCCATAATACAAATGCAGTACATCTTTTCAATGGACATCTTGGCACTGAAATTGGTGGTGATGATGATGGTATATAATTTGCTCGTGAATAATTTAAAATATGTCTGCTAAAAAGAGATATCAACTTATTCTGGAGTAAAAATTAATATTTTAGTGACTTTTTTAAGATTAAAAAAACCCTAGCTATGTCTTTGGGCCCCATTTATGTAGTTACTCATCTCTGATGTAAGGGTCACTTAGGTGTAAAAGTTTGATACCTTCAGGTGAGGAATTCTGCATGCATGCTCATTCACTTAGTCTTGTCTGACTCTCTGAGACTACATCGACTGTAGCTCGCCAGGCCTCTCTGTTCATGAACATTTTCAGGAAACAACACTGGAGCGGGTTGCCATTTCCTCTTCCAGGGGATCTTCCTGATACAGGTATCGAATCCATGTTTCTTGCTTTGGCGGGTGGATTCTTTACCATTGAGCCACATGGGAAGCCCCATGATAAGCCTAAATATAGATAAATTGCATTGCCAAGTCAAGCCTTCCCACACTTTATATAATCATCTCATTTCATATAGCTGATATTGGGCTGGTGCCTGATAATTGAGTTTTCAGGTAAAAAATGTTGCTTGCTTCAGAGAGTTATTGTGAATTAACATGTTATTAATAAAGACTACATATAGACTGAAAAGAAATATTATGTATGTGAAAAGGAGTAAAACAGAGAACCCAAGAGAGGGAAATTATACTCTCTCTGTAAATCTTTTCAGAATTTTATTCAAATAATAGAGAACAGATTTATTTCCACCAACATTTTTTAAATGCTTAGTGTGTGCCAGGATGGTGACTGCAGATGGTGACTGCAGCCATGAAATTAAAAGACACTTGCTCCTTTGAAGACAAGTTATGACCAACCTAGACAGCATATTAAAAAGCAGAGATATTACTTTGCCAACAAAGGTCCATCTGGTCAAAGCTATAATTTTTTCAGTAGTCATGTAGGGATGTGAGAGTTGGACTATAAAGAAAGCTGAGTGCTGAAGAATTGATGCTTTTGAACTGTGGTGTTGGAGAAGACTCTTGAGAGTCCCTTGGACTGCAAGGAGATCCAACCAGTCCATCCTAAAGGAGATCAGTCCTGGGTGTTCATTGGAAGGACTGATGTTGAAGCTGAAACTCCAATACTTTGGCCACCTGATGCGGAAAGCTGACACATTGGAAAAGACCCTGACGAGAGGAGAAGGGGACGACAGAGGATGAGATGGTTGGATGGTATTACCAACTCAATAGACATGAGTCTGGGTAAACTCCAGGAGTTGGTGATGGACAAGGGAAGCCTGGCGTGCTGCAGTCCGTGGGGTCACAAAGAGTCGGACACGACTGAGTGACTGAACTGAACTGTGTGCCAGGAATGACTAATTAAACAGAATAGAGTAGCTTTATTTACAGTATTTACAATCTGAGGGAAGAAAGAAGGATATTAGACAAAATCCCACTAACTGTCTCTTTCTCTTCTCTTCCTCTGGGTGCAGAACACCTAAAATGCTGGGTAAACTATATTTTAAAATAGAACATTTAAAAAGCCCAAATGAGCTGACAGTAAAGAAAATTAAAAAAAGACAAGAATTGATGAGAGAGCACTTTTCTCTCCTTGTGTGCTTCTGTCAGTGTATCCTTGTGTACAAACCTGGTTTTAATGGTATACAGCATGGAAGTCAAGAGACACAGCCTAGGGTACAGAGAGGGCAATAAGTCTGATTGGCAAGCTCTGTTTAAAAACAGGACCCTAATGGATGACACTCACAATGGGCAAACTAGAAAACCCATAACCCACATAGGAGACCTGAGTATCTTGGACTTTGATTTGAATGCTATTTTTAAAAAGAAAGAAAAGAAAAATCCCAAAACACTTCATCTGAGAATTTCTAACCCATAAGTTTGAGTTCACTTTAGTTTGGAGGCCATAATTCACTATACCTGACTAGTCTAAAAAAATTCTCAGACAAAACTTTAGTCTAAGTGGTCCTGGGTTGGTAAGTGCCTGCAAACAACTGGTGGGAGAAAACGAACGGGGTTTGTTTTTTTTTTTTGAGTAATATACTTTAAATAGTTTCAGAGAGTGTCCATAGATAAAGTCAAAGAAACATGAGTTCATAATAAAAATTTTAAAAATATATACAAGGAAATTGAATACCCTGAGAGAGTCAACAAAAAATACAAAGTAGAATCAGATTTGTAAGAACTGCATAATCATCAGGTATGGACTCTAAAATAATTTCATACATTAAATAAATAAAGAAAGATGTTGAAAAGATGATAAAAGTATAAGAAACTGTGAATACTGTAGATTTGTATAGGAAACCACATAAAATTTCCATAAATAAACAATACAATAATTAAAATAAAAACTGAGTATGTAAATAGCAAACTGAAAGCAACTAACAAGAAAATTAATGAACTGGAAGAGATATGAATAAGTTACCCAGAAAGTAGCATACAGAAATAAAAATTCAGAAAATATAAAACTTCTTACTTCAGTAAGAAGTTAGGAGACGTGGAAGTTAGAGTAAGAAAGCCCAAGTGTCTAACTGAAAACTCAGAAAGATAAATGAGAGAAAACTGGGGAGAGAGAACAGCCAAAGAGATAATAGCTGAGCAGTTTCCTCAATTGATGAATAACTACAGTCCTTAGGTTAAGGATGCTCAAGGAATCTCAACTGAATTAAAATAAAAACCATCTGAAAACATCCTAGTGAAACTGCAGAGCACCAAAGACAAAGTGATGATCTTGAAGCAATCAGTAAAAGAAAAAGCAACTAGAGAGAAAAGAAAGATTATCTATAAAGTTGTGTTAACTAAACTGACAGCTAACTTCTCAAAAGCAGTATCAGACCCCAAGAGAAAATATAACAATATTCTTCAATGTATGAAAAAGAAAATAATTGTTGATATAAATGATTAAATGTAAAATTGAATATTCAGGGAAATTATTTTTATTTTTTATTTTTTATAAATTTATTTATTTTAGTTGGGGGCTAATTACTTTTCAATATTGTAATAGTTTTTGCCATACATTGACATGAAATTAAAATTAAGTTAAATGAAGACATTTCAGCACAAAACAAAGAAGCAAAAAAACCCCCCAAAACCAAAAACAAATCCTGAGTTTACTACCAATAATTTTTCATTAATAAAAATCTAAAGACTATATTTCAGAAAGAAGAAAATGAACCCGGAAGAGCACCTGAGACACAAGGAGGAGTGGTAAATAAATAATATGATGTACTTCTGGGTAAATAAAAACACTGACTACATAGAGCAGTTAAAAATCTAATTTATGGGCATATAAAACTTCCAACAACACAAGAGAAGATTGTACACATGGACATCACCAGATGGTCAATACTGAAAACAGATTGATTATATTTTTTGCAGCCAAAGATGGAGAAGATCTATACAGTCAGCAAGAAACAAGACCAGGAGCTGACTGTGGCTCAGATCATGAACTTCTTATTGCCAAATTCAGACTTAAATTGAAGAAAGTAGGGAAAACCTCTCGACCATTCAGGTATGACCTAAATCAAATCCCTTACGATTATACAGTGGAAGTGACAAATAGATTTAAGGACTAGATCTGATAGAGTGCCTGATGAACTATGGATGGAGGTTCGTGACATTGTACAGGAGGGAGTGATCAAGACCATCCCCAAGAAAAAGAAATACAAAAAAGCAAAATGGCTGTCTGAGGAGGCCTTACAAATAGATGTGAAAAGGAGAGAAATGAAAAGCGAAAGAGAAAAAGAAAGATACACCTATTTGAATGCAGAGTTCCAAAGAACAGCAAGGAGAGATAAGAAAGCCTTCCTCAGCGATCAGTGCAAAAAAATAGAGGAAAACAATAGAATAGGAAAGACTAGAGATCTCTTCAAGAAAATTAGAGATACCAAGGGAACATTTCATGCAAAGATGGGCTCAATAAAGGACAGAAATGGTATGGACCTAACAGAAGCAGAAGATATTGAGACCAGGTGGCAAGAATACACAGAAGAGCTATACAAAAAAGATCTTCACCACCCAGACAATCATGATGGTGTGATCACTCACCTAGAGCCAGACATCCTGGAATGTGAAGTCAAGTGGCCTTAGGAAGCATCACTACGAACAAAGCTAGTGGAGGTGATGGAATTCCAGTTGAGCTATTTCAATTTGTGAAAGATGATGCTGTGAAAGTGCTGCACTCAATATGCCAGCAAATTTGGAAAACTCAGCAGTGGCCACAGGACTGGAAAAGGTCAGTTTGCATTCCAATCCCAAAGAAAGACAATGCCAAAGAATGCTCAAACTACCGCACAATTGCATTCACCTCACACACTAGCAAAGTAATGCTCAAAATTCTCCAAGCCAGGCTTCAACAATACATGAACGATGAACTTCCAGATGTTCAAAGTGGATTTAGAAAAGGCAAAGGAATCAGAGATCAAATTGCCAACATCCGTTGGATCATCGAAAAAGCAAGAGAGTTCCAGAAAAGCATCTACTTCTGCTTTATTGACTATGCCAAAGACTTTGACTGTGTGGATCACAATAAACAGTGGAAAATTCTTCAAGAGATGGAAATACCAGACCATCTGACCTGCCTCTTGAGAAATCTGTATGCAGGTCAGGAAACAACAGTTAGAACTGGACATGGAACAACAGACTGGTTCCAAATAGGAAAAGGAGTATGTCAAGGCTGTCTGTTGTCACTCTGCTTATTTAATGCAGAGTACATCATGAGAAACGCTGGGCTGGAAGAAGCACAAGCTGGAATCAAGATTGCCAGGAGAAATATCAATAACCTCAGATATGCAGATGACACCACCCTTATGGCAGAAAGTGAAGAAGAACTAAAGAGTCTCTTGATGAAAGTGAAAGAGGAGAGTGAAAAAGTTGGCTTAAAGCTCAGCATTCAGAAAACTAAGATCACGGCATCTGGTCCCATCACTTCATGGCAAATAGATGGGGAAACAGTAGAAACAGTGGCTGATTTTATTTTGGGGGGCTCCAAAATCACTGCAGATGGTGACTGCCGCTATGAAATTAAGAAATGCTTACTCCTTGGAAGGAAGGTTATGACCAACCTAGACAGCGTATTAAAAAGCAGAGACATTACTTTGCCAACAAAGGTCTGTCTAGTCAAGCCTATGGTTTTTCCAGTAGTCATGTATGGATGTGAGAGTTGGACTATAAAGAAAGCTGAGTGCTGAAGAATTGATGCTTTTAAACTGTGGTGTTGAGAAGACTCTTGATAGTCCCTTGGGCTGCAAGGAGATCCAACCAGTCCATCCTAAAGGAGATCAGTCCTGAGTGTTCATTGGAAGGACTGATACTGAAGCTGAAACTCCAATACTTTGGCCACCTGATGTGAAGAACTGACTCATTTGAAAAGACCCTGATGCTGGGAAAGATTGAAGGCAGGAGGAGAAGGGGACGACAAAGAATGAGATGGTTGGGTAGCATCACCGACTCAATGGACATGAGTTTGTGTAAACTCCGGGAGTTGGTAATGGACAGCGATGCCTGGTGTGCTGCAGTCCATGGGGTCGCAAAGAGTCAGACATGACTGAGTGATTGAACTGAACCGAAAATCAGTATAGGAATAAAATCCTCAAATACATAGCGTGCAAGTCAGAAGGCATGGTCAATATTTAAGTGCTCTAAGCTTCGTGTTTTTCAAAATGAATATAAAAGTAGTGATTAACCTTTCTTTTTTAAAATTAAATATGTTAACTATGCGTATTGATCTTTTCTAGGATGCAATTGGAGAAGGCAATGGCAACCCACTCCAGTTTTCTTGCCTGGAGAATCCCAGGGATGGGGGAGCCTGGTAGGCTCCCATCTCTGGTGTACCACAGAGTCGGACATGACTGAAGCGACTTAGCAGCAGCAGCAGCAGGATACAGGTAACAAAATAGGTGAACAAAAAGTTTTTAAATCAGAAGAGGAAAAATGCAAAATGAAGGGAGAAAAAACAACACTGCCGAGTGATAGAGAGGCCAGACAAGGTGCAAAAATTCAAAAGTTGGACAAGGAGAAAATACAAAACAAAGTGATAAAAATTAATCCAAATATACCATTAATCAAAACAAATATTGGCAGAATAAAATTCATCGTTAAAACACAAATAATGTCTGATTGGATGAAGAAATCAACAAATAAACTTCAGTGCCGAAAACCAAGATATACACAGCCCACATAAAAAGATACAGCAAATTAAAAGCAAGTAAATGAAGAAAATTATACCAGATAAATAAGGACTTAAGACAGCTAGAATAGCCAGATTGATATTAGACAAAATATATTGTAAGGCAAAAGACATTCCAGAAAATGTCTGGAGACCATCACATTGAAGAGCTTCAAAATTTGACGAAATTATAGTAATAGACAAACCAAGCATCATAGTGGGAGGTTTTCAGACTACACCCTCAGATATTTATAGACAAGGCAGATAAGCACTAAGTAAGTGTATAGATTAACCAGATCTAATGAACATATATGAAACACTTCCTCCAACCAGAAGATTTATGAAAACTAACCTTGTTCTTAGATATCAGGTAATTCTCAACAAAAATTGAGAGTGAATGTCATTTACAGCCCATTATGTAAAGAATACAATTAAGTTAGAAATTGATGACAAAAGTATAATTTTGAGAAACAGTATAGGTTAAGAATTTAGAAATATACTTCTAAATCTCCCGGTAATCCAATAAGAAACCAAAATTGAAGTTAGAAAATATGTAAAATGACATTTAATGACGTTGCTTTTTATGAAAATTTGTAG
The DNA here is from genome assembly GCF_054371585.1 of Giraffa tippelskirchi. Classification (NCBI taxonomy): domain Eukaryota; kingdom Metazoa; phylum Chordata; class Mammalia; order Artiodactyla; family Giraffidae; genus Giraffa; species Giraffa tippelskirchi. The sequence continues at coordinate 196,208,975 of NC_137275.1, forward strand.
ACAGTTGATATTCAACTCCAGTTGATGGTGCCATATGGAAAAAGGGATGCCAGAACTTCTATATTTTCAAAGGATTTTGGGAACTGGGGAGTTTTAATGGGAAATTTTCTATCTTTACAATGTTGTGTATGCTTTCCTGAACAACCCACTAAGACACTGGCAGGCCTGCAAGTCACCTGTAGGTTACCTGTAGGTTTACAGTTTCCAATGTGGGAAGTGGGAAATCATTGAAAGTTTATTGAACTGGAGAATGATATGATCATACTGATCTGAATCAAACCTCTCAAGGGCTAGTGAGATTGCACAAATATTTATAAATATATAGTTATTTAATCTAAACTATACATACATTAAACATTATATAAATATCAATATTAAACAGTACAGTAAATATTATATAAAATATATTTAAAATATATATTTGTGTACTGTGCTTAGCCACTCAGTTGTGTCTGATTCTTTGCAACCCCATACTGTAGCTCACCAGGCTCCTCTCTCCATGGGGATTCTCCAGGTAAGAATACTGGATTGGGTTGCCATGCCTCCTCCAGGGGATTTTCCCAACCCAGGGATCGAATCCAGGTATTCTGCATTGCAGGCAGATTCTTTACCATCTGAGCCACCAGGGAAGCCCAAGAATACTGGAGTGGGTAGCCAGCCCTTCTCTAGTGGATTTTCCCGACCCAGGAATTGAACACGTGTCTCCTGCATTGCAGGTGGATAATTTATCAGCTGAACTACCAGGGAAGCCTGTATAATTTTGACTCAATTCTTCACTGCTACAGTTGAGGTATGGAATTTATCAGTCGATTTTGGTACTTAATCACTTTCCTTTGGGTGCACAGATTCCTTGAAAGTTTTTGTAGCTCAGGAAAAGGAAGAAGGTCCTTGGTCCTAAGTCTCTAGGGATTGCTGTGGCCATTGATCTTTTGCTTTGATTTATCAGAGTTTGACACGTGTTAAGCACCTAATAAGTATTGCTTGCTGTGGTGGTTGTTACTTCTGAGCCCCAGTAGTAACAAAATTTAATATTACCAACATTGCACGGATGGTTTGAGGCTGTTCAACACTTAGGACAGAGGTGGTGACCAAAAGACTAGAATCCTTTTTGAATCTTGAATGAAATGAATCAAAAAAGATGGCCAAGGGACTAGAAAGGCTGCTTCAATATAGGAGCCCTAGATCAATAGTAGGGGAAGCAAAGAAGGGAAAAAAAGCAGAGTATGGGGAAGGCACACTAAGATGGGGTGTTAGTCTTCCCAAGCCTTCCTGTCTTTGAGATTTCAGTTTATAATGTCATCTCAGAAAGGACTTTCTGATAACCCAGTTATTTCTATCATGTAGCCTTATTCTAATGATTTAGAAAGACTTTGTAATAACTGACATTTTCTTGCTTATTGATTCTTTTCCTGTTGTTCTCTTTGCTTTTATTATGTCCTTTAAGAAAAGGACAGCCCATTAATGCCTCTGTTCTGGCAAGATAGGAAATGCTGGGCTGTGCTGTGCTTAGTCGCGTCGCCTCTTTGTGACCCCATGGACTGTAGCCAGCCAGGCTCCTCTGTCCATGGGGATTCTCCAGGCAAGAATACTGCAGTGGGTTGTCATTCCCTTCTCCAGGGGATCTTCCTGACCCAAGGATGGAATCCAGGTCTCTCGCATTGCAAACAGATTCCTTACCATCTGAGCCACCAAGGAAACCCAGGAAATGCTAGCAGGAGTGGATTAGCAGTTGCATTTACAATCCTCATCTCTTCTCTAAAATCATCTAAGCCTTGAAGCCCTGGCCCATAGTCCAAAATTCCTTTTGAAAAAGATTAAGATGGAGGGATTTTTCTAAAGTTCCCTATTTGGCTGAGGCCATTGTTTCCCTGGAGAACAGTGCTCATTTAAGAATGCAAAGTGACTTTTAGATAAAGTGAGGCAGTGCTGGGTGCAGACCAAACTCAATATAATTGGGACATGTGAAAATCCCTAAACCCTCTTTCCTTGGGGCTCAAACCAGAGAAGAATTGGTGACAGCCTCCCATTTCCCATTTGGTTTTATAGCTCAAACAAAGCTTTAACCCTTGTCAAAAAGCTTAAACTCAGAAACTTGGTGTTAAAATAGTTTGAATGGGAAAATAAGTTAAATGTCTTCATTTCACGATGGAACTAACCATTAATGTTATGAATAGTGCGTTCTACTGTTCATATAAACTTTGATTTCATGTACATTTAACCTTCCAAAGCACTTTTTCCTTTTTGTTTCATTTTATCTTTGCAATATTCTTATATGTAACTTATCTGCTCCATTTTAGAGGATATGAAAGCTGTGACCCAAAATGTTTACATACTTAGTCCAGTATGTGACATTTAGCTATTCATCAGAAGACCTGAATTTTAGTCTTGGCTTGGCTGCTATGTAATGCTCCTATCTCTATTTGTGCTATTGGGCTATTGGTCTCCAGTTTCTTAGGAAAAGTCCCCAAATCAGAGCAATTCAAATATGCATCCAGGGAAAAAGAGAAAATACTCTTGGATTATTACAAAAAGGCTACATGTTATAATTATCCACGTGTGTACTGATTATCACTGACACTACATGTAGTAATTAACAAATTATATTTTAAATATGGCATTAATCTTAGTTATAAGGAAGTAATAGTGATAACTTTTAATTGTATAGTACTTTCATCTTTGCAAAAAGCTTTAAAATCTATTGTTTCAGTTTTATCCTTACAAATGATGTCTTAAATTCTGATAATATTTTTAACAGATTCTAGAGTCTGGTGATTCTTAATAGTATTTGCAAATTATAGTAGAAAGCTCATGCTGTTTCCTAGGGTAAAAAGGAAGTCGAATTGCCCTAAAAAATACCTGGCAGCAAATTAAAAGTAGAGAAAGAAAAAAACCTACATGTTTAAACACTCAACTATCTAATTCCCTTGGGATTTCAGATTCTGTTCATAATAGTGAATGTTTTGGCATCAACTAAAACTGCAAGTTGTATTCATTATAGTATAGAGTGAAATGTCAGTGAGCGTTCTTGCTTTCACTTGTTGCTGGGATTAAGACCACACTAGTAATTAGCTAGAACTCATTTGCCTCAGCAATTACCACAATTATTCATAATCTCATGGGTAATGAAGCACACAGCATAGTCAGACATGCTGACTTTTGGGTACTGACCCCTTGGGTGAGAGGTCATCCCAGGCATGAGGGTAAGGGCTTTCAGCAAAGTCAGTGGGTCTGGTGGACAACATGTGAAAATAATTTACCAGAGACACTGTAAAGACATTGCAAATGTAGGGAAAGCTTCATGATTTCTTTTTTTTTAATTTATTTTTTATAGAAGGATAATTGCTTTACAGAATTTTACTGTTTTCTGTCAAACCTCAACATGAATCAGCCATAGATAGACATATATCCCCTCCCTTTTGAAACTCCCTCTCATCTCCCTCCCCATCCCACCCTTCTAGTTTGATACAGAGGCCCTGTTTGAGTTTCCTGAGCCATACATCAAATTCCTGTTGGCTATCTATTTTACATATGGTAATATAAGTTTCCATGTTACTCTTTCCATACATCTCACCCTCCCCATCCCTCTCTCCATGTCCATAAGTCTATTCTCTAGTCTGTTTCTCCATTGGTGCCCTGTAAATAAGTTCTTCAGCACCATTTTTCTAGATTCCGTATATATGCGTTAGAATACAGTATTTATCTTTGTCTTTCTGACTCACTTCACTGTGTATAATAAGTTCTAGGTTCATTCACCTCATTAGAACTGACTCAAATGCGTTCCTTTTTATGGCTGAGTAATATTCCATTGTGTATATATACCACAACTTCTTTATCCATTCATCTGTTGATGGACATCTAGGTTGCCTCCATGTTCTAGCTATTTTAAATACTGCTGCAATGAACAATGGGATACATGTGTCTCTTTCAATTTTGGTTTCCTCAGGGTATATGCCTAGGAGTGGGATTTCTGGGTCATATGGTGGTTTTGTTCTTAGTTATTTAAGCAATCTCCACACCATCTTCCATAGTGGCTGTATCAATTTACATTCCCACCAAAAGTGCAAGAACATTCCCTTTTCTCCACACCCTATCCAGCATTTATTGTTTGTAGACTTTTTGATGAGGGCTATTCTGACTGGTGTGAGGTGATATCTCATTATAGTTTTGATTTGCATTTCTCTCATAATGAGTGATGTTGAGCATCTTTTCATGTGTTTGCTAGCCATCTGTATGTCTTCTTTGGAGAAGTGTCTATTTAGGTTTTTTCCTCATTTTTTGATTGGGTTGTTTGTTTTTCTGGTATTGAGTTGTATGAGCTGCTTGTATATTTTGGAAATTAATCCTCTGTCAGTTGTTTCATTTGTTATTATTTTCTCCTATTCTGAGGGTTGTCTTTTCACCTTGCTTATAGTTTCCTTTGCTGTGCAAAAGCTTTTAAGTTTAATCAGGTCCCACTTGTTTACTTTTGTTTTTATTTTTGTTACTCTAGGAGGTGGGTCATAGAGGATCTTGCTTTGATTTATGTCATCGAGTGTTCTGCCTATGTTTTCCTCTAAGAGTTTTATAGTTTCTGGTCTTACATTTAGGTCTTTAATCCATTTTGAGTTTATCTTTGTGTGTGGTGTTAAGAGGTGTTCTGATTTCATTCTTTTATATGTAGCTGTCCAGTTTTCCCAGCACCATTGATTTCTTCTTAAGTGAAAGAGCAGAAATAATTTTTGGCTTGTTATCTGAAAAGAATGTGCTGGAAAACAAAATGGCAGGCTTTCCTGGGAGTGTTCAGTGCAGAATCAGTCTAGAACAGGAAACAAGTGTCTGTTTTGGGTGAGAACTTCAAGGGAGAGGGGAGTGTGATTGAGTCAAGAAACACTTGGGATGAAATCTTGTGGAGTCAGCCTACAGCCCTTTCAGAAACACACATACATTCAAGTATCACATCACCTTATTCTGTGCAGAACCCTAAAAGTGGCTTCCAAACAAAGCTCTCCGTTGCAGGTGGTGGGTGGGAACAATGGGTTGCCATTAGTTGTGTCACATGAGGACTTGTTCATTTCAAGGTGTTAGTCTTTTTTCTTTCTTTCTATTTTTTAAAATAAAAGAATAGATTACCCCTGAACTGATTTTCATACCTTAGATTTGTATTCTGTCATAGTGGTTCAGAGCAGAGGTTTTTGGAGCAGCGTAAAACTATGTTCCTGGCTTGACTATATACGAGCTGGGCAGATTATTTAGTGTTTCTGAGTCCTAGTTTCCTGCTCTGTAAATGGGTAAAATAATAAGTACCACGTTACTGGGTGGTTGTGAGGATTAAAGAGATAATGTTAAAGCTCTTACCATAGCACTTGGTATTAAGTCTACCACATGTCATTATTATTATTAAAGCTATTATATTATAAAATGAACAATAAATGCTAGAGAGAATATAGAGAAAAGAAAACCCTTTTACATTGTTGGTGGGTATGTAAATTGATGGAGAACAGTATGAAAGTTCCTTAAAAAACTAAAAATAGAACTACAATATGACCCAGATCTTCTACTCCTTGGCATATAGAAAACCACACTTCAGAAAGATACATTCAGCACTACTTACAAAGCCAGCACATGGAAGCAACTTAAACATCCATCAACAGAAGAACAGATAAAGAAAATGTGGTGCATACATATAATGGAATATTACTCAACCATAAAAAGGAACAACATTGTGCCATTTGAAGAAATGTAGATGGACCTAGAGATTGCCATACAGTGTGAAGTAAGTCAGAAAAACCAATACCATATAATATCACTTACATGTGGAATCTAGAATAATTATTCAGATGAGCTTATTTGCAAAGCTGAAATAGAGACATAGACTCAGAGAACAGACGTATGGATACCAGGGGTGAAAGGGGTTGGGATGAGATAGGAGATTAGGATGAACATATATACACTATTTTGTATAAAATAGATAACTAATCAGAATGTACTGGGTAGCACAGGGAACTACACTTCAATAAAAATTAATTTAAAAAAGAAAAAAATAAAACTTACTGTCCTATTTGTTTCACACAATCACTCTGTGATTGTATCATCCCCATTGGACAGGTGAGGAAACTGAACCCCAGAAATGTTACATGCTATGATGAAGTTAACACAATTAGTGGGTTGAGCCAAAACTAAAAGCTCTGTTTGATCACGTCTTCCACTCAAAAAGCTCACTGATTTAAGATAATGGCATTAAATACGTGTTATTTTAACCAGAGCTCTATACTTTCTCCATATGTAACTGTCAAGGATGTAGTTTTTACCTTTTGGCTCCTTTGGTTCTGCCTGCAACTCCTTATTAGCTAATCTTCTTTTTAATTAGTGAAGTGGCATGGTAGGCAGAATAATGGCCCCACAAAGATAACCATGCCCTAATCCCTGGAACCTGTGAATATTTCAGATAACATAGCGAAAAGGAATTAAAGTTGTAGGTAGAATTAAAGTTGATATTCAGCTGACCTTAAAATAGGGAGATTATTTTGGATTATTTGGAGAACCATGATGTAATATCAAGGATCCTCAAATGTGAAAGAAGAAAGCAGGAGAAGAGTCAGAGATGAAGATGTAACAATGGAGAGGTCAGAGTGATGTGATGTGAGAATGAGTCTCACTTTTGCTGACTTTTAAGGATGAGGAAGTGTTCATGAGCCAAGGAATATGGGGAGTCTCTAGAAACTAGAAAGGTAAGGATATTGATTCTGTCTTAGAGTTTCCAAAAGTGAAGACAGCTCTGAGTTTTGCTCAGTGAAATCGTGTTGGATTTCTAACCTGTGAAACTGTAAGATAAACAAATTTTTGTTGTTTTAACACCAAATCTCTATGGTTATTTGTTATAGCAGCAATAGAAAACTAATAACAAGCAATGTCAAGTTTTCCTTGCATGTATCAGAATTTAACATAAAATGGTAGTTACAATACATAATAAAGGGCTTCCCAGGTGGTGAAGTGGTAAAGAATCTGCCTGCCAATGCAGGAAATGCAAGAGACTCAGGTTCGATCTCTGGGTTGGGAAGATCCCTTGGAGTAGGAAATGGCAACTCACTCTACTATTCTTGCCTAGAAAATTCCATGGACAGAGAGGCCTGGCACACTACAGTCCATGGGGTCTCAAAGAGTTGGACATGACTGAGCATGCAGCATACACACATTCATAGTAAGGGAAGATGGTGAAAAAACACTATAAGCTGTGTTTTAAGTTATGTTGAATTCCAAGTTTTCCAGTGGTCATGTATGGATGTGAGAGTTGGACGGTAAAGAAAGCTGAGCGCCGAAGAATTGATGCTTTTGAACTGTGGTGTTGGAGAAGACTCTTGAGAGTCCCTTGGACTGCAAGGAGATCTAATCAATCCATCCTAAAAGAGATCAATCCTGGGTGTTCATTGGAAGGTCTGATGTTGAAGCTGAAACTCCAATACTTTGGGCACCTCATGCGAAGGGTTGACTCATTGGAAAAGACCCTAATGCTGGTTAGGATTGGGGGCGGGAGGAGAAGGGGACGACAGAGGATGAGATGGTTGGATGGCATCACCGACTTGATGGACATGGGTTTGGATAGACTCCGGGAGTTGGTGATAGACAGAGAGGACGGGCATGCTGCAATTCATGGGGTCGCCAAGAGTCGGACACGACTGAGCGACTGAACTGAACTGAACTGAATTCCAAGTATAACTTGCCCCACTCCCAGACTTTGATAAAGTTTCTTATGAACAATAAAATGTTAACTGAACATTTTATTAAGAGCACTTAGATACTAGAGTTTCAGTAATAATAAATGTGTCTCCTGTATTGCCTGCATTGCAGGCAGATTCTTTACCACCAAGCCATCAAGGAAACGATATTTAAAGAGGTTCTTTTATTCAGATATTTTTAGGGGGGTAAATTGTTTATACAAAGTTATCATTTCTTGAGAGCTTTCTAGGTGCTGGGAACTAAGCTGAATATTAAAATCTTATAAATTCTTATAATGAACATGTGAGGTAGCCACCATTATCCCTATTTAGTGGATGAGAAAAATAAGATTCAGCATCCAAACTTCCATAGCTAAGGTATGGCAGAGCTGGGAACTGGATTGTTTGATTCTAGAGCCTGATTTATAAGGCTCTAAATTATACTGACATCCACAAAAGATAACCTGCTCCATGCAGAACTGGCTTCTCTACAGTGGAGTTAGAGCACGGAAGGAAGAACTTGGGGTTTAGAGTCAGTCACACTCAGTTTTAGATTCTGTCTTTCCTTAGCTTGACATGGAACTTAACATGCCTGAGCTAAGGTTTCTTCATCTATAAAGGTCAAATGACATCTCTCTCCTACGCTACCCCTGGCTCCGATTATTGTGTTACTTGAAGATGGTCTATAAAGTGCCAACTTGGTTGATGGTGACAGTTCTTATTATTGCCTTGAGCTCAAATGATTATTAAATCTGTATGATTACTTAACAACCTGTATAATTGTAACAATCTACCAATATCTCTGATGAATATAGGTGGAAAAATTCTCACCAAAATACTAGCAAACTGAATTCAATAATTCAGTTTGGCCACCTGATGTGAAGAACTGACTCATTTGAAAAGACCCTGATGCTGGGAAAGATTGGAGGCAGGAGGAGAAGGGGAACAACAGAGGATGAGATGGTTGAATGGCATCATCAACTCGATGGACATGAGTTTGAATAAACTCCGGGAGTTGGTGATGGACAGGGAAGCCTGGTGTGCTGCAGACTTAACTGAACTTATTTCAGGGATATAAGAATGGTTTACTATCTGCAAATTAATCAGTGTTATACACCACATTAAAATTAAAAGACACTTGCTCCTTGGAAGGAAAGTTATGACCAACCTAGACAGGATATTAAAAAGCAGAGACATTACTTTGTCAACAAAGGTCCATCTAGTCAACGCTGTGGTTTTTCCAGTAGTCATGTATGGACATGAGAGTTGGACTATAAAGAAAGCTGAGCACCAAAGAATTGATGCTTTTGAATGGTGGTGTTGGAGAAGACTCTTGAGAGTCCCTTGGACTCTGCAAGGAGATCCAACCAGTCCATCCTAAAGGAGATCAGTCCTGGGTGTTTATTGGAAGGACTGATGTTGAAGCTGAAACTCCAATACTTTGGCCACCTGATGCGAAGAGTTGACTCATTGGAAAAGACCCTGATGTTGGGAAAGATTGAGGGCAGGAGGAGAAGAGGATGACAGAGTATGAGATGGTTGGATGGCATCACCGACACAATGGACATGGGTTTGGGTGGACTCCAGGAGTTGATGATGGACAGGGAGGCCTGGCGTGCTGCGGTTCATGGGATCGCAAAGGGTCGGACATGACTGAGCAACTGAACTGAACTGAACTAATACACCACATTAGCAAAAGGAAGGATAAACATCACAGGATAATCTCAATAAAGAAAAATACTTGACCAAATTTAATGTCAATTCATGACAAAAACTGTTATCAAAGTTGGTATAGAGGGAACATATCTCAACATAACAAAGTTCATTGATAACAAACTCACAGGAAAACATCATCCTCAGTGGTGAAAAACTTTTCCTCTGAAATCAGAAATGAGACAATGGTGCCTATTTTCGCCACTTCTATTTAACACAGTACTGAAAGTACTAGCCATAGCATTCAGACAAGAAAAATAAATAAAGAGAAGAATAACTGTCATTCTTTGCAGATGATATGATGCTATATATAGAAAATACTAAAGTCTTCATCAAAAGACTATTAAAACTAACAAATTCAGTGAAGTTGCAGGATACAAGATTAATAAATCTGTTGCTTTTCTAAACACTACTAAAAAACTATCAAAAAAAGAAAGCAAGAATGTGATCTCATTTAAAAGCACACCAAAGTGAATAAAATACCTGGAAATAAACTAAACCAAGGAAGGGAAAGAAAACTATAAAACAATGATGAAGCAAACTGAAGATGATACAGTGAAATGGAAAGATACCTTGTGTTCATGGACAGCAAGAATCACTATTGTTAAAATGACCATACACCTAAAGGAATTTCTAGATTTAATGCAATTCCTATGAAAATATCCATGACTTTTTTTTCATGAACCTAGAACAAATAATCCTAAAATTCATATGGAACCACAAAAGATGCCAATTTGCCAAAGCAATCTTGATGGAAAAAAGCTGGAAATATCATCCTCTCTGAACTTGAGCTATACTACAAAGCTATAGTAATCAAAACAGCATGGTACTGGCACAAAAACACAGATAAATCAGTGGAAGAGATTGGATAACTCAGAAGTAAACCCATGCACATATGATCAATTAACCTATTCAGTCATAAAAAAGAATGAAATTCTGCCACTTGCAACAACATTGATGGACCTAGAGGGTATTTTACTTATTGAAATAAGTCAGACAGAGAAAGACAAATACTGTCTTTATATGTGGAATCTAAAAAATTAAATGGATGAATATAATGCAAGATCAATAAACTCACAGATATAGAAAGCAAACTAGTGATTCCCAGTGGGGAGAGGGAAAAGAAGAGGGGCAAGAAAGGTGTATGAGATTGAGATAAAAATTAGTATATATAAAATAAATGAACAACAAGGATATGTTGTACATCAGAGAGAAATATATCCATTATTTTGTGATAACTTTCTATGAATATGATCTATAAAAATATTGAATCACTATGCTGTACACCTAAAACAAATAGAATATCATAAATCAACTATGCTTCAATAAAACAAATAGATAATCAAAAACCCAACAAAATACTTTTCTCCTCTATAAGATATTTTTGGTAAATCTTTTATGTTAGAACACTCTTGGACTTATAGAAAAGTTGAAAATATTGTTCAGAGGGCTCACATATAAACTTTATTTGGTTTCTGAAAATTTAACAGCTTTTGTAACAAGAGTACTATTATCAAAATAGGAGATGAGCATTTGTACAATATTACTAAGTAAACTACAGACTTTATTCAAATATAAGCAAATTTTTTTCTATGCTTCTTTCCTATCCCTGGACACAATGCCATCGCATTCAGTTGTTGTGTCACCTTAATCTCCCCCAATCATGACTGCTCTGCATTCTTTCCTTGTCTTTAATGACCTTCACACTTTGTGGAATACTAGTCACTTTCTTTGTAAAATATCTCTCAATACATGTTTACTTGAGGCTTTCTTGTGATTATATTGAGATAGTGCATTTTGGGCAAGAATATCACAGAAGTGATATTGTGTGCTCCTTAGTGCATCATATCAGGGTATTCATGACATTAAATGTTTTATTGACTATGATACTAGTTTCAATCACTTGATTAAAGTGTCTTTTTTTTTTTTTGGTTTTAATGTTACTATTTTCCCCTACGTAATCAATAAATATCTTTTTAGACGAGATGCCTTGCAACTATGCTGATACCTTGTTTTTCCTCAAGTTTTGTCCAGTGGTTTTTGCATCCATTGGTACATCTTTGCTGCAACAATTATTACTGTGGTATTGCTTAATGGTGATTTTTTAATTTCTCTCATTTCTTCTACATTAATTAATTGAAATTCTTCTGTAAAGAAGTGCAATCTGCCCCTGCCATTTACTTATTGGTCCAGTTATTCACTTCTATCATTATGAATTCATTGATAACTGTTTTATTCTGTGGATTATAATCAAGTACTATAATTGATTTTTGATCAAATTATTGCAGCTTTGACAATGGGGAGCCCCTCTAGGTTGGGTTTTTGTTCTTTGGCATACCTCTGTTTTTTCTCAAATGCTTCCTTATTTTTTGGGATCATAAGATCTTCCAGGCTCATCTTGTATTTTTCCTGGCCCAGCCCTGGAATCAATATCTTTCCCAAGGAGTCTTGAATCTTTTAGTTGGAAACTGGTATATGAAATCAAGATCTGAGTTCTAAGTCTTCTCAAATTCTGTAATGTTGTCATTGCTCCTAGTCTCCCTCAGCAGACAGAAGTAAGAAACATATGTACACACAAATATATTTATATTTTTATATTTATCTATCTGCATATATATGGAATTCATTCTTAACTCATGAGTTCATACCTCTTGTTCCAATCCAACACATAAGTTCATTCTAGTCTCAAAATCTGGCTCTTGTTATCTACAGTATGTTTATTTTATCAAAGAATAAAATAGTTGCAGTTTACACTAAATAACACTGTAAACATTGTAGTAAAAGTTTTCATATTACCCTCTACATGGTGAGATTTCTCAGGCTCTGTTTCCCACACATATTTCACATGCAAGCAGTCTACAATTTCTCATCTTTCCCACTTGGTAGCCTCACTGCTTTCAGCATATTGAAGGCTATGGTGTAGCCTAAGTCATGGGCCACAGCACAACTGTCTGATAAACTAACATGCCAGTAGCTATGGCCTGCATTCTGTCCTGATAAAGGAAATGTTGTCTCTTTCTGTTTGGAAAAAGTCAGGTAAAAGGAGGCGGCTACTACTGTGGACATCATTCAGATTTAACTACGTTACTGGGGAGCTCTGCCTTCTTTCCCTGATTTTCCCATGTTACCAGACAAAACTATTGTAGGAGCTCGTCGTAGGGAGGGGAGGTCTACCAGATCCCCCCTAGTGAATTTCATGTAACTGTTGGTTACAAACACTTCATGGAAATATCTTAGACAACAGGTATGATTGGAAGCCCCCAAGGTAACAAGGTCTTCTACAGGACTGTTTTGTAGTGGTCAGATCAGTCTAAGACTTAATCCTTACCTCACTGCAAACTTGGAGAAGTCAGAGGCAGCAGAGAGAGGGGACGAGAAGAGAAAGTGCAACGTAAATAAATCAGAGAGATTCAGCATACCCCTTTCACTCCTGCAAACTTCCAAGCTTGTTCAGGCTCAAGCTGAGGCAGGGGAGAAATTTTAAATTCAATAAGATCTTGGCAGTTTGATTCTACATTTAGCTGGCTTTTTGAAACCTGAAGAGTAGCTAGAAAAAAAATGGAATCTGCCTGGTATTTCAAGGGCAGAGAAGGATGATTTGGCAAAAATTGGTTGAAATTTCCTTGTAAATGATAATGAGCTGTATGTCCTATTTCTTTATTCTAAGACTCTTCTTCTTCCCTCATAAAGATATATATGTATATATATATTTTTTTTTTCTACTGAAATTGGCATGCATCTTAACAGCAATGAGTGCATTTATAGAAGTGATACCTTCCTTCTTTTCTTCCTTTCTTCACTCCCTCCTCCCTTTCTTCCTTAGAACTGGGGAATTGCTGCAAATTCTCCTGTTTAACCCAGTATTTTTGAGTTACATATACAATTTTCCCAGTGGAAAGATGCTTTTTTAAATTAGAGGTTATCAGAGGTGAGGGGTGGGGAAAAATATATGGAGAAACATAAACGTGTTCTTTGATTTATTTTTTGTTATCAGGATAACAATCTCACACCAAGCTAAGAAACAGAAAGCTTTATTTCCACATTTTAGCTATCTTCGGGTTTGTCTAAACTGATTCTTTGCGACCCCATGGACTGTAGCCTGCCATGCTCCTCTGTCCATGGAATTCTCCAGGCAAGAATACTGGGGTAAGTAGCCATTCCCTTCTCCAGAAAAGCAAATTTTACATTTTTCAGCAAAACACTTTGCTAAAGTGTATTTCCCTTGTTCAGTATGGTCCCAGAAGGAGCACGTCATTTCTGTAAGAAAACTTGGGACCAAACTGACGATCTATCTATTAGCTGTCTATTTTAGGTGCCTCCTTCTTTTCTTCCTCTCCTCCTCCCCCTCATCTTCCCGTTCTCTTTCTCCCTCCCTCTCCCCCTTCTCTTCCTCCTTTTTTTTTGGTACAGTAAATGGCAGAACCAGATTGAGCTTCTTCAAAGCTAAAAAACAAAGCAACAACAACCACCACAAAAACAGCCTCATTTTGGACAAGCCACATACAAGTTTCTAGTGTGTGTGATGTAAAAAAGAGATTTAGAAAGGTCCTGAAAAGATGGAGTTTCTAATGGAAAGACTGACAGACCCTTAACTACAAGCATGTTGCCAGGCGCCACCATAATAAAAGGTGGCAAACATCCAGGAGTGCTCGCAGCTGCATGCCTGAACTTTATTAAATATCTAACTATAGTTTGCAGGCCCTGGCCAGCTTGTAACTCATTTCTGGCTGACACATTCCAGCTCATAATTAGTGTAGTCCTTATATGGTCCTTGCTTTTTAATTCTTTCCCTGTAACACAGGACTGTTCCAAGAGACAAAGATGCGCTTCACTTGGCAATAGGGAAAACCCATAGGTTGGGTTCTCCAGGCACTTATGCATGGCTGGGATCTACAAAGAATGGAATTAAGTTCAGCTTTCTTCTGTCTGCCTCAAAAGCAGCACATGGATCCACAGGTTTTATTTGAGCCTCTCTTATCAGTCTCTCATAAAATTTTGTTTTCCTTTTGACCTAAGAAGACATAGAAAATTGATCACTTCTCTTCCTTGATCTTACTCTTCACAGATCAGAGTAGAAAGAGGCAGCCTGTAGAATGAAATGAGCAGGGGGTACACAGATCAAACATTTTGATAATGAGTCTGCAACTAGCACAACTGATATTTGTCCTTATTCCCTAGAGTTGCTGTTATGGATTTGTAGTGTGCATGCGTGTGTGCGTGCCCATTTGCTTGTGCACTTAGCTGAGATTACATTTCCCAGAAATCTCTGCCGGCGGGGCCCCAAGTTGACAAGAGCCATAAGATGTGGGAGGAGGGAATGACTTGTAGCAGTGTTCTCTTTACCCCCAGAAGCTTGGGCCAAGCTCTGGTGTTACTGCAGGTCTCATCTGTGGCTGGTCCTGTATCTTGATGGTAGCTTCTCCAGGTCCACTGGATTACCCTTCAGCTTCTTCAACTTCTGGGCCCAGTGTGTGTTTTGTTCTATGATGAAAGGTGCCAGAGCCACATCATTTTATTTATGTATTTGATTTTTTATAACAACAACTGCCTTTTATTTATTAATTTCTTTTGGCAGTGCCTCGGGGCATGCGAGATCTCAGTTCCCTGACCAGGGATCGAACCCGTACCACTTGCAGTGGAAACTGGGAGTCCCAGCCACTGGACTGCCAGGGAGTTCCCCAGAGTCCCATCATTTAAGTTGAATATTTGGAGAGACCAATGTGGATTTCTCTCTGTCCTTATGAGTTCCAGCTCATCGTCAGGGGTCCCAGTTTGTCCTTGCTCTCACCGCTTCAACTCCAGCTCCATCTCTCCAGCCCTTTTCCAACTTCCTGCCCTGCTGACTTTAGAGCCAATGCCAGTCATGACAACAGTGCTAGTCCTTACCCATTCATTGAGGGTTATATTCCTGTAAGAAATCCTTTATTTTATATCACTCCTGGTGATTCTTCTTTGATCACTTTTTCCAATATAGTTGCATAGCTCTCAACAATGCCTAGAAAGTATTGTCAGTTTTGTTACTGAGCCAGACAGAACAGGCGCTGCTGTTCTTTTTTGGCTGAGGAAAATGTGGACAGAAAGATTCAGTGACTTGACACAGCCAGGAAATACCAGAGACAGGATTTGAGCTCAGATTCTTGAGACCATTTCCAGTAAGCTTTGAGTGGACACCATAGGTAAATTTGAAATGTAAAAAGAGGTAACGTGAAAAGGTGCTCAGTGTCACCAATAATTGGGGTCACACAATGAGATGTTACTTTCCATGCAGTCTGGTGGTAAAAGTTTTTAAAGTTTGATTTGGGCAAGAGTCTTCTCCATGAGAAGAGGAAAGTCTCATGAACTGCTGGTATCAACCTGTATGGCTACTTGGAGGATAATCTGGGAGTTAGTAAAATTTAAAGGATAGTCTATCCATGACTCAGAAAAATCATTTGCACTATTGGCTCTAGCATTTCCATATGACACAAGAAGGCATTTTCAGAGATGTTCAGTAAAACAAATGCTCATTAATATGGATATGCCTGGAAGCATGATGGTACATGCATACTATGAAAAGGAGTAAATCTCAATGCACTGATGATGGAAGGCCTTTATGAATGTTATGGAATGAACAGGAATCAAATCAAAGACAGAAATATTTTAATAAAGTACACTGCATGTAAAAACATACAAATAAAACAGGGGTATATATTTCCTATAAGCAAACATAAGTAGACAAAAACATTTTAAAAATGTGCAAGCTAATCATGGTGATTAGAAGAGATGGAGGGAGACTGGGACTGGGAATGATAAAGTTGACTTTAATTTACAATGTTTTACTTCTTTTATAAAGAAATAGATTTTGCATTATCTGTGTGATTTTTCTGCTTTAAAAAATAAAGAAAATGTATCTGAAAGAAGAGTTATAGACCTCAATGAGTTTAAAAGAGGAATGGTATATTTAAATAATTAACACTTCATTTTATAGATGAGGAAATTGAGGCTCAGAGACCTGAAATTATTGGGTGAAAGCAGAAGCCAATAAAAGTTTGAAACATCAGATCATCCCATAAAAATTGGTAACAGAGTTTCTGAAATTACTGTTAATAATCCATAAAATACTTTGATGAAACCAGAGTTTTATTTGGGGCCAACATTGTGGGGACCTCCAGAATAGATCCAGTTTTGACATTTATGATTTTTTTTTAACCATGTTGTCCAAGAACCCTGTTACACAGTCGATGCTAATTCTGTATGTCTCTCTAACGTCTTCAAAGTCTTCAAACTTTCATTGTTTCAATGAATTCACTTTCTCTGTAGAATATTTAACAATTCTTTGATCTATTCCTTCTCCAAGATGGTCCACATTTGTAACAGTTCCCTGAAAAGCAGAAAACTCAGAGCTGGTTCCCTACAAAGTTATTCTTTAAATCAACAGAAATAAAACTTTTTGAAAAACCATAAAAAAAGAAATATGTTGGTGGTAAATGCTGAGTTCATTTGTTCTGATGCCCAAAAGGAGAAAATTGAGTTCTGCTTCTACAAATATAATTGTATCTGGCTTGTCAAGTTTGGGGAAAAAAAAAAAAACACAGAGAAGCCCAAAGGGCATAAGTCCCTTTGGCTCACATCCTAATTTCAATCTGCATATTGGAATTTCCTTGATAAAATCTTATTCAATTGGTAAGTCATGTCCAACTCTTTGTGACTTCATGTACTGCAGCATGCCAGGCTCTCCTGTCTTTCACTATTTCCTGGAGTTTGCTCAAACTCATGTCCATTGAGTCAGTGATGCTATCTAACCATCACATCATCTGCTGACCCCTTCTCCTTTTGCCTTCAATCTTTCCCAGCATCAGGGTGTTTTCCAATGAGTCAGCTCTTCAAATTAGGTGGCCAAAACATTGGAACTTCAGCTTCAGCATCAGTCTAACAGTTTCCTAACTTTTATTCATCATTTAAGTCCTATATATAGTATACCCAATGTTAAAAGTTGTCTCTTAATCACTGATCCTCACTGATCTTTCTGCTTTAGATTCTTCACTTCACTTCACTGGGGTGATCACAACTGTATTTTGATGATCTCTGTATTTTTCTCCTTGATTATATTGTGAGTAGGTAGAGAGTTCAAGCTGGTGGGAACTAGGTTCATAGACGTGGGGATTTATCTCTACCTTCTCTGTAAGTCTCAGATCTCATCTTTGAAGAATATATTCAGAGAGAAAAATGACTTTCCTTGCTGCTCCCCCCTACCCCAGCTATGTGTCCACCAGCCTCTCCTTCTTGGACAATAAAGTCTCTCTAGGGTTACCATTTCTTCCTCTACCATCCTTTCTTCAAGGCGAGTGAAAACCCTCATGGCTGCTATCAAAGCAATTCTACTTCTTTTCTTGACTCTGAGTTCTTCTCTTCAAACATGGTTGCATGATATAGAAATAAAGGCATCCAAGCAATTGTGACTACATTCCTGCCTGGTGAATCCCATGGACAAAGGAGCCTGGCAGGCTACAGTCGGTAGAATCACAAAGAGTTGGACACTACTGAAGCAACTTAGCGCACATACACACACAGTTCTCAACCCTGAATATTCATTGGAAGAGCTGATGTTGAAGCTGATAGTACAATACTTTGGTCACCTGATGTGAAGGGTCGACTCATTGGAAAAGACCTTGATGCCGGGAAAGACTGAAGGCAGGAGGAGAAGGGGGAGACAAACGTTGAACTGTTTGGATGGCAAGAGTCAGTGGGCATGAGTTTGAGCAAACTCCAGGAGACAGTGAAGGACAAGGAAGCCTGGTGTGCTGTAGCCTATGAGGTCACAAAGAGTTGGATATGACTTAGTGACTGAACAACAATTCTCAAAAAACATTTTATTCCATTGAATATTTTTATAAGTTTTACCCTCCTCTCAAAAAATGAATACTTATTTTTTTTGTCTTGATACTTGGAGGTGTAGTATTATACTAGATGCTTTTTTTATCCTCTGGAAACTAGGAGGGGCAAGAGGTCATAGCCTCTGATTTATTTTTATGCTGAGTCTCAGATGAGCCAGAACCTGAAGTTGTCCTGCAACCAGGCCCCTCCAAGTCTTACTCATTTCAAGCTGACATTTCTGAGCTTTGGTTCAACAATATCAACACACCCCACAGATGTTACTCATATACTTCAACCTACTGAAAAGAAAAACACTCAAGCCCACTGTGTTATGGGAACTGGAATAAACACTGGTGACAAGAATGGAAGGACTGACTGACTGACTGGCTGGGTTAATATTTTTCCATTTCAAGCTCTTAATGTGCACTGAGTGAATCATCTAACACCAAAATGTCATGTTCAACGGGAAGTTTCTCTGCTGATTATCCAGTGAGCGTTGCCTTCAGTGGTATGTTTTGCATGATGTGAGCATGTGTGATTTTTCCCAATCTGTGCTGATGTATAATTAACAAATAAAAATAGTATATCTTTAAAGTGTACACCCTGATGTGTTGACACATGTATGCATTGTGAGATAAAGAGCACAATCAAGCCATTAAATATACCCATTTCTTCACACAGATGTCATTTTCTTCTTTTGCTCTTATAGTAAGAGCACCAGATCCTTGGTAAATCTTAAGTCCACAATACAGTATTGCTAATTACAGTGATGTTGCTGTACGTTAGATCTTTGGAACTGAAACTGTACTACTGACCAACATCTCTCCCTTTCCCCCTCCTCCAAAGATAACTATTTTTCTACTCTCTTCTGTGGGTTTGACCATTTTAGATTCCACATGTAAGTGAAATCATGCAGTATTTGTTTTTCTGTGTCTGGTTTATTTCACTTAGCATAACTTTAGTGTCATCCATGTTGTCATAAATGTGGCCAGCTTTCTTTCTTTTTAAAGGCTGGATAGTAGTCCCTGATTTTTTTTAAATGTCACGTGTTTTATTGTTTGATTCTTGGACACATTTATTGGAAAATATGACCACTGATCACTTATCTGTCCACCTTGGTCATCTGAAATTTGATTTATAATATTTAAAAGAAAGAGAAACCCCACCAATGGTGTTAATGAATATGATCTTCTGTAGGGAGATGAAAGAGCAAAGAGAAAAATTGACATTTGACCAGAAGTAGCTTAGTCTAGAACTAATGATATCAATTAAACATGTACTAGCATCTCCTGTGTGCTATGTACTTTGGGAATAGAAACTGAATAAAAGGTGGTCCTATTCTCAGTATAGGGAAGATTGTATGAATTTGATGAAAATCAGTGGTCATGCAGTTCTCCTACTGCAATGTTGGGCTCTACACTGCTGGTAGAATTAGGAAAGTCTTCCAGGTTCTCTTCTCTGTCTCTTTAGACTGCCCCGCCTCCCCTTTCCTGAGGCAGTGCCTCATACTGACCCTAGCCCCAAATTCTCAGGGAGAGCTGGCAGGACAATCTTTATGATGTTCTCACATGGTCATGCCAAGACTCAAGATCCCACCGCCACTCTTAAGATGAATGTATAGGCTCACCACACAGCTAACCTCACAGATGCTTGTACAAATATGGTTCTGGACCAGCCAGATCAGCATCATCTGGGAACTTGTTCAAAAGGTAAATTCTCAGGTCCGACCTCAGACCTCCTGGATCCGAAACCCAGGGGTGGTGTCCAGTGGTCTGTGTTTCAACAAGCCCTCATGCCCTCTAAAGTTTGAGAACCACTGTCTTTAGCCCTTACCTGTTTAGATGCACTTCTGCCTGGAGTGCACCAAGCAAGGAGCTTTTGAAAATTCCTGCTTATATTTTTATAATAACCTTACAATTGGTCACCCTCCCTACAATCTCTCACTGAATTTGTGCATTCTCCACACCATGGCAAGTTATTTTTCAAAAACACAAATCATAATTTCTAGAGGATCTGCAGGGACTGATACAAAGACCAGGGTTAATTAGAGATTGTTCTTGGCTCCTGCTGCAGGGGCTGGAGTCCAGCACTGTGGACTGGCACGTCTATTGGTGGAGAGTGACAGTGAGTGCCCATTGTCCCTAGTACCACTGGGCATGTCCTAAAGAGACAATTCCTAAGGCTGGATCTTGGCTCTTCTTTGCCTTCCCAGGTTCCCTCCACATCTTGTTCTCCAGACTTCTCACAGATTCCCTGAGGTACCCAACACCTATTCACTGAGTTCCTTTCTCTGCTTAAATTAATTAGTGTTCATTTCTGCTGTTTGCCACCAAGAACCCAGACTAGTGCAAACATTTTGTATATGACCTGCATCTCAAAATATTTTTATATGAATATACTGAATGCTCAATATTACCAAAATTATCAGTGATGGTCTTTCTTACTATTTGGGTATTATCAGCTTGACAAATATTATCTCATGTTTTCCTTCTATCCTCACATTTTACCTTCATAGATTTAGGGCTAAAGTATGTTTTTTATTTGACTTTAAGAGTTTATTTTTTATTTAACTCTAGAGGATGTTAGAATGTCCAAATATTATTAACTCTGAAGATACTCTAACTCCTGCAATTGTAGTTAACTCTAAGAGATATGTCTTGGGAACCTTCAACCCGTTTTCTTAAAGGGAACAAGGCTGCTTATAGATAGAGCATAGCATTGCCGAAAAGTCCCGTAGTTATTAGCAAGCATTAGTTATCTCCTAATTTCTTTACAAGTTCCTCATTTTGGCAGGTCTGGACCACATGCCTTACATAGATGTTGAAGGAAGTGTCTATAGGCAACAGATAGCTCAAAACTCTTGAATTTAGATTTTTATTTAAGTGATTCCTATAGCAAGAGTTTTTAAAATATGCTCTACTGAGCCCAGGGGTTTCATGGAGCCTCCTTGGGGATCCCATGGGGGAAGCGGGGGTTCATGAGGGAAATGACGAGGGCCAGAGTCCCTCCATGGAGAACAGCATCTTTTTCTTCTATTTAAACATTAGGTTTTCACACAAACCAGTAGACCCCTTTGAGAATCTCATGAAAACTTTGAACACTTACTCTCCAGAGAAATGCACATACACACATAGCGAAAAAATTTGCGGGTAATTATAGAATGTTCACAGACTCTCTAACAATTCTTTTGGACCTTCTTCCACAGGCTCCCAGATAAAGAATTTCTGAGGAAAGCTTTTCTAGTTGAAGTTTACTTTTATTTAAGAAAGAAAAAAGAAGGAAAGCCACTGCTCTATCTATATTTATAAATGTCTACATGCTCCCATTATCTTGATGTCCAATCAATTCCAAAGAGTTGCATTTTTATTGCCCTTTGAAATACATGGAGATATATATATATATATATATAATGTTATATGTATTTCGTGTGTAAATTATATATCCCCAAAAATGATATAAATGTGTGTGGATATATATATACGATTTAAAATTGTGATATGTGCTCAAAAGGGATTTTAAAGATATATAAATTTCCTGAAATGTAGTTACTTTTTATGAGTAATGAGATGAAAAACATAAAGGGCACCAGCATCACATTTTTGTAGTCTGAGGTCACATAAGTTGACTTTTATTGATCTATTAAAGAGAAAATAATTCTCTAGTCTTGCCTGAATATTTTAGAGGGTGATCTTTCATTTCACTTCATGCTCTCCCTATATATATATATATTCTCTTCAGTAAGAGTCTAAGAATTTTTGGCTTTTAAAGGACCCTGAGTGCAAGGAATCAGAAACTTGGCTCTGAGTCCAGACCTGACATTTACTAAGCAGATGACTGTGGAGAGGTGACTGAGTGACTGACATCTGTGACTAAGAAGGATGTTTGGTTCACATGCTCTCCAAGCTCCCATTATAAGATCTTATGATATTCTTTATAACCCAGGAATTTATGCTGATATTCTTTGTCTACTGTAATTTAAAGGAGAGGGAAACAGACTAGTGAGTACAAATGATTTTTGTTCTCCAATTTACCTACCTCATGGGTCAGTACCATGGAAATAGGAGGATGATTGCTATTTGGGAGTCACCAAACCCCAGAGAGGCTAAGATCTGTTCAACAAGGGGTTTCACTCATCCTGATAAAAATATATAAGGAGAGGAGAGAGTGTTTATGTGTGCTTTTTGAGTAAAACAATAGACAACTTTGTCTAAATCCTAGCTTCCTCATTCAGCCTTCAATCAGAGAATGTGTACAGAGTTGAAACCAAGCACGCTACCTAATAGAGAATTTCACAATGAAATCTCTCACGTGCTGAAGTGAAGTCATGTATAGCACTGTTGCACAATTTAACGATGTGGAGGTTGAAGCCAAATTTATATGAAGAACAGATGGACTCACAGCTAACAGAAAGGGAAAAACTGCCCCCAAATAGGGCTTGTTAAATATTATTATCTCTGAATATAAGCAGGGAATAAATGCATTCAGTTTGACACAAGCTGAAAAATCTTAGGCCTTTTTAATTCACAGTCATTCCCTTTATACATAGATAAAAGAGTTATAATGGGATATCTTTCAACCTGATGAGTACACCTAACATGATTTTCATTGGCAAATTAAATTCCTCCGTATAAAGAATTCTACCCAAGTACATTGTCTCTGAGAGATATATTTAGAGCCTATGGACACAAGGGAAAATGTGGACCAAGGCTGACTTTTCTAATCTGTTGAATGGAACAGTGACAAGTGGTCTAGAAACCAGAAATTTCCACCTTGCTCCTTCTAAATATTTTCTGTCCTATCAGTTTATAGATTCTTGAAATTTCTTTCCCAATGATATCCTCTCATTTTGCAATTAAAAAATGAAATAAGACAGGCAAGTATTTCTACACATGTAGCACCTTGGCTAAATTTCTTACTAATCAGTAACTGACTGATGGAAAAAAATTTGTTCTCAAGTAGTGAATTTCAGCAGAGCAGCTGGGGACAGTCATGTAAAGAGGGCACAGGCTAGTCAAGAGAGTGGAGGGAGTGCAAGAAAGAGCAAGGCTTAGGCTAAGTTGGAGAAAGACAAATGTTACTTACTTTGTTTGGTTGCATAAAGCTTAGCTTTAGCTAGTATAAGGGATTTAAATAATTATCAGACTTTTGCCAAAATCTGGGTCTTCAGCACTGACTTTTAAGCAATAAGATCTGATATGTCAGACATGATAATATCACAGTGTGATTTTAAGGACACTGAAAAAAAGTTGTGGTCCAAGATGTACCCTCAGCCTGTCAGTTAGTATCTGAAATTCCTCAACCAGTGTGATCTCTTTGGTGAGTGCTTTTTGATGAGTGCTAAAAGGCCAATATCTCTAGAAGGGTTATTACTTTTAAAGAACGATATCTTTTTCACATATGGATTCACATGTATAGATGGAAGGATGGAGAATTAAGGCTGATAGCAGGGAGGATAGAGAAAAGTTGTAACTGGGTGGCTGAGAAGGAGATGAAGAACTTGCAAAAAGGTGCAGAAAGAGGAGGCTGGGACAAGAAAAACTAGTAGTGATTATAGTTCTACTACTACTAATAAAATACAACATGTTGAGTGGTTTCAACATGCCAGACACTCTTTCAAGTATTTTACATATCATATATTTACGTATACTACATCATATTTTATATATCATATTTCCTCATCCAAAAAACTTGTCAATATCATCATATAAATATCTGCTCTTATATCAGTCATTCAACAGACCTTCACTGATAGTCCACCATGTGCCACATACTTTTCCAAGGGCTAGAGTAATAAAGGTTAAACAGAATAGCCAAGGGTGCTGATTTTACAGAATTTGCACCTTAGTGGGAGAAAGCACCCAGAGAATAAAGTGAATAAAGAGACAAATAACATTATTCTAGGTAATGATAAGCTCAGTCTATTATCAGGATAGAATGACAGAGAAGAATAGGGGTGTGGAGGTGAAAGAGTGGTCAGGAGGCACCTCTCTGGGGACGACTCGAGGGACCTGCCACCCAAATGAGGAGGAGGCAGGCTGCATGAAGTGTGGAGAGGATTTTGGGAAAAAGGCACCACACTTGCAAACGCCCTTGGGTGGGATAAGGTTGGTTTGTTTAAGGTTCAAGGCATTGAAGGAAGGCCATTGTATCTAGGAGAAGGCAATGGCACCCCCTCCAGTACTCTTGCCTGGAGAATCCCATGGACAGAGGAGCCTGGTAGGCTACAGTCCATGGGATCGCTAAGAGTCAGATACAACTGAGCGACTTCACTTTCACTTTTCCCTTTCATGCACTGGAGAAGGAAATGGCAACCCACTTCAGTATTCTTGCCTGGAGAATCCCAGGGATGGTGGAGCCTGGTGGGCTGCCGTCTCTGGGGTCGCACAGAGTCGGACACAACGGAAGCGACTTAGCAGCATTGTATCTAAGGCACAGTGAGCAAAGCGGAGAGAGGCAGAAGGTGAGTGGAGTGAGCTGGGAAGGGACAATATTATGTAAGGCCTATAATTTGGATTTTATTCAAAGTGATAGGAATCACTTACAAGTAGCAGACTCTGAAAGGTGTGTATAATCTATCTTCTGTCTGATAGGTTCACCAACTGCCTTCATTCTAGAGTGCACTCGTTTTGTCCTTGATCAGACCAGACATTTGCTGTAGTTCTAAGAAAAGAGCAGTACCTAAGAGTGAGAACAGTCAAGAGAGTCTTTGCGGAGGAAGCTAGGCTTGAGTTGGTCATGCAGAAAGGTGAGAGTTCAGATAAAGAGGCCGAAGTCAGAGGCTGGCTGCCTGCAGCAGGACTCACTTTTCTTATCTGTCCTTACCTTTGTGTGTGTGTGTGTGTGTGTGTGTGTGTGTGTGTGTGTGTGTGCGCGCACACTCAGTTGTGCCCCTATGGATTGTAACCCACCAGGCTCCTCTGTCCACGGAATTTTTAAGGCAAGAATACTGGAGTGGGTTGTCATTTCCTACTTGAGGGTATCTTCCCAACCCAGGGATCAAATCTTGGTTTCTTGCATCTCTTGTACCTCCTGCATTGGCAAGCAGATTCTTTACCACTGAGCCACCAGGCTTTGCCTGAATATATTTATCAGGAACTCATGTTCCTTGAATATGTGTGCATGCACATATGTGAGCATGTGTGTTTGTGTGTGTACACTCATGCACACATTCTATACTCTTAGGAACCAAAAGAGATTTATTTTGAAGCTTATTAATTTTTTCAGCTTACCATTGGAGTGTGGCCTTTTAGCACAGTGCAAGCTCTTTGGGGATGAAAATTTTCATTTGCTCTTAAATATTTGCCACATTGGTACAGTATGTCTTCTGTCTCTAGAATCTTAGTAGTGGTGGTACATGCTTGACTCCATTCATCAAACGTTTGCTGAGGACCTACTCCATGCGAGGTGCTGGTAATGCACTGTCTCAACAAAGATGGGTAATTGCATGGCTTGTCTTCAAGGAACACATCTGCAACTAAAATAAAGCTTCATGTGTCTATGTCAGCTTCTTCCGGGTTTTCAAAACTGCACATGAGCTTTATTTCAGGTTCTTTGACTTCCTAAAAGTCCATCTGCACATTAGCTCACTCCCATGAAATCCAGACTCACTAACTAATCCAGACAAGTTCCACATTGCTCTCAATTAGCCCCATCACCAGGACAGCATGCAGAAGTAGGAGGTGCCAGAGTCAAGGGCTAGGTTTTATTACAATTTTCAAGTGGTCATGGATAGATGGAGCCTTTGAAATAGACACACAAATTATTTATGGATAGAAAGCATTGAGAGGAGGAAGTCTCAGGAATGAAAATCCAAGAGGAGAAGTAAGTGGGGAATGCATCCCAGGGAGATGATTAATAGTTAATGAAAATAGACTAGAGTATATTTGTTTCAAGACATATTCCTATGTTTTGCTGCTTTATAGTGATAATCTTCATGAGAAATTTTGGGATTGAAGAGAGGATTTGTGCAGTAAGTCTGGTTTATGAAATGCTACGTCCTTAGCATCTGCATGTGAGAACTGGACCATAAAGAAGGCTGAGCACCGAAGAACTGATGCTTTCAAAATGTGGTACTGGAGAAGACTGTTGAGAGTCCCTTGGACAGCAAGGAGATCAAACCAGTCAGTCCTAAAGGAAATTAACTCTGAGTATTCACTGGAAGGACTGGTGCTGAAACTGAAACTCCAATACTTAGGCCACCTGATGCAAAAAGCTGACTCGTGGGAAAAGACCCGGATGCTGGGAAAAATTGAAGGCAGGAGGAGAAAGGGATGACAGAGGATGAGATGGTTGGATGGCATCACCGATTCAATAGAGATGAGTTTCAGCAAACTCCTGGAGATAGCGGAGGACA
Source organism: Giraffa tippelskirchi (assembly GCF_054371585.1). Classification (NCBI taxonomy): domain Eukaryota; kingdom Metazoa; phylum Chordata; class Mammalia; order Artiodactyla; family Giraffidae; genus Giraffa; species Giraffa tippelskirchi. The sequence continues at coordinate 196,235,585 of NC_137275.1, forward strand.
GGGAAGCCTGGCGTGCTGCAGTCCAGGGGGTCGCAAAGAGCTGGACACGACTGAGTGAGTGAACAACAACAAGAGCATCTGCATACTGGGGCAGGGACAGGGTGCTTTCTCTGGGGCATGATATTCTTATATTTGCCTGAGACGTGGTTTCTATCCCCCTGCAGTTTCCCTAACATCTTTCCTTTTAGTAAATATTTTCTTAAGCACCAATCATGTACCTGGAACTATGAGAAAGAAAAGGTTACAATGATGAGCAAGATATGCATAGACAAACGTGAAGCAAATGATTACCAAGTAAGCCAATGATTTTACTTGTAATTAATATTATGAGTGTCATGAAGCGGAAACACGCAACAGTAAATATTTTGGCCACCTCAATATGAAAATGCAGATGGAAGTTTTCCTGATTGTGTGCTGGTTCCGTACCTGGGTTTATCTTTATTAACCGTGAACAGGATGTAGTCAGGTTGGGCTAGTACAAGGAGGACTCCATTCCTTGCTGCTCCTCTGGATCTGTGTTTCTCTCCAGCTCCATCTCTCTCAGTCACTCTGCCTCTTCTCCTCTTAGTCCTGCACAAACTGTGACCTCCTTTAGGTTAAGGATCATGATATTCACTCTGAGCACTAGTACTCTGCATGTGAAAGTGAAAGTCGCTCAGTCATGTCCTACTCTTTACGACCCCGTGAACTATACAGGCCATAATACTGGAGTGGCCTTCTCTAGGGGATCTTCCCAACCCAGGAATCAAACCGAGGTCTCCTGCATTGCAGGCAGATTTTTACCAGCTGAGCTACCAGGGAAGCCCAGTACTCTGCACAGTACATAGCAAATGCCAAATAAATGTTAGTTCAATTGACCTGCAAACCTTCCTGTTGCTTCTCTACTTCCAAGTTGAGGCTTTGGCTGGGCAGAAGTGGTGTGGGTCTTACCTGGGTGTTATTCTTCAGTGAAACCCTGAACATTCCTCAGTGGGGTTTGGCTAGTGGGCTTAGACAAGTGCTAAAAGGTGAAGATGGTTGCTTCAATGAGGGAGAAGTCTTGTGCTCCTGGTCCTCCATAGGGTGATACAGGTTTTGTCCAGACTCTTTCTACTGAGATCTCGAGGGATGTGAGAAGTTTAGATGTCAACTTTACTCCTGAGATGTTTCAGAATCAAACTGATGGCTACATCTTGGCCAGGACCTTCCAGATTCTCTCTGAGATACCTCCAACATATCCAGATGGGAGACGTCAGTGTTTCATAGAAAATATAATATAATACAATTATAACTGCATTCCCCCAGACAAAAAATAATTTTTCCTTCCATTCTTTACACCAGTACCATTCACTCCTAAACATTACTGCTACCCCAGAATCCAACTTTCTTTCTACCACTACCTGCTTTCCCTCCATGCTTAGTCATCTCCTCCTAAATCTATTATGCCTTTCCCCTTCTTCTCCGTCTCTGTTACAGACTGTCTAGAGCAGACAACTGGTCACCCTTCTCCAACTCATGCTGTCCCCAGAGATACCTTTCCAAAATACAAATTTGTAGCCAACTCACTGGTAAAGACTCTGATGGTGGGAAAGATTGAAGGCAGAAGGAGAAGAGGGCAAAAGAGGATGAGATAGTTAGATGGCATCACTGATTCAATGGACATGAACTTGGGCAAACTTCAGGAGATGGTGAGGAACAGAGAAGCCTGGCATGCTGCAGTCCATGGGGTTGCAAAGAGTTGGACATGACTTGAAACTGAATACCAACAACCCTTGAGGGAGTGCTGTCACCTACAGTGTAAGATGCAGAGTCCTAAAGAAGGTGTAAAAAGCCCTTGCAATCTGATTCTTGGCCACTTGATTTTTCTTGTCCTCCATTTTCTGTTCCTCATATATTCTCTGCTCCTGTTACACCAAACTAGATGGGATTCTGGACCACTCCATGCTCTTCAGGCCCCTGTTACACGAAGTGCCATCTCTCTGGACACCCCTCCAGGCTCTTGCTACTCTTTTTCTATGTAAGCCTTGCTAGTATTTACTCATCATTCAAAGTCCAGCTCAAGTTTCCCCGCTTCTCAGCAGTTCACTCAGTCTTCCCATCCATGCAACCTATCCAGTTAATCATGCCCTCTTCTGGAACACCATGGTTTCTGCATGACTCTATTTGGGGATTTATCACATGATGTTGAAATTTTCTATGTTCATCCTTTTGTTCCTTGCTTTTGCAGTGTACAGATTTAGGTTCCCAGAGCTTCACACTCCACCTCTTACTAAGTGATGGTGGACACATACAACCGCCATCAAATTAATTTTCTGCTGAAAGGAGCTAAGAAGATGCACTTTATAGATTGTTATGAAGGTTAAACAAGATGAAGCACAGTGCCTGGAACATAGTCACAATTAAACAGGATCATCAGATAATATTGTCTATTAACATATCAGTGTAGATAGAAATTGTCTTCTGGAGATACCTGGGACTGGGTATGTCATAAGAAAGGGTTTCTTTTGGGTTTTGGGCTTAAAGTAACAGATTTAGGGCTGTGGGTGCAAGTCCACTGTTACCATCAGTTGTGGAAGGGAAACTCTCACTAAGGCAGAAGGCATCATCCTGGAGAAAAGACTAGATATGACCTTTGAGGGGTGCTAGCCTGGAGCTGCTGGGGCGATATGGGGTGCATGGGAAATGAACAGGTTGCTGTTTTCATTGTGCCCCCAGAGAACTTTCAAGTCAGGATGAACGCAAACTGGACAGAATGGTTAAAAAATATTACATGGATATATTTTATGGATTTGAGTTAACTTATTGAATGGTCTCTATGAATCTAGCATGAAAGAAGTTCCGAGTGTTGTTTTGGTCACACCCCTTGTTTCTCCCCACAAGGAGGAGAGAAAGCTACTTTTATTTTGGCACCAGTATATAATCTCAGACACACACGATCCTGTCTGCTGTGATACAGACTCAGTCCTCTTGGAGTTCAGTAAAAAGTGAGGTCAGCATGCATAGAGACCTGGGGAAAACAAACTGATTTAAGGTACTAAACTGGGAAATACTGTTCCATTTCCTTCTGAATGGAGTCCACAGTGGTGCTGGAAAGCCATCTGGAGAACTGTAGCCCCAGGAGTAATAGCATGCTGTAATGCATTTGATTAAAAAGAGGAAGGGAAAAAAAACCATGGAGTGTGTTATTCTCGTGCTAGGATTGGAGAGCAGTCAGCCCATGAGTCGTGGTCCATGGAGATTTTGCCTGGATTACTTTAAAAGCACTTTTGCAGAGCCGTGCAAATGAAAGTCATGTGTTTATTCATCAAGGAGACCTTCTCTTGGGGATATTTTATTTGCAGTTCTATAAAGAGGCAAAACCTCCACATTTTTAATCTTCTGTGTGAGAACTTCTAAGTACTGGAAAAGCAGTGACAGCAAGAATGAGTTTGGATGGCTCAAAAATCCTGATAGAGTTTGGGAACTTGTCCAAACTCTTTGAACTCTCCAGCTGTACCATATTGGATTCTGTGTCTAGGGTAGCAAGTTCACTGACAGTGTGTGTGCTTCTCAGGCTATTTTGAAGTTTATATCAAGGGCTCTGTCAAGGCCCAGAGGAGCAATGGTAACACCGAGACACTCAATCTTGACTGTGGAGATGTCGAGATAGCCTTACATTTCTTCAATGGGAGTTTGAGAAACATGCTGAGGTCATTTGTTTCATGCAGGGGAAAGTTTTGTAGCAATCAAGAATGCCTTTAAGGGATTTCAGTGGTCATTTCCCAAGGTGCTCAGTCAAGTGCTGTCAGCCCAGTGCAAAGTGTCTCACCATGACATCACAACACATGTGGAATAAAACCACTTCATTGTTTGGAGATTGCAGAAGGTTGTAGCTCCAACTCAAGAAGCCAACACTACTTTGGGAATTTGGTTTGGACCATAGGAAACTGAGTTCAACCAAAGATAGTCAAGTTCAGCTCTTTGTGATTTTCTGTGCAGACCTGGTGACCAGTCATGAAGTTTCAGGATACTTGGTACATATTTTTAAATGTGCTGAGTCCAGAGAGGGATGGAAAGAGGCTTTCATTTCCTGTCCCACTTACTTTTGTATGCCACTGGACAAACAAAGGCAAATGTAATTGCTTTTGAGGTATAATTTAGGAGATAAACATGTCTGTTAGATATCTATTGTTGAATAACAAATCACCTCAGAATTTAACAGGTTAAAATGACAAGCAGCTATTATCTCATAGTTTCTCTGGGTGAGAATTCAGGAGTGGCTGAGTTGAGTGGTTCCAGCTCAGGGTCTCTCTTGAGGCTGCAGTCACAATGTCAGCCAGGGCTGCAGTCATCTGAAGGCTTGACTAAGGCTGGAAGGTCGGCTCCCAAGACAGCGCCATCTTGTGGTGTTGCAGGCCCTTGCCACCTGGGCCTCCCCATGGAGCTGCTTGCATGCCCTCACAATATGGCAACCAGCTTCCCCAGAGTGAACTGGGAAGAAAGGCAGCTGGCAGGAAGCTACAACGCCTTGACCTAATTTTGGAAGTCAAAGACCTTTCTTCCACCATATTCTCTTCATTACAACTGAGACACTAAGTACAGCCTACTTTTAAGGAGACAAAAATTAGTGTCCACCATTTGATGGGAAAAGTATCAAAGACTTTGTAGACATATTTTAAAACCAACACACCCTGAGCCTCAGAAGTCACTGAGCTTCAGTTTACTGATTTTTGAAGTGATATCCAAAATATTTACTACACAATGCTATTGATGTGATTAGAAATTATGTTCATCTAATACTTTGAATGGCCCCAGCCAAATAAAGAAGAGATATGGTAATGACAATGACAGTCCTGGTGATGACGAAGAATGATCTTGGGCAAGTGACACAATCTCTGAGTACCTTTTGGCTATACCTAACAAATGACACTATTTTGAGGATTAAATAGTGTAACTTATAAGAAAGCAGCTCCCGGCACAAAGTGAATTAGTTTTCCTAGTCTTCTGGAGGAACACCACTGAAATGATATTTTGGTCATTCTTGTTATGAAAACAGATCATCTTTAAAATGGAAACATTAGCTAGCATTAAGGTCATAAATACTAAAATTGCTAGAGCACACCCACTGGGGAAAAATAGGGTACTCACATTTTAAAATCTACTCATCTAGACAAAAGGGTTCATCTCTTCTCCATTAGAGGGACAATTTTCTTGCATGATTCACTGCACTGTTGTTTGTGTGTCAGCCAATCTCTTCAGGGTGTTGTACCTTGAGATGACATTTATCATGACCTCTTAAAAGAATGGTATAGAGCCAATCATAAAATACACACGTACACACACCCCGATCTGTCGTTTAGTGTGTCCTGTGGTATATTGCCATCATCTGAAAACAATTATCCTGGGAATGGTGATGAGATTGGATATGAAAAGGGATGGAAAATGTTAGAGCAAGGCATTTGATGGCAGATGGTTTTTACTGTTCCAAAATGATGCTCTGCCTGGAAGCCAGGGAAACTTTTGGTACAACAATAAGGCCAAGCAGTTGGGTGGCATGGTGCCCAATGGAGCAACCAGATTTCAGGCCTCAAGCTCAGAACAGTCCCAGGGTGGCCCACTCAGTGCAACTTAAAAAAAAGAAAAACTAGGTCCCTTGCCTCCTAAGAAACACTTCATTTAACTGGATAGGGGCTTACCAGGTGGTTCTAGTGGTAAAGAACCCACTTGTCGATGCAGGAGACAGAAGAGATGGGGATTGGATCCCTGGGTCGGGAAGATCCCCAGGAGGAGGGCATGGAAACCCACTCCAGTGTTCTTGCCTGGAAAACCCCATGGACAGAGGAACCTGGTGGACTACAGTCCATAGGGTCTCAGAGTCAGACATGACTGAAGTGACTTAGCACGCACACACACTGTTTCTGGTGAGGTTACTCCAGAAAAGGCCTATTTACACACAATACTTTCAAGTTGCCAGGAATTTAAGGTAAATTTGGCCAATTCAGTTCAGTTCAGTTGCTCAGTCGTGTGTCCGACACTTTGCGACCCCATGAGCCGCAGCATAGACATGGTCCAGGACCACTGTGTGGACTGGGAGCAGGACATGGAGCGCTACCTGTACGTGGGCATCCTGCACGTGCGTGACACCCTAATCCCGCCGCAGAGCCGGAGGCGCATGAAGCGGGTGTGGGACCGGGCGGTGGAGTTCCTGGCCTCCAATGAATCCCGGTTCCAGACAGAGTCCCACCGTGTGGCCGCGGAGATATGCTGGTGTGGAGATGGACTAAGCCCTCTTCCTTCTCTGACTCAGAGCGATAAACCCTGGGCGGGGTCCGGTACCTAATCAGCCTGTCCCAGGCCAGTCCCCTCGGGGACGCGAGAGGCCATGCCCTGCCGGTGCTGAATTCACACTTGCCTTGAATCACCCGCCTTCTGACCTTGGTTCCAAAGGTGTGAGACTCTGCAGAGACGAGACGGGCTCCATGGGAAAACATGACCGTCCTCAGAGGGCAAGGGGAGGAGCCAGGGGGCAGCTGCCTCTGCATCTGGCCATCCTCTCTGCCCAGTGTTGCTGGCAGAAAGAGGAGAGGGGTTGGTTTTTCATGAAGAAATAAAAGTGCAGAGGCCATGAGCCCCTGCAGAGCAAGTGTTTTTCCCCTTGGGCCCACCGCGCCCCCGGGAGGTGGTTTGGGGTGGCAGGCTGGGGCAGCAGGGCTTGGGGGGCAGCTTGCTCATGTGCCTTTGGGGAGCCCAGGAGTGAGAGAGAAAGCCTCCTCTAGCTGGGTGGGTCAGGAGAAGGCAATGGCACCCCACTCTGGTACTCTTGCCTGGAAAATCCCACGGACGCAGGAGCCTGGTAGGCTGCAGTCCATGGGGTAGCTAAGAGTCGGAAACGACTGAGCGACTTCACTTTCCCTTTTCACTTTCATGCATTGGAGAAAGAAATGGCAACCCACTCCAGTGTTCTTGCCTGGAGAATCCCAGGGACGGGGGAGTCTGGTGGGCTGCCGTCTATGGGGTCGCACAGAGTAGGACACAACTGAAGCGATTTAGCAGCAGGACTGCAGCATGCCAGACCTCCCTGTCCATCACCAACTCCTGGAGCCTACTCAAACTCATGTCCACTGAAGTCGGTAATGCTATCCAACCATCTCATCCTCTCTCGTCCCCTTCTCCTCCTGCTTTCAATCTTTCCCAGCATCAGGGTCTTTTCAAATGAATCAGTTCTTTGCATCAGATGGCAAAAATATTGGAGTTTCAGTTTCAGCATCAGTCCCTCCAATGAATAGTCAGGATTGATTTCCTTTAAGTTGGACTGGTTGGATCTTTTTGCTGTACAAGGGACTCTCAAGAGTCTTCTCCAACATCACAGTTCAAAAGCATCAATTCTTCGGTGCTCAGCTTTCTTTAGAGTCCAACTGAGCCTCCATGAATTTGAGGAGCAAGGGAAGGTAACTTTGTAACAGAGGTGTACATGTGGGAAGAACAAAGAACAAAGACCATTATCCTGCTGCTCCGGGAAGAGTCTGCTTTCCTCCTTTCCACCTCCTATTAGTCAAAGGCGGGGTGGGTGGGGAAGATTCCAGGTTTCCTTGGAATGGATTGTCAAAACTTTTCCCTCCAGGCTTGAAACTTGTTCCCCTCCAAGCTTCTCAGCACGTTGTCAAACCAGTCTTTACTTGAAAGGCAAATGGCATCAACATGAAAGATGTCATATTGTAAGTACTACTCACTCCACCCCCAGAGTCCCCACCCCCACATTCTGAAAGATTTTTGAAAGATGTCGCATCCTGCATCTGGGGCCTTTCAGAGTGGAGGCTGCAGGGAGCAGGCAGTCCTGCAGGGGAAGGGGTCAGGGGGCCCAATACCTCATCTGGAGAAGGTCCTCGACTGGTTTCTGTAGAGCAAATGAAGGAGAAAAACTATTGACAAGGAAGCTGGGGTGGGGAAGACAAAGCAGGGGAAACGCTGGTTTTTATGGAGCTTGCAAACCTGAGCTCAAATATTAAAAATGCTTTCATCAGTCTCCTTAATCCAGAGAAATTCTTTCTGGCTTAGATGGGAGGAAAAAATCAGTCCCTTAAGGGGAAAGCAAGAGGAGAAGGAGGTAATAAGGATGTGAGTCAGACGCAGGGAATGGCTGGCAAAGGCATTTGTTTCATGAGGCGGAGGAGTGCTGTTTTCAGCTGATCAAACGTTGCGGACCCCTGGTAAAGCCCGCCTGCTTCTTACTGATTTCTCTCTTCAGTTATGATAAAATTTTGACTCCATTAAATGGGGGCAAGGTGAGAAAAAAAAGAGCTGTTTCTTTCTTGTTCACTCCTTCCCTGGGGAATAAGTGGCACTCGGGCTCCAAAGCTGTGTTTTCCTTTGGGTTTTGCCCTTTAATAGGGGTTGCAGAAAGTGGTTATAGACATTTGAGGGGAAATAAAGCCTGTGGTTTATTAACAGGGCTGGTTTTAATCAGCAGCGATTTGACGAGGGTAACATTAGAGCTACAACACTGATAACTGATACTATGATTTTCTATGCTTTTAACCCCAAACTGAAGTCTTGTGGATTCACAGACAGAAATGCATCTGTTTGCCTGACCAGGCTGTGGGGAGTGAGAGTTTGGTGAGGACAGCATGAGACAAGGGCCCAAAAGACTGGGCGCTGGGGCAGCTGCCTCAGGGCATCTGATTCTCAGTTGGTATTCCAGCTGCTAAGAAGTGAGCCTTGCAGACCTGAAGGCTTCTCAATAAAGCCAGTGGAAGTGACAGGAATGGAGGAAGGCAGGTCTCAGCTCCCCCCATGATGGGTAAGTATCCTGAACCCCTCTTGACAGACCTGAGGTGATATCTCAGGTCACGGGACCCTCTGTTTCCCAGAGGCAATAAGTAATGTTGTTCCTTCCCTCTAATAAGAAAGTTGAAAAAGTCTAGGCCCGTTTCCAGGCAGAAGGCTGCTCTTTAGGGTAACCCAATCCTGTCCTACCCAGAACGAAATCTCCTGGACCTCTCCCACCCAGTCCATTAGCTAGCATGGCCTCTGCCAAAAGCACTGCCAACATCCCAGCAAGCTTACAGTTTGACCTTGAAAACTAAGGTCAAACTCCTGCATTAGTCAGCAACTATAGTTTGCCATATTTGCAGCCAGTTGAAGTAACTGGGTTTTCGGGAATGTTCTCCACTAGAGTAAGCCACTTTGTTTTTCAGTGTATTTTTTTTTTTTTAAGGGAGAAATGGAGACCCAGCATCTCTCTTCCTCCGACTGACTGCTGAGTAGACAAACAAGATGATGCACAAGGCCCCTCAAGACACCTGGGGGTGAGGGTGATGAGTGGACAGACTCATCCCCACCAGTCATCCCAAATTTTCTGCCACGTTCTGCGTTCCTGTGTTTAAGTGGACACAAGTTACCCTTCCCAGGAGAGAGAGGGCTTTGGGTGTGTACAGATTCTTTCTTGTTCTCATGGCCTTAGGGGCACTGGGCAGTCCCCAGGCTCTCCCCTATGTTCCTGGTGAAAGGGGTCAGGTAACCAGGAGATGGCTGCCCAAGGTGATGATGGCCTGGGAGGAATCTGTGAGTCTCTCCCCTGCAGGTGAGAGTTAGCTTAGCTCTTCCCATGTGCCCTTTCACCTCTGACCACACTGCCCTCCTGTTCCTCTGCAGTGGGCATCTCCTGGAGAAGCTGCCCAGTTCACAGCACCAGCTCCTTCTTGGGACTCCTCCTGACTCAGAGGGGTGCTCAAGGAAGCTATGTCTTACCACCCTTGGCTGAGAAGTGGACACTCAGCGCTAGAGCAATAGTCTCTCTTCAGAACATTAAATCACTGGAGAATTGCAGAGACTAGGATTTGTTAGAGTTAAATCTCTTTAATGGCAGTGTTCTACAGTGGTGGTCACTGAACATTTCTTTTTTTCATTATGCATGGGTTAAAAAAAAGTGGGACATGCATTCCCAATATATATTTTTTTATTTTTACATTATACATATCTACTATTATTACTAGCTAATATCTCAAAGCACACTACATAGTTAGAGTTTTTTAAAATGGAAAGTAAATATGACCCCAGTAGCAACAAACACACCTAATGCCTGGATCTCAGTTTCTAATACCATTCTGCAATAAAAAGAAGCAGGACTCCTTGGATAAATGGTTGATTCTAGGACTGGTGTGGAAAATATAGAATATTAGCCTGGGGTATCGTGTAATGACAGAAAGTAAGGAGTTACTCAACCGAGACAAAACAAAACGGCATGATAATAGAAGTCTGTCAAAGGAACACAGGAGCCAACTATAAGAGCTCCTAATGGCCAGAGCTATAAAAGCATAAGCAACAAAACAAACAAAATACTATAAAATAAATATCCATGTGTCCATACTGATATAAATAAATGATTGAATAAATAAGTAAATAAGGAAAAAGAACAAATATCATGTACAGAATCGTTCTAAATAATTTATGTATCTCATAGACTACACACTACCATTGTTGTTCGACTGTTATTCTTGTTGCTGTTGTTATTATAATCTTTGTATCCTTTGTTAACCCAGTGCTCAAAAACCTATTACTTAAATAAAAAAAAATTTTAACTAAGGTAAAAATTACCTTTAATAAATTAGTATGTTCCCCTTTTATCCTGTTGACACATGTGCATTTCAACAGGACCTTTCTGGAGAAACACCTATAGAACTTAGAAGATGTGAGAATGAACATTTATGGTATAAAGCCAGGGTAGTCACATTAGTTAGGGGCAGGCTTCATTTCTGACTCTAGTCCCCTCCTGTGGTGGAGACCTAATCTACTTTTGTCTGAGACTTTCTTTGCTTTTATTCTTAATACATGGAGACTGAGGTAGAGGACTTCAATTCCTATGGAATCCTATGGATTCCTTCTTTTAAACATTGTTTCTGTTAACCTTTTCTGTGTAACAAAACACCCCCAAACTTAGTGTTTTAAAACAGCAATGAATTACTATTTTTTAAGATACTGTCGTTGACAAGGCAGTTCCTCTGCTGATTTTCCATAGGGCCACTCAGCTATATTCATTTTAAGGGTCAGCTGGACTAGACTCCAATCACTCACATGACTAGCAGGTGATGCTGATCCTTGGCCTGGGTACCTGGGTTCTCTTTCCTATGGCCTCTCATCCTCCAGGAGGCTGAAGTGGCTTCCTTACGTGGCAACCTCAAGGTAGCCCAAAATGGCAAGAGCAGAAGCTACAAGCTCTCTTTAGGCTGGCGTTCCAGAATTCATGCATCATTTTAACAACATTCTATCAGTCAAAGCAGGTCACAAGGCCTGTTCATGATGACAAGATAGGGAAACAGATTCTACCTCTTAATGGGAGGAGCTGCAAAGACTTTGCGCCCTATGAAATCTACCACAGACAGCTATGTAGCATCTCCATGATTCAGACCCCAGTAACTGAGATTACCACCCAGACCTTTGCAGAAACTCTCTATTTAAAGTACTCTCAAAGGGCCAGAGGAAGGAGGTACCAATAGTATGATATTCTTGTAGATTTCTCTCTTTGCCCAGAGGTAGAAGATTTTGAACTGTCTCATTTGTGTGGAAGAACCCTACCTTGGCTAACCAGCATGCATTTCAGGGTACTGCTCACATTGCCAAACTAGTTATTGAAGGTGGTGGTAATTTCCAAAAGATTAAATTTCTAAGCCTAAGAGTATCAAATGATCTGAAGAGCATCATCATAAAACTGTATTTCTAAAATGCCCAGTTTGCCTGAGAGGAACTCAGAGTGGGAGAGAAAAGATCCTACCATCTGTATAAATTTGCAAGGTTCACCAAAGATAGTCTTTTCTGTACCCTGACAGTTTGTAAAAAGAATTAGTAAGATGCAGTGAATTCCCTGGTCATGCCCCTCCACTCAAACATGAGGAACACTTTAAATAATATCCCTTTGCACTGTGGGGGAAGGGGAAATGTGTAGTGAATTCATGCAACACCTCATTCAACCCTCACAACTATGTTCAGAGGGAAGAATTAACTGAGGAAATGGTTTCTGAGAGGTTAAGAAATTGTCCAATGTCTCACTGCTAGTAAAAACTGAAAGTGGAATTTAAATATTCAGTTTTGTCTGTATGACACTAAGACCTACCTACCACCACTGCCATATCTCCCAGGAGGATGTACACAAAAGACTTGTCACATCATGCCTTGGACAAAGGGATACAAGAAACCAAGGAGTTGGAAGAAAAAAATTCCAGAGGGCTAAGCTTTGAAGGGGATTTTTGAAATGGTCTAGAAGCACAATGTTATTCCATCCTTATCAAAAAAGACTATTAAAGTAAAGGGATAAAGAGAAAGAGTAGGAGAGAGGGGGAGATGAGGAAGGGGAGGAGGAGAAGGGGAAAAGAGAGAAGAGGAAAGAGGAAAGAGGTGGCCTTCAACAAGGTTTTGGTAACAAAGAGGCATTTTCCTTTAGCCAAAGGGAAGTTCAAGGCACTCTCTGGTATGTTGCCCAGGCCACTTTGGGCTTTCCAGCCAAGCATGTGATATGACCAGTCTAGTTAAGGTGAGCCTGGGAAAAGTCATTAGTTAAATTCCATTCAATTCAGCCTGGCATTGTGTAGGGAAACCTTTTGTCTTCTTAACTGAGACTCTTTTGTAAGGTGCTGTCATTCTGTACCACATGAACATAAATCTCTGGGGACAAGCTATTGAGATACTAACTTTTTGCCTCGTTTGCACATACAGTTTTCTGCTTTGCTTCACTTTGGGCATGTTGAAGACCCATGCCCACACCTCATAGCCAGGGAGGGAGCAGGGCTGTGGAAGGAGTAGATAAGGGAGATGGTCTTATTGTCCAGCCTGGAATTGGACTCCACATCTATCTCACCTATGCTGGTGACTGCCTCACGATGAAAGTGGGCCTGCGCCTGACAGCAGGCTGAGAAGCAGAAGAGGTGAGAGAAGCCAGTAGATTATAGATTAAAGGCAGGTTAACTAGAGATTCTTCTCTACGGTGATGGAGGAGGGAAGAGGGCCCACAAATACTGACATCAGATGTTCTGCTAATCACATACGTAGGAACCTGGAACCAGATTTTTCTGCTCTGGAAGAATAAGAAAGTGGTATGTCCCTTGCACTCAAGAGTTGTGGGGAAATTTTATAGTCATTACACATATATTCATATATGCACTATTTTCTGGAAATGTCTGGCTATTTCATGTTCTTCAGTCTTACGTCTCCTGCTGAATTCTTGGAGAGGCCGAGATCACTTCTTACACTCACATATCCCTTGATTCTAGGCTGACAGTCATTGCCTTAGATGGCATGTGCTTGCTGCTTTTGATGCTTGTAGCATATTGAAAGCTTGTTGAAGATTATTAAATGATCCTGAAATTTCCTAAGCATTTTATCAAGAGGAACCAACCTAATAACACAGCTGAGGGATACCATGCTAGTCCCAGCAGCTGGCACAGGGGTCCCGACCCTGCCCTGAATTTGGGACAGCAGGTGTCTTGTTGCTTATCTGGGGAGGAGCCAGCCTACTCCCCCACAGACACCAGCTACCCCGCCTCTGTGACATTCATGATCAAGTGGAGAGATTTGTCCAGTCTCTGCCTTTAGAAGAACCTTGCCCCGTTAGTAATGTTCTCCTCAATCTTTTCTTTCATTGTAGCTCTATCTGATGGTCATAACCCTAGTTAACAAACCGGCACCAACTGTCTTGCAGTTTAGGATTTCGAGTAGAACTTCTTTTTCAAAGTAAGGGTTCTATGCCCTAGGTGATGTTTAGAGTTAGATTGATGCATCCTCGGGGTTTCAGCAAGGCAGACTGGACTCTGCTGCTCATGTCATTTACATACAGGGAAGATGAATGATCAGATGGGAGTGGGCGGATCAGGGCTTCCCTGGCCCTTAGAGGTGGTATTTCCATAGGGGATTCAAGAAGTCATAGCTGTCAAACTGAGCCACTCAGGGGAGTACAAGTATTTTTCACATTTCCCAGTATGACTCTGTATGTGTATGTGTGTGTGTGTGCACGCGTGCATGCGTGCATGTAGAGGGGGGCTCACACGTCATTCCTCCACCCATTCTGTAAGTATTTGGTAAGTGTAGATAAAGAATTTTGATGAGAAAGAAGTTGTTAACAAGTTCACATAGGATGAATGTCTCTTTGGCATAGCTGATGCTGTAGGATTTGAAAACTAGGCTTCTCTATTTGGGAAATAAAGAAGTAGGTGGATTTACTTATAGGCTGTGTTCTGAAAGAAATTATCATTGTGTTTTCTAAGCATATGAGTAACAGATTTTTATTGTGAAAAATTTGGAAGAACCAAAAAGGCAAAGACGAAATTTAAATTACCAATAATTCTGCTATTACTCATGTGTAAGATTAAAATAAATACTGCATGTATATACTAGGCATGGTATATAATGTGATGCAATGTATAACATAAAAATTATGTACATTATAATGCACTATATTGCATTTTCCTTATAAATTTGGAAAATTACACATACTGTGTTGCAACTTAAATGGTATGTAATTTCAGATTCTCTTAAATGTAAATAATACAAGTAAGAATTTGATGATAGTAGAATAACTGAATGAACAATTGCATTAATGAAAAAAATGCATGAACAGGTTCATTTTCCAGTTGGAAGACTTATAACCGTTCTAAAGGTTTTAAACTAGAGGAAATCTGAGAGATTTAGAATAACCTTGTCATAATGATATGATACACCATTCCATCCTAACTTCATTCCCAAAATACACACACGTGCACACTTTTCTTTCAGTATTAGCTCTAGTTTATCTCACTGTGAACTTGTCTAGAACAAGAAGTCTTATCCTATAAACTCAACTCTCAAAATACAGAAAAAAATCCTCTCTCCTCCCTATCTCTCTGTTACACACACACACCCCACATACCACCAACATCACCTTTTCTGAAGCATAAATAAATAAGTCATGTGGGAAGCCCTTATGTAATTCCAGAGATTTCAACATTGCTTATGCTGGGCTGTTATGAGGTGTTATCTTTCTTTCTTTTTTTTCCTTTTGGCATCATCATCTTTCTCTTCAGAGATAAACTATGATTTAACACATACAGCTTCAAATAAAAACCTGCCCAGCTTTTCTGAGGTCAACTGCATATGACTCAACAAATGGTAAATTGCTTTGAGACTTTGGTTGTTCTTTACTGCCTTCCAAACATTGCAGAAAGATGAAAATGGGAAAACAAACATTACAGCAAAAAAATATGGGATAAGAGTAAATCAAACCTCATTTCCCTTCCCTCAACTTTGTTTTGAGAACAGGCTTCTGGTGTCAGAATGTCCTCACTTGAATCCTGACTTTGGCCACACTTATCAGTATGACCATGGATCTTTACCTTGACCTCTCAAAGTTCTAGTTTCCTCATTAGTATAATGGGGATAATAGTAGTACTATTTTATAAAATTTTTGTGAGGTTTAAAAGAGAGAGTATTTGTATATCATGTATATGTACATCACCTGATACAGGGGATACAGGGACTTTTAAATACAAAGTGCTAAATACTAAGCAATTGTAATTTTATTACCATTAGTAGTATTTTCTTAATACCATTAATAATATTATTGGGCTAGTATTAACTTGAAACCAAAGAATTGTAGAAGGAGCCACAGAGTTCACCATAAATTTCCTCCTCAAATACTGATTTAATTTTATTTTGGATCATTAAAATGAATATAAACATGGATAACATCTATGAACATCTATGAGGGGCTAATGGGAAACATTCAGACAATTTCCTGCTTATAAAAGGAATCTAACATGATAAAAACAAATGAATCCCCAGGGAGACCTTCCCAAAATTTCTAACTACAGTTTGTCATGATCCATAATTCTATGTTGTCTCTTGTTTCAGTACAGTATCTAGATTATAAATTAATGGCCTTGATTGGCAAATTACCCCATGTAGTCAATATCTCTTCATGAAAGTGACTGTAAGAGGAACCTAATTCTGTTAAAAATTCAGTTACAAAGGAGCATGTCAAAGCCGATGAGGTATGATGCTGTCATGGGATTGGGGTTTAGCACCATGAAACTGATCATCTATGAGTCATTTTTTGGCTCAAACACAGGGAGCCTCCAGGGAACACTAAGAGGATTTGTGAGTGTTCTGGCGGCCATCTCGGTGCTGTGTGTTCTGCCCAAACTGCACAAACCATGAGACCAGGGCAAGGGAGCCCAGGATGGATAATATTTCCTGGCTTCATTCTTCCTGGTATGTACAGAGCATCAGAACTTGGGAGAATGCTGTGTTGATCAGTATCTGGTGTTGAATGAGGTGGGGATGAGAAGACACATCATAATTTCTCCCTTCCTGCTTCTATGAAGATGTCTGGCTGGGCCCAGAGCTTACCAGTGGTTCACTGGAGAGGTGCAGGGTTGGGAGTGGCGGGGAAATAGGAGTTTTCCCAGGCCTCCTAAGAGTTGATGGGGGCCAGTCCCTGAGGTGTGTCCATCACCAGCGCATCGTTCATGGCTTCTCATGAAGGTCTTTGACAGCCCCTTGTGCAAACTACTACAGGATTTCCCTACAGACTGAGCTGAAATTGAACCAAATGTGAGAGCATATTTTCTTTGCTCATTTTTCTCCTTCCTAAATATGCCTGTTGTCCTCTTGGACATCTTGGTCTGCTCTCTCCAGCCTACCAGAAATAAAGTGGCCTTTATCACAGGGCCACTCAAAGTACCTTTGTGTCAGTGTGACTATTCCCACAGCGGGCACCACAGAATCCCCTGGGTACTCTTCCCTGTATAATACATTTGTGTTAACCTCGAATGGGATGACTTCACTGCTTGAATGGGAAGACTCTTTCTTCATCAGCGTACATATATTTATTAGTACTCTTGCAAAAAACTGTATTCATTGTCAACCAAAAAATGTTGCTGTTCTTAATTAAGTTGTGTCTGACTCTTTGTGACCCCATGGACTGCAGCACACCAGGCTTCCCTGTCCTTCAATATCTCCTGGAGTTTTCTCAAATTGAGTCAGTGATGCCCTCTAACTATCTGATCCTCTGTTGCCCCCTTCTCCTTCAATCTTCCCCAGCATCAGGGTCTTTGGTGATGAGTTGACTCTTAGAGTCAGGTTCTGAAGCTTCTTCTGCGTCATTGACTACACTAAAGCCTTTGACTGTGTGGGTCACAACAAACTGTGGAAATTCTTAGGGAAATGGGAATACCACACTACCTTACCTGTCTCCTGAGAAATTTGTATGGGAGTCAAGAAGCAACAGTTAGAACCTGACATGGAACAATGGACTGGTTCTGTTGTACTGCTGAAATCTAGCTTAAAGGATTTTGAGCATAATCTTGCTAGCATGTGAAATGAAGCTTCAACTTCAGCAACAGTCCTTCCATTGAATATCCAGGGTTGGTTTCTTTTAGGATTTAATGGTTTGATCTCCTTTCAGTCCAAGGGACTCTCAAGAGTCTTCTCCAGCACAACAATTTGAAGGCATCAATTCTTTGGCACTCAGACTTCTTTACGATCCAGCTCTCACATCTGTGTATGACTATCGGAAAAATCACAACTTTGACTATATGGACCTTTGTCAGCAAAGTGATGTCTTTGCTTTTTAATACAGTTAGGTTTGTCACAGCTTTTCTTCCAAGGAACAAGCATCTTTTAATTTCATGGCTGCAGTCGCCGTCTGCAGCAATTTTGGAGCCCAAGAAAACAAAATTTTTCACTGCTTCCCTTCTATTTGCCATGAAGTAATGGGGCCGGATGTCATGAATCTTAGTCTTTTGAATGTTGAGTTTCGAGCCAGCTTTTTCACTCTCCTCTTTCACCCTCATCAAGAGACTCTTTAGTTCCTCTTCACTTTTTGCTGTTAGAGCGAAAATGTCTGAGGCTGTTGACATTTCTCCTGGCAATCTTTTTTTTTTTTTGAGAACGATATTTTATTTTGCAAATATTCTGAGGACTACAAGCTCATCTCCCGGCAATCCTAATTCCTGCTTGTGATTCATCTAGACCAGAATTTCACATGCTGAATTTTGCATATAAGTTCAATAAGCAGGATGATAGTATACAGCCTTGTTGAACTCCTTTCCCAATTTTGGAACCAATCCGTTGTTCCATGTCAGCTTCTAACTATTGCTTCTTGACCCTCATACAAGTTTCTCAGGAGGTAGGTAAGGTAGTTTGGTATTCTCATTTCTTTAAGAATTTTCCACAGTTTTTTGTGATCCACATAGTCAAAGGCTTTAGTGTAGTCAATGAAGCAGAAATAGATGTTTTTCTGCAATTCCCTTGCTTTCTCCATGATCCAACAAATGTTGGCAATTTGCTCTCTGATTTCTCAAATGACTTCTGGATTGAAGGGGCTTCCCTAGTGGCTCAGATGGTAAAGAATCTGCCTGCAATTCAGGAGACTTGGGTTCAGTCTCTGGGTCAGGAAGATCTTCTGGAGATAGGAATGACTACCTACTCCAGTATTCTTGCTTAGAGAATGGAGAGAGGATCTCCATGATCTCCACTGGTCTCATGGAGAGAGGAGCCCTGTGGGCTACAGTCCATGGGGTGGCAAAGAGTCAGGCATGACTGAGCAACTAACATGCAGTTATACTTTTAAGACGGATGGACAATTAGTCAGGTAGATATCCAG
This sequence comes from Giraffa tippelskirchi, assembly GCF_054371585.1. Taxonomy (NCBI): domain Eukaryota; kingdom Metazoa; phylum Chordata; class Mammalia; order Artiodactyla; family Giraffidae; genus Giraffa; species Giraffa tippelskirchi. The sequence continues at coordinate 196,254,168 of NC_137275.1, forward strand.
AGACTGGCATGAAATCCAGTGATTTCCACCATGACTTTTCAATGTGCCTTCACATATTAGGCACTTAATTTCTCTTGATCTCAGTTTCTAGGAGTTGATCTTTGAGTCAATTGTATCTTTAAGCTCAAATTTTAATTTTAGATGGTTTGATATGTTATATTACATATATACATATCACATATATCAAGAAGTGTGAATATCTATCAATATCTATCTGTAGATAGATAGACATTTTTGATTGTCTTAAGGATTAAAGAGATGTAGAATTAAAGCCCTTCAAACACAATGCCTGGTGCATAGAAGTCACTCAGTAAGGAGTGGGTTGCCATGCCTTTCTCCAGGGGATCTTCCCAACCCAGGGATTGAACTCAGGTTTCTCACATTGTAGGCAGATTCTTTACAGACTGAGCCACCAGGGAAGCCCGAAATATGTGCTGAGTCGTTACTATTTCTACCCACACAGGCACACATATATTTAAGCCACCTCTGACTTCTAAACCCTCAGTTGAACTCAAAACTAGCAGCTTAAGGGGTGTAGCTACGTCTCCTGTCCATGCATGATTGCTACCTTCACTGCTGGACACCTTGCAACCCTCCCCTCGAGTTCCATGGAAGTGCTGGAGTCTCAGAACTGGAGGGTGAAGCTGTTCACTCCTATATACTCAACGCAGGAGGGTGAGAGTCCTCCTGCTCCTGGGCCACCCCTGGGAATGGGTGGTTTTCCAGCAATTTGCCTTGCTCTGTGGAAAGAATTTTCCATGGGACAGTATGTTGCATGGTACTTGGTTTTTTGCAGCAGTCCACGAAGGAATCTTGTATGAGTCAGGGATGAGACACATGGCCTTCAAATTAGGTAATTTGGGAGAGTTTAAGGAGGGCATTGTTTACAAAGATGTGGGCAAGATGTAGAGAAATCACAGCGGATTCTGCAGTAACTGGGAGAATAGCTACAGGGAAACTTAGGTGCCTAGTCTTGAAGAGACAATGGGAGAAGCAGTTGTCATGACTTGGTGACAGAGAGGTTTGTAGGGAGGATGCTAGCCAGGCCCCTGTGTTAGAGAGACGCAGCTGGCTTGTGCTAAGTGGGGAGGGAGCCAGGGGTGTCAATGTATCCCCTCCCCATTGGGTGAACCCATCTGGAAGCCAAAGAATAAAGGAGGCCAGTCCAAGGGGGTACAGACCATTCAGATCAACCTTTTGTGCAGAGCAGTGTACTGACTATCTTTTAGAACACTGCCTGTGTGTAAAGTGTAGTGTCTTTTTCTCACATACATATATGTTTTGTGAGTAAATATATACCTAAGTGTCCACACATGAATTAACATAATTAGGATAACTATTTAATTTTTAGAGCAAAAGAGAGAATTGCTATTGAGGATTATACTGGTACACAGGTAAACTGGCACAATTCTGGGCAAAACTGGGCTTATGACACCCTAACTAAAATGCAGTGAGTTGGATTATGTAAGTCTCAAATGAATCGTAATCTCATTACTTCACAATCACTTGTATATATTGCATATATGTTATACATTTGTGGCAGGCACTACTAAGGTATAACTGTGAAGTATAATTTGAAAAAATATCAGTTAAAAGGAGGGAGGCTCCCAGTTTTGAATATTCATTATACCGGCTATGCTCTATGTTCCAAATTTCCCCATGAACACAACCATTCCTTTGTGTTGAGGTATTTTCTCCCACATAAATGTAAGTCCCCAAAGAAAGACTTGATGTTAGGCTCCTATGACTGTTGATAACCTACTGGCAACAAGTTTTTCCAGTTTGGGCCATCCTGAAAATGATTTCCTATGTGAAGAGGATATATAGGAAAAGCTTTCTGATGACAGGAGGTGGCTGAAATATTTTGGGTTGTTGGGCTGGCTTCTCGTGACAGAAACTATCTTCTGGTCAAGGTGTCCCAACTCTACACTGCCTCTCCCCTCATTCGGTGCCTGATGCAGGGCCAGCCTCACTTCTATCTTAATCAGATTTATGATAACAAATTCTTCTTTTAAGGACGACTAAAGGTGTGTTTAATGGATCATCTGCTAATTCCCCAAAGCGTGGGAGGCACCCCACTATGATACTCAAGCTGATACCAAGTCCAGTTCAGGTGTGTTATTAAGCAACACTGAATCCCACACAAAAAGAGCTATTCCCTGTAGCTGACACTGTTGCTTGGTTGGACAACTCCAGCTTTTTTAAGGAATTGCCCATTAGAGAGATGGCCCTATGTCCAGCTCAGGGGTAAATCCAGATTGCTCTAAAATATCATGATAATTCTAGTACTCTTATATTGGCTTTACAAGAGGGGATGAGACTGTTCTAGCCAATGAGACATAAGAGGCAGTTGCCCCCAAGGGCTTCTGAAAAGGCTTTGTGATTTCTTGAAACTGTTTCTTTTTTGGTTGAGTAGAGATGATGCTTTTGTTACACCCAAATTATCTCCTGATGCAGCCTCTGATGCATGAGGCTACTTTTACATCTTTCCCTGTGCTATTACATGTCCTTTTACATGTAGTGTGTAGTACACTGAGACCTATTTTTACCTCCGCTGATGGCATGCTTTGTGACTCTTTTCCCAGACTCCACTCTGTTAGTGTTTCTTCATCTCTCTCCATTCATTAATCTTTTCCTGACCACAGACTTTTTTTCACTTGGTCTACAAACATAAGCAAGTCCATGTCATCATAAGACAGACCCCCGATCCTGCCTTCTCCTCAAGCTTCTCTGCTTGGTCTTGCCCAGTGCTGCTCATCCTCTTGCTGGAGCTGACTGGATTCTGTGTCTTTTTCCAGTCCCGTTGCTTCCTCTGCTCTCTGTGTTCTGACATCTGCATTTGTGCCCCCACCGAAACTGGTCTTATGTAGTTTGATGAACTACCCCCTAATCCAGAGTCAGTCACTTTTATTCAATACCCCATTATTATCTTCCAAGCTACTGCACCCTATTCTGTGCTTGGTACCATCCTAAAGGACTGCGTCAGAGCAGGGGACAAAGCAGACCAAGATCTCTGCCTTTGGGGTGCTTCCATTTTGACATAACAAGCGAGTAAGCTGCATAACAATTAGAAAATGGTAAGTGCTAGTAAAAAGGAAATAGAGCAGGAAGAGAACGGAGGGACAAAGAATGGATGGGCAAGATATATTTTACAGAGATAACACAGAGCAAAATTTGAAGGAGGCTGGGGATCAGTAATTAAAATTCTGCTGAAATATAATCTTATTTGCATGATACCAAAGATTGTTATATTCCAGGTAGAAAGAAGAGCTGGACAATGGCCTCAAGGCAGAGAACATGGTGAAAGCCAAATGGCTGGTGTGGAGAGAGTGAGTAAAAGGGCAGGAGGTAGAAGGGGAGTCAGAAAGGAGATGGGCATCATGTCACCCTGGGCAGATCCCATCTATAACATCCAAGTGACTTCAGGGATATCATTTGTTTGATAATTAAATAAGCCTTTTAATTGTAAAAAGGTAAAACAACAATAGGACAATACTGTAGCTATCTATTAAATGTTAGTTCCACTGCAGTAAGTCGTTATATTTTATAATAAATTCTAAACAGGAAAGATTATCTCATCTACTTTGTACTCCATGAGTGTAGCAAGTTATATACAGATGATTTATAACCTTCTGATTGTGATGATGCCTTGAGAAAGGGAAGAATGAAAACATCTTTAGTTCTGACATGAAAAACAAGCTAAATGAAACAGTAATGCGAAAAGCATATAGGACACCATTTTACAAGGTCTGTCCAGTGGAAATATCATGCTAAGCACAGATAAGATTTTAAATTTTCTAGTAATGACATTTACAAATACTAAAGAAGGTGAAAGTTTATATAAAATAGATACACAACAAGGATCTACTGTATAACACAGGGAACTATATTCAATTTCTTGAAATAATCTATTATGGAAAATAATCTGAAAAAGCATATATATATGTATACATACACACACACACATATATTTATATATCTGAACCACTTTTCTGTGTACCTGAAACCAAACACAGCATTGCTTATCAACTATACTTCAATAAAAATTTTAAAAAATAACAAAAAAGTGAAATAAATTTGAATAACATTTTACTTAATTTTGTATATCCAAAATATTATTATTTACCATGTGATCAATGCAAAAGTTATTAATATGGTATTTTGCATTTTTAAACATGGTCTTCAGAATCTGATGTGTGTTTCATACTTATAGCACATCCCATTCAACCTATCACACTGTAAGTGTTGAACAGTCCTGTGTGACTGGTAGTCACTGTATTCGACAATGCAAGCCTAGTATATTTTAAATACTTAACAAATGTCTATTCTTATTAGAAATAAAAATAATGGGGAAGTATGTTTAGCCCTGGTTTTGAGGGAAGAGGAAATGGAAACTTTGGAGACTTGTACCAAATAAAGACTTAATGATCTTGTCTGCTAGTTTTCCTCCCATGCTGTCTCGTCTAGGATGTCAGGGTTCTCAGCTCAAGTGACTGAGAGATGGCTCCACACAGGAAAGACCTCAGGCCAGCCTGTGGTGACTCAAGGGGCCAGGAATGTGAGTTCCCATCTCCCAGGGCCCGTCTGTCACCAACATCCCTGCTCTCACTGCCCTCATGTCTCACCACACTGTGGATCAGTTCATCCAGGTCTCTGCTTGGCTTGGTTCACACCCAGAATTGCGACCCAAGGGGTTTCTCCATGAAGGTGTCTGGTTTCAAATAACATTTCAGCTCCTTTGAGAGTGCTGTCATGGCAAGTGTGACTCTATTTGCTTCAGTATTGGTAGCAGCGGAAGGCAGGAGCTCAGAGTAGGCCCCAACTCTTAGCTATGTTTTTCCACTAAGCATTTAATTAAACCACTGCTGTGTCAATATTCTTAGCATGCTGCCAGTGTCTTTCCTGGGATGGAAACAGGCTAGTCTCCCCATAAAGAGTCAGAGGGTAACGGGCTCCTGGGAGGGAAACCAGCTTTGAGAGACCACGTGGAATTTTTCCAAGGCAGAGGCATGTGATGCGGGGCTCTGGTTGCTACATGGTTATTGGCATTGTGGTGTGATGGTCCTAGGGTCCATCTGCAGCTGCACCTCAGACCAGGAATAAGGCCCTCAAGCCCTGCTTCAAAGGCCTCCATCAGAATGACCTCCCTTCCTTTTCCTCCTCTACCAGCTTCTCTCTTCCTTTCAGGAAATAAAAAAGTCCCGTGGACAAGCGGGGGTTGCCACCCTAGCTCCCCAAAACCCCAGTTGTTAGCCCTTCTGTTCATAACAACTTGAGTGTTTCATCTGTCATTTTCCAGCCTCCATGGGGCTCCAAGAAGGTGATACTACTATCCTCGTAGTGAATGTTTCAGTCAGCTGGAGGAATTGAGAGATTAAGTAATCTCCTCAAGGCTGCTTAATCTCAGACTTGGGATTTGACTTGACTATCCTGCTTTTCAAAATAATAGTAATAACAGTAAAATAATAGCAGCAATATGTAGTAACCACCCAATAAAAGGGAACCATTATTATTACACAAATTACATAAATGCATAATTGGTATGTTGGCACCCCTCTTTCCCTGCTGCTGGCCAGAAATGCTATCATTATATAGACTTGATTCGCACTTTAATGAGTAAGGGCAGATTCCCGTGGAAGCACTGTCTCCTTCAGGTGCTATTAGTTCTTGAGTGATGCAGAGCCAAGTCCTGAGGAAAGGAGACAGGGTAGGAGCTTGAGTTAGCGGAAAAATGGCGGAAGGGAAAGAGGCACAGGTTGCTGAGTTGGAAGAGGCCAAAGGTGGATTTCCTCCCTTGAATTTTGTATATGGTCCATTGCAGCAGATCGTGGACTGCTTACTGAATAGTCCACTCACCCCTCTGCATTTTCCAGACTCCCTTGCAATTAGATTGGGTCACACGACTTGTTCTAGTCAGTGGAGGTGGGTTATTGTCTATTTCTCCCTGATCAAAAGGCTGTGTGTTTCCTCCAACCCTCCTTCCTCTACCTTGGCAATCTTGGAGATCACAATGTCCAGAGGGCTACAAGGTGGAGGATGGCAACCCAAATCCCCTAAGACTTCGATGTGATCAAGAAAGAAGACTTTATTGTATCATGCTACGGAGACTCTAGGGCTTATCCGTTACTGCCTAGCTTAGCCTGACAGATACACCTGGTTATCAAACCTCTCCACAGTCAGCAGTTTTCAGTGGCCTAACTACGAGTCAGCTTCTGTCTCTCAGAAAGCAGCAAAATGGTGTTTCAGCCAGGTCTGCTATTCAGAACCCTTCCCTCACTCTGAAAGGCAGCCGACCTCAAAGGCTTTTCCCAGCAGCACTAAGGTGTTGCCAGCATTCCATTGCTTGAGGACAGTGACACCCACAGATGAATACGTGACCATCTCAGGGTTCTCTGGGCACTTATGTCTTCATAGCTTTATTTCTACCTCATTAAGAGATGCTCCATGTCCTGCTGAATCCTCCTTCCCATTCCATGTCTCAACTTTGGGGCATCTCCAGTGCTCCATCATAGGATCCCTTTCTCTCTAGGGCTCTAGGTGATCCCCCTGGTCCCACGTTTCAAATACCCTCTGTATGCTGATGTTCCTAACGTTTGCATCACTATTCCTGATCTGGAACCCAGAAGACTCATTTATCCAGATGCTTCACAAACACTTCTACTCTTAAAGTCACTGAATATAGTCTGTCCAGGAGGAGTCATGGACTTGCTCGCCGTTTCCCTTGGCCATATCTCCATAAATGACGCTACTCTCTTATTGGACGAAGCATATTCAATCTGGAACTCCTTCTGTGATTCCCATCTTTACCTTAGCTTCTACATCCAATCCATCACTGAGTTCTTTCAAATCTATCTCTGAACTATAGGTCCTGAATTGGTCCATGTCTTTCCATCTTCACAGCTGCTAACCTAATCCCAGATGCCATTTATTTCACCTGGACTGAGCCTCTTGTTTGATGCAACTGCTTCCAACCACTATTTCCTCTCTTTCTACCTTACATAGCAGCATAGGATATTATACAACATAAATCAGATCCTATTTCATGCTGCTTAGGATGTATGTGCTTAGTAGCTCAGTCGTGTCTGACTATTTGTGACCCGGCGGACTATAGTCCTCCAGGCTCCTCTGTCCAAGGGGATTCTCTGGGCAAGAACCCTAGAGTGGGTTGCCATGCCCTCCTCCAGGGGATCTTCCTGACCAAGGGATCAAACCCAGGTCTCCTGCATTGCAGGCAGATTATTACTGTCTGAGCCACCAGGGAATCCCAAGAATATTGGAGTGGGTAGCTATCCCTTCTCCAGGGGAACTTCCTGATCCAGGAATCGAACCAGGGTCTCCTGAATTGCAGGTAGATTCTTTACCAGCTGAGCTATCAGGGAAGCTCCCCTACTTAGGATATCTAGTGGTTTTTCACGACACTTTGAAAAATAATATGAATAAATAAAAATACGTTTTAAATATATTATGCATGCTCAGTCACTCTGTCATGTCAGACTCTTTGTGACCCTATGGACTATAGCCTGCCAGTCTCCTCTGTCCATGGGATTTTCTAAGCAAGAACACTGGAGGGTGTTGCCATTTTCTTCTCCAGGATATCGTCCCAACCCATGGATCGAACCCAGGTCTCCTGCATTGCAGGAGGATTCTTTACCACTGAGCCAGTGGGGAAACCCCTCAAAATAAAAAAGTATATTATATTTATATTTAAGTCATATTAACGTTAACATAACTAACTTTGGCCAATAGCAATGTGGTGCAAGTAGAGGCTTGAGAAGTGTTCACACCTGGAGGTTTGCTCTCTTGGAGTCCCACAGTCATTACAACACAAAAGAACCTGGGTTAGTTGGCTGTTCAGCTGGTGGAGGAGATCATCCAAGCCAGTGCAAACCAGAACTGCACAGCCGACCCTTGGAATTGTGAGAAAAATTGTGAAGGTTAATACTTCAAGTCACTAAATTTTGAGGCATTCTGTTACACAGCAAGTACAAACTGATACAATAAATACATGTACAACTCCCTTAACAAATTTTATTAATAACAACCCCTGTTTGTTTCCTGACTATAGCTTCTCAAACTATACAACCTGCAGGAGAGAGTAACTAAGGACCTACAAGAACTGACATGTAATTCAATGTCCTCTACAATAAATTTTCTATGACATTCATTTTCTGGAAGCGCTTCATAAAGGAATGCTACGAAGAGAGGTTCCCTTCCGTTGCCTCTAGGTGACCCAAAGGCTCAGAGGGTCCATCTTGCTTCTATTTTCACAAAACTCAGCATAAGAAATATCCACCTTTATTAGTTGAAGTCCTGATATTGTGTTTGGGTCTCTCTGGTTGGACAGAGAATTTCCTGGCTCTCCGAATCTTTACTCAGTTATTGTCTCACCTCAAAAGCACACTCGAATTTAACCTCAAGGTTGACAAACACCCATCACTGGCTTATCACTTATAGTTTTCTTTGCAATGATCCGAGGGATCTGTCCACAGGAAGATCATGCCCAGCATTTCGTCTGCAGAAACGTGGAGGAGGTGAATGTGGATGTTGTCCTAGCCGACCTCTTTAAGGAAAGTCCTGAATTCACCCAACATTCCTCTGATTGCAGGGTTGGGAAAATGCCTTTTGGTAAAATCATAGAGTGGTAAACATGAAGAGACTTTGGGTCCATATAAACCCATCTCTTTACTCAAGGACACAGACTTCTTGGTGACAGAGCTAGGGCTAAAATACTTCAAGCCATTTCCTCTACTGACTGCACATCAACTACTTAATATGGGCATTCTGGCAGCTCCTAGTGCTCAGTCCTCGTCCCTGTTCTCACTCTGTGCTCTCACGCTCAGTGAACTCATTCATTCCCAGATGTATAAATACCACTTTGTGCTTCTGACTTCCAAATATATATTTGCAAACTCCAGGCTTATATATCTAATTGCCTGCTCACTATCCCTCCTGGGATGTTTTGCAGATATATCCAAGCTGACATACTCAAGACAAAACTTTTAACATCTAACTTGTCTACCCCTCTCTACCTACAGTTCATTGCCCTTAGTCAGGTCACTATTATCATTTACGTAGACGATTCCAACAGCTCCTGTAGATGATTCCAACAGTTCCTGAGTCATTTTCTTTCTTCTTCTTTACTTCTCTTCCAACCCATTCTCCACACAACATTCAGAATAGTCTTCTGATTGTGTGAGCCAGATCAAATCACAATTACTGGTTTTGACCCCTTCCAATTGCACATGGAGCAAGACCCCAAATCCTTGCTGTGGCTGGAACGCCCTCAAGATCTGGCCCTACTGACCTCTCATTGCACCTCATCTCACTCTTCCTCTTGATCTCTCACATTCAGCCACGCAGCACTTCTTTCAGTTTCTGAAATGTGCACACATTTTCCCTGCCTCTGGGTTTCTGGCTGTGTAAGCCTTCTGCTGGAAGTACCTTCACTCTCCTCCTCACACTCTGGGGTGTGGTGATGGCAGTTTAGTTGCTAAGTTGTGTCTGACTCTTTGTAACCCCATGGACTACAGCCTTCCAGGCTCCTCTCTTCATGGGATTTCTCAGGCAAGAATACTGGAGTGGGTTGGCATTTCCTTCTCCAGGGGATCTTCCTGACCCAGGGGTTGAACCCAGGTCTCCTGCATTGCAGGTGGGTTCTTTACTGCTGAGCCACCAGGGAAGCCCCCTCACACTCTAGGCTTCAGATTAAATATCACATCCTGTGATGGGCCTTTTGATGACTTGCTCTTCTCTAAGTTAGCCATTTATTTGTTCTTTTCATAGTACTCATTGCAATCTGTCATTCTTTTATTAATATGTCCCTTTGCTCAAACCCATTTATTGTCGCTACTCTATAAGTACTCCAAGACTGACAAATCTGCTTTGCTTCCCATAGCGTGCTTGTTAAATAAAAATCTGAAATCGAGTATCCCCCACACTTTATTAGTATAGGTTGGATTGTCATACCTCCTCAGTTCAGTTCAGTCACTCACTCGTGTCTGACTCTTTGTGACCCTGTGGACCGCAGCACGCCAGGCTTCCCTGTTCATCACTAATTCCTGGAGCTTGCTCAAACCCATGTCCATCGAGTCGGTTATACCTCCTCAGCCAGAAGTTTATCTTCTCTGATCAGATATTTATAAGCAAAATTATTCTTTTTCTTTTTACTTGGAATTCTACTTTCTTTTCATTTAAATACAGGAATTTGAGGGCTTTTTTGGCAGGAGCTATGCTGTTGGCTTGTTTTACTTAAGAGAGTATGCAGATGCTTAGCATACTGTAAAGGCCCAAAACATATTTCCACATCTTTAAAACATAGCCATCTGTTCTCAAAACCTCTTCTACCCTCTTGGCTTTGGGTAATCTCAATTCAAGCAGATAAGTTAAAATCATTGTTTACAACATTCTCCGTCTTATGGTCGTTAATGAATGACCTCAACACTTTATTCTCATAGCTGTGATTTGTATAAATAAATCAGAATAGAACTTTGCTGCAAGAGGAAGAAGGGTCTGAAGAACCCACTAAGAAGAGTCCATTTGCTGGTCAGCAATAAGTAATTTAGGTTACATGGTTTGTCCATAGCCCAAGGGTGACAACAGAGAGGTGGCAATGGAGGTTTGTTGCAGAAGAGTCTGACTCTTTACTGACTAGATCATCTGCTGTTTAAATTCCACTTTGGACCTTGCTTCCTTCATTATATATATTTCAGTTTATCCATCTGGAGTAGATGTGAGCCAGAGAGATCCAAATATATGAGTTGTTCAAATGGACATTATTTTCAAAAAACAAACAAATCCATTATTTTCTAAAAGCAGAGTTCTCCAGTGCATTCCTGATAACAGGAGCACAGCTTGAACATTCCTTGAAGAATTTCATAAAGTTCCACATGCCCGTGTCTGTGAAGCTGTTCTTATATGAAGGGCGCCTACAGTCAGGCATTATCAGGTACTTATTAAATACTTTTCACTGACACACCTTTAAAAGTAAGAAAACACCTTTTGAAAGCCTATCAAATAAGTGTTTTCTTAGCTCAGAAAATACATGACCTACATCTGGCCCTGTCTTCTGCCTTGTACAAGAAACTCAATCACATTTTCCATATTTTAATGCAAAATGCAGTTACAAACGCAAGTTGCCGCTGGCAGAGGAAAGCAAAATAATTGTCCCACAACCCAACTGCAACTTCGCCTTTGCTGAAGTTGGCTCAGGTTCAGCGTCTACACGGCTGCCGCACACCTGCAGCCTGGGTCCCTGCTCCTCCCTCAGTTCCCAGACAAGTTCCCTGGGCTGGAGGCACTGAGAACAAGAGCACATTTCCAGGCCAGCCTCGCCCAACCCTGCCCCAAGGCCAGGTCTTCCTCTTCCTCTGCTTTGTCACCCAGTTGGAAGCCTCTGGAGGACGGCCCATCTTCCATCCACAGGGAGTTGTGGTCTGGGGCCCAGAGGCTCCTGGTTTCAATCTGTCTCCCAGAGCAGGATTTACAGAGCCCAGTTTGGAGACGATTTGGAGCCGGCGATCAGTGAGGTGTCTTTAGGCTAGTGGAGCCAACTGTGCTGGCTTAGTCAGTGAGCCTGGATAAATGCCCTCCTGGGTTTCCTTTTGTTCACTTCAGGGGAACTATATCAGAGTGCAGGGTGGGCCCCAGCAGGAGAGCTGACACTGCGGAGACGGTTCCTTAGCAGATGCTCGGCCGAACCTCAGCTGTTCTCTCCAGTGACATCCGTGTGACATGCAGATATTTATTCAGGTGATGCAGCCTGAGTGGGCCTCAGGCCAGACCCCTTTCCCCAGGGACTGCCTTCTAGCCCTGAAAGGCAATAGTCTCCAGACTGCCTGAATGCTGTGTCCTCTCAACTTGAAAAATCTGACCAACTTCTGTCAATTACCTTCTGAGGGTTTGGCAGCTCAGGTGACATCCCTCAGAAACATTGGAGGCCAGCTATACACTACATGGTGCCGGGGGTGGGCTGGGGTGGCGGGGAGCTTGAAAAGCTGATTTGAAGTTCCCCAGCATGGCTGAGTCTTCTTGCCTTTGTACATGTGGTCTGTGTCCTAGCTGGAGCAGAGTTTGCTTGTGACCCTGTTTTGGTCTCGGGTTAGAGTGGCTGGTATCTGGAGGGCTATCACCCACATATGTGTGCCAGTGAGTTTGTCAACTCACTCACAGGATGTCGTATCCCTGGTAAATCCTCTCAGGGGTTCAGGGACTTTCGAGGTCTTGAATGTTCAATTTTGTTTGGGCTGCACCACGCAGGATGTGAGATCTTCCCTGACTAGTGATGGAACCTGCTCCCCCTGCAGCGGAAGGAAGTGTGGCGTCTTAACCTCTGAACCGCCGGGGAAGTCCTGAATGTCCGATTTTTGAAGTTCCGAGTATTTAAGAAAAGGAAGAAACACCAAATAGGTCTTAAAAAAACTTATGATATATTTTAGGTGTTCAATCTACATGGCATATTTCCAGAATTATATGCTACCCCTCGTTAGAAATGACAACAGAGACCACACTGGGGATGTTGTGAATGTGGAGATCAGGCCCAGCAGTGACTCCATCATCAGCATACCCCTGCAGACTGCAGTATCCTGTGCTGTAGGCAGTGACTTCTGCTCTGGACTCTTTCAGAGCACTTTGATGTCACCCAACTGAGAGGTACGTCGGTGGCCTTAAGGATCAAAGAGGCCCCTTAGCTGGGAATTTGGGCTTTACTCTTAGAGGCTGATGACTTCTCTGGTAAGTTTTTAGCCCATGGGGACTGCCATTTCCTTTTTCTTTGTTTCTGAACTTCGTATTTGCTAGGGAAGCAGGGATGTCCATGGCAGCTCCCTGTCAGGTATTCTATTACCCATGTCCTGCTACCAGCCACTGCAGCTTCTCTCAAGAAGGAAGTAAAAGCATCTTCTCTTTGAGGACCACTCCTCATTAGGGCAATGCATTTACCACCGTGGTGGGCCTGGAATTCAGGAGGGTGATTCTTTGGAAAGGAAGATGGTGCTCACTACACATTCCCTCTGCTCTCCGTAAGTGCATAAGTTCCAGTCTCTGTGTAGTTAAGCAATCCATGTGACAAGTTCTGACCAATGGGCACTGGGTGAATGTGGTTTGTGTCACTTCTGGGCTAAAGTATAGAAGAGTTGGAACATGACCCTTCTCAGCTGTATCTTCACAGGAACCGGAGTGGTGGCTAGAGTGAAAACCCTCTCTCTGCCACAGATCTGAACATATAGCAGAGTGAGAAATAAACTCTGGTGTGCAAAGCCATTGAGATTTCAGGGCTCACTTATTACCGCTGCATAGCTTAACCTGTCCTAACCAATATGACATGCTGCTGCTGCTAAGTCGCTTCAGTCGTGTCCGACTCTGTGCGACCCCATAGACGGCAGCCGACCAGGCTCCGCCATCCCTGGGATTCTCCAGGCAAGAATACTGGAGTGGTTGCCATTTCCTTCTCCAGTGCATGAACAGGAAAAGTGAAAGTGAAGTCACTCAGTCATGTCTGACTCTTAGCGACCCCATGGACTACAGCCTACCAGGCTCCTCCATCCATGGGATTTTACAGGCAAGAGTACTGGAGTGGGGTGCCATTGCCTTCTCCGAACCAATATGACATAGATCTGAAGTAAATTTTTTAGACAGTTGAATCTTAAAATATTTGAAATTCTCTTCTGTATGCATATTATTGTATATGTAAAAAATATACACAATGAAAAGGTTTTGGCTCATGAAATTCTCCCTGCAACAAACAGAATGAAAGACAAATAAGCTCTTTTAAAAGAATTTTTGCGTCTATTAAGTACATGATGCTAAGGTTGTTACCTAATGTGGGCAGTGGGATTAGCAGTCTGTAAATCATATTTTCTCTGCAGAAAATAAAGCCTCAAACAGTCCTTGGTCCCAGGAAGCTTAGAAGACTGGGAAAAGGTCTGGAATAAGTATTTGGAAATTGAGAGGCCATGGAATATTTAGAATCACTCTCTGAATAGAGGCTTAATTCATACTCCAGTATCCGTCCTCACATATTCAATCCCACCTTGGTCCTTGTCCCCTTCTGAGCAGCTATGGCAATGGTTATTGAGTTTCTATCTTCACCTTTACCTTGGTTATACTCTGTCTCACGTTGTTCATCCATTCATTCCAAAAAATATTTGCCGAGCTTGGGATGGGGCCCCTTGTTGGATGGTGAGAACTCGAGGATCTAAGCCAGTCCTTAAAGACCTCATTGTCTAGTTAGAAGTTCACTTGCAGTCTGCTCGGGGTTCAGAGTTGTTAGGGTTGCTCCCTCCTTGTGGGGAAAATTTTCATTCCCCATTTATCTTCCACAGGTCCCAGCATAATATGTGGGGGCTATTTTCATAGATAGTTCACGTGTGTTTCTGCTGGACACACTTGTCAGCAAGGGTGTCTCTCTTGATCTTTATTGAAATCCATTCCCAAAGTAAAATGGTTCTCCTGGTTTTAGTTCAGGTCCATTTTCCCATCCTAGATGACTTCAGTCCACTTTGGGTTGCTTTGCACTATGTAATTCTGGCAAAGTCATCTCCATTTTCCATCTCTAAAACTTATTCAAGGACATCTAGGGTTTTTAAGTTGATAGCAAGCAACTGTGTAAACTTATACACTTGCAGGGATAAAGGTTGTTGGGTGGAAAACACCCAGTCAAAATCTGACCTGCTCAGGAATATGTTCTCTAATTGTCATTAACATGAAATGCAGCATTTCGTGGGAAGACCATCCCAAACCTCACCCCCCCTTTTCACCATCACTGACATTCAACTTGAAATGTGCTCTTTCCATGTACAAGTCAAAGCAAGACTTTTCCAAGTGTCAGCATCACAAGCTCCAGCTAGCTCTTGGCAGTGAACTGGGTTTCCTTTTGCCCTTGGCAGGGTATTAGTAACCAAGACATAGCCAGCTGAGCACAGCCACACCAGTGGACAACCCCCTTCCCCACCCAGGTGTGAAAGAGCACCTGGATCCCAGCTTGCCTGGTCCTCTAAAGACACCTGCCCCTACCCCTACAGTTCATGGTATACAGTCAGGATGATATAGCTATATTCCTAAAAAACAACACAAACAAAAATAACATTTGTAGGGCAAAGGGCTAGCATGTTCTCTCTGCAGCTAGATGAGCTGAAAGGGCTGCAGTCAAATAACTAGTGTTTCTCAGCAAGCTGTACCAACATGATGCAAAAGAGAGAGCCCAAGCAGAGAAGGGCAGCCCGTGAACTGATGATGCCAAGCCCTGTCAAGGAAGCCTTTGCAAACTCAATGGTAATTGATGCCACCCAAGGGCACCAGATGTGCCAATAAAAACCTATTGCACCTTTGGCTGAATGTGGCTCGAGACTAGTCTTGGATGAGAGTGTTTGTTTCCAGGCCCTCCAGACCGCCCAATACAAAAGTGACTCTTTTGATATTGATAAATGATGTGACACATGATTCCCCCCATAGAAATTGTGTAAACCCTTAATTATGAGGGCACTTTCTCAGGGACACATTACAATATTATGCTCAATTGAGTTGCTATCTTCACCTCTGCCAAGGCTTTTGTAACACTGCACAGTAAGCTGCCCTTAGAAGTTTTTGCTTTTGTTTGTAAATCATCAGTTCAACTTGTATTAAGGATTCCAGGAATTAAAAAGAAAAAAAAAAAGGCCAGAAAAAATTACATAGAGTGAAATTCCTAAAGTAGGGTTTTTTTTTTAATCCCCCTTTCAGTGAATGGGTCACAAGCTTGCAATTCTAAACAATCTCACAATTAATTCTTGAGCTATGCAGTCCAATTAGAACAAATGAGTCCTTTCTGGTTTAATTAGAGATGAGTATGCGCCTGTGAGCTTATTTGTATAAAATAAGTGCTCATTAAACAAGGTTTGGATCAGGTTCAGCTTGTTAGAAACGCCATGAAAAGGGAGCTTTCTCTCACTGTCTCTGGCCTCTTTAACCCCTTAAATGCCCAGAATGAACTCAAATGTGAAAAATATAAAGAGTATCTTTGCAGAAAGCTGATGAACTTGAAAGAGGTGATGCGTTTGTTGGAATTGTTGGTAAACAAGGCCATCCTCTCATCTCATCATCTTTCTGTCTTTCCTCGGGCCACCGGAGGACAGACATCCAACTTGGGGGGAGAGAGGGCAGATGAAGGCCACTTGAATTGTAGAAAGAACAGGCTTCTATACAATGTGTGTCGCTTCAAGCCTCCCTACTAAGGGCCTGAGCCATGGGTCAACAGCAGCCACAACAGTAGCATGGCCTGGGAGCTTGCCAGAGTGCAGTATCTCGGGCCCCCCACCCCAGGCCTATGAGATTCTGCCTTTTATCAAACCCCCCAGGTGATTTGTATGAACACTGCAATTTGAGGAGCACTTCTCTAAAGGCACTGACTGATGGAGATTTTACTTTAAAAGATGAAGAGCCCTTGGGAATCCCTGAGAAGGTCACTTCACTTGAAGAGTCTATGGTGGGGGTGGATTGCCACTTTAACCATGCCCCCAGTCTCCCACCCCACCAAACTCTCCGCTAAAAGCTCAAATGAGTCCCCTCCTGCTCATCCTCTAGTAAGCTTCTAGGACCAAAAGGACCCAGGTCAGGGGGCCACCCCTTCACCATATCTGTGCCTTGAACGTCTTACCCAGCTCTTGAGAATGTAACCAAATCCTGCTGGCTCTCCGGCTACATGGAGAAACGAATTCTGCCCTCAAGGGGCTCCCACTCTCATGGGATATTGCTGGAGGCAGAGGGATGAGTGAGAAAAGTCAGGGACTCCCCGGCCCACGCCAGTGACAGATTGATCAGAAGACCAATCTTGGAAAGGGCTCCTGTCTCCGGGGAGGAGGGGGCCTCCATCTGGGTGGGAAGACTCCATAATGTAGCATCCTGACATGGGCCAAGAGCCAGCTTCTAAGGCTGTCAGTGCATTAAAGAGAACTTAACTTTCCAAGAAGGTTAAATGCCACCTTGATTTATTATTCTGCTCAGCAAGAGTTTGTCCATTTTTTTTCTCATTTATTTTGTCAAAAAGTTAAGTTTGGGTATAACGAAATGTCAGCTTCAAGACAATCACTAAGCAGCCTGAGACTCTATGTTGTTCAGCACCGGCGCTTCTTTTTAAGAGCCTGGTGGAGGGAAGATGTTAGGCTCCTGCTTCACCACGTGGTGCCTGGAACAAGGTGGAGCAGACAGTAGCAGACTGAAAACTTCTGTCCTTCAATCCCAGACTCTGAGACTAGCGTTTGTTAATTCGGGGACATTGAAGGAGACCAGACCAGGAGGTAAATGTCATCAATGAGCCCCGTAGCTGGCCCTGGTCTGGACATAACGCTGGTGATGGACATAACCCTGCAACCTTTACAACAGTGTCTTGACACTACGGCAGGCCCACACTTTGTCTGCTCTTCCCTGACCCTCAGCTCCAGCATGTGAGATGCCCTGTCTCATCCATTCCTGCTCCCTCTTAGTTTTGGTTGGTAAAATAAGAACCTGGAAAAAGAGCAAGAGGGGGCATGGGGAAGCAAGCATTGCTCCCTCTCTGTAGGCATGATTTTTTTAAGACCTAGTAATGATGTCATCCATCAGCTCATCTGATGGGGATGGGGTGTTGGAAGGTGATGTGGGAGAGGTGGGCTGGGGTTAGACTAAATCTGGAAAGGTCAAGAAGAGGCAGCTGGGATCAGGAGACCATGAGCATCATTTTGAAAAGTTCATTTGAAGTTCTGGTGTAAGTGTTTAAATGTAAGTTTGCTATTTTAAAAAATCACATAAGCAAAATATGCTCAATGTTTAAAAATCAGAAAATACAAATTTAAATGATAAAATATCATTCATTAATCCACCACCCTTAACACTTTGGTATATTATGTCCTACATTTTAAATATATAGAGAAATTTATAGATTTAGATATAGGTATAAAGTGGAATTTGTGCACATACTCATTTATATTGCTTTTTAGTTAATCCTACATCATGAACATCTACAATCTCATTGTAAGTGCATAGTTTTGTATTGGTGCATATATTACAATTATTGCTTCTGTTGGATATCTAAATATTTTCTATTTTCTATCTACCTATCATCTATTTATGTTTTTCTATCTTACTTGCATGCATGCTAAGTCGCTTCGGTCATGTCTGACTCTGTGTGACCCCATAGAAGGCAGCCCACGAGGCCCTTCTGTCCACAGGATTCTCTAGGCAAGAATAGCATTATAACCATATTCTAAGAGTTAAACCTTTGTATGTATCCTTTATTATTTCCTCAGAATAAACACCCAAATACATAATTAATTGGTTAAAGAGAATCTGTGTTTTAGGAATTCTGAATCATATTGCCAAATCGTCTTTCAGAATGCTTGTACTGATTTGGACTCTTGTGAAAAACACCATTCTCACTCTAGCTAGTGGTTTGGGGGAACATAATCTCAGTGGTTTGGGGTCAATAATTGGAGTCAACTTTTATGATAATTTCACCTAGAACCCTCCTGGGGCTCTCCTTCAGTAACAGATAAGAAACAATCTGAGCCCTTAGGAATTCAGATGATGGCATCTGGAAGGTCTTGTTCTTATCACTGGTCTTTCTACTTAGGAGAGCAAAGTAAACAATGGAAACCTGGAGTTCTAAAAGGGACCTGGTGTGAGTCTTCAGTTGTCTGTGATGTCTGGGTAATAATAGCTTGGGGCCCCCTGAGTCAGGAGAAACTACTACAGGTTCCAAGACTGCCTGAGAACCACAGTTACAGGTAGCAAGACAAAGTATAAAAGAATGCTGTATTTGAGAATGAAGTCAATTGAGGGAAGAAGACCAATAAGACAGATCAACCAGAGTAGAAGAAGCAATGGAATGCTTAACTTTAAAGAAAAAAAAAAAAACTCAGGGAAATTTATTCAGAGTGCGCTCTTCCAAAAATTTTTAACTAAAATGTTTTGCTAATTAAAATATTTAACAGAAGAGTTGATAAAGAGAATAGTTATACTAATTACTACATTAAATATTTCATAAAGGGAAAATGAAAAAGGAAGGAAGAAGGATGGAAGGAAGGAAGAAAGAAAAAGCAATGAGTGAAATTACAAGGGTCTTGGAGAATTAAGACCTTAAATGCAATATTGAGGAATTTCAATAGAAAAAAGAGATAGAGAAGTTATAAACAAATAATACAAGAAATTATTTTGAGCTAAAGTGAAGTGAAGTCACTCAGTCATGTCTGACTCTCAGCAACCCCATGGACTGCAGCCTACTAGGCTCCTCCATCCATGGGATTTTCCAGGCAAGAGTACTGGAGTGGGTTGCCATTGCCTTCTCCAATTGAGCCTAAAGAGAACTTCAGTTTTGAAAAAGAAAGGGTTCAGCAAGTGTCATGCAGGATTACTAGTCCTATTGTTGATAATGATAATAATAAGACAGACCAGACCAGAGCTGGGCAATAGAATTTCCTGAAATGATAGAATGTTCTGTGCTTTTCAAAATGGTAGCCATAGAGTCACATTGGGCTACTGCATGTGTGAAATGCCATTAGTATGACTGAGAAACTGACTTTTAAATGATATTTAATTTTAATTAACATTTACATTTAAATACTCATACATGCCTGATACTCATACTCATAGTCAAGGCTATGGTTTTTCCAATGGTCATGTATGGATGTGAAAGTTGGACGGTGAAGAAAGCTGA
The DNA here is from genome assembly GCF_054371585.1 of Giraffa tippelskirchi. Classification (NCBI taxonomy): domain Eukaryota; kingdom Metazoa; phylum Chordata; class Mammalia; order Artiodactyla; family Giraffidae; genus Giraffa; species Giraffa tippelskirchi. Next base: position 196,273,828 of record NC_137275.1, read on the forward strand.
GCGCTGCAGAATTGATGCTTTTGAACTGTGGTGTTGGAGAAGACCCTTGAGAGTCCCTTGGACTGCAAGGAGATCCAATCAATCCATCCTAAAAGAGATCAATCCTGGGTGTTCTTTGGAAGGACTGATGTTGAAGCTGAAACTTCAATACTTTGGCCACCTCATGCGAAGAGTTGACTCATTGGACAAGACCCTAATGCTGGGTAGGATTGGGGGCAGGAGGAGAAGGAGACGACAGAGGATGAGATGGTTGGATGGCATCACTGAGTCAATGGACATGGGTTTGGGTAGACTCCAGGAGCTGGTGATAGACAGAGAGGCCTGGTGTGCTGCAATTCATGGGGTCACAAAGAGTCGGACACGACTGAGCAACTGGACTGAACTGAACTGACTCATACGTGGCAGGTCACTATCACATAAGACAGCTCAGGTCTAGACATTTACTGCTGAAACTTCTGAAATGGAAGCATCAATGTAAAAGTTTATATACTTCCAGACAAACATAAATGCTTACCTTCAAAGTATGGAGAATCAGATTCATACTAGACTTCTGCAATACTACAAGTTAAAAGAAAATAGAAGCATGTTTAAAAACTATTAAAAGAAAATGTGATTAAAAATCCTCTATTCTTCCAAGATGTCTTCTTATATAAGGACAAACATAGAGATTATATATGTAACTATTTAGAAAATGCAACATGTTTATCTGAAAAAAGACTCAAGAAAATGCTCTGAAATATATACAAATGAAAACAGAGCAAAGATTTACATGCAAGAAAGATACCATTGTCAGAAATTTTGGTGCATTGATGAATCTTATAGAAAGGATGAGATGTGACTAGAAATCATGATTTAAATATTACATAAAATTTCTTCAACCACAAAAAATTAGGAAGAACAATAATAATCTGACAATTGTAAAAGTGTATTTATCTCTGTATATGGAGAATAGACTGTCTTCTTTTATAACTCATGGAGTAGGAACAAAGATCAACTTTGTCTTTGATTAGAATGAAGACTTAGGAAGTTTCAAATAAGGGAGCTTTTGTAAGTATACTTTATCCCCAAACCCTCAAACCTAGAAGAGCTCTAACAAAAAAAATGTTACTTCAAATTTTTATTGGGTAAAATGTTGGAAACATTTATCTAAATATTGTAACTTACATATGAAAGAGTAAAGATTGGAATTAGAAACTGTACAAAAGATTAAAATGTAAACTTAATGAATACAACCAAAACTATTCTGGGAGGTATATTTTAATACATAGACTTTATATACTAAGAAAATTAACTAGATAAAGAAGAATGTAGTAAATTAAAGGAGTTAGGAGAACAGGATTAATAAAACTTGAAATTAATGAAATAAAAAGCTAGTTTTTTAAAGATAAATATATAAAATCATAAAATGGAATGAAAAACACATAGAAACCAAAAATTCAACACGAAGAAGAAAAAATAAAGTATAATGAGAGATACTGAAAAAAAACTATGGGTGTATACTTCATGCAACTGTATAATACATTTGAAAAATACTGGAAATGGATGATTTTCTAACAAAATATAAACGCCAAAGTAGACAAAATGATAGAAAAATAAACATACCAAAAGTCTACAAAAATCACAGCTAACATTTATTTTATATTTAAAGAATAGACAATCTCTAATTATTAAAATTTTCTGGTATATAGAAATGATGGCAGTTTCCCCAATTCATTTGAAACTATCATAACATTGAGTGCATGCATGCAAAGTCGCTCAGTTGTGTTCGACTCTTTGTGATCCCATGGACTGTAGCCCATCAGGATCCTCTCTCCATAGGATTTTCCAGGCAAGAACTGGAGTGGGTTGCCATTTCCTTCTCTAGGGGATCTTCCTCACCCACGGATAAACCTGCATCTCCTGCAGCTACAGCATTACAGGCAAACTCTTTACTGCTAGACCACCAGGGAAGCCCATTAACCTTAGTATCAATATTTGAGAAAGACAGCACTGAAACAAAAATTATAGAGCAGTCAACAAACGAATAAGATGACAAACTTTGAATAAAAAACTGTAACAGAATATTTAGGAAAATGCTTAAAAATGAATATTATAGCATAACACAGTAGGGTTTGTAATTGAAAAAATGGTTCACCATCAAGAAATTTAGAAACATAATTCTTAATTCAAGAAGGAAAAACACATAATGATAATAATAGATTCCAAAGAAGCATGTGATGAAGTTTAAAGAATGTTCTTTATCTTCTTTTGACTCAGCTTAGACAGAAGTAAACTAAGTAAATATTCTAAAAACTACAAACATGAAGGGGTCAAATGTTTTCAACAGTTTGAGAATAAGAGAGGGTGCCCACATTACTGATATTTTTCAAAGGTTCTAGAAAGTTAAATCAGCAGAGTATACTTTAGAATTAAAAGCTCCCCAAATAATTTTTGCTTTCAGAAAACACTAATTATTCTTAAAACAATTGGAAGATTATTTTAAAAACATTAAAAATTCACAAGACTTTTATAAAGTTTGTATGTTGAATATATATATAAATATACAAAATCAATGAACAGTCCTTTTGTTCTGACATAGCAAGAATTAGTTAGAAAAGGGAAAGTTGAAAATTCTATTTACAATACATATAAACAGTATAAAATAATCAAGACTAAATTTAATACGAACAAAAAAAATGCCATAAACTTTACTGAAGGACTTTAAACAAGGTAGAAATAAATAGGGAAACATATCATGTTCTTGGAGGAAATACTTCATATCTCAAGTCTGGACCATTATAAAATCACTTGGTACATGAAAGGCATGTTCCATCAGAATTCCTCTTATTTTTCTACAGAGCATTACAGATTGTGCCTCTTTATTTGAAATATATATATGAAAGTACAAATGTGTAAGATTTCCTAGTAAAAATTTGAAAAAGAAAAATACTGAGGAATGCCAGAGAGGACTTGCTGAACTAGATATTATAAAACTTCTGAAATCAAAATAGTAAATTAGGGCAGGGGAATACCATGTGAGCTCCCTTGCTTCTGGCAGTGCAGACTTCAATGACAGTAGAAAGACAAAGAGCTTTTCAAATTGGTATCTGTGGTACTTGTTGGGATCTGACATTTCTCTCTGCAAACCTAAAATGTGTTTTATTTGAAATTATGATGGCAAAAAATTAACATAATCCTATTCTGGATTATCCAACAGCCACTGATAGGATTATCCAACAGCCACTGATAACTAAGTACAGCCACAAAATCTCCCTGTGATATTTGCATTTATCACTGCACTGATAAGTAACTGATGGTAAGTAACATTAACAGTCCTGTACTAAATAGAGGTAGATTTAAAATGTGTTTGTGTTGAATACAGATACTATTGTGGCTCAGTGACAACAAAAGTTGATATCAGTGCAAACAACAAGAGCACATAAGATCATCACGTAACAAACACTCTCAGCATTCCCAACTCAAGAGGACCTGCCCTATAGGATTGAGTACCTTGTTCACTTCTGATCAGTGACTCTGTTATGGCAACACATTTTTAATTTGTGCTAATTTGAAGTGTGCTGGTTTTGTGATTTTATTTCCATTTACTTTGTAAAGCAGATTTAGTCTGATAGTTGTAAGGCTATAAAAATAAGGAGTTTATACCTAGTATATGTTTGCATTTTTGTAAAAAAAAGTAACCAGCTAAGCAAAATTGGATAGCATTGGCATAAGAATAGGAAAACAAATTGGTGGAAGGATCAGAAGCTCTGAAAACAGCTCAGAAATAAAGATGTTTGTAAAGAAAATATGAGATTAAATAACATTTTATTTCAGTGATATAAGAATGATTAATAATGGATACAGACATAATTAACAATCCCTATGAATAAAAAAAAAGACCTTTGTCTCATCCTACTTACAAAACTGCACTTACAAAACAAAGCTTTTTAGGTGGAGCTCTCCTCATCAGCACTGTTGACGTTTGGGGTTGGATAGTTTTCTGTTGGGGGGGCATTGTAGGATGTTTGGCACCATCTTTGCCCTCTACCCACTAGATGCCAACAACCTTCTCTCCCCAGTTGTGATAAACAAAAATGTGTCCAGATATCGTCATGGGGGTGGGGAAGGCAATTGTCCCCAGTTGAGAACCATTGGTTCAGATAGAATAAAGCCTTAAATATACATATATATATATATATTTGTCTTCATCATCAGAAATGTACTAGGTATATTCATGAAAGAAAGTCCTATGACAATATTTTTAGAGGTAAAGTACAGATAAACAATCTGATATCTACCTATATGGCACTGATTGATTAAACCATCCTGCTTCCATGCAGTGGAGTATTATGCAACTACTACAAAGGTTATCTCACTGATAGGGTCATCTGTGATATAGTCTTAAGTACCAAAAGAGGTTTACAGAATTCTTTTAAAGGGAGAACAAAGGCATTATGTATGTGTATGGGTGGGTGTGTATAAATGTAAATTTTGCATGTTTGTATAAGTGTTAACTTTGTGGGGAGAAGGCAAACCAAACTTCTAAGCCTGGCCACCTTAAGGAGCAGAGGAAAGACCCTGCAGCTGGATTAGGATGACCATGGGAGACTTTGGCTTTACTTTTATATTTATCTACTGTAACAAGTGCATAATGACTTCATAATCTGAAAACAAAAGCCAATAGATCTTAAGTAGTTCAAAGACTTGAATCTAGGGGCAGGGGAATGCATTTATGACTCAGTGTGCCACATGCTATAACATAGCGATAGGTATATTTGGGGAGGGCTATAGAAAGCCATGAAATTAAAAGACTCTTGCACCTTGGAAGAAAAGCTATGACAAACCTAGACAGCATATTGAAAAGGAGAGACATCACTTTGCCCACAAAGGTCTGTCTAGTCAAAACTATGATCTTTCCAGTAGTCATGTAAAGATGTGAGAGTTGGACCATAAAGAAGGCTGAGGGCCAAAGAATTATGCTTTCAAATTGTGGTACTAGAGAAGACTCTTGAGAGTCCCTTGGACTGCAAGGAGATCAAACCAGTCAATCCTAAAGGAAATCAACGCTGAATATTCACTGGAAGGACTGATGCTGAGCTGAAGCTCCAATACTTTGGCCACCTGATGGGAAGAGCCAACTCATTGAAAAAGACCCTGATGCTGGGAAAGATTGAAGCCAAAAGGAGAAGAGGGCAGCTGAGGACGAGGTGGTTGGATAGCATCACCAACTCAGTGGACATGAGTTTGAGCAAACTCTGGGAGATAGTGAAGGACAGGGAAGCCTGGTGTGCTGCAATCCATGGGGTTGCAAAGAGTTGGACAGAACTTAGCAACTGAACATCATAGAAAGGAGTGGGGTGGTGTAATGGGTTTTTGGTTAGAGACTACAGTGGGTTGAAGTGTGGTCGCCAAAAAGAATTGTATGTCCAAATCCCTGGAAAGTGACCTTGTTTAGAAAAAGGGTCTTTGCAGAAATAATTAAGGATGTTAAGAGGGCATCACCCAGGATGACCCAAGTGGGCCCTACATTCAACGGCATGTATCCTTATAAGAACAAGGCAGAGGAGATTTGAGCCACACAGAGAAGGTGATGCAAAAAGGGAGGTATAATGGTTTGATAGAGCCACAAGCCAAGGAGTGTCTGGAGCCACCACAAGTTACAAGAGATAAGAAACAGATTCTCCCCAAAGCCTTATTAGATATCCCAGCCCAGCCCACACCTTGGTCTCAGACTTCTGGCTTCCAGAACTGTGAGAAAATAATTTCTATTGTTTAAGCCATCCTGTGTGTGGTAAGGCAGCCACGGGAAACTATGAGGGGGATAATTTATTTTTTCTGGGTTGGTTGAGGGAGGCTTTATTAGGATGGTAACCCTTGTCTTGCATCTTAAAGGAAAGTGGAAAAGGGAAGGAGGCTGCTGGGGTAGGGGTAGGGGCAGCAGCCTGCACAAAGGCTGGAGCGCTAAGGGGCAGGGCTGGGTGAGTGTGGCTGGGGCTCGTGGTGTATTTAGCAGTGAGGGTGGAGTAAAAGGTGAAGCACTGTGTTTTTCCCCTGATCTTTTTAGCTGGAGAAACACATTCACAAACACTTTAGAGATATTTTGTAAGAACAACGAGCAAATTCATGTCTGAGTCGGAGCTCTCACAAAGTCAACCTTCAGAAACAAAGTCACAAGCGCAGAGATTACTGCCCCATGAGTCCGCAGTGAGAGAGAATGTGAGCAGTGCCTCCTTGGATGCAAAATGCAGCAGCTTGTTGAATCTTGAGGCCTCCATTTGCAGCCAGTTTGCTCACATTCCTAGCAGACGGCTTGCTTTGGCATCCATGTAATCTCTGCCAGAATGGGAAGCCCCCAAGCTAGGTAGAAAACAAAATATTTTCATCATTTGACATGATAAAGCGTGTGGCTCTTGAGTAAGAAGAACTGGCACAGCCATGGGCATGTTCTGTCTTATCCCATCCCCTCCAGCTCCAGAGGAAACAAGTCTCCACCAGTCAACATGCCCGAGAGGGTCGTCTCGTGGCCTGGGAGGGGACAGGAGCCATGCCCTTTCTTCGAGGGCTGCATGTGGCTTGATTTTCCACCACGTGGATCCTGTTGTGGGTTCAGCAGAGTTTCTGCTGGAGGTGACTCTGCATCCCCCTGCCTCCCTTAGAAATACCCTAGTGGGGAGCTTCTGGTGGTACATCTTGAGACCAAGAAGGAATGAGCTTAGAGCCAGAAACACTTGCAGATGTATGGTTGGAACATTTGTTTCACAGAACTGCTGCTATAAATAGGATGTGGATAAGCAAGAAGGCAACAGCTTGCATGGGTGGCCTTGTCTTCGTGGCAGAGATATTTCCCAGAAGCACGCACTGCTGGGGCTGACTCTGGATCCAATGAAGCTGCCAAGTCATCAGTGTGACATGGATCACAGCTGCCCTCGTGCCAAGCCTTTTCCCTCATTGTTCGGAACCCATCTGTAATCAATTCCAGAAATTTCCATGAGAGGCTGGGGACCCTCATCCATTGGTGGTGCACCACACTTACCTGTGAAATCCTGTCTTCTCTGTCAATGGCAGAGGGCGTGTGTATGTGTATAGGTTTGTGCATGTGTGTGTGTGTTTGTGCATGTGTGTGCTCCAAAAGTCTCAACTGATGCAAATTTCTAAAAATTCAGCGCCCCACTTGAGAGTGCGTGTTTTGGGAGTTCTCACTCGTCCCCCAAGCAGAGGAAAGATTGAAAACGTGGAAAACTGAAAATGTGAGCAGACAGGATGGGAAGGAGACTGCAGATTGGAGGTGTACCTGGTGGGTGACCAGGAGCACAGTGGAAAAAGCGGTGTGTGAGGAGGAGCAGTGGGAATTACTCGAGGCGAGGCTCATCTTTGGACTCCTGTCTCCTGCTCTCAGCCTGTGTGGACCAACCAGAGATGGAGAGGAGACAGTAAGAAGCCAGCATGACTATTCAGCCCCAGCAGCCTTTGAAAGAGGAGACAGAATGAGTCAGAAAACACTTCTCTGTGACAGAACAGGAGCTCAGCAGAGCAGTCCCAGAGCCTTTGTCTGGAAGCTGGTTATAATAAAACTTTCAGATGGTCGGGAAGAAATCAGGAACCTCATTTTCTGTGCTTCCCAGAACTTTGTTTCCCATTCCGATTTAGAAATAAATGATGGCACTGGGTGAGGTTCTTGGACATCAGTCATCTCGTTCAAGGCTCACAAATCTGAGGTTCATCTCACAAAAGAGGAAATGAAGGCTCAGCAAGCTGAAGAGGCTTGTTCAAGATGACAGAGTAGGATCACAGACCTGGGTCTTTGGTGACACGTCTGGGCAGTCATAGGAGTCCTGGTCCTGCTCCGCCTGGGATAGTTGGAGATATTCTTAATGGCAACAAAGTTTCTCTTCTCTCGTGACGCAAACATGAGTGCTTATTTCACCCGGGAACTGTTAACAGTCACTAAAACACACTCTGTCATTTGCTCCTCACATTACTATGAGCTAAATATCATTACCCCCTGGACAGGAGCAACTGAAGAGACTTCTCCAAGGCTACACAGCAAGGTCACACCAAGCTAGGATTCAAACACAGACCTGTCTGATCCCAAAGGCCGTGCGCTGGCTTGCTGCCCTGTGCTGCTTCTCTAGTGGAAAGAAGGCCCCACTGACCGCTGTCTCTGCCCAGGAGAGGAGGTGCACCCCGGCCACAAGGCCCACTCCTCATTACTCGTGGGATCCCCGGGCCTCCCAACAATTAAGCCCTTAGAACATCCCCCTGGCCCTGGGTGACATAATAAAGGTGACTGTGATGGCCAAGTGCATGCGCTAAACAAAAGTCCCTTGTTTTAATTTATCTTCCAACTGCTCTTTGCGCAAGACTGAGCTCCTACTGGTAATTAAGGAAGACGGTTTAACCTGGCTGAATGAGAGCAGGGCTCAGAGCAAAGTGGCAAAGTGGCAGCAGAGCAGAGCTGATGTCAGCTCTTAATTTGACATGGTAATGAGGGCATCGATTAAAGATAATAGGGGTAGGGCTGACCGTGGAAAGGCAGAGTACAACACTCTTCTGAAGTCTTCCTTTTATGTAATTTTCTTGCCAAGTAGCTAAATAGATTTTTCGTCCTCTTTTTTCTCAGCTGACACTTCACTGCTTCACTGGAGCTACGACTAACTGGTCACATGTCCTGAGCTTGATCGCTGTCTACTCAGAGCACAAGGATTATGTGCCACCAACTACAAAGATTCACACCTAGCTCTGCCACTTTCTATCTGCGTGACCTGAGACAAGTTACTTCAACTCCCAGTACCTCAGTTACTGCATCCATGGAATGGCCGTGATGATACTAGTACATTCCTCATAAGGCTGTTATGAGCATTCAAGTGATAAAAATATTGGGCTGAGGACAGAGCCAAGTACATATGTGAATTTGTTATTATTACCTTGAAAACTTTAACTATATTTGCACAATTTTTTCCACTTTCTTTCTTTGTTGTTTGGAAATTTTCTGGTGAGAATATTTTTTTAATTTTTAATTGGAGGATCATTTTTTTATGATATTGTGTTGATTTCTGCCATACAAGAATGAGAATCAGCTATACGTATACACATATCCCCTCCCTCTTTAGCCTCCTTTCCACCCATCCCATAGTGTCTTTCATAGAGCAAGTGTTCATTAAATAGCCCTTCTCATCACAAAAATGAAATGGTAATTCTATGATGGTATGGAGCTGTTACCTGAGGATACTGGTGGTAATTATTTTGCAGCATGGAAGTGTATCGAATCAACACCTTAACTTTATACAATGCTACGTCTCAATTTTATCTCAATAAAGGTAAGAGAAAATCATAATAAATGTCTCTTAATACATTTTTTTTCTCGTCTTCTCTCTCTTTGTCCCTTTCTTTTCATAAACAGAGACTCCATTTCTACTGTCAAACACTAGATAAAGTGAAAATGGTGAAGACCCATTAGCATGTTACAACAGTGAGTTGGGAAGGAAGATGGCGGTGGTTATGTTCCTGTGTTCAGGCCATCCCAAAGCTGAGAGGTTCCCTTTCACATTCTCAGTATTTAAAGTGATTTTTTTTCTATAACATTTTAAAAATTCTTTTCAATTTCAATTATTCCTTCGTAAATTTTTCAGTTTATTGTGAGTTCTTCTGAAATCCTTTAAAAGCCATTTATTTATTCACCAAAAATTCTAGGAGTTATAGAATTCTTTGACTAACTTCTCCAATAGTAATTTATGTTTATTTGTTACAGGTTTTAATTATGTAATTTATAGAATGGATGGTATTGGCTGATATAGTTTTTGTCACTTTTGGAGACATCTACAAAATAACATTTGTCTGATTTTTAGTTCATTTCAGAGCAATTTAGGTAATCATTAAGGAACATCATAGGTTTTATGCTTCTTATGAACATATTTGAAAAGAAAAAGTGAAAATGTTAGTCACTCAGTTGTGTCCAACTCTTTGTAACCCCATGGACGGTAGCCCACCAGGCTTCTCTGTGTGTGGAATTTTCCAGGCAAGAATACTGGAGTGGGTTGCTGTTTCCTTCTCCAAGAGATCTTCCCAACCCAGGGGTCAAACCTGGGTCTTGCACACTGCAGGTAGATTCTTTACCATCTGAGACACCAGGAAAGCTCTTATGAACATATATGCTGTTCAGAAAAGTATATTTTACAATTTCCCTGTAAGATTAAGACACCATTCACAATAAATAGAAACCCGTGGTGGAGAATATGGTATTTCATTAGAATTAAAAATATTGAAGTTTGTCTACTGTTAGGAAAACAAGAAAAGTCTTTGTTGAAAGGATGAGGATAAAAAGTACAAATTGGGAACAATAAAAATGATATTCAGAGATATATGAAAAAACTACTAAAGGGAAGAAGGATGTCCTCACAGGTAAAGAATGGAAGCCTGATTAACTCATGAATGCATCCAGAAGTGGGCTGTTATTATGTTCAGGGATATAGTTGTAAATATAGTTGTAAGATTAAAAATGAATTTAGAAATTCAGCAAATTGGTCATTTGGTGACATGCTTCTTAGAATTCACTCTACTTTGTCTTCTAAATTCTGTTGTGAAAGAATTCTCCACTTGCCTGTCTCTTATTTGTGAGGCATTTAAGCAGACACAGAGTGAATGACTAATTGTTGAGAGAGGTGTACAGAAACCTCTGTAATAAACTGATAGGGGGGCAGATCAGAGGATCATTCCAGTAAATATCTACAGTGAAGTATAAAATATGGACAAGTCATGAGCATACAAGAAAATGTAACTTACATGCAGACCAGCACATAAAATATTATCCGCCTTTCAGAAAAATTTCTTGTTCTTCATCCCAGGTACTATGCTTACCCAAAGTAACCACTATCCTGACTTGTGACATCACAGGCCAGCTCTGTCTTTATATGTGTGTTTTGAACTGCATATGAATGAAAGGATTCATATGAACTATATAGTGTCAGCTTCTTTTGCTCAGCATAGTGTTTGTGAGACTTGCTGCACGTGATTATAATTCTTTTTTTTTCTTGTTGTATAATACTCCTCAGTAGGGACATTCTACTATTGTATCTGTTTTATTGTTGACCAACATTTGGATTTTTCTTTGGGTTCTTACAAAGAGAGTTTGGCTTCCCCAGTGGCTCAGCGGTAAAGAACCCTCCTGCAAAGCAGGAGCCGCAGGAGACATGGGTTCAATCCCTGGGTTGAGAAAATCCCCTGGAGAAGGGCATGGCAACCCACTTCAGTATTCCTGCCTGGAGAATCCTGTGGACAGAGGAGCCTGGTGGGTTATAGTACATAGGGTCGCAAAGAGTCGACCGTGACTGCAGCGACTTAGCACGCACACGCGCACAAAGAGGGTTACTATGTACATTCTAGTACTGTATGTGTGTTTTGGTGTTGATGTGTGTATATTTGTTTAAAAGATTTTGAAGATTTCTGCAAAGTTTAATTGACTGGCATTTTATTTGACCAATTTGTGGGCTATATCTGGGGATGGACTTGCTGGGCTACAACGTATGCATATGTTCAGCTTTAGTTGATATTGCCAAGCAATTTTCCGGAGTTGTTGTATCAATTTACATTCCCATCAGCAGTTTGAATTCCTAGTTACTCTCCATCCTTCCCAATTGTTGGTATTATCATGTATCCAGCACATTTTCATGTGCTTATTTACCATTTTGACATTCTCTTTTGTATTGTGCCTAGTCAATTCTTTGGCACATTAAAAAAAATCGGTTAGTTTGTCTTCCCTCTTGATTTATAGGCTTTATACAAGTTTTTATTCTGGTCATGTATGTATTAAAAGCATATTCTCCCATTCTGTGGCTCACCTTTTACCTACCTTAACAGTATCTTGATGAACATGTGCTATTTTTTTTTACTTGCGAAAATATGTAATTTTATTGTTTTGTGGAAGCTTTGGGATTAATTTCAAACAGTTCCCTATTTAGGAAAAAACAATATAAGTCATTTAAAATTACTCTTTGTTTCCTAATTTTTTATATCTTTTTATTGTTCTTTTAGGATATATGGGATTTCCCGTAGTACTTCTGTGTGTGTGTGTGTGTGTGTGTGTGTGTGTGTGTGTGTGTGTGTGTGTGTATGTCTGATGCAGATCAGTGTTCGTGTGGCGTAGGCCAGTTTGTCAATCTTTTCTTTAATGCTCAGTACTTTTTGTGTCCCTGGGTTAGAATATTTTTAATGTTGCTACCAGTGCCCAAATTCTGCAGTTCAGCGACTCTCCTGTAGTTCTCCATGTGTTCATTCTGCTCAGGCTCTGCTAGTTGAGCAAAGAACACAGTCAAACCGCACAGTTGGAGGTTATGTGCCAGGACAGAGGGGAGCTGGAGGATGACAGAAAACAGACCCGGCCACCATGCAGCTCAGCATCAAGGAGCTAGGAATAGCATATCAGGTACAATCTCACTCTTATAACCAGATGAGGGTGGAGCTTTGCAGCAGCCAGTGTCCGTGCTCCTTGACCTACCACACTGCGGGATTGTGACTCAGTGAGTCAGCCCGCCTCTCTCTCTCTCTTTCTCGTATACCATGCTATCTTCTCAATACCTGCTTCTCTGTGCCCCATGACTTCTTCTTATTGCCTTTGCTCTGTGAATCTCTGTTTTAAAAGGTAGGGTATTAATTAAAAAAAAAAAAAGAAGATATGGAAGGTCAACAGACCAGGAGATGAGTACCACTGAAAAGATAATTTGTTTACTTACAGAGCCCAAGAGAAGGGAGCAGGCCATATCATGAAGGGCTACCTGGGGAAGCACCAGGTTAGTCAGGAGGTAGTGGGAGAAGAAAGAGATGTGGATGAGAATCTTTATCGGGGTTTCCATGAGAAGGAAAGGGTGAGACTAGGATTGGCTGGTTTGAATAATTTCAGCAGTCTGTGGGGCACAGCGGCTTTGTCTGATACCTGGCTGTGGGGTTGTAGGACAGGCAAATAGTGACCCAGAAAGTGAGAGCCCCATAAAGGAGATAGTTTCAGTATGGTTTTATATTTGAAAACTGTGCTTGTGGGCAAATTATTTTCTATCTCTAGGCTAACCAGAGGGGCAGTCCCTTCAAAATCAGCAAGACCCTGGATGTCAAAGCATCAGAATGCAGAAGTAAAGACATGGTTACTACAGCCTCTGGACTCCTTATCCCCCACCCGCTAAAACTGTCAGTCCCCTGAAATGACTTACTCTCAAGAGACTCCCTATGGGAGGCTGAATTGTCCAGTGAAGGCTGTTTGCTTCTGAGGTGAGCTTCCTGACAGCACCCTACCCCAGGCGGACTGGTCAGCCTAAGAATTAGAGCCTCACTAGGATCTGTCAGCAGGGCCAGACTGGTGCCGTCATGTGGTCAGCTCTGCCTGAAGAAGACATTTGTCACTGTGTCCATCTGTCCAAGGGACTCCCCTGCCATCATTTTGAGCCTTCCTCTGCCTCTTCCCCTAGCCTTCCCAGTTCCCCTTCTAAGCCTCCTGCCATGTCCATGCTTCCTCCCTGAATTGCCAGAGTAATTTTTTCTCTTCTTTCATGGAACTTTTAACTTTCTGCCATTTGATATATGTTGCTTTCTGTCTATATCACCTGTAAAAACACACAAATGCAGAAGACAGGCTGAGTGAGTGTGTCTTATTCAGTCTACAGTTACTGTTTCCTTCTCTGCACCCCTGGGGTCTAGCACAATGCCTGGAGCATCAGTGTTCAATAAGTATTTATCAGATGGCAGAAACCTAATATTTTATGTTACGTCCCCACAGAAGCAGACCCTAAATCAAGCATTCTTGAGTGAATCATTTACTTGGGCAGTGATTCCCCAGAAGAACTGGTGGGTGTAGGGGAGGAGAGAAGGAAGATTGGGGAGCTGCCAGGACAGTGTGGGCTAGAGAGCTGTTTACCCTTGAGGGCAGCTGGTGCTCATTCCTGTTGGTACTCTTTGTGGGACACTTCTTGGAGCTGCTCCATCTGGATTATGTGTCCATATGTCGCTGGGTGTGGGCTGCCCCTGGGCCAGTAAATCCCCTGACACACAGCAGAGCATGTTCATGTAGCCAGAGCAGACCTTCTACAGGGTCCTCAGTGACTATGGTCAGAAACCAAACCAGTGGGTTAAGGGGGGCACTGGTGCATCCATGAACCTTAAGTGGTAAAGGTTAAATAGCCACTGACCCTAAAATCTAGGTGCCTATAACTAACGGGATTCCCTGGTGGCCCAGATGGTAAAGAATCTGCCTGCAATGTGCGAGACCTGGGTTTGATCCTTCCGTTGGGAAGATCCCCTGAAGAAGGGCATGGCAACCCACTCCAGTATTTCTGCCTGAAGAATTCCATGGACAGAGGAGCCTGGCAGCCTACAGTCCATGGGATCACAGAGTCGGACACGACTGAGAGACTAACACTTTTCTTTCTTTCTATAACTATTGACGAAGGGCCAGAGCAAAAAGGGACAAGTTTACAGACATTTCCTGCAAGGAGCAGCCAGCTGATTTTGAGGGTAGGTGGCTGATGTCCTCATGGGCCTCCCTCATTTTCTCACTCTGCCTGGCTCCCACAGCTGGTAACAGCTGGGCTACATCCCCTGCTAAGCTGTCCAGAAACTGTGGCATGGCAAAGGCACGCTTTGGTGAGGGAGGCAGAGCTCCTTCCAGCTGTCCTGGTCTCCTGTGGGCCCTCCCTCACTCCAAGAAGCAGCATTCCTCTGAGTACAAGCACTCATCCCTTCTCCATTCATGCAACTGGAGGCCACTTCGCCCCTGTGCTTAGCATGTTGGTGACCATTTCCTCCCTGGGAGCCATTTGTGAGTCCTGGCCCCAGGCTAGCTCAGCCTTTTCTTATTTTGCTCTGAGGTCTCCCATTGCCCAGAGGTGGGGGTCTCTGGGAGCCGCTGGCCACGTGGGCCTGGTGAAGTGGAGAATGGTAAACTTAACCGAGGCTAACAGGAATCACAAGCATGTGGACCCCAGCCCCATTTAGGAAACTCCCCTCAGAAAAGCAGATGAGAACCAGGTGGAAATGTATGAAATGTGGAAATTGTGACTCTCTGGAGTTTGGCTTGGATGCAAATGTCATCACTTTCCTCCATGCACATGAGCATTGCAGCAAAGTTCCCTGTTCCAGACGTTCTCGAATTGGCCAATTTATATTTTTGGACACACTTCCGGAGTAATCTGTCAATTAACATGAACCAGATTCCCTTTCTTTTTTTTCTGTTAGCTGAATCCTACAAAAATGTTTCCCAAACTGATCAGTTCCCCTGAGTGTTCTCGTAATCATAAGCAGGCGGCCCCATGTGCCGGCCGACTGCCATGTTCCTGACATTCCACCGGGCCCATACTTTGTGGAGTCCCCCAGGAAAGAGCTTTTCTCATGCTCTGGCCATAAGCCTAGGCTAGGAAGGACAGGTACAACTGTGGAGTTGACAAGGGTATTTTTTTAATGAAGCACATTGATTCCATGTTATGTTTTTAATACCGTAACGTGATTAAAGGAAAGAAGAGAAGGGCAAACAAAACAGGTCCTGCAGGTTGGAAACTGGAGTGATGTGGTGAGAACTGTGGCCTCAAAGATCATCCCCAAGTGCTAGCATATAGCACTGTGACCTTGAACAAGTCCCTCAGCCCTGCTGACTCCAGTTTCCTCCTCTTCTGGAATTCTGGACCACATTCCAGCTCTAAAGTTCTTAAGAACACATAAAATTTCAAAATCCACAGACACGGATATCCTCATACTCTTTGGATATGAAAAACAGTGCCTTATGTGATAAACAGATATTTGTTAGTGGCTGCTGCTGCTAAGTTGCTTCAGTCGTGTCAGACTCTGTGCGACCCCATAGACAACAGCCCACCAGGCTCCTCTGTCCCTGGGATTCTCCAGGCAAGAATACTGGAGTGGACTGCCATGTCCTTCTCCGTCCTTCTCCAACACATGCGTACATGCTAAGTCATTTCAGTTGTGTCCGACTCTGTGCGACCCCGTGGACAGCAGCCCACCAGGCTCCTCTGTCCACAGGATTCTCCAGGCAAGAATACTGGGTTGCCATTTCCATCTCCCATTTGTTAGTAGACTGAAGACTAAATAGATAGTCCACATGAAGTCACTGAGCAAGGAAGGTGTGACGCTGGACCATGACATCATCTCTCAAAGTTAAGAACTGTATATATTTATAAAACTTTTTAAGCAGTGTATTAACAAGACATTGAAGCACAAAGTGCTTTTCCCTTGAATCCACATTTAAAGATTTTCTCCCTATTCTTTCAGGTTTCAAAATAACAACTTCAGTTTATTACAAACCTCAATGTGTGTGTCAGTATCATGAATTGACACCCTAACCTGTGGGAATGGCATTCTTACATCTTTCTAGTGATGAAGGAGCTGGGGAGGTTAAAAACCTTGCCAAGGTCACACAGCTGGTAGGTAGCAGGGCTGGGATCTGAAATCAGCACCTGTTTCTGTCCACATATCACTAGCACCATCTTGGTGATGTGGTGAGATGCTCTGAAAACAGTGCCTGGACTCTCAAAATTCACTTGGTTTTTCTCCAACATACTTGAGCCCATGAAAAGAGGGCTTTTGGAAAAGCTAACCTATCTTGTCTTTAGAAGAATTTTAGAGAACCATGTTACATGACAAACTTAGACAGCATATTAAAAAACAGAGACATAACTTTGCCGACAAAAGTCCATCTAGTCAAAGCTATGGTTTTTCCAGTAGTCATGTATAGATGTGAGAGTTGGATCATAAAGAAAACTGAGCACTGAAGAGCTGATGCTTTTGAACTTGTCTACAAGACTCTTGAGAGTCCTTGGACAGCAGTGAGATCAAGCCAGTCAATCCTAAAAGAAATCAACCCTGAATATTCATTGGAAGGACTGATGCTGAAGCTGAAGCTCCAATACTTTGGCCACCTGATGCAAAGAGCTGACTCATTGAAAGAGACCCTGATGCTGGGAAAGATTGAGGGCAGGAGGAGAAGGGGACGACAGAGGATAAGATGGTTGGATGGCATCATTGACTCAGTAGACATGAGTTTGAGCAAACTCTGGGAGATAGTGAAGTACATTGAAGCCTGGCATGCTGCAGTCCATGGGGTTGGAAAGAGTTGGATACGACTGAGTGACTGAACAACAAGGCTGTATGACTTATGGATGAGCTCAGAACAGTATCCCCAACAAAAAGGAAGGCTCTAGGTTGTTGGCATGCTGGGATACCTGTTAGAGATAATAGGGGCCAGCTTGTCTGAACAACTGTGATTGTTTCTTTCCCAAAGGGGTCATTTCATCAGGAATCTTTCACTCTAAGATATAAGCTTTTAGCTTCACCAAATCCCATAAACTGCTACATTATTTCGCCTTCTATCTTTTGCTTTTTCTAAGATTTTAAGGTTTTTTTTTCCCCCCAAGGTTTTCCAGGATACTAAGAACAGGTTTTGCAATGTTACCCAATCAGTAGAGTTTCTCACTGAACTCATGTTTTAATGGTTTCATCTGAAGCTAGAAACAGAATTAAACTCCAAAATGACCACCAGAAACCAAATTCTATTTTCAGTCCCTCCTGAGGCAAGGGAAGATTGATGCAGTTTGCCCAGTCTCAAGTCTGTCCCACATGGCCAGCCTGAAACTGGGTCCTGAGTCAGTCTTCTTGCTTTAATTTGTTTATTTGTGATGGGGACTTGCTGCTTCTAGGAGGAGCCCATTAAAAAAAAAATCTCAGAAGACATCAAAAAGTTCTGATGAAACATCTTGATGATTTAAGTGCAAATATGTCAGAGACATATGGTTCCTATTATTCCTGAAATAACACATGGGTTTAAAATTCAAGGGGAAAAGTGTTTGGTAAAACACATTGAGGACTTGGCTAAACGTTTTTTAAAGACCAGTTCTGAGGCCTGGAGGGGAAAACACCCAGAAGGGGGCAAATCCAAGTGCTCTAGTCCTGTCTGGTTTGTTTCTTTTCTTGATCAAGGGTGACAGTTGTGTTGCCATCAGAGCACTGAATTATCTGCCACCACAAGGAATTTATCTGACCTGTTATGTTTTGGTAAACAAGTCTAGGTATCAATCCTATCCACATTGTTTACCAGCAATATTAGTTTTAGTCAAAAGGAAAATATATATATCATAAGATTGTTGTGACTATTTGTACTTATACATGTCAACTACCTGGCACATAGTAGATGCTTAATAAGACAGAGCATTTAAAATGATCATTATTCTCTATACCTGTAAGTCTGCTTTTTTGTTGAATTCACTAGTTTGCTATATCTTTTAGATTCCCCACATGAGCAATATCATATCATACTTATCTTTCTCTGTTTGACTTATTTCACTTAGCATAATGCTCTCCAACCAGGGGGTTACCAGTGGAGGGATAGGGCAAAATAGAAGTAGGGGAGTAGGAGGTACAAACTATTGGGTGTGAGACAGGCTCAAGGATGTATTGTACAACATGGGGAAGACAGCCAATACTTTGTAGCAAATGGAAAGTAACCTTTAAAAATGGTATAAAAATTTTTTAAAAATTAAATAAATGAAATAATGCACATAAAATAGTGTATGCAATAGAGTGATACAGCTTAGATAATAATAATGGTAATAATAATAACAGTGAAACATATGCCCATGTACCTACAACCAGCTTAATAAAAAGAGCAACACTAATACTTTGAAAAAAAACTAAAATGATCATTATTCACTTCAAAAGTGGTAATGGGAGGTTGGGTGAAGAATCTATAGTTGAAATTGTTTTGAGTGTGTGAAGAATATGTGGACTCACATAAGTTCCTCTAGCCACATCCCCAGCCAGAGGCACAGTTAGTCAAGGAATAGAGTAAACGACCAACTGCTGCTACACATGAAGAAATAAGAGTGAGCCCCAGCCTGGGAGGCCAGGATGAAGTCAGCCTCCAGTAACCAACTCATTAGGGCATGTGATCCTTCAGGCACATTTTTATGTGACTTTTTAGTTTAGATTATTCATTTTAGGTCATACCTGAATGGTCTAGTGGTTTTCCCTACTTTTTTCAATTAAAGTCTGAATTTGGCAATAAGGAGTTCATGATCTGAACCACAGTCAGCTCCCGGTCTTGGAAGTGATCAAGATCATCCCCAAGAAAAAGAAATGCAAAAAGGCAAAATGATTGTCTGAGGAGGCCTTGCAAAGAGCTGAGAAAAGAAGAGAAGTGAAAGCAAAGGAGAAAAGGAGAGATATACCCATTTGAATGGGTAGTTCCAAGAATAGCAAGGAGAGATAAGAAAGCCTTCCTCAGTGGTCAGTGCAAAGAAATAGAGGAAAACAATAGAATGGAAAAGACTAGAGATCTCTTCAAGAAAATTAGAGATACCAAGGGAACATTTCATGCAAAGATGGGCACAATAAAGGACAGAAGTGGTATGGACCTAATAGAAGCAAAACATATTAAGAATACACAGAAGAACTATACAAAAAAGATCTTCATGGCCCAGATAACCAAGATGGTGTGATCACTCACCTAGAGCCAGACATCTTGGAATGTGAAGTCAAGTGGGCCTTAGGAAGCATCATTACAAACAAAGCTAGTGGAGATGATGGAATTCCAGTTGAGCTAATTAAAATCCTAAAAGATGATGCTGTTATAGTGCTGCACTCAATATGCCAGCAAATTTGGAAAACTCAGCTGTGGCCACAGGACTGGAAAAGCTTAGTTTTCATTCCAATCTCAAAGGCAACTCCAAAGAATGTTCAAACTACTGCACAATTGCACTCATCTCACAAGCAAGCAAAGTAATGCTCAAAATTCTCCAAGCCAGACTTCAACAGTATGTGAACTGTGAACTTCCAGTTGTTCAAGCTGGTTTTAGAAAATGCAGAGGAACCGGAGATCAAATTGCCAACATCTGTTGGATCATCAGAAAAGCAAGAGAGTTCCAGACAATCATCTACTTCTGTTTTACTGACTATGCCAAAGCCTTTGACTGTGTGGATCACTACAAACTGTAGAAAATTCTTCAAGAGATGGGAATACCAGACCACCTGACCTACCTCCTGAGAAATCTTTATTCAGATAAAGAAGCAACAGTTAGAACTGGACATGGAATAACAGACAGTTTCCAAATCAGGAAAGGAGTTCATCAAGGTGTATATTGTCACCCTGATTATTTAACTTATATGCAGAGTACTTTACGGGAAGTACTAGGCTGGATGAAGCACAAACTGGAATGAAGATTGCTGAGAGAAATATCAATAACCGCAGATATGCAGATGACACCACCCTTATGGCAGAAAGCAAAGAAGAACTAAAGAGCCTCTTGATGAAAGTGAAAGAGGCGAGTGAAAAAGTTGGCTTAAAACTCAACATTCAGAAAACTAAGATCATGGCATCTGGTCCCGTCAGTTCATGGAAAACAGATGGGGAAACAATGGAAACAGTGAGAGACTTTGTTTTTTGGGACTCCAAAATCATTGCAGATGGTGACTGCAGCCATGAAATTAAAAGACACTCCTTGGAAGGAAAAGTTATGACCAACCTAGACAGCATATTAAAAAGCAGAGACATTACTTTGCCTACAAAGATCTGTCTAGTCAAAGCCTTGTTTTTTTCAGTAGTCATGTATGGATATGAGAGCTGGACTATAAAGAAAGCTGAGTGTCGAAGAAGTGATGCTTTTGAACTGTGGTGTTGGAGAAGACTCTTGTGAGTCCCTTGGACTGCGAGGAGATCCAACCAGTCAATCCTAAAGGAAATCAGTGCTGAATATTCATTGGAAGGACTGATGCTGAAGCTGAAACTCCAATACTTTGGCCACCTGATGGGAAGAACTGACTCTTTTGAAAAGACTCTGATGCTGGAAACGATTGAAGGTGGGAGGAGAAGGGTTTACAGAGGATGAGATGTTTGGATGGCATCACCAACTTGACAGACATGAGCTTGAGTAAGCTCCGGGGGTTGGTGTTGGACAGGGAAGCCTGGCATGCTGCAGTCATGGGGTAGCAAAGAGTCAGACACTACTGAGTGGCCGAACTAAACTGATTCATTTTAACTGATTTTTGGATTCTACTTTTTAATTAATGAATTTTTGACAACTCTATTGAGTTATAATTGACTTACAGAAAACTGGCTATATTTGAATTGTATCATTTGGTAAGGTTTATATTGTGAAACCATCACCAAAATCAACGCAACGAACATATCCATTACTCCTAAAAACTTTCTCCTACCCCTTTGTAATTCCCTCCAACTCTCCCCTTCACCCCACATCCCCAGACAACCACTGAAATGTTTTCTGTCACTGTAGATAAGCTTGCATTTTCTAAAATGTTATGCGAATAGAGTCATAAAATATTCACTTTGTTAATATTGCTTCTTTCACTTAGCATTGCATTTTGAGATGCATTTTGTTATTATGTGACTCACTAGCTCACTTCTTTTTATTGTTGAACAGCATTCCATTACTTTGACGACCATTGTGATCATTTCTAGTGCTTAGGGTGTTGTTGTTGTTTTTTTTAATGATTACAGATAAAGTTGGAATGAGTATCTGTGCATAAATCTTTGTGTTTTCTTTTCTCATGGTAAATACCTTGAAGTGGAATGGCTGGATATTTTGTTAGATGTATGCTTAATGTTTCAAAAGACTGACAAATAATTTTCTAAAGTGGTTGTACCATTTTGCCTTCCCAGCTGCACTGTATTAGTGTGCTTTTTAAAAGTATTTATTTGTGTATTTATCTGCCTCAAGCCTTAGTTGTGGCATGTAGGATCTTTATTGTACCATGCAGAATATTTTCTTGTGGCGCACGGTCTCTCTAGTTGTGGTGTGCAGGCTTAGCTGCCCCATGGCATGTGAGATGTTAGTTCCCTGGCCAGGGATTGAACCCAAGTCCCCTTCATTGCAAGGTGGATTCCTAACCACTGAACCATCAGGAAAGTCCCTAGTTAGTGTTCTTTTTGCTACCCATTCTAGCCAACGTTTGGAATGGTCAATCGTTTTTTTAATTTTAGATATTTAAATAGATTTGTTGTGGTTTCTCACTGTGATTTTAATTTGCATTTCCATAGTGACAAATGGTGTTGGCCATCTTTTTGTGTACTTTCTTACAATTCGTGTGTCTTCTTTGGTGAAATATGGCTCAAACTTTTCACTTATTTTTAAAAACTTAGGTTCTTTATTATTGAGTGGCTTTATTAATATTCTGTGAGAAATTCTTTTATCAGATATGAGATTTGCAAATATTTCCTTCCAATCTGTGGCTTGTTTCATTCTCTTATTAATGTCTTTCAAAGAGTAAAAGTTCTTCATTTTGATTAAGCTCAATATATCAGCTTTTTCTTTTATAGGTTGTACTTTCAGTGTTTATCTAAGTAGTCTTTACCTAATTCAACATCATAAAGATTTTCTCTTGTTCTTATTTCTAGAATTTTTATAGTTTTAAGTTTTACATTTAGGTCCATATCTATTTTGGGTAATTTTTCATATGATGTGAGATTGGGCATCAGATTCTTTTGTTGTTGTTGTTGTTGCATATGGCTATCTAATTGTTCTGGTATCATTTGTTAGAAAGACTATCTTTTCTCAGGAACGAAACTGAGTCATTAGCAGAGATATGGATGGACCTAGAGAGTGTCATACAGAGTGAGGTAAGTCAGAAAGAGAAAAACAAATACAGTATTTTAATGAGTAAATGTAGAATCTAGAAAAATGGTATAGATGATCCTTTATGCAAAGCAGAAATAGAGACACAGACATAGAGAACAAATGTGTGGTATCAAGGGAGAAGAGGGGTGGGAGCAATTGGGACTTTGGAATTGACACATTTACACTATTGATACAATGTATAAAATAGAAAGCTCTGTGGTGACCTGAATAGGAAGGAAGGAGGTCCAAACGGGAGGGGATATATGTATTCCTATGGCTGATTCATTTTGCTGGACACTAGAAACTAACACATTGCAAAGCAACTATAATCCTATAAAAATTAATTTAAAAAAATGCTATCCTTTCTCAACTGAATTGCCTTTGGCAGATATATTTCTGCAGTCTCCATTTTGTTCCATTAATGCAT
This sequence comes from Giraffa tippelskirchi, assembly GCF_054371585.1. Lineage (NCBI taxonomy): Eukaryota > Metazoa > Chordata > Mammalia > Artiodactyla > Giraffidae > Giraffa > Giraffa tippelskirchi. Next base: position 196,296,844 of record NC_137275.1, read on the forward strand.
TTTTCGGTTTTTAAATTAATACCACATTTGTCTTAATCACCATGGTCTAATAATAAGTCTTGAAGTCAGGCAGTATGAATACTCCAAATTTCTTTTTTTCCCCAAAAATTGTTTTGGTTCTTTGAGGGGATCATATGAATTTTAGACCCAGCTTGTCAAATTTGTATAAAAATACTAGTAGGATACTGATTGGGATCAATCTGGGGAGAACTAATATTTTAAAAGTTGAGTCTTCTGACCCATGAACAGGTATATCTCTCCATTTGCTAAGGGCTTCTTTAATTTCTCTCAGCAATATTTTGTGGTTTTCAGTCTACAGTTCTTTCATGTCTTTTGTTGGACTTATCTCTAAATATTTCATATTTTTTGTTATTATAAACGCAATTTAAAAATTTTAATTACAATGTTCATTGTTAGTATTTAGAAATACAATTGATTTTTATATATTATATTATAATCTTGATAAACTACTCATTAGTTTTAGCAGTTTTTGTAGATTCTAAATTTTCTAGATATGATCATTTATGTCATCTCTGCATAAAGACAGTACTACTTATTTCTTTCCAGTCTGGACATCTTTTCCCACTTTCTAGCCTTGTTGTGTTGGCTAGAACCTCCATGATAATGTCAAATAGAAACAGCAAGATAGGACGTTGTTGCTCTGTTCCTGGCCTTAGGGGGAAAGCGTAGGATCTTTTGCCATTAAGCATGATGTTAGCTGTAGGTCTCTACAGATGTCTTTGTTTTGTGCTACGCTAAGTTGCTTCAGTGTGTCCAACTCTTTGTGACCCTATGGACTGTAGCTCACCAGGCTCCCCTGTCCATGGGATTCTCTAGTATTCTCCAAGAATACTAGAGTGGGTTGCCATGCCCTTTTCCAAGGGATCTTCTCAACCCAGGGATTGAGCTTGTGGTTCCTGCATTGGGGATTCTTTACCTCTAGTGCCACCTGGGAAGCCAGACAGCAGATGTCTTTAATCAGATTAAAGATGTCCCTTTGTATTCCTAGTTTGTTGTGAATTTTTATCAGAATTTGAGGATGGATTTTGATAAATACTTTTTCTGCCTTGAGATGATTGTATTGTGTGTATTGATTGATTTTAAACCAATCTTGCATTCTTGTTTCTGTCTTGATGCATTATCCTTTTTTAATATATATTATTGAATTCAATTTGCTAAGATTTGAGAATATTTGCATCTGTATTCATGAGAGATATTGATTTGTAATTTTATTTCCTTGTAATATATTTATTAGACTTGGGTAATTTTTTGAGGCCAACTTCATAGTATGAGTTGTTAACTAGTACCTTCTTTCTCTTCAGGTTTGTCTTACATTGGTATTCTTTCTTTTTAAAATATTTGGTAGAGTTGACTGGTAAAGTCACGTGGACCTGAAATATTTGTTGGAAAATTTTAACTATAAATTTGATTTTTAAAATAGACATATGGCCTTCTAGTTAGTTATCTATTTTATCCTGAACTAGCTTTGGTAGTTGTATTTTTCAAGAAATTTGTCCATTTCACATAAGTTCTTGAATTTATCAGCACAGAGTTGCTCACTTGTGCCAGTGTGTGCACACTCAGTCATGTCTGACTCTGTGACCCCATGGACTGTAGCTCGCTAGGTTCTTCTGTCCATGGGATTCTCCAGGCAAGAATACTGGAATAGGGTACCATGCCCTTCTCCAGGAGATCTTCCTGACACAAGGATTGAATCCTAGTTTCCTGTGTCTCCTGCATTGCAGGCAGATTCATGCCACTGTTATTTTAGTATCTGTAGAATTTATAGTGATATCACTCCCCTCATTCATGATGTTGGTAATTTATGTCTTTTCTCACTTTCTTCCTACTCAGATTGGTTAGAGATTTATCAATTTTATTGATCTTTTCAAAAAATCAGATTTCAGTTTTATTGATTTTCTTGATTGTTTTACTGTTTTCTATTTCATTGATTAGAAATTTGTCTTTCATTATTTCTTTTCTTCTGCTTATTTTGGGTTTAATATGCTCTTCTTGCTCCAGGGAGTTAAGGTGGAAAATAAGGTTATTTATTTGAGAACTTTCTTTTTCTTTAAAAAATGAATTTTAGTGGCATATATTTCCCTCCATGTGTGTATTGCTTTAGCTGTATCCTTCAAATTTGCAATGCTGCATTTTCATTTCATTCAGTTAAAATGTTTTGTAATTTCCATTTTAATTTTGTCTTTGATCCATGAGTTATTTACAGGCTATTTACAAGGTAAAATGTAAAGGCAATGGAAGGAGAGGAAATAGAATTACAAAAAAAGGAAATATTCTTTACTGAATCCTTTTTAGGCTCAAAACATGGGGCTAAGTGCTTTTACAGCATTGACTCCATCACTGCAAAAACTTTATTTCTAAGATATGGAAAACTGCTGGTAAAGAAATTTATTAATGAGCTCAGGTTACATAAGAAGTACAAGATTTTGAATTGGACTCCATGTCTGCCTGTCTCCAAAACTCGCACTGTCTTATCTCCTTTCCACACTTGGGGTGAGAGGTTGCAAATCAAAATAATAGGAGATCATGCAAATCAAGCATTTTGGGCTCATAATTTTTCCTGGAGTGAGCTTTGATACTGATTCCTAAGTGACACCTAGACTCTGACTTTTTTATGGATTTGTAAACCTCAAAGTCAAAGCTGATGAAACTTGTAAGTATCTTAGAGTTCATGTAAGTCTCTGTGGTTGAATACAGCACCAAAAGCAAAATTCTACCTCCCATCCACTGACTTATAGAGAACTGGTAGAGAATAATGTTCCCCATCTGGAGATCCACTTTGTGTGATAGTGGTGATAGTGAGGCTGAGAAACAAAGGTTGGAAGACAAAGTATTCCCTATAAATGTTATTTAAATATGGGATAAAGTGAAAATGCCATATTGAATTAGATCAGACAGAATAGAGATGTAGAGGAGTTTATCAGGGAAAACGAACACATCTGGGACTCAGGTATTCCTCATGGAGAAAACAAAACATCTGCAATGACAGGATCAAAGGATGAGAGACTGTCATTAAATAACGTAGACCAGAGAGTCTATCAAAGAACCTTGAATAACTGGCAACTACCCACAACATGCTTTCTTTCCCAACCTGGAGACTTTACTTTTTTTTTTTTAAGGTTACTTACATGGAGCGTCATTTAATTTTATTTATTTATTTATTTTGTATTAGTTTTGCCATACATTGACATGAATCTGCCATGGGTGTACATGTGTTCCCCTTTCAGAACCCTCCTCCCACCTCCCTCCCCATCCCATTCCCCTGGGCCATCCCGGTGCAACAGCCCCCAGCACCCTGAGTCATGCATTGAACCTGGACTGGCGATTCATTTCACATATGATAATTTACATGCTTCAGTGCCATTCTCCCATATCATCCCGCCCTCACCCTCTCCCATAGAGTCCAAAATACAGTTCTATATATCTGTGTCTCTGTTGCTGTCTCGCATATAGGGCTATCTTTACCGATTTACTAAATTCCATATATATGCGTTAACATACTGTATTGGTGTTTTTCTTTCTGGCTTACTTCACTCTGTATAATAGGCTCCAGTTTCATCCACCTCATTAGAACTGATTCAAATGTATTCTTTTTAATGGCTGGGTAATATTCCATTGTGTATATGCACCACAGCTTCCTTATCCATTTGTCTGCTGATGGGCATCTAGGTTGCTTCCATGTCCTGGCTATTATAAACAGTGCTGCCATGAACATTGGGGTACACGTGTCTCTTTCAGTTCTGGTTTCCTCGGTGTGTATGCCCAGCAGTGGGATTGCTGGGTCATATGGCAGTTCTATTTCCGGTTTTTTGAGGAATCTCCACACTGTTCTCCATAGTGGCTGTACTAGTTTGCATTCCCACCAACAGTGTAAGAGGGTTCCCTTTTGTCCACACCCTCTCCAGCATTTATTGCTTGTAGACTTTTGGATAGCAGCCATTCTGACTGGTATGAAACGGTACCTCATTGTGGTTTTGATTTGCATTTCTCTGACAATGAGTGATGTTGAGCATCTTTTCATGTGTTTGTTAGCCATCTGTATGTCTTCTTTGGAGAAGTGTCTGTTTAGTTCTTTGGCCCACTTTTTGATTGGGCCGTTTATTTTTCTGGAATTGAGCGGTAGGAGTTGCTTATATATTTTTGAGATTAATTGTTGGTCCGTTGCTTTGTTTGCTATTATTTTCTCCCATGCTGAAGGATGTCTTTTCACCTTGCTTATAGTTTTCTTTGTTGTGCAGAAGCTTTTAATTTTAATTAGGTCCCATTTGTTTATTTTTGCTTTTATTTCCAATATTCTGCGAGGTGGGTCATAGAGGATCCTGCTGTGGGTTATGTTAGAGAGTGTTTTGCCTATGTTTTCCTCTAGGAGTTTTATAGTTTCTGGTCTTAGGTTTAGATCTTTAATCCATTTTGAGTTTATTTTGTGTATGGTGTTAGAAATTGTTCTAGTTTCATTCTTTTACAAGTGGTTGACCAGTTTTCCCAGCACCACTTGTTAAAGAGATTGTCTTTTCTCCATTGTATATTCTTGCCTCCTTTTTCAAAGATAAGATGTCCATAGGTGCATGGATTTATCTCTGGGCTTTCTATTTTGTTCCATTGATCTTTACATGTTGATGGCGTTTAAGTGCCCCTCATATTGGCAACCTGTAACCTGCTTTGTCTGCAGTTTGCTTGTTGTGTTTGCCCTTGGACATTCAGCTCCGATTAGGAAGGGGAGACTGCAAACTGCCCAGCCAAGCCCTGTAAACATTTGTACAGTGTTTATGACAGATGTTTTCCTGTTATGGAGGAATTTGATCTTCATTAAAAATCTGGAACTTTTTAATGTGATGCCAAAACATCAGAAACAACAGTGGGGATTGCTGGTGACTTTCACATATTTAAAGATACAAATTCTTACTTAAACAAACCAGTATTTATCACAACTATTATATTATTTGGTGAGAAAGTGGTCATAGCATAGAAAATAACCACAATTCTTCTTTCTTTGCTCTAATCACCATCTTATTCCATCCAGCATTCTGTAAGATGGGTCACTTAATGTTCTCACTTCATAAATTAAAAATGTGGCTTTTCTTTCATCCAGTGATGTTCTTCCTGATGTTTGGAATGCCAATTAAAGCCACATAAAAATAACCCTCAGAATCTAGCTAATGTTATTTCTCATAACCAGTTTTCATCAATAAGATGGTATAAATGTATAACACAGGAAAAACTGCATAAAGTTATCAAGAAAAAATGCAATACAATGAAAAGGTCAAGTCACTTTAATTTCCCATAGGTGCATTCATTTATTTTTGTTGTTGTTTGATCACCAAGTTGTGTCCAACTCTTTGCAATCCATGGATTGCAGTACACCAGACTTCTCTGTCCTTCACCATCTCCCGGAGTTTGCCCAAGTTCATGTCCAGTGAATTGGTGACGCCATCCAACCATCTCACCCTCTGTTACCCTCTTCTCCTCTTGCCCTCAATCTTTCCCAGCATCAGGGTCCTTTCCAATGAGTCAGGTGTACGCATCAGGTGGTCAAAGTAATGGAGCTTCAGCATCAGACCTTCCAAAGAGTATTCAGGATTGACTTCTTTTAGGATTGACTGATTTGATCTTCTTGCTTTCCAAGGGATTCTCAAGAGTCTTCAGCACCACAGTTCAAAAGCATCAGTTCTTCGGTGCTCTGCCTTCTTTAATGTCCAGGTTTCACATCCATACATGACTACTGGAAAGACCATAGCCTTGACTATAAGGACATTTATTGGCAAAGGAATGTCTTCGCTTTTTAACACACTGTCTAGGTTTGTCATAGCTTTCTTGCCAAGAAGCAATCATCTTCTAATTTTATGGCTGCAGTCACCATCCGCAGTGATTTTAGAACCCAAAAAGAGGAAATCTGTCACTGCTTCCACCTTTTCCCCTTCCACTTGCTATAAAGTGATGGGACTGGGAGCCATGATCTTAGTTTTTTTAAATTGAGTTTTAAAAAGGCTTTTTCACTCTCCTCCTTTACCCTCATCAAGAGACTCTTTAGTTCCTCTTCACTTTCTGTCATTAGAGTGGTATCATCTGCATATCTGAGGTCACTGATATTTCTCCTGGCAATCTTTTTTTTTAATTTTTAAGTTTTTTATTTTTTAATTGAAGAATAATAGCTTTACAGATTTTTGTTGTTTTCTGTCAAACCTCGACATGAATCAGCCATAGGTATGCATATGACCTCTCCTTCTCGAACCTCCCTCCCATCTCCCTTCCCATCCCACTCCTCTAGGCTCATACAGAGCCCCTGTTTGAGTTTCCTGAGACACACAGTAAATTCCCATTGGCTATTTATTTTGCATATGGTAATGTAAGCTTCCATGTTACTGTCTCCATACATCTCACCTTCTCCTTCCCTCTCTCTGTGTCTATAAGCCATCTTGATTCCAGCTTGTTAACTCATTCAGCCTGGTATTTCACATGATGTGCTCTGCGTATAAGTTAAATAAACAGGATGGCAATAAACAGTTGTGTCGTACGCCTTTCTCAATCCTGAACCAGTCAGTTGTTCCATACAGGGTTCCAACTCTTACTTCTTGACTCACATACAGGTTTCTCAGGAGACAGGTAAGATGGTCCAGTATTCCCATCTCTGTAAGAGTTTTCCACAGGCATATGTGCTTAGACTCACCCATTTAGCTGCAATGATGCCTCCTTAGACTTGTTGGAATTTGGAGTCACCATGACTTCTGTTAGCCAGAAAAAAAAAAAAACAACACATATAGCTCTTCAGAGTTTATGGAACCTGGAAGAGGAAAACTGTGGAAACCACATGTACATGGTCAGTATAGAAGTCATGTGTGTTGTAGACTCAGGAAAAGAGAGCCAGAATGCTGTGACCTCCACCAGCCTAGGTACATTTATTACCCCTACTTATCATGAGTCAGGTCTGGAGTCTAGGGTCTCAGTTCTGTACCTGAGATTATCAGCATTCTGAGAAGGGACTCCAGTCATAGTAGAGAATGCATAAGAACAATATGCACGAGAATGTTAAAATATCACAATGCTAATTGATTACTTTACATTTTAAAAAATATGGCACATAACTAGAAGCATTCAAAGTCCTAACGGTCGGCGTAATTTTTGGTTGATAAAGGGGGGAGATAATGAATATTAAAATTCAATGAGGAATAACACTTGATACCTAACATCTCTCTGCAGAGTTGGTTTAGAAATCTGTAGTTCAGGCTTCCCCTTATATTTGTACAATACCTGGACTAGCATTGCTGAATTTTGTCCTGAGTCTTCCCATTTTTTGTTTTTCCAGAAAACAGGGCCCTTTGTGATTGCCATGTTCTTTAGAACATTAATGTTTCATTCAGATTACAGTTGAATCTGCCTGACTTGGTGTTCATTCTCTCAAGGGCTCTGAACATCCTTGTTGTGATCCATTGTGTGTGAATGGAACAGTTTTTAATCTCAGGGGGTGATGTTACTTCCTCACTTCCAATTTCTTAGAAACTGGGAACCATTACAACCCCCAACAGTTGGCAAAGAAAGCAGTATAACCAGTTTACAGAGATACTTTGTATTCTTCGACAAAACATACCTGCATATCACTTCTTTAGTAAAAATACCAATTAACTAATATTCTTCATCAGTACAAATTCTGAAGAGTCATGCAAGGGACAGGCATGTGTAAAAGAAACTGTCACACACCTGCTCAAGGGATCATGGACTCTGTTCACTGTAGCAGAGTTTGTTACAGCAAAAATTGAAAATGACTTAAATATCCACCGAAAGAAGAATGGATAAAACAGTCATCATATATTCAGACAAAGAAAACCAATCATTAAAATACGTTATTTAGTACTCATGTATCAATATAGATATATCTAGAAAGTTAATCAGGGAGAAAACGAAGTCACAGAAGGAGATGCATAGTATGAGACCATTTCTGTATTTTTAAAACCCTCAGAACAATACTGTAATTAGTTTATGGAAACATACACATGTGATTTAAAAAAAAAATGTTTAAGTATACCCAACAGTTTCTCAGTATTGTGTCTTATTCTGGGAATCTAGGGAAGGGAATAGGAATGGGGTGGGCTAAGAAGGGCAATTAAGCTCTATCTATAGTTTCATTTCTTCAAAAAATCTGATGAAATATACAAAATATGAATAGTTGCATAAATCTAGGTGGCAAGTACACTGGTTATTGTAATACTCATTCATATATTTTCTCTGTTTTAAATATTCTGTAATAAAATTTTAAAAACAGAAAGGTATTTATGTGGTATGAAAAACTGATCATAGAAAAATATGTATTGTCTGATACAATTTATGAAAAACATGAACATAGAAATGTGTGTTCATATTAAGTATATATTATATATATATATTTGGAGAAGGCAATGGCACCCCACTCCAGTACTCTTGCCTGGAAAATCCCATGGACGGAGGAGCCTAGTAGGCTGCAGTCTATGGGGTCGCTAGGGGTTGGACACGACTGAGCGGCTTCACTTTCACTTTTCACTTTCATGCATTGGAGAAGGAAATGGCAGCCCACTCCAGTATTCTTGCCTGGAGAATCCCAGGGACGGGGGAGCCCGGTGGGCTGCCGTCTATGGGGTCGCACAGAGTCGGACACGACTGAAGCGACTTAGCAGCAGCAGCATATATATATTTATACACGTATATGTGTTTATATATATATATATAGATAGATATAGATATATATTATATAGTTATAAATGCACGAAATAAAGTCTAAATGATGAATCACCAAGCTGTTACTTGTAGTTATCTACTGGCAAGAGACAAATGGGTATAGCTGTGGGTAAAGGGGTACTTTTACTTAAAAAAAAAACCTCTATATACTTCTCAAATTTTTAAAAATATACATGAAGCATGTGTTGATGTACTACATAATTTAAAAATTAAAATGCAAATCCACCTTCTTTCTACAGAAACGAGGAACAACAACAGCAATGCATACATCTTCCAAGGTCCTCAGAATCTCTCTAGTGAATTTTCGGAACTAAAATCAAACCAGTTCCTTATAGGTCAGGGAGACCTACCAAAACTCCTAAGACCCGCAAATAAAGGCCAAGGTAACATTGTTTCAGCGGCTATTCCTAAGGATGGGAGAAGGTTGAAAAGACTGTGGATCCAATTAGGGATAGACCAACCAGGGAACAGGCAACATTGGGGAAGACAGTTAGTAGTTCAGAATCAAGGAGTGTCTCTGAAGCCACTTGGACCCCATGACTGAGTATAATGTCCTAATACAATATCAGAAGTTGGCAAAAGCCTTGAAGCTTGTAGGACTACACTCTTGCAAGGTGGGATGCCCTCTGACTTCACTTCCCTCCTTAACCCCCTAGTCCCTTGGGTTGATTATCTCACTCGTTTATCTGGTGGGACCCCAACCTCTGTTCCTGGGCTTCTGGCTCCAGGACAGAGGGCTGGTGGAGGACTTCAAGCTGCACAGCTGTAGGCCACATTGTCCCCACCCTAGACTCAGTTGGGGCCCCAGCACTGCTCAGGACATCCTCATATTATTCGTGTCTTAGGGCTGTCCCACCTCTGTAGTGGTTATTTCAAACTTTCTGTAACCCTTCAAGTCTTACCCTCAACAGATACTCTCAATTCCCTTTTCACAAAAAATTAAAAAAATACTCAGCAAACAGTCCTCAATTTCTAGAAGCACATTAAATTCATCTGCACTGTGTCCATGATGCCTCCCATCTCTCCTTGAGGCTCTGAGTCACCATCCTATCACCTTAGCAACCCCACACCATCAGCTCTCTCTCCTCTCACCCGTGTCTTCAACGTTACCCTCACTATTCCCAGCAGCATTGAAACACTCTCACATCTCTCATCTTTGACTAATGGATCCTCCTTTAACCTCATTCACCTCTACCTGGAACTTTTTCTTCACCTTCAAGCACACTGGGTTCTCTCTCCCAGGTTACCTGGCCCTGAGTTGTCTTAATGCTGCACGTCCATCTCCTTGCTTGTACTAGTCAGAAGTCAAGGGCATCCCTTTTCTCTCGAATCTTCTCACCCTGCCCCTCTTCAGATCCCCTTGTCCCTTCAAAGGATATCTGTCCTTGATGGTACTTTGTCATTTTTGAAGCTGCAGGGCAGGTTCTAAGTTTATTACCAAGTTTTATGGCAGTGCCCAGAGGCAGTTCAGTCACCATTGCTGAGAACTGTGGGTGGTTCCTCACTAGCTGCCTCAGAAACAAGCTCATCTAGAAAAAGATGACTTAATTTTCTACTGAAGAATTATCCTGGTTTCATAAAAAGAAAGCTGAATTCTACCTTCAAATGTGTGTTTGATCATTTTTCTTGTGAAATGATAACCCTGGTGTTTTTGTTCGAAGGAACTTTGAGTGGCTCCAGGATCCATAGCACCTGACCCTCAAATGTCAGCCCTGATGGAAGGCTTCTCTGAGGGAACAAGGCATCTTGCTCACCACAGCATCATAGCTTGTTGTTTACAGGCCTAGCTCCTCTGTCAGATTGTGAGAGGGACCATCTCTTCATGCCATTGTCTTGCTATGCTCTGGCAATGGTTCCAGACCGTGGGATAATGGGGCAACGGTTTATTCCAATTTGTGGAATAACAAGAGCTTGTGACTAGACAAACCTGGATTCAGAAACCATCTCCATTTCTGACTAATTGTATAACTTGGGCCAGGAACTAATTTCCCTAAGTCTCAGCTTTCTCATTTGTAAATTGAGAGAGAAATAATTTCTACTTTAGAGACTGGTATAAGGGTGTTTGATCTGTGGTAAATGACTGAAAAACAATAACTATTATTAACTATTATTCCATTATGATTAGTTGGTACACACTACGGTTAGGGCCAGTGCATAACTTTGTGATATTATGTTTAGTTTCCCTGAATGAGGAAAATGACGTTTCTTCTGAGGTTTCAGTTGGGCTACCCCATAATTGTCCTATAGGCTGAGATCCTATTATACATCAACTTAATCTGTGTTATCTGATCATGTACCAAAGCTTTAGCATAACCAATCTCTATACCTCCAACTGCAAACCACTCTTTGGAAGAAAAAAAAAAAAAAGTGTTCTTGCTGACAGTTCTATGGCTATGTAACAGGAGCCCTTGGTTCAGCTCTAGTGGGAGGTGGAGGAGGGTGACTGGGTGTTTAAAGGGCCCCAGGAAGAACAGAAATATCATCTGGAGAACAAATTTTCTGTCCTCCCACTGATTTTCTTGCCCTTCTTTTTCTTTTCTTTCCTTTCGGTTTTTGATGTGTGAGAGAGAATAAAAGGAATAAAGGAGAAAAGACAGGAAAAAATGTGGATTCTCTTTGAAGGTCCCCAGAAGCAAATCCTCTAATTTCTGGGTTGGGATTGGATCACATTCCACTCATCAGTGGGCTGGTGGTGCTCTCTGGATAACAACTGCTCACACGGGTAGGGTGAGGGTGAGGGGCAGGGGCTATGAAAAGTAAACAACATTCTGCTGCTGTCACCTGGCCCCTGCCTCTACATTTCTGAGAGAAATGCTAGGAAATTGGCTCCCAGACTGTTCAATTTTGCAGATTCAGAAACTTTTTAAAATAAATTTAGAACGATGGAAGTCTGGAAAGTTTCAAGTTAAAAAAAACTTTAAAGATTAAAAATTAAAAGTTTAAAACAACTGCTATCAAATCTCACCACTGTTTAACGAAAGAAAGAATATTTTAATGCCAAAAAATTAAATAAGAATATATTCTTGGGATAAAAGAAAGTCCTCTGCAGAAAATAGAAATTGTAGTTTCAAGCTTGCAATTCTTTTTCTCCTCCTTCTCTCTCCATCCATCCATCCACCCATCCAGTTATTTAGTTACTGTATGTCTACCTAATATTTATCTAATGCTGTTTTCCTATTTCTCTGTGTATATTTCATTATGAACTAGCTTCAGTCCTCAGAACAGGAGTTTAAAACCTTGGAGGCTAACTACTACAAGATTTAGTTTAAAGATGAATATTCTGAAACACCAAATTTAAATGGTTAGACTACATTGGTTGTACAGCTAGTGGCAGATCAGAGCTAGGGCCAGGCCTCAGATTCCTGGTCTTAAAACCAGATGTACTGCCTGTCTCAACACTAAGTCATCAGCAAAGGGCACAGTCAGCATTCAAATATCTGTTGCAACAGGGCTCTTATCCACCCAGAAACTCAGAGTGGCCACTTCAGACACTCTCTTCTGTTACATCTCCAATCTTGTCTTCACAGATTATAGTCCTCTTCCTCCCTGTCCTCCCCTGACATTGGCTCTGCTGGTTAAGTGTGCCCCCACATTGGAGTGCCCGGTCCTAGGGTGGGGGAGGCAGATTTCTTGCTACTCCCTCTCCTCCAACCCTCGGAGATACCACATCTTCCCAGGACTGATCTCCTTTAGGATGGACTGGTTGGAGCTCCTTGCAGTCCAAGGGACTCTCAAGAGTCTTCTCCAACACCACAGTTCAAAAGCATCAATTCTTCGACGCTCAGCTTTCTTTATAGTCCAACTCTCACATCCATACATGACTACTGGAAAAACCATAGCCTTGACTAGACGGACCTTTGTTGGCAAAGTAATGTCTCTGCTTTTTAATATGCTGTCTAAGTTGGCCATAACTTTCCTTCCAAGGAGTAAGCGTCTTTTAATTTGATGGCTGTAGTCACCATCTGCAGTGATTCTGGAGTCCAGAAAACTAAAGTCAGCCACTGTTTCCACTGTCTCCCCATCTATCTGCCTTGAAGTGATGGGACCGCAAATGTTAAAGAATAATAAAGTGTGAGGTATTCTGATGCTATCTAACAGAGGTAACTGTGCACACTGTAGAGAGACCCAGCAGACTTTGCACAGTTTCAGGAGGCCAGGTGGGAAAGTGGGTCTGCCTCTGTAAATTACTATCTTGTAATCAAAGCCAAACACTCCAGTAGTAAGTAGTAGAATAGCTGAGCTCTGCTATCTGGTATCTAAGTGTGGTCAGGTCATTTGAACTTCATTAGCTTCAATGCCTTCTGTAAAATGGGAATAATGACAGCATATCCCTCACCCAGTTACTGGCTCAATGGTAAAGAATCTTACTACCAAAGCAAGAGGTGCTGGAGAAATGGGTTCGATCCCTGAGTCAAGAAGATTCCCTGGAGGAGGAAATAGCAACTCACTCCAATATTCTTGCTGGGAAATCCCATGGACAGAGGAGCCTGGTGGGCTATAGTCTGTGGGGTTGCAAAGAGACGAAAATGGCTGAGCACGCACACACCCCAATAATATAACATATGAAATGTATCTAGCTAGTTCCCATAGGACAGTGGCGCACACAAACAGAAACTTGTGCATGCCAGGACTCAGGAGAAAGGAGCAGTGACCCCACAAGAGACTGACCCAGACTTGCTGTGAGTGTCCAGGAGACTCCAGCAGAGGCGGGGGTCACTGGTGGCCTGCTGCAGGGTTGAGGGCACTGAGTGTAGAAGGGCACATAAGGGGTCTTTTGAAGGAGGTTGCCATTATCTTCATTACCTTCACCATAGTTTGGCCCCAGGTAAATAACAGGAAGGGAACACAGCCCCACCCATCAACAGAAAATAGGATTAAAGATTTACTGAGTACGGCCCCGCCCATCAGAACAAGACCCAGTTTCCCCCTCAGTCAGTCTCTCCCATCAGGAAGCTTCCATAAGCCTCTTATCCTTCTCCATCAGAAGGCAGACAGACTGAAAATCACAATCACAGGAAACTAACCAATCTGATTAGGTGGACCACAGACTGTCTAACTCAATGAAACTATGAACAATGCCATGTAGGGGCACCCAAGATGGATGGGTCATGGTGGAGAGGTCTGACAGAATGTGGTCCACTGGAGAAGGGAATGGCAAACCACTTCAGTATTCTTGCCTTGAGAACCCCATGGACAACATGAAAAGTCAAAAAGATAGAACACTGAAAGATAAACTCCCCAGGTCTGTAGGTGCCCAATATGCTACTGGAGATCAGTGGAGAAATAACTCCAGAAAGAATGAAGAGACAGAGCCAAAGCAAAACCAACACCCAGTTGTGGATGTGACTGGTGATGCAAGTAAAGTGTGATGCTGTAAAGAGAGATATTGCGTAGGAACCTGGAATGTTAGGTTCATGAATCAAGGCAAATTGAAAGTGGTCAAACAGGAGATGGCAAGAGTGAAAATTGACATTTTAGGAAGCAGCGAACTAAAATGGACTGAAATGGGTGAATTTAACTCAGATGAACATTGTATCTACTACTGTCGGCAAGAATCCCTTAGAAGAAATGAAGTAGCCATCATATAGTCAACAAAAGTGTCTGAAATGCAGTACGTGGATGCAATCTGAAAAATGACAAAAGGATCTCTGTTCATTTACAAGGCAAACCATTCAATATCACAGCAATCCAAGTCTATGCCCTGACCAGTAATGCTGAAGAAGCTGAAGTTGAACGGTTCTATGAAGACATACAAGACCTTCTAGAACTAACACCCAAAAAAGATGTCCTTTTCATTATAGGGGACTGGAATGCAAAAGTAGAAAGTACTTGGAGTAACAGGCAAATTTGGTCTTGGAGTACAGATTGAAGCAGGGCAAAGGCTAACAGCGTTTCTCCAAGAGAACGCACTGGTCATAGAAAACGGCATCTTCCAACAACACAAGAGAAGACTCTACACATGGACATCACCAGATGGTGAATACTAAAATAAGATTGATTATATTCTTTGCAGCCAAAGATGGAGAAGTTCTATACAGTCAGCAAATCAAGACCAGGAGCTGACTGTGATCAGATCATGATCTTCTTATGGCAAAATTCAGGCTTAAATTGAAGAAAGTAGGAAAAACCACTAGACCATTCAGGTATGACCTAAATCAAATCCCTTATGATTATACAGTGGAAGTGACAAATAGATTCAAGGGATTAGATCTTATAGACAGAGTGCCTGAAGAACTATGGATGGAGGTTTGTGACATTGTACAGGAGAAAGGGATCAACACCATCCCCTGGAAAAGAAATGCAAAAAGGCAAAATGGTTGTCTGAAGATGCCTTACAAAAAGCCGAGAAAAGAAGAGAAGCTAAAGATAAAGGAGAAAAGGAAAGAGATACCCATTTGAATGCAGAGATCCAAAGAATAGCAAGGAGAGATAAGAAAGCCTTCCTCAGTGATCAATGCAAAGAAAAATAGGAAAACAATAGAAAGGGAAAGACTAGAGATCTCTTCAAGAAAATCAGAGATACCAAGGGAACATTTGATGCAAAGATGGGCCCACTAAAAGACATAAATGGTATGGACCTAACAGAAGCAGAAGATATTAAGAAGAGGTGGCAAGAATAAACGAAAAACGACACAAAAAAAATTCTTCACGACCCAGGTAATCACGATGGTGCGATCACCTAGAGCCAGACATTCTGGCATGTGAAGTCAAGTGGGCCTTAGGAAGCATCACTACAAACAAAGCTAGTGGAGGTGATGGAATTCCAGTTGAGCTAATTCAAATCCTAAAAGGTGATGCTGTTATAGTGCTGCACTCAATATACCAGCAGATTTGGAAAACTCAGCAGTGGCCACAGGACTGGAAAATGTCAGTTTTTATTCCAATCCCAAAGGAAGGCAATGCCAAAGAATGCTCAAACTACCACACAGTTTCACTCTATCTCACACCCTAGTAAGGTAATGCTCAAAATTCTCCAAGCCAGACTTCAAAAGTACCTGAATTATGAACTTCCATATGTTCAAGCTGGATTTAGAAAAGGCAGAGGAACCAGAGATCAAATTGCCAACATCCGTTGCATCATCGAAAAAGCAGGAGAGTTCCAGACAAACATCTACTTATGTTTTATTGACTATGCCAAAGCTTTGACTGTGTGATCACAACAAACTGTGGAAAATTCTGAAAGAGATGGGAATACCAGATCACCTAACCTGCCTCTTGAGAATTCTATACGCAGGTAAGGAAGCAACAGTTAGAACTGGACATGGAACAACAAACTGGTTCCAAATAGGGAAAGGACTATGTCAAGGCTGGATATTGTTACCCTGCTTATTTAACTTATATGCAGAGTACATCATGAGAAACGCTGGACTGGATGAAGTGTAAGATGGAATCAAGATTGCTGGGAGAAATATCAACAACCTCAGATATGCAGATGACACCACACTTATGGCAGAAAGTGAAGAAGAACTAAAGAGCTTCTTGATGAAAGTGAAAGAGGAGAGTGAAAAAGTTGGCTTAAAACTCAACACTCAGAAAACTAAGATCATGGCATCTGGTCCCACCAATTCATGGAAAATAGATGGGGAAACAGTGAAAACAGTGAGAGACTTTACTTGTCTGGGTTTCAAAATCACTGCAGGTGGTGACTTCAGCCATGAAGTTAAAAGATGCTTGCTCCGTGGAAGAGAAGCTATGACCAACCTAGACAGCATATTTAAAGGCAGAGACATTACACTGCCAACAAAGGTCTGTCTAGTCAAAGCCTTGGTTTTTTCAGTAGTCATATATGGATGTGAGAGCTGGACTATAAAGAAAGTTGAGTGCCAAAGAATTTATGCTTTTGAACTGTGGTGTTGGGGAAGACTCTTGAGAGTCCCTTGGACTGCAAGGAGATCCAACCAGTCCATCCTAAAGGAAATCGGTCCTGAATATTCATTGGAAGGACAGATGCTGAAGCTGAAACTCCAATTTTTGGCCACCTGATGCGAAGAACTGACTCATTTGAAAAGAACCTGATGCTGGGAAAGATTGAGGGTGGGAGGAGTAGGGGACGACAGAGGATGAGATCGTTGGATGTCATCACCGACTCAATGGATATGAGTTTGAGTAAACTCTGGGAGTTGGTGATGGACAAGGAAGCCTGGTGTGCTGCAGTCCATGGGGTCACAAAGAGCTGGACACGACTGAGCAACTGAACTGAACTGAACTGATAGGACAGTGAGTCCTCAATAAATATTACATTTTTTTTTTTTTTTAAGAGAAGATAAGACATCTTGGATGAAAGTGACAGGGAAACATCTGAAGGTCATAAGTGACCTTGAGTTGAACTAAACAGCAATGTTAGTAGAAAGGACATGTAACTCTCCAGGCTTGGTCAAGTAAAATGCTCCCTCATAAGGTAGGATTCTCTGCTGCACTTCTCTTCCCCATCTGCCAACCAGATAGAAAGGATCCAGCAGAGGGGTCAGAGGCTGTAGAAGACGGCCAAGGTGTGGACAGCCTGGATCCCTGAGTCCCTTTGTGGAAGGCTGCCTATTGAACTGTTATGATCAGGAGAACCAAACTTCCATCATATTAAGCCATGGTGATGTGGGTTGGTTGGTTATAGAATCTAGGCTACCCTGACCAAGGCAGTCCTGAGAATGTCACTACTCTGTAGCTCTGCAAGTGGCATTAATAGTAAAGAACCCGCCTGCCATTGCAGGGGACTAAGAGACATGGGTTTGATCCCTAGGTCTGGAAGATCCCCTGGAAAAGGACGTGTGAACCCATTCCAGTATTCTTGGCTAGGAAAACCTGTGGACAGAGGAGCCTGGTGGGCTACAGTCTGTAGTGTCTCAAAAAGTCTGACACGACTGAAGTGACTTAGCATGAAGCTCTGCACTTATCAGAGTCTAAACAGAGAATTCACTTCCCGTTTTGATGTTCGTGTCAAAAAGGCAAGAAGAAGCTGGAGAAAGATGAGAGAAAATTAATCAATATATAGGGAAAAAAATATCGCAGACTTGTCTCTGTTGTTGTTATTCAATCACTAAGTCACGCCCAACTCTTTGTGACCCCATGGATTGCAGCACATCAGGCTTCCTAGTCCCTCACTACCTCACAGAGTTTCCCCAAGTTCATGTCCATTGAGTTGGTGATGCTATTCAACCATCTCATCCCCTGCCACCCCCTTCTCCTTTTGCCTTCAATCTTTCCCAGCATCAGGGTCTCTTCCAACAAATCGTTTCTTCGCATCAGGTGGCCAAAGTATTGGAGCTTCAGCCTCAGCATCAGTCTTTCTGATGAATATTCAAGGTTGATTTCCTTTAATTTAGGGAAAAGGGCTGAGGGCAACTTTATTTTTCAGCTTTAAAGTGCTACATTTATTGTATTATATCTTTATTTAAATTTTGTGATAAAGTCAGCAAACCTTTATCTTTTTCTTTAAAATTTTTATATTGTATACAATATTACATAAGTATAATATAATTATATTTTATATTGGAGTGTACTATTACATAAGTTAGAGATATATAATATAGTAATTCACAATTTTTAAAGGTTATGCTCCATTTATAGTTATTACAAACTATTGGCCATATTCCCTGTGCTGTACAAGAGGGCAACTTTACTATAAAATCCTTTCCCATTTCAGCATATGTAGACCTATATCTGGGCACCCATACTAAATCCGTGCCAGTGGTTATCAACCCTGGCTGCACGTTATAATTACATGGAAGATTTAAAAACTATATCCTTTGGCCAATTCAGCAGTAAATCACAGATAAGTTCTAGAAGTGCATTTGAGAGTCATTGATTTATGTAAATCATGGGCCACTTCTTTATATGACTTAAATGTTCAGAGTCATAATATCAACAGATATTCACTTGGAGAATCAGACACACTAGGAAACTCCCTGGCAGAGTGGATGGTGGAAAGGATTTGGACTGGGGAGTCAGACGAACCTGGTGTGAAACCAGGTTTGTTTGGTTGATCACTAACTGATGGGCTTCAAGAAGTTATTTCATTGCTTTTGACCTTCTGTTTCCTCAGCCATAAAATGTACCGGTTTGTAAGGAGAAAAATGAGCTAAAGTCTGTATCATTGGAAATACAGTAGATACTCAACAAATGGTAGTTATTATCATGCCCAGTGTTTATAAACAAAAAATGTCAAATTTACAAGTAACACATTAAAACTGCTGAAGAAAGATTTCCAGAAAAGATACTGGACAATAAGCAATGGTAAATTGTGATTAACTGAACAAAGTGTTCACCATGTTTATTTTAGGATATATAAAGTTCTGTTGATGTTATCTTTATTAAGTGTCTTATCTTTATTGCTTTAGCTTAATGAATATAAAAATATTTATAAGGATCACTAGTGACACTAGTCTGCAAACCCTATTTTTCTGTATGCTTCTGACTTAATTCTGAATTCTCTTTTCAAGCACATTACCTTCCAGTTGAGAGGTAAATACTGAAATTTCTTTGCATAAAGGAATAGTTTTTAAGATGAAAGTTAACCAAATCAGTCAATTCTCATAAAGCTGGTCTCTGAAATATATAGTGATAGACCCTGATGAGCATCATGAAGAAAACTCAGGCATTGACCTTGTTTTCCTGGAGCTTCCAGGCTCCAGGGACAGGTTTTGTTGTTGTTGGTGCCCTGGCTGTTCCTTTGTTTGTTTTTTGCTGTTCTGGTTTATTCCCTATTCTATATCCAACTCTTTTGCAACCCCACGGACTATGGTCCTCCAGGCCTCTGTCCATGGAATTTCCAGACAAGAACACTGGAGTGGGTTGCCATTTCCTCCTCCAGGGAATGTTCCAAACCAGGTATCAAACCGGAGTCTCCTGTGCCAGCAGGCAGATTCTTGACCTCTGAGCCACCAGGGAAGCCACTTGTTTAATTTTACATCATAACAAAATGGCAGCCAAGGATGCAAATCTCTATGTGATTAATGCCAAAGCAGAGGTGCAGAACATAGGCGTGGCAGATGTCAGAGAAAAAGGTGCTTATTTTGGTTTGGATGTCAGGGGAGATTTCCCAAAGGAAAGAGCCCAGGGTTCCCATGGATCAAGGGCTTAGGGAGATTCCACTCTTGGAAAGTATTCTGTGAAGGAATGACCTGTGTGTGTCTGGAGGACAGCAATAGAATCATTTTGTTGGCCATTTTGGGAGGAATGACCTGGACAACACAGTAGGAGATGAGTCTGGTCAGGCCATGGAAACCAGTTTGTCAGAGGTACTGAATTTCAGACTTCTCCTTTGCTACCTGCCACATCTTCACAGGCCATGTAAATTCCTATCTGGCTTCATTTCTCCTTCATATACCCATTCCATATTCCCATTCTGCCTTTTCACTCACCATATACAATATATACATTTAAAATATACTTTTTCAAAACAGGATTTGTGATTTTATAACAGATATTTTCATTTATGAGCATAATATTACATGATATGTCTCATTCTGATTCATATTATTTTCACTCAGTGATATCATCTTAAAACCCACCACATTGCTACAGGCACATCACAAATAACACTTCCAAATGCTGGATAGCATCCCATGCTGTGCACCTACCACATTTTACCATTCACTGTCCCAGTGATGGATAAGGATAAGAGGTTTATGAAAGCTTCCTGATGGGAGAGAATGACTGAGGGGGAAACTGGGTCTTGTTCTGATGGGCCATGCTCAGTAAATCTTTAATCTTTAATTTTCTGTTGATGGGGGGGGCTGTGTTCCCACCCTGCTGTTTGACCTGAGGCCAAACTATGGTGGAGGTAATTAAGATAATGGCGATCTCCTTCAAAAGGTCCCATGCACACACTGCTGCACTCAGTGCCCCCAACCCTGCAGCAGGCCACCGCCGAGCCAAGCCTCTGCTGGAAACTCCTGGACACTCATGGGCAAGTCTGGGTCAGTCTCTTGTGGGGTCCCTGCTCCTTTCTCCTGGGTCCTGGTGCACACAAGGTTTTGTTTGTGCCCTCCAAGAGTCTGTTTCTCCAGTCCTGTGTAAGTTCTGGTGGCCCTGTGGTGGGGTTAGTGGCAACCTCTTCCACGAGGGCTTATGCTGTACCCAGATCTGCTGCACCCAGAGTCCCTGCCGCTTCAGCAGGCCACTGTTGACCCATACCTCCTCAGGAGACACTCAAACACTCAAAAGCAGGTCTGGCTCAGTTTCTGGGGGTTCTCCTGGTGTGCACAGGGTTTTGTTTGAGCTCTCCGAGCATCTCTGGTGGGTATGGGGTTTTATTCTAAACGCAATTTCGCCCCTCCTATCATTTTATTGGGGCTTCTCCTTTGCCCTTGGACGTGGAGTATCTTTTTTTGGTGGGATCCAACATTCTCCTGTTGCTAGCTGTTTAGCAGTGAGTTATAATTTTGAAGCTCTCGCATGAGAAGAAGAGCGCATGTCCTTCTAATCTGCCATCTTGGATAGTAAGGTGGATTTAGACAAGGCAGAGGAACCAGAGATCAAATTGCCAACATCTGTTGGATCATCAGTAAAACAAGAACGTCCCAGAAAAACAACTACTTCTGCTTTATTGACTATGCCAAAGCCTTTGACTGTGTGGATCACAGCAAACTGTGGAAAATTCTTCGAGAGATGGGAATACCAGACCATCTGACCTTCCTCATAAGAAATCTGTACACGGATCACGAAGTAACTGTTAAAACTGGGCATGGAACAACAGACTGGTTGCAAATTGGGAAAGGAGTACTTAAGGCTATATATGGTCACCCTGCTTATTTAACTTATATGCAGAGTACACCATGAGAAATGTCAGGCTGGATGAAGCACAAGTTGGAATCAAGATTGCTGGGAAAAATATCAATAACCTCAGATGTGCAGATGACACCACAGTTATTGCAGAAAGAGAAGAAGAACCAAAGAGTCTCTTGATGAAAGTGAGAGTGAAAAATATGACTTAAAACTCAACATTCAGAAAACCAAGATCACGGCATCTGGTCCCATCAATTCATGGAAAATAGATGGGGAAACAATGGAAATAGTGAGAGACTTTATTTTGGGGGGCTCCAAAATCACTGCAGATGGTGACTGAAGCCATGAAACTAAAAGATGCTTGCTCTGTGGAAGAAAAGCTATGACCAACCTAGACAACAAATTAAAAAGCATTACTGTCATTACTTTGCCAACAAAGGTCTGTCTAGTCAAAGCTGTGGTTTTTCCAGTAGTCAAGTATGGATGTGAGAGTTGGACTATAAAGAAAGCTGAACACTAAAGAATTGATGCTTTTGAACTGTGGTGCTGGGGAAGACTCTTGAGAGTCCCTCGGACTGCAAGGAGATCCAACCAGTCCATCCTAAAGTCCATCCCTAAATCAGTCCTGAATATTCATTGGAAGGACTGATGCTGAAGCTGAAACTCCAATTCTTTGGCCACCTGATGTGAAGAACTGACTCATTGGAAAAGACCCTGATGCCAGGAAAGACTGAGGATGGGAGGAGAAGGGAACAACAGAGGATGTGATTGTTGGATGGCATCAATGACTCGATGGACATGAGTTTGAGTAAACTCTGGGAGTTGGTGATGGACAGGGAAGCCTGTTGCAGTCTGGCCGTGTTGCAGTCCATGGCGTCACAAAGAGCCAGACACAACAGAGTGACTGACCTGAACTGAACTGTCCCAGTGATGAATGTCTAACTTGACTCTGCTTTCTTGTCACAATCTTCCTACACAACCTGTATGAGAAGTTTGGGATACATACTAAGGAAATTAACGGCTGGGTCATGAGTATGCAAGTACTTCATTTAAGTCAATTGTTTGAGATTGCTTTCCAAAATGACTGACAGCCCATCTATCCATCAGCAGGATGTGACACTCCTGTACTCTTACATCCCCATCGACACTTGGTGACATCCAGCTTTCTAACGATTGCCAATCTTATAGTTATTAAGTGACACAATGGCGTTTTTTCTTGTCATCACTGATCACTAGTGAGTTTGGACATCTTCATATGCTGAATAACATTTGGGCTCTTCTCTTTTGTAAATTACCTATTCATATCCTTTCTCCATTGTTTTTAGGTTGCTTTCTCTTGCTGAAAACCTGTTCTTTGCATAATATAGGCTACATCCTTGCTACTCAGAGTATGGTCTCTGGTCCAGCAGCATCAGCATTATGTATTAGAAATACAGAATCTCAGGTTCCACCCAGACCTGCTACATCAAAACCTGCATGGATCCCCATGAACGTTAGGTACACCGAAGCTTGAGAAGCATTGATCTATATCTGGCATCCAATATGGTAGCCACCTGCCTGTTTAATTTGCATTAATTAAAATTAAATTTAAAAATAAAAATTTTAAAATTGAATTAAACTTAAAGCTCTGTTCTTTATTCACCCTAGCTACATATGACTAGTGGCTACTGCATTGGCCAGTGCAGACACAGAACACTGCCATCATCATAGAGTGCTCTATTGAAAAGCTCTGCTAGTTTTTAAAAAATTCCCTTGCCAGTTTTTTATGTCGGAAATCTTTTCTTCAGTCTTTTGTCCCTCTAAGTTGTGGTGAGAAGCCTGAGAAGTGGGGGAGAAAATTAATAATGGTGGTTTGGTGTTTGTAGGGTGGGCTCATGGGTTGGAGGGAAACAGCATGAGATGTGAGGGTCTTGGATGAGGAGGGTTTGCTCTATCCATTTTAATCAGAAGAGTGAAATTCTAAGACAGATGGTTCCACTGATGTAGAATTCCTACTTACAGATAAAGCCAATGAGAATTGAAACAGGAACAGTAGGATGAAGGCGGAAGAATATATTTTCAGCACTTCCTATGACCTTGACTCTATGTTTGGCAATTTGCTCACCTTCTAATCACAGATCTGTGGGATCAAGAACCTTCCTCATCCTACTATGGAGCCACTGAGGCTCACAGACCCTAAAGCTGTGACTGGCTCCAAGTGCTATGCCTTTCCCACTGAACTACTAATTCTAGATATTTTGGAGGTCATCTGATGGTATGGATCTGGATCAGGTGGTCACACCTTTCCATGTCTGTATTCGAACACGCTCAGCTAGGAAAGGAATTTACTTGGGATGAGATAAAATGCAGGGATCTAAGCCTTCGAAAGGGTCATCAGTTGGCCAGCTGGAAGGCAGATTGTTTTGTCATCACTTGGTACTGTCATTCGGAAGTCCTTGGTGCTTCCACAAGGTTACTCTGTGTGGTAATGTGACTTTCCCTTGGACCTGGAAGCTGGTGGTTTTGAAAGCAAATACATGTGAATTATATACCACCAGATAATTTGGGCCACAGCTGCTGCTGCTGCTGCTGCTAAGTCGCTTCAGTCATGTCCAACTCTGTGTGACCCCATAGACGGCAGCCCACCAGGCTCCCCCGTCCCTGGGATTCTCCAGGCAAGAACACTGGAGTGGATTGCCATTTCCTTCTCCAATGCATGAAAGTGAAAAGTGAAAAGTGAAAGTGAAGTCGCTCAGTCATGTCCGACTCTTCGCGACCCCATGGTCTGCAGCCTACCAGGCTCCTCTGTCCATGGGATTTTCCAGGCAAGAATACTGGAGTGGGTTGCCATTGCCTTCTCCTTGGACTACAGGGAGGACTCTGAATCTCTATTTGTTTAAGTTCCTATAGGACATGATATGATGTGAAACTTGTCCTAAAGATTGAGTGCAAATGCACAGGAAGGTTCCCTTTCTATTAGCAGGACTTTAGCCACAAGATGGAAATCGTGCAGAAATCAAGAACAGTGTGAGAGTGAAATGGAGAACTTCTCAAATAGGAAGAAACCCTTTACCGGGTGAGAGCTCTTTGGGTAAAAATTTGTTAGAAAGAAGGGCGATTCAGGGGCCTGATGAGAGATACCAAAATGTAGTTACTGAAAAAAAAACAAGTGTTTATTTTGCAAGATTTTTGTTCTGAATCTACCTTGGTCAAAGTTCAGAGGCAGCAGAATGAGCCACACACTTTGATGAAGGTCATACCGCCTAAGACAGTTGAGGGGGATTTTCATTAATGGAACCTTTTGTCATCTCAGTTTTGCTTTCCAACTCTGTCATCATGCACACATGTTTTGTGATATTTACAACAATCTCTTAAAGAGTTGGAACCACATTTATGCTAAAGTATAAATGACTAATAAAATGTCAATAACTTGGCATAGTTTGTGCTAGGAACAGAGATCAAAGCCTGAGCTGAATTTTATTCAGAACTGGACTAAAGCATTTATGACCATATATTATGCACAAGCCTTGAGTTACAGTTTATAGGAAGGATGCTAAGATGGATAAATTGAAGTTCCTATTTCGTAGGATTTCAGAGTGGTAAGGGGTGGTAGTAGAAGATAAGTATAAATTACTCCAGCAAAATAGAACATGCTACTGTAGATCCACATGTTGTGAGTGACTGTTCAGACAAATGAATCCCAACTGGAAGAGAGGGAAAAGTCATCTGAGCGTACCTTAAAAGTTGCATGCTATGTCGCTTCAGTCGTGTCTGACTGTAGCCCTCCAGGCTCCTCTGTCCATGGAATTCTCCAGGGAAGAATACCGGAGTGGGTTGCCATTTCCATCTCCAGGGGATCTTCCTGACCCAGGGATCAAACTTGTGTCTCCTGTGGTTCCAGCATTGCAGGTGGATTCTTTACCGCTGAGCCACTGAAGAAGCCCACCTTAAAGGGTTTAAATATGCAAAATTTAAATAGGTGTTATGGCTAGAGGGATTCCCAGTAAGCTGTTGTTATTGTTCAGTCGCTCAATCATGTCTGACTCTTTGTGACCCCATGGACTGCCGCATGCCAGCAAGTGGAATGCCTTAAATAACATTTAGTAAAAGAAGGGGACAAACGTGTATGGAATAGGAAAGATGAATAATCTGCATTACCAACACATAGAGAATATGAGACAATGTAAAGAAAGACAGTGGCAGAAAGGTTAGGTAGGGATTGTGTGATTGAGGGCCGTGAATATCAAGCTGAAACTCTGATCTGTGTGCCACAGGCAACCATGATGAGTACTTAAGCTGGACAGGATGGATTCTCTTCCAGGGAAGTCTCAGGTCTTAAGATTCAGGACATTAGGGAGGATTTTTTTGGGTGGAAACTGGGGGCATATTTCAGATTTTAGCCCTAAAATCATATCATATTTGGTATCTGCTATGCTAAATAAGGGCTTCCCAGGTGGCACTAGTGGTAAAGGACCACTAGCCAGTACAGGAGACATAAGAGACTTGGGTTTGATCCATGGGTGGGGAAGATCCCCTGGCAGAGACCATGGCAACCCACTCCAGTATTCTTGCCTGGAGAATCCCATGGACAGAGGAGTCTGTCAGGCTACAGTCCGTAGGGTCACAAAGAGTCAGACATGACTGAAGTGACTTAGCACACACACATGCTAAATAATTTCTAGAACATGCAAAGAGTGAAAAAAAATTAGAATATCATAGAGAGAGATTTGTCAGTTACAGAGCAGAGGGAAATGTACTTTGTGAAATTAGCCAAGTGGAAGTATTGAGTTAGATGAGGAATCAACAAGTCTGTAGGTAAGGGGAGAAAACAGATACTCTTTCTTACTTTCTGGATCCCCTCTCATTCCCAACAGAGTCAAAATACAAGTTCTTCAGTGTCTCTTTTCCTAAAAGAATAGTTGAAGAATGAGGTGGAAGTAACTAGGGAGGTTTCACAGGGGGAGCAGCCAAATGTTTGCCGCTGGGATGTGCTGGTTATTCAGGATATTAAGCAGTTCTCTTTCTTCTGTGGAAGGAGGGCAGATAAGTTTTCCAGTCTCTGATTTACATACTTGAAGACTGAGGCATGAAGATACGGAAGACATGAAGTGATCTGTCATCTCACTACTCAAGAGCTATCTAGGGTGTCTAGAATTGTCATGGCATTTGTCCTAGGCTTTTCAAGATTTGAATCACTTCTTTCCAATAAGGAGGAGCTAAGGGCTGCCTGTAGAAAATGTTCCCAGTTGTAGTTCTTCTTCAGTTATTCTGGTCTAGGAGCATGGTATGTGTTGAATTGTGCCACTGTCAAAAAATATATTGAAGTCCTAACTATCCCTTAGTACCTGTGAACATGACTTCATTTAGTCAATAGGATCTTTGAGAGCACATCCAGCCCTCCTCTGCAGGTACCCCGTCCACCCATCTAACCAACTGCAGATGGAAAATATGACCCCAGATATGGTGGGTTGAATCTCAAGATGCAGATCCACAGACAGGGGAGATCAACTGTAGGGACTTGAGCATCCCTGGATTTTGGTATCCATGTAGGTCCCGGAATCAATCCCTCACAGATACCGAGAGGTGACTGTATACTCAAGTTCAGATGAGATCATGCCCTCAACCATGATTACTGATGTCCTTATGAAAAGGGGAAACTTGGACACAGAGACACACACAGAGGAAAGAAGATGCAGAGAATTGTGGCATGAATCATGTGATGAGAGGCAGACGTTGGAATTATGCTGCTATGAGCCAAGGAAAACCCAGGGCTGGAAGTGGCAAGGACAACTCTGTAAGGTTTTGGAGGAAACATGGCCTTACCCATACCTGGAATTCAGTCTTCTAGCCTTCAGAACTGTGAGGTAACTAATTCCTGCTGCTTTAAGCCATCCAGTTTGTGGCACCTTGTTATGACAGCCTTAAGGAAACCAATAAAGAGCACCTGTCAGCTACTTTTAAGTATTATAACTGAGCTGGGAATGTAGCACATTTGAGAAAGCATATTCAGTTATGTTTTTCTTCTAAAAGGATCCAAACAGCTCACTGATCTCCAGAACTCTAGCTAACATCATCCTTTGATTATAGCAAAGCTGTCATGATACGGTTTGAAGAGTGTCAAAGACCCCCTATGCCCCCACAGTTTTCTTTTTTCATGTCCTACTATGAGAAATTCATCCCCTTGGGTTAAATATAGTCCATGTGCCAACTCCCGTTTAAAATTCAAATGGCTTTTCAGAGGGTCAACTCATTAAAGAATTAATATCTTGTTCTTTGATTCCTGGGGGAGGGAGGTAGAGAAAGAGCTCCCTGAAAGTGAAAAAGGGGCCAGGAGCTTGAGAGGAAACTGGATGTGAAACCCTATTCGATCATCTTGTCCTGAGCTAGTCCTAAACATTTTGGAGGAACTCCAGTTATGTTTTATTCCTCTAATTATTGTAGAAATCTGAGGAATTTCCAGTGCATGTTTGTCATAGTAGAGAAGGAAAGCATTCATTGTCGACTATCATGAGACATTACCTTTCCCTTCTTGGTGTGCTTCTTTCCTTTGTGTGTGTGTGAAAAACAATTCTTTTCTTCTCAGTCCATAAAAGATCCAAAGCAATGCTTCTTCTTAGCTAATGAATTGTGTTTCGAGTTTAGAAAAGTAACCCTAAGAGCTCTTGAGGATGGAGACGTGCAGGCATTTGCTATGGAGTTGGCTTAAGATTCTATTTGTTGAGGTTCTTTTAAGGGTCAAGATAAATTTCTATGGAGATAAAAGCAATGCAGTTGGCAGAGAAGAGAAGATGCTAGTTTCTCAAGGGGATTTTCAGGCTGTTGACCAAAGAACTAGTCTTTCATCCCTTCCTAAAGGGAGTTTCTGACAGCAGTCCTAAAATTAAGTGTTTCCAAATATTTATTAAGACCAGGTTTTACTCATAAAGTATTTCTTGTCAGGAAATACAACTAGATATCACCCCAATTCAATTTTAGAAATAATTTCCATGCAGCTGAGTTCACATCCCAGCTATTGACTTACTCCATCAGGGAGAGAAAGAATAAAGACTATGAAGTTACTTAGATTTTTAATTGAGACACTTTATGCACGGCATCTCATGATCAGATCACCAGTCTCTGGAGTTAAGTTGTCATACAAATGAGTCGGTTTTCAGGTTCACAGTAGAGATAAAGAAGGGATATTTCCATCGAGAAAGAAAAATCAAGACAGAGTACAGTATTAAGGAGGAGAAAAAGATAATCTAAGAAAAAAAATTCAGCATGAAATTAAAGGAAAACCTGACTATGATTCCATTTCCCCATGTGAGCCCAGGAGATAAAAACTGTAATAAATTCATTCATCTACACCCACTTTAAATATCGGAGCTGATCAGCAGTTTCACTGATGTACAGCCAGACTTTGAAGTCTGTCTTAACTCTCTGGAACTCGACCAGCCACTTTCCAGACCATGTAATGTATTGCAGATCTTTCCACATTATGCATTCCAGATGGCCACAGTAATTCTTGTGCGTTTTCTCCTTTCTTATTTGGGTTACTGGGGTAATTTGGGAATAAAGAGTGCATGCTGCAAAGTGAAAATTGACATACAGTTACTGCCCTGAGCTGCTCAGACAATGATGGATATTAAAGAAACTGAAAGAGTTAAAAATATATACAGTGAGTGGAGAGGGGTGAGAAGAAAGGATGGCAGTTGTTTTTGCTGTCTGCCAAGTGAAGGGTGCTGTTTGGTTACTGCTTCATGACTGTTGGGGAGAGTTACTAACCATTCTCCTTCCTGATGCTCCCTTAGCCAAAGTGCAATCACTTTGACCTTGAAGTTAGGTGACCACATGATATATCCACAGACTGAGATAAGTCTGAGAGCGAAAGGGGTGTTATTAACAAGTCCACCTGGGTCATGGCCTTCAACTTCCTTTCCAGATAAGCACACGTGTTCATACAATGTCAAAAAGTAGCTTCTAGTAGGATGCTGAGCTGTTCAAATTCTGGTTTTACTTAACACAGCACTTGTTCAGTGCAAAAGAGGCTCCCAAGTGGCTGTTGACCCTTGGGTTTGTGGTGACTGGACTCTCTAGGTTCACACACAAAAGTCAACACATGCACTTAATAGGCAAAAAGCGTTTGGTCACCAGACGGGCTGTTTCGCTTTGGCAGCACTCACCCGGCTTGGTCCAGCTTGCCCCGAGCTGATTTATGTGGCATCCTAGGGCTGTGACTGGGTGTGCTTTGGGGTTGCTTTATTGTTCCTATTCAGCCTGTGAGAAGATTCCATGAATGAAGTGAACTAATGGCATGTAGCCCTTTCTAGCAAAGGAGACAATCTTTAAAAAAAAAAAAAAAAAAAGGAAAAATTTAAGACTGCATTTAAATATCATGACTGCAAAAGCTGCATGTACTTTAACTGTTGCTGTTTTTCTACTCTAGTCCCCCCTTTGGCGTATTGCCATTATAGTCATTCTCAAACTTTGCTCTCTATCACACTCGTCTATAAATCTTATTAAAATGTAGGGGCCTGAGCCCCATCCCTGGAGATTCTGATGGAATAGATCTCATCAACATCTGGAAGAATCTACAGAAGGCTATAGAAATTCAAATTCTATAGAAATCAAGTCCCCTACCATTGTATTTCTCATTTTCTCATAAAGTTCTCCTATCCATGAAAACATAGTTCTGGAAAACTTGCCAGCTTTCCAGTTTCAGAGCAGGGAATGACACCCCCCTCCAAATGATCTGAAAACAATGACTCTCATCTGGTGAAGAAAGATGGATTTTATTTTGTGAGACACCAAACAAACTATTGCAGACATCTTGCTGTTTTTCCAAGCGGTTCTCATTTTCTGCTCTGATGCTGGGGCCTGTACACACAAGGGCAGTTTTCTTTGCAATGAGGCAGGAAGTTGAGGAGTGTCCTCTCCCGAGGGAGCTGCAGCTTGCGTTTCACAGACGCAAGAGGCTCCCAGATTTGGAGGAGGCAACTGGAATTTTGGACTTGGAGCCAAGCTCCCAAATATTGTAGGGCAGCGCAACAGAAAAAGCATGTGTATTTGTGTCTGCATTTTCTTGCTTGAGTACAGACATGGACAGATAATTCTCACAGAAATGTTTCATTTTTCTGGAACATTCTGGAAAAATCAGATCTTTGTTTATTTGCACAAAGACCGCCATGTGATTCAGATGCACATCCAGTCAGGAAAATGTGTTTGCCATGTAAAACACAGGCTCTTCTGAATATTTTTGGTCTTTTTTTCTAACTGTAACAGTATTACATTTTTTAACACTTGGAAGAACAGAAAAGAATGACAAGAAAAGCAAACCACCCAAAGCCATATCTTTCAGAGAAAGTTAATGTTAATATTTTAAAGTATTGACTTCTGAGTTCTATGTATTCATCATATGTATGCCATAAAATGGAAATTGCAATTAATATACTGTTTGATACTCAGGTTTTCACTTGATGCATTTTGAGAATTTCTCCATATTGTTAAATATTAAAGCATAAGATTGTTAGTTTTTCATTTTGTGACTTCCCTAAAAAAATAGAATTTTAAAAAACCTGCCTCCCATCTGACATTCAGATGGCTTCCTGTTAAAAATGTTTGTATATTGCTGCAATGAATAGCCTTACATTAAAATTTCCATTTAACATTATTGACTAATGTATCAAGCATCTTGGTGCATATCACCAACTCGGAACCTGGGCAGTCTAACTCTATAAATGGCCACAGTCAATGGCCTTATGAGGAAAAGCTCGTGGAGAGAAAAGTTTGTATTCTTTAGGGGGAGCCACAAAACTCCAGCCATTCCGTGGAAGGATTGAGAACTCACTAGTGTATGCCAGCTTTCTGACTCTGGCCGCCTGTATGGTTTTGCGCTAATGGCAGGAGCTAGGAATTCCAGGATTTGAAAGAATAGGGTTTGTGGTGGATGGGATTTTTCTTGGTTTCTTAGTAGCTGTCACCATCATTACCTATGTTCCTGTTGAGGGGAATAACAGAGACAAGAAAGACATTATGCAAATTAGACAGGAAAAGAGCATTTTCTCATTGAAGTCTTGCTGTCAATCTACAATGTACAGTATAGGAAGCAAGTCTGATGAAGGGAAGTGATAACTTAGTGTCCTTTTTGACCTCTGTGATCTGGACCTACCACTTCTATCTTTAATCTACACCTTGTCACTTTCAATCAGCAGGTTCCAGTCACTGTGCCTCCCTGCTAGTGAGTTCTCCTTCTCGTCTTGTGTTTTCTCTGCCAGGACCATTCTCCATCCCCTCCTCTCCTCCTCCTGGGTGAACTCCTGCTGGTCTTCAAGGTCCCAGCTTAAGTGTGCCTCAAGCCAGGTCAGTGCAGACAAACTGAAGACTTAATCTTTGAGGAAGCCCCTCCGGCAATATTGGGCTCCAAAATCACTGCAGACAATGGCTGCAGCCATGAAATTAAAAGACACTGGCTCCTGGGAATGAAAGCTATGACAAACCTAGACAGTGTATTAAAATGCAGAGACATCACTTTACTGACAA
This sequence comes from Giraffa tippelskirchi, assembly GCF_054371585.1. Classification (NCBI taxonomy): domain Eukaryota; kingdom Metazoa; phylum Chordata; class Mammalia; order Artiodactyla; family Giraffidae; genus Giraffa; species Giraffa tippelskirchi. The sequence goes on from NC_137275.1 coordinate 196,328,785, forward strand.
AGGTCCATATAGTCAAAGCTATGGTTTTTCCAGTAGTCATGTATAGATGTGAAAGTTGAACCATAAAGAAGACAGTGCTAAAGAATTGATACTTTCAAACTGTGGTGCTGGAGAAGACTCTTGAGAGTCCCTTGGACAACAAGGAAATCAAAACAGTCAATCCTAAAAGAAATCAACCCTGAATATTCATTGGGAGGACTGATACTGAAGCTGAAGCCCCAGTACTTGGGCCACCTGGTGCGAAGAGCTGATTCACTGGAAAAGACCCTGATACTGGGAAATATTGAAGGCAAAAGGAGAAGAGGGTAACAGAGGATGAGATGGTTGTATGGTATCATCAAATCAATGGACATGAGTTTGGGCAAACTCTGGGAGATAGTGAAGGACAAGGAAGCCTGGTGTGCTGCAGTCCATGGGGTTGCAAAGAGTTGAACACAACTGAGAGACTGAACAACAACAATAATAACAACTCCTGCAGTATTGGGGGATGCCAAAACTTTAAATTTTTGTGAACTTGATAGGTAGAAACTGAAAACAATCTTTTCTTAAACACTGCAGGTGTTGTTATCTGGCAGGAGGTGGAGACCGAAATGCTCCTTGAGGGCAGACCATTTTTTGTTCAGGAAAAACCATGATGAGGGGACGGTATGTAGATATGTGCAGAACCAGGGTCTGCATATGCTGTTAAGATCTAGCCTAAGATGCTCACATTGCTTCATGGACAAGAAAGAAAAAGGTATTGTTAGGAAGGAGGCAGGAAAGCATCTCTATACACTACTTTTATTTTTAAGTTGCTTTTCTCAAGGTATCACAATGGGTAAGACGTCATGGTCTCACCTTGACCTTGGAGCTGGATCAGGGCCTCCCCAGCTAGAGAAGAGAGAATAGAAACTGAGGAATGTTTTCCACAAGAGACTTAATGAGGCTGTGGTCACAATTAGAATGCTTTGGAGCCCAAAGGGACAGTACTGAGAACCTCTCTGATACCCCTAAAGACCTTCTGTTTCCCGTTTGTTTCAAATGTTTTTAGGTAGGTTGGGTAACTGTAGTCCTTCTGGTATTTATTGGATAGTAAGCAATGTTACCAAATTTTCCTACTAGTGCCAGTAATGTTTTAGCTAATTCTCCTGGGTGTCTAGGTACACCCAGCACATGGAATAAATGATAATTCCATAGCATCTGGAATAAATGATAATTTTCCTTTTCCTTTCTTATAATTATATTGCTAGTCTCTATGGTATGTCTTTTCGTAATTAAAGAAGGCACATTACCACCAAATCAAGTGGAATGTTCAGTTTCGGAGCAACTGTAGGGAATGATGGATTTTCGGGCAGACAGAATGAGCAACTAAGACACCTTTGCAGCATTTTGGGAGTGAAGTAATGATGTCCTAAGATAAAGGATACAGATTTGAAACAAAAAAATTGTGTGCACACACATGCACACACATAAATTCATATATATGCGTATACTTTAGGTGTCATATTGAGTGGGTTTAGTGATGTGGAAAATCCCATGGACGGAGGAGCCTGGTAGGCTGCAGTCCATGGGGTCGCGAAGAGTCAGACACGACTGAGCGACTTAACTTTCACTTTTCCCTTTCATGCGTTGGAGAAGGAAATGGCAACCCACTCCAGTGTTCTTGCCTGGAAAATCCCAGGGACGGCGGAGCCTGGTGGGCTGCCATCTATGGGGTCCCACAGAGTCAGACAAAGCGACTTAGCAGCAGCAGCAGCAGTGATGTGGTAAATCAATAAAATAACTCTCAGGCTTGAAGCATGAAGCTTGGTGGTCTAATTAATTTGTTAGCAGGAAATTATTTCTAACAGACAATGAAATCATTCATTTATCTGTAAAGAGGTGATAGGAAGTATTTTAATTAAAATACTCAGTTTACAACAAACACATTTAATAGTGTGGATTTGAGAGAAATTCACTGTGAGTTCAGTTTTTACTATTCCTTTGTGGTCTGAACTGGAACCCAGCTGTACGCCAAACTCTGTTGTGCACTGGGCCTTCCCAGCCTTCAGAGCCACTGTATGGGAGTGTGATCTCATTTAGGTCTCAAAACAACCCTGCAATGTGTCATAACAGAAAGTAGCCTCTGTGGAGCACTTTATAATCGCAGAACATATTCCCCAATATATCCTTTCAAGGTCATGTACATTTGTGTTACTGCTGACACGCAGTCTAGCTCCACGGTGGCCACACTTGGAGTCCTCTGTGCGCTCATGCCCTGGCACCTCTGGTTCCTTCTGGTGAAATGCCCCTCTCTTGCCTTGTCCAGCTGCTGGGCCCCTGAACATTCAGGAAAGGCCTCACCCTCTTCCTCAGGGGATGATGGAGGAGGGTTGTAGGGGAAGTGGGAGCAAGCACCAGCAGCCTGGTCCTCGGGAGGGAAGGGCTCAGCTCAGCTGGTGACCACTGTGGGGCGGGGGAGGGGCTCCTCCCTTCTGCTTAAGTGACAGAAGTGGATGCCGACAGGCACCCTGGCCGTCCATGGATGTGCCAGCGGCATCCTGACCATGCAAAGCTATCTCCCTTGAGCTCTGAGGCAACTTCCTTCTGCACTTCTGCTCCCTAGTCACTCGCTTCCACCCTCAGAGAACTGTACTGAATGCTCATCCTAGTACCCTGCCCACCAGTCCTTACAGGGTCCCCTCAAGTGTGTGTGTGTGTGTGTGTATGTAATGCACTTCTCGGAGAAGAAAAGGAAAGAAAAGGAGTCATTTGTTTGTTTTATAAAGGGGAACAAAACAATGAAGCAGAGTAGCTCAGGGTCCTGTTGTTGCCTGTTGCATCTGTTTAGGTATCATTTCCACCAGGAAGCCTCCTTCCGGTCCCCAGCCTGGGTTTAGTGCATCCATCCCCCCTCATGTTCTCCAAGCCCCCATTTTTACCCATATTTTAGTATGTGGAGTAAATGGCAGTCTTGGTGACAAGGGACAGAGTCTCAGTTCAAATTAGCTCAAGCATAGAAAAATAAAAGGAGGGGAGGTATTGAGTCAAATGTTCAAACCACAGAAAGGTCCAAGTACAGCTGGCCCTGGATCTTGATGCTGTCAAGAGGCTATGTCTCCTCCTCATCTTTGCTCCTCTCAGGGCCTTGGCACTGTTCTTTCCTGTCACGGTGGCTTCAATGGCCTGGATGGTGAACAGAGAGAAAGGAGAGTCTTCTCTCCCAGCTTGGATAACAGGCTAATCCCCAGACCAATTGCTCTGGTCAGAAGGAAGTCAGGGGTTGATCGCTGAGGTCATGCGGCTGGAGCTCTTCCTGGAGGGCAGTGGGGCACTGACACGGCTAATGGAGAAATCTGTGACCTGAACCACCCTTTCCAGTTCTGTCTTCTGGGAGTACTCGCTCCTCTGCTGTAGCTCCTGTTATTCATCTGTCCTTCCCTCACCCACAGCCCTTCACCGATAAGGATGATATCTGTTCCCATTGTGCATCTTTGCTTTAGCAAATCCCCTGGACCTCAAAAGCTCTTTACGAAATACTTGAGAAATGAATGAATGAATGAATGAAATCATATGTGAAAATAGGAACTGGATTAAATCAGAAAGGAAAGCCCTGCTCGGTCATGATGACAACTCAGGAATATTCTTGTGTGAAGTGGCATTTAGTGCCCATGGGTTCTTGCTTCTTGGGGGATTTTTTTCACTTTCTAAACCATAGGCCACGTTGGAGATCAGGACTGGAGCTCATGAGGCAGATGTGAGTGCCTTCAAAATGCTCCTGCACCCTGAAGGTTGCCCACCATCCAAAGCCTCTAGCTGGGTATCTCATCCCCCTCTGCAAAGGCAGATGCACGAATCTGTCTAGAAGTCCCCATCTCCCCCAGCTAATGTCATAGATCACACATTGTGGTTGAGTGAACTAGGAGAATATTATTCCTGTATAACCTTCCTAAATGCCTAAGTGGCAACATCACTGTCAGAAAATGCTTAAGCACTTTGTTTTTCACCACCCTGTTTGCAAATAACAAATTAGGTTGACATGACTTTCTCCTAGAGCATTGTTTACATTGCACTTTGCCCATGAGGAATGTTTTGAATTCGAGCAAATTAAGCACTCTCCAAACGTGGTGTTTAAAATAATAAAGAACTCTCCAGAACATTTAAGCGAGGCTGAAGGCTTTCCTGACAACACCTGTGATTCACCAGCTGTTGCCATGGAATTTGGCCACAGACCCTCAGTGTGTTTTTCCTAACATTCTTTTGGCAGATGTCATTACACTCAGTTAAAGTTCTAAGGAGAACCATTTCTCTCCCTAGGATTTGCTGCAGGGAATGAAGTTGTTTTAGCATCTCGTCAGGAGAGTAGTTAGCATGAAATAAAACTATAATAAGATTCCTTAAATACTGGGTGATTTTGTCTCCAGGCTGCTAAGACTTCTCAATTCATAGGAAACACTATTTTGGAGTTCCATGGAAGGACTGCTTGTGAAAAGCTAAAGAGAAAAAAAAAACAAAAACACAGGAAGAAAAGAAAGACTTTTGGGACTTCCCAGGGGGTCCAGTGGTTAAGACTTTGCCTTCCAATGCAGGGGATGCAGATTCGATCCCTGGAGGGGAGCTAGGATCCCACATGTCTTGGAGTCAAAAACAAAACAAATCATAAAACAGAAGTAATGTAAAAAAATTCAATAAAAACTTTAAAAATGGTCCACATCAAAAAATCTTAAAAAAAAGAACTCTCACCTGAAAGTGTAGTAGGGTGACTTTGTTTGACTGGGGAGTTCTTTACTACAAAAGTGAGACTATTTCAGGACCTGTCTTGCTGACTTCTGGAAGGCTTTATGAGGAAATGTGTCATGGTGGTCATGGAATTATCATTGCGCTGTCCTTGTTATTTCACAAAGTACTGGAATTTTTCACTTTGAACCTCCATGATAAATGATCATTTTAAGCTGTCATTATGCAGGGTGGAGAGGAGACCAAATACATAAGTTACTTCTGTGCTCTTTTCTTAACACACTATTAAAAATGATCATTTTCTTTAAAAAGTGAGGGATAGACACATCTATTATCTCAGATTTAACGAATTTAAGAATTCATAGTGGTAAAAGTGTTACATTTTTCCCAAAATAGTTTATATATTGAGTGCAATTCCAAAACAATCCCAGAGATTTTCTTTCTTTTGAACTTGGCAAACTGATTATAAAGTTAATCTGGGAAAATACATTTACAAAACTAGTTAAGACAATTTGGAGAAAAAAGTAATAAGGGAACGTTTGAATTATCAGATATTAGAAAATATAAAGCTGTAGTGTTTTGAAAAACATGACACAAAGTAAACCACTTACTTGAAAAGAAAGTGTTCAGAAGCTGTCTCTGATGGCTACAGGGATTTAATATATGACAAAAATGGTATTTTAGATAACTGAAAAAAAGAATTAACTTTTTGAATAATCGATGGTATTGTGACAATCGGTTAAATGTTTGTAAGTAAAGCAAAGCAACTTACCACCACAAACAAACATAAATACTAAGTAGATGGAAGATTTGAACACTAAAAAGAAAGTAAAGCAAAGGAAGGAAAACTAGGGGAGGCTAGGTAAAAAGTTGTTCGTTAACATTTCTGATATAGGTTTTACATGTGTGTGTACGTGTGCATGTGTGTGTGTATGGATGCCACATGTGTGGTCTCCATTTTAACCTTATTACTCTGAGAGTGATCTAGGACCCAAATATAAACTTGTCACTCCCCTATTTGAAATCCTGCAGTGGATCCATACCACCTGCCTTAATACGATTAAATATTGAGCCCTGCATAATCTCTGCAGTCTCAACTCTTGTCATTTTCTCATATACTCTCCATGCTGCAACCATGCCAAGTTTTCAGTTTGTGATCGACAGCCCCCTCGCTTGCCTCTGTACCTTGTCCATGCAGCTCCCTCTCTCTGAAATGTGCTTTGCCTCCTCCATCACTTGAATGACTCCTGTCATCTCAGATGTATATGGTCAGGGTTCTCCAGAGAAACAGAACCAGTAAGATATTTATTTACACATTTTGGAAATTGTCTCACATGATTGTGGTTGTTGAAATTCTGCAAGCTGGAGAAATAGGAAAGCTGGTGGTATAATTCAGTCTGAGTCCAAAGGCCTGAGAACCAGGGAAGTCAATGCTCTGAGTCCCAGTCTGAGTCTGAAAGCCTGAACTAAGGGCACTAATGTCTGGGGGCAGGAGAAGATGGATGTCCCAGCTTAGGCAGAGAGAAAATGTTCCTTTCCTCTGCCTTTTGGTACTATTCAGGCCTGCAATGGATTGGATGATGCTTACCTGCATTGATTAGGGCAATCTTTGCTACTCAGTCTACAGACTCAAATGCTAATGTCTTCCAGAAGCACCCTTAGAGCCATGCCCAGAAATCATGTTTCACCCGCTCTCTGGGCATCATTTAGTTCATGCAAGTTAACAGGTAAAATTAACCATCACACCAGGCAGGCTTGGCCCTACCTCTGTGATGCTGCAGAACAGGTGTATCTCTACTGAGCACTTACTTAGCCAGGTTCCAGCTGCTGAAGTTTGAAAGTTGTATCTTGATAGATGATAAGTTTGTCTTGCAGGGAACAAATAAAACCGGACAAAAAGATATCAAGTACAGAGTAGAGTTTCCCTCTTCCCCATTTCAACTTCCTTCCAGTTCCACTTCTCAGAGTTAACTTCTGCTAACAGTTTCATGTGTCTCTTTACAGAGATTGTCTAAAGGTATAGATATCGATACATATCTCAACATCCTTTTCTAACACAGATGGGATCACAGAGCATATACTGCCCAATATATTGCACTTTATATAGTTAGCATTTATATTTGTTTGTCTCCTTGAGCTGTCACATAGACATTGGCATGAAATGCAACCCTAAAGTTGTTCAGTGTACAACCTGCATAACTGTATACAGCAGTCTAGCTGTCTTCCTTGCTACATTGGGAGCCACTTAGACACAAAGGCTGCCTATCTTTTATTTCCATATTCTTGCTGCCTACTACAATTCTTGGTATATAGAACTTATTGAATGAATGACTGAAAATCTCTAAATATAGTCTTATATTTCCTTGACTACTAACATTCATGGTTACATAAAATCCTCAGTTCTATAATATTAACACAGGTATGAATGTGTCCCAGAAAGGTAACCACTTTTTCAAGCCATCAGTCCAAACGGGATGACTATTAGAAGAGGCTAGTTCCTTCCTTTTTGTGATATGATTGGATATACATTAAGTAAAAGGGACTTTGGGGATCAAAGCCCCTCCAACCATTTACATCTGTGGTCTAATGTTACACATGAGGACATTAAACCTCAGAGAGGTAACGTCTCTTACTCTTGGTCATGAGATGAGTTAGTGATGATGTTGAGAATTCACTTTGGGAGTTTGGATTCTGAGACACACATCCTATGTCATCCCCTTGAAGATACAACATGGAAGAGAGGACAGAGTGGTAGATGTTTGGGTAAAACTTTGGAAAATGCTAAAGGATTCTTTGGAGAATGTGGTGCTTTATGACTGGCTTAATTATGCCAGATAATCTGCTTTATCATTTAGGATGCTTTGGGCTACAAGTAACAGAAAGCCTAACTCACACTGGCTTAAACAAGAAGGATATGCATTAATTCTCCTAATGGAAAATCCAACTGGAGACTGAACTTTGAGATTTGTTTCATCCAGGACCCTGGTTCATTTATCTGACATTCCATTAATTATGCCTTGCTCTGTGTGTTGGCTTTGTCCTCAAATTGATCTTCCTTTCTGGTAGCCCAATGACCATTGTAGGTTCAGGCTTCATATCTCTACACTTTCAATTCAGGGGAAAAGAAAATGCTTCATTCCTAGCCTACCCCAGTGAGAGTTCTGAAAGTCATCTTGATTGAGTCAGTTTAAGTGGCAAGCCCACCCCTGAATCAATGACTGTGGCCAGAGAAGAGAGCACAATAATGGACTTAAGTTGGTCATGCCCTACTCCTGAACTTCCCCCCAGCAGAGATCACAAATGGTAGGGGGACGAGTTAGAGGCAGTATGAGGTAATGAGTCCTATTAGGAAAGGGAAAGGTGAAGTTGGATGCCAGGTTAACCAACCAATAAAACCTGTTGACAGTGCTGCCTGATCATCACCTATTTCTATTGATACAGGACTCAACCAGTGGAGGCTTCCCCACCCCATGGCTTTTGGAGCTTCTCCAGAAGAATGCTCATCTGCTGTGCTGTGCTTAGTTGCTCAGCCATGTCTGATTCTTTGTGACCTCATGGACTGTAGCCTGCCAGGCTCCTCTGTCCCTGGGGATTCTCTAGGCAAGAATACTGGAGAGGGTTGCCATGCCCTCCTCCAGGGGATCTTTCCAACTCAGGGATAGAACCCAGGTCTCCCACATTGCAGGCAGATTCTTTAGCATCTGAACCACCAGGGAAGCCCAAGAATACTGGAGTGGGTGGCCTATCCCTCTTTCAGGGGGTCTTCCTGACCCAGGAATCAAACCACGGTCTCCTGCATTGCAGGCGGATTCTTTACCAGCTGAAGAATGCTCATATGAGTTCATGAATCAGTCAAATAAGACCAACAAAGATATCTGAGGGTTTTTTCCCATTTCCTTCCTTTCTTCTGCCTATTCCACCCCCACTGGACACTGTCTTATTGGTCAAATACTGCTAACATGTGGATCAGACATCACCAGCCTACCGTCTTCCATCTAGAACAGCACCATCCCCATCAGGCATTCCACTCCAAAGAAGAGAGACTGCATTTGTTTTACAGTCTTCAGAGAGAGGTCTCAGGACAGGAAAGCCTGGCGTGCTACAGTCCATGGGCTTGTAAAGAGCTGGACAAGACTGAGCAACTGAACAACAACCGTAGAGAGGTCTCAAAGCACAGTTCCTTGTGCCCCAGTGTCTCAAGGAACTCTTAGGAAAATAGTTCTTTGAATATTTTCTTTATGAAGAGATTTGAGGAATAGTCTGAGGTCAGACACTGCACTAGTCAGGACTGACTTTCTTCTCCAATTCTGAGTCTTCTTGGTTGCCTGAAAATTACTTCCTTAGGATGGGGGCTCTTAACAGAAGCATCCATGAACTTGAAGGGGAAAACACTATCTCTATTTTTAACATCTAGCTGAAATTCAGCATTTCCTTCAATTATAAATGCAAGCAACTGACCACAAGTTGTAAGGGCATTACTTGTGACTTTGTCACCAAAGGAGACCTCAGAATGCTACACATCATCTACAATTCCTGCAGATACCACGTTCACCAAGACTTGGGAATCACAGTAGTTACTAAACTCACCACTGGATCTTACTAAGAGTCTATAAAGAAGCATATATTTTAACATGTTAATGACTTTTTGAAATATTTTGATAAATACATTTTGATATCATTAATTGATTTTATAATCTCATGTATTTTGCTTAATTCTGAAAAGATTATTCTGAGAATTTATCCATAGGCTTCACCAAACTGCTAAAGAGATCCATGACTCAGAAAAGGTCAAGAACCCCAGCCTTAGGATGACTTGTTCCTCTAAATACAAAGCAGAATTGGTATTTTTGTTTTCAAGTTAATTTTTCTATATAGCCGTATCAACATGCTCAGTGCTATTGATTATTATCTGATTATTCTCCCTCCCCATCCCTACACTTTTGTTGTTAGTCACTAAGCCATGTCCCACTGGACTGTAGCCCACCAGGCTCCTCTGCCATGGAGTTTTCCAGGTATACTGGAGTGGATTGCCATTTCCTTCTCCAGGGGATCTTCCTGACCCTGCTTGGCAGGCGGATTCTTTACTGCTGAGCCCCCTGGAAAGCCTGTTCCCTACAGCTTACCCTCTTACTATCCTAAAGGTAAACAGCAGACAGGGCCCCCTCACTTGCCACATTACCAGGGCCCCAGTGGTCAAGGGCTGATTGTAATAGAGGCAGATTGGTCTGGAAGACCTGAGCCCCAAATGAGTGCTTCCTCTTTCCCAACTAAGTATTAGTTAATAATATTCAAAACACCCAAATATTCACAATTAGGTTTTCTTCAAATTGCTTTGAAAAATTCATTTCTTTACTTCTCAGTAGTGTGGCATCTCTCCCCTCCCTCCAATTTCCCTCTTATAACTAAGAAATGGGGTTGGGCAGGGAAACGGGAAAAGTCACGTGTGAATATCGCTGATGATCTAATTATTTACTGCCCCAGTATTTCGAGTTTCCTTCTTATATATTTTCCCTCTCGCATGCTTTTCTATCACAGATTTTCCAGCCTGTTTCTGAAACTACCCTGGTCTCACTCTCTCTCGCTGCGTGTTACAGAGAATTTCAACCTCTCAAATAAGAAAAAAATCACCACATCGACATGTCCAAATGCTTATCACTGTCGCGGGCAGCACTTTTGTGTAACAATTCAAGCTACGTCCTCCTCCGTTCAGACCTCGAATCATTTATAAAGGCAGGTCCCTCCCGACGACGCAGGGAGAGAATAGCCGCCTGCGTGGGTGGTCTGGGGCTCCGGAGCCCAAACTCTGAGGGAACAGATGACATCATGGATTCACATGGCAAGTTTATGAAGCTGCAGTTAGCTCTCCGGAGCAGTCATCCCAAGCTGTCTGCATTCTCTCTGCTGGAGCACTCAATGCTCCCGAATCGCAGGACCGGGATACTTCGAGATGATATTTTTAAACCTGACATTCAAAAAGACTGGAAGATTTACAAGCATTAGCTGGACACTTCCGAACTGAAACTATACATTCCGAACAGGAAGCGGGGAGCGCGGGGAGGAGGATTTTGCAAACTGGCACACCAGTCTCTTTGCCTGCCTGAATTGCTAATTCTGTTTCTCCCCCCTCCCCCGAAGGACTGTTATTGGTCTTTTCCCAGACTTCTGCTAGGCATTCTGGGCTGGCACAGAGGGGAGCAAGACACTGATTTCTGCATGTACCCCGCAGGAATTTCAGTCTGGGATGAGGCTTATAAAATACAAGTTAAATCAGACATACGTGGAGTTGTCACCAGGTTACTGGAGAACACCTGCCCCTCTCTAGAATGTTCCTGAATGCCAGCCCAGAGACCCATTGAACTTTCTGCTCGCCTTGGGCTCTGGTCAAGGAATCTGAGTTTGGTTGCTTCAGGCACCATTGTTTTCCTTTCTCCAGGCTGCTCATCAGCCAGGACATACAGGTTGCATTTCTCCTCTCTGAATAGCTGTTCTGTTATAAGCAATTATTCTACCTTCCCTAGCTATGTATTATCTTTTTAATAACCAATATGTTAGTTATGTTTGAGTATTTCCTCCAACAATAGGTATGACTCTCATCACTCAATTAAATAATTACAGTTTCAAGCTCTAATCAATCATTTCAGAATATCCCAGCATTTAAGAGCTCAGTGGCTCCAGCTTACCTGAGTTTAAATCTTGCAGCTAACTCTCAATCCTTTTGTGAACTCAGGCAAGTTAACTTCCTTGCATCCCAGTTTCCTCATCTGAAATACGACATCATAATTAGTAGTATCTAACTCATAATATTGTTTGGAGAGCAGATCAGTTAATATATAATACATAAAATGCTAAGAATAGTTAACATATATTATATGTTGAGTGAATGTTAGCTATTTTAGTACTATTGTTATTATTGTCATTTTCTGGTTTGTGATTGACATTTTCTGATGTCTTGCCCTGTCTGTTTCTGTTGAAATCCTCTTTCCCTTCCTCAAAGCACCTTGTCTTGATAAAGAACACTAGGCATTTGAGTGTAAAAGTTTCAAAGTCTCACAAGATTTTATCCCCAACTGAAACTGGTCTCTGTCCCAGCATTCAAAGTAGGAGGGAAGCTTGGGGATGTCTGAAGGAGATTTACTGCTGTCTGAAAAGGAAGCGGGAAAAGTGGCATCAGCAAAAGGAAAACTTGAGTGTCTTTTTCTGATCCACTCACAGCATCTGAAGCAGCAAAGGGGAGTTGTTGTCCCAGGAGGCCGTGCAAGGACACAGTGCAAACGGTTGATCCCCAGCTGGGCCCGAGCCTCTCTTCTTTTTGCAATAATAGCACTCTGCCATCCAACAAAACACGTCTGGTTCCCTCAGGAAAGTTGCCAGGAAAAATTGATCGCAAAAAAAGCGTTGTTTTTCTAAACTTTGGTACCTGGAATATTTCTCTCTAACAGTGTTTGAAATGACTTTTTCATGGGGGAACTTGGATGAGAATCAGATGGGGGGCAGATAGACTAAGGGTGAAGAGCCTGTTCAGCTTGTGGAGACTGACAGCCTCAGTTTTCAATCCCAGCCATTGGTCTACTGGTTGTGTCACCTCGGGCAAGTCATTCATCTTCTCTCAGCCATGAATGTACCATCTGAAAAACAAACAAACAAAAAAAACAAAGAATAGTATTCACCTCCTTGGGCTATTTTGAGAGATTAAATGAGATAATGTATCAGTAGAAAGGTGTAAATATTTAGTGTTTAACAGTGTCAAGTATGAGGGGTGGGTATCTTCACTAACAGTATCTTCCCTTCCTTGGCTGCTTTGAAAGAAGTGGGCCATCACCTCTCTCCTTTCTCTTGAGAAGCAGTGAACCAGTTTTTCTGTGGCTAATGACTCGAGATTTGTTTTCAACAAGTTATAAGTTCTATTGTGAATGGTGAACCCAGCCTTGAGATTAAGGATCAGGCTGGTGCCAGGATGGAAGCCTTAGGAGATAGAGGAGGAAAGAGGATAGTGGGAAGAAGGATGATGGGGTTCTGATGCCTAGGATGGCATCTCAGGGAGTTGTCCACAAGGATTTTGGAACTGCCGGGTGAGGGCATCAAGAGAAAGATCACAGGGAGAGCCATGATGGGTGTTCTCATCACCAGACCCTAACCTCCACACATCCCTTCCTCCAGGATACTCACCAGATGATGATTCCATTTTCAGGGCTGGCAACCCTAAGCTACTGGCCTGAGCTAACTCACCAATGGACAAAGATGCCCAGTCAAGCCTTCAGATTTTGCTCTGCTGCCGTCCTACCCAGCACGGGTGTCTAAATGGAAACACATACGCTGGGTGAGGCCAGAGTCGAACTGGACCAAGGTAAGAGTGACCACCTAGCAGGGACAGTGGTCTGTGAACCCCATGTTACACACAGAAAGTGTTTGATACACCGCTGGTCGCTCAGGGCAGCGGTCATAGTGGTATCCCCAGCTGCTGAGAAAGCTTTAAATGCAATTACAAATGTAACTTATTTAAAAAAATTGAAGTGGCTACTGGGAAACAGCTCTTCTGAGATAAACTCTCTCTTGGATGTTCATTTAATTTCTCTGCGACTATCATCCTTGGGGATTTTCATCTGTGTGTTTTGCTTTAAATTATTATTTTTTCTTTTTTCAATTGAAGTACAGTTGATTTACAATGTTGTATTACTCACTGCTGTACAGCAAAGGGATTCAGTTATATATTTGGTTTTTATATTTTTTTTCCATTATGGTTCCTCATAGGATATTGAATACAGTTCTTTGTGCCATACAGTAGGACCTTGTTGTTTATCCATTCTATATTAAAAGTTTGTTGTTTTTCAGTCTCTGAGTCACGCCCAACTCTTTGCAACTCCATGGACTGCAGCACGCCAGGCTTCCCTGTCCTTCACCATCTCCCGGAGTTTGCCCAAATTCATGTCTGTTGAGTCGGTGATGCCACCCAACTAGCTCATCCTCTGTTACCCCCTTCTCCTCTTGCCTTCGATCTTTCCCAGCATCGGGGTCTTTTCCAAGCAGTTGGCTCTTTGCATCAGGTGGCCAAAGTATTGGAAGTTAGCTTCAGCATCAGTCCTTCCAATAAGTATTCAGAGTTCATTTCCTTTAGGATTGACTGGTTTGAGCTCCGTGCTATCCAAGAGACTTTTAAGAGTCTCCTCCAGCACCATCTGCTAAAACAGAATCATGGACATAGAGAACAGACTGGTTGTTGCCAAAGGGGAAGAGGCTAGGGAGGGGTGGAGTAGGAGATTGGTGATTTTCATCTTGAATATAGGTATGTTGTTGCAGTTACTTGCCTGAATATTTGTAGACTGAATTCAGATCGAGCATTTCACTACTTTGTCCTTTTTGAAAAGTCTACATAGAGTTTTCTTTATTTTATTTCTTTATTTTCCCCCAGACCGATTCTTGCTGGGAATGAGACTTCTTCTGAAGAATGGTCCTCCTTTGTCTGAGAAGGATGCTTTCTTCAGGACATAGTGTCCAGAGAGGATGGCAAGATGTGACAGCCAAATCACATATGTGTTCCATCTTGTTTTTTAGTCAGTTTTCTTTGCATTCTATGCCAACACCTAACTTCTAGAATTAGGTGAGGGAATAATCATGCAAAATAGTGGACTAGTTATCTGTTGCTGTGTAACCAATTATGCCAAACTCAGCAGCTTCAACAAGAAATGTGTATAATGTCACAGTTCCTGCGGGCAGTATCACTGGATGGTTCTGGCTCAGGGTCTCTCATGAGGCTAAAGTTTACTCAGCTAGGAGCTGCGCTGATTTCAAGCCCACTCGCGGGGTTTTGGCAGGCTCCATTCCTCACAGGCTGTTGGCCGGAGATGTCACTTCCTTAGTACCTGGGTCTCCTCATAGGTTGCCTGAGTATCTTCATGATGTGGTATTTGGCTTTCCTTAAAGTCAGTGTTCCAAGGAAGAGAGCACAAGATGGAAGCCACGCTCTTCTGTAACCAATCCTCAGAAGTGGCCTCCTGTTCCTTTCGTTGTGTTCTGTTGACTGCACACACCAGCCCTGATGTGGAAGGGTCTCCACAGGGTGTGAATACCAAGACTCAGGAAGGCTGGAGGCTCCTCCCATTTTGGAGGCTGGCTACCATCAACTGGAAGTTTTTCATAGTTTGAATATTGATTCACCTCAACACACACACAAATATACACACACTCTTCTTACTCAATTGCCTCTAAAACTGATTTTTCTCATCATATTCACTCATATTGGAAGCTTCTTTTCCCACTGAAAACCCCAATCTTATGTCCTATAGTTGCTTATTCATTCAACAAACAGTGACCCAACACATGCAGTGTTTTGGGCACAAAATAGAAAATCAGGTTAATGATCAAAAACAAGAACTTATGAGCTTATGTTTCCTGTCCAGAGGCTGTTGGCTGGAGACGTCAGTTCCTTAGTATATGGGTCTCCTCGTAGGTTGCCTGAGTGTCTTCTTCAGCTTTCATATATAATTGCACAGCCTCCAGTCACATAGCACCCTCTCCCCATACCGTGATCCACTGCCTGATGGAACATATTTGCTAAGGACTATGGTAAAGGGGACTGGAAAAGAAAAGAAAAAGGGCAATACCACATGCCAGATGGAAGCAGGGAGGTTTGCACATAGAATCAGTTTGAGGCGTTCCTTTATGTGTCTCTGTACACAATAATAACAAAAGTATGTGCCTTTTCATTTCAGAGAGACGTTCAGAAAAAATAAGATTTCCTGTGGCTTAGGGTCAGAGTCACATGCAACTCTTTCCTACTTTCTATTTCCCCACCTTCTCAACCATCTGTTATAGAACCATGCTCTCAATGCCATATTCCAGCAAATAATTTAATCCAGCACACTTGTTTACATCACATCCAATATCCTGAATTTATTTTCTTTAAAACTCTCCTTCCCAACACTTCTTCCCGTGCTTCCTACCTTGGCATGAAGATTGTTTAGATCAATTAATATTTACAGCTGGCAAAGAAAACATAAGAAAGGAATCCATCACCCCAAACCAAGTTGTAATCATCAATAAAGGAAATTCAACTAAGTAATATAGGTTTTCTTGTTTATTCGTCTTTTTCTTGATACTTCTCTCCTTTTGGCTTAGAATAGTCAAAATTATGGAGACAGAAACTGAACTGAACTGAATGGCAGAAAGTGAAGAAGAACCAAAGAGCCTCTTGATGAAAGTGAAAGAGGAGAGTGAAAAGGTTGGCTTGAAACTCAGCATTCAAAAAACTAAGATTATGGCATCTGGTCCCATCATTTCAAGACAAATAGAAGGGGAAAAAGTGGAAGAAGTTACAGATTGATTTTCTTGGGCTCCAAAATCACTGTGGACGTTGTCTGAAGCCATGATATCAAAAGATGATTGTTCCTTGGAAGGAAAACTGACAAACTTGGACAACGTATTAAAAAGCAGAAACATTACTTTGTCAACAAAGGTCTGTACAAAGTTATGGTTTTTCCAGTAGTCATGTACAGGTGTGAGAATTGGACCATAAAGAAGGCTGAGTGCCGAAGAATTGATGCTTTTGAACTGTGGGGATGGAGAAGACTTGTGAGAGTTCCTGGGACTGAAAGGAGATGATATCAATCAATCTTCAAGGAAATCAACCCTGAAAATTCATTGGAAGGACTGATGCTGAAACTGAAGCTCCAAAACTTTGGCCACCTGATTTGAAGAATAGACTCATTGGAAAAGGCCCTGAATCTGGGAAAGATTAAAGGCAAAAGGAGAAAAGGGTGGCAGAGGATGAGATGATTAGATAGCATCACTGATTCAACGGACACGAATCTGAGCAAACTCTGGGAAATAGTGAAGGAGAGAGGAGCTTGGTGTGCTGCAGTCCATGGGGTCACAAAGAGTGGGACAGGATTTAGTGACTAAATAATAGCAACAATAACCAGGGCCTTTTAAGAATAAAGATTTCATATTTGATAAAATTCAGCTATACTTATTCATTTATGTCTATTTTTCCTTCCCTGTAGTAAAGTTGCAAGAAATATTTCTCTGTGTTTACTTCTAAAAGTTTTATAGCATTAGGTTTTACATGTAGGTCTATGATCCATTTTGAATTATTTTTTGTGTGTGTGATGTGGACTATTTTTAAAGCCTTCATTGAATTTGTGGCAATTCTGTTTCTGGATTTTTGTTTTGATTTTTTACTTGGGAGGCATATGGGATTTTATCTCCCTGCCAGGGACTGAATCCATACCCTTTGCACTGGAAATCAAAATCTTAACCACTAGGTCACCAGGAAAGTCCTATGTGTTTATTTTTAAGTATGATGGAAGGTATGGTTGAGGTGGGTTTTTTTGTTTGCTTCGTTTTGCACTTGAATGTTCAGTAGTTCTATTACCATTTGCTAAAACACAAAACACAGTCTTCTCAACATTGAACTGCCTTAGCACCTTAGTATGGGCCTATCTTTGGACCCTCTTCTCTGTGGTCTATTTATCTGTCTTGATGCCAACACCAGGTTGTCTGGATTATAATATCATTGTCATAAATCATAACTTTTTTATTTTTTACAAATGCCTTTTGCAGATGATGGTAGCATCCCTACCCTTCCATTTTCTAATAAAGTAGTAATAATAAAGGATTCATCCCAGGTTACAGACTCAGAAGCTAATGCTGGGCTAAGACTCTCGGTTCAGGGCTCTTACCCTGCACAGATCTGTCTCCTGGAGCCAAAGGGGAATTCTACAGTGAAAGCACAGAGTTAGAGTAAACTCTCACAGCTGAAATCCCAGAATTTTGTTTTAAAACACTCTAAAACCTCAATCAGCATCAAAGTGGAAATCAGGCACTAGTTGGATTTCAGTGATGCAGATAATATGGAATGGAGAGCACTGGCTAACGGAGAACTCTCTCCAGCAGCTGAGGCACTTTATCTACATTTCGTCATTAGCAGCAAGAACCCAGAACAACAACAAAAAGGTAAATGAGGAAAGCAGGTGGGCAAATGGTGTTCCATGTATCTGTACTGCCATCCTCTCTCCTTACACAATCTTTGAAAAGCCCAAGCCACTGTAGAATTCATTGTTAACGGTCTTCATTGTAAATAAAGCTCACAATGAATTCTTATGTGTTCCTAGGTAGGCAGATAATTGGTTCAGCAACTGTTTGCTAATAAGAGTTCACAGATGTGTTCTCAGCTTTGGGAGGAAAGTCACTGCATTCATTGTCATGACCTAAACATTACATTTGGCTAACCAGTTTTAAAAGTTGATACTGCTTAATAAATAACTTTAGCAACTGAGGGGAAAAAAATCATTTTTCAATGTTTAATCTTGAAAGAAATGGCAAACACAAAAATTATCTTAAGGGGACAGAGTTAAGATTGATCCCATTCCCTGAAAACAAAAATCCTTTATATTGTTATTATATTTTTATGCAATTAAAAGAAACAAGAAATTCACCTAATTATAAGTGGAGATTTTAGTTTTTATAGAAGCATCTCATCAACATAGGTAGCCATTTACTTCAAAATTAACTCAATAATTTTATTTAGTTCTGGTTTCAAGTAACTAAGTCTTTGGGAACACCATGGGGGAAAAAAATACCTAGGAGTCAATTACATTATTCTTTCAAGGAGAATTTTATATTTCCCCTCTTTACATTCACATGCTGTGCTCAGATGCTCAGTCGTGTCCCACTCTGAGACCCCATAGACTGTAGCCTGCTAGGCCCCTCTATCCGTGGGATTCTCCCAACAAGAATGCTGAAGTGGGTTGCCATTTCCTTCTCCAGAGGATCTACGTAACCCAGGGATCGAACCCCCATCTCCTGCATGGGCTGGCAGATTCTTTACCACTGAGCCATCAGGGAAGCCCTCTTATGTTCACAACGCTGTTTAAATTTGAGTAAACTGTATAATGAGTCATGTAAATTAAAGAATGATACCAAAGAATTTAATTAATGAAGAACTGTTTGAGAACATTAAAGAAAGGTGAAATTTCTACACTAAGGTAGAGATTTCAAATCCAATGTTTAACTCATAAGGGCTTCTTTACTTCCCGTTTTAAAACATCTCAGGCCTTAATTGCATCATGAGCACATCCCATGATTTAAAAGGGGAAATATCTTGATGAGGCAGATGCTGAAAAAGACAACAACAGCAAAGGTTCTGCACACACTGTGAGACAATTGAAACTGCAATTTACAACTCATTCTAACCTCTCATATTACCAGTGAGGAAACTGAGGTCCAGATTGGTGAAGTGACAATAGCCTAGGTGACCCCATGTTGTGTGGGCAGACAGGGAATTTCAAGAGGGGGAAGGAGTTAATGGAGGGAGAAAGTCATCAAGTTTGGTAACTAGAAATGAAAGGAGTTAAGTTTTCAAATTTAGGGGAAAAGATACATCAATAGGCCCTAATGGAAAAACAAATAAGAAAAAAGAACTGCAGAATGTTTCATATTTTTACAACTAAAAAAGTGAGGTGAGCCAAGAACAAAGTGAGCATTTAATCAAGTTGGGTTAACTATTGAGCAATAATTTTACAGGGCAGGACCCACTTCTGATCTTTATAATAATGGGTTATATTATAATGAGGGAGAAAAATCAATGTAAAGTGAGATAAAGATTATTGAGATATTGCAACAGTTGGCTTACATGGTTCCACGCACTTGGGGGGAAATCTGGGAAGACATTTGGAAGGGCTTTGTGTCCGTCATAAAATTTTATCTCAAAAGGGAGAAATTTGACTGTATAGAAGAGTAGACTTGAGCCTATGATCCAAGGATTCTCAAGATGCAGATAGATGGGGACCATGTGGTCTTCTGTGGCCAATGGACTGTAAGTACAAGTGCCAATGTGAGGCAATGAAGATGCATGTGATCTCTCAGCCATCTCTTCTCCTTCTGAGGGTAGCACAGAGCCAGGAGATGAATCAAGTGACATGGAATTAAAGAGATCTGTCTGCAATCAAGACCAGTTATCCTTGAGAGTCAGCAGACCTACAGTGAACTTTGCTTGAATGAGGAAGAAACACTATATACTAAGTCACTGCGATTTGCAATTGCTTCTTACAGCAGCATACACCCAGCCTAACCTGACTCATTCATCTCCTTGAGTTGCACACCCACCATGTCTTGCCCATTCTTCATAGAGACATCACGGCCTATGAGGAACCTTCATCTGGGAAACTGCAGTCCATTCTTCTGTTGACCCATGTAAATCAATTTGGGACTGAGCAGTTGGAGCAGCCACAAAGGTTGGTCCCAGCAAGAATATAGTGGTGGATGTGCAATCATCCTACATTTCACTACGTAAACTCTGAAGTAGAGATCATGCTTTGCCAAAGACAGGAAAAAATTCATGGTTTGGGTGAAAGAAAAGACATTTTGAGAATATTTAGATATTTTTGAAATTCTCTAAAATTGCAAGGAAAATAGCTGGAGCCCCATGTTTATACAGTTCATACATAGAAGGGAAGCTGACTTGGCAGAAGGAGGAGGAGAAAGCTAGAGGACCCAGTGTGGACCCACATTTGATGAGCCTCTCAGACTTCCTTCCAAAGTGTGCAGTGCAGAAGGGAGAGGGTAGCTTCACGGTGGAGAGACCCAACAAACATTTCCTCAACCAGGTGGTCAAGGCCAACATTAACAGGGATAAGTCACATTCACAGTGTACTCTCGATGTGATTAAAATGGCCCTTTATCTCTGTGGTCTTTCTCCTGATAACCCATGACCCCAGTTTTATCATGAGAAAAAAAACTCTAGACATACTCCAGTAGTGGGGCATGCTATGAACTACTTGACCAGTACTCCTCAAAGCTGTCAAGATCATCAAAAACAAGGAAAGTGTGAGAGACTGTCATAGCCGAGAGGAACCAAAATAGGGTTGACAACAAAATGTAACGTGGTATTCTGGTTGGAATTATGAAACAGAGAAAGGACATTATTGAAAAACTAAGGGAAATAATAATAAAATCTGGACTTCAGTTAACATAATAAGTTGCTATTAATTGCAACAGATGTATCATACAATATAAGATGCGTATAATAGGATAACCTAGGTGCACAGTATATGAAAACTGTCTAGACAGTCATCTCAGTTTTTATGTAAATATAAAACTGCTTTGAAAACAAAGTCTGTTAAAAAGAAAAAAAAGTAAAATAGACATTTCGGCCTGAGATGGTCTCTGATGAGCGTACCTCAATAACAGCTGATGTTGTGCATTTTCCTTTCTGAAACTAATGCTTGAAATGGGAGTATTGTGCTATGCTGTGATCCTAGGGAGCTTCCCATGCGGTGATAGTAAAAAAAACCACCTGCCATGCAGGAGATGTAAGGGACATGGGTTCTATCTCCTGGAGGAGATCCACTCCAGAATTCTTGCCTGGAGAATCCCATGGACAGAGGGGCATTGCAGGCTTTAGTCCATAGGATCATACAGAGTTGGACATGACTGAAGCAACTTAGCATGCACGTGCTCCTAGGAGATCTGCATTTCTTCTGTTTAATGGAAGTCAAGTGGATATAGTTAAAAAGAGAAGGGGAAGGGAAAAGTTACTGACTTCAAGAAGTATTAAATATTTGTGTGCTCATTTTTTCACAAAGGAAACTGAGGCTCATAGAACTCAATTAAAACCTAAAAGTTGTAGGTGTCGTAAATGGCAGGGCCAGGGATCTTAGCCTGGGTGTGTCTGTCTCAGAACTACTTGTTTCTCCACGTACTGTGCTGTAGTCACATGGATAGCATGGTTATATGTTTCATCTCCAGTCAGTGCCAGACAAGAAGGATGGTGAGTCTGGGCTGGAAGACAACTCTGGGAGGAGCTGCTGTAAATGAGGAAGTGGAATAGACAATCAATACTCAGAGGGCCAATGCCCAAAAGAGCCATTTCCTCCCTTCTCCTGCATCCCTGTCTTAAGACTCTTGAGTGACTTGTGATTTGTCTCCAATCTTGGTGTTCTTTTCAGTCTCTAGTTTTCCAACTTCTACTTAAAATTTGTTTAAGTGAACTCAATGTCCAACAAGCATAACCAGGGGGTTCCTGGTTGAAATGAGGCTGGATGTGGAACCCAAAAATCATGGTTCCTCCGCTAGCCCTAAGCCTACCACCCCTAGGTATCCCCATATAACATTCTGTCAAGAACTCCTGGTCTGTTCAGTTTATGAGTATGGGTTGAGGGCAATATGGAGGAGGAGGTAAAGGGAAGTGTATGGGGGACTCACATGGAGATCCTTCCAGTTCCATGCAGGAGAGCTACCCTCACAACAACCATAGCTGTGAAAATTCATGTGCAAAGGGGAAGCTCTTCAAAATCCTTCAGAAGGGCAATGCGTCAGCACCGAACAACCCAGGTTTTATCAAGAGTGGTCTTCGGTTGAGTTCAGCCACGAGAAAACAATGGAAGGAACTCAGATGGACTCTCAAGTCTCTATTCAGTTGATGCACACTGGGGAGAACCTGCAGACCCCCTTAGTTAAGCAAGGCCATGCTTTTTAGAGTCCTTCACAGTCTTTGTGGTCCTGACACTTTTTGGCTCAAGTGGCAGTTTCATTTTTTTTGTGTGTGGTTATTGATTAGTTGGTTCTTGTTTTTGCACCTCTTGCTTGGGGTCATTTGTACAATCCCATTAACTTGTGAAATCTGTGCAAACCTTGAGTTTCTCAGCTAGTCAAGGTTCATGAGGAGGGGACATAGAAGAAAAAAGAAGGAAAGGAAAACAGAGGATAAATGTAGAGGGGAAGGTGGAAATGGGACCTCTGTCCTGACTATTTTAGTCCTTTCATGGCTAACTAAATCCAGGTGCTGACTTGCATCTGTGAAATGGAAAATGTACAGGTATAAATGCTAGAGAGGAGATGCCCACACTTAGAGAGAAAGCGAGCCTCACGGAGGGTGCAGAAGCCACATGCCTCAGCCCAGAGCTGTCCTAACGGGTGAAATAGCAGAGTGGAAGGAAGGTCTGAGCTCTTGCAATGATTTTCTCTTCTCCTTCATTCTCTTCCTCTCCCCTCTTCCTTCCTCCCACTTCGTCCTTCTAGTGCCTCTCCATCTTTTCTTTTGAATCTATGATCGGTTCTGAGTTGTTAAATGTATGATGCAACCCCAGGTAATTCCTCCAGATGAGATCTCATGATGTCAACTTCTATGTTTCTCATTTTATAAAAGAAAATAGAAACTAATGAATAAAATAAAAAGTAAAACAAAAATTTAAATTTTAAAGATAAAATGAAGTGTACCCACATTTCCTTAGCCTTGCCTTCCCTTCTCTCTGCCTTCTGCATTTCTCTCTTCCCCAGAACATCGGTCCCTCACACTTGGCCTCCATTTCATCAAAGTTTTTAATATCACTGGGAGGCCACAGCCCTTGAGTGCTCACTGGGAACCTTTGGAAAGAGACCTCTCCATCTGGGCCAAACGTTCTCCTCACGATACCTGTAAAGCCCTGCCGGCTTCCTCTGCAGCCAGTGCAAGGGTGACCCTCCCACCCCTGGGAAGAAAGCTCAGGGGAACTCGAGACATGAAGGGTCCCACATGAGACCCCCTTTCCTACTGATTTTATCCATTCTGCAGGCCCTGAAACATCTGCCAGCCTGAGGCTGGAAGACACTTCATGTCCTCAAAGAGCTGTGTTTGCTTCTTGTTTTCACTGACATCAGGGGCTACTGCTCTGTTCCAGGTGTTGTTAGTGGAAGGGAAAAACCACAGAAAAGAGGAGAATTGTGGAAGAAAAGCTACAACCAACAGTGTAATTAATTAAATGGTAATAAATAATAGTTTGAGAAATTAGATATTTTGTGGTTGATTTTTATGACTTTTAAAATAAGTAGTGGCAAAACCCCTCCAACATCCAAAACCACAAGTCACATTTTGGTTGTGGTTTTTCATTCCCTACAAAACACAAAACACTTGGAAAAGATCATTTGAACTGTATTTTTTTCCACAGAGGTGGAAATTTTCCTTTTAAAAGTGATCCCTGGACAATTTACAGGTCTTTTTACATTGGAACCAACATTTCTGCTTGAAGACTTACCTCAATAATGTTAATGCTAATTTATAAAAACACCTTACAGTTATCAGAACAATTTCACAGACATTATCTCACCTTTTATTCCACTGCTGCCTGGTTGGTTCTCCAACTCATGTTCACAGAAGGTAAAATGCTTATCTAAAGTCCCTCTTTCAAAATATCCCAGTATTTCCTATATCAGGGCTCAGCAACTAGCAGCCATGGACCCAGTCCTACCCACTGTATGTTTTTGTATGGCATACAAGATACAAATGAGTTTTACAGTTTTAAATTGTTAGGGGAAAAATAAGCAGCTTTTGTAACACAAGAAAATTGCATAAAATTCAAATTTCAACACACACGAATGAAGTTTTCTTGGAACACAACCACGTTTACATACTATCTTTGGCTGCTGTCTTGCTTCGAGGAAAGAGTTGAGTAATTAAGACAGAGACCATATGGCCCACAGAGCCTGAACTATTTACTCTCTGGCCCTTTACAGAAAATGTTTGCCGACCCCTGTCCCAGATCAAGGGCTTATTCCATCCCACAAGAGCTGTCTCTCCAGAATCCTAGCAGACTCCTGGATAAAGGCAAAGCCCACAGGGATCTGGCTTCCAAGCCCAGTAAAAAAGGCTGAGAAATTGGCCTGCAATAAAAGGCTAGCCCTTTAAATTCTTCAGTTTTTCTGATTGGAGGAGTCTTGGATCCAGCCTCCAGGGGCAAGCAGCTACCTCTGCCAGTGGGTGCTGGATGTGGGTCCTCATAAGACCTTTGCCAAAATGAAAGGGCAATATTCTTTCTTCCCCTTCTCTACCTCCAACAATCCAGGAAAAAGTAATTCCTCAACAGATGGGTTGTCCTTAGAATTTGTTGTTTTTCAATAGCTCAGTCATGTCCAACTCTCTGCGACTCCATGGACTGCAGCTCGTCAGGCTTCCCTGTCTTTTACTGTCTCCCAGAGTTTGCTCAAACTCACGTGCATTGATTCAATGATGCCATCCAACCATCTCATCCTCTGTCACCCCCTTCTTTTGACCCCAATCTTTCCCTGCATCAGAGTCTTTTCCAATGAGTCAGCTCTTTGCATCAGGTGGCCTAAGTATTGGAGCTTCAGCTTCAGCATCAGTCCTTCCAATGAATATTCAGAGTTCATTTCCTTTAGAGTTGACTGGTTTGATCTCCTGGCTGTCTGAGGGACTCTCAAGAGTCTTCTCCAGCACCACAGTTTGAAAACATCAATTCTTCTGCACTCAGATTTCTTTCTGGTTCAACTTTCACATCTGTACATGACTCCTGGAAAAACCATAGCTTTGACCTCATGGACCTTTGTTGGCAAAGTAATGTCTCTGTTATTTAATACCTATCTGGGTTCATCATAGCTTTTCTTCCAAGGAGCAAGTGTCTTTTAATTTCATAATGTGAAACTTTAAATTCACTGCAGTCACCATCTGCAGTGATTTTAGAGCCCAAGAATATAAAGTCTATCACTGTTTCCACTTTTCCCCCATTTATATGCCATGAAATGATGGGAGCAGATGCAGGATCTTAGTTTTTTGAATATTGAGTTTCAAGCCAGCTTTTTCACTCTCTTTTTTCACCTTCATCAAGAGACTCTTTAGTTCCTCTTTGCTTTCTGCCATAAGGATGGTGTCATCTGCATATCTAAGGTTATTGATATTTCTCCCAGCAATCTTGATTTCAGCTTGAACTTCATCCAGCCTGGCATTTCACATGATGTACTCTGCATATAAGTTAAATAAGCAGGGTGACAATACACAGCCTTGACGTACTTCTTTCCCAATTTGGAACCAGTCTGTTGTTCCATGTTGGGTTCTAATGGCTGCTTCTTGATCTGCATACAAATTTCTCAGGAAGCAGGTAAGGTGGTCTAGCATTCCCACATCTTTAAGGATTTTCCACAATTTGTTGTGATCCACAGAATCAAAGGCTTTAATGTAGTCAGTGAAGCAGAAGTAGATGCTTTCCTGGAATTCCTTAGAATTAGGAAGGGTAAAAAGTGTCCCAGCTTGGAGGCTGAAGAGACACCTGGCGAAGGGAACAATGCAATGCTCTAGAGTTTGTTTGCTTTTTAACGCAGGTTATTTGACATGATATTCTGCCATTCCTGTCCCTGGTTTCCACTTATGGCAGCTCTTGACTGCTGAAGGTGTAGTGATGGACTTAGGTCGAGTGGAGAAGGGAAGATGAGATGGAGAAATCAGGCTTAGTAGAGCTAAGTAGAGCTCTTTCAGTAGAGCTTCTGTTCATTTTTACTCCTTAATTTTCTACCTGCACCCACAAAATGTAGTATCATCACCCCTTTTCTGAGTGCCTATTTTACGTCATTCAATTTAGATTGAAACACATGATCGCATGTAACTATCTCCATAACCCTATGGGGTTTACAGAGGTGGGAGCTGAACCCTGGCTTGTTTAAAATCCTTTCCTGGTGGTAGGCTGGTTCCTGATCTCTGTAATGCCAACATCCAGGCTTTTCCCACCAAACCTCAAATGCTCTGTGCTTAGTCACTCAGTCGTGTCAACTCTTTACAGCCCCATGGACTGTAGTCTGCCAGTCTCCTCTGTCCATGGAGATTTCCAGCCAAGAATGCTGGAGTGGGTTGTCATTTCCTACTTCTGGGGATTTTCCCGATCCGGAGATCGAACCCACCTCTACTTCATAAAGTCACAATCATGGGCAAGGTTCAGCTGTGTGGACAGACATGACATGGCACAGTTGAGGAGCATTTTCCCAAATGTATTTCCTCAGGGTACTGACTTCTAGGACCTTATAAGGAATCTTAAAAAAAAAAAAAAAAAGATTGGGAAACAATGAGTTTAAAAAGCATAATCAGGTTTCTTTACAGCATTTAATATGCAGCATTTGCTACCATTTTCACCTCTATAATATGAAAGCATTTTTACTTAATCTCTCAGAGCTTTGGGCTTCCTTCATGGCTCAGACGGTAAAGTAAATGCCTACAGTATAGGAGACCTGGGTTCGATCCCTGGGTTGAGAAGATACCCTGGAGAAGGGAATGGCAACCCACTCCAGTATTCTTGCCTGAAGAATCCCATGGACAGAGGAGCCTGATGGGTTACAAAGGGGTTACAAAGAGTTGGACACAACTGAGCGGCTAAGCTTGCATGCACTCAGAGCTTTAGATTCCTCCTCTGAAAAATAAGAGTAAAAATATCTACCGCTAGAAGTATTAAAAGTGATTTCTTTTCTCTTTCTGTTTTTGACCAGGTTCACTTAATTTATATTAAATGAAGTGAATAATAGCAACCAGAAAGAAATCTGAGTAACTGTTGCAGAAACAAAAAATCATTCTGACAATAAAATAAAAGTAATGTACACTGGTTCAGAGCATAGCGTGGCACATATTTTCCATTTATTGTATTGGTTTTCACAAAGGGAGCAATGCATCTGTAGGACAGTGAAACTGGTGATGAACCATTCTGGGGGCAAAACTGCATGTTAACTTGACATCACTAGGAGAGAAACAATATGTGTAAGCACCTAGTTATATAAATGCACTCTCTGTACCAGCAAGATGGGGGCTGCAGTTTGCCTGGCTCTGGATGTATAAGCTGAATAGAGATGCTAGATAAAGGTAGACAAGTTGATCAGCATGACTTTTTGCTCATTTTCTAAAAAGTTTTTGTTTGTTAATTTGTCTGCAGAACTCTTAACATCTTACAGAACTTGTTTTTCTTTAGTCTTTATTTTTTATTGAAGTATACGTGTGCTTAGTTGCTCAGTCATGTCTGACTCTTTGTGACCCCATGGACTGTAGCCCTCGAGGCTCCTCTGTCCATGGAATTCTCCAGGCAGGAATACTGGAGTAGGTAGCCTTTCCTTCTGCAGCAGATCCTCCCAACTGAGGGACTGAACCGGGATCTCCTGCATTGCAGGCGGATTCTTTACCAGCTGAGCTACCAGGGAAGCCCTATAGTTGATTGACAATGTTGTGTTAGTTTCAGATGTATAATGAAATGATTTAGTTATACATATTTACATATATCTATTCTTTTTCAGATTCTTTTCCATTATAGGTTATTATGAAATATCGAATAGTTCCCTGTGCTATACTGTAGGTCCTTGTTGGTTATTTATTTTATATACAGTAGTGTGTATATGTTAATCCCAAACTCCCAGTTTATCCCTCCCTTACCTTTTGGTAACCATAAGTTTGTCTTCTATGTCTGAGAGTCTATTTCTGTTTTGTAATATCTTTCAGAACTTGTGTTTTGAATAACACAAGTTTGGGAAAATTTCAGAGCTTTGAGTTTCAAAGTATTTCCTCAGAAAAGCAGACATCAGAGCAATAAAAATGGGGGTGAACTGAGACCAGGCAAAGAGGTCAAGTCTCCCTGGAATTGGGCTATCATCTTAAAAGTTCCAGGTCTTCAGATAACCAGAAGGGATACAAGACTCAGGGCCCAGTCAGAGGCCTGTCCACCGGCTCATGATGGATAAAACTTACAGAACAGGGCAACAGGATGCTTTCTCAAAAAGCTTTGCTTTATTCATTTAGTCAGGGAATATTTGCAAGTAACCCAACCTACCTGAAGACCCTTTGAGAGATAGAAGGATACTAAGTTTAAGAGGATGGCCTCTGGAGCCAAACCAGCTGGATTCAGGTAAATATTCCACACTTGGCTTGTACAAGTTAGATAAAATTCCTATGCCTCAGTTTTCTTGGCTGTAGAGTGGGGATTTCCAACTCACAAACAAGCATTGAATGCATTATGCTTAAAGTGCTGGCAGAGGGTAAACACTATGTGAGTTTTGCTGCTAGTTTTAATTTTCTTTTGCTATTGCTATTTGTTTATGTTGTTGTTATTTCAGGGCTTATTGAATCAACTAGCTTCACTTAAGGTAAGAGGTCATTATAAAGTTTCTCCCTCCAGATGTTTAACTCTTCTTCTGTTTGCTCACTCTTGTCTGTATAAGACTATGCCATTTTATTGTGCACATGGTCCATCATGGCTGCCTGAAAATGGAAGCCCAACCCCCCAGCTCACATCCTCTGCTCGTCCAGCACCTACACGCTCACAACCATCTGCCCCTGTAACAGATGACATCTTTTAATCCAGAATCTTTTGACTCCTTCCACATCTCCTGGCAACTCTGGGTCTCCACAAAGGCAATGTGTTCTGCAGGTGGAAATGATGGGCTCGTCTGTTGCTGTGTCCTGAAGCTAAGTTCACCTCAAGCACAGTGGACACAGATCAAGACATCAGACATTGGCTAGACCTTGAGTCATCAGGGGAAAGGAAATTTTCCATTCCACCCAACTATCCAGGCTTCCGTTGACTCAGGACCTGGGTAGGATTCAACACACAGGTAGGAGCAGGATTTTATAGCAGACCTATGGGTTGGTCTGAGCTGGGTGGTAACCGACAACATGTACAAAAATAACTCTAAAACATGGAAGAATTTGCTTATTTTCATCCATCTGCTCACTCGTTCAACAAATATTTATTGAGTGACTTCTGAATGCCATGCTAGGGAATGTGTATTTTTTAAAATTAATAGAACAAATTCACATTTTTTTAAAAAGGGATGAGGAATATTTTTGTAATCTCCAGAAGTGATGCTCTCAGCTCAGTTCTCTATGTGAATAGTCTGTTTCTTTTAGAGATTCCCTGATGATAACAATAACTGTTACTTGTCTGTCTCATTCACATGCTCTGAAAGTTATTATTACTCAACCAACTTACCATAATCCTTACACAAAAAAAGCCCTGGAAATTGACAATGATACTTACTAAGAAATATTTCATACATACATTAAGGAGATAATATACACTGCATAAAAGCTCTAAAATAATAAAATGAAAATTAATATATGTACCACTAAGCTTTAGAAATAGAATAATACCAATTCCTTTGAAGCCTGTTGTGTGCCCCTCCCACACTGGAGCCCCTTTCCTTCACTAAGAGTAGATCACTCTCCTGAGTATGATGTGATCATTCTCCTGTCTTCATAGATTTCATTGTATGTGAACAAATCCTTAAATAAGATGTCAGTTTTGTTTATTCTGAAATGTCATATAATCGGAATCACATTGTGTGTGCTCTTTCTAGTCAGGTGGACATTTCATATACATATATCACACATATATCTCAGCATTATACTTTTGAAGTTTATGAAGATGGATAGAAATAGCTGGAGTTCAGTTGTTTCGTTCTCTGATAGTCCATTGTATGACTGTATCACTGATTAATTGATTGGTTCATTCATTCATTCCCATGTGACCAAGTTTAGATTTTTGTTGTTAAAAGCAATTAATCTAGGGAGTTCTCAGCCATGTCTGCAGTGCAGCTGGGCAGCATGTGGGGGTGGAAGTGCTGGGTCATCAGACATGTGCATCTCCACTTCACCAGATAATGGTGCACTTTCTTCTAAGGTGATTGTACCACCTTACTCTGTAATCACCTTACTGTGATGGTTTTATCCATTTGGTGAGTATAAAGTGCTTTCATTTGGTAATTCCCTGACTAATAATGGAGTTGGATATCTTTTTATATGTTTATTAGCCATTTGGATTCCCTCTTCTGTGAAATGCCTACTCCTGTCTTTTACTTATTTCGATTTTTTTAAAAAAATTTATTTTGTTTTCTATTTTCTGTATTTGTTTTGTTTGGTGTATATATATATACACACATAGTTGTTATGTATACATGATGCATATATTCACTATTTGTGAATTTTTTATGCTTTTAAATTTTTGTGCGTTCTCTGATAAACACACATTTATATTTTAGTGAAATCTAATTTTTCCATCTTTTCATTTATGGATTGGCCTTCTCCATCTTGTTTAAAAAATCCTTTCCACACTAAAAAACAAAAGCAAAAACATAAAAACAGATATTCTATTATCTTCTAAAAGTTTTGAAGTTCTGCTTTTCACATTTAACCCTTTAGCCCACCTGAACTAATTTGTATATTGTGTGTGGTAAGGATTGGATTTCTTTCCTCATGGATAACCAACCAGCTCCACACTATGTCTTCTTTACTTCATTGCTTCATCATTTCTGCATAATCGGCAGTGCTACCTGCCATCTGGGTAGTTTCCATTTACGCATGGATCTTTTCCTGGGGGGCTTCTCAGGTGGCTCAGTGGTAAAGAATCTGACTGTAATGCAGAAGCTGCAGGAGATAGGGGTTGGATCCCTGAGTGGGGAAGATCCTGTGGAGAAGGAAATGGCAACCCACTCCAGTATTCTTGCTTGAAGAATCCCACAGACAGAGGAGCCTGGCAGGCTACAGTCAATAGGGTCGCAAAGGGTCAGACACAACTGAGCCACTGAGCACAACCCTTGGGCAACTTCAGTTCAAGGTGAACCAGAATGGGGGTCAGTTCTCTGTGGTCCCATCTCAAACCCCAGGCTCCAAACTCCCAATATATGTGCATCTGAGCAGATTCTGGGACTTTACATGCCTCCTAGAAGAACTTTATACCCTTGATTTGGGTCATGAATTTTTTCTTAAAGTGAGACTCAAGATCTCTGGATCTTATCCTTACACTTTCCCTTTTCCTGTCTGTAATGACAAAATGGTGACCACCAGCATTTGAAGAGTTTGTGGTGCTCACAGGTTTACTTCAAGGGTCTCTTCCCAAAGTGAAATTTGGTGTCTCTACCCTCTCAGTGCCTGGCTTTTATATGGCCTCATATCTGAATTTAGAGTGACCCCAGCTTCCCACAGGCATTTTCCCTCGGTTCAGAGAACATCAACAACATTTGCAGCATTTGAGGGGCAATTCCCGTGAGAAGACTGAAGCCCATTACTTTCAGTGACCTAAAAGCTTTTTTTACTTACAAAGCTTTTAAGCCAGTCGAAGTTGGTTCATCCTTGGAACCTCTCATTCTCCTTTTTCCCTTCACTTCAGGCCTATTGGAGCTGGTAAATTAAGACCTTTGCATTTTGACAGTTGGATTGGGAAAAAGTGAAAACTGATCTAATAATAATTAGTTATGGTTTAATATGCACGATTGGAGCCTTCTCATTTTTCACTCTGGAGCCTGGTGAGAAAGAGCCAAGAGGAAGGAGAGATTGATAGGGGAGCATAAACCCCTGAAATGTTCCCATGCCAAGAGAAGTAAGTGATCCCTGAGCACCTTCTTATATCATGTTAAGAGCCCATGACAGCCCTAAGAGAACTAGGGAAACCTAAGGAAGGTGGAGGATAAAAGAGTGTTCTTTGCTCTCAATTCACCTTGGCCCATGAACTGCTGCCTGTTCAACTCTGTGAAGCTTGTGTTCTCAGGCCAGTCCCCATCTTCAGGCTCCAAGAAAGAGTGATTGGGTTCAGATAGCTTGCTTTGGGTAAACAGCAGCTTGTTTTGGTAACACTAGAGATGTATTTACCTTTTACTTAATGAAGGGGAGTGATGTCTTGGGTAAGACACAACCCGACACAAACTATGAATAAGAAGTCCAAACATTATAGGGCAAACCTTTCCAGAAATTTCCAATTTGTTACTATGTAAAAATCAGTGTTAGTGGTTTGAGTTGCTGTGGGGATATTTCATTAACTTTCTGAAGAGAAAACACTATGGAATGGAGAGGCAAGCCTCTGTGTGTGTGTGTGTGTGTGTGTGTGTGTGTGTGTGTGTGTGACGTACAGTACAGCTGAAATTTGACAAATCTAGTAAAATCAGCCTGTTTCTCAGTGGTGGAAAATTTAGTATGGTTCAGACAGTTGCAAAAGGTATAAGGGGAAATCTTTGAGTAGATTGAGAAAGAAAGTGCTAAGAATTCTTGAAGTATCACTCTGTCTTAGAAAGACAGAGAAAAAAAAAAGCTGGTACAGTAGAGAAAAAACAGATGGTGCCTTGCAAAGATTGGTCCTGCTCTTCTTTGTCTCCCAATAGGGCTTAAATTGGGAATATAGAGTTCAGGCTGAGTGGGGACCAAGCACAATACTGAGGACAGGTCAGTGACAACTGAGGACCCAGGTGTGTCATGGTCCCTCGAGGCTGATACTCAGTGAAGCCTGGGGTTGAGGGGAGACTGGGGATTGGACGCTGCCCCACCAGGAACACGGATCAAAACCTGGTGGGAATGGGGAACTAAATGCCTGCTCTTACCCATCATGAGTGAGAGGGCGAGAATCCAATGGCAGGAGTTTTAGCCAAATGATTAGGTATAAGGAAAGAGGGCTAGAAAAGACAAGGCAAGTGAGGCTTACCCTAGAGCACCAAAACAAGAACCTGAAAAATTTCATGAATGATTTAAAGACTTTACAAGGGATGAGATGGTTAGATGGCATCAGCAACTCAATGGACATGAGTTTGAGCAAACTCCAGGAGACAGGGAAGCCTGGTGTGAAGTAGTTCCTTGGGTCACAGAGTCGGACACGACTTAGCAACTAAAAAACAGCAATAAAGTTTTAAGCCTTCTCCCTACTATCCTTTATTGTCTCTTCAACTTTTTTGAACCCTTCATCAACCAGCAGAGAAAAATGGAACCAGCAACCACTGGAACCAGCAATCGCCTTCTAGGAACAGGCAGTCCATCAGCCCAGCCAGCGTCTTTCAAAGTCCCTCAGCCTCAGGGAGCTTCTGTAGGTTTGAAGGTAGTCTGGGGTCATTTGCCTGGAAGCAAGCTGTCTAGCTACAACTTTAACAAACACTGCTCTCACAGATAAGAACAAGGGTTGAGTATCTGAAATGTGTGGTTTCATTAAGGACTGTGATTTCATTCATGGGAACCAGAGATTTAATTATGACATTTAAAAAATAGTAATATTTTTCTAAATACCAAGAAGCCGACAGCAAACTTAGTGGTAGATAAAAAGTATGTAGTGGCTGAAGAGAGGGCGTTCTATGTGTAGTCTTAGAGGTGCTGCCAGGTAGCAGTTTGGGACTTTTTATGTTACTGTGATGTTGTGGGAATACGCAGGTGGGAAGACTTGATGTAGTGGTTCTCAAACTTGAAAAGGCATCAGAATCACCTAGAAGGCATGTTAATACACAGATGGCTGGGCCCTAGCTTCAGAGAATCTAATTGAGGAGCCCTATAGGGGCGCTTCTCACAAGTTCCCAAATGCTGCTGCTGCTTCTGGTGCTGGGATTGTACCTTGAGAACCACCAGCCTAGTGTACCTGCCAATGCAGGAGATGCAAGAGATGTGGGTTTGATCCCTGTGTCAGGAAGATTCCCTGGAGAAGGAAATGGCAACCCACTGCAATATTCTTGCCTGGAAAATTCCATGGACAGAGGATCCTGGCAAGCTATAGTCCATGGGGCCACGAAGAGTCGGACATGACTGAGCAACCACACAGCCTAGTACATTTAGAATTAAGATACATACATAAAATGCACTTGTAATTACCCACTTCTGTACATGTATTCTGACAGGAAGTGTAAGATTATAATAAAGCCGAAACTTGTTGCAGACAGTGAAAACCCAGGTGTTCTGAATTTCTGAGGTGTGTTACCGGCTGACATGAACTTGAGATTGAGGAAAGGAGTGTGATGGACTAGACAGAACGCTAGAGTGAAAGGGAGCTGGGAGAAAGCATGATGGTCACTTACAGATGCTGAGTCAAAGAGCTGTGAATTCCAGTTCCTGCTGCGACATTCACTAACTTGGAAAACTTCGCATGTTCCTTAAACCAGATGAACCTCAGTTTCCTCCTCGGTATAACTGAGATCCTTAAGAACTTGTATTTCAGTTGCAATTCTTAGGTGCAGTCGACTGAAGTAGACGCTGGCTGAATGAAACACAGAAGCAATGTACTAAGGATACTGGGTTCTATAGGAAAACAAAGCTTTTAACCATCAAATCAATGGTATAGAAAAAATATAAGAATGTTGTTGTTGAATAAAAGAGAAGGCGTGAGAAACCTAACAATCAAAGGTAACTGTTGACCTTTGGATCCTGATTCAAGTAAACCTACCTTAAAAAGAAAATTGGAGAAATTGTGCTATGGCTGGAAGAGTTACAGTGAGGTTTGTTAGTGTGATATTGTCATGAAAGTTATGATTCTTACAGAGGCCTTGAAAAAGGCTAATATACTAAGGTATTGACAAGTGAAATAGCATAATATCAGAGATTTGCATTTTTAAAAATTCCAGAGAAAAAGTCATCAGTTAGGGAAAAAGCAGAATTGCAAAATATTAGTTACTGCTATGAATACATGAGAGATCTGTTTTGCTTTTCTTTGTGTGTGTGTGTGTTTGTGTATGTGCACTTGAAATTCTCTATAACAAAATGTTAAAGCAAAGAAGAAGTCATATTCTCCATGAGAGCTGGAGAACAAAGCTCAGACTTGTGTCAACTAGGGATACTATGTCACACCGGAGAGCAGGTTTTGGTAGGGACACGGCTGTCACTGTCAGCAGACCTTGGATGCCAGCAAGCCAGGCTGAGAATGATTATCTGCCATTTCCAAACTGGACACTGGGAGGTATCTCTGACATTAAGATGCACAATATAGGAAATTCCCCAAGGTCAGAAAAAGGATTCAGGTGATGGGTGGTCAAAAAGACTAAGAAGGTCAACAATAGGCACATAGTAGGTGTCTCAACACACATTAGTGGTCCCTCCACTCCCATTCCTGAGATGCACATAGCCCAAAACTCCATCCTGCATAAGACCTCTCTTTCTCAGCATCCTAGATAGCAGGGTCTCTAATCCAAATAATTTACCAATGTCCTTTTAGATGATCAAATTCATCCAAATGCCAGGAAATTCACCCACTACATTAAGATACGATTTTTTTATTAAGAAACATTCCCAACAACTGGAACAGATTTCTGTATTCCACGTGTAAAAACCAGCATTTCCAACCATTGTTTTAAATGCAACACAGGAAAAACATATTGTAGCCATCTTGTACCTGGGGACTTTTCAGATACTTGAAGATTCTTATAACTGTGCTTCTTATACATCAATCCCCAGCCTGGGCCCAGCACCATCTCTCATCCAAGTCCCCTTTTCATCAGACTAAGCATATATAAAATAGGTAGGAAGCTTAGTCCAAATTTTCACATGTAGGAGAAGCATGACTTCCTTCTTTAAAATTCAAGTTAGTTGTCACCTCGAGCACTCTTTCCACCACAATTGTGGAAACTTTATCTTAATCTAGGCTTTCCCTGTAAATTCCTCTTGAGGTTGTGCTACAACCCAAGGGCCCACATGCTGTTGAGGCATCTAGGAAGATGGTAACCTCTTGTCTTTAAAGTCAAGTGTTCTGGCAGACACTTACTAGCCATTCATGTCTTCACTCATCCATCCATGTGGGCACTTTTGGTAGCCTGCCCAGTTCCAAGTGCCTTAGACTACTTCTGAGCCACTCTTCTCTAAGACTTCCTTGCTCTAAAATATATGTTCCCCTGGACACTAAGTTCTACTAAGTCACAGATGGGGTTCCCTTACATGTTATTGCTGAGTAATGTATGTGCTAAATGTTGCTTAATGCAAGGGGAGTTTCAAAACAAACATGGAGGTTTCAAATGAAACTCTCGAGGTTTATTAGTTCCCTACTTGATGCACTTTTTCTGCTCCTTACCCACTGGGCTTGCTGACTTACATCATGGCTAGCTCCTTCTCAGGGAATAGAGCTAAGCATTTGAATTAGGTGATCCAGCCTGGCTTACAATCAACATCCTACATCACCAGGCCAGTCCATCAGAGCAGAAGCTGTGTTAGATCAAGATGATATTAGAATATGTTATTTTGTTGAATATGTTATTGCCCCTCCTTATTCCTTCCTCCATCCTATTTCCTTTTGCAAACCCATAGGAGCCTTCCACCACCATACGTTATTTACCTGTGTTATGGTCATCTGTGCTGCCCCATTGGGTATCTTGATTCTGTTCCAGCTCCCTTAATCCTTTCACTGTGTGGACTGAAGTCTTCCTACTTATAGTTAACAATGCTTCTCTCGCTGGCTCCTTCCCTACAGCCTCTGACGTTTTGCAAAAGGGTTATATAGTCTCACGCCACCTTCAGTTTTCCTCTGTGATCGAAGTGCCTATGGGAAAATCAACGGCCCCTTAACCATTGGGACGGGGGTCCAAGTTCCCTGGAATAGGGGCAGAGGGTATATCAGACCACTCAACCCATAGCAGGAAAGTGGAGGGCATTTCCTTGCTATTCTATAGTACCTAGCAAAAAATAGGTGCTTAAAAAATAAGTAATGATAAAGATAATTCTCAACCCAAAGAAAGCTCCTAATGGAGGGAATTTTAGATGGGCTGTGGGTGGAGGGAGACATACTTTTGTGGAAGTGTTCTCCAAATTATGCTACAAAGATGCTTTCCTTTTCCTTGGGTTAACTCTGAAAAATAAATTATACATACTAATTCTGATAAAAGTATTAGATATGAAAGCTGGAGACTTTTTTATAGCCTTGCATGTGTGTGTATGTATGTGTGTATTTAATGTTGAGTAGGTTTTAAATGTGTCCCTGAGCAATAGGCTTATAATAGCTTTCAAAGTCAGTTACAGGATGAAAGAAATCAGGGTAACAATGAGAATTATAAATCAGATCTAAAAATAAATAAATAAACAAATTAGGTCTAAAAGAAATGTGATCTGTTCAACTTTTCTCATATATGTCAGTTTGGAAGAAACACATATTAACTGCAGATTCTGACAAACAAATCCCGTTCAGGACAGGAGGAGCTGTGGCTGTCTGTCTATTCATCGTTTCTACCCTACTACCTAGCAAAGAGCTTGGCACAGCTGAGGCATGCATAAATAGTTGTCATTCCACATTGAAATAATAATATTTTGGATATGTTGTTGTTGTTAAGTTACTAAGTCATGCCTGATTCTTTGCGACCCATGAACTGCAGCATACGAGGCTTCCCTGTCCTTCACTATCTCCTGGAGTTTGCTGAAATTTACGCCCATTGAGTCAGTGATGCTATCTAACCATCTCATCCTCTGCAGCCCTCTTCTCCTTTTGCCTTCAATATTTCCCATCATCACAGTCTTTTCCAATGAGTCGGCTCTTCACATTAGGTGACCAAAGTATTGGAGTTTCATCTTTAGCATCAGTCCTTCCAAGATACACTATTTAAAGTAATTTCACTTGTTCTTTTTAATTTTTGAATGTAGTCAGTAGAACATTTATAATCTCATGTGAAGCCCTCACTGTATCTCTGTCAGGCTGTGCTGTCTCAGAGAGATGGGGGCCTGAGCGGGGAGGAACACCTTGGTGGAAAAGGAGAACAGCTCTAGTAGCTGTGGGCTAGGTGAGGAGGTGGTCAGACCCAACTTCAGGCCGACTATGAGAACTGGGAGAGAGAACACAGGCTAAAGAGACTGTTCCAGTGGGCCACTTGTACGCTCAGGCAGGTCTACCAGAAGTCAGGACTGCAAGGGCTAGACTATACTCTTCTCCTGGTCCTTCCAGGGGTGCCTTGTCTAATCACTTACTTCAAGGAGTCAGTGACTGCATGTGGTTCCCTCTCAGGAGCACCTGCATTTCTGACCACCTTTTTTTAATTAAAAAAGAAGTGTTCTAGGTAGACAATTTAGAAAGCAAAGAAAAGATCCAGGAAAAATCATTAAAGATCCATAATCTCATCCCTCAGCAAAAACAAAAGCAAAAACTCACATTGCATTTACTCTACACCAAATACCATTTGAACTGTACGCATACCATATTTTATCCAAACTAAATCACCAATGAGTGTAAGATGCAACTCTTCTTTATGGAACAGCAAATGAAGGAAAAAAGGACTTTCGGTTAAACATCGACACAATGAATGCCTGTCACTTGGAATGTCTCTTCCATACTTAACGTTCTTTCAGATTTTTTTAGGCATAGAGGTGCACTCTGAATTACTGTTCATATTTAGAAAGGGACACATGAGCAAAACGAAATGATTAAGGTATTAATGAACTTTTTCACATGCAGAGGCATCATTATTTGTTTGGTTTCCACACAATTTCTCCTGTGACCACAAGAATGCTAAGGATACAGTCATTTTTGAGAGAATCCATAAAGGAACTGAAAGTCCTTTGTCCTGGACTCTGAAGTTGGCTTTGAAAATTATACAGAACATGTCTACTTTTGGTTCCTACTTTCAGGACTTTGTAAAACCCACTTGGCTCCACCTCCTCACCTACCTCCTCCCCACAGCCATCTGGTTCCTAGAAGTTAAGAATGCTCCACTACTGTCGCCAGGACTTTCTTCCAAGTGCTGATATCCATCCTGCAAATGTGGTTGCTGGAACGTTTTTGTTGTCGTTGCTGGAACTTTGATGTTTTTCCAGGTGTAAGAATAACAGAATGATGTCTCACTAACCATGAACTGAGGTTCCATTAATGATTAGGATTTCAGATATGCAAGAAAGTGGAAGATGGTATCATGAAGTCAGCAAAATGGGATATAGTATAAACTTATTTTTTCTCACAAGAACACTCTAAAATAGTGTTATTACAAACAATATTCTGTTTTATAGCTGGGAAAATTCTGGTACAGAGACCTTCAGTAACTTATTAAAGATTATAATCTTTAACATTTATGAATATATCTCAGAAGTACCAAGGTGTTTGTATGTATGCTGAGGTTTATCACAGCATTATCTTGACAATTTAGGAAGATTATGTGTTTTGAAAGTTTTAGAATAGGAGAATTTTATAATCAAATCTTAAGACACTATAAGGGAAAATAAGGTTATAAACACTCAAGTTATGAATTAATATATATGCAAAGCTTTATAATATTCTTATATTCACTAAAATGAAACAAAGAAGACAGAATATGTTAAAGATCTCAGTCCTCAACAGTTTGAATCATACTTTAAAAGTTTTATTTTATTTTATTGCAGATAAAATGTCTAGTAAAGGCACTTTCTGTTTTTCAGTGTGTCTTTCCATCCCAATGTTCACAGTTTATTTTATTTAAGACTCAGAACCAGTGGGAAAAGTTCATCTTTTGGACCATTATATGTATCTATAGATACATAATATTAATAACTTGAATACTTAAAATTTTAAAAATTATTAACCTGAATTTGATCTACTCAGTTTACCACAGCAGAACTGATGTTTCACAACTATCCCTTCTCCTATGCTTGACTATAAAACTTTAAGTTGGTTCTGTTTTAAAAATTCTCCTATGAAAATTCTAATTCTGGAACTCTGTTTAAGCCTTAGATTATTGTGCAGTATGTTTTAACAAAGGACAATGTTCTTCATTATTTGTAACCTTAACATTTTCAATTGCATGAAATTTCAGCAGGAGAGGTTTTTGGACAGTTGTTCTCCAAATGCTCTCAAGTAACACTATGTAAATAGTTGTTGGATGCATAATGGACCAAAAGCAAAAGGCACATCACACACCACCTTATTTTCTGATGGGGAAGTGGGTTGGTTACAAAAAGCACCTGAAGGCTGGCTACATAGTGAAAGGGAGGATGTGATAGGAGTATTTCATCCCCACTCCACTGATGGAGGAACTAGGGGCTGGCAAGTTTGAGTGAGTGTCTGAGGTCCCATGACTGGGTCACATCCCTGACCAGTAGAGGGTCCAGAACACTGCAGTATAGCTCCAGATTCCTTTATAAGAAAGCAGTGCTGATTAGGGTGTGGAAAAATGAGCCCCAAAGCATTTTTGAGGGGTAGGAGGGGACTGTAAATTGATTTATCTCTCTGAAAGACAATTTATCATTGCCTTTCAGCGATGGTCTTTATGACTGGTCTGAGGTGATATACCATTGTAGTTTTGATTTGCATTTCTCTAACAATGAAAGATGTTGACCATCTTTTCATGTGTTTGTTGGCCATCTGTATGTCTTCTTTGGAGACATGTTTGTTTAGGTCTTCCACCCATTTTTTCATTGAGTTGTTTATTGTTGTTGTTGTTTCTTGATATTGAGTTGCATATGGTGCTGTGCTTAGTGCTCTGTGATGACCTAAAGGGGTGGGATGGGGTGGTGGGAGGGGAGCTTAAGAGGGAGGGGATATATGTATAAACATAGCTGATTCACATTGTTGTATAGCAGAAACTTAACACATAAAACTAACACAACACTGTAAAGCAGTTATACTCTAATTAAAAATAAATTAATTAAGGAATTAAAGAAAGAATGCCTTTCAATTCCAAACTGATAGATTCCAAACTATCAAATTGTCAGGAATGCTGCTCAGAGGTATTTAAGTAAAATCATTCGTTCTAGCAGTGTTCAAAATTTGGAAATTTGGAAACAACTTGAAAGTTCAGTAACCACATCCAATAAAACAAATTCATGTTACAACTAATAAAACCTCATAGAAAAAAATGCTTAATGGCATGAAAATCCTTTCATCATATTTTATTAAGATAAGAAAAAAGTAATGGAATGATAGGTACAGGATGATCAATTCTGATTTTTTTAATTATGTGACACCTCTACTCTGTCTTTATTAGGTAATTACTTAACAAATCATAGTAGTACTCAAAACTCTTGGTTGCAAGTAACAGAAACTCAAAGAAAAAAGATTGCTCCAACTCTTTATTATTATTATGATATTTAGCTTTTCTGGGGGATCCTAGTGAGCCTTTTCAATGCTAGTCTACTGTGCAGAATGTGAACAGGGTGTGGAATGTTCTCATTCCTTTCTTTTTGTTACAAGTTGAAGTCACTCTATATTGGTCTGGCCCTTGTCATTTCTTACAACCTCTGCTGAATTCATTGAAAAGTACTGAGTGCCATCTCTGGGCCCAGCACTCCATGTGGCAAATATGGAGGAGAGACAGAAAACCTACAACTTGATCCTCAAGGAGTTTATCATCTCTTTGATCTGGCTCTGGCTGTATCTTAGGCTAGTTCCGTTCACCTGCAGACATAGAGGCACCCACTACCATCCCTCCCCTTCACCCTAACTCATCTACACAGATGTACCTGCCAAATGTCCAAGGCCCACCACACCGTCTCTCTTATGACACTGCCTGCCAAGGGCTTAGTTGCTACACAGAGTACATGTGGCAGATGGTCTGAGTAGTCCCTGCCACCCATTCCTTTGCCTGAGTATTCCATTGAAATCAGGCTTAGTACCTTATCTGTGTATGCCGAAGAGGTGTGAGCAAAAGTTGCATGTGTCATATCAGGAGAGAATTGTCACAATCCATTTCCCTTTGCCCTGGGCCCAGGCAGTGACCGCTGTGGGATCCCAGATTCTCATAAAGAGGACAAAGGTGGTGATGGGCAGAAGACCCAGTCAGGGCACAACAAACACTATGAGCTACATGGAGAGCTCCCGTAAAGTCTTGGCAATAGAACTAAGTCGATGCCAACTAGCATGTTGGACAGGGAAAAAGAAAAGTTGGGTACTCAAAGAGGTGTTTGCCCTGTTAAATTGTGCCTTGGTAACAGTCTGGTTACTAGGTCCCTGAGTCCCATCTGGTACCCGGACACTGAATCAAGCCTCTCACGGTGGCCTTTTGCAGGGATTGTCCTTGTTCCTCTCCACTCAGTACCCCTTGAATACAGCTATTCTTTCCCAGGACCACTCACCCCTCTGATCTCATTACCTCCCCCTTCATCTCATCCCACATGCTCCCCGTTAGAAGCCCTGGGTGAGGACTTGTTTTCTCCAAGCATTTTCTCTCCACTGGAGCCCTCTCTATCTCCCTCAGGAATCAGAACTTTGGAAGCCAAGAAAACAACGTTTTTTCTCTGCCTCAGCCATGTCACATCTCTCCCTGGAGGCAATGAGCATACAGCCACAACTGAGCTGTTTGAATAGAAGACACATAACACATTGCTTAATATTTCA
The DNA here is from genome assembly GCF_054371585.1 of Giraffa tippelskirchi. Taxonomy (NCBI): domain Eukaryota; kingdom Metazoa; phylum Chordata; class Mammalia; order Artiodactyla; family Giraffidae; genus Giraffa; species Giraffa tippelskirchi. The sequence continues at coordinate 196,371,204 of NC_137275.1, forward strand.
CAATTATTTTGCTGCCACTAATTTTTGAAATATCTTGTTTGAAATAACACCTATGGCCCATTACCTAAAGTAATTTTAACTGTGACACACCTTTCTTCTTTGACTTTGACTTTTTGTTCTAATGCTGACCTTCTAGGCCAAATTTAGTGAAAAAAGAAAGTGACCACGATGGGACAAAAGGTTACTCTTCAAAAAGTGAATTGGAAATAAAGTAAGTCATAGTTCTTGAATGCTCTTTAAATTCTTGCTGATAACAATTTCATTTTTAAAAATTTTATTAAAAAACAACCTATTTTAGCTGTATATCTCCTGCTCTTTGAAACATTTGTAGATATGGTGACTCAGAATCAAATGTACCACAGTATGAGCAAAAACTACAGTGACAAAGGAACAGCTCAGAAAAACACAAGCTCCATGAGGGCAGTATCATACTTGTTGGCTCATGGTGACAAATCATGCACAGTGACCAACACAGAGAACGTGCTCCATAAAATGCTATCGAGTGAATCAATCATAAGTATTTGAGGATGTGGCAGTATGAGGACACTTCCCACTGGACTCCAGTGAAAGTTTCTTAAGAAAGTGTGGATTCCAGCTGATCTTTCAAGGAAGGGATAAGAAAAATTAAAGTTGACTCCATCACTCTCACCCTGTCATCAGTTCATGAAACATGTCAATTGTCATTCATTTCTGGTTTCTTTAGGCACATGTATTTGTGGCTTAAGTACAAGTCTGACTCAGTCATATTTCTAAGGATGTTTCCACATGAATTTAGCTTTGCTTGTGTCTGCTTGTTGTCCCTTAGTCTGTTGGAGTTACCACCACACAAAGTCATCTGATGACGGATTGATTAAAACACCAAATTCATTTGGGGTTTCAATTTTGGGTCAGTTCATTGACAACAATTCGGTAAGTGTTCTTAGTGGCCAATGAAGCACTTGTTTGGTGTGTTGCACGTATGTATTTAAACGCATTTGGGATTTTTTAGGGATAACAGAAACGTAAAGTAACACGTGTGTGCATGCATGCATGTATGCATGACTTCAAGATTGTAAAACCTAGCTGTTTTAGAAAAATTTTGCTTTAATTTGCTCTCTGAAGTGGTTAGCCAAGCTAGGACTTCATTTTCTTCTCTTTTGTAACATTTTGCAAGAAAGACCACATGATCATTTTCTTCTCTTTTGTAACATTTTGCAAGAAAGACCACATGATCATCAATTTTGCTTTTTAATTCAATATGTTTTTGCATGACCCCTTCAAGCTCAATTTTATTTAAAGGCAAACACAGTATTCAACATTTTTAAGAAGATGCTCTCATGGATTATCAGCATGAAGAATTCAGTGCAAGTGTGGTTCTATATTTTCTTCGTGGGGTAACAGAAATTTTACCCATTCTTTGAGGAACACTGAAATTTTGGCCCTACACTTGTGGCATTTGTTATATGATCCTTTAAATAATCTTCCAAATGTCAGCTGTAATGTTATCTCTCCCTGCTAAGACAATGGATGGGCCTAAAATTAGCTAGAAAAAGACAGCTGCATTCTTCAAGGAAGATGCCAGGAAATCTTGATTAATACCATCGTTCCCTCTGGAATTAATTTTCAGTTCTTCCATCAGGTGTATTGATGGAAAGCGGTCACACAGTTCTGGTAATTGCCTCAGATTCCTGCGCTGTCCTTCATCAGGGCCTCTAATGAAGTCTGAGCTGTAGCCCGGGGGTTGATGCCAGACTGGAATGCAGGGAGGCTGAAAGCTGACACCAGTTCAACGGAGCAAAGGGCCTTGGCTAAGGTTGTCTCCATGACAACCTGAGTATTTTCCTGGTGATGCATTTACACAGCAGGGTTAAAGTTCTGTGAAAGCAACAGCTGTTGTAAAAACAGTATATTAAATATGTGTAGGACTGTAAAATGTGCATTCTTCTCTGTGGCATTTCATTTGGGGAAATTCAGAACATGCAAGATGTGTTTAAAACACAGCTACTAAATGATGGGATATTTCTTTTGTCACATCTCGATTTTATTCTTGTTTTTAAAAGGGGGTATGAAAAAATTTTTGGTGATTTTTTCCTGGCATTTATTTTTTTAATGATCTTTTCATATCAAAATATCCAAACTATTACCGTGATCCTTTGTACTGACCAGTATGTCTGCAATACGTTACTTGGCAAATAATGTGGAGGAAGGAAAGCAATGTACGAATCCTGTAACTGAAATCATTTGTCGTGCTTCGTATTTGAGTTTGTTCTTTTCTACTCACAACCTTTTAGTTTTTCATGCTAATTGATTATTCTGACAATAATAATGTTTGAAAAAAAACAATAATAATGTTTGAAAAACAAAACAAAGAATTTTCTTATAGCACAAATTAATATATTGATTTTTTTAAAACAGAAAATTCTTTGTTGACTTTCTGCAAGCCCTGTGTCCCCAGCTTGATGAGACTGGTGATACACAAATTTGCGAGAAACTCACCTTAATTCAGAATTCTGCAAGTTGATGAGCAACTCTTGGGAATTCTGAGCAGAGTGACCTACCATCCAAGTTTGTTCTGGACCCTGGAATTTCACTGCTAAAATCAAGAACTGGACAGTAAAAAAGGTCAGGTGCCAAAGAATTGATGCCTTCAAACTGTGGTGCTGGAGAAGACTCTTGAGAGTCACTTGGACTGCATGGAGATCCAACCAGTCCATCCTAAAGGAAATCAACCCTAAATATACATTGGAAGGACTGATACTGAAGCTGAAGCTCCAATACTTTGGCCATCTGATGCAAAGAGCTGACTCATTGGAAAAGACCCTGATGCTAGGAAAGATTGAAGGCAGGAGGAGAAGGGGATGATGGAAGATGAGATGGTTTGATGGCATCACCAACTCAGTGGACATGAATTTGAGCAAGCTCTGGGAGTTGGTGATGGACAGGGAAGCCTGGTGTGCTGCAATCCATGGGGTCACAAAGAGTTGTCCACGACTTAGTGACTGAACAACAACAACAAAAAAGAGAATGTTGCAAACCAGGACTATTGGTCACCCTAGCATTTGAAAACAATGGCCAGCATCTGTTAATATGTCAGACTCTGTGCCAAGGGAGTGAGATCCAAAGTCAAATAGTCCTGAGACTGTTTCCACCTGCCTCAGTAATTTAGTAGAAAAATGCAGTAAATCACTTTTAGTTCTCTACCTAAGTATGTGCATATGTATAGTAAGAGGTGATAAAAGGTGAGCCAAGGCACTCTCAGGTAAGTGTATGGTGGGGACCCCAGGCTGCCATCTTGTTTGGACTGAAGCAGCTATCTGCCAAGAGCGTCCTGATTTTCTCTGTCTCTAAGCATGAGAAGTCAGCATTGGCCAGGCAAGACCATTCACCAAGTACCCCTCCTGGGCCCTGGAGATGGAGAGCGCAAGAGTCTATCCATCCTGGCCATCATGACAGATCCAGAAAAACCAATTATGTGGCATTTCACCCTTGGTTCTTTCCATTCAGGAATTAAGCAGAGAAAAATTTTTTAAAAATCAGTGGGCTTTTTAGCCACAGAGAATGTTTGCTGTAAATATTTTTCTAAATTAAATGAACCAAGATGTATTGGTTGCCTAACTGCTGTCTAATGTAGGCGGCCTGGAAAATTCAAGGACACACTTCTCCCTTTCCTTGAAAACAAACACCATAAAATTGATCTACTCTCTCTGTTTATGAATAGGCAAAGCAAGCACCTAGTAAACCTTCTAGAAATACATCTCAAAAATAAAAATGGCAGCCAAAGGAATACACACTTTCCTTTGTACTCTACCCATCAAGATTTTAAGATGAAAATATCTCAGTCTGGTTGAATTTTCTGGTAGTGTGTGCCAATGGTGGGAATGAAATCTCCTAGTCAACCACACAGAGTAGAGATCCCACATTTGAGCATTCACTCATTCATTTATTCACCAAGGTGTTTACTGAGTGCCTTCTACATGCCAGGCACTGATCTAGGTTCTGAGAAAAAAGCAGTGGTGGAAACAGAGAAAACAAAAATAAGACAAAGATTCTTGCCTTCATGTAGCTTACACTCTAGTGAGGGAGAGAAAATTAAAACTCCATCAACATACACACTCATAAATATTCTCTCACAAATAAACTCTTTAGAATAGGATTATTATAAATTCCCCAGGCCAAATCACTTCTTTAGATAACTTTATAGCCCATGGTTTCTTCTCAAATTCTAAATTGTATTATCTTGATTAGTATTCTAGATAGGTATTTAGTTTCCAGAGAGTTATGATATACATAATATGAGAGGAAAACCAGCAAGTAGGTGTTAACAACTGGTCTATTAAAAATTGTCAAAAGTTAGTATGCCTGTGAGCACAGTGCAGGGCTTATTACAGTCAAGGTCCTGACAGGAGAGCTCAAATTCAACTGTATTCATAGCTGTACGAGCTGATTTTATACCAAGCTAAACTTATATCTTGCTAATCTTCTTTGGAAGGACTGATGTTGAAGCTGAGACTCCAATACTTTGGCCACCTCATGCGAAGGGTTGACTCATTGGAAAAGACCCTAATGCTGGGTAGGATTGGCGCAGGAGGAGAAGGGGACGACAGAGGATGAGATGGTTGGATGGCATCACCGACTCGATGGACATGGGTTTGGGTAGACTCTGGGAGTTGGTGATGGACAGAGAGGCCTGGCGTGCTGCAATTCATGGGGTCGCAAAGAGTCGGACACAACTGAGCGACTGAACTGAACTGAACTGAACTGAACTGAATCTTATGCAAGTTGACAAACTTTGCAACTGAAATGTATTGTGGAATTTTAGAACAGAGATTCTGCAGGTAAATCAGACCTGATGTGATCACCTCATTTAATCTCGAAAGTGGTTGAGATGGGATTGCTTATTAGAAACAAGTTCTTCCCACTAGTCTGTGGCTAGATTGAACATATATCACAAGAGGGCCACAGAATGGGATAGTTTTGAAGAACTGCAGTTTTTAATAGACATAATAATCCCAATGAAGAAATGTTTATCTCTTTTCATTCACTTGAATTTCACATCCCATGGTGTGCTAAGCACAGACTTCTCATGGTAACTTTTTTTAGTATCACAAATTGACCAATAATATCTTATTTTGACATCCCTGCTGGCTCAGATGGTAAAGAATCTGTCTACAGTGTGGGAGAATTGGGTTCGATCCTGGGTCAGGAAGATCCCCTGGAGAAGGAAATGGCAACACACTCCAGTATTCTTGCCTGGAGAATTCCATGGACAGAGGAGCCTGGCAGGCTACAGTCCATGGGTTGCAAAGAGTTGGACACGACTGGTGACTAACACTTGCTATCTGATTTACTACTCACATAATTTTCCCATTTAATTTGGTAGCTTTCCAAAAGATTGAGCCCATGAATTAATTTACATGGATAAACTAATGGGTCTTGAAGATAAGTGATTATATCTAATGCCAGATCCTCTGAATGAAATCTACTACAATGCTTTGTTCATGACAAATGTTGTCTCTTGGAAAGCATACATGAACAAAGATAGAGTATAATTTTAAGAAGCAATAAATTCCGCATTCAATACTGTCAAGTATTTTTAAAGAATATCTCCCATTTGTTGCATGAGTAGGTGATAAGATTTTTATTACTTTAAAACAAATTTCCATTGTCAAGAGAATTTAACTGCCAGTTATTTCATAGACAAAAAAGAAAGGTTAAACTTTTGTTCTTTATGAAATAGAAGCTGTTTTGAGAAAAGAAGAGCTACATCTACTGTATTCCTATTAAGACTATGACATAAACTTGACTCAAAAATTAAAATCATTTTGAGATGACAATTGTGAGATTGAACCTAATAGGCACCTGCTAAAATACCTTCTTCTTGGTCATTTTCTTCCAAACATGCCGTAGTTTTTAAGCATCTGAAAAGTCTAGATGATTTCCACATATAGCTAAAGGTCTAAGGCAAGTAGAAAGAGCTTTGGTCTTTTTTTTTTTTTTAGAGGTTTGGTTTGGATTTACAAGCTACTCTTGGAAGGTATGAGTAAATACTTTTAAAAGTCAGTTCTGAATTTGGGAGGGTAGGGATGGAGCATAAATCCCTGGATTGAAAACCCCATGTTCTATAAAACTGCCCTGCTGGACCATTTTGATATGGGAAAGAGCCTCCAAAAGTGGCTTCTAGATTTGCACCCCTTGGGAATATCTAAACTGTGTGTCAGTCGCTCGGTAGTGTCTGACTCTTTGTGACCCCATGGACTCCCAGAGAAGCTCCATAGGCTCCTCTGTCCGTGGAATCATCCAGGCAAGACTACTGGAGTGGGTTGCCATTCCCTTCTCCAAGGGATCTTCTTGATCCAAGGATCAAGCCCAGGTCTTCTGCATTGCAGGTAGATTCTTTACCATCTGAGCCACCAGGGAAGCTCCAAAATAAACTGTCACGGCCACAGAATAGAGATGGTTGAGGACAGGACATCAGGAGATGGAGTTTTTTCAACTGGCTTTCTCATTATTTCACTGGCTATGCTTTTTTAGGAAAATTACTGGGAGTCCATTTTCTCATTTGGAGATGAGCTCTGTTCCCTTTCAATTATTCTCTTTCACACAGGCAGGATGGGGTGCTCCCATTCCAGGGCTGTGCCTCACCTCTAGGATGATCCTGGCTATCTGCACTTAGCACAGAGGACAGTAGGCCAGCTTCTAAGGCAGAAGCTTCTCCACTCCTAGTGAACGCTTTTAAAAAGTTAAAACAGCAACAGAGAGAAGTGCTATCTGTACCTTTCTGATGATAGATTTAGTACCTTTCTTATTGGGGGATTCTAGCAATCTTTTAAGGTGAGCCTAAGCAAGAAAACTTGAAAAAAACATAAGCTGTTTTCTCAAAACCCAATTTTCCTCTAAACTATAAACCTTTTCTAGATCAGTTTCACCTATGTAGCAGCTTGTTGATTTGAAACACATACAGTTGGCCCCTTAATATCTAATGTGCTCAAGAATTTTTGGATGTAAATTTTTGCAAGTTTCCAGGAAGCTACCTTGTAGTATAGCCAGTTTCCCAGAACCTAAAACAAATTAGATTAATCATGCTAGAAACTTAATAAAAGTGCCTTGTTGGGGACTGTTTGGGCAAGCCCTAATACTCTCTCCCGTTGGCCAAGAGGAAAAGAGCATCTGGGAGGGCTTAGCTGCCACCCACCCTGCTCGAGAACAGAGATGTGACTCTGAGCCTCAGTGTGGCTTCATTTCAGATGGCTCCTCAAGTATTCTATCTGATGCCAGAAGCTTGTTCTCCTAAGGGAGAAAAAACAAACAGCAGGCACAACTTTCGGAGATTTTTATTTGCGATAAGTGTGATTTTCAAACATCTGAGCTCAGAACTACTAAGGCTTTGTTTTGCTATTTTTGTAGGGCTATTTTTGCCCCTCTTCCTGACTTGCTGAGCATCTTTCCCCACCCATCCTTTAGTCCTGTGCTTCTGTGAAGACAAGTATCTCTGTTTGGGGGTATTTACAAGCCTTGGAGAATGCCTGGGCCTGACAGCACCTGATACTTGATTTGTTATTGTTGTTGATTTCTTCCTTAGTGCTGCATAAACTCCGACGTGTCACAGAGCTGCTAGAGGGAATCCGCCCTGGCCATGTGTTCTTAATCGCGGGCTCCCAGCGTGCACAGAACCCAGCCGCTGGTGCTTGGGATGGAGTTGATTCCCAGGCACTGTCACTTGATCTGTCTCCTGCTCTCGCCAGCATTCAGGAACTGAAAATATTTACTTTGTGTTGGCTCGACAAAACCCAGTAAATAGCAACCTTTGCAGGGCCCAGAACACATGCCAAAGAAGTGGGGAGGGATGAGGGTCCGAATAGGTCATTATGCTTACAAGAGGAGTTTTCTGAACTGTGATGTGAAACCCAGAGGTGATCAAGTCTCAGATTTCTCTTGCCTCTGAAGTCAGCATTTACTGACCCAGACTTTGGAACTGAATAAAAGTATGATCCACCCCTCATTTTCATTCTAAATCTCTTTCTGAGAAGTATAGCTGAAAAGGTTTTTCAAATCATTTTCTCTGTTTCTATTAGGTGATTGCTTGTTCACTCAATGAGTCATTTAATAAATATTTGCTGAACTGCCACCATTTTCTAAGATCTATTCTGGGTGATGGAGATTCAATGAAGAAAAAGAAGAATCTCTAAACTCAAGAAAATAAATCAGCAGGATAATTTCATATTGAGACAAAAGATATGAAAGAATCAAACTTAGGGATTTGGTAGAGAATAATTGTGAAGCTGTATTAAATAGGGGATTAGAGTAAGTTCCTCTGAGATGCTGGTATTTGACTCAAGACCTGAAGGGAAAGAGGCAGCCTTGAGAAAAACAAGTATACCAGATTTTAAGGCAGAAGGAACTGTAAATGTAAAGACACTACTGGGGCGAGGATGAGCTTCATAGCATAAAGGAATGGGGAAGATATTGGCATTCAGGGACCAAGTAAATGAAAGGTATGGGGTAAAAGGTATCTCTATCACTATCTCACAGCACTATTTTTACAAACTTCTGTTTTATTCTTTTACATGACACTGCACCTGTTTAACCAATAGGACAGATAAATGCTAAATGTAAGCAGAATTTCTTGAAGTTAAGCAGAAACAAAATGAAGCACTGCTAACATCCTCCAAAGACATGGCAAAACAGTGCAGCCCAGGAGGCTTGGCGACAGACACTAGGACACAGGACCACAGAGCAATCTGATCTGAATTCTAGGTAATTGCATCCTGTATTTCCTTGGAATCCCAGTGTTTTAGAGCTCCAAGTCTTAGGGGGCACTGTAGCTCTCTAAGTGAGCCCAGACTCTAAACTGAGTTGACTGTTGGCGTCATGGAAGATGGCAAGTAGAGGGTTGGAGTCAGCTGGACCTTGATGGGAGTTTTGCCTCTGTTCTCTCTTCCTGTGTCCCTGGGAAGGTGATCTACCTTCCTGAGCCTCAGTTTCACTGTCAGTTAAATCCATAGTTCCTAGAGTAGCCAGCATGGGATAATATTTGAAAAAAATCTCTAACATATTTTCAAAAATTGAAGAATAACTTTCACATTTCATTAAGTGAGCAGAGTCTTATTATAATACTATCATATGTGAATAAAGACTTGGGGCATAATCACCCAAATGGTGGCTTCTTGTCTGAGCACTTGTCATTTGAGTTGATTAATTTTAAATAGTAGAATGGTAATTAAGGAGAATGAGCAAAAATTCTCTGAGAGTATTCCAGGGAGAATCACAGAAAAGAGAACCACTTGTTTTTCAAGGATGAACTTGGCTAGGAAAATGGTGGACACAGATAGAGGTATCTCAGGTAGGGGCACAGGCACCCTGTAAGTCTGATGAATTTTGTCTCGTGGTCACAAACTGTCTTCAGCAACATTTGCTGGCACAGTCATGCTTGCTGTGATTTCATCCTAGGAGCTCCTTAAAGATTCCTTCAGGCTCCTGGTATTATCCGGCACATGAGAACCATGAACCAAACACTGGATGAATTGTTGTCATTGGGTTCCAAGGACTTCAGTCTTTTCTTTTGTAAAATGAACTACATGCTCTAAAGGATCACTGGTTTCTTCACAGTCTAACATTAAACACTCATATGATTTTTTAATATTTAATAGAATCTAATAGAATCTATAATATGTAATATTTCACATACAACTTGCTGTTCCATGTAAGGAAATAAGTGGCCCAGAGAAGCTAGTTAATTTCACCTGCATTTCTTGAGTCACCCACCAGAAAATGGTTTTTCTTCAGACTGAGATATCAACAGATATTCCTGTCTTAGAGTCTTTAGGATATCAGCCAGATTACAATGCTTTCATTCTCTCTTAAATAGGAATTATTCATTACAAATTAGAGAATGAATTATTTACTGACTGAAGAAGTAACAATATAAGAATGCTCTTATGAACAAAATTGTCAAGATACAATGAAGAGCAATGTCTATTTGTGTATTTTTGTACCAATGTATGTGATTATCGATTCTGTAATTTTATAGTAACTTTTGTAGCCTTGTAGGACAAATTTTTTCTTGTTTGAGATTTTAAAGGTTGCCTTAGCGCTTCTTAAATTTTTAAAATGTATGTGTAGACTTTGTCTCAAGTTCTACAAAAATGTTGCTTGGATTTTTTAATAGAATTATAGTCAATTAACAACCTAGACAGCATATTAAAAAGCAGAGACATTACTTTACCAACAAAGGTTCATCTAGTCAAAGCTATGGTTTTTCCGGTAGTTGTGTATGGATGTGAGAGCTGGACTATAAAGAAAGCTGAGTACCGAAAAACTGATGCTTTTGATCTGTGATATTGGAGAAGACTCTTGAGAGTCACTTGGACTGCAAGGAGATCCAACCAATCCATCCTAAAGGAAATCAGTCCTGAATATTCATTGGAAAGACTGATGCTGAAGCTGAAACTCCAATACTTTGTCCACCTGATGCAAAGAGCTGACTCATTTGAAAAGACCCTGAGGCTGGGAAAGATTGAAGGCGGGAGGAGAAGGGGACGACAGAGGGTGAGATGGTTGGATGGCATCACCAACTCAATGGACATGAGTTTGAGTAAACTCTGGGAGTTGGTGAAGGACAGGGAGGCCTGGCATGCTGCAGTCCATGGGTTCCCAAAGAGTCTGACATGACTGAGCTGCTGAACTGAACTGAATAGACTAGTTAAAGGGAGGATTTATATCTTTGTGATGTTAGTTTCTTCTCCAAGGACTTAATATTTCTTTTCATTGATTTAGGCACTTAGTTGGAGTTCCCTGGTAGCTCAAATGGTAAAAGAATCTGCCTGCAGTGCCGGAGACCCGGGGTTGTCCCTCGTGGTCAGGAAGATCTCCTGGAGGAAGAATGGCTACCCACTTCAGTATTCTTGCCTGGAGAATTCCATGGACAGAGAAGCCTGGTGGGCTACAGTTCATGAGGTCATAAAGAGTCAGACACAACTGAATGACTAACACTTTCACTTTTTCACCTTCAGCATTTAAAAATTTATTTATATTTCTCCATAAAGTTATTGCTGAGTACTCTATATGTTTCTGCTACTTTGCATATGAAGCTATCATCATTATATCTACCATCTAGCTGTCTCTGTTTATGACCTAATGTTATTTATGTTGTGTATTAACTTGGTAGTTACACCTTACTGAATACATATGTATTCAGTAAGCAGGACCTTATGCGGCCTTCCAAGGACAGTTTCCTATCCTCACCCATGTCTTCCACCTGCCTCTTGCCCATAGAAAACTTTAGCCTCCTAGGCCTTCCCTGAGTTCCAAAGAATAAATTTTATCAGAAAAGCAAGAACATGCAGAAAGAAAGGAAAACAATCAAAGAAGACAAAACAATACTTTAGCCATTAAACAAAGTCAAGGACCTTTAGTTTTTCTTCAAGGACTATGGCTAACATTCTGAGTCACGTCCCTTTAGCTGTTTTGCAGATACTGAAACTCCCACCAGGTGGAAGAAGTTATATATGCTATATGCTGCCCACAAGCATGAAGACCCTAGACTGGCTGGAACCAGAAATTTAGTGATGTTGACTCCTGATTACTTCACCACCAACCAATCACAAGAACATCTATTCATGAGCTGATCACACACGTGACCACCCCACTCCTTCACCCTGTCTTTAAAAACCTTTTCCTGGAAGGCTTTGGGGAGTTTGGGTCTTCTAAGCACAAGCTACCTAGACTCCTTGCTTGGCACCCTGCAATAAACACTACACTTTCCTTCACCACAATCCAGTGTCAGTAGATTGGCTTTACTGTGCATGGGCAAGCAGACCTACATTTAGTTCAATTACAAATGTGTGTGTGTGTGTGTATCTCAGATATGTACTCATATATAATCTATGTATATTTGCATGTGTATTTACATATTAGAATCCAGAAAATATGGACTCTAATATATAAACACAGGCTGGAAGAACCACACACCAAAGTCATGCTAGTGATTGTCTCCAGAAAGGAGGAAGGCACGAAGAGAATTGGAATAGAGAGGCCAAATAGAGAGAGCAAGAGAGCTGACTTCAGCTGTAATATTCTCAACTTTCATTAAAAATAACTCAAATGACAATAGGTCAGCATTTACTCATCGTGAATTTTAGATATTATTTATTAGACCCTGAACCTCTTTGATTTTTTAAAACAAAAGAAAGTTTCCTTTGTTTACACTGAATAGTACTCTGGCATCTACACCATCCCCCTGCCAACATGACTTACAGGTCACCTGTCTGACTGTGCACATTTGAACTCTCGGATGTGTCCCTGATCTATCACTTTGCCCTGTTGACCACTTTCCTATCCCTTATCACTGTGAGGAAATGTCCTTTTCACTTACATTTTAGTCCTCTATTCCCCCACCTCTCCATTAGGACCAAAACTTGGGACAGCAATGTCCCAGCCTGCCTTCTTCCTTGCCCTGCTGTGAGCTGGAGAGCAGGGTGTGGCACACAGTATAGGTGCTGAATGAGTGAACACTCCCTGGAAGGCAAAGAACAATTTGTTCCTGATTTCTTCTGTCAGCTCTTGAACACAGCTACCTGAAGCTTCCTTTCAGAATCAAAATGGAAAAGTTTTCTGTTTTCAGGAAGGAACAAAGATGAGGTTAGACTCTCTTCTTGAATGTTTGTATTACTCCATTTTTCTTATGCAAGAAAGAATTCTTTGGAAAATCACCTTAGGACATCACTCTGACTGACTTGGCCTCTTCTCCCCAGCCGGGGTTTCCCTCAAACTGTTCTTAAGGCTACTTTAGCCAGTAGGGAAATTTGCAAGTCACTCAAGGACTCTTTCTCTATTTTATTGAGGTATAGTTAAATTGGGATTCCCCATTGGCTCAGTGGTAAAGAATCCACCTGCAGTGCAGGAGATGCAGGAGACACACATTCAATCTCTGGATTGGGAAGATCCCCTGGAGGAAGGCATACCAACCCACTCCAGTATTCTTGCCTGGAGAATTCCATGGACTGAGGAGCCATGGGCAGTCATGGCGTCGCATAGCGTCGCAAAGTCCATAGGGTCTAAAGTCCACAGTCCATAGGGTCGCAAAGAGTCGGACACAACTCAAGTGACTGAGTACAGCACAGCACATAGTTGTTTTACAATATTGTGTTAGTTTCAGGTATACAGCAAAGTGATATGTATATATGTGTTTGTTGTTTTTATTTAGTCACTCAGTCATACTCAACTCTTTTTTGACCCCCTAGACTGTAGTCCCACCAGGCTCCTCTTCCCGTGGGACTTCTCAGGCAAGAATACTGGAGCAGGTTGACATTTCCTTCTCCAGAGGATCTTCCTGACCCAGGGATCAAACCCAAGTCTCCTGCATTGGCACACAGCTTCTTTACCACTGAGCCACCTGGGAAGCCCTGTGTATTTGTATATATGCGTGCATTTCAGATAATTTTCTATTATAGATTATTACAAAATATTGAATACAGCTCCCTGTACTTATAGTAGATTCCTGCTGCTTATCTATTTTATATGTAGTAATGTATATCTGATAATATCACATTGTTAATTTATCCCTTCTCCTTCCCTTCCTTTTGTTTACTTTCTATGTTTCCAAGTCTGTTTCTGTTTTGCAAATAGATTCATTTGTAACACTTTTTAAATCCTACATATAAGTGATAGCATACAGTACTTGTCTTTCCTTGTCTGACTTACTTCCCTTAATATGATCATCATCAGGTCTGTCCATATTGCTACAAGTGGCAGTGCTGCACTCTTGGGATGGCTGAGTAATAGTCTATTGTATATACATACCACACCTTTATCCATTCACCCGTTGATAAATACTTATGTTGCTTCCATGAAGGACTCTGTTTCTTGAAAGTTTCGAACATCTCTGCTTTTCTCTGGATATTTAAAAGCATATTAAAATAAAATAGAGGAGTGGTTTGAGTGAAATAGTGAAGGAGGTCAAAAGGTATGAACTTCCAATCATAAAATAGAGAAGCCCTGGGGACGAAGTGTACAGCATGGCAACTATAGTTAATAGTACTGTATTGTATATTTGAAAGTTACCTAGAGAGTAGGTTTTAAAAGTTCTCATCACAAGAAAAAAATTGCGACTATGTGTGGTGATGGGTGTTAACCAGTCTCTTTGTGGTGATCGTTTCACAATTTATACAGATATTGAATCATTATCTTGTACACCTAAAACAAATATAATATGTTAATTATACCTTAATTTTAAAAGTAGGAATTTTTTTAAAAAAACTTAACACTATGATTTTTATCACACAAAAATATAAACTACATATTTGCTAAAAATTGATTATCTTATTAATCTGTTTGCCCTTATGTTATTTTTATTACTCCTTATTAAGCTTAGGAAGACACTCCCTACTTATATTTGACCTATATGTGTATTTTAAAAATCTTATTTAAAGTGAACCATCAGTATAAAACACTAAACCATTTTTAAGGATTATTATCTTTTAAAATATGAGCAATGTCAACATAATACTTACTCCAATATTTATCTGTCTTTAAAATATACACTAACCAGAGCTGCATCTTTACAAATGTCGATGTTAAGGTGCTTTCCACGAGGTGTATAACTTTTCTGGCATGATTCTATGTTTTAAATTCCAAATTGTGAAATTGAAAGCAGAAAAAATAGTGTGTTCTTTAAAACTTTCAGGTATACAATTGTCTAGCTTCCATTATCAGTACCGTTGTGGGATGTGTTTCTGAAAGATTTTGTCTGGAATTCTCCCCTAACAGGAAGGAGAACAGAGCAGAGTCCACTTGTAACCTGGCCCTGAGCTGCTGAGAATGAGGAAGAGGCTGGAGCAGAAGGGCCATTTGTCTTTGTTATTAGGAAGTAAATCAACCTTTGTTTTCCTGGCCAAACTCAAGGAATGTCATTATTACCAAATAAATTGTGTCGTTACAAATCAATCAAGTCACCTTTCATTTAAATGTGAATCACTTTAATTGTCTGGGCTTCAAACTTGATTCCACTCCATGGAAACAAATGATTAGATATATAGATCATTCAAACTCTACACTTGGTACAAAATTTTCTACAAAAGCAAGTTTTCTTTTTTTAGATTAGTCAACAAACTATCTCATCATTCAATATTCTCTCTTAATGAACAGGATATCACAAAGCTTTCCTTGTGAGTATAAGATCAATTTGGGAAAAAGTTAAAAGCTACCTTCCTCAGAATATGGCAAAAAGTACATGCTTGGAGAAACCATGAACAAGGTATTGATGTCTGATCAGTTCAGTCGCTCAGTCTGATAAGCACATGTATATTTTAAGATCTGATCTTTACTGATAAACAAAAAACAGAAGTGCAAGCCTTCATGCATATTTGAAAGAAATTTCCTAAGGATTTAAAGGCTGGATGGATTGATATTTACTTTTAACAAAGGTTCAGTCCACATTTTGCTGAGCAGGGAACTTTTAACTGACAACCCTAGGTCTTAAGTTCTGCTGTGGGAGTTTTTCGTATAGCTTATAATTTCATTAGTGTAGTTATAAGCAACATACACAGGATTTCTGAATTAATGATGCTACTCACCCAAAAGATTGCCCCATCTCCCCTCTAGTTTTTGCTGTGGGTTCTCACACTGTCCTTTCCCTGTGACCTCTCTCCCACCTCTGACCTCCTCCCAGTTTTCACCCTTGCTTTAACAATTGATTTATGGTGGGCCCATGGAAGGGTCAAGCCCACTTTTATGGTTTGCTTAAAATATTTCTTTTAGAGTGAGCATCAGAAGTGGTCTTCAATCCTCGCTAAACAGTTTCCCCAAGACCTCAAAAGGGCTTCCTTTACTGCCCATCACTTCACCTTATTTATATCTTTTGTACTTGTGAAGAGAGACTCATTAAATAAGGCAGTTTTGAAACTTTTACCAAAATGAATAACTTATAAAAGATGTGGGATTAGCTTTTTTATTTTCCCAGTGAGAATGTCCGTGAATATGTGTATAACTCAGGGTAAGGAGGTGTAGGGAAGAGAGAAGAAAAAGTCACTAAGAATAATTATAAGCCTGGAATTATTTCTTTCACTGATCTGTTTTTCTTTGCATTTGACAGTCTGATCTTTGCTGGCACTGAAGCCTGAGGGGCCATTGGGTATACCCTTACATTCATGGCCTCAACAGTAAATTCTACCCCTTTGTTTAATCTGACTTCCTGTTGTTGTTTCAATATACTAAATAATTGCCAAATTTAGAATACTTTTTTAAAACTCGGGTTTATAAAACAGTCTTTTCTTTTTTGTTTTACATTTCGAAGATTCTGAAAATAGAAATTTGCAAGACACACCACTATTTATTTTTAAGCACATGTACAATCTGAAAGACCAAATAATGCTTAAAAAGGGAGGATTTAAGCCAAGATTTCTGGCCTAAGAATTAATACAATCTTAATACTCTAATCTGGATCTTAACACTGAATTTTTGACTGCTGTGAGATATTTGCCACCTCAGTGATCTTATGTTAAGTAGCACCATATGACATGTCCATAGAAGGCTTCCCCAAACTTATTGATCTTCCCCCTCATTGGTCATTAAAAGTGTGATTTATTAGTCTGACATTTTTAATAGGGCAAAGCTCAGAGGTTTATTACAATGGATTTCTCGCTTCCATGTTGCCTTCGGCTGCTACCAGGCCACACAGGCCATCAAGGTAACTTTTTAAGAAGTCAGCTTTTAATTTATTTATTTTAATTAAATGGCAGTCTCTTCATTTTTAAAGTGTTTTACACTTATCACATAGCAATGAATTAATTTTTCTCATTTCACCCTTCTCTTTCATGTAAATTAAAGTGTTCCCTCACCTCCACCCCCCCAACCACCCTGCCCAATTAGATGTCGTCATTTTCGTTTAGTGTGAGGCTTGGCAGGATTCCTGAAGTGAGCAACCTTGAACTGAAGGGTCTGCTGCCAAGAGTTGCTGTGATCTTAGACAAAAGCACACATCTCTTACCCACTGCCTTCCTTGGCTCTGGAAGGGGAAACAGCCATGAGCTAGGAGTCGCTCACTCATGAAATTGCAAATCCAGTCACCTAAGTGGGACTTACCCAGCATATGAACACAGTCCAAATTAAGGGCTGTGGTCTGCATCTTAACTTCTTATTCTTTGTGGTCATGGACCCTTATGAATGGGAACAAATATGTGTGCCCACCATCAGGTTTAGATTCATACCTCTGGACCCTGGCTGGTGCCCAGGAGAAATCTGAGGGGTAGAGGGTAAGAAGCAGGTCAGCAGCAGGGGAATTCAAATGAAAAGGTGGTACAGGGCTGGATTCTTGCCCCAGATTTGAACCTTCAGTCTCACTCATGTTATGAAGCTCCTTTTCCTCTGATGTCTTCCAGTAATGCATGTTTACTTTGCCTGTATTTTATTAGTGGGAGATGAATAAGAGAAGAAGGAGGAGGTAGAGGAGAAAGAAGAGAAGAAATAAAGGTTTTTGAGAGAAAGAGCTATGGTTCTTTTGTGGTTAGCCTGTTCAGTCAGCCACCACATCCCGTACATGCACAAACCCAAAATATTAGCTTCACGTCTTCTGCAGGTTGTTCGAACCAGAATCCTTTGGTTCGCATTCACTTCAATTGCAGGCACACGTACAGAGCCAAGGAGACACTAGGAAAGGAGGGCACTCTGGCCCAGGCCTGAAACCAGGCTTTTCTGTGAACGAGAAACAATTGCATTTGAGATGTTTGTGATGTGTGTTCTAGGATATCAGAACTTTTGCTGAATTTTTTTTTTTCACAAATGCTTTTGGAACCAAAAAACATGGTACAGGACTCATTTTATAAGGAATTATAAAATGCCTCCTGTGATTTTTAACCTTCCCCTCTACTTTTCATTTTTACTTCTTCCTGGTGAATAAATGCAGTGGACATGTCTGTGGTCACAGTGGGTGCTGACCATTCACCTCCCTTCTGCAGCTGTGGGCCCCTTTTCTGGGTTCCTCCAGGAGTAGGGTGAGAGTCAAGGGCGCTGGACAGGAGCAGTCTGGCTCACATCTCATACTTATCAGCAGCCCCTCTTTCCCTGCCCAGTGTGTCCTGGGTCCACCGGGACGTGTGTACTCCTAGCAAGGGGCACTTCACAAGAGGCGGGATAGGAATGGAATTCGACTCAACCTCCAGAAGACGTGAAGCTAACCGAAAATTCTGGGTTTGTGCATGTACATGATGTGGAGGCTGGTTGAACAGGTTAACCACAAAAGGGGTTCATATTCTAACCTTTAGGTGTGAAGTGTGGCCGCTGAGAGGACCTGTCCTGTGTTATATATTTCAGGGTTACACAGACCTGAGTTTGATTTTGGGGTTCAGTTGACATTCTCTCTCCCTCTCGTTTTTATAATATTGTTAACCTAACTATAGTCTTCATTTGGATTTTACAAGTTTGCTTTAAATTTATAATCAACTATAGTTCAGGTATACAGCAAAGTGACTCAGTTACACATAAAAGCATATCTGTTTTTTCAGATTCTTTACCTTTATGTTATTACAAAATATTGAGTATAGTTGTCTATGCTAAACAGTAGGTTCTTGTTGGTTATCTATTTTATATACAGTATGTATACAAACTCCTGATTCAATTGACATTCTTTAGATACATGAACTTGAAGAGATTATTTAACCTCACTGAGTCTCAAACTGCTCACTGATGAAATGATACAAATGATAACCATTTATAACCAATGATAAAATGCAATGTAAAGTTCCTAATACCAGTGACTGTAGTTAATATATCCTTTCCCTGACTCTTGCCTCCTAAGTGCGTGGCAAAATCTTTTTGAAATTATGCCTTTCTAGCTGCATATCAATTCTGAGAGAAGTAATTAATCTATGGTGTAACAAAGGACAGAGATTAGACTACCGTTTCAAGTTTTGTCACTTACTCGATCCCAGCAAGCTGTTTGCAAGTTGGACCAGTTGCTTAATAAGTGTATGATGAGGGTCATGATAGCAACTGACAAAGAACATTGGAAGATTTCTTTTTATTTTTTAACAGAACAGTATTTATTGATCACTTTCTGTCAAATTCTATCAGACTGCCAGGAAGTACACTCAATGAATTAGAAAGAGAAGAGATGGCCCATGACCTAAAGGGGTTTGATACCTACTTGCAAAAGTTATAAGTGGACCTAAATGCTGCAGGGTTTCTCACTTCTGGACACCACAGTCATCTGGGGTCAGATAATTCTCTGGGTACTGCAGGATGTTTTGCATCCTCTCTGGCCTCTACCCACTAGATGCCAGTAGCACCCTCCCCAGTCCAGTTGGGAAAATGTTTCCAGTAGGGCCAGCTATCCAGTGCAAAATGAAAAATATGGTTCAAAGAGCGGGGAAAATGTGACATAAAAATACTTAAACATACAGCTTTTCCCCTTCTTCCACAGTCTCTGTCTTTCTACTTGCCATGGTGTTTTTAGAAATTTGCTATTTAATGTCATTCTAACAAGAAAAATTAAAACTTTAAATTGTTATCATAAATTTCACTGTTCTTCTTTATATTGCAGAATACTAGTTTTAATGCAAATGTAAGAGCCCTTGCACCATATGCAGAATCTCTGAAATTACACAATTCATATTTCAGCCCACCAGGCTCCTCTCTCCGTGAGAATTCTCCATGCAGCAATAGTGGAGTGGGTTGCCATGCCCTCCTCCGAGGGATCTTCCCAAGCCAGGGATGGAACCCACGTCTCCCACATTGCAGGTAGATTCTTTACCGACTGAGCCCCCAGGAAAGCCCTTCACTCTTCCTAGAACAGTGAATACGCTACACAAAATACGTGCACATTCTACTTAAGCTCTCTCCCTTTGGGTCACTGCTGAATTAGGAAGGTCTGAAAGGAAAAGGAACTATGGTTGTTCTGTCTTTCCCTTTCCTTCTATGGTGTGGTTTGTTGGGGCTCCACACGCTTCTGCTTGCTCAATCATAGGTGAAACATGCTGAATGTATACTGTCCAGGAGTTCTGTTGGACTCCTGCTCAGAGCAGGCCACTGGAATTCTGCGCCCCTGGGGCATCGTGAATGTTGAGTGTGAAGGGGATGGCAAAGAAAGGCAGTCACACACACGGTGTGCATTGCCTCTGCTCACCCGCGTGATCCAATGTCACATCAGACCTCACTTACAAAATACAAGTTCAATAATAAAATGATTAGGAATTATAAAGGGCAACAGAAGAATATAAACCAGACCTGGGGCCCTCTGACCATGCCTGTGAGCTTGTGTAAGCTATACATTTCAGCTTGCAGGCCGTGGCCAGCAAACATTGCCAAGTGTTGGGGGTTGGGAGTATGTGGGAACATTACCCTTGACTGAAACCAATGAGTTGCGGTATACACTATGCTATGCCTAGGGCCATAATGAAACAATATAGTTACAAAAGATTTGAAATGTGCCATTTGAATGAGAGGGCAGGGAAATCCTGACCAAATACATGATCTTGGAGTGAGATATTTGAAGATGACAGTTTGGAAATTCCCTGAGCTTATTCATTTCTGATATGTCATTTGTTCTATAAAACATGGTTTTGAAGGTGTTTTTGACTTTTTTAAAAGTACACCCTATTTATGGAATATTTTAAATTTTGCCTTAAAGAAATGAAAATTTTATCAATTTGTACAACAGCAAGTGAAATAGAAATCAAAGCAAAATGACTAATTGTACTTACTGTGTATGTTTATGTATTTTACTCATGGATGAAAAACTCTGAGCAATTCTATACTTTCCCAGGCGATACAATGCACTGTAAAAATCAAAGTTTATAGATATCATTAATCATAATATAGAAGAGATGAAGTTGCACAACCCTCTTCTCTTTTTAGAGAAGTCTAACAAAAGGAATAAGAATTACCATGAGCACAAGAATGTCAGCTGCACTGAAGGCTTGGCACAAGTAGTAAGTA
Source organism: Giraffa tippelskirchi (assembly GCF_054371585.1). NCBI lineage: Eukaryota > Metazoa > Chordata > Mammalia > Artiodactyla > Giraffidae > Giraffa > Giraffa tippelskirchi. Next base: position 196,392,108 of record NC_137275.1, read on the forward strand.
TGAGTATCAAGTTGAAATATGAATATGAGAAAATAATCAGATAACAAAGTTCAGCATCCTTTCAATCTCTTTAGGGATTCTTTGCTAAACTAAAACAGTCGTAGATGAAGAGAGGACTAAATGAGGATTCAAGATAACTCTAGTTTAAATCCCAGCTCCTTTTTGCATCTCTGTTTCCTAATCTCTACCAATGATAATAAGCCCTATTCTATACCTTCACAGAGCTACACTGTAAGCATTAAATAAAATAATGTATGAATGAGTTTTGTTAACTAAATAAAGGATATTATTATTTAGTAATTTGCTGTCGTTAATTACATTAGAATGATCTGAAGCACCTATGCATATAAGTGAATTCGCTCATTCGTGTTCGACTCTTTGCTACCCCATGGGCTGTAATCCAGCAGGCTCCTCTGTCCACGGGATTTTCCAGGCAAGGGTACTGGAGTGGGTTGCCATTTCCTTCTCCAGGGGATCTTCCCAACCCAGGGATTGAACTTGGGTCTCCCGCACTTGCAGGCAGAACCTTTGCTAGATAAGCCACCAGGGAAGCCCTATACATATAATCAATTTTTTTTCTAGACCATCTCTGAAAAGACATGTTGTTATGTATTAGGTTAGGTAGTGCTGGCTGCTGTAATAAATAATCCTCAATTCTCAGTGGTTTAATGCAAGTATGTTTATTTCCCACTTGTGTTCCAGTTTGATGTAGGTCAGACGGCTCTCATGTGTGACTCTCCTCCAAGCTATGACTCAGGGATCCAGGCTTCTTCCATTTTATGTTTACTTCATCCTCAACATACAGTGTCTGCAAATTCTGTAGCATGGGAATTGAGGGAGTTTTGAAGTTTGCGTGGGCTTCACTGGTGGCTCAGCGGTAAAGAATCTTCCCGCAATGCAGGAGCCACAGGAGACGCGGGTTCAATCCTTTGTCTGAGAAGATTCCCTGGAGGAGGGCATGCAACCCACTCCAGTATTCTTGCCTGGAGAATCCCATGGACAGAGGAACTTGGCAGGCTACAGTCCATAGGGTCGCAAAGAGTCAGACATGCCTGCAGCGACAGCACAAATGCACAGAGGTTTGTGAAGGAGATTTCTACGGGCATTACTGGAAATAGTATGTGTATAACATCTGCTTACATTATTTTGCCTAGAATGCAGTCAAATACCCTCAAACTAAATGCACATGTGACTGGGAAATACAGTTTCTATGTGTGCTCAGAAAGAAAGAACAATATTTGGAAATAATCCATCTAGCCTCCGTCTAATTTTACAAGTAATACGATGGTCCACTATGAGAAACAGTGATATTTCTACTTCCTAATAGACTAGATCTCAGCAAGAAAAATCTGAGGAGTCATTGTTTATCACTTAAAGTAACATCTAGTTAGACTTCTGTCCCAGGCTCTATTTTACTAGATGTGTGAAGTAGTGTGCTAGGTTTCTGGGAAACATTTATTTAAATAATATTTGATTATATTGACAGAATCAATAACGTGGCTGTGCATTTGTTACATATATTGAGCACAGAGGCAGGCACCAGGCGGAGACAAGTAACCCCCCCCCCCAAACACACACAGAGACACATACAGGCTGCAATCTCCTATCCCAACCTCCAGCTCTAGGAACTGTAAAGAGTTTGGGAGTCGAAATTAGCCCCCTGTAAAATAGCAGTGAACAAAACTGGGAAATCCACAATTAAGTGCTAAACTGTAAGATTCTGACTATAAAGCTGAATTTGCAAACCCTCAGCCTATCTGCTGTATTGACCTCATTTTGTTTGGACCACATGATATTTTGTTTTAAAAAGTTTGAACTGCTATTTAAAAAAATCTAAAGATTTTACTATAAAATTCTGTTGGGCCAACATTGTTCCATGATAGCAAAAAAAAAAAAAGCTGCATTGTGGCTGTCCCCTTGAGATGGGGGATGTTCTCTGGTTCACCACAGGCCACTCCAACCCAATCCCTAATGAGGCCCCACAGCAGGGAGCCATTGATTGTCATTTTCCATGTGATCACAATGTTGCTTTGCTCTTGTTTAAGAAATATTTCTATATACTCATGTCTCTATCAAAATTAAGAAATGAAAAATAGAACAAGAAAATCTTGTTTTTCATGAAATGTGGGAGACACATCCCTTTGTGAGTTTGAAGGATATTCTTAAACATATATGATGAAAAAGAGTATATCTGCATCCCCACAAATATTACCAGCCCTTGCTATACCTTATCACCCTGGTCTGGTTGACACTTAAAAAAAAAAAAAGGTATGTTGTAATTTACAAATCTTTCAGTGTCCTATCTTTTTGCTTTTTCATACTGTTCATGAGGTTCTCAAGGCAACAATACTGAAGTGGTTTGCCATTCCCTTCTCCAGTGGACCACATTCTGTCAGACAAGGACTGATGTTGAAGCTGAAACTCCAATACTTTGGCCACCTGATGCGAAGAGCTGAGTCATGTGAAAAGACCCTGATGCTGGGAAAGATTGAGGGCAGGAGGAGAAGGGGATGACAGAAGATGAGATGGTTAGATGGCATCACCACCGACTCAATGGACGTGGGTTTGGGTGAACTGCAGGAGTTGGTGATGGACAGGGAGGCCTGCGGTTCATGGGGTCACAAAGAGTCGGACATGACTGAGTGACTGAACTGAATTTACAAACCATAAAATTCACCTGTAGTGATCGTGCATGTGTGCGTGCTCAGTTGCTTCAGTCATGTCTGATTCTTTGTGACCCAGTGGACCATAGCCTGTCAGGCTCCTCTGTCCATGGGATTCTCCAGGCAAGAATACTGGAGTGGGTTGCCATACCCTCCTCCAGGGGATCTTCCCAACCCAAGGATTGAACCCAAGTCTCTTATGCCTACTGCATTGGCAGGTGGGTTCTTTACCATTAGAGCTACCTGGGAAGACCCCGCAGAACCATTAGGCTATGCTAACTCCCAATAAATCCTCTCTTCTCAGACCTCAAAACACACTTTGGCCAGCTGATGTGAAGAGCTGACTCATTAGAAAAGACTCTGATGCTGGGAAATATTGAAGGCAGGAGCAGAAGGGGATGACAGAGAACAAGATGGTTGGACGGCATCACCGACTCCATGGACATGAGTTTGAGCAAGCGCCAGGAAATGGTGAAGGACAGGGAAGCCTTGCATGGTGCAGTCCATGGGGTCGCAAATAGTCAGACAGGACTGAGGTACTAAACAACAACAGCAACCCCTCATCAGGATAATTGATTGAATTTTCTCCTGTGACATCACTTCTGTAGTTTCTTGTGCTGTTCAATTCTTACCTTTATAAATTTAGTTTGACATGTGCTTATCATGTCACTCTGAATATCATTTCCTTATAGTTGAGGGACAATTAAAGCTCCTCAAGCATTTTTGTGTTCTTTGCGCAAAACCTTTATCTTGCCATTCCTGTAGCAGGTGCTTAATAAAACTTGTTGAAGAATAAAAGTCATTTGTGAAATCCGTATAAAGATAGTAATTCAGTGATTCTGCAGCTTTGAATGCAACAAAAATAAAATGAGTTGGTTTTATCAACTAAAAAGACTTTGGCAAGGTTTTTCTTTTTCAATGTTGCAGCTAAGACCACTGAAACAGCCCCCAAACAAGTAGTTAGCGTGCTCATTTTAGTATATTAACAACTGAATTAGATCAATGGTTCAATTTAGGCCATTGTTCACAGCTCAGCCATTTAATCAATTAAACAAGGAAGTCTGTGCCAGTCACTTCTCTGTTGCTTCTGTGGTTTTTTGTTTTTGTTTTCTCTTCTTCTCTTGGTGTCCCTCTGTGGCTTTGTGCCTGCCTACTTTTCCCATCTCCCCTGAGTCTCACAGCCGTCCTCTTCTGTGTGTGTGTGTGTGCATGTGTGTCTGTCTCAATCTCTCTCATTCTTTCTTTTCTCTCTCCGACCCTTTGTCCATTTGCATCTCTTCTGTGGCCTCTGTCTGGTGCTTGGTCTCTGGCTGGCCCTTACACTGTAAGTGTCCTCCAAGTTCAGGGACATTTTCAGAATGCCAGCACTGGCTAGCCTCACGTAGCCCAAACTCAAGAAGTCATTCATGGATTCAATATGGGTCATATGAGATATACAGGCATCCTTTAACTTTCCCCGAAGTTATTTGTGCAAATAAAATTTTCTTAAAAACATAAAAAAGGAACAAAAATAGTAAATGATCCAAATAGAAAAACTAAAATCTTTTAGAACATATGGAAATGCACACATCATAAAATCTTAATCTTTGCTTTGATCCAAATGGAACTTATTTAACAAAGGCCATTTACTAGGAAAGAGTCTATATATTTGAATGGGCTGTAATACCACATAAAAAGTATGAAATTTCTCCTCTTTTTTGATGTTTCCCTCTTAAAATACAGGGATAACACTTTTAAAAAATCTGTAAAATCATCCTTTTAGGCCAAGCTTTCATTAGAGAAAATACAATATAAATAGGATTTCTCTTTTAAATGTTCTTTTTTCACCCACATCTGGTATTCTCCATCAAGACACTCTGACATCTTAAAAAAATATTTCTAAAATAATTAAGTGCACCTTCCTGGGGGAAAATAATGATGCAGATGTAGTATCCTCACCCTACAACAAGACTGTCCCCCAAACCACCCAGCTTTCCCACTGCTTCATATTCATTAATTAGTCTGAGGTTCCCTCCGTGTTCCATTTACAAAGCCACTTAAACCCACGCACCCATTTAACATATTTATGACCCCAGTTTTCTTTCTGTTCTCTGAGACTGTACCGTAATTGTTCTCTAGACCCAGGGACTGCAGAGAGCCTTCCTTGCTGAAAAGAGACAACATAAAGAAGGAAATGAATGTGTGCGGGTTGAATACCTCCAACAAAATGACTGGGTGCAGTTTGGCCCCTGGCCGCCCCCTCCTCCCGGGTCACTTTAATTGAGTGAAGCCTCACCCTCTATTGAGTGTATGGGAGACTATTAACTCTTAACAACACTCTGTCTCAGGTTATTTATTTATTGCTTAAATGATTTGTTATTGCTACTTGAATTTAATACACCCTCTGGGAACCAAGATGGCAGCATCATGTTACAGAAAAACTACAAGTTATTTTAAAACTGTAATTGACATTTTATGAGAGCCATAAAATCTTTCTGAACAAATAACTTACCATTAGTCAGAAACTTCAGCAGGAGATCTGTAAAATTAAGGATATGGTAGAACAGTACTGTACTTATATGTGTCTGTCTGCATGTGTGCTGGGGAGGATGGGGCAGGAGGCAAGCATGGAAGCAGCAGAGGAATTGCAATAGATCATTTTGCATCTTGATTTGAATGATCATGCTTTTCAGTCAGAGGAACCTGGGAAATGATGCTAAGGATTCCCAGGAAGGATGAACTGCAACCGATGAGCACATTTCAAGTGACCACTTCGTTCTTTCATTTCACTGATAACTGGAACCCTCCCCAGCCAGACACTAGAGTTGTCTACTGTGGCACAGTAGACACCTGAGCCAAGTCAGCTGCTACCAGTTAGAGGAACCTCCTTGGGTTATGAGTCCCCATCATATTTGGATTCTTCTGACCTTCATAAGAGCTAGGAGAGCTCATCATTGACAGGTTTGGACCATTCTATTTCCTGGTCCAGCAGAGCTTACTATTTTCAACACTGCTTTGAGACAATAATAGGAATGTTCCAGTTTTCTATTTCATGGGATGCTGAGTGGCTGCGTCACCCAGATCCCACTCCAGGACTGAAGTACTCACTCACCTAGTCGTCCTGAGAGTTGGCTGCTGATGTTCATAGTTGCATCTCCATGAACTAACTGCCATTGCCTTTCCCAGATAGCCCAAATCTGTCAAGAAGGCACAAAGGCCCAACTTCCTTGACTCCAGTCAAGGCAACTCTAAACAGCCACCCCAGTTCCAGAACTACCTGTACGACCAGCTGAGGTCTTGGTTGAACCACATCATCATTCAACTTACTCCTTCTGCCTCATCTTGCTTCCCTCACCCCCTTATAAATATTAATCCCAAGCACACTCCCCAATAAACATTCAGCTTAGAATGTGCTCCCAGAAGAACCCAGCCTAAGACAGGTGTTTAGTTTGCCTTCACTGACCATTTGGGCCAACCTGACACCCTCAGGAATCACATACTTACCCATCAGCCAAGGGAACCCCAAGTTCATAAGTTGCACAGGAATGTATTCAGTGGCTTTTAATCAATTTGAGGGGGTGCTTCTCGGGGCAGGGGGGTGGGTAGGGATAAGGAACTTGCCTGCCAGTGCAGGAGATATAAGAGACATGGCTTTGATCCTTGGGTTGGGAAGATCCTCAGGAGGAGGGCGTGGCAACTGACTCCATTATTCTTGTCTGGAGAATCCCATGGACAGAGGAACTTGGCAGGCTATAGTCCATAGGGTCACAAAGAGTTGGAGACGACTGAAGCAACCTAGCACGCACATACCCAACCTAGTTTTGCTCTGATCTCCTCTTTGTTAGGTTCTAAAGGCTCAACTTTGACACTTCCACCAAATCCTACTTCTGACTCCAAACTCCAGCATATCTTCCTCCCATATGTATTTTGGCTTTTCTAACTGGCTCTGACTCAGAGTCCCTGTCCTGTATCTTGGAGGTGATTTTGTAACAAACAGTAAGAAGCTTTTCACAGGAGTTCCAGATGAAAGAAGAACCCAACCCCGATGAAAGTCAATGCTTCTTGTTAACCTGCTTAGTTAACATTGACCTCCCTTCCCCACCAAGGTCCCCATCTCACCTGAACCACCAATATATTGAGGCAATCATGCCAGACAAAGACAGGTTAGGAATTTACAAAATGACATACAGTAGAGCTACTCATGACAGGAGAGCCTGATATTGAATTTCATGTTTATTTTTTTATAAGCACTAGCAGCGTGTTACACATTCTCTAAAACATGGTATACAACCGAACTGAAGTGCTGCTGCTGCTAAGTCACTTCAGTCATGTCCGATTCTGCGTGACCCCATAAATGGCAGCCCACCAGGCTCTGCCGTCTCTGGGATCCTCCAGGCAAGAACACTGGAGTGGGTTGCCATTTCCTTCTCCAATGCGTGAAAGTGAAAAGTGAAAGTGAAGTCACTCAGTCGTGTCCGACTCTTCTTGACCCCATGGACTGCAGCCTACCAGGCTCCTCCGTCTATGGGATTTTCCAGGCAAGAGTACTGGAGTGGGGTGCCATTACCTTCTCCGAATTGAAGTGCATAGGCATAGAAATAAGTAGCACGACCAAGCACTTAAGCTAGATGTGTCTGATTTTACAGAATAATACACACAAGAAGAAACTTAAAAGTTATCTAAGACATCTAATTTCCTTCCCCAACACATACACACACACACACAATCCATTAAACTTCATTTTCTGAACTGCTGGCTTCTGAATTACTCTTCTTTAAAATCAGGAACTGCTCTATCCATGCAGACCCATTTCATTTCTAAAGAGTTCTAGTTATTTGAAAGTTCTTTACAGGGATATTTTTAAATGTTCTTTTTTTGTGTGGCATTTTGTGTCACATAATATAAAGCATACTGTTTTAACCATATTTAACTGTACAGTTCAGAGGCAGTAAGTACATTCATATTGTTGTGCAACTCTCACCATCATTCATTTCCTGAATTTTTCACTTTCCTAAACTAAAACTCTGTCCCCATTAAACACTAACTCCCCATTCCCCGTCCCCAACCTCCTACTTTCCCCTGCTGCCCTGGTCCAGGCCCTGGCACCTATTTGTGTACTTTCTGACTATGAATTTGGCTATTCTAGGTACCTCATATAAGTGGAATCAAACAGTTATTTGTCTGCATCTACTGTATATTAGAATACATTTTTAAGGTTAACTTAGCAGCTTCCCTCATAGCTCAGTCGATAAAGAATCTGCCTGCAATGTCAGAGACCTGGGTTCGATTCCTGGGTCAGGAAGATCCCCCTGGAGAATTAAATGGCAACCCAACCCACTTCAATATTCTTGCCTGGATAATCCCATGGACAGAGGAGCCTGGCAGGCTACAGTCCATGGGATCGCAAGAGTCACACACAACATAGCAACTAAACCACCAACAACAACAATATATGTCCTACAAGGCATCCAAGACTTGTTTTATTTAAGTATGGTAAGACACACATAAAATTGGGGAAGGAGTACATCAAGGCTGCATATTGTCACCCTGCTTATTTAACTTATATACAGAGTACACCATGAGAAATGCCAGGCTGGGTGAATCAAAAGCTGGAGTCCAGATTGCCAGAAGAAATATTATTAACAACCTCAGATATGCATATGACACCACTCTAACGGAAGAAACTGAAGAACTAAAGAGCCTCTTGATGAGAGTGAAAGAGGAGAGTGAAAAAGCTGGCTTAAAACTCAACATTGAAAAACCTAAGACTATGGCATCCAGTCCCATCACTTCAATTCAAATAGAAGGTGAAAAAGTAGCAGCGGTAACAGATTTTATTTTCTTGGGCTCCAAAATCACTGTGGACAGTGTGTGACTGCAGTTATGAAATCAAAAGATGCTTGCTCCTTCAATGGAAACCTATGGCAAACCTAGAGAGTATATTAGAAAGCAGAGATATCACTTTGCCAACAAAGGTGGTTTTTCCAGTAGTCATATATTGATATGAGAGCTGGACCAGAAAGAAGGCTGAGAGCTGAAAAATTGATGTTTTCAAGCGGTGGTGCTGGAGAGGACTCTTGAGAGTCCCTTGGACAGCAAGGAGATCAGACTAGTCAATCCTAAAGGAAATCAACCCTGAATATTCATTGGAAGGACTGAGGCTGAAGCTGAAGCTCCAATACTTTGGCCACCTGATGCAAAGAGCCAAATCATTGAAAAAGACCCTGATGCTGAGGAAAATTGAAGACAGGAGAGTGACAGAGGGGGTGACAGAGAATGAGATAGTTGGATGGCATCATTGACTCAATGGACTTATGTCCATTGAGTAAACTCTTGGAGACAGTGAAAGGGAGCCTAGTGTGCTGCAGTCCATGAGGTCACAAAAAGTTGGACACAACTTAGTGACTGAACAACAAGACACACAGACGCAGAAATGACTGTCAGGAAAAAAGTTTTCATACCCACAGATTCTTAGAAAGAGTGGGCATGGCGCACCACAGAGGGCCACATAGGGAATCACCAGGGCTGCTCAGGAGGCAGATGGAATGAGAGGGACATGTGGGCAAGAGTCTTTATTGCAATTTCCACAGGAAGTGATTGGTGGGCAGGGTCGGTAAGTGTATTATTGGCTAGTTTGAATAATTTCACTGGCAAAGGATCTGGTAACCGGCCTTTGGGTAATTAGGGTAGGTGGATAGCTGCCCAGAATATAAGAGCCCCATAAAGGAGGTGGTTGGGATTTGGGCTCTGGACTGGCTGGGTTTGCATATAAAAGGCACACTCACAAGCAAATCATTTGCTCTCTCCAGGAATTAGCTAGCCCTGGGAGGGGCAGCCCGTGCAGTGCCCAGATGTCAAGGTATCAAATGCAGAAACTGGAAGGGGTAGTTATTATGAGGAATGAGCTATATTTGTCTCCCTGTCATTTCTACTCAGAGGTCCTGGTACAGACATCTGGTCTGAACAGCATAGCCCTGGGAATTAATTAATTCCTATAACCGCAATGGTTCTTAGCGGCTTGAAGTCAACCATCTTCTTCCCTCTTCTCTTAGCATCCTGGGTCACAACTGCAGACCACTTCCTCACCTTATCTCACTCAGAGACACCAATATATCCTTTTCTTCTCCTTTGGCTGGCACAGAGTTGGGAACTCTGGTTACTTGCCCATATGCTCTGATCACTTACAAACATATAGGATACATCCCTAAAGGAGGACTGTTCACTCAAGGGAAATATAAATTTGCAGTGTTATAGATATTAAGAAATTCCTGCCATTCAGACCCCTCATTACTTTGTTCTTTATCTTCTTTTTGTATATTCAACACTTAGTAAATTAATGTTGATAATGCTGGCAATCATCCTACTATTTCTACTTCTGTAACTTATTAAAATAAGAAATAGAAAACCAATTTTCCTTCTGTTGTCCCCTGTTCCTTTCATGTATATACTCTGAGTTATAAAAATGTTCACATGATCTCACTCATAAAATAATCATTGCTACCTTACTGTCTGGAAAAGAAACCAATAAATCTGTAAATATCTGTGAATTAATTAAAAATACAAATTTAATATTTTGATTAAATGAAAAATGATAGGAAACCACACGAAAAATTACACAGAAGTCAATAATTTGATTTTTTTAACAGAAGGTGGTAAAAATACAAAACAGTGTCATCATATTAAGTATATGACCAATGACAGCAGGAATTTACAACATTCACATCTTATGCTTTCTGTGGAGATCTCAAAGCACTTTAGGAAAAACAAATATAAAAGGAAATAACTTATAATATGACATATTTACCTTGAGGTAGAAACTGTTGAAATTTTGGAAAGATACATTGCTGTATTAGAGGAAGAAACATAAGGATGTACGTTCCTTGACTTCTCCACTTGGCCAGCCAGCCCCGTTCTTTAAAAATTTCATGATCTTGAGGAAGTTCAGGTGGGAGGAAAGGGTTCAAAATTGGTACTTGATGGTAACTCTGTAGGGGGAATAATAAATAAGTAAAATGTTTGTTTTCTGAAGCTTACTTATCTCTTTAGGCATCTTGGTAGCTTATTTTGGACTCCTGTTTGGTTTTATTCATTTTTTATATTTCAGTATTCTTTTTTTCTACTGCAAAAGAGCAAGATAAAAGACATACTATTCAAGTTTTATCTAATACTGGGAGGTGTGTGGCCTATGAACTACAACACCTTCTGTGGCCAGTATTTTATGATTAAATGAACTTGCCTGAATATAGACCCTTCTCCAGTATCTCCCGGTCTGTGGGGGTGGGGATGGGGCATGAGGAGGTAAGTGGAGTACTTGCTGCTTTCAAGCCTTTTCAGGCCCTTCTCATAGTCACCTAGAACATGTACCCTAATATCATCTTTGACTTTTTCCTGGCAGGATGTATTATCCTGTGTGTCTCAACCTCCATACACTCCCCAGGTTTTATCAATTCTGCCTGCAGTACTCCTGGACTCTTGGATTTGCCTCTTCATTTACCACCTCCTCTCCAAAACAGCTTCCTCTGAAGTGTTTACACTGCTCTCAACATTCATCTTTTAAAAACTTGCTTCTTGGTATTGTTCACGGCACTCCCCCACATCAAAGTTTTGAATAATTTTCCATTCCCTAACAATGGCTACTATTGGCTACCACTGACCGACCACTTGCTCTGTGCTAAACACTATTTTGTTTCATCCTTACAATTGTGCACAGACAGATATACTAATTGCCTCAGTTACAGAAGAGGAAACTAATGTGGCCCAAATTTATAAAGGTAGGAAGGTCACTTCACTTGAAGACTCTATGGTGGAGGTGGATTGCCACTTTAACCAACCCCCAATCTCACACCCTACCAAACTCTCTGCTAAAAGCTCGAATAAGTCCCCTCCTACTAATCCTCTAGTAAGCTGCCAGGACTAAAACGACCCAGGTCAGGGGGGCCACCCGTTCGCAATATCTGTGCCTTGAACGTCTTACCTGGCTCTTGAATTCAGTTCAGTTCAGTCCCTCATTCATATCTGACTCTCTGCGACTCCATGGACTGCGGCACGCCAGGCTTCCCTGTCCATCGCAACTCCTGGAGGTTACTCAAACTCGTGTCCATTGAGTTGGTGATGCCATCTAACCATCTCACCCTCTGTCATCCCCTTCTCCTCCCACCTTCAGTCTTTCCCAGCATCAGGGTCTTTTCAAATAAATCACTTCTTTGCATCAGGTAGCCAAAGTATTGGAGCTTTAGTTTCACCATCAGTCCTTCCATTGAATATTCAGGACTGATTTCCTTTAGGATGGACTGGTTGGATCTCCTTGCTGTCCAAGAGACCCTCAAGAGTCTTCTCCAACACCACAGTTCAAAAGCATCAATTCTTTGGTGCTCAGCTTTCTTTATAGCCTAACTCTCACATCCATACATGACTACTGGAAAAATCATAGCTTTGACTAGACAGACCTTTGTTGGCAAAGTAATGTCTCTGCTTTTTAATATGCTGGCTAGGGTGATTGGAGGTTTTCTTCCAAGGAGTAAGCGTCTTTTAATTTCATGGTTGCAGTCATCATCTGCAGTGATTTTGGAGACCAAAAAAATAAAGTCTGTCAACGTTTTCGTTGTTTCCCCATCTATTGGCCATGAAGTGATGGGACCAGATGCCATGATCTTAGTTTTCTGAATGTTGAGCTTTAAGTCAATTATTTCACTCTCTTTCACTTTCATCAAGAGACTCTTTAGTTCTTCTTTGCTTTCTGCCATAAGGGTGGTGTCATCTGCATATCTGAGGTTATTGATATTTCTCCCAGGAATCTTGATTCCAGCTTATGCTTCATCCAGTCCAGCATTTCTCATGATGTACTCTGCATGTAAGTTAAATAAGCAGGGTGACAATATACAGCCTTGACGTACTCCTTTCCTGATTTGGAGTCAGTCTGCTGTTCCATGTATGGTTCTAACAGTTGCTCCTTGACCTGCATACAGATTTCTCAGGAGGCAGGTCAGGTGGTCTGGTATTCCCATCTCTTTCAGAATTTTACAGTTTGTCATGATCCCCAGACTCAAAGGCTTTTGCGTAGTCAATAAGCAGAAGTAGATGTTTTTCTGGAATTCTCTGGCTTTTTCGATGATCCAGTGGATGTTTGTTATTTGATCTCTGGTCCTCTGCCTTTTCTAAATCCAGCTTGAACATCAGAAAGTGCATGGTTCACGTACTGTTGAAGCCTGGCTTGAAGAATTTTGAGCATTACTTTGCTAGTGTGTGAGATGAGTGCAATTGTGTGGTAGTTTGAACATTCTTTGGCATTGCCTTTCTTTGGGATTGGAATGAAAACTGACGTTTTCCAGTCCTGGGACCACTGCTGAGTTTTCCAAATCTGCTGGCATATTGAGTGCAGCACTTTCACAACATCCTCTTTTAGGATTTGAAATAGCTCAACTGTAATTCCATCACCTCCACTAGCTTTGTTCATAGTGGTGCTTCGTAAGGCTCACTTGACTTAGCATTCCAGGATGTCTGGCTCTAGGTGAGTGATTGCATCATCATGATTATCTGGGTCATGAAGATCTTTTCTGTATAGTTCTTCTGTGTATTCTTACCACCTCTTCTTAATATCTTCTGCTTCTGTTAGGTCCATACTGTTTCTGTCCTGTATTGTGCCCATCTTTGCATGAAATGTTTCCTTGGTATCTCTGATTTTCTTGAAGAGACCTCTAGTCTTTCCCATTCTATTGTTTTCCTCTATTTCTTTGCATTGATCACTGAGGAAGGCTTTCTTATCTCTCCTTGCTATTCTTTGGAACCCTGTACTCAAATGGGTATATCTTTCCTTTTCTCCCTTGCCTTTATCTTCTCTTCTTTTCTCAGCTCTTTGTAAAGCCTCCTCAGACAACCATTTTGTCTTTTTGCATTTCTTTTTCTTGGGGATGGTCTTGATCCCTGTCTCTTGTGCAATGTCACAAACCTCCTCCATCCATAGTTCTTCTGGCATTACGTCAGATCTAATCCCTTGAATCTATTTCTCACTTCCACTCTATAATCCTAAGGGATTTGACTGAGGTCATACTTAAGTGGTCTAGTGGTTTTCCCTATTTTCTTCAATTTAAGTCTGAATTTGGCAATAAGGAGTTCATGATCTGAGCCACAGTCAGCTCCCAGTCTTGTTTTTGCTGGCTGTATATAGCTTCTCCATCTTTAGCTGCAAAGAATATAATCAATCTGATTTCGGTATTGACCATCTGGTGATATCCATGTGTAGAGTCTTCTCTTGTTTTATTGGAAGAGAGTGTTTGCTATGACCAGTGCATTCTGTTGGCAAAACTCTACTAGCCTTTGTCTTGCTTCATTTTGTACTCCAAGGCCAAATTTGCCTGTTACTCCAGGATCTCTTGACTTTCTACTTTTGCATTCCAGTTCCGTATAATGAAAAGGTCATTTTTGGGGGTTATTAGTTCTAGAATGTCTTGTAGGTCTTCATAGAACCGTTCAACTTCATCTTCTTCAGCATTACTGGTCAGGGCATAGACTTGGATTACCGTGATATTGAATGGTTTGCCTTGGAAACGAACAGAGATCCTTCTGTCGTTTTTGAGATTGCATCCAAGTACCGCATTTTGGACTCTTTCGTTGACTATGATGGCTAGTCCATTTCTTCTAAGGGATTCTTGCCCACAGTAGTAGATATAATGGTCATCTGAGTTAAATTCACCCATTCCAGTCCATTTTAGTTCACTGATACCTAAAATGTCAATGTTCACTCTTGCCATCTCCTGTTTGACCACTTCCAATTTGCCTTGATTCATGGACCTAACATTCCAGGTTCCTATGCAATATCTCTCCTTACAACATCGGACTTTACTTCCATCACCAGTCACATCCACAGCCAACAGTCAGCACCAAACCCTCAGCCAGGTTAGTAACCTGTTTTGTAAGTAGATTCTCTTAGATTCTCCCTAGGACAGGCTGTTCCAGCAGAGATCAACTCAAAGTGCAGATTCCTATTCAAGATCAATGACTTTTTGTTATGTTAAGCCATTAAGTCCAGGGGCAGTTTGGCCCATTGTTGTTGTTCAGTCCCTCAGTTGAGTCAGACTCTTTGTGAGCCCATGGACTGGAGCACACCAGGCTTCCCCATCTTTCACTAACTCCTGGATTTTGCTCAAGCTCATTTCCATTGAATTGGTGATACCATCCAACCATCTCATCCTCTGTCGTCCCATTCTTCCTGCCTTCAATATTCTCTAGCATCAGAGTCTTTTCCAACGGGTCGGCTCTTTGCATCAGGTGGCCAAAGTATTGGCACTTCAGTTTCAGTATCAGCCCTTCCAATGAATATTCAGGGTTGATTTCCTTTAGGACTGACTAGTTCGATCTTGCTGTCCAAGGGACTTTCAAGAGTATTCTCCAGCACCACAATACAAAAGCATCAATTCGAACGCATCTCCCATAGCAATTGGTAATTAATACAAGGCTTTCCACAGACATGCTGTAGGGTTTTCTAAACACCTCAGGCATCACAATCAGACCTAAATGCTGGGATGAAGGAGCTTTGGTATTTGGGCTTCAGTTAAAGCTAAGGTCCCAATGGTCAAGACAATAAGATATTCTGAAGTTTAGCATCTTTGGTTCCCCTCTGGGTAGAAAATGAGCTGGGAGTACTTGTCTATCCCAAAGGATCACCCATAGCCATCCTTCCGAAGCCTGCTTCATCCTCACCATAGGCCCATGGACCAGATCACCTAATCTCTTTCTCTTTGGGGGGGACCTCTTACCTCCATCTTCTTGACTATGCTTCCTCATCTTCTCCTGTGGCAAGGGAGTCAAGAGTCCTTTTTGGAACAGAGGGAATTATAATGAGCTGGAAGAACACACACTAATAGCTTAATAACTTACCTGTCACATTTGTTTTGTTTGGGAAGTCACTGAGGGAAAAAAAAATGGCCACAAGAAATAGAATAACATCGACAGTAATAGAAGTAAAAATTTTTTAAAAAGTCATTATGAGTCAGATGATTTTAAAGTACATTCAGGGATCAAATATTTCTCAACATTTATGCAAACACATATACCATGTACACTTTGTTGGAATTTATACAGACTCACTAACGCCAAGAGAGTACAAATAGCCACAGTAAGAATTAGATTATATAAAAAAAGTTAGATTATAAAAAGGAAAGAATACTGAATTGGGGTTTAAGAGTCAGAATTGCCATCTTAGCTTTACTTTCTTATCCTGGGAACGTAACACTCTGTTGCAAAGCTTAGTTTTCTCATCAGAGAGATGAAAGATTGAAAAGGATCATCTTGAAGATCCCTTAAGCCCCCAAATCCTACAACTGTATAAGTCATGCTAATGCAGGCAGGTTCAATTAACCACCAATCTATTCTGTTCCAGGAGAAAATTAGTTGGAATTTTGAAGCAAATATAAGATTTATCTGCCACTCTGCGGAACACTGCCAAAAGGCAAAGTAGTTGCACAAAATTTTATGTACCTCTAAAGTAACCAAATGCAAAAAGGCAAAATGGTTGTCTGAGGAGATGGTGAAGGACAGGGATGCCTGGCATGCTGCAGTCCACGAGGTCGTAAAGAGTCGGACATGACTGAGCAACTGAACAAGAACAAAAGTAACTAAGGGCTTCCCAGGTGACACTAGTGGTAAAGAAACTGACTGTCAAGGCAGGAAACATTAGAGATGCAGGTTTGATCCCTCGGTTAGGAAGATCTCCTGGAGGAAGGAATGGCAACCCACTCCAATATTTTTGCCTGGAGAATCCTGTGGACAGAGGAGCCTGGCAGGCTATACTCCATAGGGTTGCAAAGAGTCAGACACAACTGATGCGACTTAGCATGCACACACAAAATAACTGAGAGTAAACAATAAAATATGGGAAAGGCATGGTAAATTTAGAGAGGTTCTATGAATACTTGCTGAGTGATAATTGAAATAATCCATGATGTGGTATCATGCTTTCCGAGGATTATCCTTTAGACCAAAGTCCAATAGCTGCTGCTGCTGCTGCTAAGTCACTTCAGTCGTGTCCGACTCTGTGTGACCCCACAGACGGCAGCCCACCAGGCTCCCCCATCCCTGCGATTCTCCAGGCAAGAACACTGGAGTGGGTTGCCATTTCCTTCTCCAATGCAGGAAAGTGAAAAGTGAAAGTGAAGTCGCTCAGCCGTGTTTGACTCTTAGCGACCCCATGGACTGCAGCCTACCAGGCTCCTCTGTCCATGGGATTTTCCAGGCAAGAGTACTGGAGTGGGGTGCCATCACCTTCTCCGAAGTCCAATAGGCAAATGTCCATCTACCTGTCCTTACTCACGTATGTCTGCACACATGTAAGAGTTACTGTGAGACCCTCATCAAGCAGATATGTTACAAATGATTTGGGTGATAAAAACATATATTCAATTTACAGATTATGAAGATAATCCCAATTGCTTATATATAGTATTAGTTCTTAAGGCAAGTAGTAGTCTTAAAAATTTTTACCTTTTTGTCTAGGAATACTTGTATAACACACACAAAAGTGGGCAAAATCCCAGCAAGACACCTTGGGAAGAGTTAAAATGTTGGGAAGCCTAGGTGGTAGGACAAGATTTAGTTAAGAAATAAATATGGATGTGGGATTGGGAGAGTACTAGTGCATTGCAGAATATAGCAAACTCATGTAAGATGGCATTGAGAGGGAAATATTTTTTTTTCTCACAAAAAAGTCCTTTTGACAAAGGCTTCCTAATACTTTAGGATAAAAAGACAACTTTAAATGATAATCACTGCTTGAGGAACTTAATCAGTTCAGTTCAGTCGCTTACTTTGCAACTCCATGGACTGCGGCATGCCAGGCTTCCCTGTCCATCACCAACTCCTGGAGCTTACTTAAACTCAAGTCTATTGAGTTGGTGATGCCATCCAAGCATCTCATCTTCTGTTGTACCTTCTCCTTCTGCCTTCAATCTTTCCCTGCATCAGGGTCTTTTCAAATGAGTCAGTTCTTCGCATCAGGTGGCCAAAGTACTGGAGTTTTAGCTTCACCATCAGTCCTTCCATTGAATATTCAGGACTGATTTCCTTTAGGATGGACTGGTTGGATCTCCTTGCTGTCCAAGGGACCCTCAAGAGTCTTCTCCAACACCACAGTTCAAAAGCATCACTTCTTCGGCACTGAGCTTTCTTTATAGTCCAACTCTCACCTCCATACATGACTACTGGAAAAACCATAGCTTTGACTAGACAGACCTTTGTTGGCAAAGTAATGTCTCTGCTTTTAACTATGCTGGCTAGGGTGGTTGCAGCTTTTCTTCCAAAGAGCAAGCATCTTTTAATTTCATGGCTGCAATCACCATCAGCAGTGATTTTGGAGCCCAAAAAAATAAAGTTTGTCACTGTTTCCATTGTTTCCCCATCTATTTGCCATGAAGTGATGGGACCAGATGCCATGATCTTAGTTTTCTGAATGTTGAGTTTTAAGCCAACTTTTTCACTCTCCTATTTCACTTTCATCAAGAGGCTCTTTAGTTCTTCTTCACTATCTGCCGTAAGGGTGGTGTCATCTGCATATCTGAGGTTATTGATATTCCCCCAGCAATCTTGATTCCAGCTTATGCTTCATCCAGTCCAGCATTTCTCATGATGTACTCTGCACGTGTTAAATAAGCAGGGTGACAATATACAGTCTTGACATACTCCTTTCCTGATTTGGAACCCGCCTGTTATTCTATGTATGGTTCTAACAGTTGCTTCTTGACCTGCATACAGATTTCTCAGGAGGCAGGTCAGGTGGTCTGGTATTCCCATCTCTTTCGGAACTTTCTGCAGTTTATTGTGATCCACATAGTCAAAGGCTTTGGCATAGTCAATAAAACAGAAGTAGATGTTTTTCTGGAACTCTCTTGATTGTTCGATGTGCCAATGGATGTTGGTTATTTGTCCTCTGGTTCCTCTGACTTTTCTAAATCCAACTGGAATATCAGAAAGTTCATGGTTCATGTATTGTTGAAGCCTGGCTTGGAGAAATTTGAGCATTACTTTGCTAGTATGTGAGATGAGTGCAATTGTGTGGTAGTTTGAGCCTTCACTGGCATTGCCTTTCTTTGGGATTGTAATGAAAACTGACGTTTTCCAGTCCTGGGGCCACTGCTGAGTTTTCCAAATTTGCTGGCATATTGAGTGCTGCTCTTTCACAGTATCTTCTTTTAGGATTTGAAATAGCTCAACTGGAATTCTGTCACCTCTACTAGCTTTGTTCATAGTGGTGCTTCATAAGGCCCACTAGACTTAGCATTCCAGGATGTCTGGCTCTAGGTGAGTGATCACACCATCATGATTATCTGGGTCATGAAGATCTTTTTTGTATAGTTCTTCTGTGTATTCTTGCCATCCCTTATTAATATCTTCTGCTTCTGTTAGGTCCATACCATTTCTGTCCTTTATTGAGCCCATCTTTGCACGGAATATTCCTTTGGTATCTCTAATTTTCTTGAAGAGATCGCTAGTCTTTCCCATTCTATTGTTTTCCTCTATTTCTTTGCATTGATCGCTGAGGAAGGCTTTCTTATCTCTCCTTGCTATTCTTTGGAACTCTGCATTCAAATGGGTATATCTTTTCTTTTCTCCTTTGTCTTTTGCTTCTCTTCTTTTCTCAGCTCTTTGTAAGGCCTCCTCAGAAAACCATTTTGCCTTTTTGCATTTCTTTTTCTTGAGGATGGTCTTGATCTCTGCCTCATAGTTTTTCCAGCACTCTGTTTATCAGTTCTAATCCCTTGAATATATTTGTCACTTCCACTGCATAATCCTAAGGAGTGTGATTTAGGTCATACTTGAATGGTCTAGTGGTTTTCCCTACTTTCTTCAATGTAAGTCTGAATTTGGCAATAAGAAGTTCATGATCTGAGCCACAGTCAACTACTGGTCTTGTTTTTGCTGACTGTATAGAGCTTCTCCACCTTTGGCTGCAAAGCATATAATCAACCTGATATTGGTATTGACCATCTGGTGATGTCCATGTATAGAGTCTTCTCTTGTGTTGTTGGAAGAGGGTGTTTGCTATGACCAGTGCGTTCTCTTGGCAAAACTCTATTCACCTTTGCCCTGCCAAATTTGCCTGTTACTCCAAGTACTTCTTGACTTCCTACTTTTGCATTCCAGTCCCGTATAATGAAAAGGACATTTTTTGGGGGTATTATTCTAGAATGTCTTGTAGGTCTTCATAGAATTGTTCAACTTCATCTTCTTCAGCATTACTGGTCGGGGCATGGCTTGTATTACTGTGATATTGAATGGTTTGCCTTGGAAACGAACAGAGATCCTTCTGTCGTTTTTGAGATTGCATCCAAGTACTGCACTTTGGACTCTTTTGTTGACTATGATGGCTACTCCATTTCTTCTAAGGGATTCTTGCCCACAGTAGTAGATATAATGGTCATCTGAGTTAAATTCACCCATTCCAGTCCATTTTAGTTCGCTGCTTCCTAAAATGTCAATGTTCACTCTTGCCATCTCCTGTTTGACCGCTTTCAATTTGCCTTGATTCATGAACCTAACATTCCAGGTTCCTATGCAATATCACTCTTTACAACATCGGATTTTACTTTCATCACCAGTTACATCCACCACTGGGTGCTGTTTTTTCTTTGGCTCCATCTCTTCATTCTTTCTGGAGTTATTTCCCCACTGATCTCCAATAGCATACTGGGTACCTACTGACTTGGGGAGTTCATCTTTCAATGTCCTGTCTTTTTGCCTTTTCATACTATTCATGGGGTTCTCAAGGCAAGAATACTGAAGTAGTTTGCCATTCCCTTCTCCAGTGGACCATGTTTTGTCAGAACTGTCCAAGATGACCCACCCATGTTGGGTGGCCCTACAGGACAAGGCTCATGGTTTCAATGGGTTAGACAAGGCTGTGGTCCTTGTCATCAGATTGGTTAGTTTTCCGTGATTGAGGTTTTCATTCTGTCTGCCCTCTGGTGGAGAAGGATAAGAGGCTTATGGAAGCTTCCTGATGGTAGAGACTGACTCAGGGAGAAACTGGGTCTTGTTCTAATGGACAGGGCCTTACTCAGTAAATCTTTAATCCAATTTTCTCTTGATGGGTGGGGATGTGTTCCCTCCCTCTTATATGACCTGAGGCCAAACTATGGTGGAGATAATGATGAGAATGGCGACCTCCTTCTAAAGGTCCCATGCATTCACTGCTGCACTCAGTACCCCCAACCCTGTAGCAGGCCACTGCCGACCCACGCCTCTGCCGGAGACTCCTGGACACTCACGAGCAAGTCTGGGCCAGTCTTTATGGCATCACTGCTCCTTTCTCCTGGGTCCTGTTGCACACCCTCCAAGGATCTGTTTCCCAGTCCTTTGTAAGTTCTGGCAGGTCTATGATGGGGTTAATGGTGGTCTCCTTCAAGAAGGCTTATGCCATACCCAGATACCCAGAGCCCCTGTGCCTACAGTAGTCCACTGCTGAACTGTTTCTCTGCAGGAGACACTCAATCACAGTTCTTTTGATAATATTGTACAAAGTAACTGTTAATACCTTATGACAAAAATAATTTGGGGACACTGAATTAATTTGCTAGAGATCTGCTGCTGCTGCTGCTGCTGCTGCTAAGTCGCTTCAGTCGTGTCCGACTCTGTGCAACCCCATAGACGGCAGCCCACCAGGCTCCGCCGTCCCTAGGATTCTCCAGGCAAGAATACTGGAGTGGGTTGCCATTTCCTTCTCCAGTGCATGAAAGGGAAAAGTTAAAGTGAAGTCGCTCAGTCGTGTCCGATTCTTAGCAACCCCATGGACTGTAGCCTACCAGGCTCCTCCGTCCATGGGATTTTCCAGGCAAGAGTACTGGAGTGGGGTGCCATTGCCTTCTCCGAGAGATCCGATGAAATACTCATAAATAACTTTTAATTTTAAAAATTAAAAATAGTCCACGGAAATTCTGTGGCCTTCCCCAGTGGCTCAGCAGTAAAGAATATTCTTGCAATGCAGGAGCCACAGGAGATGTGGGTTCAGTCCCTAGTCTGGAAGATCTCCTGGAGGAGGGCATGACAACTCACTTCAGTATTCTTGCCTGGAGAATCCCATGGACAGAGGAGCCTGGTGGGCTACAGTCCATAGGGTCGCAAAGAGTTGGACACCACTGAAGTGACTGAGCATGCACACGCTGAAATGATGTGCCTAAATAATGTTTATATTAGCTCTGTCTATAAGGGCAAACATTGGAAACAATGTAAATAGTCATCAGAAGAGGATCCATTAATTCAATTTTGATCCATCCACACACTGGGATATTACGCAGCCTTTAAAAAGAATAAGGGCATTTTCTATGTGTGCTACCAAAGTGAACAACTAATAGGGCAGATCAGTGTGGCTGACACATGCTACCGCATTTGAATGTTTCCTCTATGCTGAGCTCTGGAAAAATGTACTGAGTAACTGTTAATAGCAGTTGCCTCAGTCTGGGTAGTAAGGAGGATTAGGTGGTAGAGCCAGGAGGGCATGTCTTGATTTCCACTGTTTACTGTCTTGTACCTTTTGGAATTATATATTATGTGTTAAACAAAACAAAATGAGAAAGCATCCTCAATAAAGATGACATCAATACCATCTTACACATGGGACTCAAAAGGTGACATGCATACATTGCAAAACCTCTATTTCTTGTCTATCTTCAACTTCTTCTGTCTCCTTGACTCCCATTCCTCAGTTCTCTTTTGTCTAATTTTGCCCAGTGGGATTGAATTGAAACATGCAAAAAAAAAAAAAAGATAAAAATATTCCCCTAAAACCAGAGAAAATGAAAAGCAGAGCAAGAAAACAGATTTTTAAGAATTAAGAGAAAGCTATACAGAAGTCAATCTGAATATGCCAGGCTTTAGGAAAAGATTTTATAATGAGGAAAAGATTACTGTTTTGTTTCCATTGACACAGGTTTTTTTTCCTCTAAAATTTTGCACTTAATGCTTACACAGAGGCAGGAGTGGAGGCAGTTATGGGGTAGGTGATGCCCACAGAACAGGTATTCTCAAGAATGGTGTGGAAGGAACTGCCAAATAAAGATGATTTCTCTAAAACTAATGACCGTATAAAAGGAGGTTGGGGACATGCTTGCCCAGGAGAGGTTTATGTACTTACTTTTTAGTGGAAAGACAGAACATTTTATGATTGTCTTAGTCCATTCTGGTTGCTACAACAAAAATCTGATAGACTGGGTGGCTTATAAACAACAAATTTATTTCTCAAGGTATTAGAGGTTGGAAGTCTGAAGTTTGGTGTTCGGTGCAGTTCCATTCCCTGGTTCATAGACACTGTCTTGTCACTGTCACTTCCCATGGCAGAAGGGGTTAGGGAGCACTCTCAAATCTCTTTTACAAACAGTGTTAGTCCCATTCATTATGACTCTGGCCTCATGACCTTAAAAGAAAATGAAAATGCTGGTCGCTCAGTCATGTCCTACTCTTCGTGGACTGTAGCCATGGATTGTAGCCCTTCAGGCTCCTCTGTTCATGGGGTTCTCCAGGCAAGAGTATTGGAGTCGACTGCCACTCCCTTCTTTAGGGGATCTTTTTGACCCAGGGATCGAATCTGAGTCTTCTGCATTGCAAGCAGATTCTTTACCATCTGAGCCATGAGGGAAGCCCTCTCATGACCTTATCACCTTCCAAAGGCCTCACTTTTTTTTTTGACCATGCCATGTAGATCTAACACCCCCCAAAAATGTCCTTTTCATTGTAGGGGACTGGAATACAAAAGTAGGAAGTCAAGAAACACCTGGAGTAACAGGCAAATTTGGCCTTGGAGTACAGAGTGAACCAGGGCAAATGCTAATAGAGTTCTGCCAAGAGAACCCACTGGTCATAGCAAATACCCTCTTCCAACATCACAAGAGAAGACTCTATACATGGACGACACCGAAATCAGATTAATTATATGCTTTGAAGCCAAAGATGGAGAAGCTCTATACAGTCAGCAGAAACAAGACCAGGAGCTGACTGTGGCTCAGATCATGAACTCCTTATTGCCAAATTCAGACTTAAATTGAAGAAAGTGGAGAAAACCACTAGACCATTCAGGTATGACCTAAATCAAATCCCATACGATTATACAGTAGAAGTGAGAAATAGATTTAAGGGTCTAGATATGATAGATAGAGTGCCTGATGAACTATGGATGCAGGTTTGTGACATTGTACAGGAGACAGGGATCATACCATCCGCAAGAAAAAGAAATGCAAGAAAGCAAATTGGCTGTCTGAGGAGGCCTTACAAATAGCTGTGAAAAGAAGAGAAATGAAAAGCAAAGGAGAAAAGGAAAGATATACCCATTTAAGTGCAGAGTTCCAAAGAATAGCAAGGAGAGATAAGAAAGCCTTCCTCAGTGGTCAATGCAAAGAAATAGAGGAAGACAATAGAATGGGAAAGACTAGCGATCTCTTCAAGAAAATTAGAGATACCAAAGGAACATTTCATGCAAAGATGGGCTCAATAAAGGACAGAAATGATATAAACCTAAAAGAAGCAGAAGATATTAATAAGGGATGGCAAGAATACACAGAAGAACTATACAAAAAAGATCTTCATGACCCAGATAATCATGATGGTGTGATCACTCACCTAGAGCCAGACATCCTGGAATGTGAAGTCAAGTGGGCCTTAGGAAGCACCACTATGAACAAAGCTAGCAGAGGTGATGGAATTCCAGTTGAGCTATTTCAAATCCTAAAAGAGGATGCTGTGAAAGAGCTGCACTCAATATACCAGCAAATATGGAAAACTCAGCAGTGGCCCCAGGACTGGAAAAGTTCAGTTTTCATTCTAATCCCAAAGAAAGGCAATGCCAAAAACTGCTCAAACTACCACACAATTGCACTCATCTCACATGCTAGTAAAGTAATGCTCAAAGTTCTCCAAGCCAGGCTTCAACAGTACATGAACCATGAACTTCCTGATGTTCAAGCTGAATTTAGAAAAAGCAGAGGAACCAGAGAGCAAAAGGCCAGCATCTGCTGGATCATCAAAAAAGCAAGAGAATTCCAGAAAATCATCTACTTCTGCTTTATTTACTATGCTAAAGCCTTTGACTGTGTGGATCACAGTAAACTGTGGAAAGTTCCGAAAGAGATGGGAATACCAGACCACTTGACCTGTCTCTTGAGAAGTCTGTATGCAGGTTAGGAAACAACAGTTAGAACTGGACATGGAACAACAGACTGGTTCCAAATAGGAAAAGGAGTACGTCAAGGCTGTATATTGTCACCCTGTTTATTTAACTTACATGCAGAGTACATCATGAGAAATGCTGTACTGGATGAAGCATAAGCTGGAATCAAGATTGCCGAGAGAAATATCAATAACCTCAGATATGCGGATGACACCACCCTTATGGCAGAAATTGAAGAAGAACTAAAGAGCCTCTTGATGAAAGTGAAAGAGGAGAGTGAAAAAGCTGGCTTAAAACTCAACATTCAGAAAACTAAGATCATGGCATCTGGTCCCATCACTTCATGGCAAATAAATGGTAAGCAGTGGAAACAGTGGCAGACTTTATTTTTGGGGGCTCCAAAATCACTGCTGATGGTGATTGCAGCCATGAAATTAAACAATGCTTACTCCTTGGAAGAGAAGTTATGACCACCCTAGCCAGAGTATTAAAAAGCAGAGACATTGCTTTGCCAACAAAGGTCTGTCTAGTCAAAGGTATGGTTTTTCCAGTAGTCATGTGTGGATGTGAGAGTTGGACTATAAAGAAAGTTGAGTGCCGAAGAATTGATGCTTTTGAACTGTGGTGTTGGAGAAGACTCTTGAGAGTCCCTTGGACTGCAAGGCGATCCAACCAGTCCATCAAAAGCAGATAAATCCTGAATATTCATTGGAAGGACTGATGGTGAAGCCTAAACTCCAGTACTTTGGCCACCTGATGCGAAGAACTGACTCATTTGAAAAGACCCTGATGCTGGGAAAGATTGAAGGTGGGAGGAGAAGGGGATGACAAAGGGTGAGATGGTTGAATGGCATCACTGACTCAATGGACATGAGTTTGGGTAAACTCCGGGAGCTGGTGATGGACAGGGAAGCCTGGTGTGCTGCAGTCCATGGGGTCGTAAAGAGTCAGACACGACTGAGTGACTGAACTGAACTGATGTATCATATGAGATCTAAGTTCTCCAACCAGGGATTAAACCTGCATCCTCTGTGTTGGAAATGCAGATTCTTAACCATTGGACCACCAGGAAAGTCCCAGGCCTACTTCTTGATACCACCACACTGAGGGATGTAAACCTTCAAATCATAGCCATGACCTTGCAGGGCTACCCTGGTGGCTCAGCTGGTAAAGAATCCACCTGCAATGTAGGAGACCTGGATTCAATCCCTGGGTTGGGAATATCCCCTGGAGAAAGAAATGGCTACCTACTCCAGTATTCTGGCCTGGAGAATTCCATGGACTGTATAATCCATGGGGTTACAAAGAATCGGACATAACTAAGCGACTTTCCCTTTCACTTTCAACGACCTTGGAGTGAAAAGCTAGAAAAGGAATAACCACATCCATCAGGGCTTTTTATGTTGACTATGCCTTTTTTCTTGGTGGTCTGACATTTTCTAGTATGAAAATAACCATGTTTTAAAGGTAATCTTCAAGCTAGAAGAAATAAAGTAGACTAAACAGTGGCAGGCTTTCACTTTGAATAACGATGTTGATAATGATATTTATGATGGTAGTGATGCTGATGTTGATACTTGTGACAGTGATGCCTGAGGATGGGTGATAATTAGGATGGTGATAATTAGTGATAACAGGTAATGATGATGGCAGTGGTGATAATGGTGCTTGTGATGGTGATGAGGTGATGATGATGGTGATGGTTGGTGATGGTGATGGTGGTGAGGATATCTCCCATTTATTTTTTAACATACATCAATAATTTCGGTTACTCAATTTCATGGTTGCAGTCACCATTCATAATGATTTTGGAGCCCAAGAAAATAAAATCTGTCACTGCTTCCACATTTTGCCCTTCTATTTGCCATGAAGTGATGGGATAAGATGCCATGATCTTAGTTTTTGAATGCTGAGCTTTAAGCCAGCTTTTCCACTCTCCTCTTTCACCCTCATCAAGAGGCCCTTTAGTTCCTCTTCGCTTTCTGCCATTGCAGTGATATCATCTGCACAAAATTTAGCTGAAAAAAACTGCCATAAGGCTCTCTAAAGTAGTAATTCAATGGACTGGGACTGGGAACTGCCCACAACCCACAACATATCTCACCCTTGCCCATAGGGCTTAGAACATCTGGGTATACCTAAGTTACACCTGCAAAAATCACCAAATCAATACATGATGGCTTAGAAAAGACTGATAACCAGTTGTTTATCGTCAAGTTCACGTGAAAGGAACCTCCCCCCACCCTATGTCTCTGGTCAATATATTGATGCCACACGGTTCCATTTATTCTTGTATGACACAGGGCCTTTTGACTCTAATCACAGTGTCAGGAACCCAACTCTTAGGTTCTTGGGCAGATGGCACAATACATTTGGGCAAGTGTTAAAAGCAAAGAGGGGCTTCCCTGGTGGTTCAGATGGTAAAGCGTCTGCCTGCAATGAAGGAGACCCAGGTTCAATCCCTGGGTCAGTAAGATCCCCTGGAGAAGAAAATAACAATCCAGTCCAGTACTTTTGCCTGGAAAATTCTATGGACGGAGGAGCCTGGTAGGCTATAGTGCATGAGGTCGCAAAGAGTCAGACATGACTGAGCGACTTCACTTTCTTTCTAAGAGCAAAGAGCAGCACCCAGAATACTTTTTAAATTTCATTATTGTTTGAAAAGAAGTGGATTTAAGGCATCAACTGATGAGTAGTTTAATAAGACTTTTGCTTTTGTTCACCATCTAGAAAGCAGAGAAATCCAGTCAATCTTGTAGGTAGTCTCCATCAACAATCCACTTCAAGATGTTCCTTTCACTCTTTATCATCCTTTTGGACATTTTCTTGGAAATCATGGTGCATAGTGATACTCACTCAGGTGCTTTGCCTGTTCTTACACCCATCTAAACAACTCTGTAGGAAAAGGCAATAGATTTTGTATTGTAAATAAGAGACTCCAGCTGTCATTTTCATGGTAGATCTCAGAGTACATTGAATCGTTTTACAACACAACCCGCTATCATCAGTTCTTCTTTGGCAACAGCTTATGTGGACCATGACTTGCTTTTTGCCTTTTCATATAGTCCCTTGGATCTCAAAGAGATCAAACCAGTCAATCCTAAAGGAAATCAGTCCTGAATATTCATTGGAAGGACTGACGCTGAAGCTGAAGCTGAAGCTCCAATAGTTTGGCCACTTGAAGTGAAGAACCGACTCATTGGAAAAGACTCTGATGCTGGGAAAGATTGAAGGCAGCAGGAGGAGGGGAAAACGGAGGACGAGATGGTTGGATGGCATCACTGACTCGATGGACATGAGTTTGAGCAAGCTCCAGGAGTTGGTGATGGACAGAGAAACCTGGCATGCTGCAGTCCATGTGGTTGCAAAGAGTCAGACACAACTGAGCAACTGAACTAAACTGAGATGACTTGTTCAGCTGCACATCATTCAAGGAGATTGGACTTGGTATTGGTTTCTGTTGTTGCATAATCAGTTACTACCAATGTAATGGTTAAAACATTTATCATTTATTATTTCTCAGTTCCCAGATCATAAACCTAGACACAGTGACTGGGTATAATCTCACAGGCTAAAATCAAGGTATCTACCAGGTTGCATTCTTAAGTGGAGCTTGGTGCCCTCCTCCAAGTTCACATCCAGTTCCTTGCAGTTGTAGGGCTGAGTTCCCAGTTTCACTGCTATCAACTGGGAGCTGCTCTCAGCTCCTGCAGGCTGCTCACAATCCTTGCCATATGGCCCCTCCTGTCTCCAAAGCCAGAAATGAAGACTCACTCTTATGTGAAATCCCAGCTACACTTCACCAGGAAGAGTCTAATCGCTTTTAAGGGCCACCTGATTAGGTCAGGCACACAGAGGATAGTTTGCCTTTCTTAATGCCAACTGTGCCATCCATCCATCCATATAGCATAGCCCGATCATGGGGGTGATTGTCTCATCATAGTCACAAGTTCCAGGGATGATATAGGACATGGCACTAGAGGACTAGGTCAGCTTAGAATTCTGAATTTTATGTGTTACTGAGATACATGTGTTCTTCTGAGACCTGCAGGAGTAAGGTGAAATCTCTATGAGTAAAGAATCATCCTAATGATGAGGTCATTCACCCAGATAAAGACTGGACTCTTTAGATAGGAAACAGGAATTGGGAGATTGGGACTAATATAGATGGAAGGGACAAAGTAGCCTCCTTTTCTTGGTTTTTACTTTGAGAAACTTGAATGTCTAGGATTTCACTCCTGGGTAGTGTTGGTTGTAGATGGTCTCTGTCATTGGGCAGAACCTGGGCTCTGGGCAGAAGGGGACTCCTGAGGGGCATTACAGGCTAAAGATGAGTGATCTCCATTTTATAAGCCAGAAATTGATAAGATACTGCCTGCATGTTTTCTCTTTTGCTCTGTCCTTGCTTCAAGAAATCTTTTTGAACATTATAGCTGTGCAACCATTTACAGAGGAGCACACATGACTTAAGGGCAGAACAGTCAGTCCTTGAAGCTAACAGGCAATAACAGATGTTTTCAGCCAGAATTGGCTTGTGCAGGCCCAGATTTCTTTTCTGACCAGCACAATCTCTGCCCACATCTGACAAAGGAATTCTGGGTTCTGTGCTATTAAAGAAACTGGACAGAGTCATGCAGATTAATATGCATTTGTGACTAAGGTGAAGCCATTGATGGATTACGCAGAGGAGCTGAGATGCACTACAGTTCATGACCTGCCTTTCACTCCCTTGCCCTCCACACACCATCAGAGTTAGTTCAAGTCGTCAGATTTGGCATTTATTCAGTGGCTTTAAAGTGACCAGCTGTATTAATCATAATTTTCTTATTTCTGTCTTTCTGATGCTTTGGCATCAAGAGGCCTGACTAACACTGGTGGGACTGCCCTTTTGAGACAGTAAAGGATAAACCAGTGAGAATGCCTTTCAAAGACAATTCAACCAATTCAGAGCCCATATCTAGTCCCACCCCCGCCCTCACCTTCACCTTTACTAGATTCTCACACTCCAGGCCACTATTTCCCTTCCCCGATCACATCAGAGCCAGGTTATGGACAACTAGAGATACTCCCTACACCCCTGTATCCACTGAAATAACTCAAACAAGCCAATCCTAAACCTGCTTGTACTGCCTCGCCCATTCCTTCCTGCAGAAACCGCAGTGAAGGCCCTCGTCCACCTTTTCCTCCTGCTTCCCCTGCCTGCAGCCTGACCCTAGTGCTTTCCCACATGGCCCTGGGTAGTGTGACATGCCCTCTCCTGTTGGGAACTGAGGGTAACTATACATCCATTGATATTCATTATCTGATCTGTTGACCTCACCATTCCTGAAAGACAACCAAACCCACATTTTAAAACACCAGCTCCCAGATGTGCTGAAGTTTCCTGGACCAAGATAATGTAAGGACTTCCTTTTGGTGGTACCCTTGCAATTTTTCCCCAACAAAAGTGCATATAATGTGTAACTTCAATCCATCTCAAAGTAGGGAGCTAGGGACATTTTCTAACATCAAACTCTCCTCTGGTAAATGTTGTTCCATATGCTCTGAAATCTGCCTTTGAACAGAGTTGAGGACACTAGCACTAATACCAGGAGATGATCCAGGTGCCTTCTTGGGTCAAATTCTTCTCCCGTTTAAAATTTCTGTTGTCTTCCCATTAACCTCATCAGAAGCTCCAACTTCTGTCAGTTAAACAGAACACTTTTCATTCTAGTACGTAATCTAACAGAGCCACTTAGAACATTTTTAATCATTACTTGATTTTTTTATGAAAGTGATAAAAGTGATCGCAAGTAAAATATTTATTTTATATATATTTGTACAAATCATAAAATTCATTTCTAACATAAAAATTCAATAGCATCAGTAGCATGTTAAGATAAGGTTTGACTTTTTCCCAGTTAATATGACCCAAGTCCTCAGATGACTATAAATTAATTATAAGGAAAAACATTGTTTGTTGATGAATACGTTACTAAATGATGTACTATATTTGATTTGGTTTGGGTAAAAATACATCTTATATTGCAGATTAAACTGAACTAACTTGTCACAGATTCACAATTGACATAAAAGTCTCTTAATGGCCTTATATTTGGAACTCTTGAATTTTGAAATTAAAATTATGATGGTGTTGATTTTTAAAATAATTTTTCTGTTTGGCTTCTAAGATATGAGAAAAGAAAAGGTCTCAGATCACTGTCTACAACTACTATATAAATGAAACGCTATGAGTGTCAGGAATCTTTAATAGTAGTGAGTGTAAAGCTAAATTGGTTATAAACGCCAATGTCTTCTTTCCACGATGTATTCTGAAGGAATTTTTTTTTTGTCAGACCGAAAAAAACTGAAATGGTGATGGTCATCTGGAGGTGATTTTTGAGAATTATGTTCATATTTATGCTCCTCACTAGTCTGTTATGTTTTGATACCTTTGTTCCTTATAACTCCTCCTCAAACCAACAATCCATAGACTTTGCACGACTAAAGCCAAACAACTGTCAAACCAGGTGACAGTTTTCAGCACAGTCATTGGCCTCCACTAATTATCAGTCACGCTCACCACCCTCCTTTTAAGAAGAATTAAAGCAATAGCAATAATTTGTTGATTATTTTTAATAAAACTTTAAATGTATCCTATAACGTCTTTAATGACTTAATCTCCAGGAACACCTTCCTGATTCCCTGGAGGAGCCTGTGATCCAACTGTTAGAAAAGGGCTAAAGTTTGAGCTAAGTTACTTAATAAAGCATATGAAATCCTCATGCTCTGGCCCTCTCAAGCTCTCTCCTAGTCACACGCACATTTGCTCCCCAAACAGGCTGCTTACAGTCCCCAGAATACATCTTAATGTTTGATACCCCTCAGACCTGTGCAAATATGGGTCCACCACATTTCACCTGAGTCCTACACCACGGTCACCTTCCTTGCCCAGTTGAGTGCATGTCTGCCAGTGTCTTATTTATTTTTGTAACTATATGGGTAAGCCCAGTTAGCACACTGCAGAAAGCAAATACCCACTAAATTTTGGTTGAGTGAATGAATGAATAAACAAGTGAATGAGTTGAAGGCAAAAAAAAACAACAACTGCTGAAGTAGGATGCCTGCTCAATGCATCCAAGCCACTTTTTGGGAAATGGTTAAAGAGATAGTTTAAGTGGCTGTTTATGCCTGGTGACATTATTAGCCATATCAGGTTAGACCAAAGTGATGTGTTGCTGTATGGAACCAGGCATCAAATCTTTACACCAAGAGTCTGAATTAAAAGGTCCAGAAGTTGTAGTCAGGGTGATGTTGGACATTGGATCTACATAGTCTCATAAAAGTGGGTCCATAGCCATTACCATTGGAACCCACTGCTAGAGGCAAGCCACGATCATTGAGAAAAGAGCCCAAGAGATGCCAAGGAAGCGCTATCCCAGAGATGCAAAAGGAGGTGGCTCAGAAGGGAGGCCAATATTAGAGATTCTAGGGCTCCTGAGACTGAGTCAGTGCTCTGCCTCTTGATCCAGAAAATCTGTGAAAATAGAGCTCCACACCAAGTCTAAGATCTCTATGTAGCATAAGAAAATTCCAGAAAATCTGAAAGGAAAGGAAGCAACTTTCAATGCTTTTGATTACTATCTTCTCAACAGACAAGCCCTGTTATAGAGCAGCCAACATCTCCAGAGAAAAGACTGATTACAACCACTGGTCACATGTTTTTTTAATAAATACCTTGTGGTCCATTTCTAGTCTAGACAAATTCTGCCTTGATACAAATTTACATGACTCAGCAACTGAGCACACATTCACGCATATTATAAAACAGCCTAAAGAGGTTAACAAATGTGAATATTAGCTACACATAAAAGTATATGGAAAACAATAATATCTGCAAATAGAGCAAAATTTTAAATTTATTCTATCATTACAATAAGTTAAGTCCACATAGATACATAAAAATCCAGAGATCATAAAGAAATTTAAATTGTTGCTGTAAGATGGATTGTAAAGTAAATGGAATTATTAATTATTTTGTGGTTGATGTGTAAAGTTGTTTGATAATAATTCAAACTGAAAACTTTTCAAAGAAAAAGCTCTATCTATCATTAGAGGGACCATTGTGAGTCCTCCAGCTGGAACACATCCCTTCAAAGCACACATGCCTGAGTCAGATGCAAAGCATCACATACTGTATGATTCCATTTCCATGAAATACTCAAACTAGGTAAATCCATAGAGACAGAATGCAGACTGGTGGTTGCCAGGCGCTGGAAGAAGGTGGAAAGAGGAGAAAGTACTTAATGGGACCTGGGTTCTATTTTGGAGTGATGGAATATGTTGGAGCTAGATATAGGTGGTGCTTACTAAATGTACTAAATGAACAACAGTTCATCTAACTTTAAAATGGTTAATGTTATGTTAATGTCACCTCAATACAATAAAAAAATTTTAAATGATGCTGCCTTGGCCCCACCCTAAAAGACCTGACCCAGTTTGTCTAGATCAGGCAAGGCTCTATATTTATAGTTTCTTGAGTAAGTCTTATTCTCCATCAGGAATAAAAACCTGTCATTAGAGATCTCCCTCACACTGCCTGCCTAATTTGCAATGCAAACAGAATAACTATAAAATCTGTATAAAGTGCATAAACTCTTCATTAAATGTTGTGACAGGACTGGAGCTTGTAAATGCAAAATTGAAATCATCGAAACCTGACTGGTGGTGGGCAGAAGGAAGTGTACCCCCACCCATGACAGTCATCAGATGTACCACCTTGCTGACAACTCAGAAGCATTAGGGCATGTCTGAGGATGCAGGACTATGCTATCAGTGGTACCATGCTCGAGCATCCCACAAGACCAAGAGTTGTTGCCACTGCTTTTGTTCTCTCCAATCATCTTGGTGTATGAGTCTTAGAAGTCTGTTAACTGTGACCAAACTTTAAAATATGGACCAACACCATCTTTTAAAAGAAGAACAGTGGGGTGGGTAGCCATCCCTTTTCCAGGGGATCTTTCTGACCTAGGGATCAAACCCAGGTCTCCTACATTGCAGGCAGATTCTTCACTGTCTGAGCTACCAGAGAAGCTCCAACACCAACATTTAAATAGGGTGTTGCTTCTAATCACTGTCTAGAGATGAGATACAACATTTTTCCGACAATAGGGAGAACAGATTGACTATCTGCTGACCTCGAAATTGTTTCAAGCTGGATCTGATTTCTACCAGCAGAAAAAGTTTTATGAAGGGGCAGATCATTTAGGAGCTGAGTTGTTTTCACTACATCAGAAGCCATTGGAAGGCAGTCAGTTGGTGAAATGGTAGAAAGGCAAGAGGCTTCAAAACGTGTTAAAACACAGCACTCCCTGACATAGAGAATAGGTAAAAAGGTAACCCCCAAATGGAATCAAGGGAGAGCGTTGCACAGGGTACTCACTGTAGGCTCCTTTGTCCTCTGCACAGGTTATTCAGTTGCCCAGAGAAAACTCTAAGATTTGCAAAGGTGTTTTGAGGCAAAATGCAATAGTTTGCTTGGTGATATCAAGTTAAAGAAAACCTCTGGTCTTGGGATTCTTTACTTGGATATTAGGGCTAATTATTTTAGGGTTGTCAGTTCTCCAAAATGTCCCTTTTGGGGAAATACATCTTTGCCAGAACTTAACTAAGTGTATGCACATTAAGATGAGGCTTTTTACCTTCTGTTCTTGGAAATATGTAAAATGACGAGGATAAAGTGGGTCTGGTAATACTCCACTTTTCCTTTCAGCAGTTTAATCACACGGGAGGTCTCGCATTTCATCAGGGTGTGAAATGCCTTATATTTCTCCTGGTTTCTTTTTTCTTCTTTCACAATGAATGCAAGTCCAAGAACGTGAATAAGGCCTCTCCCCACCACACACATGCCCTCCTCCCACCCCCTGCCAGCTACCCCTGCTCTGACCTCCCAGCCTCCCAAGGACACTGTGTTCCTCCTTTGCAAGTCCGCTGTCAGCTCCGCGCTTCCCTGACCACCGCGGGGGCGCCAGTCTCCTCTCGGGAAGGCGACCACCGAGAAAATCCTCTCTTCCACCACCTTCACCTCTGCAGCCTCTTATCACCTCCACCTATGCCATCACCACCACCACCTCCACCTCCCGTGGGGTGGAGGTGGACCGGCTCTCAAGGCCACTGTGAGGCACAGCACAGAGACCCCGATTTCTATGCACCCTGGAAAGGGTGATTAATTTAAAGTGAGTGGAGTCTGTTTCTTTAAGACAAGCTCATAAATCGTGAAAGATCACCACTTCTTTTCAAAAGCCTCTCCACGGTCTGAGTTTCCCTTCTGGGTCAGTAAAGTCATTGAAGCTTTAATGGCATGCCATGGCAGATTACACGATACAGCTGTCCCAGCACCGTGAAAATTAAGTTATGCCCCGTGTCAGCAAGGGGGTTTTCCCCTTTCTTTTCTCTCCCCTCCCCCACCCCTTTCTCCTTTTTTCTCCATTCCTTCCCACCCCTGTCCCTCTCCCTACCCTTCTCTCTCTCTCTCCTCTCTCTCCCTCTCTCTCTCTCTCATTTTCTCTCTGCCTCTCCTCCTCCCTCCTCCCTGCCTCTCCTCCTCTTTCCTCTTTGCTCTTACAGGGTCCTCCTGAGAAGTGCACATCCCATACCCGGGAGAGACCCAAGTTGGCCTGCTATTGAGCCCCAGTAAATGGAGATGATGGGCCTTTCAGAGAAGAGCTACCGAAATGGTGCCCTTTGTTCTCCACCCCACCCCTGCTTTTTTATTTTTTTTGCTTCTGTCCCCTTCCTCTTTATCCTCTTCCTCCTCCTCTTCTCTCTCCTGCCTACCCTCTGAGTTGAACTCCCCAGTTTGCAGCAGCAGCCCGGAGCACAAGCAGTGCCCCTCTCTAAAAGGTACTAACTCACACTTTCTCTGGACAGCCCATGTGCTTGCGGATGACCCTCCCAGGTCAAGAGCAGTGGTCAAACCTTAGTTTCCTTCCAGAGTTAACCGCTACCCTGGCTGTGGCTGCTGCTCTTTTCTCTTCCCGGGAGAGGGGATGTAAAGAGAATTGGAGCAAACTCGGAGCATCACCTCTCCACTCACACTCCCTGACGTGTAAACACAGCACAAGGCACATACCAGGTACCTACAGGACCTCTCAATAGCACTCATGGCTTCTCAGCAGTAGTATATATCCTTATCCAGAGGCACAAAATTACATCCTAACTTCATTTCAGTATAGGCTCCTCTACTTAAAACAATTTTAAATGCTATTGGAATAGAGAAACCCACATTTTTCTGTTTGCATATTCACAGCATCTCCCTGGGAGGTGGGGGAAATGTTTACAATGTGAGAAATTAAATCTATCATGTTTCTCCAGTGAAGTGAAAGGCAGGAAGGAGCGGTCATTATAGGGAGAGTCTGGAGAGCAGTTTCTATGGGTTAAGGGGCACCCTCCTCCATGGGACCCCTGTACCCACACTCCTTAGTCTCTGTACCACATGGGTCACACCTGAGGAAAAG
This sequence comes from Giraffa tippelskirchi, assembly GCF_054371585.1. Taxonomy (NCBI): domain Eukaryota; kingdom Metazoa; phylum Chordata; class Mammalia; order Artiodactyla; family Giraffidae; genus Giraffa; species Giraffa tippelskirchi. The sequence goes on from NC_137275.1 coordinate 196,428,386, forward strand.
TCTTCCTGCTAAAGAGCCATAAATTAAATAAAGCTACCTCATGAAGTTGTAAGAAACTGTTGACATGGAAGCAGTGATCACCCTACAATGAAAAACAAAAGAGTTTAATAGAAACTCAACTGTGATGGTAACATTTAAAGCTGTCACATTTTATATTGTTATTAGTTTTTAATTAGGTGCTTTTGAGAGAACATCTAAAACTAGAAGGAAGTTTTGATCTTCTTAGTCTATGAACCAAGCATAAAACAATTATAATTGGTTAGAAGCCTATATGAAGGTTGCAAAGTGACTCCTTATTTCTTGGAGGACAGTGTGTACACTGGCTTTGGAGAGTTGCCTGAATCTCAGCCTTGTGGGTAGAGACATGGTCACACATGTGTGCAGAGCAGGACCCCTACCCTTTATCTAAGTCTCAAGAAAGTAGGGGCCCGCACAAGCCCTAACCTTCCTTCTCCTTTCCCCAAAGAACTAACTTTTATTCAAAGTACATCATGTGAAATGCCAGACTGGATGAATCACAAACTGGAATCAAGATTGCCAGGCGGAATATCAGCAGTTTCAGATATGCAGATGATACCACTCTAATGGCAGAAAATGAAGAGGAATTAAAGAGCCTCTTGATGAGGGTGAAAGAGGAGAGTGAAAAAGCTGGCTTGAAACTCAGCATTCAAAAAACTAAGATCATGGCATTTTGTCCCATCACCTCACAGCAAATAGAAGGGGAAAATGTGGTAGCAGTGGCAGATTTTATTTTCTTGGGCTCCAAGATCACTGCAGACGGTGACTGCAGCCATGAAATTAAAGGACTCTTGCCCCTTGGAAGGAAAGCTATGACAAACCTTAGACAGTGTATTGAAAACCAGAGACATCACTCTGCCAGCAAAGATTCATATAGTCAAAGCTACAGGTTTTCAAGTAGTCATGTATGGATGTGATAGTTGTACCATAAGGAAAGCTGTTGTTGTTGTTCAGTCACTCAGTCGTGTCTGACTCTTTGAAACCTCATGGACTGAAGCACACCAGGCTTCCCTGTCCTTCATTATCTCCCTGATTTTGCTCAAACTCATGTCCATTGAGTCAGTGATGTCATCCAACCATATCAACTTCTGTCGTCCCCTTCTCCTCCTGCCTTCAATCTTTCCCAGCATCAGGGTCTTTTCCAATGAGTCGACTTCTTGCATCTTGTGGCCAAAGTACTGGAGCTTCAGCTTCAGCATCAGTCCTTCCAATGAATATTCAGGACTGATTTCCTTTAGGATAGACTGATTTGATCTCCTTGTAGTCCAAGGAACTCACAAGAGTCTTCTCCAGCACCACGATTCAAAAGCATCAGTTCTTCAGTGCTGAGCCTTCTTTATGGTCCAACTATCACATCCATATATGACTTCTGGAAAAACCATAGCTTTGACTAGACAGACATTTGTCGGCAAAGTACTGCCTCTGCTTTTTAATATGCTGGCTAGGTTGGTCATAACTTTTCTTCCAAGGAGCAAGTGTCTTTTAATTTCATGGTGGCAGTCATTACCTGCAGTGATTTTAGAACCCAAGAAAATAAAGTTTGTCACTGTTTCCATTGTCTCCCCATCTATTTGCCTTGAAGTGATGAGACCACATGCCATGATCTTCGTTTTTTGAATGTTGTTTTAAGCCAACTTTTTCACTCTCCTCTTTCACTTTCATCAAGAGGCTCTCTAATTCCTCTTTACTTTCTGCCATTTTGGTGGTGTCATCTGCATATCTATGGTTGATATTTCTCTCAGCAATCCTGATTTCAGCTTGAGCTTCATCCAGCCCAGCATCTCACATGATATACTCTACATATAAGTTAAATAAGTAGGGCGACAATACACACTTTGAGTGTTTGAGGATCTCCTGAGAAGACATGAGTCAGCAGTGGCCTGCCACGGGGACAGGGGCTCTGGCAGCAGCAGTCCTGGGAGGCTCAGCATGTGGCATAAGTTCTCTTGAAGGAGGTCACCATTAGCCCCACTATAGAGCCGCAGGGCGGGTGACTCACAAACTGGAGAACAAGTATACAAAAGAAGTTCTCCACTGCTATGAAAGTTCTAGGCCCCACAACAGACTTCCCAACCTGGGGATGTGGCACAGGGACTGAGTATCCCCAGGGAACGACTTTGAAGGTCAGCAGGATTTGATTACAGAACTTACTCAGGACTGGGAAAATGAGACTCTCGGTGGGCACAAACAAAACATTGTATGAGCCCCAGGACCCAGGAGAAAGGAGCAGTGACCCCAGAAAACACTGAGCCAGACTTGCCTGTGTATGTTTGGGAGTCTCTGGTGGAGGCATGGGTTGATAGTAGCCTGCCGTGGGGTCAGGGGCACTGACTACAAAGAAGGCTGAGCACTGAAGAACTGATGCTTTCAAATTGTGGTTCCAGAGAAGACTCTTGAGAGTCCCTTGGACTGCAAGAAGATCAAACAAGTCAATCCTAAAGGAATACCACCCTGAATACTCTTTGGAAGTACTGATGCTGAAGCTCCAATACTTTGGCCACCTGGTGTAAAGAACTGACTCATTGGAAAAGACTCTGATGTTGGGAAAGATTGAAGGCAAAAGGAGAAGAGGGTGGCAGAGAATAAGATGGTTAGATAGCATCACTAACTCAATGGACATGAATCTGAGCAAACTCTGGGAGATAGTGAGGGACAGGGGAGACTGGCATGCTGTATTCCATGGGGTCCCAAAGAGTTGGACATGACTTAGTGACTGAACAATAGCAACTACGATCCTCAGGCTACTGCAATGCAGGTATGAAGGCTTCCAAAGAGGGAATCGAACTAAAGAATGGTATGAGTTACCCAGAAGCACAGGCAGAGAAGGAGAGCTTCTCAGACAGCCGCCATGGTGGTGCTCATGTTTGAATGAATGTGGTCTCCCAGGATTTCACTGAAGTCTACTAATTGCATAGCAGTATCTCAAATATGATGCTACCTTAAAAAGTTCCAACTCACCTGCGTTAGTGTGGATTCCCCCAACAGAAGACCCTGAAGGACATGGGTGCAAGCAGATAATTTGGGGTGTGATCCTCAGAAGGAGGGCCAACATAAGGATGAGTTGTCAAGGTCACCACTGTGGGCAATATAGATCAATTCCACCTAGACTTCCTGAGAAGTGTCCCAGGTACTTCTGCTTGAAGACAGGGGCATTGATCCATGGGGTCCATCTTTTCCACTGGTCAAGGGTGTCTCTCACGCATTAGTCTCTCTGCTCTTCCGAGCTGGGCATTCACCAAGAAGGGTATCATGGACCAAGGGGAGCCCAGAGCAACCATCCAGATGTGCAGAGTGTGCTGGAGAAGGGGCATCAAGTATGGTGCACCCACTGGGAGTCACCCTCCCTGTAAACACATCTTTTCTAAGAACTCCCAAGCAGAGGCACTGTCTATACTTTAGAAAGGAGGCTCGGTAAAGGAACCTTTTGCCCATGGTGTCTGCCTAGTAAGGAATACATGTAGAGTTTTAGCTCAGGAAAGGTTTTTTCCCACAACCCCTACATAGTGTAACTCAGTCCTCCATTTTCTAATCTTCTTCACTTTTTACCTTTCTTTCTATCCCATTTCTAGTTACCCTTGAGGACTAGGGAACCAAATGCCCCTTTGCAATGATTCGAAAAGGTTCTCAACTATTAGTTGGGTTCCTCTGAGAAGCAGAACCTGAGATGTGGTTTAAGAGCATATAGTTTTTGTTTTTGACTTTTTGAGATGTAAGGAGAGGCAACAGGCATGGGGAGGTGACAAAGGAAAGGGAAGGAACCCACAAAAGTTTGCATTTGTAAGCCAGCTAATATCAAAAATAACTGATTCATAACCTCATCAGAAGGCTCTAGAAATGGTATAAAACACCTACTGCAAAATGACCCCAACTAAGGGAAGAAAGGATAGTGTTACTCATGACCCACATTTCTGTGCCATGTTTAAAGGGCATCAAGCTCAGTGGGTTCCAGCAGCTCCCCAGCAAGGTGCTGCCCTGGGTGTCAGGCTGAAGTACTTTGACATGGACGAGGCTGAGGAGACACTTTCTGGACTTGTCAAGTTGGCTGCAGCCTCCCATGCACCTTGACCTTCCAAGAGACAGAATTTTGGGGACTGAAGCTCACTGGGATAAAATTCCTCAGGGTTCTTCTCCTAATGAAAACCGAAGCTGTCAAGTGCTCAGTGATACTCTTGATCACCCCTTTTTCTTCCCCACTTATTTGCTTTAACTCTTCACTCTCCTCCATACTGTTGTGCTTAGCCAGCAAATGACAAGCTTCTACATTTCTAAGGCATGATATTTTTCATATATTGCCTGTTATGTGTAAGCTCCCAACTGCCTGTTCATCCTAAAACACTAAATGTTTTAAATCTAGCATATATTTGCTTAAGCTTGAGATGATATTGGAAGAGATTCGTCTGTAAATGTCACAAATGACAAACTGCCTTCACCACCCGAGGGCTCCTTCTCACAGGTACTGTTTTGATCACATCTCAGGAGTCACAAAACAGGCTCTGGAGGGGCACCTGTGCTTGTTGCATAGATTCTGAGTGACTGCAATGCCGCCCACCTGCAACAACACCCAGACTCCTCATGCCCATAGGTTTTGTTCCCAAGCCTAGATTATGTGGCTTTGTTTGTGTAGCACATAACTTCACAAATTACCTTATGGGTTGTAATTTGAATCAGAGAACATAAAGTACCACCTTTGTTCTCTGGCAAGTGCCAGCAGAAGAAAAGGGAAATGACTTTGCCAAATGACTTTGGCAGCTACCAGAAATTTAACATCTCTTCAAGTTGCCATTAGTAAGCGACTAATATCAAAGGCAAATTATATGATGAACGATATTTCTGTCTTGCTGAGAAAATGAACACGATGTAATTTTAGACAAAGCTTTTTTTAAATTCAGAATTTCACTAGCTATGGTTGAAGAAGCTTGCCATTTTCATTCCTTTATTCTCACCTAAATGTTTTAAGTTATTACAAAAATACCTCTCATAATCTCAGTCATTTAAAATAAAAACTTTGTCACCCCTCTTTGAAAGGCTTAGCATCAGGCTTATTTTCAATAAGCCCTGTTTTCACCTCTATTTGTTGATCCTGGTAGAGAAAGGCAGCGTTTTGTCACTAAAGTACACCCATAGTTACAGCAAGGCTGGCTTACAGAAAACATTCTTTCCCTGATTTTGTTCAAATGCAAGTGCTGATACAATTTGATTAAAGTAGCTGTAAAATATGCTGGGTATGTGGGAGGTAAGAGTATGGAAAGAGTTTGAGAAATCCTAATCCTGCAGCTCTCAAGACTGTGAGAGTTGGACTCCATCTGGTGTAAATGGATTAAAAATCTTCTCTCATTTCAAAGGTTTGATCTCAACAAGGGCTTGATTTGATGAAATCAAAGTGGCAGCTTGGATTTGAAAACTATTTAGAGTGGAACTTCCTAAAGTTTACATGTGAGGGAAGAATTGGCAGAGGTATGAATATGGAGTGACCATGTATTTATATGTGTGTTTCACTGGAGGTCTGTTTGCAGAGAGAAGGAGGGGGAAAAAAAAAGTTGAGAATGAGGATAAGTGTAAGTATCAGGTTATTTGTTTAACAGAAGGATACAGAAAGATGTATTTATAATTCTTAGCTTGGAAGGTGAAAAACTGCGTATGCTTTTAAAGAGCAGAGTCTCCTTCTGTAAAAGCCATTTTTTTCTATTATCTCTCCTTTTTCCTCCTTATTCAAGCCCTGATATATACTCTCAGGATTTATACTTAAGTTACTTTCCTCTTAACTGTGTGCTATCATTAGTGACTAATACCCCAAATAGGCACACGAGAAAACAAAACAAAAAAGTGGTCCAGTGGTAGATGGTAAATGGAGTGTGGGACATGAAGACAGCCTACATATGTGGTCTTTAAAGTCTAAATCCTTAAAAGTTGCAAGCAGTGATTTCTTTAGAAAGGGACTTCTTCCGTTGAGTTGGGGCAGTTATGTCTCACTAATAATGTGCATGCAACTCTGTCTCTCTGGGATGGTGCAGAAGCATTTTGCATAGTCTTCCATCCCCTCACTATACCACGCACAATATTAACAAAAACTCTGGCGATTTCTACTGTTGCCAATAGGCAAATTCTACACCGTATTTACAATGAAAAAGGTATTGGTAAAAAATCTAGTTCAATATTCTGCATAAATTCTGAAATGATAATAGAGGAGAGCAAGATGGCAGTGGTGGGTATGATTCCTGGTGAAACAGAAAGCAGCGACCCAAAGTGGCCTTGCTTCTCAGAGTTAGCAAGTGAATGCAGAAATCCCTGAGCAGGATTCTTATACATAGGCATAAGAAACCACCAAAATGTAAATGAAGTACCTCTGTACATTTTATAAACTGTCTTAGGTTCTCAGTTCATACTCTGTTCTATGTATACCTTGAACAAATAGAGGTTACTGAAAGCATTACTCTACCAGGAAAAAAAAAATGCATTTAAACTCTACAGTCTGCTTTCATCCTTGCTGCATTTCCAAGTCATTCAACTTTCTGCTCTCCCTTTCATGCTTGCTTTCCCCTACAGTTATTTTATCACCAGCATATGGGACAAAAACTATTGTAAAGCAGGTAAATTTAGAATTTCCTGCATAAAGCAAATGACATAAACGCAATCTGTCTTCTACTGGTGCTACAACCAATTTTCACAAATTTAATGGCTTAAAACAACACAAACTTATTATCTTATGGTTCTGTAGGTCAGAAATCTGAAATGAATCTCATGAAGTTAAATAATAAGATTTCATCTAGTTGGGGGAGGAGAGATTCTATTTCCTTCCCTTTTTCAGCTTCTAGAAACTGCAGGCATTCCTTGGCTCACAGCCCCGCCTCCTTCTATCTTCAAAGCCAGCAATTGGATCATTTCAACCTCCTTTTCAGACTCTCCCTCTCCTGCCTCCTCTCTCACTTATAAAGACCATTGTGATTATATTGGACCCTTCTGGATAATCCTGGATAATCTCCCCATCTCAAAATCCTTAACTTGATCACATCTACAAAGTCCCTTTTGCCATTTAAGGTAAATAGTAACAAATTCTGGGGATTAGGATAAGAATATCTTGGATATCTTTTATATATCTATCACAGGTACATAAAGTAAAACACACATCCTGACAAACCACTACTCTAAAAGACAGGTTTTAATATGCTAAATTTATTCTTTGTTACCTGAATTTAATTAGTTCTACTCTCTAACTTGTTTTCAATGGAAGGAAAATAGGAATGTGCTAACTTTCAAGGCTGTTTAATGAGTACCCAAGTGGCTCCAAAGTAATGCTATGGTTTTCAAGAATTTAGAATTTTTTTTTTTAGTTCACAGTGGACTGAAGGTGATATCCTTTGTAGTTATTTCCAATTTTGGTACATAAGAACAAAGTGAACAATCTAGCACTTTTGGAGAACTCTGTTTATGGAAATAATAAAAAAAATGAAAATGTCAGTGTCAAGGAACTGGTTGGTTATTACAGCTATTTGTCTCTGGCTCACCTAATTCCATTTAATTATGAAAGAACAACTTTCAGAAGTTCAGTGGATAGTGGGATTTACGGAATGTTCCTCCATAAAAGTAACAGAAACACTGGCAAAATTTGTCAAAATCAACATTTTCATAACTCTGGAAATTAACCAAAGGCTGCAGGAATCTAAAGAGGGTTTATTCAAGAAAAACTGAAAAATATTATTAAGAACAGCAGAGTTTGTGTTATTTTTAACTTGACTTACTTTCATTCCCTTCTCCCCAGCTCCACAGTAGCCTTAAAAACCAACAGATTCACAACCATGGTGGCAGCTGTGAAGAGGCTGTGAATGAGACATCCATAGTGGACTTTGAAAAGCTCTGACATATTCCCAAGATCTACAAGGCTGTAGGGTTGTGCTCATGACCAAGAAAGACCTGAGGGAGCCCCACACTCTTACTTCTGGCTGATCTTGAAGCTGTACATAAGCAGGAAGTGAAGGCTAAGGCAGAGCTATAAAAATATTGGGACATCATTGGTATACCCCAAGACACACACTTTGAAAAGAATGGAAGATTTATTGGTTAAAAGTCTCTAAGGAGTCTCTAGAGACTCTAACCAATCATTATCCAAAATCTCTAACCAATCATTATCCAATCACTAAGCTAACTGAGCAAAGACTTCAGTGACTGCACACTACAAAGAATGCAAATTTTACAGAACTAGTCTAGGAAATTACTTACTTACTGAAGCGAGTAAGCAGCATCACTAACAACAAAGCAATAAGAAAGTGTGGGTTGGAATGGGGGTAATCTGATTTTTAGAGTTGCCACATTATATTATTTAAAATATTCAGGGACTTCCCTGGTGGTCCAGTGGTTAAGAATCTGCCTGCCAATACAGGGGACACAGGTTAGATCCCTGCTCTGGGAAGGTCCCACATGTCATGGAGCAACTAAGTCTGTGTGCCACAACTACTGAGCTCATGCTCTAGAATTTGCAAACTGCAGCTACCGAGCTTACATTCTGCAACTATTGAAGTCTGTGAGCCTAGAGTCAATTCTTTGTAACAAGAGAAGCCACCACAATGAGAAGCCCATCAACCACAATGAAGAGTAGCCCCTTCTCAGCACAACTAGAGGAAGCCCGTGGACTGCAATGAAAACCCACCACTATCATAAAACAAATTTTAAAAATAAAATAAAATGTTCAGTTTTCAATAAGTTATAAGACATGCAAAGAACGACAAAAGTTTAGTCTATATTGGAGGGTGGGGAGCAGAGAAAACAATCCATAGAATGTACATCTGAGGAGACCCAGATATTTGACTTACTAAAGACTTTAAATAAACTATTATAACTACGTTCAAAGAACTAAAAGAAATCATGTCTAAAGAATTAAAGGAATGTTTGACAACGTCTCACAAAGCAGAAATATCAGCAAAGAGAAATTACATTAAAAAGTACCAAACAGAAATTCTTGTTTTGAAAACTAAATAACAGAAATGAAAAATGTCCTAAAGAGACTCAACAGCAAAGATCAACTGGAAAAAAAAAGATCAGAGGACTTGAAGACAGGTCCATTGAGGTTATCTTGTCTAATGAGTAGAAATAAAAAGAATGAGTAAAATGACAGAGCCTCAGAAACCTGTAGGATATCACTGAGTATACCAATATATGTATAATGGTAGTCCCAGAAGGAGATGAAAGAAAAGGAGAAATAGATGGAATATCTAAAGAAATACAGTCAAACATTTCTCAAACTTGATGCAAAAAATAGTTTTTAAGAAGCTCAAAACCCCAAGAGAAGCACAAAGATATTTGTACCTATACACATCATAATCAAACTGCCAAAAGTAAAAGAGAATCTTAAAAGCAGCAATTCCTTCTATGAGGTCAGTATTAAACTGATACTAAGGTTACACAAAGACATCAGAAGAAAACTATAGGCCAATATCTGTTATGAATATAGATGCCAAAATCCTCAACAACTAGCAAACTGAATTCATAAACATATTTAAAAAGATTATACATTATGACTAAGTAAAATTTATCTCAGGATGCAAGGTTTGTTTGACATCTGAAAAATTAGTTTTATTGATAGAATAAAGAACAAAAGCCACATGATCATCTAAATAGACAAAGGACAAGCATCTGAGAAAAATTCAGCAGGTTTTCATGATAAAACATTGGACACACTAGGAATAGAAGCAAACTTCCTCAACCTGATAAAGGCCATCCATGAAAAATGCAGAATTAGCATCATATTTAATGTATATGTTCTGAATGTTTTCTTCTAAGATCAGGAGCAAGAGAAGAATATCTGTTCTTACCACATGTAGTTAATATTGTATTAGAGGTTCTAGCCAGGAGAATTAGGCCAGAAAAAGAAATAAAGTCCATCTAGATTGGAAAAAAGTAAACCTATTTATATTGATAGAAAGTATAATCTTGAATATATAAAATCCTAAATAATCCACAAAAATAGCATTTCACTGGGGTTGCAAGATAAAATATCAATGTAAAAAAAGTCAATTGTATTTTTCTTCAGTATCAATGAACATTCTGAAAATGAAATATGAAGTTGAGAAAATAATTCCATTTTACAATAGCATTAAACATAAAATGCTTAGTAATAAATTCAACAACAGAATTTACACATCAAAATATGCAAATTTATTAAAATAGATTAAGAGATCTAAATAAATGAAAAGACACACACGTTCATGGATCAGAAGACTTAATATTGTTAAAATGGGAATACTCCCCCAAACTGATCTACTGATTCAGTACAATTCTTATCGAATACCAACTGACTTTGTTTTAAAAGAAATTGACAGATTTTTTAAATTTCATGAAAATATAAGGGACCCAAAATAGCCAAAAACAATATTGAGATGGCAAAGGTTGAGAGCTTCTAGAACTTAGTGTTGTTGTTGTTTTAGTTACTAAGTCTTGTCCGACTTTTTTGCAACCCCATGGGCTGTAGCCTGCCAGCTCCCCTGTCCATGGGATTTCCCAGTATTCTTGTACTGGAGTGGGTTGCCATTTCCTTCTCCACAGGATCTTCCTGACCCAGGGATTGAACCTGAATCTCCTGCATTGGCAAGCAGTTTCTTTATCACTGAGCCACCAGGGAAGCCTGGTGTAGTAATCTGTAGTAATCAAGACGTAACAAAGGATATATAGATTAATGGAATAGAATTGAGGGTCCAAAAATAATCTCTTATATATTTATAGTCAATTATTTTCTACAAATGTTCCAAGATAACACAATAATAGTTGTGGGGGAAATAATGGTCTTTCAACAAATAGTACTGACCCAACTGGATATTCTTTGTAAAAGATTGGAGATGGATCCCTATCTCACACTATACACAAAGCATAAATCAAAAAGGGACCGTATACTAAACATCTAAAGTAATAGCTAAAACTATAAAACTTTTATAAGGAAACAAAGTTAATCTAATGAGTGTGGGTTAGGTAATAGTTTCATAGATATTACAACAATATGAAAAAAAATGGACTTAAATTTTTAAAACTCTTGTGCTGTGAATGATAATATAAAAAAATTGAAAAGACTACTCACATGGTGGGAGAAAATATTTGTAAATCTAGGTACAAGGAACTTGTACTCAGAATATATAAAGAATTCATAACTCATCAATGATAAATAATCCAGTTTAAAAATAGGCAAAGGATTTGAATAGATATTTTCCAAAGAAGATACAGAAATGATCAATACACACAAAAAAAGATGCTTGATATCACTGGTCATTGGGGAAATTAAATTAGAATCACAGTAAGATACCATATACTATTGCTGCTGCTGCTGCTGCTAAGTCGATTCAGTCGTGTCCGACTCTGTGCGACCCCATAGACGGCAGCTGACCAGGCTCCGCCGTCCCTAGGATTCTCCAGACAAGAATACTGGAGTGGGTTGCCATTTCCTTCTCCAGTGCATGAAAGTGAAAAGTGAAAGTGAAGTCGCTCAGTCGTGTCCGACTCTTAGCGACCCCATGGACTGTAGCCTACCAGGCTCCTTCGTCCATGGGATTTTCCAGGCAAGAGTACTGGAGTGGGGTGCCATTGCCTTCTCCACCATATACTATTAGCATGACTAAAATAAAAAAGACATAATAGCAAGTGACAGGATGTACTGTAAGTAGAACTGTCTAAATCACTGATATAAATGTTAAGTGGTACAACTAATTTAGAAAACAATTTGGCAGTTCCTTAAAAAAGCTAAACATAGAGTTACCATTTGAATTAAGCATAGAGTTAGCATTTCCACTCCACTTATCACCCAAGACAAGTGAAAATATATATTCACACAAAAATGGATCTTCCCAACGCAGGAATTAAACTGGGGTCTCCCACATTGCAGGTGGATTCTTCACCAACTGAGCTATCAGGGAAGCCCATACTGAAAATTTATATTCAACAAAAATGTGTATGTGAGTGTTCATAGCAAGATTATTCATAATAGCCAAAAAGTGAAAAGGAAGCAACCCAAATGTCTAAATGATCAATGGGTAAACAAAATTGGGTATATGTATATAATGAAAGAAGTAGACAGACACAAAAGGTCACATATAATATGATTCCATTTGTGTGAAAAGTCCATAACATGTAAATCTATTGAATCAGAAAGTATATTAGTGATTCCTTAGGACCAGATAGAAAGGGAGTGTTGGGGCAAATAAGGAATGACTGCTAATGGGTACTGCGTTCCTTTTTAGGGTAATGAGAGGTTCTAAAATGAGATAGTGATGATGGTTGCACAATTCAATGAATACTAAAAGCCACTAAACTGTACACTTTAAATAGTTGAATTCATGATATGTAAATTGTCCTAATAAAGCTGTTTGTACATATGTTTCACATATATATGAAACAACGTATTTACTGAGAAATACATACATATATATATATATATATATATATATATATATATATATATATGAAAAATACCAGGTACAAGGAGCTTCTAAGCTTGAGTTTCAACTCAGCCATCAATCTTACCTGAAATCTTAGGGCAATCACTTTTTCTCGCTTGGACTCAGTTTTCTCATCTGAAAAATGGGCTACTAGTAACATCCATTCTTCAGGTCATACAGAGTTGCTATGAGGCTTGAATGAGATCAGTAGGGTGGGAGCAATGGTCAACTGGGTAGAGTTGGACACCACATAATGTATTTAGGTGTATCTTAGACTGTAGATTGTTGAGGTCAAGAACATGAAATCTAGGGCCAGGCCGCCTATGTTTACCGACTCACAATGATAAAGAGCAGGTAACTTTACCTTTCAGTGTGTTGTCTCCTGTAAAATGGAATCACAGTAGGGCTGCTTTCACAAGCTTGTTACAACAATGAAATGAGTTAAGAAAACACATACAAAACTTACAAACTGAAATTCAGTGGACTATGGGGTGGATATGGATTCTTAGAATGCACTGCTCAATCTCTGATAGAAGAAAGAAGAGGGAGGGAGGGGAAAAGGTAAGAAGATACTGGAGGGACCGAGACAGAAAGCCATTGCATCAAATTGACATCATTTGAGATTATGAAACAAATTGTGATGGTGAGGAGTGACTTCGGTAAATTAATATCATTCATTAATCAGCTATAGACATTTCTAGCAAAGAGAAGGAAAGTATTTCTCTGTCCATATCCTAGATTATTCCATGTTCCCATATTGTTAAAAACAATGGAAAGACGTATAAGAAAAAACTAGTCCAATCGCTGTGTTCTCATGTGACTTTGCAAATGTTATTCCTGAGAAAATCTGGAGCTTACAAAGAAACCATTCACTCATTTGAAACTACTCATTGAGCACCTAGGTGCGCTGCTGAGGAGTAAGATGACTTTAACTTGTGGGGCCTAAGGCAGATGTCCAAAATGAAGGTTCTTGACTCTCCTCCTAGAAGAATAAACTCACCAAGACCAATGTAATGTTTCCTATGTTGTCTGGAATATAATGGAATGAATGAATGCATTTTTCATCATTGCTGGGAAATTTACATTTTCATATTGAACAGGCCCTTTGAGAACTCCATCTGTTTTTGCACATTTCAAATTTTGAGCTAAGTGTTTAGTAAATGGGTCTTCAGCAGAACAGCCTTTGTGGAGGAAGGTTAAAGCCGTCTCAGACTCCATTTTGGAAGAGTTGAAGGTCCATTAGCAGATACATGCGTCAAGGCATGAGGTAGTATGACACCAAAACCAACCCAAGGGTCACAGACAGTCATGGAGAATTAGAAAGGTGAGCAAACTAGAAGAGGGAACTAGGGAGAGACCTAAGGAGATGGCAGTGCGGCTGGAGAGAGGCATTCCTGGCAAGCATGGGATGCATGCAGACCCGAGATGCGGGGGGTAGTTCTGTTTGCCTGAAATGCAAGGAACATACAAGGGAGGGATAAGAGGAAAGACTGAAAGATAACACAGTATTTAGCCATTCCCCCAAGCTCAGGTTGCAGTCTAAGAAGTCTGGAATTCGTTTTTCAATTTATGGGAGGATAGTTTTTAAAGTTTTAAACAGAAAAATATTGTGATTGGAGCTATGGTTTAGAAAAAGTTGTTCCCTTTAAGGAACTTTCATTTGGAAATGTTATTCTCAAATGAAGTGCCAGATACATTGTTGCTTCTGAGAAACTATTCAGTTTTGTCTTTATAGAGAAAGGAATCATCTAATTGTTTTCTTTTTCTGTTTGGCTCCCAGGACACAAAGTGCAAACTGCCATTTGATTTTTACTATAAACGCATAGCCTGTATTTCTGCAATGGATTTCTCCTAGATCTTGATCTTCCATTTTCATGTCTGTTTGCCATGATTCTGACTTTTATCCGTTACATTTTCTCTTTAATGTTATGGATTCAGGAAACTTACTGCAAATCCTCTGGTTAAAATGAGGTAAAGATGTCTCATTTTACATCTGCATCTACCAGTACATACATCGGCATATAGTTTGTGGGAAGGATTGGATAAGCATGCATTTGAATCCAGTACACCAGTGAGGCAATAGCAATGTGTGATGAGGTCTGAGTTGGAATCACAGCAACACAAATGGATAGTATACAGTGTGAGTCCTTAGAAATGTCAATGTTAGTGAGAGTTAGTGAAATGTCAATGTTAGTGAGAGTCTTAGATGTGTGGTGTAGGCAGACCAAAAAGTCAAAGCTGATTGATGTCATGAATCAAAGACCAGGTGACTAGATTTCTTTGAAAATGGTGGCAGCCGTAATAAAAGCAAAAAATATAGGAGGAAGAAAAGTTTTTTATGTGAGGGTGATGAGGAAGATTCTAGAAATGTTGACTCAGTTGGACACACCCCGTGGGCAGATAGAAGGGGTGGGGCAGTCATAAGGGAGTCTGAGCTTGTGGCATAGCTTGGGAAATCACTTGCGTAGAGGTGGGAGTTGAGGGAATGCAAGGCAGTGAAATTTCTGAAGAGGAGTGAAGAATGAGTGAAAAGCAAAAAGCTAAAATCGGGGTCTTGGTCAACATTTACACTACAGGATGAGAGAACTGAGAAGAATCAGAATAGGAGACCCATAAGAGAATCAAAATGAACCTGTGACAAGACAGGCAAGAGTGGAGACAGCAAGAAGGAGGAATCTGTGGTCAAAAACCACTGGGTTTATTCATGAGCAAATCACTGATAACTTTTAAGAAAACTATCTCATTCGAGTGATGAGGTAGGTAGAAGTCAATCTCCAGGGTTTAAAAAGTGATTGGACATTGAGAAAGTAAAGTGTGTAGGTATAGACCAGTAGCTCTCAAACACAACCAGCAGGCTTGATTGAGTATATGAGGCACATGGGTAGTTGAGTGACAAGAGTACTGAATCTTACTCCACAAAAGCCACAGTGAGACAACCAGAATTCTGGGTCTGCAATGGGAACATGTTTTGTGTGTGCATATGTCAGTGCACATGTGTGCATGTGAGCATGTGCGTGTGTGTGCACATGTGGGAGTATTTTGTGTGTGCGTGCTTGCACGTGTGTGTCTGGCGGAAGGCAAAAGTTCTTTATTCACCTGCTGTGCTGCAGTTCATGGGTTTGCAAAGAGTCAGACAGGACTTAGCCACTAAACAACATCAAAATGCATACATAGTCTCACTTTTATTAAGATGGAATGCTATTTATAAATAGCTACCTTATAATTTCAAATGATAGTGACTTTCTTGTTTGTTTTGAATGGACTTTATTTTTTAGAACAATTTTAGATTTGTAGAAAAATTAAACAGATAATTTAATTTTACTCATATACCTACTTTCATAGTTTCCCTTTTTACTGACATCTTACATTTGTATTACATTTGTTGTAATCATTGAACCAACATGGATAAATTATTAACCATAGCCCATAGTTCATTTGAGCTTCCCAGGTGGCACTAATGGTAAAGAACCCACCTGCCAGTGCAGGGTATGTGAAAGAGATGTGGATTCTATCTTTGAGTCGGGAAGATCCCATGAGGAGGGCATGCAACCCACTCCAATATTCTTACCTGGAGAATCCTATGGACAGAGGAGCTTGGCAGGCTACAGTCCATAGGGTTGCAAAGAGTTGGACATGACTTAGCAACTAAACAACAACAATAGTTTATTCAGATTTCCTTAGTTTTGGCCTAATATTTTCTTTCTGTTTCAGGATCCCATCCATAATATATTACATTTACTTGTCATGTATCCCTAGGCTCCCCTTGGCTGTGACAGTTTCTCAGAGTTTCCTTGGTTTTGATGACCTTGACAGTTCTGAGGGAGTACTGGTCAAGTATTTTGATGTTTAACTTTTAACATAGCAAAAAAACACATTTTAACAGACAGCACTTCCCGAACATTTTTTCCATGTGATATCTCTTAGTACTCACAGTACTTTCTGTCTGTGTAGTATTATATTGTCATGATTCTGCAGGTGGGGAAACTGAGGCTTTTTCTTTCTCCTGAAACATTTAACAAAGCTGAGTTGGGATAGGAAGTTAAGAACAGAAATGTATAATTTTAAAACCAGTGAACAAACCTTTACTACCCTGCACTGCTTTTCTGGGTGTTTCCAATTCCTCCCAATCCAGGAGGGCAATTGAACTTTTTCTGATAGATTCACACTTTTAAAAGTTGGTAGATTGTATGATGGCTGATCTTTAGACGTCTGCTTCTCGCTTCTCCAAACAGGTCATTCAAAGCCCACGTTGTAACAGAACGTACTCTGCAGAGACCTGGGAAAGCTGTTGCCGTGTCAGATCCTAGGGCGTCTGCAGAAAGCCACTCTCTGCAGGCTGAATCTGGGCTCAACACCCTTCTGTCCACGCTCTTACCCAGCATCACAGTCAACTCAATGTCTGACCACTTTTTCATCAGCAAGCATATAATCATTCAAAGGCCCAGCCCAAAGCAACCTCTCTGAAAAGATCTTATGAAATAATTTCTTTTTGCAAATCCATAAAAATGGCCTCGGACTCCTTATCAATAGGGAGGCTTAGAGGGAGAGCAGAAGTCATTGGATTATGATGTGCTCGTTTTAATGAAATTCCTCTCCTGCTGAGATGTTCCCTGCGGATTTTCCATATTTCAGCCTGGGAAAGGTTTGATGCTTTCCTGCCAGTGCCAAGAGTTAATTGAAAACATTTCAGGATAAATTCTACTCGGGGGCCAATGCTTCCAGTCCATCATTATTCCTAGTAATAATAGAGGAGTAATACAATTATTAACAGGCATGCTGTATCCTCTTAAAATGACCGTGGTTTAGGAATCTTGTCTTCAATATTCTTTCTAAAACTCCACACAACACCCTGAAATAAGAGGCTGGGAACTTAGAAGAAAAGCAAGCTTGGCTGCTAAATTATATATAGTTTGAATCTTCCTGTTTGGAGTGGATTCCTGGTGGTAGATGGTTGCTGTTTTATTCTCAGAGTTCTATTTTCAAGTCTATTATTGGGTTTTGAGCAATATATATTTATGGATATTAAAAGAAAATGTCTGTAAACATTGACAAAGCAATTTATGCTATTTGTAATTGTGTGAGATTTTGTGACAGTGCTGGTCTGGGCAACTTACATTTTGGTAACCTCTATCAAAATTGAATTAGATTTAAATTGGAAATACGGCCTGTTTTATTCTCTACCTGCTATTTGATGGTCTCCTAAACTTTATTGAATAACGTGGAAAACTAATAGTTAGTAATTGTTGTGAACAGAAATTTTTATCTTCTTTACTTTTCTATGTGGTTTGAAATGTTAATTCTTTTATTAACACCTTTCCATCTTGTTTGAAAAACCAATGGTCAAATCTCTTTTTTGAAACTTGATCTCTGTGGCCCTTGTAGAAATGTCAGGATAACTGAGCAAATTAGAAACACATCTCTGCCCTAGGTGTTGCCTGTTAAAAGGAGCAATTAACACCATCCAATCTTCAAATCTTTTCCTTTTTTAGTTAGGATTCACAGACAAAATGTCTATGAAGGAATGGGTAAATCACAGAGAATTAGCAGCACAATTTTTCAGAGTAATACTATAGCTTTAAATCTATAATAGGACATTGAGTCAATCAATCATTGTGCCATCTTTTTGTTCTCAAAAATGTATGAATTTTACACATATTCATAAATTTAAGAAATCTTTTAAAATATCCTCATGTAACCATTTTCTATGTAGGGAAAATTGAAACTCATGGTGTAAGAGAGTAATAGACAGTAGGGGCTAGAATTCTCGTCTGCTCTTAGATATTCTTGTTTGCCTTCCCTTCTAGAGTATAAGCTCAGTGGAGGCAGGGACAGTTCAATCACTGCTTTTTTCTCCTATGCCTAGTAGGGAGCTGAGTATTTATTGACTCAATGAAACAATTTTCTGGCTCTTCTTGACTCTTGCCTTTACTTGGGGAAATAAACCCAATTAGAAGTAATTTTTCTCCTTCATTAAATTATGATGGTGTGGTTTTTGTGGAGAGGAGGGCTACAACAAGATCATTTTAACTAATGATGCATAATAAGTACTTTGGGGATATTCTCTTAGATGTTAGCTAGAAATGTTATTGCTTCTACAGTGAGAATTTTAGGACTCTCCATAAAACTACACCAGAAGATGCCTCTACCTCATTCAGTAGATTTTGCATGAAATCCCATCACTCCTTCAACTCGTATTGATGTTCCTCGAAATGTAATCAAGAGATGCCTGTCAAAAGTACAGATTGTCATTCTTCTGCCTTCAGTGATTCTGAGTGGGTCAGTATGAGAGTGGAGCCCAGGAATCTGCACTTTGAACAAGTTCCCCAAGATAATTGTTATGCACGCTAAGGTCTGGGGAACACCAGATGAGTTTTGACACCTGCTTATGTCAAAACTTTGGAAGGAGCTGCCGTCATGCATAAGGTAGTATCATTGTATGATATGATATTTGTGTTAGAGGAAATAGACTTTCTCTAAAATGAAGCCTAACTAGAGAGCTTACCAACTGTACCAGAATTCTCAATAAAAGAAATAAAAAATTTAACCACAGCCCTGTCACCCCTCTAAATGCAGCTTCCTTTCTTTTAAAATTTCAGCTTTATTAAGATATAATTGATAATTAAAATTATAAAGTATTGCAGTGTTCATAGTGGTGATTTGATACACAGACACATTTTGAAAGAATTACCTTCACTCAGTTAATTAACATATCCATAACCTCATGGATATACCTTTATGTATATGTGTATAAGAAAACATTGGAGTTCTATTCTTTTATCAAATTTCAATTGTACCATAAAAGTGTTATCAGAGCTAATCACCATTACATTAGATGCTCAGGCCTTATTCATCTCATAGCTGGAAGTTTTTATCCTCTTATTAAATTCAACTCCTTTTCAAATACCCTGTATTAGTTCACAAGGACTATCATAACAAAGACCACAAAATAAGTGGGTTAAACAACAAATTGTCTCAGGGTTCTGGAAGTTAGAAGCTGGAAGTCTGAGACTGAGGTGTCTTCAGCCTTGTTCCTTCTCAGGGCTGTGAGGAAAAGTCTGTTCCATGCCTCTCCCCTGACTGCTGCTGGTTTGCTGGCAATCTTCAGATTTCCTTAGCTTGTGGTAGCATGACTTTAATCTCTGCCTTCATCTTCACATGCTCTCCCTGTATGTGTGTGCCTGTATCTAAATTTCCAGTTTCTATAAGGACATCAGGTATGTCAGGCCATTCCAGTATGATCTCATTTTAACTTCACTACATCTGCAACAACATTCTTTCTTTTTTTTTTCTTAACATTATTTCTAAATAAGCTTTACATCCTGAGGTACTTGGGGTTAGGATTTCAACATATGAATTTACGGAAAAAGCAGTTCAACCATAACACCTCCCATCCTGGACAAGTAGGCATCAAGAACACTTAAACTTGGGGGGCCTACCTCAGGCCCAGGCTAGCTTGTCACCTTCCACAGCCTGGGTGCACAGAAGTGTCCCTGCAATGGGAACCACATCGAGAGTGGGGCAGACTGTCCCACAGCATCACAGACTGAACAGGTGGGTAAGAGCCATCACTGGCGAGTGGAGTCAACGGAAGAGGAATTAGGGAGAGCAGAGGAGCAAAGGCTGAACCAGAGGAGCTAAGGAGGAGGTTGGAGAAATTGCTGCTACCGGTGACATCTCCGAATTTCTGGATCTAGAACTTTAGGGGTGCCAGTGGCAAGGAAGATGGGGAAATTTGCCTTGAAATTGTGGTGAATTAGCAGGCACATCTTCATTTTCATGTAGCTCATATTAATATTTATTTGGACAGCTGGGAGAGAACTGTGGGGTAACTCATACCACCTCCTGGCCATCCCTCTAGTCTGCTATTTATTGTTGACCAATGATGAGGATAATGACAATGATAACTGTGACATTGTCTTCATAATATGTAATATAGTTCCTGGCACATAGAGACGCTTAATATTTATTGGTTAATAAATAAATAGCCCCAAAGGGCTAAGACTTCACTTAAGACCAAGTATGTTTGTTTCCTGGGGAAAACATTCTCACTGGTGGCATCACAAACAAATTAAAGTCAGGTGGCATGCCTGGAATGTGCTTAGTTGACAAAAAGAATGTATTCCAAAAGGTTTGGCTTTGTTCTGGGATGTTTTATACAACCCAAAATGAAAAAGGAATGTTTAAAATGAAACTCACCAAGGGAGACTAAATGTCAGAGCCATATATAAAGAATCCTCCAACTTTATCACTACTGAAAGCTACATCTGCCTCCTCCCCAGCGGGCAATGTTTATATCCAAAGGTGGAAAAGAGAAGTTCTAGAGACCTGATACATTTGAGATGGACTCTATTCCTACCACTGGGCAGCCTAGTTTGTGGGTCCAATAACCATAATATAGCACTTCAGATTTGATGGGCATCTATAGCATAGCATTAACTTCGTAGGATGAACTCATTTGGTTTGTATTTTTCCCTTCGGCAGAGGTAGGGTTCAAATCATCCACATTTCCCAGTAATAGTAACAGCTGCCCTTCTTTGACCATTTGCCCATGTTCTTGTACATTAAGATGTGGAACCTCCATTCCTGTTTCTGTAAGGAGTCCCTGGATTTTCTATAAGAATCCATCAATTCTCATGGCATCATTTTTTTCTAGTCCCCTTGAAGTCTAATTTCCCATGTTTTCTGTTTTCTCATCCCCCTCTCTGCGTCTTGGATCTTTTTATTTACTCCAAGTCTAACCTCCAGTGACAAAAATCTCTTTCTTCCTGAATCACATTTCCATCACTTAACAAAAACGAGGAGCATCAAGGAGGGTATATTTTTATGAGAGTTTTATAAATAACAGCAAAGAATATGTATGTAAGTTCCATGTGCTGTGCTGTGCTTAGTCGCTCAGTCATGTCAGACTCTTTGCGACCCCATGGACTGTAGCCCATCAGGCTCCTCTGTCCACGGGGATTCTCCAGGCAAGAATACTGGAGTGAGCTGCCATGCCCTCCTCCAGGGGATCTTCCCAACCCAGAAGTCGAACTGGGATCTCCTGCATTACAGGTGGACTCTTTACCAGCTGAGCTACCACGGAATTTAAAATGAATATTAGATATTCCTTGTTGTCTGTAAGTCCATCCACTATTTCTGTGACACCGTGTTCCACCTTTTGCCATGCTGCTGTGTCTTACCTCAGTATCCACTTTCTTATTCTCTTCTAACTTCTGATTTCCTCACTGCACATTATGGTTACTTCTCATAGGAAACACTTGAATTACCTTTTTATGTTCTCAAGTCAAGCTTTCCATTCTGAGCCTCTTATTCTACCCAACAACTTATCCCAGTTCTCCCTAAATAGGCCATTTCTTCCCTAAGAGGAACTTTGGTTCTAGCTGGAAAAATAAGTTTTCTCACTTTGCTTTTATCTCATAGCAATTCACTAATGGTAGATATAACTGATTACCTCAGTTTTTCTATTTTTCCCCAAAAGCCAGTGGTATGTATTGTTAATTCTAAGAAAAGATGGACGGAGAAGAAAGATATGAGTAGCAAAACAGAGCAAATGATTTATGACACAGCTTGGAAGCGGTGAAGGGAAGAAAGTCTTAGGAAATGCGATTTTTTTTCTTTTTAGGAGGATAATGTAGACTAACTTTAAACATTGAGAAAAACTAATGAATATATGAGTTAAATTTTAAGATAAACACTAGGAAAAATAGAAATGAAATGTATAACTTTCAAACAATTAGGAGAGTTAGGGCGGGAGGCAGGGCACACAGCAAAATGACAGAAACATGATAAATTTAAAACATAGGGCTTCCCTGGTAGCTCAGTGGTAAAGAATCCACCTGCCAATGCAGAAGACACAGGTTCAATCCCTGATTCAGGAAGATCCCACATGCTGCAGAGCAACTAAGCCCGTGTGCTACAATTAATAATCCTGTGCTCTAGAACCCAGGAGCCGCAACTACTGAAGCCCAAGTGCCCTAAAGTTGTGCAACAAGAAAAGTCATCACAATGAGAAGCCAGTGCACCAGAGACAGAGAGTAGCCCCACTGTCCACAACTAGGGAAAAGTTAACATAGCAATGACCACACAGCAGAGAGAAAAACAAATTTTTTTAAAAAGTGAGCTAAGAATTTAGTTCAAGAACCCAGAAAAGTAAGAAAGAAAAATAAAGTAGAAATAAGAAACCAATAATGATACAGCAAAAATTAACAATAGAAGAAACAATCCCAACATGAATTCCAGATGAAACTCAAGAAAACATTGTTTGAAAAAAATGACAATATGAGGAAAACATCAAAAGAAAGAAGGTACATATAAGGTTAAGAAAGAAGGAAGACATAAACATAAAATTTAGAGACTGAAATTCTGAAAGGGACTAATTTATACAATGCAATATTAATGTTTTAGAAATCTAGGTTAAATTGATTTTATTTTGTAAAATTGTAAATCACCAACAATAGTTCATGAAGTATAATTGCTCAGTAGACCAATAAACAAAAAACAAAGTGAAAAAAACTTTTCCTTAATTTCATAAAGCATGTACTAGAAACCTATATCAAGCATCATAATAGAAACAGAACTATTTCTCCTAATGTCAGGAAACAAAGAGAATGGCCACCTCTTATCATGCCTTCCTATTTAACATCATACTGGCAATTCTAGCCAGGGAAATATGACATAAAAATTAATTATGAGGCATAAATACTATAAACATTAGAAGGGCTTGCCTGGTGGCTCAAACGGTAAAGAATCCACCTGCAGTGTGGGAGACCTGGGCTTGATCCCTGGGTTGGAAAGATCCCCTGGAGGAGGGCATGGCAACCCACTCCATTCTTGCCTAGAGAATACCCATGGACAGAGGAGCCTGGTGGGCTACTGTCCATGGGGTCGCAAAGAATTGGACACCACTGAGTGCCTAAACACAGCACAGCGCAGAAAGGAAAAAATTCTATTAGCAGTTTTCAAAAGTGGTATATGAATTCCTGGAGGGCCCTCAATAACTTTCAAGGTTACCATGAGGTAAAAATTGTATTCATAATAATCCCTAGGCACTACTTGCTTTTTTCACTGTATTGACGTTTGACTGTAGGAGCAAAAGCAATGGTGACTAAAAGTGATATTGATTTAGCACAATTCAAAGTAGCAGCCATACTCCTCGCTGCCTTGCACTGTTACTAAAAAAATTTGACAGTGCCACCTAAGAATCTCTGTAGTGAAACAATAGAAGCTTTGTTTAAACTCAACACTAGAGTACACGTCTTTTTAACATTCTGTATGACAAAATGGGGAGAACATGTATTTTTGCTTCATTAAATGTTTTACTCAAGGAAAAACACCTGTGTGTTTGTGTGGTTGGTTGAGATGTGAGTTGAAGTAGCCATTTTTCATTAAATACTGCTTTTATGTGAAAGAATGAAAGATAAACTATTTTTATTCAAACTTGGATATTTGGCAAATATTTTTGTTAGAAATAAACACAATCAAAGGAAAATAACAGGATTTGTTTTCAACATAACATTAGATCTTGTATGCAAAAATGAGAATTTTGGAAAACTTGTATCTCTCACTATGAACCTAATATATTTCCAATAATTAGAAAATTTTATTATGAGATTGGTGGTGATATTAACAAGCATTGTTTATTTTATATTATAAATTTGTATGTGTTGATATTTGAATTATCTTCAAAATTCAGTAACAAATATTTTTCAAAAGGGGCTTCCCTAATAGCTCAGTTGGTAAAGAATCTGCCTGCAATGCAGGAGACCTGGGTTCAATCCCTGGGTTGGGAAGATCCTCTGGAGAAGGGAAAAGCTACCCATTCCAGTATTTTGGCCTGGAGAAGTCCAAGGACTATACAGTTCAAAGAGATGCAAAGAGTCGGACACGACTGAACAACTTTCACTTTCATTTTTCAAAAACCAAATAGATATAAAATCATGTATAAATGAAAGTTTCATTAAAATGGCAAGAAAGAAGAATTAACATCGTAGATTATGAAATATTTATTGATATGGTTTCAGATTCTACCTAACAATTAAGCTTTAAAAATCTACCACTTATTGAGTATTGTAGTATATCAAAGAATGTCCATAATTATCTGAAAAGACAATTAAATTACCCCTGCTATACATATATATACATATAAACATATATATATATATATAGTGTATCTCTTATATAATATAGGAATAGATTGAACATAGAAGCAGATACAGAAATTTAGCTACCTTTTAACTACTTTTTTAAAAAAAGACATTTTCCATTAAAATGTATTATTTATCTTAACATGTATAAGTTTCTTATTCTTAATTATTTTACATTTTTAAAATGCATTTGTTTTGATTTCAGTTCAGTTCAGTCGTTCAGTCGTATCCGACTCTTTGCGACCCCATGAATCACAGTATGCCAGGCCTCTGTCCATCACCAACTCCCGGAGTTTACCCAAACTCATGTCCATCGAGTCGGTGATGCCATCCAGGCATCTCATCTTCTGTTGTCCCCTTCTCCTCCTGCTCCCAATCCTTTCCAGCATTAGGGTCTTTTCCAATGAGTCAACTCTTCGCATGAGGTGGCCAAAGTATTGGAGTTTCAGCTTCAACATTAGTCCTTCCAATGAACACCCAGGACTGATCTCCTTTAGGATGGACTGGTTGGATCTCCCTGCAGTCAAAGGGACTCTCAAGAGTCTTCTCCAGCACCACAGTTCAAAAGCATCAGTTCTTCGGTGCTCAGCTTTCTTCATCGTCCAACTCTCATATCCATACATGACTATTGGAAAAACCATAGCCTTGACTAGACAGAACTTTGTTGACAAAGTAATGTCTCTGCTTTTTAATATGCTATCTAGGTTGGTCATAACTTTCCTTCCAAGGAGTAAGCGTCTTTTAATTTCATGGCTGCAATCACCATCAGCAGTGATTTTGGAGCCCCCAAAAATAAAGTCTGCCACTGTTTTCACTGTTTCCCCATCTATTTCCCATGAAGTGATGGGACCAGATGCCATGATCTTAGTTTTCTGAACATTGAGCTTTAAGCCAACTTTTTCACTCTCCTCTTTCACTTTCATCAAGAGGCTTTTTAGTTCTTCTTCACCTTCTGCCATGAGGGTGGTGTCATCTGCATATCTGAGGTTATTGATATTTCTCCTGGCAATCTTGATTCCAGCTTGTGCTTCTTCCAGCCCAGTGTTTCTCATGATGTACTCTGCATATAGGTTAAATAAGCAGGGTGACAATATACACCTTGTTTTGATTTATAATATGGTACCATATTTATAATATGGTAAATATGAGTATGGGCTTCCCAGGTGGCTCAGTGGTAAAGAATCTCTGATGCAGGAGATGCAAGTTCAATCTCTGGGTCAGAAAGATCCTCTGGAGGAGGAAATGGTGGCCCACTCCAATATTCTTCCTGGGATAATCCCATGGATAGAGGAACCCGGCAGGCTACAGTTCATGGGGTTGCAAAGAGTCAGACAGGATTGAGCTACGGAGAATAGCACAACAGCAAATATGGATGTATAGAACCCACTGGGTTAACCTTGCCCAAAAAAGCTCTGGCCTTTGCCCTCAGCTTCTGGAGGTAATTTTTATTTGCTTGGAGGTCTTGGATTAAACAGGTAGTAAGGAAGTTATTTAAGATGGGGATCTGGCCACGTCTTATAGTAAGAGCTAGTTTTACAAGAAAGGCCAATAATGTGATTCATGGGTCACATGGTATCAGTTGACCTGGAGACTGAGATCAACCATTTGGGCAATCAATCAAGCAATCATATATACATAACGGAACCCCAATAAAAACTCTGCACACGGGGCTCAGGCACGCTTCCCTGGATGGCAGTAATCTACATGTATTTTCACATATACCCTGACTCCATGGAGAGAGAGCATCGAAGCTCTGCTGATAACATGCCCTGTTTCTATAAATTTTTTCCCAGTGAGAAACTGTGAGTATAACAGCTCTCAGTGAGTTCTGTGAGTCCTCCCAGTGAATTACTGAACCTCAAAGTTGCAACTGGTATCAGAAATCATAGCAGGGTTAGAAATTGTCCCCCCCTAACTCTTCACACCCACATAGACAAAAATCTCAGTAATTTTTAAAAGTATAAATCTTCCTTAGACCAAAATGTTTGATAATCATTAATACAGTTTTATATGTCTAAAATATCAAGGAGCATCTCCTCCAATAACTAAAGCCCATAAGAGCTCAAGAGTTGATTAGGTACAAGATCAACGTTCAAAACCCAAGTTTTCTACATGCCAGCAATAATGAATTAGGCAATGTCATCATCATCACCATTATCCAACAAAAACTATGAAGTGCCTAGAAATAAACCAAACAAGAAAAAAGTAAAACCTGAATAAAAAAAGAAGATAAAAATGTATAG
Organism: Giraffa tippelskirchi; assembly: GCF_054371585.1. Classification (NCBI taxonomy): domain Eukaryota; kingdom Metazoa; phylum Chordata; class Mammalia; order Artiodactyla; family Giraffidae; genus Giraffa; species Giraffa tippelskirchi. Next base: position 196,455,200 of record NC_137275.1, read on the forward strand.
TAAAATCTGTTTGTGGATCTGTATAATATTTATCTAACTGGAAAGATGGAAAGACTATTATAGAGCTACCAGTTGTCTCTATATCAATCTATAAATTACATCCAATCCCAATCAAAGTTTCAATGAAAGCTTTTGAAAGAAATATCAGGAGCTAATTCTAAATTTCCTCTGGAAGGCAAAAAGTACAGTATTATGCAAAGAAAAACATTTTGAAGCAGAAGAATGTGAAATAATGGTCCTACTATGTATCATATCACATTGTAAATTTTTTGTGAATAAAAGAGTAGACTTGTATTTCAGGTCTTTTCTTGCCTTTTGGACCTAACATTCTATAAATTCTGAAAATTAAAGCTATAAACTACTCTCTAACCTTTCTTTCTTCCTATCATCCCTACAGAACTCAAGGGCCACATTTGTGACTGTGGGAGTGTTTACAAATTGGTTTCCATAATTCTTCCCATCTCTGAGTGCATGCTTCTTGGCAATTGGACTTTGCCTTTCTTCTCATCAAGAGGTAGAGTCTATCTCTCTACCCTTGAAGCTGGGCCTGGTCTTGTGACTTGCTTTGTCCAATGGGACACTGGCAAATGTGATGCAAGTGGCAGCTTGAAAAGCGCTTGCACTTTGGTGCTTTCTTCTCTTGCTGCTTTTGGAGTACAGCTGTCATAATAAGAAACCTGGGCCAACCTGCTAGATGTAAGGAACACATGTCTCAGCTGCCTCCATCACATCAGCCAATTCCAAGTCATGTGAATGAGGCCATCAGGAACATAACCTCCCGCTACCTGACCTCCAGTGAACCACAGCCAAGAGATCTGAGAAAAGGTCAGCAAAGAACTGCCCTATTGAGTCCACCATCTAAATTGCCTACCAACAAAATCATGAGCAAATAAATGATAACAGCTTTAAGTCACTAAGTTTTGGGGTGGTCTATTGTGGACAGAAGCCAAATAATAACCAGTTTCCTGCATGCACCCTAAATGACAGTCCCTTTCGAAAAAATACTATTTGTTACAGTAGATTAACTTTTGCAAAAGTAAAAAATGTCAATTGACAATGAACAAGGGGCTTCATTTGACCATTTAAGTGACGTGTATCTGTTGTCTATTTCTAGAGCTTACTAAATCAAATCCCTTATGATTATCCAGTGGAAGTGAGAAATAGATTTAAGGGACTAGATCTGATAGACAGAGTGCCTGATAAACTATGGGTGAGAAATAGACTTAAGGGACTAGATCTGATAGACAGAGTGCCTGATAATCTATGGACAGAGGTTCGTGACATTGTACAGGAGACAGGGATCAAGACCATCCCCATGGAAAAGAAATGCAAAAAAGCAAAATGGCTATCTGAGGAGGCCTTACAAATAGCTGGGAAAAGAAGAGAAGTGAAAAGCAAAGGAGAAAAGGAAAGATATTCCCATCTGAATGCAGAGTTCCAAAGAATAGCAGGGAGAGATAATAAAGCCTTCCTCAGCGATCAATGCAAATAAATAGAGGAAAACACAGATTGGGAAAGACTAGAGATCTCTTCAAGAAAATTAGAGATACCAAGGGAACATTTCATGCAAAGATGGGCTCGATAAAGGACAGAAATGGTATGGACTTAACAGAAGCAGAAGATATTAAGAAGAGGTGGCAAGAATACACAGAACTATACAAAAAAGATCTTCACGACCCAGATAATCATGATGGTGTGATCATTCACCTAGAGCCAGATACCCTGGAATGTGAAGTCTAGTGGGCCTTAGAAAGCATCACTACGAACAAAGCTAGTGGAGGTGATGGAATTCCAGTTGAGCTATTTCAAATCCTGAAAGATGACGCTGTGAAAGTGCTGCACTTGATATGCCAGCAAATTTGGAAAACTCAGCAGTGTCCACAGGACTGGAAATGGTCAGTTTTCATTCCAATCCCAAAGAAAGGCAATGCCAAAGAATGCTCAAACTACCGCACAATTGCACTCATCTCACACGCTAGTAAAGTAATGCTCAAAGTTCTCCAAGACAGGCTTCAGCAATATGTGAACCGTCAACTTCCAGATGTTCAAGCTGGTTTTAGAAAAGGCAGAGGAACCAGAGATCAAATTGCCAACATCCACTGGATCATCGAAAAAGCAAGAGAATTCCAGAAAAACATCTATTTCTGTTTTATTGACTATGCCAAAGCCTTTGACTGTGTGGATCACAATAAACTGTGGAAAATTCTGAAAGAGATGAGAATACCAGACCATCTGATCTGTCTCTTGAGAAACCTGTATGCAGGTCAGGAAGCAATAGTTAGAACTGGACATGGAACAACAGACTGGTTCCAAATAGGAAAAGGAGTATGTCAAACTGTCTATTGTCACCCTGCTTATTTAACTTATATGCAGAGTACATCATGAGAAACGCTGGGCTGGAAGAAGCACAAGCTGGGATCAAGATTGCTGGGAGAAATATCAATAACCTCAGATATGCAGATGACACTACCCTTATGGCAAAAAGTGAAGAAGAACTAAAGAGCTTCTTGATGAAAGTGAAAGAGGAGAGTGAAAAAGTTGGCTTAAAGCTCAACGTTCAGAAAACTAAGATCATGGCATCCAGTCCCATCACTTCATGGGAAATAGATGGGGAAACAGTGAAAACAGTGGCAGACTTTATTTTTTGGGGGGGCTCCAAAATCACTGCAGATGGTGATTGCAGCCATGATATTAAAAGACGCTTACTCCTTGGAAGGAAGGTTATGACCAACCTAGATAGCATATTTAAAAGCAGAGACATTACTTTGCCAACAAAGGTCCGTCTAGTCAAGGCTATGGTTTTTCCAGTGGTCATGTATGGATGTGAGAGTTGGACGATGAAGAAAGCTGAGTGCCAAAGAATTGATGCTTTTGAACTGTGGTGTTGGAGAAGACTCTCGAGAGTCCCTTGGACTGCAGGGAGATCCAACCAGTCATCCTAAAGGAGATCAGTCCTGGGTGTTCATTGGAAGGACTGATGTTGAAGCTGAAACTCCAATACTTTGGCCACCTCATGTGAAGAGTTGACTCATTGGAAAAGACCCTAATGCTGAGTAGGATTGGGGGCAGGAGGAGGAGGGGATGACAGAGGATGAGATGGTTGGATGGCATCACTAACTCAATGGACATGAGTTTGGGTAAACTCTGAGAGTTGGTGATGGACAGGGAAGCCTGGCGTGCTGCAATTCATGGGGTCGCAAAGAGTTGGACACGACTGAGCGACTGAACTGAACTGAACTGTTATTTAAAAAGTAATATGATATATGCAAGTTTGTGATTGATTAATTTACTTGCAGATAATTTCTTCTGCCAGAATATAATCATACATTTTCATTTAGGCACATGTCAAGAATTAGGGTATGTTTTAGTTCCTTAAAGTGCCGTAATAAATTTTGGCTTAATTCTTCTATCAGAGCTTTGCTAGAAGAAGACAATCATACAATGAACTGAAAATTATGGGATTTAATTCTTCCACTTGTAAAACACATAAAAAACCCCAGAATGATTAGTCATACATATAAAAGTTAATATTTTCCCACATATATCTGTGAGGCATGAACACATTTTGTGAAAGGAAAGATAAACAAAATGCTTAGTGAACAGGTATAGAGAAAGAAGAGGGTGTGGTCATTCTTTAATACAGGGAAGAATGATCTTGTTACAAGACCGCAAAGCACAAGGGAACAAGATTCAGAAAACAGGTTTATATCATGGCCCACACTCCTTGTGGGCAGGAAGGTTCACTTTTTAGTTTGCTGCTGTATACATTGTATCTAGAGTGTCACTTGGCACATTGTAAGCACTAAATAAACACTGATTGAATGAATGGATGAATGAATCAGTGAATGAGTTGATGAACAAAAGATCTCTTGAGACAGTTCTTGTTCTAACAAGAAGCAATGTTTTTATGATTTATTTTCATTTGTCATGTTGCTTCTTGAAACAGAGTAATTTTACAGTTTGGACTATTTTAGCCTTAGAAAAAGATCACTTCATGAGAATTTGAGGTAGACTGAGCGTAAGGGTAGGGAGGTCATAGTCCTCTGAAACATAGGTACCAGTGGTAGCTATCAAAGGTGTGAAACTACTCTTTCTTATTTCTTATTTAGGGTTCTGAATATTACTAAACAACATTCAAATTTGAAAATAAGGAATATATATTCAATGATAAAATTTGAGAAACGTATAATTATATTGTTCTTTACAGCATCGGACTTTAACCACCAGACATATCCACAACTGAGCATCATTTCTGCTTTGGCCCAGCTGCTTCATTCTTTCTGGAGCTGTTAGTAATTGCCCTTCGCTCTTCCTTAGTAGTGTATCAGAACCTTCCAACCTGGGTCGGGGGGGAGTTCATCTTCCAGTGTCATTTCTTTTTGCCTGATCATACTAAGGAACAAGAGGAACTAAAGAACCTCTTGAAGAGTGTGAAAGAGAGTGAAAAAGCTGGTTTAAAACTCAACATTCAAAAAACTAAGATCATGGCATCTGATCCCATCACTTCACGGCAAATAGAAGGGAAAAAGTGGAAATAGTGACAGATTTTATTTTCTTGGGCTCCAAAATCACTGCAGATGGTGACTGCAGCCATGAAATTAAAAGACTCTTGCTCCTTGGAAGAAAAGCTATGACACACCTAGACAGCATATTACAAAGCAGAGATGTTACTTCACCGACAAAGGTCCATCTAGTCAAAGCTATGGTTTTTCCAGTAGTCACGCATGGATATGAGATTTGGACCATAAAGAAGGCTGAGTGCTGAAGAATTGATGCTTTCAAACTGTGGTGTTGGAGAAGACTCTTGAGAGTCCCTTGGACTGCAAGGAGATCAGACTAATCAATCCTAAAGAAAATCAACCCTGAATATTCATTTCAAGGACTGATACTAAAGCTGAAGCTCCAATACTTTGGCCACCTGAAGTGAAGAGCTGACTCGTTGGAAAAGACTCTGATCCTGGGGAAAATTGAAGGCAAAAGGAGAAGCAGGGGCAGAGGATGAAATGGTTAAATAGCATTATCTACTCAATGGACATGAATCTGAGCAAACTCCGGGAGATAGTGAAGGACAGGGAAGCTTGCTGCAGGCCATAGGGTTGCAAAGAATTGGACACATCTTAGTGATTGCACAAGAACAATAATTATATAAGAAAGAAAGTAATAATTACCTGCAATGCCACATTTTGAGAATCAATGTGGTACAAAAAGTATGACTTCAATCTCTTGACACAAGCAGACCTAGACTGTATATACTGAGCACACACACATGCACTGGTCTCAAGCATTTTCATATTTAGGTGTCCATGTCCAGAAGCTTTATCTTTCCATGCTTCTGCTTCTCTTATGATGCCTCTGCCCTTCTATTTTCCCTTCTGGGATTCCTTTTCTGGGTGCTTGTTCCTCTGCTGACTGCCTTCTTCTCTCTGCACTTTCTTTGGGTGCATCACTGTTAGAGTCTTAACCATGACCACTGTACAAGTCTGACTCCTGCCTCAAGCTTCAACCCTGAAGCTGGTTACTGCCAAATGGATATTCCTTATATCCCCAAACACAACTAGCCCCTGAATCTTTCTTTCCTGAGGACTGCTAGCCTGAAACCTAGTAGTCCAGAAGTTGGCCTTCTCCTTCCCTGAATGCTCCATGTTTGACCCATCACAGTGATCTGACTTTTTTTTTACTGGACCTAACAGTAACTGTTGTCCCTGTCTCTGGTCTTCATGCTTTAAAACCACCATGTACTCTGTTCAAGAAGGTGAACTTCTGGCACCTTCAGCTGGGAGTTTGCAGAGGTTTCCTATCATGGACACTGGGCAGGATAAAGTCAATGCCTAGAATGACTTTCAAGGCTTCTATGACCTGGTATTAGCCCTTCTTTCAAGCCCCATCCTTGTTACTTCCCACTTTACATTTTGTTGGTGACACAATCACACATAGAAACACATGCAACCATGCACATGTGCATGCGTGCACACACATACACACACACACGTGCATATGCTATGTTGTTCAGCCCCTCCATGTCTTAGGACATGTGGTTCCCTGTGATGGAAATGTCTTCCCCACCATTCTTGCTAATGTCCGTTCCTGTCTTCAGACTTAGCTCCAAGCTTGTCTTTTTCTCCAACCTTTCCTTAAACCCAGGCTAAGTCATCTGATCATCCTCCTCTATGCTTGCCATGTGATGTTGAAAGGACATGGGTGTCTGTATCCCCATCCTGACTGCCAGCTTGTCCAGGGATGAAAGTACATCATACATGCAATGGTAGCTCCTCAACAGATATCTGTAGAATTGAAGCAGATTCTTTTTGTTCACCCTCCACTCCCCTCACTTGTTCAGGATTACAGGCATAGGTCTCGATCATCCTAAGAGCTTACATCAATGTTCGCTATAGAAGGATGCTCCAAACAGGCATAACTACTTGACAGGTAAAAGGAGACAAGGGTTAAAATTAAAGGTTAGATGACTGGCACTTTCATAAAAGAAGTGTCTGTCAAAAAGGCCTCAAATCTCACTGAAATGTTCCTTATTATGGTATTTGGTAGTTGTGAGAAAATGACTCCATTCTAGCACCTGAGAACCCAAAAATATCCTATATTTAAATATAGGAATAAACAGAAAAATTCATACTGATAACTAGAGAATATAAAGGTGGCCATAAAGTCTGGAAACAGATAATAAGACTTATTTTTTTGGTTATAGATTGAAGATGTCCTTGATGACATGTGTTTTCACCTGCTTGCAGACTTACCTTGCTTGCTTGCTACTACAGTATACATCAGCACCGTTGAGATAAACTGTCTTTGATTCACATTCTAAAACTGGACTTGCAGCACTACCAAATCACCCAAATATAATTTTGACAAATGCCATGTCAAAAAAAATGTAGACATATGATTTTCTTAAGGAACCCAAGCTCCTGAAATAAGGTAAGGAAACATTCAATATGTCAGCAGCCTTTCTTGCTTCTATTGCATGCATATTACACAGGGTTTGGAGGTAGCCCTCCAAAATATTAGCTGAAAGCTTTCTTGCAAAGCAAATCTTTCCCACATCCTTCCCTGCAGTTCCTCTTTAAGAGGTGTCAGCGTGGCTGAAAGAATGAAGTGGCTGCACATTGTTTGGCAGCGCTATTATGTGCTTAAGATTTCCATAACAAAAGTGCCACTCGACTTCTCCCCGATTAATGCAGCTGGAGGGCTCTTGTCGTCCTTTAATAAAACATTGTTGAAATCATTTATTTAGAGCCCCTGGTTACTAGTGGGAGAATGACCATCTTTGTGCCAAAATATAGTGTATACAGTCCACTATTTTGTAGTAGATCATTCTGTTATTTAAGAAATTGATTAAATGGATGCCTTAGAAGGTATTTATGCTAATAGCACATTACTTATGTCATTCAAATAGTCAAGGGTGAAGCTTTTCAACTGTCCAGCAGAAGCAATCTCTCCAATAGAATACAGTAACTTCTGACTTGACTTAACTCACCAGGCTGCAAGACCCACTGGAAGCCCAAGCCTCCTGGAACTGCTCCTGGGCCATGGGCATTGTAACAAGATGCTTCCCGACAACCTTGCTTTGGGGAGCTGGGAGAGACCGGGTCAACTGACCCTGTTTCCGAAGGTCCTTGGTGTAAGATGTCAGAAACCAAATCCCGTGTGCTTTTCTTTTTTACGGGATCAAAAAGGGTCACATGAGGAAGTTGGAGAACTTCCACTGTTGAAACCTGTGAGCTAATCATGCAAAGGTAAAGTTGAAAGTGGGAAGATTTTCAGTGCCGAGTCTGTGGTCTTTGAAAGTTCTCAGGGCACGTTCCTCTCTTTTCATTTTATACAACACGACATTGCTGGGAGGAATCGGAGCACAAATGCTGGAGTGGTGAGGAAGGAACCTTCCACTCTACATGGTTTCTCATGACTCTTCAACCCAGAGAGACTACTGGTTCTGAGTTGTCTTCACCCTTGTGGACTCCCCTGGGAGAGCTGCAGTGCACCCCAGACATGTCAGAGCGTGATGGTCCCTGAAGTGTGTGGTTTCCTTCCTTATGGACATTTGTCAGGACCCTGCCCACGCTAAGGGATGTCCTGCTACTTAGTGCAAGAATTTAGTTCCCTCTGGCCATTTCCCACTTGACACACGTGTATTGCCTGTGTACATTGCTAGATATTGTTGAAAATAAACAGAGACTTTATGTTATGTCCATTGTGGTCATACACAAAAGCGTTGCCGTGTGCTTGGGTGAGCAGTGAAGCCTGAACCTCCTTCCATTTACTGTATGGTCACTGTCAGCTCAATGAACTGCCCCCTTGTTCTCCACCATTGTCCCACACTCCCTTAAACATTTGTCACTGAAGTGCCTCCAAAGACAAATAAACTGTCACAGAGAATGCAAACCTGCTAACAGGGAAATGGGAGCGGCTGGGAGGACACAGATTTTCCATGAACTCCAAAAAGGAGTTGCTCTCACCCTGGAAGACTTCTGTTAGAAGTCGGGTGCTTTTTAACACTATCCTGGAAAAGCCAAGGCTCCCTTGCCTTCAGTAATGGTACTTCCAGGCATTCTCCATGAGACATTTGGCCTTCTCAAATGTCCAAAATTCCAAAGGCTCCCCTGAGAGCGTGAGATATTACAGATGTCAACATCTGTAAAAATCTTTTCTGCCCAGGAGCAGATGGCAATCTATAATCCAGGAACCTAACATCTCAGCAACCTGTTCTGGAATTCACTAGGTCTGCAGAGGGCTGAGGGGGGCTCCTAGGCTCCAGTGTAGAACTGTTTAAATTAAAATGGACCACCGATCAATGTTCACTTTCTCCAAAGAAGAAAGCAGAAAGCCGGGAGTCCTCCCCAAGAGTGAGTTGTGTTGATTTACTCCAGGCAGATGCTTTTGACAGGACCCTGTAAAATCAAGTCGTGAGTTTATTGTAGCAGTTAATTATCAGGCCTTTTCTAGTGCTAATGCCTTTTACTTAGTACTGAGGAAAACTAGGCCTTTTACTGGGACAAAGACTTAACTTTTAGTCAAAAATGTGTTAAAATAACAGGAGGAGATGATTTAAATATATTTAAGGACAAATGCAGAAGCATTTGCTAACTATTGGTTTTGTAAAGACAGCTGATTTCATTTACAAGTCTCTTGGAATACTCTTTGTTCACTTACCAAAGAAACAACGCTTTCAGCTTTATTTTAACAATATGTTTACTCAACCATTCAGGTGACCCGGTTCTAGCCACACACCACTCTCCTGGGCTGACCTGACACCACAACTATCTCAGGCTTTCTGATGCTATGCATATATGAATCTTGGTTTTAGATGCACTAAGAAATGCCTGGAAGCCAAGTGAGTTAGAGGCGAAAGAAACTTCCAGTGTAGGGGTGGGAGTGAGTGGGAGGAAGTTGGAAGGGGGCATAGCTTTGTTAATTACTTCAGGCAGCAGAGAAATCTGGTTATGTTTTCTCAGCACATGTTAATATCATATAAAGAGACACGAGATCTTGCTAATCTGTCGACCCCTCAGACAAAGTTTATTTGTGGTGACTTTTAAACTCCTGACTTGCCTTCCAATCACCGAGTTTAAAATGAAAAGCTTTAAATAAACACCAGGAATAGAAGATAAATAAACTTTTTTTCCCCCTTGCAAGTGCCTAGCTTGGCGAGGTTCAGACTCAAATCCCCAGAGGACAGAGCGCTCTCTTTTGTGTTAATGTTTAAAAGATTTTCCAATGCCGGAGTTTATTCCTACTGCAAACATTTCTATTTACAAGGTCAAGTGTATCAGCACTCGACACAGCTTAAGAGTGTAATTATTTATCTAAGGGCGTTTGAGTGTAGATCAGTAGCTCTGGCAGGAACCCAGCCTTCAGCCCACTGCTAAACAACTCCTCACAACAATATTACAAGTTCTGGTAATTGTTCCTCTCCCCAGTATGTTTACTTTTGCCGGCCTGAATGTTTTGTAACAAAATTTTGTACTTTTTCATCCAAAGTGTGAAAATGACTTTGAAGTTGAGTCTCCCAGGTTTCCTAAGACCTATTGGTAACAGATGTTATTGGCATGTTTGATTGTAGGAAGACAAGGACTTCTAGTAGCCAGAGAGGAGACCCCAGAGGGTGGGGGTGGGGGGTCCCAGTGGAAAGGATGGAGGGTAAAGAGATGTGTGGGTTAGCCCCAAACTATGCCAAGCCTCTCCACAAATGTAAATACCAAAAATAGAGACCAGTCAAATTATATCCTTTTTGCTGCCTCATTTACAGATGTTTAATTGTTCATTAAATTGAAGGCAGAAATAATAGCCCTCATTTCTAGTCTTGTACTGTATTTTAATTTCAGTTGATGGTTGATAGATTCCCAGTGGCCCCTCCACCCTGCTTCTCACCCATTATTGGGTTAACCACAATGTGACTCTGGAAAGTAACTACACCATATTAATTATTTAAAACTCTTTACTGATGTACACATTTTAATAAAATCAAATAACCAAAAAAAAAAAAATACACAAAGCCACAGTTACTTAAAACATAGGATTTTTTTTTTAAGTCTATAAAAATACAATGTTTAAGGCAGTTTGGAAATGCATTTATACATTTCTACAATGTTCATAAATTCTCTTGAAAATAAGAACGTTAACTTCCAATCTATAAAATACACTGTACATTTTTAAACTGTTCTAGATAGAGCACACTTCACAATTGATGGTGGTTCTGGATCCCTGGTGACAAATGGATTCTTTACATTTCAGGCAAGAAAGATGTACCATGGATGTGGATTTAAATTTTTTAATTTCTTTTTAAAAAATAAATTATTTCTGAAGCATACAATTTATAAAAATTCTATATACAAAATACAGCAACTGGTAACAAATCCCAGTTTTAATACATTTTATATACGAAGTACCAGGGGTGAGCGCCCTGATAAAAGCAGAGGCAATATATGTTCTCTGCATACTTGTACATACAATTTCTTGGTGTAAAGAACAAAAATGACAACAAAACAAACATCATAAAGAGGCTTTCATAAATGGCAGTGCAGAGCTCTTTTAAATAAAAACTTGCATTGTTCAACACCACTAGCAACTCTCTAGATAGCATTTTTGGATCCTTAATCCTAAGCAATGTGCTAAGAGATGAGTGGTGGCAGTGAAATTAAAGTCAAGGGCTCAAAACTATCCAAACTCAGGAAAATTAACCCTTCTCATGCCCGCCACCCTCACCTCCCGCCCCCTCCCCCAAACTTACAAAAACAATTCTGGGCGCAGAAACCAAGAGTAAACGAGAATCAGTTACGATTGCAATGTCCTCACTGGCCACAATAAAAGTCGATACCGGCACCCGCCCCCCCCAACCCCAGGAGAAATACTAATAAACAGTCCCTATGCAAATATAAATCCTTCTTCAAAACTTCCGCTCCAAACCCAGTCCCTTGAAACTCTTAAGGCCCCACTGGTCATCATCCTCTCTTCGGAGTCCAGGACTACGGTCTGTCCCCCTGCCAGGTCCGTTTCATCCCGGGGGTCTGGAGCTAGGCCGGCTTCTGCGGGGAGTTTCTGGAGCCTGGAATGGGAGCAGAGAAGGATGTCCAAAGAGTCCTGCTCCGGAGAGGAGGAGAGGATCGTGCGACAAGTCAAGGGCGGGAGATCGGCTAGGCAGAAGCCACCTAGAAAACGTTTTGGAAAAAAATCCCCGACCACCCCTCTGTCCCCGAGCCACAGGTGCCCCGTCGCCGACCCTCCCGCGGCCGACGGCGGGGGGGGCGCGAGGGCTAAAAGAGTAGCGGGAACAGCAAGATGGAGGCGAGCAGGGTCCAGGCGCTTCGGGGTGCTGAGCGGCAGCCGCCGCCGCTGCTCCTGCGCCCGGGCCCGTAGGGCAAGTCCCCGCGGCCGCCTGCCGCAGCAGCGCCGCCGCCCGGGCGCGGCGGGTGCGGGACCCCGTCATCGTCGTCCAGCGGCTGCTCGCCGCCCGTGCCCCCGGCGCGCTGCTCGTCATCGTACTCCTCGTCGTAGTAGTCGTCCAGGCCCCCGTCCGAGCCGCTGCTGCCCGGGCCATTGCCCAGTTCGGCGCCGAAGCACAGGCGGGCCATGTTCTCCTTGATCGACTCGCAGATGGGCCGTTCCAGGCCGTCGCACACGCAGTCGTTGAGCAGTGCCGCCTTGGGCATGGCCAGCATGTCCTCGATGACCGTGCGGCACTCGTCGGTGCAGCGCAGCCCGTTGAAGAGCTTGCCGCAGTAGGTCAGGTAGCGGGTGAGCGCCAGGTTGCAGCGGCTGTCGCGGTCACAGCGCCTCCGGGCCTCGGTGCAGCCTAAGACCCCGCCCGCGCCCGCCCCGGGGCCGCCCGCGCCGCCGCCGCTCGTCCGGGGAAGGCACGGCTCAATGGCGCGCTTGGTGGACTTGCAGTTCTCGTCCTGCGCACAGTCACAGTCCTCCAAGGCGGGCCCGCGACGCGTGTGGTTGAGCTGAATGAGGGCCGAGATGCAGTGGCTCGGGCAGCGCCAGCGCGAAGAGAAGGAGGCGGCCGAGGCCGGGAAGGCGGCAGCTGCGGCGGCGGCCCCCGGCACGTCGCTCCCGCCGCGCTGCGCCAGCACCGGCGCGCACGCCTCGGCGTACTGGTTGTAGGCGTAGCTGCACTCCGGCTCCCCCTGGCACTGCAGCAGCGCCTGCCAGCAGATGAGGCGGCGGCCGTGCGCCAGCCCCGAGCCCCGCGGCGCCGAGCCCAGCAGCTGCAGCAGCGCCATCAGGCACAGCCAGGCGCCCGGCACGGTTCCCCTGCGGGCCCCGCCGCCGCCGCCCAGCAGCCCTGTGACCATCGCGGGCAGCGGCGGCCGCCGGGCGAGGAGCGGGAAGGAAACGAGGCGCGGGGAGCGGCGGACGCAGAGCCGGCGGAAAAGTTTGCCCCAGTCCTGCCAACTTCTTGCATGAGTGTTTTCATAAATCCATGCGCGCCGCCGGCTGTTGCCCCGCTGCTTGCAGAAGGTCGGCTCTCGCTTGGGCTGCGGGGGCTTCCTAGAAGTGCACGGCCGTGGAGAGCCCCTCCGGTCGGCCCCCGACAGTGGCGGGAGGCGTTCACTGCTGCCCTCGGAGGTTGCGGGCCGCGGGGCCGCGGCGGGGCTGCGGGACCGCGCGGCGCCGCGGGTGCATTTTGCTCTGCGCCTGCAGATCCGTTGTGCGGCCGCGGCGGCTCCTTCCTCCCGGACTCAGCGCCGCGCCGCCGCCGCGGGTTCTCGCATCTCGCCGCTTCCTGGCTAGCGTCCGGGCGCTGCCCGCCTTCCCGCGGCCCAGCCGCCCGCGTCCCCTCCCCCTCCGCCCGCGGCGACCCCGGCCTCGGCTCCGGGGAGCTCTTTCCGGGCGGCACGGTGAAAAAGGGAAACTCGGCGCGGCGGGAGAGCGGCAGCTCCCGGGCTTCCCTCGGCGGCGGCTTCTCGGGTGACAAGGAGCCCGGGGAGCGGATCCGCTGAGCCCGGCTGCGGACTCGCTCGCTGCGAGGCTTTAAATACAAAAGTGGGCCGGGAGCCCCCGCGTGGTGCCGCGGTGCCCCCTCATTATGCATGCATGGAAAAGCAAACAAACAAAAACATTAGCAACGCTCCTCCGGCTCGCCGAGCCCCGGCCCCGCGCGCTCAGAGCCTGCCCGCTTTCTCCTTTCTCCACTCTCTTTCGCCCTTTGCTCGGCCCCCTTTCCCGGCTTTTCGAGATGCTATTGGTCCCGCCTGTTGTTGTTGAAACTTTTTTTTTTTTTTACGAGCCGCTGGAGTGGGGTTGCGGAGTGGGGGAGGGCGGGGAGGGTGGTGGGCAGCTCACATTCAGGCATTCAGGGCTTGAAAGGAACGGCTTAAGGAGCCTGACAGAGGCCCGGGAGCTCCTCCTACTCTTAAGGAGGCTCGGATGTGGAGCCCTTGCCCGCGCACGGAACCAGCGGGCCGGGCTCAGGGGCAGCTGTTTGCATCCGGCTTGGCCACGGTCCTTTTTGTTTGGTTCTTCTTTTTTTCCCTTTCTTCTTCTTCTGTTTTATTTATTTATTTGGTACCTCTATTAATTCTGCCTTGCCCTTATCTGTGCTTTCGACTGAATTCAAAATTCAGTTTGTTTTCCGAGTTCCCCATCTTTGCCGGATCATCACGGGAGGGGGGGGGGCGGAGAAGAGAACCCAGAGAAATTAATGTGGGACTCTGAAACTTAAAAAAAAAAAAAATCCAGACATACACAAGAAAGAGGCAAATGCTTTAGCTAGGGGGATATCGATATTTACCACCCTTTTCAGCCCCCACTCAGCACCCTGGTCCCCATTTACCAATCTGGCAGGTATGGCCCTGGAGCCAGGCATTGTTGTCATTTTCAAGACAGAAATCCAATAAGTCAAATTAATATTTTTAAGAAGGAAAGTTTCTAACAAACGGTGGTGAAAAAAACAATACATTAAAAATACTTAGGGATGTTGCGTAGTACCTTCTGGCCGCAGTCAGAGCACAAGAGGAAGGGGATCACTTGGCATTCTCCAAGGTTTCTATTCAAGCGTGTGTTTCAGTCTTCCTCGGTTTAAGGGAAACCGCCGCCTACAGCAGCCTCTGCGATCTAGGCGCGGGAGTTTGCGAACTACCTTAACTGCGGCGCAACGCAGCCTTCGACCACCAGAGGCACCGGGCGTCTGCAGCCTGTCAAAAACTGGCGCTTTTTTCCTCCCCTTTCCGTGGAGAGACTATCAACTCCATCTGTCACAAAACTTCAGGCTAAATCTCCTCTGGTGAAGCCGAGGCAGCCGGGGCTCCAGTATGCATTGCATTCGGCTGTCCGCCTCTCCCCCGGGCCCCGGTGAGTTGGAAATTGCAAAAGTTCGAATAGAGGCACAGCGTCTGCAGACTTATCAGGCTGCAGAAAAACCTCCTGTCCTGCGGAGCCTGCTGCATTCCTCAGAGGCTCAGGGTCTGCATTAGGGAGCTGCATTTCAGCAAGTCCCCAAAACAAAACGAAACCAAATAAACCTTAAAAAGCCAGGGTGAAGTAAGACAGACCTCGTTGCTCTGACTTGAATAATGGAGAACGCACAAACAACAATAGCAATCTATATTTAAATATATTAAGTCTGCAACTGCATGGCCCATTGGAACAACCATTTCCAAGATTCTGGGGTGTTTTTTGCTTGTTTTTATTTTGTTTTGGTTATTTGGAATTGTAATCTCCGTCCTGCCGGAAGGGCTTGGACAAGTCACACTCCCTTTCTATGACTTGGACCTTTCACATGTAAGGTACAAGGCCAGATTGGACCCTTGAAAAAGTCCTTTCACATTTAATGCGCTGTGGCTTTAGGCTCATAAGAACAAGGTCGGCAGTCAGCTGCATTTTAAACTGACGTTTGGTTTGTTGAGTTCCTTTAGAATAGTAGGTCTCAAACCTTAGTGAGCTTGAGACTCACCTGGTGGCCTAGTTTAAAGCCACACTGCTGGGTTCTCTCCTGGAGTTCCTTATGCTGTAGGACTGGGGTGGGGGTGGGGAGCAAGACTCGGCATTTCTAACAAATTCTCAGGGAAAGCTGCTGCTGCCTTTTGGGAACCAACGTTTGAGAACACCCTTTCTAGAGGTGCACATGTTTTATTGGTTTTTTTGGTAAAACTAGCCCCCATCCTGGCCTTGATAGAGCTCAGTGGGATTTCAGAAAGGCAAAGAGCTTTGAGAACTTGGGGGAGTCACCTCAGCACTCCTGCCTCATGGCATTTCAGGCCTGCATGGCTTTCAGCAGCTGGAAAGACCAAACTTTTGAAAAGGAGGCTATGATGATGAGATAGAAGGAAGAATGAGCCCCCTCCCCCATCGACCCCAGAGACTGAGTACCACCTTGCCTCACATCCAGGTTTTCATTGATAGCCACCAGACCTCCAAGCCCTCTCTCATCACCCACACACTAATCCCATATCACTCTGTACATCCCTTAAGCTGACTTAAGCTTAAGTCATGATTCCCGTCTTGAGCTTTTCCCCCCACACCCCACCCCCTCAAATCCCACTTCAACTGGAGTCTCAATTTGTTCTTAGCAAAATCTTGCATATTCCCAAGCTGCTTTCTGAGCTGAATCTCCACCTTCTTGCTCTAATTAAAACCAGCTGGAACATACAGAATAGGAGAAAATATTTGCAAACCCCATATCTGATAAAGGATTAATATGCAAAATATAACAGGAACTCATACCATTCAATAACAAAAAAAAATAAACAATTTGATTAAAAAATGGAACGAGAACTCGAATAGACATTTTTCCAAAGAAGACATACAAATGACCAACAAATACATGAAAAGATGCTCAATGTCACTACCGATAGGGGAAATACAAATCATACCACAATGAGATATCACCTAATACTTGTTAGAATAGCTGTCCTCAAAAAGACAAGAGATAACAAATGCTGGTGAGAATATAGAGGAGAGGGAACCCTCATGCACTGTTACTGGGAATATATATCTGTGCAACCACTATGGAAACCAGAATGGAGGTTCCTCAAAAAATTAAAAATAGAACTACCATATGATCCAGCAATTGCAGTTTGGAATACTTTATCCAAAGGAGATGAAATCACTATCTTGAAAAGATATCTGCACTCCCATGGTCATTGCAGCATTTTTCACAGTAGCCAAGATAGAATCCTACCTAAGTGTACATCAACAGGCTAAGAAAGGATCAGTAAAGTATGGTTTCATATATATATATATATGTGTGTGTGTGTATATATATATATATATATATAATGGAACATGATTTAGCCATAGGAAAAGAAAGAAAAAAGAAGGAAATCTTGTCATTTGCATCAAAATGAATGTCCCTTGAGGGCATTATGCTAAGTGAAATAAGTCAGACAGAGAAAGATATATATTGTCTGTTTTCACCTATATGTGGAGTCTTAACCAAGTTCATAGAAACAGAGTAGAATGGTGGTCAACAGAGACTGAGGGTTGGGGGAAATGAGATGTCGGTCAAGGGGTACAAACTTTCAGTTACGAGACGAGTAAGTTCCAGGGATGTAATGTATAGCATGGTGATTGTAGTTAACACCACTGTGTTGTATACTTGAAAGTTGCTATGAGAGGAGAACTTTAATATTCTCACCTTAACAACAACAACAAAATGGTAATTAGGTGAGGTGAAGGATGTGTTAACCAACCTTATTGTGGTATGCATTTCACAGCCTATATGTTTATTAAGTTGTCAAATTGTAAGCTTTCAACTTAGACGATGTTGTACATTAATTATATCTCAACAAAGCTGGAAAAATACATCCCAGCTAGCCTTTTGAGGCAGCCTCCCTCAAAAACGTTCTTCATTTCTGGATGATTTTTCTTCCATAACCCACTTCCCACCAGCCCTGGAAATGGAGTACATGGGCTATTGTTCCTGCCTTGTTCCCACTTCCAAACTATTGTCTCCCCTCCTCCCTGGAAACCTTCAGCTTCCTTGAGTGGCTGTCTGCTACTCCGGTAGTCACCCGCTGACTTTTTCTCCATCAACAGTGCCTCTCAGCTGGTAAAGAATCCGCCTGCAATGTGGGAGACTTGGGTTTGATGCCTGGGTTGGGAAGATCCCCTGGAGAAGGGAAAGGCTACCCACTCCAGTGTTCTGGCCTGGAGAATCCCCTGGACTGTATAGTCCACGGGGTCACAAAGAGTCCGACACAACTGAGCAACTTTCACTTCACTCACAGCGCCTCTCAACCAGGACTGCTCCTGGAAACCACAGAAGACAGAAAATGAGTAGAGTGGCTATTTCCTCCTCAAGTATGGTGTATAACCAGTACTGAAACTGAGGGTCATCAATAATCAGTTAGATCCAATAAACCTGTAACCTGCCTTCACTGACCAAGCTCAATTTAATTTTTGCTACAGAAAACTTACATGTCCTCCAAGTGTCATGTGCCATTCTAAGTCGCTTCAGTCTTGTCCGATTCTGTGTGACCCTATGAACTGTAGTCTGACAGGCTCCTCCGTCCATGGGATTCTCCAGGAAGGAATACTGGAGTGGGTTGCTATGCCTTTCTCCAGGTGATCTTCCCGACCCAGGGATTGAACCGGTGTCTTTGACATCTCTGGCAGTCAGGTTCTTTACCACTAGCACCACCTGAGAAGGCCCCGTGTCATGTGGTCTAAACGAGAAGATGTTTGCCCAAGTTGTTGTATAGGAACTTGGAGTCAGCTGTGTACAGTTGGAGCTGTAGCCGGTTAAGACCACCCAAGCATCAACTGAGCATGCTCAGTTGTCTGCCTGGTGACCTCTTGACATCAGAGAACCGAAAACTCTACCCTAAGAACATACTAATGTGCCATTTTCTAAACACTTGTCTCATGAAGACACCTGTAGCTTAGATGTGCCTGGGTAGAATGATGATTCCTCCCCCTTTTCTTACTTCCAATCCCCTTTCCCCATGCTCTCCACACCTCAGCTTTATCCCTTAAGTACCCTGAACCCTTCACCTTCAGAGAGGCACATTTGAGAGGTGTTCTTGGGTCTCCTCATTTGACTGTCTTGTGAATACACACTTTGCTGTAAACCTTGGCATGTCAGTGTTTGCCTTGCCGCATGTCAGGCAGATGAACCTGGTTCTGCAACGGTACCAACCTGGGCACAGAGGAGAAGCTGGTCCATCACAGTGGATGCTGTGTCAGCCAGAGCTTGACCAGAGCAGGATCTGTGAGCAAGACAGACGGATTTATTATGGAGAGGGGGATTCCCATGAGGGTGGTAGCTGGGCCGTGGGAGGTGTGGTCTGCTGTTTCTGTGTCTGGTGTTCAGCCTGAATTCACTGGGGTTGGCCAGATAGGTGGTTGGAAAGGAAAACTGGGACTTCAACTTGTGAGGAAAGATGGAACCGGTAGGGGTGAACTGGAAGTAGCATCTTCCTCGTCACTTCCAGGCTTGGTACCTCAGGGGGTAACTTGTAGGGGAAGGAGGTGCCTTCAAACCTGGAGCTGATACACACTTTGTCCAGGCCTCAGAGAAGCCGAAGTAAGAGAGTGGCGGGAGCTTGGGAAGCTCAGGTCAGGTGCTGACACATCCCAACCAAGGGGAGCTTTAAATCAGCCAGGAAGGGTGCCAGCTGCCACAGAGTCTACAAAGAATGTGGTGCTGCTGCTTCACTTCCTTCTTCCAAATCTGGTGCAAAATTCCCCTCATGGCTGACACCAACAGGGAACCGTGTGGGGAGAGGCATTCTGGGAACATAGCTCCATCTCAGCTCAGTGGACATGGTATAAAACCATTCCTGGTGCATTTGGGCATTCAGGCTTAATTTCCTCAGGGGTACATTTCCTCATGGTTTCAGCATCTGACTCACTGGTTTCTCTCCAGTCTACTCTTCATGACAAACTTGACCTCTGAGTTTCTTGACTTCCTCACATTCATGCAACAGCTCTAAACTGTATCCTAGGCCTAACCATTACCATAACTGTGTCACCTTGAAAGTTTCCAGTTCCGAATCTCTAATTGGAATGTCATTTCACTGGCTACCAACTCCTGTCTTTCCAGTCTGGCTCAGTGTTGTCACTTCTCACCTGCTCAGAATGTTCTTTGTAATTACTTCTGCTGCTTTCTTAATTCACTTTCAACTGTATCATGCCCATCCACTTGCAATAGGCTATACTTCATTCTGTCTTAAAAGAAAACAAGCCCTTCCTAGACCACAACTCCCCACTCAGTAACTACCCCATTTCTATTAAAACTTTTTGTAAAAGTTGCTTTTACTCACTTTCTCTGCTGTCTCCTCAATTCACTGTAATCAAGATTCATCCCAGTATTTTTCTCATCAAGGATGACTGAAATCTTGCTCTACCCAATGATCACCTCTCAATTCTCATTCTATCTGACGTTAACATGATGATAACCCTTCTCTTCAAAGTAGTTTTTTGTTTGGCTCCTGAGCTGCTGCATTCTCCTGTTCCCCATTGTACTGGCTGGGGGGCTCCTTCTCTCTTGAAACTCACTCCTTAGGTGATCTCATCCAGTGCCTAGATGCTGAGTTACATCCCTTGATTTGATCATTTCAATCCCAGTCTTTCTCTGATTTCCATGTATATTTATTTACTTGGTTGCTTAATGAGCATCACAAACTTAGCTTGCTCCAGGAGCACTTCTGTTTTCCCATCCCCAAAACATGATTATTGCCTGGTCTTTCAGTGGCTTGTGTTCTCCAAAATTCATCTCCATCAATGTCCTCCATCCTCTTATATCTGTGCTACTTATATCAAGAGGCAGAGTCTAATTTGTTTTCCCTTAAATCTTGGGCAGACATTAATGACTTTGACCAACGTAATGCAATATTGGTGACTGACATTTTGGGACTATCCAGTGAGGGCACAAAAAACCTTGAAGCTTCTACCTGGGCCTCTCGGAATGCTTGCTCTGGAGAAGCCAGTACTGTGTAGGAAATCTGACTGCTTTCAGACCACCATGCTGTGAAGAAGGCCAGGCTTGCCATGTGGGGAAGATGAGTGGAGAGACAAAGAGATGGCTGGGAAGCTCCCAGCTTTTTCAGCCATGTGAATGAGAAGGTACAAGATGTGTGAGTGAAAAGGCCATCTTGGGTATCTAGCCCTATGGAATCTTTAGATGACTCTAGCTGCAGCTGTCATGTGATGGAAAGCAAATAAGAGAAACCCCAGCCCAAGGTCAGGACAAGGATGAGGGGAGCTGAAGCAGCCAGATATAAAATTTACAGAAGTGTTCGCTTTCATAGTGATGCTGCAGGGACTGTGAGAGAGTGACCTTTACATCCTGTACACTAGACACTTCATTCACCTCATCCTAGTTCCTATCTTGCCCCATGAATGGACAGCGCAGCTTATCCTGGTCAACCCAAAGAATCATAAGAAAAAAACGAAGATGTTGTTTCAAGCCACTAAATTTTGAGGTAGTTTGTTATTCACCAATTGTTAATCATATATACACTTGCCATCATATTCAATTGCTTGGGTCAAAGGTTTACCTGGATTCTTCCCTTTTCTTTACATCCTACATCCAATTGATGGCCCATCAAATGCAGTCAATAAAATATTTGATGGGTTTAGTGTGTGAAAATCAGAAACTTATTGCTTGTCTTCTAAATTAGCCAACTTCAGAACTTCTAAACCACTTATACTACAGAAAAGAGAACAGAGACCCTGAGAAGTTGAAAGAATCAGTTCTGAAGTCTTAAAATACAAAATGATATTCCCAGAGTGCTGTGTGATTCGGTGTAAAAAAAAAAAGGTTCAATGTTAAGCATCACCTACCTGTTGGTGCTTAGCAATATGGCAGAGAGAAGGCCATGAGAAGTAGATCTCTGCCCTTTGAGGGACTTAGCAATATGTCATTGGGGAGTGTCTAGGATGCTTACCACTTAGCTGAAGGCTTAAGTCATAGATGCCCACTCACCTGTTTTAATTTATTTTTGTTTTTATAAGTAGAGAATGTGAATACTTGGTAGCAGACATCCAGTAGAAACCAACAACATCTACTCTAGAATTCTATATGCTACGTTACATCCTGAATGTCTACCCCTTTCTTCCTAAAAGTCTTCTTTGTCTCTCTTCATTGCTTTCTTAAGCAGAATGAATTCTTGGGAACAAAATAGGATGGGAATCTCATATGGATGTGAATCCCATTCTTGCACAACAAAGTTGGGTCATTCCCACAGCTGAAGATGTGAGGCCTTCTCCAAAACTCCATCTTTCCTTATAACCCCCTCAAGGACCATCCCAAGTCTTATGGATTTCATTTAAGAAAAAGTCTCTCTCATCCAACCTTTCTGTATTCACTGACTTCTTAGAGGTTTTCACCATTGCTGACCACTAGGTGTTTCCCAACTCTTTCTCTAAATCAGAGGTTCTTAACCAGGGAAGTGTCTCAGAATCATTTGGGAGGTTTCTTAAAAATACATATACCCATATAAATGCCATTACACTTGAATTCTTCCCTAAGGGCCCAAGAGTGTGTATTTTGAGAAAAAAATTACAAAGGTTTATTTCTGGTCAAATAATCCTGCAAGTGGTTCCCAGATGTGGGAATTTCATAGATCAGTTCACTTTTTTAAAAAATTGGATTGTCTTTGAAAAAAAGATACCAACTTTTGAATTCTGTCAAATATTAACAAATAAAAAAATCCTTACTACCAATTATTAACGTTAGTGTTTTATTAAATAAAGACAACTTTGAAACCCCCAAAGTAGTGTGGGAATAACTTGAGAATAGAAGCTTTTAAACTGAATGCATTTAGATTTTTAAAAAACTTAATACATTGTTCTGTTTTTTTCTTATTTTACCAGAAAGTTATGACACAAGAAAAACTTCAGAAGTTTTTGCAACTTCAGTCAGCATTTTGGAATCACTACTCTAAAGTAATCTTCCATGCTGCTGCTAAGTCAGACCAAATCACTACTCCACTTAAAGACTTCCAGTACTTCTTTGAGCTTCCCTGGTGGCTCAGGCAGTAAAGAATTTGCCTGCAATGTGGGAGATCTGGGTTCGATCCCTGGGTTGGGAAGGTCCCCTGGAGGAGGGCATGGCAACCCTTTCCAGTATGCTTGCCTGGAGAATCCCCATGAACAGAGGAGCCTGGTGGGCTACAGTCTATGGGGTCTCAGAGAGTTGAACATGAGCAACTAAACACAGAATAGCAACTCTTTAGGAAAATGCCCAAGGTCATCACCACCACTACAATTATAATAATTTGGAAAAATATATTCATGTATATTTGTGCAAAAGATATAAAATACTTAGGAATAAATTTTATAAGGAAGACTTTGGATGCATATGAGTAGTTATAAGATATTACAATGAGAAAATAAGATCTGAATAAATAGATAAAGTATTCACAAATAAAATGCTAATTTTTCTAAATAATATATAAATTTAATGCAATTCCAGTTGAAATCTCAAAAGGGATTTTCTTAGAACTGGATGAAATTATATTAAAATTCATATAGAAAAGTTGATTACAAATACCTAAGAAAATTACAAAACTCAAATGAGAGGTACCATAACATATGATACAGCCTTAATAATTAAAGCAATATGGTGCTGATTAGACCATAACCTTTGTCATATATTTATTTCACAAAATATTAAATATGATTTAAATATTAAATATGATTTAATCAGTGGAAAAAGTATGGTCTCTTAAATAAATGATACTAGGAAAACTGGCCATCCATTTAAGAGGAAATGTAAAAATAAAAAAAATTAAATAGAAGCTTAAATATAAATAGTAAAATAAAAACCAAATGTGAAAATCTAGGCTATGACATATATCCCAGAGTTTAGTAAGACTCTTATAACCAAGACTGGAAAATCAGAAGACATGAAACAAAAACATACATATTTGACTATATAAAAAATTAAGAAGTTGTGTATGGAAAAGATAACCAGGGACAAAGTCAATAGACATACCACAGATCTGGAAAGAATGTTTATGACAGAGATCACAAAAGGCCAATCTTTTTAGTAAGCAAAGAGCTCTTAGAAGCAAAAGATAATCTAAGAGAAAAGAGGGGAGAGATGTAAATAGACAGTTCTAGCGACTTAGCAGCAGCAACAGCAGACAAATAGAAGTGTAAATCCAAATGTCAACAAACAAGTGAAAAGATATTTACATTAATTAGTAGTGAGATCAAAGGAAGTGAGAAAACAATGAGATATTACTTTAACAGCCAGGGCACAGGTTAAACTTTGTGGAAACAACAGTAGTTCTCCTTAGGATACCTCTGATGGAAATGCACCATCAATGGTGCTGATGGAAATGCAAATTCTTTTTGGAAGCAGATCTAGCTACACCTTTAAAATGTAAAATAAATGTAAAATACAACCACTCGGTCCAGCCCAGTTCTGAGAATCTTACCCTACAGTTCAGTTCAGTTCAGTCGCTCAGTCGTGTCCGACTCTTTGCGACCCCATGAATTGCAGCACGCCAGGCCTCTCTGTCCATCACCAACTCCCGGAGTCTACCCAAACCCATGTCCATCGAGTCAATGATGCCATCCAACCATCTCATCCTCTGTCGTCCCCTTCTGCTCCTGCCCCCAATCCTACCCAGCATTAGGGTCTTTTCCAATGAGTCAACACTTCGCATGAGGTGGCCAAAGTATTGGAGTTTCAGCTTCAACATCAGTCCTTCCAATGAACACCCAGGATTGATCGCCTTTAGGATGGATTGATTGGATCTCCTTGCAGTCCAAGGGACTCTCAAGAGTCTTCTCCAACACCACAGTTCAAAAGCATCAATTCTGCGGTGCTCAGCTTTCTTCATTGTCCAACTCTCACATCCATACATGACCACTGGAAAAACCATAGCCTTGACTAGACGGACCTTTGTTGGCAAAGTAATGTCTCTGCTTTTAAATATGCTATCTAGGTTGGTCATAACCTTCCTACCAAGGAGTAAGCGTCTTTTAATTTCATTGCTGCAATCACCATCAGCAGTGATTTTGGAGCCCAGAAAAATAAAGTCTGACACTGTTTCCACTGTTTCCCCATCTATCTGGCATGAAGTGATGGGACCAGATGCCATGATCTCAGTTTTCTGAACGTTGAGCTTTAAGCCAACTTTTTCACTCTCCTCTTTCACTTTCATCAAGAGGCTCTTTAGTTCTTCTTCACTTTCTGCCATAAGGGTGGTGTCATCTGCATATCTGAGGTTATTGATATTTCTCCTGGCAATCTTGATTCCAGCTTTTGTTTCTTCCAGCCCAGCATTTCTCATGATGTACTCTGCATATAAGTTCAATAAGCAGGGTGACAATATACAGCCTTGATGTACTCCTTTTCCTATTTGGAACCAGTCTGTTGTTCCATGTCCACTTCTAACTGTTGCTTCCTGACCTGCATACAGGTTTCTCAAGAGACAAGTCAGATGGTCTGTTATTCCCATCTCTTTCAGAATTTTCCACAGTTTATTGTGATCCACACAGTCAAAGGCTTTGGCATAGTCAATAAAGCAGAAATAGATGTTTTTCTGGAACTCTCTTGCTTTTCTGATGATCCAGCGGATGTTGGCAATTTGATCTCTGGTTCCTCTGCCTTTTCTAAAACCAGTCTTACCCTACACACACCCCCCAAAAAACTACATAAGAAAGAATGGTATGTTTATCCTAGCAATCTCAATAGAAATAACTACTTTTTCCTCAAAAGTTCTAGACAAAGTGCTAGAACCTCATTTGGTCTAGGTAATGCACCCATGTACCTTAGGAGTGAGAGAAAGTAGACTCCCTGAAGGAAAACCAAGGGTGTCATTAGAAGAAAAGTTTCCCTTGTACCGGGGCTCCACCAATGTGTTCCATAAGTCGACACTGGTCCACGTGCCCTGTGAGAAGGTAGAAGTAAGCATTTGGATTCTTTTATAATAATTTGGAAGGATAATTTTATGTGTGTTGAATTGACCAATAAAAATTGGGGGCTTCCATTTTGTGGGTATCATTTCATTTGAGTGATATGGTATCTTCCCTGCAGATAGGAACTTTTCCAAGCTAGAGTGTATGAAGACCAAAAGCACTCATCTTGCGCAGATAAATGTCTGCCAGCAGTACAGTATGCTGGGGAACCTGACACGGGTGATGCTTGTACTTATGAAGTGATTCTTCCAACCCTGAATAGAAACAATCAATTAATTTGTTGCAATAAAGTTTGAATGAACTTCTGTCATTTCACATTGTCTTTACAAAACCCTCTTGGTAAAGAGAGGATAGAGCTCACTTTGCCCCACCCCTTCAGGAAGATATCCACAAAGACACTGGGACCTTAAGATTATGGTTTAGATCATGCATCTGTATTTATTTTTATTTATTTATTTTTAAGTGATAGATGGAAAAATAACCCAGTCTTTCACCACAAATTGTTGAAGTTATGTGCTATACGTTGATGCTAGCTGTTTTCTCTCATTTTAGAGGCAAATAAATTGTTAGGTGTAGGAATTTAAGGGCTTACCACTCTCTGAAGATTAATAAAAATGTAGGAAACAAACTTCTGATTCTTCAACAAATGTCATTAATAGCTACAGGATGCCAAGTGACAGCACGACCAAGATTTTCTGATTCCCCATAGAGCAGAAAAGAGCAGCTGTTCTCCAGGGGTGGGAAGTGTACCCCAACACTATTGCTTTGTGAGATCAAGATACTGGCTGGGTGTCAACAAGAGGAAATCCCACTGAATCAGCAGACACTTCAATTCTCACGAAACTTGACTTTCAAACTTTATGAAAGAAAGATATTAATGAAACAGAAATTTAAAGTCCAAATAGACCATTTGAGGCATAATCTGATTTACCTTCCCTGGCATGCAGTTGGCAGTCAGTATCAATCAGTTCAGTTGTGTCTGACTCTTTGCGACCCCATGGACTGCAGCACGCCAGGTTTCCCTGTCCATCACCAACTTCTGGAGCTTACTCAAACTCATGTCCATCAAGTTGATGATGCCATCCAGCCATCTCATCCTCTATAGTCCCCTTCTCCTCCTGCCTTCAATCTTTCCCAGCATCAGGGTGTTATCCAATGAGTCGATTCTTCACATCAGATGGCCAAAGTATTGGAGTTTCAGCTTCAGCATCAGTCCTTCCAATGAGTATTCAGGACTGAGTTCCTTTAGGATGGACTGGTTGGATCTCCTTGCAGTTCAAGGAACTCTCAAGAGTCTTCTCCAACACCACAATTCAAAAGCATCAATTCTTCGGCACTCAGCTTTCTTTACAGTCCAACTCTCACATCCATACATAACTACTGGAAAAACCATAGCTTTGACTAGATGGATCTTTGTTGGCAAAGTAATGTCTCTGCTTTTTAATATGCTTTCTAGGTTGGTCATAGCTTTTGTTCCAAGGTACAAGCATCTTTAATTTCATTGCTGCAGTCACCATCTGCAATGATTTTGGAGCCCCCCAAAATAAAGTCTCTCACTGTTTCCATTGTTTCCCCATCTATTCGCCATGAAGTGATGGGACCAGATACCATGATCTTAGTTTTGTGAATGTTGAGTTGAGTTCTGAATGTGCGGTCAGTATAGTTTTCTACAAAGAGTAATTTTTCCAAGATAGCACCTTATGCACATTTGGCCATGACATCTTAAGTTCTTCAATAATTAGAGCCAATTCTTTAGTGGACATGGTAGGATGTTTGAAAGCTGTGCCAAGCCTTGTTTTAAAATCTGGTTTTTCACTATTGATATCAAGAAGAAACTTTTTTGTAAATGTGTCATAAATATGGATAAACTGCTCTCTAAACATTAAAACATAATTTGTGGGAGAGCTTCTCAATTATCTTAAAATTTTGCTTTTTTTCCTGGTAAAAGTCTAAACAAAGGCAATAGGCTTCCTCTCCACATTCCATCCTCCCCCGTCAAGAAAACCTTGTCAACAACAAAATTATCTATCAACAAGTTAACATAAAATTTATGAGTGTGTGGTTAATGTTTCTCAAAGAATTTGGGAGAGAGGCATTAGAATTGCTTCTATCTTTATTGCTAAATATATGTAATTATCATAAAGTATCTTGGGGGAAAAAATCTATGATCTTATTGACTGATAGTTGACAAACTGTCTAAGGCTCTTTTGAAATGTGAATCCCAGGACTGTATCAAATGTATCACAAATAAGTTTATAGTCATCCTACATTTTAAAGCTGCTTTCGTACTTATCTGTCCTTTTTTACTGACTTTGATTCATTTGAAGCCAACAGGTATTTATGGAATGCTTAATTATATATGTCAGAAAGCTGAAGCATTTTTAAAAAGAATCTTCCTACTTTCTACTTTGTTCTGTTATCATTGTTATTATTAATAGACTTATTTTTATAAGCACTGCTAGGTTTACAGAAAAATTGATTGGAAAGTATCAAGTTCCCACATATCTCCTGCCCTCTTCTCCCTGGGTTGTTCCCCTTTTTATTTACGTGTTTTATGAGTATGGTACATTTGGTACAATCAATAAACAAATATCAACACTTATGATTAACTAAAGCCTATAGTTTACCTTAGGGTTCACTGTTTGTGTTGTACATTCTATGGGTTTTGACAAATGTATAATGTCATATATTGACCAGTCTATATCATACTATTATTATACAGAATAGTTTGACTGTACTGACAACCCCCTGGAAACTTTCTGTTTTAACCTAAAACTGATGTTAAATTGAATCGTGGATGTTAAATTGAATCTTTTCATTTATAGCTTATTTAAAGTTTCCACAGTTAGTATTGCTTTTCTTTTAAAAAAAATCTTATTTATTTTTAGCTGCAATGGGTCTTCGTTGCTGCACACAGGCTTTCTCTGGTTGCAATGAGGGGGGCTACTCTCTTGTTGTGGTGCATGGGCTTCTTGTGGTGGCATTTCTTGTTGCACAGCACAGGCTCCAGGGCATACAGGCTTCAGTAGTTGTGGTTCCTGGGCTCTAGAGAGAGCACAGGTTCAGTAGTTAGAACACACGGGCTTAGTTGCCCTATGTCATATGGAATCTTCCCAGACCAAGGCTCAAACATGTTTCCCCTGCATTGGCAGGATTCTTAACCACTAGACTACCAGAAAAGTCCAGTATTTCTTTTTTCTTCTATTGAAAAAATAGTGTGAGGCCATACATGCCATTTGAATCCAAAATTTGTACACATATCCCTAAATGATTAACCATTTATATTGATAGAATCTTTCATATAATTCAGTTACCCACCTATTGAGTTCTTACCTGGATCAGCACTCTGTTCCAATAGTCTTCTGATTAGGGGTGCTTGTAATAGGTGGCTTTATGCTATAGAGCTTCATTTCATGCACTGATATACATTTAATTACCAAAGCTCCTTTTACCATGTTTTCTTTGCCAGTTTGTTTTTATTATTATTCAAATGCATTTTTGAATAGGAAATATATGTATATAGTGCAAAACATACAAGGTATAAAAACATTCACGTGTCCAGAAAGCCTCCATTCACCTTTGCACCCATAGACTCACCTCCCACAACAACTGTTATCAAAGTCTTATATGTGTCCCCAGAGATAATACATATGTATATAAAATAAATCTTTTAAAATAACAATCTTTGCCTTTTTTTCACTTAATAATATATTTTGGACGCTGTTCCAAGCACTGACCTGTTACTTGCTTATCCTTTTGATGAGTGCATAGTATCCCATTTTTTGATGTTCCATACATTATTTAGCCAGTCCTTTACTGATGAACAAAGTTCATCTTTTGTGGTTTCAATGCAGCAATGTGTAACCTTGCATATTTGTCTTTTCATAAGTACTTTAATACAGCCAGAGTATACATTTTAGGAATTGACATTACTGCATCAAAGAGGAGGTAAATTTTAAGCTGTGATAGATCAACTGTTCTACTTATGATAGTGTTACAAAGCAAGTTCACTTCTCCTATGTACACAGAAGCCAATACCAGGACACCAGCTTTTGAGAAAACGAAGAGCTTTATTGTGAGGTTGACCAGCAAAGAGACAGGAGGCAGGACTCAAATCTGTCTCCATGATCCACAGTTCAGAGTGCAATTTAAAAGGTTGGGGGAGTTTCAAACTTGGAGGCTGATTGGTTAGTCTTGAATCAGTTCATACAAGCTATGAACTGATGTATGGACTGATGTTGGAAGTCATATTTTCCATATTGACCAATTTCTTGCTTCACAAAGGGCTCTGGTGGCAACATTTCTATTTGAGTTAGGTGGACTGGGGGTTTTTAGTTCTGAGGTCATCCTGGAGACATGGTTTTCCAACCTGCACAGGTGCAGTGCTATTCTCTAAAATAATTCAAGTTTTGATTAATCAGTCAACCTATTTAAGGAGGCAAAACCGGTTTCAGCTGGTTTATGTGCTGTTTCAATGGGTCAGCCATTCTCCATAGAAGTTGTGCCAGCGTACGGGAATGTTGTCTGCTTGCATCATCACCAACACAACATGTTATTAAACATTTGGATCTTTGCCAATCTGATAGATGAAAATTATACCTCATTGTAGCTTTAATTTTAATTTCTCTTATTATGTGTAAGACAAACATTATTATTTATGTCTTCAGAAAATTAATAAGGTAAAGATTGACGACATTTAAGTTGAAGGCAGTTAAGTGATCCGACAACACCTAATAACTGAGAATGCCCAGGAAGTGATCTGCTAAGTTTGTCACCTTGGTTACCACACCCCACCTTGTTTCCAGAGCACCCAGCACAGTGTGGGGGGGATGAGAGGTTTGCCTTTCCTGGGAGTTTTCCTATACTTGGTCTTAGTAGTTCTCAAAAAAGTTGTTGAAGAATGCCTTTTATAAAGGGAAATAAAACTCCTTACTAAAATGGCAAGATGAACGAATTCTAAAGAATCCTCCCAAAATCCCTTTAAAATCTTAGGTATTCACTCTCCCCTCTGCCCTGAGATAGATCTGAGTCAATATTAAGAAACTTGATACTTTCCAACCAATTTTACTCAAATTATCCTGAATCTGAGTAACCACAATAATTGACATAAACTGCATGTTCTAGACTTTTAGTAGAGGTGAATTTATCCTAATACTGATGAGACGTATTTGAAAAAACTCTCTTTTTTTCCCACTTCCCACTCTGAAACACTAGTTTCCTCTCTGTGTGTGACTTCAAACTTGGACCTTTG
Source organism: Giraffa tippelskirchi (assembly GCF_054371585.1). Classification (NCBI taxonomy): domain Eukaryota; kingdom Metazoa; phylum Chordata; class Mammalia; order Artiodactyla; family Giraffidae; genus Giraffa; species Giraffa tippelskirchi. The sequence goes on from NC_137275.1 coordinate 196,485,780, forward strand.
GGTTCCTTATCCTCTGGGACCCTGAGAACCTGTGGTTTCTGAGTAGCAGGTAAAGACTTCGCCTTCATTCATGACTTATGTGCATATATCATTGGAATTTGTTGGAAGTTGGAGGCTTGTCCCTGACTTGTGCTGTCTCTTGACACTCCTGTCCCACTTTGCTGCTGAAAGAGGATTAATTGCCCTGATCATCATGTGCCTGAAGTCAGGGTTGAGTCTTGGAAAATGAGAAAAGATTGAGCCATCTGGGGAGGAGTGGGTTTCGGAGGGCAGAACAGCTTGTGGTAATTTGACAACTGTTAAGCAAATCAACAAAACGACTAAATGAACCAAACTTTCTGGAATAGAAGTACTGTCAATCCTCAATTATAAAGTTTCACAGTTATTATCCTTTATTTACCAAATATTGAGCACCTCAGTTCAGTTCAGTTCAGTCGCTCAGTTGTGTCCGACTCTTTGTGACCCCAAGAACTGCACCATGCCAGGCCTCCCTGTCCGTCACCAACTCCTGGAGTCCACCCAAACCCATGTCCATCGAGTCGGTGATGCCATCCAACCATCTCATCCACTGTCATCCCCTTCTCCTCCTGCCCTCAATCTTTCCCAGCATCAGGGTCTTTTCTAATGAGTCAGCTCTTCGCATCAGGTGGCCAAAGTATTGGAGTTTCAGCTTCAACATCAGTCCTTCCAATGAACACCCAGGACTGATCTCCTTTACGATGGACTGGTTGGATCTCCTTGCAGTCAAAGGGACTCTCAAGAGTCTTCTCCAACACCACAGTTCAAAAGCATCAATTCTTCGGCACTCAGCTTTCTTTACAGTCCAACTCTCACATCCATGCACGACTACTGGAAAAACCATAGCCTTGACTAGGCAGATTTTTGTTGGCAAAGTAATGTCTCTGCTTTTTAATATGCTGTCTAGGTTCATCATAACTTTCCTACCAAGGAGTAAGCGTCTTTTAATTTCATTGCTGCAATCACCATCTGCAGTGATTTTGGAGCCCAGAAAAATATAGTGAGCCATTGTTTCCACTGTTTCCCCATCTATCTGGCATGAAGTGATGGGACCAGATGCCATGATCTTAGTTTTCTGAATGTTGAGCTTTAAGCCAACTTTTTCACTCTCCTCTTTCACATTCATCAAGAGGCTCTTGGTTCTTCTTCACTTTCTGCCATAAGGGTGGTGTCATTTGCATATCTGAGGTTATTGATATTTCTCCCAGCAATCTTGACTCCAGCTTGTGCTTCCTCCAGCCCAGCGTTTCTCATGATGTACTCTGCATAGAAGTTAAATAAGCAGGGTGACAATATACAGCCTTGACATACTCCTTTTCCTATTTGGAACCAGTCTCTTGTTCCGTGTCCAGTTCTAACTGTTGCTTCCTGACCTGCATACAGGTTTCTCAAGAGGCAGGTCAGGTGGTCTGGTATTCCCATCTCTTTCAGAATTTTCCACAGTTTATTGTGATCCACACAGTCAAAGGCCAAAGCGTAGTCAATAAAGCAGAAATAGATGTTTTTCTGGAACTCTCTTGCTTTTTCGAGGATCCAGCAGATGTTGGCAATTTGATCTCTGGTTCCTCTGCCTTTTCTAAAACCAGCTTGAACTTCTGGAAGTTCACGGTTCATGTATTGCTGAAGCCTGGCTTGGAGAATTTTAAGCATTACTTTACTAGCGTGTGAGATGAGTGCAACTGTGCAGTAGTTTGAGCATTCTTTGGCATTGCCTTTCTTTAGGATTGGAATGAAAACTGAGCTTTTCCAGGCTTGTGGCCACTGCTGAGTTTTCCATATTTGCTGGCATATTGAGTGCAGCACTTTCACAGCGTCATCTTTCAGGATTTGAAATAGCTCAACTGGAATTCCATCACCTCCACTAGCTTTGTTCATAGTGATGCTTCCTAAGGCCCACTTGAGTTCACGTGCCAGGATGTCTGGCTCTAGGTGAGTGATCACACCATTGTGATTATCTGGGTCATGAAGATCTTTTTTGTACAGTTCTTCTGTGTATTCTTGCCACCTCTTCTTAATATCTTCTGCTTCTGTTAGGTCCATACCATTTCTGTCCTTTATCTAGCCCATCTTTGAATGAAACGTTTCCTTGGTATCTCTAATTTTCTTGAAGAGGTCTCTAGTCTTTCCCATTCTGTTGTTTTCCTCTATTTCTTTGCATTGATTGCTGAGGAAGGCTTTCTTATCTCTCCTTGCTATTCTTTGGAACTGTGCATTCAATGGGTTTATCTTTCCTTTTCTCCTTTGCTTTTCACTTCCCGTCTTTTCACAGCTATTTGTAAGGCCTCCTCAGACAGCCATTTTGCTTTTTTGCATTTCTTTTTCTTGGGGATGGTCTTCATTCCTGTCTTCTGTACAATATTCTGAACCTCCATCTATAGTTCATCAGGCACTCTGTGTATCAGATCTAGTCCCTTAAATCTATTTCTCACTTTCACTGTGTAGTCATAAGGGATTTGATTAAGGTCATGCCTGAATGGTCTAGTGGTTTTCTCCACTTTCTTCAATTTAAGTCTGAATTTGGCAATAAGGAGTTCATGATCTGAGCCACAGTCAGCTCCCAGTCTTGTTTTTGCTGGCTGTATATAGCTTTTCCATCTTTAGCTGCAAAGAATATAATCAATCTGATTTTGGTGTTGACCATCTGGTGATGTCCATGTGTAGAGTCTTCTCTTGTGTTGTTGGAAGAGGGTGTTTGCTATGACCAGTGCGTTCTCTTGGCAAAATGCTATTGTATTAGCCTTTTCCCTCCTTCATTCTGTACTCCAAGGCCAAATTTGCCTGTTACTCCAGTTGTTTCTTGACTTTCTACTTTTGCATTCCAGTCCCCTATAATGAAAAGGACATCTTTTTTGGGTGTTAGTTCTAAAAGGTCTTGTAGGTTTTCATAGAAATGTTCAACTTCAGCTTCTTCATTGTTACTGGTCGGGGCATAGACTTGAATTACCGTGATATTGAATGGTTTGCCTTGGAAACGAACAGTGATCATTCTGTCGTTTTTGAGATTGCATCCAAGTACTGCATTTCGGACTCTTTTGTTGACTATGATGGCTACTCCATTTCTTCTAAGGGAGTCCTGCCCACAGTAGTAGATATAATGGTCATCTGAGTTAAATTCACCCATTCCAGTCCGTCTTAGTTCACTGATTCCTAGAATGTCGATGTTCACTCTTGTCATCTCCTGTTTGACCACTTCCAATTTGCCTTGATTCATGGACCTAACATTTTAGGTTCCTATGCAATATTGCTCTTTACAGCATTGAATCTTGCTTCTATCACCTGTCCCATTCACAGCTGGGACAACTACTATGTATCAAGTACTGTTCTAGGTTTTAAAGATCTAGCAAATGACTAACATGGGAAACATGCCTGCATATAGGGTTGTTTTGGGGTTCCCAGGTGGCACTAGTGGTAAAGAACTTACCTGCCAATGTAGGAGACATAAGAGTTGTGGGTTTGATTCTTAGGTCAGGAAGATCCCCTGCAGGAGGGCATGGCAATCCACTCCAGTATTCTTGCCTGGAGAATTCCATGGACAGGGGAGCCTGACAGGCTACAGTCTGTGGGGTCGCAAAGAGTCAGACACAACTAAGTGCCTAAGCACAGCACCAAGGCAGGGTTGTTTTATCCAAAGGCAATTGTAATTGTCTTTCCCGATTCTTATGGTGGATCTGAGGACCTAGTGAATCATATCTAGAAAAGAGGCATCCATTTCTGCCCTTAGACTCAGCCTTATCTCTTTGCTACAAACAAAAGAAGTGAGCTGAATTCTTTCCTAACACAGAGCACATTGTCTAGATCCCAGGAAGAAAAGTCTTTAAGATTCTCAAGTCCTTAAAAAGCATCTGGGGGAAGCATAAATGACAAGGAGAAAAAGCACCAGTTTGAAAGTTGGTCAGCCACTTTTCTGCCAAGGGCTTGTCAAAATTGCTCAAGAAAAAGAAAAAAGAGAAACAAGTGCACATATACATTTTTTAAGTAGCCAGCAACCAAGACAACACCAATTATTCAACCACAGTAAAGAAACCAGCAGCCAAACCACACTGATTATTTAACCGCGTATCCAAGTGCTGAACACAGCCATAGCCAGCCACGTTAATTTAATGTAAATATCCTGAGTAACCAGCCTCCGTGGAGGCAAGTGTTGCAGCAAAGGACAGCGCCTCACCTTTCCTTGTCTTGGCTGCAGATGTTTGGAGCTGGAAAACTGGCTATAATCCAACTAATATCCCACCCCCTCTTTTTCTCCGTTTTGCATTTTTGTTTCTCTAAAACCCCGATTCATGTTTTTTCTTACTGATCCGCTGGTCTCATACGCACACACAAACTCAGGGAAACATTTCATTTGGTGAATTCTGTTCTTTTCCTCTTGATTTACACCTTTTCTTTGCTTTCCTTTTCATTTCAATCGTCTTTCTTCTTTTCAACCTCAATGCTTTCATTCCTATGTATTTGATTCCTGTTTATTTAATTTTTACTTATCATCATATATAAAGTTCATTCTTAGTAAGTGTTTATAAGGAAAACATAAACTTTCTTCTTTGCAACTTGCAACTGTGGAAATTTCCACTAGGTTGAATTCTACTGTAAAATAGTTCCTCTTATTGGGAAATGCCCAGACTTGTGAGCCTGGATGTCCAAGTTTGAAAACATAGTCCTATTCTCACTGGCCACAAATATAAACATCTGACTCGAGGTCAGCCACACCAGTGGTGTCTCTCTTCTGCCTTGTTCACTGGTGTCCAGAGCTGCCAAGTAATAAAATCAAGTCTGCTGTGTTGTAAGGACTCTCAGGCTCCAAGGAGACATTACACGAGTAGGTGTCCCAATCCATAGTTGCACCTGAGTCAGTCTTCTGGTCATCCCAGGCCAGGTGTCAGATGTATAGGAAGCAGCATCAGGTGCTTCCAGCCCCCAGCTCTCTGGTCATGCCCCGTCCAACTGCTTAAGTCTTCCTCACCCAGATCTCAGACACTGTGGAGCGGAAACCTAGTCCTCCCTGTCTGAATTCTTGTGTCCCATCTGATTTCTTGATCCACAGAATCTATGAACATAGAAAAATGGTTATTCTTTAATGCCACTAAATTTAAGCTGGTTAGTTACATAGTGACAGATAGCTTGAACCCCAGCTCAAAGGCTATTCTGAGAACTAAAGAAATGATTGTATGTAAAAATGCTTAAAACTAGGCCAGTGGCAGCCACGTCATAAGTTGATCTTCCTCAGTGTTAGCTTTTATCATTACTGTGATAAAATTTCCACTGATAAACATAGGAAATTTGAAGAATTATTTAATAAAAATGCTCTTCTCTCATTCATCTTTAAAACTTCAAAAGAAAATTTGGAGTAGAATTAAGCAGTTTGTTAAGTTGTATTGTACTCCCCAAGATCAATGTCCTTACAAGCTCGGATAGAGAGAGACTGCACAATGATTTTCTAATGAATTGATAATTTACAGTCTGATGTGATAAAGGTCTGGAAAAACAAAGCCCTCTGTACTACAACAGAATTTTTCCTGAGAGAAGGTCTAGAATCCTGCTCACTTTTATGTTCCTCTGAGCACCCAGCAGCAAAACAGACACCCTACCAATGTTTGCCTCGCTGACTTGATCAATGCAGTTGTGTTCATTATCTTACATAAACTTCTGGGAAAACATTGCTTTATTTAGTATTTTCTCTATTTTTGCTTTTAAATTTGTAATATTTTCTGAGACGCTGATTGGTAATCTCATAAAATTTAAATCGATGTTTATGGATTAAATAGCCAGTATTGTTAAGAATGTACAGTGCAGTGTAAACACAAAACTCTTGCACAATCTTTTCCTGGACTTGTGCTTTTTTGAACTGGGTTCAAATCTAAACTGAGCAAGGCCACACAGGGCGTTAGAGCAAAAAATGTAAAGCTGGAATGCACTGAACCCCCTTGACTGGGGAAGATAGACCTTGGAGGAGGGAATTTTAAGGACACGCTTTTTATTTCTGGTCACCTGGCAAGCCAGTCTACGAAAACATACCACACAAATGTGTTTTTCAAGCCACACACATTGTCTTAGTTAGAAAAACAACTTCAAACATCACATAGTGTTTTGGAAATTATTTGCTGAATATGTCAACATACCCCCTGAAAGAAAAGCAGTTGCCTAGTTTTTGGACAGTTCTCATGTGCAGATTTCTTAAATTTGAAATAACAAAATAGTTAATATGATTATTTGGAGATGTATCACATTTTTAGATGGCCTGTTGGATGCTTTGCTCTGAATAATTAAATGTGTTTCATCTTATGGTGAGCAGTCCCTGTGGGTGAGAGGGCAGATGGGAGGGAAGAAATACCAGTAGGAGGAGCAGAGGGGTAAAGGGAAGACAAAGGGAGGAGAGAGAACAGATAGAGCGTGTGGATGGCTTCAGCAAGTGGTATTCTCCTTTGAAACTTCTAGTCTCCACAGTTTTACTACAGCAAATATTAGCGCTTCTGTTTACACTTACAGTCAGTACAGAACAATCTACATATACAAAATGAAAATGATTTAGGACTGGTTTTTCTCAGTCACAATGAAGTCAGGGGTAATGGTATTGCTTATGAGTTCCTATTTATTGACCCAGTTTGGAATGTTCCTTTGCAGGGGCTGTTGACTTTATGGGTCAGAATCACCATCATGAGTGTGGGAAGTATGACCTCAAGTTTCAGGTAAGCAGCCTAGAGAACATTTTTGTCTCAAACAGAGAGAGCACACATCAACTAAATATCCATATGCACTTGATTTGGCTACTTGCACTGTAACTTTATTTTAGTGGCTTGCCCAATATTCTACCTTGCAAAACTATATCCTTCATGGATTATCACCATTATCAAGGAATAGCTTTTACTAAACATTCACATTTACAGTACATGTCATTGGTTGAACATAAAGTGTATGTTACATGGAAAACTGAGCTTACGTGTGCATTGTGCCCTTAATCCTACCTCATCCTTCCTTTTTTATCGATGAAAGATTGAGATGCTCAGTGCCGTACAGTGAGTAAGCAAAAGAACTGAGATTTGGAGCTAGGTCTAGCTGACTCTAAAATCTACCTCATTGTACGTGACATGATACACAATGCTTACTTGAAACAGTTGGTATTGGGAAACTGGTCTACTGGGGTCTTAAATAATCCTTTGGTCTTTATAGTCTCTAGCTTAATGTTGGCCAATTATTCCAGCAGACAAACTGAGCATGTTGGAGGAGGGGGCTGACTTTGATATCAGCTTGTTGAGACTGGCAATCCAACCCCAACTTTGATATCATCACGGTGAAGTCAGCCTGGCACAGCCCCCACTTGCCAACTGCCTCAGAATTGTGGTCTAGCCACAAGCCAGACACCATAGGCTCATAGACTGGTGAAAAGACTGGGCAAAAGGCTTGGAGAGAAATGGGCGACCTGTAGACTGTGGGTTTTCCAGGCCTGCCAAGCTTTGCTTTCTTAAAGAGAATGAAAACTAAGTAGTTAGCTGTCTTGGATTCAGGGTAATGATCCCAATAAATTCACATGTATCAAGTGACTCTTTTTGCTTGTTTAGGCAGCACTGGAAATAAATAACTGAAAAGAAATAATTATTGGATGCTATCTCAAATGTCCCTGTTCCCAATTTTGCATAAAAGCTTGTTGATAACTTCTTTGAGTCATCCTGATGTACGTGTGAGACCTATAAATATATACTGAGCACTCGTGGTATAATGTGTCAGGAGCAATACTTTTTCCTGAGTTTATTTTGCATTCGGTGTTCATATTAACTAAGCTAACACTCCGCCATGGTGCCAGATCTGGGCCATTTGCTCTGATTCATTCCCTGCCTTTTTTCTACTCCGCCCTGCTCTGTATCACTGGAGGTTCACGCCTGTGGCCTGTTTCTCAGGCATATCCATTAATTGTCTTCCAGCAGAATGTGGCTAAAGGAAGGCACTGGGGTGAGATAGTGAGGGAGGAAAGAAATGAGGAAGCAAAAGATTTTTCCCTTCCTTCTTGGCTTTGGGCAATATCCCCTGAAAGAACTGTGTCTCTCCCATGTCTGCAGAACCACTGGGCTGCTATGATTCTCATTGCCTCCTATGACCTTGACTTTGGATTTTAAGATAACAGTGATCTTTCTCTTTATCACTCCAGCCTCAGAGAGGGTCTCACATTGGCTCTTGCCAGACTCTGGGTTGTACCACCATTGTGGGCTCTGCCTCTTAGCTTCTATCATCTATGAAAGTATAAAAGTGCTAGTTGCTCAGTCATGTCTGACTCTTTGTGATCGCATGGACCATAGCCTGCCATGCTCCTCTGTCCATAGGATTCTCCAGGTAGGAATACTGGAGTGGGTTGCCATCCCCATCTCCATTTATCATCTGTGGAAGGAATTAAATTTCCTCTATTTTATATACCTAGAGTTGTTTGCTTTCCTGATTGGACCCTGACAGATATAATTATGATAATTTTTAGTCAGAATTTGTTTTATATGTGTATGAATTGCCTTTGATATAAGATTTTAGTAAGATCTAGAATGGGGGTCTTTCAGTTCTACAAATGTTCTGTGGGTTCTTACTATGCACAAAGTGGTTACATAGGTAACAATTGACTGATTGTTACACAGTCAGGGTCTAAAAATTTGAGATCAGCAAAAGTTTTTTTTCAGGTCAGTGGAATATAATTGACGCAATCAATTTTCTGTCTGCATATAATAAGAAGATACTTGGAGATGGAAACATTTATGAATGTTCCTGTTTGAACTGTGTCAAAGTCAGGGCTTTTTCTATGATGGTATCATCAGATTGCCTACTGGTGTGTATTCTCAGAGAATGTGAGCAAGTTCATTCAAACTGTAATTTATACTGATTATCTTGCAGGAAAAGTTAGGATCATATTCAGAAAGGAGGGTGGTACACATGATTCCTTCCACCCTCAATACAAATACATGAGGATTGAACCCAATGGGCCATTAAGAACTTCCATAGCATCGGTCATTGATCTATGAAGCCTGTGAGGTCCACCCACCAGATAAATTTACTGATAAGGATGGGAACAGACAGAATAAGGGAGGCATGAGAAGAGCCCTTTGTAATTTTTCATGACATTTAAGTGAGCAAATAAGCTAGTGGTTAGGATAATCCCAAATAAACTGTGTTGACTGACTAATTTTGCACATTTTATTTACCAAAGAACATGCATGCAAATTCTTATATTATAAATCATGATATTTTGAGGGATGCCAAGAAATCATGGATTTTCACTGACTAAAATCACCTGATTTCTCAGGGAGGTGGAAGTTAGAGCTTGGAGTAACAAGTATCTTTTACCACTCTTCCCTGATACTGCCAGAATCTTGCTTTTATTCAGACCTCCTCCTTGTGTTAACCTCAGAGAGGAAGAGGCTAGAAGATATAGCAGACCCAATGCAGTAGAGAAGAGCATGAAAAGAAGGAAGGAGTGGACGAGAAAGAAAGAGGAGGGGTGGAAGTACAGAGTAACAAACAGTCAAGGAACTGCGATGGGTAAGGTCACAGTCATTCCAGATGCTGTTGCCTGAACGCTTCCTGCTTCCCTCCATTTCCTGCTTCTCCTATTGCCTTAGCAATGGGGACTGCAGCCCTCCTTGTTGCCCTGGCCCTGTGAGGATGGGCTGAAGGACTTGGAGTTTGTTTTCATTTCCTTGCTCAGGTAGGAAGTAAGCTTCACTTCCTTATCTATCCTTATCCTTCTGCACTTACAGTATACTTTTATTTTTAAAATGTTAAATATGACAACCTTTCTCACCACCATTTTTCTTCTTGAAATTCAGCCAACTTTGTAGACTAATTGGCCACCAGTTCTCCATTTTCCCCACTGGATATGGGACCCAAACCATTTCCAGCTCCCTTTTATGTCTGCTCAGCTAAAAATACAATTCACCCCTTCCAACTTCAGCAACTGAAGGAGTTGAAATATATAGTTTACTTGCTTTGTTGGGCTTCCCAAATGACTTAGCAGGTAAAGAATCCACCTGCAGTGCAGGAGATACAGGAGGTTTGAGTTTGATCCCTGGGTTGGGAAGATCCCCTGGAGGAAGAAATGGCAACCCATTCCAGTATTCTTGCCTGAGAAATCCCATGGATAGAGGAGCCTGGAGGGCTGCAGTTCTAAGGATTGCAGAGTCAGACACGACTGAGTGAGCACAGCACAGCACTTGGTTAAAAAGCAGCACATTTGGATATCAAATTAATTTGGTTCAAATCGAGGACAAATGAATATTGAGCTAGCTTGGAAATGATATTTAAGGCTCTTTCCCCCTCTTGCGTGACACAAGATACCAAAACTTCACAACAGATTGAGATTTCAATTGGTAGTTACTGAAGAGGGCCCTTCTTTCCACCCTACTTTCCTCTTTAAAGAATTTCCTGAATTGACTGAATTTAGAATAGAAAATAATAGTAAGCATTATTTTGGAAACAATGTGGTCTAGTTGGTGTTGAAAACTTTAAACTTTTAAATGTTCTCTTTGTGAAGGAATTTGCTAATTATCCAGCAGATGTTTTTTCTTTTTATCCCTTATGCGTCATAGTTTCCTTAAAATTCTCTCCCTCCTTTCCTTTATTTCTCTGGCTCTAGCTCCATCTCCCCCTCTCCCTCTCTTTTCAAGCAGTGAGGACAGTTTCAAAGAATGTGCAAAGCTTATATACCTCAGAGCCAAAGTCCTTAGGCTCTGTCTTGATGAGAAACCCTCTTTAATTATAACCTCTTCTTGAAGATTCTCTTCCAACTGAGTGATTTGTGTGTCCTGGAACTAATTTTATTAAGTGGGTTGCAACATTCAATTGTTTGTTTGGATTTCATGACTCTGCCTAAACCTCTGATGCCCCATTAGAATAATCAAATATTGGATTACGAGTACCTGTATTTTTTCAGAGGATTTAAAACTGAGAATTCCTTCACAGTTCTGGGAATGATCAGAGAACTATCAAAACAACTCAAAATCTTGGCTGGGAAGTGATGTTCTTATCCTTGAAAGAAAAAAGAGTACTCAAAGGCCAGCAGAATATTAAAGTCACCTGGTTATTTTGCATTCATCTTAGTCAATATTTTGAGCCACTCATGTCAGGTTTTGAAATAGAGTTAAATGTCTTTGTTTAGTTATATAATTTATTCATCTTTCATAATATGATTCAAAGTGAACTCTAATTTATGAATTTATTATTGGTTTATTCTTAAAGTAAAGGTTAACTATCCATTTTTCCTACATGATATGTTTGCATAGCCTTGAAAACAAGAGCCCTACCAATGTAGACTCATTTCTCAGTGACCTGGTGTAAACCGAGTGGGTCACATCTGCACAGGTAATTGCCTCCATGTCATGATTGAAATGAGACCTCCAGCAGCTCATTCCAGGCTCTACTCCCTCCACCTGGGCTGAAGCTCTCAGACAGGCTTTCCCACTCCTTCTGCCCTGCCCACACTGGTTTAAAAAACAGACACAGGAGCATGAACCCAAGAGGTTACAGCGAGAAAATGTAGTTAGTGTGAGTGAATTTTATGATTCCCTAATTTTGTGGGATTACTGAGCAAATAACTTGTTGTACAATTGATTCCTGGGAAGACAAAGGGCTAAAAGTACTGAAAGTTTTCTATACGGTAGGTAATGAATCAAGAGATCTTCTATAGTCATTCTTGGTTCCACACGACATTTTCCTTTCCTACACCATTTTGCCATGAAAAGCATTTGGTGGCTCTTTCCTGAGTACACCTACCCCCACCCCGCCCCAGCTCACACATCTACCGTTACTGTTACTACTCCTTCTATTACTGCTACTACTCACATACACACACCTTTCCCAAGAAAGAGGGAAAGAGTCGCAGCGCTGAGGACAGGACTTGCCTGAGTCTCAGAATATTCTAAACAATGAGGCCAATCACTTCAATTTGCAGAAGCATGAATGTTGCTTGGAGGGTTATTGAAAACATGCTGTTCTTTTCAGCACCACCAACATTTGGTCTTTAGAACAGAGACCCAGTACTCCCTATGAGTTCTGGTCAATTTTCAAAATTTTAACTTCTCTAATTAGATGAATGATGACTGGATATGAAATCTTCAACAAAATATTTCCTGATATTACTGTAGCTTTCTTATCCCGGAAAGGGACCAACTGAGATGATTCTTGGATAAGAATTTGAATCATTTGGCAATATCAAATTGGGTGATAAAAATGCGTAGAGTTAAAGGAGTGAATTGACCAAAGCTATATGGTCATTTCTGCAGATGGTAGAGAGGACAGTGGAGGAGGCAGTTGGGATTCAGGGGTGGAAGTCATGGTGCTCTGTGTGGCAAGTGAAAGTCCATTGTGAGAGAGGCAGTCTGATCATTATTCCTCTTATTCCTTGTAAGTTTAGGAGATACTCTCTCTGAGGCTTAAGGTATGTCCTTGCGATACATGTCAGTATGAGTGTTCAACTCAGCATGCCTCCATCACGTGAAGAGGGCTAGATGGCTAGACAGCTATATTCTACAAGACTTAAAATGTCAAAGACCAGCAAGCATGATTCCCTCCTAGTGCCCCCTTCCTGCCAGAGAGCATTCTGAATTGGAGGAAATATAGTGCTGGGTGGAAAAGAGGACAGACCCTAGGAGGGGCCTGTAAGGAAGATGGGTTTTCCCAGAAGTGGGTGGAGTTTAACACCATGGAGATTAGGAGAAGAAATCATTGAGAGAGGTGCAAGTCAGGGGGCCAAGGTTGAGTATGTCCCCAAGGATACCCTTTGTGAAGATGCTTTTCCTTCCAATTATGTGTGCTTTCTCTTCAAACTATGGGAGAAAATGGATTTAGAGTACAGTTACGATTTTTCTCTTCTAGGATGTAGTTATCTTGCATCTCCTTCCTTTATACCTTCTGGAAGTCTGATCACCCCTTCAGTCTTAAGTGATGCCCAAAGTGGAAAAGAGGAAATAGGAAAATGAGGGAAACCATGGACATGTATCTGATCAGTATCCTAGCCCAACCATGTGCCATGGTTCAAGCAGAGAAAGGACAACACCCTTCCAAGCCGATTATACCTGGTAGTGACCATCAGTGAAGGAAGCCAAAGTTCACAGAAGGATGGAGCCATTGGGAGGAGCATGTGGACCTGAGGAAGGACTTCCAAGTAGACATCCATAAACACTCTGGTGAGCAGAGACGATTAGATTGAGGACCCAGGAAAAACGAAAAAACAAAAGTGAGGCTAAAGAGAAGAATTTGTTAAGAAATATATTATCTCCAAGCTCTCCTCCACCTGAATTTATATCTCATAGTTTCACCTTCAAGCTTCAGTTTAGAAATAAAACTTCTCCAAGAAGTCTCACAACTTCATAAGATGTCCTAGATATCTTATAGGATATTGGACTTGGTTTAAATTATTTTTAAATCCATCCAAATGCCTTTTCCCTGCTGACAGCTCCATGCTGCCCACTCATATAAAAGGACTCACCAGGAGAATAAATTATTTCTTCCCTTGTCAGTGGTAATTTGTGTTCACTAAATTACCTCCAGATCTACTTTCCTGAGTCAAAAATAACTTCATAGTTTTTTTTTTCCTTCCATGTCCATCTTGGAAAGACATACAGATTTTGAAGTTAACCTCTCTCTGCTAGATACTCAGAAATAATTAAGCTCGTTTTCTTCTTAAGTCAGCCAGATGTTTCATTTTAAGATGGAACAATACATGGTTTATTTGACCCAAGTTCTCATGGAAAGGCCATTGCTTTCACTTTGATAGTCCTATTTTGTGAGAGGTAAAAATGAAAAACATCTTTAAAAGAATTCCTTTTTTTTTCTGGGAACAGTGCTTGGTCTCAACAGGAAACCACATTTTTAAAGAACATGTAAGTTATTACTGATGATGCTCCAGAATCTGATCAAACAGTTTAAGCTGCAGCCATCATGGTGGGATTTTACCACACTGTTCTTCATAACTGTTAAAAGAGATTGAAATGTCTTATGATGTCAAGGTCTGTTTCTGGCAAGGCATCTATTTACACAATTTCTTTGTCACTTTAGCATTTTCTTCTAATTAAGCTGGGCTAATGTGCTTAGGGCATCTTTTATTTTTGTCTTAAAGAATGCTAATAAATGGTTAAGGGTATTTTTTACAACACGGTGAGTGTTATTTCACAATGTTTCATTAGCTACAAATTCTCAAGTCACTTTTAAGAATTCCAGATGCCCTACTGTAGGTATTTTTGCAGCTGTTTTGTAGGAAATCATGAAAGTGCAACTCTCTTCAACAAAAAAAGGCCATATCTCATTCCTGCAGGGATCAGTCTCTTTACTGTACTTTATAGTAACAAAAGGGCAATGTAAGGACAGCTGTGTACTGTACAAATTCTCTCCATCTGCCTGAAGTTGGGATAGTTACAATATCTTCTTATTTTTAAGATGGTTTGATTTTACATGGAAGGAAGCCTTTCCTTTGAATATGCTCTCAAGTAACGTTTTTATTCCTGCTATTTGCAAGGTAAAATTGGTCTAAAGAAATTCTATTTGAATCCAATGCATTTGCTTTTGCAATTCATTTTTTTTGTTCTTTGTGTTTAGATTTATAAGCGGAATTCATTCATTCTTTTACCTGTCACATAACATGTTAATCTAATTATCAAGAACTATTGACTCTTCTTAAGATCACATATTATTTCCTTTGCTAAAACAAAATTTAAATCTTAAAAGTTATATTCTAAAAAAAAAAAGTTGTATTCTGTGGATAATGTGGATATTTATTCACCAATATCATTTTATATATCAAGAGTATTTTGGAGCACAGATGACCCCAGTTTGTGATAGAAAGTTCCTTTCATTACTTTCAGTATCACACAATCTATGTCTTCATTATCAGACAGCATTACATGTTATTGTTGTTGTTTTTCAGGCACTAAGTCATGTCTGGCTCTTTGTGACAACATGGACTGCAGCACCCTAGGCTCCCCTGTCCTTCACTATCTCCCAGAGTTTGCTCAAATTCACATACATTGAATCAGTGATGCTATCCAACCGTCTCATCCTCTGCTGCCCTCTTCTCCTTTCAATCTTTCCCAGCATCAGGGTCTTTTCCAATAAGTCAGCTCTTAGCATCAGGTAGCCAAAGCATTGAAGCTTCAGCTTCAACAACAGTTCTTCCAATGAATACTGAGTTCATTTCCTTTAGGATTGACTGATGTCATCTCCTTGCAGTCCAAGAGACTCTCAAGAGTCTTCTCCACCACTGCAATTTGAAAGCATCAATTCTTCAGCACTCAGCCTTCTTTATGGTCCAAGTATCACATCCATACATGACTATTGGAAAAACCATAGCTTTGACTATACGGACCTTTGTCAGCAAAGAGATATGTTTTTTAATATGCTGTTTAGGTTTGTCATAGCTTTGCTTCCAAGGACCAAGCAGTCTTTTAATTTCATGACTGCAGTCACCTCAGTGATTTTTGGAGCCCAAGAAAAGAAAAATCTGTCACTGCTTCTACTTTTTCCCCTTCTATTTGCCATGAAGAGATGGGACTTGATGCCATGATCTTAGTTTTTTAAATGTTGAGTTTCAAGCCAACGTGTTTACTCTCCTCTTTCACCTTCATCAAGAGGCTTTTTTGTCCCTCTTATTTTCTACCATTAGAGTGGTATCATCTGCATATCTGAGGTTGTTGATTTCATATCTGAATTGCAGTGTTCCTGGTGGTCATTTCTTTTCAAACAAAATCAGTGAGAAATGTTGAATTTGAGATTTAGGGCTCAGTGGCCTTCCTGAAATTCACATCGCTAAGATTTTGGCTACCAAGTCAAAGCTAGGCTACGAAGATTCCATTGGTAGGAACTGTGATATAAGGAAAATTGGACTGAATCCAGATGGAAGATCGGCCTGTGACTCCAGCTATTTCTAGCTGTTGGCAATATTACCCAGAGTTGATTATTTCAACTCTCACATTTTATGGATGAGGAGCTGGAGGCCCTGAAACACAAAGCTCTACAGCCAATTAATAATCAAGTCCCTGAGGGTAACATTTTTGCCCTTTTGTCTTTCACTTTCATTGCTTAAACATAGGTTTATAGACCTCATAATGGGTTCATGTGAGTGTCATTCATTCCCAAAACATGCAAAATGACTTAGTAAAGCCGTGCGCATGCCAAGCTGTAAAGACAGTGTGAAGACCCTTAGAAAATTTGACATCTAGTGAGAAGGAAACATACTGAACAAGGATTCCAGTGCATGGAGGCAGCTGCCCTGATGAGGTAGACATGGAGATGGGGAATAGAACAGAAACAAGAGAAGTCATGTTCAAGGAGGCAGGAAAGTCCTTCTGGACAACAATGCTTTGTGACACTTGAGGTGAAAGTTGAGATGACTTCTCCAGGCAGACGGAATGACATCTGGAATGTGATGGAGTATTATCTTTGTTACTCAGCTTAGAAGAGTGGAATGGCGGGGGGAGAGGCTGGATGTAACTGATTTTTTAAAGAAGATTCTAGCAATGCTGTTCTCCCACTGCTACCACCAACCCAGCTGATCTTACACAGCAATGACTCACCATCCCACCCCCTACAGGGACTCATCAGAAAATGACTCTCCCTGGGGAGCTCTTAAAAGAGAAAGGAGAAACAACCCCCTCTCTTAATCTCCGTGTGAGCTATCTTCAAAATATTTAGTTTACAAGGATTTTCAACTCCATTATCATTTTCCTCAAAACTATTTACTACAACAATTGCTTATACTACTAGTTATAAGATAGTGAAAGTGTTAGTTGCTCAGTTGTGTCCAACTCTTGCGACTCCATGGACTGTAGCCATCCAGGTTTCCCTAAATTGAACAATAAATTCAGTTCCACTAAAGTGCTGGGCTTGTGAAATGTTTCTGCTTTTCTTTTAAAAATGTATTCTATGGGATGTTTTTTTTAGATTTAAGGAACTGATTCCCTTAGGTATATTCATAATCTTCGGAATCACATGTTTCTTAACCTAAATCCCTGGTTTTCTGAATAGAGAAGGAAATTATCAGGACCTGTACTTTTGTCACAGGTGCATGAAATAAGGTAATACATTTAAGGTGCTTAGAATAGCCTGGCATGGAGCACGTGGGCAAAAAATAGGAACACTTTCCTCTACTTGTGAAGAAGCAAGTAAGGACTACTTTATGAGAACTTTGGTTGAACTGCATGCATAGAAAGATTTTGCTAGTTAATTTTACTACTGCCCTTCTTGACAGCCATCCTATGAAACACAACTCAGCTGTCAGTGAGGAGTTGGGGTACAGGTGAATTAAGCAAGGACTCAAGCTTTGCAATACTTAAGGAAAGCAACAGTAAAAATTATTAAAATAGAAGCTAAAAAGACAATAGAAAAGACCAATGAAATTAAGAGATGGTTCACTGAAAAGATAAACAAAACCGATAAACCTTTAGCTAGATTCACCAGGAAAACAAGACAGAGGCCTCAAATAAAATCAGAAATAAAAGAGAAATTACAAATGATACCACAAAAATACAAATGACCATAAAAGACTACTGTGAACAATTATACAGCAACAAATTGGACAATCTACAAGACGTGGATACATTTTAAAAAAACATACAGTCTTCCATGACTGAATTATTAAAAAAAAATTAGAAGATTTGAATAGGTTGATTACTAGTGAGGAGATTGAATCGGTAATCAAAAATCTCCCAATCAAAATAAGTCCAGGATCAGATGGCTTCGCTGGTAAATCTACCAAACATTCAAAAGATTTAATACCTATCCTTCTCAAACTCTTCCAAATTATTGAGGAAGAGGGAATGTTTCCAGACTTATTTTACTAAGTCAGTATTCAGTTCAGTTCAGTTCATTCACTCAGTGGTGTCCGACTCCTTGCGACCCCATGAACCGCAGCATGCCAGGCCTCCCTGTCCATCACCAACTCCTGGAGTTTACCCAAACTCATGTCCATCGAGTTGGTGATGCCATCCAGCCATCTCATCCTCTGTCGTCCCCTTCTCCTCCTGCCCTCAATCTTTCCCAGCATCAGGGTCTTTTCCAATGAGTGAGCTCTTCACATGAGGTGGCCAAAGTATTGGAGTTTCAGCTTCAACATCAGTCCTTCCAATGAACACCCAGGACTGATCTCCTTTAGGATGGACTGGTTGGATCTCCTTGCAGTCCAAGGGACTCTCAAGAGTCTTCTCCAACACCACAGTTCAAAAGCATCAATTCTTTGGTGCTCAGCTTTCTTTATAGTCCAACTCTCACATCCATACATGACTATTGGAAAAACCATAGCCTTGACTAGATGGACCTTTGTTGACAAAGTAATGTCTCTGCTTTTTACATGCTGTCTAGTTTGGTCATAACTTTCCTTCCAAGGAGTAAGTGTCTTTTAATTTCATTGCTGCAATCACCATCAGCAGTGATTTTGGAGCCCAGAAAAATAGTCTGATGCTGTTTCCACTGTTTCCCCATCTATTTGCCATGAAGTGATGGGACTAGTTGCCATGATCTTAGTTTTCTGAATGTTGAGCTTCAAGCCAACTTTTTCACTCTCCTCTTTCACTTTCATCAAGAGGCTTTTTAGTTATTCTTCACTTTCTGCCATAAGGGTGGTGTCATCTGCATACCTGAGGTTATTGATATTTCTCCCAGCAATCTTGATTCCAGCTTGTGCTTCATCCAGCCCAGTGTTTCTCATGATGTACTCTGCATATAAGTTAAATAAGCAGGGTGACAATATACAGCCTTGACATACTCCTTTTCCTATTTAGAACCAGTCTGTTTTTCCATGTCCAGTTCTAACTGTTGCTTCCTGAACTGCATACAGATTTCTCAAGAGGCAAGTCAGGTGGTCTGGTATTCCCATCTCTTTCAGAATTTTCCACAGTTTATCGTGATCCACACTGTCAAAAGCTTTGGCATAGTCAGTAAAGCAGAAATAGATGTTTTTCTGGAACTCTCTTGCTTTTTTGATGATCCAGTGGATGTTGGCAATTTGATCTCTGGTTCCTCTGCCTTTTCTAAAACCAGCTTGAACATCTGGAAGTTTATGGTTCATGTATTGTTGGAGCCTGACTTGGAAAATTTTGAGCATTACTTTACTAGCATGTGAGATGAGTGCAACTGTGTGGTAGTTTGAGCATTCTTTGCCATTGCCTTTCTTTGGGTTGAAATGAAAAGTGATCTTTTCCAGTCTGCATTACTTTATACCATAACCAGACAAGGACACCACAAAAAAAGAAAATTTCAGGCCAATATCTCTGATGAACTTAGATGCAAAAGTTCTCAACAAAATATTAGCAAACTGAATTCATCAATACATTAAAAGGGTTGTATGCCATGATCAAATGGGATTTATTCCAGGGATATAAGAATGATTTAACATCCATAATTTGCTCAATGTAGTAAGCATTAAGAAAATGAAGAATGAAAAATCATATGATCATCTCAATAGATGCAGAAAAATCATTTAAGAAAACTCAACATCCATTCAGGATAGAAACTCTCAACAAAGTAGGAATAGAGAAAATGAACCTCAGCATATTAAAAACCATATGTGATAAGTCCACAGTTAACATCATATTCAACAATGAAAAACTGAAAGTTTTCCTCTTAAGATTTGAAACAAGACCAGGATACCTACTGTCATCACTTTTTTCAACATAGTACTAGAGGTCCTAGCCAGAGCAATAAAGAAAGAAAAAGTTTCCATCAAAATTGGGGAAAAACAACAACAACAACAACAAAGTAAAACTTTCTGTGGACTATGTGATTTTATACATAGGAAACCCTAAAGACTATACCAAAACATTGTTTGAACTAATAAACAAATTAAATACAGTTAAAGGGTACAAAATCTATATACAAAGATCTCTCATATTCACTTCCAGCAAACTCAGAGAGAGAAATTAAGAAATCCATTTACAATTTTATCAAAAAGACTAAAATAAGTGGGAATAAATTTTACCAAAGAGATAATAGGCTTGTATACTGAAAATTATAAAAGATTGAAGAACACACAAATAAATAGAAAGATATTCCATGATCATGGATTGCAAGAATCAATATTGTTACAATGTCCATATTACCCAAAGCAATTTGCACATTCATTGGAATGCTGATCAAAATCCGACGGCATTTCTCAGAGAAATAAACACTAAATTTTGAATAGAACCACAGAAGACTCTAATTAGCCAAAGCAATATTGAGAGAGATTAACAAAGCTGGAGGCACCATTGCTCCCTGATTTTAGACTATGTTACAAATCTATAGTAATTGAAACAGTATGGTATTGTCATAAAAACAGACATATGGCTCAATGGAAAAGACTAGAGAGGCCACAAATAAATCCTCACATATATGGCCAGATACTCAGCCAAAGGAGCCAAGAATATAAAGTTGGGAAAACAGTCTCTTCAATAGATTATGTTCTGCAAACTGGTGACAGACCAGGCAAAAGAATACAACTGGACCTCTATCCTATGCCATGTGCAGAATTAGTTCAAAATGAATTAAGGACTTAAATATAAAACCAGAAATCATAAAACTCCTGGAAGAAAATATTAGCAGTAAACTCCTTGACATTGGTCTTGGCAAAGATTTTTCATATCTGATTCCAAAAGCAAAGGCAAAAATAAGTAAATGGGACTACATCAAACTAAAAACCTTGTGCACAGCAAACTATCAACAAAATAAAAAGAAAACCTGCTGAATGGGAGAAAATATTTGCAAATCCTTTATCTGATAAGTGGTTATTATCTAAAATATATACAGTACTCATAAAATTCAAAGTGAAAAGAAAACAATTTGATTACAAAATGAGCAGAGGATCTGAATAGACATTTTTCAAAGATGACATACAGATGGTCAATAGGTCATTTAAAAATGTTCAACATCACTAATCATCATGGATATGCAATTCAAAATCACAAAGAGACATCACCTCACACATGTTAGAATGACTAAAATCAAAAAGGCAAGAAATAACAAGTGTTGGTGTGGATGTGGAGAAAAGGGAACACTTGTGCACTATTAGTGGAAATGTATACTGGTACAGCCACTATGGGACATAGTATGGAGGTTCCTCAAAAAAGTTAAAAGGAGAAATACCAGGCAATCCAGCAATTCCACTTCCGGGTGGAATCCAAAGAAAGAAAAACACTAATTTGAAATCATATATGCACCCCTATGTTTATACATATATAATATTATATACACACAATGCAATATTACTTAGCCATAAAAAATGAAATTTTGCCACTTATGGAAACATGGATGGATGGACCTAGAAGTATTGCACTAAGGAAATAAAGCAGAGAAAGACAAATACCATATGATTTCACTTACATGTAGAATCTAAAAACCAAACCAAACAAACAGAACAAAGCCAGACTTATAGAACTGATTGATGCTCGCCAGACGGGCAGGTTTCGGTGGGGAACAAAATGAGTAAAGGAGGTAAAGAGGTACAAACTTTCAGTTATAAAATACATAAGTCATGGGGATGTAATGTATAGCATAGTGTACATTATGATAATATTGCAGTGCATATTTGAAAATAACTGAAAGAATATATGTTAAAAATATTCATTATTCACACATACACAAAATTTTAACTTTGTATGGTGGCAGATGGTAACTAGGCTTATTGTGGTGATCATTTCAGTGTGCACAAATGTTGAATCTGTATGTTATATACTTGCAACTGATATAATGTTATATGTCAATTATACTTCAAATTAAAAAAGAAAATTCCAGGAGACAGTGAAGGACAAGGAAGCCTGGTGTGCTGCAGTCCATGGGATTGCAAAGAGTTGGACATGACCGAGCAACTAAATAACAAAAATAGAAAAAAGATGGAGTCAAGCATCATTACTGAGGTGAAATATTTAAGATATATAATTTTACTTAACTCAGGTAAACATAGTAAGTTCAACTATGTTAATAAGGAGCTTCCTCAGTTCAGTTCAGTCGCTCAGTTGTGTCTGACTCTTTGTGAACCCATGAATCGCAGCAGGCCTCCCTGTCCATCACCAACTTCCAGAGTTTACCCAAACGCATGTCCATTGAGTCGGTGATGCCATCCAGCCATCTAATCCTCTGTCATCACCTTCTCCTCCTGCCCCCAATCCTTCCCATCATCAAGGTCTTTTCCAGTGAGTCAGCTCTTCACATGAGGTGGCCAAAGTATTGGAGTTTCAGCTTAAACATCAGTCCTTCCAATGAACACCCAGGGCTGATCTCCTTTAGGATGGACTGGTTGGATCTCCTTGCAGTCCAAGGGACTCTCAAGAGTCTTCTCCAACACCACAGTTCAAAAGCATCAATTCTTCGGCGCTCAGTTTTCTTTCTAGTCCAACTCTCACATCCATACGTGACTACTGGAAAAACCATAGCCTTGCCTAGACGGACCTTTGTTGGCACAGTAATGTCTCTGCTTTTTAATATGCTGTCTAGGTTGGTCATAACTTTCCTTCCAAGGAGTAAGCATCTTTTAATTTCATTGCTGCAATCACCATCTGCAGTGATTTTGGAGCCCAGAAAAATAAAGTCTGACACTGTTTCCCCATCTATTTCCCATGAAGTGATAGGACCAGATGCCATGATCTTAGTTTTCTGAATGCTGAGCTTTAGGCCAACTTTTTCACTCTCCTCTCTCACTTTCATCAAGAGGCTTTTTAGTTCTTCTTCACTTTCTGCCATAAGGGTGGTGTCATCTGCATACCTGAGGTCATTGATATTTCTCCTGGCAATCTTGATTCCAGCTTGTGCTTCTTCCAGTCCAGCGTTTCTCATGATGTACTCTGCATATAAGTTAAATAAGCAGGGTGACAATATACAGCCTTGACATACTCCTTTTCCTATTTGGAACCAGTCTCTTGTTCCGTGTCCAGTTCTAACTGTTGCTTCCTGACCTGCATACAGATTCCTCAGGAGGCAGGTAAGGTGGTCTGGTATTTCCATCTCTTTCAGAATTTTCCACAGTTTATTGTGATCCACACAATCAAAAGCTTTGGCATAGTCAATAAAGCAGAAATAGATGTTTTTCTGGAACTCTCTTGCTTTTTCGATGATCCAGTGGATGTTGGCAATTTGCTCTCTGGTTCCTCTGCCTTTTCTAAAACCAGCTTGAACATCTGGAAGTTCACGGTTCACGCATTGCTGAAGCCTGGCTTGGAGAATTTTGAGCATTACTTTACAATGTGTTAGATGAGTGCAATTGTGCAGTAGTTTGGGCATTCTTTGGCATTGCCTTTCTTTGGGATTGGGATGAAAACTGACCTTTTCCAGTCCTGTGGCCACTGCTGAGTTTTCCAAATTTGCTGACATATTGAGTGCAGCACTTTCTCAGCATCATCTTTCAGGATTTGAAATAGCTCAACTGGAATTCCATCACCTCCACTAGCTTTGTTCATAGTGATGCTTCCTAAGGCCCACTTGAGTTCACGTGCCAGGATGTCTGGCTCTAGGTGAGTGATCATACCATTGTGATTATCTGGGTCATGAAGATCTTTTTTGTACAGTTCTTCTGTGTATTCTTGCCACCTCTTCTTAATATCTTCTGCTTCTGTTAGGTCCATACCATTTCTGTCCTTTATCTAGCCCATCTTTGAATGAAACGTTTCCTTGGTATCTC
This sequence comes from Giraffa tippelskirchi, assembly GCF_054371585.1. Classification (NCBI taxonomy): domain Eukaryota; kingdom Metazoa; phylum Chordata; class Mammalia; order Artiodactyla; family Giraffidae; genus Giraffa; species Giraffa tippelskirchi. The sequence goes on from NC_137275.1 coordinate 196,509,391, forward strand.
TAATTTTCTTGAAGATGTCTCTAGTCTTTCCCATTCTGTTGTTTTCCTCTATTTCTTTGCAATGATCGCTGAGGAAAGCTTTCTTATCTCTCCTTGCTATTCTTTGGAACTCTGCATTCAAATGGGAATATCTTTCCTTTTCTCCTTTGCTTTTCACTTCTCTTCTTTTCACAGCTATTTGTAAGGCCTCCTCAGACAGCCATTCTGCTTTTTTGCATTTCTTTTCCTCGGAGATGGAGTTGATCACTGTCTCCTGTACAATGTCACAAACCTCCATCCAGAGTTCATCAGGCACTCTGTCTATCAGATCTAGTCGCTTAAATCGATTTCTCACTTCCACTGTATAATCATAAGGGATTTGATTTAGGTCATACCTGAATGGTCTAGTGGTTTTCCCTACTTTCTTCAATTTAAGTCTGAATTTGGCAATAAGGAGTTCATGATCTGAACCACAGTCAGCTCCCGGTCTTGTTTAGGAGCTTACTATCAGGGAAAATTGAAATGACTGGCTTAATGAAGCAAATTAATAAATTTGTTATTAGAACTTAGAATGTTAATGATTCACCTAAAGTGATTGTGAATAGCTTGTTTTCTTAACTGGTTTTAAAAAGTCTCTGATTTTTTTTTTACATTATAAATTTATTAAGCTAACTTTTCCTCTCTGGACTGTGGAACTATAAACCAGTTCAGCTGCTGCTCAAATGTTAATCAACTCCCAAGTGAAGTCTATGTTAATGATGCTATAAGAAATTTAGGGGTAACAGACTCCTTCACTTGCAAACTATTCACAGACATGGAAGATAAAATAGACTGTTACTCAGTTGAGATGCTTGGAAAATATGTTGAAAGGATTTCACTCTTTTCCTTTTGAAATATGGAACATCACAAAACACATGTAAGCTTACATGCCTTAGATACATGAGCTAAGAATGTTTTTTAAAGTTAAAAAAAAAAGATTAGAGGAAGGAAAAGTCCTTTAATTGAAAAGAATCTCCACCAATATAAGGAGAATAACATTTCAGTATCTGAGAGCCTACCAGGACCTGCACAGAGACAGAGGATGCCACATTTGAATAATTAATGGAAAGTCTTTGTATAGTCATTAATTATCCCTTTCCACAAAAGCAAAGGGAAGGCCCACATTCCATGTCCCAATCTGGCTCCATTCCATGCACTCAGACTATTTCACTGAGGCCTCTGACTGCATCCTGGTGACACGACCCACACAATGGTCACAGTCACCAATGCAGTGCTGGCGCCAGCAAGCTTTAGTTTGTTAGGGAAAAATACTATTTTCCATGTATGTTTAAATAATACAGACACATAATATTAAAAAAACAGAAGCTCTGGGTCTGTAACTTGACTCTCAGCCTTTGCAAAATAGGCAAAAATCCAAATATTTCTCTCTGCTAAAAAGAGTTTAAAATACATTTCCAGGGGTAACTTGGCTGGAGAGGCTAACTTGGAATTGGTGAGCTGAAAAGTTTGATTAGGTGGCGATCTGCATTTCTGAGAAAGAACCGAAAGGGCCCTTGGAATTAGCTGAGATCCAAAAGGAAGGTGGGCTCTACAATAGAACTTTCCAAGTGAAAATCAAGTGCTCATGTGAGGTGGGGGGCGGGGGTGAAGGAGGGAGTTGGAGGGGGAGATTGAAGTGGGTAGGACACATTATTTTTGAAGTTTTAGACTTAGATCATGGAACAAAGTAAGGTAATGCAAGGCCCACTATAAATCTAGCTCTAGAATTCTTTGTAGGTGGAGTTAAATCTCTAGAAGTCCAGAGATAATACCTTGGCTGGAAGCTGTATCTCAATAGTGGTCCAGAGATGTATATCACTTGCCAGCTAGAGAAGCATCATTCTCTGAATATATATCACCCACACTGCCCTGGATCCTTCAAGTCAAGCCAATCACATCCCAAAGGGCTCAATAGGTGAATCTCCCACCAGCAGATATTTTAGGTAATCTCTCCCACACTGCTCCCAACATGCTTGTTCTTGTCTTCACTCCCTGAATTCAGCTGTCTACATTCCTATAGTAGTTGTTCTACATTCCTATAGTAGTTGTTCTTCTTTGGGTTAAGTGGATTGGAGCTAAGCACTCCCACTTGACTGTCAGATTTCCCACTGTAGATCCCAGACTGAAAAGCATTTCCTCTGATTGGGCCTATTTCCCCTTCTCCCTCAAGTGAGTTTCAGATATCTCTTTGGTAGAAATGAACAACTTCTCCTAAGCCTTACAAAACAAGAGATAAAGATGACTAATACCTGTTCCCTACTTTCAAGGAACTTACAATCAACTGCTTCAGGTAGGATATTGACAAGGAAATAAGGCTAATATTATTATGAATCTCATGTTATGAGTGCAGGATGAGGGGAAAGAGCAATAGCTGTTCCATTGCTAAGATAAGGAAAAAACCAAGAGTGTAATGGTTATGAAAGGATTTTGAGGAAGCTACAACTGGTGTTTGCTTCAGTTATTTATTGCTGCCATTAAAAAATTACCATAAACTGTGACTTAAAATAAGACAAATTTATTACCTTCAAGTTCTGTGAGTCAGAAGTCTGACACTGGTCTCATTGGACTAAAATCGAGATGTTAGCAGGGTTGTGTTTCTTCTGGAAGCTTTGGAGAAGAATCCACTTTTAAGCTCATGTATATCGTTGACAAAGTTCAGTACCATGTGGTTGTAGGACTGAGGTCCCCGTTTCCTTCCTGCCGTTTGGCTGGGGCTGCTTTTAGTTTCTAAAACCCTCTCTCCATTTCTTACACATGATCCCTAAACTTCAGAACCAGAAATGGCATCAGTCTTCTCAGGCTGCCCATCTCCTCTTCCTCTGTCTCTTCTGTTTCATCTTTCTGTCTTCCCATCTGCTCTTAGGGGCCAGATTACCTTGGGTTTACCTGGGTAATCCAGGATACTATCCTTTATCTTAAGGTCAGCTGATTATCAAGTTTAATTTTATACATAATCACACAATCACAGGCAGAACACAAGGTGGTGGAATTCATGGGAGCCAAGTCTTACCTAGTAATGTATTTTTATGATATTAAGCAAAGGGGTACAGAGTAGAATTCAAATCATGTCCATATTAAACAGGTGCTAAGTTGCTTAGCAAGACTCGTTTGGAAACACGAGGTAAATCAGAATCCATTTCTTTCTCAAAGTCTCTCCTAGATGACAAGACAAACTTCTTTTCAAATAATTTTGATACAATAAGCTATTTGCAAAGTGACAACCAATGTTAATAATTTTGTGGTTTTATTCTGATAGGCTATGTTTGTCTCTTGAATTTTACAAGTTGTATTTCATCGTGTATTTAGGACCATGATAGGGGCTTCCCAGGTAGCACTAGTGGTAAAGAACCTGTCTGCCAATGCAGGAGACATAAGAGACATGGGTTTGATCCCTCGGTGCAGATCCCCTGGAGAAGGGCATGGCAACCCAGTCTAGTATTCTTGCCTGGAGAATCTCCATGGACAAAGGAGCCTGGCAGGCTATGGTCCATAAGGTTGCAAAAAGTCGGACTGAAGTGACCTAGCATGCACACATGCACACAGGATCATGATAAAAGTTTTGAGGACCACTGAAATGCATGCATGCATTGGCCAAAAACAAGGCAAAATGAGATGAAATCTAAGGGAGCCCCATCCTTGATTGTCCCCTTGTCCCCACCTGCAGTGCTGACTCTGACCTCCCATCCTGCTTTCAACTTGCCACTCAACTTGAAATATTCTCTCCTTTCCATCATAGCCCTGAAATGGTATTGTAAGGCAGAAAATCAGATAATAAGAGCAACATTTCATTTGGCACTTTGAAACTCATGTCTCACTTGCATATCCTGTGGAGCACTCTCAGTTCTCCAACAGCCAGTCTTCCTTCCTCATTTGTCACCTCTACTACTCAACTGATACATTTGATAAGGGAATTGAGGATGAGAGGGCACTTGATTCATTTTGGAATAGCCTCTTAGTCTGCCCATACCAGATCTAACAGTGTTATAGATAGTGAAGCCATTCAATAAGGGTTTAGTAAATTATTTTTTTTTAAAAGGCAAAAATATTAAAACCAAGTCTTTGGTTTTAGGAATTTAAAGTGAGCAGACAGGAAATAGCATTTACTACCTGAAACTTTTGTCTTTTTCATGCAAAGGAGAAAGCAAGTTGCTAAGTGATGAGGTATGAGCCTCAAAAGAGTAGGGAAAACAAATATAACTGAAGAAAATTTCCTGTGATTCAAATGCAAAATAACTGAATAAATGTCATCCTGAAATGCCCTGTGATATACAGTAAATCCCCTTCATGCCAATGTGTGTGTATGTGTGAGTGTGTGTGTTCAGTTGCTGTGTCTAGTCCGACTCTTTTTCAACCCCGTAGACTGTAGCCTGCCAAAGTCCTCTGTCCGTGGGACTTTCTGGCCAAAGACAGGAGTGGGTTGTATGTGTGAGTGTGTGTGTTCAGTTGCTGTGTCTAGTCCGACTCTTTTTCAACCCCGTAGACTGTAGCCTGCCAAAGTCCTCTGTCCGTGGGACTTTCTGGCCAAAGACAGGAGTGGGTTGCCATTTCTTCCTCCAGGGAATCTTCCTGACCCAGGGATGGAACCTGTATCTCCCCTGTCTCCTGCGTTGCAGGCGGATTCTTTATCGCTGAACCATTGGGGGACTAACCCTCACATTGAGAATGTTCAAAGATTCGAACCTGCGTTCCATCAACAACAGGAGTGAGTGAAATTGCAACTTGCCCTCCATCTCTCATTGCTGAAGATCATTCAGTTCTACAATCTCCCACCTGCTCTCCCTCCTCCAGGCAGTAACTCTTCTTGCCTGTTCACTTGATGCCAGTCCCTGTGTGCCAGCTATTGTATTGTACTACTATACTTTTCTAAGTACTGTACTGTAAGATTAAAAATGTTTTCTTTATTTTTTGTTTGCTTTTTCTGTACTATTTGTATGAAAAGTAAACCTATTACAGCACAGTACTATATAGCTGATTGTGCTAGTTGAATACCTAGGCTAACTTTGTTGTGCTAGCAAACAAATTGGACTTACGACTGCTCTCAGAACAGAAATCATTCAACTTGTTCATATATAGGGGACTTACTGTACAGGAGTTGTGAAAGGTGAGTAGGGCCATTGTACACATTCTGGAAAACCAAACATTTAAAGCAGACATTGAGAACACTTGGTTCCATATTCATCCTTCAGGGCATTAAAATTACCAGTCAGTTGACCTTAAAATAGGAAGATTATGGCTCAGTGGTAAAGAATGTGCCTCCAATGCAGGAGCCATAGGAAACACAGGTTCAACCCCTGGGTCGGGAAGATCTCCTGAAGGAGGAAATAGTAACTCACTCCAGTATTCTTGCCTAGATAATCCATGGACAGAGGAGCTTGGCAGGCTACAGCCCACGGGGTCGCAAAGAGGCAGACATGACTGAGCAACTGAGCACTCATGCACGCAAGGTGGGCCCAACATAATCAGAATGATCCTCAGAAATGGAGGGAAGGCAGAGGGTTAAGAGTCAGAGAAGATGTGATGAGGAAAGCAAAGTCAAAGTGATATAACCTGAGGACTCCACTTGTCATTGTTGGTTTTGCAGATGGATGAAAGGGCCATGAGTCAAAGAAGGCGGGAGCCTCAAGCAACGGGAAAAGGCAGGGAAACACATTCTCCTCAAGAGCCTCCAGACAGGGACACGGCCCTGTCTCGAATGAATTGAGCCCAGTGAGAACCCTGTCACACTTAATTTGTGTTGTCTCAAGCTACTCAATTTGTGGTAACTTGCTACAACACTCACAGGAAACAAACAATTATGTAATTAGTCAATGCCCTGTTGTCTGTGGTGGACGGCCCACAAGATGGATTGTGGGAAAGCAGCCCTCTGATTGGATCATCCTCCATGCAGAAGGCTGACTGACAGACTCTCGGATGTCGTGAGGGAAAGGTCATTGTGACTCCCCAGCCATGGAACCCCAGACTGCTGGGCTGTATGGGACAAAAGCCCAAGTCCTAATCGTTGCAGAGGTTAAAACTGATATCATACGAGCTGAGTTGAACACTCAGATGCTTTTACTGGTACATAGAATTTTTTTTTAAATGTGAATTCGTTTCCAACATTTAAAGATTCTTTTGCAGGAAGAGGGACTCCTTCTAGGCCAAGAGAGTGGGGTCTTGTCTAACACTCAGAAATGAATTGTCTGAGAAGACACACATACTGACACAGCAAGAGACTTTATTGAGAAGGGGTGCCTGGGTGGAGTAACAGGCTAAGGGAACCCAGGAGGACTCCTCTGCCACATGGCTGACAGTCTTGAGTTTTATGGCCAATCATTCTAACACAAGGTCCTTCCTGCTGGTTCATGCATTGCTCAGCCAAGATGGATTTCATCAAGGAGGATTCTGGAAGGTTGGTAGGGCACATGGATTAGCGTCTCCAGTCTCCTTTTGACATTTCCTGAATTCTGCTAGTTCGTGGTAGCTTGTTAGTCCCATGATCCTTACCAAGACCTCCTGTTGTTAAGACAGCTCATGCAAGTGGCTACTATCTTGCCTGGGTATGGCGCAGATGGTTTCAGTGTTTCCCCTAACCATTCCACTTAAGCATCAGGATTTCGACTTTTCTTGGAAAAAATAAATCAGAAAATGCTGCCACACTTGAATCCCATGGGAGTGGAGTCGTGGCTGCCCTTTAGACAGCACACTCACACTGTTGACTTCATATGCTCTACCGTCTCACACCCTCTCTGTCACCCTACCACAGGGCCCAAGGGGACCAGTGTGCAATCCCTGGTACTCTGCTTGTGTACAATACACATTTCAGAACTGGCTTAATTAGAGAAAGGTACTAAAGGGAATCTAGCCACTTGCAATGCTTTTATCATATATGATAGCCAAGAATGCCTTCATTGATTTCAGAGACAAAAAAATCCCAATAGTTTGGTTCATTCCTCCGTTCCATCCAAGTTCTTAGCCTAAGCAATACCAAGAAACACTGGCATTGGTGCCTCACAGGGAATTTCCAGACCTACTTACCTTTCTCATTCTGATCAGCTAAACCTTTTCTCCTTTAAGAATTTATAGAATACTGACTTCAACAGGTAAGGGAAGAATTTCCTAAAGGATATATATATATAAATCAAGCTGGAGTACTTTCAAGATGATAAACAATGAACTCAAACAAAATGTCAAATGGTCTGATAGCATTTTCATGTGTGCCCAGCCAAGGTTTAGAGAAATCCCTGTGCACTTTTATTGGATTAACAACACGTCAGCTCTGACATCAGCTGCAACACAATCTGCTATTGCAAAATGCACTTGGGAATCCTGATGCATTAATTGTTATGTTTGGCTTTATTACACACTTATCTTTTTCCTCACATCTGAAAGCTAGTGGTTATGGGCTAGAATTTTTGAAGAAGTGATACCTTACAAGCTCACACTTGAAACGACTCTGAACAGTGATGGAATGTCATAGTTACAGGAACAAGAGAGGAGAGTTGGCTCACAAAAGGGTCAGTGTCCTGAGCGGCTGGGCAGGAATCCACTTTTTCCACCTCAGGCTCTCATCTTCAGCCTACATGTAGTGAATAACCGGCCATACATGTGCAAAAGAGAGGTTGGGCTGGGCTTTGACACGGCCTCTGTGGGTGTGATGGATGTGCAGAAATCCAACCCTTCCCAGGGGGGTCAGGTGGCACCATCAAGACAAAGTACAAACAATTCCGTCCTGGAAAAGAACTTTTTTTTTTTTTTTTGCTATTTGTGCCAAAGTGTTACAGTATCCCTACTAAATTGGAAATCTATGCAAGGAAAGAAAAAGCCAAAATGAAGCCCTGAATTGAAATACTCTCTGCATAGAATATATTTAAATTGTGCAAAAATTTCTGTATGAAGAAAGAGAGAAAGAAAAGAAAAAAGAAATGACATTCACTTCTCATTTCCAAGAGCGAGTTGAAAACATCTGCTTTCTGGATTACAGAGTGAGACAATATCCACGTCTGTGAAAAAGCAAGATCTCTAAAATCTTTCCTTTGGAGGCTGAGGATAAAACAAACAAGGGGAGGATGAATCTCCCTCTGGTCTGCAGAGGCTTGCCTGAGCAGACAGAAAAATAGAGTGCATGTCTGCCCGCCATCCCAACTAATAAAACTTGCGAAATATTTCTTTTCATTGTCTTTTCATTGCTTTTCATTCTCTCCCTGTCTTCTTACATCTCTTAAGCAGTGATTCTGATGGGACCTGGGTTTATTTGAGCCTTTGATAAAACACATACCACTACACTTTTCCCCAGCCCAGGACTCAAGGAGTTTTGAGAAATATCTATAAATTTTCCTAATTGCTGGACGGTTTTTCCACTTCTAGACCAACTGGCTTCCCTTAGCCGTAATGTCGTGCTCTGACCTATGACATGAGGGGCTCCTAATTGATGACTACCAAATGCTGAAAGGGGCTTTGGTTTTACTCATTTTTCTTCATCTGATTCTCAGCCTTGGGGCAGGCTGGCTTTTTAGTCCTGGTCTGAGTGGGCAGAAATGTGCCAATTCAGGAGGGAAACTAGGAAGGCGACAACTGTGTGGGCCTGTCGTATGCCAGGCAGTGTGCTGAATTTTGCCTCACTTCATGGTCACAAACACTGGAGAGGTCAGTTTTGTCAGTCTTGTTTAGACAATTAAGGACGTCAGATTAATAAGTTGATCATCTTAAGCCAGTGAGTGGCAGAGTGGGCAAACCAAACCAAAGTTGCCTGCCTCTGAAGCTTTACTTATCTGCACAGCTTTGATAAGTAATGGATCTCTCCTTGTTCTTAATCCCCATTGAAACTTCTTAAAAGATACTTTGATGCTTACTCTTTGGAACTTTTTATCACTTATATTATCCCTAGTATTAGAGAATTACATATGGCAGTAAGAATTACATAAGACAGTAAGAGGTTTGCAGAATTCATTTGTAACATACATCAGCTCAAAATTAATTTCCGCTTTCAAATCCAGATGACATCTCTGAGAAGATGAGTGTAGGTAATTACACAGTGTAGGTGACCTCAGTTATTCTACCAGTCCCCACACATCCCATGGCCATCAAGTTGTTCATGTGGCTGTAAATGTGTGGCTCCTTTTAAATAAGAAAGAATTTGGATCTGGACAGATTTATGGGAAACTGTCAGAAGCAGAGATGATTCTGAGGGACCAATCAGTGGGCAGTAAGACAACTGATGCAATCTGAAAACATAAACCCAGGCAATTAGAGGAATGAAGGGCTTCTTGGGCAACCACCTACTCTCTACTTCCCTTCCTCCAGCAAACCTTTGCTTGATTTCAGACTTTCTACCTCCTGGTATACATTTCTATTCCAGACATCTCATTTTGTGTGTTTATACAAAAGATCAGGGCAGTTACATGCAAAGGTCATGGGCTGTGGAACTAGAATACCTGGTTTCAAATTACTGTATCACATTGAAATACTGTGTGATCTTGGGCTAATTACCTAACCTCTCTGGACCCTTCTCTGAAAAATCAATTGCTCTAAATCTTATTGAGACAAAGTAAATAACACAATTCCTGGCTTATAGTAGGTATATAAAAAAAATACTATTTCTCTTTACTCTTCTCCTTATTTGCTTTTTCAGAAATGCCCTGGTCCTAAGGATTTTCCTGTTGTTTTTTTTTTGCAAGCCTCAAATATTCTTAATTTGGTGGTGGTGTTGAAGACTGCCTTTTTATACAGTTCATGGGGTTTTCACAGCAAGAATACTGGAGTGGTTTGTCATTCCCTCCTCCAGTGGACCACATTTTGGCAGAACTCTCCACTCTTCTATTCCATTTGGGATTGGTGTCAATGGAACCTAGATTTTGGGTTCAGGTAACTGGCAGAGATCTCTCAAACTCAGGGAAGATCCAGTCCCAGTAGACAAATTCTGATAGAAGACGGCAATGAAAACCCCATACTTCACCAGTGAGTGCTTTTAGGATGAGCAAAAATAATTTAAGCTTCTACCTAAAGAAGTGGTAAGGAAATTCTTAAGTCAGAGCCTCAAGAGGAAACAGGAATTTGTTCCTTGTTTCCCACTTGGGTGGCCACTGGTGGGCATGATGCCTGGAGAACTGGAAGCCATCTTGAATCCATGTGGTATCAGTCACAAGATGAAACCAATGTGCTGAAAATGGTGGGAGGAATGTCTGGAAAGAGCTTGAAGGACTCTTGGTGACATTATGGAATTGCTGAATGAGTCTTTGGCCATCCATCTTCATATTTGTTGTTGTATGGGAAAATTAATGCTTAAACTAAGTCAAATATTTTCTCATCTGCAACTAAAAGTGTTACTGATTCTCTGATGTCTGTTTCTCGAAACTAATCTGAGAATTATGAACATAGGTAAAGCATCTAGAAAGTGCCTGTCACTTAGTAAACAACTGGCGATCATATACCTTACATTTGTTATAGTTGTTAATATACAGGCTTTCTAGGGGAGCCGTGGGGACCTCGACAAATGGAAGCTTCCTTTAAGCATGCGTTGGTGTAACATACAAAATTCATACATTCCATCAAACCTAGTAAGGGTCTTCACTCCATCACCTTGAGAGTCCATGAGATATTATCAATAGGCACAAATAAAATTTTGAAATTAACTGAATTTGAAGTGTTGCAAGTCAGATAAGAAGAAACAATACTAAACAAACCCTTCTCATTCCTAAGGATTGAGTGAGTTTACTTAACCATAAGTAAAGCTCTCCTTCCAAGCACTTCTTTTCTCTCCCTGTGAGCTCATTTGGCTTATCTTTTTAGCCAGAGGGGAATTTCAAATCTGTCAGTGTTACTGACTGGATAAATAGCTTGCAAGGGAAGGACAGTTGGAAATAAGTCTAAACTGCCATTTGTTGACTGTTTGAGGATTATAAGTTGTCTAGAAAGTTAAAAAAAAAAAGACTGAAAATAGTAATCGTGGGCAAAAGCAATTCATTCACAAATTCAATCAACTTTTATGAAGCTCCTGTGCTTGGTGCTGGGAAAACAAGGTCAAACAAGCTAGGGGCCTGTCATTCTGGGATTAGGCAACCTAGGAGGAAAGACATGTGAGCAAGTGTATGTAAAAAATCTATTGATATGGCCCAAATTGTACTTATACAGTGATGTTGAAACAAGGATGACTACTGGGATCACTACTATTCATTGCTACCAGGGACTGAGCACTTCCTATGCACCAGGTTTGTCTTAAGTTCTTTATCTGCACTGTTTCTTTTTTTGTTTTTGACAGGAAAGTAGGATTTATTGGTGGGTGTGAGTAAGGAGGGTAAGGCTCTTATGAGTTCAGGGCCCACTATTCAGAGGGCCACAATTAAGGATGTAATTGACCCCACAGCCATCTGGGATGAGTCACTTTTCTGCAACCATGTTTTCAAACTCATCCACCTTAAACTTAGTAAATCTCCACTTCTTGGCGATGTGCATCTTCTGGTGACCAGGGAACTTGGCCTTGCAGAGGACCTCAATCACATGCTCCTTGTTCTGCAGTTTGGTGCAAATGGACATTATGACTTGGCCAATGTAGACCCTGGCCACTGTGCCCTGGGACTCTCCAAAGGTACCTAGCATAACTGTCTGGAGCCTAGACTGAAGACAGCATGCCAATCAGGAATGTTCACTACAAAGGGCTGTTTCCAACGTCCCTTAGAGCAACCTGTATAGACAACAGGCTGCATACACTTACCTAGGAGGCTGCTGTTTGCAGCCTATCTGCTCTGATTTGCATACAAATTCTTTCTGATCATTCTGGTTGTTGTGTCCAATTTAGAGATGAGCACACTGAGACCCAAATGTACACAACCAGTTAGTGGAAGAAGCTAGAATTCACATCTAGGTCTTCTTAAATCATGAAGCTCATAGACCGTATTAAACCATGGTAGAGGTTTAAACAGTGAATCTGGGTCTCCTGCATTGCAGGCAGATTATTTACTGTCTGAGCCACCAAGGAAGCCCAAAATGGAGATTGAAATGCAAAAAGTAATTAATTCTGCTGCCAGTGCTGAGTCATGTGGGGGCAGGGGAAGGAGGAAGGATAAGAAAAGGCTTCAAACAAGAGGTGACCCCCTGTGGACATTTCCTTTGTAGAAAAAGACTTCTCAGAAGCAAATATGTGGTGCATGGTCCTGTAGCATATTTTCTAATGTGAGAGGGAAAAAAAAAAAGGATGGAGGCAGAATGGTATCTGAATAGGCCCAGTGCCCCTGGAAAACTGCAAACCTTCAATGTAACTGGGACTTCAGGGACCTGGGATTGCTTGTTCTGCTCAAGTACTTGAAATTTCATGAATAAAAGGTTTTCTATCAAACAAATTATTGTGATTGTCTACATTAGACCACAGAAACACTATAAACACTCAAAAAAAAGGGGAGATGTCTGAATCTATTTGTTTAGCATATGAAAGAGACAGGGAACTTGGATACTTTTGATATCACTTGTAAGGCAGTTTTCCTAACCAGACATCCAAGACCAAGAAATTCTTTTAGTCATATCTAATTCTGTTCTTTTGCATAAAGAACTTGACTTGAGTGATGCCATAATTTTCCATGAAGTAATTATCAGATTTTTTCAGTCGGTCCAGGTTTTTGGACATCAGGTAGACATAGAATTGAGAGGCTAATTTTAATTCTTCCTATTATTTTAAAGTTTCCCCAAATAAAACTACTTAACAGATGATGGTTCCCTGGTAGTCTAGCAAATGTTCCCTAGGTAATTTGGTAGCTTAAGAGGACAAAACAGAATTTCTCTGCCTAGAACATTTTGGTCCATCTCTTCATTGTTAATGTATAAATCATATTGTTTTAGGTTCATCTTTTATACTTCAAATTTCAAAGCAAACTTCAAAAGTTAAAGTGTGATATTATTCCATTTATGTGAAATATCCAGAATAGGCAACCCCATACACATAGGAAACTTCAGAGCCATTAATCAATTGCTCCCATTCCCCTTTTGTGATGATGAAGATGCTTTGGAACTAAGAGGTGGTAGCTGCACAATACTGTGAATGTATTAAATGCCACTAAATTGTTGCTTTAATATGGATGATTTCAAGTTATGTAAATTTTATCTCAAAAATGTGTGAAAACCAAAATAAGAGCTCTTACTTTCCTCTCTGAAAGATTACACATTTGATATACTTTTCTTTCTTCTCTAGACTTTTTCTTTCTCATTTTAACTGATATTGTTTAGGATTTAAGATAAAGATTGCTATTTTTTTTACAATACATCAATAGTTTTCCATTTTTAGACATACTGTTGACATTCGTGTTATGCCTCATATACATTAACTTTCTAGTCTAAATTGTGGATTTTTTAATTTCATTGTCCACTAGTATTTGAAGAAAATATTATCGCTTCCCCATTCTTGAATATGTTGCAGCATTCTTTGAGCAATTTTTAAAGTAAGAGTATATGTATTAAATGTTTTCTGAAGCCTTTCACTCCTGAAGATGACTTTCAGTTACTTTCACTTACGAATGGTAAATAAAGCTTTCTCAAAGAGTCAGACACAACTGAGTGACTGAACAACAACAATCATCAGAGAAATGTAAAATCAAAGCTACAATGTCAAAATGATGACTAACATCAAAAAGTCTACATATAGCAATGTTGGCGAGAATGTGGAGAAAAGGAAACCCTAGTACATTGATGGTATTGTGAACTGGTGCAGCCACTATGTGGAACAGCCACAAAACATTATGGAGGTTCCTCAAAAACTAAAAGAGCTACAGCAATGACACAGAAGTTCCACTGCTGGGCATATATCTGAAGAAAATGAAAACCCTAATTTGAAAATATTACATGCACTCCAGTGTTCGTAGCAGCATTACGATAGCCCGTTTATAGAAGCAACCTGAGTACTCATCAACAGATGAGAAAGAAGATGTGGAAGAATCATAGAAACAATAGAATGTTGTTGATGCTCTTGTTCAGTTGCTAAGCCATGTCCAAATCTTTTCGACCCCATTAACTGCAACATGCCAGGCTTCCCTGTTCTTCACTATGCCCCTGAGTTTGCGCAAACTCATGTCCATTGAGTCGGTGATGCCATCCAACCATCTCATCCTCTGTCACCCCCTTCTCTTGCTCTCAGTCTTTCCCAGCATCAGGGCCTTTTTCAATGAGTTGGCTCTTTGCATTAGGTGGCCAAAGTACTGGAGCTTCAACTTCAGCATCAGCCCTTCCAATGAATATTCAGTGTTGATTTCTTTTAGGGTTGACTGGTTTGATCTCCTTGCTGTCCAAGGGACTCTCACGGGTCTTCTCCAACACCACATTTTGAAAGCCTTAGTGCTCAGTCTTCTTTATGGTCCAACTCTCACATCCGTACATAATTATTAGAAAAGCCAAACCTTTGACTATATGGACCTTTGTAGGCAAAGTGATATCTCTGATTTTTTATATGCTGTCTTGGTTTGTCATAGTTTTCCTTCCAAGGAACAAGCCTCTTTTGATTTCATGGCTGCTGTTACCATCTGCAGTAATTTTGGAGCCTGAGAAAATAAAATCTGTCACTGTTTCCACTTTTTCCCCACCTATTTGCCATAAAGTCATGAGACTAGATGCCATGATCTTAGTTTTTTGAATGTTGAGTTTTAAGCCAGCTTTTTCACTCCTCTTTCACTCTCATCAAGAAGCTCTTTAGTTCCTCTTTGCTTTCTGCCATAAGAGTGGTGTCATTTGCATATCTGAGGTTGTTGATATTTCTCCTGGCAATCTTGATTCCAACTTGTGCTTCATTCAGCCAGGCATTTCACATGATGTACTCTGCATATAAGTTAAATTAGCAGGGGAACAATATACAGCCTTGTCATACTCCTTTCCCAATTTTGGACCAATCAGTTACTCCATGTCGGGTTCTAACTGTTGCTTCTTGACCTGCATACAGATTTCTCAGGAGACAGGTAAGGTGGTCTGGTATGCCCATATCTTTAAGAATTTTCCACAGTTTGTTGTGATCCACAGTCAAAGGTTTTAGCATAGTCAATGAAGCAGAAGTAGATTTTTTTTTTTTTAATTCCCTTTCTTTTTCTATGATCCATTGGATGTTGGCAGTTTGATCTCTGGTTCCTCTGCCTTTTCTAAATCCAGCTTGTACATCTGGAATTTCTTGGTTCACATATTGTTGCAGCCTAGTTTGAAGGATTTTGAGCACTACCTAACTAGCATGTGAAATGAGCACAATTGTACAGTAGTTTGAACAGTTTTTGGCATTGCACTTCTTTGGGATTGGAAAGAAAATCGAACTTTTCCAGTCCTGTGGCCACTGCTGAGTTTTCCAAATTTGCTGGAGTGAGTGCAGCACTATAACAGCATCATCTTTTAGGATTTGAAATAGTTCAGCTGGAATTCCATCACCTCCACTGTATCTGTTCATGGTAATGCTCCCTAAAGCCCACTTGACTTCACATTCCAGGGTGTCTGGTTCTAGGAGAGTGACCACATCATTGTGGTTATCTGGGTCATTAATTTCTTTTTTATACAATTCTTCTGTGTCTTCTTGCCACCTCTTCTTAATCTCTTCTGCATCTGTCGGATCCTTGTGGTTTATGTCCTTTATTGTGCCCATCTTTGCATGCAATGATCCCTTGGTTATCTCCAATTTTCTTGAAGAGATCTCTAGTGTTTCCCATTCTATTGTTTTTCTCTATTTCTTCGCACTGATCACTGAGGAAGCCTTTCTTATCTCTCCTTGCTATTCTTTGGAACTCTGCATTCAGATGGATATATCTTTCCCTTTCTCCTTTGCCTTTCACTTCTATTCTATTCTCAGCTATTTGTAAGGCCTCCTCAGACAACCATTTTGCCTTTTTGCATTTTTTTTCTTGGGGATGGTTTTGGTCATCACTTCCTGTACAGTGTTACAAACTTCTGTCCATAGTTCTTCAGGCACTCTGTCTACCAGATCTAATCCCTTGAATCTATTGGTCACCTACACTGTATAATCATAAAATATTTGATTTAGATCATACCTGAATGGCCTAGTTTTTTCCTCTATTTTCTTCAATTTGAGCCTTAATTTTGCAAAAGCACCTGAACCACAGTTAGCTCCCACTCTTGCTTTTGCTGTCTGTATAGAGCTTCTCCATCTTCAACTGCAAAGAATATAGTAAATCTGATTTTGGTATTGACCATCTGGTAATATTGACATGTGTAGTTATCTCTTGTGTTCTTGGAAGAGGGTGTTTGCTATGACCAGTGCGTTCGCTTGGTAAAACTCTGTTAGATGTTACTTCATTATCATAAAAGATGAACTTCTGCCATTTGCAACAATGTGGATGGACTTAGAGGGTATTATGCTTAGTGGAATAGGTCAGACAGAAAATGGTAAATACTTTGTTTTTGCTTATATTTGGAATCTAAAAAATAAAGCAAATGAATGTATATAACAAAACACAAACTGACTTACAGATATAGAGAGCAAACGAGTGGTTACCAGTAGGAAGAGGGAA
This sequence comes from Giraffa tippelskirchi, assembly GCF_054371585.1. Classification (NCBI taxonomy): domain Eukaryota; kingdom Metazoa; phylum Chordata; class Mammalia; order Artiodactyla; family Giraffidae; genus Giraffa; species Giraffa tippelskirchi. The sequence continues at coordinate 196,525,860 of NC_137275.1, forward strand.
ATGGGAATGGAGGAGATCGGAGTACGGAATTAAGAGATACAAACTACTATGTAGGATAAATAAGCAGCAAGGGTATATTGTACAGCCAGGGAAATAAAGTCATTATTCTGTAACAACTTTAAATGGAGTATAATCTCTAAAAATATCGAATCACACCTGAAACTAGTATAATATTGTAAATCAACTATATGTCAATTAAAAATCTGGTAATTTATTTCCATTTGTTCATCCCTGCAGAGAAAATTTATATTTCACCTCTGGAAAACTGAGGAATATTTTATTAGGCATTGAGTGGTTTAAGTAAAGAAAGGAAATGATTAGATTTTTCCCTAACTTATTTTGCTAATACAGAGTTTCTGAGAAATAGGAAGAAACAAGAAAGGAATTGGAACCAGACGTATGAAGAGTTTCTTTTCTGTTTGTCCCTCTTTCCTCAACTGAGACTGAGGCTCCAACAGAAAACTTTCAGGACCGAGGCTTCTTGGAAATAAGGGAAGACGAGGGGGATGGGAGGGTACATGTCTCCTGTATCTATAATTATGCTATTTATACGGTCTCATTTTACACTGATGATATGATGATAGCGATAGTTTTTATATTTAATTGTTTATTGTTTGTCAGATTTTGTGCTAGGTTTAACACACATTAACATACTTAATCCCCGTGATCACCTTATGAAATATTGATTGTAAACATTCCAATTTTATAAGGAAAGGAAGTAAAGCGTGGGGATGTTAAATAACTTATTCAAAATGACATAGCTGAGTCTGCTTGGCCGGGCTGCAGAGTATGCAGTCTGATTCTAGAATACATGCTTTTAGCTATCTGACTCTCTAGATCCGGGGGGAGTGGGCAAGTATAATGAAAAGCACCTTTCAGAAGTGCAAAAGTTTAGGTCCAGAAAAATAGGTAATTTGCCTAAAATAAATAGTAAAATTGGTACTTTAACCTTTGTCTAATTGTAACTATACGAAGCTACCTCTAGATGGTCAGAATCAGATAACCTTAAACTTAAGAACCAGAAGTAGTCTCAGAGATTATATCATTTCAGAGCCTTGTCTCTCATTTTACAGATAATGTATAATCACTAAAATCTCTAACCCAAACCAACCAGAGGTCAGTTCTACGGAGCAAGACAACTTTATATATCAAAGGAGAGTTATTGTTTGAAATTTTATTTCTATTTAAAAAAAAAATCAAGATGAGGGATCCAGTTCTTGATGGCAACACAGCTTTTCATAGAAAATTCAAGTGCCTCATTGTTTCTCTGCAACAAGAAGACAACTAGGGAAAGGATTCTGTAGACACTGAGCCCATTGTAGAGAGTTGTGGGACCCAGAGATTTTCATGAGAGTGAACATGCCATGCCGTTCGAGATCAAAGCAGATTGTCTTCTAAGAGGCGTACAGTGGGCCATCCTCTGAAAAGTGACCCACTGTTCAGCATAGCTCTTCCCAGGACACTGAATTGGAGCCAGCTGGTGCCTGGAACGTACCTTGTATGTCACCTTCTGATCTCCGTCTGACGGCCAACTGTATGTGATTAAGCATAACAGACGCAGAGCTTGTGTTAAGCCCCGGATGTAACTTGTTGAGTGAAGAGCAATGGACTTGAAAATTGGACAAATGGATTAAGTTTCTTCTCTTAGTCTCTCTCTTTCTCTCTTATTTTTAATAGAGCAAGATTGTGTCCTCTGGGCCTAGTCAATCAGTGCTTGCTGTTTCTGAGAAGGATATTCAGGAGGTGCTGTACTTCAGGGATGCTAATTGGGATTTGAGATGAAATTTTTACCCAGACATGTGCATCGCCTAAGGAGGATGGCATCAAGCTAAAGTGTGTTTTGGTCTCTCCCCTTATAGTGACCAAATAATTTAGTCTTTTTTTTTTTTTAAAGTTCTCACTGCTTCTCAAAATCACTTGCACATTGGAATCACCTTGAAAATTAAAAAGAAAAAAAAATACTGATGCCACTGCCAATCTGTTCTACCCAACATATTTTAATTTAACTGCTATGAGGTGTGGCCTGAGAAGAGGGAATTTTAAAGCCCCTGAAGCAATTCTAATGTACAGCAGAGTCTGAGAACCACTGGAAACCACTTTTAAGCCCCATCACTCTGACGAGGCGCCAGCTGCAAGCATGTTTTATACCAACATGTTTGCGGAGTATAAACATCACAGTGCAAACTCTTGCACCCAAGAACCCTGGGCTGCTAGTGGACAATCTTTGGAAAAGTTTGAATTTGTAAACTGATAATACATATAATTCCATGGGCTCCATATGGTTCCTGTTATGCTGAGGGAACTATACACATTTGCCTTGCCCCAGGATGAAAAGATAAATAACAGATGTGGTTAATTTTTATCATACTTGTAGTGAACAATAATAGAAAAATAAGAAATGAAGGGGGCAGCGAGAAAAGTAAAACACATGAAATAAACTCCAATCAACTATACTAGGTTATATCTTTGGATTTTAAAAATCCAGTTATATAATAGATAAGAAATAACTGTATCATATAATTCTTCAGTTCTAAGGGAGGCAGTCTCTACAATGACAAGAAGCAATATTAAAATTGTGGATGTTAATAGAATAATCTTAAATTGTTGATGGTAATGATAACTAAAATTTATAGTTTACCATGTGGTAAGCACTGTTCTAAGCATTTTACACACACTAACTAATTTAATCCTCATTACAACCCTGAGATAAATACCATTTTAATTTTACAGATGAAAAAACTGAAGCCAGAGAATTTAAGTAATTTGTCCAAGGTGACATGTTTACTACGTGGTGAAGCCACGAACTGAGCCCAGTTCAGATACCATTCAAAGACATTCTAAAGGTCCTGGTGATGACCTGGTGACAATCCCTTCACAGAGAGAACACTGGTGTCCCATCTACAGAGATGAAGCAGAGTGTACAGCTGGAAGAATTTTTGGGGAGAATTGCTACTAAGATTTAGGATGGCTTGGAATAAGAGTAATAATAGAATAATCATGCCAGGCACTAACATATACTTTGTGCCAGGCACTGGGTGAAGTTTGGGTGTGATTCACATATTCTCTACTTTTTTAGCTGTGGATCTCTTACTCCTGATGGTCTACTTAAGAAGTCAACATGTGGCTGGCTAGGGTCTCTGTTGCTGTTGTTCTGTCACTAAGTTGTGTCCAGCTTTTTGTGACCCCACGGATTGCAGCACGCCAGTCTCCTTTGTCCTCTACTATCTCCCAGAGTTGGCTCAAATTCATGTCCATTGACCCAGTGACGCTATCTAACCACTCATCCTCTCCTCCCCCTTCTCCTTTTGGTTTCAATATTTCCCAACATTAGAGTCTCTTCCAGTGAGTTGGCTGTTTGCATCAGGTGGCCAAAGTACTGGAGCTTCAGCTTCAGCATCAGCCCTTCCAATGAATATTCAGGGTTGATTTCCTTTAGGATTAACAGATTTGATCTCCTTGCTGTCCAAGGGACTGTAAAGAGTCTTCTCCAGCACCCTTCCCTTTGGAGACTTCAATTTTGTACATGTTAGGTCACTTGATGTGGTCTCACAACTTAATGAAGCTCTGTTTCTTGTTTTTGTTTTGAGAAACTTTTTCCTTTGTATTTGACTTTAGATGGTGTCTCTTGCTATGTTCTCAAGTCAACTGTTCTTTCCTTTTGCAATGTATAATCTTTTGATTGATTTTTTTTCTCATCATTATGGCTTGCGTTTTCTTGCTTCTTTGTATGTCTGGTAGTTTTTGATTGGATGCCAAACATGCTGGATATTCTTGCATTCTTCTAAATATTCTTTATTTTTTTCTAATAGGATGCTGTTGAGTTACTTGGAGGCAGATTGATTTTAATATTCATCAGTTGGGACCAGGGTAGTGTTTGCTACTGCTAAGTCACCTCAGTCGTGTCCGACTCTGTCCGACCCCATAGGTGGCAGCCCACCAGGTTCCGCCGTCCCTGGGATTCTCCAGGCAAGAACACTGGAGTGGGTTGCCATTTCCTTCTCCAATGCATGAAAGTGAAAAGTGAAAGTGAAGTCGCTCAGTCGTGTCAGACTCTTAGCGACTCCGTGGACTGCAGCCTACCAGGCTCTCCATCCATGGGATTTTCCAGGCAAGGGTACTGGAGTGGGGTGCCATTGCCTTCTTCAGGGTAGTGTTTAGTCTAGTGCTAATTACCCCCATTTCTGAATATTCTATTCAATGCTAAATGAATTATATTGCTTTCCTGGCGGTAACAGACACTGCTACCAGTCTTGTGTGCATGCCAGGTATTGTTGTATCTGAGTCGCTGGGGAAGATCTTTCCCCAGACTTGAGTAGTTTCCTCACATATATGCACTGCTCACTATATTGAATACATAAAGAAAAACCTCTAGAGATCTCTGGAGTTCTCTGTCTATGCAGCTACCCTCTTTGTATGCTGCCCTGTGAACTCCAGCCACCTTACCCTATCCAGATGTTTATCTTCAGCTCTTCGATTTGGGGACCTGCCTGTGCTCTCCATTCCCATGCTGTGGCTTAGAATCTCTTTCAAGGTACAAATATGAAACAATCCTAGGCCTTATCTTATTTTTTCTGTGTCTCTTAGGGATCACTGTCTTTTGTTTCTGATGTCCAAAGTGTTGAAAACCATTGTTTCAAATATTGTTTCTATTGTGTTTGTTTTTCCAGGTGGTTTTGTAGATCCTGTTCCTCCCATCTAGGCTGGGAATGGAAGGATGAAAAATCTTCTTTTTTTTTTAAACAAACTTTTTGTTTAATCTTACCAAAGGTTTGTTAATTTTATTAGTATTTTCAAATAACCCACATTTGTCTTTCTGAAATCTCCTTATGGTATATTTGTTTATTCAAAATATGTTATCTAGATATTTATGTTACAAATTTCACTTATTTTTATTATCTACTTTCTGATTGGCCCAGTATCTTTACACAGACGTACAACATAAACTGGAAACACTCCCACCCAGAGTAACCCCTGGGCAGATGGTAACTCAGCTCAAGTAACTCAGTGGCTCTTGTCTGGCATTCAGCATATGTAGACTCACCTACATTGAGGGAATTTCTTGCATAGCAATAAAGTCCAGTATCTCCTGAAGAAGTGAAGAAACATGAAAACTCCACATATCAAGTGCTCTAATCTGCAAGCGTCCTACTGTGGATGATGTATTCACTTGGCAAGGAATTGTGTGATGGCAAAGTGTTACTTAAGTCATGATCAGTCACAGGTGTATAGAGCTCAGGGTTGGACTCAGCTTAGAATCAAGATTGGGAACTGGTGAATTTTCACAGAAAACATAATGAACTCTAAACTCTACGTCCTATGGCAGGAGGTGCACACAAACAGCCATTGCTCTAGAAATTTAGAAGGTGGAGAATGGGTTCATCAGTGGCCAGGGTGGTCAAGAAAATCTTCATTATGTAAATGGGAATATCTTGAAACTCGTATTGAATGGAAATTTTATTAAATGAATACTTCGATTTCTTTTTGAACACTTCTCAAGAAGATGGTCCCTATCATCACTGGCCTCAGTGTCTATGCTTTTTATTTTTTCTAACGTTCTGGATTTTTTCTCACAAATTTCTATAAGATAACATTTCTAAGCCCTGTGGCACTGACACTGTTCCCTAACACAAATATTGAGTAGCTACTATTTGTGTTCTCAGAATCTAACATACTTTCTTACAGAAAGACTGCATACATCTTCCATTTCCTACACAGATTAAAATTTTGAATGTGATTCTTTGGTTAGAGATAGTCTTTGAAGATTCGTAATCAGGCAAAGGCCACGTAGTTTTGCGCCATTAAGTCAAATTGCTCAAGTCACATGTCATATGCCCTACATTCAAAAATAAGAAGGTGTTTGCTTCTTCCCTATCTGTGGCAACAGTCCTCTGTGTGTGTGCTCAGTTGCTCAGTCATGCCCGATTCTTGGCAACCCCATGAACTGTGATCTGCCAGACTCCTCTATCCATGGAATTTTCTAGGCAAGAATACTGGAGTGGGTTGCTATTTTCTGCTTTAGGGGAATCTTCCTGACCCAGGGATGGAACCTGTGTCTCTTGCATCTCCTGCATTGGCAGGTACATTCTTTACCACTGTGCCACCTGGGAAGCCCAGCAACAGTCCTAGATAAGCCAAATGTGCTGCCATTTGCTGTGGGAGAGGCTGTGATAAATATGGCCATCTTCAGAAAGGTCACAGTCTTGTGAGGAAGAATTACAAACCAAAATATCTAGCAATGACCTGTTTTTGTTGCATTTGCATGAATGCCTTTTATAGGTATGAGGACCTATCTGTGGTGATTCATCACACAGAGGCACTGTGGATAACAGGAATCTCAAAATACAGTTCTCATTGATGTTAAGTCTGTCTTGATGAGCTATAACAACTGGGAATCACCACCTTTATTGACCTTTACAAATCCCCTTGCATTTACATGAACATGACTTGAATTATGGCAGATCTGGAAAGAAAAATCAGTACAAGTAGAAAAGAAAGTGTTGACCTATTGCTTTCTCTATATTTTAATAATTCAATTATTATACAGGCTAGTGAAATACAGTAAACTAATTACAAGGAAACCAATTCTATTGTCTAAGTTGCTTGATGTGTGTATTTATTTCATTTGTATATAGTAATCTATGACATTATTGAATGCTCACTTTGCACCAAAGAATATGCTAAGTGTTTTGTATATATTGTCTTACTGAAGATTTGTAACAATCCCATGACACAGGTATGGTCATCATCCTTATTTTGTAGAGGAGAAAATTAATACTTTAAGTAACTTCATGATTAGACATGGTGGATGGGGTAGAGCCAGGATTTGAACAAGAAAAGTTAGACTCCATTATGATTGGTTGCACTGAGCTTGCGATGTAACTGCCATGTATGATCATTTTGTGATGTAAAGAAATACTGAATTACCTTATTATGGAACTAACATAGTATTGTTTGTCAATTATTCTTAAATAAAACAGTTAATTTAGATATCTAAAAAGATAGGAACTTAGCCAATAATGGCATATATATATATATGCTTATATATATTTGTGTAAACTTATAGTGTATATATATATGTGTGTGTTTAGTTACTCAGTCATGTCCAGCTGTTTGCAACCCCATGGACTATAGCCCGCCAGGCTCCCACTTCCCAGGTGGTACCGATGGTATAGAACCCACCTGCCGATACAGGAGACATAAGAGATGCAGATTCGATCCCTGGATTGGGAAGATCCCCTGGGGAAGGGCATGGCAACATACTCTAGTATTCTTGCCTGGAGAATCCCATGGGTAGAGGAGCCTGGAAGGCTACATTAAATAAGGTTGCAAAGAGTCAGACACGACTGACGTGACTTAGGAACACTAGCACCACCATATATGTAATATATGTACAGTTAAATGAAGAGTTCCCAAGAATAGCAAGGAGAGATGAGAAAGCCTTCCTCAGTGATTAATGCAAAGAAATAGAGGAAAACAACAGAATGGGAAAGACTACTGATCTCTTCAAGAAAATTAGAGATACCAAAGGAATATTTCATGCAAAGATGAGCTCAATAAAGGACAGAAATGGTATGGATCTAGCAGAAGTAGAAGATATTAAGAAGAGGTGGCAAGAATACACAGAAGAACTGTACAAAAAAGATCTTTACGACCCATATAATCACGATGGTGTGACCACTCACCTAGAGCCAGACATCCTGGCATGTGAAGTCAAGTGGGTCTTAGGAAGCATCACTACGAACAAAGCTAGTGGAAGTGATAGAATTCCAGTTGAACTGTTTCAAATCCTAAGAGGATGCTGTGAAAGTGCTGCACTCAATATGCCAGCAAATTTGGAAAACTCAGCAGTGGACACAGGACTGGAAAAGGTCAGTTTTCACTCCCATCCCAAAAAACGTAATGACAAAGAATGCTCAAATTATCACACAATTGTACTCATCTCAGACACTAGTAAAGTAATGCTTAAAATTCTCCAAGCCAGGCTTCAGCAATACATGAACTGTGAACTTCCAGATGTTCAAGCTGGTTTTAGAAAATGCAGAGGAACCAGAGATCAAATTGCCAATATCCACTGGATCATCAAAAAAGCAAGAGAATTCCAGAAAAACATCTATTTCTGATTTATTGACTATGCCAAAGCCTTTGACTGTGTGGATCACAATAAACCATGGAAAATTCTGAAAGAGATGGGAATACCTGGCCGCCTGACTTGCCTCTTGAGAAACCTGTATGCAGGTCAGGAAGCAACAGTTAGAACTGGACATGGAACAACAGACTGGTTCCAAATAGGAAAAGGAGTATGTCAAGGCTGTATATTGTCACCCTGCTTATTTAACTTATATGCAGAGTACATCATGAGAAAGGCTAGGCTGGATGAAGCACAAGTTGGAATCAAGATTGCCAGGAGAAATATCAACAACTTCAGATATGCAGATGACACCACCCTTCTGGCAGAAAGAGAAGAAGAACTAAAAAGCCTCTTGATGAAAGTGAAAGAGGAGAGCAAAAAAGTTGGCTTAAAACTCAACATTCAGAAAACTAACATCGTGGCATCTGGCCCCATCACTTCATGGCAAATAGATGGGGTAACAGTGGAAACAGTGGCAGACTTTATTTGGGGGGGCTCCAAACTCACTGCTGATGGTGACTCCCCATGAAAGTAAAAGACGCTTACTCCTTGGAAGGAATGTTATGACCAACCTAGACAGCATATTAAAAAAGCAGAGAAATTACTTTGCTAGCAAAGGTCTATTTAGTCAAAGCTATGGTTTTTCCAGTAGTCACGCATGGTTGTGAGAGTTGGACTATAAAGAAGGCTGAGTGCCGAAGAATTGATGCTTTTGAACTATGGTGTCGGGGAAGACTCTTGAGAGTCCCTTGGACTGCAAGGAGGTCCAACCAGTCCATCCTAAAGGAGATCAGTTCTGAGTGTTCATTGGAAGGACTGATGTTGAAGCTGAGACTCCAATACTTTGGCTACCTGATGCAAAGAATTGACTCATTGGAAAGGACCCTAAGGCTGGGAAAGATTGAAGGTGGGAGGAGAAGGGGAGAACAGAGGATGAACTGGCTGGATGGCATCACCGACTCAATGCACATGAGTTTGAGTAAACTCCGGGGGTTAGTGATGGACAGGGAGGCCTGGCGTGCTGTAGTCCATGGGGTTGCAAAGAGTCAGACATGACAGGGACTGAACTGAACTGAACTGAAATTAGAATATAGAAAAATAGTTAAGGCAATATTGTTCATGCATACAAGCTCAGTCAAGTCTGACTCTTTGTGACCCCATGGACTGTAGCCCACCAGGCTCTTCTGTCCAAGAAATTTTCCAGGCAAGAATACTGAAGTGGATTGCCATTTCTCACTCCAGGGAATCTTCTTAACCTAAGAATCAAACACATGTCTTCTGTGTCTCCTGCATTGGCAGGCAGATTCTTTACCACTTAACCACCTGGGAAGCCACAGCAATATATGTATCATCAAAAACAATCAACTATTTTTCTTCTCCTTAATTTATCACAGTGGCTCAGATGGTAAAGAATACACCTGCAGTGCAGGAGACCAGATTTTGATCCCTGGGTTGGGAAGATCCCCTGGAGAAGGGAATGGCTACCCACTCCAGTATTCTTTTTGGAGAATTCCATGGATAGAGGAGCCTAGTGGACTACAGTCCAATGGGTCACAAAGAGTTGGACGTGACTGAATGACTAATACACACACACACACACATACACACCTATAAACGCATATGTACAGACATACATATACATATGGATGTTCCAATTCACTGAGAAAGAAAATATGTTTCATTTTGTGCTGCTTCATGTCAGGGCATATGTATGTGACTGCTACTGATGGGAAAGAGTTTCAGTTAAGATGAGGCCTCTACAGGAACCCCACTTCCCAGAACAAAACAAAGTCCCTTTCTGGGCACGTTAATTGCATTTCCAAAACAGACTTTCTTCCATGCTGGCTCATGTGAGAGCTTGCTATGAACACGTCTCTGTCCCTCTCTGGACTTAAGCAAGGTTGGGGGACCTTTGTCTAGAGTTCCCATCGGTGCTTGAACATTTGGGCTGCTCAGCAGACACGTCAACATATGCCTGAATGTTTCTTTCCAAGTGAACTCTCATCTGTTCATTAAGAACTAATTTGTGCTCACTACTGGTTTCCCTTTGAAATGGAGTTCCTTATTAATATATCTTGATTTTTAGAGGATGAGGGATAAATGGGAAAATGGGTACATCAACTTTGTATCTTTATTTGCTGAAAGTTTTATTTTCAGGCAAGTGGATTTAATATATGCCTTTCCCCAGGGCGAGAAGCTCAAAAAGCAGGAGGAATGTCATTTTTCAGTCGACAGAAATAGAGGTAAGTCAATCCGGTGCCTACATGCTCTGTGAATGCTGGCGGCCAGCCAGAGTTCAGGTCTTAATTAAGCAGATTAGGCCAAAGAAAGCACAAATGCAAACCCAGGCAAATTACCAAAAATTGCTGTTATTCCAGCATTCCAACACACAGGATTTCTGAATATAAACTGTCCCCCCAAAATATTGTTGGTTAAGACTGAGAATAGCAAATCCTCTGGCTGACTGCAAATCTGTCTGCTGGAACTTCAGATATATAAGCTCTGATCTGAGGCTTTTCCATACATACCAGGCAGGAAGGCCTCTGGGACTGTGTGTGTGTGTGCGCGCACACACACACACGTGCATACACACATGTACACTGAAGATTCATCATGTCACAAGCAGTACGTTCTCTGCAGTCCTTGTTAGAATAACCACATCACACAATGGTTTCTTTCTAAATAAACAGAGGCGGAGAGCTGGCTGATAAGGCCCTTTATAGGATACATCAGGCCAAATTCAATCAGCAGTCCCTGAATGCAGACAAATGGTCTTCTATGTTGGCTGGCTTGGGGGACAATATCATCCATCCTGTACCCAGGCCCCCATAATTGCATCTCATTCCTGACTCCTGCAAAAAAAAAAAATGACCCCCTCTTCCCATGGTTTGCAAAACACATGGGGAGGAAATAGCAGATCTGAGCTAACTGGTCCAAGAATTCTAACCAGATGATAGAAAAATGTTTTGTCAAAGTAAGAGTTCTTTGAATTTTTAAGAGCCCTGAATAATTTAATACACAGTCTTTTCAAGATAAAGTCCAATATGGGGCCAGCAGAACTATCTGCCATTATTTCAGAACATTTTGCCAATTCTTTACCCAAAATACAACATTCTTTCTTAGTCCTCCCCCTGCTTTTCTTTTTGGCAAGAGTATAAAAGAGTTTGCCACTGAAGCAACACAGTAAACGACACGATTGAAGAAAAAATGCCTTGTAAAAGTGTACTGTGTTTTCATCTTTATTAAATAAACCCCATAAAGAAGTGATTTTTAAGAAGTATATTAACCTACTATGGGTTTGTTGGGGGAGCTGGCTAGTGTCTTGCTCCCTGAGTCCGTGGCCCCTTTTATTTGTTTCCATGTTATTTGTTTTCAGCTTTTTGTCTGCAATAGTCACTTGAAACAAGAAGTACTCTTCAGAGGTTGATGCTCTCGACCAAGACTATGGATGAAGTGGATACAAGGCTCTACCCTGAGCACTTCCTTTGGGAAGAAACAACATGGTGATCGGCTTTCCTGCTTTTTGGAGGTTTTCGTCTACAGGCATGAAGGCACCATTTGCCTATTTTGGTAGAGCCTTCCTCCTGACTTCCTAACCGTTATCTACCCAGGTGTCTATATTCTCCGCCAGGGTAAGCCTGGCATGAAATACGGAGTTGATTATCTTCATTTAAAAAAAATGCTCTTCCCTTTATTGTGAGTAGTTGAAAGCAGGAAAGTAATTTCATAATAAGATTAATTCACATAAAGGTAAGAATGACTGATAGCATTTTGAGGAATACCACTTCAAGTAATTTGTTCATACTTACAGGATAAGGACATACATTTCTTTGAGCATTTCATCTGTTTGAACATAATCTATTCTGTCCCCGTGTGTCATTCGAAACCCAGTTTTAGGTTTCAAATATATTATCATGATAAAGTTAACCCAAAAGGATAAATCTTTATTGACACTATTCTAAGGACTAGGATAGATAAACAAGACCTCTTCAAACCCACAGATCATATCATATCGGAAACTGATTGCTGAGTTCACTCTGTCATATTCTTATATCTAAACCAGGACCGAGGATTAAAAACCTTCCTACAGTGTCTTTGAAAGATCCTTCCTTTGCATGGACGATGGGGCAGAGTGGCTTAATATCACAAAGCATGTTCTATAGAATAAAATGAATAAGTACATAATTAATTCCCATATAACCTATTCTCTTCTTTGCTTGGTCAGAAGTTCCTACCATTTGATCCTCTATCTGTGGAGTGAATATTGAAGAGGTACAACAAGGCAGCTATTCACATAGGAGGGGCTTTCAGAAGACTCCTAGCTTGTACGAATACAGAACTGCAGAAGACAGCAGTCAAGACAAGGGTAAAATGAGCTGGAGAAAACCTAAAGGCGATGGACTAGATAACATGAATTAGGCATTAAAGTCTCAGAGATCCAAATGGCTTTCCCGGTGAAAAATTCATTTATTTTGACCTAAGACAGGAAATTAGGAGGAGAAAGAAGCCACCAAGCAGAAGAAAACTGAAACATTTGAAGAGAGAAAGTCAATGTGCACCAGATGCCTATAGTGGAGACATTTTGGGAAAAGTCCCAGAAGTTTGATGGAGCTAGTGTGTATCAGTGGAATTGTGCCTTTCCTGCAGAGCCTTCTGGAGGGCCAATAAACCCCATTGCAGGTCACCATGCTGGTTGGACTCTCATGAAGAGGGAAAGGTAATGGGTAGAGCCATGGAGAAGGAATGATGCCTCCAGGAATAATTTTCAAGAATATTTTATGATAATGGAATGAATATCTTCAGTAGTGACCAAAGATAGAGAGCAATTAACACTGAGAAGAAAGATTCATAAGTTTAGAGTAGAAAAATTTGACTTGGAATTGCCAACTTTGCTCCCAACTATTTTAAAAGGTCCCTTCTGATGCTGTCTATCCCTATTGTGAAAACTCAAGCTTTCTGCAAAGTTACTAATGCCTCACATACCGTGGTGCTGTGCTCTTTAACTCCCAAGATAATTATTCCTCTCAAAGCAAGGAAGTCACTGATGGAAATACAGTTAACTTTATTGGACAGCAAATTTGCATTTATTCCTTATGGGAGAATTAGTCTGAGGCAATATAACTTGAAGAATCTCTTTAAAGAGTAAACATAGATTGAGACTTGGCTCTTTTTTTCCCTCAATAATCTAGAAAGATGATGGGCTGTAAGTGTCCTGCAAATGTCCTTTCTCTTCCTAACCTATGAAATCACTCTCCCTACCTCAGGCCATCTGGTGTTTGCATTACACTTTCATGTGGTTTTTCACTCACAAGACCAAGTCTTCACCCACCCTCTCTCATGTCAGGAATTTGATCCCAGCAATGCTTTGTCCAGCACTTCCGCTCCTTCTTTCACATGTTTCTTGAAGCATCATGATTTCCCTGAATAGTAAAAGCTTCTTTCTCCTTATTGTTTTTATCTATAGAACCTCCAGGTGTGAAATCAAATGCTGTACATAAACTGTGTGCATACTTTATTCGTGTATTTATTATTTATTCCTAGGTATTGGTTGTTGTTTGCATGCATGGCTTAGATGTTCTCTGTAGAAATATTTTCTTTTTTGTGTGTCAATAATGCCCATGTTCAGTTGTAACCTATTTAAAGGGAGAAAGTATACTCTTTAGCAAGTAGTTTTCAAAATGAATCTCTCTCTCTCTCTCTCTCTCTATATATATATATATATATATATATAGTATATATTTCAAAACACTCAAGTTTTTTGTTCAGTGGTTTTTGTAAGTATAATTTGTTGATGTTCAAAATGTTTTTCTGCTCAGAGTGCACAATCACAGAGTAGAGACCCTACACCATCATGAATAACCCATAGCTAAACTGCATTTGATAAGAACCATTGGTGCTGACAATGATGTTCACTCAGTGCCTGCTTTTTCGGTTCTTTTAAAAACTGCCTTCAATTATAATATGATCTTTGATACTGTTTTTAATAAGTGAAAAACAATTTATAGTAACAGCAATTTGGGGTGAATCATTTCAGATAAATAAAGACAGAGAGCAGAAGAGATGAATTGTCTGTATAGTTCTCTGAAAACTAGGAGTCAGTGATATTTATAAGGCAAGTGGGGAAGGCATCCTTCTTTATTTCCAGTGTTATAATATCTCACTGCCTGGTCAGATTTTTAGGGATGTGGTCGAGCAGCCCTCTGTTACTCCCACTGCAGAGTTCCACTGATAAGCTGTTTGGAGCAAACAAGACTGTGTTTAGATTGGATGTTTGAGACTGAGCCCGGTAGTAGAGCTGTAATCGTGGATGAGAAAGGCTGGTAGGAGACACAGTGTGTGGCTGATATTTGCCTCTTCCTGACCAAATGCTGCTGTATATGAATGAGCCTCTATACAAACACAGAGTATCTCGTGGGGTGTGGGTGTGGGTGTGGGTGTCAATAGAAAGGTTGACATGACTTTAGGGGACTTCAGGCTGCAATTGCATGGCCTGAGCAATACCAATGAAGGAGGCTTCCTTTGCTTCTGAGCTCTCCTCCAGAGAAGCTTCCACCAGAATGGCAGTGACCATGGTAGCGAGATTCATGTTTCCTTTGGTGGTGAATGGTCTAGACCATCAGACACACTTACCTGATTGAGGCCCCCGCTTCTCTCCCTGCAGGGTCTCTGCATTGCACTGGCCTGGCTCCAGACTTCCTGAATCTGGCTACAACAAAAGCAACAGTCCCCCAAAGGGAGCCTTTTAGTCATTGGTTTAAATTCCTGGTTTTCTGTCCCTCAAGGGACAATGAAAGGGGCCTGACCTCTTGGTCACGTCAAGAAGGTTTGTAGTCCTCTGGAAAGAGGAGAGAGACAACCTCTTAACAGTTTGATTGGATAGCTGGAGTCACTACACAGGCACAGAAAAAAGACTGAAGAGAAATAAGGTGGAAAAGTTAACTGTATGGTGAAATTTCAGGTGATCTCCTTTTACTCTTTGCAAAATTCTCTACAATAAGCATGTATTTTAAAAACCACTAAAAATAAATAATGTTAAAATATGCACCCAAAACCTGAACACAGTAAAATACTTTAAGTATGTGCTTATGTACAAAAATCCCAAACAAGTCAAGGTTGTCAGAAATCACAAAAGATAATTTAATTCAAATTAAAGATGTGAGCTATTATCATTTCAGATATTTACAGAATAGACTAGCAGGACTGAACTGTGTTTGTGGATGAGACATGATAACTTTGTTTCCTGCTGTGTCAGTTGTTTCTCTCTAACCAAGATTATATTTCCAGAATATCTACTTCTCCATTTCTCCTGCCTTTTATTTTTCCATGGTTGCGATCTCCTGTAATTATGGGAAAAAGTCTTTCCTGGAGCAGCAGCTCTGAGATTAGCCAGTTTGGAGCCAACCTGAGTATTCCCAATTGGTGCTCATTATCTTCTTTGTAAGAACACAGTTTTCAGGACAGAGTTAGCTCTGCTCTGAGACTTAAAACAGCTGGAAAATGCATGACTTGACATGCATTAGACCTGACAGCATGTGAATCCACTGTTCAAAAGTACTTAATACCTATTTAATTTTCTTTTTTTTTGCATTTTATTTTCTTGTCCTTAAATAATCACCACAGTAATCAAAAGCATTTATGAATTACTGAAGTGGAACTCAAAATACTTAAGAGCCGATTGATTGCTTGGATAAACAAATGCCAAAGTTCAGGAGAAGGTCAGAAAGTTGAGTGTTGTCTTTTATTTTGAAGAGCTCAGTCTTTAAATTGCACACATTTCTCCTTGAACTGTCTGAATTCAGCCTGAAAGGGCCGAAATGATCCCCAAATTAAGTCCTCTTGTACCTTGTTGATATACATTTATTTAAGAAAACATGAGATCCCCATTTTGTTAATTTTTAAACACTAATCTATGCTTCAAGATTTAATAAACAGTCTTTGTTAATGACTGTTTTAGTCATTTATTCATTCATTCATTCTAACCTTTCTGGATTACATCAGAAAATAAAACAAACAAAAATGTCACTATGGGGCTTAAATTCTAGTCAGTGTAGAATAAACATAATACATAAGTAAAATATATAGTATGATAGGTTCTATGGAAAAAACAAAATAGCACAGGGGAGATGAGGAGAAAACAGACAGCAACTTTAGATGGGGCAGAGGGAGTGGGGATCTGGGTCAATCTCATTAAGAGGGTAAAGACTTGCAAACGCGAGCAGGTTAGTCAAAAGACAGGAGTGATCCAGGCAGGCAGAATAAATGGCGCAAGAGTCCTGAGAAGGGGAGGAGAAAGGGAAAAGGGGCTGGTCACAGGACAGCAGTGCAACTGGAGTGAGAGGGGTGAGGGGTGTCGGTATGGAGGGTGACATCAGAGAGAGCATGGGGGAGGGGTTAAAGATTATGTAGGGGCTCCTAGGCCACCATGGAGATCTTGACTTTTCCTTTCAAATGGGAGCCATTGCAGAATTTTAAAGGAGGATTTGACCTGACTTCCAGGGATCACCCTGGCTGCAATATTGAGACTGGATTGAAGTGGGCACTTAGGAGAAGGGAGACTAGATAAGAAGCAATCAGAGTGCTTATGATGCAGCTGCTTAGACCAGATTGGTGGCAGAGGAAGCAATGGGAAATGGTTAGGCTGACCCTATTATCCAGGTGGAGCTAACAGAGCTTGCTAATGGATGGGAGGCAGGTGTGAGGGAAAGATAGGGGACAAACGAAGTTGTCCAAGGACTTGATGGCTCAGCAACGTGAAAGATGGGGCTGCCCTCCAGTGAGTTTGTGTTTCTCTGTCTCAGAGACTCAATGGTAAACTTCTGGAAGACAGGGACCAGTGTCTTGTAAACTTCATTTGTTATTTTTATTGTTATAAGTCATGTCTGACTTTGTGACTTCATGGACTATAGCATGCCAGGCTTCTCTGTCCTCCACTATCTCCTGGAATTTGCTCAAATTCATGTCCTTTGACTCAGTAATGCCATCTAACTATCTCATCCTCTGCTGGCCCCTTCTCCTTTTGCCTTCAGTCTTTCCCAGGATCAGGATCTTTTCCAATGAATCGGCTCTTTGCATCAGGTGGCCAAAGTATTGGAGCATCAGCTTCAGCACCAGTCCTTCCAATGACCATTCAGGGTTTATTTCCTTTAGGATTGACTGGTTTGATCTCCTTGCATTCCAAGGGACTCTCAAGAGTCTTCTTCAGCTCCACAGTTCAAAAGCATCAATTCTTTGGCAGTCAGCCTTCTTCATGGTCCAACTCTCACAGCCGTACACAACTACTAGAAAAATCGTAGCTTTGATTATATGAACCTTTGTCAGCAAAGTGATATTTCTGTTTTTCAATACAGTCTATGCTTGTCATAGCTTTCCTTCCAAGAAGGAAGTGTCTTTTAATTTCATGGCTGCAGTCACCTTCCACAGTGATTTTCAAAAAAATCTGTGCTTCCACTTTTTCCCCTTCTATTTGCCATAAAGTGATGGGACCGGATGCCATGAGTCTCAGTTTATTGAACGTTGAGTTTTAAGCCAGCTTTTTCGGTCTCTTCTTTCACTCTCATCAAGAAGTTCTTTAGTCTTTCTTCACTTTCTACCATTAGAGTGGTACCATCTGCTTATCTGAGGTTGTTGATATTTCTTCTGGCAATCTTGATTCCAGCTTGTGATTCATCAAGCCTGGCATTTTGCATAATGTATTCTGCATGTAAGCTAAATAAGCAGGGTGATAATGTACAGCCTTGTTGTACTTCTTTCCCATTTTGAAACAGTCCGTTGTTTCATGTAAGGTTCTAACTGTTGCTTCTTGATCTGCATACAGGTTTCTCAGGAGATAGGTAAGGTGGTCTGGTATTCCCATCTCTTTAAGAATTTTCCACAGTTTTTTGTGATCCATACAGTCAAAGCCTTTAGTGTAGTCAATGAAGCAGAGGTAGATATTTTTCTGGAACTCCCTTGCTTTCTCCATGATCCAGTGAATGTTGGCAATTTTATCTCTAGTTCCTCTGCCTCTTTGCAACCCAGCTTGTACATCTGGAAGTCCTTGGTTCACGTACTGCTTGAAGGATTTTGAGCATAAACTTGTTAGCATGTGAAATGAGCTCAATTGTATGGTAGTTTGAACATTCTCAAAGAACAGAATTGGAATGAATGAAAGCTGACCTTTGACATTGGAATGAAAGCTGACTTTTCCAGTCCTGTGGCCACTGCTGACTTTTTCAAATTTGTTGGCATATTGAGTGCAGCACTTTAACAGCATCATCTTTTAGGATTTGAAATAGCTCAGCTGGAATTCCATCACCTCCATTAGCTTTATTTGTTGTAATATTTCCTAAGGTCCATTTGACTTCACATACCAGGATGTCTGGCTCTAGGTGAGTGATCACACCGTCACCATGGTTATCCAGGTCATTAGGATCTTTCTTGTATAGTTCTTCTATGTATTCTTGCCACCTCTTTTTAATCTCTTCTGCTTCTGTTAGGTCCTTGCCATTTCTATGCTTTATTGTGCCCGTCTTTACATGCAAAGTTCCC
This sequence comes from Giraffa tippelskirchi, assembly GCF_054371585.1. Classification (NCBI taxonomy): domain Eukaryota; kingdom Metazoa; phylum Chordata; class Mammalia; order Artiodactyla; family Giraffidae; genus Giraffa; species Giraffa tippelskirchi. The sequence goes on from NC_137275.1 coordinate 196,544,515, forward strand.
TTGGTATATCCAGTTTTCTTGAAGAGATATATAGTGCTTCCCATTCTGTTGTTTTCCTCTATTTCTTTGCATTGTTCACTTAGGAAGGGCTTTCTTATCTCTACTTGCTATTCTTTGGAACTCTGCATTCAGATGGGTATATCTTTCCCTTTCTCCTTTGCCTTTCACTTCTGTTTTTTTCCCTCCTCAGACAACCATTTTGCCCTGTTGCATTTTTTCCCCCCCTTGGGGATGGTTTTGATCACTGCCTCCTGTTGAATGATATGAACCTCTGTCCATAGTTCTTCAGGCACTCTGTTTATCAGATCTAATCCCTTGAATCTATTTATCACTTCCACTGTATAATTGTAAGGGATTTGATTTAGGTCATACCTGAATCACCTAGTAGTTTTCCCTAGTTTCTTTAAGCCTGAATTTTGCAATAAGGAGTTCACGATCTGAGACACAATCAGCTTCAGGTCTTGTTTTTGCTCACTATATAGAGCTTCTCCATCTTTGGCTACAAAGGACATAAGGACATAATCAATCTGATTTTGATATTGACCACCTGGTGATGTCCATATGAGAGTCGTCTCTTGGTTTGTTGTAAAAGATTGTTTGCTATGACCAGTGTGTTCTCTTGATGAAACTCTGTTAGCATTGGGTGTGCTTCATTTTTCACTCCAAGGCCAAACTTGCCTGTTACTCCAGGTATCTCTTGACTTCCTCCTTTTGCATTCCAATCTCCTATGACGAAAGCGGGGCTTCCCTTTTGGCTCAGCGGTAAAGAATCTGCCTGTAATGCAGGGGCCTCGGGAGATATGGGTTTGATTCCTGGGTCAAGAAGATCCCCTGAGGGAGGGCATGGCAATCCATTCCAGTATGCTTGCCTAGAGAACCCCATGGACAGAGAAGCCTGGTGGGCTACAGTCATGGGGTCACAAAGAGTAGGACATGAAAAAAGTTACTTAGCATGCACATATGCATGATGAAAAGAACGTCTTTTTATGGTGTTAGTTCTAAAAGTTGTTGTAGGCTTTCACAGAATCGATCAACTTCAGCTTCTTCAGCATTAGTGGTTGGGGCATAGACTGGGATTACTGTGATGTCAAATGGTTTGCCTTGGAAACAAGCTAAGATCATTCTGTCATTTTTGAGACCGCACCCAAGTACTGCATTTGTTGTAGTCTTTCGTTGACTATGAGGGCTACTCCATTTCTTCTAAGAGATTCTTGACCACAGTAGTAGATATAATGGTCATTTGAATTAAATTTGTCCGTTCCTGTCCATTTCAGTTCATTGATCCCGAAGATGTGAATGATGTTCAATCTTGCCATCTGCTGTGGAATTCTCCAGGTCAGTACACTGGAATGGATAGCTGTTCCTTTTTCCAGGGGTCTTCCCAAACCAGGGATCGAACCCAGGTCTCCCGCATTGCAGGCAAATTCTTTACCATCTGAGTTACCAGGGAAGCCCAAGAATACAGGAGTGGGTAGCCTATCCCTTCTCCAGGGGATCTTCTGGACCTAGGAATTGAACTAGGGTCTCCTGCATTGCAGGCAAATTCTTTACCACTTGAGCTGCCATGGAAGCCCTTCTTCTTCTGTAGTCAGATATTATTTACTGTCTGAATTTCACAGGGTACTTTTTCAACAGCTGCAAGTCCAGAGAGATAGATGGAGGAAGGGGAAGGAGATCAGTTTACACCTGTGCTCTAACTATCTTGTTCTCTTGCTACAAGGCAAGGTAGACTTAATCCAGAAGACACAGGAAAAACATTTTTGAAGCTTTTTTAAGGGACCCATCCAGTAACATCAGTGCCTGACACTGGCCAGTGTAAACAACAGAGTAATTGGTGTTGATGCAGCAAACCAGAGTCCCAGGTAATTGCTGCTGCGTGGAAATGTAGGTACAATAAACCATACATGCATGTGCTCTGATCACAGCCCATGAACTCCTCTCCAGTCCCTGGCCTGGGCACCAGAGTAGTCCCATTAGGAGCTTCTCTTGGTCATTTGAATGCTCTCCCTTCTGCTAACTTTTTGGTTCTTCCCACAGCCCTCTCTTGGTCCCATTCATTGTTGGTGCTTCTTACTCATCATCCTACATAATTTCTGGACTCTTCCTACCCCTTAAGAAGCACCCAGGTCCTAGATGCTTTCAAGCCTCTTACTACAGGTGCTTGTCTATTGATATAAAATGACTCACATGTTCTACATTTCAATATATATTTACACAAGTTTACCTATGTGCACTCCGTGCAGCAGTCTCCAAGGGAGGCTGCAGCCTGCCACCACGTAGAGATTAACAGTCTGTTCCATTTTTGCCAGGTAGGCAGAAGCAGCATCTCATTTTCTTTTCGTCTGCATTTTTCTCCCTACTGGTGAGATTGAGTCCATTTTCAGTCCAGTGTTTATTGGACTGGACAGAACATCAGTCCAATGTTCACTGGCCATTTGTATTTCTTTTTTTAAAAAAATTATATATTTGGCTGCATTAGGTCTTTGTGGCATACAGGTTTCTCTAGTTGTGGTGAAGAGGCTCAGTTGCTCTGTGGCACATGGGATCTTACTTCCCGACCAAGGATCAAACCCATGTCCCCTGCATTGGAAGACAGACTCAACCACTGGACCACTACGGAAGGCCTGGCCATTTGTATTGTCTTATTTGCATTAATTACTCATATCCTTTGACCCTTTTTCTACTGGTTAAATTTGTCTGCCTTTCCTTTAACAGTTGTATATTTTGCAAATATTTTCTCCCAAGTTGGCTTTTAAAATTTGCTTTTTTTTTTTATGGTTTTTTTTATGATATCTTTCATAATGTATGACATTTTCCTCTTAAAATCATAAAATCCAATTTTATTTTCCTTTCTGCGTTCTGGGTGTTTTTTTTTTAATCTTCCTCAGGAAAACTTCTCCATATGAAGACTGTAAAGAGCTTTTCCTTAAGGGGGACCTCAGATTTTCTTCCCTTTGCTAAGTTACTTTTATGTTATTTAATTATATTTATGTCTACTAGATTATTCAAGTAAATATTAGACCTCTTCAACTTTTTACTATGCAGTCATTTAGCCCATTTTTCTACACTCAATTAAAAAAAGTCACAGTTAATTAAAAAAAGAAATTCTCCTTTACTTTCTTCTAGTAAATTTATAATTATATATTATGTATATAAATTATATATAAGTTTATAAATTTATAATTTTGGTTTTTACCTTTGACAGTCTGAAGTTTTTATATAGTATAAGGTATATTCATCTGAATACTTTTTAATATAGTGTGAGGTATGAAAGTAACTTTATTTTCTTCAAAGAACAGCCAACGTTATTTTCTGGAAAAAAAAAAAAGCATTATCATGTGGTCTTCATCTTATATTCTAGTCCCTTAATCCAATAGCAACAATTATTGAGCTCTGCTACATGAAGAACTCTGGTAAACTCAGAGTGGTGAAAAAGACAGAGAGGTTCCTGGGCTTCATCAATGTTTGGCTTGGTTAATATCATTAGTTAGATCTTATCCTGTTCAAATGTAATGGATCGTTAGCTTTCTAAGAATGGCAATACTACCATTAATAGGTATTATATATTTGTATAGTTGGAACTATACAATGATTTTATACAAATCATTTTATATCTACCACACATATTTTATCATATAACAGGAACCAAAATAAAAAGATAATTTATAGATTTCCAGCTTTACCATGTCCTCATTAGTCACAGAAAAGCACTCATCCATGCGTCAGTGGCAGGAGCAAGAGAAGTCAGGAGCCACCTTTTGTGCTCACAAAGCAAACGTAGTCCTCCTCTCTCTCCTTGCCCCAAAACTGATCAGAAGGAATCAGAGGGAAGAGAGCAGGGAGAGAGAGCATCACCATGTGGCTACAAATGGCCAGAAACAAGAAGACTTCCTGCTTCCCCTGCTTCTCCTTCACCCCTACATCTTCCATAGGGATATCCCAGTGAAAAAGTCTGATGTTGTATTAAATCCAACAGAAGAAGGAAGGAATGTTTCACTAACTTAAGAAAACGTTCTGATGAATAAGAGTATTCTTTGAATAAATAGGAAGATATCAAATGTATCTAGGTAAAGACTTACAATTTTGATTTGAACTTGAACTTCAACAGTATATGACTTTTTGACAGGCAGGTATAAGGGGAACCAGGCAGGTTTTGTATTTCAACAGCGTTTTCTCTTCAGGGGCATTTCTTATAAGTGATGGACACCTCTCAGTGTCCAAACTAAGTGTCCTAAATTGAGTTATTCATATAAAAACTCACAATTCCATGGAAAAGCAAATCTTTATTCCACATAGATTTTTTTTCTCCTCCATTATCCCTTCATGAAATCTGTTTCAGCCAAGGAAATAGAATGAAGGCTTTCAGATAAAACAGAAGGTGAGGAAGGAAACACACTATTACTGAACTCAGGTTGGCTACTCACTTCTCAAAAGGCCAATAATTTGAAAGGCAAATGTTAATAGAAAAGAAAGGTGCTTTAATCAGAAAAGCCAGCAAACTGGAGAGAAGGTGAACTCATGTACTGAGAGCAACTCCAAAGATTCTGCTCAGCCAGAACAGCTTCTGTATTTTTTTAATATTATTATTTTTCTTGGAGTATAGTTGTTGCTTTACAATGTTGTTTACTTTCTACTGTACAGCAAAGTGAATCAGTTATAGGAAGATATATATATATATATATATATATATATATATATATATCTCCCCTCCTTTTTGGATTTCCTTCCCATTTAGGTTACCACAGAGCATTGAGTACAGTGAAGTAAGTCAGAAAGAGCAAAACAAATTTAGCATATTAACACACTTATGGAATCTGAAAAAACTGGTATAAACGATCATTTTTACAAAGCGGAAATAGAGACACAGACGTAGTGACCAAACATATGGATACCAAGGGGGAAAGAAGGGGCGGTGGGATGAATTAGGAGACTGGGACTGACATATATAAAGTATTCACAGTAAGCATAAAATAGATAACTAACGAGAACCTATGGTATAGTGCCGTTTTTAAAGGGGAAAATGGGTAAGAATCACAGTGACTCATCTAGGCAGGAGGTTAGGTTCTGCATTGTTCTTCACTGAGTGCAAACTGGCTGACTCTTTCTTCAGATGTTATTTTGCCCACATGATCTACCTGAGGATGGTTAAGGGCAATGTTGAGGGTAGACAGCTAGTCATCCTTTAACTGCTTGATCCTTCATTCCTACTTCTTTTAACCTAGGGAAAGAATCCACAGGTTAGGCAAGGTGTGCTGTGCATTCAGGAGAGCATAAGTCAGGAGTTAGGTTAAATTACCTCATGATCTAATCTCTATAATTAGTTTCTTTTAAGATTAGAGGGGAACAGAAATGGGCAAATAGGAAAGGGGTGAAAAGAGCTGCTTTCAGCAGTATTTTAAGTGATATCTTACAATATTTGTGACCTTGAGAGGCTCAGTCTTTGATTTTCATGGGATCTGTGGACTTTGGATGCTCCTCCTGGTGACTACTCTGCAGAATGCTTCTGTCTCTCACCTCCTTCACTCTCTTCCAGTCCTCCATTCATCAGTGGAATCCGGCTAAACAGAGGATGACTGAAAAAAACCTACTATGGAGGCCAGACACAAAGAGGCTGGACCTTTGAGGGGATGAGGTGTAGGGGAATAAAGAATAAGGTCTGAGGATTAGGACAGACACTTGACAGAGGATGAGATGGTTGGGTGGCATCACTGACTTGATGGACATGAGTTTAAGCAAGCTCTGGGAGTTGGTGAAGGACAGGGAAGCCTGGTGTCCTGCAGTCCCTGGGGTTGCAAAGAGTCAGACATGAATGAGTGACTGAACTGAACTGAACTGCCAACTGTAGGCCTGGGAGTGGTGAGGCCAAGAATCAAAGACTAAGGTCTTTCACCCCACAGTTCATGTTAAAAACTTTAACCAGTTGGTGCTAATCAACCATAACAGTAAGGACTTCCCTGGTGGCTCAGACAGTAAAGCATCTGCCTACAATGCAGAAGACCTGGGTTTGATCCCTGGGTCAGGAAGATCCTCTGGAGAAGGAAATAGCAACCCACTCCAGTACTCTTGCCTGGAAAATCCCATGGACAGAAGAGTGTGATAGGCTACAGTTCATGGGGTTGCAAAGAGTCGGACATGACTGAATGACTTCACTCACTCAACCATAACAGTGTCATCCTAACTGTCAAACCTCAGGGATGGTTGGACCACCAGGTCTGTGCATCAAGGGAGCACTCTGTGGGGCTCAAAGAAGTGACCATTATTTATCAACCATTACGTCAGTATTTCAATATTTAACCACCAGTATGGCCTTCCCAGTGTGTGCCAATTGACTGCCAGTCTTGCCACATTCTTGGCAAGAATCAGGGGAAGGAGCTGAATGGATTAGAGAAAGATGACCAGACTTGCATCCTTTGTGGACTTTGTATGTCAAGAAAAGACCACGTGAACCTGAAATAAAGGCCTAACTGCACATTCTTTGGAAATCTGTGTGTCAACTTCATCACCAAAGAGGCAGATCATGTCTGTAGGAACCACCTTTTGCATCCGTGGTAAGAGCTGGAGTGACTCAGTGACAGTCAAAAAGAAGAGTCTGGAGCTCTGATGTAACTTGCAAATTTTGCTTATTTCTATTACAAGTGAGCTCTGATATACTTCCCTTACTTGCCTCACACAAATAGCTCTGATAACAGCTCCTGTTTGGAAGGCACTTTACCTTCTGTGAGGTGCCTTCAATGGATATTGTTTATTTGGGTTCTAACAACAATGTTGTGATGTAATGTGTATTATCCCCAGGTTGTAGATGAGCAAAGTGTTGCTACCATGGTATCTTGCCCAGTGAATCTGTGATTTAAAACAAAACCCACCCCTGGCTTGTGCTCTTTTAACATTATGCCAAATGAATCACACATTTTTAGCTAGAAATTATCTAGGATTTAAAAACCTAACAACATTGTTTAAGCTATTTAAAGAGTGAAGGGCAACCATAATCAAGTGCAGAAACACTTTTCTTCCTTTAGACCAAGGATTCTTTCCAATTTTTTACCCTTGCCAGCTCAGGAAGCCCACAGGACTGGAAAAGGGAAGGGGCTGATGAGGAAGTCAGTTTAGATCCTGGGGCCTTTAAAGAGGCTCTGCTAAGTCACGTCAGTCGTGTCCGACTCTGTGCGACCCCGTAGATGGCAGCCCACCAGGCTCCCCCGTCCCTGGGATTCTCCAGGCAAGAATACTGGAGTGGGTTGCCATTTCCTCCTCCAGTGCATGAAAGGGAAAAGTGAAAGTGAAGTCGCTCAGTCGTGTCCGACTCCCTGCGACCCCACGGGCTGCAGCCACCAGGCTCCTCCGTCCATGGGGTTTCCCAGGCAAGAGTACTGGAGTGGGGTGCCACTGCCTTCTCCTAAAGAGGCTCTAAGACTGGAAAACTCTCAACATGTGGTCCTGAAAATAAACCTCAGAGGATGATGCCTGAAAGTTTTTGAAACATCACCAAAATTTACTGATAATCTGTAATTTGAAGTTAGCACTTTTAACGTATATCCAACATATTAAAGTTCTCTGGGAATATGTTTACCCTTGTCAGTTTTTGTACCAGCATATCTCAGCAATGTTGTAGGCTCTGTTTCAGATCATAGCGGTAAAGCTCATATCATGATAAATCACATCACATGAATTGTTTTGTTTTCCAGTACATATAAAAGTAATACTTACACTGAACTGTTGACTATTAAGTGATCAATAAGTTATATATTAAAAAACAATGCATTACTTTAACTTAAAAATATTTCAATGCTAACCATCATCTGAGCCTTCCATAAGTAGCAATAGTAACATCAAAGATCACTGATCACAGATCACCATAACAAATGTAATAATGATGAAATATTGCAAGAATTACCAAAATGTGACAGAGACACCCAGTGAGCAAGTGCTGTTGGAAAATGGTGCCAATAAACCTGCTCGATGCCAAAGGGTTGCCATAAACTTTCCTTTTATAAAATTCAATATCTGCAAAGCGTAATAGAATGAGGTATGCCTACATTTCCATGGTGATTTTCCTTTAGGAAAATATTCTCCATTCCTTGTAAATTACTGAAACCTCTAAGGGTTCAAACTCAAGGGGTTCTCACTTAGATTATTTACACAAAAATCTTTGTAATCCCATAGACAAACAAATCTCTATTTCAAAAATGATTTTCATGTTTAAAATCTTTGGGGAAGGAAGTTTAAGTACTACAAAAGGTATATTAAGAATGAAATTGTGGGAAAATTAAGGGAAGTTGAGGGAAAAACTAAACTGATGAGCTTATTTCGAAACAGTTTTGAGCTACTGAAAACTCATCTCTCTACACCTGTTCCCTTGTCCCTTCCTGTATGAGAACTTCATCCAAGAAGTGAGGCTATCTGTTACCAAACATTTCCATTTGTTGTTTCTCATTAAAACAAAAGATTTTCAATTCATTTCAGGGATTTAAACTCTAGTAAAATTTTCAGTGTTTCCAAAGCTATTTAATACTCTCTGTTATTCTTCTGAGATCAGTATAATCCCCTAATTTATGTTTATTTTCTTCTGGTTTCTTAAATGTAAAAACCCACCATAGCAATTTTCTTGGAAAGTTCATGGGCACAAATAGTTTTATTTTTTTATGTGCTTCTTCATTAGCTCTATAATTATTTTTTTGAACACTGACTTAATTTTATAAATTTAGATATTCTCATTTCACCCATTTTCTGTGCCCTCAAAGCGGCCCAACTAGAAAGGGAATAGGTGAATTTGTTGATTTTTGTTCTATGAATGTAAGCACAATCCTCTCAGCCCAAGGGCACATGCTCTGCAGGCCTCTTGCCCTTCCTGGCATGAAGTTCTGTACCCTGCTAAGACAAAAATCAGTTCAAATCCCCTGAGGACCAAAAGATCCAGATAAGAGGGCACAGTAATAGCCAGGAGAGAGAAGAAAGGACAGAAGGAAATATTTGGTAGATCTCTAAAACTTTAGTTTTAAGCCCAAATACTTTCTTGAAAGGCACCTTTGTCTGAGAGGGCTCATGGGTTTTTTTTTTTTTTTTTTTCTTTAGTTTCTTTCCAAGTCCTAGTTTTGTGACTGTTGTTGGATCATCAACTCGCCAACACAAAAGAAGGCACTGAGGTTCCCAGGGCTTTTCAGAGAACAAAAAGGAGCCTGCCTCATGCTGATAAATTACTGGTGTTAGCACCTGTAAGTCTGTTTCACATTTCACTCCAACCTTTATTCATGGCTGATAACAGCAACTGAAAATGAATCCTGACAGCCTGTTGCGATTTTACAGTATCCAACAGGAAAGCCCAGCTAATTGTGAGCATATGATTTTTTTCAAGCACTAAATTTTATATTTAGTTCACTGCTCTGATAAACCTATATATTCAGCAGTAGGTAATCATAGAGGCATTCATTGTTTTGCTCCCATGATTTGAGCAAGTTGGAGTTTGTTTTCTGAAAAGTAACTTCTGCTAAGCTGGAAAGTCGGGATTGTTTCTTCATGGACTGTCCCTGTGGAGGTGTTTTTTTTACTAAACTGCTCCAAGAAAAAAAAAAAAGCTGTTGGAATACCAAACAAAGGCCCCTGTGCTGGAGTCTTGCAGGAAGGCAATTCCAGTGGTGTCTAGTTTCAGGCCAGAATACTAAGGTCATAATTTCAGGCCATCGATGGCTCTCCCAGATGTCTTTGGTCAAGTTAATCACAGTTTGCCTGAAGGTTGCTTTTTTCAGGTAATCCATCCTGGTATGATTGTAAATCAAGAGCTCCTTCTAGCTGAAAGTTGGCAGCTTTTAGCTCAGTCTCGGACTGGGGACAGTTAACACAGAGCACCTAATCTCTGTCTTTTTCATTTTGAAACTGAAGCCAATTCAGTCACTCTTTCACAAATGTTGAAAAAAAGCTCAAGAAGTTTATATGTCAAGCAAGCACATGAGTATATCATCAGTTGTGTGAGCAGGAACATGTCAAAATTTCCGAGGACTCGGTGAGACTTGGCCCTGCAGTGGGTCCTCTGCCAACTGAAGGTTTTCATCCCAGTGGTGCAGACTTTAGGCCACACCAGGATTCCTCAGCTAGGCCCCAATGGGGTGCCTAGTGAACTGGCCAAGTGCTCCTGTTGCTAGAGAAGGAAAAGAATATTTTTCTGTTTTTCCTAGCTTTTCTTCCCTATCCCCTTAGAGCCCCTCTTAAGAATATGTTGTTCTTCTCCAGCCTGAAGTTGATCTTTTCTCTGATTCTTATTTAATTCCTATCTAGATTAGAACACCTGATATGGAAAAAATAAACTCTAATCTACACTAGAGTATTTCTATTCCTACTACCTAAAATGTTACTCATGAAATCTGGTAAAATTTTATTTTCACACACACACACACATCTTATTGTGTGTTTATTATACACATCATTGCATGAGTCACATGCTATTACTATCTCTTTTTCACAGAGGAGGAAATAAAAAATTGTCCAAACAACCTAAGTGTTCCATAAGAGAGGAATGGGTAAAGAAGATGTGGTACATATGCAGAATAGAATACTACTCAGTTGTAAAAAAGAATGAAATTTTGCCATTTGCAACAACATGGATATACCAGGAGGGCATTGTGCTAAGTGAAATAAGTCAGAAAAAGACAGATACCGAATGATATCACTCATATGCAGAATCTAAAATATACAACAAACTAGTGAATGGAACAAAAAAGAAGCAGACTCTCAGATAAAGTGAACAGACTTAGTAGTTACTATTGCGGAGGGGTAGTATAGAGGGGGTAGTAGGAGGTACAATCTATTGGTGTAAGATAGACTCAAGGATATATTATACAATATGGGGAATATAGCCAATATTTTGTATTAACTGTAAATGCAAAATAACTTTTACATTGTATATGTATATAAACGTTGTCAAGGGCTTTCTAAATTACATGTGCACAGTCAGGATTTAGATTCCTATCTGAGTGTCTTTAGAGAGTACGTGACTCACTTAAACTTCCATATGTGGATCCCATGACAATGACCTGGTCTTTTTACTTTTCCATCACCCATTCTGACCTCCTTCCTTGGCACACGCTGGAAGCACTGCTTGAGAGTTCACACACCTGCTCACATGATGATATGACTTTAGGTGCTCTGGCCTGTCTTGGCTTGGGAGGTGTTGCTTGGTTTCTGTCCCAACCTGAACTTTCCCCTGGTCTTTCTTACAGCCAGGGCAAAGTAGGGTGATCAGTGAGGAAAATAAGACCCTGGCTTTCCTTTTACACCTGCTGTGCCAGGGATAGTTCTAGACCTGTGTGAAAGAGACTCAACATCTGTGTTTTTTGAAGTGTCAAAACCATGTCATGGTCTGCTCAGTGGCAGTTGCAATGTGAAAGGTATTATAATGGAGGCAGTCATCTCTGTAAGTCTCCCAGATCACGAAAAGCAAATTTTTTCTGCATTTTATCCAAAAATGTTTGCAACTATAGAATTCCAGCCAAACTTTAAAGTCAATTCTCAATTCCTCTTTGTTACATTCATTTTTTTCTTCTTGGTTCTTTTCTTAGCCTGCTGCTAAGTCGCTTCAGTCGTGTCCGACGCTCCTCCGTCCATGGGATTTTCCAGGCAAGAATACTGCAGTGGGGTGCCATTGTCTTCTCCATTTCTTAGTCTACAGCAATTTAAAAATGTAATTCCTCTCTCCCTTCCATCTTCTTCCTAGACCAAGAAACATTTCTTCTCAGCTTCCCTATGTTCCTTTCTTTGCAATAATTACAACAATTTTGGAGGTTCACTACTGATTACCTTGAAGGAACAATCGAGAGAAGATAGCACTTGTCCTGCATCTAGCCTTGCCAAGCATCCTTAGTTGATTGGAGCACTCTGGGTCACTGAACCCTGACACAGCCTCATGGGGTGGTCACTAAACTTAATCAGCCTGTACAAAGGATGACATTTTCATCACACACTTGGGATGCTGCAAACAATAATAGCATAATAGAGAGTTGTCTTTTAAAATAAAATATTCTAGTGAGTGCTATCTCTGGTATAGTTCCTCTCTCTGAGTCTCCTCTATTTAAATTCCCTTCTTGTGTAGTTGGGGCCAGGGGACTACAAAAGGCCATGCTTATGAGAATTCATGCATACCTTGAAGGATGGACTAAGCCACCACTGAGAAAAAAGGAACCCTCAATTCTCAGTCCCACATCTTTCCTTTGCTTAAATATCTCTCAACTCTCAGAAGAGTTGAGAAATGTCCTAGTAAGAAACAATTTGCTTCCCATTAAGAAGCAGGAGCTTTCTCTGAATTACAAAATTATTTCCCTGAAATAGTTATTCCTGATTCAGGACCCCTTTGCTGCAAAGGAAGTCAGAAGTCAGGAGCACTTTAAATGGATGTTTTCTTGATTAGATGATTTGAATGCAGGTCAGTGTTGGGGCAAGGGGACGGGGGATCTCCTCATACTCTATACAAAGTTAATGGCAGCCTTTCTATGATTCTGGGGTTCTTGCCTCAACAGCCACAACTTCAGTGGAGAATAAGGAACTAGCTAAATAGAAGAATATTTCATATTTGTTGTTTTATAGGATGTTTCATTCATCTCCTTTTTTTTGGCTCTTCAGAAAATGATGGATATTCTTTCTTAATAAACAGACTCTACAAAGTTGGAATAGAAATAAACTTTCTCAGGCTGATCAAGGCCATCTATGAAAAAAACAGAGTGAACGCTTTCTCCTAAGATCACAAACAAGACAAAAATGTCTGTTCTTGGGACCTCAATTCAATATTATGCTGGAAGCTCTAGCCAGAGTTATTTAAAAGAAATGGAAATTAAAAGACATCCAGATTGAATATTCTTGGGGATCCCTTGACTTGTGACCGATATCCCCAAGACTATCCTTACCTCTCACCAGCTGGTTACAAATTCAGGGGTTCCCACAACCATACTGGGGTTTGATAATTTCATTAGAACAACTCACAGGATTCAGGGAAGTACTATTTTTAGGATTACAGCCACAAATCAGAACCAGCTAAAGGGAGAGACACATCAGGTGAAGTCTAGGAGGATTCCAAGTGGAAAGTTTTCATTGTCTCCAGGTATATAACACCCTCTAACATCAAAGTGTGACCATACTCAAAGAGAATCATCCACCAGGGAAGCTCCAGTATTCAGATTTTACTGAGGCATTACAAAGACAAAATTGATTGAATGATTGCCTCTCTGGTTAAATTCAATCTCCTGCTCCCCTCCCCTTCCCAGAGGTTGGTCTGGTATCATGTGGTTTGAAGCTCCAACACTGTAATCATGTGGTTGGTCTCTCTGAAATGACCAATCCCCATCGCAAGTCATCTCCTTAGCATAAACTATCTAGAGGACCACCATAAGTCACTACCTTAGCACAAACTATCAGGTGTGGTCCAAGGGACCCAACGTGAATAAAAGATATTTCTTTCACTCAAGAAATTCCAAGGGTTTAGAGGTTACCTCCCAGGACTTAGGGATAAAGGTAAGCCAAGTTCTTTTTACACAGAAATAGAAAGGACCAAGAATAGCTCAAACAATGTTGAAAAAGGACAGAGTAACAGGACTTAAAGTTGTTCACATCAAAACTTACTTTGCTGTTGTTCAGTCACTCAGTCATGTCCACATCTTTGTGACCCTATGGAATGCAGCATGCCAGGCTTCCCTGTCCTTCACCATCTCCTGGAGCTTACTCAAACTCATTTGAATCAGTGATGCCATCCAACCATCATGTCCTCATGTCCTCTGTCATCCCCTTCTCCTCCTGCCTTCAATCTTTCCCAGTATCAGGGTCTTTAAGATAGTAAGATAGTATGTCCTGGTGTGGAAACAAACACATAGTTCAATGGAATAAAATTGAGACACAGAAATAAATTCTAATATTTAGGGTCAATTGATCATCTACAGTGTACCAAGACAATTCAATGGGGAAATTCTCAATAAATGGTGCTGGGAAAATTTGATACCCACATGCACAAAATGGAAGTTGAACTCCTACCTCACACCATATAAAAATTAACTCAAATAAATTGAAAACCTAAATGTAGAAGTTAGAATTTTAAAATTCCTAGGAAAAAAAGGATAAATCTCCATGACTTTACATTAGACAATGGTTTCTTGAACATGACTCCAGAAGCACAGGTGATGAAAGAGAAAATTTATATACTATATTGAATCAAAATTATAAACTTTTATGCTGCAAATAAGAGCATCAAGATGGTGAAAAGATGATCCACAGGATTGGAGAAAATACTTATATCTTAAATGCGAATCATACATCTGATAAAGCATGTGAATGCATAATATATATATAAACTCATACAATCCAACAATAAAAAGACAAATAACTCAATTTAAAAATAACTAATTTTTTTGAATAGATATTTCAAAAGAGTATATACAGATGGAAAACAAGCCCATGAAAAGATGTTTAATATCATTAGTCATTAGGGAACATGCAAATCAAAACATAACAAGATATAACTTCACACTTATGAGGATGGCTAAAATAAAAAAGAGATAGGTAACATAAAATGTTGACAGAGATGTGGAGAAATTGGAACCTTTATACATTGCTGCTGCTGCTGCTAAGTTGCTTTAGTCATGTCTCTTTGTGACCCTATGGATTGTAGCCCACTAGGCTCCTCTGTCCATGAGATTCTCAAGGGAAAAATACTGGAGTGGGTTGCCATGCCCTCCTTCAGGGCCATATATTGCTAGTAAGGTTGTAAAATGGTGCAGCTACTTTGGAAAACAGTTTGGAAATATCTCAAGATGTTAAATATAGAGTTACCTTTTAACCCAGCAATTCTATTCCTTGGTATATCCCAAAGAGAACTGAAACATGTGTCTACATAAAAACTTGTAAATAAATATTCACAGCAGCATTGTTCACAGTAGCCAAAAAGTGGAACAATCCAAACATCCATCAATTGTTGAGCAGATAAACAAAATGTGGTATAGCCATAAAGTAGAATATTATTCAGCCAGAAAAAGAACCGAAGCACTCATACATGCTATGACATGATTGAACCTTCACAATATTGTGCTCAGTGAAAGAAGCCAAACACCAAAGTCCACATGTTGTATGTTTACATGTATATGAAATATCCAGAATATGCAAATCCACAGACAAAATATAGATCAGTGGTTGCTGAGGATGGCTTATGAATGACCTCTAAATGTCAAAGGCTTTCACTTCTGGGTAATAAAGATGTACAGTGAAAAAATTGATGATGGCCGCACAATTCTGTGAGTATTTTAAACACTCCTGAATTGTACACTTAAAAACAGTGAATTTTATTTTATATATCTATATATAAAGTATATGTATATATATATAACATATGTAAATATATCTTCATAAACTGACATTATAAAAACCAGTAATTGCTCCTTGAGCCATTCATATCTTATTTTCTCAAGAAGGAATGCTTAGGGGGTGTTGTTGGGGAGTGAGCAGGATCATAGTTCTTGAGTTTCAATGGTTATGGGTTGGAAGGCCTTGCTGTATAGGGTAATGATTAAGGAGGAAGTGATAATTCAAGAGGAGATGCTGGTTCAGGGAGGAAAAAGATGACTTTAGTTATACATTAAAGATATGACAAATTACTGTATTCCATTCCAAAAATAAGTAAACAAATACATTGCACACAGGTAGGAAGAAACATAAAACCAACTTGTCATTGCATACATATCCTAGAATTATTCTTGCCTTAATTCTGCTCAATCTTTGTACTCCACCTCAGCTGGTAAGAATGAGGTCTTGTGAGATAAAAGAAAACAAGCAAACACTGGTTTACATCTCACCAGCAGTCAGAGCTCCTGGATCAGGCTTTGTGAGTTGTCTGATCGAATGGCCTTTCTCCATGAGCCTGCTGCATCCAGCTTTGCCTTGAACTCTCTGTTTTGTCTTTAGGGGCCAGCTTCCTCTTCCTGCCTTCCTCTCCCTTTAAGAGTAGACACATAGGAGGCCAGCATGTCTGCCTCAGTGTTTCCTATTCAACCTGCCTCCTGGGGGCAGCTTTAGTGCACTTCACAATATTGCTCCCTTTCCTGCTGCTGTCAGAAGTCAGAGCATTTTATAACACGAAACACCCATGTTAATGCAAAATAAGTCATTATATGTAAACAAAGATGGAAATAACCTAGCAGTTGTATGTAGCCACATTGAGTTGATCTGACCATGGCAATAAACCGTATTTGAAGTAACTTTCTGAGTAATATTCTGAGTCTTTAAGAGGAGCAGCACATTCTAGATGTTGCAGCTCATTCTACAGTAAAGTGATAGAAGGCTGGTTCTGGTGGCAAGTGGCCATGGTTCACCACCACTGAAAGGCAGCTTCCTCTGCCTGGGAATAGATACTTACACTAACACTCCAGTACAGCTCTTCCAAATATTTATAAGAGAAAGCAATATCCAGTTGCATTTCATGTCCTACCACAGGAGAAAGTTTAGGGAATTAAATATAATTAAGCAAGCTGATGTTTTAGGATGATGGTTTAATTGAAGTGTGTTGGGAAGAGGCCCTGTGATTTATGGTGTCAGGTGTGATACAGTCCAAAATGCAGAAGGTAGGAATGGAGAAGAGACATTCAGACTCTCAGAATCTGCTTCCTTAAAAATCCCTGCAGAAGGAGAAGGTTATACCAGATGACTCTGGCATCTTGTTTACTCCTGAAGTCCATGGTTAAGTGCTTACTTGATTGCTATGGTAGAGCCGGGGGGACAGCACATCTAATTGAGCTGATTATCCGTAGTGACAGCAGATTTTCTATGAGATGATGCTCACTGTAGTTTCTATTGTGACTAACAGTTATAAAGTTTACATGAGCAAATAGAAATGTGACCCATGTTTTACAATAATCGTAACCAAATTTCTTTTTGATCAATATATGCCAGTGCTAATTCACATACTATAAAGATTTATGCACTATCATGTATTCAAAAATTAAAATGTTTTCTTCTTTGGAATGTCATGATGCTTTCATACAGAGGGCAGCTGGGAGGTCCAGTTGTGGGAAGGTAAGTGTGACATCTTTGGGAATATTGTTCTCCATCTCTATCATCCATGGTTCCCACTGGGATTACTACCCTGTAGTAACCTGCTAACCTCTAGGCTTCAAAATATTGTCAAGTTTAATACTCTTTAAGACTTTTTGAAATGTTTCAGACATGCAAGAGTGTAAATAATAACATGATGATCCTCTTGTACTAACTATCCACCTGAAGGAACAAAACATTACAAATACAGATGAGATATCCATAGCCGCTACTCTGCTGCATCCTTCCTTCTCTGAGGGGGTCACCACCTGCCATGACTTTTCTTTCTTCTCTAATTAAGCCTTATGCATAACTCATTTATGCGGAACCCCACAGAACCGAATGATTCATTAAACAACAAAGAACATGTATATGCAGAAAGATCACATGTACTATGTGGATTACATGTGTAGATTACGTGTGTGTGTAGAAAGATTATGTGTGCATGTGTAGAAAGCCTACACGCATTGTTCATTTTAGTAGATATTGCCAGATAGTTTTCCAAAAGCTGTTAATTTGGAATAGAAGGTTTCTACTTCTGAAACACTGTTTCAAAATCTTTAATTTCCTGGAACATTTTGAAGACCACTGGCCTTGGGATTTTAGTCATTATGTTTCTGCCATGATTGCCTATGTGTCCTTGGCTAAATGTAGAGCTCTGTAAAATATCTTAGTTTCCTTGTCTATGACATAAAAATGGACAAATAAAGAAAACTACCTGGCTGGATACTAGTGAATTGAGCATAGGCCTGACTTCCCATCTTCTTAGACTTCTAGTGTGGCAAAGGAAAAATGGTCCCCAGAAGGGGTAAAAAGGAGACTTCATTTATTCTGCATTTCAGAACAAGCATTAAAAAAATTGGGAAGTCATGGAGGGAAAAAAGTGAAAGTGACCCAGTTCTGTGGGGTTCTGCATTCAGATAAGGAACTCAATACCCCAATATCACTTTGTACAAAAGTGAATAAAACAAATCACTTTAAAAGAAAATCAGAATCACACATTCTTCTCAAAAGTAACTTCCCAAAGTCAGAGTGAGTAAGACTAGATGAAACAAAACAGTTGCTATGAAATAAAGTTTGGAACACATCCTTTGTGAAAAACAAATTGTAGCTCATAGGAAAGACTGGGTCTTAACAAAACTCAAAAGCAAATTTGGACCAAATCAAAATACACAAGAAATTCATATCTGTTGCCCTGGACTTCGGGGTCTACTTTGAACTCCAGTTCTATATATTCTCATGGATTTTCTTCTTAAGCCCATAAACTCTTAGGGGGGTAGACTAATGGCCTCTTAAAGAGGCACCTGAATTCCCCTTTGCCATCACCATAAAGAAGCAAAGCACATCTCCAGCAAATCTCTAGATCATCTCAGAGAAACTAAATCCTAGAAAAGAAAGGAGAGAGGAGAAAGAACCATTACCCAAGCAAACCTTCAAACATTCAAAATTTAGAGTTAGGGATATTGCAGCATTGGACAAAAACAAAAAAAAAAGCAAAAACCAACCAACCAAACAGAAAACTTCCATCTTGTGCCAAAACATGAACTCCTGAGACTCAAAATAAGAAAAGAAAGAGAGAGAAAAGAAAAAGTTAAAATAAGCAACTAAGCAAACAAACAAATCTTTGGTATAGAGGCAAACACTGGGCTGCATTCAATGACTCCCTTTTAGATCAATTAATGCCACTGTTTATTTAATTCTGAATTCCATCACATGTGGCAGGCAGGCGCGCTGCTCTTCTTTTCAACTGAAACAGCGCAAAACATAGTCTGGATCCAAGGAAATCTTGCCAAAATCCCTGGCAATGTATCACTTTTTTAAGCCCTGTTTTGTTTTTGTGCTCATGGTAACGTTCGCAGCTGTTGAACGTGGCTTCGGGCTGTCTGACTCCCTTGAGAGAATTTATGTGTTTTCCAACTTCCTTTCCTTATTAGGAGGCAGGAATCTGCGACACCTATTAGAACAAGTATGCATAAAGGGTAATGACCGTGCAATTTATTAGTGGTCTGTTCTTCCTCAAATGAGCCCTCGGCCCCCAACTCCAGGAGGCCGTGCCCATGTTTGAATCACCTCTGCTTTCTCGGCAGCAGGTGGGCATAGCAACCTTAATCAAGGGGGCGAGAGAGACAATGGCCTCTGGGAAAGCAGTTTCTTTCTTCCAAAGCAAGGCATGGAAGGGCCTGGAATATCACGGTTTGAATTTCATGAATATGAAGTACTAGCTGACAAAGTGGACAGGATGTGTGTAAAGAGAAAAATGTGACCTACAGACTTCATGACAGCTCTGCAGCAGGAGAAAATGCCTCAGATCCTTTGTCTTTTCATTTTTCTAAAATGGGGGCTGTTAGGGTAAATTTTTTTCATTGAGGCCTGAATTAGGGGAATGAGCACTTCCCAAGAAAGTATGGGAAATCTTTGCTTGCTCTGAGTTTCGGTGGTGGGGGTTGGATGGGGGCAGTGAAGAACAACTATTCGGGGGAAGGATGATTTAGAAGCTAAGAGTGGGCTCGTTTGGGCTGATCCCTCACAAAAATCTGTCAACAGGAGGCAGGAAAGAAGTTATAGTTTCTAATAGATTCACATTGTCAGCCTAGAAATGCCAGGCCACACTCTCTCCTTCCAGTGATCATAGTAAGGTTTGGAGTCCAGACAGAAAGTTCAGGAGAACAAAATGCTTGAGGACAAATTCATTTCTCTTAAAATCACATGTATGTTCAAGAAAGTGTAATTCATATGTTTTTGATTCTTTCACATTTAGCTTACCAAAATGTTTTGGGCAGTCATGTACACAAAGCTTGTTAAGTCATTTTTCTTCAAGGCAGGAAACCATTTTGGGCCACAGAAGGTGGATACTAACCCCAGGAGGGCCAGGTTCAAACTCAGCCTCAGGGCATGACTGGGCTTTTCTGAGAAATATCAGGACAAAGATAATGTACATTTTACTTGTGTAGTTTTTAAGTGCAGGTAGTTGGGGGGGGCAATGGGCCAAAGTTCTTTTGAGCTTTTGATCATGTTCTGTACTGTAAAATGAAGAAAATAATGTAAATGTACTCTAACTAGCATGGTAAACAAGTCAAAATTTCTCCAAAATCAATTCTCTTTTTTCCCATGAGTGCTCAAAAATTCTTCTCCTCTAACATCATCTGTGACCCTCTACCTCACAGACTTGTTTTCATGTCCCTTTGGCCCAGTACCTGGCACGTTCTACAAGGCTCTGCAGAAACTGACCTGAGTTGAAATGACATGTGTTTTCAATGTACTGATCATATACAGAGTGCTATGCCTCTGGCTTAGATGAAGTGATGGCCAACAGCCTGTGCTGCTGTAATTAGAGAATACACATTCTGGCGGAGAAAGTAAAAGTGATACATGGAAGGAAAACCTACTGGTAGAGATAAGCAGGTAGGAGGGTGTTGGAAAATACTGGAAGATGTGCTAATTTGCTGCTTCTCCTCCCTAATGTTTTTGGGCCTTTTTCATTTTTAACATAACAGTGGAATTAAATGGAAAGAAACCTGATTTAAGGTTTATCTAGAGCAGAAGGAGAGCATTTCATTGTAGTGCTTCACATAACTGACTTGGATCTCCCAACATGTTCACCCTAAACTGCATAAATCTCTCAGTGAGCAGCAAATGAGACCCATGTTTGGGTTTCTGACAAAACTCCTGGCTTATTTTCCCACTTTGCTCAGTCATTTTGAGTCGGCTAGCCAAAGCTGCTAATTAAAGAGGGGATGATTTATTTCATAACTTTCTTTTCCCTTCAGGAAACATAACTCAACTTCAGGCCCAGCAAGTGTACCTTGCCCTCTTCAATAAATTACACCCACATCATTAATACTTCATTAGGAAAACTGAAAACCCCATGACACAACCTCAAGAAAGGAGGGGGTTGGCTGGTTCTGACCCAGAAGGCACAGCGGGCCTGATCGGACTTCGGCTCCCAAGCCAAGTGCCTGGCCCAGTGGGTCAGCTTGTGTGCTTGGGAAGTTCATTCTGTCCTGACTGCTCTCTTGTAGGGAATTCTTCATTTGTTTCTTCCTTGTGAGATGGAAGGATAGATAAATGTGTTTTTAATCTTCTTACAGAATTTTCATAATTAAAAAAATAGACCCACAGATATAGAAAAACTTATGGTTACCAAAGAGGAAGGGCTTCCCCGGGTGTCTCAGAAGATAAAGAATCTGCCTGCAACGCGGGAGATCTGGGTTTGGTTCCTGGGTTGGGCAGATCTCCTGGAGGAGGGTATGGCAACCTACTCCAGTGTTCTTGCCTGGAGAATTCCATAGACTGAGGAGCCTGCCAGGCCACAGTCCATGGGGTTGCAAAGAGTTGGACATGACTGAGCAACTAAGCACACCAAAGGGGAAAGGGAGAGAGAGGGATAAAATAGGAGTTTGAGATTAACATATACACACTCCTATATATAAAATAGATAACCAACGAGATCTACTGTCTTGTACAGGTAATTATACTCAATATTTTGTAATGACCTATAAGGGAAAAGAATCTGAAAAAGAATTGATACATGTGTGTGTGTGTATAACTGAATCATTTTGCTATACATTTGAAACTAACACAACATAGTAAATCAACTAATAATTCAATATAGAAAAGCCTTAAAAAAAACTAAAAGACTAAAACACTATGAACAACAAAATCTAGAGATCAGTAGTCCTTCACTACAAGTTTCTTCATCAATGAACACACCACCATGGTTTAAGCTTCAAGAACAAGATGCCTTTTTTTTTATCTTTTAATAAGAGAGAGATGCCTCAAAGCTTATGCATGGTTGACTTAGTCTTTCCATATTTAAACATGAATTGGAGGAGAGCCAGACCATGCCAGCTCCCCTGGTTTTCTATACATATATGGCAAGTCAGTTCATCAGTGCAATGCAGAAGCAAATATACATACAATGAGAAATCTAAAACTAATATCCACTTAAGGTTCTTTGGAGGTTCCAAGCAGTCCACTAATATTTAACCTGAGAGTTATAGAGGTACAACTGCTATTTCTCAAACTTTAATGTTCACACATAACTGCTGTGGGTCTTGTTCAAAGGCAGATTCTGAAAGGTCTGGAGTGAGACCCAAGAATTTGTATTTCAAACAAGCTTCCAGATGATGCTGATACTGCTGGTCCATAACCTACCACTTTTTAGAGTTGCCAAGTGGATCTGGTAATACTGGTGTGGAAAGGTATTAAAAACAAATTTCAGTGTACATTATATCCCTCCTCTTATAAAACCGTCCTCCACTGTAATGTTGGCAAAATTTAAAGTGTCAGTTAACAACTATTTTAGGCTTTGCAAGCCATCTAGTCATTGTTGTAACTATGCTACTTTACCACTGTAACACAGAAGCAGCCACTGAAAATATGTAAGCAAACTGATATAGCTATATACCAATAAAACTTTATTTATAAAAATAAGTCAAGGCTAGATTTGGCCCATGGACTGTATGTAGTGTGCCACCTCCTTTTCTATAACAATGGCTTCCAAAACTTTGTAACTGTATACTCAGAAATATGTCTCTGTGATACTAGTACATTTATTTATAAGTTCTATACGCATTCCTTTGCACTAATGCAAAATTGAAATGCAAAAGAAAGAAAATTGATGTAAAAACTCTAATATTTCTTTGTTCATCCAAGTGGAGTAGCTTTACTACCCCCTGCACATGCACAATCACCTTAGAAATCAGTGACATGGAGAACTTTAAAATATGTTTTTTCTCTACAAACATGATCATACTGATAATGGTAATATTTGGAGTCTTGACTGTCTGTGGAGTTCTAGGACATAGAACAATCATAATATATTGAGATCTTTACAGTACGCAAAGTGAAGGAAAGCACTGTAAAGAATTATTTATGCAAATCAATAGAGTAACACAGTCACTCTGTCCTCTTTGAGGCTCATTTGAGAAGTCCTACAAGCTAGGTGCTGAACTAATCACTCTGTACACAGTATGGGAGAAGGCAATGGCAACCCACTCCAGTATTCTTGCCTGGAAAATCCCATGGACTGAGGAGCCTGGAAGGCTGCAGTCTATTGGGTCGCGAAGAGTCGGACACGACTGAGCAACTTCATTTTCACATTTCACTTTCATGCATTGGAGAAGGAAATGGCAACCCACTCCAGTATTCTTGCCTGGAGGATCCCAGGGACGGCGGAGCCTGGTGGGATGCCATCTATGGGGTCGCACAGAGTCGGACACCACTGAAGCGACTTAGCAGTAGTAGTACACAGTATCTCATTTAATACTCACATCTATTTTTCCATTTTTACAGAAAAGAATGCTGAGACTCAGAGAGGATAGTACAAGGGAATACAATTAATCAATACCTAAATTAATTCTGAATTTAGTTAGGTGGTCAGTTGAGGTGTAAAAGTCACCTCTAATTACAATACCCTTGCTCTTAACGGCTGCCATTTATAGTCTCATCAAATTATGACCATTTTCCAAAGTGTTCTTATTCATTTATGATGTGATGTCATCACACTGATGGAAAATCCTGCTGGTTATACGAATGGCTGTAGCAGACCTCTGCAACCAATCCCTTCATTTTGTCAGAAGTTGCAGTTGGAGGTAGTGATAATACTAGGCCTCTGTGGTGAGAGAGAGGGCCAGCCAATTTCAATTCAATTGTTAGTTTCTTTAGTGATTGCTTACTGGCTATCAAATGTACTAAGAAGAAGTTATGTGCTGAAAACCCATTTATTTCCAAAACTCAATCAGAGATGACTAAGTTAGTTGAATGCCTATGAATGCCTATGGCTCCCTTCTATGTAAGGAGGAGTTGAATTGTAAGGCTATAATTGACTTGCTTTGCAGAGTTTATGCCAAAAGATCTGAATCAGTAAGAGAGAGGGCCTATCCAAACACTTCAGTCAAAACCAAACTATATATGAAAATGCATAAAAGTGTCTAGAAGGCTACATACCTAACTGGTAGCAGTTATTGCCTCTGCTGAGGGATGGGGCATGCAAGAAAATAATAAGTAAGGGGGCTTTTTTTTCAAGTTGATCTCCTTGATTTTTTTCCATGTCAGTCTATTTTCATGAATGTTAACAACATAAGTTAAATCAAAAAGTTTTCTTTTTGAAAATTTCTCTCACACACACAAAAAAAGCAAGTGAAGGAATGCACAAGGAAAGTATTAGAATTATATGATTAGAATATATATTATACATGTATTATAATTGTAATACATGGCTCTGCATTCTAAGAGAGAAGATTATTGGTACACTGAGAAACGTTTATTTCAAAATAAATAATTATGCATTGGGGTAAATGTGTACCAATTATATCTAGTAGCGCCAATATTTAGACTGAAGTTTCAGTCAATAAGCTTTGGCCAGATCATCATCAATTGTAAATTAAGAGTGAGGGGATGATTTGAGGGAATAGCATTGAAAATTGTATATTACCATATGTAAAATAAATGACCAGCACAAGTTTGATGCAAGAAGCAGGGTACCCAAATCTGGTGATCTCGCACAACCTAGAGGGATGCGGTGGGGAGGGATTTGGGAAGAGGGTCAGGATGAGGGGGGACACATGCCTATCCATGGCTGATTCATGTTGATGTATGGCAAAAACCATCACAATATTGTAAGGTAGTTATACTCCAATTAAATAAATTGAAAAAAAGAGTGAGGGAATTGTTTCAGTGAGAACGACATTGGGAATAAGAGTGCAGACAAATACAACAGCAATGAGATTGGAAAATAGGGCCATGAGATCCATGTTTTGAATTAAAAAATCAGGACATATTATCTGCAGCATGGTATGATACATATTCCTGTTTTCAAACATTCTCTTAGATTATCCTGAGAAATCTAGGACATCTAATCACTGTAGCTTTAGTCATTAAGAAAGCTAAACTACTTAAGACAACTCAATAGTTGTGACATATGGGCTTAGCTGCTCTGTGGCATGTGGAATCTTCCTAGACTAGGGAGCAAATCCATGCCTCCTGCATTGGCATGCAGATTCTTTATCACTGAGCCTTCAAGCTAGGCTTCAAGAAAACTGGAGATACCAAGGGAACATTTCATGCAAGGATGGGCATGATAAAGGACAGAAATGGTAAGGACCTCAGAGAAGCAGAAGAGATTAAAAAGAGGGGGCAAGAATACACAGAAGAACTATACAAAAAAGATCTTAATGACCGAGATAACCACGATGGTGTGGTCACTCACCTAGATCCAGACATCCTGGAGTATGAAGTCAAGTGGACTTTAGGAAGCATTACTACAAGCAAAGCTAGTGAAGGTGACTGAATTCCAGCTGAGTTATTTCAACTCATAAAAGATGATGCTGTTAAAGTGCTACAGTCAGTATGTCAGCCATATTGACCGACATATGGAAAATCAGCAGTGGCTTCAGGACTGGAAAAAGTCAGTTTTTATTCCAATCCCAAAGAAGGGCAATGCCAAAGAATGTTCAAACTACCAAACAACTGTGCTCATTTCACATGCTAGTGAGGTTATGCTCAAAGTCCTTCAAACTAGGTCAGCAGTCTGTGAATTGAGAACTTCCAGATGTATAAGCTGGTTTTAGAAAAGGCAGAGGAACCAGAGACCAAATTGCCAACATTTGTTGGATCATAGAAAAAGCAAGGCAGTTCCAGAAAACCATCTACTTCTGCTTCATTGACTGCACTAAAGCCTTTGACAGTGTGGATCGCAACAAATTGTGGAAAATTCTTTAAGAGATGGGAATACTAGACCACCTTACCTGTCTCTTGAGAAAACTGTATGTGGGTCAAGAAGCAACAGTTAGAATCTTACAGGGAACAACTGACTGGTTCAAAATTGGGAAAGGAGTACGACAAGGCTGTATAATATCACCTGGCTTATTTAACTTATGTGTAGAGTAAATTATGTTAAATACCAGGCTGGATGAAGCTCAAGCTGAAATCAAGATTGCCAGAGAAATATCAATAGCCTCAGACATGCAGATGACACTACCCTAATAGCAAAAAGTGAAGAGGAACTAAAGAGTTTCTTGATGAGGGTGGAAGAGGAGAGCAAAAAAGCTGATTTGAAACTCAATATTCAAAAAACTAAGATCATGGCCTCTGGTCTCATCACTTCATGGCAAATAGAATGGGAAAAAGTGGAAGCAATGACAGATTTTATTTTCTTGGACTCCAAAATCACTGTGAATGTTGACTGCAGCCATGAAATTGAAAGACACTTGTTCCTTGGAATCAAGATTGCCGGGAGCAATATCAATAACCTCAAATATGCAGATGACACCACTCTTATGGCAGAAAGTGAAGAACTCAACAGCCTCTTGATTAAAGTGAAAGTGGAGAGTGAAAAAGTTGGCTTAAAGGTCAACATTCAGAAAACTAAGATCATGGCATCCGGTCCCATCACTTCATGGCAGATAGATGGGGAAACAGTGGAAACAGTGGCTGACTTTATTTTTCTGGGCTCCAAAATCACTGCAGATAGTGATTGCAGCCATGAAATTAAAAGACACGTACTCCTTGGAAGGAAAGTTATGACCAACCTAGACAGCATATTAAAAAGCAGAGACATTACTTTGCCAACAAAGGTCCATCTAGTCAAGGCTATGGTTTTTCCAGTGGTCATGTATGGATGTGAGAGTTGGACTATAAAGAAAGCTGACACTTTTGAACTGTGGTGTTGGAGAAGACTCTTGAGAGTCCCTTGGACTGCAAGGAGATCCAACCAGTCCATCCTAAATGAGATCAGTCCTGGGTGTTCATTGGAAGGACTGAAGTTGAAGCTGAAACTCCAATACTTTGGCCACCTCATGCGAAGAGTTGACTCATTGGAAAAGACCCTGATGCTGGGAAAGATTGAGGGCAGGAGCAGAATGGGATGACAGAAGATGAGATGGTTGGATGGCATCACCGACTCGATGGACATGGGTTTGGGTGGACTTAGGGAGTTAGTGATGGACAGGGAGGCCTGGCGTGCTGCGGTTCATGGTGTTGCAAAGAGTTGGACATGACTGAGCGACTGAACTGAACTGAACTGTTCCTTGGAAGGAAAGGTATGATAAACCTAGACAGTGTATTAAAAAACAGAGACATCGCTTTGCTGACAAAAAGTCCATATAGTCAAAGCTATGGTTTTTCTAGTAGCCATGTATGGATGTGAAAGATAAAGAAGGCCGAGCGCAGAAGAATTGATGCTTTCAAACTGGCACTGGACAAGACTCTTGAGAGTCCCTTGGGCTGCAAGGAGATCAAACCAGTCAATCCTGGTTCAGGAAATGAACCCTGAATATTCATTGGAAGGACTGATGCTAAAGCTGAAGCTCCAATACTTTGGCCACCTGATGCAAAGAGCTGACTCATTGGAAAAGACCCTGATGCTGGAAAAGATTAAAGGCAAAAGGAGAAGAGGGTGGCAGAAGATAAGATTGTTAGATAGCATCACTGACTTAATGGACATGAATTTGAGCAAACTCCGGGAGACAGTGGAGGACAGAGGAGCCTGTTGTGCTGCAATCCATCAGATCGAAGAGTCAGACATTATTTAGCAACTGAAGAACAACAACCGCCACCACCTAATAACTGGGACTTTAAGTGCCTGAGCACAGTTTGTTTCATTAGCAAACCCTCTGTGTTTATGTTTGAAATGGAAGTTTTAGGTATATTGTTTCTGGAAAGAGTCAGAGAGAAAGAGAGTAATCTCTGGAGGCCTTTCAGATTTAATTACATGTTGCAGTGCGAACTCTGTCCACTGCACATGAGCCTCACAGGTCACCAGACAGACCAGCTCATAGCAAAAGCCAGAAGATCAAAATGGAGCCCAATCAAACATAACCTAGGTAAGTTTTTGTTTCTATTTCTAATTATACTTTATTTCAAAATTAAAAAAAAAAACGGGGACAAATGCCAAATCAAACAAGATGCCACGAAAAGAGGCATACTTGGGGACTGTCCCTGGCTAAGAGGCACGTATGAGTAGCCCAGCCAGGTGGCAGGACTTTCCAAGGGGGGAGACTGATTAGCAGAGACTTGAGGTGATGGTGTCAGGGTCCCAGCGACCTCAGGGAGAAGCATTGCAGGCTGAGAGAACATTCAAGAGCCAATGTCCTCAGTAAGAAGACCAATGTGGCCGGACAGAAAGAATGGGAGAGGCATGAGTAGGAAATGAGGGTAGAGAGGCAGGTGCAACCAGATCATACAGGGTTCAGGGGACCACTGAAAGGAGGCTCCATTTTATTCTAAGGGCATGGAAAGCCACTGGAAGAGGAGTGAGTGATGTAATCGTTTATATTTCAGAATGTTGATTCTAGTTACTTTATGGAGAGTGATCAACAAATGGTGGCAGTAGTAAAGACAAAAAAGAGAAGTCATTGCAGTATTTGAGGCAATACTCGAAGTGGCTAAGACCAGAGTGGCGAGAGCAAGGAGAGGGCGAGGTGCTCAGATGTGGGTTATATTTTAAAGGTAGAATCGAGAGACTTTGCTTATGGATTGGGTGCAGGTAGGGGGGTTAGAGAGGAGGTGAAGACTCCAGGTTGTTTGGCCATAAGATTCTAGAATGCATGGTTTTGTCATTGACCGGAAGGGAAAGTCAGAGGTGGGAGCAGGGTTTATTTGCTTGTGTGTTTTGTGGGAGGAAGAAATCAAGGGATTTGTCTAAGAAACTGGACAATGTCAGTAGATTCAGGCAAATGGATGTTTATGATAAAGAAGTGACAAAACCTGCCTATGATTATGATATTGAGAAAAAAGTGGAGGGAATCAAGGAAAATGTCCAGTGTTTGCTTGGGCAGATGAGTGGATAGTGACAGCATGAGAGCTTATGGCTTAAACATCCAAATTTTCAAGCATACTTGAGATATCCAAGTGGATAGTTTTTCAATGAAAAGACATGAAGCTCAAGGGAGACACCTTAATAGACTGGAGAAATTTAGGGAGACCTCAGCGTTAGGTGAAGGGTGGGAAAGGACTGTCTGAGAGTTTGCAGGCTGAAATGGGAAGAAGGGCACACTGGGGGAAAGAGGAGAGACAGCTGATAGGTATCCAGAGGAGACTGCCTGGCAATTCAAACCCTTGTGAGGGTTAATGTAAGGCTACTTCAAGAGAGAGAGACAGAGACAGAATTATTGCAAGCAATTGTGGTTACTTTAGTATTTTGCCTAAAGCTGGTCTTCAAGCAGGGATGATGGATAACAATTTATCTGTGCTTCTCAAGCTATTCTTTGCCCTCCTCTAGACCTACTGATTTAGAATCTTCTGGTGCAGGAGAGGAAATGGACAGCTTATTTCAATGGTGGACATTAAATCTTATGAATGATAGTGCTAAGATTCATGACTTTGAGGAAGGTCTCAGGTCCTCATGTGAATCATTTGAGCTGTTCATGCTTTACAGATACTGGGGGCTCCGTACCATTGACTCGTGGATCGACTTGCTTTTAGATCATGTCACAAAAGTCTATATCTTAGTCCAGTAAGCCCTGAACTCATTTGATCACAGGAATCATCTGAGACCTTTGCTAAAAACACACATTTCCAAACCTTTTCCCTAGAAATTCTGATTCAGTGATGCCTGGGTCTGTGCATTTAACCAGTAGTCCCCAGGCGATACTCATGATCCAGCAAGGTTGAGAAACATTGCTTTAGTTAAAGTATTTTTTGTCTCATATGTGAAAATCTAGGAGCAGATCAGAAGCAAAGGGCAAACAAGCCACCAGCTGAAGAAGCAAAATATTACCCAAAGTCTTCCAGATGTTTCCCTGTTTATGAAGTGAATTCTGGTTTCATTAGCTGCCTTGCTTTCACTTATGCCTCTAGTTGAGTCAAGTGTTCAGATAATAAAATACTATATAGAGACAATGATGAGAACTGTCACTTAGATTATCAAAAAATAAACAAGCCAACAAACAAAAAGAGGAAGCAAAAAAAGATGGGGGAGGAAGGAAAGTAGGAAATGATATATTCATTTCATTAGGGAATAATTAGAAGAGGTTTTTTGAACTGAACATAATATCAAAGTTTCTCTGCTCTATGTAATCTCTTCCTCATTCCCACCCCCCAAGTCATTTCTCAGTTCTCTTACAGAGTGATAGAGCTTTTCATTAATTCATAATCCATTGCCTGATCACAGTTAACAAAAAGATCTACTAAGTTTTCTTAAATCTACACTGTTTTGTTCCAACCTTCCTTCTCCCCCATGAAATATGCACTTGTGAGTGGATTAAAGTATTCATCTCCTAGCAATATATTGAGTCTGGGCCAATATGGAATACTCAGCCATCAAGTTTAGAGAGCAAGAGAGGAAGTATTATCTGAATTGATTTGATTCCTAAATTTCAGAGAGCAAGCAGCAGCTCTTTTACTAGGAAGGAATTTATCCAAAGTTGCTTTCTAATCTTTCTGGCTTTTAAGTGCAGATAGTAAAAGTTTGGAGAGCAAGAGTTGAAGGAACCAGGGATTACCATAATTTACCATCAGTGAACACTACAGCAATGTGGTGTCAAGTATTGTTCATAAGATAAATATTTGCGATCCGAGTCAAATTTACTTAAGTATTTGAGAGAACACCAAAATACTGTCACCTCTAAAACGTCCTTTTTTCTTTTTTTTAAGTTGAAGCTAAAAACTACACATTGGGTTGTTTTAAACATGTGTGAGCGTGGAAGGAGAATACAGATGTTTGACAAATTATGGCTCAACACCTTGCCTATGGCACTTGCCCCTACCACACACAGAGACCCTGTGACCTTGAACTTCAGCTGTATTTGAAGACTGAGTAAGTGAGTCTTCCATGCAAATTAATCTTAGACTTGGGGTTCTATGACGTTTCTCCTTAATCTTCTCCTTCAAACTATCCTTATAAATACCCTTTCTCTCCTTCACATACAATATTAGTTACACATACCCAGCTCTGAAGTAAAGTATCCTTTATTTAAATAAAGTAGATGATTGATAAATTATGTAACACATACAGTGGAAAAAATATTCATTTAGTGAGAGTAACAATGTAGATATGTATTTATTGACATAAAAAATCAAAAGCATATCATTTGGAAAAAGATACTTTATAACAATAATGAATCTATCTTTGTTAACACACACATACAACTCATAATAAAGATATTCAAATATATTTTCCTAATGTTAATGTCTAGCTTGTCTAGATAGTAAGATTCTGAGCATTATAAATTTTCTCTAACCTTTTTAAATTTTATGTTTTTTACATTTTATGTAATTGCTTATAAAGAAAATAACTATTTCTATTCAAACATTAAAATGAAGATTTCCTTGGGTTAAATTTTCATATTGACGTCTACAAAAATAAGAAAAAGCTAACGATGTTGAGATAATGAACTCCTTCCGTCCCATCTCTTAGAGTATGTGCAGAAAAAATTTAACGAACTCACATGCTCACTGTTGATTATATTACCTACACGTTGGTCTGGTCTTGAAGTACAATATTGTGAGAGACAAACAAAGATATTCAGCACAGTTTCTCCCTACACAGTTGAAATCTGTACAGGAATGAATTGATGTATGAGTGTTTCCTCACCTACAGAATGATAATGATAAAAAAATCTAGCTCCTGGATTTGCTATAATGATTCAACAGGTAAATATTTTACAATATGCTCTATAAAAATTGTTAGATCAGACTTTTTTCTGTTGCTTATAACATGACTGAGAGGGAAGTAACACAGTGAATCAGACACCCACACTTATCTCAGGGGAAAAAAAGTGTAAATTACTGTGTTAATTGGTCTTAAGAGAAAACTTAGTGCATTAATTAGTCTTAAACAGAAAAAATATCAAACAAGTTTACGCAAAACTTGAGAGTGTTGAAGAGAAAGCCTTGGATCAGAAGGAATCAGACTTATAGTTCTAACACCTATGTCTCCAAACTCACGTTTCTTTCTTTTTTTCATAATTCTTTTTCCTCTTTTAAGCTGACAAGGTATTGAAATGTTAAAAAGGAATCACAGTAAAAAAAAAAAAAAATTAAAGGTAAAACCAAAGAACATTAAAAAAAAAGAAATCCATAGGAATATGTATGCAGTGTATATCCATATTTTTCTACCTAACAGAAGACAGATACAGAGAGAGGTGGGAAATGACTAGAGATACAGAGATGAAGTGAGATTATGGATTGATTTGGCTTCATCTACTTGGTGACCACTAGGTTGTTGATAAATTTCCCAAATTTTATGGAACATTACACTGAATTACCACCATGAGGACATTTTAATGTGAGATTTAAAAAATCAATACTTTTATTTTATCTCTTCATTCACAATTTTAACTCCTGAAATTTTTACTCACAGTAGGTAATATGGCTTGACTCAAACTACTTGATGTCTAGTTTTCAGCTTTCAGGGGTCCCATTTTTGACATTTTTGAGACCATAAACCATGAGAAACATAAATCAATATGGTAAGTATAAAATGATTGGTTAACAAGATATGTGAATGTTTCTCAAGGTGATCTAAAGACTTAAATGGCTTTAGAGCCACTTCCACTGATTTAGAGTTTGGAACAGTAGAGAATTATAAAATGTATTTTCATTTTTAATCCATGTTGTACATTACTAAATATAAAAAAATAACTGATATGGTGCAGTTATTTCCTGCCATTATTTCAAAGTTCTCTCTCCTTTTTGCAGTTTTTTATGTTTCTGTCATTTTTGATGTCAGAAGGAAGCCAACAGTTACAAGAATAATAGGTTATGTAAAGGTAGCTGATTCTGAAGAAGAGTCAGCTTATAAGTTCAAAGAAGAAAATAAGGTTAACCCTTTGGTGTTCCCATTGGTAACATTTTCATTATTCTGTATGCTACTGCCAATTTTTAATTTTTCTTAATGTTTGAAACTCTAGATCTCTGGTATTTATTTCCAGGTTCTTCATGTATTTATTTCCAGATTCTTCATGATTTGAAATCAGATCTCTTGTTGTGTGTACATGCATGCTAAGTTGCTTCAGTAGGGTCCGATTCTTTGCAACCTCATGGACTATAGCCTGACAGGCTCCTCTGTCCATGAGATTCTCCAGGCAAGAATAATGGAGTGGGTTGCCATGCCCTTCTCCAGGGGATCTTCATGGCCCAGGGAGCAAACTTTGTCTCTTACATGTCTTGTATTAGCAGGCAGTTTCTTTACCACTGAGCCACCTGGGAAGCCCATCTCTTTTTGTAGTTATGTTCAAACTACCATACAATTGCACTCATTTCACATGCTAGCAAGATAATGCTCAAAATCCTTCAAGCTAGGCTTCAACAGGACATGAACTGAGAAATTCCAGATGTCCAAGTTGGATTTAGAAAAGGGAGAGGAGCCAGAGATCAAATTGCCAACATCTGCTGGATCATAGAAAAAGTAGGGGAATTCAAGAAAAACATCTGCTTCATTGACTATGCTAAAGCCTTTGACTTTGTGGATCACAACAAACTGTGGGAAATTCTTAAAGAGATGGAAATACCAGACCACCTTACCTGTCTCCTGAGAAACCTGTGTGCATGTCAAGAAGCAACAGTTAGAACTGGACATGGAGCAAGAGACTGGTTCAAAATTGGGAAAAGAGTATGTCAAGGCTGTATATTGTCACCCTGCTTATATAACTTCTGTGCAGAGTCCACCATACGAAATGCCAGGCTGGATGAATCACAAGCTGGAATCAAGATTGCTGGGAGAAATATCAACAACCTCAGATATGCAAGTGTTATCACTCTAATGGCAAAAAGTGAAGAGGAAATAAAGAGCCTCTTGATGAGGGTGAAAAAGAGAGTGAAAAAGCTGGCTTAAAACTCAACTTTCAAAAAACTAAGATCATGACATCCAGTCCCATCACTTTATGACAAATAGAAGGGGAAAAAGTGGAAACAGAGACAGATTTTCTTTTCTTGGGCTCCAAATCACTGCAGACAATGATTGCAGCCCACAGAATTAAAAGACATTTGATCCTTGGAAGAAAAGCTGTGACAAACCTAGACAGCATATTAAAAGGCAAAGACATCACTTTGCCAACAAAGGCCTGTGTAGTCAAAGCTATGGTTTTTCCAGTAGTCAAATAAGGATGTGAGAGTTGTAACATAAAGAAGACTGAGCACCAAAGAATTGATGCTTTCAAACTGTGGTGCTGGAGAAGACTCTTAAAGTCCCTTGGTCTGCAAGGAAATCAAACCAGTGAATACTAAAGGAAACCAACACTGAATATTCACTGGAAGGATTGATGGTGAAGCTGAAGCTTCAATACTTTGGCCAGCTGGTGTGAAGAGCCAATTCATTGGAAAGGACCCTGATGCTGGGAAAGATTGAGGGCAAGTGGAGAAGGGGACAATAGAGGATGAGATACTTGGATGGCATCATGGACTCAATGGACATGAGTTAGAGCAAACTCTAGGAGATAGTGAAGGACAGGGAAGCCTGATGTGCTGCAGTTGATGGGGTCATGAAGAAGCGAACACAACTTAGTGACTGAATGTCTGAACAACATATAAATTTTTAAGCATTTCAAAAAGCACTGTCAAATATTACTCAGGGGCTCATAATGTGACCCCATAGACTGTAGCCTGCCAGGCTCCTCTGTCCGTGGAATTCTCCAGGCAAGAATACTGGAGTGAAAAGCCATGCCCTTCTACAGGGCATCTTCCCAATCCAGGGATCAAACCCAGGTATCTTGCATTGCAGGTGGATTCTTTACCATCTGAGCCACCAGGGAAGCTCAGTGGAGACATAAAGACAGGATTTAACAAAGGAGATATTTTTCAGATGCATTATTCCAAGCCATGAAAGGTTAAGCAATATACTTAGTGAAAGTGAAAAAAAAATGAATTGTTTATATGATGGGTTGAATTGTATCCCTCAAAGATATCTGTTGTAGTCCTAACACCTAATGTATCATGCTGTGACCTGATTTTGAAGTAAAGTCACTGTAGATACAATTAGTTAAGTTCAAATGAGGTCACAATAGCAGTAGGTCATGAAAAGTAGCCCCTAATCCAATAGGACTGGTGTCCTTATAAAGAGAGACACACAGGATGAATGCCAGGTGATTCCCAGGAAGAGACTGGCATGATGCAGCTGCAAATCAGGGAGAACTAAAGATTGACAGCAAACCACCAGAAGCCAGGTGACACCAGGAAGGAATTCCTGAACTGTTTTAGAGAGAGCAAGACCCTGCTGACACCTTGATTTCTGCTCTTAGGCTCCCAGAACTGTGAGACGATAAATTTCTTTTGTTTGAAGCCAAAAAAAAAAAACAAAGAGCAGAGGCAGAGAGTAATTATTTGCTATTTTAAACCTTCCCATTCTTTGTCCATATCTACCTGGCATCTTAGTCTTATATTCTCATTCTGGTTTCCAAACTTCCTATAGCCCTTCTCAGCATAATGTTTGGAGTGCATTTAGCAAAATACAGCACAGAACAATGTGTTGAGCCCACCTGATTTGATGGTGTGCCCACAACACTAAGGTTGGACAGTTGTTGCTTTGGTACACATAGAGTGGAAACCAGAGGTAAAAGAAGCACAGAAATGATGCTTTAGGGAACTATACTCAATATTTTGTAATAATCTATAAGGAAAAGAAATCTGAAAAAGAATATATCTGTATCTCTATATATGTCTGAATCACTTTGCTGTATACTTGAAACTAACACAATGTTCTAAATCAACTATACTTCAGGAAAAAAAATTTTTAAATAGTATGAAATGATGCATTTTTTATTATCCAGAGAAGAGTTCTATAGCCTGGGACCTAGTTTATAATGTACTCCTGGTATTAAATCTATCTTTTAATGAATAATCATTTTAAGACTTAGCTCTAAGTTCACAGAATTAATCAAGAGATGGCTAAGTGCATGAGGCTTGGAAATGAGTTCTGAGTTCTTGGCGAGGTGACATCAGTCAATTTACTGCACTTCTCTTAATCCCAATTCTGTCATGGGTAAAAAAGGGATAGAAATTCCTCTGACATAGGATCACTGTGATGATTGAATATGGTAATATCTACAAAATATTTAGCCAAGTGTCTAGCCCATGGAAAGCACTAAATAAATAGGGTCTACCATTGTCACCATTCCTATTCAGTAACCACTGCAACATCCTTAACTGTTTTTCCTAGTTTAAGAGAATCCAGTTTCTAATGGGTCAAATACAGTCAGTTTTTCTGCAAGGTATGGCTTCTGTAATGTGAAGAAGTCCACAAACAAATGGTAAATAGGGAAATGCTATCAATGTAACAGGACATTTGTGCTAGCTCACACACGAATCTTCCTATCCAATGGGAAGCAAGGAAGGAAGAATGGACTTATAACTTTTCACAGAGAAGGAACACCCCTCAATCTGGCTGCTGTACCTGAGGAAGGAGCCCCTTCAGCTACGTTTTAAGAAAGTTCAACACAAATTCCTGCATTCTGTCTTTCCTGCCCCTCCCCTACTCTCCCCCAAGATATGGCTCCCTGCTGTGAGGGTGCTCTTGGCTCAGGGCAGGTTGCCCTGCCTCCCACCTTAGCAACAGGCCCCTTCCATCAGTCTGGTCTCAGTTCCTGCAGCTGTGACCCAGTCCAATGGCTTGCTTCCATGTTCACTGTAGTGGCTTTATTCATTTTTAATGTCTGCTGCCAAGAAAGTTCATGACACCTTCCCCAGGTTCAAGTCATTGCTTTTGTTAAGGCTCTAGATATGCAGTGGCATCAGCGCCCATCTCCTTTAATTCATAAGCCCAGTTATTTTAAGAGCATGATTTTGCAGAATGCAAAGTTTTCAGGAATGCCTTATTTCAAAAACATCTCAAGTGTAGTAGGCACTTAGAGATGATCCGCTGAGGAATTACTCACCAAACCCTCAAACAAATAACTCGATAGGCAAACTACAGGCTGCAGTTGAAGATCTTCCCTCCAGATCACTGATGTGACTGGGGAGGAACAGAAAATGATTTCAGAGAGACAACAGCATGAGAAAAAAAAAGACAGTATATCATGGACTGTCTTTCTAAAAGGTAGTCGTAAATCCTGAAAACAATTTATTCCATTTTGCAACAGCACACCCACAGACATTCTTTCCAGTTGACTTTTTGATTTGAGGGTTTGTGGGTCATTTACAGTGTGTGTGTGTCTGTTATAAGCTTGGTTCAACTAAAAATAAAGTGGGGTCAGAGTTAGCAGTCTCACCAGGCAGCCTGAGAGGCTGGGACTGGAGCTTGTGATTAGTGGTCAGAGCTGCTGTCAAAGGAAACTGACCAGGTCATCATCTCAGGAATACAGATGCCTCAGTAGAAATAAAATGCAGGGCTTTCTCTGGACTTTGGTATTCCTATTGTGTTAGGTTTTTTCTTAACCCAAAGAATATTTAATACAGTTGACCCTTAAATAACATGGGGGACTTGGGGAGGTAGGGATTGGCAGAGTGTAAGGGTACCAGCCCTTCACTTGGTTGAAAATCCTTGTGTAACTTATATTCGGCCCTCCATATCCACAGTTCCTCATTCCTGGATTCAACCAACCTGGGACCTCGTAATATTGTAATATTTACTGTTGAAAAAAAGCCACATGTAAGGGGTAGACCCACACAATTCAAATACATGCTGTTCAAGATCAACTGTATTTACAGTTACTATTATCAGAAACTTCTCAAAGATTATCTTTTAAAGAATCAGCAAACTGGAGTATAACGAAATACATCAACGTGTTTCCACCTCAGGGGTTTGGTCCTCGTTCTCCCATCTGCTGGAAATCTGCTTTGCATAGACATCTATTGTACATGGCTACCTGCAGGGACACTCACTGGCTGTCTTTCCCCAGGTGTTTCCCATCCACTTTCTTGACTTATTCTTTTTCAGAGCATCATTACCAATTAATGTGCTCTATGGAAAATGTGCTTGTTGATTGCCAGCAGTTGATCCTGAAAAAAATTCTTTACAAACTCTGATGCTATTCAAATTAAAAACCCCACCAGTTTCCTATTTGATTTGCTCCAGGTGGGAAGATACTTTTTACCAGGAGAGAGAGAAAAAAATTGAAAGAAGGAGAGAAAATGAAAGAAGGAAGGAAGAAAGGAAAAAAGAGAGAAAAAATACAATTGGAGAAAATACTTTCATGTATAGCCTTGTTCAAGTCCTTCTAAATCAAGAGGACATCTTGGATCCAAGAAGACATCATGAATATACTTAGAAGAGAGCAGAAAACATCTTCTTAAAAGCCTTGCTTCTCAGGTATTCAAAAGTCTTAATCACATTTTTCCTGCTCTGGGGTCACGTTAAGATATAATTAAACCAAAGAGCTTAGCATGGAGGATAAGTGGTGGTCACTGCAGTGAAAAGTACAAGGTTGTGTGACTTTGGAGCAAGCATGGGGGACAGGAAAAAGAACACATTTTTTTATAGATTGGGCATAATTCAGGTTAAGAGATGATCTAAAGAGCTGTACTTGAAAACATCCTTACTTATAAAAATGAATGAACTTCCGATATACACAACAACATGCGTAAAGCTCACGTGCATTATGCTTGGGGAATAAAGCCAGACACCAGAGGCTATGTACTGTAGGATCTCATGTATCCAACCCTTGGAATAAACTAAACTATAAGGACAGGGAATTCCCTGGGGTACAGTGGTTAATCTCCGCACTCCCAAGGCAGGGGACCCGGGTTTGCTCCCTGGTCAGGGAACTATTAATAGATCCCACATGCCTCAACTAAGACCTGGCACAGCCAAACAAATAAATAAGTAAATATTAAAAAAAACAAACTATTCTCTAATAGGTCAGTGTTTTTACCAAGGTCAAGAGAAGGTAGATGCTGCTACTACCTAGATTAGTGGAAATCTGTAAATGATGTGGCTGTGGGACCCAAAAATAAGCAAACTCTGGAGTCACTGGTACAAGTACTACCAGAAACCTAAGAAATCAGTGGTAGATATGCAAGGACCTGGAGAACAAGAATGTATATGGGGCCCATGCCCTAGAGTTGGTACAGGGATGGCAAGGTTTGGCAAGAGAGAGATGCTGCCACTTATGTGAGATTGTTGGGCCTCATCTTAAGATTGCTTATGGGTTTAAAACTGTGGTCTTAAATCCATGAAAGCCCAATCAGAAAGGATATTAAATTCTGTGGATTCTTGATTACCTGGGGCTGAGTTAATCATAAGTGGATTATTCGGTGAGGTGCCTCTAATCAAAGCTGTTCCGCCATTGCCTAGTTGGCATGTGCTTCACTGCAGCCCATCTGCTTCTGGATAAGGGGCAGCGGTTACGTTTTTGGTCTGAACCATAACGCAGGGTATCTGTGGCCACCACCCCATTCACCCTGCACCCTGGTCAGCAGAAAGCCTATGAGCAGGGGAGTAGAGAATCTGAAGCAACTTCACCCTGACTTGGGGAGATTCCAGACACACACTTTGCAAGGTGTGACTTTTGAGCTGAAACTTGGAAAATAGTGTTCTGAGATGGGGAAGATATGGACAGAAGTACCTCCGGAGTAGGAAGCTGCATACTCTAGTGTAAACACGTAATTATGAGGCTAAATTTGGAGCACTTTGAAAGAGATATCATGTGTGTGCGTGTGTGTGTTCACAATGTAATTTTTTAAGAATATAAAAGTGGTGGAGAGATAGGGTACTTGGGGAGACCATGGAGGAACTTAATCACAATCCAAAGATTGCAGCTTTTTTTTTCTTCCTTCCTCTGACACTTCTCTCCTGGAAGGAAAGTAACATAATCAAAATTTTGCTGATGTTGCATTAGATGGAGCACCATCAGTTGTTCAAGGGTGAGTAAACTGCTAACCTAATGCTGAACAGCAGAAACTTGTTTATATCTATGACTGTAATGGCCAAGAATCAGGCGCACAGGGTAAAATATATGTTAACTGAGTGAAAGTTGCTCAGTCGTGTCCAACTCTTTGCTACCCCATGGACTATACAGTCCATGGAACTCTCCAGGCCAAAATACTGGAGTGGGTAGCCATTCCCTTCTTCAGGGGATCTTCCCAACCCGGCAATTGAACTCAGGTCTTCGGCATTTCAGGAGGATTCTTTACCAGCTGAGCCACCAAGGAAGCCCAAAAATAACATTAAGTCAATGTCATTTTTCACATGGGCCAATTCTTAACCATAGCCACATTTTAAATTCCTATGTGTCTCTTCCCCAAGTTAATTAAAATGAACAATGACTCACCGACCATCAAAGGGATTCATAAGCTTTAAAAGATGAGCCATTAATTAAGGCTTCTCTGTATCAGCTTCAAATTGATTTTTCTAATTTTGGCTGACTCCTACATATGCAAGCATGAAGTGAGAGGATCACATTTTCCTTAAAAACAGAAATCCCCAAATCAGAACTGATTTAATTCCAACATGATTTGGCAAATTAAAGAGAGTTAGAAATATTCTCACTGAATGTGAGGATAAAAATCAACAGCTTGATTTTATTGAGGATGATTCCAAGTTGGCTTATTTTAATCTTATATTCCAACCAAAGCAACAAGTCCATGTGAAACCAGTTCCTGGTATGAAGTCCCTTCATTTGGTGTTATTTCCAATTTCCAAGGGCCGCCCTGTGAAGTGTGGATGGGAAGTTTTCTGTTGAAGTGCTCTGAGTATTGCTTGTTACAGAATTATAACTTAATAAAGACTCATATCATCCAAATTTCAAAACCAAACTTAATGCTCATTACCTGAGCCTCACCATAAACCTACAAGTTGAATCATTCCCATTTTACTGATGAAGAAACTGAGCCTTAGATTTAATTCCCAATTATCCTAGGAGGACAATGCACATTTCTCCTTTATAAGAAGTCTAAGGGGCTGCTCTTTCGTTTGCTTTTTTTGGCATCTCGTCCTTAAAATGTATTTCCTAAAAGATCTGTTTACTGTCTGTCTTCCCCATTAACATAAGTACCCCAACAGGAGGGTACTATGTCTGTCTTGCTCAGGGCTCCATGCCCAAAGCCTAGGACAGTGTCTGGAAAACAGAAAGTTCTCAATATCTGTTGAATAGGTGTATCACAAAATGTCTTTTAAAATCAATTTGTCCTCTTCCCAGCTACTTCAGTTTTGCCTACTATTTGGAGGTTTTGCATTAATCAAACGGGTCCTTACACCTAGATACCAATTAACAGGTTTTATCTCTAAAGAAAAGCAATATAAACAAAAGTTTGGATAGTTTTTCTTGCTCTCCACACTGCAGGAATAAGCAAATTGGTGTGTACATTCTAAAGTTTCCATGAGACCTGAGTTTGCATGCAGATGTAATTACTATGGTGATACTAGGCTCACACAGCTACAGCTGGGCTTATGGGAGGAGAGACTCTGAAAGTGTTGGTTGGATTCCTCTTGTCTGAAGATTGCTGGCATGGCCCCACCATCCCCTTTAATCCTCCCTTTGAGCTGAGCTGTCTTGAAGGAGGAAAACTAAGCAAGGAGTAACAGCTTTCTATGGTTGAGTATGAGAAATCACACTCAAGGATCACAAGGCAATTGAGCATTTCCAAATTGTAGAAAGAGACTCTATCTCATAGATTTAAGGAAACATAAGCCTGGAGTAATTAATTTTTCACTAGGAATGATCTTGAATCCTTTTATTGTCAATGAAATCCCCAATCACAGTTGTGTATGAATTTAGCAACAAACATAAGCTTTAGTTTAGTTTAGTTCTGTTTTGTTTTTTTTTCAGTCTCAGCTTTACTTTCTGAAACTGTCTTTTGAAAGGTCAGAAAGGTCTATGTGTGATTTTTTTCACATACAGAAAGAAAAAAACACCGAAGGACTTGTGTCTTGAGACAAGTTTATTGCCTACTGGCTGAGTTCCGTAAAACACAGAGAAGCCACTAATGGTGGGCTGAAAATATAGAACTTTGCACCTTTACTTCAGTTGGGTTGATGTATTTAATTTATTTAGCCATCTGGACAAGGGAATTTAATCTCTTCATGCACTCACACAGGGATGTGCCATTACCTACATGCAAGGGGAATATTTCACCGATTAATTCATGTCTGAAGGCAACATTCCCCTTCCTTCCTGTGGTCATCTGCCTTCACTAGTGCAGATAATACACATGATACTCTTAACCACATGCCAGGGACTTGCTAAGCGCTTTACCAGTAATGTCTCACAACCACCTTCCAAGTTTTCTACTTTTATGGTCTCAATTTTACAAACGAGACACTAAGGCCAAGAGAGATTAATTTCTCCCAAGGTCACCCACTTCTTAAGTGCTAACGCAGAAATTTTGGTGTGTTTAGTTCTAGAACTTGGATCTATAATCATGATTTTGCACTGCCCTGTCTTTCTGAGCATGTATTGCTCAGAAATAGGGGCTTGTCTAGTAGCTGTACCAAAAGGACACTGGAGAGACAATTCTCTGTGGACAGTGACAATGATCTATATAAAGCTTTTACTTTTGTTGGCTCATCATCATCTCTAGCTAGTAAAACATGACTCCCCTCAAAATGTGTTTTGTCTCTCTGGCTCACCAAAGGGATAACTTATAAGACACAACTTATAAGATAACAGCAAATATGCCTTGCTAAGAAAAGTAGGGCTGTCAACACAATCAGATACACTCAAGTTGATAGCTTAATTTTGCTGTAAAAATTTAGAAGACAAAATCCCTGCATTTGGGCTCAGGATACCTATATTCTGATTCTAGCCCTCTAACTTTGGGAACTTATCCCTCCTGAGCCTCAGCCTCAGCCTCAGTTTATTCATATGTGCACTAGGGAATAATACTTGTTCTGCTGATTTTCCTTCAGTTACTATGAGGGGAAAGAAATTGCAGCAACAGCAAACATCAAAGCTTAGATCAATGTGCCATTCACTCAGCTATTCACATAACAAATAATTTCACTGAGTGTGTACCCTGTGTGGGCACCATGGTATGTCTTGGGGCTACAAAGTCTTCACTCTGAGGGAGGGATATTCTGAACTGAAACTCAGTTTGGCTTGTGGGGTGGTTAATAGCATGAACTTTGTTGGATTTCTTTCTAGGACTCAGTATGTATTAACATAAACAGAATTGAATATTTTGGAAAGTTCTGGATCTCTCACCTTATATTTGGCCGCAGAATGCATGGAAACTAAAACAGAAAACTAAGCAACCAAAGAGGAATGAATGGAGCCCAGCCTGGATGGGGGGCACATTTTGGCTGTCAAGTGAGCGGCAGTTCCCATGACAGCAGCATGGTTGGTCTGTGATAACAGAACGAAAATATTACCCTACCTGAGCTCCGTCCCAGTGCTATATGGCCCAGCCAGTTCTGCCCTCCATGAACACCTACTCAGATCTGAGACTAGCCAGTTGGTCCTAGTGCCTGGTGTTTATGGGGTGGTGGAGGGGCAGGGGCAGGCATAGGCTTGCTCCATGGAAGGCGTTAACTTCGGCCACCCATAGCCCTTCTGAAAGCCTTCTATTTCCTCCCATTCAGAGGCACACCTTTTCAGGTGCTAGATGAGTTTTCTAATCTCTGCGAAGTTCGTGGGAAGATAACCACCATCATAAGCATGTAGGTTGGCCAACTTAATTGGGAACAGGGCCCTGCTCTCAGGAGGGTTGCTGTTAAGAGTTCAATACTCTGAGGATGCCATCTTGCAATTTGTAACAACATGGTCCTCGACTTTGTTTTATACAAGAAGTCTGATGGGACAACGGGGCTTGTGTTAGATCATGAAAGCTTTTTCACACAGGGAAGCTTCCTGCTTCCTCTTTGCGACACACTCTTAGCCTTCTCCTCTCCACTCTCTGGAGCACTGGGTCTTCCCCGGCCTCCTTCAGCTCCCACCCAGCAAGGGCCTCAGGCGGGGAACTGCGTACAA
Organism: Giraffa tippelskirchi; assembly: GCF_054371585.1. Taxonomy (NCBI): domain Eukaryota; kingdom Metazoa; phylum Chordata; class Mammalia; order Artiodactyla; family Giraffidae; genus Giraffa; species Giraffa tippelskirchi. The sequence goes on from NC_137275.1 coordinate 196,588,338, forward strand.
GAATGGGGGGAGCTGGGGTGTCACATGATGGGCAGGCAGAGGGCCCACCAAGGTGGACAGGAGGAATTCTGCAGGCAGTAGGCTGCTCATACACACGTGCATATGCATGCTCTGCAGGCAGGTCCCTGGGGGTCCATAAGAGTCTGCACCCAACTCAGGGCATTCAAGTGACCAGGCAGCGTGCTGTTAACTAGGAAATTAACACCAAGGCAGATCGAAAGAGGCCAAAGAAGAAAGGAAACGTTTTCTATTTTAACACCTTCCACAGCCCTGTTTGCAACAGAGCCCTGTACTTTGATTTTGTGCTGGGCTGCCTTAAACTATGGAGGGGCCCTGCTGGGAAGCTCAGATTCCAAGGGTAAAGGCTGACTCACTTTTTAACACTCACAGATTAAAACAAAAAACAAAACAAAGAGCTAACCAAAAGGACCCATCTCCCCAGTGAAGGGGAAAGGGAAAACAGAGGGAAAGTTACATTTACTAATGCCCTTCCCAGGCTGGAATGAGGCTGATGCTTTACTGACACCATCCTTTAAATCCCTGCGGAGAATCCGGTGAGGTGGGGTGAGGGAGGGATTAGCTTCATATTCAAGATGAAGGAACAAAGGCTCAGAAAAGTTAACTGACTTGCCCAAGAAACTGAGGTGGCATCTGATGCAGGGTCAGAATGAAAACCTGGGTTGCTGGGTGCAAAAGCCCACAAGCTCTGTGTTCCCAGACCTGGATACAAAGTTATTGTAAAAGGAGAAAAATGCCATGGAGCTCAACTTAAATCATCCTTATTATGATGTCACTTAAATGTGTAAGAACGTAAACCTAGGTATTAACTTTTTAGCTTTAACATAAAGTTCTCAGGTTAAATACAAAGGAAACTACACAATCAACTAAATTTGAATTAGCAACAGTAATGTAATAGATGGTGTTTTGCTCAAAGCTATTTAAATTCAAATTAAATTTGAATTCATTAATATTGAATTTAATTGTGGAAAGATATATGTTCATGGCTTATTCTATATTTAATTTCTAAATTTGACTTTAATTATCCATACCTAGGGAACTCTTGAACACAAAAGCGTATAGTATAAAATCATATTAATAATTCAAAGGTGTTTTTATTATTTTGTTTTATTTTATTTCATTTCATTATTATTACTGTATTTCCAGCTGAAGGTTATCAGACCTTATGTTTAAAAATCACCACTCTTGATGGTGAGTTGTTTTGTCACATAAAATCATACTGTTCATTTAAAGATAAATTTATCATGACAATATTAAGAAATCTATTCCAATTATTTCTGGACTAGGAATTAGAATACTGTATTGCACATTAACCACTACACTTTCAGCTACTGAAACATTGTAAATAGTTGAATGGAAAGAACAATGGCTACTAACCAATAGGTATGGAGATATTTGACTATTTTAACATCTGGTTATGGTTGCACCATACTAGCTTAGTATTAGCCATGACTATTACAGAAGCTTACTCTGTCCTTGCCCATGGCCTTCCCAATCATTGCTTATCATGTAAGTATGTAAAGCATGTAAATGTGTGTTGCTTATGTTCCTGTAGTGTGTAGGATTGTGTGTGTTGAGTGCATACGTACAGACCTATAAATATATGTTTGTGAATATGTGTATATGTACATGTAAGGAAATTTCTGAGCCTGGAGGGAGAATATGAAGCCTCATATTTTATCCTTGTTACTGGTGATATTTGCATATAATGTTGCATTATCTGCATATAATGTTTTTGTTCAGTCATGCTGACTCTGCGACCCCAGCACACCAGGACTCTGGCAGCATGCCAGGCCTTCCTATCCCTCATCATCTCCCAGAGTTTGCTCAAACTCAGGTCCATTGAGTGAGTGATGCCATCCAACCATCTCATGCCCTGTCATCCCCTTCTCCTCTTGCCTTCAATCTTTCCTAGCATCACAGTCTTTTCCAATGAGTTGGCTGTTTGCATCATGTGGGCAAAGTGTTGGATCTTCAGCTTCAGCATAATTACTTTGAATGAATATTCAGGATTGATTTCCTTTAGAATTGACTGGTTTGATCTCCTTGCTGTCCAAGGGACTCTCAAGAGTCTTCTCTAGTGCCACAGTTCAAAGGCATCAATTCTTCAGCACACAAAATTCTTCAGGTACACAAAAAAATAGTATTGAATCTTATGTTACCGGATGCTCTCTTTCTTAGGCATTAGTTTTCCCTTGGTTGTGGGTTCCCTACCAACTCCAACTTATCTAAGGGTGGGGAAATAGCTTATATATTTACTTTATTATTATTGGTATTTTTCAGTTTGTCCAAAAGTTTCTTGGTGCTTACTGTGAGTAAAAAAGAGTTCTAAAGCATTTTATAATATGAATTACTTCATAATTGCTTTACATTGCACTTCCCTGTGATGAGAATTAAAAGGAAGTAGTTTTTTTGGGAGGTGACTCCAAGGAGTTTTTGTCAGGTTGGAGAATGGGATGGGGACGGGAAAGAAGCCAGGTGGGTGCATTCAGGAGCGGTTACCATTATGGGAAGGTGGGCTTGTTTCTGTTGGGGCTCTCTGAGAGAGAATGGAGAACACCTCAGAGTCTCCCCACAGGGGCAAGGAAGCTGGAGTATTTCCTACCCATCTCTTCTTTCAGTAGTTAAAAGGGCAGCTCCCAGGTACCATTAGCTCCATGGCACTTCTGGCCTGCCTCACAGGTGGCTGAGTGGTCAGACAACCCCTTCCAGAGAGGCCCAGGAGGCTGGAGTAAGAAGTTGGTGTTTAGGAGGCGGTGTGCTCAGGAGCTGTAAAGGGGCCACCAGCACCTGCTGCCATACTTAGAACAATACTGTTATTACACACATTTGACAGAGAAGAAATGGAGATCCAGGGTGGTTAGGCGCATTGCCCCAGGTCCTAGAGGCAGTGAGTGCAGGAGCTGGGGTCCTATCCCCTGGTTTGGCCATAGTCTACCTTCTTCAGTACTATAAAGGGGATAAAAATTAATTTTTTCCCTCTGGGTATTTTTCCCTAAAATATTCCACTTCAAATCATAAAGAGGTCTTAACAATGCATATTTTCTAATTCGCTGAAGAAGAAATCTGTTGATGATAATATATTCTTTCCTTTTCTATCATCTCTGAGCAAATATTTCTGAATGTACTTCTTCTTTTTCTTGGATGACTCTCCAAGATAAAGTCTGCAACTTTTCTATTAAGAATGAAGGCAAATTATCTAAAAGGAAACAAAGAACAGTAACTCTTTGAGAGAGATAGGAATGATGTTACAGTCAAGGGTGGAGTTATATGTCCCAAGGATCAGGGGGTGGGACTGGGTAGCTCACAAAATATAAGTTGTACTATTTACTTACAACAGTTGCATAAAAGTAAAAGGGAGAAAGGCTCAGAGTCTAGGTGATGGGCCTTGATTGGGAGACAAAGTGGTCCTCCTGGGCTTCCTAATGTCTCCCTCTCCAGGAACAAGGCTGACATGCCTTTTAGGGAACACCATCTGGAGTCATGTGACATAGAGACTCCATGGGTCTATGACTCATGGATCAAAGTTCTGGAACTAAATCACACATTTCAACCTGACTCAGACATGCTTAGAATGGGCCTAGCTCATGCATTTCACATCTGTTTCCTGTGTTCAGTGCTATTTGTCAGATGACATGACAAAAAGGCACAAGAAATGGCCCGAACTGCAAAGAACAACCCGCTATTGCAGGAAACGTATTGCGATATTCTCTTGAGTCTGTTCTTACTACAGTTCCTTTCCCAACCCCTCCATGCTTCCAGAGGGGCTCCTTTGCCTCAGGGGAGTTTTGTGGCAGAGCAGAAAACTTAAGCTTCTGGAAACAAGTAGTCTGCCTCTTCTGGCCTTTATAAATCCTAAATTGATAAAGAAATTTTCCTGAGTATCCTTGAGACAAAGGACTGAAAGGGGTGTATCTTCAAGAGCGAAAGGAGAGAAGCAGAGAGGTACTCCCCACCAATCAGGAAGCAAGTTGAGGTGTTGAGTTCTTGGGGAAACAGGCACCTGTAGGGTCTCAGGAACTAGAATCTCAGCCTCAGAAAAGATTCTGAGCCTCATGCGTGGTCTCAAAACTCAGAGCCACCATGCTGTATCACAGTGATTGCAACCAAAGGGATGTGAGAGACCCTTCCTTCCCCCCAAATTTCAAACAGAAGTGTCTCAGATTCTTAAAAAATCTGGAGAGTTACAGTAGCATCTAAAAATGATGCTTCTCAGTAGGGTGAGGGTGAGGGCAGTTTTAAAGATATTTTTTACTGCTTGAATTTGTTAAGTGTTTCATACTCAGCACTGAATAACAGCTAATATTTGATGTGCATTTCAGTATTCTATAAGCAGAGTTAAGTACTTTGCATGAATATCTCATACAACCTTCCCAGAAGCTCAGTGGGTTTAATGATTTTGCTTTCCCCATTGCACAGATGAGGAAAATGAGGCTGAGAGAGTCCGTGACTTAGCTCAAGCTAAGGCCCCATTGAGTGAGATGTGACCCAGTCCATGTGACAAAAAGTCTGTGCATTTAACTCAATGCTGTTAAGTCTAGATCATAAGATAATTAGGGCATCATACCTGAGAGTACATGGGTAAAGTTTAAATTCAGTGTTTCAGCTATAAATGTGCAGTACTTTGAAGGAAAGAGAGAACAATGAAGGCTGCAGACAGGAATTTCAGCACCATGAAGGCTGAAAACTTGGTTGATTTTGTTCAACAGTGCATCCCAGGTGCCTAGAATAGCACCTGGCTCATAGTAGGAACTTAATATTTGACAAATGAATGAATGAATAAATGAATGAATGCCTTTTATGACGAGAGGGCTTTTGAGAATCCAAAGGAAAGCCATTTCAGGTGGGGTAGACTCCACTTTGCTAAATCACTTTGAAATGGTTAGGGATTTGTATGACTGAACACTTCTCCACACATTTCCAAAATGGGCTCATTATCCTTGCTTGTCTCCTCTACCAAGCCCTGATCACTTTAGTGAAGGGGAAGGAATTCTTCCTGATTCTAGAATGCAGATAGACTCCATCAGCAAAGTAGTATTTTGGGTAGAGTAAAGATAAGCCGAGGTAAATACCTAGATTAATGACAACAGATCCATATGTTTAGCATAGACTTATGTTTTGATTGTCCGTAAGCATATAACTGCTCATTATGTCTTCATTAAAGAGTTTCGAGGGATCCCGGGGTGAATTATAATGATTAAAAATAATGCAAAGCAAAGAGCTTTTTGGATCTACCTCTCAGAACACAAAGACTCTTCTTAGAAGGAGATGGTGATTTGACTCTAGAATTCTCATAAAACAATCTAAGACAAAGAGAAGTCTATAATAGGGAGTTTTTAGAGTAGAAAATACAGGATGTGAATTCAAGATTCATTTTTAGTTAAAACTATAAGGTTATCTAGCAATGTGTTTCAGAGATTTTGACAAAGTATTTATTTCTGTTTTACTACTGGGGCAAGTCAGCCCCAGAGCACTTAAGGGATTTTCCCTAGGATAGCAGATCCAAGCCTCCTAATGCCATCCTCAAATCTATGGAGAGACAGATAGAAGGAGAAATCACCTATTAATGTTCTAGGACAGTCTGCAACCAAAATTAATGGTGAAATGGAAAAGTATATACATACTGTTCATTTCCTATATGAACTCAAGCAACCTTCTGGCTGCTCTAAATGAGAAGTCTGACGTTTCCCTTGGCAGTATTGCTGGGGAGATAAGATAAATTGGAATTCCTAAGATGAGCTGGGATACTTATCAGTAGAAATAGCTTCAAGGGAAATGTCTGCTTTCTATCTCTTGAAAATTAAGAAACCACTGACAGGAAGAAATTTTGGTATTTGATAATACGAAGGCAGCATGTACTACGACATTCTAGGGCATATATGCTCAGTGTAAATAGAAATCCATCTGCTTAGCAACTGAGACTCACTGAAACATGACTGCCTGCAAGCTCTTGCCTTAGCCACCTGCAGCTTGGCTCCTCTGTCCACTCAGAGCAGCAGTACTGTTAGGTCAAAGGCCTTCTATCCTGTTTGTGTCCACTGGGGCCATTTTTACCTTGACGTAAAGACTGGCACTTCTCTGACATTTCTCCAACACCAAGTAGAGCAAGGGAAAGAAATGTTGGTAGTGACTCTCAGTATCTAGGAATATAGTTTACAATGACAGTGGATCTGTTCCACTTTCTGGACTTTAGGATAATGTCCCCAACTGCCCCCACTGGGGCTGCCTATGGGGGTGACCTTGGCAGTGCTCCACATAGAATATGTAAACTTTTTGGTTCTTTCCCAACATCAAATTTAATCCCCGAAGGCAAACACTCATTTCACTTTCTCATTGTCCTAAGACTCTGGGCTAAAAATGCCAGCATGTTTTTCTGCTGTAAGATTTGAAATTTTTACTGGTTTTGGAGATGTCAGGAAAGGTATAGAAGAACCCTTGCTTGCAGTACCAGCTTCAAAAATTGTGTGCTCAAAGCAGGAGACTCAAAAGCATCAAATACAAACGCTATTTTGATTAAGACCAATCTTTTGCACTTGTATTTACATGTGAATTCTGATGGCAGGATTAACATTAATTACATAGAGAAAGATCTCCATGGAGGTGAGATAACTCTGCCTGTTTTCAGAGAGAATGGCCAGCATGTGCTGTCTAATTGGGCAATTACAGTGGCCTCTCTGAAACACAAATCTGGCTGTGCCAGTCTCCTGTTTAAAACCTTGCGCTGGTTCTCTTTGACATTAATGAATAGTCATCAGGATTCTATTGGTAGCAAGGCACAAAAACCAAACTTAAAACGGCTTAGGTAAAAAGCATGTCTATTGGCTTATGTGGCTAAAAATCCCAAGGTGTGGGACAGCTTCCAGAAGGATCTAGGGGTTCAAATAATACTGCCAAGAATTCATCTTTCTCAGGGCAGGGGCAGCAGGGAGGGAAGCTTGGCAGTTAGGGTGCAGGTTTGGAGACAACTGAGTTGTGTAAGTGCTGACCTTGAGAGCCAGAGCCTGCTTACCGGGATTTGCCTTCTTATGTTCGCACCTTAGGGATCTTGCTGGCATCACCTGTCAAGACCCTGGGACATCTCCACCTCTCAGCTCTTATTTTCACATTAACTTCTTTTTCAGGTGAGTTCTTCCCTTGCAGTGACCATAAGGTCCAGGCACGATTCTATCGTTTTAGTAAACTTTTCCCTTTCCACATATGCCTCCTTCAAAGCACTTTTCTTGTAAATTCAAGAGAGAACAATTCGAGAATTTGGCTCTGATTAACCTGGGTGTGGCAGAATCATTTAATACTCTGTGGTCCCCAATTATTTCCTTTTCTTCCTGGACATACAAGTTAGCTAACCTACATTTCCCAGGTCGCTTGCATCTCGCTTGGGTCATGTATAGTGATCTCCACATACCCTCTGTCTCCACTCATTGACTGGCTGGAACAGATGACTTAACAGATGGCTCCAGGGTCTCAGAGGATTCCGAGGTCCCAGGATATGACAGAGCCATTGTTGAAAGGAGCCTGGATCTCTGGGTCACCAGGGATGGGAGAAACCATCCTGATGAGACACTTGATGATGAATGCTTGTGTTGGGTTTTTTCTGAGCGAGAAACCAAACTGAGATTTCAGGATCTTTGGTACAAAAGTTAGGGATTCTTGTCCCATTTAATCCACTGGGTGTGTGCTTGGTCATGAACATATTACCATTGTCAGAAAGGATGCGGTATTCTGACCGGCTAAGCCTGGGTCATGTGTACATCTTTGGGGCTGTGGGTTAAATAGAGCCCTGCCCCAAACCACACAGATGTAGAGTGAGGAAGGAGCATTTCTGTAGAGGACAATCAAGATGCTGTCACCAGAATAGAGAGGGGAGATGTTGGACAGACAGACAAACAGACAAACCAGAAGTCCACTACAGACTTGCACAAAACCCTTAGGATTGTTTCTGTGATGTTATGCTATAAGACTGCCCAAAGTGGTGAGTCATTAATTATGTTATCAAAAACCATGAAATCCCTTAAAGCAGGGGTGGATGTCATCATCAGTTCATCCCCAACACTGAGCATAGTCCTTCTACCTGGAGGAAATAAGCAGATGAATGAAGAAAGGAATATAGTCCACTTATCCAGCTGTGAACTAAACTCACCTTCCCAGAGGATATTCATGGGATATCGAGATCGACTTTTTCATTTATATCATTAAGTAAGAAATTTAGTAATCAAAAATGATCAGTAGCATGAATATTTCTGAAACCATTTATCTGTTTTACAAGTCTTACTATGTTAATCTAAATGATAACTTTTGAATATAAGGTACTTATAAAGTTATTTCAGAATAAAGGTATTATGATAACTTAGTTACATCAAGAACTTATTCATGTGTGCATATGTGTATTTCAAGGGAAAAACAGGCTAAAAAACAAATTTTAAGTGAAAACTAATTTAGGAAGTAGAATTTATTCTTTGTCTTATTTTTCTTTCCTTTTCCCATTGTTTGGGGCTTTATAGAAAACCAGTATCCAACATATGGCTGATACGAGGATGAAATTGTGAGCAGTGTCTCAGATTTTATTGTGATCTTTCTTTCTCTCTTAAAGATAATGTCCTCATTGTCTGATTGAGACAGAAACTCCCCACCTCTCTATTAAAAAAAAAAAAGAAAAAAGGCAGCCCTGACCAAGAGGTTTCTGAAGCCTCCATTGATAACACACAATGGCCTCTTCTTGCAGGAACATTTCACGGCCCTTAAGTAAGTCACTGTTGGCTCATATGATGAAAGAGTGAAAGATGGAAAAAGAGAACCTGAGGGCTCATCAAAGCCTGGTTTTGGCAGGGGATTGTGGGTATTAGCAAGAATCCATAAATAGCTGCCTGGGCTAAGAGATGCCAATTTTGTACCTAAATGATGGTGAGAAAAGACAAATCTTCAAAGTAAATATTTTCCTGCATTGTTTAGCTTGGGAGAGGCAAGGGAAGGGAAGGAAAAGGAGAGGACACGAATAACCGCTGCCATGAGTCAGAACCAGTGCTCTGGGTAGCTTTGCCCTTCCTCTTGTAGGCTCTCTGATGCCAGTTCCCACTGTCCTGGCCTGTAGCTTGGACCATTTCCCATTGCATAGAGGTGAAGGACCCTATGCAGATGTATTATGCTGAGCATGGAGCTTAGTGTAAAAATAAGATTGCCACTTTCTGTCAGCTTGACCTAGGGCACATCTTCTGTGATTGTCCCCACCCTAATTCCTGAAGCCTGCTGTATTACGCAGTTCACCAGAGCTTTTATTAATTCTTTTTTGTATATCAGAGGAAATTTATTATTAAATTGGTTACAGGACATGAGAAATCCTACAATCTGTCATCTGCAAGCTGGAGAAACAAGCAATCTGTTCTTGTTTATAGTTCAGTCTGAGTCCAAAGGCCTGAGAATAAGGAACTCCAATGTCCAAGGGCAGAACACGGATATCCCCGAAGACAGAATTCATCCCTCCTCTGCCTTTGTCTGAGCCCACAGCAGGTTGGATGATGCCTACCCACGTTGAGGAGGAAGATTTTCTTGCTCATTCTGCTGATTCATATGTAATCTCTTTTGGAAACAACCCCACAGACACATCCACAAATCATTTTTTGTCAACTTTCTGACAGTCAAGTTGACATATAAAATTAACCATTATACCTGTGAATATATTACCTTATATGGCACAAGGAGGGCTTCCCTGGTGGCTCAGAAGTAAAGAATTTGCCTGCAATGCAAGAGATGCAGCAGACATGAAACAAGTTCAATCCCTGGGTCAGAAAGTTTCCCTGGATGAGGGATTCTTGCCTGGAGAAGCCCATGGACTGAGGAGTCTGGGGGAACTACAGTCCATAGGGCTGCAAAAAGTCAGACACAACTGAAGGGACTAAGCGTGTATGCATGACACAAGCGGCTTTATAGGTGTGCCTAAGGGAGGTGATTCTGGCTTATCCAGATAAGCCCAATTTAATCATGTGAAAGCCTTTCCTAGCTGGGTCAGAGAGAGAGATGTGACAACGGAACAATCAGAGAGATGCCACGTTTCAGACTTTGAAGACAGTGGGAGAGGCCACAAGCTGAGGACTATGGACAGCCTCTAGAAGCTGAAAAAAGGCAAGAAACTGAGTCCCTACCCCCTCAGTCAGAGCTCACAGAAAAGAAAGCAGTCCTGCCCAAACTTGGACTTCACCCTGTTGAGACCCATGTCAAACTTCAAATTTGTGTTAAGTCTCTAAATGTGTGGTCATTTGTTATGGCAGCTGTAGAAAACTAATATATTCACTAACAACTCTTGAAAAGAACTAGTGACCAGAGGCCAAAGAAAGTTGGTAGTCTGCTTGTCTACCAAGCAGTGGTAGTCGGTAGTGGAAACTGAGAAGTAAGCATTAAATTGTGTGTTCTATGATTCTGCCTTCTAGTCTCATTCTGTTCAGTGATAAAAATATGTAGCAAGAGGAGGGAGACTGAGAGAAACAACCTGGGTGTTTATTTATTGACTCGGAGCAGAAGAAGATGCTGAAGGTCAGTGTGAGAGGAGTTATCTTTGACCACTTAGGACAAATGCAAATCTGGACAGTCACAGAGTTGTGAAAATTATATCTTAAAATCAAAGTTGGGAGGAGGGAATCAAAGTCGGATTACTTTTGTTCAAGCTCTAGGATTGTAAATTTATTAAGATGACCAAATAAGATGCATTTGAAACCTCTTTGAAGGTTATACAGTACACGGTGCAATGAGCTGGATGGTAGCTCCCCAAAAACTTTATACATGTCCTCATCCCTGGAACTTTTGCATGTTTATTTGAAAACAGTTTGTTGGTTTTTTTTTGCAGAGGTGATTAAGTTAAGGATCTTGATAAGAGAAGCTCATCTGGAATTATCCAGTTGAACCCTATAGGCCATCACATGTCCTTGTAAGATAAACACACAGAGAAGAAGACACCCAACCAAAGAGGAGGTTGTGGCTATGTGACCACAGAGGCAGAGACTGGAGTGATGTGACCACAAGCCAAGGAATGCCAGCCATCTCCAGAAGCTGGAAGTCAAAGAATAAAACCTCTCCTTGAGCTCCGGAGGAAGTGTAGCCTTACCAACACCTTGATTTTGGCCCTCTGGACTCCAGAACTCTATAAGAATACAGTTCTGTTGTTTTAAGCCACTCAGTTTATGGTAATTTGGTATGACAGCTTTAGGAAACTAAAACATGTAAGCTTATAGACTAAGCTATAAAGCATAAGTATTGGTAGAGATTACAGCATATACCTTTATTAGTGCTATTAAGTTGTCCAGAAACATCCCCATATCACAGAATGATTATCAGCATTCAAGCCCTAATCCAATCAATTTTAAATTCATGATTAAGTGGTAAAATCCTTAAGGATTCTTATCACCTCCTGTTGCCACCCCCTGCCATAGAACTGGGTGCCAGATAGGTGCCCAACAAATATTTTCTAATCTGTATCACATAAGAGGAAGTAATTCATCCAGTGAGGAACTCCTTGGGAATGCAGAGAAGTCATACTGCCAAGACCAGAAGAAGTGACTCCATAGGATCCCAGTCCCTCATTTCTCTTGGAAGCTACTGAATTCTCAGGAAAGACCTAAACCAGGTCTAGGGACTTCAGGGTCATCTGAGAAGAACAGTGAGCCCTCTGTAAATGTTTCCCTGTAGCTTCTGACAAGAGGAGTTTCTGATTGGAGGCCAAAGACAAATTGGCCTGATGAACCCACATGACAGAAAAGAATGGGGGTCAAGTTACTATGGTGATGTGATCTGAAGCCCCCCTGCCTCAAGGGTGTACCTACCAGGGTCATTTCTCATTGGCCTCTACCCAAACCTGAGTCATACTGCACTGTGAATTTGTGATGACTCCGGTCCTCTTGGTGCTGCCTCATTTCTTTCTAGGAATCTCTAGGGAGTATCTAGAAGTTCCTTGAACATTTCTAAAAACAGTTGCTTTGTATGGAAACATCCCAGGGTCCTGTTCTGGCTATCTCTGACTCATGCCCTTCCTCCTGTCACAACACCTCCCTTCCAATCAGCATGACAACCATCTGCCCTTGAGGCTGAGGCCAAAACAAATATGATTATCGGGCTATCTTCAAAGTGTTGACAGCACCCTTGGTGTTGGATGAACTTGCAGCTCGGGTCACTGTGCCAAGTTTGGTTCCCAGGGACTGCAGAAACTGAACGGAGAGAGAAAGCTATATGCCTTTGAATGAGAAACATACTTCCATCAGCCCCTGTTTCCCCCACCCAATTCAGCAGTATGAGAAGTCACTAGAGAAACCTGCATTGTTCATTACCGGTTTGGCAAACTTTCATTTATCACTATAGAGTCCCATTCTACCCAGAATATGCTCGAGTTGAACTCCCAAATCTCTTGTCTCTCTCATGGGTGAAATCCATAACTTCTTCAAATGAGATTTTCTGTGCCATGTGGCACGGCCACTTCTTTCCATCTTTAACATTGCCACTCACCTTAGTACACAGTAAGGACCCTAACGTCTCACTCAAGAAAAAGGAACTGTTGTCCTCCTTTCTCAGTTGAGGTCTAGGACAGCTATATTGTACCACATAGTAGCACCATGTCCTGAAGCATTTGAGCTGATCAGAACCAGAACCATGGCTAGCCTCCCTCTCCCCACCACCACCATTCTGGGGTTTTGGGCCTTAGTAGGGAGCAAGTCATCCCTGGACAGTTTCTTTTCAACTTTTCATCTCAGTTTGACTTTCAGGTTGCTTTGTGTCTTGCATTTAGAATTTACTGTCTTTTTTTTTTTTTTTTAACTTTTTATTTTGTATTGGGGTATAGCCGATTAACAATGTTGTGATAGTTTAAGGTGAACATCGAAGGGACCCAGTCATCCATATACATGTATCCATTCTCCCCCAAACTACCCTCCCATCCAGGCTGCCATGTGACATTGAGCAGAGTTCCATATGCTATACAGTAGGTCCCTGTTGGCTATCCATTTTAAATATAGCAGTGTATACATGTCTCTCCCAAACTCCCCAACTATTCTTTCCTCGCCATCCTTCCCCCCCATAACCTAAGTTCATTCTCTAAGTCTGTGAGTCTTTTTCTGTTGTGTAAGTAAGTTCATTTGTATCATTTATTTTTAGATTCCATATATGAGGGATGTCATGTAATATTTCTCATTCTCTGCCTGACTTACTTCACTCAGATGTCAGTCTCTAGGTCCAATGTTGAGACTCATACATAGTGGCACTGTGGTCCCTGGATGGGGTATGGTGTGTGTACTGTTGGCTATCTCTGCACTGTGTCAGATGACATCAGTGTGCCCATGCAGTGTGCCCACAAAGTTCAGCAGACCATGGAGGAAGACAGGAGCAGGCAAGACGAGCTCTTCTCTAAGATAAAGGCATCACTCCAAAATGAGTCCTGGCAAGATACCTAATCTCACTTCACCTTCCAAACAGGGCTGTGGTGAAGATGGAATAATAAGATGACATGTAAAAGCACACAGAAACGTATTTATCAGTGAAAGTCAGTGTGGCCACTGTTATAAGTACTTGTCTTTATTTTAATGGTCTCTTTTTATTTTTCTGCAAAACGTGGACAAGTTGCCATATATAATGTAATATAACATAACTAATCTGGGATGTATTTGCTAATTCCCCTCTTTCAGCCAAATGGTTCGCCCAGATGGACATGGAACCAAGAGGCAGATTCAATACTGACTGCACCAAATGAATAAATGGAAATAGATTTGAAAGGTGGGAACTTTGAATGGAAAATTTTTCCCTTTCCTTGCTTTCCAACCTGAGTTCTGCTCAGAAGTGTTAGAGAGCTCTTGAAATTCCACTGTGGGAGAGCAGGATTTCAAATGGAAAATTTTATTTTAAACGCCAAGAGCTTCTCGTCTCTAGGATAATGTTTTGTTTTTTCTTGAATTCTCTGACTTCTTCCTTTCCTTTGATGAACTATTTCCAGCCAGCTTACTAATATTTATCTATTGTAATGGACACATTTTGGTTTGGAATTTTTACAGGTTCTTTTTTTTGTGTGTGGGCATGTAAAATAAGGTTAAATCTTGTACTTTGTAAAATTTATCCATACATTCCACAAGAAGAATTTACCACCACCCTCAAGGTTGGTGGTAGGGAAAGGGAGGCTGGCCACAGTTCTGATTTTGGTCAGCTCTAATGCTTCAGGACATTCTCCTCGTCTGGGGTTTTGGGCCTTGGGCATTTTCTTTTTCACTTTTCGACTAGGTTTGATTTGCTGGTCATTTTGTGTCTTAAATTCAGTATTTACAGTAAGCAGTCACAGTTGTGCTGAACACTTCACATTGGAGTTCAAGTTGTAGCTATCTTTTGTAGTTAATGGATGTGTTTATGGGATAATTCATGCAGCTGAATATTATATATGCATCTGGTTTCAAATTAGCTAGCCTCACACAATAGGGCATAGCTATGTAAATATGAGAGAAACAGGAAATCTTTAAAGTTAGCACTGGTGTCCAACTCACAAGATTGATACACTGAAAAGAATATCCATGCCAAACTAATCCTTAGATCCCTGGAAGACGATCTTCCTCTAGCGGGTTCTGATATATGACCATTTGTGACTTCCCAGGGGGAATTATCTGGATGAAATGGTGATCTTCATATAGATTACCAGACAGTTATTCTGGTGATCACATAAAGAAAAGGCTCACAGACCAAATTAACATCCTTGAATCATACAATACATTAAATCAATTTAAAATATACAGCCAGAAACAAGAGATGGGGTAAGAATTTAACATACTTATGATAAGGGCAGAAGGACCACACTTCCAGAATCTTCTGTTATACAGTGTTTTTACATCCTGCCTCTCTCTTCCGCTTTGCTGCATCAGCCCTCCCATGACAGCCATGTTATAAAGACCAGAGTTAAGGCTTCAGTGAGGGGGCCCAATGAACGGAAGGGCCCAGAGCCAACAATACACCCTTGATTTATTGGAGAGATGCAAGCTATGCAGTTAGCCTGATAAGCGACTTTGGATTTTATCTACCTTTCTTGGGGACAGGACATGTGGGGTCATGTTGGATGTCACTAATAGGTGGCTGATGCAAAACTGAATAGTGAGTGCCTGTGTGTTTCACGTATATTTAGTATATTGTAATTATGCAAAACCTTATATATCTCAAGAATATTTGGTGTCTCTTAGTCCTAACCCTCCTTCCTATCTTTATTTAGTACACATACGCTTTTCTCATTATATATATATATATATATCCCAGATTGCCACCTTATCTATATTTAACACATTTCATGAGTTCCATATATTCCTCATGAGCCCATATATCCATCCCATTGATTTTCTTGTCTCCTATAGTGTAGTGAAAGTCGCTCAGGCATGTCCAACTCTTTGCAACCCCATGTCCATGGGATTCTCCAGGTCAGAATGCAGGAGTGGGTAGCCTTTCCCTTCTCCAAGGGATCTTCCCGACCAGGAATCGAACCAGGATCTCCCACGTTGCAGGCGATTCTTTACCAACTGAGCTATGAGGGAAGCCCTATAGTGCAGGGAAAGAGTAAATTAGCCAAGATGGTGGTGGTCAGGCTTTCTTACCTCATATCCTCTCACTCTCTCCCCACATTTTGTAAATAATGATGTAACAGCTGAGATCATTTGTAGCACTGTGCATGCGCCTCATGACCTATACATGCACCACCCGAAAAACCCCTGTGGCTGTGTCTATGGGGTCAACTACAAGAGAATGTAGCATATCTGTTGCTGCTACCTTGCTGCTGCGCCAGCCAGAAGAGAATAAATATGTTTGCAGTTTCTACAGCTCCTCACATCTTACAGCTTCCCCGCTCACTCCTTGCCTGCCGTGGGTTCAGTGAAGAGGGAGACATTTAGCAAAATCAAATATTCTCAAATACCATAGCAAACACAAATTACAGCAACATTCAGAACTGGTTGAATGGTGTAGTAGGAAAAAACAGAATTAATAGAATTAATAGACATTCAACAAAACATTTATTGGTAGGAGATATATTGTTGGACAAACGCCTTCCTATTTCCCACAGAAACAATGGAATCCCAGAAATCTCTGAAAACAATTCTCTCATTTCAATTAATAGCACTATTTTTTTCCCAGTGGCTCAAATCCCAAATTGTTGTTGTTGCTCAGTTGCTAAGTTTTGTCTGACTCTTTGTGACCCCATGGACTGCAGCACACCAGGCTTCCCTGTCCTCCACGTGGCTCAAACTCATCTCCATCGAGTCAGTGATGCCATCCAACCATCTTATCCTCTGTCATCCCCTTCTCCTTCTGCCTTCAATCTTTCCCAGCATCAGTGGGCAGGCACCATTTGAACCAAAGCATTGGAACTTCAGCTTCAGCAACAGTCATTCCAATGAATATTCAGTATTGATTTTCCTTAGGATTGACTGGTTTGATCTCCTTGCTGTCCAAGGACTCTCAAGAATCTTCTCCAACACCACAGTTCAAAAGCACCAATTCTTCAGCACTCAGCCTTCAATATGGTCCATCTCTCACATCTCTACCCGACTACTGGAAAAACCATAGCTTTGATTATGTCATCCTTTGTTGGCAAAGTGATATCTCTGCTTTTAATATGCTGTCTAAATTTGTCATAGCTTTCCTTCCAAGGAGCAAGCATCCTTTAGTTTCATGGCTGCAGTCACCATCCATGTGATTTTGGAGCCCAAGAAAATAAAATCTGTCACTTCTTTCACTTTTCCCCCTCCTATTTTCCATGAAGTGATGGGACTGGATGCCATGATCTTAGTTTTTTGGATGTTGGTTTCAAGCCAGCTTTTTCACTCTCCTCTTTCATCCTCATCAAGATGCTCTTTAGTTCCTCTTTACTTTCTGCCATTACAGTGGTATCATCTGCATATCTGAGTTTATTGATATTTCTTCTAGCAATCTTGATTCCAGCTTATGATTTATGCAGCCCAGCATTTTGCATGATATACTCTGCATATAAGTTAAATAAGCAGGGTGACAACATACAGCCTTGTTGTACTCCTTTCCCAATGTTGAACCAGTCTAACTGTTCACCTCCAGTTCTAACTGTTGCTTCTTGACCTGCATACAGGTTTCTGAGGAGACAGGTAAGGTGGTCTGGTATTCCTATCTCTTTAAGAATTTTCCACAGTTTGTTATGATCCACACAGTCAAAGGCTTTAGTGCCATCAATAAAGCAGAAGTAGATGTTTTTCTGAAATTCCCTTGCTTTCTCCATGACCCAATGACTGTTGACAATTTGATCTCTGGTTCCTCTGCCTCTTCGAAACCCAGCTAGTACATCTGGAATGTTGTTTGGCCATAAAAAGAAAAGAAGCTCTGACATATGCTACAATATAGATGGATTTTGAAGACTTTCTGTTAAGTAAAAGAAGCTAGTCACAAAAGACCACACATTATATAATTCTATTTATATGAAATATTCAGAATGGGCAAATCTATTGATACAGAAAATAAATTAGTGATTGCACAGAGCTGAGGAGGTGTGGATGACGTGTGGAGAAGAGGGAAGTAATAGCTAAAGAAGACAAGGTTTCCCACCGTGTAAATGAAAATGTTCTAAACTTGACTGTGGTTTGTACATATCTATCAATATACTAAAAATGAATTCTGTACTATAATTGAGTAAATTGTATGGTAGAAGAATTATATATCAATAAGACTGTTTGTTTGTTTTGTTTTGTTTTTAAGTATGGTCAGTGGGCAGGCATCATTGAGCTATCTGGGAGTTTGGAGAAATGTAGACTCTCATTCCCACCCCAGATGCACTAAAGAATCTTGTTATGAATCCCAGCAACCTGTGTTTTAACAAGTACTCCAGGTGACTTTTATATACAAAAGTATAAGAAATAGAGAAATAAATTAAAATGACAGTTCCATAGTAGCAGGTCTATTAGACCCTACACAACATTTTTTCTCTCGATAACACCAACTTGCATCCCAGCCACACTGTCTCTCCTCTGTGTCATCAACAGGCCAAACGGCTTCTCCTCTTCGGGCCTTCGAACACTCAACTCCCTCTACCTGGAGGACCTTCCCTGAGATCTTAATATGTCCAAATTCTATTTGCCATTCAGTTTTCAGCTTACATATTGTTTCCCCAGAGAAGGCTTCCTAGACCATCCTGGCTAAATTGGCCTTCTATTCATCTGGTCACTTCCCTTGTTATATTTGCTTCACTGTACTTATAACTGTTTGCTATTTTCTACTTTATTTGTGGGCTGTCTGTTTACCTTCCTGGAGTATAAGCAGGTCCATCTCTCTCAGTTAGTCAGTTCAGCCGCTCAGTCGTGTCCGACTCTTTGTGACCCCGTGGACTGCAGCACTCCAGCTTCCCTGGCCATCACCACCTCCCGGAGCTTGCTCAAACTCATGTCCATCGAGTCGGTGATGCCATCCAACCATCTCATCCTCTGTCACCCCATTTTCCTTCTGCCTTCAATCTTTCCCAGCATCAGGGTCTTTCCCAATGAGTCAGTTCTTCGCATCAGGTGGCCACAGTATTGGAGCTTCAGCTTCAGCATCAGTCCTTCCAGAGAATATTCAGGACTGATTTCCTTTAGGATGGACTGTCTATCTAGTAGGCACTCCGTTACTGTTGAATGGATGAGGTAACACACTGAACCCAAGTGTCCTGGAATACATATCTTACCATTCACTCTCTATGACCCATGCCTAGTTTCTGAGCCCTCTGTATCTTGCCAACAGACCATGTTGGGAATTGTTCCATCAAAATTAGGAACATTTTCTGATAACACAAAAGGCCACCCTAATGACTTAGCTATAAGCTAAGGATGGCAGAGAGAGATAAGTGAAATGGATGAGAAAACTATTCTTCACCAGACTAAAAGTTCCTCAAGAATGGCTCCAGTGACTGCTACAGATTAAATGTCCCTAATATATTTGCCTGGGGCTTCCCACGTGGCTCAGTGGTAAAGAAGCTGCCTGTCAATGCAGGAGGTGCAGGGGACACTGGTTCAATCCCTGAGTCAGGAAGATGCCCTGGAGTAGGAAATAACACCTGCTCCAGTATTCTTGCCTGGAAAATTCCATAAACAGAGGAGCGTGGGGGTGCTACAGTCCATGGGGTTGCAAAGAGCTGGGCATGACTGAGGGACAGTGCACAATATAGTTGCCTAACTCTTGAACTAAATACTTGGAAAGTAAAAAGTATTTCATTCCTGCTTTATAACAAACCAGACCCTTAAGAGATGCTTCCGAGACTCCTCCGACCCCTTGGAGAGTCACCTAAATACCCTGTTCCCTGCCCCCTTCTCTCATCCTTTCTATTAAATGAGATATTTGTGTTTTAAATGAAATCCATTGTTGACCTATCACTAGCAGAAAAGAAACAGTGTGCATGCATTCCTCATGTAATAAGAAATAAATCCCTTAAGCCTATAATTTGCTCCTACTGGTATAGGATTTTGAAGCCCAAGAATGCATCTGCCATTGAAGAGGTTAATTCTGGGGCTGCAAGATCTGCAGCTATGTATGTGGCCATTGTTCCTGATGGAGGAACGGTCTGGAGGAGATCAATGCTCTGTTCTCATAATGAACCTTATGTTTCTAAACACAGGTGCGTTTGGATTATAGACATTTGTGTCATTAAATGGGGTAGGGGAGAGAAAGAGCACAAAAGCAGCTCAGAAACAGGCCCCTTGGAAATGCAAGATGGTATTATTATAGTAGCTCTTATCAACATAATCGTTGTTTCTTTGATGATGTATCATGGTACAGAGATAGTGGTGAGAAATCCAGTCTCTCACCACCATGTTTTCACCATGCCACCTTTTACTAAGGGGTGAAGGGAACTCTTGCTAGAATTCACCCTATTGAAAAGAGTTGTCAGAGGGCCCCTATTCCATCCTGCAGTCATTTCAATCTCCTTTTTATTCCAACTTTGTGTTTCATCTCTGCTGTTTGATGCATAAAAATGAAAGAGCTCCTGGGAAATGCTTGCTCCTGATGACTCTGATAAGACAGATGTCCTAGGAAACTATCAGAAATGTGCAGGGCAAAGAAAGGAGGGCTATCCACTGACTCATCATCATTCTGTTGCTCCCATCCATTAATTCAGCATATATGTGTCCTGCATCACAGTCCCAGGATTCCTGCAAATCAGACATTTATAGGGATTCAAGACAACCCAACTCTCATGACAACTAATGTTCTTGGCCGTGTTACAGACACATATGCGGTGGGAATTTTTGAAATTAGTCATATGACATGCTATCATTTGCCTTTATCTCATCTTGATGAATATTTTAAAAAATTATGACAAAAGTCTACTACAATATCAGTAAACAAAGTCAGGTTTAAAAAGGCATCTTCTAAGTCTAAGTCGCTTCAGTCGTGTCCGACTCTGTGTGACCCCATAGACAGCAGCCCACCAGGTTCTGCCATCCCTGGGATTCTCCAGGCAAGAATACTGGAGTGGGTTGCCTTTTTCTTCTCCAGTGCATGAAAGGGAAAAGTGAAAGTGAAGTCGCTCAGTCGTGTCCGACTCTTCTCGATCCCATAGACCGTAGCCTACCAGGCTCGTCCGTCCGTGGGATTTTCCAGGCAAGAGTACTGGAGTGGGGTGCCATTGCCTTCTCCAAAAAGGCATCTTAGATGGGCTCATTTGACTAAAACAATCTCCAAGGTTTTTACTATGTGTAAGACTGTGAGTGAATATAATGTCTCAGTAAGTTGTAAATGCTGTGCTGGCATTTTACTGACTGCCTCAAGCTTTGAGCTGGAGCTGCCACTAACAGTCATCTGATCTAACAAAACAGAGTTATAGAGAAGTTGGGCGATGTGCCAAGTGCACAGCCAGGTGGCTGTGAAGCCAGGGGGAGCAGCCAGTCTCCTGACTTAAAGTTATTCTTGCTCTTAAACCATGTGTATCTATCAGGGTGCAGTTAGGGAAGCAGAGCCACCATGAGTGATACAGACTAAGGTTCAGGCCTTCCACAGTAGTGTGAGCTGATGAAGGAGTCTGTAAGAGGATGTTGCTCTGTGTCCGATTTGGACCTGAAAGGGCTGCAGGTCAGGATGACTTGAAGTTGGGATGGAAAAACTGGGTGTCAAGTGCAGAAGACCAAGGGCAAACTGGAATCCACGAGGACAAACTCTGACCTGCAGCTCTATCCCCACTTCCAACCTCAACGATGTGGGTGACATGCAGGAAGAAGCTGGCAACCTTCTATGCCAAACTACACATGTACTTGGCCAAGGCCACAGAGCGGGGAGGAGGAGAGGAGCGGGAGCCGAGGCATCGGAGGCCCAGCTGCGGCCTCTGACAACGTGGGGAACAAGCAGATCTGCACCCGTAGGTGGAGCTGCAGTTGGTCCCCTGCTGTGGCCTTGTGGCCTCTTCACCACTGCCTTCCAGATCACACAGAAATGTCTTTTGCAGTCAACTCTATCTAACCCAGATTATTAACAGATAAGTAAAAAGCCTAACTAAGCAAAAAGCCATCATAGTGCATATAGCCTGGCAATGTCTATTTGCAGATGGCTTTGATTTTTCTTTATGACACCACATGCAGAATAATTCAAATATACACAGGCAAGGATACTGGAGTGGGTTGCCATTTCCTTCTCCAGGGGATCTTCCCAACCCAAGGATCAAACCCAGGTCTCCTGCACTGTAGGCAGATTCTTTACCGACTAAGCTACAAGGGAAGCCCCTCAAATATACAAGAGAATTTGAATTTAGAAAGTTTCTATGGTTTCCTTTATGGAATGAGTGATTTTCGTCTGCCTTGAGTACCCAGTCATTTTGTTTTATTCTCTTGCCATGTACTTTTTGAAATGAATTAAAATTACTGTAATAAGTAATATTTGTATATTATATATATATACGAAAATTTGGATCTATTGACTATCCTTGCAGCAATAGCAGGTCCTCTAATGTGATGTATGTCATGTAAATGAGGGTTATACAAACTTCAAGATCCATTTGGCACTATTATCTTTGCATCTGTGTGCTTATGTATTTATGTATCTGGGTAATGTATTTGTATTTGATCTATCTATCTACCAATCTCCTTGGAAAAGGAAACGGCAACCCACTCCAATATTCTTGCCTAGGAAATCCATGGACAGAGTCTGAGTCTGGTGGGCTACAGTCTATGGGGTTGCAAAGAGTCGGACACAACTTAGCAACAGAGCACACATCTATCTATCTATCTATCCATCTATCTAACCAGGTAGTGCTATAGAGACTTAAGAATAGTTTTGATGAGTACACAGACAGATATTCTAAAAACTGAGAGCTGAGACTGAAATACTGGTGTTGTAACTTCTGAGTAATTGTTTCAACTACTGACCACCTGTCACTAATCCAGAAGTCAAAAGAATTGACAGTTATGTAAACTGTTTCTTCACTTTGGCTTCTTGAGATAGTTCTTGTGATGGTTCTTAGTTTGGCTTCTAAGATACAGATAGGAAATGCAGAAACAATTAAAAAATATCTAACCACATATGATTTTTGAGAACTTGCCGTGCTCTCAGAGTTTCAGCTTCTGCTTCTCCACGTACTTCTTAGATTCTTTAGCCTTGTAGTTTGTTTTACCTCTCAGAGTCAAGCCCAGCAATGCTTCTTTCCTCTGCTTTTGCTTTCAAGGAAAAAAAACAAAGTTAAGACTATAGGGAAAAAAATCAACAAATAAATACAGCTTTGTAAATACGTTGAGATAATAAACTTTCCAGGCTTTACCATCAACCCAGGGAAAGAGGTGAGACAAGTGGTTTCCAAATATTTGATAAAATACAGAGGGTGTTTGGGGGTAGAAACAATTCTGGTTTCTGGATCTAGAAGAAATGCGTTCAGCCAATTTATCCATCTGTGTCCTCTTTAGTATTATTTAACTTATTAGCATTTATGTTTCTTCTTCTGCAAAATGCTTGTCCTCTATTTGCTTCCCCAAGAAGTTCCAGGGTTGAATTTGTCCACCTTCTATCTTCCTTCACCTTTACCTGCAATGACTCCATCCATCTCATATGACTGATACATACAAATGGGATTACGAGTGGGGTCACATTATTTTTAAATGTTAGAGAATTAAGTCTTTGTAGATAAGTGGAAATGTTAAAAGACCTTATATTTTAGTCTGATGACCACTGTTTATCTTGCTTAATTGAAAAAATTGAAGCAGCCAATTTTTTCCTATGTCACGAAAAAAATGTAAAAGATTTTGAAATGGTGAAAAAGATTACTGGGTGTTCCATATAGGTAACCCGTCTGGGTTAGCTATGTCTTTTATTGTCTTGGAGCTATTCTACAACTTGTAATCTGCAGACAATTAATGCTAATGCAAGTGGTTCTTCTTGAAAGACAAATACAGTCAAGTCTCATTAGTCACGGTAGTTATGTTCTATAAAGGGGCCATGAACACTGAATTGGTGAATACAGAGCCATGGCTTTCAGGGAAAACACAAGGTTAGGCTCCTGCGACATTCTGATCACCACATTTTCATCAACCAATCAATACATAACCTTGACTTCTGTGTGTTTCTGTTAAAGACAACTTCTTTAATATGGTTGTTATTTTGTTAGCATTGAATTCAAGGTCCACAGTATTATAGCTCATGCCTAAAAGAGCCGACTCATTGAAAAGACCCTGATGCTGGGAAAGACTGAGGGCAGGAGAAGGGGGCAACCAAGGATGAGATCGTTGGATGGCACCACCAACTCAATGGACATGGGTTTGAGCAAACTCAGGGAGATAGTGAAGGACCAGGAAGCCTGGCGTGCTGCAGTCCACAGGGTCGCAAAGAGTTGGACGCGACTTAGTGACTAAACAACAACAGATCAGCAAATAATGAGAATGGACTGTATGGTGTCCAGTGGATACAGAATTGATTTATCTCCCCACTCCCAACAAGAAGCCAGTTTTGCAACTATGATGCAGATTTATTTTGGCCATTTCTGATCACCTATGAACTATTAAAAGATAAACTGGGGCTGGGGCACATTAAAATTTACAAGAGTTTATTTGAGCAAACAGCACTTCCAACCAAGAGTGGTTTGAGGCACTTCATCAGCTGGAGCTAGGAGAAAGGCTTTTATGAAGAAGACATGGAAGCAAAGCAAGGAACATCATTTGATTGGCTATAACTTAAGTGGTTGCCTTATTTGGGCTTTCCTAAATAAAGGCTGTTTGTGATCTGCTGTTAAGTTTCAATTTCTTAACTTTGAGGCATTTCTAGGAACTGACTTTGGCTTAGGGTCTAGTTTGCTTACATAGGTGCAGAGGCAGGAGAGACACCTCAGTCTAATATCCTTGTGTTTCATTATTCTAATAATGCCACATGTTCCACACTTTAGATTTTCCTTTAAACTGGTTGTCCCATCTGACTGGTTCCCTCATTAATCAATAGTTACATGAAAGTTTTAGCCATGCATTCTTTTTAACTTTATATGAGTTGTGATTTTACCTTTGACATTTTTTATTCCTTAACATTTGAAAAATAGTTGAGACTGAATTATCATCTTCAACTAGGGTAGTTTTATGTAATTCTATGAGCCCACCTTCTCAGAGAACACTTCAGAACATTACCTTCAATGAGTCATAATTCCTTTTGGGGAGTCTTGTATCTGCTATTCTATGGATTCACGATGTAAAAAAGTGCTTTTACAATCTATTTATCTGTGAATGAGTATCTTATTTAATCATGACAGCCTGTGAGGAGTTATTGTTCTTTCTGTTTAAGGCTGAGGAAATTCACACTCAGGGAGCTTCTGTGACCTGCTCAAGATCACACACGCAGAAAACCTTAGTTTGACGGTTGCCAAGAGTTAAGAGGCAGGAGTTTAAATAATATCAGATTCATATTACATGCCCTTCATGTAAATTATACTGAACTCAATCCCAAACACCACAGGGACTAAAAAACCTCTCCCACTTTTCGGCATTTAAAAGAATAATGTCTGTACCTGACCTTTGTTATGCAGATCATGGAAGTGGGCACATTAGTTGGGGGGTGGGGGTGTTGAAGGTATCAATCTTGACTTGCTTGATTTAAAATGGGAAGAGTAGAAAGTTGCTGGAAGACAAGAAAACAATGGATTCTTACTCAGAGCTAGTGAAAGGAGTGGAGAACAGAACCCGAGAAGCCCAGGTTCGGTGCTCCTGCTTGACTGGGAGTCATGAGAAGGGAGAAGGGGGCAGATGGGCAGTTTTTCCTATAATGAGAGGGGCTTTGAGAAAACAGGAGAGAGAGGTTTTGTATTCTGCTGAGTTTGAGAGACTTCAGTAAAGCTCTAAAGTACATTTAGGGAATGCTGGACTTTATTTTTTTTCTTTAAGTACAGCATCTTGCTAAAAGACTGAAGGGGCCTGGTTTTGTCTGGGTGGGGATTATTACTTTCCTATGAGTGGAAGATCCTTATAAGAAGAGATGAGGGAACTCTGGCCCAGGACTTAAAATCTGGCTAAATGATAAAGATGTTGGCCACTGACTCTGAACTCTTATCTTCAAGACATCACTTGATCAGCTGTTATTATTATTTACTACTTCTTTGTCAAGGGTCGTAGAATAAGATCAGCAGGAAATAGGTGAGAAGAAAGAAAACTTTATTGACTGCAATAGCAGGAGGGTTGGTCTGGTAGGTAGCAGAGATTTATATGTTACAGGCACTTAGGCTGGTCTTAGACAAAAAGAAACAAAACAACAAGCACTTAATATGTGGAGCAAAACTTATTCTCTATTATTAGTTCTTAAAATGCCTAAGCCTAGGGTGGCACGGTGTTAAAGGAATGAAAGTTGCTCAGTCGTGTCCGACTCTCTGCGACCCCATGGACTGTAGCCCACCAGGCTCCTTTGTCCATGGGATTTTCCAGGCAAGAATACTGGAGTGGGTAGCTGTTCCCTTCTCCAGGGGTTCTTCCCAACCCAACCATCTGCAACGCAAGAGACATAAGAGACCTGGGTTCAATCCCTGGGTCGGGAAGATCCTTTGAAGTAGGAAAGGGCAACCCAGTCCAGTATTCTTGCCTGAAAAATCCTACGGACAGAGGAGTCTGGTGGACTGCAGTCTGTGGGGTTGCAAAGAGTAGGACACGACTAAGAGATTGAGCACAGCAAAAAGCCTAAGGCAAAGTACATCTGGGAAAGTACTTTATTAGGACTTCTGACAATGAAAATGGTTGCTTTATTCATGTAGGACACGCAAAAGATCTTAATTTTTTATCCTTTGACATTTATGTCCTTATCTCTTCCTCATTTCTACAATGGAGGATTCTCTAATTTTCGTGATGTGGTAGATATATGGTAGGTCAATCAGAAAAGTCAGTTATAATGGAGACTCACTAAAAAGTGACACATGCTTTGAATAATTTATTTTAAATCAAAATGTGTGCATTACATTTATTGGCCAACACTTGATATAGGACCAAGGGTTATTCTTTGAAATGGGGACATCAAATTGGAATTCTGCATTATCTTTCATGCTTCCCTTGTGGCTAAGCTGGTAAAGAATCCACCTGCAATGCAGGAGACCTGGGTTCGATCCTTGGGTTGGGAAGATCCCCTGGAGAAGGGAAAGGCTACCCACTCCGGTATTCTGACCTGGAGAATTCCATGGACTGTATAGTCCATGGGGTCGCAAAATGTCGGACACGACTGAGCAACTTTTACTTTTTTTCATTATCTTTCATACATGAGTCGTAGCAATTAAACATATTCTATCCTTACCAGTTTTCATTTCTTTTTAAAGGGAGCACAGTCTTAAATTAAAACCAATGACACAATCAGCACACAAAATCCTTTGAGATTTTTTACAATTTTTTCCCCTTAAACTTTATAGTTCTCCTATAATTATTCAAAGCATTTAATTTTCATAGAGAAAATTCTCTTACTAAATTCATCTTTCACTTACTTAGATTATATCTAATATAATTAGACAGTTATAATAATAAAGACAACTGACATACACAGGTTTGGGATCCAATCCTCTATGCATCTATCTCATGTGGTAAAGGAATCATTTGCAGGGTAGTTTAGTAGCATCCAACATGGCAAATTTTTAGCATGCTGTGGACAGCAGTTAATATGCCTAGAAAAGAAATTGAAAATGGATCGACCATGGTAAGTTAGGTTGGTCAGGAAGAGTCAGGTATAAGTTCAACTTCAGGGTAGAATAAACCTTACTAGCATATGGAGATCAGAAAGCTAAGAGACCTGGATTTCCAGAATTTCCCACCCTTCCCACCCCACCCAAACTACCCTGCAGTGCCTGTGAGCAGCTGGGAAGCCCTGAGGGTTGAAGGGAGCAGCAGGAGGAAACACCTTGTCGCTGACCATGTGGCTTGGGAGCATCACTCACACCTTGGCTACTGCAGCTTTCTCATCTGCGAAAAGTGAAGTTTGAATCAAAACAAAACCACATGGATCCGTTTCATCTCAAAAGTCAATGATTTCTTTGTTTATTTGTTCAAGCTGTTGTTTGTTTCAGTTTGCTTTGTAGAATACCAAAAATTAAAGCATTGTTTATATGCAGCCACAATAACAATGTTGAAATTAAGTGGATGCTTTATAATTCACTTTCTGGCCTCTGGAGTGGAAACCATTGCTCGGGGCCTCTGACGAGAGATTTTATCAATTGCTTTTGGATATTGCATAAATGGGCTTCCCAGGTGGTGCTAGTGGTAAGGAACCCACCTGCCAATGCAAGAGATCTAAGAGACACAGGTTCAATCCCTGGATGGGGAAGATCTCCTGGAGTAGGGCACGGCAACCCACTCCAGCATTCTTGCCTGGAGAATCCCATGGGCAGAGGAGCCTTGCGGGCTACAGTCCATAGGGTCTCACAGAGGCAGACACGACTGAAGTGACCTAGAACGCATGCATTGCAGCAATGGGGACACAGGCTGGCAATCTCTGGCAAAGGAGACGCCAAGGGATAGCCAGCAGCGCCTGCCCAGTTCCCAGCATCACCCCTGAACCCCTTCTGATGGAGGAAGAAATCCTGAAGTTGAAGACCCCTGACTTCTGTCTCTCACTTTTAGCTGCAGTGTGAGCACCATCAAGCCTCAGGAGGCCTCTTTCCAAGGCTGGGTGCCAGGGGCTTCCCTGGCACAGGGAAGTGAAACCTGGAAAGTCCTTTTGCCCTCTTCCCTGGGCCAAGGCAGCAAGGAGGGGGCAGGCTGGCAGTTCCTTTCTATTGTGCCTGCTTTCTGTGGGAGTCCCTGCAGCTGGGGAGACTCTCAGATCCAACCTGCTGTGCTGAGGGAAAGCTGAATAGACCCAGGCACTCTGTGTGCCTGACTGGAGAAATCCACTGTTCTACTTCTCAAAGGAGAAGTAGAACAGGACGAAGCCCGAATGGACTCTGGTTCGGTCACTGTATGTCATTTAGGATAATTCATCTGAATAACCATAATTAACATGGATGATCAGCTTATGAGCCAAGAAGATACTTCATTGTCTCATACCTATATCTTGTCTCCTTCAGGTTTTTTGGAAATATGAGTGTAGAATTAATAGCTCAAGGGAAGAGTCTGAGGTTCTTCCTCCTCATCAGCCTCCCTCCCTCCGTCCTCCCTGTCTCTCTCCTTCTCTCTTTTCCTCTAATTGGCCATTGCATGAGTTGAAGTGGATCAAAATCCACTTATTTGATTTTTTGGAAAAGCTTTTTATATTCCTTGTTTGTAATTTTAAAATCAGTTGAGCATGACATTTAAGATATCTTTCTCTCACCAAAACAAAACAGAAGAAAATGGAGCAGTTCCTTTTCTAATCCTATGTGGTTATGATTTTCTTTTTAAGCAGGTCAGTTCCTCTTAATAAAAAATTTCCCAATTCCTGTTAAAAAAGAAAAGGGAGGAGTGTTCCAAACGTAACAGTCTAAGGTAGCACAGAAAAATAGATAATAATGCAAAGCTACATATGCAACTTTAAATTTTCTAGTATCCATATTTTTAAAAGGAAAAACAGGGAAATTTAATTTAGTGATATATTTATTTAACCCGATATAATAAAAAGTATTATTATTTCAACATGTGATCAACATTGAAAATCAGTAATGAGATATTTTACCTATTTGGTAGAATTATGTCTTCAAAACGCAAGGTGTATTTTGCACCCACAGCACATCTCAGCTTGCACTGGATACGTTTCAGGTATTCAACAGCCGTTAAGTAAGTAGTAGCTACTATATGGAGCGTCGTTGGTGTACAGATTCTTTTTAATATGCTGACAACTAATTTTTCTTTCATTTCCATTTACTGTTGTGTTTTTAAGCAGAGAAACCATTTAGAACCCAAGTCTTTCGTAAAATGGGGAACTATCAGAGCAGTTCCCAGGAGGTATAAAATTTGCTCAAGCAGCAGCTATTTCTAGTTACTCCACTTCTTCCTGCTCCAGCAGAACAACTATTGGTATAGAGAGTGAGCAGAGAATGTCAAGCAAAACTACTTAATTTCGCTCATTTCAGCTTTCAGTTCAGTTCAGTCACTCAGTCGTGTCTGACTCTTTGCGACCCCATGGACTGCAGCGCTCCAGGCTTCCTTGTCCATCACCATCTTGAGCTTTAAACCTCTGAAAAATCAAATTATTCCAATGAGAAATATCACCACTCATTACCCAACAACGAAAAAATTGTATACTGTCTTTGGCAATGTTTCTAAATGTGCGTAGCCCTCCCATGATTGTATGCCATGATGTGCTTAGCTGCTCAGTTGTGTCCAACTCTTTGCAACACCATGATTGTATAGCCACCTTGCAAACTGATACAAGCCCACTGACTAGGTAGAATTTTCCAGGTGAAGAAAACAGCATACCCTGTTAGTTCCTGACATGTGAATGTTGAAGGCAACACCATCCATCATGGCTTTCCTCACCTCCATTGTGACTGGGGACAAGGCATCCCCATGCATTCCCCATGTTACTGAGGGAATTTCTACTCTTGCTCACAAAATCTGGTACCTGCACCATGTAACCATCTCATTATCTTTATTATAACATTTTTCATATGTTATCTCTGTGTTAGGATTTGTGCAAGTTAAAAAAAAAAAAAACCACTAAGATTCATTACATTGCCTCTCTCAATAATGTGTGAGCCACTCAGGATAGAAAACATTCCTGATTCTTCAGTGTGTCTAACTGAACCTGAGCAGCATTGCCTGGTGCATCGTTGATGCTCAGTACTTTTTCATTGAAGGCAGGAAGTTTTGCCTTGTTCATTGACCATTTTCCCTTGATTGTACACTTTCATCAAAGACCTGAGACCACACTGGTATTTCACACTGATTTTCATTCATTTAATAAACGTCATTGAGTGCCTACTTGAAGCTAAGCTCTGTGTCAGAGGAGGGTGGTGAGAAACACAGACAAGCTTCTTAAATTCAAGGGGAAGAGGGAAGATGTGGAAAAAATAAATGTCATGGGCAATGTGGTTTTGAAATACCTTCCAGTGAATTTTCCTTCTGTGTAGTCTGCTTTGTTTTGTTTATGTGCTTTCCTCCCCTGAAACCCATTCCTCCATTCAGCCTGAAGGCTCAGAGTTTTAGGAAGGAGATCCAGGTACTACTTGGAACAAACAAATTAAAGGGTAGGGAAGAAGAAGAGGTCCCCAGGAGACAAAGAAGAGAAACAGACCCTCTCTGCTCTCTCAGTGGGGCCAACGTGGAGGGATTGAGGAATTGAGAGAGGAGGTGGGAGGCAGAGAGGGAGGAGAAGAGACTCAGGGAGAGGTCTTGCCCTGCTTGTCACATGCAAGGTCTACGAGCTGCTTTCAAGTCTCCTCGGTGCCAGCTGGAAGGGAGTTCTGAGTCTCAGGATTTAAACTGCACTGGACTAAGTTTTACAATGTAAAAGACTAAAGAGTGACCAGCTATCTCTAAGCTATTGAGTTGCCTGCTACCTGTAGATGGTGACCAACAAAGAAAAATGAATAACAGTACTGTAACCGGAAAGCTTCAAACAGATCTGTATTTGTACAGTCCTGAGTTAGGAATGTCAAACCCATGATGGCAAGGGATGAAATTCTCAGCCAACTACTTCTCATGTGGCTGTAATTCTTTCAGAAATGACTACTTCTTTTTTGGATACATTGTTGGAAGTTCAACTTGGATTATTCCAGATGTAAGACAACAAACAGTCAATTATTATAAGAAAACTAACACGTAGTATTTGATCTATAATACTTCGTGAGTGGGTGAATTTATAAGTGGTCCATAAATGAAGAGAAAATGTCATTTTTTAAATTTCATCACTTCAATAAGTTCTCAACAACTATTGTAATTCATTACCTAAATGCAGAAATGCCAGTAATTGATGTTTTTAATACTTAACCCTTAAAGAACTTCTGTAACTTTGTTTTAGAAAAGCCTATGCTTAGATGTTCACCTTCTTAAAAGCATTTTCCAGACATCTGTGCATATTTTT
The DNA here is from genome assembly GCF_054371585.1 of Giraffa tippelskirchi. Taxonomy (NCBI): domain Eukaryota; kingdom Metazoa; phylum Chordata; class Mammalia; order Artiodactyla; family Giraffidae; genus Giraffa; species Giraffa tippelskirchi. The sequence continues at coordinate 196,619,751 of NC_137275.1, forward strand.
AAAAGCTTTATATCTTCCAAGGAATACAAGGGAGAGTATATGGATTTTGGAGTCAGACACATCTGGGCTCAAGTCACAGCTCAGTTATGGTGTAGCTATGACCATGAGCAAATAACTCAACCTCTCAGAGTCTTGGTAGTCTCAGCTATGGAAGAAAAAAAGAAAGAAGGAAGGAAGCAGCAGGGGAGAAGGGAGAGCAAAAGAAATTAAGAGGGAAAGAAGGAATAGAAAGGAGAACAGGAAGAAAGGAGAAAAGATGAAAGAGGGAGGGAGGGAGAAACAGAGAAATTGGAAGAGAGAGGTGGGAGGGAGGAAGGAAATGTCCTTCTTTCCCAGTTGGTGTTGGCGGAAGCATGGGTTAGAGACAACATAAGAATATCCAGTATGGGTCTTGGCACAAAGTGGATATTCAGAAATTGATAATTATCATTAGGGCTTCCCTGGTAGCTCAGCTGGTAAAGGATCTGCCTACAATGCAGGAGATTCCGGTTCAATTCCTGGGTCGGGAAGATCCCCTGGATAAGGGATAGGCTACCCACTCCAGTATTCTTGGACTTCCCTGGTGGCTCAATGGTAAAGAATCCACCTGAAATGCAGGAAAGCTGGGTTAGATCCCTGAGTTGGGAAGATCCCCTGGAGGAGGGCATGGCAACCCACTCCAGTATTCTTGCCTGGAGAATTCCCATGGACAGAGGAACCTGGTGGGCTACAGTTCATGGGGTTGCAGAGTGACCACTGGCTAGATTATCATCCCTGAAATACACAACTATCACCCCTTTCGGAAAACATACAATTGCTTTTTGTCTCTGGTCATCACCAAAGTTACCCCTCTGTTGCACTTCCTGTGAGGATGATCGGAGTGACACTGGCAATTGATAAGTTAGTCTTTGCCTCTAAGGGGTGGATTTCCTCCTGGCTCCTTCATCATGTGACTCATGTTTTTGAGCAATGGTTCATTGACTTTCCATTGTCCTCTGCAAGAACCTCACCTTCTAAGAGATGGCCTTGGGAGAGGCAGAGAGTGAGTGAGCATGCAAGTCAAAACCTCACAGGATATTGTGAAGATTAAAAATGATCATTGAATAACATGGCTCCAAGGTCTTCATAAACAGTGTCAATGAATAGTATTGAATAATTAGTCAGGGTGTTGGCCATCTAGAGGGCTGCTGCAGCTAGTAACATCAAAAATGGCCACGGGGAGTGATGGGGACTTTTTCAGATCCTGAAACAAAGGATGAAAATCCAGAGCAGGGCAAGAATGTGAGAGATACCCAGAAGAGCAGGGCTGACCAGGACAAGGAAGAGGAAAATGAACCCATGGCAGGTGCAAAGGTGGTTCTTAGACTCCTGGCCTTCTTACCAATTCTTTCAAGAAAAGAATCACCCATCTTGATCTCCCTTCTCCACAGAATCATTTTCTTGTTTGCATGGTTATGCTGAAGCTAAATTCTAGCAAAATGGTGATAGTTATCATTCCAAAATCTAGATCAGACTGTACTTAGCAAAGCCCATAACTCAGATTTTTGTGAAAACAATGCAGAACTGCGCTAGACACCGGTGAACAAGCAAACTCGGGTGGAATGGTTACTACCTGAAGGTTTGTGTCGATGTTTCAGTGCCCAGAATATATGTATTTTACCCTGGGTCCCTCCAGAAGATGATGCTGAGATAAAAATTCAAGTGCAAGCAGTTTGTTTGGGAGGTGAAAACATGATACACTAGAAAGGGAGCAGAGAATTGACACAGGGAGGGGAAGCACAGAGAGTGTTATTAACTGTTTACACTGGGGGCCCCTGGAACTTAATCCTGCTGGGGAAACTTCAGGAGCCAGTGTGGAACCACCACTCGAGGGACTGGGAAGCTGGAGTATTTATACACCAACTCTAGGTAGTCATCAGTTGACACCTGTTCCCAAGGAACTTTAATTCCCTAGGACTATTGATCATATTGGCCATCATATTTCTAATTTTTATTTTAAATGAAATGAAAATTGGGTACAAGCATAGGGAAAGAAAGGAGAAAATGAGTGACAGGTAGGCATAAAACAAAGATGCCAGAACTCCCTAAGGCCACCTTCCTTGCTGATAAGGGATGTGCACACGTCTTGCTCTCCATGTCATGCCCCACTCTGTATTATCAGGGCCTGCGACACATACTGCAAAAGTTCCCTGAGCTCCTCAGACATGGATTTTTTTTTTTTCCATCCAAGGAAACTAGCTTCCATAATGGAAGAAATCTTCTGAAAGATCTGGACACAGTATACACATTTCTTTTAATTTTTACAAATCAAAATCTAAATTACAGTGCCCAGGTAAGTAAAGACTACATACCAACAAAGTACTTATAAACATACTGCTTCTTTCTTATTACACGAGATTGAACAGAGGTCTTCCCTGTAGCAGTCAAGCACCTAAAATTCAAGTTCTGTTCCAGAAACGCCTTCCATTCCCCCGGCAGCCACGTGATGTGCTCTGACCTCCAGGTGACCCCCATGTAGCTCAGTCTCCCCAGATGCATGTTGTCCAGTCCTCTCAGATTGTCCTCTCCCCCATTCCCACCCTTGAGAGCTCTTGGACATTTTGGAAGCCCTGCCTTTGGCTACTGTCCAGGGAACAATCACTTCTTAAAGCATGCTTGTGACCCCAGAGAGTTCATGGGAGCCTCCCAAAATAGGTTCCTTTATTCCCGGGTCCAGCTTTTGTCTGTGAGACCTGAAATACATAAAACTTTAAACTCAGTTTCCCCTTTGGGAAGGGAAAATGAGTGATTTACTGAAATTACAGGCATTGTCTTGCTGCCTGCAGGAACAAGAAAAAAAAAAAAACTCTCTCTGGCCACAATGAGCTATGTGACCTGGGGCTTTGGCGTCCCATAAAGTTTGAAATAAGAAAAAATTCTGAGCTCACAGAAGGGATCCTTTTTTCTCTGATTTGAACTACCTGTCTCTTGTGTGGAGAAATTCAATACAACCATAAAGGCATGAGGACTCAAACGGGCCATTGTAACTGATGGAGAGTTTGGACTGAGACCAAGGCAGAAGGATCATCTTTGTCCAGGTGAGGTGCTGAGCTCGGGTGCAGGTCTTACTAGACTAGCAAGACATCTCCTCAGAATAATGAGAGAGACAGTGATCTCCTTTAATTTCTCATATTTGGTTTTAAGCTAGAAGAGAAATTTTTGTTGGGGAGAAAGATGACAGATAAACCATCAGTGTTTGGGAATTTCAGCACTTTGAAAAATGATAATGTCCAGAGGAAAGTTTTTTTCTTTACTGTGTTTCAGTTTTTATTTTTTTCCCTCATCTATAAGAGAGGTCCTATAAGAGAGATTGTCCTTGTACGAGGTCAAACTTTTTATGCATTTAGTTTTCATGTCAGATTGTTGAGAAATATAAAGTTCTGGATTTTGTGGAGGTCCCATATTTTAAGGAAACACAGATAGAATCCCATACACTTTTGAAACTAACATTTCTAGGGGAAAAAAAATGAGTTGTCATGACTTAGGCCATAAAACATCAGGTTGGGAAAAAGAGATTTCCCTTGTGAACATAAAGTTAATTACTGACCAAAGATCTCCACATAAGTGGTTTAAAAGTTTCCCACTGTTGCTTAAATAGTAAGTCGTACAAAGATGCACAGAAGCCTGGATATTTGTTTTTCATACTAAAATATTTTCTCCTTGCCACTTTTGACCTTAAATGGAGTTTCTACCCTTTATTTTTCTGTTTCTCTTGTGATCACTGAAGCAATGTGCTAGATGGCTCACATGGAGCTGTCATTTTGTTTTAAACATCTGGGTGCTGAAATGCTTATTGTATTGAGTATTCACACACTCCATACCCTTTTTTTCCAGTGCCCTTGTGTCTTAAATAGGTATCTCTTAAATCTTTTTTTATCCAAAGAGCTAGAAAATGATGAGAAATGCATGGAGAGAGGTGATCACTTACCTAATAGTCCACTTTGGCTATTCTACCGCAAGACTATTTAGTAAATCCCTTATTTACCACCCAGTCTTTTATATCATGGAGTCAACTCTCACTAATTCCAGAGAGTTCTGTGAAGAAATGGGATATTGCAAAAGGGGAGGCTGAAACACACATGCATGAAAACAAGACGTGACTGAGTTTTAAGATTGGCAGTCTTCACAAAATTGTTTAGCCCAGTCCAAAACCTGCATCTGTCCACAACATGCCTGGTTTTGCCTGAAAGCTAACACTTAAGCACAAAGAACTCTCTACCCTTCTGAAGCACTGTGTGGCAGTTTAGACTGCAATACAGTGAAGGAATCATTTTTCTTGGATTCTATAAATTTAACATCGATCTGATCTCAGATTCTTAAATAAGTTTAACTCCATTCAACCTCGCAAGTTTACCTATTGGTGAGATTATTGTCAGTCTGTCCTTGGGGCCCTAAGTGAAACATGAACAGAGTGACTCATGTTGTTCATTGATCTAGCCCATCACCTATGTTACTCACTCAATAAACACCAGTGGAAAGGACCCTGAGATGTTGAAATATTTGAAATCAGCCTCTGCTGATTTCAGAGGGTTTCAGCTCTAGGGAATGACTGCTTGTGATCTCGGTGTCTTTTCTCTCCTCTTGGTGTAATCATCAAAGGGTTCTCTAATAGCTCTTCTGGGACCTTGTTTAGTGTCTCCTCCCCATCTGGTTGATTATTTTCTGCTGATTGCTTCTTCTCTTTCCTCCTTCTATTTTCACCTTCCTCTTCTCTTACCTGTTTTTCTTTAAATTCACTTCTCCTCTTCTCTTTATTCTTCTTCTATGAGAAAGAACTAGATAGATAGATAGCCGAATGACAGATCATTCAGGAATGACCCCAATGGCCCTACCTCTTAGTCATGAGGCTTTGGTGCTGGTGGTTGTGATACACTGTAGATGTCAACTGCACACCAAATGGTTCCATTGCTGCCATACCTTGGTCTGCAGGTCCACTGACCTTTTAGGTTCTTAGGCCCACCCCCGGAAATTTTGGCTCAGAAAATCCCTGGTGGTGTTCAGGAGCTTCATTTCAAAAAAATTTTTTTCCTGGAAGATTCGGATTCACAACTAGCTTTGCACTGACCATACTAATGTGAGCACTAAAAAGCATTTTATCAAATATAATCCTAGCCCTTCATCTGCATGATGGGAGGAGTGCCCACTGCCAGGCTTCACATAGACTCTGTTTATGGAAAGAAAGGTCGATTCCTAATGATACAGGATGCCTTTGATCAGAGGCTGAATCTAGCCTGGAACTTAACATTAGCTAGGATCTGGAGTCACACATTTTCTTGCCTATAGGGGCTAGGCAGCTCCCTTAGGTGAGAGGAGCTAGGTAGGTGGAGATGAAGCTGAAATAAAGACCCTTGGCCCCATTCCAAGGGAGCAGTCATCAGTCATTGATTGATGCCAGGTAGGAATGTGGGACCCATGTTGTTAAACCTTCTAAATTTTAAATAAGAAGAAATCCAAATGTTTATATGAAATTACTCAGCTTTCTGATGTTGGCAATTAATGCATCTTAAAAAAAAAAATAAACCCGACTTGTTTTTGGATTCAGCCTGCAGCCTGATGATTTGCTACCTTTGGTTTAGGCTGCCTGTGTTGAATAAGTTTCTGAAAATTATACTTTGTTACTGTAATTGTAAACATTTATCAAGCATTATAACAGTTAGGATGAAGTTCAGCTACTAGTAATATAAACCTAAAATGACAGTGGCTTAAAAATGATAGAGGTGTGTTTTTCTTTCACATAAAAGGTCCAGGGATAGATGGCCCAGCAATAAAATGGTGGTTACATGGTTATTCTATCTTTCTGTACTTTTTATGTTTCTGTTCACTACCCTTAATACATGACTTATATCTTCAAGGTTGACTCCTGGTCACAAGATGGCTGCTGGTACTTCAACCATTATATTCAAATTCTGAATAAAAAGACAAAGGAAGGGGGAGAAGGGTGTTTGCCTCCCAGGTGAGTGGGATCCTTTTAAAAAATTTTCCTGGAAATCCCATCCAAAAAAAATCCACTTGCACATTTACTACTTTTATGTAGAAGGAAGGAATGGGACACATAGTTTTATTAATAAAGCATAATGACATATTCAACATAATCAACATATTCAACTCGTTGGAAGGACTGATGCTGAAGCTGAAGCTCCAGTATTTTGGTCATCTGATGTGAACACTGAAAAAGTTTGATGCTGGGAAAGACGGTTGACGAAGAGAATTAATACTGAGTAGGCAATCACCACTCTCTGCCACAGGTGTCTGTTAGGAGCCAGAAGACTGAAACTTAAGGTGAATATTTAAGAATACATAACCTCAAGACACAAGTCCAGTGTTTGAGAAATCATGCCATGTTACAGTTAGTTTATAGTGTCTATGCATGTGAGTAGCATACTGATGACATAAAGAGAATGCTATAGGAACATAAAGGAGGGGATAGTGAACTTGCTTGAAGGTGATATCCACTAAGTCTAATTCATAATGACATTGTAGCTGGGGATAAACCATCCCAGGCACTTGCTGTGGATCTTATTTCTCGATACTCCCTAGAAAGATGTACTGGAGGGCTTTGAAAAAGCAGTAATATTTGGCCTAGTAAAGAAATGAAAGACTTTTCAAAGTATAGGGATGACTAAAAAAAATGTGAACATCTCATGTTCGTGGACATAAGTACCTAGGTAAGGAAGAATGGAAGCCATGTCTATGTCAGCTATCAAATACATGTTAAAAATTATATAATATGAGCATTTTAAAGGACAATCTTTATGCCCAAAGAAGTGCAAATATTTTTGGATGTACAGATGATGGTTTTAAGCTTTTTCACTTAAGCAATTATGTCTGAGTCATTTCTGTGTCACTAGTACTTGGCAAAGAATAAAATCTCAACAAATGTTTGATGGATGTTTACCACTTGGGGGTAAAGATGGTCTTTTCTGCTTGCAATGAATGGGGCTGTATGAATTTGAGAAAATAAGAGTCATTATTTTGGGTCCAGGAGAGGCATTTTAGAAGAAGCCAAAATGCAGAGTAGGGCAGACCAAAGCTGAAGATTAAACCATTCCTGGTTATATTACTGAGTGATTAAATTGGGATTATCCTAAAGTCAAGATATATGTGTAGCCAATAAATTCCCTTGATGACTTTATTTCTTTCACTTTTATTATTGCGTATTTCAAACCTTCAGAAAAGAATTTGTTGTTCAGTTGCCCAGTCGTGTCTGATTCTTTGCAACCCCATGGACTGCAGCACATCAGGCCTCCCTGTCCCTCACCATCTCCCAAAGTTTGCCCAAGTTCATGCCCAATGCATTGGTGATACCATCCAACCATCTTGTCCTCTGATGCCCTCTTCTCCTTCTGCCTTCAGTCTTTCCCAGCATCAAACTTTTTCAGTGTTCTCATCAGATGATCAAAATACTGGAGCTTCAGCTTCAGCATCAGTCCTTCCAACAAGTATTCAGGATTGATTTCCCTTAAAATTGACTGGTTTGATCAAGGGACTTTCAGGAGTCTTCTCTAGCACCACAGTTCAAAGGCATCAGTTCTTTGGTGCTCTGCTTTCTTCACGGTCCAGCTCTCGCAACCATATGTGACTATTGGAAGACCACAGCCTGGACTTTTGTCAGCAGAGTAATGTCTCTGCTTTTCAACACACTCTCTAGGTTTGTCATAGCTTTCCTGCCAAGAAGCGATCACCTTCTGATTTCATCCACTGTGATTTTAGAGCCCAAGAAGAAGAAATCTGTCACTGCTTCTGCATTTCCCCCTTCTGTTTGCCATGAAGTTATGGGGCCAGATGCCATGATCTTATCTTTTTTAATATTTAGTTTTAAGCCAGCTCTTTCATTCCCCTCCTTCACCCTCATCAAGAAGCTCCTCAGTTCCTTTTCACTTTCTTCCATTAGAGTGATATCATCCACATATCTGAGGTTGCTGATATTTCTCCCACCTATCTTGATTCCGGCTTGTAACTCATCCAGCCCAGAATTTCTCATCCTCAGAAAAGAATAGGAAGTTACATAACAAATATCAGCAGATCAGAAGATCTACAACCCAGCATCTTAAAACTGACATACTTCCTTCAGCATTTTAAAAAGAAAAACAAATGTAAAGATGTTGTTGAAGACCTGTAGCACCATGAGATACAATGTCCTTAACTGCCATTCAGATGTGGTGTTTATTGTTCCCATGTTGCTGGTTACGGTAAGGCCAAACTGCTGGAATAAAAATACACAAAGCTTCAGCAGTTTCAAGAATATATACTGTTATTTATTTGTTATCACTTAACCCTGAGGTGAGCATTCCAGACAGGAGGGGAAGTTCTGTTTCACAAGATCTATCAGAGAACATAATTCATTTCTTCCTATAGCTCCATCATTGCTAGGACAATCATCATCCATAAGGCTGAAGCTAGGTCAGTGTCACTTCCTGGTGCCAGCCATTGAGAAGGGACAGAGAGTTTGGAAGGGGCACACCCAAGTCTTAAGATGCAAACCAACATAAAATACATATCCCTTCCTTTTGTGGTCCATTGCAGAGAATCTAGTCACATGAAGACACAGCATAATGTGGAATGTGGAGAAATGTAAGTTAGCTGGACTACCAAATGCTTGGCTGGGACTCTATGACAATGGAGGAAGATGAGCCTATTTACCATGTACATGCATATGTGCATGCTCAGTCTCTTCAGTTGTGTATGACTCTTTGCGATCCTGTGGAATGTAGCCCACCAGGTTCCTCTGTCCATGGGATTCTACAGGCAAGAATACTGGAGTTGGTTGCCATTCCCTTCTCCAGGGGATCTTCCCGATTCAGGGATTGAACCCAAGTCTCCTGCATCTCCTTCACTGCAAGCGGAGGATTCTTTGCCCACTGAGCCACCTGGGAAGCCTCACCATCTGCATATGCATACCTAAACACTCTAAGGGAAAATGGCAAACTGACATAAGCCACCCAAACATGGACATGCCAAAGAAGTAACAGTGAACGCAGCAAGTCTCTTCTCAGTCTGAGTTGGGAAACTTCTAAAATTCTATTAATATAGAAGATGTTTCCTGTCAGTGTTTGATGGGCACCCCTTATCAGATTAAGGGGGCTTCTTTTCAGTCCTTCTTTGCTAAATGATTTTAATTTTTTAATCAGGAATGAGGAAGAATTTCTACTTCATGCTTTTGGGGAATCTATTGAGATGATCATATAATTTTTCTCCTTTACTCTATTAATGATAAGTATTGCACTAAGAGATTTTCTAGTATTGATCCAGACATAATTATTGGGATAAACCTTACTTTGTCATTGTATATTTTTAATAATTACTGAATTCAATTTGTTGCATTTTATTTGGGATTTTTGCATTCATGATTATAAGTGAGATTGGTCCATAATTGTTTTTTCTTGTACTAATCTATCTAGTTTTCATATCAAAGTACTACTAGCCTGATTAAATTATGTGGGTAGATGACTTTTTTAGATCTAGGCTCTGAAAAGATCTGTACAAGATGGGACATGCTTGCTTCTTGAAATTTCCAAAATCTTGCCAGTAAAACTGTCTGAGCTCATTGCTTTTGGCAGGAAGTATTTCGATTCCTGATTCAACTTGTTGAATTGAATCAAGTTGTTTTTAACATTCTTTTTAAAAAATATATATTCACATGGGCTTCCCTGGTAGCTCAGTTGGTAAAGAATCTGCATGTAATGCAGGAGACCCCAGTTTGATTCCTAGCTTTGGAAGATCCCCTGGAGAAGGGATAGGCTACTCACTCCAGTATTCTTGGGCTTCCCTTGTGGCTCAGTTGGTAAAGAATCTGCATTAGGCTATAAATTTGCCTCTAGGTATGATTTTTGCTGCATTCCACTAGTCTTGATACACATGACTTGTCATTCACGATTCTCACCATAATTTTTCTCTTTCATCCATGTAGTAGACTGAACAATAGCCCCTCAAAGACATCCAGGTGGGCCCTAAATGCCATCACATATATCTTTCCAAGATGGAAGCAGAGATTTCACAGTGGTGGAAAGAGAGGAGGTAATGTGACTACAAAGGCAATGATTGGAGTGATGTAACCAAAAACTTTGGAATGTCCAGAGCCAACAGAAACTGGAAGATTCAAGAAACGAATTCTCTCATACAGCTTGTAAAGCAAACATGGTCCAAACAAAATTGATTTCAGTCAAATGATGCAAATTTCAAACTTCTGGTCTCCAGAACTGTGATAAAATATATTTCTATTGGGTTATGCCACCAGGTTTGTGATAATTTGTTACAGTGTGTTTGTTAATTACTGTGTAAGAATCTAATACACCAAGGGATTATTTGGCAGCATATTTTTAAGTTTCTCAATGCATGTATTTGTTTTTATTCTCTTTTCTGTTAATTTCTACTTTAATTACTTTTAATTAGAAAACCATTATTCATATGATATTTTCTATTTGAAATTTGCAGACAATTTCCTTGTGATGTATACATAGTAACTTTTTATAAACACCTTATGTGTAATTGAAAATAGCATACATTCTTTTTATTTTCCTATCCATATTTTCTATATTCCTATCCATTTGAAATTGCTCAACCAATCATAATTTTTTTTAATATACATTAAAATGTCCCAGTGAGTTTTAGGGCATTAGTCAAATTTCCCTTATAATTATATCAGTTTTTGCTTTTTGTATTTTGAGGCTATTTGTTAGATGCATATGACTTCTGTATTTTCTCTCCCTAGCCTTCTGAGACCCTAGTTCCATGTCTTGTTCTGTATCGTGAGTTCAGTCACCAGATGAGGGTGGATTCACTCAGATCCTGGTCAAGAGGCTAAACGTTTATTTACCATTTCTTTCTTCTGTAGTCTTATAGATTTATAGCTTTGAGTTCCACCCAGGTCCTAGTGTCAAGCATCAGTTTAACTTATACTTCCTTTCTCTTTCTCTCTTTTTCTTTCTTTCTTTTTTTTTTTTAATGTAGTAATGCTACCCAGGCCAAACTCCTGGCCAATACTGCCTTCTTCTGGGCCTGAAGCACTTTGTATCATTTTTCCTTTTGTGGTCTCTAGGTAGATTTATTTGGTTTTTGAGCCTCAACTATGACTTTTTCTTATCCATTATTTGCTATATGTTTAGAGGAATGTCCAGAGCCTTCTTGCCTGGAAGTACTCCTGTATGGTATAAACTAGGTTGAATAGGGTATTCTGTTATTTTCTACTAAATGACACAACATTATTCTCTCCTTACAGATTAGAAAACTGAGGCAAAGAAGTTAAATGAAATCTCAAGGCTCAGAAGCAAAGGATCCAGAAATTCAGTTTAAGTCAAAACTGCATGAAAAATCTAGGTTCTTTTGTTTTTGCCATACTGCTTCCAAAAGAACATTTCTGGAATCTGAAAAATAAGAGGCTTTTTTTTTCACACTTGGGCCAACATAATTTTGTCCCATCCTCTACCAGCCCATCCTGCCTCTTCCCCTCTCTATGCCCATGGTTTCAGCTTGTTTCACTGATGGCAACACCAAAACCAGATTGAACTAATATTGCCATCTTGGGGTTTCCCAATAATTCTTACTTTGCTGGCTTTGTTTGGATTGCATGCTTCTTGTGTGCTGCCATGGTGTGGGCACAGGCTCACTGTGATCCACAGCTCCTTCATGCCAACAAATTGTCCATAAAACAAACTCCAGTAAGTGGAGTGGGTCTCTTGAAAACCAGCTCCTCTGAAATGTCTTAACCTCTTCTTGCAAAGGTGACTATACACCCTCCATCATCAGAGAAAATGAATACTCTTGCCTCTTGTTCTCCATCATTACTTCCCTCTTGGCCTCAACATTCAGCAGATTACAGTCATTTCAAAGGAACACACTTCCATTTTCTAATGCTTTTGTTTAATGAAACTGTCCCCAAATTTGCACATGGCAGTGCTCTTTCTTTTGCTTCTCTTCTCTTTTTCCCCTCCCACTGAGCTAGATAAGAAACTGCTGTGTATTCTTTTCCCTTCTCTGTTGGTATTTACCACATCAGCCAAATAAGCTAGAATGGAAACACCCCATACCCTAAGAAATCTTCCAGTTTTCACAGCATGCAGTCAGCAGTTATGAATACAAATAAAGTTAAAATTAAATCAGCTCCAGGAATGTGCTTTCCAGGATGCATAAACAGTTTCTTTCAAGAAGGGAATCTCTCTTGACTTAGCATTTTAAAAGGCATGTAATGTATTTTGTCAAGCCTGATGATTGACAGAGACCCCCAAATACAGAATTGAGGGAATACATGATGATATCAGGAAGCATAAAGTAGCATTAAGCAAATACACTAATAAAATAACATATCAGAGCAATTTAACACTGAAATTGGTTTCTCAAAGAGCCTTCTGTGAAGCAGTTGTTTTGTGGGATGTTCTCCCACTAACAGGTCCAGGAGGGAATCAGACACGTCTCAAGTGCACCTTCGGATTCTCTTGGCTTTAGCTGATCCCAAGCCAGTGACTGTGATGTGTTCCCTTCTGTACAGGCTCTGACCCACTTCCTGCAGGTGCTGCTGCTGCACTTACCCAAAGACAGGGAATGCAGCGAGGCCCTCTTAGGCATTTAGATATGCAGAGCCTGGGAAAGGGACACCTTGACTAACGGTGGTAGAAGCCAGTGGATAACTGCTGCCCACTCCCTTTCCCTAGTAGAAGGACCCAGATACATTTCCTCCAGCTCTTTGAGCTGTCTCCTGGGGTCAGGCCACCAACAGTTTCAGAGGTGGCCAGATCCAGGACATCCCTGGCACTGCCCTCTGTCTGTGATAAGCCCTCTCCCTCACTCTGCCTCTTTGGAAAACAGTCCCCTGTGGAAAGCTTGCACTTGAGCCTTGGGTTAAGCTTTGCTTTCTGGGAAAATCAGACAAAACATACTCACCTCGGAAATGCCACGCATCACATCCCAGTGGAAAGTCATGATGTCCATCAGCTTCTTAAAGGTCTTGAGAAGTTCCACATGTAAACAAAGAAACAAAACAAAAGCTGCTAACTGTTTAACTTTGCTCTGCCAAATTACCAAATCATCAAAATCAGCTCCTCATGAAACTAATTTTAGAAAAAAAGTCTTTAAAACCAGGTACAAGAAACTCACCCTGGGAAAGATAAATATAGACTTGATCATATTTACACTGAGGACTTAAGGCTATTTCTGAGAGTGTATTTACATGAATACTCTAGTGAGTTAAATGGTGGCCCTCAAAAATATTCCCATGTCCTAACCCCGGAATCTGAGAAAGTAACTTTAATTGGAAAAAGGATATTTGCTGATGTAATTCAGCTAAAGATCTTAAGATGAGAAAATCACCTTGGATTAGGTGAGTTGGCCTGAAATCCAATGACAAATGTCCCTGTAAAGGAAAGGACAGGAGAAAGTACAGTCACAGAAGAGAAGGCCATGTTACCATGAAGGCAGAGACTGGATTTATGCAGCCACAAGCCAAGGAACTTCTGGAGCCACTGAAAGTTTTAGAAGCAAGAAAAGATTCCCCTTCAGAGTCTTTGGAGGGAGTGCTTCTCTGCTGATACCTTGATTTTCGACTTCTGGCCTTTCCAACTGTGAGAGAGTAAATTTCTGCTGTCTGAAGCCACCCAGTTAGCCATACTTTGTTAGGACAACCATAGGAAAGTAATACAGATACCATTTGGCTTAATGGAAGAGACACATGGAAGGGAATTTCCTTGTCACAGGGACACCTGCATTTGCAGTTGGCCAAGGGCTCTCCTTGGTGGCTCACTTTTATATAGGGGACTCTGAAGATCATCTTCTTCCTGAGGGCAGAAGAGAGGGGAGGGTCAGCTAAGAAGGCCCTGCCCCTGGAGACTGGGCCCTGTCTGCCTACCACCCGTATGGTGCACACCCCTAGTCCCAGCTCTTGGTTTTCCTCATTTGTGAAAGGCATTGTGTGGTTGCTAGATTCCCTTCCAGATCCACAGTTCTGGGGTTGCCCACAGGAATCCTTCAATGACAAGGTCTCCCAATGCCTTTTAAAAGGTTGTCAACATATGAAGCAAAAAAGAATCTGCCTGCAATGCAGGAGACCTGGGTTTGATCCCTGGGTCAAGATCATCCCCTGGAGAAGGACATGGCAAACCACCCCAGTAATCCTGCCTGAATAATCCCATGGACAGAGAAGTCTGGTGAGTTGCAGTCCATGGGGTCACAAAGAGTCGGACACAACTAAGCAACTAACACACACACACAAAGAGGGAAAATAAGGGAGGGACCAAGCATGTGCTCAAATTATCAGCAACATGGTTCATACACAAACATTTATTCAAACTTAGGCTCTTCTAAGTACAAATGCCTAGGAGAGGTCTTTTTCACTTTAATTGACTTAAGCCTGGGAGAATTTTACAGACTCTAGGTGCATTTTAAAATCGAGGTAACAGTGATTGAATCATCCTTGGTCCATTTAGAACTCACCCATTAATTGCCTTCCAAAGTTTCAATTCCTTGGCTTGTTTCAGAAAGAACATAAGCAGAAGCCTCTATTGCAAACCGCTTTGTAAATGTAGATTTTTCTGAAGCTTCTGCAAAGCTGGGACTCCTATCATCATCTTGATCTTTTCTGACTGGGTCTTTGAATGTGGGGGCGTGTGCTGTGCTGTGCTTAGTCACTCCATGATGTCCGACTCTTTGCGACCCCACAGTCTGTAGTGCACCAGGCACCCTGTCCATGGGGATTCTCCAGGCAAGAATGTTGGAATGGGTTGCCATGCCCTTCTCCAGGGGATCTTCCCAACCTAGGGATGGAACCCAGGTCTCCTGTATTTCAGGCAGATTCTTTACCATCTTAGCCACCAGTGAAGTCCCTGGGGACATGTGGGGCAGCTCAGACTCTGCCCTACAGAGGTTCACTCACCCTTAGCCTTCTTTCTTGCTTCTTATTAGTGTTGCTTTTCAAACCTGTGGCTGATGACTGCTTCAAGAAAGTCAAGGTAAATTTTTCTCCATAAGTTGAATTGTATTTTAAAAATTCACTGGATTCATTCACTGTATAAAAGTTTCATGACAAAAGATCCATATATATATATATATATATATATATATATATATATGAATCACTTTGTGCTGTACACCTGAAACTAACATGATATTGTAAATCAGTTATATTTCAATTTTTTAAAAAGTTTTCAAAGTAAATAAGTAAGTAAAAGCTGCATGACAAAGCAGCAGGTAGTTATCTGCTTTGAAAATGTTGTCTCTCTCCAGGCCCCTTCCTCTGTCCTAGAGTGAGTTGTACATAGCAGGGTACACCTGCATGCCCCCCCAGCCTTTTCTATTTTGAGGCTCTCCGATGTCTGCATTCCTGCCTCGGTCAACCTGTCAGGGGCATTCTATGGAGTTCTGTGGGACCACCTCCAGGAAGCAGCAAAGAGATTCTTGAGAACATGCCAAATGGAAAACACAGTGACAGCTCTGGATTTCTTCCAGGCCCCAGACAAGATGCACTGCAGATACAGTCGTTTCTTCGTAGGGACTTGAGAAAATACAAAAAGAAGTTACTAATGTCTCTCAACTCTTTCCACAGGGTCAGAAGTAAACAGACCCAGAAAAAAGCATGTATTTCATATGGACATTTTCACAGGACATTTGCAGGAAGTTAGACTCATGGCTTCGGTGGAGTGAAGAAAGGCCTGGACAAGAAACCAGGAGGCCTGGTCTGCAGTCCTGATGGTGTCACACTGCAAGTGATCCCTGGTTGCCAGGAGCCTTAATTCCCCCACTACAGAAGGGAGGGGGTACCCACTTTTCTCAGTTCCTGAGAGGACAAAATGAGGTTGACTGAAATATACATCATTTGTAAAGACACTCTCAGTCATGTATATGTAAAATATCATTCAGAAAGGTCTCACAAGGCATTTTCCTGAAAGGGACATCCAACTATTCTCAGAAGGTTACATAATTCTCTACCAAGTAGGAAAGTGTTGACATTCAAAAAATTTTTTTTTTTCCCTTTTTTGAAGAAACAAGTTAATTGTGAGAGTCGTCCCCTTGAGATGTCCATTTGCTGTGGCCCAACCAGAGACTGCAATGACTGCAGATCATCACTGGAATAATCCACAGTTAAGGGACCAGTGGTGCTCTCATGGGGTTATGTCCCCAAATTAGGGTGTGCAACTTGGGTGACAGAACTAAAAATGTATAACTTCAGAATATTTCCAGTCATTGGAATGTTATGAGCCTACAAATTCTAGCACTTTCTCCCTCACCCCATATATCTTGGAAGAATACAACCTCGAGAGAAATGAGGAAGCTGGACAAATTTTCCCATAGAAATGCACATAATTATGGGGTCTCTTCCCATTCAAGAACTTGGCTTCAAACAGACCATTGCTATATGACAGAAATAAAACACCACAACTTCGAATCACTATACTTATTTAAACTAGGGACATTATGTTCCGAGTGGTAGACTGTTAGAACTAGAAGGGATCTCTTTTATGGAGATAAAAAAACATTATTTTAAATGATATTGCCTATGTAGGAAGCCCCTAAGTAACTACATAGATATTAGCAGGTTTGTGAAAGTGAAAGTGAAGTCGCTCAATCCCGTGGGACTCTTTGCGAACCCATGGACTGTAGCCTACCAGGCTCCTCCGTCCATGAGATTTTTCAAGCAAGAGAGTACTGGAGTGGGTTGCCATTTCCTTCTCCATGGGATCTTCCCGACCCAGGGATTGAACCTGGGTCTCCTGCATTGCAGGTAGATGTTTTACCATCTGAGCCACCAGGGAAGAAGGTTTAGTGGATGATAAATCTATTCAGACAATCAATTTATGTTTAGTTTTTAATACAAACTACCAATTGTTAGAAATTCTTGCTGAACTCCATTGCTGCCAGGCTGATCGGCTGAAGAGACTGAGCTTTCCCATGTCTCAGAATGAGTTTGGTGGTCATAGCACTGCAGGTTTGAGAGGTTGCTTTGCACATCCTTTGCAAAGGACAGACTCTGATAAACTCCTTTTAAATCCTGGCTTCTTCATTTGCTACTCATGTGAATCTTGGTTTTCTTCACTGTAAGATGGAAGTAATGATGGTAATTATGACAACTTTCAATATGGCTACTTGGTTCAAATAATACACGTGAAGGTGATCTCTAACTAGAAACTCCTGAGGGTTGAACCATCACTGTTAGCTGGGTCAGTGAGAGCATAGACTGAAGCCATGTTACCTGGGTCTTCCCCTTGTAACTGTACAACCATGAGCCTCTCCAGGCCTCAGCTTCTTTATCTGTTAAGTGGGGATGACAACACAGGTTGTAGTAAAGGTGAAATGAGTTACTATACGTAAGGGTTTAAAAATAGTTCCTGGCACGTGGTATTACTTTTACTGTATTTTCATGTGTGCCCAGAAGAAAGATGTCTTAAAAAGGAAGCAATTTTAAAGATGATCTAGGCCATTTCTCATTTCAGGAAAGACAACTCAGTCCTGAGGTGTTTCCTTTGGTCACAAAGCTGGCTCACCAGGGGCCTCCTGGCTTCCAGTTCTATATTTCTCCCATGTACTGCTCTACTTTGGGGATATAGACCTCTATGAAGACTCTGTTATCCCCACTGGCTAGCCAAAAGAATCATGAATTGCATAAAACTGTAATTTTTACAGATGAGAAAAATAATAGTGCGACTATAAGAAGCATGCTTAAAGTGGCATTAGTCTGAACCATCTGCAATTGAGAATCACTACAGTCACTGGAGTAACCACTAACTAGTTACATAGTGAAGCTGACCACTTTCTCCACTCCCTAAAGGCTCAAAAGAATGCTCTGCAGATCGGAATCACCCTGCACCTTGGCAGAAGGGTAGACTCTCAGGCCCTACCTACCCCAGACCTTACTAAATCAGAACTTACATTTGAAAGTTCCTTTTAGAAAGATTCCTCTTTTTTGCTCATCTATAAAGGAGGCCAAGAAACAAACGGCATGTTCTAGACCCTCCTTTACAGCTCAAAAATGCTCTAAACTCTTTTCTCCTTGCCCCTCTACACCTCCCCACCTGAAACCTCCCAAATTTAAAGAATATTTGAAGGGCTGAAAAGAGGTTACAAAGGCAGCCTGAAGGTCAAGGTGAAGGGAAAATGGACAGGACATATTTCTGATCATCAGGGATGCTAGTTTCTGGGGATCAGGAAGTCTGTGCAGGATCAAATGGTTGATGAGGGTAAAGCCCCTTTAACAAGAGTCTGGAAGACCCGGGTGCTGGTCTCACCTCTGTCCCCAGAAGAACTGGGAAACTGTCAGGTAGGAAAACCTAAGTCACTGACCCAGTGCCCTCCTTTCTGAAATGAAGGAACTGGTTTACTAAATATTTTTAATCTACATTATCATTCTGTGAAGTCAGTTTTTCTTTTAAACTTCCCTGTTATCTAACTTAGTAGTGATGTATTGGTGTGAGTTTCTACTGGCTTCTCCAGCTCTAACCCTGGACTCTGGCTGCTGAGCAGCACAAGTGTGCTCTGGTTGAAGTCTTGCAGTCACTACCAGGATTCCCATAGGCATGGAGACCTGAGTGATCTTTGTGCTTGGCTTATTTCCATCATCTTGTGTTAAATAATGGATGGAACACATTCACTCTGAGCCTGAACCTGCTTAAAAGAGCCACCTGTTCTCAAAGACTGTTCGCTCTGGGAGCGCACACCTGAGCCATCAACCACTGACCTCCCCACAGCGCATGTGCGGTGACCAGCCCAAGGCGACAGAAAGAAACCTAGGAAACTCATCTTTAGGAGGCTCTGCCTGCTTTTCTCTGATTTAACCCCAGCTCTCTGAGGCTCCAGCCGAGGTTCATGGCTACAGAATATAAAACCCTGATTCTCAGTCTTTAGGCTCAACTTGTGCACGCCGAGCACCATGGAGCTCTTGGTAAGCATCGGCTGCATAAAGGTTTTGTGTTCTCATAAACATGGAGGTTTTAGGAGTCTAACGTTGACTTTCAAAAGAGTTACACAGAGCTTTTGCTGTCGAACACTTGCAAACCATTTTCCCTCCACAAAAGCCTATAAAATGTCAGCAGCATGAGCCTCTCTGCCCACGGGGCTGTCCCTTCCATGGGACTTGGGTAGTGATTCACTGCTGGGGATCTACTGGCTCCTGGACCCCAGGAAGGCTGTGCACATTTATCACCCTCCAGGCAAAAATTTTCTGGAATTCTCTGGGAGAAGCTCGGGTCCTTCTACTACCTCTACGGCACTGAACCATACTTCTGTGAAGGGGTTTTTATTTTTTAAGTAAGTGAGCTCAACACAGAAATATTAGTGAGAGCTAGTGAAGTACCTCAAAATAAAGCAGCGTGAGTGAAAAAAGAGAGCCTTTAGATAATAAGATTCTAGTTTTCTTTTTTTTTTTCCCCCTTCCTCTTTTTTGGAGGAGCGAGACCGTGGAAAGCAGGCATCAGCCTCTTTTTCAGAACAGCTCTGTGTGCGAACTGTAGATCCATGTTCTGAGAATAGCCCAAGGGAGGCGGTGACAGCATGGACCTCATTTCCCTGCAGCTACCACGTGAAGGAAACAATTCGTCATCTTGCTGCCCCAGCCCTAATCAAGGCTTTGGGAAGACTATCACGAATTATCAAGAGAGAAGTAGAATTTATTTTCATTCATAAATGGACCAAAAAGGCGTATGGCCAAGTTCAGAGGAGATTAATGCAGAATGATTGATGAGAGGCACATCCAAGTTTTCCCACACTCATTGCTCCCTATTTGACTAACACAATATTCTGAAAAGCATTGGAAGGACTGATGCTGAAGCTGAAGCTCCAACACTTTGGCCATCAGATGCAAGGAACTGACTCAATGGAAAAGACCCTGATGGTGGGAAAGATTGAGGGCAGAAAGAGAACGGAACAACAGAGGATGAGATGGTTGGATGGCATCACTGGCTCAATGGACGTGAGTTTGAGCAAGCTCTGGGAGACAGTGAAGGATAGGGAAGCCTGGTGAGCTGCAGCCCGTAGGGTTGCAAAGAGTCGGACACGACTGAGCGACTGAACAACAACAACAATATTGCTCCCTATTTGACTGACACAATATTCTCAAAAGCAGATGAGGAAAAGAGCACATAATTTTTCCTCCAGAAAGGGAAATCTAACCTAGATCACTCTAGTTTTTAATTAAAACTCTAATGTTTTAATTAAAGTGTATTCCAAGTGTAAGTTCAGCTGAGAAATTCATTCCTGCCTCCAGCCTCTGTTCTCTGCCTTAACCACATTTTCTAGGCACTGACCACGGTGTAAGAAGAATTGCCAAGTGACTGCTTGGTCATGTGTCTCTCTGAAGTTGCTTTCCCAACACTTACTGCATCTGAGTCTACAGGTAAGAAGACTGAAAATGATCTTCAACAATGAAAAGCTCTTATGGCATTTTGGGCCATAGTGTTGAACAATGGAAAGAATGTGGTGGCTGTAACTAGATTTTATTTTACTTTTACATTGAATGGGTTAAAAGAAAATTTTAAAAAGTAGAAATTTTTAAGCCTAGAAAATTTCACAGATAAGGATGATGGAGAACATAAAGGACTTCCAGAAATAGATGAAAATGAACTTAAAATCTAACTTTTATATGTGTTTTCTTCTTTTAAAACTGGTTTTGCTTTTCGCTTCCCTGCAGTTTTCACATACAGGGCAAACATTTGTGAAAAACTTAAATCTCAAAGGACTTCAAACAGCTGCTGCTGCTGCCGCTGCTAAGTCGCTTCAGTCACGTCCGACTCTGTGCGACCCCACAGACGGCAGCCCACCAGGCTCCCCCGCCCCTGGGATTCTCCAGGCAAGAACACTGGAGCGGGTTTCCATTTCCTTCTCCAGTGCATGAAAGTGAAAAGAGAAAGTGAAGTCGCTCAGTCGTGTCCGACTCTTAGCGACCCCATGGACTGCAGCCTACCAGGCTCCTCTGTCCGTGGGATTTTCCAGGTAAGAGTACTGGAGTGGGTTGCCATCGCCTTCTCCGTTCAAACAGCTATAACATGTCAAAGAGGCAGTTTCATTTCTAGAAATCTAAATAAACTCATTTATTTTAAGGCCAGGGAAATGACAATAGCATAAAATAACTGGCTTGCTCTCCATACTACACGAGCAAGTATAAAGGCTCCTGCACACGTACACATATACACAAAGACACGCAAAGATCTCATTGAGCCAAAGTCAGAACAAAATATAAGGGCTTACCTAATGACTTGGAAGATCATTAGTTTTACTTGGGATTGGACAAAAAAGAGAAAATATAATCAGGTCTTAAATACCAAGGCCAGTAAAAAAAAAAAGAAATGCTGTGATCAAGGATTTTTTTATCTTCCTCCTTACGTGGATTTAGGAAGCCTCCCACATCTGTCATCTCATAAGATAACAAAATGAGAATTCTTCATAGGGAAGTCCCCTTAGTGTTCCTCAATTTTACATGGATTTTATTTTCTTTTATTGAAGTATTAAATATATTAAAATACACAGATCTTATAGCTCAACAAATTTTCTTCTGAATATCACCCATATCAAAACAGATAACATTCCTGTCATCTCAGATATTCCCCACATGCCCATCCCAGTTAAACTGCTCATCACAGAAGTCCCTACCAGGTTGTAAGTTTCATTTGTACAACACAGAGATAGGAACAAAGATTTCTGAAATATGTAGGCCATTTGCGCTTTCCGTAACTCCAGAATGGATTACTGTCCCACAACAATTCAAGTATTCATTCAACAGATATTCACTGAGCACTCGCTATGTGGTAGTCACTAGCTTAGATACTTGAGATAGATCAGTGTACAAAATAAATAAAATCTCTGCCCCCCACGGATGTTATAGGCTACTGGGGGTAGATTAGCAATAAACAATAAATACTGGATTGGCCAAAAACTTTGTTCGGGTAACATTTACAGAAAAACCCAAACAGACATTTTTGGCCAACCCAATTTAGTAAATTATAGAGTATGTTAGAACATTTAAGCACTGTAAGAAAAAGTGTAACAAGGCAAGAGAGATCATAACTACCAGGAAGGATTAACAGGCATTTCTGTTCTGTCCTATCCAAGATGTCCATGAGACGTCTGGTCCATGCCAAAAGATACTTGATATTTGGTCCTATCCAAGGTGTCCATGAATGTATTTGGTCCATACCAAATGGTTCCAGGGGCTTTCAAGGTGACTCAGGGATAAGGAATCCACCTGCCAATGCAGGGGACATGGGTTCAGTCCCTGAGTCAGGAAGATCCCCTGGAGAAGGAAATGCAATCCACCCCAGTATTCTTGCCTGGGAAATCCGATAGGGGGCTGGCAGGCTACAGTCCACAGTGTCACAAAGAGTTGGACATGACTTAGCAACTAAACAGCAACAAATGGTTTTGGACAGGACAAATATCAAGGACTGTCTGGTACGGACCAAATGTCTTACAGATATTTTGAAAAGAGCCAAATATCCAGGCCAATTTGGTGTGGACCAAATGTCTTATGAACTTTGCTGCTGCTGCTGCTGCTAAGTCACTTCAGTTGTGTCCGACTCTGTGCGACCCCATAGATGGCAGCCCACCAGGCTCTGCTGTCCCTGGGATTCTCCAGGGCAGGACCAAATATCCTGCAAGGCTACGAAGTGGTAAGAACTAGTTACAGTATTAAACAGGGTGGTCACAGTAGGCTTCCCTGAGAAGGTGGAGCACAGACTTAAGAACATGAGGGAGTTAGCTGTGTGAATATCCCAGGAAAGAGAGTTTTATGTGGAAGATGACCAGTGCAAAGCCCCTGAGGTAGGAATGGACTAGAGAGTGTGAGGAACAGCAAGGAGGCCGGGTGGCCAGACCACAGGAAATGACAGGGATAGTGAGGTCAGAGTCAAACAAGGCAACATCCTGCCTTCGTGCTTCAGCTCTCATACTATAAGCAAGTGTTGTTTTGTGGTCTATTTAGTGCCAGTTTCTTTCACATTTTTATGGTTTGTATCAATAATTCTATTGTTTAAAATGGCTCCAGCATAGTCATAAAGTGCTTTCTGGTGTTCCTAAGAGCAAGGAGGTTGTTGCATGCCCTACAGAGAATATATGTGCATAGATCCAACTTCAATCCACATGTGTTTCGGAGTGGTTGGCCATGACTTTAATGTGAATGAAACCACAATATGTATTAAATACAGTGTCTTCAAACAGAAACACACAGAAAACACAGTTATGTGTTGAGCAGTTGATAAAAAAAACTTGCAGCCAGGTGCTTGCATTTTTCCTAAGAGCAATGGTATTTGCTAATTCAGTGTTCACAACAACTTTATAGGCCATCACTACCAAGTAAAATGAGAATTGACTTTACATGATGGATACACGGTTCTCCTCTGAAGATACTGCATCCCTCACAACCTTCTCAAGGGGTGATTTTTTTTTTAATTGACTTATTTATTTTTAAATTCCCCACCCCTCCATCCTCCACATACCACTGGATGAGGGAGGGGTAACACCTGTGTCCTCCTGTTCCTTGTCTTCTGGGCCATTTATCCTCCTTCCATCCTAACTCCTACCGCCATCTCAGCCCCTTTGAAGTTCAGGCCATAAGGCTATGCACATCTTCACACCCCCTAATCACTCTCCCTCACTTCTTGAAGAGTTTAGTTTTTTCTTGTTTCACTGTCATTCTCTTTGCTGCTACTTCTAATACAATTCTTGAGGATTTCAATATCCACATAGAGAATTTTTCAATAATTTCATTTCTTATTCTCCCTCCTGCTGTTCTAGGTCTTAACAGGTCCAAGAACACAGAAGGAACGAAGGGACTTTTCTCCCTTTAGGGTGAACTGAGTAATGACTTATCTCAGTGGTCATAAAATACAAACACCCTTTTGCCCCCTGGCAGAACAAGCAACCCAACAGTGCACTGGGATTGCACGTGTGTGTCCTGGCCGGGGCTGCAAGGACACGGAGCGCCATCCACACAGCAGATGGCCCCAGCACAACCACTGCTTCTTCCCCAGTTGAGAATGTCTGTCCTGAGGAATCAGTATTGCGTGCTTTATGCACGGGCTCTCCTCCTGCCCCTCTGTACTGCCCGCAAGACAGAGACACCATTGTGATCTCAGAGACACCATTGTGATCTCGGGATGGAAGCAAACAAATTGCACACACCCGTCTAAACCAAGTCTGAACGTATTAGTCAAGGCACTTGAAAAACATTATTTTCTTCTTCCCCTCAAGACACTTCATTCCCAGTTTCACCAGGCTCTCACATTATAAGTCAAGTGAATATGTTGTTCTTACATTGCTCAGGAGAGAAGTAGTAGAAAAGATTCTCCCAGGGACTATGGGGAAGGCTGAAACTTTCTGAAAAGATCCCGCAAGTGTTGGGCTGGCTTAGCCCCCCTTGCCAGCAAGATCTGCCATTCACACTCAGAACTTGAGGTGTTTCTCTCATTTGAGGCATAACAAAGACTACTCGCTTCTCCTGACAAACCCACCTCTGCACTTCCCCAGTTTTCTCCTTCCATGATCCTCTGAGTGCGCAAATCATATTATCTGGCCTGTGAATCAAGAAAGATAACCAAATATGCACTCAAAGATTTTACAGTCCCCTCTGCCGCATTCTATGGGCCAAGCTCAGTGCAGTGCTTACACTGTTTCCAGGCTCTGGAGGATGGGGATAAAGGCAGGCTCATGACTGCGTTAGAAGGTCATTATCTGGCCTGAACAAAGGGACACAGATCGGTGTCCTTAGCCACATAGGTCGGTGTTCGAAGCACTGGTGTTTGTGGACAATTGAAGGCATCTGAATCCTAGCCAGAGGATGAGATGGACGACAGAGGATGAGATGGTTGGATGGCATCACCGACTCGATGGACATGGGTTTGGGTAGACTCCGGGAGTTGGTGATGGACAGAGAGGCCTGGCGTGCTGCAATTCATGGGGTCGCAAAGAGTCGGACACGACTGAGCGACTGAACTGAACTGATTTCTAGTCCGAATGGCACGAACCCCATCCAGCTAGCTCTACTGTGTCGCCCTTTTGTTACAACAGTGAAATATTTCAGAACAAGAACATATTCATTCATTGAGCCATTGCTGAGCTTCATAATCTGGCTGTTCTTCCTTGCATTTCATGTATAGATCACTAGGGAGATAAAATATGGGATGCAATGTGTTACCTTATATACTTGAGTTAAAAATTTGCTCTGACTGTAGAGGGCACACCATGACCCACCTTGAAGTGTACTCTTGAAGCATCACTTTTTAAAACAGTTCCCTTTATAAACTATTTGGAATAATGTCTGGGCCTTCAGGACTCCCAAGTGTTCGTTGATTGTCAGTGTGCTGAGCAAATGGAAAAAGGGAGGGCAAAGAGAAGAAGAAAGAGAAGTGGGGGAGGAGAGGAAACAGGATGGGAAGGAGAAGAGAGGGGAAGCTCTCTTTATACTGGTGAGGCTCTCTTTATATTGAGTGGAAAGGTGGGTTTGTTTTCAGCAGTATGCAATTGTCTCTAAACTTTCATCCAACATGAGGTGCTGAGGGATCGAGAGGCTTCACAGGGGTATCTGGGATATCCACATCTCAAAGCACTGCTCCTATCATTCATTACCTATCTTCATCTGGAATATCCATTTGACCCCAGTGTGAAATAGACACAAGTGTGTTGACTGATACAGTCCGCCTTAAGGGTACTAAGGGGTGTGTGGCAGGGCAGATTTTTTTTGACATGCTGTACTTTTTAAGTTCTCAATTGTCTGATGGTCTCCCATGGCTTGAAGAAGAGTTTTAGTCATATTCTGAGAAGCTGTGTCAGTGGGGACTGTCCCAGCTTTCTTACAGACAGAGGTGGAATGCACTATTCAGGCCTGGCAAGATTGTCTTTATATTGAGTTGGTAACATGAAATAATACACCTCAGGTATTAGCTGGAGAATATGATGTCACGTCCATGTGGGTCCAATACTTACTCAAAAGTTCAATAGAAAAACCATTCAAAACTGTTTGAAGGCTCACTGTTAATTTGTTTTTCTAGGTGTTCTTAACTATCCTCCTGACTCAGGAACATCAGAAAGAAGCCAGGCACACAGATTTCACTTTATGGGATCTGTGAATAATTGGTTTTTTAATGACTTATGCTTTGAGGATTTCAAAAGCCTAAATAAAGGGTCATTATTAGAAAAAGTCTTTAAAAACTTTAACATCCAAGTATAGGACGTTATTGAGGACATCAGTCAGTATGTCCTGTTTGTGAAAACTCCAGGAGGAATTTCCTGTCCTGCTTTAGTAGCAAGACTAACTAGAGCTTTTCTCAGTGACATCTTTCGTTTTCCATCTCAAAAACATTGCCAACTGTATAAATGATTGGGTTAGGGCCATATCTTCATCAAAATAGGTTTAAGTCACAATACAGCATGTTTTTTTAAGCCTCATTCCTTCCCTCAATGTATTCTTTTTTCTGATTCTCCTTTACTCAAATTATATTTAATGCCATACCTTATATTATACACATTGTCATAATCAGCTAACTCGGTTTTGGAACAGGGGGACATAAACTAATAAATAACTTCTTAGGGTCTAAAAGCTTGATGAACCCTAAGTTCTACATATCCTTGAGGTCAGCGTCTGAAATGGAATTGAACTGTCAGAAGCCCTACAGGTTGTATCACTTCTTACTGGGGCTCTACCTTCCCAAATCTTAAAGGAAAAGGAGGTGTCATTCCATTCTGCTACATTGAAGAAATAGCCTGCGCTATACCCACAGTTCCCATCTCTGTATTTTTACCTTCAGGGTGTGGTAATTTGGAATTTCTGGTTATACCCCTTGTCTGAATCATTTGGCAACATTTAGAACATACTCTTAGAGGCTACATTCAAAGTCTTCTGCCTTTAAGATTCCCACAAGGGAGGAAATGAGGTCAATACAGAGCATATTTCTTAACCTCATTCTTTCCATCATGGTTACTTAGTCCATCTTTTTCTTTTCATCTTATTTACATTTGAAGCTCTATCTTGTATGTATATGTTTTTATAAATTTAACTCAATTCTGGAAGTAGGTGGAATATAAGTTAATAAATTGCTTCTTGTGGTTTGAAACTTGGCAACCTCTAAATTATAAACATCTGTGAGGTCACAGGGCTCCAAGCAGACCCTTTGGTGTTTTCACACTTACGGTGGGTAGAATAATGCTCCCCCCAAAGCTGTGGATATGTTACCTCACATGGCAGAAAGGACTTTGCAGATGTGATTAAGGCCATGGACCTTCAGATGGGGAGTGATCCCAGATTATATGGTGGGTACAATGTAATCAGAAGAGTCCTTATAAGTGAGCATCAGAGAAGGAGATTTGATGATGGAAATAAGGATAAGAGGCAGAGGTTTAAAGATGCTGTGCTGCTGGCTTTGAAGATGGAGGAAGGGACCATGCAGTCAAGCAATGCAAGTGGCCTCTAGAAGCTAGGAAAGGCAAGAAAGCTAAAGGCTCCATAAGAAACAGCTTCATTATAGCCCAGTGAAACTTCTGACCTCCAGAACTGTAACAATAAATTTGTATTGTTTTAAGTGAGAAAGTTTGTAGTAATTTCTTACAGCATCAATAAATGAACACTCCTTGAGAATTCTAGATCCCCTCATAATTGTGCTTACATGTTTCCTCTTTGTGACTCCCCAGGTGGCTTAGTGGTAAACAATCCTCCTGCCCATGCAGGAGATGCAAGAGATCTGAGTTCAATCCCTGGGTCAGGAAAATCCCCTGGAGTAAGAAATAGCAACCCACTCTGGTATTCTATGGACAGAGGAGCCTGGTGGGCTGCAGTCCATGAGGTCGCAAAGAGTTGGACAAGACTGAGTGACTGAGCACATGTGCACATTTTCTTTCATTCTCTTGCTCCCACAGACTTTGGCATCACTCATTTCTTAGCCTTGATTTGCTTGTTGTATATGGACTAAGTTCTACCATCCTGACCAGGACTGTTCAGCTTTGAATGTCATGCCTCACTTCGGCATTGACTTATCACCCCTGTTCCACCTTGATAGTATAGTCATACAGAACATCACTTTTCACTGTTCATCTCTTTAACAAGATGGTGCCCACCTTCTAAAGGCTGACAACTTTCCACATCTATAGAGTATTCGCTGAGCAGTCCATCTGCCCTCATGCTTTAGGACTCAGTGCCATCCAATAGAACTTTTTGCAATGGTGGTTATGTTCTATCTGTATATCCAATATGGCAGCCACTAGCCATATGTGGCTACTGAGCACTTGAAATGAAGCTGGTGTGACAAAAGAGATATTTCATTTCATTTATTTCAATTCAAGTTCATTGCATATGTGTATGCGCGTGTATGCTCAAAGTTCATTTCAAATAGCCACATATGGCCAGTAGTTACCAGGCTGGACAGCACAACCAGGTTTTCACTAAACACATATTGATAATTATTGGAACTCTCATCAGACACCTATAAATCCTTAAACTCACATCAGCAAATTTTTCTTCAATTGTTGCTTTAGAAGAAAGGCAGTCATGATGAAAAATATCTGAAAACTGAAGACATTTATCCATGAAATAGGCTTCAATTGTGTAAGTGAACGATCAGCACTTAAATAAAATCCCCCAAACTATTAAATCTCTGTGCACGATGCCATTACCTTCAGGAACTCATAAAAGGAAATGTCCTTAATTAAAAGTGTGATTTTTGGGGGGAACTCTGGGGACTTTTAAATGTCTGGGGGTATAAATAAACCACATTTGTAGTTGGTTTTGAAGGCGTACACTTACCTCTTTGGTCAGTCCCCAGCCCCTCTAGGCTACACTGATGCTGAGTCACCTAAGAATCCAGGTCAGCCACGGAATGAGAGAGAAAGGCTGCTGAGCATTTTGGCTGATAGCTGTGTCACTGTGCTATTCTCTGTGATTTATCTTTCATGAAATGTCTGTGGATGTAAAAGCCTATGTGAAAAGGAGTAAGTGGGAGTAATAAGAGATTCGCTACGACTGGGCACTTATTGACTGCATTAAATGGAGGAAATACAGCAGGAAACTTGTGAGGGGAACGCTTGGCCTGGGCTTTGGTCTAGACAGTGTTAGCTGAGCAGAGTGACGCCAAATGGAAGCTGACATGGTTCCTGGGACAAAAACCAGAGCACAGTAAGAGAATGCTGCCCTAACTTGCTACCACTCTCCTGGCTTTTGCAGGTAAACTCTGCAGTATTTGAACAAAAATCTTGAAAAAGGCATCAAAATGCTAAAGTTATAAAGCTTTTATTTGATATCTCTTACCTTTGTGTAAGAATCTATATAATCAGGTTTGCAGATGGATTATAACCCAGGAATAGTGAAGAAGTCACAAGAAGCCACAGTGACAGCCTGTCAACCAGGGTTGATCCAGATTCAACCCAGAGGCAGTACCCAGGGTCCAGGTGAGGTAGGTGTTTGCCTCTTTCTGGGGAAGCAGTGAGTTCCCCTACTCAGGCATTTCCTGAACTAGCTACAGAATTCACTCGTGTCAAACTTGCTTTTATTTAAAAATAATACTAACGCAAGAAATAACATTATTGGTTAAGAAATTTAGCAAAAATATAAATCTCTAGAATGTATAGTCTATTTGTTCAGATAACAGAACCCATCCATTTGTATGATGAAAATTAATTACTACTTAGCATGTCCTGGATTTGCAGCCTGAGAAATGCTTCTTGAGGGATTTCAAAATGTGACATGGGTTTATGTACAAATCAATGAACCAAATAGGCAAATGCTGGGAGTCTGTGGGATATTCCAAACAAGAATTTAATGTTGTGTGAGAATTACTTCTGTAACGTCTCCCCCCAAAGTAGAAGGAGCTGAGGAAACGTACCCTTTCTAAGTCTTTCTTAAGCATATCTCCTTTTCCTGTAGCTCACTGTCCAGGATTTGATGACATCCCACTCTAAGGTCTCCCTGGTGGCTCAGATGGTAAAGAATCTTCCTGAAATGCAGGAAACCTGGGTTTGATCCCTGGGTTGGGAAAATTCCCTGGAGAAGGGAATGGCTATCCATCCCAGGATTCTTTTCCTGGAGAATTCCATTGAATAAAGCTTGGCACCTGGCAGGCTACAGTCCATGGAGTTGCAAAGAGTTGGACACGACAGAGTGACTAACACTTTTTCTCACTATCCCTCAGCTCATATGCATTCCATTTTGAACAGCTCTGCCATAAAACATCTGGTGTGGCTCAGATGAAGGGTTGTCCACTTTGAAATTTCAGTGATCATAAGCTGAATTAAGGCTCTGAGTTTCAAATCTTACAACAAAATCATCATATTGAGAATAGAAGTATAAATTTCCTATATCTCCTAAGTGGATAATACAATAAACTTTTTTTAATAGTTCATATTTCCTCACTGTGTAATCATTTGCTTTAAACCAGCATCAAATATTCCTTCACCCCTGACCTTGTCAGCTAGGACCATCTTACTTAAACCCTCCCAGTGCTTACAGAAAAAAAGAAAAGTACCTAACGGAAAGCAAGAAAAAATAGACACTCTGAATGTGAAAGGTTGCAGATGTCTGAGTCTGATGAGTTTCTGGTGGGTGCTCTGTTGCAGCTAGAAGTTCCATTTCAGTGCAGTGAGCAGTGAATGCAAGATGTTGGGTTTCTGGGGACATCTGAGAAGCAATACTGCCTATCTTTTCCTCCACTTCAGCACACATGGTTGTGAGACTTGAAATGCATTAGGAGAAAAGAAGTCTAGCAGAGAAAGGAGCGCAGCCTCATCAAGAAAGAGACAGGAGTCTGTCGTAGGCGAGAAGGAAAAAATTCAGATGTTCATATATTTAAAAAATGATTTATTGCTCAAATTATACTCGTTCACTTTTTAACAGCAGCCAGGAAAATGAAGTTATTGGTACATTAGATTTTTTCCTCTCTGCTGTCATTCCAATTTAATTATTGCTCAGACATGTGTAATGGAAAGAACTAGGGGCTCAGAGCAGGGTTTCCAGCTTGACTCTTTCTAAATCTGCTCCTGGATAGATGATGGAACTGGGACAACTGACTGTGGCCCTCACAGAGAGATTTTTCTTTTTTTTTTCCTGAAACAAGTGATTACTAAGTGCTGCATTGCAGTGGGGATGAGGGGATGAGAAGGTGATGAATGTGACCTTGAGTTAATGCTCAGCAGGTGCTGTGCTTAGTCTCTCAGTCATGTCTGACTCTTGCAACCCCATGGACTGTAGCCTGCCAGGCTCCTCTGTCCATGGGGATTCTCCAGGCAAGAATACTGGAGTGGGTTGCCATGCCCTCCTTCAGGGGATCTTCCCAACCCAGGGGTCAAACGCAGGTCTCTCTCATTGCAGGAGAATTCTTTACGATCTGAACCACCAGGGAAGTTTGAGAATACTGGAGTGGGTAGCCTATCCCTTCTCCAGGGGATCCTCCCGACCCAGGAATCAAACCAGGGTCTCCTGCATTGCAGGCAGATTCTTTACCAGCTGAGCTACCAGGGAAGTCACTCAGCGGGTTAGCTGGGTTCAAAGTTAATGAGCATGTTTCTGAAACCTGATGGTAAGAGAGGGTCCTGCTACGTACACAGCCTTGAAGTTTTGAATTGAACTGTCTGAGGTGAATGGGCTTGGATCTGAGGAGAAAAGACGCTGGCTGGTTGATGTGATCATCAAAGCATTGATTTAACTTCTATCCAGATGTCTTCTGGGGGCCATGTGGTAGGAGTTTTAGACTCTTCTAGTGACCTTGAAAAAGGTCATAATACCTGCAAATGCTTCCCAAGCATGAGACTTATTTAGACGGGCTTGGAATTGAAAAGACCTGCCACACAGGATTTTGGGGAGAGTGGAGAGCAGACGGGTTCCCTAAATCTGATGGGATGAGGTACAGAACTGCATGGTTAACAATTAGGTTTATGGTTTTTGTCATCTGGATTCTTATATACCATGAAATAAGAGGTGTCAGCCAAAGACTCAGCCCAAACACTGACTTAATCTTGACCTGGCTCAGTGGTACTCTGGTGGTGCCTATGGTAAAGAACCCGCCTGCCAATGCTGACCCAGATTTGACCCCTGGGTCGGGAAGATCCCCTGGAGAAAGGTATGGCAACCTATTCCAGTATTCTTGCCTGGAGAATCCCCATAGACAGAGGAACCTGGCTGGCTGCAGTTCATAGGGTTGCAAAGAGTTGGACACAACTGAAATGACACAGCAGCAGCAGCAATAAAATGAAAGGGGTTTTTTTCTCCCCCTTAACAAATGGACTCTTTCCCAGGTTGCACATGTAGACGTGGAACCACTGAAACTATTTTCGCCTACTGATTTTTATTCCACAATTGTCTCAACTCCCATAACCAGGTAGACAGAGACCTCTCTTCCAATGTATGTAAAAGCATGGTTTGACTTGGAAAGTCTTCTGGTCAAGTTGAAGCAGGCACTGTGCCAATGACCACGTGCTCAGCTTATGGCCTCGAGGCTTTCATCGGAATCTCTTGGAGTTCTGCTTTCAGAAGAGCAGCAGACCCTCTTTAGCTGAGGGGAATGAAAGGAACCCCTTTCATTCACCACTCACATATTCTTCTCAGTTCTGATCACAGATTTTGTCAGCAGGAAACAGGCCAAGCTAGAACTTTCACGCTGGTCAAGCTTTGTGGCTCACTGCCACCAACAATATGTCCCTGTGGATCAGCTTTGCTCATTGCCGTGTTCCCTGGCTCAGCTGCTCATGTGGCCATCCTCAGGCTGGGGGTATGCGGGGTCAGCATTACTTATGAGACTTGCCACTCTCCAGGCTGGATTTGCTTTGAGGATGGCATCATGTACTTGCCTATAGTTACACTTTTTCCCTGGAGAAGTCTCAAGTGGGGCAGTGGGGAAGGGGGGGTTGCGGTTTTGAGGGGATCCAGTTCCTGCTTGAGGATGTTTAATAGCTTGGTAATTATGAGGGGTCCTGTAAAACTCTCACCCCCTGCTGTTATGTGGGTGTTTCATAACCATAAAATCTGCCACAGCATATTAATTGCCTTCAAGTTGAAGACAATCCATGAGGATTTTAATTTACCTCTCACGTGTCGTCCTATCTAGTTCCCACACAATTATCCCTGGAGACTCCTGAACCTAGTTGCTGTCATTCAGCCATGAGCCATTTGAAAATCATACCATGTCACATCTGCTAGCAAAGGTGACACACACAGAACCACTGGCCAACCTTGTCAGGCACCGTGGGGAATTTCAATCACACTGTTTGCTCTGGTGCTAGACTTTGCTTCAGCTTTGAGGTGTGGGAGCTGTAAATTAGCATCTGAAACAACGCAGTTGTATTCCAGCCTCTGCATTTCTAGCCAAGGCCCAAGTCCCTGTGACTTCTGAGGCTTTTGCCTGGGAGCTGCATCTTGTTGCCCTGAATTCCACTTTGGGAAAAAAATGTGGGTGTCTCTTGAATCAGCCCATAGAAGGAATGTGCTGAGATTCCAACTATCATTTTGGTTTTCCCCAGAAGCAGACACCATGGCAAGAATTCAAGTGCAAGTCATGTATTTGGGAGGTGACCCTGGGAATCACCAGGAGAGGAGACAGGAAGGAAGGCAGTAAAGCACGTGTCATCAGGTTCATTTCCAACGTGGACACTGGAACTTGACATCCCTGGCGGAGAGCCAGGGTAGCAGTATCCCATCGGAAAGGCAAGGGAGCTGGCGTATTTAGCCTGAGTGTCTGTAGGTCGCGTGGGCTCCAGAGGCCAGACAAACCCCCTAGACAGTGAAATGCAGGTACTGGCAGGTGGCAGTCCTGCCTGTGTGTAAAAATGGTAGAGCTAGGGGTGGGAAGCAGAATCAGAGCAAAGCATCCACAGTATCTGCTCCACTAACTCCGCCATCCCAGGAACTAGAACAAATAGCCGGGAAAACTGAAAGCCTTGTTAAATCTCACAGTTAAAAGGGAACTGAGTGAGGTGATCAGTCAGCCCTCCTACCTCTATACAGAAATACAGGAACACATGTAAACCCATGGCTGATTCATGTCAATGTATGGCAAAAACTACTACAATATTGTAACGTAATTAGCCCCCAACTAAAATAAATAAATTTATTTAAAAAAAAAAAAGAAATACGTTCTAGAACTGTCATCCAATTTCTACCTGAACACTCCCAGTGATGCAGAGCTCAGGTGTCAAGCTTACCCATCCCATGGATAGATGATTCTAGTTGTTATTCTACCCAATATCTCAGTTTCCAGGATGTGTTCACATGACAGTTCACTCCAGTATATCAATGTCTCCTCAGCACTACTGCAAGGACCTGGGATCCACAGATAACACCACCCTGTATCTCACATGGTTGCATGCCCAAGAGTGGGATGGACAAGCAGATTTTATGCTCCTGTAGCATTTCCACAGGGTGCCGCCACTGCACCGGGTGTGCACTACAGAAAAGGGAGTGAGTAACCCTCCATAGGTAGGGAGGGCGAGACAGTCAGAGGGGGCTTCACACAGGAGGTATGAAGTGGGAGCGGGTGGGTGAGAGGGATTCAACATGAACTCAGCTGTGGTAAGAGCCACCTCAGACTCTCAGCTGTCCATTTTCCAAAAAGTGTACATTCCAATAGCAATTCCCACACCTATAGAATGAGCACTTTACCAGATTCAACCAGAGCTCTATTTATAACAAGACTAAGGTTATAGATTTTGTTATAGAGGATATCAACATTTTTTCCTCTATCCAGTTTTCCAGCCCTGTCAGTTTCTTACTCATGTGGCTGCAAATGAGCTCACCCTACAATAGAATTTTCATCTTTCTCTGCAGATATTTTTAAACATACTAGGAGCAAACACACAGATACCTAGAAACCACCACCAGGTATACCACATGCAAGCAGATTCCATAAAAGGTAGTTTAAATCAATCACCACTGGTGTGGGTAGCCTCGGATTGAACAGTGCTGATCACTGTCTTGTTGCATGTGGTTCTTTAGAGAAGGTGGAAAAGAAAAGCAGTCAGAAGGCTGGTCACACAGGGATGAATCTAGAAAATGGCCAAATGCGGGCATGGCTGCAGGTTATATTTGCATATATGTATACATGCAAATGTGTGGGTACGTATGCAGTATTTGTTTATATTAGATCCTAAAAATGAATAGAAAGAACTGGTATACTACTCCCTAAAATAAGAAGTTTATAGTCAATAATTTTGTGTCATTTTATTGCAGAAAAAGGGAGCAGAGATCTTACTATACAGAGTAAAAGTCACAAACCAGCTGTTCCACGGGCCAAATTCAGTTTGTGAGCGTGTTTTGCTTGGCTCACACAGTGTTCACCCACACAGAGTTTTAAATATGCATTAGATGCCACTCTTTAAAAATAAGAATAATTGAAATGAAAATCCAGGCTTCCAAATTCTCCTGGGATAGCACAACCTCCGTCATGGGGAGCCTACATTTCACAACATTCAGCCAGAGCTGGAAGCTGCTCCCTTCTCTGGTCACACGCACGCTTTTCAGCGGGTCGTGCTCCTGCCCTTCCTTCTCTGTGGAAGGTCAGTTATGACCTGTCACTTCACTCCTTCTGGCTTCTTTCATTTCCGTTACCTGCCTGGTTCCATCAAACTTTCAAGATAACCAGGAATGCATAAACTAAGGTCTGAGAAACAAGACTTAGGTACTTAAATTCTATTTTATAGGTGAGCATATGGTGGCTCAGTGGTAAAGAATCCACCTACCAATGCAGGAGATGCAGGAGATGCAGGTTCAGTCCCTGAGTCAGGAAGATCTCCTAGAGGAGGAAATGGCAATCCACTCCAGTATTCTTGCCTGAAAATTCCATGGACAGAGGAGCCTGGCAGACTGTAGTCCATAAGGTCGCAAAGAGTTGGACACGACTGAGCAACTGAGCCCAGCACAGCACCATCCAAGGTCACTGGAAAACCGAAAGATGACCAAGGAGAAGATGCATTCCATGGGAAAATAAGTTGGATTCTCAGTGTGCACTAGAACAGTATGTGCCTGGGAAGTTCTAAGTTACGTCAACTTGCCTGGCTTTTGTTAGAAAATAGGGGATCATGGGAGGTTTTCAAAATAGAGGAAATGGTCAGAGAGATGCATTGGCAAGTTAAATTTGCTAACATGCCATTTCCATAAAAATAAGGGTTAATAAAAATTAAAGAAGTGTCACCTGTACCTTCCAAGATGTTTCTCTCAGAGTTACAGTGATGTTTCCCATTGAGGATCTAGTTCCCTTCTTTATAAATGGATAATAGTAACACCTTCCTGTTCAGATTTGTAGGAACATTAAGTGGGATAATGCGTGTGGTAAGTAAATGTCAGCTATGCTTATTCATCTCTTCTTCTCCTTATTCTTATTACTTAATATCTGCAGATTCATAAATGTCCATATACATGGGTATGAGAAAATGGAAAGTTTCCTACTTTTCTGTGCAGTTAGATACATTATGTAGAAAATTCTGCTTCAGGGACTTTCCTAGTGGTCCAGTGATTAGGAGTCTGCCTGCAAATGCAGGGGACACAGGTTTTACCCCTGGTCCTGGAAGATTCCACATTCTTTGGGTCTACTAAGCCCATGCACCACAACTACTGAGCCCAAGCTCTAGAGCCCTCGAGCTGCAACTACCGAGCCCACATGCCATAAATACTGAAGCCCATGAGCCCTGGAACCTGTGCTCCACAACAAAAGAAGCCACCACAATAAGAAGCCTGCACACTGCATTGAAGAGTAGCCCCTAGTCGTGGCAACTAGAGAAAGCCCATGCACAGCAACAAGGATCTAGCACAGCCAGAACGAAAGAAAGAAAAGAAGAACGAAAGAAAAGGAATGAAAGAAAAAGAAAGAAAATCCTACTTCAACTTTATTGGCCAGCTCAAACTGATGCCCTCTGGAAGGTATTTGTGAAGTTCCCCAGACTGAAATATAATTTCACTGTTTGGAGTTATGTATTTTTGTCTTTGCCAGGAAATGAGATATACAAAGAGAGGGGAAAGAAAAAGAGACAAAGAGAAAGAAAAAAGAAAGGGCAAATAAATCTCCTTCTCTCAGAGCACAGTAGTGAAAGTAAGGCATAGTGGCAACTTAATAGGAGTCACAAATAGTAGAAGATCCTTTGCAAACTAGGAGAACAGAGAGTAGGCTCTGCTGTTTTCCCAGAAATGAGAATTGTTAGGTCAACCCACAAAATTAGAGTCTATACCCAAGAATTCAGCCAAGAGAGCCAGCAGTTTCCCATGAGTCCAAAAGCTGTCTATAACAATTATGTTCAAACTGTTTTTCTGCTTTCAACTTGGTTTTCCATCCATCGATGCTATCACAGATTCTCTGTCATGCCCTTGGGTAAGAGATCCTCCACCTCTGAAGTCAACTAAAGTAGTCCATAGTAAATGCTGCCATAAAGACCATCACTGAGGGTGGGAGGCCTGGTGTCCATGCACAGATGATGTACTCCAACCTATGATGAGGCAACCTCCACGATCTCAGGAGATAGGACTTCAAGTAACCAGGAAGGTACAAATTCCATATTGATTTCAAAAATATTAAGATCCTATGATGTTTCAGGAATCAGGCTACAGATGTTTCAGAAATACAGACTACAGGAGAAACACTAATAAACAAAAAAAAAGACACAACCCCTGCCCTGTGAAGCTTATGATCTACAGAAGACAGACAAAACAATTCCACAGTTAAGTACAATGCCAGCAAAATAATATATGCACAATGGAATAGTGTTAGCCAAAAGAAAGAAAGAAATCTTGCCATTTGCAACAATATGGATGAACCTAGACGGTAAAATAAGTAAAATAAGTCACACAGAGAAAGACAGTTACTGTATGATCTCATTATATGGGGAATCTAAGAATGACCTGGAGGGATGGGATGGGGGAGGGAAGGGATGCTAGGGAGGGAGGGGATATATGTATAATTATGGCTGATTTGCATTGTTGTATGGGAGAAACCAATGCAACATTGTACAATTTTTAAAATACATTTTTTTAAAAATGTGGCTATACATGAATGTTCCTAGCCAAATTGTTTATAGAATTTCAACAATGGAAGCAATCTAATGTCTTTCAATTGAAGAATGAATAAACACAATGTGGCATATCCCATACAATGGGATTCTATCAATAAAAAGGAACAAACCACTGAAATAAAAAAAGAAACAAAATAAAATGCACAAATAGAACAGAGAACAAACTGATGATCATCAGAGAAAGTGTAGGGGGTGAAAAAGGTAAAGGGTATTAAGAGGTACAAATCTCATTAATAAATGAGTCATGAAGATATATGTGGACCATGGGGAATATAGTCAATACCATTGTAAAAACTTTATAAGGTGACAGGTGGTAGGTAGCTAGACTTTCCGTGGTGATCACTTAAAAATGTATATATTGATACATATCAAATCAGTATGACATACACTTGAAACTGATGTGATATTGTCTGTCAGTTATACTCCATTTTTTAAAAAGGAGAATAGGAATAAATTTTCAGGTTTTATTTGCACAAGCTTTATGGCAATATCATCATGAGTATTCAGTTCACTTCAGTCGCTCAGTTGTGTCTGACTCTTTGCGATCCCATGAACCGCAGCAGGCCAGGCCTCCTTGTCCATCACCAACTCCCGGAGTTTACCCAAACTCATGTCCATTGAGTCAGTGATGCCATCTAACCATCTCATCCTCTGTCATCCCCTTCTCCTCCTGGATCTAAAAAAAAGTAGCATAGCTAAAAGTCAATAGAAAAAGATTCAAACTGAAGCACAGACTGAAAAAGAATGGAAAGAACAGAACAGAGCATTAAAGGTGTGGGAACCCAAGCAAACATAGTAGCCACCGCAACTTCCATACAAGCAGGAGAGGGGAGACTGAGATTTGGACAGAAGCAATTTTGAAAAAAATAGTCTCCAAGAACATTCTAAAATGGATGAAAGAGTTCAGCCGACAGACTTCAAAAGCTCAGCAAATCCCCAAAATGATATTTGGATAAACAAGTTGTGGTAGACTCATACAGTGAAATTTTATGCAGCAATAGAAAGACATAAATCAAGAGGGAGGGGATATATGTATAATTATGGCTGATTCACACTGACGTATGGCAGAAACCAACACAACATTGTAAAGCTATACTATTAATTTACATACACACACACACACAGACACACAACTGTATCTTGTATTCGAAAATCTGTCCCTTAGAGTAATCACCACCTGTGGGTTTATATGGGTTTATTCTTAACTAAATTATTCACTTGACCCCCGAGTAAAGTGACTATCCAACATGGTGTTGGCACTGCTGACTTACATCTGCTTGCAAGATTTTCCAAGTGAAAGGTGCAAAGGGAAGTGTTGGGACTACATGCAATATGCAGGTTACCAGGTTACCTTGCCCCTCCCCTTCTCCCGGCCCAGTTAGAGCAGTTAGTGCTGCACCGGTGCCGATCATGCCAGGATGATGACTCTGTGGTTCAACAAGGCCACAGTCTGCAAACTACTTAGAAAGGATGTCCTTGAGTGTCACTTGACGCAGTCGCCTGACGATGTATGAAAACACAACCCACAGCACCTTTTAATTATATCAATTTGCTACATCTCAGCAAAAAGAAAGAAAAAAAGAACTGACCACTAATTACCCACAAATAGGTCAAAAACGCAAAGCTCCACATCTGCTAAATCTGGGCGGATTAAGTTTGTAAACCACTAACACCTCATTTTCCCCTATTTTATAATTAATTTTTAATTACATAAGAAATAAATGAAATCATTCTGCCCTTAAACATTAGAACATTTACTTAAAGGAACCTTTGAGCACCTTTCCAGATTTCAGTCCCACTCACTCTCACATAGACAGTTTGGGGTCTTTTGGGGTCCAGGCTTCCAGGTCTTTGCTCAGCACAGAACAGAATGCACATTCTGGCCTCATGAGAGTTTTTCTGCTTTCTCTCTCACTCTTTACATAAATGGTTTCATACTGTAGTTATCATTCTGCAATTTGTTTGTTTGTTTGTTTGTTTCCCTCCTTTTTGAGCTCTGTCCCAGACTGGTGATTTGTTTTAACTGTCGTATGCAATGCTATCATTTAAATACACCACATCTTGTTTCTCCATTCTCTTTGACAGACACTTATTCCAATCTGTCACCATCACAAACAATTCTGCAATGAACATAATCATACCTGGTGACCTGAAGGCACAAGCTCCTCCATCCAGTCATGGCCAGGACCACCATCACCACACTGAAATGACAGGTAGCTTGACAATCACATCACATAAGGTCTCAGTCTCAATATTCTCACTATCTCCACATCAGTGAACTAGAGTTCAGGGGGTCTTGTGGCCACATCACTCACCCTGACTCTCCCAGTGGGCAGGGCAGACAAGTTACTAAGAAAAACAGAGCTGTCTGGTTCTCTTTCTCCAGGATTGCTCTAATGCAGACACGTTCACTGGCAGATTCAAACGCCAGCTATCATGGTGCTGTGCTGTGCTTAGTTGCTCGGGCGTGTCCGGCTCTTTGTGACCCCATGGACTATAGCCCACCAGGCTCCTCTGTCCATGGGGATTCTCTAGGCAAGAAGACTGGAGTGGGTTGCCATGCCATCCTTCAGGGGATCTTCCTAACCCAGGGATCGAACCCAGGTCTCCTGCATTGCAGGCGGATTCTTTCCCATGTGAGCCACCAAGGAAGCCTAAGAATTCTGGAGTTGGTAGCCTATCCCTTCTCCAAGGGATCTTCCCCACCCAAGAATCAAACCAGGGTCTGCTGCATTGCAGGCAAATTCTTTACCAGCTGAGCTACTAGGGAAGCCGCCAACTATCATTACTTCCCCTAAAACCTGAAAACCCACCTAAAGGTGCTTTGGTGCTCATCATTGCCTCCACGTGGCTCCTGGCTGAGAAGGACTTCACCGGACTCAGCATATTGCAAGGGCTTGGAGGAGCATGGCAGGGGCTTTCGGGGAGTTTTTGCTCAAGATGAGAGCAATTTTCAAAAACTCCTGCGGCAGGGGGTCCAGTCTGACGCAGTTCTTTCACACGTGCGCTTGCAGCCTGCAAAGACAATCCCGGCCCTGTTCCTCGGGCCCCAAGGCCATTTGAGAGTCATGAAGTCATCACAGCTGCTGCTTCGGGGGGCCGGGGGAGCCACCCCCCCCCCTCCGCGCGCGCTGGCCCGCGGCCCATCCCCCGCAGGCCGGAAACGTGCGCTCGCTACAAGTCAGACCCCCAGGGGACGCGAGGCAATTCCAGCCTCAGACAGCCTGATATTGACCAGGCGGCCCAGGGTGGGGGAAGGGGACAGAGTCACACCCGGTGCAGGACGGCCGCTGGCTGGGCACCAGCATCGTGCTTCTGGGCCTCTTGGGACCGACCCCCAGATTTAAGTCATTACACACTTGGAACGAGTCCCAAGGATGGCCTCCAACCTGGTGCCTCGGTGTCAAGCACAGTTCTACTCAAACCCCTTCCCCCACCCCATCCCCCGCCGCGGCCTGGGCAGGATTGAAGAATGAGGGGCACAGGACTGGGGCCTCACAAGCCTGGTTTGGGGAGGGCGGTCATCATCTGAGGGGGCGGCCTGGCCTCCTGCTCCGTCCCTGCCAGTGGAAAAAGCTACGTAAGTGCCAAGTCGCAGGAGAGTGAGTCCCAGCCCAAGGCTTTACAATCTGTTTTGTGAGCTATTGCTCCCAGCACGCCTGGCAGGACCTGAGTTTCTGCATCACTGCAGCAGCAGCTGTGAACATGAGCGCCTGGGCCTCTCTGCCGGGGGAGCACCCAGGCCTCTGGAGCAAGCAGGTGGCAGCACCGAAAATTCAGGGAGGGCTGAGGACTTGTAGTAGTGCTTTCTCGGGTTTAAACAGCTTCCCCACTTATCTCGGCCTGGGTTGTGCTATATGATGGTTTGGGGTCAGCTTTAACCCGAGACACTTTGGCCTGATGCTATAGCAAGAGCCTCTTCTGCTTGATGACCAGAAACGGTGGGGTTGGGAGGAGCAGGTAGGACTTCACCGTTAAAATAGCCCAAAGGGTCCTTTGTTCTAGGGGGAGGTAGAGGGAGGGAAAGAAGGTATTGGGCATGGAATAAGATGCAGAAAAGTAGCCAGGAAGCCTGATGGGGTGTTCCAAGGGCTGAAGTTAGGAATTCAGCAATTTCCCCAGACGCGTTACCGCGTGCCCTCCAACTCCCACCGTTATGGCTCTCCCTCCTTTCCCTTAGCATCAACCGGCCAATTTCCGATCACAGGTGCTGCCAGCCCTCTCAGCTCTCTGAGAAGCAAGATGAAGTTTCACAGCTTTGCCTCTCAGTCTTCTAGAAACCGGGGCACTTAGAATGAAGAGGAGTCTTTCCATCCCCAGGGGACTTCAGCCCTGCACCCACTAGCACTCCCTGCCTTCATGAATCTGTAACTTTGTGTTCCCCTCCAACCAACCTCTCTAGTACCTTGATTCATAAAGAAAACAAAAGAGGAAACCAAGATTTAGTTGTGGAAGCACACTGAAACCATCCTCTCCTGGCCCAACATGGTGGCTAAGTCTGGAACAAGAAAGCAAAAAGAGGGGAGAAGACGGGAGGAGAGGAAAGATGGGAGCGGAGGAGAGGGAGTGATGGTGCTGAGGAGACCAACGTGGAACCAGAAAGGAGAGCTGGGGACAGGTCAGAATGACCAGGGTCACTGATTCCCTTCCTCCTCTCTCCCTGTCCTGGGAGGTCACTGCTCTCCATACCTGAGGTGAGACCAGGGGACACCTGTTGAAATGCTTCTCTGCCAACATCACAAAAAAAGACAAGAAACAGTTCTGCATGATGGCTAAGATGATGCAAGAGAAAGTTCTGGAAAGTGGCCACCACACAGCCTTTTCCAGAGCCTCTGTTCTCTCTTATCTGAAGGATCTTCGCAAATGAGTGCCTGCTTAAATAGTTTCTTTAAAAAAAAAAAAAGACAAACATGCTATGTATGTTCCAAGATGAGGGTTCTTGATGAAGAATTGAGAAGGCACAGTAGACACAGTTTTGAGGTAGAATGCAAAGCAATAGACAATATTTTGCCTCATAATATGTAAATTGTAAATACTCATTATAAAAAAGTCACTCACATATCCGTGCAACAGGTCAGCTCTCTAGCTGTATAAGGGCTGTAATCTGGGTGTTCACATAATCTATCATCCAAACAGGAAGTTATGGGTACCATGCCAGGCATCTGGAAGCTACTCCCCCTGGCTACAGCTGAACTCGCCAGAGATTGTGTCTGGTCTTGGATATTTAATTTTCAGTAGTTACCAGTGAACTCCAGAAAAGGAATGTGTGAGAGTCAAAAGTCAGGAACCGTGCGTCTCCTTCATGAGATGCTCCTCAGCTTTGTGGCTCAGACCAAGGCAAGCACACTCCCTCTCACCCTCTCGACTGACACATCACCCAGGACAACAGGGAGCAAAAGACAACAACTGGATTCCACAGAAGAGGGAATCCGCCTCCAGAGACATTGCTTCCTGGAAGCTGGTCTTCCCTTAACAGCAAGAGAATATTATCCTTCCTCCCTGAATTTCATTTTTAAGATTATGACACAGAATTTTCCTTGAATTCCAGAAATTTACTTTAAATACTAAGACGAACAGGCTAGATGATGCCTTTATACATCGTAACCACATGCTCACAATGATCAGTCATCCCAGGCATAGTTAGAAGCTCATTCTTGCACCACATAGTTCTTCAATGGGTGTGACACCATTGGCTCTCAAGACAAGCCTGGAGCACAGGATACCACAAGCCTTTCCAATGACACCATGAGTTCCTCGAGGAGAGACTATATTCTACCGTGTACCTACTTTATTTTTAATCTGAGGATATGTGCCCCAAGGTAGCAACTTGAACACTAGTTCCCTTCACATCCCTAAAAAATGTTGATTTACCCAGTTTCCATTGTGCTCCTAGAGTCTAGGTAAACAAAATGCTTC
The DNA here is from genome assembly GCF_054371585.1 of Giraffa tippelskirchi. NCBI lineage: Eukaryota > Metazoa > Chordata > Mammalia > Artiodactyla > Giraffidae > Giraffa > Giraffa tippelskirchi. The sequence continues at coordinate 196,663,611 of NC_137275.1, forward strand.
CAGTGACTTCCCTGGAGCTGGTGTAAATCAGGCCATGGTCAGAGGGAGATAGATGCAGGCAGGATGGGACAGGAGTGTGTCAGGTCCCTGGGCCCTGTGCTTGGAGATTTGCATCCTTCAGGAGGTAGCCTCGGAGCTGCCATTTGTGCTGGGTGGGGTGCAGAATCTGTCAGGCAACAGGCTCAGCACCATCAGTCACCCTCAGAGATGCACCAAGCAGAATGAATATTTTCTGTCTCTGCCTAAGGTATGTACACTCCCTCATCTTCTCTTGGGCTTGAAGAATATTACATTGGGTTTTTCAGAAAGCAGCATTTAGAACTGCAAGAATTTTCATCTCCTCTTTGATCTTCAAGTCACTGTTCTAAGGTCTCCTAAGGACTTCCTCCCTCTAGAGGGAAGAAAGTGGTGTGGCCCCAGCTAGGGCTGGCTTTGCTTTATCTCATAAATTGGAGTTTTGTGTGAGATTATATTTGAACTGAAGTTTCATTTCCAAAAGTAAAATTGCAAAATTGTTTCTCTGTTTCATAGAATACAGTTAATGTCGGATGCCTCTTATATGCCAGGTGGGAATGCAAACTGTGGAGTTCTCTCAAGGTGTGTATAGGCTCATAAGGTAAGAACAAGTACAAGATCATCAGTCTTAGGCAGATATGGGGAAGGGCCTGCTTTAAATTCTCCCAATTTAGAGCCTTCCCCACTCACTGAAGGGTGATAAGCAAATATCAAGGGCATTGTCTTTTGTTGTCTGGGAACTGACCTTTGGTCTCGGATGCGAAGTTCCCAGGGTGCAACCAGGGCAGCAGAAACAGTGGGACGCTGTGTTTGGTGTCTTGCTTCACCAGACAAGACCCAGTCATTTTTGCCTTATTTAGAAATAGACTTGTTTTATTATGACATGGACCGTTTGTTAGCACAGAGAGAGACAGAGAGACTCACAATGTTTGAGTCCCTTATCTCATATTGTTTATGTTCTTAAAATAATTTAATTAGTTTAATAAACAAAAGTATTTTCAATTCATAAACAAAGAGAACTCAAAACAGAAAAAAATCAAATGTTCTAAAAGGGAAGAAAAATAGAAAAGTCAAATCATTCCAAGACCGTCTCTCATTGTTTTGCACACTCCCCGCAAATAGCATCACAGAGAGCCTATGGAACTTCTAGGGTGTGTGTTCATTTACTCATTTGATGAAGTTTTTGGTAGATTGTGGATGCCTTTTAGAAGGATCGATATTTCAGCTGACTGAATGCCATGGCTTTGTCTGCCTTCTTAAATGAGTCCCTAAAAAGTTAATACAGTGAGAAGAGACAAAACATAAAGTTTATAATGTACAAAGCAGTTTTAAATTCAAGGATTGATTCAGTTTTTAAAGTAAGAAGAATTTAAAACTCTAGGGCTAAAGGAAAATTTCCGAAAGAACAAAAAGAATGAAGAGGTCACATAACTGAGTTTACATTATGAGCACAAGCTGACTACATCATAGTAATCATCCATTGTATCTTATTAATATTTCTGACATTATTTCTCTTCTTTGTATTTATATCTATAAATATATTTATTACTATAAACTCTTTAACTCATCAATGACTAGGGATGGTCTCAAAATATTTATATTCATTATCTCTACATTGCGCTATAATCTCTAATCTTCAGTTTGTCGAGTATTCATGTATTTCATAAATGCAGTTTATGAATTATGGGCATGAATGTAAATCAATGGAATATAAATTAAGGTCAAAAGTGATATCTTCAAGTGTTTACATATTTTACATAAAAAAGTTAGCTAACTTGGTATAAGTGCTAATTACATAGTAGTCACATACTAAGAACTTGATGTAGAGTATCTCTTAATCCTCCATAAACTCATGAAGTAGATATGGTTATTCCCTCTATTTTGTTGTTGTTTGGTTGCTAAGTAGTGTATGACTGTTTTGTGACCCCATGGACTGTAGCCCACCTGGCTTCTCTGTCCATGGCATTTCCCAGGCAAGAATATTGCCATTTCCTTCTTCATGGATCTTCCTGACCCAGGGATCAAACCCATGTCTCCTGCATTGGCAAGCGGTTTCTTTACCGCTGAGCCACCAGGGAAGCCCTCCTTCTATTTTACCCATGAGTAAACTGGGATTTCAAGTTTGCCTAATGAGCATATCTAGAAAGTGAGGAAACAACCTTGAAATTCAGACTCTCAGCCTTCAAAGGCTCACTGTGAACTCCTATGCTCTCCTGTGAGATAAGCTATCATGGTGCTTTCATGGGTTATATTTTTATCACAGCAACAGTTTTTAGGAAAGCCAGGTAGCTTGCCATTGTTTTTGACATGTCTTAAATTTTGCCCAGTAACTTCCTTTCACCCACATCAGTCATAGTTTGATCAGATAAACAGAATCACTAGGTTGTAATATATGTATTTGGTATACATATGTATGTATATGTATATGTGTGTGTTCATATATATATATACATGTATGCATGTATGTGTATAGTTTGTTTTTTTTTTACAGAATTTTTACCTTACAAAATTGTGGGAGCTGAGCAAACAGTCTCTATAAAGGGGTACTATCTCAAGGAAGACAGTGGAGAAGTGCAGATAACCTGGAACCCAAGGGGACAGACAAATCCATGTCAACTCTTGTCACCTCTGACTTTAATGGTGTTGCTGCTGTCCTGTAGGACAAGGTGGTGCCCTCCATCACAAAACTGTCCTGGGAGGCAGAGAGGACGAAGGAGGATACAGAAAAAGAGGAATGATTTCAGGCCTGACTGCTGCCCCTAAAGCAACAAGACAAGCCAGCAGAGAAGCATCAACCTGTGAGCTACATCATGGCAGCTCCTTCACTTCCTCCCTCCAAATATGCTACAAGAGACTCTCTGTGGCCAACCCTAACCTGAAACATAAAGCAAAAGGAATTCTGGGAAACATAGGTCAGTCTAGGCCAAATGGTAAGGATAGGTAGGGATTTTAAGGTGGATCACAGGACAGAATAGCCATTAAGGTCTAGGGAAGAGGTAGAGTGAATCGATTTGCAAATAATTGTGGGAGGCTGAGAGTGGAAGGAAAAGATGTTGGAGAAATGGATGTTCATAAACCCTAAAAAGTCTACGCATGGTATTTAAGAAAGCTTGAACTTCATCTCCTACTCACTGGAAATAATGAAAGAGTTCAGCACATGAAAATTATATGGTCATTGAGCAAAAGAGTCTCCACAATAACCACCTCAGTGAATTATCTCTCTGTGCCCAACTCCCCATTTTCAAAGTGAAAGTCACTGAGTCGTATATACAGTTTATGGAGTTCTCCAGGTCAGAATACTGGAGTGGGTATCCGTTCCCTTCTCCATAGAATCTTCCCAACCCAGGGATAGAACCCAGGTCTCCCGTTTGCAGGTGGATTCTTTACCAGCTGAGCTCCCAGGGAAACCCAAGAATACTGAAGTGGGTAGCTTATCTCTTCTCCAGCGAATCTTCCAGACCCAAGAATCAAATTGAGGTCTCCTGCATTGCAGGTGGATTCTTTACCAGCTGAGCTGCCAGGGAAGACCCCATATTCAAAGGGAGGGTCTAATTCCCTTCCTCTTGAATCTTGGGCTAGTCTAAGCAACTTTTTGACTAAGAGAAGGTAACAGAGGCAACATTCCAAGGGTAAGTCTTAAGAAGTCTTACAGCTTCTGCCTAGTCTCTTGGTACTCTCTCTTAGGACCCAACATCTCTTCTTGGAAGCAAACCCATGCTGTCAGAAGCCCAATCCACAAGGAGATGGCATAGGTAGGTTGATCTGGTCATCAGCCCAGCTGAGATTCCTGCCAAAAAACAACACATGAACTGCCATCATGAATGTCCAGCCAGGTCAAGCCTTTAGAAGACTCTATTACCCAGCCACCATTAGAATCAACTTCATGGGAAACCCCAGATGAGAATCGCTCTCATCAACTCACAGAATTTAAGCAATAATACATTTTGTTTTAGACCTCTAAGATTTCATGTGGTTGTTATATAGCAGCAGATGCCAGAATTGTAATTTTTATAGTTCAGTGTGAGAGGGAAGACTCTTGGAGTACAGCTTATTGACTTAAAAGAGATAAAATGGGAGTGAAGAGACCTGGTAGGAATCCATTGCCATAGTTAAAAGACAACAGACAGAATCTGAGAGTACTCATTGGGGTAAAGAAAAAAAGCTGGATTCTAGCAACAGGAAGCAAATTTAGTAGACTTCATGATAAATGAAAGATAAAGGAAAGAGGAGGAATCAAAAATGCTCTCCATGTCTCTTGTACAGTCAGGTAGCAGCTGGCTATCCCACTTCCAAAAACCTAAAATACACAAGGAGGAATATGATGGAAGGGGGAAAACGATGATTCAGATAGATACACTGTGAGTTAGAGGTTTCTAAGCAAAGTGTAGGAGGAACCTAGGTATAGAAGTTGGAAGCTTAGTTTGAGAAAAACTTTTCGTAGATATCACTCATTAAAGACCATGAAAATGGACAAAATAATTTAAGGAGAAGATACAAAGTGAATAGAGAAATTGGCCAAAGAGGCACCCCTTAAGAAATCAATACCCAAATCCTTTTCCATGAAGTAGCTACATGAACCTGGGCAAATAACCTAACATCTCTCAGGGTCCGCATTTCCACAATGGGATTTTATATGGGTTTTTATGTGAGAATATGTGATATTTAATGTGATAATACATTCTGAGTACCTGGCCTAGAATCTAGTACAAGAGCTCAATAAAGATTGGAGTTGGTTATTATTACAAAAATATTGCCATTATTCTACCACCATTCATGTTAAAGGGATGGTTTATTAAAAAATTGATGGTAATCAAGGACCATTAGAAAGATAAGAGGAAAAATAAAGGAGTGTCACAAGCCAAAGGGTTGAGAGTTTTGAGAAACAGCAAGAAGTCTCTTGGGACCAGAATGTTTTCTCTGGATGTTGCAATGTTCAGGTTGCTGAGGATCTTGACAAGGAATTTTTAATGATGTGGGGGAGTTTATCAAAGCTGGGAAATGGGATATGAGGACTCAGATTAATTTCTTCAGAAACTTGGATGGACATTAAAAAAAAAATCTTACCATTTGTAACAATAAAGGACCTTGAGGGCATTATGCTAAGTGAAATTAAGTTTGATGGAAAAAAACAAATACTGTGTGATCTCACTTATACATGGAATCTAAAAAATAAAAAATAAAAACCAACAAAACCTCATACTAGAAAAGGATTGGAGGTTTGATTTGTGGCTACCAGAGGCAAGGTAGCAGGAGGTGGGAGGAGAGAAATTGGAGGAAAGGAGGAAAGTGGTCAAAAGGTACAAACTTCCAGTTAAAAATCAAATAAGTACTAGAGATGTAATGTACAACATGATGACTTTAGTTAAAACTGCTGGATGATATATAGAAAAGTAGTTAAGAGAGTAAACCTTGAGTTCTCATCACAAGGAAAACACAATTTTTGCTTGCTTTTTTATCTATGTGAGATGACAGGTGCTAAGGCTAACTAAAATTTATAGAGGTCATCATTTCACAATGCATGTAATTAAAATCATTATGTGTACAGCTTAAACTATGCAATGCTGTATGTCAACTGCAGCTCAATAAAATGGGAAAAATTAAAATAAAAATTTTAATACATGAGTTAAATTTTTGAAACAAAAAAAAAAAACTGGACTGGAAAGAAAAGCTGGTGATAACCATAGGAGAGCAGTAAAGAGAAGGATAGTTTTGTTTGCTGTTCCTGTTGCCTATTGTTGTTTACATGGTGTTGTTTGTTTGTTAAAAGGGGAGAGATGTGAATATGAGACAAAAGAACCTAGACAGAGGGAAAAAAGAAAGGGTTCCAAGTGAAGGCCTTGACTGAGAACATAATTAAGTCCTGCAGGGGTAGACGTCAAGCACTGGAAGGAAGGTAAAGGTCTGAGACTCAGCTGGCTCGACAACGGGTCCCTTTTCTTGACTGGCAGGCTTGAAGGAGGGTAATTTAGAAGCAGGATATTAGAAGAGGCATAATAATGTGAAATTTTAGGATGTAGTGGGAGAGGACCTTGCATATTATGAGGTGGTTATTTAAGTATTTCCTTCTTGGGAACTTAACCAGCTGCTTCTGAGCATTAATATTTGTCCACAGGAGATAAATGTGGGGACTAATCCAAGAATTACTATCTAGATAACTGTGGTTTATGATGGTATTGTGATTTATAAAGGCTTGAAAGCCTTCAACTCACCCAGGTTAGTCCATCCTGCTTTAGATGTAAAACCAGAATTTCCAGCAGGGCAATAACACTTGGGCCATATCTGCCCTTCTGTAGGCAAACAATTCCCCCAAAGCCTTGCCATTCCCCCTCCTCATCAGGTGCTACAGGTAGAAGCCATGGGTGAAGCCTACTTAGCCATCCCTGCTTTTATTAATACAATTAGCAGGCACTCCCAACCCCACTCCTAACTAGAACACACTGAAAGATTATGAAAAGTAGAGAACTAGGGAAAGTGATTTTCTGAATCTAGAATCTTGGGCAGAACCCTCAGTGACCTGTACATAAAACAAATAAGAAGCAACACAACAAAGGTTTAAAAGGTCAGAAAAACTGAACACTGGTCTGAAACATGACTCAGGTTCAGTTTGGTCTCAGGGTAGGACGCATTTTCAGGCAAGAATACTGGAGTGGGTTGCCATTTCCTCCCCCAGGGCATCTTTCTGACTGAGAGATCAAACCCGCATTTCCCATGTCTTCTGCATTGCAGGCAGATTCTTTACCCACTGAGCCATCAGGGAAGCCCCGAAACGTCTAGGACCCAATCCAGTGAAAATCTCAGCTTAAGAGAAAAAATGGCACTCAGCAGAAATAAGCATTGAGATGACAGATATTGGAATTATCTGATGAGAATTCTAAAACAGCTATTACATAAATGTTTCAGTTTTAAAGTAATTATGAATGCTTGAAATGAATGAAAAATAGAAAGTCACATAAAATAGAATATGCAATGAAGAAATAAATGGGAAAATTCTAAAAATGAAAAATACAATAACCAAAAATTAAAAATAAATCACTGGGTGGACTCAGTAGCCAACATTTATAAGGAAAAAACAACTCAAAATAAATATGGGCAAGGGATATGGATAGGATTTTATGCATTGGACCACTTATAGAAAAGGAAGTACAAATAGCGCTTAAACATATAAAAAGATATTCAACCTCAGTTCTAATAAGAAAAATTAAAACTACAATAAGATACTAGTTTTCGCCTATAAAAAGGCAAAACCACAAGTGTGAAAATACACTGTTGGTGAGAATATGGAAAGTTCTCTTAGATAGCTTATGGGCATCTAGAATAATTTAGCCACATCTCCAGAATCCACCTTTTGGCCCTGTAACTCCGCTTTTGGAAATCTGTTACATAGAAAACTTCTGTAAGAGTGAATTGAATTGACATATGTACAGTGTTATTCTTGGCTGCATTGTTGATAATCACAAAAGACTAGGAACAATTTAAAGTCCATCAACAGCCTGCTATTTAAACTAATTCTTAATTCAGATGACCATTATATCTGCTACTGAGGGCAGAATCCCTTAGAAGAAATGGAGTAGCCATCATAGTCAACAAAAGAGTCCAAAGTGCAGTACTTGGATGCAATCTCAAAAACGACAGAAGGATCTCTGTTCGTTTCCAAGGCAAACCATTCAATATCACAGTAATCCAAGCCTATTCCCCAACCAGTAATGCTGAAGAAGCTGAAGTTGAACGGTTCTATGAAGACCCACAAGACCTTCTAGAACTAACACCCCAAAAAGATGTCCTTTTCATTATAGGGGACTGGAATGCAAAAGTAGAAGATCAAGAAACATCTGGAGTAACAGGCAAATTTGGCCTTTGAGTACAGAATGAAGCAGGGCAAAGGCTAATAAAGTTTTGTGAAGAGAATGCTCTGGTCGTAGCAAACATCCTCTTGCAATAACACAAGAGAAGACTCTCCACATGGACATCACCAGATGGTCAACACCAAAATCAGATTGATTATACTCTTTGCAGCCAAAGTAGGAGAAGCTCTATACAGTCAGCAAAAACAAGACCGGAGCAGACTGTGGCTCAGATCATGAATTTCTGATTGTCAAATTCAGACTGAAATTGAAGAAAGTGGAGAAAACCACCAGACCATTCAGGCATGACCTAAATCAAATCCCTTATGATTATACAGTGGAAGTGAGAAGTAGATTTAAGGGACTAGATCTGATAGACAGAGTGCCTAATGAACTATGGACAGAGGTTTGTGACACTGTACAGGAGACAGGCATCAAGACCATCCCCAAGAAAAAGAAATGCAAAAAAAGCAGAATGGCTGTCTGAGGAGGCCTTACAAATAGCTGTGAAAAGAAGAGAAGACAAAAGCAAAAGAGAAAAGGAAAGATATACCCATTTGAATGCAGAGTTCCAAAGAATAGCAAGGAGAGATAAGAAAGCCTTCCTCAGTGATCAATGCAAAGAAATAGAGGAAAACAATAGAATGGGAAAGACTAGAGATCTCTTCAAGAAAATTAGAGATACCAAGGGAACATTTCATGCAAAGATGGGCTCAATAAAGGACAGAAATGGTATGGACCTAACAGAAGCGTAAGATATTAAGAAGAGGTGGCAAGAATACACAGAAGAACTGTACAAAAAACACCTTCACGACCCAGATAGTCACAATGGTGTGATCACTCACCTAGAGCCAGACATCCTGGAAAGCAAAGTAAAGTGGGCCTTAGGAAGCATTCACTACAAACAAAGCTAGTGGAGGTGATGGAACTCCAGTTGAGCTATTTCAAATCCTAAAAGATGATGCTGTGAAAGTGCTGCACTCAATATGTCAGCAAATTTGGAAAACTCAGCAGTGGCCACAGGACTGGAAAAGGTCAGTTTTCGTTCCAATTCTAAAGAAATGCAATGCCAAAAAATGCTCTAACTATCGCACAATTGCACTCATCTCACATGCTAGCAAAGTAATGCTCAAAATTCTCCAAGACAGGCTTCAGCAATGTGTGAACCATGAACTTCCAGATGTTCAAGCTGGTTTTAGAAAAGGCAGAGGAACCAGAGATCAAATTGCCAACATCCACTGATCATCGAAAAAGCAAGAGAGTTCCAGAAGGACATCTATTTCTGCTGTATTGACTTTGCCAAAGCCTTTGACTGTGTGGATCACAATAAACTGTGGAAAATTCTGAAAGAGATGGGAATACCTGGCCGCCTGACTTGCCTCTTCAGAAACCTGTATGCAGGTCAGGAAGCAACAGTTAGAACTGGACATGGAACAACAGACTGGTTCCAAATAGGAAAAGGAGTACGTCAAGGCTGTATATTGTCACCCTGCTTATTTAACTTATATGCAGAGTACATCATGAGAAACGCTGGGCTGGAAGAAGCACAAGCTGGAATCAAGATTGCTGGGAGAAATATCAATAACCTCAGATATGCAGATGACAACACCCTTATGGTAGAAAGTGAAGAGGAAGTAAAAAGCCTCTTGATGAAAGTGAGAGAAGAGAGTGAAAAAGTTGGCTTAAAGCTCAACATTCAGAAAACTAAGATCATGTCATCTGGTCCCATCACTTTATGGGAAATAGATGTGGAAACAGTGTCAGACTTTATTTTTCTGGGCTCCAAAATCACTGCTGATAGTGATTGCAGCCATGAAATTAAAAGACGCTTACTCCTTGGAAGGAAAGTTATGACCAACCTAGATAGCATATTAAAAAGCAGAGACATTGCTTTGCTAACAAAGGTCCATCTAGTCAAGGCTATGGTTTTTCCAGTGGTCATGTATGGATGTGAGAGTTGGACTGTGGAGAAAGCTGAGTGCCGAAGAATTGATGCTTTTGAACTGTGGTGTTGGAGAAGACTCTTGAGAGTCCTTTGGACTGCAAGGAGATCCAAGCAGTCCATCCTAAAGGATATTAGTCCTGGGTGTTCATTGGAAGGACTGATGTTGAAGCTGAAACTCCAATACTTTGGCCACCTGATGCGAAGAGTTGACTCATTGGAAAAGACCCTCATGCTGGGAAGGATTGGGGGCAGGAGGAGAAAGGGACCACAGAGGATGAGATGGCTGGAGAGTATCACCGACTCGATGGACATGAGTTTGGGTAAACTCTGAGAGTTGGTGATGGACAGGGAGGCCTGGTGTGCTGCGATTCATGGGGTCTCAAAGAGTCAAACACGACTGAGCAACTGAACTGAACTGAAAGAAAATCTAAAGGGACAGTTAATAGCAAGTGCCTGTCCGGTGGCTGTATCATAGTGGTTCCTTTATGTCTGGATGAGGTAAACCTATCCAGCGTTTCCATGAACGTGGCTTCTGTATTAGTAGGGATACTGTTTCATCCTGGGCTCTTAGTCACATGCCTGTGTCCTCACTTAGAGCAGAGGCCCTGAATCACCAGGGAAACTGGTTAGGATGAAAGCATTTTCATTAGGAATCCTTTTTCTCCATGGCCTGGACTGCTGGGGGCTTGAAATCTGCCTCCTCCTCCCTTCCAGCTCCTCACTGCTTTCTGCTCATTACACAGGGTCACCCTGTGGTTTGGGAAAGATTTTCTTGTGGAAATACCATCAGGCTGATGGATGACCACTCACCCAGCTCCCAGCTCTCTGGTTCTATATTTCTGGTTTTGTGTGGAAACTGGGCAGAGCAAGCACGTTTTTCCCCTTTCCTCTCATCTTCCAGGCACCAAAAGCCAACCCCCACAGCCACAAACCCTTAAGCACCTGCCATGTGGAAGGGATTCCTTCTGTGACTCAGGATTTTCATCTAGTTTGTGTCAGAGCCACACAGCACCCCTGAAGAGCAGATTTTGAGAATGGGGTCTTTCCTCAGACTTGTAAAAGCTGCAAAGATCATCACTTTCCAGTGGGGAATCAAATTGCTTTTCTGCAATCTCAGGGGTCACTTGCCTTCCTGTTAGATCTGAGCAGGGCTTTCTCACTCAGCACAGCTGCTCCCGTCTGTAACGCGGGCTGACACACAAGCAGCTGTTGGAGAAGCACCCCTTCTCCCGCCCTTTGTTAGAGGGAGCCCATTCTTCCATCCAGGTGATCCTCCCTGATTGGCAAAGAAAAGCATGGGAAGACTAGCCTATGCAGAATCTGGCTCCAGTCATTTAAAACGAAATCAATCTCACTTCTCCCCTTTCCCTCAGTGTTCTGAAATAACATTAAAAGTTCTGTTTGGTCTCTTTGGAGAACTGCCAATGACTTCAAGGCATGTAGTGAAGTTATATATCAAGACACAATTACACGTAGTACTTTTGAAAAGTGATTCTCACTTAGGAGTAATATACGATATGAATTTAATAATCTGCCATACCACTTCTTTTTTTTTTTCCTCAAGGAAATTACAGTAGCAAAAAGGAAACTCTCTTCCATGATGGAGATTATTGATAATTTTTTAAAAAATTGTATAAACACTTATTGATGGTGAGTTTTGAAAGGAACAAAATGCATGAGTTCTTAGATTTTCTATTTGTGCTACTGACTACAGTAAATGTTTTCAGAAAATCTCTCCCCACCATTTGTTAACCAAAAAAATACAAAAGAAGTTCTTACTACACTGAAGGTAATGGGTGAAATATAGTCTGAGAAAAAACAATAAAAAGCTCACTTGTCTATTTCCTCCTTCTGACCACAATTACATGACTAACTGAGAATGTGTCAACTTCAATGCACCCTTCCTTCAAAAATCCAGATAAGTGACTCACAGTCTTCTTACAAGTATCTTATATATCAAAGTATGCATTCTTTACATTGATGGATTCTTACAAAATATTTGCAAAGTACAGAAAATTCCACAGTTCTATTTGACCCACTCTCCTGTGAACTAAGTGTGGCATATATCCTTCTAGATATTTTTCTATGCTTATATAATACCTGGAGAAGAAAACGGCAACCCACTCCAGTACTCTTGCCTGAAAAATCCCTAGCAGGCTACAGTCCATAGGGTTGCAAAGAGTCGAACACGACTGAGGGTCTTCACTTATGTGACAATGCAAATATTTATAGACAAATACAAATATTTATAGTTATATACAACTATAAATTGGATAAGGAAATGGCAACCCATTCCAATATTTTTGCCTTGGAAATCCCATGGACAGAGGAGCCTGACGGGCTATAGTCCATGGGGTCGCAAAGCATTGGACACGACTTAGCAACTAAACCAAACAATTATAGCTATACAAATACATGGCTTAATTGTATTATATTCTTTTACATATATGGCATTGTATCATACTGTGCCACAATTTTTTAATTTAAATAACTTTAATGATGCTTCCATATCAGTACATGTAAATTTACCTCCTTCTTTGAAACTACTGTGAAGTATTCCACTGTATTTACCATGCCTTACTATACTTTCCCCCCTATACATTTAGATGTTTTTCACTTTTTTTCCTGCTACAAATGATGCCTCAATGGATGTCCTGTACAAAGCCTCTGATGCATATGTGTGTTTCTCTATAGTCATACCTAGATGTAGAATTGTTAGGTCAAGTAGTTTGCATGTATTTAATTTTAAAAGCTACTGCTAAATAGTTATAGCTAAATATTACAAGCCAAATAAAAGTTTTTCTTCCAATGAAACTATTGTTAATAGCAGTATTTAGTGAGAAGAAAGTGATCGAGTACATTCCTTTTTAAAATTTTTGACTTATGATACAACACTTCAAGGACTTCCAGGTGGTAGCTCACCTAGGGAGGAATCTGCCTGCAATGCAGGAGATCCTGGTTCAATTCCTGGGTTTGAAAGATTCCCTGGAGAATGGATAGGCTACCCATTCCAGTATTCTTGGGCTCTCCTGGTGGCTCAGCTGGTAAAGAATCCACCTACAATGTGGGAGACCTGGGCTTAATACCTGGGTTGGGAAGATCCCCTAGAGACGGGAAAGGCTACCCTCTCCAGTATTCTGGCCTGGAGAATTCCATGGACTGTATAAAAGATTCAGACAGGACTAAGTGGCTTTCACTTTCATAATGTAAAAAACTTTGGTTCTACATGAAGATGTTAGGCCACAAAGGTGGACTCAAAAGGAAGTAGTATATGGTTGGCTGTACTGACTGAATCATGATATTCATTTTTAAATGTCATCCACCAACTGATCATAGTCTTTTATTAAAGCTTAACTGGAAAATGTCCATTTCCTCTTTTATCAGTATGTTTTCCTTTTGAAGTAATCAGAACTGGTCACAGTTTCTGTATTTTAACAAATTAGACTCAAAAGTTTGGTAGCTTCTCTCCAAGATATGGGCACCATCAATTCCTTCCTCCTTGTAGATGCAAGTCATTGCCCTCTTGTGATAAGGAGTCTATGCTTTCATTCCCTTGAATCTTGGCTGGTTTGTGACTGCTTTAGCCAGCAGAATACAGTAAAAGTGAAGCTACTTGGCTTCTGAGACTTGGCCATCATAAGCCTCTTGGATTTTATCTGCATCTCTTAGAACACTGGCTCTGGGGACAACCCCCCACCATATGTTAAGTCTGACTACCCAGAGACCGCCAGGCTGTGAGGAAGCCCAAACAATCTGCATGGACAGAGAAGGAAAGAGATGCCTGGCTGGCCCCCAAATGTTCTAGCCAACCTAGCCCAGACACCAGACATGTGAGTAAGAAACCTTCAGGTGACTTCAGTCCTGCTCAGCACGTACTTTCAGTTGTGTGTGAAACCTCCAAGTGATAACCAGCCAGTTGAGGTTGGCTACATGAAGAACTGTCGGAAATACTCATAAGTTATTTTAAGCTACTTAGTTTTGAAGTCATTTGTTATGTGAAAATATTATCTAGAGCAGAATTCTATTGAAACAGCCTATTTGAAAGACTTTCAACAGGTTAGAAAATTTTATTACCACGTTTTCATTCAAGTGTGCAAATATAGTATTTTTTATGGGGACACTCATAAAGTTTTTAAAGAGTCATGATACTAAGAAATATTTTCAAATATCGATTCCCAAAGGCTCTTTCTGTGACAAAAGTTTTAATTTAAAAAGCATTTCTAACCACTTATTGTTTAAAATTCCACTTGTCCTCATAGGACCAGAGTAAATACAAAATTTTCTCCTAAACTATCGGTTAAGTGGCATGTTACTAATCATGGTTGTCATCATAGAAAAGGTCCATTTTTTTTTTTAATTTTTATTGTGAAATAGTTGTGAGAACAATACAAAGAACTCTTGTATAATCTTCATATAGATTTCTCCCAGTTATTATCATTTTACATGTTTGCTTTATCAGTCTCTCTAAATACCCTTACATTGTTTTTTTATGAACTGTCCAAGAGTAAATTGCAGATATGAGGCTCCCAAAGATCTCTTGGAGAAGGGAATGGCTACTCACTCCAGTAATCTTGCCTGGAAAATCCCATGGACAGAGGAGCCTGGTGGGCCACAGTCCATGGATTTGCAGAGTTAGCCACTAAACTAAAACTAAATACATCTAAATTCTTTAATGCATATTCCCAATAAACTAGAACATTCTCTTCCAAAGTCATAGTGCAATGCTCAAAACCAGGAACTTAATACTGATAGAACAGTATTACCTAACCTGCAAGCCTTATTCAAATTTCACCAATTATCCCAGAGGAGCTTGGCTTTGTTGGGCTTCCCTGGTGGCTCAGACAGTAAAGAATCTGCCTGCAGTGTGGGAAACCTGGATTCCATCCCTGGGTTGGGAAGATCCCCTGGAGGAGGGAAAGGCTACCCACTCCAGTATTCTGGCTTGGAGGATTCCATGGACAGAGGAGTCTAGTGGGCTATAGTTCATGGGCTCACAAACAGTTGGACATGGCTGAGCGACTTTCACTTTCATGCCAATCATGTCCTTTTTTTTAGCAGACAATAAAATAAAATAATAATTCTACCCAGGATCTCATTCAGAATCATACACTGCAGTGACTTCACATGCCTCTCTGTCTCATCTACTCTGGCCAGTTCCTTAGTCTTACTTTCTTCCTCATGACCTTGATATTTTTGAAAAATTCAAGCAATTTGGATTTGTTTCTTCCTGATTAGGGTCAGGATATACATTTTTAGGAGAAATATCATTAAAGTGATTCTTTGTCCTTTTCAATGCATCCTATCAAGAGGTGCATGATGTTATTTTGTTCCATTTGATGATATTAGCTTTGATCACTTGATTAAGGTGGTGTCTGCCATGTCTCACTACTGTAAACTTACTCTTTACTTTTCTTTTTGTGTTTAATAGCTTTGTATGGAGAGAGACTTAGAGACTAAGTCAAAATTCTGTTCTTCAGGAAATAGTCATCCATAGTATTAGCATCCATTGATGATTTTTTTCTGAATCAGTTATTACTATGAAGATTGCCAAATAGTGAGTAAATTGTTCTTGAGAGCTTATATTCTTGTAAGCAGATCATTTGGTAACTTTAGTGCACTCAATCTAATTTTCAATAAACTTCTTGATAATATTTAAGGTTTCTGTAAAATCTTGTTAGATTTGTGAGATTTTCCTTTTATATGAGGTCAGTTCACATTATGTGCAGTAATTATATTCTATTAAGTCACCAAACACTAAACTAGCAAATACTAAACTCTAGCTCCTAGGGGAAACACACAGTTAGATTCCTATGAGCCTTTAGTCACAATATTTTTATCAACCTATTATATGTGTGATTCTGTTTAAACAGGGCTTCCCAGGTGATCCTAGTAGTAAAGAATCTGCCTGCAAATGCAGAAGATGAAAGAGTCATGGGTTCAATCCCTGTATTGGGAAGTCCCCTGTAGGAGTAAATGGCACCCCACTCCAATATTCTTGCCTAGAAAATTCCACAAACCCAGGAGCCTCTCAAGCTGCAGTCCATGGGGCCACAACTAGTCAGACATGACTGAGCACACTGAACACTGTTTAAACAGCACCATAATTTATGCCTTAACAAAGCTTATCTCACACATGTTTTCTCTGAAGTCACATCACAGCCTTCTTGCACTTAGGACCAGTTGATAGCAGTTCAGCATAGTAAAATCACCAACAAATGCACAAAAATAAGAAAAACATGGCACTAGATAATCCACTGAAAGGAAACTTGTTCGCAGTATAAAACCTAAAACAAGAAGGCAGAGCCTCGCCTCTGTCCATCTCCTCTGGGAACGTTTGCATTAGGCAACTCAAATTTTTGGTTGTTATATATATGTAACACTCAAAGTAGGAACGGAAGAAGTGTAATAGCTTCCTTCTTTTTTAAATATTTTCTTATGCTTTTACTTTTAGTATTATCTCCTCCATGGTGCCTTTGCAAAACTTTGTTGAATTAATTATCCATTTTCAAAGTTATCATTTAGTTAAAATTAGATATGATAATGCATCAATCTGCATAACTAGATTGTAAGCTGTAATTTATCCACCATTTAAAGAAGATAAATGAATGGAGGCACCACAGTGAATCTTTTGCCTCCTGCAAAACACATCACATGTACATATCATACAAGATTCTCTGACATATGTAAATGAAGCGATATAACTGTATTAATCCACATAGTAAATATCATAAAGCTAAATTCTTTATTAATTTATTAGATAAACATTAATTTACATAGAGACTTTAAGAGTTGAGGAAGGAAGTGAGAAATGTGGAAGCTTTTTTTTTTTCCCTGATATCCTTGAAAGTACCAACTTATCCCAAAGCAGGAAACCAAGGCCATAGCGAGTGATGCAATAACAAGGATAAAATTTACCCATCAACTTGAAGCATAAAAAATGTGTTTAAAAAATATGTAAAAACTGTTTTCAAGACTTCTAGGCAAAAAAAGACACTAATCTAAGAGCTGGGAAACAAAGATGATTTCTTTGGTGGCCCCTGCTTACTGCCTGGAGAGTTTCTCATTGTGGTGCATGGAAAAGAATCCAAGTCTCTGAGTTGAGAAGATATTAGGCTGGGATCTAGTGAGGCCAAGTTGTCTGGAGCTCACAGAAAGAAAATACCAGAGAGGAGGGAGCTTCATAGAGAAAGAGCTCCTGATTACTTTTGATAGTTCCTTTGACTTTTCAGTTCAGTACTGATCACACATGTGTACAAGAAAACTATCTGAAGTCAAAGAAGTACTCAATTGAAAGAATCAGAGAGAAAAATCCATGGAGTTCATAGATGGGGAGAAATTTCTGTTTATGCTAAACACAGTAAAACAACAAACAGACAAACAAAGAAAAACCCTAATAACTCATGGAGCATTGTGGAGAGGACTCAGAGGGCTCCTATCTCAGTGGAGGACAAAATTAACCATAGACTATTCACTGATTAGACTTCATTTAGCAAAGCTTAAAAACAAGAACTAAAAGGACCAAGCTGTTTGTAAGTAACTTGACTGCATCCCAGAATAAGCTCGAGAATGCTCACAAGAACATAAAAACTTCTAGGACCCAATAAGGTACAATTTGCAATGTCTTACATGCCATAAAAAATTACCAAGCATGCAAAGAGACAGGAAAATATAACATATATTGAGGAGAAAAAACAGTTAATTGAAACAGACCCATAAATAACAATTTTTATATAAAGATATCAAGGATATTAAAACAACTATTAAAACTGTATTCCATATATTTAATAACTAGGCAAAGATTGAAAAAATTAAATATAGACAAAGAAATGTAAGGAAAATCCAATTCAAACATGTAGAAATAAAACTGCAATGTTTGAGATGAATGAAAAATATACAGGTTAGATTTACTATCATATTGGATATAGAAAAAAAAAAACTGGTGAACTTGAAACTATCCAAAGTAAAACACAGAGAAAAAGACACTAAAAAAATTAACAGAGCATCAGTGAGCTATGGAACAAGTTCACTTAGTTTGTGTATATGTAACTGGAGTATTCTAAAGGATGGATGACAGGAAAATAGTTGAGTAAATAAGTCTAAAAATATTCCAAATTTGATTTTAAAAAAATATGAATTCACAAATCCAAGAAGTTCAGTGACCCCAAGCACAGGAAACATGAAGAAAACCACCTAGACACATCACCATTAACTGCTTAAATTAGCAATATATAATAAATATTAAAAACAGCCAGGGACAAAAAGATGACAGCAAATTTCTCACAGGAAGCAACACAAGATGAAACACAGTAGAGTAACACTGTTAAAGTGCTAAAAGGAAACAACTGTCAATCTAGAATTTTATATTCAATGAAAGCATGTTTTCAAAATGAGGGCAAAATATTTTTAGAACACAAAAGCTAAAAGAATTTTTGACAGTAAACCTGTATTATGAGAAATCTTGTAGGAAATCCTTTAAGAACTAGGAAAAGAATATTAGAAATGGTATTTTTAACAAAACTATACTCCAAATTATGTATGTATGTGGGTAATTATGTGGGTATATATGAGATTTTTTAAATTACTTAAATATCTTTAAAATATAATTGACTATTTAAAGAAAGATAAAAATAATGACATATTATGTGGTTTATAATATATGTAAAAGAAAAATGTATGAAAATAGTAGTACAAAGGCTAGGAGGGGATAAATGTAAGTATACTCTTATAAAGTGGTTGTACTATATATAATATTGTATATCACTTGAAGGTAGACTATAGTAAGTTAAAGATATACTATAAACTTTAAGTCAACCACTAAAATACGACAACAAAGAATTATAGCTAAGTAAACAAAGGGGATATCTCTTTTGTAGTCACAGGATTTTAATTTATAGAGGTGATGCCATGGATAGACTAATGCCATTGAAAGTAGATTTTTTGCTTTGCCCCCAAAGATACCAGTCATCCAAAAATATACAAAGTGAAAAATAAGACTAATACAGGAGATAAAATGAAATCATAAAAATACTGAATCCAAAAGAAAGTGAAAAGAAAACAAAGAACATATAGCACAACATAAAGCAAATAGAAAGATTTTTGCTTTAAATCCAAATATATCAATGATAGCATTTACTGGAAGTGATCTAGACATCCTCATTAAAATCTAGAGCTTATCATATTGGGAAAAAGTAAGATCCAACTATATATGCTGACTTTGCAAAACCTACTTGAAATGCAAGGAGCAAGGCAAGTATGTCTATTCTAAACATTTATACTCAATACTGTAGTACAGAGGGTTTAGCAAATGCATTAGTTCCAGAATGGAAAGAAAGAAATATAACTTTCACAGACCACATCTGTACAGAAAATCTTACAGAATTCAAAAAACAAAACAAAACAAATATCTGAGCTAAACAGTTGCATTTAGCAATGTGATAGGACAAAAGATCAATGTATAAGAATCTGTTATATTTCTTTACAGTGAAAGCAATCTGAAAATGAAAATTTTTAAAATTTAATTTAAAATAGCATCAAAAAGATTAAAATACTTAGGGATAATTATGACAAAAGACATGCAAGATCTGAATTCTTCAATCTAGCAAACATTACTGAGAGAAACTGAAGATTTAAATAAATGGAGAGATATACCATGTTTATGGATTGGCACACTTGGTGTTAGGATAGCAATTCTTTCCAAAGTTGATCTGAATATTCAGAGCATTCCCAGGCAAAATCTGAGCAGAATTTCATTTATAGAAATTGACAGGTTGATTCTAAAATTCAAATGAAAATAAAAAGGACCTGAAATAGCCAAAACAACTTTGAAAAAAAGGAATAAAGTTAAAGAACTTTTACTACCTGACTTCAAGACCTAGGGTAAAGTTACAATAATCAAGAAACTATGGTACTGTTGTCAAGATAGACAAGTAGAATAATGGAACAGAAGAGATAATCTAGAAATAGGCATACACATATATGGACAACTGATTTTTGAAAAGTACAGGATAATTCAGAGGAAAAGCAATAGTTTTTTAAATAGCACTACTAGTGCTGGAACAAATGGCTAGCACATGTATAAAAATTAACGCTGATCCATACTTTACCATATTCAAATATTAACTCGAAGTGAATTATAGACCTAAATGTAAAATCTAGAACTATAAAACTTCTAAAAGAAATCATTTGTAACTTTGGGTCAGGCAAATATTTCTTAGGTACAACACCAAAAACACAATCTATAAAAGATTTATCACTAATAGTATACACTCTTTCTCAAATATCTTTTTAATGAAGGGGTTGTTTTAAAAGGGATAAAAATATGGTAGAGATTAAAGAAAAGAGTGATGAGTGAAATTGTGGATGATGACATCCACAATAAGGATTTGAGCAGTGTGCTTTGAATGAGCACATGAAGGAGACATGGGAAATGGCTTTAGATACACTCTCATCAAGGACACTTGGAGAATTGATCAGCTTTGAATAAGCTACTTGTGTCAGTAATGAAACATCTAAGCCCTTCATTGAGAACTAAATGTGCATTATGGAACTGGTTTACATCATCTCATTTAATTCTTACAGTTAGTTTATGAAATGGCTATTTCAATTTCCATTTTACAGAGGCAAGAAATAAGCTCAGAGAGGAAGGAGCTTTGCCCAAGTAGGACTAAGTGGGTCTAACTCCAATGCCCTCATTCTTCAACACTGCTTCGAGGATGGGGTCATGCCCACACTGTATTGATAATCAATGAGCAATAGAATGATCTGTATTCAACTGTTATGTTAAAAAGTTAATCTTCTCCCATATAAAAACACAAAATAATGACTAGAGGCTCTGAAATAGGCTTTCTGAGCTTGCAAAATGCATAAAAAGGCCAAAAAACAAAAGATTTTCAACTATTTTTAAATAAGCAAATAGATCTTGTGCCAGTATCATCCATGTGACTTGGTCTTAAATAAATATGAGTTTATTATTTAAGAATAAATAATGAGCTACAAGTTATTTTTACAAGTATAAATCATTCACAACCATCTTCTCCTGTAAATGATCAACTCTGCTTCTCTAAAAGTCCTGGGCCAAAAACTTTATGTTACTAGAGATTAAATTCCTTCATGAGTAGGCCAAAGATCAAAATACATTGTGTTTTTATTTGGATAGTCTGGGAGTATTGAATTTGTCCTTTTCTTATCATTAACATTCATCTCTTTGGATCATCCACTTCTCTTTGAACTTGAGAAACAGGAATTTGATATCACACAGTACTTAAATCAATTAAAACAAGAACCTAGACAGAATCAAATAATTCTTGGAGTTAACTGTAATAAGTCTTTCATCTTAATAAAGTTCAGCTCAGTTGTTTATTTGGAAAATGACCAGCTTCAACACTAACTTTCCAGGGTGCATGAATGTGTTTTCCTACATTCACTAATACTATGTTTTACTTTCCAAAGACCAGAAATGAACCAAAGGCATTTAAGCACTTCCCAACAAAAGGAAAAAATAGCTTTGTTTTAGAGATTAGAGATTTCAAAGAGCTTTGCAAAGATCATCCTAAATCTTCCCGATCAGCACAAGTTTCACACAGTGGGTATTCAACAAAGTTTGTTGACTTATGATACAGACATGGCTGTGAGTGATTGCTTTGAGCATTAACTAAATTAAATGATTTCTCCCAAGAAGGGATGATGTTGGCAGTTGTCACTAATAGAGCCAGAAAGAAGTTCATCAAATTCTATTTGGTCTTATTTTGGTTTGGCTTCATTTTGTAACCACAAGTAGGGTCTGGCTGCTCACAACTCAAAAAGCCAATAAAGAGGCCAGGTTGGTGGGAGGGCAAGTTTGCCTTATTTTGGAGGCTGGCAAAGGGGGATGGGGGTGGATGCCTGTCTAATGGCCGACTCCACCTCTTCCAACAATCAGTGAGCCAAAGCTTTCAAAGGGGAGTGTCAGAGGTGTATAGATGGAGGGAGGGGGCTACATGCAGAAACAGCACAGTCACCTCTGATAGTTATTTTGTAACTGGTCATTGGTAGTTTGACCAGCATTATTTTCATTGTTTTAAGTTCAGTTAATCTTCAGTTCTGGGCTTCTCTGGTGGCTCAGATGGTAAAGAATCTGTCTGCAGTGTAGGAGACCCAGGCTCGATCCCTGGGTTGGGACGATCCCTTGGAGAAGAGAATGGCAACCTATTTCAGTATTCTTGCCTGGAGAATTCTATGGACAGAGGAGCCTGGCCAGCTACAGTTCATGGGGTCGCAAAGAGTCAGACATGACTGAGTGACTAACACACGCACACACACACACACATCTTCAGTTCCAAGGTTGGTTTGTTCCCATTTCCTTGAGGCCGGTTCTTGGAATTATAGCAGCTTATGGCATGGCTTCCCAGGTGGCAGGTGGTAAAGAATCTGCCTGCCAATGCAGGAGATGCAAGAGATGTAGGTTTGATCCTTGGCCAGGAAGATCGCCTGGAGTAGGAAATGACAACCCAGTCTAGTATTCTTGCCTACAAAATTCTATGGACAGAGGACCCTGGTGGGCTATAGTCAGTGGGGTTGCAAAGAGTCAGACTGACTGAGCAACTGAGCACACAAACACATACCATGGCTACAGTCTGGTCATCATGTAGTTAACTTCTCCACCTGGAGGGGGTTTCAGTATCTATAAGACAGCCCACAGCATATGGCTCAAAATATTATCTATGGCCCTTGCAAAGGAACTAAAGGTCTTTGACTATGCTTACTGACTAAACTATTATTATTTGGTCTCTTTTGATGGTTTGCTTCTGCATTTTCTCACTTCTCTGATTAAGCTTATTGTTTGACCAAAGGCAGGCAGAGGGCATGGGGAGATGGAGGAGAAAGGACCATAGAGTCCTGCTCTTTTTCAGTTTGCTCTGGTATGGAAAGTGCAAAAAGTCAAACAAATAATATTAATAATAATAGTTCATATTTTAATGATTTTGAGTTAATCATTATTAATATTTAGCATATTTGTGTCTAAAGTTTTCTATTTAGATAATTTTTAAATTTACAAGCTACATGATTACAAATTTTTCATTTGAAAAAATTATTGAATCCTTTCTTAAAAAAAAGCTGAATGTCCTTTGACCTTTATCCCTGATCTGGCCTTTCCTCAGTCACACACTTGATTTGTTTTTCTCCCATTCTTCAGTACAGAATTTTTGCCTCTGCTTCTGTTCCTTCTTCCCCTTTTTCCTTTCCTTCCTCTGTTACTTACACTCTTTCAAACTTCTTTACGACCTGGTACTACAGTATAATGCAGTAAGTACAGTTCTATAATAAAGTCCTATGAATCAGTAGTAACATCTTGCTGTTGATGGACGAGTATGAAAATGTATTCTCTGGTTCATGGGAAAAAAATTCTCCTTGGCTTGGAGGTTCACATATTTATGATTTATTGGGTCAAATCCCGTTTTCTTTAACTGCTCTTATGAATGGCTTCAAAGAGTACATATTTCAATGACCAAAATAAGAACAAGGCGTATACACCAAAAAGGCCAGCATGACATGGAAAAAAAAAATCAAAGGGAGACTTTATTCCTTAGAATTAGAAAGAAATTGATTCCCTACTCTGAATCTGTGACTTTGATGGTGCCATACCAATGGTCCATTTTCTATTTGAAATGTATTTAATATTGCCAGAGTTCTTTATTTGGAGGTAAATTTTTTTTGAAGCACATGTAAATACACTTTGTGAAATAAAAAGACTTATACAAATGTTTTTGGTGGGTTATTATTAATACAAAGCATGCTGTCTCTTCCCTCACCAAGATTAGAAGAATCTCTATCTTCTTGTTTCTATTGCACAATTTAAAAAAAACTAAGTTAATGTAACACAGGTCCAAATATTTGTGTATTAGTAAGTGATAGTTTTAATACTTACTCATTTCAAAATATTATAAGGTCACCTTTGCATATCCTCCTTGGTCAATGTGTAGCATATAATAAATATTTCTTGAATATATTTAAATTATTGGATATAAGGCACATCAGGGCCCTACAATCTGATTACCATTCTCAATTCACTATAATACCATCTTTTACCTCCACAACATTCTATTTTTTCATGCCTGTGATGATGGATGGTGTGGAAATACTCAGGACTGAGACATAAATTTCAGAGGAACTGTTGTTATTTATGGACAGATTTCAGGAATTCCAGTTGTCTTCTGTTTGGCTTGTACTTAAAAAGAAAATCTAACTCAGAGTGTAGGAAGATTTTCAGGCAACAGTATTCTGGAGTTTAGACTCATCTATAAAACAAAAACTACTCATTCATGCCTAGGAATTATTTATATTTCTTAAAAAAAAATTTCAGTTGGAAAAATAATTACTTGGGAAGAGCCCTTGGGAAACAGAGCCTCACCTTGATAGAGAGTTGATATTCTATCTCATCTGTACCACTACTTGAAGAAAGAAATACAGGTTGAACATCAACAGATGCATTAAAAAAAAAAATGGTTTTCTGTGTATGGAAAGATGCAAGAGTCTGGGCTCACTGAAATCATTCCTTTTATATGCATCTCAGCGATCTGGGGCCAGTATCCTGTGTTTTACACATCCTGAACTCCCTGGAGCTCACTGTAAGGAGCTGCCAGTAGCTGCCAGATCACAGGTATTCTTCTGGAGTGCCTTTAGGGCTCAGGAACTCACACTGGAGGACTGCAATAGCTGATCACTATGACATCCTTCTTTACTGATATGACAGGAAATACTCCATTTCTCATGGTGCACAAAAGGTGGCTGAGGAGAAAGGCGGATAGTTTCCCAAGGTGAACTATCACAAATGGAACAAAGAGAACATTGGGACTCTTTGGTGTGTCTAGACCACTGGGACTCTTTGGTGGTGTTTCCACACTTGGGACTATGTTGTAGACTTGGCAAGCCCTTGCCAAATCTACAGAACAAGAAAGAGCCAACTTGGGCCTAATCAACTTGGGGAGATGGACAAGTTCCCCAGAGCAATCAATTGTGCCACCTCATTCATGATAAGAGAAGAGATCACAGCTTATCCTAACCATGCAGGCTTCAACTACCCATGCCAGTGCCCAATAGAACCAGATGGCACCATTTCCTCATCCTCTAGCCCCCAAGTATTAGAAAGCTGTGGAGATCAAGCAGATAGCATTCAAACTTCTGGTTTTTCTAGCCCTTATTGCCAGGAAGCAGTGGGAAGACCCCTTCCCCACCTACACAGAACCTCCAGTTTGGGGATTCATAGTAGGGAGAAAAAGGAAAGGCACTATCCTGATAGAGATTGTAACCTTGAATTGAACTTGAGTTAAACCAATAGAGATTGGGTTACTTTCAATTTGATGAGTTTATATTAGTCAGAAGACTCCAAGAGAAAGATGAGTCCAGTAATAGGAAATTTTAAAAGCTATAATTTTTGGCACAGAGGAGACTTAATGCATAAATTTCAACCCAGTTGTCCTACTTTTAAAGGTCATCTCTCTCCTTTTCTCTGAGAAATCTTCCGGCCATTTCCTTGCCAAGGCAACTGGAGATTTTTCTCACAGATTCTTCCTCTGGCTTTCTGGGGGTATCTCAACATAACCAGGTCTAGTTTTCCACTTTGTTGCTTTAACCTTTGGTGCTGGCATTCTTGCTAATTGTTCCTGAGGGTTAGCTGAGCCCCATCTCATCTGGTACTTCAAATTATAATCCACCTTTTTTTTTCCCACTCTTAGGAAGGTCTGTTTTCCCATTGTGTCCAGATCTAACTAGATTCTATGTTCATTGTGGGAAAAAACTACCCTACACATCCATATTCTAAGTTCTTAATAAAAGTGTGTGCATGTCTGTAGTCACACGCTTTTGTCCAATATTAAAAAGTATTTCTTGTAGCTTGAATACATACATACACTCATACCACCACCACCATCACCACAACCAACATCACCATTTTCCTCTCTATTTGCAGGTCATTAAAGTTTGGCTTGTTTCAAAGTGTGTTTAGACAGCATAGGCATTACCTCTAAACCAAGAACTTTTAAGGGCCTAACAGTAAGCTAGTTTGATTACCACTATTATTGATAATACAGGGCTTGTGCTGGTACTCAGGCATAACTACATACAATTATTGTTTTTCTGCTGAAATTGTTGCCTATACAGTTACATGCAACAATAGTAAGTTTGTAAGTAATTTGTGACAAAGCTTTCTTTTGTTGTGTTTCAATAAAGTAAAACCCTGAAGCTAATTTTACCATCATGTACATATGACATCACTTCCTGAAAATATATGAACGTTGGGGGATTGTTGTTGTTGTTTTATAACAAAGTATGAAATGCTGTGGAAGAAATGGCCTCCAGAAATGCAGTTGATTTATATCTCAGGAATGTGTGCAAAGGAGAGAGCATAGATTTCCTCAAACAGTTGCTAAACCCAGCAGACTCCAATTAGCAAGCATTAGCAATGAGATCCGAACACTTTTACCTGCATGAATCTTTAAGTTTCCTGATACTTCACCAGCTTTGGGGCACAAATGAAGTCACATTAACAATAATTTCACCCAACAGTTCTCTGTTCCTCACTCTAAATTTATTTTCCATAAAAAAGTTCCCCTAAATATTTCTGAGATAATCCAGGGTGGCTTGAATGAGCTTATTAATAAGTCAGTCAGATCTTTCTTGACATCCCCCAGGCCCTGCTGTCACCTGCATCATAAAGGGCAATTCCTACCAGACCCACTGCCCTGTGAAAGCCAGGCAGCTTCCTTGCAAGGAGAGGAAGCACATGGGCAGGGTCCCCTCAGTCTCTGACCATGCGTTCTGTGCCTCACAATCAGAGCTGCTCCTGTATTGAACGATGTGCTCAGAGCCGGGTGACTTCTTTTCTTGCTGGATGTGTTCATTTACTCGTCAAAGAGGACACAAAGCAATGTTATAAACAGATTTTAATCAAAATCACTTTTTTAGTTTGTACTTAATGTGAGTTTTTTCTTAGGATCCAAATGGGAGTCCAAGAGGCTGGGCCTGGAGCTGAAATGAGTGACAGACAGCCTTGGGCCAACCTGAAACCTCAACTGAGGCTTCATATCATTGAGACAAAGAGACTTCTAGCAGAATTGTCTTATTAGTACTTGGAAGAGACTGACAAGTAAAATTCCCAGCCCAGCTCAAGCTAAGACCCTGCTGCACACTGTTTATGGAAACACATATATGTTCCATTTAAAGATAATCTATAGATATAAAGTCCAAACTGGAAATATAAAAAAATAAACATCAACAGTGGTTTTGTAAAAGGTAAGACACATCTGACTTCATATTGGATCTGTCTCTTTTACTTTAATCTTCGTATTCTATTATTTTTGCTTCAAATTAAGAATGTTGCTTCTGACCCGAAATATACATGATAGCCTATTCTCAAGGCTCTGACATTTAAAGGTATAACACTTATCCATTCACACAGAGATAAAAAATTGCAGAACAGAGAATAACATTTGTCTTGTTGGAGGTTTATAGGAACATCATGCGCTGACCTACCTGTATACCTGTAGGAGCAAAGGACTGAGTTTCCCCTCAAGCTGACCACTAATTCTGAAAGTGAAAGTGGCGGCTGAAAGGCTGAGAAGCAGGACAGAACTTTTGATAGTCTCACATATACAGAGGGAAAGAAAATAAAGTTCATGAACCATTAAGGGGGCATAGCTTTGATAGAGCTATGTCTAAAGCTTTAGTTGGGTCTTCAAAAGGCTTCTCCAACAAATAAAGGCAAACCAGAAATAAGTCAGCCCTTAAGAGAATTGAAATCCATATTTCGATTATTTCCACTCCTGCATGGAATAGAACGACCTTCCCCTAGCCCAGCAACCTTCTAGGAGAAGGAAAAGTAAGTTTTCACAGAAGAAAGATAGTAACATCCAGAGTTTCAAATATCTTTACAATTTATCATTTAAAATGCCTGGCATGCTACCAAAAATAGCCAGATAAAGTCTAGAATTCAGCTGATAATAATGTACCACATTGGTGTCTTAGCTTTGACAATTTTATACCATGAAGATGTAAGATGAAAACATTGGGAGAAACTTAAACTGGATAAGAAATATATGGGAATTCTCTGTATTACCTTTACAACTTCTCTGTGCATCTATATGTATTCCAGAGTAAAAATATTAAAAAAAATAGGCATATAAGGATACAATTATATATTTAAAATCAATTGACTGGAAACGGAGAGAAAAAGCAGCAGAAACCGAAATTGCTAGCTACAGACTTAAAAATATGATGCTGAATATGTTCTAGAGATGAAATGAGATGAAATGTTTTCTGTAAACTGGAAAATATTTTAAACATGGAATTCCTAAAACCAAAAAATACAATAACTGATATTAAGATCTCATCAAATGGGCTTAACATCATAAGATAAAGTGAATAAGTTAGATCAGAAAAAAATACTGAAAATTAAACACAAGGAGACAAAGAGAATAGAAAATAAAGGAAGAGAGTGAGACATGAGACAAGGTAGAAATTTTTAACTCCTAAGAATTGAAGTTCCAGGAGGAAAGAAAAAAGAGAATTATAAAAGTATTATTTGAAATGGGAGAGTTTGAGAATTTTCCAAATGTAAATAAAGATGCTAAATCGTGGATTCAAGATGAACTATGACTGCCAAGTCAAAAAATAATACCATAAAATTTAAGAAAATTTCCCCTACTTATTAGTCAAAAAAGAAAATGCAAATTAAAACTATGGTAAGCTACAATTCAACAAGGTCCATACTACTTTTAAGCTGATGATAGTCAAAACTGAGGTGCATGTCCACTCTCATATAGAGCTCTTGGGACTACATATTGGGGAAAATCTCTTTGAAAGACTACTTGGTGATATCTATGAATGCTGACTATGAAGTATATTGCCTATGGCATAGTAGCTTTCCACATAGGTAATTGTCCAACAGAAATGTACCAAAAGATATGGACAAGAATATTCACAGCAGTGTTTTTCATCCATCAACAGTAGAATAGATAAATAAATTGCAGTAACTGGCAATTGATGAACCACATAAGTAAATAACTGAGGGCAGGGGAAGTCTAGACACAAAAGAAAACATATGTATTTGGTTTGAGATTTAGAACACTAGTTACCTTGGAGAAGATGAGGGAACAGTTATTTGGTAGGGCTCCAAGTAATGTTGTTTCTTGATGAAAGTACTGATTATGTGGGTGTGTTCACTTTGCAAAAGTTCATCAAGCTGTGCACTTAAGATTTGTGCACTTTACAGTATGTATGTTGTGTATGTCATGCTTCAGTAACAAAATTAAGTCTTTTTTGATTTACAGTGGTGTAACACACTGATACACATATGCACACAAACACAAAAGCAAAGCAGAAAACTAAAGCAAATATTCATGTCAAAATTGAAAGCACATCCTCAACAAAAGACACTCCCAGTAGAAGCAGGATATATATGAGTCTTCTAGATTTGGGGAACTAACAATAGCTAAGCACCTCCTATACCCAGGCACTGCTCTGGGGGCTTCTTACATATTCATAGCAAATCATAGGTTCTCTTATAGGCAAGTTCTTCTTGATTAATTACTAGTTCAATCATTTAGCTGACACACAAATATCTTTCACTTTTTAAAGTTTATTTACTCTAAGTAGTATATGTGTGTGGCTTAAAGAGTCAAATATAACCACCCTCCTCCCCCAAAAGAAAGAAATCTAACAATGTCTGCCTCATGCTTTCTATCCTTCAGAGGCAACCACTTCCAACTTTTTTTTCTTTTGTGGGAGAGAGCAAGGGAGAACCCAAGACGGAAACGGCAGTCTTTTATTACCTAATGGTAAAAGTGACATACCATAATTTCTGCCATTTACTATTGGTTACATGGACAAACACTAATGCATCATGGGAGGAGACCACACAAGAGTATGAGTTCCAGGAGGTGGTGATCGTGGGGCAGCTTGGAAATTGGTCACCGCAGTCTTCGATGCAAAAATATATTCTCTGATTCTGCCAGCTCCTGCATCTCCTCTCTCTGGTATCATCACATTTTCCTCTCATTTCCTAATCACTACCTATGTCCTGGTTCTCTTGAGTCCAAAGCTGGAGTGTTCAGCCCTGCACCCAGCACCAGATGGCCTTAGGATGCTTACACCCAGCATCCTCTCACTCCTGCAACTTCATTTCGTTTGACCAGTGGCAATGCCCTCAGTGTATCAGTTATTCAATAGTTTCAATATAACTTCTGATGCCTCTAACTCACGAGGATATTTCCTTCTAGGGCTTCTTAACATAATCCCTAATGTCTTAGTCTGTTCAGAATATTGTAACAAAATATAGACAGTCTATAACTTATGATTGTTCAACTCATAATTTTTTGACTTTATGATGGTGCAAAAATGATACATGTTCAGCAGAAACTGTACTTTGAATTTTGAGTTTTGATCTTCTTCCTGGCTGTTGATATGCAGTAGAATTCTCTCTTGTGATGCTGAGCAGGGGCAGCAAGCTACAGCTCCCAGTCAGCCACGCAATCATAAGGGTGAACAACTGATACAGTGACAACCATTCTGTTTTTCACTTTCAGTACAGTATTCAACAAATCACATGAGATATTCAATACTCTTTTTTTTTTCATAAAATAAGCTTTGTGTTAGGTAATTTTGCTCAACTGTAGGCTACTAGAAGTGTTCTGAGCACCTTTAACGTAGGCTAGGCTCAGCTTATAATGTTTGGTAGATGTATTAAATCCATTTTCAACTTGCAGTGTTTTCAATTTACAATGGACTTATCAGAATGTAACCTGATGTGAAGAACTGACTCATTGGAAAAGACCCTGATGCTGGGAAAGATTGAAGGCAGGAGGAGAAGTGGACAACAGAAGATGAGATGGTTGGATGGCATCACCAACTCAATGGACGTGAGTTTGAGCAAGCTCCGGGTGTCAGTGAGGGACAGGGAAGCCTGGCGTGCTGCAGTCCATGGGGTCACAGAGAGTCAGACACGACTGAGAGACTGAACTGAACTGAACCCCATCATAAGTCAAGGAAGATCTATACCATGGATTTGGTGGCTTATAAACAACAGAAATTTATTTCACACAATTTTTAAAAGGCTGAAAGTCCAAGGTCAGGGTGCCTTCATGGTCAGGTGAGGGCTGTCTTCTGAGTCACTGGCTTCTGATTTCTCGTGTCCTCATGTGATGAAAGGGGCTAGAGAGTTTCTCATGCCTCTCTTATAAAGGCTCTAATCCCATTTATGAAGGTACCACTCTTATGACTTAATCACTCCCCAAATCCCCACTTCTTAATGTGGGGCATGAGGATTTCAACATGAGAATTTGTGGGGGAACACAGACATTCAGACCACAGCACCCAAGTACCTCAACAGATGTGAGAGTGCACTTTAGTTTTTCACAACAGTATCCTAAATGCTTCAAAATTAAGTCATCTTCCTCTGATTGGTGATAGCCTCTGTCTCCCTGACCGTTCCTGTATCCCTCTGGCTCTGGTTCTGGCTCTGGCTGGTGCTCTCTTACATCTTTCAGTAATCCCTCACTCCCCACTTGCATCTTATTTTTCTCTTCCCTTTACTGGCTCTGTCCTAAAATTTATTACTTTTTCAATTTTCATATTTATTAAATATTTTTATGATGTGTTCTGTTTTTAGTTTTTAAAATGAGTGAGTAGAATAACTAGATAAATTGTTTTCATATTTGAACCAGCAGTTGTCTTCAGTGAAAAAAATTTCCTCTCCTTTCTCTATTGCTTCTTGGTTGTCTTTTCTTTGGTATAGGAAAAAAGTAAAGGAGCAAAAATGAGGAAGTCGCTGAAAATCTTGTTTGTCTCTTCCACTCTTTACACAATAATTTCCCTTATTTGTGGTCTTCTACTGTTCTACCAAATACTCATCTCAGTTTCTTTCTTCCTGAAGAAAACAGCAGTAAACAAGTGTCTCTCATCATGTTCATCATTCATGGAAGAACATAGCTAGAATTAACAAGTAACTTTCCCCTCATTTTGTAGAGGGAAGTAGTTGTCACTTCCAACTATTTTAATGTTTCTTGTGATATTTATGTCCATATTTCAAAGTAAGGGGCTGAAATGCTACAGTTTCCTGATTCCAGTCACCTTTGAATAGTCATTGTCTTCATGCTAATTTTAGCTCCACCCACCGGCCCTATAAATCTTCCCAGGTGGGGCTAGATGTAAAGAACTCGCCTGCCAATGCAGGAAACATTAGAGATGCAGGTTCCATCCCTGGGTGGGGAAGATCTCCTGGCGTAGGAAATGGCAACATACTCCAGTATTCTTTCCTGGAGAATTCCATGGACAGAGGAGGCTGGTGGGCTACAGTTCATAGGGTCGCAAAGAGTCCTACAGGACTGAAGCAACTTAGCACCCACGTGTGCCCCTGCCCTATATATGTCCCACTCTTCTTCCCAACAGAGCTATGTTACATTTTTTTTTTTAATAAATGGACTTTCATTACTTTTATTATCATGGCTCCATAAATATTATACACACTGAGCCACATAAAGTACCAAAAAGACATTCTTGTACAAAATTTTGCTTTTCTTAAACTTTTTAGCTTTGTTAGATTTCTAAGAACCCATCTCCAGTCTCTGCACATCAGGCACTTTATCAGTTGTATCTAAGTGTCTGACTGCTTCTCATACAAATTTTCAACAAAACCTCTCAAGCCTTCACCCTCCTCTACCTTTAAGTTGTTCCTGGTGCTCTAATTCCTGAGACTTTTGTGAGGTTCCACAGCTGTAGAAGGGACAACCTCATGAGAATGCTGTGATGTAGAAGGTGATGGTGCAGCTTGACTTCAAGGGACCCCAGGTGTGCTTTTTGGGTGGATGCTTGAAGGAGGTCTGGGCAGTCTCTGATGTCACCTCGACCGCATCTCTGGGGGTTTTCTGGGCTCTATCTCCTCCTTTACTCACCCTCTCTGGCGCTTTGCCCACTCCCTGCAGCCTGGGGCACACTTTCTCAGGGTGTCTGTGTCCAATGATGCAGATGCACTGCTACCCGACAAGTTTTTCTTTGTTCTTAGTCACTCAGAGTCAGTTCTCTTCCCTCAATTCATTTTTTGGTAATAATCCTTTCCTGGGACAGTCATTGTTGATCAGTATAGATGAAGCATTACTGTGAGAATGGGCAGGAACAATAGAAAATCCAAGGAGTGGTAGAAGGAACTATAAATTCTTTTGTATGGAGCTGTGCTGACTTCTTCTCTGTCTACCTGCTCCATCCCAGCTTAGCATTCATCCTAATCATTATTTCTCTTCATAATTACTCACTTTCCAGAGGTTCATGTTCAAAGGTGGATTATGAATTCCTTCTCATCTCACATACATGACTAAACTGAAGAAATTGAGCCCCTAGTCATGATGGTTCAGCAACCAACATCTCACCCATCTGTGAAGCGTCCCAGTTCCACGCAATCTGGCCTCTCACCTGTTTCGACATTTCCACCTGATTTTGTATTTTCGTTCCTGGCTCATGTTTCATTTCTAGTAGGCTTAAAAATCTGTATAAGTCGGTTGCTCTCTGCTCAGTTTTTCACTCTGTCACCTCCAGAGTAACCTCCGGATGTTCACTTATCACTACCCAGCAGCGTTTTTTCAGTTCAGTTCAGTCGCTCAGTCATGTCCGACTCTTTGCGACCCCATGAATTGCAGCACGCCAGGCCTCTCTGTCCATCACCAACTCCCGGAGTCTACCCAAACCCATGTCCATCGAGTCAGTGATGCCATCCAACCATCTCATCCTCTGTCGTCCCCTTCTCCTCCTGCCCCCAATCCTACCCAACATTAGGGTCTTTTCCAATGAGTCAACCCTTCGCATGAGGTGGCCAAAGTATTGGAGTTTCAGCTTCAACATCAGACCTTCCAATGAATACCCAGGATTGATCTCCTTTAGGATGGATTGATTGGATCTCCTTGCAGTCCAAGGGACTCTCAAGAGTCTTCTCCAACACCACAGTTCAAAAGCATCAATTCTTCGGCACTCAGCTTTCTTCACCATCCAACTCTCACATCCGTACATGACCACTGGAAAAACCATAGCCTTGACTAGATGGACTTTTGTTGGCAAAGTAATGTCTCTGCTTTTAAATATGCTATCTAGGTTGGCCATAACGTTCCTTCCAAGGAGTAAGCATCTTTTAATTTCATGGCTGCAGTCACCATCAGCAGCGTTTTTTACCACGCAGCAAATAATCCACCCGCAGTGTGGGAGACCTGGGTTCAATCCCTGGGTTGGGAAGATCCCCAGGAGGAGAGCATGGCAACCCACTCCAGTATTCTTGCCTGGAGAATCCCCATGGTCAGAGGAGCCTTATGAGCTACATGGCGCCACAAAACGTCCGACACAACTGAGTGACTAAGCACAGCACAAAAAATTGCCTTAAATTTTTGAAATGTTAGTTTCTCTTTTAATCAGCTTTTAGGCTAAAAATCTAACACGATAGCATATCTAACATTTTCCTAAATCAAAACCAATTCTCCCACCACCATCCTCTCCACTGTGAAGTGAAAGTCATTTAGTTGTGTCTGACTCTTTGCA
Source organism: Giraffa tippelskirchi (assembly GCF_054371585.1). Taxonomy (NCBI): domain Eukaryota; kingdom Metazoa; phylum Chordata; class Mammalia; order Artiodactyla; family Giraffidae; genus Giraffa; species Giraffa tippelskirchi. The sequence continues at coordinate 196,697,955 of NC_137275.1, forward strand.
AACTCATGGACTATACAGTCCATGGAATTCTCCAGGCCAGAATACTGGAGTGGGTAGTCTTTCCCTTCTCCAGGGGATCTTCCCAATCCAGGGATCAAACCCAGGTCTCCCACATTGCAGGCAGACTCTTTACCAGCTGAGCTACAAGGGAAGCCCCAGAATACTGGAGTAGGTACCCTATCCTTTCTCCAGCAGATCTTCCCAACCTAGGAATCGAACTGGGGTTTCCTGCATTGCAGGCAGATTCTTTAGCAACTGAACTATCAGGGACGTTGGCCTGAAACAAAATAAGCTCCCAAAGTCCTGCTTGGAGAATACCCACACTCTTGCCCCTAATTTTTCTTTCCTTCTTTTCACACTTCACCCTTATTCAGTAAGAGAATCTTGTGTTATTCCTTTTTTAAAGCTTAATTTCAGGAAAGGAATAGAAAATTTTCCTCGTTGATATGGAAGACTAGATATCGATGTGATGTGAAACAGCTAAGGAATGCTAAACTTTCAGTTAAGGAAATATCCCACCTGCAGGTCCATAACGCAATGACCTCGGCAATCAACCTAGGTTAGTCTGTTTTGAGGAAGGTAGGGAAGGCCTTTCTGTGTGCCCCTGTAATCTCCTCCTCCTACACAGATGTGTGTGTAAGACAGAGAGATTAACTGATGATTAATTTCAAAATCAGTTACTCATCAGATTACATTGATCATATTATAAGATTTCTTTGTTACTCATCAATATCTACTTGCAAACCTGTGGGAGGATTGCTTTTCTCCACTGCTTTGAAGTTATGCATGGGAGTGTGACTTGCTTTTGTCAGTGAAATGTTCATGGAAACAGCAGGTTATCATCCCTTAGCTCAACTCTCCAGACTACTCTTGCCCTGCTGCTACAGTCCTGAAAGAATGTGCTGATATGCAAGTGAAATAAGATTGAAGAAGCCTGGATTGGTCAGCCAAGTCATAGCAGCCAACTGTCCTGAAGATTTTTCCATACTCATGGAGGATTTTATATGAGGGAGAAATAAAATTCGATTGTGTTAACCTACTGAGATTTGAGGGTTGTCTGTTACTGAAGCAAGGCTTAGCCTCTCCTCACTGCTATCTAAGCTTATGTGGGAGCTCAGAAATACAGTGCAGGTATACATGTTGTACATGTATGTGGTGTGGTGTGTGTGTTTGAGAAATAGAGTGAGAGAAAGAGAATTGATTTATGATGAGAGTTTGATTATACAAAGAGACAAGTTTCTTTATTTTTGTTTTAATTGGAGGCTAATTACTTTACAATATTGTGGTGGTTTTTGCCATACATTCATATGAATCAGCCTTGGGTGTACATGTGTTCCCCATCCTGAACCCCCCCTCCCACCTCCCTTCCCATCCCACCCCTCAGGGTCATCCCAGTGCACCAGCCCTGAGCACGAGACAAGTTTCTTAACTACTTGATTTTTGCCAGTTAAGATTTTAGCTCTTCAGTTCAGTTCAGTCGCTCAGTCATGTCCGACTCTCTGCGACCCCATGAACCGCAGCACGCCAGGCTTCCCTGTCCATCACCAACTCCCTGAGTCCACCCAAACCCATGTCCATCGAGTCAGTGATGCCATCCAGCCATCTCATCCTCTGTCGTCCCTTTTTCCTTCTGCCCTCAATCCTTCCCAGCATCAGGGTCTTTTTCCAGTGAGTCAGCTCTTCGCGTCAGGTGGCCAAAGTATTGGAGTTTCAGCTTCAACATCAGTCCTTCCAATGAACACCCAGGACTGATCTCCTTTAGGATGGACTGGTTGGATCTGCACAAATGAATATATAAGTACATTTAAATAAATGCATAGCTTACACCAGTGTGTATTTATACACACTATAAAATGTATTCTTACATCTTTGTGCTCTGGTATATAGATTGCTTATGGTCACTCAGAATTGTCTTCTGAAATCCACAAATGATATTTTAAAAAAACTTGAGCTAGGTAGTCCATTAAAAGCCCAAGGTGATACTGCATCGCAGATTACCTACTGAGTCATGGACAGTGTACTGTACATTCATCTCAATGGCATAAGCAAAGGCCAGAGCATGCTTTAGTTTTTTATATTTCCTAAGTTTTCTTGATTGCAGTCTAATCCTTCATGTTGTTCCAACACAGAGTGATTTTTTAAAGGAGAATTTAATTTAATACAAGTCTGAATATCCTCTGGAATGCTAGAAACCAGCATTACTACAGCAACCCTAATGAAAAACACAAGTTCCGTGTACCAATTTGTGGTCAGAGCCAGCATTCCAACCCTGCTCTCTCGTGGCAGCTAGTACTCCGTCGTGCTCCTTTTCCCAGCCCTTTGCTATTCTAGTTAAAGATGTCAGGGGCTGTGGCCCACATGGCATGCTAAACAGTCCACTGCTCACAGCAGGCTCCTCCAGCTTAAGTGCAAAGACTTTGAACTCATAAAACACACCACTATCACTACCACCATCACCACTGCCTCCTCCGGCTCCCAGTGGAAGTCTCAGAGGATTTCCCGTTAATGCCCTTGAACACAGAAGCACATTTGTTTTAAAACATCCTACAAGTGCATATAGATCCACTCCCATATATTCAAGAAAAAGAATGAAGCACCTTCCAGAAGAAAACTTGCACAGTTGGGCCAAGGCTGATTCACTCAAATGTTTTATCACCGGTGTGGAATGCCAGTAACAAGGGCAATCATTTGTTTGTGAATTCACGGAAGACTGGACTTGCACACTGGAAAAGGGCTTCCTAATGAATAGCAATGGGGAGACTTGCTGTGTATTAGCATATTTTATCTGCCCTTGTTTTGAAATTAAACAGAGTTGTGGATGAAAAAGGAAGGCACAGACTGCCACTAAGCTGGCTTTTTAGAAAAGTGGCATTTGGAATGAGGTTTAACTATATGGACAAATTCTAAAGTTAACCGTTAGAATCCTCGGGCTTGCCTAAGACATTTTTCCCCTCCTTGCGTGATAACAGAATTTCCTAGTCACTATTATTCTTTCCTAAAGGCTTCTCATTCTTGGATACAATGTCTTTCTGTTTTGTCTGGAGTTGCTTAAAAATAAATCAAGAAGAATTCTGAGCTGAAGCAAAGACTCCTCTGCAAAGCTAAATAAAATTTTATTCACTGTCTATTTATTGAACATATACTATGTGCCCAAAGCTATCCTAAGCACCTTGCAGGCAGCACTGGGAATGGAGAATATGTAAATAATTTTAAAAGCTTCTTGAAGGAATAGTTCATAGGGTTCAATATCCACCTGAAAGGGAAGGAAATAGATAAGTAGATGGCTAAATACAGATATAGATACAAATAGATGAATAAAAGGACAAGGTAAAAAGTTAAAGTAGCATGTCATTAAGACCAACAAGTATTCTAGAAGTTCTAAGAAGACAATGGTGAGCATGAGCTGGAATAGTCAGAGAAGATTTCAAGGGTACTGGTGAGTCTTTGTTTAATTTTGTAAGTTTGGATATAGGTGCAAGGTGCAGGCATTCTGAAACTGGGAAGTACTAAATTATTAGCCAAATAATTGAGTGTGTAGGCTCTGATTTTCAAAGTATAATTTTCTAAAAGTTAAAGGCAAGACTCTCATAAAAAATATATAATATACACCTTCCCAGGTTCCACTTATTAATGAGGAAATCAGTAGTATAATAAAGTTGACAACAGAATAAAGGAGAAATCAAAGGATATACTATTAATGAGAGTTAGAATACTGAAATAAGCTGCTAAGTTAAAAACAAAACTGGTTAATGTTATGCAGGACAATAAATCTGTAAATTTGGGGCCTCCCTTTTACACTGTACAAAGATCTACACAAAAATCATTTGCAATTTGACAATCTTCACTAATTTAAAGTAACTTCAGCACGTGGGTCGTAATAAATATTTAACTGTAAGTTAAACAAAGGTACATTACCCTAAAGAATCAGGTACTCTCTGTTGAAGCCTATTAGACAGTAATCCAACATGCACTGAAATGATCTCCAAGTGCTGTTTTTTTCTTAACAGTATTCAGGCAGAAAGGAGTTCTCATCTTACTTTACCATTTGCTGACTATATAATGTGGTCATGTGCCTTAACTTCTTGGTTCCTTGGCTTCTGTATTTGTAAAATGTAGATAATAATAATTTTTAGCACATAGAGCTGCAGTAGAGATGAAATGAGATAATATATAATGTGTCCGCAAAATACTTTGTATATAGGAAGGGCTCAAGGTATGTCACCTACTGCACATAGAGAAGGGTGTTGAGCAAAACCCCAGACAAGAATGAGTACATTAAGGGAGCACTGAATAGTCCAGTTGGAGGGGACAATTTATTTTGGGAAATAGAGAAAGATGAATTGAGTAAAGAGGTTTTTGGTCAGGCTAGAGGAAATTAAAATTTAAAAAAATTTTAAAGAGGAAAGACAGAAACACACATAGATTTTAGAAACTTGGATTCTATCCTAAAGTCAGTTGAAAGTTACCAGTAGAGTTTTTTTTTTTTTTTTTTTGAGCTGCAGAATGACATAGTAAATGCAAATCCGGGGTGAAATTAGCCCAGCTCCTTATAAAGCACGGAGAAAGCAATGGCACCCCACTCCAGTACTCTTGCCTGAAAAATCCCATGGACGGAGGAGCCTGGTAGGCTGCAGTCCATGGGGCCGCTCAGAGTCGGACACGACTGAGCGATTTCGCTTTGACTTTTCACTTTCATGCATTGGAAAAGGAAATAGCAACCCATTCCAGTGTTCTTTCTTGGAGAATCCCAGGGACGGGGGCGCCTGGTGGGCTGCCGTCTATGGGGTCGCACAGAGTCGGACATGACTGAAGCGACTTAGCAGCAGCAGCAGCAGCCTTATAGAGCAACCTGAACAGGATGGGTGTACATGGTTAGAGAAGACTTGGAAAGTAGAAAAGGGTTGAGAAGCCAAAGTAGAAGGAGGAATCACATGTGACCAGATTATAAAAGATTGTAGAAAGAGTGTTACCTTTGGTATAAATAAGCAACTTAAGAAAAGGAGTCATTTTGAAGTGAAGGTGAGGAACTACATCTTGCAACAGTAGATGCAAATACTGTAGGTTGTATTAGAGAATAAGCGACATATATGTAGACAGTGGGAGACCAGAGTTTGGGTGAAAAATCAGTTGTGGAGGTGCAGTGTTAGAGGTTATCCACACACATGTGATAGCAAAAGTCCTGAAAATCAATGGACTACCTCCCTTAGCACTGGAAAAAAGCAGAGGAACAAGAATCATATGTGTGTTCTCTCTTCCTCTTTTTTCCAAAAGTTAACTTGGAAACTATGAAATTTTTCAAAGTTTTAGCTATGAAAATTTTGCCCCTTTTTTGTGTCCCTGGACATGGTCCAGTGTCTTCTAGTTTGTAGTTTATGGAAACGTGAATAGAATTTGTATCCTACTATTGCGTGAAAATTGTCTAAATCTTAATTATGTTGAATTGGTTCATAATGCTTTTCAGGACTACGATATCCTACTACTTTTCTGCATATTCATTCTATTAATTTTTAAGAATTTGACATTGAAACTCCAGCTAAAAAGCTTAATTTATCTACTTAAAAAGTCATTGTAATATATAGTGGAACTATATGGAACTTTGTTTTGTATTTTCCAGGGCTCCTCTAGATGTTATCATACTTTTGTAATTTAAAAAATTAGAAAAGAAAGAGAAAAAAAAACAATATTAAAGTAAAAAAAAACCGCTCAAGTCAACTGTTTTCCAAAGGACAAAATCCATGGGTTATTGATGAGAGAGGAGGGACAGTTTAGCAGCACTTTGGAATGCAAGGCAGAGGGCTGATTTAGGGAAAAGGAGGTCAGTTCTGCAGAACACCCCCCACAGCTCATGAAGAAGGATGGCTGACAGCATTTGGTTGACTTCCCCCATTAAACATAAAAACTTTGGGAATGGTGATACATTGGCTTAAATTCACTCTATGGTATAAATCATCAATATGAAAGTGATTCCCAATGGAAGGGTTTGCTAGGAGGATAGAAATATTAAAGCAGAGGGGAAATTTAAGTTAAGGAGTTCAGAGCAGGCAATTCCTTAGGCTTGGACTGCTCCCAAGGCAGCCCTGAGACAAGAATTTGAGTACAAGCAACTAAATTGAGAGGCAGTTCTAGCAAGAACCAGGAGAGGAGTGGACAGTGGGCCAGGGAAGAGAAGAAAGCCAGTGCAGGGTGAATTCATGAGCAAGGTCATGCTGGGGACAACCAGCTCTCCCAGGGCTGCTAGGAAGCAGCAAGGAGCTATGAAGAACAGATTTGGGCTTATCTCACTTGAGGGGTGAGTGGCTGGAGTACTTATCCTCTGAGTCTAGGCTGTTGGTGGAGGGCTTAACTCCTCAGTACTTCTGGTCGTCCAGTGCCTACAGTCAGAGACAGCCATATGGAGAGAGAGAGAGCAAGAGCACATGGCCTACAGGAAGCAGCCTTTGTGTGCCTGAGATCAGCAAGAACTGAGGAGATACGGTGGCCCCCCACCCAGGACTTGAGAGTCAAGGACTGGAGCCAGACTTCAGTTCAGTTCAGTCGCTCAGTCGTGTCCAACTCTTTGTGACCCCATGAACCGCAGCACGCCAGGCCTCCCTGTCCATCACCAACTCCCTGAGTCCACACAAACCCATGTCCATCAAGTCAGTGATGCCATCCAGCCATCTCATCCTCTGTCGTCCCCTTCTCCTCCTGCCCCCAATCCTTCCTAGCATCAGGGTCTTTTCCAATGAGTCAGCTCTTCACATCAGGTGGCCAAAGTATTGAAGTTTCAGCTTCAACATCAGTCCTTCCAATGAACACCCAGGACTGATGTCCTTTAGGATGGACTGGTTGGATCTCCCTGCAGTCCAAGGGACTCTCAAGAGTCTTCTCCAACACCACAGTTCAAAAGCATCAATTCTTTGGCGCTCAGCTTTCTTCACAGTCCGAATCTCACATCCATACGTGACTACTGGAAAAACAATAGCCTTGACTAGACAGACCTTTGTTGGCTAAGTAATGTCTCTGCTTTTTAATATGCTGTCTAGGTTGGTCATAACTTTCCTTCCAAGGAGTAAGCGTCTTTTAATTTCATGGCTCCAATCACCATCTGCAGTGATTTTGGAGCCCAGAAAAATAAAGTCAGCCACTGTTTCCACTATTTCCCCATCTATCTGCCATGAAGTGATGGAAATGGATGCCATGATCTTAGTTCTCTGAATGTTGAGCTTTAAGCCAACTTTTTTCACTCTCCACTTTCACTTTCATCAAGGGGCTCTTAAGTTCTTCTTCACTTTCTGCCATAGGGGTAGTGTCATCTGCATATCTGAGGTTATTGATATTTCTCCTAGCAATTTTGATTCCAGCCTGTGCTTCATCCAGCCCAGCGTTTCTCATGATGTACTTTGCATATAAGTTAAATAAGCAGGGTAACAATATACAGCCTTGACTGTATGCAAATCTGCATACATGCCAGACTGCCTGCATGCAAATCTGGTTGAATGTGATGCTTTTGAAAGCAACTCTGGGCAGTGCTATTGAAAGGGCTCTGACTATTCCAGTTCCACTTGCTTCAAATTTCCTAAGAGGGACCTCAAAAATCTAAAAAAATCCAACCAATCTGTTGGGCATCTAATAAAATTATTACCAACCATGTGTTGGTCACTCACTATGTGCTAGCCTTTCTATATGGATCAGGACAGGGTTTTCTGTCCCTTGCCCCACAGTCTCCTCTGTCCTCCTCATCCTCCCTGGGTTGGGGGTGGGTGGCAGATCTTTGTTTCCCTGGAGTTCATAGGTTAGTTAGCATAACTCCTGCAAGTTCTTCTATTAAGACCATTAATAGAAAATGTTGTGCTCTTCTCCAAAATCCTATGGCTCCACAGGTACTTTTTCAAGATAAAGCCAAGAATCATTGCCATCCCTTAGAGAACATTGCAATGTTACCATCAGGTGATGACAAATTCACATTGAATCCAAGAGATGCTGTACCACATGGCGTTTCTTTTCCTATCATGCAGGTCCCTGAATCCTTTACCTTCCTCCTCCCTCGTACCCTTCTCCCATCAGTCTTCTACCTTTCTGTTTCCATGATTCTGGCTCAATTCTCGTGGCACTTAGCAAAGGTGGCTGTATTTCTTGTCCTGAACATCCAGATCCTTTTAAGACCCTCTCCTTATGACCCACATTCTTGAGATTCTAGGGAAATAATAACTCTTTGGCTTTATTAACTAAAGTGGATGGCAGCATACTTCATTTGATTCTTTAAACCTTGCCCACACCTTTATAGAGGGACCCTTTATTAGCCTGTCCTCAAGTTACCTAATTCTCTTGCTTCGTGCAGAACTCCAACTGGTAGAGCCCCCTCAAGACACTGTGGGCAATTCAGTGACAGGAGCCTGCCTCATACTTCTGAGTCTGTTCCTGCTAAGATACAAGCACAAATGTTAGTAGAGCTTAAAACTCTGAGTTTCAGAGTGGACCCCATCAAAGAAGAATGACTGTGCCTGGAGAAAAAGAATTTTCATAGAGGATATTGTGACTTCAGTCCTTTTTCTCAACACATATTGAGAGCCTCCTATGTGCCAGGCACTGTTCTAGGTGCTAGGAATATAGTGTAGGCAGACAAAGTTGCTGCCTCATGAAATTCTATTCTAATGGAAGGAGTGAGTAACTACACATGCGCGCGCACACACGCGCGCGCACACACACACACACACACACACACGAAAAAGGCAAGTTCAAATAATGAAAATTAACATTTTTAAAGTACTGAAGATGGAGGAGTACAATTTTGGGTTAGACAGCTAACAAATACACTTAAGAGTTAATATCTCGGTTGATTGGGCATCTTCCTTAGCATAATCAGGACAGCTGCTTGACGACTCCTAAAATTATTGAGAGTAATTTTGAAGGAAGCTATAGTAAATGGGCAGGAAGGAACAATGACTCACTGAATTCTGGCTATTAATGTTAAAGGGACTTATAATCCAACCCCCCAAAGTTAATTTATACACTTCTTCACCCTCATCATGTGATGTTTCTAGTAGTTCAAGAAAAACTTATTAACTGAACAGTTGCTACAATTCTTTCTACTCTTAGGGAGATTGTGACCCTAGTCAAAATGGTGTGAATAAGCTAATTATTTTCTTTCTGCAAATAGAATGGAAATGACTCTGGGCCGTGGGTGTGTGAAGTTTTTCTTAGAATGGAATGGTGAGGGTGAGTACGAATGTGCTAATCAACCACTGTTTGCTGGAAAGGCTTTTTGTCAATGAGCTCTGAGAGAAGCAGAATGTAGTCACGGGAAGTTCCAAGATGGGGTCTACTTTACGGGAATTGGAGTCAAATCCAAACATTTTGTGGTTCTGCAGTATAAACTTCTACTCAAACCTTTGGACATCTATCCATCACTGGTCCCGCCTGGAACCACTATGACTTTCACATGAAATCCACTGCAAGCTACTAATTATTGTCTTCATGAAAACCACAGTGCAGGCAGTAGCTGAATCCCAAAAATGTGTTTTCTGCTCTCAAGGAATAATAGTGATGGGAGAAAACTTGTAGATAGTTAGTGTCCTTATCCATGAGTGTTTCCCCAAACATCAACTTAATTCCAAGACTCTCTTTTCTTTTTCTTAATCCCATAGCTACGAGTTTCTCTCATCTCTCATAGGTATTACTGCTTCCCCTAATAGCACTTTGATTGTAACTATGCAGGAGATTGGTTTCTAGAGCAAGCTGGCTTCAGGCCTTTGAGAGGTTATCTCAGTTGACTGTGATAACTTATGGATGAAAACATTTGTCATGATCCTTGTCAAAGTGTTAAAACAGTTATACATGTCTAATGTGTTTGACTTCTAAGGAGCATGTTATTTGCCTAATGTAATACTGGAAGCTTGGTAGCATAAGGACTTTTTAACTAAATGATATGTGAAAGACAGTGGTTCTTAGACTTTTGGTCTCACTACTCAACACTCCTAAAATTATTAAGAATCCCAAAGTGTTTTTGTTTATCTGGGTAATAATATCTGTTGATAATTACTATGTCAGAAATTAAAACAGAATTTTTTGTTTTAATTTACTTAAAAATATCAATAAAACATTATACTTTTATATAAAAATCACATTTTTATGAACAATATATTTTCCAAAACTAAAAAATAATTAGTGATAATGTGGCATCATTTTGTGGTTTTGTGAATCTCTTTAATTCCATATCTGGTTTCACAGAAGATAGCTGGGTTCTGTTTCTGTTTTCAGTCTGTTGTCATATCCTATGTTGTGTAGCTACTGGAAAGCTCCTCTGTACACTTGTGAGAGAACGAGAAGGAAGACAAATAATCCTTGACCATTTTGATAGTTTTGATCTAGCAGATCCCTTGAAAGATCTCTGGGACTCTCTGAGCTCCTGGAAGACACTTGGAGAACTGTTGTCAGAAGGGAAAGGCGCCATTCTTTGCCAGTTGATGAAACAGAAGCAGCTTTAGGAAGGAGAGTAGTGCACAGGATGTCAAGATGAACTAACTGCTAATCCCAAAAAAGTGTCATGAGATTTGAGGAGTGGCAGGAAAAATTGGGTTCACTTCCACTTCACCATTGAATCCTTTGGATCTACAAAGACAGATTTCAAATATTGGAGCTTGGTGGGAACTTAAAGTTCACATGAAAAAATCTTTTATTGTAAAGAAATAAAACATGTTGACTCAATGACTAGATATTGGCAAAGTCCAGCCAACAGCTGGGGTGTAGCCTGAGCATAAATGATGGGTGTTTAGAAGCAACAGGAGGCATGGAGTGTGTTCCCCACCCCCCACAGGACTTCCCTTTTTGTTTATTGCTCTCTAGCAGCACTGGGCTCCATCCAGTGAATATATGTTCTGCTAGCCACTTAACAAACTCAAGCTGTGGTTTCAGGCTGATAAATAATTATGTTAATTAACAGGTTGGAGGAAAAATATGATGCCATTCCTGTGGAATGCTCTGAGAAGCTGGAAACACTTAACTGCAAAAACTACATGTGGTGAAGTAACCAATAATTTGCTTAAAAAACCCACATCTGGTTTGCTGGCTCAAAGCAGGGGTTAATAGTCGTTCGAGGGCAGCCAGTGGTGAAGAGGGGTCCCAGGATAAACAGCCAAACCTTCACGGCAGGAAATATGCTTGTTCTGAAGCAAAAGCATTTATGTTGGCTTCTAACCAAGATGAAAAGTGAAAGGAATTGCTTGGTTTGCCTCTTGCTTTCTTCTCTTTACAACATATAGCTCAAGAATGTCTTTCTCATATTTGTACACTTGGAAATGGGAAAGAGTTAGGAAATAGTCAAGTGAGAAAAAAAAAAAATATATATATATATATATTCTCCAAATTCCTAAAAGGATGCAGCAAAGACACTGCAGCAGTGAAGAATAGAAAAGTGAGTTTGAATCATATGCATCATTATTGTCAATAATAGATATATTAATTTGATAAATATTTATTGAACATCTTCCTTGCACAAGACACAAATATGAGTGTTATAACTAATACACAGGTGAGTAATATGTGGTCCTAGATCTCAAGGGGGAAAGAGCTCAGTAGAGAGACTAAAACAAATATACAATATATGCATAAAACAAATCCCAGTGTGATAGGAGTCATTAAAGAGAGAGAAATAAAGTGCTTTAAGAAGTTCAGAGGAAGAACACTTCATCTAAGATTGGACGAGTCTGTGAAGGTTTCCTGTCAACAGTAGTATTTCAGCTGAGGCATAAAAGACAATAAGGATTTCTGCAGACGGAAATAAAGGCAGAATGGTATTGGGAGGAAGAGTATTAGCACACCCATAGTACCTACAGATGGAGGTAGAAAATTAGGAGATGGTAAGTAAACTCGTTTGACTAGAATGTAGGGAAGATGCAAAGAGTTTGGGGACGTTAAGCAGAGAAAAGCCCAAACTGGAGACTTTTGGAATTGGAATACTGATCTGGCATAGCACTGTGTATGATAAAGTGGAATCAAGCAAATTTGAAGACCAAGATGGGGCTCAGGAAGATAGTCTCGTGATGAAATCATTACAGAGGTGCTATGGTTGACCACCATAGGTGTGTATGTGACATGATGACTGATGGGATATGAGCACCAAGGTAGCTGGACAGTTGAAGGTATTTTCCGAGGCTCCATCTGCAGAGACTAAGGGAAAGTGCTTAAATTTCTGAACTGCCAAGTAGACATTCTAGCCAGTGGTTAAAATTTGGATATGGAATCCAGACAAAACTATAATTCAAAAAGACATATGTACTCGTATGTTCATAGCAACACTATTCACAGCAGCCAAGACATGAAAGCAACCTAAATGTTCATCAACAGATAAATGAATTAAAAAGATGTGGTGCATGTGGATGATGGAATACTACTGAGCCACAAAATAAGAAGGAAATAATGCCACTTGCAACAACGTGGATGGACCTAGAGACTGTCATATTAAGTGAAGTAAGTCAGAAGGAGAAAAACAAATGCCTTCTGATATCACTTATATGTGGAATCTAAAATATGACATGAAAGAACTTTTCTATGAAACGAAAAACAGACTCACAGACATAGAGAACAGACTTGTGCTTGCTAAGGAGAGGGTGGGGTCTGGGAGGGGTGGAGTGAGAATCTGGGACTAGCAGATGCAAACTAGTTTATATAGGATGGATAAACAACAAGGTCCTACTGTATAGCACAGGGAACAATAGTCAATATCCTGTGATAAACCATAAAGGAAAAGAATATAAAAAAGGATGCCTGTATATGTATAATTGAATTACTTTGTTGTACAGCAGAAATTAACACCATATTATAAATCAACTATACTTCAATAAGCATTCTTTTTTAATTAAGATATAATTTAATTATTAATTTAATGTAATTATCTTTTTAAATTAAGATATAAAGGCCAAAACCAAGAAGGGAGGGAGTACATTTAGAGGTCAAGATGAGGAAGAGCAGTCATTACCAGGAAAGAGTGAGAAGCAGTGACCTTGGGCCCACCGTTACCTTCTTCCAGTTTTCCCCACACTGCATGTCAATCTGAGCTACACAGATTTGACTCTGGCACTGCCCACAGTGTGTCTGCTAAAGGTATTCCAGTGGCTTCCCATCACCCTTAGCATAGTACCAAATCTCAACAGCCTACACATCCCCACAAGTTCTGGTCCCCTCCTGCCTCTGAAGCACCACCTTCTTCCTCCCTCTGCACTTCAGCCTCTGTGGCCTTCTTTCCATTCCTGGGCCAGCTAGGCTCCTTCCCTCCTCAGGGCCTGGACTGTGCCTGAGAACATTTTCTTTCATCCTTTTGCCTAGTTAACCTCTATACATCATATACAATTCAGTGGTCACTCCTCAGGACCACTTTATACTTCTATACCTTATGACCCTTTATACTCTATAACACCTTTTGACCTGTTATACTTCTCTGACTAGATGGATCACATCCTCCCACTAGATCCTCTAGCACCTTATGTTTTCCCTTTCCAGACCTTATCACAGTTGCAGCTGTGCATCTTTCTGTAAAATTATTTGATTCATACTGACTCTACCAAGAAGCTGTAAGTTCCTAAGGACAGAGTCACCACTGCTTCTTTATTCTCAGAACAGTTCCTGGTCCTTAGAAGTCTCTAAATGCATAGCTGTTGAGTGAATGAATGTTAAAGGAGGATATAAAAATGCTTTCACCTGCATTATCTCGTTTGATCTCCATAATATACCTACGAGGTAGATATGGTAACCCAAATTTTACAAACAGATAAACTTTACGATACACATCTTGCTGAGCACTAGATAGAAGTTAATTGCAGGCTTTGGAAACACAGAACTCCCATATGAACCAGCAATTCTATTCCTTGTTATATACTCAAGAGAAATGAAAATATATACCACACAAAATCTTGTATATAAATGTTTATAGAATCATCATTCATCATAGCTAAAACCTGAAAACAATCCAAATGTCCATCAATTGATGGATGTATAAACTAAACATGGTACATCCATACAATGAAAAGTTGATCATCAATTAAGAAGAATGAAATTTTGTTAAAAAAAGAAGTTAACAGCAGCATTGTGGCTCTGACTCTTTTCACTATGTCACAGATCTTCCTCAGGAGCAGAATCCAGGCCATGAATATTAAAGAGAGAGAGGTGATGACAAGTATCAAACTCCATAGAGGGATAAAAGAGGATGGAGATAGGGTCACTCCACTGATTTGAAACGTCAGGAACGGCCTTTTAGAAAATAGTAACAAACAGAACACCATTCCATGTTCGATGCATGAGACAAGGGCTCAGGGCCGGGGCAATGGGATGACCCAGAGGGATGGGATGGGGAGGGAGGTGGGTGGGAGGTCCAGGAAGGGGAACACGTGTAAACCCATGGCTGATTCATGTCAATGTATGGCAGAAACTATTACAATGTTGTGGAGTAATTAGCCCCCAACTAAAATAAATAAATTTATTGAAAAAAAATAAATAAAAAAATAAAAAAATAAAAAAAAAAATAAAAGCAAAGTACAGAAAGAAAAAAAAGAAAATAGTAACAGAAAAGTAATGGGGACAGAAATCAGACTATGAGTATCTTTAAGTATGGTGGATCAAGGTAAGCTTTGGGGGTGAGGCAAGATGTGGCAAGATGATTAGAAAAAGTCTTGCAGTTTGTCCAGATCGAGGCTAAGAAAAATTATTTGGAAACTGAGATTATAGGGAATTTAGGGTAAAATCCTCCCTGGGACAAATAAAAAGTCAAAGCAAAACCATGCTTCATAAACAAGGAAACTGGAACTCTATTCCAAGACAATATATGGAAATGAAAATGGCAAAATTATAGCAATTAAAACAGTAGTTTAAAAAAGAAAATTCCCTGTTGGTCCAGTGGTTAGGATTCCAGGCTTTCACTGCTGGGGGCCACACTGTTCAATCCCTCACCATGGATCTAGGGTTCTACAAGCCATGCAGCCAGGATAAAAAAAGAGAGAGAGAGAGAACTTATAATTAGAGGTACCATATTCACTCATCAAGCTGGGACTTTTTATTAAAATAATGATGCTTGATGTTGCATTATTATTTACCATCTGGATATTTAATGGCCAAACAAGCCTTATAGAGTATAAGGACCACCGTCCAGAGAGTTTAATAGTCTTCATGATGGTGGATGAACATAATGGGTGTTCCAAAGGAGGAAAATAATATCAATTCTCTCTTATTTGACAGGTGCTTCTGAGGAAATGAGTGTGAAAAATCATCTGCTGTGCAAAACGCTATTACAGAACATGGGAGGAGAATGGATGACATGCTTTCTGGGTGGCAAAAAGGTTTCTTCATTTTAAAAGTAAGAGAAACATATAAAGGTATGTGGTCTGTACAGATAGTAGTCCCAGATGCCAGATAAAAATAAACCAGTGGAAACTTCTAATTTAAAAAATTAAAGAGCATAGTTATAATTCACTGATAGAACCTTCTGATATTAATCAAACTACCTGTAAGGATATAGCCAATGAAAGAAGAACCATGTCATATTAAAACTGATACTAGAGGCCAACCTACTGTTAGAATCAGAGATTTCCACTACTTTAAGCCCACACTGTGGGCTAATGTGTGACTCTTGACCACTTGAAACTCACTGCCCTGTCACCTGAAAGGAGAGCCCAAGACTCAGTGTGTCCCCGCTGTCACCCTTCGGCTGAAAGATGAGAGTGTCAAGCAATTTGAAAATGCTCTATTATGGGAGTATTATTTTTTTTAAGATCTGCCTTTGTCATCAATAAAAGTGCAATGGCTACCCCCAAAGCAGACTATCAGAAAGGCAGCTGCAATACAGTGCCTCCAGGTAGCTACAGGCCTACTAAGTAAAATACTATGGGAGTAGGCTAGTAGCAGGGCTTGCCTTTGTTTCATTGTGTATGTGGGTGTTCCCGCTTTTCAGAAGAGCAGACAGAGGGAGGGAAAGAAGACCCCTCCTCAGTCCAGCAGAATTTATTAGATGGAGCCTGGGATGAGCCAGGAGCTGCAGGTGAGAAATATTCTCTTAACCTACAAGGGGACAAAGAACAGAGACTGTGTAAGTCAGCACCTCCACCTCCAGCTCAGATAGCCTTCTCTTCACCCTGAGGTAGGGAAATAGGCCAAACAGAGAGAAGCAAAATGCTACAAACCAAGAAAACTGGAAATCTCTCTTAAAACACTTTTGAAAAACAAACAAGTCTTTATCCAACAAATGAATAGAATATCATTTTTGCTTATAAAATTGGCAATAATTTTAATGAAACATTTAAAGATAATGGGGATTATAGGAGAGTCCATGAAAAAGACATTCTCATATACCATCAATGGAAATGTAAATTGCCAGTAACTTTCAGGAAATGATCCATGTTTATCTACTTTCATCATTGCAGGCTTTTTTTTTTTTTAATATTTTTTACTTTTAATTGGAGGATAATTGATTAACAATGTTATGTGGGTCTCTGACATACAACATCATGAATCAGCCATAAGTATACATATATCTCTTCCCACTTAAGCCTTCCTCCCACCCACCCCCATCCCATCCTTCTAGGTCATCACAGAGCATCAGGTTGAGCTCCCTATGTTAAACAGCAAATTTCCACTAGCTGGCTATTTTACATATGACTGTATATATATTTCAGTGCTACTCTCTCAGTTCATCCCTCTGACCCTCTCCTTCCCCCATAGTGGCAACACGTCTCTTTTCTACTTCTACATCTCTATTCCTGACCTGAAGATAGGTTCATCATTTTGTACCATTTTTCTAGATTCCATATATATGCATTAATATACAATATTTGTTTTTCTCTTTCTGACTTACTTAACTCTATATAACAAGCTCTAGGTTCATCCACCTCAGTTCAGCTGACTCAAATTTGTTCCTCTTTATGGCTGAGTAATATTCCACTGAATATATATATCACAACTGCTTTATCCATTCATCTGTCACATCATTGCAGTCTTGCTTAAACAACCTTATAGCCTAAAATAGAAGAATATTTAAATATTTTTATAAACATAGGTGTATAATATTCCTCCATAAGAATGTCCTTTGACTTATATAATAACATGGGGAAATGTTTATGACATAACTGAAAACTTTAAAAGAACAAGAAAGATATTACATATTTATTTAATATGACAAAGTATTTACAATATGACCCCAATTTTTAAAAGCACACCAAAAGTGTTAGAGATCAAGATGGCAGACTAAGAGGACACTGGGCTCACCTCCCCTCACCAGCACATCAAGACCACAGCTACATATAGAAAAGATCAATGGAACCAAGAGCTGGTTTTTCTTTCTTTAAGATTACAAAATTGATAAAACTTTAGCCAGGCTCATTGAGGAAAAAAGGAAAGGGGACCAAAATAAAGTAAGAAATGAAAGGGAAGTTGCAACCAATATCACACATTACACCACAACCATTAGGGAATACTACAAAAAAAAAAAAACAGTTATATGTCAATAAATTAGACAACCTAGAAGAAATGATAAGTTCCTAGAAATAGATATCTTCCAAGACTGAATAGAATAAATAGATACTGTAAACAGATCAATTACTAGGACTGAAATTAAATCAGTAATCAAAACACTGTCAACAAATAGAAGTCCAGGACCAGACAGCTTCTCAGGGGAATTCTATCAAACATGAAGAAGAGTTAATACCTATCTTTCTCAAACTATTCTGAAAAATTGAAGAAGAAGAAACACTCGCAAATTCATTCTGAGGCCACCATTACCCTGATACCAAAGTAATCAGATTTACCAGGTAAATCAGTGACACTACTGAAAAAGAAAATACACACCGTTACCTCAGATGTATATAGATGCAAGAATCTTCAACAAAATATTAACAAACTGAATTCAACAATTTGTAAAAATGATACACCATGATCAAGTTGGATTTTTCCAGATATGTAAGTTCATACCTTACATGTGGTGCTGGAGAAGACTCTTGAGAGTCCCTTGGACATCAAGGAGATCCAACCAGTCAATCCTAAAGGAAGTCAACCCTGAATATTCACTGGAAGGACTGATGCTGAAGCTGAAGCTCCAATACTTTGGCCACCTGATGAGAAGAGCTGACTAATTGGAAAAGACCCTGATGCTGGGAAAGATTGAAGGCAGGAGGAAAAGGGGACAGCAGAGGATGAGATGATTGGATGGCACCACCGACTCAATGAACATGAGTTTGAGAAAACTCCGGGAGATGGTAAAGGACAGGGAAGCCTGGCATGCTGCAGTCCATGGGGTCACAAAGAGTCAGACACTACTGAGTGACAGAACAACAACTACTACAAGTGTAAGTTCAGTGTATGTGGTTCAATATTTATTAATTAATCAATGTGATACCCCACATTAACAAAACAAATGATAAAAATCACAGTCATTCCAACAGACCAGAGTTGACTCATTGGAAAAGACCCTGATGCTGGGAAGGATTGGGGGCAGGAGGAGAAGGGGACAACAGTGGACGAGATGGCTGGATGGCATCACCTACTGGATGGACATGAGTTTGGGTAGACTCCGGGAGTTGATGATGGACAGGGAGGCCTGGCATGCTGCGATTCATGGGGTCTCAAAGAGTCGGACTCAACTGAGTGACTGAACTGAACTGAACTGAACACCCATTTATGATAAAAAGTTTTCAACAGAGTTGAAAACATAATAAAGGCCATCTATGACAAACCCACAGGTAACATCATACTTGATGGTGAAAAACTGAAAACTTTCCTTCGAAAATCAGGAACAGGACAAGGAAGCTTACTCTCATCATTTCTATTTGACATATATTTGAAGTCCTAGCCACAGGAAGTAGGCAATGAAAATAAATAAAAGGCATCAAAAGTGTAAGGGAAGAAATAAAAATGCAACTATTTGCAAATGATAAAACCCTGAAGTCTTCACCAAAAATCTATTAGAATTAATAAATGAATCCAGTAAAGTTGCAGGACACAAGATTAATATACAGACATCTGTTGCTTTTCTATACTCTAATAATGAACTATGAGACAGAGAAGTAAGAAAACAGTTCCATTTACAATTGCATCAGAAAGAATAAGATGTCTAGTAGTACACTTAACCAAGGAGGTGAAAGACCCATATGCTGAAAACTGTAAGACATTTATTGATGAAGGAAATTGAAGAGGATACAAATAACGGATAGATATTCCACGTTTATGGATTGGAAGAATTAATGTTGTAGAAATGTCCATACTACCTGAAGAAATCTATAGATTCAATGCAATCCTCATCAAAATACCCATGACATTTTTCACAGAACTAGAACAAATAATCTTAAAATCTACATGGAATCATGTATGTGTGCTGTACTAAGTTGCTTCAGTTGTGTCTGACTCTTCACAACCCTATAGCCCGCCAGGCTCCTCTGTACATGGATTCTCCAGGCAAGGGTACTGGAGTGGGTAGCCGTGCTCTCCAACAAGGGATCTTCCCAACCCAGGGATTGATCCCACAGCTCTTACATCTCCCGCATTGGCAGGCAGATTCTTTACCACTCATGCCACCTGGGAAGCCCTATAAAAGACCCCAAATAGCCAAAGAAATTTTGAGAAAGAACAAAACTGAAGGTATCATGCTCCTTGACTTCAAACTATATACTACAAAGCCATAGTAATCAAAACAGTATGGTACTGATACAGAAACAGACACATAGATCAACGGAACAGAATAGAGAGCCCAAAATTAAGACCACTCACATTCAGTCAATTAATTTCCAACAAAGAAGGCAAGAATATACAATGTGAAAAAGATAGTTTCTTTAATAAGTGGTATTGAGAAAACTGAAGATCTACATGTAAAAGATTAAAACTAAAACATTTTCTCAAACCACATACAAAAATAAAATGGATGAAAGACCTAAATATAAGACTGGAAGCCATAAAACTCCTAGAATAAAATACAGGCAGTGCGCTCCCTAAGATAAGCTTTAGCATTACTTTTTATGAATCTGTCTCCTCAGACAAGGGAGATAAGAGTAAAACAACAAATGAGGTTTAATTAAACTTAAAAAGCTTTTGTACAGTGAAGGAAACCATCAACAAAATTAAAGGGCAACATACTAAATGGGAGAAGATATCTGTAAATAATATATATGATAAGAAAATAATATCCAAATATATAAAGAGCTCACACAACTCAATATTTTTTAAAAAATTAATTAAAAGCAGGCAAAAGACCTGAATAGATATTTTACCAGAGAGGACATACAGATGGTCAACAGGCACATGAAAGGATACTCAGCATCACTAATCATAAGGAAAATACAGATCAAAATACAATGATATATTATCTCATACATGTCAAAATGGCTATCATCTAAAAGACAACAAATAATAACTGTTGGCAAGGATGTGGAAACCATGGTACTCTATGGGTGGGAATGTATTAATAAAACTGGTGCAGCCACTACTTGCACAGTATGGAAGTTTCTCAAAAATCAGTAACTACCATATGTTCTAGTAATTTCTCTCTGGGTATATATCCAAAGAAAATGAACACATTAATTCAAAAGGCTATATGAACCCTAACATTCATAGCAGCATTCCTTATAATAGCCAAGATATGGAAACAACTTAAGTGTCCATTGGCAGATGAATAAATAAAGAAGATGTGGTATGGAATGGAACATAATGAAATATTGTTGTTATTGCTGGTATTTAGTCACTAAGTCATGTCTGACTCTTTTGCAACCCCATGACTGTATCCCACCAGGCTCCTCTGTCCATAGGATTCTCCAGGCAAGAATACTGGAGTGGGTTACCAATTCCTCCTCCAGGGGATCTTCCCAACCCAGGGATCAAACTCACGTCTCCTGTATTGGCAGACCTGTTCTTTACCACTGAGCCACCAGGGAAGCCAAATGGAATATTACCCAGCTATAAAAAGAATGAAATTTTGCCATTTACAAAAATGCAGATGGAACTGGAGGGTATCACGCTTAGTGAACTCA
This sequence comes from Giraffa tippelskirchi, assembly GCF_054371585.1. Classification (NCBI taxonomy): domain Eukaryota; kingdom Metazoa; phylum Chordata; class Mammalia; order Artiodactyla; family Giraffidae; genus Giraffa; species Giraffa tippelskirchi. The sequence goes on from NC_137275.1 coordinate 196,718,927, forward strand.
ACAGAGAAAGATGAATACTCTGTTACCACTTATATTTGAAATCTAAAAAATAAAACAAATGAATTTAACAAAACCAAAACAAACTCACAGATACAGAGAACAAGCTAGTGGTCACTTGGGGGGAGATGAAATGAGCTAAGGGAAAGAAGCCTAAGAAGTACAAACTACTAGGTATAAATTAAATAAGATACAAGGATGTCACATACAGTACAGGGGATAGAGCCAATATTTTGTAATAATTTTAAATGGAATATAATCTATAAAAATTTCATATCACTGTTGTACACATGAAACTAACATAACATTGCAAATCAACTATACTTCTTCTTTAAAAAGAAAGTAAAAAGATTAAAAACAAACTAACCTAAAGCAAATAAAGGCGTAAAAAAATTGGACACGACAGGAGAAAAAATGGAAGAACTGTATCCAAATGTTAACAGTGACTATGGCAAAATATATATAAGATTTAAGATTACTTTGAAAGCATAATTTGTTATATTTTTGTAGTAAAATGCATAGATTAACAAAAGAACTGGGAGAACATTTTTTAGAGATAGAGAGGCCAGGCAGAAATGGAGCAAGAAGGGCCATGCATAGCTAGCACTCACATCAGCCCAGTGATGAAGTTCATAGAAATTAAAACATGTCAGAGACAACTTTCTTTTCTCCCTAAACAGGCCCCTAGAAACATTAAAAATGTCCAAGACTTGGTAGACAAACTTATGCCTGATGGATCTTTAATAAATCAGTCATGGAACAGTTTTATTAACAGAAGTTTTATAGGAACATGATCTCATTCCAAATAGTGCTTATGAACCCAAAGTCTGAAGTAAGGGAAATCTATCATAACAGAAAGACTTTATGGAGTTCTAAATTAACCAGTGACACCTACCCTGGAAACACAGATGAGATGGAAAGAACCCTGGAGTCTAACTCAGAGACTTTTCTGCCCCATGATGGAGGTATCCTTGGATAAGTCATTTACCTCTCAGGGATTAGGGGCCTCATCTGGGAATTGGGGATTATAACACTGCCCAGTTCCCTTCACAGGACAATTAGAAACAACAAAAGGCAAAACGCAAGTGAACACAGTGGTCTGCAAACCTAAATCATCATTGCACTACTCTATTACTGAGGAGGGTGTAAGGAGTCAGGTTTCATAAGCCTAGGCACAAATGTTACAGAATTTTACGGCACCATACTTTCCCTTAACAATGGCCCTAAATCCATGGAGCCCTAAAATGAAGAACTTGAAAGCTGACTATTTTCCCTCTTTCTCAGAATACTCAAAATATTTTTCACATTTGGAATTGGTACTTGAAATATATTTTCCAAAGATAATACCCAAATGTGCATATTTGGGGAAGTATTTGGTCAGCGTTATAGGGGAGGAGAACTTCATTTTCCTAAAATGCTTACAGTCATAAATATGCGTGCCTGTACAGTATGTGTTTATGTGTGTGTGTATATTCATGCACAAGTGTGTGGGCCCACTGATGCACATTTATATTACAGAAAGCTGTAAGAAGGAGAATAACTCAGTAAGCTCTAAAAAGTGATAGAAATGGTATCTACATCCACCTCCTCTCCTGCTGACCCCTGAAGATTCAGGCTAAATTTTGTAAAAGTGGTAGGTCACTAATAATTGGTTGGGATGATTAATTTTATTTATGTGCTGTGCTTAGTTGCTCATCCATGTCTGACTCTTTGCAACCCCATGGAGTGCAGCCTACCAGGCTCCCCTGTCCATGGGGGTTCTCCAGGCAAGAATACTGGAGTGGGTTGCCATGCCCTCTGCCAGGGGATCTTCCCAACCTAGGGATTGAACCCAAGTCTCCTGCATTGCAGAAGATAGACTTTACCCATTGAGACACCAGGGAAGCCCAAATTTATTTATAGTGGGACAGATGAGAGAGAAAGTGTGTGTGTGTGCTCAGTCATGTCCAACTCTTTGCAACCCCATGGACTGTAGCCTGCCAGGCTCCTCTGACCAAGGGATTTTCCAGGCAAGTATCCTGGAGTGGGTTGCCATTTCCTATGCTAGGGGATATTCCTGATCCAGGAATCAAACCCATGTCTCTTGCATCTCCTGCATTGGCAGGTAGATTCTTTGCCAGTAACACCACCTGGGAAGACTTATAGTAGGAGGAAGACATGTAAGCCAACAAATAACTGGTTCAAGTTGTACAAAATATAAAGTGTCTGCGGATAAGAAAATAACATGCACAAAATGAATGTCACGTTTGTAACTGGAATATCACAGATCTACCAAGGGGTAGCTGGTTAAAGTATACCTTTAAAAGAATTCTGTGGGGCCATTTGAAAGTATGATAAGGATCAGTATTCAGATATTGAAATATATGCATGAATTAACACAGAGTGAAGAAAGAAGACTATGTGTATTCTATAAATAGTAAAATACAACTTTTGTAACTATAATCTATAACTATGTTATAAAGTATGCCATGTACATGTTGCATAGAAAAAAACCTGAGGTTATATACCATAAAATATTAATACTATCATTCTCAAAGTGATCCAATTTGGATGACTTAACTTAAAAAAATTTCTTTGCTATAATTATTGGAATTCTTTAACACTTTGGGATTACTTTAACAACCATAAACAAATAAAACATTTTTTTCATTTTGAGAAAAGTAGCAAAAACATATTGCTCACTGAAAAATACTTAGACTTCAATCTTAGGAAGTGATTAAGAATAAGAAGTGATTATTAAGAATAAGAAGAGAGTAGCCATTAGCCTCAGCCCTCCCCATTATGAGTTCAGGTAATGTGGTACCCTTTTCCCCATCCCTTTGATAGTGAGAAGTTGCAGAGCTTAAAAAACGAAACAAGCCCACCCAACAAACTCAGGAATATAGCTTCAGTTCACTGTGTGAAAATTCCCAAATCTTAAATAGAAACCATGCAATCAACATACAGTCTTTTTTTTCTGTGGGCTTTCCTGCCTAACTGGTATAATAGCAGTACCAGTGGCTTTGATAACACTTTTTTTAAAGCCACATATAAAGGTAAAGCTTGAGTGGAAAGCCAAGTCATTATTTTTGCAGAATTAAAATCATTGTGGGTGAGGATATTGAGTCAACTGAAGTTTATTTAAAGGAGATTTAAATCAGGAACTCTAGTGGGAAGAACTAGTTTGACAAATCTATTACATCTAATACATTAGGTAAACAAAGATTTTATGTCAGAAAAGTATTAACTATAATGTTTGGTGAATAGAATGAAACATTTGCCTTCTTCTAATCCTTCCTTTAAGATAGGCAGCAACCACAGGGACCTATTATGGAATTAAAATTAATACATATATTTTAGTTTTTCTATGCAGCCAACAATTCCTTTAAAATCCCCCTGAGCAGTCAGGCATAACTTTCTTTAAAAATGTTAGAAAAGTAAGGAAGTGTTATGAATTCCAGGAAGCATTCGCTTCCACGCTGCAACTCCTTTTTCACCTGAGTCACTGTGCTCCACAAAGAAGCTTCATTTAAATCCACAGGTTTGTGCAGCTAGAGCTGATGTTGGTTTATAGCCTGGACAAAAATACAAGACAGGAGAATAGATATCTGACATTGAATGCTTCTTGGTGAAAAACATTACTGCTCCCAGCAACCCAACCAAAGAAATTAATGCTGTTTAAATTTTCATGAGGTTTTAACAAAATCTGGATATTTTTACTCTTCCTTTCTAGTAATACTGATTCGTTTGGACAAGAGTGTGTGTTTTAAAGGAAACAACATTTATAGGCACCCCCTAGCTCTCAGCTGTGTGATCTGAGGAACCTGGGAAAGGTGTGGAGGGTCGTGGCTGAAGGCAGTTTTGCTCCATTTACATTCATAACTGCCCAAGAGAACGTAGGAAACCCTCAAGATTTAGGAAAGGTGACTATAAGCTTTGCAAACTAACAAATCTCTCTGTTTATTAAAGCCTCCTGGTAACCCCAACTATATTTCTTTTACAGTTAAGCTCTGTTCTTCTTCACCTTTTGTAAGCATGCTCTGTCCTTACCAGACAGCCCAGATGGATGGAACCTGCAATATCTGATTACTGTGGATTCCCAGTGCTCTTCACAATGAAGAAGATGTTTATCTCTGAGAGCCTCTATATTGAAACCTCACGTTTAAGGATTCCTGGGCCTTCCAAGCTGCTCCTTACACCTCCACTGGAAGGTGATGTGATACATAGAGTGCTGATAAGGTGCCTGGAAGGGTGACCAGCTCTTTCCAGGGTCTATACTTGTTCTTGCTCACAGTCCACAATATTGAACTGTACTGGGTTAAATACTGTCCCTCCAAAAATCATGTATACTTGGATCCTTAGAATGTGATCTTACATGGGAAAGGGATTTTTGTAGTTATAATTAAAATGAGGTTGTACTGGATTAGAGTGGGCCCTAATCCAAAGACTAGTGTCTGTATCAGAAGGCCATGTGAAGACACAGACACGCAGGGGAGAATGCCACGTGAAAACAAAGGCAGAGACTGAAGTGACATGTCTAATAGCCAAAGATTGACAAGGATGGCTGGCAAACCGCAGAAGCTAAGGGAGAGGCATGGAACAGATTCTCCTGCAGAGCTTCTAGTAAAAACCAGTGCTGCCAAAACCTCGATCTTAGACTTCTAGGCTCCAGAACTATGAGGAAACAAATTTCTATTGCCTTAAGCCTCCTAAGTTTGTTGTGGCCTTCCCTAGTTGCTCAGTGGTAAAGAATCCACCTGCCAAGCAGGACACGTGGGTTCGATCCCCTGGAGAAGGAAATGGCAACCCATTTGTATTCAACCTCTCAGGTATTGTTGCCTAAAGAATCCCATGGAGAGAGGAGCCTGTTGGGCTACAATCCCTGGGGTTGCAAAGAGTCAGACATGACTTACTGACTAAAACAGTAAACAGCAGAACAAAGTTTGCAGTCCTGTGTTACAGCACCCTTACAAAACTAGTAGACTGGAGAGGAAGTTGTTAAGAAACTCAGAGGAGTAAAATAGATACCTTCAAAAACAGACATCTGAAGCTTTAAAATTAAGCTATAAGAAGATACCATTAAGATTTCACTTAACACGCAAGACTTTTTATTTGGAGTTGACAACCCAGGGGAGGAAACAGTTCCCTTGGTTCTTTCCAAGGTCAGATAATTTCATGTTCTTCCTAAAATAGAAGCTTTGAGATGAAAGGAATTTCCAGGATATAACCACTCTGTTCCCTGGTTTAGACAAGGCTATGGCCCCAGTGTGCCATATGATTAAGAGCTTTAGAAGAGTATTTCTTCCAGCCACAAAATACTTAGGATACAAAAGTGTTTGTGAATTTTAATGCATAGAATTTTCTTACTGAACTGCTAAATGAAAGATGCAAAATATTCCACAAAATCCAACAATCACTATGGTATCATTTCCTAGAAATCTACTGTGTAGTAGAGTATACTACAGATCAAGAAGCTCAAAAAAGCCGTTGACTCTGTAGAAGTAGCCAATGTAACCTTTAAAACTTATCTTAAAATTAAAATATCCTTTATAAAAAAGCACATTACTCTGCTCAGGTACTAACTAGTGATAAGTTAGCTCATCTTTTTAGAACAACTGACATTTTACATATAAAAGCACATGTACCCACTCACAAATATGCACACACTGATGTCTGATAAAATCAGCTGCTTATGTCTAGCTGTATTCCCAAGAACACTGACTATCCTGCAAAACTCATACTATAGAACACCTAGAAAAGTAAAATACAACAAACATACTTTTAAAATTGTATAGGTGAATATATGCCTAAATAAAATAAGGGACCAAAAATGGAGAGTAAGATGAAAACATGGTGGTAAGTGGGAGTCGTACTTCAGCTCCCAGAGGACAGGGTAAGGTCCCAGTTGTATGTCTTCAACGCCAAGACTCCAGGACTTGGGCCTTCATGAGTCAAGGAGTTACAACTGAGACACTGGCTTGCAGTCAAATAATCAAACTCTAAGAGAAAGAGAGAAGGAAAAAACAGTGAGAACATCAGAAAAGGCAGAATATGAGAAAGTATTTCTGTATCTTCCTATTTTTAGTTTGGGAGGAAAATGTCTTTCATGACAATTTTTAACCACAGACTTGCATTTTCACAGATTTGGTATTCATTTTTACACTAGGGCACGGTCCAGGAAACTCTAAATCAAAAAATTAACCTGAAAAAGAGTTGCCCTGGGTGCCAACCAGGAAACCTCACTCCAGACCACACAAGATTCCTATAAAATATGAGCTCAAAATTCAATTATAAGAAGAAACAAGGCAAAATGGACAAGAATCATATAATCAAAAAGCACCTGATTTAGATCCTTAAGAATTTCCAGTTGAGGAAGTATTAGAAACTATGTTACAAAGTATGTTTAAAATAATTATAATGAAATAATGAAATAAATTTAAAAAAACAATTAGATTGAATATAATTGTCCAATCCAACTTGAAATAGAAGCAGATAGAACTTTTTGAAAGAAATGTTGTCTTTGACCTTGAAAACTCAGTGGACGACAGATGAATGGAAATATAAAATGTGATGCATTCACACAATGGCATACTATTCAGCAATGAAAAAGAATCAACCACTGAGGCAAGCTACAACATAAATGAAGCTCAAAAGCATTATACTAAGTAAAAGAAACCAAACACATATGAGCACATTGTGTATGATTCCATTTATATGAAATGTCCATATAAAACAAATCTATAGAGACAGACGTTTCCTGACTGGGGGTGGGAATAAGGATCAACTATAAATGGTCATGAGCCATTTTATAAGAAAATGTTCTCAAACTAGATTATGATGAGTCTGCACAACTGAGTAAGTTTGCTAAAAGACACACTGAACTGTGAATTTTAAATAGTTAAATTTATATATGTAAGTTATATTCATTTTTGTAAACTACTCATGTATCTCAATAAAATTTGTTTTTAGAAATGCAGTGGGAAAGTTAAACAGCAGATTAGACAATGTTGAAATGGAAATACAAATCCAAAGAAATTGGAATGCAGAACAGAAAGAGATCATGAAAGAGAGGTAGAGAAAGTTGAAAGCATAAAAAGGTCCAATACATATATAATGAGTTCCAGAAAAATAAATACCAGAGAAAAAGAAAAAGAGGAGAGGAGAAGATGTTTTCCAAAGAACAAAGCCTGAGAATTTTCTAGACCTGATAAAAGACATGAATCACCAACTAATAAAAAGAAATCTACACTAAGATATATTGCAGTGAAGTTATAGAACCACTGGCAAAGAGAGGCTCTTAAGAGCAGTAAGAGAGATTACTTGTTACAGAAGCTCGGGGGAGGAAGCAATTTTTACTAAGAAAGATGTCACAAAAGAAATGGGATTTAACTGGAACCTAGAAAGAAGGTTAAGATTTAGATAAGAGGACTTGAAGGGAGGACATTCTAATCACAGATATGAGGAGATCGTAAGCAAAGATGCAAAGGACAAAATGTACAGTGATGAGACTTCATGTACAAGAAAAGGACAGTCAGCTGCAGCAAAAATTAAATGTAGAAAGTAGATAGAAATCAAATTAAGGAGGCACAGCTGAACTAGAGTAGAGTGCTCATGAAAAGGCCCTTTCAAGACTTAGACTTATCAAACCACCACAATTAAAAATATTCCCTGATTCTTTTTATCAAGTCAACCCTTGTTTCATAGTAACCAGAGAAACTCTACAACTTTGAAACTGGAAATGCAGCTTTCTAAAAGTTGTAGCGCATCTTCCATTGGAACCCTTCGGTGGCCTGGGATCTAAGTCAGACCTGAACTTGGGAGACACAGGGAGCTCCAGGTTGCCACTGGACATCCATCAGGAAGAAAATGGAGACTGCCTCAGCCTTCCCTGCGTGTTTTTACTGCTGCTGCTGTTGCTAAGTCGCTTCATTCGTGTCCGACTCTGTGCGACCCCATAGATGGCAGCCCACCAGGCTCCACCATCCCTGGGATTCTCCAGGCAAGAACACTGGAGTGGGTTGCCATTTCCTTCTCCAGTGCATGAAAGGGAAAAGTGAAAGTGAAGTTGCTCAGTTGTGTCCGACTCTTAGCGACCCCTTGGATTGCAGCCTACCAGGCTCCTCCCTTCATGGGATTTTCCAGGCAAGAGTACTGGAGTGGGGTGCCATTGCCTTCTCCGGCGTGTTTTGACTAAACTCCTACAAATTTAACAGGCCTGAGAAAAAGGTGAGTCATAAAGTTGGAAAACATTTTGGCCGCAGGTTTGGTAAAAGATGAAATGTGTTAACCTTGAGTCATCAGCACCTCAGGAAGCTTAAAAGGAAAAAAACTTCAAGCATCATGGCTGCAGATTTCTGGGAGCTTGTCTGACAGAGTGTCAGGATTTGGTAACTTCTTGCCTGGCATGGGCATGGCCTGGTGCAAGTTTAGTTCATCCAGAAGAAGACCTAAAATGCCTCGTTTCCAACACGCAGCCTGTAGGGCTGGCTGGCCCTCCTTTAAAACCTCAGGGGGAGATGCAGCTGCAACCCACGTGCTTCCATGGAGCCAGTTTCATTCCACGTGAAGAAGTGCTAGCTGCTGGCACCAACTGAGGCCCTCAAATAGATGCATTTCTAAAATTAGGCATCGCCAATTGCATTCCAAGAAATTACATTGGTAACAAGATTGTGTGGAATTTATTTCTCTGAACTGTGGCTGCCAGATCATTTGAAATAAACCCCAAAGTCTTGTTAGTGGGCTCAAAAAGAACAAAATTAACCATTACTCCATTATATAGTTTTAGAAAAATAATCACAGGTCCTTTATCTTATTTCAAAAAAAAAAAAAAGATAACTGCCTGGATATCATGTTCAGGCATGTTCATGTCAAATGTTTAAGAAGGAACTAATGTCCTCTGATAACCATTTGATGTGGAACAGGATTTGAAGGCCTCTCCAGCTGTATCAGTAAATAAATGATGATTTATTGACATCATTCTTAGACGTACAGGCAACAGAAGCAGTGTGAAGTACTGCACAGACCTGAATTTGAATCTGAAACTAGCATCTCAGTAGAGCGTGACCTTGGCCAAGAACCTCAGCTTTCTCATAAATACAATGAGGGGATGGCACCTACTGCAGGGGGTGGGGGAGGAAAAAGTGGACAAAATGAGGTACATCGTTCATTGGTGCTTGTAATGTCAGCCCTTCCCTCTCCTTTCCTGTAGCATTATGCATCAAGAAGCTAGCAGCTAGTGAGCTGCTGTAAAAGGGTTAAGTAGCATTTGGACTGGCAGAGAGAAATGCATTCTGGACAGCTGGAAAAACATGAGCTCTTTCGAGGGGTGAGGGAGAGACGGTGAGGCAGGCAAGTGGCTGAAGAAGCTATTACTACTGGTCTAGCCATGATAGAGAGTCTGGCGTGGCTGGAGGAGGAAGGTCCTTGGGTATTACACTGAGGCATTTAGACTTTGTACCTTTAAGGACAAAATTGTTTTTCCATATTTCCATTTCCATCTATGTACGGATGTGACAGTTGGACCATAAAGAAGGCTGAGCACCAAAGAATTGATGCTTTCGAACTTTGGTGTTGGAGAAGACTTTCGAGAGTCCCTTGGACGGCAAGGAGATCAAACCAGTCAATCCTAAAGGAAATCAACCCTGAATATTCATTGGAAGGACTGATGCTGAAGCTCAGCTCAGTTCAGTCGCTCAGTTGTGTCCGACTCTGTGCAACCCCATGAATCACAGCATGCCAGGCCTCCCTGTCCATCACCAACTCCCAGAGTTTACCCAAACCCATGTCCATCCAGTCAGTGATGCCATCCAGCCATCTCATCCTCTGTCGTCCCCTTCTCTTCCTGCCCCCAATCCTTCCCAGCATCAGGGTCTTTTCCAATGAGTCAACTCTTCGCATGAAGTGGCCAAAGTATTGGAGTTTCAGCTTCAACATCAGTCCTTCCAATGAACACCCAGGACTGATCTCCTTTACGATGGACTGGTTGGATCTTCTTGAGGTCCAAGGGACTCACAAGAATCTTCTCCAGCACCACAGTTTAAAAGCATCAATTCTTCGGTGCTCAGCTTTATTCACAGTTCAACTCTCACATCCATACATGACCACCGGAAAAACCATAGCCTTGACTAGATGGACCTTTGTTGGCTAAGTAATGTCTCTGCTTTTTAATATGCTATCTAGGTTGGTCATAACTTTCCTTCCAAGGAGTAAGCGTCTTTTAATTTCATGGCTGCAATCACCATCAGCAGTGATTTTGGAGCCCCAAAAAATAAAGTCAGCCACTGTTCCCACTGTTTCCCCATCTATTTGCCATGAAGTGATGGGACTGGATGCCATGATCTTAGTTTTCTGAATGTTGAGCTTTCAGCCAACTTTTTCACTCTCCTCTTTCACTTTCATCAAGAGGCTTTGTAGTTCCTCTTCACTTTCTGCCATAAGGGTGGTGTCATCTGCATATCTGAGGTTATTGATATTTCTCCCAGCAATCTTGATTCCAGCTTGTGCTTCTTCCAGCCCAGCGTTTCTCATGATGTACTCTGCATAGAAGTTAAATAAGCAGGGTGACAATATACAGCCTTGACGTACTCCTTTTCCTATTTGGAACCAGTCTGTTGTGCCATGTCCAGTTCTAACCTTTGCTTCCTGATCTGCATACAGGTTTCTCAAGAGGCAGGTCAGGTGGTCTGGTACGCCCATCTCTTTCAGAATTTTCCACAGTTTATTGTGATCCACACAGTCAAAGGCTTTGGAATAGTCAATAAAGCAAAAATAAATGTTTTTCTGGGACTCGCTTGCTTTTTAAATGATCCAGCAGATGTTGGCAATTTGATCTCTGGTTCCTCTGCCTTTTCTAAAACCAGCTTGAACATCTGGAAGTTCACGGTTCACGTATTGCTGAAGCCTGGCTTGGAGACTTTTGAGCGTTACTTTACTAGCATGTGAGATGAGTGCAACTGTGTGGTAGTTTGAGCATTCTTTGGCTTTGCCTTTCTTAGGGATTGGAGTGAAAACTGACCTTTTCCAGTCCTGTGGCCACTGCTGAGTTTTCCATGTTTGCTGACATATTGAGTGCAGCACTTTCACAGCATCATCTTTCAGGATTTGAAATAGCTCAACTGCAATTCCATCACCTCCACTAGCTTTGTTTGTTGTGATTCTTTCTAAGGCCCACTTGACTTCACATTCCAGGATGTCTGGCTCTAGGTGAGTGACCACACTATTGTGACTATCTGGGTCGTGAAGATCTTTTTTGTACAGTTCTTCTGTGTATTCTTGCCACCTCTTCTTAATATCTTCTCCTTCTGTTAGGTCCATACCATTTCTGTCCTTTATCGAGCCCATCTTTGCATGAAATGTTCCCTTGGTATCTCTAATTTTCTTGAAGAGATCTCTAGTCTTTCCCATTCTGTTGTTTTCCTCTATTTCTTTTCATTGATTGCTGAAGCTCCAATAATTTGACCAACTTATGCAAAGAGCCAACTCATTGGAAAATACTCTGACACTGGGAAAGATTGAGGGCAGGAGGAAAAGGGGACGACAGAGGATGAGATGGTTGGATGGCATCACCAACTCAATGGACATGGGTTTGAGCAAACTTCGGGAGATAGTGAAGGACAGGGAAACCTGGCATGCTGCAGTCCATAGGGTCACAAAGAGTCGGACACAATTGAGCGGCTGAAAAACAACAACAACCTTTAAGGACTATGAGTCTGGGAAGGTTTCAGAGCTGGGAAAATTTATTAGACACTGACTACCTGATTCTGACCATCTCATGTTCTTTTGCTGTGAGTCAGTGAGACCTTGTCACCAGAACTGAGGAAGCTTCAGTACTGCTTAGGACTGCCCTCTCACTTAACAGTGCCTGCATCTGATAGAGCCCCCAGCCTATTACAGCAAGTCTCTCCTATGGGTGAAGAAAGTAAGACCCATGGCAGCGAGGTGACTTGCCACAGGTCAGCATCAGCAACTGGAAATCTGTGTGTTCTTATCTTAAACTTTGTGCTTTTCCTACTGTATTTTATCAAAACTATGAAAATTCTCTGGAAATGCATAAAAATCATCAAATGGGAGAAAGGACAACCTTGGAAAGCCTGTGCAGCCTAAGCCATATGCACACCACAGATGCAATGAGGTTAAAGATTGATCATGTCCTCGTTATTTAATTTTCTGTGTCAAAATTTAGTGACCTCCTTACTATTAATGTATGGAACTTAATAGCCTGGAGATAAAGTTAGGTTTAATACTAACTTATCTCTAAAGAGAAAATGTCAGTAGCTTTGATTGAATAGCAACACACTTGTGTTGATATGGATTCAGCAGCTGGCAAAAGATATCTCCCTTAGGAGATCAGCCCTGATTATTCATGTGTTAGAACATAACCAGAAAACCATGTCATGGTGCTCAAAGCCTGCACTGAAATTCACAGTCCAGCAGATTGGAAGCTTGGTATTGGTCTGATATAGTGACCAGTTTATATACTTGGCTAGCCTTCAAATGCCATGACAGTATAGTCAATGGACCCTAAGTAGTCATCCCAAAATACTGGTCTGCAAAGGGATGCTTAAAACTCCTAGTACAAGGGCATTGAGCTCACCAGTCACCTAACCCCTGACCCAAAGAGAACACTGACAGTCAACCCTTCTCTTGGATCATCAATGTCTACCATCAAAAAAATCTTCAGACCATGTTCTGTTCATACCCATCCCTCCCTATAGCCTTTAGTGCTTCTCAGCTTACCAAGTATAGAAGGAAAACCAAAAAAGTGGCAACCTCTCCACCCCTGAGTTATTTGGTACCAAATTCCCATATCATTCTGAAAAATTTAGAATTAGCTAGAAACTGCCAAATTAAAGAACAACTATGCTTCATAGATCTACTATCAATAGGAGATAAAAAAAAAAAAAGCCTCTCTAGACTATTTAGATAGAATAGTTCTTTTTACTTTGAAGAGTGATTTTTAAAACGCTAAGAAAGTGTACACCTAACAACTTTCTGTGTACTCAAATCAGCACTGGAGGTGAGTACCACAGATTATCAGAATATCCTGAAAAAAGATTACTTGCTACTTGTACTTTTTAATTGTCCCCCATTTCCTGCCTGATTATATGGAAAATGTTCTTGAGTTAATACTGGTCAGTAGGAAGAAAAATAGCAAAAGATAAGCATTCTCAAGAGAAAATTAAATAGATACAGCAATAATATATGTCTGCCTTAAATGCATTTTGAAATGACAGATTTTTAAAAAGAATAAAGACACTATTGATGTTTACACATGTTTTGTCTTGCGCTTTTCTAATTCTGGATTATTTTCAGGTCTTAGAAATGGATCAAAGATAGTGCTCTCCAGTGAATTAATCTATTCTGATTTCATTCTGTGCTTAGGCTATGAACATCTAAGAAAGGTCTTTCAAAAAAGAAATATTCTGCATATAAACACCTAAGCAAGGATATGTGCTATTATTTTCCACTCCCGAGTCCTTCCCCCAACCTATTCTCAGCCTTTCTCTGCTGTGGCTCAGTAGTTGGGCTCCCCTGTCAGTGGCTGTCCCAACCCCCAACTTGGCAGGCTTCTGCCTGGTTTCAGCCAGCTGAGGGCAGTCAGGAGAATGGAGGGTGAAAGAAGAGGAGGTCAGAGTATTTCTGCCCCATTTCCTCTTTGTGCACCGCCGCATCTCTGGTACTATCTGCCTCTCCATGACTGCTGTTCCAGGTGAGGAGCTGTGTGTTTCCTCCAGCTCTCAGAGGCTCCCATGCTCCAATAGTGCGGCTGTTTCCTCCCAGGACCGTCCAGTCCTAAGGGAGGTGGTAACGGCCTCCTGCTGTTATGGGTCTCTAAGTTTCTCAGCATCTCTTGTTGGTGTCCGTCACCTTCCTTCTCTGCAAGTAGAGCCTAGATTAAGTCTCTATGCTTGAATCATCAGAGCGAACTTTTCTTTCTTGATGGGACCATGGCAGATATGAAGTTCAAGTTGCCATACCTTCTATGTTTGCGCTGTCAGCAGGAGAGACAGTGGTTATAGAAATGTCCCTAGCATTGTCTCTCATATAGCAGCACCTTTTGGGTGAGGGTGTTTTATTACATCTATTCAATGTTCTCAGTTATTTGGGGAAGAAAGGACTTTAGAAGCCTTCTAGTCTGCTCTTCTATTAATAGTTTTCCAGTTAATAATATTAATGGGAATCAAATTATTTAAGTATTTATTAAATAGCAGGTCTTGTTTCAGGAATTTCACAGTCCTCTCAGTCTATGGCAAAGAGATATTGGTCCTCATTCTAACAGTCTCTTAAGAGCAGTGGAGTGAATTGCCTAGGATCACGTACCTCAGGCCAGCGGCTAAGGAATGTCTGTCCTCTGGGCCATTATGATCTCCTTGCATTGCTGTCACTTGGTCTATCATCTAAAGGAATCCTTATACAGACGATTGTCAGAAACCAGTAGATCCACCAAGCAATTATCAGCCAGCACACTGCCTTATCTTATAACTAAATGAAACCTCACCAGAATTTTGGGCAATAGGGTTCCAACCTACCCAGGAGAAGCAGAAGTCATGGACATTGCACTCATAAATGCCCCTCCTGGACCTCCTTGAACTCCAACATCAGGGAGAGTGACAGGGGGAATTTCTTCCAGTTTTATACTTCTCTGGTGCCATTCTGAAATATTTTATTTTAATCTGTCTATAGTGGAAGCTGAGAGCCTACATTTTAATAACCACTCTGGTGATTCTGAGCTCTAGAACCACATTGAGAACAATGCTGGCAACTGCCAGCTCCACAAGGACAGAGAAAACATCTGCTTCTGCCATGTCCCAGTGCATACATGTACTCCAATTCATGGTTTTGAATTAAAGAAGAATACACAAATCAACATCTGAACCCCCTTTTCTATGAGGCCTTGTTCAGATGCATTGAAATAAGGGGCTTCTCCAGACAATTAAGTGTCCCTGCGTTCTGCTCTTGGGGATAGTGAGTGGACTGTGGTCTATAGTCAATCTATTGAGCACACAGCTTGTTTTGAGGGGGCACAGTGGGTATTTGGCAGAAAATTCTTTTTTATATATAATAGTAAATCTCTTAACATAATATTTTCAAACCAAAAATACTACATAACAGTGAAGTAATGGTTCACCCATTTTTTTCATCAATATTTATTAAGTATATTTAGTAATTGCCACTACAGGACAGGCACTCCACTAGATATTAGGGAAATAAAATCAAAGCCCTTGTGCTTATGAAGCTTACAGACCCCAGGGAGAGTTGAACATTAGCCACATGCTCCCATAAATCACATAAATCATCAGGGTGGCTGGCTGGTGGCTCAGACAGTAAAGAATCTGCCTGCAATGAGGGAGACTTGGGTTCAATCCCTGGGTTGGGAAGATCTCCTGGAGGAGGGTATGGCAACCCACTCCAGTATTCTTGCCTGGAGAATTCCCATGGACCCAGAGAACCTTGGTGGGCTACAGTCCAAGGGATCACAAAGGGTCGGACATGGCTGAGAGACTAAGCACAGCACATAAATCAATGTGACATCACAACTGCAATGGGCAAAGGAGAGGTATTAGTGGGAGTGGGAGGTCTGCCCTACAGAGCAGACCTAGGAAGCTTTTGCTGAGACAGAGAAGAAGTTGCTGAAGGCATGAAGGATGCGAAGGGAAGGAATAGAAAAGGCAGAAGAACATTGCAGGCAGAGGGCCAGAGAAAGTCAGGGGAAGCTGGGATGTCTGGACAAAGGAGACGAAGTGGTGCGCTCATCTTGAGCTGTTAAACACGTTACCCAGAAAACATTTAAGGGCTTTGATCAGAGGTAATTGTGATTATGTGCGGTGTACAGCGTGCTCTCCGTGACAGGCTCTGCACACAGAAAACTGCTACAGTTGGAGTGGGGTTTGTTAGTTCCTGTCAGCCTCTCAAAGAACTTCAGTGGTGTCACATGATGACAGAACTAACCATTCCCTTCAGACAACTAAACTGGATAAAATATTTAATGCTCCTTTAGAGCACTAGGTGATTAGCTTGCTGAATTGGCAAGATTGCTTTTTTTATTCCAAACAATCTAGTAAATGACAAATAAGTATAACAAAAAAAGCATTAAGGGAAGCGCTAAGTACTTTCATAATATTATATCTGCATTGTTAAAACACACTGAAAACTATTAAACATAGTTTTTAAAAAGAAATGTTTATATGTTAAAAGAGTTTAGAAGGCCAACGTAAAATTCATCAATTTCAGAATTTATTTATAAAAGAGAAGTAAACCCACAAACATAGAAAACAAACTTATGATTACCAAAGGGAATGGGAGGGAGAGATAAATTTGGAGAATGGGATTAATAGATACGCACTATATATAAAATAGGTAAACAACAAGGATCTACTGGGAAGTATATTCAATATCTTGTAATAACCTATAATGGAAAATAATCTGAAAAAGAATTTATGTATATAACTGAATCACTTTGCTGTACACTTGAAACTAACACAACATTATAAATTGACTACACTTCAATTAAAACATTGTTTCAATTTCACAGCACTATGTTGATAGAATGATAAACAATTTCCCATCTCTATTATAAAAAGCGTATCAGATAATTGTACAATTCTACAATATATATAAATCTCTGTATTGCTTTTACACAAATATACTTTCCTTTGAATGAAAAGCAAAATAATATAAGCATCTATTAGCTTAAACTGTAGAAGTGATATTTCTTTGATATTCAGAAATTTTAATTTAGAATATAAATTTTTTACAGCATACAGACACATTTCCATAGACATTTCGAGGTAAAATAGTATAAAATACTCAGATTCCACAAACTCTACTTTCAGAATAATCTGACATCATTGACAGTATTAAAGACCCTAAATTGAATATAATCACTTTAGCAGTGTTTTTCTCAGTGTTTGCTCAAGCCAAATGTCTGGCTAAATCCTAGACTCAATGAGCAACTTTCACTAAAGCTTAAAGGTTGTGACACGTGGCACAGTGGAGTAAAATGACACTTTTAACTGCCTTTCCAGTTTGCAAATTATTTCTAAATGCATTACTTTATGAAACTAGATATTCAAAGGTCTGCTTTTTCTTTCCATGCTCGTGATTTTGAGCTATTCATTTCATTTACATCGGTGGTATGTCAAGTGCTACATCTCAAGCTGTGTTTGAGAACCCTTTTCATCATGCATACGTATGCAAGGTGTAGAGAACGATCCAGAATGAGATGGAGATCACATTTCTCCCTGCCACACAGGCTATAAAATGCAACCAGTTAAAATTCTGTCATGCTCCAGGGTAAAATTTGAGTTATTCAGTATTTTTCATTTCTACAACAAACTGCTTGAAAAAGCCTCAAACCTAATCACCAGTTTTCGTTTTCGATAGAAACAAATTGACTGCAAGTCTAATTTAACAGATGAGTTTTTTTGTTGGGAGATAGGGCTCACAGGAAAGGTACAGTTTGTACACAAATCTGTACTCCACAGCATGCTAGTCCATCCAAGGCCAGCCCGACCAACATCTCCAAAGGGAGAACTTACCCGGTCATCCAACCTGCAGCATCTCCAGGCCTCACCCCTCCCCAGCCCATCTTAATTCTGAGAGTTTCTTGTCTATTACTTAAAATACCGAAAAATGAAAGTGAAAGTCACTCAGTCGTGTCCGACTCTTTGCGACGCCATGGACTATACATACAGTCCATGGAATTATCCAGGCCAGAATACTGGAGTGGGTAGCCTTTCCCTTCTCCAGAGGATCTTCCCAACCCAGGGATCGAGCCCCAGTCTCCCACATTGCAGGCAGATTCTTTACCAGCTGAGCCACAAGGGAAGCCCAAGAATACTGCAGTGGGTAGCCTATCCCTTCTCCAGTGGATCTTCCCAACCCAGGAATCTAACCAGGGTCTCCTGTATTGTAGGCAGATTCTTTACCAACTGAGCTATCAGGGAAGCCTAAAACACTGAAGGGGACGGCATTAATTTGCAAGGGCTGCCATAAGGAAGTACCACAAACGGAGTGGCTAAAATGATACAAATGTATCATCTCACGGTTCTGGAGGCTTCCCTGGTGGCTCAGGTGGTAAAGATTCTGCCTGCAGTGCAGGAGACGCCAGTTGGATCCCTGGGTGGGGAAGATCCCCTAGAGGAGGGAATGGCTACCCACTCTGTATTCTTGCCTGGAGAATTCCATGGACAGAGGAGCCTGGCAGGCTATAGTCCATGAGGTCACAAAGAGTCAGACATGACTGAGTGACAAATTCTGGAGGTTGGAGGCCTGAGATCGAGGTGTCGGCAGGGTTGGTTCCTTCGGAGGCTGGGGGGTTGGGGGTGGTGGAGAGTCTGCTCCATGCCTCTCTCCTGGGGTCTGCCAGTTAGCTAGCAGTCTTTGGCATTTCTCAGCCTGTAAATCATCTCTCCATCTCTGCCTTTATCTTCACATGGCATTCTCTCTGCGCATTGTCCCTGTATCCAAATGTCCCCTTTATATGAGAATACCCATTGTGTTGAATTAGAAGCCCACCTTACTCCTGCATGACCTCATCTTAACCTAATTAGCTATATCTTTAACTGTTCTATTCCCAAGTAACGTCACATGCTGAGGTACTGGGGGATAAGACTTCAATGTGTGGATTTTGAGGGGACACCATTCAACTCATAACAAGTACCACAGATAATCTAGGGGATCATAAATAGTAGGTTAATATATAGTAACGGTTCTGGAATGATACATACTAAGCAATTAAACATAGTTACTTTGGGGATGAGAGTAAGGTTAACCAGCGTAGAGGTGGAAATAAAGGGGATTTACTTTCACCTGTAACATCTTCACTTTTAATAAGGAGAGGTAGTTGACTATTGCCTGTATAAGTAAAAAATAATATGAATAAATTAAGGCTGTGCAGTGATTCCAATGGAAATGCTACCAACAGCCAAGGTATATTTTGGAAATCTGTGGGCAGCATTGTCAGCTGTTGCAGTGATTGGGGGCTGCATGCTGTCACCCCCACTGTGAAGAATTGTCTAATGTTCTGCACCATTTTAAATGTCCTGCTACACATTTATATATAAAAACAAAAGGACTTTTTGACATGATTTTAATATACACTAAAATTTCTAGGGATGCAGACTTTGCACCTGTAAATTAAGGGGAGACTGTACTTTGTTTGAGGCTTCCCCAGTGGTTTAGTGGTAAAGAATCTGCCTGCAATGCAAGAGCTGCAGGAAACTTGGGTTCAGTCCCTGGGTTGTGAAGATCTCCTAGAGAAGGGAAAGGCTACTCATTCCAGTATTCTTCCCTGGAGAATCCCATGGACAGAGGAGCCTGGCAGGCTACAGTGCACAGAGTTGCAAAGAGTCAGACATGATTGAAGCGAATGAGCGTACACAGACATACTTTGTTTGGTTCAGAACTTCACCATAAGACTTCACTTTATTGGAAAATATGTCCTCAACATCAACATCACTCTCAATATCTGAGCCACCCCTAGGATACTTCTAGGGTAGATGCACATATAGTTGTCACGACCCTGATGATTCTTCATACACGTGCAGTTACTAAGCACATAATTCTGTCCTCCAGAGTGGGGACGTCAGCTAAAGCTTTGAAAGTGGAGGAGAGGCATGAATTCAGGAGATATGCTGAAAGCAAAACTTGAAAGGAAGTGACTGTGTATTACATTTTAGATCGAAAAGACCAGGACTATCAAAAAGCCTCTGAGATTTTTAACTTGAGCTAAGGTGGGCAACTGGAAAGTGTAAACATGAAAAAGAGGATGCTGGCTTCACGGGGGACATTTCTGCTCAAGTCACATGTGGGAAAGAGCAAGACGTTCACGGGCATCAAATGACACATGGTTTAGTGACTAAGAGATCCTGAGTTGGGAGTGACCGTACAACCAGGAAATGAAGAACCTGGAAATGAAGAACATACAAAATCAGGACGAGAAAGGCCGTAAGAACTTGAGGGCAAACCCCCAAAGGACATGCACATCTGAGGAAAGTTATGAGGAAACCTTACCTCTCTTCTGAGCTAGAAGCAGCTCAAGATAAAAGGCAAATAAGTAAATGACAACAAAACACAAACCCTGTGACTTATATCACTTTGGTGTTCTTCATACTGCCTAGCACAGTGCAGGGAATCCTGTAAACATCTAAAAATACCCATCAGCTTATTTTCCATGGCCCTTTCTCTCTCTGGAACTTTCAGGAAGGGGGAAGAACATTCTTACCGAGTGGGCTTCCCCAAGCACAGATATCCTGATCTGTGGGAAGATATCTCCCGAAGCTCATTGCATGTGTCAAGGCTCAGAGTTCTCTGGCAGGCAGGGAGGAGACCATCTGCACATGCCCACAATCAGGGCTCAGGGCTCTGCCTTCGCAGTTCAGGGAATTGGGGACTTGTCCCTGAGAGACAGGCCGGCTCCCCGCTTTCCCTTGCCCCTAATACTGGACAAAACCATAACTGAGCTCAACCAAGTGTCATTCCCAAAATGCTTCATCCAGCCCAAATCCACAAGAAACGCCACAATCCTATTCCACGCCCACAACAGTCCTTCCTCTCCTGACGGTGACATCGAAACCTCGAGGACACTCCCTCTGGCTTCATCCACGTCCCACTTGCCTCCCAGGACATGCTAGATGGAGTAAGGGCTCTGTCACCGAGGGCACATACCTGTGGTCACATAAACACATAAACACTTTCACTTGCAGCCACGTTCTCAGGCTCTGGCCAGGAAGACAGCCGACAGCCAGACAGGAGACACGCCGCTCCGTGTTGACTACGCCGGGCATTCACAGTCCACCCCAGCAGGAAATGGGTTCCAGATGTGTCCTCTGCTGAGCCTGTAATGGAGTCAGAACATCATAAATGGGGCTTCTAGCCTGGCTCCCCCACCTTTGTCAGTCCCATGGACAATGCTGGGAAAGTGGGGGGAAATCTGGGGAAAACGTAAGAACACGCTGCCTTGGTATGTACAGTTTCAACAGAAAGATATTGTGTTCTGAGTTTCCAGGTCCTATTTTGGTTATGCTTTTTGAAGATAACATTGTGTGTGTGTGTACACAAACGGAGAGGGGAACAAAGGAAATAGTAGAGGGGAAGGGAAGAGGAGGTCCTGTGTCAGTTACAAAAAGATTTTGTGTATTTCAGACAAACTAAAATAATATTGTGATCCATGTCAACCCAGGAATCCAATAAACGTAAAAAAAATATGACTATGCTCTTCTCATTTCATTTTTACTGTGAAGTAGATATTTCAGAATTGTGGGAACAGGTCACCCAACACAAGATGGTTACTGATTTTTATTAATAAGCATTCAAATGAATACTTTTGTTCTAAATTTCCACAGTTTACAAGTTTGCCCGTGTGTAACCTTGGCATCTCTGTATTTGGATAATTCTTTGTTCATAGGGATAATGGCTTAAAAATCTCACTTGAAAGTAAACTTTAAACAATACAAGGTCATGACAGCCTGAGAAAAGTAAACATAAATAACCTCTAGAGATTTCCATAAATAAACAATCTTAGCTGGGGACTCTGAGCTTTAAAAACAAACAAACAAACAAAAAAAAAACCCTTGAGGATTCATCATTGTCCATAAATATCATGAGATAAGCGAGTAGCATAGACCATTTCTTCCAATGAGCAGCAGCTGAGGACTGCCTTGGTCCTGAAAGGTTGCATGGGTGATTTACAAGCTATTTGAATCCACTTGAATAAGAGTCACTGCCAAGGTCACTCAGTGACCTTGATAAGTCACTTAACCCTTCTGGTCCTCAGTTTTCCTCTTTGTGATGACTACAGTCCATGACAGCTCAGATCTCAGAATTTAATTTTGTAAAGCCTCATATATTTTAAGCAATATTCAATCATCATACAGTTTGTAAGGTCTGAGGCCCTTCCATCTTTGTAATCCTAAAGATATTGACACTTTCTGCAGGATCATACTGTTTATTCGGGTTTCCCTGGTGGCTCAGATGGTAAAGAATCCACCTGCAATGCAGGAGACCTGGGTTCAATCCCTGGGTTGGGAAGCTCCCCTAGAGGAGGGAATGGCAACCCTCTCCAATATTCTTGCCTGGAGAATCCCCATGGACACAGGGACCTGGTGGTCTACACTCCATGATGTTGCAAAGAGTTGGACATGACTGAGTGACTAAGCACATATTGAGGGTTTCCCAGGTGGCACTAGTGGTAAAGAACCCTCCTGCTAACACAGGAGATGCAAGAGATGTAGGTCTGATCCCTCGGTCGAGAAGATCCCCTGGAAAAGGGCGTGGCAACCCACTCCAGTATACTTGCCTGGAGAACCCCATGGACAGAAGAACCTGGGGGGCACCAATCCATGGGGTCGCACACAATCGGACATGACTGAAGCGACTGAGCATAGCACTGTTTATTCTATGCCTCCGGGGCTTGCTATAACCAGACAAGTACATGGGATGTGCAAAAGCAAGAGATCCTTTTATACTGGGAGGGTAAGTTAAACCTCATGAAATAAACAGCAAGATCCATTCCAGATGGTTCCATCCACCTTCTGCCTGACAGTTCTGTCTACTGAGAATCCCTCATGATCTCAAATAAAAGGGGCATCAATGTTGTTCTTGGCAAAGAAGAGAGATTTGCTCATAGCTCTCAGTTGTTCATTTCACTGTAGATGTAAAGTTTCTCCTTGAAAGCTGAAGCTCACTTTCAGTTTTCTCAGCACAGGGGTCAACCAATAGATTTTGTTATATGTTAGCCGACATTTTAAGTTCAGAGAATTTCATGATTGCACTAAAAACTATGATCCAAACTATCCGAAGAGTGAAAAATCAAATCATGCTAAATAGTCAACCATTAGTCAAATACATAGTCATCTCTTTTTTAAAATGTTTTGATTACATAGTAAAATATGAATTCACTTTTGATTGTAAAAAATTGAAATAATAGCAATGCAAGTAGACTCACTCTAAAATATTACCTCTAGTCTCCATTCTATTACTATATTTAATGCCTGTCATGAATTGAATGTGTAACCACTCAACCCTTTTGCTATTTAGTATGAAATTGTACAAATAAATACTTTTGTGTGAAGTCTGTAGTTTTTATATAAAGAGAATAATTCTTTACTTCTCCAAATGTTTTTAAATGGCAAGAAGTCTTTTGGTATTTCTGTAAGTGCAATTACAGATTTCTTGTGTTTAAAAAATTGCTGCATAATATTCCATAGAATGCATTATGAAATTATTACCCAAGGTTGTTTTCCTTTAAAAAAAAATTGTTCCGTAAAATACTACAGGGAACAGTCCTATACATGTGTCCTTGCACACATGTGGCTGTTTCTCTTGGGTCAGTACCAAGAAGTGGGATTGTTGGCTCCAATGATAAGTGCAGTTTTAAATGGTTTGGCAAAGTGCCTTATAGAAAGGCAGTGCATCGTTGACTCCTGACCAGAGATTTCCCTTAAAGGGAGAGTTGCCTATCTTTCATGACTTCATCAATATATAATATTATCTAATTTTAAAATATAATATATTCTGGCCTTCCCTGGTGGTGGTGTGGATAAGAATCTGTCTGCCAATGCAGGGGGCATGGGTTCAATCCCTAGTCCAGGAAGATTCTACATGCTTCGGAGCAAATAAACTCATGAGCCACAATTACCAAGCCTGAAAGCCACAAGTAATGAAGCCCGCATACCTCAAACCTGTGCACTGCAACAAGAGAAGCCACCGCAGTGAGAAATCTGCACGCCACAACAAAGAATAGCCACAGCTTCCCACAACTAGAGAAAGCCTGCACAAAAAGCAATGAAGACCCATCACAGCCAAAAAAATATTTAATTAAATAAAATTTAAAAAATATATATTTTCTAGTCTAAAAGGTGAAAAAAAATTTAATATGAGTTTTTTGATTACTAGAGTGGTTGTGCATTTAAAAATAATTTACTGGTCATTTCTGTTTCTATGAATTGCTTATTCATATCCTTTGCATTTTTTTTCTGGTGAGTTGTTATTTTTTTATCAATTCATAGACATTCTTCATATATTCTGATAGTTTTCCTTTTCCTGTTATATATGTTGAAACTATTTTCTCCTGATTTGATGACAGCTTTTTGACTTTGTCTACAGGATCTTTGGCAACTGAAAATTTTCCTTTATCTTCCTTCTTCAAGTATTCTTGGATAATACTTTTGCATAGATTCATTTGCATAATTAGTAATCTGTAAGCCCTTTTTAAAAGTACATCTTTGTTCTTCCTTTCCCTTGTATCAGTCCCCTCTCTACTGATCTTGACCCACATTAGTCCCTTGTCCCACCCCTCTCCAATTCAGCTATATGCAAAGCAAAAAAGAGACTTGTAAGACTGAAAAAATAAAAATGGAACAAAATATAGCAAGCAAATACTACCAGGTGAAAGAAAGTTGTTGCAGGTATGTTATTATAAGATAACATATACTTTAAACAAAAAGCATTATTAAGAATAAACAGGAATTGAGAGAGTAACAATCAACTTATACATTACCACATGTAAAACAGATAGCTAGTGGGAAGTTGCTGTGTAACACAGGGAGCTCAACCCAGTGTTCTGTGACAACCTAGAGGGGTGGAAAGGAGTTGAGGGTAGGAAGGGAGGTTCAAGAGGGAGGAGACATACGTACACTTGTAGCAGATTCACACTGTTGTATGGCAGAGACCAACACAACATTGTAAAGCAATTACCCTCGAATTAAAAATAATTTTAAAAAAAGAAGCAAAGGGTCACCACATAATGATAACGATTCAATTTACCAAGCAAGTGGTCTAAATTTGTATGCACCTAATAAAAGACTGTTATAATACACTGAACAAAACGTTACTTGATTAAAAGAAAAAGTTGCTTTCTCTTGAGTTGCCTTTTCCTTCATTTTCCTAGTAGCACAGATTGGAGTCAACAATCTCACTTCTTTACTCTGCAAAGCAGCAAAGCAAAAGGAGGACAGGGTTTGAGATTCATGAGAAGAAAAGCAAGTGACTAAAACCTATTTTACTAATTGGATAAATCGTATCCACTTTGAGAGAGAATACCAATAAAATAGGTGAGAAGATCATGTTTTGTTATGGAAGAATAAAGGAAATCAAGGTAGATTTAGAGGGATGGCACTTGAAGGAAATGAAAAACCAAGCTTTCAAGGAAAATTCCTGAAAAAAACTCCTATGGTTTCCAGTTTGTGTGTGTTTTGCATTTTAATTACAAAGTGCAGTGTTTCAACACTTGGTTAGGGAATCATTCATAATTGAGACTTTCCTGACCACAGTCAGCAAACCTTCCTTCACCTCCAAGGAGGTTTGTTTGGGAAACGAAAACAGATCCTATCTGCCAGACAGCTGTGGTCCTCATCAAATAAAGCAGCCCCAGGACTGGCACAGTGGCACACTTGTGCTTAGGGGATGGCCTCAGCTACCGGCTGCTGAGACTAAAATACCTCTCAGGGTTTGTTGGAAAGTGGGTGAATTCACACTACCGAAACTGGCCTGTGTGAAAACCTTTCACTTGGAGTCAGTCTGCATGTGGCTTGTGGAAAGGAGAGAGGTTTAATTTCTATTTCTTTCTATCCCACATCATAAGCACAAAAAATGCTGTTGAACATTCAGCTAGTGGCTCTAGTACATTTCTCATTTTCTGAAATGCATGCGGAAATATGTATATACTCCTAAAAATTACTATGCATGAAGATTTCTCTGAGGAGAAAAAGAACATATGCATTTGGAATAAAAAGAATCATGACTATTTTCAAATATTTACCAAAAACTATTAGTCATATTTCAAAGTATAGCTTTCAAAATAAAATAATTTTACTATTAACACCTCTGTCCCACAAAAGGGAAGTGCTAATAATTCCTTATCAGGTTTTGCTTACTCTCAAAGTTTCATAAATCTGAAATATATGACAAGTAAAGTCAGTGAAAGTTGGAGAAAGAAAAAAATAGTAAGTATACAAAAATCACCAGAACAAAAATTAAAGAATTTCATCCTAAAGAGTGTATAAGTCTTTCAGTCATGTCTGACTCTTTGTGAACCCCATGGACTCTACAGTCCATGGAGTTCTCCAGGCCAGAATACTAGAGTGGGTAGCCATTCCCTTCTCCAGGGGATCTTCCCAACCCAAGAATCAAAACCTAGGTGACCTTAGAAAGCTATAATCACACGAATTTTTAGACAAAGTCATACAGATTTTTATTGTCACTTTTCAAGAACAGTCTAGAAACTTTCTCATCTTCCTTAATGCTTCCTGAATGCAACTTAATGTTGAATATTCATTAAGACATTGCGGATCTTTGCCTGTGAGAATTTCAGCATATAATGCCATGAAAAATGAAGAAATGGACTTTGAAAAGGAAAACTAGAACTCTGGAAAAATTTTATTTGGAAGAAGGATGTACAGAAATGAGGCCCAGGGCATTTGGCTGTTAACCCCACTGATCTCCAAGCAGAGCTGGCACCTTTGGGCCCCAGTGGACCTCTACTACTCTCTCAGAATAATAAGGCTTTTGTTGTTTTCCTGATGATCTCCATGGATCCTTCGAAATATAAAAAAACTCCATGATTCTCATTAGACCTTATCATTGCATCTTGCTTCTTTCTCTTCTCTTGATGATTGGGGTCAGCTGGCCCCAGAGAAGATTGGTTGCTGTCCCCAGGAACTCTGAGATACAGTCTTTAGGCTACTCTGGCTACTGACCTAGTTCTGACCTTTGTACCCAGATCTCAAAATGACTTCACTTAGCTCCTACTTTGACCCTAGATCTGGAAACTAAATCCCTGACTACTCCTTAGCTGAACTGCATTTTCCTCCAACATGCCTCCACAGTGTTTCCCCCTATAAGAGAATTCTCAAATGAACACACACACATACAAATAAAATAAAAATTTTAATGATATATAGAAAGTGACATTGTAAACACTTGTGTAATAGATACTACAAGCCCACCAAAAGATATTATGGTGATATACTTTACAATATTTATTTCAAAATTCAATTTATTACAAAATTGGTGTTAATATTGTTTTCTACCCTCCCTACTTTTCCTTTAATTTTTCCTTTCTCTCTTATCTCTTTCAAAATAGGACTCAAAGAATTTTCAGGGACTCATCTTCAAATATCAACTGTGTTTTCTAGATTTTTTTTTTCTTGATATTTTCTTTGGCTGACTTGCTTCAGATTTTGTGACTTATGCTATTCTTATTTACTTTAGTGAGAACATACAGAGGGGACTCTGCAGGAAGCCATGCCTATACTCTCTCATTTTATTCTGATGTTACTGTCCATTAAGTATGGGCCACATTGATATCTATAGCCTCCCATTATTCAGCAGCTTATATGGTGCTGCTATAAAACATGCATTCTCAAGAGGTCCATATCATTTTCAAGGGGCAAAAACTACTTCCTCAGGGGGGTAAGAAATTCTTACTCAAAATATATAAAGAATATATATAGTTATTATACATAAATAGATATAGTCTATCTGTGGTGTTATTTCATTGAGGGTGATTAGGGGGAAAATGTCTAAAAAGGCTATTTAAGGGGCAATAGTGAAAGAAAGGCTTAGAAATATTGCTCTAAAAGAAAAATCATGGTTTGTCTCAATGAAAGTTATTGCTTGAGCTAAACATAATAAATAAATCATGAAACATGATAAGGTAAAGGTGAGATGAATATTTTTGTCCAAATATTTACCTTTTTCCTTCTCTTTGTTGTGCTTTACAGGGCTCACTCTTTACCAGTCTTATCATGTTTTCTAGTAATATTTTTCCAAAGAACTTGATTCCAGGGTTTAGAAATCTGAGTGGCCCTAGTTTCTAATACCTTCTATCATTTAAAGTGAAATTACACTCTAGGTATTTCTGTTTAATTGTATGTTAGTAAGTGTGTGTATTTACCTTCTTCTAACAAACTGTTGTAATACATGCTAATATAGAAATATAGGAAGTACTATATAGAACAAGTAAGAAGCAATAAATATGGAATGCTTGGGAATTCAGGGAATGTCCTATCTTGAAAGAGAAAAGAGGGAGAAATAAAAGATAAAAGGAAAAATAGGAAGCATAGGAAGTAAAGTTAACACAGTATTTTCAAAAAGTTTATTTATATCAAGATTTTCAGATGCCAACTTTTACATATGAAAGTTATATATGACTCCCCCAGAGAAAGACCCCAGTGATGGGCTCCATTTTGTGACCCACTGATCAATGGGAATAACATGGCAAGAAAGGAGGACCCACATCTGGAGGAAGTTGAGAGCAGAGAAGAGAAGGGAGGTTGCATATTCAAAACAGAGCTTGGCATGATAATGGTACATTTTCACACAACACTGTATGTTTCAATGTTGGAGATATAAGAGAAAACAATGGCTCAAGGACAACTTAAATTTTACTTGTTCATATTAAAAAATAGCACAAAACTAAGGAAATTTTCAGGGATGTTCCATAATGTATATAAACAAAACTTATGAGCATGAATCAACAGAGTAGGTGAGAACATGAGCGAAAGATCTGAAGTCCAAGAAAAATCCAAGGTAGGATTGTGTACCAAGGCAGGAGAGGAAGGGGATGACAGAGGATAAGATGTTTGGATGGCATCACCGACTTGATGGACATGAGTTTGAGCAAGCTCCAGGACCTAGTGATGGACAGGGAAGCCTGGTGTGCTGCAGTCCATGTGGCTGCAAAGAGTCAGACATGACTGCCTGACTAAACTGAGGATTGTGTCCAATGGCTCTGGGGTTGGGCATTCTCTTCAACTTCTTCCTGACTGTCACCTTTGATGACTCAGCTCTATTATTCTGCTCCCTAAATGAATCAGGTGTCATGATATATTTTTACCCTCCTTGTGTCTGTGCCCTATCCTCGTCAAGTCCCTGAATTCTCAGTTTTCAGCTCTCATCTCTAGGTAGACCTCTCCCTGAACCATCATTTTGGCTTTGTATGTCTCCTGATTACAAAATATAATTTCCAACTGCCTGTTAGAGATGTATATGTGAATTTTCTTTTATCTTAAGATCAAGATGAACAAAAGAAAGTTTGTCATTATAAAACCTTCTAATATCCTTATTTCTATTCAATAAACTTCACAGAAATATATAACACACAAGTTTCTCTGTCCTCAGCCAGGTGCCCAGGTGGTTACCAAAGCTGTTCATCTACCTCCAGCTGTTCATCTATGTCACAGCTGTTTTCTACACCCTAGTCAGACCCTTACATCTCAAACAGACTACTGCAATTGTATTAGCATTGGTGTTCTCCAATCCCTCTCCCTTGGATCCACTTCATGTGCTCTTTTCAGATAAATCCTAAGATACACATCATATCTGGCTATCTAATAAAATAACCTAAAGATCTCACAATTCCTAATCCTTCAGTCAATATTGAAGCCCTCTTTACTTTTCTTCCAAACTATTGCCCAACTAACTTCCCACTATTCCTTATAAACAACAGATGGGCCCAGCTACGGGTTGTCCATTAACACCCCCTTACATCTTCTTGCCTCAATGACTTGTTCAGACTATTCTCTCTGCTTAAAATGCTCTTCTGTCTTCTCTCAACTTTACTCAACAAAGTCTGACCCTCTGTCAAAATTAAGGTCAAATTCTACCTCCATCCATATTAGTGCTCTTCCTGAATATCTGCTCTTAACTTCACACTTCTCCATGGCTCTCCCAGTGTGCTTTGTCACATTTTATCTTTATTGATAATACTTAACCAGGGGACATGAATATGTTTATATATGCCATCACACTTCCTGCTTATGCCCAAAGCAGACATTACTAGTCAATTATAACGCTCTTTGTCACTGAATCCAGACATGGTCTCCAAATCGATCTCAACACCATGCTTCAAGCAGTCACTGCCAATTAATTAAAGTTGATACATGAAAACAAGACCTAGACCATAGTAAATGTCCAATAAGTGTTGGCTATTATTACTCATTATTACTATATCAACACTATTATTTCCTAGTATAATACTCATAGTATGAAAGAGAAGATTGTTGAAGATGAGGTTATTAGTTAAACAGACTGCTGCTAAAATGCTACTTGCCTACATTTCTTCACTTTATACTTAATGAAAATGGCAGAAAACTTGTTTTTTGTTCAAGCAGAGTTTTCTGTCAAGTTGAAGAAAACTGTGTGAATGTGAAAGTTGCTCAGTTGTGTCTGACTCTTTGAGACCCCATGGACTATAGAGTGCATGGAATTCTCCAGGCCAGAATACTAGAGTGGGTATAGCTGTTCCCTTTTTCAAGGGATCTTCCCAACCCAGGGATCGAACCCAGGTCTCCCGTAGTGCAGACAGATTCTTTACCAGCTGAGCCACCAAGAAAGCTGTGCTGTTTCCCAAAATGAAATATCATAATTCCTCTCCTTTAATGCACGTACTGATTTGTAGCAAATGCTAATAATACTCCAATTCAGAATGAGTTGCAATGTTATCAACCCCAGAGAAATTGAGGAAATCATTTCATCATTGAATCTTCATAATGGCTGATGTTTCAGCTAGCCATAACAATCACATTCCAGTGGAAAAGCTGCATCCGGTTCAAAGAGGACATGGGCTAGAAGAGCTATGAGTTTGTCTGTCTGGGTATTTCACCAAGTGAATGGATGAGGAATGTGCACGTGAGAGCACATGTGAAAACAGCTGTTCTTAGACATTATCTGCTCAGGATGGTTCCAAAGCACAAGTCCTTCCACAGTGATTTCTGTTTACATGCTATTTCTTATTGGAGAAGGCAATGGCAACCCACTCCAGTACTCCTGCATGGAAAATCCCATGGACAGAGGAGTCTGGTATGCTACAGTCCATGGGGTTAAGAAGAGTCGGACACGACTGAGCGACTTCACTTTCACTTTTCACTTTCATGCATTGGCGAAGGATATGGCAACCCACTCCAGTGTTCTCGCCTGGAGAATCCCAGGGACAGAGGAGCCTGTTGGGCTGCCGTCTATGGAGTCGCACAGAGTCGGACACGACTGACTTGACTTAGCAGCAGCAGCAGCTGTTTCTTATCACCTGGAAGTAACAATGACCCTGACAATGACGATGGTGATGCTGCTGGTGATGGCTGATGACGATGTTGGTGCATCACATCTGCATAATCCTCCACGATCGTCACATGTGAAGCATGGCTGGCAGAGGAAGGTGAGAGTGAGGGCCACTCTAAAACTAAAATTCACACAACTTCCTGATGGAAGGAAGATTCTAAGCCACATCGCAAGACGGGCCAGGAGCTATGCCCCAATTTATTAGGGCCTCATTCCAAGTTGGGTGGTGAGTCTCAGAAGAAAACGGAGCCCAAACCATGTGCAGACACTCCATTTGAATGGGAGAGTCCAGATTCCGTGTTAGAAGTTCTGAGTTCTCAAATTTCTAGTCTCCATTTCAGACCTTTTAGAATACTGTTTCTTCCTGCCAATGATGTCTTTAGGGAACGGGATAGTTTGCCCCCTCAAGGCCCCCCGTAGATCACTCATTCCCCTGCAGCAATTAATTTCAAGTTCGGTCATATTTGTGTTATCTTGATGAACTGTTTCTTGGTGGAAGCAAGTCCAGTTTTCACAGTGATGACAGAACAATCCAACATGATGTCTTCTTCCCTGTTGGGGCAGACGACCACCACTGGTGCCCTATTTGCTCCTCGTCTGTATCTGTGTGTATTTTATTACCTAGAGAGCCAATGAAGATAGTCATGTTCCAGTGATTAAGCTTAAAATTGGGCTGATCATACATGCCTTTGTTATTGCCATTGGCTCACAACTTCAATACTTATTTATTGTAGTTTCTGAACTTCAACCTAGAAATCTAACCTTACGAGACACAGACTAGCATATGCCCATCCCTGAAATCATTCAATTTTCTGATCATTGAGGAAAACACTGTAGAAATACTTGAGAACTCATTCCATTTTAAATTAGGGTATCCCAGAAAAGCAAATAAACAAAATTAAGATTTAATAAAACAGCTTTTATTCAGAAACCCTGGAGTTTTCAAGTGACAGAATTGCCTGTACAGGACATGTATTTTAAAATACATTTTTTAAAAAACTCACACCAACCAACTTGACTAATGACAGTATCAGAGGCCTGGCTCCAAACTGACTACCAGATGACGCTGTGACAGTCTAGGCAATTCAGTTAGAAAAAGAAATGCAGATAAAATGAACACAAAACAAAACAGACTCTATATTAAGTAACGGATGTGAAAATCTCATAATTTTCATAGAAGACATGACATTTATTACTGAGTCAGAGACATTTGAAAAGAAAAGAGAATTCTGAAAAAGTATGTTGAATCAAGACCAAAAGATCACAGAGTCCCCTCTAGAGAACCATGGCGCCCACTTCACCTTCAGTCTGCAGATGCTGTTGCAATAAATGCTTGACAAGAAGTCTCTTGTCCCACCACAGCTCTCAGCTTAACAAAGATTTCCTGGAAAGTATTAAATTCATATAAAATACAAACATACAATTTAAACATGTTTTCATTTGAGTTTTTAAGGAGAAGAGTATACAAATTGCAAATTCATTTTCAAACTGTTTAAAATGATAAGAAAAATTTACCCATTGGGCTTTTTAATCTAATGTGTTGTTTCATTTTCCGGTAAATCTGGATGTTTGAAGTTACTATAAAATGATGTGTGTATGTGTGTGTGTATGTGCTCAGTTGCTCAGTCATGTTTGACTCTTTGCGACCCCATGGACTGGGCTCCTCTGTCTATGGAATTTTCCAGATAAGAATATTGGTGTGGCCTGTCATTTCCTCCTCCAGGGGATCTTCCTGACCCAGGAATCAAACCCATGTCTCTGGAGTCCCCTGCATTGGCAGGCAGTCTTTACCACTGAGCCACCTGGGAAGCCCCATTATAAAATGATAACAAATGCTTTATATATTTCTGCATCATACATTATACTAAATATAATATTTCCTGAGACAAATATTCTCTTAAGATCAAGTTGTGTCCTGTCATTTCCTTCTAGGTCACATTTGCTACTAGATGACATGACCACAAAAACTATGTCTTTGAGGGGATCACAGTGCTTTTCATGTAATAAAACTACTTAGCAGCCTTTAGATATGTGAGTCAGGTCCCAGATACTGCAGCATTTTTTTTTATCACAGAGACCTTTATTACACCACGCTACTGCTTGTGGCAAGAAAAATACTAATGTATTTGTGCCCACAAACACTTACATTTGAAAGAGAGCTTGTAATTCTTTTGAAGTCTAATTTCCCTGTTAGTGTTACATCTTCTGTGTCATACCTGAGTCTCCGCCATTGTATATCTTATGGTCTCTGCTGCATCACTCAGAAATTAGGCAACAGCGGCCGCCTGGATTCTAGCAAATGCTATAGAGTTAACCAGTGTTTTGTTTTGTTTTGTTTTTTCCCAGAAGAGCATAGCTCCTAGACAAGGAAAACGTCTCATTCTGATTTCTTGTCGATGCAAACTCAGCTGTGAGAGACTTGTTCATATGTATTAGTGGCTGACTTTTTTTACTCATCAGAGTAAATGTAAGGTATTTGCTTATTCTCTAAGTAACCTCTTATGCCAAAGGAAAATTCCCAGAAAAGAAACAGGGGTGATGGACCTCAAAAACATTCTGCTAAGTGAAAGAAGCCAGAAGGGAGAGACCACATATTGTATGATTCCACTTATATAAAATGTCTAGAACAGGTAAATCTATAAAGATAGAGAGTGTTTTCACCTGGGTTTGGGGATGGGCGCAGGGATTTACTATAAATGGGCCCAAGGGATGCCTCTGTCGTGATGGAAACATTTTAAAACTGGATTGTGGTGATGGTTGAACAACTCTACAAATTTAGTAAAGTAGTTGAATTATACACTTAAAACAGATGAATTTCATGGTATGTTTTAAAAAAAAGAATGGATATCTAACAAGATAATTTTCACCTTCTAATGTATGGAATATACTATGTTCAGAAAAAAGCAGAGTCATCCTGTAACTGCACACCTGCATACAAAGAAGGAGAAGGCAATGGCACCCCACTCCAGTACTCTTGCCTGGGAAACCCCATGGACGGAGAAGCCTGGTAGGCTACAGCCCATGGGGTCGCTAAGAGTTGGACACGACTGAGAGACTTCACTTTCACTTTTCCCTTTCATGAGCTGGAGAAGGAAATGGCAACCCACTCCAGTATTCTTGCCTGGAGAATCCCAGGGACGGCGGAGCCTGGTGGGCTGCCGCCTATGGGGTTGCACAGAGTCGGACACGACTGAAATGACTTAGCAGCAGCAGCATACAAAGAAAATTTGAAGAAACCGCTTAGTTTGGTTTATGTTTCATTGAAAGCTATGAACTTACTACATGGTCATGTCATGCTCCAAATTACGATAACTTCTCTCCCAGCCTATAGTTTATTATATTTCAAATCTATGATTTTAAGAAAGCCTGTAATCTAAGCATTGTTGAGATTCCTAGGAAAATTCCAAGCAAAATTATTGAAATTATCCATTTTAAACATTACCCAGGAATTACATGTCTTTAATCTTTTTATGCCATTCACTGTAACTCCTTCTGCTGATAAAATTTAAAACTTACAGAAAAGTTACAAGATTAGTACAAGGAGTTCCAAACGCCATTAGCCATATTCACCAATGCTTACATTTTTCCCATTTTTGTCATTCTTTCTCTCTATATATTTCTTCAATCTTTTCTCTTTCTAAAATACTGTGTGTTCATTGGAAAAATAAAATGATTTATATAGGAACAATTATTTTAAAAGTATAATTTCCCTCCCCCCCTAGAGAAAATCAGTATTAACAATTTCTTGAATATTCTTCATCAAGTTTTTGAGAGAAGCAAGTGAAGTTATCAATGTTAAAATTCTTTGCAAATTTTAAAATGCATAAAGAAATTTGAATTACGTCAAAAACAAAGTGAAACACTAGCTAATTCTGTTTTTCTCTTTCAGTTGAACTGACAATGACCTTGTAGTCTCCTTGTATGCAGAGCAACTTCTTTGGAAGACAGTGTAGAGGCTTGGGTTGTTTCGCTGCTGGATTGAGTGAGCATTGGACCCAGTGAAAGAGCTAAGCGGAAAGTTGCAGTGAAAAGAAGTGACGGCCACATTTCTGTGATATGTTTCATAGAACATTCAGGGAAAAGCAGAAGTGCCTGTGTCTTCACAGAGCTGCACAAAAGAAATGAATCAACATTGCTAAGAGTGTTCTGTATTTTTCCTGGCCCTCCATTTCTAAGCCATTGGCCTCCCATAAATGATCACATTGACTTGGAATCACAACAGAGAGAGGTCGGCTGAGCCAGTTCTAATCAGAGGCAGTTAATAGACATGATCCCTTGCAAGGCTATGGTTTTTCCAGTGGTCATGTATGGATGTGAGAGTTGGACTATAAAGAAAGCTGAGCTCCGAAGAATTGATGCTTTTGAACTGTGGTGTTGGAGAAGACTCTTGAGAGTCCCTTGGACTGCAAGGAGATCAAACCAGTCAATACTAAAGGAGATCAGTCCTGGGTGTTCACTGGAAGGACTGATGTTGAAGCTGAAACTCCAATACTTTGGCCACCTGCTGCGAAGAACGGACTCATTGGAAAAGACCTAATGTTGGAAAAGATTGAAGGTGGGAGGAGAAGGGGACGATGAGATGGTTGGATGGCATCATTGACTCAATGGACATGGGTTTGGGTGGACTCCAGGAGTTGGTGATGGACAGGGAGGCCTGGAGTGCTGTGGTTCATGGCGTCGCAAAGAGTTGAACACGACTGAGAGACTGAACTGAACTGAACTGAACTTGCAGTACTCTGCTGACAATGGATGGAGAGAAGTGAAAAATAACAGTGAATGAAAAGGAGCTTCACTAACAAAGAACACGTTAAAACAACAGTCACCACAAGAAGTGCCAGCTTCCATGTTTACAATGTGCTCATCTTCCTGTGGCCATCCTAGCCTACAGTTTCTCACAATGTACCCTTCTAGCCTCATGGAAGCTCACAGATGCCCAGTGGGTTTGTAGACTGTAATCAGCACAAACAAGACCCATAACGGCCCCTGGAAAGTGGCTCAAGACAGCTCTTCTGGAGGAGCAATGTCTTCCAAAGCTGCAGGGAAGCCTTGTTCACAGAAGGAATGTGAGCATTTATGAGTAAATGTGTGCACACCTGTGTGCTAGGACATTAGCAGGTATAAAACTTGGTTTATGTCATAACTGTCATGGAAATTATCCATACAACCTCACTATTGGCTTGAGGGGTGAAAGGAAGTGGATGGGCAACATTCTAGGCCAGATCAACATTTGGTACAGACAAGGAAAGATTTTCCTGGATGTAACTAGACTCAAACAGAACTTCTGCTCAAGTTCACCTCAGTCCTTGGTTGAGTATATTAAAGAAACTGTTGATTATGGCAGCATCTCAGTGCTGGGTCAGCCATACCTGCGGGGTCAGCGTGGCGCCTGTGTCATGCCTGTAACTCATCTCTGTGGCTATAACCAAAGTATTATTTTATGTCCATTGGCTCTTAGTTGGATTTGAAAATGGCTTCCAGAAGAGTGCATACAACAGTTGCTTCATCATTTCTACTACTTTGTTGTTGTGACATTGTCTCAGTGAGATATCTGGATGGTTTTTAACCACAGCACAACCTGGCCCACTGACTAAGACACATTTCTTAATCTTACTTTTTTGGTTGTCCTTTTTATAAAAGTAATCTTATGATTATTGTTGTTTTGTTATCTATTATCGTTACCTGTCTCACTTTCTTTAAGATACTTTTTGAGATTGTTTTTCTCCTTGCATCCTTGTTTTCCTGCACTAGTATAGGAAGTATATACTCAGTTGCTATTCTTTCAGTGACTACTCAGAAATATTAAAATGCATAATTGGACTATAAAAATCTAGGGATATCCCTGGTGATCCAGTGGCTAATACTCCAAGTTCCAAATGCAGGGGACCTGGGTTCAATCTCTGGTCAGCAAACTAGATCCTGCTACTAAAGATCCTGCATGCTGCAACTAAGAGTCATTACAGCCAAATAAATAAATATACAGATTTTTTTAAATCTATATTTGTCAATATTTGAATAATGGAAGAAACTTATTATGTTTTCATTATAATAACTCCTCTCCCCTGATTTACATCAAATTGTCATTGTATATTTAAATGCCATCTTGAATTATTAACTCCACAATTTAGACATTGTTTTAGCCAATGAATTATTTGTATTTATCCATATTTTTAACATTTTTCTTGTTTTCTTTACATCATTCCTCTTGTGTCTCCTACCTCTTTTCTGTTCTTAGTATACTGATAGTTTTTAATCATAAATAGATGTTTAAATTTTTTAAATGCTTTTTCTGCTTTAATTTATATGACCTTATGGTTTTTCTCTTTTTGCTTGTTAACATGATGAATTACATTGATTTTTTAAGTATTGAACTAACCTTGCATTCCTGGAATAAGCCTCACTTGGTTGTGGTAGCTTATTTTTTTCATAAATTGCTAAATTCAATTTTCTAATATTATGTTTCTGAAGGATATTAGTCTATAGTGTTCTTTCTCTGTACTATCTTTGTCTACTCTTGGTATGAAGGTAAAGCTGGTAAATCCAAAAAAAAAAAAATTGGATTGAATATAGTCTTTTTCTTTTATTTTCTGGAAGAAATTATAAATTTGGTGTTACTTCTTCTTTAATGTTTGGAAGAAACCACCAGTGAAACCATCTGGTTTTGAAGATTTCTCTTTTGGGGGGAGGTTTTAACTATGAATTCAATCATCTATTTTATCTTGAGTAAGTTTTGGCAGTTGGTGATTTTTGAAGACTTGGCCCATTTCATCTAAATTACTTAGGCATCTAGTGTTCTTTGTTGTATTCTTTTAACATCTTTAGAATCTTAGTCATTTTAACAGTGAACATCTTTTTTTTTTTTTTTTTACCAGCTCCACCTACAGTCAAAGCCAAAGTGGGAAGTTAGCCTATCATCTCCCTCTGCCAGGTTGGATATTTTTTTCTATTTATTACAAAAGGAGGTAGTCCTTTAGTGGCTTCTGACTGATAGAGGGTCACTCTCTCTCTGGTTTTTTTTTTTTTTTTTTTTTGCCTTTTCCCTGCACATGTGACATATTAAAACCGTTGCTAGAGGGAGGCCTGGAGTGCTGCAGTCCATGGGGTCACAGAGTCAGAAATGACTGAGCAACTGAACAACAAAGAGACTACATACAACCGGTAAATACAACCCAAGAAGACACAACCTCACTTACCCTGTGGGTTCACATTTTCTTTTTTTTCTGGTCTCTGAAGAATTCTTTGATTTTCTTTCCACTCAGCCATGCATTAAACGAGGTTTTTGTTTTATTTGTTTGTGATATTTTATCCAATATTTAAAGTTTATTGCTTTGAGAGGAGTTTCTCCAAAATTCTAAGTAACCATATTTCTAGGAATAATGATAAGGTAGCAATTTATGCACTGATTTGTACCAAAAAAAATTTAAGTTTGAAAATATTAAACATAATTGAAAATTTAGACAGTGATGTGATGAAGAATGTGATTTTTCCATATGTATTTAAAACTTCATGTCCTGTGATGAAGCAACTCCCTTTATCAATATCTATACTAGAATAATTCCTGTAGAATTGAACAAGGATGTTTATGACAATCTAGTTTGCAATAATGAAATTTGGAAAATACTGAAATGTTTAGCATTAGTGGCAATAATTAAGTAAATTAAGGCACATATTTGTGGAATATTCCAAATACACTGACATGGACAGCACTTAAGAGCTCTTGTGAGCATTAACTGTGCAAGTAAGTGCTTAGCACAGACGGTGTGCTCATTAAATGTTAGCAATTGTTATTTTTTCAGATGTTCCCTGTCTTCTTCATCTATCTGGTTGACAAAAATGGCATTGAGTTTATGTCACATGGCTCACTGAATCAACTCATCAATAATCAATCTCTCTCCCTGTCTCAAAAAAAGAAGAAAACTGTCAGAGGACTATGGAACACAAAATGTAAAAAACACATTTTTATACTCCATTTTATTTGTTCTCTTCATTAACTAATCAGTTAGCAAAACCCTTAAATCTTTGACTTTGAGAGAAAAAAATAAATATATATTATAATGTCTATATATTATATATATTATATATAATTGTATATATATATATACAATATACACGTATGTATATACACGCATATATACATGTATATACACATACATGTGTATATATATGTATATGTATGTACACATATGTATATATATATTATATATATACATTATATATATATTATATATATATATATAATGTCTTTGCAAAAAAAAAGGATGCCAATTGAGTCAACCGTCTGTCTACATCTAGCACCTTTTTTTTTTCCATTAAAATATTTCCCCTTTAAGTGGTTAAGCAATAAAATAGCCTCAAACCTGACCCTGGATTAATAGACATTTCTTTATAAATGATAAACAATTAAGGTTTTGAGGTTTTTTTTTCCTTCCTACAGAACTTCTCTTTGAAACTCATTTAAGTGTATTTTTATCAATGCAAAGTTTGTAAAGTATTTGGGGTGGGATGGAGGGAATGTTGGACCTTAGTTCACAAATGAGTACAAAGATAAGATCCCCAAATTATAACTCTTCGGGGGGAAACAATTAAATCCCGGAATACCAGGTTTCTTTACTTAGGTAGATTTCTAACAGATTGAAGTAGATGACCCAGTGTCATCTGCTGTATATCCCTGTACATCCATTCTAACTCAACTTGAGTGACTAGAAAATCCAAAATGCATCTTAGTAGAAATTTTTCCTAGTAGATTCAGTGTTAAGTATCACTTTAAGTAGAGTGTTCATATTGAGATTTCAGGTCCCACTAAAGACTATTGCATAGACCTACTATTTCATAGAAAAAAAGTTCAGTATATGCATGGCTCCTGCAATTCCTTCCAAATTCTTAATTGGTAGTATCCATAATTGTGCATCCCAAATGAAGACCACATTGTTCTTCATCCATTATCCCTGTTAAATGGATTAGATGGAATAATCTTCTTTTAGAACAAGAGGGAAAGTAGCAACTGTAGCAAGCAAGCACACACACACACACACACAATAGTGGGAGGAGAAGAGCCTATGTTGTTAAAACTCCAGGAAGAACTTGCTCACAATGATGTCCATCTCATGAACTCCCTGAAAGAGCTGTTTTCCATGGTCCTCCCCAGTCTTCAAGAGCATTTCAAATATGTCAAGTTTCTAATATTCTGCCAGTTTCAAAAGACAATTCATCAGAATGAATCAGCTCATTAAGAAAGCCTGGGCCAGGCCTCTGGGAGGTACAGGGAAGTATTTGGCATAATTCCTGCCATCATGTAAATCTTAAAAGGCCAGGACCAAAATATGCTCAAATGGCATGACTCAGATAACAAATAGTACAATTCCAGAAAAGAAGAAGTGATGTAAGCTGAAATTGTATGACAAGATTTTACTGAGAAAGTAGATCATAAGCCAAGACTTAAAAAGTAAAATGAAAAAGAAAGGATATAGACACATGGTGCGGAGAAGAAGCAACATGCCTGGTAGGGAAACATCTGTGACATTTTAAATAGTTTCCTACTCTCCAGCCTTGCTTCCTGACATCCATACTGCATATCACAGTTACAATGATTGTATCAGACAGTAAGTGTGATTCCCTAATACCCATCCCTTCCATCTCCTATCAAGGGAATTTACCCCAGCTCGAGGGTAGTAAAACTGACAGAAACCAAATTCTAGTAAATAAAGTCCCCAAATATTCTCCTTATTCTTAAAATCAAAAGGCCAAGATTTCTCTTTAATTGGACAGAATAAGTGGGTATGTAGCATGTTAAGAAAACCAGAGGGAACTAGCTTTAGGATGACCTTGAAACTGAATGATGGATAGAACCTGGGTCTCTGACAACTTTGTTAAGCCACTGAGTCAAACAACTCTGAATCCCACATACCTCTGGACTTCTGGTTACCTGAGCTTCTCTACTCTGTTCTATTTCATTCTATTTATTCTATTCTATTCTACTCTTTTGTTTTGTTTTTTAAAATCTAGTCAAAACCTAATTGACTTTATAATCCACATATGGATCATGACCTACAGTTTAAAAAACACTGTACCACAGCTTTCAAATGTCCCAAAACATAAAAGAATGACTATATAACAGTGAATAATTATATATTTAATTGTGTGAAATATTACAGAATATTATATTAAACAATCAATACATTAAGATTTTAAAGGGACATTACTTTTCTATATTTCCAAGTACAATCTGATGCTCTGAGAAGTTGCGTGCTGCAGACCCTGTGTGGATGTTCACTCCCTGGAACTCTGCTTTCCAGACTTCTCTTTTCCAGGAAGAGTGACCAGGACTCTTCCTCTGTAGGAAGCACAGGCCAGTGGAACAAAGTCCAAGCTCCTTCGCTGACTCGACTAGCCCTTCAGGACCAAGCCCTTCCTCATGGTGTTCCAGGAACACTGGAAAACCAGACAGTAGAATTCAGACTTAAAGTTGTATAGAAGAAAAGGCTGCTGAAAGTCACATGAGTGGGAGTTACCTGTTGAAATCAACACATGGATAAATTATTCATTGGAGTTAGACCATGAAATCAGGACTTTTGATAAATTTAGT
Source organism: Giraffa tippelskirchi (assembly GCF_054371585.1). Classification (NCBI taxonomy): domain Eukaryota; kingdom Metazoa; phylum Chordata; class Mammalia; order Artiodactyla; family Giraffidae; genus Giraffa; species Giraffa tippelskirchi. The sequence continues at coordinate 196,760,538 of NC_137275.1, forward strand.
TTATCAGAGAAAGAGGAGTGACTGATTTGAAAAAACAAAATTAAGGGAACAGGAAACATTTAAAAAATAAATAAATAAAGCATCTAGATGGTTCCAATAGTGATCCAGGATTGAGAGGTGAGAGCAAGAACAGAGGAAACACCTCGGTGGAGACTATCACCTGGCATTCTGGGGCACTAATGCCCTAAAATGATAGGTTAAACTAATATAATAGGCAAGGCCATCCTGGGATGTTCTTCCAATAGATGGAGGCCTTCCAAGCCAAGTCAAATTAGGAATGAGAGATAGATCTCAGTACATTTAACCTGAAGAAAAGGAATTCTCCTGGGGGGGAAAAATATCTTCAGCTTTTAGATGGCTTTTAGAGCTGGATCCAGTTAGCAGGTATTAATTACAGACAGATTACTATTCAATATTAGGAAGACACCCTTAATTATTTTAGTTATATTCAATCAAATGTGTGACTACTGGAGGAACAGAGTCCTCTGTCATGGAAGGTATTCAATGCTGATGCTTACCTGGATTTATGCATCAGGAAAACGTTGAGTTGGAGGCTAACGGCAACCAACCAGAGAGCAGGCACTGCATCAGTGACCCACAGCTCAGCAGAGGCCCCAGTATGTGGCTGGTAACCAAACACCTCTGGTTAAACGAAGTATGCCCAAGCCTTTTTTTCAACTGTTTATTGATTCTGAAGTCTTGGGAGAGGACAGGAGTTGGGAGGGGGGGCGGAAAGTACAGCATACTTTTAGATGATAAATAATTAATACAGTTCTTTAGAAAATCCTTTCAAATATTTCAAGGCCACATTTCCACTGAGCACATACAATGGCCAGTTCCACAGCCCCTGATTTAGTGTATTACCAGCTGTAACAAACAAGCGCTAACATTTCAATTACTTGATGTGACAAAAGTTTATTTTTGCAGATACAGAGGCAATGCAGGTGATCGTGGTAAACAAGTCATTCCCCTCTACCTGGGATTCAAGACACAGGCTTCTCCTATCTCACAGGTCTGCCTTCCTTTAAGGCCTTAGAGTCATTAGCATGGGAAAGGGCTTAAAGGGGTAGAAATGAAAAGATTTTACGAGCCAAGCTTAGACATGGCACATGTGTTCTGCTCCCACTGCATGGAGAGTTTTCATTCACACCTAAATGCAAGGGTGATGGAGCTATAGTGCATCTGGTATAAAGGCGAGCTGACAACAGTGTTGGTGGACAGCTAGTAGTCTCCTCTGCTATAACCATGTGCATGCACAGATCACACACAACCCCCCGCAGAGTGCCACCTGTGATAACAACTATTTTAAGGGTTAAATTTTTAAAAATCCATGCCCAAATCAAGCAGCTAATGATAAGCTAATAAACTTTGCAGTGATCCTACTCCAATATTCAGAAAACTGCCAAAGGCACATCACAAGAGTTTATTTTCCAAGCAGGGTTGCTCATCTTTGTGTCAGCTGGCATTCTGAAGCCAATTACTACACTTAATACTGTTTGCAAGTCTTCCTTTGAACATTGAAAAGGATGGTATCTCAACCAGTACCTCAGATGATACTTTCTAGTTTTTCAACTTATTTAAAAGTTTCTTTAATACCTAGCCAATGAGTCCCTCTTTCTGGCATCAAGCCAAAACATTTTGTTCATGTCTGTCAGTGGGCATGGGCTGCCATGTCAATAAAAAGAACAGCAAGATCAAACATGGGAAAGAATTAATGCCTTTGCATACCTGTCTCCTGGCTTTTCTGGTGTGGAGTGATGGACACATTCTTTCTCTGTGACATCTGAGCTACAGCCAGGACAACAATATCTTCAGTGTTCTTGGGAAGTCAGCTGAGCCACCTACCTCTCACCCAGCACCCCCTCAACTCAGGCCTAATAAAGCATTATTTTCTCTACACTAATGAACAATTAAACTTTTATTACTAATTTATCAACCACCTCCCCTTTATTAAGATGACTTTTTGGCTTTGCTCTTTGTTTTGAAGTCTTTCTTCCATTTGATCTTCTGGGTCAGTATTTTTTGTTCTTAACAACAATGCCCTTCTTTGATGGAGCTACTGAATTTTTACATAAAAAACTTTGATTTATCATTCCAAAATGTCTGGTTTTGTATTATTTTTTTCCTGTCCAAATTGTGATTGATTGGCCTCCTTCAGATGCCTATTCTCAGAGTTCAGTTTATTCCCCCCTCTCTGGTGTCCCTTGTAGATTTTCTTTATTTTTTAAAAAAATTTTATTGAAGTACTTTGAGCTTCCCCAGTGGCTCAGCCATAAAGAATCCATCTGCAATGCAGGACAAAAGGATTCCATCTCTGGGTCAGGAAGATCTCCTGGAAAAGGAAATGGCAACCCACTCCGATATTCTTGCCTGGGAAATCCCAGAGACAAAGGAGCCTGGTGGGCTACAGTCTATGAGGTTCCAAAAGAGTCGGAAACGACTTAGCAACTAAGCAGCAACACAGTTGTTTTACAATATTGTGTTAGTTTTTGCTGTACAGCAAACTGAATCATCTATACATACATGTATATCCCTTTTTTCTTCTATTTCCTTTCCATTTAAGTCACTACAAAGCACTGAGGAGCGTTCCCTGTGCCACACAGCAGGTTCTCATCAGTTATTTATTTTATACAAAGCAGTGTATATATGTCAATCCCAATCTCCCAATTCATCTCACCTCCTTTTTCCCCGCTTGATGTCCAGACATCTGTTGTCTACATCTGTGTCTCTATTTCTGCTTGGCAAAGAGGTTCATTTGTACCATTTTTCTAGATTCCACATATATGCATTAATATACAATATTCGTTTTTCTCTTCTAACCTACTTCGCTCTGTATGACAGTCTCTAGGTCTATCCACACAATTTCACTCCTTTGCCTGCTCCTGTTTCTCTTCACCCCTGGACTCAAGTCAGATTAATGGCAAACCTTGAGCAGTTGTGACCTCAGGCAGGTGCAGATTCCTGCTGGTGAGGTGGCCAGCTTGTGCGAGGCAACAGAAAAAAAAAAAGCCTCTATTCCCCAGAGTATATTCAGCAGAGAGAGAGAGAGAGAGAGAGAGAGAGAGAGAGAGAGAGAGAGAGAGCTGCCTTTACCTAGCCTTGCAGGAAGACAAGAAGGCAGCACATGAGGCATCTCCTCCCGCAGTTTCAGAAGCCAGGAAGCCCAGAGGTCCTCATAGGACTACATGCAAAGGAGGCACAGCTCAGACCTCTGGGGGCCATGGAATTCTACATCCTCACTCACACATACAGGATCCTACCCAGGCTGCAAAGTCCTGCACCTGCTCAGCTTCCTCTGACCCCTGGAAGAGCCTGAGAATCACAGCTTTCCTGTCTTGCTCACTTGCAGGTCCAGGAGCCGTGCACCTGAGACGGCCGTTAGGTGATCTTGAGGAGTAGACAAGGAGGGCATCAGAAGTACTCACTCATGGCCAACTTCCCAGAACCTCCTCCATTAGACGCTATGTTCAGAATCTTAAAATTCTTTCTGATAAGGTATTCTTGTTCTCTTATCTCATTTAAGAGTGGCATTTGGCTGCAATTCAAATCCTTTAGCCAGGACTCTTGAGAACCAAGAGATAATTTTTCAGGATTGAGGAATGGAGGACAAAAGACCTTTTCTTCTGACCACTTGATTTTGTTTCAGGAATCTATAGGGCTTTCAGCTAGTCACTGGTGTTTCTCTGCCTCCACATCTCTGTCTCATGGAGCTGGTCTGAGAACACGAATTGCTTGGCCAGGGCAAGTTAAGGGGAAATAGTTACAAGAAAGCCAATCATTATTGTGAACAGGAATCCCACAGGGATTGATAGTAATAACACTCCCTCACAATATTGTGCATTACCATATGCCGGACCTTCTTTGAAGGAAGTATTTTCTATGGGGAATGCCATCAAATTATCACAAAAAATCCTAATCCCTAATCCACTTTGTTGATACAATAGCAAGGCTAAGAAACATTTCCAAGAAAGATAATGTGAAATTCTCAACATCCTAAAATAAGTAGTAGGAGTCACCCCTGCTCTTAATTTTTGTTACCAAGTATCTTCACTTGGACTATAAAGAAAGCTGAGCCCCAAAGAATTGATGCTTTTTAACTATGGTATTGGAGAAGACGCTTGAGAGTCCCTTGGACTGCAAGGAGATCCAACCAGTCCATCCTAAAGGAATCAGTCCTGAATATTCATTGGAAGGACTGATGCTGAAGCTGAAACTCCAATACTTTGGCCACCTGATGCGAAGAGCTGACTCATTTGAAAAGACCCTGATGCTAGGAAAGATTGAAGGCGGGAGGAGAAGGGGACGACAGAGGATGAGATGGTTGGATGGCATCACTGACTCAATGGACATGAGTCTGAGTAAACTCCGGGGGTTGGTGATGGACAGGAAGGCCTGGCGTGCTGCAGTCCATGAGGTCACAAAGAGTCGGACATGACTGAGCGACTGAACTGAACTGAATCTTCATTCAAAGCTTCCCAGGTAGTTCAGTGTTAAAGAATCCTCCTGCCAATGTAGGAAAGGCAGGTTCGATCCCTGGGTCAAGAAGATCCCCTGGAGAAGGAAATGACAACCCACTCCAGTATTCTTTCCTGGGGAATCCCACGGACAGAGGAGCCTGGCGGGCTACAGTCCACGGGGTTGCAAAAAGTCAAATACAACTTAGCGACTAAACAGCAGCAGCAACAGCACACAACATCAGCAATCTTATTACCATTTCTTACTATGAAATATTAATTTCAAAAAAGAGGGACATGATCTCATAACTTTCAAAGTGAATATACACAAATTTTATGAAAAAATGTGAATATACTACTACCAACTGACATCACATCACAGGGAAGATTTGCTTTCAGAAATCAACTGTTGCAGGGTGTAGGTTGCCAAAAGTGTTTCCCTCCAGAAAAGAGGAACAGAAGTCGGAACTAGGTTCAAAGCTAGAGCCCAGTCCAGGTGGCCTGCTCGTGTCCCTTCTGATTTCAAGGGATTCCACCCATCAGGTGCCAGCTACCTCCTCCAACTCTGAACGTGATAATGATCAAGGAAGCTACATGCTGTGATGGTGACAAATCACACAAATCCCCGGGAAGAGTAAAACACAAAAACCCTAATCATTCAGTCTTTCAGCAGAGAGTTCTGTGCCTATCTTCTAGAGTCAGGCTGCTGATTCTGATTTCTAGTTCCACATTTTACTAACATAATAATCTGGAGCAATTTATCTAAGTCTCCAAGCCTCAATTTGCTCAGCAAAATGGGGATAGTAAGAGCTGAAAGAGTCATGAAGGATTAAACAAAATGACACATGTAACTACTCAGAATAAATGAAGATCACTAAATGCCAGATCTTATTAGTGAGCATTTACTATGTTCCAGGCATGTGTTAGTGCTGAGAATAAATGTTACCAGAGGTGGCCACATCAATCCCACCATCCCCATGCTTTTCTGCAGCTTGGCTTTGCCATTTCTGCCATCACAAAAATACCGCTCCCCTTGAATCAGGGCACTCTTGTGTCTTGCTTTGGCTCAAGTGTCACTGTATGACTTCCAGGCAAGATCTTAAGAGACCTTGAACCTTCCATTTATGCCCTCCTGGAAGCCAGCTATCATGTGACAAGGCTCCACCTAGACTACTGAATGCTGACAGGCAGATGGACAGAGAGAAGCCAAGGGAGGAGAATGAGATGCCCCAGTTAACAGCCAAGGCCAAGGCCCCAGACATCACGAGGCTGGGGAGTGGGGTGGTTGTGGAGGATCGTCCAGCTCCAGCTGAGCCACCAAAGGCGAGCCATACCCACCACCCTCATCCAAATTCCTGACCTTAGAATTGTGACCAGATTGCCATTTTAGGCCATTAAGTCCTGGAGTTGTTCGTCAAGCGTCATTAGATAATTGAATCATAAGACACGACCAAATCCACAGTGCAAACTATCAGAGACCCAGAAACCACTCCCAGATCATGTAGAAAATGCTCTGATGGAGGTGTTAGGTCTATGCAACCTACTATGGGCACATAGCCAGGCCACGGTTCATCCAGCCAGGCCAGAGTCAAAAAAGAAAAGCCTTGGGAGGTGGGAGAGGATCATCAAAGCTGCCTGAGCAGGCATGGCCGTGGGGAAAATTTAAGATAGTTCATCCTTTTCAAGAGGGTATTTCACATCCCAGCAGGAGGAACTGGCATGTCTAGATGCCTCAGAGGGAATGCATGCTCCTAGGCTGTTAAATCATATAATTAGGCTTTTCTAATGAAAGGGACAGGCATAAGGTTCAGGGAGAGTTTCCATTGTCTCCTCCTTTGTATGTACTTTGTGCCTTCCCAACAGAAGATTGCAAGTTCCTTGAGAGCTGGTGTTTGTTCCCTATACTTTCTTACTTTCTACCTCCAGATCCCAAGATTGTATTTCAAGATTTTCCTTCAAGATTCCCTGAAGTGGCACCAGCTGCTCCCGCACTTGCATTAATATACAATATACATATATTGTATATTGTAATAATATACAATATTATACAATATACAATAATATTAATATACAGTTGAGAGAAGGAACTGACAAACTTCGAGAGTCAATGGACTTGATTTCATTTGTCAGGTAAGTCTGCCCAATTTGATACCCTGTTCAGCTGGTTCACTTGTTTTATGTGCCTTTTTGTGGCAAAATCAACAGGCTCGGTTTTGGAGGGTAAATCACTCCAATGTGCACACCAGGAGCTTTTTTTCCCCTCAGTCTGAGCTTTTCCTTTATGGGACGTGCCAATTTGGATGGGTACCCATTTGTAGACAAGAGATGTTGTTGGACTCTACCCTGAACTGGTTCATTGGGAACTAGTTCTCGTGGAGCAAGACCACCCTAGTTGGAATTAGCTTATTTGTAGGGTAAATTTATTTACCTGACTTGAGAACAGGTCCACTTGGAACCAGTTCATTTGGGAGCTAGTTCTTGTAGGGGTGGGAAGCCTAGTTGGAATTAGTTCATTTGTTTAATAGGTTAAGTGTATTTACCCTATCAGGGAATCAGATTGTCTGTATGCATCAATGCTGAAATCTGTTTATGTCATTTTTGTTGGAATTTTTCTGCATCTTTTTTGTTTTGGTGTTATAAAGATTGTAAGAATGGGAAATATTTCATCTGTCCCCAAGGAAAGATTTTTGAGGTGCATATTAGATATGCTGAGATCAGAAGAGCAACGACATCTGAATGGCTCACAATTAAACAATCTGGCAGGAGAAGCACTTTACAAAGGAGAGGAACACTCTGATGATAATGAACATGCCTGGCGAGGAGGGGGAAAGTGAAGGAGTGTGCCTCCCTTGGACCTGAGGAGTCCAATTCTAATTTCCCCTATAGGAGCCCCGGAGATTGAAATGGCAACCCACTCCAGTATTCTTGCCTGCAGAATTTTATGGACAGAGGAGCCTGGTGGGCTACAGTCCATGGGATCTCAAAGAGTTGAACACAACTGAGTGACTAATACTTACACCTCCAGATCCCACACTGCCAATTGCACACCCCAGCACACTGCTCTGCTCTGGTAAAAGCTCAGTTAATAAGGAGCGATTGTGAATTCATGAATTCCCATTCAAAGAGTTGAACACAACTGAGTGACTAATACTTACACCTCCAGATCCCACACTGCCAATTGCACACCCCAGCACACTGCTCTGCTCTGGTAAAAGCTCAGTTAATACGGAGCGATTGTGAATTCATGAATTCCCATCCTTGGAAGGAAACTTTCTCTGATTTAAACTCCCTCCCAATCCCCTTCAAAGCTAGCCAGTCCCAGACATGGCCACTGCTGACTGGTCAGTAGATAAATACTACACTTCTCCTACCTCCCCAACAAGAGAATGTAGTGAAAAGCCAGCCCCCAGAGCTTGTCCAGACCCCCAGGCTGCGTGAGTCTGAAGACCTCACCTCTGTTATGATTCCTTGTGCTCCTCTATAGGAATTATCCAAGTGCTTGCTAGATACCTGCCCCTTTGGACTGTAAACTCAAAGTGCCAGAAACATCTATTAATACCGTGCTCCTTCCCAGATTCTCAAAGCTTAGTGTTTTGCCTGCCACAGGGCACATGTATTGTGTGAATCAATGAATGAATAAATTTTAATTATAACAAAGCCTCAAAGGCCTAGCACTTATTCATTTTTTAAAAATATAGATAAATATATACAGTCAAATAGCCCAGTTCATGTCAGAAAAAGATTCAAACACCAGTATTCATATGTATAGTTGATACATATTCTATTTAATGTCTATAATAATAATCAATGTAAATTAAATATGCACATAGTACTGATCCAGGTACTTATATGTGGTGTTTATCTCATTTTGTACACTTATTTAAAATAGTGGCAGAGACAGACTCAGTAACTTGCCCAAGGTCAAACAGCTGGTAGGTAGCTGAGCTTGGGTTCACACCCAGGCAACTAGGATCCAGAGCTATTTCCCTTTATATAGCACACTGATGCTCCTCTTAATAAGATTTTAGTTAAGGTAAATAAATAAATAAGAACTTCAAGAGGAACAGAAGGCTCAGGTGTTGAGCCGTGGTCACTTGTCCCCGTGAGGGTTCTTGCCCAGTTCTAGTAAGTCTGTGATGAAGACCGGCTGCATGCCCTCTGCAGTCAACCAGAACTAACATCAGGGTGCTTATGAGTGGTTAGGAGTCCAGGTAAGACAACATCCATCAAGTGTTCAGATTGTACAGAGGGGATCCTTTGGTTGGAGCTGTGTGAGGATCACAGTGATGGGCCAGGACCCCCATCCAGCAAAATGCCCTTCTCTCAAAAGGGTGGAGCTTGGCGAAAGGGCCCAGCCCCAGCCTCCCTCTTGAGAGGAGGCCCTGATTCTAGGTTTGGCTCAGTCATCAGCCCAGCACCGCAAACATTTAGGGTCATTTCCACCCATTTCACCACCCAGCAGTGAAAAGCTACAGATTTCTTTTGGTTCACATAAAAACCTAACAGTTCCAGGAAAAGCCAGTCTAACAGCACATGGCAACTCCTCAGCCTACTTCCCAGTGATGACCAAGTGCTTGTGGCAGAAGCTTGTGATTTTCAAAAATAGATGAGGTCAAGCCTCCATCAGGATCTGGGGCTGTATTGACAACACTATAACTGTGAGAACCACAAACGCAACTTGCCTCCAGACCAGAACTCTCTTACACATTTTATTTTAAATAAACAAAGAAAGAGCCCGAGTCCTCACACTGCATTCAATGTTAATTTTCTCTTAACCTCATTCTGGCAGATACCTCTTTAGTGTCACAGCACAGAAATAGCAGGGAGAAGAAATTGCCATCACAAAGCTTTCTGTTCAGATACACAGATGTCGAAACGTTTTGATAAGAGCTGTTCTCCAAAGTCTCAACTTGATTCTTTAGTCCTTTTCCCACATTAGTGAAGCACATGATCAAACTCAAGAGGTCCCACTCACCATCTCACTCCAGTGAGTGCAAAATTTAAAAATAAATATCTGCCCTGGATTTCCAGTCTCTACCAGAGAGCAGAGGAAACACAGACTGACAAGAAGAGGAGAAGCAGGGGGATTCTCACTTTCCACTTATCATCTCCTCCCAGTCTTCCAACCTCAAGTCCCTTCTGCTTGGTGTCCACCTGGCTCCGACTCCCTTGAAAGTCACAAGAGTTTAAAACACAGTGATACCCTTGTGTGTTCAGGGTGGATATGTAACAAAAAAAAGACAGAGACAGATATCACAAAAGCCCTCACTGAGAGCTGCCTGATTTCACTGTATGTAAACACATTTTCTGATAGGCGACGTTAATACATTTGTGATTTCTGTCCTTCTGTTCCAGGTTCCCTCTTGGCATAGCCAGCCCCTCCAGTACTGCACTCTGAAAGCAGACAGATCTCTTGGAAAACTGTGGCTCCCTTAATGTTATCTGCATGATCAGGGCAGGTGGGTGAACTTCTCTTTGCCTTTATCCCCTCTTCTGTAAAATGAGGATATTGAATGGTAAGCGTCGTAGAGTTGTTGTAGATTAAATGCTTAATGAATGCAAGTGAAATTAGCATGGGAAGCACCTAAGAAACTCCAGTGCTAACTGTGAACAGTGTTCTTTTTATTGAACACCCTTATCTCACCATTCTAATCAGAAAGGATCTATCAACCAGAACTTCCACCAGGACAGAAGTTCATTGACACTAATATGTACATCAGTGATGTATCATCATCTTTGACCTTACATGTCTAATTGGAAAATGAAAGGCCATTTCCCCAGGTTTCATTTATTTAATAAACATTTATGGAAAATATACTATGATCTGGGTACTTTAATGTATTTCTAGTACCTGAGGGGTGCTCAGGAAATACTGATGAATGAATGAATGAGTGAATGAACCTCCCACAGATGCTCCTCTTGGATGCAATTGCAGAGGCCACTGAGAAATAGAGACATGTCCGTCCTTTCAACCCAGCTCATTCCAAATCAGAATGCCTCCTACTCTCACCTAGGGCTGCAGAGCCCCTGGCTTAGCCTTTCTCCTGTTTCCTTGCTTGGCTTCCAACCAAGAAGTTTACAAAGAAGCAGTCATTAGAACACATCCTCTTTGTATGACTATAGTCAGGGGTTATGAAGGATGCTCAAAAAGAAGGTATCTCACATGTGTGTGGAAAGTACCCTCTCCCTTTAATCCAATCAAGGATTTATTCTTCCTTGTATAACAAGACCATCTCCCAAACTTTAGATATCGAGTGAGAAAGAAATAGTTTGTGCAGAGCTGGTGTGGACTGTGTTCAGCACATTGCATCTGCGCCTTCATAGGCTCTGGGCATAGTCTAGCTGTACCTCCATGGAACAGAAACTGGTTGATTTTTTGGCCACCAATATCCACCTTCTCTTGTTTGGGTGATTTGAGACCTCCCTTCTCTGGAAGTGTGACTCGGGTGGGACCCTACCCCAACCTTAGTTTCCAAAACGCAACAAGTATCAGCCTGAACCACAGGGATGGGTGAAGAGGCAGTACCTGGCTCAAGTTGATCCAATCAGAATGAATCACAGGACTAGAGCAGGTGACTCCAAAAGGAAACAGTCTCTTCTTTTACACTGAATATGGACTGGGGAGAGTGACCTTGAGGTTATACTGGTCACAAGATGGCACCGAAAAATGAATCAAATACAGGGAAAGACTGACCTCAATCCCAGGAAAGATTGTCCTAATTATTTCTCCTGAGCTCCTGAATCATGTTTGAAGCCAGATTTCCTCTGGATTTTTCAGCTCTGTGAGCAAATAAATTGTTTCATCTCTTCTTAACCCTATCAAGGTTCTTCTTTCTATTCTTAACCAAGAGAGTCCTAGATTACCCACAGATCTTGTCACAGTGTCTAAAGTTTCACATTGCTTGTTCCCTTGCATTAATGCAGGAAATAAAGCTGTAAAATGGCAAATGGGCCATCAACCATCAGCCCAAGAGTGCTTTGTCATTTGATAACTATCATTTTCATTTACTTGGTAATACTCACAATCCAATTTTAAGCCTCCAGGTATAGAACACAAAATCATATTGAACAACAGCAGAAAAGTCCACCATGAAGTTGCATCATCTACACCACTCTTTTTATGTGATGTCCCTTGGAGTTCTATGAAGAACAGTAACTCAGACCCTAGAAGGTAATGAAACTTCTTGAATGTGTGAGGCTTGAATGAGCTATGAATGGACAGGATGGTAGAGGCAAAGATAAAAGGGAATATATTTCTTTTGCTTGACAAGTCTTTTGTTTCCAGAGACACTATATATTATATAAAAAGAACCAAGAATTCTCTTCCTTAGATTCAGTTACTTTTGCTGGATTGTTTATGAGCCACTTTTTCAATGTCTTTATCCAAAGTTGGCCAGTCAACTTTGGATAATGTTTATAACCTCAACTTTATAACCTCATGAGCTTCAGACTCTGATTTACTCCACCAATGCTATTTATTGCATTCGGAGAAGGCAATGGCACCCCACTCCAGTACTCTTGCCTGGAGAATCCCATGGACGGAGGAGCCTGGTAGGCTGCAGTCCATGGGGTCGCTAAGAGTCGGATATGACTGAGCGACTTCACTTTCACTTTTCCCTTTCATGCACTGGAGAAGGAAATGGCAACCCACTCCAGTGTTCTTGCCTGGAGAATCCCAGGGACGGCGGAGCCTGGTGGGCTGCTGTCTATGGGGTTGCATAGAGTTGGACACGACTGAAGCGACTTAGCATTAGCAGCTATTTATTGAACATGCATTAGATCAGATGCTTTACTAGTCACTAGGTACTGGAAATTTAAAGATGAATGAGCACATTTCCTTCACCCAAGGAACTTAGAGTCCATGATCAGAGCAGACAATGCCCCCAAGACTATAATACAATGTGATTAATGCCATTACAGAGCTAAGTATGTGGCCATGACTAGGGCACCTGCCTCAGGCTAAGAAATGAAGGAAAAGACTCAAGACAAAGTGACTTTTGATCAGGCATGAACCCACTAATGAGGCGGAGTGCAGCCATCTCAAGAAGAAAGAGTAACATTGGCAAAGGAACCATGATATGAAAAACTCTAGGGCATTTAGTGAACTGGATTTGATAACTGAGTTTAGGTACAGAATGGGAAACCATGCAAGAAGCAGACACTTTGCATAATGGGCTCCTTCTGACAAGCCAAGGACAGCATTTGTCTGGGGAGCCTTTGTGTGTGTGCTGTGTTTAGTTGCTCAGTCGTGTCTGACTCTTTGTGACCTCAGTCTCCTCTTGTCTGTGGGGATTCTCCAGGCAAGAATACTGGACTGGGTTGCTGTGCCCTCCTCCAGGGAATCTTCCCAATCCAGGGCTCAAACCCAGGTTTCCCTCATTGCAGGTGGATTCTTTACCGTTGGGGAAGCCTTTAGTGGCTTCCCATTTGCTGCAGAATAAAATCTAGAACTCTGAACTTCTTGAATCGAGATCAAGTAGGCATGTTTTTTATTTTTTTTGCATTCTAGTAGCAAATAAATAAATAAACCCAACATATACGATGAAGGCAGAGTCTGAAGACACTCCCTGACTTGGCATTTTTGTTCAAATCAGCTGTATTTTTTCCCTTATCTCGACTCTCCTGGTAAACATGGGCCCAGGAGATGAGAGGAGCCACAAACATCCCCTCCAAGTCCCACACTCACTCCCCAACAAGGCATACTCAGCTTAGAATCATTTTTCATTTGGTATGAAGTCATTTTTAAAGTGCCTGCTTCTCATTAGGAAGGTAACTCGATAGTCCCTGCGGGAGATGCACAAGAGGCAGAAGTGAAACAGCCTTTTCCTTCAGACTCTGGCATTTTCCCTCACTGGCTCTCCTTCCGAGCTTCAGTGTTGATGAGTCCTTTTTGTTCAGAAAGCTCAGAAAACTCTGCCTAAATCTCTGACTCTGTGGTGTGTGTTGTTGTTGCTTTGTTCATACATTTATGTTGGTTTTGATAGGCATCTTTTCATAAAACAGGCCAGGTCCAAACACATTTTCCCACATGAGGGTACACCGTGGTTCAAATGTGTCCCAGGTGTGGCTCCTTCAACATTCAGTTTACACGTGATTCTCATTACACAATCCCCAAGGGCTGTGAAAACATTTTCTTGAGCTGCCCCCAAACATCCACAACTATGAATTGGTCAGTGCCAATTGGAAAAGCACTGTTTGTTTAAACTGCATCCCGGGTAGTCTCCCAGCTAGATCCCTACTTGGGCTCCCCACAGCTCCATCGTCCTCCTGGCCAGCACATCCAAGGTGGCTCTGACCATCACCTCCATTGAGTCTCTCACCATTCCCTCATCCTGGCCTTGGATTTTCTGACTTCAAGGTGCAGAAGCAAAGAGGCAGTAGTTTCTCTCAGCCTTCTGAAGCCTACATCCTGATCTGCTCTCTAGCTCACTCTTCAACTTGCACAACCCGGACTTTCTTATTTAGCCTTTTAAAAATGCTGTTGTTTTTCAGTCACCAAGTCATATCCAATGCTTCTTACCTTCATGGACTGCAGCACACCAGGCTTTCCAGTCCCTCACCATCTTCTGGAGTTTGCTCAAGTTCACGTCCATTACATCAGCTACTGTTAGATAATCCCTTAGCCAAAAGCAGTCCACAAAAGGGAACTGACCAATCACCAATGGAAATGTAGCCTGCAGGAAAAAAAAAAAAAAAACTTGACCAAAAAGGAGGAAAGAGTATTCATGAAAGGACACTTTGGGATAATTCTGAAAAAGTTGTTTTCCTCTCCGTGCCTCAGTTCCCCCATTTGTAAAATCAGGCCTTAGACCAGATGGTCCCTAAGCTACTGAAATACTGTAATGGAAATACTATGTTGAAATCCTATGATTCTATTTATTTAATATGGGTCACCTGCTGGCTCAGACAGTAAAGAATCTGCCTGCAATGCTGGAGAGCTGGGTTTGATCCCTGAGTGGGGCAGATCCCCTGGAGAAGGGAATGGCAACCCATTCCAGTATTCTTGCCTGGAGAATTCCATGGACAGTGGAGCCTGGTGGGCTACAGCCCATGAGGTCACAAAGAGTTGAACATGACTGATCGACGAACACACACACACACACACACACACACACACACACACACACACATTTTAATAAAGTAAAATTGTCGATTTAAATTTGACTAGTAACGTTCTATTTTTTGTGAGGCAGATGAGAAACCAAAATCTCACATTTGTCATCAATAAAAATAATCGCCTTTAGAGTGGGAATAAAGGGGGAAATCTTTAACCATATATAATACATGGAATAGGGATTAAGATGATTGGCGGTGGGAAGCTGAGCATATTTTAAAAGCATTCTTATAAAAGGCAAACTTGACTCCAGAGGCTGAAACCACTCCCAGCAGCCAGCACAGCAGACATGAAAATGGAGAAGAACAATATTATCTTCTGTGATGAGAGGCCTGGCTGCCCCATGCTGTCTCCAGGTAACTTGAGAGAACTTTCTGGGAAAGCCACCACACTGGTGATCCCTGAGGCAGACCCAGGGGAGATATTTGATGATAAAAGTAGCCCCTAGTCCTCTACCTTGGTTCAGCTCCTCTGCAGCTCAGTACAGATACCCAGTTACAGGAACTGAGATGTGAGTTTAATTTTGTACCTGCCCCCTCCTCCCCTCCCCACCATCCCCTTCCCCCCACCCCAAACAGGCACACATAGGAGAGCTGATTTTGCAGGTGAGGCTGGAGAAGATGACAGACATAAAAGAAGTCAGATTGGCCCTGGAAGCTTAAGGTTCTAGGAAAAAAAATCTCTCAGGCCCAGGAAGTCTGGTGCTGAAGATATGAGGGTAGGGTCGAGGATTCAAGGAATGATGTCAGGGTCCTGGTCCCTGTAAGAAACTGGACTGCTAACTCTGAAACCCAATTTACTCTCCAGTGGAAGATGGGGCAAGGCCTGGTGGTGAATCAAGCTTCCAAGAAGGATGGGCTCCAGAACGGGAAGGTGGTATCAGATGTTAATGAGGAAAGAAAAATCTGCCCTGCCTCTCTCTGCAACCTGCTCCTAAGCACTCCTCTTCCATCTAGTTTGGATATTTGACTTGATTAACTGTTTGCTGCCCTGCATCCCCTGGAAACCTGAGCTAATTGGCCTGAATTTAATCCTCACTGTCATCTGGTTCATTGCACAATATAGAGCCATGGGAAGGTTACCACATCCTTGTTGATCCTTGGAATATGGCCCTGCCTCTGGCCCCAACCAGCACTTGAGCAAAAACTATGGATCCAGAAAAGATTCCAACTCCAGATACATTTTTTTGTCATTTTTTTAAACATATTTGACATCACCAATAGAGACATGAACTTACTTCATAGACAATTTCCATTAGGAAAGGAGGGTGGTGATGAGCCACCCCACATGTATTTCACACTTGTAGGAAGCTCTATCCTTAATCAATTCCAAGGTAATCATTCAGAACGCATGTTCAGTCTTGACTGCTCTAAGTCCTTATCAGTGTCCCCAAATTCTAAGTTATTCTGGATTTTCGCACCAGTTTTCCCCACTTAGGGGTTTTGTTATCTTTTTAGAGAATCTAGATCTGCCCGTTTTAGTCACCTCAGAGAGGGAAGCATTAAAAGTCAACAATTTTCCAGGCCACATCCATACCCTGAGACTCCAGGCTCATTTTAAAAGAAAATGAAGGAATGCCAAAATTGAATTTAAGGTTAAATATTTGAATCAAACATGTTAACATGTTTAATGCAAAAACTATGTGTAATATATTTGGGATATAATTATAGTACTCGCAATACAGGAGATTCATTATAAAAGTAGAGAGCCAAGTCTGAGAATGAGATCCAAAGTTTTAAGTCATTCCCATTCAATCCTTTAAACTATACATGATTTCATTTAGATATGAAGTCAAGGGTTCAAATCCAAGACCCTTTGCAAAATTGAGCACTGATTGGATTGCGCTCCCTGGCTTGCACCCAAAAGCAGGTTTGTCTGTTTGTTTTGTTTTTTTTTTTTTATAAATTTATTTATTTTAGTTGGGGGCTAATTACTTTACAATATTGTAATAGTTTTTGCCATACATTGACATGAATCAGCCATGGGTTTACATGTGTTCCCCTTCCTGGACCCCCCACCTACCTCCCTCCCCATCCCATCCTTCTGGATCATCCCATTGCCCCGGCCCTGAGCCCTTGTCACATGCATCGAACATGGAATGGTGTTCTGTTTCACATATGATAATATACATGTTTCAATGCTATTCTCCCAGAACGTCCCACCCTCACCTTCTCCCTCAGAGTCCATAAAATTGTTCCATGCATCTGTGTCTCTTATTCTATCTCGCATATAGGGTTATCATTTTTTAATTTAAATATAGTTGTGTTACAATATTGTGTTAGTTTCAGGTATACAGCAAAGTGATTCAGTTATATATTTTTTTCAGATTACTTTCCATTATACGTTACGGAATATTGAATATAGCTCCCTGTGCTATACAATAAATCCTTGTCACTTATCTATTTTATGTATAGTGGTTTATATCTGTTAATCCCATTCTTCTAATTTACCCCCTACCCCATGTCCTGAAGGTGGGTTCTTTCTCCATACCAGCCCTACTCCGGCTAGTCAAACCACCTCTGCCCTGCACCCCTGAGGTTGAAGGTACTTAGACATAATCCAATCCCAATGATCCAAACCAGTAGAAACACCTAATAGAAACAATAACATAGAATGTACTAATTTGATTTCCATGTGCATTTCCCTCCCGTCTTTCCTGCTGGCCAAGACAGGATTACTAACTTATTTTTTCCAAAATAATGAAAGATTTTTGTGGGGATGGAAAGATGGGTGATGAGGAAGAGACTAGAAAAAGTCCAGGTAAGGAAGGTCCTTCTGGCTTCTGAACAACCAGGAGAGAAGCAGGTCCCCCACCTCTCTCTGATCCTTCTCAGCTGCCTACTGAAGACATCCTGAAAGATGAGGCTTCAAAAATGTAAGTTAAGAAGGTGAACCCAAAGCAGTGTCAAACTTTGTCAGAATCCCCATACAGCCTCCAGCTACCTCCTCTGGAATATCAGAGCGCATGGATAGCAATCATATCCTAGCACCATTTCCTACACTGATGAAATTCCTCCCTTTGAAAGTCTCTGTAAATGAGGGCCCCTGCCCCTTCCAAAGATGGAAAAAACCTTGATATCCACTTTCCCAGCCCTCTCAATAGCTAGGACATGGCTACATGGCTTACGTGTGGTCAGTTAGTGGCACCTATCCAGCCCTTTGAATCCAGAGGGAGTAACACTCAGGCTAAGGCCCAGTGAAAGTTACTGGCAGTGGCTTCAGGGAAGTGGGTGGTGACACAGGGGACAGGAGTGTGGAGATGCCAGGCGCACAGCTCACAGGGGCCCTGCCTGGGGTGGGATGGTGGCCTCGCTTCCTCTTACCCTCGGGGGCCCTGGTCATCAGCCTTCCCCTCTATTGTTTGATTACCTGACAACCTTCACATAAATCCTTCTCCCAGTTAAGTTAAAGAGAGTCCACTTGTGTGCAAATAAAATACAAATCAGATTGGAATAGATTGATTTTCTATCCCTCCTGGTTGAGCTCAAGAGTGGTCATATGTCTTGCTTGAGCATAGGAAATGTGAGCAGAAATAACCATGTGTCACTTCTGGGAAGAAGTTTCAAGGACCAGCCTATAGTTTGCTCTGTCTTTTCTTCTTCTGTCAGACGGGACAAACAACCAATGTTTCAGAGAGGCCAGGGCCCAGCTGACTTCTGTCAAGGGCTAGAAAGTGAGGATTTGGGGCACTGTGGGCTTTATAGTCTCCATTGCAACTACTCAAATCCATTGCTGTCACACATAAATAAAGTTGTGACCATGTCTAGGTTTCAATAAAATTTTATTTACAAAGATCAGGCTGGATTTGGCCCACAACCCATAGTTTCCCAACCCTAAAATAGACACAGCTTGGTCAGCCTCAGTCCTTGGAAAAAAGATGAGGGGGAGCAGAAACAAAGCAACTTACAACAAGCAGGTAGCCTGAGTGAGGAAAACAATTTTGGTTTTGTAAGTCACTTAATTGGGGGTGTCAATTTTTATCACGACATGACTCAGTCTGTCTGGACTGATACAGGAATACACAGGGATAACCTTCATGAGAGTAAACAAAGTTGTTTTATGTGATTTGATGAGGTTAGAGCCACAGAAAGAGGCAAAAACTTCTTTACTGTCAAGGACAAAGAGCCTTTGGTTCTGGAATACAGCTTGCAATGGACTGCTGGTGCCTGTGACCCCATGACCCTGTCATCACAGAGCAGCAGTGCAGTTCTGCCTCGGGAGTGGACCACTGGGCCAGGATCCCAGAGGACTGGGTTCCTATTATCTGTGTGACTCTGAGCATTCACTCCCTTTCTGGGTCTCAAGTTCCCCATATGAAAAACAAAAGGGTGCACTGGCTCTGAGGCACCTTCCTCAGCCTCTGCATTCACGGGCTCTCCGGAGGGCACAGTTTACCAGATAACTGACAACAACAGGAGGTACCAAAATGACCGTGGGTAACAAACCGTGCCTTTTGAAATAGACCCTGTCAGCCGACACAAGCACGTTGAGCTCCTTGTTGGGGTGGGGGTGGGGGGTTATTTTCCAGACCCACAGGAAGCAGCATGATGGAGCCAGGAGAACAAAGCTGCCGGAATGAAATGTGAGTTTTGTGCCCACGCTTCTCTGCATCCCTACTGAGAACTTAACACTCAGCAGTTTAGTCACTCTTGGCTTCCGGAATAAATTCCTTCATGCTCCTTGGCTGTTTCCAAAGTATGTTCTCATCTCAGATTCAGTAGAAAAATTTTTTAAAAACTCAAGGCTGAAAGTAGAAAACTGGGACCCCTCATTTCTTCCTTTACTTTTATGTCTACAATAGGGTTGAGGACCTCCTCGGAGCCAACAGCACATGCTGTACCAGACTCAGCCCAGCCTCTGGTGCCGCTAGGTTCTGTGCATGTGAAATTCCAATTTAATCCCCACTCCAGCGGCTTAATCCCTGAACCCTGAATCAGTCCTTGGCAGAGAGACGTAGCTCAGCCGACTTGTACATTTCCATCCTCCAAACACCCCCAGGCCAGTCAACGGCTCAGCTGGCTCTGGGGCTCCAGAGTATGAGCCTTTACCCACCTCTCCCCGCATCTCAGGTCGGGACATTCAGGCAGGAAAGTGTGGAAGGGAAGGCAGCCCAAGCCCTCATCTGCTCTAAGTTCTTTCCTAATAACTTGCCACAACATCTGGGTTTGCCACCATTACTGTCATTCTTTTGTCTGTTGCAGAGGTCAACAGAACTATACTCTCAGACCAAATCAAGCCCATCAAATGTTTTTGCCCATGAAGTTTTACTGGAACACAGCCACACCTGCTGATTTCTGTATCTTTTCCTGCACTGTTGACAATAGAGTCACTATTGTAACAAGCATTGATGGTCCATAAAGCTGAAAATATTTACTAACTGGCCTTTTACAGAAAAAGTTGGCTGACCTCTGGTCTGGTATTTTCTACCAAAAGCAGTTTTATGTTACATTAACCCAACAACCTCTCTGAAAACATTTTTGGGATACTTAGTCTTTAGGATAGCTATAAGGAGGTCTTGCCTAAAGATTATGGGAAAAGTCAAATGAGTGTGTTTGTGTGTGTGTGTGTGCGTGTATGTGCAGTTTTTGTGCATAAATTAGATATGGAGTCTAGGGAATGGAAAATTGAATATTTAATAAGTTTAAGCAAAGCTTTAAGAGAAGATTCTGTGCTGTGCTTAGTTGCTCAGTCATGTCTGACTCTTTGTGACCCCGTTCTGGGAAGGTAGCAAATGGACATCAGAACACTGGGCCTTGGCCCTTTGGAAAAAAAAACTAAAAAGAAATCTAAATAAATTATGTATTTTAACTAGTGAGGATATATCAATATTGACTCACTAATTTGTAACAAATATATCACAACATAGGATGTTGATAATAAATTTATTCACTTAATCATCACAATTATCTTAACAAATGACATTACTATTTATCCTTATCCCACAGTACAAAATTTAGGGATGAAGGAAAGTTATTTGCTCAAGGTACACAGATAATTTGGTGGGATGACCGACATTTGATCAAAGCATCTGGGTTAAACAAACAAACAACAACAACAAAATGCTAAAATAAAGTTAAGAAACAAAAAATAAAAGGATATTAACCTAAGAAAAAGAGCACTAGGTGGTGGGAAGAAAAATAAACTATCATTATTATAACTGTTACTATTAGACTAGGCAAAGTGTTTCATACACACATTATCTTATTTAATTTCCCCTCCGAAACCACGTGGGGCTTCTCTGATAGCTCACTTGGTAAAGAATCCGCCTGTAAGGCAGGAGACCCCAGTTCAATTCCTGAGTCTGGAAGATCCCCTGGAGAAGGGATAGGCTACCCACTCCAGTTTTCTTGGGCTTCCCTTGTGGCTCAGCTGGTAAAGAATCCACCTGCAATGCGTGAGACCTGGGTTTGATCCCTGGGTTGGGAAGATACCCTGGAGAAGGGAAAGGCTACCCACTCCAGTATTCTGGGCTGGAGAATTCCATGGACTGTATAGTCCATGGGTTCTCAAAGAGTCGGACACGACTGAGCGACTTTCATTTTCACTTTCTGAAACCATGCGAGATATCATGGAGGAGGTAAACTTTCTATCCAAGGATCCTGAGTTCTGAAATGCCTCACCCAAGGGGACCCAGTGAAAGAGACTAGAGTCCCTTTGTTTTACTTCGGAGTCCAGTGCCCTTTTACCAGGGATGTTTCAGACTTGTTTCAAGACTTGCCTCAGGCTGAACACGCACCAAAACTAGATGTGTTCTTTGACAGAGGACCAAAAAGCCTAACAGTGTCTGATTGGGAGCACAACCGACACACACCAACACAGAGCGAAGGAGGGGAGTGCCCAGTGGGGCCAGCTCACACTCATCCCCTCCGGCACAACAGCAACATCCCATCCCCAGTAAATCCCAGACACATGCCCTGGCTTGATTTCCTTGATATCTGACTTTGACCCAAAGCTCTAGATTTAAAATGATAATAATAATCAAAAACATCAGATGCCTGCCTTTAGCATACAATGTGCTGTGTTGTACTAAGTCGCCTCAGTCATGTCCAGCTCTGTGACCCCATGGACCATAGCCCACCAGGCTCCTCTGTCCATGGAATTCTCTAGGCAAGAATACTGGAGTGGATTGCCATGCCCTCCTCCAGGGGATCTTCCTGACCCAGGGATAGAACCTGCATTACATATAATATTTGAGCTAATTCTAACAACTCTATGAGGCTGTCATTATATCCTTTTTTTTATAAGACTGCTGAGGCCCAGAGAGGTTATGTAACCTGCCCAAGGTCACATAGCTGGTCAAAGAGGGAACCAGAACACAGATCAGCTCCGAGTTGGTGCTCCTCAGAATGGCAAGGACCAGCACCTCAGCATGGACTGGGACACTAACAGGAGTGTCCAGGAGGGACAGGAGGGAAGTGAAGATGTTAGCAGGAGAAGGAGAGAGCTCTCCCAGCCTCCTGTAACCTCTGCATTGCTGGGTGAGGGAGGCATCCTCGTCCACAGTAACTTGGGGAGATGTATACCTGTGGCAATGAGAAGGCCAAGAAAAGAAGTCTAGCTTTCCCACCTGAACCCCAAATCCTCTCTTCCTTTTCTTCTCAAAATCTATCTCTGGGAACTAATCAACAGCATTTTAGTCATTAACATAACACTTCAGGACACATGAGCCATGCTATAATTAAACAGGATTGTAAATTGTCAAAGAACAGACATTAAGCCAGACAGAAGTTAGGAATTCAAGAAGAAAAAAAATTTGAATGTCAAAAACAAATAGTAGAGAAAGTTTTAAAACAAAACATGACATTCTGCATATTTTGCCCATTTCCCAGATCTGAAGCTGCCATTGTGTGTACTGTGACAAAGAAAAAAAAAAAGATGATGCTGAAAAATACCTTTCAGGGCCATTGTTTAGGGGCCTGAATAATTTGTTAAATCTCTCTGTGTATTAAGTCACATCAGTAATGTCCAACTCTTTGCAACCCCATGGACAATAGCTCTCAAAGCTCTTCTGTCCATGGGATTCTCCAGGCAAGAATACTGGCATGGGTTGCCATTTCCTTCTCCAGGGGATCTTCCCAACCCAGAGATCAAACTTGTGTCTCTTAAGTCTTGTGCATTGGCGGGCAGGTTCTTTATCACTAGTGCCACCAGGGAAGCCCCATTAAACATTACAAATTAATTAAAATTAAAAACTCCCTCATCCTTTGAATTTTCCAAGTAGCTTTTATTCTTCATCTCTGGTTCTAACCAATTAGAAGGCATGATTTTCCCTCTATTGGAAAAGGTCTCTCTCATACTTAAGCAGTCTGGAAAGAAAATGTGAAATCCCATCTCTTGATGCTGTCTGCACATCTGGTGAGGCCATCAGAGTAAATCCAAACCGCAAAGGCCAAGCTGAATGTGAGCCAAGGACCCAAGGAGAGGAAGGTGTTCTGTGATACTTTGCACTCTCTCAGAGCAGAGTGGGTTCTTCCTTCTCCCTACCCTGAGCAGAAGAGAACTTTGTAAGACAGAGTTACAGACTAGGAGAGTTTTTTGTCTATCTTGTAGCCATATTTTTCTAAGCTTATTTGCAGTGTAATTCCCTGGCTAGTGATTCTAACAGTTTCCGTGTGTGTGTGTGTTTGTGTGTCCTAACCACAGACTCTCCTCCTCTTTTGACTGTGTCGACCCGCTGTGCCCCATTATCTCTGGCCTTTGTGACTTAGAAGGTCAGAGACACTGTTCCCTGGATAAGACCCAGGGAAGGAAGGAAGCGGAAACAAAAATGTTTTCTCAAGTGAAGTGACCTGATTACACACAGAGAGATGATTTCTAAGCCATCTCATAACTGCCCCCGTTCAGTGCTGGATCAAATCCACAAAAGCTGTATAGGCCCCGTCCTGAGTCTGCTACTGGCCAAATAAAAACTGCAGCTGTCTGGGGGAAGGGGTGTTGAAATGACGAGACTGTCCTTACTCTCTGGTGATTTTGGGTACCAGTGGACATGGAGAGTTTGGAAGGAGGGACACACCTTCCCAATGACCAAAGGGTTACCTCCATTAAGTGTAGTGCCAAGTATAAGTTCTGCATATCTGTTGGGGTTTGGATCTTGGCTCCACCATGGCAAGCTGTGTGACTTGGGACGCTCTGCTTATTCAAATCCCTGTGCCTCAGTATCCTTATCTGTAAAATGGGTGACTGTGAAAATTGATTCAACGGAACAAGTGAGTACCCAGAATATAACATCAGCTATTATTATTATTATTATCATCTGAGTTCCTTACCAACACGCACAAAGCCCTTATCCTTCCCCTCTTTTCTCCAGAATATTCCATCCTGGTCTTTTTATTTCTCAATCAAGCTAAGATCTTTTCCCTCCCATGATCCCTGCTTTTGCTGTTCCCACTGCCTGGAACATGAGCCCCAGCTCCCACATGTCTGCATCCTTCTCATCCATCCCCACTGAGTGTGAGGGCAATCTCCTCTGAAACCTCCGGAAGACCACCTATGCTGAAGCCTAACACTCTCCCACCCCCAAATGCATCATCCTGAGGAACTGCTACATAAAACTTGTCACTCTCTGAAATCACCTCCTTTGCCTATTCTGTAACTCCTTTATGCTCAGCTTCTCCCACTTGATGTGACCCACTGGTCTCAGTTTGCCCAGGACCTTCCCAGTTTTATCAGGAAACCCAGGTCAGGGAGGCATCCTTCCCTCACTGGAAGGTCTGGGCAGTGTCCATCCTAGTCACTTCTGTATCTTCAGCTTTAGGGGAGGAAAAGGGGCGGTGGTGCCTAACACATAGTAAGAGTCTAAGCAATGTGTGTGGAATGCAAGAAGGAAGGAATTAATATTTTTCTCTTAAACTTTTAAAATAAGTCTTTCTATCCAATCACAAGAGACTCATGAGTCCTCTCATTTCTTATCTACAAAGCAGAGAGAATAAAAGTTGAAGTTGCCAGACCCAGAGATCTTTTGAGCTAGAAGGAGTTTTGCTAAAAGGGTGACCCCAAGCTACCCTTCCACCCTCCAAGAGGGGAAATTGAAGACCCTGAACTAAGAAGTCATTGCCAAAGTCATCAGCTGATCTCTAGCAGAGACAAGATCTCTCAGCATATGATTTATCTGAAAGTGTTATATAAACTATAAACAGGTATTTTGATATAACATATTTATATTATTCTTTAGTTATAAGTCTGTGATTATTTTATCTCAACAAGAATCCAGAATAGACTAGGCTTATTATAAGGAACTAATAATTTATTTAGACCTCCTGTGTTGTTTTGAACTGAAACATGACCCTCACCCAAGTGCCTAATTGATTCAAATTGCTTAAATATATCCTGGGTTTTCTATTCCTTTTTAATAAGTTCAGCTTTAACACTCACTCAGTTTCACCATTTGTCACAAGTGAGACCAAAGGAAAAGTAACATCTAAGGATAAAATCATCTGTGGACAAAAATCACTGGATGCCCGCAGGCAATGAGATCTCCAAAGACATTTATTGATTGCTAAGAATAACTTGAAAAAAATGCAAAAAGGGACATACCTCCATTATGAGTCTCCCCAGTTTTGTTAGTCAGGACCCTATGCGATCAGCAGGTGGACAGCAGTTCTGGCACATATAAATGATCTCAAATGGACAAATGGAAAGAAACTGATCCTGTTCATTCTGAGACCCAAATTTCATACATGCAAATTTTTTTTAATTTACCTTGAAACAAATTTCAACCTGCAGTGATGGAAAGTGCTCATTCTCTATCATTCTAGTCACCTCTACCATATATTTAGAAAGCACCTCACAATGTGCAACGGAATTTCAGAAACTTTCTTCTTCAAACTCAATAGCAACTCAGATAATTATTCTGGTTATACACAAAATCTCTGTAATTTATCAAATGTGCTTTGGGGCTGGAGCTAAAAGTGAATAAAAACTCAGTGAAGTAAGCTGACTTCCCCAAGGTTACCCAGCACCAATGTTAACGGAATTTGAGTTTGGATATCTTTATATAATTCTCTTTCTACGAGTTTGTGTATCTGGAGGCCTGTGTGTATTACACACATGCTTGAAATGTTCAGATGTGCAATTTATTTCCCAATTTTTGTTGTCAGTGCTGCTTTGGGAAAGAAGAGAGAAAAGGAGGAGGGGAGCCTCAGACCAATGTATACTTTTTTTTTTTTGCGAAATGCACACCCAGTGCAAATTACACAGTAAAGTTAGCTGAGGGGCATAATTTGTTACACAAATAAACACTATTTGGTTCAGTCTGTGGCCACTGAAGTTATAATGAAAATCTAAAAACAACTGTAATGCTTCTAACCATAAAATTATAAGGCAAGAAAGTGGATTTAGATAACTGTAAGAGCCTTAATTGTATGTTTGTAAACTCACAGACAAAGTTTTACTCAAATTTAGCTCCAGCTCAAACAGCACATTCAAAGCACAATTTTTGTTTTGCCCTTTCTTCTGCCATGTGGGTCAAAGACCCCAAGAGTTAGAAAGGTGCATCCTGGCCAACAGGCACAAGAAAAGATGCTCATCATCACTAATCGTTGGAGAAATGCAAATCAAAAGTACAATGAGGTACCACCTCACACTGGTCAGAATGGCCAACATCAAAAAGTCTACAAATAATAAATTCTGGAGAGGGTGTAGAGGAAAGGGAAACTTTCTACACTGTTGATGGGCATGTAAATTGATATAGCCACTGTGGAAAACAGTATGGAGATTCCTCAAAAAACTAAAAATAGAATCACCATATGACCCAGCAATCCCACTCCTAGGCATCTACCTTGACAAAATTATAGTTCAAAAAGATACATGCACCCCAATGTTCAAAGCAGCACTATTTACAATAGCCAAATCATAGAAACAAACAACCAAAATGTCTATCGACAGATAAATGGATAGAGAAGCTCCACAGCTTCTTATTGCATATATATAGATATACAATGGAATATCACTCAACCATAAAAAAAAAAAAAAAAGAATGAAATAATGCCGTTAGCCTTTACTACGTGGCTCAGATGGTAAAGAATCCACCTGCAGTGCAGGAGACCCAGGCTTGATCCCTGGGTCAGAAAGATCCTCTGGAGAAGGGAATGGCAACTCACTCCAGCATTCTTGCCTGGAGAATTCCATGGACTAAGGAGCCTGACAGGCTACAGTCCATTGGGTCGCAAAGAGTTGGACATGACTAAGCAACTAACACTTTCATTCCAATGCCTCTTACAGCAACAAAGATGCGACTAGAGGTTATTATCATCATACTAAGTGAAATGTCAGAAAGAGAAAGACAGATGCCATACGATATCACTTCTATGTGAAATCTAAAATATAGCACAAATGAACCTATCTACAAAATAGAAACAGATTCATAGACATAGAAACAGACTTACAGACTTATGATTGCCAAGGGGGAGGATGGAAAGGGAAGGGGTAAATTGGGAGTTTGGGATTAACAGATGTAAACCATTATATATAGAATGGATAAACAACAAGGCCCTACTTATTGCACAGGGAACTATATTCAATATCCTGTGATAAACCGTAATGGAAAAGAATAATAGCAGAAATCAATACAACATTGTAAATCAACTACATTTCAATTAAAAAAAAAAATGTCCATTCTTACAAAAGAGTGTGCTGGGAGTGGAGAGGGAGAAAGGAAGAGAGAAGTGTAGCTTAATACAGCAAGGGTAGCCACATGGACAGGGATTTTTAAAGATGGGATGGTTTCAGGTACACTTTACCTGTAATTGTTCAACTACACACCTGATAAGAGGATTCCATCAGAATTCTAGAGTATCAGAACTACAAGGAGTCAGAGGTCCAATATTCTCACGTTAGCCTCAGAGAGACCAGGTAACTTTAGAGGGGTTACAGATACAGAAAGTCAGAACTCAAGATCCCAGAGCCCCAGGCCCAGCTTTGTCACCTTTCCCTGTGTCGGGCAGCTTGTGGCCACTGTGGCAGCCCTGTTTCCAGGTCAGCATTGGAAGGTTTTACCCAGTGGTGAGTGGCGGGGAGCCAGCCATTCTCTTCAGCTACTGCTCCTTCCCCAACACCCACGACAGGATGCCGAGAGGGCAGCTATCCATGCTCGCTCCTCTTTCCAGCCCCTAATTCTAACCAGGCTGAGGCCCAGGAACTGAGGAGACAGCAGGAACAAGGTTCTGCCCTGGGAAAGCCAAGGACTGCAGATCACAAACCAAAGAAAAAATGTCAGAAGGCTCCAAACAGGCCATTGCTAGGGCTGTGGAGACACTAAAGCTGGGAGGAGAGGAAAGACGGGACAGGGATGGTATTTTAGCTGAAGGGAAAGCTCCTTAGAAACGACCTCTGAGCAAAGACTTCAATGACAAGAGGGTAATGAACCCCTATCTGGGGCAAGAGCATTGCACAGGGAGAAGACAAGAAGGCAAGGCAAGCCAAATCCTCGATGAAGGTAGCACATCCCTGAGAATACACTAAGCCATTCAATGGCGCACTTAAAATGGATAGATGATATGACATGTGACTTCTATCTTGATAGGAGGCACTAGTGGCAAAGAAACCGCTTGCTAATGCCGGAGAAAAGAGATGAGGGTTTGATCCCTGGGATCAGGAGAAGGGCATGGCAACCCACTCCAGCAATCCTGCTTGGAGAATCCCATGGACAGAGGAGACTGGCAGGCTATCATAGGGCCGCAGGGTCGCAGAGTTGGACACATTGAAGTCTTAGCATGCAAAGCTGTTAAAAATTAAATATAAATTTTCTTCTTATTCTTTAAAGTAAATAAATTTAAAAGAATGGATAAAGTCACTTGGGATTTTCAAGGGCATACTGTCATGAACCTTATCCACACTCCTTTAGGACTACATAAGGGAAGTCATGTGACCAGACAACCAGGGCCTTCTCCTTACCCCTTTCCCTCTTCCTTTTATTGTCCTCCACACAGCCTTCCTAGGTGACTGCGTTAGCCAGTAAGTGAGTTCCCGATAAGGCCATCAGGGCTGCTGGCAGCATCATGTACTGTTGACCCCCCACCCCTCCCCACCATCACCAAGATTAGTATTTAGATAAAAGCCTTTAAAGTCTTAACCCAATTGTCACCATTTTTGGCCAAAAAACCTGAGTTTAGAGGAGAGAAGGACACACTTAGAAGTTGGAACTGTTAAATAACCTTCTGTGGGTTTTTTAATTTCAACTCCTAGAAACCCACATGCCACAATTAAGAGTGTGTGGTCTAAAGGTTGGGATTTTTAAGTGTCCCAGTAGGCCAATAGGACAGAAATGTTTAATTCAGGGCGAATTTTCTGTTACCTTGAACCAAGCCATACAGATAATGGTCTAACATTTTTTAAGACATTTGTTTACCAAAAGAGCAGAGAACAAAAAAAGGGGAAACTCTCACAGGTTTTTTTTATTATTATTATTTATCCAAACTTCCTATATTCTGAGTCAGTCCACAGAAATTGTCAAATGTATTCAGAATACCTACACATATTAGAAGAATAATGAAGACAGATGTTGAAAACTACATAAAATAGAAATGGAATTGGCCATCTTTTTAAAGTGTGTCTCACTTTGACACAATTAGCACTTAAATCCAAACATTGTCAGTGAGATCCAACCTCCTAGGAAAGTATTCCATTTACCAAGGATTCCCAAGAACCACAGTGATGTTGCACAAATTACTTGGCATCTGTGTGGACTCAAACAAAGCAACACTAGTATCTCTTGAGTTTTTAGATAGCACACCTCTATGATATGATAACCATAAAGCCAATTTTCTCTTCTCTCAGTCTGTAGGCCGGCTTCAAGTTGTTGAAACTCAGGATTGCCAAAAGGGAAAAGCAAATTACTTCAATGCAAGAAAGAACAAATGGCAGCACCAAGCCCATGCAGCTCAGCTCACATAAAATATGAATGAGGTCCAGGTTAGTGAGCCTCCAGGGGAATCCTAAGGGTGATAAGGTGAGCTTACCGCAGAAAAATGCAGGCCTCAGCTTGAAACATCTATAAAACTAACTGAAACAAAAAAGTACAGGTTTTTTTTTTTAAAAATATGTAAAAGAGTCACCATCAGACAACTGGTGTCCATCAGGACTCACGCTGGCTCTGGTGGTTTCCTCACAGCTGCTGTGGATGGGTTGTCACTTTACTTCTTTGCTTATATGCCAAACAGGGAAGGAAGGGAATTAACATGTCAAAGTGCAGGGGCCGGATTTTAGCAGGAGAAAAATATGCTGGCAGTGGTCATTCAAACAACTTGGATGCAAGTATTGACCTTGTTTTGGTGTCATTGCTGCTGTTTTAGTTGTTTAAGTCATAGTTTCTCATGCACAAATTGAAAAACAAATGACTGATTGAGACTCATGTTATAACATATTGTTAGCCAGATCGATGGATGAAAGGCAAAGCTTCTCAAGCAGCTTTTCTCTGGTATAGACATACCAAATCCTCCACGTGACCAATTGAGAAGCAATTTATGACCCAACCACATATAGGAATCAAACAAGGTTTTTTCTTCAGCTATGCTCCCATCTCCTTGCAGCAGAAAGTAATTAGAATCAAGTTAGAAGCAAGTTGTCCAACTAATATTGTGTAAAGACAGAGTCAAGATAACTAAGAAACAGTCCCAAAGAGTAGCTATCGAGAGTGTCCAAATAAAGCACCCCTGACAGATTATATGACCTTTCTCTTCTTTACTGTAAGGCTCCCATCACTCCCCTTTATAATGACATATGAGTGTTTCTGCTTCAAAAACTGCATTTGGTCCTTCTCAATCTGTTTTTTTTTTTTTAAATATATCCATTAAAAGCATGATTAAAAGCGGGATTTAGTTTGTCGGGTAGCCATCCTGCTAACCCAAACTCTCCTCAACTTTGAAAATCACCTTTGGGAACTTTGGGCATCAACCTGCGCTTCTCAAGCGTTGTTTAAATGGGGTGATCATATACTTTAACGTCTAAACCAAGGTATTTGAAGTGCTAAAGAAAAAAGATGCTATAGATAATTATTCCTGAACAATAAGTATAACTGGGCACAGAATGAGAAAACTGGACTCATGGCCATATTGTGTTTAACCCGTGCCCATAAAATATTTTCTGTCTCCTTTTTTATGTTTATCCATGATTCCACATCAGGTGAAGAGCTCTCCTAGCCCACCAAAATAGAAGTGTCTAGCCTCTCTTTCTTGCAGTTTACACTGTGGGAAAATAATTATATTGAATATATTTTTTCACCATATTAACCTCAGTCTGGAGAATCCACTACTTCTCCCATGATGGAGTATATATGTTCCTGCTGAATCAGTTCAAATGGAAATATTTGAAATCTGGGATAGATATTTGCCAGTTCCCCAGCACCAGCCGATCAGCATGCTGACATAAGGGAACAGGAGGCCCTGCACTGTCTCTGTGCCAGTGAGCAAGAAAAGCTCAGATCCAGTGGTCACTTCATAGCAAGGAGTTTAAGGGTCAACTTCACTCCAAATGTAGGGTCTGAAAGGTGTCTAGGAAAATGGAAATTATTTGGCAGATTTCAGTGAGTTCATTGTTAATCACTCAGTGTTGGACAAATCCAATCACCAGTGTCATAGGCCTGATTACTAATAATTAATCAGCTATATCAAATCTCACAGAAATACATTGAAGGAGAGTACAAATGTCCTACACTGCGTGGGAGGCAACTGCACATCAATTACTTGGTGGTTAGGGGAAAACTGGGTTATGAAAGGGAGGAATGAAAAGACATTTATGTGCCAGAAGAGGAATGTTATTTCCACAATGTAGCTTTGGGAAAGACAAACTGACCAGGTCCTTGAGACTGGTCATGTCTGAAACCATTACTGACAGAGCATGAAGTCACAGCACTGTTCAGTTTTGCTATTGTTGTTCTAGTAAGAGATGCCTTTGGCAAAGGAAATAAAAAAGGGTATAACCATTGGTATGCTCTAACGGTTTAATAAGACAGGGTGCCCCACTATAGAGCCCTTCAACAAGAAGCATCAAGGTTGTTGTTACTCATTTAAGCAAAAGGAATCAGCAGATGATGGAGAGTATTTGGTGTCCCATAGGACACTGGCTGGAAGCTCCAGGTCACTGAGTTGGGGGTACCAGAAGAAGTCTTTTAAATAGCTTCTAGTCCAGTTCAGGAGAAAAGGAAAGATATACCCATTTGAATGCAGAGTTCCAAAGAATATCAAGGAGAGGTAAGAAAGCCTTCCTCAGTGATCAATGCAAAGAAATAGAGGAAAACAATAGAATGGGAAAGACTAGAGATTTCAAGAAAATTAGATACCAAGGGAACATTTCATGCAAAGATGGGAACAATAAAGGACAGACATGGTATGGACATAACAGAAGCAGAAGATATTAAGAAGAGGTAAGCAAGAATACACAGAAGAACTATAAAAAAAAAAAGATCTTCATGACCCAGATAACCATGATGGTATGATCACTTACCTAGAGCCAGACATCCTGGAATGCAAAGTCAAGTGGTCCTTAGGAAGCATCCCTGTGAAGAAAGCTAGTGGAGGCGATGGAATTCCAGTGGAGCTATTGCAAATCCTAAGATGATGCTGTTAAAGTGCTGCACTCAACATGCCAGCAAATTTGGAAAACTCAGCAGTGGCCACAGGACTGGAAAAGGTCAGTTTTCACTCCAATCCCTAAGAAAGACGATGCCAAAGAATGTTCAAACTACCACACAATTGCACTCATCTCACACACTAGCAAAGAAATGCTCAAAATTCTCCAAGCCAGGCTTCAACAGTACGTGAACCGTGAACTTCCAGATGTTCAAGCTGGATTTAGAAAAGGCAGAGGAACCCGAGATCAAATTGCCAACATCCGCTGAATCATCGAAAAAGCAAGAGAGTTCCAGATAAACATCTACTTCTGCCTTACTGACTATGCCAAAGTCTTTGACTATGTGGATCACAACAAATTGTGGAAAATTCTGAAAGAGATGGGCATACCAGACCACCTGACCTGCCTCTTGAGAAATCTGTATGCAGGTCAAGAAGCAACAGTTGGAACTGGACATGGAACAGCAGACTGGTTCCAAATCGAGAAAGGAGTATGTCAAGGCTGTATATTATCACCCTGCTTATTTAACTTATATGCAGAGTACGTCATGAGAAACACTGGGCTGGAGGAAGCACAAGTTGGAATCAAGATTGCCAGGAGAAATATCAATAACCTCAGATATGCAGATGACACCACGCTTATGGCAGAAAGAGAAGAAGAACTAAAGACCCTCTTGATGAAAGTAAAAGAGGAGAGTGAAAAAGTTGACTTAAAACTCAACATTCAGAAAACCAAGATCATGTCATCCAGTCCCATCACTTCATGGCAAATAGATGGAGAAACAGTGGAAACAGTGAGAGACCTTAATTTGGGGGGCTCCAAAATCACTGCAGATGGTGACTTCAGCTATGAAATTAAAAGATGCTTGATCCTTGGAAGAAAAGCTATGACCAACATACAGAGCATATTAAAAAGCAGAGACATTACTTTGCCAACAAAGGTTCATCTGGTCAAAGTTATGGTTTTTCCAGTAGTCATGCATGGTTGTGAGAGGTGAACTATAAAGAAAGCTGAGCACCAAAGAATTGATGCTTTTGAATTGTGGTGTTGGAGAAGACCCTTGAGAGTCCCTTAGACTGCAAGGAGATCCAACTAGTCAATCTTAAAGGAAATCAGTCCTGAATATTCATTGGAAGGACTGATGCTGAAGACCATGATGCTGGGAAAGATTGAAGGCGGGAGGAGAAGGGGACGACAGAGGATGAGATGGTTGGATGGCATCACCAACTCAGTGGACATGAATTTGAGCAAGCTCCAGGAGTTGGTGATGGACAGGGAAGCCTGGCATGCTGCAGTCCATGGGGTCACAAAGAGCTGGACACGACTGAGTGACTGAACTGAACTGAGTCCAGCCAGTCCATGTGATTCGTCTTGAATCACATTTTGCCAAATAGGTGATCAACCTAAATTTGAGTAGTTTTATTCTAGAATCAGCAGCTTTCAGGGCTCTGTTGGATAGCTAAGGCTGGGTAAGCATTTTTACCTGAACATCATTTCTGGAAACTGCTTAATTATATGAATTACTTATGATGGTCAAGGGGGAATAAAGAAAGGCGAAGAGAGGTAAGACATTCGGGCCTTTAGGGAGTCCCAGAATTTGGAGAGATGATAGGTGATCATGTAAGAAAAAAAGTGTTTTCAATCCTAAAATAATCACCAAGGTCTATGGGAAGCTTAGAGATGCCCTTGACTGGCATTTGGAAAATCTCAATGAAAAGCCTCACCCCAATCTCTCAGTCATGGGAAAGTCAGGGAAGCATCTCTGCTGTCCATGTTACTGATGCATCTGCAATTTACGAGAGAAGATCCAGGCTGGCTGATGCTATTTATTTATTTGGAGGAGTGGGGGGACAGTACTGTGGTATGTTCTTTCATCTAAAGCAGGAAAATGGACAAGAATGTGTAGCTTCCACTCACCAGGCATGTTCATCCCTCTCCATTTCCGACTCATGAATGAGGTCGGGAAGGAGGACACTTCTTCACCACATCGTTCAGTTACCATGGCCAGATGCTTCAGCCTCACTGCTCCTTCCCAACAACCACGCTCCTTGGGGTAAAGTCAACAAGAGACTGGGGACGATGTGATTCTTTGTCCCCAAAGAACTACATTAATAGCCTTTTGAAGGACATTTTACATTTCTCTTCTCTGGGAGGATTCTTTTAACCACTTGAGGATTGCGGTCTGTTTGAACAAGAAATCATTTTACACTCCTGAATAAGTCATTCCTGCCCAACGATTTCTACATAACTTCCAGGATATGAAAACCACCCAAGGCTCCCAACATGGCTGCTTTCTTTCCTCTCATAAACAAACTCAGCAGTAATCATGCCATGTGGTCACTCGGGAGCTGCATATTGCTTAAGCTCTTCCCTTCAGTCAGTGTTTGTTCCGCCAGACACTGATTATGACATTTCTCCCCATGTCTGGAGAACAGGAAGGTTCTCTTTTGCTGGCCTCTTGTTCACAGCCTTGTCCTCTGTCAGCCATAAATAAATGGTGTCAGCATGATGGATCCAGGTTCAGTATATGATGGGTTCCATAACAACCCTAAAGATATCAGGTCCTAATCTCTGGAACCTGTAAATATCACCTTATCAGGGAAAGGGATCTTTGCAGGTATGATTAAGAATCACATGTGGAAGGTTGTCCTGGATTATCTGGGTGGGCTCTAAATGCAAGCACCTAAGAGGGAGGTGGAGGGAGTTTTGGCACAGGCAGAGAAGGAAGAGGCAATGTGACCCTGGAGGCAGAGACTGGAGTGATGTGGCCACAAACCAAGGGATCCTGGAAGCCACCAGCAGCAGGAAGAGACAAGGAACAGATTCACTCCTGGAGCCCCTGGAGAGAGCAGAGCCCTGAAAGACTTTGGTTTCACTTCAGTGAGATAGATTTGAGACCGCTGGCCTCCAGAACTGTGATAGAGTAAATTTCTGCTATATTACACCATTTGTGTTGTGAAAGCCAACACCAGAAACAACTGAATGCAGTTACCTGAGTCTGACCCTCAGCACTTGGCAGGTACCCTTGGTCTCTGCTGAGAGGCCAAGTGCACCTCAGCACACTAACTTCTGTGACTCTCCCAAGGAAGATCTGACTCTTTTCTCTCCCCAGCTGATCCAGGCAATTCAGTACCTCTTTGCCATTCTGATCTATTGAGAACCAACATATGGAAACAAAAGCCCTAAATGGATATTCAAACATGAATTTCCAAACTCGACTGTTGGCTCTCAAGGAATCTCCCCAACCCCCCACTAGCATTAGCTCCTCTCTCTCATCTAAGCTAAAATGTCATACAAAATGTCTTCCAAGCCACTTGATGGTCATAATAATTAGGGTTTAGCTCTGTGAATTTGGTAACTTTATTTTTCTGGGCTTCAATTTCTTCATCTGAAAATGAAGATCATAAAACACCCATCTCATACAAAAGAGAAAAAAAAATTCCCTTGTGGTAGGATATATGTGAAATTTATTGAAAAAATGTTTTTCTGGAACAAATATTATCACCTAATTTTTTCTTCAGTGCCTGTAGCCTTGACTAAATCTGGGATTTTTCTCCCAAAACAATGGGGGAATTCCTAAGAGATAGACTATAAAAGAATTTTATTATAATCAGCTCAGGAAGCATTATTTCAGATTAGGTTATACTAGGATCTCCAAAGGAGTAAAAAAGAATTCTTTTTTTCTTTCTTTTTTTGGACTTTGCATTCCATGCAATTCTATAAATGGCAAAAGCTTTGTAACGCTATTTCATGATCTCAAATATGCTTCGGAGCTTCAGGGCATTTTAAAAATATCATTAATATAAGCCAAGTTGAAAAAAAAAAGTAGCAATTTCTGGAGTCTAAATTAAATTGGTTGCTATCCAAGATTTTTTGCATTAGGAAATGCTAGGGGGAAATAAAAAAAGACCATTAATCACTTTCCACAGGTATTTGGAGTCTCTTACGCATCCAGTGATAAAAAGTGCTTTGGAAACAGGCTTCATGGCCTCAGAAAGCACTGCTGTGCCCCCATCCTTACCAAGAGGATGGAATGGTAAGGCTGTGGGCTCTGGGTGCAGCACAAGATGCCATGGACACAAGAATGGGATACTCACTGACCCCTTGTACAGTACCTCACTTGGCTTCTGCTTGGTTGCCTGTAAAATGAGAGAGCTGAATGAGATGATCTTGAAAGTTCCTTCAGGATCACATACTTCACACTGTAGAAAAAGCCAGGAAAAATTGGGGAATCCAGGGGTCTATGTACAGAATCAGCACATAAGGACAAGTACTCAAAGTGCTGGTAAGGAAATTGGTTTAGTTCTAAGCAAGACGCAAGACTCAGACTCTCCCCAGAGGGGAGGAAAACTGAGGGGAGGAAAATCTCAGCTCCTCAGGGAGGGCTTCATTAAGAACCCAGAAGACTGGGAATAACAGAGCCTCCCTGTGCTGTCTGCCAGGTGCCCCCTGGTCAGTTCCTTTCATTTTACTTAGTGCCACTGGAAAGCATCTTTTCTCCTAATCTACGTGTTAGTTTATTATCTGTTCTCAGTCACTCAACAATAACTTCTGACAGAAACAGGGCCATCGCTTTCCCTCTCACTGCGTGTCATGAATGAATGACTGGATGGATCTACCCTGGCCTGAGGAGCATCTGTTCTCCACAGGAGACAGAAGCAATCTTCTCAAAATGCAAATTGAATCCTGCCATTTTCCAGCATAGCACCTGTCAGTGGCTCTAAGCCTAGAGACAAAATCTTTCACCCGGCCCTAGAATTGGGCTGACCCTCAGGTCACTGTTGCTCCATTCTCCCTCTTGCACTCAGGAACCCAGCTTCTCTGGCCTAAATTCATGTACTCACATGCACCACGCCCATTCCTACAGCTAGCCTCTGTAGGTCACTCCCTCTGTTATCCGGAGAACACCCTGCCCTGAAAGCATACCTCACCTGGCACCCCACAGTCACCCATGAACTCTCTCTCACCTTTCAGATCTTAGTTCACTGGTCTCTTCCTCAGTGAGGACCGCCCTGGCATAGCTGAAAGCATACACACTTGCCCTAGGTGAGACCTGTTATCTGCCCTGGAAAGACCCTCCTCTCCTGCAGTGAGCTTACTTCAGTGTGCAGATGTTCACAAATGTGTGTGATTATTTACTTAATATTTGCCACTCGACTTACCTTGTAAAATCTGAGAAAGCAGGAGACAGTCTGTCTTTTGCTTGCCCTGGAGTCCTCAGAACCTAGCACCATGCTTGATGCATAGTCACCATCACCATGCAGTTAATATTTGCAGAACGAATGAATGAGTTAATGGATGAATGAAAGACGAACACCTTCATATTTGGGTAAAGACAAAATCTCTGTGTTGTTGCAAATATGCTGAGAAGTTGTGTTTAAATCTCGACAGTCACAGGTAACCAGAGCAGACTTCCTTTTAAAACGGATCTCCTCAAACTACAAAGTTACAGTCCTGTCGGGCCGATTAATCGTATCTCAGACCAGTGAGGAAGGCCTCCCTAAGATCTAATCCCTCTGTGTAGCCAGAGCTCCCTGCTGCCTTGTCTCTTTATCCTCACTCATTCCAACCAGAACGTTTTAATTTGGAGAAATAATGAACCTCAAGAGGAAAGGGGCGGGCAGCGGGGTGCGATGGGGCCATGGAATTTGAGTCAGTGTCTGGTTACCATTTAGGGCCTAGAAGGAAACAACTAGAGCCAAGGAACTGGCATTTGCAACTGCTCTTTGTTCTGTTTTTAAAAAGAAAATCCCACAAAATAAAGTTCTGGGGCTCAAAGCAAAAATGTTTTCTGTATTATAGAGAATCTCCCGGAAGTATGCTTCAAAACTGCTGCAAACTCGAAACTGCAGCAAAACAATCGCTAACTGGAAAGAACAGACTGGCTGTGAGGTCAGGATTAAGAAAATGGAGAAAGAAGTCTTTTCCTCCAGAGAGAGATAAAGATCACAAATGCTGGTCCCCAGTGTGCACAATTGTTTAGGAGATCCTCTCTGCACTGACCAGGAAACAAAAGGTGAAGAATTACACAAATAGCCATTTTGGCAGAAAACAGGTAACTCAAAACAAAGGAAACACAGAGATACAAAGAAGTTGAAGGGAAAGTTGTGTGGACACATGGGAGTCAAATGGCAAAAGCTGATCCCCGGAACAGACTGGCCAGCTGGATCAAAATGATGCTGCTGAGATAAGAGAAAAATGTAAACAAAGCCTGGTAATCCAACAACATTTGTTCCAACCAAGGAAAAAACAACCATACATCTTGTAGAAATGTGATATATTGGAAACCAGGAGAATGGACCTTAACCCAGATCTTACCCTGACTTATGCTCCATTCCATAGCCAGAAAAATGAATACATAAAGGCGAAATATTGGTGAACTGTTAGTTTTCTTCCATGTAAGCTCTTCTCAGGCCTGGTGTGGAGGGGGACATCTGGGCTGGAGTTCTGATTCCTGCCATCACTGGGGCATCCAGCTCACCCCCTCTGGACCCCGCTTTGTCATGTGTGAAAGGAGAGTGTTTCCTGTCCCTTCGTGATCCACTGGGGTCCCCAACATCTGGGCAGGATAGGAGCGTGTGGGAAAGCACAGAATTTCATTGATGGAAGATCACTATCTCTCTATGTTCACGGCTCCTCTATCGACTATCTGTGTGACTTTGGGCAGGTGGCCCAACTCCATTCAGATTGAGTTTACTCATTGAAAAATGGGAAAAACTGTGGAAAATTATTAACTGTGGCTGAGAGACATGCAGTAATGTACTCAGTCATAGAGTCAAGATTTCGACTCAGATCCCACCAATGCCAATAACCCTGTTCTTTCCACTGTGGCACTGATCCCCAAGGAAATCACACTGAGCTTTGTATTCATGAAAGACAGTTATTGATGGTCAGGACTAAAGATAATAATAAGCTGCAGAAAGTCCCAGCACTTGAAAAATGTTCAGCAATTATGAGCCACGATTATAGTTGCTCTTTGTAATTGCCAGTTTCTTGAGCTCAGAATCTTGATAAATAAAAGAAAGAAAATGAGTAACAACTTAATTTCTCACAAGGTAAATTTTCTGTGCTTCCTCACTTCTCTCTCCCCAAAGTCTTTCTTCTAAATATTGATTTTATGTCATGACCCACAAATAATATACTCTGACCAAACTCAGATTTGCTGACTACTTGAGAGTTCACGTAGTTGACCAAGTTCAAGAGATAACTGAGAAAAGATGTACTGAAAAGGCGCAGAGTCTGCCTTAGGCAAAATACATGCTTTCTTGACGTAAATAATTCATTGACTTCAAATATTTTCAAGTACTTAGTTTCACATCTGTAGAACATATGAAATAAAGTCACAAAGAATCAAGCCCCATTTCATTTCAGTTTTGGGGGTTTCTGTACACCCAAGCTCATTCTGGTTCCTGGAGAGGTACAAGTTTTTCCAGATGGAATTTCAAAGTTTTGTTCCAGTGTCCAAATACTGACTCTGTCCACCAGACCCATCTCTAGACTTTACATCTGGTTTTGGATAGTAATCACCAAACCTCACTATGCCACTAAGATTTCAATTTGGTTTCTTAATTGAAACCTTGTGATGAAGCTCTGAAACCCACTCTCCCCTGGTTAGTGCCAATGAGCTTTTAAATGGATCAAACATTACTCCTTCCGATGCTCAGCCCTGAAGTTATAATTCCATCTGGGCCAAACACAGAAAGTCAAAGAACTAAATGCTCAACACAGTCTTGACACCTAGTAGATGTTCAGTAAACATCTGTTAAGTGAGACAATAACAAACAAGACACAAATGCAGGAAAATAATCGTATACGGTACCAGATACTTCACTGGGTCCGTTTGATATGTTGTTTAACAGATTCTTCCTTTTTAACCTGAGGCCTTCCTCATTTTATACATCAGAAAACTGAGGCTGAGAAAGATATGATAATGGGCTTAAAATTATACAACTGGTTTATAGTGGAGTCAGGATTCAAACCCAAATCTTCATGGTACCGAAGATTGCCACTAAATTACTCTTTCCACTAAATTACATGCCTTTCTTCAATGAAACTTCTACTATCT
Organism: Giraffa tippelskirchi; assembly: GCF_054371585.1. Classification (NCBI taxonomy): domain Eukaryota; kingdom Metazoa; phylum Chordata; class Mammalia; order Artiodactyla; family Giraffidae; genus Giraffa; species Giraffa tippelskirchi. The sequence continues at coordinate 196,800,733 of NC_137275.1, forward strand.
TGGGCTTCACATGCATATAATGACAATTAAGCCAACATGCTTGGCTTGGGAAGATCCCTTGGAGTAGGAAATGGCAACGTGCTCCAGTATTCTTGTCTAGGAAATCCCAGGGACAGAGGAGCCTGGCAAGCTACAGTCCATGGGGTCCCAAAGAGCCAGATACGACTGAGGAACTGAGCACACAGCACACTGAACACACAAGCCAAACAATGGAGTTTTTCTTCAGGCTAAATTGAACTTGAAAGGATACCACTTAAAAAAAAAAAGTTAGGCCTATTTAATGCTATACAGCATTTATACAGAGATGAGACATGTCCCATCTTTCATATTTAAAGTTAGAATTTCACCAAAACTGTTTTATGTGTAAAAAAAAAGTTTTCATGCCAAATATTCATTTTATCTGTTTCATCTCCAAGTAAAGCAATCTGAAAGTTGAGTGTTTCATCAGTAGAGGAATGACGTTTGCTGCAGTGTACCAGAAAATACGAGGAGCAGTGACTTAAAAGAAGCGTGATCAGTGATCAGTTCAGTCATTCAGTCGTGTCCAACTCTTTGCGACTCCATGGACTGCAGCACGCCAGGCCTCCCTGTCCATCACCAACTCCTGGAGTTTACCCAGATTCATCTCCATTGAGTAAGTGATGCCACCCAACCATCTCATCCTCAGTCGGCCCCTTCTCCTCCCACCTTCAATCTTTTCCAGCATCAGGGTCTTTTCAAATGAGTCAGCTCTTCACATCAGGTGGCCAAACTATTGGAGCTTCAGCTTCAACATCAGTCCTTCCAATGAACACCCAGGGCTGATCTCCTTTAGGATGGACTGGTTGGATCACCTTGCAGTCTAAGGAACTCTCAATAGTCTCCAACATCACAGTTCAAAAGCATCAATTCCTTGGTGCTCAGCTTTCTTTATAGTCCAACTCTCACATCCATACATGACCACTGGAAAAACCATAGCTTTGACTAGACGGACCTTTGTTGACAAAGTGATGTCTCTGCTTTACAATATGCTGTCTAGGTTGGTCATAATTTTTCTTCCAAGGAGTAACCATCTTTTTATTTCATGGCTGCAGTTACCATCTGCAGTGACTTTGGAGCCCCCCAAAAATAAAGTCTGCCACTGTTTCCACTGTTTCCCCATCTATTTGCCATGAAGTGATGGGACCAGATGCCATGATCTTAGTTTTCTGAATGTTGAGCTTTAAGCCAACTTTTTCACTCTCCTCTTTCACTTTCATCAAGAGGCTCTTTAGTTCTTCTTCACTTTCTGCCATAAGGGTGGTGTCATCTGCATATCTGAGGTTATTGACATCTCTCTCAGCAACCTTGATTCCAGCTTGTGTTTCTTCCAGCCCAGTGTTTCTCATAATGTACTCTGCATATAAGTTAAATAAGCAGGGTGACAATATACAGCCTTGACGTACTCTTTTTCCTGTCTGGAACCAGTGTATTGTTCCATGTCCAGTTCTAATTGTTGCTTCCTGACCTGCATACAGATTTCTCAGGAGGCAGGTCAGGTGGTCTGGTATGCCCATCTCTTTCAGAATTTTCCACAGTTTATTGTGATCCACACAGTCAAAGGCTTTGGCATAGTCAATAAAGCAGAAATAGATGTTTTTCTGGAATTCTCTTGCTTTTTCGATGATCCAGTGGATGTTGGCAATTTGATCGCTGGTTCCTCTGCCTTTTCTAAAACCAGCTAGAACATCTGGAAGTTCATGGTTCACGTACTGTTGAAGCCTGGCTTGGAGAATTTTGTGCATTACTGTACTAGTGTGTGAGATGAATACAATTTTGTGGTAGTTTGAGCATTCTTTGACTTTGCCTTTCTTAGGGATTGGAACGAAAACTGACCTTTTCCAGTCCTGTGGCCACTGCTGAGTTTTCCATGTTTGCTGACATATTGAGTGCAGCACTTTCACAGCATCATCTTTTAGGATTTGAAATAGTTCAACTGGAGTTCCATCACCTTCACTAGCTTTGTTCATAGTGATGCTTCCTAAGGCCCACTTGACTTCACATTCCAGGATGTCTGGCTCTAGTTGAGTGATCACACCATTGTGATTATCTGGGTCATGAAGATATTTTTTGTACGGTTCTTCTGTGTATTCTTGTCACCTCCTTTTAATATCTTTTGCTTCTGTTAGTCCATACCATTCTGTCCTTTATTGAGCCCATCTTTGCATGAAATGTTCCCTTGGTATCTCTAATTTTCTTGAAGAGATCTCTAGTCTTTCCCATTCTATTGTTGTCCTCTATTTCTTTGCACTGATCACTGAGGAAGGCTTTCTTATCTCTCCTTGCTATTCTTTGGAACTTTACATTCAAATGGGTATATCTTTCCTTTTCTCCTTTGCTTTTGGCTTCTCTTCTTTTCATAGCTATTTGTAAGGCCTCTTCAGGCAGCCATTTTGCTTCTTTGCATTTCTTGTTCTTGGGGATGGTCTTGCTCCTTGTCTGCTGTACAGTGTCTTGAACCTCCATCCATCGTTCATCTGTCTACCAGATCTAGTCCCTTAAATCTATTTCAAACTTCCACTGTATAATTGTTAGGTATTTGATTTGGGTCATACCTGAATGGTCTAGTGGTTTTCCCTACTTCCTTCAATTTAAGTCTGAATTTGGCAATAAGGAGTTCATGATCTGAGCCACAGTCAGTTCCTGGTCTTGTTTTTGCTGACTGTATAGAGCTTCTCCATCTTTGGCTGCAAAGAATATAATCAATCTGATTTCGATGTTGACCATCTGGTGATGTCCATGTGTAGAGTCTTCTCTTGTGTTGTTGGAAGAGGGTGTTTGCTACGACCAGTGCCTTCTCTTGGCAGAACTCTATTAGCCTTTGCCCTGCTTCATTCTGTACTCTAAGGCCAAACATGCCTGTTACTCCAGGTGTTTCTTGACTTCTTACCTTTGCATTCCAGTCCCCTATAATGAAAAGGACATCTTTTTTGGGTGTTAATTCTAGAAGGTCTTGTAGGTCTTCATAGAACCGTTCAACTTCAGCTTCTTAAGCATTACTGGTAGAGGCATAGACTTGGATTACCATGATATTGAATGGTTTGCCTTGGAAATGAACAGAGATCATTCTATCATTTTTGAGATTACATCCAAGTACTGCATTTCAGATTCTTTTGTTGACTATGACGGCTTCTCCATTTCTTCTAAGGGATTCTTGCCCACGGTAGTAGATATAATGGTCATCTGAGTTAAATTCACTCATTCCAGTCTATTTTAGTTCGCTGATTCCTAAAACATCGATGTTCACTCTTGCCATCTCCTGTTTGATCACTTCCAATTTGCTTGATTCCTGGACCTAACATTTCAGGTTCCTATGCAATACTGCTCTTTACAGAATCGGACCTTTCTTCCAACACCAGTCACATCCACAACCGAGTATTGTTTTTGCTTTGGCTCTGTCTCTTCATTCTGATCTCCAGTAGTATATTGGGCACCTACTGACCTGGGGAGCTCATCTTTCAGTGTCCTAACTTTTTGCCTTTTCATACTGTTCATGGGGTTCTCAAGGCAAGAATGCTGAAGTGGTTTGCATTGCCTTCTCCAGAGGACCACATTTTGTCAGAACTCTCCACCATGACCTGTCCATCTTGGGTGGCCCTACATGGCATGGCTCATAGTTTCATTGAGTTAGACAAGGCTGTGGTCCATGTGATTAGATTGGTTAGTTTTCCGTGATTGTGGTTTTCAGTGTGTCTGCCCTCTGATGGAGAAGGATAAGAGGCTTATGATAGCTTCCTGATGGGATAAACTGAGGGAGGGGGATACTGGTCTTGTTCTGATGGATGGGGCCATGCTTAGTAAATCTTTAATCTAATTTTCTGTTGATGGGTAGAGCTGTGTTCCCTCCCTGCCATGTTCCCTCCCTGTTGTGTTCCCTCCCTGCTCTACACTAAAAGAAGTGTAGAGATGGGAAATTGATGGCTGGTAAGAAATTTCCACAGTGCCATCAGGATGCAGGTTTTTTATATCCTTAGCAAGATTTTACTGTCTTCATGGTCTCAAAATAGCTGCTGAAGCACCAACAATTATAATATCCATTCAGACAAAAGGAAGATAGAAGGGCTCAGAGCAAGAGTGTATGTCAGTTGAGAAAATCCCTTTAAAATTCCTTTTCCAGAAGCCTATCCAGGGATTTCTGCTAACATCTCCTTGGCTACAACTATATTACATATAGGAGTGGTAAGAAAATGTACATATATAAAGTAGGTATATTGCCAACCCAACAAAATATGATTCTCTTAGTAAGAAAGAGGAGAGAATATTAGATAAGCAACTACAAGGTCTGACACAAATGCCTGAAACATCATTTAAATATCTGGCATGTAATGAGTGTCTTTTGCAATGCAGGAGACCGGGTTTGATCCCTGGGTTGGGAAGATCCCCTAAAGAGGGGAATGGCAATTCACTCCAGTATTCTTGCCTGGAGAATTCCATAGACAGAGGAGACTGGTGGGCTACAGCCCATGGAATCGCAAATAGTTGGACACAACTGAACAACTAACACTTTGACTTTAGTTTCAACAATGCAGACACTCAAAGGGATTAAATGATATGCAGAAGACAGAATCTTTGCTTCTGTGAAGTATGCTTGCTTGCTTGCTTGCTTGCTTGCTAAGTCACTTCAGCTGTGTCGATCTCTTTGCAACCTTATGGACTGTAGCCCACTGGGCTCCTCTATTCATGAGATTCTCCAGGCAAGAATACTGGAGTGGGTTGCCGTGCCCTCTTCCAGGGGATCTTCCTGGCCCAGGGATCGAACCTGTGTCTATTATGTCTCCTGCATTGGTAGGTGGGTTCTTTACCGCTAGTGTCACCTGGGAAGCCCGCTGTGAAGTATAATAAAGCTGTTTAATAGCCTGTTGCCTCATATGTTGAATAATATAGAGACTAAAAGTTATTCAGCTTATTAAAAACTCAATCTAAATGAAAGAAAGCATGAGTTTACTACAAATATGTGAGCTATTAAATATCCTTGGTTTCAAAGTCTGAAGTATTGATCTATGATCATTTCACAGTCCCCAGTAACCTAAAGGCATATGTGCCTGCTTTTATGGTTAAAGGTAAAACATCCATAACTAAGGAGTTACCATACTCAAGAACACCAAAGACTTTCCCTCCCTCCCACAGGGCCCAGTTCAGAGAGCCACTGGAAATGACCCTCTGCCCAAGGTAGAGGGATGCAGAACGAAGTACCTATGTGGTTGGCAAGAATCCTGGATTCTCCACATTCAGTTCAGTTCAGTTCAGTCACTCAGTTGTGTTGGACTATTTGCAACCCCAGAGCCTGCAGCTCGCCGTGCTTGCCTGTCCATCACCAACTCCTGTAGCTTGCTCATACTCATGTCCATCAAATCGGTGATGCCATCCAACCATCTCATCCTCTGTCATCCCCTTCTCCTCCTACCTTCAATCTTTCCCAGCATCAGGGTCTTTTCCAGTGAGTCAGTTCTTCCCATCAGGTGGCCAAAGTATTGGAGCTTCAGCTTCAACATCAGTCCTTCCAATGAATCCTTTAGTATTGATTGGTTTGATCTCCTTGCAGTCCAAGGGACTCTCAAGAGTCTTCTCCAACACCACAGTTCAAAAGCATCAATTCTTTGGCATTCAGTTTTCTTTATAGTCCAACTCTCACATCCATGCATGACTGCTGGAGAAACAATAGCCTTGACTAGATGGACCTTTGTTGACAAAGTAATGTCTCTGCTTTTTAATATGCTGTCTAGTTTGGTCATTGTTTTCCTTCCAAGGAGCAAGCATTTTTCAATTTCATGGCTGCAGTCACCATCTGTAGTGATTTTGGAGCCAAAAAAAAAAAAGTCTCTCACTGTTTCCACATCTATCTGCCATGAAGTGATGGGACCAGATGCCATGATCTTAGTTTTCTGAATGTTGAGTTTTAAGCCAACTTTTTAACTCTTCTCTTTCACTTTCATCAAGAGGCTCTTTAGTCCTTCTTCACTTTCTGCCATAAGGGTGGTGTCATCTGCATATCTGAGGTTATTAGTATTTCTCCTGGCAACTTGATTCCAGCTTGTGCTTCATCCAGCCCAGCATTTCACATGAGGTACTCTGCACATAAGTTAAATAAGCAGGGTGACAATATACAGCCCTGACATACTCCTTTCCCAATTTGGAACCAGTCTGTTTTTCCATGTCCAGTTCTAACTGTTGCTTCTTGACCTGCATACAGATTTCTCAGGAGACAGGTCAAGTGGTCTAGTATTCTCATCTCTTTAAGAATTTTCCACAGCTTGTGGTAATCCACACATTGGAATCAGTCTTAAAAGTGCTCAAGGTCAGTGTCTCCCAACACAACTCCATCTCTGCATAGTGAAGGAGAAGGAGAAAGAAGGGCTACACAGAGAGCAGATGTGGGCTAGCCAGCAGGGACCAGAGTCAGGTGCCCAGACTTCTAGCAGGAGGCTCACTTCCGGCCCCAGGGAAGGTCCCCTCTCCCAGAACATTACTGGGGAACTGTTCCCAGAGACATGGCACCACATGCTGTGACTTGAGATTGCTTGAATGTGCTTCTTTAAGGCCATGTGGTTAGCTGAGAAGATGCTGGCCAACATTTAGGTGATTGATGGAAATTAGAACCAGAGATGGTGCATACAAGCAAAGGGCAACAGCCACCTCAAGAAGAGACTTTCACAATCTTATGCTTGGGTTCCTATCTCTGATGTTCACATCTGTTCTTACCACTTGTTTTCCTCAGATCATGCTTGTTCTTTTCATTCATGATAATGCCCCAGAAAGTGTTGACTTACCCACTCTTCTAAAGAATGACACATTATGGAGGAAGCATAGGTAGAGAAGAAGTATAGAGAAAGAGCCATATGATGAAGAGCATAAAGACAAGAAAGACTGAAGATCAAGTCAACTCAACAATTTTCCCACTGACACATCCATGACATTAGTGTACTATTGGCATTTCAAAACATACAAATCAAGACCTCCCTGATGGTCCAGTGGTTGAGAATCTGCCTTGCGATGCAGGGGATGTGGGTTCAATCCCTGGTTGGGGAACTAAGATCCCACACACAGTGGGGCAACTAAGCCCAGGTCCTCTAGAGCCCGTACTCTGCAACGAGAAGCCCACATGCCACAGCTAGAGCAGTCCACATGTGCCACAAGGAAGACAGCACAGCCAAAGTTTTTTAAAAGATATGGATTATTATTTTTAAATAGAGAATGCGCATCAACTTTAAATCCTTAGATTTGCTTTATATTTTTGGCTATATCATTTCTTATCTGCCATGGAGAAACCACAACTAGAAGGGAAAAAAGGCAGAAAGGACCAGAAATAACTTCTGGAAAACGGAAACTGCATAGGCTGGAATCAACTGAAAATTTTTTTGTCTCTTTGTATAAGCTGACACACATCCAGATATTATAGACAGTTGCAGGGCTAAGCTCGAACTTCAGAAATATCAGTCTAGAGCAGCACCTCACAGCTCTGAACCCATGTTAGAGTTGCAGTCTGTCCCACATCACATAACCTTTACATGCCCTCTTTGGCTGACTTCACCTTTCATTCAAGTTTTCCCTTCAAGGAGTTTCAAACTACTTGAGAAATGCTTTTGTTTTTCAAAGTTACACACAGTCTTTAGTGCAATTTTGCATATAACAGGCATGCCATAGCTGTTCACTGATTTGTGTATCACATGCAATATAATATTAGCTATGCATCTCTAGAATCCAAGGGGTCAATAAATGTTTCCGTGGTCCATCCTCCCACACTCCAAGTTCAGAACTGGCTAAGAGGTTCAGACAGACGAAGGTGAAAATGTGAGCTCTATCACTGCTCTGACCTGTTTTGGAAGGTGTGGCTTAAATGGTTCACCTCAATTAGCTTGTCAACACCATCCCTTGGAATTGGTAATTGGATAGGCTTGTCCACCAGTCATGGGTGCTGCTGGCCATCCACAGGCCTTCTCAGTATGACCAGGGGCAGCCAGAGCACCCTTTTGAATGTGAGAAGATCAAGAGGGGCAAACCAAACTTATGCAGCTCCTTTTCCAAATATCCTGAGCAGCTAAATTGCTCCTTCTCCCATGGGAAGGAGTTAATAAGGGGCTTAAAAGCAAGAATCAGAGTCCTGTCTCCTGTGATTGGAAGCCCTTTTCTCTCTGAGAAGTATAGGACATCTTTCCATTTAAATTCCACAGATGCCTGATATTCTTTTCCCCTGGATGTTAATCTACTGTCCTGAGAGGATCATTTATATTTATTATGTGCCAAACCCAACGCCCAACACATAATTCAAGATAACCCCCCTCATAAATTCTATGTATAAGATTTATATACCCCAGATGGGTGGAGGTTTTGATCTTTAGAACTGGACAGATTTTTGTAATTCATGAAATGCCCCGCAGTGCCCAGAACTCTGTTCCTTGTGTTTCCTGTGGAGCCTCCTACGAGCCAGGAGATTATGGAGTAAAGACAGTGAAATAAATACTAAGCTTGAAGAATTTGTTGCAAAGATGTTGATAAATGTTTTTGGATACATGTGATTTATTCCACAAGAATGCCCTTTCTGACTCATTCCAACTAAATAAGAGATATAAGTTTAGGAAAGATCTGTTCTCAGACTGCTTGGAAGTAACAAAAATGTGTGGTGGTGCCACATGCAGGCGCATCATCTTAAAGGAATCTTGATTCTTAATCCTTAGTCTTGGGTGGATGGCCAGTGTAAGATACCTTAATAAAGAGACGGTGCATGATCAGAGTTCTAGATACATTAGGGATATACATAATCATGTACTTTCACAGAGTAATTTAGTAGGAAAGATAGATAAGACAAGCTGATGTAGTTGACAACTCCTAAATCTCAACAAATGTTTGTTTAGAGTCCACAGCACACACAGTCCAATAAGGCTGAGATTTTGCTCCTCATTCAGGGTCTCAGATTCCTTCTATCTTGGGCTTTCACTTTCTTCTAAGTCTTCAGAATTCTCCTCATGCAGCCCAAGTATGAGAAAAGCATGTGAGGATGGAGGTTACAATGTTTGGCTTGGTTTGGCTTCAAAGAGCCAGCCTAGATATGGCATATACATCACTTCTTCTTAGACCTCTTTGGCCAAAACTCAGTCACGTGACACACCTTTCTGCAGAGGGACTGGAAATAGAGCTTGCAGAGTGTCCAGGGAGAATAGGAGAGGAGTGGTAGTGAACACAGCAGCCTTAAAATAGCCAGGACCAAGACCATCTGGTAAAAAAAGGTTATGCATTATATGGTTCGATTCATATGAAATATCCAGGACAGGTTAATATATACAGAAAGAAACAGATTAGTGGTTGCCTAGGATTTGAGAGGGGTTATAGTTCGGAAGGGGCTTCCCAGGTGGCTCAGTAGTAAAGAATCCACCTGCCAATGCAGGAGACCCAAATTCTATCCCTGAGTCAAGAAGATCCCCTGGAGAAGGAAATGACAACCCACTTCAGTATTCTTGCCTGGAGAATTCCATGGACAGAGGAGCCTGGTGGGCTACAGTCCACGGGGTTGCAAAGAGTCAGACACGACTTAGCAACTAAACAACAACAACAATAATAGGGGAGTAGAGAGGTTATAACTATTAATAAAATATACAGAGTTTCTTCTTAAGGTGATGAAAATGCTTCAGACTTGACATTGGTGATGGTTGTATGCCACGTATATGTGAATATACTAAAAAGCATCTAAACGTAAATGGATTAATCATATGGTATATAAATTAAATCTAAATAAAACCATTATTTAAAAAGAGAGCAGGACCAACTGGAAAAATGGGAATTCTCTGTATTATCTTTCATGTAGATATATAACTATTCTAAAATAAAAGATTATTTTTTAAAGCTAGGACCAATTTTAAAGATAGTGAATTTTTCTTGCAGTACCTTCTCAGATTTTTCTCAGGTGAAATCTGGTGACACTGAGTGTCAGAGCCTTATGCTTCAAGTCAGAAAACTTCGACTTTGAGGGAATTTTTTTATTGTATCTGAAACTCAGTTTCCTATTTTGTAAAATGCGAATGATGCATTGACCTCAACAGTTTGTTGTATGTTTAAGATATTAAATCTGAAAGCCTGTAGCAGTCTGGCATCCAGTTGGATCTTGATGAAAGCACGTTAATTATTTAAGCTCTTCAAAGGGAAATAAAATATTAAAAAATATAAACTACCCAAATTAAAAATTGGTTTAAGACGAAACAGTCACTTCACAAAAAGAAGATATTCAAATGTTCAGTGTTATAAATGGAATATGTCCCTGCAAAATCCATGTGTTGAAATCCTCCAGTGTGATGATAATAGGAGGTGGGATCTTTGGGAGATTAATGATAAGGATGGAGCCCTCATGAATGGGATTAATGCCCTTCATAAGAAGAGACACAAGAGCTCTCTTGCCTTCTCTGTCTCTCTCTCTAGCAGGTGAGGATGCAGCAAGAAATGACTGTTTATAAGCCAAGGACTGGCCCTCATCAGGTACTGCCTTCCCCCCCTTCAGAACTATGAGAAATAAATATGTGTGGTTAAGTTACACAGTCTGTGATATTGTTGTTACAGCATCCAGAAGGACTAAGACAGTCAATAAACATATGAAAAGGGACTTAACATCATTAGTCACCAAGGAAAACCATATATCTTTACACACTCACCACAAAAACTAAAATTAAAGCTGACTCTAATAAGTGACATGGATTTGAAACAACTAAAACTCTCATACATTGCTGGTGAGCATTTAGAATTGTACAATCCCTTTGAAAACAAATTGATACTCTCTGATAAATTTAAATATTCACCTACCTTAAGACCTACAAAAACGCTTCTAGATATATACTGAGAGAAACAACTGTATATGTTTGAAACAAGACTGATGCATAAATAACAACTTCATGCATAAAGGAAAAAGTAGAAACAATCCAGTTGTCCATACATTGGAAAATAGATAAACAAATTGTGGTATATGCAAAGTGAAAGTGAAAGTCACTCAGTCGTGTCTGACTCTTTGTGACCCCACGGACTATACAGTCCATGGAATTCTCCAGGCCAGAATACTCGTGTAGGTAGCCGTTTCCTCCTCCAGGGGATCTTCCCAACCCAGGGATTGAACCCAGGTCTCCCATATTGCAGGCAGATTCTTTATACCAGTTGAGCCACAAGGGAAGCCCATGTGGTATATCCAAACCAGGTAATAATACAAAGCCAAAAAAAAAGAAAAACAAATTAACATAGATGCATTTCAAAAAAAAAAAATATGCTGAATGAAATGATGCATAAATGAAAGAACGCAAATGCGTGATTCCATTTATATGAAGTTTTTGAACATAAAAAACTGATCTATAGTGACAGAAAATAGATCACCTGGATCTGGGAGTTGTTGAATAAGAATTGACTTGAAGGAAGTATGAGATAACTTTCTAGGATGCTGGAAATGTTTTGCAGTTTAATCAGGGTATATAAATTGGTTGAAATTCATTATGCTGAACACAGAAGACATGCATTTTACTGAATGTGAGACAGCACTGTTAACATGAAAAACAAGAAAATCAAGCTAATGAAAGATGAGCTGAAATAATTTTATCCTCTTTGCTTTGGAAATGAGAGGGCATGTGGTATATATATGCTAAGTGTCTACACATATGCCTCCCACCACCTGGCTCCCCAGGTTACCAAGGTACAGAGCCCTGGAAAATTATCTCTAGTCAATGTTATCTAAAGACAGCCCTGCAAATAGCCATGCCCAGTGTGTATTCCACAGGTCAATCTATTCCATATTACAGTAAAAGCATAATAATAACCTCTAACCTAGACAAGTCTTAGATCACATTTTTCTTAAGTTATCTAAAGCTTGTGAAAACAGGAAATAAGACACATTAAAGACATTGTAGAAAAAATATCCTAAATAGACTAAAATGCAGATGAAGGCTATGAGAAAAGGACAGATGACGCTTTTTTTTTTTAAGTTCCAAAATTATATTAGCCAAAACACAGAAGAAAAGGAAATGAGAATCCTGGGATGGAACGGCAATCAAGGGCAAAGAAAACACAGAACATTCAAAGCATTGTGCATAAGCACTGGGGAAAGAGGCTAGATCAGGCTGTGTATTAACTTAGAGCTGGCAACCGGCTGAAATGGGAATTTAATGACTCAAGGCTTATGTCTTCGACACGAACAGGAATTGAATGAAGTAGGGGGCAGAATCCTGTTAAAATGCTGGAGCAGATTTTACTCCTTCACTTTCAGGTTTTAAGACTCAAGCTTTGAGAGAGAAACAATCGGATACCTATTAATTAACTCGAAATTTTCTCCTAATAGCTGTTGGGACCTTAGTGTTATTAGCTGCTTACACAATATACATGTTCAGCAGCTAGCTGTTTTAAATGTTCTCAGATTCTGAGATAAGAACAAATTACATGTATGTGCAAAATGTCTTTGTGTAAAGGAAAAAGTACATGTCACAGCAACATGGATAGAAGCAAATATTATCCTGCTAAGTGAAGTAAGTCAGTTAGAGAAAGATAAATGTCACATCCTACCACTCCTAACACCAATCTTCAACAGCTCCTCACCCCCAGGATGCTCTGATGATTGAAGATACCCGTTTGTCAGTTCTTTCTCTTTTCAAACTAGATTCCATAGGCTGTTACCCTGGTCATTTTGTGCACAAATTCTCAACTCTCTGTGTGCATAAGACCCACTCTCCTTCCTTGACTCCTATTCATGAGAACAAAGAGGCAAAGCCAACTCTGGTTAAATCAATCTCTGCTTATTCTTCATCTGCATCAGAGCTGCTAAACATGGATGAACTTGGAGCATCACTGAAATTGCTTTTACTCCTACAATGATTTTCCCCTAAAGTTGCTTTCCACCTAAATTTTCTACTTTATAGTACCTCTGAAAATATAACCATGGATTCTCTTAATATTCCAGGAACAAAATTTCTGGCTTCTTGACAATGAAATCTTTTCTTATACCAAAGAGCTTGCTCTTTTTAAAGACTTTTCCTATCACTTCAAGAACTAGCTTCCCTTGTGGCTCAGCTGGTAAAGAGAATCCACCTGCAATGTGGGAGACCTGGGTTTGATCCCTGGGTTGGGAAGATCCCCTGGAGAAGGGGAAGGCTACCCACTCCAGTGTTCTGGCCTAGAGAATTCCATGGACTGTATAGTCCACAGAGTCTCAAAGAGTCGGACATGACTGAGCAACTTTCACTTCACTTCACTTCAAGAGCTAGAAAGGCAGTAGGCAGATACATTCAACTCACTCTCTTAGCCAGTCTTCTATCAAGTCATATGATCATTATTAAAAACTCAGAACAAACCAACTGATTTTTCATTTTAGTGAAATAGGATGGGACAGATAGTAGGAAGGCAGGGCTGAACCCAATAATAAGAGCTGGCTGGGGGATTTGCTTCAACCTCCTGTAGCTCTTCTGGTAACAGAATCAAAAAGAAATCCGTCTAGTGAAAGAATAGGCAAGGGCCCAGTATCTGTTCCCATGAGAAAACATTATAATTTGCCCTCAGGGAAAAGAGAAAGTAACTAGGCCTCTGAAGAAAAATAGAGCAGAAAAACATATTAGCAGTCATACTAAGAGCATTTCTCTTTTAAATGATTGGTGCCTTGAATAAACATTAAATTTAAAAGGTCTTATGATTATACTTAGTTTCACTGCCTCAAAATATATCTGCTAAATAGATCAAATGCATCTTTTGTTACAGGCTTAATGGAATTTTGGCACCAAAAATCTGATCCATTTTTGGTCCTTGCCTTATAAAACTTCATGTCTATCAGATCCCTTAATGGACAGAGAAGGTCATTAAAGTTCCAGACATTTCTGCAGCCCAGGCCTGGAAAGTAGCAAAGCCCATTTTTCGAATTTAGGGATGGCCAGTGTCACATAAGCTGACTCCATGGATCTAATTGACCCAAGAAACTCCAGTTCTGCTGAAGGCCATTTTGAATCTGCATTTGTAATTTATGATTCAGAAGGATAGGCCCCATACGCAATGGACATTTTTAGCAGCAAGGAAGAAAAATGATTCCCCATCTCCCAGCTGAAGAAGGGTCAATCTTCTGAGCAGGTGAGATAGAGGCAGAGAGGCAGCTCCTGCAGCCCTGAGGTTCATGGAGCTGGGCTGTGGTCAGCTGGGTCTCTGCACGGAGAAGCCTGCCAGAATGTTCTCTACCATCACCCTTCAGGTAACGGACAAGACTGGGGAGATCAGCATGACTATAGAAAAGCTACAAAACAGGGTAAAATTAAAAACGTCATTGAATTGAGATGACTCAGGGGTTTCAGGTGTAGTGTTACCATTCATTTCCCTGAAAGAGTCTAGAGAAGAGGGCAGAGAGTCGCTATAATGTGGCTTACTCAGCTTTGGAGTTAGAGCTGTGTGCACCTCAGCTCTGCCTCTTATTAAGCCATGTGGCTTCAGGCAAGACATCTAGCCCCTCTGAGCTTCAGTAAAATGAAGATTGTAGGACCAGCCTTGCAAGGTTGTTCAGTGAGATCATATGCATTAACTATATCATGTGCTAAGTCAATCAAAGCTCTTATGTTGATGAGCTGACCCTTTCCGAAGACTCGAATTCCCAAGGACTCCAAATTTCTCACTACTTTTTCCTGTTCATTACTTGCAACAAGATAATCAGAGTCAGGGACTTGTATTTAGCCTGACACACGGTAGGTCTCAGGAGATACTTATTAGCTTGATTTAACTGTATTCTCAACCCTGATCAAACTCCCATTATCACTCCAAGGTGGAGAAGGGCATGGCAACCCACTCCAGTATTCTTACCTGGAGAATCTCATGGACAGAGGAGCCTGGCAGGCTACAGTCCACAGTGTTGCAAAGAGTCAGACGCAACTGAAGCAACTCAGCATACATGCATCATTCCAAAGCACAACAAACTCTACAGACGTCAGAAAAAACAGGTTGATGTCAGAGTTTCAAAACTAATCCAGAGGTGGGAAGTTAAGGCAAAGGGTGTCAGGAACAGGGCAGTAAATAAAGAGGTCCACCCTCTGTGTGTGAAATAGTATCTTATAGAGTCCCAGACACTATGGGTAAAGTTTTGTTTCATCCTAGGTGTTGATAACTGCTCTAGGAAATTCCTCAGAGTTCACTTTAATTCATTCAGACTTCCCATACTCCCCTAGAAGGCCAAGGAGTTCCTAAAATTACCACAGGATTTACGAGTGAAATTTTTTACCACTCCACTGGTCAGCCAGTCACCTGAAATGACCAAGCCTTTTGATCCTCCTATCAGTGTGCTGGACATCTTAGCACACTTGGTCTCCTTTTTGCTGAAGTTCAAGAATAGATGCGACAGCTTGGGGGGAGGCATTTTTTCCCTTATGATTAGCAGACACATGATACTATCCCATTCACCCACTCTGATTTTTTGTTTATCAGTTCATTAGTTCAGAAAGTCAAAGATTACTGCTATGGAAGTCATGGAAGAATCCAAATAAGTTAACTTATTTCTCTTTATCTAGTTGTGGTCAATTGTTTTCAACTCACATGAAAACTAAAGCCTTGACTTTTTGCAGAGCCCTAGTGGAGACATTTAAGGTTTGCATAATCCTCCATTATGCAGGTTTGAGAATCTAAGTGAAAATGACATAAGGAAAGCCATCTCACAGATTCTCATCTGTCACTTTAATGGCCCAGATAGAGAGCCAGAAACCCAAGTCAGGGGGACACCGCCCTCATGGACACTCAGGCTTCTCTTCACGTGGCTCTCAGAGGACTCTGCCTGCAGCCCAGGCTTGGGGGCTCAGCTTACAAGCATTAGGATTCACAGCAGCTAGTCAGAAACCAGGGATCCCTCTCATCCCCAAAGAAGAGATTCACCTTGTTCCTGACTTTGAAGTGTCCTTCAGCAGTGATCCTTGTTTAGGGACAAAAAGTGATCTTTAGCAAAGTTTATCCCAGCCTGCCTTCAAATAAGATAGGAAAATAGAGAGTAGTACACAGAGCTAAATTTAGGCTATTAAAGTATATTAAAATACACACAAGTGCCCTTTCTTTTATGAGAAGTGCTGACATCAGATAGTGGTTATGGCTTCTTAATGCCTTTACTTGTTAAAACAAAAAGTTGGCTATTTTGTTATAGCCACCCCCTCCATCCCCATTCCTGTTTTTTTAAAAAAATCTTGCTGGTCCTTAACATCCAGAAATATGGAACATCTGGAAAAGAGAAAATAGCATGATGTCTGTGCTGTAAACCAGCTGTGGGATCTCAAGCAAACCACCGAGATTCTTTGGTCTTTAGTTTCTTCGTCAGGAAACGGGGAGAACGGGGCCAAAGGTGGGTTTGGGCATGGCTTTGGGGCATAGGGGAAGTCAAGTCTGGGGTCTCCTGTGGGTCACACACAAATAATAAATAACCATCGTTAAAAGACATTTTACTGATGGAAATTAATTAGGTAAGTTTCAGATATTCATAACATCATGTAAGTCTGGATCAGAAATTTTTCACAATATGCGAATGCTGGGATTTTTTTTTTCCTATTCTTTCTTTCTAACAGTGGCTCTGAAAGCCCCCTAACCCCACCCCTCTTTGCTATCCCTGGTCCACTTTTGTTTCTCAAATGCTGAAAGTGGAGACATTGGCACCAAAGGAGCCTGTGTGCCGAGGCGCAGCCCCGTCCGTAACCTTCCTGGCTGCTCTGTTCTCTCGCCTGAGCTTCACTCAAGAGCTCGTGATTAATCAGGCCCCACAGCAGGGTTTGCAGCGCTGGCCAGCTCTGTCTGCTGCAGTCAAGAGCTCATAAATCTCATGAGGTAAAGGACAGAGGGCAGCCAACAAATCCCCCTTTGAAAATGCAGGAGTGTCAAGGCAAGATCTCTGGGAATATTCTGGACACAATCTTGGCCTCAGGTTTTTGTTCCAATCAGCTAGCTAGAGATTCATAATCTAAAATTGGCTTCTAAAAGTGTGCTCAGCACATACCTCAGACTTTCGGCTCCTCAGATCCCAGAGGAGGTGTTCACTGCGAAGTTTAATATCCTTTGAATTTCCAAGGCTGTGGAATCTTAAGACAGAACCCAGGAAACAAGACACAGTGGGTTCAAATCTTCCCAGCCATGTGACTCTCAGCCACTGATTTCATCCCTCTCAGGATCAGTTTCCTCATCACTAAAATGAGCTACAACGATGGCTTGTCATCAGGCTTCAATGAGATGATGCAAGGAAAGCGTTTAGCACAGTGTTGGGCATATAGAAGATTCTCAAAAATGTTGCTGTTATCTAAGGATTTGTCTAACACAGAAGCTTTCAAACTTTTTGGTTTCAGAATCCTTTACACTTTTAAGAATTATGGAGGACCTCAAAGAAATTTTGCTCATAGGGTTATATCTATTGATATCTACCTTATTTGATATTAAGACTTTTAAAAATGTCTAAAACACAAGAATATGGAAGCCCCTGTTTCATTAGCCATCAGAGCAATGACATCACACGTTATCTAGCTTCCAGAAAACTCCACTGCACACTCTAAGAGAAAGACAATGAAAAAGGCAAATAACATCTCAGTATTATAGCTTTGTGTGGAGAAGGAAATGGCAACCCACTCCAGTATTCTTGCCTAGAGAATGCTGTGGACAAAGGAGCCTGGTGGGCTGCTGTCCATAAGGACACACAGAGTCAGACATGACTGAAGCATCTTAGCATTCCTGCATGCATTGGAGAAGGAAATGGCAACCCACTCCAGTATTCTTGCCTAGAGAATCCCAGGGACAGAGGAGCCTGGTGGGCTGCTATCTATGGGATCTCACAGAGTTGGACACGACTGAAGCGACTTAGCAGCAGCAGCAGAAGCGACTTAGCAGCAGCAGCAGCAGCAGCATTATAGCTTTGACCTTTACCAGCCTCATGGCACATGTTGAAAATCATGGCTGTTATATTCTCTTTTCAAGAAATAGTATAGTTTAACATGTTACATCTTGAGAACTATTCTGCTTATTTAGATTCCATCAGGTGAAGAAGCCAACACTTTTTTTTTTAATAAAGGGTGGAAATCTGATTTTTATTTATTTATTTTGGTTGCATTGGGTCTTCATTGCAGCATGTAGGCTGCAGAGCAAGTGGGCTCAGTAGTTGCAGGACATGGGCTTAGTTGCCCTGAGACATGTAGAATCTTATTAATAGTTTCCCAACCAGGGATTGAATGCATATTCCCTGCATTGGAAGGCACATTTATAACCATTGGATCACTAGGGAAGTCCCCAAGACCACTTTGAATAAGTTATTCACAAATTAATATCAAGAATTCTCATTTATATTATAATCTGTGTAATTAGGTCTATAATTTTTCTCATTTCTTCCAATTCTCTTCTTAACAGAAGAAGGGGGGAATGTCTAAAAATAGCAATAATTGTTACTATATACTGGGAACCAATGTGCCAGGCACTGTACCAGGAGCATAAAAAACAAACTACCTGTAATCTTTACAATCACCTTACAATGTACCCATTGTTACTCTAACTTTACAGTTTGTCTGAGGAAACAGAAAAGTTAAATAACTTACACAAAGTCTTATTAGTAATTGATGTACCAAGAAGGAGTCCACCAGACCTCCCCATTCCTAAGTATGCTATACAATTTATTCTGCCTCTGTCACTACACACACACACACACATATACACGCATCACAATCATTTTGTTTTCTTATTTTTTAAGATAAATCTAATGGCAGTGGTTGATTCATGATCTCTTTGCATTATTACTCTTTATAAAATAAATTCTAAAGTAAAAAATGAATTTCAAAACTTACTACAAAACTACAATAATCAAGACAATATGGTACTGGCATAATGATAGACACATAGATCAATGGAATCAAATTGAGAGGCCAAAAATAAACCTCGATTTTCAGCAAGGATGCCAAGATGACTTAACAGGAAACACTCGGCTTTTCAACAAATGGTGCTGGGACAAGCAGATATTTACTTCAAAAGAGAGGAGGTGGGACACTACTTCACACCACATACAAAAATTAAAATGGATCGAGGATCCAAATATGAGTTAAAATGATAAAACCCTTAGAAGAAAGCATAGAAGTAATTATTCATGACTTTGGGTTATGCAATAGTTTCTTAATAGGACATCAAAAGCACAAGCGATAAAAAGAAAAATAAATTCGACTTCAAAATGAAAAACTTTTGTGGTTTAAAAGAAACCACTACAACAGTGAAAAGTATCCCATTAGATGGGAGAAAATATTTGCAAATCATACATAAAGGACTTATGTCCAGAATATATCAAAAAACTCTTACAACTCAACAATAAAAAGACAAATAACTCAGTTTTAAAATGAGTAAGAGGTTTGGATAGACATTTCTCCAAAGTAGACATATAAATAGTCAACAAGTACATGAAAAGATATTCAACATCATTAACCATTAGGGAAATGAAAATCAAATCACAATAAGATACCCACTCACATCCACTCAGTGCAGATCAGTCGCTCAGTCATGTCTGACTCTTTGCGATCCCATGAACCGCGCACGCCAAGCCTCCCTGTCCATCACCAACTCCTGGAGCATATCCAAACCCTTGTCCATTGAGTCGGTGATGCCATCCAACCATCTCATCCTCTATCATCCCCTTCTCCTCCCACCTTCAATCTTTCCCAGCAACAGGGTCTTTTCAAATGAGTCAGCTCTTTGCATCAGGTGGCCAAAGTATTGGAGTTTCAGCTTCAACATCAGTCCTACCAATGAACACCCAGGACCGATCTCCTTTAGGATGGACTGGTTGGATCTCCTTGCAGTCCAAGGGACGCTCAAGAGGCTTCTCCAACAGCACAGCTCAAAAGCATCAATTCTTCGGCGATCAGCTTTCTTCACCGTCCAACTCTCACATCCATACATGACCACTGGAAAAACCATAGCTTTGACTAGATGGACCTTTGTTGACAAAGTAATGTCTCTGCTTTTTAATATGCTCTTTAGGTTGGTCATAACTTTCTTTCGAAGGAGTAAGCATCTTTTAATTTCATGCTGCAATTACCGTCTGCAGTGATTTTGGAGCCCCCCAAAATAAAGTCAGCCACTCTTTCCACAGTTTTCCCATCTATCTGCCATGAAGTGATGGGACTGGATGCCATGATCTTTGTTTTCTGAATGTTGAGCTTTAAGCCAACTTTTTCACTCTCCTCTTTCACTTTCATCAAGAGGCTCTTTAGTTCTTCTTCACTTTCTGCCATAAGGGTGGTGTCATCTGCATATCTGAGGTTATTGATATTTCTCCTGGCAATCTTGATTCCAGCTTGTGCTTCTTCCAGCCCAGTGTTTCTCAAGATGTACTCTGCATATAAGTTAAATAAGCAGGGTGACAATATACAGCCTTGACGTACTCCTTTCCCGATTTGGAACCAGTCTGTTGTTCCATGTCCAGTTCTTGCTTCCTGACCTACATACAGGTTTTTCAAGAGGCAGGTCAGGTGGCCTGGAATTTCCATCTCTTTCAGAATTTTCCACAGTTTCTTGTGATCCACACAGTCAAAAGCTTTGGCATAGTCAATAAAGCAGAAATAGATGTTTTTCTGGAACTTTCTTGCTTTTTCAGTGATCCAGTGGATGTTGGCAATTTGGTCTCTGGTTCCTCTGCCTTTTCTAAAACCAGCCTGAATATCTGGAAGTTTACAGTTCATGTATTGCTATAGCCTGGCTTGGAGAATTTTGAGCATTACTTTACTAGCGTGTGAGATGAGTGCAATTGTGCGGTAGTTTGAGCCATCTTTAGCATTGCCTTTCTTTGAGATTGGAATGAAAACTGACCTTTTCCAGTCCTGTGACCACTGCTGAGTTTTCCAAATATGCTGACATATTAAGTGCAGCACTTTCACAGCATCATCTTTTAGGATTTGAAATAGCTCAACTGGGATTCCATCACCTCCACTAGCTTTGTTCATAGTGATGCTTTCTAAGGCCCACTTGACTTCACATTCCAGAATGTCTGGCTCTAGGTGAATGTGAGTGATCACACCATCGTGATTATATGGGTCATGAAGATATTTTTTGTACAGTTCTTCTGTGTATTCTTGCCACCTCCTCTTAATATCTTCTGCTTCTGTTAGGTCCATACCATTTCTGTCCTTTATTGAGCCCATCTTTGCATGAAATGTTCCCTTGGTATCTCTAATTTTCTTGAAGAGATCTCTAGTCTTTCCCATTCTATTGTTTTCCTCTATTACATTGCATTGATCACTGAGGAAGGCTTTCTTATCTCTCCTTGCTATTCTTTGGAACTCTGCATTCAAATGGGTATATCTTTCCTTTTCTCCTTTGCTTTTGGCTCCTCTTCTTTCACAGCTATTTGTAAGGCCTCCTCAGACATCCATTTTGCTTCTTTGCATTTCTTGTTCTTGGGGATGGTCTTGATTCCTATCTCCTGTACAATGTCACAAACCTCCGTCCATAGTTCATCAGGCACTCTGTGTATCAGATCTCATCCATTAAATCTATTTCTCACTTCCCCGTATAGTCATAAGGGATTTGATTTAGGTCATACATGAATGGTCTAGTGGTTTTCCCCACTTTCTTCAATTTAAGTCTGAATTTGGCAATAAGGAGTTCATGATCTGAGCCACAGTCAGCTCCCGGTCTTGTTTTTACTGACTGTATAGAGCTTCTCCATCTTTGGCTGCAAAGAATATAATCAATCTGATTTCGGTATTGACCATCTGGTGATGTCCATGTGTAGAGTCTTCTCTTGTGTTGTTGGAAGAGGGTGTTTGCTACGACCAGTGCCTTCTCTTGGCAGAACTCTATTAGCCTTTGCCATGTTTCATTCTGTACTCCAAGGCCAAATTTGCCTGTTACTCCAGGTGTTTCTTGACTTCCTACTTTTGCATTCCAGTCCGCTATAAGGAAAAGGACATCTTTTTGGGGTGTTAGTTCTAGAAGTTCTTGTAGGTCTTCATAGAACCGTTCAACTTCAGTTTCTTCAGCATTACTGGTTGGGGCATAGACGTGGATTACCATGATATTGAATGGTTTCCCTTGGAAATGAATAGAGATCATTCTGTCGTTTTTGAGATTGCATCCAAGTACTGCATTTTGGACTCTTGTTGACTATGATGGCTACCCTATTTCTTCTAAGGGATTCCTGCCCACAGTAGTAGATATAATGGTCATCTGAGTTAAATTCACCGATTCCAGTCCATTTTAGTTTGCTGTTTCCTAAAATGTCAATGTTCACTCTTGCCATCTTCTGTTTGACCACTTCCAATTTGCCTTGATTCATGGACCTAACATTCCAGGTTCCTATACAATATTGCTCTTTACAGCATTGGACTTTGCTTCTATCACCAGTCCCATTCACAACTGGGTGTTGTTTTTGCTTTGGCTCCATTCCTTCATTCTTTCTGGAGTTATTTCTCCGCTGATCTCCAGTAGCATATTGGACACCTACCAACCTGGGGAGTTCATCTTTCAGTGTCCTAACTTTTTGCCTTTTTGTACTGTTCATGGTGTCCTCAAGGCAAGAATACTAAAGTGGTTTGCCATTCCCTTCTCCAGTAGACCACATTCTGTCAGACCTCTCCACCATGACCCGTCTGTCTTGGGTGGCCCCACACGGCATGGCTTAGTTTCATTGAGTTAGACAAGGCTGTGTTCCGTGTGATCAGATTGGCTAGGTGTCTGTGATTGTGGTTTCAATCTGTCTGCCCTCTGATGCCCTCTCTCAGAGCCTACCGTCTTACTTGGGTTTCTCTTACCTTGGACATGGGTTATCTCTTCACAGCTGCGCCAGCAAAGTGCCACTGCTGCTCCTGACCTTGGAGGTTGGGTAGCTCCCTTCGGCCGCCGCCCCTGACCTTGGACGTGGGGTAGCACACCCACTACAATGGCTAAAATTTTAAAAAATAATAACAATAACAAAAGTTAGCACAGGTATAAAGACTCTCATACACTGCTGATAGAAACATAAAATGGTGCAGTTGCTTTGCAAAACCATCAGCAGTCACTGAGGTTTTTCTGACTCTATGAAACCCCATGGACTGTAGCCTGCCAGGCTCCTCTGTCCATGGGATTCTCCACACAAGAATACTGGAGTGGGTTGTCATGCCCTCTTCCAGGGGATCTTTCTGATCCAGGGATCGAACTCTCATCTTCTGTCTTGGCAAGCATTGGCAGTCAGATTCTTTACTGCTGAACCACCAGGGAAACATATATATATGATTCAGTAAAAACACAGGAGTGAAGTGCTGATTCATGCTACAACTTAGACAAACCTTAAAAACATTACATCAAGTGAAAGAAGCCAGTCGATTGTAGACCACATATTATATAACTTTATTTATATGTCTATAGTGGGCAAATGACAGTGTATTAAAAAGCAGAGATGTCACTTTGCCAACAAAGTCTGTATAGTCAAAGCTATGGTTTTTCCAGTAGTCACGTATGGATGTAAGAGTTGGACCATAAAGAAGGCTGAGCACTGAAGAGCTGATGCTTTTGAATTGTGCTGAAGAAGACTCTTGAGAGTCCCTTGGACAGCAAAGAGGTCAAACCAGTCAATCCTAAAGGATATCAATCTTGAATACTCATTGGAAGGACTGATGCTGAAGCTGAAGCTCCAATACTTTGGCCACCTGATGCAAAGAGACAACTCACTGGAAAAGACCCTGATACTGGCGAAGACTGAAAGCAAAAGGTCAAGGGGGTGGCAGAAGATGAGATGACTAGATAGCATCACTGACTCAATGGACATGAATCTGAGCAAGCTCTTGGAGATAGTGAAGGACAAGGGAAGCCTGGAGTGCTGCAGTCCATGGGGTTGCAAAGAGTCAGACACAAATGAGCTACTGAGCAACAGCAACAATAGGTAAACCCATAAGGACAAAAATAGATTAGTGGCTGAGAGGGAAGAAGGCAGAGGTGAATGAGAGGTGACTGCTAAAGCATACCAGGTTTCTTTTTGAGTTGATGAAAATATTCTGAAATTAGATATTAGTGATGATTGTACAACTTTGCAAATATACTAAGAACAACTGAATTGTATATGTTTAAAAAGTGAATTTTATGTGAAATATATCTTACTAAAACTGTTACTGAAAAAAATATTAAATGCTATTCTTAAATTAGGTTTTGTATAATTGCATTCCTCCTGTTTTTCTTGACCTTCCAACCCACCTCAGGCAGTGAATCTGGAAACTAAACAAGTTATTAATTTTATTTAGTTGAAGTAATCTGCAAGCTGAAGGCTGAAGGAAATACAGTTTAAACCTAAGCATACCATATCATAAATTAAAGCTGGAAAGTACATGTAAATAAAACCAGTAATGATTCAAGGTTTCAACTTGTGAGTGTAGGCGTTAACCAGAGGAAATGTGTTCCATGGGTGGGGAAATAAATGGACCAGCATTTCATGGCATGTTTGGATAATTTTAGTGAAAGTGTTAGTTGCTCAGTTATGTCCGATTGTTTGCAAGCCCATGTACTGTAGCCCACCAGGGTCCTCCTGTCCAGACAAGAATACTGGAGTGGGTTGCCATTCCCTTCTTCAGAGGATCTTCCCTGGTGCAGGGATCAAACCTGGGTCTCTTGCATTGCAGGGAGATTCTTTACCAGCTGAGCCCCCAGGGAAGCCCTTGGGATCATTTTAAGCAAATAATAAATGTCTCATCCCCTCCACAAAAAAAAATCATGCCTCTGGTTTTTCTCTGCAGATCCAAATCCCCACCTGAATTCACCGACATTCTGAAAGCTCCTGAGGAAGTTGTGGAGACAGCTGACACCCAAGAGCAAGTGCCAGAGTCCTGCCCTCTCAGATGAAGGCTGTGAGCAGCCTGGGACTCCCTGACGAGCAGGGACCCGCCTGAGTCTCTCGGATACCAGCTGTCCTTGCCTGGAGTCCTGCTGTGACCAACATGTCAGGCCAACAGTCTGGGAAGGAATGGCTCCCTGACACTTGTCACGGTGGTGAAATCCAAAAATGCTGAGCAAGTTCACTGAGGAAGGCAGGATGACGGGAAAAACAAATTAAAGAAATCATTTGGAAGAACTAGGGAGAGGAAATAAGCTGAACTAGGGAGAGGAAATAAGCTAAACTACCCAACAAAATTTAATACTATCTCAAAGTTGACTGGTCATAAATACTCTTGCTACTTTTTTGAGTCCACGAAAAATACTTCAGATTCTTAAAATGCATTGTTTCTGAGAAACTCTTTTTTTAAGTGCTGAAGAGCGATTGAGTTGACATGTTTGTGCAAGGGAGAAAGGGTTAATAAGCATGAGAGGATCGGTTTTGTTGCTGTTTTGTGTCTCACCATTATTGGTAACACTGAAGCAACCTTATTAGTCTTAAGAATCAGCCAAAAATAAAAAAGCAAGTCAAGAAATAAGAGAAATACTCAAAAATTTCCAAGCCCCACCTCCAGCTTCTAAGCAACCCAACATTCTTTATGGGAAATGTGTCATGTCCCACTTTGGGAATATTGATGTTCTGACAAAATTTGAGCCTCTCAAAATGCAAATATTTCATTGTCCATGAAGAGAACATTCATTAAATTAAAGCCAAAGAAAGGAAATGGGAAAAAAAATTCAAGAGTTTAAATGAAAATTAAAAAGATGAAAAAATAAATAAATAGCTCTGACCAAACACCATTTTGCTGAGTTACACACAAATAATCAGAACCACGCTGTGTTGATTAAACCTCCCTTGAACACTTCAGTTTTAAAGTTAATAGACAAAGTGTTCAGCAAAAACTAAACTGAAAACAGCAAACATATATGAGATTTTGCCAGGAGTCAAAACAGCTTTTTAAAAAAAAGAGTTTAAGATTTTGTTTTTCCTAAAACATCTCGATGTCTTCAGCATAGCCATTTCCCCTGCCAGTGGTGACTAAAATGAGAGAAATTGGGAAGCCAAATCTTGCTCCTGTATTCAAATCAGGATCCACTTACTTTGAAAATATTCACTATATTTAAAATATTTTAACTCTTTTGCTTATGAATTTACAACTTTTTAAAAGGAGAGAAGCTACTTTTATGAAATAATATTAAGTATAAGTCAGTACAAAGATTGGTATTGAGTTTCCCTTCTGGATAAGAGAAATTATGTGAAAAAAAGTCAGCTAGAAACCATCTGAGTCTCTTTGGTCAATATGCAACCTGTGGTGCTTCTTGCAATTCCCTGATCCCAGTCATAACATATCATGCTTGACCATGAACACAATCCAGTCAGTTCTGCTATGATGCATATTTCTAAAACACAACCTATTTCAGATGTGATTAAGTTTCTACATGGATCCATAGATGATCTGTCTCAGTGTGTTAAAGTAGAACACAGCTGAATACCAAGTACACCAACAGGATTGAAAGCTTCAAACCAGGGAGGATTATGAAACTGTACAAGGTGCCCATTCACCCCCCATTACTCCTCTTTGTTCAATCCAGCCACGCACTCTGTATAGAAAAGGGCAAATTACTCCATTCTCCCCAAAGTGCATCATGCCCTTGTCTTCAGAACTCAGTAGGCTCTCCTTGTTTCAGATCTCCTTCAATCAAGATACTTCCATCTTCATTTTAAAGATAGAGTTCTATATTCTAATAGTATTTCTTTATTTTTCAGGAAATTTGTTTTTAGTGTGTTTAAATATGTTAGTATTCTTAGCATGATTGTTCGTTTGTGCTGTCTAGTTACAAAGGTGCAAAAGCAGAAATAAGCCCTATTGTTTTTAGTGCTCGGTTTTGCAAAACTCAAGATTTTGGGGAATGAACATAGTACATGAGAGCAGAAACATCTGTGTCTGTGAAATGAAATGGTCATTTGCCTATTTATCTGGAGTGGTAATTACCCCTGGGATAGAGAATTTATGACACTTGTTGGATTGACATGTCAAGCCTCTCCATTAACTAAATAAACCAGATTACTACCTTTTCACAAGTTTACTTCCTAACCCACATTTGGTCAGGTGAAAGGAGGCAAAAAGAATAGCGGGAATGTTCTCTGTCCCTTTTTTCTGCCAAGAGGATTGGTAAATGCTAGAGGAAAAAGGCCAGAGAAGGAGTAAAACAAATGATCAATGCCACATGTTATCCAAATGCAGTTGGAATACTTCTAAATGCAACGTCTTGAATACTGATAGTTTTGCATCCAAACCTCCAAATTGACTCAGCTATTAAAAGGCACTGGCAAGTTTTTCCATGAGTTCCAGTTTAGTCTAGTTTAGCCAATAATTTGGAATTGTGCCTAGTTGGGGTAAATACTGCCTCCAGCTCTTTCATTTACAACAGTCCAAAGTGGATTGGCAGTTTGCCAACAACTGTAGATCTGAACTGAAGAGCATCACCCAACACCCCTGATAACCCAGTCTGACTTCTAACCCCTGAGACAGCCTTTTGTTTCAAAGCATCACAGCTGACACAAGCGGGAAAGCAAAAACTACACTCATTGCTAAAGAAGTTGATGGTTCAGGGCTAGCAGTGGAATTTTTGTTGAAGTATCAGTTCTCATTCTGATTGCAGGGAAAAAGTGCTGGTCTGTTTCTCCATAAATGAAAATCATGTTACATACTCAAGGGACTAATCGCTGGGGAAAGATGCAGCAGACATAGCTTTGACCAGCAAGAAGCTTACAATTTCCTGATTTCCTGGCAGAGAAGTTACAGATATTTCTGTATGTAAGTACAGAAATATTCACTCTTGTGAGTCTGAGAGTGGGTGCTTCTTATATTTTGCCTTCTGGGTGCCTTACTTGCCTCACCCTACTGAATGGATGTAGACTTCATGCACATACTTAAAACCTCAAGGTGGTATATATGTATATATGTCTTACACAGTTTCTCATTTTCATTCAAGTAAAAGAAGTTGGTCTGAGTTATTGTTTGCCATCTCAAAAATGGCAGAACTGAATCTCAGAAGCCACTGAGTACATAAGCAATGAAACCTAGATCTGGTTCCAAAGCCTGTGCTCTTCTACAGCATATTGTGACTTTTTGTTAAATAATGTCTCAATCTAATATATGTAATAGGCAGTTGTATGTATATACTATATATTTTATAACTATGAAATATTAAAAGATACTATATATCTAATAGTTTGGCCTGTTAAATAATGGCTTCCTATAGATAGATAGATAAAGTTTTATATCAGTCAGGATAAGCTAGGATTCATCTAAGGAAACAAATTCGCAACTCTTGGTGGCATGAAGCGTCTCTGAGAGGTCAGGCCCATTCCTCAGGGCAGCTGTCCTCCATGTAATGACTTGGCATCACCTCTCCATATCATTAAATGTTCCACACTTGCTGAAGCTGGGAAAAGAGGTTGGAGAATTGAGCATCATCAATTAAAGGCTTACCTGGGTGTGTCGCTTCCACTCATTTTTCACTGGTCAATGCAAGTCACATGGCCATTCCCAACTTTAAGGAGACAAGGATGGACAATCTTCCCAGCTGCCTGGAAGCAGACAGAAATGAGACTCTAATAAAAAGTAGTAGCATCTGCCACATTGCTCACCACAATAGCTAGGAGAGTGTGGTGATTTAGAACAAAAGGTGAAAACATGCCATTCCTACTCCCTTTGTCCTTTGCTAGTAAAAAATGTCCCCCCATAAAAAAAGATTACAACTTGTTGCTCAGCTTAACCCACCATTTATCCAGGCAGTAATATTAAAACATGTACTGGGAACCACAGTGAAAACCACAACCAACATTTATAGGATGCTTCACAATTTACATAACATTTTCATATATATTAGCTCTATCAAGCAATGTGAGAAGCCTCCCAAGAGTTTTGAAATGTTTCTTTTCTTTGGATTCTCACCATATGCTATGACATAAACACCAAGGGCTAGACCACATGCTGAAGATAGGTATAAAAGAATTCGAGGGGTGAGGGGTCAGTGTGTGCCCAGTGTTGCAGAGAGCTTCATGTAAGTCAAAAACTCAAAACCACATGGCAGAGTGAGTGCCCAGTCATGTCAAGGGTAAAGTGTGGATGTCAGTTCTCTCCACTGGGCTGGAGAGAAGAGTGTGGCGATTCAAAACAAAAGGTAATAACAGGATCCTATCAGGATCTCTATGCTGATCCTAAGGAAAGCTGTCACTCACCCTTGACTGGGTAGACATTATGAAGTTTGGCAAGTGTATCATGTAAACTGGAAATTGACAAATACTGGGCTCTAAGCTGATTCTAGCTTGGCCCACCATTTTAATAAATGAACTGCCATCAAAATTCTGTTTAGAATCATTCTGTTTTATTTCTTGAAAATGTTTTAATTATAAGGGGGCTATTCTCCCATCTCCCCCCACCAATACCTGTCCACAGCCTCCAGAAACTGAAATAGGCAAGGAATGGATTCTCCCCTAGAGCCTTCAGAGGGATTGTAACCCAGCTGACACTTTGACTTCACCCTAGCAAAACTAATTTCAGACTTCTGGCCTCTAGAATTGTGAAAAGATACAGTGCTGCAGTTTTAAGCTATCAAATGTGTGGAAATTTGTTACAGAGGCAACAGAAAGCTAATAGGACCAGAATTCCACATGCTCTGATTTTTACTTTCCAGATGAGGAGACACTGGCCCAGTGAAAGGAAATGACTTCCCCATCATCACAAAGCTAGGCTGTGGGGATCCGACAAGGAAATGTGGCAGCCAGCTCATGGGTGGGGGCTCTCTCCCTTCCCCAAAGAATCTCTAAGAAGGATGTTTGTGATCACATAACTTTTTCCAGGAGATCATGGGAAGCAGCCCTCCATGACTTACAACATGAACAATAAACCAAAATCCATCATGGCTGCAGGTCTTGGGTAAAAGCAACATGCTGGTGTGGAGAAGCTTCTGGAGGAAACATCCAGGCTGCACCTACTGCTCTCAGAGTGCTCTTGAGAAGGTCCTTCGTGTCCCTGGGCCTCAGTTTCCTCATGTGTGATGTTTTTGAACTGTGGTGTTGGAGAAGACTCTTGAGTGTCCCTTGGACTGCAAGGAGATCAAACCAGTTGATCCTAAAGGAAATCAAACCTGAATATTCATTGGAAGGACTGATGCTGAAGCTGAAGCTCCAATACTTTGGCCACCTGATGCGAAGAATCGACTCTTTGGAAAAGACCCTCATGCTGGGAAAGATTGAGGGCAGGAGGAGAAGGGGTGACAGAGGATGAGATGGTTGAACGTCTTCACTGTCTCAGTGGGCATGAGTTTGTCCCTCACTGGGAGATGGTGATGGACAGGGCAGCTTGGTGTGCTACAGTCCATAGGGTTGCAACGAGTTGGACACGACTGAGCAACCGAACAACGACAAAGAGAAATAAGTTGGGACACACTGATTGTTCTCAGAGGCTCCCTACTTGGGATCTTTGTGGAAACTGAGGGAGCAGCCCCAGGAGGTGTTAGCCTTCATGCTCTGCCTTGACAAGTTCTTCCTTCTACCAGCTTCCCACATTGTACCGCTGCACTCATTTCTTTTGAACAGGGCTCCATAGTTTAAATTTGAAAACCACCATTTCTATCAGTCTCTGTGGTTCCAGAACTCCATATGGAACAGCAGCAACCAAGCCACCATCATCGTATGTGCAGAAAAGGGGTCCCAGTAAGCAAGACAGAGGGTCTTCCCAGGAGTTAGAAAGCACTTAACAGACAGAAACTGCACGGTTATTACCCCCCCCTTGGTCCGTGTCTGTCAGAGTTCCTCTGTCTGCAGGCCCTGGGTCACACCTGTTTTATCATAAGTGACCTGAGCCACCCTCACCAGTGGGCATTTAATGAAATGAGACACTGCAGTGGGAATGCACAGATCTGTCAGAGTCCTCCTTAACGCTTGCCAGGGGCTGGGCTACTGCACTTACACAGGCCCATAATCATTCTAGCCAACACACTCTAAAACCAGACAGTGAACAGCCCAGGCCCAGAGGGCATGCCTCCTGGCAATCAGGCCTCTTAAGTCAAAGAAAATCTGTTTGGGTTTCCCTTTCAGTGATGGTCCCTGACACTCACATGGCCATTCTCTCCTATTCACTCAGACACTTGGAAGTAAGTGTATGATTAAAAGCAATTGTTGTATTATGAAAATGAATCAGGCAAACTGTAACTTTATTGGCTCTGAGGTCGAGTAATAAAAAGGTAAATGTGAACAGGTGTGCCAGTTAATGTCCCTGGGTAATTGATTAAGTATGGTAACCCCCAAGAATACACCTCTTTTCAGCTCATACAACTTAAAGTGCAGAAAGAAGGAAGTACAAAATATGCCCACTTTTAAAAGCTTTATTTTAAAAAGCTTATTATATGGTCCCCACCTGCACCATGATTAAGCACTCATTATTGCAGTAACAATGGCTCCATTGTTTCTTTTTTTAGCCTAATAAACATATTTAAATTGCAGAAATTTTTGAGAGCTGTAGCCATAATGAAACTGAGGTCCAGAAAGGTTGATTGGTTTTCCCAAGGTCACAGCGGGGCAGAGCCAGAAGCCTAGCACACAGCTCCAAATTCTCAATCCAATAATTACTTTAAGATCTGCAGCAAAGGGTCATTTACCACTGTCCCAGTTCAGAGGTCTAGAGCTTATTCTGTTAAGCAACACAAAGAATATGTGCAGCAAGCCTTACCATCTATAATAGTCTGGGTTCCTAGAGAAAAAGAGACAACAGGCTCACACACGCACGCACGCACGCACACACACACACACGTCTGTCCCATGTGAAATCTGCTGGGACTTCTTCATTCATACATCTGGTGCCTTCACTAGAATGGCTCCAACAGCTGGAAGCTGGCTGAACCACTTGACTGAGGTCATAGGTCTGTGGCCTCAGTCAGCTGGGTTCTTTGCTGTCTTCCAAGTAATCTCAGGGCTTCTTCCTCTCCACACAGGATCTCCAAAGATTTCTCCATGTGTCCAACAAGCATATCCAGATTTATTAGACGACAGCTTGAGGCTCCCAAAAACATGTGGTCACATGTACAGGATCTTAAAATTGAAGTCCACACGGGCCCTGTGGTACCTCTGCTGCACTCTATTGATTAAAACAACTGACAGAACCAGATTAGAATCATGAGAAGGAGATGACACAGGTGTGTGGGTACCAGGAGGCGTGGTTCATTGTGTCACAAAAGTTCAACATGTTCCATCATTCATGACTTCTGCTAAAAGGCTTTTGCTAAATCCATATACCCAGCCAAGTCTTCCCAATGTGTGTCTCCTCTATTCTTCAGGCAGCTTCTCTTGGGTCAGTCCCATTTTTCTGGGCACCCCCTCTTGTAATTCCCTTTCTTTTTTCCCTCTATAGAGATTTCATTGTACCTCCAAAGGCATTTGCACCTCAAGCCCCACTTTTCACCTAGCTCTTTCATACTAGAATAGATAGTTCATTAGACCTAGAAACTTCCCCCAAAACGAGTTTTTATTTCCCTTGAGAGTCTAGAAAATTTAATATCCAAATTCTCCAGGAAATCTAGGTCAGCAAAGATATTGCATTCCATCCTTCCAACGCAAAAACAAAGGGGAAAAAGAAATGTATTGTTTTTTCCCTTTTCAGAAACAGACTGGTAAAATGGTTAAAACAGCTGACCTCAGAGCCAGCCTGACACTTACTGGTTATCTCAGTGTCCTCATCTGTAAATCCATTATCATCCATCTCAGGGACTGCTGTGAGGATTAAATGAGTAAAGTATGCAAAGTACTTAGAACAAAGCACAGTGTTTTCTATGCTGATACAAACAGTTGTATCCTGTCACGCATGGCACGCATCACCCTCAAGTGCCCAGGGTGATGAGTAGACGATCCAAGAGGATACAGTTTCAAAGATATCCATCTTAATCCTTTTTCTTGGAAAAGAAAGCTCCATCAAGATGCAAAAAAAAAAAACGCTAGGATCCTTCTCCTAGAGAAGGGATATGGGACAGTATCAGGATGTCCCCAGTACATCCAGGTATTGGGTTCTCAGAAGAAACATATTTCTATACATTAATATATTACATTTATGTATGTGTGTGTATCACCTATACATACAAAACAGGGGATAGATTCTCAGTTATCATGCAACCAAGTGTAACAGTATAAAAGAAGCCAAGTTCCTCCCTGTATGTATGGGTTCTCCCACCCACTCCTCTCAACTTACCTGCCTAATCATCGACTTTGGGATGCCCTGGTTCTGAGTCACCCCCAGCCCCTATCAATATGGCGGGGTGGGAGGATAGATAAGGACAATGAAGGAAAATCTGTAGGGCCATGAGATGGAGGCCCCAGTGAGAGGGCAAACATGGATGAGGCTTCACACTCGAAACCACTTCCATACTGGGCCCCTATCTCCTCATCCACACACCAAGGATTAAGCTCTTTAAAGAAGTGCTAACTTTTCTTAAAGTGCCATTTACCAGACTTTTTTTTAACATAGAAGTATCCTTTTATTTTTAGTTTTTTTTACTTGTTTTTGTGGTTTCAGGCCAACCACATACTTTAAAGGCTCCGGCCTTGCCACAGTACCTGTGCCAAGTCCACCACTCTACCAGCAGTGGCCCTGGGGCTCATCAGAGGCAGTTCCACAGACATTCTCTGCTCTCACCTATGCTGTCCAGTCCCCACTGTGTTCTTACAACCGCACAGACCCTGCTCCGGGTGTCTCCTCTCAGCCCACCCCAGACTCCCAGTTCCTTTGGATCTTACAGAAGGACGTGGGTTCTCTAGTTATGATTCTTGGCTGGTCCCCCTACCTTCTCTAGGACCTGGCTGAGCTCTGGACCCCCATTTTCCTGCGTTCCCCTTGGCCTGGAACCCCTATCTGGTTATTCAAGGCCTTCATGAGGTTAAATCAATCTGGGATAAAAGACAAGTCACTTTCTTTGCACTATTCAGCCAGAAGGCCAAGCAGCTGACTAGAACTCCGACATTAACTGTCTTTCTTATCCTAAACCGAAAGAAAGCACAGGAGAGGGTTCAGAAAAGCTTCTATACAAACAACTGATGCCTGAAAGCAGGCAGATCTTCAATGGCAAATGTCTTTTTTTTACAGCACCTTGAAATTAAAATGACGTTTAATAATGTGAATTAAATTAATCCCTATTTTATAAATGAATCCCAAACATGAGTTTTATTCCTAAGTAACATTTGATGAATCTCATAGCAATCTTTTTACAGAACCAAGGAAAAGAGATGACTCAGAAGCATAATAAAATTGGGTTCTCACTTCCCTTGGCAAAGCAGAGAGTCTCTGTAAGTCAATTTTTCTAAATTATCATGTGTGGGTTTTTTTAGCCAAGAAAATAATTTGAAAGTGAACACAGTGATGGGTCACGAGCTTTTCCAAAGACCACAGAGCATATCTCTCAGGCTCCACGTTAGATATTTTTTTCTCGGAAGAATCTCTAAGAGATTTTTGTTCCTCCCTTTGGGGTTATAAATGATTCATTTACTTCTTTCATCTTTGCTATTTTATGTGTTGAATATAGTGTGGCTGAAGTCATTTTAAATCAAGGAAAACTGGCTTAGCTGTTTAATTTTTTTATCACCAGGTAAATTGGGGTTCACATATCTTCAAAGCCAAGAAACCCTGGCAAAGCCAGAGTATTTGAAAACAGTTACAAAAAAAGGGAATAAAAAAGGAGAAAAATTTTTAACGACAGCCCAGAAAAATGAGGCAATTTCATAAATGTTACTAAAATATGGAGAAATGAAAGTTCTTTTCTTGTACAAAGTTCAGTCATGTACAACACAGCATATTTTTAAATATGTGTTTAAATAGCGTCCAATGTTCATGCCCAGTTCATCTGGGCCAAAACCTTCTGCTACTATCCCCAATGTTATTATCCTTAAGGACTTTTACCAAAGTCCCAATATTAAAATGTACTTGAAACAAGGTCATCTCCAACTATTCTCTTAATGGCTGTGCTGTATTCATGCAACTCTTATGAGAATCAACTTCTCTATTTTGACCTTTCTTTCTGAATCTCCAGTGAAAATACTAATTCTGATCGCTGCAGCAATTGCCTGGACTACCTTCTTTCACAGTCTCACTCTCTTACTTTCGCCTTCACTCACTCATCATTGATTCAGCTAAGCCTTGTGAACTCTCCTGCTAAGAAGCAGCATAGTGACATGTTTTCTAGAGCCAGGCTGCCTGCTTCTTAATAGCTCTGTGACCTTGGACAGATCACTTACCTCTCTGTGCTTCTGGTTCCCAACTATGAAATGGGGATGATAAAAAACTATTCCTCAAATTATAGGATCATTGTGAGGATTAAATGAGTCAATACTTATGAAAAAGGCACATAGAAAGCCCTCAATAAATGTAATCTACTGCTGTTGCTGCCTACAACTAACTTTTATTTGCTGTTGGATATTTCTGAAGAGAAAGCAAAAAGCAAAAAAAAAAAAAAAGTTCTATACTTTCCCATGTATTACCACCTAAACTCTACAGGCTTTTATTCTAAATCAGCGCAGCTAAATGTTTGTATCGCTTTTTGGTTCTGTCTGATTATTGTAAAATTACAGGGCTTTTAGGAATCTGAAGACCTTGTGCATTTTAAAACCCTAAAGCTTTTATCCTGAGCAAAAGCGCCAAGGCCACGTCTGTAACGTCTTTGCTATGACAGTGGCTCCCCTCAGTGGACTTATCGAGCAATTACACATCCTCCCCTGGAAAGAACAGTTCTTGGAGTGGTCTCTGACATCAATGGCTAAAGTTATTTTACAGCACTAAATTGTGTTTGAATTTGTTTTACCAAAGACTCATTCCACCAATCCAAAACACATTACAATTTTATAACATTACGATGTCCCATTAGAAAGAAGTCAGTATTGAGCTGTACCAACAAAAAGCAAAGACACATTTCCACCTGATTAAACTCAAAGGTGTTTGCAAGGGGCCAAGTGGTTTACATGTTTGTTTAATTCTAAGTCGTTTAAACATTATTCTGTTGACTAGCAGAGAATTTGGAGGAGAAATGGAAGAACCAAGTATGCTTTTCTAGATGCCAAATCAGGTCTGGAAATTACTGAGATTTTCCGTGTTTAAATTGGCATTTTTTCAGGGTCTTCAAACTGCAGGCCATGTGACCTATGTAATGAAGGCACATTCTACAGATTTTCTTGCCTGTTTTTTTTTAATATTTGGGAGTTGTACAATACTAGATCTCATTACAGATCTGGAATGAAATAGAAATGAGTGAATTTTCTGAATGTATATTTGTTAATGTATACTTTCAAGAACTCAGTTATGGACCAGGTGATGATGATGGCGATGATGGCAGCATCAGTTATACAGCACCTAGATAGGTACTGTGATATGTATATTTCATGTATCATCTCGCAGTATCTTCAGGATACCTCTTTACAGAAGGTGCTCTTATTATTCTCATTTTACAGATGAGAAAACAATCACAGAGTTTCACAAGAATTTGCCCAAGAGCACACGGCTAGTAAGTTACTGAGCTGTGGTCTGAACCCTGCTCCTGTCCCTAACTACTACATTATTCTGCATCCTCCATAATGATTAGCAATAAAAACTTTGAAATGTATGGGAACATGCATTTGTAGAACTGAACGTAATAATATTCATTAATAAGCATATGGCTAATGTAAATGAAATCTTATTTACACAAAAGCATTCCAAGGAAGACAAGCACACAGCAAGTGAGCCCATATAAACATACTCAGCATAATTAGTCATGAGAGAAGTGTGTCTCCAAACCACAATGAGATACCACTAAACATCTATTAAATTGGCTAAAAAAATGTTTAAACCTGACTATACCAAGTTCTGAAAAAGATGTAGAGCAACCACCTAAAATCATACATTGCTGATGAAAATAAAAATGGCACAGCCTTTTTGAAAAGGCAGCTTGGCCTTTTTTATGAAGTTAAATAATCGCTTATCATATGACCCAGCAATTCCATTACTAGGTATTTCCATACAAATGCCAGTAGGCAAATATTTATAGCAGCCATATATGTAATCACCAGAAGCTGGAAATAACCCAAACATTCATCAGCTGTTGAATGGATAAACAAACATTCACACGATGGAATGCTCCTCAGTCATAAACAGAAACTAACCACTAATACACACAAGAGCGTGGATGAATCTCATGTGTATCATTCTCAGTGAAAGAAGGCTGCTCAAAAGGCTACAGACTCCAAGACTCCACTCCTGTGATATGCTCTCAAAAGCAAAACTACAGGGAGAGAGATCACTGGTTGCCAGAGACTGTGCGTGCGTGCTGCGCATGCTAAGTCACTTCAGTTGTGTCTGACTCTTTGCGACCTCATGGACTGTAGCCTGCCAGGCTCCTCTGTCCATGGGATTCTCCAGGCAAGAATACTGGAGTAGGCTGCCTTGCCCTCCTCCAGGGGATCTTCCAAACCTAGGGATCAAACCCACATCTCTTACATCTCCTGCATTGGCAGGCAGGTTCTTTACCACTAGTGCCACCTGGGAAGCCAGAAACTGGGAGCGAAGGAAAAGACACAGTGAACTTTTTAGGGTGATGAAAATGTCTATAACTTGATTGTGGTTTAATTAACCATATACTAATTATATTATAATATAACTTCATGCTAATTATATAATAAGACAATATAACATTATGGTAATTATGTAATATAATCCAAGCATATGTTAATAACGCCTCAACAAATCTGATGTGAAAAGAAAAGGGAAGGAAAGATAGAAGAAAGGAACGAATGAACAAATGAATGAACGAATGAACAAAGGGAGGAAGAATCGTTAACATGAGAATCAATAATCAGGGCAGTGAAGTGGTTAAGAGCAGGAGCCTAGGTATAGACTTCCTGGGTTCAACCACTGTAGGACTTGAGGACTTGAACCTCCTTGTATCTAAACCTCCTCTTCTATAAAGTGGGATAATAATATTTTTTATTTCTGTGAATTCCCTGGCAAACCAGTGGCTAGGACTCCACACTTCCATTGCAGGGGGCCCAGTTTTGATCCCTTCTCAGGGAACTAAGATCCTGCAAACTGTGTGCTGTCCTTAGTCACTCAATCGTGTCCGACTCTTTATGACCCCATGGACTGTAGCCCACCAGGCTCCTCTGTCCATGGCGATTCTCCAGGCAAGAATATTGGAGTGGGTTGCCATGTCCTCCTCCAGGGGATCTTCCTGTAAGTTGTGAGGCACAGCCAGTGATAATAATAATACTCACTTCCAAGTATTGTTATTAGGATTAAATTAGTTAATATTTCTTAGCACTTAGAGCAATATTTGGCATATAGCACATTCTCAATAAATATTCTCACCATGAATGATCATATTACAGATTGTAATGCAACATAATCAACAAATTAGGTCTGCTGTTAAATATGCAGAATCGGGATTTGTTAAGACTTCTGCGCTGATGGGATTTACTAGTCTAAGCTGGTATTGGGCATCCAGGTCACATCCCTTTCTACTTCCTGATTCTGACTATACAACTAAATTCTTAGCTGATTTTCATTGCTGGAAACCAAACCAACTCTAAACTACCATTTCTGCTAGCACCAGTTTTGTCTAGTTAGAACCCAAAACTGAAACTCCGGTTTTCACGTATTCCCACGCACAGCATTCACTGTGTGAGTCCTTTAAGCTCCCAAACTTTGTCTCTTCTCCACAACCCGGCCACACCCCTCCCACCACACTCAGGCAGGAAGACTTCAGAGCAGCTTCAGGGGGTGCGGAGTTGCGCCCATGCACCACCCCCCAAGGGACCAGTGTTTCTTGAAGTGACCAGAGTGAGGTATGAAAGGGGGAACCAGCAGGGGATACTATAGGCCTCTGGGTCTAATGAGATCCCCCTTCAAGAGGCCAAACCAATGGCACTGCAGAGCAGTTAGTGCAGAGGGAGAAAGGTGAGGTTCGTGCATTGGCTGCTTCATCCCACTGCCAAAAGTTCTGCCCCTTGGAGTGTTAATTCCCCTCACCTCACAACTGTGCACAGGTGTACACTGAGCAAGGGTCTCCTTGTCCCCTGCCCCGTCCTGGGCTGAAGGCAAGAGATATGCAGCACAAATAAGAGGCAATGCCCGTGCAAAGTCACTGGCAGCTCACTCAGAGCTAGTTGCCATGGCAATAACTGGAAAAACAGGTCAGGCCGACAGGCTATGAATTGTGCATAAGTGGTATCTGAGTTTCTACAACCCAGTAGTTCTACTCCCTGGTATATCTTGGAAAACAAAAATCACACGTGTCCAAAAGGACACATGTGCTAAAATTGAACTGTTGCTAAAATGTAATAGCAAAGAAGGAGGAGGAGACTATCTAAACTACTAAATGTTCATCAATATGAAAATGAGTTATGCATGTGTAGTATAATCAGAAAATGAAACATTATACAACATTAACAATGGATGTATTAGAAGTGCAGGTATCAACATGCAAAATCTTACCAGGGAAGAATTAGAATTACTGAGGGATTAGCAGAGTGACTGGATATAAGAACAAGATGCAAAAATAAATTTCATTTCTCTATAATAGCTCCAAATGATTACAAATAATTTTCCCCAAAGATATCACTGATAATACTCACAAAATTATAAAGGAAAAGTAATTCTCCTGTTTCCTCACCTTTTGTACCTTCTGACTGTCACTAGTTACCGCCTTAAAAGAAAGATGACCAATCAAGAAATAAACACATAAGTATACATTCATATGACACAGATAATGCCAGAATTAAAGTATATATAATTGAGAAAAATCACTAGATAAATGAGAGAGAAAAATATGTAGCGTAAATTAAAACCAAAAATGTTTATTCTTCATGACAGTGGTTCTCAGAATATGGTCCCCAACAAAAGCATCAGCATCACCTGGGAAACTTGCTGGAAATGCAGACTCTTGACCCCCTCCCAGACCTGCCAAATCAGAAACTCTGGGGGTATCTTAGGAAACCTCAACTTGTTTCTGACAAATGATAAAATTACAGTAAAATTGTTTTCTAATGAGGACACAGTAAACACTGTTTAAATTTGCCAATCAAGGAAGAGGGATAAATATATTAAATCGATTTACAACAGCAACCACCTGTCAGCAGACACTGTCACCTTGGAAAGTGGTGCCGAATTTTTGAAGAGGGTAAGAAGTGAGCAGAGAGATAGTTTCCATTTCATGTCATTCTGAACTGTGTGTGTGTGTTTTTAAAGATAAACATCAAAACAAATTAAGTAGGGGTTATTTTTTCCTCTTTATCTTTAGGAAGAGCTCATCACCGACTTAATGAACATGAGTTTGAGTAAACTTGGGAGTTGGTGATGGACAGGGAGGCCTGCGTGCTGCAGTCCATGGGGTTGCAAAGAGTCAGACACGACTGAGCAACTGAACTAAACTGATTTCTTATGGACATTCTATTACTCAGGTCATAAGCAGTTAGAGAATTTGCAAGTTTACAAAAATCATATTTGCAAAAAGACTGTGGTGATTCTTTATATTACACATCACCACTAAATTAAAACTTGCTTCAAGACTCAATTCCTGTTTTTCCAACTATTTATCAAGAATTGCTGCCCAACAGAAGGAAGCATCAGATGCATTTTTCTTACACTGGTTTCTTAGCAGATAAAGCAAAATACCAATTGTTTGAATCAGTTCAGTTCAGTTCAGTTCAGTCACTCAGTCGTGTCCAACTCTTTGTGACCCCGTGAATTGCAGCACGCGAGGCCTCCCTGTCCATCACCAACTCCCTGAATCTACCCAAACCCATGTCCATCGAGTCAGTGATGCCATCCAACCATCTCATCCTCTGTCGTCCCCTTCTCCTCCTGCCCCCAATCCTACCCAGTATTAATAACCCTTCAGTGTGCAGGTTAAGTTAGAGGGAAAAATCATTGGGAGGTTCTAGAAATGTGAGGTCTATTGTCTCCACAAAAGAAAAGTAGCACCTGGTACAATGTCACTGATTGTTACAAGAGGCAATAATTACTCCCCAGCTCTTCTTCTTCTTGCACGTGTGCCCAGTCGTATCCAACTCTTTGCAGCTCCATTGACTGTAGCCCACCAGGCTCCTCTGTCCATGAAATTTTCCAGGCAAGAGTACTGGAGCGGGTTGCCATTTCCTTCTCCAGGGGATCTTCACCACACAGGGATCGAACCCTCATCTCTTGTATCTCCTGCATTGGCAGGCGGATTCTTTACCACTGGGGCCACCTGGGAAGCCGTTTGGTAGTCTCCAAAGGTCACCCCTGCTGCTATGCGCATACCATTTCAATGAGGTGAAATTTTTTTTTTCTCTCCCTTTGAATCTGGGTTGCCCTCTTGCTCTGACTGATTAAAATATGTCAGACGTGAATTTCAAATCCAGACCTTAAGCTAGCAGTGCCTACCTTCTTCCTGTGGAGCACTCATTCTTGGAACTTAGGCACCAAATTTTGAGGAGGTCTAAGCAGCTACATGTTGAAGCCCAAAGGAATGACAAGCGAAATCTCTGGTCAGTAAGCCTAGCCAAGCTCCCATCAACAGCCAGGACCAACTGCCAGACATGTGACTTAGCCACCTTGGATCTGCATCCCAGGAGAGCCCTCAGAGGACCACAACCCAGCCGACATCAGAGGGAGCAACCCCACCCAGCTGAGTCCACTCAACCTACAGAATTACGAGAGATAATTAAATGGATGCTGTTTTAAGCCACAAAGTTTTGAGGTTTATTTTGTTTAGGGTTTATTCTGCAGCACTGGATAACTAAAACAAAACTGATATCCAGAAGTGAGTATTGTTGTAATAGAAACCTAAAATATGCGGTTTTGGCTTTGGAACTGGACGGCAGGCAGGAGCCAGGAGGACCTCAAAGAAACCACTAACGGAGCCTGGAAGGAGAGGGAGTGAGGAAAGCGTCACTGGAGGCTAAAGAAAAGGCAACCCTTGTCACATATAGGCAGAAAGTTGGGCAACACTATAAAATTTGGGCAACCTTTTCCACAGTGATGTTGAGGCTAGAAAGAGTAGCTGATAGGTGTATGCACCTGGTCGAGATTTCTGGGAAGAATACTGCATGACAACTAGTTTTCGTTTAGTTGCCTCTGAGAAAATTTGAGAAAAAAGGGAGATGAAACTCCCTCAAAAAGGACTCTTCAGTTGGAGAGCAGAATTTACAAAATACATAGAGACTCAGGACCCAACAGAATGTTCTCAGAAGAAATGACCTCAAGGCAAAAATTAAGTCCAGGTTTCCACAAGTAGAATATGGTCTCACAGTAAAGTTCAAAGCAAAAATGCAGCTGTAAGCCCTTTCTAACACCTCGTTGTTGTTCAGTCACTAAGTCACGTCCAACATCTTGAGACCCCGTGGACTGCAGCATGCCAGGTTTCCCTGTCCTTCTCTGTCTTCCAGAGTTTGCTCAAATTCATGTCCATTAAATCAGTGATGCTATCTAACCAAATCATCCTCTGTCACCCCCTTCTCCTCTTGCCTTCAATCTTTCCTAGCATCGGGATCTTTTGCAATGAGTCAGCTCTTCACATCAGATGGCCAAAGTATTGGAGTTTCAGCTTCAACATTAGTCCTTCCAATGAATATTCAGGACTGATTTCCTTTAGGATGGACTGGTTGGATCTCCTTGCAGTCCAAGGGACTCTCAAGAGTCTTCTCTAGCACCACAATTCAAAAGCATCAATTCTTTGGTGCTCAGAACCTCTAACTTCTTATGCTAAGGAAATAGGCTGAGAAAACTACTCAGTTGCAAGCATAGGTAATTTCTTAATGGAAATCAAAGTATGATTTGAAGAGTTGAGCCATAGCAAACCTCTCCCCCAGGAGGAGAACAAAAGCCTGATTTTTTTTAATTAAAAAAATGTTTTTAATACCTGCTAACATGTGTGTGACTGGATTTCAGATTTATTATGGATTAGTGAAAGTTATACACCAGTTGCTGTGTTTACTGCAGTTATAATTGTCCCTTTCTTACATTGTATGTTGAATGTGTTTAGACCAGATAATGTCTTTTCAATTTATAGGACTCTGTACCAAGGAGCCACACCAGAGAAGCTGCACTCAATGAGCCCCCATTCATAACGGAACCTGATTTAGATAAAGAGATCCTGAACTTTGAGCTAATAGCTTAAGGCTAACTGTGCGTTTATTTTGCATATGGGAGGGAGATGTGAATTGTGGTGGCCAGAGGGCAAACATGGTAGGTAGTTTCCAAAGATGGAAACTTCTTGTACATATGTGTCATTCTCACATGGAGGTAGAGATTATTTCCCTTCCTCTTTTCTAAAAAATTTATTTACTTTTAATTGAAGAATAATTGCTTTATAGTATTGTATTGGTTTCTGCCAAACATCCACATGAATCAGCCATAGGTATACCTATGTACTCTCCCTCTTAAATCTCTCTCCCACTTTCCCTTCTTTTGAATGTGGGCTGGCCCATAACTACTTTGACCGACAGAACATGGTAAAAGTGAGTTCAGTTTTAAGAGGACTGGCAACGTTTGCTTCTTTTCTCTTGCTTGCCTTTTTCTGGAACCAAGCTGCCATGCTGGGAGGAAGCCCAAGTTGCATATGGATATGCCCACATGAAAAGAACTAAGACATTCAGTCAACAGTCCTAGCTGAGTTTTCACAGTGAGCACAATGGCTAGCTCTATGAATGAACCATTGGGACATTTCAAGCCCTCAAATGACTGCAGCCCCAGCCATAATCATATAGAATAGAAGCTTCTTCTAAGTGAGCCTAGACAATCTATAAAATTGGGAAAGATAATAAAACAGCTTTTAAGTCACTAAATTTTAAAGGAGTTTGTTACTCAGCATTAAATAACTGAAATTTTAGGCAAATCTCCAGCAATTAAGAAGTTGTGTGCATTTGATCCCAAAGAGCATTATTTTAATCTCATTTGCATCACATAATCATTTAATTCTTCCATGAATTAATTGCAAATGATCCAAATCATACTTGCAGGAGGTTCAGGAAGAAAAAAAATCTAAATGTCATCAACTGTTGATTCACCCATGTCAATCCAATTCACATCAGTCAGGCTTTATTTTAATGCTTCCTCAGTGAGAGAAAAATAAAAAACAAAGCCCAAAGTCAAAACAGTCAAATGGAAACCAATAAATATTTGCTGAGTTTCTAATTCTAACTTTGAGAGACCCTGATTAGTGCTGAATATAAAAGAATCCTTGACCTCACAGTTCTTGCAAAAGACAGCTAAAAGAGCAGACTAAACTTCAGAGGTGAGTGTGCACAGCTTGGCCATCCATTTACACTCACACAGCCATCTCCCACTCTGACCTACCACTGGCCAATTAACTCTGTCTGCTATTTCGGGGAGCAACTACATGAGTCCTCAGGACTGAATTCGTAAGGGACCTGAGGATCCAGAGACTGTTGTAGGATATCTTTCCTGTTAGGATTCTGATTGGGTGGGAGCAGAGGAAGTATTTTTACAGGGAGCTCTGCAGTTTCCCTGCTTGAGTCCTCCCTGCCCACCAGCCCTCTGTCCTGGTGTCTGTTGT
This sequence comes from Giraffa tippelskirchi, assembly GCF_054371585.1. Taxonomy (NCBI): domain Eukaryota; kingdom Metazoa; phylum Chordata; class Mammalia; order Artiodactyla; family Giraffidae; genus Giraffa; species Giraffa tippelskirchi. The sequence continues at coordinate 196,845,124 of NC_137275.1, forward strand.
CACTTTCTTATCTTGAGTCTTGGCCCACACTGATATGATCACCTCCAGACTCCAACCTGCATGCCTGTGTCCACATCCCTGCCTGCACCCCCTTGACAGCTGACCTCTGTCAACCTTCTGTCCTGCATTGGGAGAAGAGTCACACAGCCCCCTTATTTGGTCTCTAGTAACACTGTCTTTTTCTTCATAGCCTACACTTGTCCTACCCTGAGAGTCCCAGCACTTCTGGAGTGAGGCTGCAGGCCCAGGAAGGGGTGATGTCTGGGGCTGCCCCAGCATGCAGAGAGGTGCAGCCCATGTAGAATGAGACCCATTCTTCTTTGTCCTGCTGGTTCAGGTGCCCTGGGGCACCTGCCTTTATTCAGAGCTCCTGTCCCTCTCTGAACTATATACTCACTGATCCATATCTTTACTGTCCGTCCTCTCTACTGCCCTTACTGAAATGAGGGGGATTATTGTTGTTCAGTCACTCAGTCATGTCCAGTTCTTTGCGACCCCACGGACTGCAGCACACCAGGCTTCCCTGTCCTTCACCATCTCCCGGAGCTTGCTCAAACTCATGTTCACTGAGTCAGTGATGCCATCCAACTATCTCTTCCTCTGTTGTCCCCTTCTCCTGCCCTCAATCTTTCCCAACCTCAGGGTCTTTTCTAATCACTCAGTTCTTCGCATCAGGTGGCTAAAGTATTGGAGCTTCAGCTTCAGCATCAGTCCTTCCAAAGAATAAATAGCTTGTCTGTTTATTTTTCATATACCTCCAATGCACAGTCTGGCAAATAATAGATGTTCAATAAATGTGGGTTTAATGAACTAGTACTTCTGCCTCATTTGTGGTAATTTCTTTCTTTCAGGAATTTGGCTGTTACCATGTCCAAGCTCACTTTACTTGCCACACTGCTGCTGCTGCTGCTGCTAAGTCGCTTCAGCCGTGTCCGACTCTGTGCGACCCCATAGATGGCAGCCCACCAGGCTCCGCCGTCCCTGGGATTCTCCAGGCAAGAATACTGGAGAATACTGCCATTTCCTTCTCCAATACTTGCCACACTACAGGCCAATAAACTGAGAGACAAGTTGTTGAGGCAAGTAATACAACTTTATTTGGTTAGCTGGCTGACCAAGAAGATGGCAGACTGGTGTCTCAAAAAAACACTATCTTCTGGAGTCTGGATGCCAGTTTCTTTTATAGACTGAGAGGGAGAAGAAGTGAGGAAATAAAGTTAAAAGGCCATTTATCTCACAAAATAGGGAGGGGATGTGTGAGTTTCTTCTTTTCTGCAGCCATTTATAGGTAGCAGGGTCAGATTATCTCCCTGTGAGCCGAACAAAGGCACTCCAGTTTAATATTCAAGCAGAGGGGCAGGGTTCCCTGAGGCAGGCCATTATGTGTGAATATAATAACAAAAACAGTGAAAAGCAAAGGTCAAAGAAACAGATCCTACATGGAGTCAAAATTGGCTCTTCCCTATTACAGCTTTATCATACAGACCACCAGGGGCTCTCTATGTCTGAGCTCCAACAATAGGAAAAGCCCCTGTCCTTGTCCATGGTGTAAATCAAGGAAACTGGGAGTAATAGTATCTCTTAACATCCTAGAGATTCTAGACTCTTCCATGAACAAGCAGAAGGCTGCTGTGTCGGGGCATGTGGAGGAATCTGGGGGAAAGTGTGGACCATCGGCCCTGATGGTATGACAGTTGATCTCAGACCCTACCCAGGCACTGAGTTATACACAAAAGGGTAACTGACAGGACAAAGCAATAGCTGTTAAGTGCTGAGTGGAATGAACTAGAGGAGGATAGACATTAAACTTCAGCCTTATTCTTAAATAGGGACATTCTCAGAACCATGTAGACCTGAGCTCAGAACAAGTGAATTAGATTCTCTGAGTCTGAGGCTAGAACATGCATAAAAAATACAAGCCAGGTAATCTGATGCCCACTTCAGGTTATGAATCACTGGCCTAAGAAAAGGAAAGAAGGGAGAGGTTGACGAATTTGGGGAAGTTTCACAGATGAGAAGGGATTTGAATTGGTCTGGAAGAATGAATCAAATATAAATAGCATTAAAAAATAGATGTTCAGGGTGCAGTAGAAGAAAGGGACACAGGCTGTCAGGCTGACATAGATAGAAAAGAGTTTCTCTTCATGCAAGCAACCTACTAGCGAGTAGTGGGAGGTACATCTGCAGAGGTAAGCAGGGACCTTGAGTGACTTCCCAGGGGGTCCAGTGGCTAAGACTCCATGCTCCCTATGAGGCGGACCTGGGTTTGATCCTTGGTCAGGGAACCAGATCCCACATGCTGCAACTAAAGATCCCATATACGGCAGCTAGTGATCCTGCCTGCCACAACTAAGACCTGGTACAGCCAAATAAATAAATTAAAAAAAAAAAAAAAGATTTCTATAAATAAGGACCTTGAAAGTTTGAATTTCAATTTATAGCTGCTGAGGAATATTGGAGGTGTTTTAGAAGAATAAATAATAAAGGTGCTTTTGTTTAGAAGGCTAATACTGCTTTGGAGTAGGGATTGGATTGGCAAGAAAACTGTCTACACCAAGATTCACCTCTTAGTGATGAGAGATTGGATGCCTATTAAAATGCACCAGCTTCTCCTATCTTGCTTCTACCTCTTCCTAAGGAGACTGTCAATGCAAAACCAAATATCAACCCATTTGAGTTTGGTCAAATCAGGGAAGAAATATTAAGAGAAAGTAATTATAGATGCTATACTTTGCTTTCCAAGTTTTTACTGAATCTTTGGTCACATTTTTAGAACTAACAATAACAATGAAAAGAAGACAGCATTTTATTGAAAGATACTGATGTGTTTTTCAATTCACGTTTCCAAGTTTATGTTCTTTCCCCATTCTTCCAGAAACATCCATTTGCCTCTAAGAGAAAACAGGATAATTAAGTCCAAAATGCATAGAAGGAAAAGAGTTAATTTTCAGCTTTGACTCCAAAAATTTTACTTTCGAGTCCCTACAAATATGATAGTTTTGACAATTTTGAGTGTCTGAGTCAGGCTTGCCAAATTGATTCCACGGCTTTGCTGCAAATCATAGGATAAATAATGCAAGAGGTGGTGATAGGGAAATCCCTGATATGCAGAAAGGAGAAGAACCTTCTTCTTCTAGCCTTGATGGAACTCAAAAAGGAAGAGATGAAGAAAAAAACTAGAGTGAAAGGATCAGTTGCCACTGTTCGCAATATCTATTCTTCACTCCCACCTTGGGGAAGATATGAGAAACCAGACAACTCCCAGGTATGTCTTTAGGAAGTGGTCTTTGATGTGGCATCACATCCAATACACATGACTAACCATGGTGGAAAAGACATCGGTGTAGATAGCTAAGAACATGTTACTGATGCCCTAGAGCTCTGCATGGTCTGCAGAAGTTCCAGACTTTGTCCCTTCCCCAGTAGAGACCCAGAAGGTACAAGAGGGCCTGTGCCCGCTGAAGTTACGATGAAGGGGCCTTGGAGTCTGTGCAGCGCAGTGACTCATGATCCATCTCCAACATGATACCAGAAAGCCAGAAGGGACCAACCACTCAAGGCAGACTCCACGCCGAAATCCAGAAAATGGTTTAGCCCATTTGCAAATAGAAGATGTGATGCTACTGACCCAGAGCCCCAAGTTCCCCTTCCTCACCACCCCAAGTTCAGCAGGGAGAAGAAATCTGAAATCTTGAAATAGGAAATGTAGATACTCCCAAGTCTCCACCCCACTAACACCTGAGGACTTCTAAGGAAATGCAGATGATTTATGTGAACTACAAAATCTGAACTTTCTTCGTATATTTCATAGTGGTATACACATTTCCATGTTCACCGCAACTAGTTTTCTTTGTTATAGGGCATTTTCTGATAGAAACTAAGTGATCATTCTACTTAGATTTTATACCAGGAAGTCACATGGACAGTATACTACACTTTCTAAATGAATCCATTCTTGACTGCCATATTCAAAATAACAGCTGTCTTCCACAAGGTGGCCCTAGAAGCAACAAAATAACTGCCTCCAGACCGGCCGCACCAATAAAAGGAGTTGATCTGAGTTGTTTTTGTTTCCCATTTATAAGTAATTAATTGAGTAGGAAAAAAAGAATAATTAAACACTGTGCTAACAAACTGATTTGTGTCTTTGGTGTTGGTTTTCATCAAATAGAGCAGAAACTCCGAATCACACGGACAGCAACACAGCAGTCTCCAGCTATTTGAGAAACAAGGAAACTCGCATGACTTTAAGATTTCTGTCAGTTTTTTTAAACCTGAAAATTTGTAGTGACAGTAAAGGAAAAAGCTCCGAAAGATTACCAGGCAAGAGTACTGGAGTGGGAGTCATTGTGCACATGGGGTTAAAAACAAAAGCAGAAAAAAACAAAACAAAACAGACCAGCCATCACGCAATTCCAGATTGCCAGATTTCTTGATTACGGCTTTTAATCAAAACCCAGCCAGCTGCCTGTATTTAACGTTAATTGTCAAGCTCTAGGTCTCAGCCAATCATCTTGTTTCTGAGCTGGCAGTCTAACAACAACAAAATATGAAACTCTCTCCCCGACCTAGTTTAGTGGGAGGGGAAAAAAGAAGAGGAAGAGGGAGAATCAGCTCTAGGATTGGCTGAGTGTTCCTTTGAAGAACACATCTCTAGCTTTCTAAAGCAAAACAACATCTGTGCCTGGAAACTGGTTTAGCACCTTCCAGATAAACAAATACCATTTTTACAACCCTGCCGTCCCCCTCTTTTCTTCCTCCCCACTGAAAAGCAATGTTAGCACTTCAAAGACAGGGTTTTACTTGTGGGCAGCTAGAGGCAAGGCCCCCAGGGAACCTTCTTTCTTAGTTTGTCCTCTGCTCCCCTGTTGGCTGAGGATTCATTCTGTGCTATTAATTTCTCTGTTCTTGATCCTTTGTGAGATTTGGAGCAAGCCACTCTCCCTCCTAGCTTGCTAACAGCTCCAAAGATTCTATTTTTCCTCAGGGATAGATACCTTAGCTGTGTTTCTCAACCTGGTATGTGAAGAATGCTTCTTCATTTGAGTGAATGGAGAAAATTCTCAGTAAAGAGAAGTAATCCTTCTCTGTCTCTCCCCCCATCTTTCTCTTTGAGAATCATAAATAATGGACAAGAGGAGGAGGTCTTCCTGATAGTGTCAAAAAAATCAGGATCTTTTAGAATCATCCCAAGCACAGACCTGGGAGGTGGAGACCCCAAGCACAGACCTGAGAAGTAGAGTGTCTTACTCCAGGGCCCCCAAACAACCTCCCACAACCAATTTGACTTTGAGCTTGACCTTGAGATCTGACACAAGGTTATGGCATCAGGATTGGTCACAGTACATAGCAACAAGTTTCCTTCTCTCCAGTCATTTACATATAGACGAAACAGCTAATATTCAAATCAGTGGAAGCAGACCCACAGTTGATTGAATTAAATCTCTTCTCCAGCTTGATTTGCATAACCTGCAATAATCAGAATGGAGAGTGAAAGCATAATTGAAAGGAGAAAATATATACTAGCAGCCATTTGGAATTAGGTAGGGTTGAACTAAGCTGGTAAATTCTGATTTTACTGAAAGCAAAACTGCCCTTGGCTAACTTTAATTTTAAAATATTAAGAAAAGTGATTTGGGAAACTGGAAAGTTAATTAACAAATAAAGTCTTAGAAAACCTTTGATTAATAGCAACCAAAAAAAAAAAATTTTTTTTTTAAGAGAGAAATGTTGAGTTAGTGATCTGAAAAGTTTTCTCACATTATTTTACAGGCCCCTCAGAAGCAATCTCTGCATACTATGTTCTATCCTAGCCCTGGGAAGGAAAATAATTCAACCAGTATTTTCTTTATTTTATGGTAAAACATTTACTCCAAGAATCTTCCCCATTGCTGTACCCAAACTCCAGTTTCCTCAGAATATGGTTCATGTATGACACCTCCACTTCCATCCCCCCACCCACATTGCCTTTATAAAAGAACAAAGCCTGAAAGGAAAGCCCCATGAGCCCTTCAAGGACAGGACACCCCGCTGTCAAGCAATGTACTTTCAGATCTGGCATACAAGCTCCTTAATTTTCTTAATTTCACCTTCCCTTGCTGTTCCCATCACCTGGGGTCTCAGAGAAGAAAGGGGAAAAGCACAAGGCCAGGCAACAGTGACGCAGATCCCCACAGTGCCCCCCATCCTAACGTATCTATTTCTCAAAAGCAAAGGGGGCAGGCCTAGGCCACATCCCCAAATCTAGCCAAAGTGGAGGACCTTGCAAGTGGGAACAACCTGAGGAGCACCATCCCTTCACATAAGCTCTGCATGTGCTGTGCTGTGCTTAGCTGCTCAGTCATGTCTGACTATCTGTGACCCCATAGACTGTAGCCCGCCAGGCTCCTCTGTCCATGGGGATTCTCCAGGCAAGAATACTGGAGTGGGTTGCCATGCCCTCCTCCAGGGGATCTTCCCAACCCAGGGATTGAACCCAGGTCTCCCACATTGCAGGTGTATTCTTTACCAGCTGAGCTACCAGGCAAGCCCCAAGCTGTTCGTACAGCTTTTCAAATATCTTGTCTCACCAAATGCTTGTCACTTGACAAATGGAGATTGCTGATATGCAGCAAAGGAGATCAATGGTCCCCCTCATGGTTGTCAAGGAGCTTCATTCTCCCACCCACATCCCTTTATCATAGGATTTCCATAGGAATTGGCAGAGTATATTTTTTAGGATAAGTGTCCTAAATCTGTTGAAATCTACATCTACAGATTATCTATCAAAAATAAAAGCCAAGAGGCCTGAGTTTAAGGGGAGACAATGAGGGTTAGCGTGTTCTTTTCCTCTGTTGAAATCTACATCTACAGATTATCTATCAAAAATAAAAGCCAAGAGGCCTGAGTTTAAGGGGAGACAATGAGGGTTAGCGTGTTCTTTTCCTCCTCCACAATAAGCCAGGTACAGGGATCACTGAGTTCAATAGTCATCACAGTTAAGGAGACGGATGTGCATATTTCTTTCTTTTGATAGGTGAGAACACCAAGGCTCGGCAAGGTGAAGTAACTTGCCTAAGACTTGCCACTAGCAAGAAGCAGGCTGCAATTCAAACCCAGGCAAGCTGGCTACACGGTACCCCCACCCTTCACATCCGTGTCATGCTGCCTTCCTAAAGACAGTAAATAATGATTCTGGATATTTACCAATTCTTGTACTTTAACTGCCAAGGTGGAGCCACAGTTCAGAAATGGTTGTTTATACCACAGCCTTTTGGTCCACATTCCTAAGCTCTTCTTTGTTGTATCTCAGTTCATCTTCCAGAGTCAGTGTCAGATGATTTTCCTTCAGGCAACTCCTGGAAAGTTTTATTTTTTCCCTTTACTGGAAATTCCAGAAAACTTGGGTGGGAAATCCTGAGCATCCTGGAATAAACCAAGCAGCTGAAAGAAGACCAGGGGCTAACGGAAGGTGAGTGCAGCTGGACCCTGGTGCCGCTCGAGATGAGAGCTGAGTCCTACACTTTTAGCACTAAGAACACAGACTCCTTACAGTTGGTGTGAGTGGTAGAGAGTATTGTGGGACTCCTGTGAAAACAATCAAGTCACTTGGGCTGACAGGGACCTGAGACAACCACAGTCATGAAGAAGAAGAAACACAGACAAGCCCCGGAGACCAGCTGCCGCAAGGACTCTCCTCCCTTCCTGGGAACTTTCTTCCCAGCCTCCCTTGCAACTCACTTCTAGTCAATTCCAGGCCTGTCCCTTAGAAACATCCCTTTAGCTCATTGCTTCCCAGTCGCAACATTTTGGGGACCACATGTTCCAGATGGTGCAGCTACAAAAAGAGGAGGACTTGTGAGTAACATTATGTTAAGCCACTGGGATTTCAGCATTAATTTGTTACAGGAGCATAACCTAATCCACCCTGATTATATTCCGTCTGCAACAGAGACTTGTCTTGATTGGTATAGAGTGAATTACCTAGAAATGTACTAGAAATACAGATTCCTGGGATCCATACCCTGAGTTTCTGACCGATTTCCTAGAGTTCAGATAACCTGGGGCATAGTATGTCTGGTACAAAAGGGAATGAAAAATGTCAAGAAAAATACCTAATGAGGAAGCTGCAGGATTTCTGTGACAGTTTGGATGAAGCATTGGAGGGAAAAAATGTCAAAAGCTTCTAGCTTGAGAGGCTAAAAAAAAAATAATAAAATAAAGTGACAGTCTGAAGCGTTCATTTTAGAGAGAAAGGCAGGTTCAGCTGAGCTAAGTCTGTACAGTTGGCAGACTGGGCATGCAGATGAAGGCAGGTCTGTGATTGGGGGGCTGGGGTGGCACTCTTCCAGAGAGTTTCTGAGCTCCCCCAAGAGTGAGCTGGTAGAAGGTGAGGCCTGAGCATAAAGAGATGCCCACAGGACTAGGAAAAAGTGGAGCAAAGAGCAGGCATAAAATAGTTTGGAGGGCAGTCAGGCCAGCAGTTAGTGGCAGCACCAGACATGAGGGAGAGGGTGGGCTGAGGCCACAGCTGGCCCCCTGTAGGCCCAGATCTTTGGGCCACCATGACCACAGCTCAGGCCCCACAGCCCACCCCTATTCCCGGGCCCTTGCTGTCCCCCTCCTGCTCCCCCTCACCCCACTTGGGTCCATCTCCTGCTCTTTCTCCTCTGCTGACCAGTCAGTGCCCTTTGTACCACATGGTCTTTCCTGGGCGTGGCCTCCTACCCACAGTGCCTTCCCCAGGCCATTCTCCCCAAACCAGAGCCCAGAAGTTCTACTCCCACTCTGAACCTTAGATAGCCCTTCTGGAGCAGGGTCCCTCCTTTCCCTTATCTCCTCCAGAACCCATTATTTGTTTTTGTTTGTTTGTTTGTTTGTTTGTTTTTTATAAATTTATTTATTTTAGTTGGGGGCTAATTACTTTACAATATTGTAATAGTTTTTGCCATACATTGACATGAATCAGCCATGGGTTTACATGTGTTCCCCTTCCTGGACCCCCCACCCACCTCCCTCCCCATCCCATCCCTCTGGGTCATCCCATTGCCCCAGCCCTGAGCCCTTGTCTCATGCATCGAACATGGAATGGTGTTCTGTTTCACATATGATAATATACATGTTTCAATGCTATCCTCCCAGAACATCCCACCCTCACCTTCTCCCTCAGAGTCCATAAAATTGTTCTATGCATCTGTGTCTCTTATTCTGTCTCGCATATAGGGTTATCGTTACCATCTTTCAAATTCCATATATATGCATTAGTATACTGTATTGTTGTTTTTCTTTCTGGCTTACTTCACTCTGTATAATGGGCTCCAGTTTCATCCATCTCAGTAGAACCGATTCCAATGTATTTTTTTTAATGGCTGAGTAATATTCCGTTGTGTATATGTACCACAGCTTCCTTATCCATTCGTCTGCTGATGGACATCTAGGTTGCTTCCATGTCCTGGCTATTATAAACAGTGCTGCGATGAACATTGGGGTACACGTGTCTCTTTCAATTCTGAGAACCCATTATTTGTTCAGTGGTTCCCAGCAAGATTTTGCTGTCACATTTGTGATCACCATTATTTTCATCTACTAAAGATCTTAGTGCCATGGGGAATGGTCTTGTCCTGGACCCTGAGGTGAGTATAAAACATTATAGGGACCCTATCTCAGTGCTTCTAGAAGCAAAAGATCCAGGGTAAGGACCTGTGGACAGTTGCAAGGGGAGGGAGGCTCTCATTTTGGTTTCTCAAGTTGTTTTGGGCAACACAGGAGCAATGGACTCCACCAAAATTTTTCTCTAAGCACATTCAGATATGTGAGATTCCATGCCTCAGCTGGTTTCAGCTGGTGAAGTTGCCAGGTTCCTCTCATAAAGATAAGAGACTCTGGCAGAGGTTTCAGATGTTTTCAGGGTTGCCCTTGATACTCACACCCCTCCTCCACTCTCCTTTCTAGTTTGTCCTCGTCCTCAGATAATATATCAAGATTAACCCACCAGGTAATCTTTGTGGGTTACCTGGAGGCATGACCCATCTGAGACTCAGGTCACCAGCCCCTCTCAGACCTGAGTTGCTGCCCTTGTCCATTTGCTGACACACTTGGGGAAGGGGGTATCAAATGTCACCTGGGTACCAAGCAAGCTGAATCACATAAGGTCCTTGATTCACCAGAAGATGAAACCCTATCCTCATCAAGCATTGTCTCCAAGCTGACACTGAAGCTATGCCCATCCTTCCAATCCTCAACCATGTCAGCAAACTTAGGGATGGTAGTCTGTGACATCACCAGTGAACCCCATCGTTACAGGTCTGCTCCTGTATCTCCTTTGATGTACAGTGGGTCCCCTGGTTGGACACAATGTTACATTTGATCTTGTGTTGATAGATAAAATATCCCATAAGCCCCTAGAGTAGCAGAGTTGGCTCTTAAGAAAGAGATAACTCAATTTGCAGGCTCAGACAGTATGATGGAATCTTCAGATTCAAGATTTGAAGGAGTATAAACCTAGTTGTCCCATCTATGTGTCAGGATCCCATTCTTTCTAAGCCAAAGCCCTGACCTTGGCAGAGCAGAACTACCTCAGTTGGAATTTAGCTTCTTTTAAGGTCAGGACTCTGATGAATAAATTCTGACACAGAGCCTCAACTTCCACTGCCTTCCTGCTTCAGAAGTTGAGATCTCTTTATAAGGCACCAAAGATGCCCTCTGAATTTCACACCTGGCCTTTTTTTAATGGTTTTCTAGAATTTATAGTTTTCAATAGAATTCAGCAACAGCCATCCATCACATTGTCCTTACAGTCATTATTATCTCCCGTACTTTCAAACTCCTGAAACATCACCCCAGTATAATCCCTTCCACTAGATCACTGACTCATCATGAGTGAAAGTTGTAACAACTGGACAGCATTCTTGTGCTAGTACTTATCCTTGCTTTACCCACAACCATCAATAAGAGACTTAGGATCAGTTGGGAAGTGTGTGATCAAATTCCAGTACTTCATCGTATCACCTACTCACTTGGGCCACTCCCAGAACTAACTGCCACTGTTCAAGCTCTCCCAAAAGCTGACTCTGGGACATTAGTGCCTGGGATGCTTGTCTGAGACTGCCCTTGGAGCCATGTGAAAGGATTGGAAAGAAGTAGACCTGCCCCAGTGGCCTCTTCATCCCCACTGGGATTCTAGAGGGGAAATGGCCCATTAGAGTTGTACTGCATTGGGCTGTGTACAACAAAGAATTTGGCTGGCCTTTGTACCCTGTTCCTGGGAGTGAGCCTCTAAGCCCTTGGAATTTCTCCAATGATTAGAATGATTTTGTTATTCACAGTGAGTCCCCTAGACCACACCTGATGGCTTATGCTAATGAGATGCTTAAGGATGTGAGTTGGTCTCACCTGAAAGACCACCTTGAGAGATTTGGGTGTCAGAGCCACAAGAATCAGCCTGACCTTGGAGGAGCAGAAGGAAACTAGAGATTAAGCCACATAGTGAATGATTTAATCAATGATGCCTCCATAAGAAAGCCCTGCTGCAAATCATGGATATCAAAATCTGGGGGAGGGCTTCCCTAGTGGTCCAGCGGTTAAGAATCCACCTTGCAATGTTGGGGTCACCAGTTTGATTTCTGGTCCAGGAAGATCCCACATGCTGTGGGGCACTTAAGCCCGAGCACCACAACTACTGAGCCTGTGCTCTGGAACCTGCAAGCCACAACTACTGAGCCCATGTTGAGCAACTACTGAAGACCACATGCCCTAGAGCCTGTGCTCCACAAGAGAAGCCACCATAATGAGAAGCCTGCTCACCACAACTAGAGAGTAGCCCCTACTCTCCACAACTAAAGAACGCTCACACACAGTAATAAAGGTTCAGCATAGCCAATAATAAATAAATGAATGAAAATAAATATTAAAAAAAAAACTGAAGGGAACTTCCCTGACCAGTTTGGTGTATTGTCTTATGTTGATGTGCTGCAGAGTAACAAGTCTTAATAACAGGAAGCTTTATCTATAGGATCCTCCCAGACCTTACATTATGTGTCTCTCTCTATGGCTGGTCCTGATTTGTATCCATTGTGCTATAATAAAACTTTAAGTATAAATACAGAGCTTTCCTGAGTTCGGTAAATTGTTCTAAGAAAATTATCAAAACTACAAGGTTAGTTCAGTTCAGTTCAGTCACTCAGTCGTGTTCGACTCTTTGCGACCCCATGAATTGCAGCACGCCAGGCCTCCCTGTCCATCACCAACTCCTGGAGTCTACTCAAATCCATGTCCATCGAGTCGGTGATGCCATCCAGCCATCTCATCTTCTGTCGTCCCCTTCTCCTCCTGCCCCCAATCCTTCCCAACATTAGGGTCTTTTCCAATGAGTCAACACTTCGCATGAGGTGGCCAAAGTATTGGAATTTCAGCTTCAACATCGGTCCTTCCAATGAACACCCAGGACTGATCTGCTTTAGGATGCACTGGTTGGATCTCCTTTCAGTCCAAGGGACTCTCAAGAGTCTTCTCCAACACCATAGTTCAAAAGCATCAATTCTTCGGCTCTCAGCCTTCTTCACCGTCCAACTCTCACATCCATACATGACCGCTGGAAAAACCATAGCCTTGACTAGATGGACTTTTGTTGGCAAAGTAATGTCTCTGCTTTTTAATATGCTACCTAGGTTGATCATAACCTTCCTTCCAAGGAGTAAGCGTCTTTTAATTTCATGGCTGCAAACACCATCAGCAGTGATTTTGGAGCCCCCCAAAATAAAATCTGACACTGTTTCCACTGTTTCTCCATCTATTTCCCATGAAGTGATGCGACCAGATGCCATGATCTTAGTTTTCTGAATGTTGAGCTTTAAGCCAACATTTTCACTCTGCTCTTTCACTTTCATCAAGAGGCTCTTTAGTTCTTCTTCACTTTCTGCCATAAGGGTGGTGTCATCTGCATATCTGAGGTTATTGATATTTCTCCTGGCAATCTTGATTCCAGCTTGTGTTTCTTCCAGCCCAGCGTTTCTCATGATGTACTCTGCATATATGTTAAATAAGCAGGGTGACAATATACAGCCTTGACGTACTCCTTTCCCGATTTGGAACCAGTCTGTTGTTCCATGTCCAGTTCTAAATGTTGCTTCCTGACCTGCATACAGGTTTCTCAAGAGACAGGCCAGATGGTCTGGTATTCCCATCTCTTTCAGAATTTTCCACAGTTTCTTGTGATCCACACAGTCAAAGGCTTTGGCATAGTCAATAAAGCAGAAATAGATGTTTTTCTGGAACTCTCTTTCTTTTTCAATGATCCAGCGGATGTTGGCAATTTGATCTCTGGTTCCTCTGCCTTTTCTAAAACCAGCTTGAACATCTGGAAGTTCACAGTTCACGTGTTATTGAAGCCTGGCTTGGAGAATTTTGAGCATTACTTTACTAGTGTGTGAGATGAGTGCAATTGTGCGGTAGTTTGAGCATTTTTTGGCATTGCCTTTCTTTGGGATTGGAATGAAAACTGACCTTTTCCAGTCCTGTGGCCACTGCTGAGTTTTCCAAATTTGCTGGCATATCGAGTGCAGCACTTTCACAGCATCATCTTTTAGGATTTGAAATAGCTCAACTGGAATTCCGTCACCTCCACTAGCTTTGTTCATAGTGATGCTTTCTAAGGCCCACTTGACTTCACATTCCAGGATATCTGGCTCTAGGTGAGTGATCACATCATCGTGATTATCTGGGTCGTGAAGATCTTTTTTGCACAGTTCTTCTGTGTATTCTTGCTACCTCTTCTTAATATCTTCTGCTTCTGTTAGGTCCATACCATTTCTGTCCTTTATCGAGCCCATCTTTGCATGAAATATTCCCTTGGTATCTCTAATTTTCTTGAAGAGATCTCTAGTCTTTCCCAATCTGTTGTTTTCCTCTATTTCTTTGCATTGATGGCTGAGGAAGGCTTTCTTATCTCTCCTTGCTATTCTTTGGAACTCTGCATTCAGATGATAATATCTTTCCTTTTCTCCTTTGCTTTTCACTTCTCTTCTTTTCACAGCTATTTGTAAGGCCTCCTCAGACAGCCATTTTGCTTTTTGGCATTTCTTTTCCATGGGGATGGTCTTGATCCCTGTCTCCTGTACAGTGTCATGAACCTCTGCCCATAGTTCATCAGGCACTCTGTCTATTAGATCTAGTCCCTTAAATCTATTTGTCACTTCCACAGTATAATCATAAGGGATTGAACATCCAAATTTGTAGCCAACCAGAAGTGAGAGTGGCCTGGGTGAAACTGAGTCCCCCTTCTTTGTTTATGATTAACTTCTCCATCCAAAATTCTATTCCCTTCTTGTCCTGTCCCTGTTCCCCTCAGGATGGAGGAGTATCAAAGAAAATGGAGAATCAAACAGGACTCTGCACAGCCCTCCCTGGTACAAAAGCCCATCCATGTCTTCTGTTTCTTGTTTGTAGAAAAAAAACTTTAGCCTCCTAGGCCTTCCGAGTTCCCAAGTAGTGAGGGAATGTAGAAGCAAAGAAAAAGAAATACGTAACAGTCTGACATATCTTTGAGTTGCTCTGTAGGAGCTAAGATCCCTTCCCCCAGGTGGAGGATGACTACTTGCCGACCACAAGCATGTAGATCCCAGAGTGCTTGGAACCAGAAGATTGATGATTAAGATTTCCAAAACATCATCTTGTCACCTTACCACCAACCAGAAGAAAGTCCATGAGCTACAACCCTCATCCCAAATATTGCCTTTAAAAAAATCCTCCCCTGAAAGCCATCAGGGAGTTTGGGTCTTTTGAGCATGTGCTGCCCATTCTCCTTGCTTGGCACCTATGATAAATGCTGTGCTTTCCTTCATCACAACCTGGTGTCAGTAGATTAGCTTTGCTGTGGTTTGGGTGAGCATGCCCAAGTTCAGTTCAGTAACATGGGAGTCTCCAAACTTGTGGCTATATTGGAAGCAAGAACATCCTTGTGTGAGATGGTACCCTTAACCTGTGAAGCTTGGTCCAACTCTGGGTAGTTGATGTCAGAGTCATTGCCAGCTGAGATGGTCTTTATATCCCTGCCTTGATTGTGACAGAGCATGGCCCACTCTGGGAAGAGTGTGCTCTTGGACATGACAGTTCCTTGTAAATGTACCCAGAAGGGCCATATGCTGACAACACTTCCAGCAGCACAGGGAGCAGGTCCTCCTTTGAATGGGGATGTGGGTGGCATGACCCCAGTCCCCAGGGCATTCCTTCATTTATTACCTAGTAGCTTTGAAATCTAGGAAAAGGGAAGCTGATATTTTGTCCTGGGTTTCCAGAAATTCACCAGCTTTGACTCCATTCCTGGGTTGTGTCACCAGCAAGTTTATCCAGTGCTAACAAAGCCAACTCACCTTTTCTCAAAAGTCTTCCATCTTTATCCAGAGACCAAAGGGTTCCTCTAGCATCTCCTGGCTTATTCTCTATAAGTACTGGGTGAGGATGATGAAAGTTCCCAAATTTATCAATGACATATCCCAGAATATATGGTCTGAGACAGATGGAGCTGCTCACTCAGCAGAATGGGTATATGAGGGAGAAGGAGAAAGACTTCATTCTCTCAAGAGCAAGCAGATAAGTAGGGAGTCCCCAGAGAAAGAGAACCAGGCATGGTTTCCTTGATAGAAGAGGAGCCATTTTGGGCCTAAGCCATTTTGTGATTTAAGCCCAGCCACAATGCTTGCCCTTGAAAGAGGTCTCAGTAATTAACAATTGTAAGGAAACAAAAGATTTCAGAAGACTGTTTTCATGGCAAGAAAAGTAACAGTAGCAAAAATGATATATCAGTTTTAAAGGCTCCCAGTTCTGTTTCAGTGGTAATGATTAGCTTGAAGCTGTCAACCAAAAGATCAGCTCAAACCTAAAGGATGACAATGTTGACATTTTCTGACCCTGAAGACCTCAACCAACTAAGCTTGGACTCTGTGACTGCCTAAGCCCCGTCATGAATATGCATGTACCCTTAGCTTAAAAATTCCCAAACTTTGCTGTTCAAGGAAACACTATTTTGGGAAAGATCCCCAGTGTTCTCCTTATTTGCAGCAAGTAATAAATCCTTCCTTCTCCCAATCTTTGTTTGGTTGTGTCTTTCGGTGCTACACCCATCAAGAGGCAAATCCGGTTTTCAGGTAACACAAGCCCAAGCCCTAGGAAGGCTGGGCTGGAACTGAACTGACAAGCATCCAGGTCATGCCTGAACTTGCAGATAGAATTTTAAGTACATAAAACACTGAAGCATTTGTGCCAAGAAGCCTGCTTTAGCAGCACACTTCTGCTGGACCTGTGAGGGCAACAGGAACAAATAAGCTGATGTCTCAGCATGGCAGCTGTCTGTCTATTCTTGTACCTGTAGAAACAAGACTCCTTAACAAGCACACTAAGGTAGATGGCATGGGGCAGGGGAGCGAGGCCTAACTTGAAATTTGAGGTTGGTTCCTCTCAACCCATCCAAACCCCAGAGAGGTATTCCTACTTCTTCTAATTATGACCCTCTCTAAGTGATGTCAGGGAATAAATTTTCCTCTGTTATTGAGCTCAAGTTTGGCTTCTCAGCCCTCAAAAGCCAATACACGAGAGGCAAATGTTGGTTGGAAAGAAAAGGTTTCCAAGAGACTGGCAATCTGGGGAGAAGGTGGACTCATGTCCAAAAATCAAATCTGAGAATTCTGCTTGACCATGAAAGTTCTTAAAGGGAGAATCATTTGGGAAAGCGGGGTGGTCAGAGTCTTCATTATCTTCCACTATATGTAGACTTTCTTCTGATTAGTTCATGATGAGGTACCAGGACAGAGCTCTAGGAATCTTGTGCTAAGCCTGAAATTACCATCTTCCACTTGGGTGGGGGTTCTAATTCCTGCAGAGGAACTCAAAGATATTGTCATGCATATTCCTTGAGGAGGAACTTGCTTTATCATTGCGTTAGTTTCTTGAATCCTTAGTTTCTGCATTCCGTTCCTTCTCTGATTGAGGCTGTTTGACTCTGCCCAGTGGAACTCAGGCAAGGTCAAGGAGACTGAATGAAGGCTGTTTCCTACAAACAGTGTAACCAAGCAGGACCCTATGAGACTCTTCCTCCACATTCTCTGCTTTAGCTCCTCTCTGAAGTACCTAGATAACTGAATCTGATGCACATTTCTTGAGTTGTTTTACAGATGTGAAAACTCCTACCAAATGAAGATGTCAACTACCTGAAACAATCAGCACATGACCCTCAGGCCTCCTGGAGCCTAAGGATGCTAACCCCCATGATACCACCCACCACCCTGTTACTTCATCATCAGCCAATCATACAATCCTGTGCATGAGTTGATCACATACCTTACAACCCGCCACCCCGCACCCGCAACCAGGCCATTAAAAATGCTTTGCTGAAACCTTTCAGAGAGTTTGGGATTTTAGAACATTTTTCACTCATTCTCCTTGTATTGGTGCCTTTACAATAAATGCTGCACTCTCCTTAAACACAACCCAGTGTTGGTAGATTAGCTTTACTGCACATCGCTTAGCAGACCCAAGTTTAGTTCAGTAACGAGAAATGGACACTGAATGGATTTATACCCAGAAGGGCCCCATAGGGTCTTTTGTTGTTATTGTTTGATCACTAGGTCATGTTTGACTCTTTACAACCCCATGGACTGAAGCCCACCAGGCTCCTCTGTCTGTGGGATTTCCCAAGGGAGAATATTGGAATGCCATTTCCTTCTCCAGGGGATCATCCTGACCTAGGGATTGAACCCACATCTCTGGCATTGCTGGTGGATTCTTTACCATTTAGCTACCTGAGAAGCCCCTCCATAGGGTCTTGCTCCATTTCAATTCTACCCTTTTAGGCTTTCTGGCTGACCTAAGAACTGCATTAAAAGTAAACATTAACAGGAAAAAAATCAAATAAATGTATATATGGGAGATACCCAAGGAAACTGAGTAACTCACCCAAAGGGATTTTAAATACCATCTCAACTAAAGACAAAAGAGGATGTTGGGGGTAGAGGTTTGGGACTTCAAGGGGGAGAGAGGCAATTCACAAGGAGATGGAAAAGCAAATGTTTGGTAAATAAGTGTTTTCAGGAAACACTGCACAGACAATGGGACAGAATGGACTCTGATCTCTACACCCTGTAGTTTCCCCAACTAGGCCTAGCCCATCTTCTTTGCAGATATCTCTGGTGATATCTCTATTCTGGGATGCGAAACCAAAAGGACCCTGTGGAGTCCTCCCAAGCACAAAAGTCCCTCTGTGTTCTTATTTCTTGTTTATAGAAAAAGGCTTTAGTTTCCTAGATCTTTCCTGAGTTTCAAAGAGCAGACTCAAGCAGTTAACTATTAGGGAAAGGAAGGAATGGAGAAACAAAGGAAAAGCAGTCAAGAAAGAAAAGTAGTGATAGCTTAAAAAGTAGTTCAATGATAAAAAGAGTCCTATTTTCTTTTCAAGGTGATGCTGAAATCTGGGTCTCTTTGCACCGGTGCTAAATCAAATCTCAGAGACAGAGTTTTTGGTGAAGTAGAAAAGAATAGCTTTATTGCTTTGCCAGGCAAAGGGGGACACAGCAGGCTTCTCCCCTCAAAAACTATGTATCCCAGGCTGAGAAGATTTGGTGAGGAGTTTTATAGCAACCATTCAAGGGTGGGGCTGCTGGTAAGATCAGAGTGTGTGCAAGGCCTGCTCTCCTTTAGTCTCACCTCAGGTGGTCTTCTAATCTTGATGAGCTTCTTTAACCTGACTTCAGATGGGTTTTTTGGTTCTCCTTTCCCTGACTAGCAACTGTTCAAATCTGCCCTTGGAACTCAGGGAAGGTCATGAAGGCTGGAATCTCTTCCTTACAAATAAGAAACAAGGGACAGAAAGCCTTTGGTGCCCAGGAACATCACAGGGTCGGATGCACATCTTTCAGTTGTTCTGCCGAAAGACCCCTACCCAGGTGGAGGATGGTAACTACTGCTAACCACAAGCTCATAGAGTCCAGATTGTTTAAACAGAAGGTTGATGATTAAGATGCCCAAAACAACACTCTATTACCTCACCACCAATCAATCAGAAGAATGTCCACCAGCTGCAGCCCTCCCCCACAGTGTTGCCTTTAAAAACCCATCCCTGAAAGCTATCAGGGAGTTCAGATCTTTGAGCATAAGTTATCCATTCTCTTTGCTTGGTGCCTGCAATAAGTGCTGTACTTTCCTTCACCAGAACCCAGTGTCAGCAGATTGACTATTCTGAGGTTTGGGTGAGCAACTCAAGCTCAGATCAGTAACAAAACAACCCTTTATCTAAATTCTTTAAGGCACCTAGAGAGATATTGAGTCTTCTCTTTCTTAAAATTCCTCAGCCTAAAATTAATCCTCATGCCAAAGAGACACATTTTAAATGGCACGTTTTGCTCCCCTACATGGTCTAGGACCTGTTTTCCATCTGGGGAAAATGGAAGTATAGATTTTACATATGGATTAAGAAGACTAAGACTCAGAGAGGGTTTGTAAGCATGGAGCCCTAGTGGATCCCACATGGAGATGTGCCACTGGAACTCAAAGATCACCAGCCTCTCTGCAGAAAGAACTGCCAATTATCAGCATTCGGGGTCCATGTGGAAATGAAGAAGCACATGGCAGCAGCTGTGCAGGGAGACACGTCATCACACTTCCCAGAGGCTTCTGCTACAGACCTCATTTTTACATCAATCCCTCAGGAGTGTCACATGTTGGGCTCTGAGTCTTTTTTCAGTCTTCACTTGACTTAACCCGTATGTAAAATCTATGCTTCCATTTTCCCCAGATGGAGAATGGGTCCTAGGCCCTGTAGGGGAGTAAAGTGTGCCACCCTAAATGTGTCTTCAACTTGAGGATTTTATATATATTGGGTTCCCCTTCATACCTTGGAGCAGAGACTCCTTGTTTGACAACCTTCAGGAGGTCTGAAGTTGACAAGGGTGACTGCTATGATATTTGGCCATTCTCAGAGGCCTTCCTCAGGCTAGGGAAAGCCATATGGAAAGAACTTCAACTGATCTGGAATAACCATTATTTGAGGACTGGGGACCCAGGGGTGTGAAAATTGTTTCTGAGACACTTCACCAGAATTGTCTAGGGCTCCATGCTTACAAACCCTCTCTGAGTCTTAGTCTTCTTAATCCATATGTAAAATCTATACTTCCATTTTTCCCAGATGGAAAACAGGTCCTAGACCCTGTAGGGGAGCAAAACGTGCCATTTCAAAATGTGTCTCTTTGGCATGAGGATTAATTTTAGGCTGAGGAATTTTAAGAAAGAGAAGACTCAATATCTCTCTAGGTGCCTAAAAGAATTTAGATAAAGTGTTGTTTAGATAAAAATTGCCACACTAGGCAGCTTGTGGGTTCTTAGTTCTCTGACCAGGGATCAAACCCGGACCCTCAGCAGTGAAAGCATGGAGTCCTAACCACTGGACTGCCGTCGAATTCCCCTCAACTGATATTTTAAGAGAGGATCCCACTGCTTTGGAAGTGTCTCAGAAACAATTTTCACACCCCTGGGTGCCCGGTCCTCAAATAATGGTTATTCCAGATCAGTTGAAGTTCTTTCCATATGGCTTTCCCTAGCCTGAGGAAGGCCTCTGAGAATGGCCAAATATCATAGCAGTCACCCTTGTCAACTTCAGACCTCCTGAAGGTTGTCAAACAAGGAGTCTCTGCTCCAAGGGTGAAGGTATGAAGGGGAACCCTGCTGACCTCGTTACCACCTCAGTAAGAAGGGGCTCTGGGAGGGCTGACCCATGGAAATCTGGGCCAGTCACAGACACCTCAATACAGCCACCTCTGCACTTTCTCTGCCTTCTGCTGGATATCACTGAATTCCTTCTTTTTAGCATTGAAAAATAATACCAGATAAATAAAAGCTATCCTTTGGTGGGAGGTGCACAACCTAAACTAAATTCAAATTCCCAACTCTTCCCTGAAGATAACCTCTCTAAATCTGTTTTCTGTGAAACAGAATTACTAATATCAGCTTCAGGGAGTCAATTTAAAATGTAAATACAGTGCTGGCTTCCCTTCCTCCATAGGTATGGGCCAGGACACACAGGTTATTCTGTCAGACCAGTGATTCACTCTTAATTTAACCACTCACCAACTGCTGTTCCATTTTACAATCAAACAATAACATCCACCCACACCAGCGGCCCTCTGAGGGCAAATTCAAACCACAGCAAAGCTCACAAACCAAGAAATAGCTTCTGATTCCTTTTCCAGAAAGAAAAAAAATTGCAGGCTGCCTCCAGGCTCCTGCCCATCCCCAGGCTGAGCACAATGCATCCCCTCTCAGGCCTGCCTCCTGCTTCTCCACAATTCCAGTACAGTCCCTGCCTCCTCCCAGGTCTGTGTTTGAGAAGTTTCTCATTTTTTTCTTAAAAGTAGCATGTGTGCATTAGGAGCAAAGAACGTGCTCTTTTGCGCCAAGCAAAGTGCTCAAGACATTGTAGTGCTCAAGACTGAAATAACAAAACAAAGAGTGATCCAGAAAGAACTATAAGGATGCCGGTTCCATAGGAAGATTTATACATTTATTTTTCTCCAGGCTTCTCTCTGGTCCTGGTGCATTTTCAGAAGGTTGGCACCTTGCCACACCAGGGGCCTTACAGGCAAGTGTATACAGGTATTTATTGGCAGAGGAAGGCCATTTTTCAATATCCACCACCAAATGATTCCTTCAACTTTTGCTAAGTAATTCCAGGACCCCCATTGTATCATTTCCAACTTACTGTCGCCAGATCACCTCACAGTATTTGAGCAATTTACCTCCTTAAGGGTGGGCATGGTGCTCTATTCATCTTTGTACCCCACCCCTCACCCACTGTACAGTGCCTGGCACACAAACATGGTAGTTGAATTGAATGAACCACAATATAACTTGTCACAATGCACTATACTGAAGTGCTAGTATGTGGATACAAAGCAGCTGAACACAGTTGGTAGGAATACCGTTATTGCTCTCCAACTGGGAGCAGCTCTAAGTGGACCAACTTGAGACGTGATTTTGTGTTCTGGCTTTTTAAAGCAGTGGAAAGTCTCCAAAAAGAAGGATGGGAAGGAAATTGCAGATCATGTTAAATATGGGAGAACTGCATACCCACAAAAAGGACATTCTCTAAGTAGTTTGAGAATCAAATGGAATATTCCTGCCTAAGACTTCTTTGAAGGGTCAAAATGGCTGTATTCCTGGAAGAACAGAATTTTAATGTTTTATTTGCCAAAATGTTGAACCAAAACTTCCAGCTCCAAGGTTCGGTGGTTTTGATTCCCCAGGATAAATTCTTAGTGTTTGGTCAGTACATGATTCGTTTTCTAGAGCTGCCGTAACAAAGTACCACAGACTGTAGACTGGGTGGCCTAATTTATTTTCTCACAGTACTGGAGGCTGGAAGTCCAAGATCAAGGTGCCGTAAAAGTTTGTTTCTTCTGAGACCTCTCTCCTTGGCTTGGAGATAGTCATCTTCTCCCTGTGTCTTCACATGGTCTTCCCTCTGTACCTGTCTGTGTCTTAAACTCCTCTTCTTACAAGGACACCAGTCATTTTGGATTTGGCTTCACCCTAATGAATTCAGTTTACTTTAATTAACTTCCTTAAAGGCACCATTCCCAAACATTCCCATTCCTAACTACTGGGGGTTAGGATTTCAACATATGAATTTGGAAGGAGCATCACAGTTCAACTGATAATGACCAGTGTTACAATGATGAATTGCTGGGCTTCTGTATGTTATCCTACAAAATTCCAGCAACCGACCTGTGTTAAAAATTATCCCTTTGCTAACCAGGAATCCCTATTTTAATAAACTGACAGAACCGTATAAAGGATATCTAGTAAGAACCTATTCTACAGCACAGGGTTGTTGTTTTTTCTCAGTCGCCAAGTCATATCTGACTCTTCGCGATCCCATGGGCTACAGCACGCCAGGCTTCCCTGTCCTTCACTATCTCCTGGAATTTGCTCAGATTCATGTCCATTGAATCGATGAGGCTATCAAACCATCTCATTGCCTGCCTCCTCTTCTCCTCTGCCTTCAATCTTTCCCGGCATCAGGATCTTTTCCAGTCTGTCAGCTCTTCTCATCAGGTGGCCAAAGTATTGGAACTTCAGCTTCAACATCCGTCCTTCCAATGAACACCCAGGACTGATCTCCTTTAGGATGGAATGGTTTGATCTCCTTGGAGTCCAAGGGACTGTCAAGAATCTTCTCCAACAGCACAGTTCAAAAGCAACAATTCTTTGGCACTCAGCCTTCTTTATAGTCCAACTCTCACATCCATAGAGGACTACTGGAAAAACCATAGCTTTTATTATATGGACCTTTGTTAGAAAAGTGATGTCCGTGCTTTTAATATGCTGTTTAGGTTTGTCACAGCACAGGAAATTCTACTCAATATTTCATAATGGCCTACGTGCTGTGTTGTGCTTAGTCACTCAGTTATGTCCAGCTCTTTGCAACCCTGTGCACTGTAGCCTGCCAGGTTCCTCCGTCCATGGAAATTCTCCAGGCAAGAATACTGGAGTGGGTTGCCATGTCCTCCTTCAGGAAATCTTCCCAACCCAGGGATTGAACCGGTGTCCCCTGGTTCAATCACAGGTGTATTCTTTACTGTCTGAGCCACCGGGGAAGCCCGTAATAGCCTATGGGGGAAAGAACCTAAAAAAGAGTGGATATATGTATATGTATAACTAATTCACTTCACTATATACCTAAAACTAGCATGACATTGTAGATCAACTATACTCTAATAAAAAAGTAAATAACCTTTGAGGATATCATCATAATGTAAATACTAATCCATTCATTTAAGAATAGGATGATACTCAGACATATTTAATTAATGTGGTATCAGTTGGAGATCAGATCTCTCCCACCTAGAAAATGAATATACTCAGTTACAAAATAACACTGTTATCATGATCAATGCTTGGATCCATTTAGCATCTTCTGAAACCAAGGGAACACATACAACTCAATACATTTCACAAGAAACTATCCAAGTGGTCAGTACACATATGAAAAAGTGATCAGCCTCATAACAATCAGAGAAATACAGATTAAAAATCCAATAACACCACTGCATATCCACAAAATTCCTTACAATAAAAAAGAATAGCAATCCCAATGATATGATGTAGAGCAACTGAAACTCTCACACAACAGCTGGTACAAGTGTTAACTGATACAACCACTACAGAAAACTGCCCTTGTCTCCTAAACTGAACGCATCCATACACTATGACTTAGGCATTCCACACCTAAATATAGACTTAGCAGAAACACATACATGTACCCACCAAAACAGATGTCTTATAATATTCACAGAAGAATTATTGATTAATTCCCCAAACCAAAAATTACCCATGTCCAACAATAATGCAATAATAGGTAACTTCAGCATACTCATACAATGGAATGCTATAGAACAGTGAAAATGTAAAAACTAGTGCTGCATTCAATAACTCAGATAAATCAGACATTGTGTAGATTATACACTGAAAGATTCAAGACACGAAAAAATTTCATGTTGTATTATTCTATGTTTTATTTATCTACTTTTGTATTATTTAGGTAAAGTACAAATTTAGGCAAAACTAACTGATAGGTTTACATTTTGGGTTTTAAGAATTAGGAGGGAAAAAAAAAAAACAACCTGAGATGGCTCATGAATTGCCTCATTGCAGAGATGAAGTAGCTCATTGACAATATTCTAGGAGAGCCAACACTGACCATCCATCTCTCTGAGCTCCAGCACGTCATCTTGTGCTCACCAGACTTTGCCAATTTCTTTAAGATTGTCCTGTGGCAGAAGCCACAGCCAGCATCCTGTTGAAGAACCTTTCCACTGCTGAGCTGTGGCCAAGGTTATGCTTGTGTTGCCAGAGCCAATCAACCTGGTCCAGTCTGCACAGTTTCCACGTCAGGACCTCGCCCCTTCTCACTGCCATTGTTAGTCTGTTTGTGTTCCTACTAATTAAAAATAAAGGTTTAGAAGTTTGGTTTTGTTTTTTGTTTTAAGAACTAGGAAGGGGCTAAAGTATGTTCTATTTATTAAATTGAGTGGTGGTTACACAAATGTATTCTCTTTACAAAGATTCAGTCAAGTTAATCTTAATGATTTGTGTACTCTTTCAGGCATGTTATGATTCAATAAAAATTTAATCACCACCATTCCTCCCAAAAAAGGGTCAGCTCTTTGAAACAAGACTTTATAATGGATATTAAGCTCATCTGATGAGAAAGCAAATTATAACATTCTTCCCAATGAAAAAAATAAAAAGAAAATGGAAACCTTGCTTTGATCACTAAGCAACAGAAAATGGTATAAGTGTTTTCTTGGGTTCAGAAATGTACAAGTGTGGGCTGAGTAAGGCAAAGGATGTGTGTATGCGTGTTGTTTGGTTATCAACTCAATGAATTCGGTGGTTTTGGATGACCAGAGTGAGTCTTTCCCTTCTCTTTGCAAAGATCAACCTTCTAAATGGGCTGGGGACAGATCTGTTTGTCAGGGCTGCTTGGCTCACATTTCAGAGCAGAGTTTGAGGATGGGGTCTTAATAAATAACTACAAACTTCATTTTCCATAGTAGAATCAAGTTGCTTTTCTGAAATCAACAAGAGCAACTGGCAAAGCTTCTCTTCCTTCTTATTTGATCTGAGCTGGGAAAATCTCATGGACAGAGGAACTTGGCAGGCTACAGTCCATAGGGTCACACAGAATCAGACATGACTGAGCGACTGAGCACACACTCATGATCTTCTCATGAGGGCACGTTGGGCCCAGGAACAGCTGATCCTGGCTGTGACTCAGGCTGACACCCAGACAACTATTGGAGAAGCATGCCTCCTCCCCCTCTTTGTTAGACTGAGCTCGTCCTTTAGTCCAACCATTGAATCCAGGTGACACTCCTTAATTGGCAAATGTGATGATTAATTCTTTGTATCAACTGGTTGGGCCACGGGGTGTCCAAATATTTGGATAAATGTTATTTTGGATTGTACCTGTGAGGTTGTTTCTGGATGAGATGAACATTTAAATCAGTACACTGTACAAAGCACATTGCCCTCTCCAGTGTGGATAGGCCACTTCTAATGCATTGAAAGCCTGAATAGAATAAAAAGCTGACTAAGTCAGAATTTTCTGTCTCTCTCTCTCTCTGCCTGTCTTCAAACTGGGACATCAGTCTTCTCCTGCTTTTGGACCCAGACTTGGACTAGAACTAACACCATCAGCTCTCCTTCTCAGGCCTTTGGACTCAAGACTAGATCTGTATCATCACCTCTCCCAGATGTCCACCTGCCAACTGTAGAGTTTAGAATTCCCGGCTTCTGTTATCGTGTGAACCAGTTTCTTAAAGCCTCTCATCCTCTCTTTCTCTCTCTCTCAGAATACAAATACATGCTATTTCTCTGGAGAACCCAGACTAATACAGATTTTTGTACCCAGAATGACTCTAGTGGAACAGAATTTGAAGGATGACTTTTCTAAATTGGTTCTAGGGAGTCTGGAAATACATATTTTATATATATTTTTATTCTATCAGTCTATAAACTGATTAGATTTAAATATGCTGTTGACTATATTTCCAGTACTAAAGAGAGCCCTGGTAGTCATATATAAGTCATTGGGTACTTCTCATTAACCACTTATAAGAAGTAAGGATCTAGGTGACAATGTATGTGTTATTTTCAAACATTTTTGTAAATCTAGCGAATATAATGATGTTGATTGGTTGCTCCTACTGTTAGTGGACAAAGTGGTAAAAGAAAAGGATGAGCTCAGGGATTCTAATTCCAAGCTCAAGCATCACATAAATGACCAGAAAGCCACCATGTACCCCTAAAGAAGACCCTTATTTCCTGTAGCTGCAGGGCTGAGACTGCAGAAAATCAAATGTGGAATCTCATTCTGAGATTGACTGAATTACAACTCAAGTTGGTCTCCCAGCATTATAGGGTGTTTATTGTTCAGAAAGAAATGAGGAAATCCAGAGAAAACACTTCCATCATCTCAGAGAATACAGGAATAACCATGAACAGAATGTTGGTAGAAGCATGAACATTAAAGGCCATTCTGGTGGGGTTTCAGATGGAAATGAGGAACACGTTTTCGGAAACAGAGGAAAGGCCATCCTCGTTATAAAATAGCAAAGACCATGGCTGAGTTGTGTGTAAGTTCTAGTGCTTTGTGGAAAGTAGAACTTGTGACAGATATAATTGGATATTTAGCTGAAGAGATTTTTTTTTTCAACTTAAAACTATAAATTGTTTATTCCTGGGATTTTCCATTTAGTATTATCAAATCAACGGTTGACTTCAGATAACTGAACCTAAAGAACGCAAGACCTCAGATAAGGGGAACCACAGTATTTTCTGTTCAGTATACACTGCTACAAAGAGGAAACACAGAACAATTAAACATGACTCACCTTGTTTGCATCCCAATTTCTACAATGTATACTGCTCATTTTCTTGTTGATCATCTTTTGCCAGTATAATCATGCAATGATTACATATCTTTTAAAACACTTGGAATGTTCTATGAAAAAATCTGAGTTTTGATTACACTGAAGTGTCCAAACCACAAATAAATAATTATCTATTTAACCCATCAGGTGCTTATAACATATTAGGCAGAGCCCTGACATTTCAGCAAAATTTTCTGGATTGATGATATGTAGGGAACCATTTCATTGGGAAAAATAAATAAATAGGCAGAGCAGGCTCTGTAAAGTTTAAGCAAAAATAAATAATTGAGAGAAAACACTGAGGTCAGAAATCATGGCAGATTAATATTAAATATATGGCATATAAAGTGCATTAGAATTATATCACACTTCTTTCATGAGGTGGAAATAAAGTGGTTATTGTGCAGCTTAAATTATGTTTACAAAAGGCAGAAAGATAAAGTGGAACACTGGAATGAGAGAGGGTATTCTTGTCCTAAGTCAAGAAAGTATTTCAAAACCTCTAGGGGTTACTGAAATTTTTCTTTAAGCAAAAAATTTAACAAGAATTGTTAGGGTGTCTGACACTGCATATGCTGCGATGGTGTTAGCCAAAGGGATTCCTAAACAAAGTGTTGAGGTATCACCTTGGTTCTTCTTGGCTGCTTACAGTAAAATGCAGAAAGGGAGAAATAAATTGATGAATGAATTTTTAAAAGAGAAATGAATTGAATAAGAAACCAGAACTCAAAGGTTTCAAAAATTCTTAGCCTGTTCAGAACCCCCCAAAAAAAGAGAGAGAGAGAGAGAAACAAGTTTGGAAGAGAGCACCTAGGGTGTGGCAAGACTATCACTCAACAAAGACCTTGTGGGATTACATGAGTAGAAACACTGCCCGTTTGAACTGAAGGGGACAAAGATGGGACATAGAGAGGGAGAGCCGTTGGACTTCTTAGATATTTTGGGATGGAACCATAGAGTTTTTCAGCTGGGAACTTACACTATTCTTCAAGATAAGGGACAGATGTCTCCAAAGGAGATTCCGAGATCAACAGGGCTGCCTCTTCAGTTTCAGGGAGGTTGTGGGGAGCCTGTGGCCCTGGTTTCAGACAGCAGTTGCACAGATGATTCTGGGGGGCAGAAGCTGTGGGGATGGAGCCACACAAGACTTAGGGGGCAAGATCGTCCCCACTGCCAGAGCTGTGGAGGCAGAACTACTGACTCAGTGGGCATGGAAGGCAGAGCCTCATACCAAAGAG
Organism: Giraffa tippelskirchi; assembly: GCF_054371585.1. Taxonomy (NCBI): domain Eukaryota; kingdom Metazoa; phylum Chordata; class Mammalia; order Artiodactyla; family Giraffidae; genus Giraffa; species Giraffa tippelskirchi. The sequence goes on from NC_137275.1 coordinate 196,873,814, forward strand.
GATTATGCCTGAAACTTAAGATCTAATGGTCTTTGCCTTGCTATGTTTGGGGGCTGCTAGGGAACCAACACGCCTTCCTTTGTCCTATTTCTCCCTTTTGGAATAGATATATCTCTCCTATGCCAGTCCCGTTATTGTATTTTGAAAGCACATAGCTTATCTGGTTTTATGGGTTCACACTGGAAAGAAATTTTGCTTCAGGATGGATCATAACTCGAGTGTCATCCATTATTTAGATGAGACTTGGTACTCTTAGACTTTAGAGATGCTACTGAAATGAGTCAAGACTCGTGAGCCTATTGGGATAGAGTAAGTGTACTTCATTTGTGAGAAGAACGTAACTAGGGGGTACAGGGTGAAATGTTATAGATGGAAGGTTTCTTTCCCTCTAAAATTCATATGTTGAAGTCTTAACTCCCCATGTGATGATGTTAGGAGGTGGGGCCTTTGAGACGTAACTAGATTTAAATAAGGTCATGAGGGTAGGGATTCCATGATGGATTTAGTGTCCTATAAGAAGAGGAAGAAAGAATAAACTGTCTCCCTCCTCTTCCTCTGTCCCCCTCTCCTTACCCTCTTCATTTCTCTCCATCTCTCTCTTTCTCTCTCTCTGCCTGAGAGGACACAATGAGAAGGCAGTTATCTGCAAGCCAGGACAAGAGCCCTCACTGGAGAACCTAGTCAGCCAACACCTTGATCTTAGATTTCTTAGCCCCAGAACTATGAGCAATAACTTTCTATTGCTTAAGCAACCCAGTTTATGGTATCTCATTACAGCAGTTCCAGCTGACTAATACAGTATATAAGCAGTAAGATGAGGGAATCTTCACCAACAATCACCATATTCATAAACTATTTAAGCAATTTCCTTTCCACCTTATTGTTGTTGTTGTTTTTTCAACTTAATAATTGGTTTGTATCTCCTCTAGGGGTCATGTGATAGCCAGCCTCAAGGCCAGCACCACACTTCAGCGTGTGCACTATAGCTCATGCATTGTTTGTGAGATTCAAATTAGCTCAAGTTTAAAAGGTAAAACCATTTGAATTTTCAGAATAGATCTTTTTTTAATTTGGTTGAGACTTAAAGGTACTTTTCATTTTGTGGAATTAAAAATCTGTCTTTATAAGAAAGCCCAATATAATAGAAAGCCTAATAGGGTGCTCCAGGGCATCTGTTACTGTTGAAAATCTATTTCAATAAATTTTCAGTGTTGGCTTAATTATTTAAATAACAGGCGCTAAAAGGAAAGCCTGTTTTGCTTTTTTTTTTTAATGTTGGAAATGAAATACGTCAACCAAATGTCTTTAAAGCACACATCAATCTTTTCTGCAATAGCAAAACCTTTGGGAAGTTAAGTGCATATTTGTAATTTGTTCAGGGCAAAAATCACAGAGTGATGGATCAAACTCTGTTCCCTATGGTATATTCCCAGGAAAAGAGACAAACACCTATTTTTCTCTAAGTAGTTTAGGAAAAGAAAGTCCAAAGCCATAACAATGAGTGTCCTTTCTCTTGCTTTCAGCTTTCATGATCATAAGCATTTGATCATGTCTGGGTCTTCAGAGAAAAGACCACCAGAGCTAAGTAAGCACGACATCTATCAAATTTGTGTTTCAAGATTCAGGATCCTTGTTTAACAATGCCTGAAGGCTGTCAGCTTCCTAGATGAGCATATCAAAGTGATGAATGACCCAGGCATGGCAGGAAAGGCTTCACTGGAAGGCAGGAAAGAATTTGTGAAGGAGGGGAGTGTAAAGAGGTCTGTCTCTCAGAGCTAAGTAATTACAGCAAAAGTGACAATGATGGAAGAACCTAGGTCAGCTTTATGACTACCAAAATCCTTTAATTCATTAAAACATAGCAATTGAGATCTATCAAGTAAGTATCAGGCACTAATATGGGCTCTGGAAACACCATGGAAAGGTAGGAAGAAGATGTGGCAAATGTAGTGGTAATTTCCATTCATGTGAGCCATTTTCTCTTTTAGTTTTAATGTGAATTGCAAAAATTTAAGAAAAAGATCCAGGCACAAAATTCAGTCTGTAAAGAACATTCCCATTCATTTATTCAAAAAAAATTTTTTTCTTTTTTTTTGGCCTTGCCACACAGCTTGTCAGATCTCAGTTCCCAGGCCAGGGATCAAACCTGGGACTCTGGCAGTGAAAGCGCTGGGTCCCAACCATTAGACCACCAGGGAATTCCACTCCCCACCCCCAAATATTTTGAGTGCCAACTCCATTAGGACTTTGGTCAAATAAAAAACTTATTGCTTAAATAAAAAACTCATTGCTTCAAACTCATGTGTCTGAAATGAAGTATTTTGAAACTGACTATAACTTTTTAATGTATTTCCTTAAGAAAAGAACAATATTATTTTTATCATTGTTTCTGTTAGCGACCATAGTACCATGACCGCTTGGTTAATGGCATTTCAAATTTTTTGGTTGCTTGATAATTTTCAAAAGATTTAACCAATTTTGATGATATTTGTTGCACTACCAAATCATGTCAAGATTTGTATTATCATTCCTTCTTATTAAAACAAAATTATTTAGCAGATGGCAACAGTTTTGGAATGACCAAATCTTGTACACACAGACAGTACCTTCACCCATATGCTTTCAAAATGTGTTTATTTTCTGACTTGAACATTTTTCAGTGGATTCCAATATTGTATTGTTTTATATTACTTGTAATAGCTATATTTTAATATTTCTAAGGTTTCACTGGGTAAAGTCTGTAGTTCATAGAAACACCAGTTTCTTCCTTAATCTCAGACTGAATTCCTATATCACAGCTTTTTAAAAAATTTTTTAAATTTATTTTTAATTGGAGGATAATTGCTTTACAATATTGTGTTGGCTCCAGCCATACAATGTTAATCAGTCATAAGTATACATGTGTCCCCTTCCTTCTGAATCTCTCCCCCAGCCTCCACCCCATCCCATTCCTCCAGGTTGTCACAGAGCACTGGGTTGAGCTCCCTGTTCTATACAGTAAATTCCCATTGGCTATCCATTTTACACATGGTAATGCATATGTTTCACTGCTACTATCTCAATTTGTCCCACCCTCTCCTTCCCCTGCTGTGTCCAAAATCTGTTCTCTATGTCTGTGTCTCTATTCCTGCCCTGCAAACAGATTCATCAGTATCATTTTTCTAGATTCCACATATATGCGTTACTGTGCACTCATCTCATGCGCTAGTAAAGTAATGCTTAAAATTCTCCAAGCCAGGCTTCAGCAATATGTGAACCGTGAAATTCCAGATGTTCAAGCCAGTTTTAGAAAAGGCAGAGGAACCAGAGATCAAATTGCCAACATCCGCTGGATCATCGAAAAAGCAAGAGAGTTCCAGAAAAACATCTATTTCTGCTTTATTGACTATGCCAAAGCCTTTGACTGTGTGGATCACAAGAAACTGTGGAAAATTCTGAAAGAGATGGGCATACCAGACCACCTGACCTGCCTCTTGAGAAACCTGTATGCAGGTCAGGAAGCAACAGTTAGAACTGGACATGGAACAACAGACTGGTTCCAAATAGGAAAAGGAGTACGTCAAGGCTGCATATTGTCACCCTTCTTATTTAACTTATATGCAGAGTACATCATGAGAAACGCTGGGCTGGAAGAAACACAGGCTGGAATCAAGATTGCTGGGAGAAATATCAATAACCTCAAATAAGCAGATGACACCACCCTTATGGCAGAAAGTGAAGAAGAACTAAAGAGCCTCTTGATGAAAGTGAGAGAGGAGAGTGAAAAAGTTGGCTTAAAGCTCAACATTCAGAAAACTAAGATCATGGCATCTGATCCCATCACTTCATGGGAAATAGATGGGGAAACGTGGCTGACTTTATTTTTCTGGGCTCCAAAATCACTGCTGATGGTGATTGCAGCCATGAAATTAAAAGACGCTTACTCCTTGGAAGGAAAGTTATGACCAACCTAGACAGCATATTAAAAAGCAGAGACATTACTTTGTCAACAAAGTTCCATCTAGTCAAGGCTATGGTTTTTCCAGTAGTCATGTATGGATGTGAGAATTGGACTATAAAGAAAGCTGAGTGCTGAAGAATTGATACTTTTGAACTGTGGTGTTGGAGAAGACTCTTGAGAGTCCCTTGGACTGCAGGGAGATCCAACCAGTCCATCCTAAAGGAGATCAGTCCTGGGTGTTCATTGGAAGGACTGATGTTGAAGCTGAAACTCCAATACTTTGGCCACCTGATGCGAAGAGCTGACTCATTTGAAAAGACCCTGATACTGGGAAAGGTTGAGGACAGGAGGAGAAGGGGACGACAGAGGATAAGATGGTTGGATGGCATCACTGACTCAATGGATATGAATTTGGGTGGACTCCAGCGGTTGGTGATGGACAGAGAGGCCTGGTGTGCTGTGGTTCATGGGGTCGCAAAGAGTCGGACACGACCCAGCGACTGAACTGGTACAAAATTTGTTTTTCTCTTTCTGACTTACTTTACTCTGTATAACAGGCTCTAGGTTCCTCCACCTCACTAGAACTGACTCAGATGTGTCCTTTTTATGGCTGAGTAATATTACATTGTATATATGTTCACAACTTCTTTATCCTTTCATCTGTTGATGGACATCTAGGTAGCTTCCATGTCCTAGCTATTGTAAACAGTGCTGTTATGAACATTGGGGTACATGTATCACTTCTTTTTATTTCAAACAGTATAACTGAGATATAATTGACATATTAAACTTCACATGTTTATAATATAAAATATAAATTTAACATATGTGCATCTATGAAATCATCACTATATCAAGATAATAAGCACATTCATCCAAAATGTTTCCTTTGTTCTTTTTTAAGTTCCTTCCTCCTGTTCTTCTTTAAACTTCTCTTCTCCCCACCTTTATTTCCATGCAACTATTGACCTGCTTTCTGTCACTATGGATTAGATTGAGTTTTCTAGAATGTTATATAAATTGAATCACACAGTATGTACTTAATTTTTCTCTAGCTTCTTTCACATAATATAATGAACTTAAGATTCATCCACCTTATTGTTTATGTCAATAACTTACCCCTTTTTACTAGTATGGCTAGTATTATTCTAATTCACCACACTTTATTTATTCATCTGTTGATGAATATTTTGGTTGCTTCCAGTTTGGGGTTATTAAACATAAAACTACTATGAACACTGTGTAAAAATGTTTGTATGGACATACGATGTTATTTAACTTAAGTAAATACCTAAGTGTTCAACAATTGGATCATTTGGTACGCATATGTTAACTTTTGAAGAAACTGCCAAGCTCATTTCCAAAATGACTATACAATTTTACACTTCCATCAGAAGCACATGAAAGTTTAAGTTCTTTCACATCCTCATCAACACTTAGTTGTACTGCATTGTATTAATTTGCATTTCTCTAATGACAGATGGAGGAGAAGGCAATGGCACCCCACTCCAGTACTCTCGCCTGGAAAATCCCATGGACTGAAGAACCTGGTAGGCTGCAGTCCATGGGGTCGCTAAGAGTTGGACACGACTGAGCGACTTCACGTTCACTTTTCCTTTCATGCATTGGAGAAGGAAATGGCAACCCACTCCAGTGTTCTTGCCTGGAGAATCCCAGGGACAGAGGAGCCTGGTGGGCTGCCATCTATGGGGTCGCACAGAGTCGGACACAACTGAAGCAACTTAGCAGCAGCAGCAGCAGCAATGAGAGATGGTGTTGAGCAACATTCCATGTATTTATTTGCCATCCATGTATCTTCTTTAGGGAAGTGCTTGGACAAATGCTTTGCACATTTTTCATTGAGTTTTAGTTTTTTACCTGTGAAGTTTTGTGAACTCATTATGTATGATTTATACAAGTCCCTTGTCAGACACGTGATAGGCACACATTTTCTCTATGTCCATGTCTTGCCTTTTCATTCTTTTAACACTGTTTTCCTAAGAAGAGTAGTTTTTTGTTTTAGTGAATGCAATTTTTAAAACTTTTGGCTTTTTCTTTTATAGATCATGTTTTTGTAGTGCAGGTTTGATGGTGATAAATGCTTTCACCTTTATATGACTAAAGAAGCCTTCACCAGTAATGAATGCTAGGTTGACAGGTTTTTTTCTTTCAGTATCTTGTTTTTTATCTTCCATTGTTCTGAAAATAAGACTGCTGTTATTTTTATTTTTCTTCTCTATATAGAATTATCTTTTTTTTCCCAACTGCTTTTAAGATTTTTCTCTGTTTCACTAGCTTTAAGTAACATGCTTATGATGTGCCATTGTGCCATTTCCTTCCTGTTTCTTATGCTTGAGATTTGATGAAGTTTTTAAATCTGGGTTTATAGTTTTTAGTGAATATGGGGAAATCCTGGCCATTCAAACATTTTATAAGCTCTCTCTTTTTTGGAGACTACAGTTACATATATATTTGGTTGCTTGAAGTTGTCCTAGAATTAACTGATGTTCTCTAATTTTTTTGCTTTTGTTTTCTAACTTCATTTTGGATAGTTTTTATTGATATGTTCAAATTCACTAATATTTTTTTATGCAGTGTCTAATTTAATGTTAATTTCATCCAGTATATTCTCGATATCAAAGTTTTCAACTCTAGAAGTTCAATTTGGGCCTTTTTTTCCCTTTCGTATTTCTACATAGCATACATAATCTTTTCTTTGGCTTTTTGGACGTATGAAACAGCCACACTAGCTGTTTCTTTGTTTACTAATCCTATCACTGTGCAATTTTTGTTTAGAAGCCAGACATTGCAGATTTTACCTTTTGGGTGCTTGATATCATTATATTCCTATAAATTTTCTTGAGCTTTTGTTAAATAATTCAGTAATAATAAGTTACTTGAAAAGAGTTTAAATTTTTTGAGTTTTGTAAAAAACTCAATTTGATAGATAGGACCAGAACAGCATTTAATTTACACTTACATTTTCCCTAGTCCCAACACAAGATGCTTTTTAGATGATTCTTAAGTCTGGCTGTTGATAACAGGCACTATTTTGACTTTGTGTGAACACTGTACATAGTTTTCTCTTATCCTTTTTTTTTTTTCTGGCCTTGCCATGAGACTTGTGGGATATTTGTACCCGATCAAGGATCTAACCTGGAGCCACAGCAGTGAAAGCACTGAGTCATAACCACTGGACTGCCAGGGAATTCCCCCCCTCATCCTTTGAGGTAGTTATCGCCCCGGCCACAGTTGCCTCGGTTTCCTCTAACATATGCACTGATGAATACTTAACTGAATACTGCAGATCTCGAGTCCCCCCTATGAACAGCTCTCTCCTCTCTCTGGAGCTCTGCTCTGCAAAATCTAGCAACCTTGGTTTCTCCAGACTTGCAGTTCTTCTCAATTCAAAGAGACCACGAGGTCTCACCTGAGGCCCCCTTCCCTGCATTGTGGACTGGAAACTGTTTTCACAAAACACGCTGGGACAATTTTAGGGCCCCCATTCTTTGTTTCCCACATCATCTTTATCACCCAATGATCTGTGTGTTAAGTACCTGGTTTTCTATTTTGTGTGTATTTTTGTATGATTTTTCTTGTTATTTCAGGCCAGGAGATAAATCCAGTCCCTGCTAACTCCATCTTGGTCAAAAGCAAAATTCTCTCAATCTTCTTTTTAATCTTTTCTAGAACACACAGCTTCAAAGGTCATTTTTGGAATTTCAAATGCATATATAGTACATGATCAACAAATAAAAAGTTTAAGACATATTGAATCCACATTCTGATATCATAAATACACCTTTAAAAATTCTCTCTCCATTAATCTTACAAAGTATTAACATATGCTTCAAATTCAGCAGCATTGTTTCGTCCATAGTACCAGTCAGATTATTTTCTTCAACTATGTTGTACTAAAAAGGCATGGAGGGTGGGGAAAGGAACCTTTTTTGTTGAAGTTACTAACAAATACGATGATTAAAAAGTTCAATTTGACAAGCTCAAACACAGAAAGAAATTATTAATAATAATTCCCCATGTTAGAAATACTTTCAATTCTCTCTTGCCTTGATGCTTAAAACTTGGTGAGCTTAATAACTTTAAGAGAGAAATGCCTTCCACCCTTTCAGGAACAGGTAAGGAGGCAGCTTAAGGGAGGATTGGAAATTCAATCTTTATCTTTCAGATTTGTAGCTTTTAGCATTAGCACCACTGTGCCTCCCACTCCTGCCTCCCACTCCTCCACTCTTCCATCCCCCACACCTATTATTGCTGCTCAACTCACACTGACTGAAAACAAGCTTCCTTTTTCTGGCCCATCTCCAAAAATCGATGAGTGAAATTTGAGCAAGCTTATGATTCTAATCAGTACTGCCTAAGGCTTTAACGTCAAGGCATGAAGCATGGTTGGGAAAAAGAGATGAAGTTCACTCAGGACCTCACATCAATTTATTTGTGTTTTAAAGACACAAAATCACAACTAGAAGAATACAGCTTGGCCCTCTTGGGGGTTTGTTTTTCTTTTGTTTGTTAACTTTAGAGAGAAGATATTAGATTAAAACATCAAAAAACATTCCTGAATGGCGAAAGAACTCATGAACTAGTAACTCACAGCTGAGAGAGAGAAGAAGCTTGTGGATGGGGAAAAGAGTGGACTTCCACATATGTCTCTATCAAGGCAGGGGCAGAATGGAGACAGAGTCTGAGCTGGTGAATGTGTCAGACTCTCAGTTGTTTGAAACACATCCAGCAACCAGGCTACAGGCTACATATACATGCAGAGAAGCAGGCAAAGTCTGATTTGGCCAAGGCCTTGGTGCAGGGAGCTGGCTTAAAGTCAACCAGCTGATTAGAGTCATCTACGAACAAGCTAGGGGCAAGTGAGAGAGATGGTCTCAGGCACAAAGTCAGGGACAGGACCAAGGCCAGTGGAAGAGTCAGGGATGGAGGAAAAGGCTCTGGTCCACTGTGTCATCCATTTACCAACAATTGCTGAGGCCCTGCTCTAGACCAGGCTGTGCTCTTGATGGAGATTCAGATGAACCACCCTGGCTAGTCCTTACCTTCAGGGAGGTTCCAGTGAAATGAAGGAATTTCTAGCAAGGAACAGTCCCCACTGTGATCTAGTCAGTTTTTCTTGGTATGAGGACAACCAGTTCAAAGAGGTAGATATCAACAGAAATATCTAGCGTGGACTTTAAGGGTGTGCCTTGCAGGGACTGCTCCTCCTCTGAAGGGAACCTCCAGTGTCCCAAGGTCTGTGCTTCCTTCCTTTCATTCTGACTCTCCGTCCCTCTCACAATCACACACCCCACTCTCCAAAGTGAGTCATTTAACAATTTTCTATATGGGATACAAAAGCACATCTCCAAAGCTGGACACAAGCTTGCCTGGTGGCTCAGTGGTAAAGAATCTGCCTGCCAATGCAGGAGAAGCAGGTTTGACCCCTGGATGGGGAAGATCCCTTGGAGAAGGAAATGGCAACCCAGTCAATTATTGTTGCCTGGGAAATCCCATGGACAGAGAAGCCTGGTGGGCTATAGTCCATGGGGTAGCCAAGAGCTGGACAGGACTTTGCCACTAAACAACAACAAAGCTGGACACAGGACAATTATGGGAAACAGACAAGGGAGGAATCAGTTACTAGAGAAAGGAAGAGGCAGAGAAGTTCCTAGAAAGGGGATATTTGAGCTACACTTTTTAAAAGAATGAAACTCACTAGATGGTTAGAGGAGGAAAGTTGGAAGGAGAGCACTAAAGGAGAGAAAGTGACATGGCCCAAAACTCAAGGAAGTCCTTAAACAGCCCTGGGCCGAAGCACTGGGGGTGAGGAGGAGAGAAGGCAGAATTGGCTTTGGGGGCCTCCAGGCCTTAGAGTCTTACTGCTGTATCTAGTTGGGCCTTTCCCAGGAGGAAAAAGGGGCTGGAAAGTGCCCTCAGGAGCAATTTGTGCATTAGAAAGCTCATGTGGGCACTTAAGTGTAGAACAAAGTGTCACACAGGGAGTGACAGAAAGTAAGGAGATCGATGAGAAAGCTATCTTAATAGCCCTGGCAAAAGATATTGATGGTTTTTCACATCCTGGAATATTCCTAGCTAAAGAGTTTAATGAACAGTTTAAATTAGCACTCATCTCACACGCTAGTAAAGTAATGCTTAAAATTCTCCAAGCCAGGCTTCAGCAATACGTGAACCATGAAATTCCAGATGTTCAAGCCAGTTTTAGAAAAGGCAGAGGAACCAGAGATCAAATTGCCAACATCCGTTGGATCATCGAAAAAGAAGAGAGTTCCAGAAAAATATATATTTCTGCTTTATTGACTATGCCAAAGCCTTTGACTGTGTGGATCACAAGAAACTGTGGAAAATTCTGAAAGAGATGGGCATACCAGACCACCTGACCTGCCTCTTGAGAAACCTGTATGCAGGTCAGGAAGCAACAGTTAGAACCGGACATGGAACAACAGACTGGTTCCAAATAGGAAAAGGAGTCCGTCAAGGCTGTATATTGTCACCCTGCTTATTTAACTTCTATGCAGAGTACATCATGAGAAACGCTGTGCTGGAAGAAACACAAGCTGGAATCAAGATTGCCGGGAGAAATATCAATAACCTCAGATATGCGGATGACACCACCCTTATGGCAGAAAGTGAAGAAGAATTAAAGAGCCTCTTGATGAAAGTGAAAGAGGAGAGTGAAAATGTTGGCTTAAAGCTCAACATTCAGAAAACTAAGATCATGGCATCTGGTCCCATCACTTCATGGAAAATAGATGAGGAAACAGTGGAAACAGTGGCTGACTTTATTTTTTGGGGGCTCCAAAATCACTGCTGATGGTGATTGCAGCCATGAAGTTAAAAGACGCTTACTCCTTGGACGGAAAGTTATGACCAACCTAGACAGCATATTAAAAAGCAGAGACATTACTTTGCCAACAAAGGTCCGTCTAGCCAAGGCTGTGGTTTTTCCAGTGGAAGTTAAAAGACGCTTACTCCTTGGACGGAAAGTTATGACCAACCTAGACAGCATATTAAAAAGCAGAGACATTACTTTGCCAACAAAGGTCTGTCTAGCCAAGGCTGTGGTTTTTCCAGTGGTCATGTATGGATGTGAGAGTTGGACTATGAAGAAAGCTGAGAGCTGAAGAATTGATACTTTTGAACTGTGGTGTTGGAGAAGACTCTTGGGAGTCCCTTGGACTTCAAGGAGATCCAACCAGTCCATCCTAAAGGAGATCAGTCCTGGGTGTTCATTGGAAGGACTGATGTTGAAGCTGAAACTCCAATACTTTGGCCACCTGATGTGAAGAGCTGACTCATTTGAAAATATCTTGATACTGGGAAAGATTGAGGGCAGGAGGAGAAGGGGACTACAGAAGGTGAGATGGTTGGATGGCATCACCAACTCAATGAACATGAGTTTGGGTAGACTTCCGGAATTGGTGATGGACAGGGAGGTCTGGCATGCTGCAATTCATGGGGTTGCAAAGAGTCAGACACGACTGAGTGACTGAACTGAACTGAACTTAACTGAACAAATTTATGTTCATAAACTATCAGAATTGGGAGATTTAAGCACATAGATCTCCCTCCCATCCTCCCCAACCCCACTTCTCAAAAAACCAGATTTTTTCTTATTATAGTTTTAAATTATTCAGAGATTTTACATCTCTACTCTTCACAATGCCTAGCAGAGATACGAGCAAAGAGAAGGTGGTTAATAGATAATGTTGCCCTTAGAGAAAAGTACAGGATAATATATAACTCTAGGTGACCTGCAGTTGCTCCACAGAACTGCAAACACCACAAGACTTGAGAGGGTCATGGATGAAACCAGGCAGAGTGAACAAGGGTCCGATAGTGACCAATCAGACATTCACACTGACCACCCTATTCAGAGGCAGAGCCAGCCCTTCATGTTGCCTGGTCCCCTCGTCCTACATAACTGGGGAATCCAAAGAGATAAACCCAAATGTGCACAATGAGCGTGCTCTTTCATGATTAATCCCCATTTCAAAATTGCACTGAAGAATACATCTCAGAGACAAGGTGCTATAAAGTGGATGCTGGAAGCCTTAATGGCAGCCATGGCCTTACTGTCAGGGACTAACTTGATGTCTTGAGCCAGTTGGCCTTCTGTTTAAGGATATTATCAATTCCCAACCTATGTTTCCTGGGTTGTTTTTAAGAGGGTAATAAGTGAAAATATGATCTGTAAGATGGTATGTGAAATATTAACAAATAAATATGTATAAACACAGTATTTGACTTTAAAAATTAGAAAAGGCTTTGCTTATCAGTGGGTTTCCCTGGTGGCTCAGACGGTAAAGAATCTGCCTGCAACGTGGGAGACCCGGGTTCGATCCCTGAATCAGGAAGATCCCCTGGAGAAGGGAATGGCTACCCACTCTAGTATGCTTGCCTGGAAAATTCCATGGAGAGAAACCATGGAATTTCATAGACAGAAACCCTGGTGGGCTACAGTCCATAGAATCACAAAGAGTTGGACACTACTGAATGACTAACACTTTTACTTTCACTTTGCTTATCAATAGCCAACGCATCTGTATTGAGTTCTATGTGTTTAGATAATAGGATATCTTATTTGTAAAAACAAATTCGTAAAACTCTCCTCCTCTACTTTTTCTCTGTGTCTATTTTTGCTTCTGTAAAAATCATTCTGAGATAGTGAATGATCTTCCAAGAATGCTGGCCTCTGTGTCTCAAAGCCATTGGCCATCTTTGCTGGCTGTTCATTTACCCTCTACTCTTTTTGGCCTGTCTCAAAACTAGCTGAAACTTGAGGTCAATTTGAGAAAGAAAGATGGTATTTTAGGACAAGCTCTATTGAGGAAAGAATTCACCTGAAGCCTCTGGGAGGTCCCCCATGTTGACTCAACCCCTGGGTGAGCACAGCTCTGTCTCTGATTCAAAACTCTCCTAAAAGCTTTGCTAGTTAGTCTGGTCTTTGTTAATATATCTAGTTAGCAGATTAGTTAGTCTAATTCAGTACTGGAAAAAAAATCACAGAGCTTTGCACCTTTATGCTCTGCCTAAACAGACATCCCAGTGGTCACAACGCTCTTGTTGGCCATGGGCTAACTACATAAGCACTTTAACAAACATAGTTTTATTCAAGCTATTTACTCTCCCGAGAAACTAAAGCACAATTGAGGGAGCAAATGTTTGCAAAGTTCGTAGAAGAGAAGAGTTCATCTTGAGCCTGAAGCATGACTTCAAAGCTGGAAAGCCAGTTGTTGATATAGAGCCCACATTGGCTGGCATGGCAACCTCAAGTTCAACATCAACAGTTGCTAATATTTAGTGAATGGTTCACAGAATGAGAGACAAAGCTAGAAACAGATCTCATGAGGGAACTAAATGTTAGACTCTCTGGGGTAATATCCTTAGATGAACAAATGAATACTACAATAATTGCCTTGCATCTCTGCCTAACACTCAAATTCCATAGAGAGAGTGTGATTGAACTTGGGGTCGCATGCCTTCCTTATGGCAGTTGAATGAGAGGTGCTTAGGACACCAGTCCCATCAGCATTATTCCCCATAGAAGAGGTACCATTTTTCCAAAGGCAAATTGAGATGTGATTTCAGGGAAGTAAAAGATGAGTCCTTGACACTCAAAAACAATGATCATTATGTACAAATGGAACATCATTACAATTATTATGCCCATATTACCCATGGAAAAGGTAAAATTTTGAGTGTTAAATCAACAGTCAGCTGTAGCAATCTCATTTTCTTTTCTTTCTTTTTTTTTTTGCAGTCTCATTTTCAAATGCCATTTTTAAATGTAACTTTTAACCTTTAGCCCTGTCCTAACTTACAGCAATATAAGGTATGAAGACCGTACAGAATATGGAGCTATAATCTTCAAAATAAGATGGTGTTTCCTGCCGGAGTCCAGCTACGGCAGCCAGGGAAATGCCCTGCAGGGATGAACGGGGTCGGCGAACGAAAATGATGCAGTCTCTCGCTCAAAGCACTGGGCTGCATGTTTATTTTAAGCATCAGGTTTTCTTTTATACTTTTACAAAAGCATTAGGCCAGAGGTATGACATCTTCAGTTTCCCCTCACCCATATTTACTGTCTCCATAAATCACTGTTGTCCTTCAGAGTTCCCTCTTAAGTGTCCTTGTGATAACATTGTAACTCAAGTTTGTCTCTAGGCTGTATAATACATTCCTCAGTTTATTTCTTATCTCTTTAAATCTTGCTATCCCCTAGTAACTTAAGCTCATCATCTCCTAAAAAGGCTTTTGGCTATTAGTATCTCTAAAATACCTAGTTTCCATAAGCTATAGTAAAATATGCCAACACTACAACATACCTTAAACCTTTAGCTTCTAACTATTCTTAATTATTCCTAACCCCTAAACTCAGCAAACTTCTTTTGCCATAAACATTCCCCTTACAGGCAGGTTTCAGATAACAATGTTTCCCATGATCTCAGGCTGCAGCCTATGTGCTCATCCTGGAGCATTCTTTGTAAAGATCCTTGAACAAATGTCAATAGTTAACGTTATGGATTATAACATTCTTTCCAGCCAACTCAACCGGAGGAAGGAAAGGACAAGTCAGAATCACAAGACCTAACTCCTTCATTCTGGGACCGTGCCTGCGGGATGAGGAGAGGGGGTTGGGGCCGTGCCTCCATTTTGTCAGTAATGCCTATCGCGGCTCCCAACAGCTTCCAAATATCAATAAATCTTCCTAGCATCCAAAATATCATTTGGGTGAATTTTAAGGAGCAATCAAGAAAAAGAGAAATGTTAACAGGCCTTTTCTGATACTTATGACCCTGAGTTTGAAAAAAATCAGCATCTTCTGAAATTTTCTCTCATGCCTTTTAAATTTCTGGTGATATTAGATTCATATTATCCATTATTTGTTTTTAGCTTAATCCCTCTGTTACTAGAAGAGCTGGTATATGCTGTTATTTTGATTAAAACAAAGATAATTACAGTTAAGCCTAAGAATTTAAAAACTCTAAAAAAAAAAAAAAAAAAGGTGGAATGACCTTCCTAGAACGATGGTGATTTCCTTCCCCCAGATAGGTGCCAAACAAAAACAGCTTTTGGTCAGGGGAAAGGAATCCTGGGTGTGGTACAAATGGCCAGATCTTGTGCTCTTCATATCCAGTCCAATGACAAGAATCTGTAGTTCTGAATCTAATTAACACCAATATGAACTCTCAACACAACCAGACAGTCATAGAAAAGGAAGATACTATTTTTACCCAGAAATTGCTTAAAATTTTAACACCTAATGAGGCCAATACATTGAATTTAATTCTAAAAAGTATATAACTAATGAAATGTATAGTGTATTTCTCCAGCAAGACAGGGTATTCTCAGCTTCTAGAGCAGCTGAAGCAAGTAATTTTGGCCAAGACAGGATTTGTTAATGGAAAATGACTTCACTGTTAATGATATTTCTAAGTTCTATACTTTGATGTGGGCTTCCCTGGTGGGGCAGATAGTAAAGTATGCCTGCAAGGCAAGAGATCTGGATTTGATCCCTGGGTCAGGAAGATCCCCTAGAGAATGAAATGGCTACCCTCTCCAGTATTCTTGCCTGGAGAATTGCATGGACAGAGGACCCTTTTTCAGTTTCAGTTCAGTCGCTCAGTTGTATCCGACTCTTTGCGACCCCACGATGGCAGCACATCTGTTTATCACCAACTCCCGGAGTTTACTCAAACTCATTTCCATAGAGTCGCTGATGCCATCCAACCATCTCATCCTCTGATGTCTCCTTCTCCTCCTGTCTTCAATCTTTCCCAGCATCAGGGCTTTTCAAATTAGTCAGTTCTTTGCATCAGGTGGCCAAAATATTGAAGTTTCAGCTTCAGCATCAGTCCTTCCAATGAACACCCAGGACTGATCTTCTTTAGGGTGGATTGGTTGGATCTCCTTGCAGTCCAAGGGACTCCCAAGAGTCTTCTCCAACACCACAGTTCAAAAGCATCAATTCTTCAGCACTCAGCTTTCTTTATAGCCCAACTCTCACATCCATGCATGACTACTGGAAAAACCATAGCTTTGACTAGACAGAACTTTGCTGGCAAAGTAATGTCTGTGCTTTTTAACATGCTCTCTCGGTTGGTCATAACTTTCCTTCGAAGGAGTAAGTGTCTTTTAATTTCATGGCTGCAATCACCATCTGCAGTGATTTTGGAGCCCAATAAAATAAAGTCAGCCACTGTTTCCACTGTTTCCCCATCTATTTTCCATATGGGACCGGATGCCATGATCTTCGTTTTCTCAATGCTGAGCTTTAAGCCAACCTTTTCACTCTCCTCTTTCATTTTCGTCAAGAGGCTCTTTAGTTCTTCTCGGCTTTCTGCCATAAGGGTGTTATCATCTGCATATCTGAGGTTATTGATATTTCTCCCAGCAATCTTGATTCCAGTTTGTGCTTCATCCAGCCTGACATTTCCCATGATTTACTCTGCATATAAGTTAAATAAGCAGGGTAAAATATACAGCCTTGACATACTCCAGTACAGAGGACCCTGGAGGGTTACAATCCATGGGGTCGCAAAGATTCACACATGACTGAATGACTAACACACACACACATACTTTGATGTAGTGGAAGAATGTGAAGCATACCATCAACTGCACTAAAACAGACATTATCCAAAATGGCAAAAGTCGGGAACATAAAAACTTTATGAGGTTAGCAAAGAAGAATAAAAAGCTCATAAAACTTCATAAGAGTCTAAATGTAACAATTAGTGCTAAAGTATCTTTTAATGTGTAAAATTAAAATCCTTCATAAATGAACTGAAACACTGCTCAAGTAACAGCAATTGAAATTCATTACAAATACATTATTATCAATCTGGTCATTCTAGAGAAGGAGAAAGAGATGAAAATCTTCAGAGGATCCTATATCTTTGATCATTTTTTAAAATGCTTAATGAATAGAAGCAATATAAAACTCCCCATCCATAAGGACTGGTTAAAAAAATTCAGATGTATGCTTTTAATGGCATACCATTAAAAAAGAATGAAGGGGCCCATAATGCCCTGATACAGAAATCAAGGTCTAGGTTAGTTTATTTTAGCTACCATGAAGAAAAAAATAGAAATAAATAAGAAAATGTTTGCTCATCTTTTTCTATTTGCATTGAATATCTCCAAAGGACACATCAGAAACCACTGATACTAGTTGCTTCTGAAGCAAGCTGGGGAGCTGGGGAGCAAGACTAAAAGGAGATTTTTACTATACATCTATTTTTTTTCTCCTCTTGGATTAAAATAATGTGAATGAGACAAGTGCTCAGGGCTGGTTCAATGGGATGACCCAGAGGGATGGGGTGGGGAGGGAGGTGGGAGGGGGGTTCAGGATGGGGAACACATGTAAATCCATGGGTGATTCATGTCAATGTGTCAATGTATGCCAAAAACCACTACAATATTGTAAAGTAATTAGCCTCCAACTAAAATAAATAAATTAGTAAAAATAAAATAAAATAATGTGAATACACATTTTTTGTGTATATTTAATATACAAGTAAAATGAATTTAAAATTTCCAAATTTCTTGCATTGCTTCTAATAATGGATGAGATTATGAGATATTAAGTTCAGAACTCCCTGGCAGTGCTTCCCAAAGGAATGTGGTCAGTGTGGTAGAGTACATTCACACTAAAATGGAATCAACTTTCCACAACACCCTGCTGTTGTTGCCTTGGGCCTCTGCAGAGAACATAAAAGACTCAATTACCAGGTGGCAAAAGATAAATCCATTGATGATAAGCAAAATTAGCAGGCCCAACAGAAGAGAGGCTTCCTCATTATTCTTTCTACCAAAAGACAGGTCCAGATGCAATGTGTATAAATGTCAGTGAGAGAGTCAATTCCTCAGCAGGTTGATAAGAAGTCCAGGAGTCCCCAAGGAGAGAGGGATCTGGGGTTCTTGAGGAGGAGATAGGAACATGGAATTCTCAAGGAGGAGGAAAGAACAAACTTTTCTTTTTTTCTTTTTCTCTACATTCCTTAGTTTAAGTCACATAAACCGGAGAAGGCAATGGCAACACATTCCAGTACTCTTGCCTGGAGAATCCCATGGATGGAGGAGAATGGTAGGCTGCAGTCCATGGGGTCCCAAAGAGTCAGACACGACTGAGCGACTTCATTTTCACTTTTCACTTTCATGCATTGAAGAAGGAAATGGCAACCCACTCCAGTGTTCTTACCTGGAGAATCCCAAGGACGGGGGAGCCTGGTGGGCTGCCGTCTATGGGGTCGCACAGAGTCGGACACGACTGAAGCGACTTAGCAGCAGCAGCAGCAGCAGTCACGTAAATTTTTTTTTTTTCTTTAAGCCCGGAACTGGTGATTATGCAACAAACAACTCAGTTTAAACTCTGTAGTAGGGATTATATAACAACAATGTATCCTGCTTGAAGACAGTTTCTCCTTCCTGAAAACCTTCTGACTAATGCTAATATCTTAGAATGTAAATTATGAGAGTGGGTCTGGTAGGATCTTTCTATTGTTGCGGAGAAGGCAATGGCAACCCACTCCAGTACTCTTGCCTGGAAAATCCCATGGACAGAGGAGCCTGGTAGGCTACAGTCCATGGGGTCGCGAAGAGTCGGACACGACTGTGCGACTTCACTTTAACTTTTCACTTTTCACTTTTCATGCATTGGAGAAGGAAACGGCAACCCACTCCAGTGTTCTTGCCTGGAGAATCCCAGGGACGATAAGCGAAGAAGAACTAAAGAGCCTCTTGATGAAAGTGAAAAAGTTGGCTTAAAACTCAACATTCAGAAAACTAAGATCACGGCATCGGGTTCCATCACTTCATGGAAAATAGATGGGGAAACAGATTTTATTTTTTTGGACTCCAAAATCACTGCAGATGACTGCAGCCATGAAATTAAAAGACTGTTGCTCCTTGGAAGAAAAGTTATGACCAACCTAGACAGCATATTAAAAAGCAGAGGCATTGCTTTGCCAGCAAAGGTTCATCTAGTCAAAGCTATGGTTTTTCCAGTGGTCATGTGTGGATGTGAGAGTTGGACGGTGAAGAAAGCTGAGCGCCAAATAACTGATGCTTTTGAACTGTGGTGTTGGAGAAGACTTTCGAGAGTCCCTTGGACTGCAAGGAGATCTAACCATTCCATCCTAAAGGGGATCAAACCTGATTATTCTTTGGAAAGACTGATGTTGAAGCTGAAACTCCAATACTTTGGCCACCTGATGCAAAGAACTGACATGTTGGAAAAGAGCCTGATGCTGGGAAAGATTGAAGGTGGGAGGAGAAGGGGGCGACAGAGGATGAGATGGTTGGATGGCAACACCAACTCAATGGACTTGAGTTTGAGTAAACTCCAGGAGTTGGTGATGGACAGGGACGCCTGGCTTGCTGCAGTCCATGGGATCACAAAGAGTCTGACACAACTGAACGACTGAACTGAACTGAACTGAATCCTGTTATCCTAAAATGTAAATTGTGGGAGTGGGTCTGGTAAAATTTTCACAAACTTGAGACATCCTTTTGATTTATTGTAATAAGTAATTAAAAAGTATATAATTCCCTTTCTAAAGACTAACAAGTGGGGCACTCTCTGTCCCCTGTCTATGTCAGAAGCTTCTCTGCCCCTTTTCTTACTTTAATAAAACTCTGCTACACAAAAGCTCTTGAGTGATCAGGCCCGGTTCCTGGGCCCAAAGCTAAATCTTCAGAGATCACGAATCCAACATCATTCGCTGTAAGCTATCATCTGGAACAGATGTGTGAGGTGCTTAGCATTCTTTATTTTCTGTAATTCAAACTAACACTTCTGTTCTGAGCCCCCTTCCATCAAAATTCAATACTCTTCCTTCCTTTCCAAGTATGACATCAAAGGTCTAGGAAGAATTTGTTGTGCCATGGGGCAGATGCAAGTGAGAATGGTGGCATTGGATCTTCTATGGTCTGTCCCTGGAAGTGTCTGTGATGATGCCCATTACCTGATCCCCCATTGAGGCCTGTCCCTGTGTCTAGATGGGTCACCAAGACCCCAAAATAAATGAGACTCATTACCTTCCCTCTGGTTCTCCCTTTCACCTTTCTGGTAGCCTAAAGAATTTTTTTCTTTCCTGGGGGATGAAGACTTACTTCCTTGTGATTCATGCTGTTTTCATCCAGGTCTGTCTTGTGTCCTTTTCATTTACCTGCTAGTCTGCTAAAACTTAAACCCAAGAATATATTTCTTGTTTCCTTTTTAATTTGTGTGCCTTGCATAAGAATCCCTCCAAGTCACTTCAGTGGTTCTCAAACTTGGCTCCACATTAGAATTCTCTGGGGAGCTTTTCAAAAATACCCATATCTGGGCCCGACCCCTTCCCTAGAGAAGCTGGTTCATGCACTATGGGGCAAAAGCCTGGATATGGGTTAGTTTGTAGATCCCAGGTGATTCTAGTACCCAATCAGTTTGACCATCAATGAAGGGGACCTGTAAAGGAAAAAAAAAAAAAAGAAATATCAGGAAAAGAAAACTTTGGTCAATATTTCATATCACATAATCATATACAAATGCCAAAAGATAAAAAAAAAAAAAGTCCTTAAGGATGAATTTGACTATGAGTGTGAAAACTGTGAAAACCTTTAAGAGATGGGAATACCAGACCACCTGACCTGCTTCTTGAGAAATCTGTATGCAGGTCAGGAAGCAACAGAACTGCACATGGAACAACAGACTGGTTCCAAATCGGGAAAGGAATATGTCAAGATTGTATGTTGTCACCCTTCTTATTTAACTTATATGCAGAGTACATCATGAGAAACGCTGGGCTGGAGGAAGCACAGCTGGAATCAAGGTTTCTGGAAGAAATATCAATAACCTCAGATATGCAGACGACACCACACTTATGGCAGAAATCGAAGAAGAACTAAAGAGTCCTTGATGAAAGTGAAAGAGGAGAGTGAAAAAGTTGGCTTAAAACTCAACATTCAGAAAACTAAGATCATGGCATCCGGTCCCATCATTTCGTGGCAAATAGATGGGGAAACAGTGGAAACAGTGGCTGACTTTATTTTTTTGGACTCCAAAATCACTGCAGATGATGACCGCAGCCATGAAATTAAAAGAGGCTTGCTCCTTGGAAGAAAAGCAATGACCAACCTAGACAGCTTATTAAAAAGCAGAGATATTGCTTTGCCAACAAAGGTCTGTCTAGTCAAAGCTATGGTCTTTCCAGTAGTTATGTATGGATGTGAGAGTTGGACTATAAAGAAAGCTGAGTGCTGAAGAATTGATGCTTTTGAACTGTAGTGTTGGAGAAGACTCTTGAGAGTACCTTGGACTTCAAGGACATCCAACCAATCCATCCTAAAGGAAATCAGTCCTGAATATTCACTGGAAGGACTGATGCTGAAGCTGAAGCTCCAATACTTTGGTCACCTGATGTGAAGAATTGACTCATTAGAAAAGACCCTGATGCTGGGAAAGATTGAAGGTAGGAGGAGAAGGGGACGACAGAGGATGAGATGGTTGGATGACATCACCGACTCAATGGACATGAGTTTGAGTAAACTCCAGGAGATGGACAGGGAGGCCTGGTGTGCTGCATTCCATGGGGTCGCAGAGTTGGACACGACAGACCAACTGAACTAAACTGGTGAAAACCTTACCAACCACAAGTGCCTTGTAACTTTTCTCTTTTTTGTGAGCCAGGATATCTGAAAGCAGAATAGGTCCTGTAAGGATATTTGGAAAAATCTTTGTTTTCAACTTACATATTTTGGGCAGCCAGTTAGGACAAAGCTAGCTTGGGTTCTCCTGCAAAATAAAGGGTTCTGCCTTGACAGTGAGCCTAACAGGCATCTCAAAACAAATTAAATCCTGACACCAGCTAAAAAGTAAATGATCCATGCATGTGTAGTCACTTCAGTCGTGACCAACTCTTTGCAACGCTATGGACTGTAGCCCACCCAGTTCCTCTGTCCATGGGATTCTCTTCACAAGAATACTGGAGTGGGTTGCTATGCCTTCCTCTAGGGGATCTTCCCAACCCAGGAATCAAACCCGCATCTCTTACATCTCCTGCATTGGCAGGCAGGTTCTTTACCAATAGCACCACCTGGGAAACCCAAAAAGAAAGACTACTAATCCAAAACTGTAAGAGACTCAGGGTGGGTACAATGTGGCCCTGGTCCAAGTCCTAAGAGAGCAAGGGCTCCCACCCGTGTGTGTAAGGTCATGCCCAGCTGCCTTCTCAGGAGGCAACCCTGAGAGCTACCTGGGACCTCCAAGAGGTCCTCAGGAGATGCCAAACTACTGGTCCGTGGGTGGATCAGTTTATGAGCTGAGTGATAAAATCTCATGACTAGGAGGGACACCAGCACTCAGTTGGAAGTGGAAGTACAAAGAACAGGTTCTGGAACTGTATCCAAACCCTAACTCTACCCTGTGCCAGCTGTGGGACCTTGAGCAACTGACTAAATCTCTCTGTGCCTTATTTGGTATATCTGTAAAACACAGATAACCATAGGATCTTTCTAGTAGAGTTCTTCTGAAGATTAAAGGAGAAGATGTTGATAGGAGCCTTCATATGGTGTCTCACTCAGGAAGCCTCAAATACAATTTTTTAGTTTAGTCACATGTGCAGATCTCTTGTATTTCCTAAGAAATGGTGTCGATCATCCTAAAAATTGGTAAGCGTCAAGACAGGAGTATAACCTCTGGAGAGTGAGAAAGAGAATGTATCCTTAGGTGGTGAGTAATGTTTTTTAATGTCAGCATTCCAATCACTCAGTAAGAGCAGCCTCTTTAACCCACAGCACTGGAGGGGCCCCCACTCACTTCTCAGCACGTTACATAGAGATCACCGCTCATGAGTCTGTCTAGGGCAGGGACCGTGTCATATTTTTCTTTGTCCCCCTGAGCCCAGCATCTAGAATGTTCTCAAATAAACAGAGGGTCAGCTGAGCTACTCATCTTGTCTCCCTCTGCAGTGGCACAGCGCTCTGTTTATGTGGAAAGAATAGAGAATGATTAGAGAAAGCAGACAAGGGGATGTTCTTCCTTCCTCTTTCCTTAGTTCTGCCAACAGCCCCCAGCAGCTCCATCTTAAAGCCATTCCTTGCCCATCTCGCTCAGGCTGGCAGAGTATCAGTCAGGTCCCTCTCTGCATCTTCCAGAATTCTCTTCAGGGGTGCAGCCTCACTGGCAGTAAGCCCCCTCTTCTCTGTCTTTAAAGAGGACTTCACAAATGCTCAGTTCTTCGGCTCATCAGCAAGACTCTCAGGAAGCCAAAAAATGTTCTTTCTTTAGAAGGCGGGGTGAATATCTGAGCGAGGCATTTCTAAGAGCTCCATGCTGCTGCTGCTGCTGCTGCTGCTAAGTCGCTTCAGTCGTGTCCGACTCTCTGCGACCCCATAGACGGCAGCCCAGCAGGCTCCGCCGTTTCTGGGATTCTCCAGGCAAGAATACTGGAGTGGGTTGCCATTTCCTTCTCCAGGGCATGAAAGGGAAAAGGGAAAGTGAAGTTGCTTAGTCGTGTCCGACTCTTAGCGACCCCATGGACTGTAGCCTACCAGGCTCCTCCGTCCATGGGATTTTCCAGGCAAGAACACTGGAGTGGGGTGCCATTGCCTTCTCCGTAAGAGCTCCATACCAGATATAAAATAGCTATGACTTTTATACAATTGCAAATCTAATGATACCAAAAATTCACCATTTAAGGTGAGAAAAGTGGTTCTGAAAGTTTTTTAATCTTATTCACAGGGTAAAATATGTATTATGTAAAAAGAAGACTGTGACAACAGGTACAATGGGAGTAACAATTATTATTACTCCCTCCTACATGAATTCCACTTTTCCTATTGCCCTCACCATCTAGAGCTTTTCTCTCTCTTACACAAACCTCCCTCAGAAACTCAGTGTTTGCACACTGCCAAGTGATACCCACAATCTGACCCCAAGTCCAATGAAAGTCATGGAAAGAAACTGCACCAAAGCAGAGGAATCATGATTATCTTAAGAAACAAAACAAATATCCACCTAAGTATATCTCATCCTTTATCTGAGAACCACCTTATGAGAACAAGGGGAAATTCTGAATGGACACAAGCAGCTTTCTGACCTGGTCTTGCTCACAGATGCTGACAGATGCTGCCAAGTCAGGGCCTGGGCCTCTGGGACAATGCTTAGTCAAAACTCATCCCTGCACTGCCGCCCACCTTTTATCATCAGGACACTTTCATGCAAAGATATAAAAAGATAAAGGAGAAAGAAAAAGCATTAAGAGGAGATTAGTGGGAGGCTTTTGATCATTTTTTATATTTGCCATTGATTAATGTTTTATTATCCATTACTGTGCAGTAAACCAGCCCAAACTTAGTAGATAAAATGGCAACAATTTTCTATTTCCCAGGTGACTCAGTGGTAAACGACTGCCCCAGTGGCTCAGAAGGTAAAGAATCTGCCTTCAATGATGGAGACCCAGGTTCGATCCCTGAATCGGGACGATCCTCTGGAGAAGGAAATGGCAAACCACTTCAGTATTCTTGCCTGGAAAATTCCATGGGCAGACGAGCCTGGCGGGCTACAGCCCATGGGGTCGTAAAAGAGTCAGACAGAACTTAACAACTAAACAACACAACAATTTTCATTAGGACGAAGAGGAGAAAATGGAGGAGAGAAGTTCCGTCTCTCTGGTTTCCATGGGTTGACCTGGTGACCCAAGCATCCTGGGATTCTCTCAGCAGGACAGCTGGGGCCTGAGAGCAAGAATCCCAGGAGAAAGAGCCAGGTGATCACCTTTGAAGGCTAGACTCTGGGTCACTGTGCCACTGGACCACAGTCTGTTCACCAGGATTGAGTCTGTTTTCCAGGGTAGGGGAATTAGGCTCCTGATTAGAGGAGAATCAAAGAATATGTGGATGTGGTTTGAAAACACCACACTGTCATATATTTCTTTGTCCCTTTCAAAACCATGATTAAGTATTAAAAAAGACAAACTCATCAAGGCTCAGCTTGCCTCAGACATTAGATCTCTCTGCTTTATTTTTGCTCTGATGATCAATGCCTTCCTCATCAATACGTTGATGAGGCAAAGCATCTCTGACATTGTCTTCTCTCTCTCTTCCTAAATATCTCCTCTCGTGGGCTCTGAGAGCAAGACCACTAACCACAAGAAAGCCGCAGTTCCCACAATAGGGAGATTTGATGGAGGATGAGTTTATTTTCTTCCAAATATCCTGCTCTTTCAGCTACAACACTGCTCCTAGTAGCCACTGACTGGTGTCATCTTTGAGATTCTTCACATCCTATAAGTCGCCAAGACCAATATGAACCTCCCACACACTAGTAGTCTTCTCTACATCACCTAAACTCTCTCTAGCACCAGCCCTCTCTTTTCTGGGCTGGCACCTTCTACATGACTATCCATATCACCACTGTTCCTTCAAATTTAGTGACTGAAATATCCTTCTCAAACATTGCCTACCTTTCTGATTCTGACAACATTTCTATAGTTTCTGAATGCATTTTACCCAAATTTCAGGTCATGGGTTTCAAATACCTGATCAAAGACCTATGTTCAGGTCTTTGAAACACAGATATAAATATACCCTCTTGCTCCAAATTAATTGTGTGTCCCCCACCATCTCCTCTTGATAACCTCAAGTTCATATTCAGGAAAAACTTTTCATTGTCCTGTCTCCAGACTCACATCCCCAAGGATAGTTCTTCAGTCCATCTGCACTTTTGCACTTGCCAGCCCCTTTCAGTGCAGTAGAATAGAAAGACCCCAGGTTTCAGAAATGAGGCAGCCAGACTCTAGTGTTAAAACCCTCAAGACAAGATATTCAATAAAATTATTCAAAGTAAAACATACACTATCATGGTGACCATTCCTTCTATTTTTAAAATTCTTATCAATTTTCATCTACCTGTTAAACCTTCCCTGGTGGATTCCCTAGTGGCTTCCAAGGGCTTCCCTGGTGTCTCATCTGGTAAAGAATCTGCCTGCAATATGAGAGACCTCAGTTCGATCCCTGGGTTGGGAAGATTTTCTGGAGAAGAGAACGGCCACCCACTCCAGTATTCTGGCCTTGAGAATTCCATGGACTCTATAGTCCATTCAGTCTCAAAGAGTCGGACACGATTGAGCCACTTTCATTTTAAATCTTCCACTATAAGCAAAGGAGCCTCCAGTGTCTTGCTGCTCATGACAGCCCTTCTGTGAGCCTGACAGAAAGAACACCAGCAAAATCCACCCCAGGGGGTATAGGCCTCTTTGCAGGATCTATGACAGCCACAGGGACTGATGATGGCTGAAGACCCTGGATGTCTCATGGCAACACACATTGAACACGTCTGCCATTTGTGTGTAGCTGATGGTCCATCCTAAATTCCACCAGGGCAGCAAAGTACACGTACAACCCATGAAAAGTGAAAGTGTTAGTCGCTCAGTCATGTCCAACTCTGCAACCCCATGAACTGTAGCCCTCCAGGTTCCTCTGTCCATGGGATTCTCCAGGCAAGAATACTAGAGTGGGTTGCCATTTCCTTCTCCAAACAACCCATGAAGAGGTCTCAGGCTGCACCAGGCGGGGGCTTCTAGAGAAGGCTAAGATGCACAGTGCCCAGTGCCCATCAGCTAGCTGAGCATTACAGACTTGCCTTCCCGGAGATTGGCTGACCTGAGTCATCCAATATGACAAGTAATACATGTGCAGTCCTCCAGAAGTCCCCCCCAAACTCCAGTGAATTCCACAGTCACTCCTCACCACCATCCAGCAACATATCCCTCAATATACTATTCTCTCCATTTTGTATATGCTTTCACCTCTGCATGTCTGACAGCTAAAACCATGCCTACCCACTGTAACCTCAGACAGTCACTGAAAAGAAACACTCAGGTTCTCACCCAAGGTGATCTACCTGTCCCTGTAGTGAATGTAGTGAAGCTGCTCAGTCGTGTCCGACTCTTTGCGATCCCATGGACTGTAGTCTACCAGGCTCCTCTGTCCATGGGATTTTCCAGGCAAGAGTACTGGAATGGGTTGCCATTTCCTTCTCCAGGGGATCTTCCCGACCCAGGGATCGAACCCAGGTCTCCTACATTGTAGGCAGACGCTTTTACCGTCTGAGCCACCAGGGAAGTCACACCAGTCCCTGTGGTCCAGCTCAACCCTTTCAAACTAGGATTTGGGGATAAACTGTCAGTCAATCATGAAAGAGATATTCCTGCACTTCTCTTGTGCATAGAGCTCCCTCTGGAGCCTGGGGGGTGAGGGGGTGGGGCAGCAATGCTCTGAGTTCCAGATCTCCTGGGCATTCATCATCACGTTTGCATCGCAGGAGCACACCAACAGGGGAAAGACAGACAATGGCATTTCCTGAAAAGAAAATGTGAGCATGTGCCTGTGCTCACAAGTGCAAGGAGAATTCACCCATATGCACTATTCAGAAAGGTCAGTGTGTCTAGATCTTTATCAGTGCACAAGCGTAGGTCAGTGGGAACATCTACAAAGGCAGCAGCAACTGTTAAATTTCAGGGACGCTGTCAACATGTATTCATTCAGCAAATACCCACCGAGTACCCCCTGTACTCAGGCACTGCCCCAGATGCTAGGATACAGAGGCACGCAAACCAGTGGTACTCCAGCAGGTGAAATAAGTAGCTTACATGAGTGCTGACTGATAAGTTCTATGGAGAAAAACAAAACGAGGAAAGAGGAAGAGGCTCGGCTGGGGAATGGAGAGGGTGTTGTTCTCCTCTATAGCACAGACAGGAAAGCCTCTGATAAGGCACCACTAGGGCCTGAAGGAAGTATGAGAGTGAGTCCTGCAGGGATGTGCAGGCAGGGGAGAGCACTGGGGAGGCACCTGAGGAGGAAGCAGACAAGGGACATCCCACTGTCATCCCCACCACCAGCCCCATCTCCCGGCATCCCAAAACTTCAAGACAATGAAGAATCCCACCACATTTCATACCAAGATTGAGTTTCCAGCAGGAGCCCAACTCATTCTCCCAGTCATTGCAAGTAAATTTACTCTCTCGAAGTCAAAATCCTCCCAGCGCTTGTTTGGGTGGCTTGTGGAGTCACAAATGGATGATGGTAAGAAACAGAGGACTATAGAAAAATAGAGAACAAACAGGAGGTAGAAAAGGTGGAGGAGAAAGAGGGGAAAAAGGCAAATGAGGAATATCTGCTAGTAAGTAGACTTCCTGTATCAAATTCATGACATGTAAACTTGTATCTCAGAACGTGTGACTCTTAACATAGCACGTATCTGGACCCAGGGCAGATATTACTGCAATATCTCAAGAAGCAAAAGTGGCAAGGCTAAAAGGCCTTGCATTAACAAACCGTAAACACACCAACACAAACATAAGGCACAAATGTATTGTTTCAAAACTAATCCAGATAATGATTAAAGCAATTGCATCATTGATACCTATCTGTTCCCTGACCAGGGATTGAACCTGGGCCTTTAGTAGTGCTAGCATTAAATCCTAACCACTGGGCCACCAGGGAATTTCCTCATTGCAGTATTATATGTAACTGTCAAAACTAGAAACAACCTAAGCATCAGCCAATAGGTGGTTAATTAAATGGTTAACTAAATTATGAAAATTTCATAAGACAGAATATTATAGTCATTAAAAGTATCTGCAAAGAAATATTAATGACATGGAAGAAATAGTCATGCTAAAGTCAGTGATACACAACATAGTCTACATCAGATGAAACTCTAAAATCTCACTTGACTTGTTTGTAATTTTTGTTTAGTTTTGTTTTTAGGGAGTGCTATGGTCTGAATGTTTGTAGCCCCACAAAATTTGCATGTTGAAATCCTAATGTCCAATGTGATAGCAGCACAGAGGCAGGCCTTTGCAAGGTCCTTCAGTCTTGAAGGTGGAGCTCTCATGAGTAGGATTAATGTCTTATAGAAGAAACCCAGAGAGCTCTCTCTCACCTCCTCTAACATGTGAGAACATGGTGAAAAGGTGCTCTCTATGAATTAGGAAGCCTCTCGTGTGGCTCAGATGGTCCTCCTGCAATGCAGGAGACCCAGATTTGATCCCTGGGTTGGAAAGATCCCCTGGAGAAGGGAATGGCAACCCGCTCCAGTATTCTTGCCTGGAGAATTCCATGGACAGAGGAGCCTGGTGGGTCACAGTCCCTGGGGTCACAGAGTTGGACACAACTGAGCAACTAACACTTTACAGTAAACACCAAACCTGCCAGTGCCATAGCTTAGACTTCCCAGCCTTCAGAACTGCGAGAAATAAATGTTTGTTGTTTATAAGCCATCCCCATCTATGGTATTTTTATTATGGTAACCCAGTGGACTAAGACCATGAGCATGAGCCTAAATTACTTTTATAATCAAGTAAAAAGCAAAATCTTGAAGAGTTCTACTCACATATGGTTTTTATCTTAAATTTCCATCCCTGCCATGAAGTCAGAGCCTCATGAAGTACTAGGGGTGCCTTGTGAAGTTACACAATCACAGTCTTTTCTATTAATTTGTAAGTTAAGGCTTTCTAAAAATCCTAATAGAATGTGAAAAACAGATTTTTAATAAGTCTAATCTTTCCAGCCAAGACCTGGAAATAATGTGAACATGATCTTAACGGAGGCCAACAGAACTGAGGCATGGATCTTTTCCATGGATTGTGTTTCCTGAGGCTCCCCTGACTTCAAAAAAAAAAAAAAAAAAAAAGGCAACACAGCCATTCACCAGTTCTTTCTTTACATCCTGAAAATTGCTAAAGAGACTGTTGGTATCGAGATTCTGCAAAAGAAGTAAACAGTTTTCAATTTGTTGACTTTGTGTACAGCTCCAACCATTTTGAAATATGTGGCTACAGAAATTATTTCATGAGTAAACTTAATGCAACAGAGTTAGTGAAGCTTTCAAGCTCTACTGTATTGTGTTACTCTTGAAAGTTGAAAAAAATAAAAGAGAAAAGCAGACTCTTCCGTGCAATAAGATGCCTTGTGGTTAAATCAGAAAAGATAAGTTATTATCCCATATGGAATGATGAAAGCAACTGTGGGTGGCAAGGTGGGGAAATGGGAAGATGAAAAAGACTCTCTAAACTCTCATCCAGTGACCTGATTATGTTTCCTGGATCATGTAGCAAACACGCTTAGAAGAATGCATTTACTTCATTGATGCCCTTTGGGAGATACTCACTTGACTTTGCTTACCTCCCATGCCTACAGAGTGAATCCGTGGTTGGGTCCTTTCTTGTTTCTGTTGGGGCAGCCAAGAGAATGCTCAAGCATGCAAGCAATTTACTCAAAAACAGACATAACACTGTGACAGAGCCAGAGAGCAGCTAGAATCTATTACCACTTGAATTCCAAATTTTTAGGCTGATTTCTCCCATTGTGAGGGTTTTTTGTGCCAGATCAATTAATTATAGGTTTATGGATATCCAGTTCCCTTCACTCAAAATGAAATGGATCCCCATCAAATTAGAAATGCAATGCATTCTGTTTTCCCAAGAAAAAATGATCATGATCATGATCAGATGTAACCTGCAAAGGAAGATTCATTTTTTGAAGCATACTAGACTCATGATAAAACTAGCTATCAAAAAAAAAAATCTAAATGAAGCAGATAACTTTGAAATTAATTCTACATTTGTGTTGAGCTCTAAGTGTTTGCTGTCAACTAAAGAAAAATTCATTAGTACTGTCTTTTATTGAATATTAACATGCTTCATTGTTTTCTCTTTGCCCAGTCTTGTCCTGCCCCAATCCATTATCCAGGACGAAACCAGAACAATCTAAAACCACAAATGTGATCTGGACACTTCCCTTTTTTAACATTTCAATAGTTTGCATTGTCCTTTGAGTGAAGCACAAATTTCCCAAAATGGCTCCCAGTTCCCAAATTATCTGGTCTCCATTCTTCCACTGGAGGGGTAGCTGTGTGGTGCTGGAGCAGTGGCCATGCAGCTGTGCAGCGAGTTTGAGGAGATAGCCCAAGTCCAAGAGCAAAGGAGAAGCCTTAGCAAGATGATAGGAGGGGCCAAATCGTGTTTAAAGTCAAACCCATACCTGCCAGAGATGCTCAGAGGGCTCAAACACACCTTGTGTGCATCAGGACAAAGAGAATCCCACAGAGACTGAGACAGAACTGTGTTTGGGTGTCTCCTGAGGAGGTACAGGTCAGCAGTGGACTGCTGCAGGGGCAGGGGTTTTGGGTGCAGCAGACTTGGGTATGGCTGGGTGCAGCAGACCTGGGTATGGCATAAGCCCTCTTGGAGGAGATTGCCATTAACCCCACCACAGAGCCGCCAGAACTTACACAGGACTGGGGAAACAGACTCTAGGAGGGGACAAACAGAACCTTGTGCACACCAGGACCCAGGAGAAAGGAGCAATGACACCATAAGAGACTGACCCAGGCTTGCCCAGGAGTGTCTGGGTGTCTCCAGGGGAGGCATGGTCAAATGTTGGCCTGCTGCAGGGTTGAGGACACTGAGTGTAGCAGTGCCCGCATGGGACCTTTTGAAAGAGGTTGCCATTATCTTCATTACCCCCACCATAGTTTGGTCCCAGGTTAAATAACAGAGGGAACACAGCTCCACCCATCAACAGAAAATTAGATTAAAGATTTACTGAGCACAGCCTCGCCCACCAGAATAAGACCCACTTTCCCCCTCAGTCGAGCTTCCCTAGTGGCTCAGATGGTAAAGCATCGGCCTACAATGCGGGAGACCCAGGTTCGATCCCTGGGTCAGGAAGATACCCTGGAGAAGGAAATGGCAACCCATTCCAGTACCCTTACCTGGAAAATTCCAAGGACAAAGGAGCCTGGTAGGCTACAGTCCATGGGGTCACAAAGAGTCGGACACGACTGAGCGACTTCACTTTCACTTCCCCCCTCAGTCAGTCTCTCCCATCAGGAAGCCTCCAAAAGCCTCTTATCCTTCTCCATCAGAGGGCAGACACATTGAAAACCAAAATCACTGAAAACTAACCAATCTGATCACATGGACCACAGCCTTGTCTAACTCAATGAAACTATGAGCCATGCTGTGCAGGGCCACCCAAGACGGACGGATCATGGTGGAGAGTTCTGACAAAATGTGGTCCACTGGAGAAGGGAATGGCAAACCACTGCAGTATTCTTGCCTCGAGAACCCCATGAACAGTATGAAAAGGCAAAAGGATAGGACACTGAAAGAGGAACTCCCCAGGTCAGTAGGTGCCCAATATGCTACTGGAGATCAGTGGAGAAATACCTCCAAAAAGAATGAAGAGACAGAGCCAAAGCAAAAACAACACCCAGTTGTGGATGTGACGGGTGATGGAAGCAAAGTCCAATGCTGTAAAGAGCAATATTGTATAGGAACCTGGAATGTTAGGTCCATGAATCAAGGCAAATTGGAAGTGGTCAAACAGGAGATGGCAAGAGTAAATGTCAACATTTTATGAAACAGTGAACTAAAATGGACTGGAATGGGTGAATTTAACTCAGATGACCATTATATCTACTACTGTGGGCAAGAATCCCTTGGAAGAAAGGCAGTAGCCATCATAGTCAACAAAGAGTCCAAAATGCAGTACTTGGATGCAATCTCAAAAATGACAGAATGATCTCTGTTCGTTTCCAAGGCAAACCATTCAATATCACAGTAATCCAAGTCTATGCCTCGACCAGTAATGCTGAAGAAGCTGAAGTTGAACAGTCCCATGATGACCTACAAGACCTTCTAGAACTAACACCCAAAAAAGATGTCCTTTTCATTATAGGGGACTGGAATGCAAAAGTAGGAAGCCAAGAAACACCTGGAACAATATGCAAATTTGGCCTTGGAGTACAGAATGAAGCAGGGCAAAGGCTAATAGAGTTTTGCCAAGAGAACGCTCTGGTCATAGCAAACACCCTCTTGCAATAACACAAGAGAAGACTCTACACATGGACATCACCAGATGGTCAATACCAAAATCAGATTGATTACATTATTTGCAGCCAAAGATGGAGAAGCTCTACATAGTTAGCAAAAACAAGACCAGAACAGACTGTGGCTCAGATCGTGAAGTCCTTATTGCCAAATTCAAACTTAAATTGAAGAAAGTTGGGAGCACTACTAGACCATTCAGGTATGAGCTATATCAAATCCCTTACGATTATACAGTCAAAGTGACAAATAGGTTCAAGGAATTAGATCTGATAGACAGAGTGCCTGAAGAACTATGGATGGAGGTTCGTAACATTGTACAGGAGGCAGGGATCAAGACCACCCCCAAGAAAAAGAAATGCAAAAAGGCAAAATGGTTGTCTGAGGAGGCCTTACCAATAGCTGAGAAAAGAAGAGGAGCAAAAGGCAAAGGAGAAGAGGAAAGATATTCCCATTTGAATATAGAGTTCCAAAGAATAGCAAGGAGAGATAAGAAAGCCTTCCTCAGTGATCAATGCAAAGAAATAGAGGAAAACAATAGAATGGGAAAGACGAGGTCTCTTCAAGAAAACAAGAGATACCGAGGGAATACTTCATGCAAAGATGGGCACAGCAAAGTACAGAAATGGTATGGACCTAACAGAGGCAGAAGATATTAAGAAGAGATGGCAAGAGTACATTGAAGAATTATACAAAAAAGATCTTCATGACCCAGATAATCATGATGGTGTGATCACTCATGCAGAGCCAGACATTCTGGAATGTGAAGTCTAGCGGGCCTTAGGAAGCATCACTATGAAACAAAGCTAGCGGAGGTGATGAAATTCCAGTTGAGCTATTTCAAATGCTAAAAGATGATGCTATGAAAGTGCTGCACTCAATACACCAGCAAACTTGGAAAATTCAGCAGTGGCCACAGGTCTGGAAAAGGTTGATTTTCATTCCAATCCCAAAGAAAGATGATGCCAAAGAATGTTCAAACTACTGCACAATTTTACTCATTTCACACGCTAGCAAGGTAATGCTCAAAATTCTCCAAGCCAGGCTTCAACAGTACATGAACCATGAACTTCCAAATGTTCAAGATGGATTTAGAAAAGGCAGAGGAACCAGAAATCAAATTGCCAGCATCCTCTGGATCATCAAAAAAGCAAGAGAGTTCTAGAAAAACATCTATTTCTGCTTTATTGACTATGCCAAAGCCTTTGACTATGTGGATCACCACAAATTGTGGAAAATTCTTCAAGAGATGGGAATACCAGATCATCTGACCTGCCTCTTGAGAAATCTGTATGTAGGTCAAGAAGCAACGGTTAGAACTGCACATGGAACAATAGACTGGTTCCAAATCAGGAAAGGAGTACATCCAGGCTATATATTGTCACCCTCCTTATTTAACTTATATGCCCAGTACATTATGTGAAATGCCAGCCTGGATGAAGCACAAGCTGGAATCAAGATTGCCAGGAGAAATATCAATAACCTCAAATATGCAAATGACACCACCCTTATGGCAGAAAGCCAAGAAGAACTAAAGAGCATCCTGATGAAAGTGAAAGAGAAGAGTGGAAAAGTTGTCTTAAAACTCAACATTCAGAAAACTAAGATCATGACTCCAATCTCATCACTTCATGGCAAATAGATGGGGAAATATTGGAAACAGTGAGAGACTTTATTTTTTTGTGCTCCAAAATCACTGCACATGGTGATTGCAGCCATGAAATTAAAAGACACTTGCTCATTGGAAAAAAAGCTATGACCAACCTAGACAGCATATTAAAAAGCAGAGACATTACTTGACCAACAAAGGTCCATCTAGTTAAAGCTATGATTTTTCCAGTAGTGATGTATGGATGTGAGAGTTGGACTATAAAGAAAGTTGAGCGCTGAAGAATTGATGCTTTTGAACTGTGGTGTTGGAGAAGACTCCTGAGAGTCCTTTAGAAAGCAAAGAGATCCAACCAGTCCATCCTAAAGGAAATCAGTCCTCAATATTCATTGGAAGGACTGATGCTGAAGCTGAAACTCCAATCTTTGGCCACCTCATTGAAAGAATTCACTCCTTGGAAAAGACCTTGATGCTGAGAAAGATTGAAGACAGGAGGAGAAGGGGACGACAGAGGATGAGATGGTTGAATGGCATCACCAATTCAATACACATGAGTTTGAGTAAGCTCCAGGAGTTGGTGATAGACAGGGAGGCCTGGCGTGCTACAGTCAATGGGTTCGCAAAGAGTCAGATATGACTGAGCAACTGAGGTGAACTGAAGGCCCAGAGTCACTGCATGGAAAAAAGTCATGTGGATACCTACCTTGTCCACCTTGGACTTGATATGAGCCAGAAACAACCATCCATTTCGTTACATCACTGAGGTTTGGAAAAGTTTCCTACTATAGCAGTTAGCATTGGTGACCTCTCAACCTCTAAAATGCTTTCTCCACTTTTTCATCTCCACCTCCCACCACCATTAATTTTCACCTAATTTCTATTTCTCTTTGAATTTCAGTGTACATCTCCTTCCCCAGAACTTCTTTCCTTGTACAGCAGAGCTCATGTATATTTCTTTAATGAATTCATTCATCATGTTTCACTTTATTGACTCCATTAAAGTTCTTTATTTCTATATGGACTGTAAGCTCCAAAAGGGCAGAGGCTCAGTTTGTGTTGGTCCCCACTGTATCCCCAGTGCGGACATGCTCTGTGTGACATAGAACAGGTGTTTAACCAATATTTAAGAGCGAATACATGAACAGGGACTTGGTTTTCAGCTGCTGTAAAGGTCAATATGATTTTGCTCATTGAGGCAATAAACTTTTATTGAATAGCTGAGAAATTTAGTATACAAATAGACAATAACCAAACAATATGTAAAAATAGAACTTCTTCCCACAATCTGCAGTACCCAGCCCAAGAAACCAGCTGATCTATAAATCTGTAAGTCAGACTAGTAGGAAATCAGATGACTATCTCTAGTAATCCAACCAGGATGCCAAACAATAACCCCTTTAACAACTGACCCTAAATAGCCAGGACTTAATTTATAATGGACAGCATCTCTAATATTTGTCCCACTTTCAACTAAGGGCCAGCCAGAGGAAGCTAAATATGTGTAACCGGAACCAGTCACATAGGATGCCCACTTCTAGTCAGTCCACTCTAAACCTTCCCCACTTCTCTGCTTGCTTTTGAAGCTCTGTCAACATGTAAGTGCTGAGGGCTGTCCCTTGCTACAGCACATG
Source organism: Giraffa tippelskirchi (assembly GCF_054371585.1). NCBI lineage: Eukaryota > Metazoa > Chordata > Mammalia > Artiodactyla > Giraffidae > Giraffa > Giraffa tippelskirchi. The sequence goes on from NC_137275.1 coordinate 196,909,898, forward strand.
CTGAATAAAGAAGAGCAAGGCAAATGTGATCAGCTTCTAGCGGTTCCTGTGGAACTTGGATAGCAGCATCAGAATCACTTGGAAACTTGTTAGAAAAGCAAATTCTCAAGCCTTATGCCAGACCTACTGAATCAGAAACTCTAGGGGTGGGGACTACAGTCTATTTGAACAAGACCTCCAGGTGCCATGTGGTTTGAGAACAACATTATGATGGGATCTGAATTACTTTATGTCCCAAAGGCATTAATCCTTTACTCACAGGTGGAGCCATAAGGTTCCCTCCCCATGAGAAGGTCCGCCCAGACAGATATCCCCCCAGTCATTGCCACTAAGCACCAGAGAAGCCCCATCTGAACAGCAGGAATGGCACCTCCCTCCTCTGGGATCCGTGCCTTTTGCATAATACGGCGATCCCCTCTGCAACATGCCACATGCATTTCCTCTCCTTCTTTTTCTGGGCCACCTGGTATTATGATCTGTTAGAAGACAAACACACTGATTTTTGGCTGTGCCCAGTTACTAACTGTTCTTAAGAACCAGCCAAATTATTCTTGTGACATGAGTTCCTCCCTACTGACTGTTACTTTATATTTTTAGAGATTTCTGAGTGTTGGTCTAACATGTGGAAGTGGATGTCCTCTAAGCTGAGATCTTATTTTATAGAAGCCAGAAATATCTGAGATTGGATTCAGAATAGCTGTTTCCAGTATCAATGGACTTCTTTTCAGGCTCATAATATTGGTTTCAAGTGCCTTGGAACACAGTAGATGAGAAAGATGAAGAGCAGGAATTTTGCCTTCAAGGTTTTAACTTTCAAGTTGAAACTACCTGATTTAAAAGCTTTACTAAAAAATTATTTTTTCAGAAGCATCACGGTGGGTTTCAAACAGTTGAAACCAGGGATAGATCTAGGTGCTGAAGCCTCTAAAGCTTAAACAACCCCAGGATTCCTCTTTTCTGAAAAGGTACAAAACTGGGTAAGATGTGAGGGAAATCAGAAATTACAACAAAATACAAATTTTGGAAAACTGATGAATATCACAAGCATCATAAAACCCAGGAGGAAATAATATAAAAAGTAATAAAGTCCTGACACATCTCAAAAATACTCTCTTCCCTACATTTTTGGTTGCATGATTTCTGATCACTTCTTCATATGACAAAAGTTTTGTAGCAGAAAATACAAGATCACAGAGCTTTTCTCTAGCATGGTTGATCAAATTTTTTGAATTGAGAGCTTAGAAATCTCTTCAGCATCACAACCATTATTGATCATGTTTTAGAATTGCTTGTCAAATTTGGGAAGATTTCTATCAAGTTGCCTTCACATATAAGCTTTCCAATCTGAAAAAGTTTCTCAGACTGGCTCCAGGCTCCACACCCTGTGGACAGTGCTCCTCCCCACCTCCCACATATTTAGGTCCCAGGATCCTCTGTGTCTCCCCACCGGGGGAGCAGCAGAGTGGGCCATTCCTCCGTGAAGACAGGAGCAATAACTGAACTGTAGACACTCGGAAGAGCAAACCAAGTATATTCCACTAAACCCAAATTAAATGCATCCCCAGCTCAACTTCCCCTAGACAGTTCTCAAAAATGTCTCGGCCACGACCTCCAGCCGTATGAGAGGAGATGTACCTGAGGAGAAGTTGAAGTAGAAACAGGCCAAAGTATGTGGCGCTTGCACCTGTCACACTACGTAACATTGTGAACACGCTGCTAGGGCCAGTGCAAGCCAGGGGTCCCTAAGCTTCCTCAGAAAATCCACTTCCAACCAAACATGAGAAATCAGGTGTGTGTCCCTGATGCACCCTGGCAGGTGAAGGCAAGTTCTGGACCCTTAAGTGACAACTGAGGAAAAGGGGAGAGCAGAGGTGACAGAAGGAAACAATGGAGAGACGGTTACAAGAACACACTGGCAGCCTGAGGCCAGCGCATGGGGTGGGGGTGCCCCGAAGAATATGAGCGTGTTTTAAGAAGCAAATGCCCTCTACTGTGCTCCTCCAGCTAGGGTACAATCCAGCGCTCACGTGTCAACCAAGCACATTTGTCATAAATGATTAACTCCTGGAAGAACAAATCATTTGACCTCTCCAGCTGAACAAACACAGAGCTCCAGTGACTAAAAGAGCCCGAGGCAGTGCTTCAGCAACACTGAACACATTTTCATAAAAGTCCTCCCATTTCATGTCACAAGAACCTGAGGGAAGCTTAGATAATGGCGTCTCTTTAGCTGAAGGAAAAGGATTCCCCGGTCCTGGGGTTGTAGCTGCAGTATATGAAAGATACAGAGAATAGCTTCAGATCTCAAAAGGTGACTTTGCTGCAGCTTTGGAAATGTGGCCCACAGGTTCCTAAAAGGAGAGTTTGATTTATGAAAAGATTCCAATTTCTGGGATTTTTCACAAAGAAATTGAACAAAGTCAGTAAAATAGTGCAAGGAGCCATCAGGTTATGCCACATGGAAGTTTCAGGTATCTCTGTGCTTCTAAGTGTCCAGCCATCAAAATTTACACAAAATAACTTTTAGCCAGAAACATTCTTTGGGATACAGGATGCAAATGTGCGATAACATTAATTCCAAGTTTCCCCATTCTGTGCTGCTTTCTTTCACAAGGAGATTTTCAAATAAGGACAGAGCACCCCTGTCCGCTGGACTTCTTGTTTCATTCAAATGTAGCTTAGCAAGGACTTTCACAAATAAATGCAGATGAGAATAGAAAGAAATGAATTATAAGTGAAGATCAGAATTCCTTTTCATTAACTCCATAAAAACCACCATTCCCCAAAAGAAAATTTAAAGAAATGTTAATACACTAAAATTAAAACACAAGTCATCACTTGCTTTCTTTGCCTTGACCTTGCTTAACTAAAATTAATGATCTGATCAGCCTAGAGACCATGTCTTAAAGGGCATTTTCCCCTATAAGGTGGAAGCTCAGAATTCTCTTCTGAAGCCTGTACCTGACTCATGGTTATTGAAAACCCAGTGTCCCCCTTTTAGGTTCTGGAAGCCAGCAGCTGCTGAGCAGTGAGACAGCGACCCTGGGGAATGGCTGATTTCTTTGGTGAGTCTTATAATATGTAAAAAAAAAAAAAGAAAGAAAGATTACAGCTTTACTTTAAATTTACTTGCTCACATGTGTACACACGTGGTCACTTATAGTTTCATCTTAAGTTTAAAAAATTGTAAAGAGGCTTTCCTGATGGCTCAGTGGTGAAGAATCCACCTGCCAATGCAGGAGACACTGGTTTGATCCCTGGCCTGGGAAGATCCCACATGCCATGGAATAACTAAGCCAGTGCACCACAGCTACTGAGTGTCTGCTCTAAAGCCCAGGAACCACAGTTACTGAGTCCTAGCGCAGCAACTGAAGCCCACACACCCTAGAGCCTGTGCTCAGCATCGAGAGAAGCCACCAAAATGAGAAGCCCTCACGCTGCAACTAGAGGGTTAGCCCCCGCTCACCACAACTAGAGAAAAGTGCAAGCAACAACAAAGACCCAACATTATAAATAAATTAAAAAAAAAAAAATTTAAGTTGAAAGGAAAAGAAATAACTTATAAATAATTATTTGAAACAAAACACATTCACAGCAACTATTTTATTTACATGTAATGCATTCTTTTAAAAATATGTATATTTAAGGTTTAAACACGCTCATCACAGAAAACTTGGGGGAAAAAAAAAACAGAAGGGGAAAAAAGTCATCAATGTATCTAACATCCAGATACAACCATGGCAATCTGGTATTTTTGTTGTTCATATTTTTTACATATAAATGTCAATATATGGACTATTCAAAATTTTGTATGCTGATTTTCAGTTTTTCCTGATTATACAAAAATACCTGCTTTTTGTAGTTCATCTACATGATACAGAAAATTGTACATCCAAAATGCCACCATCTAGAGAAAGCATCTTAAGGATGTTGGTGTAATTCTTTATATTATGTTTTCTTTTTTAAAAAAAAAGGTAAACAAGTAATTATGTTCACATTCTAGTTTTTTTTTTTCTTTTTCAGAATACTTAGGATACTATAGGATGCTATAAAAAGATAGGGAAATCTAACAAGACAATATGTAATAGAATAAAGTGTTGTCATTTAGAAAATATTGAGAAAGTATGGAGAGGTAAGCCCCAAAATCAAAATTAGCACAAGTTCTAGAAAGAAGGAAAGCTTTTACATACTGTAAGAAAGAATATCCTAATAAATCTCTGGAGGTTGATCATTCTCTCCCCACCCTGGTTCCATCCCATCCTTCTGAACACACCCTAAATTTGAGAATGGCTAATCTTGGATGCAACATCAAATGCTAAGCAGTTTTCTACCATAGGTCAGCTTTCCCATGAAAAATAGGAAAAACGAGATTACTTACATAATATATTTGCATAGCATTTATTTTTTATTGAAATATAGTTGATATATAACATTATATTAGCTTTTGCTGTAGAAAAACTATGATTTGACATTTGTGTGTATAGAAAAATGATCTTATTGTCTAGTTATTGTCTGTTGTAATTGTTCAGCCGCCAAGCTGTGCTTGACTCTTTGCGACTCCATAGACTACAGCATGCCAGGCTTCCCTGTCCTTCACTATCTCCTGGAGTTTACTCAGATTCATGTCCACAGAGTCGGTGATGCCATCCAACTCTATCATACTCTGTTGCCACCTTCTCCTGCCCACAATCTTTCCCAGCATCAGGGTCTTTTCCAATGAGTATGCTCTTCTCATCAAGTAGCCAAAGTATTGAAGCTTCAGCTTCAGCATCTGTCCTTCCAATGAATATTCAGGACTGATTTCCTTTAGGAGATGACTAGTTTGATCTCCTTGCAGTCCAAGGGACTCTCAAGACTCCTCCAGTACCACAATTTGAAAGCATCAATTCTTCAGCACTCAGTTTTCTTTAAGGTCCAACTCTCACATCTGTACATGACTATTGGAAAAACCATAGCTTTGACTAGATGACTTTTACCAACAAAGGAATATCCCTACTTTTTAATATGCTGTCTAGGTTTGTCATAGCTTACCTTCCAAGGAGCAAGTGTCTTGTTCTTTCATGGCTGCAGTCATGGTCCACATTGATTTTGGAGCCCAAGAAAATAAAATATGTCACTATTTCCACTTTTTCCCCTTCTATTTGCCATGAAGTGATGGGACCGGATGCCATGATCTTAGTTTTTTTAATGTTTTCCCTCTCCTCCTTCACCCTCATCAAGAGGCTCTTTAGTTCCTCTTCACTTTCTGCCCTTATAGTTATTATCTAGATTTATTTTATTGTCTAATTAACATCCATCACTATACATAGTTACAAAACTTTTTTTCTTATAATGAGAATTTTTAAGATCTACTCTCTTAGCAACTTTTTAATATGCAATGAAGTATTATTAACTATAGTCACCCTGCTATAGATTACATCCCCATGACTTGTTCATTTTATAGCCGGAAGTTTGTACCTTTCGACCTCCTTCACTCATTTTTGTTCACCCCTAATCCCCACCTCTGGCAACCAGCAATCTATTCTCTGTATTTATGAGCTATGGTGGTTTTGTCACTTTAAGATTCCAGATATGAGCAAGATCATATGGTATTTGTCTTTCTTTGCATGATTTATTCAAAGAAGGCAATGGCAACCCACTCCAGTACTCTTGCCTGGAAAATCCCATGGACGGAGGAGCCTGGTAGGCTGCGGTCCATGGGGTCGCTAGGAGTCAGACACAACTGAGCGACTTCACTTTCACTTTTCACTTTCATGCATTGGAGAAGGAAATGACAACCCACTCCAGTGTTCTTGCCTGGAGAATCCCAGGGACGGGGGAGCCTGGTGGGCTGCCGTCTATGGGGTCGCACAGAGTCAGACACGACTGAAGCGACTTAGCAGCAGCAGCAGCAGCATGATTTATGTCACTTAGCATAATGCCCTCCAAGTCATCCATGTCATCACAAATGGCAAGATTTCATTCTTTTTTATGAATGAGTAGTATTCCGTTGTGTATACATATATCACATATTCTTTATCCACTCATCTATCAACGGACACTTCGGCTGCTTCAGTATCTTTGCCTTTGCAAATAATGCTACAATGATGTGGGGGTGTTTATATCTTATCTTTTCAAGTTAGTGTTTTTATTTCTTCAAATAAATACCCAAAAGTAAAATTGTTGGATCATATGGTACTTAAAAATTTTAAATTTTTGAAACTTCATACTGTTTTCCATAGCAGCTGTATCAATTTATGTTCCCACCAATAGTGCACAAGTGTTCCCTTTTCTCCACATCCTTACCCACACTTGTTATTTCTTGCTTTTTTTTGATAACAGGCTTTCTAACAGATGTGAGGTGATATCTCATTGTTGTCTTGATTTGTATTTCCTTAATGATTAGTGATATTGATCATTTATTCATGTACCTGGTGGCCATCTGTATGTACCTGTGTATCTTCTTTGGGAAAGTGTCTACTCAAATCTTCCAACCATTTTAAAATCAGATTATGTGGTTTTTGATCTCTAGTGAATTCACTTCCCAGGTGCTGCTAGTGGTAAAGAAACTGCCTACCAATGCAGGAGACCCGAGTTCAATTGCTGGGTCAGGCAGATCCCCTGGAGTAGGAAATGGCAACCTGCTCTGGTATTTTTGTCTGGAAAATTCCATGGAAAGAGGAGCCTGACAGACTACAGTCCACGGAGTCTCAAAGAGTTAGACACAACTGAACACACACATACACACACAGTGAATTCACTATATAGTCCAACTATCTCCACAAATTTCAGAACCTTTTCATTATCCCCCCGACAAAACCCAAACCCATTAGCTAACCCTAACCCTAATCCCCATAAGTGCCTTCCCCAAGCCCTGGCAATATTACGTATTTTTTGAAAGCTGATTATTAAGCATTTACAACACACACTGTTAGGAACTCATCTGTTTCTATAATAACTGTTATTTTTCTCTTCTCACTTAATGCTTTGAGTCTCCAATTACCTTGAGGCCTCCAAAACCTGAAGGTCTGGATCACAGAGGTTTATATATTTTAAAAAAGAAGTTATTTTAGTTCTCACTTAATTCAATTTATCCATCACAGGATGAGATGAAAAATAGTCATGTATAGAGAGAAGATCAGGAACTAATAAATCTTTTAAAGGGCTAGATCACTTTCTGCCAGATTAGGATATACAATTTACTTCTGCTTGAGACAATGGGCTCTTGTCTATTTTTAGATTAGATAATGCATTTCCTAGGACCCACAGGAGGCCTTGGCTTCTCTCATTACTGAACACACATGAAGAGACCACAGATTTTGTGCAATGGGGGAGAAAAAAACAAGGAAAAAGGATTGGTGGATTGCTCTTTTGATCACTAATGCAACTCCATCAGGAAAGATGAAACATAATGCCCCAGAATTTCCTAAAATAAGCTCACCATAAATGCACAAAATGCACACGCCAAGAGATGTATATGTATGTACATACTCGTGTGAGTGCACATGCAACATGAGATCATTTGTTAATATCCTAATGACTCCCTAACACCAGAACAGTCTCCCCACATATGGGCTCCCAGACACCAGATACATATTAATTAGCAAGCATCTAATTAATGCTTGCTGAATGAACTTGTTTCTAAATCTTTTATATTTGCAAGCAGGAAATGATCTAAGGGAGCAACTCTAAGCCTTGAACTCAAAGTTTGTGGTCCAATGACCAGCAGAATCAGTATTATCTGGGAGCTTGCTAGAAATGCAAAGCCTCAGGTCCCATCCAGACTTACTTAATTCCATTGGTATTTTATTAATATCAACATCTCCAGTTGATTCACATGTGCATTAATGTTTGAGAAGCATTGGACCGAAACCCCTGGAGAACCCTTTAACTGGCATCTGTTTTCACCTCACCTTCCTGAGTTTGTACGGAGGAAGAATTTGCAGAAACTTAACTTAGATAGAATTCATCCAAATGATCTCTAACCAGAGTTTTGATGTCTTGGGAATCCCCAATTCTCTACGCAAGTTGAAACCTTACTAACTACAGGGAGGCCAAAGGCTCATCTTCATGGATCATGGAAAGTTTTACTTAAAATAATGTTTTTCCATCATAAAAGAAAATAATATGCTTGCTATATAAAATCTAGAGAGCTATGGAAGTGCAAATTAAAATCACCTGACTTTTAACCACTGTGTGTTAAACCCTTGACACTTCGGCACTTTTTTTGGTTCATGAGGATGTTCCATGCTGTTTCCAGTGGAATTCTTTATTTTACACAGTTGGGAAGATAAAGTTTATATCCTGTATTTTTTTCATATGTCATGATTATTCTCTTTACCCCTTAAAAATTCTTCCAGAATGATTTTAATGACCTTACAGTCTTATGTGACTGACTCATTTTATTGAAATATTCTTATTCTTGAATATCTTTAGACATTTTAACTCTTGTAAGCAACATTGTGATTAACATTCTTGTGTATAAATCTTTTTTCTGACTTTTCTGCTTATTTTTTATTTATAGAATTTCAGAATTACACTTGCTGAATCAAATGATGTGAACTTCATACATCTATAAGTTGACACATAATGCGGAACTTTATTATGTATTTTGTGAGGCTTCCCCCCACCCCACGCCCCCAACTACCACAGAACTCCAGCAGACAGGTCATACCCTCACCACCCATTTCAACTCCCCAGCTTCTTGGATGACATTTATCATGGCATTGTTTCAATGTGCATTTATTTGCAGAAGAAACTTCTGTGAATCCCCTATGCTCTTCAGTTTTGATCTGGTTTTTTGTTGGGCTGCTACTATCATCAGAGATGCTAATATAGTCACATCATTGACCCTTTATCTTATCATTTTCTTTCTTTTCAATTGCCATGTAACTGTTTTTAAACTGTTTAAACTGTTTTTAAGGTCATTTTATATTTTAAATTAAATATAGTCAAAATCATGAATTTTTTCTTTGTGATTCCTTCAATAATTTTTATGGTTAGAGAAATTCTCCCCACTAAAAAGCACATAATTAATCTCTATTATTTCCAGAACATCGTGAAATAACAGAACTTATAGTGACTATCTATAAGTGATTATCTGTAGTAGCTATATAAGTATAGTTACTAAACTATCTCATAGTTACTATCTATAAGCATGATATTGACTTTTACCTGGACCACATTCTTTGCATTTTTTGGGTGTGATGTTTTCTTAATTATACATTATCTCCTAAGACAGCAAGAGTTAAAATCGGTCATGAAGCAGCAGTTAAATAGTACAGTTAGAACTGGACATAGAACAACTGACTGATTCAAAATTGGGAAAGGAGAATGACAAGACTGTATGTTGTCACCCTGCTTATTTAACTTATATGCAGCGTATATCATGTGAAATGCTGGGCTGGATGAAGCACAAGCTGGAATCAAGATTGCTGGGAGAAATATCAATAACCTCAGATATGCAGATGATACCACCCTTACGGCAGAAAGCAAGGAGAAACCAAAGAGCCTCTTGATGAAGGTAAAAGAGGAGAGTAAAAAAGCTGGCTTGAAATTCAACATAAAAAAATTAATATCATGGCATTCGGTCCCATCAATTCATGGCAAATAGAAGGGGAAAAAGTGGAAGCAGCGACAGATTCCCGCCCCACCCCCCACCCCCACCCCCGCTTGGGCTCCAAAATCACTGTGGATGATGACTGCAGCCATGAAATTAAAAGATGCTTGCTCCTTGTAAGGAAAGCTATGACAAAACTAGACAGCATATTAAAAAGCAGAGATACCACTTTTTGCCAGCAAAGATCTCTATAGTCAAAGCTATGGTTTTTCCAGTAGTCATGTATGGATGAGAGTTAAAGAACTGATGTTTTTGAATTGTGGTGCTGGAGAAGACTCTTGGGAGTCTCTAGGACAGTAAGGAGATCAAACCAGTCAGTCCTAAAGGAAATCAACCCTTAATATTCACTGGAAGGACAGATGCTGAAGCTCCAATACTTTTGACTCATTGGAGAAGACCCTGATGCTGGGAAAGATTGAAGGCAAAAGGAGATGGGGGCAGCAGAGGATGAGATGGTTAGATAGCATTACTGACTCAATGGACATTAACCTGAGCAAACTCTGGGAGATAATGAAGGACAGGGGAGCCTGGTATGCTGCAGTCCATGGGGTTGCAAAGAGTCGAACTTGACTTAGCAACTGAACAACAGTCTCCTAAGATACAGTCAGAAGTCTGACAACTGACCTGTCTCACTGATCTGTAAATTGTTTTTCCAGTAACATATGATTTTAACCTCTATTTAACCTTAAAACACCTGGCCAACTCAGTTTCTACAAACAAGGTGCCTTATTGTTTTACTTTCTAACTTTGGCCCCTTATAGCATAAATCAAATTTCAAACCCAAGAACTGATATGTCCGCCCACATTTTCAGCATGGAAGCAGTCATCATTTGTTGTTGTGATGTAGCGCATTAGATATGACTAGAGGTAGCCTCCTCAAAGTGCCCTGATAACTTCACCTTTCCAAAAAAGAAACTAGAATGTACATAACTTTTTGATATAAGGTCTGAAGTTTCATTTTATTTTGCCATGCAAAACAATATCCACTCTCCATTTCTTGACATATCTGACTGTTTGGGGATAATACAAATCCTCTTTAAACAGCGAACCCGTGGACTATACACTCCATGGAATTCTCCAGGCCAGAATACTGGAGTGGGTAGTCGTTCCCTTCTCCAGGGTATCTTCCCAACCCAGGGATCGAACCCAGGTCTCCCACATTGAAGATGGATTCTTTACCAGCTGAGCCACCAGGGAAGCCCTTAAACAGCTAGGATATACTCTATTTTTATGGCTATTTTTGTGGTTGAAACTGTGAATATCTAGTGTCTTATATTTTCCTGAAGAAGTCTTTTCCTTCTTCTTTTGGCTCATCTCACATAGACTCACATTGTAAATTTCTCACAGCAGATGTCCTTAGTAAGTCACTGAAAGGGTCTAGCAAGTGGTGGAGTTTACCCTCCGTGTCCAACAGAGCCAGTTTATCTGATGAGTTCCTTAACGCCTATCAGCTTATGCTCTGTTATCTATAAGATTAAGAATCAATGGCTCCTGTCTTGTTATGTTGATAGAATAATTAAATGAGATTATATACGGAAAAAGCTAACACTATGCCAGGCATAAAATCAACCCTCAGTAAATGTTAGCTTAAAAAATAGACCCACTAAAAAAAAATATATATATATATATGTAGACCCACTCACTCAAGCCCTGCTCCATCTTTGCAGATGCTCTTGCTTGACTTTTACTTTGCTGAGAAAGTGAAATTCTTGGTCTACCCCCTTTCTTGATCCTAACAATCTTATTCCCTCTTTGTTTTTACCTCAAGACAAGAAAGTTTTCCTCCTTGCCAATCCTATCACTGTTACGTGTGATCACCTTCCAATGCACAAGTTAAATATCTTTATGAACTAGCTTTGAGCTTCCGTGGTGGCTCAGATGGTAAAAAAAAAAAAAATAGGCCTGTAATGCAGGAGACCTGTGTTGGATCCCTGGGTTGAGAAGATTCCCTGTAGAAGAAAATGGCAATCCACTCTGGTATTCTTGCTATGGACAGAGGAGCCTGGCAGGCTACAGTGCATGGGGTCACAAAGAATCGAACATGGCTGAGAGGCTTTCACTTTCAGTTTGGAACCACACAATATCCTTTACATTGTATTCTACTAGCCCCACACACCAGCCCAGATTCAACATGGAAGGAGAAGTACAGGAACATTAAAAGACGATGACCCCAGTTGCCATCACAGAGGCTGCCAGAGTCTTCTGACACTCTCTTCTTTACCCATCCACACAATTTCTCACCCTCTACTCTCACTGGCAGAGTTCATATTTGCAAACAATCCAAGTTGACACCAAGTATTCACAAGAGGAATTCATTAAAAAGATATTGTTGGGAGGGCCGGTGTCCCAAGGAGGCTAAAGTTACATTTCTAAGAACAAGGCTCAAACCAGGCCTCAGAACTGGTTCAATGAGACAATTCCCATTGCTGTGGCGGCTGTTACTGCTGCCTCACTGGACATCACCGGGAACTACGGAGGTCACTGTAACACCCCAAAGATGACACTTTTTTTTTTTTGAGTTCGGACTGTGACTTCACAACCACTGCTCCACAGAAAACTAAAACCTCTGCTGCCACCCAACCAACAAAAATAATAGAAGATTCTACAAACAGATCTTTTCCCAAGGTGTTCGTTTCTGAACAGATGTTTAATATGGGCGTGTCTCATCAGTGCTGCATGGATCACACTCTCGCATTCCAGGTGCAAAAGAGGTTAAGAGTTTGAGTTTTCTAAGTTCTGCTATGATTTTGGTGAAGCAAGATGCAAAAGGCCAGAAATAATCCAAACATCACAAGACTTCCAAGAAGTGTGTGTGCACGCTAAGTAGCTTCAGTTGTGTCAGACTCTGTGCAAACCCATGGACTGTAGCCCACCAGGCTCCTCTGTCCATGGGATTCTCCAGGCAAGAATACTGGAGTGGGTTGCCATTTTCTTCTCCAAGGGAGTTTCCCAACCCAGGGATCGAACCTATGTCTCCTGTGTCTCCTGCATTGACAGGTGGGTTCTTTATAACAGTGCCACCTGTAGGACACCCAAAAAGGACAAATTGTCCTCAGCACTCACTCCTTTACAGTTAGGCTTGTATCTCATTGTTCCACTAAACCTTTTTCTCAGGGCCACTCATCAGGCCTTCCCACCCTGGATCAGTCCTTCACAAGCTGAGGAAATGAAAGTAGACTTTGGCCAGCGTCTCAGGGCTGGTACCCCAGAAATGGACCCAGACACAAGAATTCATTTCCAAATGATTTATTAAGGAAGTCTCTCCAAGGAACCTGGCCAAGTGGGGAAAGCAGAAGGAAGAGGAAGAAATGAAGGGCAGGCACTCCAAGATCCATGGAGCAGATTCAGCGTCACCCTGCAGGGAACTCTGGAGGCCAGGGAGCTTTCACAATCTATCCTCACAAGAAGCCAGAGAGGGACTTGAACATCTAACTCTTTGATCTTGACCTTGAGGTAGCTGCAGTAGCCTGAGGATAGTCCTCTGAAAAAGAGAACCAGATCTGAACGTGTGGGGATCAAAACACACATATCCCTCCTGGAAAAAGTTTAAGTGTGTGGTAAAAGGGACCCGAGGATTTCTGGGCAGAGGACAAACAGGGCCCAGGAAAACTGAGGAGTTAGTATTCAGTTTCAGATACACCTTCCCTTTCAGATATACCTCAACCTGAGTCTACAACCTTGCCAACTGGACTGTCCTCAACCAGCCACCATGAAGCCGTGCATCTTACTAATCCCCTGGATCCACCTCAACCTTCATCCAGATGTTCTGTTGACATACCCACATAGACCTAGTATTTCTTATCTTCATAGCATCATTTCCTATGGCAGGAAATGCTCCCCACTTGGCTGCATCTATTGTAGAGCTTCCTGAGAACCTGTCTAAACACTGCCTGCTTCAGGAAGTCTTCCCTAGTCTTCCCAGCTCTCCTTGAACTAAAGAAGACTTTCTCTTTTCAGAGCCTTATCACATATCATAAGCATTTATGTTCTTGTCTTATTCTTGCCTGGAGAATCCCCATGGACAGAGGATCCTAGCAGGCTACAGTCCTTGGGGTCACAAAGAGACAGACACAATGCAGCAACTAAGCATATACATACCTATGTTCTTGTCTTATCTTCACTAATAGATTTTAGACTCCAGAGGACAAAGATGGCTTCTTATACAACTATGTTTAGAGCATAGCATCTTATTATCGTATTCACTTACACTTACCTGTTGAAAGAATCCTGCTTCTGAGTTCATGAACCATCCAGATTATTGCAATTTACTTTTAAACTAGACCATTCCCTAAAGCAGAACCTCCAGTGTCTTATCTTAAATATATCCCTCTGTTGAAAGCTGCTACTGCTGCTAAGTTGCTTCAGTCGTGTTCAACTCTGTGCGACCCCATAGACGGCAGCCCACCAGGCTCCCCCGTCCCTGGGATTCTCCAGGCAAGAACACTGGAGTGGGTTGCCATTTCCTCCTCCAATGCATGAAAGTGAAAAGTGAAAGTGAAGTCGCTCAGTTGTGTCTGACTCTTCTTGACCCCATGGACTGCAGCCTACCAGGCTCCTCTGTCCATGGGATTTTCCAGGCAAGAGTACTGGAGTGGGGTGCCATCGCCTTCTCCGTCTGTTGAAAGCAGAGGAGTAATATAATATATTTTCATGTAATTACCCTGATCTAAAATGTAAGTACAGAAATAAAAGATTTGGCTTTGGGTCCCCAGACAAAAAAATTTTTGGAAAATTTCCCTGACCCTTTTAGGCAGTTCTCATCAAGTGAATTCATCCCCAGTTCCTACCTAGACAGAGCTGATACCTTCTTAGCTGCTGGGGGCCATGTGCACTCTTGTGCTGTCATCTGCTTAAAATCCTTCAGCAGTTTCCCACCGGCCTTAGAATTCAATCCATCACTCACAAGGCCCTGTCTAAGCCCCAACCTCATCTCAACACACTTGCCCTTTGCTCACAAAACTACATCTGCAACAATCTGTTCTCATTGCTTCTATATACCATGCTTCTCTTTGCTTTATAACTATTGTCCTTGCTATTGCCTCTGCCTAAGTACATTTCCCCCTCAGGGAACAAGGCTGGTTGGCTCATTGTCCTTTAGGTCTCAGATATCTTAGCATTCCATCTCAAATGGCCCATTCCCCAGGAAGTATCACTCTATTTGTGTCCTGCAAAGCCTTTATGACAATCTTGAATAATCATTCAAATATTATCGTCTCCCTTTCCCAACTAAAACTACAAATCATCCAAAGGAGACTGCCTTGTATATAGGCTTGGACCAACAAAAATTCTTGTCAGTGTAGGCATTCCATTAATGAATGAGTGGGAAAATTTGCTTTGGAGAAGAAAGGCCTTCTTATGTTAAGACAATGAAACACAAAATTATAAAGTAATAGATAAATTAGACTTCATAGAAATGTTACAGTTTCTGTTCATACAATGTGAGTAACCCAAGTTATAAAATGGGGGGAAAAAATCCTGGAATTCACACAACAGACATTGGTTTATTAATGATTTCCCACCAATATAGGTGACTGATCATACATAAATGAGAAGTATTTCACTTTATAAAAAGTAAAAAGGAGTCCAGAGTCAGAATAAGAGTAACATCATCATTAATAACAATGGGAAAGTTAATAGGCCCCAAACAAACAAAGATGATTTATGGCCTTACCACTAAATCTTCAGTGAACACTGGAATTATTTCCCTGAGCCCCACTCCCTGACCCCAAAGAACCCTGGAACTACCTGTGTCCACACAAAGCTTTGCACATTCCCTAAGGAAGGCACCAATTCCACAGTCTTCCAGCTAGTGGTCCAGGCATTTTTCTGGGAGAGCCTCGGGGAAGGAATGGTGTCTTGTTTGTTGCTATACTCCAGGGTCACCTCAAAATTTGTCACAAAGCAGGTTACAAGGTGGGGAGGAGAGGACTGGGGGAGGGGGAGGCTCAGTAACTGCAAAAATAAAACCTTTGAGCAGATAAGAGAAGCTGAAACCCAAGAGCAAAGTGAAGGTGCTGACCCTCCTTTATAGTAATTAATGGAAATTCATAGGCAGATAAGGGAGTGTGTGCTTAAGGGGTTCCTTTTCCTTAACTCACTATGAGGCAGACAGGGAGGAATGTAAAAGATTTGAGACAGGTGAAGAAGGTATGAAGCAGTGGAATTAAATCCTGGGAAAACAAAGCCATTAGGAAAGCTTCACAAGGTTGACATTGAATGTATAATAGAGATTTGTCATCATGAAACTAAACCAAGAATCAGTCGACAGTTATGTGTTATTTTCCAGCAATAACTAGCTGCTGAAGTGAAGCTACAGAGGAGGTGAAGAGTTGGGTTTAATCAAGAGTTCAGGTTTGCTAAACAAGTGAGCTACTGGGGAGAGGGTCTACAAAAGTTCATGGCATGTGCAAGAAGAGAATGGACCATGCACTCTAGCCTGGGAATATGATAATTCCCTGATAGTGAAAATCTAATAGGACCAAAGGATTAGAGTTCTTGCTGAGGTTGAAGAATTGTTGGAGCGGATATTCTCGAGTAAGGGAGGTAGAAGGTGGTGGTCAGAGAATGGGATGCTGAAGTTGATTTGCAGTGATCATGCTCTTAAGGATGAAGAAAAGTTCATGTTTTGGCCATGGTAGTCAATAGCTTAGTTGGGATTAAAGAAAACAATAAGTGTGAAGAGGTAGAGGAACTGAACTTCTAATGTGAAAGACAGATCTTTCATGTGATTGTGGAAATCTCCAAGAATGAAGTAGGAAAGTAAATTTTAAATGAATGAGCCATTAAATACCTTTGAGATATGAAGGGCATTTAATCCTCTCAACAGTTCCACATGGCATGACATTTTAATGTCCACGTTACACATCAAGGTACCTTGAATACTTACCTAACATCACTCAGAGAGTATGCGATTGGGTTGGAATTTGAACCTAAGTCTCTCTGGCTCCAAAGCTTATTCCATTCTTTTTATGCCAGTGTGCATCTTCCATTTTTCATTAGTGAGACTGAGCAGAATGGAGTTCAGATATGATCCATGGCATTCTTGGGCAGTGAGTACTAAGCCCAGAAGAAAAAATAAAAGGCAGTACTAAAATGTCTTGGGGAAGAAAATTCAGACTCTAGGATCTCTTAATCTCCATATCCTTAACTTCTGGGCACTACAATCTCCATTGGAAATGTTACTTAATTGCCCAGAGTAATAAGGGAGATTCCAGAAGTAAAGATGCATAATTGAGTGATATTTCAGAAAGTATTTTGTCCAACTCATTTTCTGCTTAGAAAACAGAGACTCAGAAAAAGTTAAGTGCCTTGCCTAACATCACAAAGGTAGGTGGTAACATCAGGTCCAATCAGGTCACTGCCAACACCGTGCATCATGCAGACTGCAGTTTTCCTCCTACTCAGGAGGATTTTAAGTCAGAATCTTTGAGACTTTAAATATTTTCTTAGATCATAGTTGCCCATGAGTTAAATCCATTTTGCTTGGGAGTCTTCTCTGCAGTGCATTTGGCATTTTTGTGGCATCCACAGGGGCCCTTTTTGCTCAAATTTGCTGACATGGGCCTTCTCTTGGATCCAGGAACACCTTTCTTTACAGAAAGCATGACTGTAACCTGCTCTAAACTTAGGGTCAAATCTTGCCAGAGGCAAAAATCCCTTCCTGTTGGGTCCTTTCCCACGACTGATCTCTTGAGAAACTGGAAGTTCTAGTAACCTCTTGCCAAAAAAGAAGTTTTAATCATTGAATATGAAAATGTGACATGTTAGAGGACGAGTCACTTGCCAGCTAATATTTGGAGGGCTGAAGATGCACTGAACTGTTTTGGCTTCTTCAGTGAAGTCAGATTCAGCAACTGGAGGTTTTCCTGTAACTTCCAGACTTATGCTTCTGTGGCTGGGGGAAAGAGCTGGGGAGAACTGGCCCAAAAGAGACACAGAGATAAATCAGAAATGACTTCCTTCTCTACAGGCACTTACTCCAGGAACAGCTGATCAAGGCATAGCAACATTAGTAAACACTGTGTTAAGCATCCTTTGGCTGGAAGACATCAGCTTTTTCAAATGAAGGTTATTAAGGCAAGTGGCTGTGTAGGGCCTCATAAATTATGAATTCACTAGACATAGATGAATACAGATAACTCTGCAATCAGGAGACAGCTGGTGATTATGAGCAACTCTTCTTTTGATTCAATTAACCACCTGAAGAAACTGGATTTTGATTTGTTTTTTTGTTTGTTTGTTTGAATGCAATAGTCTCTCTTAAAACAGGGGGTGGGGGGGGGAGCGGATTTTTAAATTCCAGAGCATAGTATCTCCCTTCCAGATTTACAGTGGAGGAGCTCTCTCTATCCGGAGAAGGCAATGGCACCCCACTCCAGTACTCTTGCCTGGAAAACCCCATGGACGGAGGAGCCTTGTGGGCTGCAGTCCATGGGGTCGCTAAGAGTCGGACACGACTGAGCGACTTCACTTTCACTTTTCCCTTTCATGCACTGGAGAAGGAAATGGCAACCCACTCCAGTGTTCTTGCCTGGAGAATCCCAAGGACGGGGGAGCCTGGTGGGCTGCGGTCTATAGGGTCGCACAGAGTCGGACACGACTGAAGCGACTTAGCAGCAGCAGCAGCTCTCTCTATCATGGTTAGAAATCAACAAATTCAAGGAAAATCACCCACAGTGTGTTGTTGCCATTAATAATTACCACTGATCAACTCAGGAGGGAGGATGGGGCAAAATATCTTCCATTTCTGAAATCTGATCTTCCCCACGGTTGGAAACAGGCTCCTGCTCTAACTGGTTTGACAAACAGGAAACCTAACTTTGGGCGGCTGCCCAGTAATTACCTAGCGAGGAGGTGGCAGGCCCAAGGTGGACACACGGAGTTCTTCATTTTCCAATTTACTGAGTGTTGCCTATAGCACCGGAGAAGGCAATGGCAACCCACTCCAGTACTCTTGCCTGGAAAATCCCATGGACGGAGGAGCCAGGTAGGCTGCAGTCCCTGGGGTCGCTAAGAGCCGGACACGACTGAGTGACTTCACTTTCACTTTTCACTTTCATGCATTGGAGAAGGAAATGGCAACCCACTCCAGTGTTCTTGCCTGGAGAATCCCAGGGACAGGGGAGCCTGGTGGGCTGCCGTCTGTGGGGTCGCACAGAGTCGGACACGACTGAAGCGACTTAGCAGCAGCAGCAGCAGCAGCCTATAGCACAGACCCCCGCAGATGTTCAACAGCAGGGAAGGAAATCCAGGAACACTTCTGTACACAGTCCTGTGGTCCTCCTTGTGCTTCTATTGTGTCAGCGTATCAGACAAACAGAAAGCATTCCTCCACCTCCACCTCAACCCCACCAAGGCAGGTGCTTTAATAAAACCTAAGAAATGTAGTCAGCATCCCAGAAGAAAGATGTGCTTAGCAGCAGTGACCTTTTAAAGAAAGGTCAGATATATTTTTCCTAAAGGTTTTCTGCAGCCAGGTTTTCTGATGATTTTTCTAAATATAGAACTGAGAATTTACCACCTGCATTATTAGACAGAGCCTTTCAATATTCAGGCTCCAAAGGTAAATATTGATAATGGACGTCATTTATTTCGTGCAATGTCTCACAAAGTATGGCCCAAGCACCTGTTCAGATACCACAGATGGTATACAAAGTAATTTTAGGCCCTATCTGATGAATTCTTTTTCTTTGAAATATAGTCGATTTACAGTATTGTGTCAGTTTCAGATGCATAGCACAGTGATTCAGTTATACACACTCGTGTATATAGTCTTTTTCAGATTCTTTTCCCTTACAAGTTATTACAAAATTCTTACTATATTTCCCTGTGCTATACAGTAGGTCCTTGTTGGTTATCTATATTATAAATAGTAGTGTGTGTATGTTAAGCCCAGCTTCTTAATTTATCCCTCCCCCTACAGTGAATGTTTAATTTAAAGGTTATATATTTGTTTAAATGCATATTTGAAAGCATAATTACTTCACCATCTCCATGCTTTAATGAATATAGTTGCTTAAGATGAAGCTAAGTTTTTTAAATGAGTTGAAAAAAATTAACTAAGATGCTGAAGTAAATAAGAGTACAGTCAATAGCCAAATATGGCTGAAGTTTTGCAAGTAATAATTTGATGCTTATTATGATTTTCAGACACTTTGCTAAAGGATTATGGTTTCTGCTCCATCCCCTCTTTCTTCAAAAACTCAAGTTAATCGTATCTGTGAGTTGGCAGAACTGAACCCTTTGGGTTTGGCTTTGTTTTCCGAACACATTACCCTTTGAACTAAATCCTCCTGGATTTTAGATTTTGCAGAATTGTTGGCAACTGTCTGAAATTCTCCTACATTAAACAACGAGCTTTGAAATTTGTTTGGTGGTGAGACAGCGGCTCATACTCGCCCATGGGAGTTGTTTATATGCTTCTCTTTCCAACTCTGCATCCAGGGGAAGCACTTTGGTAGCTTGAAATTGGCCACAATGAGAGTATTTACACCACAGATATTGGCAAATACTAAAATTAGGGTTTGGTTGCTTTTTCCCCCTAGATAATCTGTTGTTAAACACTTACCAAAATAAAATTTTATTTAACTCTATTTTGAAGTCTCCCTGCAACAAATCACTGGGCTCTTGCATAACCAGAAACATCCACTCAAACATCTGCTAAGAATATAATAGCAGCAGAGTAGGGATTATATTATTTGATTAATGCATTTTATTTTATTAATGCATCTGGCAGTTGAGGTGAAGTGCGTGAAGGATGTTTTAATGGGACATAAGGGGCAAGTGGAGAGACAATGGATGTAACAGTTTGTAGCAGCAACATACATGTACTTTGTATGTACCCACATTATTTGCTTTAAAATGTCATGTGTGTGCATGCTCAGTCGTGTCCAACTCTTTGTGACCCATGGACTGTAGCCCACCAGGGTCCTCTGTCCATGGGATTATCCAGGCAAGAAAACTGGAGTGGGTTGCCATTTCCTCCTCCAAAGGATCTTCCCAATCCCAGGATCAAACCCATGTTTCCTATGTCTTCTGCATTGGAGGACAGATTCTTTACCACCAAGCCACATGGGAAGTCAGTGCTTGTTTTAAAATATAGTCTGGCAGAAGGAGAAGGGGGCGGCAGAGGATGAGATGGTTAGATAGCATCACCAACTCAATGGACATGAATTTTAGCAAACTCCTGGAGATAGTGGAGAACAGAGGAGGAGCCTGGCATACTTCAGTCTATGAATCGCAAGGAGTTGGACATGACTTAGCAACTGAACAACAACAAGAACCTAGCCTGGTCACTCTGGAATCAATAGAATACAATAACAGCAGAGTGCAGCATAGAATGGGACCTTCATAAGGGGCATGATTTCTAGGTATTTTCTTTTGAAAATTCTTCTTCCAATCAAAATGTCACCTTTTGTTGCTTGACCAAAAGTGGACCATTAACTTTTTACAAAGCTATCTGGGTTGTATATTTTCTAAATAACACTGAGAAATCAAACTGCTCTCTACTCTATCAGGCTACAACCACTCCTAAATTATTGTATCTAAGTGAAATCTGATTCATGACAAACATCGAGCTAATATCAAAAGAGGAAAGACGCATAGACATCACAAGAAGGCAATAAGCATGGTGGTGAGGAGAGGGAGGGGAGTAATGTCACTAGTGATGACAACCATCCCAGTAGTTAATTCACCTGTATGTGTACAGGAGCCTCAAGCTTTTCTCAGCATCAACTGGCCTCCTATTTCCACCCTGTCTCCTGTGATGTTCCAGTAGCCTGTCAGAGATTATCTCAGGGGTCTTGAAAGCTCAGTGTTCAAGAGCCCAGTGGTCAGCCTGATCGGTTGTCTCCTGTAGAGATCAGAACTTCAGAACACGTGTAGGCATTCTGCTTCCCTCTTAGATTTATACTCGCTCCTTCTGCCTGACAGATAATACAGGCTCACCCGCCTGAAGCTCATTACAGCAAGGCTAGCTAATTCCTGGGTGCGCATTTCATCACTGATTTCAAGCACATCCCATTGACTAATATATTACACCATGATTGCAGGGAGCGCGATCAGATAGTATTGACTGCAAACCAAGCAAAGTCACAATTCTTCCTGGGCTCTAGCATGGAGGGAGGTTAACAGCTGCAGTCCCTTCACACTGCCCAGCTCCAGGGGATACATTTTACGTTGTCTTCTATGTGTTGGTGACTCCAAGAATTGTGTGCTGCACACAGATTATCCAACACTCACAGGTGAAGAGAGCAAGGTCCTTAGAGAAGCTGGTTTCTCCAGGTTGTTTAGCTACTAACAGCAGAACTGGGATCACTCCCCAGGTCCTTGTGTCATAATCTTTCTACTACATAGACTGCCTCCCATATTTACTAATAATATCCACAGAAAAAAATGATGCGCTCTTACCATACTGAACATTTATTATGGGCTGGGCTCTGCGTATTTGGCAATTTACATACATTTTCATAAACATGATGGATGGAATAAGCTATGGGCCTGAGGGGCCTAGGTCTCTAAACTGTTGGGCAAGTCATAAGAAAGAACTTGGCAGTTTTAGAAGATCTAAGTGTGAACGCAGTTGGAGTCAATGCCTCTCTTTTTTCAGAGCACAATATAGGCTTCCCTTATCCACTCTGCCCCTGAGGAGGTAAGGTGATTTCGCTGGCTGGTGAGCCTGGTCACGTAGAGTTCTTCCAGTCTCTCCTCTGCCTCCCATGCTTTAAATCTTCCCAGGTCAGGACTCTCATGTAGACAAAACCCAGAATATACAGGAGCATGGAGATATGGTTGATTTGGGGCTGCTGCCATTTCATTATTTATTGAACTGATTGTATAAGTCCATACCTCACCAAACAACTGAATTGGTGTCCTTTCCTTTCAGCCCCAATATCACCTTCTCATCCTGTCCCAACTCCAACAATGAGACACTGAGACAGAAAATTATTTCAACATTTGGAGATCAGTTTCCAATCCTTCAAGCCTCTTTCCAGGCATCCATCTTCACCCACAGAGATTTTTCAGCTAGGATTTCATTCAGCTACATGGGTAATCAAACTTCTGTCCACTCTTTCAGGCTACAACCACTCCTAAACTATTGTATCTAAGTGAAATCTGATTCATGATGAACATTAAGCTAATATCAAAAAAGGACAGATGCATAGACATCACAAGAAGGCAATAAGCATGGTGGTGAGGAAGGGGAGGGGGGTGATGATAACCATGTGCCTTAAACAAGTAAGGGGTTAATTTCCTCACTGACCAAGAAGTCCAGAGCTGCTATAGTAGACTGTGGAGATCATCAAAGACTTAGGACCCCCCTAACTTTTTTCTCGACCATCCCTTTCTTGAAGCATTGACCCTCTGGTGGCAAGACGGCATCATAATTGGGTTCAGGCAGGAGAAATGGGGCCAGCCAATGTATAAGCAGAGCATGCCTGTGGAGTTCTTCTTTTCACCAGGAAGATAATAGCTTTGCAAGAAACCTTACCTATGGACTTGCTGCTCTATGTCACATAGCTATTCCTATCTCTAGGAAGCCTGAGAAATCAAATGATTTGGGGCAGGGGCACATGCCATCCAGAACAAAAGCTGGGTTATGTTAGTAAGAAAGAAGAACAAAATGGCTAATGGGTGGTGTCAATCGCCAGACTGGAATCACTCCCTAGAACCCTGGACCACTAGTCCTGAACATGTCTGGATCCTCCTATAGAGGTCAGGGTTCCTTCTCCAGCTGGAGTCCTAGTTGTACTTAGCAACTAGTTGGATTTAACTCTTATCTGATTTAGGACTCCACAGAGTCGGCCACGACTGAAGCGACTTAGCAGCAGCAGCAGCAGACAAATAAACCTACTATGTCTTACCTCTCTATTAACCTTGGTCAAAACCCAGAATGTAAGTCCCTTGTTAAGCCTAGAGCCTCCTACACTGTATTGTTCTCTGCTGCACCAGTGCAAACTTTCTTTTCCTCCCTCCCAAAACTTTGGATGGCTCTTTATATCCACAATGCTTTCATGATTATAGACTCCACCTCCATCCCCTCCTCTGAGGTTGAGGGTCTCGTATGACCTTATCAAGCAAGATTCTCTTCACTCTATACCTTGGGAAGCCCAGAGAACTTCCAGACAAGTTCTTCCCCATCATCCAAACGAGATACAAAGATTCTCATACTTCACATACATTCTGAGAAGACTGTTCCTTCTCCAGACTTTTTGGCCAGATCTTCCAATCTTGTTCTTTCCAATCCCCTGATTATGTGGCCAAAACCGCCATCCAGCAATCAGAGTAGATCCTTATTACTTCGCATACCTTATCTTCTAGGAAAGTGGACAAAGAAATACACCATTCAAACTCCTGCCCACAGGAAGGGTTTCCCTTATTCAGTTCAGTTCAGTTCTGTTGCTCAGTCGTGTTCGACTCTTTGAGACCCCATGAACCACAGCACTTCAGGTCTCCCTGTCCATAGCCAATTCCAGGAGCCTACCCAAACTCATGTCCATTGAGTCGGTGATGCCATCCAACCATCTCATCCTCTGTCGTCCTCTTCTCCTCCTGCCCTCAATCCTTCCCAGCATCAGGGTCTTTTCAAATGAATCAGCTCTTTCCATCAGGTGGCCAAAGTATTGGAGTTGCTGCTTCAACATCAGTCCTTTTAATGAACACCCATGACTGATCTCCTTTAGGACGGACTAGTTGGATCTCCTTGCAGTCCAAGGGACTCTCAAGAGTCTTCTCCAACACCACAGTTCAAAAGCATCAATTCTTCAGCGCTCAGCTTTCTTTCTAGTCCAACTCTCACATCCATACATGACTACTGGAAAAACCATAGCCTTGACTAGATGGACTTTTGCTGACAAAGTAATGTCTCTGGTTTTTAATGTGCTGTCTAGGTTGGTCATAACTTTCCTTCAAAGGAGTAAGCGTCTTTTAATTTCATGTCTGCAATCACCAACTGCAGTGATTTTGGAACCCCCAAAAATAGACTCATCCACTGTTTCCACTGTTTCCCCATCTATTTTCCGTGAAATGATGGGACCGGATACCATGATCTTAGTTTTCTAAATGTTGAGTTTTAAGCCAACTTTTTCACTCTTCCCTTTCACTTTCATCAAGAGGCTCTTTAGTTTTTCTTCACTACTCTCATATTGAAATGATTTCATTACCCATGTTGGTGGAGGCTGGCAAGTCTGGAAGGAATATCTATGAACAAGATCAAGTTGGGTTTTTTTTAAAAGGTCGGTTATAGAGAACTCTCCATGTGGTCACAAGTGTCAGCTGAAGGAAGGACAGATGTGTGGAAGGAGTAGGCAGGCTGGAAGCCTGAACCGTGTGGTCATGAGATCTATTTGTGTCTTCAAAGGCAGCCCAGGCCTACTCCTATAACTGCTTCTTATGTTTGATAACAGGCCTGACTTCATGGGGGGGGGGGGTCAGAGAGTATCCAATTCATGATCATGTGTTTAGATCATGTAGCCAGCATATACCCTAAGAAAGCCATAACTGAAAAAGACACACATACCCCCAATGTTCACTGAGCATTATTTATAATAGCTAGGGCATAGAAGCAACCTGGATATCCATGGACAGATGAATGGATGAAGAAGTTGTAGCACATATATACAGTGGAATATTACTCAGCCATAAAAAGGAATGCAGTTGAGTCAGTTCTAGTGAGATGGATAAACCTGGAGCCTATTATACATAGTTAAGTAAGTCAGAAAGAGAAAAACAAGTATCATATATTAACGCATATACATGGAATCTAGAAAAATGACACTGATGGACCTATTTTCTGGGCAGGAATAGAGATGCAGACTTAGAGAACAGACTTTGGACACAGTAGGGGAAGGAGAGGGTGGGATGAACTGAGAGAGTAGCATTGAAACACATGCATTACCATGAGTAAAATAGCTAGCTAATAGGAAGTTGCTGCATAACATAGAGAACTCAACAGAGTACTCTGTGACAACCTAGAAGGATGGGATGACAATCTAGTTTGCTTCTATGCCCTAGGTATTGCAAATAGTGCTCAGTGAACATTGAAGGTACATGCATCTTTTTAGTTATGGCTTTCTCAGGGTCGGACACGACTAAGCAGCTTAACTTTCACTTTTCACTTTCCTGCATTGGAGAAGGAAATGGCAATCCACTCTAGTGTTCTTGCCTGGAGAATCCCAGGGACAAAGGACCATGGTGGACTGCCATCTATGGGGTCGCGCAGAGTTGAACACGACTAAAGTGACTTAGCAGCAGCAGCAGCAGGGTATATACTGGCTACATGATCTAAATGCATTATCATGAAGTGGATCCTCTCTGACCACCCCATCCCCCACCCATGAAGTCAGGCCTCAGTTATCAAGTGTAAGAAGTGGGAGGGAAGTTCAAGAGGGAGGGGACATATATGTACTTATGGCTGATTCACGTTGTTGTATGGCAGATGCCTGGAGAAGGGAATGGTAACCCATGCCAGTATTCTTGCCTGGAGAATCCCATGGACAGAGGGGCCTGGTGGGCTACAGTCTACGGGGTCACAGGAGTCTGACACGACTGAGCGACTAAGCACACACAGCACACACCTGGGCTTCCCTGATAGCTCAGTTGGTAAAGAATCTGCCTGCAATGCAGGAGACCCCAGTTAAATTCCTGGGTCAGGAAGATCCCTTGGAGAAGGGAAAGGCTACCCACTCCAGAATTCTGGCCTGGAGAATTCCATGGACTCTATAGTCCATGGGGTCACAAAGAGTCAGACACAACTGAGCGACTTTCACTTCCACTTTCATGGCAGATACCAACAAAATATTGTAAAGCAATTACCCTCTAGTTAAAAATAAATTAAAAAGAAATAAAAGGAATCCAGATTGGAAAAGAGAAGTGAAACTCTCACTGTTTACAGATGACATGATCCTCTACATAGAAAACCCTAAAGACACCCACACAAAATTACTAGAGCTAATCAATGGAAACAGTAAATTTGCAGGATATAAAATTAATACACAGAAATCCCTTGCATTCCTGTACACTAACAATGAGAAAACAGAAAGTGAAATTAAGGAAACAATCCCATTCACTATTGTGATGAAAAGAATAAAATACTTAGGAATAAGTCTAGCTAAATAAACAAAAGACCTATATATAGAAAACTATAAAACACTGATGAAAGGAATCAAAGGTGACACAAATGGATGGAGAAATATACCATGTTCATGGATTGGAAGAATCAATATAGTGAAAATGAGTATACTATCCAAAGCAATCTATAGCTTCAATACAATCCTTATCAAGCTACCAATGGTATTTTTCACAGAACTAGAACAAATAATTTAATAACTTGTATGGAAATACAAAAAACCTTGAACAGCCAAAGCAATCTTGAGAAAGAAGAAGAATGGAACTGGAGGAATCAACCTGCCTGACTTCAGACTATGCTACAAGTCTGACTATGCTTACAGTCATCAAGACAGTATAGTACTGGCACGAAGACAGAAATATAGATCAATGGAACAAAATAGAAAACCCAGAGATATATCCATGCACCTACGGACACCTTATCTTTGACAAAGGAGGCAAAAATATACAATGGAGAAAAGAAAATCTCTTTAACAAGTGGTACTGGGAAAACTGGTTAACCACTTGTAAAAGAATGAAACTAGAACACTTTCTAACACCATACACAAAAATAAACTCAAAACGGATTAAAGATCTAAATGTAAGACCAGAAACTAAAACACTCCTAGAGGAAAACAGACAAAACCCTTTCTGACATAAATCACAGCAAGATCCTCTATGACCCACCTCCCAGAGTAATGGAAATAAAAGCAAAAATAAACAACGGAACCTAATTAAACTTAAAATCTTTTGCACAATAAAGGAAACTATAAGCAAGGTGAAAAGACAGCCTTCAGAATGAGAGAAAATAATAGCAAACAAAGCAATGGACAAAGAATTAATCTCAAAAATATACAAGCAGCTCATGCAGCTCAATATCAGAAAAATAAACAACCCAATCAAAAAATGGACCAAAGGACTAAACAAACATTTCTCTAAAGAAGACATACAGATGGCTAACAAACACATGAAAAGATGCTCAACATCACTCATTATCAGAGAAATGCAAATCAAAACCACAATGAGGTATCATCTCACACAGGTCAGAATGGCTGCCATTAAAAAGTCTACAAGCAATAAATGCTGGAGAGGGTATGAACCCTTTTACAATGTTGGTGGGAATGCAAACTATTACAGCCACTATGGAGAACAGTGTGGAGATTCCTTAGAAAACTGGAAACAGAACTACCATACGACTCAGCAATCCCACTTCTAGGCATACACACCGAGGAAACCAGAATTGAAAGAGACACGTGTACCCCAGTGTTCATCACAGCACTGTTTACAATAGCTAGGACAAGGAAGCAACCTAGATGTCCATCAGCAGACAAATGGATAAGAAAGCTGTGGTACATATACAAAATAGAATACTACTCAGCTATTAAAAAGGATGCATTTGAATCAGTTCTAATGAGGTAGATGAAACTGGAGCCTAGTATACAGAGTGAAGTAAGTCAGAAAGGAAAACACCAATACAATATATTAACACATATATATGTAATTTAGAAAGATGGTAAGGATGACCCTACACATGAGACAGCAGAAGAGACACAGATATAAAGAACAGACTTTTGGACTCTGTGGGAGAAGGCGAGGGTGGGATGGTTTGAGAGAATAGCTCAGAAACATGTATATTACCATATGTGAAATAAATGACCAGTCCAAGTTCAAGGCATGAAACAGGGCACTCAAAGCTGGTGCACTGGGACAACCCAGAGGGATAGGATGGGGAGGCAGCTGGGAGGGGGATCGGGATGGGAAACACATGTACACTCATGGCTGATTCATGTCAATGTATGGCAAAAACCACCACAATATTATAAAGTAATTAGCCTCTAATTAAAATAAATAAATAAATTTTTTAAATAATTAATTAATTAAAAAGCCCAGTTGCAAGTCAAGAGTTGTTTCTCAAAAGAGCACAGTTACTTGCCTACAGGAGCATAACATAACTCTGTATTCCCTGGGGTCTCTGTAGTGATTCTCCCATCAGGACTTGACATGAGTTTCATATACATTCTGATATGCCACAGATAGACTAGAAATCATTGAATGTTCTCAGGCAGTCCATTGGAGAGTCATTTCTTATTCTGGACTCCATACAAGGCTGACAGGTTTGGAGTCCTTGGTAAATTGCTCGAAATAGAACACCCAATATCCAAAGAGGCTCATTATGGACCATGCCTCTTTCTTGGTGGTAGGAGACATAATATTATGCAGAATTTGTTTCCTACTGAAAAAGATAATAACTGAATATTTCCCAGCCCATTGGAGCTCCAGAAATTTTACATAAGTTATTTTACAATGTCTTTGGTTCACCTGCCTTACTAGAGTAACTAAAGAACCTGCTACTTCCTATTCTCCATGTTCTATCAGCCTAATGTCATTAGTGCAAGCATTAGTGGTATTTACTTTAAAATGATAATCTGGTTTCAATCTTTATGGATTAGATTGGGGCACAGAGTCAGAGCTGATACATCCCTACGGGAGAGTGGCAAATGTATATTGCTGACCTGTCAGGTAAAAGCAAGATATTTCTGGTGTTCTCCACTTATTAAAACAAATTTAAAAATATATACCAGCTAAATAGCTGCCCGTCAAATGTAAGAGGCTTATAAATTTGCTCCAGTAATAAAACTTAGTGTGGATGAGCATCCACAATGGGAATTACTACCCAATAAAATTTATAATTTACCTTTATTGTATAGGATCATTCCATTTTTTGAATTTGCCAAACTGGGAAACGTGTCAGAATGCAATAAAGACCATTAGACATTCATATTCAAATGCTTGATTGTAATATAATCTCTGAAATTTTCCTAGAAATAGAATTTTGCTTTCCATGTACTATTTAGTCCATTTAGCCAATTATTCTGATCAGTAAACTACAATGGCATTCTATACTACTGAGAATTCATTTGATCTTGGCATATAACAGCTTTTACAATAAAATAGCCACAATTATTCAGGAGGGATGCCAGAAGGAACTTGTTTGATGTATGCTATAATATAGCACATCCTTTCATTGGTGGTTCTCAGTTTCACCTTTATTCAAGAGGCTCTAGATTTTTTTGACTGACTCATACTATGGAGGTGGGTAAGAAATCTTATTTTTTAATGTAATAGCTTGAGCCAAATATCTCTTTCCCTTTATTCATGGGTTGCCTGTTGATTTCATTTCTAAGGACTTCATAATTTAAAAACCACAGTCAGAAATGTATACTTGCCTTAAACTAAGAATCTCAAAATCTTCACGCTGCCTGCCCTGCTGCAAAATGAAATGACCACATCCACTTGGCTTCTGCTGTCATTTGAACTCAGGCATTCTGAGCTTCCTTCAACCACACCAGAATCAAGAAGCTTGACTCAATGGCAGGATTTTTCATCAGCATTTTTGATCTCTTAAGGACAGGTTGTATAGCTCTTCTAAATATTGTGATGCTTCTCTCATCAACATAATCGTCATAGCAAGAGGAGAGGGAGAGTCTTCTCAGTTCTATCTGGAGACAGAACAAAGGGGCAAGCAAGGCGTATGTGATGGATCCAGTTCAGCGTCTGTTACAAAAATTCTTGAAACTACTGTTCCTGCATTATAAGACCCTTATTGGCCTTTCTGTGTTATTGAGTAAGGGCCAGCATTTAATCCAAGATTATATAAATTAACCAAGAAAACAAGTAGAACCACAGCTAGTCAGCTGACCCTAGCCCACTTCACACTGAATCTCTAGTAAATACACCCATTAAATACTTTGAGTCCCATTTCTGGTGCAGCATTCTCAAAATCCATTTCAAAAAAAAAATTTATCTAGACTTTTAATGATATAGATTTACAAATCCTTTCAGGTTCTCCTAAACACAGCATCTAAATTTTGCACTTCATCTTCTTAATCATATTATGTTTAAATCCTGGTGACCTCTGGAGCATCAATAAGAGATGGGGCATGTAGAAAATTACTGTCTTTCTTCAACACAGAAGATTCCTCTGTCAAAGGAAATGTTGCCTTTAGAAAGATTAGAGAATCTGAAAGCACATTGAATCTCACTGTATTTCCTATTTCAATTACTGAGTTCCCTGGTCAAAATCCTAATGTTTAGTAAAAGATCTGGTCAGATTGTAAACTAAACTGGTACTTAAATTAGCAACCTGCAGAGTCAGTCTGTGAATTTCATTTTTAGCTATTTTAGCCCCATGTCTACAAGCCAAAAGCAAGCTGCAAATATTCAGTGTTTTTCAAGCACTTTTGGCCATAACCTACATTATTCATGTAAAATAAATTCTCTATCACAAATAAGTTCACACATACATACAACTGAATGAAAAATTGTATGAAATATTTCTTATTCCAGCTGTATGTAATGTACTTTGATATTTTCTCTTCTGTTATATGCTATTTTTAAATCCTTGGTCATGACTAAATAATAACAGATTTCAACCACAATCTCATGAAGATTCTGAGTTTTATCCCAAGTCTGGAGGTAATAATTTCAAAGTTTGATACAGCTATTAAAATATCCAATGATGTTAGAAGAAATCATCCTATTCCTATACTCCCAGAATTTCTCATTCTTTTAAAAATGGTTTAATAATGAATTTGAATAATCCCCATTTCCTTGAGGATCTATATTATGCAATCCATCCATTACTCTCTTTCTTGTCAATTTTTGTATATTTCAGAGTTCTTTGGATGCAAATAACAACAATTCATTCTGACTAACCCAAGTAGGAAAAAAAGGCTACTCAGGAATAAACTCAATAACACAAAATCAAAAGAACTTCTTAATAACCAAACTTTGGAAAAAGTTTCAGGACCCTCAACTTTAGGAATGTATAGACTCTCCTGAAGGTTCTCTTCCAGCCACATTTGCTAATGATTCAAATTTGTGGAAAAGAGTCTGATTGACCCCGTTTGATGTGGTGTGCCAGCCCTGCGGTGGGCACGGCAACAGCGTCTTCTGATGGCAGCCCCATCAGAATCACATAGATCAGGAAGAGAAATAGGTTTCCAGGAAAGAGATGTTCCCAGACACAAATCACAGATGCTCATTATGGTAAGCTGTATAATCAGGATAGCCGTCATTTCAGAGCTGAGTTCAAGGAAAGTCTAATTCATCAAACCACAGAATCCCTTTCCAGAAATTCAGACAGATAGATATTTCCCATTCTCAGAGCAGGGACCACTCAATGACAGGGCTCTGTGATACAGTCACTGATGGAGAACTCCAGATGTTCCATGTTCCAGCAGGCACTGCCGCCCTGGTCAGGCTAATAGGAGTTGGGGTGGGTGGCATTCTCAATGCTAAGTTCCCCTCATTATTTTTGATATGAGGCTGAAGCATTAAGAAAAATCCCCACCTTAATCAGAAATGTCTAAAAACAGTAGTTCTCAAGACAGAATGCCCACCAGTGTAAACTGGAGTGCTCTTTCAAAATAAACATGATCGTGATAAAACCTCAGAGAGTGTGATGGAACCCAGATACATGTGCTGTGGACAGAGAGGTATTCCTCAAGCACACGTGTGTGTATTTAGGTGCAAAGAGTGAGACATGACTCTTTGCAACCCTATGGACTATAGTCCACCAGGCTCCTCTGTCCATGGGATTCTCCAGGCAAGAATACTGGAGTGGGTTGCCATTTCCTCCAGAGTCCTCAAGCATAGCCAGGGTTAAAACTCACTGACTTGGAAATCAGAGCAGCCCAAAGCCTGAGGTGAGAAGCACTGTTTGACCCAGTTCTGAAAATCACAGAAAGGGGAAAAGGACAGCAAACAAGTCCCTGAGACTAGGGGAAGGAGGTGACATAAAGTGAAGTCTTCTATGTGTAAAGTATATTCACCTAATAATTTCTCTGCTCCCCTCATCTTATCTTCAGATCACCATAATTACCTGAAATTCTGACATTTAACAGTTCATCCTTGAGATAAGCTTCAATATTAAGCCCTCCTAACCACTAACGTGTTAGGGGAAAAAATTCTAGGAGAAGAGTTAGGAATCAGAGATAAGTCAGGAAACTTTTGATATATAGTAAGGAGAGGCATGAATGAAAGATGGTAATGACGTGGGAATGGTGTGACAGAGACCACTGGTTGTCTTTGTAATATCCATTTTTCCATCTTCCTTGCTAATAGAACTGTAGTATAGACTAGTTCAAAGACTACATTTCCCAGACTTCCTTGCTGCTAGAAGTGACCAACGAGATGTAAATGGAGGAAAAATGATGCTCCTATATGCCTTCATAAAGGGGACTGACTCAGCTGGGAGGTATATCCTTCCACTCTTCCACTTCTGGATTCCACACTGAACTCAGATTTAATGGCTGAAGTTCCAGATGCCATCTTGAACCATAAGGACATCTGAGTGTGAAAGATGCTTGCTGAAATGGTGGAGCGGAAGGATTGTTGGAGCCTGGTTCCCTGATGACATGAACTTCAACTTCTTGATCTCAGCCTTACACTGCCTACTTTCAGAACTTTCTTATATGAGGGAGAAACAAACTTCTAGTTTGTTAGGTTGCATACTGGTGTCTTTGGTTATATGCAGCCACACTTAATCCTGAGGGAGAATCTGGAGTACAGCCCTATGCCCTAAGATACCATTTGAGAGGCTATCAAAAGGAGAACTCTGAAATGTCTTAGTGTACTTTTCTTTTTTAATGGAAACAGTGATAGACTTTATTTCTTGGGCTCCAAAATCACTGTGGACAGTGACTGCAACCATGAAATTAAAAGACACTTGCTCTTTGGAAGAAAAGTTATGACAAACCTAGACAGCATATTAAAAAGCAGAGACCACTTTGCCAACAAAGGCCCATATAGTTAAAGCTATGGTTTTTCCAGTAGCCATGTATGAATCTGAGAGTTAGACCATAAAGAAGGCTGAGGCCAAAGAATTGATGCTTTTGAATTGTGGTGCTGGAGAAGACTCTTGAGAGCCCCTTAGATAGCAAGAAGATCAAACCAGTCAATCATAAAGGAAATCAATCCTGAGTATACTTTGGAAGGACTGATGCTGATGCTGAAGCTCCAACACTTTGGCTATCTGATGCAAAGAGCGGACTCATTGGAAAAGATTCTAATGCTGAGAAAGATTGAGGACAGGAGAAGGGGATGGCAGAGGATGAGATGGTTGGATGACATCACTGACTCAATGGACATGAGTTTGAGCAAGCTCTGGGAGATGGTGAAGGACAGGGAAGCCTGGTGTGCTGCAGTCCACGAGGTCACAAAGAGTGGGACACGACTTAGCAACTAAAAAACAATTAAAAAAAAAAAAAACCTTTAATTTCCGTCAGGTAGAAAGTAAAAGAAACCTGCAGCTTCCTTTTATGTGTCATCTTCACGCATGAATCATGTCTATTTGCAGTCAGTCCTGCAAGCTTCACCCTAGTAGGCCTCCCACCCCTACTGGTACTTCTCTCCCATCTCACTAGTCATTGCTTGTCCATCGTCACCCTGTCCCCCAAGCCCAACTCTCCTTGTGGTTGTCCCAGGTGTGGCTGTGGTCTTCTGGGCAGTTTTCTCTGACAATACTAGTAATGCTATTTGCGTGAGCATCTGTCCAGCCCAGCACCCTCACTAGGAGAGCTGCCTCCTACCTGCCTGCAAAAAACCCAGACAATACCCAGCAAGGACAAGTTAGTGTGGTAATGGATGAAGAGCCACAGATTAGAGCTGACTTAATCTCTTAAAGGGGCTTGCCTGGTAGTTCAGCTGGTAAAGAATCCTCCTGAAATGCAGGAGACCCCTTATTCGATTCCTGATTGGGAAGATCTCCTGGAGAAGGGATAAGCTACCCACTCCAGTACTCTTGGGCTTCCTTGGTGGCTCAGATGGTAAAGAATCCGCCTGCAATGAGGGAGACCTGAGTTCGATCCCTGGGTTGGGAAGATCCCCTGGAGAAGGGCATGGCAACCCACTCCAGTATTCTTGCCTGGAAAATCCCCATGGACAGAGGAACCCGGAGGGCTACAGTCCATGGAGTTGTGAAAGGGTCAGACATGACTAAGTGACTAAGAACAGTATAGCATTCTCTTAAAGAGCTTAGAGCTGAAATTAAATGCTGTAAATGAAGATCCTAGAGTAAAATTGTAGTATTTTGGAGGTTGTGTTTAGTTGTTTTACATGTATTTAAATATCTTTCCCAAGGTTGCATTCTATAAGAGTCAGTTAGGAAAAAGTTTGAGATAGATGGAAGTTGGGATTATAAAGTTATTCATGATTTGAGTTATTCATAACATGATTTACTTATTCATAACATGATGAAGTTATTCATGAATTACTAATAAGAGTAAGCCCCAGGGTCTTTGCAGTGACTAGTAGTGAGCACCCAACCTCTGACCCAGCAGCCAGCATGGTCCAGGGAGAGACCTCTCTGGGCTACACAGAAAGTAGATGCCCCTGCAAACCTACAGGGTGGCAGTTAGACTAGCCATGTGGTCCCTTGGCTAGCTGGGGTTCTGAACTTCCCATCCTTCCTGCTGCCCTCTTCTCGGACCACCTAGGAGGACCTCCTTCTGGTGTGTCTGACAATCCTGTTTCCATGGCCAGGCCTTATTTGCATCCTTCAGTGTCCATCCGATGTATTCATAAATAGGACTTTCTGCATACCTAAACCCGGTACTATTCCATACCTTCCGCGCTACAGCAAGTTGGCATCCTGGAAAAACACGCTTCCACCCACACAAACAGTCATGCACTCCTCCCAACTTGGTTCTCAAAGCCTGTCTGAATCTCTCATTATATTTCTGCATCCCCACCTCTAACTGTGTTCACACACACACACCCTCCCACTCTTGAAGGCTAACACATCTTGAGAATATTGACCAGTACTGACTTGGGCACTATCTAATTTGTATGAATTACTTAGCCTCTCCCACTTCAGTTTCTTCATCAGAAATTGATGAGGTTGAACAAGGAACTTAAAGATCCCTTCCATTTCTGAAAGGCATTTTGTACATAGATTTCCTGGTTAATATTATAGATAACAATGGTGATAGCTAACACAGAACACCTACTATGTGCCAGGCATAAGGTGCTTAACATGCATTATGTCATTCGACCCCTCCTAACTAATGTATTAACGGTGAATATATCTACCCTCCCCTTTTTGCATTGAAGAAAGACAATAGCATTAGAACAATACGTCCAAGGTAATAAAGAGTACAGCCAGGACAGGATGTTGAGACTGACCCCAGAGTTCATGTTCATGGCCATTGTGCTATTCTAAGGTAGTGTCATGAGACTGATGGTCGCACATCAGTGCCAGAGTCCTAGATTCAATTTCTGATCCCACCATTTACAAGTTAAATATAGAAAACAGTGTTGGCATCTAGTAAATGGCCAATTATTACCAGCTACTATTCTTGTTGCTTTCAAAGTTCTTTATTATTACTCCCTCCTATGAGAAACAGATTCCTTTTGGCTGTGATATACTGATATCACCTCTTAAAAACAATTAAGTAAATTGAAAGGATAAATAGCAAATTAAAAGAAAAGGAAACTCCAAAAGAAAAGTGACACTAAATAAGTTCCTGGGATAAAAATTCTTTTTTCAGAACTTGGCAGAATTCTGCTTTCACAAACTATGATTGTTTCAGAAGAACTTCTGGTTTTTTGTTTGTTTGTTTTTTGTTTTTGCTATATATAGAATTCAAAGAACAAATTTAACAAGAATTTGAGTTCCACTTAAAAACTCTATATTGGTAATAGCATGCTTTGCAGATATTATGCTGTTGAGCAAGGAAACACTACTGTTTCTAGGCAACAGACCAGAAGCAACAAAGAAGATCTAAGCAAACAACTCAAGCTCAAGGGCTAACTCCATTTCCTACTTTACTTCTTTGACCTTGAGGAAGTTACCTTCTCCATGCGCCTCTTGCTCCCCGTTGTGCTAAATGGGAGTAACAAGTTCAAGTGTTATAAGTTCAAGTGGCTTGTTTTGAGAAAGCCACTTCTAGAAGCAACCTGCCAATAAAATGTATAATTAAAATGTGTGATAGAACATTATTTATCCATTAACATAATTGTCTAGCCATTAATATACATGTGTGGTCTTGGTTTTCACACATTAATTATTAAGAATTCTTTAATCAGAGTCTTCCTGAATATAAATTAGGGTCAAATTTGTGTTCTACGTCAAGATTGAAAAATACATACACCTCAAAGGATCCCAGGTCTGAGAGGTACAATTTATATGAAGCTGCAAATACCTTTGATGTAATTGTTCCACTGCCCATAGTTATTTCAGGCTAAATTAGCCTTAATTTAGATAGACCTCAAAAGCTCTCTGCATCTCAGTAGGGAGGATGGCTCATGATGCCTCGAAGTTCATGCATCACTTCTGCATAACTAATTATTGTCATCATCCTTATTATTAACCATAAAATGATGAACTCCTAACTAATTATTTAATAGAGTAGTGGAGTGTGAGTAAACATTGAACGGCCCTCTTATTTCTCAAGTTATTATTTAATTCAGCAATGAATGTGAAGTCAACCTCTTCATACATCTGTCTTCATTTTGATGGAGATGAAAGAAAAAATATGCAATATTCAAAATCAGAGATAAGACTAGCAGACTTACTATCCTCTTCTTCAGAGAAATAGCCTATTGCAAAGCCTACACAGGGTTTGACCTGGTTATTTCTATATTTGAGAAATTGGAGACAAGAGAAACACTGAAAATGACCAAAAAGAAAAAACCAATTACTAAAGATTACTGACTAGCTTATCTATTTTCCTTCTTCATGATAGTAACTCAGAATTTCCTTCTCACTTCGTATTTTCTTTAATTTCTCCCTTTGAGCAGCTGTCCCCTCATTAGGAGGTTAGTGGCATATATGCTGGAAGCATCAAGTTGAACGTGAAGTCAATATTTGTCTTAGCTACGAAAATCAAACAACCCCTGTTATAATACATGAATTGGTCTTCATAATTTTGTTGTGCTACTTTAATAACAAGATCATCAGGGCCTCAGCAGATATTTATCAAAAAGGTTATACACAGAAGTAACACACTTTTCACAAGACCACAAATATTATGAATATGTGACACATAATTGTTTGCAATTCAAACATCCCATTCTTTAGATATTGATAAAAAAGACCCACCAGAATGTTTTGAGGATTGAAGCCACTGCCTCTGTTTGCCTCCAAGTACAATGGGAGTTTCCCTGTACACAGGTAGAAGCAGGTGTTTCTTAGTAGTGCATCTGTCTCCAAGAGGAAGAGTTTAGTTATCTCACCAGAAATTCCCACCTCACAAGCACAAACCTATTTCACAAGGTTAAGAACTGTTCCTTAGCGATTTTTCACACTAAGGGCTCTTGAAAAGGTTCACTCTGCAAACACCAATTTCTGTTTTTCTAACATGATGAGTTTTAACCCCCAAACTTAAATAGCAAATGGATTGTTCAACATTATATTTCAAGCAAAGCCATACTCGTGAATTTACCCACAGACTCCCTTGGGGTTTGACTGAGGCTAGTGGTAGGTGTTCGGGTGGCTCGCAGATGTTTGGCTTTGCCTAGATCCCACTGAGTGGGAAGGATGCAGAACTGCCATCTCTGACAACTCCTCCACCTGTGCTCTGCAGCCTTTGTTTCCAGGTGTTTTATCACAGCTTCCATTTTGCCCAAAAGATATTTTCTGAGTTAAAATTTTATTTTCCTGTGCGGTTTTAGTGCAAGAAAATCTTGGGCCCCCCAAAAGTTGAAAAGTTGATAAAGAAAATGGAGCAGAAAGAAAATGACTTCATGGTGTCTTTCCTCCATCAACTACCATGAGCTGACATCTTCTCTTCCATCCTGGGGACCAAAACCTTTTGTGAGTCATGTACAAATTGTATTTATTAACCTTAAGATTGTTCTTTAGGACCTGTATAAAGGTATCATTGATCAACTGATATACCTTCTACCTCTGCACATTGGGCATCTTAGCTCTGATCTGGAACACATTCTAATTTTTCCTATTAAAATTAATGAAAAATTTTCTTCCCTTACTGGCTTTTCACTTTATAGCAAGATTTGCAGGAATGAATGATACTCACTAAGTGAGGGATAGGTGTAACCTGAACTTAATCTGATCTGTAAAAATGCATTCTTGCCCCTCCTGTGGAATCTTTTCTCTCTAATTGTTAATCTGGTATATATACTGGGCCCTGAAAGTGGCTCTGTTTTCCCTGCCTCTTTCTGTTTGACAAGTTATTCCGGTTCCCTGGAGTTGTGTCCCTGGCAGACCACTCCATCCAGATTGTGCACATGGTTCAATACTGTGCTTGAATGCCTCCCCTGCCACTGCTTTCTCTGGCATCCTGGTTGTCTGATTGGCCACACCGTTCCTTTTCCCATGAGCTCATCTTGCTGAACATTATTGTAAACTGGTGGACAGGCCCAGGTCCTTCCCTCTATGAGACTTCAAATTCTACTATTTTCTCTCCCCACCACCGTCACCCACCCTCACAGCACTTAGCAAGGAGATGGACAAGATGTAGATGCTCAGTAAACATTTATTGAATTGAAATTCCATGGAATGAGTTTTTGTTTTCTAGTTCAGCAGCGGAGGCCAAATTTCTGCATGCCTAATTTATTTTTCAAGAAGTACTCTGTTGTATTTCTTCCTTTAGGATGGTCTGAAACATGTAAAGACATTTTACTCTGTAGACACTGATAGGGATAATAAAACAGTGCTTAAGAATTAGCTTTGTACTCAAAGCCCTGACTGTGACACCTGGCTCTCCTACTTACTGGCTGTGGGACATTGAGCTAGTTTCTTAATCTGTGTAAGCCTCAGATTCTTAATTACCAAAGAACAAATTGACACCCCCGTGCCTGGTGACTGCAA
Source organism: Giraffa tippelskirchi (assembly GCF_054371585.1). NCBI lineage: Eukaryota > Metazoa > Chordata > Mammalia > Artiodactyla > Giraffidae > Giraffa > Giraffa tippelskirchi. The sequence goes on from NC_137275.1 coordinate 196,949,434, forward strand.
GGTTCAAATGAATATTTTTCCTTTCTCTGTCTCTTTTGATTTTAGACATTTTTTAAACTTTTTAAAGTATGGTCGATTTACAATGTTGTGTTAGTTTCTGGTGTACAGCAAATGGATTCAGTTACATATATATGCATATATAATGTATGTAATATATATTCTTTTTCATTTTCTTTTCCATTACAGTTTATTACAAGATATTAAATATAGTTCCCTGTGCTACACACTAGGATCTTGTTGTTTATATATATAGTGTTTATTTTACATATATTTATATATAGCTTTGCTAATCCCAAACTCATTTATCCCTCTTTCCTTTCCCTCTTGGAAACTATGAATTTGTCTTCTATGTCTGGACTCTGTTTATGTTTTGTAAATAAGTTCATTTGTATCATTTTTTTAGATTCCACATATAGGTGATATCATATGATATTTGTCTTTCTCTGACTTACTTCGTTTAGTGTGATAATCTCTAGGTCCATCCATATTACTGCAAATGGCATTATTTTATTCCTTTTATAGCTGAGTAGTACTCCATTGTATATATACTATATCTTCTTTATCTATTCATTTGTTGATGGACATTTAGATTGCTTCCGTGTCCTGCCTTTTGTGAACAGTGCTGATATGAATATTGGGGTGCATGTATCTTTTCCAGTTAGAAATTTCTCCAGATATATGCCCAAGAGTGGGATTGCAGGATCATATTGTAATTCTATTTTAAGTTTCCTAAGGAATCTTCATAGTGTTTTCCACAGTGGCTATACCAATTTACACTCCCACCAACAGTGCAGGAGAGTTCCCTTTTCTCCACACCCTATCCCTCATTTGTTTTTCGTACTTTTTGATGATGGCCATTTTGATGGTATGAGGTGATACCTCCTTATAGTTTTGATTTACATTTGTCTAGTCATTAGTGAGAGCTTCCCTGGTGGCTCAGTGGATACAGAACCTGTCTGCAATGCAGGAGCCACAGGAGACGTGGGTTTGATCCCTGGGTCAGGAAGATCCTCTGGAGGAGGAAATGGCAACTCACTCCTGTATTCTTGCCTAAAAAAACCCCATGGACAGAGGAGCCTGGTAGGATGCAGTCCAAAGGGTCACAGAGAGTTGAACACAACTGGGAGACTGAGCACACAGCACAATCATTAGTGAAATTGAGCATCTTTTCATGTGACTATTGGCCATCTGTACATATACTTATTTTAAAGTCATTTTCAGACTGCTCCTTGGGAGTCAATTCCTCAGCTTTCTTCACAGGCTTTGGACTTGGAGTCTGAGAGTTCCTCCTGAGTGGGAGTTCAAGGGCATATGTATTCCCTTCTCTCTAGTTTAGCCTTGCCTTACTAGCAGTTTTGCTATTTCCTCCATAATCAACCCCTATGCTTCCTAGGAGATCCAGATTTTTATTTCAATTGGAGGAAAATTGCTTTACAATGTTGTGTTGTTTTCTGCTGTTCAGTTCAGTTCAGTTCAGTCGCTCAGTCATGCCCAACTCTTTGCGACCCCATGGACGGCAGCACACCAAGCCTCCCTGTCCATCACCAACTCCCGGAGTCTACCCAAACTCATGTCCATTGAGTCGGTGATGCCATCCAACCATATCATCCTCTGTCATCCCCTTCTCTTCCTGACTTCATCAAGGTCTTTTCAAATGAGTCACTTTTTTGCATCAGGTGGCCAAAGTATTGGAGTTTCAGTTTCAACATAAGTCCTTCCAATGAACACTCAGGATTGATTTCCTTTAGGATGGACTGGTTGGATCTCCTTGCAAATCAATCATAATCATATTTATATCCCCTCCATCTTGAGCCTCCTTCCCCTCCCCTCCATTCCATCCACTGGGTCATCATAGAGCTCCAGGTTGGGATTCCTGTGTTATATAACAGCTTCCCACTAGCTATCTAATTTACACATGATAGTGTATATATGTCAATGCTACTTTCTCAATTTGTTCCACCCTCTCCTTCCTCTATTGTGTCCACAAATCCATTCTCTACTTCTTCACCTCCATTCCTTCCCCGCAAATAGGTTTATCAGTACTAGGAAACCATAAACAAGATGAAAAGACAACCCTCAGAATAGGAGAAAATGATTGAAATTAAGCAACTGACAAAGGATTAATCTCCAAAATATATAAGCAGTTTATACAGCTCAATATATCAGAAAAACAAACAACCAAATCAAAAATTAGGCAAGAGGCATAAACAGATATCTCTTCAAAGAAGACACACAGATAGCCAATAAATACATGAAAAGATTCCTAACACTGCTGATTATTAGAGAAATGCAAATCAAAACTACAATGAGATATTACCTCACACTGGTCAGAATGGCCATCATCAAAAATTCTGCAAACAATAAGTGCTGGAGAGGATGTGGAGAGAAGGGAATCCTCTTGAGCTGCTGGTAGGTGTAGGACAAGAGCAAATTAGCCAAGATGGTGCGGTCAGGCTCTCACCCCACAGCCTCTCGCTCACCTGATGTTTGGTAAATAATGACTATGTAACTTATAGCACTGTGCATGTGTGCTATGAGGTACTCGCTTTGTCGCGATGTACTGGTTTGGTTGCAGGCTACTGTGTGCAGTATGCTGGTGTGAGCTTCACCATGAAAGCCCTGGCTGCTGCTGCCTTGGGGCTACTTGGAGTGGCATCATGATTATGTTATATGAGGTTATGTTATGGCTCCTTTATGGCTCTGTTATGGTGATGTTGTGGCCACTGCTACAGCTCCTGCGTCAACCAGGAGAGAGACTGTTATGGCTGCCAGACCAGCCAGGAGAGAATAAAACTGTCTGCAGTTCCTATGGCTCCTTCCAGCCTCTCAGCTAGCACCTTGCCTACCCTGGGTTCAGCGAACAGTGCGGACAGTGTAAACAGTGAGACAATTGGCGTCATGAACAGGATGAAGAGCAATACAGTAAGAATGTAAATTGATACAGCCACTATGGAGAACAATATGGAGGTTCCTTGAAAAACTAGGAATAAAATTACCATATGATTGAAAAATGGGGATAAACTATAAGTGGGGGGCATGAAAAGGAAAAGAAGGACCCCTAGACGTGACTAGAAATCAAGTCCAACCTCCTCATTTTATAATTGGGGAAACTCAGGTGCAGAGACCCAGTGACTTGCCTGAAATCATATAAATTCAGACCCAAGAACAATACCCTAGACTCTTAACATTTGTGCAGTTTCCTTCTTGTTTCCTCATCAGGGAAAAGTAATTACTTGAAAAATGCTTACTGGAGTACATATGTTTTGAGCCAAATGAAAGGAAGCAGAGTTTATCATTTTGATTCTTGCAAATGGAAATTTTGTACAATACTATGTTGGCAGGTCTGATGATTTGTAAAATGTAATGGAAATGTCTTCTGAGCAAGTAAAATGGATTCCAAATAAATACTCTATATTTTGGAAAACAACGTAATTGACAGAAGGAATGAGACGTCTTTATGGGATAAAAATGGGGTGACAAGAAGCTATCACTCATCATGGGGAGTTACAGTCATGAGTGATGAGAGACCAGTAAGACAATCAACTCTTGACTGACTCCTTAGATCACTGGACTCTGATGTTCTTAATTTGGCTGTTGACTACAAGGACTTATCTACTAAAGAAGGAGATTAATATCTAAACTGGATCACGTTTTTCCCTTAATGCATAGATATGGCATCTCTTTTCTTTGTGATCAAAAGATGACCTTCTCTACAAAGCCTCTATGCAATGAATAGTAATATTGAATTTTGGACTTGGACTGCAAGGAGATCAAACCAGTCAATCCTAAAGGAAATCAGTCCTGAATGTTCATTGGAAGGACTGATGCTGAAGCTGAAGCTCCAATACTTTGGCCACCTGATGTGAAGAACCGACTCAGTACAAAAGACCCTGATGCTGGGAAAGATTGAAGGCAGGAGGAGAAAGATAGAGGGTGAGATGGTTGGATGGCATCACTGGCTTGATGGACATGAGTCTGAGCAGGCTCTGGGAGTTGGTGATGGACAGGAAAGCCTGGCGTGCTGCCGTCCATGGGGTCACAAAGAGTAGGAAACAACTGAGTGACTGAACTGAACTGATTGAATTTTGACATTTTATTAAACTTTGGTTTGGTTTCTAAAGCAAAATTCAACACTCCACACCTACTTCAGGAGATACTAATTTAAAAAAGTAATTTATTGCCCTATCCTAATCATGCTGTTTTTCCAGAAATAATGTTACAGTCAGGATAATCTTTTCACTGGGAAAACTGTGATTTTTATCATGTATAATTTTTTTATTTTTTTAAGAGAGAAGTTTAGGTATTTTTAGCTAGTAATTCCCTTTCTAGGAAGCAATCCTAAGGATATAATCAGCAACTCACATTAATATACAGGTTTGCTCATCATTTAATCATCTATTATTATAACAATTAAAGTCAGTCTGAATGTAAAACAATAGTATAATTAAGTTATCATGTATGTATACACTGGAATCTTAGGTACTATTGAATTCATGTTTCAAAGAATATGGTACAATATCTCCTATAGAATGTAGGCTTCCTGAGGATAGAGACCAGGTTTGAATTTCCTCAACACTGTATTTTCAGTTAACAGTGGCTCAGTAAGTATTTATTGGATGAATGAATGGGTGGATGGAAGTACTGAGTTAAAAAAAAGAAAGAATTCAAAGCTACGTATATTTTGTTGTTGTTGTTGTTGCTTAGTTGCTAAATCATGTCTGATTCTTTTGCGACCCCATGGACTATAGCCCACCAGGCTCCTCTGTCCTGAAATTTTTCCAGGCAAGAATGCTGGAGTGGGTTGCCATTTCTTTCTCCAGAGGATATTCCCAACCCAAGAATTGTCTCCTGCATTGGCAGGAAGATGCTTTACCATTGAGCCACTAAGGAAGCCCATGTATGTATTGTAAATTACCCTATTTCTTCTCAAATAAAAGACTCCAAAGAGATACTGTCACTATTATTTGCAACAAAAACAATATTACCAAAAGTATTACCTTCTTGTGACTTCATATAATGTAAATATAATTAAAATCTGTTTGCTTTTGAAAGCAGAAATATGTTTTTGGGTGCTCATGTAGAGTTTTTGTGCACATGATAAACAAGTTGAGAAAAAAACAAAAGATAAACCGTCCTTTTATTTTAATCAATTTTCTCCCCTAATTCTATTATATTGAACCTTATTTTTCAAAATTTGTTCTTTGTTGCCATAGTGATCAGCTCTCAGTGTGAAATTATATCACACTGGCTTTCTTTCAAGTTTCAATAACGTGCCGTCACCACCTACTTCTCTTTCAAAATGTTCAAATCCTCTAATCACTCAGTATCTTAATAGCCTCACTTTTGGGGAACTGAAGTGGGAGTTGGGGACTCAGAAAGGGTTATGTACAAAGAGTGGGAGTGAAATTTAAGAAAAAAGTAAAATTTGGAAATAAATTATTATATAAAATAAAGTTTGACCTTCATCTAACAATTTACTCTTCTCAACATACCTCAAGTTTTCCATTTATATATTATATACCAATGAATGAATTGAACTTTAATTTAAAATAAGAGTAATTTGAGAATAAAAGTATGTGGTCTGTGTTAGCACTTATAGATTATCCTTAATATAGAAAGAGTCTTTACAAAGCAATAAGAAAATATTTTCCTATAAAAGAATGAAGGAAAGTTATAGATAGACAATTTACAAAAGAAAATAATAAAATAATCAATAAACACAGAAAAAGGATGTTCAACTTTGCTAATAATCAAAGGAATAAAAAAAAAAGTTACCATCTTTTGTCTGGCATTAAAGGACAATAAATGACAATATAGCTAGAGTTTAGAGAAACGGGTCTTCTTATACACTGTGGCAAGAATGTAAATTGATACAGTCTCACTAAGCATCTTTGGAATTAGGATTTCCAGTTCTAGGAATTCATCTAAGGGGGAAAAATGGAGAAATGAAGATATATATTCACAAAGATGGATATACAGTGATATTCATCTTCTTTTTGTTCTCATACAATAAGTGGAATCAACCTCAATGTCTATCAACAATCTATTATATAGATTATGGTTTAACCATATAATGGAATGTTTTGAAGCCATTGAAAATGATGATGTAGGTCTATATTTCTTGACATGAAAAGTTTTCACACTGATGTGGAAAGATATCCACATACCATGAAGTGAGGGAGAAAAACACATGGGGATTTGGAAGACTTCTAAAAATACCCTAGGATAAATAAATGTATATGAGGCTCCACAGAAACAGAGCTACACCAAAATATGGACTGTGGTTATTGCTGACAGGGACGCTTCCAGGTGGTTTTTATTTTATAAATTTCTGTGTTGTGTGAATATTTATAACTGGCAAGTTAAAATCAGGAAAAATAACAGATGTTTCCATTTTTTTTACACACCAGGTAAGTTTCTCAGAGAATTCGAAACTTTAGTTCCCAGGCACATTAAACTCTTAGGACTGAAGTGAACTTTGGAAATCAGAAATGAAGTGGTGATGATTGGGTTGAGAAAGGTCTGTGGAAATATGTGGCACAAATCTGCTACCCAGCAAGTAGTTACTGAATAAAAACCTACATTTAGGCTCTCATTTTACAAGACAGGAAGTTCAGGCTTGCACAATGAGTAATGTCAGGAACCCAGGCTTCCTAACCCTGGGTCTCCTGGTTGTCTCACCCAAACAGACCACCCCCATTGAACAAAGCAACCATTCCCTCCAGCAATTTCAGGTGACTGCCTAGTCTGAAAAGCCAAAACTGTTGTTTTTTGATGGATGACACATCCTCGGCAAAGAAACATAACACGATGCAAACAATGAGCTGAGTTTACATAGAAATTAAAGACTGTGCCGCTGTTTGATAAGAGTTTGGAACTGATTACAAGGTACTCCCAAAGCAACACCTCTTTTGGAGTCACGTGCATTTCTGAAGATTTTCTGTGGATGACTGCTGGCCGAGGGCATATCCTCTGTAAAAATCCAAACACTGCTTGTTTATTGTCATGCTCCAGTGCAAGATTTCTAGGGATCTTTCTAGAAGCCCAAGACTGGATGTTGTAGCCTGTCACCACTGACCTTCCCATGTAGGGACCTATTTAGCTCAGGAAGCATTTCTGTTGCTAATATAAGCCATCACTCCTGAATAAAAGCGTTTTCATTCTGTTTGTCTTTAATACAGGAGATGAGTATAAATGGAGTCATATTAAGAGGGAAAGCCTATATTTCTCTGACCCTTGAGCTGACCTCTTCTAGAACACTGAAAATTGTCACAGATTAAGTCTGGGTGCCCCCAGCTAGAGTCTCATCTGGGCTCCCATATCAGCTACATTCCTCAAGGGGGGCACCCCCACGTTTTGCCTCTTTCCTGGTCTCTTCTTTGATGCTCTCTGCCCTCAGCTACACTGAGCCCTGCTTTCAGCGCCCACCACAGGATGGCCCAAGTCCATGTTCTGGGTCTCTCTGGATGCTCCCAATAGCACCAGGTCTCAATGATAGCCTGGTGATGTAGTCTCTAAAAGTCTGAGGAGAAAGTATCACTGACTCTGGGTCATATTTTGTCAGTAGGAGCTGGAGGGAGCTGAGCCTCTCACCAAGGACTCCCCAAGGCCAGCAAGGTAGAGAGAGGACAAGCACCAGAGCACCCTTCTCCCACCCCTGTCTCTCCCCAGTTCAGTTCAGTTCAGTTGCTCAGTTGTGTCCGACTCTTTGCCACCTCATGGACTGTAGCACACCAGGCTTCCCTGTCCATCACCAATTCCTGGAGCTTGCTCAAACTCATGTCCATCAGGTCAGTGGTGCCATCCAACCATCTCATCCTCTGTCGTCCCCTTCTCCTCCCACCTTCAATCTTTCCCAGCGTCAGGGTCTTTTCCAGTGAGTTGGTTCTTCACATCAAGTGGCCAAAGTATTGGAGCTTCAGCTTCAGCATCAGTCCTTCCAATGAATATTTGGGACTGATTTCCTGTGTGTGTCTCTCCCCAGACACAACCAAATCCTCCTCAATCCCCCTGCAACAAAAGCAGGCTGGCTATAGCCCAAATCAGGCAAATCACCTCCTAATGACCCGCCCACCCCCAGCTCCTCAGACAGTCTGAACCTTGCAAGAGGCTCAAGGAAGGATGTGGGCTACATGCATTTCCCTCATCATGTTATATACCAAAGCAAAGGCCTATTTTGAAAGAATGAAACCATTTTGCAGTGTGCTAAAAGAAATTCAGCCTCTGACTACTGTAGAGCAGTCTGTCACTTTGGGTTGAGTTCACTGGGAAAGAAAGACAAAGCAAAACACATGAACATGGACATGAAAACCAAGGAAGACACAAGAACTGACCGATCAAAACAGTGTTCTTTCTTTTTGATTTCAATTCCTTTCCGTCAGAACAGATCAAACCACGGTGTAGACAACTTTTTAAAAGTTAGCAACAGTTTAAGCTTAATTGTACTGTAATTTTCAAATTGAACTTAAAACATTTTAATGTGACTTTCATGAATAAACTGAAACACTGAAGACATTACACAGTGGCTGAGAGAGAAGACCAGACTCCATTTCAAAAATATATGGTTGCACCCGAGTGAACGCTCTCCGATCAATCTTGAACATCAGGGATTATCTATGCAAACACACAAAATTTAGCACCTCTGAATTTGATCACTCAGACTTAAATGCAACTGTTCTCAGAGAAGATCAATGTTTATAGCCTTAAATTCATTCAATATTTAATTTAAATGCAAGCAGGTTTATACCTGAAACCAAAGCCTGACATTTCAGAGTTTTTTTTCATCCCTGACAGCTCAACCCAGCGTGAAGCCTCATGCTAACTCCCAGGTGCCAAGGAGACTTCAGAAACACAACTGCAAAGCCCTCCTGACCAGGGGTTCAGAAACAATGTAGGAAAGCATGCTCACAAATCTGACCCAGTCTTGAAAAGGCTAACACCAGATTCCTAACTGGTTTCTCTGCCACCTCTGACCCTCTCCAGACATCTCTATGGGGCTGCCAGAGCCACCCTTCCAGGGACATCTATCCTTCCAGGGAGCAAAGATGGGAAGCATTCAACCCATTCAAATCAAGATCAAGTTAAACACTTAGGAAAGTATTGCCAAAGAGCAGGACAGATTTATAGGTTGAAAATTAAAGGCAGAACCCAAACAAATAAAGCCCAAATATATCTAGATCCACCTCTTATATAGCGTCTTTCATTGGGTTTCATTTCATTAGCTTCCATTTCAAACGTTGTGCACACTCAGCACAGAAAAATTACAAAGAACATCTTTATAATCACACTTGCATTCCTGGAATGGCATGTTTTGTACACATCCTTCAAGATCCTTCCTTGTGGGCACACATACATATAGATAATATTTTTACAAAACTGGACCCCTGAAGTAAGTGCTATCTGTTACACACCATACTTTAGGTCCTTGATTCTTAAACTTGGCTATGCATTGTAATCACTTGGGGAGACTTTTAATCCCTTGATGGATAGGTCTCTATCCTGACCTTCAAATTAGAATATCTGGAATGAAACCAAGGCTTCAGTATTTTTAAATACTTCTGAAGTGTGTCCAAGGTACAAACAAGTTTGAGAGCAAGTCTTATGCAGAGTAGCAGAGTATACCACCCCTAAATATGCATATGCATCCTTGGTATAAGAATTGTTTTGAGAAACTGCAGGCATGGGAGGTCTGAAAACAGAGTAGAAATTACCATTTACTAAGGAACATTTTTGGGGGGCAGGAGGAGAAGAGGACGACAGAGGATGAGATGGCTGGATGGCATCACCGACTCGATGGACATGAGTTTGGGTAAACTCTGGGAGTTGGTGATGGACAGGGAGCCCTGGCGTGCTGCGATTCATGGGGTGGCAAAGAGTCGGACACGACTGAGTGACTGAACTGAACTGAAGGAACATTTACATTTTTAAGGGAACTCTCCATTCATGGTGGTATCTCCCTCTCTACACCAGGAGGAATAGGATGACTGTAAATCACAAGAAACTTATCAGAGGAGAAGTCACCACTTAAATCTGTATAACAACCTTACCCTTCTTTACTGGGCTTTTCCTGCTACCCTCCCATAACTGGCTCTCCTTCTGCCCCACCCACCCTTTTGTCTTTAACTGAAGATATATTTAATATAAGTGGTGGCGTGGGCCATTTGAGGGAGTTCTACTCAGTTTTCCTGGGTATCGCCCATGTATATGTCAGGTATACACACTAACAGACTTTCATGTGTTTTTTTCTCATTAACCTGTCTTTTTTTACAGGAGGGACTCAGCAAAGAGCCTGAGAGGGTCGAGGGGAAATGATTTCTCCTCCTCTACACTTATATAAGGGCTTCCCAGGTGGTGCTAGCAGAAAGAACCCACCTCTCAATGCAGGAGACACAAGAGACAGGTTTGATCTCTGGGTAGGGGAAGATCCCCTGGAGGAGGGCATGGCAACCCACTCCAAGATTCTTGCCTGGAGAATCCCATGGATAGAGGAGCCTGGTGGGCTACAGTCCATCGGGTCACAAAGAGTCGGACATGAGTGAAGCGACTTAGCATGCATGCATGCACATCTTCACAAAGAACTGAGAGTGAGGAGATTGGTTGAGGGTGAGCTAGGGCAGTAGTTGTTAAGCTTTGCTGTGTATTCAGTCCCCTGGAGAACTTGGGGAGGCTGCTTAGTCCCAGGTGTCTCTTATGAGCCTTAGACTCTGTGTCCTGTATTAGCTCTCTGGGTAATTCAGATACACACTAAGTTGGGGGATCACCAACTCAGGTAAGCAACCTCCTATAGTGTGATTGCCTCTTAAGCGACTTGCTCCTCCCTCCTGCTCACTAACCATAAACCTCAGGAACTGGGCTGTTTCCTATGGCGGGAGCCTTTAGCCGTATGTGTCTACGTAGCACTTGAACTGTGGCCAGTTCAAATTGAGAGATGCTGCCAATATAAAACAAACACTAGATTTCAAAGACTGGGAACACACTGAAATGACAGTATTTTGCTATATCGAGCGTCTCTCTTTTTCCTTTTTTTTTTTTTTTTCAGTGTGGCTACTAAGAAATTTAAATTACACTTGTAGCACATAACTTGTTTCTTTGGGACAGGCTGCTCAGCACCTGGCTCAGCAATTTTGCATCAAATAGGCACTCTATTGAGATTTTTTGAAAAGAGAAAATGAGTTAGTGAATTAATGAATGCACACAGACATACGGCCGCCCAGGCATTCATGGTATTATCCCACAGACAAAGGAGAGACTTTTGAAAAATAGCAGCTATATTGGCTTGGGTTCCCCCAGAAGCAGTCCCTGAGACAAAGATCAAGTGCGAGTGATCTATTGGGGATTTACCTGTTAATATTTGCTCTCTCATTCCATCCTAGAAAGACCAAAAACAAAAGCCAGGGAGTGGAGAAGTGAAACTGGGAAGGCAAGAAGGCTAATCAAGGGTGTGATCTCAAGTCAGTTACCACCGTGGGCAACAGAAACTTGATCCTGCTGGGAAACTGCAGAATCAATGCTTCCAAGGTATCTCCTTCTGCCAGGGTATTTCTACACCATTCCTATCTATCATAAGTTAAAGCTGCTGGGAGGGCTACATGTGTTCATCCCAGGAACTCTTGTGCTGCTCTGTGGCACAGACAGAGAAAGCAGGCAAAGAGACATCAGGGCCAGCAGGTGGCATGTGCTAAAGTGGTACAGCTGAGGGGTGGGGCGTAGCCAGTGACAGCTAACTATAGTTTCTTTCAAAACAAGCCATCATTTATTCCATCACCTAATAGTTAAAAGTGGGACCACCGTCATACAGCTCTCCACAGCCCACAAGACAGTCAGTAAAACCCCTTTGGGACCCTTGGACAATTCTTCACTTGTTAATCTCACTTCTTGCCCTCCCATCCCATCCTAGAGTTACCAAATGGAAATTGGGAAGTGGTTACCAGTTATGAGCTCAGTGCGCCTTAATGAAGAGTTGCCAAAGTTGATTGAAGATGGCCCCAGCTTCGCTGTCACTGAGTTACAACCCTGCCCTTCATCTCCTGTTTGTACACCCTCGGCAGGTATGGGTAGCCGATTTTTTTCTTCCGGTTTCTCCACTACAACGCATAGTTACCCAGGAGTGTGACCAATCATTGTCTTTGAATTGCCCTTAATACATGTACACATGAAATGATACCTGTGTGTGAAACATGAAGTGGTGGCAGCTCAATCTTTTAACAAAGAGTCTCAAATTTCTAGTTCATATGACTTACTCAGTACTAAGTCATTTCACAGAAACCAGACCATAGCAGTTCTGTTGCTGGAGGTTAATTTTGTCTGGTTCTAATTTGAAATCAGGAGAGGCTCCAGAATAATTTCATTAAGCACAGTGAAGCAAGGCAAGTAAGACAGAAGTAGTAAACAAATTGAAAATGAGAAATGGCTAATCCAGGGGGAATGGAATTCAAAGTAGTCTGGAGTCTTTATAGTAATTTTAAATCTACTTGATACCATAAAAATGTGTGTGCTTTCCATGAACAGTTCACTTCAGTCAAGGCCCTGGTTCTCTTCAGAGGACTTGGCCAAACCACTGTCACAATCTGTCACTGCTGGAACTTTGCATTCAAGGCTTTTTCCCCAATCTAACATTTTAGCATTAATTTTCCTTTCCTGGAATTTAAGTAATGTAACTATTTAGGTTATTTAATTATACGTTTAGGTTATAAATAACCAGGTGGCTTAATTTAGATAGATTAAATAGATAATGTAAAGGTCCTGAAAATATTTGGACCATCATAAATTTAAGAATAAACTGGATATGCCAATAAAAATATGCAAATTAATCCCGCCAATCACCGATCTTTCTCTGCTTAACAAACACATGTGAAGCACCAAGAGTTGGAGAGCACAGATGTCCATAGTGAGTAAGATAACAGCTCTGTCTGGGCAAAGAACCCCTATAAAGATCCCCAATTGTTGCCATGAAGGAACATGGGTTCCATCTTTCTTAATTTACTGATTTTATATGAGAAATTGCATCACAGACTTTTATGAGAAATATCCCTTTTTAGTTTAACGTTGGCAACAAATGTTTAAAATTTTTAAAAACACTTTGCAGGACTTCCCTGCTGGCCCAGTGGTTGAGAATCTGCCTGCCAATGCAGGGGACACAAGTTCAATCCCTGGTCACGGAACCAAGATTCCACATAACATGGGGCAACAGAGCCCTTGCGTGCCACAACTACTGAAGCCCACACGCCCTAGAACTGGTGCTCTGCAACAAGAGATGCTATCGGGGCTTCCCTGGTGGCTCAGTGGTAAAGAATCCATCTGTTAATGCAGGGGACACAGGTTCAATCCCTGATCTGTCAGGATCCCACATGCTGTGGAGCAACTAAGCTCGTACACCAGAACTATTGAGCCTGTGCCCCATGTGCCACAGCTACTAAGTCCACATCCAGTAGAGCCAACGCTCCACAACAAGAAAAACCACCGCAATGAGAGAAGTCCACACACTGCAACTAGAGAAAAGCCTGTGCAGCAAAGAAGACCCAGTGCAGCCAAAAATAGGCAAATAAACAAAATTCTTTTAAAAGTCAGATTTTCATTTAAAAAAAGAGAGAGAAGCCACTGCAATGAGAAGCCCACGCACCACAACTAGAGAGTAGCCCTTGCTCACTGCAACTAGAGAAAGACTGAGCACAGCAACTAAGACCCAGAGCAACCAAAAATCAATTAATTAATTAGTTAACTAAAAATACCATGCAGATCCAAATAAAAAGAGCCAAGTAGGGGGCAGGCAAGGTTGTGTCTTTGAATTCACCATAGAGCAAATACAGTTGTAGGTGCTAACTGGGTCAGATGCGAATATACAAAGAACATGTCAACTGCTCTGGTTTATGTTTACATGTGATCCACAAAAGGAATGGGCTTAAATTCAAGCAGAACAAAACACTGATAGAACACTGGAAATATTCTTGGTTGTACATCAGGAAATACACATCTCGACCAGAGAAAGAAAGATTTATCCTGGGAAACCTGCTGCTTTCAGCATTGAACTCCCTAAAGACCAGACAGGTTATAGTCATTTAGTGGGAATGTGTATCAAGACTTTGAATTTTGGTTATTGATTGGCAAGGATAAAAACACAGCCACCCACACAGAAAACAACAGCAAAATTGGCTTCTCTTAAATGAAAATATTTCTTTGGCTTTCTCTTAGTTGCTTATTTTTAGCAAAAATTAAACATACACTGCAAACCATGCTTTCATTTCTTGGGTAGGGAATAGACTCATTTCAATCTAACTTGAAAGGAGCAACCAGGAGACTCTTCTTTCCTAGCCTGATTTTGAAACACTCCCACACATTTTTATCCTTTTCTCTCTGTGAGTTATTTTTTCTCTCCTCAGAACGTAGAGTATGTGAGAAATCTGTACTGTTCTATTTTTGCTGAGGAATAAATTTTAAGCTCAAACTGTTGTCTATTCGATTGTTATTCCTTCTCTAGATCTTTATGTTAAAGTCAGTGCTAGGTCTTCATCCCTCCCATGGTCATAAAGATTTCATGAGAGATAGGCTAATGATTTTAGCTACTATCTAAGACTAAACAATCATCTGTAATTGTAAGTATTATATCTAGTCTAATTTTTTCTCTGTAATAGTAATCATCCAACCCCTCATAATTTTATGTGATGGTCATGATATTGCAGATCGAATAATAAAAATAAAGTTTATATTCACTGAGCTGTTCTGTGTGTTAAGCACCAGGCTATACACATATTTAAAACTCACATCAACCTTATGAAAAAGTGAAAGTGTTAGTCACTCAGTCATGTCTGACTCTTTGCGACCCCATGGACTGTGTGTGGTTGGTGTAAAGGGTCTCCAAGCCTCCACCTCTGTGTTATAGCTTATTGTCTGGTGTAGATTCATAGTTCACCTTTTGACTGGTGTCTTCCCTGAATGAGGATAAAGCCACCAACTTCTTCAGTGTTTCCCTTTGGAGTATTTGTGTTTACCTGTTCTGCCTTCATTGAATGGTGTTTCAAACTCCCAAGAAGGAAGAGAAAATCAAGAAAATAAAACCTCACTATCTTTTAGTGGGAGTTGTATACATCTTTACGACCACAGATGGTCTCTGCAGTTAGAGGCTTCATTTTAAATCTCAACTCCATTCCATGTAAACACAAGCTACTGAAGTCCCCTACATCTCAGTTTTCTCCTTCAAAAATGGGGGCAACAGTTTGGCACCTACCTCCCTGGTTCGATCTTGGAGTAGGGAAGATCCCCTGGAGGAGGGCATGGCAACCCACTCCAGTATTCTTGCCTGGAGAATCCCTTGAACAGAGAAGCCTGGTAGGCTATCACAAAGAATCAGACACAACTGAAGCGAAAGAACACACACACATAAGAAATCATAGTCATAGAGCTTGACACCTGTCTTAGACTGTCCAGGCTTCTGTAACAAAATACCATTGACTGAGTGTAAACAACAAAAATTTATCTCTCACAGTTCTATAGACTAGAAACCCAAGACCAGGGTGCCAGTAAGGGCCCTCTTACTGGCTGCAGACTGCCAACTTTTTGCTGTATCCTCACATGGCAGGAGGAGAAGGCAGCTCTCTAGGATCTCTCTCTCTCTCTTTTGATTTTACTTGTTTCTATTTACTTTCTTTTTTTAAAAAAAAAACAAACAACATTTTATTTATTTTTGGTTGTGCTTGGTCTTTGATGCAGGGCACAGGCTTCTGACTGTGGTGGCTTCTCTTGTAGCAGAGAACAGGCTCTAGGCTCACGGACTTCAGTAGTTGGAACACAGAGGCTCAGTAGCTCCAGCTCATATGCTTTAGTTGCTCCATGGTATACGGGATCCTCCCAGACCAGGATAAACTCATGTTCCCTGCATTGACAGGCAGACTCTTATCCTCTGTACCACCAGTTGTTGTTCAGTCACTCAGTCATGTCCTCCTCTTTGCGACCCCATGGACTGCACCACTCCAGGCTTTCCTCTCCACCATCTCTGGAAGCTTGCTCAAACTCATGTATATTGAGTCAGTGATTCCATCCAACCATCTCATCCTCTGTCGTCCCCTTCTCCTCCTGCCTTCAATATTTCCCAGAATCAGGGTCTTTTCAAATGAGTCAGCTCTTCGCATGAGGTGGCCAAAGTATTCGAGTTTCAGCTTCAACATCAGTCCTTCCAATGAATATTCAGGACTGATTTCCTTTACGATTGACCGGTTGGATCTCCTTGCAGTCCAAGAAGTCTCAAGCGTCTTCTCCAACACCACAGTTCAAAAGCATCAGTTCTTCGGTGCTCAGCCTTCTTTATGGTTCAGCTCTCACGTCCATACATGACTACTGGAAAATCCATGGCTTTGACTAGATGGACCTTTGTTGGCAAAGTAATGTGTCTGCTTTTTAATACTCTGTTTGTCATAGCTTTTCTTCCAAGGAGCAAGCTTTTTTTGATTTCATGGCTGCAGTCACCATCCACAGTGATTTTGGAGCCCCCAAAAATTAAGTCTGTCACTGTTTCCATTGTTTCCCCATCTATTTGCCATGAAGTGAAGGGACTGGAGGCCATGATCTTTTTTTTTTTGAATGTTGAGCTTTAGGCCAGCTTTTTCACTCTCCTCTTTCACCTTCATCAAGTTCCTCTTTGCTTTCTGCCATTAGGGTGGTGTCATATGTATACCTGAGGTCATTGATACTTCTCCTGCAATCTTGATTCCAGCCTGTGCTTCATCTAGCCTGGCATTTCGTATGATGTATTCTGCATATAAGTTAAATAAGCAGGGTGACAATATACAGCCTTGACATACTCCTTTCCTGATTTGGAGCCAGTCTGTTCCATGTTCTAACTGTTGCTTCTTGACCTCCATACAAGTTTCACAGGAGGCAGGTAAGGTGGTTTGGTATTTCCATCTCTTTCAGAATTTTCCACAGTTTGTTGTGATCCACATAGTCAAAGGCTTTAGCATAGTCAATGAAGCAAAAGTAGATGTTTTTCTGGAATTCTTTTGCCTTTTCTATAATCCAACAGATGTTGGCTATTTAATCTCTGGTTCCTCTGCTTTTTCTAAATCCAGCTTGAACATGTGGGAATTCTCAGTTCATGTACTATTGAAGCCTGGCTTAGAGAACTTTCAGCACTACTTTGCTAGCATTTGAAACGAGTGCAGTTGTGTGGTAGTTTGAACATTCTTTGGCATTGCCCTTCTTTGGGATTGGAGTGAAAACTGACCTTTTCCAGTCCTGTGGCCACTGCTGAGTTTTCCAAATTTGCTGGCATGTTGAGTGCAGCACTTTCATAGCATCATCTTTTAGGATTGGAAATAGCTCAGCTGGAATTCTATCACCTACACTAGCTTTGTTCATAGTGATGCTTCCTAAGGTCCACTTGACTTCACATTCCAGGATGTCTGGCTCTAGGTGCATGATCACACCATCATGGTTATCTGGGTCGTGAAGATCTTTTTTGTACAGTTCTTCTGTGTATTCTTGCCACCTCTTCTTACTATCTTTTGCTTCGGTTATGTCCATACTGTTTCTGTCCTTTATTGTGCCCATCTTTGCATGAAATGTTCCTTGGTATCTCTAATTTTCTTGCAGAGATCTCTAGTCTTTCCCATTCTTCTATTTCTTTGCATTGTTCACTTAGGAAGGTTTTCTTATCTCTCCTTGATGTTCTTTGGAACTTTGCATTCAGATGGATATATCTGTCCTTTTCTCCTTTGCCTTTTGCTTCTCTTCTTTTCACAGCTATTTGTAAGGCCTCCTCAGGTAACCATTTTGCCTTTTTGCAGTTCTTTTCTTGGGGGTGGTTTTGATCACCGCCTCCTACACAGTGTTACAAGCCTCTGTCCGTAGTTCTTCAGGCACTCTATCAGATTTAATCCCTTGAATTTATTTGTCACTTCCACTGTATTATCATAAGGGATTTGATTTAGGTCATACCTGAATGGTCTAGTGGTTTTCCCTACCTTCTTCAATTAAAGTCTGAATTTTGCAATAAGAAGTTCTTGATTTGAGCCACAGTCAGCTCCTGGTCTTGTTTTTGCTGACTGTATAGAGCTTCTCCATCTTTGGCTGCAAAGAGTATAATCAATCTGATTTCAGTATTGACCATCTGGAGATGTCCATGTGTAGGGTCATCTCTTGTGCTGTTGGGAGAGGGTGTTTGCCATGACCAGTGCATTCTCTTGGCAAAACTCTGTTAGCCTTTGCCCTGCTTCATTTTGTACTCCAAGGCCAAATTTGCCTGTTACTCCAGGTACCTCTTGGCTTCCTACTTTTGCATTCCATTCCCCATGATGAAAAGAACTGCCAGGGATGTCCTCAGATCTCTTTTATAAGGGCACTAATCCCATTCATAACCTAATCAGCTCCCACTCATAACCTAGTCAGCTTCTAATATCATCACATTGGACAGTAGAGTTCAACATATGAATTTGCTGGTGGGGGAAACATGAATATGCAGTCCACAGCAATATCTAACCCATCCCCCTCTTTTCACCACAGTGACAACAGAAGTCTAAAGAAGGAAAGTGGCTTACCCAGATTCACAAAGTTTTTGGTAAAACTGTAACCATTTATTCAGTTAACCAATTTCTCTGCATCTCATGGCCTCTCAAACAGGTAAGTTTAGGCAAAAGTGTGTGGCTCTCAATGTCAATTCAATAGCTCAAGTTAAATACAGAGACAATAATATTCGGGTATCAGATGTTCATCTTCTTCTTTTTTTTTTTTTGAAATGTAACTGACTTATAACACTTTATTAGTTTTAGGTTTACAAATAGTTATAAGATAGTTACAAAATTTGTTTTTCTTATGATGAGAACTTTTAAAATGTACTCTTTCAGCAACTTCCAAGAATGCATCACAGTAATATTAACTACAGTCACTATGCTTTACATTATACATAATTTGTTTATTTTAAAACTGGAAATTTGTAACTTTTGACCTCCTTTACCCATATTGCCCACCCTCCAGTCCTGCCTATTTTTTGCTTACGTTTTTTAGATTCCGCATCTCCATAAGATCATACAGTAGTTTTCTTTCTCTGATTTATTTCACTTATAATGCCTTCAAGATTCATCCATGGTGTGGCAAATTGCATTCTGTTTTATGGATGAATAATATTCCATTGTATACCACAATTTTTTATCCATTCATCCATCAGTGGACACTTAGATTATTTCCATATCTTGGCTATTGTAGAGAATATTACATAAACATAGAGGTGTGTATGTCTTTTTGAGTTAGCGTTTTCATTTTCTTTGGTTAAATATCTGAAAGCAGAATTGCTGGATCATGTGATAGACCTATTTTTAGTTTTTTGAGGAAACTCCATACTGTTTGCCATAGTGGTTTCACCAGTTTTACTTTCCCACAACTGTGCACAAGAGTTCCCCTGTTATTTCTCATCTTTTTGATAACAACCTTTCTGATAGGTATGAGATGGTGTCTCATTATGGTTTTGATTTGCATTTCCCTGATGATTGAGCATCTTTTCATGTGTCTGTTTGCTAGCTATATGTTTTCTTTGGAAAAATGTTTTTTCAGATCCTTGGCTCATTTTTTAATTGAATGTGGGTTTGTGTTTTTTTTTGCAATTAAGTTGTATGAGTTTTTTATACATTTTGGATATTAACTCCTTATCAGATATGATTTGCAAATATCTTCTCCCATTCCGTAGGTTGCCTTTTAATCTTGTTGATGGATTCCTTTGTTGTGCAGAAGTTTTTCAGTGTGATATAGTCCTGTTGCTTGTTTTTCCATTAGTTGCCTTTGCTTTTGCTGTTAAATCCAAAAACTCATCACAAAGACTGACTCCAAGGAACTTACCACCTATGCTTTCTTTTAGAATTTTATGGTGTCAAGTCTTATGTTCATGTCTTTAACCCATTTGGGGTTAGTTTTTGTGTATGGTATAAGATATGGGTCTAGTTTCATTCGTTTGCATGTAACGATACAGTTTTCTCAGCACTATATATTAAAGAGACTGCTCTTGCCCCATTGTATATTCTTGGCTCTTTTGTGGTAAATTAATTGACCATATAGGCCTAGGCTTATTTCCGAGCTCTCAATTCAGTTCCATTGATCTATATGTTTGTTTTTTATGCTAATAACATGCTGTTTTGATTACTTACAGCTTTGTAATATAGTTTGAAATCAGTAAGGATAATGTTTCTAGCTTAGTTTTTTTCCTCAGGATTGTTTTGGCTATTTTGGGTCTAGATGTTCACTTTTTCTCTGGCATTACAACAGATTTTACCAATATTTCAGCACCTCCAAATCTCTGTTAGCTGGAATTTCCATAAAAGATGCTCATAATTCTTCCAGATTTCACTGTGCCTTCTGGATCATCAGAGAAAAGATAAAATTGTGGTCAGTGCAATTTCACTGTTGGCAATCTGCTTTATTCTCTCTCTCCATATGGCATTTTATCTTGTATCTTCTAAACTCAGAGTCTGCTTATTAACCAGAGCAGCCAGGCTGAGCAAGAATGGTTAAAAGTTGGTGGAGGTGGGTCATGTTTCTCTCCAGAAAACTCAATAGGTTCTAAGTAGAACGGGAGGAAAACTGGGACAAAATAACAGAGAGAAAATTGCTATAAGACAGCATCAAGGTCTCTCAGACATAGAAGACATAATGATTTATGCTTCTTCATGCAGGGAGAAAGCTTCCTTCAGCTTATACATGAAACCTCAATAAACCTACCTTCTTCCAAATATGTAAAGCAGCAGAACTTGGTCTTACTTCAGGAAACACTTGGAAGGAGTGTAGTCAGTGAGAATCCGGGTGACTCTGAATACTCAACACCAGACAAGCAGAGGTCACCGTTGCCAAAGCCCTGGAGGTCCAGGAATTGGGTTACAGGGCTTGGATTTCCCCGGACTCTGAGTGGAGGAGATTGGTCTGCAGAACATCGGTTAAGGGGTATCTTGAGATCCACACTTGAGGGGGCAAAGGGCAGGAGATAAGACTGGGAAGAGGGGGAAGTGCAGCAGCAGAAGGCCACCGACTGGGATAACCCATTCAGGAAGTCTAAAGCTAGGATAACTGTTCAAAGATGTCCTGTACCCCACCTTCAGCCATCACTGGAGGAGTCCAGCCCAGATGGAGCCACGAGGCCCTTGCCAGCTGAGGAAGGTCCTCCACTGGGCTGACAGCTGAGGGTTTTCTTCCAGGGGACCTTCATGCACCTGGAAGATCAGCGCTTCATTCCTGAAGGGAGCCTGGGGGGCACATCAGCACCATCCTAGGGACACAAGCGTGCTCTTCTCCTGGGTGCAAGGCCTTGCAAAGCCAGGCAAGAGTCTTAGGGCTATCATCCCAAGACAGGGGTCAGGGCATAGCTCCCATCCCAAGAACAAGGGGAGTGCCTGGGCTTGGAGGATGAATCCAGACTTTGCAACAGATCACAAACTAGACTCAAGGTCAGGCCTGTGATGATGCAGACCCAGGCAGGAGGGGGCCAACCAGAGGGCCCCTGAATGCAGGGGTATGGCCTGGGGCCTGGGCCTTACTGCCCTCTCTCCTCCACCAGCTTGATAGTAAGGAATCACTAGAAGTCGCTAGAAACCCAGCGAGATTGTCTGGGCCACACACACACACCCAGTTTGGGGTGTGCGGCTAAATGGAGAAGTGAAAGGAGATTACTGAGGTGCTGGGTGAGGAGCAGGGCCAGACTGGTGCTAGGGGTGGGTGTATGGATGGGGACGTGATGAGGAACTTCTCAGCCACACCAACTTGAAGGAGATGGGCAAGGCAGGAGAAATACAGTGGGGGTAGAAAAATATACAACTGATAATACTTTACATATATAGGATGTTTCAATGTTTCAAAATTCTGTGTGTGTGTGTGTGTCTGATCTCAGTTTGCTAATTCTGCTCCTTTTATGTTTATATTAAAAATATATATCATCTGTGAATGAATGTGACAGATCCTTGTAACACAGTTAATCACCCTCTCTCTCTGTGTCTCTGTCTCCTCTCTCTGTGTGTATCTCTGTGCCTCTGGGTCTTTCTCTGTTTCTCTGTCTATGTCTGTCTCAGGGCTCTGGAATTATGAGCAAGACCCAGCAGGAGAGTGAGTGTCTGGAGTGTGTGGTTTTGTGGGAGTTGAGCCATTGCAGATTTCCTTGGTTGCATGACCATTCTTGCCCAGAAAGTCACCTCTAATGGCCCTTTCTTCTCTTCACCCTTCACTTTCTTCATTCACAATGCTAAATGACATCATCATTTTTTGGAGATTCACCTAAACTGTGAAGATGGTGAGGTCGTGTCACCACTATGACAATGAGATTGCTTTAATGTTTATCCAAACCCACCATAGTGCTGTCAATGACTCAGGACAACCATTGAGTATCTTTCCCAGATGATGTTCAACCTGGAGGATGGAAGTATTTTGTTTGAAAAAATATAAAATAGAGAAAGAGAAGATCCCAATCATCCTAAGTGTTAATCAAACATGGCTCTGCAAGAGGTGACGTTAGAAAAGAAATTGGATGTCTCCTGAGGTGATCACATTCTCTTGTTGTAAAAAGTTAAAGATAAGTCTCAGGAGTGCCTATTAACTTCAGTGTGGTGGACCACATCTTCATCTCCATAAGCTGCTTTGAATGTTCTACAGAGAAGGCAGGAGAATGGAAAATCATGTACACACAACTGAGGCACTGATTGGAAACTTCCATTGCTAGCTGCTCACAAGTGATTCTTTGATGACACAATCTTATTATCATAATGGGTGAAATCTAACCCTTCAGGGCCAATTAACAAATGCTTTATTCAGATACTTGCATGCTTAGAACTATTGAGGAATGTCCTTGCACAGCCACATCTTCCTGTCTGTTCTCAAATATGTAATGAATGACCTTGCTCCATGATAAAACACATTGTGTTTTCAATAAAATGATTAAAAGCTTTTTTTAAAAAAAGTATCCTAAAAAAAAAAGTATCCTGCATGTCACTACACTTGAAATTGTCCTTCGACACAAAATGGTGAAAAATTATTGTAAACAAATCTATTGTAGTAACAAGACTACAAATCTATTGTAGTCCCAGGTGCCCAAGGGGTAAAGAATTTTTCTCCTGTATCCAATGCAGGGGACACAGGAGACGCGGGAGTTCGATCCTTGGGTTGAGAAGATCCCCTGGAGGAGGAAATGGCAACCCACTTCAGTAATCTTGCTTGGAAAACCCCATAGACAGAGGAGACTGACAGACTACAATCCATGGGGTCACAAAGAGTCGGACATGACTGATTGAGCAAGCATGCATGCACTGTAGTAACAATTAGAGAGGATTCAGCTCTGGAGGCTGTCTGACAACTAATTCATCCGGAGACTTTAAGAATATATTTATATTGTGCATTACATGCAAAAGGTTACAGTCTATTATATCAGACTGCCAGGAGAAATATCAATAACCTCAGATACACAGATGACACCACTCTAATGGCAGAAAGCAAAGAGGAACTAAAGAGCCTCTTGATGAAGGTGAAAGAGGAGAGTGAAAAAGCTGGTTTAAAACTCAGCATTCAAAAAACGAAGATCAAGGCATCTGGTCCCATCACTTTATGGCAAATAGATGGGGAAAAAATGGAAACAATGACAGACTTTCTCTTCTTGGGCTCCAAAATCACTGCAGACAGTGACTGGAGCCATGAAATTAAAAGACGCTTGCTCCTTGGAAGAAAAGCTATGACAAACTTAGTGAATTAAAAAGCAGAGACATTACTTTACCAACAAAGGTCCATATAGTCAGAGCTATGGTTTTTCCAGTAGTCATGTATGGATGTGAGAGTTAGACCATAAAGAAGGTTGAGCACCGAAGAACTGATGCTTTTGAATTGTGGTGTTGGAGAAGACTCTTGAGACATCCTTGGATAGCAAGGAGATCAAACAAGTCAATCCTAAAGGAAATCAACACTTCATTGGAAGGACTGATACTGAGGCTGAAGCTCCAATATTTTGGCCACCTTTTCACTGGAAAAGACTCTGATGCTGGGAAAGATTGAGGGCAGGGGGAGAAGGGGGGCAACAGAGGATGACTTGATTGGATGGAATCATTGACTCAATGGACATGAATCTGAGCAAACTCTGGGAGATAATGAAGGACAGGGAAGCCTGGTGTGCTGTAGTCCATGGGGTCACAAAGAGTCGGACATGACTGAGTGAACAACAGCAACAGCTCTACTTCAAGAATTTCAAGAGTTTTCTCAATGCCTCTTTGGATAAAATTCTGCAATTCTTTTTTTTAAAAAACAGCTTTTTTGAAATTTATTTAAGTGTTCAATGATGTTTAGTACATTTTGCTATTCATTTTCAAGGTGATTATCCTTGGTAAAACTATACATTGAGTTTTCCTAATCACATGAAACATTTCCAATTCGGATGTTTTGGTTGTTCCTGGATCTGGGTTACTCTTTTGTACAGAACTCTGAATTCTTGCTAACTAGAAGATTGAAAGCCCTGGGATTCCCTGATGACAGCTTTTAACAAATATTTGGTTGCCTCTGCATTATAAAGGAAAGGGAAGTTGCTCAGTCGTGTCCGACTCTTTGCGACCCCGTGGACTGTAGCCTACCAGGCTCCTTCGTCCATGGGATTCTCCAGGCAAGAATACTGGAGTGGTTTGCCATTTCCTTCTCCAGGGGATCTTCCCGACCCAGGGATCGAACCCAGGTCTCCCGCATTGGAGGCAGACGCTTTAACCTCTGAGCCACCAGGGAAGTCTGCATTATAATCAGAATACAAAGAAATCTGCCTGGCTAATCCTATTTAACATCAGAAAAGACTCCAAGGGCAGGCCATGATATGTTAAACATTTACAGTTTGCATATAAGTCTGTCTTTTGCAATTATATTTTAAAGTGGTTTATTCCACTGTCAAAATACAATGTGTTTCCTCATCATTAAACAAATTTTTCTTTGCTTTTTGGAAGGTGTACAACCTATCTATCATTGAGAAAGATTGCCCCAATGCAGCATATAAAGGTGCTGTAAATTTTGCACCTTATGAACATCTGTGCCTTGGTGTACTTAAACAGCTTGCAGTGCATATTAAAAGCCAGCTGATCTAATTTAGCACTACAGTGATCCACTTTGAAAATAGATAGAACTGTTAGGTTTTCAATTAGCATATATTTAATCAAAAGGTAAATGAAGGAAGACTAGGAAAGAAACAATTATTTGACAGTTTTAATTGAAATCCATGTATACAGCAGGTGTAAGATACTTAGCAGTTATACAAGGCATGTTCCTGAAGAAACAAACTGTGCAGAGAGATGAGAGCAGCAAACATGGAATGATGAAGGCTACATAAGGGAATACATTTGAGGATAAGTTGCATAGAAAGACTTAAAGGTCAAAGCAGCTTAGAGAAGAGAGATCAACATAGACCATAAATAATAGGGAATTTTTTATGGAGAAAACAAGACATGCGCTGGACTTAAGAGATGGTTAATATCCTTAACAGAAATTTTCAAATTTGGAAACACTCTGGTACATACAGTCATAATTTTGATGAAGTGGCATAATCTGTATCTCAGTTCAGTTCAGTTGCTCAGTCGTGTCCGACTCTTTGCGACCCCATGAACCGCAACATGCCAGGCCTCCCTGTCTACATCACCAACTCCCAGAGTCTACCCAAACCCATGTCCATCGAGTTGGTGATGCCATCCAACCATCTCATCCTCTGTCATCCCCTTCTCCTCCTGCCCCCAATCCTTCCCAGCATTAGGGTCTTTTCCAATGAGTCAACTCTTCGCATGAGGTGGCCAAAATATTGGAGTTTCAGCTTCAACATCAGTCCTTCCAATGAACACCCAGGACTGATCTCCTTTAGGATGGACTGGTTGGATCTCCTTGCAGTCCAAGGGACTCTCAAGAGTCTTCTCCAACACCACAGTTCAAAAGCATCAATTCTTCAGTGCTCAGCTTTCTTCACTGTCCAACTCTCACATCCATACATGACCACTGGAAAAACCACAGCCTTGACTAGACGGAACTTTGTTGGCAAAATAATGTCTCTGCTTTTAAATATGCTATCTAGGTTGGTCATATCCTTCCTTCCAAGGAGTAAGTATCTTTTAATTTCATGGCTGCAATCACCATCAACAGTGATAAAGGTGGTCCCAATAAGAATTTGCAATCACTAACTAATTCCATAAGGATTTCTGGTCTACATATATTTTTTTTTTTTGGCAGCAATTTGCAGTTTGTGCAAAGGGATCTTTGTTCCCTAACCAGGGATTGAACCTCTGCACTGGGCAGTAAAAGTGTGGAGTTCTAACCACTGGACTACCAGGGAATTCCCTCTGGTCTACTTTTTAGCCACATAAATCTATTATTTCTCCTTAAGGACTGATATCCTTCCACCCCACTCTTACCTTGAAAAAGCAGATGTAATTTTTAAAAAATGTGGCGGCTGAATGCAGTGTTTGGAGAATGATCTGATTAAATCAAACATGTATAAGACCCACAGCTCCCACTTTTCATCTCTTTTAGTACATTCCCTACTGCCTGGCAGTCATTTAGCAACCCTTTTCCATTTGTGTCCTTCTATACTTTTTAAGGAAATGGCAACCCACTCCAGTACTCTTGCCTGGAAAATCCTATGGACAGAGGAGCCTGGTAGGCTGCAGTCCATGGGTTCACTAAGGGTCGGACACGACTGAGCCACTTCACTTTCACTTTTCCCTTTCATGCATTGGAGAAGGAAATGGCAACCCACTCCAGTACTCTTGCCTGGAGAATCCCAGGGACGGGGGAGCCTGGTGGGCTGCCGCCTGTGGGGTCGCACAGAGTTGGACACAACTGAAGTGACTTAGCATACTTTTTAAGTCTGAGTCCTTCTTCAATATCTTTAGTCATTTTTAACATTCTTACTTTCTAATCTCTATCCAATTGTCCTATTAGCTAAATTTCTTGGGAGAGAGATTGTTCCCCTCATTGATTAAGCCTGAAAAGTAGTGAAAGTGTTAGTCATTCAGTGGTGTCCAACACTTTGAGACCCTGTGGACTGTATGTAGCCCACCAGGCTCCTCTGTCCATGGAATTCTCCAAGCAAGAATACTGGAGTGGGTGGCCATTCCCTTCTCCAGGTGATCTTCCTGACCCAGGGACCAAACCCAGGTTTCCCACTTTGCAGGCAGATTCTTTACCATCTCATCCACCAGAGAAGTCATGACTAAGCCTAGTGATTCTTAATTCTGCTGCACTGGTTCTTGGAGAATTTTATAGCTTTTGATTGTGAACTCATCTTCAGTGAGATTTGGGTATCCTCCCTGGGGTGGGGATGAGGCCAGGTCTCTTCAGAGGATTTTACCAGTTCAGAACCACTTTCCTGACATAGGTGATTCTGGACCAACACAAAATATCAATTTTAAACTCAATTTCATTTGAGGAGGAGGGGTAAAGTTACAAATTCCCACATACTCTGTGGCAGATCAGCTTTATGTCATCTGCCCATGTAAGAGGGTAGGTTTTTTATCAGTTCACCTCTTTCTGAAGGTTTGATCTCTTGAAGAGCGTTTTATCTAAAACTGCCCAAAGTCTCAACTCCTGTCCCATTTGAATATTAAAAGTCTAACCCTTTATATTCCTGACGCTGACGCCCATCTCCAGTACTGTCAGGATTCATTTTTATCACTAATTTTTTAAATTTTAGTAGCTTTATCTTTTCTTTTTGGTTTTTTTCTTCCTCACTTTCTTTCAGCTGCAGATGAACATTTAAATGATTTTTTTTGTATGTTATTAGTGTTTCTAATAACTCAAAGCTAGAGGGTTTTATGTTTTCTTATTTGCTATACAGTCAAGTTCAAAATGTCTTTGTGCTTTCACTGAATGGCTTCTGTTAGAGAACAAGGAAAGAGCTCAGGTTGCTCAGATTGTGTTATATGCCTTTCTTGATTAACTCTATTAGAATACATAAAACTAATATTATAAGTTCAAGGTTTTTCAGTGCACTGGAAAATGTTGTTCTGTATTCTTTTCTGGGAGCTTTCCTTGTATTTCATGATAAACAGAATTTGTAAATAAATTGATGGTGCAGCAAACAGTGAAGAAGAGATGTTTGGTCAAACTTGAGATCCTTAAAAAATTACTTCTCAGTGTAGTAGCCATTGATGTCAACAAGTAACACATGTTGATAACTTCATACCGTCCTTTGAAGCAGCACTGACGAATTCCAAAGCTTCTCATTGCTTTAAGGAACTTTCCCAAGAGAGAAAGGGGAATCACCTTAAACCTTCTTGAACAGATATTAGAAACCTGTCCCATGCCAATTATCTCGCCAAAGTCCTTCCAAACTTAGAAAATAAGCATGGTTATTATTGATGAACTATTTAATTAATGCATATTTTATTCAGCATACCATTTTAACTAGAATTTATGTTACTATGAGATGCATTTTATATGACATACTTACATATATACACATGTATCTGTAACAGTGGAGTGCTGTGGTGATGTCTACAGTGAATTTATGCCCATCTTATTAGGCTTGGAACATAATTTTGCTGTTTTGTATTTTCACAGAGTCATTGCTGCTGAGCCTTGATTTTTATGACACATTTTTGTTTACTGCCATGTTTTATATCATGCCAAATCCTTGGTCAGTAGTACAACCTCCAGTTATTGCATTCTCCCCATGGAAAAGCACTATATGTTTATATAGTGGGTTGCACGATATTCTAGTTTCCTCAAATGCATTTTGGTTAAAAGCAAAGACTGTTTGTATATCAGAACATCATTGTAGCTAACTGATTACCCCAAAAGGCAATTAATCCAGGAAAAAATTTCACTGCCATCATGTGCATGAAGTGAAAGTTATCCAGTCGTGCCTGACTCTTTGTGATCCCATGGGCTATACAGTCCATGGAATTCTCCAGGCCAGAATACTGGAGTGGGTAGCCTTTCCCTTCTCCAGGGAAGCTTCCCAACCCAGGGATCAAACCCAGGTCTCCCACATTGCAGGCAGATTCTTTACCAGCTGAGCCACCAGGGAAGCCCATCATGTGTGTAGTACCATTGTTTTTTAGTACTAACTTTTTGAGATCTTCTTAAAGATACAAAACCTGGACTTTTAACACTCAAAGAGTCTGTAAATATTTTAAAAACTTAAATAAATCAAATATCTAATCAAATATTTGAAAAATATTTGACTTTGCAAATCAAGTGGGCAAAACTCATTTTAAAAAGACATATTTAAGTCATTGAAGACATACTTAAGTCAACCTAAATGCAATTTTCTTTTTGGTCATACCTCGCAGCAAGCCAGATCTTAGTTACCTGACCAGAGATTGAACCCATATTCCCCTTGGAGTCCTAACAACTGTATTGCCAGAGAATTCTTCCTAGATGTAATAATTTTTTTTAATATATGGAAGAATCTATCTGGTTTCATGCACTGGAGAAGGAAATAGCAACCCACTCCAATATTCTTGCCTGGAGAATCCCAGGGACGAAGGAGCCTGGTGGGCTGCTGTCTATGGGGTCGCACAGAGTCGGACACGACTGAAGCGACTTAGCAGCAGCATTTAGTTAATATTTGAAAATTTAACCACCTTTGCAAAAAGTTAGGATAGGAAGAGGGGTGGGAATCTTATGTTTTTTAAATATTAAGAGAGTGCAGTAGAATGGAGATATGGCAGTGGTGTGAAGGTCTACAGAAGAGGTGGGAGGTACATTTTCAGCTATTATGTCTTTTTTATTGTGTAACCTTGATTAGGGGGAACTACTCTTATCAATTGTGGTTGGAGAGCTCCATTGGGGAGATTTCTCCTAGGAATCTTAATCAGGATATTTCAGAAAAACCAAGTAGATCTTTCTTTAAGAGGATTCTATTAAAACAGAAATATAAAATGTAGCTACTTCTAAGTCATTACTCTCTGGGTCTGTCTTATTCACTATTATCCTTATCACTCAATAAATAATTAAATGAATGAGTGAGCATGAAACAATTAGAAGTAATTCTGAATTCCTAAGAAGTTATAAATCCAGTATAGTGTTCTTAAGTAGTATTTCCTCAGAAATTTTCATCATCTCAATATTTCTTAAAATTAAAAAATGGAGGAAATAGTTAAGCAACAAGTTAAATTATGCCCATTGTTAGAATACAATTTTTTAAAAAGAATATATTTGGACTTATTAAGTCTATGTAAGCAAAAGCTATCAATTTTGTAGGTGTGTAGATTTATGAGAATACAGCATTGAAAGGGTCAAAGATTATTGCTTTATTTTCAAATCTTCAGACTGACAAAGCCTTCTGGAAAAATTTATGACAAGTTTGTCTTTTTTTAAAAAGCAATGTTTCTATAAATCCTACCAAACTGCTATGAATAAGGCTGTAAATCACTTCATTGGCTTGAGTAATGGGACCTGTATTTCATGAAACCATGCCAAGAAACGTGGAGGCTTTCATTGATATTGAATCTCCTCCTGTAATATTTAATGTCTCTGTGTCCAAAAAAAGAATTTGGTACTGATCCAAAATATTTTTGCCATAATTTTTTCTTAAAGGAAAATAAATAGAAAACAATGATATTAAATCTGATGATTTTAAAGAGGTTCATTAGTTACTGATAGAGAAAAAAAAGATTAGAAACGGTAGAAAATAAATAGAATTACCTTCACTAAATCATTGAGGCTGTAAGCTTAGATTTTACCTGTAATTATGATTCGTACATCCACTCCTAATGGAAGAGTAATATCAAGTGCTTCCTTAGGGGTGACTTTTCTTTCAGTCTTGCTTTAAGTTTGTTTGACAGAACAGAAACTCTTGAATGTTCCACTCTTCCCCTTCCCTCTATATCCGAATGGATATGGTCCCAACTTTATCCGTTATATCCAAATGGGGAAATGCTGTAAAATCTGGTGGTTAACTGCACTAAAAGTCCAACAGCAGGAACTCTGTGGAGAGATAAGGAGTTATATGAACGCTATATTTGCATTTAACAGTAAAATGAGTGACATGTACGGTGCTTAGAGACAGTTCTATGCACCTCTAGTTAAGAACATGACTGACACTCTGGGCTATGAGTTTTATGATTGCTGTTCAGTGGTTCAGTGTTACCAATCTTTTGCTCCAGGGAGTGTCTGAACCTAAAAGAAATTGGGCCATGCATATAAGAAATCAGGCTAAGGACCAAAGTAGGCCGGTATCTCAAGACATTTAGAATCTCCTATGGCCTTTCATACACTGGTCAGTGATTTGTATGTGTTTGTTTACATCCCACTTGTTTTTTTGTTTTTGTTTTTTTTTAAAGAAGAATTTAATGAGGGTTAGCAAAGCATTCAATATCATAAAATAAATAAATAAAAATTGGAAAGAAAGTGAGTCAAATGAAAGTAGGTGGAGCCAAGCAGACAATATCCACGCCATGGAGTCTCAAACTTGGGGTCCTAAACTCCAGTGCAGAGGACCAGGCAGGTAATGGCATGTCCTAATCTTTAAAACTATGCACTACAAAAAAGTAGAGAGGGGAAGGGTCTTTTGCACTGTGTGCAGCACTTGGATAAGAGCAGAAAGGTAAACCAATGGAGAGCTTGACAGTCTTGTCCATTGTGCTCAGCACTTGGGTCTTCACTCTGAAGACTCTTTGATACCCTGGGTGATTTGTGCTAACTTGGCACATCCTAGGAGATGGTGGGTAGAGAGAAACAATGAGAAACTTTAAGGAGGTAGAACTCATAGGACTTGGTACCAGAGGAAAAGGACAGAGTCAGGGCAATACCCAAATTTTGGGTTGAGTGATTAAGTAGATATTGCTGCTGTGTGAGCTGAAATACAGACGGATGAGCTTTTGGGGGGATGAGAAGATGAGGTCAGTCCTTGATACATGAAGTTTGAGGTGCGTGTGGGGCTGAGTCTGGAGCAATGGTGGGAGAAGGGGTCAGAGAAGTGTTTCATTTATCTCACAGCTCAGAAGGAGTTGTGCAATGTGCATTCGACGTTTTGTTTGTGAATATTCAATTCTGTTATAGGAAACAAGAAAACGAATGGGATGGATTAAACTCACAAGATGTGTTAAGCACAGATAAGGAAGTTAGTAACCTATTAGACCAAGAAGACAGCAAATATTTATAATGCATTGTACATACAGGAGGCATTTGAGGCACTCAATATTCATGAGGTCTTAATTCACCGCTCTAACCCTTTCTGACCCCAAGAAATACAAGTAAAACCCATAGCTGCTCAGCAGACTAACTCAAACCTCCAATGGTGTACACAAGAATTACCTCTGCTCTCCCATAGGAACCCTTCTCCACCAGGATGTTACCTAAATGCCCCATGGGCACCTCAAACTTCTGTCCTTTTCCTCTGGTACCAAGTCCTATGAGTTCTACCTCCTTAAAGTTTCTCATTGTTTCTCTCTACCCACTGCCTCCTAGGATGTGCCAAGTTAGCACAAATAACCCAGGGTATCAAAGAGTCTTCAGAGTGAGGACACAAGTGCTGAGCACAATGGACAAGACTGTCAAGCTTTCCCTTGGTTTACCTCTCTGCTCTTATCCAAGTGCTGGACACAGTGCAAAAGACCTTTCCCCGCTCTACTTTTACATTGGAACATTTCACTGCCCAAACTCTGGTTACTTACAGACTTCTGAATGAGCCATTATCTTCCTCACATCCGTGATTTCACCTTCGCTGTTCTCTCCCTAGATGTCCTTCTCTCCTAGTCGTCCCACCCCACAACCCACCACCCCATCACCCACCACTTTATTCTGCTAGCTCTTAATCTACTTTCACAGATTTTTAGGACCATCAGCTCCTCCAGGAAACTTCCCTGAAACCTCAGGTTCACCCATTGTCACCCTCCATCCCCGGTTTTTATCTGAATTAAGGGCCCTTCCTTTGTATTTTGACAACAGTCTGTTGGGGTTGCAGAGAAAAGTGATGGCACACTCAAATTAGGATGATTCAACAAGATGTGCAAGAGATGCAGAGGAGCCATGAAGGATGAGGCAGGAACTCCAGGTTTGTAATGTGGAGCTGCCATCAGTTCTAGGTCTGAAGAAATTAGGGGAGAGAGTGGTCAGAGACAATCACAAAGAAAATTTACCTGGTGAGGGGCAGTGACTTTTATTTGATAGTGACCAAGGCAAACTTGCAGTGAGAAAAGCAGGACAATAATTACCCTGGCCTCCTTCGCCTCCCTTTTCCTTGACTCCATGCCTGGTACCTCAATGGCCAAACCCACCAGAGGACAAGGTAATGAATTAAAATAACCTCACAACCAGCCTGGAGACCTGTAAAGGTGGAGGAGCATAGAAAGTACATCTTGAGAAATAAATGGATTATATCTAACACAACCACACTTTAATAGAATTGCCCCTTTGTTCTTTAGTCTCCCTCACTGGATTGAGTTACTTGAGGACAGAGAATGTTTATCTTTGCATCCTTAGTATTTAATATATATTGAACAATAAATGCTTATTGATTGATTCAGAGAATATAGCAAATTGGACATTACTTGGAAGATTATATTTTCTGATCCTGCTATGTGCTTTCTGGAAGCCAGGGGAAAATGGAAAACAAAGTGAGCTCTGTAATTTTCATTGTCACAAAAAAGAAACATTATTTGGTCAGAAGTGATGTGTTCTCTTAGCACTCAATGCTGAGAAGAATTGGAGTCAGTCATGTGACTGTCTACATAAGAGGCACTCAACTACATAATGGGCAATATCTTCAACAGGGAAACCACAGGTGCAGAAACATTCTTCCTGTGGCCATTTAAAAACATTAGCCCTTGATAAAAGCCAAAGGCATGTCACAAAAAGTAACCCCAAAGTTGAACTAAGCTAGTGTATTCCACTCTGTTTGCTATTAGAACATCTTTTCCAAGAAAAAGTCTGAGGCTTCAACCTGACCTCCTAAAACAACTTCAGTGCAGTCTTTTCTGAATTCTCTCTTCTCTCATCAGCCAATAGATGAAAAGGATCAACTGAGAAACTCAATGTACCAAGGAACCATGGATCTATTAGAGGACAGAGGCCTGGATCCTCCAATGAATATGTGGAGGGGAACCCTTTCTCTAATTCCTGCAAATGTCTGTTCTGAGTGCAAGAAATAAAAATGCGTCAAACCTCTAAGATCTGTGGAGTTTTTAGCAGCAGTTATTTTACCCTAACTAATGCAGATGTAAAATAGTGTCCTAAATTCTATACTTGAGTCTGTTTTGAATGTTATCATCATGATTATCATAAGTCACAGTCCATATCATAATCAAGTTCTCTTCATGGAAGTCCTTTCCAGATTGAATCTCATAATTTCAGGATTGTAGTATTGTCATCTTCCATGAAAGAGATGTTCATAAGAGCTCTTCTTGCTTGGAATATGATAGAAAATATAATACCAACATTCTGATGTATTTTATAATGTACAAAGCCTTGTTTCATGCATCATCTCTTTAGAATCTTCCAGCAACTCTGAGGAAAACACAAGGGTCTATTTATTGTTCCCATTTTGCAGGTGATGAAACTGAGACTAAGGTTAAATATAAAGTGGAAAAAACAATTAATTTAGAGTTGTTTGAAGATTAAGCAAGAGAATAATTCAGTCTGATTATCATTTGGCACAAGTTAAGAGTTAAGTTTTCTTATATAAGTTATCTATTGCCTCATAACAAACCACCCAAAATAATGACTTAGAATGGTAACAGTCCTTTCTTCTGCTCCCAAAACTGGGGTTGTGAAGACACAAATAGCTGAGAGTGGGGGTGGGGCTGGAACAGCTGGCTTCTTTGGGCTTCTCTCTTTCTGTGGTCCCTCCACATGGTCCCTCCACATGGCAGCCCCAGTGTAACCATGGCAGCTGAAGGCTTCCGGAGTGTGTGGAAAGAACAAGAGTAAGAGAGGGAAAGAGAGAGAGAGAAAGAGACAATAAGAGAGTATTAGGCAGAAGCTCTAAAACCTTATGACCCAGCCTTAGAAGGATGTTACGGCGTGTCAACTTCAACTACATTTTCTTAAACTCAACCCACCACAGCTAACTCATATTCTTGGAGGAAAATTAGACTCAGCTTCTTCACTGAATTTTGGGCACATTTCCCTGTCTAAAATGCTTGCCTAAATTAGTGCAGACGTGAAACTAAGAGGTAAGGGACACAGCCAGGGTCATTCACAGCTAGGATTAAATGGTTCCACTACTATTAGATCCAACTGTGTGACTCCCAAGTCTGTACTTTTTTTTAATACTCTAGAAAATCCACTGTGATCATCATGTCCAATAGGGTAGGGAAGACATGCTGGTCACCAAACAGAGCCAATTCTCCTCACTGCCTTGGAAAACTTATTTATTTATTTTGCAGGAAAACATTACCCCTAAAGCATTCATCTACAAGCACTCAAGCCTGTGTTTTTAATCCCTCCCACAAACAGATGTATTCAGTTACATTTTCCCAAACCGAATCACTTTTTTTGTTATTTTTGCCTGTATTTCTCACCTCTCAAGATCCTTTTGAAACCCATCACTTAGGTTGATAATGCCTCCCAATTTGGAATCTTCCCTTGATTCCGTCATAATGAATGTGTGCCCTTTCTGTGGGTCACTGTATGAAATGTTCTTTAAGAGGAGGGTCTCACATAAGATCTGAGGAGTATTCTTTTTTACCCCAAGAATTTCTGTTGACCTAAAGCGAGTTTTGGAGAAGGAAATGGCAACCCACTCTAGTATTTTTGCCTGGAGAATCCCATGGACAGCTGGCAGGCTACAGTCCATAGCGTCACACAGAGTCGGACCCGACTGAAGAGACTTAGCACAAAGAGAGTTTAAACCATCTCATTTTGGAAAATCTGGAAATTTGAACAATGACATGGAGCTGAATTCTCAGTGTGTTCACATACCAGTTTTAGTAACTCTCAGCAGTAAGGTAGATTTTTCCAATAGGAGTTTTTCTCTGTTTAAGAATTCCCAGCAGTCTCTACGGACTTCCCAGGTAGCTCAGTGGTAAAGTAATCTGCCTGCCAATGCAGGAGACTCAGAAGACTCTATCCCTGCATCTGGAAGACCCCTGGAGAAGGACATTGCAACCCACTCCAGTATTCTTGCCTGGGAAATCCCATGGACAGAGGAGCTTGGCGGGCTACAGTCTAAGGGGTCACAAGGAGTCAGACATGACTGAGCTGGCAGGTACAGCAGTCCTTATAGGGAAACATCCTTTCTGTTTCTCACACCTCAGGGCTTGGTGGGGGCCTGGGCTAAGAGGCAGAGAGAATGGATAAGGATCTCCAGTAGGTATGGGATCTCTAAGAAGACCAGCACAGTCCACAGAAATATAACTGCAAGCCATACAGGTACTCATATTTTATAATATCTGCATTTTGAAAAGTAAAAAGTGACATTAATTTTAATAATATATTTTATTTAACCCAATATGTACAAAATAGTATTATTTGAACATGCATTTAACATAAAAAATATTCAAGAGATGTTTTTCATCCTTATTTCTATACCAAGTCTTGGAATCCCATGTGTATTTCACACTTCTTGCACACCTAATTCTGGACTAACCACATTTCAACTCATCAATAACCGATTCGTATTGGACTGCACACATAAGCTTTTCGTTTCTGCTGTTAACACTGAGCCTCTGATACCCCAAACTTTATTCTTTGGTTTCATATCTTTTCACAATCTAGATCTCAGCTCAAAACACCTGTTCCGTAGAGAAACTCCTAATGAGGTCTACTCCTGTCCAGTCATTCTTTATCGTGTTATCCTTCAGTATTGTCTCCACAGAACCCATCCTTTCTAAAATGATCTCATTTATTTGTTTACATACTTATTGTCTAGTTTCTCTGCCAAATGTAAGTTTCAGAAGGGCTGAGATTTTTTAAAACTTATTATGGTCTGTTGTGATTTTCCAGTGCCAAGCACCGTGCCTGGCCCACGCCGGGGGCTCAAAACACCTTTGCAGGAGGAAGGAATCGCATTCCTCTGGATCCTAGCGGAAGAGGGCAGCGTAGCCGCGTGTCACAGGTGGGGCACCCACGTTGCGCGCGACCGCTCTCTGCGCGGGTGTAGGGTGAGTGGGTGGGTGTGGGGGTGTGCGCGGTAGAGCGCGCCAGCGAGCCCCAAGAGCCGAGCAGGGAGGAGCAGCCAGCACCGCGCCGCAGCTGCAGCGCCGGCCCGGCCGGGCAGCTCGGAGGTGGGTGGGCCGTGTCGCCAGCCCGCCCGCGGGGTCCCTATTGGCCGCCTGTCGGCCGCCCTCCGCCCGGAAGGCGGCGAGGAGCCGCGAGGCTGCTCCGGAGCCGGAGCAAGAGAGCCAGGCCGAGGCGACGCCGGGCGGACGCGCGGGATCCGCGCCCCCACTCGCAGCTCCTTACACTCCCGCCGCCGCCCAGCTTGTCTCGGGCGCTGGCGCCTGCCGTCGGCCTCCGACAGCGCCCGGGAAGGACCCGGGCAGCTCCCGGGCGCCCGGGTGAGTGGCCGCGCGCGACTCTCTGCTCCTTCCGAGCCCCGCTGCCTGCTTTGGCTTTCGCGGCCGCGGCACGACGAGGTATGCCCGGGCAGCGCCCAAGACAACAGGGAAGGCCGAGGCAGGGTAAACTTGACTGAGGGGAGAAGTGGGATCGCCACCAGGAGGTGGCCCCAGCCCCGCGGGCCGGATGGGAACAGGTGGCGCGGGCCGGGCGCTTTGTGTTCGGGGCGCAGAGACTAGGAAACCGGCGGCCGCGCCTCCTTCGGCCGCTCCCTTCCCTCCCTTGCTCCCCCGGGCGGCCGCACGCCGGGTCGGCTGGGTAACGGAGCGGGAGTCGCCAGGAATGTGCCTCTGGGGACAGCTTGGCTCAAGGGAGGAGAGAAGGTGGCCGTGGCGGCCGGGGAGCTGCGGGCGCCGAGAGGTGGCGCGGGGGCTGCACGGCTGCTGCTGGTAGGAGAGGGATGCTTCCAGCCAGGCGCTTTCCGCCCGGGCGAGGGCTTCATTCTTCCTCGGCGCCCCTGGAGGTGGGGAGCTGGGTGGGCGTGTGTGCATAGAAAGAGGAGGCGGGGAGGCCAGCGACTTCCGGAGCGGGTTCTGATCGGTGCTCCGCGCCTTGCTTTCGGAGACCCAGACCTTGGGGTGCGGCGGTGCCCGGCCACACGAGTGCGCCAGCGATGCTGGGCTGGGGGCATCCCTATGCTGGGGTTTAACAAAGAGTGCTCCTCTCCACCCGGCGGGGTGGGGCAGCTCCGGAGAGGTGGTCTTCAGCGAGCTCGACTTAGCCCAGGGGAAGGATACTTCCTTTTGGGGTTGTCATTTAATTATCATATTGCCTTTTTTTTTTTTTAAAGGACTGCTGACTGATGCATGAGGGGCCCACGGAGGCGCAGGAGTGGTGGTGATGGTTTGGGAAGCGGAGCTGAAGTGTGCTGGGCTTTGGTGACGCGTGACAGTTTATCATGACCGTGTTCAGGCAGGAAAACGTGGATGATTACTACGACACCGGCGAGGAACTTGGCAGGTACGGGGCAGGTGGGGTGGGGTGCCGAAAGCTCAAGCTTCTGGGTGGTGGGAATGCATAATATTGCGGGTAGTGGGCGGTAAACAAATGCAGTTTGAATTCAGACGTCTCCCTCTCCCTTCTAGGAGATGTGCAAATTATAGAGAAAAGAGTTACTAACCCAGCAAGGACTAGGGACCAGAAATAAACTACCACATCCAAGAGGTTGGGGGTGGAGAGGCAATTTCAGTGTTAGATTATGATGCAGTGTATTGATCGAGACCCCTGGACAAGAACAGATTTAATTGTCTTCAATAACTCTTGTCAGCTTTTGCCCTTCTGAGACAATGAGGCAAAAGCTGATATGTAGTTGAAATTGGAGTTAGCTGCTTATGTGTGATTCAGATAGAGAGAACAAAGCTTTTAAAAGCTTAATACTTTCCCTCTTTATGAATTTTCGGAGTAACATGCATGCACAAGTATTGGTAGGTCACACATGAAGACTTGCCAGATGTTGATGTTGGGTTTAGATTTTGAAACTTCCTTGAACCAGCAGTTTAATTACCCAGTTGGTGTCAGTGGTTGCTTTGCTTTGCTTTCATTCACAATGTTAAATTTTTAACAAATCCCTGTTGGCGAGTCTAATATGGCTATCTGGATTCAGAGCATACTTCCATTGCTGTAGGAGCTGTGATTCTGAAAGTGGAGGCTTTCAGTTCCAGGTGAACAAAGAACGGTTTTTTGGGGGACATGGAAGGGCTGGATGGGTCTCCTCTTGACTGGGGATTTGACAAGGTGGGTTGTGCTCTGGTCTAACTTCAGCAGAAAACCCAGGTTACACACCTTAATTTAAATTCAGCATAAGGAATTTGACTGTGGTTTATTTGTATTGTGAGTCAAGTAGACAGAAGAATCTTTAAACAAACAAAAAAGTATGTCTTTATTTAATATGTGTATCAAAATGTGTATTTTTCCATATACATCTGTTGTCTGATTCAGTGCTTCCTTTTTCCCCATGAAAAGGAAATTCAAAAACACCCACACCCTAGATTACCTTATGAGAACTGAAGTTGAGTTTAAAATATTTTTCAAGTTCAAGTAATAGTTGAGACTAAAAGCAATGTTTTTAAAGTTATTATATAAAATGTTTCTGTATACATTTAGTATGACCTAAGAACATCACTGGGAGCTTGTGCTTAGGGGAAGGAAGCTTATTGTATACTGGAGATTTACTGAATGAATAAGAAGGAAAGCTCTCAAAAATCACATTTCGTGGATATGTTTAAGATTAAGGTTTAAGAGTATGTGGTTGAAATACTTGGTTTAACTAGAATTAAGTCACTTTATTCCTGTGGCTTTTAGCAAGATGAGTGGTACATGGAGTTTTCCTTTGGGAGCAGGGGAGAAAGGCGAAAAACTATATTTAAATTCTGTGTAGTGTGGCCTGATTATATAAATTCTGTCATAAAGAGAGATGATTAAAAGTAGGTGAGATGACTGCTTTGTAGATTAAATATGCTGACCTTATTTTCATTAAGATCTTTTGATAGAATTATGTGTGATGAGAAGGAAAAACAAAGAAACGAGGACTCCCTGTGGCTGGTGGGGGAGTTTGTGATCCTTTATTTCGTGGGTGTGATGACAGACCCTCTGCCTCTGCTATGGGAAGTGGTTTGCTCATTTGTCACTAGCAGTTGGCTTTGATTCTGGCTCGTTCTACATTTCTGTGTATAATTTTCTCCCCACTGTGCAAGACTAACTGACAAATTGTTTATTGAAAATTTTAACTTGTGTGACCTATGAATTTCAAAGAAGTGCTCTGAAAAACTGGGAGTTGGGGATTTTGAAAAAAAGTATACGTGCCCATCTGTCTAATAGGTCTTTTGTTTTTGTGTAAAAATGTGGTAAATAGTTAGGGTTTGTTTTTTTTTTTGAAGTTTTTTTTCAAGTCCTGTGAATTTTATCTCTGCTGGGAAATTGCCGCTTCCTGAAAACAAATGCAGACATAAGATGGAAATTTGGAAAAGATGCTGCTTCGTGTGTCACTGTGAGCAGATTGGGAGTAGAGGCAAGAGCTTAGTGGTGGAAAATGGAAATGGGCAGATATTGAACACAAAAGCAAGGTTGTTCTAAGAGTGAGTTACAAATAGACCAACTTCTAGGATTTAAGACTTCACCCATGTATCTTTAGCAGAAATCTAAATAATAGCTACTCACCTTATAAATGAGCTGAGAAAAGTCCATAGCTAGAGGAGGAAAGATGGGTTTTTTAACAAGTAGAATATAGTATTATGATTATTACTATTGTCACTTTACTTTTACGAAAACAGAGTTTGTATGTACAAGGGCAAGAGTGTGTGTGTGTCTGTTTATATTAGTGTGTATACTGCCAGGACTACCATAAAAACTCTTTGTCAGCTCTAAAAAACTTTATAAAGGATTATGATCATTTGCAGTAGTGACAGAACAGACAGACCACTGGACAGATAGTCTGATCCAAAATTGGCTCTACAGCTCAGTAGCTTTATAACTTTGAATAGGTCAGTTATCCTCCCTGACCCTCAGGATCTTCATCTATAAAATTAGAGGCCTAGTGCTTATTTCATGACTGTTGTGAGTATCAAGTAATCTAAGACATGTAAAAGTATTTTATCAGCAGTCAGGAGTTAAACAAACAAAGATATCATCGGCAGAACTTGGTTGAGACGTGAGTATTCCAGGCACGCTAATAACTTGGTTTGCAATCTGATATTCTTTTAAGTGTCTGTTTACCAATTTGGGGAAGGAAGGGCCTGTGGGAAAAGGGCCGTGGGGAAGACCCATTGCTGACGGCCCTCAGCCTCTCCACTCTGATTCTGAATAATGCAGCTCTGGCCTTGAAGTCAAGTGGAGACAAGCGCCTGCAGTGAAAGGGACTTCATCATTAGGGTATTGTTGGGTGACCTCTGTTGACTCCAGGAGGTCCTCTGGGTCTCAGCCTCTATCCCAGGAGGTGGAATGAAGAACTGCTTCCATCATGTGTAGTGGTTTCTGGGAGGAGTTCTTACAAATGTGGATTTCTGCATGTGCTGTTACGCTGGGTCATTTTAATGCCCCAGGTGCCTTAGCATCTCTTATCAGCTGGCACTTGGGGCAGCTGAAGTCAGGCTTGTCCCACCATCAGGCTCCAGTTTCACCCCTGAACCAAAGTTCAGCCTAATCTGTGAGCCTTCCGGGCATCTTTCTGAACACTGCCTTCCTAAGGAATGGCTTTGTTTCTCTTCCACTGTCTGACCTTATGTGATCTTAAGACCTCGGTCCTACCTCCTGAATAAATCTCTCCACAATGATCCCTCCCTTTCAGAAGCCAAATGGCTTGTCTGAAGCACTCCACTGATTGTGACCACAGACTGCCCCATCCATGCTCCATCTTTGCTTTGTGTTATTAATGTTCTTGTATTACTCCACGTAGCTGACTTGAAAGTTCCTTTAGAGTGTGTTCTGGTCTCTTTTCTCCCCAAGGTGTACAATGTGCTTTATAATTCCAGGCAAAAATTCGATCGATGCCTGAATAAGTTAATGCGGGCCTGCAGGTACAATATGGAGACCAGAATGGGGATTTGAGATGCAAACAATGATGCGGATGCCGACACAGATTGAGAGGCAGTGTTTAGCATGGGACAGCCTGGTACACCAGAAACTGGGAAGATACCTACCTTTGCAGGATGTTGTGAGAATTGGAGGCAGTGGCTATAAACATCGGACACATAGTCACTGCCCCAGATATTATTTTTAATAACCTCTTTTCCTCATTATAACATTTACCACAGTGCATACTCATTACTTGTTTGATTGTCTGCTTTCCCCACAACTTGTCACAAGGTTGTGACCTTGGACTTTCTCACCACTCTTTATCTCTTATGCCTAATTAGATGTGTGATACTAGGTGCTCAATAAATGCTTGCTGATTGAATGAATGAATGAATGAATTAATATTCATAAAACATCATGAACACACCCATATATATTTACATGTATGACCCTCAATAAGTGATGACTGGTGGGGATGAACTTAGGATATTAAAGACTGCAGCTCATCAAAATAAGAGCTGCTTTTGCTTTTGCATTCTCTGGCTGAACAGTAGTGTGCACAGCAGCCAAAATTTCTAAGCACAAGATGAGTTTTAAACAAAACACAGTGGAGCCTTACATATTCTACCTTTGTTTGGGTGGTCACTGGAAGATAATAATTCAAAATTAAAACATTCTCATTTTGGCATAAAATCCATGGGCATTTTAATCAGCATAAGGAGCTATATTGATAATAAACCCTGACAGTCTGAGTACATCTCTCAGTTGATTTACTGTGAACTGCAGAAATCAGTCTTAAGGATACTGGCAATCTCATGGGGATGGGGGTGAGGGTGGAAGAAGGAGAGGCCTCCGAGCATGTTTTCTCCTTGAAGTGGGGCTCAAAGGCTCATGGGGTTGACTAGTGAGATCATCCCATAGGACCTCGCTGATTGTGAGTTTTCTCTTTTCATTTCCGCTTTCTTGTCCCCTCAGATGTTCGCTCTGATGGGAAAGGCAGCCAAGCTTTAAGAGAGATAAAGTTCAAATATACGTATTAGAGATAACAGTCAGGGATTTAAAAATTCTGTGCATTTCAGGGAGATCTAATAATAGTCTTCTAGAGTCTGAAGGGAGGGCGCAGTGACAGTGCTGAGTGGCGTTTGGGCTGAATGCTTGCTTGCCGGCACTGGGAATGCGGAGTGTGCCTCTGGACCTCCTGGGGACACAGAAATTCAGCTCACTGGAACCTAGTAGGACATACCCCGGGAATGTAGGGCATGGAGGTGCTTATTGATGGAGAAGCCAGGGAACACTGAAGCAGCCTTCTTGGCTCCTCTGTGCTCTTTACTCTAGGCTTGTGTCTCACCCAGCTGCTTAGGAACCTAAAAGCCCCATAGCGTTGGCTCACCCCTGTAAAGCCATGAAAGACACAATAAGCTTACAGAGATGGATGCTCAGATTAATTTCAGTAATTGCAAATACGGTGTTATGTTAGAAGAGGTGCCATTGTCAGACATATCCTCTGGTCTCCCAGCAAATTTGTAACCTCTGAAGTGCAGAGTGCATTTCCTTGAAGCATTGGTGTGTGAGTGTGTGTGTATGTGAGGCATTGGTGTGTGAGTGTGTGTGTGCATTAAGGTGAGGGGTGGAGGGGAGAGGCTTCAGAGATGCTGTGGTGGGGGGATGAGAGGTAAACCTCAAGGTCAAGATTGTGTTGTCTGACCTCTGGGACACCCTGCCGGGGAATGTGTTATGAACTTCCACTTTTAATTCTAGTCAGTTGCTTTGTGTACCTAACCTTACCTAATCTTGCATTTCATATGCATGAAAGAAAGCATGATTTTAGTGTAAAAACTTATTTCTGATCAGGACACAAAGAAAGCTACCTACTGGTAGAGGGGAGGGGAGGA
Organism: Giraffa tippelskirchi; assembly: GCF_054371585.1. Taxonomy (NCBI): domain Eukaryota; kingdom Metazoa; phylum Chordata; class Mammalia; order Artiodactyla; family Giraffidae; genus Giraffa; species Giraffa tippelskirchi. The sequence continues at coordinate 196,993,293 of NC_137275.1, forward strand.
GCTTTTGTTGGTGAAGGGCAGCCCAAGACTCTTGGACACTTAGACCTTAGAAGAAGCTGAGCAGCCAGTGAGTCCTTTCTTCTTGTTTCATCCCATCTGACCTTAGGTCCAGTAGCTTTCTTGAGGTAGCTGGTTGGTAGGTAGCAAGAGATGGACCTAGACTCCTGAGCAGGACTGTTTTCATTATATTCTTCACACTACTTAGGATTTGGTGATTATCTTTTTTTTGGAAGCCAAGAAACATTGATATTTAAGAGAAGTGGTTTAGGTAGCCATCTAATGCCCATCTATCTTAATACCTGCTTGGACAGGATGGTCAGGAGTAACCAGTAACCATTTCATGGTGGGTTTTCATTTTCACCCCATGCAGAGATTGACCCTTGGTGTTCAGAACGCTCATGGGCACTTGACAACACACGCGACATTCTTGCCTTTTCCAAATGGCTTGTGCCCCGTAGTTACGAATGGCGCTAGAACCCAAGTCTCAAAGTTAATAATTCAGCTTTTTGGAAAGTTCACAGAACACTTTCATTATTATTTAACCTTTGAGTCTTGGAATGTGTGAGAGCTGTAGCTCTACCTAATAGGTCACCCCATAAGTGACAGCTTCTCATTTCATTAAGCATCACTAGTCTGTCTGGTTTAAGGCTGGGGTATGATTATTTAAATCTTTATGTGGATTTTTGCTAATTGTTTTGCTTTGGTTTGTTGTGGTAAGTTATCACAACAGAATGCATCATCCCTTGGCCTTGAAGGAGATTATATGATAGTATAATTTTTTATAATAAATGCAATTATTACTTTGTTAATATTTTAAATGAATTCCTTTAAATATACAATTAGGAGAGAGTAGAGGAAAAAATGATTGATCTGTGGTTTTTCTACATCATCTAACAAAAATAGGTTTAAAAATAACTGTCTAACTAGTGCATCTTTCTTAAGTAAAACAGAAAGTGCCATATCCCCGTTCTAGGTTTAATGTTCAGTTCAGTTCAGTCGCTCAGTCGTGTCTGACTCTTTGCAACCCCATGGACTGCAGCACGCCAGGCTTCCCTGTCCATTACCAACTCCCGGAGCTTGCCCAAACCCATAACCTAAAATCACTGGTCTCATTTTCAATCCCGGTTCAAAACGAAACAAAACCAGTCATGTGCTGGTAACTAATCCCTTGTGATAGCTGACAGGCGTGACCCTTAGTGACTCTTGTTTGTCACTCCTGTCTTTTGGAGGGGACGTTAAGAGCTCGTGTGGCTTACAGACCACAGTGTGATCATTTAAGTATAATGTTGCTTACCTCTGAGAAATGACCCTGAATCCTTCCCTTGTGTCCTACCTGTCGACATTTCAATTGTGAGCTTGAGAAATTTTATTCAGTAATATAATGTTATATTCGGAGACATCAGGAGGGGATGGAGGTAGGGAGAAAGTTGGTTTTTTCCCTTTAAAAACACCTTCAACGTTGGATGAAGAACATAATGTTTGAACAAATGAATGCTGTGGACTGCTGATCTCTGGTGTTTGAAAAGTTTATACTGATGGTGCTGATATTCATAAGCCTGATGGTTTTCAGCTGGAAAATTTGGCTCTGTGTGTAGACTCTTGCAGGACACATTTTCAGTCAAAACTGTTTTGATTATTCCTACTCAGATATCATGTGATGAGTGGGCCTGGTTTTTAAATATCTCAGTACAGTTGATATAGTAAATTTTCACTTATAAGTAATGAGCTAATTTCCATTTTTCCATAGCTCATTGTTTTCTACCTTCAGAACCATGCACCCCTTCCCTTTTTAACTTGTAAAGATTGTCAGGATTTTTGAGACCTTACTTCAGTCCACCATGTTTTTGTCCACCTCCCAGTGTAGAGTTTTCCATAGAAGAAGTAATCAGTACCTTTTTTGGTCCCATCATGAAGAGGGTCAGATTTCCCTCTGAACTGCCTGTCTGTGTGTCTGCCTAGCAACTCATACTGCTGTCTTAGACTAGGCTATATATGTGGGAGGGTAGATAAGACTCAGCTCAGGTGATGGGACAGAGTTGTGACAGGGATACGTTGGCACATGGAAGGAGTGGCTTGGGGGAGAAGAGATCAGTAGTTGGTGCTGGTTCTGCTCTGATGTTTCCACCCACCCCACTTTGAGAAGTTTTTCTAAATTGTTTTGCCTCCTCTAAAGCCAATTTTTTTTTTTTTTTGCTATCTGTTGTTTATGGTAAGCAGCAGATATATGTGTCTCTGAAAGAGTGTTGAAAGGCTGCAACCTTTTGAGTCTAATATTATATAACAGACTGCTTCCCTTTAAAAAAACAAAGCTATTGGCCCTGTAGGTATATGGATACTGTAGAGAATAGACTTTTCACAGCTAACTGCTGAAGCTGTAAATGCTGAATTGCACCTGATACCCAGAGGAACTGTCCTTAGAAATTTGGTAAGTCAGAAAAACATTAATAGGTTATTTGTTACCTTAAAAATACTAGTTTACTGCGACATAAATCAGTTAACTGAAACCAGAGCCTGCCAGGGTTTCTGCTATACACCTTAGATGTGGATAGAGAAAGTTGTCTTTCTAAATGTTGTTTTTGCCACTTGATGTTGAGAATCAGCATGTGAACTGCTGTTCGTAGTGCCAGAATTTTCCACCAAAATGTCCTCAGGAGCTCCCCTTTCTTTGGATAACAATAGGTTTATTTCCCTCCCCTTCCCTGGCCGGCTTACGCCTCTCTTCAGACCATAACTGCAGAGGCACCATGTGCTCAGGACAAGGCCTGCCTGACCTAAGGCAGCTCTGCTCTTGTTTTCCTCCTAATGTCTCTTTTTCCACATTGTACAATCAGAGGAGAGTCCTCACGTGTCATCCCATTTGGTGAAAAATCTATAAAAAGAGTGCTTGAGCCCCTGTTCTAGGCACTTCTTTGCCATGTAATTCACACTGCCTTTGGAATAGAGTGAAGATAGTTACAATGACACTTTTAGAACTGCAAAGTTTGGACACCTGTCAGATGTGCCTTCTCACCAGCTTCAGGCAGCTGATTCAATTGTTTGGCAGAGAAAGTGAATTTGAACAAGTGGAATATTTTCCAGGATGAAGCTTTATCATCTTGCTTTCCTCCCCACCCCTCCCCTGACACAGAGAGCTAGGAGAGTTTGGCAAATGCAGTTGGGGACAGGCAAAGTAAGCCTAGCTGTGGTATAGAAGCGTTAGGTCCCTTGGTTTTGCTAAACATGGTTGGGGCACTGAATGAGTATATCCAGTTTTATGAATGGTACCAGTTAAGATGGACCATCCTTTGTAGGCCTTATCTTCAGAAGCAACATTCTTTGAGGCATATAATTTTTAAAAAAATGTATGGTGTTTTTTTTTTTGAATTTTGCATCCACTGGACAAAGTCAGACGGAGAAACAGTGGAGCAGAATCCAGAGTCCTGCTGGGTCCACACTCTCAACATTCTTGAGTCTCCAGTGCTCCTTCCCCAAGGCCCAATCTGCCTTTTAATTTCATCTAGAACCCAGGCGCCCCTGGGGAGGGGCTCACAGTCATTGCGCAGCCTGCCCTCTGCCCACAGCCCTGCGGGGGCTGGGTCCTGACTGGCCGGTGCGTGCACCCAGCCTGCCTGGAGGAGGATGCAGGCCCGTGAAGGCCAGTGCCCTTGCCCGCCGACCCTGAGCCACCTCCACTCTGGCCCAAGCTGGGCAGGCAATAAAAACATATTTTTTTTAATTAAAAAAAAATTATCTGCATTAGAGAGAAGTTTTAACCTGGAGAACTAAAAAGCAAATGCAAAGTGAGCTGGCCAGTGTTGGCCTGCAGCCTTCTGTGGAGCCTGTCCAAGCTTGTCCTGCAGGTTCTCTTTCTTATCTTCTATATCCTTAATTTGTGGTAAATAACTGCACACTTGGTATTTTTTTATACTTGGCTTGTCCCTGTGATTCTTGGCTTTCCCTATGAATTGGGCGTTTCTCAAATTGACTTTTTGTGGGTCTTACATTGGGTGGGATTCACCTATCTGCACAGGAGGAGGTCTTGTTTATCTGCCTCGAAAGTGTTAGTCTCTCAGTTGTGTCCAACCCTTTGCGACTCCTGGACTGTAGCCCAGCAGGTTCCTCTGTCCATGGAATTCTCCAGGCAAGAATACTGCAGTGGGGATCTTCCCAACCCAGGGATTGAACCTGGGTCTCCCGCATTGCAGCGGATTCTTTACTGTCTGAGCCACCAGGGAAGCTGTGAAGGTACATATCCAGAAATGATAATATAGATCAGAGCTTTTGACCTACATCCCTGACTCAACAAAGCACTAGCTGTTACCTTGGGGAAGGCACTTGACTTCTGTGAGACTCAGTTTTCTCATCTGTGAAACTGGTATAATAATCTTAACCTGCCTCAGAGGGTAGTTGTGAAGATACACGTGACGTGTGTAAGGTGCTTGACTTAGTAGCAGGAACACAGAAAGCACTGAAGAAGGGGTGGCTGTTTACTAAGACAGAGTAGGAGAAGCTGACCGCGCTTCTGGGTCCCTGCCTCAGGGGCCTGCCTTTTTCTGTTAGTTCCTCATCTCCCCACCCAGGTTCTGGCCTGGCCGCCTAGGGGCGGGATGGGGGTTACTTCCCACTTCTCCTCAATTCCATCCTCCCGCTTTCTCTTCTCCTCTGTCTGCCCTGTCTTTGGCTCAGCCCACAGGGTGGGCTCATTCTACCAAGTTTGATGTCGTTTGTGTGATGTCTTGGCTGTCTGTTTCAGCTGGCTCAGACCCAGGACTCAGTTTATGTGCTGGGCTCCCTTGCTGGTCTGCCCTGTGGTGGTTAGTGATTCTCAGAACTCCTGAGAAACAAGCTATCCAGGAATTTAGCCGTGCATTTGAGAGTGGGCTGCTGGAGGCGGGGCTTATGGGATGCCATTGCCAAAATGCACCCAGAGTCTCTGGGAAGAGGGAGGGAGGAGCTCATATCAAGATGGGAAGACATGCTTTCAGGAAAGCCAGAACAGCTAAAAGCTGCACAACAACTGTGGGAGGGCTGCTCAGAAATGCTCCGGGGGACGGTCATCCTGGCATTATTAAGAACCTGAGATATGCCCACACACAAATTCATGTTTTAATGGGGTGTGCTGTAGCTTCCTGAAAAGTCAATTTCATTTTTCTAGTTGCTTTTTAAATGAAAAAAACTGTCTTAAGCAGCTGAATAAGAGACTAGGAATTTGATCCGATGAACAAATCATTGATTTTTATTACAGACCTTTATGGGGGAAGGAGTCTGAATGAGTGTGTGAGTTCCATTCCAAGATGAGCTTGCTGCAGAAGGCAAGACGTACGGCAGGTCTGAGCCTCCGCTCAGTTGTGACACGTACTGATTTAAGATGTGAAAATGAGTGTATGGCCAAGCCAGAGTTTCCTGTGCCAAGAAAAGCCTATTAGGCTGGTGGCTGAAAGGCTGAATTGTTAGGATTTACTTAATGGTGAGGCTCTGCCAGCTGCTGGGAGTGAATGCCCACTTAGGCATTTGAGTGCATCCTTGTTCCCTGGACTCGGGGCCCATTTGTTCAAGGAACATGGCGCCCTTACAAGAGGCCACTCTAAAAGGATGCCTGCTTATTCTTTGGGCCCCTTGTGTTGAGATATCTGTAGTTTGTAACAGTAACATTAGTTGCTCACAAATTTGTAAAGAAGAATGCCTGGAAATTGGGCTTATAAGGTGAGTTCAGGTGAAATATCAGGGAGTGACAATGTTAACTATAAACAGGCAACATAAATGGCCTGTTAAACAAAAGTTGTCGCGTGAACTGTGATATCTGCCCATCACGTATGCATTCATCCAGGGTTGGTGTCTCAGTGGTAGGGCACTGTCTGGGGTAGTGGGCAGAACCTTTTATCTCAACGAGTTCCAAGTAGGGCAGACAGACTTTATATAACCAATGATAATAGAAAACCTAAATAAGAAGTGAGATAAACCAAGTATGAAAAACTGTTTCTGGAGTTCCAGCAAAGAGAAGCCATTCTGACTTTGAGAGTTCATTTGTTTATTCACTCATTCATTCAGATTTTGTGGGGATAAAAACATAAGCAGGTAGGTGCCCAAGTGGTTATGTGTGTGTATGTGTGTGTGTCTACTTGTTTATTCCCTGAAAAAAACTGGAACTCAGACATGAAGGAAGAGACTAGGAGACTAAGATTTACTGAACCCATTCTAGACCAGTGACTGGAGGTAAGTTTTGTAACCCATATTTTACAGATGAGAAAACTGAGGTACAGAAAGGCATTGGCCTTGGATAATGTGTTTAAAATAGTGGAGGCAACCATTGGACACTGCAGATTGCTAAGCGATGACTGGAAATTGGGTGATGGGCTTACTTTGTGGCCTGCTCCTCTGCCACTGTCATGGAAGGGGGAAGTTCAAAGAACTTTAAAACATTCAGAGCAATGCCTAGCACATGACATGTTCAATACATATTTCCTTCCTTTAAACTGGAAATTTTCAACCTCAGTACTAGTGACATTTTCAAAGAATCGAGATGATTCTTTGTAGTTGTGGGAAGCCAGCATCCCTGGCTTCTGCCCTCTGGATGCTAGTAACATTTCACCCTACCCCCACCCCAGCCCACTGAGAATCACTGGGCTACAGGATCAAGACAGGGAAGTGTTAACAAATGGACCTAGGGGTTGGAACAGGTGGTAGCCAAGGAGGATCCTGCACCCAGTGAGCAAAGAAACTGCCTCTGAAAGAAGGTATTGGCCTCAGATGTCCAGAGCTGAGGAAGGAAGAGAGCAGGCTACTGATGGTGTGAGCCAGAATTCTGGGGCAGATGTTGTTGTGGTCTGGTCTTTACGTTGTCCCTGCGGTGGGCAGATCTGTTGTGTCCAGTAGTATGGGGTGGCACACAGACAGTGAGTAAGACCTGGAGAGACTCCATGGTGTTGCTCACCCAGTGTGACAGCCACCCATGGCCCGCATGGAAGTTTCTGCCTGCCCTCCCTGATGCTCTGAGTCATGGCTCAGCTGGGTCCCCATCATGGCTTGCTCTTTCTTGGTCCACTCTGCTCTCTCCCAAGGGTGGCCTTCTGCTACTGTCTCCATGACTCTGTTTTTAACCTGAATAGCTATGTGGTTTTCTTTTTAATACTGATTTCTGATTTTTACTCAGAGCTAGAGAAAAGTGTGTTAGTTGCTCAGTCGTGTCCGACTCTTTGTGACCCATGGACTGTAGCCCGCCATGCTCCTCTGTCCATGGAATTCTCCAGCCAAGAATACTGGATTGGGTATTCTTCTCCAGGGGACCTTCCCAACTCCTTGCTTTTTAATCGCTTTACATTCTCTTAAGCCTGCAGTGTGGTTCCAGCCTCTCCAGCAGGCTGGATGGCATAGCATGCTGTGGAACTATGGGGAACCCACAGAGCTTAGTTGTTGCCTCCTATATCCCCTCCTCTTGGCAGGGGGCTTTTGAAGGTGAAAAGTTGGGCCTTGGGATGTGGCAGGAGGTGTGAAGAATGCTTTCTGCCCTCTCCCAGCTCCCTGGGGGAAGGGACACTTATGTGGAGTTTACCCGAGGAAGCTTGCCAGTGGTGGAGGGTGTGGAAGGACCTAGGCTGACTGAGAGGGCATGGTGGGGAAGGGAAATGGGTCAGTCAGGGGGCTGGCAGGAAGTGAGTCCACTCTTGATGGTCACAGTGAAGAATGGCCAAGTATGCATTGTCTGGGAAGATGATACTTCACCTAGGGCTGAGCTGGAGCCACCGAGGAGGGCCATTAGCACATGCCACGCCCCATTAGCACATGCCATGCCGGGGAAGAACACCTATTCTTCCTGTTAACGCCCTGCAGGGAGCCAGGGTGGGGCAGGATGTGGGGCAGCCTCTGGCTGGGCAGAGAAGAGTGAAGAACAGATTTAGGGGGGGTGCTGGCTGTGTGGACGGATGGAGGAGAGGGACGTCCACTAATGGCAGCTGTGAATAGCACTGGGTTTGTCATGGAAACTGTTCCCCTCTGTTGGTGCAGGTGCTCAGAATCTGTACTGTCAGCATGCAGGACCCGCCTCTCCACTCTGAATAATGGGTCTCCATTCCATTTGTCCCAGGAAGTCACTCCTGACTGTGCCCTTGCAAAGTGTTCCTTCCTCTTGCAAACGCTTGGATATTTCCTCTTTGGCACAGTCATCCAGCATTTAGACCCTCCATGTTGCATTGCTGGCTGTCCCTCTGTGTGTGTTCAGTTCAGTCGCTCAGTCGTGTCCGACTCTTTGTGACCCCATGGACTGCAGCACGCCAGGCCTCCCTGTCCATCGTCAACTCCCAGAGTTTACCCAAACTCATGTCCATTGAGTTGGTGATGCCATCCAACCCTCTCATTCTCTGTTGTCCCCTCTCCTCCCGCCTTCAATCTTTCCCAGCATCAGGATCTTTTCCAGTGAGTCAGTTCTTCACATCAGTGAAGGCCAAAAGTACTGGAGTACTGGAGTTTCAGCTTCAATGTCAGTCTTTCCAGTGAATATTCAGGACTGATTTCCTTTAGGGTGGATAGGCTGGATCTCCTTGCAGTCCAAGGGACTCTCAAGAGTCTTTTCCAACACCACAGTTCAAAAGCATCAATTCTTCAGTGCTCAGCTTTCTATATAGTCCAACTCTCACATCCATACATGACTACTGGAAAAACCATAGATTTGACCAGACAGACCTTTGTTGGCAAAGTAATGTTTCTGCTTTTTAATATGCTATCTAGGTTGGTCATAACTTTTCTTCCAAGGAGCAACCCTCTTTTAATTTCATGGCTGCAGTCACCATCTGCAGTGATTTTGGAGCCCCCCAGAATAAGTTCTGTCACTGTTTCCACTGTTTCCCCATCTATTTGCCATAAAGTGATGGGACCAGATGCCATGATTTTAGTTTTCTGAATGTTGAGTTTTAAGCCAACTTTTTCACTCTCCTCTCTCACTTTCATCAAGAGGCTGTGTGTGTATCTTCCCTGTATTGTAAGCCACTTAAGTTGTCATAGTTCTTTTGTTGCCAGCATCTTGTGCAGAGAAAGTATTCCAGAAGTACCTGTTGTTTGCTGATCAGTTCCCTTCATTGGCCATAATCAACAGAATTCTGAAATGCAGGACTGTACCATAGCTCCTATGAATTTTAAGTCATCACTAAATACTTCCTTAAGAAGTACAGTATGTTTTCATCCTTGGAATAGCCCTGGGTAGCATCAGCCCCTTAAAGTTACAGAGTGGGTCCCAGTGTCAGTAGCTCGCTGGAGAGTAGGATATGGACAAAATGGTTATGTCCTTTCCATCATGGTATCCTGATAATTTCCTCCAAATCTGGTGGTACTCTCTTTTTTTTTTTACTATGTTACCTATTCTCATTGTCATTTTTTTTTTTTTTAATTTTAAAGCATGATGGAGTCTAGTGAGAGTAAGCTGTGGTTGACCCCATATCAGTTACTGAAGGGAAAGTAGGTGTCAGAGGTGATAGGCACCAGGTACTGATGTGCCCATGTCACGGCTTGTGTAGCTCTTAGAGAAAGCAGCACACGTGTGTGCTGAGTCTGTGAATGGAGCCTCTACAGCACAACTGTTTGCCCTAGAATATTTGCAATTTAAAAGTGAAAACCCACGGGACTTGATGTTAAACCTCTCTGCAACTGGCAGTCTCCCTGCTGTCAGTCAGTCCGGTCAAGTTTGCTCTGTTTTTTTATGATGCTGGAAAACTGGGACTTCAAAAAGGAAAAAGGAGGTCTGAATATAGAATTGACTTCTTCCCCACCAAATTTTAATTGATTCTAGTGCAAGTAGAAAGGTGTATCATGTGTTCTGAAAAGATAGGGTTTAATTATGGTTTATAATTAGTTCTCTAGGAAGCGCTTGGAGTTGCACCCAGAGACAAGACACAGAGCGCTCCGGTGCAATCGTGTAAACGGATTGATGAGAAAATGGGTTTCTGCTGAGGAGGATTTGGGCACGGTGACAGCCTTACGACAAGGTGTCAATTAGCCTCCTCACTCAGGGAGCAAGAGAGGGGACTGCCAGCATGGGGGACCCCTGCTCTGGAGGACAGGGACAGCTGGAACCAGAGCAGTTTCCAGGGCAGAGATGCTTTGGTTTCTCAGGTAGCATTTCTTCCTGTGATAAAAACGAGGTTACAGGCAAGAAGACAGCTGCTCGAAAGCCGAAGACAAGGGGACAGTTGTGGGGAGTATATATTTAAAAATCAGCCACCATGAGATGGGAAAAATTAGGATGCTGGAAACAATTGGGGTTCAACTTTATAACTTAGAGTTTCTTTTTTGACCCTTGAAGGTAGGTGGAAAGTGTTTTTTTTAATGTTCCTTTTTCAGATTGGGAAACTAGTGTTTAGAGAAGTTAGGCTCAAGGTAGCATAGGTCAGTTCACAGTGAATTGAAATATGTGTATGTGTGTATATACTTACATACATGTATATACATATATGTATATAATATACACATGGAGAGAGAGATATATATATACCATACATATATTTATTGTAAATCTTACTGATGTAAAGGATATGTAACAATTGACAAATAATGCAAAATATCCATATTCATTATTATAAATTCCATACAGCCAATACATAGCCAGAATGCATTTGTTAATTTTTGACAAATCTATGCTTGAACTAAAGAGCCTCTTGATGAAAGTGAAAGAGGAGAGTGAAAAAGCTTAAAGCTCAACGTTCAGAAAACTAAGATCATGGCATCTGGTCCCATCACTTCATGGGAAATAGATGGGGGAACAGTGGAAACAGTGTCAGACTTTATTTTTTTGGGCTCCAAAATCACTGCAGATGGTGATTGCAGCCATGAAATTAAAAGACGCTTACTCCTTGGAAGGAAGGTTATGACCAACCTAGATAGCATATTTCAAAGCAGAGACATTACTTTGCCAACAAAGGTCTGTCTAGTCAAGGCTATGGTTTTTCCAGTGGTCATGTATGGATGTGAGAGTTGGACGGTGAAGAAAGCTGAGTGCCGAAGAGTTGATGCTTTTGAACTGTGGTGTTGGAGAAGACTCTTGAGAGTCCCTTGGACTGCAAGATCCAACCAGTCCATCCTAAAGAAGATCAGTCCTGGGAGTTCATTGAAAGGACTGATGTTGAAGCTGAAACTCCAATACTTTGGCCACCTCATGCGAAGAGTTGACTCATTGGAAAAGACCCTAATGCTGGGAAGGATTGAGGGCAGGAGGAGAAGGGGATGACAGAGGATGAGATGGTTGGATGCCATCACCAACTCGATGGACATGGGTTTGGGTAAGCTCCAGGAGTTGGTGATGGACAGGGAAGCCTGGCGTGCTGCGATTCATGGGGTCACAAAGAGTCGCACACGACTGAGCGACTGAACTGAGCTGAACTGATGCTTGATGATGTTTTGACAAATGCTAGTTCTTGTCCATCTGCTAACTCTTTTCCTGATAAATTGATTGCCCCGGAATCTGACATGTGATCTACTGTTAGACTATTTCTCACCCTTGTACAAATTGTATTTAGTAAATTGAACCCCCTTTCACCTTCAGCACTGCTGATTATGGTAGTGCTGTGTTTTCAGCTCTTGGTGTCATTGCTGGGATTGGTACATTGTTGGATTCTGTATTCTTTAACAGTGGCTGTGTTTAACCAGCAATTCACAAAATTCCTACAAAATGAGCAGTGGGCTCTTGTGAGTAGCACTGGTCATCTAGAGCAGTTCCCAGTTCCATTGTTAAGGTCTGAAAAGGCAAGTGCTTGCCTGTCTTACTCACTGTTGAGCCCAGTCCCAAGGATGGTGGCAAATGTGTGCTTGGAGGACTTGTTGTTCACAGGGATGAATGAGATTTCAAAGCTGGGACCTGGAGCCAGTTTGTGGGACTCCAGTTTGTACCCCATGAGGACAAGGTCCTTGGTGGGCAGTGAGGAAGCTCCGGAAGGAAGAGACAGCAGAGACGGTCTCCACCGTCAGAGCTGGCTGACAGAGCCCTGCCTTCTGGTGGGATGTGAGCACTCGAGCAGTGACACAAGGAAGAGGAGAGAGGACAGCATCTCCTTCTGTTCCCTTTCTTCCAGCTTTATCAGGCCTGACATTTCTCTGTCCCGTCTTCGACATGGCCTTCTTGTGTATCAGTGTGAAGACTTCCGTAGTCATCAGTCCTCAGTGTGGGTAAGCAGTCATGGGAACAAGAGAGAGATCACTTCATCTGAAATGGAACAGGTCATACCTGTCACTGACACAGATGTCAAAGAGGACGTACAGGGAAATCATGTCCCTCCTTCCATCTTCCAGCCACCAGCTCCTCAGCTACTTGGGGATCCTTCCAGGTGGAGCCTGTGCATATTTCAGTCAAAAAACTTTTTACATTATTTTCATGTGTTTACTAAGATGAGCTCATGTTATATCCATTGTTCTGCACTTGTTTTTTTTCACCTGACAGCATATTTTGAAAATCATCCCATTACTGCACAAAGAGAAATGACTCTATTCAATGGGTTTACCGTAATTTATTTAACTTTCTCCCTATCTATGAACTTTTAGAGTTCATTTCCAATTTTTTACTACAAATAATTCTGTAATGAAAACTTTTGCATAAAAGATTGAAATTATCTGTAGGATAAATTCCCAGAAGCGAAATAGCTGGGTCAGAGGGTATGAGCATTTTTCATTCTGATAGATATCCTCTAGGTTGCTCTTTCTAGAAAATAAGCCAGTTTACCACTCTGTATGGGCTTCCCTTGTGGCTCAGCTGGTAAAGAATCAGCCTGCAATGCAGGAGACCTGGGTTCGATCCCTGGGTTGGAAAGAGCCCCTGGAGAAGGGAAAGGCTGCTCACTCCAGTATTCTTACCTGGCGAATCCCATGGACAGAGGAGCCTGGTGGGCTACAGTCCATGGGGTCCCTGAGTCGCACATGACTGAGTGACTAAGCACAGCATAGTGCAACCCAGTACAACTGAGAGAGCCAATTTCTCCCCCTCCTTTCTGGAACTTTTGGGTACTTGCTACTTTGATAGGTGTGGTTTTATTAATTTTTTTTTTTTTTGGGCTCCACCACATGGCTTGCAATATCTTAGCTCCCCAACCAGGGATTGAACCCAGGACACTGCAGTGAAAGTGCCAAGTCCTAACCAGTGGACCACCGGGGGATTCTGTCATTAATTTTTGAATATGAATGAGTATAAGCATCTCTTCATGTGTTTAAGAACTATTTGTCTTTGTTGTGAACTTTCAGTTCATACTATTTGCTCATTTTTCAATAGCATTGTAGACCTCTATTAATTTGTAGGAACTCTTTATATATTAAAAATTGCTTTATGTCTGTTGCATGATTTACACATCTTTTCTATAGATTGTCCTTTGTCTTTTGACTTTGTTTCTGGTCTCTTCCCAAGATATGCATGTTTTTCTGTATTATGGTAAAATATACATAAAATAAAACATACCATGTTTAAGTGTACAGTTTAGTGGTGTTAAGTACAATCATATTGGTTATACACCACAATCTAGCTCCAGAACATTTTCATCATCCTATTTTTTTAAAGTAGTTGAATTTATCAACAATTTGTCATCTTTTTTAGATTTTATATCACTTAGAAAGTCTCTGCTCACTTTGAGTTTATTAAAAATATTTTCTATCATTTCTTCTAGTACTTTTTATGGTTTATTACTTATTTATTTATTTCTTATTTTTGGCTGTGCTGGCTCTTCGCTGCTTTACATGGGCTTTCTTTAGTTGTGGTGAGCAGGGGCTACTCTAGTTGCAATGCACAGGCTTCTGATTGCGGTGGCTTCAGCACAGGCTCTAGGCTCATGGACTTCAGTATCTGCAGCACACAGACGCAGTAGTTGTGGCTTCTGGGCTCTAGGGTGTGTGGGCTTCAGTAGTGTGGTACTTGGGCTCGGTGGTTACAGTTCCTGGGCTCTAGAGCTTGGACCCAGTAGTGTGGTGCACGAGCTTAGTTGAGCTGTGTGACAGGTGGGATCTTCCCAGACCGGGGATCAAACCCATGTCCTCTGCATTGGCAGGTGGATTCTTACCCACTGCGCCACCAGGGAAATCTTATTACTTATGTTTAAATTCTGTGATCCATTTGGAATTCCTTTGGGTATAAAGTGTGACCTGTGGCTCCAAGTGTACTTATTCCTGATAGTGAACTCCTTGATTGCCATTTGGTCATCAAACATGGTTTGAGGACTAGGTGGATGCCCCTGGCTATAGGGGATACATACAGCACACAGGACAGAACTGCCTCTTAGGTAAGGCTGTCCTGCAAGGCGAGCAGTTTGTGTCCTTCCAGGGGCTCTGCAGCAGGCTAGGGAGCAGTGAAGTCAGGGCTGAAACCCAGCTGATGCTCAGCAGCATCTTCCTGGAAGAGGGGGCACCTGTTCCTAATTCTCCTGAAGGTACCAAGTAGGCAAGAGGTGCCATAATGTAAGAACTCAGTTTCCTAGGTGTCCAGACCCACTAGCAAGTACCTTTCTGGATCTGTCCTCCCAGGCTCCTCAAGCGGAGGGTCAAGGAGCACCCTTCATGTTCCAGGTGGGCTGGGCCATGGATCATTGGTCCCCTCACTCTCAGGGTAGCTGGGCATGGCCTGAGGGCACCGGAGTCCCGAGGCTGGTAATCTCATGCTGCAGGCAGCACATATATCTTTTCTTCGTGGTCCATGAGGTGGGGGAGAAAAGCTGGAAAGCACAAACCTGGCCTCTTGAACTTGTGTCTTTCTCAGAAGCCTACAGGTGGAGCTGGGGTGGGTTCCCTGCCAGAACCACCTCCCCACAGTATTCCAGAGTACACCAGCCATGGACATTCACATCTGACCGTATGAATGGTATGCCCTGCAGTCTCCCCAGGGTCCCATCTTATACCATAGAAGCCTGTGGGTGGCCCAGTAGAAGCAACTGGGGTGGAAGGATGTGTCTTTTCTATGAATGAGGGTGAGTTCCAGGACTTTCTGCATCTCTGTTTTTCACTGCGTGCAGCTCAAAAATGAGTTGAATAAATGAATGGCATGATATGAACTTCTGAAAAAAACCCTGTGGTATTTCTTTTGTCAGAGCAGCCACGTCCAGACTGGGGGCTTCTAGTCCATGTCCTCCGTGTGTTTTCCCTTTATCCCTTCTCCCATGAGCTCTCCAAGGCCTGGTCTGGGACATCTCTCCTTTGCCCAGCTCCTCTCTCTATGCTTGGCATGTACTGAATGCTTGAATGTTTGAGGAACTTAATTACCTGCCCCTGTTGCTCCTACCACAGGTGAGAAGTCAGTTGTTCTGAAGGGCATGGCCAGTCAGTTGAGCCACCAATGTACAGAGAGATGTAAGTTTGTTTTTAAATATTAAAATTAAACTTACCTAGAAAGAGCAAATATTTAAGTTCTTTATTGGGTTTTGCCTTTTTTTTTTTTTCAGATATAGTTGGTGTGCAGTAATATTGTACTTTATATTGTACAATGTTATGAGTTTTAACAAATCCATATTGTCATGTAGACACTGCTGCAATTGAGAGATACAGTAGTTTTGTAATCCCTCACAAATTTCCTTGTGCCCCTTATAGTTAACACTCCCCCTGTTCCCACCATCTGACCACTATCAGTTTTCTGTTCCTCTAGTCTCTCCTTTTCGAGAATGGTATAGAAATAGAATCATAGCATATATATACCTTTTAAGTCTGGCTAGCATAATGCATTTGACATTCATTAATGTTGTTGGTATCTTCAGTTCAGTTCGGTTCAGTCACTCAGTCATGTCCCACTCTTTGCGACCCCATGGACCGCAGCATGCCAGGCCTCCCTGTCCATCACCAACTCCCAGAGTTTACCCAAACTCATGTCCATCGAGTCAATGATGCCATCCAACCATCTCATCCTCTGTTGTCCCCTTCTCCTCCCGCCTTCAATCTTTCCCAGCATCGGGGTCTTTTCAAATGAGTCAGCTCTTCGCATGAGGTGGCCAAAGTATTGGAGTTTCAGCTTCAGCATCAGTCCTTCCAATGAACACCCAGGACTGATCTCGTTTAGGATGGACTGGTTGGATCTCCTTGCAGTCCAAGGGACTCTCAAGCGTCTTCTCCAACACCACAGTTCAAAAGCATCAATTCTTCAGGGCTCAGCTTTCTTTATAGTCCAACTCTCACATCCATACATGACTACTGGAAAAACCATAGCCTTGACTAGACGGACCTTTGTTGACAAAGCAGTAATGTCTCTGCTTTTTAACATGCTGTCTAGGTTAGTTCATTCTTTTTTATTGCTGAATAGTGTTTTGTCATATGAATACAGCACAGTGTATCCATTTACCAACTGAGGGACACCTGGGTTTTTCTAATATTAGCACTTTGACTCTATTTACTATGGGTGGGAAGCTTTTAGATAATCGTTATGGTACTAACCTAGTATGTTTGGTATCATTTTTGAGGGCAAAGCTCTTTGAGCAGCATCCTCCAAGGCACCCTTGTGAAATTGTGCAGTCGATGGTCCTTTAAGGTGATGGTGGTAGTGGTCCTGTCACCGTGCCCAAATCTGGATGACTTCTTACCCCTCAGCCATCCTTAATTGCTCTCTGCTGCTCACTGTTGTGGGTGACATGCCTTCTTTGATGTTGAGGCCAATTAGAAATGTTATAAAAAGCATTTCTCTGAAAACTCAGAACCCAGACTAAACCATCTCCATATGCTGATTTCTGCTTCAAAGACAGCTGGAGGCTAGTTCGACAGGATTTCTTCCCATTAGAACAGGGAAGACTCTTGGCAGTGGGGCCAAGGAGGAGGGGATGAGAAGAACCCCCTGAACAGAACACACTGGTCTCAGGCAGGCTGTGAAAGTGGACGCCTGAAGGGTGGAGGGTCAAAGGTGACATTAGCCTCTGTACTTACTTAGCTGATGGAAATAGAATTCCACAAACATTCCGTGAAAGCAAAGGCTAGTAGCTGGCTACACGCTCTACACACTCCATTGAGCTGGGGTCTGCATATTTCATGGATGGGGTGTTTCATTTGGGGGCAACTCTGCCTCTCTGGGCTTTCCAGGTGGCTCAGTGGTAAAAAATCTGCCTTCTAATGCAGGAGACACGGGTTCCATCCCTGGGTCGGGAAGATTCCCTGGAGGAGGAAATGGCAATCCACTGCAGTGTTCTTGCCTGCGAAATCCCATGGACAGAGGAGCCGGACAGGCTATAGTCCATGGGGTCTCAAAGAGCCAGACACAACTTAGCGACTGAGCATGCACATCTGCCTCTCTAGATGTTGATCTCCAAGTGACCAAAAAAAAAATCCAAGAGACAAATTGAGGAAACTCATCTTTTGACTTTGACTTGTGTGTCCTTAGGTGGATCACCTACTCTCTAGTTCCTCTTTGCCAGAATGAAGGGCTTGTAGGGGATGGGCCCCCTGGGTCTCTGACACTGATGTCACCCTCTCAGAGCCCAGCACATCTTTGCTCTTTGCATCTGCAAGTCCAGAAGTGACAGCTCGGTACCATGGGGAGGTCCCTGCAGCCATCGCTGCTCACCAGCCATGGTGGGTAGGGGCATACTCTGTTGTGGGACAAGCCTGGGCTGGCCCTGCCCCCCTCACAGAGGGCAGGTACAGCTTGCTCCCCTTGGGAACTTCCCGGGAAACTTCTCTGATGCTTTCTGAATCCAGGCCTATGAGGAAGGCTGTCTGGCCAAAGATCTCCAGAGCCTTTGAAAATCCCCTGTTTAGATGTGCATGCAGTACTGTCTTTCAAAACACAAACCTTGTGGGGTTTTTTGGACCATTTCCAAATACTGAGCTTTTTTTTTTTTGAGCTGTCAGTGGCTGAATTACTGGGACTTACCTCAGATGGTTATTTCACATCCTCCTTTTCTTGTCAGTGACATTTAAAATATCAACACTTCTCCTTTGATAGCACGCCATGGTAAGCCAGGAGAAAATCCTAGGATAGGCAGAGATCTTTTGGCTGAGGTCTTATCTCCAAATGATCGTTTGCCGACTGGAACACAGAAGCTATGAGTCCTCCTTTGTTGCTGTGTTCTAGTGACTTTGAGGTGGAAAGTGAAATTTCAGAAGCATTCCCAGTGCTCTGTGCAGCCCACATTATTTCATATGCCCATATGCACTGGTAGTTTGAATTCCATACATGGATATATTAAGCTACCTGTGTACAGAGAATGCTGTTGACATATAGGAATGCACCATTTTAGGCTAAAATCCAGAGAGTGAACGCTCCTTTGCATTCATGATTCTTATGAGTACTTCAGCAACATGTGGACGCTTTGTCCACTTAAGCTTATCGTAAGGATGTGATGTCTATTCCCTCTTCCTGGGATGCTCTTCTCCCCAAGAGCCACATGTTAATCCTCACCTTCTTCAGTGTTTGGTCAAGTGTAACTGTCTCAGTGAAGTGGAACTTTACTACCCTATTAAATTCACTTCTTACCCCCCCCCCATTTTTCTGCCCTATATCTCCCCCAGCATTTAGCACTTTCTAACATGCTACTAATATCACCTTACCGTTTTAAAGTTGTTGTTCAGTCATTCAGTTGTGTCCGACTCTTTGTGACCCCATGGACTACAGCACGCCAGGCTTCCCTGTCCCTCACTATCTCCTGGAGTTTGTTCAAACTCATGTCCATTAAGTCGATGTTTTAAAGTTAAGAATGTGTTTTCTTTTTTTTCTGGGCAGAGATCATTGTCTCTTTTGTTCTAGGTATCTAGAACATTATCTGCCTGACACATAATAGTTGCTCAATAAAAAGTGATGGTGTGAACATATGCATGGATGGCATAGTTGTTTGCTTTCATTCTTGCCTGCAAAGCTGGTGGGAAGGCCCAGGTTGCATTGGAGGAGACCAAGCTTTAACACTACATGGGGTGCAGTCCACATCCCTTTTCCTGTTGGGATAACTGACTGCTTTGAGGCTGCCTGGAGTGAGGAAGCTGTGACCCTCAGGAGGCTCAGGCTGGACCAAGAGAGCCTAGGAGGAGGAGGGGTCCTGGTCACCTGCCCCTTAGTGCAGGACAGATCCCCTCCTTGCACTGGAATCTGGTCTTTTGCTGTAAATTTATTCCTTGTTGCCTATGGCCCTTTAAATTTGGGGTTTTATGAGAATAGGTGGGGTGGTAGAATATCTGATGCCTCCTTTGCTTCTCAGGGCCCCTTCTTCCTCATCTGCAAAATAAAATCCTAAGAACTGCTTTAGAAATCTGTGCACGTTAAATGAAAGAATGTCCATAACTTTTTATTGCAGTGCTGTCATTAATTTTTAAGCTCCCTGCTTCCTCCCTGCTACCATCCCTATTTAGAATTAAGAAAAACCTTGCCCTCTTGTTTTTCCCAAGAACCTGTATGGTTTCTCTTGTGTTTTCTTGTTATTCTTCCATTCACCATAACTTAGGCCATAGAAAAGTAGCATTTTCCAGAATGTGAGGAATAGCTAAACATTGAGACTGTCATTTTTGTGCAGTTGTCAGAGGTCTGGAAGAAGCAGTTGAGAGCTCTTTTGATCTTTAGTATCAACCTCAGAGACCCTTGCGTTACCAACATAGGTCGTGTTTTCAGTTCATGCCTTTAGTTTTTTGGAAGGTAGCTTGATTTTAAGATTGCAGGTTGATTTCAAGTTTGTTTCATAGGTACAGTTTATATTCAGCACATTGACTATCATCCATTGACTACCTCGGTCTCTCTGAGGGTCAGATAATAGCTCTTCTTTTCTGGACCCATTCTGAAGTTGGCAGAGACAGTTAATAGGCAGCTGTGTGCCCTCCCTTTTAGTTTTAATAATGGATGAAAAGTTCTTTTATCCACTGTATTTCTTAGAAAATTCCAAAACAGCTTTCCTCTGAGGAATATTAATATGGCTCTTAAAAAGTTAAGCATGTTATTTAATTTTAATTTCTAGACACAACTTTCCAGTGGAATTCTGGTGTTTGGGGACACCCTGGATTCAGGGGTTGGGTGTTGCTACATGGAAAGGGCACACAGTGGGGAGCCTTCTCAGGCTAGTGGGAAAGGACATCAGGAGATCCCTAAGGGGCCCTTTTGAAGGTCAGGCTCCCTAGAACAAAGATAGTCATTGGGGCCAGACCCTTGGCCTCTTCATATTCATGCAGTTCTCCCCTTCAAAGGAGATTTTTAAGTAATTTCCTTCCCCCGGGGATGGAGCAGCTGTGAGCCAAGGATTAGCATCAAGCCTTTTAAAAATAGAGACTGATGAATTTAAGAAATGCTTACCCTTTGGAAAGTCGAGTAGAGACATGGATATATTTTAAAGTAGCTATCTATCTAACCCTCTCTCTCAAAGGAGATGGAGAGGGAGGGATGAGAGCGGAAGAGTGAGAAAAAAAGCTAGAGACAGGTGGATTTGTGCAAAAGATGGGGCGTGGAGGAAAGAGAGAAGAGTCAGACATTTTTAGGGGAAAAAAATGGTCTGATGATTCTGTGTTGGGCACAGTGGGCTTGGTTTGTGTGCACCCCATTGTGGATGGTGGCTTGTTCTCAAGCCCTCTTGTGCACCGTCCCCTCTGAGTGGGGGGCTGCCCTATGCCCGTTGCCAGCAGCCACTGAACTGCGTTACTGGGCCACCAGCCTCCGGCCTGGTTGTTCAAAGAAGAAGCAATATTTGAAAACTAGCTTGATTTTTTTTTTTTCCCTTTGAAATTTACTGCATTTTCTTTACTGAGCGTGTTTTCCTTTGTACAGTAATTGGGGCGAACAGAATAAATAGCAAAAGGAAGGGTCGTGAGATGAGATTATCTGAAGGCTTTGTGAATTGTTAAGAGGGAAAGGCCGGGGTGAGAGCCTGGTCACCAAGCAGCAGAGACTGGTGTGTTTCAGGCCAGTGCAAACCTCTGTGAGATTAGTGACCCAGGATGGGTAGACAGATGTAGAAAAAAGTCATCACTTTCTTTTAATGCTAAGGAAAAGCCACTCCCTCCCTGGCAGAAGGCACGGAATCCTTCAGGATTTCGTTCAGGGATTAGACATTACATATAGTTTAAAAAGCTAGTTGTTGAAAGTTAAGCTATTATTGTTTGCTCTGGCTTGCTGGAGAGTTCTCAGTATATTGGAGACAATGGGAGAGAGAAAGAAGGGGGTGCCTGAGAGATGGTATCAGTTCAGAGAAATCCCTGGGCTCTCTTATTTCTGCCATTTTCCCTGTGTGTCCCCAGGCATTTGCTCCGTAATCTGTTACAGGTAGTGGCGAGAACATTCCTGGCTCTCCATTTTACTTTTTTTTGAGGCATCATCATCTTAACAACATATTACTAAATTGGTGTTTGTGCTGTGATGGGCCTGCTCTCTTTCTGGCCATGTGGGTATTAATGACACCCTTTGATCTTCTCCTATTTTTGAGCCCTTATGTGCCATTGATAACTGGGGCCAGACTTGACCAAGGTCCTGTGGTTTACATCGGATCACAAAAGATGACTCTAAAGCCAAGTCTGGCCGAATGCCTTTTTGTCCAGCTTACACATTTTTAAATGATTGGAAAAAATCAAGAGGAGATAATACTTTGTGACATGTAAGAATTATATGAGATTCAGATTTCAGTATCCACACATAAAGTTTCATTGGGACACAGCCTCGCCCACTCTTTTACATTTGGTCTACAGCTGCTCTTATGCTATAGAGTTGTGTCGTGGCAGAGATCGGAGCCCTTGAAGCTGAAAATACTTACTATTTAGTGCTTTACAGAAAAAAGTCTTTAATCTCTGGTTTATACCATTGGGCTTGGCATATTGTACTGTTATCCTATGCTGTTTAAACTTTGAAAGTTGAAATGTATTAAGTTTATCCTGTTTATATTATTACAATGGAGCAATTTTTGTTTTGACAGCATTTTTCATGCCCCCTGTAAAAATCTGAAAATGCTAGACAATGAATAAATGTTGAAACTATTGAATAGACAGAGCCAGGTGTCCATAACCAAGCGCTCTGATGCTTTAAGAGAAGAGAAACCTCATCCCTCCACTTCTACCCCTTTTTTCCCAACATGTTTAATGATAAATTTAAGGTATGCAAAACAGTTGGTAGAATATGCAGAGAAATTCTCTATGCAGTAAACACTAATATGCCTACCACTGAGATTCTGCATTTTCTAACATTTTGCTTTATTTCCTCTATCCTATATCTATCCATCAGCCTACCTCATTTTCAATGCATTTTAAAATAAGTGGCATATGCTACTACATTTCAACTATGGGTTACTTTTATTTTCACTACTGATGAGGCATAGCCAGAAGGGTGTGGAATATTTTTATTCTCTGAATGGAGTAAAAGGGAGGTGCTAAAAGTAGATAGGAGCAAACAGGAAGAGATAATTAATTAAAGCCTGGATTTAAAAAACTAAACGTGTGTGTGTGTGTGTGTATGCACACACATTGTAAAATTGTGTGTACATATACTTGTGTGTATATGTGTATATATGTCTACACAGAAAATAAAGTAACAAACTTGTCCATAAAATATGGAATTTGGGGGAAGCTGGTTCAGAGGCAGCTGCTGGGAAAGAACTATGCATTGCTGGGCCTGGACACCAGGACAGTGTTGTGAACTTAGAGATGCTAGAGACAAGGCCAGGTTGAGTGTCTAGAATGTGAGCAGATGTATTTTAAGGAAGGGACCATGTGGCCATCTGGGCAGCCCCGTTTCTAGCCAGGGTGTGTGGCACCACCAGGGCAGCCTGGACTTGCCTGCCCATTTTTGGCGAATCCTCCAGAAGACTGAGCGCTCCCGCAGTTGTGTTGCAGTTTTGCCTGAACCTGTTGGGCTTTGCTCCAGAAGAGCCTTTGCGGAGTGGGAAGAGTCAGGAAAAGAGGTGGCTGTGTGTTCCAGGTGGCTTCAGACAGGTGGAGAGGTGCCCTTAGGAACAGAGGCCGGCCAACCCAGAGTGCATTGTGCCCAGGTGGGCAGGGAGAGCAGAGCGGGGTTCAGGGGAGCAGAGTTGGGTTCCTGAGGGAAAGTCTGAAGTGCAGTAGGCAACCTGCTACCTGAAGGACCAGTGAGGAAACTTTGATTATCAGAGAGCCTTTTATGACAGGAACAATTAATCTTTAACCAGTTGTGTTCACAACCTTCTCAGCTCCCTGTCCCCAAACCGTATTTAAATGTATGTTTGCATAGTGCTTTACAGTTTTTAAAGCACTTTTCATGGGTGGTATTGACCGCCACTATGATCAGGTGGGGGTTATTATCCCAATTTCTTAAGAGAAATTTTCTTTTCAAATTGCTCTAAGTTCTTAGGGAAAACTATAGCCTATTTAGCAGTAAATGTACAGGAAACTATGTACCACATATGTAGCAAATTACAGTAGGCTTATTTTGACAATTGTTTTTGGTTTTTATTTTAATGCTATGATGCTGTTCCAATTAGTTTGATTTAGAAGTTTTTTAATTGACAGTTTTTTGCCACTCCCAGTCTTTGCTCCTGAGGATTGTACTACTCTGTTGGACATTTACTCAAACCTTTTAAGCCCCTTAACATAATGTTGATCCTCTTGCAGATCCTCTGTAATGCTTACTTTAAACAGACTGAGTTATTGATAGGATGACTTAGTTTTGATTGATCTCTGACCCGTGGAACAGCAAAAACAACTTTAGGCATACTCGGTGTTCTTGTAACTGGGTATGTCGCGAACACATGAAATACCTTCTTTTTGGAGACCATTATTTTAAAATTGTGTTCTTGCTTGTGTTGTATTCATCCTTGATTTGTTTTCTGTCATTGATTTGATTCATGCAAATGTATTTATTAATATGAAGGACACTTTTCGAGAAGACATATTATTCAGAAGATTAAGGAATAAACATTTCCTGATTTTAAATAATATTGTAAAGCTATAGTAATCAAAACAGTGTGGTATTGACATAAAATAGATACATAAATCAATGGATTGGAATAGAGAGTCAAGAAATAAACTCACATGTTTATAGTCAATTCTCAAAAAAGGAGACAAGACATTGCAAGGGGGAAAGGACAGTCTCTTCAATAAATAGTGTTGGGAAAATAGGATATCCACATGCACAAGGACAAAACTAGACCCCTGTCTTATACCATACACAGAATCAACCCTATCAGTAACTCAGAATAATCCTATCAATAACATCCTATCAATAACGGAAAATGGATTAAAGACTTGACTATAACTTCTAGAAGAAAATATAAGGGGTAAGCACTTTGACATCAGTCTTGGCAATGATTTTTTGAATTTGGCACTAAAGCAAAAATAAACAAGTGGAACTACATCAAACTAAAAAGCTTCTATATAGCAAAGGAAATCACCAACAAAATGAAAAGGCAGCCTGTGGAATGTAAGAAAATACTTGCATATCTGATGAAAGACTAATATCCAAAATATATAAAGAACTCATACAACTCAATAGCAAACCCCCCAAACCATCTGATTAGAAAATGGGCAGAAGAACTGACTTAACATTTTTCCGGAGAAGACATACAAATGGCTAACAGGTGTATGAAAAGATACTCAACATCACTAATCAAAACCACAGTGAGCTATCACTTTACACCTGTTAGAATGGCTGTCATCAAAAAGATAAATGTTGGTGAGGATGTGGAGAAAAGGGAACCCTTGTACACTGTTGGTAGGAATGTAAGTTGTTATAGCTACTATGGAAAACAGTATTGGATGTTCCTCAAAAATTTAAAAATAGGACCACCATAAGATCCAGAAATCCCACTTCTGGGTAATATCCAAAGCAGAGGAAAAGAGGATATCAAAGAGATATATGCACCCCCATGTCCACTGCAGCATTATTCACAGTAACCCAGATATGGAAACAACCTAATGTTTCAATCAATAGAGAAGTGGTATAGAATATTATTCAGTGTGAGAAAAAAACGTCTTGCCATTTGTGACAACATGGATGAACCTTGAGGGAATTATGGTATATGAAATAAACCAGACACAGAAGGACAACACTGCATGGTATCACTTATGTGGGATCTAAACAACAAACACAAACTCAAAACCCAGTCAATCTCATAGAGATAGAAAAGTGGTTGCCAGGCACTGGAGGAAACAGGAAGAGGTTGTTAAGAGGGTACAGATTTTCAGCTATAAGATGAGTAAGGTCTGAGGATCTAGGGTATAACATGGTGATGATAGTTGATAACACTGTTTTGTGTGATTGAAATTTCCTAAGAGAGTTCACACACACAAACACATATACACAAGAATAAATAAAACTTCATCAGCTCTTAGCTTCTAGAAATTAGGTGATGTAAATGAACGGATGACACAGCCGTTTTGTTTTTTTCGTGTCCTCTGTGCTTCTAGCCCCAGGCTAATCCCTTTGTAATGGCCCCTGTTATGCTGTCACCGGGGCTTATGACTCTTCCATTAGCCCCCCTTTTCTGGGTTTACCTGACCCTGGATTATTGTTCCCTTAGCAGCTTCAAGCAGAAAGCAGCAGAGAATTGCTTGTGAACATGCTGCATCACCAGTGTTCTTAGATTTATCTTAGTGTTCACTTCTAGTATTGACATGAAATTAATTTGTTTTTTATATTGACTTAAAATTATAAGTTCTAGCTTTTGAGTGTGGTTAAAAAAAGTCCTATAAATTTGAAACTGGTTCTTATATCGAATCAGCATTTTATATCATAAATTATAGATACTCAGAATAACTTACAGGGTTCAGTTGATCCTAACGTCCGAGCTCTTATGTGTGAAGGTCTCCTTTGATGTCAAATATATAATCTTTTTTAATGTAGTACTATCTATAAATATGATTTTCTTTTCTAAGCAAGGTTATAGTCTTGCCTTAGTTAATTTAAATACATAGTCCTTTAGAGTTTTATTCCCCTTTGTATGATAGGGACATAATTGACATAATTCAGGATATCTTAGTGTATTTCCAGACCCATAAATTTGCTTCACCAATTCCTTACAAAATTATTAGATAAAGTGTGTATTATTTTTATAAAATAGATGATGATATAGTAAATGTCTTTTGCCTAAGACATTCTATTAAGGCAGCTAAATATATTCATATGTATAGGGAAGAAAAGGGTTAGATATATAAATCAAAAGCCACTGGTGGTTATCTTTCCATAAAAAATTGCATCTTAGTCATTTTTGTTTCCCTTTTGCTCATCAGTTTTCTAAAATTTCTACAGTAGATGTTTTACCTTAGTAAAAAACTAAAATGATAGATTTCGTTTAATAAAATCAGTTGCAGTACCTCTCAGCTTTTCTTCCTTCCCAAGTGAGGCAGAACTCATGTAAATGGTTTTTTAAAGCTTTATTGAGATGTGATTGACAAAATTTTAAGATATTTAAAGTGGATATTGTGGTGATTTGATAAGCATTGTGAAAAGATTCCTCCCATTAGTGTGTGTGTATGTGTGTATGCATATGTGTGTGTATGCATATGTGTGTATGCATATGTGTGTGTATATGCATATGTGTGTATGCATATGTGTGTGTGCATATGTGTGTGTGCATATGTGTGTGTGCATATGTGTGTATGCATGTGTGTGTATGCATATGTGTGTATGCATATGTGTGTGTATGCATATGTGTGTGTATGCATATATGTATACATGTGCCAGTGTGTGCATGTACACTCAGTTGCGTCCGACTTTGTTACCCCATGGACGGTAGCCTGCCAGGCTTCTCTGTCCATGAATTTTCCCAGGCAAGAATAGTGGAGTGGGTTACCATTTCCTGCTCCAGGAGATCTTCCCGACCTGGGGATCAAACCCATGTCTCTTTTTTTTTTTTTTTTTTTTTTGAATGTAAGAACAATTTAATAAAATATACTTACTTTTTGTGATAACCTACTAATATCTTCCCCTCCCCCAAACAGCCTCAATTCTGGCTGATCATGCGAACAAGAATACAGAACAGTGGAATGTTAGGGGCTGTCTTCAGAGTCCACAATGAGTCCAAAATCCTTCCATCCCTTTAGCCTACAAGCAGTAGAGGAGACTTGTTGGTGAAGGTCAAGGCTGCAGGTGAAGCTGATCCATGCTTCGTGGGCTGTGACCCATGAATGCTGGGTGTAAGGCTCTACTGTCACTATCTAGAGATTCTGAATCATTTTTGAACCAAGGAGCTTTGTGTTTTCGCTCTGCACAAACCCATGTCTCTTGCGTCTTGTGCATTGGCAGGCAGCTTCTTTACCAGCTGAGCCACTGGGGACACAAACATATATAATATTGTTGTTGTTGTTCATTCATTCAGTTGTGTCTGACTCTTTGTGATCCCATGGACTGCAGCATGTCAGGTTCCCTTGTCCTTCACTATCTCCTGGAGTTTTCTCAAATTCATGTCCATTAAGTCGATGATGCTGTCTAACCATCTCATCCTCTGCCACCCAATTCTTTTGCCTTCAATCTTTCCCAGCATCAGTGTCTTTTCCAGTGAGTCAGCTCTTCACATTAGGTGGCCAAATTGTTGGAGCTTCAGCATTAATCCTTCCAATGAGTATTCAGGGTTGATTTCCTTTAGGATTGATTGGTTTAATATCCTTGCTGTCCAAGGGACTGTCAAGCATCTTCTCCAACACCACAGTTCAAAAGCATCAATTCTTTGGTGCTCAGCCCTCTTTGTGGTCCAACTCTCACATCCATACATGACTACTGGAAAAGCCATAGCTTTAACTAGACAGAAGTTTGTTGGCAAAGTAAAGTCTCTGCTTTTTAATACGCTGTCTAGATTTTTCATAGCTTTTTTTCCAAGGAGCAAGCGTCTTTTAATTTTATGGCTGCAGTCACCATCCACTGTGATTTTGGAGCCCAAGAAAAGAAAACCTGTCACTGCTTCCACTTTTTCCTCTTTTATTTGCCATGAAGTGATGGGATCGGATGCCACAATCTTTGTTTTTTGAATGTTGAGTTTTAAGCCAACTTTTTCATTCTCCTCTTTCACCTTCATCAAGAGGCTCTTTAGTTCCTCTTTGCTTTCTGCCATTAGGGTGGTGTCATCTGCATGTCTGAGAAAGTGAAAGTGTTAGTTGTTCAACTGTCCAACTCGCGACCCCATGGACTGTAGCCCGCCAGGCTCCTCTGTCCATGGGGTTTCCCAGGCAAGAATACTGGAGCGGGTTGCCATTTCCTACTCCAGGGGATCTTCCCGACCCAGGGATCGAACCCATGTCTCTTCCATCTACTACACTAGCAGAAGGGTTCTTTACCACTATCGCCACGTGGTAAGCAAATCTGAAGTTACTGTTATTTCTCCTGGGAATCTTGATTCCGGCTTGGGATTCATCCAGTCCAGCATTTCACATGATGTACTCTGCATATAAGTTAAATAAGCAGGGTGACAGTATACAGCCTTGTTGTACTCCTTTCCCAATTTGAACCAGTCATTTGTTCCATATCACCAGTTCTAATGGTTGCTTCTTGACCTGCATATGGGTTTATCAGAAGACAAATAAGGTGTTCTGGTATTTCCATGTCTTTAAGAATTTTCCACACTTTGTTGTGATCCACATAGTCAAAGGCTTTAGTGTAGTCAATGAAGCAAAAGTAGATGTTTTTCTGGAATTCCCTTTCTCTATGATCCAAGGATAGTTGTTTTTCTTTAGTGAGAACATTTTAATTGCTACTCTTATAGCATATGGCCCTTATATAGTACAATAGTACAGTTTTATCAGTGGCAGTCACCTTAGGGTTGTATCTGGCCTTGTTCATTGCCTTCTAGGTGAGATCACTGCTCAGGTCAGCACCAGAAGCTCTTGGAGGTCAGGAGTAAGGGTAGCTTGCTGTCACCAGAGTGGCCTAACTGGCTGAGACAGGGGCATGGAGAAGGTTTCAGGTCTCAGTGGATTTTAAACCAATGAACTCTTTTGGTTTCTTTTGGGGAATCACATAGTGCGGAGAGCTTGGGCTTTGGCTTCCTTGGCAAAGATGATGTCAGGCCAAGTGAGGGGAAAGGATGTAAGTCATAGTGTGTGTCTGCAAGCAAAGATGATTTTAAGAGACCATGTGAATGAGAATGTGACCCAAAGGCTGAGTAATGATGATTTCTTTTCTCCAGGGAACTGCTCAACAATTAAAGCCTTTATCTGTCTATCCTGGTTTGGAAAACCAACTGCCTAAGAGTCTGACAGCTGAATTTGTTTAAAAGAAAAATCTTGAGGTCATATGAGAGTTGTAAAAAATCAACAATACTTGATTTCCCACTCATTCTTCTTTTCAGTCACCCCACATTCATGCCAGCTTTAAATGAAACTAGTATTATGCTATATTTAATTCATTTCACAAATTATTGCCGTTATTGCTACTCTTTCCATGTCATTTGGTTTTAAGTCAGATGATATCCTCTCTGAGAATGTTTTATCCTTATTTAAATTCTGTATTGCTTTGAATAGGCACAGTAACAATAAATGTATTCAAAATTCAAGAATGGGAAAAAATTTTAATTATCCTGATCATTTTATATTGTTTATAACGGAATAGCAGTGTTGGTTTTATCATCTGGGCAATAATGTTTGTTTTAAATTAAATTGTACTTAGAAAAAATTGATACTGAGGAGAGATGAGGTTTTGATGTGTTTTGGAAGTCCTGTTGAGAACATCAGCATCTACTGTGATAAGAACTGTCTTATCTGCCCCCTCACCAACCCCTGACAGGCTGGGTGTCCAGGGAGATGTTCCCGGGTGTGGTAGGGTCTGTGTTTGTGTGTGTGGCATATGGAATGCCTGTGTGTGTGTGTGTGTGTGTGTGTAGTATGTATTGTATAAGGTGTGTGTCTGTGTGTTCTCGGAAGGAATAGTGGATGCCATAAAGGATGCATTCTCACGCTCTGCTCTAAGTGGAGGGAAAAGGATTTCTGGAAGCAGCAGATGGAATGAAATGTGCTGCTGTGAAGTCAGAAGAAAATGTTGTTGGGGACCAGAATGGTTCTCAGACCCGAGGAGCATCCTCGTAAAATCCACCACTTAAAACTATAAACATCAGATAGCAGAGCCGGAGGCCACCCAGGGGGTTGAGAGGAGCTGAAATGTGTTCCCATTCACAAAGGCAGGGGCTGCCAGCTTTGATCCACAGTCCCATGGGAATTACAAGTATTTTACTGGTCCAGAACACTTTGTAATTCAGCAGATGGCTTGAAGAATTCAGTTTCTTCCCATTTTTACTGTAAGGCCAAAGGATTCTAATGAAAGCTAAAGCTACAATCTCAATGTTGTTGTTTAAATCAATTCGCTAAGACTGTAGTTCTAGAATCTTTTTAAAGACATTTGAAGATGTTAATTTCCTACAGAAGTGTAGTATACTAATAATTGAACCAGGTAATTACACTAAAGAATGATTTAGAGATCTGCCTTTTGGAGTACTTTTTTTTTTTAAAGAAAGATTTTTTTTTTCTTTCCTAATTTAAAAAACTACCATTAAAAAAAAAAAACCCTGAAAGAAAAGAAAATTACTTATAATTCCCACACTCAAAGAGAATCATTGTAAATATTCCTTCATTTCCCAATCGTAAATGCAGATGTCTGAGACTGCATGAAAGTGTATGTGTTGATTTATTTTGCACATCTGCAGTTCATGTTGTGTCTGTAAAGGTTAGTATCTTTCTCTTCAACCTAAGGTTCTATTATCATCTCCCTTTCAAAGGCCTATATCTGAAATCCCCAATATGTCACAGTTCACATGTCTTGGAGACCTGTTGTTAGAACAAATATTTGAACAGAATTCTTTTAAAATCCTGAAATATGCAAGATACAATATTTAAGCAAGACTGACTTTCTGCCCAGATGTTTTGTTGCTGACTCATTCTATGGAAATTGACCATATGACTAAAAAGATATTGTGAAAGATTAGAAACAAAATGAAACAAAAATAAAAATACTTTAAAACCACAAAACCGACTGTCCATTTGATTGATTAAAACATTTAAATATACCTATGTTAAAAATAATAAATTGCAAAACAACAATGAATTGTCATAGCTTTATAAACTGTTGACTTTGTTTTTTAAATTAATTTTAACAATTTTTAAAATTAGGTGGCTTGGGGTCTTTAGCTGTCTTGTCTTTGTAGTTCTAGATAGTAAAGGCCTTTAGACTCCAAAAAGTGGGCTAAATACCCTAATTGGATTATATATGTATTTGGAGGCTTTTTAATGTTAGCTTAAATCTCCTAAAGGGATGTCCCAGATGGTTCAGTGGTAAAGAATCCACCTACTAATACAGGAGGTAGATGCAAGTTCGATCCCTGGGCCAGGAAGATCCCTTGGAGAAGGAGATGGCAACCCACTCTAGTATTCTTGCCTGGAAAATTCCATGGACAGAGGAGACTGGTGGGCTACAGTCCCTGGGGTTGCAAAAGCGTCCGACAGGACTTAACGACTAAACAAATCTCCTAGAGGTGATGAGACTTACATCAAGGCAGTTACTGAAGTTAAAGTTGTATAGATTTTGTTTAGATTTAAGATGAATAGATGTATAGTTTAAGATGTATAGGTTATATGTGCTGGTAAAAGCTAGGTAAAACCTTTTCCTGGCTGCTGTTAAGTTAGTTTAATAGGACAAATAATTATAGTTGATAATAGGAATATCAGTGTGACAGCCATAACTAATTCTGTTATTATACATATTATTCAACAATGTAGTCGCTCACTCATCTGTCTCTGTCCTAAACTGTAAGCTTCTTAGTGAAACGTTTGTCTTAATCATTTTTTAATTCCTAGGACTGACATGTACTTGAGACAGAAATAATTGCTGAATTAATGAAAGACCCTCTCACAGAACTGGTTTCTCTTTACCTAAGTTCGTTTGGACTGTGACATGCATACCACAGAAATCTGTTTTAGTTTTCCATGTCAGTCTCATCCTCACACAGAACTGAAAATAATTTGACTTTCCAGGAGCATTCTCATACTTTACCACATTTTGATTTAAGTACCCCAGGTTTTCAAAAAGACATAGTAATATTTATTATGTGTAAATTACCAGTAGTTACATAAGAGCAAAATCAAGACATTCAGTTAGAACATCCTTTTACTAAACATTGAATATTGGTTACTGCTTTTATTCCTCCATCAGCCATTTTTGGCAAATGCTTATATATTCCTGTGTAGTTCCTGTCCAGTTAAAGTATAAGTGTGTCTTCTTCCAGCACTCAAAGAATGGTGATAAGAGACAATGAAAGGTGCTAGAGCAAACTGCATCCCACTAGAGGAAACTTGTGACTTTCTGAAAAGTCCCTCAAACACTGGTTAACCAATGAAGAAATGCAAAAGAGGAAATGTGAAGTTTATTTTCAGACTGAAGATGTAGAAAGAAGAGTTAGAATCTCTCAAGGATATATTTTCATTAACTACAATCACATCTTACATTGCCACAGGTACTATTGTTATCTGTAGGGCCGTTCTGGTTACTAATGTTATTGACTTAATTTTCTGTTATTTATCTACCATGTAGTCTGTATATATTTATGCTTTTCTTATTTGTTACAATTAGATTTTGTTGTTTTCAGTAGTTCCTTGTAACATTTCATGCAAACATGGGCTCGATAAAGGACAGAAATGGTATGGACCTAACAGAAGCAGAAGATATTAAGAAGAGGTGGCAAGAATACACAGAATTGTACAAAAAAGATCTTCACGACCCAGATAATCACGAGGGTGTGATCACTCACCTAGAGCCAGACATCCTGGAACGTGAAGTCAAGTGGGCCTTAGAAAACATTACTATGAACAAAGCTAGTGGAGGTGATGGAATTCCAGTTGAGCTATTTCAAATCATAAAAGATGCTGCTGTGAAAGTGCTGGGAAATGCTGGGCTGGAAACGCTGGGCTGGAAGAAACACAAGCTGGAATCAAGATTGCTGGGAGAAATATCAGTAACCTTAGATATGCAGATGACACCACCCTTATGGCAGAAAGTGAAGAAGAACTAAAGAGCCTCTTGATGAAAGTGAAAGAGGAGAGTGAAAAAGTTGGCTTAAAGCTCAATATTCAGAAAACTAAGATCATGGCATCTGGTCCCGTCACTTCATGGGAAATAGATGGGGAAACAGTGTCAGACTTTATCTTTCTGGGCTCCAAAATCACTGCAGATGGTGATTGCAGTCATGAAATTAAAAGACACTTACTCCTTGGAAGGAAAGTTATGACCAACCTAGATAGCATTTTAAAAAGAAGAGACATTACTTTGCCAACAAAGGTCCGTCTAGTCAAGGCTGTGGTTTTTCCAGTGGTCATGTATGGATATGAGAGTTGGACTGTGAAGAAAGCTGAATGCCGAAGAATTGATGCTTTTGAAATGTGGTGTTGGAGAAGACTCTTGAGAGTCCCTGGGACGGCAAGGAGATCCAGCCAGTCCACCCTAAAGGAGATCAGTCCTGAGTATTCATTGGAAGGACTGATGTTGAAGCTGAAACTCCAATACTTTGACTACCTCATGCGAAGAGCTGACTCATTTTAAAAGACCCTAATGCTGGGAAGGATTAGGGGCAGGAGGAGAAGGGGATGACAGAGGATGAAATGGCTGGGTGGCATAACCGACTCAATGGACATGAGTTTGGGTAAACTCCGGGAGTTGGTGATGGAGAGGAAGGCCTGGCGTGCTGCGATTCATGGGGTTGCAAAGAGTCGGTCATGACTGAGCGACTGAACTGAACTGAATTTGTGTCTCAGGTCAGAGAACATCTTTGCTCATCTTTAAAATAGCATTGATAGCTGCATAGAATTAAATGAATTTTTGAAGAAATAGAAGTTAGATTGTTTTAGACCCTGAACTGAAGAACTACAGTAGTATTTATAAGTCCTCTAAATCCTCAAAGGTGATGCTGTGAAAGTGCTGCACTCGATATGCCAGCAAATTTGGAAAACTCAGCAGTGGCCACAGGACTGGAAAAGGTCAGTTTTTGTTCCAATCCCAAAGAAAGGCAATGTCAAGGAGTGCTCAAACTACCGCACAATTGCACTCATCTCACATGCTAGTAAAGTAATTCTCAAAATTCTCCAAGCCAGGCTTCAGCAATATGTGAACCGTGAACTTCCAGATGTTCAAGCTGGTTTTAGAAAAGGCACAGCAACAAGAGATCAAATTGCCAATATACGCTGGATCATCAAAAAAGCAAGAGAGTTCCAGAAAAACATCTATTTCTGCTTTATTGACTATGCCAAAACCTTTGACTGTGTGGATCACAATAAACTGTGGAAAATTCTGAAAGAGATGGGAATACCAGACCATCTGACCTGTCTCTTGAGCAACCTGTATGCAGGTCAGGAAGCAACAGTTAGAACTGGACATGGAACAACAGACTGGTTCCAAATAGGAAAAGGGGTACGTCAAGGCTGTATATTGTCACCCTGCTTATTTAACTTCTATGCAGAGTACATCATGAGAAACGCTGGGCTGGAAGGAACACAAGCTGGAATCAAGATTGCCGGAAGAAATATCAATAACCTCAGATATGTGGATGATACCACCCTTATGGCAGAAAGTGAAGAACTGAAGAGTCTCTTGATGAAAGTGAAAGAGGAGAGTGAAAAAGTTGGCTTAAAGCTCAACGTTCAGAAAACTAAGATCATGGCATCTGGTCCCATCACTCCATGGGAAATATATGGGGAAACAGTGGAAACAGTGTCAGACTTTATTTTTTTGGGCTCCAGAATCACTGCAGATGGTGACTGCAGCCATGAAATTAAAAGACGCTTACGCCTTGGAAGGAAGGTTATGGCCAACCTAGATAGCATATTTAAAAGCAGAGACATTGCTTTGCCAACAAAAGTCTGTCTAGTCAAGGCTATGGTTTTTCCAGTGGTCATGTATGGATGTGAGAGTTGGACGGTGAAGAAAGCTGAGCACCGAAGAATTGATGCTTTTGAACTGTGATGTTGGAGAAGACTCTTGAGAGTCCCTTGGACTGCAAGAAGATCCAATCAATCCATCCTAGAAGAGATCAATCCTGGGTGTTCATTGGAAGGTCTGATGTTGAAGCTGAAACTCCAATACTTTGGCCACCTCATGCGAAGGGTTGACTCATTGGAAAAGACCCTAATGCTGGGTAGGATTGGGGGCGGGAGGAGAAGGGGATGACAGAGGATGAGATGGTTGGATGGCATCACTGACTCGATGGACATGGGTTTGGGTAGACTCCGGGAGTTGGTGATGGACAGAGAGGCCTGGCGTGCTGCAATTCATGGTGTCGCAAAGAGTCGGACACGACTGAGTGACTGAACTGAACTGAACTAATAAAAAAGAGTTGGGGACTTTAAAAAATGAAGTACAGAGTTTGTCAGCAAAGGTGTATACTAATCTGTCCCTTCATAATAATTTAGCTCACTTTAGTTTCACATTAACAATGAAAATTAATAAGATACAAAAATTAATTATTAATAATAATAGGTAACATTTCCTAAAGACTTAAATCAGATAGTGATAATGTTTAATAGTGCTTTCTATGGATTTTCCCATAATCATCAGTATAATCGTAAGAGGTTATTGCTGTTATGCCTATTTTGCAGATGAGAAAACTGAGGCTTGATGAGGTGAAGGAATTTGTCCAGGTCACACAGAGAGGAAGGGATAAAGCCAGAATGAGCCCAGGTGTGTCTGACCTCCCGGTCCCTGACGTTGTGCTCCACGCATCATTGCTAACTTTGTCAGCAGTCCAGTATGAAGCTGCAAGCAGTGTGCATGCCATTGCCTCACCAGACCTAGCCTGTGCTGCAGGGGTTTCAGCTAGGTTTTCCTGTGCATGTTACTGAGGACTTACCAGGTACCTACGGTGCTAAATGTGACTTACATTCAGTGACTTTTTTGAAGCCTCACCAAACCCCATGAGCTTAGAAGGATTATTTGCATTTTAAGGATGAAGAAACTGGCTTTGTGGCTAAGTTGTCAAAAGGCAGACGGCCAGTGACAAGTGAAACTCAAGTCTATCTGAAGCCAAGACTAACACCCTTGTCATTGCCTGGGGCTGACTTCAGAGTCAACGCAGCCTTGAAATGTTGGATGCCCTGCACAAGTTTCCTTGCCCTTATCACCACAGAGTTCATTGACAAATACATGAAATATCAGCATGGTCCTAAATAGATGTTCAAATAACCTGGCATATTGTTAGCATGTCATTTTATAATTAAATCCTAATGCCATTGTGGCAGAAAGCGAAGAGGAACTAAAGAGACTATTGATGAAGGTGAAAGAGGAGAGAGAAAAAGCTGGCTTAAAGCTCAACATTCAAAAGACTGAGATCATGGCATTCAGTCCCATCAATTCATGGCAAATAGATGGG
This sequence comes from Giraffa tippelskirchi, assembly GCF_054371585.1. Classification (NCBI taxonomy): domain Eukaryota; kingdom Metazoa; phylum Chordata; class Mammalia; order Artiodactyla; family Giraffidae; genus Giraffa; species Giraffa tippelskirchi. The sequence continues at coordinate 197,029,448 of NC_137275.1, forward strand.
GAAACAATGGGGATAGTGACAGACTTTATTTTCTCGGGCTCCAAAATCAATGCAGATGGTGACTGCAGCCATGAAATTAAAATATGCTTGCTCTTTGGAAGAAAAGCTATGACAAATCTAGACAGTGTATTAAAAAGCAGAGACATTACTTTGTCAACAAAGGTCCATATAGTCAGAGCCGTGTTTTTCCAGTAGTCATGTATGGATGTGAGAGTTGTATCATAAAGAAGGCTGAGTGCTGAAGAATTGATGCTTTTGAACTGTGGTGTTGGAGAAGACTCTTGAGAGTCCCTTGTACTGCAGAGAGATCCAACCAGTCCATCCTAAAAGAAATGAATCCTGAATATTCATTGGAAGGACTGATGCTGCAGCTAAAGCTCCAATACATTGGCCACCTGATGAGAAGAGCCGACTCATTAGAAAAGACCTTGATGCTGGGAAAGATTGAAGGCAAGAGAAGGGGACAACAGAGGATAAGATGGTTGGATGGCATCACCGCTTCAGTGGACATGAGTTTGAGCAAGCTCCTGGGGATGGTGAAGGAGAGGGGAGGCTGGCATGCTGCAGTCCATGAGGTTGCAAACAGCTGGACACGACTAAGCGACTGAACAACAACAAAAGTGATTGTACAGGTGACAAATCAGAATAAATTTTTATTGCTTCTACTGTAAAACGTGGACATTTTGTAAGAATCATTTTAATAAGTATTAAAAATATGGCATGTATTATATAGAACAAGTTAGAAAATAACATAAAAGAAATTCTAAAAGTATTAAAGTTTCACATTTATGTGTAAAATATATAATTCTTGGCTATGATAGTTCTGCTTGTCTGAAGCAAATGATCTGAACATCCCTTAGCCCTGAAGGTTGGGGCAGGGTGAGGGCAGGAAGTCTTTATAAACAAAAATAAAATTATGGTGACCTCCTTAACAGGCATATGGATGAATCTTTCTCAGTGCTCATCTCTTAAAAACTGCTTTTTATACAGAAAATTTTCTTTGCTCACCAGTTAAGTATAACTATTAATCATTTTGAACCCAATTTCTTTAAAATACATTGTTGTTAATACATGTTTTCTGGAGGTAAATAAGTGGATTCTGATGTGGTTAATAAAAGCAGCACAATCAGCACAAATGCTTCTGAGGATTATCTTTTCATTTCATGGAGCTTTCTGCACATTTATCACTTGTTCTTATCTGAGTTTTTTCTGCAGTTGCTTTATTAAGCATTGCATTGTTTAATAATGCAAACTGTTTGAATTTGCATGAGCTGAATGAAGTGGTACAGACTTGGGGAAAATGTACAAGCCTCACTTTTTAAATATCCAAGTTAATTTCAGTATATTCTTGTGTGTTTGGACTTTGTTTATTGTTAACATTGTGCTGTAGGTTTAAAGACTGAAGATTTAGAAGACTGTGGCCTTACTGTCATATTTTAAACAAACTTGTATCAAGATAATAAATATAGAAGCTGTAAATATTAATATTTACAGCCTCAGAAGGCAGGGGTTGTATCCAAAAAATTATTTTGGATAATTTTTCAGAAGAGACTATGCATGATTAAATGTATAAATCTATTATCTGTAGAAAAATTATACATAGACCACAATTCATTATCCAAATTTTGAAAAAAACAGAAGAAAATTCACCCATAGCTCTACTGTTTCTTTAAAACTTTGTCATGATTTTGAGTTAATAGACGCTTGTTGACAATGAAGGTAAACCAGTAGTTCACCAGGTTTTCATTTTCAAATATTGCATGCATGAGCAGGGAAAAATTTTGTAAATACCATATTCAAGAATGTATGGTACTTGAGACTCTATGAGTGTGTTCAGGTAATGTGAGTATACATGTATACATATATGTACACACATTTCAGGAAGTTGTCTAACATGTCTTCCAAAACACAGTCTGCACCTTTATGAAAATAAGTATTTTTCCGTTGTATTTAGTGACTGTATCATTTACACCAAGTCCCCTACATATAGATGAGTTCTGTTCTAAGAGCATGTTCATTAAGTCAAAGTTGTTTAACAGAGTTAGCCTAGGTACCCAGCTAGTCTAACAGAGTTTGCCTAGGTACTCAGCTAGCACCATCAGCTATAGAGTACTGTACTATAATAAGTTTATAATACTTTTTGGACAAATAATCATAAAAACAAACATAAAAAATAAAACATTTTAAATCTTACACTACAATAACATGAGAAGTACGGTAGTACAGTACAACAACTGGCATACAAGTGAACAGGCAAGAAGAGTTACTGACTGGAGAAGGGAGAGGAAGTGGGAGATGGAAGAGCTGAAGAATCATCAACAATGGGAGACAGGAGGGCAAGCTGCAATTTCACTCATACCTGATGCTGATGGAACACACATTCGCATCTTTGAAAGTGTGCAACTTAAAGGTTCATGTGTAAGGGACTTACTGTATTTTTCATAGCAAGATTCGGGTGGTCCCTATAGAAGGTGCTCTTCTTTTCAAGGTGAATTCTGTATGTCCCACTTCAAACAGGGAAGGCAGGACTGCTGGATACTGGTAAATTTTAAATGAGAGCTTAAGATCAACACAAAGTTAACTTCCCCGCTGGTATCCAAAATGCAGAAAGAAAGGCATTTTTTTTTCTAGGATGAAATTGAAAAGTGAAGATTTTAATTTGGTACCCCCCAACCCCCAAGGTGGAACTGCAAAACAGTTCTGCTTTCTGACAGGTAAATGATTTTATGCACATTTGTGGCCCCCACACTGTGGACAGTGTCCTCACATCCCCTAGGATGCTTTCAGCATCTCATTGCTTGCTTTCAAATCTGCTTCCCATCTGGAAGATATTGTCAGCTACCCTTGTAACTTCACAGAGGAGGATAGAACTCCTGAAGAGCAGAGGTTGTCAGAACAGCTGCTGAAGTGCTTACCACAGCCTTTTTTTTTATTCAGGGCCCCCCAGCAGTCTGGTCTACCTGCTTCTCCCAGAGCAGGCTCCCTAGTGAGAGGTTAGGAAGGACTTAGCTTGAGAATGGTTCCTGAACCCAAAGCTTGTTGTTGTTTAGTCACTAAGTCATGTCCACCTCTTCTGTGACCCCATGGACTGTAGCCCACCAGGCTCCTCTATCCACAGGATTTCCCAGGCAAGAATTCTGGAGTGGGTTGCTATTTCCTATTCCAGGGGATCTTCCTGACCCAGGGATTGAACCAGCGTCTCTTGAGTCTCCTGTATTGACAGGCGGATTCTTTACCACTGAGCCACCAGAAAAACCAAAACCAAAGGTAAATTGTTATTGATCATCTCAATTCCAGCAGTACTTGGGATGAATAGATCTTAATGGCTTTTTAAATGAAAAAATGCATATATAGAGAGAGGATTAGGCAACCTAATTGAAGCTGAAGCTCCAAAACTCTGGCCACTTAATGCAAAGAACCGACTCACTGGAAAAGACCCTGATACTTGGAAAGATAGAAGGCAAGAGGAGTAGGGGATGACAGAGGACGAGATGGTTGGATGGCATCAATGACTCAGTGGACATGAGTTTGAGCAACCTTGGGGAGATAGTGAAGGACAGGGAAGCCTGGTATGCTGCAGTCCATGGGGTCGCAAAGAGTGGGACACGACTTTGCGACTGACCAACAACAAGACAACCACAAGTAAGAGTCTTTGTCATTTGTTAGTTTTAGGTGAATATGGACCAGATTGAGAAAAACAGGCTGGACATAGACATCAGTCAGAATGTTGAAGATCAAATCCTAGTTTTACTCATGCTGGTGACATTTGGAGAGACATTTCAGCTGTAAAGTAAGGGGTTTTGTATGATGATCTGATAATTAAGTTTCAGAGCAGTTCCACATGGTCCTGTAGGACGAACCATTTTGCTGCATCCCCAAAAACTATAAAAGGGGTGTCTTTTTTTGGCTGCATGTGGCTCTTGAGCATTTGAAATGTAGCCAATGAGACTGAGGCACCGAATTTTTAATTTTAGCTCATCTAAAGTTAAATTTAAATAGCCATCCCGGATGGACCGCACACATGTAAGACAGTCCTCCTGTTAGCGTGCCAGGCACTTCACGTGGGGCTCCATCAAATAAATGCTGTTATACATTCTGTAGAAAACATTGCGGAAGCAGTGGTTAAGTCATTTGCCCAAGGTCACTAGGCTGGTAAATTAGGATTCACACTGGGCAGCTTGGCTACAGAAGGCCTGGGAGCCTCCCTTAGCTGTGAGGGGCAGAGTTGCTTTCTAAACACGTCTTTTTTCTTATGGAGGCTAAAGTCAGAAAGCTTAGGTTAGAACCCTCATTCTGCCCCTTAAATAGCTATGTGATGTGTAAGTCACTGAATGTCTGTGAACAGTATCGTCATCTCTAATATAGGAAAGATTATTCCCTCCACTTGCATTTCTTTTTTTTGTTTTAATGAGGGGAAAGAGGATGAGAGGGTCCTAAAATTTTGCTCGCATTTGTCTCTTTCACCGTCTTATGGACTATGTTTTTCCTATTCCTGTATCTCTTCTGCAAAACAGATGGATACCGTCATCAATAAAAGGCATTTGGTTGTTGAAGAGTTAAACTGATTTGCATTCTTTCTTTAATGCTAGAGTGCTGGAATGGCTTCTTTAATTCTACAGAACAGCTAAATTTACACATACGAATTACCTTGCTTACTCAAAGAGGAAAGCATGGCATTTTTCTTATTTGTGTAAGGCTTTTCTTTTGAGTAACTGTCTCTGAGCCACTTCCTCATATTTGACTGCCATCTTGTCTCGGGAGCACGGTGGTGCTGATTTTGCTCCTGCTATGCACACTCCAGAGGTTCTCCGGTGGAGTCTCCCCATCAGGTTTCCATACCTGCTTCTGCTTCGGGGAGCTTCTGTCTATGCCACACCTCCAAACAAGGCTCTCAAGGACATACCTTCTGAGAACTCAGCACTGAATGTGAATTTTTTATGTGGTTTGTTGGTTTGAGTTATCCTCGGGGTTATTAAGAATAGACTTCCCTCATAAAAAAAAAGGAAAATTTTGCCATTTGCGACAAGGATGGACTCAGAAGGTATTATTCCAAGAGAAATAAGTCAAACAGAGAAACACAAATACTGTATGATGTCCCTTGTATATGGAATCTAAAAAACACAGCAAACTAGTGGAGATAACAGAAAGGAAGCACACTCACAGAGAACAAACTAGTGATTACCAGTGGGGAGAGAGAAGGGCGGGAGCAATATAGGGGCAGGGGATTAAGAGGTGCAAACCATTAGGTATAAAATAGGCTAGAAGGATATATTGTATAACATGGGGAACATAGTCAACATTCTATAACTATAAATGGAGTATAACCTTTAAAAATTATGAATCACTACATTATACACCTGTAATTTATATAATATTGTATATCAGTGATGCTTCAATTAAAAAAAAAAATAGACATCCCTAAAGTCAAGAAAAAGTTTTTGGTACTATCCACACTCTATTCTGTTTTTTTAAAGTAGGAATTCAGACAAATTAGTTTTACAAATAGATTGGAGTAGGAAAACCTTCCTCATCGTAAAGAGCATAAAGTAATGTTCCCTCTCATTAACCTGGTTTTCAGATCCTTAGCAGAACTGTCATGAGGTGGTACTGCCTGGCAGTGGTGCCCTGAATGAGGTCAGACGGTGGGCCTGGTAACAGTTTTCTGTGTTTTATTTTGAAAATCTGCAATTTTGTAGTACTGAGTACCCCATGCATTCCCTAAATTCAGCAGTGAACATTTTGCTCTATTTGCTTTATCAAATCTCTGTTCATATCTGTTCATGGGTCTAGCCCTCTAACAAGCCATCTTCATTTTTTTGTGGATTTCAGAGTAAACTGGAAATACCAGTACATGCCACTCCTTAACACTTCAGCCTGCCTATCACCGCCTAGATTTCAGCATTTTTTTGTAGTTCTTTTTATGTGAAGTAAATTTTACATGTAGAGAAATACTCGTCGTAAGTGCACCTTTTAATGAGCTTTGGTAAATGCATACCCCCATTTAACCCAAACCCCCATCAAGATAATTATAGAACATTGACATCTTCCCAGAAAGTTCCCTCTGCCCCCTTCTTAGTCATTCCCTGTTTTCACTATAGTTTTGTTTAAGCTGTACTAGAACTCAAGGTAGATAAAATCATACGTTTTATATGCTTTCGTGTTAAGATCTCTGTTGCCACCAACATTTTGCTAGGGCTGGTGGAACAAAGTGTCCCAGACTGGGAGGCTTAAACATCAGAAATGTGTTTTCTCCCAGCTCTAGAGGCTGTGGGAGGCAATGTGTGGGAGACAAAATTCAACCCATAACCCCAAGGAATGACTGAAAGTTTCTCCTAGGTTGTTGCATGTGTCAGTACTTTGTTCTTTGTTTTTGAGGTGTTTTCCAACATGTAAGTAAACTAGAGTTTGTTTAGTCGCTATCCTGTTGGTGGGTGCTAGTTCTGACTGTGGTGAATAAAGCCACCGGGAACCTTCTTGAGCAAGTCTTTCTGTGGACTTGTGCTTTTGTTTCTCTTTGATACAGAACTAGTGTGGAATGATTGGCTCATCTTCTTCCAGCTCTAAGCTACTGAGATTCAGAAACAAATCTTTGGGCCTCTATTTCCATATCTGTGGAATGAAGATGATTAGACTAAATGAATAATCTCAAAGAAAATAGCTTCCTTCTATGTTCCTCTATAATAATAACCAAGAGATGGAGGATTCCCCAGCATGTCAGGATCCATCAGCTGTAGGACAGTAACCACAGTAAGCTTTGAATATTGGCGGTGCAGACTTGGGGAAAATGAAATAACAAGTGAATTTCATACTTGCCATAAAATAGCTCCTGTAGGATAATTGACAATTCACCTTGAAATATACAGCGAAATAATGAGAAAGTCAGTGTCTACTTGACCAACAGTGAGAGAGGTTCAACAAATTCAGTAGACCTGTAGGTGATAGGTGGTATTTGTGTGTGTGTTAGTCACTCAGTCGTGTCTGACTCTTTGCAACCCCATGGACTGTAGCCCACCAGACTCCTCTGTCCATAAAATTCTCAGGGCAAGAATACTGGAATGGGTAGCCATTCCCTTCTCCAGGAGATCTTCCTGACCCAGGGATCAAACCGGGGTTTCTTGAGTTGCAAGCAGATTCTTTACTGTCTGTACCACCAAGAAGCCCCTGTCAGTGGTAGTGAAAGTTAATTTTGCTGGGCAAGCGCTGGGAATCGTCAGGCAGGTGTGCCAAGGTGACTGCCTTTGTCCTTTCCATAAAAGGACTTGAATGCATTCAAGTTTCTTTTGGATTGAAGCATTGCTTACTCTGGGCTTTCTGGGTGGCTCAGTGGTAAAGAATCCATCTGCACCGCAGGAGCCACAGGAGATGCGGGTTTGATCCCTGTGTTGGGAAGATCCCCTAGAGGAGAGCTTAGCAACCCACTCCAGTATTCTTGCTTGGAGAATCCCCATGGACAGAGGAGCCTGGCAGGCTACAGTCCACGGGGTCATAGAGAATTGAACACAACTGAAGTGACTTCGCACACACACACAATGCTCACTTTCCAAGGGGTTTGGTGTAGGGTGAAGGGATGACACATGGGTTAGATGAGACCCTAAGGAGGGGCTGGTGTCAAAAATGGGAGGCAGTGAGCTGTGAACTGAAGCTTTCTCTGCATCTGAAGCGGAATTCAGGGGAGGGAGGCCTGTTGGGGCCAAAGAAAGGCTAGAGAGGCAAAATGGGGCCCTGGGCGGTGATGGCCAGGAACCCCTTAGGCCAGGGATAAAGTCAGCATGGAGCCCAAAGAGGGACGAAGTGTCAGCAGAGCTTGCAGATGAACAGAGAGTGATGGGGGTGTGTGTGCCCAGCAACCACCCGGGATGCCAGGAGGGGTCAGATGAGGAGGCTGGGCTGCCAGCGGTCTGGTCAGGCAGAGGAAAGTCTAGCCCCTGTGTCATCTCAGGGACTTGGGACCAGAAGCAGGGATGAGATGTCCCAGCATCCAGAAGCAGCAATATTTAGGAAGGCAGAGACAGAAAGTAAGTGTGTGTTGTATATTTTTATATATAATAAAAATAAATAGCAACCTTTTCAGGGTTGTGCAGAATAGCCTGGTGCCCAGGAGAGCCTGGGAGAAGTTCCTTCACCCATGGGAAAGCCAGAAGGGTTGACCTCAGGGGTGGTGGTGCATCTTAGGGTGAATGTTAAAGGGCATTCCCCTCCAGGTCAGAGGACCCCAGCTGGTGGATCCCCCCCGCCCCCCTCTTATGGGCAGAAACCTGACGGTGTTGCTCGGATAGAGTCCAGTTGGGAGAGAGTAATACAAACCACAGCCCTCCTTCTTAAAAGCAGGCGACATCTTCACGTCCCTTCATTTAGACCCTAGGCCAAGATCTATTGGTCTCTGTCTAAGGTTAGTGATGAAAACCCTAAAGACCCAGTGATTGAGAGTATAAGTGAGACCGCAAAGTAAAGGGAAGATTGTCCTAGTCCCCAGGCCTGTGCTGGCAGCGATGAAGGACAAGGAAGAAGGTGACATCCTCCAGAGCTGCAGAATAAAGAGGACAGACCTCCCTGTGCATCTGGAGGGCCAGCCCAGCACGATGTCCCTTGCATCTGTCATGGGAAAGGAAGCGATCAGCGCCTTGAATGCTTCCAAGGCAGCTCGGGTCCTGATACATCAGCACAGAGAAGCCGTAAGAAAACCAGACGGTGATGAACCCTGAAGGTGGATCATGAAGATAATCATCACCCCTGTACAGTAGTGATAGTCAAAGAAACTGGAAGCTGATTCGGAGTTTCAGATCCCTCTGTGGGGTGTCAAATCTAGAAGCATAGCACTCTAGATAATCTCAGCTGCCAGTGAGCCTGGGGGCTTTGTGAAAACCAAGATCAAGTTCTGAGATGACCAGGAAGCCCACGTAGCTCTTCCCACAAGTGGCTCATTTTTCAGGCTGCCTGAGATGGAAATATGATGCTGTCCGGGACCCAGGGAGCAGGCAGGAGACGCTGTGGCTGGTGGCCACTCCAAGTATCAGAGGAGGCTGCCAGGCACCACACCTCCGCTCAGGGATGCTCAGGACTCCTTTCCAACCCTGAGGGCGTCTGAGAGGAAAGAAAGGAAGGGTGTGTCAGCCTGAGAGGGACACCACCTAGGGAAGAACCAGGCGTGCATCAAGGTTTGTGAAACTCTAGGTCCAGCAAACTCATTTCTTTAGCAACCCAGCATAAGGCGGTGCCAGTATCATCTCTTTTTTGTCAACTATGTACAGAAAGGGCTTCCCAGGTGGCACTAGTGGTAAAGAACTCACCTGCCATTGCAGGAGACATAGGAGACATGGGTTCAATCCTTGGGTCTGGAAGATCCTCTGCAGAAGGAAATGGCAACCCACTCCAGTAGTCTTGCCTGGAGAATCCCATGGACAGAGGAATCTGACGATACAGTCCATGAGGTTGCAAAGAGTTGCACACGACTGAAGCGACTTAGCATAGCAAACAGCACATACTGGAAAATCAAGACTGCTTCTTATTAATCGTGGTAAGATACACATTCCCTAAAATTTACCATTTTAATGTGTTTTTTTGTTCATTGTCATTCAATGCATTCACACTGTTGGGGAGCCATCCCTCCATTTGCCTGCAGAACTTTTTCATCTTGCCACCAAAATTCTGTACCCGTGAAATATCAGCTTCCCATTCCCAGCCTTCCTCCTGGTCATCTGCTTTTTATCTCTGAATTTAAGACTGCTCTTGAGGACACACAACTCATCCTTGACATTGTTATTGATACTGTTAATGAAAAAATATGTCAGTAGTAAGAAATGGAAGATTTTGATCTAAGAAATGGAGAATTTTATTTGAGCCACCCTAAGGTGATAACCCAGGAGACAGTATTTCAACAAGCTCTGAGGACTGTTTCTGGCCATTAGAGGTTAAAGCACAGATAAATAAGTATTTGAGATAAAGGGTTATATGTCAAATGATGTACTATTGACAGTTTACACAATCCAGATCTGCACTTATAAAGCGAGTCATGGATCATGGGTCATCTTGGCCCCTTACAGGATTAAGAAAGAAGGTTATTTCCAAAGGAGCTTCAACTCTTGATGAGATTAAGAATATTATCTCTTAAAAAAAGTGCAGCTTTCCTGATAGCTCAGTTGGTAAAGAATCCGCCTGTAATACAGGAGACCCCGGTTCGATTCCTGGTTCGAGAAGATCCCCTGGAGAAGGGATAGGCTACCCACTTCAGTATTCTTGGGCTTGAGATCAAATTGCCAACATCCGTTGGATCATCGAAAAAGCAAGAGAAAACATCTACTTCTGCTTTACTGACTATGCCGACGCCTTTGACTGTGTGGATCACAACAAACAGGAAAATTCTTAGAGAGATGGGAATGCCAGATCGCCTGACCTGCCTCTTGAGAAATCTGTATGCAGGTCAGGAAGCAACATTTAGAACTGGACATGGAACAGACTGGTTCCAAATTGGGAAAGGAGTACATCAAGGCTGTATATTATCACCCTGCTTATTTAACTTATATGCAGAGTACATCACGAGAAACGCTGGGTTGGATGAAGCACAAACTGAAATCAAGATTGCTGGGAGAAATATCAATAATCTCAGATATGCAGATGACACCACCCTTATGGCAGAAAGTGAAGAAGAGCTAAAGAGCCTCTTGATGAAAGTGAAAGAGGAGAGTGAAAAAGTTGGCTTAAAACTCAGCATTCAGAAAACTAAGATCATGGCATCTGGTCCCATCACTTCATGGCAAATAGATGGGGAAACAATGGAAACAGTGAGAGACTATTTTTGTGGGCTCCAAAATCACTGCAGATGGTGACTGCAGCCATGAAATTAAAAGACGCTTACTCCTTGAAAGAAAAGTTATGACCAACCTAGACAGCATATTAAAAAGCAGACATTGCTTTGCCAACAAAGGTCCATCTAGTCAAAGCTATAGTTTTTCCAGTAGTCCTATATGGATGTGAGAGTTGGACTATAAAGAAAGCTGAGTGCCAAAGAATTGATGCTTTTGAATTGTGGTGTTGGAGAAGACTCTTGAGAGTCCCTTGGACAGCAAGGAGATCCAGCCAGTCCATCCTAAAGGAAATCAATCCTGAATATTCATTGGAAGGACTGATGCTAAAGCTGAAACTCTTAATACTTTGGCTACCTGATGTGAAGAATTGACTCGTTAGAAAAGACCCTGATGCTGGGAAAGATTGAAGATGGGAGGAGAAGGGGATGACAGAGGATGAGATGGTTGGATGGCATCACCGACTCAATGAACATGAGTTTGAGTTAACTCCAGGAGTTGCTAATGGACAGGGAGGCCTTGCGTGCTACAGTCCATGGGGTCACAAAGAGTCAGATACAACTGAGTGACTGAACTGAACTGAACTGAAGAAAAGTGAAAGTGGAAGTTGCTCAGTCCTGTCCAGACTCTTTGTGACCCCAAAGACTATAGAGTCCATGGGATTTTTCAGGCAAGTGTACTGAAGTGGGTAGCCGTTCCCTTCTCCAGGGAATCTTCCCATCCCAGGGATTGACCCCATGTCTCCCTCGTTGCAGGTGGATTCTTTACCAGCTGAGCCACCAAGGAAGCCCTCCTGAGAAAGTCTAGTTAACACGCAACACACACTAACAGGGAGGGAGGAGGCCCAAACAGGCAGAGAAAAATTTTATGTTCAAATTTTTCTCATCTTGCCATAAAATATGAATTTTATTTCGTTAAATCTTTTTTCTTCTTCGGTTTTTGCTTATTATTTCATTAATTCTTAAGTTCCAGCCAGCCAACTCAGCTAGAAACCACTCGAGATCCCAATCATCAGGTTCTTTGAGTATCTTTTCCCTTGATTTTTGTCTCTGATGTAGGCTGGGATTGGTGATTGGAAATTGCCATCTCTCACAACAACTTGCGAGGCTCTTCCAGCATTCTGCCTTAGGCATATCAGATTATTTGTGTCTTCTTTTCTTTCATCTGACACCAAGCTCCTTGGGAACATGGGAATGACCTTGTATCCCCAACTCTGAACACCATGTCCGGCACATGGTACTCAATATTGATTTATTTAGTTTTAAATATTCTTCAGATGAGGGTGACAAAGGAGGAAGAAGAGAGAGGATGAGATGAGTAACTTGTGGGGAGAACAAGGAGATAGGAAAACACCCTCATGTGTGTCTTCCACCAAGTTTTAACATGTTCAAGGGAATAAAAGGAACTGGATGGGATAACTTTCCTGTAAATTAAGTAGACTCTGAACTTAACATTTTGGGAATCTTCTTTGGGAATAGTTGAGAGTATATACTCCTTTCTCAGGAAAATGCCCTGAAATACTCAAACACATAGCCCATTCATTAACCTACAGGTCAGAAATCTTGTCCCAAGGCTAAAAAATAGGATTTTAATTTTCTTCTAAATAAAATTCATAAGCAGCTACAGATTCATTAAAATTTTACAGTTGGTTTTGCCCTCAGTAATCTCTTCAATGAATGCAAGGGAGTCAAAGGAGGGTATTCTCAAGTACAATCATACTATTGCTGTTAACGGTTCTTGTTGCTGACTACCATTTTAAAAATTATTATTATTCCCATCTTGTGCAATGCCTCAAGGCATTTTTAAGCTCAACAGCCATCATTAATTTAACTAATGATTAAATAATTGTCAAATACCGGAAGCAAAGCAGTAAAATATAATACTGAAAAAAATGTTAAAAAGTCATCTTTACTTCAGCTAGGAAATTCAGTTGAAAGAAAAGAAATCCTTTCCTTACAGACGTAGCAGTGACTAAGCCAGAACATTCCCTCTGACCCAGCAGGGCCATGGGGGTCCAACCTACCCAGTCTGTACACAAAGCCCCCTTCCTCACCACCTTGACTTAGAGGTGCTCATGTAGCTCCTTCCGGTGGTCGTTTAGTGAGGGCATCTAGAGAGAGACTGCTGATCTCTAACACAACCTGGACCAAGGGAGCAAAGCCCATTGACTGTTCAGGGACCTCTGACTACTCGGAGGGACTGTGGCGGCTGGTCCAGCCCTGGCTTCCTGCGCCACCTCACATGGACACCTGGGGCAGGGGTTTTCCACTCTCAGCTTTAGCTGGTTCTCCAGGTGGTCTTTAAAGAGAAGCCATCAGTTCAGTTCAGTTCAGTCGCTCAGTTGTGTCCAACTCTTTTAGACCCCATGGACTACAGCACGCCACGCCTCCCTGTCCATCACCAACTCCCAGAATTTACTCAAACTCATGTCCATTGAGTCGGTGATGCCATCCAACCATCTCATCCTCTGTCATCCCCTTCTCCTCCCACCTTCAATCTTTCCCAGCCTCAGGGTCTTTTCAAATGAGTCAGTTCTTCAAATCAGATGGCCAAAGTATTGGAGTTTCAGCTTCAGCATCAGTTCTCCCAATGAGTGTTCAGGACTGATTTCCTTTAGGATGGACTGGTTGGATCTCCTTGCAGTCCATGGGACTCTCAAGAATCTTCTCCAACACCACAGTTCAAACGCATCAATTCTTCCACGCTCAGCTTTCTTTATAGTCCAACTCTCAAATCCATACATGACTACTGGAAAAACCATAGCTTTGACTAGATGGATCTTCTTGGCAAAGTAATGTCTCTGCTTTTTAATATGCTGTCTAGGTTGATCATAACTTGACTTCCAAGGAGCAAGTGTCTTTTAATTTCATGGCTGAAGTCATCATCTGCAGAGAAGCCTAGCTGGTGACAAATTCCCTGACACAGCCCAGGGCAAGGTTGTAATGATGGATCTTTAGGTGCTCAGGGAGCCAAGTGACTTGTTGGAACAGAGGAGGAACTGTGGCCTCTCAGAGCCCGTAGCATAGCAGACGCGGGAGAGCTGTGTGATCAGGGAAGCCTCACTGGTATGACTTTTAAGGACGTGGAGGTTTACGTAATATCCCTTTTTCTCAGCAAAGTAAGTTCCTTATTTCTGAATCTCGTTGCTCTGAGAAGATCCAGTTCCCGAACTGGCTGTCCCTTTAGAGCACTTCCCTAATATAGCACAGTCTTCAGCAGGCGTTAAACCAGGAAGTACTTAGGTCAGAGCTAAGATCTCAACCTTCTAAAGCAGTGTATCTGCACTTCCTTTTGGCTTCTCGCTCCTGTCTGATGGATTAAGGAGAAGCTGGGACTGATCCTTACGGAATAGAAAACACACCACAAAAAGAAAACCAAAAATTTAAATCCACAATTTTATAAACTAACCACTGAAAGCACCTTAAAGTTTGCTGTTAAGCACAAATATACAATCACGCAAGAGCACGCTGTTAAAAAATTACTAACTCACTACAAAGCAGGTGAGTTCCATATCAATATGATTAAGTGGTGCACAGGAAAATGATTCTTTAAAGGAGTGGAGGTGGTCACATGCTGCCACTGTGGGAGATAACTGTGTTAGTCTTTAAAAGACAATTGAGAAAATTAGGTATTATGAATGAAGAAGCAAGTGCAAATGTGACCATCATAATTACTGCCAAGGAGCAGGGGAGAAACTGTCTATTTGTGTTCTAGTTTTGGTCACTGGGATTCACAGGTGAAGCCAGATCCAGAAACAGGAGAAGGCAATTTGGGGTGGACCTTTCATTAACAGTAACTTGTATGGCTAAACGGCTGTGTGGGTCAGGTCCTGTGCTAAGTGCTTTTTCATGTATTATCTCAATTAATCCTCGCAACAGTCCCTGAGATAAATCCCTACCAGGGCTTCCCTGGTAGCTCAGATGGTAAAGAATCCGCCTGCAATGCAGAAGACCAGGGTTCAATCCCTTTGTCGAGAAGATCCCCTGGAAAAGGGCATGGCAACCCACTCCAGTGGAGAATCCCATGGACAGAGGAGCCTGGCGGGCTACAGTCCGTGGGATCACAAAGAGTTGGACACAACTGAGTGACTAACTCTCTCTCACACACACAGATTGAGTGACTAGCTCACACACACACACACACACACACACGTATTTCAAACATGGTGTGAGGATTTCAGCTCAGACCTATGTGGCGCCCAGCATCTTAGAAGGAGGACTTCCTCCCCATGTTTTTATATAAAGAGGGAGAAAAATTGCTTTTCCGTCTCCTTGCTCTCAGGAAATCCTAAGAATGGAAATGATTCTCCCCTGCCAGGCTCAAATGGGGTGCCTTCACAAGGGTCGGGCCTGGGGGCTGGGGCTGGGCTTTCCCAGCTGCTGTTTGCAAGGGGGCAGCCTGGAGATGGAGGCAGGGCGGGCAGAGCTCCCGGACCTGGTGGTGGAGGTGGATGGAGGGCCTTCAGCTCTTCCCGTCTGACCCACAGCTGCTCACATCCTTTAAGGAGTCAAGGAAAGAGGAAGGTGGAGGCCTGGCCTCTACCCTTATTCTCCCCGAGGCTACTTTGCAGGAAGGAAGGGCCGCAACCTCCCTCGGCAGTGTGGCTTCTCCGAGGTCAGTGTTTAGCTTTGTGAGGCTGTGGTTTTCTAATCCTCTTTGGTCTCTAGTTCAGGGCGTGTTCCCTGGCAGCCCTACATCTACCAAGCAGCCGTCTGAGGAATGTGTGGGACTCCTGAGAAGATTCTGGAAGCCTGGAATCTGCCTTTTCCTTTATGGCTAGGCCTCAGGGGAATCACATTTTGCTTTCGTCCTGACCTCTGTTCACTGCATCTGGCCCCTTCCTCGTGCTTCTAAGAAGAAAATTACAGTTTTCTTTCTTCGATTCAAAAAGTCCTCCTTTGTGAGCTCTAAAGCCATACAGATTAAGAAATTATAAAGTTAAAATAACATTGAATGTTCATTGATTTTTTTTTTTGGCCATGCTATGCAGCTTTCAGGATGTCAGTTCCTCACCCAAGGATCGATCCCAGGCCCTCAGTGGTGAAAGCACTGAGTCCTAACCACTGGACCACGAGGGAATTCCCCTATTCATTGCTCTTATTGCCCAACAGTTTTAGTCGATAGAATTTTTTTCCTGTTTTTTCCTGTCTCCTACAGAATCCTCCTCTTATTACTTAAACCATTACTCATTGAGAAGTTATCTATTAAAAATGTATCAGGCTTTTAAAAATACCTAGTCCTTTAGCCAAGTGTGTCTCTTTGAAAAGTCAGTGCTTTCCTTCTTTCAGTCTTTAATTTTAACTTGAGTGATCAGGATCTTGAGTGAGAGCCCAGTGTGGTAGCTGGTAGTGAGCACATCACACGTCCAATCGTCTGACCAGCCCCTTGGAAGTCAAGTGCAAGGGGCAGACAGTCTGTCTGGTTTCATATCATGGTCACAAAATCTCCCCGGCTGATGTCTTACCTGCACACAGGTGTGTTGTCCTGTCCATACTCTCCTTGAGGCATCGTGGGAGGATGCTAAACAAAGTGGATTGTATCTTTTTGTGATAACAACCCAGTGGTGTGTATTAACAAAACCTGAGGATAAACTCACAGACCAATGGGAGAAAATAAATAAGGCAAGTTTATAAAATTGAGATATATTTTAATTATGAAAAAAATCTTAAATGAGTAAAGGATCTTGGAATCCCTTGATTATGTGCTCCATATACACAAATATAGCATATGTATATGTCCATACATGTAAACACATACACAGTAGCAGTACGCTAGATATGCAAGGTGCAAAGCAGTCAGTGAATATCAGTCCCCTCTTGAGGGACATGAATAATTCCCCGTACTGGCTGGTCCCTGGGTGTCCGACATCTATCACTGCAGAGTCATTGAAGGGAAGAGCTGTGATTGAAGGGGTTCCTATTGACATGAGCAGCAAGTTTTCATCTGTGGATCCCTCACTTGACTCATTGACAACCTGCTCTGGGCCACACTCACCCATGTGGGCTCCGCATGTGGTCCTTCTCCCTGCAGTCCCTGTCGGTGGACTCCTGATAAGCAGGTGGGAGAAGGGAGACCAGACCTCCCTGAGTCTGGCCACTGTGCCTGGTGCCTCATGGGCTATCTGGGAGGGGCTGTCCATTTCAGTTGTTTAATCAGAATCTAATGCACTCTCTGGGGGTGAGGAGGGTATACAGAGGATGGATTCCTGCTCCCTCTCTGCAAGGGGTCCCCAGCGTATATATGCTTCTGTGCATTCGTATTCCAGTTGCACCCTCCCCACAAAATAATACCCGGTCTTCCCTGAGCCCTTACTGTGTGCCTGACAAGTATGATCCCATTTTCTTCACTGAAGAGCCCTGTAAGTTATGTGCTAATAGTATAATTTATGTATCACATAAATGTATGTATCACATTTTTCCAGTAGTCATGTATGTATGTGAGAGTTGGACTATAAAGAAAGCTGAGCACCAAAGAATTGATGCTTTTGAACTGTGGTGTTGGAGAAGACTCTTGAGCGTCCCTTGGACTGCAAGGAGATCCAACCAGTCCATCCAAAAAGAGATCAGTCCTGGGTGTTCATTGGAAGGACTGATGTTGAAGCTGAAACTCCAATACTTTGGCCACCTGATGCAAAGAGCTGACTCATTTGAAAAGACCTGATGCTGGGAAAGATTGAGGGCAGGAGAAGAAGGGGACAACAGAGAATGAGATGGTTGGATGGCATCATCGACTCAATGGACATGAGTTTGGGTAAACTCTGGGAGTTGGGGATGGACAGGGAGGCCTGGTGTGCTGCGGTTGAACTGAACTGAATGTATCACATGTAGATCCCAGTGCCCCAGGAAGCCTTCTTTCCATCACTGTGTCATGTAGTATATAGTGTAGCATCTATACCAGTGCTGTGCAATAGAACTTTCTGTCATTGTGGAAATGTTCTGTGCTGTCCATTGTGCTGGCCTAAAGATTCTGTTTTTAAAGGTTAAATAGTATTCCATTGTATGTGGGTTTGCCTTTATCCATTCATCCACTGATGGATGTTTGGATGCCCTTCTATCTTATCTTTTCTTCCTTTTCCCCAGGTATATCAATAATATATAATTAATATATCTAGACAGTTATTGTATTAGGTGAGGAGTTCAGTTCAGTTGCTCATTTGTGTCCGACTCTTTGCAACCCCATGGGCTACAGCGTGCCAGGCTTCCCTGTCCATCACTAGCTCCCAGAGCTTGCTCAAATTCATGTCCATTGCGTTGGTGATGCCATCCAACCATCTCATCCTCTGTCGTCCCCTTCTCCTCCTGCCTTCAATCTTTCCCAGCATCAGGGTCTTTTCTAATGAGTCAGTTCTTCATATCCGGTGGCCAAAGTATTGGAGTTTCAGCTTCAGCATCAGTCCTTCCAATGAATATCAGGACTGATTTCCTTTAGGATGGACTGGTTGGATTTCTTTGCAGTCCAAGGGACTCTCAAGAGTCCTCTCCAACACTACTGTTCAAAAGCATCAATTCTTCAGCACTCAGCTTTCTTTATAGTCCAACTCTCACACCCATACATGACTACTGGAAAAACCATAGCTTTGACTAGACGGACCTTAGTTGACAAAGTAATGTCTCTGCTTTTTAATGTGCTGTCTAGGTTGGACATAACTTTTCTTCCAAGGAGCAAGTGTCTTTCAAGTTCATGGCTGCAGTCACAGATGAGGAGTAGTTTGTTCTTATTTCATATTTTAAGAGCAACACGTTAAGTCTTTATTCTGTCCCTCTCATCACCCCAAAATGCACCAAATGTGTCTACCCAAAGTAGATTTTAGTCCGACGAAGCCTCCCAGTGATTTTAATTCCTCTAGGTTGTTGATTTTCCATGGAAAAAGAAATTCTCCAGGCCTAGAGAGTGAGTTCAGATGGTAGGTTGGATAGGCGTTGCTTTGGGGGTAATGTTTGTGTATGTTGAGCACAGTAATCCTGATATGTTAAAGGGTTAGTTTTTCTCTCCTACGAAAGTGAGGAGGTAAGTGGCTGAGTGTGGCATGGTGGCCCCTCGGTGCCATCAGAGACACAGACTCCACATGGATTTCTCCCCTGCCATCCTTAGGGGTCACTGTCATCTGTGAGGCTCCATGTTGGCCACCACAGCTCCATCCACCATGCCTGTGGTTCAGGCAAGAGGAAGGGAAGCCTAAGGGGTCCTGGAAGTGCCACCTGAGACTGTCCACTTATCAACCGGACTCTGTCAGAAGGCACCCTGGCTCCTCCCCTAGAGCACGGGAGACAAGGCACATTTGCTGCCATGAATAAAATTTGATTCTGGGGGAAGGTGGAAGGAGGTGGACATAAGGCAGGCAGCCAGCAGCTCAGCTGGGGGTCTTCAGCACCTACCCTCTTGGGGTTCAGGATATGGCATCAAGAACTGGGGCACAGACTCCTTTCAAATGGCCTGCGCTTGATACTAGAGGCATTCAACTGCTTTTTTTTTTTTTTTTTTTTGCTGCTAAAGCATGCCAGCTTCCCTTTGTGGTTGAGGACACTGAATTCTTCCAAAAATAGAGGAAAAGAGTGTGTTGTGTCGCTGTCTGGTCTCCTTTTCTTTGTGTGTCTTGTCATGGAGAAGTGTGGGATAAAGCAGCTGCCTGTGAGGTCTCCTCTGCATGGGTCTCTTTTAAAATTCTTCTATTTAAATGGGTTTTAAAATGTGAAAGGGAAAAAGGGTTGTCCCCTTAAAGAAGTCTTTTTCAGATGATAGTTCGTCAAACTGCAGCTTAATAAAGACACTCATTCATAGTGATTAGGTCTTTGTTAGAAAGGATGGGGGAGAGTTACTGAGGCTGGTTTGCAGTCTGCAATTGCCCAGATACCCTCGTGGTTTGAGCAGACAGGTAATTTAATCTTCCTCTGTGCTTCACGGGGGTCTGTGAAGGAAGAGGGCACAGAGAGTGTGGGCACTGTCTTAAGTCCTGGCTCCTCAAAGTGGTGAGGTAGGAGCAGGATTGTCAGGTGCTGGAAAGTCCTGGCGGGGTTTTCTTGCTGAGTAGCTGTGATCAGCTAGAAGTGATCAGCTTTGGGCATCCAGGGGTGGCCTTTGAGGAGATGTAGCTGTAGGACCAGAGAAAAGAAACCTCTTGGGGAAGCAGAGGAATCTCAGACCTGGAAACCCTTAGACCAGAGGCAGAAAAGGCAAGTCAGATTCTAGGGGAAGAAGATGGCAGACAGCAATTGGCTTCAAAAAAAAAAAAGAAATTGGCTTCCATGTGTTCCGTGTACTAGTGTCAGGGAATAGTCTATGAGCAGCCATGAGCCTTGGAAAACAGCCGGGCCTTAGACCTGAGTTTGCTACTTACTCTAGGCAAGTGGCTCACTCTTTGCCCACAGGGTCAGGATTGTGAGTGAGACAGCCCTGATAGTCAATGCAAAGACCCTGTGATCCCATGATCCAGACTTGGGGGTGCTATCCAAGGGGTCAAGGCCAAGATCCTGTGCCAGGGAGGAGCTTGATATGCCCCAATCTCTCTCCCTTAACACAGTCACTTCTGTGCATTCCCTGCAAAGAAAGGATATAAAGGAGTTTCCTAAATTCAAGACAAGCAAGAAGAGAGAAGTAGGAGTATTCAGGCAGAGGGAAGTGAGGGGCAGAGTAATTATTTCACTTAAACTGCCCTAAAATCCGGAGCCATCTTGCTTAAATGGGCTATCACTTTCTTCCTTGTAGCAATTTAAGGTAATTGTGTGTTCATCTAGTTATGTTAAGATGGGCAAAGTCATGCCACTATAACAATCAATGCCAATGGCCAGTATGAGTGAGTTGAGGGCTCTGTCTCACATGTCCTGTTTCTGGTACCTAAGCTGTACCATCTGAAAAATGGCAGTCACTTTGGGTGAGGGAAGAGGATGTGGCAAATCAAGGTCTGGCTCTTGAAACTTTCATCCAAGGCAAGTACTTTGGCTCACGTTTCATCAGCCAGAGGAAGTCACATGGCCAAGCCTAACTTGAAGAGTATGGGGGTGCCTCCCTACCATGTGCTGACCAGAAAGGTAGCTGAAATATGTGACAAATAGCACTGCCACAGTGGTTATTTTAATAAAGAGTTATATTTTCACAGAAAAGGGGTCAAGAACTGGGTCATTTGCTAATCCAAGTCCCTACATTATTTATACCTAAAGGAATTTGAGACTCCCATATAACCTTACCATTCCATTTGCTTAATCTCAGGCACAATGTCTAAAAGGAAATAAATCTTGCCAAGTCTAACTCATAAAATGATAGCTTGTCAGTTGCCCAAATTAGGAAGACAGATTGAAACAGCAGTCTGCTGCTACTGCCGAGCAAAGACAATTTACTGTATATTAAGCTTAAAGAGCGATTTAAAGAGGATTCTGCCCAGACATGATGATTTGCTCTGCTTTTTTATGGAACCTAAAGCAGGTCCTGACCTCTCAAACTTTTTTACCTCCATCATGACAAATGATGGGATCTCGAATGAAGGCTGGAAAATGGAAGAAGAGCAATAATCTGTCTGGAGATTTGTTACTGGTGAATTCCAGGGCACATACTCTTTGTGTAACAGTCATGTTCTTATTCTGTCGTCTTGATGTGTTTTGTAAGCAAAAAAGACTTTTTATTCTTTATTAACTGGGCCCTTGGGCATTCTCTGCCCATAAACTCCAATTCCTAAGTTTATAATTATGTGCATTTGTGACAATTTAATTAATCCACATGAATTTATTAAGTACTCATCAGAAAGAACTATGGGAGTTACAATTGGGGTTACAAAAGTAAGCAAGATTTTAAGTTTCTTGAATGCTTTTGAATTTAAGGGACCCACAGAGAAGGTATAAATAGATGGTCTAATGATATCTCTTTCCTCTCTGGGGTAGGTGGTAATAATCATATTCCCTCAGGAACCTCTGCAAGGGGCGCCACCTGCCTTAGCAGTTTGGCATTTCTGTTCTTCCCCTCTCTTTGACTCAAGGCTGGCCTTGTGGCTTGACCTGGCCCAGCAGAGTCCTACAGAAGGGATGTGGTGACCTCTGAGGCTAGGCCTTGCTCTCTTGGCCACTTTGTCTTCATGTAACGATGCTCTGGGTAGGCTCCTGGAGGGTGAGAGGCATGTGGAGCGAGAGGCCCAGGTGACGGCCACCAGATATGTGAGTTAGGCCATCAACCCCAGCCAGTCCCAGTGGACTGCAGATATGTGAATGAGCCAGGACAAAACGTGAGGAGTGGACAGCCTGCCCATATTGCAAACATCAGACCGTGAGCAAGTCAATGACTGTTATTTGAACTACGAAGTTTGTGGTGGTTTCTGTGCCTCTTGGTTGGCCGTGGCCCACTCCCTTCACTTACCCTCTGTGACAGCTAGACCTACCCTCTTGCTGTTCTCCAACATGATGTGATTTTTGGCTCCTTCTTGGGTATATTGTCCCCGTAGTCTGGAATGGCAGTCTGCCCCTTTCCTTCTTAGAACTTCATGTCCTATCTTCAAGACCCAGGTGCCTCTCTGAGTTCTCCTAGAGTCCTTAATACACATCTCTGGAAGCGGTACTTTCTCTGTTGCCCTGTGGTTCTTTGCTTACAGGTTGAAAGGGAAAGTAGTAGTCGCTCAGTCATGTCCTACTCTTTGTGACCCTGAGGACTGGAGCCTGCCAGGTTCCTCTGTCCATGGAATTCTCTAGGCAAGAATACTGGAGTGGGTTGCCATTTCCTTCTGCAGGGGATCTTCCTGACCCAGGGTTGGAATCCAAGTCTCCAGCATTGCAAGCAGATTCTTCACCATTTGAGCTACCTAGGATTTACATGTTAATGTCTCCTGTTAGATGCTGACTTCCTAGGGAAAGAGGCTGTCCTCTCCTTCACTGACTCTGGGCCTCTACTCAGATCCTGGACCACAATGGACATGGTGGTCTGCCGGGAGACCAAGCTTGGAGAACAACTCCTTTGTGAGGGTGAACCCTGCACTGACCGTGAGACATGGCTGCCGAGTCCTGGATATAAGTGCATGCCATACTGCAGTGCTTCTCATGTAAATCAACTGTGATCCTGTTAAAATGCAGCTTCTGATTCAGTGTGTCTGGAGAGGGGCCCAAGAGTCTGCATTTCTGTCAAGCTCCCACAATCTACATTTTGAGTAGCAAGGCTATAAGATAAGCCAGATGCCCAAGAATGACAATCAGTAACAAAGGTCCTCAGTGGTTCATGGAGAAGAAAATTATGAAAGAGTCTTTTTTTTTTAATTAAAGTATATTGTTAATGTGCAATATTGTGTAAGTTACAGGTGTACAATATAGTGACTCACAGTTTTTAAAGATTATACTCCAGTTATAGTTATTATAGAATGTTGGCTATATTATTTGTGTTATATAATATATCCTTGTAGCTTATTTTATACGTAATAGTTTGTATGTCTTAATCTCCTACCCCTATATTGCCCCTCCCTGCTTCCCTTGCTCCACTGGCAACCACTAGTTTGTTCTCTGTATCTGTGAGTCTGTTTCTTTTTTTGGTTATATTCACTAGTTTGTTTTATTTTTTAGATTCCACATATAAGTGATATCACACAGTATTTGCCTTTCTGTCTGACTTACTTCACTTAGCATAATACCCTCCAAGTCCACCCATGTTGTTGCAAATGGCAAAATTCCCTTTTTTATGTCTGAGTAGTATTCCAGTACTCTTGCCTGGAAAATCCCATGGACAGAGGAGCCTGGTAGGCGACAGTCCATGGGGTCGCCAGGAGTCGGACACGACTGAGCTACTTCACTTTCACTTTTCACTTCAATGCGCTGGAGAAGGAAATGGCAACCCACTCCAGTGTTCTTGCCTGGAGAATGCCAGGGACGGGGAAGCCTGCTGGGCTGCCGTCTATGGGGTCGCACAGAGTCGGACATGACTGAAGCGACTTAGCAGCAGCAGCAGTATTTCATTATATATATATATACACCACATCTTTAATCATCTGTTGATGGACACTTAATAAGGATGAGCCTTGATTAGCAGTGCTGATAGCCATAGAGTATAGAATATGACTAATAAAGTGAATGTGATCATTTTAAGGGTGTTCCAATTGAAGGGAAATGGTAGAAGGAGATAAATATTGATTAGAAAAGGAGTGTTTTAAATAAGCTCAGATTTTGAAAGGATCTACCAAAAATAAGGTAGGGAGAATCAATTATATCAGTACTGTTGACTATAGAACTAGCCTAGATTCTGACAGATACTAAATACAGAAACAAGACAAAAAAATCTGGTAGACTGATGTTCTGAAGAAGAACGAGGATGGGATAGATGCATTAATCGACCTCTTAGAAGGATGAAAGGAAAGCAGTGAACACTTGGGAGCTGGTCATAACAGGCTGACCTTATTTCCTTGTTTGAAAAGATGACTGTGCTGCTGGAACAGAGGAGTGTGGTTACCGCCCACAGAGGGTTTCAGTAGGGTGTTTGATTCCTGGAACAGATCCTGTGGTCAATATGGAAAGAGATGTACTTTGGAAATGTACAGTATATACCTTTGGAAAGATATCTGTATGTTTTGGTGACTGGTTGGAAAACAAAAATAACAAGAACTCTGGTTGATGATGTTTACCAGTGCCAAGATTTGTGCTCATAGTTCATCTGAAGATATAATTGGACTACTTATGAAATATAGAGTTCCTCCCAAACCAATTATTAGAAGATTAAAATATACTCTTTCTATTGGCAAAGCAAGTGAAGGCAAAGTCCAGGGGACATGGCGGACATGAGAGATACTTGGCGTCCCCTCCCTGGTGGCTGGTGCCAAGTCAATCTGTAGCTGTTTATTGTCTTGAATATGTACTCAAATTAGCTGTGCAGCAGGCCATCTGCCGTCTCCTCCAGACTCAGTTGATAGGCCCTGGGAAAAGGAAATCCTGCCAAAATGCAAATAACCTACTAAACTGATAATACAGGGAAAGATAAGGTCTGTGGGGGGATGGGGTAGAAATAAGTGACTGTCTTCTCAGCTTCTCTTTGTCTTTCTTCCACCTGTATTTCTTCCTGTTAGAGAAAGACCAGGTGTGGAGCAGGAGACCCTGGTCTCAACTGGAAATGCCGGGTCAGAACCCGGAGTAATGGGGGAATTAGGAGGTTCCCCTTTAAGAATGCATCTTGCAACTTCCTAAACTAGTCTCAGCCCCTGACTTGGTTTCTACTGATCAGCTTGCTGCCGTGGAAGCCTGATCAGATCTGTGCTCTTCCAGGTGCAGGGTTGAGGTCTCTGCCCCTCTCAAGGGGCTATTTATTGCCTGAATTCCCCAGGTTGCCTTGTCATTAACCCATGAGCCCAACCCCCTTACTCCCCACCCCCACCCCAGACTGCCCTCCATAGTGTTCCCACCCAAGCATAACTCAACTGTTCCAAGTGGCCGTCTTGAGCTGGTTGGACAACTGTCATTTGCAGGCGTCTATGGCTTTAGTTTCCAAATATTTTCACAGTCACATTCAGCTCCTTTTCATACTCGTAGTCTCCCCAAGAAGCTGTCACTACTTAATCAGAATAGTAATATTAAAGAAACTCCGGCTTCATCCAACGAGGAGGTTGTGACCATCTGAGACCCATGGCTCAGCAGTTGGAGACGAAAAATGTGAATGCAGATCTTATCACCAGTTCTGTTGATTTAGAGGGAAGAAGAGTTTGCAAACTCAGGTGTTGGCAGGGGCTCTGCAGCTAGCAGCAGTGAGTGAGGCTGACCAGGCACAATGCAGTAGGGAGCAGTGAGGCCTGTGTCCTGCCAGAGGGCACAGAGTCATCGCAAGTGGCCAGCCGTTATTCACTGTGTGATGGTCGTATGTGGGGATGTGGGCCAGCACTGCCACCTCTTCCAAGTCTAGGCAGTGCCAAGAATTAGTTTAAAATATTGACAGTGGATTCATTTCTTCTCAAAACACTGTGTGGCTCAAACAAAAATCATCCCACAACCCTCCAGTTTGATCATCAGATAGATTACAGTAATATTCCCCAGTGAATGGTGCTTTTGAGGGTACTTGCATTTTAAAAGAATTTGGTGAAACAATTTAGTTTCTAATTAATGCAGTCAGTGGGGGAGATGTTTTTTTCATCCGTGGCACCACCTTCCTGAGCCTGCTTTAAATCTCTCAGCTTCAACAAATCTTGGCTAAAGAGAGTCTGAAAATGAGATGCAGTATTCATAGCATTGCCTTGCAGTTTATAACCATATTCCCCCCACACCCCCACCCCCGTTCTGTCTACACAGGGGTCTAAACTCTGCAAGGTGGCTGTGCACCAGGATGCAGAAGAGGGGGCTCTCTAAAGTCACCCTGGGGAGTGCACAGAAGTCATTAAAAAACCGTTTTCTAAAAATCCTTGAAAAGGGGGGAAAAGGACTGTGTGAGCTGCAGATTATCATTTGGGGTGGTTGCAAAGCAGATCCATTTAAAAACTGCAGTTGTTCATCATCTACCCCCTGTGTTTGAAGGAGGATCTTGCCACAGCAAAGGACTTGGTGTGCTTCTGGGCTGAGGTAATGAGCAGGCTTCATACTGGGAGAGGAGTTTAGAGGAACAGAGTCGGCTCCTGAAAGGAAGTGTGAACCTAGCAGGAGTGATTTTAAAAATATGGTGGTTGGGCGGGGGGTGGGGGTGGGGGCGCAGGGGGGCACGGCCCTCTCTTGATTCAGGAATGCCTTAGGCCATCCTTATTTCACGGCCTGCATGAGTCTCAGTGGTTCCAGGGAATCTGGAAACTTTAGAATCCACTGCCATCAGGGCCCAGCCTCTGAGATTACGATTTCATTGGTCCACGTCTGATCTAGGCACCTGCATTCTCAACAGCTCCCTGTAACTCTGGTTGAGAACGATTACAAGTCTGGGGGTTTCAGACTTCACAGCATTAAAGCACCCAGGGAGCCTGTTTACATGGGCAGTTATGCCTTGCCCCGTCCAATGACTAAGAACCTCAACGGAGGCCTTAGACTCTATTTTTAAAGACCCCAGATGATCCTTGGCTTAGATTTTTAATAGTTTTTCAGCCCTTTGTAAACCACCCCCTACCATATGGGCACCCAAGTACACACACAAACACACCATTTACAAGTATTTCTAATAAATAGAAACACTTTATGGTCCCACCTTTGGCAAGCACTTGAGGTGAAAATAGATTTCCTGAAACATGTCAGTTAAGGCACAAAGGCTGTGACTGCCCAGCTCTTCGCTGCTGGGGGAAGGGGGTGGTGTTGGATGGGGCAGCAAGGACTGGATTGGGCTGGGCTTCTGGTTAAACTCAGACTTTCTCTGCTACAGCATCAGTTCCCAACCTTTTTGGCACCAGGTACTGATTTTGTGAAAGACAGTTTTTCCATGGAGCAGGAGTGGAGGGTGGGGGGAAGGTTTCGGGATGATTCAAGTGCGTTGCATATATTGTGCCCTTTATTTCTAATCTAATGGCACCACTGATCTGGCAGGAGGTGCCAGTCCACGGACGGAGGTTGGGAATCCCTGTTCTAGAGATCTTCCAGCCCACTGATCTTGCGTTATTTGTAGAAATGGTGCCAAATCGCTGTAAATGCAAGGCTGAGAGTTGTCTTTCCTCTTTCTTTGTTCTCTTTCAGATTTCAGAAAACACTTCTGACTAATAATGTCAACTTAGTTTTACTTATTCTCTTTTGATTCAAGAAATCACCATAAAACCCACCTTGGAGAACTCTGAATGTCATGATTTTATTTCTGGCACTATAATATTCGTGTTTCTGGGTCTTAGCATGTTGGAAAAGCTTCTGAAACAAAAGCAATTTGTTTTTCCTGCATGTGATTCTTACACTCCTTCTCTTGAAGTTTGCATTGCACATTTTAGCATTGGTCTTTGCATAACTGAATCACTTGCTAATATTATTTTTGTTGTTCTTTTGTGATTAGAGTGAGCTGCAGTCCAGGAGAAAGAAGGTACAAACCCTGCAGATCAGATATCACCTGGGCCCGTATGGACTCCTGGTCTTGCTTCCCTCCTGTGTCTACAGGAGTCACCTTTCATTCTGACTGTTCAGGCCTCTCTGCCTACTAGAAAGTTCCCTTCTGATCCCAACCTTGTCTAATTATTAACACTGAGAGATACTACTACCGAGTTGATCAGTAAGGGGGAGAAAACTTAAGTTTGGGACTAATTTTATTACATCTCAAAATGGCTTTGATGAAAATCTGCCACGTGTATCTGTTTATATATCGTCAAACACTGCTTTAACTTCAAGGATATTACCCTCCACTTGGGCCGTGCTCTTTTCCATTCTCCTTATTATTTTGTTACGCAAACAAATAGCCAATTGCACATAGCGTAAGTAATACAGATTTTATGTGCAGATCTAGAATTCATGGGGCACCTACAAGCAGAGTACTTTTTTCAGGGAGTGAAAAGCCCACTGAGCACGTCCACTTCTCAGGATTTTCTCGAAGGAAGAGAGTCATCGTTCACGGCAGCCAACAAAGGAGATTTTATTCCAAAGACTGAATTTTCTGCTCAAATGTCTGAAATACCTGACTCCGCAGACTTGGGGGGCAGGAGAGGCAGAGAAAGCATTCAGGAACACATAGCGTGTTGGATATGAGTCTCAGCAATTTTTTTTCATCCTAAGTGTCATTTGCTCTATTTGTTTTCCTTGCTTACATGTGGAACTGACCCCTAAACGTGCTGATAAGGGAAGAATACGTAAGTAAATGCTCCCAAGGTTCGAGGCTGATATAAAAGTCACTTGGTTTCAGTGAACCGGACTGGAACACGAGCCTTTTGTTTGCTGTTGAAAGTTTAGCACTTGAATTTCGGGTTGGGCTGTTCATTTCATTAAGGAAAATGTGGACACCTCATGCCAACCCCTGTTTTCTTTAGTCCCTGAGAATGAAAGGCATTGTGTATTCGGTCCACACACAAAAAAGTGAACAGTGACTTAATTGTACCCTGGGAACAAAGCTATTACCTGGGGACTAGATGGGAGACCCCAGTCTTCTGCTCACCCGACTTCACTCTTTATAAAGTCAGCCTTGCTAGGAACCTCAGAGCAAATGTTTGCATTGTGGCCGCTGTTTGCATTTGAAATTGTAATCCACAGAGTAGTTTCTCCTGGTGCTTACAAATCAGAGGAACGTGGCAAAGTGTTGCTGCTGCTGCTGCTAAGTCGCTTCAGTCGTGTCCAACTCTGTGCAACCCCATAGACGGCAGCCCACCAGGCTCCCCCGTCCCTGGGATTCTCCAGGCAAGAACACTGGAGTGGATGTGGCAAAGTGCAGACCTGGCTTATTAGGAAGAGGCCAGGCATTGGGCCCCAAGTCCCCTGACAAAGGCCAGACATCAAGCAGAAGGAGGAGACTGAAAGGGGAAGGAGAGAGTTTGGTTCCTCCGCTCAACCTCCCTCTTCCTTGCAAAAGCTCCAGTGACACAAATTGATGGCTGCATCAGTCATGTGGGTCCCATCTGCTTGCCAGCAGTTCAGCTATGGTTAAATCCATTTAAAAAGCATTGACCCACTGTTCAGTTATTTGCAGGCAACGACTGTGTGCAGTGTGAGAATTCGGGGGCAGCAGCTTTTTGGGTGGTTAATGGCAGCCCCTTGATTCTTCCGTCACACAAGGGTGAAGAAACTATCTCCATGAATGGTGATGTTGGGTCGGAAGCCACTTTTCTCTTCGGAGAGTGGCTGAAGAGTTGGCTTCGCTGTTGGTTGAAGCCAGCACTTTGGTTAAGGACCTCAAGTCCCAGGACATTTTCTTTTGCCTTGGAGTATCAGGCAGGACTAAGATTTTGAAGGTGTTTTGGTTCACTGGGGAGAGTGTTGACTTGCCAGGGGGTTTGGGATAAAGTGTCTCCAGTCAAAAGAGTTACTTCAGAATTTGAAATTCCTATTCCCTCATTGATCCCATTGAGTTGTAATAAATTGAGATCAGTGAGTAGCACAGCTAATAATAATGGTGGTAGCAAAAACCAAGCTAGAATTTTTTGACCTTTCACACTACATGCGTGCTAAGTCACTTCAGTCGTGACGGACTCTTTGCAACCCTGTAGACCATAGCCTGCCAAGTTCCTCTGTCCAGGGATTCTCCAGGCAAGAGAATTGCCATTTCCTCCTTCAGGGGATCTTCCCAACCCAGGGATCAAACCACTGTCTCTTATGTCTCCTGCATTGGCAAGCAGGCTCTTTACCACTAGTGCCATCTGGGAAGCCCAAAATGTTCTGCCTTCCCACACCAAAAGTCAAACCCAGCCCACCTGGGTGAAAAGCAGAAATTCTAACTGCTAGACCTTGTGGGATTTCACACTATAGCATAACCTTTAAAAGCATTATCACTTATAATCTCACAGTAAGTGGTTTTTATTTAAAAAATGACACAAAACGAAAAGCAAATATTGAGATTGGTTCCCAGGACAGTGGCTGAATATGTTACATTCTCCATGAAGTCATGACATCATGGACCTAAGCCAGCATTTCCCAAACTTCAGTGTGTACATGAATCACCTGGGATCTTGTGAAAATGAAGATTCTGGTTCAGTAGGTGTGGGTGGAGACTGAGGGTCAGCATTTCTAATGAGTGTGATGCTGGAGGCCCACAGAACATCCTGTGTGGCAAGTTTCTAAGTCAGAAATTGACAAACCTGGCTGATCGTTGGAATCGCCTGGAGACTCTGAAATACAGTTTGCCTTCCACTGTGTGGATCACAACAAACTGTGGAAAATTCTGAAAGAGATGGGAATGCCAGATCTCCTGACCTGCCTCCTGAAAAATCTGTATGCAGGTCAGGAAGCAACAGTTAGAACTGGGCATGGAACAACAGACTGGTTCCAAATCGGGAAAGGAGTACGTGAAGGCTGTATATTGTCACCCTGCTTATTTAACTTATATGCAGAATACATCATGAGAAATGCTGGACTGGATGAAGCACAGGCTGGAATCAAGATTGCCAGGAGAAATATCAATAACCTCAGATATGCAGATGATACCACACGTATGGCAGGAAGTGAAGAAGAACTAACTAAAGAGCCTCTTGATGAAAGTGAGAGGAGAGTGAAAAAGTTGGCTTAAAACTCAACATTCAGAAAACTAAGATCATGGCATCTGGTCCCATCACTTCATGGCAAATAGATGGGGAAACAATGGAAACAGTGAGAGACTTTATTTTGGGGGGCTCCAAAATCACTGCAGATGGTGACTACAGCCATGAAATTAAAAGACACTTGCTCCTTGGAAGGAAAGTTATGACCAACCTAGACAGCATATTAAGAAGCAGAGACATTACTTTGCCAACAAAGGTCCATCTAGTCAAAGCTATGGTTTTTCCAGTGGTCATGTATGGATGTGAGAGTTGGACTATAAAGAAAGCTGAGTGCCGAAGAATTGATGCTTTTGAACTGTGGTGTTGGAGAAGACTCTTGAGAGTCCCTTGGACTGCAAGGAGATGAAACCAGTTCATCCTAAAGGAAATCAATCCTGAATATTCATTGGAAGGACTGATACTGAAGCTGAAACTCCAATACTTTGGCCACCTGTTGTGAAGAACTGACTCATTTGAAAAGACCCTGATGCTGGGAAAGATTGAAGGCAGGAGGTGAAGGGGATGACAGAGGATGAGATGGTTGGATGGCATCACTGACTCAATGGACATTAGTTTGAGTAAACTCCAGGAGTTGGTGATGGACAGGGAAGCCTGGCGTGCTGCAGTCCATGGGGTCACAACGAGTTGGATATGACTGAGCGACTGAACTGAACTAACTGAACTGAACTTCCACCTTTGAAATGCTGATTCTTAAGACACCAGCCTGGCTTTTATTTTTTAATTATTTAAAAAGATTTACTTATTTATTTATTTGGCTGTGTTGTGTCTCTGTTTCTGCCTATAGGCTTTCTCTAATTGCGGTGAGCAGGGGCTACTCTTCATTGCAGTACGTGGGCTTATCATTGCAGTGGCTTCTCTTGTTGCAGAGCACAGGCCCTAGGGCACATGGGCTCAGTAATTGTGGTGCACCAACTTAGTCACTCTGCAACATGTGGGATCTTCCCACACCAGGGATCAAACCAGTCTCTTGCATTGCAAGGTGGATTCTTAACCAATGGGCCACCAGGGAAGCCTTGCTTTTATACAGTAAGCCAACTGTGACCCTGAGAGCAGCTGTGATCTATACAAGATCACACACAGGAATGCAGCCTCCTGGGGCCCAGAACACCTCCTTCCTCACACTACCTTTGACTTACTGTTGACTGGAATCATATGCTGAAAGATGCACCCATGTTTTTATCTTTCTTTCTTGCTGAATCTGCATAGCTGGCAAACTACCCTGGGTGCCAGGAGGAATGGGCCTCACTTCCTTCCACATGATCTGAGCTGGTCTTCCTCCCTGCATGTCTCATTGTGTGCTACACATTTCTCCCAGGCGGCACCACAGCTAAGGCTCTGTCTCTACAGGATGGAAACAGTGCTCCCTAAAGAGCTGGTGACCCTTGAGTTGTGTCCTTGCACACAGCCATGTATTAACATAACATCTGGAGGTGATATGAGGAGGAAGTGGGGAGGGCTGGGGCTGGGGTGGTGAGGATGAGTGGTTCTAGAGGAGGCTGGGCATATATTTGCAGAGGTGAGCAGCACAACAAGGGCTTCCCTGGCATGGTATCTTGTTGCTGTCCATCCCTGACCAGGAAGGCCTAGGCTCTGGAAGTGCTCCCAACTCTAGCCAGTACCTTATATCAGTGTCCTATGGCCTCAGGACAATCTCTAGTCACTTACACTCAGCCCCAGTCTCCATAAGTATCCAGGAACTCAGCAAGCTTATGAAATGGTCCTACAGGATTCACTTCCTGCCCCTGATCTCTATGACTCTAACCCAAGCTGACCCTTGATCATTTGGAGGTTTGAAGATATTTTCATTACTGCATGTTTGTTAGGATTAGTTTTGGCCACTTGTGACAGAAAACCCAAGATACTAGTGGCTGAAAGAAAATAGGACTTTATTTCTACCTTGTGTAGGAGTCCATGCTGCTGTGGCACCCCTGTAGTATCAAGGACTTTGCCATCTTTTGTGATGCCACTCTGCCATCCTAAGTATGTGATTTTTTTTTTTTCACCTCATGGTCCAATATGGCTGCACATGCTTCAGCTATCAGATCTTCATTCCAGCCACAAGAAGAAAGGAGGGCATGTGCTTTCTCATGAAAGACATCCCTTGAATGTTTCACCCAGTACTTCTGCTCAAATCACTTTCACCAAGATAAAGTTACATGGCTATAGCTAGGTAGTTACATTGCCACAGAAAGGCTGGGAAATGTAGTCTTTATAGCAAGTGACCTGACTCTCAGCTGAAAGTTGATAATTCTAGGACTCAAGGTGGTAAAGAACTCACCTGCCAATGCAGGAGATGCGAGAGACTTGGGTTTGATACCTGGTTCAGGAAGATCCCCTGGAGAAGGACTTGGCAACCCATTGTAGTATTCTTGCCGGGAGAATCCCATGGACAGAGGAGCCTGGAGGGCTATGATCCATAGGGTCTCAAAGAGTTGGACATGACTGAAGCGACTTAGCACAGCACACAGGACAGGACTCAAGATAAAGGAAGATCAAATATTGGGATAGACAGCTGGCCCTGCCTCTTACGGTCATTTTCAGACCCAAGTAGTATTTAAATTAGAACCAAATGTTTCAGATCGATGATTCTGAGCCACATTATGTACCACAAGAGGTTTGAGGTTGTGCTGGATTGCTTAGGCATTCCTCCAAGAGAAGTCAGAGCTGGCATTATAGTTTTATCCAATTAATTATTATTTAGTAATATAATTAATTAGGATTGGTGTGGAATGCAGATTTGAGGAGAAGGCTGCCAGTAGTAATCAAAGCTTAAAGGCAGAAGGCAAGATTGGTAGATATATAACATTTTCTCTGATGCCATCATCAGCTTTCTGGAGATGTTTGCACATGTGTTTGGAGCCGGGCAAAGAGATTAACTGTAACCACAGCAAGAAGAGAAAAATGGACCAAGTCTTAGTACCAGAAGAGATGGTTGTTTTGAATCAGCATTAGGTACATTCTATAGCATGATAGAGCCTGTGAATCTTAGGAGCATTTGGGTCCTGAGATCATTCTTTTGTAAAATGAAAGCCTGGATCTGGAGGTACCTAGGATGTCAGGTTTCATGGGGGTTTCAAAGAAGCAGTTTGAGGAGTGGCATCTATATTATTTGAACATTGATAGCTAAGTATATTTTTCTCAGATAGTGTAGGGCTGAGTGGGTCATTCTGTGTTTTTTCTAGAATATTCTGCCTTGTTTTTAGAAAATACCTCAGATAACTTCTGTGTAGCCCATAATGGGCTGCCTTCCCACCTTTTTTTTTTTTCTGCCTAACAGCAAACACAGAGTTTTCACTTTAGAAGAGAAAGTGCCCAAAGAGGTGGGAAAATAAGAGTTTTCTTCAGCCTAATCATTCCAAACAACTGGAACATAGCAGTCCTCACACTCACAGGTAATAAGGAGCTCCCTGGCAAGTGGAATCTAGGGCAGGACCAAAGATGTGGGTAAACCCAGCCATGCCTTGCAGGGGGAGGCTGTGAATACAGTTAAGTCCTGAAATCAAAGTAGACAAATCTCACATTTTTTACAAATGCTTTCTGTAGTTTCTTGCTTTGCTTTTACTGACTACTCAGGATGTCTGCTTTAATGTAATCCTCTTTAACATCAGTGTCCAGAGTCCTCCAAACTTCAGTGGATTTTGATGGGCTCATTCTTCACAGACATACACATTGAAAGTATGTTTGAATTTGTGCTAAAGGTAGGCTGAGATGTTTTCTTACACTGAATGCATTGCTTCTTCCTTGTACTAATAACTTTAAAAAAAAAAAAAAAAAGCGTGATAAACTCATACGTTTGCTCCTGCGTTTTCCTCATGTTATGTAGGTCATGTCTTTTCAGGCAGCATGATATTTGTTCAGACGAAAGGTTTTATCTTAGTAAAATGTGTCTATTCTCAGTGGGAGAGAAGCCAGAACTTGGGCATCTGACAACTCTGGTTGCCTCTCGGCCCCACCCCTCACTAGCTGCCTGTCCCTGGCAAATGACCCTGTTCCCTGGGATCTCAGTTTTCATTTTCCTATAATAAAGATTCTTTACTGGCTGAGCTACCAGGGAAACTTCCACCGGCTTCCCCAGTGGCTCAGAAGGTAAAGAATCTGCCCAAAATATGGGAGACCTAGGTTTGGGCTTCCCTGATAGCTCAGTTGGTAAAGAATCCGCCTGCAATGCAGGAGACCCCGGTTTGATTCCTGGTTCGGGAAGATGCTCTGGAGAACGGGTAGGCTACCCACTCTAGTATTCTTGGGCTTCCCTTGTTGCTCAACTGGTAAAGAATCCGCCTGCAATCTGGAGACCTGGGTTCGATCCCTAGGTTGAAGATCCCCTGGAGAAGGAAATGGCAACCCACTCCAGTATTCTTGCCTGGAGAATCCCATGGACAGAGGAGCCTGGTGGGCTACAGTCCATGGGGTCGCAAAGAGTTGGACACGACTGAGTGACTAACACTTTCACGCTTTCCTGATAGAGATGGCCATGCCTCCCTCCAGCAGGATGGAATGAGTTCTAGAGGATGTGAAGGGTCCAATCCATGCCCAGTTCCCTGCAGCTGCTTAGTCAGTGGGCATTTCCTTTCTTTGTCTTGATTTTCCGGAAATTTACCTTCTTTGGGAAAAAAACAAAAAACCCTGCCAGTCAGTGTTTAAGGCAAGAAATAATAATCTGGTTTGTCACTAAAATTTGGGAACCTGCTGTGGGTGGGACTTAAGGTCCCTGGGGCAAATTCAAGAAATTTTTGCTCTGTATCTGCGGTTCTGGAAGTGTGGTCCTCAACCCCATAGCATCATCGTCTGGGAACCAGTCAGAAATGAAAATTCTCAACGCCCCAACCCCAGACTTGTCAGTTAGAAACTCTGGAGATGAAGTCCAGCAATCTGCATTTTAACCAGATTTCTGGATGATTTGAATGTCCACTAACATTTGAGAACACTCCTCTATATATATGGGTTCTCAGACCTTGCTAGACCTGAGAATTCTAAGGCCTGTTTTGAAATACGTGCACCAGGGCCCTGATCCCAGAGGCTGTGATTTCCTGGGAGTCTGGGGTAGAACCCAGACATGAGGATGTTTTAAAGGTTCCCAGGTAATTCCATTGTGTGCCACGATTGAAAAATTTTGCTCTGAAGAGTTTCCATCTTATCCTCTTTTCCTTCTCTCTTCCCCTCCCCACCTCCTCCTTTTCCCTCCTCCTTCATGTTGGAATTAGGGAAAGAATCCACTTGTAACGTGAATCCAGAGAGGCTCACAGGGAGTGGGGGAGATGCTACCCACAGACCACAGAAAATTTCTATTGCTTTTGCTTCATTCCTATGGCGCTGTGCTCTGTGACGCAAGTCTGACTTTAAATGTACCACACATTCATGTACAAAAAGTTTGGCAAAACTGAGAAACTTTGAAGAAGAAAATAGAAATACCACATAATCATAATCCTATTCCTCCAAAGATCTCATTACATGTTACCATTTTAAGAGTTGAGAGAGTAGCTTTGACATATATACACTACCATGTGTAAAATAGCTAGCGAGTGGGAAACTGCTGTATAGCACAAGGAGCTAAGCTTGGGGCTCTGTGATGACCTGGAGAGGTGGGTTGGGGGGCAGGTGGGGGACAGGCTCAAAAGGGAGGGGTTATTTGTATATATATATAGTTGATTCATGTTGCTGTACAGAAGAAACTAACCCAGCATTGTAAAGATATTATACTACAATAAAAAAAGTATGGTAAAAAATAATAATTATAAAAAATAAGTAAATATGTAACATTTTGCTCTATTAGCCTCCAATCTTGCACTTCTATGTTATTTTCAATATCAAATCAGGATCATGTATATGTATACACACATACACACATATATATAGTTGTATATCTTGCTTATTTATCTGACATTATGATAATTTTGCATGATATTCTCTGAATTCTGTTTCAAAGCCAGCATCAGATTTTACTGCGTGGATTTGTCATAATTGTCTCAGCCATTTCACTCTGGTTAATTCCATTCTGTTTTTTCCAGGATAAGTTCAAATATCCTTGTAAATAAATCCTTGCTTTTCTGATCATTTCCTTAGATGGATTCCTAGAAGTAGAATCACTGAGCCAAAACTTATAAACAGTTTAAAGGTTCTTGTTACCTAGTGCTAAATTTGTTTTCTCAAAGGGCTATGTATGCCATTATCACTCCCACCCTCTGAAAGTGTGCTGTTTGCTTGTACTTTTGCTAACATTGGTGGTTATCTTAACAAACAAACAAAACTTGTCACTTTGCTGAGCCAAGTGGTCATGTTCTTGCTCTCTAGCAGCTCTCTCTGACATGGTCACAGATTTCTAAACCTATGTGTCTTATCTTCCTTTCATTCATCTTTTGGATCATGTTTATCTTTTACTGTCTGATAGCA
The DNA here is from genome assembly GCF_054371585.1 of Giraffa tippelskirchi. Taxonomy (NCBI): domain Eukaryota; kingdom Metazoa; phylum Chordata; class Mammalia; order Artiodactyla; family Giraffidae; genus Giraffa; species Giraffa tippelskirchi. The sequence continues at coordinate 197,066,693 of NC_137275.1, forward strand.
CTAGCTTGGGAATTTTCGTCTTATCTTGGGATTTGAAGCCATCTGGAATTCCCAGCTCTGCTCTTTTGTAACTCTTTCTTCACTGTATCTGGGCTTCATATTCACTGCCATTGAACCTTTGAACCCATTCATGTCATGCACGCCAGCTTACCAGGGAGACCCCTAGGACAGCTCCCTTAAGAGGCCCTTAATAAATGCTCTGGGATGTGGTAGCAAAGGGCATACATAGGATCACAATCAAAATTAAATTATTATAGGCTATCAACCAAGGTATAAGTCATCTAATGCAGAAGTGACACTGCATTTGCACACAACACACACACACACACACACACACACACCCCAACACACACCCTCAAGCGCACTTCTACAGTGCATCATGAGGGGAAGTCTTTTAAGGACCTTCAACTGAAAGAATCAGAGAATCCATTTTCTTGGCCTTCCATGGCAAATGATATTTGCTTGAAGCACAGAATGATTATAATTGTAGACTTCCCTTTTAAACTGAAGGTGCCTTACTTTCATGGAGGAAGAGGTTGAGAACATTTCCACTAGCCATTTAACATCATGCAGCCATCCCAGCTTGTCACAATGGCTAAAGCCATGTGTAAAATAGCTTATCTTTAAGTTTGGGATCTCCTAGGACGGTCTCTGGGCTTCCCAGGTGGCTCAGTGGGTAAAGAATCTGCCTGCAATGTGGGAGACATGGGTTCGATCCCTGGGTCAGGAAGGTCCCCTGGAGGAGGGCATGGCAACCCATTCCAGGATTCTTGCCTAGAGAATCCCTTGGACAGAGGAGCCTGATGGGCTACAGTCCATAGGGTTGCGAAGAGTCAGATATGACTGAAGCGACTTAGCGTACATGCAAGAAAGTCTCTGCGCTGGAAGGGTGGTGATGAAGTTGTAAATCATCATTGCTGTAATTCATGAGGCTTCTTCTGGTACCTTCCCATCCTAGGTGCTCTACTTTTGAAAGTGTAGACATCTACCTGCCAGCTTCTGTGGTCTGTGGTGAATAACAGAGGCCCAACTATTGGTGAATTTCAAGAATTTGGCATTATTTGAGAGGTGGGAAGTTTAGGCGGGACAAGAGCAGAAAGGATTGAACTCTTCTATTTCAAGGTCAGGGCCACATTACATTGTCTTCTATTTGTTTGCAGAGTGATTTCTTTTTTTTTTTTTTAAGCTAGATCAGATAACTGATGGGGCAGAAACAAACTGATGGCCTTGCTTTTATCCCAAAGGCTCCTGGATGTGTTCTGTCCTATCCATTCACCCATCCATCCATTCACATATCCATTCACCTACTTACCCATTCAGCCAGCCAGTCAGCCACCCAACTAGCCAGCCAGTCATCCATCCATCTATCTATCCACCCACTCATCTACCCATTCATCTATCTATCCACCACATATCCATCCATCCACCCACTCATCCATCCATCTGTCCACTCATCCATCCATCCATCCACCCATGCATCCACCCACACATCCATTCATCCACCCATCTGTCTTTCCAACACACATTTATTAAACATATACTACCAGAAAGCAGTCACTTTTATCCCTGGTTTTCTGAAGCACTCTAATACTGTATAACACATGAGGATGTGCTGTGTATCCAGAGGCCCAGGTGTGGACTCATTTGCATATGCAGGGTTTTTTTTTTTTTCACTTAAACTGGACGTTATGGCAGATAAATAGGAAATTAGCCAATAATAAGGTCCAATCTATTCAAAGACAGAAGTCGTAGCATGTAAATAGTGATTGAGGGGGCAGTTGGAGAACAGCTTTAGTTTTGGTTAGAGAATCTCCAGGCTATAGACAGAGCTGCCCAGTCTGCTTCTTCTTCCATACAATTCCTTTTAGTTCTTAATTTAAAAAATAAAGGTCTGTAGTTATGTTTAGCTCATTTTGTGAGTGTTGCAGACTTGGGTAATAGCCTCCAGTGATGTCCTTCTCCTAATCCCTGGACCTGTGAATATGTGGCAAAGGGACTTTGCAGAGGTGGTAGGAGAACCTAACATGAGGGGTAAGGTGCTGTTCAGTGCAGAAGAAATCTCAAATATTTTATCCTAAGGGGCTTCCCTGGTGACTCAATCAGTAAAGAATCTGCCTATAATGTGGAAGACCCAGATTCTATCCCTGGGTCAGGAAGATTCCCTGGAGGAGGAAATGACAACCCACTCCAGTATTCTTGCCTGGAGAATCCCATGGACAGAAGAGCCTGGTGGGCTATAGTCCATAGGTCGCAAAGAGTCGGACACAACTGAAGTGACTAGCACGCGCGTGCACAAGTATAATTTGACTTTTTTCTACTACGTGAACTATTTTTTGGTTTAAAAGGTTCAATCTCATAGCAGATACACAGAAATGAATTCTGCCCTTACACGGCTAACATGAAAGTGACCACACAGGCTGATAGCTACTCTTTGCTTTTGCACTTTACCACCTGTTATAAGATCACTTTGGTCCTAGCCTCCATGGTGTCCCAGTAGTGATCAGGTTGTCCCATAAAGGTAGAACATGTATGGTTCTCTCAGGTAGGACTGTGAGGTTCTTCCAAAGAGAATTTTGAAAGTTTTATGGAGAGGCAATCCTGAGTACGGTTCTGACAGTGTATCAGAGCAGGTAATACAAAATAACATCGTAATTTCAGTTGTGTGGCCTTTGTACAACTTGGTGTTGATTCTGCTGTAAAATGGAGATGACACCGACCTCCATGGAATGCTATGCTGACAAAGTCAGTGCAGAGGGACTGCGTGCCCCAGTCAGATAAAAACATGATGACTCCTGAGTGGTTCTCACCATTCGCTCAGCCTCCTCAACCACTTTCAAACTCACTGTCTAAAACTATGATGCAGGCTGTTTCTCTCAGCAGTTCAGACCAGCCTCCAAAAGCATAGCTTCCTCGAACACCAACTATAATCTTTAAATTGCATAGTTTCTGTGCCTTTGTTTTCATTTTTCCTTCCACGAGGAGGAGCAGGGAATAGCAGTGGCTGGTGGGAGTTACCCTAATCCGTCATGAAAGTTTTTATGTCCACAGGCAGATAGACTCAGCTTTGCCTAAGCACAAATGGTGATGATGGAACCACACTGTGACTCTTTTTAAAATGTAGTTAATTTTACTTATTATAATATTCTGTAATCAAAATGGATTTAAAATTGTGTAGTTATCATTATCAGTAATAAAGCTGACTCCAGGGCCTGTGTTTTCGGAGGTGTTTAAGACCATTTCAGTTTTGAGATCCACGTGTTCTGTATTTGTGGCTAGGTTGGGATGTAAATTAGAATTTGATTCTTTTCCCTAACTACCCCAATTCCCTCTTGGCCATGTGGAAGGTAAGCTGTTGTGTGTTGAGAGCATTGTGCTCACATGACCAGCTAACAAACAGAGGCAGCCTTAAAACATGCCTGACTAAACCAGTTTGGAAACTTGGAGAAACTTCCCCCAGTGGGGAGAGGGTCATGGTCAGGGAACAAACCAGCAATTCATCTATGCCCTTCACTTGGAGTAGATGATGTGCCTGGAGGTCATGTGTATTTTTAAACATTTATCCCATCTCATTTTCTTTCATTTGAAAATCTTCAGCTTAATGTAGTAAGAAAGTTTAACTGAAATTTTGAACAGAGCCTCACATACAGAGCTCAGTGCTCTACAAAATAAAAACCTGAATTTCCAAAAGAAAGCAAATTTAGAAAGCCTTCACAGCTATACTACTTAAAACAATCAACTTTATGTTTAAAAAAAAAAAAAATGAATTTTGTGTTCCGCTGGAATGCGGCCCCATACCAGTGTGTTCTCCTCCAGTTCCTTTCTTAATGAGCTGGAGTATCCACTGAGATCTGAATGAAGTGCACATAAAGTAACACTGGAAGAATTGCTACAATCTTGTCAGCTTTTCTGATTGTACCAAATAATTTAAAGCAAAGTTGGAAGTGTATAGCCCAGGAAGCCAAAACAGAATTCCATTGACTGGGTGGCTTAAACAGCAGAAATGCATTTTCCCACAGTTCTGGAGGCTGAAAGTCCTAGGTTAAGGTACAACATGGTTGGATTCTGGTGAGAATTTTCTTACTGGATTGCAGATGGCTGCCTTGTCACTGCGTCTCTTCTTATAAGGGCACTAGTCCTGTCATGAGGGCCCCACCCTCATGACCTTATCTAAACCTAATTCTCCTCCAGATGTCTCAAATATCACCTCCAATATCATCATGCTAAAAATTAGGGCTTCAACATATGAATTGTGGGGAATGTGAACATTCAGCCCTTAAAAAGGGCTGTGTAGCACAGGGACCTCTACTGTGTACTCTGTAATGGCCTATACAGGAAAAGAACCTAAAAAAGTTATACATGTATGGATATGCATGTATATATGTGTAACTGATTCACGTTGCTGTATACCTGAAACATGATATTTATAAATTAACTATACTCCAATACAACGTAAAAAAAAAAAAAAAAAAACTTTTCAATCACACACACACAAAGGGTAAAATCAGTTAAAAGAGTAGATGTGTTGTGAAAACGATAGTAGAAAAACAGCAATCTCTAGAGTCTCTGGGACTGTAGCCTTTTGGGGCATAGTAGTGGTTGACATTCAGTGACCATCTTCACTGCTCTTCAGTATAATGGACTGGACGGATGAGTCCTTAAAAATGTGATCAGGAGTGGCCAGCAAGTTTGTTGAGACTTGATGCTCTTCTCCAGTTGCTTCTGCCATGTGTGTCCATAACCATGAAGCTTCTCTTTCTACCATGATCACACTTTGCCAGCCGTCCCAACTTCTGGTGGGGTCCCTGTGCTGTAAAGGACCCTGAATATTGATGATCAGAACCACAGGAGCAGTGTAGTGTGTGCACATCTGCCAAAAAGTAGCTCCTCCCTGGATCTTGGGACCTGTCTTTAGTGGAGTTGGCCACTTTTAAAATGGCATGACATTTATCTTCCTATTATTTAATAGGGAGAAGGGAGGAAGCAAAGGAATAGTAAACAGAGGAGAGACCCTTAGAGATCTTAATTCTCAGTCAAGCAAGGAAAAAGTAACATTTCATTGTTACAGACTCCCCCTTTTTGTGGTATTTTAGGGAGGAAAAAACCGACCATACTGTGCCCGACTCAGTGCTCAAGAATTGTTCGATGAGTGAATGAATGAATGAATGAAAGTAACAATTACCCGGAATTCAGGCAGAGACCCCAGTTTTTCTCAACATAAACTTACCATCTGCTGCTGCTGCTGCTAAGTCGCTTCAGTTGTGTCCGACTCTGTGCGACCCCATAGACAGCAGCCCACCAGGCTCCTCCATCCCTGGGATTCTCCAGGCAAGAACACTGGAATGGGTTGCCATTTCCTTCTCCAATGCATGAAAGTGAAAAGGGAAAGTGAAGTCACTCTGTTGTGTCCGACTCTTAGCGACCCCAGTGACTGCAGCCTACCAGGCTCCTCCATCCATGGGATTTTCCAGGCAAGAGTACTGGAGTGGGTTGCCATTGCCTTCTCTGCTTACCATCTGACAGAGCACTAAGTATGGCAGATTTAGTGAGTCCACGTAATAGGCTTGTTAATTCCTATGAGTTTCCTAAGCAAGGGGAAATAATGGATGTCAGTACCATGATCTCTCACAAGAGAAGAAATAAATCAGCCCTGTGTTTAAGAAATGTGCATGAAGAGGACAGATGTCAGTGAGCAGTGAGAATCTGGGCTTGCAGACATCCCTTCCACCCTTCCCCACCATCCTGTCAGCAGCTTTAACCTCCCTGTGGATGACAGAAACCTTACCTGCCTCCTACTCCCTTGACCTCCTTGTTTCTGGTATCCTTTTCGCGGCTCCACAGTATCGCCAGAGACTCTACCAGTATATCCATTTCCAGGCAGCTTCCCAGGTGTCACAGTAGTAGAGAATTCACCTGCCAATGCGAGAGATACAAGAGATGTGGGTTTGACCCCTGGGTTGGGAAGATCCCCTGGAGTAGTACAATGCAACCAACCTTAGTGTTCTTGCCTGGATAATCCCATGGACAGAGGAGCCTGGCAGGCTATAGTCCATGGGGTCGCAGAGTTGTACACAACTGAGTGACTGAGCACACACACTTCTCTCAGCACCTCCCCCACTGACCTGCCCACCCCTTCCACCATAGATACGCTTTGGCCTCCTTGGAAACCTGTGGTTCATCTACCATTTTTCCATGTCTATCACTGCTCTTCTTTCTCCACTTTAGTCTTTGGGTAGAAGGAGGGGATGACTGAAATAAATAAGATCATATGCAAAATAAATTTACCAAATAAGGTCAAACTTTTGAAGTCAGCTGAGTCATAATCTTTGTGTTTCTCACTGGGGCTGGATGTATTTTTGTAGTCTCATGTAGTATGCAGCATAGAAATCTTGATGTTTGCCTTTTCTGAACCATAAGATGGTCTATACCAACCAGTGGTTTGTGGTAGCAAGAATCTGCTAGAGAAAGCTATACAGAGACTTAGGAAATGCCTTAAAATGCAAAAAAGTTGGTTAAAGCATATAGGTTGTCCAGTTGACTCCCATACTCCAAACAGCAGAGTATGCTTACAAAGAAAACTATCTTAGGGCACATAAATGAAGAATTGAAATGTATTCATATAATTTTAAGAAGAATATTGAGAATACATAATCTAGGTTTCCAGGAGAATTTTCATCTCTATTATTGTTCTAATAATAGAACAATGGCAGTATTGTTAGTATTAATAACAATGTTAGTATTGTCAGTGGTAGTATCTTTTATCATCTAATGATTAATGTACTAAATTAACAGTGATTCACCTCCCAGGGACTTCACAAGTATCCTTTCCACCTTCCTTCTATAAATAAAATAATCACGCTATATCCCTATTTTATGTTATGGCTATGAAATTAGCCTGAAGCTGTGCTGTGTGACACAACATCCCTCAGCCACTTGTGGCCATAGAGTACTTAGACCATGGCAGTCCCAATGGAGGTGTGCTGTGGGTATCAAACATGCACTGTGGCTCGAGAACCCAAACAAGGGTAAAATAAATCATAATCGTTTTTAATTCTTGATCACATGTTGAAACTAATATTTGGGATATATATTGGGATAAATAAAATATATTATTAAAGTTACTTTTACCAGTTTCTTTTTGTAGCTACTCAGAAATTTTAAATTGCACATGGGGTTTGCATTTGCGGCTTGTATTATATTTCTGTTGGTAATTATTGTATTTTATATTGTATTATATTTCTGTCTTAAATAAATCATATTTTAATTTAATTGCTTAAAACTTAATTTTATATTTATTTCCTAATTAGGAAGATCACATATTTATTTATACCTATAAATATACCAGATTACATATTTGTAATTCACTTACTGTAAGAAAAAACTATTGGATACATCTCTGAACAAATTAATTGACACTTAAATGGATAGTACTTAATAGATAGTAGTTAAATAGATAAATGTAAATTGAATCAAACTTAATATAGTTAGGTTGTAAGTTTTTAAAGCTTTTCTTATGTGAAATTTTATTCTAAGTATGTTTGTTTAACACAGGTTAAATAAACCTCTGTTAGAGGTTAGAATTCTGGAATTAGTGCAAAGTTCAGTTCTGTTTGCTTTGCCCTGAACCACTAATATTAACTCTTCCAGTGACATGACACCCAGTTACACAGTGAGTTACACAGTGACATGGTTACTGTGTTACAAAGTTACACCCAGCATTTTTAAAGTTAATTCAGCATGCTAAAAGTCATCATCTTTAGTTTGTTTACATATGTCTTTATCATATTGCATGGGCCTAGCAATGAAATTCATCTAACTAACAGTTCTGTTAATTTGGTCAGTGAATCAAAAACTAACAAGAGAAGCTTGGAATTCCAAGGACCTAAGGCTAAACGAATTAATACATCCACCCATTCAACAAACATTTGCTCTGAGAAGGAGGAAAATGAGGTGTCTCAGCAGGGTGGGAACTCTCTCTTCTCCCTCACCGTGTAAGGTTCATGGACTTGTAGACAGACTCAAAGACATAGATTCAAAAGCACGTGATATGTTCTAGTACAGGGGTCCCCAACCACCAGGCCACAAACTGGTACTGGTCTGTGGCCTGTTAGGAATCAGGCTGCACAGCAGGAGGTGAGCAAACAAAGCTTCATCTGTATTTACAGCTGTTTCATAACTCACATTACCACATTACCACATTACCTACCTTGTGTCAGATCGATGGCTGCATTAGATTCTCATAGGAGTGCAAACCCTACTGTGAACTATGCATGTGAGAGATCTACAGTGCACGCTCCTTATGAAAATCACCCCAAAACCATCCCTCTTCTCCCCCAAGGCCTGTGGAAAAATTGCCTTCCATGAAACCAGTCCCTGGTGCCAAAAAGGTTCAGTTCAGTCACCCAGTCCTGTCTGACTGTGCGACCCCATGGACTGCAGCACGCCAGGCTTCCCTGTCCATCACCAACTCCCAGAGCCTTCTCACACACATGTCCATTGTGTCGGTGATGCCATCCAACCACCTCATCTTCTGTCGTCCCCTTCTCCTCCTGCCTTCGATCCTTCCCAGCATCAGGGTCTTTTCCAATGAGTCAGTTCTTCACATCAGGTGGCCAAAGTATTGGAGTTTCAGCTTCAGCATCAGTCCTTCCAATGAATATTCAGGATTGATTTCCTTTAGGATGGACTGGTTGGATCCCCTTGAAGTTCAAGGGACTCTTAAGAGTCTTCTCCAACACCACAGTTCAAAAGCATCAATTCTTCAGCGCTCAGCTTTCTTTATAGTCCAACTCTCACATTCATACATGACTACTGGAAAAACCATGGCTTTGACTAGATGGACCTTTGTTGACAAAGTAATGTCTCTGCTTTTTAATATGCTGTCTAGGTTGGTCATAACTTTTCTTCCAAGGAGCAGGCTGCAGTCACCATCTGCAGTGATTTTGGAGCCCACAAAAGTAAAGTCTCTCACTGTTTCCATTGTTTCTCTATGTATTTGCCATGAAGATATGGGACCAGATGCCGTGATCTTAGTTTTCTGAATGTTGAGTTTTAAGCCAACTTTTTCACTCCCCTCTTTCACTTTTATCAAGAGGCTCTTTAGTAGTTCTTCGCTTTTTGCCATAAGGGTGGTGTCATCTGCATATCTGAGGTTATTGATATTTCTCCTGGCAATCTTGATTCTAGCCTGTGCTTCATCCAGCCCGGCATTTGTCGTGATGTACTCTGCATATAAGTTAAATAAGCAGGGCGACAATATACAGCCTTGATATATTCCTTTCCCAATTTGGAACCAGTCTGTTGTTCCATATCCAGTTCTAACTGTTGCTTCTTGACCTGCATACAGATTTCTCAGGAGGCAGGTGAGGTGGTCTGGTATTCCCATCTCTTAAAGAATTTTCCAGTTTGTTGTGATCCACGCAGTCAAAGGCTTTGGCGTAGTCAATAAAGCAGAAATAGATGTTTTTCTGGAACTCTCTTGCTGTTTCAATGATCCAGTGGATGTTGGCAATTTGATCTCTGGGTCCTCTGCCCTTTCCTCTGCCCAGCTTGAATATCTGGAAGTTCATGGTTCACATACTGTTGAAGCCTGGCTTGGAGAATTTTCAGTATTACTTTGCTAGCATGTGAGATGAGTGAAATTATGTGGTAGTTTGAACATTCTTTGGCATTGCCTTTGGGATTGGAATGAAAACTGACTTTTTCCAGTCCTATGGCCACTGCTGAGTTTTCCAAATTTGCTGGCATATTGAGTGCAGCACTTTCACAGCATCATCTTTTAGGATTTGAAATAGCTCAACTGGAATTCCATCACTTCCACTAGCTTTGTTTGCAGGGATGCTTTCTAAGGCCCACTTGACTTTGCTTTCCAGGATATCTGGCTCTAAGTGGGTGTTCACACCATCGTGGTTATCTGAGTCGTGAAGATCTTTTTTGTACAATTCTTCTGTGTATTCTTGCCACCTCTTGTTAATATCTTCTGCTTCTGTTAGGTCCATACCATTTCTGTCCTTTATCGAGCCCATCTTTGCATGAAATGTTCCCTCGGTATCTCTAATTTTCTGGAAGATAGCTCTGCTGCTGCTGCTGCTAGTCACTTCAGTCGTGGCCGACTCTGTGCGACCCCATAGACGGCAGCCCACCAGGCTCCCCTATCCCTGGGATTCTCCAGGCAAGAACACTGGAGTGGGTTGCCATTTCCTTCTCCAATGCATGAAAGTGAAAAGTGAAAGTGAAGTCGCTCAGTCATGTCCGACTCTTCACGACCCCATAGACAGCAGCCTACCAGACTCCTCCATCCATGGGATTTTCCAGGCAAGAGTACTGGAGTGGGGTGCCATCGCCTTCTCCGGAAGAGATCTCTAGTCTTTCCGATTCGATTGTTTTCCTCTATTTCTTTGCATTGATCACTGATGAAGGCTTTCTTATCTCTCCTTGCTATTCTTTAGAACTCCCCAGCCAAATAGGTTGGGGACCACTATTCTAGTAGCTACCGGTTGCTGAGTCCATCGCTGTCAGATTGACAGGGATAGTGTTATAGCTATATCCCAGGCCTGAAATTTTCCTGTGTTCCCTGTCTTCATGGCAGGTAGATGATTATATTTCACATTTATGTTATTAATAATGGAAGCAAAAACAAAACCAGATCTTTCTCTACTCCCTTCTTATACTTAATTTTTTTTAATGCTTTGTCTGTGCTTTAGAAAATGTTATTTTTCTTGTGCATGATAAATGTTGGTCTTAAATGATCAAAGTCACAATGTTAGCTTGAGACATTTGAGGCTTCTTTGAACTCAGGTAAACTTGAGTTTGGGTAAACTCCAAGAGTTGGTGACGGACAGAGAGGCCTAGTGCGCTGAGATTCATGGGGTCACAAAGAGTCGGACACGACTGAGTGACTGAACTGAAACCTGAGTTAGAAATAGCCTCAAACAGCCTAAGAGTCTTTCCTCCATGGCTGTCCAACAGATGGACCTATAATTGTCCCAGGATGAGGTTGTTTCACAGAATTTGACCATCTAGTCATTCCTGAGGCCATGAAACCAGAAAGACATTAGAATGATATTAGTTAGGGACCCAAAATGTGAAAATTGGCCATTTTTGTTCTTATGCTTTCCTTCTCTTCACCCTGAATATTTTAGTATTTCCTTAGTCCAACTGGTTAGCACCATCCGCATGTCCCAAAGTATTCTGAAGCCAGCAACCTTCATGGGGGATTCACTCAGCAGCCCATGTTCAAGATGGCTTTTCCAGAACATGATGGGAAAAAACTTGCATAAATTATTCCTACTCTTATTTCTCTAATAAGGCGATATATGAGCCCTGATATTTGTCTAAGAGATGTGATGGTTTTAAGCAACCATATACTATAATAGCACAGGTTTTTCCTACTGTATGGAAGTACAGCATTCCTATGAAACTTCCTAAGCTGAAATAACATGAAGTGAAGCATATCCCCTGCTTCCCAAAAGTTCACTTTATATCACTTAGCTTTTATGAAAGACCTACATTAGTACATGTTTTTGCTAACCCCAAGAAATCTAAAGGGTAACAGAAATTTTTGTTTTCATAAAAATATAAATCCTCTGTTTGCCTTTATTCTCTTTTCACACAGCTAGTAAGTGGCAAAGCCAGGATTCAAAAGTAGGCCCTCTCTTCCCAAAGTTCGAGATACATGATGTCATGAAGATTTATCTGTCTAGATACTTATTTTAAGTTTTTATTTTGGAAGACTTGAATGGGCTGTTTCTAAATCCTGCTTAAAAGAATTCTTTCCCTTTTTTGTCATTCCCTCTTAGAGACTGACTTGAACTTATTAGGGATCTTTGGACATAGACACAGGGATTTTGTTCTCAGCTGTGATATCACTTAAATATTTCCAATTATTAGCCTTATATTTGTGTGATAGTATGGACTCTGTAAAACACAGTCACATATTTTTACTTCTTTTGAGTCTTACAGCAGCCCTGTAAGCTATGCATTGTTAATCTCAGTTATGTATGTGTGTGTATGTGTGTTTAATTTCCAAAATGACCATGCTAAGGCTCAGGAAAGGTACTAAAGGATCAGCGTTCCCACTGTTGCTGGATGGGAGAGTGGGGTCAGCTTCCTCCTGGCTGAGCTCTCTTTCCTTCCCACAGTGCATTTCCACTCAGATTATTAATACTCTGTCATTTTGGAGAATTAATCTTAAGGTACAGATGCATAAGTTTCCAGATAGAGTTGAGAGAATTTGATGGCAATATGGAATTTATTTTGAGTTTCAGTCTGGGAAGATCATTAGTATAACAGAGATTCAGAAAATGCATGAAGAAAAAATAGCGTCATAGCATTTCAACTGTACTCAGTAATATGTTTTCTTTCAGTTAAGTGAGGAGTACAGTGCCTTGATCTCTGCAACCTCTAGAAACAGAGCATCTTAAGGTTGGAAGGAATTTAAGAGGCCATCGTCCAGCCTCCCACTCATTCCTGGCAGATGGCCTGATTCCTCTTGACAAGCTTTCAAATAGTGACAGTTCTCATGTCCAGAAGCAAAACCTCCCTATTGTCATGGTCCTCCCCTGACTGCCACCTACTCTGCCAGCATCTTTCCTACCAGGGGCAAGTGCCCAACATGGGGCACAGATTCATTCTGAGAGCAGGCACATTGGAACCACGTGCAGGGTGTGGGCAGTGAGATTACACTGTGCTTGTGTCATGTGTGGTCAGATAGAACCATCATCTGTTTTCTATATGAACTGCTATCCTATAAGGTTGATTTCCTTGAACCTAACTATAGCGATTTCTATTTATTTCTCTTATGAATTTTATTATTAAGCCAGTAGGGATAATGTAGATTCTAGATTCTGTCAGTAAATACTGCCATTACTTTCCATGTTATTTTAAAATGTGGTAAATATGCCTTCATCTGATATACACTGAAAAATATCTTGTCTAGGACAGTGTTAAACTCAAGAGCCTTATGGCCTGCCAAAATCCACCACATGGTGATTCACCATTTCATCTACAAAAATATCACGAAAAATTATGTCAGAGGCCCTGCTAAAATCAAAACATTTTTTTGTCTATAGCATTTCCTATTTTTGCTGTTTTTATAATGTAGTTGGGACAGTGGGAAAGTTCTAGCTGATTATGCTGTTTATTATTTGCTATTTTTAATTCCTCAGATCAATAATTGATTCTCAATGTTTGCTCTGTACTAATAATAAGCTAATTGATCTTAGAGAGGGATCCAATTTGGTCTTCTTTTGAGTATCAATCCAGTACTACTCCTCATAATTTGTCCAACGTTACCAGCAGTGATTTGAGATTGCTTCTGCCACACTGAGGTTTAACTTTCCTATAGATTTGAATTTTTCTTTCTTTTTTTTTTAATTGTCTGGCCAGGCAGTTTTTATCATGTCTTTTCTAAACTCAAGCTTTGGTTACACTTTAGTAGTGTTTCCCCAGTCTTCCCTAAGGGAAGACAACTGGCCTCATATGAAAAAAATGAAAGCACAAGAGAATTTTGCTTCCTACATGTCTTTTATACCATCAATTCTAATCAGCCATCTTTAGCCCCTTTCTCTCCATCTTCTGTTAGGTTTTGAAGGATTTTTTTTTAATCTCAAGTTCTTTTAGGGTTCCTGTTGTATACATACGAACTCATGAGCCTTGCCTTCTCATTTTCCCTTTTTTAAAAATCTCACTTTCTGGAGTTTGCAAATTGCATTGACCTTTCAAGAGCCAATTACAAGTTGATAAATGACTATGAACAGTTCATATTTTAAAAATCTTTAGGTTGTGCTTTGATTAGGGAATTTTCCCAGTCACCTAAAGTTATAGCCTAAAGGCAACTGCTTGGGAAAAGCACTTGGCCTCAAGGAGACTGGGGGAATTCCAAGGACTGTCAATAGCCCTATGAGAACTATAATATGCCTTTGTTTTTCAAATGAATGTACATGATCAAATACACTGATTATACCTTTGACAGTTTCTAAAGCAGGTGGGCCAGTTAGGACCTAGCACAAGGCTGAAGCCTAGTAAACATTGGAGGAAAGTAAATGCACATGGACTGCCCAGGGCCATGAAATTCTTAAAGCAAATGATGAAACATATTGCGTGATATTTTTAAATACCAACAGTTTTTCCATGTCCAGAAGGTCAGTGGAAGCAATCTAAACAGTTAAATGGTCAGCATATAAATTTAGGGAGACACATAAGGTGATTGAATCAACATACTAATTCCAGAATTTTATTGAATGTACCATGTTGTGCTCTTGGCACTCAATAGTGTTAATCTTTAGGAAGAATCCTATATACATGTGTGATATAAACAACATTTTACAAGCTAATGTATTGGTAGATCACTATGAAGAGGATTAAAATTCAGACTCTATAAGCTGATTCTTCTAGTTTTACTTCTGTGTGGTTCTAAGCGTAGCTAGTGGTGTATCTTTCATAGACTCCTAACAGATCAGAGTAGCTGGAAAAACAGATTCTACTTCTGTGCCATTCACTTGCCTGTTAAGTGGAAAGTCCATTCCAAACTGTGTACTGGGCTTCGGAGTACACAGCTACGGCTTTTTAGAGTTCGCTGTCACCACGAAGCCACCCAGCCACACGTGAATCCAGCTACCTTCTCTTCTTGAGTTGCTCTCGAACCCCCAGAAGTCAGTCCCTCGACTGGAAGTGGCCTAAGCAGGTGGCCTGGAGTATTGCATGTAACCTCTGGAGCACCTGCCTAGGGGTCATGGGTGTGTTTATTCCTGTTGGATTGTTCGCTGCTCCAGGCCTGTAGTCGTGTTTCCTTTGTGTCTCATTACCTGCCTGCAGGTTCTGGATCTTGCAACCAAGTAGCCTGGCCCAGGTGTCTCCTTGTAACTGCACATAAGTACTTGGTTTTGATCCAAGCGGCAAAACAGTGAAGACCCTCAGGGGAGGAGTTCTGACAGCCTCACTCAGCTCTGCAGAGTCCAAGGCCATCAGTGGGGCAGGGTGGGGGTTGCACAGACCCTCAGTGCCCCCCACTGCAGATGAGGAAGTGGGGGAGGTTTTCTCACCTGCTCCTCTACAGGGGCTGTTCCAGAGGTCAGAAGTCAGAATGCCCCCTCCCCCACCCCCTTGCCTGCTAGAAATATAGGTTTCCAGCAGACAAAGCTGAAGGCCCCTGCGCATGCTCACTCTGAGATCCCCCTGAATGTAGGTTCCACATTTTCTTGGGAAAAGATGTCACAAAACGGCCACGGGGTTTGAAGCCCCTGCTTCAGGAAGCATCGTGTTCATGAGTGTGAAGTGTGAATTAGTTTTCATTTTCTTTAATGTTTGACCTAAGACCTGATAAGTGACACCTGCTCCTCAGAAGTCTCCCTTCCTGGGAGAAGTAACGTCATCCATGTGTCCGGGCTCCCGGATGGGGTATTTACGGCCCTCCCAGTCTCCAGCGATAAGTTTTGTGTTTGCTCTGGTTCGGGGCTCCGGGGTGAGGTCAGCCCACATGGCAGGCTTCCAGAGAGTTCTGCTTCCACTGAGGGAATACTCAGCCTTCCCGGCTGCTCTGGTTTCTCTCTAACTTATCATCTTTCAGTTTTATCTGCGTGGCTCTCTTTCTGGGTAACTCCAGCAGTGAATTTCCCTGCCAGCCTCTCCTTGCCTGGCCTGAAGTGACCCCCTCAGTCCTCTGCCTGTTTTCTCTGCTCCCCAGACTTCCTCTGGGAGGTGAGTCCCCTCCTGACTCAGAGCCAAGGTGACAGATCTGTAGACCCCATGGGAGAGGGCTTGGCCAAGAGCACTGCGAAAAGGACTCCTCCTGGCTAGGCTGACGGCCAGACAACCACTGGCTGTCCCAGAGAAGGCAAACCCTCAAGAAGCCGCTGCCTCAGTTTGTATTCAGTCTCCAGAGCTGGACAGGCCCGTGAGCAGTGTCTCCACAGCACATCCGTCTATGGCTGCACCAAGAGCCACATCACAACAGCATATCTGAATTTCTTGCAGATCACTCAAGTCCAAACTCTTCACCAGTACAGACCTGACTTCCTGGGATAAGACAGAGCTGATTCTCAAAGCAGGACAGAGGGTCCCAAACCTGCTCATGAAAACACATAGGCAAATAGTATTTCTAGCTAAAAACTGAGAGGGAAGACATGAAGCTAGTCAGACATATTTGTTCAGTACCTGGAATACTCCAGAACTGGGTAGACTGCCTGGTGGGGGATGGTGGGGATCATCCTACAGTTTCTATAAATTACATTTAATCTACGCAATTCAATGTAGTGTTTGCACAGTTACAACCTGTACCCATCAGATGGCCAAACTGGTCCTTTCTCAATACCTTGAGCCCATTCCCTCATCTAGAAGCTCAGCACTTGGAAGGAATCTGCCTTTCTCTTTGGCTGAGGCATGAGGAACTTCAGCTTAATTCCTTGACTTCTGTCTCCCTGTGAAGATATATGAACCTGCTGCTCCCTTTTTCAGCCTTTTCCCCAAGAGCTGCTTGCTGAGTTGAGAACAGATTGTACCTTGTGGCCCAGTTACCTTGAGCCCAGTAATAGCTGGAGGGGATTGCATGACAAAATCTGGAGGATCAAATAATAGGATTAGCCTGGGGAGTAGTTTGCTGAGGTTGGAGTGACCAAACAAGGGACAGACCCCTCTGAGTCTCAATGGGATATCCTGAGGGTCTCCTGCAACTCTGGCTGTCTGGGGCAGGAGGCCCCAATCTCCAGTCCCCTGACATGGTCACCATTCATTAAATGTGCAAGTTTCTCCTGACATGACACCCTCTCTTTGTAAAGGCACTTGATTCTCCATAAAACTGGACCTACAGGGCAATCCTGGTTCCCGTGTGGGACTTACTATTTGGGAAAAACATTTGGAATGTTGTTTGTTTTGTCTGGTCCACTGGAGCATCATTTGGATTGTATTAAATGACACTTTTCCAATACTCATTTTCTTCTTTCCTTTTTCCTTTTCACTTTAAATGAAATGATACGAATGAACTTATTTACCAAACAGATACAGACTCAGACTTAGAGAATAAATTTATGGTTGCCAGGTAGGGAGGATGGGGGAAGAGATGGTTAGGGAGTTTGGGATTGACATATTCACACTGCTTTATTTAAAACAGATAACCAACAAGGACCTACTCTACTCAATGTTATGTGGCAGCCTGAATGGGATGGGAGTTTAGGGGAGAATGGTTACATGTATATGTATGACTGAGTCCCTTTGCTGCCCACCTGAGACTGTCGTAACATTGTTAATTGGCTGTGCTTGTGTGCGTGCATGCTCAGTCACTTCAGTCATGTCCAACTCTTTGTGACCCCATGGACTGTACCCCTCCAGGCTCCTCTGTCCATGGGATTCTCCAGGCAAGAAGACTGGAGTGGGTTGCCATTTCCTCCTCCAGGGAACATTTCTGACCCAAGGATCGAACCCACGTCTCTTACAGCTTCTGCATTGGCAGGCGAATTCTTTACCACTGAGCACCTGGGAAACCCTGTTAATTGGAAGCCCTGCTATACTCCAATATAAAGTAAAAAGTTAAAAGAAACAAGCAAACAGTCATCAGGCACCAAGTTTGCTCTCTGCCTAGCCCTGAGTTCGGTACCAGGGGTGGTGCTGAGCAGAGTGGATAAAGTCTCCCCCAGCCCTCAGCTCCAGCAGAACTTCACCTGCTTGGCATACTTCATCACGCAGTACTCACAGCTCTGTCATATAGAAATATTAACTTATAAAGTCTTGTAAATCCCCGTGGGTTGTAGGTTCCTTAAGAACCTACAGACCGGATCTGAATCAGGCCGAATGATTAGGTACAGCAATGAGTAAGGCAAACCAAAGGATGGCTCCCAGAACAAAATGGTTTTCTCTAGGCTCCTGCAAATCAAGTGCTGGGGGAGGCCATTCAGGACTCACTTTGAGGGCTCCTTCCCACCACGACACTCTTCTCAGGGGTGGTGCTGTTGGTCCAGGAGCTCCAGAGGAACTCCAGGAGCTCCAGAGCTCACCTGGAATCATCATAAAGCAGATATCCCTGTCTTCTGCCTCATCTCCCACTCTCCACACCTACTCAGCCTGTTCTCAGTTGCCACAGAAAATACCCAACCCGACTGATCATGCAAAAGAAAAGGGAAACACCAGATTCCCTAGTCTCTGGTGGTGCCGAGCGTCTGTCAGGATGAAGACCACTGTGCATCTGCGTGCCTCCTGTGAGCAGCCCAGACCAGCAGCCAGAAGGAGGCAGGGAGCCCCAGGCCCAGGGTGGCAGGTGGCCTCCTCTTCCAGGCCTGACAAAGTTGATCCCTCTCCCTTCTAAAGGGCCAGAGCCCCGAAAGGATCTGAATCTCTGTGAACACCTCCATCAAGCTCTGCACTCAGCTCCCCCAGGCCTCTGAGCAGCATCGTGCCTTAGGAAACACCTCTAAATGCAGCTCTGGGTTCAAAAGGAAAGGGAACTGCTGTCTGCAGACTCAGTCCCAGCTCTTAAGAATATAACTATTAACTGGAAGAGAAGACCAAAGCAAACTCTCCCAAGAAAACTGGATTTCACAACCAAGAAAAAAAAAAATTATGGTTAACAACACCCTCCAACCCGCTAAAATGCTGAATTCCGTGCCCCCTTGGAGATAGAGGGCCGGGTCTGGTGAGTTCTCCATATAGAGGCCTGTTGTGTCTCTGTTTACCCGGTTTTCCCTAAATGTGCTTCACCATGAAACTTTCCCCATGAAAAAAATTTTAAAAAGAGTAGCCTCTTTTTAAAAAAAAAATTTAAATAATTGATGTACAATATTGTGTTAATTTCTGTTGTATAGCAGAGTGACTCAATTATACATATATGTATGCACACTCTTTCATATTCTTTTCCATTATGGTTTATCACGGGATATTGAATATAGTTCCCTGTGCTAGACAGTAGAACCTTGTTATTTATCCATCCTGTGTATCATAGTTTCCATCTGCTAATCCCAAACATGAGCTCCAGAGAACCTACTTTGGGAAATGATTTTCCAGGTGGAGCTCAGACCTTCCCCCTCCAAAGAGGTATCCTGGGGACATGTCAGGTGAACAGAGATAACCACTGTTCTCTTTCTCATCTTCCTTATTTCTGGGTCTTCACCAGCTCTGGTTTGCTAGTTCCTTAATTATAAGGAGGCTGCTCCAGCCACCTGATACTCTGTGTATTTGGTTTCTCTGACCCGCTGGCAGCCCCACACTTTTATGGAAAGCCAGACCCGTCCCTGCCCTGCCTTAGGTCCTGGGTCTTGCCCCGTTCTCCTGGGTGGCTTCTCTGTGTCCTATCTTCTGGGAGGATGCTCCCCCTAAGAGGTCCGTCTCTGATCTGAGCTCCCCTGCCCAGTCTGTAGCTCCCCCTTAGGCAGCACTTACGTTCTGCAGCGCACTCCTGATTCGCGTGTTGTCCTGGTTCCCGGGGTGACATGCTGCTGTTTATCCTCTTGGCAAACTCTTCTCCCCGTCAGTGTCCTGGCAACCTGCTGTTTGCTCACTGGTGGGGGAACTCTTGTTCTCTAGATCACGTGACATTTTAACTGACCCATGGTGGTAGTTCAAAATAATTTTTGGAGGATTGTTTGTTTTTAATAATAATAATAGTAATAAATCCCCAACTTTGTTTCTTTGTAAAAAAAAAAAAAAAAAAAGTGGTTTCTCTTCCTGTCACACATAGCTTTCCAAAAGGCAGAAAGAGAGCAGTTCCAAGTGTGGGCTGCAGCACGGAAGTGTTCCAGGAACTCAGACTTGGTGCTGAAGTACCAGGTTCCCATACTGGGTCATCATCTGCTGAAGTCTGCAGAGCTGGTGGGTTGGAATGGAAGGGGAAGCTTCCACTGAACGAGGACCAAGTGCTTCCTCATCACCAGAGACCTCTACAGGTGATGTCCCTAGGGGTAGGCCCTGGGCGGCTGCACCAGTCAGGATGGAGATTCGTAGCCATACGTTTACTGGATCTTGCTGGAGAGTTTGGCAACTCCCTGGTGGCTCAGCTGGTAAAGAATCTGCCTGCAATGTGGGAAACCCAATTTCAATCCCTGGGTCAGGAAGATCCCGTGGAGAAGGGAATGGCTACCCACTCCAGTATTCTTGCCTGGAGAATCCCATGGACAGAGGAGCCTTGCGGGCTACAGTCCATGGAATCGCAAATAGTCGGACACGTCTGAGCGGCTGGACGCTTTGGGTCTTGTGCATTTCCCAGAGGGGAGGACCTGCTTCCCCAGAGAGACTGGGAAAGGTACGTTGGGGATGAGTACAGCTTAGCCAGAAATCTGCAGAGGCATTTTAGTGTGATCTTTGGGTTTTGTTGTCATCGGTTTTGGGTTTTGGCACAGAGGTCCCTCGTAAATGATGTAGCACTTCCCTTAAAAGAGGGCGACTTGCTCCAAGATGAGAAGCAGAGAACTTGAAAAGTGAGCCCATACCTGCTGATGTAACAAGGGGGCTGTTTGTGTGGGCCCCACCCCCACCCTGGGGGGCTGACTGCGTGCAAAATGGTCCGGACACTCTCGCTCCTGTCCCTGGCTCTTCCTTTAGGCTTGCCAGAGACACCGGTCACCTTCTGTCCCCTCACCTTGTGTATTGAATCTTTTCTTCACATAGCTTCTGGGATCATCTGTTTTAAAAAAAAATTTTTTTTTTAGTAGCTGTGCCACCTATCCATTGTTGTGAAACAAACACCCCAAAACTTGGTAGCTTGAAACAACATTTCTTTATGAACATATGCTTCTGTGAGTGTTCTTGCTTGGGGTCTCTCTCACATGGTGGCACTGAGATGTCGGCTGGGGATGGAAGCCACCTGAAGACTCACCTGGCTGACTTTTTAGAGCTGCTCTCCACTCAGCGGGAGCTATTGATGGGAACATGTCCACCTGGCTTCTCCCAGCATGGTGGCTGGGTTCCCAGAGGAAGCTAGCTCTCAAGAGTGTGCATGCTGACAACCTAGGCAGAAGCCCCAGAGTCACGCTGCCACGTTCTAATGGTCAGACAAAGCTCAGATTCCAAGGGACAGGGGTGGTGGGAAAGGCAGGGCCACACCAAGCAAAAGCATGAGCGATGGAAGATACAGCTGAGGTCATCTTTGCAAAATGCAGTCTGCTTCCCATCACCTGCATGCATTAGTGCTCAGTCACTTCAGTTGTGTCTGACTCTTTGTGACCCTATGGACTGTAGCCTGCCAGGCTCTTCTGTCCTTGGGATTCCCCAGGCAAGAATATTGGAGTGGGTTGCCATGTGTTCTTTCAGGGGATTTTCCCCACCCAGCAGTCAAACCCATTTCTCTTACATCTCCTGCATTGGCAGGCGGATTCTTTACTGCTGATCTACCAGGGAAGCCCTCCCATCACCTACCTACAGGCTAAAAATTCAGCATACAAAGCCACACAGTCCTTTATGGACCAACTGCGGAAAATCACACAGGTCCCATCCAAAATGAAAATAGTTTTGTTGAGTCCTAATGAGGGGAAAAATGTAGAGACTTAACACTTAGATTTCAAAGATGTTGTAAAGAAAACTGCCAAGAAGAAATTAGGTGCTGCTTTTCAGCCTCTGAAATACCACTCTCTTGGCTTCTTTGAGTGAGTGAGTAGCCTTTCCCTTCTCCAGGGGATCTTCCCAACCCAGGGATTGAACCCAGGTCTCCCACATTGCAAGTGGATTGGTTACCAGCTGAGCCACCAGGGAAGCCCAAGAATACTGGAGTGGGTAGCCTATCCCTTCTCCAGGGGATCTTCTCAACCCAGGAATCAAACCAGGGTCTCCTGCATTGCAGGCAGATTCGTTACCAACTGAGCTATCAGGGAAGCCTCTTGGCTTCTTTAAAAAGTATGAAACTGAGGCAATGTGCTAACTTTCATCCTTTTCATGTGCTTGAATGCTGTACTCACATGCATGACTTCATTTCATGTTGCCATTGCTGTTATACAGACGAGGAAACCAAGGCTCAGCCAACTCCCTGCTTTCCCACGTTGTTAGCAGGGTTGCGGCTGGCATTGCTCCATTCTGGG
Organism: Giraffa tippelskirchi; assembly: GCF_054371585.1. NCBI lineage: Eukaryota > Metazoa > Chordata > Mammalia > Artiodactyla > Giraffidae > Giraffa > Giraffa tippelskirchi. Next base: position 197,088,679 of record NC_137275.1, read on the forward strand.
CAGGACCCTGGCTGTGAGGATTCCTCACTTCCCCACCACCACTTCCTCTTCTGTCAAGAATACCAGGCAGGCTCTTTCATGCCTCCCTGCCCTGGGTCATGCTCTTCTTCCTGTTGGAAGCCATCCCTCCAACACACAGTTTCTTCCTCTTTTGGCTGGAGCCCAGACTTCAGGACACAGCTTGGATCTCCTGACCCATCCTCTTCCCTGAAGTGGTCCCAAGTGGCCATGTCCTTTCTGTGGCCCTTCCCACCTTACAGGGTTACAAGCTTCTCTCTCCCTTACTCTATAAGCTCTTTGGGGTTTTTATCGCCTGCCACAAATGTGAATTATTATCAAATGTGAACTCATCCTTGCACAATCTTTTCTGTCACCTCACCTCTTATTTAAGACCTGTAATTCCTGTATTCTAGCAGGATTTGAGCCTATGCCACTCTCAGCACGCAACTCTTCAAGAAAAATGTGTTTAATTGCTCGGTCATGTCTGACTCTTTGTGACCCCATGGACTATAGCCTGCCAGGCTCCTCACCAGCACTAACATTTTACCAGGAGCTTGATATATGAATTCAAAAGTAAAAATTATTTTGTGTTAATTAAAAAACATATTGCAAATCTTGGAAGGAGGGGAGAGATGGAACTAATTATAGACATATAGACACAAATGTTTCATCAGTTGCATGTAATCCTTGTATGCTGACCTTTCTCAGTGTTAGCGTCTTGCTTCCTAAGCATACACATAAACAGGGTTTTCCTTTCGTGGCAGAGCCCCCGTGAGCATGTAAAAGCCGTGGTTTTAGTTAATTAAACACTGTTTGAATTTTCAGTGGACAAGAGGAAGCTCCATTGCCCCAACTTACTTGACCACAAGGCCCCTCTCTTTGCCTCCCCCTTACAAAACTTTCCTGAATGATGTTCCAGTCCTGTCTGTGACTTCACAGGAGGTGGCTTGTATCTCAGTCAGAATGGACACAAGCCCAGTATAGCAACTGTGCTCATTGAATAGATCTTTGGAGGCAAATGCACTTGGGTTTGGCTCGAGTTCTCGGTTATGCAACTTACTTGCTGAGTGATTTGGCGTGATTTTTAAAAATCTCTCTGAGGCTTGGTTTTCTCGTTGGTAGAAGAGATGGTGATAATGTGAATTTCAGGTAAAATGCCTGGCATAGCATCTTGTATAAAGCTCATTGAATGACTGCCAGGGTACTGTTTAAATTAGATATATTAATAAATAAGACAAGGAAATCAGGTTGGAAATTAGATTGTTTTTGTTTAGTTGCTCAGTCGTGTCCAAGTCTTTTGAGACCCCATGGACTGTAGCCCGCCAGGCTCCTCTGTCTGTGGGATTTCCCAGGCAAGAATACTGGAGTGGGTTGCCATTTCCTCCAGGGGATCTTCCCGACCCAGGGATTGAACCCACGTCTCCTACATTGGCAGGTGAATTCCTTACCACTGAGCCACCAGGAAAGCCTCTGAAATTAGATTAGGTTATTTTATTGAAGCTTTGGTCCTTTTAGCCAAAGTTTTTTCTTTTTAATGAAATTCGTGATTATGTTTGAAACACTTTTTTTTTTTTTAGTAGATAACTCTTATAAAGCAGGAATGGCTCTTGTCTTTATATGCATCTGACCACTGGTGTTTGGTTAATAAACATTACCTTAAATGGAAAGTTTTCATTTGAAAATGAGTGTGGCTGTCTGTACCTAATGTAATAAACTGTCAGTGATTAGATGACAGAGAATGTTATGAAAAAAAAAAAAATGACACACGGTCAGTGCTCATCGTGGTCATCAATGTTCTATAAATTCATCACAATGACTTAGAGGATACTGAACCAGTGGTCCTGGAGGAAATACAGAGTTAGGATCCTGTGAGCTGGTCACATTTTTACCAATAGATCAACACATAACCTTGCTTGTTGTGTTTCTGTTTAAAGGCACCTTATTATATGTATATAGTAGATGCACTAATGTTGATCTCATGGCCAACAGCACTATATCTCATGCCAAACATGGCTTATCTAACACGTGTTTTCTCTGTAAGGCACACCATAGCCTCCATGCTTAATGAACACTGGACAGCACTTCAATACCATGCTTGGGGGCCATTATAAATATGAAATCATGAACAAAAAGCACAAAATGCAAAATGAAACAGAAAACATGGCACTGAACAGACTATGAAAAGGACACTGTTTACAGTGTGAGAGCTGAAACAAGGAGGCAGAGCGTGCCCTTAACCGAGCTCAGCTGGGAACATGCATGTCTGACCATGTCTGGTCATTTGTGGTCAAATCCACAAATGACCACAAAAGTACTATGAGTATTAAGTTTTTTAGATTACAAATAAAATTGTAAGGAGTAAGTGAATTTGCAAATAAAGATCCCGGAGAAAATAAGGATTGCCTGTACTCTGTCTTGTCAAGTTTAAATGTTTCTGTTTTCTAGTAAGGAAGCTACCTTCCCCATCAACTGCCTGTGTGGGCATCAGTCACTGAGGCGCCTCGTGTGTTTGTCACAGGACGGGGGCTGGAGTGACAGCCAGTCCCCTAGGTGGGCAGCAGTGGTGGCCTGGCTTCTCTGTGTGTGTTTGCTCTCCTCCTACCCTGGAAGCTGCATCAGGAAGGGAAGGTTGGGAGCAGCAGTTAAGCAACAGTCCAATGGGAACTAGGTCTCGCAAAGCAAATCACTGTGTTTGAGACAAGTTTCTTCTCCGAGGAGTCTGTCCTCAGCCTGCTAATCTCCCTGAGGAGGTGACCCTGTGGAAATGCCCGACAAGCATCACCGAGTCACACCAAGCTCCTCGCCTTGGGCATCCAGTGCAGTTCAGCTGGGACTCCATTCCTTCTTGGGTGCTGGGCGCAGCTGTGGGGAGCAGGAGTCCTGAGCAGTTCTGTCCATCTGGGTGGGGCGAGGACAGGATGCTGTGTTAGAAGGCTGGAGCCAGCCTCCAGATTTAGCAATAGTTTTATACTTTTCCACCAAGTACAGCCCTGTTCTTTGTGTTCTGTTTTACTTTTCCTTTCAGGGCTCTCTTCCCCCAGGCAGTCATGAGAGGGGACATTTAGGGGTTTATACTGCAGTGCTTTGAGGTTTAAGGAACTGAGCTGTTAACAATAATGCCAATTGTGAAAGATAATAGCTCACGGTTATTAAGGATTTTACTGTTGACGGGTACTATTCTAACCACTTGCCGAGTATTAGCTTAATTTAATCCTGCTCCCTCCATCCCAACAACCTTCCCAAGCAAGCACTATATTGTACCCACTTTACAGATGAAGAAAATGAGACAGAGTGGTTAAGTATTAACAATAAGTAAGCCCACAGGTATACACAGCTATTAGGCATTGGAACCAAGACTCAGATACAGTCAGTCTGTGCCCATCGTCGCTCCATGGTTCTATGGAATTATAGTGAGGCAGCTTCAGTTTAGCACCTCTGGTTTTTGGTAGTGGTGCTTAGTTGCTAAGTCTCTTGCGACCCTGTGGACTATAGCCCATCAGGCTCCTCTGTCCATGGGATTTCCCAAGCAAAAATAGTGGAGTGGGTTGCCATTTCCTTCTCCAGAGGATCTTCCCAACCCAGGGATTGAACCCAGGTCTCTTGCATTGCAGGCATATTCTTTACTGACTGAGCCACCAGGGAAGCCCATGATTTTTCGGTTATAGATTCAGAATTCAAGAATTCTGCATTGTGCATGGGCTCCTGGAGGGGCTGTGCACCCAGGGCTTTGGGATAGAAGATGCACCAACAGCCCTTGGTCCTGAAGGGATTATGGTCTTAGGAGGGGCAGAAATGGGCAAGAAATAGGAAATAGCAAGTGCCACAGAGGGGTATGAGGTGCCCTGTGGACTCGGGGATGCAGCACTCATTGGAACAAAGGAATGGGGAGGCAGATTGTTGAAGAGTGGGTGATAAGTAAGGAAAAGTGTCTTTAAAGAGGCAGCATTAAGATAGATCTAAAAAGTGTTTCCCCAAATTGTTCTACACCCTCGTCTGACATCCTGCAGCCAAAGTTAGCTCAGATGCTAGCATGCTGCCATGGGGGGCACTAGAGTCACATTTTCTCCTGTGCGGGGGCCTCTCCCACCTTCAGACCACTCATGAGGGGACCCTGAAGTGTGAGCGAGGGGTCAATGGTTTGGTAAGGGAATGGGTTCCAGATGTTTGGCTGCAAACCTGGGTGACACGGTTGTCTTAGATGTGTGCACACACTCTTGGCCTCGACACACAGGATGTTCAGAACCATACTTGAACTCAGCCTTAGGGTTGGGAACCTGATGCTCTCACTTCCCATAATTGAAAGCATCGAATGTGAACATGGAACATTTGGCTGTGAACATCTTTGAGTTTAGGATTGTGTTTAAATACTCTGTGGCTCTCCTGATGATTTTTCCCCCCTTTGGCTCTTTGCTTTTGTTTTTTTAAAGCAATGTGATTCATGTCACCGAGGTTGCCTTAAGTCTGCCTGACAAGTGGCTGTGACTGCCAGATGCATGCACGGGCCCAACTCCTAGAAGCATGTATTGCTGTGGGTTGGAGGTCCTCGGCTGGGCTGGGTCCTGGCACCCCTTGAGAGTGCTTAGTGGGGAAGTGGTACTGTATTTTTGAGGAGAGGGGTTACAAGCACCACTTCACTGGCTTCTGGAAAGCTAACGTTGTTTTGTATTCAGGCTGTTTTTCCTCTTTTCTCCATAAGCCCCATCTCTGCAGCCCACCCTCCAACCCCTACCAAAGGGAAAGCCCAGTGTTCCACTCCCCAAGGAAAGCAGACAATGATTGTAATAAAATCATAACATTTCCCATGGCTCTTTAAGGTTGTGAGCTTACAGGCAGTAGGTGCTAGTGTTCCAGTGTGATTTATTCTTCAGTGTCTCTGCTGTCCTGCTGACCGGGGAAAGAAAGTATTAATAACCTTTCATGCCAAAAAATTGACACCGCTATAAAAATAAGTCTTCACTATGTGTTTTTATCTTCATGGGCCTCCCACTGCCAAAGTAAATGAGTAACATTTTAATGTATCCATTCTTTAATATCAAAATATTAGCCTTAATTTGATTTTTCTGTCTTCCTTTTGTCTTCACCTGAGGAGAATAAAGCTAGCAAAAAATAACTGTGATAATTCTCCACATAGCAGTTCCCCAGCAGGTGCCAAGAAATGTGCCCATCCTGTGATGGCCGGATTGGCCCTTGGCACTAAGGTGCTAGGAAGGAAGTGAGGGTGCCAGCACTGACATAGGAAGCACCTTTCCATTGTGTTTCACTTAACTTTAAGGGTATGCTACTTGCTTCTCCCCTGCTTACATGGTCACTTTACTATTTTGTGTCAAGCTCTGTTATTGTATTCTTTTACTGCAAAGCGTTGGACACGACTTAGCAACAGTATATGAGTAGGAGGCTCTGCTGTCAAATTTAGGATGCTTTCCTCTGCAAGAAATAAAAAACCCAAACCAAACTGGCTTTAGCAGTAAAGGGAATTTTATTGGCTTGTGTTGCTGAAAAGTCTAAAGGCAGACGACTTCAGGCTAGGGTTGATCCAGCCACTCCACAGGGTTACCACAGACCTGTTTTCTTTCCGTTGACCAGTTGTGCCTCTGCTTTAAATCAGGAGTGGTCCCAAGATGACTGGCAGCAGCTTGGGGAGGAGGGGGGGGTCAAAGTGTCTTAACAAAAATCTTTGTCTTCACATTCTCCCAAAAAAGAATATAGTGCACAAATTGATTAGTCTAGGTCACATGAACCATATCTATGGTTGGTGGTGGACTTGGCCTTTCAGAACCAAAACACCCTGGAGGTAGATACTTTGGGAAGGGAATACGAGAGAGGTGATACTGAAGAAGCAGCCAACAAATGTCTAGTGTATATGACTTATCAGTGCCTGAAGATTGAACAAAATATATACAGGCAGACTCAGACATTGCAGGTTCAGTTCCAGACCATGTCAATAAAGCAGAGATTGCAATAAAGTGAGTAAAAAATAACTACATAAAAAAATTTCACACTATATTGCAGTGTCTTAGATGTGCAATAGCATTATAGCTAAAAAAAAAAAAAAAGCAATATAGATACCTTAATTAGAAAATGTTTTATTGCAAAAAATTGCTAACCATCATCTGAGCCTTCAGCAAGTTGTAATCTTTTTTCAGGGGTAACATCAAAGATCATTGATCACAAACTACTGTAACAAATGTAATAATCATGAAAAAGTTTGAAATACTGCAGAGACATGTGAGCAAATGCTGTTGGAAAAAATGGAGCAAATAGGTTTGCTCAATACTAGATTGCTACAGATATTCAAATTGTAAAAAATATCTGTGAAGCACATAAAGTGAAGCCCAATAAAATGAGGTATACTTGTATTTTTGTTGTTGTTGATGTGTTTCGATTAATAAGTATTTGTGCTTCCCTAGTGGCTCAGACAGTAAAGAATCAGCCTGCAATGCAGGCTGGGTCAATCCCTGGGTCAGGAAGGTCTCCTGGAGAAGGAAATGGCAACCCACTCCAGTATTCTTGCCTGGAGAATCCCATGGACAAAGGAGCCTGGTGGGCTACAGTCCATAGGGTCGCACAGAGTCAGACACGACTGAAGCGACTTAGTACGTGCTAGAAATACATCACTGAAGGCAGGACCCTGTATATTTTCTGCCCCCAACCCCTTGGTCCCAACCCCTTGCTTTCCTAGAATACAGGACAAGAACAAGGAAGTGAGGCCCAAAGGGAGGGAGCCCTATCCTGTGGCCCCTGAATCTGAAATGGGAGAGAAGGAGGAGAACAGAGAAATGGAGGTGTTATTACCCATTTAATATATATATATAAAATGTGATTCAAGAAAAGAAACTTATACTCTTTGCAGCATTGTTCATAAAGAAAGAGGCTTAAATTAATGGAGCCAAAATAGAAGAAAAATTTGTCTACTGAATTTATTAATTTCCCGCAATTTGGACTTCCTTATTTGCAATCCTATTGTTCCCCCCAACCCCACCCCGTGGGACTACATTCTTGCCCAAACCTGGGTTTTAGTGAACAGTAAGGAACATAGATCCCCTGGAGGAGGGCATGGTGACCCACGCCAGTATTCTTCCTGTAGAATCCCATGGCCAGAGGAGACTGGCGGGCTACAGTCCATGGGGTTGCAAAGAGTGGGACACGACTGAGGGACTAAGCACAGCACACAAAGAAGATATAAATGACCCGGGACCTCTTCTCCCTTCTCTCTGCAGTGGGCAGTTTGCAGTCGTGAAGAAATGCCGTGAGAAAAGCACCGGTCTACAGTATGCCGCCAAATTCATCAAGAAAAGGAGGACCAAATCCAGCCGGCGGGGCGTGAGCCGCGAGGACATTGAGCGGGAGGTCAGCATCCTGAAGGAGATCCAGCACCCCAACGTCATCACCCTGCACGAGGTTTACGAGAACAAGACGGACGTCATCCTGATCCTGGAACTGTGAGTGCTGTGCTGGGGCGGGGGACGGGCACTGCCGGCTCCCAGCTCCCAGCAGCCGGACAGCACAGCCACCAGCCTGGAGCCTCCTCTGGGACAACTCGGCTTGGCTGAGTTTGAGAACTGGGGTGTGCAGTCTGCCCTGAGGCCCAGTTGCAGTTGTCTGGAGTAGGTCTGCAGTAGCTTCCACCCATGTGGTCGTACTTGGTTTGCCAGTGGGTCCCCAGTCTTGAGTTCTTCCTTGTTTGTCATGAGATCGTCTGTGTTCTAAGTTTCATGCTAAGCTTTAGGCATATGCTCTTCACCTCTCACACTGTTCCTCTGCCTTCCCTCTGTTTTCCTACTTCTCTTTTTCTCTTCTCTTTTTTTTATATACTTTTAATTTATTTATTTTTTGGCTGTGCCACACAGCATGCAGGATCTTAGTTCCCCGACCAGGAACCCATGCCCCCTGCAGTGGAAGCATGGAGTCTTCACCACTAGACAGCCAGGGAAATTTTCTTTCTCTCTTCTCTTTCCTTCTGTCTTATACACACCTCATTTTTAACTGTTGAAACTGTCGACACTCATTATATGAAAGGGTGAGATTGAAGCAGGATCACTCAGGGGTGATTACAGGACTTGTTTTTAAAGCGTTCTGCTGATTTTCTCAGGCACACCCTGTCCATCGGATGTTATTGTGGGAAACTGACTAGTGCGTTGTTCTATGATGTGTCCCAGTCCCTGGCCCCCTGCCTGAGGGCCCCGCTCCCTGTGATGAGTCCAGCAACCAACATGGGCTGCGGGGAGAGGAGAGGAAGTCATCCAAGAACATGCAGCTGGGAGTGTCTCTGGCTGGTTTGGGTGGAGGACACACATTATTACCCTGAGGGCCGAGGGAGGGATGGGTGGAGCAATCCTGGGTGGTTCTTGGTGATGACTGGCCCCACCTGTTTCCTGGAGCCTCTGAAATTCAGATGTACCCTTTTGCCAGCCCAGCAGTTTGCCAGCCCAGCAGCTCCCCCTTATTTGCAGATCTCTCAGGACTAAGAGGTGATTTTGAGACCAGAGAAGATGGAAGTGAGGGGAGGTATACAGAGGGCTTGGCACCTCACTGTGGGGACCTGTGCTTTGCAGTCACAAGGGCCTGGGATGCCCACTGCTTCTTGTCTCATCACTGGGATCTGAGCCCGTTCCTTTATGCATCTGAACAGGAACCTTGTTAACTATAAATTGGGATCAATTAATACCTCAGAAGGGTTTTGAGGAGATATGTGAGATGAGAATATAAACATGGCTAGCAAAGTGTTTGGCTCATTTGTTGTCATTGTTCAGTCACTCAGTCGTGTCCGACTCTTTGCAACCCCATGGACTGCAGCGCACCGGCCTCCCTGTCTTTCACCACCTCCCAGAGTTTGCTCAAACTCATGTCCATTGAGTCAGTGATGCCATCCAACCATTTCGTCCTGTATCACACCCTTCTCCGGCCCTCGATCTTGCCCAGCATCAGGGTTTTTCCAGTGAGTCAGTTCTTAGCATCAGGTGGCCAAAGTACTGGAGCTTCAGCTTCAGCATCAGTCCTTGCAGTGAATATTCAGGGTTGATTTCCTTTAGGATTGACTGGTTTGATCTCCTTGCTGTCTCAAGAGTCTTCTCCATGGATGTGTTTAATACATGTTTCTGGGAAGTTCTCAGCCTCTGCACTAGTGACATATTGGGCTGCATAATCATTCAGGGGACTGTCCTGTGCATTGTCGGATGTTTAGCAACATCTCTGGCTTCTACCCACCAGAGAGCATCCTCTCCCCTAGCTGTCACAACTAAAAATACCTCCAGATGTTACCATATGTCCCCTGGGTACAGACTCTTCCCCCCTCCCCCACTGAGAACCACAGCATTAAAGGAAGAGCAGGATTCTAAGAGCACAGAGGATTAGGGAGCTGCTCCAGGTTCAGCAGAAAAAAGAGAGGAATCAGAGTGTAATCTTTCCTGTGACTTTATATGATGATTTGAAAACTAGACAGACCCGAGATCAAAATCCAGAGCAAATCCTTTCCCATATATGGGCTGTACTGTGCTTAGTCGTTCAGTCGTGTCCAACTCTTTGCAACCCTATGGACTGTAGCGCCTCCTTCTATAGGGATTCTCCAGGCAAGAATACTGGAGTGGGTTGCCATGCCCTCCTCCAGGTAATCTTCCCAACCCAGGGATTGAACCCAGGTCTCCTGTGTTGCAGACGGATTCTTTACCATCTGAGCCACGAGGTAAGCCTAAGAACAATGGAGTGGGTAGCCTATCCCTTCTCCAGGAGAACTTCCCGACCCAGGAATTGAACCAGGGTCTCCTGCATTGCAGGCAGATTCTTTACCAGCTGAGCAACCCAGGAAGCCCTTATCATATATCTCTAAACCTAAATTTTCTCCTTTAAGGCTGTTGTCAGAGTCCATGAATGCAAAGTTCCTGGGAAAGAAATTATATAGATCACAACTGTTTTGCCGTTTCAAAGAATTACCAGGTCATGCCTGGTAACTCAGCCTGCCCAGGTGGCTCAGCGGTAAAGACTCTGCCCCCCAATGCAGGAGCCACAGAAGACATGGGTTTAATCCTTGGGTCGAGAAGATCGCTTGGAGAAGGAAATGGCAACCCGCTCCAGTATTCTTGCCTGGGAAATCCCATGGACAGAGGAGCCTAGCAAGCGATAGTCCATGGGGTGGCAAAAGAGTCAGACATGACTGAGCGACTGGGCATGCCTGCATGCCTAGTAACTCAAGAATGTCATTTGCTCCCTTTGTATATCAGAATGTACAAATGATGGTGAGGCGTTACTGCTACCTGTGTGTGTATATTCTGAGTTCAACTTCTGTTGACTGACTCCCAATTCATAGAAATTTTCCATTAGATGCATTTATCCTTTGCATAAAGTAGATGACATGCAATTTCTTTAGCCACTTGTTTTAAAATTATTATACAGTAAATTTGGTGTTGGAGGAGAGTTGTATAATTCTATGAAAGGTAACACATGTGTAGATTTGTATAACCACCTCCCAAAGCAGGATTCAGAATACTCCGTTTGCCCCGAAAATGCCCTTGTACTCACCCCTTAGAGTCACATCCTCCGTCCACTCCATTCCCTCTGGTGGTCACTGAGCCATTCTCTATCACTATAGTTTTGTGTTTTCAAAAATTATTTGAGTAGACCTATATTCAATCTTTTGAGACCAGCATCTTTCACTCAACATAATGCTTATGAGATTCAGGCATGAGTCAGTTTTTCATTTTTAATCCTGAATAGTATTCCATTGTATGCTGTTTTTTAATCTGTTCACCCATTAAATGACATTTGGGTTGTTTCTAGTATTTGGTGATCATGCATAAAGCTACTGTAAATATTCACATACAAATGTGTTGTGTGGATGTAAGTTTTCATTTATTTGGGGTAAATACAATGGAGTGGGATTTCTGGGTCATGTGATGGGTACATTTAACTCTATAAGAAATTGCCAAACTTTTTTCTAAAGTGGCTGCACCAGTTTACAGCCTTTCCAGCAATGGGTTGGAGTTCTAGTTGTTCCATCAGCCCTTTGTCAATATCTGTTTCTAATTGTAGCCATTCAGTCAGGTGCACAGTGGTACACAGCTCTACATAGTTTATTGTGCAGTGATCTTGCATATTGCATAGGAGCCTGGAATGTTAGGTCCATGAATCAAGGCAAATTGGAAGTGGTCAAACAGGAAATGGCAAGAGTGAACGTCAACATTTTAGGAATCAGCAAACTGAAATGGACTGGAATGGGTGAATTTAACTCAGATTACCATTATAACTACTACTGTGGGCAAGAATCCCTAGAAGAAATGAAGTAACCATCATAGTCAACAAAACAGTATGAAATGCAGTGCTTGGATGCAATGTCAAAAATGACTGAGTGATCTCTGTTCGTTTCCAAGGCAAACCATTCAATATCATGGTAATCCAAGTCTATGCCCCATCCAGTAATGCTGAAGAAGCTGAAGTTGAACGGTTCTGTGAAGACCTACAAGACCTTCTAGAATTAACACCCCCAAAAAAATGTCCTTTTCATTATACGGGACTGGAATGCAAAAGTAGGAAGTCAAGAAACACCTGGAGTAACAGGCAAGTTTGGCTTTGGAGTACAGAATGAAGCAGGGCAAAGGCTAATAGAGTTTTGCCAAGAGAACACACTGATCATAGCAACCACTTTTTCAACAACGCAAGAGAAGACTCTCCACATGGACATCACCAGATGGTCAATATCAAAATCAGATTGATTATATTCTTTGCAGCCAAAGATGGAGAAGCTCTATACAGTCAGCAAAAACAAGACCGGGAGCTGACTGTGGCTCAGATCACAAACTCCTTATTGCCAAATTCAGTCTTAAATTGAAGAAAGTAGGGAAAACCACTAGACCATTCAGGTATGACTAAATCAAATCCCTTATGATTATACAGTAGAAGTAAGAAATAGATTTAAGGGACTAGATCTGATAGACAGATTCCCTGTGGACTATGGACAGGGATCAAGACCATACCCAAGAAAAAGAAATACAAAAAGGCAAAATGGCTGTCTGAGGAGGCCTTACAAATAGCTGAGAAAAGAAAAGAACTGAAGAGCAAAGGAGAAAAGGAAAGATATACCCATTTGAATGCAGAGTTCAAAAAAATAGCAAGGAAAGATAAGAAAGGCTTCCTCAGTGATCAGTGCAAAGAAATAGAGGAAAACAATAGAATGGGAAGGACTAGAGATCTCTTCAGGAAAATTAGAGATGCCAAGAGAACATTTCATGCAAAGATGGGCATAATAAAGGACAGAAGTAGTATGGACCTAACCAAAGCAGAAGAGATTAGGAAGAGGTGTCAAGAATACTCAGAAGAACTAGACAGAAGAGATCTTTACCACCCAGATAATCATGGTGGTATGATCACTCACCTAGAGCCAGACATCCTGAAATGTGAAGTCAAGTGGACCTGAGAAAGCATCACTACGAACAAAGCTAGTGGAGGTGATGGAATTCCAGTTGAGCTATTTCAAATCATAAAAGATGATGCTGTGAAAGTGCTGCACTCAATATGTCAGCAAATTTGGAAAACTTGGCAGTGGCCACAGGACTGGTAAAGGTCAGTTTTCATTCCAATCCCAAAGAAAGGCAATGCCAAAGGATGCTCAAACTACCACACAATTGCACTCATCTCACACACTAGTAAAGTAATGCTCAAAATTCTCCAAGCCAGGCTTCAGCAATGCATGAACCGTGAACTTCCAGATGTTCCAGCTGGTTTTAGAAAAGGCAGAGGAACCAGAGATCAAATTGCCAACATCCGCTGGATCATCAAAAAAGCAAGAGAGTTCCAGAAAAACATCTATTTCTGCTTTATTGACTATGCCAAATACTTTGACTGTGTGGATCACAATAAACTGTGGAAAATTCTTAAAGAGATGGGAATACCAGACCACCTCACCTGCCTCCTGAGAAATCTGTATGCAGGTCAGGAAGCAACAGTTAGAACTGGACATGGAATAACAGACTAGTTCCAAATAGGAAAAGGAGTACGTCAAGGCTGTATATTGTCACCCTGCTTATTTAACTTCTATGCAGAGTACATCATGAGAAACACTGGGCTGGATGAAGCACAAGCTGGAATCAAGATTGCTGGGAGAAATATCAATAACCTCAGATATGCAGATGACACCACCCTTACGGCAGAAATCGAAGAAGAACTAAAGAGCCTCTTGATGAAAGTGAGAGGAGAGTGAAAAAGTTGGCTTAAAGCTCAACGTTCAGAAAACTAAGATCATGGCATCTGGTCCCATCACTTCATGGCAAATAGATGGGGAAACAGTGGCAGACTTCATTTTGGGGAGGCTCCAAAATCACTGCAGATGGTGACTGTAGCCATGAAATTAAAAGACTCTTGCTCCTTGAAAGAAAATTTATGACCAACCTAGACAGCATATTAAAAAACGGAGACATTACTTTACCAACAAAGGTCTGTCTAGTCAAGGCTATGGTTTTTCCAGTAGTCATGTATGGATGTGAGAGTTGGACTGTAAAGAAGGCTGAGCACCAAAGAATTGATGCTTTTGAACTGTGGTGTTAGAGAAGACTCTTAAGAGTCCCTTGAACAGCAAGGAGATCCAACCAGTCCATCCTAAAGGAAATCAGTCCTGTATTCATTGGAAGGACTGCTGCTGAAACTGGAACTCCAATACTTTGGCCACCTGATGCAAAGACCTGACTCCTTTGAAAAGACCCTGATGCTGGGAAAGGTTGAAGGCAGGAGAAAAAGGGGACAACAGAGGAAGAGATGGTTGGATGGCATCACCAATTCAATGGACATGAGTTTGAGAATACTCCAGGAGTTGGTGATGGACAGGGAAGCCTGGCGTGCTGCAGTCCATGGGGTCGCAAAGAGTTGAACACAACTGACTGAACTGAACTGAACTGATCTTGAATAAAAATTGCCTGAGCTTACAAAGAGCAGCTATTAGGTGGAAAGGGCAGGAGAGGCTCAGGAGATAGCCTCTTCTCCACAAAGTCAGACACATGTTTGTCTTCCCTGGGTATTTGTTCCTCACAGATTTGAAAATCCCTGTGAGGTGACTGTCTTTGCCTTTTCACCCATAGGGCATGTCGGGAGCCATGATGATTACATTTATGTGTCAACTGACTGGGCCACAGAGTGTCCCAAGAGTTGGTTAAACATTATTCTGGATTGTGTCTTGAGGGTGTTTCTGGATGAGGTTAACATTTGAATTGTAGACTGAGTAAAGCAGACTGCCTCCCCATTGAGGGTGGGCCTCATCTAATCAGTTGAGGGTTTGCATGGAGCAAAAAGGCTGACTTTACTCTGAATAAAAGGGAGTTCCTCTTACCTGACAGCCCTTTAGCAGGTACATTGCTTTTTCCTGCCTTCACACTGAAACTAACACACTGGCTCTCCTGGGTCACCATCTACGTCCAGCCAACTCAACTTGCAGGTCTCGGGACTTGTCAGCCCATGATGGCATGAGCCAGTTCCTTAAAATACATCTCTTTCTCCCTTTACATATGTACATCCTATTGGTTCTGTGTTTCTGGAGAACCCTGACTAACACAGTGATACCAAGGACTAAGGAGAGAAAGTGCACTCTTGTTTTCACATCACAAGTCTCTCCCCTTTTGTATATGTATTTGTTTTGCCATAAAGAAATGTTTTAACTTTTAATACACTATTCAAAATATTAGGTCTTTCTGAGTGAGTCATCTTTGCCTTTGCGAAAATCATGCTTGTTGTAAATTCTTACAGTTTTAAAGAACATTAGTCATCAGTGACATATTCCATCTTCTCTTTCCTTTCTTAAGGGTGCTGGGATGCAGTGGTAGTTAAGGAGAAAATAAAATGTAAGAATTTGTTAGAAAGTAGCCCTACAACTCATAGTGTTGTCTTGTGTGTATCCTCTGGTTCAGTAATCTTTGAGTGTATTATTATTATTATTATTTTTAATATATATTGCTTTGGGATGAACTCCATGGCAAGTAGAGCTTCCTTCAGGCTTCCTGATGAAGTGTGTTCCCTTGTTGATACTTCTGTTATTGAAGCCTGTCTCCACGTGGATGTGTGAGTTCCCACCACCACTCTCTGGACTTGTCCTTACCATTGAGACAGAGATCCCAAACCCCTACTCCCCGCAGTATTTCATCAGCTGCGCCCAGGGATCTGGGCAAAATGCAAAAATGGTACCTTCTGTGTCCTTTGTACAGAAACTACTTGGTGTTAAAGGCACATTTGTTCAAATTCTACTCCAGGATTTGACTTAAAATTTCTGTAAGCCCTGAAAGTATTTTTGAAGAGTGGCTTTTTCTCCACACGCTTCTCTGGAAATGAAGCTGATGTGCTGTTGCAGCTCAGCAGAGCACATACATGAATGAGGCAAACCTGGTGTCTCAAAATCACTATTTCATATCCTCCACACCCCTTGGGTCCTTAATGAAAATCCCTTCCTGCCATATTATAGCTCACTCATGCATTGTCACATGGGCAAGTCACTACAAAACTTTGATCTTCAGTGTCTGTGTCATTTTATAACTTGCTCCATTACCTGGTGGAAAGTGAAGCCAAACAAAGTCAGTGCTAATCAGAGACACTGGCGTCTATAATTCTGTTCTACACTTGCAGCTCAGAAACAGCTAAGTATTTCAGGCTGCGGATAATTTAGGTTCCCTCTGCCCAGATGTATGTGCGTGCATCCTAAGTTGCTTCAGTTGTGTCTGACTCTTTGTGACCCTGTAGCCCACCAGACTCCTCTGTCCATGAGATTCTCCAGGCAGGAATACTGGAGTGGATTGCCATTCCCTCCTCCATGGGATCTTCCTGACCCAGGGATTGAACCAGCATCTCTATGTTGCCTGCATTGGCAGGCGGGTTCTTTACCACTAGTGCCACCTGGGAAGCCCCTGCCCAGACATGAGTCAAATCCAAATGCCCTTAGGGGCCAGACAGGTGATGTAAATGAGTGAGATTGGTCTGTATGGAGTCTCAGTGTTGGGGATGTATGAGGGAATGGTAAGGACTGTGGCTGATTGAAACCCTCAGCCACTCAACAGTGGATTGTTGCCATGTGGGTTATTGGATCCAGTGTTGCCAGATCTTGCAGTTTTTTCCAAGGAAAGTCTGGTATCTAGGCTTTTAATTTTGGCAGTTAATTCATAATACTTACAAGTAGACAGAATAAAACCTTCCTGGAAGGTCACATGTGGCCTTCATAGAATTTCAGATTCTTACCTCTTTTGTGTAAGGAATAAGTATTAGCAATATGTGATGAATACAGTTAGAGATAGCCCCAGAAGGCTAGCAACTCTGTTGGAACAGCAAGTTACACACTTCACATTACAAAATGACTTTTTTTCAATGTACACTATGGTTTATCAATGGTTCTCAAACTCTAGCATGCCTCAGAATCTCCTGAAAGCTTGTTAAAATATACATTATTTGGCTGCACTTCCAAGATATGAGTCAGTATGTCTACGGTAATGTCCGGGAATTTACACTGCAAACAAATTCCCAGGTGATGCCGATGCTGCTGGTCTTAGGGTTCATCTTTCGAAAATTCCGTATTTTTATATATTATTGTGTGTGTGCTCGGTCACTCAGTCATGTCTGACCTTTTCCCACCAGACTTCTCTGTCCATGGGATTTCCCAGGCAAGGAGTGGGGTGCCATTTCCTTCTCCAAGGGATCTTCCCAACCCAGGGATTGAACCCACCTCTCTTGCATCTCCTGCATTGGCAGGGGGTTTCTCCACCACTGCGCCACCTGGGAATCCCTAGGGTTCATCTTTGGAGAAGCTGTCGTAGGTTGAATTGTGTCCCCTGGCCCCAAATGATATGTTGAAGTCCGAATCCCTTTTACCACAAAATGTCCCCTTCTTTGGGACAAGGGTCCTTGCAGGTGTCAGTAGTTAGGATGAGGTCATCCTGGAGTAGAGCAGGCTCCTTATCCCATGTGACTGGCATCCTTATAAGAGGAAGACTATGTGGAGATGGAGTGTTGGAGTGATGGAGCAGTAGCATCCACACGCTACTAGGGGAGAGGCCTGGAACAGATTCCCCTCCCAAACCCTCAGAAGGAACCAAGACCACAACCCACACCTTGCTTTCCAACATCTGGCCTCCAGAATTGTGAGACAATCAGTTTCTGTTTTCTAAGCCACCCACTGTATGGTGCTTTGTTATAGCAGCCCTAGAAAACTAATACAGAAGCACTAGTTGAATAGAAAGCTACTAGGCTCCTAGTTGGACTCGGAGCCCACTCACACATTAATCTAAAATTCTGTAAGCCAGTTAATGACAAAATAAAATACCTAATTGTGGTAGTTCCATTGGGCAACCAAAAAACAATGGGATGTACGAATCTTCCTCCCGACTGGAGGCCTGAGCAGAGGAGGACTGGAGTGGGGTAGGTGATTCTAGGTCTACCTACAGCAGGAGTGGACCTCACCCATCATGACCTGCTTCAGGAGGGACACCTGAACTTTGGGTGACCTGTCTGATAGGTTACCCTGTTAAGATTTTTAAAGTAAAAATGTTGGAATTGCCATGTCACACTGTCACAGTGGACTGTTCCAAAGAAATCAAGCCAGTTTGGGCTCTCCAACCTTAAATTTTCTCCTTTATTTGTTCTGGTTGGAATTTAAAGCTGGTCTTTATATTGGATCGGGGCTTCCCTGATATCTCAGTTGGTAAAGAATCCGCCTGCAATGCAGGAGACCCCAGTTCAGTTCCTGGATCAGGAAGATCTGCTGGAGAAGGGATAGGCTACTCTCTCCAGTATTCTTGGGCTTCCCTGGTGGCTCAGCTGGTAAAGAATCCTCCTGCAATGCCGGAGACCTGGGTTCGATCCCTGGGTTAGGAAGATCCCTTGGAGAAGGAAAAGGCTACCCACTCCAGTATTCTGGCCTGGAGAATTCCATGGACTGTATAATCCTTGGGGTCACAAAGAGTTGGACACGACTGAGCAACTTTCACTTCACTTTATATTGGAGTAACCTTTTTCTCTCTCTTTCTCTCTGATTTTCTCTTTTTCACAGGAAATTCCGTTTAATTAGTGCAGTATGCAGTGGTTTTAGCCAAGTATGGGACATGAAATTAATACACTCTTTTTTTGCATTTAATAAAGTAAATTCTATTAGTTTTTCAATCTGGTAGAAAACACATAACGTAAAATTGACCATCTTAACCATTTTTAAGTATACACTTCAGTAGTGTTATGTATTCACCTGTGCAACAAATCTGCATAACTTTTTCATCTTGCAGAATAGAAACTCTATACCTATGGAACAACAACCCTCTTTTCTTAGCTTTTTTTTTTCACTTTGTATAAGTTAATAATTTCTGGAATTCAGTTTGTTCATTGCAAACAACTGCTGAGTTTTGTTCAAACGTTTGTGCAATATTAGATCACTTTATGCGGGATCATTGTTAAGCTGGCTCACTCTCTTGTAGCCAGACTGAGATACACACCAATAAGAATATAAATATGATTTTTCCATGTGTATCAGCACAGTGGATGCATGTGGATTGGGTTCATGCTGCACTGTCAGCAAATCCAGAATTGCAGGAGCCTTTCAGAAGCAAATGCAGTGATTAAAGTGATGGTTTCAAGCTGCCGCCTAAGTGGCAAAGTTGTACTAAGTTGAAAGCATTTGTAGGGACATAAGTGATGCTGGTAAACGGGGTGTGTCTGATGCCAGGGGCCTTCCAGCCTCCCACCCCTACTCTCTGCTGCTCTCCTGGTTCTCCCAAGATGCAAAAGCACACTCAAATTTCTTAAATGCTTTCCTTTCTTTCTTTCTTTTTTTTTCCTGCAGCTACATTTGTTCTCTCTTCTCTGAGCTCCAGCCAGCTCTTTTGACTTTTTGAACTCTTGTTTTTATTCACAAAGGTAATTTCAAGAACTGTTCTGGGTTACACTTTTGGCCTCTGGCTCCTCAGATATCTACTATTAGGCAAGAACAGAGAACTGAAATGCATTTGGCAACAGTCGCAACCTTTCACAACAGAACTAAATGGTGTAGAATAAGTTATTTTACACTCAGGAATTCTCTTGAGAAATAAAACCCCATATGTATGATTTCCCCCATGCTCTTACTTCTTGCCAGTTCAGTTGAAAGTGTTTCCTTAGTGTTTATTAAATGGGCATTTTTACTCACTTAAATGGATTAATTGATTTCCAGATGGCCTTAAAAGAAGTAGGACAATGAAAGTCATAAAAGTAGACCACATATAGTATCTGTGAACTCATAGATGTGTAGTTTTTATCATATATTCATAATTTTAGTATCTGGCTCAATATACTCTGTGCTGTTTACCTAAATTATAGGTAATGAGTATTTGAAGTCTTTGCTTGTCTCCAAGAAAGATGTATACTTGTTAAAGTTTGGTAAACTGGGATAACACTGCTGCCTGCCAGTCTCAGAGGCTTCCAGAGCTCCGGGGATGGGCTATTCTTAATCCCTCCTATGGGACCACAGATTTTACTTTATGATGATCTAGGGTACTGCAAATCCCTGGGAATCATTCAGACTTCCTCTTGGAAACTCACAGCCATGTCACAGATCTTATTATTCTTCCTGTGTTGGTTAACCCCTCTCCTAACCATCAACTTGAAGAGGATGTAACAGATGGTTACTCTGTGGAACTGTGGCTTTAACTGACCCCGCCTACCCACCCACCCACCCAGGCGTTCTGGTTTCCCCTCGCTCTGTTCCCTCTCCTTGCGGCTCTGGTTTCTTCTGTCCATGGTGGGACCATCCCGGACATAATCACAGCCTCCCTGCAATGCTCAGCTCCGTGTCTTCCCCTAGAACCCAGGTCCCTCCCAGGTTGAGGGCTACCAGTTTGTGGTCCAGGCTCAGCCCAAACCTTCAGCCTACTTTCCTCCACGCCGGTCATACAGCCCTCCATGTCCAGGCACGCTGAGCCCAGAATTCTGAGGCAATGGTTGGGGGTCCACTTTGGGGACAGGAAGCTGGGGAGAGGATTGAACCCACGTCACCTGCATCGGCAGGCGGATTCTTTACCACTGAACCAGCAGGGAAGCCCTGTTCACTTGTTTTGAGGCATATCCAATGGGCGTGGATCTTTACAGACTTCCTTGAGAGACAGGACAGAGGATGAGAGAGGCTTCCTTGGAGAAGAAAGGGACGCGCACTTCACTGGAGTCTTCACTGGGTCAATCAGCCACTTGGCAGGGGATGCTGCTTTATGTTTTCTCATTCAGTCCTTGGACACAAGCCCAGCAGGGTGGTGTTGGCACCAGCCTCCAGACCTGGAAAGCTATGCACGTCAGTCCAGTTTGAGCGGTTGGGGATTCTAATTCTCAGATAGCTTCTTGGGGAGAGAAGTGTTTTGTTTGAGTCCTAAAGTTCTGCTGAGCCCCTGTAGGACTTAGCCAACAAGGCCTATCACCCATCTTTTCTAAGCTGTCATCTTTGGGGGTTGGGTGAGGGTGGCTGAAATGAAAGGCCACTATGGAGCGGGGAGGACGTTCCAGGCCTGCCCCCCACCCTCTTCCTTTTCTAGGGCTGCAGTCAACTTGGACGTGACCCTGAGGGCAGCATTGCTCACGTTCTAGTGGCTCCTGAGCTGCATTTTGCTGCTCTCAATTTCAAAGCAGTGACTTAGCAGCCTTTGAAAGCCAATCTGGACTTTGAAGACCTTCCGCTTTCTCTCCTTGGTGCCGTTTCTCCAGCAGTCGTGTTATTCCTGCCCCTCATCTCTTAGCATTTCCATGGTGCTGGGAGAGAGCAGAAAATGCTCTCGTGTTCCCGTGGGAATGACGGAGTTCAGGACACTGTGTGGGGGCTCTCGTGTGCACATTTGCCTCCCTCAATGTTTCTTTGAGCACAGGACCATGTCCTGCTTTGGCTTCCACAGCCCCTAAAACTATTCTTGACCTAATAAATGTGTGCAGATAGGGCCAGAAGAACGCTATGTGATGGAAGAGTCACGTGTGGGTCAAGAACCAGTTGACCATATTTTTCTTGGTGAGATGCCGATCGGCTTGCTTGGGCTTCAGGAAACGTACTCTTGACTAAGGCTCTTAGAGGGTAGGGAATAACACCTTTAACATCAGGATCTGAGTCAGTCTGGATCCTACCAGGAAGCAGATGGCACACACAAACAGGGAAATTCGAAGAGCATTTAATAGCGACTGTTAGTAAAAGTGTGTCCAAGGGTTAAAGAAAGCAAGTGATAAGGAAACATCCTACAACTAGTGATAACATGGCGCTCTCACCACCCTTAGGTCGGGGAGTGAGGAGGGGGATAGGAGAGGGAGTGGTTTGGGGAACCTGGAAAGGATAACTTCCTGGAGAGAAAGCCCACCTGATCTGAGCTGAGCACTCAGCAGAGGGACTCAGCCCTCCCTTGGCACTCTGGCAGGGGAAGTGGAGTTACCTCACTGTCCCTCTCTCCTGGTGCTGCTTGTTGCCAAACCAAACCAGAAGCCAATTGACAAGGGAACCTTTCATTCCATCTCAGTGAGCAGCCTCCTTGTACCCAAACGTGGATGGAGAAGAATATAACACATGTCTGGAGAGGTAATCTTGCTCTGGGTTTAGAAGGATTTTTTTTTCTTGGTTCTCTAATCTTTTGACACTAAGTAGTTACAGTTCAAACTTCCTGGCACCACCCCCCCACCCCCCATGAAATTTGTTCAGGCCTGAAAAATATACCAATTTGTCCCTGGATGGTTAGGATCCACTTGATCTCATACCCTTCTTTCTCAAAGGCTGTGTGCCCATCACAGATTCTTAAAAAGGAAGTACTTTTTTTGAAGCATAACTCCCTTTTGTTTTCCCTGTTTTTTACTTTGTTAAAAACTCTATTGGAGAGAGGAGGTGGAGACATGGAAGGCAAGGCTCAAAGTCCTGGCTCTTTGACAGGCAGTAGTTCTCTGTTGCCAGGGCAACCTGCCCAGCGGGAGAGCTGTGTTGACCGTACGTACCTCTTTTACCCCTTGAGTGCCGCATCTTTCTCTGAAGGGACAGGAGTTTTCTTGATGCGCCTCAACACACAGGTATCTAACAGATGCACTGGGAAGGATCTCCATGGAGATGGGAAGCACTCTTTATCTGTCCCCTTCTTTCTTCATGACTTGCATTCCCTTTTCAGATCTCTTTAGTCTACTTTTCATTTCTCTACTTGCCACTGAAAGGACTCCTGCTGAAGCTTCCTAATTCACAAAATTCCTTAATATATAAACAACGCGTGCTACTCAACCATCACCTACCAATATACTGATGTTCCTACAGCTTTATCTCTCAGTCTCTCTGCAGCTCCACGATTGCTTCTCCAGTTGCCTATCCAACATCTCCATCCGGATGGATCTTTCCAGGTACCTCAAACCTAACGTGTCCTCTCTGAACTCATAATCTCCCCTTCCCCAATCTACTTCTGCCCTCTCCTTCTCTAGCTCAGTCCATGGTATCACCATCTTCCTGGTTGCCCGCCCTGGAGAGCTTAGCACCACCCTTGCTACTGCCTTCTCCCCTCACTTCCCACTGTGCTACTCAGTCAATCTTTCATTAAGTCCTGTGGATTCTGGTTCTGAAAGAGCTCTGAGTCCCTCTCTTTACACCATGCTCATACTTTCCCCTGACCCAGGGCCTCATTAATTCCCCCCCTGAATTATTAGAACAGCCTCTAGTTTCTCTCCCATTCAGTTCACCCCCAAATTTATTATAAAACAGTTACATCTCTTACTTAAAAATATTTGATTAATAAGCATATGAAAAGATGCTCAACATCATTCATCATTAGCTATCTCTACAAATCAAAACCACAGTGAGACCATTTCATATCCAGTAGGATAACCATGGAGCTTCCCTGGTGGCTCAGACAGTAAAGAATCTGCCTGCAGTGTGGGAGACCTGGATTCGATCCCTAGTTCAGAAAGATCCCCTGGAGAAGGAACTGGCAGCTCAGTATTCTTCAGTATTCTTGCTGGGAGAATCCTACAGACAGAGGAGCCTGGAGGGCTACAGTCCATGGGTTAGCAAAAAGTCATACACGACTGAACCACTTCACTTTCTTTCTTTCTCTTTCTTTCATTCCTCAAAATGTTCGACACAGAGTTACCATATTCACTCCTCAGATTATATCCAAGAAAAATAGAAATATATGTCCACATAACTTACTCATGAAATATATAGCAACATTATTCACAGTAGCCAAAAAGATTGAAACAACCCAAATATCCATCATCTGATGAATGAACAAACAAAAAATGTGGTATATCTATACAATGAACTGTTATTTGGCAATTAAAAAAATACAGAGGTACTAATACTTTTTACTGTGAATGAACCTTTGAAACATTATACTAAGTGACAGCAGCCAGTCTCAAAAGACCACATATCATGTGATCTGATGAATATGAAATGTCCAGAATAGGCAAATCCATAGAGACAGAAAGCAGATTAGCAGTTGCCTCCCAGTGTCAGGGAACGAGACCAATGGGCACAAGATGCCTTTTGGAACCATGAGAATGTTCTGAAATTAGATTATGGTAGTAGTTTCACACTCTGTAAATATACTAAAAGCCACTGAATTGTAGACTTTGAAAGAGTCAACTGTATGCTATATGAGTCATATCTCAAGAAAGCTTTAGAAGACATCTCTGATGGCTGCCTCCTGGCCACAGAATAAAGCCCATCATCTATAGAATGGTGTAGGATTTTGAACCCATGTCCAGCCCCCTCCTCATAACCAACTACTTCCCTGCACCCCTTTGCCTCTGCCCCTGTTGCCTGATTCACAGAGAATCTCTTGCCTTGATCAGATTTTGCCAGATTCCTAGGCATCCCTCACATGAGTTTATGCTGTACCCTCTATCTGACACACCATACCTTGTCTATCTGGAGAATTCCGACCCATCTCTCAAAGCCTACTCACACATCACTCTCTCTGTTTGGCTTTCCTAATTGCCCTGGCTAGATTTAATTGCTTTCTTTTGTGTGTCTTCATCACCTTTGATAAGTGTGTTGATTATAGCACATGTAGTACTATAACTTAAATGTTTGTATGGTCTCCCTGTAATGGATTGTGAGCTTTCTAGGAGCTGTGCCAGTATATTACTTACTTATTTTTTCATCCCAAGCCCCTAGAAGAGGATATGAAAACTAGTGCACAGTCAGTGCCTAGTAAAAGTTGCTGAAGTTGAATTCAGTCAAGGAGACTAGTGGGGAAATCCTGATGAGCAGCAACGAGGGGCTTTTCTAGTTAGGACAGTGGGAATGAGAAGAATTAACAAAACCAACAGCTCTGCATCATTTGTGACCTGTGAAGGCTGCTCTCTCTCCTGAGAACAGAGCAATCTGTCACCTTAGCTAGTTTCTATCCTGGGCCTGAATAGGACCGTGTGTTTAAGTTGAGGGATAAGGCAAGAGTAGGTAAAGAGGGCTGGTTGGTGGGATTCTGAGGGACAGGAACTGAGAACCTACGATGTGCCTGACATTGTGAGGCTGGATGCCAATGACAATCAGAGGTAGTTGGCTAAAATTAAAGCTGCTGATTGTCATTGGCATCTGGTATAATAATGCCCTTCACAAGTCAGGTTCTCAATAAATATTTATGCGAATGAAAAAAGAAAGCTTTTCAGATAGTCAAAAGTCACCTTTGCCCATTATAGCATTCTGCATAGAGCCTGCCCCAGGCTGACCATACTGTTAGATAAGAGGTCTACATCCCTTTTCCATCTTTATTTGATGGCTCCGGTGAGGGTGACTATCCGCTCTTGGCCCCCTCTTCCAAGGAGAGCTGGTTTCAGGCGTCCTTTCTCCTGCCTTCTCTCCTTGTACTGACCGAGGTGGCCAGTAGGAGGCGCTCAGCTTCCCGCCCCTCCTGTGCCTGTGACTCCTGGTCTTCTGCCAGTGGTAGCCAGGTTCTTTGGAGCTCTTAGCGGGGAAGCCAAGGTAGAACGTGACCTGAGAGCCTCCAACTTGCTGAGTGACTATCAACTCCCTCACTTTTTCCATCTCTTCCTCCTCCAGCTCTTCTTCCTCTTCCTGAAATCCATGCTCACGCTCAAGGGAAGGACCACTCTACGCCCATTTAAAATCACAGCTTTCCACACTGGGGGCAGCCTGGCCCACTCTGTGTTTCAGATTGGCCTGTGCCCCCTGTGTTACAGGCCAGTGGTTTTCCATCCTGGGATTTCCAGGGCATTAACAACTATGGGCAGCTTTCATCTGAGCCCTTTGGGCTGGATGGTCAGAGACAATAAACCTGGTCAAGGGGTAGGAGAGGTGGATTCCTGGGCCTCCCCAGATGATAGCCCTGCCTTGTTTGCAGCTAGATGAGACAGATTGGTTTTGGAATGAGCCTCCATCTCTGGCTGTCCCAGCGTGGTTTTCTTCCCACTGGCCTTTTATTCTCACACTAGTTACAATGGCCCAGGCTGGGGAGGTATCTGGCTGCCCAGCTTCTCCATTTGCCCCACTTTTGATTGACCTGATTATTTCTGTGGGTCTCCAAAGCTTAGGCTGGACCCATTAAAATAGAAAGAGGCTTGTCGGATGCTGTGCTTAGTCTTGCTGATGAGTTTCTAGTGTCTCTTTACATGAATACATTTTTTAGTTGAAGAAATCTGCGTGGACATACTGGAGAGAGGGACCAATCTGCCTTTCAGCACCTTGTCTACCAGCCCCCAGCCCCCAGCAGTGCTGCTCCTCCTTGCCACACGACACTGGTGTGGGAAGCCCTGGTGTAAACAGATGAGGCTGTTCATTGCTGGAGGTGACCACCCTTTAGGCCCATGCAGGCACCTCTGGGTCCCATCCCCAGACACCTGAAGTCTGGGGCCCCGGTACCTCTGCACACCTATCTCTTACCTGTAGTCACCCAGTTGGCAGGCTCTGCCACTGAACCCTGGACACCATGCCTATGAAAAGCATGGCCTTTCTAGTGAGTTTCTTGCCTGAACCATCTCAGCCAGGATTCCTGCATTCCTGGGCCATCTGTGTCCTGTCTTCCCCTATCTCCTGGCCTCCCTAAGCAACTCAGGCATGCGCAGTCTTTACATGTATCTTATAGCCTTACATGTATCACCCCCATTGTTGGCCTGGCATTTCCTTACTATCCTCCAGACTCCACCATCTTGCTTGAAATGTAGCACCAGGACAGTGGGCTGTCCTCGGGGTGTCGACTGATGAGGGGTTGAAAAGAATTAACAAATTTATTGACTTAAGAAATTTTTTTTAAAACGTTTGGCTGTGTCGCATGTGGGACGTTAGTTCCCTGACCAGGCCCCGAACCTGCACCCTCTGCGTTGGCGGCACGGAGTCTTAATCACTGGACCACCAGGGAAGTCCCCTGTGTTCAGGTTCTGAATCTACCTGCATTCCCAGCACAAGCAGCTGAGGGTCTCCTCTGACCCTGGTTCCCTTCCTTGCATGCGAGCGTCTGCTTTTTCTCATCTGAGTTTGTTTATAATCTCACCTGGAGTGGGCATTTTTGACACTCCCTCTCTACCCTCCCTTTCTTCTTCCCCTCCACCCCTGTTAGAACAGAGGCCTGGGTGCCTCCAGATCTGGGGCTCCTCATCACTCTAACTCAGAAACCCAAGGTTCTGCTGAAGTCATGCCGGGCTCCCAACACAGCTCTTTCTTGCACACTGTTCCCTCTGTCCAAGGGCATTCTTCAGTCTAGTGGAATTCTTTGGAAAGCACATTGAGTCTTTGTTCTACAAAGGTTTTTGTTCTGTATTATATCTTTTTCCTATTTTCTTCCCTAAACTGATGTACCCCCTCGTTTTTCGTTTCTGGGGTGTTTCAGCTTTAAATGGATTTTTTTTTAATTTGGCATATTTGTATGTTCCCTCCTCCAGCCATTTCTCTTTCCCATGTTCCCTTGTGACATCCAGTGTGGGGGGAGGCGGGATTGCAAGTGGGGGATCAGAAAATGAGCAAGTGCTCAGAATTGGGGTGGATGGCTGTGGCTTACATTAATCTACTGTAGCTGTGATGACCACCTACGTGAGACATCCTGCAGTGTGACATGTCACCCCACTGCCTGAGCAGCAGGCCTTGACACCCCAAAAAGCAGCCATCAAGGTTTTCTTCTCCAGAGACCTGGTCTAACAAACCACATCTCTGAATCAATAGCATATTTTCAAGAGTTGTAATGATTTTGAACTGTGGTGTTGGAGAAGACCCTTGAGAGTCCCTTGGACTGCAAGGAGATCCAGTCAATCCATCCTAAAAGAGATCAATCCTGGGTGTTCATTGGAAGGTCTGATGTTGAAGCTGAAACTCCAATACTTTGGGCACCTCATGCGAAGGGTTGACTCATTGGAAAAGACCCTAATGCTGGGTAGGATTGGGGGCGGGAGGAGAAGGGGACGACAGAGGATGAGATGGTTGGATGGCATCACCGACTCGATGGACATGGGTTTGGGTAGACTCCGGGAGTTGGTGATGGACAGAGAGGCCTGGCGTGCTGCAATTCATGGGGTCGCAAAGAGTCGGACACGACTGAGCGACTGAACTGAACTGAATGATTTTGATCTGGTCAACAACAGAGAAGAAGTAGATTTTGATTCCTGAGCGAGGAAGAAACAAAATTGGTTTTGGTTTGTTGGCTTCTTTTATAAATGCTTCATTATATTCCACATAGAGCATCTTCAATTAAGAAAATTAGGGATTTTTTTTTTTAGTACCATATCTAGCTGAAAACTGCAGCCTCCTATTTGAAAGCCTGCCTCAGCAAACTGTGGCTTCCTGCTTTGACCTTGAGCATGTAGTCATGTAAGTGAGGGGTTGGATAATTGCATCTGGGGACCACTCAGTCTGCAGCACAATCACTCATT
This sequence comes from Giraffa tippelskirchi, assembly GCF_054371585.1. Taxonomy (NCBI): domain Eukaryota; kingdom Metazoa; phylum Chordata; class Mammalia; order Artiodactyla; family Giraffidae; genus Giraffa; species Giraffa tippelskirchi. The sequence continues at coordinate 197,116,459 of NC_137275.1, forward strand.
ACGTATTGTCCACAGCTACTGCCACCTTCTCATCAGCTGAGCGACACAGCCTGCTCCCCGTGCGTCGTGCCTGCTGTATTGATAAATCATGACGCATTATCTGTTTACCAATCCAGCATCCTGTTTCCGTCTTGGATACTGAAAGAAAAGTCATGATTCTGCTCTTTCATTCATGAAGGAAAGTGATTGCTTTAAAATCTTAATTTTTTTCACAGAAGTCATACCTTAATCCAGTGTCACAAATTAGTCTTTCCTGACGATAGAAGGCTAGATTTTTGAACAAGGGACCTTTGTGGGCCCCCAGCTTATTTCCAAGTGTGTCTTTTGTACAAGACTTGAATCTTCCTCTTCTTGCCATAGCTGGCAGAGCTAACAAGTGTGGTACCTCTTGCACAACGCATAGGTCCCTAAAAGCACATAGACCAGCTCACTATTTATTAAGTACCATTTCAGGTTTTCTTGCCAGTTACATCAGCCAGTCATTCTCAAATCACTGGAGGTGCCATGTCCACCAGGATGCAGAGAAACTGAAATGAAATTGTTAATTCTTGAGGAGTTTGAGGATCAGGTAGAGCTACTCAGGTGGAGTGGTTACATGGTAGGCTGGAGGTGTGAGATGAGCTAGAGCTTGTGTGAACATTTCTGAGTATCTAAGCAGGACTTTTTGATGTTTCCTGAGCAACTACTTTATGCCATACTCTGTCAAATGCTTTTCATTTAATCTCATTTAATGAGGAAGTCACAAGAAACATCAGCCTCTCTAGAAAGCTGAGTGTTAAGAGCAGACCCCCTGAGATAAGGAAGTGAAACATTTCCCCTATTCCTGGAAGGGAACTCAAGTAGCTATATTTTTTTCTAAAAAGTAATTGCAAATTACTGAGGACTTTTTATGTGCCAGGCATTGAGCTAAGCACATTATATACATCATGTCATTTAATCCTCACAAAAGCCCAAGGAGGTAGTGTTCTGGACCCCATTCTGGGTGTCTTTTGCTGCATAACAAACGACCCCAAAGTTTAATGACCTAAAATGGAAACAGCCATTTGTTTTGATCACATAGCTATGACATGGGCAGGGATCAGCCACGCATGCTTTCTCTATACCTTGTGGCGACTGCTTGGGGCTGGAGGACCCCCTTCTAGGACAGCTTCCTCACTTGATGGGCAGCTGTCAGCCACGAGTTCGGCAGGGGTGTTGGCTTCACTCCATGTGTGCCTGCCTTTCCACAGAGCCACTTAGGCTCCCCCACAACATGCAACTGGATTCCCAGAGCAAGAATTCCAAACAGGATGGAGAAGCTGCCAGTGTCTTAAGATGGACACAGCGTCACTTCTTTTGTCTTCTATTGGTCAAGCAGACACAGAGCCTGCTTAGGTTCAAGGTGAGGAGACCAAGGTCATAGCTCACAGTGGGTAGTGCCAAAGCATTGGCAGTCATCTTTATCCTACCAGCAGCCCAGAAAGGTTAAGTGCCTTGCCCTGGACCACACAGCCAACATGTAGATGGCTCCCCTGTGCTCTGCGTCTTCTAGATCCTGTTATGCTACCAAGTTGGCCAGAGCACCTGACTAACCTCAGTCCAGAATTCTGTTCCTTTTCCTGCCGTTAACCAAGCCTATAGTATCAATGCCCAGTGAAACAGATTCTAGAAACATTCCTAAATCACTGCACCTGTATTTGGGGTTGACTTCAAGAACACCCCTGAAAGAATCTAGGCTTGAGAAGAAAAGACCCAGAGCTATGTAAGAAGCATTTTTGGATACGGGGACGATGGTTGTGTCAGTCATAGTGTAGCTTGTGTTCTTCGTCTTGTGTTGTTCATGAGTAGAGGTTGTCAGACTCCAACCAGTGAACCAAAGCCTGCCACCTGTTTATGTGTAGCCCTTGAGGAAAACAAAATGGTTCAACATTTTTAAATGGTTGAAGAAAAAAGCAAGAAGAAAATGTAACAGTCGAATAGTTGCAGCAGAGACTGTGTAGCACACAAAGCCTCTTACAGAAATAGTTGACCTCTGTTCTAGAAGACAGAATCAGGACTATGTGAGCGGGCTAGATTTCATGGCTGCATAATGAGAATTTTCTGTCTAGAGTTGTCCATATGCAGAAACAGTAGCTCTTAGCTGAAGGCTGTGCAGGCAGAGGGCTGTGTGCCTAGGATGCTGCTGTCAGTGGTGTGCTGGTAAATGCATAAAAACTGGCTCTCCAGGCAAGAAAAACCTTGCCATGTAATGTTTATCTATTTCTTTGGTACAGATCTCACTGTGGTCAGTTTCTAGTTCTGACATGATGGCCCTAACGATAGAGTTGGGAAGAGATGCCCATAATTGGCTCTTGGAGTTCTAGTTCAGGGGACTGGGAATCGATACTATGTAATGCTGCCCTCCTGTAGCTTCCAGTGCAGAGAGCTTCAGGGGTGCAAGGAAGAACAGCAATGCAGGAAAAACCTCTGCCATTCCCTCTGCCTCTCTGGGCTCACAGGCAGCCACTGTTAGTATCTGCAAGCACAGGAAGATGAAGTTTCATGCCCTGAATTACACAGCTGCTAAAAACTCCACCTGCCATTTCACTGCCTCACATTTGGTTTAGCAAATCTTGATTTCTACAAAGAGTGAAAAGTTGGACTGCATCCAAATTGAGAACTTCTGTTTAAGAAAATATCACTTTAAACAAAGTTAGAAGGTAGAGATGACAGATTGGAAGAAGATATTTGGAATCTTTAGAGATCCAGATCTCGTGTCGAAAAGATGTAAGGAACACCTAGCAATCATTTAAAATTAAAGCCAAAGACAGTCCAATAGAAAAATGGGCAAAGGGTGTGGACAGACAGTGTATTTCCTCTCAAATATGAAAGGCTGATAGCATATGAAAGATGACTAATCTTTCAATACGTAAGAATACCAATCTTACTACTAAGCACGGAGATGTGGGATAATAATGGGATTTCATTTCACCCATCAAATTGGCCCGAAGTTATGACACCAGCATGTAAGGCTGTGATCCACAGCACATTCATCCACTGCAGCTGGAAGAACATAAAACATCCATATTCAAAACTGAGGTTCCTTCTACCTCCTCTTCTCCTGAATCCTGGCCTCCACCCTCCCTCCTTCCCGCCCCAAAAGTAAAGATGGTCTCAATTCAGCTTCATGATTTTCCAGCTTTATGGTGGTGTGGGAACAATAAGCATTCAGTAGAAACCATACTTCAAAGTCTGAATTTTAATCTTTTCCTGGGTCTAGTGATCTCCCGTGATGCTGGGCAGCTCCCAGTCAGCCACACGAGGGGAACTGACACACACTCTTATTGCATATTGTGCTTTATGTTTCAAATCGCATCATGTCTACAAAACAACCTCTGATGCAGAAATTCCAAATCAGGCTATATAGGCTACTCCTATGGCCTAGAAAAGCCCTCACATTTTCAGAAGAGGCTAGGGGCACAAAAATATTGTTGCCTTGTAGTTTGTGATAGTGAAAAATTGGAAACATAAAGCCCCTCAGTCAGGGAGTGGCTGAGTACACTCTCATTAAAACATTCCAAAGAGCGCCAGGCAGCAGTGGAAAGGAGGGCCCTGGAGCCCTGTACCAATGGGCATAGCTGAGCTGAGATTAACAGACTGTAGAACAGCTCGTGCTATCTGATACCATTTATGTTCTTAAAGTGTAGATGAGAGAATGCTGTGTAGTCCATAAGATATATATAGAAAGTTTCAGGGGGCTATTCACCGTTGTCATAATCGTGTACATAGGTGCTCCTTGAATGATGATGGAGTTAATTAACTCCTAATAAACCCACTATATGTTGAAAATGCATTTAATACACCTAACCTCCAGAGCACTGTCGCTTAGCCAGGTCTCCCCTAAACATGCCCAGAACACTTGCATCAGCCTGCAGTTGAGCAGTTATCTTGAGCTAAAACTAATTATTTTTCCTTCCTCTTCTTCTCACCAGAAGCAGGAGAAACAGATGGGCATTTTGTAGACATGATGGAATTTGAAACATAAAACACAGTTCAGTTCAGTCGCTCAGTCGTCTCCGACTCTTTGCGACCCCATGAACTGCAGCATGGCAGGCCTCCCTGTCCATCACTAACTCCCTAAGTCCACCCAAACCCATGTCCATCAAGTCGGTCATGCCATCCAGCCATCTCATCCTCTGTCGTCCCCTTCTCCTCCTGCCCTCAATCTTTCCCAGCATCAGGGTCTTTTCCAATGAGTCAGATCTTCGCATCAGGTGGCCAAAGTATTGGAGTTTCAGCTTCAACATCAGTCCTTCCAATGAACACCCAGGACTGATCTCCTTTAGGGTGGACTGGTTGGATCTCCTTGCAGTCCAAGGGACTCTCAAGAGTCTTCTCCAACACCTCAGTTCAAAAGCATCAATTCTTTGGCTCTCAGCTTTCTTTATACTCCAACTCTCACATCCATACATGACCACTGGAAAAACCATAGCCTTGACTAGATGGACCTTTGTTGGCAAAGTAATGTCTCTGCTTTTTAGTATGCTAACTAGATTGGTCATAACTTTCCTTCCAAGGAGTAAGCGTCTTTTAATTTCATGGCTGCAGTTGCCATCAGCAGTGATTTTGGAGCCCAGAAAAATAAAGTCTGACACTGTTTCCCCACTTATCTGCCATGAAGTGATGGGACCAGATGCCATGATCTTAGTTTTCTGAAAGTTGAGCTTTAAGCCAACTTTTTCACTCTCCTCTTTCACTTTCATCAAGAGGCTCTTTAGGTCTTCTTCACTTTCTGCCATAAGGGTGGTATCATCTGCATATCTGAGGTTATTGATATTTCTCCTGGTAATCTTGATTCCAGCTTGTGCTTCATCCAGCCCAGTGTTTCTCATGATGTACTCTGCATAGAAGTTAAAAAAGCAGGGTGACAATATACAGCCTTGACGTACTCCTTTTCCTATTTGGAACCAGTCTGTTGTTCCATGTCCAGTTCTAAATGTTGCTTCCTGACCTGCACACAGGTTTCTCAAGAGGCAGGTCAGGTGGTCTGGTATTCCCATCTCTTGAAGAATTTTCCACAGTTTAGTGTCATCCCCACAGTCAAAGTCTTTGGCATAGTCAATGAAGCAGAAATAGATGTTTTTCTGGTACTCTCTTGCTTTTTCGATGATCCATCTGATGTTGGCAATTTGATCTCTGGTTCCTCTGCCTTTTCTAAAACCAGCTTGAACATCTGGAAGTTCATGGTTCACGTATTGCTGAAGCCTAGCTTGGAGAATTTTAAGCATTATTTTACTAGCGTGTGAGATGAGTGCAATTGTACGGTAGTTTGAGCATTCTTTGGCATTGCCTTTCTTTGGAATTGGAATGAAAACTGACCTTTTCCAGTCCTGTGGCCACAGCTGAGTTTTCCATATTTGCTGGCATATTGAATGCAGCACTTTCACAGCATCATCTTTTAGGATTTGAAAGAGCTCAACTGGAACTCCATCACCTCCACTAGCTTTGTTCGTAGTGATGCTTTCTAAGGCCCACTTGACTTCACATTCCAGGATGTCTGGCTCTAGGTGAGTGATCACACCATCGTGATTGTCTGGGTCATGAAGAATTTTTTTGTACAATACTTATGTGTATTCTTGCCACCTCTTCTTAATATCTTCAGCTTCTGTTAAATCCCTACCATTTCTGTCCTTTATCGAGCCCATCTTTGCATGAAATGTTCCCTTGGTATCTCTAATTTTCTTGAAGAGATCTCTAGTCTTTCCCATTCTGTTGTTTTCCTCTATTTCTTTGCATTGATCGCTGAGGAAGGCTTTCTTATCTCTCCTTGCTATTCTTTCAAACTCGGCATTCAAATGGGTATATCTTTCCTTTTCTCCTTTGCTTTTCACTTCCCGTCTTTTCACAGCTATTTGTACGGCCTCTTCAGACAGCCATTTTGCTTTTTTACATTTCTTTTTCTTGGGGATGGTCTTGATTCCTGTCTCCTGTACAATGTCACGAACCTCCATTCATAGTTCATCAGGTATTCTGTCTATCAGATCTAGTCCTTTAAATCTATTTCTCACTTCTACTGTATAGTCATAAGGGATTTGATTTAGGTCATACCTGAATGGTCTAGTGGTTTTCTCCACTTTCTTCAATTTCAGTCTGAATTTGGCAGTAAGGAGTTCATGATCTGATCCACAGTCAGCTCCTGGTCTTGTTTTTGCTGACTGTATAGAGCTTCTCCATCTTTGGCTGCAAAGAATATAATCAGTCTGATTTCAATGTTGACCATCTGGTGATGTCCACGTGGAGAGTCTTCTCTTGTGTTGTTGGAAGAGGGTGTTTGCTATGACTAGTGCGTTCTCTTGGCAAAACTCTATTAGCCTTTGCCCTGCTTCATTCTGTACCCCAAGGCCATATTTGCCTGTTATTCCAGGTGTTTCTTTACTTCCTACTTTTGCATTCCAGTCCCCTATAATGAAAAGGACATCTTTTTGGGTGTTAGTTCTAGAAGGTCTTGTAGGTCTTCATAGAACTGTTCAACTTCAGCTTCTTCAGCATTACTGGTCTGGGCATAGACTTGAATTACCATGATATTTAATGGTTTGCCTTGAAAATGAACAGAGATCATTCTGTCGTTTTTGAGGTTGCATCCAAGTACTGCAATTGGGACTCTTTTGTTGACTATGATGGCTACTCCATTTCTTCTAAGGGATTCCTGACCACACTAGTAGATATAATGGTTATCTGAGTTAAATTCACCCATTCCAGTCCATCTGAGTTCACTGATTCCTAGAATGTCGATGTTCACTCTTGCCATCTCCTGTTTGACCACTTCCAATTTGCCCTGATTCATGGACCTAACATTCCAGATTCCTATGCAATATTGCTGTTTACAGCATCGAATCTTACTTCTATCACCAGTCCCATTCACAACTAGCTGTTGTTTTTGCTTTGGCTCCATCCCTTCATTCTTTCTGGAGTTATTTCTCCACTGATCTCCAGTAGCATATTGGGCACCTACCAACCTGGGGAGTTCATCTTTCAGTGTCCTATCTTTTTGCCTTTTCATACTATTCATGGGGTTCTCAGGGCAAAAATGCTGAAGTGGTTTGCCATTCCCTTCTCCAGTGGACCACATTCTGTCAGACATCTCCACCATGACCCATCCATCTTGGGTGGCCCCACACGGCATGGCATAGTTTCATTGAGTTAGATCAAATTGGCTAGTTGTCCGTGACTGTAGTTTCAGCCTGTCTGCCCCCTGATTCCCTCTCTCAGTGCCCACCGTATTACCTGAGTTTCTCTTACCTTGGACGCGGGGTCTCTTCACAGTCAGGCGTCGGGGCAGCGGCCAAGAGGAGCTACCCTGGGCCGGAGGTATGCAATAAACACTGGTAACGTTACATTATTGAGTACTGACTGTTTCCCTGGGCACAGCTGCCCTTCCCAGCATCATGGGAGAAGATTGTACCTTTTATCAGTAGCCTTGGAAAAAGACTAGATTTCAAAATTCAATGTAGAGTTTCTATTGAATGCTTATGGCTTTTGCACCATCATGAAGCTAGAAAATCATAAATTGAATTGGCCTGATCTGTACTTTTGGGGAAGGGGAGGGACAGAGAAGACCAGGACTGGGGAGAAGGGGAGAGAGATAGAAGGAACTTTAGTGTTATACATGGATGTTTTAATTTTCCTTAGGGCGAGTATATTCATGTATTTCTTGTATAATATTTTCAAGAGACCAAATTAAAGTTCAGTCCTCTCTGCATGGAAGGGTATCTGTGCCACATCTACCAGGTTGGCCAACAGGGGCATACTTGGGAAGGGGCGTGTGAGAATGGTGATCACTTTGGCCCATGAGCCTGAACTTCCCTTGAGGACTCTTTTACCTCCACCAAGGTCTCAGTGTTCCTTAACACTTTTGCCTAACCAAGAAAAGGCTGTTGTCCTTAACTTCCTGTTGCTCAGTTGAGACTGGCCAGGAACGAGGGAACTGGAGCCATACTGGATGGATGGTATTGGGCTGGAGTTGGCTTCTGCCCACCCTGCCTACCTTCCCCTCAAGGCTCTCATCCCAGTGCCCTGGGCAGCTCTCCAGACTAGATTCCTCTGTGTACAGACCCAAGGAAAGTGAGCCAAGGCTCCCTTCCACTTTACCTATTTCATGTCTGGAAACCCACCTCTTCCCCAGATTAGGGGCCCCAGGAGTGTCCCCCCATTTCAGGGAAACTCTTAGGTTTAACTGCAGGCGAGTGTGTGGTATCATTCTACTGTTAGCATGAGAGCTGCATGAGAAGCCCACACCTTACAATGGCATTTTGACAAGAGATACTCAGAGAGTAGCTTCGAGGGTTTCCTCACCCAGACGCCTATGGCCTAGAGTAGCGAAGGCCCAGGACAGCTGCATGGAACACTGGTACACTGACCACGTGGCCAACATGCTTATCCTACGTCATTATCCCCATGCATCCCCAGAGGTAATAATAAGTGTTGTTCCTATTCTACAAACAGATGAACTGCGCCTCAGAAAGTAACTTGCCCCATCTGAGGTCACAGAGTCCAGACTGAAACCCTGCCTCCAATGCTTTTTTTTAACTTGAGCCATATTCTTTCTTCCTTCAGGGATTTCATTCTAGAAACATTCAGAAGTCTTCCTGTTTTTGGCACAACCACCCCGGGTGAAATGAAAGATCATTTCCCCCATGAGTTTTGAGTGCTAGGCATTCTTTTCCATGAGAATCCCCAGAACTCCTTTTAAGTTCTACTTGAATTGAAGTAAAAACAGAGAACTTATTTGCAGATATGGCTTACATTTTGGATGCAGAAGGCAGGACTAATTCAAGAGGAGGCGTGGAGGTTGGGAACTCCTTTGATATTATTTATGTGATTTGAGGCAACAGTCTATAATCAAAGAATGGTGTTGTCAAACCCCTAATCTCCCTTGACCTTAAATTTACACTTGCTTCACAGATGCAAAAAGGAAGGTATTGTACCACATCTTTCCTTTGGGTTCTCCAGCTTCAGTTTTGCATTCCCCAAAGACCTCAGTTACCCAGGGAATTTAAATTAGAGAGTGAGAGGTGAGAATGTGAAAACCCTTCAGGACTTCCCCTAGATTAGCGAGAAAGAGCCTTCAACACTTGGTAATGACCATGGAGCATCGCTTTTTAATTTGGAGGTTATTTTGAGGCAGAACTGAGAAACGGTTGGGTACTTCCCCTCACACGTTCACAACACAGTCCACTGGGAGAGTTGGGTTTCAAAGAAGCATCTCAGGGTCTTGGGGAAATTACTTCAGGATGGGATCAAGTATGTATTTTTCTCCAACATTTTCTGACTTGAATTTAAAAGTTTTTTATAATAGTGCATGAATGAACCCCTCTTTCATAGGAGAATCTGAAAGCAAGACTAACAAAAAATACCAGCGGATTCTACTTACCCTCCCTTTCTGTTGCATCCTCTCCTTTCCCTGAGTTGCTTTAGCCATCCCATAGTATTTTGTTGCAGCTCTGTGAGCAGTTACTACCTGTTATGGTTTGAATTGTGCCCCCTGCAAAAAAAAAAAGATAATGGTGAAGCTCTAATCCCTAGTACCTCATAATGTGACCTTATTTGAAAATAGGGCCTTAGCAGATGGTTAAAATGAGGCTGCTGTGGTGGGCTCTAATCCATCTGACCCATGTCCTTATATAAAGGGGAAAATTTAGGCATAAACACAGATACGCAGAGAGGGAAGATGATGTGAAGACACAGAGAGAAAGGCCATGTGCAAGCATAAGGTTTGAGTGACGCATCCACAGCCAAGGAAAGCCCAGGGTTTCCTTTTAGGCAAACTTCTGAAAACTAGGAAGACGCAAGGAAGATTCCCTTACAGGCTTCAGAGGGAGCAAGGCACTGCTGACACCTTGATTTCCAGCTTCCAGAATTGTGAGACCATAAATTTCTGTTGTTTGAAGCCATCCAGTTTGTTTATGTAGCCCTAGTAAACTAATACAGCTGCCTATACCTGCTGCTGCTGCTGCTAAGTCGCTTCAGTCCTAGCCCTTATCAAATATCCATGTAGGATAACTAAGAGTGAGGATTCCTATTCGTCTCTCTCATAGTTAATGTGACATTATATTTTCCAAAGATGGCTGCAACTTCCTCCCCTGTCCTCCATGTCCGTCTGGACCCTTGAAATCCCCCCATCAAGAGATGAATTCTAAATCTCCTCCCCTTGAATCTGGACAGGCTCTGACTCCCTTTTGATGCTCTGTGACTTCTGAGGCAGCTTCCACCCTGTTTCTAGAACACTTGCCTTGGAGCCCTAAACCGCCATGTAAATAGTTCACTTGTCTTGAGTCTGCCGTCCCGTGAGGAAGCCCAAACTACCCCAAATGGAGAGACCACACAGAGACACAAGACTAAGTGGAGAGAGACGCCCAGACAGTCCCAGATGTTCTGGTACCCCTGTAATTTCAGTTTCAGCCACTGATTGCACCCACATGTCAGACCCTGAGCCAGAGCTACTGCCTAGCCCAGCCCTTCCTAGATTTCTGATCCATAGAAACCTTAAGAGATAACAAAATAATAGCTGTGTTTAAAGCCACTAAGTGCAGGGAGATTTGTAACACAGCAGTAGATGACCGGAACAGTTAATGTACTTTGTGCTTTACATTGGTTGCTTTCCTTTAATTTTTTAAAAAAAATTTAATTGAAGGATAATTGCTTTATAATTACCCTGGTTTCTGCCATACATCAACATGAACCAGCCACAGGTATACATATGTCCCTTCCCTCTTGAGCCCCCTTCCCATCTCCCACCCCATGCTCCTCCTCTAGGTTGTCACAGAGCACTGGGTTGAGCTCCCTGTGTCACACAGCAAAGTCCCACTGGCTATCTGTGTTATATACGGTAATGTATATGTTTCTATACAATATCAATTTGTCCTACCCACTCCTTCCCACACTGTGTCCACAAGTCTGTTCTCTATGTCTGCATCTCCATTGGCACCCTGCAAATAGGTTCATCAGTACCATCGTTCGAGTTTAATTTAAAAAATGGATTGCATTTTTACTTCTGACTAAAGTGATTTATATTTAGAGCAAACAGACTACAACCACAGAATCTCAATGACTTAACCTAATAGTATTTATTTCTTACTCACTCAAAGTCCAGTGTGTATGCTGCAGGTTGAGTGGCTCTCCTGCAAACATTAACTCAGGGATCCATATACTTTCTAACTAATGTCTCTGTTGTTTCTAGTCCTCCTTGGGGTCCTCTGATGGGTCATCTGTGTTCAGGTAGCTAAAGAGAAAGGAGAAAGAGAGTGGAGGATTGCATGAGGTATTTCAGGGGCCAGGATGGAAAGCGGCACACTTCATTCTGGCCCATGTTGCACTGGCTAGAACTAGTCTTCAGCTCAAGGTAGCTGGGAAGTGCAGATTAGCTGTGCAGCCAGGAGGAGAAGGTGAGCATGATGGAAGCAAAGCTCTGCTGCATTCACACATAGATTCATAGACTCTTATATTATCAGAGCTGCAAGGGATGGGAGATAGGCTTCTCCAAGTGTGGTCCACCAGCATCAGAACCCCTGAGGGACTTGTTAAAATGCAGGTTCTGGAGCTCCACCTGCTGAGTCAGAACCTCAGGGACTGGTTCTAGGAAATTGCATTTTTCCAAACCTCCCAATTCTTGTTATGTACAGTAGAGAATCACTTACCAGTTCAACTCTCTCATTGTACAGACAGCCAAGTTGAGGTCCAGAGAAGTGACATGACCTCTATACTTTCCTTCTGTCTACCCACAGCCTGAGGCCACAGCTGGAGTGGGGGCCTGTGTGCTGAGGCCCATCCAGTCCGCTTGCCAGGCCACCTCCCAGGGTTCTGTGTCATAGCCGGCCAGGCCCCCAGTGGTGCGCCCTGGCAGGACCTACTCAGTTCCTGAATGGCCCCCAGTTCAACAACCACACAGACTTGCTCTAAGCCACCGACATGGAAGTCCATTCCGACACTGTAGAATCACGGAGTGTGCCTTGAAAAGTCTTATCAACTTATAGCCAGGAGTCCCCTGCAGTTTAGATTATGACCAAATCTTGTCCAGAAGCAAGTCTTGTTATATCTTGGACAATTCCTAGTAAGAGTCAGGGACCCTGAAGAGTGTTTTACTTTAGAAATTGGAATCCTATAGTAATTTTTCTTAGGTCACTCTGAAGGCCCACCTCATCTTTAAAGCTGGAACATGTCCTGATGACATTCTGATACAGTAGCTTCAGGAAAGGCATCGGTGTTTGATGAAAGTCATGAGGAGGAAAGCGAACCTTCGTATTTTCCAGAGCTCTTGGTGAAAACAGCTGATGGTTATTAACATGCATTTCACACAATTTCTATTATGATGCTATAATTTAAAACACTGACTCAAAGCCCTAATAAAGGAGGTGAAACTCACTTTCTAAATTTACTGTACAGATTGCTCCTCCTCTCTCCATCAATCTTCCTCCTCTGAAGCAAAATGTACAATTTGGAACAAAGAGTGAAAATACTAGGGTTTTGACTGATCTCCTTGTTAACAGTATTCTGCTGTGCAGCAATGGCATTGTAAGCATTTGAGTTCTGGTTCAAAGCATGCATGTGAAAGTTTCTATGTGAAAAAAATCAGGTCACTTTCTATCTTCTGAGTTTAGGGGAACAAGCAGGGGGTAAATTAACAAGGGGTGATTATCATTCTCCCCACCCTTTGCTGGAATCACTTAGTTTCAATTATTTTGATTATTGATTAAAGATTTTGTAAGTGGAGGCCCTTGGCTAAAACATCAGCTTTCCCGTACTGGCATGAGGAGAATGAGGATATAGGGGAGACCTTCAGGGCATCAGGAAGCCAGTGATGGGTCCAGGTGCAGTGAGATGGGGAGTGTCCTAACCCTCCTGATGTCTAGCTAAAAGATTTGGCTCCCAGCACAAGTGATGGTATGGACCTCATTGTGAACAACACAGAATTTGAAAAGAGCCTAAGAGCAGATGGAGAGGCTAAGGGTAGATGGAGAAAATCAAAGATGACCCTTGCTTCCTTTCTCACTGCAGTGCCACTTTGCTGTCTGCTCCCTCACTCCAAGGTTGTTCCCAGTTCTCACTTCTGTGATCAGGAAGCACTGTTAGAGTTAAGTTACTTAGGACATGAAGACTGAATAGGGTATGAGGTGGCCAGCCTTTAGAACGGTAAACCTGATGTCCATTGGCTGCTCAGAGTAAACAGACCAAGTCAAGATGGTGAATGTTCCAGACAGCTATTGCTGTGTAACAAACTACCTCCAAATTTAGCAGGGTGCAAGGTGTATTCCCTGGGAAGCAGACTCTGAACTGGAGTAGAATGTATAGGATGTTCCTGAAGAGCTGCTTTTAGAATTAAGTCTTCCAAAGGAGAGGAAGAAACTGTCTTGCAGCTCAGCCCTGGCTGGCCCAACAGAGTTCTGGGGCCAGAACGACCCTTGAGAGTTGCCCCAAATTGGGCTGGGATGACCTGGCATTTATATCAGGGGTGCACAAACAAGCATGTCTTCCAAATACAGGTGGCCACCTGTTTTTTTGTTGTTCAGTCGCTAAGTCATTTCTTGACTCTTTGCAACCCCATGGACTGCAGCACACCAGGCTCCTCTGTCCTTCACTATCTCCTGGAGTCACTATCTCCTGACTCATGTCCATTGAGTCATTGATGCGATCCAACCATCTCATCCTCTGGCGCCCCCTTCTCCTCCTACCTTCAATCTTTCCCAGCATCACGGTCTTTTCCAGTGAGTCCGCTCTTCATATCAGGTGGCCAAAGTACTGGAACTTCAGCTTCAGTATCCAACCTTACAATGAATATTCATGGTTAATTTCCTTTAATTTTTTGATCTCCTTACTATCCAAGGGATTCTCAGGACTCTTCTCCAGAACCACAATTCAAAAGCATCAATTCTTTGGTGCTCAGTTTTCTTGATAGTCCAACTCTCACATCCATCCATGACTACTGGAAAAACCATAGCTTTGACTATATGGATCTTTGTTGGAAAAGTGATGTTTTTGCTTTTTAATATGCTTTCTAGGTTTGTCATAGCTTTTCATCCAAGGAGCAAGCATCTTTTAATTTTGTGCCTGCAGGTATGGTCTGCAGTGATTTTGGAGCCCAAGAGAACCCCACCGTTTCCACTTTCTCCCCATCTATTTGCTGTGAAGTGATGGGACTGGTGCCATGATCTTAATTTTTTGAATGTTGAGTTTTAAGCCAGCTTTTTTCTTTTTTTCTCTTTTTCTTCAACTCTCCTCTTTCATCTTCATCAAGAGGCTCTTTAGTTCCTCTTTGCTTTCTACCATTAAAGTGGTATCATCTGCATTTCTGAGGTTGTTGACATTTCTCCCAGCAATCTTGACTCCAACTCATGAGTCATCCAGCACAGCATTTCACATTATGTACTCTGCGTGGAAGTTAATAGCCTCCAACTAAAATAAATAAATAAATTTAAAAAAAAAGTTAAATAAGCAGGGTGACAATATACAGCCTTGACATACTCCTTCCCCAATTTTGAACCAATCTGTTGTTCCATGTTCAGTTCTAACTGTTGCTTCTTGACCTGCATACAGGTTTCTCAGGAGACAAGTAAGGGTTTATGTAAATAAAATTTTATTGGAACACAGTTCCACTCTTCATTTCCATATGATCTAAGGCTGCTTTCAGGCTGCTTGGGTAGAGTTGAGTAGTTGTGACAGAATCTGTATTACCCATAAAGGCTAAAACATTTAGTATCTCGCTATTTCTAGAAGTGAGTCGACCTCAGTTTTATGTTCCCACAGTAGCCATTGGCTGTGGGCTTCCAGGGAAAGAACAAGACCTTGCACAGCGGTTCTGCAGCAGAGATGAGCCCTGCTGGGTGAGGGCTTGGGGCTATGCTGCTTCCATTCCCAGTATTGGGGACAGTAGGTCTTTCCTCAAGGGAAATGTGGGCAGAGCTCATGGTGTCCATCATAGCAGATTAAAATGACCATTGCATTTAATGGGTCAGGAATTCTGGAAGGACTCAGATGGACAGTCTAACTTCGAAGATTCCTTCCTTGCTCAATGCTCCTTTGCCTCTTTCTCTCTTTATGAGGCATCTCATCTTCCAAGGTTTCTCCATGCCACAGGGTGGTTTTAGGATCATCACACTTACAGGAGGGATTCAAGAGGCTGGATACGGAAGCCCTGGGCCTATGAAAAAGCACACCAGAGCTGAGGCAGCATCACTCTACTGTGTCTAATTGGTCAAAGCTGTGATGGACCTGCCCAGATTCAAGGGGGTGGAACCAGATGCAAGATCACAGCACAGAGAAGGAGGTGGGAGATGCTGTTACACCATCTTGGGAAAATCCGGAATGCCTCAGTGGACCAGGTCTCAGAGCTGTTTGAACATGTCCCTTCCCTTTGAGCACATCACATTCCCTCTTCCAGAGGAAATGGCACCCCACTCCAGTATTCTTGACTGGAAAATCCTATGGACAGAGGAGCCCGATGGGCTACAGTCCATGGGATCAGAGAGTCAGACACAACTGAGCATGAAGGCAGTGGATTTGAAGGGGGAGAGGGGAGCAGGCAGGAAGGGGCTTTCATGCTGGAGCACAGGTGCATGGACCCTTCCTTTATAATAGTACCAGGCTACTTACTGCGCCTCAGCCTCATGCCAGACCTGCCTGCCGTGGGCTTTATATATATTTATTATCATAAAGCTTCAAAACCCTCCAAGTAGTAAGTCCTATTATTCCCATTTGATGAAAAAAAAGAGGCTCAGTACAAAGGAATAAACTTTTGGCCACAGAATTAAGGTGTGAGTGTGACAGGCTGACTCTGGCCCGTCTCTCCATCCTGCAGCCCGCAGTGTCTACCTAAGGGGTGGCCGTGCAGGCCGGAGAGCAAAGAAGCAAAAGGACCGTAGAGCGACTTTCTCAGCATTAGGTGGTTCACAGTTTCCCATTTTTTCCTCCTTTTTGTTCCCTATAGTTGAAGGAGTCCCTCTCTCTGTTTTGTTGGTTTTAAGAGGAATAAAACAAAAAAGTGAGAAGCAAAGGGCTCCATGAAGTTGAGCAGGGAGCCAGTGTGAGGCCCCATGGCCAAGGGGAGCAAGCCTGGGAGGGTGCAGACGGTGGAGTTATGAAGGGCCACACCAGGCCTCTGCTCCCCATGCAGGGCTCAGGCTCTGTGGCTTGTGGCAGAAATGCCCTCTGGCCCCAGGGGTGGAGGAGTCACTTTGCCCTCCCCTCCAGATAAACATCCTCAGGTTAAATATTAGAGATAAGCCTTGAAACGGGAGGATGTCATTAACACTGGGAAAAATAGTCCTCAGTTTTTAGTGTGCTAAAAATCACACTTGGGGCTTCCCAGGTGGCACTAGTGGTAAAGAACCTGCCTACCAATGCAAGAGATGGAAGAGATGCAGGTTCAATCCTTGGATCCAAAAGATCCCCTGGAGGAGGGCATGGCAACACTCCAGTATTCTTGCCTGGAGAATCCCATGAACAAAGGAGCCTGGAACACTAGGGTCACACAGAGTCAGACACAACTGAAGCAACTTAGCACACGTGCAAGAATCACCTGAGGTGCTTGTTTAGAATGTTGCACTCCGGGTCCCCACTCTTGGAAACTCATGCAGCAGGTTGGAAGTGGCGCCCCAAATCTACATATTTAAAATACCCAAGCCATTCTGCTGCCAGTGGCTCCTGAGCCAGGCTAAGAAAAACATGGTCTTGGAGGGTGAAGGGGCAAAATCTCAAACTTCTTTTGTGAAAGCAGCTTGTTTGTCATTATAGTTTAATCTCACGAGCACCAGTTTTCTTATTCTGGATGTAGATGTGGTAGGTATGTTTATGGAGCTGTCTTGCTGAAAGAAAGATAATGCACACGCAGTTATGTGCATAATTGCAGTTAATTATTGTGTTGTGAACGTATGGTTAAACTCGATAAAGATCAACTTATAAAAACTCTTATTACAAGTTCTCTGTTATTTGCCATTAATCACTACTGTGGATTTTTTAAGGGAGTTTCTTCATTCATCTACTTAATTAAAAAGTTTTGAGTTCTTGCTGTGTGCCTGGCTTTGTGGGAGGAGTGGGGAGAACACACACAGGGGGCCACAGCCAGGGGCTGACCACTGCCTTCCAGGGATTTGCAGTCTGGCCAAGGAGACAGATTGAATAAATGCCCAGCAACCACAGGCATTTCAATTTTGTGTATGTTTGTGATTTTTATAAATGTGAAAGTATTTACATAGATACAAATACAAAGTATACAAACAAACACTGCTTGTCAGGCCATAGGTTGTGATGTGAGGTGTTTTTTTTTTTAATTGACTAACATACAGATTTTGAAGTGTTCAGGTAGTCTCTGACTGGGCTAGGAAGATATATCCTATAAATTCTACACGAAGTTGGATTGCAGGGTTTTTTTTTCAATCAGTGAGTTAAGACTTCACATCTGAATATGTTGAATTAAGATGTCTGAAAGATGCATTGATTTTTTTTTTCCCATCACATTTCTGCTCCTCCCCCATTTGCGAACCTAGTAGGAGAGCAATACCCAGCTGCTTTCAAGCACAAGCATACCTGAATGCAGAATTGTCATCCAACAATGAGAAGCACAGAGAATTCTGATTCCTTGCTTAGCAGTTTCAGCATGTCCTTAATGCTATTTTCTTGCCAGAAATCTGAGCGTGCAAATCGTCTTTGAGAAAACAAATCAATAGGAGACAGAAGCTGTCATCAGTAACCTCTGCTTCCTGGTTTTCAGCGTTGCAGGTGGTGAGCTGTTTGACTTCTTAGCTGAAAAGGAATCTTTGACTGAAGAGGAAGCAACTGAATTTCTCAAACAAATTCTTAATGGTGTTTACTATCTGCACTCCCTTCAGATTGCCCACTTTGATCTTAAGGTACGTTGCTTGGTGTAAACCAGATGAAAGCATATGCATATCACAGCACTTGTTGTTTGGTTGCTGGGAAAAATGGAGGCATCCAAAAGAGATACATGTGGGTTTTTTTCCTAGAGGGGATTAACACATATAGTTATCGGTATAAATCAGCAAGTATATAATGCATGCTTACTACAGCAGTTCCTAACGACTGTGTGGAATAGAGGCTTAGGATTAATCATCACATTCTAGAATTTTCTTGGGGAAGAATTGAGGGCTCTTGCCAGCCAAGTCTTTAAGCAAGGGGGCTGCTGTTGGTTATGGCATATTTTCAGCCTGGAGTAGCCACTGGCTGCTCCATTTCTCCCCGCCTATGGCTACCGTCATATAAGATGGAAGGTATTTTAATCTCTACTCTCTTTCTTGATGCAAAGGCTTCTGGGCTGACTCAGTGTCTCACAATCAATTAAGCCAGACTCTGAGACTGTCTGCTTGGGGTCTTTGTTGACTAGGGGCAAGGCATTATCAGCAATAAAAAGGGGGGGGGGGGGCAGGTCATACTCCCACGCATCACAGAGGTTATGGTCACTTTGGGAGGAGAAGACATCCATATGAGCAACAGAAGTGACAATGTAAGATTCAGGGTACCGTCCAAAACAGTGAGAAGATTATCACCAAGCAGTATGTGGTTGATTGCTAAGTGAATGATTCCTGTCATTGGAGCTAGGATAAGATGTAAGAGAAGGGAAGATTTTTCTCCATACTTACTGTAGCAGAGCTGTCAAGACCACATCTGGATCCCCTAGTACTCACTGGCACACACCCCAAAGACTGCTGCTGGGAGCTGGAAATGCAAAAGCATACACACCCACTGAAGCAGCTCTTAGCAGTGGACCTGGGGAGATAGTGGATAAATACCCCAGCTTCCCTGTGCTTCAGTTGGAAAATTCTGAGTGCTACCATTTCTCCCCAAGTCCTCCAAAGAGACTGTGCTCCAGTCACCCCCACCTTGATAAGACACTTCATATCAGCTTCCTTCCTTCTGTTTCCTGTTTTCCCATTAGGCTGCCCAGTGTTCCCTGGGGTCCCCTCCCACTTAAGCCGCTTGCAGCCAAATCCCTTTCCAGATCTGTTCCTGGGAGAACCTAAACCAAGACATTTATTTTTCCTGGTGCTGTCTTGCAACCTCTCTTTTATCCCTACTTTTTGTTGTTTTTTCAGGAGAGAGGAAGAACTATACTGCCATCTTGTCCTCAGCATAACATATGATAGTATTTTTTTTTGATTGTGGAAAGATAAACACAATATAATAGTTACCATTTTAACCATTTTAAAGTATGCAGTTAAGCGGCATTAAGTCTATTCACATAGTTCTGTAGCCATCATCACCATCTATTTCTGGAATTTACTGTTCTTCCAAACTGAAACTATGTATCCGTTAAACACTAAGTCCTCAGCCCTCCTACCCCCAGCTTCTGGCAGCCGTCATTCTACTTTCTGTCTCTATGATTTTGCCTATTCTAGATACTTCATATAAGCAGAATTATACATTTCTCCTTTTGTGATTGACATTTCAGTTAGCATCATGTCTTTAGGGTTCATCCATATTGACGCACATGTCAGAAGTTTACTTTCTTTCTCAGGCTAAATAATATTCCA
Organism: Giraffa tippelskirchi; assembly: GCF_054371585.1. Classification (NCBI taxonomy): domain Eukaryota; kingdom Metazoa; phylum Chordata; class Mammalia; order Artiodactyla; family Giraffidae; genus Giraffa; species Giraffa tippelskirchi. The sequence goes on from NC_137275.1 coordinate 197,135,952, forward strand.
TTGTATGGATAGACCCTGTTTTGTGGACATGATGTTATTTCCACCTTTTGGTTATTGTGAATAACACTGCTATGAACATTGCTGTACTATTTTTCTCTTTTTAAAGCCTGAAAACATAATGCTTTTGGATAGAAATGTTCCCAAGCCTCGGATCAAGATCATTGACTTTGGGTTGGCCCATAAAATTGACTTTGGAAATGAATTCAAAAATATATTTGGGACACCAGAATTTGTTGGTAAGTTTTCTTCATTCCTATGGCCATTCCATTCATTTTTCATAAACATTATGCTGGCAGAATACCCCCTGCTGCAGCATCATTTTCCTGGTATGTGTTTCTGATTTATACATGAAGATTAGGCTCTGTTGGTTCACTTCCTTCCAAAACTAAATGTGCATTCATTTCCCCATAGCTCCTGAGATAGTCAACTATGAACCTCTTGGTCTTGAGGCAGATATGTGGTAAGGAACATGTCCTTAATGTTGTCATTTTTCTGATTTATTTTACTATTCGTCTGATATTGTTTTTCTTCTTGTTTCATGTCTAGGAGTATTGGGGTAATAACCTATATTCTGTAAGTACCCAAATTCACTGTTTGTGTTCTTCCCCTTTTTCTTTGAAACTATGTGTCGTGTTGATCACTTCAGGTTCCGCATGCTTTTTATGTACACAGAGTCATTTTACACCTCCAGAACACATTTAGTTTATACTACTTACACATTTTCTCTTAATTTGAAATGAGTCGTGAGAAATTGCAACATAATCACTGAAAGAAAGCTTGACGGCCCATCACTGCTGAGAAAATGGGAAAGGTTTTTCTTTTATAAACTACTAAATGCTCTTCTAAATTAACTTTTTAAATGTGTCCTTTGCATAAGCTGAAGCTTTTGTGCATGACAATTAAACGCCCTGTAAAATGTAATTGAATTCTGAAGTGACGGCTCAAGCGCCAGGTTAGAGGGTTATTCCTCATTCTCCTAATCAGATATTAGAGGAGCAGCATGATAACACTAGGGAGACTCACTCATGTTCTGTGCCGCACTTTATTAACAGCCTCAGCGGGGCCTCCCCGTTTCTCGGAGACACTAAGCAAGAAACCTTAGCAAACGTATCTGCTGTCAACTACGAATTTGAAGAAGAGTACTTCAGTAATACGAGTGCCCTAGCCAAAGATTTCATAAGAAGACTCCTCGTCAAGGATCCAAAGTGAGTGTCCCTTACTCCTAAAAGTTGCCTAGCCGTGGCCTCAGCTAGACGAGGGTTAGCACCTGTCCTGTGCACGCAGCCATGTGTATTCCCCCCTGGTTGTTTCCACCTGGCAAAAAGAAGCATGCCACATGAAACGCTTCAGAAAATGCAGGCAGGGCCCTTTGTACCTTTCAGTCAGTCCCGGTGGGCACAGTGAAATAATCACACAAAGACTGACGTTGTTTTTGGCTTGCTTCCGTGAAGCAGGCCCCGAACTGCGTTTTCCAGAGCATCTGCTTGGTAGGTCCAGCCGGCATGGAAACAACCTTAGTGTTTGCTTCTATGGTCACCGCATTTTTTTTCTTTCCCCTCCCCCCTGCAAAGGAAGAGAATGACAATTCAAGATAGTTTGCAGCATCCCTGGATCAAGGTGAGTTGCATATTGCAATTGGTTTGGGGATCATAGGGCATCCTGGAATTCATTTGCCCTGGGCTTTCTGGGGAGCTCAACTGGTAAAGAATCCGCCTGCAATGCAGGAGACCGTGGTTCGATTCCTGGGTCGGAAAGTTTCCCCTGGAGAAGGGATAGGCTACCCACTCCAGTATTCTTGGGTTTCCCTGGTGGCTCAGATGGTAAAGAATCCACCGGCAATGTGGGAGACCTGGGTTTGATCCCTGGGTTGGGAAGATTTCCTGGAGGAGGGCATGGCAACCCACTCCAGTATTCTTCCTGGAGAATCCCCATGGACAGAGGAGCCTGGTAGACCACAGTCCATGGGGTCGCAAAGAGTCAGACAAGACTGAGTGACTAAGCACAGCACAGGATATCACATGGCACTGTGGGTTCTAACCACTGCCACGTCTGGAGTATTGTGTTTGCTGTTGATGCCGTATTTTAAGACAGCTGAGAGAATCCTCATGATAACAGAGGTAGAGAGGAGTGAGCTACCACAGGGCAGGATGGTGATGAGAAGCTGAAGGGCAGAGCCACTCAACCACCTTGCATTTGATTATGGGATATTAGCCCAAGCACTATTTTTGTTAAGTTTTTGAATTAAATTCCAGCATTTAAAGAAGATATCAAATCTAGATTCCCAGCTTCTCTTGAAAAATCTGAAGTTCTGCCAACACTGAGACCTCATTCTGTAAGGCTGCCAGAAACTCTACCCTGCTGCCTTTGTGTCAGGCCAGCGGTCACCCCCACCATACGTATACCTACCTGCCTGGAGCCTGTTGGCATTTAGGTTAAAGAACCAAAGTTGCTTTAGCTAGAGCAGAAAGGACTAAGGGTGGGGGAGCATGGCAGTTGCAAACTAAAATCGTGGAACCAGTGAACGGATTGCAATGCACTAACTTGCATTGCAGAAGTAGGTTTGGGGAAGCTGGCAAACTCCGCCTGTGCCAGCTCCCAGCAGTTATCTCGGCTTCCCTGGAAGGCAGTGATACCTCCTTCTCTCAGAGGTAGAACTTCATGGCCTTCTGAAAAATATGCAGTGGAGGAGGGATTTTAATGCTGCGGGATAGAGTGAGTTTGCTAACCTCTGAGGTCTCAAACAGCTCTAAATTACTTGACGATGTTAAGTTTACTTGTCTCATAACATGGCCTCACCATGAATCATCCCATTCCCAGACTCTTTTATGGAGAGTTGTAATTCAGCTTGGTCCAAGCTCAACTTTTCAACTTTCCCCCAAGACCCAGTCTTTATGGATTTTTCTCAAATCTTTAGCCACAAGAGTTAGCCTTCGGAGACTAGGTTCCTAGATCTGCTGTATTATCCCAACTTGTTTTGTTACTTTAGCAAGATGAATAGGTAAGCATCCCAAATAGTGAGAGATATCCAGAAGTTATCATGTAACACATTTCTGTCATTTGAGAGCTCTAAATTGTTTGTCTTGGGTTTTCATTTTAGCCTAAAGATACCCAACAAGCACTTAGTAGAAAAGCATCGGCAGTAAACATGGAAAAATTCAAGAAGTTCGCAGCCCGGAAAAAATGGAAAGTAAGATTGTTTAATTTGAAGGGATTAACTAATTCAATTTCCTATATGGTTCCCTCTGCTGAGGGCACATGTCTTCTGATATCAGCAATGCGAAAGTGCATCCTTTTTTCAAGTTCACATCTGTACCATTACTCTATTTTCAAAGACAAGCAAAAATAGTATTTCAGTCCTATTTAACTCATCTTTTTACATGTAATCTTACATTTTTTTTAATCAAAGCCATTCCCAAGGCACATTTTTAAATCAGTACAATAAAATTATAGTGCAGTTTTTTCTAAATGCAACAAACCACATTTTAAATAGATTTGTTCCTTGTGGTAAGCAGCATGGCATTATGATTATCCCAGAGTTTGTGTAAATGGTTCTCTAAATCCAGCTTTGGTCTGTGAGTGGTGGAGGTGAGGGTAGAGTGGGCCAGGAGCATTCACTACAATCTCTTCTCAGCATGCATGGTTTCTGCAGGGGCTGAGTAGGATGTGGCTCTAAAGAACATGCCATCCAACTTGAACAAATACAAATTCAGGGTTCAGAGGGGAACAGGATGGCTTCCTGTGCACAGGGTCATGTCAAGCCCAGAGGAAGCAGGTACTTGCCATGTCGCCTCATCACTGGCCAAGAGGTATACCTCATTGTCATGCCCATCAGGTTGGGATGCCGTGATAGAGATGAGGAACACAGCAATAGATTACTCAAGACCTGACTCTTAGTTCTCAAAGAAGCCCTGAAAATAAGGCTTAAAATGTAGTGTGAACACCATAACTTTCTTTCTTTTTTTTTTATTTTTATTTTTATTATTTTTTTTATAAATTTATTTATTTTAGTTGGGGGCTAATTACTTTACAATATTGTAATAGTTTTTGCCATACATTGACATGAATCAGCCATGGCTTTACATGTGTTCCCCTTCCTGGACCCCCCACCCACCTCCCTCCCCATCCCATCCCTCTGGATCATCCCATTGCCCCGGCCCTGAGCCCTTGTCTCATGCATCGAACATGGAATGGTGTTCTGTTTCACATATGATAATATACATGTTTCAATGCTATTCTCCCAGAACGTCCCACCCTCACCTTCTCCCTCAGAGTCCATAAAATTGTTCTATGCATCTGTGTCTCTTATTCTGTCTCGCATATAGGGTTATTATTACCATCTTTCAAATTCCATATATATGCATTAGTATACTGTATTATAACAACAATACATAACTTTCTTTCTTTCATTCTCTTTCACACACACACACACACACACACACACACATAGTCTTTACATGTTGCTTCTGCCTTTGAGAGTAAATGCAGAGATGTCTGTCCTATTGGCAAAAAAGTCCCCCACCTGCTCATTTCCAACAATTGTAAGAGTTTTGAGTGTCACATTGTCTGCCATTACCAGCTTGCCTGGGCACCACGGACATGGGGCCCTTGCCTACCATGCTTCTCCAACGGGGCCCTCCACAGGCTTTGTTAGGGTAAGATCACATTCCTCAAAGAGTAGAGAGTGAAATATGGAGAGAGAACAGACGTGTCCACTTCTGTGGTTTGATAATGAAATGTAGAAGGAGAATCTCTTTTTGTTGTCTTGATTTATAAGACCTTTAGAAGTTTCTTTAAGCAAATATAATCCAACCTGCTTCTGGTATTGTCCACCCCTGAAGAGTATGTGCTGTCAGCAGTGAATGCTATCTCAAAAGACTTTGTCATCTGCACTAATTTGAGTACTGTTACATAAGCTCGCTCTCCTCCTTTTTCCCTGCCTTTTGTTCACTCTCCCTCTCTCTCTCTTTTTTTTTAATAAAGCAATCTGTTCGCTTGATATCACTGTGCCAAAGATTATCCAGGTCATTCTTGTCCAGAAGTAACATGAGTGTTGCCAGAAGCGATGATACTCTGGTAAGCAATCCTTTTCCCTGGATAGATTCATCCTTAGCACTGTGTATTTACAATGTTTAAGTTGTTTGACTTGTTCCACAACCCAGAAAACCTGAAATCCTGGAAATGTCAGGCCTGTTCTTCCTCCTCTCAAAGAGGGAGTTGGGATGGCTGATTTGATGTACTCTATACTTTTTGGTCTTTTTCCTCTTTGTTTTGATTGGTTATACCCACTACCTCCAACCTCCACCTTCCCACCCTCCTCCACCCGTCCAACACAGTTTGATAAAAGAGAGGCTGGCCAGTAAAGAGGAAAGAGCATCTAATTTTCATGAACTAAAACGAGAGCCCTCTGTTTCCACTGACCTTGGAGAATATTGAACTGTAATAGTACAAAAGGAACAGACAACCCTTCTTCTGAACATACACACACACACACAGCAGAAAATCAGGGGAAATGCAGTGGGGCTTGATGATATAGTTCATGGTGGATCAGAACCCACTCTCTTTGTTGACATTGTATTGACTTCCAAAGGTCCTTGAGAACAACTGCACAATTTTTTTCTCTCATCCAAACTGAAACTTAATCATAGATTAACTCTTGAGATATAGTGGACACATCAAAATTCAACAAGACTTTATCTGACAGTCAGACAACGGGACTTTGTGAACCCTGGAGGAAAAGGGGACTCCAGAAAAGGCAGGAAGGGTGGTTCTGTGGGAACCTGCTGGCTCATGTAACTGAGTAGTCAGGGCTTCCTGAGTGGAATCTGAGGACTCCAAGGGCAAGGTCACACATCAGCAGACACTAGCTCTTTTTTTTAAGCCCCTGAAGCTAACAGTTTTACTCAAGTTCCAGGTCTAGCCTTATAGAATGAAAAGAGTTAGGAAACACTAAAAAGAAAAAAAAAGTTGGAGAGAAGCAAGTTAGGAGAAGAGAGGAGAGGAAGCGGAAGAAGTCTGGATTGGGAAATTGTCTGAGGGTGACAATGGAACCAAGATAAGATATAAACTATTAATCTAAGGTGATGAGAATGATTAAATCTTATAAATTAAAATCACAGAACAGTCAGTTGGGAGAAAATACATTGCAATGAAAAGTTTAGGGTAAGAGAGGGCCTGGGCTTGTGAAGGAGCTCCAGGTGGAAAGACCCCCTCCGCAGCCCTCGGGTTCTCTCTCTTGCCATCTCGGTGTCCTGTTTCATGAGGTGTTACAGCAACCTGCTTATTCCTCCATTCTCCCCTTTCTCGTCATTCTCACTTTCAGGCAAATGTCTCTTAGTCTTCAACTTGGAAAGGAAAACCAATGGTAATCTTAAACATGTACTCTCTACAAACACTATTACAGCCCTTGTGAAGCTTGTTTGAATTCAGATTTATAAAGAGAAAGCAGTCTCCATACCACCCCCACAGGCAGAGGTTCAGCCGCTGTAGCTATGCTTTTCCAGATCTGAAATTGTAGTCGCTGTACCTCTATAAGTCCAAAACTTTTGTGTGGAATTTTTCTAGCTTATTTTTTGGTTTTAATTTACTATATTTTACAAATATCTTATTACAGATATTTAAGAAAGTATTTTGACAAAGAAGCAAAAATTTAGTAAATTTATTGTTCAATAGTATCTAGTTATTTTCTCTTTATAAATAGAAATGCATCCATTTTACTTTGTTTTATCTGGCCTTTATTTTTACATTTCTCCCCTTTTAGGATCTTTTTTTTTAAAAAAAAAAAAGAAAAGAAAATTATGATCAACTTTCAGAGAATTGTATTATGTTATAGAATACAGGAATTTCTAGTAATCAAAAAATGACAATCCGTAATTGCAAAAATGGCAAAGTAAGTCTTTCTTATTCAAAGACATCATTTCCTTGGTTCAATGGCTTTAGAGTCTGAGTTACACCTGAAATTTTCTACAGTGGTTTCTGGAACTGTATGTTTTGAAAGATTCCTAAGATAAACACAAAGAGTAGTTTGTCATCAATCATTGTCCGAAATCTGAATCTTCAGAGCTGTTTGCTGTCTGGGTTATAATGCAGGTGACATAAAGTCACAGGTAAATAGTAGATGGTGTTAATTCGCAACGTGGAAGGGGGAAAAGGTGACCTCCTGCTTCCCTTCATGACCAGGTAGATTTGGGGATTAAATGGCTTACTTGCCCCCTGAAGGCTCCTTTTAACAAATGAGCCTTAATTTCTCTGATATTGGTAAAAGGAGCAGCACAGCCAGCTGTGTAACCTTTCTCCCTCTTCCATGTCTCTCTCAAGGATGAGGAAGACTCCTTTGTGATGAAAGCTATCATCCATGCCATCAACGATGACAACGTCCCAGGCCTGCAGCACCTCCTGGGCTCCTTGTCCAACTACGACGTTAACCAGCCCAACAAGGTCTGATGCTGTTCTGCCAGAGGGAGTAGGGGTCAGAGGTCATGGTGACTGTGCTCCTCCAAGTCCAAGGTGGAGAGAACCCATCTGCTTCTCCATTCTCCTTTCCTGTGTAAACTCCATACTGTGGGGAAAATCACTTCTGCTTAGAAAGTGAATTGAATTAGAAAGAAGGTCTTTTTGCATTGAGGGCCTTTCTTCACACAAGGCCTTTCTATATGCAGCTAGCATGCACCTCTAACCATGAAATTTTATACGTACTCATCTTGCAAATGAAAATGTCACTTTTGGTTGTGAATCCAAAAGAGGGCAGGCTACTGTGTTCTTCCGTTTCTACTCCTGTCAGGCAGAGCAGGTGTGTGTCTGTGGACACAGGAAGGTGTCTGGGGCAGCGGTGGTAGTTTAGGCTTTTCCTTTCCTATCAAACCTGAAAAATTGTATTTTTTTTTTCTCGCCTTTTCCAGCATGGGACTCCTCCGTTACTTATTGCTGCTGGCTGTGGGAATATTCAAATACTACAGTTGCTCATTAAGAGAGGCTCAAGAATTGACATCCAGGATAAGGTCATAATTCTGTTTTATTGCGAAAGGAATTATTTTTTAAGTATTTCCAAATGTCTCTAGTCATAGAGGTAACAAAGAAAAATACCACATATGCCCAACTTCATTTCTCAGTTTCCTGTAAAGGAAGATGAACTGATTAAGTAGCCTGGTCCCGTCTAACAGGTTAAAAGGGAAAAGGCAAACATTCATCTTCCTCATGGCTCTGTTACTCAGCATCTGCCTTTCTTTGCGTCCTGCCCAGATTGACTCCTTACTGATCACACTGACTCAGCGGTGTTAATTGATGTTACATTTGGAGAAGTTTTCATTATCCAATTAATCTCATCAGAAATGTATTTTCCCGCATGTTTATTAGGGTAACAGAATAAGGAGGATATGCTTTGAGGTGTATACCTCACTGGGGGTGTAGACACAAGTGATGACCAGCTAATTGTCGTTACAATGGATCTGTCATCAGCTTCCATTGACTTCCAACAGCGCATTTAATAGCCTAGAACTGGCCCTTGACAATATAGGGAATTCTAACTGGAAGTTGAAATGAAGGTTTTAGGAAAGAAAAACAACTTTTTATTTTGAGATAATTATATATTTAAAAAAAAAAGATCTACAGAGATAATATAGAAAGCTCACTTACCCTTTCACCCATCTTCCTGGAATGTTCATGTCTTACATAACCTTGGTCCCTTTGTCAAACCAAAAACTCAAATGGGGTTTTATTCCTCTTGGGAGTTGTTCCTTTGGCGTTTGCCATCACATAGGAAAAGAAATATAGCAACTGAGTGATGTGTGTGTTCAGATCCATCTGGGAGCGTGACTCTGCCGTGGTTTTTGTACAGGGTGGATCCAATGCCATTTACTGGGCCTCTCGGCATGGCCACGTAGATACCTTGAAATTTCTCAATGAGAACAAATGCCCTCTGGATGTTAAAGACAAGGTAAGGCCACTTCTCTTCTTAAGGAAAGTGATAAAAGACTGCATTTGAGTGTCAGCATGCCATCTGCATCATGACCCAAAAAATAAGGATTCAGGACCAAAATCTTCCTACAGAAAATTTCATTTAGAAGTTTCCTTTTGCTGGTGACTTGGTCTAACATTAAAACCTGATTTTAGCAGAAATATGCCAAGTGGTTGCCATATTATGTGAGCAGTGAACTATCTTCCCTATAACATGAAAACTCAAACGTTCTGCTAGAAGGACAACCAGGAAGTGACCTGAGTCCTGGTCCTCTTCTCACCTTGCCATGTGCACGTCTCTATTATCCTCTTCCTCTTTGACATAACTGACTCTGCTGACCTTGACCGCTGGTACTAGAAGTGGTAATGAGACAGTGCAAGTAAAGGTAAGGCTTTGGGGGTAAAAATGTTATAAAAATTACTGATTTAGGAAGATACCCTACTTTCACATACCATGTTTCATTCAGTCCACACAGTACTCCTGTGGATTAATTACAGGGCTGGGGCTTGCACTAGGGTTCCTACTTTCTCGTCTGTATGTATTCCACTATGCAACCCCTTTCTGCTTCTAATACTAGTGGACTGATTGGTTATGTTCGGTCAGGGCTGTCACATACAGTTGTATGGATTGCACACTATACCATATCTAAGGGATAAGGGATGACATTCACATTCCATGTCCGGTTACTCAATCATGTTCGACTCTTTGCAACCCCATTGATTATAGCCCATCAGACTCCTCTGTCCATGGAATTTTCCAGGCAAGAATACTGGAATGGGGTTGTCATTTAAAGACATACTTTTATTATAGCAGTTTTCTGTTAGGTGGCAACAAATATCTCATTATGTTTTAGATCAGTTTATTCTGACAGTTTTATGGCAGATATAAGTAAAATATCTTAAGAAGTTGCATCTATTACTAATTCACAGAATATGTTATTGTAGGGGCTAATGGTAACATTTATAAAAATCTCTGAGGATGTAAGAAATTATATTCTAAACACAGACAGTAAAATCAGAAACTTGCTAATAAATAAAACCTTGTGTTTAAGTAACTTAATATTAAAAAAGGAATTCTGTGTTTTGAAAAAAAATCACATAGCTGGAAGCATCAGTATATAAAGATTAGGAATCCATCACAGAAGAGGGAATGGACTCTCACTTGGTAGGGTGGGTAGGGTGGGTGGTATTACACACAAGAGAAGCCAGGTGTGTGAGTTTAACACTAGCGACATGGTGGACACCCCACTGCAGGGTCCCTGGCCCAGTCACCAAAGGGGCATCTGGCCTGAGAGGGGCAGGCACTGCCTCAGGAAAGGACATGGAGCCAGGCATGTGTGGGAGTGGGCCTCCAGTCCTGTGTGTTCTAGTCCCTGGAGATGATTCTCAGGGGCTCTGAATCTTTGGCTGTGTCTTTTGCAGTCTGGAGAGACAGCCCTTCATGTGGCAGCTCGCTACGGCCATGCTGATGTGGTTCAGTTATTGTGCAGCTTTGGCTCGAATCCCAACTTCCAGGACAAGGTGGGTCACGGTAGCTGATGTTCTCACTTCTTCCTACTCTTTGCATGGATGCACAGACAGCCAAATGATAGGCTTGACTATTGTGGAGGTGCATCCAAGTTAGGTTTTCTGCTTAAATTACAGGGGGCAGTTACTCAGACAAAAGCACTGCTATTCATTCATTCATGAATCCTCTGAACAACCCTTCAATTCTCATTTTACAGATGAGGAAACTGAGGCAGAGAGAGGTTCGGGAACTTGCCTAAGATAGCACAGCTCGGTAGTGGTGGAGCTGGTGCTCAAACCCACACAGACTGGTTCCAGAGTCTGTGTTCATACCACTACAGTGAAACAGCCTCTTGTAGACAGATATCTATGTGTCTGATGATGTTGGTCATGAACATGTAGACCTGATGACCATTCCTTTTTGTTGAAGTGTGGTTATCTTGGCCCTTTCTCTGCCAGAGCAATAATCCATGTATGTGACTCATCTTTGTGCTATGTTCGTGACAGGAATCTTGAGACAGGTTTGTTTAGAGGAGTTCTAGCTCAGAGAAATGCTCTCCCTCTGTTAGTAATCGCAAATGAAGTAAACTATTGCACTTTCACAGGAAAGATGCTATACATCCACACACGCAGGGTCTCCATTGTTTAGAAAAGCTGAGCCCCTGGTGCTAGTGGGCTCTGCAAAGTCAATTGTCAGTAAAATGCTGAGAAAGCTGAATTTGAATTAAGGAAAGACATCAGATCCAGCCCATTATGTTAATATTTTGCTCCAATAGCTATAAGCCCTTTCTCTCCACTGCCTTGAGTTTGCTGCCAAATTTGGTTAGGACTCTCACCACGCCTGTACTTTCTCTCATCTTATTGCATTCTCCTCTTCTCTGCGCTTCTCTCCTTGGCCAGGAGGAAGAAACCCCCCTGCACTGTGCTGCCTGGCACGGCTATTACTCTGTGGCCAAAGCCCTTTGTGAAGCCGGCTGCAATGTGAACATTAAGAACAGAGAAGGCGAGACCCCCCTCCTGACAGCCTCCGCCCGGGGCTACCAAGACATCGTGGAGTGTCTGGCTGAGCACGGAGCTGACCTTAATGCATCCGACAAGGTGCTTTGTGGGTGAACATATCCCACTTGCTGAAAAGTCATCTAGTGGGGGCTACAGGGACCACAAGACTTCTCAATTCGTTTACCTAAAATAACCTAGATGCAACAAGTTATAATTATCCTTTCTCTCCGCCAATCTAAAGATTCTGTGATTCTTGATTCTGTTTCATAATTAGTGTTCATTCGTGGGATGCAGCAAAATTTATGAGATGGTCAAATAATTCAAGTCTCTATTTTGTTTTTAGCTTTTTTAGCTTGGGAGCAGGTACAGTGATGATCATGGAACCCAAGACAAATCCTCATTTAGGACTGAAATTGGCAACGCACTATTGATTTGCAGATAGACAAAGAAATAGGTGGTTTATTTACTTCCATCACCTGCTATTTTGTAGAAAGATAATAGACTATTCTTATTTGTTTGATAACAATTCTAGACAAGGTTTCCCTTCTTTAATTAAGCAAATTCAGCATAATCTTTTCTTATTGTGAACTTATACTACAGTGAAACTGACGCTACCATCCATGTTGGTTTTGGCACACTGTGGTTCATTTAGTCACTGCCCTCTGTGGAGTATTCTCTTGGTACAGAGCAGCAGTTCTCAAGTGGGCAGTGACCTTACCCCCAGGTGACATCAGGTAGTGGCTGGAGACGTATTTTTGGGTCATCACAGCCAGGATAGGGCGTCTAGAAGATAAAGACCAGCGGCTCTGTTGAACAGCCTGCAATTCCTAGGACAGGCCCCAAATGTTAACAGGGCTGAGGATGAACAACCCTAGAATAGATGAGTTACAGAAATGCTTCTAAGCTCCCTCTACCCAGCTCCTAAAACTCAGCACATCTCTTCACCAGGGGCTCTACAACAGGGAAAATGAACTCCCAGGCTGGTGTTGTGTGGGTGCAGAGGTTAAATATGTTATATTTGCTTCTCGGGGTTTCCCTGGTGGCTCAGTGGTAAAGAACCTTCCTTCCAATGCAGGTGATGTGGGTTCAATCTCTAGGTCGGGAAGATTCCCTGGAGAAGGGAATGGCAACCCGCTCCAGTATCCCTGGGAAAATTTCCTCCTGGGAAATCCCATGGACAGAGGAGCCTGGCGGGCTATAGTCTATTGGGTCACAAAAGAGTCAGACACAACTTAGTAACTAAGCAACAACAGTTTGCTTCTCATCTATGTGACAGCACATCACCTCGCTTTCTCAGTTTCTTAGAGTATAAAATAAAATAATAAACTCTCTACTTAGGAAGTTAGTAAAGATCACTGAGCAAATGTTTTCCAAATACTTGATAAAACAGGCCACTGGAGAACCAACAATGACTTAAGTCCTATGAATTCAGATACAAGAAGGAGTGTGGTGTCTTCCTACCTGAATGTACTGGCCAAGCCTAGATTAGTTAAACTGATGGTCAGCTCAGCCCATAATTATTCAGTGAGACGTGTGGGGCCTCACCTCAACCCCGCCAGGAGTAAAGTTTGTGGCTTGTATTCCTGCTTCAGGCTTTGCAGTAACAGTCCCATTGCCAGTTAAACCTGACCCAGTGAGGCTAGAAAGGCAACCAGCCAGTCCCACGTGCTCGGTCAAAAGCAGTCACGGCCCTGGTGTTTGTTACAGGATGGACACATTGCTCTACATCTTGCCGTGAGACGGTGTCAGATGGAGGTCATCCAGACTCTCATCAGCCAGGGCTGTTCCGTCGATTTCCAAGACAGGCATGGCAACACCCCCCTCCACGTGGCCTGCAAAGATGGCAATGTGCCGATTGTGGTGGCCCTCTGTGAAGCCAACTGCAATTTGGATCTCTCCAACAAGGTAAAGCTGGAGGGAAGATCCCTGCACAGTCCATCCATGTCTCTGTGTCTACCTGCTTCTGGGTTTGGGCAAGTTTCTCTCTTCACTGTTCAAAGTCAGTATTACTTTTATGGACCTGTTCTTTTTCATAGGGCTCTCCACTTTAAGTGTATTTTGCATATGACTTTTTAATAACGTCCTATAGTTTATTAATTTAATAAATTGTTTAATAATTATTTAATTACTAAATAAATATATAGGAAATTAATAATTTCCTATAGACTATTAATTTAATAATAGTCACAGAAAAATATTATGTTAATATTTCCTGCTGAGACTGCCTTACCATTTATGAGCATCTAGGAAGAGAGAGAAGGAGGAAGGGAAGGGGAGAGAGAGAGTGTGTGTGTGTATGTTCTTTTCCTGGAGAAGAATCAAAGAACATGGTACAAATCGGGGCACTGAGTCTTCAGGAAAACACCTAATGAGTTATGATATGAATGAAATTCCTAGAACCAGATTTCTCCAGTTTCCCCTATTTGGGAGTTTTATGGTCAAAAGTTCATACATCTTTCTTGTGCTAAATAAATTTGGTAAGACGAAGGGGATACTATCGTTTGGTGAATGATAAAGAAGTAAAAATCCCCATATGTTGACTTCTAGAAATTCTAGAAATTAGCTAACACCTTCTCTTTTCCCTGAATGCCATCTAGATTTTCATTACCCATTACCAAGTATGGTAAAACAGTTGGGTAGTCATGTGGTTTCAGCTCTGTAACTGTATGAAAAGCAAGCACTATTCTGTTACCATTATGTTAAAAACAAAGTCCAAGTAGAATTAATTTTGTAATTGCAGGAAATGTTTGTTTATAAGTGGCAGACATGATACCAGCAGAATTTAATATGGTTTGTTTAAGGTAAAAAATAACTAAAATGTCTGGAAAATTATGGTTCTACCAAAAAAAAATATTCCTCTTGCATATTATGTGATTAATTCTAATAGAAATTGAAATAGGTAATCTTCATATTCTGGAAATATGAAAAGGCAATATCCTAAGTCCTAGCCATCAGCTGCTGGTTGCTTTCTTAGTTTATCCTTTTCTAATCTTGCCAAGTCAGTTATGTAAGTGGCTTAAGGAAGAAACTAAATGTAATATAATATTAAGCTGCATCAAGAGCTTGGCTTTCCTTCCAGGAGTCTTTAAATGAATAAAAAGCAGCTTTAGGGACCTCGTGGCACTCATTTGGATGCCTTTGACTTGGCCATTGTACATGGTGACTTTGTGGGTCTTGCACCTTCAGGAGGGCTGGTGTCAGCTTGTTTTTCTCTTCCATTTTTTTGTTGCTTATTTTAGGAAAGATGATGAGGTCTATAGAGGAACTTAAAAAATGTGAAGAAAAGTAAGAGAAAGGCCTTGTTTCCCCAGAAAGCATATCTGACTTTACATGGACTGACCCTGGTAACCAATTGCGTGGCCATGGCACAGTGACGGCCACGTCGCCCGGCAGACTGTCACTCCTTTCCTTTGCCCTGCCATTTCCTTACCTGGATTCCATTCCCCCAGAGATACACACGGCCATTCAGATCCTACCCCTGTCACCAGTATGTGACAGGAACTTGTCACGATTTCTGACAGTCATTGCAGTGAAACAGGCATTTCTCTATCTGCATTCTTCTCATGTGAAGATTGGGAGACTGGCTATTTAACTTGGCCGCGTCGGGGAACGTGGAAGAAGAGAGGAACTGGACGATGCAGAGAGCATGCCCTTAACCCTTTGTTCCCTTCTGGATTGGTTCTTCTGATCAACAAAGGGAGAAAAAGCATGTTGGCACATGCACAGGTGTACACGCACATACACACACACACACACACACACACACACACACACACAGATGTGTGGACACACCCAGGATCCTGCCCAAGAATTCCGTGCCTGCCAGGTATTGATGAATGAATACCTTTTTCTGACAACACTGTGCCAGGTGCGATGTGAGGGGGCTGGGAGGTGGGCAGCAGGGAATGATTCTTGTCCTCAGGCTGCTTGCAGACAGACACAGGGACATTTCACTATAAGAGCATCTCATGTTATAATCATTACTGTGATAGAGACACTGGTGCTCCAGAAGCATGGGCATCTGGACACTGAAGAAACTGGGAAAAGCTGTTTAGAGGTGATTATTTTAAATGATTGGGATTTGGACAGATGGAGAAGAGGGGGAAAGCATATTTCAAGAAGAGGGAGGCAGCCGGGAAGGGGCATTGAGTCCAGATGGTAAAAGACCTCGAATATAATGCTAAGGAGGTTGAGTTTTGCTCGGTCAAACATTGGAGGCCATCAAAGTGTAAACTCTCCTAGTCTTTTATTCATCATGTGTCTCTTCCTTGACCTTTTTCCCTTCTATAAAACTATGCATCTTGTTACCCAGGACTATCTTCCTTACACAGAAATCCAAACACATCCTCCAAATCTTCCAAACCAACTCCTTACTTTTCACTTTAGCTCTGGGGTATTTGAAAGCTTCATACCTGCTTTCTAAATGACTCTAGGAGTTAACAGTAAACAAAACATAAATATGCACACACACTGCATCATTACTTATCATAGCAAGAGATGGAACCACCTTAAGTGTCCATCCTCAGCAGGCTGGCTAAATAAGTTATGATACATATATATATATATTGAATATTATTCAGGTATCTGAAAGAATGTAATAGATTTCCTTATAGATGTGGAAAAGTATTCACAGTCTATTATCAGGTGAATAAAGCAAGTTGACAGAATTGAAGGTGGAGTATGATTATGTGTTCGCTTTTCAAATTATTTCTCTCCACTTATGAATTCATAGAGAAAAGCCTGGAACGTTTGCATGGGGCTAGCTCTGAGTGGGAGAACTTGGGGGAACGGAAGGAAAGGACTTCATTTTTCTACCATGTATCCTTCTATGTTGTTTGGATATTCTAAATGAGCTAAATGAGTGCATTAACTTCTTAACAAAAACCTACATTTATTTGCACATAAACAGCACAAAACAGAGAGAGCCAAACTTGCTCAGTTCATAATGTCCATTGTGTAAAGTAATTTATTTTTTCCTGGTTTCCCCAGAGCAAAAGAAAAACCTTAAGTTCCAGGAGTTTCCTGGTAACCTAGTGGTTAGAATTCTGGGCTTTCACTGCCATGGCCCAGGTTCAATCCTGGTCAAGAGCTGAGATGCCACAAGCTGTATGGCGCAGCCAAAAAAGAAAAAAAAACTTGTTTAAATACCTTTGTTGTTGTTCAGTTGCTCAGTTTGGTCCAACTGTTTGCGACCCCGTAGACTGCAGCACTCCAGGCTGCTTAAGTTCTGTTTATTAAGTTATTCAACCCAAACAACCTAATATTTCAGGAGCTGTTGGAACAAATGATTCACATAAATTGAAAGAAAGCTATTTTTATTTCGTTCTCGATTGACCACAGTTGTGTACTAATGGAAGGTTTGTGCTTTTTGGGCACATCACAACTCTTTAAACGTTGGACTCAGAGTGGACACCGCCACCCCTATATCCTGTTCTGTGTGAATCTTCACAAGATACCTGCTTCGTATCACAGCCGCTGCCAACCCCGTGCTGTGCATACACGATATCACTGAGAGGAAGGCAGTCCCAGCTAATTTGAGACACTGAACTACCTGGAGCTAGTAGTTTCCCTGGTGTCTGAACCTGCTGGTTCCATCAAAAATTTAAAATACTCCTCAGCACCCCCTTGAATACACTGCAGTGCCCCTAGATGCCTTGGCACACGGTTTGGGAGCCATAGGCAATCAAAAATGTTGGGTATGGCCTTGGCATTTCACCTCATTAGAGCGCCTTCACTTTCTGTCCTTCCATGCCTTCTTCCCTTGCTGTATCTAAATCTGAGCCACAGTGCAAATTTTTCCGGAACTTTGGGGCCTTCAGCCCTGACTCATGCCTCCTTTCTGCCAGCACAGCAGGAGACTTAATTTAGTTATCTTATGATAAGCCTCCCACTCTTTCAGCCTTTGAAGTTTTATTTTAAAGTCACTCTGTTAACTGAGAAACACTTGAAAACATTTTGTTTGGCTTGCCTCCCCGAGGAGATGGCAAGTTTCTGGACAGAGGGGACCTCGCCTCCTGTCTCTTCCTGATGGCTGCCAGATCCTTACACAGTGCTGGCCTCGTGAGATCCCTCCACACACGTCATCCTCAGCAGCAAAGGTGAGGACTCTCCCGGGTCTTTTTGTCTCCTGCAGTATGGACGGACGCCTCTGCACCTTGCCGCCAACAACGGGATTCTGGATGTGGTCCGCTACCTGTGTCTGACAGGTGCCAATGTGGAGGCGCTGACCTCGGTGAGTAGCCCTCTGGCAGGAGAAAATGACTGCAAATGTCTCAGGCCTCGAGGGCACGAGAGGGAAGGTATTGCTTGGCAACTGCACTGCAGAGCAGACAGGCTGCTATTAAGCTCCAGCTCCTCCGCAGGCAGTTATGTAAACATCTGCCCACACAAACCCAGGGTAAGATCTTGCTAATGCCTCATCCTCTTCTTTCCCCAGACCCGAGCTGCCAGAACACCTGCTGTTTCCCACTGGCCTTTTAGTTTCCTGTGTTACACAACAGGCCTTCATGTTTTGTGTTAGCTTGTGTGTTTATCTTTTCTAAATGTGCCCCCTCCACTGTGGGGGACTGGAGGGGCCATGGGCTTTCAGAGAGGGAGGAGCAAGGCCCCTCAGTGTGAGGGGGAACAGGTGACGAGAGCTGTCCTCTCATCTTTGAAAAGTCTGACTTTGCTCTGAGGCCCGTGTGCGTGCAGTCGTGTCCGACTCTTTTGCGACCCTACGGACTGTAGCCCGCCAGGCTCCTCTGTCCACGGGATTCTCCAGGATACTGGAGTGGGTTGCTGTGCCCTTCTCCAGGAGATCTTCCCAACCCCAGGGATCTAACCCACATCTCTTATGTCTCCTGCATTGGCAGGCGGGGTTTTTTTTTACCACTAGCGTCACCTGGGAAGCCACAGCATATTTTAAAATGAGGTTCCTTTAGTTTCCCTGGCTCCTGACACTCCCCATTCCAGACCTGGTACCTCCCTGCAGAAGAAACCCTTTGATCCTCATTTCGAGGATACCAGAGAGGAACAATGTGTCTGCAGATGAGATAAGGTTGCTGTTTCACAGCTGCAGTGAAACATTATCTTTTGAGCTGTTTCTGGCCCAGCAGTGGGTTGAGTCTCCACTGGCTCATGTGGGAGATTCCTAAAACTCACAAGAGCTTTGCTAACATAAATTGTTTCTTTAGAGGAGACCCACTGGAGTTTTAAAACATGGCAGCTAACCTTGGGAAAATCAGGGATCTGAAGCTGGAGAGTCATACAGGGGATGGCAAACTGTGGGCCACAGATCAAATTCAGCCTGCTGCCCGCTTCTGTTAATAAAGTTTTATTGGGACACTGCCATGCCTGTTGTTTACATATTGTCTGCAGCCATCTTCACTCTTCAAGGGGAGACTTGAGCAATTGCAGCAGAGACCCTAAGGCCCTCAGAGCCCCAAATATATGCTCTCAGGCCCTTTACAGAAAATGGTTGCTAACCCCCGGGCTAGGGCATTGCCTTCCTGGCTGCACAAATGTGACGAGCATGTCATTCCCTCCCCACAAGCAGAGGGTCTGTTTTCTGCAGTGTTGAGCCCTGTGCTGGGCTCCTCTGCAGTCCCAGTGATGACCAGTGCTCTACATGGGACTGGACATTCTAAGGGTACTTGCTCAACCATCACAAGCCCACCCACAGCCACCTATGAACCTGATGTGCCATTATCAAACCTTCCCCAACCATGTCTAGGCACTCAGTCCAGTTACTCCACAATAGAGCACTTATATACATTTTTACAAGAAGAAATATTTTTTTTTACAGATGTTGCTTCATAAAAAGTAAACCGTTGACAATGGCTGTGAAGATGCCAGCAGCTGCTCCTGCCAGCCTGGCAGTGTGGGTCAGGGTTTTTGGCCTCTGCTGGGTCCTCAGGCTTCCCCATGACCTCTGTGAAAGTGAAGTGAAAGTTGCTCAGACATATCTGATTCTTTGCGACCCCATGGACTGTAGCCTGGCACACTTCTCTGTCCATGGAATTTTCCAGGCAAGAATACTGGAGTGGGTTGCTGTTCCCTTCTCCAGGGAAGCTTCCTGACCCAGGAAGGAATCGAACCCGAGTCTCCTGCATTGCAGATGGACTCTTTGCCAGCTGAGCTTCCAGGGAAGCCCTGACTTCTGTGAGGCCACAGTTATCTCCCTGTGCCTTCCCCACAGCAGCTGCCCCCCAGCCTTGGGGTTCCCCTCTGGAGGCTCCCAGGTGTACTTCCACTCCCTGCCCACCCCAGCTCTCTGCAGATGCTCCTTCTTGGTCCTGCGAGTCCACTTCCTGGGGGCTCCATTGTTTATTCATTCAGCAGATATTGAGCACACACTGCACACCAGACAGACACAAGGGACACAGTGGGGCCTCGATGGGTGAGCTGCCCCTCCCTTGAGAAACTTCCAGTCTAGTGGGAGAGAGTCAGAACCAAGGGTCAACAGCAAGGGTCACAGTGAATATGCAGCTACAGAGTGGGACCTGAGCCAGTTGGGAGCCAGGGTCCCCAGGAGTTTCCAGAGGTCAAGTGCACTCCTCAGAGAGAGAGGAGAACAGTCTGAGCCCAGGGGAAGGACTATGGGCTGGAGCGCAGAGGGGTGACAGGGCTAGATGTGCATGGCCTCCCCAGCAGGCGCAGTGGAAACCACGCTGGCTCTACGCAGGAAGGGCGTTATCGTGGAGGTGCAATGAGGCAGGCCTAGTCTGGCTCCATAGAAGGACAGCATGCTGCCTGTGTCATTCTAAACTTTCTAATAGCCACATCTGATGAGGAAAAAGACAGGAAGTCAGTATCAGTCAAATACTAAAAGTAATATATAAAGTAATATATTTTGTACATAATATGCCAAATATTATCATTTTGACTTGTAATCATTATTTTTAAATTACTGAGATATGTCCAGTTCTCTGATTTAAGTCTTCAAAATCTGTCTGATTTAAGTTCTCTGATTTAAGTCTTCATCCACAGCACATCTTAGCTGCACATTTCCAGCCCCAGGAGCTGCATGGGGACTGGAAAGTGAAAATGAAAGTGTTAGTCGCTCAGTCGTATCTGACTGTTTGTGACCCCATGGACTGTAGCCCATCAGGCTCCTCTGTCCTTGGAATTTGGCTGCCGCATTATGGACAACACCCTCCAGCCGGTTTTGTCAGCGGGCTTTTCTCCTCTGCCTGACAGCACAGTTCTTCCCGGTCAGCACCACAGCCCTCAACCCTACAGCGCCCCCTAGCTGCTACCTTTCCCCTCCCAGCCTGATCTCAGCCAGGATGGCTGGACAGTCTTCTGACTATCTGTTCTCTTTCCGTGCTTCCCACTTCTCTACCCTCCACAGTCTGTCGTCGAATTCCTGTGACTCAACAGAGGGAGTCACTTTGCTTTTTTGTTGTTGTTAGTTAGTCGTTAAGTCATGTCTGACTCTTTGCGACCCCGTGGACTGTAGAGCCCACCAGGCTCCTTTGTCCTTGGGATTTCCCAGGCAAGAATACTGGAGTGGGTTGCCATTTCCTCCTCCGCGGGATCTTCCTGACACAGGGATCGAATCCATGTGTCCTGCTTGGTGAGCGGATTCTTTACCGCTGAGCCACCTGGGAAGCCCCTCAAAACTTCTTTGCTGTAAAATAAGACAGATTTTCTTTTTAAGAAAGGACATGAACAAAAGAACTTGGTAAATTTGACAAACGCCTTTGTAGCCACATTGAGATCAAGAAACAGAACTTCAGAGGCCACCCCAGAAGCTCCCAGTGGCCTGTCCCAGCCAGAGTGCACCCCAACCCCCCACCCCGAGTGTAAGCCCCACTCTGACTTTGTAATTCTCCAAGCATTTCCTTCCTTGCCTTTCTTTGATGTCTTTCTCACCTACAGCAGTCACATCTAGTTATCTCTTCAGGACATGGTACTTCCCTGACACCCACCCCTGCCTTGGATAAGAAAATCCTACTTGCCCTTCTTCCCCTCCCACCTCTGCTGCCCTCCTCCAGCTCTAGGTCTTTTTGCTGCTCCACCCCGCCTGGCCAGCTGCACTCCCACTCTCTGCCCCCTGCTCCTCTCAGAAGCCGCATGGCTGCAGCTGCACCTGGGAACTCAGACCTGCATCCGGTATCTCCAGCCCTGTTTGACCCCTGAGCAATGGGACGAAGCCTTGCTATTTATGCTGTCTCAGGGCCTTGGCACTTGCTGTTTTGTTGTTGTTGTTATTTGTTTTTGTTTTCCTTTTGCAAAACCTCCTTGGGTATCCAAATGGCTTGCTGTCTCACCTCCTTCAGGTTTTGACTCAAATGTCACCTTCTCACTGATGTCAGCCTCCTAGACCACTGTGTATGACAAGGAAGGCAGAAAGTGCTGGGCTCACCTGTGGGCCAGCTTCAGAGCTGGCACTTTGCTTAGTATGGGACTGGGATGAGGAGATCTAGCTCCTACCCCTTTCCTTCTTGAACAGAAAGCTGGGGAGGGGGACGCTGGGGACACTCTCAGCCCTTTTTTTGTTAATGACTGCTGCTTGCTTTTTCTGCCCATGGTGCTTCATTTATTTGTTTTTCTCTAATCTGCTCAAGAACCTATGCAGTAGAGTGTCATTTCTCATCTCATGGATGAAGAAACCCAGGCTTTAGGAGGCCAAGTGACTGATCACACAGTCTGGGAGGGGCAGAATCTGAATTAAACCTGGGTCCTTCTCACTCTAGAGTTCAGCCTCTTTCCATACACTGGCAAAGAGTTCTTTTGGAAGCTGAACAGTGTCCTTTAGAGCAATACCTTTTGCAAACTGTAAAGTACCATGCAAACATAAAGAAGTATTGGTGGCAGTTTTTCTGTCATTTGAGAGACTTGACAGTGGAGAATAACTTTGCCAGTGAACAAACATCCTGCATCTGTGTGCTATGCAGGTTTAAGGCCTTTGAGAGAAATCTATGGTCACTCACACCAGAAGATAGAAAATTTTAAGATGAGGCTCAGATTTCTTCCAACTAAGGCAACGGTTCCAAAACCTATTGGAACCGTTGCCTTAGTTGGAAGCCATTCTATTGGCTGCACAATAGAATCACCTGGGAGGGTTTAGAATCCTGATGTCCAGGTCACACCTCAGAAAGGTAGAAGCTGAGTATGCGGGTGGGAACCTGGAAGCAGAAGTTCTTAAAAATCCCAATGATTCCAGGGCGCCATGAGGTTTGAGAAGTAAAGCCTGTCCTTATCATGTCAGTAAGGACCTAAACAGTTCGGTATGACCCCCTTGTGTGGATGCGGTGTCTGACAACTTACTCATTCACCCCAAAGCAAACTAGAAGCTTTTGTCTGCCCACTGGGGCCACTGTAGGACTTGACAGCGGGGAGTGGGCAGAGAGAGGTGGGCAACATGAGTGCAGAGCATGCCCCCCAGGAGCACCCACCAGAGCTCCGACCACAGCCTACGACCATACTTCTCAACTGGGCAGTTTCACTGCTCAGGAAACATTTGGCAATGTCCAGAGACACTGGACTTTCCTTGTGGCTCAGATGGTAAAGGGCTTCACTTGTAACTCAGACGGTAAAGAATCCACCTGCAATGTGGGAGACCTGGGTTTGATCCCTGGGTTGGGAAGGTCCACTGGAGGAGAGCACGGCAACCCACTCCAGTATTTTTGCCTGGAGAATCCCCATGGACAGAGGAGCCTGGTGGGCTACAGTCCATGGGGTCTCAAAGAGTCAGACATGACTGAGCGACTACGCACAGCACAGAGACACTGGGTTGGCACAGCTGGTGCAAGGGAAACCTGCTGGTGTCTAATGGTGGAGGCCAGGGTACTGCTTGACATCTCACAGTGTACGGGACAGCCTCCCATGGCAGGGAATCGTCCTGGCCAGAATGTCAGCAGTGCCAAGGCTGAGGTGATGTGATGGTTGGGATTGTGTCCTGGGCTGCGAGACTGGCAGGTATGCTGTCAGTCAGATCCAGGCATCCCCCTGCTTCCTCAGGAATGGTACTTGAACTGGCCCTAGTAAACACTGACAGATGGGTCAAAGGCTGCTTAGTCTTCTCATTTAAGAAATATTGCTTTTATTTCTTTGGAAATTGCTTCTCATCTTTTCTACTTTTCAATTTGTAATGATTCCTAAGCTGCAGCAGAGCAATCCCTCAGTCTCCAATCCCTCCTCTGTGGTGGGCGAACAGCCAGCGTTCCCACCGCCCCGGAGCACCTCTGAGGTTACTACGCTCAACACCCTGAGACTCTGAGGAGGCGCTTGAAAAACGTTAGCCATCATCGTGCATGTTCACAGCCTGGAAACAAATTCGTTCAGTATGAAACTGCAGCCCTGTGAAAATTCTTTCATTAAAAAGCAAACACTGAAGTGCCGTGGACCCTTATTTCCAACCTTTATGTTTCACTGAAGATCTTCAGATCCAAATTGTCTGTAAAACACAGCCTTTTCTTTGAAATGCACAGTAATTACCAGTAACTAGCTTGATATGAGTGCTGAGGTTTGTCCCTGGAAGGATTCTAAGACATTAGCTTCCACTAACTAGAATTTGGCAGCTAATGACAGTCTTTATCGTTGGCCTAATTGGAGGGAGGTTCAGGATGCAGAATAATCTGCCTGCTAATGAGGTGCCCGGTTTGATTAAAGCCTTTGGGCCTGAGATATCTTGCCTTTGGACCTCAAAGCACCAATGCATGGTTTTTTCCTACTTTCATTATCTTCCTTTCCTGGACAATCAGTGAAATAAGGATTCCACAGAAAAGGGAGTAATTCAGGACGGGGTCTTTTGTCCACCTTATTTGCTTCTGATGCCTGTTACACTGTTTCTGTCTCAGAAGATGGTGTTGGTGTGTGGAACACACAGTTCTCTGCAGTGAAGGAAAAAACTAATCATTTCTCTCCAACAGGATGGAAAGACAGCAGAAGATCTTGCGAAATCGGAACAGCACGAACACGTAGCAGGTCTCCTCACAAGACTCCGAAAGGTGAGAAATTGTTTGTGCTCTGAAATGCTCTGTGCTTTTTATGTGAAAAATTCTGTCTTGTCCCTTATAAACACTGAGAGTGAACAATCTGTTGGACACACAGGTGGTACCAAAAGACACCTGTCCTGGGCTGTGGTTTGCTCATCGATTTGCATAAACGTGTCGGCTACCTCTCTGGTTTCTTCTTCTGTGTCAGGACTTGGAAATCACTGGCCTCTTTTTGCGGTCACTGTGCCTGATTTTCCTCTTCTCACCCTGTCTATAATACCTGCCCACTGTGAAGTAAAGGGGAAATGAAAAACCTGACCGTGCTTCTTTCTTTCTTAATGTTTCGAGCTCCAAAATATCACATATGCTCCAGCTTACCAAACAGCATGGCTATAAGGTTTAAGAAGACATGACAAAAATAAATAAATGCAGGTATGCCGTTTTAGCCCACATCACAGCAGTGTGTACTGAGAGACTTCAAAATAGTCACACCCTTTAAGTTAGGGATTCTCTGTCTGTGACTCTATCCTAAAGAAATGAAAGACATGCATTTTTAAAGAAGTTGTATGCACAAAGATGTCCGTTGCAGTGTTATTTATAAAAATTGGCGATAAAAATTGGAAATGTTGGATGACCAACAATAATGTCTGATAAACTGTCATACAGCTATAAAATGGAATGGATTTTGGCCTTTAAAATGTTCTTGAAGAGGTTTTAGTAACAGGAATTTAATGTTTAGGATGTTCCTAGGCTGCAAAGCAGAAGATGAATTATGTGCACATTATAATTCCAACTATTTTTTTAAAAATACATAGAAAGAAAATGTTAACAGTGGTGTCTTTGGGTTTTGCTTTCTTAATTAACAGTCTCTTCTTTAAACATAACTCTGCTTTTTCCAAACTTCCTATAATAATCATGTAATAATTTTTTTAAAAAAGGACAAATGTTATAGAAATTTTTAAAATTACTCAGTTAATTTAAGTGTTCATGAAAAAGTATTATTTAAAATAAGCTCAGGGTATCCTACAAAGATCCTGCCATATAAATTGAGACGTGCCTGGGGGGGGGGAGGGATAAAAATGTCTTAACTTTCACAGCTACTAAAAGTTTGAATTGTCATAGTGGTCCCTTGGTCCTGGTTACAGGGGAAGGGCAAGGGGACACATGCAGAGGTTGGAATGATTTCAGTGCTTGGAGTTGGCCTGGGGAAGATAATGGATTTTCACAGGAGTCTGTGAACTGGTAAACACTGAGATCCCCCAGGCCACTGCTGAGATTCAGTCTCCTCTTTGATCTAGAATTTCTGGAAAGAGATCCTGCCTTATTCACACGTTCTTAGAGGAAAAACTTAAATTAACTCTGGACTTCATGTTCTCCCACTCTGTACCACCACAGACTGTCTCACTGTGAGGGAGAATTTGGACTAGAAAAGCAAGGGAAAACTTTGTTTACAGGCAAAACAAGAGGCGGGGTGGGGGGGGGGGTAGGGGGTGCAGGAACCTATGAGTCTGTCAGCAAATCAACAACGAACTTTCACATAAAATCTCCTAATCTTAAAGTTCACTTTATTTGAAGTGATATTCAGCCAAATGAAACACAACTTCAGGCCAGATTGACTCAGAGGCCACCAGTTTGCAACCTCTGACTTTTGCTGGATTTTATTGTAGGGAGCCCTGCATTTGAGTATAGAATTCTATGTTTATAGACAGATTATCACACTTTAAGGGCTGGGTGTTTTTTTTTTTGGAAACAGTATCTTTTGTTTGTTTGTTTTTTAATATTTATCTATTTGGCTGCACCGGGTTTTAGTTGCAGCATGTGGGATCCAGTTCCCTGACCAGGCATCAAACCCGGGCCCCCTGCATTGGGAGCACGGAGTCTTAGCCAATGGACCACCAGGGAAGTTCCATAATAAGGGCTGTTTTAAATTGACTCCCCATTATAATATTCACTCATAGTGGAAAGAAACCGAAGCAAATCTGGCCTTTCCACGTTTGGGTGAGTACACATTTTTACAGTTAATACCTCTAGTATGGTCCACTGTTAGGAAGAAACACTTTATTAGGCTCAACACCTTAGCAGGTATATAAACATGCTGAATCAGGTATTCTTAGGTTTCCCAAATTCCACAAAGCAGGATTTTAACCTGCCTGCCTCCCCTGGCGCCACCGTCCTGCTCTGAGCCCAGCGTCATCTTTGCGGGTGTTTTGTGAGCTCAGTTGGTGCACGGGCAGCCCCTCTCACAAGTGTAGCACTCTGGACAGTACTGTTGCCTCATACTTTCTTGGCTTGGAGTGCGGTTCATCATCCCAGAAACGCTTGTTACACAGCAGTGCTCCAGGGAAAGATGCAGCCTGTTCATCTTAAAGCAAAAATCAGCTGCACACCATGATCTTCCGTGGTCTAATGGTCACCCCAGGAAACACCCTCTTCTGGCCAAGGGACAAGGCTTTTCCTTGGACTGTGCTGTGTTTTAGTGCCCATCTACCCCTTAGGAAGGTACTTTTATTTAAAAACATTGCTATGCTAGAAACAAGCCCAGATGTCCATTACAGCAGGTCAGAAACAACAGACAGATGCCATTAAAAAAGACAGGAAGGATAGCACTCTACAAGATAGCCAAGGTTGGGTGGATTGGATGGGTGGGGCTCAAAGCACTTTCTCCCATTATCTGATTCCTGTATTTCTTGCTATGCTTCAGCCACTTTTATAATTAGGAATATAAATAGTAAGTGAAGCCACATGCAGCTCAGGGAAGGGTGGCTGTCTTCAGATTGGAATTTTCAATTCGGTGTGGCATGGGTTCTTGCACAGCCCCAGTTTGGGGCTTTCCTTTTTTTTTTTCCTTCCATTAATTTGTACTTTTACTTTTTGATGTCTAGATTTTTTCAAGAGCAGTGGAGGAAGCAATATTACAGCATTTAGTCTTTTACCATTATCCTATGATTTTTGTAAGGCAATGAAGAAAGTCATTACGATGCCTGTGAATATAGTACATCATCCCTCTTGGAACCCAGAATCTACTGGGAGGTTCCCCTCTTGTCTTTGCTTTGAGAGGCAAAATATAGGGTAAAGGCTGAGAGCACAGACTCAGGAGTCCCCGCTCTGCCACACCTTCATGCTGGGTGAACTAGCAATCTGCTTAACAGGCTGGACCTCAGTCTCCCTGTTTGTTAAATGGGGTGAGTACAGTTCTACTCACAGGATGGTGGTGAGGGTCAGGCAGGTGGTGTAAACGATGTCCTTAGAGCAGTGCCTACACATTGTGAGCACCGTGTGTTTGCCACAGTCGGCATCCTAGCTCGCATCCTGCAGACCACCCTCCAGGTCCAGGGGGACCATGGAGGCTTCCGTGGGGGCCCCCTCTTGTGACCCAGCCCCCAGGAGCAGTTGTTGGGGTGTCAGCAATGGCAGCCGTGGCAGGGTACATTTGAGAGTCACTTTTAGTAACAGCCACCGTTGATGCGCAGTGTGTGTGGCAGCACTGTAATTTTACATCCCTGAGATGCGGATGTTCCTGCAGGAAACCCGGTCTCCACGAGGTTAAGCAACATGCTAATTACAGAGCGGGGACCCAAACCAAAACAGAAATGCCTGCTTTTGGGGCTCGATCAGGGGCTCAGGACTCCTTCAGAGTCAATTCTTCAACAGCCCAGGATGCTCCTTCCCTCCAATGGGGTCACCGCTTGGTGGCAGACACGGGTCACTTCCCTCAAGGTAATGCAGAGCCCTGTGCCTTTCAGCGGAGTCTCCCCAACTTCACGTTCAACAAGATCCACATAATCATTTGCTTTAGTCATGCCTTCAAACGACTCTAGACCTCAGCTTTCCCATTAGCCAGAAAGGGAGGAGTTGACTGCCAAACATTTCTAACCATCCTCTATCTTTAAAAAAAAAAAAAAAAAGTAAATCCCAAAATAAATAACTGCTTGGGATTTCGGGACACCCAGTACTGGAACCAGGTTCTTGAAAATGATCATGATGTCCCAGTGTGTCCCTGGAGAATGCATCGCAGAGGACTCGTGGGCGGTTGCCTCAAGGAGCAGGCTCTACCTGCAGAGAAAGCCAAGAAAGGCAATTTATTTGCAATGGTAATCTGGATCATCTGCAGGAGGAGACTGCCCATAACCCTGTACAGTGGGTGAGGGGAACGGAAGAAGGTAATTTACACTGAGAGGCATTTTATCACCATTCCTTTCTGTGTCATTTTCTATTTCAGGTTGCAGTGTTTCTTACTGAGGTGCTGTCAGAATTTGGGGGTGGGTGGAACTTCCTGTCCTTGCAGGATGCAAGGGCCCCCAAGGATCTAAAGTCAAGCATCCCCTCCCACATTCTTGTGGAAACCAATGAAAAACTGCCTCTGTACCTTTCCTGACACCCCCAGGGGTGGTGCCACCCTCTGCCCACCCACCCCACATGCATCCTAAGCGCAGTCACTGGGTCAAGTCTGTGTCTGGGACAGCAGAGGGGGTTGGCCGTAAGTTGCCTTGCTCTGCCATTTGGTTTCTCAGGGCCAAATTAGCAACAGAAATGCTCCCTGTGTTTTCACCTCTCATCAGTTGTCAATCCTAGGAACGTGTTCTTAAACATCTGTTAGGGGTAAGCCATGGAGCTTTCTCTTCTGAAAACAGAACCAAAGTCAACTTGTTGAGCCGCATGGGGCAGCGGAGGGTGGGATGGAGGAGAGTGAGAGGAGATAACATCCCTAACGCAGGGGGCTGACTGTGGGAGGTGAGACCTGCAGCCAGCACATCTGCATCTGGGCAGGTAGGGGAGAGGGCAGCCGAGCTGGGGCTTGTGAGGGAAGGAAGAACACAGCACATCTTCCTCTCTGACCCAGTTCAACAGGAGATGACGGGGTGGTGGCATGTGGGAGCCTCTGGTAGTGTCTGGGAGAGCCCACCATACACATCTCTCCCCAACTGCATGTTCAGTGCCATCACATTCGGGGCTGAAATCAGCTGCGGTAGTGGTATTTACACCACAGGAATCAGCAATCACCGGTCAGGCTTCACCTTTTGCCCGAAACCCCTGCCTGCTCCCCCCACCATCCCCTGTAATGAGCTGGTTTCCCAGCACACCATTGCTTTAGGGGTCTCTGGAGGCCCCCTTAGCTCCACCATGCATGGTAGGTATCACTTTCTTATAAGGAGCTGCACCCTCTACTGTCCTCTGTTCACCTCCACTGCTAAACAAAGCCCCCTTCAGCCCTCCAAACCTGCTCAAGAACTCTGTGGTTACTTAGCCAAACCAGTTCTCCTCCTGGAAAAAAAGGGAGCTTGTTATAACAGGTGGGCAGGGGGGCTGTGCTTAGATTTTGTACTGGTATCCATTTTTACTATCATATCAAGGTCTATTCTTTCCTGATTTTAAAACACTAGTTTTAAGGGGGTTGAGGAGTCAGCTTATTTTTATTTTGTTTGATTGTCCTTCTAATCAGCTTTTCTGTAAACTGATATTAAAAGTAGTTGCTTTTCCTAAGTCTGAGACTAGATGGTAAAGAAAGATGCCCAGGAATAGTTTGAAAAAATAGGACAAAGTTGGGAGCTTGCCCAAAATTTAGAATTCACCACAAGTAAACTGTATTTGCATAATTAAGAGTTGCTGCTCCCATCCTGTGGGTCTAATTGCATCCTGCCACATGCAGAGAGCCACATCACCTCTCCATTCTCTTATCTGTCTTTCCCAGACTGGAGATGGCTCTTGATCTCCCATCAGTCTGCTGATGTTTAGTCACTTTTGCCAATGAGAAAGTGAAAGCTGAATTGCCAGGGGGTAGAAGGTGCTAGAAGAAAGGAAACTAGAAACCAGTGTCAACTAAAAAATACAGTCAGAATGTGAAAGTAGAGTTATTTTATTTGGTGGGAATGTTTAGGACTCTGAGCCAGGGAGACAGCATCTCAGTGGCTCTGAGAAAACTGCTCCAAAGAGGCAGGAGGGGAAGTCAGGCTATATACAACTTTGTAACAAAGGGAGCAGGCATTCTGAACATCAAAGATTGGGTATCAAGTTAAGGAATTTAGCATTATATGTATGGGGAGATGCAAGCTTCTGGGCTCACTGAATTCATTCCTTTCAAATGCACCTCAGCTTTCTGGGGCCAATCCTGTTTCCTTGTTCGCCTTGCTTCTTGCATTCCCCCAGCTCGTCAGCAATCACCCTTGGGGGTGGCAGCGTCTGCACTTTTGGGAGCTCTCATTCACATTTGGAGGCCAGAAATCGGTGATGGCTGTGACATTTCTTGTTTATTAATATGGAAGGAGGTATTTTCATTTCACACCAGGGTTCACCAGGGCTTCAAAAAGCAACACAGTTACCAAATAATACTCATTTAAAAGATAATCACAGTGTCTACCGTAGGTCAAGAACTATGAGAGACCAAGTGAAGGAAAGAGGCAAGACCAGACAATAAACAAACAAAGAAAATGTCAGGGGGTGGCAAACAATGACCATAGAGCCAAAACCGGCCCCTCGCCTGCTTTTATAAATAAAGTTTTATTGGAACAGAGCTACACCCCTCTGTTTACTCCTGTCTATGGCTGGTTTCTAGATGCATACATGGCAGCCACAACAGAGACCACCAGTTTCTTTACAGGAACCAGCCAGAGGAAGGGCTGGGAGAAGACAGAGGGAGCAGTGAGTGAAACGGCCTGAGAAAGTAAACAGTTACAAATAGATCAAAAAGGAGGCAGTGATGGGGGTAGCAGCAGAGTTTGAGTGTGATTGTTGGGGCAGAGGATGGTGCCTGAGGTGAGCAGAAAGATAGTCCTGGCTTGGAAAGGGGATCGGGTACTGGCCCTATGTGTTAAGTAAGTTGTTCAGTCACTCAGTCATGTCAGACTCTTTGAGACTCCATGGACTGCAGCATGCCAGGCTTCCCTGTCCTTCACCGTCTCCCAGAGTTTGCTCAAACTCATGTCCATTGAGTTGGTGATGCCATACAACAATCGCATCCTCTGTCATCCCCTTCTCCTCCTGCCTTGGGATTTCCCTCTGACTGCTCAGACCCAGAAACCAGATAGAAGGTGGTCTTGGCAGCCAGGCGAGATGGGACGGCTGCCTGGACTGGTGCTGTTCAGGCTCAGTTACTTTGTGAGCTTGGGGCAGGAATACAAATGAGAGCTCGCTCTCCTGTGTAAATATTTGAAGTATGTGGTTAAAGCTAACGGGAAAATTCTGGCCTCCCACTTTCACAGATACACCTTTGTGACCACCTGGAAGCCTGAGTTCTGGTTTAGGGGTCTGGTTCCTCAGGGTCCCTGCTGCTTCCCCTCCCATCTTCCCAGCCTGCACGCGAGGCCTTGCCGCGTCCCAGCCACATCCACCAGCCTGTGGGGTCAAGGGGGACGGGACACACGAGAATATTCTGAGGCATGAGTCAAGACTTAGGGAACCCAGAAGTCCTGACCCTCCTCTCCTCTGGGCAGTGACCCTGCTCACACTACCCTGGCCCAGCCAGTGAGGGCCTGACCAGACTGGGCACTGGGGCATCTTGGAGTTTCTGTTAAATATAGACCCCACTCCTCCTCCAAAGAAATCAACATTCTTCCACCTTCTCGAGCTAACCAGGAGCATACTCTGTACCTCTCTTTTCCTCCTCTCTGCATCAAAACCAGAGAGTGCATTGGAGGGCACACACACTAAGGCTGCTGGAAGCTGCCTTCTTGGGGAGAAACGCTAATCTGAGTACGCCACTCGTCCCTGCTGCGACATCTAATGGTGAAAAATGGAAGTGCACCACCCACCGGGAGGAGAGAGATGTCAGAAACTTCTTGTTGCAGAGTTGTTCAGTCACGTAGTGTCTTTGCGACTCTTTTTGACCCCATGGACTGCAGCACACCAGGCTTCCCTGTCCTTCACTGTCTCCTGGAGTTTCCTCAAACTCATGTCCATTGAGTCGATGGTGCCATCCAACCATCTCATCCTCTGTCTCCCCCTTCTCCTCCTGCCTTCAATCTTTCCCAGCATCAAGGTCTTTTCTAATGAGTTGGCTCCTCACATCAGGTGGCCAAAGTACTGAAGCTTCAGTATTGGTCCTTCCAATGAATATTCAGAGTTCATTTCCTTTAGGACTGACTGGTTTATCTCCTTGCTGTCCAAGGGACTCTCAAGAGTTTTCTCTGGTACTACACCTCTGTCGCAGAGGGCTGTCTCAAATTCTGTGTTCAGATTCTTCACAGTTCTTAGCACCAGCGGGGAGGCGCCCTCCTCGAGGACGAGGTTAGATTTCCTTGGACTAACGACTCGAGTATATTCTGCTTGTCCTTGCCTTTAAGCAGTTTCCCGGTGCATCTTCCTAAAGTCAAAGTAAAGGGTGAGTGTCCCTCCCAGTCCAGGCCAGCAGGTCCTGACTGCAGGGGAAGGGAGGGCGGGAGATGTGTGAAGGCCCTGGGCAGAGAGCAGGAATGTGGGATGGCTTGCAACCCCTAGACCCCTTTCTTTGGCCATCGAAATATTTTTCTCACCTGCCTGCCAATCATCTCCACTTGAAAGGTGAGAATGTATGTGTGTGTTTGTATGATCGTCCCGGAATCGAGGACACTGTAAAAGCTGAGCTGTCAGTCCCATGAAGCAGTATTTTCTTGGACAAAACAAGATTTCTTGAGGATTGCTATTATTTGGGAAACAGCATGCGAACTAGTGATGGATTCTGACATGAACACAGTCCCTGCAGAAGAAGGTTCAGTCTGTATTTCTGATTAAAAAAAAAACAAAACAGTGCCCTGGAGCTCCCCAAGGACATGGAGCCTGTTAACATAGGCCCGCAGTCCAACTCATTTGCTTGGGAAAAATGAGGTGCCCGAGTGTGCCCTTTGTCCATGCAAATCCAGAGCGGGGAGGCGGGGTGCACTCTCATCCTACTGACCCTTTTCATAGCAATGACTTTTAAGCCTTACTTTAAATCAGGACTCTGCACTAACTAGAAGTGTTTTCTTAGTGAAAGGAATTGGAAATGGCCCTTGTTGGATATTCATAGTGCTAGGACTACTAACTCAAGCACAACCCAGCTTTGAGTTTCTGTTCTCAACTTTGTAAATCCTCGTTTACTCCTCCCTGCTCCCCACTCCCTGTCTAGAAACCCATCACCTCCCTTTCAGTGACAGCAGTGATAGAAAGGAAACCTGGTTCTGTCTTCGCCTTGGTCAAGAAAGGGCCTTGACCCCTCTGAGCCTTGGTTTCCACATCTGAAAGGGAGAACGACCACATTAACCACAAAGATTTCTTTGAGGTTTAACGAGGAATGTGAAAGCACAGCGTGAAGATACAAACCTGGAAGTTACTGCTGCAGACAGGAAATGCATCTGTCACAACTCCTAGGGGTGTTCATGAAAGAATAATTCAGGACCCATGTTGAAGACAGTAGGATTGACTATTTGGGGGTACTGCAGTGGGTGTGGAGCAGAGGAAAGAGATCAGCTTCAACAAGGACAAGCGGGGATTTATAACCAAGGAATTGGGTGGGGTTCATGGATGGAAAATCACTAAGACGAAGCCCAAAGGCTAAGGGGTTTCTTGTTCGACCCATGCCTTGGATTCTTTCGTGAGATGGTCAGCCAGCTGAGGCCACAAAAGGAGACGGAAGGGAGCCTCGGAGGAAATGCAGTTGTTTATATCATAGGTCCCAGAGAGACAGGGGTTAGAGTAGGGTCATGCAGCTCAGGCTGAGTTAAGCAGGGGAAAGCAGAGAGCCCCTGTGGCAAGTGCCTTTACTGGGGTCAGGTTGGGTACAGAAGGAGAGGCGCAGGGCGTGTCACTGGGGCATTTGAATGTCAGGGGTCACAATGGGAGGGTAGGAAGGGGAACTTGTGGCTGAGCCCACGTACACACTGGTGCACCTGGGCTGGTGCTGTGGGGACGTTGAGGCAGCAGGAACATAGGAAGTTTTAAAGATTATAATGCTCATCAGGATTCTTGCTGAAGGCAGGGCAGGTGCTCTGATATCAAGGTTGGGCATGAAGAGTTTGCTCAGATATCAAGGGTGGGGGATTTCCTCTAAACTTGACCCTGCAGGATTCTTGTTCATCCTGGACTAACCAGGCCAACACAGCCCACCATCACTAGCCCCTCTTCCCTCTTTCCTCCATTTT
This sequence comes from Giraffa tippelskirchi, assembly GCF_054371585.1. Lineage (NCBI taxonomy): Eukaryota > Metazoa > Chordata > Mammalia > Artiodactyla > Giraffidae > Giraffa > Giraffa tippelskirchi. The sequence goes on from NC_137275.1 coordinate 197,170,420, forward strand.
TCTGGGGCTGATCTGGGAAGCAGGCAGACAGACCACCAGCCACTACTAGCCCACCACTGCCCTGAGTGGAACTGGAAGGAGCAAAGAGGGCTCTCAGCCCGGGCAGCACTGAGCAAGGCCGAGACACACCCTCTCTCAGTGGTGTGGGACAAGCCCACGTTGGTTCAGAGCAGCTGCTGGAAGCAATGAGGTAACACCTGTGTCCGAGGGTTACCGCAATCTGCTCAGACTTGGGTTCAGACCTGCGGGACTCATGCAGAGGGAACAGAGGTGCCCTGACTCCTTCACACAAGACAGATGTGTTGGCCCAGCCTCATAGTGTCAGGATCAGAGGACACGGAACAGACAGAATAGAGCAATGCTATGGGTAATGCCCCCAGATTCAGTGACGGGACTAAAGCCAGAAGCAGGTTTTCTGCCTTTGCCCCATCTCAGGAGAAGCACATACTGGCTTCCGCAAAGAATCTGTCCGTGTTAGTTAGTCATGTGTCATGGACTAGGTGGAGAACTTTTTTATTTATTCATAAGATTCTCCTAAAGGAGGGAGCTGCTCACAATTCAGACACTGACTGTGCAGTGGGTGGCGCTAGTGGTAAAGAACCCCCCTGCCAATGCAGGAGACATAAGACATGTGGGTTCAATCCCTGGGTTGGGAAGATCCCCTGGAGGAGGGCACAGCAACCCACTCCAGTATTCTTGCCTGGAGAATCCCATGGACAGAGGAGCCTGGGGGCTACAGTTCATAGGGTCACAAAGAGTTGACACGACTGAAGCAACTTAGCATGCAGCATGCACGACTTGAAGATAGAAGGGCTAGTTTGAAGATTAAATTATAATGAAAGGTGGTAGATTGGCTTCAGGGGTCATGGGCTCATCTGCCACAGTAAATGGCATCAGGGAGAAGCCAGTGCCCCATTTCTTCTTGCCTGATCAGCAGCACCCCAATGAGTAACTGCCTCAGAATAGAACTTTTCAACTCCTGTGCTGACTTGGGTCATAATTCAGGGGAAGGGCTGGCAAGATACTCCAGCCCTTTCCATCCAGTGCAGAGTTTTGTCTCAATACCTGCTGAGATTTGAGCTTAAAGGAAGAAACCCAATAAGGACAACCTCATGTTCTCCAGATCACTGTCCAAACTGTGGTTTCCAACCCCAGGAGAACCAATACTTTATGACAGTGGTCCCCAACCTTTTGAATCGGTGAGTGGTTCGGGCAGTGATTCGAACCCTGGGGAGCGGTGGATGAAGCTTTGCTGCTTACCTCCTGCTGTGCTTCCTGAGTCCTAAGAGACCAAGGACTGGTGGGGAGTTGGGAACCCCTGCTTTATAATGTACATATTGTGATGCCGCCATTACGCTCCTGAAATAAAACTCAAAGATAACAGTGTACCTACTGAGATAATTTTAAAAGATCAACAGAATGCCCTAACTGTAATATAACAAAGACATCAAAGTAATATATATGTGGTATAATAGGATGTGTTTCAGTGTGTTATTGCAGAGCACAGGCGATGAGGAGACATTGTTAACTTGACAGACGCTTGGGCCCATCCACGGAATCACCGAATGTGACACTACAGATGCCATGGATGTTGGAGGGACAGCAACTCAAAACAGCAGCAACAGGCTGACATTTTAGAAGTGGGGATCAGAGCTTCTGAAAGATTAAGCGGAAAAGGATGTGTGTATAATTCCACCAACATATACAGTAGTTGCACTCTTGGGAAAGTCAGTATGTATTAAACCATACCCTCTCAAAACCCTCTGGGTCATATTAAAATGCAGTTAAGTCCTAAGTTCAGATGATCACAAACAAGGTCTTTCTCTTATGTAAATGCTCAGCAGACACTCAGAAGTCAAGCAGACTCGGGAGAATTCGTCCCATTCAGAACATTGTGTGTACCTGTCAGGAGCCCAGCACCCACCTACCCACCACCCGCCAGCAGCATCCCGCAGCGCTGGGAACTAAAACTGCCACCATACATTTTCAAAATGCCAGCTCCTAGGCAGTGTTCCCCTTGTTGAGAAAGATGGGTCAGAGTTTACCAGGAGGAAACGGAGGAAGGAATGCGGGAGAGTTGTGAGTTTGTTACTAGGGCATGAGTATGCCCTAAGGCTCGCATCCTTGGTTGTTGGTAGAAAATGTAACAATGGCTCAGGAGGAGGAAATGAGCACTAAATCAGCACCTCCTAGGATTTAGGTCTGGAAGCAGGGGCCCAGCCAGCTCTGAGATCGCACTGAAAGGAAAAGGCAGACCCTTAGCTCTGAGGCACTCCTGCATGGGTCACCCTGAGTACCTCATTTATGCAGCACCTCTTTGTTGGCCATCCTACATGAGCCAGGTGCTGGGGATACTGTCCTGCCCTCAAGTTGGCCTCTGTTTTAGAGGGGAAGAGTATCGCATGATTACCCTCCAGTCCAGTGGGGTCACGATGGGAGAACCACGTGTGTGCTGGAGACTGCCCGTGAGGAAACTTCTGGGAGAGATCACAGCAAGATAGGTCTCCTAGGTGCAAGGAGTTAACAGGCTAAAGTATAGGGAGTCATCGTGGGTAGGGGAGAAGGACTCGTCCTCAGGCTGCAAGCCAGAGGCTGTTATTATGCAGCTGGGAGCTGAGAGCCAAGAGGGTCCGTGAGGCCAGGATGGAGCTAGGGTGGCATGACCAGTGTTCCACCATGTAGCCCTTGAGGTGGGCTCTCCGGGTGTACAGAGCTCCTCGCCAGCACCATCTATTCAAAAGCACCTGTGTTATATTTAATAGCACATTGTTTGAGTGTCTGTCTCTCCTCAAAGCTGCAGATCTGGGGCTGGTATAGACCTTCCTGTGCTAGCACACAGGAGGTCCTCCACGAACGTTTGTTGATGAATCTGTGCATCATCCAGGGCTGGGGAGACTTCTGCTTCTCCCTGTAGGGCTGAGAAAGAAGACAGCAGGAATGTTATCATGTCCTGCAGGCCCTTCCCCAGCATTTAACTTGGTACCTTGTGGCGCCCTTCTCATCATCTTGTACCTTCAGAATGTCGTCAAGGAGCAGGACTCTTCCACACAGAAGGGGCAGGTGCCCTGGCCAGTCTAACAAGGCCAGTCTAGACTGCTTCCCAGGAATTGTTCTACCTAGTTCATCGTGCATCAAAGTGCAATGGAAGTGGGCAAATCCGTTGAGACAGAGCACCTTGGTGGTTGCTGGTGGCAGGGCAGAGGGAGGGATGGGAAGTGACCACCAATAGGTACAGAGTTTCCTTGTAGGGCAGGTGAAAGTGCTTTGGGACCAAATAGCAGTGATAGTTGTACATGTAGCAAAAGCTGCTGAAAGGTCTGCTTTAAAATGGTTAAAATGGTGACTTGTATGTTATGTCTGCATGCATGCTAAGTCACTTCAGTTGTGTCTGACTCTTTGTAACCCTATGGACTGTAGCCCTCCAGGCTTCTCTGCCCATGGGATTCTCCAGGCAAGAATACTGGAGTGGGTTGCCATGTCCTTCTCCAGGGGATCTTCCCCACCCAGGATTCAGACCTCTATCTCTTATGTCTCCTGCATTGGCAGAAGGTTCTTTACCACTAGTGCCACCTGGGGAGCCTATGTTATGTCTACTTTACATTAAAAAAATTTTAATGCAATGGGGACAGAGCAAGAGGTATCTACCACATGAGTAGAAATTGCAGACCTCCTGGAGTACAGACTTCCAGTTAGAAGTTAAATAAACCATGGGGCTATAATGCACAGTTGTTGACTAGAGTTAATAATACTCTACTGCACATTCAAAAGTTGATGAGAATAGATCTTTAATACTCTCATCACAAGAAAAAAATATTTTTACTGTGGGTAGTGATGGATGTTAACTAGACTTACCATGATGATCATTTCACAATAGATACAAACGTCAAATCATTGACATTGATTTGAAACTAATGTTATAGGTTACTTTTACCTCCAGTTTTTTTTTAAAGGCAAAGAAAACTCACAGACCAGAAGGATGCATTGGGGGTCTTTTGTTTGTTTGTTTTGGGGGCTGTTTTATGTTTTTGTTTATCTTCTGCCCTCACTGCGCAGCCTGTGGGATCTTAGTTCCTCCAACCATTGATCGAACCTGGGCACAGAGTCCTAACCACTGGACCCCCAGGGAAGTCCCAAGCAGCAGGGTTCTTGAACTGTGGGAATCAGCATGTGCATTGTGCTCAGGGCCTGCTCTTCTCCCTGACTAAGGGCCCCGTTTCATCTCTATTCAGGACACGCACCGAGGACTCTTCATCCAGCAACTGCGACCCACACAGAACCTGCAGCCAAGAATCAAGCTGAAGCTGTTCGGCCACTCAGGGTCTGGGAAGACCACTCTGGTGGAATCTCTCAAGTGTGGGCTGCTAAGGAGCTTCTTCCGAAGACGCCGGCCCCGGCTCTCCTCCACCAACTCTACCCGGTTCCCACCCTCTCCCCTGGCCTCCAAGCCGGCAGGTATGCGTGCACCCCACCAGCCCTTGTCTCTTCACTGGGTGCTTCCAAAGTCAAAGCCTGGGAGGAAGGGTGGCTTTGTTTTGAGCACTTGGCCCAAGGCTGACTGACTCCTGCCCCCTTGGTGGCTTCAAGGTGTGGGCCCCCTGGCTCTTGGCCCTGTGTCCACATCACTCTTGGACAGCAAGTACACCCTGTCCCCGTGCTAGCAAGGAAAGGGCCTCACTGAACTCACAGTCCACAGTCACAGACGTGCAAAATAGCACAACCGTGTCATATTCTGCTCAGGGCTTCTGCCCTTGAAGACGCAAAAAACTGGGACTGACACAGATTCAAGGTTGCACAGATGGAATATCAGCTCCCAGGATGGGTCCTCACCCCTGACACTCTCTCCTTGGAATGCTGTGCGCACGTCCAGGAATGCAAGAACACAGAGCAACAAATCTGGGTGCATGGGGAGGCCCATCCACGCATATCTGGAAGCGGGGTGGTGGTTTTGAAAGTCTCCTGAATGGTTTTTCAATTGGCCCATCCACTCACTTGGACCCTGGTTGGAAAGCAGATGTTGCCATCGACCCCCACCTCCCACAGGCACAATTATCAGTGTGTCCACACCCAGAACTGCAGGGTGACCTGTCCCTCCCAGGAAGAAACACCTGAGATGACCAAGGGGAAGTTGAACAGTCTGGGGTGTTGTTTTTCCTGACCCCTCCCCCCCTTTTAGAATAAGGGAATTTTTTCAAAGATAGGAATATAGACCTTCAGAGACTTTTCTAAACAGTGTCATTTTTGAAGCTCTGTGCCTCAGATTCACTTTCTGTACATAATACAAAGGTGTCATACCTGTTGCCTAGAATGAGAACAGGTGTTTCAAAGTTTTGTTTCTATGTAATTTCTCTCTCCATGAGGAAGGAGGTCTGGGCAGCATTAGTAGGGTGAGGGACCATTGACTGAGATCTTCATGCCCCTTTCAAGTTTTTCCCTCTGAGCACAGCAATAGGATTGAAACTAGGGGAAGAAGTACAGCCAAAATGGATATATAATTAGAATGATTATAATATTGCTAACATATATTGCTAATGCAAACCGAGCACTAACCGTGTGCCAGGAACTAGGCAAAATGTGGTACGTTTGACACCTCATTTAATCCACGTGACAGTTTTATTGGCATTTTCCCCACCCTTTTACTGAAGCCTTGAGGGGTCAGATACACTGCCTAGAGTCACACAGCTGGCAGTTCACGAAGTGTCTGGCTCCTGAGCCAGGGCTTGTTAATAACGCTTATAGCTCCATCTGACTTGGGGCATATTTTTGCTCACATTTTCCACTTTCCACTGTAACTTAGCTCAATTTCAGGATGTAATATAGGTTTATACCTTCTCAGAAGCCAGTAGTTTTCCAGATTTAACCATTAAGTTCAGCCTCTGTGTGTGGACACTGCCAACGTTTGCTTAAGGTTCAGAGTGAGCTTCTCTAGCAGTTCCTGGTGTCACCCCTAGAGGGAGTCAATGCTCAGCTGCTGTGGGTAAGGTCACTCCAGTCTCAATGACTTGAAGCTGGGAGGTGCAGTGGGAGGCAAAGAGAAACAGACAAGCAGCAGAGACAAAGAGATCTATACAGATCCGTGATCTGGAATTTTCATTAGCCATATTAGATATGAATTTATGCTGCAGGGGGCTTCCCTTGTGGCTCAGCTGGTAAAGAATCTACCTGGAATGCAGAAGACCTGGGTTCGATTCCTGGGTTGGGAAGATCCCCTGGAGAAGGGAATGGCTACCTACTCCAGTATTCTGGCCTAGTGAACTCCATGGTCTTTACAGTCCGTGGGGTTGAAAAGAGTTGGACACGAATGAGTGACTTTCATACTTCACTTTTGCTGCAGGAGCTCATGGGCACATTTCAGGTGACATACAGGCTCTCCAGGAGGAAAAACAGCTCTATCCTCACTTCTCAGAAGTCAGATCTCCATTCTTCTTCCTCTGATCAGTTCCCATGTCTGGAAGAATCCAGAAGTAGATTCTTGATAAAACACAGCTCAGGATAGCTAAAGTGAAAGAAAGAGTTGTCTCTCAGTCATATCCAAGTCTTTGCGACCCCATGGACTGTAACCTGTCAGGTTCCTCTGTCCATGGGATTCTCCAGGCAAGAATACTGGAGTGGGTTGCCATTTCCTTCTCCAGGGGCTCTTCCTGACCTAGGGATCGAACCGGGTCTCCTGCATTGCAGGCAGATTCTTTACCATCTGAGCCACCAGGGAAGCCCCTCAGGATGACTAGATTATCGGCAAATCTCACTGCATCTTCCAGCCAGGGCTTACGTGTCATGGGGCTGAGTGACACAAGATTCTCTCAAGGATGACAGGTTCTTTGAACCAGATGAGTGTCCCTGACTGCGATCAGCACAGAAAAAAGTAACTCGGGGTGCAGAGATGTAAGGTCAGAGGTCAGCAGCCTGGTAAGCTGCAGCATTTTGTGTAGTATGAGGAAGGGGAAGGAGAAAAGTTGAATTAACTTCCAGCATTTGCAAATCAAGACACCTCACCTAAAAAGTTGAATATTTATTTGGTTTCTTGTAAAAAATAAAATTGGGAGCTCTGGCCACACTGGATTCACATTTCTACCTGGAGCCAGTTAGTGGCTGGGGTGAGGGGCGTAGCACCATATCTAGGGGCCCAGGCTCTGCATTTTGCCCTGCCCCCTCCCAGCCCCCTAACTCCAGGAGGGAGAGCTCAGGAGTAGACTCCCCACATCTGTGTCCGAAATTTCTCCCTGTGACAGAAATGACATTTCAGCAGTGCATTGGTGTGTGCGACCCTTGGGCTAAGGTCACTCCTAGTTCATCCCAAATCTGTCTGACCAAGGCCAGGCAGCCTCCCAGAGGGCCTGGGCAAGGACGGAAGTGGCCCACCCGGCTTCGTGCCCAGAGCTGGTCTGCTCTGAGTGTGGCTGAAGTGTCTATATGGACAGTTCCTGGAAGGGACAAGATTCACTCGCAGCTAATTCTTGTCCTGCTGAGACTGATAAGAGCTGGGAGGCTGTATTTTCTGCAGGAGGCTCTGTGTCAGGCCCTTCTCCTGCCATGCCCAGTGCGGGGCCAGCAGGCCCCCAGCTGTGGAGTGCAGGCAGGAGGTGGCAGCACGTGAAGCCTGACCCCTGCTGCCCCAGAACAGGCAGCCTAATAGTCACTTTCTGACCCTCACAAAACAGAAGGAGGTCCTCAGGAAAACAGAGCATGGCACAGATATGAAGCACCAGGAGGGCCACCTGGGGGTACCCGGCTTGGGGAGGGCGGCAGGCTCTGGGGGCTTTGCGTACCGTAGGAGAAGGGATGGGGCAGCGTTTCTTTGTAAGGCATGAGGAAATGCTGCTCTGGAGCCCGGTCTTCAGGGAAGGAGGTCTGTTGCAGCCAGGCTTAGCTGCACCCCAGCTCTGGACACCCCTGACTTCTGCTAGAATGGTCAGGCCTTCCTCCTTTCCCCAGGAGAGATGCCTGCATGAACACATTTATGTCACTCAGGTGGCAGGAAGGTTATGGGCTTTTAGAAACTTTCCTTTTGCATTGTGCTGGAGCTAGAGGCTGAGCCACCAGCCAGGAGACAGTATAGCATGGCATGGGGGACCTGGTGCAGCCGCTCACGGCATGTGGCTGCCGCACACACTCCCTTTGTGCCACAGCTGTTGAACTGTGATTCTGCGGTAAGAAGGAAACCCCTGGTGCCAGCAGAGGAGTGAGTGTCCAGAAAGAGCACTGCAGGAAGCTGTTGCCTGCTCACCAGAGAGCAATGTTTGCAGAAAGTCTCATCTGACCTGGGTGCATAAGTGGCTTCTCCATCGGGGCCTTCCACTTTTTACCACTAGAGGTCAGTGGTTAGCAAGAATGCTTGCCTCATGATTTTACTGTTTCCCTGTAAAGTTGTTCTTTAATAATATCATATACAACAACGTCCTGATTTTCATCCTCCCAACAAAAACTGTCAGTGAGGTGCAGTAGTGCCTGTCATTTACTGAATCTGGTCTGCTCTTCCTCGGCAAGCCCACAGTGCTACTAAGACAAAACTATTCCTGACAGTGGCCATCCCAGAAACAGGTTTTGGAACACAGGGAAATGGACACACCCATTCTTATGGAAGTTACATGGCTTTTCTCAGATTTGGACTAACAATCTCTAAAGAAATACACTAAAATGCCTATCTCGTTGGCCTAGAGGGTTGATCTTTACCTTTCTGTTTGCCAAGTTTCCTCCTTTTATACCAGGGCTGGGGGAAGATTATGGGGCAGCGAACATATATATATGAATAATTCTTCCCTTCTTATTGCCCCTTCTTCTGCCCTTGTACCTGACCCAGCCTCTGAGCTCCACTTTTATCCTCCTCCCCCCAACCTCTTGAAAATTCCTATTGTCTGTGTCCTCCCTCTGAAATGTTTGGTCTTTCAACAAGGGTTATCTTTGTGTTTGGATCACCAATTTTAAAAGTCAGGTGGCCCAGGTATAATGACCTTGCAGTGTCTGTCACTGTTAACTCTGAACCAGAGGTACTAACTGTGTGGTATGATTTAGTTCACTGAGCCCCTCCCTGATGCACTCTCGGAGCCCCCAGATGCGCCCACCCGAGTCCTAGCCTTCACCATACTGTTGGAGGTCTGTTGGAGAGACAAGCAAGCCAACAGGTAGTCAGGACTGAAGACACACAGGGCTCTGCCCATGACCCAGGGGACCCAAACTGTGTTATTCAACTGAGCCTTCACAAAGTTCTACCATTATTATTCATGATAATATCTTTAAGACTGGTTCTTTTTATTTACTAAAATATATAGATTTGAAAATGAAGTCCGTAATGTCCTTTCCATGAATAGAAGACCAATACCACTGCTACCAATAAATAAAAATAAATACAGTGAACAGTGATGTGATGAAAATCTAGCTATATACTGTTGAAAGTGAAAGTCGCTCAGTCGTGTCCAATTCTTTGCAACACTATGGACTGTAGTCTGTCAGGCTACTCTGTCTATGGAATTTTCCAGGCCAGAATACTAAAATGGGTAGCCATTCCCTTCTCCAGAGGATCTTCCCAACCCAGAGATCGAACCCAGGTCTCCTGCATTGCAGGCAGTTTCTTTACCATCTGAACCACCAGGGAAGATCGTATACTGTTACCCACTCCCTTCTTATTAAAAGGGAAGATTAGCAAGGATTGAAGACATGCTAAAGACTTAATGCCACAAACTGAGACTTGCTGCTAAAGCAATTTAAAATCTTTCAAGGGGATCTTATAAAGGAATAGCTTTCTCACTGTGTGATTCAGCATTAATTAATGCTATGGCCTGCTATCGTCTAAGATCATTTTTCATTCAGTCTAACAATCTCATGTGCCGGAGTGATACTCATCTCATCTGAATCAGTCAGGCTCCTGGTGGGGATTTAATGAAAGGTCCAAGTCACAGACACAATTCACAGGGACATACAAGAGAGGGTGAAGCACCCAATGGCTAGGTTAGTTACCACCCCTGCAGCTGAAAGGGCAAGAGGAAGAAGTCACAATCCTGGGAAAGCTGGAGCTCCAGGGCAGAAGCTGCTCAGGGAAGTCTAGAGTCAGGGACACAGCTGGCACCAGAAAAGCAGCAGGCAGTGCAAGGGGAAATGGGCATCAGCCTTTTTCTCCAGTGCCTCCCGTCAGCAGACCCTAAGTGGAGGCAAATGGCGAGCAAGCGTGGGAGAGGCAGTCCGTCGGGTCGGCCTCTCCGTGCACAGAGCAGCACAGGAAAGGATGCAAGAGGTGGAGCAGACAGAATCAGCCCAATGTCCCTGGGAAACATTGCTGCACAGCATATGCGAGGGACACACACACACACCCTGGCCTGAAGCAGGGGTGAGGGGGAGACAGAGGGCAGAGGCTGGAAGGGACAGGGCGGGCAAGATCTAACGTGCCTGTTCTCTGGCCCGCAGTGTCCGTGAGCATCAACAACCTGTACCCAGGCTGTGAGAACGTGAGCGTCAGGAGCCGCAGCATGATGTTCGAGCCGGGCCTCACCAAGGGGGTGCTGGAGGTGTTCGGGGCCCCGTCCCACCACCCGCACTGCGCCACCGATGACCAGTCCACGAAGGCAATCGACATCCAGAATGCCTATTTGAATGGTACGGCTCACCCTCCCCAAACGGAAAGAGTTTCCAGCAGGGAACCTGTCCCAGCAGGCATCTGCCACAGCTGCATGAAGGGTGGAGAAAGGGCCAGCGTAGGAATGACCCAGGGCTGAGGCACGTCTGGTTAATATCCCAAAAGTAAAACTAAACACAGTAGGTGCTTAACAAATGACTGTTAAGTTGTTGTTCAGTCGCTCAGTCGTGTCCGACTGCCAGCCCATGGAATGCAGCACGCCAGGCTTCCCTGTCCTTCACCATCTCCCAGAGCTTGGCTTAAACTCATGTCCACTGAGTCTGTGATGCCATCCAACTGTCTCATCCTCTGAGTCCCCTTCTCCTCCTGCCCTCAGTACTTCCCAGCATGAGGGTCTTTTCCAATGAGTTGGCTATTTGCATCAAGTGGCCAAAGTATTGGAGCTTCAGCTTCAGCATCCAGTGAGTATTCAGGATTGGTTTCCTTTAGGATTGACTGGTTTGATCTCCTTGCAATCCAAGAGACTCTCAAGAGTCTTTTGAGTAAAAGTGAAGAGTCTTTTGAGTAAAGAGTATGTTTACTCTTTGGAATAAATTTAGAGACTCAAATTCAAAGACTTTGAGTAAATTTTTTAAAAAGACTTTACTCAACAGTCTTTTGAGTCTGTTGAGTATATTAGCACATTTTTTAATCTCATAAAATACAGTCCCATTAGCAGTTGGTATACCCAATTTGAAACCCAAGTGCTGGCTCTCCCCGGAGCTCCCAGGGCCTCCAGCAGGAACACAAACCTTGCTGAGACACAGTCCATTTGGAACAGGGATAGAGCAGTTTCTCTGAGGCTTAGTTTCCTTAACTGTGAGGATTTTATAAGCTGGTGTCTATTAAAGGTCCTAGGGAAAGGAACTCAGAAGAAATTGGGGGCATCTTCATGAAAGCCCTTTTATATACTAAACCCAGTGAAAAATAGAATACTCAGGTTATTTACCTAAAGTGGCAGTTCTTAAACTCCAGCATACAGACACATCCCCTGGAGCCACTGGAAACACAGGACTGCCAGGCCCTGCCCCTAACCTCTGATTCCATCTGGGGAGTTTCCTGGTGATGCTTCTACTGGGCCAGGGACCCTAAGGAAATAAAGTTCATATGCATTTTGCTCCCTTGAAAGTTGAGTGTTGTCAGAGTTCCAGGGAGCACAGCTGGCCCTGCCGCATAGGGAGAGAAGTGTGTGCTCAGCACCAACCGCCCACACCCTCACCCCTGCCCTCCTCCCCTGGTCTCACCTGCTTCCCGTGTCTGGCTCCCAGCACTCTGCAGGCTCAAAGGGCCTATTTCTGTGTTCACAAACTATTCCCACTGAGGTCTTAGCTGCCAGACTTACAAGTCATGCTCCCCAGGAGTGCTGGGCTCTAGAAAAACCCTGTGGATCTTCTAGAATGTCTCAACTGCAGAATTTCTGGCACAGAGTAAGCACCAAGGGGAAAAATTAGGGGAAAGGCACCTGAAATCCTATAACTTAAGTGGTCCTGCCTGACTCCCCAGAGGCCATTGCGTGGGTGTCACTGACCTTGTGGGATCTGATGGTGTCCAAGTGTCTGGACGATCATGAGGAGGTTCTGGGTGCCCTAGAAACTCCAGGTTAGAATCTCGCCCATGACATTTACAGGAAAACCAGCCACACCACAGCCCCTGTGTGGGAAAGCAACCGCACCCCTACCACACACACACACACACACACACACACTTCCTCCCCAGCCTGACCCTTCCACTGCCTGCTCTAGTGTGGTTGGCCTCTTGGACCCAGTCTCCTCACAGTTCCTCTTACATCCTTCATGTGCCAAGCCGCTCATCAGTTATGGCATCTTACACCTGTGTACAGTGGCCTGCTCCCTTCTGACCATCCAAAACAGGTCGCTCCCTTAGCTGTAAAGGTGAATTTAGTCACCATTAAACCAAAATTAAGGTTACATTTCATAGTGAAGATTCCAGTGTTGGGGGGTAGAAAACAAAGTATTTGTACACATACACCTTTCCATGTATGCTTATAGGCATGCACATACTCACATGTGTGGGGTTTGTATGTGTGTGTTTGTACCACTCTGGGGTGTTATAAATAGATGTGACAGAGATACACATATAATAATGATATAGATATGATAATGGAAGTGTTAAGGAAAATGGAAAAGCAGATTACAGATACAAGTAGGTTTATTGTAGTAGTAGTGTTAGTCACTCAGGCATGTCCACTTCTTTGCGACCCGATGGACTGTAACCCGCCAGGCTCCTCTGTCCATGGGATTCTCCAGGCAAGAATACTGGAGTAGGCTGCCATTTCCTTCTCCAGAAGATCTTCCTGATCCAGGGATTGAACCAAGGTCTCCTGCGTGGCAAGCAGATTCTTTACCGCCTAAGCCACCTATAGATGTATAGATAAAAGAAGTGGGTATAGAAACAGACATAGACAGAAAATATAAGGATATGTAAATATTCCATATGTAGATGCATAAATAAACAGATGAATGCGGTGGATGTCACTGTCCCTATTCATAATCCCTAAAGTGCTGAGAAAAATTGTGATTGAAATTTGGTGGCATTTCACGATGGTAATCTTTCTTTTCCTTTTTCTCTGTAGGCATTGGTGACTTCAGTGTGTGGGAGTTCTCTGGAAATCCTGTCTACTTCTGCTGTTATGACTATTTTGCTGCGAACGATCCCACATCCATCCATGTCATCGTTTTCAGTCTGGAAGAGCCCTATGAGATTCAGCTGAATCAAGTGATTTTCTGGCTTAGTTTCCTGAAGTCTCTTGTCCCGGTGGAAGAACCGATAGGTGAGATGCGATGCCGGGGGGCGCATGGCCCTTCCTCCTGACCTTGCTTCCCGTTCACGCCCAGATCCAGCAGCTTGTGGCCAGCAAGACCCCCTTGTTCCTCCTTCCTATCAGGAGATTTCTACTCGGGAAGCTTTCCTAAGGCTCAGCTGTTGGTTTTGTTCTGCAAGGAGTTGTTTCATGACTGCATATTTATGCCACAAAGACTCAGCTCTGAACAATTTCTTGAGAGTAATTTCTCGCTTTCTTTCTGTATTTCAGAGCTGTGGTCATTTTTGTTAGGTGCAAAGTGGGGCACCTCCTCTGACAGCTGCTGCGCCTTTACCTAATGCGCACGTAATTAATAAACAGAACAAGCTCCCCTTCATCCGTCAAAAATGAAAGAAAGGGAACCATGTTAACTGAATGTAGTATCTTAGCCTTATTTTTGGAGGAAAAGACGGCATGGACAGATTATTTTGTTCTTTTCATACAAAAAGAAGAAGCAGCCTTCCCTGGTGAAACGTAAAACTCAGCAGTCAATTCTTTTCTTGAAAAGCATATAACAGCAAAATTAATTGGGCTAATTCCCTTCAGGGTACCTCCACTTTTGCCTCCTCCTTTTTCATGTTTTCATTTTAAACACTGCCATAAGTGAGAGGCTCTCTGCTGATGTGAACTGCAGGAGTTTCCCTTCTGAGCCATTTCTGTGCTGTGCTGCATTCAGCAGCTGGCTCTGGTCTTGGAAAGGGCATCCCCCAGCCAGAGGTTAGAACTCCCCTCACCATGCAAACAAGGTCTACTTGGAGAAAGATCTGAGAAGCTGCATCATGCTCTGTGGTCGCTTCTGGTCCACTTCTGAGCAGCCTTCCTTGAGGCCCAGGAAATAGGCTCATTCCATCTTTGGCCAGGCCTAGACCTTCTAGTGACTTTATAGGTCACTCCTATCAGCAGGCATAGATTTGCAAGTCTGCAGGCAAAATGTACCAGTCTCGTGCACCTAGCGAGGCAGCCCAGACCTGAGGCCGAACACCCCACCTCACCTAGGCAAGGTGGAGGTTTGCTCTCCACACCTGGGCAGGTGTGAAATGGCTCACTTTCTGCCCTCAGCCTTTGGCGGCAAGCTGAAGAACCCACTCCGAGTTGTCCTGGTGGCCACCCATGCCGACATCATGAACCTTCCTCGTCCAGCTGGAGGCGAGTTTGGATATGACAAAGATACCTCGTTGCTGAAAGAGATCAGGAACAGGTAAGGTGGCTGCTATATCTTCAGGTAATGCAGCCAAAATCAGGTGACCCAGAGAGAGGAATAAAAGAACTGAAAGGTCTCTTAGGCTTGGCCGAAATTTTTGTTGTATGTTTCATTGTTACCAAAGCCACCAATACACATAATAACAAATGAAACAGAAGTAAAAGGTACAGGGTAAAAATCAGCAGCCTTGGAGTACCACTGCCCAGAGGTAACTCTTTTTAATTGTTTTATGCATTTTTTTTTCAGTTTTACTGAGGTGTAATTGACAAGTGAAATTGTAAGCTATTTAAACTATACAAAGTGGTGATTATATATTCATATATATATATATATATATACATACAATGTGAAAGGATTCTCTCCATCTCATTAATTAACATATCAGTCACCTCACATATTTATCTTTTTTGTGTATGAGGACATCAATCAGTATTTCTTAGAATGTAAGTTGCAACCTGCTAGTGGATCATAAACTTCATTTCAGAGGCCTGCAGTAGAATGTAGGCTAGAGGAACATGATAGAAAATATCGGAGTGCATTTTATGTCAAGTATTCTTGGAAAACTTTTTTGTTTCACTTAGAAATATGGATGTGCTTAGAATCACAGTGTAAAAGTGTCTATTTTTACTTAGTGTCTATCCCCCCCCAAAAATTTTGAATCTACAGCTCTATTTAATATGCTAGTAATTTGAATTCTTGGTTTATCAACTCACACTTACCTATTATTATCTTCCTGATATGAAAAATAGGGCTTCTACTAATTTTTGTTTTTTTCTGAACTTTTTTCTGAACTAATACTTTTTTTTTCTGGAGTGTAGCCGATTAACAATGTTGTGACAGTTTCCCGTGATCTACTAATACTTTAGATCTAAGGTGCTGTTTCATACTCATCCCTCTGTTCTCACTCCATCAGCTTCCACAGCATCTCTTCTCCTGCCTGGTCAAGTGAGTTCATTAGGCCTCCCCTTTGCTGTGTCGAGGGAAGCTGTGTTCCCCAGTTTTGGGGAACCTGGGGCGCCTGTCTGCACCGGGAGCAGGAGGTGTCCCCTGCCTCCACACCAGGGTAACATTACAGAGTCCAGCCAACAGCAGGTGGGGCTGTGTCTCCACAAGGCCACCAGCCCTTCCTTGCCCCCCACCAGCCCTTTGGACCAGCAGGAGCCTGGCCCTCTGTGGAAACACCTGGGGAGTCTGCGTCCCTCTCAGGAGGCCACTGCTCTTCCCTTAGGTTTGGGAACGATCTTCACGTTTCAAATAAACTCTTTGTTCTGGATGCCGGGGCTTCGGGGTCTAAGGACATGAAGATACTTCGAAATCACCTGCAAGAAATACGAAGCCAGATTGTTTCAGTGAGTATACCTGGGGAGGGCTGGACCCAGGCTTCAGCCAGACCATCCAGTGCCCAGGGAGTAGGACCTCTTTGTGCCTCTTTGCATGGTTCTCTTGGTTTGGTCTGGTTTTCCCGGGACCCAGTACAAGGTGTCTACATGGCCACGTTTTTATCCTGTTGTTCTAGGATGAGTAAGAGTAGAGAACTGAGGAGATGGCCTCAAGATGAAGAGTTGTTATGGGCAAGACAGACTACCTTAGAGTGTATGAAATTCTGAGTTCTAGTGGTTTGTTTAAGAGTAAAATTGCTTCCTAAGAATTACAAAAGCAATTCAAAAAGTGAGTAAACATATTGTGAAATATTTGGGAAATGCAGAAAAGTGGAAAAACAGTCACCAAAAAAATTCACTGAAGAAATAATAGATTACCAAACAGAATGAGATGGTGTTCTTAAATGGCAAGATCTTAGGAAGTGTTTCATTTTCCCAAGTTATCTAGACTTTGTAGAGTTCTCATTAGCATCTGAATGGGATTGAGGACATGGGGTTTTTGTCTTAATATTTCATTAGAAGAATAAGTGAACATAAAGGCTCTGCAATCAGTAAATAAATGGAATAGATTAGTGAGGGTAGAAATAGTTCAGAACATCTGCAGAAATTTAATAGAACACAGAGATGTTATTTAAATTTAATGGGGAAATTTAATAAATGACCTGGCACAACTGGCTAGTTGCCTGGAAGGAAATAAGATTGAACTCCTACTAACTACGCAGCCCCAAAATAAACTGCAGGCATATTAAAGTATTTAAATGTAAAAAGCAGTATCTTGAATGGAAATGCAAGAGAATTTATTTTTAAAATACCTCAAGAGTGTTCGAGAAACCTTTTAAACCAAGACAGAGAACCTCAAAAGTTTTCAAAGAAAATACACCAATATTTTGTTCAAATACATTGGACAACATAAAAGTTTAAAAAGTTTTTTCTGGCAAATAAATTCCATAAATGAAGTTAAAAGGTGACATGGACTGGGGAAAAAAAATATTCTCAATGCTTCTGGCATATGAAAGATTACTATCCATAATATTCAAAAAGCTCTCTGAAATGAGCAAATGTTCCAATGGAAAATGCTTAAAAAAAAAAAAGTGCTCCAGGGACTGTTTCTTCTTCTAAGCTCCAGTGTAACAAGGATACAGCTCTTACCCCCCTGCCTGGTAGAAGCCATCGTCAGTTATAACTTACTGTTTACCTGATGAAAGTGACCTGTTTACAACACCAGGCTCCAGTTCCAGACGTGCTTTGGGAATTTTCAGGAACTCTGTCCTCTCTCATGAAGCCTGACCCCGACTTTCTGAAATGGGCCGCACTACAGCACTTAGTGGGCAGGGAGTAAGGCTGGAGGGCCTCAGAGAACCTGGTCACAGAACCCAGTGAGTGGTGATCAGGAACAGTGGTCTGTGAAGGACTCAGCGCCTGCCTACCAGGTGGGACAAGGGCCTGTGCTCCCTGCAGAGTTTTGAGCTGAGGTGTGGCATATATCTGCTCCATGTCCCTGCACCCCATCGCTCCTGAAATCAGGCAGATGGAACTCACCAAACCCACTGCTTTTAGCCCTGGGAATGTTGCTGAATTTAGAGGGCATAAAAATGTGATTGGAGAAGGGACTGCCCAACGAATGATGCAGTGCTGTGTATAGCTTGTGGGAGGTTTAATTAGGAAGGTGTGTTGATTATATGAGTCTGTAATATAAACTGATTTATTTAACCAAGTTAAGAGATGAAAAGCTCATTACAAGCCAGTTACCAAGAATTAATCAAATTGGCTTTAATGGTAAAGACCCACCTGCCAATGTAGGAGACATAAGAGACACAGGTTTGATTCTTGGGTTGGGAAGATCCCCTGGAGGTAGACGTGCAACCCACTCCAGTATTCTTGCCTGGAGAATCCCATGGACAGAAGAGCCTGGCAGGCTGCAGTTCATAGGGTCACAGAGAGTTGGACACGACTGAAGTGACTTAGCACGCATGCACATCTCAACAGTAATCCTCACCGATACCTAATTTACTGGTAAAAACCTATCTAATGTTGATATAATGATACTTAACTCTCTTTTCCTGTCTCTTTGTTCATAAAGTGGTCAATCCCCTGGCTGAAACCCTCACTCCAGGGGGGTGGGGGGACATCAGAAGTTGGTGCACCTTAGGTCACTGAGTCCACAGTTTCAGAACCATTATTGCAAAGCCTCACCATCTGTTTAACATGAGCAGAAGTGAAAGCCTCTATAAACTTGCAGATTTGTGAAAGAGATTCTGCTTAAAGGCAAGGCTGAAAAAAGAACTGCCCCAGGCACCTAACACGGTGCTTTGCACATAGTAGTCATTCAGTGTTTGTTAAATAAAGTTATTAGTGTTCAAATTCTAAAAAAAAAGAGCTGCCCCAGTACTTAACCAAAAAAGCGTAAGTGCACCCAAATAATTCCATGCAGCAGTACAGATGTGAGCAGCATCATTTTTAATCCCAGCTCCCCCTGAGTCCCCACGGCAGTACGTTGACCTGCCCACCCTGCATGTTCTAGGTCTGCCCTCCAATGACTCACCTATGTGAAAAGATCATCTCCACTTTGCCCTCCTGGAGGAAGCTCAACGGCCCCAACCAGCTGATGTCACTGCAGCAGTTCGTGTATGACGTACAGGACCAGTTGAACCCCCTGGCCAGCGAGGCAGACCTCCGACGCATCGCCCAGCAGCTCCACAGTGCTGGCGAGGTGAGAGCTCCAGCCTGGCGGGGATCTGGGAGGAGCTCCCCAGGATATATTTCCAGCATCTGAAGGTGGCATGAGCTGGAGGGGCAGAGTGGCAACTGCATACTGCCCATGATGCCTCACAGGAAGGCTCAAGTTATTTCCTGAACTGTGAACCTCTGCTCTCCTGTTCACCTTAAAAGCGCTGTTTATTTGTTGTTGTTGTTGCTGTTGTTTTTGCTTTGCTTTGGTTGGTTGGTTTTCTGACTTCTCTTAGTTTGAGGGCAGAATTCCTGCTACAGTCGGTGCCTGGGCCTCTCCTCCCTCTCCCTATAGTACTTGGTGCTTAGCTGTGATTCCTGCGGCTCGGATGACTGCTCTCCATGAGGCATGTCAGCTACACACAGACCTAGTGGGTTCACAGACAGTCAAGAAATGGCAGTGATGTATCCTCAGGGAGATGACATCTGGAGACACTAAGATGTGGCAAGCAATGGTCCCCAGAAATGATCAAGAAATAGAAATCTCTGTTTCTGGTTGTATTACATTCAGCACTGGGATGTAGTTTGGGAAGTCTGTTCTAATTGCTTCATATGCTGCCTGTCCCTCTAAAGGGGGCATAGCCTTCACATGCTTCCATCTTGTGAAATCAGGAAACAGTATAAGCTAGTCTGGACCAAGAAGAACAGTTCTGAACATGAAAAACCAGAAGCAGTTTGGAGAATTTTGCAAACAAGAAGTTTGCCTCCCCATTCTCAAAGGCACATTAGGCCCTTGGCCATGGATCATATAGGCTTGAAATTCTAATTAAATAAAGAAGCCAGTGATCCTAAAAAACTAAAGCCTCAAGCAGTGATTATGTCAGTCTTTGAATCCCCATGAAACTACAGGCTAAATCCACTAGCCCCTCCAGCGGTAATTTAAATGATTGCCTCCAAGGATGGGAAAAATGAAGGACCAAAGCTTACCTTATAGTGCTAGATATAAACGTCTATATTTTAACCATAATAATAAGCTCACTCTTTTTAATAATGTATTCTCTTGCCTTCTGGCATTTGACCAGCAACTTTCTAGCCGGTCAATTCAGCAATTCATCTCTCCCTGCTCTTGAGACTTTAATAAGTAAATGAAGATAGAAAGAAAAGAAGGGAAATCTGAATCAGGCAGCCCTACTCTGACTGACCGCCCGCCCCTCTCCAGTACTGTTCTGCTTTCTAGGAAATAATCTAAAGATCTTACTCAGATTTCATCAGTTGTTTTGTCTTTTTCTGGCTCAGGATCACACATTGCACTCAGTAATCTGTCTCCTTAGTCACCTCCAATAAGGAACAGTGTATCTGTCTGTCTTCTATGACTCTAGGAGACAGTTATGTCTGGGACTGAATTGCAGACAGTATTCTACCAAAGTGAAAGTCGCTCAGTTGTGTCCAACTTTTTGCGACCCCATGGATAGTCCATGGAATTCTCTAGGTCAGAATACTGAAGTGGGTAGCCTATCCCTTCTCCAGCAGATATTCCCGACCCAGGAATTGAACCAGGGTCTCCTGTATTGCGAGCGGATTCTTTACCAACTGAGGTATCAGGGAAGCCCATTCTACCAAATGTCTTATTAAAAACTAAAAGATACTGTTCTGCATTCCAGAAATGTCTCAAGTTTGAACACAGGGCATCTCAAAGACTTAGACTACGGGGAGAAAAGTGGGGCTTCTTTGGTGGCTCAGAAAGTAAAGAATCTGCCTGCAACCCAGGAGACGTGGGTTTGATCCCTGGGTCAGGAAGATCCCCTGGAGAAGGGAATGGCTACCTACTCCAGTATTCTTGCCTGGAGAATTCCAAGGACAGAGGATATAGTCTATGGGGTCGCAAAGAGTTGGACATGACTGAGTAACTAACACTCTCTTTCACTTTTCATGGGGAGAAAAGTACTCCCAGTGCAAACAGGTCTCAGCCTCCATATGAGGTCACTGATCTTTGTAGAACTGACCCAGGAGAGAGAGGGAGGGAAGGAGGGGTAAGTGCCATAAAGGAGAAAGTTGCTTCTATTTGTGTGTATGTGTATGTCAATGTCATTTTTTTTCCCTAACTTCTGCTTTTGAAAGAAATGAATATGACAGGAAAAGCCGAAGTCCCCTTTGGCCATCACCTCTCGCCTCATTCCTCCCTTTCCCCTCCAGGGCCAACCACTGTGATAGCATATCTTTCCAGAACAGTCTAATATAACATTCTGAATCTTTTTTGAAAAATTTCAAGCCTTCAGAGAAGTTGCAAGAATAGTAGGATGTATCCTCATATCCTCCAAACTTAATTTAACTAGCTGTTTACGCTTTGCTAAATTTACTTTGTTTCCCTTCTGGTTATTTATTTGCTTTGCAAACATCGTGACCTTTCACCTCTAAATAATTTAGCTCGTATCTGCTAAGGAGGACATTCTCCCACATAACCATAATAATTGATTATCATATCCTGGAAACATAATGTTGATATAATACTACGGTTGAATTTATAGTCCTCTTTCAAGTATTTGCCACTTGTCCCAGTATTTTCTTTTACAGCAAATTTTATTCATTTGTGTATTTATTTTGGGATTCATAATCCAGTCAAAAATCACCCATTGCATTTGGCTTCTGTCTCTCCCTCTCTCTTTTATTGCATTGGCCTTTTATAATAAGAGTCAAAGGTAGTCTTTTCAGAATCTCCCTTACGACGTTGCCAAGCTGGTATTTCTTGGCTCAGTATTGATTTTGAGACCCCCTCCATATGAATGTCCTGGTTTGTTCCTTACAGCATCTGCACAGATTTCATCCCTGCTCAGGCCTGTTAGTGGTTTGAGCAGCTGGGTCATCTGGCCCTTTATGTTCCTAATGCATGACTTCCCGTTGTCCCCTTGGACAGATCAACATCATGCAGAGCGAAACCGTCCAGGACGTGCTGCTCCTGGATCCCCGCTGGCTGTGCACCAACGTTCTGGGGAAGCTGCTCTCTGTGGAGACCCCACGGGCCCTGCACCATTACCGCGGCCGCTACACCATGGAGGACGTCCAGCGCCTGGTGCCCGACAGCGACGTGGAGGAGCTGCTGCAGATCCTGGATGCCATGGACATCTGTGCACGGGACCTGAGCAGCGGGACCATGGTCGACATCCCCGCCCTGATCAAGACTGACAACCTGCACCGCTCCTGGACTGACGAGGAGGACGAGGTGCGGGTCTACGGCGGCGTGCGCGTCGTCCCGGTGGAGCACCTCACCCCCTTCCCGTGCGGCATCTTCCATAAAGTACAGGTGAACCTCTGCCGGTGGATCCACCAGCAGAGCGCTGAGGGAGACGCGGACATTCGCCTGTGGGTCAACGGCTGCAAGATCGCCAACCGCGGGGCCGAGCTGCTGGTGCTCCTGGTCAACCACGGCCAGGGCATAGAGGTCCAGGTGCGCGGACTGGAGACGGAGAAGATCAAGTGCTGCTTCCTGCTGGACTCGGTGTGCAGCACCATCGAGAACGTTATGGCCACTACGCTGCCCGGGCTGCTGACGGTGAAGCACTACCTGAGCCCCCAACAGCTGCGAGAGCACCACGAGCCCGTCATGATCTACCAGCCGCGGGACTTCTTCCGGGCGCAGACCCTCAAGGAGACCTCACTGACCAACACTATGGGCGGGTACAAGGAGAGCTTCAGCAGTATCATGTGCTTCGGCTGTCACGACGTCTACTCGCAGGCCAGCCTGGGCATGGACATCCACGCGTCAGATCTGAACCTCCTGACCCGGAGGAAACTCAGTCGCCTGCTGGACCCGCCCGACCCCATGGGGAAGGACTGGTGCCTCCTTGCCATGAACTTGGGCCTCCCCGACCTTGTGGCCAAGTACAACACCAATAACGGGTCTCCCAAGGAGTTCCTCCCGAGCCCAGTCCACGCCCTGCTCCGGGAATGGACTTCCTACCCTGAGAGCACTGTCGGCATCCTCATGTCCAAACTGCGGGAGTTGGGGCGTCGGGACGCAGCGGACTTCCTACTGAAGGCGTCCTCTGTGTTCAAAATCAACCTCGACGGCAACGGCCAGGAGGCCTACGCCTCAAGCTGCAACAGTGGCACATCTTACAATTCCATTAGCTCGGTCGTGTCCCGGTGAGGGCAGCCTTTGGCTTGGGCAGGGTCTCTTCCAACTGCAGGGGCAAGGGGGACACAGCCCATCTTTCCCACCAGAGATTCTGGCGCGTTCCTTCCTATGCCCACATCCTGAAGGACGCCCCCTCCCTCCCCGCTTCACCTATTTCTCTGCCACTACCTCCCTCCTCTCACACATTCCCTGGTGTGTGAATGAATGGTCTTTCTAGTTCAAGAGCAGACCCTATCCTTTAAACCTTTGGCCATTTGAAAAGCTAGCCACCCTCCACCTCTCATCCTCTAGTACCTTGCTTCTTAATGGTAATTTTACTGGAATTCCTAACTTTTCAATGAAATTTTTTAAAACTATTATATTAAATGTCCTTTAAAAAAAAAAGTGCACATTTATCCAAGATGTGTATTTCTTATACTCTTTTCTTTGTTATACCATGTCCTCAGCTTATCTCTTTTATATTTGTAGGAAAAACTCCCATGTAAGGAATCCCACTGTATGATTTATAAACAGACAATATGTGAGTGCCTTTTGCAGAAGAGGGTGTGTTTGAATCATCCAAGTCAGCCCGAAGCTGTCGAGAAAGAAACACTCCCTCTCTGTCTCTTGCTGTATGCTGATCATCGCCAGAGGTGCTTCACCCGAGGGTTTTTTGGTTTTTTTTTTTTTTCTTGGAAACTTTTGTGTTTCCTTTGGCAAGGAAGGGGAGAAAAAAAACCTCTTCTAGAGCAATTTCATGGCCAGTGTTGTTACTACAAGACATGTTCGTGTTTGCTTTTGTTTCAACGTCAGTGTGAACGTTCACGTGGAACCTGCAGGCTGTCATGCTTCTTCATCCCGTCGTCTCAGGTAGAAGGTTGACACGGTCATAGGGAGCCAAGACCTGTGTGAGAATTCAGAAGACCCCGACTCATGATTTGTGGCAGTTTGTTGTCATTGTGCATAGCAGACAGTTCTCCACATTTAGATCCTGGCTTGAAAACTTCCTGTACTTGAAGTCGCAAAAAGAAAAAAAAGGAAGCAAGTCTTCTTGCAGTGATTTTGAATTGTGATGGAATTTTAAATTGAAATAAGGGAACATGTCCTAATTCTTTTGTCCTGAGAAGCATGTAATTTTAATATTATATCATATGTATATATATATATGCAGTATGTATATACATATATATTAATACAGGTATTTTTACTTAATCTTTAAGATGTAGTAAAAAAAAAGTTTTCTTTTTTGTTCTTTTTTTCTTTTCTTTCTTTTTTTTTTTATAAATAAACTGTTGCTTGTTGCATTAGCTTGTTGGTCTTTAATTCAAAAAGGATTCTTTTTGTCATGTTTTCATTTGTCAGTACCCCACCTCGTGGGACCAGCCAATCCAGAAAGTGATTAAACCTAAACCCTTAGGGCTGGAAATCTACAGCAGTTTATTAGGTGCTTAATTATTACTGAAGTTGGGAATGGTGTGGAAAAGCAGAAAGAGCTTCGATGATGTCACATGTGTTTTTGCTTTAAAGAAAAGAAGCTCTTTCCATTTCCTTGGGTGAACCCTAAAACCAAATTGTATCATTTAGTTCTCAGCCATGGGGAAACAGGAAGGTTTCTATTTCTGTACAAAGGTGGAGAGACTAGTGCCATATGGGAGCAAGAGAAAACTTGCTACAAAAGATACATACCTGCCTGCCTTTCTTTACTTAAAGACCACACTGCCCCAGGCCATCAGGTTTTGTCCTGCATGGTAGCTGTAAGTGACAAAAGCTCTAAGTGACAAAACCCATCTTTAGTAAAATCTCAAGACTTCTTTAAAAAAAAAAGAATGAGCAAAGAAAAAAAACGGGAAGGAAAACTACTACAGTGGTGTGGTTGATTTTTTTCTGTGGTGGAAGTAGAATTCATTTCTGTTTTGCCTAAATCGTCATTAATAAACATGATTTACTTTTATAGGGAGAAAATAAATTTTAATGGAGTAAAGTTTAAAGCTACATATAGATATGTGTCAAAAGGATGGCACTGAAGTTGAAATCACAGTTGCCTTAGAGGAATAGAAACTTCTTTTATTTTTTTGGCCACACTCAGCTTGCTTAGGAATTCAGTTTCCTGACCAGGGATTGAATTCAGGCAGTGAAATTTTGAAACCCTAACTACTAGGCCACCAGAGAACTCCCAGAATCTCCTTTTCTTATGTCAACTCCCTCCTGAATGTCAGCTTTGTTTCTCCTGCTTCAAAAGTGCTTCACATCACAGGTTCTGGCACGAGAACATAGGACCCAAGAGTCAAGGACTATGTCTGGCTGCATCAGTAAGTAAAATCCCAGAGAAAGATTCTGACTGCTCCAGCCTAGGTCATGGTCTCTCCCATTGGTTGGAAGAGAGAGAGTCAAATGATTGGCCTGGCCCTGGAGACCCTGGAACAGTTTTGGGAAAGGAGCAATTTCGCCCAAGAAGGGAGTTCTGTCAGCAGGAGAAAGGGACAGAAGGAGGAAACAGGGTAAATAAAGCAGAGGCAGCAAACATCCCGCATGAGTCTTCATATTTTCGTTTTATGCAGGTGCCTGTTCATAAGATTATGGGGCCACCTAAGCTCCTGAAATATTGAAGCCATACTTCAGAATCATTACTACCCAGAGTTTAAGGAGCACTAAGCTCACTGCCTGCCCTGGCAAGTGCTGTGGGGACATTCCAGGTGACATTTGGGGGTCTTCAGTGCCATGAACCCTAGCTAGGCTGGAACCATTGCAAAACCCCAGCATTAGTAGATGACTCTGCCTCCTACAGGAGGGAAGAAACCAAGCCATTCATAGCCTCCTGGACCACAGTGAGAATCAAAGGTATAGGTTCTTAGGAGCCAGAAAGGAGCCTTTTGTGGACCCTTTATTAGAGTTGCTGTAAAATGTATTTGGGCACATGTTCCTCATCCCCTGTTGTTGCTCTGGGATGCTCAGGGTCCCCCTATGGACAGGAGCATCCTAATGACCCAAAGTCTCTAAGGCATGGGCTGGTGAGGACTTCTGGGAGTTCTGATTGGTTCAGAAATCTGGATCCCACACCTTTGAAAAGGAATCTGAATTCTGGGTGGTCTTTTTTGCAGAAAGTGGTTTACAATTACACTTACAGGATTCCCTGAAACCATAAAACTACCCTTGGCCCTTTCTAGGATTCCCTGATGGCTCACTGGATAAAGAATCCACCTGCTAATGCAAGAGACTCAGGTTCAGTGCCTGAGTTGGAAAGATCCCCTGGAGAAGGAAATGGCCACCCGCTCCAGTCTTCTAGCCTGGGAAATCCCATGGACAGGAGAGCCTGGCGGACTATAGTCCAAAGGATCACAAAGAGTCGGACTCGACTTAGCAACTAAACACTCTCTCTGGCCCTTTCAGTGTCCAGAGTCTCCACCAGTGTTTCTAAATCCTGCTGGTGTGACCCCAGAAAAGCTACACCAAAGTGAAGAGCTGGGCCTGGCTACTCCTGCATCAACAGCACTAGATGCTAGCCAGGCTATAAAACCAAAGGGTAGCCAGGAGATCTGAGCTAATAGGGGAAGACCTTCATTAAAAATAAAAGGCGAGCTGCAGTTTTGCAAGATGAAAAAAGTTATGGAGGTGACAGTGGCACAATAATATCAGTGTATTTACTGCCACTGCACCGTGCAGTTACAAGTGATTAAAATGAAAAAAAAATGTTATATTTATTTTACCACAATTTTAAGAACAGAGAAAAAATAAAGCTGGAACCTAAAAATACCCAGATAACTGTAAAGCTTGCTGAGTAATATACAAGACTACTCATGTGTTTAGTAATATACAAAACTATTCATGTGTTTAGTGCAGCCCAGCAAAGCATGTGCCCCCCACTTTGCGGGGAAGGTGAAATAAAAAAATGAAAGATTGCCTTTTGAAGGATTTGATATTTGTTATTTAAAAAAAAAAAAACCTGTAAAATGGTTATCATGGGAGGAAGCAGTGAGAATTTTGTTTGACTTCTTTTCTTTTTTCGTTTACTGTTCAGGTTTTAGTTCTTTTTGTTATTGAAAAGTTTGAATTCATACTTGTAAAGGCGACAATAGTCTTTTCAGGACTTTGGATTCTTGAAGATTTAATCAGGCCACAGTGTTCATAAGGATAAGGTGCTCTGATTCATCATTCCCCAGATGTCTGCTGGGCACCTGTTGCTATGAGGGGGTGCCAGGCCCAGGCTGGCCTTGGGGCTCAACTCAACCCTCTGAGGAATTTGTTCTCAGTTCAGTTTAGTGGCTCAGTGGTGTCCGACTCCTTACAATCCCATGATCCGCAGCACACCAGGCCTCCCTATCCATCACCAATTCCCAGAGTTCACCCAAAATCATGTCCATTGAGTCAGTGATGCCATCCAACCATCTCATCCTCTGTCATCCCCTTCCTCCTGCCCGCAATCCTTCCCAGCATCAGGGTCTTTTCAAATGAGTCAGCTCTTTGCATCAGGTGGCCAAAGTATTGGAGTTTCAGCTTCAACATCAGTCCTACCAATGAACACCCAGGACTAATCTCCTTTAGGATGGACTGATTGGATCTCCTTGCAGTCCAAGGGACTCTCAAGAGTCTTCTCCAACACCACAGTTCAAAAGCATCAATTCTTCGGCTCTCAGCTTTCTTTCTAGTCCAACTCTCACATCCATACATGACTACTGGAAAAACCATAGCCTTGACTAGACGGATCTTTATTGACAAAGTAATGTCTCTGCTTTTTAATATGCTGTCTAGATTGGTCATAACTTTCCCTTCCAAGGAGCAAGCGTCTTTAAATTTCATGGCTGCAATCACCATCTGCAGTGATTTTGGAGCCCAAAAATTTGCTCTCAGGGGGCTATTTTCAGGGACTGTGACTGTGTTTGCAAGGTCACCTGAGGTTGAGGTCCATTTTATCATTGCAACCAAAGGTCATGTGCAGGTGAGAGGACTCAGCAGCTGCCAGGCAGGGGCCAGGTCAGGGCCAGCAACTTCTGTCCCTGCTGAACACCTAATCAGGGAGGTGCCCCTGAAAAGGGATTTCAGGGAGTAGTCAGCCACTTCCATCCTCTCTGGAAATGCATGTGGTGGAGCAGGAAATGACCTGAGAAGGAAACAGCTGCTAATCGTAGCAGAAACGCCTCAGATGGGTGCTTGTGTCTACTGTTCACAAGGCAATTTTCTGATCAGAAGAAATGTGTGGGGATGGAGAAGAGGGCAGGAAAGAAGCTTCACAGATACTACAGCAGAGGTTTCTGTGGCATCGGACTCTGATGCCCATCACTCTAGGGACTAATGCTTGGTGAGGGTCTCCTGGCCAGGTGCCCAAGGCGGACTGTAGCCCGTGGGGATCTTGTCAGCAGTACCATGAAGGGACCGGGACAAGCTCCTGGTGAATAATGTGTCTTGTCCCACTGAAATCACAGAATTTTACAATGAAAAGAGATCTTACAGATGGTGATTCAAACCACACTCTTTGGAGGGAAAGTGTTTTAAGAGATTTAGACCAACTAGTGTGGTTCAATTAGTCACAATTTAGACTAAGTGTCGGGCCCTCTGACCGCAATGGGGGCTCTTTATACTTCTCTGCTAAGTGTTTATATTGTAATGTAGTATGTGTGTCATGAGTGCATGTGTATGTGTGTATATTGTGTGTGTACGCATAAGTGTGCACAAGTGTATGTAAGTATATGTATATGTGCATGTTCACCTGTCCATGCCTACATGTAACTGTGTGTACATGTGTCTACGCGTACATGTGCTGTGCCGTGCTTAGTATCTGACTCTTTGTGACCCCATGGACTATTGCCCACCAGGCTCCTCTGTCCATGGGGATTCTCCAGACAAGAATACTGGAGTGAGTTGCATGCCCTCCTCTAGGGGATCTTCCCAACCCAGGGATGGAACCCAGGTTTCCCAAACCCAGGTCTCCCACATTGCAGGCAAATTCTTTACTGTCTGAGCCAACAGGGAAGCCCAAGAATACTGGAGTGGGTAGCCTATCCCTTCTGCAGTCAATCTTCATGACCCAGGAATCAAACCAGAGTTTCCTGCATTTCAGGCAGATTCTTCAGCAGTTGAGCTACCAGGGAAACCCAAGTGTATGTGTATATACATGTAAAGTTTGTGTATGAGTGTATGCATGTGTGAATGTGTGTATAAGTGTGTGTGTGTGTTGTGTATTGTGTATAAGTGTGTGTATATGTTTCATGAGCAGCTGTTCTGGGCAAGAGCCTCTATTCCTGTAATTCAGCCTTGAGGGCCCATTTCCCACAGCCGGGGTGACTAACAGCATGGGTGACTAACAGCATCACGAGAAATTTCTCGCCCCATCCTGTGCCAACCTCCTGCACCAGTGTGACCCTCTGGGGTTCTGCACAGCCCTCAGATTACATCACAGCCAGTGTTGATGACAAAGTTCCTGTCTTCCCAGAAGGGAGGGGCAGTCACCCTAGACGGAGGCCAGAGCTGTTTCCTCTAAATCATGGGATTCTGTGACCAGTTCTCGCCTGGGAAGGAGAAGCCCCTGTGCTGAAGGCAGCAAACCCTGCTATGCTGGCCCTCCCTGGGGCTCAACTGTGTCCTTCGGCTTTTGAGGCAGGTCCATGCAATGCAAGTTGTTTTTTCCTTTCACTCTTTTTCTAGACATATTTTAATGGACATTATTAAGATGTACAATTTTATATGCTGCTTTTTTAAAAAACTGAAGTATAGTTGACATATTCTATCATTTAGTTTCTGGTGTACCTGCTTTTTCTTTGATGTAACATGACAGCTGTTTCAATGTTACTAGAAGCTCTTCAGAAACATTAGTTTTAATGGCTGCATAATACTAAAATAGCATTGTCATATCCCAATTGGCCTCATTGTTGCTTACCATGAAATACTCAGGTCTTTTTCCCCCATTATAAATAAAACTGGGACAAACATCTTTATGCATCTTCCCCCCTGCATTTTGGATTAGACATGAAACATTTTGGGTGGGGGTGGAGCTTTGTCACATGACAATTAAAAATCCAAGGTCAGAAACATTTATCGCTGAGCAAAAAACTGCATTCGTGTTGCACTCTGTCTGGATTTCTATTTTCCCAGAAAAGTGTTATTTTACCTATTAGCTGTTAGTACACCTTATGATGGTCTCTTACTACATTTTTTGCTGCTTTAACAGCTTTTATAACATCAATCTTTTAGCAAGAATGGAAAGAAAATTGAATCTTTCCGCTGAGAGAGGAAATATTTCCTGCCGTATCAGTAAACAAGGCTGTCACAGTCATCAGTGATTACAGCCCTTCAGTGTGAGCTGGTGAGCCTAAGGGCACTGGGGAATGCAAAGAATACCCACCTCCATCAGACTGCAGCCACTCCCTATGGTGAGCCTAAGGGAGCTCAGGATGTGAAAACACAGGATACTGGCCTCAGATAGCTGTGATGCATTTATGAAAGAAATGACTTCTGTGAGCCCAGACTCTTGTAACTTCTATACAGAGAAAAGTTTTAAATTCCTGAACTTGGGATACTTGGTTTTCTTTAATTCACAAAAATACTTTTGACTTTCAGACTACCTGCCCTTTGTTCCAAAACTTCTATATAACCTGACTCCTCGCCTCTCCTCATAGGAGCAGTTCTCTTAGGGTTCTTGAGATGCTGCCTCCAGACTTAAACACTAAAAATTCTCTCTAAATAAAAGATAACTCTCAACTTTTAGGTTTTGTGTATTTTTTCAGTCAACATCACCATCATGAGACATGAAAATGATTAGTTAATAATTACAGTTACTGATTGTTTAGAAAACCTTCAGCTTCAAAATTCATAATTAGTAATGCCATATAAATTTTGAGAATTGTTTTCAAATCCAAGCAAATTCTATCAAGTATATATATGAGCTGTAGGATTTTCTGACATGCTGAGTTTTCTTATTTAGTAACTTATTTTATATGTTCATTTAACTGTACACACTCACTAACCAGTTGTCACAGTGGATGTCCTTCTCCATCTGACTGAATGTGCTGAGTTTCTGTGCAGACTTCCCTCACTGGGGAGGCAGCCTTCCTGGTACTCTGGTCTCTTCTGTCTACGTGGCTCCCCAGCCATCCTGCCCAAGAGTCTCAGTTCTCCAGTAGACACACATTGCTGACCCTGAGAGCCAGCTGTACCATTGGGTCCCTATCCAGCATATTGGGAAACTACAGGATGAACTTCTCAGTCAAAACAAGCTGTAGGTAGTGAAGATCCCCACTAAAGACTTGTTCATGCAGAAAGCACTCTGCCCCAGTGCAAAACTATGAAGCTGGTTATTTTGTAGAAGGTTCTAATCTGTGGATTTAGCTGACTGCTTCCTCCTCATGACGTTTGACTTATCTCTCCATGAACTGGACAAAGGAAGACTAAAGCTTATATTTGACTCTCATCCATCATTTAGCAAGAATGCGCATCCTGAAAATGAAAAATAAAAGTGAATTCTACTTCTCTCTGGTCCCAAAAGCTATAGCCTGAAGCTTTTTCCCAATAAGTAGCTTTTTGTTTTACTGATTCTTGAACTCTGAGACATACTACTGTGTCAGTGGTTCCATGCTTTGGGAAATTCATGGACTAATAAAATGTCATAAAGGACATGGGCACCTGAAACTTTGTTTTGCAAAGTAAGACCATTTAGATACAATGACTACCAAATATTGTCACCAGTCCTTGACAAAAAAAAAAAAAATTTAACATTATAATGCCAAAAAAAAAAAAAAAGTAAATTAGAGTCTTAGAATAAGGGACATTTCTTTCCATTGAATTTCCATTGAATCTAAGCATAGGGGAAAAAACCATCCAGTGGTCCTTATTTTCTCCATGTCATGAGACTAGTGACCAGCTGGTCATGGGCAGTGTGGCTTTAAAATTCATTGTTTTGTTGGTCTAGAAGATTTTGCTCTTTGCTATATAGAGAAGTACATTTAGAGCCCCACAGGCCCCTTCCCATGAAGTATTTTATAGCCATGTTGATTTTATCCCCTGAAAACTATAAAATTCACCTACTGTTCTCTAGGCAAGGCCAGGTTTTAGGAGGCACAGAAATTTTGGCTGCTCTGGAAAGAAGGTCACAGGATCGTAGCGTTAGGGGAAACCTGGAAGTTAGGAGGTTTGGCTAGGGCATGAGGCCGCCAGGAATGGCAAAGTTCAGTCAGTTTCTGCTCCAACAAGCCTCTGGGCTGAGGAACTGCAAAAGCTGGTGTTAATTCCTAAGTGTGCTGACACTTGTCATTTTTGTTCTCTTTTGCCGATGTATACAAATCTTGATTCATCAACCAAAATAACCACTTAAACATTTTTTTTTTTCAGTTATCACACTGCTTGCTGACTTTCTGTGTACCACGGGAGACAAGAGGACTGAAGTCAGGCCATCCTAGGTGCCTACCTCGCTTCTCATGAGCCTTTGGGATTTGGAAGGACATTTTGTCTCTCTCTATAATAAAAACCTCTAGATTTCTACTCAATGTCAGGAGCTTAAAATCGTATTTTGGAAGTTAAAGCCTGAACATTTGACTCTTTTCCCTTTCATTTCTCCTTTAAAAAAACAAAAATTATTTTTTTATTGAAGAATAATTGCTTTACAGAATTTTGTTGTTTGCTGTCAAACCTCACAATGCATCAGCCATAGGTATACATATATCCCCTCCCTTTTGAACCTCCCTCCCATTTCCCTCCCCATCTCACCCCTCTAGGTTGATGCAGAGCCCCTGTTTGAATTTTCTGAGCCATACAGCAAATCCCCATTGGCTATCTATTTTACATATGGTAATGTAAGTTTCCATGTTATTCTTTCCGTACATCTCACCCTCTCTTCCCCTCTCCACATGTCCATAAGTCTATTCTCTATGTCTGTTTCTCCACTGCTGCCCTGTAAATAAATTCTTCAATACCATTTTTTTCTAGATTCGGTATGTGTACGTTAGACTACGGTATTTATCTTTCTCTTTCTGACTCACTTCACTCTGTATAATAGATTCTAGGTTCATCCACCTCATCAGAACTGACTCAAATGCGTTCCTTTTTATGGCTCATATGGAGTCAATATGGAGTCATATTCCATTGTGTATATGTATCACAAGTTCTTTATCCATTCATCTGTCAATGGATATTTGGCTGCTTCCATGTTCTAGCTGTTGTAAATAGTGCTGCAATGAACAATGCGATACATGTGTCTTTTCCAATTTTGGTTTCCTCAGGGTATATGCCTAGGAGTGGTATTGCTGGGTCACATGGTGGTTTTATTCCTAGTTTTTTAAGGAATCTCTATATAGTCTTCCATAGTGGCTTTATCAATTTACATTCCCACCAACAGTGCAAGAGTGTTCCCTTTTCTCCACACCCTCTCCAGCATTTATTGCTTGTACAATTTTTGATGATGGCCATTCTGACCGGTATGAGGTGATATCTCATTGTGGTTTTGATTTGCATTTCTCTAGTAATGAGCAATGTTGAGCATCATGTGTTTTCATGTGTTTATTAGCCATCTGTATGTCTTCTTTGGAGAAATGTCTGTTTAGGTCTTTTTCCCACTTTTTGATTGGGTTGTTTGTTTTCCTGGCATTGAGTTGAATGAGCTGCTTGTATATTTTGGAAACTAATCTTTTGTCAGTTGTTTCATTTGCTATTATTTTTTCCCATTCTGAGGGTTGTCTTTTTGCCTTGCTTATAGTTTCCTTTGCTGTACAAAAGCTTTTAAGTTTAATCAGATCCCACTTGTTTACTTTTGCTTTTATTTCTGTTACTCTATGAGGTGGGTCATAGAGGATGTTGCTTTGATTTATATCAAGTGTTCTGCCTATGTTTTCCTCTAAGAATTTTAAATTTCTGGTCTTACATTTAGGTCTTTAATCCATTTTGAATTTATCTTTGTGTATGGTGTTAGGAAGTGTTCTAATTTCATTCTTTTATATGTAGCTGTCCATTTTTCTGAGCACCATTTATTGAAGAGGCTGTCTTTGCCCCATTGTATATTCTTGCCTACTTTGTCAAAAATAAGGTACCCATAGGTGCATGAGTTTATTTCTGGGCTTTCTATATTGTTCCATTGGTCTATATATCTGTTTTTGTGCCAGTACCATACTGTCTTGATGATTGTAGCTTTATAGTATAATCTGAAGTCAGGAAAGTTGATTTCTCCAGCTGCTTTCTTCTTTCTCAAGACTGCTTTGGGAGGAACAAGATGGCGGAGGAGTAGGTGGACATGGAATACATCTCTCTGCACAGATACATCAGGAATACATCTTCAGACACAGAAGTGCATGCAGAACACCAAATGAGAGCCAGCAGGAGTACCTGACCAGCAGAAAAGAATATATAGACACATGCAAAACTCGGTAGGACAAAGGAACTAGTTATTCCTAGATATTTAATTCTTTTTGTTCCAATGGTGAATAGGATTGATTCTTTAATTTCCCTTTCTAATTTTTCATTGTTAGTATATAGAGATGCAAGTGATTTCTGTGTATTGATTTTGTATCCTGAAACTTTGCTAAATTCACTGATTAGTTCTAGTAATTTTCTGATACTATATCTGCAAGCAGTGAGAGATTTACTTCTTCTTTTCCAATCTGGATTCCTTTTGCTTCTTTTTCTTCTCTGATTGCTGTAGCTAGGACTTCCAGAACTATGTTGAATAATAGTGGTGAAAGTGGACACTCCTGTCTTGTTCCTGATCTTAGAGGGAATGCTTTCAATTTCTCATCATTGAGAATAATGTTTGCTGTAGGATTATCATATATGGCCTTTACTATGTTGAGGTAGCTTCCTTCTATGCCCATTTTTTGAAGAGTTTTAATTATAAATGGGTGCTGAATTTTGTCAAAGGCTTTTTCTGCATCTATTGAGATTATCATATGGTTTTTATCTTTCAATTTGTTAGTGTGGTATATCACATTGATCGATTTGCATACATTGAAGAATCCTTGCATTCCTGGAATAATCCCAACTTGATAATGGTGTATGAGCTTTTTGATGTGTTGCTGAATTCTGTTTTTCTGTTTGCTAAAATTTTGTTGAGGATTTTTGCATCTATGTTTATCAGTGATATTGACTGATAGTTTTCTTTTTTTGTGTAGTCTTTGTCTGGTTTTGGTATCAGGCTGATAGTGGCCTCGTAGAATGAGTTTGGAAGTGTTCCTTCCTCTGCAATTTTTTGAAAGAGTTTTAGAAAGATAGGCATTAGTTCTTCTCTAAATGTTTGATAGAATTCTCCTGTGAAGGCATCGGGTCCTGGGATTTTGTTTTTTGGGAGATTTTTGATCACAGCTTTAATTTCAGTGCTTGTAATTGGGTTGTTCATAGTTTGTATTTCTTCCTGGTTCAGTCTTGGAAGATTGAACTTTTCTAAGAATCTGTCTATTTCTTCCAGATTATCCATTTTATTGCCATATAGTTGTTCATAATAGTCTCTTATGATCCTTTGTATTTCTGCATTGTCTGTTGTAATCTCTCCTTTTTCATTTATAATTTTGTTGATTTGATTCTTCTCTCTTTTTTTCTTGATGAGTCTGGCTAAAGGCTTGTCAATTTTGTTTAGCTTCTCAAAGAATCAGCTTTTAGTTTTATTAATCTTTACTATTGTTTCTTTCATTTCTTTTTCATTTATTTCTGCTTGGATCTTTAAGATTTCTTTCCTTCTACTAACTTTGGGATTTTTTGTTCTTCTTTTTCCAGTTATTTTAGGTGTCTATTTGATGTTTTTCTTGTTTCTTGAGGTACGATTCTATTGCTATAAGCTTCCCTCTTAGGACTGCTTTTGCTGCATCCCATAGGTTTTGAGTTGTCATGTTTTCATTGTCGGTTTTTTGATTTCTCTTTTGATTTCTTCAGTAACCTGTTGGTTATTTACAAGAGTATTGTTTAATCTCCATGTGTTTGTAGTTTTTACATTTTTTTCTTGTAACTGATATCTAGTCTCATAGTGTTGTGGTCAGAGAAGATGCCTGATATGATTTCAATTTTCTTAAATTTACTGAGGTTTGATTTGTGACCCAAGATGTGGTCTATCTTGGAGAATGTTCCATGTGCACTTGAGAAGAAAGTGTATTCTTCTGCATTTGGATGGAATATCCTGAAGATATCAATGAGATCCATCTCGTGGGGCGCCTGGTGGGTTGCGGTCCACAGGGTCACATAGAGTCGGACACGGCTGAAGCTACTTAGCATGCATGCATGCGTTGGAGAAGGAAATGGCAACCCACTCCAGTATTCTTACCTGGAGAATTCCAGGGGCGGAGGAGCCTGGTGGGCTGCCATCTATGGGTTCGCACAGAGTTGGACACGACTAAAGCAACTTAGCAGCAGCAGCAGCAGCATCTAATGTATCATTTAAGATGTGTTTCCTTACTAATTTTCTGTTTTGATGATCTGTCCATTGGTGTGAGTGGGGTGTTAAAGTCTCCTACTATTATTGTGTTGCTTTCAATTTCTCCTTTTATGTCTGTTAGTGTCTGTCTTATGTATTGAGGTGCTTCTATATTGGGTGCATAGATATTTACAATTGTTCTATCTTCCTCTTGGATTGATCCCTTGATCATTATGTAGTGTCCATCCTTATCTCTCATAACCTTCTTTATTTTAAGGTCTATTTTGTCTGATATGGGGATTGTTACTCCAGCTTTCTTTTACTTCCCATTTGCATTGAATATATTTTTCCATCCTCTCACTTTCAGTCTTTATGTGTCTTTAGGTCTGAAGTGGGTTTCTTGTAGACAGCATACATATAGGTCTTGTTTTTGTATCCATTGAGCCAGTCTCTGTCTTTTGGCTGGAGCATTTAATTCATTTACCTTTAAAGTAATTATTGATATATATGTCCCTATTGCCATTTTCTTAATTGTTGGGGTTTGATTTTTGTAGATTTTTTTCTTCTCTTGTATTTCTTGACTATATAAGTCCCTTTAACATTTGTTGTAAAGCTGGTTTGGTGGTACTGAATTCTCTAATTTTTGGTTGTCTTTTTATTTCTCCATCAATTTTGAATGAGATCCTTGCTGAGTACAGTAATCTTGGTTGTAGATTTTTCCCTTTCAGTACTTAAATATATCCTCCCATTCCCTTCTGGCCTGCAGTTTCTGCTGAAAGATCAGCTGTTAAGTGTATGGGGTTTCCTTTGTATGTTACTTGTTGCTTCTCCCTTGTTGCTTTTAATGTTCTTTCTTTGTGTTAAGTCTTTGTTAGTTTGATTAACATGTGTCTTGGTGTGTTTCTCCTTGGGTTTATCCTGTATGGGACTCTTTGTGCCTCTTAAACTTGACTGACGACTATTTCCTTTTCCATGTTGGGGAAATTTTCAACTATAAGCTCTTCAAAAATTTTCTCATACCCTTTCTTTTTCTCTTCTTCTTCTGGACTCCTATAATTCTAATGTTGGTGCACTTGATATTGTCCCAGAGGTCTCTGAGACTATCCTCAGTTCTTTTCATTCTTTTTACTTTATTCTGCTCTTCAGAAGTTATTTGTACCATTTTATCTTCCAGCTCACTGATTCGTCCTTCTGCTTCAGATATTCTGCTGTTGATTCCTTCTAGGGTATTTTTAATTTCAGTAATTGTGTTGTTTGTCTCTGCATGTTTATTCTTTAATTCTTCTAGGCCTGTTAATTGATTCTTGCATTTTCTCCATTTTGCTTTCAAGGTTTTTTTAATCATCTTTACTATCATTATTCTGAATTCTTTTTCAGGTATTTTGCCTATTTCCTCTTCTTTTATTTGGACTTCTGTGTTTCTAGTTTGTCACTTCATTTGTGTAGTATTTCTCTGCCTTTTCATTTTTTTTTTTAACTTATTGTGTTTGAAGTCTCCTTTTCCCAGTTTTCAAGGTTGAAATCTTTTTTCCCTTTGGTTTCTGCCCTCCTAAGGTTGGTACAGTGATTTGTGTAAGCTTCGTATAGGGTGAGATTTGTGCTGAGTTTTTGTTTGTTTGTTTGTTTTTCCTCTGATGGGCAAGGCTGAGTGAGGTGGTAATCCTGTCTGCTGATGATTGGGTTTGTATTTTTGTTTTGTTTGTTGTTTAGATGAGGCATCCTGCACAGGGTGCTATTGGTGGTTGGGTGATGCCTAGTCTTGTATTCCAGTGGTTTCCTTTGTGTGAGTTCTCACTATTTGATACCCCCTAGGGTTAGTTCTCTGGTAGTCTAGAGTCTTGGAGTCACTGCTCCCACTCCAAAGGCTCAGGGCTTGATCTCTGGTCAGGAATGAAGATTCCACAAATGGTTTGTCATGGCATTAAGTGAGATTAAAACAAATATCCAAAAATGAGAAACCAAAGATGAACCCCAGACAAATGACAGTTATAAAATCAGACAAATAATAATTAAAATGATGAAATATACATATATACTCATGAGCAAATTCAAAACAGTTCAACAAAAATAAAATACAATAGATTGACCTGGTGAACAAAGGAAATCAAAAATTATATTTACCAATTAGGAACAAAACTAACTAAAGCACAAACTGGAGAACAAAACTAAAGCAAGGTGCCAAGTGGAGAATAAAGCAATGAAAACAAAACTAACAAATATGTTAAGAGGAAAGGAAAGAAAGAATAGATATACAAAGTTAAATAGGGGTAGATGATGAAGATTTATATACATTAAAGATTAACTGCAAGGGGAAAAGAGTAGTAGGAAAGGCAAACAAAGGAATAAATGTGGGAAAATGTAATAGGTTGAAAAAAGTTAAAAGTTAAAATTATGTAGAAGAGAAAAAAGAAACAGAAGAAGAAAGAAAAAAGGGGAAAAAAAAAAGAGGAAAACTCCATAGAACTGCAAAAGCCCAACACAGAGGCACAGGTTTACAACAACAATAAAAAGTGTGACTGAATATACACATATACATATACACCAAAAGCAAAATCAAAACAGTCCAACAAAAATAAAGTACAGTAGACTGACCTGGCAAACAAAGGGAACCAAAAACTATGTCTACCAGAACAAAACTAAATAAAGTACAAACTGAAAAACACAATTAAAATAAGGTGCCAATTGGGAGATAAAGCAAGGAAAATAAAACTAATAAATATGTTGAGAGGAAAGGAAAAAAAGAAAAGAAAGAATAGATATGCAAAGTTACATAGAAGTAGATAAAGAAGATTTATACACATTAAAGATTAACTGCAAGGGGAAAAGAATAGTAGGAGAAGCAAACTAAGAAGTAAATGTAGAAAAAATAATAATAGATTTAAAAAATTAAAAACTAAATTAAAAAAAGAGGAAAAAAAAAAAAAGAGGAAAACTCCCCAGAACGGCAAAAGCCCAATGTAGAGGCAGAGGTTTATAACAATGGTAAAAAAATGTGACTGAGAATAAAAAGAAAAAAAGTTTTAATTAGATTTCATAGGGCCAATAAAACTGACAACTACAACAGAGAGGGAAAAAAAGAAAAAAAAAATCCAAAAGAATCTACAGAACAAGTCAAAACATAAGAATAATAGATGTTTCTCTTGAGTCGCTGCTGTCAGAGTCCTTTCCATCGCTGGGAGCCACAGTCCACCTCACCTTCCTAAGTGAAAGTGAAGCCCCTCAGTCGTGTCCAACTCTTTGCGACCCCTTAGACTGTAGCCTACCAGGCTCATCCGTCCATGGGATTCTCCAGGCAAGAATACTGGAGTGGGTTGCCATTTCCTTCCCCAGGGGATCTTCCCGACCCAGGGATCAAACCCAAGTCTCAGGCATTGCAGGCAGACGCTTTACCCTCTGAGCCACCAGAGAAGCCCTCCGCTCCCTAGGATGCCCTCTAATACTGTGCTGATCTCTGGACCTGCTGTAGGGGCAGCTCAGATTCTAATCTGGTCCTACTCCTCTGTTTTCTTGCCTCCAACGTCCACAGCTATCAGAACTAGTGCCTTGTATTTTGTGGGAGCTCTCAGTGTCCTTTTATATATTCCATAGACACAGAGTCTGCCTAGTGGATTGCGTGGATTCCATCTGCAGCTTATATAGCTGGTGGGAAGGTTTTGGGTCTTCTTCCTTAGCCACACTGCCCCTGGGCTTCATTTGTGGTTTTATTTCCGCCTCTGCATATGGGTGGTTCACCAGGGTTTGCTCCTGAGGCTTCCCTGGAGGACTTGGGTCTGCCCCATTGAAGGCCAGGTGTGGAGGTGGCGCAGTTGCTTGGGTCGCAGAGATTCTGGCAGCACCAGGTACTCAGGGGAGTTGGCGGCTAGGGCAGCAGGAAATGCAGTGCTCTAGAAGGGTATGGCAACCAGTATTGGCCAATAGACTCGAGTATTCTTGCCTGGAGAACCCCCCTCCCTGATAGAGAAGCCTGGCAGGCCACAGTCTACAGGGTCACAAAGAGTTGGACACAACAGAAGCAACTTTTTGCCTGTGGCAGCTCTGCCCCAGTGAGAGTTGAGCATGAAGGTGGTGAAAGTGCTTGGATTGCGGGGACCCTGGTGGTGCCAAGTGTGCAGGGACGCAGACTGCCTCTGCCGCAGGAGTTATGGCCCTATCAAAGTCTTTTTTCCAGACTCTTGTAGCTAGCAATCAGAAGGCCTCTTTGGCCAGACTTTCTCCATAGCTTCGCCCGTTCAAGCACTTGGAGGGCTTCCTTGCCTCGGGTCTTTCTCTGATGTTCAGTGCATCAGGCACATAGAGGGGGCCCCCCTGTCTGGGTCTTACTCTGTAGATTGGTGCGTCAGGCATTTGATGGGCCAGGCTCTTTATTGTTCAGCTGCCAATGCTGGCTGGAGAGAGGGGGAAGAGAGGCTCTGGTGGTGGCTCCACCCGCTTTGTGTGACTCAGCAGTATTGCCTTGCTTCCATGGCTGCCCGGCTTTCCCCCACAGGCATTTCCCACCACAATCTCCTCCCTCACATCCCCTCGAGCCATCTCTTCGCAGTCAACATCAGCCCTCACCCTGGGATTGCTCCACAATCCCTAAACTCTAGCTCCCAGCTGCTGCACCATCTGGGGTATGTATGGTTGCAGCAAGGACTGTCTGATTCTCATTCCATTTAGGCTGCCTCAGATCAGCTGTTTCACTCTAGCTGTAAATGTTTCTCCTCTGACTCAGACAATTGCCTCAATGTGGGGATCGGACCCCTGCTTCAGTTCCCCCACACACCGAGGGCAGGTCCAATCCTACTAACACTCCTGTTTTTCCCCTTAGTTCCTTCATCCTACCGAGTTTTGCATGGTTCTATATATTCTTTTCCTCTGGTCATGTACTCCTGTCTGCTCTCAGCTGGTGTTCTGCATGCACTTCTGTGTCTGAAGGTGTATTCCTGATGTATCCATGGAGAGAGAAGTACTCCATGTCCACCTACTCATCTGCCATCTTGTTCTCTCCTCATTTCTCCTTTAATAATCCTAACACTTTGCAATGAATGGCAACCTCTGGCTGAATCAAGGGAGGGTTGCATGTAAGAAAGTCAGTAAGAAATGAGCTTTATCATTTCAAAATACTATTCTCATCACAACTGAAATTAAGGGACCAAGAGGAAAGAGGAATGAGAAGTTAGTGTTTAATGAGCACAGAGATTCAGTTTAAGATGATGAAAAAGTTCCGGTAATGAATGCTGGTGATGGTTACACAATGAGGTAAATCTACTAAATCAAAACCGGTTCAATTGGTAAATTTTGTTATGTACGTTTTACCACAATAAAAAAGAAAAAAGGTTGCTTCCCAGTGAGCAGGTGAGTAAAGGAAGCTCTCTTGCTCCATCTCTCAAGGAGAACAAGAAAGAAGTTGGAAACAATGGGGTGGGTGCTCTTAGGAGAGCATTGGGGACCCCCTGGGAGACAGGTGGAAGCAACAAGACTCATCTACCGGTGCTGCAGTATGTGTGACAGACCAGCCTTGACTTTCTGCCTGCCCAAATCATCTTCGATTGTGAGTTCTTAGCAAGCAGGGGTAGAGTATTCTGTGTATTTTACACACAGCAGCCTACTACCCATCCAACTTGTGCAAACAGTAATTCACTTTGGGAACTGCTCAAAGGTGCCTTTAAGAGGAGGCTTTTTGCGGGGTGGGGGGGGTGCACATTTCACTGCATTCAACTCAAGCCACATGCTCACAGCCTGTGGTTCTCATGTGTATAGGTAATCGTTGGCACCAAGCCCTGACCATTCTAAAGATAGTATTTGGCACAGCCTGGACTGGATTTGTGTCTAGACGAACCAAAGGCAGAACACATGTGCCTGATATACATCAAGTGTCCTAACTCTCTAGAGAGACTGGCATGTTCTTCTTTACGTTTGTCAATCTTCACCCTTATTAGTGTCTGAGTAGAACTATAAGTGAACTTGTATTCACTGGAATCATAAGACTAGCTTTAGAAGAAATTGCAAACTTGAACTCTCCAGATTTCATGCACCCTCTACACTTCCTTCCTTTTCCTAGGAACTACTTACCCCCTTTCAGATTCATCCATGACTAACCCTGCCATTGGAGCTAGTTATTCTCCCACGCTGTTGAGAACTATCATATTCCTTTATTCTTAAAAATATATCTGATTTGGACTCCCACTCATGCGAAACCTAGCCTCTTTCATTCTTCATGAAGCCACTCTTCCCTGAGGTTGTGCAAAGGGCCTGGAGTCTCTTGAGAAGTCTGTTTTGCCACCCTTGGTCATCCCAAGATGCAGGACCTGCCCCCTCCAAGCCAAGTCAGTGCATGGGAATCTTCTAGAGTCCACCATCTCTAAAATCAGCCTCGGTAGGATTTCCCCTTAAGTCGGAGGAGAATCACAGTACAGGAAGCCCCTTCAGGAGATGTTTCAGTGGAGACAGTGACAGAGGGTTAGGGTCTCTAAGGTACCTAGAATGACCTTGTATAGGGTACTGGGAAGGGTGTGGGCTCTTGGTTGTTGTTCCCCTGCACTGTGAGAAAGGTCCTATTAGCATAATTGTCTTGAATGATTTTTAACAACCACCAACCTCCAATCCAGGGCTGAGACAGCCCTGTGGCGTTGCATGCTGGCTTGTCCGGAGTTGCACTGACTGTCAGCTGAGGAAGTCCCCAGACTTCTCCAAGCCTCAGTTTATTCTTCTATAAAATGGAGACAAGAGTTATTATGGTGAGCAAA
Organism: Giraffa tippelskirchi; assembly: GCF_054371585.1. Taxonomy (NCBI): domain Eukaryota; kingdom Metazoa; phylum Chordata; class Mammalia; order Artiodactyla; family Giraffidae; genus Giraffa; species Giraffa tippelskirchi. Next base: position 197,213,236 of record NC_137275.1, read on the forward strand.
TGCCATAACTCAAAGCAGTGTGTGCATGACTGAGAGATGCATTCCGAGTTGTCTACTGATGTCAAGAGGTCAGTGGGATTTTGTGTACTTTTTTCCCTCACTTTGCTTATCTGGATTTTCTAAGTTTTTCATAATGATTACTTGTGTTTTAACCAAAAAAAAAAAAAAAAAAAGAAGAAAAAGAAGGAAAGGAAGAAATTGCTGGGAGGACAATGGCCAATGTCCCTCCAAAAATCCTGGTAAATAGTCACTACCAGGTTCCTCAGTGAAAGCACTCAAGGGAGGAAAGCAAGCTGTGCCAGGCTTACCGTCCCTCCCCCAGGACACGCTGTAGGGAAATCATGACATTACTGCTCCTAAGCCAGATAATTGGTTTGGTTCATTGATCCACTTGGTAATGAAACATTCACATACTTTATAGTTTTACAACAAACCAATGCTTTTTTATTAGATTATGAGTAGGTCAGGATCTAGAGGCTAAAACTTTAATGCAGTTAATTGCTCATGTCAGCTCATAGGTCCAGTTTACCAGGATAATTTGGATCAGCCCACTAGAAGTCAAGAAAGTCATTTTGGACTTATTATCTTTCTGAGACTGTGCAAAAGAGGGGGGAAGAATAGCAGCTTCCCCCATGGAGCACAAGTCAGCCAGGTTCACCGAGGCAAGGGCTGGATTCAACACTGCATTTTGCCAGAGATCTGCCCACAATTGGCCTATGTCAGCGCTTCCTACATATATGGGGCTCAACAACCAAAGAAAAGCTGGGGAGAAGGCAGTGATGATGAAAGCTGCTTTGATTGAGAAACTCCAGGAGCACAGTAATTCTTTAGTTCCTAATTGAACCACGAGAACAAAGAACACCTGAATCAACGTGTGGAGATGGTGCCGGGAGAGTATTTGTAGCTCCAGGTGAATGTTTGTGTATCCCTAACCTTCTGTTCATCTCTGCTATGTCCTAAGGCCTCAGGTATGTGACAGGCCTCAAGGGCTTGTCACATGTCCAATTATTTTTCTGTATTGTCTGGGAACTCTACAATCTTCAGTGATATATCTTGAGCTATGACCCCAACAAGGGCATTTTGATGGTATAAGGGCACTCTTAAATTCCAAAACATCATTAAGAATAGCAGTATCTATATGCTAAGCACTATGTCAATTATCCTCTAAATCTTTACAATACCCAAGAGGTGGGCCTATTTCATCTTCCCCCTTTGATAGATGAGAAAATGGAGGTTCTACAAAATGAAGTCTGTTGCCCAAAGTTACAGAACTGTTAAGTGACAGAACCAAGACGTGAACCCAGACCTATTTGATTCCAAAATCTGTGGCCTTAATTACTGCATTATTTGTTTATTTGATGATCATCTCTCTTTGCCCACCAAGCACTGTGTTCAACCCTCACCTGATGTATGTGTCTGTGTCTGTTAGTCGTTCAGTTGTGTCCGACTCTTTGTAACCCCGTGGACTACAGCCTGCCAGGCTCCTCCATCCATGGGATTTTCCAGGAAAGAAAACTGGAGTGGGTTGCCATTTCCTTCTCCAGGGGATCTGGTATGTAATAGGTCCTAAATAAATACTTGTTGAATGAGATAATGCCAGCATGTGTGCATGAGTACTCAAGTCACTTCAGTTGTGTCAAACTCTTGGCTACTCTATGGACTGTAGCCTGCCAGGCTCTTCTGTCTATGGGTTTCTTGAGGCATGAATACTGGTGGGTTGCCATTTCCTACTCTAGGGAATCTTTCTGACCTGGGGATTGAACCCACATCTGCGGCATTGCAGGTGAGTTCTTTACCACTGAATCACTGGGGAAGTGAGAGAACTCTGTATTCCCTCAAAATCTCAGGAGCAGAGATAAAATGGTGGAATAGCAGGTCACTGGTTATTCAGAGTTCATGAAACTATCAGGGCCAGTTGCTGTGGCTCCTAAGAAGTCCAATCAACTCTGGGGGCTCCCTGGCACAGAAGCGGGAATATTTTGTTGCATTGCAAAAACACTTCATGTCAAGACTTTTGTAATTTCTTTCCTTTTTTTAATATTCTACTGGCTAGATCAATCAGCTCAAGCTGTTAGAAAGCTGGAAAATCTGAATTAAGTAGCAAACATGAACAAAACATTTTTCAGAAGGGAAAACTAAATCTAGCCTCAAATGGGAAATTTTTTGCCCTAAATATTATAGTCTCTAAAAAATATGGCTAGCATTTTTCCCCCACCACAAACTAATGTCAATTCTACAGACTCATTTTCAATGAGATAAAATGACTTTTTTCTGATACACCTCACTAACCAGTCTTACCTTAACTCTTTCTCTTTAGTCTAGAAAGGTGATTGAACACTGCCTTTTCCATCTGCACTCCTTCCTTCTCCACCCACCCACTTGCCTTTGTCCCTCTGTCCATCCAGTATATTTTCCCCTGGACACTTTGGCCCACACTCAGCAAATGTCTCTACCTCTGCCCCTCTTTTTCTCCTGAATGCCTTGCCTGTGTTTCTTGAAACTATAGACTTCTTTTTTTGTTTTTAATTTTTTAAAAATTGGTGTATAATTCCTTTACAATGTTGTGTTCGTTTCTGCTGTACAACAACATGAATCAGCCATGAATTGAATTGAAGTCACTCAGTCGTGTCTGACTGTGACCCCATGGACTACAGCCACCCAGGCTCCTCCATCCATGGGATTTTCCAGGCAAGAGTACTATATCCCCTTCCTCTTGAGCCCCCCTGCAACACCTCCACCATCCCACTCCTCTAGGTCCTCACAGAGCACTGAGTTGGAGCTCCTTTTGTTATACAGCAGCTTCCCATTAGCTGTCTATTTTACACACGGTAGTGTATATGTATAAAATAGATATGTCAGTGCCACTCTCTCAGTTCATATGGACTTCTTTTGAATGCTATCAGTAAATACTAAGCTTCTTCTCAAGACTCAGTGTTCTTGAGCACCTGTAGTCAGGTTTCCAGGGAAGGCAAGCTGCTTCCCACCTCCCAGGAACACTCTGCTATGGAAGATGGTGTCTATGGCATATCAAGGCCACTAGGAGTCTTTTAAGGACATTTAGGAGAAGGAGTTACTAAGTCTGACTTTTAGAAGGTTTTTTTAATAGCAATGTCATCCATGGATTATTGATGAATATTTAGAAAGCTTTCTGAAGGTTTCTTTCAGTCACTCAGGATGAAACAGCTGAATCCCTAGGAGGCATAGATGAGAGGAGCCAGGCAAGAATGTAGCTGGAAGTGGGAGGCACTGCAGTGGCCCTGCACATGCTGTGTCAGCTTGAGGAGGCCCGGCTTAATGAGTAAGGCAGCACGAGCAGCAGGGCCTGGCCCCACAGACCTCCGTCAGAAGAAAAAGAACTTGATCATCCTCCACAGGTCAGAGTTGTTGCTAATCTTAAATTAGAATTACAAGGTAGGGACTTCCTTGGTGGTCCAGTAGCTAAGGCTCAGCACTCCAAATGCAGGGTTGCTGGGGTCCATCCTTGGTCCAGGAACTAGATCCAACGTGTCGCAGCTAAGACCTAGTGCAGCCGAATAAATAAAAATAAATATTAAAAAAAAAAGAATTGCAAGATGCATTTCTGCCGCTTACTCCACTCAATTGCCCACGAATAGAAACTTTGAGTGGTGTTAGCTTGTCCTGAAACTTGTCAAATGCTTTCTCTGATTTCGAAGTTTGTTGAAAATGCTACCACATTCCCCAACTAATGAGTTATTCAATTCACTCTAAGGCATCAGTACTGCTTCCTCCGTAAGATAGAGCAGATCCTCTGTCATTGAGACCATATTCAAAGGTAACTAAAAGGATGATGTGGTGAGTGTCCCAGTGATTGTTGCTGTTCAGTCACTTGTTATTATTATTATCTCTTTATTATTAACCATAGCAATATGATAATAACCATATAATATCTAACATTTGTTGTTATTTTTCAGTCACTCAGTCATGTCCAACTCTTTGCAACCCCACAGACTGCAGCACGCCAGACCTCCCTGTCCATCACCAACTCCCGGAGTTCACCCAAACTCATGTCCGTTGAGTCGGTGATGTGATCCAACTATCTCATCCTCTGTCATCCCCTTCTCCTCCTGCCCTCAATCTTTTTCAGCATCAGGGTCTTTTAAAATGAGTCAGCTCTTCGCATCAGGTGACCTAAGTATTGGAGTTTCAGCTTCAACATCAGTCCTTCCAAGGAACACCCAGGACTGATTTCCTTTAGGATGGACTGGTTGGATCTCCTTGGAGCCCAAGGGACTCTCAAGAGTCTTCTCCAACACCACAGTTCAAAAGCATCAATTCTTTGGCACTCACCTTTCTTTATAGTCCAACTCTCACATCCATACATGACCACTGGAAAAACCATAGCCTTGACTAGGCGGACCTTTGTTGACAAAGTAATGTCTCTGCTTTTCAATATGCTGTCTAGGTTGGTCATAACTTTCCTTCCAAGGAGGAAACGTCTTTTAATTTCATGGCTGCAATCACCATCCCCAGATCGGTAGGTGCCCAATATGCTACTGGAGATCAGTGGAAAAATAAATCCAGAAAGAATGAAGGAATGGAGCCAAAAGAAAAACAACGCTGAGCTGTGGATGGGACTGGTGAAAGAAGCAAGGTTCGATGCTGTAAAAAGCAATATTGCATAGGAACCTGGAATGTTAGGTCCATGAATCAAGGCAAATTGGAAGTGGTCAAACAGGAGATGGCAAGAGTGAACACTGACATTCTAGGAATCAGCGAACTAAGATGAACTGGAATGGGTGAATTTCATTCAGATGACCCTTATATCTACTACTGTGGGCAGGAATCCCTTAGAAGATATGGAGTAGCCATCATGGTCAACAAAAGAGTCCAAAATGCAGTCCTTGGATGCAATCTCAAAAACGACAGAATGATCTCTGTTCATTTCCAAGGCAAACCATTCAATATCTCGGTAATCCAAGTCTATGCTCTGACCAGTAATGATGAAGAAGCTGAAGTTGAACAGTTCTATGAAGACCTACAAGACCTTCTAGAACTAACACCCTAAAAAGATGTTCTTTTCATTATAGGGGACTGGAATGCAAAAGTAGGAAGTCAAGAAACACCAGGAGTAACAGGCAGATTTGGCCTTGGATTACAGAATGAGGCAGGGCAAAGGCTCTTAGAGTTCTGCCAAGAGAACACACTGGTCATAGAAAACACCCTCTTCCAACAACACAAGAGAAGACTCTACACATGGACATCACCAAATGGCTGACACCAAAATCAGATTGATTATATTCTTTGCAGCCAAAGATGGAGAAGCTCTATACAGTCAACAAAAACAAGACTGGGAGCTGACTGTGGCTCAGATCATGAACTCCTTATTGCCAAATTGGGACTGAAATTGAAGAAAGTGGAGAAAACCACTAGACCATTCAGGTATGATCAAAGAATTCTACTCAGTAATAAATAAAAGCTGTTAATACACTTAATTTGGATAGAGTGCAAGAGAATTTTGATGAATGGGGAAAACGCAAATCCCAAAAGGATACGTACTGTATGGTTTCATTTCTATAACATTCTTGAAGCGATAAAGCTATAGAAATGCAGGACAAAATTAGTGGGGTCTGGAGGCTAAAAGGGGCAATGGGGGAGGGGAAGAGACATGGGAGGGAGGTGGTGTGGTTACAAAAAGGAAGTGTGAGGGATCTTTGTGGTGACAAAATTGTTCTGTATCTTGACTGTGGGCATTATTAGATGAACATACCCATGTGATAAAACTGTGTAGAACTAAATACACACACAAGTACAAATGAATGCATGTAGCAAATATGAATAAGGTCAGTGGTTTGTCAATGTCCTGGTAGTGATATTGTACTATGGTTATAAAAGATGTCACCACCAGGGAAACTTGAGTAAAAGATACATGGAATTTCTCTGTACTATTTCTTATAACCTCACGTGAATCTATAATCGTCTCACAATGAAAATTTCAATTAAGAAAAAAGCTCATCTGAGGACTTCTCTGGTGGTTCACTGGCTAAAACTCTGTGCTCTCAATGCAGGGGAGCCAGGTTCGATTCCTGATCAAGGAACTAGATCCCACATGCTACAGCTAAGATTTGGCACAGCCAAATAAATAAATTAATTTGAAAAAAGAAAAAACCTCATCTATGTTGGGAAGCTAAAGAGGAGCTACCATGGTTTACAGCGGTTTATTTCTTATCCACCAGCATCCATTTCTTATCTTGGTAGGAGCAATCTGATTTCTCTTTCCCCACTGTGTGCAGTCATGGTGGGGCTATAATCATGGTCCCTTGGCCTTCTCTAGACAAGGGATGAGATATCGTCTTCCAGAATTTTGAATCTTCAGCAGAGGGAGGCAAGAAACATTTGAATCTATTCATTCCAGCAGCTGAGCCCTGGCAATACTGCGGAGTAGTTCCTGCTACTTTGATGCCAGAACTGCCCTGAATTCTGGTTGTTTCAATCCTGACATTTGTTTCCCCAGCCTTGCCATCAACTCTGTGAACATCCCAATTTCTTGCCCCAAATTCACTTCTAAAAAGCTAATTCAATAGATTTTGTTACCAAAATCTTAGCTCCCTGTCCACTGATGCCAAATAGAAATATGGAGACAGAGCTTAGAGGAAATAGAAAAGAGTAGTTTTATTATTTTTGCCAGGCAAAAGGGAAACACAGCTGGCTAGCACCTCAAGAACTGTGTCCCCCTCTCTTGGGAATAGAGAGAGCTTTTATATCCTCATGAAGATCTTGCCTTTTTTTTTTTTTTTTTCTTCTGCAAAGTTTCAAAATAACCACAGCTGGCACAGGCAACTCAGCAACTGGGTCTGGTGTCCCAGAAGTTATTGGCCTGTGACCTTCTTTCTGAAATGCAGAATGCTATATGAGAGTGTAGGGGGAGAAGAAAGCCAGGTGCAGAGTATAATCTATATGGAGTCAAAGAGTAATTAGCCTTGTGAAGCTTTGTGAAGGACAAGTCCAGCTACAAGTGTTTTTCAGCCATAACAGCTAAAGAATAACCAAGACGGTTTAACTCTTGCAGGCCTGTTTGGCTGGTTTATGCCAAAGGCCATTCACTCATTTCTGTTTTTACTGCAACAATTTGGGTAATCTGTCATTTGCTACTCAAAGAGATCTTACAACCACTTGAGCTACCATTATTCAGGTTTCTAGTCTGTTTCTTATTCTTTATATAGACTAAATTGGAATCCCTCAACTCTGATTTTAGATCATTGGGAAGGGCAGCAAGTATTCAGAGACTCCCTCAAGTAGTGGTTACTATGAAAAGTAAGTGTAGTGAATCTTGTAATAACCTATAATGGAAAAGAATCAGAAAAAATAGGTATACAGATATACGTATAACTGAATCACTTTGCTGTACACTTGAAACTAATAAAACATTATAACTGAACTATCCTATTTTTAAAAAATTAAGAGAGGAAAAAAGTAAATGCAATAGTATATTTAAATTATTAACAATATCTAACAAGTACATAAGTTGTTGGTACCAAGGTAATGATGGTTTTCTGAATTGTATACTATCTGAATTGACAGTTTTGTAAACAAAAAGAACAAAGACTCTTACTCATCATTCACCTATACAAAAGGTTAAGTTTTTTGTTTTGTTTTGTTTATTTATTTATTTGGTTTTGGCTGTGCTGGGTTTTTGCTGCTGTGAGGGTTTTTCTCTAGTTGCAGCAAGCAAGGGCTACTCTCTAGTTGTGGTGCGAGGGCTTCTCATTGCAGCGACTTCTCTTGTTACAGAGCACGGGCTCTAAGGTGCACAGGTTTCAGTAGTTGTGGCTCCCAGGCTCTAGACCACAGGCTCAACAGTTGTGCAGGGGCTTAGTTGCTCCAGAGCATGTGGGATCTTCCCAGGTCAGGGATCAAACCTGTGTCTCCTGCATTAGCAGGCGGACTTTTTATCACTGAGCCACAAGAGAAGTCCCCAGGGGTTAAGTCTTAAATCGCTGCAGTGACCCGGTGACAGTACACTCTGAGGGGAAATCAGGATGAAGCAGTCTGCATATTGCATATCTGACCCCTAAATAATTAAGACGCATATCTAGGGAAGAATTTCATAGATCTCAGGTTCTTTCCATACACAGAAAAAGCACTAAAATCATTAACTTGAGATATCTATTTTGGTAAAAGCAGTAACATTTTATCAAGATGGATGCTTGACAGCCTGACTTTCCCAGCCAAAAAAGCTATCTGAGAGACTGTCTTCGGGGCTATAGTCTTCAGTGGATTTGTGCATGCGTGCTCAGTCGTATCTGACTCTCTGTAACCCCATGGACTGTAGCTCTCCAGGCTCCTCTATCGATGGAATTTTCCAGGCAAGATTCTGGAGCGGGTTGCCATGCCCTCCTCCAGGGGATCTTCCCAACCCAGGGATTGAACCTGTGTCTCTTGGCATCTCCTGCATTGGCAGGAGGATTCTTTACCACTAGTCTTCAGTAAGGTCCCTGAATAAAACTGAAACTCACTGCTCTTATACCGTGTTTTTTTCAGTTGACAGTTTCAAGTAACTTGTTCTTGCTGTTCTCATTGCTGATAAAGAGGAATCAAATAGGGGAATTAATTACTATATGATATACTTGTAATTTTCTGGTCATTTGAATGCAGAAAATAATAATGTTAACATAAGTATTATTTCTTCTCAATAATTCAAAGATATTTCTTGCAACTATTTGACTATTAATTTATTTGTGAAGTTCTTTTGTCTTATGTAGTACAGAAAAAAACTTCACCTGCCCTGGTTGAATTATCACAGATTATTATTTGGAGGGGAAAGGAAAAAAAACAAAAACAGAGAAAAGTAAATATAAATGTGAATATTTCAACTTCATTTTCTCATTTTTAAAATGACCAGAATGACAGCAATTTATGAATGAATGTACTTTTCAAATCAGGAAAACATTAAAATCTAAGGCAATTGGAAGTCACAATTTAGTTCTTTTCCCCTTCATGGATCACAGCCTTGTAGTGGCAAAGGGGCTCAATGAAGCTGTGAGCCATGACGTGTGAGGGCACCCAAGGTAGACGGGTCATGATGGAGAGTTCTGACAAAACATGGTCCACTGGAAAAGGAAATGGCAAGCCACTGATAGCTTAGTTGGTAAAGAACCGCCTGCAATGCAGGAAACCCTAGTTCGATTCCTGGGTTGGGAAGATCCACTGGAGAAGGGATAGACTACTCACTCCAATATTCTTGGTCTTTTCTTCCCTTGTGGCTCAGCTAGTGAAGACTGCCTGCAATGCAGGAGACCTGGATTTTATCCCTAGGTTGGGAAGATCCCCTGGAGAAGGGAATGGCTACCCATTAGTCTGTGGGATTTTCCAGGCAATAGTTCTGGAGTGGGTTGCCATTTCCTTCTCCAGGGGATCTTCCTGACCCAGGGATCGAACCCGGGTCTCCTGCGTTGTAGACAGACGCTTTACCATCTGAGCCACCAAGGAAGAACTAACACCCAAAAAAGATGTCCTTTTCATTATAGGGGACTGGAATGCAAAAGTAGGAAGTCAAGAAACACCTGGAGTAACAGGCAAATTTGGCCTTGGGGTACAGAATGAAGCAGGGCAAAAGCTAATAGAGTTCTGCCAAGAGAATGCACTGGGCATAGCAAACACCCTCTTCCAACAACACCAGAGAAGACTCTACACATGGACATCACCAGATGGTCAACACTGAAATCAGACTGATTATATTCTTTGCAGCCAAAGATGAAGAAGCTCTATACAGTCAGCAAAAACAACACCGGGAGCTGACTGTGGCTCAGATCATGAACACCATATTGCCAAATTCAGATATAAATTGAAGAAAGTAGGGAAAACCACTAGACCATTCAGGTATCACCTAAATCAAATCCCTTATGACTATACGGTGGAAGTGAGAAATAGATTTAAGGGACTAGATCTGATAGACAGAGTGCCTGATGAACTATGGACGGAGGTTCGTGACATTGTACAGGAGACAGGGATCAAGACCATCTCCATGGAAAAGAAATGCAAAAAAGCAAAATGGCTGTCTGAGGAGGCCTTACAAATAGCTGTGAAAAGAAGAGAAGTGAAAAGCAAAGAAGAAAAGAAAAGATATTCCCATTTAAATGCAGAGTTCCAAAGAATAACAAGGAGAGATAAGAAAGCCTTCCTCAGCAATCAATGCAAAGAAATAGAGGAAAACAACAGAATGGGAAAGACTAGAGATCTCTTCAGGAAAATCAGAGGTACCAAGGGAACATTTCATGTAAAGATGGGCTCGATAAAGGACAGAAATGGTATGGATCTAACAGAAGCAGAAGATATTAAGAAGAGGTGGCAAGAATACACAGAACTGTACAAAAAAGATCTTCATGACCCAGATAATCATGATGATGTGATCACTCACCTAGAGCCAGACATCCTGGAATGTGAAGTCAAGTGGGCCTTAGGAAGCATCACTAGGAACAAAGCTAGTGGAGGTGATGGAATTCCAGTTGAGCTATTTCAAATCCTGAAAGATGATGCTGTGAAAGTGCTACACTCAATATGCCAGCAAATTTGGAAAACTCAGCAGTGGCCACAGGACTGGAAAAAGTCAGTTTTCATTTCAACCCCAAAGAAAGGCAATGTTAAAGAATGATCAAACTACCACACAATTGCACTCATCTCACATGCTAGTAAAGTAATGCTCAAAATTCTCCAGCCAAGCTTCAGCAATACGTGAACCGTGAACTTCCAGATGTTCAAGCTGGTTTTAGAAAAGGCAGAGGAACCAGAGATCAAATTGCCAACATCAGATGGATCATCGAAAAAGCAAGAGAGTTTCAGAAAAATATCTATTTCTGCTTTATTGACTATGCCAAAGCCTTTGACTGTGTGGATCACAATAAACTGTGGAAAATTCTGAAAGAGGTGGGAATACCAAACCACCTGATCTGTCTCTTGAGAAACCTGTAAGCAGGTCAGGAAGCAACAGTTAAATTTGAACATGGAACAACAGACTGGTTCCAAATAGGAAAAGGAGTACGTCAAGGCTGTACATTGTCACCCTGATTGTTTAACTTACATGCAGAGTACATCATGAGAAATGCTGGGCTGGAAGAAGCAGAAGCTGGAATCAAGATTGCTGGGAAAAATATCAATAACCTCAGATATGCAGATGACACCACCCTTATGGCAGAAAGTGAAAAGGAACTAAAAAGCCTCTTGATGAAAGTGAAAGAGGAGAGTGAAAAAGTTGGCTTAAAGCTCAACGTTCAGAAAACTAAGATCATGGCATCTGGTCCCATCACTTCATGGGAAATAGATGGGGAAACAGAGGAAACAGTGTCAGACTTTATATTTTTGGGCTCCAAAATCACTGCGGATGGTGATTGCAGCCATGAAATTAAAAGATGCTTACTCCTTGGAAGGAAAGTTATGACCAACCTAGATAGCATATTAAAAAGCAAAGACATTCCTTTGTCAACAAAGGTCCGTCTAGTCAAGGCTATACCCCACTCTGGTACTCTTGCCTGGAAAATCCCATGGATGGAGAAGCCTGGTAGTCTATAGTCCATGGGGTCGCTAAGAGTCAGACATGACTGAGCGACTTCACTTTCACTTTTCCCTTTCATGCACTGGAGAAGGAAATGGCAACCCACTCCGGTATTCTTGCCTGGAGAATCCCAGGGACGGCAGAGCCTGATGGGCTGCCGTCTATGGGGTCGCACAGAGTCGGACACGACTGAAGCGACTTAGCAGCAGCAGTCAAGGCTATGGTTTTTCCAGTAGTCATGTATGGATATGAGAGTTGGACTGTGAAGAAAGCTGAGCACCGAAGAATTGATGCTTTTGAACTGCGGTGTTGGAGAAGACTTGAGATTCCCTTGGACTGAAAGCAGATCCAACCAGTCCATTCTAGAGGAGATCAGTCCTGGGTGTTCGTTGGACGGACTGATGTTGAAGCTGAAACTCCAATACTTTGGCCACCTGATGCGAAGAGTTGGCTCATTGGAAAAGACCCTGATGCTGGGAAGGATTGGGGGCAGGAAGAGAAAGGGACCACAGAGGATGAGATGGCTGGATAGCATCACCGACTTGATGGATTTGAGTTTGGGTAAACTCCGGGAGTTGGTGATGGACAGAGAGGCCTGGCGTGCTACGATTCATGGGTTCGCAAAGAGTCGGACACGACTGAGCGACTGAGTAGTGAAAGCTTGTATTATGACCTATGGGAAAGAAAAAAAATAAATGGCCCTCTAGGTGTGGTAACGTATCAACTGGGTATTAAAGAATAAATACAAGTGTATTAGCTAGGGAAAAGGGGGAAAGAGAGATGTCATATAGAATGAAAAAACATTTTAAAAGTCTTAGAGTTTTACATCAAGAATTCTTAAATCTTGTATTAAGTTGAACCACTTGAAATTGCTATTTTGAAGCAATTCAAAATTGCTTCAAATATGAATTTTGAAGCAATTGAAGCTCAATTTTGAAGCAATTCAAAAATCATCAAACATCAGCAATCTCATATAGATAAATTAAAAGCCTTTCTGTATATTTGTCTATACTACAGCCAATTTGTTTTAAAAGGTCCAGATCTTTCGACAAGGGGTTAAGAACAATACCATTGAAGTGTTAATACTCACATGAATTAGTTGATTTGTTTTTATTAGTTGAATCAAACTTCTTGCTTCATCTTTTTGTTTATTCAATTGCCAGTTCCTAAGGAAGCCAGGTTTTGGTAGTACCCTGAACCAAAGGAAACAGCTATATCTCTTACATTAAGAGTCTTCCTTCAAGGTCAATGTGTTTGAAAAGTTTTACTCTACAAAGAAGCCCTTTTGGCTTTGACTGGAAATAGTGAGCAGGCATTGACAGGCAAAATGTTCTATGTTGCTCTGAGATATGAAACATCACTTGTTGGGTGAAGCAGTGTTACATAATTGCTGTACCTGGCTTCTTCCACCAGATGATTCATCAATTTCATGGAGTCATTGGTCAATATCATTATCCTGATCATCACTAATTAGTGTTTGCAGAGCACCCACACAGAGATGACTCTCTACCTGATGCTTGATAGAATACAAGGTAGACAGAGTACAACTTATAAACTGTTGGAACTGCGCACTTGAATATGAAACACAGCACAAACATACCTGGAAGTCCAAGCCTACGTGGTAAGATAAACTAATTGAAGCTAACCATTCAGCTTCATGGTGGTTATTTGTATTGCAGCAGAGGATGGAGCAGGTGGTCTTTCCATGGAAAGAAGGGCTTCCAGTTTCTTTGTGGACTTCAGAGTCAGACAAACTGTTTGGGAGGGCCTTTGTTGACTACTGAGTCAAAATCTTCAGAATCCTGGGAATTCGGGATTCCCCGGGAATTCCTGGTGGTCCAGTGGTTTAGGACTCCGGGTCAGAGAACTAAGATCCCACAAGCTTCACAGCCAAAACCAAAAGAAAAATAATAATAAAAAAGAAATCTCCAGAAACCTTTTACAAGGCCCTTCAAATCTAAAGATGGGGAATTTGAAGATACTAGGGAAGATTCAGTTGGTTAAGAGCTGGGAATTTCAGAGAGTAACATAAAGAAATTCTGGGACAAAAACACATGAAATCATCATAGGAGGACAGTTATGCACATCTTTTCCAGTTAACAGTTTTTAATAAAAGAACTTTCAGGTGTGCATTGGAATTGAACCAAGATTATTTGTTCAGCATCATCACCATTCTCATTTTGAATTACTCCAGGCTGCTGTGTGTCCTCTTCAATGCCATCTTGAACTAGGTAGAGACAGAATAAAAAGGAAAACTGAGCAAAATCCACCTGTACCTGACTGAGAAGCACTCCTAAGCTTTCTATGAATTTTAAACAGGGTAATCCCAGTTTATAAGCAGTGTGTGTGCCCTTAATGTGTGCCTGGTGGGCTGATTGGAAAACAAGACGTATTTTCTTGCAGGTGCCAAGTGCTTGATGGTTAGGCACTGAGGCTGGTAGAGGATAGCCCACTAACTCGGGGTGCACCTGAGGTGGGGCCCTGCTGATGGCACCCAATAGAGCCTCACCTCTGTGGGCAGTAAGATCTCCCGGGAAGCCAGGCACACACCAGTCCCAGCGCAGGAGATCCAGGCCTGCATGGCCCTGGAGAAGGCGGGCTCTTCCAGCATCATGACACGACAGTGCAGCCTGGGAGAGAGGAGGCATGGGGGTGGCACCCAGGCAGCCTCGGGCTATAGGGGGCTGATGGGACCCTGTCTGTCCCAGGAGGTTTCCCACCACCCTTTGTTCCCCAGCCCCATACACCTGCCCAGACTTCCCTTTTCGCTAAGGATTTGGAAGTGGCCACTGCAGAGACTACCCATCCCTGTGGAGGTTTTCTGAGTCTTTATGGGGAGAAACAAGGCAGAACATGAGGAAGGGGACAGTCCCTCCTCCACCCCTTGGTTCATCCCATTGCACAGGACAAAAAGGAGGCTTGCTGCAGGTCAGAGCAAATCCAGGCTTTGGCTAAGCAGTATCTCTGGTCCCAGGACCAGGACCAGGACCAGGACCAGGCTCAGGAACAGTGAGCAGGGTCTGGAGATAGAAGTGTGTGGTGGGGACATCACCCCAGATGGGCGCCGAGGAGCAGGGGTGGAAGTGGGGGCTCTGTCCTCTGCTGTCCCCTTCCAGGGCCCCGCAGCCCACCTGGGCAGTGTGAGCAGCAGACCAGCGTGTGCTCCTCTGTGGCAAGCTGGGAAATGAAAGGGAAGAAGCACCTCCAGAGGTGACAGAAGAGAGGATGAAGGTGACATCTGTGACTATCGCTGCTCCAAGGAGGCCCTTGGGTGAAAAAAGACACTCAGGAAGCTTTAGAAAAATAAAGTCAACTTCCATGTTATTCACTGACTTTTTTAAAATGTGCTTCTATAAATTTACAATGAAAGGAGCAATAAACCAACAGAAAATGGGAAAACTACATCAACAGTCTATTTTAGAACAAATACAAAGAACCAATATGAAATGATAATAAAATGCACTATTAATCAAAGATATGAATCTCAAAAGCATAGTGCTAAGTGAAAGCAGCGAGACATAAGAGAAAGCAAACTGTATGAGTCCATTTATGTGGACTTCTTTAAAACTACAATTTTATTTATTTATGGCTATGCTGGGTCTTTTCTGCTGTTTGAACTTTTCTCTAGTTGTGGCAAGAGGGGGCTACTTTCTAGTTGCGGTGCTAGGGCTTCTCACCACAGTGGTTTCTCCTGTAGCCGAGCAGGGACTCTAGGGCATGAGGGACTCGGTAGGTGCGACTCCCCAGCTCTAGAGAACAGGCTCAATAGTTGTAGCACAGGGGCTCAATTCCAAACCAGGGATTGAACCCATGTTTCCTGCATTGGCAGGTAGATTCTTTACCACTGAGCCACGAGGGAAGCCCTATGTAAACTTCTAATAAAGGCGTCCAGGTGGCGCTAGTGGTAAAGAACCTGCCTGCCAATGCAGGAGACATAAGAGACATGGGTTCAATCTCTGAGTTGGAAAGATCCCCTGGAGGAGGAAATGGCAACCCACTCCAGTATTTTTGCGTGGGAAATCTCAAGGACAGAGGACCCTGGTGGGCTACAGTCCATAACATCGCAGTCGGACACAACTGAAGTGACTTAGCATGCACACAAAGGCAAAGTTACAGCAACAGAAAGCAGATCAGTGATTGCCAGGGGCTGGGCTTGGGGGAGAGGTTGTTGTTGTTTCATCACTAAGTCCCGTCCAACTCCTTTGCAACCCGATGGACTTGTAGCCCTCCGGGCTCCCCTGTCCATGGAATTCTCCAGGCCAGAAAACTAGAGCGAGTTGCCACTTCCTTCTCCAGGGAATCTTCCAGACCCAGGGATCAAATCCCCATCTCCTGCATTAGCAGACGGATTCTCTACCACTGAGCCACCAGGGATGGACTACAAAGGGGCAGGAGGAAACTTAGTGGAGTGATAGGAATATTCCATATCATAATCATGGTGGTGGTGTGGTTACACAACTGGATACATTTGTCAAACTCATCAACCTGTGCACTTAAAATTGATGAATTTTATTGTTTGTGAATGATACCTCAAAGCTGACAATCAAAAAGATTTATTGACGTATAACTGATTTACAACATTGTATTAATTTCAGGTATACAGCAAAGTAATTCAGTTATACACACACACACACACACACACACACACACACACACACACATATATATATCTTTCTTTTTGGATTCTTTTCCCTTTTAGGTTATTACAAAATATTGAGTAGAGTTCCCTGTGCTTTACAGTAAGTCCTTGTTGGTTGTCTATTTATATATAGTAGTGCATATATGTTAATCCCAAACTCTAAATTTAATCCTCCCCACCCCTTTCCCCTTTGAAAACCATAAGTTTGCTTTTTACATCTGACTCTATTTCTCTTTTATAAATAAACTCATTTGTATCAATTTTTTTAGATTTCACATATAAGTGATGTCATATGATATTTGTTTTTCTCTGTCAGACTTACTTCACTTAGTGTGATAATCTCTAGCCCATGCATGTTGCTCACAAAAAGACTTTAAGGCCCAATTGTGGACTTAACAAACATTTTATCCCTGAAAAAGTTGAACTCCATCTAATCCAATTCCTTACTTTTGTATTTCAGAAATGCAGGCAGGAGGTCCAGAGAGATTTTGTGACTTACATCACATAGGTCGCTGGAGGTTAAGGCACACCCCAGCACCCAGACCTCCAGTCTTTTTAGTCTTCTTTCTGTTCTTCCATCCTTCCCAGCACATTGAAACTTTGGACATATCATGTCTCATGTTGTCACCTGAACAATTCACAGGCACCATGAAATGTCTAGCAGATATATAGTATTTTAGTACTATAAAAGTGCTACACCATTATTCTAGTATTAGAATGGAAGCACAGAGAACATAAATTACTTGCCTAAGAGTACAAATTAACTCACATTTTGTATTTCAATAGTACAATGAATGACTAATTCTTACCTCATATTGTTGTTGTGAGGAATTAAATTATACTAAATCAACTTTGTGTCGAAAGTGCCTGGTGTACGGGTTCTCGATACATGGTAAATACTGTTTACATCAATTTTTTAGGGTAATGACCATGATAATGATAAACTTACTGGTGAGAATAATAATATTTTGATTTTGTAATAATAAAGTTGAAATTAGAACACCCCTCTAAGAATATGACTTCCCTGGTGGCTTAGTCTGTAAAAGGTCTGCGTGCAATGTGGGAGACCTGGGTTCAATCCCTGGGTCGGGAAGATCCTCTGGAGAAGGAAATGGCAACCCACTCCAGTATTCTTGCCTGGAGAATCCCATGGATGAGCCTGGTGGGCTACAGTCCATGGGGTCACAAAGAGTCAGACAACGACTAACTGACTAACTTTCTTTTCTTTTTCTTTCCAAGAAGATATGCAAATTAGGTCACATTCTGCCTATTAAAGGAGCTGGTGTATGAGTTGTGAGGAAATTCACTACAGATAGTATTACACACTGAAATAACTTTTTTTCAGTAAGTAGTTCCATTTCCAGGAATTAATTTTTTTAATGTATTTATTTTTTATTGAAGGATAAAATATAGACCAATGGAACAAGATAGAAAGCCCAGAAATAAACCCATGCACCTATGGGTACCTTACGTTTGACAAAGGAGGCAAAAATGTACAATGGAGCAAAGACAGCCTCTTCAATAAATGGTGCTGGGAAAACTGGACAGCTATATGTAAAAGAATGAAATTAGAACACTTCCTAACACCATATACAAAGATAAACTCAAAATGGAGAGAGAACAGGAAATAATTTTATAATACTATTTATACATATCCCCAAAGATATATGTGCAAAGATACTCAGTGCTATGTTACAAAGAAAAAAATAAAAGCCTAATCTAAATGGCCATCAGTAGATGAAAAGGAGATTAAGGGAATGACAACTGAACAACGCAAGCCTACATGTATTGTCAAGGAAAGATATCCATGGTATAGTATTAGATCTAAAACAGAAGAATTTGTGTGTTTGATGCCATTTATGATCCTAGACGTTTTGGTAATAACTTTGGTGGTAGACGCGGGATGGATTCTGTACCAAAATGTTAAAATAAACATTTTGCCCTCTGATAAATAGGCAAATTGGAGAAGGAAATGGCAACCCACTCAAGTAATCTTGCCTGTAGAATCCCAGGGATGGGGGAGCCTGGTGGGCTGTCGTCTATGGGGTCGCAGAGTCGGACACGACTGAAGCGATTAAGCAGCAGCAAATAACTTCAAGGTGGTGATGGAACTGTTTTGGTTAAACCCTTAAAGGCTGTACCATTGCTCCACTATCTGTCCTCTCTGATTGGAATATTGGCCCTTGTTTCCTCTGTTAACACAGGGGGAACCTGCAGGAGGTAATGGTGAGGTCACCAAGGGACACCATGAGGGCAGCCTGAGGGCCAGTGGTGCAGCCAGACTCCCTGAAGACAGAGACCAGACATCGGGTCACAGCCGGTGAGCTGGAGCAGAGCCAGGTGGCAGAAGATGGGCCCTGTGATTCTGGCTGAAACATCTGAATCAACCAGGCACGTCTGAACTGCAATGAAGAGCACTAGGTCAGAAGGTCTTTTATTCGATGTAGTTCAGGACTTCTCTTTTTTCCTGATGAAATTCAGAGAAGACGAAATGGTCACACTTTCTAAGCCTCCATCTACCAGGGGCATGGGATGACTACATGGAAACTTCATTTCCTGCTGCTGCTGCTGCTGCTAAGTCGCTTTAGTCGTGTCCAACTCTGTGCAACCCCATAGATGGCAGCCCACCAGGCTCCCCCGTCCCTGGGATTCTCCAGGCAAGAACACTGGAGTGGGTTGCCATTTCCTTCTCCAATGCATGAAAGTGAAAAGTGAAAGTGAAGTGGCTCAGTCGTGTCTAACTCTTAGTGACCCCATGGACTGTAGCCTACCAGGCTCCTCCATCCATGGGATTTTCCAGGCAAGAGTACTGGAGTGGGGTGCCATTGCCTTCTGGGGACCCGCAAAATGAGAAAGTGCCAAGATTGTTAGGTGAACAGGGGAAGAAAGGAAGCGCAAGTCTATATATTATGCAAAGGGAATATTTGATTCATGACTACTGCACAGATGTAAGCTCCTCCAGCACAGGAAAGTATCAGTGTTTGTTCATCACTCTTCCTCAACACAGGGCTTAACATAAAAGGGACTTACCTTCTGCAGGTCCCTCTGTGTTAACAGAGGAATTAAAGGCCAATATTCCAATCAGAGAGGACAGGTAGTGGCGGAATGGTGCAGCCTTTGAGGTTTTAACCAAAACACTAGAATGAATTGCAAAGCATCACTTCCTGAATCCAGTCACTGTGCAGGAGGTAATGGTGACTTATACTCACTTATAAGTAAATAGTCACTTATCCCAAGACTCCACCCTTCCATTCCAACCTCTTCATACAGTATCCCCAGGAGGTAGAGAGTGGAGAAGAGATGGATGTAACACCCAGGCCTACAGATCTGCCTAAAGGGCTGGCAATAAAGGTGAGGCATAGTCACTCATGTCACTCTGGATGCAGGCCTGGCACCTGAGGCCAAAATGCCTCAAGACCCTTTGTCTCATGCCTAATGCTCAAATTCCTTAAATGAAATTGGAAGCATATTTTAGAATTCTATCACCCTCTTAGAGGATTTCAAATCCTCTCATAAGTTCATGTGAGTTCCTGGAGGGGAGACCTTCCTAGGACAATAATGTGAAAAAAGGGAAGAAATTTGGCAGAGGATCATCCTGAATGGGAAGGATGCCAGCTCCCATGGTTTTGTGGTCATTGAGGATTGTTTCCCTGAATTAAGTTACAACCTGCTCTACTGCCTTACAGTAGGATTCTAGATGAATGGTAAAAGCAATAACATGACCAACAGATCATATCTCAGTAGCAACAGAGGTCACTGAAATGTTAGTGTACCTTTGGAATGAATGTCATTCAAGGATATGTCCATTTTAGAGAGAGAAATTCTTCATGTGGCTGCTTGTATCAGTATTCATGTTATCTCATTTAATTTTTTATACAGTCTTATGAGGTCATTAGTATTGTCCACATCTTCGAGTGGATGAAACCAAGGCTTGAAGACGATAAGTTATTTGTACAAAGTTTATGATTACTGAGGATGAGACAGGAATTATCTATGTTTCAAAGCCAGTGCAATTGGGTGGTAAAACCATGAAGTCAAGGAATATAAAAATTGTTGTTTCGGTTGGTTTGTCTTTTTTCCATGACTGTTTTAATGCAGACATGGCAGTAACAGAAAAGTTTTTAAACAGAAACCTTGGGATGTTCTGTAATGTTTGTTATCGAAGTTTACTATTTCCAGTCAAACATGATTATTTATCAGTGCTTTCTTCCACCTCAATCAAAATGATAAACAACAAGAAGAGAAAGTATAAGTGATTTTCACTGCTTCTTCAATCCAAAACGGAAACCAAAAAATAGAACAGAAATAAAAGCTCAAGCAAGTCCCAATCATTGGCCTTTTCATCTACTGGGCAAATGATCAAACTATCCATTCTGAGGTGACAACTCCCCATTGTGTTTACAGAAAGTTTCATTGACTGGGGGATTCAGTGCCTAGATCTGCAGAGTGCTCAACAAGGGTCAATGCCAAATGATTTTACTGTGCTGGTATACTTGTAAGTCACTAGACAAGCCACTTGGTTAAAATGAGTCTTACCTCCATGCTCATTTTTACCATTTTTCCATGAACTGTTTCCTTCTCCTCGGTACCCCTGAAGGGCTCTATTGGGAGAAGGGCAGACAACTGAAGTCAATCCCAGCAGATGACAGCAACAATAAGAGACACCATAAAATGTCCAATGATTTCAATCAATTCCTCTCTCTTGCTTTTTTAAAAATTGAGATATAATTCACAAATCAGAAAATTCATGATATGAAAGTGGACAATTTGGTAGCTTTTAGTATTTTCACAGAAAGTACAATGATGGCTGCTGGTGGTTGGGGGAAGGGAGGAATGGGGAGTTATTATTTAATGGGACAAAGATTCAATATTATAAGTGGAAAAGAATTCCAGAGATAGATGGTGGTCATGGGTACACAAAATGTGAATGTACTTATTACCACTGAACTGTATACTTAAAATGGTTAAAGTGGTAAATTTTATGTTATGTGTATTTTAACTACAATTTTTAAAAACAATACTATCAAGAGAGTGAAAATCCAAACAACAGAATGGGAAAAATATTTGCAAATCACATAGCTCATAAATGTATAATATCCAAAGTATATAAGGAACACTTACAACTCAACAATAAAAGGATAAATAACCCAATTTAAAAATGGGCAAATGATTTGAATAGACCTTTCTCCAAAGAATACATAAACACAGCCAACAAGCACATGAAAAGATATTCAACACCATCATTCATTACGGAAATGCAAATCAAAACCACAAGCTAGCATGTCTACCTACCAGCCTGGATATCATTTCAAAATGGACAAATGAGATGTCTTAGGATGTGGAGAAATCAGAACCTCCATATGATGCAGGTGGGAAAATAAGATGATGTAGCCACTGTGAAAAATAGTCTGGAATTTCCTGAGAAAGTTATACATACCAATTCCTATGTATACACCCAAGAGAAATAGAAACACATCTTCATGCAAAAACCTGTACACAAATGTTTTTACCAGCATTACTCATAATAGCCAAAAAAAGTGAAAAAAACACAAACGTCATCAATTGATGAATAAATTTTTAAAATATGGTATATTCATACATTGAACTATTACTCAGCCATAAAGAGGAGTGAAATACTGATATGTGCTAAACTATGCAAAAAACCTTGAAGACCTTATGCTAAACGAAAGAAGCCAGGTACAAAAGGTCACATATTTCATGATTCCATTTCTGTGACATGTCTGGAACAGACAAATCCATAGAGTCCATAAGGAGATTATGGGAACTGGGTTTGGAGGGAATTGGGACTAACTGAGAAGGACTGATGCTGAAGCTGAACCTCCAGTACTTTGGCCACCTGAGGTGAAGAACTGACTCATTGGAAAAGACCCTGATGCTGGGAAAGATTGAAGGCAGGAGGAGAAAGGGACGACAGAGGATGAGATTGTTGGATGGCATCACCGACTTGATGGACATGAGTTTGAGCAAGCTTCAGGTTCAAACCCTGGGTTGGGAGGATCCCTTGGAGGAGGGCATGGCAACCCACTCCAGTATTCTTGCCTGGAGAATCCCGTGGACAGTGGAGCCTGGCAGGCTGCAGTCCATAGGGTTGCACATAG
Organism: Giraffa tippelskirchi; assembly: GCF_054371585.1. Lineage (NCBI taxonomy): Eukaryota > Metazoa > Chordata > Mammalia > Artiodactyla > Giraffidae > Giraffa > Giraffa tippelskirchi. The sequence continues at coordinate 197,235,500 of NC_137275.1, forward strand.
TCGGACACGATTAAAGCGACTTAGCACAGCACAGCAATGGTTGCATAACACAGTGAATATAATAAAACCCACATAGTATTCACTTTAAAATGGTGGGTTATATGTTAAAAGAATGCTATATATTAAAAAAGAAATGAAACGTAAGTAAAGATCAATTTCCGTATCATTAAGGTAAGTAGTTGAGACAGAGAAAATCTTTGTGCTGTTGAGAGAGCCTGCATATATACGTGCCCTGGGCTTTGTTCCACAGGAGAGCATCTCCACCTGTGAATACTACTCCTAGAAATGAAAACATGATCAGAAAAGATTCCTGCCATGATAATGATGATTCTAATAGCCAAATAACACAGGAACCAGGCAATGTTCTGAGCTTCTTACAAATGCTCCTTCATTTATTCTTCCCAACAACTCTGTGACAGTGTTTCTCCTAATTGAAGGTACATCACATTCACCTGGAGGGTCAGACTGCAGACCTCTATCCGCTAGTGTCTGAATCAGTGGATCTAGCATGAGGTTCCAGAATTTGCTCTTCTAGCAAGTTCCCAAGTGATGTAGATGTTTCAGATAAGGGGACCCATATGGAGAATGATTGCCCCAAGGGACAGGTGCTACTGTATGCCCCATTTTACAGATGGAGATGGTCATGGCAGTGGGGTATGCAAAATCAAGGGTGGTGCCAGATTCCTCTCTAAAGTGAAGAAATAAATGTGCTTCAGGCCGGCAGAGCTTAGAAAAGGAAGCTGAGCTTTGGAGACTTTGCTTTTGTCCCACATTCCCAACCCCCATCAGTCACTCGGCAAATTGGACTCTGGTTGCCAGAGGGCATGGGGAAAATGAAGCATGAGTACTGGGGAAATGTGAGATAAGGAACCACAGCTCCCCAGGGCCAGGCTCTGGAATTCAGTGCTGATGCTGGCTTACCTGGTGTCATGTGAAAAGAGGAAAAGACAGGTGAGCCACACAGAAGGCATGCTGCCTGCAATGGGTTGGACCTCTTCCCACCCCCATCAGCTTCTGGGAGGGTGTTTTGCCTTGAACAGGCTACACCTGAGAAAACTGTTATAATTTTATGCTCAAGCTACACCAAGCAAAGGACAGTGAGCACAAGGTCAGAGCTTAACTAATTCTTATTGACTGATTGATTTAATGAATTGGCTCACTGTTTAATCCTACAGGAAAAGCAATGTTAGAGTAGCTCAGAAAAGTAACTTGTTTCATAAATGGCTTCATACAAATATCAACAGTCTGTGACTATAAACAGGTTCTCATCCATAAAATTATAAGTGATAATAATTGTTATTGTTGTTGTTTAGTCACTAAGTCTGTCTGACTCTTTTGTGACCCCAGGGACTGTAGCCCAACAGGCTCCTCTGTCCACGGGATTTCCCAGGCAAGAATACTGGAGTGGGTTGCCATTTCCTTCTCCAGGGGCTCTTTCCAGCTCAGACACTAAACCTGTGTCTCCTGCATCGGCAGGTGGATTCTTTACCATTGAGCCACCAGGGAAGCCCAAGTGATAATAAACCACTTTACAAATGGACAGTTGCCTGGATAATATCTCTTAAGAGTAATTCTCGGTTCATTAAATTTAATCAACTTGCAGTGGGTTGTTATATTGGGGATAGCTGTTAAGTGGCCTCAGGGTTTTGAATACTACCATACAAGATTTGTTCATCCCCCTAGGATTTAAAACTTTCAGAGACGGGGTAAAGAATCATATCCTGTTTCCCCAGCAAGCAAAAGAAATCTAGAGAGATGCACACAAAAATATGCTCTCAGAGATACTGCATTTTAAGTAGGAATCTACCAACTGCATTTTATCAAAGGCAGAGCAAAGGATTGATCACTTAGCTAAAATATGACTATTTTAATAATTAGCACTTATCTAAGTTATTTGGCAAAGAAATGGCATAGAAGTGTAGGAATAAGAACAAAATGGTTAATGCCTTTCTGTAATACATTACTTAACAGATTTTGTATAAATAGATGTTACAGTTTCTTGCTTAAATGGCCTTCTCCCATATTTCTCTGGCATTTAGATATTTCTTAGACTTCCCTGGTGGTTCAGATGGTAAAGCGTCTGCCTACAATGCGGGAGGCCAGAGTTTGGTCCCTGGGTAGGCAAGATCCCCTGGAGAAGGAAATAGCAACCCACTCCAGTACTCTTGCCTGGAAAATCCCATGGATGGAGGAGCCTGGTAGGCTACAGTCCATGGGGTGGCAAAGAGTCGGATACGGATACGACTTAGCGACTTCACTTCTTAGGCTAATTTTAGATTTGGGGCACATTTGGAATTTCAAAAAGTCCAGCTTTCTCCAGGGCATTTATATCACATTCCAAGAAACAAAGGAGCTGCCACTCCTTGGAGCAGCCTCTAGGCAGGCTAGGCAGGCAGCCTCTAGGCTGCCCCAGGTATAGACAGTCATGCAGTGGTAGGGTTTTTCCACTCTGTGACCCAAGGGCAAATGTAAAACCCATATATTAGACGATGTACTTAGATTTCTTAAATGAATGACTGTTGAATTCCGTGGTATATTTAAAAAAAAATTTAACCTCCAGTCATTTCCAATACTTTGTAACCACCTAAGACCTTCAGCCTCTAGCTGTGTCTGAGAGAGGAAAGCTTCTATTTCCTCAAAGATCTTAAAACTTTAAAAGAATTGATTTTTCTAAATTGTATGGGGTTGCCAGGACCATTCAATAGGGAAAGGATAGTCTTCAACAAATAATGCTGAGAAAGTCAGATATCCACATGCAAAAGAATGAAATTGGACACTTAAGGCATATGGACCCTTATACAATATGCAAAAGTTAACACAAAATGGATAAAGACTCAAACATAAGAACTAAAACTACAAAACTTTGGATGAAAACACAAATAAAGAGCCTCATGATACTGTTCAGTTCAGTTCAGTCGCTCAGTCATGTCCAACTCTTTGCGACCCCATAAACTGCAGCACGCCAGGCCTCCCTGTCCATCACCAACTCCTGGAGTTCACCCAAACCCATGTCCATTGAGTCAGTGATGCCATCCAACCATCTCATCCTCTGTCATCCCCTTCTCCTCCTACCCTCAACCTTTTCCAGCATCAGGGTCTTTTCAAATGAGTCAGCTCTTCGCATCAGGTGGCCAAAGTATTGGAGTTTCAGCTTCAACATCAGTACTACCAGTGAACACCCAGGACTGATCTCCTTTAGGATGGATACTAGGGTTAGTAATAATTTTTTTGATATGATACCAAAAGAATAGGCAACCAAAGAAAAAATAGGTAAACTGGATTTCATCAAAATTTAAAACTTTGGTGCACCAAAGGACAGTAGTGATTTTATGAAAAGGCAACTCACAGAATTTAAGAAAATATTTGCAAATCACAATCAGATTGGAACCTGTGCGATGCTGGTAAAATGATGCAGACACAGTGGAAAATGTGGGTTACTATATCCAACAATTCCACTTCTGGGTAGATCCCCTAAAAAACTGAGAACAGAAACATGAGCATTTGTACAACAACATTGACAGTAGCATCATTCAACATAGTCAAATCTGCAAATAACCCATATATTCATCTGGGGATGCCTGGAGAAACAAAACATTTGTCCAAGGGTATTTTAGTCATGTTCAGAAAAAAGAGAAATTCTGACACACACTACAACGTGACATTTAAGACATTATGTTAAGTGAAATAAGTGTAAGATGACAAATATTACATGATTCCATAGTGGTTGCCAAAGGCTTCTGGGGTAGGGGGTGGGCAGTGGGAAGGGAGAAATGCAGTGTTATTGTTTCATGGTACAGAGTTTCTGTTTCGGAAGATGAAAATGTTCCAAAGATGGGTCATGGTTATGGTTGCACAACAATGTGAATGTACTTAATGCCACAGAACTGTACACGTAAATAAACATTTTTATGTTATGTAGATATTAACAGTAAAATTACATGTCTGATTGTGCTTCTAAAATGCTTACCAACTTAATCTTAAGTACAAATTAGTTTAGAAGTCCAGTGAATCATGACTACATTTTTATTTAAATGATTCAAAATATGCACAGAAAAAAAGCAATGTGGGACCAGACATGAGGTAATGATCTTTTTTTTTTCTAAAAGGGATTTTCTACAATGAATATATTTTTATGTAGTAAAGGACAAACATGTACAAAGTTTCTGACTTGTGTTCCCTAAGTTCTTAGTTATGTAAATTAGTATTTAACATATAAACCTATTTTCCTCCATTTAAAACGTTTCGCTGTCATTTAAATCCTGACATTCAATGTAAATTCAAGTAGAAATCACTGAAGTAAAAGTCACAGTTCTTAAATCTCCAAAAAAGGACCTTTTCTTAAATCTTAAATTTCTTAAATCTCAAGAAAAGGACCTAGATACTAAGGAAGAAGAGCAGGAAAGTAAAAGCAGTTACTACCTGCCACATTTCCTTTTTTCTTAATTAAACTAAAATTTTCTGTAAACAACTCGTTTCTGTTGGTTTTGAGGAAAACTTGAGAGACAAGAAGAACCCCTAACTGGGGAAGACAGGAGAGGGGCATTACAAAATATCACCTCTTCTCTGGAGACCCTCCCAGCCCTTTGCCTTGCTGGGATTTGGGCAGTGACCAGGGCGCCACGTTCTCTGAGGAACTGTGATTCCGCTCCTCAAACCCAGCTTGTACCACCCTTAACCCTGGAGGTCGGCTTGCGGGCTTTGCATTCCTCCAGCCTGCCCCACCTTCGCTGCGGAATAAGCAGGAACTACTGGACGAGACAGTTCTCAGTCCTCCCGAAGACTTTCACCAAGAACTCTAGGATTAGGACTTGAAGTTAAAACAAAACAAAACAAAACCCTAGGGAAGGAGGCACAAGGTTATGCTAAAAATCCACTTGGGACCCCCTGCAAGCCTCTTTTCGTGAACCACCGACTGAGCGGACGAATTCGAGGTAATTAGTTGATCTGGGTCCCCAGGGAGGCGTCGGCCGCCCTCCTCAGTTCTGCCCAGTGGCCCTCAGTTCGCTGCCGTGGGGTCCGCTGAGGCTGGCACCTGGACAATTTGGGACTAGCCTTGTCACGCGCCGGGAGTCCCAGCACAGGGGCCCCGCCTATATGAAGCTCAGCCAATCGCGGGTCGTGCTAGTGGGGGGCGGGGCCTGCCGAGCGCATTCCCGGAGCCTTAAATGGGAGGTTTTGGTGCCCACAACCCAACTTCAGACGCCCCGAGATCCGCAGCCGCCGGCTGCGCCTGTGCGTCAGCCCTCGCCACAGGTGAGCGCCACGGGATGGGAAGTGGCGCGGCCGGGTCACCCCGGCTAGCAGCGCGACTGCAGCCTTGAGGGTCGAGGGCTTGGGGAGGGGTCCCAGGGGGCTTCGGTCTGACAAGGCAGCATGACCCCAGCTAGCTGGACTGCAGGGCGTTTGTCGGCACCGCGTCTACATACTCTGTCAGCGGAGGGAGTTCGCTGGGCCCGCCCCTGGGCTGGGCCCGCCTGCAGCGCGGGAGGGTGGCTCGTCCTGGCCGCTGTTTGAGTCCCAGTAGTCTTCTTGCCTGGAGAATCCCAGGGACGGCGGAGCCTGGTGGGCTGCAGTCCATGGGGTCGCACAGAGTCGGACACGACTGAGGCGACTTAGCAGCAGCAACAGCAGCAGAGCCTAACCCTGTCCCGCGCGGAAACTGAGGTATCAGAGCTCGTTTTTCCACCCACATCCATAGACTTCCCCTACTGTCCTTGTATAACTACTTGGGAAGATAAATGTTTTTACTCCACCATAGTGGCTCAGGAAAAAAAGATGGCCTTTTAGAAAGATTGGTTTAATCAGATACTCATTTCTTCTCCCTTCCTAGGTTTTTCAACATGAATCCTTCACTCCTCCTGACAGCCCTTTGCTTGGGAATAGCCTCAGCTGCTCCAGCATCTGACCACAGTTTAAATACACAATGGAAATTGTGGAAGGCAGTACACAGGAAACTATATGACTTGGTTGGTAACATATGAAACTGTCCATCTGAAACCCTGCAGAGAATGATCCATGCTGTTGGGAGTTTATAGCAGATAGTAGTCTCTTGAGGCTGGCTCTTATCAGAGCAGTAACTTTATGGCACCTGTCACTGAGTAACACTATGGGCATTTGCCCTGTCATGTGGGCGCTGGAGAACAGCTCCGAAGAGTATAGAGCCATCTCTGGCCATGGTCTCCCTTCCTCTTTATATATAAATCCACTTGGTGACGGTGTGTGCTGTCGCTTCAGTCGTGTCCGACTCTGTGACCAGGTTCCTCTGTCCATGGGATTCTTCAGGCAAGAATACTGGAGTGGGTTGCCATACCCTCCTCCAGGGGATCTTCCCGATGCGGGGATTGAATCGGTGTCTCTTGCATCTCTTGCCTTGGCATGGGAGTTCTTTACCACTTAGCACCACGTGGTGAAGCTCAAAGAGTATAGGCTACCTGTTTGCCTCTAGAATGAAGAAGAATGGAGAAAAGCGGTGTGGACGAAGAATATGAAAATGATTGAGCTGCATAATCAGGAATACAGCCAAGGGAAACATAGCTTCAGCATGGCAATGAATGCCTTTGGTGACATGGTGAGTGTGGCATGAATTTTTTGTGCCTTCTCTCCTTAACACTTTAGCAAAATAACCTCTTGCTTTTCAACATTCTATTTCCTTTTCCTTGAAGACCAATGAAGAATTCAGACAGGTGATGAATGGCTTTCAAAAGCAGAAGAACAAGAAGGGGAAAGTGTTCCACGAATCTATCTTTGCTTCGATTCCCCCATCCGTGGATTGGAGAGAGAAAGGCTATGTAACTCCTGTGAAGAATCAGGTATGACGGTATTCAGCAGATCTCTCTTCAAGAGTAAAGCCAAATAGGAGTTGCCATCCTTGCTATGATACACTGTGAAACAACATGCAATTCACTAGGTTTTAAAAGCATTTCCAAATATATGGGCTACTGTCAAAGTCTTGCTATTTGTTTTGTAAATTATGCTTCTAAATTTTGTTTTCAGGGGTTGTGTGGTTCCTGTTGGGCTTTTAGTACCACTGGTGCCCTTGAAGGACAGATGTTCCGAAAAACTGGCAAACTTGTTTCACTGAGTGAGCAGAACCTGGTGGACTGCTCTCAGCCTGAAGGCAATCAGGGTTGTCGCGGTGGCTTCATGGATAATGCCTTCCAGTATGTTTTGGACGCTGGAGGCCTGGACTCAGAGGAATCCTATCCATACACTGGATTGGTAAGAGGAGCTCCTTGTTATCAAAGTTGAACACTTTAGGGGAAAACAGATATCATGTTTTGAATCCACATTTTAGATTGTAGAATCTTTATCTGCAGACTGTCAAAACTGTCATTAAAATAGTTAGCCTTGCACAGTTCTCTGTTTAGCTACTTACCATGTGTTCATGCTGTCACTTCAATCATATCCAACTCTGCGACCTTCTGGACTATAACCCACCAGGCTCCTCTGTCCATGGATCCTCCTCCAGAGGATCTTCCTGACCCAGGGATCGAACCCGCATCTTTTATGTCACCTGTATTGGCAGTCAGGTTCTTTACCACTAGTGCCACTTGGGAAGCCCAGATAGTTACCATAAAGCTGTTAATATTTCTATAGTATGTGGAAATACGCATTTGTTGTTGTTGTTTAGTCACTCGGTCGTATCTGACTCTTTTGCAACCCCATAGACTGTAGCCTGCCAGGCTCCTCTGTCTGTGGGATTTACTGGGCAAGATTACTGGAGTGGGTTGCCATTTCCTCCTTCAGGGGATCTTCCTGACCCAGGGATCAAACCCCTGTCTCCATGTCTCCTGCCTTGTAGGAGTAAAGGTGGATTATTTACTACTGAGGCACCGGGGAAATATACATATCATTCTCTATAAGTACAAATTTCTCCTGAGTAAAAGTTTCTTATGGGCAGGTAGATTGAGAGTGTCTGAATGAATAAACACTAGCTAATTTTTCCATTTCAAAACAGCCAATAGCATTTCATCTCCTGGGATGCTTTGTAACAAACTTGACTTAGAAATCATTAAGCTGCAGATTGTCTTGAACTCGTGTACCCCAGGAGGAGGATGGTATTAATCAAGTCTCTTCCCCATTACCTTTGAAAGGATGGCACCTGCCATTACAATCCCAACAATTCTGCTGCTAACGAAACTGGTTTCGTGGACCTCCCTAAGCGGGAGAAGGCTCTTATGAAGGCAGTGGCAACTTTGGGCCCCATCTCTGTTGCTGTAGATGCAGGCAATCCATCTTTCCAGTTCTATAAGTCAGGTAAGTATTTGTGTATGTTGAAATTCAGGCAGAAAAATGGGAAAATCACCATGACATACAGCAAAATTGACTCTTTGGTATGTAGAATTCAATGTAAAATTTGAAGGTGTATAGATTTAATATAGTTGTTAATATTAGTATTTGTGCCTGATGTGTCCATTTGACATTACTTGAACCATATCCCCATGATTTTAAGCACTTCATAAATATATTTAAATGACTACTTAATTCGATTCGTGTAGCTTAATTTACTTTTTTCCAGTTGTGTGTGCTCAGTTGTGTACATAACTCTTTGCAGCCCCATGGACTGTAGTCCACCAGGCTCCTCTGCTTGTAGAATTTTCCAGGCAAGAATGCTGGAGTGGGTTGCCATTTCCTACTCAAGGGCATCTTCCCAAACCAAGGATCGAACCCACGTCTCGTGAGTCTCCTGCATTGTTGGCAGGCAGATTCTTTACCACTAGCACCACCTGGAAAGCCCTGTTTATGACTGTAGCCACCCAGAGTTTCAACTGTTAGACCTTTGAAATTTTCCAAAGAATTTTTCTACTGTGATTAAAACTAGAAAGAACTTCATGGCTGAAGTAATTTTGTGTTGTGTGCTATTTCCCTAGACTGAATGTCCTGAAAGTAAAATGATAAGATTTTAGGGAGTATTCTTTTATGTCTCTTGACATGTTGTTTACAAAAGAGAGTATGCGGTTTGTATATCTGCTAGTGTTAGATGAGGGCCTGGATCCCTAGCCTAGAATGAAAAAGAAAAATCTTGTTTTTAAATCTTATCTAGATTTATATCATTTAGCTGAATTTTGAGATGTCTCCTTACCCTGATTAATAGACTAGGTCACTTGGAGGTCTTCACCCCAACATTGTATTTTATTTTCCCAGGCATTTATTATGAGCCAAAATGCAACAGTGAATTCCTGGATCATGCTGTTCTGGTAGTTGGCTATGGCTTTGAAGGAGCAGACTCAGGTGACAATAAATATTGGCTTGTCAAAAACAGGTATAAAATGCCCCAAATACTTATATTTGAGGTTGAAAAGGGGAGTCCTTTTTGGAATCAGCATTTGAATTCAGGTCCTCAAATCCTTAAGTACACTTCTGAAGTCTTATGCCACTTAGGGTGATCACAGACATATTTCTGTTTGATTTTAACATTAAGATACTGTCTGAAGTTGCCTAAGGTATTGATGTAGTTTAGGGATCATCTCATTTCTAAATCCAAACACTTTTTTAATTCTAAAACACATCTGGCCCCACAAGTTTCTTTTTTATGTCTCTAATTTTATAGTTCTGTGAAAGGTTTGAGGATAGAAGTTATTTGTACATTTAGAACTCAACCATGAACAAGAACAACTGTATTTCTTGCTTCTTTCTGAATCTGTCTTGACCTCTGGTGCACTGTTTAAGTATTAATAAACATAAATGTGTTTGATTCTTTGTATAAAATGAAAACCTTCTCTTCTTTCAGCTGGGGTGAACATTGGGGCATGAATGGCTACATAAAGATGGCCAAAGACAAGAACAACCACTGTGGAATCGCCTCCATGGCCAGTTATCCTACTGTCTAAATCTCAAAGGCTGGATTAAGAACAATATCCAGAGGAAGGATATTCTCTTAAAACTGACCAGACTTTATTGTGTGGGAATGAAAGACTTGAATCATTGAAGATCCAAGTTGTGATCTCAATTCTGTGACATTTACACTGGTGAAATGTTACCACTTCTTTCACTACTGTTGTAAATATATTTGTATGATCAACTTGCCTAGTGAATTTTGAACTTTCATGTTTTAAAAGGATGTATAAAGTTTTACCTTTTAAAATAACACTTTGTTTCAGAATAGAGGTGGTGCTTCTTTCTGTTTTTAATACATTAAATTTTTGTAGAGTAAAAAGCATAATTGGACTCTTAAGACATAACTGATTATTTGTTGTTGTTGTTTAGTTGCTAAGTCATGTCTGATTCTTGTGAGCCCACAAGGCTCCTCTGTCCATGGAATTCCCCAGGCAAGAATACCAGAGTGGGTTGCCATTTCCTTTTCCAGGGGATCTTCCCAACCCAGGGATCAAACCCACGTCTTCTGCATTGCAGGTGGGTTCTTTACCTCTGAGCCACCAGGGAAGCCCCTAACTGAATGTGCCAGTAGTCTATTAGGAGAAGGGCTGTGTGGCCTTCTGGTTCTTATGAATATGCAGATCTTATGTTAGCTGCCCATTGACTGTGTCTGACATCCCTTGAATAGAGCAAAATTTGACAATCTAAAGGACAAGCATAAGTCGTTTTGTACAAGAGTTGTTAAAAAATCAAATCAAAGCTAGCTTGGATTCTCTTTTGAGCCTCCTAGATTACTGAATGTGTCTCATGCTCTGGCCAGTCATATTTCTCCACCAGGCACTGTTGTGGCTCTCCTAGGCCTCTGCTTAGGTCCCAGTGTGGAGTTTTCAGGGAGTGCGAACATGAAGTTAAAGAGTGGCTGCTTCAAATCTGGCCCTTGTTTCCATCCAGACTCCATACAGAGTGCAGGGCTCTGAGGGAAGACCCTGCGCAGGCTGTCCTCACCATTGGACAGGGCATCAAACAGACCGCCTCCTGAGGGCTCAACCTCCCTTCCCTTCACCCCAACTCAGGGGAACGGGAAGCAGCTGCCACCAGAGCCTATGTTGGTGAAGTTTTCTGCTCAGCACAGAACGAACGTCATTGGTGAACCTGAGGGCATCTGGCATCAGAATCGGGTCGAGAAGGGTGAGATTGCTGGGGTCACTGAGCCAGGATTTGATGGGGATGGCCTTGGCTGGCTTCCGTAAGCCCTGGAGAGTCACGCAGGATCACAGTGCTGGAGAAGTCACTGTGGACCACAGAGAGTGTCCTGGAGGTAGTGGCCAGGTTCCAAAGTGCAGTACTGTCTGTAGTATTTCCAGAGTGCTTCTGCTATTATCCAGTGCATCAGCCACAGTAGAGCCCCGAGTCTCCACTCTTGCTGTGACCACCACCAGCTGGGACCACTGGCTCACCACTTCCAGGAAGGAAGCCACATGGGGCCTCTTACCTACAAAATCCCAAAGGGATGTTTGTCTATTACCACCTCCAGAATGAATTCAGGAGGTGTTCCAGGTGGACTGTGGGCCTCAGGACCCCACCAAAACGGGAGTGAGTAACACCAGGATATTCCCCTTCACCTGGCTTGGCCGATTCTGGGACACCTGACCGCCGGTTCCCTGGGAGTAGGGTGGCGGGGAGGGCCTGGAACGCGGTGATGGGGTGGGTTAGGGGTGGGCCGAGGGGACAGAGTCCCAAGTGGTCGAAGAGGATGCAGAGAGGGGCACAGTAGGGGTGGCTCAGAAAGCCACCTACGACGAGCCATCTTTCTGATGACTCAGAAAGCCCAGCAGAACAGAGAGTTGGGGGACAGATGTGGGCAGCCCACTGGGGCCCACGTGGGCTGGGAGTGGTACTGATGGCTTCGCGGAGGTTGCTGGAAGGGCCGAGACAAGTGGTGCTACAGTGGGGTCCTCTGAGACCAGGCGGGAAGGGGATGAATTGAGGAGCTAGGGAGAAGGGAGGGAAGGATAAGGAGAGGGGAGGGGCAGGGGGAGCAGGCGGTGGCCTGCTGTGCAGGCGTGTTAGGGCACTGCCCCTAGGAAAGACAGTAAATTGTTTTCACAAGGAAATAATTCACATTTTAGAAAAGTGAACACATGCACATATGATTTCCAATCGAGAAAAGGGCCTTAGAGATCATGATCGTTTGACCCACGATGTTATAGGATATAACTCTGAAAATGAATGTCCCAGAGTCTGTTTCTAGTGCAACTTCCCAGACTGCTAGTGAAGACAACGTGGCTACTTTGCAACAGACCCAAAGCATTGCCAAGAACGTTTGTCTTTACATCCATAAGCGATGAAGGACAAGCACCCACTTTTGAGACTGGGCTTCAAAATTAGTATGGTGGCCTCTGAGGTGGACAAGAGGTGAATATCAAAAGTGATTGTCTGAAGCCTAATTTACACCTAGGTCCCTAATTCCTGAATTTGATTTTAAAAAGAAAAACTCCTTAACATTCTGCAGACTAAGGAAACATAGTATTTACTGTCTTTGGGTTTAAAATTCTCATATTCCTACTCAGGAAAATAAAAAGAAGTGGAAGCATTCAGTTAATAGAATGCTGTAATTCCTTATGAGAACATGAAGTAGAGAACAATTAGGGTCTCAGCCCACAAAACTTCCAGCAGCCTCTGGTCAAGTCCATCTGCACTGGACTGTGTGTCATGCTGGAGGCTCAATTCAGCCACAGGTGCTTACATTTCCAACTTCTTGACCCAAAATGACAGATGTGTTCAGAGTAAAAGTCTGTGGGTTTTGAGATAGCACGACCCAGTGTAGCCACTGGAAAATTTGGGAGGCTCCCGTTCTGAGCCCCTTCGACTGGTTGGGGCCAGATTGAGACAACCAGAATTGTAGCATCCCCTGTGTCTTGGTGACGCTGTAGAAGAGACATTCCCAACCCTGAGGAGGAGATGGTGCTATTCGAGGGAGGTAGTTGAAACACCAGAAGGGAGAGAAACCTGACGTGGACCCAGAGGATCCAGTCAATGTTATTGTTGTGTTGTTTAGAGACTAAGTCATGTCCGACTCTTTTGCGACCCCCTGGACTGTAGCCGACCAGGCTCTTCTGTTCATGGAATTCTCCAGGCAAGAACACTGGAGTGGGTTGCCATTTCCTTCTCCAGGGGATCTTCCCAACCCAGGGATCAAACCTGGGTCTCCTGCAATGCCAGCAGATTCTTTACCACTGAGCCACCAGGGATGCCTGAGTCAATCAATAATACAGAATAAAAGGGTGGGTGTCTGAGCATAGAATTCCCAGGTTAGAACCCTTAGAAAAGAGAAATGACATTTAGAGAAAGGGGGAAGTGATTAGATTAAGGTGCGGGAGATGGGGCTTTTTAGGTTTTTAGGACGCACACAGGTTTTTAGGACACAGGGGAACCAGTGGAGCATGCAGTGAAAAGACTATTCTGGTTATTTATTATTGTAAAAGCAAACTATAAGGAAATAGCAGTTTGAAAAAAAAAAAAAAAACCTGTCTTTCCAATTTCCTGAGTGAGCTTAATTACACTGTTTTCCGTTGGAAGTCTTTCATGCATGCGGTAATCGCTAGCAGTTCTGACAGGCCGACATCCAAGCAGGCTCACTCACGTGGTCATCCTAGATGCAGTTGTAGTCTGGGCATTCAGCCCTGGCTGCCAACCAGAGTACCTACATGGACCTCCCCATGAGGTGAACTCCCATGGCATGAAGGCTGGCCTGGAGAGGAACATCCCGAGAGAACAGGCCAGAATGCCTAACGAGGAACTGCAAGGCCTCTTTTGACCTGATCTTAGTCCCAAGTGCAACCTCTGCTGCTTCACTGTATTCAGAGCATGTTGCCCAGGTTCTAGGGGAAGGGGTTGACAGTCCACCTCCTGGTGGGGCAAGGCAAGGTCACTTAGTAGAAGAGCATGTGGGATGGAAGATGTGGTTGCGGCCATCTTTGGAAAATGCAATCTGCCACCTTCAATCTCTGAAAGCCCACTAGAAAGGACTCCTTAGTGTCTGTCACCTTGCTTCACTATGACAGGCTAGCTCATACTGCTTTCACATAATCTTGCAAGTACAGCCCAAGATTCTAAGAAAATGCCTAGATGCAGATATGAATGAAAATGTGAAGACCTCTCAGATGTCAAATGATTAAACAGATATTAGAATCTTCTGCATCTTTCAAAGACATTTACGTTTGTTTAAACTGTGAAAAGTTTGAAACAGTATCTGTCATAAAAGCTTTTTAAAATAAGCCAATTGACATAAATCAAATAAAGCTGAAAACAAATTTTGATTTTGGACAAATGTTGCCATATCAGTAAACCAAGGATATTGCAGCCATCAACCCCTCAGCCACTAAAAGCTGCCACCAACTGTGAGCCTGAGGGGATTCGTGATGGAGAAAAACAGGATACCAGACCTAGATAATTAAGGTGCAAATCAAATAAATGATTGTAGTGAATACAGATTCTGGCATCTCCCTAGACATAGAAAAGCACTAAAGTAATTAACTGACTTCCCTCATGGCTTAGAGGGTAAAGAATTTGCCTACAATGTGAGAGACCTGGGTTCGATCCCCAGGTTGGGAAGATCCCTTGGAGGAGGGGCATGGCAACACATTCCAGTATTCTTGCCTGGAGAATTCCCATGGTCAGAGGAGCCTGGTGGGCTACAGTCCATGGGGTCTCAAAGAATGAGATGAAACTGAACGACTAAGCACACAAAGTAATTAACAGTTATCTTTTGATGTTCTGACTGTGTGTTAGTCACTCAGTCCTGTCCAACTCTGCCGACTCTATAGCCCGCTAGGCTCCTCTGTTCATGGAATTTTCCAGGCAAGAATACTTGAGTGGGTTGCCATTTCCTTCTCCAGGGGATCTTCCTGACCCAGGGATCAAACTCAGGTCTCCTGCCTTGTAGGCAGTTGCTTTACTGTCTGAGCTACTAGGGAATATACCTGGGGTATTTTTTTATTTGTTTGTTTTGTTTTTTGCAAAAACTCCTATATATCCTGGCTCCTCCCTTACCTCTTCAGAACAGTCCTTCAGAGTTATCTGAGAGGCTGTCTCTTCTGCTTAAGTCTGTAAGTAAAACATAATTCCCAACTTTTAGGTTGTGCTTTTTTTTTTTCTTCTTCAGTTGACACAATAATCTGGTCTGAAACATAAACTTACTATCAGAAGCTGAAAAGTCAACAGAGGATTCCTCCCTAGAGCCCTCAGGGACGATATAGCCCCGAAGAAGACACTTCGGTTTGGAATTCTGGCCTCTGGGAGTGAGAGAGTAAATTCCTATGACTTTAAGCCATAGTGTGTGGTGTATGTCAGCCCCAGGAAACAACTGCCATGGCCTGCACAGTTCGCCTGTGCTCTCCTCCGCAGCCCAGACAGCCCAAGAGGACTCACTGGCTCAGGACCACCCAAGACGAGTCAGACCTGCTGAACACAGAGGGATAACATCAGGAATCCCTCAGCTCATAGTGGTTCTCAGCCTTTCTTCACAATTCTTCAAATAGTACCGTCCACAAGGCAATAGTCGGCTAAGACAGGAGAAGCTGAAGAAACCCTACATGACTTAGCAGTGGATTTAGAGATCAGCAAGTGGAAAAAAAAAGGCACAAGAATTTTGGGTATCTTTTTCCTTCCTCACAAGTCCTCTCTCATCTAAATCAAGCACTGGTCAGTGTTTCAAACCAGAGATAGTCGATACCTGAGAGAAAGACATTCTCACACGTTAAAATGCACTGAAAACAAGCTTTGCTTCCTTCTCTTTGTATTTAACTTGAGAATTAAAGTTATTACTTAATTTGAAAATTAATGTCTTCTTTTCTCACTGGCACCACTTTTACTTGATGACAACAAATGTTTCGTGTTTTTCTTTGTAGGGAGGAAAGATCATAAGAAAGATATGAAGGAAACATGCTAGCTGATGCAACAAGACTTAATATTAACAATACAAATGCAACATAATGCAATATAAAAAGTAGTTGTGACACAAAATGGCATAACTCATGCTGGGGTGCCGGGAGCCAGCCCACGAGATGCCACCCATGACAGAGTCATGAGAAAGAGGAATGATTGAGCACGGCTTCTCAGGCCTCAGGGATTCTCGGAAGGCTGCCTCAGCACTCACCTTAAAGATATCTGTCTTTCTGATGTTTACTATAAAAAACCTCTTCTTATTTTCTATGACTTAGGCAAAAGGCCTTTCCTGATTCCCTTCTAAAATAGATCATTCTGAAACCTCAAATCAACAAGGCCCCTGAATGGTAGCACCCTAAATAAAATTATCTAGGATATAGAGTATGCTGATCTAAATTCCTTTTGCTAACATATTAGTTTGTTTAATAAATAAGCCTGTGCCTTTAGAGCTAATATACATGACTGCTCCTTAATAATAAAACAGCATTGAGAGCCTACACACAGAAAACCCCAATAGGCACAGAGCTCTTCGTAGGAAAAAAGGCTTATTAGGAAATATAAGAAATATTGCTTTATACAACTGTTACTTAGTCTATATTTACTCACTATGTTTTTACTCTTAACGTATTTAGCCTATATAATGAAAGCATAATAGTTAGAAATTTATATAAATAAAAGTTTAGCTTTAATACAAATAATAAGACAACTGTTGATTTAACTGATGATTCTTACTTAGAGCTGACCTTCAGCTTGCTGTTCTATGATTTTATGGAACCACATTCTTTTCTGTTAAGCTCAAGGCGTAGAGTAAATTACCGAAAACAGGTTTTACCTTGAAACTTTCTATTGATGAATTCTTACCTGCTGTGCCTGATACAAAAGTGTTCTGACTGATCAACCCTTATCAATGGAGAGTCACAAGATGTTAGCAGGCCCCCAGGCCAGAAGATGATGTAAACAAAATGAGGCTTTTTGGTAACTAAAAACATGCAAACGGTTTTGATGAAGGTCAAAACTGCTGGCCTATTAAGCTGAATTGATAGGCCCATTAAGCTGAATTCATATGCCCATTAAGTTAAATTGGTATGCCCACTAAGCTGAATTGGTATGACTCTATGCTTTACATTTGTTTCTATATACCACAAAAAATATAAAAGCTGTCTTAAAAATAATAAAGTTGGGAGACACTTGGAAACATCGAGACTCGCTGTGTCTTCTCATTCGTATCGCCAACGCTGTCCATCCTGAGGGAACCCCTGGACCTGCTGGAGCTGGACTCCGGCACTGGGGAATACTTTTATGGTCTTTTTTGACACTGAATTCCTGATCTCTAGTAATAGGAGTCTTTCTCTGACTCTTGGGTTGACTTTTGTTTTCCTTTGGTAGGAGGTAGTCCTTACTTGCCCACCACCCTCATTCTCCCTGGATGTCTTGGAAGGCTTTTGTCACATGACTTTTATCATAGACTGTCATACTGTCCTGAATGTCATTCTAACTTCCAAGAAGAAGATAGCTTCCTGGAGATGAGCTGCATTTCCAAACAAAAACCCTTGTGTGCCTGAGAAACTCTTTTGTTAAGGAACAGGCCAGAGAACATGGTCTCCGGTGGAGTTAACTACTCACCTGGTGAGAACCAGAACTTACCTTTTACCTACTCACTTTTCCAGCTATCAAATGTGCACCAGTAAATCAAAACTACAGCAAGGTATCACCTCACACCGGTCAGAATGGTCATCATTAAAAGTCTACAAATAACAATTGCTAGAGAGGGTGTGGAAAACAAAGAACCCTTCTACACTGTTGGTGGGAATGGAATTTGGTACAGCTACTATGAGAACAGTATGGAAGTTCCTCAAAAAACTAAAAAGAGAGTTACCATATGATCCAAAAATCCCATTCCTAGGCATATAATACAGGCAAAAGCATAATTCTGTCCTTACCCAGAGCTAAAATTAAAACAACCCCTGGTAGTACTGTTCTCCCCTCCCCTGATTTATTTTTCCCATAGCGTTTACCACCGTCTATCACGTTATTACATTTTATTGTTAGTTTTGTTTACTGCGTCTCTTCCACACATCAGCATTCAGTCTATACAGAGATCCATGCAGAGACAAGTGGTTCTGTTTTGTTCACCTCTCTATCCTCAGCACTGAAGACAAGACCTGGCACAGAGTAGGCACAAAATATGATCTGCTATCCGGACAAATGAATAACCGATGTACCCACATTATATGAATACCTTCTCAGAGTTTCGAAAGTCTAGCAGTGAAGATAACGCAAAGGCCCCTTTCGAAATTATAGCCCCTTAAATATCCCCCTTCCTCAGGGGAACCACCACAATTATTAATTCAGGGATATGAATAGTTCTTTTGCTTTGTCTTTACCCAAACACACGTGGAGTTTTGTTTTTCACTGTTTTTGTTTCTTCTTCTTTTTTTTTAAGATGTAAGTGTGTCTTGTCCATCATGAAACAAGCAAGCAAACCTCCTCTTAGCCCCAGGTTACTACTGCAGCTACTACATGATATTCTTCTTCCCGTTTCCAGCTGAATCTCTTGAACAGCTTGTTTAAACTTGCTATACCCCACTTCCTCGCCTTCTATTAACTTAGGTCCATCCCTAAAGTCCAGACCCTCCCAAATGACCTCATTTACTCTAGTCACTGCAGGTACCACCTGAAATTTCTGATGACTTTCAGTCCCTCTCCCGAGCTTGAAACCCCCCATGTACCCAACTGCCTGTAAGACGTCCTAACCCAGCTGACCCACAGAAACTTCAAACTCCAATGTACAGAGCTGAATTTTCCCCAGAACAGGTCATCTGCAAGTGCTCCCTGGCTTTGTATATGGCACGAACATCCATTTCATTCACTCCCTCCCTCTCCTTTTCTCTGACATACATAATCAACCCCTGATACCTCAACCCTCATGAATATTCCTCAAACACCTATGCTTTCTCCATACTTATGGCTTTTTTGCTTATCATGGTCACATTACCATCAATTTTCGTGGAGATGATGACATTAACCTTATGGTGGTGACCTAACAAAACTCTAGTTTGACTACTCCAAATCCATTTTCCATAGTATAAGTTGTTGTCATGTCTGATTGTTTGCTACCAAATGGGCTGTAGCATGCCTGTCCTCCCTGTGCCTCACCATCTCCCAAAGTTTGCCCAAGTTCATGTCTATTGCATCAGTGATGCTATCCAGTCATCCCATCCTCTGATGCCCTCTTTTCCTTCTGCCCTCAATCTTTCCCAACATCAGGGAATTTTCCAATGAGTCAGCTGTTCACATCAGATGACCAAAATACTGGAGCTTCAGCTTCAGCATCAGTCCTTCCAATGAGTATTCAGGGTTGATTTCCCTTAAGATTGACTAGTTTGATCTCCTTCCCGTCCAAGGGACTCGCAGGAGTCTTCACCAGCACCACAGTTCAAAGGCATTAATTCTTTGGCGCTTGGCCTTCTTTACGGTCCAGCTCTCACAACTGTTCTTTATGTGGCCACTGGGAAGATTATAGCCTTGACTATATGGACCTTTGTTGACAGAGTAAGGAGAGGGTAATAGGCAGGAAGGCCAAGGGTCTCCAAAGGAAGGAAATAGGGTGCAAGAGTCAGACATTTTTATTTCTCTCTTAAGCGGCAGGAGGAAACAAACTAACGATATTTTTTCCCTTCTCTATACAAATTTAAAAGAGGTTTCTCTTAAAATACTGTGTTGCCATGACACTTGGTTTCACCTGAAGTTAACTATTCTAAAACCTTGAGTTAATCAATGAATTTTTCTTATGGAAATGTTTGTCTTAAGCTATGTTAATGTACTATGCATTACTGCAAACTCTGTTTTCAAGTCGGTTCTGCCTAATGGCTCAGAACCTACTTGACAAACCAGTATGTTATACTCAGACATTGCTCCCCTAATCTATGTAAACGAAACTATTTGCATGGTAATCTGCCCTTCTACAAGATTCAAGTCAATCGTTTTTATGGCCCGGGATAACTCGGATAACTGGTCTGGTGCCAAGATTATCCCAAAATGCATCTTATGGATGAGGGGCCTGGTGCCATTCTGAGTTTTAAGACATTCCTTTCTTTCACAGACTACTGGTGACTATATAACATCCACCTGAAGACTAGCAGGGGGGTACTCTTTCTGCTCCCTTCTGATCCCTATGTCAGAAGCTTTCTCTATCTCCTTTTTACTTTAATAAAACTTTATTACACAAAAGCTCTGAGCGATCAAGCCTCGTCTCTGGCCCCGGATTGAATTCTTCTCTGGAGACCAAGTATCCCAGTGTCTTTTACGTGGTTCAGCAACAACCTTTCAGTAACGTCTCTGCTTTTCAACACACTGTCTAGGTTTGTCATCGCTTTCCTTCTAGGAAGCAACCATCTTCTGATTTCATGGCTGCAGTCACTGTCCACAGTGATTTTAGAGCCCAAGAAGAGGAAATCTGTTGCTAATTCCACCTTTTCCTCCACTATTTGCCATGAAATAATGGGACCGGATGCCATGGTCTTAGTTTTTTTAATATTTAGTTTTAAGCCAGCTCTTTCACTCTCCTCCTTCACCCTCATCAAGAGGCTCTTTAGTTCCTCTTCACTTTCTGTCATTAGAGTAGTATCATCCACATATCTGAGGTTGTTGATATTTTTCCCTCCTATCTTGATAGTATAAGTAATATTTACTAAAATGCATATTGATTATGCTCCTCCATTGCTTAAAACTCATCAGTGGCTTTCTATTGCCCTCAGGACGAATTCCAAACTCCTTAACCAACTCAAAACATCCTGTCTGAGTTAGGCCTTGCTTACCCCTGCAGCCTCACCTCGCACTCCCCCTCCTCACATTCTACTCTCAACTGAATTATCAGCTGTGCCCCCAGTAAATCATACTCTATCTATTCTCAAATCTTTGTTCTGCCTCCTGCTAGTGCGTATCCCTCTCACTTGCATTCTCCATCCTCCCTAACTCTCTCCTGACTAGTTTCTGGTCTCACTTTCAAGTCTCAGTTTAAATGTCATTTCCACTGGAAAGCCTTGCCTGACTCCTCACTTTCAGAATGGCAGCTCCTTTAAATGGCTCCAGAGCAAACATACGGTCCTTTATTCCTAGAGCCCTCATCACAGTGAGTGGCAATTAAACATGTGTCTCACCCACCAGGCCTGAGCTCTTTGAGGGCAGGGACTTTGTCTACTTCACAGCTAAATCACTAGCATGGGTTCATGGTGTGTGTGTATGTATGTGTCTGTCTCCCCAATCAGTTATGTTTCTCTGGAGAACCCTGACTGAAATACAGACCCACCTTATAGACCTACCCTCCATCTCCCACTTTCCCTCCATATCTTTTTCATTTGTATTCTCTTCCTTACAAAAAACAACAAAAAAAAGTGATTAGCTTTCATTTCATGAAAGTGAAGCCAGAGAGTAAAGAACATGTTAATTCTGTTCAAGTTAAAAGGAAACAAAAAGTCAAAGGGTGCTAGCAGACATATTTTCTTTTTGCATTTATCTATTTTAATGTTAAGAATGTCTTTGTATAAATCTATGTAATGTATTTACTTCCAGTGGGTTTGTAAGTCCCAATTTATGTAAACCACTGCATAGCAAATCTGTTATCTCCCTGCAGGTGGACATTTAAATTGTTCTCATCCTGGGTATTTTGTTTGTTTTATTTTATTGCTTGTTCATTTTTTCTGGTCAACTAGGTATATATGTAGTTCACAAAGTCTAAGTATACTAGCAACTATAGTTTGGAATAAATGTACAAGAATCAAAAGTCAACACATAGCTCAGATTGCTAAACGGAGGAAGCAATTGTAATTCAGTATTCCATATTAACCTAGAAAAAAATAGAGCATGAATTTCTGTGAATAAGGTAAAAAAAATTATTCTCATCCTTTTGCTATCACAAATAATACTTAATTTTTAAAAGACTAATATAGACTTTTGTAGATACCAAAATGGGACTATTGGGCCAGGGGGGCTTTCCAATTAAAAAGAACTTTCAGGGTTTTCCTGGTGGCTCAGTGCTAAAGAATCTGCCTTGCAGTGCAGGAGACATGGGTTTGACTCTTGATTTGGGAAGATTCCACCTGCTGTGGGGCCACTAAGCCTGTGCACTACAACTATTGAGCCTATTGCTCTAGAGCCCAGGAACTGCAACTATTGAGCCTGTGAGCCACAACTACTGAAGCCTGAGTGCCCTAGCCTCTGTGCTCCATAACACGAGAAGCTACTGCAGTGAGAAGCCAGGGCACTGCAACGAAGAGTAGCGCAACCCCCGCACCCCCCACAACTAGAGACAGCCCGCACAACAACAAAGACCCAGCACAATCAAAACAAAATTCAGTAAACAAACACTAAAAAAAAAAGAACTGTCAAACTGCCCTCCCAGAAGAATGTGCCCACTATCTGTCTCACCAGCGGGGATAAGGGGATTATTTCCCAGTCTTGTTAGCAATGTAATGTTTGCAGTCTTCATTGTTCCTTGTTAATCTGACATTATTTTACTTACATTTCCCTGATGGAGTCTCACCATCTTTTCACATGTGTATTGACTATTTGCGTTTTCTCTTCTGCAAATTGCAGTTTTTTATCATTAGTTTATTTCTCTAGGATAGCTTCTTTTTTCTCTCAATATGTCTGATTCTTGGTGTTCATTTTTTGTTATATATTATAAATATTTTCTCCTAAGCTATCAGTTGTCTTTTTAAATTTGTGGTGTATTGTTTTTATTTCGATGTAATCACATCCGTCTTTCCTTTATATCTTGGGCTTTGTGCCTTTTGGTCCTGTTTAAGGTTATAAATATATGCTTTATCTTTTTGCAATGCCTTTACAGTTTTACTTTTTATGTTTAATTTTTGAATCCATCTGCAACATGTTTGGGGATCCAGGTTTTGGGTTTTTCCCCCTCAAATGACTAGCTAATTATTCAAACATTAGTCATTTCTTTCCCCACCGATTTGAAAGAGCATGTTTTCTTTTTATTTTTAAAGAGCACCTATTAAAATATCTCTTCTCCTTTTGATGTGTTAATGGGTCTGCTCCTGCAAAGCTCATCTGTACAAAGGAAACCCACTTTCCTCAAGTGGGGCCACACCTGGAGAGTGTACTTTGGAGGCTGCTGGAAAATGGAAAGAACAACTGGACTTCTCCTGAATTGGACACAAGCATCTAAACTGTGAAGGTATTCAGGAGGGAATGAGAAACCAAAAGAAAAGGGATTCTCAGATCACTTAGGCACAACCTCTTTCTGATGGTCTTTCTAGACCCTGATTATGAAAGCACTGGCCACCCAGGAACCATTGCACTGATACTCTCAAATCTTTGATATGTAGCCACTAAAAATTGAATGAGAGTCCCATGCTCTTCGCTAGATTCCTGTTTTTAGATTTGATGTGCAGGGACCAAGAGTCTCAGCTTTAAGAAGGATAGTGAAAGGATCTTTCCCTGAGCACCTACCATATTCATCAGAGCAATACAAATCATGATTGAAGGTGCTATCATTCAGCTTTGCTTCCAGAAAAACCTTTCCTCCTGGCTGTGAGGTCTTAAAACCATGTGTTATAAATGCACCATATCAATTTATTCCTAAGAAGTGAAGACTTCAGTTTGAATCTTTCAGATATAAGTTTCAGATGAACTGTCTAATAAAGCATTAATAGCCCATTGTTTAGAATCAGAATTTTTCCTAGAGAAAGAAAATCTTTTTGTTTTGTGGGGGGAGATGAAAACTTGATTATGCTTAAATTTACTGGTTCTCTTACTGCTGCCAAGCAGAGGTGGACCGAGGAACATTGTTGAGTCCTGAATTATATCCAAATTGAAATCCACCTCTGGGTTGTATGAACCACCTTGTCCAAAGCTAAAGTGAAGGAATGTTTCTTCCCATGGTTTCTCCAAGCCCCCACTTCCCCACCATTGCCTTTTGCCTTAATCTAATGAATTATTTAATGGATTTTCTAATATTGAATCATTCTTGAATTTTGGAGTTAAGCCTGACTTTGTCCTGATGTATCTTTGTTTTATATTTCTGGATTTGTTCGTGAATATTTCACTAGGCATTTTTCGCCTCCAGGTCTATATACATATATAGCAACTCTTGGAAAAGTAAACAGATTTCTGATGCATATGCCACCCATCCCAATCACAACACAATTTGGACAAATGAAGTCATTAACCAGTGTACTCTGGTTAAGATCTAGAATAAAGTATTTCCCCAAAAAATTAAAAAGGAAAAGTCACAAGGCTGAGAAAACTAGATATTAATTTTTAAATATTAACTCCAGTTAGTATGTGACTTTGTCAACAGGTGACCACATTTTTCCATTCAAGTAGTTATTGGTCATACAAATCATTGCTCCTAAAAATGGCTTGACTTTGTCTTGATGTATCTTTGTTTGCTTGATCCAAAATTTTACAATTTAATAGCCATGAGATTTATAACTCAAAGCCTATCCACAATAAGACAAAAACTTTGAAGAAATTAAGTCAGCCATTTAAATATCTATAATGGATATATGCTGGATTCCAGCTCTGGCAGCCAGGGAAACGCCCTGAAGGGATGAACGGGTCGGCAAACGAAAATGATGCAGTCTCTCGCTCAAAGCACTGGGCTGCATGTTTATTTTAAGCATCAGGTTTTCTTTTATACTTTTACAAAAGCATTAGGTCAGAGGTATGACATCTTCAGTTTCCCCTCACCCATATTTACTGTCTCCATAAATTACTGTTGTCCTTCAGAGTTTCTTCTTAAGTGTCCTTGTGATAACATTGTAACTCAAGTTTGTCTCTGGGCTGTATATTACATTCCTCAGTTTATTTCTTATCTCTTTAAATCCTGCTATCCCCTAGTAACTTAAGCTCATCATCTCCTAAAAAGGCTTTTGGCTATTAGTATCTCTAAAATACCTAGTTTCCATAAGCTATAGTAAAATATGCCAACACTACAACATACCTTAAACCTTTAGCTTCTAACTATTCTTAATTATTCCTAACCCCTAAACTCAGCAAACTTCTTTTGCCATAAACATTCCCCTTACAGGCAGGTTTCAGATAACAATGTTTCCCATGATCTCAGGTTGCAGCCTATGTGCTCATCCTGGAGCATTCTTTGTAAAGATCCTTGAACAAATGTCAATAGTTAACGTTATGGATTATAACATTCTTTCCAGCCAACTCAACCGGAGGAAGGAAAGGTCAAGTCAGAACCACAAGACCTAACTCCTTCATCCCGGGACTGGGATGAGCAGAGGGGGTTGGGGCCATGCCTCCATTTTGTCAGTAATGCCTATCGCGGCTCCTGACAGATATATTTATATACATTAAGGAGTACGTCAAGGCTGTATATTGTCACTCTGCTTATTTAACTTATATGCAGAGTACATCATGAGAAACGCTGGGCTGGAGGAAGCAAAAGCTGGAATCAAGATTACCGGGAGAGATATCAATAACCTCAGATATGCGGATGACACCACCCTTATGGCAGAAAGGGAAGAACTAAAGAGCCCCTTGATGAAAGTGAAAGAGGAGAGTGAAAAAGTTGGTTTAAAGCTCAACATTCAGAAAACTAAGATCATAGCATCTGGTCCCATCACTTCATGGGAAATAGATGGGGAAACAGTGGAAACAGTAGCAGACTTCATTTTTTTGGGCTCCAAAATCACTGCAGATGGTGCTTGCAGTCATGAAATTAAAAGACGTTTACACCTTGGAAGGAAAGTTATGACCAACCTAGATAGCATATTTAAAAGCAGAGACATTACTTTGCCAACAAAGGTCTGTCTAGTCAAGGCTATGGTTTTTCCAGTAGTCATTTACGGATATGAGAGTTGGGCGGTGAAGAAAGCTGAGCGCCGAAGAATTGATGCTTTTGAACTGTGTTGGAGAAGACTCTTGAGAGTCCCTTGGACTGCAAGGAGATCCAATTGTCCATCCTAAAGGAGATCAGTCCTGGGTGTTCATTGGAAGGACTGATGTTGAAGCTGAAACTCCAATATTTTGGCCACCTCATGCGAAGAGTTGACTCATCGGAAAAGACCCTAATGCTGGGAAGGATTGGGGGCAGGAGGAGAAGGGGATGACAGAGGATGAGATGGCTGGTTGGCATCACCGACTCGATGGGCATGGGTTTGGGTAGACTCTGGGAGTTGGTGATGGACAGGGAGGCCTGGCGTGCTGCGATTCATGGGGTCGCAAAGAGTCAGACACAACTGAGCGACTGAACTGAACTGAACTGAACTGAATATATAAAATGAGTATATATAGTAAATATATGTATCTACTTTATAAGAAAGGAAATTAATCACTATAGAATTGACACATTAGGTTCAAATTTTGAGCCAAGACAAATTCTTAACTGACCTCTGTACTTTCTGCCCGCAAGGGATAGCTGTTGATTACTTGGGCTGATAAATAACAACCCTATTTACCACTGTTCATGACAGAAGACAAATCACAGTTGTTCTTTTCTCGTGTGGGTTTTATTTTCAGCCCTTTACACTGAGCACAGACTCGCCTCTGGCTTCTAGACCTGTCATGAGCAGTGGGCAGCTGCTCTTCTGCACATGATTCGGTGGATTTACCTTTTGTTTCTCATCACCAGCATTCACTCATTTATTTATCTAGGGTCCCTAACAAAGCACATACAAAGAGAAGAGGGCTTGTGGGTCAGACTCACTACCGGGCTGCCTGATTTTTCTGTACACAGGTAAGATATTCCTGTACATCTTCCGGGGACCCTAGAATGAGGGGGACTCGTTGGTGAATGGCTTCAGGCTTCACGTCCAGCACGGGTTGGGTGCCTGTGGTCGCCAGGCCTCCCGCCTGCTCGATGATGTAGGCCACGGGATTGCACTCATACAGGAGCCGGAGCTGAGGGGAAACAGAGTCAGGTGGACAAGTGTTCCAAGTTGCCAAGTTCCCCAAACCATGCACCCGAAGCTCCAGGAGGAATTTCAACTGCTGAGCCTCTGTCTCGTTAGTGCAAATACATTTGCCCATTTCAGGGGAGCCGGCTGCCAGAGACCAACACTCTCCAGAAGGCTGGGTGCCCCAGCTGATGCTGATCACATATGCCTTTGGGGCACCTCCGGTCGATAGCTACCTGTCTCCTGACCTTTGTGCTTATGAGAGACTTGGGAGTATGAGATCTTAGTATTCACTTCTCACTGGTTCATCAATGAGGTGAAGTGATTCTGGCTCCAGGTTAGGAGCCTCTACATGCCAGACCTTAAGGCCAATAGAGTCAAGCTTGGATGGGATCAGAGGGTCACCTAGGGAGTGCTGGGTGGTCTCTCAGGATAACCACAGTGTCCAGGATCATGGGGAGCAACAGTTCAAGTGTCAACTTGGCTGAAGAGTTTGCTGGTGTTTAGAAGACCTTTTCTTTTGACCCTTAGACTGAGGTGCCTAGTCTCTTGTTGCTTGCTCTCCCACAGCATCCTGTACTTCCCCTTTCATGATAATCCTGACTCTAAGGTTTGTTTAACATCTGCCTTCCTCCTTGGACACCCTCCCTGAGGGAAGGGGAGGCTTCTCTTAAGGTTGGTCTTTGTGGCATCTTCATTCCTAGTACTACCTGGCATGTAGGAAGTGTCCAAGCAATGCTACAGTGTACACTGCACAAGGGCTCCCAGTGGAGGGCAGAAATGGGGGGAAATCAGCTGTACCATTTTTTGCCAAGCCAGGTACATGGATCCAGTGCCTGTTCTGAGAAAGAAATGCCCTTCTAAAAGGCACTATGAGACAACTAGGTGTCAATCCTGTGTCCAGCTAGTATATGGTGAGTTGAATTCAAATGGGCTGATTGAATGTCCTTTCTGGGTCTTTCTCTGTCTTTATGTTTGACTTCTTCCTCATCCCCTGACCCACAGCAGACACACACACACATGTCACTTAGATTCAGGTGACGTTCTTGCTGCATGCTCTGACTCTATATCACACTATCCTCTCCTTCCTTTCCTCATAGATATGAAATCTTAAATTTGCTTTTCTGTAATCAGCTTTCAAAGTGATTGATCCAGCTCTGCACAACTTCTTTCCATTCTTTTCTTCATAGTTACATCTTGTGCTGATTTTTAAATTATTGTTATTTCAAAAAGAGGAACAAACTATTTCCAATCTGAATTGGAGAGCCAGGCACTGAGCAGAAAGTAAGTTAAAACTGTAGGGGGCATTTATTTCCATTTGGGGGAAACAGAATAGGATGCTTTTATTTGTACCATGTTAATTCAG
Source organism: Giraffa tippelskirchi (assembly GCF_054371585.1). Lineage (NCBI taxonomy): Eukaryota > Metazoa > Chordata > Mammalia > Artiodactyla > Giraffidae > Giraffa > Giraffa tippelskirchi. The sequence continues at coordinate 197,263,505 of NC_137275.1, forward strand.
ATACTATAAACAAAAACATAGCTAGATAGATAAGGACACAGATACTTACATAAAACTTACCTTGGAACCAAGTTTTGTTCTGACCTTAAGATATTGTTGTAGTAAACTCATTTTAATAAACTCATTTTAAAACACAGTGTCCAGATCTTCAGGGTGCCTTTACCTGCAGACTATGTGATCTATCTTTTTCCCCACGATTAAAATCTACATTGCTCTACAGAGACAATAGGAGGAGAAACAGTCACACCCCACCACCCACCCGCTCACACAAACATGGTCACAGAGACCATGAGAGCTAAAACATGGAGATCAGAAATCAGTGGTACCTAGAGCTTGTTATATAGACTGAAGTAAATCAGAAAGAGAAAAACAAATATCACATATTAGCACATATATATGGAACCTAGAAAACTGGTACTGATGAACCTACTTTCAGGGCAGGAATAGAGACGCAGACACAGAGAACAGACTTGTGGACACAGCAGGGGAAGGAAAGGGTGGGATAAATTGAGAGAGTAGCATTGAAACATATATATTACCATATGTAAAACAGATAACGGTAAGTTTCTGTATAACACAGAGAGGTAAAACCAGTGCTATGTTGGGATGGGATGGGGTGGGGAGTGGGAGGGAGATTCAAGGGAGAGGGGATATATGTATACTTATGGCTGATTCACGTTGTCATATGGCAGAAACCAACACAACAGTGTAAAGCAATTATCCCCCAAATAAAATTTAAAAGAAGAAATCAATGGTACTTCAAGTATGGTACTATGAATGTAGATCTATATATGCAGTTATATATCTTATGGAAATATTTTTGTAATTATATGTAGATATTTTCTGACTAATTTTAAATCATCTTAATATTAATAGTTAGTAGTAATTAGTCTTAATGTTCTCCTTGTTAGAACTGAGTAGATGGCAAATGTGGTTCTACTTAATAATTTCCACATCTTCCACTTGATCTCATATAATATTCCTTAACCCTGTTCTGCTCACTAGATTTATCTGTCCAACAAGCTAATATACAAGAGCTAAACCATCACAGGAAGAGAAATGCCTGATACACCAACCTGCATGTTAAAATCTTCTCTCTGGTTTCACGTGCTATGTTAGACTTCTTATCGTGGCTTTGAATCTGGCATTCCAATAATTCAGATCGGACGGCCCACACTGAGAGATGCACATATGTGTGGCTAGTTGTTAGAGTGTCAAAGAATATGCAGACATTTATTTGAATTTGTCTTCTTACCTATAATTCTGGGACTGGCTAAAAATCAGACACCTTTCCATGGCAGGGTCTATTCAAGATAGACACATTGGGATCATAGGATTCCCACTTGATAACACAAGTATTTTAGGTTTTGTTTCATAAAGTTGCAATGAGATCTTCCCAGAGCTATCTTTACAGGTAGTTCAGAAGTTCTTAGCCTGAACTTCTGGGAACTCTCTAGGAAATTCTCAGGTTCACCAACAACTTCAGCCTCTTCCTTCTCCAGACCTTCTACCACAACCTTAGAACTCTATTAATGGGATATATACTTCGTTTCTCTTCCACCTGCCCACTTGCAGACAGATGGTAGCCAAAAACAGGCATGATGAGAAAGGGAACTGTGACCGGCTCCCTGAGCAGATTCAGCCAGTGGACAGAGGAGAGTTACCTTGCCCTTCGGACTTTTCTGGTTCGCTGGGTACAGGAAGATCCCTCCATAGACAAGGGTGCGGTGCACATCAGCCACCATGGAGCCCACGTACCTGGCCCCATAGGGAGCACTGCCGTCCTGGAGGGTGGAGAGGGGAGAGGCAAGATGCAGTGGGTTTAGCAATCAGTCAGCACCTGCTTCAGGTGACACATCCAGTGGGTGTGAGCTCTGCATTCCAGGTCCTCTTTCCTCCACCCACTAGCTTAGGAATTGAAATTATCATGTAGCTGACCATTCCATTCATTAGGAGTCCTCAAACCTCACCTAGTAATTAGACTCATTAAATGTTGGACTACTTAAAGTGAGAGAAAATATGTGTCCTAAGACAGAAGCTAATGAGGGAAAAAAAAAAACCAAAACACCGAAAAAAGAAGTATAGACAAACATAAACTGTTGGGCTCCTCTTTGAATCTCCTCCTTGGCCCCCACAGTTCAGAACACTTATTAGCTTCTTGAAAACCAGATCCCCTTGAACCATGACAACTTTTGCACTTAGTGTAAGCAATGTTTATCCACTGGTAAAATTATTTTAAATACCTTTAGAAATCGTTCAAAGAAATAAAACAGCTTCCATGTAAACGTCAATTTCATTAGTCTTGTAACGAAAAGAAGATTTGGTCTGCAAGAAATAAGTCAAAGTTCATGATTTCCCTTAAGTAGGGCATATCAGTAAGGCATGACTATCTGATGAAAGGGCTCCTTCGGGCAGGTTTGTTTTTTCCTCACTCAGTGACCCATGTGAGATATCTGTTTCTAATCTAATAATTCTCTGACAGTACAAGGAAACACCAAAAATTTTCAGAGCAAGTATCCAATGCTTTGCGTGGCATCAGCCACTATAAAATGCATTGAATTTATAAGCATCTATATGCCAGACCCCTCCATCAGTGTGTGACGCCCTTAGGGAAAAGACTGTCTGCTTGATCTTGGCATCATTCTCTGAGTTCAGCCTGGTGTGGGGCAAAAAGTAGCTGCTGGGGAAATACTTTCTGAAGTGCATACACATAAGATATCTTGAAAGCACTATTCAGGTTGTACACTAAAAATTACATGGGAGATTTTGCCTCCTCCATTTTATTTACGTAATTATATTAAGTATACAAAACACCTTCAGATGCCAATTAAGAGACTTCTCAATAGGTAAAAGAATGCAGGTCTGAATTGGGGATGAAGAAAATGGACTAACTTGAGTAGCTCAGAGGGTAAAGAGTCTGCCTGCAATTCAGAAGACCCAGGCTCGATCCCTGGGTCAGAAAGATCCCCTGGAGAAGGAAATGGAAACTCACTCTAGTATTCTTGCCTGGAGAATCCCCATAGACAGCAGAACCTGGCTGGCTACAGTCCATGGGGTTGCAAAGAGTTGGACACAACTGAGTGACTTCACTTTCACTTTTTGAGGAATATTTAGGAAATAGAGTTGGTAACGCCCAGTAAATGATTAGTCATGGGCATAAGAAAGAAGTAATCCTCTGGATTCCCCAAACTTTATTGGGAATGAATATGATGGTAGAGGCAGTATAGCTCCAGAGAAGAAAACCAGAAAGTAGTAAACTTGGGAGATGGTGTGTGTGTGTGGGGGGATGTGTGTATTTGTGTGTGTGTGTGTGTGTGTGTAGAGTGGTGGGGGGTGGGGAATAGGAGGGTCAGAGTTGGATATGTGGAGTTCTAGGTGTCTGGAGGAGCAAGCAGATTTGAATCCTATCAGAAGAGACTGGATGAGATCACCCTGGGGGAACAAGTGTGAGCGAAAAGGTTTGTTGGGAATAGAGTCCTATATGTACCAAGACCGAAGTGTAGGCAGAGGTATGGGAACTAATAAAAGAAGAAGATGGTTAGGAAGATGGATGGAAAACCAGACACAAGGCTAAAGAAGACGAGTTTCATGAAGGATGGGGTTTCTGTTGTTGTTTAGCAACCAAATCGTGTCTGACTCTTTTGCAATCCCATGGACTATAGCCCGCCAGGCTCCTCTGTCCATGGGATTTTCCAGGCAAGAATACTGGAGTGGGTTGCCATTTCTTTCCCTTGGGGATCTTCCAGACCCAGGGATTGAACCTGTTTCTCCTGCATTAACAGATGGATTCTTTAGCACTGAGCCACCAGAGAAGCCAGAAGGGAAGAGTAAACAACCCTAAATGCCATGGAGAGGTCAAGTAACATAAAATGGAAACATGATGCTGGATTATGTAAAAGAGGATTACAAAGGGCTGATATTGGAGCAAAGAGGGTTAAAGAGGGAATGAAAGGAAAGAAAAACTTTCAAAAAATGAAAACTTTCTTTCCACTCCTGGGTATTTATCCGAAAGAATTGGAAACAGAATCTCAAAGAGATATCTGCATATCCATGTTCATTGAAGCATTATTCACAACAGCCAAGAAGTGGAAGCAACCTAAGTGTCCATTGACAGATGGATAAGGAAAATGTGGTATACACACACAGTAGGATATTATTTGGACTTTGAAAAAAAGAAATCTTGTCACTCGCTCAACTGATATCAAGCAGGGCCCTTTGGGGCTCCTGGGCACAAAGACTTTCTGTGTCCCCCATTTCTTTGATTATCGGAAGCAGCCTTCATTCAGCCTTCACGACCTTCCCTGAGTTACAAGGGGCAGATTCAAGCAGTTGTTAATCAGAAAAGGGAGGGGATGGGAGATCAAGGAGAAACAGTCAAGAGCAGCCTTGGGACAAGGTCCTGTTTTCCCCATCAAAGGATACACACAATATCTTTGAACTATTTTGTAGATACTGAAACCCCCTCCAGGTGGGAGAAGATAACAATTAATGACAGTATGTCACCCACAAGCACGTAGACCCCAGACCAGTTGGATCTGAAGGCTGATGATGCTGACTCCAACTCAGCTCACCAGCAACCCATCAGAAGAATGTCCACAAGCTGACACTTACTTTGGACAATTACTACAAAACTTCTCACTATCTTCCCCAAGAGGGAACAGATGATTTTGAGGGTATGAGCCTGCTGTGTCCCCCTTTGCTGGAAAGGCAATAAAACTATTCTTTTCTACTTCACCCCAAACTCTGTTTTCAAGGTTCAATTCAGCACTAGTGTACAGAGAAGCTGAGCTTTCAGCATCACAACATGGATGAAACTTAAGGACATTGTGCTAAGTGAAATAAGCCAGTCACAAAAAGAGAAATACAACATTATTTCACTTATATGAGGTAACTAAAGTAGTCAAATATATAGAAACACAAAGTAGGACATAGTTACTAGGGATGGGGGTTGGGGGGGAGGAGAAAATGGTGAGTTGTTGTTCAATGGCTATAGAATTTCAGTTTTGCAAGATGAAAAATATTCTAAAGCTCTGTTGCACAACAGAAGGCCTAGATTTTAATCTTGGCTTTCTCAGTTAAAGAAGGTCACCTTAGACAAGTTACAGAACAGGGAAGAACAACTCTGATTCCATATTGCATCTGTTTGTTGTTGTTGTTGTTGTTTGTTTGTTTTTACTTCAACCTTTGTATTCTATTGCTTTTACTACAAGAATGCCGCCTCTAGGGGATTTTCCTGGTGGTCCAGTGGTTAGAAATCCGCCTTGCAATGCAGGGGACACGGGTTCAATCCCTGGTCAGGAAACTAAGATCCCACATGCACAGGTACAATTAAGCCTGCACACCACAACTAGAGAGTCCATGCACCCATGCACCACAACTAAAGATCCCGTATGATGCAATGAAGATCCTGAGTGCTGCAACTAATACCCAATGCAGTTAAGTGAATAATTAACAAAGAACGTATTTGTGATTGATGGACATTAAAAAAAAATGTTGCCTCTAACTTGAAATATACAGGATAGCCCATTCTCGTGGCTCTGACCTTTAGAAGTAATCCTTGGGTCGGGAGATTCCCTGGAGAAGGGAATGGCAACCTACTCCAGTATTCTTGCCTGGAGAATTCCATGGACAGAGGAGCTTGGGGGGCTATAGCCCATGGGGTTGCAAAGAGTCAGACATGACTGAGCAACTAACACACACACAGAGAAATAAAAAGTTGCAGAATAGAGAATAACATTTGTCTTGCTGGAGGTTTACAGGAACATCACATCCTGACCTACCTGGGCAACTGCAAGAACAAAGGATCCTGACACCAAAAAGTTTGCAACAACCACATCCTCTTCCTTTTTAGTATAAAAGAGGCCTGAATTCTAACTCAGGCAAGATGGTTCTTTGGGACACTAGTCCACCATCTTCTTGGTCTGCTGACTTTCCTAATTAAGTCCCTATTCCTTGCCCCAACAACTCGTCTCTTGATTTATTGGTTTGTCATGTGGCAAGCAGTAAGAGCTTGCACTCCTTAACATTACTTGATTGTTCTGGGCCTCAGTTCCCTTATTTGTAAAATGAGGGTTGTGGTATTAATACTTATCTTGTAATCTGTTGGAGAATTGAATGAGTTAGTACATGATAAGCACTTGGAACAGACACAGTACACACTCGCTATGATTATCATGACTAATAGAAGAGTGCAGTCAGGGATAGGACAAACTGCCACTGGCAAGAGACAGAAATAGCAAAGGAGGACTGCTCTTTCCACAGTGGTGGATGGTATAGAAAAGGGCTGGTCCACTTCCCATCTCCTTGGGGTGCAGCTTGTGGAAGCAGAGCAGCCAGAACACAAAGACCCTGCCAGAAAGCAACAGCTTCTGGAAGAATGAGGAGTGGGAGGGACACTGCCTGCGCACTGGAGATGGGCTTCCCGGGGCAAAACTACAGGACAGCAAGGGGACTTCTTTTCAAGACACAATAGGCTATTTTCTTTCCTTTTTTTAAGTGTAAGAGTAAATACTTCTTATTTAATCACTTATTATTTAAAATAAGGAAGAAGAAATCACAACATATTACACATTTTTAAAAGCTGACTCGTACTATACTAAACACCATAAAATCCAGGAAAAGAATACAGTATTTTTATTAATTAACTACTTGATATGCTTTTTCCCTTTCAATTTTCTTGGTTGCATACTCTTTGATTGCCTCTGCAAATGAAAATGGTTTTTGTAATAATTTCTAGAAAGAGTTACAATGATCTCTTTTCAATGACATATTGCACATATTCATACATCAGAGAAAGTCAAGAACTCTATAATATCAACTTCTAGAAACCACTATTAACAAGATGGCACATTTTGAAGACATTTTATGCATACACACATCCTATTTATACATATGTATGTGCAGAAATACATTCACATGTATTTAATGGTATAATCCATTTTGTTGACTGCCTATCTTGTGGACATGTCTCACTACCCATATATAAAGCAGGACTTAAATTTCTAATGGATGAATAGCTGTCTGGCACAACACTTCACTAGAATATTGTGAATGCCCCAAACAACACTTCCTGTTGGATACTTCAGTTGTTCCTTCGTTGTTGTTATAAAACAATGCTGCAGTGACATATCCTTGTTCATTTATCTCTGTTTTTATTTGATCAATTGGTTTTTTAGGATCAGTTTCTGGGGGAAATTTAGAATAAACTGAGTTGAAAGATATGAATATTTAATATTGGAAATCATACTGTCAGATTGCCCCACCCAGAAAGGTTGGGGCGTGAGGGGGGACATTTAAGTTTCCTTTAACATTTTATAAGAGTACTTATTTTCCCACACCACTGAGCACTATTCATCTGTTGAATCTGTGCAAATCTCAAATGTGGAAATGATGTCGTATTTTATTTTGCATTTCTTTTTTATTAGCATCTTCCAATTTGCTGACTGGACACTCCTGTTTCTCTCATGACTTGCATGATCGTGCCCCTTGTCTGGTTTTCTGTTTGGTTGTTCATCCTTGTATTTGGGTTCTCGTGTAGTCAGACTCTTCACCTGTTGGTGGTCATACATGGGATGACTCTTTTGTTTCTCAGTTTGAAACTTCTCCTTCAAAAGGATTTATGGATTTTTTTTGCCTAAGAGTTTGGTTTTCCAGTGGTAAAATAAGTATCTTCCTTTATGGGTTCTAGAAGAGGTACGTTTTACCTTAGAATAGGAACCACTGTGAAAGTATCGCCAAGACTGGGAACTTGTAAATCAATAATTTTGACTTTATCAACCTCACAATCCATATCCTATTACTTCTTCCCTTAAGACACCTGATGGGTTTGTGTGTGATGACAAAGGAGAGATACCAGAAACTGCACTTCTAAGATTTTTGCTTCAAGAACAAACAAGACAGAAAGAAGAAAACTCTCTAAAGCTTCAGTCTGAGGCAGCAGAGGTAGGTCCAGCACCCTGCTAACCAAGTGCTCTGGACACCATGGAATCCTGAGCACTTTCTGCCTAGAGCTTGTGAAGGGCTTCCAGGGACAGCCAGGCTGGCACCTCACACCACTGTCCTTCCAGTCACTTCCATTGTGGGTCAGATTTCATACTCTTGACCGGAAACACTGTGACTCCCTCCCACACTTGTCTTAATAGGGCTTTTTGTATGGCAGACATACTTATTGGATTGTTTGGGCTATATTAATAGCCACATGAAGTCCAGGACTTGGTGTTCACCCTTAGAGCCAAAGATCTTTCTAAAACTTGGAGTAAACACCAGGTCCTGATGTTAGACCATGTGAAAGGAACCTTCACTTAAATATAACCGAATGACCAGAATCTACACACATGGTAGCTTAGCAAAAAATGAGAGATGCTCTGGCCTGAAACTCTGGATTTTGAAAAATTGGTCTCTGCCTTCTTCATAGACAATTTCTCCTGGATAAACTAACCTAGAGAGTAATACCTTTAGTAGGTAAATCTCAGCAATGAAAGAAAGATATTGATTGCTAATGAAGAAAGTCAGAGTCCGCCATGCTCACACTGGTCAAAGCCACAAACAGGGGCAACAACCTCTTTCAGCCAGCCCCGCACAGCCATCTCCCAAACAGGAACCCAGTGAGGCAGTATTCTCCCTGCTTCTGTTTCTGGCTTTCTTCACTCACCTCAGGAAACTTCTTTTTCTGCACATATTCTGTGGTGGCAGCATCAAAATACTTGGCATAGCCCTCGTTGAGGCTGTAAATCTTTCCTTTCTTTTTGATCTTGACATCTTTTTCCACCAAGACAAATTCACCAAGAGCCTAGAAAGGTGAAGGGAAATACCAGGAAGAAAAGAGATATCAGGAAACAGAAGTCAATAGCACACACTCCAATAACCAGAGAACAATAGCTGAGGTGGACCTGCTGGAAGGACCCAAGGGGTAGCGAGGTCCTCCTGTAGCCTGTCCAGTGATGTTTTTATGAGACTTACAAAGAACAGGGACAATGTGGAGCCTGCACAGGTAGCACAAGCTATAATATAACAAAAAAATAAAACAATTCAAAGGAATAAAAAGGAAAGTGTCCCTTGTAACTCTCATTTGTAAAGAACCTAGCTCTATTTATCCCCTCAAGTTCTCACCCCCAGTTAATCCCTAATGTTTTCAGGAAGATTTGGGCCATTAACAATGAGAGGAAGAAGCTACACAGATGGGATTTGTCATGAAAGTGGGGATGTAATTAGACCACTAATTTGTGGTCCAGTTATTTTATCTTAATTACTCAATCTTGGAAGCCATTCAAATTTCCTTGCATCCCTAGGGACTTCCCTGGTGGTCCAGTGGTTAAAGCTCCATGATTCCAATGCAGGGGGCGTAGGTTCGATCCCTGGTGGGGATCCTGAAAGCTGCCTGTCACAGCAAAAAAAAAAGAACAAAAAAGAGCAAAGTTCCTTGTACCCCAAGTATTCTTTTTTTTTTTAATAAATTTATCTATTTTAGTTGGGGGCCCAAGTATCCTTATACAGGGTAAAGAGGAGATCCCTTCAATCAGAAACTGTATTCACTTGGCATGAAGAATTGTTGAAAAAATATATTTTAATCCTCAGAATTACTAATAAAAGTGCCCAGTCTCCCTATCGCCACCTGGTACCTTTCTGCAGGGCAGCCCTCAGGTATCTCTTTACCTGAATGCTGGTGGTCTCATCTCTAGGGCTGCAATTAGCTAGCTGCAAATTCACTATGAAAGGCTCGACGTCTCACTAAGTCACTAGGAAGGAAATCAAGACCTGGAAATCTAATCAGTTCTGATTAAACTTTGAAGACTGAGAAAGGAAAAATCCCCCAAGATGACAGCTCACAGCTAGAAGATTCCTAATAAACATTGACAACACTCCGACAAAGAGACAAGGCTATGCTGACCATGTCTGAAATAAGACAATGACAAGGATACTCAACTGCAAAAATAACCAAACACACTTCTCTTCTGTGAAATGTGAGTACTGACTGCTTTTTTACCAATGAATCTTCACCCTCACTTTAACCTTCCCACCTCCTAGATAAAAATTGAGATACAAAACCATCAATTGTACCCACATCTAGACAATACCCAATCCAGAAATGACCCTCTCTTTCTCAAACCTTCCTTAGAATCATCAAGCAAAAGCCCATGTTCTATATATAATAAGATCATGTCAACCTCCTCTCTCATCTGAATGAGGTGGTTGAATAGCATCACCAACTTGATGCACATGAGTTTAAGCAAGCTCTGGGAGTTGGTGATGGACAAGGGGCTTGGCATGCTGCAGTCCATGGGGTCGCAAAGAGTTGGACACGACTGAGCAACTGAACTGAACCGAACCCCCTCTTAGCACGAGGCTTCACGGTTCTTCTAGAATGCCTTCTCCCAAGCTTAGAAAACCCAGATTCTTAGGGAAGTTCTTAACTGTCTCTGGATCATGAATTTTAATAACCCACTCTAGACATTTGCTGCTTTAGAGCAGCCCAGCGTGGAGTTCCACTTTTTAAAAGCGCCTGAACTTCCTTTGAATAATTAACTCTTCCTATTGGATGCCGGTCTAGAAAGACTCTAAGCTGGACCTCTCCTAGCCCAAGGTCAGGTACCTGACTTAGCTTGGCAAAATAATTACTCCTTCCTGGCATTTGAAACCTGAGTGAGAGACACAGCATCATGGGTGGTGTCCAGACCAAGGGCAGTGCTGTGGGACTGGTCCTGTGAATCCTGTCTCCTAGACCTGCCCACCTCTACTGGGGCCTCAGCTGTCCTGTTAATGCAATAACACCCTTTACTTAGTTAAGCCAAGATCCTTGACTCTTTTAGTTCAGTCACTCAGTCGTGTCTGATGCTTTGCAACCCCATGGACTGCAGCACACCAGGTTTCTCTGTCCATCACCATCTCCTGGAGCCTGTTTAAACTCATGTCCATTGTCGGTGATACCATCCAACCATCTCGTCCTTATTGTCCCCTTCTCTTCGTGCCATCAGTCTTTCTCAGCATCAGGGTCTTTTCTAATGAGTCGGCTCTTCGCGTCAGGTGACCGAAGTATTGGAGCTTGAGCTTCAGCTTCAGCATCAGTCCTTCCAATGAATATTCAGGGCTGATTTTCTTTAGGATGGACTGGTTTGATCTCCTTGCTGTCCAAGGGACTCTCAAGAGTCTTCTCCAGCACCACAAAGATCAAGACAGATACACAACTGTTGTCTAAATAATCTCTTCACTTGTTTATCCACCCCAGGGCTGGGAATGTGGACACTCAGGCCCCTGGTGAGTTGTTCTCTATTGTGGGATGAAGATGGTTGTGGAGCCTTACTCCAACCTGGAAAATATATACCTTTGTTCTGACTGTGATCACTAGCACCCACTGTGTATACAAATGGCCTTCCACAACTTGGACAAGAGGGCACCTGATGATCAGGCACCCTATCCCTGCCATTCGGAAATTATATCTGTCATATGTAAACAAATACCTCTCGTTGTGGCTTAGACCACAGTTCAGGGTTTGGTTAAGTAAGGTAGTCCCTCTGTACCTGAACAAAATCTGTGCTCTGACAAAATCAAATTATCGGCCCTGCAAACTCACAGATTAGGGAGGCTCTGGTTTCCCCACCAAGGAACTTTTGTCTTGTGAGGCCCTGCCTGAGTAACGTGCAGGCCACCCTCCATGGTTTTCTACCTGTAACAAGTGCCATATGCTGCTTCAACCTCTCAGACAGGTCCTAAGCTTCATACATAGGGTCCTTGCTCAAGTTCCTTTGTGGGTATTCAGGCTAATAAAGAGAGCTCAGCAGAGAGTGTGTGACAGTTGATACAGGAGGGAAGTGGACGGGGCACAGTCTTTAAAAGAATGACATAATACGAGGACACAAAATAAACTGAGACTAGAACCAAATAGGTCCAAGATGGCAGACAGAGTCGACATTCACTAGACTTTGAGCCTCAGTGCACATTAGCAAACTAAAAGATACTCCCACAGGCACCATGACCAGAGCTGTGTGCTTTCACATGCATCAGCATGTAAACTCCTGACAGATAATTTCTGTTTGATCAGTGCATTAACTCCCTCCACTGCCTAGAATGGTATCTGAGGACTCACTGGATGCTCAGTCAGTTCAGTTGCTCAGTCGTGTCCGACTCTTTGACACCCCACAAACTGCAGCACGCCAGGCTTCCCTGTCCATCAACAACTCCCGGAGTCCACTCAAACTCATGTCCATTGAGTCGGTGATGCCATCTAACTATCTCATCCTCTGTCGTCCCCTTCTCCTCTTGCCTTCAATCTTTCCCAGCATCAGGCTCTTTTCAAATAACTTAGCTTTTCACATCAGGTGGCCAAAGTATTGGAGTTTCAGCTTCGACATCAGTCCTTCCAATGAACACTCAGGACTGATTTCCTTTAGGATGAACTGGTTGGATCTCCTTGCTGTCCAAGGGACTCTCAAGAGTCTTCTCCAACACCACAGTTCAAAAGCATCAATTCTTTGGTGCTTAGCTTTCTTTATAGTCCAACTCTCACATCCACATGTGACTATTGGAAAAACCATAGCTTTGACTAGATGGACTTTTGTTGGCAAAGTAATGTCTCTGCTTTTTTTTTTTTTTAATTTATTTAAGTTGGGGGCTAATTACTTTACAATATTGTAATAGTTTTTGCCATACATTGACATGAATCAGCCATGGGTTTACATGTGTTCCCCTTCCTGGACCCCCCACCCACCTGTCTCTGCTTTTTAATACACTGTCTAGGTTGGTCATAACTTTTCTTCCAAGGAGTAAGTATCTTTTAATTTCATGGCTGCAGTCAGCATCTGCAATGATTGTGGAGCCCCCCAAAATAAAGTCAGCCATTGTTTCCACTGTTTCCTCATCTATTTGCCATGAAGCGATGGGACCAGATGCCATGATCTTAGTTTTCTGAATGTTGAGCTTTAAGCCAACTTTTTCACTCTTCTCTTTCACTTTCATCAAGAGGCTCTTTAGTTCTTCTTCACTTTCTGCCATAAGAGTGGTGTCATCTGCATATCTGAGGTTATTGATATTTCTCCCAGCAGTCTTGATCCCAGCTTGTGCTTCATCCAGCTGAGCATTTCTCATGCTGTACTCTGCATATAAGTTAAATAAGCAGGGTGAACTAAAGAGCCTCTTGATGAAAGTGAAAGAGGGCAGTGAGAAAGTTGGCTTAAAACTCAACATTCAGAAAACTAAGATCATGGCATCCAGTCCCATCACTTCATGGCAAATAGATGGGGAAACAATGGAAACAGTAAGAGATTTTATTTTGGGGGGCTCCAAAATCACTGCAGATGCTGACTGCAGCCATGAAATTAAAAGATGCTTGCTCACTGGAAGAAAAGCTATGACCAATTTAGACAGCATATTAAAAAGCAGAGGCATTACTTTGCCAACAAAGGTCCATCTAGTCAAAGCTATGGTTTTTCCAGTAGTCATGTATGGATGTGAGAGTTGGACTATAAAGAAAGCTGAGCACCGAAGAATTGACACTTTTGAACTATGGTGTTAGAGAAGACTCTTGAGAGTCCCTTGGACAGCAAGGAGATCCAACCAGTCCATCCTAAAGGAAATCAGTCCTGAATGTTCTTTGGAAGGACTGATGCTGAAGCTGAAACTCCAATACTTTGGCCACCTGATGTGAAGAATTGACTCATTGGAAAAGACCCTGATGCTGGGAAAGATTGAAAGCAGGAGGAGAAGGGGACGACAGAGGATGAGATGGTTGGATGGCATCACCAACTTGATGGACTTGAGTTTGAGTGGACTCCAGGAGTTGTTGATGGACAGGGAGGCCTGGCGTGCTGCAGTCCATGGGGTCGAAAAGAATCAGACATGACTGAGCGACTGAACTGAACTGAACTGAACTGAATCTTTCATTCTAGAGGCCCCCCAAAATCATTTATTCTCAGAATAGATACCTTGCTTCTGTGAAATGATAGATTAGCTTGATCATAGCATTACAAAAGAATTTCATAGTTAGCAAGTAAAAGTATGTGTAGTAAATTTATTGTTTATTGTTTTTAGTATTTTCCATTGACATGAAAAATTTTAAGAACAGTTGATCTCCTGAACATTTTTAATATACAGTTACCATGAAGGCTCAATCTTTGTTTTTGAACTCTGTGTCTTTATCCAATTACTTCTTCCAATCAGCACTGTGTTATATTTTTCATCTATCCAGAGGTTGTGCTTCTTCCTCTTCTGCTACTGCTGTTTTATCATTGTGGATAGTGTGGAGAATAACACAGTATCCGAAAAAACAGCTTTCTACCAGTAACTCCTCCTTTTGGGAAGAACATGTATATGTTTGGGGACATCCTCCAAACTGGTGTCCAATAGGGTACCAGTAGTCCAATAGTCACATGCAGTTATTTAAATTAATTAAAATGAAATAAAATGTAAAAACCCAGTTTCTCAGTCACACTAACTCACTGCAAATGTTCAATGGTCCCAAAAGGTTAGTGGCCACCATACCAGACAGCATAGATTACAGAGCATAACCATTATCACAGAAAATTCTACTGGATGGTGCTACTGTAAAGAATCCATGTTTGGGACTTCCTTGGTGGTTCAGAGGTTAAGATTCTACCCTTCCGATGCAGGCTCACCAATTGGATCTCTGGTCAGGGAACTAAGACCCTGCATGTTGCACAAAATAGCCATAAAAAAAGCAAAACAAAAAGAATCTATGTTTCTGTCTGGAAATTGGCAGCATTGGGATTCTTAAGTCATTGTATTTCCACAAACCACAGAAGCTGAATATATTTTTTTGATAATAAATTCCTTTCAAACAGGGCCTGAGTGATACGTTTGACCGTGTAGAATCCCTCAAGTACCCTTCCATGAACAGAGATCTTAATGTTTTTAGATGATGCTGTTGGTCCCCCAAACTAGACTCTCTGGCCCCCAAAGCAAGTATTAGGAATAACCAGTAAATTATCCCAAGGGACAGGAATTAAAGTACAAAGCCTCATACTTCATCACCAGGTACTTACTGGGTCAAGCATGAAGAGGTCCACTCCTTGCCCTGTGGAAAGAGCCACCAGGGTTGCACTTCCGTAGAGCGCATAGCCAGCAGCCACAATGTTGCGACCTGGCTGCAGGGCATCCTTTTCAGAAGGCTCGTCCTCTGAGGTCTGCAAAAGAGAAAGAGAAACATTACTGTCTCTGGAGAGAGCCCTTTGCCAGAGATGGCATCACCGACTCGATGGACATGAGTTTGAGCAAGCTCTGAGAGTTGGTGATGGACAGGGGCGCTTGGTGTGCTACAGTCCACGGGGCTGCAAAGAGTCAGACACAACTGAGCGACTGAACTGAACTGAACTGCACTTCAGATCTACTTGAACCACGGAAGGAAGTGCGGTTCTCAGATTTTCAAGCTGCAGTAAAGGTAGCTGGAGGAAATGAGTTGCTATGTTAATGACTGGGTCTAGCTGAGCCATTGCAAAGGCCATTCTTGGACTTCTCCATTTCCTGAACATAGTTGACTCCATCCTGCCAAGAACAGCATGCCAAGGTGCTAAAATCACAGCCTCTCTTAAAAATCATAAGCCATGCTCCTTAACGATTATAATGACCAAGGTCATTGAGCTCTGATTTTGTGCAATATCTCATTTTATATACACAACAGCACTCTGAGATAGGTATCTTTATGGTCTCCAACATCCAGATGAAAAACTCAGAGCCTGAGTGATTGGATAATTCACCCAACATCAAGCGGAGCTGGAATCAACTCAGGCAGCTGCCCCTTCAAGGCCCTGCCCCTGCCTGTTCCCACCCTCAGGGCCCAAGTCTACAAATCTGGACATTTTCTTGAGGAAGCCTCTCTTGTTAGCTAACAGTGCTAACAGTGTGCATGGAAGTGGGAATTCAGTGAGACAGGGTGAGGCAGTCATCCAAGAAAGAAGCAGCAAAGGTTCTTGATGGAACGGGAGAGCCGCAGATGAGACTGGATTTCACAACCTGCTTTTCCAAGGATCACTTGAAAGGGTTGTCTTTCCCTCAAAAAAGCAAGGAATCAAATCTTATGAATTCAGAAAAAATGAGAGTGAACTTCCTGCCCTCACTGTAAGGAGCTGATTGGATGGGGGAAGGAGAGGCAGGAACATGGCCACTGGGCTTGCTCAGTTCTTTTTCCACCATAGTCTAAGATTCTGACTACACTGCACACACTTTGGAAGCAGTGGGGGAGGGGGGGTGTTTGCAGGAACACTCGGGCTCTGGTTCTACACCTTAACGTCATTATGGATGGCAAATGTGAGAGGAGCTTTGAAGGAAAAGTGAACGGGCAGATCTGAATGAACTATTCTCAGAGCAAAAGATCCAACTAGCTTCAGCTTCACACACTGAGCAAATAAGTGTGACACATGTGACAAGTTGAGGCTCCCAGCTTGCTTCCCAAAGGTCACCATACCTAAAGACTGTAGTGTTCCCTATGCAAGGATCAAAAATTGTTGGCCTTACTGCTTCTGTCATTCGATTTTCTCCCATCTGTTTTTTAGAGTAGCTACCACAGATATTCAGCTAGATGCTGTGTTCTCTCTAGACACCCATGATTTTGGCTAAAATGTTAGGGGAAGCGCTGACTGAAAACACCGACCTTGGTTAGGCACGATAGTAACCATTTGCATGAGCTATTTAAGCAGGGAAGCCCTGGTAAGGAACACAGAACTAACAAGCCACCACCAACTGGAAGAGCTGGGAAAAGTTCAAAAGGAGATAACACATGTCCTACCAACCTCTCAAAATCTTCCTTGCTGGAATCCACCTTGGCTGAGCAATGTGTGCACCACTAGGAAGGACCCAAAGTCAGAATGATTGGCCAGAGGTGACCAGGAAATTAATCCCATCCCCATAAAACCCAGGACTGAGACTGGGAGCCACGTGGCAGGGCAGTCCTGGGTTCCCTCACCCTCTTGCTCATAACCGGGGCATCCCTTCCCAATAAAGTCTCTTGCTCTGTCAGCACATGTGTCTCCTCGGACAATTCACTTCCGAGTATTAGACAAAAACCCACTCTTGGGCCCTGGAAGGGATCTCCCTTCCTGCAACAAAAAGACAGGTCCAGAAATACTACATAGAGATTTCCTCCTGAGCAGAAGATTCCAGAGAGCTGGAAACTGATGGAAGTGAAAGATAACACATTTAAAGTTAGGAAGACAGATTTGGTGATTATGTTCATAGGAAAGAGAATGATCTTGAGCTTGAATATTACACACACATTGGAAGCATGTCCATTATGATAATTAACTCCTGAACAAAAATTTTTTGGGGGGGCCATGCCATGTGGCTTGTAGGATCTTATCTCCCCAACCAGGGATTTTAACCTGGGCCCCCAGGAATGAAATCATGGAGCCCTAACTACTGGACCATCAGCAAGTTCCCGAAAAAACAATTTCAAGGTAAAAAAATAAGTTGTAATTATATGAGATTTTATATCTTTTAAAGTACTGTTGGGGAGAAAGAAATTTTCCTCTACCCTTTTAAGTTCTTCAGACTCTTCTAAGAATTAGATTGATATGAGACAAATTAACAGGATAAAAAAAAGGTTTGGTAATATGTATACATGGGAGAGACCCAGGAAAACTGTAACTCGCCAAAATGTCTAAAGCCTTCATCATCAGCTAAAGACAAAAGAGGATGTTGGAGGTAGTGGCTTGGGACTTCAAATGTGAGGAAGGCAATTCACACGGAGATGGAAAAGCAAATATTTGGTAAACAAATGTTCCCGGGACCCTGTGGAGATAATCAATACAGAGTGCAATTCTAACAAACAGACTCTGCTAAGTTCCTGACAGTCTAGAAGCCTAGTTTCATACTATAATATTGATGGTAATAGCTCCCTTCCGGAAAAAAAGTCTTACTATCCACATTGTTTTAGGCAACTGGGGGTAGCTTAAAGGTTCTTCTTGAGTCTTTCAGGCCTTAAAATAATCAGCCTAAATGAATTCTCATGCCATGGAGACACTTTTTGGGGTGGAAAATTTTGCTTCCCTACGGCACAGCACTTTCACATTATGTTTTATGAACCAATGAAGAGGCTCTATAAAATTTTTTTGAAAGAGAATTTTTCTGTTTCAACGAGAACCTTTCTCTTCTTCTGAAAGAGAAGAGACGGAGGTCAGAAAAGTACACAGCATCTTGAAATCAGCCAGTGATAAAACTGGGGCTTGACCCAAGTCTCTTGGTGGGAAGCCAGCGTTCTTTTCAATATCACATGGAATATGGGGCCAAGTTTGCTGTCTGCTAGTAAAATCACAATGACTTTTCTTTTTTTGGCCATGCTGTGCAGCTTCTGAGATCTTAGTTCCCCTCCCAGCGATTGAATCCCCACACTTGGCAGTGAAAGCACAGAGTCCTAACCACTGGACTATCGAGGATTCCCTTAAGGCCTTTATTTTTACACCAAATTTTACCCTTTTTTAAAGATGCCACATTCTTTTTAATATTTTTGTTATTTTCATATTTCCTCAGGACTACAAAAACCATTAATTAAAAAATTAAAACAGTATGTTCCCTTTAATATCTTTCCTTACTTTCACAGTCTTGCATTCTGATATTTTTTTTTTCTTGCAGCTAGATACATTTTCATCCAACTTGCACATGTACTCGATAAATTCCCTTTATTTCCAGATTCCCAGGCCACATACAGATTTGAGAACCAGGCTCTAGAGAAACGATTCTCAATGAGGTCAAGCACAGCATTATCACCTGGGATCTTGGAAATGCAAATTCTTGAACCTCATCCCTGGCCTACAGAATCAGAAGCCCTGGGCCCCCAGAATCAACCTTCCACACTAAAGTGTGGGAGCTACTGCTCTACAGCATGATCTCTTATTTTTTTTTTTTTTTTAATATTTAAGGTCCACTTTTATTATTCTTCATAGTATTCATCATATAATTTCTATTAAAATGAATTGATGATATGCAGCACTTTTAATATTCTAATAAAAGACAATACTGAGAAAAGATATACATCTCCATTTAAAAAAATTATTTTAAAGCTTTGGTAGCATATTGGCTCTTGTTCTTTATCTAGTCTGCCACTTTGTCTTTTTTTTTTTATTTTATAAATTTATTTATTTTAGTTGGGGGCTAATTACTTTACAATATTGTAATAGTTTTTGCCATACATTGACATGAATCAGCCATGGGTTTACATGTGTTCCCCTTCCTGGACCCCCCACCCACCTCCCTCCCCATCCCATCCCTCTGGGTCATCCCATTGCCCCGGCCCTGAGCCCTTGTCTCATGCATCGAACATGGAATGGTGTTCTGTTTCACATATGATAATATACATGTTTCAATGCTATTCTCCCAGAACGTCCCACCCTCCCCTTCTCCCTCAGAGTCCATAAAATTGTTCCATGCATCTGTGTCTCTTATTCTGTCTCGCATATAGGGTTATCGTTACCATCTTTCAAATTCCATATATATGCATTAGTATACTGTATTGTTGTTTTTCTTTCTGGCTTACTTCACTCTGTATAATGGGCTCCAGTTTCATCTATCTCAGTAGAACTGATTCAAATGTATTTTTTTTTTAATGGCTGAGTAATATTCCATTGTGTATATCTACCACAGCTTCCTTATCCATTCGTCTGCTGATGGACATCTAGGTTGCTTCCATGTCCTGGCTATTGTAAACAGTGCTGCGATGAACATTGGGGTACATGCATCTCTTTCAATTCTGGTTTCCTCGGTGTATATGCCCAGCAGTGGGATTGCTGGGTCATATGGCAGTTCTATTCCCAGTTTTTTAAGGAATCTCCACACTGTTCTCCATAGTGGCTGTACTAGTTTGCATTCCTACCAACAGTGTAAGAGGGTTCCCTTTTCTCCACACCCTCTCCAGCATTTATTGCTTGTAGACTTTTGGATAGCAGCCATTCTGACTGGTGTGAAATGATACCTCATTGTGGTTTTGATTTGCATTTCTCTAATAATGAGTGATGTTGAGCATCTTTTCATGTGTTTGTTAGCCATCTGTATTTCTTCTGTGGAGAAATGTCTGTTTAGTTCTTTGGCCCATTTTTTGATTGGGTCGTTTATTTTTCTGGAATTCAGCTGCAGAAGTTGCTTGTATATTTTTGAGATTAATTGTTTGTCTGTTGCTTCGTTTGCTATTATTTTCTCCCATTCTGAAGGCTGTCTTTTCACCTTGCTTATAGTTTCCTTTGTTGTGCAAAAGCTTTTAATTTTAATTAGGTCCCATTTGTTTATTTTTGCTTTTATTTCCAATATTCTGGGAGGTGGGTCATGGAGGATCCTGCTGTGATTTATGTCGGAGAGTGTTTTGCCTATGTTTTCCTCTAGGAGTTTTATAGTTTCTGGTCTTACGTTTAGATCTTTAATCCCTTTTGAGTTTATTTTTGTGTACGGTGTTAGGAAGTGTTCTAGTTTCATTCTTTTACAAGTGGTTGACCAGTTTTCCCAGCACCACTTGTTAAAGAGATTGTCTTTTCTCCATTGTATATTCTTGCCTCCTTTGTCGAAGATAAGGTGTCCATATGTGCGTGGGTTTATCTCTGGGCTTTCTATTTTGTTCCATTGATCTATATTTCTATCTTTGTGCCAGTACCATACTGTCTTGATGACTGTGGCTTTGTAGTAGAGCCTGAAGTCAGGCAGGTTGATTCCTCCAGTTCCATTCTTCTTCCTCAAGATTGTTTTGGCTATTCGAGGTTTCTTATATTTCCATACAAATTGTGAGATGATTTGTTCTAGTTCTGTGAAAAATACCATTGGTAGCTTGATAGGGATTGCATTGAATCTATAGATTGCTTTGGGTAGTATACTCATTTTCACTATATTAATTCTTCCAATCCATGAACACGGTATATTTCTCCATCTGTTTGTGTCCTCTTTGATTTCTTTCATCAGTGTTTTATAGTTTTCTATATATAAGTCTTTTGTTTCTTTAGGTAGATATATTCCTAAGTATTTTATTCTTTTTGTTGCAATGGTGAATGGTATTGTTTCCTTAATTTCTCTTTCTGTTTTCTCATTATTGGAGTATAGGAATGCAAGGGATTTCTGTGTGTTAATTTTATATCCTGCAACTTTACTATATTCATTGATTAACTCTAGTAATTTTCTAGTAGAGTCTTTAGGGTTTTCTATGTATAGGATCATGTCATCTGCAAACAGTGAGAGTTTTACTTCTTCTTTTCCTATCTGTATTCCTTTTATTTCTTTTTCAGCTCTGATTGCTGTGGCCAAAACTTCCAAAACTATGTTGAATAGTAGTGGTGAAAGTGGGCATCCTTGCCTTGTTCCTGACTTTAGGGGAAATGCTTTCAATTTTTCACCATTGAGGATAATGTTTGTACAGCATGATCTCTTAAGGACTTTCAGCAAAGTGGAAGTCAAAGGCAGAACAGAATTTTTTATTAAAATCTTTAGTCTTCCCCATTGAAGTTTCTGAAATATCTTCATTTAGTCCTCAGAAGGATGACATTTTCAGTGTATGAAACCAGAGTTCTGTTCTCTGATTTCTCCCAAACTAGAACCTATTCTTTCTCAGAGCTGTGATCCTGCAGCCTCTGCTTAGTATCACACCTTGTCCTTGGTCCTCTAGACTCTGCACTGAGGCTTGTAAAGAGCCACTCTTCCCCCTTTGGCTCCTCTGGCTTTGAATTACAAATAGACCTCACTGGCCTTCAGTTCAATTCAGGCTCTCAGTCGTGTCCAACTGTTTGTGACCCCATGGACTGCAGCACGCCAGGCCTCCCTGTCCATCACCAATTCCCAGACCTTGCTCAAACTCATGTCCATTGGGCCGGTGATGCCATCCAACAATCTCATCCTCTGCCATCCCACCATCTCATCCTCTGCCATCCCCTTCTCCTTCTGCCTTCAATCTTTCCCAGCATCAGGGTCTTTTCCAATGAGTCAGTTCTTCACATCAGGTGGCCAAAGTATTGGAGTACAGCTTCAGCATCAGTCCTTCCAATGAATATTCAGGACTGATCTCCTTTAGGATGGACTGGTTGGATCTCCTTGCTGTCCAAGGGACTCTCAAGAGTCTTCTCCAACACCACAGTTCAAAAGCATCAATTCTTAGGTGCTCAGCTTTCTTTATAGTCCAACTCTCACATCCATAGATGACCACTGGAAAAACCATAGCCTTGACTAGACAGACATTTGTTGACAAATGAATGTCTCTGCTTTTTAATTTGCTGTCTAGATTGGTCTTAACTTTCCTTCCAAGGAGTAAGCATCTTTTAATTTCATGGCTGCAATCACCATCTGCAGTGATTTTGGAGCCCCAAAACATAAAGTCATCCACTCTTTCCACTGTTTCCCCATCTATCTGCCATGAAGTGATGGGACTGGATGCCATGATCTTAGTTTTCTGAACGTTGAGCTTTAAGCCAACTTTTTCACTCTCCTCTTTCACCTTCATCAAGAGGCTCTTTAGTTCTTCTTCACTGTCTGCCATAAGGGTGGTGTCATCTGCATATCTGAGGTTATTGATATTTCTCCCGACAATCTTGATTCCAACTTGTGCTTCTTCCAGCCCAGCGTTGCTCATGATGTACTCTGCATAGAAGTTAAATAAGCAGGGTGACAATATACAGCCTTGACGTACTCCTTTTCCTATTTGGAACCAGTCTGTTGTTCCATGTCCAGTTCTAACTGTTGCTTCCTGACCTGCATACAGATTTCTCAAGAGACAGGTCAGCTGGTCTGGTATTCCCATCTCTTTCAGAATTTTCCACAGTTTGTTGTGATCCACACAGTCAAAGGCTTTGGCATAGTCAATAAAGCAGAAATAGATATTTTTCTGGAACTCTCTTGCTTTTTCGATGATCCAGTGGATATTAGCAATTTGATCTCTGGTTCCTCTGCCTTTTCTAAAACCAGCTTGAACATTTGGAAGTTCACGGTTCAGGTATTGCTGAAGCCTGGCTTGGAGAATTTTTGCATCACTTTACTAGTGTGTGAGATGAGTGCAATTGTATGGTAGTCTGAGCATTCTTTGGCATTGCCTTTCTTTGGGATCGGAACGAAAACTGACCTTTTCCAGTCCTGTGGCCACTGCTTTGTTTTCCAAATTTGCTGACATATTGAGTGTAGCACTTTCAAAGCATCATCTTTTAGAATTTGAAATAGCTCAACTGGAATTCCATCACCTCCACTAGTTTTGTTTGTAGTGATACTTCCTAAAGCCCACTTGACTTCACATTCCAGGATGTCTGGCTCTAGGTGAGTGATCACATCATCGTGATTATCTGGGTCGTGAAGATCTTTTTTGTATAGTTCTTCATGTATTCTTGCCATCTCTTCTTAATATCTTCTGCTTCTGTTATGTCCATACCATTTCTGTGCTTTATTGAGCCCATCTTTGCATGAAATGTCCCTTTGGTGTCTCTAATTTTCTTGAAGAGGTCTCTAGTCTTTCCTATTCTATTGTTTTCCTCTATTTCTTTGCATTGATCATTGAGGAAGTCTTTATTTGCTATTCTTTGGAAATTAGTCAGTCCTGAATATTCATTGGAAGGACTGATGCTGAAGCTGAAATTCCGATACTTTGGCCACCTGATGCAAAGAGCTGACTCATTTGAAAAGACTCTTACGCTGGGAAAGATTGGAGGTGGGAGGAGAAGGGGATGACAAAGGATGAGATGGACATGAGTTTGAGTAAGCTCTGGGAGTTGGTGATGGACAGGGAGGCCTGGCGTGCTGCAGTCCATGGGGTTGTAAAGAATTGGACACGACTGAGCAACTGAACTGAACTGAACTGAATGGCCTAGTAGTTTCCCCTACTTTTTTCAATTTAAGCCTGAATTTTGCAATAAGGAGCTCATGATCTGAGCTACAGTCAGCTCCCAGTCTTGTTTTCACTGACTGTATAGAGCTTCTCCATCTTTGCCTGCAAAGAACATAATCTGATTTCAATATTGACCATCTGGTGAGGTCCATGTGTAGAGTCCTCTCTTGTGCTGTTGTAAGAGGGTATTTGCTCTGACCATTGCTTTCTCTTGACAACATTCTGTTAGCCTTTGCCTTGTTTCATTTTGTAGTCCAAGACCAAACCTGCCTGTTACTCCAGGCATCTCTTGACTTCCTACTTTTGCATTCCTTATTTTTACAATCCCCTATGATGCAAAGGACATCTTTTTTTGAAGCTAGTTCTCAAACATGCTGTAGGTCTTCACAGAACTGGTCAGCTTCAGCTTCTTCACCATCAGTGGTTGGGGCATAGACTTAGATTACTGTCATGCTGTATGTTTTGCCTTGAAAACAAACTAAGATCATGCTGCCATTTTTGAGGTTGCACCAAAGTATTGCATTTCAGACACTTTTGTTGACTATGAGGGCTACTTCATTTCTTCTAAGGGATTCTTACTCACAGTAGTAGATACAATGATTACTAGAATTAAATTCACCCGTTCCCATCCATTTTAGTTCAACAATTCCTAACATGTAATGTTCTCTAACATCTACTAAGAAGCAGATGTTCAGTATTGCCATCTCCTCCTTGATCAGCAGCTTCATTCTTTCTGAACCTGTTAGTAATTGCCCTTCATTCTTCCCCAGTATCATATTAGACACCTTCCAACCTCGGGGGCTCATCTTTTAGTGTCATATGTCTTTATCTTTTCGTACTGTTCATGGAGTTCTCCTGGTAAAAATACTGGAGTGTGTTGCCATTGCCTCCTCCAGTGGACCACATTTTATCACAACTCTTCACTATGACTCATCTGTCCTGAGTGGCCCTTCACAGGATGGCTCATAACTTCACAGAGTTATGCAAGCCCATTCGCCATGACAAGGTTGGTACCAGTGACAAGAGCATTCATTTTAATTTAATCTGATAAACATAAGATAGTGTTGTTTTTTTCAACTTGGTCAACTTAATGGGTGAAAAAAAAAGATACTTGCTTCAGTTTCCATTTTGTATAATTAATAAAGTAAATTTTTATATATTAATTGACCATTTTATTTGTTATTTTGTAAGTTGTCTATTTCACATCATTGGTTACTTTTCTATCTGGATATTCATCTTCTTATTGTTGATTTTGGGCTTCCCAGGTGGCGCTAGTGGTAAAGAACCTGCCTGCCAATGCAGGAGACGTAAGAGACTTGGGTTCAATCCCTGGGTCAAGAAGATCCCCTGAAGGAGGGCTTGACAACCTCCAATATTCTTGCTTGGAGAATCCCACGGACAGAGGAGCCTGGTGGGCTACAGTCCATAGGGTAGCAGAGTCGGACATGACTGAAGCAACTTGGCACGTGGGCAAAGTTGATTTGCTTTTTTACATATGAAAAATATAAATTCCTTATATGTTGCAAACATTTTCCTCAATTGTCATCTGCCTGTTAATTTTATTTACAGTGTCTTTTCTTTTGCAGTTTTTTTGGTAATTAGAGCTCTGAAGCAACCTGCTCTCTCACTAGAGCATTAAGCAACATTGTCCCCCTTCTTTAGCAATACAATCAGAGAGAATCTGTGGTTATTTGGACTAGCCTTCAAAGCTTGTGCTTTACTTAAATTTTAAGACAAAATTTCTGTGTTCGAAAATCACCAAAATCCATATGTGATAGCCCATATTATATATAATAATATTCCTCTCTTTTTTGTTTCAGACTTCCTTTTTTTAGAACAGTTTTAGGATCACAGCAAAATTGTGGGAAAGAAATAGAGATTTCCAACATATCCTCTGTCTACAAACATGCACAGCCTCCTTCATTATTCCTTTTCATTTTTAAATCAGTTGGTCTTAAGACGCTATTAAGACCATCATAAAAAAGGAAAAGGCAAAAACTGTTTGCAGATTATACACAGAATAAGGGATGAATATCCAGAATATATAAAGAACTCACACAACTTAATGGTAAAAAACACAAACAGTCTGACCAAATAGACATTTTTCCAAAGAAGACATACAAAGGGCCAACAGGTACATGAAAAGGTGTCCAACATCACTAACCACCAGGGAAAGGCAGCTCAAAACCACAATGAGCTTTCACCTCACACCTGCCAGAAGGACCAGATAAAAAAGATGAGAGAGGACACATGTTGGTGAGGATGTGGAGAAAACGGAACCCTTGTGCACTGCCCGAGGGAACGTAAACTGGTACAACTACTATGGAAACCAGTGTGGTGGTTCTCCAGAAAATTAAAAATAGAGCTATGTAATTTCCATGAATTATACTTTTGGGTATATACATGAAGGAAATGAAATCATTATTTCAAATATACGTATATATATATGTATATATATATAATTCAGTCATGAGAAAGAAGGAAATCCTGCAATTTGTGATGATATGAATGAACTTTGGCAGTGTTAAGCTAAATGAAATAAGTCATAGAAAGATAAGTACTGCTGTATGATCTCATTTATATGTGGACTCAAAAAAAACCACAAAAAACCCAACTCATAGAACAGATTGGTGGTTTCCAGAATCAGGGGATGATGGAGGTAGGTGAAGTGAGTGAGGGTGGTCAAAGGTACAAACATCCAGTTATAAAATCAATAAGTCCTTGGGATGTAATGGACGGCATGGTGACAGTTAACAATACCATACTGTATATTTGAAAGCTGCTATGGGGTTTCCTTGGTGACTCAGATGATAAAGAATCTGCCTGCAATGCGGGAGATCCAGGTTCGATTCCTGGGTCGGGAAGATCTCCTGGAGAAGGGAATAGCAACCCTCTCCAGTATTCTTGCCTGGAGAACTCCATGGACAGAGGAGCCTGGTGGGCTACAGTCTATCGGGTGGCAAAGAGTCAGACATGATTGAGCAACTAATGTGAGAGTAGATCTTAAAAGTTCTCATCACAGAACAAAAAACTGTAACTATTGAGGGGATGGATATTGACTATTTCATTGAATTTTGCCAACAACTTCAACGAGCCTGTAAGCGAGCTCTTCTCAATAGGAGACCAGGCTAGCTAACACCCAGATTTTGGCCTTATCAGGTAGAGCTCAGCCATGCTGTCAGGCTTCTGACCCAAGAACTGGGACACAATAAATGGGTGTTGTTTTAAACCTCTAAATGTGTGTGAATTGTTACAGCAGCAAAAGAAAATGAATGAAATGAGATTTGAGATACATAAGGAAGGAACACAGGGACCTTCAGATGTTGCTTGGAACCTAACTCCATGTCTGGCATTTGTATCGCATCCAGATTTTCAAAACAAGGTCCCATGTATCCTCTCACCCTACCTTCCCATGAACACTGAGAAGAAGGCTGAGGGAAAATACTGACTCGGGTCTTCAATGAGGAGCCTCAGGTAGAGGGAGGTTCGTAGCTTGCCTGCCGTGGTGTGTCTGGTTAGTGGGAGGACAAAGGTTAGAACTCCAGACTCGTGGCTCCAAGTCCAAGAACCTTCCTGAAACCACCAGAGGAAGGAGGTGTTAAAGAGCAGACTGTTTGCTCACCTTTCTGTAGATGGCAAATATGGTTCCAATGGAAGCCAGGCAGTCGATGTTGGAAGATCCGTCCAGTGGGTCAAAGCAGACCACGTATTTTCCCTACATGCACAGAGGGCAGAACACCTGATCAACAGAGGTCAGCACATTCTGCGTAAGTCAATACTCTGTTCCAGTCAACACACTCCGTGTAAGTGGCTGAGTCTGGCTGGTAACACCCCATCAAAAGCAATTTAGAGCAAAGGGATATCCTTATCAAAAATTACAATTACTTAAGGAATGCAGAGCCTATCCACATATATTAATTGTGAAGTTCAGAGCTCACTTGCCCATAAATAGATTAGCTGACGCCCACACGGGGTGATGGAGGTCCCACCTACCCCCAAATATCTTTGCTCCCACCTACCCTGGCTTCATCCTCCCCTCCTACCTGGGACCACTGGGGTGTGAGAGGAAACCAGGTCTGAACTGGGCACCGTGCTGGAAGGAGTTGGAGAAGCTGAAGATAAACTTGGGCAAGTTCTACCTAAGTCCACAGTAAAGTCGTTATTGAATTATTGATACATCGAGCTTCTCCCCAGACAGGCTTTCTTCATTTTGGCACATCTTTACCAAAAGAAAACTTCAAAACAAGGTCCCAGGGCCTCTGGGCCTCTCTTATTGAGATAGCAGCTATATGTAAATACATCATGAGAATAAAAGTATTCCTTTGGGTTTTGCTGCATCCACCTTTCCTTTCTGATGTGAAGACCAGAAGACAGACCAGGTGGGGTCCTGAGATACCAGGTCCCTCATGTCCACCCACACTGTTGTCACAGACAACTTGGTAGAAAGAAATCACCAGATACCTGTTACTGACCTCCTAGGTGCAAGGTTCTGTGAGAGCCTTAATGATGGGGACTGGGGTCTCCTGGCTCATTAAATACTGCCAGTACAACATCAAGTAAAATGGGAGTCATTTCTCCCACTGCTTAGCTACTGTGCCCCTGATTTTGCAATGAGTAGTGCCCTAGCTTAATTTGGCTTTCCTTTCTTTCCTTCCTTCTTTCTTTCTCAATAGGAGGTAGGGGTGGGAGAGTGGAATCCATAAACTTGGAAATCTTTCATTCTCCCTGTAGATAATCCAATCAGCCCATTCATTCATGCATGGATTCAGCAGTTATTTGTTCAACATCAAG
The DNA here is from genome assembly GCF_054371585.1 of Giraffa tippelskirchi. Taxonomy (NCBI): domain Eukaryota; kingdom Metazoa; phylum Chordata; class Mammalia; order Artiodactyla; family Giraffidae; genus Giraffa; species Giraffa tippelskirchi. Next base: position 197,292,066 of record NC_137275.1, read on the forward strand.
CACACACTGGAGAATGTTCAGGAGCTGCTGTGACAGTTGAGTTGAAAATAACAGGTGTGACTTAGCCTGAATTACATGAGACAACAAATACAAAGGGCTTTTGCACAGTCCCCAGTATACAGTAAGTGTTTAATAAATTTGGCTTTACTTTTTCCATCCTTTCAGCTAATCAAAAAGAAATGGTATCTTGTCCCCAAGACCCAGTGTATAAAACAAGAGCTAACAATGCTGGCATTTATTTGGTATTCCTGTATTGCAGTTGAACATGGGTTGAATTTTTGGCCACGAATTTTTTAAAAAATAAACTGTGGAACCATACTGAATATAGACCCTCCCCAGGCATGCCATGAACTAAACAAGTTTACCATTGTATTAAAGCAAGAGCAACAATCTTTACAATTTCTTTCCTGTTTTAGTCTAACAGATTGTCAGGCATGAAGAAATCTCTGCTAAAACCAAACCTCCCTTGGGAAGGGCGAGGATTGTGAGGATGCGAAAAGTAAAAGACCAAAAATATCGCTCTTCCCAGGAACTCTACTTTTTACTGGACCTGATTATCAAGATCCAAAATGTTGGGACTTGTTACTAGCACATTAGATGATAACCCAAGATGAACCCTGTCCACTGATAAGTTTCGGTAAAGCACTCTGATTTATTTCCTGAATGAATCACTTCCTTATTATGGAGTCTTTTTGACTAGACAGCATAAAACTTCAAAGTGAAGAAATATGCAAACCATCGTTTCTGGAAAACAAAAATTAAGCAATAGAGGAAAATCCCAGAAACTAAAATAAAGCAAGGCAATCAAAGATTCTTCCCAGTTCAGTTGCGCCCTCCGCTGGTGAATAGAAGAACCTCAGCCCGGCTGCCACACGTACCCTCTTCTCCTTGGAGGTGATAATGGCTTCTTTATTCTCTTCCGACACCAGGACGCAAGTGCTGTAGGAGGACTGGAGCATGTTGATCACCAGGGCGTTGGATAACACGTCCAGTTTCTTCACCTCATCCCCCGTCACGTTCACGCTTCCCGCGATTCCGTACCTAAGACGGCAAAAAGCTGGAGGAAATCAGGAACGGAGCCCAGACTCCAGCGAAGATACCAGGATGCCAAGACACCTCCTCTGTATCCCTCTTTTCCCTTCATGGCTCCAGGGTCTCCAGATTATAACTACGACCGAGTGCGTCCTGTCTCCCAGCGCTGGTTCTTACCCTGGCTCGGAGCCATTGTTGCAAGTCCCTAGTCATCTCAGTAACACTACAGAATTCAATCTTACTAATGTACAACTCTGCCCGCCCCCCCCCCCCCCCGCCCCGGGCCCTGAAAGGTGGAGGGGGAGTTCATAAAGTCAGACACACTGCCATAATTTAAAACTTTAAAAAGTAAAGGACTGTGGATTTCCAGCCTTGGAATTTCTAGTATTTGTTGATTATCCTGGCCTGTTGGGCTGAATTAAAAACTGTTCTGCTGTAGTCTGGCATTACTTGAATAAAGAAGGAAATTAGGGATAAAATTTAATTTGTTTCTTTATTACCATTACCAAGCAATATAAGAAAGAGTGCCAGTGTAAAAATTTCATTTGGGTGCTTTGGGTTATAGAGGATTGCTATCTAAAGTCTCTGGCTCCCGTCCTTGTGGGTAGAAACCTTCTAAAAAGCCAGTCAGATCACCCCCATCTCTCCCAGAGTCCCCAAGTCCCTCATACTTACCTTCAGACCCCATCAAGGAAGCCCTGGCCCCACACTTGGCCTTGCCTCTTAGCCTTTCACCCTCAGCCTCTGGAACCCTGCGTGAGCACACACCTGCCTCCCATGGACTCCTGGTTCACTGTCCCCAGGCTCCACACTCTTCTCTCCATGAGCCACACAGCTATCTCTCCCCTCCAGCCTTCCACATTCCAACAGCAGCAAAGGTCCTGAGGCCACTGGCACCCCGCAAGCTGCTTCCCTCCTTCCCACCTTCAGTCATGGGGTGTCCCCCCACCCCATGGAAGTGCTTTCTGCCCACCGACAGCTTAGCCCTCCTAACCGCTTCCAGAAGCTTCCCTGGTCCCACCACATACCAGACACAGCCCTGTCAGCCCTTCCACAGCAGCTCACAGTCTGTTCATGTGAATGTCCTCCCTGCTGGATTGTCTGCTCACTGAAGGCAAGAGCTGTGACTCACTGTGCCTGTTACCACAGTGCTCAGAGGCTCAGTATACCTTCACTGAATTACAAAGAATGGATGGCAGGAAAGTAATTCCTTCCTCTCCTTTTTGTTAACACCGTTTATTTATTGAAGGATTCTTCAAGTGTGTCTAACAAGTAGCCAGGGTTGAGAGCCACTGATTTACCCTAAACCGGGAGACAACTCACTTCCCATCCCTTTCTCTGACTGACAACATCTCTCCTCTCCCCAACAGGTGTCCCTCATCACTTGATGTCTGATGTGATGAGATCCGCCTTGGAAAATGATATTGGTAGACTGACCTCAAAGACTGTACCTTCTGCTTCAAAATAAAAGCAAACAAGCACACAACAATGACAAAACTAGATTGTTCTGCATCAGCGTTTACAGAGTTCACAAACCCTGTGAACTCAGTTTTCTTGTTTAATGCAGCTTCAACTGGAGAATGAAAAGCTGGGGTGCCTGGGGCCTGTGGATGGTGGGGGAAAGAAACAGGCTCTCTGTTCTGTGTTTTGCAAACCCCTTTCCCCAACACCACACTAACCTTGCCCTTGCCCTACCCCTCAGCCCACCCTGTGCATCCTTCTTGCAGGAACTGGGCATATTGCTCTGTCTCCCTCCCTCCCCACAATCCCTCCATCAACATCTCTCCTTTCAGAAAGAATGGAAGCTCATTCACAAGAGATCTAATTGCCTGACAACTGTTCCAGGTTAGATCATGGACAGGAAAACGCCTTATAACCCATAGACAGTATCTTCTTACTGCTTTTACTAACATTAAAACTTTACTGACAAGTTTTAAATGAATCATTTGCATTTTGACATAAGGAGGCTGTGGAGAGGACTCTGGGGACAGCATTCCCAGAATGCTAGCATTCCCTTCTTCCTACAGCAGGAAGCAGAGAAAAAAGAAGAAAAATATGAGACTTTCTGATCAGTTTTGCATTTATGGAGCATGTGCCTAGAAATACCTTCCAAAAAAGAGGAAGCAGAGGAATGAGGGGCTTGAAGCCCCCTAAATGGGAAAGCGACAGAAATATCTGAATTGGCAGAACACATGGTTTCTGCCAAACTGAAGAATCCTGCCTCTGCCCTCCGATAAAGTGTGAAATTCTGACATCTTGTTTCCACGGGCTGCACCCGCCACCTAGTGGTCAGTTGGCAACATTGCCCTATTAGCCCGCAAATTTCCCCAGGTTTGGACCTGAGTTGGAGCGTTGGTGATGGACAGGGAAGTCTGGCGTGCTGCAGTAGTCCATGGGGTCGCAAAGAGCCGGATACGACTGAGAGACTGAAGTGAACTGGACTTGGAACCCAACAACCTCAGATATTCAGGTAATACCACTCTAATGGCAGAAAGAGAAACAGAACTAAAGAGCCTCTTGGTGAGGATGAAAGAGGAGAGTGAAAAAGTTGGATTGAAACTCAGCATTCAAAAAACTAAGATCATGGCATCCTGTCCCATCACTTCATGGCAAATAGTTGAGGAAAAAAGTGGAAACAGTGGCAGATTTTATTTTCCTGGGCTCCAGAATCACTGCAGACAGTGACTGCAGCCACAAAATCAAAAGACACTTGCTCCTTAGAAGAAAAGCTATGACAAATCTAGACAGCATATTCAAAAGCAGAGACATCATTTTGCCAACCAAGTCCATATATTCAAAGCTATGGTTTTTCCAATAATCGTATATTGATGTGAGAGTTGGACTATAAAGAAAGCTGAGTGCTGAAGAATTGATGCTTTTGAACTGTGATGTTGGAGAAGACTCTTGAGAGTCCCTTGGACAGAAAGGAGATCTAACCAGTCAATTCTTAAGGAAATCAATACTGAATATTCATTGGAAGGGCTGATGCTGAAGCTGAAGCTCCAATATTTTGGCCATCTGATGTGAAAAGCCGACTTATTGGAAAAGACCCTGATGCTGGGAAAGATTGAGGGCAGGGGGAGAAGGGGATGACAGAGGATAAGATGGTCAGATGGCATCGTCAGCTCAAGGGACAAGACTTTGAGCAAACTCCAGGAGATGGTAAAGGACAGGAAAGCCTCGCATGCTGCAGTCCATGGAGTCTAAGAGTCAGACACGACTGAGCGACTGAACAACAACAAATAATGAGCACTTACTGAGCATTTATTATGGGACTGGCAATGTCAAAATCATCATCGTCACATGGGCTTACTAAGCCTTATAACAGCCCCACAAGTTAGTTAGAGGCTATTAGTATCCAAGCCGTTTTACATTTTTACAGGCCCTAGAGAGAGTGGGTCATTGACTATAATCAGATGGCATGAAAAACTAAGTCAGAGGAACACCTGAATTATCCAATCCCTAAGTCCACTTCCTCTGGACACTACATGACCACAAAGTCAGAGTTCTGTAGCAATTAGCCACAACCCCTGCCCTGCCCAGCACCCTGCACAGGGGAGCCCATTCAGGTGAGTAACACTCAGCAGACATCCCGGGGAACTGCTGTACACACAGCCCCGTTCACCATCAGGCAGGAGCAGAACAGAGGCAAGTGGCTGTGGTTCACATTCACGAAGGTTCTTAAAGGTGGAGTCGGCCATTACTGCCAAGTGAGGTACTAAGGCAGTTAAAGCAATACACAGAGACAGGGGAAGCCAGTCACAATCTCCTCTAACTTGGAGCTCATTACTGGGTTACTGGGTCATGAAACCTTACATTAATATAAATGAATTCTGTAATTATCACATTGTTTTTGGTGTTAAAAGTGCTAAGTTGTTAAGAATAAATATTTTTTACTTTTTTTTTTTGGTCCTTTGGCTGCCAGGATATTAGTTCCCTGACCAGGGATCGAACCCATGCACCCTGCAATGGAAGTCTTAATCACTGAACCATCAGAGAATGCCCAAGAATAAGTATTTTAAATTATTGGACTTGGCCATTTCTTCATTTTAGAATAATAATAATAATGAATAACGGGATCTCTTCATCTTCTGAGAGGACCTCCACTGGAATTGCTACCAGGGAAGTGGAAACCCAAAGACTGATCCCTTTCACCACAGACTGGAAACAGACCCTTGGCTGTGAGGATCAGCAGCACAGCCTGAACTTGGCCTCCTGGGCTTGGGTGAAGCATCAAGAGAACAAAGTGGAAGAAGGCCCTTCATTCCCTGCTCCCAGGCCAGCACCTCCCAGTGTCCTGCACACCAAGTGGACAGAAGCTTGAGTCGCAGAGAAGAAATAACTGGTTTTAAAAGCAAAACACTTCTTTCATCAATGAACAGGAGATGGACGATGGGCCTTAAGATTTGGTAAATGAGAGAAAAAAAGATATTCGGTAAATAATTTCTAGCTCCTGACAACTACGGGCAAAGGTCGTGACAATAAAACCGCTCCTATCTGCCCAGGGCGTCAGGAGTCGTCTCAAGTCTCCCAGCGGTCGCTTTGTGCCAGTGAGAATGCAAATAAGAGTCACCTTGTCAGAGGTGGGCTTCCCTGTTGGCTCAGAGGGTGAAGAATCTGCCTGCAGTGCAGGACACCCAGGTTCAATCCCTGGGTCAGGAAGATCCCCTGGTGAAGGAAATGGCAACCCACTCCAATATTCTTGCCTAGAAAACTCTGTGGACAGTGGAGACTGGTGGGCTACAGTCCATGGGGTCGCAAAGAGTCGGATATGACCAAGCAACTAACAGATTTCAGATTTAACTCAGGATATGTTTTCATGGAACAAGCCCCGGAGCTTGTTGTCATTAGAATACACAGCGACTGGAAAAATGATCCTTTTTTCCCTCCATAGCATGTCTCCAAGAATTTTGTGCCTTTCCTGAGACAAGTCAAAGGCCCCCTTATCAAAGCACACCTGGCAGAAACTTGAAAGGCCGTTTCCCTGCAGGGCGCATGGGTTAATACTTTTGACCCAGCTTCCAGCCCAGACTCCTGCAGCTCTGCCCACCCCCACAGGACCGGAGTCGCAACGTGTCGCTGGGGCTCTCACTCACAGGTTGGCCAGGCCCGCCTTGCGTACGGCTGAGGAAATGGCTTTGATGGCCGTCAGCATGGAGTTGAGCAGCTGTGTGAGCTCCCCGGTGCCTTTGGCCTGACGCCCCTTTTCCATAACATAGCGGGTCAGGGTGAGCATGTCCGTTTCGAAGGGGCTTCTGTCCCCCATGGCGGCAGGTAATTTTTCAGATTCTTTTCTCACTGCAGAAGAAAGCTTTATCGCTAAGTGCTGATCAGTTCCTCCGCAGTATCAGAGCTGATTAGAAATCTGTACCGTGGTGCCAGGACCTTTAAGGGAAAGTGCCTCAGACCACGTGGTTGAGATAACTGGGCGAGCCCTCAAGGAAACTTCTCTGGCTGGCTGACCTGAAGGCTGCCAAGGCACCATAAGTCAACTGTAAATAGAACCTGGAACACAGATCTGCTTTTTCTTGATGAACTTTTTTTCTTTAAAGACCCTAAGAAGCAATCATTTGGTAACAAGTAGGAGATGAGAAATCCAGCCACTAGAAAAATGATTCATAAAACTCTTATTCAAAGACTCAAAAGTATTCTTCACATGTATTTCCTGCAGGGTTTCATTCCTTCATGGGGCAGGAGTCAGACTGGCAGATAACTTATCTGGGGTATAGGTCACATAACAAAATATTGGCAATCCGCTTAACCAGGCTTCTTTCATATGTTTGAAAAGGATGCTTTTTAATTCCAAAAGGCCTATATGACTGAATGGATATTTACAGTTGATAGTCAAATCTAGAAGAAAAAAATATTCCCAGCACAGTGCCTAACACCAGAGTTATTTTATTAATTCTTTAGTTTTTAAATTTCTCTACATTTGTATTTTCAAAACAAAAATAATACTTGCTTATTGAAAAGGAAACACTATGGAAATGGCCCATCCCCTAAACCACCCCCTAGAAATAGCTGCATTAGAGCTGGTGGAGTCTGTATTGGTAATGGGCTTCCCTGTGGCTCAGATGGTAAAAATTCCACCTGCAATGCGAGAGACCTGAGTTCGATCCCTAGACTGGGAAGATCCCCTGGAGGAGGGCATGGTAACTCACTCCAGTATTCTGGCCTGGAGAATCCCCATAGACAGAGGAGCCTGGGAGGCTATAGTCCATGGGGTCGCAAAGAGTCAGACATAACTGAGCAACTAAGCACACACAGTATTAGTAATATGCACCTGGGGCAGGGGTGAGGGTGGGGTCTGCGTAGGGTGGTCCAAGCACTTTCTTTAGGAGCAGAGAGAACCTGCCTCCAGGTTCCAGGCTAACCTTCTGCTAGTTGTACAATTTGGAAAAGCTTCTGAAGCCTCAGTTTCCTCACTTATAAGTGGTGAAAACAATAAAACATCTACCTTTACGGAGTGATTGTGAGAATTAAAGTGATAAGGTATGCTTATCACACAGTAGGTGCTCAATACTGGTTAATTACTCTTACCCTTGATGTCTGTATAACTATTATGTATACATATACAATTTCATTTTACAAAATAGGACAATATGCACATTGCTGGGCAATTTGATTTTTTCCTTAGACAGTTACTTCAATTGGAATGTGTTTAGCTGCAAGTAATAGAAAATATAGAGTGATTTAAATATGTGGGGAGTCTCACATATTTTTCTCATATTTTCTCTGAGGCAGCAGCTGGCATTCACAAAGCTGGTCAAAAGTTCCATTAGGAACCTCTCTGTCTCCTCTCTGTAATCCTTGGCCAGTGCGCTTTTGCCTCCATGCTTATCATCTCATGGGCACAAAATGGCCTCTGCCACTCCAAATGTCTAGCTCACACTAAAGATTCAGAGAGGAGAAGGCAGCTTCAACCACATCAGTTCTCTTTTATGAGGAAATAAGTAATTCCCCGGAAACATCCGTTACCACCCCTCACCCTTGTCCCAGGTAACTTTCCACTTATGTAGCATTGGCCAGATTGGTGATGCTTTGCTGCAAGAGTTGGACACTGGTATTGAATCAACCAGTCTTAAGTGTCTAGCACAGCAAAACATCTTTGTGTCAATACATAGAGACATTCTGCCTTCTCATGTGTGGGCAGTTAGATTTTTTTTTTAAATGTTTGTTCTTCCAACAGTGCTGCACCAAGCTTCCTTACCTCTGTGCCAGTGCTTGTGTGAGGGCTTCAGTAAGATACAGCTCTAGAAGACGAACTGCGGTGTCAGAGCATGTTAATTTTGACATCACCGGGATCTAAAGTTCTTTAAGAACATAAGAAAACTTTCTTTTTCTTCCTCAAGAGTTTCTGGGAATTGTGAGGACTGTAGAATGGAACTTTCTTTGGTCCTCATGTATCACGTTGCCATCCATAAGTAATTCAGTTTTGTCTGTCATACGGGAGATCAACCATAATTCTTGAGACATAATTATAGAAAGGGCAGAGGCTGGATATTAGGCTATCTGGGTCAGTAATTGGCTATAACTGAAGAGATTGGCCTGCTTGCTTGGTTTCCAGGTTTCCTTTGAAGTTGAATGTTGTCATCTGATTAACAGGGTTTCCCCCATGGTGGTACAAAACAATGCCACTCAGAGTGGACTGTCACATCTCTTCTCGAGAAATGAATGCGTATGTTCACAGCAAAACCCATTCATAAATATTTATGACAGCTCTATTTATAATTGTCAGAAACTGCTAACACCCAAATGGTCCTCAATGGTGGTAAAGAAACTGTGGTATTGATAGATGCACAAAATAGAACAATATTCAGCAATGAAACGGGACAAACTGTTGGTACTAACTGCATGTGGCACTGGGATGAATCTCAGAGACATTATGCGGGTGAAGGAAGCCAAGCTTAGATGACTATATGCTGTATGATTCCATTTATATGATATTCTCAAAAAAACAAAACTGTAGTCAGAGAGCAACTTCATTGTTGCCAGGGTAGTTGGTGTGGGCGGGGAGGATGGAACAGGTAATTCTTTGCCTGATGGACCTGTTTTGTATCCTGATTATGGTGATGGCAACTTGAACCTATACATGTGTTGAAATTCATAAAACTGTCCATTTAGAAAACATTATTTTATTGTAAAGTGAAACTCTATGCCCGTTAAACAATAACTCTCTCTTCCCCCTCAATCCCTAGTCCCTGGCAACCAGCATTCTACTTTCGGTCTCTATATATTTGATTATTCTAGGTACTTCATATAAGTGGAGTCATATAATATTTCTCATTTTGTGGCTGGGTTATTTCACTCAGCATCATATTTTCAAGGTTCATCCATGTTGTAGCGTGTGTCTGAATCTTCCTTGTTAAGGCTGAATGATATTCCACTGGTGGGTATATCACATTTTGTTTACCCATTAATCCATTGATGGACAGTTTGACTGTTCCCACCTTTTCCTATGAATAATGCTATCATGTCCATAGTAGGACAAATACATGTTCAAGTCCCTGCTTTCAGTTTTTTTGAGGGTACATACTCAGAAGTAGAATTGCTAGATCATATGGTAACTCTGTGTTTAACTTCTTGAACAATCACTGTACCATTTTCCACAGAAGCTGCACCATTTCACTTTCCCGCCAGCAGTGCACAAGAGTCCCAGTGTGTAGACATCTTTGCCAAGAATTTTTTTTTAATTAATTTATTTGTTTTTATTTTTGACTGTGCTGGGTCTTTGTTGCTGCAAGCAGGCTTTCTCTGGTTGTGGTGAGTGGGGACTATTCTCTAGTTGCAATGTGTAGGCTTCTTATTGCAGTGGCTTCTCTTATTGCAGAGCATGGGCTCTACAGCACGTGGGCTTTAGTAGTCTTGGTGCACAGGTTTTGTTGCCCTATGGCATGTGAAATCTTCCCAGACCAGGGGTTGAACCTGTGTCCCCCGCATTAGCAGGTGGATTCTTAACCACTGGACTACCAGGGATGTCCATGTGTGTTTGTTTGTTTATTTTTAAATAACAGCCATCCTCATGGGTATGAAATAGTATCTTATTGTATCTTTGACTGGCATTTCCCTAATAATTGGTTATGCTCAGCATCTTTTCATGTACTTACTAGCCTTTTTAGTTTCCTTTTATTATGTTTTCTGAAAGTATTTGTTCACAAGAGATTGGAAATGAAAGTAACAAACAGACTAGTGCTTTATCACAGGCACTCAGGGTAGATAATTTGAGGATAGGAGGGAGAGTATTGGCTGGTGTCACCTCTAAGCAGTCAACCACTCGTTTATAAAGGGATCCAAGGCAGGGGCTGCCAACCTCCAGCCTGGGCTAGGCTGGGGCAACAATCCCACCCCTTTGCAGCTGCATTTAAATGTCAGAAGTTTGAGTTACCCAGTGGTCTAAGATTGCAGCTGATGACCTTTCAGCAAATGCCAAAGTTCTTTCAGGGCACATGAGAGGGTGGAAAAATATTAGGAGCTATGGTGAAAGCCTGGAGGAAGGGAGAATAGCATCCAGATCACATTTATTTCAGTGCTAAGGATACACTGGTGACCACAAAGCTATCTCTGGCCTTGCTCTGCTTAGTGAAAAATGCTTACAGACCTAAGTCTAATAAAGACAAGCAGACCTTCCTAATAGCTGGGATGATCTCATTTCTGCCTCAGGGCCCTCCACCCAAAGGCAGGGATCCAGAATGTGACTCTAGACTATCAACTGAGGGACCATTCTTTGTTAGCAAAATTCTGCTAAGGTGCTTTATGTATACTCTCTCATGTAATCTCAACATAGTTTCTTATTTTACTTTGTTTTTGAAGTTTTCAATCAGAGAAGATTTTATTATAACAAAACATGTATTTAATTGCTCAGTCATGTCCGACTCTTTGCAACCCCATGGACTATATCAGGCTCCTTTGTCCATGGAATTTTTCAGGCAAGAATATGAGAGTGGATTGCCATTTCCTGCTGGAGGGAATCTTCCTGACCCATGGGTTGAACCCACGTCCCATGCATCTCCTGCACTGGCAGGTGGATTCTTTACCACTGTGCCACCTGGGAAGCCCTATCACAATGCCATCAGGTAAAAATGAAAAAAAAATTGTAATGCAAAAAATTATGCAATTATGGCAAAATGTGTCAGATTATCTACCCACTTGTCCCCATAGCCAAGGCAAACCGTTCAATATCACAGTAATCCAAGTCTGTGTCCCGACCAGTAACGCCGAAGAAGCTGAAGTTGAACGGTTCTATGAAGACCTACAAGACCTTCTAGAACTAACACCCAAAAAAGATGTCCTTTTCATTATAGGGGACTTGAATGCAAAAGTAGGAAGTCAAGAAACACCTGGCGTAACAGGCAAGTTTGGCCTTGGAGTACAGAATGAAGCAGGGCAAAGGCTAATAGAGTTTTGCCACGAGAACGCACTGGTAATAGCAAACACCCTATTCCAACAACACAAGAGAAGACTCTACACGTGGACATCACCAGATGGTCAACACCGAAATCAGATTGATTATATTCTTTGCAGCCAAAGATGGAGAAGCTCTATACAGTCAGCAAAAACAAGATCAGGAGCAGACTGTGGCTCAGATCATGAACTGCTTATTGCCAAATTCAGTATTAAATTGAAGAAAGTAGGGAAAACCACTAGTCCATTCAGGTATGACCTAGATCAAATCCCTTATGAGTCCGAGTATACAGTGGAAGTGACAAACAGATTTAAGGGACTAGACCTGACAGACAGAGTGCCTGATGAACTATGGACAGAGGTTCGTGACATTGTACAGGAGACAGGGATCAAGAAAATCCCCATGGAAAAGAAATGCAAAAAAGAAAAATGGCTGTCTGAGGAGGCCATACAGGTAGCTGGGAAGAGAAGAGAAGCGAAAAGCAAAGGAGAAAAGGAAAGATATTCTCATCTGAATGCAGAGTTCCAAAGAATAGCAAGGAGAGATAAGAAAGCTTTCCTCAGCGATCAGTGCAAAGAAATAGAGGAAAACAACAGATTGGGAAAGACTAGAGATCTCTTCAAGAAAATTAGAGATACCAAAGGAACATTTCATGCAAAGATAGGCTCGATAAAGGACAGAAATGGTATGGACCTAACAGAAGCAGAAGAGATTAAGAAGAGGTGTCAAGAATACACAGAAGAACTGTACAAAAAAGATCTTCACGACCCAGATAATCACGATGGTGTGATCACTCACCTAGAGCCAGACATCCTGGAATGTGAAGTCAAGTGGGCCTTAGAAAGCATCACTACGAACAAAGCTAGTGGAGGTGATGGAATTCCAGTTGAGCTATTTCAAATCCTCAAAGGTGATGCTGTGAAAGTGCTGCACTCGATATGCCAGCAAATTTGGAAAACTCAGCTGCGGCCACAGGACTGGAAAAGATCAGTTTTCATTCCAATCCCAAAGAAAGGCAATGCCAAAGAATGCTCAAACTACCGCACAATTGCACTCACCTCACATGCTAGTAAAGTAATGCTCAAAATTCTCCAAGACAGGCTTCAGCAATACGTGAACCGTGACCTTCCAGATGTTCAAGCTGGTTTTAGAAAAGGCAGAGGAACCAGAGATCAAATTGCCAACATCCAGTGGATCATTGAAAAAGCAAGAGAGTTCCAGGAAAACATCTATTTCTGCTTTATTGACTATGCCAAAGCCTTTGACTGTGTGGATCACAATAAACTGTGGAAAATTCTGAAAGAGATGGGAATACCAGACCAGATGACCTGTCTCTTGAGAAATCTATATGCAGGTCAGGAAGCAACAGTTAGAACTGGACATGGAACAACAGACTGGTTCCAAATAGGAAAAGGAGTACATCAAGGCTGTATATTGTCACCCTGCTTATTTAACTTATATGCAGAGTACATCATGAGAAATACTGGGCAGGAAGAAACACAAGCTGGAATCAAGATTGCCGGGAGAAATATCAATAACCTCAGATATGCGGATGACACCACCCTTATGGCAGAAAGTGAAGAAGAACTAAAGAGCCTCTTGATGAAGGTGAAAGAGGAGAGTGAAAAAGTTGGCTTAAAGTTCAATGTTCAGAAAACTAAGATCATGTCATCTGGTCCCATCACTTCATGGGAAATAGATGGGGAAACAGTGGAAACAGTGTCAGACTTTATTTTTGGGGGCTCCAAAATCACTGCAGATGGTGATTGCAGCCATGAAATTAACAGACACTTACTCCTTGGAAGGAAGGAAGGTTATGGCCCACCTAGATAGCATATTTAAAAGCAGAGACATTACTTTGCCAACAAAAGTCCGTCTAGTCAAGGCTATGGTTTTTCCAGTGGTCATGTATGGATGTGAGAGTTGGACTGTGAAGAAAGCTGGGCGCCGCAGAATTGATGCTTTTGAAATGTGGTGTTGGAGAAGACTCTTGAGAGTCCCTTGGACTGCAAGGAGATCCAATAAATCCATCCTAAAAAGAGATCAATCCTGGGTGTTCATTGGAAGGACTGATGTTGAAGCTGAAACTCCAATACTTTGGCCACCTCATGTGAAGAGTTGACTCATTGGAAAAGACCCTAATGCTGGGAAGGATTGGGGGCAGGAGGAGAAGGGTACAACAGAGGATGAGATGGTTGGATGGCATCACCAACTCAATGGACATGGGTTTGGGTAGACTTCGGGAGTTGGTGATGGACAGAGAGGCCTGGAGTGCTGCGGTTCATGGGTTCGCAAAGAGTCGGACACGACTGAGCGACTGAACTGAACTGAACTGAATGCATATATATGGAATTTAGAAAGATGGTAACGATAACCCTATATGCAAGACAGCAAAAGAGACACAGATGTATAGAATAGTCTTTTGGACTCTGTGGGAGAAGGCGAGGGTGGGATGATTTGAGAGAATAGCATTGAAACATGTATATTATATGTGAAACAGATTGCCAGTCCAGGTTCAATGCATGAGACAGGGTGCTCCGGGCTGGCACACTGGGATGACCCAGAGGGATGGGATGGGGAGGGAGGTGGGAGGGAGGTTCAGGACGGGGAACACATGTACACCCATGGCTGATTCATGTCAATGTATGGCAAAAACAACTACAATATTGTAAAGTAATTAGCCTCCAATTAAAATAGATAAATGAAAAAAAAATGAGAATGCTGCAAATATAAAAAGAATGTTTGCATCTTTGTTTACAGGAGGTATGGGTATATAGTTTTCTTTTCTTGTAATGTCTTCACCTGATTTTAGTACTAGAGGAATGCTGTCCTCACTGAATGAGTTAGGAAGCATTTCCTCATCTTCTATTCTCTGAAAGAGATTGAAAGACTTGGTATTATTTCTTCCTTAAATGTTTGGTAGAATTCACCAGTAAACTTTACATGCCTCCTGAGAAATCTGTATGCAGGTCAAGAAGCAACAGTTAGAACCAGACATGGAACAACGGATTTGTTCCAAATTGGGAAAGAGGTAGTCAAAGCTGTATAATGTCACCTTGCTTATTTAACTTCTATACAGAGTACATCATGTGAAATGCTGGATTGGATGAAGCACCAGCTGGAATCAAGATTGCAGGGAGAAATATCAACAACCTCTGGTACGTAGATGACACCATCCTTATGGCAGAAAGCGAAGAAGAACTAAAGAGCCTCTTGGTGAAAGTGAAAGAGGAGAGTGAAAAAGCTGGCTTAAAACTCAACATTCAGAAAACTAAGATGATGGCATCCAGTCCCATCACTTCATGGCAAATAGATGTGAAAACAGTGGCAGACTTTATTTCTTGGGCTCCAAAATCACTGCAGATGGTGATTATAGCCATGAAATTAAAAGATGATTGCTCCTTAGAAGAAAAGTTATGACCAACCTAGACAGCATATTAAAAAGCAGAGACAGTACTTTGCCAACAAAGGTCCATCTAGTCAAAGCTATGGTTTTCCCAGTAGTCATGTATGGATGTGAGAGTTGGACTATAGAGAAAGCTGAGCACCAAAGAATTGATACTTTTGAACTGTGGTGTTGGAGAAGACTCTTGAGAGTCCCCTGGACTGCAAGGAGATCTAACTAGTCCATCCTAAAGGAAATCAGTCCTGAATATCCATTGGAAGGACTGATGCTGAAGCTGAAACTCCAATACTTTGGCCACCTGATGCAAAGAAGTGACTCATTTGAAAAGACACTGTTCTGAGAGAACAGTGGCTCAGGCACTCAGGCTTTTGTCCTGTCGTTGTCATACTGTCATTGAAACACACGACGTTTAACGCATGGAAGGTAAAAGAGTGGATGAAGAATTATTCATTGGGTTTTCAAACTAGAATTAATATACATTATTTCCACCTACATTCCATTGGCAAAATCTTAATAAATATGGAGCTTAAGAAAGTCCAGATATTTCTTAACATGTTGTATATCGTGCTATAATCTTGGAATTCTAGTCCAAAAAGAACCAGGGTCTGCTAAGGGAGGAACTATTTTTATGGAAAGCCTAGCAGAAACATACTTGTTTGCAACAAATTGTATTTCTTTAAATCTTTTTATGATGAATCCTTTTGTCTATGGAATTAAACCTTAGGAATTATTACATATGTTAATTCAATGAAGTGTTACGTTTTTATAGAAAACTTATCACTGAGTAATAACATAAACCTTCATTTGTGACTTGGATGGTTACACTCAGATTCAGGAGGCCAAGAGGTCCTAGATCTCATTAGGTACCACCACTAACTTATCAATTCTCCAGTTCTAAGGAGGGCTTAAACAACCTTACTCAGCTTTGTTCTGCACACCCAGAAAAGAACACATGGAGAAGTGATGTGGTAACTCCGAGTTCAATGTCCAGATTGCTTGGGTTCGTAACCCAGCTCAGTTGCTTGTTGGCTTGAGACCTTGGGCAGATGACCTCATCTCTCGGTCCTCTGGGCTTCCCTGATAGCTCAGTTGGTAAAGAATCCACCCGCAATGCGGGAGACACCAGTTTGATTCCTGGGTCGGGAAGATCCACTGAGGAAGGGATAGGCTACCCACTCCAGTTTTCTTGGGCTTCCCCTGTGGCTCAGCTGGTAAAGAATCTACCTGCAGTGCAGGAGACCTGGGTCAGTCTCTGGATTGGGAAGATCCCCTGGAGACGGGAAAGGCTACCCACTCAAGTATTCTGACCTGGAGATTTCCATGGACTGTATAGTCCATGGGGTCACAAAGAGTCAGATGCGACTGAGCAACTTTCACTTCACTTTACTCGGTCCTCTATCTCATAATCTGTGAAATGGGTTATTCATAGTACCTAATTCATAAAGTCATTGTGAAGATTAAATGAGTTATCTAATGTTATAGGCATTAGCTGTTATTATTATTATTAGGCACAAAACAATGACTTTTTTTTTTTAAGAAAAAGGACGAATATGTTTATTTCTTCTCTGTCTGCTCAGAATATATCTTGACCATCTGTAGCATTATTGATTTAGCATTTTGGTTAGGTAGTGCATTACAGAGTATTTGATGGTGAAAACAGCCATACTTTTTATTTCTATGACTAGGAATGTATGGTGAACAGTTGGAATGTGGTAACACTATGTGAGATAAAAGATCCAGATAAAATGCAGTTCCATTTGGTGTGGCCACGGCCCGCTCTTCATTTGGCAGCGTGCTTCTTACATATCTCCAGGAATTCAGTCACATCTTCAGGAGACCCCAAGATGATGGGCGCCCTCTGATGGATGTCAGTGGGAACTATGTCCAGCACAGCTTCCTTTCCAGTGGTAGCCATTCCTCCTGCCTTCTCTATGACATAGGCCATGGGGTTACACTCATACAGTAGTCTCAGCTGGAAAACAAGAGCAGCATCCTCACACCAGAACATATTACACAGAAAAGAGATTTGTTCCATAGCAAAGTAGTGCAGAGCTGATCCAAGGTAACTGATACTTTCCCTTACCTTCAGTGGGGTTGTAAAAGCTCCCCCACGAAGTTGCGTCTAAGACTGAATGGTTAATTTAATCATTTGGTTAAGTTAAGCCATCCACCAGGAGCCAGCAATAGATTGCATGTGAGGCAGACCACCTGGACTCAGGACTGAATGACATTTTGGCAGAACCGATGGTTCCCTTCTCTTTATAGCCCAGAGACTGGACCTAATGAGTGATTCTGTGTGTGTTTTGGATGGACCTTTGCCTATTCTAAAAGCATTTAAAGTCCACGGCAGTGTCTGGCTGCAGACATCTGGAAAGCAGACAGGCTCCTCCAAACAGTATAATATTGTTTGCAACTCTGTACACATTCCTTTTACAATTCTCCTAAGGCTTGAGGGTTGGGATTTAGTATGCTATACATCTTGGCATTTACTTTTAAATATTAACTTTTTTATTGTATGCATTTTCATGTAGTCTGCCTACTGAGTAGACAGCTTTTTGCAGGTGTTTCCTGACTCTATTTCCATACAGGTGTCAGGGTCAGATCTGCAAAACTGAAAATAAAAGGGGGGGGACCCTTAATATTTACATTAAGGAACAATTTTTTGAGGCATTAGAGAAAAGTGCTATAAAGCAGGCTAATCACATAGGTTGGGATGTCAGAGGGGGCTATGACAAGAGTGGTGTTTAAAGTAAATAAGAACATCCTTAGTGAACTGGACACCACACGCGATAAACAGAGATCTGATCATATCTGAAATACATGAATTTATAACTATCTTATGGGGATTGTTGTTCCTTCTCTCATATTAAAAAAGAGGGGGGAAACAAAAGGACACTACTTGAGAAGGAAACACACTGACCCTCTGCGTAGGAGAAAAGTGGGACATCCTTTCACTAGCATGAGCAAGCACAGCCCATCCTATGGCTTCCAGGAAGCCTGTGGGCACGAGACCAACGCATCAGTAACAGCTCACCTGAAAGCTCTAGGTGTCCCCAGAGATTCTTTCCTTCTATAGAAAGGTATCATTTTCCAAGCAGCAAATGTCAGCTCACTAAGTTATTTCAATTTTCTGCCTTTTGAAAGCAATCAAAGAAAACCTCTGTTTGGGATACGTATGTGATTTGCTGCCTTGGTAATGAGGTTAGACTGTTTCATTTCACTTTATGAATGGAATTCATTTTGTCCAAGCCAGACTACATACCCACTGGAAGCACTAAGCACTTTCAGTCCCCTCTGACCATAATATCTTTACTTATCTTTAGCTACAGAAGGGCTCTCGAGAGATCATTTTTACCTGATATCACCTGTCATTAACCAGGACAGCCTTTAATCTAGAAAAGAATATGCCATAGACATCCTTTGCACCCTACTACAGAGCATAACAGCTTCCATGACCCTTCTTTCTTCCTCAGTCAAATCCCCCAGGCTGCAAATGAAATCTACTGCTGCTCCACCACTCTTAGGGGATTTATTTACCTTTCCATTGGGGCTTTTCTTGTTAGCTGGATACATAAAGATCCCTCCATAGACTAGGGTGCGGTGTACATCGGCTACCATGGAGCCCACGTACCTGGCGCCATAGGGGGCTGAGTTGTCCTATAAGGTGAAGACCAGCAATAATTAGGATTAGAGAAAAGAGAGTTTTCTTTTTGTCCTCTATGCTTATTCGATTCAGCAATCAAACAGAGCACCTTTTTTTGAGGTGTGTATTTAGTGATGAAAATCTGTTCCCAAGAAGCAGAAAATGGGAATAATGGAGACAGCCTCTTACATCTCCTAGTAGCTCAGATTACCCAAGGAGGCCCCAAGGAGAATGGGGCAGATTCAGGCTCTGGGGTGGGGCAGGCATTTAGCAGGATCTGGCGGGAAGAAGGATTCTGTGGAGCTGAGCAGCAGGGACAAGGGTGAGGTTTGCATCTCACAGGAGCAGGAACTGCTCAGGCAAAGGAGAAGCTGTCTGCCTTGGGCCCGGGGAGGAGCCTGGTGCCGCTGGGGCAGAGGGCATCTCTAGGGAGAAGTGGAAGGAGAGATGATAAAGCTGGAGAGAGAGCCTGGGAGTCAGCTCTGAGGGACCCAAGTGCCATACTAATAGCATTTGGGCCTCCTTCTCAGAACACAGCAGCCTCTAGTGGTGTCAAGCTAGAATAGGACAAAATTGGATTTTCCCACATAGGACCAGCCATTTCTTCTCTTCGTTTTCAGTGATTTGTAACCTCTTTAGAGAGCTAGCACATGGATGCTTAATCTAGAGACGACTGACAGAAATCCATCCAGTGACATGGGGCTGGGGCCTGGGGTGCAAGAATCACGTTTGTACCAACTGAGATCACGGACCCCAGAAGTGAACATGTTTTATTGCCATGACGTCATTCACCTGGCTGACATTGTTGTCCTGATTTTCTTCGGTCAAGAGAAAGTGACAAAGGGGTGATGTCCCAGGACGGGGTTTCCAGTCCCCAGTACCTGAGTGGGAACTTAGCCATAGGGGTCAATGCACAGTGGAGTCCCCTTATTTCCACCCCATCCCCCACCTTTCCTCTCCAGGGTAAGTCATGAATCAACACATTTCTGCAAAGCTCAGGGGCCATCCGTGCCGCCACCACCCCCAGCCCTCACTTACTGGGGGGAACTTCTTCCTCTGGATATACTCGGTGAGGGCAGGATCAAATTCCTTCGAATAGCCCTCATTGAGGCTGTAGATGCTCCCTTTCTTTTTGATCTTCACATCCCTGTCCACCAAAATGAACTCTCCAATGGCCTGTGAAACAGAAAGGGAAGTGGAGAGGTGAGGACATCTCCTCCAGGGCTACAGGAGAGGGTCGCAGATTGGGTTGGAGGGATTGGGGGCTGGAGGCCTGAGGTCACACCTGTGCTTCAGTACATGCTTCAGTACAAAGAGCTTGGATTTTGTTTTTTCAACTGAGGTGTAATTGACATAACATTATGTTAGTCTCAGGTATACAACATAACGCTTCCATATTTGTGTATGTTGTGAAATGATTACCAGCAAGGGAAATCCTTGGCCTGGGACAGGTGTGCCATTGAAAAAAAAAAACAAAAACGGTGCAGGCCAGAGCTAGGATATCAGGAGAGGAGATGGGCACCTAGTGTTCATGGCTGCTCTTATCTCAGCTTCCCGGTTTTTGTTTCTGTCTTGATGTCATTTTCCCCGAGTACCCTGAGTTCACCGCATGTATAACTTCCGATGCCTTTGCTTACTGATCTGAAGACTGTTTCTCAGAACTCAAGCTTCCGCAAAGTTCCAGCACTAAGCTGATGCCTTTAGGGCTTAGATTCTTCAATGTTGAGTCATTTCAGTCATGCCTGACTCTTTGAGACTCTATGGACTGTAGCCTGCTAGGCTCCTCTGTCCATAGGATTCTCCAAGCAAGAATACTGGAGTGGGTTGCCATTTTGGAGATTTGAATTTGGGAAGACGGTGTCACATCACTACTGGAGCTCTGGACTGTTTGGGGCTTCTCTATGTCTCTGATAAGAGAGTGATTGAGGCTCCACCTATCTGAGAAGGAAGTTGCCCCAGAGAGAGGAGAGTTAAGAAGGGAGGCCCTGCCATAGACACATCTCTCCCCAGCCACTTATTCCCATAGCAAAGCTTGGTTCTGGCCAATATGGAGCACAATGGGACTAGAGAGGAAGGGAGAGAGGAGTGTAGGGAGAGAGGAGTGTAGGGAGAGAAAAATGATGAGAATTAACAGTGGTCACTGAAAGGTACCATTGTGAGTGATTCTTTTTTTTTTCTTTTATGATTTTTTTGGTGAAAGTCTAGAAAATGAAGCCATTGCACAAGTGCTCATGAAACCATGCTTCCCAGACACCTCACCCTGGTACCTGGCCAGAGCATCCTACCCATGGGGGGTGGGGGTGGGGGTTAGTCTCTTGTACATGAAGAAAAGAGACTGAAAAGCTTTTTGTACTTTAAAGCTTGCTTGAGAGGCACATAAAGCTGTTGCAGTCTTTTTAGTGGAAACTGTCAGCCAAAATGAAATGAAAGCACTATGCTGATCAGAGGCTGCCCCCTGCCAACCCCCACTCCGCAGGCATGGGGAGCAGAGGCTTTGTCAGCAATGGGGAGGGCAGCCAGCAGGAAGGAGGGCAGCCAGCCTGCATGGTTCTTCCAAACACTGAGTGGCCATTAGGCGTGAGGACAGCAAGAGACTATGAAACACACAGAAACTTACTCCCGGACATAACGTCTGCAAGCTTGAAACAAGAAGAGATTTAATGTTTCCAGCAGTTCAAAGGTAATAGAGAAGTCACCAGAAGAATGTCTGGGGAAGAGGTAAATGCCCAGCAAGAGGATAAATTCACAAACGTCGATGATTTTGGAAACCGACCCCTGGGGTCAGTGTGAACTTTGCTCTGGGTCTGCCACTGTTTTCCCCTGAAATAACAGCCTTTGGAGGCTTGAACTAGTGCTGTTTCCCTACCCTTGTTTATTTGTTAAGTACCAGTATGCCAAGGAGCCAAAGTCCAATTGTGCCACAGTGCAGGGGGACAAAGGCAGCCTGCGTTCCAGTTTCTACGACCTGTCACCCACAAACCCTGAGGCCCCACCACCAGCAGCTTGCTCCTCACAAGATTCCAGTAGGTAATGGTACCTGGTGTTCAGTTTGTCAGCAAAATGCACCAAATAAATAAAGTGCTTCATTAAATGTTATCTGAGGATATTTCTAAAACTGAAAGGTATTTATAAACTCAATTCTTTTTCCCTTGGGACACTGGACCAAAGGCATACCTACTGAAGATGACTCTACGGAGTCCATATCAAAGGTGGGTTTAATTGGGTAGAGCATTTAAAGAGATTTCTTTGCCTAGTTTATCTGCTCTGTTAAAACTGTCATCTAACAGAGTAAATAAACAACCCCAATTAATAAACACATGGAAGAAATTCTCCTCCAATTAAAATTGCTAATGAATATTTTTCATGGCACCTTGGGCTCCTCTTCATGAGGGAGTTTCCTCTATAAGATGGACTAAGAAATTATCTTCATTTCCTTATTTCCACTTCCTCGAGCTTGTCAAAGTCTTTCAAAACCACAAGGGTTCACTGAAGGTTTGCATGCACCGAAGCTTGCATTTCATTTGATGTTGCAACGCACATCGAATGAATCTGGGAGCTAATTTTGAAGAAATGAGGTGGTCTACTTCTTCAGCTGGGACACCCATTCACCTCAGGAAAATAAACTGGTAATGGAGAGAGTGGGTGGCAAACAGACCATCTACGAGTCCCATCTGGTCTATAAACGTGCTTTAGTCGGCTAGCACAGTGTTTTACACATTCAGAAACCTAACATTTTCTAAAAATCCAGTGTTTCTTGAAACACTCGAAGCCGTGGAAGAGTGAGCTGCTGTTCCCAAGGAGTCACAACCACTGGACCTCCCCAGTTCCCTGCTGCCCCCCACGGCCCGTCACAGCACCCCCCATCCTGCCCCAGCACACTCCACACATTTGTGTGGCCTGCCCAGCCCAGCAGGCATCTGAGTCAGCTCAGTAATGTCCTCCCTAAAGAATTCATTGTGAAACAAAGACTCCCTCTTGTGCTCTGGACAGACACCATTTGTCACCTCAGTAATCTTCTTATGATGTACACATATGGTCCATCCATCTCTCTACCCCGCTTCCCTACCCCATCATCTCTGTCCCTCCATGGGCCTCATCTTCCACCTTTAGGAACTGACTCCCACCACCACACACACAACAGACACTCACAGCCACCAGCCAAGCACCTAACTCCGCCCCCCACTCCGGGATCTCTCACCGGGTCCAGCATGAAGCAGTTTACTCCATTTGCCATGGCCAGGACCAACATGGTGGCACTGCCATAGAGCGCATAGCCAGCAGCCACCAGGTTCCGGCCTGGCTGCAGAGCGTCCTTCTCAGAAGGGTCATCTTTTGAAATCTAGGACAAGAAAGAAAACAAAACACATTTTTGTTTTGTTCTGTTTTGTGGTTCTTTTTGCAGTTCCTCCCTTAGCAAGATGCATTATCAAGGTGCTCTCCTAAAGAAATAGGGCATCTTCCTGGATGGAGGTGGGGCGTGGGGGGCGGGGGCAAGGAGGAGGGCTTCCTCCACACACCAGTCATATCCTGATTATATTACCACAGCGACCTTCCCACCAAAACCCAAATTTCCTGCATCTGGATCCATCTTTCCAATCTGAGTCCTCCTTCAATCTTACTAATTTGATATTCCTTCATTTCTCCATTATCACTCTCAAAAAAAGAGCATGCCTCCATGCCAGCGCCCACTAATTTAATCTTATTACAGGCATCAATGTCTTTCCCTTGCCTACTCTATCTTTATTTAAACAAATTAAAACTGGGCTGCACAGCTACCAGTCTGGCGAGGAAATCAATTTCCTGAGCTCCTGCCAGTTGTGCCACATACTCCAGTGAGCAACATGCTCCATAGTCACACAAAGAAATTCTCAGAAATACAGACACTGAGACTATCTTGCCAGGGTCATTACCATGCAGGACAATGCTCTCCATGTTTTTAACCATGACCCACAGTAAAAAATACATTTTATATCACAAACCAGTACTAATACAACTACAAAAATTTAACAAAATAATACTTACACTTAGAATATGTTTTTCATTAAAGACATAGCCCACTGGGTCAGTGCCTCAGTTTGTCCCCTAATACTAAGGAAAGGAACAACTTAAGGGCATGGCTCCTAAGCAGTGGTCACTAATAATTATCTTCTTAACAACTGGCTTCTATGGTCCTCAAAGCAGCCTCAAACAAATCTTTCTGCTTGAAAATTCTCCACTTGAATTTAAACAGAAATGAAAATGAGTAGTTTCTTCAAATTTCATTTATTCCTTCCCCAACCACAGATTCTGGGGCCTGAGAATAAATAAGGGAATTCACATGATGATCCTGGAGATGGAGGTCACCTCAGCAAACACATGCCTGGTAATTTTTCCTATAACTTTTGAAACTGTGGCCCAGAGACCATGTATCTCAGAATCACTTGAGATGTTTACTTAAAATGCAATTCTGGACCTGCAACCTAAACTTACTAAGTCACGTTTTCTAAGGTGGGCTCTGGGAATCTGCATTTTACCATGCACCATAGGTGACTCTTGCACTGAAGCTTAAGAACTACTCATGTAAAAGGAAGTGTCACAAAAAATCACCTCTTTCATTTTTTTCTCATATCTCCAAGCTTTGTGTTTAATAGTTTTCATCTAGATGGTTGGTTGGTTGCTTGGCTGGTTGGGTTGGGCCAAGTTATCTGATTTAGTTTGGTTTGTATTCACAGGGTAGTACAGTGCAGCTAAACACAGAATAAACACAGTATCTAATATCGGAGTTGTTTTCTCAAACTCCAAATTTTGCCAGTGTACAACCTTGAAAGAGGAATTGACTTCCTTCAAAACCAGTGATATAGTGGGAAGAAAACAGGCAGGCTCTAAACATCTCCTCTATCATAACTACTTAACCCTGCAAGTGCAGCACAAAATAGAACAAAGTCAGTATGTAAACAGATAAGCTAACTGGAAGCCCCTAGAGGCTTAGAGTAGTCATTTCTCTGCCAAGAAAAGTCCCTCAGAGAGTCACCTCATCCAGAATCATCCATGTCTGTCTGTGGCACAAGAAAGAACAAACTTGGATTTCCCAGATGGTCCAGATGGTCCCAGATTGGTTAAGAATCTGTCTGCTAATGAAGGGGCTATGGGTTCAATTCCTGGTTGGGGAAGAGTCCATATGCCTCAGAGCAACTAAGCCCATATGTCACAAGAGAAATCACTGCCATGAGAAGCAAGAGCACCACAACTAGAGAGTAGCCTCTACTTGCTACAACTAGAGAAAGCCCTCTTGCAACAATGAAGACCCAGCACAGCCAAAAATTAAAAAAAAAAAATTTTTTTTAAAGAATGAACCACTTTTCCCTGAAATACTGTCACCAATAATCTCAACCCTTCAATTTCCTTGCGTGGAATAAGAAACGGTAACCTTATCCATGATCCATATGCTCAAAAGAAAGACAAAGTAATTCCATCTAGTCATGGAGTTGGAGGAATGCTTTTCTAGCCCAAACCCCTTTCTAATGCCCAAACTTCTCCAAACCCCCAACAATGAATGCCTTTGTTCAAAAAGAACCTATTATAGTCTCATGTGGATGCTTTCAGACCAATGTGCATAAAGATTGGCAAAAATTAGAAACCCTCTGGACCCTACCTTTTTCTACTTATCACAGGCCACCACCTGCTGCAGGTATTGCTTTGTTTTAACCCATGCCACTCCATATAGAGCATGAAAGACATCATGGATTTTGGAGACTTGAGGTGGTGGAGGAGAAAGTCAGGCAGAAGTGCTGTGGGGCTGTCATGTCATCAGACAGTCTTCCCACAGAGGGACAACCCAACCCTCCCTAGAAGTTCTCATAGGGCATTTGGCAGCATCTCCAGTAACTCAGCCAATATTACTCACTACTGTACCAACCTAGTGCACAAAAAAATACATGTAAAATGAGGTCCCTGCTCTCAAGGGGTGTATAATCTGGAGTGAACATCAGCTGATTTTTCCTGACCAGCACACTTCACTCTTCTGCTGACAACTGAATTTTAATCTTCCTTAAGGTACCGTCCCCCTCACTCTTAGCTCCAATGGTGGGCACATGACCCTGACTTGACCAGTCAGATCACTGCATGCCTTAGGCCACAGTGACTGGTTGAGAGATGGACTCATGACTTAAGTCAAGCAAAGCAGGGCTGATGAGGTGAAATCCCTGTTGAAATTGTTGGAAAAGAGGTTTCCATCTTCTTTTACTTATTTATCTATTTATTTTTGGCTGTGATGGGTCTTCATTGCTGCATGCGGGCTTTCTCTAATTGCAGCAAGCGGAGGCTGCTCTTCCTTTGTGGTGCACGGGCTTCTCATTGCAGTGGCTTCTCTTGCTGAGGAGCACAGGCTTTAGGTGCACAGGCGTCAGTAGTTGCAGCACGTGGGCTCAGTGCAGTGGGCTCCAGGGCATCCGGGCAATAGAGTGCAGGCTTAGTAGTTGTGGCACATGGGCTTAGTTGCCCTGTACATGTGGAATCTTCCGGGACCAGGGATAGAACCCATGTCCCCTGTACTGGCAGATGAATTCTTAACCACTGGACCATCAGGGAAGTCTAAGTTTTGCATCTTCTGTTTGAGTCACTGAAAGGATTGAATGGTAGCCCAGACCTGCTGGGAGCCATTCTTCTACCAGAAAGGAGGGCGCTATAGAGACAGAGAGAATGTGTCCTGTTATGTGAGTGTCTGAGTCCTTGAAAAAAGCTGTACTACCCAGTGGACTTTCCAGTTACATAAACCAATCATTTTCATTTCCTTTCCTTTCCTCCTTCCTTTCCTTCCTTAAGTTGGTTTGAGTTGTGAAACAGTGTGTTGACTATTAATAGAAAAAACAAGTAATATTAATGGCTACCATTTATTGAGCACTTTTTATGTGCCAGGCAATGTTTTCATTGCTATTATGCTTAATTTTCAATATCTTCCCCTTATGGATAAGGAAACAAGAGGTTATATTGCCCAAGGTCCCACAAACCTAGTAAGTGTCAATGTCAGGAAGCCATATTCCATATGGCTATTAAGTCTCTTTGTGTCCAGTTAAGGGAAGTGAATTGGATTCTGAAGCTGCTAGAGCACTTTTGAAACTCTGCTTTTAGTTTTGGGGACTGGATATTTTTAACGGATATTAAAAATTAGAATGTATCCAATTGAGGGTAAGCACACTAGTGAGAGGTCTAAAAATCATCTCACATGAAAGATATTTAAGTTAAGATTTAAAAGAAAGGGCCTTCCAGGTGGTGCTAGTGGTAAAGAACCCTTCTGCCAATACAGGAGACTTAAAGAGACTTGGGTTCCATCCCTGGGTCAGGAAGATCCCCTGGAGAAGGAAATGTCAACCCACTCCAGTATTTTTGCCTGGAGAATTCCATGGGCAGAGGACCCTGATGGGCTACAGTCCATAAGATCTCAAAGAGTTGAACATGACTTAAGTGACTTCGCAAGCTTCAAAAGAAAGAGAGAGGAGGGCAAAAAAGCCATTTCCAAGCACGTAAAAGAATCTCATTTTCTAACGATACAAAAGACCATTCATTATGAGCAACAGGGAGACTAATTTTGATTCAATATTTGGACAAACACTCATTCAACACCTCAGGAAAATTCTACCCCTTCTGAATATCTTCAGCCAGAGGCAGGGTGACACTTCTGGAGGTGCCATGGCAGTAACTTCATAGAAACACTGGACCACAGGCCCTAAGAGATCCCTTTGGAGCCTGTTTTTAGGCATCTTGTGGGCAAGGCCAGCTCACTGTTGCCGGATTCCAGTTACCAACTGATGTTATGTCACTGAGTGGGTGCACCAGGGAGCTGAACTCCAGCCCAGAACCAGCTCTGCAGAAAGCAGGAGAGGTCTCCTTTAAAACATCAGACATTTCGGTATTTATGCCCTGTAAGCTCTCAAATGGCTTCAAACAATCAATAAGACTTTTGAAAACTGAAATGACTTAAAGACAATGTGACACTCGTCACCTCTCTCAGACTTTAAGAGAGTCACTTCAGGTTTATTGAGTGTGGAGATGCATTATTGAGTTGTTCTAGCATTTGTAAGTCAAGCTGCTGTTGCAAGCTGTTTCTATCTTTTTTAGTTTATAGTGTCAGTTTCCCAATTTTTTTTCCCCTTAAAAGAGTCTTTATTGGGGGAGGGAGGTTGAGGCAGAAACTGGGGCTGGCAAATGTTAATGCTGCTTTAGCGTTGGTTGAATCATTAACCAAAAATCTACCTCTATATGAAGAATTTTGCTACAAAGCTCTCTTGCTATACTATAATATTTAGATTTGATACCTTGCTGGTAAAATTACATGCCTGCATATCTATACCAAGAATGGAATATTTCATGGTATGACTTGAAAGATAGATTAATTCCTGTCTTTGTCTTTCTGGTATGAGTATTAGAACTTTCAATTACTTAAACTGCTTCCCAGCCAAGACAAATGCAAAATTTATTTCAGTAATGAAAGAAAACTGTCCCATGGTGGTCCTACTTTCCATGTTTGAAAGGAGATTATGTGCAATACTAGACAACAAGTCACTTTGAAAAGTAAAGCACAAACTGCAGTCTCAGTTCTTAAGTTATGGCCTCTACATCCCAGAATGGGGGAGTTGAAGGAACCTCAGAGGTCAGCTGAATTAGCTGCCTCGTCCATTAAGATGAAGGAAAGGGCTCAGCCTCAAAGGCATCTGTGAGGTTTTATTTCTAAAATAAACAAGAGGGCTGAAGACAAGATGACACATTTTAGATTTCATCGTGTTTTATGATGGACCCACGGGTATTCATCTATTTTTCACTTGTCTGTATGTTTGAACTCTCTTCCACCAACATCCACCCCCCAGCCCTCCACACACAGACTTAAAGTAAAAGAAGGAAAGAGAGGCTTTAGAGGTAGAGTTCCTGCACAGGTCATGTGGGTAGAAGAGACACAGGGCAGAAATCTGGATCCCCATGCTGTACCAGTGTGCTTTCTGTAATTTATAGCAAAGGAGTTTAGGGTCAGCAAACTCCTCCCATAAACCAACAGATAGCAAATATTCTAGGCTTTACTGTCACAGTCCTTATCACAACCACTTAACCCTGCCTGTGTAGTGCAAAATCAGCCAAAGGCAACATGTAAACAAGCAAGCTGACCATATGCCATTAAAACTTTATTTATGGAGACTGAAAATTAAGTTTCATATAAATGTCACGGGTCATGAAATATTATTCTTTAGATTTCCTTTTTAGCCATTCAAAAATGCCAAAGAGTTATTTTTTGTTCACAGGCCATAGCAATCAGGCAATGGGCTGGATTTGGCCGGGGGAAGACCATGGTTTGCAGACTTGATTTAGAAAACTGAAAGGACAGTTTTGATATAATCCCTATTGTTGTCACACTGACAATTCTCAGTTAACATGGTTGTCAGTACTACAGCTATGCACCATCTCTTCCCACCTATCTCTTACTACATTTTCTTTTAACAACTTAATAGATTTTCACTATGCAGTTAATGCTGGGAAAAGTCATAACTTGAGAAATAAGGGTTTTTTTTCTGGTGGCTCAAATGGTAAAGAATCTGTCTGTGACATGGGAGACCTGTGTTTGATCCCTGGGTTGGGAAGATCCCCTGGAGAAGGGAATGGCTACTTACTCCAGTATTCTTGCCTGGAGAATTCCATGGACAGAGGAGTCTGGCAGGCTACAGTCCATGTGATCACAAAGAGTTGGACATGACTGAGTGACTAACACTTTCACTTTGGGGCTTCCCTGGTTACTCAGCTGGTAAAGAATCCGCCTGCAATGCAGGAGACCTTGGTTCGATTCCTGGGTCGGAAAGATCCACTGAAGAAGGGATAGGCTACTCCCCTACTTCAAGCCTCACGGGGTTTCATGATGTACAGTCTGGCTGTACCACCAACAGTGAAACAGGACTGGATGTTCAAACTTAACTCTACTTTTGATCCCAAACCAGCTGCTCGATCCATTATATTTTACCTTTCTGTAGATGCCAAAGATGGTTCCAATGGACACAAGGCAGTCAATGTTGGATGATCCATCAAGGGGATCAAAACAGACCACATATTTACCCTGAACAAAAAAGAAAGAAAATATTAATACAACTTTGTTTTAAAAATGAATATATTGTAACAAAACAGAGAATATACACTAAGAGGTTAAAAGAAGGAATCTAGGGGAAAGTTCAAGAAATGTGTTTATTTATACTCTGTCAGGGAAGGTATGAGATGGTACACAGAGTGAAAACAATAACAAATATATATCAAAAGATCATTAGGCAGAGAAACACAGAATAGGAGGCATAGATAAAGGTAAGAAATACAAATATTACATAATAATTCACTACATCATTGATTTGAATGAATCATCATTTTGGTTTGAGTTTCCTGGCAGTCAAGGAAGAAGAGAAACAAGATTAGTCACTTTATTCTCTTTATTCATAAGGGAAATGCTAGTTGCTCAGTCGTGTCTGACTCTTTGTGATCCCATGGACTGTAGCTTGCCAGGCTCCTCTATTCATTCATGGAATTCTCCAAGCAGGAATACTGGAGTGGGTACCCATTCCTTTCTCCAGGGGATTTTCCTGACCCAGGGATCGAAACCATGTCTCCCGCACTGCAGGTAGATTCTTTACTGTCTGAGCCACAAATGTTATAACTTAGGTGAAATAAAGTCAATGTTAAGGTCTATAAGAAAATTTTCACGTAGTTCCTACAGATGACACTTAGGGTTACAATGCACAGAGTTCTCACCCATATTCCTATTATAATTCCCAAAGGAAATAACCCTCAACTACAGCGGAACTACCAAAGATTCATTCTATGGACAGAATTTTCAGTGGTACTCTGGAGCTGACTGGAATTGGTTCTCAAGAGCCAATTGTGCACATCTCTTCCCATCTCTATTTTCAGTGATGTCATGTTGATAACTTAAAATCAATTATGGGACACTATTTCACAGTTTCAAGTGACAAGTGCTACAAATTAAAGATTTTTTTTTCTAATAGAGAGCCAGTTTACCAGCATACCACTGGAAATTTTCCATCTCCAAGTTAGCTACTTTAGTATGTGGTTTTTAAATTTTTGCCTCAAATTAAGACAATTCTCTGATTCCCTGGCTTCTTGCTCTTAACAAATCCTCCTGGCCAATGCAGGAGAAACTGTTATCAGGAAAACAGGAATATGCTTATCACTACAGTACATTCTAATCAGAGAAGTTGGGCTGACAGAGAATATTAAACAGCAAATTAGATCCTAAAATAAACATGCTGAAAACTGACAAGTACCTTTAGAAAAGCAGCAGAGAACAATATGAACTTTAGTAGTATTTTAGGAATGACATAAAGCAATCAAATCGGATGTGACTCTCCATTCCTCTTATAAAGGTCAGATTGGATATCAGGCAGTATCTTTAAATTGACTTTCTGTTGCTTTTTTCTCATCATACTCCTTCATGTCCTCAATTCATCTTAAACAGGGAAAGATAGTAAGCCATATAACTGCATTTTTCCACTCAAAAGGTATTATTAGTATTATATGATTGTTGTTCAGTAAAACCCGGATATACCCTTTTCAACAATAATCTATTGTTGATCCCCTGCAATGCACCAGGTATTGTGCTAGATGCTGGGATACAGAGGAGAATAAAAATTGCTCTCTGCCCTCAAGAAGCAATCAGATTGGAATGGAGCAGGACCCTATAGGGCTTTCTTAGGAGAGATCCTCTTCCCCACCCCTATGTCCTCTGCTTGCCTTTTGTCTGTAGAAAAACACTTTGGCCAAAGAATAAATTTAATCATAGATGTGAGAAAATGCAAAAACAAAGGAAAAACAATCAAGGTAGACCAAATAATAGTTTAGTCATTAAACAAAGTCAAGAACCTTCAGTTCTTTCTTCTGAGCCATATCCCTTGAGCTGTTTTGCAGATACTGAATCCCCCACCAGGTGGAAGAAGTTAACTACATGAAAACCAGACTAACCATTAAGCTTACACAATTATTTTTAAGAACTAGCTTCAAGGAGATGGGAACAAACTGACCCTGGAGTTGAAGATTAGTTGTACTTAAAACAATCAAGATGACACTAATCAGACCAATTTCAAGATGACTGTCAGAGCCAATTGTACTGTTCTGCAAACAGCTTCTTGCCTCTGCCTATAACTCCCTGAAACTCCCCTCTAAAAACTCCTGGCCCTAGATCAGCAGCAGGGAGTTTGTTCTTTGGGACATGAGTCCACCTTCTCCCCAAGATTACTGGTTTCCTCAATAAAGCTATCTTTCCTTTTACCCAACACTTGCCTCTCAATGGGCTTCCCTTGTGGCTCAGCTGAGAGTCTGCCTGCAATGTAGGAGACCTGGGTTCTATCCCTGGGTTGGGAAGATTCCCTGGAGAAGGGAAAGGCTGCCCACTCTAGTATTCTGGCCTAGAGAATTCAGGCCTAGTTCTCTGGCCCAGAGAACTATACAGTCCATGGGGTTGCAAAGAGTTGGACACAACTGAGCAACTTTCACTTTCACTTTTTGTCTCTCAGTATTTGATTCTAACAACCTAAGTTTGTTAACAAGATTAATAAGATTCCAATGGATTCCAATGCAGGAATCACTGATAGGAACTGCTAGCAGTTTAGACTGGCAGGAAGGTTGGTTGTGAAGATTGGAAACTAGGTGAATGGAGACGGAGCAAAGGATGTAGTTAACAGAAGACAGACTTTGTAGAGCTTTGAACATGACGATTAAAAGAAGTGGAGATAAATATGAGTATATTTGAGCCTCTCCCATGTATGAGCACATAGGAGAGATGGTAACAGAATGGACTGTGGTGAAAGTGTGGACAGGAGAGGACAGTTTGAGATATGGCAGTGAGGAAGAATCCTGAAATGATGACTGGTGGTTCAGGAGGGATCTAGGGTGAGTCTTAAGAATCCAGCTTGGTTGAACAAGTGGAGTCATTTATGAAGCCAGAAAGAAAAATGATTACATTAAAACCCTCAGTAGCGTAGGAGCAGACCCACCCTTTTCTCAGGTTCTATTATTATGGCATGTTTATCTTCTTCTGACACAAGAACACAGGTAGCAAAAGATGACTTTAACACATTAACAACCAGGTCGTTGGAGAGGACATCCAGCTTCTTCACTTGATCTCCTGTCACATTGGTAGAGCCAGCAATTCCATAGCTAGAGGGAAAAAAAGCCACAAAAATATAAGCCATGAACACCAGAATGTTAGTGCATCTATAAAGTCACTAAAAGAGAGCATTTGGTAAGATTTAGAAGAAATGAAAGGAGACACATGGTTTGGGAGAAACAGAATGAGAAGGATGGCCATCTATCTGGAGTGGCTTCTGGAAGGAAGGCAATATTCACCTGTCCAATGCCTAGCATGATAACCAGCACAGCTTTGTGGCTAAATTCATGTTTCTCAGCCTTTTCCTCACTATGGCCCTAAGGAGGCTTTTTTTTTTCTCTAACACATTCCCCCATGAAAATTTAATATTACAGATAGAGTGTTATCTGTTTATGTACTATATGTCCATATGTTTCATACCTAAAATGACTGTTTTTTTCACCACCACCAATAACCAATTTTTACCCTTGAATGCATGAGTTAATGTACAATGAGTTAGGTGAGAGACAAAGCAAGCAAAGACACTTTCTGTGTGGGAGGGAGCCTGAGATGGGAACTAAGCCAATGGATCTACTGTTTTATAGCTGACAAGATCCTAAAAGAAAATAAATATTGACAGATCCCATCACCTCATTTCATAGAGGAAGCTCACTCTAAGACACCTTCTCTAAACTGGAGCAGCAGAGCAGAGGTGAGAAGCTTACTTTGACTTCCAGGCCAGGCCTCTCCTGGTGGTAACTCACAACCTCCAGCAGGAGTCCTAGGGGCTGGAGGGAGTGGGAAGTCCAGAGTCCTTACTTTATTTTCAAGGTACCTGCAAATCAGTAATTGTGGAATTCCCAGAAACCAAGTAGTTGGTCCAAAGTAGAGCCTAGTTTGTTAGAATGAGGGAAGAAAAGGGTTGTCATAGCCTGGGGTTGAATAGGAACATTGAAAGGAGGGGAAATGTATTTGAGGAAGGATGCACAGAACATGAGAAGAGGCTGGATGTGGCGAGGGAAAGAGTAAGAGCATTGAAGATAATGCCAAACAGCTGAGAGTGGGTGTTAAGGGGCATCTTGGCTGGGAGCACTTATCTGGGGACTGACTGTCGTGGTATTCACTGGTTCATCTCCTGAAGATGCATTTTTTCTACCCATAACTTGGAAGTCTCTGGCTGGCCAAAACTGAGCCAGCACCAAATGGCTCATCTGGCCTGACTCTCTCCAGGAAGTAACTCCAGTTATCACTGAGCCCATTCTCCAGTGTGGTCTCTTTCAGCATCATTCTCCCGCACACCTGGAAACATCATCTCATCCCTCCAGCCCTCCTCCCAGCCCTTTTATTTTCATTATGTCACTCCTATTTCATGAATGAGAGACCAAGGGATCTATCAAACTTGCAGCTGAGGTTTTGCTTCTCCTTCCACACAATCTCTTTCTCACTTCAGTTGTGAGGCTGATGTTGATGAAGAAGAAAGGCAGCCATATTCTGGGCTGAACTAGGGCCTGGCTGGACCCAACCACTTAGTGGCCTCCATCTCCCTCAACAGCCCTACTAGCACCAGTTGGTTCTCCTTCCTAGCCTGACATTTCCACCATTAAAATCATCATTAATTCAAAAGGGCAAACAGCATCGATGGAAAAGAATATGGGCTTCCTGACAGAGACCTGGCTCAGCCCTCAGCTCTACAAGTCCCTTGCTTTCTCTGAGCCCTCCTTTTCACTCGTGAACATGGAGGGCAATGATGCCTCATGGGGCTGTTGGAGGATTACACACATCGCATGTACACAAAGGGTTTAGCACAGCCCTTGACTCTCAATGTTAAATCCCTTGTTTGCCCACTAAAGGGAGCACTCATGAACAATCTGCAGTACTATGGGAGGGTTCTCAAGATCCCCCTTGCTTCATCCATCATCGTGTTGCCATGATGTTTAACTTTTAATTCCATGAGGATGAGGACAGAGGGCTATGTTTTCCCCCACTGTGTGCCAGCTTCCATCACATAGTAGGCCCTCAAGCAATACTTGCTAAAAAGTATCCACTGAAGAGAATAGAAACTTGACCCTGAAGAAATGAGTATAGGAATCAGTAGACTTCGAGGTCCCTCCACACCCTGGAGTGTGGAGGAAGCCTCTGGCACAGTCCCCAGAGGGACTGGCCTATGGGGACAGCTCCAGGGAGGCCTGGAGGGCTGGGACAGGTGGATGAGCCACCGAGGCAAGCGTGGGCAAGACCTACACTACACTTTGCTCCATGTTCTACCTGCTCACGCACCTGGCTCAGTGAGATGGGTGAAGAGCGGTCAGGCCTCAGCCCTCTCACTCAAAATCTTCCCAGAGGCCTGTGTGAGTGATTATTTATTCTGCAAATATTTTTTTGTCCCCACTGTACTGAGTGCTGGGGTTACAGTGCTAAACAAGACACCATTCAGCATCTAACCCTCATGGAGCTTAGTGAGTGAGGAAAACAAGAAACCAATACATACTTCTGAATGAATAAGATAATGTCAGAAAGTGACAGGGGCTCTCATCTTAATAAAAGGAAACAAAGTACTGGGGGATGGCCAGGCAAGGGTCAAGATGGTCAAGGAAGGTCTCACTGCAAGGGACCAGTTCCAGCTGAAGGATACTTCGGGTGTTTTCTAAACAAAAATGAAGCTATGACAAAGCCCTAAGAGAGTCCAAATAAGCCAGCCAGTAATGATTCCAAAGAACAGCTCTGGGTTAGTAATTTATCCAAAGGAACAAGGACTTTGTTTTTCACATATTTCCAAATGGGAGGGGTTGCTCTGTGCACATTTATACAAGTAACTTTTTAAACCTCAAAGTCTTTCCCATGCTGTGGGCTACAAGAGGCTGTAGTCAGCCTCAGGCCAGCTGGCTCATCCAACCAGGACCACCAGCCAGGTTCCATACTGCTGTTCTAGGGTTATAAGGTG
Source organism: Giraffa tippelskirchi (assembly GCF_054371585.1). Taxonomy (NCBI): domain Eukaryota; kingdom Metazoa; phylum Chordata; class Mammalia; order Artiodactyla; family Giraffidae; genus Giraffa; species Giraffa tippelskirchi. The sequence goes on from NC_137275.1 coordinate 197,327,588, forward strand.
GCTGCTGCCCTGGGGTCACACCACTTCTCATGGGGAGTCAGGTGGGGCCATATAACAGCTGCAGGATGAATATTGTGGGGGACGCTCACCACATCAGAACCCAAATGGCCATCTTCATGGCCAAACCATGCAGACCTCTGTGATGGCCCTGCCTCCCTGCCTGGACAGGTGGTCACATCTCCGTCCTCCTCTTTACCCCCATGGAGGCTCCCTCCTCTGTTCTAACTAGAAAGAACCTTCCCCATCTTTCCTCCAGTTGCCTGTGAAGCATAAAAAAAAATGAAAAGAGATTATTCTGGGCCCCTTAAAGTCAAGATTCAGGCACTTTCTAGGACATCTTGTGGGAGGGTTTCCCTTAGTGAGACCTTGTGTTAGGAAGGTCTTCAAGAAGGATCAGAAAAGTGACTCTAAGGTAGAAACAGGCTTCAGAATGAAGAATTCCAAGGAATGAAGAATTCCTGCCATCTCAGTAGTGACCATATATGAGTCAATACTCCCATCACCTTGGTTTCTGTATGGTGCACCTTAGCTCGTGAAGTTAGCTTTGTCTCACATGGCCCTGCGTCATCCTGCCCAGGAATGACGAGCCAGGACTAAGCAAATGCTCAGTCAGGCTTTCCCCAAGACGCCTCATGAGGGTTCCCAAGAAGGAAAGCAAGACCTGGACAGTACATATTCTATGGATCAATGAAAAGTCGGAAGCAGGAAAGCCTTCTGCAACTTTTTTTGTTCTTTTTTTACTTTTTGGCCACACCCCTCTGGCATGTGGGATCTTAGTTCCCCAACAGGGATGGAACCCAAACCCCTTGCATTAGAAGTGCAGAGTCTTCCCTGGACTGCCAGGGAACTCCCAAGGCTTTTGCAACTTTGACAGAAGAAAAAGGCCCTAAGAAAATCCTCAAGGAACTAATTAGCTGAAGAACAGAGTTTATTTTCTTTGTAAGTTTTCAGAAAATCCTTTAGAAACAATGCTGCTGCTGTTTAGTTGCTTAGTCATGTCTTTGTGACCCCATGGACTATAGCCCACCAGGCTCCTCTGTCCATGGGGATTCTCCAGGCAAGAATACTGGAGTGGGTTGCCATTCCCTTCTCCAGGGGGATCGTCCCTATCCAGGGATCAAACCCGGGTCTCCTGCTTGGCAGGTGGATTCTTTACCACTGAGCCACCTGGGAAGCTCCTTAAAAGCAATACTCTTCTGCATTTTGATCAGTCATCATTCCATCAAAGGTCCCAAAGGCCTTCACTATATAACCTGATGGCCACAGGCAGCAGCAGGGAAAGGCAACGGCATCATGAGCTTCCCTCCATGAGCTGGGACTCTAGACTGTGAGGGTTCAAATCCCAGCTCTGCCACATGCTGAACAATTCTGTGTCAATCTCTTAGCATCTCTGATCTTTGGTAAAATCAGAATTTAGGGTATCTATGGCACAGTATGTAGAAAAGGAGTGTAAATGGGCTGACATCAGTAAAGGACTTAGAACAGAGACTGGCACCAAGGAAGTCAGCAGGAAACAGAATCCCACCCCTAACACCCCTCAGCAGGAATACTACCCTGCTGAGAAGTACCAGAGGCACCTGGGCTCAAATTCTGCCTTCTCCTCTTGCCGATTACATGATTTCCATCAAGTTGTCTCAGCTCCCTGATTGTTCATTTCTAGGCTTTGTAAGGATGAGGACTAACCCATGTGATGCACCTGATTCATACAGGCCAACGGCCGCCATCACCGTTCTTAATGGAGCTGTGTGTGCCTGTTCCACAGGAATCCATTAAATACGGGTTGGCTGATGAGGGGGAGGGTATACTACTTCTAAACCAGTTTTGCAGGCAGCTTCTGGGAAGACAGCCAATGCAGAACAGTGTCACAGATAACTAAGCAAAAGAAAGTGCTCAAAGTTCACATTTGACTAACAGGGAATATTATTTCATTTGAGAAGCTTATGACATGTCACCTCAATTTTATTCATATTAGTTGGCCCTGCAGCCCAAGTTGTTCAGGGTGGCACAGCATTCTGTCAAGGTTTATGTCCCTGTGACTGTTCATTTTTAAATCCCTGGAGACACAAAAGTTCTCCGAGTTTGGGAAGAAAAAACTCTCTGGAGTTTGGGAAGAAAAATCAACTTGAGAAGCTGCTGTCTGTAATATCTCTCTCTCTCTATTTTTTTTTTTTTTTTGGCTACACCATGCAGCAAGTAATATCTCTTCCTTTATGCTTACTATATAAACCTCACTGAAAATGTGAAACAGCTATAAGTCCCTTTAATTCACATGGTGGGAAACTCTTGAGAAGGATAGGTTCATTTGACCAGTGTTTTTAAATCCTTAGAAATTTGGACTAAATATTAGCATGTTTTTCTTTTTTCAAATTTTCATGCAGTTTCTAGAGCTGTTTTACAGCCATAGTCTATGATTACTGATGGTCTGGGAAAGTCTCCTTTAACATTCCTGAAGCACCTCCCTAGATACAAGTACCAGAGTCAGGGCCACACTTAGAGAACTTTCTATTACTTCCTTGATTTGCTAACTAACTAGACCTTTTCCTTCTGAGGTCAGCATGACCATGTAAAGTTCTTGAGTTAGCATGCACAACAGCCAAGGGGGAAGACCTCATCTTCACAAGAAAAAGGGAGGCAGATTATTATTTAATCCTTATCGCTAAAGCTGAAGGTAACCAGACTTGTTGATTGATTCTGAAGTGAATGACCAACCAATCATCCAACCCAGAACGTCCAAAGGTCAGATCAGAAATACAGTCTGCCCTGGGTATCCTGGGGTTTGCATCCACGAATTTTCACTTGTGGTTAATTGAACCCAAGATTACTCAGGGCAGACTGTACTCAGACATTTTATCTAAGGGACATGAGCATCCACGGATTTTGGTAGCTGTGGGGTGTCATGGAACCAATCCCCCGTGGACACCTAGGGACAACTGTACTTTGAAGAAGAGGTGCCAACCAGAGCAGCTTCAAAGGCTGCAAATCCCAATGTTGGCTTAAGTTCATGGCAGCCCAAAATGTGCTCATAGGATGGTATCAAATCCTTACAGAAATTAGACAGCAGAGCCACCAATCTGAGCCCAGCTCCATCTTTCTCCAAAATATTCTCTTAAAGCCCTCCATGTTTCTGTTCTGCTAAATCAGTTCCTGGTTTTCTTCTCTGCCTGTCTCAGGGTGAATGTGTCAAAACCCAGAGGCCTAATCTTAAGTCACTACTTCATACCCAAATTCCAGACTGTCACCAATAACTGCAGGCTGGACAACATCTCCAATAGGATGCCCCTCTCACATCTCAAGTTCAGCATCTCCATAATGTTGGAATCACCTTCTTAGCCTTCTCTAGCCTCTAAAACTTAACCCCTCCTTTGGAATTCTGGTTTCATTTTCACGGTTTTGTTTTTTAACATCACAGCCCTGATCTCAGTTGCTAGGATCTGCTCTTTGAGAACCTCCCTTGTTGTCCTTCTCCCCTAGACCCCATCCAGACTTCTCCCAGGTCCCCCTATCTCCTCTAATCCTCTAGTTCTGAATCCTGCTGGTTTTCCAAGTCTTCACTTTCCCTCTTCTAACTCTGTACTTCTAGTCATAGCTGCCCCAGATGAATCTCCAATCATGCCACTGCCCTACTCAAAAACCTGTACCTCTCCCCTTTGGTCACCCCCTCAAAAATAAAGTATTCACCCTTGCCACATAATGTTCCCCCAATGCACCCACAATTTAACATCCACAAATGCTCCACCACTACATTACACAAAGGGCTCCAGGTTTCAGTCAAACCAAATAAGCACCATTTGCAGAAATATCTTCCGAGCTTGTACCCCTCCTCACACAGCAGCCCAGCCATCAGGCCTTATGACCAGCTTTGCCTGCCTACTACAAATGCCCATCTTGATGGGCCATCATCTTTCGCATCCACATATTTTTGCCAACTATATAAAAGTATCTTTCAGAATCTCTATTGCTGGGACTTTCCTGGTGGTTCAGGGGTTAAGACTCCATGCTCCCAATGCAAAGGGCCCAGGTTTGATCCTTGGTCGGGGAACTAGATCCGTCATTCTGAAAGGAAGATGCCTGCAGGTAGGAACCAAGATCCCGAGTGCTGCAACTAAGCCTGGAATCATCTTCCTACCTTTCTCCAGCCTCTAAAACAGCTTATGTGGCCAAATAAATCTCTTTTGAAAAGATTCTCTACTGTATTCTAACTCTATACATGTAACATTTTCCCTAAAGCATAAGCTCTGTATCTTTTTCATCTCTCAGTCACTTCTAGAACTTAAGAGAGAGAGAGAGACCTCCAGGCTCTATGTTTAAACTCCTGATCTGTCCCTGATGAGGAGTCAGGGCTGACCTCCATAAACTGGTCCCACAAGGTTCCTGCAAGTCTGCAATCATCTTGTCCCTCTGGCTAGATGTCCTACTAGGGCAAGTCGGTAGCATTAACAAGTTATTTGCAGGTACGCTAGCCTTTTCATCCAGGATATCAAAGTCAATAATAAGCATAATTTGGAGCCCAAGTTGAGATCTTGTCTTATTTCCCCCTCCCCAACTACATATGATACAGAGACAGTCAAACTTCTTTTCCCACGGGAGTACTGAATGTTCAGGTTCTATTCTTTCTCTGTCATCCATCCACATGAGCATGTGAAATGCCCATTTCATGGGTACAGTGCTCTTTGAAATAGTGAAAGACCAGTGACATGCCCAAATACATGGGAAATGTCAAATAGCTCATGATATGGCCATACAGTGGAACACTGTGTGCTAAGTCACTTCAGTTGTGTCCAACTCTTTTCAAACTTATGAACCATTACCTGCTGGGCTCCTCTGTCCATGGGATCCTTCAGGCAAAAATACTGAAATGGGTTGCCATGCCCTCCTCCAGGGGATCTTCCTGATCCAGGGATCGAACCTGGTTCTCTAATGTCTCCTGCATTGACAGGCAAGTTCTTTACCATTAGTGGCACCTGGGAAGCCCTAGTGAACACTATGCAGCAGTTAAAAAGGAGGAGGTGAATTTACATGTCCTGACATTAGAGGATGCTCATTATATAGAGTTGAATAATGAAAGCAGACTGCAGAAAGGCATGTCAAGTGTGATCCCATTTTGTTTACTGTTTACAAATAGTCACATGGAAATGCTTATCCATGTATAAATTTATATGAATATAAAGAAGTATCTAGTAAAAAAAGAAACCCAGTAAATTTTGAACAGTGGATACCCCAGGAAATGGATAAAGGTGGGTCTCACTTTCCCCTTTGTGTTCTTCTGAGTGGTTTGAATTTTTGTTGAGTAACATATAAAGGGTTTCCCTGGTGACTCAGATGGGAAGGATCTGCCTGCAATGCAAGAGACCCAAGTTTAATCCCTGGGTCAGGAAGATCCCAGGAGGAAGGCACAGCAACCCACTCCAGTATTCTTGTCTCGAGAATTCCTTGGACAGTACAGTCCATGGGGTTGCAAAGAGTTGGACACAACTGAATGATTAACACACACACACAGGCACAACATATAAAGGAATTTATAATTATAGCAAAAACTATTTCTTAACCTAGTGTTTACAGGTGCCTAGTTTAAAAAAATATGCACAGTTTATACAGCCAAAATTCGCACCCTTTGTTCAGGTTCTACTAATATCCCACTACCTATGGTCCCACTATCTGAGGTTACTTATAAGGTGGGGAAAAAAATAGTGAAGTCGCTCAGTCATGTCCGACCCTTTGCAACCTCATGGACTGTAGCCTGCCAGGCTCCTCCATCCATGGAATTTTCCAGGCAAGAGTACTGGAGTGGGTTGCCATTTCCTTCTCCAGAGGATCTTCCTGGCCCAGGGGATCGAACCCGGGTCTCCCTCATTGCAGGCAGATGCTATACCATCTGAGCCACCAGGGAAGCCCTAAAGTGGGAAAGATGCACCTCAAAGCAGATCTTGTGTTTCTGAGTCTCTTTGGGGTTGTGAAAGGTGCTGACACATTTTTAAATACTACAAAAATGACAAGCACTCTTTTTTAAAAGAGTAGGAAATCCAATGGATAGAGGAGCCTGGTGGGCTACAGTGCATGGGGTGGCAAAGAATCGGACATGACTGATTCTTCCCTTCACTTTTTAAATAAGCCCCCTGGTTTTCAAAGTCAGGTAAAGCTGTGAGGACACTTTTACTTATTGTACATTATGTTTAAAGTAAGAATTTAATTGAATGTGTTTCCTAAAGCAAAGTCTCCTTAGACATGTATTAAGAAGGTCCATAGGTGAAATAGTAATGGAGTCACGACCTTCCTAACATACTTCACAATCCCTCTCCCATCAGGGCCCAACTTTGCTTGACATCTGAAAATAAATGATGATAAACTCTTTCCTTAAGAGTCAGCTTGGATAGATTGGGAGTTTGGGATTGACATGTACACACTGTTATATTTAAAATAGATAACCAATAAAGACCTACAGTATAGCACAGGGGACTCCGCCAATACTCTGTAATAACCTAAATGGGAAAATATTTTGAAAAAGATACATGTATATGTATAACTGAATCACTTTACTGTACAACTGAAACTAGCAGAACGTTGTTAACCAACTATACTCCAATATAAGATAAAAAAAAATTTTTTTAAGTTAGCTCTACCAAACCATACTGTAAAATCAAACGTGAAGAACTGACAAGAGAAGGAATCCAGGTTTCAGGGGTTGGGTTTTTTCAGATAAGCTATGAGCACTGTGAACAATGCTTATGAAGTGCTCCTAAGTATGAGAAATACTAGGAAGGAGTATGAGCAATCTGAAAACCCAGGTATCCTTCAGCTAAAATGAGGACCAGTCTAAACATAAAATGCTTGTGCACACCAGAGTAGACCAAAGGGTATTTGTCTTAGTAACGTAAAAGCCTCACAAGAAGGTACCCTTTGAACCCGTGTCCTATCATTCCTTTGCTACGCACAATGTGATCTGCAGACCAGCAGCCCTGCCACCACAGAACTTAGAAATCCAGCTTCTCAAGCCCCACCTCAGACCTTCTGCAGCCCCATGTACACCAGCACTGAAGCCCTTGAGGCGCTCAATACTGCAGGCTTCCTCCCAGCCTCCTCCCAGCCCAGCTTCCCCACTGCTTCTTAACAAGACTTGTTCAGGGTCAAGGAGATACTCAATTAGAAACCTGACTTGGGACCCCAGTTTCAAAGGGAGTGAAAGCAAAAGGATAGAAAAACAGAAAGGGAGGCACGGGGACCAGCACTTTCCCATTTGAAGCTAGGGTGGGTGTGGTGGGCAGGCCAGGTGCCCATGGGGCCAGTCAGTTTCACCAGGAGGAGGCCGAGAGAGGTGCCAAGGCTGCTCAGCCCAGGGGCGCTGGTTGCAGGGTGGAGGCAGGTATGGAGACAGGCCCCCCAGGTGGGCACCCACAAGCTTAAGGGAGGGGGGAACTAGGGCTTGAGTGTGGTTTGAGCTTCTGCAGAGGAGCTACCAGAGAGAGGGTGTGGGTATCCCAGCCATCAGAGAGACAGACTGACAGCAGGGGCAGAGGCTGCTGCTGCTGCTAAGTCGCTTCAGTCGTGTCGGACTCTGTGCCACCTCATCGACGGCAGGCCACCAGGCTCCTCCGTCCCTGGGGTTCTCCAGGCAAGAACACTGGAGTGGGTTGCCATTTTCTTCTTTAAGGCATGCATGCATGCTAAGTCGCTTCAGTCGTGTCCGACTCTGTGCGACTCCATGGACAGCAGCCCACCAGGCTCCTCTGTCCACAGGATTCTCTAGGCAAGAATACTGGAGTGGGTTGCCATTTCCTTCTCCAAGGGGCAGAGGACCAGACATCATACTGTCTGGTAGATCCCCAGTCAGAGAGAAAGTGGACTCGGCTAGGGTTGGGGCTGGAGGGTACAGAGGCCTGACTCACAGGTGCGCGATGCCCGCCTTGCGCACGGCCGTGGAGATGGCTTTGACCGCGGTGCAAAGCGAGTTGAGCAGTTGGGTCATCTCGCCCGTGCCGCGGGCCTTCCTGCCCTCTTCCATGACGAAGCGGGTCAGGGTGACGATATTGGTGTCGAAGGCCGTCTGGTCCGTCATGCTGGGGCCCGGTTGCGGCTCGCTGGGCGACAGGTGCAGGCGGCGGGACGCGGCCGCAGCACAGAGTGTCAGCACTGAGGCTCCGGAGCCGGCTAGGTGCCAGTCCCGGGGCCGGGTAGCCTATAGGCGCGGGTCACCGCCCTCCGCCCCCGGGAACACCTCCGCGCCCCGGACCCCGCCCCTCCGGCTGCGGCCCCGCCCTCTCCGACCCTCTATGACGTCGGGATCCTTGTCCAGTCTCAGTTCCCCCAGCCGCTGAGTGTCCCCCCGCCTCGTGCCCCGCCCCCACCCCACCTCCGCTTCCACACTCTCGCCGCGCCACGCCTCTGCCCAGCTGCCTCCAGCGTGGTGGAGCGCTCCTCTGGGCCGTGATCCTTTTCAGTCCGCACAACGACCCTGCCACGGAGGTGCAATCCTGATTCCCGCCTTATCTCGCTAAGACAGAAAACGGAAGTTGGGAAGGTTAAGCGCGGTGCTCAGTGCAGCGTGGCTAGTGAGTGAGAAGCCCGCGCTGCAGCCCAGCTGCTCCGGGGTTCAGGCTTTTACCGCTGTGCTTCCCACCCGCACCGTCGTCACCTGCCATCTGCTCCCTGCCCTCTGTCCACCCTTGCTTGTCCTGTCGTCTGACTCTTCTGACCAACTTCAAGAGACTGGATTCCTCTGTTCCTCACTGTCCGATGGCTTGGTTTTGGATCCTTAATTCAGATCTGTTCTCAAGATTCCTGTAGTCTGAGAGCTAGTAAAGGGACCTATTAATACGAGTTCCAGTGCCAAACCCACAGTAAGACCAAACAAAGTGCAACAGTCTGAGTTTGGAGCAGAGAAAGGTTTATTGCAAGGCCGTGCAAGGAAACAAGGTGGCTCATACCCTGATAAGTCTCCAGCTCCTCAAAGGATTTTGGCAAAGCGTTTTTAAAGGGCAGATTGGGAAGGGGGGTGCAGGCGCGGGGGGCAGTGGCAGGGGCTATGTGCTCATCGTCATCAAGCAGTTTCTTCATTTGGTGGAGGGGTGGAGGGAGGCTGGTTCACGTCTACAAAACAACTCAGGGAACTTGCATCAAATATTGTTACCTGTAATATTTAGGTACTTCAAAGAGGAGCCGATATGGGGGAAGGCCTCAGAGAGTCCTGCTGGTGCTGGATTAGAGACCTTCCTTTCCAATAACTGCACTTCGCAGAGAAAATGTTCACAGACCCAAGAAAGGGTGTCCTGGATACCACACTGAGATCAGAGGCTCCGAGGCCACATCCTGAGGCTTTTGTAGGCACATTGCTTCTGTCCTAAGGCAGTTCATGCACTTATTCATGGAACAACATTTATTGAGCATCTGCTATTAGTGAGACTGTGCTTTGAGAGCTAGCCCCTGTCTCCTTACAAGCACCCCAAACAATGGACTCGTTGAGTTCTGTACAATTTCTGGCAATTCTGGTAGGACATGTGCCCTGGCCAGGGACAAGGGGAGCTGGCCACACTGGAGTGAAGTGGACTAATTTGCTTCTGGTTTTGGTCAGATTGTCCAGGTCCTCTTGGTCGGACATCGTTCTGTTGGGTGTCTACTGGTTCAGACTATTCACTGGCTCAGTCTCTGTGAGCAAAGTGGCCACCTCCACAGCTCTGTTCAATGCCAGTAGACTTCAGAGGGTGAGTGGAACCAATGCTACAACGGGTGAGGATGTCAGGATAGCATCACTTTTTAGAGCAGAATTTGAGAAGCACTCAGCTGGGCTTGGGTTTCTGATTTCACCCTGGGTTCAAGACCGGGTTCTGATTTCTATCACTGTGAGGTTGCATTCCTGCCACTAAGGAACCAGAGGTCTCTGTGAATGAGAACTCCCTTCCTACTACTGTGGGAGGTTGCATTCCTTCCGGTGGGAAACTGCAGACCTCTGGTTTAGAAGCCACCTTTTCTCTGATGGGGGTGGGGGGCAATTTGAGTCCCTTTTTAATAAGAAACAAGAGACTTTTGGGTGCAGGGAACACATGGGTGGATGGGGTTCTTGAACTCACCCTTCCAGGTGGCAGAAGCTGACTACTAAACTGGGGTTTGAGTTCTGAGGCTTTGGCTGCTGGTCCGGGTTCACCCTGGTTTTGAGTCATAGGGTTCTAGTTTATGTTTTTGCCTTGTTTGTCTCGTCTTCAATGTCTGATTGTCTTATCTGTTAAGAAATTAATTGAAATTGAGTTCCTTAGCAACCATAGGAGAAGCTGCTTTCGGGCTCAGGACAAGCAAACTCTGGTGTCTATAACTCACATTAGTCAGCCCTTGAGAATGGCTGCCTCCCTGTGGTACATCAGAATGGAAAACAACTTTTCTGTTCCCAATTGTTGTTCATCGGAAGGTATTGTAAATTGGAAATCTTTTGGGTATTAACCCATGCAAAATATCAGATGGCGTTTCTCAGGAATGTTGCCTGGCCCCAGTACTCAATAGAAAATCAAGAAAAGTGGCCAGAAGATAGGTCTCTAAATTGTAACACCATACTGTGTTGGATCTTTATTGCAAAAGGTTAGAAAAGTGGAACAAGATCCCATTAGTACAGTGCCTTATGGGGCTGCAGCAACACCAAACTCAGCCTAATCACCAGATCTGGAGACTAGCTACAGGAGTGGTGCCCACCACTGACCCACATGGGATCCCATAGAGACTGGGCAGGGCCCGACTTGAGCATTATCCAAGTCTCCTACTTAAAGGGACAAAGGCATCTGGCTGGAGACCTATAAATGGGAAAAGTCAGAAACACTCGACAGGAAGTGATGAAAACCCGTCAACATTCTTAGAGAAGGTAGAGAATGCCTCTGACAGTATACAACTCTTACTAGAGATGCCCCTGAGAGCAACCCAGTGGTTATACTTTACACCTCAGAGTGGCCCCTAACATCTAAGGGAAGTTGCAGAAAGTAGCAGTGGGTCCAAATGCTCCCAAACTCTTACTTGGTGGGTATTTCTGTTGGGAGTGTTCAATAACCCAGATATTGGCTGAGGAAGAAAAGGAAGACAAGCAGCTAAAGAGACAAACCACTCTCCTGGCTGTTGCCCCCTAGGGCACACTGAGTAACCCATGGCACTGATGGATGAATGCAGGTGAACGTGCTAAGGGACCAAGGTGCGGGCCCAATCAATGTGCTTCCAGCAAGAAGGAAAACAGTAAGTAACAGGGAATGCCCCAATTGTCCTCTGTGAAGGAGGGCCATGGAGAGTTCAAGGTGCCACAAGCAGAGGAGCACTGACAGGGACTAGGGGCTCCCTAGTTGGCTCCTTGGGGTATAATCCCGATCTCCCCAGAGGAGCCCTGGGTTGTCTAACAAGTGGAAGAAGAAAAAGTAGAATTTTTAATAGTTCTTGAAGCCATTTCTGCTCAGTCTTGACCACCTTGAAGGGAAGAATGTTCCAACAGGAGTGTGCTATTAAAGGGGCATTCATTGGGCAGATCTAACAGGAGGTTCTTTTTTAGAAACATTGGCATGTGAAATGGAACCCTTCAAGTAAAAGTCTGTATAAGTTTTGACCTAACTGAAACCATGCAACATTGATTGGGACTTGAACCCATGTGCCAGGACTCAAACCCAGCTGGAAGCCAGATTGGGACTTCAACCTACAAGCTAAGACTCGAACCTGGCTTCTTTTAAATTGAGATCACACACTTGATCTCAGGACTTAATGAAGCTCAGGTTCTTGATGTCTATTGCAGAAAGAATTCAGTAAGAGACAAAGTGAGAGGTAAGAAGTGGATTTATTTAGAGAAAAGCATACTCCACAGAGTGTGGGCCATCTCAGAAGGCAATACATGCCAGAATATGGCATGGTTAATTTTTATGGGCTGGGTAATTTCAAAGGCTAATGAGTGGGAGAATTATTCTAACTAATCCCGGGGAAGGAGTTGGGGATTTCCAGGAATTGGGCCACTGTACACTTTTTGGTCTTTTGTGGTTAGCCTCTGAACAGTCATGGCACTGGTTAGTATGTCATTTAGCATGCTAATGTATTACAATAAGCATATAACGAGTCTCAAGCTCTACTGGAAGTCAAATCTTCCACCATCTTGGACCTAGTTGGTTCTAAGCAGTTTGTTTTTTTTCATGTCCTGTAGCTATGTCAGGCTTTTAAAAGTTGTGCCTTGCCCCCTTCCCTCTTGTTGCATTATGAATGGGCATATCTCTCAGGAGGGAGGAACACAGCTTTCACTAGCCCTGGAAGAGGATATAATAGAACCTGAAAACTTAGTGGCCATATCTTGAGAGTCCTTTGGACAGCAAGGAGATCCAACCAGTCAATCCTAAAGGAAATCAACCCTGAACATTCACTGGAAGGACTGACGCTGAAGTTGAATCTCCAATACTTTGGCCACCTGATGTGAAGACCTGACTCATTGGAAAAGATCCTGATACTGGGAAAGATTGAGGGCAAGAGGAGAAGGGGCCGACAGGGGATGAGATGGTTGGGTGGCATCACTGACTAATGGACATGAATCTGAACAAACTCCAGGAGATAGTGAAGGACAGGGAAGTGAGTGTGGTGTGCTGCAGTTCATGGGATCACAAAGCATTGGGCATGACTTAGTGACGGAACAACAAAAATCTTAGAGAAAGTAAACCCAGCTCTATGGGCTCTAGGTCCAGCAGAAAGAGCTAAAAAAAAAAAAAAAAAAAAAAAAAAATGGCTTTAGGAGTCCTATTTAAGACTTTGGGGCCCTTTCAGAGACTATTCAACTGTTTCCAAACAATTGGATTCTGAGGGGGGAAAAAATGGCCTCCATGTCTTAGAGCTGCAGTTAAGGAATTTCTTAAACCTAAGGAAGATGCTTAAAAGCTTTTGTAAATAGCTTATCAAGATGGGAGGCCACCTCCCTGTTGCACTAGCTGCCTTGAGGTGTAGGGGAACAAGCAGAAGTACCTTCATTTCAGGGGGTGGGTGGCAGGGGTGGTGAGTGATCACCCAGATCGTTACTTCTCAACTTCCTGCCTCTTGACACAAAGCTGAGTGAGGAAATTGGTGATCACTGCTTGTTCACAGGACAAAGAACTGTAACAAAGTTGGTAATGCCACACACATGCCATTTACATCTACAGTGTTGTGTGAGGTCAGTGTGTTTTGTGATGATCAAGGAGAAGAAATCATTGCAGCCAGCAAGGAGCAGCTCTGCTGGGCGCAGGTGGAGGCAGGAGGGAGAAATCCCATTTGTGGAGGTGCCCACTGTCCTCTGGTCATGCACCCTCCTGACTCTGGCTAACACCCAGGTGATGAGTTTATGTACTCTGACTCAGAAAAGAGCTAGTCACAGTCAATAACATGATGAATGGGACATAACTGTGCAACGGGCAAATACAGTCTGAATCTCCATTTCCATATCCCTTTAGCCCCTTACTGATAACAACGGAACTTTCTTCTGCTTTTGGATAAAAGCAACAGTTGTTGAAACAGAACAGGACCCTGTAGAGCCCTCCTGGGTACACATCCTTTCCCTGTCCTCCATTTCTTATTGGTAGGAAGAAAGCTTCAGTCAGTCTCCTTGACCTTGCCTGAATTCCAAAGGGCACGTTCAAATAGTTGATAATCAAATAAGGGAAGGAACGCAGAAACAAAGGAGGAGCAGTCAAGAAACAATAGCTATGACAAACCTAGACAGTGTATTAAAAAGCAGAGGCACTATTTTTGTTGACAAAGGTCTGTACAGTCAAAATTATGATTTTTCCAGTAGTCACGGATGTGAGAGTTGGACCATAAAGAAGGCTGAGTGCTGAAGAATTGATGCTTTCGAATTGTGGGGCTAGAGAAGACTCTTCAGAGTCCCTTGGACAGCAAGGAGATCAAACCAGTCAATCCGAAAGGAAATCAACCCTGGATAGTAATTGGGAGGTCTGATGCTGAAATTGAAGCTCCAGTACTTTGGCCACCTGATGTTAAGAGCTGACTCATTGGAAAAGACCCTGGTGCTAGGAAAGATTGAGGGCAAGAGGAGAAGGAGGTGACAGAGGATGGGTGGTTGAACAGCATCACTGACTCAATGGACATGAATCTGGGCAAACTCCAGGAGACAGTGAAGGATAGGGAAGCCTGGCATGCTGCAGTTCATGGGGTCGCAAAGAGTTGGACACGACTGAGTGACTGAACAAAAACAAAGGGAGGGAACACAGAAACGAAGGAGGAGCAGTCAAGAAACAATAGTGCAGCCATGGGGCAAGGTCCTGGATCCTCCTCAAGTAAAATACACAAGAATATATCGGAATTCTTCTGTAGGAATTAAGGCCCCTACCCAGGTGGAGGATGGTAACTTCAGGCTAAGCCCAAGATTCCGGAAATACCACCCTGTTAACTCACCACCAACCAGTCAGAAGGGAGCCTGCACACAGTGGAGGATAATGAAGGCTCTGGTCACCTCCCTAAATGATTCTTCCTTTAAAAACTTTCATGGTTGAGCAGACTCTTTGGAGTTGTTCCCTGGATACGAGTCTGCCTTTTCCCCAGGTTGCTGGCCTCCTGAATAAACCAAACTGTCCTTTTCAACCAACACTGTCTTGAGTATTGTCTTCCTCAGTTCAGTAGTGCTGTCACTATTTACATAACAAAGCTTACATAGCACGTATTGATACTTACTGTAGGGTGGACATGGTGGTTCTTAAACACTGTACCTGCATCACTGTATAATCTTATAAGGTGGCTACAATCATTAGCCCCAATTAACAGATGAACAAAACATTGCTCAGTGAGATAAGTAACTTACATAGGCCTCTAGACCCAGGCCATCTAGCTCCAGGGTCTGTGTACCTGACCACCATGCAAAGTGGTCTATATCTAAGGGATGGTTACCTTTGTAAGTGGTGGGCTTCCCTTCATTGTGGGTGACAGGAAGCAACAGATGAGCTAGACAGATGAGCTTTCATGTACATATTGTGTCCTCTCTGCCCAGCTAGGAGTTGAGCACTCTGCCATCATGACACCCCTCTGAACTGAAACAATCATCCTACTTTACAGGCAAATAACGTGTGTTTAGTGAGATAGGGTAACTGGTTAAGATCTCCAGGCTGGGGAGAGCTGGCACTCAGAATCCACCAGGCCTGCCCCACCCCAGTCCTGAGCATTTCACCTCTTATTAGAGACGGTTTCCAAGGGAATAAACTTCAGGAGGGCTGGGCTGGGCTGGACTAGATGCCTTTTACAGCTCAGCAAATCTGAGATCCCAAGGGACTAAATGTCTGGCACATAAGGGGACAAACACTTAAATAGAGCTGCTATTACCCATTGCTAGGCCTAAAATATTAGTCTTTATACTTCAAATTTTATATTTAAGGAAATATTTCTTTTCCAAGGCCCTTCCCCCTGCTTTTAGCATTCTGCAGCATTTCTCCTGAGAAGTTGCCCAAGGAGCAAAGAGTTAACTGGTGTTTGTCCTTTTATATAAGTGCTCTTCTCCAGACTTGCTGACTATTCTTCTCCCATCAAAACCCTCCACCTTGGGGACTTTCCTGGTGGTCCAGTGGTTAAGAATCTGCCTTGTGATTCAGGGGATGCAGGTTCAATCCACAGTGGAGGAGTTAAGATCCCACATGCTGCAGAGCAACTAAGCCTACCTACCACAACTAGAAAAGCCTGTATGCCACAACTAAGACCTGATGCAGTCAAATGAACAAATATTATTTTTTAAAAAATCATCCACCTTGTGAACGTGATTGACTCACTGTCCCTCAAATTCAACTCAGCTTTCTTATGCTATTTCTTGTTCCTTTTGGCTCCAGAATGTTCAATCCTGGATACCAACCCCTAATAACTATCTAAATCCTAACAATAGCAGTAGATTGACCATCTATTAATTTTCATGTGCTTTGCTTTTATTGATGTATTTTGTTTGACCTGTAAACAGGCAAAGTGCTAAAGTTCATAATTATTTACATTTTCAAAATAAACTGGAGGGCTTCCCAGATGGCTCAGTGGTTCAGAATTTGCCTGCCAATGAAAGAGACATGGATTTGATCCCTGGTCTGGGAAGAGGCCACATGCCACAGAGCAACTAAGCCAGTGTGCCACAACTAATGAGCCAGGGCTCTAGGTCTCAGAAGCTGTAACTACTAAACCCATGTGCCCTAGAAGCTGTGCTCTGCAACAAGAGAAGCCACTACAATGAGAAGCCTGTGTACCACAATGAAGAGTAGCCCCTGCTCTCAACTAGAGAAAGCCCACACACAGCAGTGAAGACCCAGCACAATCAAAGATAAAAAATAAATAAAATTATTAAAGTAAATAAATATTAGAGAAGATCCAGTGTTATCCCTATAATGACAATCACTGGCTGAGGAATGATCACTTATCTGGACTCAATGGACATGAATTTGGGTAAACTCTGGGAGTTGGTGATGGACAGGGAGACCTGGTGTGCTGCAGTCCATGGGATTGCAAAGAGTCGGACATGACTGAGCGACTGAACTGAACTGAAGAGTTCAACATTGGATTTTTGTTGGAACCGGTGGGTAATCTAAGCTGATAGAACATAAGTCTGGAAATACCTTTAGTCATACACATTCGTCCAAGGGAAGAGGGGGTCTGAGTGATGACACGGAGAGGAAAGGGAAGCTGAGAGATACAGAGAGACACTTGCCTCACCTCAGTTCCTAGTTTTCTTGGTTAAGATAGTGGATGCTGTAGTATGTCACCAGTTCCTCACTGAGGATAAAGAACTTGTTCTCCAGCTCCTGGAACTACCTCCTGGACACAAGAGAGCCACCTCTCCTGTGCCATGACCTTTCCCATAGCAGCCTAGAGCCAATGACAGGTTGACAGGGGGATAGAAGTTCTGGCCCCCCTGCCCTACATTCAGACTACTCTGACAGGTCAGCCCAGCTTCAGAGGTCCCCACAGGGCTGGCTGAGCCCTCTCCTCCTCTTTGAGCTCCATCCTGCTGTTGCAATCATTAGCCTATTTACTATCAGCAGGAGTAAGAAAAATAGGCCAATTTCTAGCTAGGAGAATGGATCCCTAGGGCATGGGATGGACAGGAGAGCAGGAGCAATTGTAGAATGGAGCATGGTGTGGGAGGAGTTTCATGGAGCCAGAAGGTCAGAGAAGGACATGAAGAGCTACAGGGCCTTGCCATATGAGGAGTCGTTGGAGGAACTGAAAATATGAGGAACAATTCAGTTCAGTTCAGTTGCTCAGTCATGTCTGACTCTTTGCGACCCCATGAATTGCAGCACACCAGGCCTGTCTGTCCATCACCAACTCCCGGAGTCTACCCAAACCCATGTCCATCGAGTCAGTGATGCCATCCAACCATCTCATCCTCTGTCGTCCCCTCCTTCTCCTCCCGCCCCAAATCCTACCCAGCATTAGGGTCTTTTCCAATGCGTCAACCCTTCGCATGAGGTGGCCAAAGTATTGGAGTTTCAGCTTCAACATCAGACCTTCCAATGAACACCCAGGATTGATCTCTTTTAGGATGGATTGATTGGATCTCCTTGCAGTCCAAGGGACTCTCAAGAGTCTTCTCCAACACCACAGTTCAAAAGCATCAATTCTTCGGTGCTCAGCTTTCTTCACTGTCCAACTCTCACATCCATACATGACTACTGGAAAAACCATAGCCACAATAGAAGGAGCTAAAAATATGTGGTGGAAAAGTAAAGATTTATGAGGAATATGACAGAATCGTCACACATTTGACAGGCAATCAAGCAGAGGTTGACTCAACCTCCTTCAGCTCGCCTCCTGACTTTCCACTTGACCCCCTATAGTTTTTTTTTTTTTAATAAATTTATTTATTTTAGTTGGGGGCTAATTACTTTACAATATTGTAATAGTTTTTGCCATACATTGACATGAATCAGCCATGGGTTTACATGACCCCCTATAGTTTATTCTCAGGTCTTTCATTATCTGGCTGTTGCTTCTTTTTCTAACCTTATCTCCTATGGCTCTTCCCCATCCCTCCCCCCCACCCTCTTCTAGCCACCCTGGCCTTCTTACTGTTCCTTGAATGTATGAGTGTATGTATTGTGTCGCTTCAGCCATGTCTGACTCCTTGAGACCTTATGGACTGTAACCTGCCAGGCTCCTCTGTCTTTGTAATTCTCCAAGCAAGAATACTGGAGTGGGTTGTCATGCTTTCCTCCAGGGGATCTTCTCTACCCAGGGATTGAATTCATGTCTCCTACGTCTCTTGCATTGGCAGGTGGGTTCTTTACCACTATTGCCACCTAGGAAGCTCTGTTCCTTGAATACGCCAGCCCTTTTCTACCTTGACCTTTACACCTGCTGCCCTCTTTGCTTATTCTTCTATACATTCTTCTATAAGCTCTTCATTTGCCCCATTCCTTTTGTTGTTCAGTCTTGAATCAAAGGGGCTTCCCTGGTGGCTCAATGGCAAAAAATCCACCTGCCAAAGCAGGAGACACACATTCAATCCCTGGATCAGAAAGATCCCCTGGAGAAGGAAATGGCAACCCACTCCAGTATTCTTGCTTGGAAAAACCGATCAACAGAGGAGCCTGGCGGGCTACAGTCCATGGGATCACAAAAAGTCGGACACGGCTGAGCTCATGCAGCACAGCACTTGAATCAAAGGTCATTTCCTAAGAAATCTTCCTATGATCAGTTTGTACCTCATTGTCCGATTTCATGTGCTTCGTGGCATTCTTTGCTCCCTGAAATGGTTTTGTATCCTTTATTCTGTAATTTTGTTTCCTGAGAATGCAAGCCCCTTCTACTCCCAGGGTCTTGACCGCATAAGAGCTTCCAAGGGGACATGTAATGAATTAGGTACATAGGTACTGAGCTACTCAGAGGCCCCCACACTTCAGAGCACTATTTAAGCAAGATGGCACTGCCAGCTCTCTGACCATGCAAGCCTGTAATCTCAGGGTGACTGTGGCCCAGAAATCCAAACTCCTGGGGCTAATCTTGGCACTGCTGGGCCCTCACACCCAATCATTTTGCTTCTGAAACAGCTCTCCCATCTCCCCACTTCTTGCCAGTTCCCATCCTCTCATCCTCTACCCTCAATGCTTTATTGCTCTTGAAGATACTCAGATCTTGTCATTCCCTTGCTCTAGAATCTCTCAAGGCTCCCTATTGGCAGGGGAAAAATATCAGCTCTTGAGTAGGACATTTAAGACCACCACTGCACATTACTAAACCCCACGCCTCAACTCCCCCCTTCACCCTATCCCACATTCCAGCTGCCTCACTCCCCAAAACAGTCCCCTGCACTTCTGCATGCATTTGGTCCTGGAGCTCCCTCTGTGACAATGAATTTGTATCTACTGAACCTGACAAGCTCTTCAAGGCCACTGCCCTGGACCAAAGACTGCACAGGGAGGTCTTGACCATTTCACCATCCAGCTGGGCACTCATCTATGCCCCAACTAGTGATACCATCATCATTTTAGCAAAATAGCAGAAAGGTCAGAAAAGGGGCATAATGAAACATCCATGGGCTGGGTTTCTTGAATGTGTCCCCACAGCCTGTCTCTGATTAATCCCTATGACAATCTCCTGAGATTCTTAACTCATTTACATAAAGCTTAGACAGATTTACTCTTCTGCCTAATGCCATACAGTAACAAGTAGCAGAATTAGAATTTGAACCCTAGAACTAAACATGATTCTATCTCATGAGACCGTGATGAGACCGTGAAAGAGAACACTCAGATTCCAGGACCAACTCTGCTAAAAACCAGCTCATCTTAATTATGAATGTCACTTAATCTCTTTGGGCCGAGCTTCCTTATTTCTAAAATAAGGAGGTGAAACTAAAAGTTTTTGCAAAATTTCTTCCTTCTCTTACATTCTTTGACTCAGAGTAGTAATAATAGCTGAGACCGTGAAAAAGATCGTGAAAGAGAACACTCAGATTCCAGGACCAACTCTGTTAAAAACCAGCTCATCTTAATTATGAAAGTCACTTAATCTCTTTGCGCCAAGCTTCCTTATTTCTAAAATAAGGAGGTGAAACTAAGAGTTTTTGCAAATTCTTTGACTCAGAGTAGTAATAATAGCTAATGTTTGTTGAGTACTCATTCTATGCCTAGCATTGTGCAAAGTATGATTTTAAACAAATTATCTCACTTGATCCCACACACCCTTATGAATAAATGCAGCTGTGATTTTAACCATTCCACTTTAATGAGGAAACTGTGGTTTGGAGATGTTAAGTAGTTCTCCCAGGTCACACAGCTAAGCAGCGGGGGAAGCACCTTAGGAGTCTACAGTCTACTGCCTGGCTTCCAGTATCTGTGGAGTTCAGGTCTTGCCTGAGGCCCATCTCCCGCCAGTCTCAATGCTGGGCCATCTGCTATTTTCCTGCCTGAAACAGTCCACCCCTCTCTCACTTGCCCTGGTAATTCTTGGCCACCAGAGAGGTCTCTGAGGTCCAGCTCCCGAGGGGCTGGGTCAGCTCCCCCTCTGTGGGCCCGCACTGCCCTTTGGATTTCCTCAATCATCCACTTATTACTGTGCTCCATTCCTTTTCTGCCCTCCACACTGGGCTCCAAGCTCCAAGCTCCAAAGAGGCCAGAAACTCCCCTTGCTGACCCAGGACACAGAACAACACATCCTGCTGTAAAAGGATAATGTTTTCATTTTGAGCAGTACTTGCTGAGGAGAGATGGCAACGGAATGCTGCTTCAACTCAACTAGTTCTAACTGACTCAGGATGCTAGACCCATAGTAGAACTCACTGGAGACTCTTTTGTGACCAATACACAGGGGACTGTTTATAAGATGTCCTATCCAGGGTATATGCATCCATCCTTAATTAGCATAGCCACCACAAAACCTATTTTTCCTAATTCCTGAGGTGAAAAATCTGAATTTTCTCCTCCCAGAAAACATGTCAGTGAATTTCTTCACTTCCCTTGCAAGAAAAAAAAAACTCAGCATTATTTTCTTGCTGTTGTTGTTATTATTATATTTGTGTATGGTTCTGATGGTCTTTGCATTATTCTTTGACAGCAGATAGTAGGTGCAATAAATGTTTGTTGGGTGTCATAAATACAAATAACTGTTATATCAGGTGAGGGATGATACACTCATGGATGCCTCAGGAACCAGGAGGAAGCCAGACTCATTTCTCCATGACGTAACTGGGGAAGCGTTCACAGAGGAAGGGAGGGGTGAACTTGGGTTTGATCATCATCCTCTACTTTTTCCTATTCCACCAGCATTTTTGTTCCAGGCTTCCTTTTCCAGCGTCGATCCTACAAGGCATCATTTCAGTGGCATTCTTGGCCATACTCACGTCTCCTTGCCCTCCAGTCTTTTCACCATCTCTGCCAGGATAAACCCAGCTACTTGCTCTCTCTCTCCTCTGGGCACTCCGCTGGAAAGAGTCATGCCAACTGTTGCACCATAGGTTCATAAACCCACACACGGTTGGACCTTTCTCTAATCAATTTACTCACCTTTTCTCAAATGTCCAGCCCCTCACCTCCAACTTCAAAGATTAAATAAAAGCTTCAGGTAGGAGCTCTTCAACTTCTCCTGCCCAAATGAAAAATCTAACTACATCTGCCTCTGATCTGAACCTCCTTCCTTCTTCCTAAAGCCCAATCCTGCCTCTGAGCCCTTTTCACTTTCATGCATTGGAGAAGGAAATGGCAACCCACTTCACTGTTCTTGCCTGGAAAATCCCAGGGACAGGGGAGCCTGGTGGGCTGCTGTCTATGGGGTCGCACAGAGTCGGCCACGACTGAAGTGACTTAGCAGCAGCAGCAGCCTCTGAGCCTTGAAGCCCAACTGCTTCCCTTCTCAGCAAACCCTGCCCCACTGTGGAGTGTCTCCTTCTTGCATATTCAGCTACCTCCTCACAAAAGGATCTGTCTCATTATCCATGAACATATACAAACCCTACATCTTAAAAGAAAAACAAGCAAAATCCTTCCCTTGACCCCCTTACTTCTCTCCAGCTACCATTTCATAGTCAAGTCTCGAGAAAATGTAAAAAAGGTCAATGAGTATAAAAACTTGCTCCATTTTCACACCCTACTGTGGGTTAACTTTGACGCCTACTTGTTCATACTTGCTCATTGAATGAACCCTTGCCAGGGTCACTGATAACTTTCATGTTGCTAAACTCGGAGTACATTTTCAGTTCTCCTCTTGACTTCTCAGGAATATTAGACTTTGTCGACTACACCCTTTTTCTTGCAACACTCCCTTGGCTTCTTGGTCACACACCCTTCTGCTTTGTCTTCTGTCCCTCTGGAGCTCTTCATGGATCTTCTCAGTACCTCCTATGGCCAGTCCATGGCTTTTATTATCATCTATTTTCTAATAGCTGCTAAACTCCATTCTCCATCCCAGATCACCCCTTGAAACTCCAGATTCCTATGTCCAATCACTTTATATATTCAAAAAGACTCTATTTGAGGGGACTTCCCTGATGGTCCAGGGGCTAAAACTCTATGATCCCAATGCCTGTTCGGGGAACTACACCCCACATGGCACAACTAAATGTCCCGAATAGCAAAACAAAGATCAAAGATCTCATGCTGCAACTAAGACCCAGGGTAGCCAAATAAAAAATGTTAAAAAAAATTTTTTTAGACAGAAGTTTTAAGTTTACAACAAAATTGAGAGGAAGGTATAGAGATTTTTCCAAATACCTTCTGTCCCACACATGCATAGCCTCACTTACTAGAATGGTGCATTTGTTTCCCCAAATGAAGCTACACTGACACATCATCATTCAAAATCCATAGTTCACATTAGGGTTCACACTTAGTGTTGTACATTTGATGAGTTTGAACAAATGTATAATGACATGTATTCATCATTATAACGTCATGCAGAATATTTTCATTGCCCTAAAAATCCTCTCTGTTCTTCTGATTTATTTCTCCCCACAGCCTTGCCACTGGCAACCACTGATCTTTTTAGTGTCTCCATGGTCTTGCCCTTTCCCAAATGTCATAATTGGAATCATATAGAGTGTGGCTTTCTCAGATTAGCTTTTTTCACTTAATAATATTCATTCAAGTTTTTTCCATGTCTTTTCATGGTTTGATAGCTCTTTTATTTTTAGTACTGAATATATCCCATTGTCTGGAAGAACCACAGTTTATTTAACCATTCATCTACTGAAGGATATCTTGGTTGCTTCCAAGTTTTGGCAATAATGACTGAAGTGGCTCTAAACATCATGCTGCAGGTTTTTGTGTGGACATAAGTTTTCAACTCCTGTAAGTAAATACCAAAGACCATGATTGCTGGTTTGTATGATGAGAGCATGTTAGTTTTGTGAGAAACCTGCAAACTGCACTCCAGAGAGGCTGTACCATTTTGCATTCCTGCCAGCAATATATGAGAGTTCCTGTCACTTCCCATTCTGAAGACGGAGGCAGAGGCTAGCATGATTTAGCCAGAAGCCAAGGAGCACTTGAGACCCCCCACAAGTGCAAAGTGTCAAGGAGGGTTTCTCCCTTAGAGCCATCAAAGGAAATACAGCCCTGCCAACACCCTGATTTCAGATTTAACCTCCAGAAATGTGTTGGAATACATTTCTGTATTTTTAAGTCACCCAGTTTATGGTACTTTGTTATGGCGGACACAGGGAATTAATACAGGGACTGTTCAAATCCTATGATTAAATTCCTTCATTCTACCAATGACAAAAAGAATATTTCTAGCAAGTACGAAATGTTTTCACATAGCTGATCATGTTCAGTAATGATAGCAACTCTCTGAAGTAGCAGTTATTGCTCGAGAGGAGGGAATGAAAGCAGTACAATGATTTGCCTGCTAATAAGCCACTGAGCAGCAGCTGAATAGTTCTTCCCACCAGTTCTCTCTGCCTGTGTCTCAGAGGGGTCCAATCACATGTCCACATCACACAGCTGATGAGAAATGGTCTAAAAGAGAGATCTTCTTTTCCACTCGTTTCTGCTCCGGCAGCCTCCCCAGGTATAACTGGCTACACCTCAAAACTACTGAATAATCAAGATACTGATTCCATGGGACAACCTCAGAGCTCATAACCTAGATCCCTGGGCTAAGTAAAAATTGATGTTTCCAAACACAAGGATAGTAGGTTGGAGGTTATTTGAGTGAGAGGCACAGGCTGTTCATTTCTTCAACAAATGGGCTTTGTTGTTGTTGTTGTTGTTATTTAGTCACTAAGTCATGTCTGATTGCTTTTGCAACCCCATGGACTGTAGCCCGTCAGGCTCTTCTTTCCTTGAGATTTCTCAGGCATGAATATGAAGTGGGTTGCGATTTCCTCCTCCAGAGGATCTTCCCAACCCAGGGATTGAACCCCTGTCTCTTGCAGTTCCTGCATTGCAGGTGGATTCTTTACCATTGAGCTACCAGGGAAGCCTGAAATAGGCTTTAAGATTTTCCAAACATTCAGAAAATCAAGATAAATCAAGGTAACTCAGAAAATCAGCTGTTTTGGGCCAATCTGCTGTGGGAACTCTCCATTCCAGTCAGTCTTAAATACTTTATGTGCTATAAGGGCCTCTACCTCAGAGTCCCAGGGGTTCTAATGGTAATGAGCAAACAATCCTATTGTGCAAGTAATCAAGGAACAATAACAGTTGTTCTTGTGATGAAGGCCCCCAGTTTGCAATTACTTAGCAGTTTAAAGTCACTTCATTTGGAAAATTTTGCCTCTGAGAAAGGCTGAAGCTCTCGTTCAGAGACCAGTTAGATTCAATTAGGAGTGACACATTAGCTGGGAAGTCTTTATTCATTTTGGGTTATTTGCAACTTTAATTATAATTCAAATACAGTCAGAGCCATCCTTTGGAACATTTTCTTGCCTTAGCAGGCACTGGAGGGTATTGGGTCCCTGGGAGGTGCTCCCGGGGGGCTGTGTGCCACCAGCCAAATGACCCAGGGCTGCTTTGTCACCAGATTCTGCTCTAGACCCCTTCTTCCTGCTGCTATTGGAGAACCACGGAAAGTAAGAACCCCTAACGAGATCTTCCTTTCGTAAAAACAGTTTGTTGAGGTATATTTAATAAACAATAAATTGCATACATTTAAAACACACAATTTGATAATCTTTGACATGTGTAGAAATAACTTCACAATCAAAATAATAAACATATCATTGCCCCCCCAATTTCCTCATGACCTTTACAATCTACCCCCTCAACTGACTCTCCCACCCAGCCTTGCCCTCTGCCTGCATACAGGAGAACACACACATATTCAGGCAACCACTTTGCTTTTCATTGTTCTAGATTAATTAGTTTGTATTTTCTAGGATTTCATGTGAATGGGATCATACAGTATGCACCCTTCTTCTATTCTGTTACATGTAATAATTATTTTGAGATTCATCTACATTGTTGCTAGTATCAACAGTCTCTTTTTATTGCTAAGTAGCATTCCATTGTACTGATATACCATAATCAAACTATTTAGCTGTTGAGATATATGGGCTGTTCCCAGTTTGAGTCTGTTACAGATAAAACTGCTACGAACATTTGTGGATATAAGTGTTTTCATTTCTCTTGGGAAAATATCTAGGGGTGGGATGGCTGGACCATATGGTAGGTGTATATTTAATTTTTCAGAAATCACCAAACTGTTTTCCAAAGCCATTGTACCATTTTGTCTCCATTAGAAATGTATGAAATTTGCATTCATCTACTTCCTCACCAACATTTGGTATGGTTGGTTAATAATTTTAATTTTAGCCATTCTAACTGGTTGCATTAAATATACTGTAATTTCAACTAGTGTTTCTGTAATGACAATGACATTGAGCATCTTTTTATGTGTTTACTTGCCAACTGTATGCCTTTCTCAATAAAGTGTCTATTCACATTTTTTGCCCATTTTTTTAAAATTGGGTTGATTGTCATTCTCTGAGTTTTGAATATTTTTGAATATTCCACACACAAGCCTTTTATCAAGTATGTGGTTTGCAAATAATTTCTCCCAGGTTGTGGTTTCTCTTTTCATTCTCTTAATAGTGTCTTTTTGTTGCAGGAAGGGGTACCCCTTTCAAAGCCTGAGAGTGGGCTCGTGTCTAACACTCAGAAATGAATTGTCTGAAGAGACACAGGTTGCTGACAGAGCAAGAGACTTCATTGGGAAGGGGTGCCTGGGTAGAGAACAGGAGGGTAAGGGAACCCAGGAGGACTGCTCTGTCTTGCAGCCTCTGGTTTTATGGTGATGGGATTAGTTTCCAAGTTGTCTCTGGCCAATCACTCTGACTCAGGGTCCTTCCTGGTGGCACTCACATCACTCGGCCAAGATGAATTCCAGCAAGGATTCCAGGAGGTTGGTAGGATGTGTGTCTTCTTTTGACCTTTCCCAAATTCTTCCAGTTGCTGTTGGCTTGTTAGTTCCATGTTCCTTATCAGGACCTCTGGTCATGAAATAACTCATACAAATGGTTACTATGGTGCCTGGCCAGGGTGGGCAGTTTCAGTAGGTGTTTCCCCTAACATTTTGAAGAGCTGAAGTTTTTAGTTTTGATAAAGTCCTATTATCAATTTTATGTGTTAGGGACTATATTTTACTGTTATGTTTAAATCAAATATTTTACTAGCCCAATACTACAAAATTATCTTCTATGTTTTCTTCCAGAAATTTTATACTTTCCAGTTTATCTTTAGGTCTATAATACATTCTGAATTAATTTTTATATGTGGTACAAAGCATGGATCCAAGTTCAATTGGTTGCCTATGGATACCCAATTGTTCAGCATCATCTTTTCTCCACTAAATTGCCTTTGAACCTTTATGAAAAATCTGTTGTCTATGTACGTGTGCATCTAATTTCTGGACTCCCTATTCTGTCCCATTGATCGATTTGTCTATCTTATATTGATACCCTATATATTTATTTTTGTAGCTTTAAAATAAGTCCTCAAATCAAGTAGTATTAGTAGATCAACTTTGTTCTTTTTAAAGTTGTTTTGGAAACCAACACAGTATGGTAAAGCAATTTTCCTCCAATTAAAAAATAAATTTAAAAAAGAAAGTTGTTTTGGCTAGGCTAAGTTCCTGTAATTCTATATGAATTTTCAATTCAGTTTGTCAGTTCCTACAAATCCTGCAAGAATTGTGATAGGCATTTTGACCTCCAATTACAGTATAACTCTCAATTTAGTAGAGATTGTTTAATTTCTCTCAGCAATGTTTTATATTTTTTGAATGTACCTGTTTTGCTTATCCTTTGTCAGATTTTATCCTCAGTATTTCATAATTTTTGACATTATAGTAAATAGCATTGTTTTGTTTTGTTTTAATTTCAACCTCTGTTTATAGTTAGTAAAAACAAAAGACTGGGGTTTTATATTAATCTTGTCATTGATCAATATATGTGATTGATCTCACCACCTTGTTATTTTGTCCAGATTTTTCCCATGTGTTTCAGGTGCAAGGATACACCTAGTCCCTGTGACTTCCTGTCAGCTTGAAAGTCCCAACATTCTGTGAAAATTCCTGATTAGAATTCAGATTCCTTTCTTCTTCTACATAATTGTATCCTTTTCTGTCATAACACCTGACTGCCTCTTTAGTATATTATTATTATTATTACAATTATCATTATTAAACTTTAAAATGCATTCTAATTTCTCATTTGCTGTAATTACTCCCTAGAGCCACGGCAGATGGCAGGCTGCTGAGAAGCAATTTTCAGACCAAGAATGAGGCTTGATCTTCTATTGTTTTAATTCTCCTCTTACTAAAAATTCCCATAGGGTAGTTTTTTCTCAAATTCTGGGTACATCAAGATCATCAGAGGAGTATATTTTTTAAACACAGATTCTCAGCACCCTCTTCCTCCCACTCAATGAATCAGAACCCAGGAAATCTGCAGAGTGTTTCTAGCCTCCATACAGGAGATTCTGACGTGTACCGAAATTTAGAAGTCTCCACTGTAGAGAATTCTTGTGGACCACCCAGCTCAGCACTTGAAAAATGATGAAGTTGTAAAACTTCTCTCCTCAGTATTCCTGTTCTTTGTGTTTTCTCTACTCAGGCTCATAGGTTTCTCAGTTCTCTCCCCAGCAAAGCAGACTTTTGCAAATTATGTTCAAGTGTTGTTTTAGGGATATCACCTTGGCATGCGTTCTTACACTTACTTCCAAAAGAAACACAGTCAACAGCCCCTCCTGCCTAGGAGGCCCGGTGACCCTGCCTGCCACCCATCCAGCCACAGTTTATTGGTTCAGGGTGCACATAACTAAAAGCCAACCTCAGACTGACTCAAGTAAACTGAGCAAGTTATGGTCTCCTACAAAAGCAGTGTCGAAGCTGGGCCAGTACAATTCCCGTGCTCTTGTGAAAAGTCCGGACGAGGGTAATCCATAGAGACAGAAATCAGATTGGTGGTTGCCAGGGGCTGTGGGGAGAGGGGAAGGGGAGTGACTGCTTAGGGTTACAGGATCTCTTATGAGTGATAAAAATGCTTTGGAACTAGATAGAATTGCACAACATCATGAATGAGCTAAATTCTACTGAATTGTTTACTTTAAAATTTCCACTAAAAGGCAGGGAAGGCGGGTGCTAGAGTGAATGTGAGGCCCTGAGAGCCCCTAGCAGCAGGTCCTGGGGGGCACACCCTTCATAGCAGGAAGGGGCTGGGGAGGGGACTCCAGCATCACTAAGTCGTTAGATGTAGTCACCTTTGCAGGCAGAGTGGAGGGTAGGAGAGGAAGTCACAGAATCAGGCAGGATGAGCACAGTGGGGATGACAGGGTCTTGAAATAAAAGAGACCAGGTATTAGCACTTAACTACCAGACTTGAGTGAGCAGAGAGTTTCCATAATTGCTGTGAGAACTAGCCACGCCCAAGGGGCACCTGAAAGGCTTGGTTTGAAGGGAACTGTGAAGATGGGGATATTTAATATGTATAACAAAAGAGGTAGTAAAACACCAAAAACCAACAGGTTCTGTAGAAATTTGGAATAAGCCTCAGGTACTCAGACCTTGTTGGAGGGAGCTGAGTGCACTGGGTTGTGTTTTGTCATATGCTGGTGCAGTTGCATTGTTGAGCCCATCACCTACTGGCCACGTTGTGGGTGGGGAGGAGGTCTGTCCTGAAGATGAGTCCGTATCTACTGAATGTTGGGTAGAGAGGCAATCCTGAGACAGGAAGCAGAAAGTCAAATGGCAGACTCCAGGAAGACTGGAGAGGGAATCCAATCTTCCATTGGTCTAGATTTTCCTTGATCTGGACTCTAAGGAGTCAGCCGAGTTGTCAGCATTCCTGGATGATGGGGGGATGGCAAGATGGTGAGGGGATGATGGGAGGATGCCATGTGGTGGCAGGCCAGCAGCTAGGACTTCCCTATGAGGCAGAAGTCCTAAATATGGGTGTGTATCAGAATCCCAGGGAAGTTTCAAAATATTATACCTGCTCTGGGATCCTACCCCCACAAAAGTTCTTTTTTAGAAGGTGGAGGAGGTGAAGGGCAGGGAGGAATCAGATTTTCAAACACGAGTCCAGGTGATTTTAAGGCACAATCCTAAAGAGCAACTGCTTTAGGGAATCCTATGATGCCGCTGAAGGTGAGTGAGATGTAGACCAAGGTGAACAGAGTCCTGGGTGGTGAAGAGGTGCAAATGTAGAGCCACAATAAGG
This sequence comes from Giraffa tippelskirchi, assembly GCF_054371585.1. Classification (NCBI taxonomy): domain Eukaryota; kingdom Metazoa; phylum Chordata; class Mammalia; order Artiodactyla; family Giraffidae; genus Giraffa; species Giraffa tippelskirchi. The sequence goes on from NC_137275.1 coordinate 197,357,175, forward strand.
GTTTGGATGGAAAAGGAGATTTGCAAGCAGAAGGCTCTGGAGCATTATAAATGGAGAGTAACAAGATCTGATTCACACTTCAAAAATTATGACCTCAGAGCTATTAAAATAACATGATACTCAAGGGGTAGTCTTATCCACTTGTGAAAGAAAGTCTGATTGTAAGCACTTAGGGTCACAGGGTAACTTCCTTTCATATCTCCATCATTCTCTGACTTTATTTTAAAGTAAGCGTGAATTAGTCATTCTAACATTTTACCATGAATTATAAAACCATATGGTTGGCAAAGGCCTCAAGAGAGCATTTAGTCCAACCTGCAGCTTCCTGGCAAGTCTATACCTAAATCATTTCAGAGAGAAAAAATCTAAATTATATGTCAGTGCTGACCCAAAGGATCGGTTTCCCTCCCATCTACCCTGCTGTGATGAGAACATTCACCACCACTCTGATGATAGGTTTGAAAATAATTCTGGTTGTTCTAAAGAAATAAAGCAACAAGAAGAATGAGACTCTGAAAAAAACCTCGCGAGCCTTTGGATGCTTAGAATCTAGTCTTTCTAAACCCCGCCTCTGACTACTCAAAACTATTATTTACCTTTCTGTATAAAATGCATCAGTTCAGGTCCAGTCCGTAGATAGTTATGGAGCACCTAGCAACTACAGAAGGGGAGTTACTGATACTCAAGATAGGATCCTAAAATGGAAAATTAGAAACATCAGATTAAAGGAGACATTTTTAAGCAAGGAAACAGGGTCACTGTATATTACTAAGGGAAAATGGTAATGCACTATCTGATATCATTTTTTTTTTTTTTCAAAACAAAAGAACAGGGGAAGCACTGGAATAATCTTCAAGTTAAAGGTTTAGGTGAAAAAAGAAAGACGCACAACAGTATGTACAGCATTCTTCAGTTTGTGTTTAAAAACCAGTGTGTATGAGTGATTGGAAAATCCTACTACAGAACCTCCAGTTTAAATCACTTGCTATTATAAGGAATAGCAATAAGGACAGAGAGCAGGAAGTAAATAAAAAGTAAAATAAGGAAATCTGTTTGGGAGCATGGCAGGATGGCAAAGAAACACTGGGAAAAAATCTGCCAAGATTCATATCAACCTGGTCTTTTCTCCCATTTTCAAATATCCTCCCCATAGCTTTGCTGTCTCAGTCCCATATTGCCTGTAATGGAACTGTATTAGAGTAATAGTACTATGAGGAAGCTGTCCGGCTTTTAAGTGTGGTTCCATTATGGGATTACCCGGCGCCTCCAAGTCCAATACCTGCATCCCAAGGACGGGGGATGCAGCCCAGGGAGCACAGGCAAAATGACAAAGGAGCCGGCAGTTAGGCTCTATGGCAGCAGATAACATTCTCTTCTTCCAAAGAACCACAAAGCCTTTTAAAAAGCAAATGAAATAAAGATGTGAGTGAGAAGTCCTCCCCACCGAGATAAACAGATCTGAGAGAAAGAAAGTAGAAAGCAGGTGAATTGCCAAGGAGAAGGCAGTGAGTAATGTGAAAACCATCAAAATTTCAGAGTTAATTACATACCACTCTTCAAGACATGAGAGATAAGAAGCCAGAAAAATACTAATTTAGTGAAGGCTGAACAAACAATTCTTTTCCCAGTGGCAAAGAAAGGGAGAAGCCAGCTTCTTTAAACACTGGCAATTATGCAGATGGCAGAGAGAATAAAGACTAAATTTCATAGGCGCCACAAGCCCACATAATAAGGGAGAGCATTAGGGAGACAAAAAGCAGTCTGAAGTGTTTACAGTTTCCAGTGCAGCAACAGCTCAGCGAGCATTTAGAACACATTATCTCAGTTGTGAAAAACTGCCCTTAGAAATCAAGGAAATTAATCAAGAAGTTAAACATTGATTAAAAACAAGCTTAGTGATTATAGGAGAAAGGTCGAGACTGAAGAGTCACTGAAAACTGAATCAGCTCTTTCTGCGCTGTGGCATGGGTGGTATTTGATTTGGAGCACAAGGTCCAGATGTAAGGGGAGCTTCTGGAGGTGCTGTGGGTTTTGGGGGCCTTGAGCCTGCGCTCGGGGAGATAGCTGTTAGTGTCAGCTATTCCTGAGAAAAGCCAATGATGCAACCATTGAACCCCTGGGACCTGACCCTGCTTGACGTCTGTGCTCAGGGAAGGGCAGCCAGCATTTGTTTGCAGCCACGTAACTGCTGGATCTTCCAGCACCCAGTCGCCAAAATCTGCACTCCAGCGTCCAGGCGAATAAAGTGCTTTGTTGTGGGTGGCAGTCTTGTTTCCCCACGCTCCTGTTGTCATAAATGTTGAGCAAACAGGAAAGGTCATTTCTCTACAGATAAGGGCTTGTTTCTTAGCACAGCACAGAGAGCAAGGGATGTTGCAGGTGTATGCTCAGAGCTGCTTTGGGGAGTAGTGGTGAGGAGGAGGGCTTTTCCTGATGACTAATGAATTTGCACAGTACACCTCCGTGTGTGTGTCCTTTTCACACCAGGAGTGATATCCAACCAGCATCAGATCCTTACAAACCTTTGCCAAAATGTAGATGGCACAGAACCCTCAAGTAGTAAAGGGGGAGAAACAAAAAGGAGAATTTCCTGCCCTCCCACCTAGTCTAGTTTACCTCTCGTGACTACACACCACTAATCCCTTTCCCTAGAACTCCATGAATTAAGACACATATACATTTTTACATGACCAAAATTTTCACCAGGAAAGAGAATAAGTTTTTTTTTAAGTCATTCCCTTAGCATCCTTTAGTTACATTAGAACTTACAGCAGACATCCTGAACTTCTTAAAGCTATATGAAACGTTATATGTCCTATTCTCTCAGGCAGGTACTATTTGGGGAGATGATGGTAGAATGGTTTTGAGCTTTTGAGTCAAAAAAGAACTAGGTTCAAATGCCAGCTGTGTCAATTACAAGTTGTGTATCCTTGAGCAAGATGCTTAATCTCACTGACTCTCAGTTTCATCATCTGTAAAATAGAAATAATAACATCTACTTTGTGGGAGGACTTCTCTGGTGGCTCAGTGGTAAAGAAGCCACCTGCCAATGCAGGAGACCAAAGCTTGATCCCTAGGTTGGGAAGATTCCCTGGAGAAGGAACTGGCAACCTACCCTAGTATTCTTGCCTGGGAAATCTCAAGGACAGAGGATCCTGGTGGGTTAGAGTCCACAGGATGGCAAAAGGGTCAGACATGACTTAGTGACTAAACGACAAACAACAACTTTATGGGACCATTCAACGCAATAATGCCCACAAGACAGAATGCACATAGCACAGTGATTAGAGCATAGAAAGATCTCAGAAATTAACAGCTACTATTATTATTAAAATAAGCTAGAATTTTGAAATGGATGTTTTCTCCAAATGATTCATTTCAAACTTTGTATGGTCTTTACTGTGGACCACCTTCTGGGCCAAATGTGTGCTCTGTGAATGAATGCAAGCTGTACAGTGACAAAATAAGAAGGTCTCAGCATTAGAAACGTTTCATACAGATGTTCAGAAGAAAAATTGAAATCTTCCTATCCTCCAGTAACTCTTTTTTTAATTCTGTTTTTGTTTGTGCTGTGTCTTCACTGTTGTGCCAGGAGTTCCTCTGGTTGCTGTGAGCAGGGGCTACTCGGTAATTGTGGCACGCAGCTTCTCACTGTGGTGGCTTCTCTTGTTGCTGAGCGCAGGCTCTAGGTGCATGGGCTTCAGTAGTTGCAGCACGTGGACTCAGTAGTTGTGGCTCATGGGCTTAGTTCCTCTGTGGCATGTGGAATCTTCCCAGATCAGGGATTGAACCTGTGTCCTCAGCATTGGCAGGCAGATTCTTATCCACTGTACCGCCAGGGAAGTTCTCCAGTAATTCTTATTAAATTTGTTTGTTCTATCAGCAAGCACTACCATTGCAAATTAAATGATACCTCTGACATTTTTCCTGATACCTAGAGTTTAGATGTATGACAAAGCTTATATTTCAATATCCTACCGTTGTAGGAAGTTTGGGTGATGACATAATATAAATTCCAAAAAGAGTACATTGTGAAAGACATTTGTGTTTCAAATACTGTGTGTTAGTAATCAGAGAGAGAAGGAAAAAATGGGTCTTTGCAGAGCTCCTTCCTAATATAATTTACTGTGAATTTATGCCTCACACTTAAGAGAGTACATACTTCAGTCAGGATTCAGCAGCAGAAAATAGAAAAGCCCTAGGCACTTAAAGCAAAAGGGGATTAAATACTGTGCTTACAAAACCATCGGAGGGGTTGGAGGAACACCCCTCCAGGAGCCAATGCCTCACCATTGTCAGAAAAGTGGGGAATCAAGAAGCTACCTGGGACTATTGCCTTGGGAGTACTTTTGATGCAAGTCAGGGATCAGAAAGCCTTATGGTCTCAGTTGTTCCCTCAGAGTCACATCTCTTTTCCTAGATCTGTGCTGGCTAAAGCAAGTATCCTTCCATGTCTCCTGACCCCCAGGCAACTGTGCTGCAAATAATCCACCTCCATTGCTGAGTGTGCCGGCAGAAAGAACAGAAAGATGTGTTGGGCTAATCCACCTTCAGACGTCTTGGGAGTGCATGTAATCCAAGGAACCCAAATCATATCCACAATCCAACCATAGGAGAGTCTAGAAAGGAGGTTTCTTACTTCTGAAAGGAGATATGATAGAAGGTGCTGGAAATGGAGGCTAAGTACCAACCCATTCTGGCACCATCCATGCTATGGAGCAGGACTGGGCTTGGAAGCCAAGGAACCAAAGGAGAACACCAACTCTGCCCCTTGCTAGTAGCTATGCAATCACATTAAAAGCTCTTGGTTCTTTCACATGTAAAACAAGGAGGTTGGAAGACGCCATCTCTAAGCACCTTGTCAGTTCTTTTCACTTCTGTAGAAAGCATAAAGAGAGATCATTCCACTGCCCCTTACCTCCCAGAAGTAGCATTGTTTTGTCTTTGTGGTGACTGTCCTTCCTGGGAAGCTTATCCTAGTAGCAGCTGGGTCTCAGCTGTTTTCTGTTTGTAGGACTCTCCCAGATGCCCTCCAGCCCATTCCACCTTGGAGCTATAGTGCACAATGCAATTAGTTGCAGTTAGAAGTAGGAAGAGGGCAGAAGACAGTTGGCAGAGCTGAAGTTCTGTGATCCCACAACTGCATTTCCAAGAGTCCCTAGACAGCCTCTGATATCAGTCAGCATTCCTTGAGCCACTTGGTGAACATACCGAGAAAACGTGTTTCATGGCTTGTAGGTGCTACATTGGGCTCAAAGACACCCAAAGAAAATCCTTCTTAATAAACTCCTAGAGCAGTGCTTCTCAGACTTAGATGTACACACAGATCTTGTTAAAATGCAGATCCTGAGTCAGTGGGTCTGCGGTGGTTTCTGAGATTCCGTGTGTTTGACAAACTCAGGTGCTAGGTTTCCATGTACCACACTCCCACCCCAGACTCACCCCAAGTAGATTGAATTAAGGCAAATATTGTGTTAGAATGTCCTAAACTGAAGATTCCAAACATGATGGGATTTGTGTGTGTGTGTGTGTTTTCAATACAAATCTGGCATAAGTGCTCAGAGACACGTATCCCAAGGGGGTCTGGTCTTCAGTTTCTCCTCCTCCCATATCACCCCTATTTCCAAGCCCACTCCTTCTGAAACTAGCTCTCCGGGTTTGGGCCTGAGTTTCCTCATCTGTAAAGTGGGGATACCAATGTCTCACTATGGTACTGGCTAGGGGAGTAAGAGACACGGCATACCAAAAGAGCACTTGCTACATCACCAGAAGCTCTGAGCTGTTACATGTATCCTTACCCTTAGTTACTGCCATCCTTGCCTCCATCTCATTTCACTTTGGAACCTTCCTTCTATCAGGTGTGAAGAAAGACATTACTCACCTCATTTCTGAAGCATGGAAAATCTGCCATTCACTCTTGAATGACAAGGGGGAATACTGAATGGTATAAGATAGAGAATTTTTAAAATTTGTAAATATTTATATTAATACTAAAATGGTATCCTGTGCATTTATAGAACTGTTTGTATAGTAAGTTACGGTAAGAAAAGCAGAGAAAAAAGTTAAGTGACAAAAAAGTAGAAATTAAACAAATAGAAAGGAAACATGAATTAAGAATGAGGATATTCATGGCAGCTTTATATATAATAGCAAAGAAATTGGAAACATCTAAACACACAGCATTCTAGATACAGGTATGCAAAGCGTAGCAACTCTATACACAAAATATCATGTAGCCTTTAATGCTTTGTTTAGATTTTTAGTGGCATGAAAAATGCTTATGGCATGATGTTTAGAGTCAAAAGAAAATCTGGCTACAAATTCATGTCTACCAAATTAAAACATACAGAGGAAAAAAGGCTGGAAGGGAACATGCTACAACAAAAAATAGTAGTTGCATCTGGCTAGCTTTTCATTTCTGTTTCTTCATACTTTTCTGTACTTCCCAAACTCTCAGTAATGACAATATATTATGAGCACAGACTGTGGAGCCAGACTGTTGCCACTCCCTGCCACCTGCCAGCTAGGCTAGTCATCACACACAGCTCTCTGTGTCTCTATTTCACCAGCAGTAAAATGGGGACAGTAATTACCTCCAACCCTTGGAATTCTGTTAGGATGAAATGAGTGCATATTTATTAAGCAGTTAGAGCAGTGCCTTGCACAAAATAAGTGCTTTGCAAGTATTATCTGTGGTTATTGCCATAGATGTTGCTCATATTACCAAAAAAGAAAAGAAACAAGTAAAAATTTAGAAAAAGATGAAAGATTGGAGAAAACATTTATAAATGTTAGGATGATATCTGTCTTAAGTAAATATTTTATTTTGAACTGATTTCACACTCACAGAAAAATTACGAAGTTCAGAGAGACCCCATGTATCCCTCATCCAGTTTCCTTGATTGTTAACAGCTTCTATATCTTAGAACATGCATCAAAACTATGAGGTTAACATTGGTACATTATTAACCACACCTCAGATCTAATTTGAAATTCACCTATTTTTTCTATTTATGTACTTTGTTTCAAGAGGGTAAGATTTTTGAATTTTGATTAATATGTTTTTTTAACTTTTTTATTATGAAGCATATAAAGAAGTTCATAAAACATAAATGTACTGGTTAAAGAAACAAGAAGTAGAACACCACCAGTACCTTGGAATGTAATCTTGTGTCCTTTTTTCGTCATAATTTCCTTCCACCTGCCTATTCCAGAGATAATGGAGTAAAAGATAATGACTTTTATGGCAATTACATCCTTGCTTTTCTTTATAGTGTTACCATCCAGTCCAGCTGTGAATATCTCAGTAAAGTACCTTTGCCTGTTTTTGGACTTTATATGCATGGAATCATAGCGTATATATATATTTGACCATGCCGAGGCTTATGGGATCTTAGTTCCCCAACCAGAGATTGAACGAGTACCCCTGTAGAGGAAGTGTGGAGTCTGAACCACTGGACTGCTAGGGAAGTCCCTGTAGATATTCTTTTATTCAACATTATTTTGTTATTGTGTTTCCTGTGTGTCTATGGCTCATTCATTTTCATTGCTCTATGGTATCCAACTAACATTTCGTTATTGTTATTACTTCCTCCTGCTCCCTATCTTTCCTGATCAAATAGACCTTCTGTCTCCAATGCCCCAGGATGGCAATGCAGCAGCAGAAAATCAGATTAAAATGCTTTACTATTATTATTTCAAAGCCCAGATCCTCAAGGATGAGGATGAACAATAGATTCATCACAAGATGTCTCTGCCTCGACCCTGTTGACCTTTTGGTCCAGATAATTCTTTGATGTGAGAACTGTCCTGTGCATTGTAAGATGTTTCACAGCATCATTGGCCTCTATATGCTGGATGTCAGTAGTACCCACTCCGTTCCTTGTGGTAACAATCCAGAATGTTATTGAAACTCTATCACAGGCTCCATAGAAGACGCCAAGTCCATGATCAAACCCTAGGGTTCAGAGTCAAATAAGCAAAGCTCCATGTTGGTTGAATATTCCAAGCAGAAGAAACCCATGTTCCCTGTGCATGGGGAGAGCCCAGAGTACATGAATTCTTGCCCATCATGCCAGGAGAATGATGCTATGTTCAGACAGACAGATCCAAGACAGCCCCAACAGAGTTTCCTGCAACCCAGAGAAATCTGGGAGCTACTAAATGTTTTGCGAGCACCCGAGGGCTGTGATAACACAGCACAGAGGACTAGAAATCTGAGGGGTCCATCAGCTTGGGGCAAAAAGGACATAGCAGGAGTCTGCATGCATAAATGGCTGAAATAGCTGAAAACAAGAATGATGATGGCACCAAGGACCAGACTGTGCCCCCTCCCACTGATGACTTGGTGCTGTATGAACCCCCTAGGAAATTACATAGGAACCCAGAAAATGAAGGGCAGATCTGAATTGACTGATAATTATGATTTCAAGTCTTGGCAGAGCAAGAACTTAAGGGGAAATTATTTCAAAACAAAGTGAATTCAAGACAATTAGACAAGTAAAATAAATAAAAGGCATCCAGATCGGAAAGGAAGAAGTTAAACTATCTATATTCGCAGATGATATGATTTTGCATGTAAAAAATGCTAAGGAACACACACACTAAAAAAAAAAAGGAAAAACAAAACTTATTAGAACGAATAAACAAGTACAGCAAGTTTGCAGGAATAGGATCAATGAACAAAAATCAAACACTATTTTTAGTGTATTTGTAAACATTAGTAATGAACAATTCAAAAATGAAATTAAGAAAATGATTCAATTTATACCAACCTCACAAAGAATAAAATATTCGGGAATAAATTTAGCAAAACAAGTGCAAAATTAATGTACTGAAAACTATAAAATACCATTGAAAAAAAACTAAAAAAGACCTAAATAAATAGGACATCCTACATTCGTGAATTAAAAGACTTAATATTGTTAAGATGGCAACTCTCCTCAAATTATTCTACAGTTGCAATACAATTCCTTTCAAAACCTTGATCCTAAAAGTCACATAAAAATGCAAGAGATCTAGAATAGCCAAAACAAGCCTGAAAAAAAAGTAGAGGAACTCACACTTCCACTATGAAGCTACAGTAGCCAAGACAGTATGGTACTGGTATAAGGACAGACTTATAGATCAATGGAATAAAATTGAGAGTCCAGAAATAAACCACTATATTTATGGCCAACTGATTTTTGACAAGAGACAATCAAATAAGTTAAGAAAGGTCTTTTCAACAAGCGATGTTGGAGAAACCAAAGATCTGCGTGGAAAACAATGAAGTTGGACTCCTACTTCACAGCACATATGACAATTAATTCAAAATGGATCAAAGACCTGAATGCAAGAGCTAAAGCTATAAAGCCCTTAACAACTATAGGTGTGAGTTTTCATGATTTTAAATTGGGCAATGATTTCTTAGCTATTATACCAAAGCACAAGAAATTTTTAAAGAAAAGATAAATTATTGTTTTTGTTGTTCAGTCGCTAAGTTGTACCCAGCTCTTTGCAACCTCATGGACTGCAGCAGATAAGATAAATTAGACTTCATCAAAAATTTTAAACTTTTTTGGCTGTAATGACATTATTTAAAAGTGAAAAGACAATGCACAAAATGGGAGAAAATACTTGCAAGTCATATATTGAATAAGGGGCTTGTCTCAGAATATATAAAAAACCCTTCAAATGCAGTAGAAAAAGCAAATAACCCCAATTAAAAATAGACAAAGGATTTGAAAGACATTTCACCAAAGAAGATATACAAATGACCAATATGCACAAGAAAAAATTCTCAACGTCATTCCTTACTAGGGAAATGGCAAATTGTAATCACAGTGAGATACCATGTCATTTGTATTAGAATAAATATAATTTTTAAAGGACTGACAATAGTAAGTATTGACAAGGACGCTGAGAATTTGAAGTCCTCATACACTTCTGGTGAGTATGTAAGATGGTGTGAGTAAAAGCCCTGTGGGGCTCCTGGACACAGAAACCTTTCTGTCCCCCATTTACTGTTCGTAGGGAGCAGACTCCAAGAAGAGTCAAGGGAGGAGCAGCTAAGAAACTACCTGAGACAAAATTAAAGAAGTACAAGCCCTACTCACACCCTAATCCTTATCAGCAATCCTGCCCTTGAACCATTGCTATAAAACTCCCCACTAAATCCTCCCAAGTTGGAAAACACAATTTTGAGAGGCACAAACCTACTGTGTTCCCCTTTGCCTGGCAAAGCAATTAAGCTATTCTTTTCTGCTTCACATAAAACTGTGTCTCCGAGATCCAGTTCAGCACTGGTACACAAAGACCCAGTTTTCAGCACCAGAGTTAGCTATCTTTATCACTCATACTGCCTTATGACATCCTTTTCACTACTGTTTTAGTTAATTGTCACATATTTTCAACTAAATTGTAGAGAGCTTATATCAAATGCAATGTTTGCTTGTTAATGGGGGTTTCCCACGTGGTGCTAGTGGTAAAGAACCTGCCTGCCAATGCAAGAGACATAAGAGACTTGGGTTCAATCCTTGGGTCTGGAAGATCCCCTGGAGGAGGGCATGGCAACCCACTCCAGTATTCTTGACTGGAGAATCCCATGGGCAGAAGAGCCTGGTGGGCTACAGCCCAAGGGGTCGTAAAGACACAGACACAATTGAAGTGACTAATCATGCATGCACTCATGGTAACGTCCATAGCCCTACCCCAGATCTCAAGGAGTATTTGCTGAATGAAAAGTCACATCCTTAACAAAACTCAACAGAAAATTAAGGTATTCACTTGTATGCCATGTAAAGAAGTAACAAGCAACATGAGAATACTGATTTTAAATGTCTTGACTTCAGTGTTTAATTTGGCTGTGTTAGCACTGGATCTGTTTTCAGCAGAGCTTGGAATATTTTTTCTAAGCATGAGCTTCTTGGCTGAAATGCAGTGGGGTTGCCACTCTGTAGTGAAACCTGTAACTATGCCATTCAAAATAAGTGAATTCTGTGTGGGGAATAGAGCCAACTCTGGGAACTTTGATTTCTTACCTCCCAGGTTTAAAGGAACAACTCTGACCCAGTGAGATAACAGATGGAGATGTAAACTTTTGTTCTTGGTCTACATGATATTTACAAAAACAGATAAGGAAAAAAAAAAGGCAGAAGGTAGAAACAGGGCAAAATAAATGATTTCCAGCATTCTCTGAATTCCTGTAACAGTGTTGAAATAGACATTTTTCTGAGGAAGCCATTATAAGATATTGTGTTTGGCCACTACAGAGCAGATCTTTTCCTTCCAAAGTTATATAATTTTTGCTTATTATTATTCTTGCTGAAACACTTCTGGAGCCCATCCTTTCCCTCTACTCTCATAAATATGGTCAAAACAGCTACACATCCTTGTTGGACCAAGTTTCAAGTCTGTCACCACACCCAGCTGTCTCCACTGTTCCTTTATGTCTGGCTGATTGCAAGTTCCTCATCATTTAACAGATGAATAGGAACTCTGATCAATAGCTGAGCATCTAGGAGTTCTTGTCATCTTTTCCTTAGCAGTCATTTGGTTGAATGCCTACAGTTGTTAAGGTTTTAAATTCTTTACCCTGTTTAATCCTCAAAACATCTCAGAAGGAGGTGATGTAACTGTCTTCATTTGACAGAGGACAGAAATGAGACTTAGCTGCCAACGGGCTGGATGACACAAGGCAGAAGTGATAGGTATTAAGCCATCTGGAGGTATACACTGACCACTGGGACGGGAAGGAGTTGGGCAAATAGATTCCCTCTCCTCCATTGAGTTGGAACACTTCCAGAGAAGCCCTAGGGAGGTGGGCGTGCCTGCTGTACAGTCTGGTGTCTCTGTCTGTGGCTCATTGTGCTGCCATGGCCAATGCAGTCATGTGTTACATCACATTCATTCACATCTTTCTTTGCTTTACAGACCCCCTTTTCCCTCACCCTGATTGCCCTAAGTTTGCACATTCCAAATAAATTATCAGCACTCTAATCCGTGTCTCAGGCTCTGCTTTCCTGAGGGCCTTGGTTAAGCAATTATTTTAAATTCCCAATTTACAAAATTGGGTTACTGGTTTTAAAATGGCTCACTGAGGCATGAAAAGAGTAATGAGCATAGTAACATAAACTACAATTCAGAAAAGCATCTCAAATGTAACAGTGGATAGGAATTTCTTATACATAAGGAATACGAGTCCGTGTAGATCAAACAAGCGATTATTTCACATGAGAAACAGAAACAGAAAAATCAAATTGTGGATACACTTTCTTTGAAACTTTGTCAAACTCTTGCTTTCACACAAAATGTCCTGAATTGTCTATTAGAAGAGTTAAATTTTTCTAAGACAAACAAAAAGTAATATTTTAAGGTATTCAATTTTGTTGCTAAGGCCAAAGAAGAGACCCAAAACATAAAGACATCATTCAACTTCTACTTCTTTTAGTAAGAAGAAGTAGTTTACTTTGCTATAAAATCAGTCCCAAATTTGTAAATGTTGTGCCCAGAGAAGAAGCAGAGTAACTTATTCACAAAATTCCTGTATAAAATATCTCTGTATATGTCACATAAAATTCAATGGCATAAAAATGTAGAAAAGTCATTGCTATCATATGTGTGGACAGATAGTTTACTTTACAGCTGGATAAATATGTTCATGTTCAAGGAATGAATCAACAGTTGGCCTATGTAAAGTTAAGTTAGCCTAGATGACATGGAACAACAAATAAACCCTGAAACTGTGCCTCTCTAAAGCCTGATGCAGCTGGGAACCCCCTTGTGTATTGTAGGTGGGCCATGTAGAACAAGGGTCTTCCAAGATCGCTGTGGCAGGAAAGAGATGGAGGAGGCACATCAGCTCCTAAATACCATGGCCTGGAAATGCTACGCTGGGAAAAGCAAGGAGGAAGCAGTGCAGGGATGAAAACCCACGGTCCCTGCCATCGTGTTTGTATGAGGGAGAAGAATAAATGAAGAATTTGTCATTGCTGATAACCAATGAGAACCCAAGCTATGGGGAAATGATGTATAGGGCCGTTTGGTTAAATAACCTGGGAGCTGTTCAGTGACCTGGAAAAGCTGCCATGAGGTTGCTGCCGAGGGGGTATCAGCCTTTGTCCAGGAGAAGGGGCATTGCCAGGGAAAGAGGTTACCTCTGAATGTGGACCCACACTTAGGGTTATCCCCAGAGAATAGCCGATGGTCAATATCACGCTTCTGATCCTGAGTTAGTATTTAAGAAAATGGAGAAAATCGCACCTGTAATCCAAATGCAGGTACTGAAAAAAAGTTGTCGCAAGAAATGACAGTAAAACATGAGACACTGCTTTTCTGAAGTGAAATAACAGCCATCAAAGTAAAGAATGCTCACATGAGGTTTTGAAGTGAAGCGTGATAATTTTAGTTAAAGATTGTTTCTGTGATTTCAGAAAGTTTGTTCAAGTGATGCCTGGCAGTGAAATTTTCAGTATCTTGAAATACCTGAGTCAATCACTTCAAGCTCAAATTATAGAAGTTCTTAGCATTGAGAACAGGCTAGCCAGACTTCGTAAGCTGTATTGCAAGTGGCTCAGTCCCTGAGAGCTGGACTCTTCCTTACTGTAGGTGATTTCCTTCACTCATTGGTGAAATAGATCGATGGCATAAATTTGGACGTGCTTAAAAACTCAAATGTTGCAACAGAATATGAATGAAGGAATTATTTCCCGGGATCAATGCAACCCGAGAATAGATTAGGCACCAACTATTCATCACCGTCTCCCAAGCAGAAACATTCTTTCAGCTTTTAGGCAGGACAACCTGTCTACGTCACAACTGCCGGGCGCAAAGAGGCATCCTACAGAAAAACCACCCCCTAGTTTCTGAATGTGTTTGACAAAGACACCAAACACGTGCCATTTGCAATGACCTATGCCTTTGAAGTAGCAAGCTCTAATTCTTTGCGGGGATTAAGTGGGGAACTTCACCTATACGTGCATGCTAAGTCACTTCAGTCATGTCTAACTCTTTGTGACCCCATGGACTTCAGCCTTACAGGCTCTTCTGTCCATGGGATTCTCCAGGCAAGAATTCTGGAGTAGGTTGCCATGCCACATCAATCCATCTACTTTCTAGCCAGTTATGTATATTTTTTTGGTGGAATATTATCCCTATCAATAATATGAAATATATTATTTAAAACGTTAACACATATTTTTATTTAAAATTGTGATGAACCTTTTAAGTTTTCCTGAAATTGCCTAAGTATGAACCACACATCACAAACTGGCTTATAAATGAAAAAAAAAAAAAAGTTCCAGGAACTCCCTTAGCTGTCTTTTGGAGTCTATAGAGTTGAGGAGCTTATCTTCTGGCTTCTGTTATCTTCTAGGCCCTAAGGGAGGCTGGGCTGGGGCCGAGGGTGTTGGGGTGGGGAGGTAAGCCTGGAACTTGCATGGTTCTTGAGCCCCTCATGGTCAATTACCTGTCTCTGATTCACTTTGTCTCCTGGTCTACAGGTCTGAGCAGAAATATCCAAACACTTAAGGTCCAAATGTTGGATTTCCATCCAAATGTGAAGCATCAGCTATCAGCCAATAGAAAAGGTCACTGTGATCTCAGCAGCCAGGAAGCTTTTGCTGATGATGCAAGCTGTCTAATATCACAGCATTTCTGAATCTTTTTTTTCTTGTTCACAACTCTCCATAAGATCTGTATTTTCCAACACAGCCCAATACATACATATATACATGTAACAGATGCAACAGGTTCCCAAATCAGTGCTTGCCCCTCCCCTTTGAAATGCCCTCAGCTATTTTCTCTTCTCTTATTTTCCACTCTCTTCGGTTATTTTTCATTTGTTCTATTCTATTTTATTTTTTAAAATATTGCTCAAATGGAGAACAGATCAGTGGTTTCCAGGGATTATGGCTAGGAGATAGGGTGACTATAAAGGGGTGACATCAACTTTCAGATGAGAGAGAGTTCTGTATCTTGATTACAGTGGTGGTGGTTATACAAATCAATACGTGAGACACAAAGATGTACATGTAAAAAATGGTGAAATCTGAGTGAGGTCAGTAATCTGTAATAGTGAATGTATTATACCAATGTTGATTTCCTGCATTTGATGAGGTGCTATGGATGATAAGACAGTGCCTTTACAGAGGCTGAATGATGGGTACATGGGACCTCTCTGAACTATTTTTTCAACTTCTTGTGTTTCTCTAATTATTTCAAAATAAAAGTTTCTAAAATATTGCTCAAGACCCACAACATTGATGTCATGAGATCGCAACCCGTATAAGCCCTGTTTCTCCAAGGGTGGACATTGGATTGGGCTTCCCTGGTGGCTCAGATGGTAAAGCGTCTGTCTGAAATGCTGGAGACCCAGGTTTGATCCCTGGGTCGGGAAGATCCCCTGGAAAAGGAAATGGTAACCCACTCCAGTACTCTTGCCTGGAAAACCCCATGGACAGAGGAGCCTGGTAGGCTGCAGTCCATGGGGTCGCAAAGAGTTGGACACGATTGAGCTACTTTACTTCACTACAGTTACACTAGCTGATTTATCTGAAGAGGGGAATCAGCCTGTGCAGATTTGTGTTTGAGCAGATGGAAACCTACAACTTTAACTCACATTAGCCACCCAATGGAGTTGGTTTCAGTGTTTCATTGAGTCGACAGACTTTTGTTTCATTTTTTTTTTTGACCGTCATCTTTTAAATAAATGCTTCTACCTACCCACCTCCTATTATGAAAAAAGAATTGTTCATCATTCCACCACTCAGAAATTAGAACCATGTTTCTCAAAGCATGGTCACCAGTCCACTGCCTCATATGCTAAGAATGCAGAGTCCTGGTACTGTGTGTGTGTGTGTTTGCTCAGTCGCTTAATTGTGTCTGACTCTTTGTGACCCTTGGGGCTCTAGCCCGCCAGGCTCCTCTGTCCATGAGATTTTCCAGGCAAGAATACTGGAGTGGGTTGCCATTTCCTTCTCCAGGGGATCTTCCTGGACCACAGATCGAACCCAAGTTCTGTGTCTCCTACATTGCAGACAGATTCTTTACCGCTGAATCATTGGGGAAACACCCTGGTACTACTGAGGCTTAATTAGATTTTTTGGAAGTACAGTTCAGAAATATGCATTTTATTTTTCTTAATAAATTAATGTCACTTTCCTTCTAGTTTTATTAAGATATAATTGACCTCCAGCACGGTATGATTTTAAGATGCATATGATAATTATTTGACTTACATACATCGTGAAATGATTATCCCAATACTTTTAGTGAACATCCAAAATCTCTTTATTTACAAAATAAAACAAAAAGAAAAATTTTTTTTTCCTTGTGAAGAAAAGTCTTAGGATTTACTCTGTTAACAACTTTCATATATAATATGGGTGGTGATGGTTTAGTTGCTAAATCGTGTTCGACTCTTGCAACTCCATGTACTGTATCCTGTCAGCCTCTTCTGTCCATGGGATTTCCCAGGCAAGAATACTAGAGTGGGTTTCCATTTCCTTCTCCAGGGGATCTCCCCAATCCAAGGATTGAATCTGAGTCTCCTGCATTTCAGGTAGTCTCCTGCGTTGTAGGTGGATTCTTTACTGACTGAGCCACCAGGGAAGTCCCATATATAATGTACAGCAATGTTGATTATATATTGGATATGTCCAGTATATAAAGTGGATTAAGATAGTCAAAAGGTACATACTTTCAGTTATAAGATAAATAAATACTATGAACATAATCTACTACATGATTAATATAATTAACAAAAATGCGCATTTTAAACAAAGTCTTCAGAGATTTTTATGCACATTGCATTGTTGGGATGCCTGGAGAAGTCTGCTAAAAGTGGATATGTGACTACACGGGATGCTTACTGCAATGAATTTGAGTTTAAATTTCCTCTGTTATGAAAATAGGACTTCTGAGAATAGGTTTCTTTCCAACTTTACTTGCTCTTTAAACATTAAAGTTTTCAATGTTGACGTAAGCCACATTTCCTGCCTTTCATGACAAAAACATTACAATAGTGACTCAGTTTCTCCAAATGTGAGGATAAAAATTCCAGGAATCTCCCTAATTCCTAGTTCTTATGCAGACAATGACCATTTATCTTCAGATGGAAGTAATTTCATTAGCATAAGTGGATGCGTATTTTATAAACACAGGCACATGTGTTTCATATTCTACTCATATTTATTTACACATTCTGTAAACATATGTAGACACAGAGCCACATGGGCATTTTTAGAGGAGCCATGAAACATTTTGCACATGTAAATACCACAGTTAATGCCTCAGGTCTTTTTTCTCAGTTACTACCTTTCCTCAGGTAAACAAGGACCCTTGCCACAAGTCAGCCTCTGGAATTTGTTCAAATTTCTTATTCTCTGAGAATGTCCTAGTCTCTTGAGCTTCTAATTTATTGGAAAACAAATGCATCTTAAAGTAGCAATAATTTCTAGTAAATCAATATCATGGTCTTCCCAGATAACCTATCTCTAAATCCCTAATCCCTGACTTTATTTATTTATTTATTTTTAAAATTTATTTATTTATCTATTTTTTACTTTACAATATTGTATTAGTTTTGCCATACATTGACATGAGTCCACCATGGGTGTACATGTGTTCCCCTTCCAGAACCCCCCTCCCACCTCCCTCCCCATCCCATCCCTCTGGGTCATCCCGGTGCACAAGCCCCGAGCACCCTGCATGAACCTGGACTGGCAATTTGTTTCACATATGATAATTTACATGCTTCAATGCCATTCTCCCATATCATTCCGCCCTCGCCCTCTCCCATAGAGTCCAAAATACAGTTCTATACATCTGTGTCTCTTTTGCTGTCTCGCATACAGGGTTATCTTTACCAATTTACTAAATTCCATATGACTTTAATGAAGAGAATTTTAATCAGATTGACGAGGGGCTACTTTCTGCCAAGTGGACTTTACAGCTCCCTTCTATTGATATCAGAGGTCTTGGACATTCCTGGAGTTAAGAATGAGCCTAGGCCTGGAGAGTCGGGCATGCACAGAGTTAGAAGGCTGGGGTGGGGATGGAAAACAGGAAAGGGAGAAGCAGGTACACAGATTTTATATAGTGTTTCCCTTCTGGGGGCTTCCCTGGTGGCTCAGATAGTAAAGAATCTGCTTGTAATGCAGGAAACCAGGGTTTGATCCCTGGCTATGGGAAGATTCCCTAGAGGAGGAAACAGCAACCCACTCCAGTATTCTTGCCTGGAGAATCCCATGGACAGAGGAGCCTGGCGGGCTGCAGTCCATGGGGTCCTCTCACATGAGACTGAAATAGACCTAAATGTTACCCTACAACCCAGTATTTCCTGAGCTAAATTCAATATTTTGCTTTTTTTAGTAAGTACCAAATATAATGTGAGAGAAAGGTAGAAGCTGTTTTCTCCAAAGTTCTCTTGATTTAAATGGCGTGTTTTGGTCCAGAGATTGTGTCCCTCTTCCCCATCTCTTTTAATTTGTTATGCTTTTTTTTTTTTTTTTTTGAGTGAAATAGCTATGTCCTGCTGAGAACTTACTCTGCTCCAGGTATATGCTAAATCCTTTACATTCATTCTTTCAAAGGGCTTGTGGGGTTGGTATTCTTGGCTTCACTTTATAGGTGAGAAAACGGATGCTTAGAAAGTCAGCAGCTTCTCAAGGTGAAACAGCTCATTAGTAGCTGAGCCGTTGTCTGAACCCAATGACCATGTGCTGGGTTGGATCGTGTCCCCACAATTCCTGCACTTTCCAGAACTTCAGAATGTGACTTTGGAACTAGGGTCACTGCAAAGGTAATTAGTTAAAATGAGCTCATAGAGGAGAAAGGTGGGCCCTAATCCAATATGACTGGTGTCCTTATAGGAGGAGAAAAGACATAGGGAGAACAAACGCCATGTGAGGACCCAAGAGGCAGAGTTTGGGGTGACGAGGACTGCCAGTGACACCGGAAACTGAGAGAAGGACATGGAACAGATTCTCCCCAAGAGATCCTGAGAAAGCCCGGCTCTACGGACACCTTCCCTTCCCACCCTGTCACCCCCACCGTCTTCTGGTCTCCAGAATGTGAGAGAACACATTTCTGTTGTTTTCAGGCGTCCACTGTGTGGTGTTTTGTTACGGCAGCCCTAGCAAACTAATAGAGCCCAGGATACACCCTACAAACTATTTACTGCAAACATTCTGGAAAACAAAGAAAATTTACAAAGTGTTCATAATCCCACGTTCCAGAGCCTATCATTGTGGATCATATGCTTTCAAGTTTTCTTCTCTTTTTCCCCATGGCTGTTCCATCCACTTCTTTTTTTGTTTGTTTGTTTGTTTGTTTTTAATAAATTTATTTATTTTAGTTGGGGGCTAATTACTTTACAGTATTGTAGTAGTTTTTGCCATACATTGACATGAATCAGCCATGGGTTTACATGTGTTCCCCATCCTGAACCCCCCTCCCACCTCCCTCCCCATCCCATCCCTCTGGGTCATCCCATTGCCCCAGCCTTGAGCATTTGTCTCATGCATCGAACATCGAATGGTGTTCTGCTTCACATATGATAATATACATGTTTCAGTGCTATTCTCCCAGAACGTCCCACCCTCACCTTCTCCCTCAGAGTCCATAAGACTGTTCTATGCATCTGTGTCTCTTATTCTGTCTCGCATATAGGGTTATCGTTACCATCTTTCAAATGTTCCATCCACTTCTGCCCCTTAAAAATGGTAGTACAACCCTCCTGTGTATTGTATTTTCTTCTCTCTTATTGTTTGATCAGCTGTTGTTTTTGTTCTTTACTGGACGAGCTTTTAAAACAGTGAGAACTTCAGAAAACTGCAACATCCTCTGTATTTTATTGTCATCATCATTGCTGTCTTTTCAGCTCATTGAAATAAGTCCAGTGGAGAGATAAGTGGGCTCATCTTTGATTTGGGATGTCAGTGGAACAGCTGGCTATGGGTGAGATCCCCAGAAGGTGGCAGTGTGGATCACAAAACCACATCATCCGCAGGGACAGGCTGTGGATCCTGCTGGTACAATGGCAAGTGTTGGGCTCAGAGACCTTTGTGAAAGATTCTGGGAACAGCAGTCAGACCACTAACTAACCTGAGAGGCTACTTGGAGTGAATATTTTCCAACTTTGCAAGACCTTTTCTTGTTGTTAGAGAAACACTGAACTACAACACTAAGCCCCTCCCCTGAAGTAACTTACAGTTCAGACACTGGAGATTCTTGTCAACAGTATTTTGCCAATTAACTATAATCTCTATTTCCTGTCCCCTGCTGATCTGAGGGTATAACGTAGGCACCTCAGTTCCAGTATACATAAACTGCAGGTAAAGAAGGGAGAGCCAAGAAAGAAAGAAATGAGAGAGCTCAGAAGGAGCAAGAAAACAGAACACCAGAACACTACTTCTTCAGTGCTTACTAGCTGTGTGATCCTGGGGTACTCACTTAACCTCTCTGAGCCTAAGTAGCCTCGTTCGTTTTGCTTTGATTTTTTTCATGTGCATGATTCTGCTCTGTTGTAGCATAGTTCAAGTGAGAAAATGACTATTAAAACTATAAAACATTATTTTTATTATCAATTATTTTTATAAGTATGGTCTAGCAGTGATTCTCAGACACAATCTTGGATCAGAATCACCTGAAGGGTTTATTAAACCACAGATTGTTGGGCCCTATCCCAGAGTTTCTGGTTCAGTAAGCCTGGCGTGATCCAGAGAATTTGCAGCCCAAACCAATTCCCAGGTGACAGTGATGCTACTTGCTTGGAGGACAGATGGAGAGCCACTGGCTATAGCAAGGGTAAGAGAATTTGGTACTTCTGAGGCCTCCTACATTTGTTGGAATTTCTGAGGCTACTTTTTAACATAAAATTAAGGAAATTGTTTCAAAAAAGTTAGGAAATGCTTTCCTAGTGTTTATCCTGTGTATGTGTGTGCTCAATGCCTAGATGTAGCCAAATATGTAAATTATGGATCCTGTCATTTCCAATGGATGTAAGTTTGCAGGAGTAACTGTTTTCTGCCTTATGCGGCCTGTGACAGTACATTTGCCATGGCTGCCATCAGGAACTGGTGGCTGGTGAACACACAGTGGAATCAATGTGGCCTGCAGTCTTCCTTCAAAGGCCAGGAGGGAAGCCCAGAGAGGACCAACACGTATCTTGGGAACTACAAGAAGTGGTCAGAAGAGTCTGGATTACTCCGGGCTTTCTAGCACCTTATGCTGATTTATTTTCACCACTCTACCAATACCTTCTAATATATTTCCCACTTGTTATTAGGTTTATTTCTTACTGTCTATCTTTCTTTCTATCCCCCCAAAATAGAAAGATCATGGAGTTTTGTTCACTTTCATGTGTCCACAAAACAATGACTGGCAAATAACAGTTACTAGACGTTTCATTGAATGAATGGGTAAATGCTGACAGCGCCCTGCCTTTCTCGACCACTCATGAGTCTGCAAAGCACTGTGAGGACTGCCGCACTGTTCAGGCAAATCACACACTAACCATCATGAACTACACAACCTAGGCATTTAAGAAGAGGCCCCCAATACTTGCTCATATCTTAATCGAAACTAGAAGAATTCAATCAGGGGTTAACCAATGCTGGTGAGCTTAAAATTATGGAACCAAAGAAGTTAACAACAAGAAGGGCTAAGAGATGCTCCAGCTCCCAGTACTTTACAGATGTGGAATGCGAAGTCTCCCTCCTTCGGCTGGGTAAGTAACTGGTGACCACTGGGGGCCCAGGTCTCCGCTTCTGGGCCAGAATCCCTGCCTGGGGTTTCTCCAGGACCCTGGGGAGTGAGCGCCATGCAGACACTGCACCCAGACAGAATGCACGGGAGGATGAGTGAGGACTGGTGAGCGGCCCCCATCTTGCACAGAAGACTCTCACTTTGCTGATGGCCTGCAATCTACACAATTAAATGTTTCAATTCCCATGCAGAGCTGGCGGTGGGATTTGCTCTGTTTAGATTTCGCCAGTGTTTCTACAGCTTCTAGGATGCTTTACACACTCTGAGGTCAAGACTGTGTAGCTTTACACACTCTGAGGTCAAGACTGTGTAGCTACTCTCCCCAGTTTGACATTCTGTTTTTATCTGATGCTATAACTTGTAATTTGGGTTTGGGGATGAAACGATCATAAGCTTAGAAAAGGTGGTTCGTGATGATGACTAAGGTTAATGAGGATTAAAGTTCTGCATCAAGAGCCTAATAGACAAGGAAGATGGCAAAGCAAGGCTCAGAGAAGCCAGAAGCTCAGCGAAGGAAAAGAGAAGAAAACAGATATGGACACCCAAATAAACACTCCCCAAATCCACCCAGTTAAAAAGCAGCACTAATAGAATTAGCATCCATTGAATGCTGCCAGTGTTGTTGGTGGTGAGCTAAGTGCTTCATCTTTAAGAATATTTAATTCCCTATCGACATGTAATAAATATTCTAGGCTGAACCACATTGAATTGTCATTTTTATAAGTCAGAAATGGTTGAGTAGCAGCAATATCATTTGGCTCAAACTAAAAATTATTATCCCTGTACTATAGTTAGAGAATCTGAGTCTCAGAGTAGAGAAATAACCTGCCATCAGTCATTGACTAAAAAATATCATAGAGTAGAATATTTTGGATCCAGATCTTGTGGACTCCAATGCTCATTCTCTTTCCACCATATTATGGGGCTAAAAAGAGGGTTAAGCTTAGGGGAAGCCATAAGCAATCACACTGTTTTTATTGTACTGGTCAACATTTCTCTTAATAACTTATAATTCTTTACTCTTCCTTTAGAGTCATAAATAATGCACTTTAAGAGAACAGCAAGTACTATCTTGAAGGAACCCTAAGTACTAAAAGAACCACAAATGGCTGTTTCCAGGTAATCAAATTTTAATAACATTATTTTCTTACAATCCTGCATCTATCCTTTTAAAGAGAATGTTCCAAGAACTCATTATGTAATTATAAAATAAGACTCTTTATAGAGCGATGAACAAAGTCAATCCCTCCTTGTGGAAACACATAGATCCCCTAAATTTTTAAAAAATCCTAAGCATGCAGCAATACTTCCTATACATGAGTAGATAAAGCACAAAGTAAGTATAAATGGTAAACTAAACAAACATGATCCGAATTAATCTGGTACATATTAATCTCCCAATCACATCATACAGTGATAGAGTCTTAAAGATTGGTTATTCTCAAGTGACGGTGATGGGAATGACTTTTACACACAATCAAGTTGAATGTTTGGGGTTTTCTCTTTTATGCTCTGGTATTGTTAAAAGTTTTTCCTTACCATGAGTTGCTGAATCTTAAATGCACAGACTTGCATGGAACTTAGTAGAAGCTTAATAAACATGGGAAAAAATAAGTGATATTGAAAGTCTTTGTATCATTTTATCAGACAGTTGGGTAACCACTGTGCTAAACACTAGGATGAAAGTAAAGCAATATTTAGACATTTTTCTGGCTGTTCTTGCTGTACATCTTACAATGAAATTTCTGTGATCTGACACTGATTAGTAGATGATGTATGAACAGCACAGAAACAGCTTTAAAGTTCATAAGATCTTGACTCTGTAACATTAAGATGGTAAAAACATGAGTATGTCGGTTTAGATTTTCCTCATCTACACACAATGCATGGAAAATACTGCTATTTCCACCATCCAAACAGCCACTCTCCAGTAACTAGATTCTTCTAGTTGTGACAAGACAAGTAGTGACATGATGGGTTGCACAAGAAGCTGTGCCAGAGGTCTAAATTTATAAAGAATGGGGTCAACTGATTATATATTGGATTTCTTACGCTCGACTTCATTTAACCAAGGACCTTGCTCAGACTCAAATACATATGATGCTTCATGGTATCTCTGATTGGGGGTGTCAACTTGGTTAAGATGGAAACTTATTTCCCAGAATCTCCTCCCTGGGTGGTTTCAGGTTAGAGTTCTCCAGAGAGTAATTTATATGAAGAAGTGAAGTAACAAATAGCCTGACTTGAATGGTCATCGTAGTTAGACACCGTGATAGGCATTCCTGGAGGTTTCCAGCTTGTTCTATCTCCTGTGCGCTGTATCATGTCTGCCTTCTGATTTCTGACCCATCACCAGTTGCCCGGCTATTGAACCACAAAGACAACCTCTTCTTCCCCCCCAGCCTCTTCTTGGTGATCCCACTTCAGGGATGGGATGTGCTTGGTTTCTAGGGTTGAGCAGAGGCTACGTCTTCCAAGCCCCGGTCCTCCTTTCAACTCTTTCCCTGCCCAGCACCTCCCGCCATGGTGTAATGTCTGCTTTTTGTAATCGATCCTGAGTCCCGTAACTCATAGTGATTCTGCCTTCCCGGTTGCACCTGATGAAATGGTAACAATTTAATTTGTAATAGCTTTGTTGTTCTGAAATTTAATACTACACACTTAAAATTTTAAAAATCAAGCAATAAAGTACAAGGAAGAAAGCGAGGAATTGCTTACTCAGCCTCACTAACCAGAATAGATTTAGTGCTAATTTTCTACAAATGTACCTTTGGGATTCGGGGCACATTAATGCCATTCACAGAAAGGAGGAGAAAACAGTTGTAACTGATCTGAGTAAAAAATTTTATTCCACTGCCATCCTGGGTTCTATTTGGGGACTTTTTTTTTTTAATTAAAAATTAGGTGTGTTTATTTCCTGTCCCACAAACCTGCTTCATAAGCATTTATGTTAAAGAAAATTTTTAAGTGGCATTTCTGCCTCATTTTAGCCAGCGTCTGTATAAAATATCTTTGCTCCAGTTTTAATCAGATCTACAAATGCCTCCCTTCCTCCACCAAAAGAAGCGGCATTAAGAATAATTTGTGGCAGGCTCCATTTTTAACTTATCATTGCATTTTTTCCCAGAAGAGCAATCTCTTGGGAAAAGAGTCAGGATACTTTGGGTAAGATAGCATAGCAACAGCTTAAACTGAGAAAGGATTGTGAAAATATATCTTTTCAATTTTTTCAAACCCAGACTTATGCTCCATTCATGTCTTTAACCATGGAAGACCCAAATACTTGAAAAATTGAAAATAAGAAAATGCAATTTTTTAAAGCACCTTCTAAGTACCTCTCCTAAAAACATGTTGGACGAGAAAAGTTTCAGCCCTTTGCCCCTTGCAACAGATAGCTCCCAAGGCCCTCCAGCCCCTACAAATCCTCCACCAGGTACCACAGGCTGGAGCCACAGAGCTGAGGTGGCCGTAGTTACTGGACAAGTGACCAGACTCACTCACTAGCTCAGGCCTCCCTCCTGCAGATGCGAGCTTCCCTGAACAGAGGATTCGAGCTGTGCCACAGAAAAAGTATCAAGTTACTGTATCATCTGAACTCAACTAGCTGAAAGCTCAAATATTGAGTCTGCAAAAGCTAGGAGTGATATAGCCATGCATTTGACTTCCAGTACAAAGATGTGAAGTTCAGCTCCAGCTCTGACATTCAGGTGGACTTGGGCAAATTACCCAAACTCTCTGTTGCGCAGGGTGAAAATAAAAATGGCATAATGTCTGCAAAAATGTTTTGTGAATTATAAAGTACCGGATGAATGTATGCTACCATGGCAGTCCAAGTGATTGCTGTGATTAGTGATTGTCTTCACTTCAGAGCATTTCCCAAATTTTCCACAAATTCTCAGAGCCCCAGCTCTCAAGGTCATGCCTGGCTCCAAACTTCTGCCCTCTCTGAATCCCATTTCTGTATCATCTCAGGTTCTTTACTTGCTGTCATGCTCTGTAATGTATCAACCCAGAGATAAAATTTGGGCCCATTCCTGTTTGCCCCCTAATCTTCACACAAGGCCTGTGTTTGTAGTGGACTTTACTGGTGTTTTTGAGGAGATAGAGTGGGTTTACAGGGCAGAAGCTTGAAATACCATAAAACTGAGTCCAAGACTCACTTGCTCTGAAAACCTCCAGCCATTCTACCAACTAAGGTCCCCTGGCTGCTTTATTTAGTCTGTCTCCTCCTCTGAACCAACAATGCCTGCACACTTTCTCTTCTCTTGCTACACCCCCAGCCACCAACAGGCCTCCCCTTATATATTTAAAAGTGCTCCCTGCACTTTGCTCAGACAAGGTGCCACCTCCAGGCATCTCCCCTTCTTCATCCTCTCGTCTCTGAAGGGGAAAGGGAGTGATACAGAAGTCCTATTTCTCCTGTACTGCAAACTGTATTACCATCACCTCCTCCCCCTTAGAAAATAGAAGGAGGTATGGTCTGTTTGTGTTCAACAACGTTTTTTAATGTTGTCATTAAACAAGTGTTGACATCCCTCAATGGGCCAGGTCCTATTCTAGATGCTGCAATGCAGCCACAAGAGACAAAAACCCCACCTCTCTGAAGCTCATATTGTAGTGGGAAGAAACAGACAATAAGCAAATGCATAATTAAAAGGAAAGTATGTCAGAATGTGACAAGTGGAGAAAGGTAAAGCAGGATAGGGCGATAGGGAGAAACAATGAGGGAGAGGTAGCTTCCACTGTTAATTAAGGAGTCAGGGAAGGCCTCTTTGAAAAGGGGCCATGGTAGCAAAGATTTGTAATATGGCTAGGAGTGGATCCTGTGACTGTGGGGGAAGATGTTGCAGGCAGAGGAAATAGCTTGTGCAAAGGCCCTGAAGCAGGGTACTGTCACATCTGTATCCTATCTGAATGAAAGATGAGATTCCACTTTAACTTAGCTCAATGTTAAGAGTTCCTTTGTTGTTGTTTAGTCACTAAGCCATGTCCGACTCTCTTGAGATCCCATGGACTGTAGCCCACCAGGTTCCTCTATCCCTGGGATTCCCCAGACAAGAATACTGGAGTGAATTACTATTTCCCTCTCCAGGGAATCTTCTCGGCCCAGGGATCAAAACTGCGTCTCCTGCTTGGCAGGCAGATTCTCCTCTAGGGTCCTCTAGGGTCTCCTCTAGGGTCTAGAAATTCCTCAAATGTATCCTTACCTTCCTTTTGTATTGCCTGTTGGTTCTACCTCTCTAATTTATCTTGAATTGGTCCCTGCTTCTTTATCTGACCTACCATCGCATTTGTTCGTGCATTTGTGATTTTCCTCCTGGATTATGGACACAGCTTCCTAGCTGGAGAGTCCAGCCCCCTTCAGCTTCCATTAGAGTGATTTATAATTCAAATCTGAACACTTCACTCTGCTTCACCAAATAGTTCAACTTCCTACTTTCTCCAGCTTCCATAACCTGAAGAATGGAATTCAGCCTCCTCAGCATGGCTGTAGCAAAGGTTGTCCATGCCCCACTCATGTCCCCTAGCACTTGCTATTCTAGGAAGTGCCCATAGCAT
Organism: Giraffa tippelskirchi; assembly: GCF_054371585.1. Lineage (NCBI taxonomy): Eukaryota > Metazoa > Chordata > Mammalia > Artiodactyla > Giraffidae > Giraffa > Giraffa tippelskirchi. Next base: position 197,384,481 of record NC_137275.1, read on the forward strand.
TCTATGGTAAGCGCCTGCTTCTCTTCACTTCAGGGATTTCTCTTAGTTGTGAGCAATAAGTGTCAGGAAATTAATGCTCCCAAGGAGCAGCCCTCAGCCAGTGATGGATGGGAATTGAAGGATAAATTCTCCATCTTCCTGGCCCCTGGGGCAGGGGGTTGGAGAGGATGAAAGAGAATAACTTTGAAGTATTTTCCATGCTATCTCCCAGATGTTCCCAGTGGAATTGACTCCAATTGCCCACAGCAGCAACCACTCCATAATGCACACTATTTTGGCTTCCTTTTCTTCTCTGTCTTACTTTCCCAGTCCTCCACCAATGCTTCCTAGAATTGTCCCCCAGATAAATGACTTGTACTCACATCTTTGTGTTTTGGTTATCACTGTGGTTGAACTGTGTCCCAGCCAAAGGTATGTTGAATTCCTAACCCTCAGTTACCTGTTCACATGACCTTATTTAGAAAGATTTTGCAGATGTAATTGAGATGAGGTCAGACTCTATGGGAGTGAGCCCTAATCAATAAGATTTGTGTCTTACAGGGAATTCCCTGGTAAGCCAGTAGTTAGGACTTGGCACTTTCACTGCAGGGTACACAGGTTTGATCCCTGGTTGGGAACTAATATCCCACAAGCCTTGCCATGAAGCCAAAATCAAAAAAAGACTTTTCTCTAGTAAGAGGAGGAGAGAGACACGTAGGGAGGAAAATGTCATGTGCAGAGACACATGGGAGAACATCATATGACAGCAGAGGCAGAGACTGGAGTGATGTGTGTACAAGCCAAGGAATTCCAAGGATCTCCAGCAACACAACAAGCTAAGAGAAAAGCATGGAACAGATTCTTCCCTAGGACCTTCAGAAAGGGCCTGACCCTGCCAACACCTTGGTTTTGAACTTCTGACCTCTAGAACTGTGAAGCAATAAAGGTCTACAGTTTTAAGTCACCCAGTGTTTGGTGCTTTGTTATGGGAACTCTGAGAAATGAATGCAGTTCTCTATTGCTATGCATAATAACTGCCTCAAAACAGTGATAAACATGACAACCATTTTCTTTTCTCTCACAACTTTCTGGGTCAGGAATTTGGGCCGGGCTCAAGGGGGCATGTCCTCTGTTCCGTTTGGTGTCAATTGAGGTTACTCATTGGTATTCAATGAACAATTGGGAAAATCCAGAGTGTCCAGGACAGCTTTGTACATGTGCCGGGTTCTGGCAGGGATTTCAGGGACTGCTGAAAAGCTAGACTCAGCCAGGGCAGGCTACCACGGTCTTGCCAACACAGCAGTGTTAGGGTCATAGGAGCTCTTACGTGGCAGGTCATGGGTCCCAGAGAGGGAGCTCCAAGAGATCCAGGCAGAAGCCACAAGGCTTCTTGTGATTTAGTCTCAGAAGTCCCAGAATGTCACTTCTGCTGCCTTCTATTGGTCAGCAGGTCACTCAGTTCAGCCCAGATTCAAGGAGTCAGGAACAAGACTCCACTTCTCAGTGGGAATCATAGCAAGGAGTTGTGGCTGTCCCTAGTCCACTCACCTTGTCTCCAGGGGCTGACTGTAGGGGAGCCTACCTGAAACAATGGCCTACAGGAACCTTCAGGGCCTGGCCCTGCCCACCTCCGGGGGCCTCTCTTGCCCTTACATTCACTTTGGGTGCCTGCTAGGTCAGGTTCCTTACTGTTTTCTAACACCCCATGCTCCATCTTGCTTCTACGCCTTTATTTCCTTTATTTTACATATATATGCTGTAAAACTGTACACAATAGATAGCCATCCTCTCCTCTGCCTAGAATGCCATTGTCAGTTATTTTTGCTCACCTGGCAGGTGAACTCACCTGGGCTTCACATTCCCCATTCCAGCCAGGGCACAGGCCTCTCTTCTTGTTCTTGCCTCTACTGCACGGTAGACGTCTGTGTGCTTGTCAGGAAGTTCCTTGGAGAGGAGACTTTTCTCTCCTCTTCTCTATTCTCATGTCTATTGATGGATGAATGTTCTGTGGTCCTAAGATCTCCAGGGCAAAAATCCAATAAATTAAGCAGATTACTAACATTTTACATCGGGGTTCTTCTGCCATTTCTTGAGTGATTTTTTTTTTTTTTTTAATGTCAACCAGCTCACTGTGGGAGCTGGTCATCAAGCCGTCTTGGGAAGAGGGGCAGGACACAGCTGAGAAGATCAAATGAGACTACTTGATTTAAAATGATGGGACAGGGTACGTGACTGATTGTCCCTAAACCGGTTAACATCTAGCTCTTGTTCCCTAATGGGGAATGCGTGTGTGCTGTGCTAAATTGCTTCAGCTGTGTCTGACTCTTTGTGACCCCATGGACTGTAGCCCCCCCAGTCTCCTCTGTCCATGGAATTCTCCAGGCAAGAATACTGGAGTGGGTTGCCATGCACTTCTCCAGGGGATCTTCTTGAATCCAGGTCTCCCACACTGCAGGCAGATTTTTTACTATATGAGCCACCATGGAAGCTCCCTAATAGGCTTGACTGATGACTAATAAAATTGATCTCTTTCTTGCCCCTTGTCCTGTTCTGGCAGTATAAGAGAAGTCATGAGTACCTCCTAAAGAGGTACTTTTGTTCATAAACCCTGTCAGAGCCCTGCTGGATATACACTGGAATAAAGCATCATGACAGTGCAGGGGTCAGGAAAATTTTTCTGTAAAGAGACAGATAGTAAATATTTTAGCCAAGAGGCAAAATTGAGGACAATCTGTATAAACACTTATATAATTGTTTTTTTTGGTTACACCATGCAGTTTGCAGGATCTCAGTTCCTGGACCAAGGATTGAACCCATGCTTCCTGCAGTGGAAGCACAGAGTCTTAACTACTGGACTACCAGGGAAGTCTCTATATAACCATTTTAAATGTAGCCCTACTGAAGCATTTAAAATAGAATGTCCTTGAACTGGCAGGCAGGGGAGCCAGATTTGGACCATGGGACATAGTTTGCCAGCCAAGGGTATAGCTGATTGAAAGCAAGGTTTGAGGTAAGGAGAGCTGGGCTCAAGCCCTCACTGGGTCACTTATTTTCATGTGACCTTGACCAATCTCTTTGCACAAGGCCCTGCTGGAGATTCTACCAACAACACAGGCTTCACTTCTGAGAGGGTGGGGCAGGATTAGGGATCCGAGCTAACCTCCTATGGTCCAGGCTGAAGGGAGTTCCAGATACTTGATTCTAAAGGAGCAGCAGAGGAAACAAACATGGTCACAGGACAGGCCTTCTAGGGTACAGACTGTGAGCTTGAGCCCCAGCCCAGCAGCACATTTATGGATGTGCGCTGTTGGGCCCATGATAAAGTAAAGGGACCCGTGTGATGGGCCTAAAGCCAGTGTAGAAACAGCAGCTCAAGCAGAGGACACAGCCAGCCTCCCATTTTCCATCATTGCCAAACAAAAACCCTCTCACCATCAGAGTTCCAGTTCCTCTATGATTTAGTTAATTAACTGGTACTCAATCCCCATTATCCACAGGTGCAGTGATCACTGTGGTTCTCAACCAGGATTCATAGTATGCTTCTGGGAGCATCTGAAAATACACAGAGGTGTTCTGGTCACCCTATTGACCTTTAGGAAAGGGTTTTTGCCAGAGATGGTACATGTTATGCAATCTGTGGAACAGACACACACAGTCAAGACAAGTCCTAACCCAAAAACCATCAGTGCCCCATTGAGATGCACTGTGACTAAGGCACGCTGGTGTCCCTGGGACATCCTTGTTACTTTTAATGCACCTCACCTTCCTCATCTAATCTCAAAGATGCTTGCAAGAATCAAGAGATTTAGAAAGACAGTAACAACGATCCTACCTGCAGGGCAGCAAAAGAGACATAGATGTAAAAGACAGACTTTTGAACTCTGGGAAAAGGTGAGGGTGGGATGATTTGAGAGAATAGCATTGAAACATGTATAATACCATAGGTAAAATAGATGACCAGTGCAAGTTCGATGCATGAAGCAGGGCACCCAAAGCCAGTGCTCTGGGACAACCCAAAGGGGTAGGGTGGGGAGGGAGGTGGCAAGGGAAGTTCAGGATGGGGGGACTCATGTATACCCATGACTGATTCATGCTGATGTATGGCAAAAAACCATTACAATATTGTAAAGTAATTATCCTCCAATTAAAATAAATAAATTTTTTTTAAAGAATCAAGAGAAATGATGGATATGAAAGTTCTTTGTCGACTGGCAAATGTTGTAAATGTATCATGGTTCTCCTGTGTGATTTTTTTTTAAAAAAAATGAGATATAGCTTACCTGCAGTGAAGTGCCCAATATCTTAAGGGTACACATCTCTCTAACTACTACCCAAATGAAGATATAAGATGTTCCCATCTCCCTGAGAAAGCTCTCTCATACTCCCTTTCCAGTCAATAACCACCTCTCAGAGGCAGTCACTGTTCTGAACTCTTCATAAATTAGTTTTGCCTCTTGAACTTCATGTGAATGGAATCATATAGTATATGCTCTTTTGTGTCTTCTTTTGATATGCAGCTATGTTTTTGCTCATATCTGTAGTTCATCTCACACTTTAGCAGAAGCAACATAGAAACATTTCATCTCCAGCCTCAGTTCTGTTCTGAGCTTTCCCAGCCTCACTCTCATGCTTGAGGCATTATAGTCAATTAGCTTCCAGCTGCCTTGGGTTAGAACCAGACTGTCATCCCTAACAAGGACAAGGTCTTCGAGGGGAAAAGGGTTCTGTTAGCTTAATATGTATTAATCTACTTATCTGTTCTTCAAATCAAGATTCTGCTTGTTCCATATTTAACTGTCTTATTTACATAGAAACAGGAAAGACAACCTCACTCAACTTGGGAGCAGGGTGCTTTAAGACAAAAAAATACACACTCTGCAAACAAGATGTGAGGAGTGGAATGGAAAACTCCACTGAGTGCTTTCCTGGCTTCTTGCCATTCTGTGAATACTTAACGATATATATTTTTTAAAGCCAACTGTTCTCACATTTAGGCCAGTTTTTCTTTTGCTAATACGGTCTTTTCTTGACCTCAATCCAAAACAGATTGAAAATCAAGAAAGATATTCTATCCACAGTTTTATATCACCAATAGTCCATTCAATTTCCACTAAGAGCAATCATTTATGTATCTTTAAATATTAATGTTGACACTAAAGAACAGAAGACAATGCAGCATTCAGAGCCCAAATTGAGTCAGAATTCCTGCGGAGGAGCAAGCAAGATGGGGTTTCTTCAGACTGGTCGGTTTGGTTTGACAATGCTCGTTGTTGGAGGTGACATGCCCTGCAAGGAAATGAACAAACCCAGAGGGAATGGTGTCTGTCAACAATATGTGTGTTTAGATACACGGTTAGGCAAGCGCATGGCACACTTTCTGTAATTGCCATTGGTGCCATGTTAGGTTGAAAATGGACCCCCTTAGAAGCTAGAGAGAAACCTGGAGAGAAATGACCTCCTGCTTCTCCTCTTTGTTTCTTGTCACAGTGACATCACTGCACCTTGGTCAGCATCCCAGGATTAGCCTATGTATTTCTTAGTGCTGTGTCCCAGAGCTCACCCCAATTTGGTGCTTAGATTAACACAGCAGGTGGCTGGGGAGGGCATTATTACCACATTGAACTATTGAAGAGATTAAGTGAATCTTGCAAGTAAAGCAGTTAGTAAGTGCAGGAGCCCCTGTCTCTCTGCCTCTGTTCCCTCCAGTTCTTGTTGAATGCTGTCCCAAGCAAAGCTGCAGAAGAAGCCCTTCAGAAGATGTTATAAACATTAATTAAAAGGTAGAGTCTCTATTTTAAAATAATTAAATATAAAGTCTTATCCATAGAATCAGAATAAAATTGTTTCATTTGTCCCAGTGAACTGACCATAAACAATCAGGTGTTATGGCTTTTTGACTGCCTTCTGTTGCCCTCGCACAACCCCCATCAAAATATATTCTCTGTGAGGGCAGTGATTGCTTATTTCACCATCATGTCCCTGCTGCCTACAGTACCTGACACACAGTAAATAAATAAATGTTGAATAAATGAGAGGTTGGAGGAATAAGAAAAAGAAGGAAAGAATAAGGCTCAGAGAGATCAAAGCGCCTTGCCCAAGACCACACAATCACAGTGACCTCGACATTCAAGAGGGATTGATCCCTTTGTTAAACCTCTCACTTTCTCTTCATTTCCATTGGCAGCATTCACTGTCTTTATGAGAGCCAGGAGGTGAGAGAGGACAGAAGCTGCTGTTTTTCTCAATAAAACACTTTTAACAAGTCATCAGAGTTGCCGCATATCCCACCTGAGGAAGAGGGCAATAAATTTGCTTTGGGAGTAGATGCTGGTGACTGGACGGACTCACCAACCAGCAAGTAACATTCTGACTTATGGGGTATGATTCAAGTTCTCAGTCACAATGTATTAGAGACTCTAGCAAGGCTGTGACTGTGCTAATTTCACAGATATCACAGGTTCGGATAGTTAGTCACCTTGAGGACCTTTTAATTTGCTTTTTTTTTTAATACCATATCATCTAAGATTTTTGTGTATCATATGACTTGTCCATAGAAAAGGTAGAGTTGATTGTTGATGCTCTTTTTCCTCAGACTTAGAGTGTACTAAAGAAACATATCTGCTCACGAATGTGCAAATAATTGATTAAAGTCTGGCTTGTGAGAAAATTCTTGAATCACCTCTTGGTGTTCTAAGAATTCAATATTTCTCAGTGCAAATATCAAATGTCTACTCGGATACACCAAATGGAGACTTGGCTGTTTTGAAGTATCTGTTTACTGAGGAGAAGAGAAAGCCCACACTTAGAAGAAAATGTGCCTTATTCTGTCTCATGTTCCAAATGCTTTTCTGCTTAAAGATTACTCCAAAGGGATGCCAACAGAGACCATGCAGCTTTATAGTGAAAGGGGGATCCAATCCAGCTCAATATTACATATTTATATTGCCCAGAATTATAAAGCTTACAGCAGTAGAGAGGAACCAATACAGAGAGAAAGGGCTTAAGCTTTCTGGGAAGAATAAAATGCCAAGATGGTGATGATAGCAGATAGCATAGCTAATGTCTTTTTAAAAATTTATATATGTACCTTTCTTTCTCCTTTTAGTCTGTATTCTCAAGACAGGGAGCAAATCTCTGGCTTAACAATGTTTTCTACCAGCAGAAAAATTACAGTAACCAGGCACACCTGAAAGCTCATAATTTTCCTAGCCGGCCATCTTTAGGCTTATTCCTTTTATTGCATTAAAAATGGAGGCTAATTAAGGCAACTGTGGCTAGAGCAGGCCAAATTGGATTTTCCTTATAGCTTTTCCTTCACCTCTGAGAGTGATGTCATTAAATGGCCAGGCTATGAAATGCTAAGGACAGCCTGTTTCCACTGTACTATGGGTCATGCTGGAATGCCAGGGAAATATACCCCAGAATGTCATAAAGCTTTAAAGACATACAATAAAACCTGCATGGAGGCCAAACAGAATATGGGCCTTTACTTCTCTTTATAAACAGACTCCAGGAAGCCAAAGGGAGCGTCAGTGGGGAGCAATGCAGGAAATGATGAAATGAACAGCATCACACAGCCATTCTGCAGACTTTTGGGTCTGGGGCCTCTTGAATGGCTGGTCACCACACAGAGGTTTTACATAGAACTGGGAATTGGGACCACCAAATTGCACACCTTCTTGGCAGATATATTTAACCACAGGCAGCTCTTGAGTTATAGGACTATATTATATGGCCATTTGATACCTGCTTATAGTTGAGCAAGCTCCAGTGGGTTTTCGTAACAAAGATGTATTAGTCAAATCAGTTTACCTCATTTGTTTCCATGAGCCCTGTGATTTGAAGAGTTGAGAGTTAGGTTATAGTTCACCAATCAAGTTTGTTTCATCTAAATGTTTTTCTTAAAATGAAGTAGCCCCATTTTATTCTCAAGTGAAAATATTTAGCCAAACTCCTCTGGTTTTCTTGTTCTCATGTATCTAAGTAGTATTTGAGTCCTTAATCTTACCCAGACATAATCATTTGGGTTGATGCTGATCAAAAAATATGACTATTACTAACTATCCAGCATGTAACTAGTAACTAGTACCTAATATGTATAGGACATGGTTCTAGGTACTAGGAGATAGACATTTATCAGAAAAGCTGTAATATCTGCTCTCAAGAAGATAAGCTGAACACACATTAAACTGGTTAACATAATAGAGCCTACACAAAGGGCAAAGAAAACAAGGCAGTTTAAGTAGTGATTGGAAGAATGTGATGGGAAACACAGATCAAGAGAGACAAGTATGGTTTGGGAAGATCAGGGAAGATATAAAAATGCAAGAACAGTGACTTTTAAGGAGGGATAAGCCCCCAGGGTTTCCCTTGTGGCTCAGATGGTAAAGAATCTGCCTACAATGTGGGAGACCTGCATTTGATCCCTTGGTTGGGAAGATCCCCTGGAAGAGAACATGGCAACCCACTCCAGTATATTCTTGCCTAGAGAATCCTCATGGACAGAGGAGCCTGGTGGGCAACAGTCCATGGGGTCACAAAGAGTCAGACATGACTGAGCAGCTAAGCACAAGCAGAGAAAAGGAATACAGTGGGAACTGTTATAAAACCAATTTGACTGGAACAAGAAAGTTGGCTCTGTTCCACTTGTGGACTATCTCAAATGCTGAACTAAGAAGTTTAAGCTCATTTTATAGATGACAGGGAGATATAGAGATCTTTGAGACCTCTGAGAAAAACAAGCGTCCTCTTTTTTCCACAGATGCTACAGGTAGATAAGTCCCTTAGCAAGGGACTTACATCATTTATAACTATTTTATCATGAGCAACGAGCTTCTCTGGTGGCTCAGATGGTAAAGACTCAGCCTGCAATGCAGGAGGCCAGGTTTGATCCCTGGGTCAGGAAGATCCCCTGGAGAAGGAAATGGCAACCCACTCCAGTATTCTTGCCTGGAGAATTCCATGGGCAGACTAACGTTTTCACTTATCATGAGCAACAGAGAAGCCAACGTGACCTAGTTTAAATAATAAAATGAAGTTCTTGGCTTATACCATGGAAATGTCCACAGGTGACACTGGCCTCAGGGAAGGCTTGCTTGGTCTAGCAGTTCCAATAAGGACACCAGGGGCTGATTCTCTTCCATGTCAGCTTCATCCTCAGACAGCATATTGACGGTCTGCCCATCCCCTCCTCCTCAAAGGCAGCTCTAGGCTCTCCACTTGTGGCAGCAGAAATGCTGCAGCCACTCCAGACCTCAGATCTCCTCCCATACCTTCCAGAGGAAGAATGAGCATCTTTTCTGGTAGCATCTGTGGAAGAAAGAGGGCACTTGCTTTTCTCAGAGGTCTCAAATGTCTCTTTGTGTCTCAATAGACCTGATTGTGTTATTAGCTTATCTGGGAACCAGTAGAGAAGTTGAGTAAGTAAATGGGAAATGATGACTGGTTTAAGCCAAGCAGAATTCAGGCCTAGAGTGCAAAATGGGGGTCAATGCCTCCCAAGACACAGAGCTGAGAAGAAAAAGAGATTTCTGAAGGAATCACCAAGTAATGCTAAGAAGGGAGAATCGCCACTGGGTGGCCAAAAAGTGACAAATGTCCACCAGAAGGAAAAACACGATAAAAGAAGGGTTATATGATAGTCAAGACCAATGAAATTGAAGAGGCATGAGCTAACTATCCAGGTATCTGCCTCACCTCCACCTGGCCCTATGTGCACATACCTTGCTCCTTTTACTTCACTAAGTCTTAGAAAGGTGCCAATCTTGCTCCACAGAGACCCAAGGGTGATTTCTCAAATGCAAATGATTCTTAAATCTTTATTTGGAAATAAAGAGATTATGTTTTTAGAGATGCCAGCATTTTTCAGAAATCTCATCTGTAAGCACAATGACCAGCCAAGAGAAGGCAGTAGGCATTCAGAATTCATGAGAAAAGTGTGGTCAACCTTGAAAACTGCCTTTGTGTGTGTGTGTGTGTGTGTTGCTTTTTTAGAACTGTTGGGCTCAACCCTTTGGCCTTCACAAAAGCAAATTCTGACATTGACTTCAATGGGGAGGAGGAAGCCACATTTTCAATAGAAGGGCACTTTTTTGTCTGGCTCCAGTCACTGAGGGCCAGAACCCACTGTGAACTACAACAAAGCTATCTGTGCACAAATGAGAAGCACACCCACCAGGCCTCACCAGCTGTTTTGCTTTCTTCAATGAAGTCACAACTGTCATTGCCACCACAGTTCAATGCCACAGCAACAATTGTGAGGGCTTAGTGTCTGTATTGCTCAAAGTTTCTGGAGCCTGAAGAGAGAGACAGGTGTCCTCCACCTAGCTTCCTACATCAAAGGCGCATATTCTCCCCCCACCCCCACCCTTACTTCTCTGTCCCTGGGCCAGAGCCTTTACAAATGAATGTAGACTGGGATGGTGTGAAACCAGGCAAAGATGGGAGGAAACCCTTGAATAAGAACAGCTGGCTGGAAGAAGGACAGAGAATTCAAAAGGTGATGATTTGACAGTGATTGGAAACGTGACCCTTGTAAAGTGCATCTGAGCTTGACATGATTCTCTAACTCTAAGAAGGATTCCTTTATGCTTGGAAGGCTTTTAATTCACACAAGTAGGTTGGGCCATAAGAACCCTTGATTGGGAAAGAAAAATGCAAGTTCAAGTCAGAAAGGAAAACAAAGAGCAAAGCAGAAGCCTTCCACTCCCAGTTTATGTTTATCTGTAGTCCACGAACAGCTGGATTGACAGGGATTTACTCTTATCCTCTCTGGCAGCGAACTTGCTAGAAATGAGTAATGTTGATTTGCTGCTAAGACTGAAGGCTCTGGGTTTAAAAAAAAAATCACTTGCCTCATGCAAATGGCACACCCTTTGTAAATACAGCAGCCGACAAATGAAGATAATATTACAGGTCTGAAAAAATTTAGAACAAGTGGAGAGTGAAGAGAAATGAAAAATTATAATTGCTTAGTGTCAAAGGTAGGGAGAGGCAGAGAACCTGAGGAAGCCAGGGGGACAGGGATGGGTGTGAGAGGTGATGGGATAATTTTCTCCATATGCAACTAGTACTTAGGGCAGAACAGAGCATTGACCCTCTGTGCAGTTGAAATTTGCGTATCATTTAAAGACAATCCTCCTCATACTGTACACACAGTTCCTCAGTAGTATTCACATTCCAAACCCCAAGATTGTACCAACCTTGAATTGCATAGTACTGTAAAAAATAATAATAATAATAATCTGCACGTAAGTGAACCTATGCAATTCAAACCTGTGTTGTCCAAGTTTCAACAGTATTATGGTTCTTTGCATTCAAAGCTGGTGAGTGCTATGTCTGCTACTGATGGCATAAAAGAAATGATCTGGACTTCTTTTCCTTTCTTCTAGCTCTTCCTCTCATTCCCTCTTCTAATATGTTTCTTTGGCAAACATTTAGTATTTTTAGGGAAAGCACACTGAAACTGCCCACCCTGGCCAGGCACCATAGTAACCATTTGCATGAGTTGTTTTATGACAGGAGGTTCTGGTAAGGAACACAGAACTAATAAGCCTCCACCAACCGGAAGAGTTCAGGAAAGGTCAAAAGGAGACACCACATGTCTGACCACCTCCCAGAATCCTTCTCTCTGGCATCCATCTTGGCTGAACAAGGCATGAACCACCAGGAAGGACTCTGAGTCAGAATGATTGGCTAAAGACAACCTAGAAACTAATCCCATCACCATAAAACCCGAGACAAGCCATGTGACAGAGCTGGTCTCCTGAGTTCCCTTACCCTGCTGCTCTCCACCCGGGTGCCCTTTCCCAATAAAATCTCTTGCTTTGTCAGCACATGTGTCTCCTTGGACAATTCATTTCCAAGTGTTAGACAAGAGCCCAGTTTCCGGCCCTGGAAGGGGTCCCCCTTCCTGCAACAGTTTCTAAGGCCCCTGAGGCACAAAGTAAGTGTAAACAACTCTAACTCAATTTTTTGAAAGCTCACCAAACAAATAGTACTGAGAATACTGCATACTTTTGCCAAAAGAGAACAGTATGAACATATCTTTGTACCACAATAGTACCATCTTATATTGATTTTTTTTTTTAATCAAGGGGCTCTGTGCACGTGATAGTAGGTAAAGCAGGGCAGCTCCCAATGAAATCAGTTGCCTTCAGCTGTCTTCAGCTCTCCTGACTCGTTCTATCATTAAAAACAACAAAATTTCTCTGTTTAGTTCTTCTAGTGGTTTCTACCTCACCGCTATCTTTTATGCCTGTTTCTCAATTTCTTGACCTAACTCTGGTCTATTTACTAAATCTGGTAGGAAAGATTATATCTTAGCTGCTTTTGTTTATCCCATCTCTTCCACTTATTCTAGTGCTCAAGAGTTAGATGATAATTATTAGCTCTTCTATGGGTAATCTTTGTTATTATAAATAATATACTCAAATATTATTATAAAATGAATCATATGCTTGAATCTCTAGTTTCTCTTCCAGCAATTCCCCCCACTATAAGATGAGGATGTTGCTTATTTGAGGCTTGTCTCTTCCTTTTTCCCCTTCTTCCTGATCCCCACCTTCTGTTAATAAAACCTTTACCATTACATCATTAAGGTAATGTCTAATCCTTCAGTTCAGTTGCTCAGTCGTGTCCAACTCTTTACAACCCCATTGACTGCAGCATGACAGCCTTCCCTGTCCATCACCAACTCCTGGATCCTGCTCAAACTCATGTCCATTGAGTCAGTGTGATGCCATCCAACCATCTCATCCTCTGTCATCCCCTTCTCCTCCTGCCTTCAATCTTTCCCAGCATCAGGGTCTTTTCCAATGAGTCAATATTTCACATCAGATGGCCAAAGTATTGAAGCTTCAGCTTCAGCATCAGTCCTTCCAATGACTATTCAGGACTGATCTCCTTTAGGATGGACTGATTTGCTTTAGGATTGATTGGTTTGATCTCCTTGCAGTCCAAGGACTCTCAAGAGTCTTCTCCAACACCACAGTTCAAAAGCATCAATCCTTCAGTGCTCAACTTTCTTTATGGTCCAACTCTCACATCCATATGCGACTACTGGAAAAATCATACCTTTGACTACACAAACCTTTGTTGGCAAAGTAATGTCCCTGATTTTTAATATGCTGTCTAGGTTGGTCAAGAAAAGCTGTCTAGATTTTCTTCCAAGGAGTGTCTTTTAACTTCATGGACACAGTCGCCATTTGCAATGATTTTGGAGCACACCCCCCCCTTAAAAAAAAGTCTGTCACTGTTTCCATTGTTTCTCCATCTATTTCCCATGAAGTGATGGGACCAGATGCCATGATCTTAGTTTTTTGAATGTTGAGTTTTAAGCCAGCTTTTTTCACTCTCCTCTTTCACTTTCATCAAGAGGTTCTTTAGTTTCTCTTTTCTTTATGCCATAAGGGTGGTGTCATCTGCATATCTGAGGTTATTGATATTTCTCCCAGCAATCTTGATTCCAGCTTGTCCTTCATCCACTCTGGCATTTCGCAAGATGTACTCTGCATATAAGTTAAATAAACAGGGTGACAATATACAGCCTGGATGTACTCCTTTCCCAGTTTTGAACCAGCTCTAAAAGATGCTGCTGCTAAAGTGCTGTACTCAATATGCCAGAAAATTTGGAAAACTCGGCAGTAGCCACAGGACTGAAAAAGATCAGTTTTCCAGTTGATTGTTGCTTCTTGACCTGCATACAGATTTCTCAGGAGGTAGGTCAGATGGTCTGGTATTCCCATCTCTTTCAGAATTTTCCACAGTTTGTTGTGATCCACACAGTCAAAGGCTTTTGCATAGTCAATAAAGCAGAATTAGATGTTTTTCTGGAACTCTCTTGCTTTTTCTATGATCCAACAGAGCTGGCGATTTGATCTCTGCTTCCTCTGCCTTTTCTAAATCCAGCTTGTACACCTGGAAGTTCTCGGTTCATGTAGTGTTGAAGCCTTGCTTGGAGAATTTTGAGCATTTCTTTACTAGCATGTGAGATGGGAGGAATTGTGCAAGAGTTTGAACATTCTTTGGCATTGCCTTTCTTTGGGATTGGCATGAAAACTGATCTTTTCCAGTCCTGTGGCTACTGCCGAGTTTTCCAAATTTTCTGGCATATTGAGTACAGCACTTTAGCAGCAGCATCTTTTAGGATTTGAAATAGCTCAACTGCAATTCCATCATCATCCACTAGCTTTGTTCGTAGTGATGCTTCCCAAGGCCTACTTGACTTAGCATTCCAGGATGTCTGGCTCTAGGTGAGTGATCACACCATTGTGGTTATCTGGGTCATGAAGATCTTTTTTGTATAGTTCTTCTGTGTATTCTTGCCACCTCTTCTTAATATCTTCTGCTTCTGTTAGGTCCATGATGTTTCTGTCCTTTATTGTGTCCATCTTTGCATGAAATGTCCCCTTGGTATCTCTAATTTTCTTGAAGAGATCTCTAGTCTTTCCCATTCTATTGTTTTCCTTTATTTTTTTTTTGCGTTGATCATGGAGGAAGGCTTTCTTATCTTTCCTTGCTATTTTTTGGAAATCTGAATTCAGATGGGTATATCTTTCCTTTTCTCCTTTGCCTTTAGCCTCTTTTCTTTTCTCAGCTATTTGTAAGGCCTCCTGAGACAATCATTTTGCCTTTTTTTGCATTTCTTTTTCTTGGAGATGTCTAATCCTTAACCAAGTCTTTTGTGCTTTGTCTAATGAAACTAACTTTAAAAGAGGAAATTTAATACATACTGTTACTCTTGGTCACTGTCAAGGGGAGGCATTCCTCTCTAATTCAACTGTATTATCAAGTAACAGCTCACAGAAGCACCTATTTGAGAGACTTAACCATTGTAGAGGGTTTTTGGTGGTGGTGGTGGTGCTGTTTAGTTGCTAAGTCGTGTCCAACTCTCTTGCGACCCCAAGGAGTATAGCCTGTCCATGGGATTTCCCAGGCAAGAATGCTGGAGTGGGCTACCATTTCCTTCTCCAGGGTGTCTCCCCAACCCAGGGACCAAACCCACATCTCTTGCATTTGCAGGCGGGTTCTTTTCCACTGAGCCACCTGGGAAGCCCACAGAGAGTTTTAGATAGCATCCTAGTCACTTTCCTTGCCTAACAGGTTTAAGATATAACCTCTTTGAACTTTGCTGCTCCAATCATTGTATTGAACGTTTGCATAAATTAGCACCATCTCATCTGTGAAACAAGTTGTTTCTTAACAGCCTTTTTTGATGCAGAGTACAAAAGACTGAACTATAAATGCACAGAACTCTTTGGCAGTCAAAGGTCCCATTTTGACTGTTAATGTTTTAAAAGTGTATTAATCAATCTTTAACAGTGCCACTTAGTGGTTTTCTCAATATATACAACTCAAACACACCTCTTTCCAGTAATGGAGATCTAAATGTGTCTAGAATAAAAGAACAAATTTGCTTTTTGAAATAGAACGTTAAAAATTTTCCATTGCAACTAGATCTTTTTTGTTAATGGATAGAAAATAATCCTCATGTATTACTTAAAGCTTAAAGTAAGTGCACTAGTATAGCTGTACTAAATTTTTTCTAAGTAGCTACCAAGATGACCAACTTTCCCACTTTGCTTGGAACTTTTCCAGTTTTATCACCGAGAGTCCTACTACTGAGGAAAGACCTCAGCCCTGGATAAATCTCAGATAACTGATGACTTAACATATGATAACAATGATGATAGTAATATCACTTGTCATCATAGTAGGCCAGGTGCTAAACTAAGTGATTTAGATAGCTTTAAAACTTAATCTTCAAATAATCACATAAAGTGAGTATTATTATCACCATTTTATATATGGAAAAACTACAGCTTGACAAATTTAAATAACCTCTCCAAATTCACATAGTGCTTCCCAGGTGGCTCAGTACTAAAGAATCCACCTGCCAACACAGGAGCCACAAGAGATGTGGGTTCCATCTCTGGGTTGGGAAGATCCCCTGGAGGAGGAAATGGCAACCTGCTCCAGTATTCTTGCCAAGGAAAATCCCATGGACAGAGGAGCCTGGCAGGCTACAGTCCACAGAGTTGCAAAGAGTCTGACATGACTGAAGCGACTGAGCAACAACGCAAGCTCACATACTCAATAAGCGGCTGATCTCCGATTCAAAACCAGGTCATCTGACTTCATACTTACTTCTGTATTAAAACAAATTCCACTGCAGTTTGGATTTAGGTTGTCGGATAAAATACAGGATGGGTTTCCCTGGTAGCTCAGATGGTAAAGAATCTGCTACAGTCCATGGGGTTGCAGAGTTGGACACGACTGAGCAACTAGCACTTTCACTTTCATAAACTACGGGGCACCCAGTCAGATTAAAATTTCTGATAAACAAACGAGTAAGTTTTTAGTGTATGTCCCAATTGCATGGGACATACTGATACTAAAAAATTATTTATTGTTTATCTGAAATTCAAATTTAACTTGACAGCTTATATTTTTAGTTGCTAAATCAGACAGCCCTAACTTGGAGCAATCACCTTTTCCAATAAAAATAAATCTTATTGATGTTTTATGTGATCCAATATTTTCTGAGCTGGTGAGAAACTCAGGTTTCAAATTAAAGGAAGTCAAATAAAAGAGACCAAAAATGCATATATGTGTTGCTTTATTTGAGAAACCTGAGTGATCTCAATAGGCTTTTTCTGTGATAGCTTCATAATTGTGATATATTTGGCAATGAGAGTAAAATGAAAGTAAGGGATATTTACTCATTCATTCATTCATTCACTGTATATTGAGTGCATATTATGTTCCAGGCACTATTCCAGACATTGGGTTATACTCAAACCAAACAAAATCCCACCCCTCATATTTTGTTTTCTAGGACAAAATGGGCACTGGATAAATAAACTAGCAAGTTTGGTTTCTAGTAGTGGCAAAAGCTATGAAAGAGAATATAGCAGGGTAAGGAGACAAGATGAAGGGAGGTGTTATTTGAGATACATATAGTAAAGGAAAGGTATTCCATGAGGAATAAAATCCTGAATGAGGGGAGCAAAGCCATGTGTATATCTGGGAGGAAGGATGCTAGGCAGAAGGAGCAGCAAGGGCACAGACCCAGAGGTGAGACCCAGCTGTGCATGTCAGAGACACAGTAGGAGGCTGGAAAGTAAATCATACAGTGGGAGACAAGGAGGCTGGGGAGGAAGAAGCAGGGGCTAGTCACTTAGGGCTGACTGGCCATAGTCAGAACCTTGGATTTTATTCTAAACATTAAGGATTTCCAGTGGGATGATAAATGATCAAATTTAAGCTCCAGAAGCTCACTCTAGGTGCCATGGAAACAGAGATATTGTTGCAAAAGTAGAAGATAGAGATGCTAGTGGCATGAATTAAGATAGAAGCAGTAGAGAAGAAGAGAGTTACATTTAGGATATATTTAGATTATGTAACCTAGGCAAATGTGAGACTAAAAATCACCACAGGTGACTCAACTGCATCTCCAAGATAAAGGAGCCCCAATACTTTAAATTATGATCAGCCATTTGGAATATTATTTCAGTGCCTCTCTGTGTTGGGTGCACCCAGGGGACTTAAAAAATACTAATGTGTCTGTTCCACCCTCAGAGATCCTAGGAGTACAAGCCTGGAGAGCAGGATTCTAAAAAATCTCTTTAGATGATTCTCATGGGCTTCCTGGGTGGCTTAGATGATAAAGAATCCTCCTGCAATGCAGGGGACCCAGGTTCTATCCCTGGATTGGGAAGATCCCCTGGAAAAAGAAATGTCTACCCTCTCCAGTATTCTGGTCTGGAGAATTCCATGAACAGAGGAGCCTGATGGGCTACAGTCCATGGAGTCACAAAGAGTCAGACACAATTGAACAACTAACACTTTCTTTTCACTTTCATGTGCAGCTGAGTTGAACATTTCTGATCTAGAGAATAGTGGGAACCCTGGGTTGTGAGATAAACAACGTTTCAGGACATGCAACAGGAAAGGAACAAGGGTAGATAAAATGAGGTCGAAAAAGTCACTGACAATGCTTTGCTTTTAAAGCAAGTTCTATTAAAACCACCCAAAGATACCAAACATCAACCATAAACATGTATGGTTCCAAACACCTCTGGTACTAGAACGGTTGGAACAAGTGTCCTACGTGACTACCTATGCTGGGGTGGGCATGGTCTTCCCCTTTTTACATCTCCCTCTCCATCGCCCTTAGAGAACCTAGGCCCCTCCACTACCCCAATAGATGAAAGTTTATAAATCTAAGCCAGTTGTGGAATCCCATTCCTTTCTGCCTCTCATTCATGGGAGGCAGAAAGGAATGGAAAGGTAGACATATTGCCAAGTCTGGCCAGTAAGATGGATGGGTAGCTGCTTATTGCTCCTGGGACAGATTTTGCCTCCTTATAAAAAGATAGAGCTTCCCAGGTGGTGTAGTGGTAAAAAATCTACCCACCAATGCAGGAGATGCAAGGGACACAGATTCGATCCCTGGGTCGGGAATATGCCCTGGAGGAGGGCATGGCAACCCACTCCAGTATTCTTGTCTGGAGAATCCCAAGGTCAGAGGACCCTGGTGGGTTACAGTCCATAGGGTCACAAAGAGTTGGACACGACTGAAGTGACTTAGCACGCACGCACTGTTGCCTATCTCCAAAGCCTGCCATGGCCATGGAAGTGACCTAACTTGAGAACGTCATCTCTTTCACCAATTTTTACTCAGGCTGACTTACTTTCCTGGAGATCACAGGATATTAGGAGGTGACCAGACAGCAATTCTCTTGAGTCCCTTCCAGGGAAGTCATATGGTGAACATTCTCCTATGCTCTCAGGAGCAGCCCTGAAATCCCTTTGCCATTGTTGGGAAAACTCAAGCAAAAATCAAAGTAATAATCAATGTCACTTAGTGAATTAGTGATGGAGACAGGAACAGAATCCAGACTTTCTAACTTGGGGATCCCCTGCTTTTAAGTCTAAATGGTGCTTTTTATTTTAATCCAGCTGTGCTGAGTTAATAAGACTTTGACGAGATCCAGCCCCGTGTTTTGTAGAGTTAACATATTTGATATTTACCTTGACTATTTGTTGTCTGTTTAATAAGTTTTGTTTGTCTTCCCAGATGCACATTATTTGGCAGTGTATAATCACATACAATTGTTTACACCATTTACAGTTTGCTTTCAAGTCTTGCCAAGAAAGGCTTGGTGTAAGCTAGCTGTCTGCAGCAGCCACACTAAGTTAAGCCTTTGAAAGGGTCTAATCGGGTCTATATAAATAAACAAAATGATATGGAAAATAACTTGGTATAAATTTACTGCACTGCTGGCCAGCTGGTAAATATGCAGACCTTCTCTCCTATGGAACAGATAGGATTAAATTTTACTCAGGACACTACAGTCCTTGTAATGATTACAGAGAGCTCTTTAAGTTTTAATTTAGAGCCCAATCCAAACCCCCTCCTCCCTGCCTACACACAATCCTTTCAGTGGCAATAAATTTCAATCATGTGGTTAGCAAAGCTTCACTCTGGCTTTTATTTTCAGAGAAAATGGTCAGTAAAGCAAATTTCATATCTGCTCATTAGAAGGCTAATGGGTAGGTCACAATAACAGGGTGGGGGGAGGGAGAGACCCACAGATGGTTCAATCATCTTTTAAACTAATAAAGGAGATCAGCAAGAATTCACTCATGATATGCTTGGGCACATGAAAGAAACTAGCACGTAAAGGGAGGCAGCATCTTTCTGAAAACATTCAGGGCAATTAAACGTTTGCCCTCATAAAATAATGCAAAGCTTACCTCTTTCTCGTGGGGATGGAAGGGGTTCTGTGGCATGGTTTTCATGTATAACGCAGTATAACACAGGCATTTTGGGACTGACTGAGAATTAATATTATTAATCACTAGGGTAAAATGTGAATTTTACACTCACCTCTTCAATAAATGTCCATGCATGTCAGGCACTGTGCTAGGTGTCACAGGCCAGGGCAGGAGATTTGCAAAGATGTGTAAGACTCAGTCTTTGTTCTTAAATGAATAATTTAAGAGATTTTGTCTTCTTTATGCCTTTCTTCCTGCTGATTCCTCCAGTGAAAAGCCAGCCTCTGCTACTTTGAAATAAGCACACACATCCTTTAGAACCCTTTTCCACAGCTAGTTCTGCCTTGTACCTTTGTTTGTCGCTAATTCCTTCTGCTTGTATATAATTCCACACGTGCTTGTATATAAACTTGCATGCTCCACAATGCCTCAAGACAAATGTGTTGATCTTTCTGTCCTGTGCTTAGCACAATAGGTATTCAATGGATATTTGTTGGATCAAGGAGTGATTGAACAATAGTATATTTCTTTGAATATTAAAAAGAGAAGCTACTTTAATAATGGACTGGAGTGTTTGAATTTACTTCCTCTGTGCTGGGAAGGATTGGGGGCAAGGGGGAGAAGGGGACGACAGAGGATGAGATGGCTGGATGGCATCACCGGCTTGATGGACATGAGTTTAGGTAGACTCCGGGAGTTGGTGATGGACAGGGAGGCCTGGCGTGCTGCGATTCATGGGGTCACAAAGAGTCAGACACGACTGAGCAACTGAACTGAACTGAACTGAAGTGGTACCCGAATGGCGTTTAAACTTGTCCACATTGTTTTGTTAATACCAGAAAGGTGTGTGTTGGCTTAAATGCTGTGAGATCATTTCTGTTTCATCTAGCAAATATTATTTAAAATGTCTTTCAGAATTTTCGTTGATTTAGGAGTGTGTGTGAGATGAGGGTATTGTAGTTATGTTTATAAGGGAGAGTCCTTGTATGTCAGAAATACTTACTGAAATATTTAGAGATGGAATTAGATGATGTCTGGAATTTGCTTCACAATAACTAGGGAGGGATAAAGAATAGGAATTGAGACAAACGAAGATCAGCCATGAGTTATCATTGTTGGAGTGATGGAATGCCTGGAGGTTCATTTTCTTTACTTCTGTATATAGTTAAAATTTCTCATAATAACTTCTATTTTTTTTTTTTTTTTACATTTACAGAAGAGGAGAATCCAGCACAACATCATGACTAGGTATTAAATGTGAAACCATAGACCTAAGTTTCTCCTGCTTTGAATGCCCGTAACACTGCACATTTCGGATGAAGTAAAAAGTAAGAGAAATGTACACTTGCTTCATTTCTAACTACTTTCTTTCTTAGCCCTCAGAAACTCTTATCCTTCCACGGGCCAACATTCATTTTTAAGGACTGCAACTCAACCATTTCCTGTTACAAGTGCATGTACTGTGTAAGTTTTGTATTTGCATAGGGCTTCCCAGGTGGCTCAGTAGGAAAGAATCTACCTGCCAATGCAGGAGACACAGGTTTGATCCCTGAGTTGGGAAGATCCCCTGGAGGAGGAAATGGCAACCCATTCCAGTATTCTTGCCTGGAGAATCCCATGGACAAAGAAGCCTGGCAGGCTAGAGTCCATGGGGTTGCAAAGAGTCAGACATGACTGAGCACACGCAAGTGCTATAACTGGTTATGCAGACTCGGAGGACTTGAGTGGATTAAAAAAAAAAAAAGTACTGCAATAACAGGTTTCTCACCCCAGAAATACGCTGGAATCAACACTGGGCTGCTCCAATGCAGAGTGAGTAAATGAAAAATCTCCCACCTCCCACCCCCAGTGTGCTCCATTCTAGCAATTTTTATGAATCATGTGTCTTTTGGATAAAGTTGTTAGATAAAATGTAAGAAGCCAAGTGAAATTTGAATTTCAGATAAACAAAAATACTTTAGGATAAGTATGTCTCAAACACTGCATGGGACATTTATTGCTGTTCAGTCACTCAGTTGTGTCCAACTCTTTGCAACCCCATAGACTGAAGCACGCCAGGCTTCCCTTGTCCTCCATCTTCTGGAGTTTGCTCAAACTCATGTCCATTGAGTCGGTGGTGCCATCCAACCATCTCGTCCTCTGTCATCCCCTTCTCCTGCCTTCAGTATTTCCCAGCATCAGTGTTTTCTAATGGGTCAACTCTTTGCATTAGGTGACCTAAGTATTGGAGCTTCAGTTTCAGCATCAGTCCTTCCAATGAATATTCAGGATTGATTTCGTTTAGAATTGACTGGTTTGATCTCCTTTCAGTCCAAGGGCCTCTCAAGAGTCTTCTCCAACACAACAGTTCAAAAGCATCGATTATCATACTTATTTTTATTTGCTAAACCTGGCAGCCTTATTCTTGGGTCTATGTGTTGCTTATAATTCCAATAGTTAGATTAGTTAGTGATTAATTAAAGGCCTATTTTCCATTTTTAGTTGATTTAAGTATCCTGAAAAGCCTTATTCAGCTCTGCCCTTCACTAGAACATTAAACTAAAAAAGGTCTAAGTTTATTCAAAAACATCAAACTCTGTAAAGAATACTTGTATTTTCAAATCTAATTAATTTTCACTTTAAGCAAAATAACACAAATTTTATTTTATTTTAAAATAAAATAATACTAAAAAGCTGATGATGAAAAATGGCTGGCTTTTGCCACACCCTCTCCTGAATCATTGATCTATTCACTCTTTAAAACCAACAGTAGTTAGAGGCCACCAGCCCTGTGGCTAAGCTTCATATCATTAAAATAGCCTTATACTGTTATTTTTTGAGTTATTGATTTTTGGCATTATGTATTGAGCTTCTATTGATACATATTTATTTTTTTCCCCACTATTCTCATTCTCCATTTCTAGTTTTATTAGTACTTTTAGAGAAATCAGTAATCAAATGCTTCCATCATTATGACCCACTGCCAAGGAGTGAATTGCATCTCCTTCCTACCCCACAAATTGATATGTTAAAACCTTAATCCTCAGTGATAATATCACTGAGGGAAATAGGACTTTGGGGGAAGTAATTAGTTTTAGCTGAAGCCATGAGGATGAGGTTCCCATAATGAGATTAACGCCCTTATAAGAGGAGAAAGAAGAACCACAGTTCTTCTTTCCATCTTCCCTGGTTCTCAGATTTGCCAGCCTGCAGAACTGTTGCTTAAAACCACCCAGTAACACCTGAGTAGATTAATATTAATACAGTTGTGTGTATACTCACTGCAGAGCCAAGTAATATATTATGATTGGAATTTCTTTCTTTTAACTTTTTTTTTTAAGAATTAAGAATTTTAGGACTTCCCTTGGCGGTGCAATGGCCAAGACTCCAAGCTCCCAATGCAAGCCATCTAGGTTCAATCTCTGGTTGGGGAACTAGATACCACACGCTGCAACTACGATTCCGCATGCTGCAACTAAAAATCCCACATGCGGCTACTGAGACCTGGAGGAGCCAAATAAATAAATAAATAAAAATTTTAAAAAGAATTTCCTCTTTTTTTCACTTGCATATTCAAAGTATGGCCCCACAGATCGACAGAATCAAGATCATTCAGGAATTTATTTAAAATGCTGGAACAATTGAATATCCACATGAGAAAAAAAGAAAAAGAATTTCAATTCCTATCTCACACTCTTTACAAAAATTAACTTCCAAGGTATCATAGACCTAAATGTAAAACCTGAAATTATAAAGCTCCCAGAAAAAGAAAAACTCTTTGTGACCATGGGCTAAACAAAGATTTCTTAGATACAACCTCAAAAGAATGGTCCATAAAAGAAAATTTGACAAATTAGACTTTACTACAATTAAGAACTTATGCTGTAAGGAAAATACTTTAAAATAAAAGACAAGTCATATACTAGAGAAATATTTTCAATATATATATATGATAAAGACTTACACACAGAATATATAAAGAATTCTGAAAACTCAGTAACAAGAAAACAACCAAATAGAAAATGGGCAAAAGATTTGAACAGATACTTCACCAGTGAACATACACAGAGAGAAAATAAGCATACGAAAAGATGTTCAATGTCATTGCTGCTGCTGCTGCTGCTAAGTCGCTTCAGTCGTGTCCGACTCTGTGCGACCCCATAGACGACAGCCCACCAGGCTCCACCATCCCTGGGATTCTCCAGGCAAGAACACTGGAGTGGGTTGCCATTTCCTTCTCCAGTGCATGAAAGGGAAAAGTGAAAGTGAAGTCGTTCAGTCGTGTCCGACTCTTAGCGATCCCATGGACTGCAGCCTACCAGGCTCCTCCGTCCATGGGATTTTCCAGGCAAGAGTATGGGAGTGGGGTGCCGTTGCCTTCTCCATGAATAAATGAATTGGGTTTAAAAAAAAATCAACCAAACAAATTTATAAAACCACTTACACTTTTAAATACAAAAATACTAAAAATATTGTGAGTTTGAAGTCTCAGTTTGTGTCTGTTACAAAAATAACTACGGTCCTAAGAAGTTATCTCAACTGTGATTTGCAGTTAAAGCAGCATTTATCTAATATTTAAGAAAAATATAATTATAATGCATTATAAGTTATTATAGTACATATCCATTTGCTTTTTTAAAATTGTTAAGTGCTGAAGTGTCTCCCCCGATTGGAACATAACTGCCATGCATACAGGGACCACTCTGACTTGAAGACCTTACAATACCTAGCATTATGCCTTGTAAGCAGAAGGCATTTAATGCATGATGGCTGGACTGAATAATTTGTGGAGAGGGTATGACACAAATCCTCAGCCCAGCTTCCAAAGTATAAGAGGCCTAGGAGTTGGCCGATGGCCTGGCAGGGGAATGGAGCATTTAGCCCTGGGCCCAGGCCCTGAGTCTAATTCAGATCTCAGTTATAAATACTGTCTGACTGAAAATCCTGACAAGAGGCCCTACACCAAACAGTGCTCTCTCACTCATTGGACTTGGTCCTGGCTCTGTCAGTCCCAAGCCAGCAAACCCCATAAACATGTCTTGTTTTTAAGCGGCAGGGGGAATGTAAATTAAAATCACAACATGATACCACTACTAATTTACTGAAATGGCTAAAATTAGAAAGACTGACCATACCAAGTGTTGACAAGGGTGTGGAGAAACTAGAACTCTTATACATATGCACTTTTGGTGGCATTTAATATGGTATAAACCACCTTGGAAAACAGTTGAGCAATTCCTTAAAAAATTAAACGTATGATCCTGACATTCCATTCCTAGGTATTTACCCAAGAGAAATAAAAAGCTTATGTCCACACAAAGACTTCCATATAAATATTTGTAACAACTTTATCTTTAGTAACCAAAACTAGAAACAATCCAAATGTCTATCAACAGGTGAATAGATAAGCAGATTGTGGTATATCCACGCAGTGAGATTTTACTGAGCAGTTAAAATGGAATGAACTACTGATACACACTACAACATGGATGAATCTCAAAATAATTATGTGGTCAAAGAAGTCAGGTCAAGTGCATATTGCAGGATTCCACTTAGATGACATTCTAGAAAATGTACACTAAAACCTATAGTGACAGAAAAAGATCAGCAGTTGCCTAGGGAGAGTGAGGAGTGTGACAAAAGGATTACAAAGGACAAGAAAAAAATTTTCAGGGAAATATTATGATGTCACAGGTAGACACAAGGTCAAAAATGTCAAATTTTCCACTTTAAATATGTGCAGTTTATTATATGCCAGTTATCCCTTGATGAAGCTGTTAAAAAATTGCAAACGATCATTGTGACGTCATGTAGGTTGAGAGGAAATGGGGGGGGGGTGTTGCTTCTCAGGCAGCTTCACAAAGGAGGGAAGATTATTTTCGTGACTATTGGAAGCTTGAGGATATTGTCAAGAAAATACCAAAAAAAGTTCATGGTAAGGGTAATGTAAGTTGAGATATGTTACTTGCTAGTCTTGAGGGTCTGCAACAATGTAAAAATTACAAGTTTTTCATCAAGATAGAGCTATTTGTGTGTTCAGTTAGAGGTGACAGTCCTACTGCCTATCCAAGCCCTGTTCCACTCCTCCTTTTCCTCTCTCTCTCTCGGTTTTTGGCCGCACCCTGCGGCATGTGGGGTCTTAGTTCCCCAACCAGGGACTGAGCCCATACCCTCTGTCTTGGGAGGGCAAAGTGTGAACCACTGGACTGCCAGGGGAGGCCCCACTCCTCCTTTCATATTGATTTGCTGGTGCATATTGTCACTTACTTGGTTTTCCTCACCCAGGTCAGCTTTATGTTCTTCTTCACTTGTTTTGAAATTTGAGCCATGATCAGTTGTAGTTTTTTTCTTGGAAATGTCAATCAGTTGAACATGATATCAACAGATAGTTTTTCCTTTCAATCCATCTATAGCTCAAGCATCCTCATGAATTGTCTCTGTCCCTCTTCTTTCCATCACTACTTCTTGCCTCAAATGTTTAGGCATATTTAGGAGAGGTTAGATAGACTGATAGGCTTCCCAGGTGGCTGAGTGGTAAGAATCCACCTGCCAGTGCAGGAGACACAGGTTTGATCCCTGGGTCAGGAAGATTCCCTGGAGAAGGAAATGGCAACCCGCTTCAGTATTCTTGCCTGGAGAATACCCATGGACAGAGGAGCCTGGCGGGCTACAGTTCCTGGGGTCACAAAGAGTTGGACACGACTGAACATGCACGCACAGCACACAGACTTGATTCCCAACCACCGAACCTGTGACTTTGTGCCTTTGTCTTACCCTGCCTTTCATGCAATGACTTTGTCATGACTTCGAGCCAGCTAGTGTACAACATGATCACAGAAGTCTCCCCATTATGATTGCAAGTAATCCAAATGTGCACAAAACACTACATATTCCAGAGACTCTCTTACCATTGCTATTTGGGAGCAGTTTGAGTTGACAACCATTTTCCTCCACTTCCAGTTGCCTCCGAAAACCTGTCCCCATGTCCAGAGAATTCTAGTGAGTTGAACTCCTTGGCTTGCATGAGAATCCTTCAGAACCCTAGGACCTCAGCACATGAGGAACGGTGGCAATATGCTGGAACATTCTAGAGTTCTGTGTGTTCATCACAGAATTACACAAATTCTATTCTAATTAAAGCCATGGGCCTTGTTTCAACAAAGCTCAGAAACCAGTGGAAATCCAGGACTGGAATAGTCAGTGTCTTCAATCAACTGTGAAGTAAACTCTACTCCTTTCTGAAAACTGGCATGGCTAATGCCAAACCATCTGGCGTTTCCTCTTAGGATGGTTAGAAAAGAAAAATAGATTTGCAAATCTTATGAAAGATTCATGTAGGATTCTATATCATGTCATTGGACTTATACTTTTAGAAAAGTCATGAAATGTATGCCACTTTTAAAGATTAGAGTTTGTGCCCTAAATAGAATTTGAGGCATAAACTCCATCCATGACTAGTTTGCCAATATATGGCCTTTTAAACAGAAAATGTGAACTAAAAGATGGTGCAATTATTTATGACTGTAGCTAGAGATTTGGCAAGCTTTACTTCATATCTTGATAAATCATACAAACACTGAACAGCATTTGTGTTCAACTGAGATAGAATCAGAATTAATAGGGTAATGTTGCCCATGAGTGTATATTATTAATTCTTAATGGCATGACATTACTTTCCCTGATGGAGACATTTAATATCCTGGAACCAGAGTGTAGAGCAATATATTAGAAAGTGAGTGTTATTGCTCTATCACACCCCCGTATAGAGCCACCTACACACAAAACTGTCATCTTTCTCTTTACATCATTTATTCATTCCCTCTTTAGAGTTGTCACCTTCTGCCCAAAGTAATGAACAAAATAGATATCATAATGATTCCTTTGTACCCTTTGGTACAGGGCCATGTACCCATTAAATGCTCATTAAATTGATCTCATAATAAGGGAATTGGGGGGAAATTCTCCAAACAAGATTAAGAGATGCAGTAGACTGCATTGGTTAAAAGCTGTCTTAGTTTGGGTTCCCCCCAAAGCAGACCCTGAGACTAGGAGTTAGGTCCAAGTAACTTATATAGAAGTTGATTCCAGGGGGCACTGAGGGAGAGTTAGGGAAGGGAGGGACGCCAACAAAGGGTAAATTAAAGACCCAGTTACCTCTGTGAGCTGCTGGGGACCCTCTGTGATACTTGTGAAACAGACCTCAGAAGGATTTGAGGGAGGACAAGGAAGCTGGGCATTTTTTTCCCCAGCTCTTGTCCTCACTGACAGTCACTTCTAGGCGGTTAAGTTTCTGTGCACAGGTCAACTGAATTTCCTGGCCAGAGAAGGCCCTCATGCAGAGATATGCAAGATGTCTGTGGGCATCTGAGGAAACTGTCTGCAGGGGACCATCCAAGTGGGCATGTGGCGGGCTATCTGCAGGTGTTCTCCCAGGTGGGCTGAGGGGATACAGGGGGAGCATGAACCACAACTGCTGCAAGAACTCTGGTTAGATTTGATTCCCTTCCTCACTCTGAAATTGGCTAGCTGTTTGGTCTTGGACAAGGTAGCTAATCTCTCTAATCTTTGATCTCTTCATCTTGGAGTATAATAATAGCACACATGTAGTGGCAGTTCCAGGTCTAGGGGTGCTAGGAAGGAGTGCTTAAGGACTGTCTAGAAGTTGCATTTCCACAGTAAGCATGCTGTTTTGTTTGTTTTGTTTTTGTATAATAAGAACGCATGTTTATGTGGGGTGGTTGATGGAGAATACAGAGTTGCTAAACTTCCCTCAAGCTAGCTCCATGAGGCTACCATTGTGCTTACTTACAGCACAGCTGTAAGCATAAAATGCCTGTAAGGCAAATGTGATTGCGTTCAGTTCAGTCCAGTCACTCAGTCATGTATGACTCTTTGCGACCCCATGGACTGCAGCATGCCAGGCTTCCCTGTCCATCACCAAGTCCCGAAGCCTACACAAATTCATGTCCTTTGCATCGGTGATGCCATCCAACAATCTCATCCTCTGTTGTCCCCTTCTCCTCCCGCTTTCAATCTTTCCCAGCATCAGGGTCTTTTCCAGTGAGTTGGTTCTTCGCATCAGGTGACCAAAGTATTGGAGTTCCAGCTTCAGCATCAGTCCTTCCAATGAATATTCAAGACTGATTTTCTTTAGGATCGACAGGTTGGATTTCCTTGCAGTCCAAGGGACTCTCAAGAGTCTTCTCCAACACCACAGTTCAAAAGCATCAATACTTTGGCGCTCAGCTTTCTTTATAGTCCAACTCTCACATCCATACATGACTACTAGAAAAACCATAGCTTTGACTAGATGGACCTTTGTTGGTAAAGTAATGTCTCTGCTTTTTAATATGCTATCTAGGTTGGTCATACTACCAAAGTGATTACATTACTCCCCTGCTTAAAATTCTTCAATGGTTTTCCATTGCTCTCAGGAAAAAGACCAAAATCTCTTAACACAAGGAACAAGACCCTGTAAACCCTGGCCCCTCCCTGTTACTCAGAGCTGCCTTCCTACTTTGCTCCTCCTCTCTTCTCTAGGTTCCTTGGATGTACTATGTATCTGTCTGCCACAGGATCTTTGCATATGCTGTTCCTTCTGGAATAGTTCTCAGCCCTCACATCCACAGGCTAACCTGACCTTTTGTCCCTGAGATCCCCCCCTTTAGGGTAAGACTCCCGTGCTTCTTATTGCTTGGGCCAGCTCTGCCTCCACGTCACTACTACACCTGTTCTCCCATTACCCATTATCCTCCTTAGCTGTCAGGGAGCTGATTTCCAATTGCCTTAAACTTCAGTTTCCCAACGCAGAAGCCATTCTTAGGCCAGGGAGGTTAAAGGCAGAACACAAAGACTTCTTGAGACGGGAAAAGACAACTCCTCCTTATTCACTCCTACAGCACTAAGAACAAACCACAAATTAATATTTTGCCATAATTATCTCATCAAAAGCCAGTTTTGACAGGGCACTCAAAGCCAGTGCACTGGGACAACGCTGAGGGATGGGGTGGGGAGGGACATGGGAAGGAGGTTCAGGATGGGGATACATGTACACCTTTGGCTGATTCATGTCAATGTATGGCAAAAACTGCTACAATATTGTAAAGTAATTAGTCTCCAATTAAAATAAATTAATTGAAGTTTTGAAGAAACCAGTTTCATTTCTTATTCATTCATTATTAATGCAGGAAAAAAAATTGTGCAGTGCTTGGAATTTCTCCTATATATGTTTTATCTTTGCAAAATATTCCTATACGTGCCTTCAGTGAAAAATTCCACAGTTCATTGATTATGAGCTTTTTCTGAGTACATTTCAATCAGTAAAACTATTTGCTAATATCTGTTCCTTTTTTAATTCACCCAGGGAAATATATTGAGCTACCAGTTTCTCTGCATAACGGAAACAAATACTGATGGGAAAGAGGAGACATATTATGACTGACATGTTAACTTTTTTTCTGTGGTCAAAAGAATCTCCCAAGAGCCTCTGCAGTGTGACTTCACTGCCAGCTTCCTGCTGAAACTCAGTGGGCAATAAGGAACTACATGATTTTAAAATATATATACATAGGACTTCCCTGATGGTCCAGTGGTTAAGAATCCACCTGCCAATGCAGGGAACACAGGTTTGATCCCTGGTCTGGAAAGATTCCACATGCCACAGAGAAACTGAGCCCCTGCACCACAACTACTAAGCCAGCGCTCTAGAGCCCACAAGCCACAACTACTGAAGCCCGAATGCCCTAGAGCTCGTGTTTTGCATCAGGAGAAGCCACCTCAATGAGAGGACTACACACCACAATGAAAAGTAGCCTCCATTCACCACATCTAGAGAAATCCCTTGCAGCAACAAAGACCCAGCACAGTCAAATAAATAAGTTAATTAAAAGATATATATAAACACAAGTGATAAAAAATGTTGAGAAATGTTTGTGTTGCCCCACATGCAACTTGATCAT
Organism: Giraffa tippelskirchi; assembly: GCF_054371585.1. NCBI lineage: Eukaryota > Metazoa > Chordata > Mammalia > Artiodactyla > Giraffidae > Giraffa > Giraffa tippelskirchi. The sequence continues at coordinate 197,415,179 of NC_137275.1, forward strand.
AGGGCTCCTTCTTCTGTGGACTTCCCTGATGGCTCAGATGGTAAAGCATCTGCCTACAATGCAGCAGATTGGAGTTCGATCCCTGGGTCGGGAAGGCCCCCTGGAGAAGGAAATGGCAACTGACTCCAGTCCTCTTGCCTGGAAAATCCCATGGACAGAGGAGCCTGGTAGACTACAGTCCATGGGGTTGCAAAGAGTTGGACATGACTGAACGACTTCACTTTCCTTCTTCTGAAAAGGCTAAAGAGAAAGAATTGCTATACCTCTTTTTAACTGTTTCTATCTTTTCAGTTCTTAAGGATGAAAAAAAATGCTTTCCCTCAAATTGTGTCTTACTAGCTTAAAGGAGATTGAAGTTCATGAGAAAGAACATCAAAATAGCCCTGACTGTATAATCTCCATGGGTCTTCATGATGTAATTAATCACATCGGTTTTCTGGCAACAGTAGTAAAATAGTGCTCAGTGTAAGAAACCTTACTGAAACATTTTTGCTATAGTCATTCTTACTTACAACAAACATCACATCCAAGGAGTGTGCAGGCATTTAACTTTAGGATCTCATCCAGTAATCTGCACATTTTAATTTTTTCCAAGGATGAAGAGGAAGGTAGGATGTAGCAATATCATTAAGCTGCCAAGATTTATCTTTATCCTCTCTGTAAGCCAGCATTCTCCTATTACCATACAATAGGACAACAATTAGCCAGAGCCAGGTGTCTGGAAATTTTTGCATGGTTAGCATAGGAATTTCCTTCATGTGCTGGGTCTGGCAATAAAATATCAGACTTGGGAATCATGCTTTCCCTATCCTCTTCCACAGAAGGATATTCAGCAGCTATGTTTATGTCATGTAACTTGCCCCCTGGTTGGAGGTGACTGGATTAGAGGAGGACAGTTCACCTAAAATAGTTTTAATCACATTCCTTCTCTCAGTAATTTGAAATTGAAGTGAACAGATCAGGTATCTCTTAGGAAGAGGAGATATAAACTAAGATGTTGTGGGGTGACCATCTTTGCTCTTGGTCTGGCTAGAGATTCAGAGAAAGTAGATCTAGGAAGAGAGAAAAAGTGAAGAAAAAGTGCTTGAGAACAAAAGAGAGAAGGGAGAAGAGAGAGTTCTGCAAGCTTCTCATGCTTCCTCTGACCCAGTTGCACTCCTGTCCTTAAGTTCTGTGAGTCACTACCATATTTTTATAATAAATTTCCTTACATGATACTCAAAACCAGAGACCCAAGCATTGGGTTGACCCAACCAGAATACAAGCATTCAGCCAGTGGTAACCTTTTGTTAGGAGATAAGAGATTAGTGTTTATCAACCCTTTTATGGAAGTGTTAGTGTTTTAAGTGGGTTCTAAAATCAGAATCTTTAAGACATTGTTATTACTGGCAGGGATGAAATGAGAGACATACAGTGACTTTTGAAAAACCTCCAGTTAAGTTGAATCCCACAGATTCTTAGGAGTCTATCTCTCCAGGTTGGGAAAAATAGCAATTTTTGCTACTGCTTTTAAAATCATTGTTTTTTGTTTTTTTGTGGGTTTTTTTTTTTTTTTTTGGTAGGTAAATGAACTGCCATTCTGGTTGTTTCCAGCAATGCCATTGGTGATCAGTGCAACTTGCTTCCATCTGCCTAAGCAGGACTGGTGGGAGGAGCCCTCCTATGTGGTGACTGCCTGGGTTGCCAGAACCCAGTCCCTGTTAGGGGTTCACCAGAGAGAGCTTTACTGGCGTCTTTCCAAAGTTATGCCATTGAGTTTGTGCATAGGTGAAGTATTACTTGTGCTGTGTAGGCTCAGTGTCTGGCTGTAGACAGAATATGCTTACCTCCAATCCCATTCATAAAGAATGTTTATCTTTTCATGTGTCTGTTTTCCGGCCTCCCAAACACACGGCACAAAAATCATAGAAGAGTATTATCTTTCATTCAGCTATTCTTTCAATAAATAAATATGTGCTGAGTACCTTCCTGAAGCCAGTATTACTAGGTGTTGAGACTCGCTGCCCACATTAGCCTGGGGTTGGCAATCCACTTAGCCTTCCCTCATTCTGTCAACTAGATGACCAACCTAGGGATACCCCAGACCAGCTCTTTTTGACCTCTTCTGTTCTACTTTGTCTTCAGCTTTCTTCATTTTTCAATATCCCGCTCGCCTACTCAATTTCATACCCATTTCTTGATCTATCTTTTCTTGCCATACTGGCTTTGCCATTTGGAATCCATCTAGGACACGTGTCCAGAGCTCTGGCCTCTAATGTAATAAACCACTTTTTTTTTTCTCCAGAGTAGCATGGGCTTGATGGCAGGGATATATTTTTTCCTCTTTGTATCCTCAGAGCTGAAAAATGTACGTGGCAGCACTCGGGATATATTACTGAAAGGAAAAAATGAATGTGGCTATGACACAATCAATTAGCAGGAATATATCAATGCCAAGTCTCACACACTGCTTTCCCCTTGAATGTGCTCCAACATTAGAGAAGAAAAGAAACCAGAGCTGGGGTAGAGGGACTTAGAAGTCAGAGGCTCTGTGTCACCCATGTTGAACCACTTTAGTGTTTGCTTTCACTGGAATTCTTTGTAAACTGCTGTCTCCTTCTCCAGCAAAAATGAAATTGCATCATGAATGCCACTCTCTTTCTAGGAGTCACCATATTTCACCCTTTTTGGCAACACTACCTTGATTCCTCCCTGAGCCTCTTATTTTTTTTTTATTTTTAGTAAAAAGTGTTTTATTTTCAGACTCAGTGTCTTGGAAGTGACCTTGTCCCTTCAAGTCACAGACTCTTCTCTTTGTTTACTTCTGGCATCAGCTGCTAATGCTCTCTGTAGGTTTATGGCCCAAATTTCTCTCTCTATAAAACCTATAGTACTCTCTCTGACTCATATTGCCCAAGTTACTGAGATGACTTGCAGCTCATGGCTGTCAGACCACTCATTATATTCAACTTTCATTTACCAACCATCCTACTCTAATATGATTTTTCTCCTGGAAACTTACAAATATTCAAATCCTGAATTCATATTTTGACACATTCATTCCACCTGTCTCTCATCAACCCACAGTGAGTGTTAGAATTATTTTTTCTCACAGTTCCTGCCTTAGGAAATGATGACATGCAAACCCAAACTGAGTCTATCACGCGCATTCCCTTTAGTGTGATGTGTGGGTGAACTATGGTGACAATAAACGGGCCAGAGATATGGAAGACAGGCTTTATGCCAATTTTCTTATTCTTTTTTTAAAATTTATTCTTTTATTGAAGGATAATTGCTAACAGAATTTTTTTGTTTTCTGTCAAACCTCAACATGAATTAGCTATAGGTATACATATATCTCCTCCCTTTTGACCCTCCCTCCCATTTCCCTCCCCATCCCACCCCTCTAGGTTGATACAGAGCCCCTGTTTGAGTTTCCTGAGCCATACAGCAAATTCCCATTGGCTATCTATTTTACATATGGTAATGTAAGTTTCCATGTTATTCTTTCCATACATCTCACCCTCTCCTCCCCTCTCCCCATGTCCATAGCCTATTCTCTATGTCTGTTTCTCCACTGGTGCCCTGTAAATAAGTTCTTCAGTACCATTCTTCTAGATTCCGTATATATGTGTTAGAATACGATATTTATCTTTCTCTTTCTGACTCACTTCACTCTATATAATAGGTTCTAGGTTCATCCGCCTCAACAGAACTGACTCAAATGTGTCCCTTTTTGTGGCTGAGTAATATCCCATTGTGTATATGTACCACAAGTTCTTTATCCATTCATCTGTCAATGGACATCTAGGTTGCTTCCATGCTCTAGCTATTGTAAATAGTGCTGCAGTGAACAATGCGATACATGTGTCTTTTTCCATCTTGGTTTCCTCAGGGTACATGCCTAGGAGTGGGATTGCTGGGTCATATGGTGGTGTATATTGTCACCCTGCTTGTTTAACTTATATGCAGAGTACATCATGAGAAATGCTGGGCTGGATGAAGCACAAGCTGGAATCAAGTTTGCCGGGAGAAATATCAATAACCTCAGATATGCAGATGATACCACCCTTATGGCAGAAAGCGAAGAAGAACTAAAGAGCCTCTTGATGAAAGTGAAAGAGGAGAGTGAAAAAGTTGGCTTAAAGCTCAACATTCAGAAAACTAACATCATGACATCCGGTCCCATCACCTCATGGCAAATAGATGGGGAAACAGTGGAAACAGTAGCAGACTTTATTTTGGGGGGCTCCAAAATCACTGCAGATGGTGATTGCAGCCATGAAATTAAAAGACGCTTACTCCTTGGAAGGAAAGTTATGACCAACCTAGACAGCATATTAAAAAGCAGAGACATTACTTTGTCAACAAAGGTCTGTCTAGTCAAGGCTATGGTTTTTCCAGTAGTCATGTATGGATGTGAGAGTTGGACTATAAAGAAAGCTGAGTGCCGAAGAATTGATGCTTTTGAACTGTGGTGTTGAAGACTCTTGAGAGTCCCTCGGACTGCAAGGAGATCCAACCAGTCCACCCTAAAGGAAATCAGTCCTGGGTATTCATTGCAGGAACTGATGTTGAAGCTGAAACTCCAATACTTTGCCCACCTGATGCGAAGAGCTGACTCATTTGAAAAGACCCTGATGTTGGGAAAGATTGAAGGCAGGAGAAGGGGACAACAGAGGATGAGATGGTTGGATGGCATCACTGACTCAATGGACATGAGAGTGGGTAAATTCTGGGAGTTGGTGTTGGACAGGGAGGCCTGGCATGCTGCAGTTCATGGGGTCGCAAAGAGTAAGACATGACTGAGCAACTGAACTGAACTGAACTGAATGGTGGTTTTATTCCTAGTTTTTTAAGGAATTTCCATACCATCTTCCATAGTGGCTGTATCAATTTACATTCCCACCAGCAGTGCAAGAGCATTCCCTTTTCTCCACACCCTCTCTTTCATTTACTGTTTGTAGACTTTTTGATGAGGTCCATTCTGACTGGTGTGAGGTGATATCTCATTGTAGTTTTGATTTGCATTTGTCTAATAATGAGTGATGTTGAGCATCGTTTCATGTGTTTGTTAGCCACCTGTATGTCTTCTTTGGAGAAATGTCTGTTTAGGTCTTTTTCCCACTTTTTGATTGGGTTGTTTGTTTTTCTGGTATTGAGTTGTATGAGCTGCTTGTATATTTTGGAAATTAATCCTCTGTTGCTTGTTTCATTTGCTATTATTTTCTCCCACTCTGAGGGCTGTCTTTTCACCTTGCTTATAGGTTCCTTTGCTGTGCAAAAACTTGTAAGTTTGATCAGGTCCCACTTGTTTACTTTTGTTTTTATTTCCATTACTCTAGGAGGTGAGCCATAGAGGATCTTGTTTTGATTTATGTCATCGAGTGTTCTGCCTATGTTTTCCTCTAAGAGTTTTATAGTTTCTGGTCTTACATTTAGGTCTTTAATCCATTTTGAGCTTATCTTTGTGTATGGTATTAGGAAGTGTTCTAATTTCATCCTTTTACATGTAGCTGTCCAGTTTTCCCAGCACCATTTATTGAAGAGGCTGTCTTTGCCCCATTGTATAGTCTTGCCTCCTTTGTCAAAAATAAGGTACTGATAGGTGCATGGGTTTATTTCTGAGCTTTCTATCTTGTTCCATTGGTCTATATTTCCGTTTCTGTGCCAGTACCATACTGCCTTGATGACTGTAGCTTTGTAGTATAATCTGAAGTCAGGAAGATTGATTCCTCCAGCTCCATTCTTCTTTCTTAAGACTGCTTTGGCTATTCGAGGTCATTTGTGTTTCCACATGGATTGCAAAATTTTTTGTTCTATTTCTGTGAAAAACGCCATTGGTAATTTGATAGGGATCACATTGAACCTGTAGATTGCATTTGGTAGTATAGTCATTTTCACAATATTGATTCTTCCTACCCAGGAACATGGAATATCTCTCCATCTGTTTATGTCATCTTTGATTTCTTTCATTAGTGTCTTATGATTTTCTGTGTACAGTTCTTTTGTCTCCTTAGGTAAAAGTTTATTACCAGATATTTAATTCTTTTCATTGCAATGGTGAATGGGATTGATTCCTTAATTTCTCTTTCTGATTTTTCATTGTTAATATATAGAAATGCAAGTGATCTCTGTGCATTGATTTTGTATCCTGCAACTTTGATTAGCTCTAGTAATTTTCTGATACTATCTTTAGGGTTTTCTATGTACAGTATCATGTCATCTGCAACAATGAGAGCTTTACTTCTTTTCTGATCTGGATTCCTTTTATTTCTTTTTCTTCTCTGATTGCTGTAGCTAGGACTTCCAGAACTATGTTGAATAATAGTGGTTAAAGTGGACACTCTTGTCTTGTTCCTGATCTTAGGGGGAATGCTTTCAGTTTTTCACCATTGAGAATAATGCTTGCCGTAGGCTTATCATATACGGCCTTTACTATGTTGAGCTAGGTTCCTTCTATGCCCATTTTTTGAAGTTTTAATCATAAATGGATGCTGAATTCAATTTCCTTATTCTTAAGGAAATCCTATTAAGAACTTGCAGGCTATACAACTATACTTTGTATCTGGGTGAAGTTGGAAAAGAAGAAATTTGAAATAAAAAAAGCAAAATTATTTAGTGACATTCTCTAATATACAGATGAGAACAAAGCAAGCTCAGAGAAGTTGAATGAGTAGACAGTGACAGAATCAGGAATAAGTATGGATTCTCCTTTAGTGAGTGGGGATTTAGTGGACTTCTAATGCCCAGAAATCCTGGGGTCTCTTGGAAAAAGGCACAACTTTTATTTTCTATTGAACACAAGGACCCATTTCCTTTCTGAACCCTTTACAGTTCAACCTGAAACAGTGAGAATTTAACACCAAAACTAATGTTCAACTGGTATTAGAGCTATGCAAAAAGATAGTTTAAATCCAGTGTACAGTGAAACAAATCATGTAGAAGGGTTTCTTTAGCACATTCAAAAGGGAAAGATGATAGCAGCAAAAGAAGCAAGAACAACAGGAGTAACAGCGGAAGCATCAGCGCTGAGTACTACATAAGCACAAACACAAGGCTTTATGGAAAGTGTCAAGAGAGAAACCTGTAACACACAAAAAGGGTTGATATTCTTTTTCTTTTAAGAATTGCAAACAGCAAAAATTAATTGCAAGCAACAACAATAACAAAAACAACAAAACTCATACTAAAGACTAAAACCAGATGCAGAATTTTTTCCTAAGACACCAGAGGAAGCTATCGAGGGCTGGTCAGCAGCTCAGCAGTGTCAGCAATGACTCAAGCTCTCATACACTTTCTCCCTCTCCTTCCTCAGTATGTCGACATTCCATCCTTATGCTTACCACCTATGGTCAAGATGACTGCTGGGAACACTAAGCATTTCTTCCCTTACATGGGCATTACTAGTAATAAAGACAATTTTAAAAAATGCAGCTAGCTCTCCTTTTATGGCTATCTTTGTGTGTATGTGTGTGTGTGCGCGCACGTGAGCAAGATGCACACATATGTATGTGTTCTCAATCATGTCTGACTCTTTACGACTCCTGGGACTGTAGCCCACCAGGCTCCTCTGTCCATGGAATTTTCCAGGCAGGGATACTGGAGCGGATTGCCATTTCCTACTCCAGGGGATCTTCCTGACTCAGGGATTGAACCTGTGTCCCTTGCATCTCCTGCATTGGTGGGCAGATTCTTTACCACTACACCACCTGGGAAGCCCTATCTTTTTATAAGGAGGTAAAATCTGTCCCAGGAGCTCTTAGCAGTTACCTGTTCATCTCACTGGCCAGACTCAGCAAATATGCCCACTCTTAGCTGTAAGGAAAGCTGGGCCCATGAATAAGGGGCAGAAAGGAATGGGATTCCACATTAGATTTATAATGTGGCTTAGATTTATAACTTTTCATCTGTTGGGGTGGTGGAGGGGCCTATATTCTCTGAGGTCAATGGATTTTCTTCCACAAAATTAGGGTTCTGATAGTAAGGGGAAGGCGGGATATTAGGAAGAATACAAGTAAAGCTTTAAACATGAAGTACTTGCTTTAAGGAGGAACTGGATTTAGGAGTACTGTCTTTAGACAGTGTCTCTTACAGGCCTTTTTTTTTTTTTCTGATCTCCATGGTTTAGGGTTACTAAAGCAAGACTGCACTTCCTCTCTGAGACTTTTTGTTTTTGCTATTCGAGTCTGCATGAAGTTTGAAAATGCCTTAACTGTGTATTTTTCTTTTGAATCCTAGTCCTGATCTCAATCTTGTCAATATTTATCATGTCTTCCCATCACCTCCATTCTAACTAATCACCGCCTCTGCTCAAGCCTTCCTTATATCTCTCTGGGCATGTCAATTGATCAAATCTAGGATGATCCTGTATTTCAGGCTTGAGCAACTGGATGGATATCAATGCTATTAATTATAACAGACAAAACACTTGAGTAGTTTAGGTTTGTGTTTGGAGGTAGATAATGGGTCCAGTTTTAAATGTCAACTTTGAGATACCAACTGGATATCTCAGTGGAATCTGAGTACTTCAATAAGAAATTTTGAAAGGTTTTGGTGGTGAGATAGACTTGGAAGTTATCAATTTATGGGTGATAGTTACATGAGAGTAGACAAAATCACCATCCTGGGAAAATATCCATCAAGGAGGCAAAGTTGTAGCTTGCAGGCCTCATCTGACCTGCAGATGCACCCTGCTTGGTCCAAAAAACTTTTTTTTTTTTTCCCAACAAAATTTGAATTAGTGACCAAAATTTGAAATTTGAGAAATTCCATATACCTGTGTGTTAATTTCCCTTAAAAATTCCTTAAAAAAAAAAAAGACCTCATGGACTGTAGCCCACCAGGCTCCTCTGTCCATGGAATTCTCCAGGCAAGAATACTGGAGTGGAACACGTGTGGACCCATGGCTGATTCATGTCAATGTATGGCGGGGGCTACTACAATATTGTAAAGTGATTGGCCCCCAACTAAAATAAATAAATTTATTTTTAAAAAAATAATAAGATCATTGAATTATAAGTATATATTATACGGTATAAGTCACCAAATGCCCAGAATCTAATAATAAAAGGATTTTACTTCAAAAAAAAAAAAAGAATACTGGAGTGGGTTGCCATTTCCTTCTGTAGGGAATCTGCCTGACCCAGGGATTGAACATAGGTCTCCCGCATTGCAGGAAGTCTCTTTACCGACTGAGTCACCACGGAGCAACTCTTTAAAAATGGGAGGACCTTATTATTACTGGGAAAAATTGCTGGTTGGTAAAAAAATCAATTACAGCTGAGTAAGGACCATGAGCTAGTTATTCATAGTCTCTATCCATAAGATTCACTCTTTCATGTTCACTGCCTGGGCACTGTAGGCTTTTGGGTTTGCAGCCCTGATGTAGCATAAGAAGATCAAGGGGTGAAGAGTTAAGGAAAAGGGAAAGAAACAGAAAACTGTTTCCTTGATGGAAACTAAGGGAACATGGTCAGAAAGGTAAGAGGAGAACCAAGAGGACTTGGTAACAAAGAAGCTAAGGTGAGAGAAATTAACTTAGGCAGGTTGATAAGGAGTCCAAGCCTAAGGCCCCTTTAAGAAGGAGGTGAACATTTTTTTTTTTTACATTCTTTTACCTTAGACACATAGGCCTCACAGGCAACAGTATCTCTTGCTCAAAGACATGCATTTTTGAGCTCAGAATGTATGTTATGGGAGAAGGTCTGGGTAAAACTTCCACAGCCTTGAGATTTGGGTTAACTGGTTCCTTTTGGCTAATCTTGTGCTGATGTCATCCCAGGATGTATGTTATAGGAAAAGGTCTGGGCAAAATTTTCACAGCCTTGAGGTAGTTTTTTCTGTTCTTGGCAGCTATCAGAGAAGTATATATTGTTCTGCTTAAACTAGCAAGGTGGGTAATCTTTCTACCCCCTTCTGATGTCTATGTCAGAAGCTTTTTCTGTCACTATTACTTTAATAAAATTTCTACTATACAAATCTCTGAGTGAGTGAGACTATCTTCTGTCCTGGAGTTAAATCTTCTCTTTCGGAGACCATGAATCCTGTGGAACATCTTAAACTTTCATCTATTTTCTTGGGGGCTCATCTGGGATCCCGGGACAAGGTGTAAGCTATCATCTTTGGGGCTAAGCTAAAGCTGTAAAAGGGATCAGGGTTGAAAGGAGAAGGAGCAAATCCTGTGAAGTATTAGAAATTGTCTTTCCCTTCATGGATCACAGCCTTATCTTGGTGAAGGGGCTTGTATAATTGAATGAAGCTATGAGCCATGCCATGCAGGGCCACTCAGGATGGATGAGTCATAGTGGAGAGTTCTGACAAAATGTGGTCCACTGGTGTAGGGAATGGAAAACCACTCCAGAATTTCCCCATGAACAGTATGAATAGGCAAAAACATACGACACTGGAAGATGAGCTCCCTGCTTCCCCCAACCCAGGTAGAAAGGTGTCCAGTAGGCTGTTGGGGAAAAGCCTAAGAATGAAGTGGCTGGACCATTATTAATAGCTCCAGAAAGAATGAAGCAGCTGGGCCAAAGCAGAAATTATGCTAGGGGGATGTTTCTCGTCTGGTGGTGAAAGCAAAGTCCTATGCTATAAAGAACAATATTGCATAGGAACCTGGAATGTTGGGTCCATGAATCAAGGTAAATTGGATATGGTTAAGCAGGAGATGACAAGAATGAATATCAACATCTTAAGAATCAGTGAACTCAAATGGATAGGAATGGGCAAATTTAATTCAGATGACCATTATATCTACTACTGTGGGCAAGAATTCCTTAGAAGAAATTAAGTAGCCCTCATTGTCAACTAAACAGTCCAAAATGCAGTACTTGGGTGCAATCTCAAAAATGACAGAATTATCTATATTCATTTCCAAGCCAAACATTCAACATCAGAGTAATTCAAACCCTAACCCTTGATGTTGAAGAAGCTGACTTTCACTGGTTCTGTGAAGACATACAAGATCTAGAACTAACACCAAAAAAGATGCCCTTTTCAACATAGGGGATTGGAAAGCAAAAGTAGGAATTCAAGAGATACCTGGAGTAACAGGCAAGTTTGGCTTTGGAGTAGAAAATGAAGCATGGCAAAAGCTAACAGAGTTTTGTCAAGAGAACGCACAGGTCATAGCAAACACACTCTTTCAACAACACAAGAGACAACTCTACACATGGACATCACCAGATGGTCAATACTGAAATCAGATTGATTATATTCTTTGCAGCCAAAGATGGAGAAGCTCTATACAGTCAGCAAAAACAAGACCAGGAGCAGACTGTGGCTCAGGTCATGAACTCCTTATTGCCAAATTCAGATTTAAATTGAAGAAAGGAGGTAGGGCCACTAGATCATTCAGGTATGACCTAAATTAAATCCCTTACAATTATACAGTGGAAGTGACAAATAGATTCAAGGAATTAGATCTGATAGACAGAGTACCTGAAGAACTATGTATGGAGGTTCATGACATTGTACAGGAGGCAGTGACGAAAACCATCCCAAAGCAAAAGAAAAGCAAGAAGGCAAAATGGTTGCCTGAGGAGGCTTTACAAATAGTTAAGGAAAAAACAGAAGTGAAAAGCAAGGGAAGAAAGGGAAGATATACCCAACTGAGGGCTTTTCTGGTAGCTCAGCTGGTAAAGAATCCACCTGCAATGCAGGAGACCGCGGTTCGATTCCTGGGTCAGGAAGATCCCCTGGAGAAGGGATAGGTTACCCACTCCAGTATTCTTGAGCTTCCCTGGGGGCTCAGATGGTAAAGAATCTGACTGCAATGCAGGAGACCTGGGTTTGATCCCTGGATTGGGAAGATCCCTTGAAGAAGGGCATGGCAACCCACTCCAGTATTCTTGCTTGGAGAATCCCCATGGACAGAGGAGCCCAGTGGGCTACAGCCCATGGGGTCGCAAAGAGTCAGACATGACTGAGCAACTAAGCACAGCACATACCCAGCTGAATGCAGAATTCCAGAGAATAGCAAGGGGGAGATAAGAAGGCATTCTTAAATGAACAATGCAGAGAAATAGAGGAAAACAATAGAATGGGAAAGACTAGAGATCTCCTCAAGAAAATCAGAGATATCAAGGGAATATTTCATGCAAAGATGGGCTCAATAAAGGACAGAAATGATATGGACCTAACAGAGGCAGAATAGATTAAGAAGAGGTGGCAAGAATACACTATACAAAAAGGTCTTAATAACCCAGATAACCGTGATGGGGTGGTCACTCACCTAGAGCCAGATATCCTGTAGTATGAAGTCAAGTGGTCCTTAGGGACAATTACTACTAATAGAGGTAGTGGAGGTGATGGAATTCCAGCTGAGCTAGTTGAAACCCTAAAAGATTATGCTGTTAAAGTGCTGCACTCAATATGTCAGCAAATTTGGAAAACTCAGCAGTGGCCACAGGACTGCAAAAAGTCAGTTTTCATTCCAATCCCAAAGAAGGGCAATGTCAAAGAATGTTAAAATTACCATACAATTGTGCTTATTTTACGTGCTAGTAAGGTTATGCTCAAAATCCATCAAGCTGGACTTCAGCAGTATGTGAACCAAGAACTTCCAGATGTACAAGCTGGGTTTAGAAAAGGCAGAGGACTCAGAGATGAAATTGCCAACGTTCTTTGGATTATAGAGAAAGCAAGGGAATTCCAGAAAAACACCTACTTCTGCTTCATTGACTATGTGAAATCATAGTCCTTTGACTGTGTGGATCACAACAAATTGTGGAAAATTCTTAAAGATGATGGGAACACCAGACCACCTTACCTGTCTCCTGAGAAATCTGTGTGTGGGTCAAGTTCAGTTCAGTTCAGTCGCTCAGTCGTGTCCGACTCTTTGCGACCCCCTGAATCACAGCACGTCAGGCCTCCCTGTCCATCACCAACTCCTGGAGTTTACCCAAACCCATGTCCATCTAATCAGTGATGCCATCCAGCCATCTCATCCTCTGTTGTCCCCTTCTCCTCCTGCCCCCAATCCTTCCCAGCATTAGGGTCTTTTCCAATGAGTCAACTCTTCGCATGAGGTGGCCAAAGTATTGGAGTTTCAGCTTCAGCATCAGTCCTTCCAATGAATACCCAGGACTGATCTCCTTTAGGATGTTCTGGTTGGATCTCCTTGCAGTCCAAGGGACTCTCAAGAGTCTTCTCCAACACCGCAGTTCAAAAGCATCAATTCTTTGGCACTCAGCTTTCTTCACCGTCCAACTCTCACACCCATACATGACCACTGGAAAAACCATAGCCCTGACTAGACGGACCTTTGTTGGCAAAGTAATGTCTCTGCTTTTAAATATGCTATCTAGGTCGGTCATAACCTTCCTCCCAAGGAGTAAGCGTCTTTTAATTTCATGGCTGCAATCACCATCTGCAGTGATTTTGGAGCCCAAAAATATAAAGTCTGACACTGTTTCCACTGTTTCCCCATCTATTTCCCATGAAGTGATGGGACCAGATGTCATGATCTTAGTTTTCTGAACGTTGAGCTTTAAGCCAACTTTTTCACTCTCCTCTTTCACTTTCATCAAGAGGCTCTTTAGTTCTTCACTTTCTGCCATAAGGGTGGTGTCATCTGCATATCTGAGGTTATTGATATTTCTCCCGGCAATCTTGATTCCAGCTTGTGTTTCTTCCAGCCCAGTGTTTCTCATGATCTACTCTGCATATAAGTTAAATAAGCAGGGTGACAATATACAGCCTGGACGTACTCCTTTTCCTATTTGGAACCAGTCTGTTGTTCCATGTCCAGTTCTAACTGTTGCTTCCTGACCTGCATACAGGTTTCTCAAGAGACAGGTCAGATGGTCTGGTATTCCCATCTCTTTAAGAAGCAACAGTTAAAACCTTACACTGAACAACTGACTGGTTCAAAATTGGGAAAGGATTATGTCAAGGTTGTATATTGTTACATTGCTTATTTGCCTTATATACAGAGTACATCATGCAAAATGCCAGACTGTATGAAGCACAAGCTGGAATCAAGATTGTTGGGAGAAATATCAATAACCTCAGATATGCAGATGACACCAGCCTTATGGCAGAAAGTGAAGAGGAACTAAAGAGCCTCTTGATGAAAGTGAAAGAGGAGAGTGAAAAAGCTGGCTTAAAACTCAGCATTCAAAAAAACTAAGATCATGGCATCCAGTCCCATCACTTCGTGGCAAGTAGATTGGGAAACAACAGAAAAAGTGACAGACTCTATTATCTTGGGCTCCAAAATCACTGCGGATGGTAACTAAAGTCATGAAATTAAAAGATACTTGCTCCTTGGAAGGAAAGCTATGATAAACCCAGACAGCATATTAAGATGCAAAGACATCACTTTTCTGACAGAGGTCCACATAGTCAAAGCTGTGGTTTTACCAGTATTCATGTATGGATGTGAGAGTTGGATCATAAAGAAGACTGAGCATGGAAAAATCGATGCTTTTGAATTGTGTACTAGAGAAGACTTTTTAGAGTCCCTTGGCCAGTAAGGAGATCAAACTAGTCAATTCTAAAGAAAATCAACCCTGAACATTCAATGGAAGGACTGTTGCTGAGGCTGAAGTTCGAATCCTTTGGCCACCTCTTGGGAACAGCCAATGCACTGGAAAAGACCCTGATGATAAGAAAGATTGAAGGTAAAAGAATAAGGGGGCAGCAGAAGATGAGATGTTTAGAAATCATCACTGACTCAATGGACATGAATTTGAGCAAACTCTGGGAGATAGCGAAGGACAGGGAAACCCGGTGTGCTGCAGTCCATGGGGTCACAAAGAGTCAGACAAGACTTAGTACTGAACAACAACAACATTAGAAATTGTCTTAGCTGTATTTTTCAACTATCTGAACAAGTCAAATTTTAGGAGTCATTTTTGACCTTTCTTTTCCATATAGTCTTATATAATCCATCTTCAACTCATCAAATCTACCTCCAAATTATTCCTTAAATTTGTCCATTTCTTTCCATCATTTCTCATCTGGTTATTGCAAAGTCAACTGTTCTCTCTGCATCCTTTCTGGCCTCCAAACCGTTTATTGTTACATACAGGCAGGATGATCTTATAAAACCAGATCCTGTCACTTGCATGTTTAAAACTCTTCACTGACTTCCCACTATATTTAAAATAAAATCCACATCTCCTAAAAAACAAGGCTCTGCAAGATCAGAACTCTCCTTGCCTTGATAATCTCATCTTCTGTTCTTCCCCTGGGCTTCCTGGGTGGCTCAGATGGTAAAGAATCTGCCGGCAATGAGGGATATATGGGCTCAATCCCTGGGTTAGGACGATCCCCTGGAGGAGGGCACGGCAATCCATTCCAGTATCCTTGCCTGTAGAAACCCCATGGACAGAGGAGCCTGGCAGGCTTCAGTTCATGGGGGTCACAAAGGGTCGGACACGACTGAGCAACTGAGCACAGCACAGCATATTCTTCCCCTGGCCTATTTTCTCAGTCAAGGACAGCACTACATTCTGTTCTCTACCCATAGTTTTCCATCCTTTTCTTGTTTGTTCTTACTCCAGATCTTCACTGAGCTGGCTTTTTCCCTTCTTGGTTTAAGAAGCCTCTTTATCGGGCCCTTCTTTACATCCCTCCTTTAGGTTTTGGGTAATTCACATAAATTCTTTGGTTTTTCAGTCAAAACAAAAGTTACATTTACACTATATTATAGTCTATTAAATGTGCAATAGTACTATGTCAAAAATATATATCTTAATCAAAACAATTAATGCTGAAAAATGCTAACCATTATCTGACAATGGTAGAGTTGCCCAGTGACCTAAAGTGAAGTGCAATAAAATGAGGTATGCCGAAAATATCTCTGCGGAGTTATTCAATGTTCACTTTCTTAATTAGAAAGTAATCTCCATGAGGCTAGGCATTCTGTCTGTTTTGTCATTGCCGTATCCCCGATTCTGTAACAGTGCTTGCCTGGAACATAGGTGGACTTTAATTAATTTCGGTTGAATGAGTGAGTATACAAACAAGGGTTATACACAGAAGAGGAAGAGCAAAATAAGGAATAAAAAGTCCATGCCTGTATTTAAATAACATTTTTTTTCCTGAAGTGCCTGTAAGATTTTGCAAGAGTAGTTGGGTGAGGGCAACCGCACACAATCCAAACCAAGCATTTTTCTCGCCTTTCCATGCCCGAGGCAGCATCGCGCCTGCGCAGACTCTACTGCCCCACCCCTCTAATCAAGGGGGACGGGGCTAGATGGACCTCTGCTTGGGCGCGCGAAGATGACATCACTCGGCGCGTGCCCGGGTAGCCCGTGGTAGCACCGAGTCTGAGGAAGTGGAGACCCGCGGGCAGGCGGCTGAGACAGGTAACCTGTTCGCTCCCTGTTGGGTCCCTGCCTTCATCTCCAACGGCACCGGGATGGCGGCGGGGCCGGCAGCGTCCCGTTTGGAAGGCGGACGGGAGCCCGCCTCTGCCCTCATCTTTCTTAATCAGTGGGGTGCCCATTCCGTCTGTCCTCCCAGAATCCGGAGGCTGAACCCGTTCTGGGGACTGGCCTGAGCTTGCCACTTCTCTCCGCCTCCGCTCTCGGCGTGGCGATGGGCTCCGACGATCCTCTCTCCGGTGGCACAGACGTTTCTTCAGACTGCAGCTGCCACCGCCTTCCTCAGTTGTCTCCAGGCCCACTTCACCCGCTTCTCTCCGCTCCTACCCCCTGTATAGGGCTTATCTCCAGTCTTGTTTAGGGAGACAGAACAGCTTCCGATTCTGTTCGTTTCCTCTTGCAGCGACACCCAGCCATCTCCCCGCGGATCCTTACTGAGAGCACCAAGTTTTGATTTGTGCCCCTTTAGAGCATTCGTTCACTGTCAGTAAGGAGTTTTGTTCATTAAAGCATGTATAATATTTGTTGGGTAAGGGGATGGCGCAGTAATGAGAAAATTTATTGCAGCAGTAAATGATCTACATGGCATCCAATCAGCTGTCGAGATAGATGAAACAGCATTTCATTAAAATGCTCCTGTCCCTGGTTTTTTTTTTTTTTTTTTTGGTTTTCAAGCGAAGATGACAATTACCCTCACAAAGGTAGCTGTCAAAATAAATAAGCAACAGCACCTAACTGGAAATGTTTAGATTGCCCCCAAATAATAGAATTTCGTATTTTTGGTACGGGAATACAGGTTATTAAAAAACCAACCAGAGTTGACATGGGAGGAGAAACAGGAGTCCGACTTTTTTTTTGGTCTCATCGATGGTTTGTTTTTGTATTTTCTTGTACTTTTAGTATGTCTAAATTTTTTGAATAGGGCATATGATGCTTACTGTCTTTCTGAGACGCCTGTGATGACTTGATAATTGGTAAGATTAGTTTCTTATATTTGGGAAACAGCTAGAAAAAGGTTAGAGAATAATCATAGTCCCTCATTGTTGACCATCTGCTATATCACAGCGACTGTGTTCAGCACTTTGCATATGTTTTTCCCTGAGCTCACACAAGAACCTTGTGAGTTAGGAATTAGTATCCTCAGCTTATAGAAATGGAAACTTTGGCTCAGTTATGTGAAAATAACTTGCCAAAAATTAACAGTAACTGTACTGGTGGAGACAAGCTTGAAGTTCAGGTCTGTATATGACTTGAAAGCCTGTACTTTTAAAAAAAATTATAATTGAACTATGATAAGATTCTAGGCTTTTTACAATAATAATGCATAATTCTGTGAGTTTATTCACTCATCTATCCAAATGATTTGACATTTTCTAATATCTTTAGTATTAAGTTCTCATATACCTAGAATCAAAACCCCTGAAAAGTTTCATTTATTTACGATCCTCTTACCCACACACACACACACACACACACATACACACATACTTTTCTTTAAGAATGAGGTAATTGGCAAATAATAAGATTGCTGAGGGCCTTTCTGTTTGGAACTCTTGCAGAAGAAGTAATTTTGGACAGTTGAAATTTTTACCCCTTTAGAAATGAAAATCGTATTGACTGTTTTGGATGGAAAATTTTTAAATGCATGAAATAATTCTTTGCCTTCTTAAACAGTAAGTTTGCTGAACATATTTTAACATTCCCTTATGTCTCAGAGCAGTCATTATGAATTTCATTTATTGTTATGTTGTGATTTTTGTTATATTTGACCCCCCCAAACTGCTTTGCATTTTGAGTTTTCCTGTACTTTTTGTAGTCCATTCCTTAGGATCAGCAAGAAATTGTAAACCATAGCAATTAAAAATAAGGCCCCAGAAACTACACTTCCAGGATTCCAGTCCTTGCTCTGTCACTTACTAGTAGGACAGTGAGCCCAGACAAGATAGTTGACCTCCTCATTTGTAAAATGGGAATAATAAGAATGCTTGTTGTCTGAGATTGTTGTTAGGGTATAATATCTGTTAGTAGTACATATAAAAAGGTTATAGGACACCAGGCATACTGTAAGAGCCATATAAATGTTTGCTAATATTATTATGTCTGATTTTGGCCTTTGATTCTTTGAATATTGTATTATAGTTCTCTGAAAAACTTCTTTTTTTAGTTTAAGTGTAGTAGATTTACTGTGTTGTGTTAGTTTCGAGTGTACAGCGAAGGGATTCTGTTATATATATATATATGTATATATATATGTATATTCTTTTTCAGATTATTTTCCATTATAGATTATTGCAAAACATTGAACATAGTTCCCTGTCCTTGTTTATTTGTTTTGTATGTAGTAGTGTGTGTTTGTTAATCTCAAACTCCTAACTTATCTATCCCCCCACTTTCCTCTTTGGTAACCATAAATTTGTTTTCTGTGTCTATGAGTCTATTTCTGTTTTGTGAATAAGTTTATTTGTATTGTATTTTTAGTTTCCACAAATGATATTATATGGCATTTGTCTTTCTTTGTCTGACCTATTTCATTTAGTATGGTAATCCCTAGGACCGTGCATATTGCTGTAAATGGCATGATTTCGTTCTTTTGTATGACTGAGTAATATTCCATTGTGTGAATATATATATGTGTATATATATATATATACATGTACACACAACACCATATCTTCTTTATCCATTCATCTGTTGATGAATCATTAGGTTGCTTTTGTATCATGGATATTGTAAGTGATGCTGCTGTGAACATTGGGGTTCTGTGTGTATCTTTTTAAATTAGAGCTTTTGCCCAGGAGTGGGATTGCAGGATCATATGGTAATTCTATTTTTAAGTTTTTAAGGAACCTCCGTATTGTTCTCCATAGTGACTGCACCAATTTATATTCCCACAACAATGTAGGAGGGTTCCTTTTTCTCTATACCCTGTCCAGCATTTATTATTTGTAGATATTGTAAAGATGGCCATTTTGACTGGCATGAGGTGATACCTTATTGTAGTTTTGATTTGCATTTCTCTATGAAACTTGTTATTCTTTTGTTGTTGTTCAGTTGCTTAGTCGTGTCCAACTCTTTACGACCCTGTGGACCACAGCACGCAGTCCTTCACTATCTGCCTGAGTTTGCTCAAACTCATGTCCATTGAGTCGATGATGCCATCCAACCATTTCATCCCGTCTCCACCATCTTCTTCTGCCCTCCATCTTTCCCAGCATCAGGGTCTTTTCCAATGAGAAATACTATTCTTTGAATAGTATTTATTTTTTATTTTTGCAAACTTTAAACTTTTTATTTTGTATTGGTGTATACCCAGTTAACAATGTTGTGGTAGTTTCAGGTGAACAGTGAAGGGACTTAACCATACATAGACATGTATCCATTCTCCCCCAAACCTCCCTCCCATCCAGGCTGGTACATAACATTCCATGTTCTATATAATATGTCCTTGTTGATTATCCGTTTTGAATATAGTAGTGTGTATATGACCTACCCAAACTCCCTAACTGTCTCTTCCCCATGACAACCATAAGTTCGTTTTCTAAGTCTGTGAGTCTTTTTCTGTTTTGTAAGTTCATTTGTATCATTTCTATTTAAATTCCATATATAAGGGATGTCATACCATATTTCTCCTTCTCTGTCTGACTTACTTCACTCAGTCTGACGCTCCCTAGGTCCATCAATGTTGCTGCAAATAGCATTATTTCATTCTTTTTAATGGCTGAGTAATATTCCATTGTATATATGTACCACATCTTCTTTATCTGTTCTGTCAATGGACATTTAGTCTGCTTCCAGGTCTTGGCTGTTGTAAACAGTGCTGCAATGAAGATTGGAGTGCATGTATCCTTTAAAATAATGGAGCTTTAACCTCTGTTTGAAATTAAAGTATTTGGGAAATATTTCATTGACAGAGGAACCTCGTAGTCTATAGTCCAGTTCAGTTCAGTCGCTCAGTCGTGTCCAACTCTGCGACCCCATGAATCGCAGCACACCAGGCCTCCCTGTCCATCACCAACTCCCAGAGTTTACCCAAACCCATGTCCATCGAGTCGGTGATGCCATCCAGCCATCTCATCCTCTGTCGTCCCCTTCTCCTCCTGCCCCCAATCCTTCCCAGCATTAGGATCTTTTCCAATGAGTCAACTCTTCGCATGAGGTTGCCAAAGTATGGGAGTTTCAGCTTCAACATCAGTCCTTCCAGTGAACACCCAGGACTGATCTCCTTGAGGATGGACTGGTTGGATCTCCTTACAGTCCAAGGGACTCTCAAGAGTCTTCTCCAACACCACAGTTCAAAAGCATCAATTCTTCGGCACTCAGCTTTCTTCACCGTCCAACTCTCACAGCCATACATGACTAGTGGAAAAACCATAGCCTTGACTAGACGGACTTTGTTGGCAAAGTAATGTCTCTGCTTTTCAATATGCTATCTAGATTGGTGATAATCTTCCTTCCAAGGAGTAAGTGTCTTTTAATTTCATGGCTGCAGTCACCATCTGCAGTGATTTTGGAGCCCAAAAAAATAAAGTCTGACACTGTTTCCACTGTTTCCCCACCTATTTCCCATGAGGTGATGGGACCAGATGCCATGATCTTAGTTTTCTGAATGTTGAGCTTTAAGCCAACTTTTTCACTCTCCTCTTTCACTTTCGTCTATAGTCCATGGGGTCGCAAAGAGTTGGACACGACTGAGCCACTTCACTTTCGCTTTTAGTGTTTTAAATTATGATTTAATTTAAATAGTTTCTACTCTTGAATTGAATATCAGTTGATTTACACTTCCATTTATGGTGCCCTACACAGGTATACTATTGCACTCATGCTTCTTTTTGAGTAAGTACATCCTTATAAAACCACCATTATGTATTGGTCTCATATAAGGTATCTCCTCAGTATAGTTCTTTCCTTCTTGCACCTTTCAAGGAGCTATAAAAAAAAAACTGACTGTATCAACAAGGTGAAATAATGTTCCTTAAAAATTTGTAAGGTATGTACCCATTTTCAGATGTGTGCTTTAAACTAAGACCAGCTAAGAGTTGATATTGCCTCCTTTGATGTCCATAGTTAGGAACTTGAACATAAATTATCTATCCTTTATTTTAATACTATTAAGGGTGCTAATCATCTTAAAACTTCCTGTTGAAAATATAAGCTATATTTTTTAAAGTTTTCTTAAAGATGGTTAAATGTACATAACATGAAATTTTTTAGTGTACAGTTCATTGGCATTAAGCACATACAGTGTTGTTTAATTATCGTCACTATCTATTTTCAGAAATTTTTATCTTCCCAAACAGAAATTCTGTACCCATTAAACAACAGCTCCTCATCCCCCTCACTTCCTACACCATCCTGCCCAGCTCCTGTTATTCTATTTTCTGTCACTATGAATTTGCCTATTCTGGGTTGCTTGCATAGGTGGAACCATACACCATTTTTCCTTCTGTGTTTGGATTGGTTCATTTGGCATGTTTGTAAGGTTTATCCAAGTTATAGCATATATCAGAATTTCATTCCTTTTATAGCTGAATAATATTCCATTGTATTACCTACCACATACTGTACTTTTGATGCATATTGAATTTTGCTTCTTTAAAAGTTTTAAAATTTTTCAATCTTTTAATTTATTTTATTTTTAACTTATTTAAAATGAAAAAACAAAAATAGTTCACCCGTTTCTTTCATCTCCCACCTTGGTTACTGATTGACTCCACATGTAAGAGATCAGACAGTATTTTTTTCTGTCTGATTTATTTCACCTAGCATAATACCCTCATGAGTCATCCACACTGTCACAAAGGGCAGGATTTTGTTCTTTCTTATGACTGAATAATATTCCATCGCATATATATACCACAATTTCTTTATCTGTTTACCCACTGATGGAAACTTAGGTTGTTTCCTTATCTTGGTTATTGTAAATAATGCTGCAGTGAACATGATGGTGCATATTCCCAGGTGGCATTAGTGGTAAAGAACCCACCTCCCAATACAGGAGACACAAGAGACTTGCGTTCAGTCCCTGGGTCGGGAAGATCCTCTGCAGGAGGGCATGGCAACTCACTCCAATATTCTTGCCTGGAGAATCCCATGGACAGAGGAGCCTGACAGGCTACAGTCGATAGGGTCACAAAGAGTTGGACATGACGGAAGCAACTTAGCGTGTATCTTTTTGAGTTAGTGTTTTTGTTTGTTTGAATAAATACCCAGAAGTGGAATAGCTGGATCTTATGGTAGTTTTATTATTTTTAATTTTTTGAGTAATCTCTATTCTATTTCCCATAGTGGCTGGACCAGTTCTCACTAATAGGGCACAGGGGTTCCCTTTTCTCTACATCCTTGCCCACACTTGCTATTTTTAGCCTTTTTGAAAATAGGCATTCTGATAGGTGTGAGATGATATCTCAATGTGGTTTTGATTGGCATTTCCCTGATAATTAGTGATGTCAAGCACCTGATAATTAGTGATATCAAGTACCTGTTGGCCATCTGTACATCTTCTGTAGACAAATGGCTATTCAGATGCTCTATCCAGTTTTCAATTGGATTTTGTTGTTACTGAGTTGTATGAATCCTTTATATATTTTGGATATCAGCCCTTTATCAGATATATGATTTGCAATTATCTTCTCCCATTCAGTAGGTTGCCTTTTCATTTTGTTGATGGTTTCTTCACTTTGCAAAAACTTCTTCATTTCATGTGCTCTGAATTGTTTATTTTTGCTTCTGTTGCTTTTGCTTTTGGTGTCAGATGCAAAAACTCATGACAAAGACCGATGTCAAGGAGCTTTGTTTGTTCATTCATTCATTCATGTTAGTTGCTCAGTTGTGTCTGACTCTTTGTGATCCCGTAGACTGTAGCCCACCAGGCTCCTCTGTCCATGGGATTCACCAAGCAAGAATACTGGAGTGAGTTGCCATGCCCTTCTTCAGGGGATCTTCCCAACCCGGGAATTGAACCCGTGTCTCCCGCATTGCATGCAGATTCTTTGCCATCTGAGCCACCAGGGAAGCCCCTGTCAAGGAGCTTATCACCTATATATTCTTTAGGAGTTTTATGACTTCAGATCTTACATTCAAGTCTCTATAATCTGTCTTGAGTTGATTTTGCATGTGATGTAAAATAGTGGTCCAGTTTCATTCTTTTGTGTGTGGTTGTCCAATTTTCCCAACACCATTTGTTGAAGAAATTTTCTTTGCCTCATTGTATATTCTTGGCTCCTCTGTCTCCCATCCAAGTACTAACCAGGCCTGACCCTACTTAGCTTCTGAGATCAGATGAGATCTGGCACATTCAGGGTGGTATGGTCATAGACGCCTTTGTCATAAATTAATTAACCATACATGCATGAGTTTATTTTTAGGTTTTCTGTTCAGTTGATTATGTGTCTGGTGTGTGTGTGTGTGTGTGTGTGTGTGTGTGTGTGTGTGTGTGTGTGTGTTATGCCTCTTTAAGGTGTTGGCAACCCACTCCAGTACTCTTGCCTGGAAAATCCCATGGATAGAGGGGCTGGGAGGCTGCAGTCCGTGGGGTTGCGAAGAGTTGGACACGACTGAGTGACTTCACTTCCACTTTTCACTTTCATGCATTGGAGAAGGAAATGGCAGCCCACTCTGGTGTTCTTGCCAGGAGAATCCCAGGGACGGCAGAGCCTAGTGGACTTCCATCTATCAGGTCACACAGAGTCGGACACAACTGAAGTGACTTAGCAGCAGTAGCAGCAGCATACCTCTCATTTCCTGTGGTGTGAACTTAACACTTGATGATTTGATTTGATTGTGAGTTCCTCGAGGATCAGGATTGGAGATATCAACTGAAATAACATTGTTATTGAAGTTTGAACAAAATACTTTGTAACAGTGTTAAACTGGAGCTTGAGTATGCATTATGTTGTTGTTGTTCAGTTGGTTCAGTCGCCAAGTCGTGTCCTACTCTTTGTGACCCCATGAACTGCAGCACTCCAGGCTTCCCTATCCTTCTCTTTCTCCCAGAGTTTGCTCAAACTCATGAGTTGGTGATGCCACCCAATCGTCTCACCCTCTGTCTCCCCTTTCTTCTCCTGCCTTCAGTCTTTCCCAGCATCAGGGTCTTTTCCAGTGAGTTGGTTCTTTACATCAGGTGGCCAAAGTATCAGAGCTTCAGCTTCAGCATCAGTCCTTCCAATGA
The DNA here is from genome assembly GCF_054371585.1 of Giraffa tippelskirchi. Classification (NCBI taxonomy): domain Eukaryota; kingdom Metazoa; phylum Chordata; class Mammalia; order Artiodactyla; family Giraffidae; genus Giraffa; species Giraffa tippelskirchi. The sequence continues at coordinate 197,439,665 of NC_137275.1, forward strand.
ATATTCAGGGTTGATTTCCTTTAGGATTGACTGGTTTGATCTCCTTGCAGTCCAAGGGACTCTCAAGAGCCTTCTATAAGAGTATACATTATAGTGTTGTTTTTCTTCTCACCTAATATTTAGTCAAAAATAGTAAAGAAAATAATAATGATAACTTGCTTAGTATTTCTGTAGTGTTTATAGTATGCCAGCCATTGTTTCAAGCACTTTACCTATGAAGTAGGTACTATCATTGTTCTGTTTTGCTAAAGAAGAAACTGAGGCACAGAGAAATTAAATGAATTGTTAAAATTGCAAGGCTGTTAGGTGGTGAAGTTTGCTCTAGAGTTGATCTGTCCTAAATTTTGAGCTGACCAACCATTAAGTCATTATCAACTTTGCAGTGTAAATTGTTTTGCCAACCACACTCTCTATCCTCATCTTTTATATAATCTTTAAAACAGAACATTACTTTTGAGCTTAGTAGGAAATGGAAGAGCAACTGGACCCAAACTGTCAACTGTCAAAAGGACAACAGGTGCTTCTCATTTGAATGGGGTGATAACATTTTAATGAAATTTAGACTGCATTTTCACAGCTTAGTTCATATTATCTTTTTCTAAGAGCCTTGTCTTTGAAAAGCAGATTCTAAAATTTTTATGATCTCATATTGCATATATATTGTGTTGGTGTTTGACTTTAGATATTGTACAATTCCCACACTGCTGTTCTATGGGTAAAGAGAGCTTTTTATTCATAATGTTGTTACTGACTGTCACAATGGTTTATAGTGCATTCATTTTATTGCTAACTCATTACTCTGTGTTGCTTGATTCCTGAAGAAATTATTTTGAGATAGCATTTTTCTTTATACAATCAGTTCCATTATACGTTTTTTCTTGGCTTTTGCTTACATTTTATTTCTTTGACACTTGGAATTGAAGGTTTTGGGTTTTTTTTTAACCTTTAATTTAATCAGGATATGCTCAATATATTTTGGCATCAAAGAGGACAAATCAGCCTGTTTCTTTTGGCACCAATAATATCTTGCATATGTAGCAAGTATGGTGCATATTTGGAAGTAGGAACTGTCTGAGTACTGTCTGGTAGAAATAGAATTGTAGAATGAATTCTCAGGGCACAAAGGTCCTTAGATATACCTTTTTTACCTCTTTATTTAGCAGTTGAGAATCTGAAGCCTGAGATGATTGAATGATTTGCCTGTATTTATACAGTATAGGGCTTTCCCAGTGAGTCAGTGATAAAGAAGCTACCTGCAATGCAAGAGACGCAGTTTCGATCCTTGGGTTGGGAAGATCCCCTGGAGGAGGGCATGGCAACCCACTCTAGTATTCTTGCCTAGAGAATTTGCATGGACAGAGGAACCTGGTGGCTACAGGCCATAGGAATGCAAAGAATCAGACATGACTGAAGCTACTTAGCACACATACATGCATACAGTATTAGAATCCATTTTTTAAATTTTTTTTTCCCTAATGTATCAGTGTTCTGTGTTCTTTTGAATCATACCTCATTGTATTTGTGTAATATTCTTACTTGTGAAAGAAAGTGAAAGTTGCTCAGTCATGTCCAGCTGTTTGCGAACCCATTGACTATACAGTCCATGGAATTCTGCAAGCCAGAATACTGGAGTAGGTAGCTGTTCCCTTCTCCAGGGGATCTTCCCAACCCAGAGATTGAACCCAGGTCTCCCACATTGCAGATGGATTCTTTACCAGATGAGCCAAGGCACTCCCCAGTGTTTTACTCATATACCCTTAATTATTATTTTTCTTTTAATAATATGTCTGGGTGAGAGATAATGACCTGAATTGGACAGGTTGAAGAGAATGAACTAGCATGATGGATCCAAGAGATACTTAGATTAAATTGATAGAACTTTGCAATTGTTTATGTGTAGGTGAGAGTAAGAAATCTAGGGTGATTTCTAGGATTCTAGTGTGGGTAACCAAGTAGATGGTGATGTCATTCACTAAGAAAACTGAGAAGAAATTAGGGCTGGATATATGATTTGAAGTTACTAAAGCGTACATTGCACAAATGAGAAAGATGGAAGCTAGAACTACAGGACACACCAACATCTAGGAGGTGGGAAAAGGAAAGGCCACAGAGGAGAGAATGGTATTGCAAACACCAAAACAGAACATTTTAAGGAGGGTGTGGTAATTTGCGTTAATGCTCCAAAATTAAGGGCTGAAAGAACCCACTGAAACTGATAACTAGGAAGTCATTTGTCTCCACTGTGGAGTTTGATGGCATATTAGGAATGTGAGCAGGGAGTAGTAGACTGAAAGGGAGATAGAGTAATAGGGACAGGACTGAAGCCAGTTCTTTTAAGGAATTTGGCTGTGAGAAGAGAGAGAGATGGAAGTTAAAGTATTTGTTTATTTGTACTTTTTTCCCCCTAAGAAAGGATAGAAATAATCACTTATTTCTCAAGTGAAGGGGCTGGGAAAGAGGATGGAGTTGAGGTAGATGATTTAGGGAGTTAGGTAATTGTTGTAGTAGGGTCATGGAGGAGACCAGCATGATATGGTATCCAGTGTTTACTGGAACAGAATGGACACTTCTTCCATTTTCCTAAAAGAATGGGGAGAAGGATGGGGATAGATGTAAATAATTCCCCCATAGGATGGGGAAGAAATATGTGGAAGTTCTTGTCTGTTCTTGTTCAGTTGCTCAGTCATGCCCAACTGTTTGTGACCCAATGGACTGCAGCATGCCAGGTTTCCCCATCCTTCACTGTCTCCCAGAGTTTCCTCAAACTAGTGAGTGTTGAGTCAATGATGCCATTCAGCCATCCCATCCTCTGTCACCCCCTTCTCTTCCTGCCCTCAATCTTTCCCAACATCAGGGTCTTTTCCAGTGAGTCGGCTCTTCACATCAGGTGGCCAAAGTATTGGAGCTTCAGCATCAGTCCTTCCATTGAATATTCAGGGTTGATTTCCTTTAGGATTGAGTGGTTTGTTCAAGAGTCTCAAGAGTCTTGAGGGTTTCTCAAGAGTCTTCTCTAGCACCACAGTTCGAAAGCCTCAGTTCTTCAGTGCTCAGCCTTCTTTAGTGTCCAAATCTCACATCCATACATGCCTACTGGAAAAACAATAGCTTTGACTATATAGAACTTTGTTGACAAAGTGATTTTTGTCTCCATTTTTTAGTACTCTGTCTAGGTTTGTCCTAGCTTTTCTTCCAAGGAGCAAGCATCTTTTGATTTCGTGGCCGTAGTCACCATCTGCAGTGATTTTGGAGCCCAAGAAAATAAAGTCTGTCACTATTTCCATTTTTTCCCCATCTATTTGCCATGAAGTGATGGGACCAGATGCCATGATCTTAGTTTTTTGAATGTTGAGTTTTAAGCCAGCTTTTTCATTCTCCTCTTTCACTTTCAGTGAGAGGCTCTTTAGTTCCTCTTCACTTTCTGCTGAATGAGGGATTGATGGGACAGATAGAGTTTATTTATTTATTTTTTAGGGTAAATTTATTTGTTTATTTTTTTTTAATTTTAGTTTATTTATCTATTTTTTAACTTTACAATATTGTATTTGTTTTTCCGTACACTGACATGAATCCACCATGGGTGTACATGTTTTCCCCTTCCAGAACCCCCTTCCCACTTCTCTCCCCATCCCATCCCTCCGGGTCATCCCGGTGCACCAGCCCCGAGCACCCTGTATCATGCATCGAACCTAGACTGGCGATTCATTTCACATATGATAATTTACATGCTTCAATGCCATTCTCCCACATCATCCCGCCCTCGCCCTCTCCCGTAGAGTCCATAATACTGTTCTATTTATCTGTGTCTCTTTTGATGTCTCGCATACAGGGTTATCTTTACTGATTAACTAAATACCATATATATGAGTTAGTATACTGTATTGGTGTTTTTCTTTCTGGCTTACTTCACTCTGTATAATAGGCTCCAGTTTCATCCACCTCATTAGAACTGATTTGAATATATTCTTTTTAATGGCTGTGTAATATTCCATTGTGTATATGTACCACAGATAGAGTTTAAAATAGTCACAGAAGGAAAAAAGTGAGTGAAGAGGTAACTAGAGGGAGATAAGGACTGTCTGCCTGCTAATGCTGAGCATTTTGCTGAGGTTGAATCTCAATACATAGTGTCAGCTACTTTTATGATTATGTAACATGTTTGTTTTGCTTTTGTTGAGCTCAGTGCACCAAGTTTAGAAGTAGAAAATTTTGAGGATTTAATTGGTTGAGGGTTATGTTTTTATGAAACAAGTGTGTCAGAAGGATGAAAAGGCAAGAGAGTTGAGGTTAAAATGTCCTAAGAGTGATTGAGGAAATGGACCAATTATCTAAAGAGGACCATAGAGCAGGGATTCTCAACTTTAGAAACATAATTTTCTGTTGTAGGGGCTGTCTTGTGCATTGTGGGATGGTCAGCATCCCTGACATCTACTTACTAGATGCCAGTAACAGCCCCCTCCAGTTGTGACAACTAGAAGTGTCTCCAAACATTGTCAGTTGCCCTCTGAGGGGCAAAGTCACCTCCAGTTGGAACCACTACCTTACAGTCAGAGGAGCAGATGGATTGGAAATAATCAGAAGGCTGAGGGACTGACTTTGCTGACAAAGGTCTGTCTAGTCAAAGCTGTGGTTTTTTCCAGTAATCATGTATGGATGTGAGAGTTGGACCATAAAAAAAGATGAGCATTGAAGAATTGATGCTTTTGAACTGTGGTGTTTGAGGAGACTCTTGAGAGTCCCTTGGACTGCAAGGAGATCGAACCAGTCCATCCTAAAGGAAGTCAGTCCTGAATATTCATTGGAAGGACTGATGCTGAAGCTGAAGCTCCAATACTTTGGCCTCCTGATGCAAAGAACTGACTCATTGGAAAGACCCTGATGCTGGGAAAGATTGAAAGCAGGAGGAAAAGGGGATGACAGAGCATGAGATGGTTGGATGGCATCACTGACTTGATGGACATGAGTTTGAGCAGACTTTGGGAATTGGTGATGGACAGGGAGGTCTGGTGTGCTGCAGTCCATGGCATCACAGAGAGTTGGACGTGACTGAGTGACTGAATTTAACTGAGGGACTGAGGTCTCAATGCAATAAGTAAAAGAATTGGCAAGTAAGCAAGAGAAAGAGTAGGGAGAATAGGAGGTCATGTTTTGAGATAAAATTATGGAAATTACATATTTCAGAGATAGAGCTATTCCAAGTAATAAAAATTTCAAGAATGAACTATTGGTTTGCTGAGTGCAGTGAAGGTGAAGATTGTTGGCACTGAGTAGGTAATTTTGGGAGAGAGAACGTAGTCAGAGCAGGTTGGAAAAGCAGCCATAAGACAGCCTGAGAGTTTCTGAAATGAGATCAAAATTAAGATTTTCTAGATGTTTGTTCTCTTACTCTATCCAATAAGTGTCACTCAGGTCTTTTTTTTTAACATTGTCAGTTTCCTGACCTTGTACCTCTGTGCTGCAGTGCTTTAAAAAGTCATTAAGGGGTACACTTCCGTGGTGATCCAGTGGTTTAGAATCCACCTGCCAATGTGGGGTACATGGATTCTATCCCTCGTCTGGGAACTAAGGTCCCACATGCCAAGGGGCAACTAAGCCCATGTGCCACAACTACTGAGCCCCTGTACCACAACTACTGAAGCTCACGTGCCCTAGAGCCTGCACTCTGAAACAAGAGAAGCCACTGCAATGAGAGGCCTGCGTACCACAAACTAGAGAGTAGCTCCCACTCTCCACGAGTAGAGAAAGCTCATAGCAGCGTTGAAGACCCTGTGTGGTGCAACCAAGATCCAGCACAGCCATAATAAATAAATAAATGAGTCATGGCCACTTGACGTGAAGAGCTGACTCATTTGAAAAGATCCTGATGCTGGGAAAGATTGAGAGCAGGAGGAGAAGGGGACGACCGAGGATGAGATGGTTAGATGGCATCACCAACTCGATAGACATGGGTTTGGGTGGACTCCGGGAGTTGGTGATGGACAGGGAGGCCTGGCGTGCTGTGGTTCATGGGGTCGCAAAGAGTCGGACATGACTGAGCGATTGAACTGAACTGAACTGAACTGATGGTGTACTTCCCTGACAGTCCAGTGGTTAAGACATCACCTTCCAATGCAAGGGGTGTGAGTTCAATTCTGGCCAGGGAGCTAAGATCCCCACATGGCTCGTGGTCAAAAAAAAACCAAAACATAAAACAGAAACAGTATTGTAACAAATTCAATAAAGACTTTAAAAATGATCCACATAAAAATAATCTTTAAAAATAAATAAATAAAATAAAAAGTCATGAAATTCATTCAGCTTATTATTTTTGCAGTGATTTTAGATGAGTAGTTCCTTTTTGTTTCTTTTTCAGTATTTCCTGATCCGATTTTGTGATCATTTACCTCTAAGTATACCACTTTTCAAAAAGCCCTTGGTTCTGTGCTATGTGACTGAATTTCAAGACATTCCTTTTGTGTTTGAACATCTCAGTCTTTGTCTGAAGTAATGTCAACTTACCCTTAAATCTTGCAACCTCTTAGAAGTGTTCTTTCCCCTTTCTTCTCCCACTTGCTCTTTATTGTTTCATGTTTATCTAGAACATATAATTATGTATGTACAATGTTGATTGAGAGGTAATTACAGTGGTCTCAGTAAGCAAAATAAAAATTACTTATAGAACGTGCCTTCAAATATGCTTTTTTTCTGTTTGATAAATCCAGACTTCAGTGGAATTTGTATTTTTGCCTTCTCTTAATGAACTTATCCTACATTATTCATCAAGAATGAGTACTAACACCTGTTTTACAAAGCATTACAAATATATATATTATCAATGGATATAAGTAGACTTAGGCTTTCTTATTGTAAGTGTTGTCATTGCAAAATAATAAGTAAGTAGGTGACATTAAAAGCCTTGACCTTTTGATTGGAATATTTAGTCCATTTACATTTCAAGTATTTGTTTTATTAAAGTATAGTTAATTTGCAATGCTGTGTTCATTTCAAGTATACAGCGAAGTGATTTTTTTTTGACTAGTATTTTATATATATACATATATGTATGTATATATATATATATATACACACCTGCATATACCACATCTTCTCTATCTATTTATCTATCAATGGACATTTATGCTACTTCCATGTCTTGACTGTTGTAAATAATGCTACTGTGAGCCTTGGGGTGCACATATCTTTTCAAATTAGAGTTTTCTTGGAATATATGCCCAGGAATGGGATTGCTGGATCATATGGTAGGTCTGTTTTTAATTTTTGAGGAACCTCCATACTCTCCATAGTGGCTGTACATTTTACATTTCCTCCAGCAGTGTAGGAGGGTTCTCTTTTCTCCACACACTCTGTAGCACTTATTATTTTTAGACTTTTTGAAATGATGACCACTCTGACTAATGTGAGATGATACCTCATTGTAGTTTTGATTTGCGTTTTTCTAATAATGAGCATCTTTTCATGTGCCTGTTGGCCATCTATATGTCTTCTTTGGAGAAATGTCTTTTTAGGTTTTCTGCTCATTTTTTGATTGGGTGTTTGATATTACACTATGGGTTGTTCATATATTTTGGAAATTAATCCCTTGTTGGGATTCCCTGGTGGCTCAGATGGTAAAGAGTCTGCCTGCAATGCAGGAGACCCAGGTTCAGTCCCTGTGTTGGGAAGATCCCCTGGAAAAGGAAATAGCAACCCACTCCGGTATTCTTGCCTGGAAAAGCTCATGGATGTAGGAGCCTGGTGGGCTACAGTCCATAGGGTCGCAAAGAGTCGGACGTGACTTCACTTCAATCCCGTTTTGGTAGCATTATTTGCAAATATTTCCCCCCCAATTTGTAAGTTATCTTTTTGGTATGTTTATGGTTTCCTTTCCAATGCAAAAGCTTTTTAGTTTAACTAGGCCCCATTTGTTTATTTTTGTTTTTATTTCCATTTTGCTAGGAGATGGACCCCAAAATTATGGCTGGAATTTGTTGAAGAATGTTCTACCTGTGTTTTCCTCTAGGATTTTATAGTATGTGGTTTTACATTTAGGTCTTTAATCCATTTTGAGTTTATTTTTGTGTATGGTGCTGAAGAATGTCCTAATTTCATTCTTTTTCATGTAGCTGCCCTGTTTCCTCAGCATCACTTATTGAAGAGACTATCTTTTCTCCATTTATATTCTTGTCTCCTTTGTTGTAGATTAATTGACCATGAGTATGTGAGTTTATTTCTGGGCTTTCTCTCCTGTTCCTTTGGCCTATGTGTCTGTTTTTGTGCCAGTATCATTTTGTTTTGATTACTGTAGCTTTGTAGTATAATCTGAAGTGTGATTCCTCCAGCTCCGTTCTCTTTTCTCAAGATTGTTTTGGCTATTCAGGGTCTTTTGTGTTTCCAGATAAGTGTAAAAATTTTTTGTTCTTGTTCTGTGAAAAATGCTATTCGTAATTTAACAAGGATTACATTAAACCTGTAAATTGCCTTGGATAGTATGGTCATTTTAACAATATTGATTCTTCCAATCCAAGAACATGGTATATCTTTCCATGTCTGTGTCATCTTCAGTTTCTTTCTTCACCATCTATAGTTTTCAGAGTACAAGTTTTTGACCCCTAGGTAGATTTATTTCTAGGTCTCTTATTCTTTTTGATGCAGTAGTAAATAGGATTGTTTACTTAGTTTCTCTTTCAGATAGTTGTTAGTATATAGAGATGTAACAGATTTCTGTACATTAATTTTATATCCTGCAACTTTACCAAATTCATAAATGAGCTCTAGTAGTTTTCTGGTGGTATCTTTAGGATTTTCTGTGAATAGTATCATGTCATCTGCAAGCAATGACAATTTTACTTCTTCTTTTTCAATTTGGATTCCTTTTATTTCTTTTTCTTTTCCAATTGCTGTGGCTAGGACTTTTAATACTATGTTGAATAAAAGTGGGGAGAGTGGGCATCCTTGTCTTGTTCCTGATCTTAGAGGAAATGCTTTCAGCTTTTCACTGTTGAGTATCATGTTACCTGTGGGTTTGTCATATATGACATTTATTATGTTGAAGTATGTTCCCTCTGTGCCCAACTTCCTGAAGAGTTTTTATTATAAATGATATTTAATCTTATCAAAAGCTTTTTCTGCATCTATTGAGATGATCATATGGTTTTTACTTTTCAGTTTGTTAAAATGGTATTATGTTGATTAATTTGCAAATATTAAAAAAATCCTTGCATCTGAGATAAATCCCACTTGGTCATAGTGTATGATCCTTTTAATGTATTTATTTTTGGAGTCAGTTTGCTAGTATTTTGTTGAGGGTTTTTGATAATTGAACAGTTATCGACAGATACATACTTATTGGTATTTTGTTAATTATTTTCTTTTTGCTTTTGTAGTTTTGTTATTGTTCCTTTCTTCTGTTGCTGTCTTCTTTTGTGATTTTATGACTATTATTAGTGTTATATTTGGATTCTTGTTCCTGTTTTGTGTATATAGTCATTAGAGGTTTTTGGTTTGTGATTAACATGAGGTTCATATATAACAACACATATATCTATGTCTATGTCTATATATTTATCTATATATGTATATTTGTTGATGAACCATCCTACATTATGCTCATTCCCCCGACCAAGTTTAATGTTTTTGATGTTACGTTTTTATATTTTTTGTTTTGTATATTTCTTAACTACATATTGTGGATGTAGGTGATTTTACTACTTTTGTCTTTTAACCTTCCTACTAGCCTTATATGTAGTCTATTTACTACTTTTGCTGTGTGTTTCCCTTTACTCATGAGATTTTCCCTTTTATAATTTATGATCATATTTCTAGTTGTGGCCTTTTCTTTTCCACTTAGAAAAGACCCTATAACTTTTCTTGTAAATCTGCTTTAGTGGTACTGAACTCTTCCAGCTTTTTTGTATCTGTAAAACTCTCTCTCCTTCAAATCTGAATGATTACCTTGCTGGGTAGAGTATTCTTGGTTTTAGTTTTTTTCCCTTTCATCACTTTGAATGTACCTTGCTACTCCCTTCTGGCCTATAAAAGTTTCTTCTGAAAAGTCAACTGATAGTCTTATAGGAGCTTCCTTGTACATAAGTAGCTGCTTCTTTTATTGCTGCTTTTAAAATTCTCTCTTTAATTTTTGCTGTTGTATGTATAACGGACCTCTTTGGGTTTGTCTGGTTTAAGATGCTCGTCTGTTTCCTTCCATAGGTTAGGCAAGTTTTCAGCTATTACTTCTTCAAATAAGTTCTCTGCCGATTTCTCTCTTTTCTTTCTGGAACCCTTACAATATGAATGTTAGTATGCTTGATGTTTTCCCAGTGGTCTGTTAAGCTGTCCTCATTTTTAAAATTCTTTTTTCTGTTCAGCATGGTTGATTTTCACTACTCTGTCTTCTAGATTGCTAATCCATTTCTATGTATCATCTAATCTGTTGTTGATTCCTAATGTATTTTTTATTCCAGTTGTTGTATTCTTCAGCTTTGTTTGGTTCTTCCTTATATTTTCTAACTCTTAAAATTCTCACAGTGTTCATCCATTCTTCTCCTGACTTCATTGAGCACCTTTATGATCATTACCTTGAACTCATTTTGGGTAGATTGCTTATCTCCACTTTTTTTTCCCTCAGGTTATGTCTTATTTCTTTGCTTGGAACACATGTTACTTTGTCACCTTATTTTGCCCAATTCTGTTGTTTATGTCTATGTATTAGATAGTTCAGTTATGCCTTCTGATCTTAAGGAAGTGGCCTCAATGTAGGAGACATCGTGTGGGATCCAGCAATGCACTCCCCTCTGGTAACCAGAGCTGTATGCTCAGGGGTGCCCCTATGTGAGCTGTGCATGCCCTTCTGTTGTGGTGAGGCAGACTGCTGTGGGCAGGGTGGTAGGCATGTCTACTCCTGTGGTGGCTGCAGGTCTACTGGAGGCTGGGTAGGCTTCTGGCATGGTTGGCTGCTCAGAGGTTGGGGGGGTGGTGTGAGTCTGTTGCTGACCTGCTAGAGAGCAGGACCACGTCACCATGTGGCTATCCACAGGGCAGGGTGATGTGATACAAATTATTTTTCATGGAAGCTATTTGATATATTGGGTTGCCCAAAAAGTTCATTCAAGTTTACCTGTAAGCACTTATGGAAAACCCTGAATGAACTTTTTGGCCAACCCAAACTATAAAAATCACTTTCTAGCAAGGAATAGCTTATAATAGTTAGATCCTCTGCTGGTCATTAACAATATTTTATGACCTTATTTCCATACTTAAGTATGGGAATTTCTAAGATTAATTACCTCAATAATAATTATTGACTTTCTTGGTGGTCCAGTGATTAAGAACCTGCCTACCAATGCATGGGACATGGATTCAATCCCTGCTCTGGGAAGATCCTGCATGCCCATTTGCCACAGCTACTGAAGCCTGCATTTGCTAGGGCCCTTTGAGCCACAGCTACTGAGCCTGTACGCCACAACTACTGAGGCTGTGTGTCACAACTACTGAAGCCCATGTGCCTAGAGCCTGTGCTCTGCAACAGGAGAAGCCACCATGATGAGAAGCCCGCATACCACAATGAAGAGTCGCCCCTGCTCACTGCAATGAGAGAAAAGCCTGCACGCAGCAACAAAGACCCAGCACAGCCAAAAAAACAAAGAAAAAGAATGGTAACCAGTTGTTCTTCATATCATGTGGATCTGATTTGTTTTGGTGTATAGGATCTAGTAGCTCAGAGGAAAAATCGGTTGCTTTCTCCAAACCATGAAAATGGATGCTATGCTAAATACAATAGCATGCCAGAAGACAACAGTTTGTCAAAGAAGTTGATGGTAAAAAGCAGCAACATTACATCTATTAGTTGTTCTCTAGTGGCAGATTACCTTAAACCATTTGTGTGCTCAGTTTGCACCCATATTCAATACTTAGAAAAATCTAAGATACTTCATTGGTTACACTGGAGCAACTAGATCCCCGAGGATTTAGATTCTTATTTATATAGGAAATCTCTTTGATTCAGAGCATTGTCTTAACCTCTTTTCTTAGTAAAGTGAGTGTTCTGGGTTTTGGAAATGCCATGGTTATAGTATATATTGTATTTAGTCATTTTCTTACAGTGATTAAGGAAGTCATATATTTTTATCATACATAGTAAATTATTAATGTTGTACAGTATTTGCATATTTAACTAGCTTATGGCCAACATACTTTTTTCTTAAGCATGTATCATCAGCATCTCAAAGAAAAATAAACTGTTTAGCTTTACCTGTAAAACTTCCTAATTAATTTTAACAGAGTCCCCAAGCTGTTAGTTATAAGTTCAAATTGAGAAAATAAATGATCTCCTGAAGACCTTCTAAAGATATTTAAGCTATATCTATATCAGTGCTTACCTTGCTCCCAAATACTTTTCATTTTCTAGGAGGTTATCAAAATATCTTTTCTTGGGAAAGATGTACATATGTAATTCACCACTTAGACCTAATGCTGGGAATACATTTTAAATCTTGAGATGAATTTAGAGAGAATGGGGCACCTCCCCCCAAAATTCTGGACCTGTCTCTGAATGGAGAAATCTGTGTTATGTATTTATTCTTAAGAAGGACCAGCATGTAAATATACAGATCTGAATGTTCATATTTCTAGACAGTTTTTTGAGTTTATACTTGATTGATTGTGCCTCCAGATGCTGTACTTTTTCCTGAGTTTGTACAGTTGCAGTCCTGTGACAGTCATCAGATAAATCACTAAATGGAGGGAGCCTGTCTTGATTTCCAGCTAAAGGAAGTGTAGTTCCCCTAAGACAGGAACAGACACACCTCTTGTCCTTTCTACAGCTTTCTTGCATAGGAAGCACAGTTTTAGGGTAGGAAGTAGGGTCAGACAGGCCAGGGATTGGGGGAGGAATGGGAAGGGTGTTTATCACTGGAGCTGCCAAGAAAAGATTAAGCTTATTGCTCATACTACAAATTTTGAATGATGGGAACTTCCCGAAGATACTGAGCAGCAAGAGTCCTACACAAGAAGGCCTATGACTGGTGTTTAGAGCATTTGCTGGATGGAGTGATTTTTTTTTTTTTTTTTTTTTTAGTATCATTGAACTCAATGGAGGAGACCAGAGTTAGGTTAAGCCAGTGATTCTCCAGTCTGGTCTTTGGACCAGCAGTATCAGTATTACCTGGAACTTGTAAATACAAATGGTAGTCTGTGTTTTAACAAGATCTTCAGATGGTTTTAAATGTATGTCAAATTTGAAAACCACTGGCCCAGAAAATTCAAAGTGGTTGAGAACCATTTTGCCTAATTGTGGTGGCCAAGTCACAATGTTGAGAAAGAATGAGTGAAGATGTAACTGAGTGTTGGAGCCTCCTTTAATCATTATGTAAGTATGGCATTTATTTCAGACTGAGAGACAGAAGAGATACTGATATCTTCACTATAGATAATAGAATAACAAATAACACTTGTTTTATAGGTAGAGAATACTTCCTGTTCATGACTGCAATTCACACTAAATCTAAATTCTGCCAGACTGTAATAGAAGAGAACTGTTTACTTTGCCTTCTTTTCCATTTTAATATTTATTCTGAGTCTTTTTTAATATATATTTTATATATGCAATGACTTGTGAGAATCCTGTTTTTGTGGTTTCATGATGGCAAGAGTTGGTTCAAATAGCTTAAGTATTTCAGAAGCATTAGGGTACATAAGAATTGCCCAGCCATCTTGTTTAAAATGTGGATTACTGGCCACTATCCCTGGAGATTTCAATTTAATGAGTCTGACATAGTGTCTAGGAATCTGGTTTTTTTTAATTGCAGTAATAGTTGATTTACAATGTTGTGTTAGTTTCTGGTATATAGCAAAGTGACTCAGTTCATATATATATATATATATATATATATATATATATATATAAATTTTCATATTCTTTTCCATTATGGTTTATTACAGGATATTGAATATAGTTCCCTGTCCTATACAGTAGGACCTTGTTGTTTATCTGCTTTATATATAGTAGTTTGTAACTGCTAATGCCAAACTCCTAATTTGTCCTTCCCTCATTTCCTTTCCCCTTTGGGAACCATAAGTTTGTGTTCTATGTCTGTGAGTCTTTTTCTGTTTCATAAATAAGTTTCTTTGTGTCATATTTTAGAAGAATGTGTATTTTTAACAAGCACTACTCCCACCAGCCTGTACCTCCCCATTTGATTCTAGTCCACGTGATCCTCAGATCACACTTTGAGAAACACTTTGATAGATCTCTGAGAAGAGCTGCAGTTTATCTGGCTATGAAACAAGTGTTCTCATGAGTTTCTGAGGATATTTACAGATGTGAATCAGAATTGCTAGTAATGAAGCTACCTGAATGTGTAATGCTCACTGGAATTTGATGCTTGGGATGAAATTGTTTGAGAAATCTTAAGTAGTCTTCCTTGGTCAAAATGCTCCCAAAGACCACTTTGACAGTGTAATGTTATAACACAAAACCAATCAGACTTAAATGTTTTGTACTCTTATATATTCTCTAAATGATCTTTAGGAAGCCTATCTTTACAGGTATGGGGCTACATATCAAAGTTTCACACAGTCAAAGAATATATTAGCTTGAGAAAATACGAGGCAAGTATATCTTTCTAGTCTCCAAGCCATGTGCTCAAAGCCTAAATGGCATCAAGAGTGTTAAGAAATAATATGTCAGTGAGTCTACTGGCCAGAACCCTAAGGTCACTGTCAGGGTCAGGAGTAAATAGATTTATATTTTTCTTGCATTGAATTATTTTTAAAAGTTGTTATATCTAGCTTTCAGGAAAATGATCAATGAATAAAAAATGGAACAGGAAGCTTTTTTCCCTCCGTAGCAGAACATTTGTTATTAAAAAAAATACTTTCACATTATTTAGGGCTTCCCTGGTGGTTCAGATGGTAAACTGTCTGCCTGCAATGCAGGAGGCCTGGGTTTGATCCCTGGGTTGGGAGGAGTCCCCTGGAGAAGGAAATGGTAACCCACTCCAGTATCCTTCCCTGGAAAATCCAATGGGCAGAGGAGCCCTGTAGGCTACAGCCCATGGGGTTGCAGACAGTCGGACATGACTGAGTGACTTCAAAAAAAAATTCACATTATTTCTTTAAGGCCAAAATTTCAAAAATAGCTTCTATTAAAAACAGTGCTTTTCAACATTTCTGGAAGAGGAAATCTTACTTTAAAAGCTGATATTTTTCCCTGTATTTTCTTATCCAATTTCTTTATTTTTACCCTACTGAACCCTGTAACCCAGTTCTATTAATCTAGGTCTTATTTCCAGTACATGAATATTTGTGGACATAATAAATTATATTACTTCTCCTAATAGAGTTTTAAAAGTTTTGTTAATTTTTATCATAGCGTAACAAAAATTCCTGGGTGGTCTAATAATGCTTTCATCATTAAATGTTAGACATTAAGCCAATTCTTTTCATTTTTAAAGGGTATATTGTTGAATTATATCCACAAAAGAGTTCAATAGTTATTTATGTTGGCCTGTGGTATGCAAAGCTCTTGGTGGAATAATACCCCTTACTTTTGCATCTGCTGTTGTTATACGTTGGGGCTTCCCTGATGTCTCAGCAGGTAAAAATCTGTCTGCAAGGCAGGAGACACAGGCAATAAGGGTTCAATCCCAGGGTCGGGAAGATCCCCCGGAGGAGGAAAATGACAACCTACTCCAATATTCTTGCCTGAGAAATACCAAGGACAGAGAAACGTGGTGGGCTACAGTCCAAAGGGTTGCTAAATCAGACACGACTGAGTAGTAAGGATGCATTCTTGCATGGTCACACCTTATTTCAACTGTTGTCCTCAACACTCAGTGCATTGAAGACAGTGAGTGACCTCCAGTGTGACCCGAGATGATTATGAGGGTTTTAGAAACTGTCATGTGAGAATCAGGTGAAAGAACTGATGTCCCATTTTTGAAGAGAATATTCAGGCAGTGACATGACAGTCCTCCAGTCATTCAGAGCTTGTCTGGAGAAGTCTTGTTCTTTTGGAGAGTGACGGGGAGAAATTTGATTGAAAGAAGCATATGTCAATAAGGTTGGAACTCCTCGCAGCCTAAAAGTAAACCTAAATCATGAGTTTATGTTCTAATTTTCTACCCTTATTTACATTTCCTCTGTCTTCTAATCCCTAGATTGTCTGGTCCAGTGTCTCGTTGTAAGAATGGTTTTTGGATAGTATGTTGCTTATTCAGGGGTATATAGAATGTTATATTATTGAATCATCATTAATACATTATTTTAGCTTTAATAAATATAAATATGTACAGTATTATTTGGTATTATGCAATTTAATATAGTTAACTTTTTTTAGGTCAGATTTTATCACTCCTTAAAATATGGAGCCTGTAACGTAATATAAATTGCAGGACCTGTGGCACAGTATAAATTGCCTTGCCAGTAAGCAATAGAGAATAGAGTGTGGTGGTGTTTGTGAGTGGTAGGAAGACTGTTGATGGTGAACAGCCATAGGAATATAAGAATAGCTTTTGACCTGTTGCAGTGTTGCCTTTCTCTTTCATCTTAAGGGTTTAGGCTCTGATTCACTTCCTGTACTTTAAATGGGCATTTTTGATCTATAGTTGGTGGCTCAGAGGTTAAAGCGTCTGCCTCCAATGTGGGAGACCTGGGTTCGATCCCTGGGTCGGGAAGATCCCCTGGAGAAGGAAATGGCAAACCACTCCAGTATTCTTGCCTGGAGAATCCCATGGACGGAGGAGCCTGGTAGGCTACAGTCCATGGGGTCGCAAAGAGTCGGACACGACTGAGCGACTTCCCTTCCCTTCCCTTCCCTTCAGGCAAAGTGTAGTTTTAAGAGTCCATGATCTTGAGGCAGATGCTCGGGGCTGGGGCAGTGGGATGGCCCGGAGGGATGGGATGAGGAGGGAGGTGGGAGTGGGGTTCAGGATGGGGAACACATGTAGACCCAGGGCTGATTCATGTCAATGTATGGCAAAAACCACTACAATATTGTAAAGTAATTAGCCCCCAACTAAAATAAATAAATTTATTAAAAAAAAAAAAAAAGAGTCCATGATCTGAAGTCAGACCATATAAATCTAAATTTCAGCTCTGCCATCTAATAACTGTGAACTTAGGGAAGTATCTTCAGCTCTTTGAGCCTTAATTACTCATCTTTAGAATGGAGATGAAAAACTTACTTCATCACATAGGGAGGAATAAATGCGATCATGTACTTAATGCGTCTAGACTTCTCATAGCAAGCAGACGTTAGATGCAGTTGCTAATTGTTAACACTACTTTGCAGAGGTCAGGTGCCTTCTCAAAGATTTCTGAGAGGCAGTAGTCCAGAGGAGTTCTGAACTAACTCACTTCCTAAAGGTGAAAGACTCTGGTCTGCCTGATTTCTCTAAGTCACTCTAGATTCGTTTTGCTAGCTTGGGACCAATACATTCTAGGGAAGTTTTTGGGTAAATGGGATTCTCCTGGCCTGCCATAGTCTAGATCTGTTCCTGCCTTGTAGGAGAAAAGAAGTACCTTTGTCTCAGGAGAGATATAGAAATGAGCAAGAAAATTTTTAAAAATTAAAAAGATTTTTAATTGGTGGGGGTAGGGGGCAAAGTTGGCTTAAAGCTCAACATTCAGAAAACTAAGATCATGGCCTCTGGTCTCATCACTTCATGGCAAATAGATGGGAAAACAGTGGAAACAGTGGCTGACTTTATTTTTCTGGGCTCCAAAATCACTGCAGATGGTGATTGCAGCCATGAAATTAAAAGAGCTTGCTCCTTGAAAGGAAAGTTATGGCCAACCTAGACAGCATATTAAAAAGCAGAGACATCACTTTGTCAGCAAAGGTCCGTCTAGTCAAGGCTATGGTTTTTCCAGTGGTCATGTATGGATGTGAGAGTTGGATGGTGAAGAAAGCTGAGCATTGAAGAATTGATGCTTTTGAACTGTGGTGTTGGAGAAGACTCTTGAGAGTCCCTTGGACTGCAAGGAGATCCAACCAGTCCATCCTAAAGGAAATCAGTCCTGGGAGTTCATTGGAAGGACTGATGTTGAAGCTGAAACTCCAATACTTTGCCCACCTGATGCGAAGAGCTGACTCATTTGAAAAGACCCTGATGCTGGGAAAGATTGAGGGCAGGAGGAGAAGGGGATGACAGAAGATAAGATGGTTAGATGGCCTCACCAACTCAATGGACATGGGTTTGGATGGACTCTGGGAGTTGGTGATGGACCGGGAGGCCTGGTGTGCTGCAGTTCATGGGGTCGCAAAGAGTCGGACACGACTGAGCAACTGAACTGAACTGAGGGGGCAAAGTGGACTACATCTAAATCTTTCTGAATACTTAGCATGCCAAGTCTCTTCAGTCATGTCTGACTCTTTGCAACCCTATGGACCATAGCCCGCGAGGTTCCTCTGTCCGTGGGATTCTCCAGGCATGAATACTGGAGTAGCTTACCATGTCCTCCTCCAGGGAATCTTCCCAACCCAGGGATCGAACCCACATCTCCTGTGTCTCCTACATTGGCAGGCGAGTTCTTTACCACTAGTGCCACCTGGGAAGCCCTCATGAGTATCTTAAAACTATTCAAAGTTGTATGATTGAGATATCCATTCAATAAGTGTATATTAAGCATATATGCATACCACTTAGTTTTGTCTAGGAGAGAGTATGTTAGAAAATGTTGGATTTCATTACTAAGACTGCTTTTCAAATCCATATTGGGATCTCTTTATTATGCTCTTTTCCTGGTGGCAGGTTGCAGGGGCTCATCCTGGTTTTCTCTCTTCTCTGAACTGCCTCCACCCACTCATCAACCTTTCTTTGTTGTCCCTATGGTTGTCTTCAGACTGTTTTAACATTAGAGATTTTCTTGCTAACCCTTATGGAAAAAAATAGAAAAAGACTAACATATGTAGGATTGTTTAAAGATTTGGAGGTTTTTACAATTAAAATTACCAATTTAGTGCTAAGGTAGTAACTGCTAAAATTGGAATTGGAAGATAAGATGGGCTTCTTTCCTTTTGCTAAGCAGGAAGCCCCCCAAACCAATTCTGTTCCATGTACCACACCTCTCTTTCCTCTGTGCCCACTGAAAATCCATCTTTCCAGCACCAGAGGAGATAGAATTCCCCCTGGACTCAAGTGTGCAGTTTGTATTTCCAAGGAACTCTAGATATGATGATACTCGGTTTCAAAAAAATACCTGGGATTTTGTTTTAATCAAGTATTATAAGATGACAGACATGTAGACAAACTGCCTTTGAAACAAGAGTTTATTATTTACAGTTCCAAGAGAAGGGAGTCGGCCATGCAGGGCCACAGCTGGAGGCACAGAGGTTGATCAGGGGGCAGGAGGAGTGAGAGGAAAGCATGAGCATGAGCCTTTATTGTGGTTTCTGGGGGGAAAGCAAGGCAGGGCAGGGTCCTCAGACTTAGGATCGGCCAGTTAGAATTATTTCAGAGGGTTCTGAGCTGCAAGGGTGGTCCCTAGTTGTCTGGTATCTTACCTTAAGTGAGTTAGATTGGGAGGAATATTGATTTGATGTGTGAGTTAGATAAAGGAAGTGGTTGAGGTTATGGACTCTGGATTGGTTGGTTTGCATATTAGCTAGCCTTGGAAGGGGCTGTCTCTCTAGGATCAGTAAGCCCTCAAGACCTCAAAGTATTATAAAATACAGGAAAAAAAAATGACTAGTAGAACTGTGCTTATCATAGAGTGATTCTTTTGGGGACATTTTTTTATTGAATGATAACAAAGAATGGTAAAGCGGCTCCCTGTATCCCCAGGGTTTACAGTCTAGCTTAGTGGATAAAGCCTGCACACTTGAAACTGTGACTAATCATGCAAGGCACAACTTTCTGTGCTAGAAAGATCTGCACAGTGTAATGGAAGTTCAATGAAAGGGGAGATCAGAATGTCCTAAAACAATATAGGGCAGTGGTTAAGAGAACAGTCTTTGGAGTAAGAATGCTGGGTTCATCTGGCTTCATCACTTATTAGTCAGATACCCTGAAAGTGAAAGTGAAGTTGCTCAGTCCTGTCCAACTCTTTGAGACCCCATGGACTGTAACCTACCAGGCTCCTCCGTCCATGGGATTTTCCTTAAGCACGTTGTTTAATCCCTGTGTTTTAGTTTCCTCATCTATAAAATGAATTTAATGATACCTGCTTCATAGAGTCATTGTGAGACACTGAAAGTACTAACTTTAGAACAAAACCTAGTACTTAGTAAGTATTTGGTTAATGTTGGCTGATATTAGGGCTGTGGAGGAAGTTAAGTGGAGTGGATAGAAATGATCTTTAAGCAGAAGAGAGAGAGGAATTATTCCTTTGTTTGGGTAGGAGAGGGTACGGGGTGGTGGCTGGAACTGAGTCTGGCAGATTCAGGTAAAAGAGGTTGGTTTGGTAGGATAAGTTTGAAAAAATAGGTTGATGAGAGCTTTGATCCTAAGGAGTCTGTGTTTTTGTTTCTTTTCCTTTACACCATAGAAATTAATTTGAGGCATGCTGTTTTTATTTTTTTAAAAGCAGGGACATGACATTAAATTAGTGCTTCAGGGACCTTCATCTTGGTGGTGTGGTTTTGGAGAGTTAGCAAGAGAAACTATGAGTTAACAAAAGAAACAAACAACTTTAAAATCTTTGTGCTTTGAAAATATAAAGACATGTTTCTTGCTCATGCTGATATCCATCACAGCTCAACTCAAGGCTCTTAGCACAGTCATTCACAGATAGAACAGCTAATATCTCATATTTTGTTTGCCTTAAGAGAGGGAAAAGAACACTCTGGAGGGTCTCATCCCAGCAATTAAATACTAGGCCTGGAAACGCCACTCACACTTCCGTTTACAACCATTGGGTACAACTAGTCATATGGTAGTAACCAACCACAAGGGTTCCAGAAATTGTAGTATTCTCTGTTTGAGAGGAGGGGCCAAGGAGGTAAAAATGGAAATATTTGTAAATAGCAGTAATGACTCTTCACCATACATAACTCTTCATTTAGAAGGTTGTCATATGATAGTTCCAGAGAAGGCAATGGCAACCCACTCCAGTACTCTTGCCTGGAAAATCCCATGGACAGAGGAGCCTGGTAGGCTGCAGTCCATGGGGTCGCTAAGAGTCGGACACGACTGAGTGACTTCACTTTCACTTTTCACTTTCGTGCATTGGAGAAGGCAATGGCAACCCACTCCAGTGTTTTTGCCTGGAGAATCCCAGGGACGGCGGAGCCTGGTGGGCTGCCGTCTATGGGGTCGCAGAGAGTCGGACACGACTGAAGCGACTTAGCAGCAGAATACGATGGTTCAAGTAAGTGGTCTTAGCTTTTGAATTAGGGTTGTTGCAGTCAATGTGGAGAAGTCAGATTGGAGAAAGAATTAAAATTTAAAAATTGGAAATTGATTTTATAGAATTACAAAGGAAAGAGGAGTCAGGAAGAGCAAAGCTTTTAGATGCAGTGGAAGGTGATGCTGCCATAATAGAAACATGGAAGGTGGTATATGTTAAGTGAGTTGCAGGATGATAAGTAGTTGTCCTGCAGGCCTGTAGAGCTGTGCTCCTTGAAGTATACTCCACCAACCAGTACCTATCAACAAACTCTAGTTGGTCTGCAAGCAGATAAGTACAGAAATAAAGCGTAATCATTATAGTAATTCTTGGACTTCATCAGTGGCTCAGCGATACAGAATCTGCCTGCAATGCAGGAGACGCAGGAGATTAGGTTCAGTCTCTGGGTTGGGAAGATCCCCTATAAGAGGGCTTGGCAACCCACTCCAGTATTCTTGCCTGGAGAATCCCATGGACAGAGGAGCCTGGTGGCCTACAGTCCGTAAGTTCACAGAGTCAGATACAACTGAAGCAACTGAGCACACATACATAGTAATTCTTGTAGTGCTATGGTTTGTTCTGATTATGTTTATGTTAAATCTAATAATTTTAAAGTAGGGGCTTGTATTTTATATGTCTTTTTAATTTTTTTGTGATTTGATTTTATTATGTTTACAGAAGTATTGACCTGTAACAGGGGGGAAAAATGCATAGCCCTACACTCCAGATAGTTTGGGAAACATTGCTTTGGAGTTAGGTGATAGGAACTTGAAGATCAGAGCTATTGATAAGGTACTGAGTCCTTTCCATAGAATGATTAGTTGAGTATCTGAAATGTGAGCAAAAGGAAGACTCCAGAATGGAAGAGGGCCCAGGACTGAGCCTTGGGGAACACCCAGTGTTCTGTGGGCAGAGGTATAAGAGGAAATGTAGACAGTGCAAAGTGTTAGGAATCATTGGAGGGGGTAGTATCAAATGCCACAGAGAGTCAAGGAAAATCAGAACTGAGGTCAAGCTAGATTTGTTAAGATGTAAGTCATTGGAAGGCTTCCCTAGTGGCTCAACGGTAAGGAAGGAATCTGCCTACAATGCAGTAGCCGCAGGAGACATGGGTTCAGTCCCTGAGTCAGGAAGATCTCCTGGAGGAGGGCACAGCAACCCACTCCAGTATTCTTGCCTGGAGAATCCCATGGACAGAGGAGCCTGGCAGGCTACATAGGGTTGCAAAGAGTCAGGCATGACTGAAACAACTTAGCCTGGCACAGCCCAAAACATTGTGAGTGTTTAAAACTTTGAGTGAAGTGGTTTGGTCAGGTGCCAGATTTCAACAGTAATAAAAAATGTGTGATCATACAATAGAAGAGGTAGAAACTATCAGTTGAAAAATTTTGATGGCAAAGCAGAAGCAAAGACTAGAATGGTAGTTACTCGGCCAAGAAAGGGAAAGCACATTTTTTTTTTTTTTCAGCAGGAAAACCTGAGCAACTTTAAAGGCTCCTGTCAGCCAGAGGTGTGAAAGTTGCTGTGGGAAGGAGGAAGGAGGTGGCAGTGGTCTGTGGCCAGGAGTAGGAGTGGAGAACAGAGGCCATGGGAGTGAGCCTGGGAGTAGAGATGAGGGTGGGTTGAAGAGGAATGGCACAGAACCCAGACAGCTACTGGTAGGTAGCAAACTGAGGGCGGTTAAGGAACAAGCATGGGAATGGAATTTGCAAACCTCAGCAGACTAAAACAGAGGAAGATGCAAGGTGGGGCATCACTGTGGTCAAGCAGTGATACAGTGGACGTGGTTACAGTTAAGAAAGCAGGGACTCGGAAGCTCTTGTGAGAGTATTCATGAAATGGCTCAAAATTGTGACTCTGGGTTCAGCCTAGGAAATTCAACTTCTTACTGTAATCAGTTCCTATTGACTCAGTAAATAGGAGTATTAAATAATAATATAATGAGAGGAAGAATAAAGTTGGGTTACTTAATCCCCAGTAATGATTAAAAGCAAAATAAAAATGTTACAAAATGAATTTAGGATAAAATCATTTAAACTTATAGCTAATATTTAGAAACTCATTATTCATCTGAAGTATGAAAAAATGTGAAGTTAGGTGCATTAAACATTGTACAATTTGAAAAGTGCCTAAAAATTTCTGCCTGTCAGACTAATCTGTTACTGATCTCTCATTTTCATTGAATTCTCTCTTCTTTTAAGTGTTAGAGTGGGACAAAAACTGGGCAGAGATGCAATGTCTATTGTTCGTGCCCACTTCTCCCTTCCCTGACCTAATCATTCTCCCTTCACAGTCTTGAATGCAGCCCTCAGGAAGCCACCCCCACCCCCAACCTTGGCTGTTTTCTGTGATAGACCTCTGTCTTGTTTTCCAAATGGCCTGGTTAGTCTGGAGGATTGCTCAGCAGTAGAGGCCATGTATACAGTGATTAAGGACACTCTGGAGTCCAGCTGCATGAGTTCACATGTTAGTAATCTTGGACACTTAACCTATCTGAGGATAATTTCCCCATCTTCAAAAGGGGATATTAAGAGTAAAAAGGATTGCCAAGATAGTAGGAGAATGGCAGATACATAGTAAGAATTCAATAAATATCAATCATTTCTTCTAAACAGATACTCTCTAATAGATGTTTTTACTCCTTTCACTAGTTTCAAGTTTTTCATAAGTGCACTTAAAAAAAAACTGACAAATCTAGATTATTTGCCCCTGGTTAGTGGAAAGTTGCCTGGATATCTATAGTCTTGTTCCCTGAGCAAGATGACAAAGGCCAAGGGAAGATGGAAGAATAAAGGATTATAGGAGGACATGAACAAACTTGATAAGAGAGGTGTACCTACAACAGACTATGCTCTGATTGATTCATTCTTTGTTGTGTTCCATTGACATGTCTTTAATACTTTTGACACAGAAAGATTATTTTCTAATTTTAAGATTTAGAAAAAAAAAAAGAAAAAAAAAAGATTTAGATGTTTTATTTTAAATCTTAAATTGTTGGTAGTCCCAAAACAGTTGTCAGTGTTGATGAAGACATATCTCCTAAGGAAGAATCAGATATAAAGTTCAGAAGTTAAGTAACCTTTCTACCACATTCACTGGCCAGCCTCCATGGGCAAGTATGACTTTTTTGTAAAAGGAGTAGAAGAGTGAAATCTTCCTTTCTCTATAACAGTAATGAATTCTCCTAGGAATCCTTTTCCTATCACTCTGCTATAATTTAGTGTAAGTGGCACTTTTTTAGAAAACTGAAACAAGCTGTACTTTGCAAGCAAGTAGCATTCAAACGGATAAATTCTTTCCTCTTTGAAAATGGAGTGAAATCACTTCCAATATGATCTTTGCAACCCGATGCCTGCTGATAATGTGAGCATAAACACATTAGGCACAAAGAGGAATGGCATCTGGATGCTAAGATGTGATCAGAACAGCCAGAATAAACACAAGCTGCCATGAGGGAAGCTGAATTCCATCATACCACATCATGTTGAAGCATAATTCAGTGTAGTCATATACCGATGTGAGTAAAGTCAGTTTTTGTTTTCAGTGTTCACATTTTAGACCTCTCTCTCCCTCACCCCTTGACTGGTTTGTTATAATATATAAATCAAGCCACTGCTGACAGTGATTTGTTTTCTTCATCCAGGAGAAGGTCTTTGTCTCTGATTGTGACTTGGCTTCACTGCATTGATCTTCATCACAAACACTTTTTATAATTCCCGCAACAACCTTAACTCTAGTTTTTGAGATTTGGTTGTTTTTTTTTTTTTTTTTTGCGTATGCTTATCACAGTAGGCTCTTTCATTACATGATCACAGATTATATGCAGTCACTCTTGTATGCTTCATAAAAGCATTAAGTTTAAAGAAAAGATACTATTAAAACTTGAGACCAGAGAGCACAGTTTATCTTATTTATAGTTTGGCTTAAAGATTGGTATTTAAGTTAATATCATACCACATGTGGTAATCCTGCAAAGTGCTGCATATTTTTATTTATAGTTAAGGGAATAAAGCAAAATCCCCTTTTCATTATGTTATCTTTCATTATTTACTCAGTGATAAATGACGTTGCCTCGTGTTTTGCAATGAAATGAGTTTTGCAGTGAAAGACCCCATTGTAGCATGTATTTATATGGGGAGTGGGCAGGTTGTTAGAGTTATGGCTTCAGAGGGAATTTAAACTCTGAATATCCTGGTACTTGTTCAGTTAAAACATATAGGTTAATGTTTTTAACACTGCATTTTTACTTTAAGTAAAAGAAAAAAAAAGGAAAGAACAAAGGGGCAAAACTTAAAATTAAAATGTTGGAAACCAGATAAAATGACTGAAGGCATGTCAGCATATCCCAAACGCAAAGATTAAAATTGTACCAGGGAGAACAAGATGGTGGAGGAGTAGGTGGACGTGGAGTACATCTCTCTCCACGGATACATCAGGAATACACCTTCAGACACAGAAATGCATGCAGAACGCCAGCTGAGAGTGGACAGGAATACCTGATGAGTGGAAAAGAATACATAGAACCATGCAAAACTCGGTAGGACGAAGGAACTAGGGGGGAAAACAAGAGTGTTGGTAGGAATGGGCCTGCCCTTGGCGGGTGGGGGCACTGAAGCAGGGGTCCGATCCCCACATCAGGGTAATTGTCTGAGAGAAGAAACGTTTAAGGCTGAGAGTGAAACAGCTGACCTGTGGCACCCTAAATGGAGTGAGAATCAGACAGCCCTTGCCAAAGCCATACATATGCTGGCAGAAATGTGGGTCTCCTGGAAGGGGCAACGGCTGGGAGCTGGAGTTTAGAGATTGTGGAGCAATCCCAGTGCAAGGGCTGCTGTTGACTGCGGAGAGACGGATGGAGGGACTGTGAGGGAGGAGATCATGGTGGGAAATGTCTGTGGAGGAAAGCCAGGCAGCCATGGAAGCAGGGCAATACTGCTGAGTCACGTGTAGGGGGTGGAGCCATCACCATAGCCTCTCTTTCCCCACACGCCAGCATCAGCAGCTGAACAATAGGCTGGCCCATCAAACGCCTGACACACTGAACTACAGAGTAGGACCCCACCCAGGGTGCCCCTTTAAGTGCCTGATGTGGCGATCTACAGAGTAGGACCCCAGGCAAGGGATCCCTCTAAGTGCGTGAACAGGTAGAGCTATGGAGAAAGACTGGCCAAAGAGGCCTTCTGATCACCAGCTACAAGAGGCTGGAAAAAAGATACAGCCATAACTCCTGTGGCAGAGGCAGTTCGTATCTCTGCACACTTGGCGCCGCCAGGGTCCCTGCAACCCAAGCAGCTGTGCCACATTCATGCTCAACCCTCACTGAGGCAGAGCTGCCTCAGGCAAAAAACAGTCTTGTATTTATGCATGCAGGGTCGCCTCAGTCATGTCCAACTCTTTGTGACCCTGTGGACTGTGGCCTGCCAGGCTTCTCTGTCAGGTGGGATTCTCCAGGCAAGAATACTGGAGTGTATTGGCCAATACTGGTTGCCATACCCTTCTAGAGCACTATATTTCCTGCTCCCCTAGTCACCAACTCCCCTGAGTACCTGGTGCTGCCAGAACCCCTGAGACTCAAGCAGCTGCACCACCTCCACACATGGCCCTCACTGGGAGAGACCCAAATCCTCCAGGGCAGCCTCAGGAGCAAACCCCAGTGGATGACCCACATGCAGAGATGGAAATAAAACCACAATTTAAGCCCAGGGGCAATGTGGCTAAGGAAGAAGACCCAAAACCTTCCCACCAGCTATATAAGCTGCAGATTAAATCCGCACAATCCACTAGGCAGACTCTGTGTCTATGTAATATATAAAAGGACATTGAGAACTCCCACAAAAGAAAATGCACTAGTTCTGATAGCTGTGGACATTGGAGGCAAGGACACACAGGAGTAGGGACAGATTAGAATCTGAGCTGCCCCCACAGCAGGTCCAGAGACCAGCATAGTGTCAGAGGGCACCCTGGAGAGGTGAGGTGGACTGTGACTCCCAGCAAGGAAGAAGACTCTGACAGCAATGACTCAAGAGAAACATTTATTATTCTTATGTTTTGACTTGTTCCTTAGATGCTTTTGATTTTTTTCCCTTTTTTTCTCCTTCTGTTGTAGTTGTCAATTTTATTGGCACTATGAAACCTAATTATGCTTTTGAGTTTTTTTGTATTCACACTTTTCATTGTTGTTATAAACTTCTGCCTCTATGTTGGGCTTTTACAGTTCTGTGGAGTTCTTTTTTTTTTTCTCTTTTTTAATTTTAATTTTTAATTTTTTAAAATCTATTATTATTTTTTCTACACTTATTCCTTTGTTTACTTTTCCCACTGTTCTTTTCCCTTTACAGTTAATCTTTAATGTATATAAATTTTCCTTATCTACCTCTATTTAACTTTGCATGTCTATTTTTCCTTTCTTTTCTTTCTTTCCTCTCAACGTATTTGTTAGTTTCGGTTTCATTGCTTTCTTCCCCACTTGGCACCTTGCTTTACTTTTGTTTTCCAGTTTGTGCTTTTGTTAGTTTTGTTCTTAACTGGTAGATATAATTTTTGGTTTCCTTTGTTTGCCGAGTCAATCTATTGTACTTTATTTTTGTTGGGCTGTTTTGATTTTGCTTATGGGTGTATATGTACATGTGTATATTCCACTATTTTAATTATTATTTGCTTGATTTTGTAACTACCATTTGTGTGGGGTTCATCTTTGGTTTCTCGTTTTGGGGTATTTTTTTAATCTCACTTAATGCCATAATAAACCACTTATGGAATCTTCGTTCCTGACCGGAGATTAAGTTCTGAGCCTTTGGAGTGAGAGCACTGACTCCAAGACCCTAGACTACCAGAGAATTAACCCTAGGGAGTATCAAATAGTGAGAACTCACACAAAGGAAACCACTTGAATACAAAACCCGGCATCACCCAACCACCAGTAGCTTCCTGTGCAGGATGCCTCATCTAAACAACAAACAAAACAAAAATACAAACCCAATCATCAGCAGACAGGATTACCACCTCACTCAGCCTTGCCCATCAGAGGAAAAACAAACAAAAAAACATAGTATAAATCTCACCCTATATGAAGCTTACACAAACCAAGGGACCAACCTTAGGGCAGAAACCAAAAGGAAGAAAGAATTCAACCTTGAAGCCTGGGAAAAGGAGACCTCAAACACAATAAGTTAGAAAAAAATAATGAAAAGGCTGAGAAATACTACACATATGAAGGAACAAACTAGAAACACAAAAGTCCAAATAAATGAAGAGAAAATAGGCAAACTACCTGAAAAAGAATTCAGAATAATGATAGTAAAGATGATAAAAAACCTTGAAAACAGAATGGAGAAAATGCAAGAATCAATTAACAAAGACCTAGAAGAATTAAAGAATAAGTTTAGAGACAACCCAATTACTGAAATTAAAAATACTCTGGAAGAAATCAATAGCAGAATATCTGAAGCAGAAGAACAAATCAGTGAGCTGGAAGATAAAATGGTGGAAATAATTAGTGAAGAGCAGAATAAAGTAAAAAGAATGAAAAGAACTGAGGATAGTCTCAGAGACCTCTGGGACAATATCAAATGCACCAACATTTGAATTATAGGGGTCCCAGAAGAAGAAGACAAAAAGAAAGGATATGAGAAAATTTTTGAAGAGAGTATAGTTGAAAATTTTCCCAACATGGAAAAGGAAATAGTCAATCAAGTTCAAGAGGCACAAAGAGTCCCATACAGGATAAACCCAAGGAGAAACACACCAAGACACATACTAATCAAACTAACAAAGACAAAGCACAAATAAAAAGAATATTAAAAGCAGCAAGGGAGAAGCAACAAGTAACATATAAGGGAAACCTCATACATTTTACAGCTGATCTTTCAGGAGAAACTACAGGCCAGAATATATTTAAAGTACTGAAAGGGAAAAATCTACAACCAAGACTACTGTATCCAGCAAGGATCTCATTCAAAAGTGGTGGAGAAATAAAAAGCTTTTCAGATAAGCAGAAGTTAAAAAATTGTACCAGAGATGATGGTGATCTTTTGATTAGCTGGTTCAGCTGTTCAAAAATTGCTTCAACCTTAAAAGTTTATTAACTGTTTAAGAACAAGTGATTTCTATTAAATTGAGGAGATGCAAAAATAAGGAGCTGAAAGAAAAGTTCTGAGGGAGTGGATAGTTTAAGAGCTGCTCAAACCTTTGAGTAGAAAACCAGTTCCATGCTATGCCCATTTGTCCAATAGTCATAAGAATTTATACATGATGAAGGAAAGACCTAGATATTTCAGAGGAAGGGTTACTCTTTTAGAATATATTTGTTTTGAAATAGAATTTTTAAAAAACAAAGAGAGGAAATAACAATTTTGAATAAAATAGAAATTAATTCAAGCTCCACTCATTCAGAATTTTAGATGATTTAACCAGAAATGGCTGCCATTTTGCAAAGTATAAAAATAAGGACTTCCTAACAAATTATAAGATTTTAGGACTAATGTGGTTGAGGCAAATGTGCTTTGCCTCCAATTCATTGAGCACTTAAAAGGTATAATTCTGTAGTTTTCTGGGCCTCCATTGTTTCTGTTAAGTCAAGTGACATTCTGATGAGAGGCCAGCTATCATTTGTGTTATTGTCCCCCTGAACGTCATATTATTTTGGCCTGGCATCTTTCAGTTTTTTAATTTTTTGTTGTCAGCAGTTCGACTGTAATATGCTTAGGTGTGGTTTTCTTGGCATTTACCCTGTTTTAGATATATATATAACTCACATCTTCTTTATCCGTTTATCCATCAGTGGGCACTTAGGTTGTTTCTTTATCTTGGCTAACATATATAATGGTGCAGTGAATGTAGGGGCTTGCATATATCTTTTCAAATTAGTGTTTTTGTTTACTTTCGATAAGTACCCAGAATTGGAATACCTGGATCATATGGTAGTTCTAAATTTTTTGAGGAACTCCATACTGTTTTTCATCGTGCTGGTACTGATTTACATTCCCACTAACAGTGTAGGAAAGATCCCACTTCTCCACAACCTCTCCAGAAACACTTGTTATTCCTTGTTATTTGATAATAGTCCTTCTGACAGGTGTAAGACCTCGCTTCACTGTGGTTTTGAGTTAGATTTGCTTGAACTGGTGATGTTGACCATGTTTCCATCCGCTTTTTGGCCATCTACCTGTCTTTTTTTGAAAAATGTCTACAGATGCCCTGTCCAATTTTTAATCACCATTTTTGTTGTTATTGAGTTAGATGAATTCTTTATATATTTTGCATATTAGCCCTTTGTTGGGTATATGATTTACAAATAAGTTCTCCCATACAGTAGGTTGCCTTTTTGTTTTACTGGTGGTTTCCTTTGCTCTGCAGAGCTTTTTAGTTGGCTCTAGTCCCATTTGTTTATTTTTGCTTTGGAGTCAAATTTTTAAAAATATTTCAAAGAGTGATGCCAAGGAGCTTACCACCTGTGTTTTCTTTTAAGAGTTCTATGCTTTCACAACTTACATTCAAGTCTGTAATCTGTTTTGAGTTAATTTTTTGTATATGGTGTAAAGTCAGTGGTCCAGTTTATTTCTTTGGCATGTGATTGTCCAGTTTTCCTAATACTATTGATGGAAAAGTATTTTCAGTGCTTTTGTATTATATGTATGTTGTATATTCCTAGCTCCTTTGTCATAAATTAGCAAATATGTGGGTTTTTTTCTGGACTTTTTATTCTCTTCCATTGATATATGTTTCTGTTTTTATGCCTGTATTATACTGTTTTGATTACTATAGCTTTTATAGTGTAGTTTGAAATCAGGAAGCATGGTACTTCCAGCTTAGTTATTTTTTCTCAAGATTGCTTTAGCTATTCAGGGTCTTTTGTAGTTCCATAAATTTTACAATTATATATTCTCAGTTCAGTTCAGTCGCTCCGACTCTTTGCGACCCCATGGACTGCAGCACACCAGGCCTCCCTGTCCATCACCAACTCCCAGAGCTTACCCAAACTCATGTCCATTGAGTCGGTGATGCCATCCAACCATCTCATCCTCTGTCATCCCCTTCTCCTCCCGCCTTCAATCTTTCCCAGCATCAGGGTCTTTTCAAATGAGTCAGCTCTTCACATCAGGTGGCCAAAGTATTGGAGTTTCAGCTTCAACATAGTCCTTCCAATGAACACCCAGGACTCTACTCTCCTTTAGGATGGACTGGTTGGATCTCCTTGCAGTCCAAGAGACTCTCAAGAGTCTTCTCCAACACCACAGTTCAAAAGCATCAATTCTTTGGCGCTTGGCTTTCTTTGTAGTCCAACTCTCACATCCATATATGACTACTGGAAAAACCATAGCCTTGACTAAATGGACCTTTGTAGGCAAAGTGATGTCTGTTTTTTAGTATGCTGTCTAGGTTGGTCATAACTCTTTTTCAAGGAGTAAGCGTCTTTTAATTTCATGGCTGCAGTCACCCATCTGCAGTTATTTTGGAGCCCCCAAAATAAAGTCAGCCACTGTTTCCACTGTTAATCCATCTATTTGCTATGAAGTGATGGGACCAGATGCCATGATCTTAGTTTTCTGAGTGTTGAGCTTTAAGTCAACTTTTTCAGTCTCTTCTTTCACTTTCAACAAGAGGCTCTTTTGTTCTTCTTCACTTTCTGCCGTAAGAGTGGTGTCATCTGCATATCTGAGGTTATTGATATTTCTCCTGGCAATCTTGATTCCAACTTGTGCTTCATCCAGCCCAGCATTTCTCATGATGTACTCTGCATAGAAGTTAAATAAACAGGGTGACAATATACAGCCTTGACATACTCCTTTTCCTATTTGGAACCAGTCTGTTGTTCCATGTCCAGTTCTAACTGTTGCTTCTTGACCTGCATACAGATTTCTTAAGAGGCAGGTCAGGTGGTCTGGTATTCTCATCTCTTTCAGAATTTTCCACAGTTTATTGTGGTCCACACAGTCAAAGGCTTTGGCATAGTCAATAAAGCAGAAATAGATGTTTTCGTGGAACTCTCTTGCTTTTTCAAGGATCCAGCAGATGTTGGCAGTTTGATCTCTGCTTCCTCTGCCTTTTCTTAAACCTGATAGGGATTGCATTGAATTCTTAGATTGTTTTGGGTGGTATGGGTACTTTAGCAAAATTATTTGAATCCTTGAGTATGGAGTATCTTTCCATTTGTTTATGACTTCTGTTTCTTTAATCAGAGTCTTATAGTTCATAGTGTTTAGGTTTTTCACCTCCTTGGTCAAATTTAATCCATTTTTTTTCTTTTTGATGCAATTATAAATGGAATTGTGTTCTCTTTCTGATAGTTTGTTATTACTGCATAGAAAGGCCACACATTTCTGTATATTAATTTTGTATCCTGCAACTTTATTGAGTTCATTTGTACTTCTGAAGGTCTTTTGGTGGAGTCTTTTGGATTTTTTCTATATGGAGTATGTCATCTGCAAATAGTGACAGTTTTACATCTTATTTGGGTGTCTTTTTTTTTTTCTTGCCTAACTGCTAGGGCTAATAGTAAGTTGAATAAAAGTTGCAAAAGTAGGCATCCTTATGTTGTTCCTGATCTTAGAGGAACAACTTTCAGGTTTTCATTGTTAAGTATGATATTAACTGTGGGTTTGTCCCATATGACCTTTATTATGTTGAGGTATGTATCTTCTATCCCCATTTTGTTGAGAGTTTTTAATCCTAAACGGGTGCTCAATTTTGTCAGATGATTTTCTGCATTTATTAGGATGAGTGTATGATTTTTATCTTTAATTTTGTTAATTGATATATCCCTTTGATTTGCTATGTTGAATCATCCTTGGATCTCTGGAATAAATTCCACTTGGTGATAGTGTAGTGTCTTTTTAACGTATTGTTGGACTTAAGTTGTTAATATTTTGTTGAGGATTTTTGCATCTATGTTCACTGGAGATATTAGCCTGTAATTTTCTTCTCTTTTCCTTGTTTCCTTGTCTGGTTTTGGTATCAGGGTAATGCTGTCCTCATAAAATGAATTTGGAAGTGTTCCTTCCTCTTCAGTTTTCTGGAACAACTTTGAGAAAGATATGATTAAATCTTCTTTGAATGTTTGGTAGAATTTACCATTGAAGCCATCTGGTTCTGGACTGTTTGTTGGGAGATTTTTGTTTACTGCTTCAGTTGCCTTAATAGGTTGCCTTGGTGAATTGATCTATTCAGGTTTTTAATTTCTTCATGATTCAGTGTTGGAAGATTGTATGTTTATAGGAATTTATAAATTTATTTATGTTGTCCAGTTTGTTGGTATATAATTGTTTATATCAAGTCTCTTATGATCCTTTGTATTTCTGTGGTATCAGTTGTAACTTCTCCTCTTTCATTTCTGATTTTATTTATATGAACTTTCTTTTTTCTTGGTGAATCTAGCTAAAGTTTATAAATTTTGTTTATCTTTGCTGAGTTTTCCTTTTAGTTTAGTTATTACAATATGTATGTCCTAATTATAATTCTAATACCTGCTTTCAGGTCCTTGTCTGCTAATTCTAATATTTTGGTCCACTCAAGTCAGTTTTCCTTGATTGCTTTTTCTTTGAATTTGGGTCATATTTTCTTGTTTCTTTGTCTTTGTATGCCTGATAATTTTGGATTTCATCTTGGACATTGTGTTGATATTTTATAGAAACTCTGGATTTCTTATGTTCCTCTAAGCAGTATTAAATGTTTTATTTTAGCACAGTTAAGTTGACTGAACTCAGAATTCTGACCTCATTTTCCCTGCAATAGGTGGCAGTAGAAATCTGTTTAGTTCAGTTCATTTAGCATAAGGGGAATGTTTAGTTTGCCCTTGGGCAGTTTATGTGTAGAATATGAGGCTCTCGTCTTTCCTGAAGTTTTCCTTCTTTATTTTCAAGCTGCTGAGTCATTTCTGAACTCTGTCCTCTGATTCTTAAGCCAGTGAGACTGTGGAGTTCAGTTTGAATTTTAGTTGCTCTGCCTAGCACCAAGTAGGGCCTACTGCCTGATGGAAAACTGTGAAACAGGAAACTCGGTGCCATTCTCTTCTCCCAGGTGTCAATTCCCTACAGTTCCTGTCAGTTTTTTGCTTATTCCTGTGTTGTTGCGTTGTTCAGTTGCTCAGTCGTGTACAACTGTTTGCAACACACACCAGGCTTCTCTGCCCTTTACTGTCTTCCGGAGTTTGCTCAAACTCATGTCCACTGAGTTGGTGCTGCCATCAACCATCTCATCCTCTGTTGTCCCCTTCTCCTCCTGCCTTCAATCTTTCCCAGCATCAAAGTCTTTTCCAATGAGTCAGCTCTTCACATCAAGTGGCCAAAGTATTGGAGTTTCAGCTTCAACATTAGTCCTTCCAATGACTATTCAGGGTTGATTTCCTTTAGGATTGGCTGGTTTGATCTCCTTGCAGTCCAAGGGACTCTCAAGAGTCTTCTCCAGCACCATCAATTTTTCAGCACTCTACCTTCTTTATGGTTCAACACTCACATCCATACATGAATACTGGAAAAACCATAACTCTTGACTGTACAGACTTTTGACCATAAAGTGATGTCTTTACTTTTTAGTACTCTGTCTACATTTGTCATAGCTTTCCTTCCAAGGAGCAAGCGTCTTTTAATTTCATGGCTGCAGTCTCCATCTGCAGTGATTTTAGAGCCCAAGAAAACAAAGTCTGTCACTATTTTCATTTTTTTCCCCATCTGTTTGCCATAAAGTGATGGAACTAGATGCCATGATCTTAGTTTTTTGAATGTTGAGTTTTAACCCAGACTTTTCACTCTCCTCTTTCACCCTCAGCAAGAGGCTCTTTATTTCCTCTTTGCTTTCTGTCATTAGAGTGGTGTCATCTGCATATCTGAGGCTGTTGGTATTTCTCCCGGCAATCTTAATTCCAGCTTGTACTTCATCCAGTCCAGCATTTTTCATGATGCACTCTACATATAAGTTAAATAAGCAGGGTGACAATATACAGCCTTGACGTACTCCTTTCCCAATTTTGAACCAGTCCATTGTTTCATGTCCGGCTCTAACTGTTGCTTCTTGACCTGCACACAGGTTTCTCAAGAGGCAGGTAAGGTGGTCTGGTATTCCCATCTCTTTAAGAATTTTCCACAGTTTATTGTGATCCACATAGTCAAAGGCTTTAGCATAGTCAGTGAAGCAGATGTTTTTCTGGAATTCCGTTGCATTTTCTATGATCCAATGGATGTTGGCAATTTGATCTCTGGTTCCTCTGCCTTTTCTAAATCCAGCCTGTACATCTGGAAATTCTCAGTTCACGTACTATTGAAGCCTACCTGTAGGATTTTGAGCATTACTCTGCTAGCATGTGAAATGAGTGTAATTGTTCGGTAGTTTGAACATTCTTTGGCATTGCCCTTCTTTGGGATTGGAATGAAAACTGACATTTTTCAGACCTGTGGCCAGTGCTAAGTTTTCCAAATTTGCTTACATATTGAGTGCAGCACTTTAACAGCATCATTATTTAGGATTGTAAATAGCTCAGTTGGAATTCCATCATCTCTACTACCTTTGTTTGTAGGAATGCTTCCTAAGGCCTTCTTGACTTCCCACTCCAGAATGTCTGGCTCTAGGTGAGTGACCACACCATCGTGGTTATCTTGGTTATTAAGACCTTTTTTTGTATAGTTCTTCTGTGTATTCTTGCCACCTCTTCTTAATATCTTCTGCTTCTGTTAGGTCCATACTGTTTCTGTCCTTTGTTGTGTCCATTTTTGCATGAAATATTCCCTTGGTATTTCTAATTTTCTTGAAGAGATCTCTATTCTTTCCCATTCTATTGTTTTCCTCTGTTTCTTTGCATTGTTCACTTAAGAAGGCTTTCTTATCCCTCCTTGCTATTCTTTGGAACTCTGCATTCAGATGGATATATCTTTTCTTTTCTCCTTTGCCTTTCACTTCTCTTTTCTCAGCTATTTGTAAGGCCTCCTCAGACAACCATTTTGCCTTATTGCATTTCTCTTTCTTGGGGATGGTTTTGGTCACTACTTCCTGCACAGTGTTACAAACCTCTGTCCATATTTCTTCAGTCACGCTCCATCAGATCTAATCCCTTGAATCTGTTTGTCACTTCCACTGTATAATCCACTGATTTAGGTCATACCTGAATGGCCTAGTGGTTTTCTCTACTTCAATTTAAGTCTGAATTTTGCAATAAGGATCTCCTGGTCTGAGCTACAGTCAGCTCCCAGTCTTGTTTTTGCTGACTGTGTAGTAGAGCTTCGCCATCTCTGGCTGCAAAGAATATAATCAATCTGATTTTGGTATTGACCATCTGGTGATGTCCATGTGTAGCGTCATCTCTTGTGATGTTGGAAGTGGGTGTTTGATATGACCAGTGCATTCTCTTGGCAAACCTTTGTTAGCCTTTGCCCTGCTTCATTTTGTACTCCAAGGCCAAACTTGCCTGTTATTCCAGGTATCTCTTTTCTTACAGCTTTTGCATTCCAGTCCCCTACGATGAAAAGGACATCTTTTTTTGGTGTTATTTCTAGAAGGTCTTATGTGTCTTCACAGAACCATTCAACTTCATCTTCTTCAGCATTAGTGGTTGGGACATAGACTTGGATTACTATGATGTTGAATGGTTTACCTTGGAAATGAACCAACATTGTTCTGTTATTTTCTAGATTGCACCCAAGTACTGCATTTTGGACTGTTTTGTTGACTATGAGGGCTACTCCATTTCTTCGAAGAGATTCTTGCCCACTGTAAGTAGATATAATGGTCCTCTGCATTAAATTCACCCATTCTAGTCCATTTTAGTTCACTGATTCCAAAAATGTCAATGTTCATTATTGCCATCTCCTGTTTGACCACTTCCAATTTACCTTGATTCATGGATCTAACATTCCAGGTTCCTATGCAACATTGTTCTTTACAGCATTGGACTTTACTTTCACCTCCATACACGTTCAGAACTGGGTGTTGTTTCCACTTTGGCTCAGCCTTTTCATTCTTTCTGAAGCTATTTCTCCAGTCTTCTCCAGTAGCATATTGGACATCTACTGACCTGGGAGGTTCATCTTTCAGTGTCATATCTTTTTACCTTTTCATACTGTTCATGGGGTTCTCAATGCAAGAACGCTGAAGTGATTTGCCATTCCCTTCTCCAGTGGACCACCTTTTGTCAGAACTCTCCCTCATGACCCATCCATCTTGGGTGGCCCCCGTGGCATGGCTCCTAGTTTTGTTGAGTTACACAAGTCTGTGATCCTGTAATCAGTTTGGTTAGCTTTCTGTGACTGTTGTTTTCATTCTGTCTGCCCTCTGATGGATGTGGAAGAGAGGCTCATGCAGGTTTCCTGATGGGAAGGACTGGCTGTGTGGGAAGCTGGGTCTTGCTCTGGTGGACAGCGCCATGCTCAGTAAATCTTTTATCCAGTTACCTGCTGATGGGTGGACCTGAGCTCCCTCCATGTCGTTTGGCCTGAGACAGCCCATCCTGGAGTCTGCAGTCTCTATGTTTGGCCTAATGGTGACCTCCTCCAGGAGGACTTATGACAACATGTTGCACTTCCTAGGAATGCTACTTCCACTGCCCTGACCCCATGGCAGGCCACTGTTTACCCACGCCTCCACCAGAGACTCCCAAACACTCTCAGCCAAAGTCTGGGT
Organism: Giraffa tippelskirchi; assembly: GCF_054371585.1. Taxonomy (NCBI): domain Eukaryota; kingdom Metazoa; phylum Chordata; class Mammalia; order Artiodactyla; family Giraffidae; genus Giraffa; species Giraffa tippelskirchi. The sequence goes on from NC_137275.1 coordinate 197,477,567, forward strand.
CAGTCTCCTGTGGGGTCACTGCTCCTTTCTCCTGGGTCCTGGTGCACACAAGATTTTGTTTGTGCCCTCCAAGAGTCTCTGTTTCCCCAGTCCTGTGGAAATTCTGTAATCAAATCCCACTGACCTTCAAAGTCAGATTCCCTGGGGATTCCCAGTCACATGTGCCTTTAGATTTTTGTTGTTGTTGTCTAGAGCTTCTAAGTGCTTTGAATGGAAGGATTGGTCTGATACAAGCTACTGCACTATTATCAGAAGTGACATTCCCCTTCATTTAGGAGGAAGAATAATTAAACAATCACACAAACAGATGTAAAGCTTAAACTTGTTTTGTGCTGTGAAGAAGTGCACAGTGCCATGAGATTTAATAATAGAGGAATTTGACTTAATCAGTGAGATAAGGAAAATTTTCCTTGAGGATGTTGTAGGAAAAATGAGAGTTACTTAGACAAAGAAAAAATTGAAGATGATTCCACATATTTGTTGAATGAATAAATTTATAATCCAGCTTTCTCTGCATCTTGGCTTCTTTCTTTTCACATATTCTTTTTTTTTTTTTAATTAATTTATTTATTTTAGTTGGGGGCTAATTACTTTACAATATTGTAGTAGTTTTTGCCATACATTGACATGAATCAGCCATGGGTTTACATGTGTTCCCCTTCCTGGACCCCCCTCCCACCTCCCTCCCCATCCCATCCCTCTGGGCCATCCCATTGCCCCAGCCCTGAGCATTTGTCTCATGCATCGAACATGGAATGGTGTTCTGTTTCACATATGATAATATACATGTTTCAGTGCTATTCTCCCAGAACGTCCCACCCTCACCTTCTCCCCCAGAGTCCATAAGACTGTTCTATGCATCTGTGTCTCTTATTCTGTCTCGTATATAGGGTTATCGTTACCTTCTTTCAAATTCCATATATATGCATTAGTATACTGTATTGGTGTTTTTCTTTCTGGCTTACTTCACTCTGTATAATGGGTTCCAGTTTCATCCATCTCAATAGAACCAATTCAGATGTATTTTTTTTTAATGGCTGAGTAATATTCCATTGTTCTTTTTAAAAAAATTTTACTCAAATATAGTTGATTTACAGTGTTGTGTTATTTTCATATGTACAGCAAAGGAAATCAGTTATGTTTATATATATATTCACTCTTCTTTAATTAAAAAAAATATTTTATTTCTTAAAGTCTTTATTGAATTTGTTACAATATTGCTTCTGTTTTATGTTTTGGTTTTTGACCCCAAGGCTTGTGGGATCTTAACTCCCTGATCAGGGATCCAACTCATATCCTCTGCTTTGAAAAGTGAAGTCTTGACTGCTAGATCGCCAGGAAAGTGCCTATCCACTGTTTTTTAAGATTTTTCTTTTTCCCATATAGACCATTACAGAGTATTGAGTAGAGTTCTCTGTCTTTGCACATATTTTTATCCTCTCAATCTTTAATAATCTCTCCAGGCTTCTATGATAATTAATGGGTATCTGTAATTTGGTGCTTTTAGTATTATTCAGTGAACCAGGTCCTTCATGAAAACTTCTCGAGACAAATGACTTGTGGGTATGGACTATTTAAGTGGTATAGCTGGGTCCATGGCCTTCTGGTTCATATGATTCACTGAGTTAAAAGGAAGTCCCCCTCCAAATATCAGGTGTTAAGATATTCTGGGTGAAAATAATAACATACACATGTATGCACAGAGACACACAAATGAAAATTCAAAACCAAGAAAGTTATCTTAGTTGACCAAAATGGAGAGAAACTGTAAAGTCAGTATGATGAATAGATAAATAGGAGCCTAACCTAAGAGACTCTCACAGGAGAATAGATATAGGCCTTAATAGCTAGCTGGGTGTATGTGGGGGAGGGTGTAAGCAGTGGAGGAGCCTGATCTCCACCAAGGAAGGGATACCCAGCCATGGGCTCAGTATATGTGAGAACTAAAACTTAATTATTTGCCTAAAGCCAGAAGCCATGATAAGGAGATCCTTATATTCAGTGGAGAAAGAAAGTTCTATTACACTGTTCCAAAAGAGAGGCAAGGAAATCTGCTGTCTACTTCCCATATATGGGAAGAATTCCTGAGTCCTCCAACTAAAGGAGCTCACTCTATCTATCTTGTGCAAGCCAAGTAAAAATAAACCCACGTTTAGATATATTGAATGAAACTGTAGAAACCCAAAGATAATTAAAGGATATAAAAGCTTCTAGGGAGGAAAAACAGACACATATCAAGAAATGCAGATTAATTACAAACTTCTTATCAGAAAAAAGATGTCAGAATATAGTAGAGTAATATAGTTAAAGTGCTAAGTGAAAATAACTGTCAACCTGAAAGTCTACACTTAAATGATCATATAATAGTGAGGATATGTTAAAGACATTTTCAAACATACAAGTGTTGAAAGAGTTTACTACTCCCAGACTCGTCCTGAAAGAATTACTGAACGTATACTTAAGTAAAAATTGTATTTTCTAAAAGCGGTCATAACAGGATCTACCATTTTACATGCTCTTCTCCAATGTGACCTAGCCACTCCCCACATCAAGAGATGGAGCTGAATTCCCACTTGTTGACTGTGGACTGGCCATATGACACATTTTCAAAACTGATAGCATGTGGTGGAAATAATACCATATTGACTTTTGAGGCTAGATCAAAAAATTCATTCAGCTTTCAACTGGTTCTTTGGGACATTTGCTCTGGAGGCTGCCAGCTGCCATGTAAGTTTTCTGACTATTCTGAGATTTTCATGTTAAGAGAGGTATTTTGTAACCACTCTGATCATCAGACCTCGCAGACAAGCCTATTCTCCACTGAGTGCCATAGTCAAATTCATAAGATTCAGAAAAATGGCCTGAGCAATATATATGGTGTATAGTAAATATATTTTATATTTATAAAGAATGTAATAAAATGGTTGCTATTTGAAGCATAAAATTTTGGGTTAATTTGTCACATAGCAGTAGTAACTGGAGTAAAAATGAACCCTGAAAGAGGAGTGAAATGTAGGAATCCATCATGGCAAGGAAACTTGTGAACAAAGAAGTATTGACTTTTTCCTAAGTTGGATGAGGGTTAAAAACAATGTCATGTAAGATATTAGGAACAATAATATGGAAGCTGAAATAGAGTAGGGAAGATGAAGGACTCAGAATAAGACTTTCTAAGGTCCTTGTATTTTTCAAAGATTGACTTTATGTCATCATATTCAAGAAGAGAAACTGTTAGTCAATCAGTAATGTCTGACTATTTGCCACCCTACGGACTGTAGCCCACCAGGATCCTCTGTCCATGGAATTCTCCAGGCAAGAATACTGGAGTGGGTTCCTATTCCCTTCTCCAGGGGATCTTCCCAACCCAGGGATCAAACCTGGGTCTCCTGCATTGCATGCGGATTGTTTACATATTCAAGAAGAGAAATAGATTGTATAAGCTATGAAACAGTAGAGGGAAAAAGACAATTCAGAAAAATTCAACAAGTAGAAAAGTAAAAGCTAAGAAATAAAGCCATGTTAAATAGAAAACACAAAATAAGTTGGTTGAGATTAGTGCTGTTATAATCATGATAAATGTAAAATTAATTTCAGTTGTCAAAAATGACCATGTATTTTAAAAAATACAGCCCAACATTGCTTAAAAAGATACTCATGGCAAAACAACTCAGAGAAGTTAAAAATAAAATTATAGAGAAGATATATCAGTGTGTCAGGAAAAAAAATTTTTTAAATGCAGGTACAACAGTATTGATATTAGGCAAAATGAAGTTTTAGGTGCTTTGCCCAGGAAACACTTGCATGTGTGTACCAGGAGTCATGTACAAGGATGTTCACTGCAACATTGTAATAATAAAAAATTTAAAAGAACTTAAATATCTATCAGTATGGAAATGTATGGATAAATTGTGGGATATTCATAGTAGGAATGGCAAACAGCAATTAACTAAGCTAGATTTATTTCCATTTGCATGGCTATATTTCACAACTATTGAGTGAAAGAAATAAGTTGCAAAATAATATCTTAGCATGACATTTCAAACATAATACATTTGTACTTCTAGTTCAGTCCAGTTGCTTAGTCGTGACCGACTCTTTGCAACCCCATGGACTGCATCACCCAGGCTTCCCTGTCCATCACCAACTCCTGGAACTTACTCAAATTCATGTCCATCAAGCCAGTGATGCCATCACATCCTCTGTCATCCCCTTCTCCTCCTGCCCTCAATCTTTCCCAGCATCAGGGTCTTTTCAAATGAGTCAGTTCTTCACATGCGGTGGCCAAAGTATTGGAGTTTCTGCTTCAGCATCAGTCCTTCCAAAGAATATTTAGGACTGATTTCCTTTAGGATGGACTGGTTGGATCTCCTTGCAGTTCAAGGGACTCTCAATAGTCTTCTCCAACACCACAGTTCAAAAGCATCAATTCTTCAGCGCTCAGCTTTCTTTTTAGTCCAATTCTCACATCCATCCATGACTACTGGAAAAACCATAGATTTGACTAGACAGACCTTTATTGGCAAACTAAGGTCTCTGCAGTCTAGGTTGGTCATAACTTTTCTTCCAAGGAGCAAGTGTCTTTTTTAATTTCAGTGCTACAGTTACCATCTGCAGTGATTTTGGAGCCCCCAAAAATAAAGTCTGTCACTGTTTCCACATCTATTTGCCATGAAGTGATGGGCCAGATGCCATGACCTTAGTTTTCTGAATGTTGAGTTTTAAGCCAACTTTTTCAATCTCCTCTTTCACCCTCATCAAGAGGCTCTTTAGTTCCTCTTTGCTTTCTGCCATTTGGATGGTATCATCTGCATATCTGAGGTTATTGATATTTCTCCCAGCAATCTTGATTCCAGCTTGTGCTTCATCCAGACCAGCATTTCTCATGTTGTACTCTGCATATAAGATAAATAAGCAGGGTGACAATATACAGCCTTGACGTACTCCTTTCCCTATTTGGAACCAGTCTGTTGTTCCATGTCCAGTTCTAACTGTTGCTTCTTGACCTGCATACAGATTTTCTCCTTGCTATTCTTTGGAACTCTGCATTCAAATGGGTATATCTTTCCTTTTCTCCTTTGCCTTTCACTTCTCTTCTTTTCATAGCTATTTGTAAGGCCTCCTCAGGCAACCGTTTTGCCTTTTTGCATTTCTTTTTCTTGGGGATGGTCTTAATCACTGCCTCCTGTACAATGTCACGAACCTCCGTCCATAGTTCTTCGAGCACTCTGTCTATCAGATCTAATCCCTTGAATCTATTTGTCACTTCCACTGTATAATCGTAAGGGATTTGATGTAGGTCATACCTGAATGGTCTAGTGGTTTTCCCTACTTTCTTCAATGTAAGTCTGAATTTGGCAATAAGGAGTTCATGATCTGAGCCACAGTCAGCTCCTGGTCTTGTTTTTGCTGACTGTATAGAGCTTCTCCATCTTTGGCTGCAAAGGATGTAATCAATCTGATTTCGGTATTGACCATCTGATGATGTCTATGTGTAGAGTCTTCTCTTGTGTTGCTGGAAGACGGTGTATGCTATGACCAGTGCTTTCTCTTGGCAAAACTCTGTTAGCCTTTGACCTGCTTCATTTTGTATGCCAAGGCGAAATTTGCCTGTTATTCCAGGCATCTCTTGACTTCCTACTTTTGCATTCCAGTCTCCTATAATGTACTTCATAAGTAATGAATTATACTTCTGTACTTCATAAGTACAGAATTCTGTACTTCATAAGTAATGAATTATACTTCATATAATGTACTTCATAAATATTGAATCTTGTACTTCTAATATTCCTTCTGTTTCTAAAATTAGCAAATTTCACTTCAATAAGTTGTGTTCCTATGACTGTATGCATTTGACTGTCTGAGGAACCATGCCCAGAAACAGTATACTTCAGTAACTTAATTCCTGACTGTCATTAAGAATAATCACTGTATCCTAAAGAATGAACACACTTTCAGTAGAAGAAAACTGTCTTCCTCTGAACAAGTAATCTGTAGAATTAAGTATTTTGTAACCATTCCCAATGCTACATATTAAGCACATACGTAAAAATCTCTCCTTTTCCCTTGAGTTGCCTACAAGAAAAGAGGTATGGCAGAAAGAAGTACAGATATATCCTGAGGAGAGATGAGAGCTATCTGGAAGATGCTGTTTGATCAATAACTTTCTTCTAGAATGTATGCAAGCCAGAATTCATGTTCTGTAAATAACTAGACCTTGAATGCCCTCATATGTCAAATTCCACAGATATTTGTTGAGAGCCTACTATATCCAGGGTATTTTACTTAACATGGTCATGAACACAGAGATCAGGAGTCCCAAATTCTTTATAGACCTTTGGAGGATGGCTGGAGGATGGAGGTAACTATAAAATGAGGCAGGAAAAGTTAAGAGCCATGAGAGTGATACAGAGGGCTTTGTAGCTTGAAAGGAGAATGAGGGTTTGGAGGGTTCCAGAATGGAATCTGTTTCACACATCTGTAAATGTGCTCATTTCTGTTTTGGTGATTAAGGGTAACAAGACAGTTTCTTTGCTGTGCCATAGCTCTATTTATTAGTATTTAATCCTCTCCCATTTACTCCCCACCATCTGGCCTTTCTTAAGAAAAATATTGCTGTACATTAAATATTTCAAAGCCTCTAATGGTGTTGCTGAGACAATCATTTAAGCATTTAAAACACACACCACATAGTACATTTATTTTAGAGGCAGCAGTGGTTAGCCACTGGAAACTAACCATTGGGTTTGATAAAGGGGGGAATTTTATATGTTATGGCTTATGACAGAGAATGGAAAAATGCTTTAGTGAGATGGACTGGCATTTAAAATTGAAACACAATAATAGCAAAAAGTGCTGAAGTCAACGAACTGCTTAGAAATATGGTTACTATTTGCTGAGAGAGGCCTTTCAAGGTGGCCAGATATATGCATTTGCAACCACAGTCAGTTCAGTTCTTCCCTAAATGTGGAACTGTGACCCTGATTGATGCCAGTGAGAGTTATTTACTCGCAGAGAAATATTTAGATGATTCATAAATCCAAGGCAAGTAGGAAATAAGTGTTACAAGCAACAGGGTTTTAGTAGACTTATACATTATATGTAACTTAGGCTGGAAACCATGCAAAGGTAATGGTGATCTTTTGAATCTTCAGGGTTTGCTTAAAAATTCTCCTTTTCCCCTCAAAGCTATTATACTCTGTATTGATTCTAGTCCACAAAACTGAAAGAAAATAATTTTTTTAAAAAGGTAGAGTGGGGGTATGGAAGAGAGTCTTAGCATTTGATTTATGACTTGTACAATGTAAAGGAAATGGTCATGAGAGCTGGAGGATGAGAATTTCAAGAAAAAGTATCAGCAAGTGAAAAAGCATCAGAAATTGACCTTGGGCAAATTGCTCTACTCTCTGGACATCATTGTCTTCATTTGTAAAACTACAGTGTTAGAAGAGAACCTTAAGGAATTTTTCAGCTTGAGAATTCCATGAAGCAGACTAGTTAAAATGGACAGCAGGACCAGATGTGGTTTTTGCTTGCTTATTTTCTTTCCAGTTTCATTGAGATTTAATTGACACAAAACATTGTATTACTTTAAGGTGTATAACATAATGCTTTGATATATGTGTATGTTGCAATGCTTTGTTTTAAAAAATGGTGGCTTTGGAGGTGTTTGAAACATTGGTAATAGGATGGAGGCATGGAGAGGGACAAATGTTGGCTAGAGAAAAATGTCGAATGAAACAACATTCTAAATTAGTGAAAGGGGATGGTGTTGGGAAAAATACTTCTTTTCCATTTCTGAGGTTTCCTTTCTTGTGGAGGGAGCTTAATCACTGTAACATTCCTGGCCATTCTACTTCTCCTTTAAGGTAGGTGGAGTGACTTATTCTGGTAAATTTTGAAAGAAGAAACTGGCTGTGCTCTGCTCAGCTCAGTTTCTCCCTTTTGCTTTTGGGCAGCAGCCCTGAACACAAAGGACTGTTTTTCTTATGTCTTCAGGCCCTGAGTCTTACCTATTGAGGATACCTGCTCTCTTGGGAGCTTTGACCTGCTCCATCATTGCCTGTGACCAATCTAACTTGAGGATTTGGTTTTTAGGTACCTTTGACTTCCACACCAAGTCATATCATTCAGTTTAGTTTTCATCAGTAACGTGATATTTTGGTCTCCCTTTGCCATACCCTATCTTATTTCTCAGTATGTTCAGAATTTGGATTGGCAAGAAGAGTTCTGTTTATTTCTCTCTCTCAGACTCCAAAAGCTAGAATGCAGGGGAAAGAACTGGCTTTGGTGAGAAGGGATTATTATGTTTTCTCTGAATCTAGAGAAGGCAATATATTTCCTCTGAATCAGGAAGAGGGCACTAATTATAGAGAACTGGAAATCCTTGAGGTATAATGGAGTTTCAGGGATTCAAAATCATCACAGTTAGGTAGGAGAACAAATTAATCAACTGAGAATGAGTCATCAGGCATGGATTTGGAAACTTAAAAGAAAAAAAGGTTTAGAATTGCCTCTCTATGGAGTATACTCAAGAATCCACTGAAAGATGTTTAGAGATGGGGGCCGAGATGATGGAGTAGAAAGACCCTGAGCTCACCTCCTCTCATGACCACACCAAAATTACAACTATTTTCAGATCAATCATCAGTGGAAAAGATCAGATCCTACCAGAGAAGATCTTCTATAACTAAAGATATAAAGAAGGACCCACAATGAGATGGGCAGGAGGGGCAGATTCATAATATAATCAACTCCTATAACCACAAACTGGAGAATAATTGTAGTGCAGAGGATCTTCCACAGGAGTGAGTATTCTGAGACCCACGTTGGGCTCTTCAGCTTGGGGTTCCTGCACCAGGAAGGCAAGCCTCCAGAGCATTTGGCATTGAGGGCCAGTGGGACTTAATTTCAGGAGTCCCAAAGGACTAGTGGGAAACAGACTTCATTCTTAAAGTATTTACAAAAAATCTCATATGCTCTGGGACCCCGTGGAAAAGCAGTAATTTGATAGAAGCCTGGACCAGATGTACCCATGGTTTTGGAGGTCTCTCGGAGAGGCAGGGGTAGCTGCAGTTGACCCTGGGGACATAGACACTGGTGGCACCCATACTGGGCAGCTGCTACTGTGTGGATACTGGTGCTGATAGGCAACATTGTGGAACCCTTCCTCTAGCTCATTAGCTGCAAGGCCTGTCTCCACCCAACAGTTTGTAGGCACCTGTACTGGAACATCTCAGGCGAAGCAATGAAGTGGTTTGGAATACAGGCCCACTTCTCAGCAGATGGACTGCCTGAAGACTTCCTGAGCCCACAGCCACCTGTGGACATGCCTCTGGGCATTGTCCTGCCCACCAGAGGCCAGGGCCCAGCTCCACCTACCACATACAAATCACCAGATACAAGAAAACTATGATCTCACAGCCTATGGACGCAGCCTGCCTAGAGCAGGCCAGACTCTGCCCTGAGACCAGCTGGGACCTGTCCCTGGTTATTGGCACATAAACACAAGCTTTGGAACATCCCAGATGCCATACCCACTGTGTCAAGAACCAGCCCTTCCCCCCCAGTGATCAGACACCAGTTCTGGGATCCCTGGGCCATGTAGGCAGACTCCAGGACCCAGCTCTGTGAGCCAATAGTCCAACACTAATCCCAGAACCTGGCTTCATCCATCAGTAGGGAATCAACAGCCCTGGAATCTTCTGAACCCTGACTCTGCACTATCCCCAGAGTCCCCTGGGGTTCTGCAGTCAGTCATTTTGTGACCATAGCCAGCCAACCATTTGCCAGAAGCCTACACACAAGCGCAGGGCCTGGCAACCAAGTGGATTAGGGCCAACCAAGACTACCAGACCACCCACATGGCCTACCACAACTGAAGGACCCACACAGCCCTCATGGGGCAACCCCTAGAACATACAGCTTGGATGATGAGAGGAGGATGCACTACTGGGACACAGGACTGCTCCTACAGAAGGCCACTTTTTTGGGGTCAAGAAACATAATTAACCTTATAAGTAAAAATATAGACAGCAACTTAAGCAAAATGAGGCATCAGAGAGACATATTCCAGACAAAGGAATAAGATAAAACTCAAGAAAAACTCAGTGAAGTCTCCAGATTGGTAATCTAACCAAGAAAGAGTTCAGAGTAATCATCACAAATATGATCAAAGAACTTGAAAGAAGAATGGATTTACAAAGTGAGAAGTTAGAAGTGTTTAACAAAGAGAAATATAAAGAACAACCAAACAAGGATGAAGAATACAATAAGTGAAATGAAAAATATACTAGAAGGAGTCAACAGTAGACTAAATGATACAGAGGATGGGATCAGCAAGATGGAAGACAGAGTAGAGGAAATCACTGACATTGAGCAGATAAAAGAAAAAAAAAGAAATGAAGACAGTTAAAGAGACCTCTGAGATCAAGTGCACTAATATTTGTATTATAGGGGTCTCAGAAGGAAAAGAGAAAGGGGCTGAGAACATGTTTGAATACATAATAGCTGAAGACTAACCTGAGACAGGGAACAGTCATCCAGAAGCGGAAAGAGTTCCATATAGGAGTAACACAAAGGGAAACATACCAAGACACATTGTAACTAAAATGACAAAATTTAAGAGTAGAGAATATTAAAAGTAGCAAGTGAAAAGCAACAAATAATTTACAAGGGAACTAAGCACAATAATAATCAAAAATAGTAATCACAAGGGGAGAAGAATACAAATGTTGGGTTATTAAAATGCACTTGAAATTAAGAGATCAGCAACTTAAAACAATTATATATATATATATATATGTTGCTGAACAACCAGTGGCTCACTGAAGAAATAAAAGAGGAAATTAAAAAAAGAAAAACCTAGAGACAAATGAAAATGAAGACGTGACTATTCAAAACCTATAGGACATAACAAAAGCAGTTCTCAGAGGGCATTGTATAATGATACAAGCTTGCCTCAGGAAATAGTAAAATCTCAAATAAACAACCTATCCCTATAACAGATGTAAACATTTATATATAGAATGGATGAACAACAAATACCTACTGTATAGCACTATATTCAATATAGTTCAGAAGAAATATGTTCAATATCCTATGGTAAACCATAAAGACAAGAATATAAAAGTGTGTGTGTGTGTGTGTGTGTGTGTGTGTATGTACTGAATCACTTTGCTGTGTTGTAGGAAGTAACATGACATTGTAGATCAATTATACTTCAGGAAAGAAAAAAGAAGAAAGGAAAAAATAAAATGCAGATGAATTATATCTCAATGAACCTGGGAAAAATTATATCATAACTTATAGGAAAAACAAAACAAAATAAAACCCTAACCCTACACCTAAAGGAACTAGGGAAAGAAGAACAAATAAAAACCCAAAGATAGTGAAGGAAAGAAATGAAGATGAGAGCAGAAATAAATGAAATAGAAGCTAAAACAGTTGAAAAGATCAATGAAACTAGAAGCTAGTCCTTTGAAAAGATAAACAAAATTGATAAACTAGACCCATCAAGAGAAAGAGAGGGCCCAAATTAATAAAACCAGAAATGAAAAAGAAGTTATAACTGACACCAGAGAAATATAAAAGATCATGAGACTGCTGTGACCATCTCTATGCCAATAACCTGGATAAACTAGAAGAAATGGACAAATTCTTAGAAATATACAGTCTCCTCAGACTGAACCAGAAGAAACAGAAAATGTGAATTAACCAATTCCCAGTAATGAAATTGAATAAGTAATTTTAAAACTTCTGACAAAAGTCTAGGACCAAATGCCTTCACAGGTGAATTCTACCAAATATTTAGAGAGGAGTTAACACCTATCCTTCTCAAAATATTGTGGAGGAAAGAACACTTCCAAACGCATCCTATGAAACCAGCATTGTCTTGATACCAGATAAAGATATCACACACCCAAATACTTAGCAGGTAAGGAAAAGTGAAAGTTTCTCAATCGTGTCTGACTCTTGTGACTCCATGGACTATAGCCTACCAGGCTCCTCTGTCCATGGATTTCTCCAGGCTAGAACACTAGAGTGGGTAGCCATTCCCTTCTCCAGGATATCGTCTCAACCCAGGGATTGAACCTAGGTCTCCTGCATTGCAGGTGGATTCCTTACCATCTGAGCCACCAGGGAAGCCCAAGAATACTGGAGTGGGTAGCCTATCCCTTCTCCAGTGGATCTTCCCAACCCAGGAATTGAATCAGAGTCTCCTGCATTGCAGGTGGATTCTTTACCAGCTGAGTTACCTGGTAAGGAATCCATCTGCAATGCAGGAATCACAGAAGGCATGGTTTCAATCCCTGGGTCAGGAAGATCCCTTGGAGGAGGAGATGGCAACCCATTCCAGTATTCTCTTGCCTGGGAAATCCCATGGAGAGAGGAGCCTGGCAGACTACAGTCCATGGATCTCAAAAGAGTCACATACGACTGAGTGACTAAGCATGCACACACACAAAAAGAAAATTACAGACTGATATCACTCAGGAACATAGATAAAAAAATCCTCAGCAAAATATTTGCAAACCAAATCCAGCAATACTTTAAAAGGATCATACACCCTGATCAAGTGGGATTTACCCCAAGGATGCAAGGATTTTTCAATATCCACAAATCAATCAGTGTAATACACTACATCAACAAATTGAAAAAAAGGAAACTGTCACTGTTTGCAGGTTACATGATACTATTCATAGAAAATCCTATGCTGAAAGAAATTGAAGATGACAAGCAGATGTTTGTGGATTGGAAGAATCAATATTGTTAAAATGACATGCTATCCAAGGCAATTTACAGGTTTAATAGAATCCTTATCAAAATATCAATGGTATTTTTCACAGAATTAAAACAAAATATATTTACATTTGTATGGGAACACTAAAGATCCCAAATAGCCAAAGCAATCTTGAGAAAGAAGAACAGAGATAGAGGAACCACACTCTCTGACTTCAGACTATACTACAAAGCTACAGTAGTCAAAACAGTGGTATTGGCCCAAAAGCAAAATATAGACCAATGAAACAGGATAGAAGGCCCAGAACTAAAGTAGTGCACTTATATTCAATTAGTCAATGACCAAAAGAGGCAAGAATATACAAGGGAGAAAATACAGTCTCTTCAATAAATTGTGCTGGGAAAACTGGACATTTACATGTTAAAGAATGAAATTAGAACCTTCTCTAACACTATTCACAAAAATAAAATGGATTAAAGACCTAAATGTAAGACCTAAAATCATAAAACTGCTAGAAGAAATAACATGGCAGAACACCCTTTGACATAAATCATAGCAATATTTTTTTGGCTCTATTTCCCAAACAAAGGAAATAAAAGCAAAAATAAATATATGGGACCAATTTAACTTAAAAGCTTTTAAATAGCAAAGTAAGTCATCAACAAAATGAAAAGACAACCTACTGAATGGGATAAAATGTTTGCAAATGATGTGACCAATAAAGAGTTAATATTCAAAATATATAAACAGTTCATATGGTTCAACATAAAAAACAAGCAACATGATTACAAGAGAAGATGCTTAACATCACTCATCATCATCAGGGAAATGCAAATCAAAACCACAATGAAATACCACCTCACACCTAACAGAATGACTGTCATCCTAAAGAACACAAATAGCATTGGCTGGAATGTGAAGAAAAGGAAACTCTTGCACAGTGTTGGTGGGAGTGTAAACTGTTGTAGCCACTGTGGAAAACTGTAAGTTTCTCAAAATTCTGAAAATAGAACAAATGAAAGTGAAAGAGGAGAGTGAAATTTGGCTTAAAGCTCAATATTCAGAAAACTAAGATCATGGCATCTGGTCCCATCACTTCATGGCAAATAGATGGGGAAACAGTGGAAACAGTGGCTGACTTTATTTTTCTGGGCTCCAAAATCACTGCAGATGGTGATTGCAGCCATGAAATTAAAAGACACTTACTCCTTGGAAGGAAAGTTGTGACCAACCTAGACAGCATATTGAAAATCAGAGACATTACTTTGTCAACAAAGATCCGTCTAGTCAAGGCTGTGTTTTTCCAGTGGTCATGTACGGATGTGAGAGTTGGACTATAAAGAAAGCTGAGCACCAAAGAATGATGCTTTTGAACTGTGGTGTTGGAGAAGACTCTTGAGAGTCCCTTGGACTGCAAGGAGATCCAACCAGTCCATCCTAAAGGAAATCAGTCCTGAATATTCATTGGAAGGACTGATGTTGAAGCTGAAACTCCAATACTTTGGCCATCTGATGCGAAGAGCTGACTCATTTGAAAAGACACTGATGCTGGGAAAGATTGAAGGTGGGAGGAGAAGGGGAAGACAGGATGAGATGGTTGGATGGCATAACCGACTCAATGGACCTGGGTTTGGGTGGACTCTGGGAGTTGGTGATGGACAGGGAGGCCTGGCGTGCTGTGGTTCATGAGGTCACAAAGAGTCAGACATGACTGAATGACTGAACTGAACTGAACTGATAGCAATTCCACTCCTGGGTATATATCCAAAAAGACAACTGTTACTTGAAAAGATACATGCACCTCAGTGTTCTTATTAACATTGCTTACACTCGCCAAGATATGGAAGCCACATAAATGTCCATCAGCAGATGAATAGAGGTGGTGTGTGTGTATCTATCTATCTATCTATCTATATGAAAAGACAGTCTACTGAATGGGAGAAAATGTGGTGTATATATATATATATATGTACACAATCGAGTACTATGCAGCAATAGAAAAGAATAAAATTTTTGCCATTTGTACCAACATGGATGAAATTTGAGGGTATAATTCTAAGTGAAATGTCAGAGAAAGAAGTGTGAGAGATCACTTATATGTAGAATCTGAAAAAATCAACAAGCTAGTAAATATAACAAAAAAAAAGCAGACTCATGGATATGGAGGACAAATTGGTGGTTATGGGTGGGAAGAAGGAAGGGGGAGGGGCACATAAGGGTAAAGGAGTAAGAGGTACAAACTGTTTTGTATAAAATAATCTACAAGGATATATTGTACAGTATAAGGAATATAGCCAATATTTTATAATAACTATAAATGAAGTATAACCTCTAGAAATTGTGAATCACTGTGTTGTACACCTATAGCTTATATATAATATTTTTAATAAAATACACTTCAATTAAAAAAAAATTCTCATAGAGAGGACCAAAAGATTTCCAGTTAGGTTGACAGACAAAGTGACATTAACAGTCTTGGATGGGCAGGGCTCTAAGGTAGCCTAGGGATAGCCACCAGGGACAATAGTGGTGAAAACCACTTAACACAACATATTTTATTGTTAAATTGTATTAACTTTCACATTAGGAATCTATTAAGGTTAGATAATAAATGGTTTTATCTATATTATTACAAATGCTAATGTATTCTTCAAATTTCATAGTTTAGACAGCCACCAAGTTAACCCTTTTCTTAGTTGATTCAGAGTTTTCCTTATGTGTGTCCAGGTATTTTTTAATTAAACAAAAAACAATGTTTTAATAGCCCAATCAACAAAATACTACGTTATAGCAACTCCAAAATCCAACAGGGTCAAATTTTAACAATCTATTGTTTCTAATTACATAAATAACAGCCAGTAGCTTTACTGAAGTTTATAATAAATAATATGACAATTTCAGTTCTCATGCTGAAAGGAAAATACCCTAGCTTATTTCCTTTGCCCATTGACTTTTCTAGGACTGAAGTGTGTGCCATGCATGTGTGCTAAGTCGCTTCAGTTGTGTCTGACTCTGTGTGACCCTATGGACTGTAGCCCGCCAGGCTCCTCTGTCCATGGGATTCTCCAGGCAAGAATACTAGAGTGGGTTGCCATGCCCTCCTCCAGAGGATCTTCCAAACCCAGGGATCAAACTGTTTCTTCTGCAGCTCCTGCATTGCAGACGGGTTCTTTACCACTAGCAGCACCTGGGAAGCCCAAAGTGTGTGCCAGCTTCTCCATAAAGTTATCTCAGACTATTCTCTTACATCCTTGATTACTCTCAGTTCCTATCATTCTAAAAGTCAAAGTGTATATTAACACTCACAGTTTTGTGGGGGGGGGGAGGAAGAGAAGGGAGCAGGAAGGGTTTCAGGAGGCAATTGCACTTAAACTATGTGGAGGGAGAATAGAATTTGGCAGGTGGACATGGAAGGTGGGGGCACTCTGGGTATGACATAGTAGTCCACAAAGCATGGAGGTAAGGTGTCAGGTCATCTTTAGGGAACAGTATATTGAGCAGGCCTTTTTTTTTTTGGCCACACCATAAGTCCTGTGGAATCTTAGTTACCTGACCAGGGACCGAACTGGAGGCCCCTGCAGTGGAACCTTGGAATCTTAACCACTGGACCACCAGAGAAGTCCTGAATATGCCCTTTGACTAGAGGACAAGGATTTGAAGGGAGTGTGGTCTCCCTGACAAAGAAAATAGCTTGAAACCAGACTGTACAAGTCTGCTGGAATCCAGCTCCTTTTAAGGCTAGGTGAGATTCTGATGAGGAAATAGCCTGTGGGGAGGTAGAAAATGAAAATTCAATAGGTTTAATTGTTGGAATAAGATTCTAGAAGGAAAATAAATAAAAATCTAGGAGATTGGCAGATAAAGTTAGAAGGAAAGTGAGGAGGACTTAAACAATAAAAAGGGAGGGCTCAATTTTACTTGAAAAGTCAAATAAGTAATGTTTTGTAGTTGATGAAAGAATACCTCTTGATATTTAGAAATACAAAGGTGATTTTAAATAAATCTGCTTTGTCAGAGTTTTCATTTCTTTTCCTCTGCCATTTTTTTTTTCATTTTTTGGTTAAAAAAATATGTTGAAAGAAATTAGGTACACAACAGGGATTGAAATAATTTCAAATAATTTTTCTTTTAGTTGGATTGCTGTTATAAAATAAGACTACATTTTGATTCAGAACTTTTACGAAGAACTTGGGTATTTTATTACAACATCTGTTTCTACATTTTAATTTCTCTCCTTCCTTTTATAGGTATTTGCATACTTTTTTTTTCAAATGAGAAGACCTTTTTGTTTGCCACAAGAAGGCTATTATCCAGAATGTTAATGGGTTTTCAGCTATTAAGATGTAATGATATACCTTGAGTATTTAACTATAAATTTGAAAAATCTCCGTGAACAATCTCAGAGGAATACTTCGAATGCACTCCTGGTAAATTGGCTCATTTTCCTGTAATTTACTGGAAGTGCTGATATGAGAATAGTCCTAATGTGAAAAGTACATTAATCCCTGGAGTTACATTGTATGTATTAAATTATTATTCTCAAAGAATAAAACGTATGAGGCCATTTAGCCTTCATTCACATCTGTTACTTAGAATCACAGTAGAAAAACAATCACTTTTCTTCTGATGCACAGAATTAGAAATGATACATTTAATATCTTTTAAAACAAGAGGTACAGTGATGCTCAGTTACATTTTTGCCCAGCAATCATTCTTTTCCAAGACAAGGACTGTTCTACAATAGTTAGGAACATGATTCTTCTGGTTTTGTGGAGGCCTCTTTTATTCCATTGATAACTGAAATATTTTTAGAAACCCATAAGGTGGTTTTGTTTGATGAGTGTCAAAAAGATTAGTCTGCCTTGTAGCCATGAGCTTCTACTACACTGTGAAATTATTTAAGGAGGCAATCAACTTGCAGAAGCAGCAGTTGGAGAAGCAAAGGACCTTATTTGGAATTTTGTCTAATTGTGTTTTTCTTCTTTACCAGGGGACTGAAAGTTGTGGAACCCCAATTTGTGACATCAGGTGTTTTTTGGAAAGCAGCCATTTATGACTCTGGAAGATTGGGACTGATAGGAAGCCCCTTCTGAGATTTTACTTTGAGATTTTCAAAGTTCTTGAACAGTACTACCATGGACATAAAGCTGGATCCCTCTCGAGATGACCTGCCTCTCATGGCCAACACCAGCCACATACTTGTGAAACATTATGTACTGGATTTAGATGTGGATTTCGAAAGTCAAATCATTGAAGGCACCATAGTGCTTTTCTTCGAGTCTGGAAACAGATTCAAGAAACGGAGTAGTTCCACCGAGGTAACCGGCCGATCAGAGTCACATGAAGCCTGCAAATTTAGGATGCCTGAACCCTGCCAGATTCCTGTGACAAATACAAAGACCTTCTCATCTAAAATAGGATGTAATGATTTTGTAATCTGTGGTAAAGGTGAAAAAGATACTTCTGGTAAAGATGGTAACCATGACAACCAGGAACAGGCTTCTGGGATTTCTAGCTCAAAGTACTGCTGTGACACAGGGAATCATGGGAGTAAGGAATTTTTGCTAGTGTTGGACTGCTGTGATTTATCTGTGTTAAAGGTTGAGGAGGTGGATGTTGCTGCTGTGCCAGGTATTGAAACATTTACAAGGTCTCCCAAGCTCAGGAATCAGATTGTACATGAACTGGTGGCTCTGCCTGCAGATCGTTGGAGGGAGCAGTTAGACTTTTATGCTCGCTGCAGCCAGGCTCCTGGCTGTGGGGAACTCCTGTTTGACACTGACGCTTGGAGCTTACAGATCAGGAAGACAGGGGCTCAGACAGCTACTGACTTTCCTCATGCCGTAAGGATACGATACCGAACCAAACCCCAGGGGCGATCAGTTACATGGACCTCAGACCAGAGTGGCAGGTAGGTTATCTGGGTACTCCGCAGTTCCCTGGTCATTAATCGTACACACTGGGAGACAAACCTTTGCAAAGATGCTCCTTTTTATTCTGTGGCATTACCCATCTAACCTTAAATCCTTCCAACCTTGGAGAAGCAGGTAAACTCCCAGGCATGCTGAACTCTTAATAGGATTACTTCTCTGAAGACGAAAAAGATTACTTTATTAAGCCCCTGTATTTCTGAGTTAGGAGAATGAAAGTGAGATTTAATGGTTAAATCTCAAGCCTAGCTCTCTGTTGAGATCTCTGCTAGCAACTTCCAGTACTGTAGATGGAAATGATATGTGTCTTTGAGCAAATACTTGCCCAAAGTTCCTTCATATTCCCCTGAGGGAATAAATAGCTGCCGTGTTGGGTTGGTGTGAATCCTCGCAAAGTGCTTCCAAATAAAGCCAGCTCTGCATTGTGACTTTCTTACTGTATCCATCTCTTGGCAGCTATGCCTTCATGGACTTTGTCAGTTATTATATAATGTGAACCCTCAAAGCACTGGGAAGATCTGTTTCTGAGGAGTGTGACAGTCAGTCCCGCTGAGTTGACACTTGCTTCTTTGGCTGTGATTCTGGGTATTTGACACCAAGGGACTCCTGATTTTTTGTGTGGAGAGGAAAAATTGATGAAACATCAGAGGAGTATATAGGCAGTTCTTTTCTTCTCTTCCTCCAACAGTTAGAATTTGAGAATTTTCAAGTCAAACTTTATTGATTCCTCATTATTTTACCTATTTATTTGTGCTAATGTACTGTGAATCAATACAGTAATTATTGCAGGGCTTGGTTAGAAGAACGTTCCTCTCTGTGAGCTTGTTTTTAGCGCCTTCTTTTATAGCAGAGGACTCCTTTAATGAAGGCAGTGGTCTAGGTAAATTGCTTGCATCTCTCCCCTAACTCACCCCCCTCAAAAAACCTTTTAGGTTATGTTTTTTAAAGCATCACCTTGAGTTTGAGCTCTCATTATCCCGCTCCTTGCCTCCAGTCATACCTCCTGCTCTGGTCTCCCTCCCTGCTCAGAATGAGTTCACTTCTTTTCTTATTTCTGCTAGAGTCTGAGGCAGCCTTTGGGATAGTGCAGGGTAGTGCAAATTTACATCAGTAGAAAAGCATAGTGATTTGTTTATAGAATAACTTACTGAATATTCTTGGGAGTCTGTGAAGAAAAGAAATAGATGTTCTTATTGTATCTTTAAATTTTTTGGAAATTATTAAAGATGAGCTTTTA
Source organism: Giraffa tippelskirchi (assembly GCF_054371585.1). Lineage (NCBI taxonomy): Eukaryota > Metazoa > Chordata > Mammalia > Artiodactyla > Giraffidae > Giraffa > Giraffa tippelskirchi. The sequence continues at coordinate 197,497,473 of NC_137275.1, forward strand.
ATAAGATTTAACAATATACTGTCTCTGAATATTTAACTAGGAAATTCTAGTTTTCGTACTTCCAGATATTTCATTTTTGAATTAGAGTAACAGGGAAGAAGAAACTACTGACAGTATTTGGAAGAAATGCTCATTCATGGTCTCAAACATAGCTTTCTTCTCAGTGTTTACTACAGAGACTAGACTTGTGAATTACATTACATATGAAGTGTTGAGTAGGAATGAGTTGTTGATAAATGTTGGTTTCCTTAAAGAAACTCTCAAAAGGTCCTTGGGCACATTTTGCTCCTGAAAGGTTGACTTGAATTTACTCTTGATGTCTCCTTTTCTGAATATGCAATAAATACGTGATCCAGCAAGAGTTTAAGCTGTATCCTTAGAAGTCTGTAATCATATGTTAGTAAATAAATGACATTTATGGAGTCTTACAGAGATAATAAATTTGTTTTTTAAACCTTAAAAGATTTTTCCTCCCTTCTTTTTTCTTTTTTTGGGGGAATTTTATTATAGTCAAGATGAATCTTCCATGAACGGTCACTAAATTCTCCCACATGTTTCAGAATAAATCTAGGTATATACTGGTAACTGTTTGGATACTGTAAGGACTTAAAATGCCCAAGGATTCCAGGTTGCTAGACAGAAATAATATCTTGTTAGTAATCACCAGGGTTTCAAATTAAAGTCGTGGTTAAACTTTTACCTTTGAATGGCAGAATACTATCAACATGCCTGCTATAAATTTTTAGTCTGGATGAGAAACTTTTTATTCCCATTTTACAAGTAGGAATATTCTATCAAGTTACTGAAAGCTCCTAGAAAAATCCATGTCTTAATTGTGAAAAGGAGCTGTGTTTCTTACTTTTGATTTTTACCATGTCCCTTATTGTAAGCAAAGATTTCAATACATTTTTAAAACATGAATTATATTAGCTTTCAAACATTTTCCATTTTTAAGCGGATACTAGACAGAAATTTAAGAAAAACTCTAACCTTGTATCTGTCCTTTCAAATTTCGGCAGTGGCTTCTCCCCTACCCACTCTCATCCTATACCTTGTTGAGAATTTTCGGTTGCTTAGTCATTTTGGACTCTATGACCCCATGGACTACAGCATGCCAGGCTCCCCTGTCCTTCACTATCTCCTGGAGTTTGTTCAAACTCATGTCCATTGAATTGGTGATGCCATCCAACCACCTCATCCTCTGTTGTCCCCTTTTCCTCCTGCCTTCAATCTTTCCGAGCATCAGGGTCTTTCCCAAGGAGTCAGCCCCTCACATCAGGTGGCCAAAGTATTGTAGCTTCAGCATCAGTTGTTCAATGCATATTCAGGGTTGATTTCCTTTAGGATTGACTGGTTTGTTGAGAATAAATTTTGTTATTTTGTTTGATAATATGTAAATAAATAATCACTTAGGAGGTCAGAGGATCCCAGGAGGAATATAAAATGTGATGGAACAATCTAGCTATATTAAAAATATATGAAACAATCTCATTGAAGAGAGTAGAGGGGAAAATGTGCTGACCTAAGTAACTTTAGAAATGAGTTGAATCTGTAAGGCTGAAAGCAAAAGGAACTGGACATAATTACTGCACTATAGTTGATAGCGTTGTTTCCCATGGGAATACAGGTCAACAATTCTAGCACCACTCTACATGTATACTGGAATTGAGTAATTTAGTAAATGGATGCAGATGATGGGAGCCAGGTTTCTCACTGTTGAAATGGGAGATTACAGATGAGCAAGGGGAAGAGGATAGAATGATTCATGTGGAAATGGATTAGAATGGGAGACATCACTATGAACTCACGTTTAGCATAATACAGATACAGATGGTTGCATATAGAAATAATTATAGATATGAGGTGTTTGCAAGTGTTAGCATACACACATGTGTTTCCTTGTTTCTCAGCTGAGTGGGTTTAGAAGCAGTGAGTGCTCCCTAGTGCCCAGATCTTGGTTTCTAATATCATGCTCCAGTGAAGGAACCAGAGTTCTTGTAGAAATGGCTGGGGCTAGAGCAGGAAACATACAAGATGAAGCTGGAGCATCTATTGTGCCAGAAAATAAGGAAATGCTTTAACAACAGCAATAAGAACCTGGAATTGCATGAGTGTCTTAAAGTCTAAGGACTCCTCTGAAAGAACTCCTAGTGATCAAAACTGAGCAACAAAGTGAAATAGTTTTAGATGATAACCCAAAGTTTAAAATAAATATTCATGAGTCCATACTAATATAGAAAAAAGTGATTGACTTAAGCAATTGGGGAAAATGGCCAAATCCATGGTGCAGGAGTCCAAGTTACATAGAAACTCTGCCCTCAAGAAGGCAGGGTATAATTCCTCCCTCCTTAAGTGAGGACTATTCATAATGACTTCCTTCCAAAGAGGACAGTATGGAAAGAAGGAGAAAGTAAGTTTTCATTGGAGAAACCTGACAAACATGACCTCAGCGAGGAGATCAAAGCTGACATCAACACTGATGAGTCACGTTGATAGTATGTGGTGAAAATGGCATCTTTGATCTTCCTCCTCAAAACCCACAGCCCCAATCTAACCAAGAGAAAATATCAGATAAATCAGACTTTTAACAAAATACCTGACCAGTACTCCTCAAAACTCTCAAGGCCAATATAAATAAAGTCTTCAGAAACTGTCACAATCAAGAGAAGCCTAAAGAGACATGATAATTAAAATTAATGTAGTATTCTAGAATAGAAAAGAGGTGTAAAGGATTTTTTTTAAAGAGAGAACTAAGGAAATCTGAATAAAATCTGAACTTTAGTTAATAATAATGTGTCAACTGTGACAAATATACTAATGTAAGTTGTAGGGAAAACTGAGTATGGAATATATGGGAAGTCTATGTTTTATCTTTGTACTTTTAAAAACAAATCTAAGGACTTCCTGATGGTCCAGTGGTTTAGAGTCTGCCTTCCAATGCAGGGGATGTGGTTTGATCCCTGCTCAGGGAACTAAGATCCCATATGCCATGGGGCAACCCCCAACAAAACATCTCAGATGCTGCAACTAAGATCTGAAGCAGCCAAAAATAAATAAATATTTAAAAATAAATCTAAAACCAATAAAAGAAAAAGTCATCAAAAATAAATTTCAAATTTGAAAAAATAATTCTCTTTCCACCCTGAAATTCCTCTTTCCTAGGAGCTGTCACCCCATTTTTTATCAAATAGCAATGTTTTCTAGATGGGAACTGAAAATATATTTGCCACTGTAAAAGAGTGTTTCTTTTCAGTCATTGTCAATAACTTACTCTCCCTCATTGTTATTCTAGTTCTAAGATGAAATAGCTGGAAATATAAAAACTACATTTTCCTACTTTCTTTCAACCATTGTGAAGTTCTGGCTTCTCTTGAATCTACTTGCTCTTTCTTGCCTCCATCATTCAGATACTAGATTTTAAATGACCTTTAAAAATGACTGATAAAACAAACACATACATAACAATATAATACATGTTTCTTGGAAAAAGTACTTACTTTTGTGTGGTGTATGAGTATGTGTGCCCTTTAAAATTATTTAGATGAGAACTGGGGCCATTATTCTTGCTAAGCTAGATAAGAAGAAGACAATATCTTTTTGATTCTAGAGCCTCAGAATACTTTAGAAAAAAAAACTTTAAAAAATGGAATCTTTATTCAAAGTTTATGAGTTTCCTGCATTTTTTCCATTTCAGTGAATAAAATGTTATTTAAAATCAAAGCATTCTTTCTGGTAACTCATTCCTTTTCCCCTTTGAATCACTGTGAAAGTTGTGGAACCAGCCAAGTGGTCTAGGAGATCTTGCTTAAGCTGATGACATCACTGAATGAGTTGAATGGAGGGGAAATCCAGTTAAATATAGGAAATTTATTTTAGAAGCTACAATTATTTGGTCATTGTTAAAAATATCTGACTCAGTTCAGTTCAGTCGCTCAGTCATGTCCGACTCTTTGCGACCCCATGAACCACAGCACGCCAGGCCTCCCTGTCCATCACCAACTCCCAGAGTCTACCCAAACCCATGTCCATCGAGTCGGTGATACCATCAGCCATCTCATCCTCTGTTGTCCCCTTCTCCTCCTGCCCCCAATCCTTCCCAGCATTAGGGTCTTTTCCATTGAGTCAACTCTTCGCGTGAGGTGGCCAAAGTATGGGAGTTTCAGCTTCAACATCAGTCCTTCCAATGAACACCCAGGACTGATCTCCTTTAGGATGTACTGGCTGGATCTCCTTGCAGTCCAAGGGACTCTCAAGAGTCTTCTTCAATGCCACAGTTCAAAAGCATTAATTCTTCGGTGCTCAGCTTTCTTCACCGTCTAACTCTCACATCCATACATGACTTACTGGAAAAACCATAGCCTTGACTAGACGGACCTTTGTTGACAAAATAATGTCTCTGCTTTCAAATATGCTATCTAGGTTGGTCATAACTTTCCTTCCAAGGAGTAAGCGTCTTTTAATTTCATGGCTGCAATCACCATCTGCAGTGATTTTGGAGCCCCCCAAAATAAAGTCAGCCACTGTTTCCACTGTTTCCCCATATATTTGCCATGAAGTGATGGGACCAGATGCCATGATCTTAGTTTTATGAATGTTGAGCTTGAGGCCAACTTTTTCACTCTCCTCTTTCACTTTCATCAAGAGGCTCTTTAGTTCTTCTTCGCTTTCTGCCACAAGGGTGGTGTCATCTGTGTATTTGAGGTTATTGATATTTCTCCCAGCAATCTTGATTCCAGCTTGTGTTTCTTCCAGCCCAGCGTTTCTGATGATGTACTCTGCATAGAAGTTAAAAAGCAGGGTGACAATATACAGCCTTGACGTACTCCTTTTCCTATTTGGAACCAGTCTGTTGTTCCATGTCCAGTTCTAACTGTTGCTTCCTGACCTGCATACATGTTTCTCATGAGACAGGTCAGATGATCTGGTATTCCCATCTCTTTCAGAATTTTCCGCAGTTTATTGTGATCCACACAGTCAAAGGCTTTGGCATAGTCAATAAAGCAGAAAAATATCTGACTAGGAAAATACATTATAACTTAAAGTGATATTAAAGTTAAAAATTTCCTAAATCACTATGATGTTGCTTTGTTTTAGATAAAGCCAGAATGATGTTGGCAAAATACTAAGGAGAGAATGATTTTTTAAAATTGTATTTATTGTTCAGGTATTAGACCAAAAAAGATGTAGACCTTTGGAATATTTTTAGTTTAACATCAAAATCAGATATTAATGCATGCCTCCCTCACACACACATACAATAAAATAGTTTCATTTTTTTGTATCTCACTATAAAGTTTTAAAATTAAAAGAATGAACAGAAGATATTTTAGAAGCGATTTCAGGTCTAAAATGAACATTTCTGTAATTAATACCTTTTTTCTCCCCTATTTGCTTCAAGAAACCGATATAAAATTCATGAAAACTGAAGGGGAAATACACATTAATTCTATAATATAATTGTATAACTACAGAGGAGGAATTGATAATTCCAAACTTGCAAATGTTTGGAAGTGTCCTTTCTCAGCCTCTTTATCCCCTTGCTGCACCATCTAGATCTGTATTTCTCAGAATCCCAGTTGAGTTCTGGGAGAAAAGACAAAGATCGACTGTCTTAATGGAAATTAAACAAGTAATGAACAAAAATCAACCAAACAACAACAACAAGACACGAATAACCAAACATCAACAGAAAATAACAAATAAAAATGACCTATAACCAAAAGTGTGGAGAGTTGAAAAGAATCTAGAAGGTGAGAGCCAAGAGACCTGAGTACTCAAAAGGTGGGCTGCCAACTAGCTGTGTGACTTCAGAGAAGTCATTTTACATCTCTGGAGCTTAATTTCCTCATGTGTAAAATGAGAAAATTCCATGAGAGGATCTCCAAATATTTTCCATACATAAAATCCTATATTGATAAGGGGCTTCCAGATGAGAAGCACTGTCTTTGCCTTTACAAACAGCTTTCTAGTTTTGCACCCAAAACATCTCTTTTGAAGAAGAGGTGAGTTTCCAACTCAAAGCCACGTTCAGTCCAGTCCATTTTGACTATAGCAGAATCTATCCAAGTCAAAGCAGTATTCTTGTTGGACGCGTCATATATGTTCATTATGATTGGCGAGTCCTGGTTTTGGTGACTACACCATGAAGAGGAATGATAATAGAGAAGGGATGTGTGTGTGAGAGAGAGAGAGAGAGAGAGTGTGTGTGTGTGTGTGTAGGGATGAGAAAGAGAGGTGAGGGGGCAGTTCTGGTTGACACTTCCTGTTTTAGTAGTCTGGCTCTTGGTTTTTATGTCACAGAAAGCAAGAGGGTTGCTTACCTACAATGGAAACTGTAACTTAGGTTTAACGAGAACACAGAGCCATAAAAAAAGGTGAGGTGCAGGAAGGAGAGCAGATGAAAAGGAATCAGAGGAGTCCTGAAGACTTTGTAACTGGGAAGTTACAAAGAATCTGAAATATTCTGAAATATGAAATCTGAAATATTTGAAAATCTGAAATATGAAAGAATGTGAACCACCAACCTGTCATATCTGTGGCCTCCTGGCCTCCAGTGACCAGATCAGTGCCTCAGTGTGGAAAAACATCGCATCGAGCCACACCCACAGCGACAGCGGGCTCATCACCTCCTACTGTCTGTTGAAGCCACCCTTTCCCCAGTTGTTGATCTGTGATAGTCAAGTCTCTGAAAATGGGTGATTTTTATGGAAAGTAGTATTTTTAAACTAAAAATAACCCCCTTTCACTCCAACTGCAAAAAGAAAAATTCATATGCTAGTCGACTGAAAATAAAGAAAATACATGGGTTGAGCCTATTCCCTACAGTTTGTAAAGATGGCTTCCCCTCAAAAAAGATAAACAAACATGTTTAGTTGACATCGTAGTCCATTTCCATTTGGGCTGCTATAACAAAATACTGCAGAGAGAATGGTTTATAAACAACAGAACTTAATTTATCACAGTTCTGGAGGCTAAAAGTCTGAGATTAGGGTGCCAGCATGGTCAGGTCCTGCTGAAGGCCCTCTTTTGTGTTGCAGACTGCCAGCTTCTGGCTGTGGCCTTACCTGGTGGAAGGGACCAAGAAACTCTGTCTGGCCTCTTTTATGAGGGCTCAATAAAGGCATCAATCTCATTCATGAGCACCCCGCCCTCATGACCTGAGCACCTCCCAACGACCCCACCTCCTTATACCAACACTTTGCACATTAAGATTTCAACATATGAATTTGAACAGACACATTCAGACCAGCAGCATAGTGTATCTCATCTTCATTTGACTGCTCTGAGAATACACAAACATGTAACAAGAAGCTGAAATAATTGTTATTCTGACAGGTTCTTAGTTTAGTTCTTTAATGGCAGCAAGCCATGGCCTGGCTGTCACCCCCATCTTATCCTGTTTTCTTTCTCATTTTCAGGTGCTTTCTCCCATTCCCGCAACTCCTGTGCAGTTAATCTGGGCTCCCCAAGGGGTCTCCCATGCGGGTGGGTATCCCAGGACATGTGGGATGAGCCCTGGTAGGAGAGTTTTCCTTTTCATGTTGGAAGGAATTGTTCAGTTGGGAAATAATGATATTTATAAACATCAGAGAATTGCAGGCTTGTGCCTAAACATCTATCCCATAGGCATTTTAGCAACATGGCCAAGGTGCAAGGCTGTGCATGTTGAATAAACACAGCTGTATATACTTCAGTGATCACACATCCAGATAACTGCAGAGCATGTTTATAAATGCACATAGATTTTCATCCCCTCCTCGGACACAATGGGTAGGGAAGAGGAAGGGTGGGGAATGTGTGTATGTGACAAGAGTCAACACAGCATATGATTTTCAGACTCCATGAAGACCTCCTGTCCACCCATTCTCCACTTCCTGTCAGATGCCCCAAATTCCACCACTAAACTTTTACCCGGGGGTTAAAGCTTTCATCCCTCTTAAAATGTAGTTACTTGACTTTAGATTGCTTTGGACATTTGCACCATGATGTGTGACATGCATAGGCATATCAGATTGTGAAAGCTCAAAAGCGATCAGTTATAAAGTCACTGTACTTGGTTTGGATGTGTTGGGGAGGGAGGAGTGAGCTGAGAAAAAGAAGAAAAGACCAAGAAGGAAGTAGACTAGGAGCATGAAGAGAATGTACATTTTCAAGAAATTTTATCTAGGATTGTTTTCCTGTTTATTTTTAAAATTTATTTATGTTTCTTTTGGCTGCACTAGGGCTTTGTTGCTGCATGCCGGTTTTCTCTAGTTGGGGTGTGCGGGCTTTTCATTGAGGTGATTTGGGTCACACAGGCCACTCCGATACAGTGTGGGAGGGGACTACACAGGGGTGTGAATACCTGGGGCAGGGGTCATTGGGGTCCATCTTGGGAGCTGGCTACCTCAGGGAGGCCTTCCCTTCCTTCTTCAGTGAATCACTGAGTCTTTCTGATTCATCCTTTGCATTGTTTTCTCACATGTGTGTGTGTGCGTGCTAAGCTGCTTCAGTCATGTCCGACTCTTTGTGACTCTATGGACTGTAACCCCCCAGGCTCCTCTGTCCATGGGATTCTTCAGGCAAGAATACTGGAGTGAGTCGCCATGCCCTCCTCCACGGGATCTTCCCAACTGTTGTTAATAAATTTATTTATTTTAGTTGGGGGCTAATTACTTTACAATATTGTAGTGGTTTTTGCCATACATTGACATGAATCAGCCATGGGTTTACATGTGTTCCCCATCCTGAACCCCCCTCCCACCTGAAACTGCGTTTCTTATGTCTCCTGCGCTGGCAGGCGTGTTCTTTACCACTGGCACCACCTGGGAAGCCCCTTCTCACACGTGACCTCATCTCAAATCTGATAGTTTCTTCTGGAAAAAGGTATGGAGGCTGTGGAGGAAGGCTTGGGGACCTCATACCTAAGGGCACAGGTGGAATGCATAATAATATGCCAGCAGAGCCTCCAACCCAAACTTATAGGGAGAAGAAAAGCAAACATCCTGGCAAGCCAGTCTTTTGGGGAGAATTTGCTCCGTGTGCAGACAAGGGAAGACCTGTAACACCAGAGTCACCCTAGAGAAGTGAGGTGCTGAGTGTAAGAGCAAGAGAGCACAGATAAAGCACAGATACTTTCCTGAAGTACCCTAAGACTTAAAACCATAATATGGGATCAGCTCCCCCTTCCTCTCCCCAGAGAAAGTTTTAGGCGATCTCTAGACAAGGGTCTCCCACTTCCCTGTGAGCATCACAAATAGGCTTATCTCCACAAGTCTGCTTAGATTGGAAGTGGATTCCAAGAGCTCATGAGCTGACAGACATCATGGGGTCTGTTCTGCTTTAGTAAGAAAGGAAGCCTTGATTCTCAGTGTCTGTCACTGTCAGAGGAAGAGTTATGCCCGCTATTTGGCCAGGGGCAGCATACTCTGTTTCCACTGATGATGCTTTTCTTCTTGGGATCCTTCTCTATGATGGACTTTTTGGGAAAAAAAAAAGATGGAATTTTCAGAACTAAGCATGCCTTGACCCCACCTACCTGAGTTATTGGAGCTGCTATAGCACCCCCCACCAGGCACCCACAACCAGCAGCCCCAGCTAGGAGGAGGTAGTTTTAGGGGGACTTCATCATTAGGTCCTCAACTGCCTAAAGTTAACTCAGGCTCAGTCAGTTAACCAGGGATCCAAGAGCACCAGGGTGGGAGCTCTGTACTCCGTGAAATCGATGGGAGACTCTGGGCCTTCCATGAAAATTTGCCTTTGTTCTTGGATCTGTGATTCTGGGACACAACCATAAGTTTATGGACCAGAATAGACAGACAACTGAAGTCACATACCTGCCCCCTATGTCCATTTTGCATGTGATTCAGAGAGGTTGGGGAGTTTTCCATAGCCATTTAATGAACTGGTAACCCAGCCAGGACTAGTCTTCTGAATGTCTAGTCTTCTTTCTCTGCCTCATGTCAAATCTGTGAGTAATCATGGCATACACACTTCTAGAAGGTCGACTACCTGTTTGCTCTAAGGTCCATTTTCGGCTCTTATTATCTTCTCCAGATGACAAGGAACCTCATTTCCCAGGCTCCCTTGTCTTCTGACTTCCTGTCAGGTTTGGCCAATGCAAGGCATTGATGGAACACTTGAGAGCAGGAGTTAGCAAGCAATAAACAATTTCCTGGGCTCCTCTGGTGACTTAGATGGTAAAGAATCTGCCTGCAAAGCAGGAGACCTGGGTTTGATCCCTGGGTCGGGAAGATCCCCTGGAGAAGGGAATAGCTATCCACTCTAGTATTCTTGCCTGGAGACTGAGAGACTAACACACACACACACACACACACACACACACACACACACACGCACGCACGCACGCACGCACACACACACACACACTATTTCTTCTCCTCTTTCTGCTTATTTTGGTGTCTCTAGCAATGACTGAGTCTCCCTGGTCCCTGAACCCATTGGACGTTCTCCACTGTGATTCTGGCTTCTGTCAAATGACTCCTGTTGCTGTAAGCCCAGAACATTCAGTAACAGCAGCTCCTCCAACCCATGGAGTCACAGCTCCTTACCACCGTGGCTAATCTCTGGGTTGCATCACTGTCTGCCGTTTGGCTTCTCGGTACGTCTGTTACTTCTAGAACCAATCCCCTAAATTAAATTACCCCTGTTTATTAAGACCTACACTGGTTTGTGTTTTCCTTCCTGGACCCTGACTGACGGAGTGGGGTCATCATTCTGTGTGTTCTTGCTCACTGTAAGAACACAATAAATCTTCATCATAATAGTGTTAACTGTTCTAAAAAGGAAAACCAGTTTATGCAAGAGAGGTAGCACTCCAATCATATCATTTACTCCATAAATCAAGCTGATTAAAACTGTATCATATTTGCCATAACTCTTGAAAAACAAAAAGTGGAAACATTTTCCTAAGACATCTTCCCAAGGGTCAGTCTAAGCCTTCTACTCAGTGGTGTTAAAAGAACGGATTTCTTTGATCTCAGAGATTTTTTTCCATTTCTCTTTGTGACTTATCATGGAAGGGATTATTCTTGGTATGTGTAGGTTTGTATTTTTTAATTGTAGCAGAATGGGCCCCAATGTCATGCCATTGGTTTCTTATACTTGTTTTGGTAACAACTCTGCCGTTGGCCTTCCCATCACAAGCCTGATTGTTGTGACCTACAGTCCTGTTTATATGCCAACCCCTATTCTTGGCCTCCGCACAAGGATTCCCACAAGGGTTCCATTTGAGATGGTGGTTTCCAAGATTGGGGGTATCTGCCCGCCAGCACTGCATTTGAGACCACCAGCTTGTTTTTGCAAGTATTAATATCTCAGTATCACTAAACATATTTTCTTTTCCAGAATATTTTCCAAAAGTTTTGTAAGAATGTCTCTAAAACTTTTTTGTTTTGAAGGCCTAAGGGCCTAAGGGGAAGGGCAAGGTAATGTAAATTTTAACTTGGCAGACTAGTATTTAAAACTTTATACAAAAAATATTTTTCCCCTTAGGGAAAAAAAAAACTCTCTTTACATATTTAAGTAATTCATTTGGGAGAAATAACCACTCAGCTATTCACATAGCCCTTGGCGGATGTCAGTTCAAGATGCTTTGAAACCAATCAACTACAAAGTCTTGGATATTTTCTCTTTGAAAGCTCAACTTAACATTTGCTGCCATGGTGGTAAGGAAAGTGACAACTCATTTTAAAGATTCTCTGCTTTTGTTTCTTTGTCTTTCTTCTGCAGGCCATGTGTTTATACTGTGGGATCTCCCATAAACAACAGGGCCCTTTTTCCATGCCAGGAGCCACCCGTTGCCATGTCAACATGGCAGGCTACAGTTCGAGCAGCTGCATCCTTTGTTGTTTTAATGAGCGGGGAGAATTCTGCGAAGCCAACACAGCTTTGGGAAGGTACTGTACACGTGTTCCGTGCTTCTTTATGTATTGCACACATGTTGGACCCAGGAACCCAATACACAGGGTTTTTCTCAGCTTTAAAAGAGCTCCTTTATTAGCTGGGTTGGACTGAACATGATATAAAATATCCTGCCAGAGAAAACAACAGGGGATGGGGAAGGGCACTTGGGAGCCTGCGCATGGCATGTGGGGCTCTTCATGCCAGAGTTATCAATTCTTAGATTATTAAGGCAGTTCTTTTCACCTGATGTTTTGTGGACCATAAGTGGGTGGTCTTGGCTGAAGACTTTCTGGGCAGGCAAGTGTGTCGTGGAAACACCATTAGAGTTGAGTTGTTTGTGTTTTAGTCATGCAGCCTGTGCAGGGTTATTTATTATGCTGAGCGATAGTTCTTCTGTTGGCTGCCCACTGGAGTTGTCCTGGTATTGCTCTGTTCTTATTCTATTGGGCCATGAAGTTTTGAGTCAAAGGTGTGTAAGAAAGATGGAAGACAGGTACTAATGCATCATCAAGGTTTTCTCTGTGAATTTCCTGCTTGTTGCAGTAATTGACACTTTCAGTTGAGATCTGGAGTTTGTTGATGTCAGATGAAGTTTTTGTAATTGTAATATTTGTTCATCTAAATATGGTGTCTCCTTCCACCATTTATTATAGAAACTTTAAAATTTACAAAAAGTAAAAGTAATAAAATTAATTTTAAAGAAAATGATTGCTAACATTTTGTTGCATTTCCCTCTGGTATTTAAAATCTATGTATATAATATATATTGTCATTTCAAAATTGCCAGCAGAGCATATAGCAGTTTTCACTTACAGTATATCTTGTATGTCTTTCCAAACATTAAGTTTTTTTTTTTAATAAATTTATTTATTTTAGTTGGGGGCCAATTACTTTACAATATTGTAGTGGTTTTCGCCACACACTGACATGAATCAGCCATGGGTCCACACGTGCTCCCCATCCCGAACCCCCCCTCCCAGCCCCCCCATCCCATCCCCCTGGGCCATCCCACCGCCCCAGCCCTGAGCATTTGTCTCATACATCGAACCCGGAATGGTGTTCTGCTTCACACATGATAATATGCATGTTTCAATGCTATTCTCCCAGAACGTCCCACCCTCACCTTCTCCCTCAGAGTCCATAAGACTGTTCTATGCATCTGTGTCTCTTATTCTGTCTTGCATATAAGGTTATCATTACCATCTTTCAAATTCCATATATATGCATTATTATACTGTATTGATGTTTTTCTTTCTGGCTTACTTCACTCTGTATAATGGGCTCCAGTTTCATCCATCTCAATAGAACCGATTCAAATGTATTTTTTTTAATGGCTGAGTAATATTCCATTGTGTATATGTACCACAGCTTCCTTATCCACTTGTCTGCTGATGGACATCTAGGTTGCTTCCATGTCCTGGCTATTGTAAACAGTGCTGCAGTGAACATCGGGGTACACGCATCTCTTTCAATTCTGGTTTCCTTGGTGTGTATGCCCAGCAGTGGGATTGCTGAGTTATATGGCAGTTCTATTCCAAACATTAAGTATTTTTAAAATTAATGATTTTAATGTCTGCATAATATTTTATGAGTATATCAGATTTTATTACATTTCCATATTATAGACAATTGTATTGTTTCCAAGGTTTTTTCTTACTATAAATAATGTCACATAAAATTTCTGAGGAGATAGTTTGTATAAACTTAGAATTATTGAGTCAAAAGTTTTGAGCCTGTTGAAGGCTGTTGGTACTTATCTCAAGTTGTTTTTCAGAAAGGTTGTGACACTTTACATATCCATCAGTAGTTATGAAGGCCCCCTCATCCTTGGAGTTTCACCCATCTGACAGGCAAGAGAAGGTTTCTTTTTAATTTGGATTACTTTGATTATCAATGAGCTTTCATGTGTTCCTAGCCGTTTTCATTTCCTATCTGTTAATTTCCTTTGCCCATTTTTATATTGAGATGTTAGTGAGGTTTCCAAAAGTTGTTTTGTCTTCTAGTTTGGTTGGATCTTTAAAAAATAAAGTTACTGGGGCTTCCTGGTTAATGGCCACATGGAGACATGGGGAGAATGGTGCCCCTGGAGAGGGCATGGAAGTTCCATGCTCTTTCTCACGTACCTTGCACTGTGCAGTTTTCTGTCTGGCTGTTCCTGAGCTAACTGTCCACTGGTCATCAAACCCAGCAGACAAGTGCACAAGTCTGTTTCTTCAGGTCTTCATTTCATTCTGGAGGCTCTCGTGTTATATAAAACTTCTATTACATAAATCTGTAATCTGTTCTCCCATTTAAAAAAAATGAAATAGAGATATAATCTCTTATATTTGTATATTTTTCTCAATTTTTAGTATACTTTTTAATTTTATAGAATATTTCTGATCTATAGGAGATTTTAATTTGTACATAGTCAGATACGTCAGGTTTCTCTTGGGAAGTCTTCCTTTGCTCTAAGATTCACTGTTTTATTCTAATATTTTTATCTAATTTTAATTTATTTTTTAGTAACTTCACTCTATAATCTGTTTGTAGTTTAATCTGGTCAGTGTTGTGAAATAAGGACTGTTGTAGTTTAGTCACTAACTTTTGTCTGACTCTTTGCGATCCCAGGGACTGTAGCCCTTTCTGTCCTTTATTAATGCCCACCTTTGCATGAAATGTTCCCTTGTATCTCTGATTTTCCTGAAGAGATCTCTAGTCTTCCCCATTTGATTGTTTCCCTCTATTTCTTTGCATGATCACTGAGGAAAGCTTATCTCTTCTTGCTATTCTTTGGAACTCTGCATTCAAATGGGTATATCTTTCCTTTTCTCCTTTGTCTTTCACTTCTCTTCTTTTCACAGCTATTTGTAAGGCTTCCTCAGACAACCATTTTGCCTTTTTGCATTTTTTTTTCATGGGGATGGTCTTGATCACTGCCTCCTGTACAATGTCATGAACCTCCATCTATAGTTCTTCAGGCACTCTGTCTATCAGATCTAATCCCTTGACTCTATTTGTCACTTCCACTGTATAATCATAAGGGATTTGATTTAGGTCATACCTGAATGGTCTCAACACAAAACAATTTTCAACAAACTGTGGAAAATTCTTGGAGATGGAAATACCAGACCACCTGACCTGCCTCTTGAGAAATCTGTATGGAGGTCAGGAAGCAACAGTTAAAACTGGACAAGGAACAATAGACTGGTTCCAAATAGGGAAAGGAGTATGTCAAGGCTGTATATTGTCACCCTGCTTATTTAACTTGTATGCAGAGTACATAATGAGAAACACTGGACTGGATGAAGCACAAGCTGGAATCAAGATAGCGGGCAGAAATATCAATAACTTCAGATATGCAGATGATACCACCCTTATGGCAGAAAGCGAAGAAGAACTAAAGAACCTCTTGATGAAAGTGAAAAAAGAGAGTGAAAAAGTTGGCTTAAAACTCAACATTCAGAAAACTATGATCAAGGCATCTGGTCCCATCACTTCATGACAAATAGATGGGGAAACAATGGAAACAGTGACAGACTTTATTTTTGGGGCTCCAAAATCACTGCAGATGGTGACTGCAGCCATGAAATTAAAAGACGCTTGCTCCTTGGAAGAAAAGTTATGACCAACCTAGACAGCATATTAAAAAGCAGAGATATTACTTTACCAACAAAGGTCTGTCTAGTCAAAGCTATGGTTTTTCCAGTAGTCATGTACGGATGTGAGAGTTGGACTATAAAGAAAGCTGAGAGCCGAAGAATTGATGCTTTTGAACTGTGGTGTTGGAGAAGACTCTTGAGAATCCCTTGGACAGCAAGGAGATCCAACCAGTCCATCCTAAGGGAAATCAGTCCTGAATATTCATTGGAAGGACTGATGCTGAAGCAGTAACTCCAATACTTTGGCCACCTGATGTGAAGAACTAACTCATTTGAAAAGACCCTGATGCTAGGAAAGATTGAGGGCAGGAGGAGAAGGGGACAACAGAGGATGAGATGGTTGGATGGCATCACCGACTCAATGGACACGAATCTGAGTAAATTCCGGGAGTTGGTGATGGACAGGGAAGCCTGGAGTGCTGCAGTCCATGGGATTGCAAAGAGTCAGACATGAATGAGTGACTGAACTGAACTGAACTGAACTGGACTGTAGCCCACCAGGCTCCTCTGTCCATGGAATTCTCCAGGCAAGAATCCTGCAGTGGGTTGCTATTTCCTTGTCCAGAAATAAGGACTAACCATTTTTATTTTCAAATATAAAACCAGTTATCCAAGATCATTTAATGAATCTTTTCTGATTTCTGATATCTTCTTCATCATAAATTAGATTTACACATGTAACAACGTTTTCAATGAATGTTTACTTTATTCTCAAAATCAAAACAAATTATACATTTAAAAATTTAATTTTAAAAAATAAGTCATATTTACATGGTTCATTTACAAATAATCAAAGGATAAAAAAAAATTTATAATGTTTTCTTTTTATTCCTAATTCCTGACTACCCAGTAACCCTTCCCCAAGGCAACCAAGGTCACCTGCTTCCTTTATATAGTATATTTTTTCCTCTTTTGTTGCACAAAACATAACATGCTATACACATTTTTGTATTATGATACCCCCTTTAGAATAACCTATTCTTATAGACAATTTCATATATGACCATAAAGAGCTTCCTTATTATTTTTAGTACTATAGCTGCTGCTGCTGCTGCTAAGTCACTTCAGTCATGTCCAACTCTCTGCGACCCCACAGAAGACAGCCCACCAGGCTTCTTCATCCCTGGGATTCTCCAGGCAAGAACACTCGAGTGGGTTTCTATTTCCTTCTCCAATGCATGAAAGTGAAAAGTGAAAGTGAAGTCGCTCAATCGTGTCCGACTCTTAGGGACCCCATGGACTGCAGCCTACCAGACTCCTCCATCCATAGGATTTTCCAGGCAACAGTACTGGAATGGTTAGTACTATAGAGTGTTCCATAAATGGATGGTCACAATTTAGTTA
Source organism: Giraffa tippelskirchi (assembly GCF_054371585.1). Lineage (NCBI taxonomy): Eukaryota > Metazoa > Chordata > Mammalia > Artiodactyla > Giraffidae > Giraffa > Giraffa tippelskirchi. The sequence goes on from NC_137275.1 coordinate 197,514,362, forward strand.
AGCAAAAGCTCTTGACTTTATTCTATATTATATAAGGAATATTATATAAGGAATTTAATGGTCATTCCTGGGTTAGGAAGATCCCCTGGAGAAGGTATTGGCTACCCACTCTGATATTTTTACCTGGAGACGTCCATGGACGGGCTACAGTCCATGGGTTTGTAGAGGTGAACATGAATGAACAACTAACACTTTTCACTTCTATCAATTTCCCTCACTCACATTCTCCAGTTTTAATTAATATAATTTGGAATTTGAGACTCATATTATCTATATGTTTTGTTTTTATTTTATATCTTCTCAAGGAATTATAATCATTGTTGTACATTTTTATCCAGTTTCAAATTATATTTGCAGTAAGTATTCAGACTTTCTTTACTCTTGATCCCTTAAGTTTGACTCATCTCTTAGTCAACTGGGAAATGGCTATAGTATTTTTTTTTTCTTCTGCAGAATGATGGCTATTGGTATATTTCCTGATCCAGACAATTATACTCATTTTGCATGCTAGTAAGGTTATGCTCAAAATCTTTCAAGTTCGGCTTCAACAGTACATGAACTGAGAACTTCCAGATGTACAAGCTAGATTTAGAAAATACAGAGGAACCAGAGATCAAATTGCCAGTCGGCTCACAGAGACAGCAAATGAATTCCAGAAAAACATCTACTTCTGTTTCATTGACTATGCTAAAGCCTTTGACTCTGTGGGTCCCAACAAACTGTGGAAAATTCTTGAAGAGATGGGAATGCCAGACCACCTTACCTGTCTCTGAGAAACCTGTATGCAGGTCAGGAAGCAGTAGTTAGAACCAGACATGGAGCAATGGATTGGTTCCAAACTGGGAAAGGAGTACGTCAAGGCTATATATTGTCACCCTGCTTATCTAATTTATATGCAGAGTACATCATGCGAAATGCCAGGCTGGATGAATCACATGCTGGAATCAAGATTGCGGGGAGAAATATCAGGAACCTCAGATATGCAAATGATACCACTCTAAAGGCAGAAAGTGAAAAGAAACTGAAGAGCCTCTTGATGAAGGTGCAAGAAGAGAGTGGAAAAGCTGGCTTAAAACTCAACATTCAAAAAACTAAGATCATGACATCTAGTCCCATCACTTCACGGCAAATAGAAGGGGAAAAAGTGGAGGCAGTAACAGATTTTTTTATCTTGGGTTCCAAGAAAACAGAATCAGTCACTGTGGATGGTGAATGCAACCATGAAGTTTAAGATGTTTGCTCTTTGGAAGGAAAGCTATGACAAACCTAGATAGTGTATTAAAAACAAAGATATCACTTTACTGGCAAAGGTCCATATAGTCAAAGCTATGGTTTTTCCAGTAGTCATGTATGGATGTGAGAATTGGACCATAAAGAATGCTGAGCACTGAAGAATTCATGCTTTTGAATTGTGCTGGAGAAGACTCTTGAGATTCCCTTGGACAGCAAGAAGATCAAACTAGTCAATCCTAAAGAAAGTGAAAGTGAAGTCACTCAGTTGTGTCCGACTCTTTGTGACCCCATGGACTGTAGCCTACCAGGCTCCTCTGTCCATGGAATTTTCCAGGCAAGAATACTGGAGTGGGTTGCCATTTCCTTCTCCAGGTCCTAAAGAAAATCAACCAAGAATATTCATTGGAATAACTGATGCTGAAGCTGAATCTCCAATACTTTGGCCACCTGATGCGAAGAGCCAACTCATCAGAAAAGACCCTCATGCTGGGAAAGACTGAAAGCAAAGGGAGGAGAGGGTGGCAGAGGATGAGATAGTTAAATAGTATCACCAGCTCAATGGACATGAATTTGAGCAAACTCCATGAGATAGTGAAGGACAGGGAAGACTGGCATGCTGCAATCCATGGGGTCGCAAAGAGTTGGACACAACTTAGCAACTGACCAATAACAAATGTATTTAATCAGCACCCTTATGAAGATATGGAACATTTCCATTACCTAGAAATCCCCTTGTGCTTTTGCCATCCCTACTTGAGTGATTCCTCCCTAACCCCACTCCAGTCAACCACTGATCTTATCTCTATGTCTATAAATTAGTTTTACCTCTCCTAAACATTCTTGTAAATTGAGTCATTCATGTGTACTCTTTTGTTTCTGGCTTCTTTCACTTGACATGATTGTGAGACAGACCCACATTGTTGTGGGTATCAATAGTTATTCTTTTTAAAAAGTTGATGAGTAATAATTCATTGTATGAGTAAACTAGTTTTCTTATCCATTCACCTGTTAATGGACATTTGAATTTGTCATGTACATTATGAAAAATATTCTGTGAATATTTCTGTGTAAGTCTTTTTGTGGACCAAGGTTTTAATTTCTCGTAGGTAAATACCCAAGAGTGGAATTGCTGGATCATAGAAATGTATTTTAACTTTGTATCTGGCAAACTATTTCCAAGTGATTCAGTTATTTTGTATTCCACTAGCAGTTTATGAGAGTCCAATAGCTGTGCATCTTTGCATACACTGAATGTTGTCAGTCCCTTTAATTTTAGCTCTAAACGGGTGAAATACTATCTTGTGGTTTTAGTTAGCATTACTCTGATAACTCGGAGAAGGCAATGGCATCCCACTCCAGTACTCTTGCCTGGAAAATCCCATGGACGGAGGAGCCTGGTAGGCCACAGTCCATGGGGTCGCTAAGAGTCGGATACGACTGAGGGACTTCACTTTCACTTTTCCCTTTCATGCACTGGAGAAGGAAATGGCAACCCACTCCAGTATTCTTGCCTGGAGAATCCCAGGGACAGTGGAGCCTGGTGGACTGCCGTCTATGGGGTCGCACAGAGTTGGACACGACTGAAGTGACTTAGCAGCAGCAGCAGCAACTCTGATAACTAATAATGGTGAACAACTTTCATGCACTTATTGTATATGCCTTTAAAGTATCTCTTCCAAGTCGTTTTGTTGTTTTTTTTTTGTTAGATTATGAGAATTTATAACTTTATATATTTGATATTCTTTATATATTTGATATTCTAGCCTTTAGTCAGATATGTGTCACAAATATATTCTCCTAGACAGTATAGTTTGCCTTTTCATTTTTTATTTACACTTATACCACTGATTTTCCATAGAGACATTTTATTCTTTAGTAATTCCATTATAGATTGTTACTGTAATAATCTTTGCAGTCCTTCCTTAAACTTTTTTTGGTTACTTTGTTGTCTTTTGATCTCACTCTGTTGTACTGTTTCAGCCAGTTGTCTTCTCATGGCTTTTTGTTTTTTCAGTTCTACCAGTTTATTGCTACCAGCCCAATGGCAACCCACTCCAGTGTTCTTGCCTGGAGAATCCCAGGGATGGTGGAGCCTCGTGGGCTGCCGTCTATGGGGTCGCACAGAGTCGGACACGACTGAAGCGTCTTAGCAGCAGCAGCAGCATCTCCCTCCACCCTCTTGCACACGTGCTCAATCATGTAACCCCATGGACTGCAGCCCCCCAGGCTCCTCCGTCCATAGACTTTTCCAGGCAAGAATACTGGAGTGGATTGCCAGTTCCTTCTCCAGGCTTCTCATGGCTTTTTATCTTTTTTCGTAGAAGTTATATCTTCATGTACATAATGGGATGCCAGTTTTCCAAACTTGTTTTCCTTCCTGTAGTAATTCATTTCTGAGGCTTGTTCTTCTTCTGAGTCCTTAGAACAATATTTACTTTTACCTTTATTTTGCAGTATTTTTGCCCCATCTTGCTCTTGGTTTTCCTCTCTGGGGTGTTTCAACAGACAAGATAAAGTCTGTGGATTTCCCTTAGCTCCATTCACTGTCCACTTCTGTGCTACCTGAAATCCCTTCACTGTTCAACAGATGACAGATCAGTTATGCACACAGCCCCTCTTGTGAATTGTCTAGTGAAGTTCTTTGGTACTTACACAGCATCTTTTTTTACCCTCCCTGCTTATTTCCCTGACTTGCTAAATTGACTGAGTACGGAAGTCTCAAGCAGGCATCGATACCTGGACTCCTCCAGCTTCCATTTCTGGCTTACTCATGATGATAACTAACTACACTTCCCAAGATGCAATGTGGATCGCCCAACTCCCACCTCAACAAGCCTACATACTTTCTCATTCATGATTTGGCCCTTGCAGTTCAGATGTAAAAGCTGTGTTTGGCAGTGTTTCTCAAAATTGAGCATTATTTTACTTTTCAGAAGGAAAAAATTCTCCTGATTCACCAGAGTTGACTTAAGTTATTTGTATTAGAATAATATTTTAAAAACTATGAATGTAAGCTTGTAACTCTTATACGTCTGTAATGTCACAATAAAATATAAATTAAATGCAGACCAAACTATTAAATCAATAAAATTCAAATAAACAACTTCAATTTAATGTAAAGATTATTATTTTTCTGAAATGAAAATGCCCCTTATAATATGTATGTGGTGCTGACAGCTCCATGAAGGTTCTTTTGAGGTCGTTGTTCCTGTTTTACCCTAAGCCACGTGATGGTCTTATTCTCTACCACTTTTCTTCCATATGCTGTAAAGCTTTTGCTTACACAGCATGCTCTGATGTCATTTAGCCTTTATCTACCAAAAGCATCATTCTTATGTTCTTTTCTCATTATCACTCAGTAATTAAAGCAGTGCTACATGTCCGTGTGAAATCATATACAATACTGAGATGTGAACTCTGAAATTGTTTGGAAGGACTCCTTTGTATCTGGATAATCCAGCTCACTGGCCAAATCCAGCCTGCTGCCTGTTTTTGTAAATAAAGTTTTATTGGAATATGGCCATTGTCTATGGCTGCTTTGGTGCTGCAATGGCAAAGTTGAACAGTTGCAACAAAGACTGCATGGCCTACAAAGCCTAAAATATTTACTAACTAGCCCTTTACAGAAAAAAGTCTTCTGACCCTTTCAATATCTGTTTGAAGGTTATCATCAAAAATTAAAATAAGAATTGACATTTAACAATTTCATAGAAAATGTTCATACCACCAAGAATATATCTGTGGATTTCTTCTTTTTTTTTTTTCAGAATTATTAATCAGGGCATAGTTATAATAAAGTAGGTGCTAATTGGGATTTGCTTATATACAACTTACACCTTATGTGATACCTCAGAGTAGACTTTACCGGTTCAAACTGAGGGAGGATTGAGCTAGACCAGGAGAAAGAACTTTCTGCATCATACTGCATGCCTCCTGCAGCCCAGCAGCTGGGGTTTATCAGAGGACAAACAGGCAAGTGTGGTCACAACACCCTCTGCCCCAAATGGCTGTTCTGAGGATGGAATAATATCTCCAAATGTGTCTGTACTCTTTGGAGAAAAAGGATATGTGGACACAAGATGCTATTACTTCCTTTCCAAGTCATGTTTTCTAGATTGGTGGATTGGTCTCACAGGACCTCCACTCTGTTGTGCACAATGCCCTTTAAAACGATGAGCTATCCTTGAAAACATGAGCGGCAAAACCCAACCCACAAGTCACAGTTTCCATCACAGCAACACGTCAACCTGATTAGTACATTTGCCAGGCATCAGCTGATTTCCCGAAAGAAGCAAAGCACCTGGGAGCAGCATAATGTAATGAGGCAGATAACAGCGCCTGAAATGATAACAACCCTTGGGCAGGGGATGGAAATCAGACCACGGACCTCTGAGTTCTTACTACGTGGGGGAAATCATTCCTCCTGGCTATTTTAAAGAAGAAGGCTAACGGTTTAGATGGTAGTGTGATGACTATCATAAGAATTTTAGTAGCTGAGAAGTCACTATCATTTTTCTCAACAAGGCTAAGTCAAAACCATAAATTTAGTTTGACTCGTTTGGCTCCTTTATTATATAACTTGCTCAGCATAATGTCATTTGGGCAGACAGAAATGTTAGCCTGTGTATTATTGTCAGCCTACATTCCCTGCCAAAATGTAGCTAAACAATTAAGCTCAGAGACCCAATGCCCAGTACAGTGTTTTGTATATAACAGGTTCAGTTCAGTTCAGTTCGTTGCTCAGTCGTGTCTGACTCTTTGCGACCCTGTGAACCGCAGCCCGCCAGGCCTCCCTGTCCATCACCAACTCCCGGAGTTTACCCAAACTCATGTCCATTGAGTCGGTGATGCCATCTAACCATCTCATCCTCTGTCGTCCCCTTCTCCTCCTGCCCCCAATCCTTCCCAGCATTAGGGTCTTTTCCAATGAGTCATCTCTTCCCATGAGTGGCCAAAGTATTGGAGTTTCAGCTTCAACATCAGTCCTTCCAATGAACACCCAGGACTGATCTCCTTTAGGATGGACTGGTTGGATCTCCTTGCAGTCCAAGGGACTCTCAAGAGTCTTCTCCAACACCACAGTTCAAAAGCATACTCAATACCTATTTGTTGAATAAATGTGTTCTCTGTAATCAGACAGATGTAATAGGTTCATGGAAGAAGCATTCAAAATCACTATTGATAGTAACAAAAATGATTTCAGGGTCATTCCTTTAGTTTTGCTTCTGATTGAAGTTTATACCTTTTCCCCAGGTTCAGTATATTTTAAAAGGAAAAAAAATGATGTAGTACATTCTAATTTCCTCCTGCTTGGTAATTTTGTTGTTGTTATTTAATTTTGTTTTATTTTTGCAGGGTCTACTTCCTAGGAAATTAAAAAAAAAAAAAAACACTCCAGTTAAATTTTTTATGGGAAGCCACAAGTAAATGAATTAGACTAACTGAAGCTTCTTCCAGTTGTAGGAGAAAAAGCATATGGACAAGTGAAAGATGTTTAAAAAAAAAAAAACTATATATGCCCTTGCTTAAGATCTGATTTCATTTTTCTGTGCAAAAGTAGGAGTCTGTAGACATTACTTCATCCTGGGCAAAGTGCTGCTCTATGGTGTGCCCAATAGACCAGCTCCCTGACATTCTCTCTCTTGATTTTGTGTGGGAAATTCCAGGGAAAAGCCAAGATTTCAAGGTCCGGACCCCCCCGTGTGCCATTGAAAACCAACTTTTCTTTCTTTCTGATGGCTCAAAATGAGCAATACTACTATTTAGACAGCTCCCACAGTATGAGACCAAGAATTACGTATGAGGAAATGGTGAATTAAAAGACACTTAGAAATGGTTATGATTAAGTGTTTTCACAAAGAGAGAATGCAAAGTAGAGAGAGCTCCTTGTTTCTCGAACTGAGGAAACTTTATTCTGGGCTAGTATGCATACGTGTGTTTCAAGGAGTAGGAGTACAGAGTGAACACATCTTTTCCTTTAGAAAGCTACTGCTGATTGAGGACTGTTCTGCTCTGTTACATCCCCCATAAGGTCCCACATAATGCCCTGCACTTTCTAAACGTCAGTTCATTCTTTTGTTTGTGACTTGCTTTTTGACTAGTTCTTGCTTGCCGTCCTAGTGTTGCACTTATCGTATTTGACACACGGGGAAGTCATTGTGATTTTCTTTTGGATAATCATGATTCGAGCAGGCCTGTGTCTACCAATTCTTGTTGCTATGAATTTTTGTCTTAGGCTTGGCATTCATGAATTTTCTCATGTGAGTAAAGTACTAAAGCACACTCCTGACCCTCTGGCATGGAATGATTTGGTGACCAGTTTGCTCATCCACCTTGTATTTAAGTTTAAGGAGAGCCAGGTTATCCACACAGGTCAGAGTGCGGGTGAGACTTGGCATAACAAGCCTGGTGAAACATACTCCTTTAGGTATTCCATTAGCCACGAGGGAAAACCTCAGAACCAGTGGAGGTGCTTGTGTTCTGGGTTCAGTAGGTGGCGCTCTTCTACCTGGTTCACGGGAATGATCTTGAAGGTCATTCTCTCCTGGGTCTCCTGTGCCATAGGCGGTACCATGTTGCCAGGAAAGGAAACCTGAAGCCTTGCCGGGTGGCATCAGTGCCTGAGAAGCGGGTGGCATGATCTGGCACATGGCCCTGGTCAGGCAATGCTGGTTGCATACCAGCCCAGGGCGTCTTACTGTCTCCTTTGTTCTGGTGCCAGTTCCCGCCCTTGAGCAACAGCGGAAAAGAACTTAACGAAAGACAGTCACGCCATGGGTATTCAGGAGGGTGGCACAAGCTCATAAAACCAGAACGTGTAGACTCAGCATCTCAAAAGTAGTGAAAGGAAAAAAAGCTGGGGTTTGCCGAAAGCCTCCAGAGAAAGAAGCCAAAAGAGCAACCAAAACTGGGAGCTTTACCTACTTTGTTATGTATCTATTATATTTATTATAGCAAATATATACAAATATGTAATAGAAACTTTAAATATAGTATATCTATGTATACTTATAAGTTCACACTCGTATATTATGTGTTCCTATACATACCATCAAGCATTTTAAATTTGTAATACAAAGATGTGACACATGGACTGGTTTCGGCAGGAAGTTCTGAAATTAAGAATAGTGGGTAGAGAAAGAAACAGCTTGAGGTAGGAGAGAAGCAGGAGCTACAGAAGAATTGAGGAAAGAAATATGATATGTAAATAAAAGCATGTATCAATTTGATGTTTCCAAACGCTTCATGTTGTTTGTCTAACTTAAACTGGAAAAGTTTAAAAGATAAAGGAAAAGCTTTTAATAGGGAGAATTTAAGTGCCTGTTTTAATTTTCAGTGAAACAATAGCGCTTTAAGAACAAGTAATTTGGTGAATGCGTAACTCTGCAAACATAAATCATCAGATTTTGCCTCCGTGGAAGCAGAGTGTTTGTGTGTGGTGTGGCTGTGGCTTTGGTGTGTGTTGAGTGAGTATATCCAGGACTCCTAAGAATAGTACACTGATGTTCCATAGATTTTGTATTTAATTTATTATTAGTAGGCATGATTGATGTGTAGAAATGACTACAGTATCTTGATTTTTTTCTTTTTGTAAGGACAATTTCTTCAAATAATTAGCAAAGTATTTCATAGGTTTACCGTAAAAAAGTTCTCTCTCCTCCTGTGAATGAAATACTCCACTATGTTCTTCCCTTTTTCCTCCCCACTTTTCTTACCCTAAAAGAATCTTCAAAACCATTCATAGGACAGTTTTTTAGAATAGTATATGAAGGAAATAATTGAGGTAATTTTTTTTTACCCTCTCTAGTTATAAGTATAATTTTCAAAGCTTACAATTTGAAAAATTACCCATCTCAAATTCTTATCATAAGAAAGTCATCTTAAAGGAAAATTTCAGTTCTGAATTGAAGATGAAAATGTTTACTTGTATCTTGTAGCTGCTGCTAGCACAATTCTAAGAATAGTATCTGATATATCTGGCTTATTAATGAGACAATTAAAGTATAAGGATTTTAGATGGCATAGTGGCTTGCAGGAACTTTTCAAGGAGGCCCAGGAGGGAGGTAAGCTGGGTGGCTGCTGAAGCCTGCACAGTTAGGGTGCACCACTTCCTCTGGGCGCCTTCCTATGGGCCCCCTCCCTGGGCGTCTTACTAATGAATCCCGTCCTGGCCGTGAAATCATCCAGTGGTGTGATGGGCTTCTGGCCTCTGCAGAGGAAAAACTCTGGGTGAATTCAAGTACAGCATGTTCTCTTTGTTTTGCAGCTGGTGTAGTTAGGGAGTCTAGGGCAAGTGGATTGAATCAAAAAGGAAAATGAAGGCATTCACTGTCTGTTTCATCGAGGATGGCTCATTTCAAGTAAACACCATTTAAATAGTCTCCAAATGGCCCATTCTATATGATGAAGTCATACAGGATGCCCCCTTTGGGCTGTCATTCTCCTTTAAATGGATAGCTTTGTGTGCACAGCGTTTTAATGCCGTTCAACCTTAAACCCCATCTGTGGGCCTCATCAGGCCACAGGCTTCAGTGCACATGTGGCAGCCATACCTTCAACATTCTTAGTCTCTGCCTCCAGAAAGTCAGCCCAAGCAACAGGGGGAGGCAGTTGTAAAGACGACAGCAGTTAACATTTCTTCAGCACTTACTATGCGCCAGTTACTATGCCTAGAGATTTCTGTATGTGTTACCTAACTTAATCCTCACGTAATGCTGTGAGGTACTGACTATGATTATTCCTTTGTTACCGATGAGGAAACTGATGCATGGAGAGATTAAGCAATGTGCCCAAACTGCTAAGTGTGGATCAGAGAATTGAAACTTTGCAATCAGATTGCAGAGCTAGAACTCAGTCTGTGGACATATTTAAGAGAAATAAACTCTTGTCAATTCTCTTTCCAAGGTAGGCTTATCCCAAACAATAGATATTCCAGAAATTATTTCTCTTTGTCTTTGGAATGCATGCTCTGCTTTCTGGGGCAATATTCCCCTTGTTATTTGCATTTTTTTTTCTTTGCAGTCTGGTTTGAAAGTGAGGTCAGATATTCCCTGAGCAGCTACCTGCCCGTGGCAGTGGGTGGTCTTCATGCAAGATTGGGCTCGGTGGAATAATCCATGAGCAGACAACCCAGAGGAGAGTGTTCTACCAAATGAGGTTACTAGACCTGCCCTCATAGTAATGAACTAGTGAGAGCCTCCCCCTGAACCCTACTGAGGCATTCTGTTGTTGCAGCACCAGCTCCATATTAACTCAGGGTTGTGCAAGAAGCCCATGACTGGACCTTTGGGAAGCTTCTGAGAAGAGTCCAACTAGGGTCTTTTTGAGAAGTGGGTTCCTGGCCAGTTCTTATGTGGCCCAGACTAGTTATATGCCCCTGTTTGATGGTCGCTTGGTAGCCTAGAAAACTTTTTTGCTTTAAAAGTCTGAAATGTAAAACAGTTTCTTCCATATGAGCTCCACTAAGTAGAGGAATCTAAAAAAAAATAATAATAATAACAAGTTTTGAGGGCTGTATAGGAGACAATCATCTTGAACATTTAAAATATGGGTTTGGGGGATGTTTCCAACACATTTCCCCTCGAGTCCTTTTCTTTCTGTTACTTAACTTCCCAGAAGACTGTGGAGAGACCAGGCTAGACGGAAAACACTTTCACTGGACTTGACTCAGGTTCTGTTATCACTTTCGCTACCTCACTCCCAAACTCTTGGTCATCTTAAGGTTTCTGACTTTTTAAAACTGCTAATCTCATTCCAGTCCTCTGTCACACCTCTGTGGCTTCCTGTGCCCTCCCGACATCACCGTGAAGGTACAGACATCCTCATGAAGATGCTGGGACGTGATGAGATTGGGCACTCTGTGTGCATTCTCCATGACCCTCTGCAAGCATCTAACAGATACTCTTAATCCATTAATAGTGTTCTCTCTGAAAGCAGTTTCAGTTTCTGCTATTTTCATGTCTCATCTTGTCCATGTACTAAATGGATGGTACAGGAACCAGAAGGACAGCGAAAAACTAGTTGAAAAGTTCCATGCAGAACATAGGGAGAAAGCCTATTGTGCATAGTATTTCATTCTTTCCCCTCGAGGCTTCGTTGAGATATAATTGACATGTAACATTATGTAAGTTTAAGATGGCCAATGTGATGGTTTGATATATGTATATATTATGAAATGATGGTTAAATAAGGTCATATGGTTGTATAGTATGTGTATGTGTGGTGAGGACTTTTAAGATCTACTCTCTTAAGCAATTTTCAGATGTACAATATTGTTACCTATAGTCACCATGCTGTACCTTACATCCTCAGAACTTATTTATAACTAGAGGCTTGCACCCTTTGAGCACCTTCACCCATTCTCCCTCCCAACTGTCCTCTACCCACCACCACTAGCAGCCACCAATCTACTTTCTACTTCTATTAATTTTTTTTTGTTAGATTCCACATGTAAGTGAGATCATACAGTATTTGTCTTTTCCTATCTGACTTATTTCACTTAGCATAATGTCATCAAGATATATCCATGTTGTTGCAAATGGCAGGATTTTTTTTTTTTTATGAATGAATAATATTCTCTGTGTGTGTGTGTATGTATCACATTTTCTCTATCCATGTGTCTACCATTTGGGGCTTAGGTTGTTTCCCTATCTTGGCTATTTGCTATTCTGAATAATTCTGTAATGAATATGGGGTGCAGATATCTTTGAGAGAGTGATTTCATTTCCTTCAGGCATATACCCAGAGATGACATTGCTGGATCATGAGGAATTCTATTTTTAACAAAAATTGTTAGGAACCTCCATAATGTTTTCCATAGTGGCCACACCAGCTTATATTCCCATCAACATTGCACAAGGGTTCCTTTTTCTCCACATCTTCGCCAGCACTTATATCTTGGCTTTTTGGAAATAGTTATTCTAATAGGTGAGGTGATACTTCACTGTGGTTTTGATTTGCATTTACCTGATGACTGGTGATGTTGAGCACCTTTTTGTCTACTTCTTGGCCATTTGAATTACTTCTTTGGAAAAATGTCTATTTAGGCTTTTTACCCATTTTAAAAGTAGGGTTAGATGTCTTCTTGCTATTGTGTTGCATGAGTTCCTTGCATATTTTAGATATTAACTCCTCATCAGATATGTGGTTTGCAAATACTTTCTCTCATTCCGTAGATTTCCCTTTCATTCCACTGATGATTTCTTTTGCTATGTAGAACATTTTTAGCTTGATGTAGTTCCTCCTATTTCTTTTTGCTTTTGGTCTTATATCAAAAAATCATTACCAATGTTTTATTTTTAAAGGATTTCTTGGTAGAATAGTGCCTACTCCTTATTGCTAAACTGCTTCTTCTGAGTTATATTTTATCATTTTAATAGTATCTCAAAACCAAAAATGTTGTTTTTTTTCTGATTAAGATTCTCTTTTAATTGACTGATTGTGTTATTTAAATTTTTTTAAATACGCATATTTAAAGAGTCAAATAGTTCAATTGGGCTTATTATACTCCCTTCCCAAAATAGCAGTCCTCAGTACTTCCAGCATATTTTTCTTCAGAAGTTATCTTTTTTTATTTGATTATTTAATACATATGTTCATATTATTCAGTAAGATGCGTGATTGTTCAGCATTGGTTTTCACACTATGGCAGATAAGGATTTGGCTCTCTTTCCCTCCCACTACCCACTCCATGACACACATGCTCCCTTCCCAAAACTTTATCTTCACAATATAATTAATATCATAACTTTGATTAGATCAATATTCATCACATATTATTATATCTATGTTTGTTAGTGCAACTTTGATTATATTATTATTTCTATATTACATGCTAGTTTTTCATGGAATTAATAATAGCATTATTGTCTCTCTCTTTTGCTTGGTTTTCTACGTATTTGCCAACCCCAAGATTCTTTGAAAGTTGTTTAAATCTTTACAGATGCTCAGATACATCAGATTTTCTCTCAGTTTCATCTTCCTGAAGCAGTCTCTCCTGGGGCCATATACTCTGCCTTGCAGGGCACGTTACACTCTCTACTGGGTGCACAGCTGGCTCCTGGGAATGCCCTTCTCCATTATTCTACAGGTTCATTTTGTGTCTCTCTTATGTTGGATCATCTATGTTCCTCTTACTGGCTTACTACCTCCTTCTGAAGCATAATTTACATACTCTAGTAGCTTCCAGAAAACAGAATGTGTGGGAGGCAATTTTTAAAAAAAACTTTACATGTCTGAAAATGTCCTTATTGAAAGTGATTTTTGTTTTCTCTCTCTTTTGGGAAGCTTGTAAGATCTTGCCTTTATCCTCAGGGTTCTAAATTTCATAATAATGTATCATAATGTAGGTGGACTTGTACCGAGTGTTCTGGATATTGTGTGCCCTTTCAGTCTGAAAACTCATGGTCCCTTAAATTTGGGGAAATTTTCTCAAATTTTTTAAACGACAGTTTTCTTCCTTCTGTTTTCTCTGATGTCTTTTTCTGGAGCTTCTGTTACTTGGATATTAGATTGTCTTTTTTTATTTCTGGGGAGATTTCAGCTTTATATTCCATCTCACTCCTATTATTGGGTTTTTCTTTCCTTCTCTCATGTTTTTTTAATTCTCTACTGTCGAGTCCTCTTTTTTTCATCTTATACTGTTCTTGTTTCAGCACTGCAATAATTCTCTGAACTTTCAGTATGTATCTGTTTGGTGTTTTCTGAAGTTTTCTTCTCCTAGCGTGGTCACTGTCCTCCAAGTTGCTTGCTTCTTTTTCGTTTTTTCTCTCTGTTTTGCATTATGGGCTTTCTAAAGATGCCTGAAGGTCCTTGATTTGTCTGTAGACATTTGGGGGTAGGGGACTAAAATGTAACTGGAGCACTGAGTGAATGCATAGGCCTTGTCATCTGTAAGTTTCATCATAGACAAATCATAGGAAACCTCCAATTTCGGTATCCTTGGTTGTCTCTCTTGGGCTTGTCAGGTTTTTTCATTTTCCTGCCTGGAGGTAAAAACTTGGTTGTCAAATAAGGGGAAATGACTGGTGGTAGTGGTAAAGAATCTGCCTGCCAAAGCAGGAGATGCAAGAGACACAGGTTCGATCCCTGAGTCAGGAAGATCCCCTGGAGTAGGAGATTGCAATCCACTCCAGTATTCTTGCCTGGAAAATTCCATGGACAGAGGAGCTTGGTGGGCTACAGTCCATGGGGCTGCAGAGAGTCAGATGCGACTTAGCTACTCAGCACAGCACACACCTAAGGCTGGTGGTCTCAGCATCTGATATGCATTTGTTCATTTAACCCCATTCATTTGCCTTCAACTATACCATTCTACCCTCAGAGACCCTCTCTTTTATTCTCTGCAAGATAAACCTCCAGTTATTTGCTAGTATGTGTAGGGGGATGGACAGGTAGCCCAGGTGTGAGGAGCAGGGGTGGCCACCCAGGGATCTGAGCCCTTCTGAGTCATCTGACCCATCCTGCTTAGTTTAGCACCTCTACTCACAGCATTTTGGGAGGATCTGGGGGATAAAATGAGGTGAATCTTGTCTTTCCCCCAGCTGACTTAGGATTCAGAGCTGCCATGTCATTTTCTACTTTTACCACCTGCATTCTGGCTTCCAGTATTTTGTGGGCCATTGTCTCCTGTTTTATTCTCCTTATTCTTTTTGGTTTATGCCTTTTAAAAAAAATCCTTTTACTGTCCTTTAATTGGATTTTAGGAGAAAGCAACCTACTTCCATTACCCATTTTTTAAAATAAGGATTATATGTTTTTTTGCTATTGAGTTGTGTGAGTTCCTTATATATTTTGGATATTAACTCTTTATGAGATATGTATTCAATCTTCCATTTTTACCTGCAAGGCTCACTGTTGCTATTTATTTACTGAACCTCTCCCCCCACCAAGGAGCTGAAGTTTTTGAAAGAAAGGTTCAACAGTCCATGTTCAACAACACTCCAAAATAGGTTTCAGAGATAGAATGACCAGACCACAGCCCTGTGATCCAGAGAATCTTGTTATTTGAAATTTCTCTTTTAAACCTAGGATATTCAAAATCTAGGGTATTTCACTCTTTACCCATACCTTCTTTCCTCTTCTCATATCTCCTCCTCCCCATCCCCCAAGTTATGCCAGCTCTCACTGTGCTGTCCAGCCCAAATCGAAGTTCTTCATTGGAGCAACTGTAGGGGAGGCGTCAGGTGGCAGAGAATGAGGCAGTTATGGGAAAGTAGAAAAATTAGGGAGGTAGACTCAATACAGCATGTCATGTCGGCTCCATGTCAGGCTTTTATCAAGACTGCTGGGATTGTCTCTACCTTCTTCTTACTGGCCTGGGATCACAGCAGCCATTCTTTTTTTAAAGCTGTGGTTTTTCTTCAAGCCCAGGAGAAGCTATGCATATCATCAGATTGTCTCCAGAATCACTGGATTTGGTTCTCTTTAAAGAGGAGCCTGCCTTCAACTTCTTAGTCAGCTGTGGAGAAAGTGATCTCAAGAGTGGCCACGCTTTTTGCAGAACCAGTATCAAACTTACAAGCAAGTTTGAGAGAACGGCTGCCTCTGTAAAGGGTTTCCAACAGCATGCCCTTCTGTATTCCTTCTTCAGGTACCTCCTCTATTGACTTCTAAACTTGATAGCATATCCTGTTCATTCAAACTTGAGATATGTTCATTTTGTCCTAAGTTTAAGTTTTTGTTTCCAATTTAAAATTTTGATTTTTATCAGAGAAGTTCTGTAATGTATTTCTTTCTATCTGAATTGTTAGTTTCAGAGGGTAATAAATAATGACCCCTCCAATCTTCCAAAGTTCAGATCAGTTGAGATTTTAAAAATCCAAGTATATGGAGAGCAAAATCCAACCTATTACTGATTTTTACTGGGAAAGCATTTTGAAAAATGTCATTAAAAGTCTGCTGGTCAATGTAGGCCTGTTAATATTTAGACTCTGAATTTCACTTTATCCACTCATTGACCAAATTGGAAGACAACAGGCCATTCTATGAGTGTTTAACCCTCAGCAACTTAAAATAAGAAAGAGAAGACTAGCTCCTCGAAAGGAGTTAGCAAGGGGCCGAAAGAGAGGCTGGGAGTGTTACTCTAGCAGTAGCTCCCACTCTGGGAACATGAAGAGGGAAGCACTGTGTTCCATAGTGTGAGATGATACTAGATTCCCTAAAGATAACACCACCAATTTATAACACATGCTCAAAAAAAATATTACGTTAAGTTAGGTTGAGTGATACATTGAGATTTCAGTAACATTAAAATCATTTCCTCATCTTACAAGGAAAGAAGCATAATGTTATAAGTTATCAATCATTTGTTCCTTTGGTAAGAACCTTCTCTATGGTTTGGACTAAGTGGAGGGGATACACATTTGGCTGTGGTAGGGAGCTCCAGCTACAAATTCCAGCCCTGTTACAAACTAGCTGGAAGTCCTTGGCTCCCCTGAACCTCTCAAGCTCTCTTTTTCATCTGCTTGATGAGGAAAGGGGACTACCCCCAATATATTACCAGATAAAAAGCATGAGAGATAAGACCTGAGCTTCCATAAATAAGTAGTTTCAGGGTTGGTGCTAAAACCCAGATACTTTCCTTCCTAGTCTCATTTTCTTTCTTTCTTTCTTTTTTTTTGCTATATACATTTTAGAGTGACCTGAATTGAATTTAGACAAAGTAGTTTGGCAGCACAGAAATGGTCATTTATTCATTCATTCAACATAGCATCTTCTTTTTTATGCCAAGTACTGTGCTGGCAATATGGATAAGATATGTTCTTCACTCCATAGTAGCATACAACCTCTGTCCTTATGTGTTTGTAGCTGTTAGTGACCGCCTCAACCCTTTATTTATAGCCTCATTTGAAGGGCTTCAAGCTGATCCCTGGAAGAGATCCAAATCTTCTTGGCTATCCTGAATCCATCATCTCTCTTTTGCTGAGACCTAGACTAATGCCCCACCTCCAAGAATTAGCTCATCTCAACTTAGCACACAAGCTCTTCAAATGCCTAAAGAGAAAAAATACAGTAAAGTCCAGGGCCATGCATTGGCCTTATGTTTTTCTCTTTCTGTTTGTAGGCTACTCAAGTTGGCATTACTACGTCACCATGCCAATGCCAGCCTCCACCTTCACAATTGCAGTGGGATCCTGGACAGAAATGAAGCCAGATATCTGCTCATCAAATGATCTGGCAGCAGAGAGATCCTTCTCACCTTCTGAAGTTGACTTCAGGTTTGTACTTGGGAACTTGCTGAAAAACAAACACTTGAGGGAGCAGTATGATGCATTTATTCCAAGCACTGGGAATGTGAGTCATTCCTGCTGAGAAACTAAACCAAAATATGATTAATCAAAGCAGGAAAAACCCTACTGGGAGCGAAAGAGAGTTGAGAGGCAGAAATGTGGGCATATTGTTTATGCAAAAAGAAAAGGAAATATATATGAGATCCTCTGTGTAGTCAGGTGAAATATTTTTACGTGTTTCATTAAGTCAACAGAATCATCAGCTTCAATACTTTATCTCCTTCTACACCTTTTAACTTTGGTTTTTGGTACTTATTTTTTCAAAAACACAACTGAATGGAAAGAAGGTGCTTGTCTGATGGATTACTTTGTGGGCCACTTTGCTGTTTTGATTCCTTGACTGTTATCAGCCGTGTGCTTGTGGGGGCTGCCCTCCCTCAGTGGGGAGAGTCAGCCTCCTTGGAGCTCAGGACACGAGGAAGCTGTCAGAAGGCCATTAGGTTATGAGAATCTTGCTGGGTCAGGGCTCTGTTAACTTCAGGAGCAATTTCTTCTTTTTCAGGATGGATCAGAGAAAATCAAAGCTTTTAAAAATTAGTGCGGGCCTTTGGATGTTCACTGGTAGCCTCCGCCCTGGGCATTCAGCTACATCCAGTTTTCAGAGCCAAAAGGAAGGAGAATGCACCTAAGAGGCACAGAAGCGTGCTTGCTCATTGTACATTGTTGCATCATGCTTTGTTCCAGGGTGACCTTGACACCCACCTCAGTTTAATCTTTTTTTCCTGTTGACACTAAGTCAGTACCTTTCAGTGAAGAGCGGTGATACAGATGCTCATTTCATCCTTGAAAACCAACAAAGATATGCTCTTAGTGAAATTCCTCTTGTTTTGATTTTATTTTGCTATGTTGCTTTCATTCTGACCACAGTGACAGCAGTAGTTGGTACCCTTAGGAGATAAAGCCACTGAGGCCTCTATTAACATAGGCGTGTCTTAGTGCCTACATTTGCTTTTTGGAGGAAGGGAAGAAACTTCTACTTCCTACTCAGTAACTTGCCTGTCAGGACTGTCTGCCCTGAGCTCTATAGAGGATCCTAGATTGTTTATTGGGTTTTATTTATGTACTCGTGAGGGAAGAACATTGTGGATGGAAATGGCATATCTTACTTTCACATGGGAACATTTAATTGCCTGTGCTACCCTCTGGTCCTCTCTTCCTCTGTTACTGAGATCACAGTAGGCCTCACTCTGCAGTTTCATGAAGCCCAGATTTCTGAGCGAGGAGGACAGGTGCCCTGAAGAGTTACTTGGATTTACAGCACATTTGGTATGACTGACAAATAACCTTTTTTTCCATTAAGCACTGAAACACTGGGGTTATTTGTTACTGCAGCATATCTTAGCCTATCCTAAACTGATATAGAAGCCACTGGGTGTTGCAGTCAGAGAGGGTCTTGATCTAAATGTCATCTCAGTTAGTCCGGAGGATAAGCCTATTAGATAGATAGGCTTTATTATCTCCTTTTTTCACATAAAGATACAGAAGCTTCAGACAGCAACTTGTTCACGTACATATCCCTACTGAGTTACAAAACATGGATTCACATCTCAGCTTGACCCCCTAGAGAGGGATTCAGAACCTTGCCTGGGGACTTTTAAAGGCTACATGTAACATCCACACCTCATCTGGAGTCTGATCTACCTTCCCACTGTTATTGATTGGACTGTGTCATGTTAGAACAGAAAACAGAAGTTGAGAGCATTGCCTTTGAGGCTGAAGGAGCAGGCCATACTTGGGCAGGCCATACTTCTTTTCTCTGTAGAAGAAAGTCTTTGTTCAGGGTTCTCAGATTCTTATAGTGAAGAAGCACTGTGCTCTTTATCTACACCCTCAGGGCTCATTGACTCTTAGGGGAAGTGTGCATCTGGAAATGTGTGCCTTAGGAAACGAGGAGAAAGCAAAGATAGAACTTTGTTATTTTGTCCTTCTAGCCATCTTCCCAGAGACACACAGGAGGAGAGTAGGCAGCAGTCATTGCTCTCTTCTACCCAGAAGTAACTGCAATGGCTTTTCACTCTTCTTGCATTTATAGTTGTGATAGGAGCAGCATATTAACAGATCAAGTGGAGATTCTGGAAAGAGATGATATCTGAAATTCCTCTTGGGGCTTAGGGGAAGGGGTAATTTTGATTCCTCTTTTGTCCTCCTGAGTTTAGAACCAATTGAGAAACAGACAGAAGGAAAGCAAAATAAAGCTTTTATTGTTGACAGAAGCTGGACTGAGGGAGTGCTCAGGTACACAGTCTCAGTGGACATTCTAATACTTCATTTCCAAATTAGACAAACTTACTCACCCACCCAGCTACCCACCCAGGTGGACCTCTGCCAGTCTCCACAACACAGATGCACACAGACTGCCTAACAGCCAAAAAGTAACCCCTCTGTGGGCAAGCAGACTGAAAAAGAGAAAGCCCAAGTGGCAAGCCAACCCCATCAGCTGTGGAGAGAGGTCAGGGTTGCCACTCTGGGGAAGCATGTCCTTGTATGGAAACACAGGCCTGTGGAATGGAGTCCCTCCCACACTCCCTCTGTGTCCGACATGCTATGACTAAGTTTTCCCTCCATTTATCACTGTGCTTGTCCATCAGAAATGTACTGCTGATAAAATAATAGCTTACATTTGGTTAATCCTTCCCTGGCTGCGTGCTCCATGTGCGCTGTCTTTAGTCATCAAAGGGTGGCTTTGTGTTTTTATCCATTAAATCTTTGGCTCCATGCTAAGTTTGCCAGCAAAGGTGCTCTAAAGTGCCAACTGCAGTGGTGTTTTTGGTTATATTCACATCTGGTCCCCTTGCCTCCCTCAACATCTCCACCCCCCACCCTACCCTTTCTATTTCAAACCTTCCCAAGACCACCAATTCAACTCATGTAAATGTAACTTTTACAGGGACTTTATACACCACAGGCTTGCATTTGCCTGAAGTTTCATCTGTGTCTCAGAGACTTAGCCAAAGTATTGGTCACTGAACTTTTGATCATCACTGTTCATGTGGCCTAAATTATGTGAGGAATGTTCCCTCTTCCAGCTCCAACTCCACGCATGCTCTAACCCATTCTAGGTGAGCAAATACATTAGTTAAAAGGCACTTAGGTACACTTCTGAAAGTTTATCAATTTTATTTGGCTGCAGTATAACCTTCTCCAGCCACAGGGGAATTTTTGTGTTATGTTTAACCTCTCAAGGCCTCTTTTAAAATATTGTCTTCACTTGGGGGCCATTCAGTTTAAGCACAACATGGAAACTTGGATAAAGTCCAGAGGACTCAACAAAAATGATTAAAAGCAAGGAAGGCAGGCAACACGAAGAAGAAAAGGCATTGAGGTTGTTCATCCTAGAGAAGGGAAGACTTGGTGCAGGAAGAGGTCTTCTTTAGAGCTGCAAAGGTGATGAAAATTCCCTTGTGGACCTTGGAGGGTAAACCCTGTTTCAATCTCTCTGAGAGTCTAGAAAAGAAGGAATCACATACATATATATAGGGTTTCCCTAGTAGCTCGGACGATAAAGAATCTGCCTGCAATGCAGGAGATCTGGGTTCAATCCATGGGTCAGGAAGATCCCCTGGAGAAGGAAATGGCAACCCATCCAGTATCCTTGCCTGAAAAATTCCATGGACAGAGGAGCCTGGAGGGCTACAGTCCGTGGGGTCGGAAAAGAGTCATACACGACTGAGCAGCTCACACACACACACACACACACACGCATATATAATATGTATAATATATAATATATTTATAATATGTACATCATAAACATATATAAATCATAGGAAAAATGTCAATTTCCATTACATCCTTCACTATGAGCAAACCTTCTCATATCTTCCTGGCTTGGTTTGATTTCTCCAGCCCTTGCTCTCTCAAGGTATTTCAGCTTTCTGTCTCTTACTGTACACATCTCAGTTTTCTCTGCAGTCCACTTAATCCCCTGAGAAAATGCATCCAGCTTCCAGACACTCCCACATCGCAGTTTATATTAACATCATTGTCGACAATTCACTGGGGGCTGGTGGTGGCATTTTGAACACTTGTGATTTTTATGGTAAGCAAGCATCTAAGCTGCTTGCTAAAATATGTTAATAAATTGTGTAACCTATGTCACTGTACCTTTCAGAATCAAAGATTTTTTTTTCTCCCAAGAAAACTGTAAGCTCCTCAAAGACAGGGTTGGAAATTTATTCATACGTGTATACACGGCAGCAGCCTTTGAGGTGCCTTGAATAGAGCAAAGATGCTGGAAATGTTTACTAAGTTGTCAGGTTGAACTGAGGAAGGGGTTTGTGAGCAGTAAAGGATATGCTTTCCAAGGGAGAATTTTCTAGCAATCCCTTTAAACCTGTAGTAGGAAAACATTTGTGTCAAGTGCTTCTAGTACAGCACCTTCTTGAAACAAGAGATTGGGCTGAAGAAGAGCTTCTTGACAGTTTTCACCCTTGTGATTACGAGTAAAACATGGTCATTCTTACTCTTTGGAAAGACCTCTTATAAAATAATTTTAGCCTAGCAATTGTGTAAGAGGGAACCAGTGATCAGCTTCCCATCATTTACCAGTCTAACATATATTTCACCAGTTCTTCCCACTCCTGGCAACATTAATGGGCACTGATACTATCACTATAAGGAGAAGTGGGAAGCCAGAGAACCACAGACCAACTGAGCTCAGTGTTGAGAAAAATCCAGGATCCTAATTTACTCAAGAAGAATCATGAAGTATGTGGAGCAGGAGGGTCAGCAGAGAGGAGCTTATGATGACTCACTGTGATGAAAAGAATAGTTCTTACCCTTCAGGATGTTGTGTGCATTAGTTGGGATAATGCATATAAAGTGTTCAGAACAGTGCTTGGCACCTAATAAATGTTCAATAGCAGTTGCGGTAGGACTTATTATTGCTTATTATTCTTACTTAGTATTACAGATTATTTATTAATTAACCATCAGGAATTATTAATAATATGTACTATTATAATATTTACTCTGATACAAGTCTGGACACAAGGAATTGGTATTTACAAATGCTTGATTTGTTGGTGATATTGAGAATGTATTGGAGCAGGCACATACACAGAGATTAATAAATGAAGGTTACTGTGAAAGGAAGATATGGCATCTTCGGGTTAATATTGCTTCTGTGGGAGACTATTCATGACCTTATAAAAGTACAATATTACCTCACCACTTCAGAAACATGGCTGTTGCATGAAAGGGGCTCCTGTGGTGGGTTGTCATGGAATCGTAGTGCCAGAAGAAATCTTAGAAACTGTTTTAGATTCTCTGTTTGTTTTTAATGAAAGCATAATTAACATACAACAAACTGCACAGATTCTAAGTGTTTGGCCTGATGAGCTTTTGATGATTGTATGTGCCCTAAACCAGACAGAGAACTTCTATCAACCCCCTGAGTTCCCTCCCATCCCCTTCCAATCAACTCCTCCCCGCCCCCAGCAGCCACTTGTGTGAGAGAATGTTAGAGATTAGGAAAAAGAGGCCCCAGATACTGAGTTGCCTGACTCAGGTCAGTTAGCCAGCCTGAGACCAGCCTCTGAAGCCTAGGTTTCCTGATCCACCCCCACCCCCCAATAGGAACACATGTGTGGCTTCCGTGATGCCGTTTCCATTTTTACTGGGAGTCTTATGGTCTCACTTAGTTTGGTTATAGCTAGATTGTCTTAAAGTCCTGCACATTCTCTCAGGCTTTGATTATGAAAAACAGTGGTAATTCACACAACTGGAATGACCTTCATTACCTTGGCCAGTGTCATTCCTGTGCAGAGAAAATTTAACTCACCCCCTTTTTTTTTTAACAAAGTAGCTTTTTGGAGTGTACCTTTGGATACCCCAAACTATTCTCTAACTTTTGATTGAATTGATGTACCGACACAGTATTTGTTATTAGGTGGACAATTGCAGCCTTTTCAGTTAGATGTTTACCAGAAGGCATTTATACTCACTCTCTCTGTAAAGCAAGGTTATTAATCCAGAGACTTTGACTAATGTTCAATGACAGTAATGGTGTTCTTCCTGTCACTTTATCCTGTCAGAAGTTTTTATGGGTCTCCACCCACTTCTCTTACCCTAACCTGTGGTAAAATGTCACTGGTGCAGGAAGCTGTGTTCTGTGTCCCAGGCTGGCAGAGGGTGAGGCTTACCCCCATGGCGGTGTGGATTTTCTTGGGCGGTGCTGGCCTCGGATGGGTGAACAGCACTTTAAGCACGTGGAAATGAGTTATTGGTGTAGTCTGCCCATTTTGGGATGTGCCAGCATTTTAAGGTATTTCAATATTCATTGTGAAGAAGTACCTACAGTTAGAATTATAATTTGCAGTTTCAAATTAAAGGGACTTCCCATTCTGTTTGAATAAAGGCTGTGTTAGCAGGTGAAAAAATAGTTTCCTTTGATGTTGGTTTCTTTGGGTAGATAAGTTCTCTTGAGGCCTCTGAGTCAGGTTCTAGGAATTCTTTTCCGGCTCCACCTTTGCCAGAATAACTGGCAGTGGTCAGATGGTGTGGGCCGGGCTCTGATCTGTTTCCTTAAAAGGTTGATTCAGTTAAATTTGTATTGAAAGTGGATTGGGGAAAGTGTTGTATCAAAGTGCTCCTGTATTCCTTAACAGCAAAACTTTTGAGGCCTTCATAAAGAACAGTTATTATAGGTTACTTTTCAGTAAAATGGATTATATTCTTTTGAAAAGCTTGAAATGGCATTGTGATTTGTTTCACAGGATACATCACTGAGTCTACATCTTTTATTCTAGGACACTTCAGAGTGGGATCTTTAACTTGGTTGCACTGTTCCTTCGTTTCTAAGTTGCAAATTATTCTGAACTGGAGAAGATTTTTCCCATAGTGACATTTGAAAAGCACATTTCTAAGGATAGGAATTGCTTTTTATTTTGCTGGGGGATTGTTTTGTTGTTTTGAATCTTAGAGATTCTCCCTGTTTATTCTAAAACAAGATTTTACTACTTCCACTTAGCTTAGATTGAAGATAATCAATTAAGCACTTTGATAAGTGTTTTGACCTGTAATTTTTTCATCATTCTATGGAAATAAACAAGACAAGAACTCAAATGAACTATTTTGCTTATGAGTCCATTAGAACCACTGTCTCTTGGAAGTTGTCTGTGTCTTTGTAAGTACCTCATCTCCATGGAAAGAGGAATAAACCTAATTTACCATAAAATGCATCTATTTATTTCGTGTTGCTCCCAGGTATGTTGGCGTTTGTGGTCACATGGAATACCCCTGCCGCTTCCAGAATGCTTCTGCCACCACCCAGAAGATCATTCCTCATCGGGTCTTTGCTCCAGCGTGCCTGAAGGGTGCCTGCCAGGAGACCCTTCTGCCGCTCATCCCTCCTTGCCTCTCTGCAGCACACTCTGTCCTGGGAACACACCCATTTTCCAGGCTGGATATACTCATTGTCCCTGCCAACTTTTCAAGTCTGGGAATGGCCAGGTATGTTATTCTGTTGTGGTGCCTGGAGAACATGCTTTGGAAATTTTTTTTTTCTTCTAAATTCTGGCATGTGTGGCATGCAAGATCTTAGTTCTCAGACCAGGGATTGAACCCACACCCCCTGCAGTGGAAGCACAGAGTCTTAACCGCCAGACCACCAAGGAGATTCCTGGAAATTCTTAGACTATTTCTTGCTTTCTCTGAGCTGTCAGAGCAGTCATTTGATAGATTGGAAGGGCCATCTCATTGCTGCCTTGAGGGACAGTGTGTGTACACTCCACCATGCATGAGCCTTTGCATGTAATGGACTCAATTCAGTTGCCTTGAAAATAACAACTCACATTGTTGCTGTGATTGAGAACACATTGTGCTCCCAGAGTGGCGTATGCTGGATCGTGGCTAATCAGTGGCTAGTTAGCTTAGGCGGTAAGAGCATAATGCTAATGAGCCCAAGGTCATAGCTCTGGGCAGAGTCAACACAACTTGGTTCTAGGGCACAGGCTGCCGCGTAATCCCGTCCAGCTGTCTCATCCATTCTCACCACTGGTCACAAGGGCAACGACTTGTGAGCCCCTGTGTCAGAGAGACTGTGGATGGATCAGTGTAAATCTATCACCGCTGCTAGAAAAACAGCTCAGAGCAGATGGCTTACTAGGGGAGGTTCAGGGGGGTCACTCGTCTTGCTACTATTTTTTAATATAATAAATATGTTGTATTATTCTTATTGTCATCCCAATTTAGTTCGTATGGAAAATCAGGACCTGCAAGTTGAACCTTTCCCTGTGTGTAATTTATGCCTAAAATCCATTCATTAATGCTGTTGTTCATTCAGTAATAGCGAGCTGTGTTTCACTCAGCATTTTACTTGGTTTTGTACTCAGGCTTTTCTTGGTTATATTTCTGTTTGAAAATCTTAATCATTAACAGTGAATATGCTTGACTAAGGATGGGAAAAATAAGCTCATCAAAACATGTGACTTTAAGTTTTTCCCTATTAGTCAAGGAAATTCCTGCTGCCAATTAATTTCCATGCTTTTGAACAGCTGTCATTTGTGGTGTTTTCCCTGAAAGCTGCACACATTCTTAGTAAAACCCATGAGTAGAAAAGAACTGACCAGAACATTTGCCTTTGATCTGTACTACACACGTATACTTTTAAAAAGCTAGCTGGCTGGTCTTAATCCTTGAGGAGGTCTGAGAAGGTCATTTAGACTGATTTTTATCCTACATTCATGAAGATAATGGGAATGTAAAAACTAGGATAATTATATATATTTGGTTATGTGCCTCATGTAATTGTCTCGGCTGTCTATATATAGAATTTGTCTTAACAAGGGGGCTTCTTTGGTCCTTTGAAGAGTCTGCTGGACTTAATTTGAGTGGAATTATTGGCAAAGGAAAGGTTGTTCATTAAATGTTTCTTATTTGTACACAGTTTTGAGGGACTGCATTTATTTGAAAGTTTTTAGCACTTTATGAGAGTTGCAGTTTTTCAGGGCATGTTTGCTAACAGTTCCAAGTTCTGACCTGAGGGAACCAGAGGCCAAGTAGTTTTCATACAGAGAAACTTATTTTCTACAACTCCTTCCTGACATCAGTCTGCCAAAACCAGAATTTGTTGACCTGTAGGCCAATCTATAAAGCTTTTCTTTTTAAGTTTGCCTGCCCAGGCAGGTAGGCTGTGTGTTTGCTGCTTTTTGCAATATTAAATTGATTTAAACATGCTTAAATCTGTTTCTTTAAAGTAATAAGCCTAAGTATCCTATGGCCAAATGGTACTGGGCGCAAATGTCGAAACCTGTGATGGTGATAATAACTGAGCAGGAACAAGACTGCTTTTATGCTCAAAAACAGGAGAACCGTACATTTAAGAATTTGTGGTTGGTTGTCAAATATCATTTTTTTCCTTCGTTTTAGACTGTGGAAATAGTCTGCCCTGGTCTAGATGTTTTCCTGGGCTTAGTTACCACTCCCTGTGTTTGAACAGTGCAGGGGGGATTGTGGTGTCTTGCACTGCCAGTTGGGGGTGGGGAGACACTCTGTTTTTCCTAACGCTGACCTAAATTGATTCCACTTGCTTGGCTTGACTCTCTTGGGATCCCAACACCTTGAGCCACATGCGACTGAGTAGGGTTTATGACTCAGCTGGCTCCTGGGGCCCCGTTACCTTATTTATGGTCAAGGCTTTGCTTGGGGCTGTGTAAAACAAACTGGAACAAAAATGACAGTCTTGCAGGTCAAATTCTGTACCCTAAATAGGAGTAGAGAAATCTCAAGTCTAGTAGGAGCCATTCAAAAAAGACGTCTCCACTGAAATTTGCCATTGTTCTATTAGTTGTAATGCACTGGAGATCAAAGGATTTCTTGGTAAATTAAATGGTTCTTTCCTGAGTCCACATTTTATACACATGTATACAAGATCATAAATTCCATACCTCTGGACTTGTTTAGTGACTCGGTCTTAATGAATAACATTTTATACTAATTTAGTATTCGTTTTTGCTAGATGATTTTAAACAATCCCACATGAACTAAAATGAATAAATTATTAATAACCATTTTAAAGAGTGTTTAAAACTTTTGGATGATATCCATAATGATTTCACTGTATTATATATATTAATGTCATAATTTGTATGAATAAAATTTTCCTCTCTGAGTCTGTTTTTGAGCCTGATTTTGATATTTCAGTATGGATAAAAAAATCACATTTGTATAATTTAAATATATGATAATGACAAATCAAGTTATAAGGAAGTAAATAATATACAACATTTTAGAATTTGAAGTGCTTTTCAAACATAGCAGTAAAACTAGAACATTTATCAGTACTGCACTTCATGATTTTTATTACTGTTTAATATAATAGGACCTGTAACATTAACTCCTCCCCCTTTTCTGAATCACTGTTCTAGAGGAGAGATACTTTCGTGTTATTCCGATTTTGAGAAAAATGACTAGTTTGCCTTTAAGACACTATTGACAGTCACATTGCCATTCTTTTCTCGTTTAGGAAGTGTGGGTTTGCTGTTTTTGTTTCATTTTACTTTTGCTTTCCTCTGAAGGCTGAATCTGCCATATAAGGAGCTCTGGAGTGTACCTTTCTTGGGTTGAGTAATATGGTGTCTAAATGAAGATAAGAATGCATTTTAAATGAGTCTCTAATGTATAGAACAACTCTCTTCTTGTTGGTATAATTAGCATTCTGCCATTTTCATTGTGCCTCATGATTTCTCAAATGTCTCAGCTGGGTATTGACTAGTAAGCCTAATTTCCTAGGTATTGAGAAATACATGAAAGGAACTCGTCATCCTGCTTACACTCTTTGTTATAATAATAATAATGTTAATGGAATAATATCCTGGAATCAGATTTATGACAGTTGCCTCAAAATTAACACCTCTGTCTTACCTCTGTGTAATGTTTATAATAAATGCTTAGCTTCACCATTTGTCTTTCAGCAGTTCACAATTACATGTCACAGGTTGTAATTAGGTTGGCAGAACTACCTTGCTGACATCCAAATACGTTCTTTTTTTCTCCCCTCTTATGTTTGATTTTGAAGGATCTTCTGCTTATCATTTCAGAGTGGTTTTATGTTTAGAGCATCAAATGAAAAAGCCATCTCCTAGAGGCTGTACTTCCCCACTCTACCACTCACATGTAGCCCATTCACCCCTGGTCTCTCTTGAAATATTGAAAGAAGAAATAAAAGGAAGCAGAGCGGTTGATGATAGGTGATAAATTCTGCTTTGACCTTTTCCCCACTGGTTCTGTACCAGATAGTCTTGTTCATGAGTTCATTTGCTTGTTTATTCATTTATTCATTCTTAAAGTTCTATGAAACTCATACTGTGTGCCAGGTAGGATTTAAGATGCTGAGTCTACCAGCATGAAAAAGGTTGATGAGATCTCCATCATCATGGGAGTTACATTCTAGTCAGGGGAGAAAATAGTATGCATAAAAACAAACAATTAAGATGTGTACTGTGCAAGAAGAAGGGGACATATGTATACCTATGGCTGATTCATGTTGATGTTTGGCAGAAACAAACACAATCCTGTAAAGTGATTATCCTTCAATTAAAAAATAAATACATTAAAAAGATTTTTTTTTAAGTTGAAAGAAATTGAAGACAATACAAATAAATGAAAACACTTTTTTTTTTTAAGTTGTATATTATGAAGAAAATATAGCCAAGTAAGTGACAGAATAACTGGGGACCAGAATCATTCTTAAGGTGAGGAGGCAAAAGCTTCTTTAAAGAGTGAAGATGAAGAATGGTAAGGAGCCAGCCGTGTGATAATCTGGTGGAAAAGCAACTCAGACTGAGGAATGTTTAAGTCCGAAGGCCCCAAGCTGGGAACCGCTGTAATGGGCTGGAGGAGCAGAAAGAAGGCCAGTGTGGCTAGCATGGCTTCCCTTAGACATGCTTTGGGCACCAGGAAATGCCAGAATCCGGCAGGGCTTCGGTCACCTGAGCCACCAGCACACCCATGTGAGGAAAGTGAGGAAGAGCCACTAAGAAAGGGCAGAGGTTGAGCAGAGACTGATGATTCCAGGCAGTCCTGTGTACAGGGAGAGAGTTGCCAGGGAGGTCACATCTTTTCTGAGGACCAGTGGTGCTATGGCAGTTCATGACCAACTGCTTGGAACCTGACTTGGTTTAGTACCTGCTCTTCTTGAGCAGAATTCTCCACAGAGAAGGCATCAGAACACTCGGCGCCCAGACTGGCAACTCGCCCCAGCGGCTGCTTGCTGATTCCTTGCAAGCTCTTTTTTGACTAAACAGGTCACAGGGAGGGAGGCATTATTTATATGTTTTCTCAGCCTAATTTTTAAGGTTTTCAAAGACTGGACAAAAATAGGACTGATAAGTAAAGAGCACAGAGAAATAATTATCAAATACTAAAATATCTTCAGTGCACTTCACAGTAGAGAAAAATGATAAAGCTCCCTATTACTCGTGGCTTGTTCTTAAAAGATCTGATTGTGCAATAAAAGGCTTCTGAATGCTTCTACTAGTTCCTGGCTGTTGCATACCCAATTTTCTTAAGTACCTCAATTTGCAAATAAACGGTGTGCACATACATGCCCAAGAATGAATGCAACTGGCTCTTCCTCCACCCGCTCCTCCTGGGGTTAGACAGGGTGTTGTCCTGTTTATTCTTATC
Source organism: Giraffa tippelskirchi (assembly GCF_054371585.1). Classification (NCBI taxonomy): domain Eukaryota; kingdom Metazoa; phylum Chordata; class Mammalia; order Artiodactyla; family Giraffidae; genus Giraffa; species Giraffa tippelskirchi. Next base: position 197,544,511 of record NC_137275.1, read on the forward strand.
TCCCAGCCAATGTGTAATAGAAGAAGCAAAACATAACGTGCTGGTACAAAGGGCCTGTTGTTTTCAGCCTTCTAATTGTGCTGCTTTGTATTGGGGAAGGAAGTAGTCATAAATTTTTGTCATTATCTTAAGTAGCAAGGTTTTACAGTTTGGGGAATTTTTCTTTACTTGTTCTTTGATAGCTTCCAGTTGAATTTTTGAATCCCCTAAACTAAAAACTGCCATACTTTTAAACAACCCTCCGATAAATTTCAGGGGCTTGTGACCCTTGATTTCAAGGCAGGATGCAACCATAGTGATTCTTTCCTTGGGAAACTGGATTTCAAGCCCTAAATTAGTGCACCTTTCGGTTCACCAAGATTTCCAGCTCATCTGCTCTCTCTGACGTGCTGTGGATTTGGGGATCTATGTGTGGGTTTTATTTCTTTGTTATTATCGTCATTTGTTTCCCAGACTTTAATAAATTCTTAAACTTTTTTCTGCATGGATTGTTTTAAAAAATATTTTGAAGGAACACTTCTTTCCCCCGTTTTCCTGTATAACTCTTCTGCTTTTACAAACAAGTGGGTGTGAATGATAGAAAGCAGCTCATACCTTCCTTTCTTCCTATAAAATTTCAATCCTCTGTTTACTGGCACCCCTGCCATTCACTGGAGCAATGAACAGAGTGTATCGTGGGTAGCAAGGTCCACGGGTCTACACAAGGGGGCTCAGTCCCCCCAAATGCTTTCCCTTTGTTGCTTTATTTCTCCACTTTGTTTTCTATTTCTACTTTTCTTCTTCCTTTTTTCTATTTTTAATTAATTTATTTTAAGTGGAGGATAATTGCTTTACAGTGTTGTGTTGGTTTCTGCTGTACAACATGAATCAGCCATATACGTGTATACACATGTCCCCTGGGAGGTGGGATGGAGATTCTACTTTTCTTCTTGAGAAAATTGTTTGACTTTATTTTACTCATACCTTATGGAGAAGGGCTTTCCCCTTCTAATGCGTTCTGTTTCTTTCATTTTTCTTTCTTGAAATAGAAATGGGTGTTCATAAGACAGTGTTCTTCTGGGACTCTGGAAGCCCTTGACAGTGATTATCTGGTTAGTTTTGACATAATCAGTTTGTAGTGAAACAGGCAGGAGGGAGAAGGTGTGCATATGCTCCCTTCTTTACAGTGCAGGTACAGGACCATATATGATGTCCCCTAGTCACTTAGAGCTGGAAAATCAGAGACAGAGGTAACAGGGCCTTACCCTGGGATAGCTCTCAGAGCCTGGGGTTCAGACTGAGGCGAGACTCATAGGTAACCCTCTCTCTCTCTCTCTGTATATATATATATATATATATATATTTGCTTCAAGGTCCCCCTATAGAATCATAGTGTCTTGGAGTCTACTTGAAAATCAGCATTCACTATGGGCTTGTTTTGAGGCAGCCTTAGAATCTGGGTACCAGGCAAATCCCTGGATCACGTGCATATGTTGGGGCCAGATTCTCTCTAGAGAGGAACAGGCAGAGCAAGCTCACAGCTTTTGGCTTAGCCAGAATCATCTTCTTGCTGTCAAACAGCTTTGCTGCTTGTCAGATCCAGAAGTAGCATTTTATCATCATTATGCCACGATTCCTCACCCTGTGAAAGATTATGCTTAAGTGTTTTGTTTTCTTTGAACTGTCCTCCACACGCATCGACTGACAGTCTTACCTCTGAGAGCACCACTGGGGTCATCCTTCAAGAGAAGTTGTCAGGCCTTTGAAAGGCCTTCCTGAAGCAATCACCCCTCTACCTACATTTGTAATCTTCTCTCTCTATTGATGTCATCATAGGCCCCTAATCTCTTCCAGCCCTTGAGCCTGAAATGGCCAGTCAAGCCTGGCTTTTCCATTTTTCCATTGCAAAGAAAAGGCTCGTACTTTTTTTTTTCCTCCCCTTGGTTATTTCTCTACAGAAGCATCATTACTGAATAGAACATACACTCCTTGGGTGAAAAAGAACCATGGGATTGAATGTGCAAAGTTTTCTGAGCTGGAATATTCCCAGTCTTGTGCGTTCTCACTCCTGAAACCACTCCACAGAGTGAGCACACACTCCTGGCCTCTGGACTGTGTTGTGCATGTGTTTTGGCATGGAGCGGCGTATGTATTTCTCTTAAGGCTAGACTTCTTTGGGGGAAAGCACCAACTTGGGAAACAGTTCTCAAGCAAAGCACAGTATATGAATAGTCCTGCTCAAGGGAACATTGCCTATGTCATACTACAGCCATTGTGCAGCTGGAACCCACCATGTCCAAGCTCTGTAGGCCTGTTTGCATAAAGCGGGTGAGAGATTTCCTTGTCACTTTATTCCCTGTTAAAATGTAATTGAAAGAATATCCCAGCTACTTTTTCTTCAAAAGAAGCAGTAACTTTAAAAGGCCAAAGATGTGAGGAAGCTCTCCTTTAAAAATGTATTACTTAAAAAAACAACAAAAAAAAAACTGATTACTTTGTGGGATTTGTGGGTACATTGCAAAAATCCACCCTGATTTAACCCCAGAGTGGAGCTCGAAGTAGCTTGAAGTAAAAATGTTTTATTTCTTGGTTAACTAACTGTGCTATTTATAGAGGTGACTCCTCAGAAAGTCTAGACATTGTTCCGGAAAGACGGAATGCCAAATCTGCCCTTCATGTTCCCAGTCAGCGTGCTGAAAATGACCACCTCCCTTCTTTACCATCAAATGGAAATCTTCGAATTCCATTTCACGATAGCGTGAGTGATACCTGAGCTCCCTGGCCAAAACTTAGGTTGGCCAAGGAGCTGGCAGTGGTCTTGTGAGCCTGGAGACCCACCACCAGGCCTTTGTTTCTTAGAGGCCAGCCTGCTGAGATATGGGGACTGTGGTTGGCAGACCCTAGTGTTCAAGTTGGGCTTCCCTGGTAGCTCAGCTAGTAAAGAATCCGCCTGCAATGCAGGAGACCCCGGTTCAATTCCTGGGTCAGGAAGATCCCCTGGAGAAGGGATAGGCTACCGACTCCAGTATTCTTGGACTTCCCTGGTGGCTCAGATGGAAAAGAATCAGTCTGCAGTGTGGGAGACAAGGGTTCGATTGCTGAGTTGAGAAGATCCCCTGGAGGAGGGCATGGCAAACTGTTCCAGTATTCTTGACTGGAGAATCCCCATGGACAGAGAAGCCTGGAGGGCTACAGTCCATGGGGTTGCAAAGAGTCGGACACCACTGAGCAACTAAGCACAGCACAGTTTTCAAGTTATTCTCTTCTGAGAGCCTAAGCACCTACTCTCAGAATGAGTCAGCTGCAATTTCTGGCTTTTATCAGCCATGTGCAATTTCTGAACATCTTACTGAAAGCTGGCAGTTGGAAAGGGATGGATGGGCACAGCCAAGGATTCATTCAGCAGACTCATGTCAATGGACAGGTGTGATGAATGCTGATGATTCTCTTGCTCCAGGAAATATGAAATCTTTAGCCTAAATCAGGATTTTCTACCTAGGTTCCAAGAAGAGTAGTTTTGTGGAATGTTAATAATGTGGGAAAAGGAACTGTGGGTTAATTAGTTTAGGAAATGAGTGGATTAAACAAAGTAAAAAGGGAGTCTTTACTGGAGGGCTTCTGAGAAAGCCTTTAATATCTTTATTATCCTGATTTAATATCCTGGCATGTATATGCCTCTCAAAGACCAGGCCAAAATATGCGATATGCCTCCAAAACATTGCTCAGGGATCCCCCTTTACAGTGCCCATTTCATCGGGCTGTTTCGGGTCTCAGGGAAACCACCTTCTCAAAACACAATTTAGAAAGTGATTCCTGGGGAAGAAGTATCTTGGAGCCCATGACATGACTGGCTGTAGGAGTCCAGCCTTCATGTGGTCAGTGGCAGCTGAGGCCTTGCTTTAGGGCAGTGAAGAAGACGGGCTCACCACTTAATGCTGGGGGTCCCACACCTTTCTGATTATGCATTGATTTTTGAACAATCACCCCTTCCATATATTTATATTTATTTATAAGTCATATACATTTAGTACAGTGTTACTGTATTAGGTTGGAGAAGGAAATGGCAACCCACTCCAGTATTCTTGCCTGGAAAATCCCATGGTTGGAGGAACCTGGTAGGCTGCAGTCCATGGGGTCACAAAGAGTCAGACACGACCGAGCAACTTCATACACGCACACACTATATTAGGTATACTATAAAATATATATATATATATATATATATATGATATACTATAAAACATGACTTAGTGACAGGACAACAACTATAAAATACATACAAAAATGGAAGTTTAAAAGAATGAGGAAAAAACATTGATGAAAGGAAGTTCTAACATTTCTTCCTGCACAACATGGGGTTGGCTAGTGCCCTAGGATCTCTGCAGCTGCCTGGGCCCCACCACGGAAACTCTGAGTCAGTGGGTTTGGGGTGCTACCTTGGTATCTGGAACGTTAACATGTCTGTCCAGGTGATTCGGCTGCAGGTGTTATTTTTTGGGAACTCTGGACAGGTAAGTATCTCTTGGGAATCTTTCACAGACTCTCCACCCTGCTGTCGTCTCTCAGGTGAGCATGTTAGACTGAGGAAAGAGGATGGTGGAGACATTCCTTGGTGATGCCCCCTGTTTGTTCGTTACTCATAAGGAAGGTGTGTTCCCCAGGAGTTGGGCCCAGTGACAGGTCAGAATCCCTGGCAAGTGACTGGGCCTCCCTAGCCTAGTTCTCTTCTCTGGAAAAGTAAGGGGCTGATTTAGAATGGCCTGCAGAGGGGCTTAGAGCCTTAACATTCTTTGATTTGATTAGGTTTGAGTTTTATTTTGAACAGGAGTGAGGGTGACTCAATTTCATTCAGTAATTTACATACATGTATATTTTCTTTTTGATGTAAGGGCTAGTTAGATCATAAGCCTGCAATTTTCTTGTTCTTGGGCACCTGGGCAGCAGTAGGCGTTTAAATGTTAGGTCTGCAAGCAGGAGGTTCAGAAGGGGCCTCTCTTACCTCTAGTTAATTGCAAAATAAACAGATCTCAAGGGCAGGGGCCCCTTCCTTTCATAATAGCCGCCTCTGCTCTGTGCACCATCAATGCAAAACAGCATTTCCAAACATTGCATCAAGAGTGTGCTCCATGGAAAAAGGCCTGCTGCCTTCAGCCTGGCAATTTCCCGCTCAGGCCCCTCAAAGTTAGCAGCTAACTTGTCCCCTCCCACCCACTCAGCCTTGTTTTTAGCCTCCAGATATCTCCATTTGCAAGCTAATAAGTTGCACATACATATGTTTGAACAGTTGTCAGGCTTGTCTGCTGCTCAAACTGTGCTTTGGTTTAAAACAAACAACAACAGAGAACCCAGAGGTGGGGGATGGATGAAGACATTTCAGTTTAACCTGCAGGTGGTGTTGTTTTGACCTTGACAGTCAGCTCTAAATGACCTGTTAAGCACCTTTGTGTGCTTCTGGGCACACCCACCTGGAAGATATTATATCCCCTCAGCTTTATGTGCCCCAGCAGGCAGGCACCAGGTCCCTGGCTTTTGTTTTCATCAGTGGAAGGTTAATGCATGCATGGCAGGACTTGACTGAGAGGGGCCCAGCTACAAATGCTGTTTTCGTTTAATTCTGATTTCTCTTCTTCCTTGGCCTAACCCTCCCCACCCTGGGCTCTCCTCTCAAACCCCTCCAGATTCCCTCCACCCCCAGTCTGTCTTCCCTGTTCTTTCAACCCCTCTGCTTGGCTTCAAACCATTTCTTCTTGGCTTTGATATCTCCTTGCAGAGCTGCAAGCAATCAGGAGATTATGGACCCCAGAGCTCAGCAAGGCACATTGCCTGGTAGGGGGGCTCAGGCCCCGGTCCCCAGGCCACCACAGGAAATGGGACCCAGAAAACCTGCCAGTCTCCATACCCTGTGCCCCTGTGCCTGTTCTGGTAACCAGATCCCCAGGGTTGGGGGTGGGGGTGGGGTGGGCAAAGTACTCTCTCAGATCAAGTGGTATCTGGGGAGACAGACCTCTTTGGGAACAATTCTGACCTTTCCTGTGTGGTCAAGGGTCATCTCTGCGGCATCTGTTTGAATTTTGTCCTTTTTAAACTTTGAGTTTTTCCTGGGCCTTCTGAGGCCCTACATAATGGTGTCTGGAAGTTGGGATGAGGAGAGTGAATGGACAGATGAAGGAATCCAGTTGGGTTCAGCCTCATGCCTACCAGTGCTTGGATAGTTTCAGGCAATTTGAGGATACAGATGCTCTTTATGCAGGGAATCCCTCTTCCTTGGCTTCCATGTCTAAGGCCCAACATTGTTGAAGGTAACCAGTACTATATTTCTAAAGGTAGAGATGAGAAGGAGGGTGTTTGTTCTCAAGAACAAATGTACATCTTATTATCCTGTAATACTTTCTCCGATGTCCGAAAGGAAATGGGCCCACATCTGGATATTTACCTTTCCAATGCTGCCTGCACCAGCCATGTGTTCTGCCGTTGAGTGATCTCCCAGAGGTGCCTCTGCTGGTCCTCTGACACCCCCCTGAGATGAGACTCAAGATCTGAGAGGAAGATCAGTGCTAGTCAACCCATCCTCCTCAGACCTCAGGAAACCTCCTAGGCTGAGGCAGTACCTCACACTGTCTCCCTCCAGTGATGCACACCTTGTACCCCTCACAGTCCTGCCCCGGGGGCCCCTCTGTGTTGGGATCTTGTTATTTAACTTTTGGCACAAGTCCTTCCCTGGGATTTCCCAGTTGGAATGAAGAGTAGAGTAGGGTGAGTAGCATCTGGAGTGAGGGCAATTGGACTAAGCTTCCAACCACCAGGGGAACCGGGTCTCAGAGAAAGTAAGAGAAGCAGAAATATAAGAGATAACTGGTGTTCACTTGTGTGCCCTGCCCTTCCTATGGGTCTATGATCATTTTTGGCCTAAGGTTGTTGAGCTGTGTTTCTGACATTTACAGCCCAGAACCCAGACTAATTTCCAAGGGCTACTTCTTTTTTGCCTCTACAAACAAAAGCCTCATTAGACCTTAGGATTAGTAGTCAGTGGTTTTGAGCAGCTCTGGATCCTGTCCCCTTAAGCCTTCATTCTTTAATGATTCACCTGACTCTATAGGTTGTAGAGTGTCTCCATATATGTGTGTTTGTGAGGGTCAAATGAGAGACTATATATAAGTATGGGCTTCCCAGGTAGCACTAGTGGTAAAGAACCCACCTGCTAAGGCAGGAGATATAAGAAATTTGGGTTCAGTCCTTGTGTTGGGAAGATCCGCTGGAGGAGGGCATGGCAACCCACTCCAGAATTCTTGCCTGGAGAATCCCATGGACAAAGGAGCCTGGTGGGCAACCCACTCCAGAATTCTTGCCTGGAGAATCCCATGGACAAAGGAGCCTGGTGGGCTACAGTCCATAGGGTCACAAAGAGTTGCAACTGAAGCCACTTAGCATGCACACACACATTTAGGTATATGTATATACATACAACATCTATTAACATATAACACACACACACACACACACACACACACACATATATATACATACATTCTCTCATTTGATCCTCCCAGACAAGCTCTCAGTCCCCGTCCATGTCCCAGCTGTCACAAGTTCCCCACAGCTTATTTTTGTGGCAGCTCTGCCCAGCCATCCTAAGACCTGGGAGCCCTGTTACTGATGAGGCCTCTCTGCCCAGCCCCTCCCGTGATTCGCCCACTTTCTGCCCAGCTGAGTAGTTTATCTTGTGGGGTGATGAGTCCCAGCAGGTGCTGACAGCCAGGATCAGGACCTGGACTTCTGTGTCTCTCTGAGGCGTAGGGCAAGTGGAGCCTAATGATGGGTTGTATGCTTGAGCTGAGTGACAAAAACCCGCTGGCCCACACAGGGGTTGTGAGCTAAGCCAGGGCAAGTCCTAGGTGACTAAGCGGATCTACTGCTGTGCTGCTGTTACTGCATGCTCCTTCAGAGTCCATGTTTGTCCTGCCAACCCTCGGGATGCTGTTTGAGATGACAGAAGGAGAGCTCTGACTTTGCAGTCAGAAGACCAGGTGCCACTGCAACTGTGCTGTTGACTATTGTGAAACCCAGCCCAGTGATTTGTTTGTGAAATCTCTACTCACCTCCAGGAGTCTTGGGCACATTTGATAAGATCATGTGTCAAATGCCCTCTGCAAATATTGGTCCCTTGTTTCAGTCGGCTTGGAGAAACTTGGTAGTTTTCTAGGTCAAAAAACATCTAAGATTTATTGCTTATTAACGTGAATCACAAGCTTTAAGGTCCCTACCAACTCAGAATGTCCAAGATTCCCTGAAATAATAGCTGCAGGGAGAAGAAAAAATAGGTGTGATAAGTTGCCATGGTAGTATGAAAACATGAAAAGTTTGTTTCAAAGAGTTCCTGAGTCCAGATTACTCAGACTGTACTACAAGTGGAATTTCTCATTTCTCTGAAGGAGAATTTTAGAGTAGCTCCTTGTTAGGTCTTCCTTCAAGGAAGTAGCTTGAACTTTAGTAGTTTAAGTATATGTATTAACTTTCCTTCCCCTCAAAAGGAAATTGAAAAAGGCAGCAGAATAAAACCCCTGGGCGTTCTGATTTAGGTCAAATGCATTTCTTAGATCTGTTTCCATATCTAATAATAAACTGAAAGAAATCCTTCTCTTCTGGAGATTTGGGATCCCAACTGGACTCAACTGTCTAAGCTCCTCTGGGGCTTTGGGTCCACTGGTTGGACCCAACCAGTGTTTTGACCTTGACAGCAAGGACTGAACACAAGGACTGAACCCAAGTTTCTTATATCTCCTGCCTTAGCAGGTGGGTTCTTTACCACAAGTGCCAGCTGGGAACTAATGAAAGAACCTAATGAAAAGAGGTCCTTGACCTCTTTTCCCATCACATTTGGATCATAGATTGAGTCCAGTCCACTCCTGAAGCAGTTTCTCTGGTCTGTTCTCAGTATCAGAGGCATTATCTGACCTGTGCTTGAAAGGACCATGTGATGGGAACTTCCAAAAGAACGCTGTGTTGCCATATCTGCTGCTTCCGAATGGAGCCAGAGGCCCAGAGTCAGAAGTAGGGCCAGGATGGAGGGGCTAGCAGCAGCAGGTGGGGGGTGACCTGCACTGCTCTCCTTTGAATACCAGCCCCGCCCTGCAGCCCTTCCAAGGTCCCTGTCCCAGAAGCACACACAGCATTATGTAAATAGTACTGCCTGGTTGATTGAGATAATCCTGTAGACCAGAATGAGAATGGCTCACAACACTTCTCCAAAAGAATCAACCCAAGAAAGCCTTTGAATAATAAATTTCCCTAGTAAAATTGTTTTCTATTTTTGTTCCCCTCTTGTCTTCCCATCTGCCCATCCCTCTCATTAATTGTTGTTATTTAGTCACTAAGTTGTATCCAACTCTTTTGCCACCCCATAGACTGTAGCCCACCAGGCTCCACTGCTCATGGAATTCTCCAGACAAGAATACTGGAATGGGTAGCCACTTCCTCCTCCAGGGGATCTTCCAGACCCAGGGATCGAACCTGTGTCTCCTGCTTGGCAGATGGATTCTTTACCACTAAGCCACCTGGGAAGCCCAATATCACTTATATGATAAGTGGAATCTAAAAAATGATACAAATGAACTTATTTATGTATATACTGGCATTAGCTTTTTGTATAAGCCCCCATGTCTTGTTAAAAAACAAAATTCAAAAAAATAATTGAAGATCTAATTGGCTTTATTCATTGATTCATGAATCGGACAGCAAGCAGAAAGGTACTCTGGGAAGCTGTACAAAATGGAAGGTTTTTAAAGGCACAAAGTGGGTGAACAGGGAAATCAAAAATAAGAGAAAGGGTTGTTTCAGGTGAAGTCACCTTCCTTTGGAGGAAAGGCATCTCTGTCATGCAGATGACCTCACTAATGTTGATTAGGAAACTCCAGACTTTGGTTGAAAATTCTCCCCCTGGGAGAGGCTGAAACTGCAATCGTGCTATGTAGGTTCTGATTTGCTGCTGTGGGTTTTAAGCCCAAGTGACAACACTTTGGGTCAGTTGTTTCTTTTTTAGGGGGTCTCCATGCAGATGCAGTAATAAATAGCCAATAAATCTCTACAGATTCCCTCCTTCTTTTATACAGAAGAAGGCAGAGCACACACCCTGCTTATACTGTGCTTTTATCGCTTTACATGATAGCCTGGATTTCTGTCTATTATTAGGCCTTAGAGAGTTTTCTCATTCTTTTTTTATTTAATTGCATGGTATTCTACTCTATGGAGGTTCTCAGTTTATTTTTCCAGATTAGGGATCTTTGAGCTTTTCCCAGTATTTTACTGTTGTAAACAATGCTGCATGGAGCATTTGGTGCATTTTGAAGTCAGTAAATTGCACAGATTCTGTTATTCTGCTGCTATTCCTGCCATCTTGTGGGAAGTAGAGATGGGCCTGCATCTTATTTATCCCCCACTAATGCTATAACTGTAGGTTAAAACGTGACTTTTTTGTGAGATTTCCAAAGCAATGGAATATCAGCACTTTTGTGTGGCTCACTAAAGCAGGGATGGAAATAAGATTAATAAACCTAATGTATCATTGTGAAGCTCTTGCTTATTTAGGCCCAAGTCCTCATCTAATAATGGAGAAGGAAATGGCAACCCACTCCAGTATTCTTGTCCGGGAAATCCCATGGACAGAGGAGCCTGGTGGGCTACAGGCCATGGGGTCGCAAAAGAGTGGGACACAACTTAGCAATAAACAACAACAACCTCATCTAATAAACCAAGTGGAAGCATTGATGATCCCCTTTTCAGTAGTTTTGTAGTGGTCTTGTTCCTCAGATTTTGTTAATTTTAATGACTGTAAAGTTGTGTTCATCCTATTCTCAGTAACTTTGGAAGTTTCAGGAACTTTTTTTTAAGAAAATGAATCCACATATTTAGGAAACTTTTTTTTTTTTTAAAGAAAATGAACCCACATATTTTATATTTTTAAATAGCATTAAGAAGTGCCATTAATTTTTCTAGGTTAGAGAACTCGATATTATTTATATAATTTGAGCCATTGGTGCTTTTTATTTGGGTTGCGCCCTGGCGTTGAGTGAGCCATACTAGCTGGTGTGGGGACCTGCCGCTGGGCTTCTAAGAGCAGAGCCTTTCCTTCAGAGTTAGGCTGGTGAGAGGCTGCACTGAGCTCAGACCAGCAACCAACCTAATGAAATAATGCCTTTGTGTAGGTTTCAAGTCAGAAAATTCGAAGGAGGAAAAGGGAAAATATTCTTTAACCACATAGAAAAAAATGAAGGGGAAGGCGGATGCTATCTCTTTTTTAAATAGGAGGATGTTGAGGAGACAGAGATTTTTAATGGGTTTAATCTTCAGACTTAGGCAGAAGGCCAAGCATGATCTGAATACAGAAAACACAGAATGAAATGCCAGGAAGGGAAATGGAAAGTAGTGGGTTATGGAAACAACCAAATGTGTCCGAATTTCCAGGCTCTTCAAGGAATTGGTTGAATTGTGGCAGCGTTGCTGAAACAGTTTTTAAGCTCAGTTGAACATCCATACACCACTCCCCACATAATTCTAGAGCATATCACTCAAAATTCAATTTGAAATAGTAGGCAGGGCCTAGCCTGCTACTCTATTATGGTTTGATGTTGGCCAGAATAATCTGATTTCTTCAGTAACATCAATGGGAGGCAAGCAATGGATATGATTTATCTCAGCCTTAATAGGGCATGACACTGAAGAACAAATTTGGAAAATGTTTTACCAGCACGGCAGATTATTTTTTAAAAATCTCTAAAGGGCAACCACTTTAGTGGATACCAAATTAATATAAGCTGTAGGCCTCAGCACTATGTGTGTGCAAACACACACCACAAGCATTTGGCCTATTGACTTCTCTGGTGGTTATTTCCTGTAGACACACACACAGAATGTAGTGATCACCACACTGGTTTGGCAGGACAGTCATCACTTAGGGGAAACAGACAAAGAGAACCGTTACAGAAGGGCTCCGAGGTTCAGAAAGCATAGAGATTGGAGCTGCTGGTCATTTGTGTCACCTCCCCCACCTGGCAGGGCCCTGAACCCCTTTACAGATTTGGTCATCTTGTTAGAAGCTAAAAAGCAGCAACTGGAGGGTCATTTTTCTTATATTTTGAAATGGATGCCTCATCTGATGAGTAGACTTGTGCTTGTCTGGCTTCTAAGGCCAAAGGAAATGACTCTTCATAGGAAGAAAATTTTGGGGGAAGTTCTTTTTTATAGCTAACCCTCGCTCCTCTTGCTGCAATAGCACACCTTCTCTCACAGGCTAAATCCAGCAGCAGAAGAGCTGGTCACCCCTTCCTGAATCAGAGGGTGCTTATTGCTTATTTGCTTTGTTCCTAAACCTTCCAGCTTTTGCTTTTCTGAGCTAGATAATCCCACCAGTTTTGAGTTCCTTTTTATGTTTCTGTTTTCCTTTTCTTTAAGCATTTCAGTTGCTTTCTTCTGGATCACTTTCTAGTTCTCTTTATTACTCAGAAGTTGCAGAGTCCAAAACCAGACACAGGAAGCTGCAACAGTGTCTCCATGGTGAACGCAGGGTCCATTTATGGAGCTCTTAACCCTAGGTCCAGCATTGTCCTGAGGACATTTCATGTGTTGTCCTGTTGAAGCTTTTACAGCCTCTACAGGGTAGAGGTTATTATTACTGGCATTTTGTAGATGAAGAAACAGAAACGAGTAGTTCTCTGTCTTTCCCATCACCCAAGTGACAGCCAAAATTCAACCCCAGCCTCTGCCTGTGGAGCCTATAGCCTGAACCCCTTTTCCCTGGTGCCATGATTTCACTCACCAGCCCCAGAATCTTATATTTAACTCTAACAACTGTGCTAGGCAGCTGACTCTCTTTCCATTTATATCATTATAGCTCCCTTTACTACTTTATTAACACATGGTTAGTCATTCCTTACTTCAGACTGGTCAGCATGTGTTCCTGGAAATTCATTTTCTTTAACCACTTTTCCAAGTTCTTTGATTCTCTTTGGATTCCAATTCAGTGCTTCAAGAGGCTGTTAACTCCTCTAAGCTTGATTCCCTGAAAGACCTAATGAGGTCTCTTAACTGGCACGCCTTTTAGCAAGTCTTGAGTGTCCCGTGCCCTTCCTGATGTCATTCCCCACATTACGCTGGCCGTCCTCTGGGTTTCCATGCCAGACTGAATGGAATGATGTGTAGAGTGAGCCACAGTGTTGGCTACCTATTCAAAGTTGTAGGATCCACTAGAATTTCACAGTAACTTCAGAACTAGGGAAATCTCACTTGGATTTTGTTTCAAGGACAGAGTTATCAAATACTCATTGCTCTTACTGAGAATCTGGGGCACTGCCAACATGCCAGTTTGTGGAAGCCATGCCTTCGGAATGAAAAAACACTGTCTATGAAAAATATTCACCCGATGCTGAATTTTATCACAACCAGCAATACCAGGCATGTAGATGACATTCAGTTACTATTTATAAAGTGAGGGAAAGAGTGCATATTATAGGGGTAGCAGTGATGATGAAATCAACTTTACTTTTTGCCAAAGATGTCTGGTGTGATTTTCCCAGTGTATGGCCATCAGCTTAAACAGGGGAGAGTAAGATAGGAATCACCATTAGAGTAATACCCAAAATGAAAATTAAAATGAAAGGCATTCTCTCATAACACATTTTTTAGGAATAACAACAACAACAAAAATCAGTGTTTCAGAATCTCCTCAAGCCCCTTAAAAGAGGATCTCAGGAGTCTTTGGTCTTTAGCATTTCTTTTCTTCTGTCCTTTCCTGGTTTCTTTCCCAAAGATGTTAAAATCAGCCAAGACTGGTCTCCTGTGAATCCCTTGCAGTCATACCCATCATCACAAATGTATGCTCTCTGCTATGTTTACGAGCTCCCAGGCATTTGGAAACACTGTTGGGAATAGTTTGTAAGTTTCAGGTGGAACCAGAAAATAAACAATTTCATTTCTACCTCGGTGATTTTGCTCTTTCATCCAATGGTCAAATTCAGCTCAAAACAGGATCTTGAGTGCAGAAGTTTTTTTTTTTTCTTTTCTGATGACTGCGTAGCGCACGCAGTTAGTCTGTAAACCATGGAAATGTGTTCCTGAGTGAATTTGCAGAAGGGTGTGGAACCAAGAGCTGAAGGCCCAGCAAGAAAATGGTTCCTTATTTACAACACAAGGGAGTGAAACTCCTGAGGCTCGAATTCTATGTCTCCTCTAGGGAATCATGGATGCATTCATTTACCTTGATGGAGGAAAATAATTAAATAGAGAAAACAACTATTCTTTTCATTTCTTTTTCCTCTTTCAGTTTTGCTCTCTAGTTTTTGTAATACTGTTCTCAAGTCTTGAAAATACAACTGCTTCCCATTTGGTAAGCAATTTTTTTCCCCTTTCCATTTGGCAACAGCATTTTCCTGTGTTTTCAATGGCACCAAAATTAACATGGCTGTTTTTATTTAACAGGAACAACTTCAAGTTTTATATTACACGCCCAGCCAAAGAATCTTTGATTTTGCCCTGGTGTTTCCCAATATGTTAGCATGGCTTTGAAAACAGGGCTCTTTAACTGCTGTTGCAAAGACAGCAGGGACAGCATGGCAGATTGGGGAGGGAGGAGTGGGAGAATGGAGGAGATGAGGGAAACTGGCCTCCCCCAAGTTACTATTTTTAAAGTTTGCTTGCCTACTGAATAGCTCAATTTACAAATCCTACTGGATATCATTTTGACCTTCCCCACTTTTCTTTCCTGTTGAAAGCGTGATGGATGCGTTGGTGGGAGACAAACCATTTGTTCTATAGTTTTTTCCATGTGCTTGCTCCCTTATGAACACCAGATCCTCCACTCCCCTCAGTATGGGATACCCACACTGTCAAAAGTGTCCTGCGGGAGGTATCCAAGCCCAGATTTCTTAGGAGGTGGGATCTGTATCCCAATTAGAACACTCCAGGAAACACACATCTTTATTTGTTAAACAAATAGTCTTATGTGAGCCTTGGCTAGGATACTCACTTATTTTAAATAAATGAAGTAAACATTAACATGCAGGGGAGCACTTTCTTATGTATCCTGTAACTTTGAAGCCCAATTTTAAGGTTTTAAGTTAGAACATGCAGAGCTCTTTTTTCCCTTGGCTTGGGTTCTAGAGAATGTTGTTTCCTCATTTAGTAATTGGAGAGTTAATGGGGTTCTTTGTGATGCTACTGTAGGAGAGAGACTGTGTTTTATTCAATTCTGGGACTGTAATTAAAGTGGCGCCCATTGGCATAGTTAGAGTTAAGATCGCTTCAGTTTTTCCAATATAAACTCATATTCAGGGTTTTAATAACCAGCTATAAAAATTAGCTTCTAGCTACAGACCTGGCATATTCAGTGTCAGCCTAGGAGTAACCTTTACTTTAAAAAAAAAAAAAGTCTTTTTAAAAATATAATTAAAAAATCAGTTTAGTTGTTTATAATATTAAGTTATAAGGTTGCAAGGAAATAAAAATAGCTTCTTTTTTTTAGCAAAAACTTGTGACCTATTTTTAAAATATGGACAGAGTTGTAATGTATTTTTTATATCTTCAAAGGAAAATACAGCAAAATCTCTGTAAAATTTGTTTTAAAATGATATTGTTTCAGTTTTCCTTATGATGACAGGCAGGGCATTTTTATTCTCTAAAGACATGAGCCTCCCATAGGACTACTGGCAAAGCTGTTTTGTCAGTGGGCTTCAAGTTCAAAACTCCTGTTGAGCTCTTCCTGATAAATGGAAATATGGCCAGCCTTTCCAGTTATGAGGCCATGGCTACTCACTTACTCCACTCCACCCTAACCTTCTGGGCTCTACATGTTGGAACACAGTGAGTAGCCCAGGCACAAAGCCAAGTTAGAGACCCCCTTGGAGGCCTGGGGAGCCTTCCCCTAGTCCTTGCTCTGTGTCACACAAGGAGTGTGCCTCTGTAGGAGTCTCTCTTCAATTCAGTGGCATTTGTTGCAGCAAGTGACTTTAGGTGGGGCCATTTGTGTACATGCTGAGAGTTGGATATAGCACAGTTTGTCCAGGTGATTCAAAGGTTCTCTAAATAGAACCGCCTTTAAAACATCCTGCTTGACAGGTTGACTGTCAGGGTAAAAACCCATTCTTTTTCTGGTCGCCAGGGTCTTGACTGATGACATGTGATGATAGTGATGGTAGTAGTAGTTGTGGTGGGGGGGAGAAGGAAAGGTAGTATTGGTTATGATGATGGTGCTGATAATGTTACTAGTGGACGTGAGATGGCCATGATTGTAGTCAATGGCAATACCAACAGTGGAAATGCAGAAGTAACAATGGTGATAGGATACAGATGGTGGTAGCGGCAGCACTGCGGGCTATAGACAGAAGCCATTCTTCATCTTACAGATGCAGTGGCTTAGGGAATCTGCTTGTCGTCCCTTCTCTACCCACAGTATGCCCGGTGGAGCTAACAACTAGCTTTTGGTAAATCTTGCCTTCCACTGAACGATGAGGTTGGTTTGTGGGAGAGACGAGCACATGCCCTTTTTCAGAGGCAGGTCTCCATTTTCCGGTCAGAGAACAGTCCATCTTCTTTGTATGGTTTCCAGGTTAGGATCAAGGAACACAGTGACCTGAAGCCCAGGAATCAGAGTCATTAGAAGAGAATGGGACATATCTAGTAATTCTACCAAAACTGAATTGCTGCTGTGTCCTAGGAACCATGCTCTGTGTTTATATACATAATTATCTATAAATTCTTTCAACTACTCTGTAGAGTAGGTTTTTATTATTTTGGTTTTACATATTTAGGAAAGTGAGGCTTGGCTCATAGGTAGCAAAATTAAGATTTGAAAACCATGATCGGTGTGACTCCTACTTCTTCCTTCTTCGCAGCCACCAGAGAGCTATTTCAGCCCTCATAAGGCTTTCTAGAATGTTTCTTGTCTTTGCTTAGGTAAGGGTATGAGAAGAAATTCATAAGAGAATATTCTATATTTGGTTTTCTTCTCTAACTTATCGTGATGGCAAAGAATGCTTTTTCTCCCTACATATTTCCTTACACTCATAGTGTACTCAGATGACCCTTTTACAATTCATATGGGAACTGTTTGGAGGCTCTTCCCACATGTTTTCAAGACTGGAACTGTGGCGTGATCTTTTCCTGACCTGGCTGGTCTTTGGCCAAATAGGACATTGAGCAAGCCAGAAACCAGGCCCCAACAGAAAAAAGCAAATAGAGATAAATATTTATCCTCGTCCCAGTGGGATCCCTAGGTTTTCAGGATCAAAGACCTACTTTGTGTGTGTCTGTTCGTGAGCCTTGGATAAGTATACAGAAGTAGGCAACTGGCAGGGTAGTAAAGACTCTGTGGTACCCAGGCTCTTTAACCCTCAAATAAATTCCCTGGGGACATTAGGGGAGAAAAAGCAAAACAAAACAAAAAGCCAGAATCTCATTTATAAAAAGATAAATTTAAATTGATTTCCCTAGGCACAGAATAAGAAAAAGATGGAGAAACACAGTGGGAACAAAAAGAAAAGAAAAAGATGAGAAGTGAAAAAGAAAAAACCAGAGACAGATCCCCAAAAAGAGAGAAGGATGCAGAGCAAAAGTTCTAGAGTTGGTACAGGGGAATATTTCTATAGGAAGCATGAAGGCAGATGCTATAATAGATGTTTTTCTTTCCAATTCTGTGAGTTGTCTTCTCAATTTCTTGATAGTGTCCTTTGAAGCACGAAAGCTTTTCTTTTTGATAAAAATTCAGTTTATCTTTTTCTTTGGTTGCTTGTGCTTTTGGTGTCATATCTAAGAATCCATTGCCTGATCCAAGGTCATGAAGATTTACACCTATGTTTTCTTAGAAGAGTTTTATAATTTTAGCTCTTTCCTTTAGGTCTTTAACCTATTTTGAGTGGTATGATATGAAAACTTCATCCTTTTGCATGTGAATATATACTTGTCCCAGATTTTTATTCCTTAGTTCAACAAATATATATGATGTACACGTTGTATGCTAGGCGTTGTGTTGGATGCCAGGGATAGAAATGCAAACAAAACAGTGGTATCAGAATGTCTCAGACCTGGGGATTTAAAAAAGCAATTCAAGAAACTTGGGAGGTAAGGTAGACTTTTAGAGGATTTAGAGGATTTCAACTCTTGAGCAGAGATTTTTACAGTATAATACAAGGAAACCTGCATTAAAATTACCTGGATTGCTTGTTAACAAAGCAAACAGATTGACTATATATATATACATATATATATATATAAGTCATTCTTATATAATTCAAGTATAAGAATTACTGCTTTATATATTGAAAGCTAGCCAGGCCTGGTTATTATTTCCTATTAGATTATTATTAAAAATCTGAATATCATTGATTTATATTTTTCAACATGAAAGAAGTCAGACTTCTGTGGCCTTATTTTAAGATCCAAAGTAGTGAAGCCATTGTCTAACCCACATACCAGACTGCAGTTGTGGAAGTCATTCTTCCAAGAGCCTATTGATGAAGAAATATTTTAGTTGGGAAATATGATATATCTCTGGAAAGAGAAGTAAAAAATGATTCCCCATTCCTGAACTGGATGCACTTCACGAAACAAGCTATATCCACAATGCCAGGGCATTTGGCAGAGTGTCCCCGAGCAGCTGGCTGCAGCTGCTCTTTCTACCAAATTCTTCTCTCTTCCATAAGCACACATACAAAACATTTGTGTGAATACCCCTTACTCGTCCTGGCTGCTTGGCAAGTGCTGGCTGGCACCAGGGAGACTCTTCTCCTCTCGCACTTAGATTTCCTTTGCTGTTCATTCCCTGAATGGAGAAAGAACAAAATGCCTTGATGCTAGCTCTCTCTTGGTGTTTGGGGCATTTGGTAGTTTGGATACTACCTGACTTCATGACTTCAGGTGGCACAAGGGAGCTCTATAAAGGGGAAACACAATGACACTTTCACAGGTGTTTCTTTACTTTGTCTGCACAATCTTAAGGGTTCATGTGTGTGAAAGAGCAGTGTTAGGAAAATAACAGCATGAGCCACATCAAGTGTTTGACTTTTAAAATGGGAACTGAACTACTTCCAGCATATGAACTGACTGACTATAAGACTGCTTTTGTATATTCTCTAAGGAATGGAAAGGGGAAAGGTGATGATCATTTGAAATGTTACACTGAGTCCTAGAAGAAAATATGAATGAATTTCTTTTTTGACCTGAAAGTTGAAAAAAAAAATCCTGGCTTCAAAATCTAGAACCAATAAAATGAAAGATTAATAAATTAGACATGAAAACAGAATATATTTGCATGTAAAGGAAAAAATAAAAGCAAATTATTCATTGGGAAAAAAAATCTGCAGTTTAAGCCACAAATAAATAATGAGCTTCTAAAAACAGAATAGAAAAACACCCCACAACCATATAGAAAAATGAGCTAGAGATGTAAACAAAGAGTTCACAGGAAGGAAATGTAAATATCTCTGAAACCTAGGAAAAGATGCCCAACTTTGCTCATCATAGGAGAAATGCAAACTAAAACTTCTGAGTTATCTTACCTATCAGACTAGCAAAGCTCCAAGAATTTGACAACATACTCTGTTGGTGGAGCACAGGGAAACGGGCCATCTACTTTGCTGGTAGAAATACAAAACAGTTTAACTTCCATAGAGGGGAATTTACACTTATCTAGGAAAATTAGATAGGTGTTTGATTTAGCAGTCCAGTTTCCAGGAAATTATATTAAAGATGCACTGGCAAAAAAAATATGAAAATACTTGTATATGTGGTTATTTATTGGCACAGCAAAAGACTGAAAACAACCCAAATGCCCATCAATTTGGGCCTATTTAAAGAAACTATGGTACATACACACAATGGAGCATTATACAGCTGTATAAAGAAATGAAGATTATTTCTAAAGCCATCTTTAGGTGTGTTGTTAGGTGGAAAGAACAAGATGTAGAAAATGTATGCATGGTATGTTAAATATCAATTGCATTGCATGCTGCATGCTCAGTTGCTTCAGTTGTGTCTGACTCTCTGCAACTCCATGGACTGTAGCCTACCAGGCTCCTCTGTCCATGGGATTCTCCAGGCAAGAATACTGGAGTGGGTTGCCATGTGCTCCTCCAGGGGATCTTCCTGACCAGGGCTTGAACCCACATCTTTCATGTCTCCTGCATTGGCAGGCAGGTTCTTTACCACTAGTGCCACCTGGGAAGCCCAATCAATTCCATTGGTATTTAACAAAAACAGTGGAAATATAAATGATTCTTTGGTGGCTTAGTTGGTAAAGAATCTGCCTGCAACAGAGGAGATCACCTGCAATGCAGGAAATGTGGGTTCAGTCCCTGAGTCAGGAAGATTCCCTGGAAAGGAAATGGCAACCTACTCCAGTATTGCCTGAAAAATTCCATGGACAGAGGAGCCTGGTAGGCAACAGCCCATGGTGTCACAAGAGTTGGACATAACCTAGCAACTAAACCACCACCAATATAGAAGGAAGGTAACAAGGGTGGCAAGGACAAGTATAGATAGACTTCTGCTGACTATACTTGCTTTGTGTATTTGACTTTGAAACTAAGTAAATATTATATGTAATTATAAAACTAGTTATTTCAAGCCATCTCTAAAGATTAAAAGCAAATGAAACAAATGAACTTGTCTGTATTTTGGAGCTAGTAGCATAGCTGCACAGAATAACTATTCCAAGTGACTTTAAAGTATGGTGATTTGATCTGTACCAGTAATACTATAGTGGGATGACTCTGGTCTATCTAGCATGATTTGTAGTGATGATATTGTTATTTTGAAACTGTTGCCTATTGTAGGGTGAAGCAAATGAATAATTATGTTAGTGTCTTTGATAACTGAGATTTAAGGCATGGGAGAAAGAAGATACAGATGTAAAATTGATGAGGTGAAGTAAAAACTTAATAATCATGAATGTGAATTGGAAGTGTGTGTATGAACTCATCATGAGAAAAAAAAATTTCCCATCTCTGTCAGCTGAAAGGCTGAGGAATAGTATCTAGCTCAGTAGCAGTGAACATCCCAAGAACATAGTGTGTGGAGTCTAAGACCCTTTTCTTGCTAAAAGGAACTAAGACTCTTTATAGACATGGTTATTTCCAAATCTGGGGCAGACAGTGTATAACTTTGGGTGGCAATGTATAACTGGAGTTTCTTGTCTTACCACAAAGCAAAGAAACTATAGAGACAACTAGAGCCATTGCCAAAAGACTTAGGAACCAAAGTGAAGAAGTTCTTACTGGGACAGTTTGAGCATCAATAGGGTAATAAACTGCAGCGGTTTAAAACACAGCACACACGTTTAAACCCATGAGTTCACAATTATAAAAATAAATTCACATAATTGGTTGCCTTTTAAGGATGCTGGAGAATTAACGCACCATTTTTAAAAGAAATAAATAAAGGAAAAGAATTAGGTATTTATCCTATCTTTCTCGCAAACACTGCATCTCAGCATAATCAAATTGTTGAGAAAGTGAGTTTCTCTTTATAGAAGAATTTCAGCTAATAAATTAAGAAGTAATGGTTTCCTTTGCTGTGCAAAAGCTTTTAAGTTTAATTAGGTCCCATTTGTTTATTTTTACTTTTATTGCTTTTGCCTCAGGAAACAGATCCAAAAAAAATATTGCTACAATTTATGTCAAAGAGTGTTCTATGTTCTCTTCTAGGAGTTTTATGGTTTCAGGTCTTACATTTAGGTCTTTAATCTATTTTCAGTTTATTTTTGTATATGGTGTGAGGAAATGTTCTAATCTCATTGTCTACTTCAACAAAACAACAAAGCAACTGACAGAATGGGAGATAATATCTGTAAATGATGTCACTGACAAGGGGTTAATATCCAAAATATATGAACAGCTCATACAGCTCAATATCAAAAAACCAAACAACTCAGTCAAAAAATAGGCAGAAGACCTGAACAGACATTTTTCCAAAGAGTATATATAGATGTCTAAAAGACACATGAAAAGATGTTCAACATCACTAATCATTAGAAAAATGCAAATCAAAACCACAATGAGATATCGCTTCACACCTGTCAGAATGACTGTCATCAAAAAGTCTACAAATAACAAATGTTAGCAAGGTTTTGGGGAGAAGGCAATGGCACCCCACTCCAATACTCTTGCCTGGAAAATCCCACGGACGGAGGAGCCTGGTAGGCTGCCGACCATGGGGTCGCTAAGAGTCGGAAACGACTGAGCGACTTCACTTTCATACATTGGAGAAGGAAATGGCAACCCACTCCAGTGTTCTTGCCTGGAGAATCCCAGGGACGGGGGAGCCTGGTGGGCTGCCTTCTATGGGGTCACACAGAGTGGGACACAACTGAAGCGATTTAGCAGCAGCAGCAGCAAGGTTTTGGAGAAAAGGGAACTCCTGTGTATACTGTTGGTGGGAATGTAAATTGGTGCAGCCACTGTGGAAAACAGTATGGTGGTTCCTCAAAAAACTAAGAATAGAACAACTATATGATCCAGAAATTCTGCTCCTGGATATATATCTGGAAAAAGTGAAAATACTAATTCAAAAAGATACACTTGCTATTCTAAGCAACATTGTTTACATTGTTTACAATATAATCTATTCATTAATAGAAGAATGGATAAAGAAGATGCAATGTGGCCTAATGTGGATGGACTTAGAGAATATTATGCTTAGTGAAATAAGTCAGACAGAGAAAGACAAATATTGTACATATCACCTATATGTAGAATCTGAAAAACAATACAAATGAATGTATATAGCAAAACAAACTACATAGTGGTTACCAGTGGGGAGAGGGAAGGGGGAAGAGGCACATTAAAGGTATGGGATTAAGAGATACAAGCTGCCATATATAAAATAGAAAAGCATCAAAGATATATTGTGTAGCACAAGGAATTATAGCCATTATCTTGTAATAACTTTTAATGGAGTATACTGAATCACTATGCTGAATACCTGAAACTCATATGATATTGGAAATCAACTATACTTCAATAAAAAACTAAGATTTTTTTAAAAAAATTAAATTATAATAATAAACTAAAATAGTAAAAACACTAAACACATACACAAAAAGTAGATCAAGCCAGAGGTGTTATGACAGTATTTGTTAAGCTTTAAAATGTTTGTCACCTGATTTATGCAAAAGCAGGCTTCCCTGGTGGCTCAGACAGTAAAGAATCTGCCTGCAATGCAGAAGACCTGGGCCCGATCCCTGGGTCAGGAAGATCCTTAGAGAAGAGAATGGGTGCCCACTCCAGTATTCTTGCCTGGAGAATCCCACGGACACAGGAGCCTGGTGGGCTACAGTCCATGGAGTTGCAAAGAGTCGGACATGACTGAGCGACTAACACTTTTATGCAAAAGCATAAAATATACTCTTCAATATTTTAGTCAACAAACAATAGTAATAAAATGTGATATTACTGTTTTTGCGGCACCTAGTTAATTATGGATCTAGGTACTGATTGTTTGTGCCTTTTCACAGTGATATTTAACATGCTTCCATTGAAATATTCTTCCCCAGCTAAAACCAGTCTGACTTTGATCCAGCCTCTAAATCTGATCACCAATTTACAGGAAATACAGATGACAGAGTAACAAATTAAATGATACTATGGGAGTACAGTGAGCAAAATCTAGGCAATCTTAAGCTCTGTAAGACAAATAGCTTGGTTTATTCAACAACTAAATTGCAAGGAGAGAGAGAGAAAGACAGAAGAGGAACCTGAAAGAAATTTAGAGAAACACCAACCAATTCCACTTTATGGGCCTTATTTGGATCACAATTTGGACAAGTCAGCTATAATCACACATTTATGAGATTATCATGGAAATTTGACAACTGACTGGATAGTTAATATTAAGGAATTATTACAGTATTGAAGGCATAATATTGGTATCATTGTTTTGTTTAAGAGTCCTTTAGGGTTACATACTGAAATATTTGAGGGATACAAGGTGTATATTCATGAAACAGTGATAGCATGATATAGTGAACACTATAAGAAAGTATATTGAATTATTTTTGTGTGTTTAATTGATTCTTTCCTCACTGATCTCTGAGTCTCTGGGCCATGATCCTTTGTTTTCACTTCTGTATCCCCAGTGCCTACCTATTGAATCACATTTAAGGATGAAAATGTCTGATATTTGTATGTATTGTAAATATCATAAGAACTGTAGGCAGTGAGAGAAGAGATCTTTGTTGCATACGGTTATCAAGGAATGCAGAAGGATAGGAAATGTTTTGAGGGTAGTAGAGAGAGCATCCAAGGCTGATAAGGAAAAGTGAATGGGGGTGATAGAGCAGCAATGATAATGGTGTATTCAGGAAATGGGAGTGGATGTTGAGGGAGGTCTAGCTGAACCAGAAAGTTGCTGGATTTAAACACTTTGATGTCAGAATGGGAAATTTATACTTGATAAGATGGGCAGTGTGGAGTCATTATAGATTCTTGAGAAAGGAAGAGGCACAATAAAGTCTAGAATCTAGAATTTGACCCATATGGCTGATTCATTTTCAACAGAAATGCCAGATTAGTTCATGGGTGAAAAGACAGTCTTTTCAACAAATAGTTCTGAAATAGCTAGATAGCCATATTAGAAATGAATATTGACCCTTACCTTATGCAGCACACAAAAACTTACTCAAAATGGATCATAAACCTAAAGTAAAAGATAACAGAAACCTCCCATTAAAAAGTGTAAGAGAAAATCTTCATGATCTTAGGGTAGGAAAAGATTTCTTAGGATACAATATACATTAATCATAAAAGAAAAACATTGATAAATTGGACTTAATCAGAATTTTAAATTTCTGCAATTTAGAAGTCATAGCTAAGAAATTGAAAAGGCAAGCCGACAGACTGGGAAAAAAATATTCACAATATATGTATCTGACAAAGTACTTTTATCCATAATAAATAACTTACAATTTAATAATAGGAAAAAAATCTAATAAATGATTGATGGAAGATTTTTTAGAATTACTGTGTTGTATACCTGAAACTAATGTTGTAAATCAACTATAATTTTAAAAAATATTTTTAACAGATACTTTAGAAAAGTAGATGTATAAATGGTTAACAAATTCTTGAAATGGTGCCCCACATCATTGGTCATCAAAGAAATACAAAATGAGCCTCACTGACACCTAAATTGACCTCTACACATTAGAATGGCTAAAATTAAAAAGACTGACAGTAGCAAGTGTTGACAAGGATGTGGAGCAACTAAATAACTCATACATTTCTAGTGGGAATGTAAAATGGTACAAACCCTTTGGAAAAGTTTTTCAGCTTATAAGTTAAACATTCACTTACCAAATGACTTAACAATTCCACTTTTAGATAGTTCCCCAAGAGAAAGGAAAACTAAATTAAAGTTGTATGTATGTCCACACAAAAACTTATACACCGATGTTCATTGCCACTTAAACTAGAAACAACCAAATGTCCATCATTAGGTTAATGCATAAACAATTGTCATGTATCCATACTATCCATATAATTGAATTCTACTCAACATTGAAGGCAACTTTGGAGATACTGTGGGTTTGGTTCCAGACCACTGCAATAAAAGCAAATATCATAATAAAGCAAGTCACACTAATTTTTTGGTGTCCGAGTACATATAAAAGTTATATTTAAACTATACTGTACTCTATTAGGAGAAGGCAATGGCATCCCACTCCAGTACTCTTGCCTGGAAAATCCCGTGGATGAAGGAGCCTGGTAGGCCACAGTCCGTGGGGTCGCTAAGAGTCGGACACGACTGAGCAACTTCACTTTCACTTTTCCCTTTCACGCACTGGAGAAGGAAATGGCAACCCACTCCAGTATTCTTGCCTGGAGAATCCCAGGGACGGCAGAGCCCGGTGGGCTGCCGTCTATGGGGTCGCACAGAGTCGGACACGACTGAAGCGACTTAGCAGCAGCAGCAGCAGCAGCAGTACTCTATTAAGTGTACAATATCATTATATCTTAAAAACAATGTATATACCTTAATTAAAAATTCTTTATTGCTAAAAAAAGTGCTATATTCGGAGTTGCCACAAACCTTCAATTTATAAAAAATACAATACCTGTAAAACGCAATAAAGTGAAGTGCAATTAAATGAGACATGCCTGTTACAAGAGGTGACACAGCCAGCAACATGGTTGAATCCCAAAAGTATTATGCTAAAAGAAGCCAGATATGAAAGAGTGAGTGGTATAACTCCATTCATATGAAACTATAGAAAAGATAAATCTTTATTGACAGCAGATTAGATTAGCTGGGATGGGACATAAGTAGCAAGATGGAAACTATTCTACATCTTGCCTTCATCACTGTTGTAGTGATTACTTGGGTATACAAACTTGTTAAAACTCATCAAAATATACCCTTTAAGCTAGTGCATTTTATTATATGTTAGTAAAAGTGAGCAAAGTAGATCAGAAGGACAAGAGTCCAACTAGGGGAGTGCCACCACAGGATATACAGGAGATGTTTTCTTCCCTTACAATATATACTTTAGGAGCTTCCCTGGTGGCTCAGATGGTAAAGAACCTGCCTGTCAATGCAAGAGATGCAAGAGAAGGTGGGTTTGATCCCTGGGTCAGGAAGATTCTCTTGAGTAGAAAATGGCAGCCCACTCCAGTATTCTTGCCTGGAGAATTCTATGGACAGAGGAGTCTGGCAGGCTATAGTTCATGGGGAAGCAAAGAGTTGGACACTCTTGGTCTGTTCCTTCCTATACCAGATCACTGTTTTCCTTTATTACATGCATTACTAGGAACAACTGTGGCACTGGGGAGAATTTGGAGATTGATGGAAGAGGGTATGGAAAATTTCCTGTCATCAAATAAGCCTTTTTTTTCACCTTTAAAGTAAGTCTAACTTACTGTCATGTCCCTAACTTGGTTTCCTACGTTTCCCAGTGACTTGAATTAAAGGTGCAAGGCCTCCCTAAGAAATATATTGAGACTCCTGTTCATATTAAAATTTTGTTCTATTTCTTTCTCTTTAACTCAGACAAGAGAAAAGACTTTAACACAGAGTTTATTGGCAACTGCTTGAACTTATTCTCTTTTTGCTTCAGTCAGAACAGTATCTGTAAAATTCCAAAGAGTAGACAACTGGAGAGAGTAGAGGGCCAAAGCAATTCTTTATTTATGGTTAGTCCCAGTGTCTCTTCCAGGCAATGAGTTCAAAGACTCCTTTGATCAACTGATTGATGTTTCAGTAGGCTTTTTCTGGATTCTTCTACCATTCTTTGTCTATCTCTTTTCCCTTAGAAAATCAGTCAGTCCCAGAGCAGGGGATCTTGAGGTCAGAGATGTAGTGGTGCAGGGAATGGGTGTGGACCTAGGTATGTTTATTGGAGAAAGAGGCTTGATGAGATTATTTGCATTTGGTTAACTTTTTTTTCTGCTAGTTTGTGTGTGTGTGTATGTGTGTGAGTGCGTGTGTGCATGTGCACATAGGCACACACACCTTTTTCAGGAAAATGTAATTGTCACATAACTTAAAACATGCACAAAACTCCTATAAATACTCATGTACAGGTCTTTGTGTAACGTAAGTTTTCATTTCTCTATGGTAAACATCTAAGAGACGATTGCTGGGTCATATGGTTAGTGTATGTTTAACTTTATAGGAAAACATCCATCCTGTTTTGGAAAGTAGCTTTCCACAATTACATTTTAATCAGTGATGAACAAGACACCCCTTGCTCTTTACACTGGTCAACATTTGTATTGTCTGTTATTAACATTTTAATCATTCTGTTGACATGTAATGGTTTCTCACTGCAATTCCCTATAGCTCATTATGTTGAAACCCCTTTTCATATGCTCATTTTCTTTGGTGTGGTATCTGTTCAGATATTTTGTGTATTATTAATTGGGTTGTTTGTTTTCTTATCGATGAGTTTTGAAAGTTTATTATTTATTTTGGATACCAGTCCTTTGTCAGATAATGTGATTTGCAAATATTTTCTCCCAACCTGTACTTTGTGTTTTTATTCCCTTAACAGTGTCTTTCATAGAACAAGTGACTTTAATTTTGATGGAGTCCAGTTTATCAATCTTTTCTCTTATGGATTTTATTTTTGGTATCATGTATAAGAATTGTTTGTCTGATTACAGGTCATAGAGATTGTCTATGTTTTTTAAAAATTATAACTATATGTTTTTGTTGTTGTTATTGTTCAGTTGCTCAGTTGTGTCTGACTCCTTGTGACCCTGTGGACTGCAACATGCCAGGCTTCCCTGTCCTTCACTATCTCTCAGAGTTTGCTCAAGCTCATGTCCATTGAGTTGATGATGCCATCCAACCATCTTATCCTGTCACCCACTTCTCCTACCCTCAATCTTTATCAGCACAGGGTCTGTTCCACTGAGTCAGCTCTTCATATCAGGTGGCCAAAGTACTGGAGCTTAAGCTTTGATCTACAATTAATTTGAGATAATTTTTTGATAAGGTGTGTAGTTAGGTCAATGTTCATTTTTTTGTCTTTGTATATCCAGTGATGTTTTAACCTCACTTGTTGAAATATTGCTCTTTCTCCATTGAATTGCCTTTGTAAAAAAATTTGTGACCATTTTTGTATGGGTTTATTTCTGGACTTTCTAATCTTTTCCATTGATCTCTCTGTCTCGCTCTTCTCCTCACTCTTCTCCAGTAGTGGACCTATCTTGATTACTGAAGATTTATAATAATTACTAAAATTAGGTAGTCTAATTTCTCCAGCTTTCCTCTTTTAAAAAAGTGTTGAAAAGAGTTAGTTTTGTCCTTTTGTCTAGTTCTTTTGTCCTTTCATATAAATTTTAGAATTAACTGGTCTATATGATTGCAGCCATGAAATTAAAAGACGCTTACTCCTTGGAAGGAAAGTTATGACCAACCTAGATAGCATATTGAAAAGCAGAGACATTACTTTGCCAACAAATGTCCGTCTAGTCAAGCCTATGGTTTTTCCAATAGTCATGTATGGATGTGAGAGTTGGACTGTGAAGAAAGCTAAGTGCTGAAGAATTGATGGTTTTGAACTGTGGTGTTGGAGAAGACTCTTGAGATTCCCTTAGACTGCAAGGAGATCCAACCAGTCCATCCTAGGGGAGATCAGTCCTGGGTGTTCATTGGAAGGACTGATGTTGAAGCTGAAACTCCAATACTTTGGCCACCTCATGCTAAGAGTTGACTCATTGGATAAGACCCTAATGCTGGGAAGGATGGCAGGAGGAGAAGGGGACAACAGAGGATGAGATGGCTGGATGGCATTACCGACTCGATGGACATGGGTTTGGGTAGACTGGGAGTTGGTGATGGACAGGGAGGCCTGGCATGCTATGATTCATGGGGTCGCAAAGAGTCAGACACAAATGAGCGCCTGAACTGAACTGATATCTACTAAAAAATTTTGCTGGGATTTTCATTATAGTAATATTTCATTAAGTCTAGAGATAAATTTGGAAAGAGTTGCTCTTACTGAATCCTTGTTTTGAGTCTTCCAATCCATGAATATAGTATGTTTCTCCATTTGTTTAGGTCTTTGATTTCTTTCATCAGTGTTTTGTAGTTTACAGTGTAAAGACCCTATACATGTCTTATTAGATCAAAATCTAAGCATTTCACCTTTTTGAAGTTAGTATAACTGGTATTATTTTTAAATTTTGGTTTCCACTTTTCATAGCTAGTATGTAGCCATATGATTCATTTTTGTGGGTTGACTTTTCATGTTGTGATCTTATTTCTCACTTCTTAGTTCCAGAAGTCAACAAATGGAATAGCATTATATCCTCTTTTCTAAACTATATGACTTTTCTTTCTTTTTTTGCCTTGTTGCACTCTTAGGACTTCCAATATGATGTTGAATGGAAGTGGAAAAAGTATATGTCCTTGCCTTGTTCCTAATCTTGAGGAAAAGCATTCAGTCTTTCACCATTAAATATTATGTTGTGCTCAGTTGCTTCAGTTGTGTCTGACTCTTTGCAAGCCCAAGGATCATAGCGCGCCAGTCTCCTCTGTTCATGGGATTCTCCAGGCAAGAATACTGGAGTTGGTTACCATGCTCTCCTTCAGGGAATCATCCCTACCCAGGGATTGAACCAGAGTCTCCTGCATTGCAGGCAGATTCTTCACTGCTGAGCCACCAGGGAAGTCCTAAATATAATGCTACCTGTGCTATGCTGTGCTTACCTGCTTAGTTGTGTCTGACTCTTTGTGACCCCATGGAATGAAGCCTACCAAGTGCCTCTGTCCATGAGGATTCTCCAGGCAAGAATACTGGAGTGGATTGCCATGCCCTCCTCCAGGGGATCTCCCCAATCCAGGGATCAAACCTGCATCTCAGGTTCTTTACCACTAGTGCCACCTGAGAAGCTCTAATATAAGCATTTAATAGTATAAATTTCCCTCTAGCACTGTTTTAATTATATTCCACACATCTTGATATATTATTTTTTCATTTTTGCTTACCTTAATATTTTCTGATTTCCTTTGAGACTCTCTCTTTAACCATTGGGTTATTTAGAATTGTGTTGTTTAATTTCCAATTGTTTACAGATTCTACTATTAGTTTTCTATTATTGATTTCCAGTTAATTCTACTATTGTCAGAGATCACATCTTTTGTGATATCAATTCTTTTTTTTTAAGGTTTTTCTTTCATTAGATAATGTTATATTTACTTTCAATTGTTAAGCATATTTTAAAGAATTCAATGAGAAAATTAGTCTATTATATCTACATAGATATTTACCCTTTCTCTTGCTTTTCCTTCATTCCTGATGTTCCAAGTTTTTTTTCTGGTTTTGTTTTCCTTGTGTTTGAAGAACTTCCTTTAGCAATTATATTCTGACAAATTATCTTACTTTACCTTCATTTGAGAATGTCATTTCACTTTCATTATTAAAGCATATTTTGAAACAGAATTCTGGGTAGATCTTTTCTTTTGACACTTTAAAAATGTCACTTTCTTCTAGCCTCCATAGTTTCTGATGAAAATAACATAGTCACTCAAATCTTTGTCCTGTTATAAGTGATTTCCCTGGATGCTTTCAAGAGTTTTTCTTTGTCTTTAGTTATCAGCAGTTTGATAATTATTTGTCTCAGAATTGATTTCTGTTTCGTTTAAGCTTTGCTCTTCTTTTTGAATCTCTAGCCGTATGTCTTCTGCTAAATTTGTTGAGTTGTCAGACATTATATCTTCAAATATTTTTTCTGTACCACAGTTTTTCTCTTCTATACTTTTTAAAAAATTTGAAGCATAGTTTATTTGCCTTTTCATACTGTTCATCAGGTTCTCAAGATGTGAAATCTGGGCAGGATGAATCATAAGCTGGAATCAAGATTGTTGGGAGAAATATCAACAACCTCAGATATGCAGATAATACCACCCTAATGGCAGAAAGTGAATAGGAACAAAAGAGCCTCTTGAGGAAAGTGAAAGGGTAAAGTGAAAAAGCTGGCTTAAAACTCAGTGTTCAAAAATTAAGATCATAGCATCGGGTTCCATCATTTCATGGCAAATAGAAGGGGGAAAAATGAAAACAGTGGCAGATTTTGTTTTCTTGTGCTTCAAAATCACTGCAGATGGTGAGTGCAGCCATGAAATTAAAAGACACTTACTCCTTGGAAGAAAAGCTATGACGAACATAGACAGTGTATTAAAAAGCAGAGATATCACTTTGCCGACAAAGGTCAGTATAGTCAAACCTATGGTTTTTCCAGTAGTCATGTACAGATGTGAGAGTTGGACCTTAAAGAAAGCTGAGCACTGAAGAACTGATGCTTTTGAACTTTGGTGCTAGGGAAGAGTCTTGAGAGTCCCTTGGACAGCAAGATCAAACTAGTCAATCCTAAAGGAAATCAACTCTGAATGTCCACTGGAAGGACTGATGCTGAAACTGAAGCTCCAATGCTTTGGCCACCTCATGCAAAGAGCTGACTCATTGGAAAAGACCCTGATGCTGGGAAAGATTGAGGGCAGGAGGAGAAGGGGACGACAGAGGATGAGATGGTTAGATGGCATCACCAACTCAATGAACATGAGTTTGGGTAAACTCCGGGAGTTGGTGATGGACAGGGAGGCCTGGACTGCTGCAGTCCATAGGGTCGCAAAAAGTCGTAAATGACTGAGCAACTGAACTGAACTGAACTGGGAGACAGTAAAGCATAGGAAAACCTGGAATGCTGCAATCCATGGAGTCACAAAGAGACATGACAGTGACTGTACAACAGCAACATAGTTGATTTACAATATTATATTAGTCTCAGGTGTGCATGGCAACCCGTTCCAATATTCTTGCCTGGAGAATCCCATGGACAGAGGAGCCTGGCAGGCTGCAGTCCATAGGTTCGCAAAGAGTTGGACACCACCAAAGTGATCTAGCATGGATGCAGGTACAGCATAGTGATTCAAGGTTTTTTTCAGATTATATTCCATTATAGGTTATTACAAGATATTGAATATGATTCCTTATGCTATACAGTAAATCCTTGTTGCTTATCTATTTTATATATAGTAATTTGTATCTATTACTTCCATACTCCTAATTTGTCATTTGTTTTCTATGTCTGTGAGTGTTTCTCTTTTGTATGTAGATTCATTTGTATTATTGTTTTAGGTTTCACATATAAATGGCATCATATAGCATTTGTTTTTCTCTGACTTATTTCAGTAAGCATAATATTCTTTAGATCCACCATTGTTGCTGGAAGTGGCAATATTTCATTCATTTTTATGGCTGAGTAATATTCCTCTCTGGAACTTTAATAAAAGCAAATATTAGTCCTTGTAGTAGCTGCAGATCCCTGAGACTTTAAGCATTAAAAGAAATTTTTCTCTCTATTATTCAGCTTTTGAATAATATTCAGAATAGTATAGTATTCTATCACTATATCTTCAAGTTTACTATTTCCTGTGTCACTTCTAATCTACTATGGAGCCTATTCAAAGAAGTGAATTTTAAAAATATTGTATTTTTCAGTTTTACAACTTCCATTTGGTTATGCTTATACCTTCTATTTCTTCCTTTTTTAAAATTGGGATATAGTTGACATGTAAAATTGTATTAGTTTCAGATATACAACATAATGATTAGATATCTGTATATATTATGAAATGATCACCATGATAAGTCCCGTTAACATCCATCCTCACACATAGGTAAAATTTTTTTCTTGTGATCAGAACTTTTAAGATCTCTCTTAGCAACTTTCTAATATACAATACAGTGTTTTTAACTATAGTGACCATGCTGAATGTTACATCCTGCTAGTATAGTGTTAGTTGCTGAGTCGTGTCTGACTCTTTGCAACCCCATGGACTGTAGCCCACCGGGCTCCTCTGACCATGGAATTCTTCAGGCAATAATACTGGATCCCTTTTCTGTAAAGGATCTTCCCAAACCAGGGGTTGAACCCGGGTCTCCCACATTACAGGCAGATTCTTTACCATCTAAGCCGCCAGGGAAGCCCAGAACATTACATTATATCCTAGGATTTATTTATTTTATAACTGGAAGTTTGTACCTTTTTTTTTTTTTTTCAAAAATATCAATCATTTCATTAAAATTGGTACATTCATACATACATCTTTATCTCCTTAAATATGAAAGTGTATTGTTAAGTCAAGCCTTCATATTTCTCATAAAGACACAGGATACTCAAGGGTAGAGACTGTAGAAGAAAGGTGTGTGTGTTAGCTGCTCAGTCGTGTCCGACTCTTTGTAACCCCATGGACTGTAGCCCGCCAGGCTCCTCTGTCCATGAAATTCTCCAGGCAAGAATACTGGAGTGGGTTGCCAGTTCCTGCTCCAAGGTTTGTACCTTTTGACCTTCACTCCTCACCTCTGGCAACTTCCAATCTATTCTCTGTACGAGTTGTTTTTTTTTTTTTAAGATTCCATATATAAGTGAGATCATAAGTTGTTTGTCATTTTGTCGTTCTCTGTCTGACCTTAGCATAAAGGATTTCTTTCTTTTATGGCTGAATAATATTCCATCATGGTGTATGTGAGTGTGCATGTGTGTATCACATTTTCTTTATCCATTCATTCACTGATGGACACTTAGATTGTTTCCATAATTTAGCTGTGCTAAATAATGCTACATATGACTTCTGTCTCTTTGCTGAGACCTTCCTTTTTTCTGTTCATTTCAAGTGTGTTCATCCTTACTTCACTGAACATTTTTACAATAATTACTTTAAAGTTTTTGTCAGGTGGTTTCAGCATCTCTGTCATCACCACATTGTCATCTGTTGACTTCTTCCCACGTGACTGAGATTTTCTTGATTCTTCATAAGCAAAGTAATTTTAGATTGTATCCTGGAAATTCTGAATATTATGAGATTTGGGGTCTTGTTTAAATCTAGGGATTAGGTTAATTTCTTTTTTTAGAGCAGGTACAATTGGGTTTAGGCAGGAAGTTCTGACCAGCCTTCTGTAGGTTATGGTTTCAAAGTCTGCTCTGTTGTAGAAGTCTTTGCAGTGTTGCTTGGATCTGTCCCTCATGTACTACCCAGTCGGTGCTGGGAGATGGTCTTTCCCTTAGTGCAGCTCTCAATGTCTATGCCTTTAAGATCAGATCTTAAAGGCAGTATGCCTTTTAAGATCAGATCCCTACATGCACAGCTTGGGAGTAAGCTCAGGAGTTTATAAACAACGTTGTTGGTCCCTGAGCCCCCTTCTCTCTGCATTCTCGTTGGCATTTTTGATACCCGGTCCTCCTTTTTTTGGTGCTTTGGCCAGAAATCTGGGGCTTTGGTTGCCCCCCTTTGACATACTGCCCACAACTCTGCCCCTGTCCAGGGCCAAGCAGCAAGAGTATTGACATAGAAAAAAAAAGCAGTGGGTGTTTTCCCCTAGCCTCTCAGGATCACAGTACTCCAAAAGTAAAGGGAGGTTCCCACCCTCAGTTTTAGGGGCTTTCCACCCCAAAGTCTCTACTTCCTGTCACCACAGTCACTCAGGATTGCCTAGGGGTAGAATGTGAGCAAAGAGAAGAAAGAAAAGAAGAGGAAGTAGGGGATTTCTTTCCGTGTCTCTCCCCTTCTGGCCTCTCTTTTAGCTTTGGGTGTTCTTCCTCTCCATCCTGTTCCTCCTTTGAATTAGAGGATTTGTCCTGGAGCTCTATCTGTCCTTGCCTTGGTGCTTTTCATTGGCTTTCAGATTGCTTTGAGTTTCATCTGAGGGATGCTGCAGAAAAAACAGGGATTTCACCACTGGCTCAATAGTATTTTAAATTCTGATCTTCATGTACAAATCTCCTGCTACAATTTTTTTTCAGAGTCTTCTGGTAGTTGCTCTATACATTTGGTCAGTATTTAAGATTGGCATTCATTGGGAGGGAGAGGGTGAAGTGGGCTTATTTCACCCTACTTGAAAACAGAACTCCCCTGGACCTTTATTCTTTTAATTAACATTTGTTTTACCCTTCCTTCATGAACTAAGAATTTTCCTTCAAGGACTTTATGGCAGTCTTCATTTTTTCTTGTAATCTGCATTATAATGATACTAATAAGAGCTGATTGAAACTGATTATTGTAGTGGTAGTTTAGAAAGTAAAAACTTATTAATCTGTTTTTATTTATGAAAACTCTATAAAATTCAAAATATTTTCATACTATAGCTGGAATGTTTATCTTACATGGAAGTAATAATACTTAAGAAGAAACAAACATAGAAGAAAATGTTGAAGTCTTCAAAAATTCCATGCTTACCCTCCAAAGCCTTATTCATGTGCCAATAAGCTTCCTGTATTGTTTGAAGGCTGTGCAATGCCAAGTCTGGTGGTTTTTCGGTTTCTGTCAGCAGATGGGGTTGACTGTGTCAACTCTGCTTCATTTAATGTGGCCTTTGTGTGATGCAACAAGTGTGGGGGCACGGTGCCAGGGAAGCAGTGTCCCCAACCCTGTGACATCATGTCTCTTCAGAGAGGCCAGAGGCCAGAGCTGCTGGGGCTGCTGCTGCTAAGTCATGTCAGTCGTGTCCGACTCTGTGCGACCCCATAGACGGCAGCCCACCAGGCTCCCCCGTCCCTGGGGTTCTCCAGGCAAGAACACTGGAGTGGGTTGCCATTTCCTTCTCCAATGCATGAAAGGGAAAGTGAAAGTGAAGTCGCTCAGTCATGTCTGACTGTTAGCAACCCCATGGACTGTAGCCTACCAGGCTCCTCTGTCCATGGGATTTTCCAGGCAAGAGGACTGGAGTGGGCTGCCATTGCCTTCTCCGAGAGGCCAGGGCACTCACACGTATTTCCTCCTCAGGCCAGCTCTGGAAGCTCCAGAGAACAACTTGAGTGTAGTGGAGGCCCCACTGCCACACCCGGCCGAGTGAACAGGTACAAACAGCCATCTCTTTAACAGCTGTCACCTTCCTCCCTCCCCACTTCCGTTCCCTCTTCTCTCCTGGTTAGTGGGACATCGATTCAGTGACTTAAGGCACAAACCTTCAAGTCAGCCTGAATTCTTGCTGACCTCACGTTCTCTGCATCTATCAGTCACCAAGCGCTGCCTGTTTTTTCTCCAAAGTATCTTCGGAATGGCCCTCTCCTCTCTCTTCTGCAGGTGCTTCCTGATGAGAGCCCCTGACATCTCACTGGAGCTTTGGAGGAAGCCTCCTCTCAGGCGCTCATGCCTCTCTGGCCTGTCTCCCCTCAAGCCCTTTCACTACGCCGTTGTCAGAATCATCCAACCTGCCTGAAAAGTAACTAGAATTGGCTGCTTATCCCCTTAGCATCTTACACAAGGCCCTTTGCTGTCTGCCTCTGCCCATGTCTCAACACAGCACTCAACAGAAACAATGATCTCTCCTGTCCAGATTCCTTCACACTCCAAGGGTTTTCTGCCTCTGCACCCTTTTGCATCTTGTTCCTTGGCCTAGCTTGCCCTCCCTGTTTCCCCACTCCCCTCCCTTGCTGCCTGGTGAGCTTCTACTTACCCCAGAAAACCCATTTCAGGACTTTCATCCTCAGGGATACATTTTTGATCCCCCAGAGTAAGTTCATTGTAGCTTTCTTCTTTCTCATTATATATCCATGTGTTTTTCTTATTACACGTTTTGTACTCTATTGTGCCGGTGTGTGTCCATGCCTCCTTCTCTTAGCCTCAGTTTTCAAGGAGCTCATGGTCTCCTGTGTCTTATTCATACTTGTGTCCTCAGTGCCTAGCACAGTCTGGCATTTAGAAGAAACTCAAGCAGTGAATGAATGTCTAGTTTGTATTATCATCATTCTTGCTCTTTCTGCCTACTGGGTAGGTTGGGCACCAGGCATAGAATGCCCATGAGCTTTTGAAACCAAGCTTTTTATGGAAATTAAAGACAAAATCCATTCAATTTGACCAGGACAATCTTTTTGTCTTGTCTAGTATTACTGCAGTAATTATGGTTCTTGAACACTGTATTACGCTTCAGAGAGGAGATGATTATATTGTCTCATAGTTTTTTCTCTTATAACCTGAACTATACTATTTGCACTTGGCTTTTTGTTTCCCTCCGATATCCTACCTGTCTTTTTATATATATCTCAAGTGTTATTTTCTTTCAATTATTGCTGTCTGATTGTTGAGCCCTATGCTATGGAAAAAATTTATGCTATGAAGATAATTTTTCGAAAGACCTAGGTACAGTTAATGCTTTATCTCACTATATCTGGGCTATTTATTTTCCTCCATGGAGTTGCTCAGTCATACCTAGCATATTATTTAAATCTGAAAACAGTCAATAGACAATTTGTGCCAGAAACCCTTAGCATGAGGGATGAAAGGTAAATCCACAGTCTGTGCCCTGAAAAAACTCAGGGTCTCAGGAGTCAGATGGACCTACTCTGGGGGCTCTCTGTAGAGCCAGAGCAGGCAAGGCAGGGGCTTCCTATGGGAGTGGAGTTCAATGTGAAGCCTTTTAGGCCAGGGTGTAAGTTACCTGAGCCAGTCAATATGGCAATAAAAAGTTATCCCTTTCAGGAAAAAGAAAAAAGCCCAAGAATTTAATCATTCACTCAGTCTGTCAATTAACAAATATTTATTGAATACTTACTATATGCCAAATACTGTTCCAGAGACTCAGAACAGACAAAGTCCATTCCATCACAGAGCTGAAGTTCTGTTGCAGAAGACATAATAAACAAACAAAGATGTGCTGTGTAGTCAGGTTGAAAGTGCTCTGTAGGATAAAGCAGGTTGAAGGAACTGAGAGTGAGGAAATTTGCTATTTTTTATGGCAAATTCAGTACTTAAATGCAGTAATTGGATGCAATCTCAAAAACGACAGAATGATCTCTGTTCTGTTCTGGTTCCAAGGCAAACCATTCAATATCACGATAATCCAGGTCTATGCCCTGACCAGTAATGCTGAAGAAGCTGAAGTTCAACTGTTCTGTGAAGAACTACAAGACCTTTTAGAACTAACACCCAAAAAAGATGTCCTTCGCATTATAGGGGACTGGAATGCAAAAGTAGGAAGTCAAGAAACACCTGGAGTAACAGGCAACTTTGGCATTGGAGTACAGACTGAAGCAGGGCAAAAGCT
Organism: Giraffa tippelskirchi; assembly: GCF_054371585.1. Taxonomy (NCBI): domain Eukaryota; kingdom Metazoa; phylum Chordata; class Mammalia; order Artiodactyla; family Giraffidae; genus Giraffa; species Giraffa tippelskirchi. The sequence continues at coordinate 197,583,011 of NC_137275.1, forward strand.
AATAGAGTTTTGCCAAGAGAACGCACTGGTCATAGCAAACACCCTCTTCCAACAACACAAGAGAAGACTCTACACGTGGACATCACCAGATGGTCAAAACCGAAATCAGATTGATTATATTCTTTGCAGCCAAAGATGGAGAAGCTCTATACAGTCAGCAAAAACAAGACTGGGAGCTGACTGTGGCTCAGATCATAAACTCCTTATTGCGAAATTCAGACAAATTGAATAAAGTAGGGAAAACCACTAGACCATTCAGGTATGACCTAAATCAAATCCCTTATGATTATACAGTGGAAGTGACAAATAGATTTAAGGGACTAGATCTGATAGACAGAGTGCCTGATGAACTATGGACGGAGGTTTGTGACATTGTAGAGGAGACAGGGATCAAGACCATCCCCAAGAAAAAGAAATACAAAAAAGCAAAGTGGCTGTCTGAGGAGGCCTTACAAATAGCTGTGAAAAGAAAAGAAGTGAAAAGCAAAGGAGAAAAGGAAAAATATACCCATTTGAATGCAGAGTTCCAAAGAATAGCAAGGAGAGATAAGAAAGCCTTCCTCAGTGATAAGTGCAAAGAAATAAAGGAAAAGAATAGGATGAGAAAGACTAGAGATCTCTTCAAGAAAATCAGAGATACCAAGAGAATATTTCCTGCAAAGATGGACACAATAAAGGACAGAAATGGTATGGGCCTAACAGAAGCAGACGATGCTAAGAAGAGATGGCAAGAATACACAGAAGAACTATACAAAAAAGATCTTCATGACCCAGATAATCATGATGGTGTGATCACTCACCTTGAGCTAGACATCCTAGAATGTGAAGTCAAGTAGCCTTAGGAAGCATCACTATGAACAAAGCTAGTGGAGGTGATGGCATTCCAATTGAGCTATTTCAAATTCTGAAAGATGATGCTGTGAAAGTGCTGCTCTCAATATGCCAGCAAATTTGGAAAACTCAGCAGTGGCCACAGGACTGGAAAAGGTCAGTTTTCATTCCAATCCCAAAGAAAGGCAATGCCAAAGAATGCTCAAACTACCACACAATTGCATTCATCTCACACACTAGTAAAGTAATGCTCAAAATTCTCCAAGCCAGGCTTCAGCAATACGTGAACTGTGAACTTCCAGATGTTCAAGCTGGTTTTAGCAAAGACAGAGGAGCCAGAGATCAAATTGCCAACATCCTCTGGATCATCAAAAAAGCAAGAGAGTTCCAGAAAAACATCTATTTCTGCTTTATTGACTATGCCAAAGCCTTTGACTGTGGATCACAATAAACTGTGCAAAAATCTGAAAGAGATGGGAATACCAGACCACCTGACCTGTCTCTTGAGAAACCTGTATGCAGGTCAGGAAGCAACAGTTAGAACTGGACATGGAACAACAGACTGGTTCCAAATAGGAAAAGGAGTACGTCAAGGCTGTATACTGTCATCCTACTTATTTAACTTATATGCAGAGTACGTCATGAGAAACGCTGGGCTGAATGAAGCACAAGCTGGAATCAAGATTGCCAGGAGAAATATCAATAACCTCAGATATGCAGATGACACCACCCTTATGGCAGAAAGCGAAGAAGAACTAAAAAGCCTCTTAATGAAAGTGAAAGAGGAGAGTGAAAAAGTTGGCTTAAAGCTCAACATTCAGAAAACTACCGTCATCCAGTCCCATCACTTCATGGGAAATAGATGGGGAAACAGTGGAAACGGTGGCAGACTTTATTTTTTAGACTTCAAAATCACTGCGGATGGTGACTGCAGCCATGAAATTAAAAGATGCTTGCTCCTTGGAAGGAAAGTTATGACCAACCTAGATAGCATATTAAAAAGCAGAGACATTACTTTGCCAACAAAGGTCCATCTAGTCAAGGCTATGGTTTTTCCAGTAGTCATTTATGGATGTGAGAGTTGGACTATAAAGAAAGCTGAGTGCTGAAGAACTGATGCTTTTGAACTGTGGTATTGGAGAAGACTCTTGAGATTCCCTTGGACTGCAAGGAGCTCTAACCAGTCCATCCAAAAGGAGATCAGTCCTGAGTATTCATTGGAAGGACTGATGTTGAAGTTGAAACTCCAATACTTTGGCCACCTAATGCGAAGAACTAACTCGTTTGAAAAGACCCTGATGCTGGGAAAGATTGAAGGTGGGAGGAGAAGGGGATGACAGAGGATAAGACGGTTGGATGGCATCACTGACTCAATGGACATGAGTTTGGGTTAACTCCCGGAATTGGTGATGGACAGGGAGGCCTGGCATGCTGCAGTCCATGGGGTCACAAAGAGTTGGACACAACTGAGCAACTGAACTGAACTGATGGCAGATTCAGATGAAACTTTCTGATAATGTGATACTTAAGCACAGACCTGAGCAAAGCAAGGCAGAAGGCCAGGTGAGACAGAGTCCCTGAGGTAAGAATATGCTTAGCATGTTGAAAGACAGCCTGGCAGCTGGTGTTGAATGAACTAGGGAAAGAGTGATAGTGAATTGGAGAAGTTACAGAGGACACAGTTCTGTAGGGCCTTCTAGGTCTTTTGTTCTGAGTGATATGGGGGCACCATCTTTAGGTTTTATGTAGTAAGTAACATGATTTGGTTTATACCTGGAAAATGTGATTCTGGATAGATGCTTGTTATTTGTGTTTGGAAGATAGGGGCAGGTAAGGGCAGAAGCAGGTATCCAAATTAGAAAGCTAATAGAGAAATCTGTGAGAGATAATGGTAGTTTGGACTAGGATGGTAACAGTAGATGAAGTGAGAAGTGTTCAAATTTGGGATATTTTGAAGATCATGTTAGTGAAATTTTAGAGTGAATTGTATGTAAGATGTAAGAGAAAGAGGAATCAGGGACAACTTCAAGTTTTAGGATCTGAAAAAAAAACCAGTGGTGTTATTTTTATTGAGATGGAAATAGCAGGGAAAGAATAAGGTTGTTAGGGAAAATCAGGATTGATTTTAAATTTGTTGAGTTTGAAATGTCTAGTGGAAATGTAGCTGGAATTCACAGGGAAGCTCATAGCTGGAGATAAGAATTTGGAGGGGTTCTTCAGGATTCAGGTGGTATTTAAAGTCATGGGACTGAAAAGCACATCGTGGAAGGAGATAAAGAAGGTAAGAGGGATGAGAACTGCGACATGATAGCCAAGTGTGTCAGCCGCTGGACATGAAATATACACACCCTGAGAATGAACTATGGGATTTGGTCCAGTGGAGGTCACTGGTAACCTTAAAGCGAACAATGGTGATAGCATTGTGAGAAGGTGGCTCAGACGGTAAAGTGTCTGCCTACAATGTGGGAGACCTGGGTTCGATCCCTGGATCAGGAAGATCCTCTGGAGAAGGAAATGGCAAACCACTCCAGTACTCTTGCCTGGAAAAATCCCATAGACAGAGGAGCCTGGTAGGCTACAGTCCATGGGGTAGCAAAAAGTCGGACACGACTGAGCAACTTCACTAACTAACTAAAGGAGAGAATTGGGAGGGAGTTGGAAAGTAAGTTGAGATATCTAGTAAGGAGGCTCTTTGAAGGAATCCCATAAAGAGAGCAGAGGAATAGGGAAGTTTATGGTTAAGGATGTGAAGTCAAGAGGGGATGTTTTAAGGACAGACTTTATGAGAGCATGTTGGTAGACTGATGAGGTCTGAGTAAAGAGGAAGAAATTGATGAGAAAGGAGAGAATGAGAAGACAGGTGATGTTGGCAGCAATTATATGCATCATTGTGGTGAGAAGGAAGAGGGCTCTATAATAAAAGTAGTGAGTCTTTGACAGGCACAAAAAAGGTTCCCTCACTGTCACAGAAGAGAAGGCATGTGTGGAGTGGGTACAGGTAGGATGGTAGAAGAGTTCCATGTTGATTGCTTCTGTTTCCCACAAAAGCCACGGTCAGAAGCCATTGCCATCAACCAGGTGACATCTCTCTTTGATTCTTCGTGCTATTGATTTCTTGTTAACACCTACCTTTTTGAAATTGAATAGAGTCTTATAGAAGATTGAAGAAAATGAAATTCATTCAAGAAGTAATGAAGCAGAACTATATTATTAGCTGCAGGCGAGCAGCTGATTTCCTTAATAGGTTGAATCATTCACAGAGTGGGACATTGGGGCCTTCGTGTGTGGTAAAAGAGGAAACAGATATGAGTGGGAGAAAATTTGAGTTATGTTGGAACCAAAACAATCTCATTAGTTACTCTTAATATCCTTAGACGTTCTGTAGGGACAGTTGATATCCTTTAACAGATGAAGAATGAGAGCCCAGGGCATTTCTGTAACTGCCCGTAGCACCCAGCAAATTAATGATAGATCCAGAATTTAAATGATGTCCTTGAATTTTCAGTGCTTTACTTGGTTCCTGAACTGAAGCAAAGTGGTAAATCTTGACTATGAACCACCAGCAGGATTGGGGACATATGACTTAGTCTTTAATGTTCAAGCCCTAACTGCTTCACATAATTTCTACCACTTAAAGTGGAAATTATTTGGCTACTGGCTCCAGGGGGAATGTAATACTGTAATTAGTCACCGAGTTCCCCTTTTAAGGCCCTTTGTGGAAGAGAGCATCTAAGCAGCATATATTTGGTTAATGAGAGTTAATAAGTAAAACATGGAGCCTGACTCCCTGATGGCTGGAACTGCTGTGCTTCCTCCCTTTTATCAATGTGTCACCAAGTAAATAACAGTGGGACATACACATGTTATTATGGTAAGCATAAGCACAAAATGTAAGATGCATCTTGATTTCAGCAATGTTAAAGTAGGGGTAGAGATCATAGAAAGGGGAGAAAACATATCTTAGAACTAGAAATTAGGCCTCTCAAATTTTCATTTGACATTATGCTGTGAAAACACTTATACTTTAAAGATAAAGCTATATTTAGCTTGAGGTTACATTTAATAATGTTTTACTGATAAGCTTGACTCCATAAATTAGTTTTAGGTTTAAATAAGATAATGCATGTAAGACATTTACAGCAGTCTCCAGCACACAGTAAGTAAAGGCTCAATAAATATTCATTATAAATAATAATAATTATTATATTTCTCTTAATATATTTTCCAGGGAGCAATGGATTATTGAAGTATTTCCAGCTGTAATTACTTTTAGTCAGTAACAACTTTATACTAGTAATAAGAAGAAAGTGAAAGTTGCTCAGTCTTGTCCGACTCTTTGTGACCCCATAGACTGTAGCCTGCCAAACTCCTCTGTCCATGGAATTCTCCAGGCAAGAATACTGGAGTGGGTAGCCATTTCCTTCTCCAGGGGATCTTCCCCAGCCAGGGTCTCCTGCATTGCAGGCAGATTCTTTACCGTCTAAGCCACCAGGGAAGCCCAATAAGAAGAAATGGCCCTTTTAATTAAGTTATTAATATGTGAAAAACAAAATGAACTTGCTGAGTACTTAATTGGGCATGTCCCTGCTTGTTAGCTATTATAGCCTATTACAGAGGCTGTGGAGATGGCCAGTAACATGTATTAAGCCTTAATGTGTGCTAGAGTCTATTGTAAGCACTATAGATTTAATCCTCCCAGCAATCCTCTGAGTTAGGAACTCTAATTATTCCTTTTTTCAGAAAGAAGAAAACTGAAGCCCAGAGAACTAGATAGCAATTGGTTCAGTGGAATATGAGCTCACTGCCTGTGACTCCAGAGTGTATGTCCTTGACCACTACACTCTATAGCCTGTTTCTAATATGATGTAAACCTGAACCAACCTATTGGTTGCCTGCCTAAAACCTTGTCCCACTTTCTTCCTTGCTGGAAAAACTTTGATTTTGTTTGGTTGTCTGCATCTCCCTATGTGTCTCAGAGAAGGTGAATCCTGTCCACATTTCCATGAGGCAGTCCTGGCTCATCTAAATCAAACTTGGTGTCCCTTTTTCCCTTCCCAAGAATCTGGCTAAGCAAGACAATGTTTGACAAGATTCTGGTCGAGGAAATCTGAGGATTTCTAAGGGCTTCTGAGAAAGGTTTCTTCACTGAGAGAAATAGACACACAGGAAAAGTCACCTCTCTTCTTTCCCTGATCTTATCACGTCTGGATGTGATGTCTAGCATTGTGGCAGCCAGTTTTCCACCAGCCTACAGAGGAAGCTGATACCCATCCTAGGCGGAGCATGGAGGATTTTAGGGTGGTGAAATTATCACTACTGTGTATGATACTATCTTGGTGGATACACATCACTATGTCTAAACTCATAGAACTTACAACTTTATTGAGCATTCTGTGAGTTTGGACAAAGCATAGTTAGTGAACTTTGATATAAACTATGGACTCTGGGAGGTAAGGATGTAAGGAACTTAGGTAGGTTCATCAATTGGAACAAATGTATCCCTGTGGTGTGGGGGATGCTGATAGTGGGGAAGGCTATGTGTAGGGGCAGGGCATATATGGGAAATCTACTTTCTGCTCAGTGTTGCTCTGAACCTAAAATTGCTTAAAAATTATTTTCTTTTAAAAAATAGAAAAAAAATTTCTGTTAAAAAAAGCAAAGTAAACTCACAGAAAAATGCAAGATAAAAATGTACCTATGGTTGTGACAACTAAGAATATTAATGAAAAAAACAGATTGAAACTGTACTAACTGATCAAAATCACCTAAGAGAAAAATTATGTATCAGTATGTGTCAGTAATAAAAATTTTAATAAAAAATATATCAAAGGGTAAATGTATGTTTCTGAGAAAACATCTGTTGCCCCATTCTCTTTGAACCTGATGACCCTCAAGATCCCATTCAAGTATAATTTCCTCTGAGGAGCCTTCCCCAGTATCGTAGACTGCTTACTCACTGCTCCTTCCTTTGTGTCCTATAGAGTACTTAATATTTCTGTTATAGAACTTAATGTCACGGTGATTTAAAGATTAGTTTTTCATGTTTGTCTCTGCCAGTGGAGCATGAGCTCTTGAGTAGAAAAAATTCCTTGTTGAGAATGGCTGTCAGGAAGCCCAGAACCAAACTCAGTCATGGTACCTAGATTAACCTAGATGTGGTGGTCATCGAAAGATACTGCAGTCCTAGAGTACTGATTCTCTATCTTGGCTGATTTTTAGCATTCCTGGTTCCCATCCCCAGAGGTGATGATTTATTTAATGTGTGGTGCAGCCTGGCTGTTGGTATTTTAAAGGCCTCAGTGGATTCCAGAGTTTAGTCAAGTTGAGACCATTGTCCTGAAGGACATAGCCAAAGGGAAAGATGTTGAAGGCTATTTTGAGAACTGTGATAACAATAGATGTAAAGGGGATCCAGAATTGGATCCAGGAAATTCAGCAGGGAACTTGTCACAGTAGCCCTGATGAGAGAAAATAATCTCAACAGGTGGGTAGGATCGGTGGGCACAATAATTGAAGGTCTACTGTGGGAGATGGCTTATGGAAGTGATTCTCATCTGGCTTACCTGTTAGCATCACTGGGGAGGCTTTTTAAAAACATAAGTGTTTGAACCGCATCCAGAGATTCTGATTAAATTGATCTGCTGTGGAGTCTAGGCAATGGTTCATTTTAATTTTGTTAAAGTTCTCCAAGTGATTCTAATGAGATTGAGAACTACTGTCTTTATAAGAATAGCAGTAGAATTTGACCCTACTTTAATATTAGAAATTGAACAGAGATTATCCCAAGCTTCTTGACTTGTGATGTTGAGGAGAAATTTGCATAGACCAACTGTGATGGGAGGGCTGGCTAGAAGTTGGACATGGGGTAAAGAATGAGAGGAGAAGATAAATACTTCTTCATGAGATTAAGTTTGAGTTGACAATGGAGTCTGAAATCCATGACAGTTATTTGACTGAGTGTTACACAGACCTAAGTCAAGCTGGAAAGCTGAGAGTAACTACTCATTGTGGCCCAAATGGATTCCCTCCTATCCCAGCCCATTCTGACAAGTGGTCTATGGGTGCTTTGACAGTTTCAGAGAATAGATCAGTAAGATCATTTTGTTCACACATGTTTCATAAATTAGAAATAACATCATCATTTTCACAGTATTCTTGCTCTTAATAATCTTTATACTCTTAAAGATTGTGTATGTTAGAAAAGACTATCAATCGCCTTGTCTTGGCTATTTCTTGGTCAGCTAAATGAAGTTCATCTCAGTTGACATATTTTTACATCATCTGTCATTTTTGTTCACATAAATTTTCATTTTTTACAGTCATTATATACCAATTTTTAAAAAGGCTCAGTGGTAAAGAACAAAAGTAGAATGGAATGAGTCAGGTAAATACTAGTGCTCATAATAATGTTAACTGTAAATATTGAACAGGATACCAGTATAGAGATAGAATATGTATTTTTAAGCTGATGTGACAAATGACTACTTGAGTAGCATGATTTAACATAAGCAGCCAGAAAAGGAAGAAAAAATAATGGTGAATATCTGAAATTACATTTTATTGAACTGGTAGTCCATTCAACACCATTTCACAGTGCCCTTTTCTCAAATAGTGCCATGATGTCATTGAAGCTTTTCTGTCATTTTTAACAAAACAGAGGTAAATCTATTAAGTTTTTCCAAAACATATCCAAAATTGTGATTTTCAAAATGAAATTTATAAATTCTATAATGAACTCAGAGAAGTCAAAATGACTATACTCCATATAGAGAAAACCAGGCACAAATTGCACTATGTTGGAAATCTCATTAAGATTGTCTCCAAAGTTAATGAAAAGTGTGATTCTCAGAGAAAGCAGAATAGGGTACTTGGAAAAATGCTTTTATCTAATGGATATTGCATAATATTCATGATACAAGTATGGAAAAACAGTTACTGTTATACAATAGTACATGTTACCAGCTCTTTTACTTTACATTTGAGGAAAACCAGTGATGTGCAGATTATTATGTGCAATACTCATATGAAAGAGAATTGCTTGATGAGTTTCTGTTCAGTGAAAATCCTTGTCATAGGGAAGCATGTTTTGTTTGTTTTGGTCAGTGATTATATTGTGAATCATGAAAGAGAATGAAAAGGTATGTTGGAATCAGTAGTGACAGGTAAGGAAGGAGGAGGGACATTGCTACATGAATAAAAGAAATTGCACTAGAATGTGAATAACAACATTATTTCATTCTCAGAGAACAGTGGGTGATCTGCACAGTGACTCTTAATCCTGATTGTAGTTGAAAGGAGTAGTGAAAAGTGTGTCAATTTATCACAATATGAAGAAAATGAGCAGCAAATAACTTAGTGGAGGTGAAGGTGCCTCACAAAAGACTTTAGAATGTGGAATGAGTTAAAAACTTATCTTTGTGATGCTGTTTACTGTCTGTAAAAGCCATTTCTATTATTCTATTATTTCTATTATTATCATTTCTATTAGCTTTTTCAAGTGAAATGCTATTTTGGACCTGAACATGAAGATATTTAATGTTTAAGAGCAATCCTGTTATCTTGTGAGTCTGTGAGGACAAAGATCCAGTCTTGTCTCTTCCTGTACCCTTATGCCTAGCTATGTCTGCAGTAGTCAGTAGATATTTGCTGAATGAATGGATCTTCAGTCATTAGAGAAAGAACTGAGGCTATAGTATGAAAAAGTGAAAGTGAAAGTCACTCAGTCATGTCCAACTCTTTGTGACCCCATGGACTGTTGTCCATGGAATTTTGCGACCACATGGACTGTAGTCCATGGAATTCTTCAGGCCAGAATACTGGAGTGGGTAGCCTTTCCCTTCTCCAGAGGATCTTCCCAACCCAGGGATCGAACCCATGTCTACCACATTGCAGGTGGATTCTTTACCAGCTGAACCAAAACCATACCCAAATGCTGCAAGATGCTTGCCAAATGCAACCAAAAGGTAGATTAGGCATCTGTTGCTTTAATCCTGATGAAATATTCAGTCCAGTCTTCTAGCTCTTGAATATAATGTGCCTGTCAGTTTATGTTTACTAGCACTGAAAGAAGTCCTTGGTGAAAAATCATCCCATAATTTCTAGGACTACACTGAATGTGAACATCCAAATATAAAAGACAGAGCCTCCAAACACTTGTGGCCCTTTCAGACAATCTCTCCAGGTGAGCATTTTAATTTAGTAGAAACAAAAAATAAGAAAAGAAACTACATATAAGACAGCTCAAACTATTTGTCATTATATATGTAATAACAAAATAACTTATTATTATAGACATAATGTCAGACATACATTAACTAAGACTATAAACTACATCATCCCTTTCATCCCCACTGATATGAACATATTTAAAATAATGATTTTTAAACTGTTTATTTATTTATTTGTTTTTGGCTGCACTGGGGGCTGTGTGTTCAGTTCAGTAGCATCCGACTCTTTGTGACTCCATGAACTGCAGCACGCCAGGCCTCCCTGTCCATCACCAACTCCCAGAGTTTACTCAAACTCATGTCCATTGAGTCGATGATGCCATCCAACCATCTCATCCTCTGTTGCCCCTTCTCCCTCCTTAAATGTTTTCTAGCATCAGGGTCTTTTCAAAAGAGTTAGTTCTTTGCATCAGGTGGCCAAAAAAGTATTGGAGTTTCAGCTTCAGCATCAGTCCTTCCAATGAATATTCAGGACTGATTTCCTTTAGGATGGACTGGTTGGATCTCCTTGCCATCCAAGGGACTCTCAAGAGTCTTCTCTAACACCACAGTTCAAAAATATCAATTCTTTGGCTCTGGGAGCTGTGTGTGGGCTTTCTCTAGTTGCGACGAGTGGGGGCTGCTCTTCATTGTATTGTGCTGGCTTCTCATTGTGGTGGTTTCTCTTGCTATGGAGCACAGGCCCTAGAGCGCACAGGTTTCAGTAGTCGCAGCCTGTGGTCTCTAGGGTGTGGGCTCAGTAGTTGTGATGCAGGGGCTTAGTTGCTCAGAGGCATGTGGAATCTTCCTGGACCAGGGACTGAACCTGTGTCCCCTGCTTTGGTGTGTGGATTCTTAACCATTGGACCACTAGGAAAGTTCCAAATAAAGATTTTTCTAGTATCATGTTTTAGTTTATCCTTCATTGTGAGGAATCTTATTTTTAATTTGCCTAAAACTGGTGGGTGGTGTGTGGATCAGATTCCCACAGGGCTTTATAAATGATGGTCTAGAGATAGACAAAACGTACCTGCAAATTATTCTTATAAAAACTCCATTATACAAAGTCACAGGTGTCCTCTCCGTAGAGTCTGGAGTGAGATTCAAAGAATATGTGATGAAGGAGAGGTGCACTGCTGTCATCAGATGGCCATGAGTCCCCACTGAGGAAGCATGAGCAGAAGAACTTAGAAAAGGGACATCTACAGGGTTCATGGCTTCAAGTCACTCACATCCTAAGTTGTGTCTATCACAAGTCAAGAAGCCAGCCCTTGCTTGGCAGGCCAGCACCTCTGGGCTGGGGGCACCGCAGCAGAGAGGTTAGAGCCCCTGAGTGTGATGGCTAGGCACACACCACATCTGGTGCCCATGGACCAGCGTGCACTTGCCCTCACTCAGCAAAGGTGCAGCCACATGGCAGGCTGCAGTCTCCAGTGTGGCTGGTGATGACTCAGCTGTGAAACCAGTATAGTCTCAATGAAAACAGAGTATTTGATCAACTAGCTAGCTACCACCAAGGAGATTAAGGGGAAGCAAAGGGTAAAGGAGGAACAGGAAGATGATCGGGGTGCTATGTCTGTTTGAAGTTCCTATTAAAAAGAACTGGTAAAAATAAATAAATAAATAAAAATAAAAAGAACCGGTAAAAAGCAATCAGCTTGAAATAGCTCATTGTATCAATAGAATAGGCTGACAGTACTTAACACTTCGGAGAAGGCAATGGCACCCCACTCCAGTACTGTTGCCTGGAAAATCCCATGGACGGAGGAGCCTGGTAGGCTATAGTCCATGGGGTCGCTAAGAGTCGGACACGACTGAGCGACTTCACTTTCACTTTTCCCTTTCATGCACTGGAGAAGGAAATGGCAATCCACTCCAGTATTCTTGCCTGGAGAATCCCGGGGACGGCGGAGCCTGGTGGGCTGCCATCTATGGGGTCGCACAGAGTCGGACACGACTGAAGCGACTTAGCAGCAGCAGCAGCAGCAGCAACTTAACACTTAATTTGCCTCTAAGAAATAGTAGACAGTTTGTCATTATTTAAGCTAGTAGACAAATCTCTAACGTCTGAAATAAGTGAGGAGAGGCAGAGCACACAGCACTGGAGGAGGGCCCACCTGACCTGAGTGTGCATCCCAACTGGGCCACCTGACAGCTACTTGTCCCTGGGAGAGTGACCTAGCCCTTGCCCGCTTCAGTTTCTCATCTGTAAAATGGGGCAGCTGAGCTAAGTGATCTCCAAAATTCTTTCCTACTCCCTAAATATTATAAGTGAAATATTTTTAATAGTTTTTAACTGATGCCCAGTTATGTCCTGGACTGTCTGAGAAGCACATTTGCTTGGGAAGTTTTCTTACATTAAAATATCCTCACCTTCCTGCCTTGCCTCTGTCAAAATTGGGCAGCATTGTGTTACCTCACTGAATTCCTTCAACCACATTTTCTCTCTCCCCCTCATCATCTAGAGTTCTCTTTATGTTCTCTTACACAGCTCTTATGATAGTCATTTCTTCAAGCAGATTTTAACTGCTGTGAAATTCACCTCACGTATGTTCATCTTAAACTGCAGAGCCGTATTGACAACAGCTTTGAAAATTTCCGATATCCTTTAGCAGGATTAATTTCCAATGACTTAATATCCTTTTCCCATCTGGAGGCACTGAATGAAATAATAGCAAGATGGCTGCTCTAGCAAGAGAGCTATTATCCCTGTCCTGTGAGTGGGAATATTCAGTTCAGTTCGTTGCTCTGTCGTGTCTGACTCTTTGTGACCCCATGGACTGCAGCATGCCAGGCCTCCCTGTCCATCACCAACTCCCAGAGCCTACTCAAACTCATGTCCATCGCATTGGTGATGCCATCCAACCATCTCATCCTCTGTCGTCCCCTTCTCCTTCCGCCTTCAATCTTTCCCACATCAGGGTCTTTTCCAATGAGTTGGTTCTTTGCATCAGGTGGCCAAACTATTGGAATTTCTTCTTCAGCATCAGTCCTTCCAAGAATATTCAGGACTGATTTCCTTTAGGATGGACTGGTTGGATCTCCTTGCAGTCCAAGGGACTCTCAAGAGTCTTCTCCAACACAACAGTTCGAAAGCATCAATTCTTTGGCACTCAGCTTTCTTTATAGTCCAACTCTCACATACATACCTGACTACTGGAAAAACTACAAATTTGACTAGACAGACCTTTGCTGGCAAAGTAATGTTTCTGCTTTTTAATATGCTGTCTAGGTTGATCATAGCTTTTCTTCCAATGAGCAAGCATCTTTTAATTTCATGACTGCAGTCACCATCTGCAGTAATTTTGGAGCCCCCCAAAATAAAGTCTGTCAATGTTTCCACTGTTTCCCCATCTATTCGCCATGAAGTGATGGGTCTAGATGCCGTGATCTTAGTTTTCTGAATGTTGAGTTTTAAGACAACTTTTTCACTGTCCTCTTTCACTTTCATCAAGAGGCTCTTTAGTTCTTCACTTTCTGCCATAAGGGTGGTGTCTGTGTATCTGAGGTTACTGATATTTTTCCTGGCAATTTTGATTCCAGCTTGTGCTTCATCCAGCCCAGCATTTGGCATGATGTACTCTGCATATAAGTGGGAACATTACAAGTATGTTAAAATGTATTTCTTCACAGTACACATCACCTCATAAGTAGTATTTGACTTCTAATGAGCTAAAATAAGTCGTTGAAAACGTATATTTCTCAGCATCTTGTCTTACAAAATTATAGATTGTCTTGAACCAGGGCATATATGCTATCACTTTGCCAAATCCATACCTTTAATATATGGGGCAAAAACCATGACCCCTAGGTAGGCTGAAAGATAGATTTGAAAGTACAAGGCCTTTAAATGTCATGAATATGACCCTTTAGGTATTTGAAGGTAGTTGTTTGTCTATTATAAATAATTTAGTGCATTGTATAAGTGAAAACAGAATTTCACTGTGGGTCCAAAAGCACTTTGGAGGCAATATTAAGGCATCGTTTACTTTGGGTTGGACATAAGTCCTGAGCTTTTTTTTTATCCTTGGTGGTCAGTTGTTTCTTTTGTTTTCTCTTTCCTTATCACTAATTCTTGACTTTGGGAATATGGAGTAGAGATGGTGCTGAGAATGGAGGTGCCATGTTTATCCGTGGCTGAATAGTCAATGGTGCAATTCAGATGGGGAACATAGGGAGAGAGTAGAACTTCCTCCAGTATAACCACTGTGTTGTAGCAGAATAATGTGATGGACTCTATATTAGGTTCCTATAGCTGCTATAACAAATTGCCACAAACTTGTTGGTTTAAAACAATGGAAATTCATCCTCTCACAGTTCTGGAGGCCAAAAGTCTGAAACCAGAGTGACTGGGCTGAAATCAAGGTGTTGGCAGAGCCACATTGCCTCCTCAGGCTGTAGGAGACAATCTGTTCCTTGACTCTTTTACTTTCTGTTGGTGGCCAACACTTTTTGACTTGTGGCTGCATCACTCCAGTGTTCAATACCAGCATCTTCAAATTCCTTTCTGTTCTGTTCTCATATCCCCCACTTCTTCTGTGTGTCAAATCTCCTTCAGCCTTTCTCTTTTTGAACACTTGTGATTGCATGTAGGGCTGGCCTGGATAATCCAGGATAATAATCTCCCCACCTCAAGATTCCTAACTTAATCCCCTCTAAAGACCTTCTCCCTTTTTTCCTTATTTATTGATTGCTATATGAAGTGACATTCACAGGTTTCAGGAATTAGGATATAGATATCTTTTGTGTGCTCAGATGTGTCTGATTCTTTGTGACCCTGTGGACTATAGCCCACCAGACTCCTCTGTCCATGGGATTTTCCAGGGAAGAATAGTAGAGTGGGTTTCCATTTCCTTCTCCAGGGGATCTTTCCAACCCAGGGATCGAACTGGGGTCTCCTGTGTCTCTTGCACTGGCAGACGGATTCTTTACTACTGAACCACCTGGGAAGCCATAACTATCTTTTGGGGGGTCATTTTTCAGCACATTATCACAGTTTCCATTTGCTGCAAATGAATTCACTAAATATTATGGCTCCTATATTTTCCATATCTCCTATATCTTCTTCTTGTCCTAATATAATCTAATAAGTGTTAAGAGCATAAATATATTAATTCAAACTGATTAATTTATTTAGGACCTGCTATGTGGCTGCCACTAAATTCTGTGGCTACAGTAGTGAAAAAACAGATATGGTCCCTGTCCTCATGGTGTTTATAGTCTTGTTGGGGAATTGGATATTAAACAAATACTCTGAAAAATATAATATTACAAACTGGTAAATTCTATTCAGTAGAAGTGGCTCCTGACAAGCTCTTACGGAAGGTTCCTCTGAGGAAGTAGTGTTTCAGCTGAGATCTGAAAGATGGTATGAAGTAAGCCAGCCTAGGAGTAGAAGGAAGAGCATTTCATGCAGAGGACAGCCTGTAATTGGAAGGAATGTGGAACTCAGGAGGACATGAAAGAATTGTTGGTGGGACTTACGGAGTTGTGGAGGATTGGGGTGAGATGAGATTGGAGAGGTCACAGACTAGGCAGGGCCTTCTAGAAATCTGAGCTTCATCTTAAGTGTATAAAGAAGACTGTGAATTTAACACAGTGACAGAGTGGGAATAGGGGTGGGCATGGCATGATCTAGTTTGTGTTTTCACAGGATCACCCTGGATTCTGGTTGGAGAATGAATTGACAGTGATGGGAGTGGTGGCAATGGAATATGAGAGCAGAGGTTTGGCCATAGTCCGGGTAAGAGGCAAAGGTGGCTTGGACCAGTGTGGAGATAGTGATTGTGGGGGAAATTCGAGAGATTCAAGATGTGCTTTAGAGAAATGGCAGAACTTGAAAGTTTTATGTGGGGGAGTTGTGAGAAGAGGGAGGTGTCAAGGATTTGAATCCCAAGTTACTGGCATAAGCAGCGAAATGGATGGGGGTGCCGCTGAAGGTGGGAGGACAGGAAGAGCACTTTTGGAGAAAAGATCCTGAGTTCAAGTTTGTATATGTTAACTTTTAAGATGTCACTTGGCACAGTGCCTGGCACGGAGCACACCACAAATAGTTGCTTCTATTTCAGTCAGTCATTTCAAAATTATAACTGGCCTTTGAGTCAATAGATTTCGGTTCTAGCTGTGACTAGGCCACTTTGCATACATAAACCTATCTGGGCTTCAGCGTCCTCATCTATAAGTGGGAATCTATCGAACTCGATGCGTTTTGTGCTCCCTTTCAGCTTTAATATGTCTGCAGTGCCATGAAATTCTTTGGTCTTGACCACCTGGAATGCTGCTCTGGCCAGCTGAATGCTCTTCAGAGAGGCTGATGCACTAGAACTCTGCATATGGGTGGCAGTTTCTGGTGGAAGCTGACGCAGAGGGAGCTCTGGCCAAGGCAAACTGCGGCTAGTGAGGAGGCCTCGTGACAAAGGGGAAGGATGTGGTTTGAGGAGAGCGGCAGCTGCTGCTGTCACCAAATAAGCCTGAAATTCACCGCACTTTGGAGGATACTGCAACCTGGGATGGCTGTCGATTAACTGGCGAATTAATGTGATTTGGGGCATATGGAGAAATGGTGATGGGCAGAAAAGAAGATGAGGAGAGAAAGTCATACTTGCTGTGCACTCCTCTGTTGTGAGTTAGAGTCATTGTTGGAGCCAGAGTGGGTGTCAGGGATAGATCATCTCCAGTCCAACTCTCTTCATTTACAGAGAAAGAAACCAAGGTCAGCAGCAGTTTCCACTGCGGCAGAGCTGAACCAATACTCAAGCCTCCTCACAGCTGGTCTGTGCTTTCTTGCTCTACTAGACTGCCAGTGGTGATTCTTGGGAGGAACTTTAGGCCCAATTTTGGAAAAGGGTCAGGTTTGGTTTCATTTGCCTTAGACCAGATCCCAGAGAGGTTACTTACTCCTCCTAAAACTCCAGATAGAAAAATACTTTGTGTGACTTGTTGCACTTTGGGCCCTCTCCTCAGTCAGCACTTTGTTAGTCACTAGTAAACCCAGCTGGGCCTTGAGTCCACAAGGATCCTCCATTTTACTCACCTCATCTGGGCTACCCAGTGGTCACAACAAGTACTGACTCTTCTGAAACACATTCTGCAACTGAGGGCTGTGCCCAGGTCTTTCATTAGATTGGACAGTGCTCTTTCCCCCAAAGATATTAGTTGATTTTTAAAAAAAAGAAACTGAACTGTGGCTTTGTTTATGAGGAGTAGCTGAAAGGGAACTTTAGTAGGAAAGTTGCTGCTTCATCCTGTGATTGTGGTTAGCTTGTGAGTAATTGAATTCCCTGGCCTTTTCTTTGGAAGTGATGACTGATCAGCCTGTGGCTTTATTGTTATTTCACCAACATAGGAGGCAGATCACGCTCCCGCTACTTAACAGTTTAATTTAAAATGCCCCATTAGAGGTTGTAGGCAGGATTTCGTATGTGCCTGCTCCATAGCGGGAAGCACATTGCTCTAGAAGTCACCACTGGGCTGAGGTCTGATCAGGATCTCTACAGAAAAGCAAGGGCCTGGAGCTGAGGCACTACTGAGTCGGCCCTGGGGAGTCATAAGCAGGGGTGTGTTATATGCAAGGCAGGGAGAATCTGTAGCACAGATTCATCTCCTAAATATGGGGTGAATGGTGAGGTAAGCCATCCTTTATGAGGATTCTCTTCAAGGCTGAGAGACCACATTCTGAGAAAAGGGAGGGCCCTCTTTCCAGAGGCCACACATCTGGTTGACCTCCTTCCAGTCTCCTTGAACATGCTGTGCTCATTACTGAAACAGTGGTTTCCCTGATGTTGGTCCCCACCCTAGAGACACCCAGCCCATTACCAGTGCCTCTCCAGGTTCTTCCCCTCCTTCAAGGCTCACCTCAAGGGCTAGTCCTGCCTGGGACCTTCCCCAAGAACCCCAGTCCTCATGGCCCTTTGGTTTCTGAAATCCTTCCATGATGGCCATCTCACTTCACAGTTTCACTCTTTGTTCTTTGCCTCTGTGTGCTGTTTCCTCTAGGCGGGTGTGTTGGGAATGGGCGGATTGGCAGTTCATGCATGTTCTTTTCTGTTGGCTAAATCACTAACTTCTTAAGGATGAAAACCTGGTCTTAAATTTCTTTATATTCTCTTATAGTGTCAGGTTTAATTCTGAAGACAATATGTGCTCACAAATACAGTCAGCCATTCTTATCTGTGGATGAGGAGGGCCAAGCGTACTATACCATTTTATGTGAAGAACTTGAACACCTGTGCATTTTGGAATTGGCAAGCATCCTGGAACCAGTGGTCCATGGATACTGAGGAGTAACGGTACTTGCCTACTCACTGGGAAGAGTTCTCAGTATGTTTATAAAATGATAGATTTTAAAAAGGCATACGAGAAGCCTACCTGTGCCTGTTCTTTGAATTATTTTCAAAATCATATCACTATCCAATTTGGCTACATGTAACAGAAAGCTCATAATAATAATGACTTAATTAAGGTAGAAGAAGAGTTGGACCACAAAGAAGGCTGAGCCGAAGAATTGATGCTTTTGAATTGTGATACTGGAGAAGACTCTTGAGAGTCCCTTGGACTGCAGGGAAATCAAATCAGTCAATCCTAAAGGAGATCAGTCCTGAGTGTTCATTCGAAGGACTGATGTTGAAGCTGAAACTCCAATACTTTGGCCACATGATTCCAAGAACTGACTCATTTAAAAAGATGCTGATGATGGGAAAGATTGAAGGTGGGAGGAGAAGGGGGCAACAGAGGATGAAATGGTTGGATGGCATCACTAACTCAATGGACATCAGTTTGAGCAAATTCTGGGACATAATGGAGAACATGGAAGCCTGGCATGCTACAGTCCATAGGGTCACAAAGAGTTGGACATAACTTAGCAACTGAACAACTACAGTTAAGGTAGACATTTCTTTCTTTCTCCATGTTAAAAAAAAAAAAAAAGGCAGAAGTAGAGTCCAGGGTGGAGTGGGACTCCACAGGACAAGAACCCAGCATTCTCTCTTGCTGCTGTACTATCCTAACATGATTTTCATTCTCAAGATCAACTCCTAGACTCTCAGGGTCAACTCATAGTCCATAATGGTTGTTTGATTTCCAGCCATTACATGCACATCTTAGGCAGCAGGAAGAAGACAGGAGGGGGAAGAAGAGGGGGCAAAGGAACCTCTCACACAGGCTATCTTTCAAGGAGCTTTCCAAGAAGCTATTGTTGAATGTTTTTGTTTGCATCTTATTAGTTCACATCTAGTACACCTATCTGAATTGGACCATAATAAAGGCTGAAAGATTGAAGGCAGGAGGAAAAGGGAATGACAGAGGATAAGATGGTTGGATGGCATCACCAACTCAATGGACATGAGTTTGAGCAAACTCTGGGAGATGATGAAGGACAGGGAAGTCTGGCATGCTGCAGTCCATGGGGTCACAAAGAGCCAGGCATGACTGAGTGACTGAACAACAACAATACCTAGCTGCAAGGGAGGCTGGAAAATGTAGTCTTTGTTCATGTATGGGGGGCATGTATTCAGTGGAAACTTAGGGATACTAAGAAAGAAGAGGGAAAACAGAGACTCTAACACATAGGATCAAATGGATAAAGTGAGGTACACTGAAATAACTGAGTCTTTTTAGCTTTATCTCATCAAACCATTCATGAATTTTTCAGTGAGCCATGCTTTGCATCTATTATATTCCTGGCACTAAGTGATAGAGAGAACAAGACAGATGTCTTTACTCTCAGAAAGCTTACAATTCAAGTGAGGGAGACAACAATAAGTGGGAGAATAAATATGTGAACAAGATACCATAAGATAATAGTGAGCACTAAAACAAAAATAAAATCACTTGCCTTGGTTGGTTTCAAAAACTATCTATCTATTGGATATGCTTAGAGTTGTTTATTACATGAATGAAACATTCAATCTTCTTCAAATCTATTTTGATTTCTCTTTTGGATTGTGCCTGTAAATCTCTATGAGCTTTTTAGGGGGGAAAATGCATTAAAAATTGCTTTGTTGGACCACTTATAAGTGGTCTTATAAGAGGATTTATTTAGACTGGAAAGTTTTAAGCTGACATTTCTAAAAAGTTTATATCTGGAGTATGTTTATATTAATTAAGGTTTTATTTATATAATATAAATGCACATTTTCAGGAGCCATTTATTTAAACATGTAAAGGCCATTAAGAAAAGTGTTGTCAGTAAAGAAGAGATTTCTAATGGTATGTGTTTAATAAAGCTGCATAATTTATAAAATACTTGGAAAAATGTTAATGTTTTATACTCTTGTTCCCCAGGGAGGAATTTTTATTTCCCTACATTTCACTCACAGTGGTATGATTCTTTTTTTTTTTAATTTTATAATACGTTGCCATTAGAGTCAGACATGTCTTTGCATAGGATTTGTTTTGGTTTTTTTTGACTGAGCAAAACAAAGAGCCATCAGCAACACTTGTGTTGCTTTGATTTGATGTCTTTTGTAGCAGTCCAAGTTGATTTCTGGAACCCTGTGGTAAAATCACTTAGGGATAAAGAGATATTTTATGAAATTTTCATTTTATGACTCTTTCATTAATTCATGTTTGACTTTCTAGTTTACAATATTAATTTTCAGCTAATTTGATCCACGGCCTATCATTTCTTAGTTAGGGTAAAGATCACAATCTGGACAAGAAAGAGAAAATCCATATTGTTTAGACTATTTTTAAATAAGAAGCCCTGGAGAACAGTTCTTGATTTTACACGTAGAAACGTTAATCAATGGTAATAAACTGTGCACTGACGACATGTTTAAAACAAACCAGAACTTAGGAAAAAACAGGAAATTTGACCAAGCAACTCTTCCTAGTAACAGGTTTTATGTGTCTTTGTTAAGATCATCACAGCTTGTTTTAATTTTTTTTCAACTTCCTTTCCAAAATTTGATGTTATGTTTCTTTTCAGTTTTATATACAGCTTTCATTTAATAAGCACTGTTCAAGTCAAACTGGATTTCTGTAATAGAGGAATTACAAATTAAAGGAACCTATAATGAAATTGTAATGCTACATATTAGTCCATAGGCAAATTGGTGTTACAATCTGCTAATTATTGAGTCTTTTGGGGCTTCCCTTACAGCTCAGTTGGTGAAGAATCCACCTGCAATGCAGGAGACCCCCGGTTTGATTCCTGGGTCGAGAAGATCCACTGGAGAAGGGATAGACTATCCACTCCAGTATTCTTGGACTTCCCTTGTGGCTCAGCTGTTAAAGAATTCGTGTGCAATGTGGGAGACCTGGGTTCGATCCCTGGGTTGGGAAGATCCCCTGGAGAAGGCAAAGGCTATCCACTTCAGTATTCTGGCCTGGAGAATTCCATGGACTGTGTAGTCCATGGGGTCGCAAAGAGTTGGACACAACTGAGAGACTTTCACCTCACTTCACTTCACTTGCCAGAATAGTTCTTGAATAGCCTTTAAGTCCATCTCTTAATTGGTAACATTATCTGGCATTTTGTAGACGGTGAAGACCTTGTGCTTACCATTCTTACTTAGGCTTATTCTTATATTCTTAATTTTAAACTTGACCCTTTGTTGCCATCGTCATGCTAGAAACCATTCCCATTTAATCTGGGACAGCTGCATTTGTTTAGATACTATATGCTTAAGTTCTCACAGAAATCTGACCTAAAACGGACAGATGTTTGAACTCCTATGTAAAAATCTATTCTAAACATTCTGGGCTACTGCTAGACAGGAATGCCAAACATTTCCAACCACAAATTATACTTGATAATAACCACCTTGATAGCAGAAAGCAGCAGATCCCCAGTTCCATTACATGATCTGGAGAAAGATAACAGGTCTTTGGCATTTTAACTTAGATTTGCTATATTTACAGATGATTAAGGCCAGTGAACATTACATCATTGTGAAAATCAGAAAGTATTAAGTCATATACAGAAATTCTCTGAGCACAGAAATCTGTCCTCTCTTCTCCATGTAACTGGACTGTAGCAGAAAATTGTTAACTGTGAAGCAGGAGCAAGCCAAAAACCAGGCAGTCTGAGTACACAAAAAGCCATATGGTTCAAGGAAATGGACACGCGTTTCCTTTTAAAGTTTCTGAAATCAACATATTCCTGAAGAACCATTTAAATGAGCTCGCCAGCATGTTTTGTTTTCTGCAATGTGGGGCATGCTGGTTATGAAATGGGAACCCTGAAATGTGATACATCCATCTTAACCAGCTCAGGGTTTTATTCAATTCTACAAGCCTTAATCCTATTAACTTTCTTGCACAAAGGAAATGCAGGGCTTCTCTCTGATGATTCTGCTTAGGCCTCATGGCGTTTGTAAACCAAGTCTTGAATTTTACAAATGAAGCTTATTGGTGGATGAAAAATGTAACAAGCATCAGTGAAGCCACTTTTCAAAAAGAATATTTCAGATTGTTGACTGCAAAAAAAGTCCTTAGAAGAGATTAATGATGACAATCAGTTTTCAGAATTTGAGGACTTTTTAAAAGCAGCTCACTTGAATATGCAGATTTTTGGTGTGAAGCATATCAAATAAATATCTGGCATTTTAAAACCAAATCTTTGGTTTTACAAATAAAGTTCATTGGTTGATTAAAAATATAAGCAACATCAATGTAACTAACCACTGTTCAAAAAAGATTTTGTAAGACTGTTTATGTAAGGGGTTTTGAAGGGTTTGATGATTCATAATCAGTTTATACAATGTGAAGATTTTTTAAAAACAACTTTACTTAAACAAGTCAAAATTCTAATATGAAATGCATTAAGCTTATTTCTGGCTATATGTCCTTTGGACATAGATCTAAGCCAGCAAAATACCAAGACCTAATTATGCTGCTGATGGAAGTTAATCTCATTGTAGTGAACATGAGCTAATAATGCATTAGTCCATATTATATTATATACTTTTCAGTCTGTGGTCTGCTGTTTTGATTAAATTTAGTATCTACCATTTAGATTCAAAACAGCAAAATCTTCCTATTACTACCTATCAAGTTTATAAAGCCTTTCCTTTCTCTAAGATTTTGAACTAGATCACCATTACTTACACAACTTTATCCAATGTAAGATTTTATCTGTAATGTGAAATCAGAGAGGATATATGCACCCATCCATTTCTGTTCAATAATACTTGCTACTTCCAGGTGGTGAACTGTCATTAGCACAGCCTGCCTATGCTGCCGTGGACTGGAATGTCCAGTCATTCCACTTTACATAACAGTTTCACTGGGGTGTTTGCTTTCAGAGGTCACTTCAGTGTCAACCTCAGCAGTCCACACACAAGTCTGCCTGTTCCATGCCATTGGCAAAGTAAAAGAAAATATTTTATCCAAGGCATCCTCCCTACTTTCTTTTCTTAGTCTAAATTCTTTGACTTTACATAAAAGGAGTAATGAAATTCACCTCATATTCTGAAGAATGGGTTTATTCTTCTGTCCAGTTTCCTATTCTGACTCTCTTCCTGCCTTGGAAGGCATCTGGTCTTTTAGCCAGGACAGCTGACTGCTCCTCTTCCCATCACCTTGTCCTGAAGTAAAGAACAGCACTAGGTCAGCACCCCTTATCGTCCTTACCAGAGTTCTCTGAGCTCTGATAGGATCTGTTCAGACTCAAAACATCAAGGAACATTCTCTTGATGAATGAACCTTGCTTCTTACGTACTAGTACATTGACTTCCCTGTAGCCAGGTAATTTAAGCCAGTTACCTTTCATTTCAACCGTGTCGAAGTATCAAATAAAGCTATAACATCAGACCAGCCAGGAAAATGAGAGGCTGGACAGTAACATGTTTATAATATAAATCCTTCCTGTTTTCTCAACCCTTGCCCCATGTCTGTTTTACATTTTGACAGTCAGAACGCTCTAGAGATTTGCCTACAGACAATGGCCACCAAACTAAAGATTAGTTGGTTATTTTTTAAGGAAAATTGCAAAATTCAAATACATGAGGCCACTTCTGGGTAAAACAGTGGATCCAAACCAGTCATTCCCAAGATCCATTAGCATTAATTATTATAATACCAGGATAGGCAGGCCTTGGGTCACTCATTTCCCAGGAAAGCAGTTTAGAGGATACAGATGACTACTGCTTCTTTCCAGATCCAAATGCCCAAGATGTACCCTGGGTCACCAGTGCAGGGAGGATACTTTGCCAGGGCTAAGAATATCTGTGGGTCCCCTTAATCTTGAGGATCAGTTTTCTGACCTTGGAGAAAATCTGTTTCAAAACATTGATTTTTTGTAGTTGTTATAGCTATATATCACATGTCTCTTAAGCTTTTGAGCCATTTGAGCAATGTTTGTGAAATGCTTTAAGTATGATAAGTAAAGGTAAAACCAGTTTCTAACTGGAATTTGAAGAGGAGCCCCAGGGAGTTACTGACAGCCCAAAACTGTGTTGAGTGTGCACTGCTGAGCATACCCACACACACAGACACACACACAGACTGCCTGTCTCTCTTTTTCTCTCTTTCTCACAAAAGTGTTCAAGATATTTCACTAAAAAGTATAACCATATCTACTTATTGATATTTGGGGAAAAGGTGGTTTCAGAAGAGATTATGATAAGCATTGCTGAATAACATTAGGAAGTATATATTCCACTTAGAGTTCTTTTTTCTCTTCAAAATGTCAGACTTAATTTTTCTTTCTTTCAAAGCATGGGTTCAAAACTTGTGCTTCCTAAAATGCTGTTCAGGAGATGCAGCTCAGTAAGATACTATCAATTAATTGAACACTCATTTCAGACAGTTAGAAGCCATGCTTCTTTTGGGAGAGAACTTGGTAGTTAAGTATTCTCTGGATTGACTATGTTATTGGTGGGGCTTTATGCAAAATGAAATGTGGAACCCCTTATTCAAAGGCAGAGAAAAAGATAGTAATATAGAGAGTTTTTTCCTTTTTTCCTCAATCTCTCTCTCAACTTCTCATAGTGTGTTATATTTGCTTTCCTGGTGGCTCAGGTGCTAAAGAATTCGCCTGCAGTGCAGGAGACCTGGGTTCAGTCCCTGGGTCGGGAAGATTCCCTAGAGAAAGGATGGCTACCCATTCTAGTATTCTTGCCTGGAGAATTCCTTGGACAGAGGAGCCTGGCAGGCTGCAGTCCATGGGGTCGCAAAGAGTCAGATTTGTTATTTTTAAGTAAAGAAAAAATTTTAAAATTTAATTATTAGCGTGAATTTTACAACTCATCTCTATATTGTCAGTCAATTTTAAATGCAAATGTAAGAATATTTAACTCGTAAGCAGAGTCATTGAAATGAGACAGCTTGTACTCATGTGTATTCTTTTTTCCTTACCAGCACATTGGAAAGACTGCACAAAACTAACTCTCAGTTTTTATTTCACTTCTTGATACATGTACTGTCTACTTTTGTCTTACTGATGAGTAAAGAAAGACTAAAAAGAAATGAACTATAGGTTGCCCTATCTTTCTTTTTCCTCCATGCCTTTTTACCGTATAAGTGGTTGGCTAATACAGAGAAATAGCAGGAATAAGAAATGATGTGATAGGGTTTTTTGGTTGCTGGTGTTTCTTAGAACAGTATTACTTTCTTTCTGCATTTGAAGAGAATTCTGGTTCAAATGGAAAGCAGAGCCTCTCAGGCTGTCAACAGTCCCACTTACTCAACCTTAGACATAACACAGCTCCCTTCCACTCACTTTGAGTCTCACTGGACCTCCCACACATTGTGGGTCCACCAGAAGTCTTTGTTCATGGGCACTGTGACTGCTATATGTGGGTGGAGTGGCAAGGAGCAGTAGCAGATACACATAATACTCGTAGCTCCTCTGCTTATGCATGCACTCCATTATTCCATTGGTCTTCACTTACATGACACAGTTTCAAAGACAACATTATTGAGAATTTCAAGAATTTTAAACCAAGCACAAGAAACACTTGTGTGACTACACAGGTCACATGCTCATGAAGTAATCCTGAGTACTCCTGTACTGGCCTCCTATGTAGACTAAGATTCTAAAAGGTGTAGAGTTTCAAGCTTCACCTGCCTCATCCAATTTTTCTTGCTGGGAAGGTCTTGAGAGCAGGAATGAGCCAGAGGCTGAGGCTTCTCCTCCAACCCAGACTGCCCTTGCTCTGTCCTCCAGCCCCTATCAAAGAGTTGTGTCAAAGGGGGCCTTATCCCTTATAACTCAGCTCCCTATTACCTAACCCTCCTCTAATCTCTCCCCACTCAGCCTAGTGAACTGGAAGTAAGGGTTGCTGGGATCCATTTTAGGACTTACCTGGTAGCTCAGCTGGTAAAGAATCCGCCTGCAATGCAGGAGACCCCAGTTCGATTCCTGGATCTGGAAGATCCCCTGGAGACGAGATAGACTACCCACTCTAGTATTCATGGGCTTCCCTGGTGGCTCAGATGGTAAAGAATCTGCCTGCAATGTGGAAGACCTGGATTTGATCCCTGGGTTGGGAAGATCCCCTGAAAGAGGGCGTGGCAACCCACTCCAGTATTCTTGCCTGGAGAATCCCCCTGGACAGAGGAGCTTGGCTGGCCATGGTCCATGGGGTCACAAAGAGTTGGACATGACTGAGCAACTAAGCACAGCACAGGATCCATTTTATTATTACTAACAGCTCACCAATATTATCAAACAGATTTGACTTCTCTCTCATAGGTCAACAATTTTGAGCCATAGGACAGTTTTTATTTTTAATATAAAATATCACAGAAAAATAAAGAGATTTAGAGAATTGCATTTATCTGAGTACCCATCATCCAAATCAGACCTAAAACATTACACACACAATGAAAATTCCCTGTGTTACCCTTCCAAACTTCATTCCTCTTCCTACCCCTCCCTCCAGCAACTACTATTATTTTTTATTCTCCTGCATATCTTCATTTTTTTACTTCATATGTATGTATTCTTAAAACATGCATTTACTATTGCTTGTTCTTTTTAAAAACCTGATGTGAACAGTATCATTCAGTACATGTCCAGCAGCTTGTTTTTCACTTTCAACTATTTGTTTTTGAAATTTGTCCATGTTGTTATGGCAGTAGCCTTGGTGTCCAGTTTAATTTTATGTTTCCAAAGTTCCAAGTTTGTAATCTTGTAGAGAGTTGTTTGTTGTTAATGAATGCCCTATTTCCAGCTTCCGTTGGTTTTATCTAGTGATTAGCCTTTGAAGCTTTATTTAACTAAAAACTTGTTTGGAGACTTGAGTCATCAACCCTTATCTGTTACACTGGGTTTCCATTCAGCCATTGTCTGGGCAAAATATGTGTTGGAAAAGTTTACTAGTGTCTCTTGGCAGTCATTTGCTGTGGGATGGCATAGCCATGTAGAATGAAGTGGGTAATATTTTGTTTTGTTTTTTATTTTTTTTTACTTTTTTTGGTTACACTCTTTACCTTCAAATTAGATTGAATTAGGATAAAGGGAAGCATGTAGAGATGTAGAATCCAAGCCAGATAAGGCTTATCTTACCCAGGAGCAGAATGAGTGATTACATATCTACAGAAATGTCATTTGAAGACAACCTATCTCCTGTGAATATCTCTCCACAAATTATTTTTTTTTATATAATCATTGCTCAATCCCATTATATGCATTATATGCATTGCTTTTTAGAGTCACCCTTTGATATGAGTGACATAATCAAATTTATTTCTCTAAAAGAAAAGATGGGGCAATGTAAGGATACTTGGCACTTGGGCAGGGGAAGGGATTAAGGCCATGACTTTTTTTTTTTTTAAGGGAGAAGGCATGGCCAAAGCATGATTTTTTTTTTTTAAAGGGTAAGAGTACAGAGAATTAATAAGAATGACTTGCATTTCTAGAATACCAATCACATGCTGAACACATGCCAAGTGCTTTACACGTATTCAAATACTATTCAGTCCTCACAACAACCCTGAAAAATAGACATTGCTTTTATTACTTTGTAGATGAGAAAAATTCAAAGACATTAAGACAGTTCCCTCAAGGTCCCAGAATTGATAATGGGAGGGCTGGAACTGGACCCCAACATGGCAGGGTTCTTTACATGATCCAGCAAACCAAGCTTGCTGATGCCACAGTTTAGCAGCAGCCCAGCCTTGCCAGAGACGAGAACCGTCCCTGGTGCTGGGCACAGGGTGATGAGTGGATGTATGCTGTGACTTTTGTGAATAGGAAATATATAAATTGGATGTGGGTCAGCTCAGTGGGAAAAGAAGTAGAATGTTAGTGGTTACGTGGTTTCTAAGGAAGAGCCAACAAAACTAAAAAGTCACCGTGATTTGGGTTTTTACAGACCCGCCTTTGGCCTCAGAGGATCACTACCCTGCTTGAGGTTTGTCTGTGGCTGGCTGGCCTTCTGAAGGGTGGTCGCCTCTCTCTGCTCTGTTGGGCTAGGCCAGAGTCCATTCCTTCGGCAGTTAAGTAGTGTCCTTTCTCAGTGCACAAGGTTGGTCATTCCCCTTTCTCTGCATCTGTTTCTTAACCTTCTGTCTCTACCCTCTGAAACATGGGTGTAACTCCTAATTCCATTCTCCATAAAGGTCGGTACCCTGGAGTGCATTCTGGTGCCCCACCCTGACATCATATTTTTGAGCCTGTGTCAGCAACCTTTCTCCTCACTCTCATTATAGTTGTTTCGTGTGACCTTGATTCATCTTGCTATCTTTAGCTTTGCTCTCTTAACCATAGGCACAGGTAATGCCACGACTCAAGTGATCACTTTATCTTCAGGCCTTGGCTGCTTTTCAGCCTTTCTGTTTTAAGTGTGTCCTTTATTTATCATCAACCCAGGAACCTCTTGGGGTTGATGGCATAATTTTCAGACTTCCTGACATCTGAATGCAGCACATACACACCCTCCTTAATGCTGGCTGATTTTAATCTTCTCAGCCACAATAAATCTGACACATACCTCAAGCCAGTGGCATGCTTGCCTTGATATTTTGATCCATTTTCCTTTACCACAGAGATTGCTTGATTTAAGAAAATAGCTCTGGCATGTGCTGTTTTTACTAACATTCGAGTGTCAAATTGGCATTCCAGCACACTTGCATTTCTGCAACCTTTTATTAACCTTATCATACCAGACTTAGAAGTATTTTACCTATCTGATATTTGCTGGCACTAAAGATCAGTTGAGTTTCTTTCTTGCCTTGTATCTTATAGAGTAATAAGAAATATGACAAGTTGAAGATTTTTCATACTAGTTTTTTTATTGTCCAACAAAATATCTATAGGAAGTAAATGGTTCTGGTGATGATAAAAGTAGTATCTAGAATTTCCATTTTCCTTTTTTTCTTCTCTGGGTCTCATCTGAATGACATTCTCCAGGTAGGTCTCATTTTTAAAATAGATTTATGGCAGGGTAAATAATCACACTTCCTGATAAAAATCTAAATGAGGCTACTAATAATTCTTTAGTCTTATTTTTGTTTTGCTTATTTGGTTTTTAAAAGTCATCTATCCAACTCTTTATTTGTCTGAGGAGGAAGATAAAGCCAAGAAAGGTTGACCTATTCATGATAATTTATGGCAGAAGTAGTCTCAAACCTATGGCTCATACTGAGAACCTCTAGGAGGAATTTTGAAAACTTGTACATACTATTGAGTCACTAATTGATGAAGGGGCTTCCCTGGTGGCTCAAAGAGTAAAGAATCTGCCTGCAATGCAGGAGACCCCGGTTCAATCCCTGGGTCAGGAAGATCCCCTGGAGAAGGCCATGGCAACCCACTCCAGTATTCTTGCCTGAAGAATCCCATGGACAGAGGAACCTGGTGGGCTACATTCCGTAGGGTAGCAAAGAGTTGGACTCAACTGAGCAACTAACACTTTCACTTCCAACTGATGAATAAATAGAAATGCCTCTTAAAGGGGAAAGTTGTGTATTCCATTAGGTTAGCTTTTTATAACCCATGTGTCTCCATATTTTTGAGTAAATGAGCTTAAATATCTAAAACTATTTATACTCAAATCCTGTTATCCCCAAATGAAACTCTAGCTTATCTCCATGAGATATGCCCACCATTCTATTCAATCAGTAACTATTTGTCCAGTTTATATGGTATGCTTTTCAAGTCTTAGATACAATATTCTATGTCCTTGGGTAGGGGTCTACTTAATTGGAAAGAAAAGACATGAGAGATTAACAAATAGCAATAAAGTACTGATTGTGTGGTACCAATCATTGGTGCCACAGAACTTTAAGGAAAATAAAAATCACTGGAAGTTGGAGCACTTCAGAGAGCCTTCCAGAGAGGTTTCTCACTTACAACAGGGTTAAAGTTTTTTAGAGGCAGGTTAAGTATTAAGACAGGAGGATCTGTCAAAGGGGTACCCAGAGGCTGTGAGAGGCAATAAGAATAGGAACTATATCCAGAGGCAGTGAGTTATAACACAGATAAATAGAGTAGGAGAGCAGAGGAATTAGATGATGCAAAGAGAAACCAACAAGAAAGGGGTGGGAAAAAGAAACTGGGGGGAAAATTGGGGAGGGAAAAAAGGTGAAAATGAATCACCTAATTAATGGGTGGGAATGCTGGCTGATGGTTTCCAAGGGCACTATTTCTAGTCCAATTATCTGTCAAAAAATGCTTTGGCTTAGTGGCCAAAGGAAACTTAGGAGAAAACTCCCTGCTAAAATACTTGAATACTTTCCCCAAACCTCTACTTTATTTCTTAATTTGAAAGAATATGAAAGAAGGTGTTATACCTTTCGACCAAGAATATAATTTTCAAGTCTGATTCTAATTTTTTGGAATTAACACATATGAGGTGTGGTCTTTAGCTTATCACTTTGGGAAACACCTGACATCTTTGGAGCCAGAGTACAACTTAATAAATTACAGTTGCCTGGGTGGTTAGGAGATAGCTCTGAAAAGGAACTCGGACTTGGACAAGTTGGAAGAAGAAACAAAAAAACTGCAGTGCATTTCACTTTTCTCCTCCTCTGTATCTGGTTTGTACACAAGAATTCATCAACCTAGAAAATCCTAGCTGTTACCTGTGAACCATAAAGAAAAAATTCCATTTTCTTTATTCTATTTATTATACTCACATATTTCATACATATTTATTGACAATAAAAAAGGGGAAAATGCTTAGTATTTTTTTTCAAACAGCTTCTTTAAAACAGTAATATCTTATTCTCTGTTTCATCAGCATGCTCTAAAAAGATTTAGGTAGTACGTGATATATTCCCAACATAATCCAGTCTAATCACAGCCACTGTGCTCAGTGAAGTGAGAAGATTATAAGTCCTACTCTCAGTGGAGGATGAGGAAACTATGGGTGGTTGATTGAGTACAGTGCTTCTTGTGTACAGCCTGGATGTGGAATGCTGCTTCTCTTCAAAAAAAAAAAGAAGGAATGGGTATGTAAAGAATACAAGAGAATTATATTTTATTTTGTGATCCTGGACAAGTATGGTTTCTCTTTAAACCTGAATAGAAAAAAAAGTGAAAAATAGCTATTACAAATTTTCCTGCTATAGTTAATTAAAGATAATTATAAAAAGTTTTGAACTTTATTAATGCAGTTCTCCAATATTACCATCCAGGCAGCACCTTGAGCATCCTCAAAGGCACTGCTTTTTTTTTTTTTTTAATTTATTTATTTATTTTAGTTGGAGGCTAATTACTTTACAATATTGTAGTGGTTTTTGCCATACATTGATATGAATCAGCCATGGGTTTACTGTGTTCCCCATCCTGAACCCTGCTCCCACCTCCCTCCCGATCCCATCCTTCTGGGTCATCCCAGTGCACCAGCCCTGAGCACTTGTCTCAAGTATCGAACCTGGACTGGCGATCTGTTTCACATATGATAGTATACATGTTTCAATGCTATTCTGTCAGATCATCCCACCCTCGCCTTCTCCCACAGAGTCCAAAAGGCTGTTTTATACATCTGTGTCTCTTTTTCTGTCTCGCATATAGGGTTATCGTTATCATCCTTCTAAATTCCATATGTATGCATTAGTATACTGTATTGGTGTTTTTCTTTCTGGCTTACTTCATTCTGTATAATGGGCTCCCGTTTCATCCACCTCATTAGAACTGATTCAAATGTATTCTTTTTAATGGCTGAGTAATATTCCATTGTGTATGTGTACCACAGCTTTCTTACCCATTCGTCTGTTGATGGACATCTAGGTTGCTTCCATGTCCTGGCTATTAAAAACAGTGCTGCGATGAACATTGGGGTACACGTGTCTCTTTCAATTCTGGTTTCCTCAGTGTGTATGCCCAGCAGTGGGATTGCTGGGTCATATGGCAGTTCTATTTCCAGTTTTTTAAGGAATCTCCACACTGTTCTCCATAGTGGCTGTACTAGTTTGCATTCCCACCAACAGTGTAAGAGGGTTCCCTTTTCTCCACACCCTTTCCAGCATTTATTGGTTGTAGACTTTTGGATAGCAGCCATTCTGACAGGCATGAAATGGTACCTCATTGTGGTTTTGATTTGCATTTCTCTAATAATGAGTGATGTTGAGCATCTTTTCATGTATTTGTTAGCCATCTGTATGTCTTCTTTAGAGAAATGTCTGTTTAGTTCTTTGGTCCATTTTTTGATTAGGTCGTTTATTTTTCTGGAGTTGAGCTGCAGGAGTTGCTTGTATATTTTTGAGATTAATTGTTTGTCTGTTGCTTCATTTGCTATTATTTTCTCCCATTCTGAAGGCTGTCTTTTCACCTTGCTTATAGTTTCCTTTGTTGTGCAAAAGCTTTTTAGTTTAATTAGGTCCATTTGTTTATTTTTGCTTTTATTTCCAATATCCTGGGAGGTGGGTCATAGAGGATCCTGCTGTGATTTATGTCGGAGAGTGTTTTGCCTATGTCTTCCTCTAAGAGTTTTATAGTTTCTAGTCTTACATTGAGATCTTTAATCCATTTTGAGTTTATTTTTGTGTATGGTGTTAGAAAGTGTCCTAGTTTCATTCTTTTACAAGTGGTTGACCAATTTTCCCAGCATCACTTGTTAAAGAGATTGTCTTTTCTCCATTGTATATTCTTGCCTCCTTTGTCAAAGATAAGGTGTCCATAGGTACATGGATTTATCTCTGGGCTTTCTATTTTGTTTCATTCATCTTTATTTCTGTCTATATTACTGTCTTGATGACCGTGGCTTTGTAGTAGAGCCTGAAGTCAGGCAGGTTGATTCCTCCAGTTCCATTCTTCTTTCTCAAGATTGCTTTGGCTATTCGAGGCTTTTTGTATTTCCATACAAATTGTAAAATTATTTGTCCTAGTTCTGTGAAAAATACTGTTGGTAGCTTGATAGGGATTGCATTGAATCTATAGATTGCTTTGGGTAGTATACTCATTTTCACTATATTGATTCTTCCAATCCGTGAACATGGAATATTTCTCCATCTATTTGTGTCCTTTTTTATTTCTTTCACCAGTGTTTTATAGTTTTCTATCTATAGGTCTTTTGTTTCTTTAGGTAGATACATTCCTAAGTATTTTATTCTTTTCGTTGCAATGGTGAATTGTATTGTTTCCTTAGTTTCTTTTTCTGTTTCCTCATTGTTAGTGTATAGGAATGCAAGGGATTTCTGTGTGTTATTTTTATATCCTGCTACTTTACTATATTCATTAATTAGCTCTAGTAATTTTCTGGTAGAGTTTTTAGGGTTTTCTATGTAGAGGATCATGTCAT
The DNA here is from genome assembly GCF_054371585.1 of Giraffa tippelskirchi. Taxonomy (NCBI): domain Eukaryota; kingdom Metazoa; phylum Chordata; class Mammalia; order Artiodactyla; family Giraffidae; genus Giraffa; species Giraffa tippelskirchi. Next base: position 197,616,678 of record NC_137275.1, read on the forward strand.
CTGTGAACAGTGAGAGTTTTACTTCTTCTTTTCCTATCTGGATTCCTTTTATTTCTTTTTCTGCTCTGATTGCTGTGGCCAAAACTTCGAAAACTATGTTGAATAGTAGTGGTGAGAGTGGGCACCCTTCTTCCTGACTTTAGGGGAAATGCTTTCAATTTTTCAACATTGAGGATAATGTTTGCTGTGGGTTTGTCATATATAGTTTTTATTATGTTGAGGTATGTTCCTTCTATTCCTGCTTTCTGGAGAGTTTTTTTTTATCATAAATGGATGTTGAATTTTGTCAAAGGCTTTTTCTGCACCTATTGAGATAAGCATATGGTTTTTATCTTTCAATTTGTTAATGTGGTGTATTACATTGATTGATTTGCAGATATTAAAGAATCCTTGCATTCCTGGGATAAAGCCCACTTGGTCATGATGTATGATCTTTTTAATATGTTGTTGGATTCTGTTTGCTAGAATTTTGTTAAGGATTTTTGCATCTGTGTTCATCAGTGATATTGGCCTGTAGTTTTCTTTTTTTGTGGCATCTTTGTCTCGTTTTGGTATTAGGGTGATGGTGGCCTCAAAGAATGAGTTTGGAAGTTTACCTTCTGCAATTTTCTGGAAGAGTTTGAGTAAGATAGGTGTTAGCTCTTCTCTAAATTTTAGGTAGAATTCAGCTGTGAAGCCATCTGGTCCTGGGCTTTTGTTTGCTGGAAGATTTCTGATTACAGTTTTGATTTCTGTGCTTGTGATGAGTCTGTTAAGATCTTCTATTTCTTCCTGCTTCAGTTTTGGAAAGTTATACTTTTCTAAGAATTTGTCCATTTCTTACAAGTTGCCCATTTTATTGGCATATAGCTAATAGTAGTCTCTTATGATCCTTTGTATTTGTGTGTTGTCTGTTGTGATCTCTCCATTTTCATTTCTAATTTTGTTGATTTGATTCTTCTCCCTTTGTTTCTTGATGAGTCTGGCTAACGGTTTGTCAATTTTATTTATCTTCTCAAAAAACCAGCTTTTAGCTTTGTTGATTTTTGCTATGGTCTCTTTTGTTTCTTTTGCATTTATTTCTGCCCTAATTTTTAAGATTTCTTTCCTTCTGCTAACCCTGGGGTTCTTCATTTCTTCCTTCTCTAGTTGCTTTAGGTGTAGAGTTAGGTTATTAATTTGACTTTTTTCTTGTTTCTTGAGGTAAGCCTGTATTGCTATGAACTTTCCCCTTAGCACTGCTTTTACAGTGTCCCATTGGTTTTGGGTTGTTCTGTTTTCATTTTCATTCGATTCTGTGCATATTTTGATTCTTTTTTTATTTCTTCTGTAATTTGTTGATTATTCAGAAGCGTGTTGTTTAGCCTCCATATGTTGGAATTTTTAATAGTTTTTTTTTTCCTGTAATTGAGATCTAATCTTACTGCATTGTGGTCAGAAAAGATGATCGGAATGATTTCAATTTTTTTGAATTTACCAAGCCTAAATTTATAGCCCAGGATGATCTATCCTGGAGAAGGTTCCGTGTGCACTTGAGAAAAAGGCAAAATTGATTGTTTGGGGGTGAAATGTCCTGTAGATATCAATTAGGGCTAGCTGGTCCATTGTGTCATTTAAAGTTTGTGTTTCCTTGTTAATTTTTTGTTTAGTTGATCTATCCATAGGTGTGAGTGGGGTATTAAAGTCTCCCACTATTATTGTGTTATTGTTAATTTCCCCTTTCACACTTGTCAACATTTGCCTTGCATATTGCAGTGCTCCTATGTTGGGTGCATATATATTTATAATTGTTATATCTTCTTCTTGGATTGATCCTTTGATCATTATGTAATGTCCTTTTTTGTCTCTTTACACAGCCTTTATTTTAAAGTCTATTGTATCTGATTTGAGTATTGCGCCTCCTGCTTTCTTTTGGTCTGCGTTTGCATGAAATATTTTTTTCCAGCCCTTCACTTTCAGTCTGTATGTGTTTCTGGTTTTCAGGTGGGTCTCTTGTAGACAGCATATATAGGGGTCTTGTTTTTGTATCCATTCAGCCAGGCTTTGTCTTTTGGTTGGGGCATTCAACCCATTTACATTTAAGGTAATTATTGATAAGTATGGTCCCGTTGCCGTTTACTTTGCTGTTTTGGGTTTGAGTTTATACACCCTTTCTGTGTTTCCTGTCTAGAGAAGATCCTTTAGCATTTGTTGAAGAGCTGATTTGGTGGTGCTGAATTCTCTAAGCTTTTGCTTGTCTGTAAAGCTTTTGAATTCTCCTTCATATCTGAATGAGATCCTTGCTGGGTACAGTAATCTGGGTTATAGATTATTCTCTTTCATTACTTTAAGTATGTCCTGCCATTCCCTTCTGGCCTGAAGAGTTTCTGTTGAAAGATCAGCTGTTATCCTTATGGGAATCCCTTTGTGTGTTATTTGTTGTTTTTCCCTTGCTGCTTTTAATATTTCTTCTTTGTGTTTGATCTTTGTTAATTTGATTAATATGTGTCTTGGGGTATTTTGCCTTGAGTTTATCCTGTTTGGGACTCTCTGGTTTTCTTGGACTTGTGTGACTATTTCCTTCCCCATTTTAGGGAAGTTTTCAACTATTATCTCCTCAAGTATTTTCTCATGGCCTTTCTTTTTGTCTTCTTCTTCTGGGACTCCTCTGATTCGAATGTTGGGGCATTTCACATTGTCCCAGAGGTCCTTGAGGTTGTCCTCATTTCTTTTGATTCTTTTTTCTTTTTTCCTCTCTGCTTACTTTATTTCCACCATTCTATCTTCTACTTCACTTATCCTATCTTCTGCCTCCTTTATTCTACTGTTGGTTCCCTCCAGAGTGTTTTTGATCTCGTTTGTTGCATTATTCATTATTAATTGACTCTTTTTTAGTTCTTCTAGGTCCTTGTTAAACATTTCTTGCATCTTCTCAATACTTGTCTCCAGGCTATTTATCTGTAACTCCATTTTATTTTCAAGATTTTGGATCATTTTTATTATCATTATTCTAAATTCTTTTTCAGATAGACTCCCTGTCTCCTCCTCTTTTGTTTGGTTCAGTGAGCATTTATCATGTTCATTTACCTGCTGAGTATTTCTCTGCCTTTTCATCTTGTGTAGATTTCTCTGTTTGGGGTGGCCTTTCTGTATTCTGGCAGTTTGTGGTTCCTCTCTATTGTGGAGGTTCCTCCCTGCGAGTGGGGTTTGACAATTGGCTTGCCAAGGTTTCCTGGTTAGGGAAGCTTGCGTCGGTGTTCTGGTGGGTGAAGCTGGATTTCTTCTCTCTGGAGTGCAATGGAGTGTCCAGTAGTGAGTTTTGAAATGTCTGTGGGTTTGGCATGACTTTGGGCAGCCTGTATATCGATGCTCAGGGCTATGTTCCTGCGTTGCTGGAGAATTTGCGTGGTATGTCTTGCTCCGGAACTTATTGGCTCTTGGGTAGTGGTTTGTTTCAGTGTAGGTGTGGCGGCTTTTGGATGATCTCTTATTAATTAATGTATCCTGGAGTCAGGAGTTCTCTGGTGTTCTCAGGTTTTGTGCTTAAGCCTCCTGCCTCTGGTTTTCAGTCTTATTCTTACAGTAGCCTCAAGACTTCTCCATCTATACAGCACTGATAATAAAATTTCTAGGTTAATGGTGAAAAGATTCTCCACAGTGAGGGACACCCAGATAGGTTCACAGAGTTACATGGTGAAGAGAAGAGGGAGGAGGGAGAAGGAGGTGACCAGGAGGAGAAGAGGGGGAATCAAAAGGGGAGAAAGAAATCTAGCCAGTTAACAATTCCCTATGTGTTCTCCACAGTCTGGAACCCTCAGAGAGGTTCACAGAGTTACATAGAGAAGAGAAGGGGGAGGAAGGAGATAGAGGTGAGCAGGAGGAGAAAAGAGGGAATCAAGAGCAGAGAGGTAGCTCTAGGCAGTACTCTGTTCCCTACGTGTTCTCCACAGCCCAGAACACCCACAGAGATTCACAGAATTGGGTTGAGAAGAGAAGGGGGAGGGAGGAGATAGAGCTGACATGGGGGAGAAAAAGGAGAATCAAAAGGGGGAGAGAGTAATTAAGCCAGTAATCACACTCCTGAGTAAAAATGGGTACTGAAGATTGGATTCTTAAATGTACAAAATTGATATCAAATACTATAAAACAAAGATTAAAAATCTAGAGTAGAGATTGGGCTCTTAAAAATACAATATTAAAAAAAACAAAATCACAAAAAGTATAAGAAATATATATGAAGTTTGCTTTAAAAATAGGGTCTTTTTTTTTTTTGCTAGGTAATTGTGGGTTATAAAAATGAAAATTAAAGGAGTAATAGAGGACTTAAAAAAGAAAAAAATTTAAAAATTTAACAAAAAATGGTAATAGTAAAAATATATCTAGGAATTTCTCTGGAGCTGTTGTGGGCAGAGGCACTGCTTTTTTTAATCCCAGAAGAGTCTTGATGATTTAATATTCTTCTGTAAGAATATCCTACTTTTGGTGGTTTTAATTTTTTTTAATTGATTACAAACAGTAAACAAAAGAACATTCTTTTTGGAAAAAAAATAACCATAAGAAAACTGAGTTATTTTTATAATAATAATACTTCATACAGATCTGTGGCCTTTCATCTAAGAACTTTCAAGGACTTTTCAAATGTTGACTCATCAATCCATGACACACTTAGAAGAGGGGCAGTAATTCTCCCTCTGTTTGATTTCAAAGAAATCACTGTATCCTAAAGTCCAAAGACATGTGGACTCTCTTTTTTCTCTTTTTTTACTTCTTCCTCCTTATTTTTTTTCTTTGTTAAAGGCCAGAAGAAATATGGCTTGGTTCCAACCCACTAGAAACTCAGTGTGATGAGGAAGGAGTCAGGGAAAAGCTCTTCAAATTCCCAATAACACATGCTACAACTTAAAAACCAGAAACGGAAGTCTCTACACATTTTGAAGTGCCTAGAAAAGCATTCAGAAGACTCTGAGCCCTAAGTTATTCCAAGATATAGACGCAGACTTGCTTTGCCAAATTGACATTTTAATTAATATTTTTAAAAAAAATTTAGCAGGACAACTATGTTATTTGTAGTATTTCTGCCAATGGTGGATTTATGTCTTTTACCCAGGTAGGGAAAGAGGATCAAGGTGGGTTCTTGGCTGAAAAATTAAATAATTATTTAAAGAGTTAAATAAATATTTCCCAGGCCCAAGATAGAAAAATAGGCTGCCAGTAATTATAAGTTTTATGAAGTACCATTAAGATTTTATTGATTAATAGTCTCAAATTTTAGTCTTTATTAGACAATAAATAGACTGATTTCCTTTGGTAGGTACAATTCAGTGGCCTATCTAGATACCCTTCAAGTGGTTAAAGTGGAGAGCTATGTTGGAGGATATTATTCAACTCAGAAATCATATTTTTTCACTTACATGTTTTTTAATTACTCCATTTCCAGTTCAAGAATGGTGTGAGAATACTGTTTACGAGTATTGATCATTACATATGAGAATAAGAAAGTTATAGGATTAAAATACTTCTAAGTATCAGAAAAGCATATTTCTTCCATCTATCTAAAATAGTTTGAGTTGATAGTTGTAGATATTAGTTAAAATGTTAAATATGAGTTAAGGATTGAAACAGAGATCAGAGAAATTTTATGTGACATACTAAAGACCATTGCTGGACAAGACTCTTGAGAGTCCCTTGGACTGCAAAGAGATCAAACCAATCAATACTAAAGGAAATCAACCCTGAATATTCATTGGAAGAACTGATGCTGAAGCTACAATACTTTGGCTACCTGGTGTGAAGAGCTGACTTATTAGAAAAAACACTGATGCTGGGAAAGATTGAAGGCAAAGGAGAAAGAGGTGGCAGAACAAAAGATGGTTAGATAGCATGACTGACTCAATGGATGTAGATCTGAAGGGATAGTGAAGGACAGGGAAGCCTGATGTGCTGTAATCCATGGAGTTGCAAAGAATTGGAGACAATTTACCAACTGAACAACAAAAGACCATTTCCCCTTTAAGGATCACAGCCTTGTCATGGTGAAGGGGCTTGCATAACTCAATGAAGCTATGAGTCATGCCATGTAGGGCCACTCAAGATGGCTTGGTCATAGTCAAGAGTTCTGATAAATTGTGATCCACTGGAGAAGGAAATGGCAACCCACTCCATGGACAGTATGAAAAGGTGAAAAGATATGATACTGCAAGATGAGCTCCTAGGTTGGAAAATGTCCAACATGCTACTGGAGAAGAGTGGAGAGCAATTACTAAAAGTTTCAGTAAGAATGAAGTGGCTGAGTCAAAGCAGAACCAATGCTCAGCTGTGGATGTGTCTGATGGTGAAAGTAAAGTCTGATGCTGTAAAGAACAATACTGCATAGGAACGTGGAAAGTTAGCTCCATGAATCAAGGTAACATGGAGGTGTTCAAGCAGGAGATGACAAGATTGAACATTGACATCTTAGGAATCAGTAAATTCAAAGGGGCAGGAATGGGAGAATTTAATTCAGATGACCATTATATCTGCTACTATGGACAGGAATCCCTTAGAAAAAATGGAGTAGCTTTCATAGTCAACAGGAGTCCAAAATGCAGTTCTTGGGTGCAACCTCAAAAATGACAGAAAGGTCTTGGTTCATTTCCAAGGCAAACCATTCAACATCACAGTAATCAAAGTCTATGTCCCAACCACTGATGCCAAAGAAGCGGAAGTTGACCATTTCTGTGAAGACCTATAACACCTTCTAGAAATAACATTAAAAAAAAAAATCCTCTTAAACATAGGAACTCAACAGACACCTGAAATAACAGGCAAGTTTGGCCTTGGAGTACAAAATGAGCAGGGCAAAGGCTAACAGACTTTTGTCCAGAGAACACACTGGTCATAGAAAACACTCTCTTCCAACAACACAAGAGACAACTCTACACATGGACATCACCAGATGGTCAATACTGAAATCAGATTCGTCATGTTCTTTGCATTTGAAGATGGAGAAACTCTATACAGTCACCAAAAACAAAACCTGGAGCTGGCTCAGATCATCATCTCCTTATTGCAAAATTCAGCCTTAAATTGAAGAAAGTAGGGAAAACCACTAGGCCATTCAAGTATGACATAAATCAAATCCCTTATGATTATCTAGTAGAAATGACAAATAGATTCAAGATTTAGATCTGTAGACAGAGTGCCTGAAGAACTAAGGACAGAGGTTCATAGCATTGTATAAGAGGCAATGATCAAAACCATCTCAAAGAAAAAGAAATGCAAGAAGGCAAAGTGGTTGTCTGAAGAGGCTTTCCAAATAGCAAAAGAAAGAAGAGACCAAAAGGCAAGGGAGAAGGAAAAATATAAACTCAATGGAATGCAGAGTTCCAGAGAATAGCAAGGAGAGATGAGAAAGCTTTCTTAAATGAACAATGCAAAGAAATAGAGGAAAATAATAGAATGGGAAGGACTAGAGATCTCTTCAAGAAAACTGAAGACATCAAGGGAATAATTCATGCAAGGATAAGCAAGATACAGAACAGAAACAATAAGGACCTAACAGAAGCAGAAGAGATTAAGAACAGATAGCAAGAACACACAGAAGAACTATATTAAAAAGTTTCTTAATGACTGGGATAACCATGAAGGTGTGGTCACTTACCTAGAGCTGAACATTCTGGAGTGTGAAGTCAAGTGGGTCTTAGGAAGCATCACTATGAACAAAGCTTGTGGAGGTGATGGAATTCCAGCTGAGTTATTTCAAATCATAAAATTGTTGTTAAAGTGCTGCACTCAATATGTCAGAAAATTTGGAAAATTCAGCAGTGGCCAAAGGACTGGAAAAGGTCAGTTTTCATTCCAATCCCAAAGAAAGGCAATGCCAAAGAATGTTCAAACTACCATATTGTTGCACTTATTTTGCATGCTAGCAAGGTTATGCACAAAATCCTTCAAGCTAGGCTTCGACATAAATATGGTGAGAAATTCCAGATGTACAAGCATTATTTAGAAAAGGCAGAGGAACCAGAGATTAAATTTGCAACATCCATTGGATCATGGAGAAAGCAAGGGAGTTCCAGAAAAACATCTACTTCTGCTTCATTGACTATGCTAAAGTCTTTGACTATGTGGATCACAACAAGCTGTAGAAAATTCTTAAAGAGATGGGAGTACCAGACCACCTTACCTGTCTCCTGAGAAACCTCTGTGCAGGTCAACAAGCAACAGTTAGAACCAGACATGGAACCACAGACTGGTTCCAAGTTGGGAAAGTAGTACAATGAGCCTGTATACTGTCACCCTGCTTATTTAACTTCCATGCAGAGTACATCATGCAAAATGCTGGGCTAGATCAATCATAAGCTGAAATCAAGATTACAGGAAGGAATATCAACAACCTCAGATATGCAGGTGATACCACTCTAATGGCAGAAAGCAAAGAGGAACTAAAGAGCATCTTGATGTGCATTAAAGAGGAGAGGGAATAAGCTGCTTGAAACTCAACATTAGAAAAACTAAGATCATGACATCCATTCCCATCACTCCATGGCAAATAGAAGGGGAAAAAGGGAAAGCAGGGACAGATTTTATTTTCTTGGACACCAAGATCACTGCAGACAATGACTGCAGCCATGAACCTAAAAGATACTTGCTCCTTGGAAGGAAAGCTATGACAAACCTAGACAGTGTACTAAAAAGCAAAGACGTAACTTTTCTCATAAAGGTCCATATAGTCAAAGCTATGTTTTTTCCAGTAGTAATGTACAGAGGTGAGAGTTGGTCCATAAAGAAAGCTGAATGCCAAAGATTTGATGCTTTTTAACTGTGGTGTTGGAGAAGACTCTTAAGAGTCCCTTGGACTGCAAGATCAAACAAGTCAATCCTAAAGAAAATCAGCCCTGAATATTCATTGGAAGGACTGATGTGGAAGCTGAAACTCCAATACTTTGGTCACCTGATGCAAAGAGATGACTCCTTGGAAAAGACCTTGATGCTGAGAAAGATTGAAGGCAAAAGGAGAAGGTGGTGACAGGATAAGATGGTTAGATAGCATCACCGACTCAAGGGACATGAAATTAAGCAAATTTCTGGAGATAGTGGAGGACAGAGGAACCTGACATGCTGCTGTCCATGGGGTCACAAAGAGCTGGACACAACTTACCAACTGAACAACAACAAAAGACCGTATGCAGAGGGTGAAGGAAGAGTCCCCATAGAATGATGGTATTGTGGGGCCTGTATCCCAAACAGAATTTCTGAAAGCTGGAGCTCGGGGCCGACTTCTGGCTACTTCATCCCTCAGGACTACACTCCAAGGTAGTCACTTCATGGAGTGGCTCCCGCTTGGAATTCCATGAGGTTCATCCCTAGCTCATGCTCATCTGCTTTAGAAGGCGAGGACTTGCCTGGATCTTCCCTATGAGCCTCTGTCTTCATCAGCACCAAGTAAGCCAGGAGCCTAAGCAGTCTTTCTCTTCTGGTTACAGAGAGAGATGCAGAGAGGAAGAAACCATGAAATACCTTTTGATGATGCTGTTTACTTCTGCCTTTGTCTCAAATTGCTTCCAAGTATTAGCAGGTGAAATTGTTAATGAAAGACAACTAAGGATGACTAAATGAGGTTTTGCAATCCAAATGCAAGAAGCTGTTCTACCAGCTGAAAAGTGAATTTATAAGGAATTGGGTATGGCAGCTCAACTCAACTGCTTGGAAAGCTGAAGACAAAATTCTGTGAACTACTAAGGACTTTCTGACTGAACCTGTTGGTGTTGTTCAATCATTAAGTTGTGTCTGACTCTTTGTGACCCCATGGACTACAGCACGCCAGGCTCCTCTGTCCTCCACTGTCTTCTGGAGTTTGCTCAGTTTCATGTCCATTGAGTCACTGATGCTATCTAAACATCTCATCTTTTGTCACCCTTTTCTCCTTTTGCCTTCAATCTTTCCCAGAATCAAGGTCTTTTCTAATGAGTTGGCGCTTCACATCAGGTAACCAAAGTATTGGAGCTTCAGCATCCGTCCTTCCAATGAGTATTCAGGGTTGATATTTCTTTAGGATTGACTGATTTGATCTCCTTGCTGTCCAAGGGACTCTCAAGAGTCTTCTCCAGCCCCACATTTGAAAGTATCAGTTCTTCAGCACTCAGCATTCTTTATGGTCCAACTCTCACACCTGTACATGACTAATAGAAAAACCATAGCTTTGACTATACAAACCTTTATCGGCAAAGTGATGTCTCTACTTTTTAGTACTCTAAGTTTGTCTTAGCTTTCCTTCCAAGGAGCAAACATATTCTAATTTCATGGCTGCAGTCACCATCTGCAGTGATTTTGGAACCTAAGAAAATAAAGTCTGCCACTGCTTTCACTTTTTCCCCTTCTATTTGCCATAAAGTGATGGGACCAGATGCCATGATCCTAAGCTGTAAAGAATTAGAGTAATGGAAGAAGTATAGCATAGAGCATAGACACTGGTTATTGAGACTGCAGGGTGCTAACCCCAACCCTGCCACTTGTTTGCTATGTGATCTTGGGGGAGTTGCTTGACATCAGTCAGTCAGTTTAGTTGTTCAGTCATGTCCGACTCTTTGCGACCTCATGAACCACAGCACGCCAGGCCTCCCTGTCCATCACTAACTCCTTGAGTCCACCCAAACCCATGTCCATCAAGTCGGTGATGCCATCCAGCCATCTCATCCTCTGGCATCCCCTTCTCCTCCTGCCCTCAATCTTTCCCAGCATCAGGGTCTTTTCCAGTGAGTCAGCTCTTCACATCAGGTGGCCGAAGTATTGGAGTTTCAGCTTCAACATCAGTCCTTCCAATGAACACCCAGGACTGATCTCCTTTAGGATGGACTGGTTGGATCTCCTTGCAGTCCAAGGGACTCTCAAGAGTCTTCTCCAACACCACGGTTCAAAAGCATCAATTCTTCGGTGCTCAGCTTTCTTTATAGTCCAACTCTCACATCCATACATGACTACTGGAAAAACCATAGCCTTGACTAGATGGACCTTTGTTGGCAAAGTAATGTCTCTGCTTTTTAATATGCTATCTAGGTTGGTCATAACTTTCCTTCCAAGGAGTAAGTGTCTTTTAATTTCAGTGGCTACAATCACTATATGCAGTGATTTTGGAGCCCCCAAAATAAAGTCAGCCACTGTTTCCACTGTTTCCCCATCTATCTGCCATGAAGTGATGGGACCGGATGCCATGATCTTATTTTTCTGAATGCTGAGCTTTAAACCAATTTTTTCACTCTCCACTTTCACTTTCATCAAGAGGCTCTTTAGTTCTTCACTTTCTGCCATAGGGTGGTGTCATCTGCATATCTGAGGTTATTGATATTTCTCCCGGCAATCTTGGTTCCAGCTTGTGATTCCTCCAGCCCAGCATTTCTCATGACGTACTCTGCATATAAGTTAAATAAGTAGGGTGACAATATACAGCCTTGATGTACTCCTTTTCCTATTTGGAACCAGTCTGTTGTTCCATGTCTAGTTCTAACTGTTGCTTCCTGACCTGCATACAGGTTTCTCAAGAGGCAGGTCAGGTGGTCTGATATTCCCATCTCTTTCAGAATTTTCCACAGTTATTGTGATCCACACAGTCAAAGGTTTTGGCATGGTCACTAATGCAGAAATAGATGTTTTTCTGGTACTTTCTTGCTTTTCCGATGATCCGATGGATGTTGGCAAGTTGATCTCTGGTTCCTCTGCCTTTTATAAAACCAGCTTCAACATCTGAAAGTTCTCGGTTCACGTATTGCTGCAGCCTGTCTTGGAGAATTTTAAGCATTACTTTACTAGCATGTGAGATGAGTGCAATTGTGCGGTAGTGCACTTCAGCTTCCTCAGCTGAAAAGTGGAAACAATATTACTATGTCACCTATCTCACAGGATTTTTCAGGTGAAATGAGGTAATGCATGGATAGCTCTTAAATCAGAGACCAGAACCAAGTGGATGTTATACTAATAATTGCTGTGATAATGATTTTTTGATTATGATTATGTACTAAAAAAATGTAAAAATATTTTGTATTAGTTACCTGCTGACATTCAAATGATTAAAGGGGAAAAAACATGGTGGAGTACACACAGGAAGTTTTAATGAGCTGGGCCTGGCCCTGCTCACTCCTACCCATATTCTGTTGGCTAGAACTCAGTCACACAGCCACACCTAACAGCAAAGGAAGCTAGAAAATACACCCTAACACCAGGAGTCCAGGAGCAAGAGGGGAATGTAGATTTTGCTAAGCAAAAGTCCCTGTTGCAATCTTAAAGCCATGGAGAATCTCCTACATGTTCTCTCTTTTAGGAGATCAAGTGAGTGAACTATTAATACATGTGCAGTGATCCTATTTTTTGTTAACTGAACATTTTATATGTGGCCTGAAAAACTTGTTTTCTGATTTGTGAAAGACTTTTATATCAAAAATCTTACGAAATCATATATATTGAATTAATGTGGTTGCATGTTTAAAGACTTTTATTTAACAAGGTATCATTGTGTGAATCAGGACAGTGCCAAGAGATGTGACACATTCTCTGTTCAGTAATAAACAACTGACCCATCGTTATAAAATCCACATTCACTCTATTGACTCAACAGCCAGGGTCAGTGTCAGTGCAACTGAGATTAGTACACTTGAAACCCCAAAGTGCTAATGAAAATTAAAACCACAAAGCTTTGGGGGAAATTGAGAGATCTGAATGGAACACAAGGGTCAGAGCAATGGAAAATTGTCTGATGAAAAAGCCCCCCAAAGGAGAGGTAGAAGTAACCTGCATCTGACAGGTGGTGGGCAATGGAATTTCCTTGGCACTTTTTAAAGTACACAAATAAAATAGAGCCAAAGGCTGGATGTGCTTTTCTTGATGTGTAAACACTTCTGAGAAGATGGCCACAAACTAAATTTGTAAAACTCCAATTTTAATGCTTTAGAAAAGATACCTATATATCTGAGCCATACAGAAACAGTTTTTTTTTTTTTCAAATTGTAATAAATATATTACTTTTAGAGTTAAGAAAAGTAAAAAGAACAGTGTATCATGTGAGATTTTTCTTAGCATAGGGGTTTAGGCTTATTGTTCTTTGTTGTTTAATACTGTTGAGTTGTTACGAAACAGTGGAGACAGTTTTACACAGGGTTTATGTAACATTTTAAATTAAGTTCATAAGTCTAAAATCCCAATAGCTGCAGTTATCTTTAAAATCTCTTAAGTACCCACAAATATACTGTATGTGAATTTGTTTATATAAATCTATTATGTAATATGAATATGTAATATAGACTAGCATACAATCAATGATGAAATGTACATGCAAGTGTTGTCTCATAGCAATACTTAAATTATTTAATCTGCTTTTTTATTATGAGTTGAACTTCAGCCTCTACAGAGAGAAGCTATGCTGTGCATGTTTAAGTGAGATAAGCCCATTGAGAAATCCAATGTAAACGCTGAAAGTTCCCCTCAGTAGGCATTGAGGGAGTTTTGTCGGCAACAGATTTGTCATGCTGTAAGTTTTCTAATTATAAGGCCATTGTTTGCTTCAACTGACGACTGAAAATATGTCTGTTCACCAAATTTTCATCTTCTTCCTAATAGTACATCTTAGAGGCAGCATTATGTAAATTACATTAGTACACAGATAATTTAATGACAGGGAAAGAAGAATGAAAATGAGCAAGAAAATCTATCATAACAGTTGAAGTGACGTGTCAACCAATTAGGATTTTATTTCCTTCTGCATAAAATGAGACTTCAAACATTTTTGGCCATAGTGCTCATATAATGTTAATCTATCATAGCATAAATTGAGACCATGAATGTGTTATATGTGCCTGTTTACTTTGTATTTCAAAGCAATTACAGAGTCCAGGAAGTTGCAAAGAAATGTACAGGGAGGTCCCATTTACCCATCACCCAGCCTCCCCCAGTGTTAATATCTTGCTTAACTATAGTATGATGTCAAAACCAGGAAAATGACATTGATAAAATCCACAGGGTTTATTCAGATTTCATCAGTTATACATGCATACATTTCTCTCTCTCTCTCTGTATGTGTGTGTATAGCTGTATACAATTTTATCATGTATTTATCACAGTACACTACATGTAACCACCACCACAGTCAAGATATTTAAGTGTAATATCAGCACAAGTCTCCCCCATACTACACCTTTTCAGCTATATCTACCATTTCCCCCATCCTTAACCTCTGGCAACCACTAATCTGTTCTCTTTTTCTATATTTATGTAATTTCACAAAACTATATAAATTGTATTATACAACATGTAACGTTTTTCAATTAACTTTTTATTCTCAGTATAATTTCCTTTGGTTTTATCCAAGTTGTTGTGTGTATCATTAATTTATTCCTTTTTATGACTGAGTAGAATTCCATGGTTTGGATGTATCACAGTTTATTTAAACAGTCCCCACTGAAGGACATTTGGATAGTGTCTACTATTTGGCTATTACAAATAAAGCTTTTGTGAACATTCATGTCAAGTTTCTGTATGAAAATAAATCTTCATTTCTCTAGATAAATGTATAAGGCTATGGCTGAATCAAATGGTAAGTCCATTCTTAGTTTTAAAAAAAAAGTAAAGTAGCTCAGTTGTGTCCGACTCTTTGTGACACCATGGACTGTAGCCTACCAGGCTCCTCTGTCCATGGGATTTTCGGTTGGCCAAAAAATTTGTTTGGATTTTTCCATACAGTGTTATGGCAAAACCCAAATGTATGAACTTCTTGGCCAACCCAATATTTCCCAGAGAGGCTGTACCATTTTACAGTCTTGCCAGCAATATATAAGTGATCTAGGTTTCCCACATTGTCTCCAGCATTTAGTGTCATCACTTTTCTATTTTAGCCAATTGGATAGGTATGTAGTGATATTGCATTGTGATTTTAATTTGCATTCCTCTAACGCTTAATGATATCGTTTCGTGTGCTTATTTGCCATCTGCATATCCTCTCCAATGAAATGTCTGTGCATGTCTCTTTTCTATTTTGTTCAGTTCAGTTCAGTCGCTCAGTCATGTCCAACTGTTTGCGACCCCATGGACTGCAGCATGCCAGGCTTCCCTGTCCATTATCAATTCCTGGAGCTTACTCAAACTCATGTCCTTTGAGTCGGTGATGCCATTCAACCATCTCATCCTCTGTTGTCCTCTTCAATCTTCAGTCTCCCACCTTCAATCTTTCCCAGCATCAGGGTCTTTTCGAATGAGTCAGTTCTTAGCATTAGGTGGACAAAGTATTGGAGTTTCAGCTTCAGCATCAGTCCTTCCAATGAATATTCAGGACTCATTTCCTTTAGGATGGACTGGTTGGATCTCCTTGCAGTCTAAGGGACTCTCAAGAGTCTTCTCCAACACCACAATTCAAGAACATCATTTCTTTGGTGCTCAGCTTTCTTTATAGTCCAACTCTCACATCCATACCTGACTACTGGAAAAACCGTATCTTTGACTAGACGGACCTTTGTTGGCAAAGTAATGTCTCTGCTTTTTAATATGCTATCTAGGTTGGTCATAACTTTCCTTCCAAGGAGTAAGCATCTTTTATTTCATGGCTGCAGTCACCATCTGCAGTGATTTTGGAGCCCAAAAAAATAAAATCTGACACTGTTTCTACAGTTTCCCCATCTATTTGCCATGAGGTGATGGGACTGGATGCCATGATCTTAGTTTTCTGAATGTTGAATTTTAAGCCAACTTTTTCACTCACCTCTTTCATCAAGAGGCTCTTTAGTTCTTTCTTCGCTTTCTGCCATAAAGGTAGTGTCATCTGCATATCTAAGATTATTGATATTTCTCCCTGCAATCTTGATTCCAGCTTGTGCTTCATCCAGCCTGGCATTTCACATTATGTACTCTGCATGGAACTTAAATAAGCAGGGTGACAATATACAGCCTTGACATACTCCTTTCCCGATTTGGAACCAGTCCATTGTTCCATGTCTGGTTCTAACTGTTGCTTCTTGACCTGCATACAGATTTCTCAGGAGTCAGGTCAGGTGGTCTGGTATTCCCATCTCTTGAAGAATTTTCCACATTTTGTTGTGATCCACACAAAGTCTTTGGCATAGTCAATAAAGAAGAAGTAGGTGTTTTTCTGGAACTCTCTTGCTTTTTTGATGATCTGATGGATGTTGGCAATTTGATCTCTGGTTCCTCTGCCTTTTCTAAATCCATCTTGAATATCTGAAAGTTCACGATTCACGTACTGCTGAAGCCTTGCTTCGAAAATTTTGAGCATTACTTTGCTAGCGTGTGATGAGATGAGTGCAATTGTGTGTTAGTTTGAACATTCTTTGGCATTGCCTTTCTTTGGCATTGGAATGAAAACTGACCTTTTCCAGTCCTGTGGCCACTGCTGCCTTTTCCAAATTTGCTGGCATATTGAGTGCAGCACTTTAACAGCATCATCTTTTAGGATCTGAAATAGCTCAACTGGAATTCCATCACCTACACTAGCTTTGTTCGTAGTTATGCTTCCTAAGGGCTACTTGACTTTGCATTCCAGGGTGTCTGGCTCTAGGTGAGTGACCACACCATTGTAGTTATCTGGGTCATGAAGATCTTTTGTGTATAGTTCTTCTGAGAGTCAGACATGACTGAACAATTAGGCACACACACAGTACTTTTAATTTTAAGATGTGTTGTGTGATGCATACACATTTAGGATGGCTATATCTTCTTAGTAAATTAATACTATTTGTCTCTTATACTTTGAAGTCTACTTTATTTGATGTTAATATGGTCACCTCTGCTCTTTGAATTCATGTTTACATGATATATCTTTTTTCTACTATTTTGTTAATACTTTCAACCTACCAATGCTATGCTTGAAGTGAGTTTTTGTAGACAGTTGCTTTTGTAGTTGGGTTGGATTTTGTCTTTTAATTGGCATATTTAGACCATTTGCAGCTAATATAAGTACTGACATATCAGGGCTTAAATCTAACATTTTATTATTTTATGTTTATTCTTCTGTGTTTGTCATTTTTCTGTTCCTTCCTTCCATTTTGATTATTTACATTTTTGAGTATATCATTTTTTATAGTTTTCATAGTAGTTTCTCTAGGTGATAACATTTACATATATAAGTTATCACAGCCTATTGTAGTTGACATTTTTCTCTTTCAACTAAAGCGTAGAAATCTTATGTTTTAGATCACTTTACCCTTCCCAGTTTTAAAATATATTTTATCTTAAATATTCCATCTACATACCTTGAGTACCACATTACATAGTGATATAACTTTTGTTCCAATCATAAAATATGATTAAAGAAACTTGTGAGGTGAAGAATAGTCCATTATATTTGCTTTTATTTTTATTCATTTTGTTCTTCTTGTCTTTGTGAATGTTCCAATCTTCTTCTCTTATCATTTCTTTTTGTTACAGGAACTTCTTTTAGCCATCCTTTAAGAGTAGATCTGCTAGTAATAAATTCTCTTACTTTTCCTTTACCTGAGAATGTATTCTCTTTACTTCTGAAAGAGAGTTTCACTATATATCACATTCAGAGTTGATATCTCTTTCAATACTTGAAAAATATTGTTCCACTTTTGGCCTCCATATTTTAAGATGAAAAACCACTGTCATTTGAATGGATATTCCTTTATGGATAATGTGACATTTCTTTCTAATAGTTTTCAAATTTTTTTCTTTTTCTCTGATTTTCAGAAGTTTAACTGTGCTAGGTCTTGGTGTAGATTTCTTTGGGTTTTTCCTATATGGGATTTGCTCAACTTCTTGAAACTATAGGTTTCAAATTTGCCAGATTTGAGGAGTTTTCAGTCATTATTTCTTTGAATACCTTTTCTGTTCCAGATTCTCCCTCTTCTCTTTCTAAGATTTTGATGATCCAAGTGTTAGACCTTCTGTTATTTTCTCACAGCACCCTGAAGCTCTGCTTATTTTTTCCAATCTATTTTCTTGCTGTTGTCCAAACAGAATCAAGTTTATTGGTCTGCCATCAAGTTGACTTATTCTCTTCTCCATGATCTCTACTCTCTTTACCAAGTCCATCCAGTGAGTTTCTACTTCAGTGACTGTATTTTTCGGCTTTATAATTTCCATTTGGTTCTTTTTTATAACTTCTTTTTCTTTACTCAATTTTTCTATTTTCTTATTTATTTCAAGATAATTTTTAATTGCTTGTTTAAGCATTTTTTAGAGAACCTTTAAAAACCTTGTGAAATAATTCCTGTATCTGATTCTTCCTGGAATTGCTATTCTGAAGGAAAATTAATGACCCCAACCTCAAAACTTTTTGAAGCCAGTGGTTAACTGATTGAACCAAAACTGCAATAAAAACAAGCCAGCGTTTGGCTAGAGGTATACTGACTTGGCTTGACAAAGGAAAGAGCATACCTTTTCATGGGGTGAAAGTGAAAGTGACTTGGGTGCCCTGTAGTTTATGAAAGTGAAAGTGTTAGTCACTCAGTCATATCTGACTCTTTGCAACCCCATGTACTGTAGCCTACCAGGCTCATCTGTCCATGGAATTCTCCAGGCAAGAATACTGGAGTTGGTTGCCATTCCCTTCTCCAGGGGATCTTCCTGACCTAGGGGTTGAACCTGGGGTCTCCCACATTGCAGGCAGATTCTTTACCATCTGAGCCACTGGGGAAGCCCTTTCATGGAGTAAATATTATCTACTTTAGTCTTTTCTTTTACCCACAGCTGAGTATACAGTAAAATGAAAATGAAAGAAAGAAAGGTGAAGAAATAGGAACATGTAACCTAAAATCAAGAAAAGAATTAATAACTAAGGAACAGAGTACTGAAAACCCAGATGTTGGAATTAGCAGACAAGAACTTTAAACTATGATAAATATGTTAAAGGATCTGACAGAAATGGTAGACAATTAATGGGGAGTATCAGGAGGAAAAAAGGAAACTCAGAAAGAATTGCATAGAAAGTCAAAAAAAGAAAAACTATTAAATGACACATTTATATAATGAGATAAAGAACAGAGTAGATGCAAAGAAGGGATCAGTGAACTTAAAGACAAACCAGTTGAATTTTTATCTGAAATAAAGTGAAGCACATTTATCTGAAAAATAAAATGAAGAGGAAAAAAAAGTTGAAAAAACTGAACAGAGCATCTTAGAACTATAACATGTTATCAGATGTTCTGATACACAAGTAGTTGTGGTCCCGGAAAGAAATGAGAGAGAATGCAGAAACAAAATATTTGAAGAGATAATGGCCAAGAATTTTACAAAGTTTATCAAAGAAATCAACTCACAAATCTAACATGCTCAACAAGCCCCAAGCAGGATAACACATTTAAAACAAAATGACACCTAAGAATATCATGTCAAATGCTAAATATCAATGATAAATAGAAAATTTTAAGTGCAGCCAAATTAAAAATTCACATTACATTCAGAGGAACAAAATTAGAAATGATGGCAGGCGACCTCAGAAATAATGGAAGCTGAATGCAGAGTGGAAAAAATCACTACAGCAGAATATGGTATCTAGAAATTGACACATACATTCATGGTCAATTGGTTTTTCACAAGGATGTCAAGGGAAATCAGTGGAGGGAATGGAGCTGATAAACCTATGAATCACTATGAAAGCAAATGAACCTCAATCCCCACCTTACTTCATAAGCAAAAATTAATTTGAGATGAATCATAGACATAGATGTGAAAACTAGAACTGTAGCTCTTCTAATTCTTTTTTTTTGGTTATGCCATGCAGCTTGTGGGATCTCAGATCCCTGACCAGCTATTGAACCTGTGCCCTGGCAGGGAAAGCACTGAATCCTAACGATTGAATCACCAGGGAATTCCCTGTAACTCTTCTAGAAGAAAATATAAAAATATTTTCAAGACTTTGAGAACACTTGGATTTCTTAGCACATAAAAAGCAGTAACCATAAATTATAAAATTAATAAATTTGAAAGTTTTGAAAATTAGGTTAGCCATAGCCGGAGACGAAATATTCACATTATAAAGGGTTTATGTTTCAAATATATAAAGAAGACAAATAAACCAACCTAAAATATGGTAAAAGGCATGAATAGTCATCTCATACACATACCAAATCGATTTACAAATGGTCAATAGCACAAGAAAAAGTATACAAAATCACCAGTTATCAGGAGAAAGCAAATATTCAAACCTTCTGAGATATCACTTATATATGTACAAGAATGTCTGATAGTTAAGATTGACTAAAATAAAACATTTTGTTTTACCAAATATTAACAAGTGTATGGAGCATCTGGAGCTGTCCTCTGTTGCTGGTGTAAGTGTAAAATGGTACAGCCACTTTGAAAAACTTTTTTGTAGTTTCTTATAAGGTTAAAAATACACCCACCATGTGACCTAGCAATCTCACTCTGAAGAATTTATCTGAAAGAAATTATCCACAAAAAGTCTTGTACAAAAGTATTTAGAGCAGTCTAATTCTTAATAGTCTCAAATTGGAAGCAACCCAAGTGCCTCCTAACAGGAGAATAAATGAATTGTAGCATATTAGTATAATGAAATACTACCCAGCAATAAAAAGGGGTAAACTACTTTATGACACAGCAACATGGATGTCAAAAACATTGTGTTCAGTAAAAGAAGCCAGGTACAAAAGAATACATACTACATGACTCCATTCAGATGAAATTCAAGAATATGCGAAAGGAATATGTCTTTTAGAACTCCAAAAAGTAGTCATCTTTGGGGCGAGGATGGAAATCGACGGAAATAAGGCATGAAGGAATTTTCTGGGTAATGGAAATGTTCTATCTCTTGATATCAGTGGTGGCTATTTGTGTTTATTCAGCTGTCAAAACCCCTAAAGTTCTGTTCATTCTGTTGCATGTAAATTTTAATTCAATTAAAAAAAAAAACCCTCACCAAGTATCTCCAGTGTCAGAGACATCTGGGTTCCAGGCCTCAGCTACACTACTTACTAGCAGTGCTACCAATGAGCAAGATATTTAACCTCTCTGAGTCTGTCCTAAAGGAGATCAGTCCTGGGTGTTCATTGGAACGACTGATGTTGAAGCTGAAACTCCAATACTTTGGCCACCTCATGTGAAGAGCTGACTCATTTAAAAAGACCTTGATGCTGGGAAAGATTGAGGGCAGGAGGAGAAGGGAACGACAGAGGATGAGATGGTTGGATGGCATCACCAACTCGATGGACGTGGGTTTGGGTGGACTCCAGGAATTAGTGATGGACAGGGAGGCCTGGCATGCTGCGGTTCATGGGGTCGCAAAGAGTTGGACACGACTGAGCGACTGAACTGAACTGAACTGAACTGAGCCTTAGTTTTCTCATCTCAAAAGTAAGGATCAAGGTAATATCTACCCAAGAGGAGTGGCTGAAGATCAGCATGGCTTAATACATATAAATCACTGAGCACAGTGCCTGGCATGTAATAAGTATTTATGAAGTGTAAACCATTATTATTCTTGTCCTTTTTTCCCTCTCCCCTCTTTTTTCCCTTTGAAGAAACTGTGAATAGTTAACTAATTTGCCCAAGGATACTGGTGGTATATTTCAGAGGTGAAAAATGAATCCATTTTCACTCCACAGCAGCTCTGAAGGCAATTCTGCTGCTGTTTCTAATGAATGAGTCCTATATCAAATTGTTTGGTGAGGACATGGAGAAACATGATTGATTGGTTGATTGGTTGATTGGTTAATTAAGCCAACACAGAGACATGATAGGCAGTTAATCAATCTTGTAATATCAAACTGTACTATAAGAAGATTAATCTGACTGTGTTGTATAGGATGGGCTTCCCTGGTGGCTCAGTGGTAAAGAATCCGCCTGCCAATTTAGGGGACTTGGGTTTAATCTCTGTGCCGAGAAAGTACCTTGGAGAAGGAAAAGGCAACCCACTCCAGTATTCTTGCCTGGGAAATCCCATGGACAGAGAAGCCTTGTGGGCTACAGTTCATGGGGTCTCAAAAGAGTCAGACACGACGGAGTGACTAAACAAACAACATTGTATAGAATAGACTGGATCATATAAAAACTGGTTAGTTATGAGGCAGTTAGAATGGTCCTGAAGGGGTGGAAAAAGCCTCAGCAAGGGGGTAACAATAGGAACAGAAAAGAAAGAATGGATTCCAGATTATGGATAGGTAGATTTTAGATGATTTGACAACTGATTGAATGTTGGAGTTCAGGAGAGGATGGGACCAAAAATGACTCTGAGGGTGATGGCAGAGCCGTTTGTAGGAATGTCAGGGGAAGGAGTTGGTTGTGGATTTGAGGGGCAGGAGGGAAAAGAAGCCATGGAGCAGGGCAGTTGCTACTTCTGTGTAGGACAGTAGTGCTATTGTCACTTGGCCAGCTGGACATATATTTTATGCCACTTTCTTAATGTGGTTGCCTCTCTTTCTTTGTAGAATCAGATATATGACAAAGCCTATTGCATTTCTTAAGCTCTGAGTGGGCTTAGTGTGCCCTTATAGAAAACTGTGGCTCAGAAGTGAAATGACATAGCTAAGGTCACAAGACCTTGATGTGGTAGAATGTCAACCAAGGTATTCGTTTCTTTTTTATTATTGTTGTTGTTGATACAATGGCATTTATTTGGGCAGTCTTCTGAGTATATTGTAGGATAGAAAGGAATAATATTCTCAAGGAGTTTATAGTTTTACCAAGAAGACAGAAGATGACTAAAACGGCAGGATAAGAGTGCGAGGCCGTTTAGATCACATGCTAAAATGAGTCTAGTCAATGACGGTCGCAATAGTATAGTAAGGAGAAAGTCAATGAACTCAGCCTGATTTCATGGATGAGTAGGACCTTCAACCTTGAAAAAAAAAAGAATATAAAATGAACATATGAGAGTATAAACCAGGATTTTAACAACCTATATATCAAATCCTGTTTTAACTTTTTCATTGATCATTTTACCATAGAGCCTATGAAATGAATGGCTTAGTAGCCAATCAGTCTTGTGCTGGTGGGAGGAGAGACTGTCCAGAGTTATCCTCAGAAAAATAAACTCACTGAATAGGCAGCATTTGTTCATTCATTCATCAGTCATTTACTGAATAGTAATTATGTACCAAGCGCAGTACCAGCTATTAGAGATACAAACATGAGTAGCATAGGTCTGTTGCTCTTAAGAAAACAATAATGCAGAAACGACTTTGTATGGTTCTTGGAAAGAAAAATGTAAAGTGGGTAATTGCTTTTAAAAATACCTTTCATAGAACATTTATAGAAATTAATCATATCTGAAGACTTACTAAAAATGTCATTCTGTTCCTCAAAAGTGGAAATAAGGCTGTCTGATCCCAATGCAATAAAATAATAAAGTTAAGAAATACTAAGAGAGAAATACCTCCTAAAATAAAACTCTTCTCTCTTAACCTTTGCATCAAAGAAGAAATTAAACCTAAACTGCAACATATCTAAACAAAACATAAATGAAAACACCATATAGTTCAATCTATATGGTGACATAAAATTGTTTTTAATGAAAAATTCATAGACCAACATCACTTCTTAAGAGGTTAGAAAACAACAATGAAATCAACCTAAGGAACACAGAAGAAATAGAGATCAAAGCAAACATGAGGTAATTAGAAAACATGAAAAAGAAAGCCAGAATTCATAATCCAAATTTGATGTTTTGCCAAAGCCAGTAGAACAGAGATAACTATGGGCTAGCTTAATTAAGAGGGGAGAGGGAAGAACTTGCTAATACAGAAGATTAGAAACGAAAAATGGCAAACAACAGATGCAGAGGAAATTAAAAGAATCATAAATAGTCCTTTGTGAACTTCTCAGCAAATAGTTTTGACAAGCTGGGTGAAATAAATGATTTTCTAAGAACATGTGAATCACTGAAAATTAATACCAGAAGAACTATTACTAAACAACCAAATAAACAATACCCATGGAAGAAATTGAAAAGGTTATTGAAGTGTTTTCCCTGGAAAAACACCAGGCCCAGGAGGTTTTATAGGTCAATTTGTTCAACACTTCAGTAAACAGGCAAATCCTAACCATAAAAATAGTTTCATAGAAGGTAAGGTTTTCAGGTTATATTTATGAAGCCAACAAACTACTTATACCACAACCTGATGAATTAGAGTAATAACATACTACAAACTACTCTTATTTGTGATATCAATATAAAAATCATACAAAGATTATTAAAAATAATTCAGTAATATATAACACATCAAAAGCATAATAAACCCAAACCAAGTGAATTTTATATCAAAAGTATAAGAATGGTTCCATCTTTAAAAATGTATTAACATAGCTTAATATAGGTCAAAGATGTCAAAGCTCAATAGTTGTTGAAAAGAAAAAAAAAAGGCAGTTAACATAATTCAATAATATTCCTAACAAGTACTTTTAGAGAAAATAGAACAAGATGAATATTTCTTTAACATTGTTTAAACTAGGTGTATGTGTGTATATTTGTAATTGAAAGCCAGTATTATATTTAATAGTGAAACACAAGAACATTGTGTTTAAAGTGAAGATTAAAACAAGAGAAGGTACTCACCGTCATCATTTTTATGTAACATAATTTGGATTCTAGACCAGTGGTCAGTAAACTACTGTGGGCCAAATGCCTGTTTTTGTAAATAAAATTGTATGGAACACAGAACTGCCCATTTACTTACATACTGTCTATGTCTGCTTTCATGCTGCAGTTGCAGAATTGACTAGTTTTGGCAGAGGCTGTTTGTGAATAAGTTAATAATATTTACTGTCTTGGCCTTTATAGAAAAAGTTTGCCCATCTCTGTTCTAGACAGTACAAATAGAGAAGGCAAAGAATAAAAGATACAATTATTAAAAAGAGGAAGCAAAGTTATCATTAGTGGCAAAAGATACATCAGAAACCCAAGACAATCAATTGTATAGAAAACAGAAACAATAGGAGAATCCAACAAGATGGATGGTTGCAAAATAAATTTCTTTAAAAATAATAAATTTTCTATTTTAGAGCCTCTTGATGAAGGTGAAAAAAGAGTGAAAAGCTGGCTTAAAACTCAACATTTAAAAAACTAACATCATGCCATATAGTCCCATGACTTCATGGCAAATAGATGGGGGAACAATGAAAACAGTGACAGACTTTATTTTGGGGGGCTCCAAAATTACTGCAGATGGTGACTGTAGCCATGAAATTAAAAGATGCTTGCTCCTTGGACGAAAAGCTATGACAAATGTAGACAGCGTATTAAGAAGCAGAGATTACTTTGCCAACAAAGGTCTGTATAGTCAGCTATGGTTTTTCTAGTAGTCATTTATGGATGTGAGATTTGGACCATAAAGAAGGCTGAGTGCCAAAGAATTGATGCTTTTGAACTGTGGTGTTGGTGAAGACTCTTGAAAGTCCCCTGGACTGCAAGGAGATCCAACCAGTCAATCCTAAAGGAAGTCAAACCTGAATATCCATTGGAAGGACTGATGCTGAAGCTGAAACTCCAATACTTTGGCCATCTGATGCGAAGAGCTGACTCATTAGAAAAGACCTTGATGCTGGGAAAGATTGAAGGCA
Organism: Giraffa tippelskirchi; assembly: GCF_054371585.1. Classification (NCBI taxonomy): domain Eukaryota; kingdom Metazoa; phylum Chordata; class Mammalia; order Artiodactyla; family Giraffidae; genus Giraffa; species Giraffa tippelskirchi. The sequence goes on from NC_137275.1 coordinate 197,642,142, forward strand.
GGAGAAGGGGATGACAGAGGATGAGACGGTTGGATGGCATCACTAGCTTGATGCCCATGGGTTTGAGTAAGCTCCAGGATATGGTGAAGGACAGGGAAGCCTGATGTGCTGCAGTCCATGGAGTTGCAAAGAGTCAGACATGACTGAGCGACTGAACAATGATGATGATTTTATGAATAGTAAAAAAGGATAGTAGAAGAAGAGCTCCCATTTAGAAAATCACAGAAAAAAATATTTCTTGGGCTAAAACTAATAAATATGTATAGAAACAGGAAGAAAAACCTACACTTTCTTGAGAATTATAAGGGAAGAAAGATGATAGGCTTATAAAAATATTCCCATTACTTATTTTACATTAAGCTCTTACAAAAATGAAAAACCTCAAATATTCTGTGAATTCAATGTGATGCCAATTAAAATATCAGTAGGAAATAGGTAGAATTAACGGGAGAAGGGTGACTTAAAGTGATACTAAATAATATAGATACAGATGCATATAAAAATATGTATAGAGACAGTGACTGAACAACAGCATAAAGATGTGTATGTATGAGGGCCTTCCCTCATAGCTCAGTTGGTAAAGAATCTGCCTGCAATGCAGGAGACCCTAGTTCAATTCCTAGATTGGGAAGACCCCCTGGAGAAGGGATAGGCTACCCACTCCAGTATTCTTGGGCTTCCCTTGTGGCTCAGCTGGTAAAGAATCCGCCTGCAATGCGGGAGACCTGGGTTCGATCCCTGGGTTGGGAAAATCCCCTGGAGAAGGAAAAGGCTACTCACTCCAGTATTCTGGCCCGGAGAATTCTATGGGCTGTATAGTCCATGGGGTCACAAAGAGTCGGACACGACTGAGCATCTTTCATTTCACTTCATACAAGGGTTAGTATATATATTAGCACATATGTTCTGTCTACTCAGAGGACCTGAAAGCAAAGAAACCCCAGCAGCAAAGGTAACACCTGGTATCAAGATCTTAGTTTCTAATGCATGTGCATGCTCAGTTGCTCAGTTGTGTCTGACTTTTTGCACCCCATAAACTGTAGCCCACCAGACCCCTCTGTTCATAGGATTTTGGGGGCAAGAATTCTGGAATGGGCTGCCATTTCCTCCTGCAGGGTATCTTCCCAAGCCAGGGTTTCCTGCATCTCCTCCATTAGCAGGCCGATTCTTTACCACTGAGCTACATAGGAACCCCTCTGTTTTCCAATAAAAGGAATCTGAATTCCTCGGGGAAATGGCTGACTCTAGTACCAGGGCAGGAATATACAATGCAAGCGTAAGATAACCACAATGCCAGAAAGTTAAGTCCTAAAAACAACAAAACCCCCTGACGATGATGTGAATACATCAAAGGGATGCACAAGCCAACTGAAAGAGTTTCCAGTGACCAAACCTGGAACCATTTGAGCAATAAACTAATGCCATGTTAGATTAGAGTTTATACTGGTATCAATAAGTGATTGAATAAGTAAATAAATGGGCTGGAAAAGGTCACTTTTCATTCCAATGCCAAAGAAAGGCAATGCCAAAGAATGTTCAAATTACCACACAATTGCACTCATCTCATCACACGCTAGCAAAGTAATACTCAAAATTTTCCAAGCAAGGCTTCAACAGTACGTGAACCGTAAACTTTCAGATGTTCAAGCTGAATTTAGAAAAGGCAGAAGAACCAGGGATCAAATTGCCAACATCCCTTGGATCATCAAAAAAGCAAGAGAGTTCCAGAAAAACACCTACTTCTTCTTTATTGTCTACGCCAAACCCTTTGTGTGGATCACAACAAACTGTGGAAAATTCTTCAAGAGATGGGAATACCAGACCACCTGACTTGCCTCCTGAGAAATCTGTATGCAGGTCAAGAAGCAACAGTTAGAACCGGACATGAACAACGGACTGGTTCCAAATCGGGAAAGGAGTATGTCAAGGCTGTATATTGTCACCCTGCTTATTTAACTTCTCTGCAGAGTACATCATGTGAAATGCCAAGCTGGATGAAGCACAAGCTGGAATCAAGATTGCCAGGGGAAATATCAATAATCTTAGATATGCAGATGACACCACCCTTATGGCAGAAAGCAAAGAAAGAACTAAAGAGCCTCTTGATGAAAGAGGAGAGTGAAAAAGTTGGCTTAAAACTCAACATTCAGAAAACTAAGATCATAGCATCCAGACCCATCACTTCATGGCAAATAGATGGGAAACAGTGGAAACGGTGGCAGACTTTATTTTGGGGGGCTCCAAAATCACTGCAGATGGTGACTGTTACCATGAATTAAAAGACACTTGCTCTTTGGGAGAAAAGCTATGACCAACCTAGACAGCATATTAAAAAGCAGAGACATTACTTTGCCAACAAAGGTCCATCTAGTCAAAGATATAGTTTTTCCAGTAGTCATGTATGGATGTGAGAGTTGGACTATAAGGAAAGCTGAGCACCAAAGAATTGCTGCTTTTGAACTGTGGTGTTGGAGAGGTTCTGTAAAATACCTGACTAGTGAAAGTCCTCAAAACTTTCAAGTTCATCAAAAACAAGGAATGTCTTGAGAAACTGTCACAACGAAGAGGAAGCTAAGACATGAAGACTAAATGTAATGTGGTTCTGGAAAAGATCTTGGGTCAGGAAAGGGACAGTAGGTCGAAACTAAGGAAATCTGAATAAACTATGGACTTTATAATGCTGTATTAATATTGGTTTATTATGTTACTAGTATGGTACATTTTGACAAATGTATCACATTAACGTAAAACGTTGACAATAGTGGAAAGTGGATGTGAGGTATACTATCTGCACAACTCTTCCCTAAATCTAAGACTATTCTAAAGTAAAAAAATTATTTAAACAAAGAATCAAAAGGTGAATGTAAAATATGTTTTATAGACTGACCTCAATAAATTTCCCAGATCACAAACATATGAACACATATTTTAGAAAAGTGAAAGAAAAGAAACAAAGATACCAAAGGTCATCCAAAAAAGCAGACATATGAGAATAAATGGGAAAAAATTAAAATCAATAAAGGGTTCTAGTTATATCAGTTATAAATGTTACAAAATATATTAGAATTATTTTTTACTGAGAAGGAACTAAACACTTGAACTGTGACAGAATGGAACAGAGAAATAGATTCAAATGCATTAAAGATTTTTTCATAAAGGTAGTATTTCACATCAATGAGTAAAAGTTGGATTGATTAATAAATGTTATTGAAATAGCTGATAAGCAATTTGGACATTTAGCTGTGTATCATATTTCTTTCACAGAAATCCAGATCAAACGTTGAATATTTAAAAAATCAAACCATAGTAGTAAGCAAACATGGGTAAATTTATTTATGGTTTTAAAATGTGGGAAGCCTTTTACAGTCAGACAATAAAACCCCAAGCCATAAAACGAAATAGTAATAAACATGTTTACATCAAAATTTTAAACTTCTTTATTGAAGAAATTCCATAAACAAGACCGAAAAATAAAACAAATAGAAGAGGGAAAATATTTACAACACATGACAAATAAGGAGCTAAAATCCTTATTTTATAAAGTATTTTAACAATTGAAAATCTCCCCCCCGAAAATGAAAATATAATATAACCCAAAAGTGGGCAAATGAACTTAGCATTCTCACTTATTCTTTTGTGGGAGGAGAACTTTTCTGAGAGCAACTTGGCAATATTTACCGGAGTTTGAAAAGCATATTCTCTTTAACTCAGCACTTGTACCACTGGGAATTTCACCAAAGCATAGGTGTGTAAATGGGCAAGAATGTTCACTTCAGCACTGTTGGTAAAAACAAAACTCTAGATTATCATACTAAGTGTCAAGAAAACCAGACAAAGACAAATGTCATATGGTACTACCTATATGTGGAATCTAAAAATAACATAAATGAAATTATTTACAAAACAAACAGACTCACAGACACAGAAAACAATTTATAGTTACCAAAGTAAAATGGTGGGGAGGAGGGATAAATTAGGAATTTGGGAATAAAATGTATACATTATTGTATATAAAATAGGTAAACAGCAAGAACCTACTGTATAGCACAGGAAACTATACTCAATATTTTGTAGTAACTTATATGGGAAAATAACCTGAAAAAATATATGTAAACTGAATCACTTTGTTGTACACCTAAAACCCAGGCCAGAATGCTGGAGCGTGTAGCCGTTCCCTTCTTCAGGGGATCTTCCCAACCCAGGGATCGAACCTAGGTCTCCCACATTGCAGGCGGATTCTTTACGATCTCAGCCAACAGGAAAACCCCCTAGAACTAACACAGCTTGGTAAATCAAACATGTGTCCATCGTGCCAAGTCTCTTCAGCCGTGTCCGACTCTGTGCAACTCTATGGACTATAGCCTACCAGGTTCCTGTCCATGGGATTCTCTAAACAAGAATACTGGAGTGGGTTGCCATGCCCTTTTCCAGAGGATCTTCCCGACCCAGGGATTGAACCTGCGTCTCTTACGTCTCCATCACTGGCAGGCAGGTTCTCTACCACTAGTGCCACCTGGGAAGCCCAAATCAAATATACTTCAATAAAAAAACTAAATAATTTTTTAAAAAACTCTAGATATCACCTATGTCCGTTAGCAGGGCCAGGACAGATGCATTCTGCCGCACCATTCAGTGAATATTTTTATAAGGAATGAGATGGAACTACATGTGGGAAAAGCTCCAAGATGTAGTTATCAAGTTAAGAAACAAGATGCAGTGTCCATCATGCATTTGCCTTATATACCTGGAAATATTTTCTGAAAGGATTCATAATATACATTTAACAGTGATGCTGTTAATCTGTGTCGCCTTTTTTTCCAGCAAATACATAGATCCAGTTGAACTTTTTGAAATACTGAACATAATTCACGTATTCCCATGAATTTAGAGAATTTGAAGGGATCAGGGGAACCTGGGTTAGGAACCACTATCATAATATGAAGAGCACTGACGGGGAGTTAGGACATGGATGGCAACGCTATCTACTGGCTGCCAACAGCTTGCTTGCTGTGGGACTTTAGCAAGTCCCTTACCCTTTTTGAGCCGAGTTTTCTTCTCTGTAAAATAAAATGATTGCTGGTGGCAAAAGACCCTTCTAGCTATCAAATTCTGTTTTGAACATTACACTCTGTAAACTTTCAATGCCACCAAAGCGATTGTGACGACCACCTTAGACACCTAACGTAAACATTGTTCTTCAAATTACATTCCCATGGTCCAAAACAAAATTATCCCCAGGTCCTGATGATGTGATATTGAGAGCTGGTGGTTCTTCACCCCTCAGGTGGTGAGTGCAGACCCGCTTTTTCTCACCTTCTCTGAGCCTTTCCTGTGCTTCCTGTCTCCCAGGAGATTCTCTTGCATTTTCACCCTCTTCTTCCTTATTGCTCCTGCCTCCCATTGTGTTAGGAAAGTGTTCTATGGTACTCACGTAGAAAATATCATGGGAAACAAGTTACCATCTCTGGAATAGTAGTCAGTACTAATAACTCTTTGAAACAGTTTTCTCTGCATATCTGTATCTTAGTCAACTTTAAGGTTTCCCCCAATTGAGGAGAGGGGGTAGTGTAGATAATTCAAATGCCATCTATATTTGTCTTTAGACATGTTTTTTTCTTCTTAGCTTTGAATTCTGGTGATGTCTGAGGTTCCAGGAACTGACTTGAAACAAATCACGACTCTTTGCAGTGAGGATACATCTGACTCATGAGTGAAGTGGGACATTTTCCAGATGTCCCATTTTTTAGACCTTGTTCAAGTCTTTTCTCTAAAAACTTCATGCTTTGATTAACCCACTTTCTCTCAGATTTTGGCAAAACTGACCTTTCCTATATTTCCTCATATCAGAAGATAGCTACCATTCTATTTCTAACGGATGCACAGTTGATAAATAACATGAAACATCACTTCAGTAAGTGGTTAGGTGAGAGTCATTATCAAAACAATTAAGTATTAACGGAATGTGGTACTCCCTGTCAATAGACAGGAAGTCAAAATTTCATAATCTTCCCTGGCTTATGTGGAGTTGATATATTTGTGGCACCTTCCATCTTTTACTGGGGGAGACAAAGGACAGAGTTCAGATTTGCTCAGATCACGAAAGAATTGATTGCCTCCTCTGTGCCCCATGCCCCTCAATACATTCTTTCATTGTAGCATTTTAATAATCTAGTATTATTAATTTAGTATTTAATAATCTAATATTAGGCAATGTACTATAGCGCTGTGTGCTGTGCTTAGTCACTCAGTTGCGTCTGACTTTTTGCGACCCCATAGACTGTAGCCTACCAGGCTCCTCTGTCCGTGAAGATTCTCCAGGCAAGAATACTGGAGTGGGTTGCCATGCTCTCCTCCAGGGGATCTTCCCAACCCAGGGATCGAACCCAGGTCTCCTGCATTGCCAGAAGATTCTTTACCATCTGAACCACCAGGGAAGCCCTACTATAGTGCGGTCAATGTTTATCTTTAAAAATGAGATGTAACTGACATGCAACATTATATTAGTTTCAGGTGTACAACATAATGAACCTATATGTGAATTTAGTAAATTGTGAAATGATCAATGTAGTAAGTCTAATTAACGTCTATCACTACACATAGTTATGCATTTTTTTCTTGTGTGGAGAACTTTTAAGATTTACGTTCACAGCAACTTTCAAGTAGACAATACAGTATTACGAACTTTAGTCACCATGCTATATGTTTCATCCCCAGGACTTATGTATTTTATAACTGGAAGTTTGTACCTTTTGATCCCCTTCACCCATTTTTGCCTACCTACTACCCCCTGCCTCTGGCGGTGACCAATTTGTTCTCTGTATCTGTGAGTTCAGGGTTTTTTTAGAGACTGTACATAAGTGAGATCATAAAATATTTGTCTTTGTCTGACTTAATTTCACTTAGCATGATGTCCTCAAGGTCCATTCATGTTGTTGTAAATGACAGGATTTCTGTCTTTTTAAGGCTAATATTCCATTGTGTGTATATATATATATATATATGTACACATGTATGTGTATGTATACACATGTATGTGTATATATATGTACATATGTACAAAGAACAGATGTACATATATATGTGCATATATACAGATGTACATATATATATACACCACATTTTCTTCATCCATCTATCACTTAAGTTATTTCTGTGTCTTGGCTATTATAAATAACGCCATAAGTGAACATGGGAATACAGATATCTTTTTGAGTTAGTGTTTTCATTTCCTTAGGATAAATACCTAAAAGTAGAATTGCTAGAATTTTTGAGGAACCTACATGTTTTTCATAGTAGATGCACAATTTACATAATTTATGTAAATTACAAATTTACATTCCTTCTAACAGTGCACACTGTTTTCTTTCTTTTTTTTTTTTTGCTACATTCTCATCAACACTTGTTATTTTTTGTCTTCTTTATAACAGCCATACTGACAGGTGTGAGGTGATATCTTGTGGTTTTGATTTGCATTTCCCTGATGATTAGTGATGTTGAGCACCTTTTCTTATACTTGTCGGCCATCTGTATGTCTTCCTTGGAAAAATGTCTAATCAGATACTCTACCCATTTTCAATCAGATTTTTTTAATCTTTTTTTTTTTTTTTTTGCTATTGGATTGTATGAGCATGTTATATATTTTAGATATTAACCCCTTATCAGAAACATGATTTGTAAATATGTTTTCTTATTCAGTAGGTTTCCTTTCATTTTGTAAATGATTCCTCTGTTGTGCAGAAGCTTTTAGTTTGATACAGTTCCACTTTTTTATTTTTCCTTTTGTTGTCTTTGCTCTTGGTGTCAAATCCAGAAAATCATCACTGAGACTGATGTCAAAGAGCTTACTGCCTATGTTTTCTTCTAGGAGTTTTATGCTTTCATATCTTTCATTCAAGTCTTTAATCCATTTTGAGTTAACTTTTGTGTACAATGTAAGATAGTGGTCCAATTTTATTCTTTTGGATGTAGCTGTTCAGTTTCCTTAACAACATTTATTAAAGAGACCATCATTTCCCCATTGTATATTCTTGGTTCCTTTGTTGTAAATTAATTGACCATATATGCCAGAGTTTCTATTCTGTTTCCATTGATCTATGTGTTTGTTTTTATGTCAGTACCATACTGTTTTGATTACTATAGCTTTGTGGCATAGGTTGAAATTAGGACACATGATACCTCCAGTCTTGTTCTTTCTCTCAAAATTGCTTTGGCTATCTAGTGTCTTTTGTGTTTTTATAAAAATTTTAGGATTGTTTGTTATATTTTTGTGGAAAATGCCATTGGAACTTTGGTGGGGATTACACTGAATCTGTAGATCACTTTGGGTAGTGTGAATCTTTTGACAGTATTAATTCTTCCAATCCATGAGCATGAAATATCTTTCCATTTATTTGTGTCTTTTTCAATATCCGTGTCTTATAGTTTTCCATGTAGAGATCTTTCATTTCCTAGATTAAATTTATTCCTATGTATTTTTTGTGCAGTCATAAATGGGATTACTTTCTTAATTTCTCTTCCTGATAAGTCATTATTAGTATATAGAAATGCAGTGTTTTTTTGTATATTGATTTTGTGTCCTGAAAATTTACTGATTCATTTATTAGTTCTAACTCTTGTTTGTCAGAGTCTTTAGGGTTTTGTGGGGGGCTTCCCTGGTAGCTCAGATGGTAAAGCGTCTGCCTACAATGCGGGAGACCCTGGTTCAATCCCTAGGTTGGGAAGATCCCCTGGAGAAGGAAATGGCAACTCATTCCAGTATTCTTGCCTGGAAAATCCTGTGGACCGAGGAGCCTGGTAGGCTACAGTTCATGGGGTCGAAAAGAGTTGGACATGAGTGAGTGACTTCCCTTTCACTTTAGGGTTTATTTTTTTAAACATAATATCATGTGCAAATAATGACAGTTTTACTCCTTCCTTTCTAATTAGATCACTTTTAATTCTTTTTCTCGCCTAATTGCTTCACCTAGGAACTCCAATTCTTTGTTGAATAAAAGTGATAATAATGGGTATCCTTGTCTTTTTCCTGATCTTAGAGGAAAAGTTTTCAATAGAGTTTGATGTTAGCTCTGGGCTTGTCATATAAGCTTTATTATGTTGAGGGAATAGTGAATGTTTTAAATGTCAAGACAGGCCCTGAATTTATTCATCCTTGGCCCCCATCCATTTGGCCCAGTGTTCTACATATGGTTGATGTTCACCTGATGTTCAATGTGAGCTTTGTCTCCTGAATGTGGGATTAAATTTGAGTTCTTAGGACTCTCCACTGCTTCTCAGTGTCCTACATACCTTTTGCTATCCACAAGAGGAAAAACAAAAGAAAAACTCGACTCTTCAGTTACTTTTACTTACAGTGCATATGCTTCTGAAACTTTAACATGCATTTGAATCAACTGAGGATCTTGTTAAAATGCAAATTCTGATTTGGCAGTTCTAAGATGGGGCCAAGAGTCTTAATTTCTAATAAGTTAGCTCCCAGGAGATGCCCATGGCCCTGGTCCTAGACCACACTTTGAGTATCAAGAACTCAGAGTTGACTTATGTGTGCTATTAACTGAGTGTTTATGAAGGAGAGACATATTTTAGTTTCCCAGTGAATATGTCACTTCATATTTCTTACACACATATATATAGAAAGAGGTGAAGAAGAGTTAATAGGGTTCAGTATGAATGATGTTCAGAAGGTGAGAAAGGAAAATGATGAAGTTGGCTGGATCTTGCTTTGTGTGCTGTATGGATCACCAAACAGATCCAGAGTATGGGTAGAGGGAGCAGGGTCCACTGCTAAAATATGGGTTACTGTGAAGGTGAAACCCGACATCTGCTTAATGTCTCCCCTAATAGCACACCTCCATTTAGGATTGGAAATGTAGGAATATATTGTATCTAAAAGAAATGATGAGGAATAACATTTTAGACAGGCAGGTAGCAATATCCCAGTTGGAAATTTACCAAGATATCAGCAGTATGATTTATATGACTTATCTTCTACAAAGGTATGTTTATGTACCTCTTTTACCACAATTTTGGTACATTTTCTGGCCCTTAGTTTCCTAGAGTTTTCTTAGATAGGAATGTATTTTGTGTGTATGGCTTTTAAAGAAGAAAACTGGAAGCTCATTTTCTATATTTCTGTGATAATTCTTTGCATTTCAGTTTCCTTGAAGTAGCTCTGCTTGTTGTTTCTGTTTTAAAGGTTGCAACAAGGCAGCAGCAGCACCCCTTCCCCCAGCCCACTCCCCTCCATACAAGGGGAAAGAGAAGCACATGAATGTGCAGTGGTACACAGCAGATATCCTCTTCACTCTCTCTTTATGTCAACCGAAAGTTGAAGATACATGGAAATCCACGCTAGATACATGTTTAAAAATGTCATAAAACACTTCTGATTGCCATTTGACTCATTTGACTGTACACCATAGCTACTCAACTTAATCTTCTTTTTGCCCAAAATGCTGAACCTTCAGTTGAACTACCTGCAAATCTAGCTGAATTAATGTCTCCAAAGGTAAAGGAAGTGAGATCAAATGATCTGAGGAAAGCGTGGCCAAGACATCCATGTATCAGAAGTGTACATGGCATTGGAAATTCTGATAGCTTCCCTGCACAGTGTTTGTGATGCTCATTTTAGAGACAGGAAACTGGGACCCAGAGAGGTGGAGCGCTTGGCCTGAAGCCACACTTGAGCCAGGATTTGAACTCAAGTACATCTGGCCTCAAAGCCTGTGCCAGACCCACTAGGTCTCTGACACTGTACTGTGAATCATCTAGGGCAGGGGCCCCAGACACCGGACCACGGAGTGGTATCCGGCCGGGGCCTGTTAGAAACTGGGCCGCATCACAGGAGGTGAGCAGCCTGTGAGCGAGTGAGCTTCACCTGCCACTCCCCATCGCTCACATTACTGCCTGAACCAACACTACCCCCCAATCTGTGGAAAAACTGTCTTCCATGAAACCAGTCCTTGGTGCCAAAAATGTTGGGGACCACTGCTCTAGGGCATTCAGTTCCATTGGAAGCTTGTTTTTTTCATCACAGAGAAACATTATTCAGAGCCTTCTCTCTCTGACACTCAGGTAGAGCCTGTGCCTTAGCATCACCCACCCTCTTGTTTCTTTCAGGCTTTTTAAAAGTCTACAGTAATGTAGAACGTGATAATCTCATTCCACATTAAAATATCCTTTTTATCATGAGCAACAGCAAAAATCAGGAAGATCTTCTCATTATACATTTCCTGGTAAATGTATACCTTTAAGAATTTCATTTTGTGTGAGAAAGTCAGAATCTGATTAACACCGCAGTTTACAAATGTTACATTTGGAGGCCACAGAAAAAATATTTCATTTTGTTCTGATTGGTATTGTTGGACTGAGTTTTAGTTTCTTTTCTCAGCTACCTGAAATCCATATATGGGTTATACCATCACCATTTGTTAGAAATAGGTGTCTTCATAGAATTTCTAGTAGTTTGGGAGAAGTTGAATGTTCTAGAATCATAGCGTGTATTTCTGCCGCACTATTAGCATTCTAGCTAAGGGGAGTTTATTGTTCCAGTTTTTGTCATTATAATACAGTCCTGTTTAATGTTGCATGATCCGTGGGTTGCCATAAACTTGGTACAAATTGGAGTGCTGATATAACATGAAATGAAGAGCGTTGTCTGAATGTTGCTTTTGTTTTGCATTTAACAAATTAGTATGTTGACATTTGTCACTGATGGGTTTCATTATTTGCTGAAAGGGTTTTAGGGGGTTTGACAGCATGAATGGTTTGTCCTACAGACTTTTGAGAATTGATAAAAGCATCTTTGTTCTTTGTACAAAAGCACAACAGATATCTTATTGATGGACACACAAAAAGGGATGGCTTGTGTAGCTGCAACATAAAATAAACCAAGAAAATAATTTTTGAGTTGCTACTTATGCTTTTATGTGACTTCTTCCTCTCTTTCTTTTTTTCCTGATCAAAGAATGTGTTTCATTCATCTCAATAACATGCTCAAGAGCAATCAGTGATCTTTTAAGAAACTTAAAATATTGGTTCCTTTATACTCCATTTGCATATTGTTTAAGAAAGGTAGTTTAAACCATTATAAAAGCAGTTATTGTGTAAGTATTGCATTAAATAACTCTTCTGAATCCCCAGATAACAAAGGGGTAACATGGAAGAGTCAGAAATGAAGAGTTGTATATAGAAAAGGAAAAAAGATAAAATTTGATTTAAAATTCTAGTTTAATTAAAACAGTAAAAATACATGTTCTTCTTTCACTTCTTTTCTGTAGTATTTAGGAGAACAGCCTTGTCATCCAAACGTACCGTCCCTGTACATATCATTGAGCTTATTGGAAAGCTGTTCACCTCACACTTTTATCTCAATGCTATTAAAACCTATTGTAAAATATATTCACACACACACACACACACACACACACACACACACACACACACACTCTCTCTCTCTTTGAGTAAAAGCCATGATAGAAAGCTACAAACAATGAATGAAATTTATCAATGATCAGATAATAACACCCATCACTAACAACTGCCAACACTCAGACTAAAGCAGTCAGCGTGTGGAACCATCCATCACCCCTGTCATATCAGCCGGCAGTGGAGAGCACAGCCTTGTATGTGGGAGTAGGGCGCTACAAAGGCCATTAGTGAGCAAAAGATAAACCAGGGTGGTAGGATCCAAATACGACCCAAAGTTTCTAGGTGAAAACACAGGAACTATGTAGGAGAGGAAGAGAAGTGAATGACTCAATAAAGTAGTAAAGAATCTCATTTTTTTGCATGTCTCCCCGCACATAGTTAGACTTCGATCTCCTTGAGACCCCATCCTGTCCCTTCTGTTGGTGGATGTATCCCAAGCATCCAGCACGGGGCCTGGCAGTTAGTAGGCTCTCGGTAAATATTTGCTGAATGAATGACTGGTTCAGCATCACTGTCTGCCTTCTCTGTCCTGTTTGTTCCATCTAGTCTTGGACCAAGAGCTTCTGTTCTTGGAATGAAATTACTTTGTGAATCAGGAACCAAAGCTGGTCCCACTGCTCCTCTGTTCAGAGTGGTGTTAGAAGAGCTGGGCTTGAGTTCCTGCTCTGCCACATATAAACTTGCTGTTTGAGGGCAGTCTTTTCCACATTCTGAGCTTCCTTTGCCTCACCTGAAGAGAAAAAAAAAATCCACAAGCATCACAAAGCTGTCAATATTCAATTAAAAAGAGAAAGAAAAGGTGGAAGTGAAAGGTTTTTAAAAATTATGAGTGTATTCACTGTATTAATTGAGGGATTTTTCTTCTAAGAGGTCACTGATGGAAGAGTTAATTTACAAAGAAAAAATAATAATAAATAATATAATCAATGATATATGCATAACATAAATAATAAGCAACTTAATGGTATTTTAATATCAGGGTTTATTGATCTCCCAAGGCATAGGGAAGACTGAACCCTGCAGCCACGTGTGGAACATGTGGACAGCCCTGTTTTGTGACTTCCACACGCTGCTTCTCAGTTGTCCCCCAGCAGTCACCTCAGGGTCCTTTCTGTGAGGAGAAAGCTGAAGAACTGAGAGATCCAGTGGTTGATCCCAGTCCCTGTGCAGTGGGGCTCTCCACAGTTGCAGGGTGCGGGGTCCCCTGCAAAGTGTGCTCAGCTCCGCACATCAGGTTGTTTTCTGGAAAGAAAGGTCTAAGAGGGAGGGGTCTGCCTGGATGTGTGCCCCTTACACATACACACATCCTCTCCAGAGGTCCTAGGGGCTCTGTGGGTCAGGACGAGTCTCCCTCAGCCACATGAACCTGTACCGAAGCCACCTCTCTGTAAACGAAAGACAAGGCGGTTTCTCCCCTGAGCAGATGAGAAGGCCCGGACTGCTAGCTTTGTGATGGCAGCGTGGTGTGGAGATCCAGGAGTTGAGGCTCAGTCTCCAGTCTGCCCCGAGCCTCAGTTTCCCTGTCTGCTGTCAGAAAGTAGAGGTTGTGTCAAATGATCATTGAGTGCCTAAGACTTTGAACTCCAGGCTTCTTCCTTTCCAACTTATGGAAATTATTTTCCCCACTTTTCCTGAGAGGGGAAGTGTAAGACCCCGGGCTGTCTGTGACAACTGCCAAAGCGGCTGTTTTTTTAATGGAAAGTCAGCTTCCTTCTGAGGTTGCTTAACATAGCAGAAGGTTCTGGAGAACAGAGAAGCCCAATGTTTTCCTTTAGCTTCTTGACGTCATTTGCCTGTGGGTGGGTTCCTGTCCGCCGCCTCTCCAACCACACCAAATTTTATTGCACAGATTTAAAAAACACACCTCGGCGGGGCAGGCCACCTAAAGAAGCAATGGAGTCCAGAAGCCCTGCCGCTAAGCTGCGGCTGAGAGAGGTAGTTTCGGGCCAGCCTCGGACTATGCCAGGATCCCATCTTGAGGAGTAAATCAGCCATCCTCCTCCTCCCGGCCTCCAGCCAATAAAAGCGGCATGTTCACTTTACACTATCTCATGGGGGATTTGAAGAATCAATTCTAAACACAGACTTGAAAGCACTTAGCAAGAGAGAATATGTTGCGGGGGAGGGGAGACACTTCCATTTGTGGAGTGTTTATTGTCTGCTGGGTACTAGGGTGGGCACTTGACTTTCATTCTTTAACTGAGCTGTATAATGATCAGACACAAAACTGTCAAACAGTTGGTTTTCAGGTCACTAAGAATCCAAAGCTTATCAAGAAGTTGGTGGACAAGCAGAGGGAGAGAAGGGGAAACCAGACCTACTGTAGGTCCCTGGGGAGCTGAATGTCTCTAACATTCTTAACACCATCCATGCACAGTTTAAAAATCCAATTATGTCCATTTGCAATGCACAAATAGGAAGCATTAGAAAGATATCCATTCACACAAATATTTTGCCCTCTTGGTGCTTGCAAATGTCAGAGAGATCAGCTGGGTGATTGCAAATCTAGCTGCTGATAAATAACAGAGATATCCATCTTACTCCAATATTTTCCTTTCTGAGTTAAAAATTGTTTTGCAACCCTCCTAGTATGTGTTTAGATGATTAGTCTTATAATGTGTGCTAGGTGGTGAATTCAGGAGACCTGAACTTGGTCGCCAAAATAAGCAACATTGCCCATGACATTATGGAATAAAAACACACTCTCGTCTTGGTCGGGCCTGCTCTGAGGCTTCCATTGCTTGGTACTGTGAGCAGTGTTCACGGTGAGGTGCATGTGTGGAAATCATGCCACACGAAAACTGTGACTCAGGTCTGTTCTCAGAAGCACTGAGGTAATGGCTATTAATATTTTATTTCATACATTATAGTGTTTGCAGGAGCAAACACTGTAGTTAAGGTTACATGCATTGACGCTCCAGCGTAGCCTGATTTTTCTTTAGGCCAGGCTTTCATTTCACAGATGGGTTCTACCCAAAGGTGAATTTTCAGAGCCTTAAAAAAAAAAAAACAAAAGAAAGAACAAGAAAGAAAAATTGAACACAATTAGGTAAATCATTATAGTTACACAACTATAAGAAATATGTCCCTGGTTATACTTAGAAAATAGTGGGAAATGTATTCTTTCTCGTTTGTTGTTATTCTCCTCTCAAGTGAAACAGGTGAACAACAAACTGACATGGTACCCTATGTGGTTGCAACTTTCCTTAAAGGTAGTCCTTTGTAAGCAGAAGAAAAGGCCAAATGTTGCCTGAGAAGACATTTAGTAAGTAGCTGCCGGTACGCCATGCCATACCATCTCAGAAGCCTGTTATGAATGTGGCTGTCGAGGGTGGCACACACACACTTCTGCTCTCGGTCGCCGTGAGCTTCTAACCTTGAGTGACTCACCAGTTTCAGGCAAAGGATCTCCTTTGGTTCTGCTCTGTCTGGGATTTTGTAAAACAGTTTTGAATAAACTGTCTGGCAGGTTCAGGTCTGGTATGACTCAGCTATGGCACACAGGCAGCTCCCACCATGTGGCATGAACGAGCTGGCTCTCTGGGTCTCTGTTCTCCCCTGAGTAGGACGGGGAGGCGCCTTTGGGACTGAGTGTCCAGACGTTCCTGAGCACAGCTCACACCTTCTCCTCCTTCTTCACCGTGGGCTCGTCTCTCCGCACCGGTGAGCCTGATTCCACCTTGGCCTGTGAATCCGTGTGTGCCTGCCCCAGATGCGCTCTTCTTCCCACCCCACCCCTAATTCCTCTTGGACTAATTCCTTCTCCTTGATTGTGCTCCCTGCATGCCCACCTTTTCTCCTCATCTCCAGCCCTCTGTCAAAATGAACTTACTCTCTTTCCTGGAGCCTTCCCGGCAGTTGGAACTGAGTGTGGTACACATGGTCACCTTAGGGGTGGCAGCTCTGAAGCAGTGTTCTTTCTCCAGTGGGCCCAGATTAAGGATAATACTTAATCTCCTGGGTCTGGCTGAGGCATCTGTGGAAGACTAGCCAAATGAAATCACACTGTCTAATCGTAATTCCAGCTTTGCTGCGGTGATGTCCCAGCCTTGTTCACCCTGGGGTGCAGATGCAGAAGGGGGTCCTGTAGCATGCGGCACATCAACTGCAGATCCATGCAGATCCAGTCAGCCTCCCTCAAGTCTTGCGGGCCACTGCTGCTCCAGTTTCCTTTTCTGCTGTGGACTTGAACGTGTACTTCTACCCTAAGGCTCCTGGCTTCACACTGAGCAAGCAAAGGACTGAGGTGGCACTGATCTGGGGCAGTGACCAGGGGCTAGCTGTTTCTGAGGACAGCACAGTGTCATTGCCAGGGACCTGTCATCTATACTTTTCCACAGTGGGATACAGTAATGTTTCTAATTCTTTTGTTTGAAAAGTATGGGAATTTCCTTCGATCTTGCCATTTCTGCAGAAAAGGGTCTTGAGTGAGGGAAGGGCAGTCTGTAGGATGAGCCATATGAAACTGCTCATTTGGGGAGGCTGAAAATGTCAAGTACCAGCAATTTCATACAGTTCATCTTAGAAGCTGAAAAGATGAAGGAGGGTCAAGGCCTTGTCCTGACGTTATATTTGCCTAGAATATTATATTACAGAAGAACATCAATCTTGTATATCAAAGAATATTATTGTAGGTACTGTTGTTGCTGCTACTACTTGAAGTCACTTTAGCAACAATTGATAGAGACAGAGGTAACATTAAGTCATCCCCTGGGAGCCACGAGCCTTGGCCCTGGCCCCTGGTCTCCTGCCTTTGAACTAGTTATTTAAAACTGCTCTCTTGCTACTCTCATGGTTGTCTCATTTGGGCCAATGTGGTTAGTTTCAGAGATAAGGGATGTTGGGTGATACATGGTCTCAGATGATATAGCTGCTGCAGTTTCATTTTCAGAGTGTCATGGCAATGAGAGAGCCATTTGCTAATATAAGGGGCGGGATTCATTGCTGAGTGGTGTTCACGTCCATGCTGTCACTGCCTCACCCTGATTTCTCAGAGCAACCACTGGCTCGGTGTCGTAGCTGAATGATGTCATTTCAGTATAACATAATTTTCCAGCTGGCCAGGATGGAAAAGGGGTTTATTATTGTGTCGTGTTTTCCACCGTGTCTGAAAGAAAATGAAGCAGACGCGGATATATGACAGTATCAGTTCTGTTTTTACAGGTGCTTCTGAAGGATACAATGTACCTTTTACTTGCAATAGAAATGTGACTCTATGGCGAAAGCAAATTAAAAAAAATACCCTTTTCCTCAAAAGATTTAAAATATATGTATAATTAGTGTTGGGAACTGGCCTGGAATACATTCATCTGGAAAGACAAGGGGCAAGAGGCCTAGTCTCCATCTCATTTCTGCCCCTACTGACACGACTCTGGCTTAATCTTTGCCTTGATTCTCCAAGGAGAAAATGGAGACCTCCCAAGATATTTGTTTGTGTGTGTGTGTTTTTAAGCTTTTCACTGAAGTACAATAAATGCAGAAAAGTGTACATCTTAAGCGTACCTCTTGTTGAAAGTTCACAAACTGAACACACCTCCGTAACAAGCACTCTGATCAAGGAACAGAATGTGACCAGCGCCCCAGAAGACGCCTGTGTCTTCCCCCTTCCAGTCACCTCCCACCTGACACACACAAGGCCCAGTGTCCTGACTTCTAATAGCATAGATTTTTGCCCGTGAGACCCATTCAGACTTCTGACTTAGAGAACTGTAAGATGATAAATTTGTGCTCTTTTAAGCCCCTAAGTTTCTGGTTATTTGTTACAGCAGCCATGGAAAGCTGATACAGTGACAGTAGATGGGAGAGTCCCAAGTCAAAGCCAGGGCTCTGTCTCCAAACCCTGAGCTCTTAAAAACCACCACCTTTAGCTTTAGTAGAGTTTTGGCCCTCTGTGGAAGATCAGAAGGTAAATAAGTCAAATTTTTGCCAGCATCAGGTGAAGTTTGGAAATAGGTGGAATGTGTCTTTGAAGTATGCAACTTGCCCACCCCACTATCCACATATTCAGAATGCTTCCTGTCTAGAAAAATGTGATATGGTATGTTACTAACACTTCAGTGTGGATTAATTTATTATATTATCCTTTCCCAAAGTATTTGCTAGAGAAGGAAATGACAACCACTCCAGTATTCTTGCCTGAAAAATTCCATGGACAGAGGAGCCTGGCGGCCTACAGTCCATAGGGTCACCAAAGAATCAGACATGACTTAGCGACTAAACAACAACAACAAAAGTATTTGTATTCTAAAAGACCTAAGGAATGACTCTAATATTGATGAGAAAGAAGGCTACACTGGGGTACTGTAGCTAACCCTGTGGGGTGGTGAGCCCAGCACCCCATAAGCAATCCCCTTCCTCCTGTCTACCTCTACCAGAGAATCAGTAAAAACCAAAGATCTGCTTACCCATGCTGCCTTGTAACTTGGGTTACCAATGAGTGGAAATGTCCTGTGGGCTTTCTGGGAAAGGTTCTGATGAAAGGAATAGATGTTGCTGGCACAGCTCCCCTACTCTGCACCTCCCCCTCCCCTTTTCCTTCTTTTGTACGTGCAAGTGATGCCTGCAGCTGTGGTGGCCACCTTGTGACCATGAGGTGGCAAGCAAGCATGAAGATAAAAGTGAACATGGTAAGGGTGCCAGAGTGTGGGTGTTGTTTTTCAGTCACTCAGTCATGTCCGATTCTTTGGGACCCCATGAATGGCAGCGTGCCCGTCTCCCCTGTCCTTCACTATCTCCCTGAGTTTGCTCAAACTCACGTCCATTGAGTTGGTGATGCTATCTACTCATCTCATCCTCTGCCGCACACCTTCTCCTTTGACTTCAGTCTTTCCCAGCATCAGGGTCTTTTCCAATGAGTCAGCTTTCTGCACCAGGTGGCCAAAGTGTTGGAGCTTCAGCTTGAGCAGCAGTCCTTCCGATGAATATTCAGGGTTGATTTCCTTTAGGAGTAATTGGTTTGATCTCCTTGCTGTCCAAGGGATTCTCAAGAGTCTTCTCTACCGCCACAGTTTGAAAGCATTAATTCTTAGGTGCTCAGCCTTCTTTATAGTCCAATTCTCACATCCATATGTGACTTCTGGAAAAAACGTAGTTTTGACTATACAGACCTTTGTCAGCAAAGTGATGTGTCTGCTTTTGAATAAGATGTCTAGGTTCATCATAGCTTTTCTTCCAAGGAGCAAGCATTTTTTAACTTCATGGCTGCAGTCACCATCTGCAGTGATTTTGGAGCCCAAGAAAATAAGTCTGTCATCGTTTCCATTCTTTTCCCCATCTCTTTGCCATGAAGTAATGGGATCACAGTAATCCAAGTCTATGCCCCGACCAGTAACACCAAAGAAGCTGAAGTTGAACGGTTCTATAAAGACCTACAAGACCTTCTAGAACTAACACCCAAATAAGATGTCCTTTTCATTATAAGGGACTGGAATGCAAAAGTAGGAAGTCAGGAAACACCTGGCGTAACAGGCAAATTTGGCCTTGGAGTACAGAATGAAGCAGGGCAAAGGCTAATAGAGTTTTGCCAAGAGAACACACCGGTCATAGCAAACACCCTCTTCCAACAACACAAGAGAAGACTCTACACGTGGACATCACCGGATGGTCAACACCAAAATCAGATTGATTATATTCTTTGCAGCCAAAGATGGAAAAGCTCTATACAGTCAGCAAAAACAAGACTGGGAGCTGACTGTGGATCAGATCGTGAACTGCTTATTGCCAAATTCAGACTTAAACTGAAGAAAGTAGGGAAAACCACTAGTCCATTCAGGTATGACCTAGATCAAATCCCTTATGAGTATACAGTGGAAGTGACAAATAGATTTAAGGGACTAGATCTGATAGAGTGCCTGATGAACTATTGACAGAGGTTCGTGACATTGTACAGGAGACAGGGATGAAGACAATCCCAATGGAAAAGAAATGCAAAAAGGCAAAATGGATGTCTGAGGAGGCCTTTCAGATAGCTGGGAAGAGAAGAGAAGCGAAAAGCAAAAGAGAAAAGGAAAGATATTCCCATCTGAATGCAGAGTTCCAAAGAATAGCAAGGAGAGATAAGAAAGCCTTCCTCAGCGATCATTGCAAAGAAATAGAGGAAAACAACAGATTAGGAAAGACTAGAGATCTCTTCAAGAAAATTAGAGATACCAAAGGAACATTTCATGCAAAGATGGGCTCAATAAAGGACAGAAATGGTATGGACCTAACAGAAGCAGAAGATATTAAGAAGAGGTGGCAAGAATACACAGAAGAACTGTACAAAAAAGATCTTCATGACCCAGATAATCACGATGGTGTAATCACTCACCTAGGGCCAGACATCCTGGAATGTGAAGTCAAGTGGGCCTTAGGAAGCATCACTATGAACAAAGCTAGTGGAGGTGATGCAATTCCAGTTGAGCTATTTCAAATCCTGAAAGATGATGCTGTGAAAGTGCTGCACTTGATATGCCAGCAAATTTGGAAAATTCAGCAGTCGCCACAGGACTGGAAAATGTCAGTTTTCATTCCAATCCCAAAGAAAGGCAATTCCAAAGAATGCTCAAACTACCGCACAGTTGTACTCATCTCACATGCTAGTAAAGTAATGCTCAAAATTCTCCAAGCCAGGCTTCAGCAATACATGAACCGTGAACTTCCAAATGTTCAAGCTGGTTTTAGAAAAGGCAGAGGAACCAGAGATCAAATTGACAATATCCGATGGATCATTGAAAAAGCAAGAGAGTTCCAGAAAAACATCTATTTCTGCTTTATTGACTATGCCAAAGCCTTTGACTGTGTGTATCACAATAAACTGTGGAAAATTCTGAAAGAGATGGGAATACCAGACCATCTGACCTGTCTCTTGAGAAACCTGTATGCAGGTCAGGAAGCAACAGTGAGAACTGGACATGGAACAACAGACTGGTTCCAAATAGGAAAAGGAGTACGTCAAGGCTGTATATTGTCACCCTGCTTATTTAACTTATATGCAGAGTACATCATGAGAAATGCTGGGCTGGAAGAAACACAAGCTGGAATCAAGATTGCCGGGAGAAATATCAATAACCTCAGATATGCGGATGACACCACTCTTATGGCAGACAGTGAAGAAGAACTAAAGAGCCTCTTGATGAAAGTGAAAGAGGAGAGTGAAAAAGTTGGCTTAAAGCTCAACGTTCAGAAAACTAAGATCATGGCATCTGGTCCCATCACTTCATGGGAAATAGATGGGGAAACAGTGGAAACAGTGTCAGACTTTATTTTTTTGGGCTCCAAAATCACTGCCGATGGTGATTGCAGCCATGAAATTAAGAGATGCTTATTCCTTGGAAGGAAGGTTATGGCCATCCTAGATAGCATATTTAAAAGCAGAGGCATTACTTTGCCAGCAAAAGTCCATCTAGTCAAGGCTATGGTTTTTCCAGTGGTCATGTATGGATGTGAGAGTTGGACAGTAAAGAAAGCTGAGTGCCGCAGAATTGATGCTTTTGAATTGTGGTGTTGGAGAAGACCCTTGAGAGTCCCTTGGACTGCAAGGAGATCCAATCAGTTCATCGTAAAGGAGATCAATCCTGGGTGTTCATTGGAAGGACTGATGTTGAAGCTGAAACTCCAATACTTTGGCCACCTCATGTGAAGAGTTGACTCATTGGAAAAGACTCTAATGCTGGGTAGGATTGGGGGCAGGAGGAGAAGGGGACGACAGAGGATGAGATGGTTGGATGGCATCACTGACTCGATGGACATGGGTTTGGGTAGACTCCGGGAGTTGGTGATGGACAGGGAGGCCTGGCGTGCTGCGATTCATGGGGTCGCAAAGAGTCGGACACAACTGAGCGACTGAACTGAACTGAACTGAATGGAATCAGATGCCATGATCTTATTTTTTGGAATGTTGAGTTTTAAGCCAGATTTTTTACTCTCCTCCTCAAGAGTCTCTCTCTGACCACATTGCTGAGTCACGGAACCAACCACAGCAACCATCCTCCTCAAGGGTTCTCGTTACAGGGAAGGAGAAAACCTCTCCTTGTGTGTGCCAGCACTAGTTGTGTTTTCTGTTACTTGCAATTGAATGCATCCCAAATGGGGACATGGGCACTAAGAATTATTTCAAAGGTGAAGAATTCCTATGATCCCCTCCCCCCATACACATACTATCAGTAAAGTGAGCACCTCCAGGGGAACCATCCCAGGAAAATGGAACTTAACTCTAGATAGCCAGGAAACCTGATGCGTTTGGAGAAGAAATGCAGTGCTCATAATTTTAAATGCAAAGGTTACCAAAACCTTTTACTTGTTTATTTTTGTTTCTGGTAAGGTTTATTACCTTTTTAAGGGAAATGCTGTTAAGTTCAGTACCTCTGAGCATGACCATCTGTTCCATACTTTCTAGGACCACCCTGGAAAATATGAGGCATATTGTCCCTTTATCTCCACGCGTATGCTGCTTTGGTCTATTTGTGGAGTCACAAAGTGAGATTCAGAAATATGGCTATTGTTCTTAAAAGCTCAGTTATTTATGAACCCCCAAGAGCCAGTTGATCCCTTATCCTTAATGGCACTTATTGCTGTGGATGAGTACTTTCAAAAATTCAGAGAGACATTTACTTTGTAAGCAACCACTAAGAAGATCTCTGGCTGGATAAAGATAACTGAGGAGGCTAATCCTTTTAACAAAGGTGGTGATATATATTATGGCAGCTGAATGCTCCTTTACAGCCCTGGGAGAACAATCAGCGAATTCATTCATTTAATTCATGAATTTTCCTTCTATTTACACTTTAAACAAACATGCCAGTTGTTTGCTTAGCTAACAAGCTCTGCCTTCATTATAAGCCATTAGTGGCTAGCAATAATTGAAACTGTGTTTGGGTTTAAAAAGTACAATAAACCCAATTAATCCCACTTTTAGTAATATGGAATTTGTAGTAACTGACTTGAACTAGGCTGAAATTTGTGTCTTTGCTCTCTTCACAAAGCCAGAGTTGCTGAACTGTTTTATAGCCATAAGCAAGTTTGATAGTAGATTTTTTTCATAAGAAAAACTAAACAAGAGGTTAAATCCACATGTCAATAAGGAGTCAGGCAGCAAATATAAATAAGTGCATGGGCAAAGCATCCTTTAAGAAATACTTGATCTTCTCTACCTGCTTTTGATGGAGACATGGATAGAAGGAATACTTTACTTTTCTCTTAATCCTCCTATAAGAAAGGGTGGAGGGAAGCACATATAATCACATATGATTATAAATGACAAGTGGAGTCAGCCAGTAGTGAGGAGATGGGGGAGTGGTGGGGAGCTGGGGAGCCCAAGTCCCCTTTGAAAGGGTCAGCTGCTGTTCAGCTGCAGTTACTACATAGGAACGTTGAGTCGAGTGTAATCACATCTTTCAAATTTTAAATAAAATTAGAAAATCTGGATTTCTAGTGAGATCTTCACATTTATAAATTTTGGCAATTGATATTTTTAAGTTAAAAAGCAGCTGCCACAGTGTAGATTCAGTTCAGTTCAGTTCAGTCACTCAGTTGTGTCCGACTCTTTGCGACCCCATGAACCACAGCACGCCAGTCCTCCCTGTCCATCACCAACTCCCAGAGTCCACCCAAACCCATGTCCATTGAGTCGGTGATGCCATCCAACCATCTCATCCTCTGTTGTCCCCCTCTCCTCCTGCACTCAATGTTTCCCAGCTTCAGGGTCTTTTCAAATAAGTCAGCTCTTCGCATCAGGTGGCCAGAGTACTGGAGTTTCAGCTTCAACATCAGTCCTTCCAATGAACACACAGGACTGATCTCCTTTAGGATGGACTGGTTGGATCTCCTTGCATTCCAAGGGACTCTCAAGAGTCTTCTCCAACACCACAGTTCAGAAGCATCAATTCTTCGGCACTCAGCTTTCTTTATAGTCCAACTCTCACATCCATACATGACCACTGGAAAAACCATAGCCTTGACTAGATGGACATTTGCTGGCAAAGTAATGTCTCTGCTTTTTAATATGCTGTCTAGGTTGGTCATAACTGTCCTTCCAAGGAGTAAGCATCTTTTAATTTCATGGCTGCAATCACCATCGGCAGTGATTTTGGAGCCCCCCCAAAATAAAGTCTGCCACTGTTTCCCCGTCTATTTCCCATGAAGTGATGGGACCACATGCCATGATCTTAGTTTTCTGAACATTGAGCTTTAAGCCAGCTTGTTCACTCTCCTCTTTCACTTTCATCAAGAGGCCCTTTAGCTCTTCTTCACATTTTGCCATAAGGGTGGTGTCATCTGCATATCTGAGGTTATTGATATTTCTCCTGGCAGTCTTGATTTCAGCTTGTGCTTCCTCCAGCCCAGCGTTTCTCATGATGTACTCTGCATATAAGTAGTGGCTCTCAAATTGTGATCCCTAGATCAGCAACATCAGTATCACTGGAAACTTCATAGCAGTCCCCACCCAGGCCTGTGAGTTAGACTCTTTGAAGGTGTGGGTCCAACCATATGTTTTAACAAGACTTCCAGGTGGACTGCCAGGTTCAGCAATATTGCATGTGACACACATTAAAAAATTGTCAGTAATGTATATGAAATTCAGATTTAACTCTGTGTCTGGTATTTATCTAGCAACTGTATCTTTAGGTGATTCTGAAACACATCTCACATGGATCAAACGAAACATGCAAAAGAGAGCCAGCTTTATATCTGAATCAGCTTTGATACATACTAACTATGGGATCTTGGCAGAGCAGTCATGTAACTGCTCTATGACTCAGTTTACTTGCATGTAAAATGGGGATAATAATATCTACCCCACAGGGTTATTGTTAGAATTGAATGAGTTAGTGAATGGAAAGTCCTTAGAACGGTGCCTGAGAAAGGGTAAGCAACATCTAAGAGTTTACCATCATCAGTGCTTTATTTTTCCTTTCCTTTTTCTCCACCACCATCATTCCAACTGGCAGGGAATACTTGAATACAGCTTCCTTCAGTTCTCTTGTCCTAGAACAAACTTTGATTTCGTGATAGAACTGATTCTACACCCTAGGCCCTAAGGTATCCCTGGTGCTTGTTCTTACACAAAGTAACATCTTGCTTTGAAAGCTAGCTGAAAAATGGTGTGGCTGTCTGTGTACCAGTGCCTGCTTCCAGGGCTCACCCTTTCAGCCTGCGTGCCATGCTGTACTGAGGCCTGTGTCTGTAACCACCAACCTTTTTGCTTCATGTGTGCCTTCACCAGCCCCCAAGTACGCCACTGAATCACATTTCTGACCACATCTTGAAGTTTCAGATCCCCAGATTGCCTGACTGGGCCGTGGATGCTTGTGTGCAATTGTGAAAGCAAACTGACGGCCCCCTCCCGATTAAATTTCTGAGTACTCTTTGGGAAATCCCCACCATTTCTTTCTCTAAACTTGATTTGCAAACCCAGAGTGCTTGCACTGTATTTCAAAGGAAACTCATAACCACGCTGTTCTTACTGAGGGTGGTGCAAGCTGCCTAAATGTGCCCCTTCATGAAGCAGCTTTCCAAATGACAGACTTGTACACACAGAGAAAACCAACTGGATGAGCTATTCAGGTTCTCAGCTGCGCCATGTTATTGCTGTTCTGGGAATGAAGCACAATGCATTATTTTATTAAATAAAGATTTTCCCTGTATCACGGTAGAGGCTAATTTTATTAGCTCTCTTTATGGGAACGAACGTCATCACCCTGGCTGGGGAGGCCGGGAGTGGGGGGTAAGGGAGCGGAGAGAATCACATTTGGTCATCCACGTGCTCCAGTGGAGGCTGCCAACATGTTTTAATTGGTAATTACTTACCAGAAGAGTTCTCCAGATCCTGCAGAAATCACACAGCTCTCAGTTCATAACTCACTTAGAGATGATTCAGAAGACATCTTCAGCTACAATAAATATTGTTGATATAGTTTAGGTATGGCTGTGCCCCTGGCGTCCAAAACACCGGAGTGTTCAATAACTTCAAGAAGAAGTGAATCCTTTGTTCTCCTCTATGAGAATCCAGAGACTCCTTAGGCTGAACATGTACCTTAAGATTCAGAAACAGAGGAATTGTAAAATTCTATCATATACTGGTTTTTGTCTCTTGATTCTTTAGCTTTCAAACCTGAAACAGTCACTTGCAACTTTACTTAGCTTTTTAGGTGAGCATGACCACAAGATGCTAACCCCACCACCTTCTCAAGACAGTAGCCCAAGTTAGGTGCAGTCAACTCTTAACATCAAGTACTAAGGCTGCCTCCACTTAGCATGCAGGGCTGAGGGCCAGAAAACCAGCACTAGGGACGATGTCCGCCCGCAGAAGTGCAGTGTCCACCACTCTGCTGTGGCTCTGCGGTCTTTGGCCAGAGGCGATCTTTGTTGTCAATAGTCAAAGGCGGTCTCCATGTTTCGTCATTATCATGCTGTTATCATTTTCTCTTAGCAGTTGGCTAAAGCCAACCCTCTCCCCAGAAGCACCCCTTCCCCCTCCTTGTGCCTCAGTAAGAGCCCCCTCTCCTCCCAGCTGTTATCCACGGTCAGCTTTCAGGCCTTACCCTGTCTTCCATGAGCAGCCACATTAAACATGGTGGGATCCAGGAGTTACACCTCCACGTGCAACGGAACCATGCACTTCTCCTGAGATAACCGCTGTAAACCAGAGATGATAAACTTATAGCTCCTGTGCCTAGGTTGGTTTGCTCTGGCACAGCATTATTTTTTAAATTTTGTCTTCTTCTTCTTGTTATTTTCTACTTTTCTCCTGTAGTTACCTGTTTCCCTATATTATTATCACTCCCCTCATCTCGTTATCTACTTCCTTCATCTTGTTCTCCACTTCCCATCTTGTTGTCTACTCCCTGCCTTTTATCTGCTTTCCTCATTTTATCTGTTTCCCGGCCTCTCATTATCTACTTCCCCATCTCCTTATCCACTTCCCTCTATTGTTGTCTGCTTCCTTACTTTTGTTATCAGCTTCCCCCATCTTATCTACTTTCCCTATCTCTCTCTCTCCTCTCTCATCTCCTTGTCTACTTCCTCCATGTCATTGTCTGCTTTCCCATTGTTATTCTACTCCCTCCATTGCGTTATCCACCTCCCTCTTTTTGTCATCTTCTTGGCTCCTGCAGTCCTTGGAGTTTGTGACCTGCTTTAAACCATCTCTTCTTGAAAAAAAGAAAAATCAGAAGATTTTCAGGGCAGTGAAACTATTCTGTACAATACCATAATGGTGGATACATGTCATGATATGTTTGTCCAAAATTCACAGAATGCACGACACCAAGAGTGGACACTAACGTAAACTACAGACCCTGGGTGGTGATTCATCAAGAGAGCTGTCATTTCTAATAACAAAAGCACCTTCTGATGGGGGATGTTGATAGTGGGGGAGGCTGTGTGTGAGTGTGAAGGCATGGGGCATATGGGAAATCTCTACTTTCTGATCAGTTTTTCTGTGAACCTAAAACTTCTCTAAAAAAAATTACATCTATTTAGGAAAAAGAAGTCAGGCCTTAACAAAAGTGGGTGGGAGGTAGAGGCTGGGGAGGGGCAGTAGGCAGAATGGCATGTTGTCCTGCCTGGGATCCTAAAATCGTACCCTGAGGACTGACCCATGCACCCTCACTTGTCTAAGCATCTCCTTGCAGTGGCCCACAAGGACCTGGCATAGGACAAGGTTAGGAAGAAGGGTGTTGCACTCAGGAATTTAGCCCTTGTGGGGGCGGGGGAAGGGTATGGAGGGGGCAGGCATCAGCTGTGTTAGTGACACTCCCCTCTCTTTTCCCCCTCTCCTTTTATTCCCTACCTTCCTTCTCACCAGGAAGAGGCTAAAGCTCTGCTGATCACAAGGTCTGGTAACCTCTGGTCAGTTCTAACTGTGATATGAATTTAAGGAACAGAGAGAGGTGCAGGGCATGGCTGGTGGCTCCTCTTGGGTGAACACGGAAAATGGAGTTCCAGGGAGAGTAGTGATCATTGCACCACAAGGCTTGAGATGGCACAGAGGAAGGGTGATCCTGAAGTCACAGGTCTAAACCCAGTGACCCTGGGCAGAGTAAGTCAGAGTAGGGCTTCGGGGTCAAGAATGTGTGAGTAGAAATACCAGCTCCATGACTTACCAGCCCAAGTGACCTTGAGCTAGTCACTTTACCTCTCTGTGCCTCACTTTCATCATTTTTTAAATGGGATTGATAATAAAATCTGTCTCTTGAGGTCATGAGGTAGATTAAATGAGATGATGTATATAAAATACAGTGCCTAGCACACTGCACATACTCAAGCACTTGAGTCTTTAGAAGAAGGATGTTTCTGGTAGAAGTCTCTGCCCCTGGGGATTGCACTCAGTCACTCTCTGCTATAGTCATGTTAGCAGTTTGAGCCAAAATTCATTTAGATAAGTGACTAGATGTTTTACTGCCTCTTTGCTATTTAGCATTTTTAAAGGAAAACACATACTAATTTAGCCTTTTCTCTCAAACCTAAATCCTTGTATTGGTCAGATGCACTAAGTTTTCTTCCAGTTTTTAGATCTGGTTTCCACCTCCGGCTACTGAAAGGGCCACGTCCCCATGTCTCATAAGGCTCCAGTCTAAGACTACACTATGTGGCCACAGTGGAATGCCAGATGGAGCAGAAGGAAGCAGTTCCAGAGCCAGAGGGGAGCAAGGGCCCTCCAGGTCCATCTGGGCCATCTCTTTCCTTTGGGGCAAGAGATATGTCCCCTACCTTAGACTGCATCTGGAAGTGGGACTGAGGGATTTCATTGTAGAGATGAAGGGGCCGGAACTGAGCATTTGGTTTGTACAACCACCGGGTGAGATGCTGGCACATAACCACATCACACCTGACAGAGGAAGAGGAAGCACATTCTGACTTTGTTGTTCAGTCACTAAGTTGTGTCCAACTCGCTGCAACCCATGGACTGAGGTACGCCAGGCTCCTATGTCCTCCACTACTTCGCAGAGTTTGTTCAAATTCATGTCCATTGAGTTGGTGATGCTATCCACTCATCTCATCCTCGGCTGTCCCCTTCTCCTTTGCCTTCAGTCTTTCCCGGCATCTTTTCCAATGAGTCAGCTCTCTGAACAGGTGGCCAAAGTATTGGA
Organism: Giraffa tippelskirchi; assembly: GCF_054371585.1. NCBI lineage: Eukaryota > Metazoa > Chordata > Mammalia > Artiodactyla > Giraffidae > Giraffa > Giraffa tippelskirchi. Next base: position 197,671,637 of record NC_137275.1, read on the forward strand.
CCTTCAGCTTCAGCATCAGTCCTTCCAGTGAATATTCAAGGCTGATTTCCTTTAGGACTGAATGGTTTGATCTCCTAGCTGTCCAAGGGACTCTCAAGAGTCTTCTACAGCACTAAGGAATTCAGTTCAGTTCAGTTGCTCAGTCATGTCTGACTTGTTGTGATCCCGTGGACTGCAGCATGCCAGGATTCCTGTCTGTCACCAGCTCCCAGAGCTTGCTCAAATTCACGTCTATCAAGTCAGTGATGCCATCCAGCCATCTCATCCTCTGTCATCCCCTTCTCCTCCTGCCCCCAATCCTTCCCAGCATCAGGGTCTTTTCCAATGAGTCAACTCTTCGCATGAGGTGGCCAAAGTATTGGAGTTTCAGCTTCAACATCAGTCCTTCCAATGAACACCCAGGGATAATCTCTTTTAGGATGGACTGGTTGGATCTTCTTGCAGTCCAAGGGACTCTCAAGAGTCTTCTCCAACACCCCAGTTCAAAAGCATCAATTCTTTGGTGCTCAGCTTTCTTCACAGTCCAATTCTCACATCCATACATGATCCCTGGAAAAACCATAGCCCTGACTAGACGGACCTTTGTTGGCAAACTAATGTCTCTGCTTTTAAATATGCTATCTAGGTTGGTCATAACTTTCCTTCCAAGGAGTAAGCGTCTTTTAATTTCATGGCTGCAGTCACCATCTGCAGTGATTTTGGAGCCCCAAAAAATAAAGTCTATCACTGTTTCCCCATCTATTTCCCATGAAGTGATGGGACCAGATGCCATGATCTTTGTTTTCTGAATGTTGACCTTTAAGCCAACTTTTTCACTCTTCTCTCTCACTTTCATCAAGAGGCTCTTTAGTTCTTTTTCACTTTCTGCCATAAGGGTGGTGTCATCTGTGTATCTGAGGTTATTGATATTTCTTCTGGCAATCTTGATTCTAGCTTGTGCTTCATCCAGCTTGTCATTTCACATGATGTACTCTGCAGAGAAGTTAAATAAGCAGGGTGACAATATACAGCCTTGACATACTCCTTTCCCAATTTGGAACCAGTCTGTTGTTTCATGCTGGTTCTAACTGTTGCTTCTTGACCTGCATACAGATTTCTCAGGAGGCAGGTAAGGTGGTCTGGTATTTTCATCTCTTGAGGAATTTTCCACAGTTTGTTGTGATCCACACAGTCAAACGATTTGGCATAGTCAATAAAGCAGAAGTAGGTGTTTTTCTGGAACTCTCTTGCTTTTTCGATGATCCAAGGGATGTTGGCAATTTGGTCTCTGGTTCCTCTGCCCTTTCTAAAACCAGCTTGAACATCTGGAAGTTCACAGTTCACATACTGTTGAAGCCTGGCTTGGAGAATTTTGAGCATTACTTTGCTAGCATGAGAGATGAGTGCAATTGTGCAGTAGTTTGAACATTCTTTGGCATTGCCTTTCTTTGGGATTGGAATGAAAACTGACCTTTTCCAGTCCTGTGGACACTGCTGAGTTTTCCAAATTTGCTGGCATATTGAGTGCAGCACTTTCACAGCATCATCTTTTAGGATTTGAAATAGCTCAACTGGAATGCCATCACTTCCACTAGCTTTGTTTGTAGTGATGCTTCCTAAGGCCCACTTGACTTCACATTCCAGGATGTCTGGCTCTAGGTGAGTGATCACACCATCGTGTTACCTGGGTCGTGAAGATCTTTTTTGTACAGTTCTGTGTATTCTTGCCGCTTCTTCTTAATATCTTCTGCTTCTGTTAGGTCCATACCATTTCTCTCCTTTATTGTGCCCATATTTGCATGAAATGTTACCAAGGGATGGGTAACTCCTATTTGTCCTCCCTTTCACATTGCCGCAGGCTACTTACTCTGAGTCTGTATACATGCTCAATTGTGTCCAACTCTTTGTGACCCCATGGACTGTAGCCCACCAGGCTCTTCTGTCCATCAAGTTTTCCAGGCAAGAATACGCCAGGGGAATCTTCGCAACCCGGGGCTTGAACCCACGTCTCCTGTGTCTCCTGCATTGGCAGTCAGATTCTTTACCACTGAGCCACCTGGGAAGCATTCCGAATCTTTAACCTTTCAGTTATCCGGATTATATTTGCAACTAATTAAGTCATGCAAGCAAAAGTTGCTTTCACATAATCATGAGGTCCTTTTAGAACTATCCAGTTTAACTCTGGAAGTACTCAGGGTTCCCCTCTTTCTTGATTTTTCTTTCCTCTCTGGAATGGAATGTTGGGCTCCACATGTTGTGGAGACTGTGAGAAACTTTGAACCCATAAGTTCAAGCTTGGTGAGTATGTGTCTGTTTCCTGGACGCACTTCCCAAGGACCTGTATAAAAAGTGAATCTGCTCCCCCTAAGGGGAGTTGGATCTGCTCCAAGATAATGGTGGGGTGCCCTAGGGTTCTTCTTGTCCCTAACCAAAAGCAATTTCCTGTCCTCTGGGTCGGCCTGCAGCCTGCTCTGACCCGCTGGGGCCCCGGTGGTGGGCTGGAGCCCCCAGTGCTTTAGCTCTCCCTGAGCCGCAAGGTGAGCCACGCTGGTCATGTCTCCCTGGACAAAGCAGAAATAAATCACACACCAGCCCCTGCTTAAGATCTGATGAAATTCTCCATTTCCTCTCCAAATTGAATTCCTCCCGAAGGATTGGAGCGGCTCCTGAGAGTAATGAAGGCACTCCTTCCTCCTCTGCTAGAAGCATGTTTTAAATTAAGGGACACAGCCTTCTAATCTGGGTGGGGAGGGAGCTTTTAGAAACAGTCTTGAGAAACTGTTTTCAGACCAGAAATGATATTTTTAAACTTGAGGGGGTAGGCAGCAGACAGACAATACCACGTGGCCTTTGTCGGGAGGCAGCCCCGCTGGTGGTCTCCGGGGAAGGAAGGAGCACACGTGTCCTGCTGGGGCCCTGCCGGCCCTCCTGCCCTGCCCCGCCCCCCTGCTCTGCCCCGCCCCCGGCTCTGCCCTGCTGGCCCCAAGATCACTTGCAGTGAGAATTTATGTCGGAGAGTACAAATAAGAGGGATTGTGCTTTTTGAGAGTTGAAAATATTACTTTCCCACCCATTTCTTATTTGGGAAAAATGACCAACTCTGTGATTTTGAAAAAAAATTTAAAAAAAGAAACTTTTTTAGGATGAAGATGTCACTGAAGTGATTATCTTCCATCCTCTGTAATGATGATGAGTCAACAATTTGGCATTTGTAGAGGCAGTTGACACAGGCCCTTTGAAGGGAAAAAAGAAAAAAAGAAAACCCGTTTTCAAATGGAGCTTGTCAGAGTGAAGACTGATGCCCGGCTGACTGACTAGGACCATGAATACGATTCTGACAACTTGGGAAAATGTGAGGAGCCCAGGGGTGAAACTTATAAATCAAGTGAAAGGTTTGAGGAGAAAATTCTAAACATTCATTCTGTTTTGAAGGAGGGTGTGAAAGAGACTATCTGTTGGTAGAGGAATATTTAATATTACTCCTTGAAGTGAGTTTGAGCATTACACTGTTCTTCATTCATTGTTGAAAAAAAAGCAGTTTAAAAATTCTAGTTACCATGAAAAATCCTGACATTTAAGTTCAAAAGGAGAGGAGCAAATTCTCCTTAACTTGAAAAAAAATTCTATTGGTCCTTTTATGTCAGGATTTTGTTAACAACCCTTGAGAAAGATTATCAAAACCTCACTCTATGTTTTAATTTAGTTTAAGAAAGAAGCCATTTTCTTTATAGAGAGGTATGATCCATAGGTAAAACCCAACCTTAGAAAACTCCGTTGCAGGAGAATTTGGGGTCTGGTTCTCAAGTGGAAAATTGCTTTTCAGGGAGAAGGTCATGTTTTCTGCTGATAATAGGGTCATTTGTATCAAGCAAAATGTACATCCTTCCAATCTAGAAGGAAGTTTAAGCTTCAGTTTTCTCAGAAGACAGTAGGAAACACATTTCTCCCTGGCTAGGAAGAGAGTATTGAGAACAGGGAATGGGAATTTAGGCACCGTTACAGCAATGTCTGGGTCTGTCCTGAGCCCAACCAAGGCCAGGGTGGTATGTCCAAAATACCGGGTCTGGTGGAGACAAGGAAGACTGTTGAAGGGGAAGAATTACAGGACAGAAAAATGAAATGCCACCCCCACACAGCTGCTTTGGGCATTCCTTCAGCCCTCTCAGACTTTGATATTTGCATAAAAGGGTCTGGATCAACTTCCACACTGGGACAAAGCAGCCAGCAGGTCGCCGTGGACAGGGCAGGCTTTTTCCTCATGATCAGTCTGCAATTTCACAGTCATCAGCGTGTGTACCTCTCCTGGGCCGAGGGGTCAGCTCAGCCGCACCATGTCTGTAACTCTGCGTGCACCGTCTGGGTCTCTGGCCAGCAGACCTTTCCAACGCAGCCTTGTCTTTGAGCCTGTTTACAAAGCCTGAAGTTACTTCTGTTTTGTTTTAGCCAAAAGGGTGAAGTGCTGCCAGCAGTATGTCTGGAATGTTATTTACTTGGTACATTTCTGTGGCTTTTCTTTGTAGCACTGCACATGCCAGAGCAAAGGGTCATTTACTTGGAAATGCCAGGTTTCGCAGTTTGTCTTCTCCATGGGCGACTTTCTCAGGAAGAGGAAGTTTAGCTCCTGTGCCTCTTGGTTCCCTCCCACCCTCCTCCCTCCTTCTCACCCTTCTCTCCTTCCTTCCTGCGTTCCTTCCTGCCTTCCTTTTTTTTTTTTTCCTCTGAGTTAGTGCTCTGAAATACTGTTGGCGCCTGCTGCATTGCATCCTTGTATTCTAAATGTCCCAGCTACACTTTTATTTCCCGGATTTTCTGATGGACTCTGCTGAGATCCTGGCAGACACTTTCTCATTTGCGTGCCTGCCCTGTTATTATTTCACATGAAAGCTGTCTGTTTTGGCACACATGACTGCCTCGATTTCAGTTGAGCTCCCTGAGCTGAATGGGTGATGTTGTGCAAGGGAAATACAGGTGGGGTTTTCTCTACTGGTGGCTGTGGGGGCGGAGGACAAATCTGCAAGCAGTTCTGGCTTGTGCAGAGCCCACATGATGGCAAATGCATGGCTTTTAAAGGAAGGAACCAGTGGGTACAGTTTCTTAATTTGGAAGGTTTCACAACTGCTTGTGTTCAATTTATGGAGGAGAGGTTTATTTTCTTCCCCCAGAGCAAATTCTTCATTCATAAGACTGTAAACAAGTCCTGGATAAATGAGAAATACCGAAACGCAAGAGGTATTCCCTTTACCTCTTCTCTCTTCAGCCTCCCTTCCTCCCATTTCATCAGTGCAGCTCTAATCATGATGTTTGGGGTTTTAAAACAAAGTATGGGAATTGAGATTAGATATTAATAAATCTCCCTGGCTGGTGCCAGCCCTGGGGCCATTTGCACACCTGAGTGATTTAACTTCCTTCTCTCTCTCTATCATTGTGTCATGTGAATTATAAGCATCTGTAGATAGGAAAAGATACCTTTGAAAATCTCAGCCTTACAGAGATTCAGCCTTTATCAGAGTCTCTTGAAACCTCACCCGTCCATGGCTCCTGTGAGTTTGTTACCTCTGTAACGGGCCCTGGCCTGAAATAGAAAATGTTTGGTTCCATTCTTCTCGGCTTTTCCTGTCCTTCTGCGTGACTTCTCACTTTGTCTGTAAGCTACTCGGATTTTTGGCTGAAGAGTCTTCTTTGATCACTGTCTTGACAGCATGGGCTTCACGTTCCCACACCTGCTCTTCTTTTACAGTCCAGATTTCAGGGTAAATGCTTCCATCGCCTTGTAATTTCTTCAGTGTAAACCTCGGTGCAGGTTACTTATTACAGGTAATAGCCTTTTGATGACGGAGACAACTGCTTGGCAGAAACGGCAGCCTGAACCGCTGCCAGGAACGCAAACTGCCACTTTATTTATTTCTAAAAGCATCTAAGCTGCGAGCCTATCGGTCGTGATCTAGCATGCACATGATAATAACAGGCTGGCAGGGCTAAGAAAGCTGCCCCAGGGGGCGGCCATGGGGACAGGCCCTGACAAGACTGTGTGTTTTCTCCCCCATTATCCACAGCCCACACATCATCTTCCTCTCTCAGAGCACCTTGACGGGAATGAGCCAGCTCTGTGGGACCCGTCTCTGCCATGAAATTGCTCACGCTTGGTTTGGCCTGGCGATTGGGGCTCGAGACTGGACAGAGGAGTGGCTGAGTGAAGGGTTCGCCACTCACTTGGAAGATGTATTCTGGGCCAAGGCACAGCAGGTAAGTTTCAAGTGCACTAAACATTTCAGTACCCAGAGTCAAGTTCAACTGAGTCTTTCGCTCATTCAACAGATAGGTATTGAGTGCCCATTATGCACCTAGGCACTTGTTCTGTTTGCTTTGTAAATGAGAGGAGAGACCTTGCTCCCCGTGGGGTTCATTGGGGTTCACGATTTAGTGATGACAGAGAGACCAGGTAGGTAAATGACGGCATCTGCAACATGCAGGGATGAGTACTGTCAAGAAAATGAAGCCAGATAGAGAGGGGTGGAGGAAGTGCTGTTTTAGAAGGTGCTTGTCAGAGAAGGTCTCTGATGAGGAACCATTTGAGCAAAGACTTGAAGAACAGGTAGTGCTGTGGCATGCTCAAGCACTCCTTTGTGGTTGTGGTTATGTTGACATCGACCATGTTCTGCTTTGTTAAGTGATGAGATGAAATTTTAAATCCAGAGTCATGATCTCAGATGTCTGCTGCAAGTAATGAGGAATGAAGCAGCTAGTGTTGCAGATTAGGGAACGGGGAGGACTATGGTTCACTGGCCGCTTCCCCTCAGTTCTAACCAATTGCTGTCATGTTGAAAGGAGGGCTCAATAGACCCTGGACTTCTAGTGTTTTAAAAGAAACTATGACTCTGGATTTTTATGTGAAATTTATCAATGTGAAAAATATGCAGACCAAATACACACCAAGGCCAGACCTGGTCAACACATTCCTAGTTCACAACCTCAACCTTAAAGAATTAGCCACCAGCAATAAGGAAGATATGGCAGCTAACCTGCCTCCTGCTTGTTTTCCAGTTCCTAATATCTGGTCACATCTTTTCCCCTACCATCTCTGCATACTGGACTATTTTGAAGTCTTCTGAAATTCGCAAGTTTGTGCACATCTGCATCATTTTGTTCAAGTTCCTTCTGCCTGTTGAAATCCTGTATATCTTTCACTAGCCAGCTCAAGCTCACCTTCCTTTGATAGCCCAGGCTCTTCATCTCCTTTACAGTTCAGTAATGCTCTTCTAGAAACTTTGAGTTTCCACTGTAGTTGTACTTACCTCTTTCTTCTCACTTTTTTCTTCTTCCTCCTATCCCCATGAGTAGGCCATAACCTCTTTCACAGTGGCACAGTGTTCTGCTCATCCTCCCACCCCCCTTTCCCACCTTGGCTTCTGAGCTAGCAGTGTGCATAGCTGTGTCCCCCTCCACGCAGAATCCTGTGAAGAGAGGTCACATGGCAGATTCTTGAGCAGAAAGTCTGGGTTTGAAGTAGGACCCGGGTTGGAATCCCAGCTTTGCTGTTTACCAGCTTTGTGAGTGTCAGGAGGTTAAGTCACCTCCCTGAGGCTCAGTTTCCTCATTTATAAAATGCTTAACCTTGCAGAGTGGAAGGGGTGGTGTGTGAATGAGCTTATTAGCACCGTGCCTGACACTCGGAGTGTGTGCAAGAAATACCAGTTGTCCTTCTTGTTCTCTTCATCTTTGTTTTTGCCACCACCTTGCATGGAGTAGGCATTCAGCAAGGATTGAATAGGTTTAATGTAAATGTGCCTCTTTCACCATCTCTCCTCTGAGGTGCTTCCATCTGAGACAGTCAGATTTGTGCTCTTCTGGTAATCATGAGTGTATGTCAGGTGTCTGATGACCATCTCTCTTCCCCTTATGTCCTGAATCCCCAAAGAGCACTCCCCCTTTATCCTTGCTCTCGCCTCTACCTCCTGGAATCTCTTTGCTTGGGTCCTGCCTCTGGCTGTTCTGCCCTGCATCTATCTGTACTGATAGAGGCACAAAGCTGGCCTGGCTGTATCTCACAGCTATAGACCTTCCATGTGTCCATCCTCTGCTAGATTCACAGAGATAAAAGGCTAAGTCCACAATGCTGCTTTGAAAAAGGTCAGAGTCTAATTTTGAAGATAAGGAAAGCATATAGTGGAAAGAAGAAGAAAATAAGTTAGAAAAGAGAGGTAAACACTAAGTAGCGTGGGAGTTCAAAGGTGAAAGAGGCTGGATATGAGAAAATCCAGAAAGCCTTCTTGGAGGAGTTGACTTCTTATGAGCCTCAAAGGGAAAATAAGGGTTAAAGTTTCTCTGTCCCTCCTTTACCCTTAACCTGGAGTAGGGGGCAGTCCACCTCATCATCCTTTAAGGTACATGCAGTAAATCTTCAATATGTGAAAACACACTGAAGTGAAGTGTCCATTCGGGAATCAGCACAAAGTTTGGAAACATTTCCAGGGTTCATCCCTTGCTCTGATCCCTTCCTTGAAGGTTGAATAAGACTGAGCTGCTGGTGGTTCCTGCCAAGCCTCCTCAGCCAGAGAAAAGTGCTCCTCAGGGCAGATAAGGGTGGGTGGCCTCAGGGGACTCTCCCAGTCAACAGGTTACTTCATCACTGAACAAGGCATGAGGGTGCAATGTTGCTTTTCTGCCCAGGAGACTGTACTTTGCAGCACCACACATTATCAAGTACAGCAAAGGCGAGTGGGGGATCTCTGAACAAGGAGATAGAAACCTCCACTCTTCTCAGAGTGGCATTCCATAGGGAGAAATGAATTGAATTAGTGGCGAGTCATATAACTTGTCATCAACTTGGAGAAAGCCTAGACCTCTTCACAGGTGTCTTAGTCAGCTCAGGCTGCCATAACAAAGTACCACAGACCAGGAGACTTAAACAGGCTGGGAAGTTCAAGATCAAGGTGCTGACAGGCTTGGTTTCTGGTGAGGCCTCTCTTCCCTGGCTTGATGAGGGCCATCTTCTCACTATGTTGTCACATGACCCAGAGAGAGAGTTTTAGCATCTCTTCCTCTTCTTACAAAGACACCAACCCTATTGGATTAGGGCCTCATCCTTTTGAACTCGTTTAACCTTAATTACCTCCTTAGAGGCCCCTATCTCCAAACACAATCATACCAGTGACTAGGTCTTCAACATAGGATTTCTGCTGGGGGAACACAATTCAGTCCATAACAACAGACACAGAAATTTTGTTGATCATGTCACCATTGCTAGCTACTTGGCACTTCTGTCCCTCCCTGAATGGCAGCCTGCTCCCTGGCCAACCCTAACCTTCCCCATTTTTAGAACATTTCACACCCTTTCCAGGCCCCATGAGCTTTGTACATGCTTCCCCTCTTCCTGAAATTTCTCCTTTCCTGGCTGACTCTTGCTTTCCCTGAGGACCAGTTCAAACCCCATCCCCTCCACAGGAAAACCTTCTGAACCCCCTGGTTGTCCAGGGGGGCTCTGGGGTCCTTCCTCAGCCCCTACCATCACTGGACTCCAATGGTTAGTATTCTCATCTGTCTCCCTGGACTCCTCAAGTTCATAGTTGTGTCCATTATGTCCCCAGGGCCTAGAGAATCAGTAAATATCTGTTAGTTTCCAGGAATGCCTGTAGATACTGACAGTTCCCTCCCCAGTGGATGTCCTGCTGCCCACCCCACCCACCCCCCACTGTGGCATTTAAAGCCAAGGGGCCTTGTGAGCACACGGGTGACAGCAGCCAGTTCTGACCAGTAGGGCAGGGGTGATGGCCTTCCCACCCAAGAGGGAGTCTAGGCATTGCGCTCTTCCTGGTTATATGCAAACAGAGTCATCTGGGTTACATTAGCAGGCTCCACTGTAAACAGCCCTTAACAAAACTGGGGGCTGGGAAAAAATAGGAGGTAAATGGAGGGGACCTTTCCCACCCTGTGCGAAAAGACAAGGCAAGAAAGGGCTGGATGGAATCAGAGTGGAAACTGGCCCCTAGGGAGGTCTGCTCTCTCCAGGGCGGGGCGGATGGAGGAGGGGGGAAGCTGTTGGACCAGGGGGCACCTCCCAAACAGGCAGTGCGGGAGGGAGGGCTGGTTCTTCGTTTGAGGACCTAAAAGTCCTCTCTGGCCCTCGGACTTTCCCTATGGGGCACAAGGCGCAGTGGGGGCTGTCTGTGCCATCCCCCCCGAAACAAAGCCCGCCACTCCATTGGGCAGCTCTGACTCTGCAGAGGACAACAGTGACTGTGTTTTGTGTGTGTGTGTTTGTGCGTCTGTGCTCCAAGCAGCTGGCCCCCCACGAGGCCCGGGAGCGGCAGGAGCTGAGGGCTTGCCTGCGCTGGCATCGCCTCCAGGATGAGGTGCAGAACACCCCGGAGGAAATGCAGGTGTTGAGGTAAAGCCCCCGTGATCCTGTCACCTTCTCGTCCTCCCCATCACACTCCTCCTTCCCTTCAAGGCACATCCAGGCCATCTCTTAAATCTGCTGGGTTTCCTTTTTAAATTAAATTGGGCTAGATTACTCATCCTCCCAGGGATGTGATTGTTAACATTTTAAGCCTTTCAGGGCGTGGGTTTGGATTTGCCTTCTGACATTTTCCTGGTGTCTGTGTTCAGAAAAAAAACTAGCACAGGGCCATTTCCAGGATCAAATTCTTCATTTGAAGTTCTAATAGTCACTTTACATGGTGACCGTGGACTTGGAAAAGGTAAGAGTCTGGTAGCCTGACAGACAGTAACCTTTTAAAGCCAAAAGGAGAAAAGAAAAAAAAAAGCCTTTAGGAAAATATTGATTCCTAAGTGTTTAGTAGTAACAGATGTTTGTGTCAATGAGGCCTTTTGTTCCGGCTGGGTCCCGGCAGGAGGCCACTCCGGTGCTGGTGGGAGGATTCTACTCTTGGCTCCCCGGTTTTATTTTCAGAGCGCGTCTTGCAGCACTTGTAGGATTACTTCTCACCATTTCACCATTTTTTTTTTTTTTTTTGGTTTCTCTCCTCTCCTTTTCTTCACTTCTCTAAACAGTTGTTTATCTGAAACCTTGAGCCTAGGCCCCAGGAGCACTGTGGTTACTATGGCAACAGAAGCTTTCCTCCTGCCCCCCCTGTTGACTGGAGCCAAGCCTTTGGAATCTGCAGTCAGACAGGTGGGAAGGCGGCCATCCAGGAATCGCCCCTTATTTTAGATGGCAGCCCCCAGGGCCAGTCTACCGCCTGGGTAGAAGCCTGCCTGGACCAGTTCTGTTGCTACTTGTTTTTAAATAAACACCCACCTCTGCAGCGACTGCACACTAAGGCCGAAGTCTGAGGGAAATGCCGAGCCCAGCCTGACCCAGGCGAGGCTGGCCAATGCTTTTGTGCAGCAGTGCTGGGTGTGGTCGCTCTTCCCAGGAAGATGTCTTCCCTGGCACACTAACCGCGGGCGTCAGCTGACTCATCCATTGTTTAGCAGCCAGGAGCCTGCCCTCCCCACCCAGCGCCACTATGAGCATCCTTTCCCTCAGCTGCCGGAATGGCGACACCCATGGCCACCGTGGATAGGGTCCCTGCTCTCTCGGAACTTTCACTTAGCAGGGCCCCTCTTGTGTGCACAGCTAGTTACAGGCAGTGAGAAGCTGATGCGGAGGGAACCCGGAGATTTATAGTAGGGAGGCTGGGGAGTGCCTCTTGGAGGAGCACCAAGGCCTGGAGGCAGGAAACGGCCTGGCATGCTGGGGTTGAGGAAGAAAGGACAGTGTTTAGGTTGGAAGGATGGGAGAGGCAGGTAGGAGCTGGATTGGCCTTGTCCTGAGTTGCTCCAGGGCATTAAGGACAGAGGATCTGATCTGTCTGGTGTTTTAACACTGCTTCCCTGGCCACTGTGTGGCATGGACTGCAGGCAGCAGACGAAAAGCAAGGAGAAGAGTTAGAAGGTTGCAGTAGTCCACACTAGAGGTCCTGGTGGCGGCGGGGTGGGCACGAGAAGCAGACCTGTTTAGGACATGCTTTGGCAGTGAAACTGGTAGGTCTTTGGTCTATTGAATATGGAGAAAAGGAAAATGAAAGTGTCCAGAATGACTTCTAGGCTTTTGACTTGAGCAGCTGGGTAGACAGATGGTGATGCCATTTGGTGAGATGGTAAAGATTTTGGGAGGAGCAGGCTTTGGAGGGAAGAATAAAGATTTCGGTCTTGCATGTTGTTAAGTTTGATGTGCCAAATAGACATTCAATATGGAGAACATAGTGGGTTTTACAAGTCAGGAGCTCAGTGGAGAGACTGAAACATTCATCCTATCGAACTCACAATTCTGAGCCCATTGAAATCACCAGGGAGAAAAAAAAAGTGAGAGAAGAGGTTGGGAGGGAGATGAGGAGTCAGCAGAGAACCTGGGGAAATCAATACAGAGAAAACCCAGAGGCCAGGAGTCATGGAAGCCAGGAAAGAAAATGAGTCAAGAAGGTGAAGTGGGGTGTCAGATGTTGCTGAGGGGTGTTGTAAAAGGGATGGAGAGAAGTGACCTTTCTTTGGATCACATGAAGGATGTTGGTGACCTTGACATGCATGCATTTATTCATGAGTTGTGGAGAAGGGAGTCAGATTGAAGTGGGTAGAGAGGGAATAGGAGGTCAGGAAGCAGAGACACTGAGTCTGGACTTTGTGAGAGTTGTGCTGGGAGGGGAGCAAGGTGAGGGCCTGGGAGATTTGTTTTAAGGCAGCTGATGCAGGAACAGACTAGTGTGTGAGCTGTGTAACTTCACCAATCCCGGCAAGACTCAAGACTCTCAAGACTCAGTTTCCCAACTTTCCAAGTCTCTAAGTCCCTTCGATGCTTCTAGTTCTGAATGACCACAGACCATCCGTGTGGATAAGGATATTATAACTAAAGTTAGTTGATGAAATGTGTTCCCAGCATATAAACAGCCAGATGTCCACTGGGAAGTCAGTACACACATGCAGAGAGCCTAGTCTCGGGGCTTCATGGAACTTCTGACGTCCAAGAGCTTTTCCTTTGTGTGTGGAGCTGGGAGAAGGAATACACTATTTTTAGACCCTTGTGCTAGAAGGCTTATTATGGCATTTGTTTTTCTTAGTATTCAGAAATTGTGTTTGCCTAAATTTAGGCTAACCATGAAACGAGTGCATTTGAAAGATTTGTTGCACATCAGTATGGAAAATATTGTTATCAGATGCACTTACAATGAAAAGGAAGTGTTTCTGAACCTGCCCTGAATTGTATAGTCTCAGTTTAGTTTACTCCCATCCCTTAGAATTCTCCCTTAAATGGGCACAGAGAACCTAGAAATGACAGAAAGTGAAAGAAAAAACCAGGGTTGTAAAATTTATTCTCAGATTTTTGTTTTAATACACAAATAAGACCTTGGGAAGGAAGTCTCATAAAATGATAATCAAAGATGCTATCTTTTTTCCCTTTCTTTTAAGATACCCTATGGTCTTGAAATAATGGACCAAGAACAATTTAGAAGTCTCAGTTTCACATTGCCAGATGCAACAGAAACTTCAACTTATCTTTGCAAAAACTTTCAACATGGTTGACCACTCTTTCTAAAAACACTTTCTTCTCTAGGCTTCTGTGTCACACTCTCCTTGATTACCTTCTGCTTCACTGCTGGTCCTTCCTCACCTCTCCTGCTGGCTATTTAACATCTTCACTTAGGTGACTCATGGTTCCAAAAGACTGGTTAAGGTGTCCAACATCATATAGCTGATTAAGAGCAGGGTGGGGATTGAAATAATCCTCTTTTCCCTACTCTATCTCCCTGCCTCTGAAGAACTCAATATAGCATTTAGTTGCGGTTAAAAAAAAAAAGAACGAAAACTCCAGGCATCTTGAACTGTGGAAGAACATGAAGATTGTGTTGAAAAAAGAATTCTTAGACCAAAGCATCTTTGTGTTTTCACACATAAGAGCGTGTCTGATTATTTCAGTCAATATAGGGAAACAGCAAACTCAATATTGTGTTGATGATATTAAAGGAGTATTAACAAAGTGAGAAGAGAAAAATTAAAATTATGTTTGTCTCTGACTTGCTAATTTCAGTAATTTATAAGACCTGTTCCATTTGTGCCTTCCATATACCCAGTGTTGAATTACGGCTCTCATCAAATGTGTCTTAAATCGACCTAGTGGGAAGTTTTATTTGGTTACAGCAGTTCCTTGTGTTTTCCTAGCTTTCTCAGCTGTCACTGGCTGGGGAGCCTGTAACGTGCCTGCAGGCTCCTAAGGCATAGTTTCAAAAGGCTAGGGTCACATTACTACTGGCTCCATGCCTTTTCTCATTTGTTAATTATTAAAATGCCTTTCCCATAGACGAGACCCCAGTGGCTGTCTCCAGACCCCCCCTCACCTCTCCACCACCCCAGGCAGAACTGTTCGCCCTACAAAGCCTGATCTTACTGCCGTTCCACTCTCCCCTGCCTGGCAGCCACCGCTTTACTCTCTCCTATTCCTTTCCCCAACCCCCAGCCTAAAAGCCTCTCCCTTGTCCAGTGTAGCAGCCATGACTCTTGACAAGCAAGGTGCCTTCTGAAAGGCTCCCGTGCCTCTGGTCTCCAGGGTATAGCTGCATCCAGCCTCTTCTAAGTGCTTTCAGTTGGCTATCATGACTGGCCAGCGGGATGGAAGAGCTACGGTGCAGGGTCAGAAGAAATCTCTGTTGGTTTTTATTGTTTGTGATTTATTATCACTTCCCCCCTTTTCTGGATTCATTGTTAAAAGTCAAGCTCGTGCTGAGAAAACCTTAAAATACATCACGTTGAAGAGGTGCTGACAAGCCCAGAGTCTGACGTGGCTCTTTCTAGCTACTGCCTCCACAGTTGATACGGTTCTATAGAAATGTGAGCTCTTTTCCTATCTTCCTCGTGAATCCCTCGCTGCTCCCCCCACCCATTACAAAGACATCCCATAATAAGAGGAAACCCTTCAAGTCTGTAGCTCTATCTCTGGCCAAAATGGAATGTTCCTGCCATGAGTCCTGTGAATTTGCACAATACCTAAGCACTGTTTTCCGTTTTTCCCTTAAAAGCCTATGTGTGAACCTTCTCTAGTATGCACGAAGTCTTCACCTTTAAAGTTTTTCAAAATTCTTATTTCTAATCCCTCAAGAACACAGCAATCTTTTCCCACCCACGTGTGGGAACGTGTCCATCCGCAGCCACACAAGCCTTTCTCATGGAAAACTCCAGCCCAGAGTGTCAGTCTTCACCACTGCTCCTCCACCCTGAGCCTGAACACTCCCCAGAATTCTTCTTTCAGTCTTCACTGGCCCTGTGGGCACAAATAAATCCCTTCACTCCTGCTTGAGCGGCTCCCTTCTGTGTTGTCTTTAGTATCTATTCCAGACCTTCCCCACCCTCCCTTCCTTCTCTTGCTCCTGCCCCAAAGGGAAGACTGAAGCCACCAGCCTTTGATTCTGTAAGCACATCAGCATCCATGTCTATCCTGACCTCTCAGATGTCTCAGTGCCAACCTGACAGTCTCAGTACAGCTAAAGAGAAATATCTGGTTCCGGAAAGAGAACTAGAAATGAATATGCCTTGATGCATATCACAGAGCTACATATATAAGTGAGCGCTAGACCCCTCTGCCTACAAGGGAGACGTGAAGGAGGGTCAGCATACCAAGGGAGGAAGAAGTTCCCATCTCTTTGGACATGAACCAGGGTCACAAGTCTAGGGAAAATTTTTCCTAAGGGCCCTGTGCCCTTATGATCACCAGAATCTGTAATTGATAGTTTACTTTATTAGGCTTAACTCATTAGGCTCCTCTCCTCTTAATCTTACCCTATTAGGCTCCTCTGCTTTGTTTGGTACTGTTAATAACTCTTTCCTTGTGGAAATTTCTATCAGCTGACTTTCATGGCTGCCCCTCTTCTGGTTCTCCTTGGTCCCCTCTGCCGTTCCCCTTCCATCTCCTTCACAGTCTTCATCTTCCTGTACTTAGAGTTGGCCTTCCCTAGGGGACCCCTCCTGACTGCTCATCCTCCTGGAGTGGTTTCATTTAAACACTTTCTCTTAGTGGGGGTCCCTGAGAAGCAGATGAAATTCTTGTTAAAGAGATTTGTTAGGAAGAAGTCTCAGAAGGGGAAAATGGAAGGGAGAATGGACGGCCAAGCCGGGTGCCATGATATCAAGTCAGGTTATACAGGAGTGCTCTGGAGCCCAGAGTGTGAATGTCCCAGCACCTGTCATCATTGCTTAGAGAGAAATACATTCCAGGTGCTTCTGGTCCTTGTGTTCACAGGCAAAATAGGCTCAGGCAACCTGAGGGTCATATCTGACAAAGAGTCACAGAGAACATGCCAAGAGCTTATGTGAACACAAATGATGAAAGGGTCCCATGGGATATGAGTGGGGCATGGGCACAGCTGGCCACACCTCTCGTCTGTGCTGCAGGCTCCCAAACTTCCAGCTCTCTCTTAAAGATCAGATGTGAATGCTGAACTGTCCATTTGACACCATCTCTCCCTGGTGGCTCAGATGGTACAGAATCTGCCTGCAATGGTGGAGACCCAGGCTCGATCCCTGGGTTGGGAAGATCCCCTGGTGAAGGGAGTGGTTACCTACTCTAGTATTCTTGCCTGGAGAATCCCCATGGACAGAGGAACTTGGTAGGCTACAGTCCATGGGATCGCAAAGAGTCAGACACAACTGAGCAACTGACAGCTTCATTTTTCTTCTTTCTTTCTCCCTGTAGCCCAGCAGGCTCCTCTGTCCATAGGGGTTCTCCAGGCAAGAATACTAAATGCTGGGTGCTTGATAAATGCTGAAGAAGTGAAAGTTGTAGACAACATGATCTCTGTCTGAGTTTCTTTGTATATTATTCAGAGAGTCGAAATATTGTTCACAAGAGAGTACATAGACAAATTCTAGGCTGCATCCTCAGAATTCAAAGAGCTACGAGTTTAATATTGGTAAGCTTAGTTAGAAAGGGCCATTCAGAAGATGTGAAACTTGAGCTGGGAGGGTCAGAGAGAATTGCATTGACGCTAGTAAAGCAGTGAAGGGAAAGGAACTCAATGAGCAAAGCCTGGCAGGCATAAACAGTGAACTGATTGTGGAAATGGCCATTAAGTGAGAAATGGGTTTCCTGACTGGGAGAACCATTAAGAACCTATGAGACTGAAGGTGGACCAGGATGAGTAATGGAGTTCCTTCAAAGCCAAATTCAAGAGTTTGAATGTGACCATCCAGGCAGTGGGAAACTATTTTCAGTTCTAAGAATGACATAGTGAAAGTGGAATTCTGGGAAGATTATGCAGCCTTTGGGATAAGGTACAATCAGAAAGACAGAGTAGAGAGGCCAGATAGAATTCGACGGCTGTTTCAGGAACCCAGACCTGAGATTTGAAGAGTTTGGGACCCTCTTCTTAAATAGTCTAAGGCTTTGAATGAGTCGCTCATTTGGGGTTTTTCAAAACTGAGTAAAATGTCCATACAGCTTCAAGACGGCTTCTAGTGAGAGGATGTAAAGCTGTCTCTGATCCCAGATAAGGACTGACCCAATAAAGGAACTGGTTGAATATGTGCGCTTTGTGAAGTTTGTTACAAGTTTGAACAGAGTGAAGGGCAACAGTCCCAGTGCCTTCTTGGGCAAGACCTAGTCTATCCTGCCTCTTTTTAGAGAAACATCGTCTGAGGATGCAGACCTAAATTCTCTCCAGAGCTTGTTAGTGTTCAGTTCTCAACCCAGGAAAAGTAGCATAGGGTTAAGTCAGCCTCAAAGCCAAACGCCTGGATTTGAGTCCAGTGCTAACTCCGCCACTTGCTATGTGACCTTGAGAGAGAGGTACACGTCCATACTGAGCTTTAGCTCCTCACGGTAGAATGGGAATAGTAACACAACAGTTTGCATTTTATAGGTGAATGTGAGGAATAAATGTGATGAGTACATGCAAATCATTTAGAACACGTGTTAGATTAAATCACAGGAAATTGCCATTTTGATGTATCTAAAATGACTGACTATTGTCAATTTCCTGTGGTTCAACCTATAGTAAATACTCAACACATGTTAGATACTGTCATCTAGACCCTCTGGCACCAGGTAAATGTTTGCTGAACAGGTGTCAAAGGGCACAAGGACGCAGCCCCCATGGACAGCCTCACTCTCTCCTGGTTTATTCTGGTTTCCATCTCTTCTTTCATGGCTGCCACCCTCCAGCTGGTGACCACAGAGGCACCCTGCTCCTGTCTCTTTACCAAGCAGAGTCTAGAAACACCTACCTTTCCTCCTCACAAACTTGCAGTTGGCTAGAATGTTCCAAAGTTAATTTTGCTAAGAAGTTAAGAGATTTTTTTTTTCAGTTAGTTAGTTATTGGCCACACCCCATGCAGCATGTGGGTTCTTAGTTCCCCGACCAGGGATTGAAACTGAGCCCCCTGTAGTGGAAGCTCAGAGCTTCAACCACTGGACCGCCAGGAAATTCCCAAGAGAGCATTTTTTTTAAAGTAGAAGAATGCCTGGTTACAAATGGAAAGGGTAAGATTAAAAGCAAGCACACCACGCCACCCCCCACTCCCAAAATCTGAACATTAAATAAAGATGCTCAAATGAACAGCCTGAGGAAAGAATTAACTTGGCAATGCTTCTAAGACTGTTGGGAACCTACTTCTGGTCTAATTTCTACATAAGGGCCACCCTGGTGTCCCCTCTGGCTCTGCTCTGTACAGCTTCCCTGGCCTCAATGCAGAATCTGACTATAGCCCTGAGAAGAAAAACATTCTTTGGTCTATGGCCTTCAAGAGTTCTACCCGAGCTCAGACCACTAGCACTGGCCTGTGAGGTTCTCGATATCTGTATCTTGGAACTCTTGCCCTCCACCTTCCATCACTCAGACTCAAGGTCCCCTCCACCCCATTATCCCTGTCTGCTTTGTTGTTTCTGGTTTTTTTTGTTTTTAATTTGAATCACACATGCTGGGCGGCTAGCTGCATAGACTGCTTCTACCCTTTCGTGACAGGAGGCTGCTGTACCTGTGCCAGCATTTTCTGAAAAACTTGAGGGGCTCCCAGCCAACCAGAAACAGACCCTGCCCTTTCCGGTCTCAAAGGCCAGCTCCACCCCCTTGAGCTGCCCACTCAGTTCCTGAGGGTGGAGGGACACCCTCAGCTTGCGCTTCTTTTACCCAGCAAAGATGACAGACACATCCTGAATAGTTGACTCAAATAACCCTTCCTTCTTCATTTTTCAGACCATTCTCTGGTTACTCATCACTCAAGTATTTCTAAGGGAGGGGTAGAATTCTCTTTGATAGGCCCATAATTACATATGTAATGTACCTGGTGTTTCTTTTTTGCAATAGCATTTAGTAGACTGCATTCTTTTTAAATATAGAAAAACATAAAGAAGAAATAAAGTAGTTCATAAGCACTACTTAGTTAACCATGTTAAAAAAAAAAAAAAGAAAACTCAGTTTAGAAAAGTATAAAATTCCATCCCTACCACTGTAGTCCTCACCCTAAGATAATCACATTGTCTTGTGAATCCTTTGGAAAATAAGCCTTGTAAGCATATATGCATAATTTTTCTGTATTGCAACCCTGTGGGGTACTGATTCGTTATAACACTATTTGCTTATGAAATATTTTCCTAAAACATAATTCCTATATTACATAAACCACTCTATAATAGTTCGCTCCTATTTTGCTAATCCTCTGAGGAGATCTCATGCCCTCAGCCAATTCTAGCACTATCTACATTACATTCTCGGCTAATGAGTATTAATTTGCCATTCAGAAAAACTCTGAACCAGTGAGTACTTTTGCCTGTAATCTCATGTAATCCTAAATTGACTCTCTTCTACAGATTATTTGTGTACTCCTCGTATGTCTCCCTCATGCTCTGCATTTAGTTTGTGTTTTGGCCAATTGTTTTGACCAAGAATGACTGACAAAAACTGTACAACTATTTGACTGAACCTGCTGCAAAGACACAAGAGAAAAATATCTTGGTGGTGGTTTAGTCACTAAGTCATGTCCGACTCTTGCGACACCATGGACTGTAGCCTGCCAGGCTCCTCTGTCCATGGGATTCTTTAGGCAAGAGTACTGGAGTGGGTTGCCATTTCCTTCTCCAGGGGATCTTCCTGACCCAGAAATCGAACCTGGGTCTCCTGCATTGCAGGCAGATTCTTTACTGACTGAGCTACGAGGGTAGCCCAAAATATTAACAAATAGTAAAAAAAAAAAAAAAAAAAACTTATTACATATCAAAACCCAATTTCATAGGGGCTCCTCCCCTTTTCAAGTCAATGGTTGAGAGAAGGGATAAAAAAGAGGGATTGTATTTCTGTTAAACAATGAACTGTAGAGTCTAGTCAAAGTAATTAGCTAAGAAAGTAAAATAAAAGACATTCACGTTGGAAAGGAAGAAGTAGAACTATCTTTTTGTGGATGACATCATCTATATGGAAAATTCTAAGGAATCCACCCCCAAACACTGTTAAAACTTATAAACAAGCTCATTAAGATTGTAAGATACGAAAGCAGTGTACAAAACACAGTTGTGCTTCTTTCTGTTTTCATTGAATATTGTGTTAATTTCAGGTGTACAGCAAAGTGATTCAGTGATTATATACATATATATATATAGAGAGAGAGAGAGAGAGAGAGATGCTGTGCTTATGTTTGTGCTCAATCACGTCCAACTCTGCGACCCCATGGACTCTAGCCCACCAGGCTCCTCTGTCCATGGGACTTCTAGGCAGGAATACTGGAGTGGGTTGCCATTTCCTTTGCCAGGAGGTCTTCCTGACCCAGGGACTGAACTGGCATCTCTTGCATCTCCTGCACTGGCAGGCAGTTTCTTTACCACTAAGCCCAAGAAAGATAGATATCTTTTTCACATGATTTTCCATTTAGGTTATTTACAAGATATTGACTATAATTCCCTGTGCTATACAGTAAATCCTATTGTTTATCTACTTTATATATGGTTATGTGTATCTGTTAAGCCCAAATTCCCAATTTATCTCTCTCTTCGACTTCCCCTCTGATAACCATAAGTTTGTTTTCTATGTCTATGAGTCAGTTTCTGTTTTATAAATAAGTTCATTTGTACTACTCTTTAGATTCCACATTATAAGTGATATCATATAATATTAGTCCTTCTCTGTCTGATTTACTTCACTTAGTATGTTAATTTCTAGGCCCATCCATGTTGCTGCAAAATGACAATCTTTCTTTCTTTTTTAGGGCCGAGTAATGTTGCATTGTATATATGTACTACATCTTCTTTACCTATTCATTAAGACAGTTGTGTTTCTTTACACTAGCTATAATAGTCTGAAAAGGAAATTAAAAGACAAATTCATTTATAACATCAAAAATGATAAAATACTTAGGAAAAAGTTTAACAAAAGAAGTGCAAAACATACTAAAAACTATAAAACTCTGTTGAAAGAAATTGAAGAAGAACTGAATAAATGGAAAATCATCTTGTGTTCATGAATTGAAAGACAGGGTTGTTAAGATGCAATCCTCCCCACACTGATCACAGATTCAATATAATCCCTGCCAAAATTTCAGCAGACTTTTTTTTTGCAAAAATGGACAAGCTGATCCTAAAGTTCATATGGAAATTCAAGAGACCCAGAACAGCCAAAACAATTTTGAAGAATGAAAGCAGAGTACTCATACTTCTCAGTTTTAATACTTACTACAAAGTTACAAGGCACTTCCAAGGTGGCTCAGTGGTAAAGAATCTGTCTGCCAAGCAGGAGATTCTGGTTTGATCCCTGGGTCAGGAAGATCCCCTGGAGAAGAAATGGCACCCCACTCCAGTATTCTTGCCTGGAGAATCCCATGGACAGAGGAGCCTGGCGGGCTACAGTCCATGAGGTCGCAAGAGTTGGACATGACAACAACAAACTACAAAGTTACAGGAATCAAGACAGCATGGTACTGGCATATGGGCAGTCATGTAGATCAATGGAATAAAATTGAGAATCTAGAAACAAACACTGTCATTCATGGTCAGTTAGTTTTTTGGGGTTTTTTTTTTGGTTGCACTGGGTCTTTGTTGCTGCGCCAGTGCTTTCGCTAGGGGCTACTCTTTGTTGTGGTGCCCAGGCTTCACAATGAGGTATTTTCCCTTGTGGAGCACAGGCTCTAGACACATGGGCTTCAGTAGTTGCAACATGCAGGCTCAGTAGTTGGGCTTAACTGCTCCATGGCATGTGGAATCTTCTTGGACCAGGGATCAAACTCATGTCTCCTGCATTGGTGGGTGGGTTCTTATCCACTGTACCACTAGGGAAGTCCAGTCAGTTGGTTTCTGACAAGGGTGTCAGAACTATTCATTGGGGGAAAGAATATTCTTTTCAACAAATGTGCATGGGACAGCTGGATATCCCCATGCAGAAGAATGAAATCAGACTCTCTGCTTCACATCACATACAAAAACAGACTTAACATAGATGAAAGACCTAAATGTAAGTTAAAGCTATTAAACTATTAGGGGAAAAAGCCATAGGTATAAGTCTTCATGAGCTTGGATTAAGTAACAGTTTCTTAGATATGACACCTAAGGAGGGTTAAAAATCAAAGAAGGAAATTATCAATAAATTGGACTTTATAAATTTCAAACTTTTGGGTTTCAAAGAACTCCATCAAGAAAGTGAAAAGACAACCTACAGAATGAGAGAAAGTATATTATAACATACTTTATATTATATATATAATATAAGAGAAAACAAATTATAATTCTGAGAGACTTGTATCTAGGATATATAAAGAACTCTTACAACTCAATAAAAAGACAAATAACTCAATTTAAAAATAATTAAAGGATCTGAATAGACATTTCTCCAAAGGAGATATATAATGGCCAAAAAGCACATACAATGCTTGACATTATTAGTCATCAGGGAAATGCAAATCAAAGCCTCAGTGAAATATTATTTTATACTTACTAGAATGTGCTAAATCACTTCAGTTGTGTCCAACTCTTTGTGACCCCAGACTCCTCTGTCCCTGTTTCTCTATGCAAGAATACTGAGTGGGCTGCCATGTCCTCCTTCACGGGATCTTCCTGACCCAGGGATCGAACCCAAGTGTCTTACGTCTTTTGCATTGGCAGGAGAGTTATTGACCACTAGGCCACCTGGGAAGATAATCAAAAAGGACAATGAAGATTTGGAAAACTTAGAACCCTCATACACTGTTGGCAGCAATGTAAAACAATGCAGCTCCTTTGGAAAGTAGTCCAGCAGATCCTCAGAAGTTTAAACATAGAGTTACCATACAAACCAGAGATTTCACTTTGAAGTTCACATGAGAAATGAAAACGTAAGTTCATACAAAAACATGTACAGGAATGTTCATAGTAGCATTATTCTTAATAACCAAAAAGTGGAAGCAACCCCTGTCCATCAACAGACGAGTTGGTAAATAAAATGTGTTATATTCATACAATGGAATATTCATTAGCCATAAGAAGGAACTGAAGCGCTGACACCTGCTACATGAGTGGATGAATCTCGAAAACACTATGCTAACTGCAAGAAGCTAGACATAAAAGGAAATGTTGTACGATTTCATTTATCTGAAACATCCAGAAGAGGCAAATCTATAGAGATAGCTTCCCTGATGGCTCAGCAGTAAAGAAACTGCCTGCAACGCAGGAAACTCAGAAGACACGGGCTCGATTCCTGGGTCAGGAAGATCCCTTGGAGGAGGGCATGGCAACCCACTCCAGTATGCTTGCCTGGAGAATCCCTGGTCAGAGGAGCCTGGCAAGCTACAGTCCATAGGATCACAAAAAGTCAAACATGACTAAAGTGACTGAGCATGCATGCACATTGAGACAAGAAGTCGACCAATGGTTATCAGGGTCTGAGGGAGAAGGAGAAAATGGAAAGTGACTGCTTATGGGGTTTCTTTTGGGGATCATGTAAATGTTCTGGAATTCAACACTGATGGTGTTTGCACAACCTTGTGAGTCTATTAAAAACCACCGAATTATACATTTTTAAAAAGGTGAATTTTACGATATACAAGTTACATCTTTTCTCAGTTGTTTAAAAAAAGAGAGAGATTGATAGAAATCACTGGATGTTGTATAACATCACTGTAGCCTTAGTAGAGTTGACCAGCAGTTTTCCAAAAGAGAGATAGAAGGAGAACTTAAGGCAGGAGGCAGCTGCTGTCCTCAGGGCTGTCGATGAGACTGGAGGAGCCGTTCCCAGTGCTGGATGCCAGGAAGACGTCGCCATGGTGTCTGTGGTATAACACCCCACGCAGAGATGATTCACTTCCAAGGAAGCATCCATCAAGTACAAGTATATACACACCAGTGTGTGTGTTAATTTTTTCCACCCTGGGTAATCCTGATGATTGTGCTGTTATTGACACATGCAAGTCTTTTTTTTTTTTTAACTGCTCCAAAATATTCCAGGTTATGAATATTCCATGACTGACTAACCATTTGTTAGCCTTTGGACATGTTGATAATTTCTAGTTTTTTGCTTTTACAGACCATACCATGTGGACTAGTCTTACCTTACACATTAGTGCGCAGCATATTAAATGTAAGGCCTCAACAGAGTACACAGAGCTGCTCTCCCAACTACTCGTCCTGTTTTACATCCAGGTGTGTGTTGGGCTTCAAACTCAGGCGAGCGCTCCATCCCCTGCCACTTCTAGTCCCCAGGATGGTGCCATTCTCCACCCAGGAGGGAAAAGTCCTTCTCCGCTCCCACAGACCATCTGCTCCTCTTTGAGTCATAAGAGGAGATGATCCTTTCCATTATTTCAGCATACGGCTTCACACATGCTGTCAGTGTTCAAAGCATGCTTCTAACCTCCCCTTGTCAAATGAAGTCATTTGTGTTTCATTTGCCTCTTTCTGAGATAAAGTCATGGAGTTTTTGTTTTGTTTTGACATTACCAAAAAAAAAAAAAGTTTTCCATTTTTTACCCTTTCTACTTTTGCTTCCTGGGACTTTCAGGTTCTCTGTATTCCTGTGTTCTGAATGGGTATAGCAGACTGACAGCCTGTGTTCTGTTATGATCACCTTAGCCCTGAACAGGGAGAGGCCCCTTTTAACCTGGCTTATGAGGATACTAGTTCAGGTATGTTGCATTCACCTCTTGAAGACAACACTGTACAAAAAGTAACGAGAACCTTGTATTGCTTGGATACTATGCTCTTTAGCTAAGCCTAGCCCCGAATATATGTGGTTGAATAAAATTCAGTTATGGTTCCTCTAATTCATTTAGGGTTTTTTTGTTTGTTTTACATCAAAATCACCCTTCGTGGATTTAGTGAGGCTAAGGCTGCATAGCAATTGCTCTTCCCTTATAGCTCAGTGGGTGAAGAATATGCCTTAAAGGCAGGAGACCAGGGTTCTATTCCTGGGTTGGAAAGATCCCCTGGAGAAGAAAATGGCAACCCACTCCAGTGTTCTTGCCTGGAGAATCCCATGGACAGAGGAGCCTGGCAGGCTACAGTCCATGGGGTCACAAGAGTTGGACATGAGTTAGTGACTAAACCACCACCACCACCAAGGCTGCCTAGCAAACCTACTAACTCCATTGTACTGGAGGAATAATGTTTTACTTCTAAATGCTGCAGCTTAAATATACTCCAGGCTCTCTTACCTCATAAAATCATAGACTGTTAGGTCAGAAAGGACCTTAAAAGTGCTTTTGCCTAACCTTCTATCTCCCTGACAGCCACCCAGCTTCTACCTGAATATTCCGAGGGTTCTGTCCTCACTGCTCCTGTGGGAACTGCTTATCTTGAAACAGCCTTCCTTAGCTTAGGCTGGAGCCTGCCTCCATATAGAGTCTGTCCTCTTAGCCCTCATCTCCAGAGTTGCACAGGATTTGCCCCTTCTCCCCCAAACAATCCATGTATCTGAAGACCGTGGTCTTTCCTTTTCTCGTCACTAGCTCACAGGGTTGGGAGAACACTTCCCTCCTGGAGTGTAGCTCTTTGCCGTTCTCTTTGTTGACAGTGGCCGTCTCCAATGGACACCTGAACTGAATACAGCACTCTATTTGTGGTTACACCTGGGAAGAGTGCACTGAAACTATTTTTGCTTCCCTTCATCTGGGTAACTCAGAAAAGAAAGGACAGGCATTAATAGAGTTAGTTGAAGGCACTCACATGTAGACCATTTTTGTTGTTGTTCAGTCACCAAGTTGTGTCCGACTCTTCGTGACCCCACGGACTGCAGCATGCCAGGCTTCCCTGTCCCTCACCATCTCCTGGGGTTTGCCCAAGTTCATGTCCATTGGATCAGTGATGCCATCTAACCATCTCATCCTCTGTCACCCTCTTCTCCTGCCTTCAGTCTTTCCCAGCGTTGGGGTCTTTTCCAATGAGTCAGCTCTTCGCATCAGGTGGCCAAAGTATTGAACATTTTTAAACCTGGTATTATACACCTTCTCAGGGCAGTCTTACCATTCCAATTCCTATGCGATTTTTTTTCTTAGTTACATTCATTGAGTGCTTCTGATGTGCTAAACACTATTCTAAGCACTCTACATACACTTATTTAATCCTCAAAATGGCTGTAGGTACCAGTACCATCTTCCTCCCCATTTGATAAATGAGGAAACAGTATGTGCATAGCAACTGACCACCTTTCTACCTCTAGGAAGTGGCAGCGCCAGGATGAAAGCAGAGGCGAGTCTGGCTCCAGAGTCCTCTCTCCCTGCTGTCTGCCCCTATCCCCAGCAGGACTCCCTGTTAATTCTCATTGCTCCTATTGATCTCACCTACTATTTGTTTATTGTTTTGGGAAGCCACATCATCACCTCTTGCTGCCTGTTGAGTTTATAGACAATTTAATATACCAAATCTTTTTCATAGTTAAATACTTTTAAAAGCTTCTTTGTCCTTCTTGATTGCTGTTTTCATTAATTTTGGATCCTCATTCCAGCCTGTGGTTTCTGTTCTTGACTGTAGATGCTATCAGTAAACCAGTTTGACTTCCATACTCAACTCATTTGCAAATTTATTAAGCCAGTAAGTCATCATTCCTTGGAAGGACTCCCTCTCGGTTATAGCAAGTAATTAATCAACAGCCTTGAGGTTCTGTTTTTTAACCTTCTGCAAAGCTATGAAACAGCCACCATGTGCTCACCACTACCTCCATCCTGCCAGCTGCCTTAGAGAAGTCAGGATGCTGATACCCACAGTGAATTTCTGGAAGTCGCCCTCAAGATCCCATGCTACCTCCCCACAGCCCATCATTTTCTAACTGCTCACAAGCTATCTGTTTGATACACGATCACAGACTTTGCTTCCCCTCCTCTTATTCCCTCTTCCTTTGCAAAATCGGAATGACCTTTGTCTATCTCCATCAGTCCCCTTCCCACTGTCTCCATGATTTGCTGCTTCCAGAGGCCTGTGATTGCAAGTGGAAGCTTTCTGAGCTGTGGCATGTCCCTCACCTGGCCTGGAGTCAGAATTGTAAATGGTGAAGTCACCCTGTCCACTGATACGTAGAATCAGTTCTCAAATATGAAATATTAGTTCCCATATAACAATGCTTGTTCTACCATGTATAGCTTGAAAATTATTCTCCTGGGCAGAAGGGTTGAAGCAAAGTGGGAGTCAAGTAGTTCTGTTCATCCTGTCACCTCTTAACACTTGGTCTTCTTTAGGCTCTAAACATTGCTGCGAAAGCTCTTTTTATTGTCCTGGGCATTCTCCCTTAGCAGGAACTCATTCGGAATGTCTGCCTTTCTGGCAACTAATTTCCAGCTTCCCAGCTCTTGTGGATAGCTTCCTCCAGCATCCCCCCTTTCCTCTTTTGTACATGCCCTCTTACAACACCCCCTTATCCTGGGCACGCTTTGCTTGTTTGCTTCTTTGTCTCCTTTGAAAACAGTGCAAATTACCTCTTGGTGTGCTGAATATGATGATATACTGCGCAGACTGATTGTATTAATCCGTTCTTTTTTTTTTTCTTTTTGGGAGATTTCATTTTTAGAAAGGAATTTCTGATTTATAGCCATTCAAAACTCAAGGACTATTTTGGTTTTTTATTAATGCTCATTACTTGCTGCTTTTCTAAGTTTTTTCTTCCATTTCCCTGCCCTGCTTATCAAACTGTGTGGAGTTTTTTTGTGTTTTCCACAGTTGTGCGAACTACAGAGTCTTTTCTCATCGCCCTCGTCAGCAGCTGACCTCTCTTGCTCTGTGTACCAACCACTGGCTTCTTTCACCCTCAGGGGACAGAATATACCTTCTTCACTTTCCTGTGGCTCCCTGGAGAGGTGCCTCTTTCTGTCTTAAATCATTTTATCAATTGCCTTTTTCAACACTGGTGTGATAGCCTGCTGTGTCTGCCATAGGATAATGGTCCCTGATGGGAAAAAACCTTCATGCTGGGTAGCTGTTAAATCCACTGTGAAAAACACACAGATAATCAAACTTGCCAAACACCAGTAGCTTCAACACGGTGCAATTTCATTAGTTAAAGGTGTGCACAAACTTTTGTCCTATCCTCCTTGGTAACACTGTCCAAAGGCAAGGCAGTAGTGAGTGTTCATTATGCAGCACATTTTATAGATGGAAAAATTGTTGCAAAAACAAATGAGAGGACAATACAATTCCTATACTTTCAATCATTCTGCCACCATTTTTCACCCAGAATTTTACTAATCTCTTCACAGAGTGGTATAGACTGTAGGAGGTTGGGGGGGGGGGGGAGTGTCAGGAATATGCCCAGACCTAGCTTACTAGAATTTTAAGCAATACCTGAATTTTTTTTTCCATTTGTTTTCTGATGATGATACAGCAAGGAGCAGGCTTACAGATCAGCCACAGGAGGGTTTACACTCAAAGTCAGGGGTATCTGCGCAGGTGGCACTAGTGGTAAAGAACCTGCCCGCCAATGCAGATGTAAGAAATGCAAGTTCAATCCTTGGATTGGGAAGATCCCCTGGAGAAGGAAATGGCACCCCGCTCCAGTATTCTTGCCTGGAGAATCCCATGGACAGAGGACCCGGGTGGGCTACAGTCCACAGGGTTGCAAAGAGTCAGACACAACTGAGCAACTAACACTAACACAAAGAGAAGGCATGGGACTACATTTATGTGCCTCATCAATTTTTTTTAATTTTTATTTTCAAATAATTTTAGATGTGCAAATAACTACTAAAATCATAGAGTTCCTGTTCCTGTGTATTTCTGAAAGAGATGGGAATACCAGACCATCTGATCTGTCTCTTGAGAAACCTGCGTGCAGGTCAGGAAGCAACAGTTAAAACTGGGCATGGAACAACAGACTGGTTCCAAACAGGAAAAGGAGTACATCAAGGCTGTATATTGTCACCCTGCTTATTTAACTTATATGCAGAGTACATCATGAGAAACGCTGGGCTGGAAGAAGCACAAGCTGGAATCAAGATTGCCGGGAGAAATGTCAATAACCTCAGATATGCAGATGACACCACACTTATGGCAGAAAGTGAAGAAGAATTAAAGAGCCTCTTGATGAAAGTAAAAGAGGAGAGTGAAAAAGTTGGCTTAAAACTCAACGTTCAGAAAACTAAGATCATGGCATCTGGTCCCATCACTTCATGGGAAATAGATGGGGAAACAGTGGAAACAGTGTCAGATTTTATTTTCGGGGGCTCCAAAATCACTGCAGATGGTGACTGCAGCCATGAAATTAAAAGACGCTTACTCCTTGGAAGGAAGGTTATGACCAACCTAGATAGCATATTTAAAAGCAGAGACATTACTTTGCTAACAAAGGTCCATCTAGTCAAGGCTATGGTTTTTCCAGTGGCCATGTATGGATGTGAGAGTTGGACAATGAAGAAAGCTGAGCGCCAAAGAATTGATGCTTTTGAACTGTGGTGTTGGAGAAGACTCTTGAGAGTCCCTTGGACTGCAAGGAGATCCAACCAGTCCATCCTAAAGGAGATCAGTCCTGGGTGTTCATTGGAAGGATTGATGTTGAAGCTGAAACTCGAATACTTTGGCCGCCTCATGTGAAGAGTTGGCTCATTGGAAAAGATCCTAATGCTGAATAGAATTGGGGGCAGGAGGAGAAGGGGATGACAGAGGATGAGATGGTTGGATGGCATCACTAACTCTATGGACATGGGTTTGGGTAAACTCCGAGAGTTGGTGATGGACACGGAGGCCTGGCGTGCTGCAATTCATGGGATCGCAAAGAATTGAACATGACTGAGCAACTGAGCTGAACTGTGTATCCTCTCCCCTGCTTCCCACAATAATAACGTTGTACACATGTGACTATAGGGTGATGTCTTTCTAATGTCTTTGCCTGTCAGGGGAAGGCTTAGCTGGCACACCTGACTCCAATCAGTATTCACTATGATGAGACTGTGCACGCGTGCTAAGTCACTTCAGTCGTGTCAACTCTCTGTGACCCCATGGACTGTACCCCACCAGGCTCCTCTGTCCATGGGGTTCTCCAGGCAAGAATACTGGAGAGGGTTGCTGTGCCCTCCTCCAAGGGATCTTCCCGACTCAGAGATCAAACCCATGCCTCCTACAGCTCCTGCATTGCAGGCAGATTCTTTACTGCTGAGCCACCTTAGCTTTGTTTATATTGTGCTTGGGCTTCCCAGGTGACGATTGTGGTAAAGAACCCACCTGCCGATGCAGGAGACGTAAGAGGCAAGAGTTCCATCCCTGGGTCGGGAAGATCTCCTGGAGGAGGTCATGGCAACCCACTCCAGTATTCTTGCCTGGAGAATCCAATGGACAGAGAAGCCTGGCAGGCTACAGTCCATAGGGCCGCAAAGAGTTGGAGACGACTGAGGCGACAGCATGCACACATGCATACTGTGCTTACAAAATGCCAACAGGCACTCTGGCTAAGCGCTTTTAGACACTGCAACAGCCACAGTCACTGTCGCTGCCCCCTTTTTACAGATGAAAACTGGGCTTAAGTGAGTCATGGTGTCGCCTAACTCACTCAAGATTACATGGCATGTAAATGGCAGAGTCAAGATTCTTAACCAGTGTGTTAGCTGCTTTCCTGGGAGATGTCATGTGTGTATTCGGGGCTCAGAATTCTCCAGGGGTCTTCACAAAGGTTGTATTTAACTTCCTCCACTACTTCAGGGTGAGTGATGCCCTGCCACCAGACCGTCAGACACCTGTGGGGCAGCTGCCACTGATAGAGCAGGGATGTTGGGACGCTGATCAACCCCCTTCTGTCTCATTTCTGGGATGCTTCATCCCTGGCTGAAGCACTGCAGTAGCAGGGTTACAGATGAAGCTGTGTTGTGGCTCTCACTTTCATGCCAAGGAGTACAAGACGGAGAGTGCTGGCAGACGGCCCGTCTGGGCTGTGGCAGAGCAGTAGGTGTTGAGACCCAAGCTGACACGCTTGAGCACCTTTCGGAGGCCTTTTCTCAAATCCCACCGTTGGCATTCATCCTGCAGAATTGGTTCTTTCTTCAGGAGATTTGATTCCAAATCCAATCATGTATCAAACATCGCCGTCATCTGACAGCTTTTTAAATGTCCATATTGCTTATGAGATTGAGTGGAAAAGGAAGGAGGTGGGTAGGGAAAGGTCATGCCAATCTCAGTTGTTACATTCGGTGCCAGGTACAACAGAAACCAAGGGCATTTAAGCCCAAACGACCTTGGTAACTTGATCTCTCACATTCCATGTATTCCAGCCAAAGAAATAAACACTGGTGTAAAATGTTGAAGAGATGCTTAACACTTTTATGTTACAAAGTGCTTTTACATTATCTGAGCCTCATCACACCTTTACAGGTGAGAAAATTGAGCTTCAGGGAGAGGAAACATGTTGTCAAAGATTCTCCACTTAGTATTTGGCACAGTCAAGGTGGGGGCCTCAGAAAGCAGCAAAGACTTCAGTGTTCCATGGACCTGGGTTCCAGCCTCACTTCTGCCACTACTAGCTTTGTGGTTGTCTCCAGGCCTCACTTTCCTCCACTTTTAAATGAGCATCCTCACAGTACCTACCCCATTAGGTTCTTGTGAGGGTACAAGTACATGATACATAAAAAGCTTGGCAGAGTACCCAGCACAGGGAGATAACAGGAATGGTAGCTGTTAGTATTAGTTCAATTCTCCATCCATTAGGAATGAATCTGGCTTCAACTAATAGAATAGTCAAGCAATGTTGACTTAAAAACAAATGGGAGTTACTTTCTCTTACAGTAAGTGTGAAGGCAGGTAGTCTTGGGCTGGCTAGCAACTGAATGATACTATCAAAGACTGTTTACCTTCTTTCATTCCATCCCAGTCTCCACAGCATGTTGATTTGCTCCCTCATGGTGGCAAAGTGGCAGTGACAGCTCCATCCACCATGTTTGGGGGATGTTTCCCCTTTAGTAAAGAAAGCAAAAGTTTTCCCCAAACCTCACTACCAACCATAGCAGACATCTGGTTTTTTCTTATTGTCCTAAACTGTGTCTTCTGATTCTCGGTAACTGAAAGGACACTTGGAAAGTGAGCATTTAACTTTTCAGACTTAATTGTACAAGTGGCAGTGAAGAAGGTAGATGAGAATAGGAGTAGATTAAGCCAACTGTATTTGCCACAGTTCTTGCTGCCTCTTACAATGTCATTAAATTTTTTTTTTTGTTTAACTAGTCCTTAGGTGTAGAGAGCTTAGTTAACCGTAACCACGTGTTCATGACAGATGAACAGCAAAGCCCCTTTTCTGGACTAAGTCCATTTTATTTTCACAAAATGTGTACTATTTCATGTGCATCTATTTTTTTCTTAACTTTTTTATTGAAATACATATACACTAGAGTGCACAGATATTTCTAGATGGCTCAATAGATTTTTGCTATTTATCTTCATTAAAACACCACTCAGATTAACATAGAATATTCCCACCATCCCAGGATCTTTTCTCTATTTTCCCTATGCTGTTAATACTCCCTCCCAAAGGTAACCATTATTCTGATCTGTATCCTTATAGATCTGTTTTACATGTTCTTTGACTTCACTTAACTGGAGTTGTACACTTATATGTAGCTTGTAGAATCTCATGGACAGGGGAGCCTGGCAGGCTACAGTCCACAGTGTCACGTAAAGCTGGACATGACTGAAATATGACAGCACGCACACACGTGTAGTCTTTTTGGGGGTGACAGTTCGTTCACCTGTGAGACTCATCTGTTATTGTAGGCAGTGGTAGTTCATTTGTTTCCTGCTCTCTCTCCATGCTTTGTCTCCCTGCACAGACTTGGAGTAAGTGGTATTATGAGAACCAGAATAGCACAGACATGGAAGTCACCCCTTTTCCCCTCGTGGAGTATCTTTTCCTCATAAAACCACCCACTTTGATTTCTCACAAAGCTCGCCTGGGCACTGCTCTCTCCAGCACCATGTCTACTTTAAAAGGAATCTCTTGTATGTTTGCCTTGGAAGCTCTCAGCATAAAAGCATTTTCTTGAACACTGGGAGAGGGTGGAAGAGGAGAGTAAGAGAGCAGTGCTTCCTGAAAGGACGTTTTTAGTCAAAGGAAAAAAGTGCCAACTAAAGTCATCATTTGAAACTTGAGCCTGGAAGCCAGCCTTTGGAGCAGAGATTTAGGTTGGTCTTCCAGTATTCTCCCCTTCTAACAGTCTCCATTCAGGGGCAAAAGAAACAGCTCTGTCTTGGGGCTGGGAAAGCTGGTTTGAATTCAGGCTGACTCTGAGAAGTCTTCCTTCCCGCCAAGGCTCTGGCTGGTGGGCTTTCCTGTCAAAGCCAGCATGACTTTCTTTATAAGATAAACTTTCAACTCCGGGACAAACTTGAGAGCAGGAATAAAGCTAATGCTTTTCAGTGGAGTCTTAAATGAAGATGAAAGGGACTAAATAGTTATTCCTGCAAGTATGGTCATGTCTAGGAATCAAGTAGAAAAATTCAAACTATGTACATTAGCTCTAGTGGCTGGTCATCATCATCTCTCTTTAGGTATCTGCTGGTTCTGAGCGTTGTGTCTGCTAGGATAATGAATTAGAATATTCAGCAGAGACTTAATCATGGATTCTTTGCTTAGCAGCTAGAGCACTGCCAAGGGACTAGTTTGGCAAGTTGGGTCATCTTCAGGCACTGCGGTTCAGGTCCAACACCCATCCATGTTTGTGTCGGTGGGCACAGAGGATTAAGGGGATGAACCATTGAAATCTGCTGCCTCTAACATCCAATGACCAACCTTGGATTCAGCAAGATTTACTGCTAATGACTTTAGAAAGTTTTATTAAGTTATTGAGTAATTTCTGTATCCCTTGCCCTCACAAAGGGCTTTTCATATATTATTTCAATTATTCCCCACAGGACCTAGGGAGATAGGTAAAGTTGTTCCCATTTTTGTAAATCAATAAATTAAGGCTTGGAGAATTTAAGTTACCTGCTAGAAAGTAACAAGTAGTAAGTAGTAGGTTTGAGAGTCAACACTAAGTCTTTCAGATTCCAAAGACTGTATACTTTGTAAGATCAACTAGCTTTTAAAAATAACCCCTCCATATATATACAGTGAAATACTACTCAGCCATAAAAGATGAAATAATGCCATTTGCAGCAACATGGATGCAATTAGAGATTATTATACTGAGGTAAGTCAAAAAGAAAGACAAATACCATATAATATTACTTATTTGCCGAATCTCAAGTGTGACACAAATGAACTTATCTATGAAACAGAAACAGACTCACAGATACAGAGAACAGATTTGTGGTTGCCAAGGAGAGTAGGGAGGGAAGAACTGGGAGTTTGGGATTAGTAGGTGCAAACTATTATCTATAGAATGGATAAACAACAAGGTCCTATTGTATAGCATAGGGAACTATATTCAATATCCTGTAATAAACCATAGTGGAAAAGAATATGAAAAAAATGTATATGTGTGTGTAACTGAATCACTTTGCTGTATAGCAGACATTAACACACATTGTAAGTCAACTCTATGTCAATAAAATACATTTTAAAACAACAAAAAATAAATATATAACTAAAAGTAAAAATAACCTCTTGCCTTTCTGATGTGCCAGCTCTCCTGTCAGCCCTTGTCTTCCCCTCACCCCAGCTCGTGCTCTTCAGAGTTTGTCCAGTAAGTGACTGGTTGTTGAACAGCTAAAAGCTGTAAATGCTTTGTCACTTACTTTGAATTTAGTTGTTGAATTGTCACTGTAATACAATTATATTTTATTAAGGAAATTTTTTAAAATATTTAAAACCATAGAGCTTAATGGAAAACACTCTGATGGATAATAAGAAGACTGGTTTCGATCCTTAATGTCACCATGAATCAAAACAAACTGTGAGATCTTAGATATAGACTTAATTTCTGTGTGCCCATTTCCCTCATTTGTGAAATGAGGAGGTTAAGGTATGTGATTACTAGTGTCTCTCTCTGTTCTAAAAACATGGGCCTCTATGCCTCTTTTTATTTTGTTCTTGTAATTCTAAAATGGCTCCAGAGTACAAATATTTCTTAAAGGAGCCTTAATTACTAAATGCAAATCAAGAGAAGTGGATAACATTGGGGCTTTCAGAATTTTTTGGAATATATAAGTTCTTTACTCTTCCAAGCAAAGCTACATTTTCCACTGCATTTCCCATTCCAACATTCCCACCAAAAGAAAAGTGTATAGTTTCTTAAATAATTCATATTGGAACTTAGATTCCTTGAGGGTCTGGCAAGCTTTAATCTTGGATAAGGTGGTGTAAAATATTGCCAATAGCCAACCTCAGGTTGCCAACCCAAAATATAAGTCTCTCCTTGTTCAGTATATGAATTTATAACGTAAACCATTTAAAATTCTACCTGGCACTATTGAATAGAATTGACAGTGTTGGGCAACTCTGTAAAGAAGAAATAAGGCAATATTGTGGTCCAAGTAGTTAAGAATATGCTATACTTAAAATTTTACTGCATCATTTCAGACCCAATAAAGAAAAAACTGGTCATGTGAGTGACTCAGGATCGTCTGTCATCAGATATGGGCTTAATCCGGAGAAGGTCTTCATGCAGGTTCATTACTTAAAGGTAAGCGTCTCTGAGTGACAGAAGCCAGTTATTATGGTGCAGGACTTTTTAGATTTTACATGTGAACAGTGAAGGTTAGTAACATGGTTGGGGCAAAATAAACATATCGTCAACATTGTAAATGACATTTGATCGAGCAGATTCTGATCGTCCAACAGTTAAAGCATTTCGCACCCAGCATGAAGCATGAATCAAAGGAAGGTAAACTGTTCCCTTCCTTGTACCTCCCTTCTCCCTGCTTCACTTCAGCTTTGAAGAGCAGAATATTAAAATTGCTGTCAGGGTCCCACTAGAAGACCGGAGTGATTTTTTTTTTTTAAAGTATTTTAATTTGTAAAATCCTTTTCTGATAGCTAAAGGAGAGAGGAGCTGGGCCTCTTTTCCCTATTGATCTGTAATGGACATCCAGGTTTCATGTAAGCTGAAGGTAAATGAGACAGGGCCATGTGAGTTGAAACAGAGCAGTTGATGCTTAAGTTCCAAACTCAGCCCTACTAGTAACAGTGCAAAGGGCTGCCTGGGACAGGTCAGTCCAAACTCTCTAGGTGAGCATAAGGTGCTGGTGGGTAAGTTAGAGTTGATTTTGTAAGTATTTTTCTGATGAACCCATGATGGGCATCTTTTTTTCTCCTTCCTTTCTTCTAGGGCTATTTCCTTCTCCGGTTCCTTGCCAAAAGACTTGGAGAGGACACCTATTTTTCATTTTTAAGGAAGTTTGTGCACACTTTTCATGGGCAGCTGATTCTTTCTCAGGTAATTAGTGAGTCCTCTTGAGTCCATGATATACAGCTGGAGAGGGTGTGGCATATGGTAACTAGATTGCATATTAAAAAGTAGGGAAAAGATTTACGTTTCAGTGCAATAGGAAGACAGAGAAGGCAATGGCACCCCACTCCAGTACTCTTGCCTGGAAAATCCCATGGATGGAGGAGCCTGGTAGGCTGCAGTCCATGGGGTTGCTAAGAGTCGGACACGACTGAGTGACTTCACTTTCATGCACTGGAGAAGGAAATGGCAACCCATTCCAGTGTTCTTGCCTGGAGAATCCCAGGGACGGCAGAGCCTGGTGGGCTGCCATCTGTGTGGTCACACAGAGTCGGACACGACTGAAGCGACTTAGCAACTTAGCAGCAGCAATAGGAAGAATAGGAAGTTAATAAAGTGGACACAGAAGTGTTTCTGGGAGGGTCATCACCCAGTCTTTTAGGACAGACTGTAACCCAGAACTATCCTATGTGCACAGTGCTGTGGGTAGTTGCATCTGAAGTGAACTTGAAAACCAAAAACAAAGCGATTCCCACTCTCTCCTCCACCTGGAATGAGCTTTGCAAGGTTGGCTCCTTCTCGTCCTCTGTCTGAGCTTCAACACGACAATCCCAGAGTCCCTCTCGCTGAACAGAAATACATCCACCCTGTTCTTCTTACTCTCTGCCCTTTTCATTGTCTTCATTGCCATCACCATTCTTCATAATTATATTTTCCTTTATGGGTTCATTTGTTTCTTTTCTCTCCCTTCCATTCTATGTGCAATCTCGACAAGGCCAGACCGTTCTCTTCATTTCGCCGGTCCTTAGTATATGATTCACACGCAGTATGTGCACCATATGTATTTGATAAATAGATTAAAAACAAGATACACTGAAATATTCAGACAGCCTGGCCTGTCAGAGAGAGATTCTGTCAGTTTAACCAGGTGTTAGGCCGAGCTGCACATAGCGAGAAAGGTAACAAAGAGGCAGAGGCGCTGAAAACAGCGCTCGTAGCTGATGGAGAATAAAGGATGCACTCTCAGCACAGATTGGACGGTTGTGTTTTTGTGTGTGTGTGTATGTGACAGTTGTGCTCATATACAGTTTTGAAGTCAAATTGTGCACAATGTTAGATGCAAAGGGTGTGCATGTATAATCCAAACACACATGCAAGGAATAACATGAGTATAACACGACTAGATAGCGGTTCCGTGTCTCCACACTCTTTTTATTCTTTGGTTGAGATAATGGGGCCATATTTCTAGACATGTATTAGGAAAGGGAGCTTGAAAACTGGCTCAGAAGTCTTATATGGTTGGGGGACTGACCAACCCAAACCTCTTCTCACCAAGATACTGCAGAGTTGAAGGAGTGCATTAGGTTTACCGTGACCATTCTCATAACAGCTTTCCACGGAACACTTAGTGCTCCCTCTACCAAACTTTCCATTTTACTTTTGTTTAACTCTTTTGAATTATAGCTTTATTGTTTTTTCATAACAGCATTATTGAGATACAACTCACATACCATAAAATTCACCCTTTTAAAGTGTACCAGTCAGTGGTTTTTAGTATATTCATAACATTGTGCAACCATCGCTGCTGTCTAATTCCAGAACATTTTTATCACCCCAAAAGAAATCCCATACCTATTAGCAGTCACTGCCCAATTTCCAACCCCCCCTCCAGTTGTACACAACCACTCACCCACTTTCTGGCTCTACGGATTTGCCTATTCTGGACATTCCGTATAAATGGAGTCATATAATATGTGGCCTTGTGTGACTGGCTTCTTTCATTTAACATATTGTCAAGGTTCATGTTGTAGCATGTATCAGTACTTCATTTCTCTTTTTTAATTTTACTTTCTAACCTCTTAAATTGTGATGAAATATACATAAGAAAATTATCATTTAAACCATTTTTAAGTGTATAGTTAATGCATTAAATACATTCACATTGTTGTCAACTATCACCACCATGTATCTCCAGAACATTTTAATCTTCCCCAAATGAAACTTGTATCCGTTAAACAATAACTCCACATTCTTCCCTCTCCCCAGCCCCTAGCAACCACCATTCTATTTTCTGTCTCTGAGTTTGACTATTATAGACACCTCATGCAAATGGAATAATGTAATATTTATCCTTTTATATCTGGATTATTTGAGTTAACAAAATGCCTTCCAGTTTCATCCATGTTGTATAGCATGTAAAGGAATTTTCTTCCTATTTGTTTTTATTTATTTAGATCGTATCACATAGCTTGTGGGATCTTAGCTCTCCAACCACGGACTGAACCTGAGCCGTTGGCAGTGAAAGCACAGAGTCCTCACCATTGGATCGCCAGGGAATTGACTCCCTTAATTCCTTTTTAAGAATCAATATTTCCATAGTATACATATACTACATTTGGTTTATCCTCTCATCCATTAATTACCCCTCTTGGCTCTTGTGAATAATGTTGCTATGAACATTAGTGTACAAATATCTGTTCGAGTCCCTGCTTTCAATTCTTTTGAATATATACCTAGAAGTGGAATTGCTATATTATATACTGATTTAATTTTTTTAGTAACTGACATACTGTTTTTCCACAAGGGCTACATTATTTTGCATTCTCACCAGCAATGTGCAAGGGTTCCAATTTCTCCACATCCTTACCAACACTTGTCATTTTATTTTTTGATAATAGCCATCATTGTGGATGTGAACAGTATTTCACTGTGGTTTTAATTTGCATTTTTCTGGTAATTATGTTGAGGATTTTTTCATGGACTTATGGGGCATTTGTATATCTTTTTTGGAGAAATGTCTGCATATATGCTAAATTGCTTCAGTTGTGTCCGACTCTTTGCGACTCTATGCACTGTAGCCCACCCAGGCTCTTCTATGTATGGGATTCTCCAGGCAAGAATACTGTAGTGGATTGCAATGCCCTCCTCCAGGGGATCTTCCCCACCCAGGGACTGAACCTGTGGCTCTTATGTCTCCTGCATTTGCAGGCAGGTTCTTTACCCACTAGCACCACCTGGGAAGCCCTAGGAGAAATGTCTATCGAGATCCTTTTCTGATTTTTTATTTAGGTTGTCTTTTATTATTGAGTTGTAAGAGTATATATTCTAGATTTAAGTTCCTTATCAGATACATGGCTTAAAAATATTTTCTTGCCTAATTAAAAAGTTACTCCTATGTTTGTTCTAAGAGCATAGTCATTCTAGTTCTTATAGTTAGGTCTCCTACCCATTTTGAGTTAATTTGTGTATATGGTGTAAGGTAGATGGCTCAGTTTCATTGTTTTTTGTGTGAATATCCAGCTGTCTCACTTCCATTTTTGTCAAAAAGACTAGTCTTTCCCTCATTGAATTGTCTTGGCATCCTTGTTGAAAATCAGTTGACCATAAACCTAAGAGTTTATTTCTGGTCTGTCAATTCCAAATTCTGTTGATTTCTATTTCTGTCCTTCTGCCAGTCCCACAGTAAGTTTGGAAATTATTGCTCTTTCAACTGACACATACTCATTATAAAAAATTTAATAAGCAATACTGAAAAATACAATGAATGTAAATATCATTCAAAATCTCACTGTCCATAAATGCTAATAATTAATAGTAGGTGAACATCATTCTAGAAGTTGCATTTCTTTTATCCATTTCTATCTTTCTATATATGTTGTGTGTCTTTGTGTGTGTCTGTGTGTGCTCAGTTGCTCAGTAGTGCCCGATTCTTTGCACTATAGCCATGGACTATAGCCCACCAGGCTCCTCTGTCAATGGGGTTTTTCCAGGCAAGAATACTGGAATGGGTTGCCATTGCCTACGTGCCTGATCGTACACACATTTATAGATAGATGTATTTAGAAATAGTTTTATAAAAATAGACTATGTGCTTTTATAGCATATTTAAAAGCAGAGATGTTACTTTGCCAACAAAAGTCCGTCTAGTCAAGGCTATGGTTTTTCCAGTGGTCATGTATGGATGTGAGAGTTGGACGGTGAAGAAAGCTGAGTGCCACAGAATTGATGCTTTTGAACTGTGGTGTTGGAGAAGACTCTTGAGAGTCCCTTGGACTGCAAGGAGATCCAATCAATCCATCCTAAAGGAGATCAGTCCTGGGTGTTCATTGGAAGGACTGATGTTGAAGCTGAAACTCCAATACTTTGGCCACCTCGTGTGAAGAGTTGACTCATTGGAAAAGACTCTAATGCTGGGTAGGATTGGGGGCAGGAGGAGAAGGGGACGACAGAGGATGAGATGGTCAGATGGCATCACTGACTCAATGGACATGGGTTTGGGTAAACTCCGGGAGTTGGTGATGGACAGGGAGGCCTGGCGTGCTGCAATTCATGGGGTTGCAAAGAGTCAGACACGACTGAGCGACTGAACTGAACTGATTTAGAAATAGTTTTATAAAAATAGACTATGTGCTTTTAATGAAAAAATGTTTTAAATTTTATTTTACTTGAATTTAACACATGAAAAAGAAACTAAACTGAATATAAAAGACTTTCTTGAGCTTAAGGTAAATATAAGAGAGATCATTTCCTAAAAGATTCTTCTACAGTTAAGAAACACAATTACAAAAAATCTTTAAGAGGTTGAAATTGTTAGTTTTTTCCTCTTAAGATATATATCTTAATTTTGGAAAGTATCAATTTATTCTCATATATTAACATTAATATAAAAGATGAGGAAACCAGTAGTTATGTTTCAACTACTTTTTCCCTGGTTCTAGATTTTTATTAATTAGTATTTTTACATAGTTCGTGTTTATATCATTTATAGTGTGTGATGTTACTGTAATTCTCACAGTTGTATAGTCCTACTTCTGTATTTAAAGGATTTCATTATTCACTAACAGTCATTTTACCCTGCTTCTACATTTATGAAT
The DNA here is from genome assembly GCF_054371585.1 of Giraffa tippelskirchi. Classification (NCBI taxonomy): domain Eukaryota; kingdom Metazoa; phylum Chordata; class Mammalia; order Artiodactyla; family Giraffidae; genus Giraffa; species Giraffa tippelskirchi. Next base: position 197,713,207 of record NC_137275.1, read on the forward strand.
GCTTTCTTTTGATTCAACACTTTGTTGGCTAAATTTTGTTGTTAAATTGAAGTTTAAGTTGCTTGAGAATGTTTGCCTGTTGCTTTTATATTTGAATTACAAACTGGCTGGATATAATATTCTTGGGTCATATTTTCATCTCCTTAGAACACTGTGGCTATTGCTCAACTGCCTTCTGGCATTAAATACTGCTGTTGAAACTTTTAAAATCAGTCTGTCTTTTCCTCTTTATACCACTCAGATGACAGAAGAATTCTTTACCTTTGATGTTTATTAATTTAATCCAAAGTGACTTGGTGTTCATGAGTCTGCATCAGTTTTGTTTTGTTTTTTTTCCTGGAAAACACTGCATCTTTAGACTCAACATCTATTCTTCCTTGTTTCAGTAAATTATCTTAATTGTATCTTTGAACACATTCATTTTTTTTTCCCTTACAGTATTCTGATTTTCAAGGTTACTGGTTATCTTTGTCATTATCATCGTTGTCCTCCATACATATTATTTTCTGGTTGTTTGCTTTTGTCTTTTTGTTCTTCACAGAATATGTTTATCTCAAGCAGTGTTATTTTTATTATTAATGTTATTGTTATTACAATATTATTATTTTTCTTTAATGGCTATTCTTTTTCTTTATGTTTCCATTTTATTAATGCTCCTATGGTGGTATTATTTTGGTCCCTAATTTATTCCCTTTGCTTTGAAATCTCTTCCTCTCATTTTATTGTTTTGTCATCTTGTCTTTGAGTTTTCATTTTATTGAATTTATGTTCTTATTCAGTTCAGTCGCTCAGTTGTGTCCAACTCTTTGCAACCCCACGGACTGCAGCACACCAGGCTTCCCTGTCTATCACCAACTCTCAGAGTTTACCCAAACTCATGTCCACTGAATCAGTGATGCCATCCAACCATCTCATCCTCTGTCATCCTCTTCTCCTCCTGCCTTCAATCTTTCCCAGCATCAGGGTCTTTTCACCTAACATTCCAGATTCCTATGCAATATTGTTCTTTACAGCATCGGACCTTGCTTCCATCACCAGTCACATCCACAACTGGGTGTTGTTTTTGCTTTGGCTCCGTCTCTTCATTCTTTCTGGAGTTATTTCTCCACTGTTCTCCAGTAGCATATTGGGCACTTACCAACCTGGGGAATTCATCTTTCAGTGTCCTATCTTTTTGCCTTTTCATACTGTTCATGGGGTTCTCAAGGCAAGAATACTGAAGGGGTTTGCCATTCCCTTCTCCAGTGGACCACATTCTGTCAGAACTGTCCACCATGACCAGTCCGTCTTGGGTGGCCCCACACGGCATGGCTTATCATTTCATTGAGTTAGACAAGGCTGCGGTCTATGTGATTAGATTGGTCAGTTTTCTGTGATTGTGGTTTCTGTCTGTCTGTCCTTTGATGCCCTCTCTCAGCACCTACCGTCTTACTGGGGTTTCTCTGACCTTGGACCTGGGGAATCTCCTCACGGCTAGTCCAGCAAAGCGCAGCTGCCACTTCTGACCTTGGATGTGGGATAGCTCCTCTCGGCCACTCTAGTGCCACGCCATGTTATTATTATTTTCTTTTAATTTATATTTTAGTGTAAAGCATTTGTGGAGAATTTTCTTCTGTGCCTTGGGTTATGTTTTCTTCAAGACTGGATTCTTTGTCTTTTACATTATGCTTCTTATTTATAGCTCTCTCTTTATGTGGGTTTTTGCTGTATTGGTTTGCATAGTTGCCGTACTTTTTTCTTGCTCATTCTCAGCATGAGTTGCACTGTCCTGACCCTGTATTTATTCACATATGTATTGGAACATTATCTTCAATTTCTTTTGCATTTTGTCTTAGACATGTTTTTCTTCCCCTCTGAGCTCTAGTTTGAAGCTTGGATATTATGCATGGAGAAGTGGAGGAGAAAAGCTCCACTGGAGCTGTGTATAGCCTTTGTTGTAAGAATTTGGCTCCACCAACTCTTGAAATTTTGTTAAAGTTTCCCCAGCCAAGATTCTCTTCACCTAATTTGGGTGCTGCTTTTTCCATTGCAGGTACTCTCCCAGTTAATATTGTTCTTCCAATTCACCTTGGAGCCCTAGAACCTATACAGTTCATAAGAGTATCATCCTTGGTTGTTTATTTCCCAGGTTTTGCTCATCTCAATTGAGCAAATATTTTCAGTCCCTCAACAGACAAAAAGAGAGGAAAAATAGATATTCCTGTTTTTTCCCCAAATGTGTGGGTATTTTTGAGAACTTGTGGGGTTTGGGCAATTCACCAGCACCACTACAGCTAAGCATGATGGAGGAGGCGGTGCAGAGGGAGGGTTGGAGGCTGTCTTGGAATGTTATGTTTCTTTCTTTAGTTTTTTCTTTGAAGTTTATGCCACAGGCTGTATTCTTTCCTTGTTTGGTTGCTGCTAGTGACATTTTTGCTAACTTTTTGAAAAAGAATTGTGTTTTGTTTATATTGCTAGTTAGTTTTTGATGAGGAAGGCCATGATTCAGTTTCTATACAAAGAAGATCTTCAAATTCTTCTTTTTCCAATTGACTTTTGAATCCTTTCATTTCTGAACACCTCATCTACCCAGTATTTCAGAATTATCATCTTTCTACCTCTCAACTAAAACTGTTCTCTTGAGCAATGACTGATTCCTGACCATTTCACTTCTTTTTGGCATTTATCCTGCCAGCACTGTCCTTATTTCAATATTTCGATTATTTGTATTGTCCCTCCTACTGTCCCCTCCCTACGACCATAGTAATTATTCATAAAACCTCTGACTGAAATTCCTAGTTCTATGTAAATATCAAGCCAGAGTCATTTTATCCAGGAGAAGCTACATGCATCTGCTTTTTATTGAAAACTTTCACCGGTACTATAAAATAATTACCAAATTAACCATGTGCCAAAATTGGAGTCATTTTAAAAAAACTTTTAATGCTTAATTTAGTGTTTTTAGGTGATAATCAAAATAAGCTATCTAGGGCTGACCTGATTAGTGTATAGATTATTAGGAGAATAAGAAATAAAAAAAAAAACAAACAGCTTCCCAAGGAATACATTTTTTGACTAGAGTATTGGCTTGCAACAGTTGTCAAGGATTTAGATAAAATTTCACCCCAACTCACTGTCCAAATGGCAGGAATGTTATTTTTGTGTCTTTGGCTTTAATATTTTCAGGCATACTCTACTGGTAAGAAACTAGGGCCCTAGTATTTGTTGCTAACTGACTTTGTCAGTGATCCTAGATCAAGTCAGTGCCTTAAGTCCTGTTAATGATCCTAGAATCAGTCTTGAAGGAAAACCCTCCTTGTCCAATTGATATTTGTAAGTTGCTTTTATAAAAATGCCAACATGCTGAAGTAAAGAGTGAAGACAGATGAAAGAATTGAAAAGAAGTGGTAAGGGAAGGAATACTCAAAAGAGACATCTCTCTTTTTAAACATTCTGTTGTGGAAAATGGGGAAAGGCTTCTATGATGAGTCCACTCCAGGTGTATATGCCAATTTCTGAATGGAACCAGGAAAACTAGCATTTTGTAGTTAAGATTATGTGTCAATTCAGTTGCTCAGTCACGTTTGACTCTTTGCGACCCCATGAGCTACAGCACACCAGGCTTCCCTGTCCGTCACCAACTCCTGGAGCTTGCTCAAACTCATCTCCATGAGATTATGTGTATGAACGGAATAAGAAGGACCAGTTGAATTGATTCCACTCATGGTACAAAGACTACCCTGGTGAGACCAAGTGTCTTCTTGGATTGGATGGAGCACAGGATGGAAGAATGTCTAATACTGTAGACAAACATTCCCATAATCTGTGGAGATACAGGCTTCATGTCTTAGAGATGCTTGAGGTATTGAGTTTTTGTGATCCAGTGTGATCCAGACATTACTTTGCCAACAAAGGTCCATCTAGTCAAGGCTATGGTTTTTCCAGTAGTCATATATGGATGTGAGAGTTGGACTATAAAGAAAGCTGAGCGCCAAAGAATTGATGCTTTTGAACTGTGGTGTTGGAGAAGACTCTTGAGAGTCCCTTGGACTGCAAGGAGATCCAACCAGTCCATCCTAAAGAAAATCAGTCCTGAATATTCATTGGAAGGACTGATGTTGAAGCTGAAACTCCAATACTTTGGCCACCTGATGCGAAGAGCTGACTCATTGGAAAAGACCCTGATGCTGGGAAAGATTGAAGGCAGAAGGAGAAGGGGACAACAGAGGATGAGATGGTTGGATGGCATCACTGACTCAATGGACATGAATTTGAGTGGACTCTGGGAGTTGGTGATGGACAGGGGGCCTGGCGTGCTGCAGTCTATGAGGTCACAAAGAGTCAGACACAACTGAATAACTGAACTGAACTGTGATCCCTTAGACCTGTCCTCCTCAGGACTGATTGGCAGCCTTCAGCTAGCTGTGTGGCCTGCAGTTTTCAGCTCTGAGCAGGAAGAGGCAGATGGCTACCTGCTAAGAAATGGGACAGTTACCTTTTTTAAAAAATAAAGCAGGGCTTCTTGGGGACCTCCTACACTTTTATTGTATTCACAGAAAATCTGAAACATTGTGTTCTGCAGTTTTGTAAAGAAAGATCCAATTGTAATTGGAAAATGCAAAAGGGCAGAATTAAGATTAACTATGGATTTCCTACTTTTCATGCAATTAAATTCTCCCCCTTGCCATTGAGTTAATGTAATTTCCCCCCACTTAATTGAGCATAAATTACTGGACAAGTATGGGATAAGTTGATATGGACTATAAGGAAATAATGCAGTAAAATTAGTAAGTTATAATTACAGTGCTTGCATTTTTAAGAAGCAAGAATTCTGAAATATCTGCAAAGTAATCTAATAATATATCAGATTATTAAAAATTAATTTCTGATTCAACTTTTTTACCAAATAATTATTAATATAATAAAATCATGACTTTAAGAACCTCAATCAAAAATACTTCTTTGCTTTCTAAATATTGCTTTTGTTTCCTTTGATATTTTTTTCTCAATATACCCACTGCAATGTATACTATACTGCATTCTATTTGGGATTGTCCCCTCCGTTTTTACTAATAAATATTTTTTTCATTGAAGTATAGTTGATGTACCACATTGTGTTAGTTTCTGGTGTACTGCAAAGTGATTCATACATTCTTTTTCAGACTATCTTCCATTATAATTTACTACAAGATATTAAATATAGTTCCCTGCACTGTATAGTAGGACCTTGTTGTTTATTTCATACGTAGTGTTGTATAATATAGTAGTGTGTATCTGCTAATCCTAAACTCCTAATTTATTCCTCCCCCTTTCCCCTTTGGTAACCATAAATTTGTTTCCTATGTCTGTGAGTCTCTTTCAGTTTTGTAAATAAGTCTATTTGTATCATTTTTTAAGATTCCGTATATAAGTGATAACATATGATATTTATCTTTGTCTGACTGACTTCACTTAGTATGACAATCTCTAGGTTCATTCATGTTGCTGAAAATGGCATTATTTCATTCTTTTTTTCTGGCTGAGTAATATTCCATTGTGTACATATATATGTGTGTGTGTGTCTGTGTATCTATCATATCTTCTTCATCCATTCATCTGTTGATGCTCACTTAGGTTGCTTCCATATCTTGGTTACTGTAAATAGTGCTATGAACATTAGGGTGCTTAGACTGATACATGTTGATATTAGTTTTGTTGTATTTGTGTTACGTATTTTGGGTGAAGCAGCAATAGGCAAGTAGAGTCTTAGAAGGAGAACAGAGGTTGCAAGAAATAAATCTTTCACCAGTGCTCTTAATAGGGAAATTCTGTCTCTGGAAGAAATGGACCTAACCGCCCATAAACACATAGGAAGGGACAGCTGACTCCACCAGTGTAGTGATGGCTATGCTTAATACCATGATAGAAAAAGAACACCTTGTCATACAAATTGTTTGCAGATTTCTAGTCCCATGTAATTCCATCTGTTTGTAATACAATGGTCTGCACTGCTGCTTGCATCTCACACTCTGAGTTACATGGATCTCATCAGAGCCCTGTGCTGACCCTAGGTCTGCAGACTAGGTTGTGGTAGGGTCATCCATCTGAAGGGATGCTCATTTATTAATGGCAGTGTCATATTTTGTCATCTGGGCTTACACATGTGCCCTCTTTAAGGACAAGTTTAAAAGGTGATTTCCAATTTATTAAAAGAAAACCTTTAAGTTCAGGTCTTACTTATCACTCAGAAGTTCCTAGAAAGTTAAATATTGTTCTTGTTTGTTTCATGTTCTGTATTTACCCAAAATATATCTTATCAAACCTTCAGGTGAGGAAGGGTTGACACTAGGCTTACCCATTTAGCAAATAAAAATGTACAACCCCCATGTAAATTAAAATTTCAGATTAAGAACAAAGAACTTTTTCATGTAAGTATGCCCTCAATTTACCTGGGTATCCTATGTTTTATCTCACAAACCTAGTTTAGACCAAATCAAGATTCCAGAATAAGATGGACTGAAAAGATTGGTCACAATACACAAGATGCAGATCAAATATAAATGTGATTTTGAATACTCATATGTGAATATTTTTTAGGTCTTCTGATATTATGGCTATGTTTTAAAAGAATCCTTATCTTTTGGAGGCATTTACTGAACCATTGATTGGTGAAATTATGTTAACATTTGGGATTTACTTCTAAATAATTCAGGAGGCAAGTGAGTGGATGGCACTGATTGGCTATGGGACTCTGGGTATGTGAAGGTTAATTACACTTTGCTACTTTTGAATGTGTCTGAAATTTTCCATTTTCCATAGTGAAGGATAAAATGGGTATGTGTGTAAGTCATGCCCTTAGATTAAAAAAAAAAATCTATTCTTGAAACATCTTAAATATCAAACAATTGAGGACTTGCGCCATGGCACCAGAAGAGACTACAGATGGAGGCAGAAGCCCGTGAGCTATTTTTGGGATTGTGACATCTTTGTTCCTCCACTGGGTATTAATTGTCTTGATTTTTGTCTTTATTATCCATCAGTTCAGTTCAGTTCAGTTCAGTCACTCAGTCGTGTCCGCCTCTTTGCGACCCCATGAATTGCAGCACGCCAGGCCTCCCTGTCCATCACCAACTCCTGGAGTCTACCCAAACCCATGTCCATCGAGTCGGTGATGCCATCCAACCATCTCATCCTCTGTCGTCCCCTTCTCCTCCTGCCCCCAGTCCTACCCAGCATTAGGGTCTTTTCCAATGAGTCAACCCTTCGCATGAGGTGGCCAAAGTATTGGAGTTTCAGCTTCAACATCAGACCTTCCAATGAACACCCAGGATTGATCTCCTTTAGGATGGATTGATTGGATCTCCTTGCAGTCCAAGGGACTCTCAAGAGTCTTCTCCAACACCACAGTTCAAAAGCATCAATTCTGTGGCGCTCAGCTTTCTTCACCGTCCAACTCTCACATCCATACATGACCACTGGAAAAACCATAGCCTTGACTAGACGGACTTTTGTTGGCAAAGTAATGTCTCTGCTTTTAAATATGCTATCTAGGTTGGCCATAAGAGCAATGCAAAAAAGCCATTAGTTACTAGCCTCTCAGAGTTGTGATTATTCAGTATGTAACAGGATCTCTAGTGGCTCAGTGGTAAAGAACCTGCTTACCAGTGCAGGAGACACAGGAGGCATGGGTTCAATCCCTGGTTTGGGAAGATCCCCTAGAGGAGGAAATGGCAACCCACTCCAGTATTCTTGCCTGGAGAAGCCCATGGACAGAGGAGCCTGGCAGGCTACAGTCCATGGGGGTGCAAAAGAGTCAGAGATGATTGAGACTGAGCACAAACACATAGCAGGATCTCTAGGGAAAGCTGAGGAAGAGGAGAACATGGTTAAGTTATAGGAACAGTGCCGTGTGCTATGGCTAGCCTTTTGAAATAGTTAAACATGGAATGAAATAAACCAGGTCAGAATAACAAACATTACTTTTTTCAGTTTGTTTGTAGTTTTTACAAAAATCAATCTCTATAGCTGATTGGACTGAAGCCCTGGTAAATTAATAAATTGAGTATATAGCCTAATATTTCAGTGTCAGCCTACCTTCCCTAGCAGGTGAGTTGTCAGCAGCTGGGAACGCTCAGTCTCTGGCCTGACTCCAGGCAGCAGGGTTATTTACTGATGGACATCTTTAATGATTTTCTTTTTTCTTCTTCCAGGATTTCCTTCAAATGCTGTTGGAGAACATCCCAGAAGAAAAAAGGTGAGGACCAATTTAGGAATTAAGGGCCCAGTTTTATTTTGAATGTTAAAAATGATTCTGCCATTGTTTGGCAGATTGCAGCCTAGAAGTTTAATCTTCCTCTGTTAATAGAGGAGGGATCTAGCCCAGCCAGCAGGAGTCCTAGGATGATCAACTGGACCTAGAAATATCAAGAGTGTGAATTCTAGGAGCCAGCACAAACAGCTGTAGACGCTCTGTGGCCTCAGCTGCCCTGAAAAAGAATGGAGGAGAGACAAGTTCTAAAAGTTAGGGTGACTTGTTTTGGAATGTCTGAAATGTTTCAGATTTGCCATCCTTTTATTTTTAAAGTGAACATGCAAGGTTTGCTTCGTGTAAAAATCACATCAGATATGTCCATTATTGCTAAGGTCAAGAACAACAGGTTATCTGCAAGAATTTTTCTTTTCTTTTATACTTGCCCTGAAATAACCTTTCAGGTCCTCTAATAGAATGGAGCAATTTCCTTAGGAACTAATACAGAAAAAGGAAAAAGAAAATTAATAGAAATGGTATATTACCTCCTTAGGCTGTTACCCAGGTCTGTTTCTGAGTAATGACTATGCATTCTTTCAGGAGAACTTCTCAGGATACAAATATAGCAATTTTCATGGAGGCAACAAGGTGCATTTTTCATTTTGGAGGTCTTCTTTCTTTCATCCCCTTCCTAATAAGGTTATGGAGTTCATTTGGATGGCCCAAGCCCTCTAGCTCTGGGAGCACCTAGATTTTATCATTGTATTTTTTTATGACCCCACAAAGTAACTTTTATTGTGACTGTGGATGTTAAGAGCAGCATCTCCATTGAACGGTGCCCGCTGACCACCAACCTTTGCCCTTTGAGAGGATGCCTTGCCCAGTTAGGATCACGTTTTGACTAGCAGGCTTAAGCTTTTTAAAAAAATTTTCCTTAAGAGTTGAGACTTCATTGCTGCAATGAATGTATTTCAGCAAGTATACTAGAATATATTTTGAAACTCAAACATTGTCTTTCCCACTAACTAATCTCAGAATCTAATCCAGCTTTTAAAACAGACTGTTCATCCTTTTACCTATGCAGCACATTGTACCAATTTTATCCAGCTCTCCGAAGGCCCCACACCCACCCGTGGAGCCTCTAATCTTTGATTCCATCGCAAGCTGATCCTCAGACACATCTGTTAGGCACGTGAGCTGTGCTGAACAAGACAAAATTTTTCAGATTAGACCAGCCAGTTAAGGTCCTAGGGCCAGCCCACATGTGTCATACTGCCTTTCTCTTATTCTCTTGCTTTGGTTAATTTTAACATTCTCTATTGAGTACTTCCTTCACCAGGTTTTACGCTGGACACTAGGAAATAAAAAATTAATTCTATGCTGAGCCCTCAGGGAGCTCCTAGTCAGCTGCTATAGATGTACATGAAACAGGTCATGACTCAGGGTAGGCAATTCTTTGGTGAACTTCAGCACGGAGATAGGGCTCAGCAGTCCTATGCTCAAGCCTTCAAGCCAGAGGTACTACTGAAGGCTTCAGGTAAGGGTGGGGTGAGGGCGCAGCGTGGGAGAGAGATGAGATGGAGAGAACTAGATATCAGGAGACCAATCAGAGACAAAAACGGCAGTTCACTCAAGATCCAGAGCTGGGACAATGGGTGGATGGTGGCAGCAGGCTTTGAACAGATCTCGGGAATACCCCAGGAGTGCCACAGTTTGTTGGTTGATTGGTTGAGCTGAAAGGAGGAGTCTTGCATGATCTGACCTTTCTCTCTCTGTGACTCGGTTACACGCTGAGTATAGAAGTCCTGGCAATCCAGGCAGCAGGTGTTTGATCTCAGGAATCAGTATGGGGCAAAGGGAGGGAAGGTTGAGTGTTTGAAGGTGGAAGAGGGGAAATGAGAAACCATGTTTTAGACATCTTCAGTGAGTGGTTTCTGTCCAAATGCTGATGAGACCAAGAGAAGAAGAAGCTAGGAGTGCTTATCCAGTGTGCCTTCCCCACCTGATAGTCCAACAGTATCAACAGCTGCCGGTTCTTTCTTTGCTCATCAGTTATTATGTTTGTGTGTGCACATTCACGTGTTTGTTTTAATTCAGTACTCTTCCTCCCCCTTGAAGCTAGGGAGTACTTGTTTGTAAATGTTACCTCAGCAATCTTCATTATCTACCCAAGCACAGATGACTTGCTCTGATCAAGAAAAGAAGTAACCATGTAGAAAGCATTGAGGCATACACTGTTTGTATCCCTACATAGGAAGGGAACTCAAAAACATAAATTATTGACATTTAAAAACCTATACAGAATGTAAGTTGCATTTCAGAACAAGAACATTTTCCACTTCAGACCCTAAACGTGGAAGCCCCCAAAGCCTGAGTCCACTGAGAACTGCATTACCCATATTCTTTGCACCTTCACTCTGTTCCCGACGCACGGGCCTTGTGCTTTCCTATAGGCATGCAGATAGAAGGTGATCTTTAGAATCTCAAGGGGCCGAAGACAGAGCCAAGAGTGATAAAGAGCTTTCTCCTGATCAGCACTGAGTTGATAGGCAGAAGCAGCAGATATGGCTAATAGTCAGCACCCTATCCTTGTCATTCCACCCCCAGAAGTCAACTGACCGAGCAGTGTAGTATACACAGTACATACAATGCTCTTTACATGCATGCCTAGGTCTTGTTCTGTGTACTATAACATTAAGGAGAGAGGAGCTACTGGTCACTTTCCTGACCTTAAACATAACTTATTTTCTAACCAGCATCATGCAGGATGGCCAGCCCATTCCCTCCCTTGTGGCATTAACTACATGTGACTACATTCAGAGCTCACAGGGTCTGGATACCCACTCCTAAAACTCAGAGCTACCTTTCATGACCTAGGTGTACAGCATAGGAGCTCTCCGGCCAGAGGGTGAGACAGCCGGCTGTTCCAGATACCCGGGAGGCCTCAGTAATGAGGCAGAAGCACGGCTCACTAGTACAGAGACGGAGGGCGTGCAGGCGTGGGTCTGTGTACTTTTAGCTATCTGTATAAAATCAATTTCCATAGTGAGCAGACATGCAGAAGAGTAATTTCCTGTAAGTTCTGGGTCCCAGAGAAGTGGAAATGCTTCTGCTTGTCTGTTGTGATTATTTAAGCTCCATGATCTCAGAGGGGAAAAACTCACCATTGGCCTTGACTCTGAGTGTCTTGATTTGAAAAAGTCAGCTTTCAGCTTTACCACTGCTACATATCAAGTCCAGAACTGAAACTTCACCTGTACTATCATCTCAGTAATTATGACCAAAACAGGAAAAATTATGTACATTTAAAAAAATAAAACATAGAGCCCCTTTCATTCCTGAAAATTCAGCATTTTCAGACCATCTCCCATAATTTCCTTGGGAGGTAAGACTACTTCTCCTATTTCTATAATGTTTACATTTGTTTTTAGTGGATGGAGTTAACGCTTTGATCTTCCTCTCAGAATTTAGCATCTTATTACACGTAAGAAATCTGTAAGTGGGCATCTGTGCAGTTTGATGTCTGTGCTGAGACTGGGAGTCTAGAAACCTAGGTCTTTTCTGTAGCCCTTTCCTTTAGCCTGGGCTGACTTTGAACAGTTTTCTTATGCTGCAGTTTCTCCATCTGCTAAAAAGCCACATGACAATTGACACCTACTTCACGAGGATATTATGAGGAATGAAGTGATAATGGTTATAAGGTGTTTTGAACCTTTCCAGGGGTAAGTGATCTGGAAACACAGGTTCTCTTCATTCACAGGAGAATGTCTTTTGCTCCTGGATGCAGCTGAACAATGAACTCTCCTGTCCTCACACTCCTGCCCCTCCCAAGGGTCCCCCTATCTCTTCTGAACTGTAATTGGGGGCAGACAAACAGGGCAGCCACAGCAGCAGCCAGGTCACCTTCAGCAGGAGAGATATGAGCAAAAAGTCAGCATTGGCGGAAGCCAGCACAGGCCTTCTCTTCTTGCAGGCTTGTCTGCACCTTAAATCATGAACAATGTATTGTGAAACCTGAATTCCACACAGGAAGAAAAGTGAGAGCTTTGCAACCAGACAACAGAAGGTTGAGTCCCAGCTCTTTGAGCACCATCTAGGAGGCCCGAGCAAGTCCCTTAGCCTCTTGGACCTTTATTTGCTCATCTCTAAGATGGGGATAATAGTATTAGTCTTGTGCAGAACCCTATCAGAACCCTGTACCTGATAGGCATCCATTGAATGTTTGCCACATAGATAAGCTTTAGCCTGTTCTCAGTCTTCGCTGGTGAAGATGTGATCCCTAATCAGTAACACTCCAGGACTCAACTCCGCAGCCCCTGCCCTCTGCCATGCCTTCCTCTTTCCGTGCCACCCCTAAAGAGGTGTCTTTCAGCTAAAATCTCCAAAGGAAATTTATGTCCCTGTCCTCTTACTCACTCCTCCATGGGGATGCACAACAGCTGTTCACCATCTTTTGTAAAACCGCTTGAAAATGGCTCTGTAGTCACTCCCAGACTTCTCTTCTTCAGGATATTTAATCCCAGTTCCCTTGACCTCCCTTGTGGATCTAATGTGCTTACCCCTTTGATCATCACTACTGCTGTCTTCTAAATCCTTTCTAAATTCTTCATCTTAAGTTGTGGCAGGTTTAAGAATGTCCATTTTCCTAGAATCCACAACACAGTGCAGCTCAGTTCCGAGTGCTGCCACCTTCCTGGGTATCTCTTGAAGGATGGGTAACCAGACCTTTTGTCCCTCCTTGGCTGGAAAAGAAGAAGATGAATGGGCTACTTAGAGAGAAGCACCAATGAAGGATAGACCGGGATAAAAACAGACCCTTGTTTCTAAGTTGGGACAAACAGTTGAAAGCGCCAGCAGGACCTCCATAGCTGCTCAAGCCCCAGGCAGGAGCCCTATACACCAGATGAACTGCCCCGTGGGTGCCAGACCAGGTGGGAACTGTTTGCATTCATTCCAAACAAGAACGAACCTTCTTCTGAACATCATCCTCAGTGGAAGTTACCAAATCTGTCTTACCTTCCAGCCTGGCACATATCACTAGAAAGTAAAACAACTTCAAGTCCCCTTGGGCGCTTCTCTTAGTGGCCCTTTGACACCACTTTCCTCCTCCTGGCGTATCAATTATGCCAGGTGAGGGCATTTCCAGAGCCTCTTTCTATGGCCAAACAAATGAATCAAATCCAAGAAAGTATAATGACCTTAATGTGCTGAGAGATGCCTCCTCTCTTCTGGTCATCCCACCCCTACTCCATGTGTGCGCATGTGTGTACACGCACACACACACACACAGAGGTATCTGAGGGCACGTGTGCATGCACGCACATGAGCACACACTTCCACACTCTCACAGCCTACAGAGGAGACTTGGCCATGGACACTGAGATGACGACAAAGAAACAGTGGGGAAGAGCCCAGGGATGGTGGCTCCTGGCCTTTCATACAAGGCACAACCAGTAATTCCACTGACTTGGGAACTGGACAAACAGCCTAGGAGAGTGGTCACCTTCCCCTTGTTCACTTCTGGCCTCTTCCCTGTCTGGTCATCCCACAGATGAGCATCATCTCGAAAATGAATCCAAACTAGTTTTTCTCCCCTCTGTGTATTTTCTCTGTGTTGAAATAGTGACAGTTGCCCCCTTCAACCACATTTGCTTTTGCCCTGGGTAGGGAAGACCTCCCCAGGTCCTATCAGTTCGTGGCAAGTGGAAGGGAAATGTGGAAACAGTGTCAGATTTCATTTTCTTGGGCTCCAAAATCAATGTGGATGGTGACTGCAGTTATGAAATTAAAAGACGCTTGCGTCTTAGAAGAAGAGCTATGACAAACCTAGACAATGTATTAAAATGCAGAGACATTACTTTGCCAACAAAGGTCCATCTAGTCAAAGGTATGGCTTTTCCAGTAGTCATGTACAGATGTGAAAGTTGGACCATAAAGAAAGTTGAGTGCCGAAGAATTGATGCTTTCAAACTGTGGTGCTGGAGAAGACTCTTGAGAGTCCCTTGGACAACAAGGAGATTAAACCAGTCAATCCTAAAGGAAATCAACCATGAATATTCATTGCAAGGACTGATGCTGAAGTTGAAGTTCCAGTTGCCACCTGATATGAAAAGATCCTGATGCTGGGAAAGATTGAGGTCAAGAGGAGAAGGGAGTGACAGAGGATGAGATGGTTGGATGACATCACTGACTCAATGGACATGAGTTTGAGCAAACTCTGGGAGAGAGTGAAGGACAGGGAAGCCTGGCATGCTGCAATTCATGGGGTCACAAAGAGTCAGACACAGTTTGGCGACTGAACAACAACAAGGGAAGACCAAGACACACTAGTGACTTGCTTCTCAGTGAAGAAGAAAAGGAAGGACAAGATCAGTCAACCCTGTCTTCCCTAAGCCACCTAGGCCTGCTCTTCCCTCCCTTCTCACTACATCCAGCCTGCAGCAGAACAGTACAGGTGTGAGGGGAGCACTTGGCCTTCAGCATCTTAACTGATGCGGACAGCACTGTATCTTTCCACAACCTCTTTACAATTCCAAAGGGAGGGAGGAGGGAATATTTCATACATGTAATGGCGTATATAGTACATAAAATTTTAAAAGATACAGACCTTAATGACTTGGCAATATCTTACTGGGCAAGGTGATTATTAACTTAAAAAGGAATAATTTTTATTGAGTCAACAATGAAATGTGTTTTCATTCATTCAAATAAAAAGTATCTATGGGGATACTTATGCCACAACTGTTTTAAGTGCAGGGTTAAGAGAAGTAAGTAAAACAGACACCAACCCTGGTCTCAGAGAGCTTTGATCTAGTGAGGAGACATTTATAAGTCAAATAACAAAACAAATTGCAGTCTCAGACTGTGACAGGATACTGTGCCACAGAAGACAGGGCCCGTGTGAGTGTGACGTATGCAGCCTGGAAGAGGATTCCAAGAAGGCCTCTGTGGCTGGAGAGACTGGGCATGAGCAAGAATTATCTCGAAGCCAGGGAGGAATTGCTTAAACTTCAGTAAGACAGGAAGACATGACCTAAAGTTTGTGGACCCTAAACATATTGGCCACTGGGTACATTTAAAGGAGTATTTAAATCAGCAGGCATGAAACCAAAAGATTTCAGCTGACTTTGGACCAAACAAGCAATCATAACATTTCAAATAAAGCAGAATGAAGACCTGCTTGAAAACAGGCAGCAGAAGCCACGTGTGCTCCATGGCTCTGAGCCTCCCAGGGTTCCGATGATGAATTGTATCATTCTTGCTTGCTGTCACCCATCATCACCGTGAAGTTGGCATTTCATTTTGATGCACTCAGTGCTGTGAGGTTCAGATTTCACATTACTCCACCTCTCTCCAGGAAGCAGTCACGCCTGACATGTCCCATGAACATGCCCTCTCCTCCCCGCATAGGTACTCCCAACGAAGACTTCCTCTCAAGACATCAAGGACCTCCTGTGGGGCCCCTTGGATTCTTAGATCTCATCACATGCACTCCTGTGGACTAGAGAGATGCTCTCCTGAATGTGACCATGCCCCCTCTTCACTTTAACCTGAGACAGCACTGCACTTTCTCCAGATTTCTCTGGAAGAACAATGCTGCGATGTGCCCCGATAGTTAGAACCATTCTGTGTATTAATAGTAAGTGTGCTGTAACTTTTAAAAATTTATTTATTTATTTATTTTTGGCTGTGCTGGGCCTTCATTGCTGGGCTCAGGCTTTCTCTGTACTTGCGATGAGGGGAGACTACTCTTTGTTTTGGAGCACGGGCTTCAATTGTTGCAGCACACAGGCTCAGTAGTTGCGGTGCACGGGCTTAGTTGCTCTGCAGCATGTGGAATCTTCCCAGACCAGGGATTGAACCCATGTCCCCTGCTTTGGCAGGTGGATTTCTATCCACTGTGGCACCAGGGAAGTCCACTCTGTAACTCTTTAATCCTTTACTTTTTTGTTGTTGTTTTATTTTTAAAGGCCTGAGCTGTCTGTTGGAAACATCTTCCGAGACTGGCTGGAGAGTTCTGGAATTCCACAGGTGAGCTTCAGATAACCACCTCACCAGACTCTGTGGAGAACAGTAAGGCTTATCGCTTAGTGTATCAATCATGACAGTGTTTTTTTGTATATATATATATCCTTATACAAGTAAGCTGGCTTCCCTGATAGCTCAGTTGGTAAAGAATCCGCCTGCAATGCACGAGACCCCTAGTTCAATTCCTGGGTCTGGAAGATCCCCTGGAGGAGGGATAGGCTACCCATCCCAATATTCATGGACTTCCCTGGTGGCTCAGATGGTAAAGAATCTGCGTGCAATGCGAGAGACCTGGGTTGGGAAGATCCCCTGGAGGAGGGCCTGGCAACCCAGTCCTGTGTTCTTGCCTGGAGGATCCCCATGGACTGAGGAGTCTGGTGGGCTACAGTCCATAGGATCACAAAGAGTCAGACCTGACTGAGAGACTAAACACACACATAAAAGTAACCAGCTCACTGAGCTGCAGTGTCCCTAAGTCAGGAAGATGATGTCTCCCACGCTGTTCGGCCTGCGGTGGTGGAGTGTGCCTCAGGCCTCTGCCCCTAGTGACTGTGGTGCAAGAGGTGGACATTCTGGTTGACTCTGAACTGCATGTTCAGTGAGGTCTTCCAAAGCGTGATGCACACGTTGGGCAGCGTCACCAGGCAGCAGTCCAGCGCCGCCAGCGTCTCAAGCTCTGCTCTGTGGATGCAGCCAGACAAGTGCACTGGCCTGCCTGTCGCTCTCCTCTAACCCGGCACACCCATAGTTTCCCCCTTATTGGCCCATGCAGCTGCCCTCGACCTTCTCCTCTACTTCTGCATCTCTGTCTCCAGCTGCTCTTCTCATCTGAAGGAGCAGTTCAGACTCGTTTCTCTGTCTTGGGGACCGGGACCTACCTCTCCTTCACGTTTATTTCTCTGCTCCCCCTTTCAGCCCATGGCGATTCTGAGGGAGACATTCCCAGGCAGCCCTCACTGCGTGGGAATCACCTGGCCTAAAGCCTCCTCCCCCCTGCACCCCCCATCCCCTGCCGGTCTTGTGCTTCCCAGAGCCTCAAGGGCCGCCCCGAGCTATAGCCTGGGCGCTGCCTGGAAGCGGCTGGCCAAAGGACCCGGTGGGCCTGGAACTCTTCCAACCCCCAGAGCAGCTGCAGACCCGTCACAGTGGGCCCGAGTGTCTGGGAGTGGACCCCACGGTGGGGAGAAAGTCTGCCTGGGGCGCAGGCAAGCAGCCCTGTTAGCCTGCTCGTTTCTGGTTTCATGACTGGTTATACGAGCTTCCCCTTGGGAGTGTCTGAATGTCAATGAATGTCTGTGAACCATGAAATTAAGGAACAGGAGGGGCTGGTCTCCATTACCTTCTCATCCCTCTCCTCTCGTCTTTGTCCTGTTCTGCCACACATGGGGCAGCGTCGGCCACCAGCCACCAGGAGCTCATTCCTAAGGAAGGACGCACTACCTTCGGTTCAGGAATGCGTGTCACCTGTTAAAACTTATTTGTTTGGCCCAGTCCTTTTGGGAGCAAAAAAGAATAAAATGCTGTGTCCTAAACACACAGAACAAAGTGAGTGGTTAGGGAGCACCTGGTCCTGGGAGGCAGTGCTTTCAGCTCGTGTATGTTACCTATAATGAGTTCCTGTGATTTCTAAGACGGCGGCTTCCAAACCAGGCAACTAGCTGAGTACAAAAATCTCGGGGAACAAAGTTAAGGTTTGTCTGATCCCAAATAGCCACACCCTGCTCTTCTTGTTTTCGACGGGGGTGAGGGTTGGGTATCCCCCGAAGCCAGCTGCCTGGAGTTCCCAGGCCGGGCTGTTGCAAGGCTCCCAGACATTCTTCGGGGGGGCCTGGAAGCTGGGAAAAGTTGGGAGCTCAAAGAGCAAAATCCTGCATTTCCTGGCCCACAACAACAAGGCGGCTGTGTTCTGCAGTTAGCCCCGAGGGAAGAGAAAAGAAAGAGTCCTTAATCGAGTGCCCAGAAGCAGGCGCATCCGACTTGCGCCATCGCACTGGGGCTGACCTGCTCGCTCCCAGGAGGTTCTGTAATTTCCCTTGAAGAAGAAGAGGCTTTGCCACCGGCTTTTGCTTTTCATTAAAAGGGGGAGGGGTCCGTGAAAGGGAAAGATTTGCCTCTGAGCGGTACATTTTTTCCAAAGGTCTAGTTGCATTAGTGACAGCTTATAGCATAGACAAGAATCTCCGCTGTAAACTGATGAAACCTGCTGTCAAAACACAGCCAGGTGCAATGAGGCCAACTCGGCTATAAATTGTCTTTAAGACCCAACTGGTATTTCCTTGGGTGCTTAACTGTTCAGTAAAAACAACAGCGTCAGACAGAAAAGACCCTGATTTAGTGCACATCTTTACATTGGTGAATGATCAGACGGCATCTTTTCATCTCTTCACCCATTTTCTGCCATTATTTATGTGGCTAATGGTGATTTACCTGCTCACAGCCCTTTCCGCGCTCCTTGAGAGTTCCCTCTCGTTTCCACTTCAGTGAGACTCTGTGCCCTCTTGTTGCACGAGCCTCACAGTGAATGGGACACCTTGTTCTTTGTCCCTATCATTATAATATAAAGTTACTGGTGTGTTTGGCCTGGAATGACAACCAGGGCATTGAAATCATTCCAATGCTCTTTGTTCTCATTAAAAATTTCTGTCTACCAGCAGTTGAAGTCATTCATGACAAAAGAGTCACATTCTGCTGGTGAAGTTTTCATTCCACAAGTTACAGAGGCTTTTTGTCTTCTCTAAGGAATGTTTGCCTTGGGGTTGGCCTCCATTTTCCTTTTTGGCCACATTGAATGGAAATCATTTTTTTTTAATGTATGGAAATAGCTTCAGCAGCTATAAAAGTAAGCATGAGCCCCCCAAAAGTAAAGGAAATTGGATACAAATCTGTTTAAAGAAACACCCAACCCTAATCTATGGCTTTGCTAACAGACTTAAAATTTATCTTACCATTGATATTACAGATTATTTCCTTTATGATGTTCTTCTGATGTTTTCAGTATGTAATACTGAAATATAAAAAAGTTTGTAATAAGAAAATTAAAATGGCCCAGAGATAATTCTTTAAGTCACTTATTGATTTCAGTTATTTTTTATTGCATCATGTGGCATGTGGGATCTTAGTTCCCTGACCAGGGACTGAACCCCCTACAGTTGAAGTGTAGCATCTGAACTACTGGCCCACCAGGGAAGTCCCCAGAGTTAATTTTTTGACATAAACCCTTTTAGTCATTTTTTCTGGTCTCCCTTTTCAAAAATAAAAATAATATGTTCTCTGAAGCAAGTTCAAGCAAAACCAAAGTAAAAAAGAGCATAAAAGCCCTTGCCCCTCTCAATCTTACTCTGCAGAGATAATATATGCCTGGTATGTGTCCTTCTATACATTTTCTGTGCTATACATTATGTAAGTGCATATCCTTGCTTAAAAAAATTGGACTTTTATTAGCTAAACTTGAAAGTTTTCATGTAAAAATACATCTTAAGCAATTTCCCACATCCCTTGAAATAATTCAACAGCAGTAATTTTTAACAGCTGCATAAATTTCTAAAGAGTGGTACCATAATTTAATTTATCAGACACTCCCAACTGTTGGAATAGTATACAGTACTTCTAAGAAAGTTGCCCATTCTGCTAATTTGACAATTCTATAAATAGACTTTGATTTCTTTTCATGTCCGCCCAAAGGTCTTCTCCCACCCGCCAGAACATATGTACATATTCTAATCTTTTGTAAAACATTTATATCAAATGTAATAGAAGTAACTTTTCTCCCTCCAGCCCTTCTTCTGTACTTCTTTATTTTAGTTGTCATAGAACTCTCTGACCCCTCCTTTTCTTTGATTTCCTGCCCACATTTCCTGATATCCTTAAATATATACTTATTAAATTTATAATTTTATTTCCTTTCCTAGCATCTTCCTCACTTTTTCGTTATATTTTGCTTGGACTAGTGCAGTAACTAATTGTTCTTTTAGCCTCCAACTTGTCCCCCTTTCCATCCACCATCCACATCAATGCTAAGTGAATCTTCCCCCAAACACAGTTTACATCCCTCCTCACCAGAAACTTTTCCCCCATTTAGAAAAAACTCTTTGGCCTGCCATTTGAAGCTGTAAACTGCCCCAAGCTACCATTTTAAACTTTATTTTCTACCATTCCTAGGCATATGCTGGATCATAATTATTAGTCACCAAATAGTTATGAGCTGAATTTTAATTTAATCTAAATTTAAATTGAAAATCTAAGAATACAATCATGGTTTGGACCAATTTAGGTTTGTAAATGAATCCACTTTTTCAACTATCAATTCTGTGAAATCTACTTCAGACAAAGCATTTCTGATTAAAACTTAGCATCCAATTGAGATAGACTGTGAAAGCACATCTGATTTAGAAGACTTAGTACAAAAAAGTGAAGGTAAAATATCTCATTAAAGGTTTTAATATTTTTAGGTATTGAAATAATTATATTTTGGATACTTTGTAAAATAAAATATACTATTAAAATTAATTTTAGCTGCTACAACTTACTTTTTATTTGTGGCAAATAGAACATTTTAAAATATATATATATATATATATATATATGTTTATTTATTTATTTATGGCTACATTGGGTCTTCGTTGCAGTGCACAGGCTTCTCTCTAGTTTTGGCTTTTGAGCTCAGTTGCCCCAGTGCATGTGGGATCTTAGTTTCCTGACTAGTGATCAAACCCATGTCCCTTACATTGAAAGGCAGATTCTTAACCACTGACCACCAGGGAAATCCCCAGCAATGAGAACATTTTAAATGACAAATGTGGCTTGCACACATTCATACTGCATAGTGATGCTTTAAAGCTGTTAGCTGAATTAAAATCTGAGTGCATAATTCCTTAAAATCCACCACTGATGTACTTGAAATCATCTGTAGTTTTGTCAGATGTATAGCTAAAGCTGGAGCTAGTCAGTCCATAGACGCCCTTCAGTCTGATCTGAAACCACGAATGATTATCATCCACTGCCGAGTACTGCTTTCACCGCAGTTGTTCATAAGGGTATGAACGAATTACCATCCTCTCTTCAGTGCTTAATTTCAACTCCCAGGTGACCCATTTTCCAAGGCACCAACAAGTAACACAATAATGCCAGTGAACCCACAGCCCTTCTATGACTCAGGCTATTCTTTAGGGAAAAGTGCTTAGCAGCCTTAAATGGCAAAGTCACAGGCAGCAGTGGCAATGATGGGGATAGAGAGGATGGGTAATGGCCAATCATATAAAGTCTCCTAGAAACAGAAACAGGCAGGAATCAAACTCCCAGGCTTAAGAACATCAGCTTATTGTGTCATCTTGGAAAATGCCTCTCCTTTCCAAACAAACACCTGCAAGTTGCCAGAGGCCACACAAGCAAATGTTGGAAAACATAAGTCTTAGGAGAAAATCCTGCAGTCACAAAATTGGGGAAACTTGATTAGACATGATACAAGAGACTCCATGTCATTGAAGCCATGATGTGCTTTTAGCACAGAGCACGCCAGGTGCTTTATTAGGGGAATAACATGTACACTTCTTTTAGCATAGATTATGTACTATTATCTACATAATTTAAAGGCCTATTAGGATACTTAACCTTAGTGGTATCTATAAAAAATTCTACATGTAATGGTCATTCAAAAAAACCAAGATTGGTTATTTTGCAAATTCCAGAGAAATTATATTTTTCAAATTATATGTGCTTTGCATGTGCAAATGTTCTTTTGTGCAACCATGTGCACATTATGGTTTTTTTATATCAATAATAGTAGTTGCCATAATGTGGTGTGTGTTTTGAGCTCCTAGTAATTTTGCTGTCATTCTTGTCCAGCGGTTAGATTCACAATTTCTAAGTGACTAAATGCAGATGGTGATTGCAGCCATGAAATTAAAAGTTGCTTACTCCTTGGAAGGAAAGTTATGACCAACCTAGACAGCATATTAAAAAGCAGAGACATTACTTTGTCAACAAAGGTCCGTCTAGTCAAGGCTATGGTTTTTCCAGTAGTCGTGTATAGATGTGAGAGTCAGACTATAAAGAAAGCTGAGCACCAATGAATTGATGCTTTTGAACTGTGGTGTTGGAGAAGACTCTTGAGAGTCCCTTGGACTGCAAGGAGATCCAACCAGTCCATCCTAAAGGAGATCAGTCCTGGGTGTTCACTGGAAGGACTGATGTTGAAGCTGAAACTCGAATACTTTGGCCACCTCATGCAAAGAGTTGACTCATTGGAAAATACCCTAATGCTGGGTAGGATTGGGGGCAGGAGGAGAAGGGGACGACAGAGGATGAGATGGTTGGATGGCATCACAAACTCGGTGGACATGGGTTTGGGTAGACTCCGGGAGTTGGTGATGGACAGGGAGGCCTGGCGTGCTGCAATTCATGGGGTCGCAAAGAGTCGGACACGACTGAGTGACTGAACTGAACTGAACTGATGTGAAGAGCTGACTCATTTGAATAGACCCTGATGTTGGGAAAGATTGAAGGCAGGAGGAAAAGGGGATGACAGAGAATAAGGTGGTTAGGTGGCATCACTGACTCAGTGGACATGAGTTTGGGTAAACTCTGGGAGCTGGTGATGGACAGGGAGGCCTGGCGTGCTGCGGTTCATGGGGTTGCAAAGAGTCTGACATGACTAAGCAACTGAACTGAACTGAACTGAAATGTCTTGTCAGGGATCCTTGGAGACTTGCTCTGGCCTCAATGGGGCAAGGCCTGGAATGTTGATGAGTCACCACTGTTTCACTTACTGTTTATCAAAGCTATGGCCCTTCTTCCCACAACTCCTATATGATGCTTGGCAGTCACAGGAGATGAGGAGAGATTTTATTAAAATGTGTCAATTTTTAGCCTATTTTCTTTATTTCTGGCATCTGTGGCATCATGCTCATATTAATCAGTTCAGGCTGCCATAACAAAGTACCAGATGAGGTGGCTTAAACAACAGACATTTGGAGGCTGAAAGTCCAAGATCAAGGTGTGGGCAAGTTTGGTTTCTCCCAAGGCCTTTCTCCTTGACTTGCCCATGGCCACCTTCTTGCTATGTCCTCAGTGGTCTTTCTTCTGTGTGTGTAGAGATCTCTATCTTAATGTCCTGTTCTTATAAGGACATCAATCGGATTCGATGAGCTCCCACCCATGCGATTTCATTTTACCTTAATCACCTCTTTTTGGCTCCTATCTCCAACATAGTCACATTGTAGAACTAGGGGCTAGGACTTCAATATGTGAATTGGGACGGGGGTACAAATTTAGCCTATAATTATGCTGTTTCCCAATATTTCTCCAATTAGTTCCACATTTCTTGTGAATCCCTTCAAAGTGGCCAATAAAAATCACTCAAGTCAAACTTACCATATTTTATTCCCTTATAAATGAATATGCTTTGGGCATAATTATTTGGTCCCAAATGATTTTAGTGATCCACACAGTCAAAGGCTTTGGCATAGTCAATAAAGCAGAAATAGATGTTTTTCTGGAACTCTCTTGCTTTTTTGATGATCCAGCAGATATTGGCAATTTGATCTCTGGTTCCTCTGCCTTTTCTAAAACCAGCTTGAACATCTTGAAGTTCACGGTTCATGTATTGCTGAAGCCTGGCTTGGAGAATTTTGAGCATTACTTTACTAGCATGTGAGATGAGTGCAATTGTGCGGTAGTTTGAGCATTCTTTGGCATTGCCTTTCTTTGGGATTGGAATGAAAACTGACCTTTTCCAGTCCTGTGGCCACTGCTGAGTTTTCCAAATTTGCTGGCATAATGAGTGCAGCACTTTCACAGCATCACCTTTGAGGATTTGAAATAGCTCAACTGAAATGCCAAAGCCTTTGACTGTGTGGATCACAATAAACTGTGGAAAATTCTGAAAGAGATGGGCATACCAGACCATCTGACCTGTCTCTTGAGAAACCTGTATGCAGGTCAGGAAGCAACAGTGAGAACTGGACATGGAACAACAGACTGGTTCCAAATAGGAAAAGGAGTACGTCAAGGCTGTATATTGTCACCCTGCTTATTTAACTTATATGCAGAGTACATCATGAGAAACGCTGGGCTGGAAGAAACACAAGCTGGAATCAAGATTGCTGGGAGAAATATCAATAACCTCAGATATGCAGATGACACCACCCTTATGGCAGACAGTGAAGAAGAACTAAAGAGCCTCTTGATGAAGGTGAAAGAGGAGAGTGAAAAAGTTGGCTTAAAGCTCAATGTTCAGAAAACTAAGATCATGGCATCTGGTCCCATCACTTCATGGGAAATAGATGGGGAAACAGTGGAAACAGTGTCAGACTTTATTTTTTGGGGCTCCAGAATCACTGCTGATGGTGACTACAGCCATGAAATTAAAAGACGCTTGCTCCTTGGAAGGAAGGTTATGGCCAACCTAGATAGCATATTTAAAAGCAGAGACATTACTTTGCCAACAAAGGTCCATCTAGTCAAGGCTATGGTTTTTCCAGTGGTCATGTATGGATGTGAGAGTTGGACGGTGAAGAAAGCTGAGCGCCACAGAATTGATGCTTTTAAACTGTGGTGTTGGAGAAGACTCTTGAGAGTCCCTTGGGCTGCAAGGAGATCCAATCAATCCATCCTAAAAGAGATCAATCCTGGGTGTTCATTGGAAGGTCTGATGTTGAAGCTGAAACTCCAATACTTTGGCCACCTCATGCAAAGGGTTGACTCATTGGAAAAGACCCTGATGCTGGGAAGGATTGGGGGCAAGAGGAGAAGGGGACGACAGAGGATGAGATGGTTGGATGGCATCACTGACTCGATGGACATGGGTTTGGGTGGACTCCGGGAGTTGGTGATGGACAGGGAGGCCTGGCGTGCTGCGATTCATGGGGTCGCAAAGAGTCAGACATGACTGAGAGACTGAACTGAACTGAACTGATTTCAGTATCCTGTCCACAAAATTTTCAAGTCTCTGATGAAACGAGAGAGAAAGAAATGTAGGAAGGAAAGATCCGTCCTCCCAGAGAGAAATAGGAAACTAAAGATCTTCCCCAGGTATTGTGTATTACTGCAGGCATCTGATTTGACACTGTCCAAATGACTCATTTGAAAAGACCCTGATGCTGGGAAAGATTGAAGGCAGGAGGAGAAGGGGACAACAGAGGATAAGATGGTTGGATGGCATCACCGACTCAATGGACATGAGTTTGAGTGAGCTCTGGGAGTTGGTAACAGACAGGGAAGCCTGGCGTGCTGCAATTCATGGGGTCGCAAAGAATCGGACACAACTGAGCAACTGAACTGAACTGAAAATGTATTGACCTCCTCACAGCATAGGGCACGGGGAAGAAACAGGAGGCGTTTTCCTTTGGTGCCCCAAATGAAAGCTCCCCAGCCTTCCTTCTTTTCACTCCCTTTCAAAACCTGATTTCCAGAAAGAATTTGAATCTCATTCGCAGTAATCTAAGACTAGACACCGAGTGAATAATAGGGATTAAAAGTGTTTCCTTTCCCTTGAAAACTTCCTTTGTAACTGTATCAGACCTTAGGCTTCTACAGAAGTGTCAAGCATCCCAGACCAGGTGGGTGAGATTTGCCAGAGGAAGCTTCTTCCAGAATCTGAAATCACCCCTCCAGCTAAGTGCCTTCCTTCCCGCCCCTTCCCTTCTTTCTAGGAAGATAGCCTGTATATCTGTCCTTCACGAGGGACTGTGCATGACTCAAAGATGAGAGAAACACAGGCTTTACCCTCAGAATGCTTAATAATTCAGTAGGAAAAATAGATACACAAATAACTGATCTATGGGAAACAGCAATAAGTGGTGTAAAACTAGCTCACTTTTATTTAGCTTTTGAAATTTATCGATTTAGGTAGTTTTGGCTATGCTGGGTCTTCGTTGCTGTCCATGGACTTTCTCTAGTTGTGGCGAGAGGAGACTACCCTTCATTGTGGTATTTGTGCCTCTTATTGCCATGGCTTCTCTTCTTACAGAGCACAGGCTCTAGCGGCGTGGGCTCAGTGGTTGAAGCTTGCAGGATCTAGAGCTCTGGCTCTAGTTGCAACTTGCAGGCTCTGGAGCTTGGGCTCAGTAGTTGTGGCCCACCGGCTTAGTTGTTCTGCACGCTATGGAATCTTTCTGGACCAGGGATCTGACCGGTGTCTCCTGCACTGGCATGTGGATTCTTATCCACTGCAGCACCAGTGAGTGAGTGATAATCACACAGTCATATCCGATTCTTTGGGACCCCGTGGTCTGTAGCCTGCCGGGCTTCTCTGTCCATCGAATTCTCCAGGCAAGAATACTGGAGTGAGTTGTCATTTCCTTTTCCAGGGGATCTTCCTGACCCAGGGATCGAGCACAAGTCTCCAGCATTGCAGGCAAATCCTTTACCATCTGAGTCACCGGAGAAGCCTACTATTGAGAAACATTTCTAAATATAAAGACAGGTCAACTTAAAAAGTGTCAGCAGATACATGCTTCAGCACCAGGGAAGTTCTTACCTCACTTTTAGAATTGGGAAGAAAGAGGTCATTTTGCATTTGTGGAAGCAGAAAGGACTGAGTTACCATTTGAAGTCAGCCTTGAAGGACAGGTAACGGAGAAGTCATTTTAGGCAAGGGGTGTGACATGTTCAATGTCTGGTGGTGAAAACTAAGTATACATGTTTGAGCAGCATGATGCAGAGTCGGATCTCAGTGATGGGGGCAGGGGCAGTGTTGAGTAAGTAGCTTTTCACAGCACAAGTGAGGCTCAATGGGTAATGCCTCAGGACAAGGGGAATGGAGGCAACTTCCCCAGTGTGAGGGGTGGAGGAAAGGCCCCCTGTCCCCCACAACCCTCACCTCAGGTCAGCCTCACTCTCAGCTCCTTTGCCCTGGCCTCAGCCTCTGCCACACTCTAATCAAGGCCATAGGCATGTCCAGCTCTTTGCAACCCTGTGGACTGTAGCCCACCAGGCTCCTCTGTCCATGGGCTTCTCCAGGCAAGAATACTGGAGTGGGTTGCCACCACTCCACCCCCCAAAATAGATAGGTGAATGCAATTTATCATGATAAAATATATCTGGTGAATGCATATTGACCATCATTTGAAGCAGTGATCTTTCCCGCTCCGTTTTCCTTGTTAGGACGGAGTTTATTGTTGCCTGCTTTGCTTGGAGAACAGTATCTGAGAAGCAGATTTTGATTGTAAGGTGGGACACAGCTAGACTGCACAGGGTTGAATGTGAGAAGGAAAAGTTCACCCAAGATTCACCAGAGGCTTATAGACAGAGTGCTAGTGACTGAGTGGCAGTAAGATATCTGGGCCGGTGGGCCAGCAGCCTTGCTAGAAAGGAAACTCCCTGGATGAAGAGCCAAGCCCTTCCCCTCCATGCAGATACTAGGGACTCTCGTGGAGTGAAAAGAACAGTTAGAGACACTTTTGCTCCTTGGTTTTCAACTTTTGAACTTTCATGTCCAAAAGCTATTCACTTACGTGGATACTTTTTAAAAATGTTATTTATTTATTTTTGGCTGCACTGGTTCTTTGTTGCTGTACATGGGCTCTCTATAGTTGCGCTGTGTGGATTTCTTATTGCAGTGATTTCTCCTGTTGCAGAGCACAGCCTCTAGGGCTCTGAAGTTGCAGCACATGGGCTCTAGAGTACATAGGCTCAGTAGTTGTGGTACACGGGCTTGGTTGCTCCATGACATGATGGATCTTAGTTCCCTTACCAGGGATCAAACCCGTATTCCCTGCATTGGCAGGTGGATTCTTAACCACTGAACCACCAGGGAAGTTCCAACATGGATACTTTTAAAAAGCATCATTAAATACCTTGATGCCCAGTAGTGTCTCCCCAGAAAACACATCTATAGGTTGCCCTTAAAGAAATAAGTAGGAAGGGATGTGAAACAAGCACCGGTTCATGCAGCGCAGATGATGTGCACAAATCCTGCTAAGTGACAAGGGAGAACACTGAGGAAATTGACTGGGACCAAGGCTGGCATCCTTCAGGATCTCAGATTGGATGTATATTTTTAAAGCAAACTCAGAGGAAGGTGTATGATAATGGCTTTCTTGGGTGGATAAAAAACATTTAAGAACTTTTTTTTCCTTAAAAAGAAGAGCAATTCTAAACTGGCCCAGATGGACAGAGACATGTTTAGGAGTGACAATGTGGAGAGAAATCCTGTATTTGCTTAGTGGACTAAGGATAAACCTGCTGTTCGGCCTTTTGAACCAAAAGGAAGAGGAAGCAGGAGCCACTGGCCCTGGAAAGTATGTTGGGCTCAGTTCAGTTGGTGGAGACGGCTGGTAGTGGCCCATTCACACACAGATTTTAATGAAGAGATAAGGTTGGCTATCTTCTAGAAGCATAGCTTTTCAGGCTTGGGTTGGAGGCCCTCACTTGGTCCTGTTATACTGAGACTTGCTTTGGGAATAATCCAGGAAGCTGTTTAAAACTACAGGTCCCAGACTCAGGCAACACCCACTAAATGAGGATCACTATAAAAAGGTCTGGGACCAACTGATAGAACCCATAACTATGTCATCATCTGGAATATATTCTATGAAAATAGTTGCTCTTTGCTGAATACAATCTGAACTCTTAGAGTCCCTCACTTTTATATTTGGCTTTGGGGTTCAGTTTATTTGTTCAACCAATATGCCCAGCCTTGTGCTGGGCCATGAGCGTACAAAAGCCGAAAGGGCACAGCCCCTGCCCACGAGCCCATGGTCTGTGGGGACATCTGCAAACCAGTCATTGTTCAAGGCATGCTCAACGGGCCTCTACTCTGAGTTTGAGACCTATGAACCGGAGGTTCATGACATTGTACAGGAGGCAGTGATCAAGACCATCCCCGAGAAAAAAGAAATGCAAAAAGGCAAAGTGGTTGTCTGAAGAGGCCTTCCAAATAGCCATGAAACGAAGAGAAGCGAGGGACTTCCCTGGTGGTCCATTGGCTAAGAATCCGCACTCTCAATGCAGGGTGCCCAGGTTCGCTCCCTGGTCAAGGAACTAGATCCCACATGCCACAACTAAGACCTGGGAAAAAAAAGAAGAAGAAGAGGCGTGAAAGGCAAAGGAGAAGGAAAGATATACCCATTTGAATGCAGAGTTGCAAAGAATAGCAAGGAGAGATAAGAAAGCCTTCCTCAGTGATCAATGCAAAGAAATAGAGGAAAACAATAGAATGGAAAAGACTAGTGATCTCTTCAAGAAAATTAGAGATACCAAGGGAACTTTTCATGCAAAGATGGGCTCAATAAAGGACAGAAATGATATGGACCTAACAGAAGCAGAAGATATTAAAAAGAGGTGGCAAGAATACACAGAAGAATTATACAAAAAAGATCAAACTGGATTTAGAAAAGGCAGAAGTATCAAAGATCAAATTGCAGTTTATGGGGTCGCAAAGAGTTGGACAAGACTGAGTGACTGAACTGAACTGAACTCTGCATATAAGTTAAATAAGCAGGGTGACAATATACAGCCTTGACGTACTCCTTTTCCTATTTGCACCCAGTCTGTTGGTTCATGTCCAGTTCTAACTGTTACTTCCTGACCTGCATACAGTTTTCTCAAGAGGCAGGTCAGGTGGTCTGGTATTCCCATCTCTTTCAGAATTTCCCACAGTTGATTGTGATCCACACAGTTAAAGGCTTTGGCATAGTCACTAAAGCAGAAATAGATGTTTTTCTGGAACTCTCTTGCTTTTTTGATGATCCAGCAAATGTTGGCAATTTGATCTCTGGTTCCTCTGCCTTTGCTAAAACCAGGTTGAACATCTGGAAGTTCACAGTTCAGTGAACCGTGGCTGGAGAATTTGAGCATTGCTTTACTAGTGTGAGAGATGAATGCAATTGTGCGGTAGTTTGAGGATTCTTTGGCATTACCTTTCTTTGGGATTGGAATGAGTACATCATGAGAAATGCTAGACTGGATGAAGCACAAGCTGGAATCAAGATTGCCAGGAGAAATATCAATAACCTCAGAAATACAGATGACACCACCCTTATGGCAGAAAGTGAAGAAGAACTAAAGAGCCCCTTGATAAAAGTGAAAGAGGAGAGTGAAAAAGTTGGCTTAAAATTCAACATTCAGAAAACTAAGGTCATGGCATCTGCTCCCATCACTTTATGGCAAATAGGTGGAGAAACAGTGACAAACTTTATTTTTGGGGGCTCCAGAATCACTGCGGATGGTGACTGCAGCCATGAAATTAAAAGACACTTGCTCCTTGGAAGGAAAGTTATGACCAACCTAGATAATATATTAAAAATAGAGACATTACTTTGCCAACAAAGGTCCATCTAGTCAAAGTTATGGTTTTTCCAGTAGTCATGTGTGGATGTGAGAGTTGATCTATAAAGAAAGCTGAGTGCCGAAGAATTGATGCTTTTTAACTGTAGTGTTGGAGAAGACTCTTGAGAGTCCCTTGGACAGCAAGGAGATCCAACCAGTCCATCCTAAAGGAAAGCAGTCCTGAATATTCATTAGAAGGACTGATGTTGAAGCTGGAACTCCAATACTTTGGCCACCAGATACGAAGAACTGACACATTGGAAAAGACCTGCTGCTGGGAAAGATTGAAGGCGAGAGGAGAAGGAGACGACAGAGGATGAGATGGTTGACATCACCAAGTCAATGGACATGAGTTTGAGTAAACTCCAGGAGTTGGTGATGGACCGGGAGGCCTGGTGTGCTGCAGTCCATGGGGTCACAAAGAGTTGGACACGACTGAGCAACTGAACTGAACTTAACTGGGGAACTGGAAGGATTGACTTCTGTACTTGCCAATTTCAGCCAGGATTCCAAGTCCATTAGAAGACAACGTGCTTGGAGACTAGAGACTCGGCTGTAGTGCCCCCACCCCCCACCCCCTCTTGGTCACAAGTTGTCCAGCTTATTGTGCAGGAGAGTCCATGTGATTTTCCTCAAGGTGCAATGTCCAGTGGGTCATGGTTAAACATACAGCCATTACCTGTTCTTCATGTTCATACATATTGCGCACCCGTAGAGAGATTCACTTAAGTAAGGACATTGTAGCTCTTATAAAGAGTGATTCTATTTAACAGAATTTCTTTGAGCAGTGCTTCATCTGTTTCATATAGAGAGATCTTTAGAAAGAAGGAACAGGTAAACTCAAAGAATTATGACAAAGATACCAGCTTTGGATTACAAACCTCTGTCAATAGAAAAACATCAAATTCTACCTTTTAAGAGGAACTGCTCCCATTCTCTGTTCTAGTAGGCTGAAGACATACTCTGGTATGATCTCATCAAAGGCACATTATTCTGTATTTGCATCGTGCCCTTCCCACGCCCGGGGAAAGCCCTGAGACCTAGCCTTGCAGTGGGTTGTGTACATGAGTGCACACACATGCAGGCCTCTTTGACTCTTTGACATCATTGCATAAGCTGATGCTCAGATCTGCATCCCAGGCCTGTGGGCGGCGGCTCCTACTGTGGCCATTCATAGCACTCACTGGACTTCCACCCTCGTCTGCTCCCTGCTGGAATATCTGCTGACAAGAAAAGCTATTAGGAACACTTGACTGCTTTAAGAACAGGGGGCTTTTTTCTTCTCTTTTGTGGAGAACCATTATGTTGTATAAAATAGATGTGTATTTAATATCTGTATGGTATATGTCTTTTGGGTATCGCCTCTATTGCTTCATGGCTAAATTTCAGGCTTTTCTGGTGTTGCACAAATTTCAGTCTGCTTTAGAATCCTAGGTAGGAGTGAGTCTTGGAGAAGAGCTCATCTTTTCACCCATGGGGTAGCTGTACCCCAGGGGATGCACACTGATGTGCCCAAACTCAAAGCCCTAGTTAATGGCAGGGCCAGGGCTTCAATCTAGGACCCTCAGTCCTCAGTCTACCCAATTAAGGCATTTTGCATTTTTAGCAGGACTGCTTTTAACCCAAATTAACTTAGTCCCATTCTTGCCTTAGACCTATAAAGAGATAATAAATGAATACAGCAGAAAGCCTAAGCAAGGATGATTTTTAATTTAATTAATGACTGCCCTTTTCCTTGAATATGTTTATTTCTATTATTTAGAGGGCCAAAAAAAATGTACTTTGTGTGTGTAGGAATGTGAATCTCACAATCCAGGGCTTTTCATATATATTGTCACAGGTATACAGAACCCTCTTCCATTTAGATGTTTCTAAATGGGAGCCTTGTGTGTCTGGTGGAATAGTTTGCATAGAAAGTATGAAGATGGAACTTGTCTGGTGATCCAGTGGTTAAGAATCCGCCTTGCAATGCAGGGGATGTGGGTTCAGTCCTTGGTCAGGGAACTAAGATCCCACATGCTGCAGGGCAAATAAGCCCGCACACTGTGTGCCTGTGTGCCGCAACTAAGACCCAACTCAGCCAAATAAATATTTTAAAAAGGAAGAAAGAAAGTATGGGCTTTATTGCACTGAAAAGTTGTTAACTTTGTGTGTGTGTGTGAATGAATGTGAGTGTCATAGAGATTAGTTTAGGTCTTTGTCTTTTGAGAGATGCAACTATTCCTCTCATATTCCTCTCATGAGATGGAAACTAAATTAGATTATAAATACCAGGTCATCAAGACAACAAATGAGAAAAAGCAATTGGCTGAACTGAAAAGTGTCTTTATGTATCTTCCAAAGCATTTAAGGGACGAGTCCCGTGTCCAGTTATTTGCATTCACAAGCAAACACCAACCAGAGTCTCTGGCTTTTGCCCTCCTCTCTCCCCTCTGCTGACCCAGAGGAGGAGAATGCCAGGGGCACAGCCCTGTGGCGGCCAACCAGCAAGTGTATCACAGGTCAGGGTAACAGTCAACGATTGTCAAATTGTCCAAATGTGTGTTTAAAGAAGGGCAGCGTTCTTCACGTCACACATATCTCTGAATGGCAGTTGTCCATGATTTATAGATGTTCGGTAACGAGTATGTTCAGCTCATTCAGCAGAAGACCCCATCCTTCCAGGTCAATCGTCCGCCTCCGGCCT
The DNA here is from genome assembly GCF_054371585.1 of Giraffa tippelskirchi. NCBI lineage: Eukaryota > Metazoa > Chordata > Mammalia > Artiodactyla > Giraffidae > Giraffa > Giraffa tippelskirchi. The sequence goes on from NC_137275.1 coordinate 197,746,392, forward strand.
TTACAAGCTCAGTATTTTCTGCTTCTCATCCTGTCTAGTTATAACTGCTACCATCACACTCTGAGTGGGATTCAGACAATTTGATGCATAAAATGCCAGGCTGCATTATTCTGAGGTTAGTGAACAAGAGTGGAGGCTGGATAGAGGAGGAGAGTCAATTGTGTTATATGCAATGTGCTGTTTTGACAGAGCACACAGCAGTGAAGTTTTGTTCTGCTATGTCCTATGTTGGGTGAAGGAGGCATCTGATATGTTAGGTTCAGCTTCGGAGAGAGCCCTGTACCACTAAGCTGTGTGGCTGTGGGCAAGCCACTTGCCTTCTCTGAGTCCTCACTGCTTCTTTGAGGAAAGAGGGGAACAGCCCTAGGTGAAGGTCAGAGCCGTTATGAGCCTCATGTCACCATATACCTTGCTGAGGCTTCAGCTCTTGTCACCTCTGAAAGGAGGAAGTTGGAATTTACTTTTCCTCCAAGTGTCTTCCTTTCTTCTCCAGGAATCTGTTGAACTGTCCTCAGACTGAAAACTTGCTCTTGGGTTGGAGTGATATCAGGAAACTTTTCATATGTTTCGTCCTGAGTGGTGTTTTACAAATGTACACGATCCCCACCCCCCCCGAAAAAATATTTGTGCCTTTCTTTTCTCTCCCACTGGAAAATTGCCAAAATCTTTCAGATTATTGGGAGAAATTAAGTAATAGTCAATCTGCCAGAACATTTATGCTGGTTGATCATTGAAGGATAGGCATTTGCTTCTATTAATAATTAAAATCAAGTATTCACAGGTATTAACCTGTTTGACCCTCAGGAGATGAAAACAATTTTGGTAGGGTTGTTAATGTCCTAAAATTCCTGCATATCAATAAAAACTGCAATGAGTTTTACCTTGGACCATGGCAACTATTTCTAGGATACATTTTGAGACATAAATACTGGTATATGTTCATCGTCCAAATGATCTTGGGAAAAATCATCCAGTGAGTTCTAAATTACTTTTTGAAGGAGGGGAAAACATTGGGGGCAAATGCTCCAGAAGGCACACCTCATTTTTATGCTGCTTTTATAGTTAAGCCATTAGAGTATTTGCCACTTTAAAAATAAGAACAGAGCCAGTAATGAAATATTTATGAGAAATTGCTGCAGTGATTGCGGCATAGTTTCTAGCGGAATGTTGCCGTGTTTCTTATATTGAGAAAATAGAACCTATTCAGTGTTGAGGTAAAACAAGAAATGATCAAACCCAGATGCTTTCCTAAAATTATATTTTCAGTGCATTTATATGTCTGTTTCAAACTGTGCTACATGCTAAAAATATTTTCCTTTGTAGGCCAAGGGAAATTTCAAACCACATCGAGGGCATCATAGATTAGATGGTTTTTCTTAAAAGTGTTAAGGGCATCCTGGTTGTTATTAGCCCTAGCTTTATAAGATGACATTATTTATGCTGCAAAGAGTCACAATTCAGTTCTTAATTTCAGCAACTTTATTGGCATGAAAATGCATGGGAGGTAGTTCCAAATCAAGACATCAGAATGGGGGACAGAGACTCCAGGGCAGCAAGTGACAATTGGGCCAGCCTGGAGAGAGTCCCTTCAACCCTGCTGCCCACTACCCTGCGGAGAAGTCGCTCCCCAGGTCCAGCGGCTCCTTCAGCCTCTGTTCCAAGGACTCCATCTCCTCTTCCCTCTGTGCTTGCTCCCTCTCCCCTCAACTGTGCATGCTGAAGCTTCATATCCCATGTGGCCAACCACAGACACATTCTCTTTAAGACTCTTCTTGGTTGTACTTACTACAAAGTTGACTTCTCCTGAGTTCTCACTGGTTCTCTCTTCCTCAAATTGTATTTCTTTGTTACTGCACTGATTTTGTAATTAAGAGATGTCTTCCTGGGTTTGGCATGAATACTTTTAGTGAATTAAACTGTAAATGGGTAAATCAAAGAATATATAGGTTATATAACTCCCTGTGAGAGTGAAAGTCGCTTAGTCCTATCCGACTCTTTGTGACCCCACGGACTGTAGCCTGCCAGGCTCCTCTGTCCATGGCATTCTCCAGGCAAGAATACTGGAGTGGGTAGCCATTCCCTTCTCCAGGGAATCTTCCCAACCCAGGGATTGAAGCCAGGTCTCCCGCATTGCAGGCAGATTCTTTACCATCTGAGCCCCCTGTAGAATTGTATTTTTTATTTAATCCTTCTCCCCTCCCCCCAGAACACTGGGGTATATTATTTTATGTATTAGAATATCCAGAATGAAAAAAGGCCTATCATTTTATTGAGTCAGTGCATTTTATTGAGTATGATGCTCAGTTTCTTGTACATAGTATATACAATTGCTGTATGCTTCTTCTAGTCACAGCTCTCTCACCTGATGTCAACCTTACTGACATCATTATTACACCCATATTATAGATGAGGAAAGGAAAATCTGTCTAACTTAAAAGCCCAAGTTCTTAATTATCACATTATAGTTGGTTTTAAATGTATGTAGCTGCTCTTAGGATTTTAAGATGTTTTTGCATCTAGCACCTGGTCAGGCTGGTATCTTCAGAGAAGACTGTAGAAATATCAAATTTCATTTTATGGTCTTTCTGTAACAACAGTGCGCTTATTATTTTAAATGAGGTGGGGTCAGAAACAGAATGATCTCCTTTAGAATCAGACGTACAAGAAAGAGAACTTGCTCCATTGCGTCCACCAGTCCTTTGGGAAGGGACAGGCACTAGTTTGTGGTGGCTGAGATAGGTCGTATCTCTCAGGCTCTGTCCAGTGGCATCATGTCTGTGTGGTGGTTGAATGACGCTTTTTATTAGGTTGTCACAACTCGGTTATTTTGAGATCTCTGAAAGGTTGTGTGCTGTGCTGTGCTTAGTTGCTAGTCATGTCTGATTCTTTGTGACCCCATGGACTGCAGCCCATCAGGCTCCTCTGTCCATGGGGATTCTCCAGGCAAGAATACTGGAGTGGGTAGCCTTTCCCTCCTCCAGGGGATCTTCCCAAACCAGGGATCAAACCCATGTCTCCCTTATTGCAGGCAGATTCTTGACTGTCTGAGCCACCATTTAGGTTCAAAATACCAGACAAGCTTTCATTTCTGAGGGGAAAGAGGAAAGGAATTAGTGTTAACTGGTCTATTTGTTGACTTCACCATCTCATTGCGTTCTCAACACAGCTCTGCAAAGCGGATGGCATTATCTCCGTTTTATAGGGGTTGTATGCAATAGAAATGGCAGGAATGGATGCACCCATTGGAGGAGTCTAAATTCTCAACTGTGTACTTCCCGTTACACATGGCTTTGTACAGAAATACTTAAGCAACATTCACAAGCCAGCACCAAAAAATAGCAATAGCATATTTGGTTATATATTAGCATGATCCAGTGCCCTTGAACCTGAGAGCAAGGCAGTGAAATAAGAATTGCTCAAATAGAAGGCAAAGCTAAAATAGACCATAGTATTTAAACTGTAAACTGAAAAAAAAAATAAACTGTAAATTGAAATCCATTATAAAAACAATCAAATAACCACAAGATTGTTAGGTTTAAGAGATTCTAACATACCCAATATTACTATGAATATAAATGAGCTGGGTGGATTTTTAAATTCTGCAAATTAGGAGATGTTTATGATGAGTCTAATAAAGCTCCAATGTTCTTTGTGGTTCTTTTCCATCTCATACTACTGGGCACAAAAGCTGTGTTGTGTGCAGAATGGCTGGGTTTATCCCTACTAGAAAGAATTTATGTTTGGTATCTAAAGAACAATGCGAGTTTGCTGCTTGGCTGATCAATGCTGGATCAAGTTCACATTCCCCGGCTCCTACTCTCCCACCTACACATGCAGGGGGTGGAAGCAGAGCAAAGGGAGGGAGAGAGAGAAAAAGACAGAGAGAGATGTGAGCTCGAGCTTTCCTAATATGGACACAGCTGGGCCTGGGTAGCATTAAATATTGATTTAATCCACCGCTGGAGGAAGCATCCTATAAAAAGTAAAGAGATTAGCAGCCAATTAATTCTGGCCCCTCCCATTATTTTTCTGGACCATCTCTTAGATGGATCTAAATGTTTGGTGAACAAACATTGTGGAAAATAGCTTTTCCTCATGTATTATTTACATTTGGGACAGGCACCCCACCTCCCAAATTGTGATGGATTTTACTCTCCCGTGTGTGTGTGTGTGTGTGTGTGTGTGTGTGTGTGTTCCTACTTCTTAATAAAGGTAGGGTGATTTAGGCCCATTCCTGTCATTTGCAAATTGTGACTTCATTAGGTTCCTTTGGGAGGCCAGATGATAGGCAACCCAGTCTGAGTGCCAAGATTTTAAAAAATAGAAATATTGGCAAAAGAAAAATAGACATGCCAAGGGCCACAGACTCTAAGGAGCATGGGCACTCCATGCGCATGCACTTACAGATACCATACCCATTCCATTTTAGGAAGTAACCAAAGGGACCTAGACATGAGTGTTTGCTTTTCAAACTAGTGAAGTATTAACCTATATGTTTGTGTTTTAAATGAGTAACTGGTATCATGGGAATTCCTTGGCCCTCCAATGGTTAGGACTTGGCACTTTCACTGCTGGAGCCTGAGTTCAATCCGTGGTTGAGTAACTATAAGATCTGTAAGATCCTGTAAGCCACGTGGCAGAGCCTAAATAAATAATAACTGATAAAGCATTTTTCCAGAATAGTTTTCCTGTAATATCCATGTAGTGTGTCTTTTCTAAACACGAAAGTCCGTTTGGTTAAAGCATGGTGCCCAAGGCTCAAGGAAGTCTACCCGGGTTGCTTCCTGTGTGAAATAGTTTTTGCACACAGCAAAGGGTCTCTTCCATTGGTCTTTTCCACTATCCTCAAATCCTATGCAAAAATCTTCCAAATACTTACACATTTCAAGAGAATGGGTGGCAGCCATGAACATGATCAGAACATTGTTCACAGGGGATGCATGGGAAATATACTGCCTCATGTGTACAGAATTCCAGGTCAGCCCTGAAATCAGGGTCCCTGAAGATAAGGACCTATGCTGTTTTCAGTCAGGATCCAGAATCATATTAAAGAGGAACCTGGAAAAAATCAAAATGTCAAATATCCATCCATTTTTGCCTTTATTTGGGGTACTGTTGAGATCTTCCACTTCTTTTTAATTCTTGTGTGTACTGTGTGTGTGTGTGCATGCACGCGCACACATGCGCGCGTGTGCTTAAGTAATCTTGCCCCGAAGTTTACCCCTAAGAGTACGCTACAGGAAATGCTACCCTGGGTCAGCCAGACAGCCCATCCTATCCAGCTATGTGTTTGCCATCTGCCCAAAGGGACTTACTGTAATAGAACACAATAGGTGGCTGTCCTCTGTGGCATTGACCTTGAAATTTAGATGTCTCCCAAATACCTGGAATTTCTGCATAGTAACTTACTAGAGATGGGTCGTCATTAAAATGATCCAAACCAGTGGTTCTCAACATAGGTTACACATTGGAATCCCCATGAGGGAGGGGTGCTTGTGTGCCTGGGGCCCACTTTCTCAGTGGTTTGCAGTGCCTTCTGGGCATTAGGCTTTGTAAACTGTCCTGGTGAATCTAATGAGCAGTCAGGAGTTGGTACCCATTGATCTGATACCACCCCTACATAATTTTATATTTCACCTGTGAAACTCTTTAAGATTATTGTGTCCAAGAATGTTCAGTTTAGTTCAGTTCAGTCGCTCAGTCATGTCCGACTCTTTGCGACCCTATGGACTGCAGCACTCCAGGCCTTCCTGTCCATCACCAACTCCCGGAGTTTACTCAAACTCATGTCCATTGAGTTGACAATGCCATCCAACCATCTCATCCTCTGTTGTCCTCTTCTCCTCTCACCTTCAATCTTTCCCAGCATCAGGGTCTTTTCAAATGAGCCAGCTCTTCGAATCAGGTGGCCAAAATATTGGAGTTTCAGTTCAACATCAGTCCTTCCAATGAACACCCAGGACTGATTTCCTTTAGGATGGACTGGTTGGATCTCCTTGCAGTCCAAGGGACTCTCAAGAGTCTTTTCCAACACCACAGTTCAAAAGCATCAATTCTTCAGTACTTAGCTTTCTTTATAGTCCAACTCTCACATCCATACGTGACTACTGGAAAAACCATAACTTTGACTAGATGGACCTTTGTTGGCAAAGTAATGTCTCTGCTTTTTAATATGCTGTCTAGGTTGGTCATAACTTTCCTTCCAAGGAGTAAGCGTCTTTTAATTCCACCATCCGCAGTGATTTTGGAGCCCAAAAAAATAAAGTCTGCTACTATTTCCACTGTTTCTCCATCTATTTCCCATGAAGTGATGGGACTGGATGCCATGATCGTAGTTTTCGAATGTTGAGCATTAAGCCAACTTTTTCACTCTCTTCTTTCACTTTCATCAAGAGGCTCTTTAGTTCTTCTTCACTTTCTGCCATAAGGGTGGTGTCATCTGCATATCTGAGGTTATTGATATTTCTCCCAGCAAACTTGATTCCAGCTTGTGCTTCCTCAAGCCCAGCGTTTCTCATGATGTACTCTGCATATAAGTTAAATAAGCAGGGTGACAATATACAGCCTTGATATATTCCTTTTCCTATTTGGAACCAGTCTGTTGTTCCATGTCCAGTTCCGTTGCTTCTTGACCTGCATACAGATTTCTCAGGAGGCAGGTCAGGTGGTCTGGTATTCCCATCTCTTGAAGAGTTTTCCACAGTTTATTGTGATCCTCACAGCGATGAATGTTAAGCACCTGTAAAGAATTGCAGTCATAAATGTATATTGAGGGCAATATACTAATATCTATTTTCTATAATGTCTGTTCCAATAGACCTTTATGGAATAGGATTATGTTTTCCAGGCTGTGTTTTAACCTACATGTTTAATATGTGGTTTATTCTCTAATAAGCAGATATCTTTTCTCGTGGCTCAGCTAGTAAAGAATCTGCCTGCCATGTGGGAGACTTGAGTTCAATTCCTGGGTTCAGAAGATCCCGGGGAGGAGGGCATGGCAACCCACTCCAGTATTTTTGCCTGTAGAATCCCCATGGACAGAGGAACCTGGCAGGCTGCAGTCCATGGGGTCGCAAAGAGTCAGACACAACTGAGCGACTAAGCACACACACATAAGCATATATATTAACGTCAGGCAAGATGTTCCCTGAGGTCTCCTGTTGGCATAGAAAGAACACTACATTTCCATCCAGGAGATCTAAGGCCACACAATGTGAGATACTAAAGGCATTATACTTCCTGAAGATTCATTCTCTTCATCCTGAAGATTGGACAGTGTGAGAAACAAACAGAACAGTCTGTATGTGGAAGCGCTTTGTAAACTTAATCCTGTACAAAATTGACCGCTCTGGTTCTTTCTACCAGATCTTGGGTTCCATGGTCTCTGGTACATGTAATACTTCAGCACTTTTTTTTGTCTTCAGGTCACTTTCCCCCAGCTTTTAGTGATGTTGTGTTGCTTATTACTTCCAGTAGTCTAGACTTTGATAAGTAACAACTGCCTCCTCTGGTAAGCACATCGCATTTGTCATTTGATCTTCTCAACTCTATGAGAAAGAGGCTTAAAGAGGTCATGTAGCTAATATGTGGCAGAGCCTGGATTCAAACCCAGACAGGCTGTCTGGGCACTTACACCATGTCGCCTTACCGCCTGGTCGTACTAGTCTCCTGAGAACAGGGTGGAGTCTCATTCATCTTTGTATTCACAAAGTTCAGTGTTATGTTTTGCAGTAGGCAAACTCAGTATGTTTGTTAAATGAATAACCGGTCTATATGTTCCTCTGGTTTTGATATCAATCAAAAGTGATAACATACTCGGTTGGTTAACATTTTTTATATCAGTCCTCTGTGATGTTTGTATAGTATATTTATTTTTGGCTTTATTTTTTAACAGTTCTTTCCCTCAATTTTTATAAGTAGGGTTAATCATATGTCCTTACCTTCTATACTTAATTCACTGCTAAGTGTTGTTAATGGAACAAAATATTAGAACCATAAAATTTTTTCAGACCCCCCTTTCTCCCTCCAAAAAAGAAAAAGAAAGTTAAAGAAAGAAAAATAAACCCCCAATATTTTATTTATTTATATTCCTTCTTGTCCAAAACAGAGGTAAGCAAACTCTTAGAAAGCAAAATATAAAATGATAAAAGTAAGTTAAAGTAAGAAAACTGAAGCAACATGAAAATAATGTTAGGAAAATAATATGGGGCCAGAAATTATATTAGCATACAGTATGTATCCCCTGAAGTTCCTATGCCTACCTTAAAGTTGGGTCTCAGAGCTTTCTAGAAGAAGGAAAAGGGATAAATTTTCAGTATTCATGAGGTAAACCAAACCAGTTGCCTAAGTCCAACTATTCCTGTTGTTGATACTATGGAGAAGTTTTTCCTGTGGGTCCTCACAGAAAATTACTATTTAATGTAATAAACAACTCTCTAAAACCATCCTTACAGTAAACACTGTGATGGATTTTACGGGCTGTTTTTTATAATGGACCTCAATAAAGGTTGATGGCTTCTTCCCAGAACATAATGCAGTAAGAGGAATTTCACACAGCACCAGGATGATGCATCCCATGCCAGCTGTGTGGTGGTCTGCCTTCACCCAAGAAAATCTCAGACCATCCTGGGTCAGAGTTTGGGTTTCAGCCAACTCTGTGAACCTCCTGACAATTGGTTTGGGAGGGGGCTGTGCACCGTAGTGTATTTTTCTTTGGGGAGCCAATAGTTGATAGCTGATGCTTCACTCACAGAGGATCAAGAAATGGAAGAACTGAGTATGCTTCCTCAGACAAGCTCGTAGAAGCTTCTGAGCAACAGTGAATTCAGGAATATGGTTACTAAGAGGAAGAGATTCTGTTAGCCAGGTCACTGCAAAGCACTTTTGGGATAGCTTTCCTTTTTTGAAAACTATGCTTTATAAGGACTTCCACTGAGAAGTTCATTTGGCAGTCCTCTTCAGAAAGAAATTAGGCATTCGTTCTAACACAGGGACAAAACAGGAAATAATACGAATTATAATTTTTCTAAAGTCAAGCAGTCAAATAAAAAAAAGGTATCATAAAGGAATGTTACATTTTAAAATGATAAAACAAAATTTAAAGACATAAAGATTGGATAACTTAGCCCCTAATCCTTGCTTGTCATTATTTGCAACTTAAACTAACCTTGATTTTATTTCCAGACATGTGTAGTCTCTTACCTTTTAATTTACCCTGAGTATATGTTGACTGTAGGGTCCTTCTGTAGCCAGCAAAAGCTTCTAGACCTTTCTCCCTTGTTTGGTACTAAAAGGCCCTTTGGCTTCTAGTGGATGGGAGTGTAGTGTAGTGCCCATGGGAGTGTAATCTGCAGCCTGAAGCTATTTGGTTTAATTAAAGGGCTCCCCTGGTTTGCCCTCTCCGCCTTCTGCTTGCCTAGGAGGGCATGCTGCTCCTCATTTTTCTGGACTGCACCTCATCACCAGGCAGAAGCACATGTCCATATTAACAATATGAAACTGGTTATCACTGTCATTTTCCATTGAAAGGAATCATTTCCTCTCAACTAAAAAAAAGGAGAAAACAAAAAAAAAGGGTTTCCTTCCAAAAGTAATCCCCAGACACTAGGTTAACTAATGCTTTTATTTTAAAGCAATGGCATTTTTCTCAGCTTCTGAAATTGTCTTCAGCTATTATAAACTGCTTTGACAAGAAAGTTTCAGAAAACAAATTTTTTCAAAACTTGCATCTCTACTAGACAAATAATCTTTAAAAATGTAATTCAAACAGAAAACATTTGTTTTTAAAAGATAGCTTTAAAGTACTTTCACCACATTTTCAAAGATAATTATTAGAGCATTCATCCTTAACTACAAGAATTTAAATTTTTTAAAAATCGTCTTCAAGTTTCTCCACATCCTACCTTCCCTAGGACCTGCTCATGAAGCAAGGTAGGTTTAGGTGGACAAAAGAAGAAAAGTGTTGAGGTTATATTAAACATGATCAAAAAGAATATTTTTCCAGTGTCATCAAATATGTTAATATTTCATGCAAGATTAAATTCAGTTCCTACCACATTTTGGAATACAACTTTAGTGATTAATATATGAGAGAATTCGAAACTTTTATTTCCAATTTCTATTTTTTTTAAGCATCATTTTAGAAATACCCTGGCAGCGTAATTGATGTCCCATGGTGTCTCCTTTTTAAAAATGCACAATTCTGTGCTCTTTACAAAATAAGATGTTTTAATAGAGAAACAAAAAAGACTTAATTAGAAAGATCTTCATCTTAAGATTCTCCCCCATGAAATTTCATATGCCATTTATTCAGCCATTTATTCCTACATTGGACATTGAAATCCAATCAGGGAAACAGACATCTGATAAATTAGTAAAAATTGTTATAGTAGAACTGAGGGCTTCCTTGATAGCTCAGTTGGTAAAGAATTCCCCTGTAATTCGGGAGACACGGGTTTGATCCCTGGGTTGGGAAGATCCCCTGGAGGAGGGAAAGGCTACCCACTCCAGTATTCTGGCCTGGAGAATTTCCATTCACTTAATACATTTATTGAGCATCTATCTACTATGTGCCAGGCAGTATTTTTAGTGACTGGATAAAGATCAGTAATAGAAGAGACAGATTTCTTTCTTCCTGGAGGTTGAAATCCAATCAGGGAAACAGACATTCAATAAATTAATAAAAATTGTTATAATAGAACTGTACTGTACAGTAGTGAATTCTAATGTAAACTATAGTAGTGTTAGTCGTTCAGTCATGTCCGACTCTTTGTGACCCCATGAACTGTAGCCCGCCAGGCTCCTCTGTCCATGGGATTTTCCAGGCAAGAATACTGGAGTAGATTGCCATTCCCTGGACTTTACTTAATAATGTATCAAATATTGGTTCATTAACTGTAACAAATTCTCTCACTGATGCAAGATACTAATAATAAAGGAAACCATGAGTTATGTTCGCATACAGGAACTTTGTGATATCTGCACAAATCTTTCTGATTTTCCTAAAAAATAAAATCTCTTAATAAAAAATTTTAAATATCCATAAATGATCATTACTTTAAAGGAAATAAATAGGATCTATTAGAAAAATAGCAGGATGACATAATTTGGATTGGGGAGTAAGGAAAGACCCTTCTGGAGACGTGTTGCTTAAGCCTAGGACTGGAGAATAAGTAGGAGCCAGCCAGGCAAAGAAGATACCATTTGAACTACCTTTGTAAATATCATTCTGGTTTCTTTGCTGAGGATGGATTGGGTTTGGGGGGCAAGAGGACAAAGAAGGAGTCGAGCGAGTGGGCACTTAGAATGCATCACAGGTGTTGATACCCACTTGAAGTCCTAGAAGAGCAGAGGAACAGTAGGATGTTTGTTTTTGCTCAGCTTGTGCAAGAAACTTTAGGTTCTCTGTGAACTGGGTGCTAGGAAGTTTAAAGGAGACTGTCACTGGCAGCCAGCTGGTGTTCCCAGGTCTCAGTTCCTAAGATCTTTCCAGTGGCTCAGTGGGATTTTTAGAATGAGGAGTGATCATGTGTGTGTGTGTGTATTTGAGACCACAACCAGATGAAAATTATAAGGGGAAAAGGCTTTTAAGTACTAACTACCCAGCTGTAACAGCAAATTTTCATACAAGTATGTATAAGGTTTAATTTGCAATAGTTACCTTTCTTCCTGCTCCTGAATTGTTGGAATTTACTTTGGCTTTGTTTCTTCTAAGACTGCATATTTTTTAATTGTTGCTAAATCAACCAAGAGGACACTTGAGAAAGGTCCATTTAGGCATGGCACTGTACATCAATACTGAACTGCTTGTATCAGGGTTTTTAGGGACAGTGAATTCCCAAGGAAAAAACTTCTACTGGGTAGAGGGAAATGTCGGTCGGTGATAGATTTCTATTGATTCTGGAACTGTTTTTAATAGCATGGACGCTTAAATAGTTCGAAGTTTTATTTCCATTTAAAATTAAGCAGCTCTACAATTACATAATCCACTTTAACATTTGTAATTTTTACCTGTCTATGTATTTGCATTTGAGACTTGCAAGCTATGTTATTTTTACGCATTTCTTTTACAGTACAAAAATTGTATGTGATGGTTGTACATCATGTATAAAAAGATTCGATAACACTTTGAAAAATCTTTAGCAAATGAGCATGCATTTCATAGCACTTAGCCAATAATGGTTAATATGTCGATTTAACGCTCTATAGGCTTTTCTTTTCTTTCTTTTTTTAATTCCGGGAAACACAAACACAAGACAAGAATCTCCCATTTGAGCAGAACTGTTGTTTGTTTTAGGAAACAGAAGTGCATCATCAATGTAATTTTAAGTAGTCCAGTTATGAATATGGGATGAAGGGATAAAATGAAGTTTTCTACTCTGATGTCTCCATTAAGTAGCTCCCCTTTGTGTAAAATACTCCATGGCAAAGTTGCTTCTATTTAAAGTAGTGAGTTTGATCTTGGCTTTGATCTAAAGCTTTTGATCTTGAAAGAAGGATGGAGTAGCAATAAAGAGAGGGCAAGAGAGATTTCTTTAGAGAAATGCGATAAAGTTAAAGGAATGGTCAAGATCAGCAAAAGCGAGTGCGACCCGACTCTTCTCCCCAAGCACTTAACCCCCCAGGCTGGCTCAGCTGCTGAGGATGGAAAGAAAGCCTTTTGGGGGGTCGGCGGAAAAAATTGAGGGTATCGTACACTTTTATAAACCAAGTGGAAACTTTACCCCTATTTTTGAAAAGGTATTGCCCCCTTCTTAAATTCTGCTAGTCGCTTTGGGGTAGGTCCAAAGGCCGGGCGAGTGCACCGCCGGCCGCGCTCAACGAGAGCGCATTAGCTCCCGCGACGCGCGGGCGGAGCTCCGAGTTTGCCTTTCACGCGCTCGCGGTTTCTCCCCCAGGAGGTCACCTGCCTCCTCCCCGGAGTCCGGAGGGGCCACTGAAAAACGTCAACTTAATGGCGTCTAATTCATTCCCAGAGGAAACTCCATTAGGAAAGTTCCTCTCCCTCCGCGAAGGCCATCTGAACGCTTGGGTTTCTGACCCGCAGAGCGAGTTCAGGCTGGCGGCGCCGGTGAGGGCGCTTCTCCTGCTAAGCCCTTTCGCCAGCCGGCGCGTAGCACTTCTCTGCTCCCACTGCAGCCGAGAAGCCCTTTCGCGGGTACCCCAGGTCCCGCATGGGTGGGGACTGGAAAGGTAAGCGCGCGCGCCGGGGTCGACCAGCGCCAGGGAGGGCGCGGGCCGGCGCGCGGAGAAGAAAGATGTTTGCGAAGAGAACAATAAAATAGCCGGCACGCCGGAGAGGGTGGGGGCGGAGGCGACCTGCGGGGAGGGCGGCGCGGCCGCCTATACCTTTAAGGCAGGCCCCGCCCCCGCCCAGCGCCCGCCCGCCGCCCGCGCCGCCGCCCGGGCCCCGCGCCGCCCGCCGCCCGCCCTGCGCCTTAGGTGTTGCGGGCCTCTAGCGCCCGCTGCTTTCCGCTGGGCCGGCGGGGCGGACGGCTCTGAGCGCGGGCTCCGGCGCCCGGCTCTCACCTTCACCTACTGCGGGCGAGGTAGGGGGTCAGCGCGCCGAGTTGGTGGGGCGCGGGGGAGGGAGGCTGGGGCGGCTCCCGGGATAAACTTGACTCTGTCCCCTTCCCCCGCAGCCGCTGCAGAGGGAGCGCCAGGCCCGGGCGGAGTGCGGGCTCGCGCAGCAAGTGAGCGCCGAGGTGAGTGCGAGCGACGCGGTCCATGCGCTCCCCGCCCTGCCTCCCCGGGCCATGGGTCCCGCGTTGCATCCCTGGCGCGGAGCCCGGGATCGGCGGCGGCGGCGCGCGACAACGGTGGGTAAGATGGCCCTCGTCCGGGGGCTCTTGCTCGCACCGGTGCGGGGGGCGGCCAGGCGGGCTAGTGACGAAGGGAGCGGCCGGGGCGAAGGTCACGGCCTCGGCTCGCCTCAGACCCGAGGGCCCGCAGCGTTGAGGCGGCCTCTGGATGCCCTAAAGGTGCCGGTGGCTCCCCCAGGTGAAGCCGAGGAAGGCTGCGTCCTGAGGCCGTCGATCGTTCCTTTTCTCACGCTGAGGGGCGGCCCTGGGGACCTGTCGTCCTATGTTTAAAATGCCCTGTGGTTTTTGAACTTCAGGTCGCGAAATGGGTCCGAGTGAACCGGAGACCCCGAAAACGGAGACGAAAGGACGGAGAAGAAGTGTTTGAGAAGGTAGGGGTCCCCGAAAGAGAGCCCTGGATGGAGTTCTTGATCAGTCTCCCCATCTGCCCCCCGAATACTTGGTCACAACAATAGGGTAGCTTTTTTTTTTTTTTTTAAGTTTTAATTAAATTTGCAGTAAACCTTGGATTTACCTAGATATAGTTCTATAGAAATACTGATTGATAATCCTAGTGATTATCAACGTACTTTGTTCTCAGGAAGTGAAAACGACCCAGGATGCAGATTTCTTTCATGCTCTTTAAATAGAGCATCAGGACAAAAAGCCAGTTCCATTACATTAGACCAGTAACATTTATTATGGTATATGGTACTATATTATTATCATATAGTATCTCTAAAAACCAGGGAGTGTTCTGAATAAATAACCCACAGTATAAGGTTTCTCTGTTTGATCCTGAGAGAGACCACTCACACTCATTAATTTAGACTATAGAGTACTCTCAAAAATGGAGAGAGAAGATGCAAGAAGTGTGTTACTTTTGAAACAGTGGAGGGATTTTGTTTACTTAGAGCAAATGAGAAATTTGTTTTTCTATATTTAGAATTTCAGTATGCTACTTTGCAGAAGTTTGGACTACCTGTTTTCTCCTGAAATTGTATTAAGTTAAAACTTGACTTGTCATTGTAGTAAATATTATGAAATAAGGTAAGTAGTCTGTTATTCCCTGAGTGCTTTTGTTGAAAACTCTTAAAAGTGAATGTTTTTACAAATATTGCGGCAGATACGATTTTTGTTGCTTTTGCTTTAATTATTTCACTGTTTTTTGATTCTTGAAAGCACCAAGGGATTAAAATAGCAGTGTGTTGTTTTTCTGCTGCTAGAATGTATGATGAATCATTTCTGACTCTGAAGCCAAATTCTTGCTGATAGCATTGCTGCCAACTTCTGTGATGTGTTGCCTTAGTATGGGCATTGCAGCGTCCGAGAATGTGCACAAAGCACATCATAATGAAGGTGATACCAAAGTTTCAGAGTGCATTTAAGGATACTGAGGGCAACTTCTGAGAGAATTACAAAAAGAACTGGCCTAGGAGTATGGTCATTTGTAAGACATTCAGTGTGTGAAAAGCCCTTCCCTTTTTAAACAAAGAGTCATACATGTCACTTCAGTTAAACAGTGATAGAAAAAGTGGTCATTTTGAACTGGCTTGAGTTTTCTGACGGTAGGTTGTGTCGGTTTAACTTTTCATGGTCTAGGTGTTTTTAAAAATGTTTGTGAGGCGATGGATGAATGAGATCATAAAAAGTCCAAAGAAGGAAAAAGAATTACAAATTGGCTCGTTTAGTGGTTAAAAAAATATTTTTTAGCCATTATTTTTTTAAACCCAAAGTAAGATTATCCGAGCACACAGTGTTTCATGCATAAAAGAAGGGGAAACCCTTTGTGGATTACCAGGTACCATCACTACCAAAATCTGAATTTGGAGTAACCATGTCTGTGACACCCACTGTGTCACCCATCTGTGACCTGACCACTACCCTCTGAGAATGAAAAGGGTAGGGACTGAGGAGTTTGCCTTCCAAGAAAACTGGAGTTCTTCACTGAGCATTTCTCCTTGAGAGAGGCTATTGTGTTGGAGCTTATGGAGAGGATGTGCTTCTGACTTTTCTTAGAAATTGTGGGCAGTAGTTTTGAGGAGGACATGAAAATGAAGTGGGTTGAGACTGTCATGCCGAGCTTCCTTTCAAAGAATGAAGCTTAAAGCTGACTAGCTTTGAGGGTGGAGATGGGGGGAGGGGGGCAAGAAGGTGGGAAGTTTAAGAATTGTGTAAGAGTAAGAGGATATTAATTATCAATGACTCCAGATTTTCCTTCTGGTTCTGCATAGCAGCTCAGCCCTTTGCCCACTGTTTTGCCTCTGCTCTATCTTGGAGAGAGTTTGGAGCTCACTGAGGCAAAGCATGTGATATTTTCAAGGACAGGGAGAAACGGGGTGCGATTAGCCACCAAGGGCATTAGAACAAGTTCTGAAAGGCACAGAAGCTGTATAGCAGCTGGTAGCGGAGGTGTGTCCTCTGATTGCCCGAGTGTCTATTCCAAAATAAAGGTCAAATTCTGTGGTATTGAATATTCAAACCTTGGTCATATGTTAGCCTGTTGCTGGGATTTGAACCTGTTATTCATTGGAATCTAGGTTGTTCATTTAGTATGGAGTTGAGCTATGTTTTTTAAAATGTTCACCATGCCACAGGTAGAAGCATATTAATCAATTTTTCTTTTTTCATGCATTTACTGTTTTTCTATAACATTAGAATTTTCCTCCTTTTATTTATTTTATATAACCGTAAAATAAGAGTTTTAGTTGTTTCTGATAGGTTGGACATTTAAAATCGAGCTATCGCTTTTATTTGCCTATGTCTTGGCCCCTTTCTCTCCCTCCTGCTGCCCTTTCCTCCGTCCCCTAAGTCTCTATTTGCATTTTCAGGCCTCAGGCAGGATTCAGCCCCAGGAATGAATGTGGGGGATGACTGTATTTAACTATGCTAGGTCATAGCATTTTTCCTCTTGATTTTTACTGACTGGGGGAAAGCAGTCTTCAGACCTGCCTGAGGAAGGAAAACAAAAAGCAGTGGTGCAAGGCCAGAGTCTTAAAAATGGGCACTTGGCTGGAGTTAAACATTAAAGAATGTAATTTTATAGGAATAATTATTTTCCCTTCTTAAAATCTTGAAAGTGCTAAGTGGTGGGCATAACCTGGTAGAGCTTGAAATACTAGTTGAGGTTTTCAGTGAACTCAGGAGGAGAAGCAAAACAGACTTATCCTGTGCTCAGCTGTGGTTAAAATAACGAATAATGAAATAAAGTAAGCTGGTTGAGTGAGAGGTACCACTGCAAAAGTGATTTCAGATGCTCTCTTGGCCTGTACTGCTGTGTTGTGTCTTGTCGTTCCCACCCACCCACCAGGTAGCTCTACTGTCTTTGCCATCTTAACAGGTTTTCCTTTCTTGTCTTTCTGAAAATGAGGCTTTTTTTGTCTGCATTTTCTCCTATGTTCTCTGACATTTGTTTCCATTTTATTTTATGTTTTAGCCCTTTTTTCCACTGATGTAACTTAATTTCTTTACATTTTTGTTTGTTTTCTTAATTTTCAGTTTAAAAACTCACCTCTCTTTTGCTTTTAGTCCTCAGGTATTTTTCTCCTTACATTCTGATATTCTTCCTTTTTCACTGTTTCAAGTTCCTTTTATTTAGTTTGAATAATTTATGCAACAGAAAGGCAAGGGGACGTGAACAACTATACAAAGAACAATTAGGGTGAATGGATAAGCCTGCTCTGCAAAGGACTGGTTAAACAATGGTGATACCAACAGTGAATTGTACAATGTATATTTTTAAAAATAATGTTAATAGATTTTACTAAGTGACTATTGGTTTTGAAAGAACACATATTTTTTTCCTGCTTTTATCTTTAACTGATTCAAAGATAATGCCAATTATCTGTTGTATTCAAAGATTAAGGACTAATATAAAGTTCTTATAAATATATACGTGTAAAATAATACAGTGTTTTTGATACTTCTTTTATCAGTATTTCAGGGATTAGGATATACTGTAGAATAATAATTTATGAAATCATATATTTGAAGAAAATACCTGAATGGTGTTAATGATTTTTTTTTTAGAGAAGGAAAATTCCAGTTTTCATATTTGAAGGAAGCATACTTCCTCCTTTATGCACATCTGATAACAGAGGGGACAAAATTTTAAGATACTCATTTCTGGTCATGATGTCAGAAGTATTCACTGGCGTATTTTCAAAACATTGGAAATTCAGCAATACTAAGCTTTGCTGTTATTAACAAGCACTCCTTCCTGTGAGTGTGTTTCCAAGTAAGAGTCTTGGCAAGGGTGAGATTGGTCTCTGTTCTGAGTAGTCATAAGAAACACTAGATACAAATGGTTTCCAACAAAAGCACCCTGTAAGGTTACCTGAATTATCCTTTTCTGCTAGAACCTGAAAAATAATACCCTTGAGCATAAAATTGTTTAAATTTTAGTGAAATTTTCCTTGAAATATCGAGTGAAACATGAAAGTCTAGGAAGATGGTTGTGAAAATGGATTTATAATATTCAGTGGACATTTTAGTAGGATCCAAATGATAAATTTGATTTTCTGAGTCTTTCAGAGAAAAATACTGGAATTATTTTGTTTGTGATACTAAATTCTGGACCGTTTTCACTCTGCTTTTGTTTCACTTGTTCTTTCCACACGCTTGATTCTGAAGTCCTTGATAGACTTGATAATAACTCACAGAAGATTTTTTTAAATACAACTTGGTTTAGGCATTTTGCCACTTTTATTGGTCCTTGTAAAATTTTACACATTCTAGGAGAATGTTTTTATTATAATTCTGATACTGAAATATTCAACATGATAAAGGTAGGTACAAATTTTAAACTAATAAAGTCCTTTACTGCTATTTGTCCTTTGTGACCAAGATCTGTTTTCTATTTGGTTTATGATTTCTGGAAAACAGTATTTAAGACTAATAAAAATTATCTGGTTCTTTCTTGGATCTGTAACAGCAGATGGCAACTGTGTTAGGCTTGACTCTGGAGCTCTTAGGATACAAAGCTTGGCGGAATGGTGCCAGATGAATTTAGGGAGTGCTGAACCAAAGGGTCTTTTTTTCTTTATAGGAACTACTCACATTTAGCAAAATGGTAGGTACGGCAGCCAGTCTTATGTAATTGAGGCAGCCTTCGTGCTGAGTGGTTTCCCAGGCATTGGTGCCCTTTCCTTTTTTCAGAAATGCTCTTGCCCTGTGAGAATTCATAACCAGTCTACATATATATATAGCTGTAATCTCTTACAATAGCTTCATTGATACTTGATCTCGTAGAAGAGCTTTATGGATTCGAATGAGTCACAGCTCTGGAGGCACCAGCCGCCCTCCCTCACGCCCTCCCTATCAGTGAGTGCCTTTGTGTCCTGCCTTGTTCTGATTGTGCCTTTGGATGACAACTTACTTGAGTGATGGGGGGAGGCAGAATAATTTATTAAAAATAATTACAAAGAAACCAAACAAAAGGGTAATTAAAGCGCTGTTAATATGCAATTTGTTATATTGCTGAAATATTTGAAACTCAGTCTTTTTTGTGGGTCTCCCTTTTTTCTCTGTAAATCCCTAGAAATCCCTACATAGTTTATGAAATTTTCTGTACCCAGGTCTCAGATTAGACCTAGTTTCACAGGATCTTAGTTGTTTTTCTTTTTTCCCCTTGGCTGGATCGAGACAGAATTGCTGATAAAATGTGTTTTTGATAGCCTCAGGAAGGAATTCTGACCTGTATAATTTTGCATCATTATGTGTTCATCTATTTCATAGATTTATTTTTTTTTAAGACTGCAGTTCTTTAAAAAAAAAGTGAGAACTCTGAGTGTACTGAAATTCCTTCCCATTTTCAGCTGACGTGATAGGAAAAATTTAAAGTATTGTTATCTACTTACCCTCACGCACTTATTCACATATTTTAAAAAGAACCTTTGAATGGAACTATTAATATAATAATAGCTGACACTTGTCATGTGTCAAGCACTCTTTTAAGTGCTTTACATGTATCAGCTCATGTAAATGTACCATTAAAGTAGTGTCACAAAATAGCAATATGATATGAGGATGTTGTAGACTGTGTCAAGCACTTTGTGAAGGTAGATGAATTATAAACAAGTCGAATAATTGCTGTAGAAGAGAATGCTTTGGGCAAGATTTAAAAATTCTTTTTAACCCAGGCTATTGACAGTCCTAGACCACCAACGTTTAAAGCATACGTTTCAAAGTTAGGAAAATCTCAACCAGCATGTATTTTGAAAACACTTGAAAGTGTGCAGATAATTACACTGGTGTTGATTTTAGCAGATTTGATGCCAGCAGACATCAACTCTTATATGCCATGAGAGATGAAAGCCATTTTAATATAAAACACAAGAGTTTGGCTAGAAAAGGAAGGCAGGCAGGGAAAAATTTTGTGACTTTTAGTTTTATAGGAAGCATTAGTTACATTCCTGTGACAGAATGCCTTACTTGGCAATCATTCCTCATATGAGGCATGTTAGTGAACTGTTGTTTGTGCCTGGTATCATATGGCACTAATAAGATGCATTATTTTAGTAGCACCTACTGGTGTCAGTGTAGTTTAGGGCCTGTCATTGTTTCCATTAATCTTCTATTTTAGGAGGTCAACACTAGCATGTGTCTTTAAGTCTAGCCCACATATATTTCATTTATATTTTTGGGTCTCTGCACAAAGGAAAAATGACACTCAAGCCTTGTGTTTTCAGTGCTTAGAAAAGGACCTAATTATATACACCCTCGGCAAATATTTGTTGAATCAACTAGATGCATGAATCTCACTAATGGTACCTTTATATATATAAAGTCTTACCTGGCTTCTGCATTAAGAAATTTTAATGACAGAGTTTTTCATTAAAGCACATTTGGTAGAGCTTTACTATCAGTCATGGGTCATCTTTTTCATCTTTTCTATAAAAAGCTCAAAGCCAGGAAGACTGACACTGACTCCAACTCTGCCTCCTACTTACGTGCTCCTTAAGTTTGTCCCTTGAGTTTTGCTTTTTTATCTGAAAATCCTTGTATTTTGGCCAGTTAAGCCAATTTGTATTAATTATAAAATTAATATTTACCGTTTTATGATACATTTTTTTCTTTTGTCCTTTTTTTGGTATTTAGGAAGGCTTGTATTTTTGTTTTAATGGTTACTTTCACATGATAACACATCTTTGCCTCTTGTTCACTTTTGTTTGCTCATGTGTTTTGATTTCTCTGCAATATTTCCTACAATATTTAATATCTAAAATTAGATATTAACTTTTTCTCACCCCTTTCCTCTTTATCTTCCATCCTGTGACTTGAAGTGTGTTATTTTTCAGTTTCCAGATAGATATCTATAACAGAGTCAACCAACTAATGTATTTTTCATATAATTTTCCCATCCCCTTTACCCTTTGTGATGGCTGTACTATATCTACAATGTCAGAGCATGTAGCCATTACATATTATACTGGATCCTTTATAAAATCACTTAGCTTTAATTCTGCAAGTAAGTCTACATTTAATGCTCATCATCTATCCTTATATTGATCTTTAGTCATTTTGGTTTTTTGAAGCTAGTTCTGTAGTGGATTTCTCAGGAAGAGCTTGAGGCAGCAGTATTTCCTGAGTTCTTATATGTTTATAAGTTTATACTCTTTGTACATGAAGGTCAGTTAGTTCAACTAAACATAAAATCCTTGGCTCATATTTTCTTTAAGTATCTTGAATATGTCCCTCCGTTGTCTTGTATAAAGTCTGACACTAGCCTCATTTCTTTTCGTCAGAGTGACCTTTTTCTCCTGGATGCCCAGATATTTTTTTTAATTCCAAAAATTTATATTTAATATATATCATTGTGGGTCCATTTTCCCACCTGTCACTCGCTTTTGAGCTTTATTTTCTTCATCTTTAAAATGAGAATAATGACACCTGTTTTTGCTTGCTCAGAGAGTGGATTTGAAGACTAAATGAGATACTGTATGTAAAGTGCTTTAAATTTATTTTGCTTCTTACTCTTTAAAGCGCCTTGTCAGAAACTTTAAAATTTTAGAGTATTTCATTTTATAGTCAGTTGGATTTGAGTTGGCTTTATATTTGTGAGAAATCAAAGTGGATACTCCGAAGTCTTTTTTCTGTATATGGCAATAAATAAGCTCACTCTGATCCACTCGGGCAGAACTACTGGCCTAAAAGCACTGTTACTTTTTGCAAACACCTCTTTAGAAAATCCATCTCCATCGTATTCCTCTCATATGTTAGTTTCCCACAAAAAACTGGGTTTATGTAATTTTCATTTATATGTGCATAAAACAACACAGAGGGAAAAAAGGACTCTATTCTTCAGAGAGCTGAAAACCTTAAATGAATCTAATCAGTCAGCATATTTTCTTATATTTGTTGTATATAAGGCCTTGTGTAAGAAGCTGCTGGAAAATACCAAAGAAACCGAAGATGTCATTTCTGGCCGTGGGAGATGAAACACACAACATATCAAAGATCATTTACAAAATAGCATGTGATAAATCCAAACCAGTGTAGCACAAACCAAGGACGTGAGTATGTATATGTTGCATTTTACCTGAGGCTACCCTGGACTAAGGGTTTCCATTCCTGGGCCTTGTTTTGATAAAGCAACCCTTTACACATGCAGGCTGGAAGTTATGGTGGGAAATTGGGTAATTGAATTAACTGAATCCATTTTAATGCTTTTACCTGATTTGTAAGCACAGATAGGGGTTTGATTGACATACATGTAAATAGTGTCAATGTCTTAATTTGAATATGTGATTTTAAAAAATAAATGCATCCATGTTCTGGAAGTAAGGCTGGAACCCATCAGAGAAATTCTGCTGACACTTATGAAGCAGAGTGATTTGGAAACTCAAGGCTAGAAATGCAATACTGTCTCTGATTCTGTGTAATGCATTCCTTATTAAATTCTATATTTACTTAAACAATTTATTTACTAACTTCATTGCATATCCATAACATGCAAAACCTTGAGGAGTAGGGAGCCCAGAGGAATGGAAAACAGTCCTCAGAGATTTTACTGTTGAGATGTAAAAAACTGGAAAGAAAGCAGAATTGAATCAAACTCATTTCAGAGGTAACATCAGGTATATATACAGAGTGATTTGGATCTCACAAGGAAAAGAAGTTGTGTCACTTTGGGTTGTTTGCATTATCCACAAGCTTTGTCCAGGCTATTGAAGCGATACAAATATTGGTTCCAGTTCATTCAACTCGTGATGCATTGTAGAGTTGAGGATGTCATAATTTCTGTTCCCAAAATTCAGGTTTTCATGAGAACCTACTGAAACTGTGAAGTCAGTATAGTTCACCCTTGAACAACTTGAAGGGTAATCCAGGAAAAACTTACAGTGAGTCCCATATCTGAGGTTCCTCCACACCCATGGATTCAACTACTTATGGATCGTGTAGTCCTATAGTATTCACTAGTGAAAAATATCCACATGTAAGTGGGCCACATGCAGTTGAAACTCACATTGTTCAAGGGGAAGCTGTACTTCTCTTTGGCTCGCTAATGTCAAGTCAAAGTGCTGCAGCAAACTTAGGCTACCTCTGAACTTGAGGATGTAAGTTTTTCATTCTTTGACTTGTGTCTTTCAGTTTTGGATTTTTTTCCTTCCCGTGTGGTTTCAAGGCGAAATGAGAATATTACAGGTGGGGACTTCATGTTTCAGAGGTCTTCAGAGTTTCCCCCTCTTGTTGGTTTTTGGATGTTGTGTTATTTTACTCAGAAAGTATCCCATGTGTTTTCAGCGCCGCAGATGACCTCTTTTTTTTTTTTTTTTTTTACAGTATTTCTAAAGACAGTTATATACTCCTTTTATTTATTTACTTTTCCCCTTTTATTTTTTGATGATGAGAACAAACTTGTCAGGTGGGCCACAAAACTGGCATGAAGTGTATATCCAAATCATTGATCGTTTTCTGCATCCTTCTATAAATCAAACAAGCTTTGGTTTTTTGAAGTACTAAAATCTAAATCATACATCTGTGAAGATTCAGATTTTATGTATATGAAAGCAATTAAACTTTTTCCAATTAATGCCAATGAAACCATGTAAAATGGGGAGAATGGTCTCAGAATATAGGTCTTGATTTTTCTGACATATTCACTGAAAAGGCAACAGTAGTCATTTTATGTGGTTTCACATATAACTGAAAGTAGTAACTCTCATTCTGTTAATTTTCTGGGGCAATTTTTGTTTGGTGTCCAAGAAAAATTCATGATATATGATATTCATGAATAGCATGAGATATTCAAGTAGAACAACAGAAAGAATCCAGAAGAGAAACAGAACATACTGCTGGACTATATTCATATACGGATTGGTTTCTTATGTTTTCTCCTTAACTGTCCACATACAAGCTTTAGTTTTAAGTGTCGAAAGATGCACTTTTACATTTATTCCTGACATTAAAGGATGCTGAGTGCTCTCATAGACAACAGAAGATAGCAATTCTTATTCTCTCTCTCAACAACTGTATTGAATTATATGTTGTATATATTTTATATGCCAGGAAACTCACTCATATACAATCGTACAGCCACCACTACCTTAAGTTTTAGAACAGATTTCTGTCACCAAAAAGTTCCCCTGTGTCCATTCATGGTCAGTCGCTGTCGGTAACCCTGTGCAGCTACTAGTCTGCTTTCTGTCTTTATAGCTTTGCCTTTTCTAGAAATGTCATATAAATGGAATCGTGTGCACTTGAGTCTTGTGGATCTGGCTTCTTTTATTTATCATAATGTACTGAGGACCAGTGATGGTCCTCAGGAGCCAGTTTCTCTGCCTGCTCATCAGCACTTGATGTCATCAGATTTTTTTTATGTTAGCCATTCTTACGGGTGTTAAGCCATGTTTTTTAATACTTTAAGGCTTTTGTTTCTTGTGAGGATCTGTAAGTGTCCAAATAATCCTAATCTTTTGTCCTCCAGTTTGCAGATCCGAAGGCGGTAGTGCATTCAGTGGAAAATCTGAGTGTCTCACCCAGGATCCCCAAATGAGTCACTGAGCCTGAAGTCCTCATGCGTCCGTTGTAGTGACCTACTTTTGTTCCCACTCTGGTCTCCCTGTGACTCTGGTCCTCTTTGTCCACGTAGCCTTGTTAGCTGTTGCTTTCTTTTGATTCTTGTAGAATAATCCATTCTTATGTCTCTGGGATTTTGACTGATAAAATCCAGTTGTTTTCTGCAGAGGGGTGCTGATGTCTTGGAGAGGTAACTCCCCTCCCTGCAGTGTACAGGCCTTGGGTGGCCTCAGACCTTGAGTGGCTCGGGCCTGGCTCCCACAGTGGCCCCGTTTGACTGCACCACCACCTCTCATCCTGTCAAAGGGAGATACATGTCTTGCCAGAGTCTTTTGGGAGTTAAGTGAGGTGTCTTATCTAAAACAGCTGGCATTTACTAAGTACTTAGTATGTTTTAGAGCGCCTCTTCAAATAAGATGGTGAAAGACTGACTACCTAATAGTATGTGGATAGACACCATTCATTTGGTTTTTTCCCTTCTCCACAATGAGACAGGAAAACATTCTTAAATTTATTTACAGACCAAAAAAAAAAAAGCCATACACCCCTAAGCAGCCTTGATTTCTTCCTGTAATTATTCTTCGGTTTGCAGCAAATATAGGCATAATAGGCATACAAGTCTGTTACGTTTTGTCTTTATCTTTTGACTTTGTTCAAGAAGACCAGTGCTGTTTCTCAGCACTCATCTCCTGTTTCATTTGCATCTCTCTTCAGTTTGTCCACTATAGTAGAATAAATTGTCATTGTTCTTGTTCCAAAGAGGAAGCTCTCAAAGTGCTCTTCAGGCTGTTGATAAGATTTCTATTCTAGCAAAGCTCCATTTTAAATGAGTCTGTAATCATTTTTTGTGCTCAAGTCATCGCTTTTGTTTCTTCTCCTCAAACTGCTTTGATTTGAAGTTCCTTTGAAGGCTGGTGGAGCTGATACAAATACCAGCTAATGAGTGACACTTAGTATTGGGCGCACCTCCTCCTCGGTTGTCATTTGCAGTCATTTCTGGTCTAAGGAGAGAACTGTTGTTACCTTTCAGTAGGCAGGGTTGTAGTGTTTTTATTTCATGACAAAAAGTGAATGTTAGTACAGGTGGTTGACTTGAAATGCTTATAGTCTCTAAAATGGATCTTGGTCATGTTGAGTTTCTAACATAGTTTAGAACATTGTTTTTGTAACTGGAAATCTCATCTGTGTAGTACAGCAGCATGGAATAATCAGGAAGAACTAAGAAGTTGAGGTAACTTCAGAAACTAAAATCACCACCAACAAGGAGCTGTCTTAAATAACTGGAAAAATTATAAATCGAGCACCTGGAGGAGTGCGCTAGTGGCTATAATGTTATGAAAGCTACTTGAAGTCCTTGACACTTGAGTGTGCCGGGCCCCAAGAGTGCACAGAGGTTGGGAGAGCGTCCGGTGGAGAGCTCGACAACTCACGCTTCACTTCAGCACCTTATGTGGGATGCAGTACGGGACTGGAGTAGTTAGTCTGGGGGAGGGCCTTCTTGCCTCTCTAACTCCAACCCTTGTTTTACATGTGAGAACTTGGAGGTCCGCAGTACTGACCTGGGACCAGCCCCAGCTCTGTCCCGCTCTGCTCCTTTCAGCCTTCTGCTGGAACAGCTCCTGAAGTGGGCTTGTGGAGGGGGAGCAGCTTTGTGTTCTGGCCGAGGTTCTGGTCTCTTGTGTCATGGAGCAGGGACACTGAGCAGGGGGAAAGGACGCCATGGGAGACTCAGGCTGTCCCTCCAAGGCCACTCCCTTTGGCTCGGAAATTCGTCCAGAGTGGGGTCTTTGCATGGAGCACCCTTGAGTGCTGGCTTGACTAGGTGTGGACTGGGTCAGATTTTGAAAGCTCAGGCCTTCCAAAGAGTGGGCAAGACTCTGGTGAGACAGTTAGGTGTGTGCAAGGGTTGGTGTGAAATTTTGCTTTTCATATTAAGTTAGTAAACTTTACAAGGTATAGATCATTTTAGGTTTTTGTGATATTTGTCATGGACCAAGCAACTATGACATGAAAATCACAGTTTTTGCTGTGTGTATTCAAACAACAAATCAAAAATATTGTTGCTGTTTTTAATCTAACAACAGTGTGACCCAATGACAAGGCATTTTATTTTGGAATGCAGTAAAAGTACTCTCACAAATGCCTTTTCTTCAGCCTGTGCACATATTTTTTAATGTATACATTATAATTTTTTCTAAATGCAAGACTACTTTCCATGTTTAAATATATTCATCCCCTGATGTTTTACAGATTTAAAGTGAAGTTTTTCTGTAGTTTTCTGACTTGGCTATTTGCTTATGGGCCAGATGACACCAGCTCTACCCCCAAAACAGTATCAATAAATGCTGAACTTGGGTTATGAAAGGTTTAGCTCCCCAGAACTCTCTCTACTATTGGCAGGACAAAGTGAATGGGAATATTATGGTTTAGGGAAGGAACTGGCTTATGTGTTCTCTGCAACACAACTGGCAGGTAGTTTCCCAGATGGACAGGTGAACAGAAAAGGCAGGTACTGAGCTGTTCCATTCATGTTGAAGGTGCCCTTCCCAACAAAATGAAAGGTGCTAGAGAGAATGCGCTGGTTGATACTCCTGTATTGCTAACCCAGGTGTAGTTTGAGTCTTTATTAAACATTAAGTCACTGGCATGGTTAACAGTAGCATTACCTAATCTTAGAGCACCGGGTTATCATAAGACAAATCTAAATGATGCTAACTATCTTCCGACAGAGGATCGCTGATGTACCACTGTGCGTGTATGGCTTGGGTGCCTGCACGTGCAAACACACACAGTTTGCCCATTTCGCTGGCCCTTGACCTCTGAGCAGGGGAGATCTGGGCCGAGGCCTGCTCTGTGACCACTATCTCCCATCTTGGAGGAAGGCTGCAGCCGCTATTTCCAGAGCTGGCGCTGTTTGCGTCTGTGTCTGACTCTGACTCATGCTTCCCTACAGCTGCCCTGTGCAGAATGCAGAGTCATTGTCATCATGAGCCATCCTAGGGAGAGGCTCAGTGGAAAAAGTGAAGGTGGAACAAACCTGGCTCCAGAACAGAAGGTGAAAAATACTTTTCTGTTTAGTTTTTTCTCGACTTCACATTGGGTTTTGGGGAACTGCTGTAATCCAGTGGAGTTCGAGATAAAAGAAGAGAGGAAATCTGACTTGTTGCTACGAGACTCCTTCCTCTGGTGTTCAAATTCTTGCCTAGGAGGAGAAGTGAGTCAAACACCAGAAGTAATTGTTATAGTTTGTGAACATGCATTTGTAGTTTCTTGGTTTTTAATTTTTTGTATCAGACCTGTTTTGCAATCATACACTGTTACAGAGAAGAGAGAGGGATGTATTATAAATATATGTGACCTTCAATATTGTTATTACTTGTCTTTAAAATGATCTTCCAATAATCTTGGAGGGTGAGACACATTATTTAAATAAAGGTTAAAAAGAAAGAAGTATTTCTGTGGTACTCGTGGTGGGAATTTTTCTGTGAAAAACTGTTAACAGTATATTTAAAAGTAACTTCCTTTTTTAAAAAGACAACTCATTATAGTTAATCTTAATATCAGAAATACTTCAAAATTAAAATAAGTAAACAATAAAATACTGTTTTGACAATAGTTCATTTTTAACAATAGCTCAGTAGAGAAGAGTTCAGTTGTCAAGAACGTTTACTTCCCAGGCAGCTTCCCGACTCTAGTTTTCTTGGCAAGAGAAATGTTAATCTGTTGTGAACAGACACTTTTTTTCTTCTTTTCCCGGAACATGTGTGGTTTCCATTAACTTCTCTCTCCACAGAACTTTGGAGATGGCCGCAGCTAATGCCTTGTGGGTCATCTGCACTCTTAGAAGTAAATTGAAATCATAAAGTACATTTCCTCCCCACTAGAGTCCTTCATGGTATTGAAATCCCATATTCACCTCTTACTAGCTTTTTTATCTTGAATAAACTAGCCTGTGTAAGCCTCAGTTTCCTCATCTGTAAAGTAGTTACCGCAAAGCATTTAGCAAAGAGCTGGCACTGTGTCACTGCTCACCAACAGTAGTTATTAATGTTATTGGTGATAGGCTTTTTCAGGGCATAAAGGACTTTTTCTTACCAGGGCATAAAGTCATTTGTCACTGGTGGTATATTAATGAGAACAGAAGGAACCCTGAGAACCAGTAAGCTAGACCAAGGAATGTAACCATGGGAGGAATGGCCATAAGGGTGTGAGTTTTGAACATTAGGCTGGTATCTGTAGGACCAGCTGAAGTGTCCCCAGAGTTAAGACCGAGGAGGCAGCCTCATCACTGCCTTGACAGGTTCCAGCCATGCCTCGAGGTGCCCCTGTCTCCCAAGCTGACACAGGAATCTGCTGTTCGGGGCCACTGCCTCAGGGAAACACTGCCTCACATTCTGTTGAAAGTTTCCACTGGGATCCTCCAAAGAGAGTTTTGGTTGACGTCATCAGAGCTGTGTTATTGATTTGGCTTCAGGTCTTATTTAAAGTAATCTTAATTTGCAAAAAGTGTGGCCATCAAGAAATACAGTGCTTGTTGATGTCCTGAGCTTCCAAGAAGCTTTTAAAAACAAGTGTTGAGATAACCCCATACACATATCCTATAGCTACAGAGGTCTGAGTTTGCAGTAATGTGATTCTTATGTAGAACTGGCTTGGAGTAGTAAGTTTCCCCAGGTACTGACTTACTAATAGAAACCCACTCAGACACAGAAGAAATGGGCCCAGTGTTTGTCTCAACTATGAGTAGTGGGTTGTGCCTGATTTTAAAAAGGCTTCTCAGAATGTCCTTGCTCATGTAAACCCAGGATCAATATTTTTTGGGGGAAGAAATCTTTATAGATAAGCCATAACAGTACTTGATAATCAGATCTCATTTTCAAGTAGTTAAAAGGGTCATTGGACAAAACTCTATGGACTAACTTTGGCTTTTTAATTGCTAACGATTTAAACTCCACATGCCTTCTAAATTATGAGCATGCTTAAATTTTTTATGGGAAGGAAAGTACTTTTTTTTAATGTAGGGTAATTTTCATGTCAGATGTTATACTAGCCAGCTTGCTCCATCAGATTATGAAGGTTGCCACTATTATTCACCTAATCCCTCCTTTTCCCTTGTGGAGTGTATTTTAAATAGAGATTAAGGAATGAGAGAGAAAGTGGGATGGGACAAGGGGAATGAGTCATGAGAAAACACTGCTGGTCATTTTTGTTAGTCCTTGGCATTCTTGGAATATTCTTACCTCTGTTGACAAAGAACAGTCAGGGTGCAGTTCAGCTGCAGGCTCAGAAGCAGTCAGGGTGGTGTGGGCCCCTAAGGAGGCCGCTGGAACGTTCTCCCCATTTCCTCCCAGGCAGAGCAGTGAGAGCCACTGGAGCGATTTCATAGGCCAAGGGGGCACCTCTCAGCTGAGAGCCACAGCAGTGTGAGGTGGTGTTTTTCTTTACTCCAAGCCCAAGCATGGGATCTGCCAGTAGGTCTGTTGGTCATTGTGTCTCTGAGCAGAGGGAGAACAGTTTTATTGCTTTCTTCCCAGAGTAGAGGAAATGCTTAAGAGTGGTGGGAGAGCAGGGGACAAATATAGTATTTCCCTTCTCCTGCCTGAATACTCTTTTCCACAACATTTCATGTTCATAAGATCCTATCCACTTCAACTAAAAAGAATTACACACCGTTTCTATCAGATTGACCCTCTTAACCACTTACGTATTCTCCCCTCATTCAGAAACTTTTATACAGGGATGTATATGATAGTCCTAAAATGCATGTCTTCTGGACATGATACATGCTCCGCAGCTGCTGGCTGGGACCTTCTGTGAGTTGATGGCAGGGGCAGTCTTGTTGGCCTGGCTATGGGTGGTCAGGAAACTCCAGAGACTCTGATTAGCTTATCCTCACACTTATTTCTTCCATGACCCTTTTTCCAGCAGGGGCTGTTCCATACGCTTGTCACTCTGACCCTTCCAACCTTCTCTCTGTGAGCCGAGTCAGCCCATGGCACTCAGACTTAGCCCCAGAGCCCATTCTGGTTCTGTAGTAACAGTGCCAGATACCATCTAGTCTCTTGTCCTGTTGCAAAGACGGTCTGTCATGAGTCTGCAAAGCAGAGCTAGCGAGTTTCTTTAGTAGCTGCTTGGCGAAAGTTGCCTCTTTTAAGAGATGGGAGTGCAGGCGTCATAGGTTGACTTAGGATGTTGTGCATAGTGTGCCTGATTTACCAGATTAAGTTTTTCTAATTATGTAAAATTATTAAGTTGATACTGATTTTAACAAAACCTAAGTTTGAGGTAAGTGGCTTGTGTTAGATGTTAATACATGAACATAAGATTTTAATACATAAGAATTTCTGTAGTTTCTCATTTCCTAATTGCTTTGGATGTCTATTATCGTGCATAGCCTAGTGCCTGGCCTGGCTTTGCCCATTACAAAGGTCTTGCTTGTGTTCGTAGGGGGCTGGACTCTGTTCCCAGGCCCCAGCACTGCCCCCGCCGGCAGCGCCCAGTAATAAGTAAGCTACTCGTGGTTACTGGCTAATAGGGCCATGACCCGGCTTGAACTACATAATGAGGAAAGAGCAGATTTATTTGCTCCCCTTGCATGACTCCCTCCCCTCATGCTTCTTTATTATCTTTAAGAGGAAATTGAATAGCAAAATTCTGCATTCTCATAATGTTAATAGCCTGATGTCATCTTTTCCACTCTGGAGTCAAGAAAATAAGAGAGACAACCAAAACACAGATCTAACACTTTGTAGTTGTCCAGGGCTTCAACTGTAGACTATGTGTTGTTAATTGCTTGTATAAGGTATAATGTACATACCATATAATTCAGTGTACAATTCACTGGTTTTTAGAAAATTCGCCAAGTTGTACAGTCAGCAGCAGAAGCCAGTTTTAGAAAATTTCCATCATCTCAGAAAGATCCCTGGTGGCAATTAGCAGTCAATCCTTATTTCCCCCCGTCTCCCAAGCACCGGGCAACCAGTAATCTACTTCCTGTTTTTATACTATAAGTTTGCCTTTTCTGGATTTCATATCAGTGGAATAACACAGTATATGGTTTTGTGTATTTGCTCCCTTTCACTTACTGTTTTTGAAGGTGCATCTGCATTGTAGCATGTGTCAGTAGTTTGTCCCTTTTTATTCCTAAGTAATAGTCTGTTATGTGGATGTACCACATTTTTGTATGTCTATTCACAGGTGATGGGCATTGGAGTTGTTTCTGGTTTGCAACTATCTTTGTCGCTAGTTGCTCAGTTGGTAAAAGAATCTGCCCTGCAATATAGGAGACCTGGGTTTGATCCCCAGGTCGGGAAGATACCCTGGAGAAGGAAATGGTAACCCACTCCAGTACTCTTGCCTGGAGAATTCCATGGACAGAGGAGCCTGGTACACTACAGTCCATGGGATCGCAAAGAGTCAGACACAACTGTGCAACAAACTTTCAAAGTTTCAACTTAAAGACTCACATAAGTTTTTGTGTGGATATGTGTGGAGTTTTTTTATTATGTTTTGGGTGGTTTATTTTTTTGGTGGCTATATGCTTTTAGTCCTCTTGGGTAGTTACCTAGAACTCATACAGTAAATTTACGTTTAACTTTTTACGAACCTGCCAGATTGTTTTCCAAAATGGTTACACCCTATTACATTCCTACCAGTGATGTATGAGGCTTCTGCTTTTTCCACATCCTTAATCACAGACCATATTTAAGGAATAACCTTAATCTTTGACTATTTTTTTAAATATTCTTCTGCATAGAAGAAAGCTAGGAACAATTTTCAGGTTTTTGCAATTTTTCAAACATCTTTAATACATGTTAACTAAAATTACAGTCCTTGGTACTCGATTCTCTCTAATGTCTAGATTCTACCATCAGGCTTGGTTGTAATAGTTTGACAACTTTCCATTTTGGTTTTTTTTTCTTATAAACTTGATATAAAATTAGATTAGTTTACTTTTAGAAGGGATTTCATATTTGTACTTTTCTATTTTTAGTTTCTTTTATTCCAACCAAAGGTTGTAAGTTTATATTTCTGATTATATACATTATTTTAATATAGAGTAGACACATGTATATATAGAATCATGTTTTATGGTGCTTTAAATAATTAAATGGTAAAGTTTCTAGCTTACAGAATTAGGTAGCTTTTAAGGTTTCTTTATTAAAAATGCAACTAAAGGATGTTTGTATAAATCTGGGCTATTTCCAGAGACCTCACAAAAGTTATCAGGAAGAATCTGTCATATCACTTGACATAGCAGGGATTACTGGACACTTTTAAGACCAAGTGTTGAAAGTTGCTCATGATTTTGTTTATCCTAGGTTTTGCAGGTGTGTTTTATTCTGGCAGTGAGCTTATCAAATAAACTTATTTTTCTAAATAAGTCATATAATCAGTCATGACTGAGCATTCTGGTAAAACGGCCCTTGCATCATGAGTAAGGTTCATGACCACTGTTGCGGTGTGAGCAGAAGCAGGAGTCTCAGAACGCTTGTTACAGGCCCGTCTGTCCTTTGAATTTGTGATGATAGAAAATGGGTTTTATCAACGACCAGGTTAAAGGTAATACTCTTCAGGGAGGGCAGGCACCTTACCTCACAAGAGGAAAAGACGAGAGGCACCAAGTGACAGACGTCTGTGGGAGGGAGAGAGTGGCGGAGATGCTTTTCTTATGATCTGGGAGCTGAAGAGACAACCTCAACTGAATACAGTTTGCATGAATTAGTCTGGCTGCCACAGGTGCTTTACCATTGTGGGGGCAGTTTGGTGAAAGGGGGTGGTTCTCACAGGGCAGAATCACCCCCATGGGGGTGATGTCAGGGTTACAAGGGTTGGGGGTACTTCTGGCCTTCAGTGGGTTCAGTCCAGGAGCGTTGTGTGTACAATGCACAACAGTTTCCAGCATGGCAAGGAGTTATGCTGCCTCCCACACAGTCTCCAGGTGTCTGCTGGAGAGTTACACAGGTGAAAAATCTGTGTCTGATATTTAAGCTTTAAGCTCTTCTATATGCACAGCTTTAATATTTACTGAATTATCTAGGAATGTAAGTGCCAGGTAAATCTGGGAAGATTGTATTTTGTTGAATTTTCCCAAGAGTTTTTCGCCATTTCAAAAAATCTTGTATCAGTGGGAATGCTTTTGTATCTGAGTAACGACACCACACACCTGCTTAGTTTGTGTTAATAGCGTTGTGTGTATGGGGGTTCCTCAGGCCTCTCATTGCTTCACTATGTCTAATAGGGTACTGAGGCTTGGAAATACTGAAATCTGAATTAATGCATTCTGACAAACTTTCCTTTTAATTCTTCTTTGTGTCAGAGATGAGGCATTCTGTTAAGGTCTCCCCGTATGTGTTATGTGAGTTACGGTATCACAGAATTTCATTTCAGGATAGTTTTAAAAGTGAGGCATTGTTTCTGATACCATGAGAGCCATGGGCTCCAAGTTACGATAGGCTTTTGGTCCGCATTACCAAAATATTAAATGTTTGTGTGTGTGTGGAGGGAAGGGGCAGAGGTGACGGGGCAGCAGCAGCTCTCAGACAGTGCACGTGGAGCAAAGCACCCTGGGAAGGGGGAGGTGCTTGCGTGTCTTTGGTCTGTGCTCATTTCTATAAACTGATTCTCTAATGGGCCCTGTGGTATTCCCTAGGATGCAGCCTTCTGTACTTGCTGCCTTCCCCAATGCAGAATCATCCCTGTCACTGTGTCCTCTAAGTGGGGAAGCAGCGATATCAAGAGGCCAACCACATACTTCTGAGAAGAGATGTGGTTGGGAGGTGTAGAGCAGAGATGAGAGTGAAGAATAAAGCTGTCAGGCTTCATGATAACATGACTGAACTCCTTAGGGGTGTTGCACAGGCTCAGACCTCAGATTGTTTTACCCGTCTCAATTTTCCTGGCCTTTGCCTTTTAGTAGGTGTGTGTGTCTGACAGGAGCCGAGCCCCATCGCCACCCCCCACCCCAGAGCCACAGCTTCCACAGGCTGTGTTTTCTCAGCACTGTAGTTGGTTGGCACCCTCAGGTGTGAGCGCCCTTCTCCCTGCGCTCGGCGTCTCTCCCTCCTGAGCTCCCAGTGCCCTCCCGCGCTTGTGGACACCTGCCCGCCCTCCGTTCATTGCTCCAGGCAACTTGGTCTCATGCGGTTCACTCCACCACCACAGGGTTTGAGAGACCTAGCATTTTACTGGCTGTTTTAGCACTGATCAGCTTGTAAATTTTTCTAATAATGTTCTACCCCTCCTTGTATCTGTTATTGATATTTTGGATGTTTCAGTGATTATAAACACCTTCTCCAGGAGCTTATCAGGAAACATGGTAAAGAGGAAAAAAGTGAATTCAGCCATATCATGGGAGCTATTGAGAAAGGTTTACTCAGGGGCAGGAGGCTAACAACATTAACTTTAATTTGGTTTTGTTTGTGATAACCAAGCCCCTGTTAACATAAAAAGCTGAGTTTCCACTAAACCTTAGCGTATGCCTCGGAGAGTCCCTTGGTAAAGTCTGGGCACCACCACAGGGTGGCCTGGACTACAGCATGCCCAACAGGGATGATTCGGTGCCTCCATGTCCCACCAGTTCATGTTGCTCAGATTGTGGAAATCTGGATTGAATACCAAGTTGACTGTTGCAGCCATGGTATGTTCCAGTTTCTGCCCAGGGTAACTCAGTTTTGTTTTCTGGTGTGGCACCTTTCCTGTTTTTCTATTTCAGCTAGGTGTATTCAGGCCTGGCCTTCCAGTTTCAAACAAACCATGAGTCAAGGAAACTAGCATTTTTTTTTCCTCATTATAAAAGTGATACTCTCTATTAGAGAAAATATAGGAAATCTAAGAAGGTGTAAAGAAGAAAATTGAAAACTACTGGTAATCCAGTTCTCCAGAGAGCTACTTACTCTTAATATTTTGGTATTTGTCCTTTAAATCTTTTGGTGGAAATAATTATTGAAAAAGAATGACAGCATGTTTTTTATTTGTCACTTCTCCTTTGTGACTTCCAAGGTGGTTCATTTAGATTACTGTTTGTTTTTTTTTTTTAATTCAGTGATTTTGAAATGCAATGTCTTTGGAAAGATCTTTACTTGTCATAAAAGATGGCTTGATTGATGAATACTGGAATCAGCATTTAACTGCAGCCATAGTCCTGGCTTTCTCTAGGACTTGTATACTTGAACTAAATCCATTTGAAAACAATCCCCAGTGTACTGGAGTAAACTTTTGTAAATGCAGACTGTAATCTAATACCACTATCTCCTGCACGGATGGTTGGACTGGGTGAGGAGGGCCTGTGGATGACTTTTTACCTTTGACTTTCTGTGTGTGACAGTCGATGTTAAAAGTGGCAGCAGAGTGCTGTTTTTCCTCTTCTTCACTCAGTGTGAATCAAACTGACATCTGTTTCAAGATCTGAGGATATGCTGCCAGCTCGCCTCGTGACTTGTGTGTCGAGCTTGTAGTCACAATATGGAAATTATGGAAGATGAGCCTCTCTGTTCAGCAATTAAGTGTGAGGCTATTTCTGTTCTACTTTAAGAGTTATGGTGAAATTGATACTCTAGACTTATTTCTAAGGAATATGCAGTTACACAATGGTCTCCTGCTTTCTGGCTTTTATTAAAATGCAAATAGTCTTTTTTTTTTTAATGCAAATAGTCTTAACTTCAAAGTAGCATAATTGAATCCTGAAAGGGGTTATTACTCTGATGTTTTGCTACTTCTTTGGTATTTTTGTTTTATCGTCTAGCCTGGCTGGCTTTTCTGCCCCATCTTGCTCTCTACATCAGTGAAGACCCCTCCTGGTGAGGTGTGGTTCCAGGCCGGTGGAGAGTCTGGTGTTTGCAGTGCCCAGTTCGTCTCTGCAGTGTGCAGGTACACACAAGCGAAGTAGTGTTAGCACACACAAGCACATGTCAGATGCACATTTGTGTGGGTGAGGAGCGTTCATTATTTTGGCAATACATTTCTCTTCATTTACCTGTATTTACTTGAATGAAATGGAGTCAGTGCTTCTCTCTGTATTTGTTCTTCATGCATCTGCTCGTCTTAGTTTAAGAAGAATGTCATGAAACTTAAACAGGCTGGTTTCCCTCACAACATCCAGTAACAGAACATGTTGGCCATGCTCCGTGTGTTCCCAGAGAACCAGAACGTGGTGTCAGGTAGGTCTCCATCTGAACGTGAGGAGGAATTAAGTTCCTCAGAGCAACTTTTTGTAGAAGCTTATACCTGATTGACACCTCACCATCCATCAAAGACCGGGAACACAGCCCTGTGCTGGTGCCCTGATGGTGGCCAACAGGCGGAGCTTGAGGTCTGAACTCTGTGCTCCTGAAGACGAAAAGGGACCTTTGGGGTTTACTCCCATGAGGCACCAGAGAGCTGCTGAACCTCAACTCTGCATCCTCTTTCAGCCCAAATTCCAGAGGGTGGGAGAATTATTACATAAACTCCCTCAGCTTTCACTGGATCATGTCATTTTAGGTTCGCTTTTCAAAATGTACGTCAGTTCAGGCAGGTGAACGCTCTCTGCTCCCGCCTTTCAGCGTGTTCCCATGTATCTGGAGGGTTCTCTCATTTGTCAGCTGTGTGCCACAGCCAAGGGGCTTTGATGTTCCAGACCCCATTCCTTCTTTTGATTACATGTGTTTCTGCTAAAGACCTCCTTCTTCCAGTGTTTACAGGGGGACATGAGTAAGTTGCTGAGTCCCCTGTAGTTTGTTGCACTTTGTGGTTTCTCTCATCCTGCTGTATTAAGCATAACATGGAAAGGGGCACGTGTTCCAGCATCTCACACTAATGCGAGGGGGCCGGAAAACCTCTGGTGTGATTCGGGGTAGGCCTGAAGGCACGCTTTGTCTCATGTGTCCAAGAAGACGCTGCTGGCCCTGACTCGCCGAGGCCAGCTGCTGGTAGCGTGCTCTCCTTTTCGGTGACCCCTCCTGGAGCTGTAGTTACACCTCCTGGCCCTCTTGGAGAACTGGGGCTGGCCAGGTGTTGTGCAGGTGCAGGGGAGCCATTCTGGGCCTAGCGGTCTGTTTGACCTCACCTGGCCAATCAGGAGGCCTTGTCCCTTCAGGACCAGAGAGGACTTTGCCTCTGGGGAGATGAGGCAGGCTTTACGACACTGTCTTTAAAACGTGCCTCTCAGATTTGTTTGATACAAGTAAGTTTTGTTGTTCAAAGGTGCTTCCATTGACACAGAAGCTGCAGGGTGAGATTGAGAGGTGTTTTTCTCTGTCTTTGGGGGAGCAGTGAAAGGCAGCAATGTTCACCTTCACTTTAGATGTCCAGTGGGACCGGTCAGAGGTCCGCTGGGTAGGGTATGTGTGTGCTCCTGTGTGTAATGGGGAGAAAGGTTTTCTAACATTGGGCCAACTGCTCGAACACTAGAGTTCATTTTAAAATGGTTATTTTTGCTGTTTGGGGGATACCCATATAACTTCCCAGGAGGTTGGAAACAGTGCAGCTGGAGGCACACCTGATTTGGTTGACTTCAGCCAACTCAGACAGCTAAGAATAGCCCATGACTGGGTGCTGTTAATCTCTGAGGTAGTTCTCTATGCCTGGGTCGTGGACACTGGTTGGTTGGCACAGTTGAGGTGCCAGCTTGGTGTGTCCTCGTTTCACCTCATCTTTTGATACCTTTGTTCTTCATTCTGGTACTAGTCTCTCCTCCCAGCTGTCAATTCAGGTGCCAAGTGCCCAGCGTGTGTCTCCATTCTCATCTTTGGTCCCTGCAACAGCTCACACTGTGACTCCTTCCCTCTTTCAGAACCTCTTTGTCCAGTTTTCGTCTCCTTCCGACCTTGTTAGTTTGGCTCGTCTTTCTTCCATAGGTGCTGTGGTGAGCCGTGAATTGATGGGTTTACATGTGTGGTCCTCTCCCCATTTGTCAGTGATTCTTCATGTTAAATGAGATTCACTGAAGGTACAATTCTGTGACTCAAAGTGCCCCTCTTCTTGAAAATAAAATGTTAGGTTAATTATATGGCAATATAGTTAATAATAAATTAAATCTAGTTAATATGCCTTTCACCAAAAATACCACATCGGGAATTTTTGACATTTAGAAACATGAGCTTTACAGTGAACCTTTGGTGAGAGTCAGCAAATCACAATACTGTTTTTTTGTTTGTATTTTGTGACATTTCAGAAACAATGTCATCTAGGCAGAAGTTAAATGCCAGAAATCTCATGTGTGAGCAATTAAATGTTGTATACTGTAAATAGAAATTTATAATATCAAATTACATTATGTGCTTAAAATTTTTGTATGTTGTTCTCTGCCCCTGTTTTGCTGTCAGCTGTATTAGTGCAGTGAATCTAACAAAAATGAGAGAATTGCTTTCTAAATGACATGTTAAGGCTATGTCCCCACTTTGTCCTCTATTAGAAGTTTGGTTTGGAGTCCTGCAGGGTACGTATTTGAAAGCTATATTTTTCAGATACATGTGAAATGTAATCAATATTCTTATTTCATGCTGAAAGCCAAGATGTATGCAGCAATTATTTTAATTTTATTCTTAACTGTACTTTTGAATAGAAGCTTAGGTATCTTCATAAGGGGGATCTTTGACAAAGAAAAATATGTCCAGATACCCACTAAAAACATACTTTATTCCCCCATTTTCTCCTTTCTTACTATATAGGTGTATTTGATTGAATAACATCAGGATATCCAAGGAAAAAGCTGGTAAAGGCAAGTTAAGTACTCTGACACAGACATAAGAGAATTTGAGACCATGCTGCTTATAACTTGGAAATTGTAAATGGGGCATACATGGCATGAGGATTGAGGTTGAAACACTTTGAAAGTAAAGAGCTAGTCTTGAAAGTCTCTTGCTGTTGTTTAGTCGCTAAGTCATGTCTGGTGTCTGACTCTGCGACCCCATGAACCGCAGCCCACCAGGAACCCTCCGTCCATGGGATTTCCCAGTCAGGAATACTCGAGTGGGTTGCCATTTCCTTCTCCAGGGGATCTTCCTGACCCAGGGATCAAACCCAGGTCTCTTGCTTGGCAGGCAGATTCTTTGCTGCTAAGCTACCAGGGAACCCCACTTGAAAGTCTTCGTTTTTTGTTGTTTGCTTGGTTGCTCAGTCATGTCCCACTTTTTTGTAACCCCATGAACTGTAGCCTACCATCCATGGGATTTCCTGTGTGGATATTAATAATTTTGTCCTTAAGCCGCACACTGAATCAGTTTTTATGAGCCAAAGGCTAAAGATGCTTATTTGGGAGATGTAAATATCCTCGTGTTTTTAATGGAGAAAGGTTGGAACAATAATGCTTTCAATTCTGATCAGCTGACCATCTTTGATTTGACATGAACCACACTGGGATAAAGGATATACTGTTTCAGTGATGTAATATGAACCTCTAGAAAGAGGAGCTTGACAGGCAGGCTTTGCTGCCATTCTCTTTCATGACTGGGTTGGATTGAGTGATACTGTTTGGTTTTATTGTTATCAACCTGGGATTGAAGTGGAAAGACAGCCTATACACATAGCATTTCATTTAATAGTTTGGAAGGAAAACAATTTTAATAATAACCACATACCACTTTTCTCCTGAAACTGGACATTAACTGTTGGCATATTTGAAAAGTCTGTTACTGTTCTGCGTCCCCTAGGAGCAGTCAGTGCCCAGAGTCAGCCGTGTGACTGAAGTTGAGGAACAGTCGGAACATCTTGAATATCAGGAATCTCCTTTATATTGGTGATTTGCTCTTCTCTGTACGAATTCCTTTGATACCAGATTCAGAGAATGTTTTTTAAAGAAATTGCTCATGGCATAGCTTGTCTGTCGATAAGAGCAGGAACCCACCCCTCTTAATTTGTGCTGTCAGTGTGCCTCCTTCCTTGTGCTTTCATATGCTTCACCCAGGACATGAGCATGAGACTCGTGATTGTAGACCTCCAGGAGAAGCTCCTGTAACTCTGGTCGCACTGAGTTTTCTTGAATACAAAGGATTCTACAAATACTTGTGTTTTAAATCTCCCTAGATTTTTGCCACCTAGTGACTGAGATGTCTTTACGAATTCCTGCTGTGTTTAAGAGTTCCTTTATGAGGATGTACACATATGATCCTGGGTGAGCACCTCTCTAAGCCTAAGGTTGAGCCCAGTTGCCATCTTCCAGTGACCTTGCTTGCTTTTTCAAGATCTTACCACTGATTTCTCAGCTTTTTGTTGTTTAGTCACTAAGTTGTGTCCAACTCTTTTGTGACCCAGTGGACTGGATCCCATCAGGCAACTCTGTCCATGGGGTTTCCCAGGCAAGAATACTGGACTAGATTACCATTTCCTTCTCCAGGGGATCTTTCTGACTCAAGAGATCGAACCCAAGTCTCCTGCATTGGCAGGTGGATTCCTTACCCCTGAGCCACCCAGGGACACTTTGAAAAAATTTAGCTATTTGAAAATATGAAAATAAAATCTTTTTATTTTTGAAGTTACAATTTATAAAAATAGAATTTATCTGGTAGGTCCTACTTTCTTTTAATCTTTGCCTATGGAAAAAAAATTTTTAATTTTAAATAAATTCCTAAGAGTAGCACTCTTAAAATGACAAGAATCATAATGGAAGGTGGGGGAAGATCTTTCATCCTTTATAAAGGTATTTCATCTTTTTTTTGAAAAGCTTTCCTTACTCCTTAATTATCTTAAATATTGGCCATAAAAAAAATACGTATTTTCTTGCTCTTAGATAAGTGTGGCATTGCATATTCCTTTCAGCAGATGTCAGAATGGTAGGGAATTTTTTTTCAGTGTGGGGAAAACATTGTAGTCTGTTCCAAGTGTCACCAGGCATGATAGAACTGAGATGGAAGAAAGCTGTCGCCACGAGTCCCACGTCTGACCTCAAGATTCCAGGCTTGCAGTCAGCCGAGTGGGGGCTGTGGGTTTGGGAGCCCTGTGATCTTGTTCTTCCAGCCTGACCACAAGCTTGTCCTTGCATCAGTGCCTCGAGTGTCTTCTCTTGCCTGGTCAACTGTTAGGGGATCAGATGCTAACTGCGATTTGGCAAGATGTACCTTCTCGACGTGCCACTTGCAGAGAGTGGTAGCATCTGTTAGACGTTTCATTTGCAGCAGATAACGCTTCTTTTTAGTTTGAACGTCACAGAAGTATGAGGTGTCTTGAGTGGTCATGAAAACTGTAGGGGAACCCATAGAGGCTTTTGAAGTGTTTTACTAAAAAGACCCCAGAGCACTGATGGCAGTTTAGTTTGGGTAGAGGTAACTTTCATGACGTTTTAGGAATAACAATTTTTGTCCACCTTTTAGCCTTTATTGTGACTTTTAAAAGAGAGGGAAATTTTCTTTAACAACCTCTAGCCGTTTTAAGAATTGTTTATTTTAACCAGAAGTCTTCCTTTGTTATTTTACCCAGAAAGCTGTTTAGAGTTCACTGATAGAAAATGATTGTACAGATAACCATGCAAATATGTTTGTCCTTGGCACCTGACGTCATTGTCAAAGTATTGCCTCATTTGGTTATAAAGTGTGTGCAGGGTTTTATTGTTTGAGGTGATATTAAAAAACAAAACATAGTGTCTCAGCACCAAAACCTGATGAACTCACGTGTTTTCCAAGGGGTTTAACTTGCATTTTCCCCTTGAGGTAGCCACATTTCTCTTCCACCCCTAATTTTGTGGAGTAAGTAAAGCATAACCTTTGTTCTGGGCACAGTTTCTTCTAGGAGGTTGCTGGAGAACTGAATAAAGAATGTTTTAGGAGTAGTTAACTGTCCAATTTACTAAACTAAAAAGGAAACTCCATGAGCTCTGTTCACTCCTCTTCACCTGCTCTCTGTAGGCTTTCAGACACTCCTGGAGAAGGGAAGCAATTAGTCCTGAAAACTATGGCAACATTGTAAGTGAGTTATTTAAATTGTGTGGCCTCTTACCTGGCAGGTCAAGCTAAGAAATTCCTAAGGGTCAGTGTCTGGTTCACTCTCAGATAACGTGATCCTGACCAACTTTCTGACTGAGCCCCCATTGACACAGTGTGACCATGAAGTGTGGTGACACAGTGGGAACGTTGGCATGGCAGACGTGCACCAAATACATGGTGCTCCTTGGATGGAAGTTTCTCAATGTGGGAGATGCT
Source organism: Giraffa tippelskirchi (assembly GCF_054371585.1). Classification (NCBI taxonomy): domain Eukaryota; kingdom Metazoa; phylum Chordata; class Mammalia; order Artiodactyla; family Giraffidae; genus Giraffa; species Giraffa tippelskirchi. The sequence continues at coordinate 197,789,320 of NC_137275.1, forward strand.
TCTAGAGGGAGAAACCTTCCATCTATTTATCCATCCATTTGTCCATCCATGCTCCATGCAAAGCAAGTTCTTTACCACTTAGACCTCATTCTCCCAAATCTGAAGCTGCACACACTGTCCTGATAGTGGAGGACAGTGTTTAGGAGGAAGGACACACTTTTCTTGAAGATCAAGTGCCTTCAAGCAGAACAGAAAGCCATACTAATTTCTCTCCAGTTTTATACGAAGCAATGGTGTAACTAAAACAAACTCTCTGGAAAACTCGATATCATTAACCTTGAATGACAGGCTAGATGGGAATGAGCCCCGCCCAGAATGCAGTTGGGGAAACGTACCGTTTCCAGCAGCTTCACTTAGTGTGCATCAGGCTGTGAATTCTTCTGTGCTTTGGTTTCTAGGCAACTTACACAAATTTTAAATCTGAATATAAAACACATATACTTTTCCCCCAGAAAACAAATAAAATTATAGACAGCTTAATGATACAACCTCTGTTGGCCACAACTCTCTGTAACTACAGCAGATAAATCCAGGCAACTGACAATTTAAGAGATTCTGGTAGTTAAACCTAGGAAATGAAGACAAAGCAGCTGTAAATAACTTTGTTTGTTGTGAAATGCTCTTTTTTCAGTCCAAGCAAATCATGGGTATTCTACTTTTGAGGTCCCCTGAAAGAGAATTTCTTTTCCTGTACTTTTTAATTAGTCCTGTATTAAAATTCTTAGAAGTTATAGATCTTATTATAGCCAGCAGAGTGCCCAGTGCTTAAAGGGGTACTGGATGAAGATTGACTTCATTGCTGTCCCCCAGTCATTTTTTCCTGTAGAAGCTCTTTGGACTCAAATATTTAAGTATCCAGTTCTGAATGGACAGGTGCTCAGTCAGTGCCTCGCCTGCCACGAGAAGGGAGATGATAGGAGCAGTCCCATTGTCCAGGTGGTTTAACACTGCTATTGGATATTTGACCTTGAAGATAACCTTGGTTAGCTTATAGAAGAGGTGGATTTAATATGGTTGCCTGTAAATTTAGCAGTCTAAGTGATCTTGTTAAATTAGGCACTGTTTAGATTCACATGGAGAAGTGACCAGCTCTAGGTCTGAAAAAAAGGGTTATTGTGGATCTACTGGATGGACAGAAGTCAGTCAAATGGAACACCTATGGGTATGTGTTCAGTGCCTTTAAACATTTAATAGTGTGATGGCAGGGAGGGTTAGGAGGGGATCAGGCAGGCCACTTTATATGCTTCTGGAGTCTGCATTTTGAATGTTGTGGATCAATTGAGACAGGTCCAAATAAAAATAATACTGTGGGGATAAAAAAAATAAGCCCTTTGAGAAAAGATTTTTAAAATTAGATTTGTTCTGTCTAGTAATAGCAGTGTTCAGAGCTCTGGGGATGAGCCGGCACCAGAGTTCTAACCTCTGTACCTGCAGACAAGTGATTCAGTGCCTCTGGGCTTGAAACTCTCCTGTAATGGAGAAGCCAGACATCCTGCCATCTTTACGTTTATTCCTGTGCTCAAAGGAGGTGGTCACAAGTTGTTCTTTACTTTCATAGCACAAAAATTAAGTGACTGTAATTACATTGGCAGGTTTAAGAATGATATTTTTATGAATAAGTAGTCAATAATATACTGTGCTACTAATAGAAACAAGTCCATGTATTTTTACATGGTTATCTTCAATGCTAATTTTTCATGGCTTCACCAAAACGAGACCACAGTTTTAAGGAAGTCCTCTCTTACCAGCGAAACACAGCATTTTACTTAAGAAATACTTCTCTCAAAAGCTTTAGGGCAAGCTGTACAAACAAACAACTTATCCGTTTGCTAATTTGTTTATCCCTACTATGGGCATCATGCTTGTTTATATATATAAATGTTTATATACTCATTCATTTCTTATGTTACTGGTTTTAAGAAATCTTTTAAGTAGCCACAGGCGTTATTTATTGTCAAGAACAATGATTTGTGATGGCAGATTAAATAAGATTGTTGACATTTTTTAATTCAGATTTTGTAAAAACAGTTTTCAGGATGTTAATTTTTTTATAGTTACTGCATGATTGATAATTTCCTTTTCCCAGAACTAAAGCATGTTAAAGATGCTATTTTAATTTAATTCTGGGATTATAATAAGAATAGCATTAGGGGCACGTAAGAGGAACTAGAAGAGGAGAGTATGGGACTTCAGTAGGGGATCGAGGAGCACAGTATCAGGCGACTTTGAACTGACAGCTTCCCCAGCAGGCTATGCTTCCCCAAGCCCCTTCCTACAGGCTTGCATCTGCATTGATAGGAGTGTATGAAATCAAACGGCCATTACTTCCCTGTCCTTTGTAAAAATTTAATGCCCAGCCTCTTTAGTCTGCATTTTATTTCCCCCCTTTAGAATATAGCTGCCAGAAATAGTTTTCCGAGAACTAGAGACCGAACAGGGCTGTATATCATGATGTGCAATTCTGCCACTAAAATTGGCAATCAGATACAAAGTCAAGTTTAGCTTCTAGCCTTAGACCATTGTAAGCCACATGATAAGCGCCTTTTTCTAAAGGAGGAAGGTCAGAAGCGCAGGCCCAGCAGTGTTTCATCTGGGGTTACTTCCCATTGCCTGAAGCACCACATTTTCCAGTCCTGCCCCAAATCCCGTCTCCATTCCTGAGATTAAAGGGGAGAGCAGAGGTGTATTCCTCCCACCCCTCTCCTTCACTGATCTCTGACCGCATGCTCCAAGAGATGCCTCTTGGTGCTGCAGACTTTCTTGTCCTCTCCTGCTTGCATGTTCGTGGAGGTGGGGCCGTCTGTGTACCACAGAACCACTCTCAGCTCAGCCTCCTCTTGAAGGGGTGCGGTAACTTAATTTTGAATGATCCCATCTTCTCTCATGCCATTTCATTTCCATAGGCAGTAATGCCAGGTGAGAGTGAAAGATAAAAAACACATCCGGGTGAGGAATGATTGGGGAAAATGGCTTTTCTAATGTAAGACATAGTAAAGAATTGTACTTCATTCCTCAGTGAAGAGTTTACCTAGAAAGATACGGCTGTTTAGTGGTTTTCCTTTGGAAAAGGTAACAGTGTGAACTTTGGAAAACATCCTAATCAGGCCGTTCCCTGAGAAAGTCTCTACACAATGGAAAAAAAATACTGGTGTTGATCTTGAGAATGTGTGGGTTGTTTCAGTCTCTTTCCCTTTCCTTTTGCTACTTATACACTTTGTCAAGCTCCTCAAACCAAAAGGTAGGTCCTCTGCCATTCAGGACCTTAACCCGGTTTAACCTATGTGAATGAAACACTTAGGGGCAAAGGAAGACCCTGTTAGCAGCAGTAACATGCTCCCTGAACAGTGTAGGAAATGGCCTCGTGAAAAGGCTCAGATCGTAAAGTGTCTGTCTACAATGCGGGAGACCTGGGTTCGATCCCTGGGTGGGGAAGATCTCCTGGAGAAGGAAATGGCAACGCACTCCAGTATTCTTGCCTGGAAAATCCCATGGATGGAGGAGCCTGGTGGGCTACAGTCCATGGAGTCGTAAAGAGTCGAACATGACTGAGCAACGTCACTTTCACTTTCTTTTCACAGAAACAGAAAATAAGGGAAAACTATTCATAAGTAAGACTGACTTTTAAACCAGTTATGTAATAATGTAAAATCTGATCTAGCCAGATTGTAATTGCAGTTCTGTGTATTCAGAGTCCATGTGTATAGTGTTTGTGTGTCTGTGTTTGGGGGAAGAGGGAATGACACTTTAAAAATTAGAGTAAACTGGCCTCTGTTCTCACCATATGTGTTGAATTGAACACAACTCTTCTGCATTTAATGAAGACTTTAGCCTTTAGGGGTAAATAAAACATCCCTAAACAGAGATGGCCTGAATATTTTTACTGGCTGTAATAATTAAAGCCATGAAAAAGGTGGTGGGGTTATGTTACTTATTAACTTGAATCGCTCCTAGATTTGATCAAGACGTGGTTGCTTATGGCGCTTTGTTTCATGTTTGTCCTTTGTTTCATTGACATGCTCTGCCCTGGCCTCCGTGGCACTATAAAAGCAGCCAGGCAGTTAGGAACCAGGCCCAAAAGGGCTTTTAGACCTCCTATCCAGCTTTCTTCTTTCTCATCCCACCCCAGTGACCCCACAAACTTTACAGCCACTAGAAATGAGCCTGAGATCCCCCCATAAAGATGTGTACTTGGGCAGAGGTGAGAGGAGGAACTTGGAAGAAATCTTCTCCCTTAGAAGATTAGAGTGCAGGTATAGCTGAGAGATTTTAAAGATTGCTTTTATTTGCCTCACATGTTGAGCCAAACATTAAAAAGCAGTGAGGTTGCTTATAAGAGGAACTTGGAACCCAGATGTATTAGTTTTCTATTTCTGCTGTAACAAAATTACCACAAGTCCAGTGACTTAAAACAACACAGATTTATTGTCTTACAGTATCTGTAGGTCAGACATCCAAATCAGTTTCACTCGGTTAACATCAGGCTGTCATCAGGCCTTTGTTTCTTTCAGGAGGCGCTAGGAAAATACTCATTTCCTTGACTTTTCAGCTTTTTGAGGTCCCTACATTCCTCCACTTTCAAAACTAGCAAGGTTAGGCTGAGTCCTTCTCATGTTGCCATCTCTCTGATTGTCTCTTTCCTCCCTTCCTTCCTCACGTACAAGGACCTTGTGATAGTATTGGGCCCTCCTGGACCATCCAGGATCATTCCCCATCTTTAGGTCAACTGATTAACAATGTTAATTTCCCTTTGCCATGTAACCTAATATAGTCACAGGTTCCAGGGATTCGGATGGGCTGCTATCCTGATTGGCTTCCCAGGTGGCTCAGTGGTAAAGACTCCGCCTGCCAACACGGAAGACATGAATTCAAACCCTGGGTCAGGAAGGGATATCCCCTGGAGAAGGAAATGGCAACCTGTTCCAGTATTCTTGCCTGGAGAAATGCACTGACAGAGGAGCCTGGCTGGCCATAGTCCATAGGATCACAAAAGAGTAGGACACAACTGAGCCTGCACACACACACGCACACACACACACACAGTGTCCTGCTTCCTATACCAGAGAATGTGGATAATGTAAAGGGTAAGTGAATTGGGGAGCTCAGAAGGTTGGATAGAAGACAAATACAGGGTGTGGTGATAGAAATGGGTTTTTAAAGCTTCTTTTACAGTTTCGTATAACTACTATCAGGAAAAATACACATACACAGAGATACACACACGCTTCACACACACAGACACACACACACACACACACACATACTTCCCTGGTGGCTCAGACAATAAAGAATCTGCCTACCAATGCAGGAGACCTGGGTTTGATCCCAGGGTCAGGAAGATCTCCTAGGAAAAGGAATGGCTACCCCCTCCAGTATTCTTGCAGGAAAATTCTCATAGACAGAGGGGCCTGGCAGGCTACAGTCCAGGGGGTCGCAAAGAGTCTGATTGAATGACTAACACTTTCATATACTTGTACACACACATATATGCTATAACACAATGGAAAAAAGTCATTTATATGTTTAGCTTAAGTCGGGTTTTATTTTACTATAATATCCAGTATCACAGCTGAATATAAGAAGAAATTTTAAGTGTGACATCCAAATAATTTATAATTTTAGATTGAAGGACATTAGCATTTCTCTATTCAAAAGAATGATCCAAGTATTATGGTTTCATTAACTTAATCATGTTTTGTGAACGTTTTTGTACTATAATTTGTTTTTATTAACTTAGCTTCAAAGGAAAGCCTCCAATAAAAATGATACTCTATTTTTAACACTATAAACATCCTGTTTGGTGTGCACATCTGTTAAAATTTTGTGTAGTTTTAACCACTTTGTATGTTAAGTGGCTAGGGCCTCCTTGGTGGCTCAACGGTAAAGAATCTGCCTGCAATGCAGGAGACCTTGTCCATCATCTCTTCTAAAATTTTGGGAAGTGCGTTCTTTCTCCCCCTCACTCCCACCCTAAGGCCATGGCAAAGTCAACTGAGGTAATAGATGTATGAAGTTCCCTGGGAGAAAAGCGCCATCTGCATTTGCATAAAGCAAGAGCTGCTCTGCTTAATCTGTCAACAGCTTCCTAGTAGAAAATGTCCCTGAAAATAGATAGGCCATTTACCTGTAAAGGCTTTCTTTTCCTGTGAAATTAATGGCGTAAGATTTTTTTTTTATTATCTTAAAATTTTTCTTCTAAGGTTGAAGTGATTCTAACAAATTTTCTTCATTTAGTTGCTAAAAATGAGTGTTAATGGGCTCAAGATTGAAACTTTGATCTTGCTACACGACAGGTTACATTAATTCAGAATTGACTGTGGTGGGTCCTGGGGGTTGGGGAGATTGGAAGAAGACACCCCAGGCCTGCAAGGAGCTCAGAAATGTGAGCATCTGCACCGCGGCGCTCTAATGATTGTGTTACAGGGCCTAATAGAACTGCCTACATGGGAATGAATCAGAGGACAAAACCCAAAATGCACCAATTGTTTCTGGGAGGGTTCTTGAAAAAGGTAGCCCTTGAAAAGTAATTCACATAGTGAGCGAGCGCAAGAGAATTCCAGGCAGGGGGGATATCGGCTCATATTGGGATTGGAACTGGAAATGAGCATATTGAACAACACACATTTGGTCACACATGTCATTGTTTTAGTCAGAGGACAGAGAGGTGGGAAGTCGGGGCTCAGAGTTGTGCAGATTAGTGAAACCCCTCCAGCCTGGCCGAGGTGGGCAAAGTAGGTGTAATAATCCAAGTCCTTACAGCAGTGCAGGCCTGATGAAGGAGGTTGGGGGAGACCCTGGAAATCTCCGGGGAGGAGAGAGGAGCTTCTTGGGCAACTGGTTTACATTGGCTGGTTAATTTGGTAAGGGTCACTCTCCACTCTCTGCTACTTGTCTGCACAGTTGGTCTTTTAAGGAGCTTTGGGGAGGTCGGTGGTCCATTGTAGATTCATGCCCGGGAGCCAGCGGAGAGGGTCTTTATAAAGACGGAGAGGGCGCCAGGCGTGTTGTTTCCGGATTTCCTGACCCTTTCCTGACACCCTTGAGAGTGGGATGGAGTTTTTAATGGATGAGAGAAGGAAAGGCGCAGAACTTGCGCCCAAGGTCAGTAGGTGAGTAGCCCGGTGGGCTTAGACCCGGGTTGCAGGTGACTTGCGGAACGGTGCTCCCAGTGCCTGCTGTTCAGGCGTTCGGAGGAAAGGACGGTTATCAGGGATAGTTGCATTGCCTGCACCAGGCAGGGCCGGCACACGGACCGCGCAGTGCGGTGCGGAGAGCTGGCCGCAGCTTTAGAGGGAGGGGGCGGGGTAAGGGCCAGGATGCCCCTCCGCGGTTGCCCCCGCCAATCCCACCCCTTCGCCGCCCCCGCCCCCTCCCCCTCCCCCTCCCCCCCTTCCCCGCCCCACTACTGTCTCACCCTGGCAGTGCCTTCCAAGCGCGGTGGGCTGATGCTCAGGCCACGAGGCCGCCCTGCACAGTGTCACGGGTGGCAGACTTCAGCCGAGTCCTCGCAGCCAGTGTCGGGTGAGTGTCCAGAGTAGGGAGGAAGAACCCCTTGCGTGGTTAAACCGTTCCTGGAGCCGGGCTTTGGGGCTTGGAGTCAGTCATATGAGATTCCCTACACCGCCCTCCCCCGCCCCCAAACATACACCATTTCTTCCCTGCGGAGACTTGCTGCTCCTTCCCGGTGGACGCTGGTGGCTCTGTCCTCTGGCGAAGAACTCAGGGCTTCTGTCCGTAGTGAGGGATCCTGCGCACTCACCGGGACTTCGGCTCTGGAACCAAGAGAGTTCCGCGGTTGCTGCACCACAGCCGCAGCTCCACTGAGACCAGGATACTTCGATGTTCGTTTCTTTCATTAATAATCCATTGCCCTCATGCTTCTAATTTGGATCATTCCTTGCTTTGAGAGAGGAACATGCTCCGAGGACAGATGTCAGTCCCACTAATTAAACTTAGATTAAGTTAGTTGAGAGCAGCGGGGAGCAAGAAGTGCAAGGATTCAGGGCAAGTCCAGCCGGTCAGCCGGCCCTGCCGAGTTGGTAGTGGCATTTGGGGACTTGCCTTGGAAAGGAGTCACCCACCTCCGTGTTGAAGGCCGTTGGGAGGTGGGTGTGAGGCACAGGTGGCTCCAGCAGTGTTGACCGGCAAACGACTGGGCTCTGCTTAGGAAAGCGGGGGCGGGGGGGGGGCGTTTCCCAGATAGGGTTTCTTTTAAAAAATAATAATTTCATGGGATACAGCTATTGATTTGGCTTGCAAAGGGGGAAATGGTGTTTATAAAAAGAGCTTGAGCAAATAGTATTGGAATCAGTAAGAACTGAAATCTGATGATGGTGAGAACTCTTAGGTGGAGATACTCTGAGGACAGTATGTGGTATGTGATTTTTATCTTATATCTTGCTCTCTACCTTTTGCACTTAAAGCAAAATTGCAGACCAACAGCTTAATCAGCAACGGCTTTTTCCTTTTAAAGGTAAATTCTGAAATAAATTTGCGTCATAGTGCTTGCCTGTTAGATGTTTACTTTTGCAAGAACATTTTGGTATACTTTGTAACTTTTTTTTATTTTTGCCTTACTGAAGAATATTTGTTAATTATCTGAAGGTGGCTATCATACATTTTCTAAACTGAAAAAATTCATTTAAAAAATTGACTAATTTTAATGTTGTGATACATTTGAAAATATGCCTCAAACTTACTAATGTTCGCAACATTTAAAGAGTGGTGTCCTGTGTTGCACACAAGATACAGACTTAGCTAAGAAAACTTTTAAAGCATTTAAAGATTTAGATATTGACTTGGTGGGGAATTTTGGAAAAGATAAATTTGGGGGAATATAAGCTCTTTCCTGAAGGAGCTTTCTCCTTGTGTCCTCAGTTGCTCCTTGTGTTTATTTCATCTGCACAAGTGTTTGGTAATCCTTTTAAAGTTTTTATTTCCCAGGCACCTGGTTTTCTTGGTTTAAGTATTTAGGAATGTCCTGTTACTTTCAGGGCTTTCAAGTTTTAGGTGTGATAGACACATTAGCATTTGAAAGTGTCTGCATTTGGTTTTGTTTCTTATTTGAAAGTTTGCATTTGGTTTTGTTTTTTATTTTCTACTTGTTTTAACTTGAAATTAGTTGCTTTTGTTATTAAAAGAGATTAACTTTCAAGGTGGTTACTGCAGTGAAACTTTATAATAGAGTTGTATTCAGATACCTGACATTAATATTTAGAGAGGCAAATTTAGCTGCTAAACAAACATAGCATTTTGTAATAAAATAAAGTACTAAATTAATTTTCCATAGTGTGGCAATTAAGATTTCATTTAAACATGGAGAAATTTTAGAACATATCTAGTAAATGTGTGGAGTGGGACGAAAAACCATAGTTACCTGAAATTTTGAAAAAATTAAAAATGTTTTTGAAATATGTATATTTAAAGGGGAAGACATGGGTCATACAACCTATTTTATGCAATGTTTTTGAGGCGGTTTTTATTTTCTATAATCTTTCACATTAACTTAATTTCTAGATTATTGAGTAATTCTAAAATGGATGCAGATTGCTTTAAAGATCAAACCAGAACTGGAAAAGTATAGAAAGGCTTTTCTGGGGTGTTTTTTGTTTGTGTTTAATTTTTCTAAGCACATGTTTTATGGTTTTAATTTTCCTCATCCTGAAATACCCCCTGTACATCTCAAACTGAAGAGATTAATACTCAGAACTGTGAATGGACTATCAATTTCTGGGGACTATCAATTTCTGGGGAAGATAGGCCTAATCAGTTCCACCAGGACTAATTAAGAATTATGCAGATTGTTTACTAGAAAGATGCCCTGGGTAGTTTTCCTTTTTATTCACATAATCTGTAAACTGGAAAGAAAACAGTCCTCCCACATCTTTGTACATCTTTCACGTGTCTACCAGGTGATCCATGAACATTTGTGAATGTTCTTCTGCAGGAGGGACTAAACTCACAAGTTCAATATTCACTTTTTGGAGACGGTGTTTTTTCTTTTTTTTTTTGTCTTTATTGTAACGGGAGGGCATGGTCTAGTGTTTTCCATAGACAACGCTAATATCCTTGTGAAGTGGCATTTACACTAGAGGCTAATTTTTTTTTTTTTTTTAAGTACAGTGAGCAATGAGAGAAAGTCTTCACATTCTGTAAATTAGAAGAAAAATTGCCACAGCTATGATTGCCTTTGTTCTCAAAGCCATTTGAATTGCAGGCTGTGTTGGGACTGGTTCGTACATTGTTTAACTGCTGAGACTAAAACTTCTAATTAGAGTAATTACTGGGTGGGAGCTGACTGGCGGGGCGGGGTGGGGGCCAGGGGTGTGGCTGCGAAGGGGCGCCGCATGGTGGGAACCCGGCTCGGCTGGCCCGCGGGGCGGGGCGGGCGCGGCGGCGGCCTCTCCAGGGATTGGCCCGGGAGGAGGAGGCGGTGCGCGGCGGCCGCTGCGGATATCAGCCGGCGCCCGAGACGGATCTGGGCGGACTCCAGGCTCCGGCCTGCGCCCCGACGGGAGCCTCAGTAAGTAAGACGTTTTCCTCCTTCCAGGTCGGGCCAGGGGCCGTCAGCTGGTGTTCGTTAGGAGAATTAAGGTGGTTTCTTCCCCATCTACCAAATCCCTTCTCATTTTCCTCCTCTTAACCTCAGTCTTTCCACCAAATGAGTTTCAGCAAGAAAGAAAGCCAAGTTTGGTTCACTCGTGATCGTTCTGCTTCATAAATCTGTCCTTATTTGCTCACAGCTAACAGCCCATTCTGTGGAGGTTGCATTCCCACTACCACGGTGGTATCATTTGGTGTGAATGGGAGTTTAGTTGCCTTCAAAAATACTATATGGTGCTTCTGAAGGGCTCTTGCCTTTGTTTTCACACCGTTGTGCTTGTAAACATTTTGAACTTTGAGTGCATTCAAGGACATGGGCGTTGGTATTGTAATTTTTTGTGTGTATTTTATTTATGAAACCTTCAAGGAAGACAGATCGGTTAAACAAATACATTCTGAAGTGCTGCTTACTTAAAGGAAAAGGGTAACAAACCACTGCTCAGACTGGAACCTTCTTCAGAAGTGTTGTACAGGTTAACTTGAGTCTCTAGAGCACTGCCCTCTTTGCTGTTTGTTAAGGGGTGTGTGCCAACATAGTAAGGGTTCGGGTCTTTACTGTCAATTCCTAGAAAACGTTCTTAGTTGGAAACGTAGCCCAAGTTTTAAACTTTGACTATTTAGAAAACTTTGTCAGGATTGCCCTAGAGGGAGCAGCCTGTTCATGTTTTGTCTCAAAGGTTAACTACTACTTGTAAAGTTCTGAGATGAGATCCTACATTGTGAAATCAGCAGGAAGATGGTTTTCAATCTATGAAGTTTCATTTAGTAAATTAAAAGATCTGTGTTCACTTTTTGTTTTGACGGAGGTCTGTGATCACTGGTGTTTTAAGTTGATTTGTTATAAGTAAGTCAAGCTCCACTCTGAAATAGAATGTGTCGATTATAATTGGTATGTCTTACCGTCCATAAAAGCACAGTTGCAGAAATTCTGTTAAAATGTAGAGAGTAAAACATTTTTTTGAAGTTTCTCCTTTTAGTTTTAACTATAGAAGAAAAACTTCTTAAAAACTACACAAAGAAAATAGTTTCATTTCCTCTCTATGTTTATTTTTTAACATAAATTTTGAAATTTATAAAGCAGATGAGCTTGGATACCCAGGAGAGGGAAGGTTTGTCTTTTTTGTAGACTTGACTGTTTTTCATTAAAATTGAATAAACAACTCAAAAACTTAGAAATGTCTTAACATTTCTTATAATTTCCAAAAGTTCTGTGCTATTAAAACATATTATGCTGATAAAATACTACTAAATTTTTCTTATATGAGCATGTTATACATACATAAAGGCACATATAAAAAGAATGCCAAAACTTGAGTACAATTTGTATGAAGTTGCTTCAGGAGTCTCTGAAGAATAACTTGGAATACTTGAGATTTTAGTAGTTTACTTGCTACTAGTAAACGTACATTATGTTTACTCATCTTCATGCCAACCAGGAACTATGAAAAGGTGTTGGTAGGTCTCAGACCTGGTAGGATTTTAGGTCCGTGGTTAATAAGTGGTTAATAAGTATGTGTCTGTTTTGCATCTTTGAAGACTTACTTCTGTTGATTGCCTTTGACGTATTTGAGTTCACGTGAGAGCATTTTTCTGTGGCAGCAAACAAGGCCGAATTTCAGATTTCCTGCTCCTATAACCAGCTTCAGGCTGGTCCGGACCATGAGTCCAAGTCCGAGCTCACAGTAGACATAAGATTATCTGAATAATCTTTTTTATATATATGTATATATATAATATATATATACATATATATGTGTGTATATACATATAATGTCTGAATTGTGATAACAGTAAGAACATTTTTATAATACTGTTTCAGTCTGCTTGTTGGGAGTAGTTCTTATCGTGATGGGAAGTGCATTAATTTATCAATTATTCAGTCCTTTGTACATAGCATGCAACTTTGGATAAACAAAGCTGGCATCATTCATGTGCACTCAGTTTATGGTTCTGGTTCCCATTCACCTGTTTGTTTCGCTGTCTCACATGATGTGCACATAAGACAGCCATTTCTCTCTCACACAAAATGCTGACCCATTAGGAGCTTTTATTCCCTTCACATGCACTGAGGTTGAGATGCAAGGGAGAGAAGGAAGCGTTAAAAATGAAGGAAGCATTTCTTGAAAGTATGTGAAATTTGTTCTCTGCCCTTTTTTTCCTGAAGCTCTTTTAAGTCCATTGTTTTTTTCAATAATGTGAATTTCTGTGTCTAAGTGACCCTTAAGAAGTTAATTCTTTGCTCTGTTCCTCAATAAAACTTTTCAAAGTTAATCCAGGATATAAAATGTCTGGATTAGAGTCCGAAAGTGTATGGAATTGGAGTGAAATCTGACTCCTGGGCTTTATATACGTTAAATCATTCTGTGAGAGAAAACTGAGACATTGGATAGTAAATTGTACAATACTCTCACCACATTTTTATTAAGTAAAAATAACTTGATTGCTTTATTTTAACAGCAGTAACTTTTGTGTTTGGACTCCTCACCCTCTTCCACCTCACACCTCCATTTCTCTTTAGTTGTGGTTGATTGTACATATCTTTAAGAATGTGTTTCTTTGTCGAATTTATGACAGAAACCAAAACAAATTGTCAACATGTGACTAATATTTATGTTTAGTTTGAGTTTGGTAGAAAGTATAAAAAGATTAGAAATTAAAATCTTAACGAAAGTGATAACTCATGTTGTTTTGACTATGCATCTATGAAGAAAAAAGGACAGGAACTAGGAGTAATAGAACGTTAGTATTTTCCACCAGAATAAATACCCAAGAGTGAAATTTGTTTGTGAATTATGTTCTCTGCTTAAAAATTTGAGTGTGTGTGTGTCTGTTCTTCAGTCGTTCGTCTTAAGCCGAGCACCCGAGTATGAGTTGGTTTCTCCCTCCTCTTTTTTGGCTTTTCTTCACCTTGCAACTCTTGTTAGTGTTTTTGTGGGTTACTTTTTTATAGATGTTAACTTTGATAATTTTTTATAATATAATATGTAATAACAAGTTTTAAGAGACTGGAAAGCAAAGGGACAGGTCTTTGTGAGAGGATACTGCTGTTGAATCCTTGCGCTTCGTGCGAGATGGGTTGTTACATGCAGTGCAGTCTAGCTTATTCATTAGTTGTTTAAAAACACTGCAGAACCATCATTTTGTTGATTGCTTCCAACTATAGTTGAGGAGGCATTTCGGTTATTTTACCGTTAATTTTTAAAGTAAAAATCTGTTATACAGGTTTCCAAAACTTTTTAAAAATGTTGATATATTTGTGTATTTTGGGGATTTGTTTGGAGAAGTGAGCATCACTTGTGGCTTGAATTTTCATCTGTAGCTATGTAAATTTTCTTTCAGTGGAGTTTTACCTAAATCGCTGAACCATTGCTTGACAGCTGTTCTTGGAGTCATTTTTTTGTATTACTCCATCTTTCCATGTTGGACATTAAGTCCTTTATTTAAATTTGATAAGAGTATCTGGCATGAAGTAGGTGACACATGAAATGAGCAAGATAGGGTTCCACCCCTTAAGGCGTTGCCTTAAAAAGGTACGTTCTTTTTATAGAGGTTAAAATATGGTTTTGTTTGAACTCAGCTTTACTTGTATAAACTAAAAAGAAGAGGATCCTATTTTTATCCATAAAATATTAAAGAATTTAATTTCAGTAAATCCTGCCCCCCCCCCCCGCCACTTGCTAACCACCTGTAATTAATGGAGGAAACCACTGTTTTCAGACTGAATATCCCTAATCCTCAGGAATATTGTTTAGTCTCTTAAGTCATGTCCGACTCTTTGCTACTCCATGGACTGTAGCCTGCCAGGCTCCTCTGTCATGGCATTTCCCAGGCAAGAATACTGGAGTGGGTTGCCGTTTCCTTCTCCAGGGGATCTTCCTGACTTGGGGATCGAACTTAGGTCTCCTGAGTTGGCAGAAGGATGGATTTTTTTTTTTAACCACTGAGCCACCTGGGAAAGCCTCTATTTGTGCATATGAACGCCTTAATTTTGTGCACATTATAGACCACTTTTTACCAGGAACGTAGGGCTATACAAAATCAACTCAACTGAATGTTAAAAAGAATCTAACAGTGATGCAGTTATTTTCTAGAAGTACTAAGTTTGTAACAGATTATCCCTCACAGATTATCTGATTTTAACATATTGGGAGTAATAGCGGAAGTTAAAGAAAGGAAGAAATTCTGGGTTTGAGTGAAATTACAGTTACTGATTTTCCCTTGGAAAAAAACTCTGGAAATATTTGATGGTTCATTTGTATTATAAATGACAACATAAAAATCTGAGCATGTGACTGATGCAGTGCTTTATGTATATTTTCAAAGCATTTGGAAAATTTTAAATTCTTTCTATATTTCTTTGTTTTTTTCCCTTTTTATTCTTTATACCTTATAAACCCTTGTGTTCAGGACTGACTTTCAATACATTGCAGCAAGGGAAGTGCCCTGTAATTCTTTCAGTATTTGAGCATTGCTTGCACACAACTTACGTCTTAATTTAATGGTGTTATTCATCTCTGCTTAGAGAAGTATTGACATCAAAACTTTTGAGATCTATGTCGCTTTCAGATATTGTTATGACTAAGAATAAAGAGACTGTGATAGATTTCTTGGTGCATACTCCTGCTAGGGGATCTACTTTTAACTAACTCCTTTACAGAAGACCCTGGTTTCCAGGTTTCTAGCACAGTACTTTGCTAGAGCATATGCTTTAATCATTTACGCATTTCAGTGCTGAGATTGCAGTATTAAATTTCTTTATAAAGTGGGTCTTCTCATCCTGTAAGTAAATTACTGGGAAATTTTTAACATGATTTAAGAAAAATAGTTCCGCTTGATCTAGGGGCAGAAAAAAAAAAGACCAAGCAGCTCATGTAGGTTACTAGGGAAGAAGTTGATGTAAAGAGTTTCTTTCTTTTTGTGTATCTTTAGAAGGTTATTCACAGAAATCAGCCATAATCTACATTCTCTTCTTAACTTATCACCCACTTAATAACATTTCTTTCCATTTTAGTATTCTACAGAAACAGTTGTATCTCATTCTTTTTAGTGGTTGCTTAATATTCTGTTGCGTGATGGTTGTATACCATAGCCACGATTTTGACACACAGATTTTGACAGTCAATTTTCACAATAAAGGTCTTTTCATATGGTGGGCTTTTGAAAGTCATAAATTAGCTGGTATGCAAACAATTTTGAATTAGAAAATATCACTTTATAACTTAGAAATTCAGATTCATAAAATCTATACTCTTATTTAAGATAAATGTATACTCTTATGGAAGATAAATTATTAAATACAATATTAACTTAGATAAGAGCATTACTTCTAAAGAAAGGAAGGGGATTTCTATTGAAAAAAAAAACAAACCAAAAACCTGTGAATACAAGAAGTTAGAAGTATCTGAGTCTTTCAAGTGTTCCAAATTCTTTAGAAAGCCTTAAACAAGCCCTACATGGAGCATGAGTGTTCTCCTGACAGGATGAATGGACTGAATCATTTAGGAATTTATAGTTTCTTCTTCATGAGCAATAGTTTTCTTAAGCATAAAATTCAGATCAGGAATGGTGTCCCTTTGGCCCCTTTGGTTATTGGTCTGGCAAGTTCCTGAATAGGGAAAACAGATGCAAAGATACCAAGCATCTCTTATAAAATATTTTGGAATTTTCAGTTTGAGTGTTTACAAAGATTTATTTTCCAAACTGTTATGACATAAACCATTAGTGTACATGATTATAAGAGCTGACAAGAGGATTGCATTTTATGTAGTTTAAATAATAACACTTTGTATCAAATTGCATACAGTTTGGCTAATAATATTTTTACAAAAGTTAGGAAAATGTTAGCACATGAAAATTTGACCCTTGTAATCTGAGATGAGTGAGACTTGAGAATGATTTATGCCAGTGAATTATTTCAGATATTCTTTGCTAATAATGGTGTGTATTTTGGTCACTGTGGTGTCACTTTTGGAAGCACCAAAACAAAACCATGGCTCAAAAGCTTGGTAACCTTTTTGAGCTGCAGCTGTTAGACTTGTTTTTCCCAAAATACAGTATATACTTTTTTTCTGTGTGAAATGGGTTATATAAATATGCTTGAGTTTCCCTAAAATTTGTCTATAGACATACTGTCCATAAAGATGTTTGATAATCAGAACTACTGATAATGCTGGATAAATACATCTCTTCATTGATTCCTTTATTTTGAAGAAAATCATTTTCATTTTTAATTATTTTATTTGGTGACTTTCATTGGTTGGCAAATCAAATTTCTGCCCCCAAAATAATATGAACCAGAGACTTCTATTCTTAAATTTGGCAGTTCTTTAAAATGTATTCTTTTTCTTCCAACATGGAGAGGATGGTTTTCTTTTGTAAGTTTTATTTTCAGGAGCAGTTTAGATCAATTGGGTTTTTCTGCTATACAAGTTGTAATTTTAGACTAAAAGCGTTCTAAATTGTTCATTTTTCTCGCTTAAAAATGTTTATCATTAAGAAAATGACAGATGAAAGATCAGTGATGTGAGGGCCACGGCCCTGGCCAGTGTTGGAGCAGTCAGTCAGCTTCAACCGAGTTCTGTTACTCTGGACTTTGTGTTTCTTTTTGGATGGTGAGGAAGAACTCTTGTTTTGAGGAACTTCGTAGATTTTATCTTCATTGTACACCATTTTCAAAAGTCATTGTATGAAAATTTATACAGCTTTAGAGATTTTTACATATTTTATTTTAGTTTGAAACGGCATCTGAAACATAACTTGATTTAAGTTCTGTCTTGTGTCCTTAAGTCAGAGTTCCTTGTTGCCCTTAATGGGAAGAGTATATGAATGGGAACAGTTTGCTGTCACGCCTATGGACCTTGGGGGCACCTGAGAGTGTGTGGTATGGTGGGTGTGTTTTCTGAGAAGAGTGAAAAGAAGTTTGTAAGACTTTGGGGGACATCTTATTTAAAAGACCTTTTACATCTCTGTGGGGGCAAAGGACAACTGCTGTCTCTTTTGTGCGTCTATGGCAGAAAACGTGTGACTTTCAAAGGTCAGCCGCCCTGATTCTGGTTTGGACCCTGCTTGTGTTGAATTTCAGCCAGCGTACCGGAGAATTTGAGATTTTCCTCCCTCCCCCATTTCTTCTGTTTTTGTTCAGTGTAAACAGTTCCTGCCGTAGTAACATAGACAAATATAGCAGAGAATGCTTTTCTGGAAGAAGAATGCTCCCTAAGCATTTTTTAACCATTTTTGGGAAGAATTGATCTTTCTGTGTATTTCAGACAAACTGAAAGAGAGGGAGGCCGTTGCTGTAAAGTGAAGTGACATCATATGTATTGCCCCCATTGATCCGCTTTTAGTCTCCAGCCAGGATAAAAGGAAATGGCATCAGGGAGGAAGCATGCTTCATTTAGGCACAGATCCCAGAGTGATAATGGGGTAATAATAGAACTCACGCCACTGTCATTCGGAGGCCGCATTAGTCCCAGGCTCACTCCCCGTCTGGAAGCCTCTCTGAGACTTCCTTCGTGTGCGGCTGCAGCTTTGCAGCTCGCCAGCTGGGCTGCGATGGGAGTTGCCCGCCTTCACTTTTGGAGGGGTGCAGCCGTTGACATGGACATTTCCGTGCCCCGGGTTCCTTGTGTTGGTCCCGCCTGTGGAAGGTTAGTAGTGAGACGCGTTTGGGAACATTATCTGATCGATGCTAGCTGGCCCTTTCAGAGTCCTGCTCGTGGAAGAAGTGGTGGAGGGGCCTCGGTTGTGTGGGTGGTCTTCAGGGAGCCAGGAGTGAATGATGCTCCTGTGACAGCAGTAAGAGGCTGCGAGGCTTCGGAAAGAGTCAGAGTTTGTTTTCTTTGTGCTCCTTGTAGACTTGGAGGGTGGATTTGGAAAATCCATATTTTCTTTCCAAGAGCCTGTGTAGAAACCCTTTAGAACTGTTCAAACTTGTGCGGCTTGCCTCAACCCTTAGGTTGACTGGGAAAAATTACAAGGTAGACTTTTCTTCTCTCTTTGTGCAATTCTGGGTAATTAGCAGTCATGGAATCCTCCATGTTTAGAGCAAGAATACAGACTTCTAAAATTCTTAACAAATCTCATTGTATTGACTTGACCTTCTTTGGTGTTTTATTTTCTGTGTTTGAGTCAAGTTTGCCAGTGTTGTAAAGTTCTCTATTTCAAGTACCCGCATGACTTTGGCACCCCATACCTATTTTGTCTGAGTTTCTGAGGCAGATGCATTTTAAAAATACCAAGTTGGTTTCCATATGAAAAAAATAATAACGTCGTCATGAGTTCCTTGTTTGTGCAAAGGAAAGAACTTTCTATTCCTATCACTGTTGAACTGTGGGTGTAAGCGCTACTAGACCCTCAGAAATAAAGGCAGATTCTTTCTATCATATTAGAAGGGGCTGCTTTCTCAGGAGATAATGCGCTGAAGCAAGCGCTTTATTTTTCTTAATCACTTCATGGTGTGACTAAAGCCATGTCTGTCTCCACCCTGCTCCATACTGCTGTATTAAACACAGTTGGCCTAGAAGTCATGTGAAATTTAATTTGATTTCTACGTGGGTGGGAGTGGAGTGACCCACACAGCATTTCCCAGTGCTGCTGTGCCAGCTGCCAGGGCGGGTGGCACCCAGCACTGCGTCTGAACTCGATTGCTCATGTATAATATCTCTCAGTTGCTTTGCAAACATTTTAGTTTATTACTTAGTATTTCTTTTTCATTATAGGGTGGCTTTATAGGGCGTAAATGTTTATTTTACAAAGAGAAGTGTGCTGTATTAAAGTGAGCGACTTACCACATTTTTGCTTTAATATCCTCTTTTCAATCTTTAATCTTATGTGAAAATTATGTAATGTTTACTCACTCATTTGTGAGTGAAGGATACTGAATTAGTTTTGTTTTCTGTGTACTGAAATAGCATTTGATCACTGATTTGAAATACACCCCCCCCCCCCATTAGAAGAGTTACAGTTGAAAGCCAGATGGCTACAGGTTGTTTACTGAAAGTCATTTGCACAAGTCCTTTCTGAAGAGTTCTGCACATTTTGGAAGAATGTTCTCGTTCTCTGTGTTGGTCCTTGGTGCCTCTGCCTGCCTCTGAACAAGCCAGTTCTTGCATCAGTCATGGGATGCCTTATGAAGGAGGAGGGAGAGCTGGTGGGGTGTGTGCATGCCTGCTCTTTACCTTTCTCCAATTAAAGTAAATTAAACTTAACAAATAACTGCCAAGGCTTGACTCCCCTCCCTTCCATCTTGGCTGCCCATCTTAAGTCAGGGGGCTTGGTCTTAAGTATTTTTCCATTGTGTAAAATTAGGAGAGGACAAAAACTTGCAGTGATCCTCTTGGTTCTGTTTCTCTGTGCAGGTATGTATGAACTTTTTGTTTGGAAGGAAACTGCACGAGAGGTAAAAGTGTGAATCCAGATACTTTGATAGGATCACATATTAGTAACTCTGAACTGGAGTTGATTGGTTAAATCCAGTTATGGTAAGTTGAAGACCAAACTGGTCATCTTACCCAGGGTTTCTTTCCTCCCTGGGTCTCTCTAGTCTAAACCAAATCCTCAACTGACAATAGGCCTCTTTGTAAGCTCAGGCATATAATAGGGAGATGCTTTTCTTTCTACTCTTTCCTTCTCTGTAGTTCCGCAAATTGGCTGGGCTTGTTCCTGCTGTGTTTAGTTAGTGATTGAGGCCCCTACCCCCAGGTGATGGGTGTTCTGTGCTGTATCAGGCTGGGCCTTTCCCTAGAAGCTGTCTTCTTGTATAGCTGTGGCTACCCTGAATTGGCTGCCTGTGGAAGCACTGCTGATGAATTTTGAGAGTGCCCATGGGGATGCAGGACTGGCCAGCCATTCTGACCCTATCTGGGGACGCGTCCCACCCTGCCCCTGTACAGGCAGGTGGGCTGCTGCTGGATGGGCACCAGCCAGGCCACTGCAGTTGAGGGGGGGTTTGGGGGTGGAGGCACATGGAGCATGCTTTGGAAAGGGATGTAGCCTTGGGGTGGGGAGAGACTATTTTGAGGAGAAAGAATAGACTCCATGAAAAGGGTTCAAGTGCAGGAGGGCAGTCAGGGAGTGGCCTTAGTGGGGAATGAGGGTTACACTCAGGGCTGGGGCTGAAGGTTTAGCCTCCACCAGAGAAAAGCGTAGAACATAGAGAAGGAAGATCCAGAGGGGGAGCCTGCAGGGAGATGGATGGGAAAGACAGTGAGGGAACCCGGGTGCTGGGGCATACACTGAGTCTCAGCTCTGCTTCCTGGTCAGGAGTGCCAGAGGCAGGGTGAGAAGCCTCCCTCTGCCCGGGGCCAGGAGGGCCCGCTTGTCAAGTGCTCACAGTGTGAATGGTACACAAGGGTGTGGATGCGCCGCAGAAGCTGGGCTTCTGGACTTGGTCTGTTTTATAAAACAGCAGATTTAATAACAAGATATTAAAAGTAGCCTCGTGTCTGAAACTGTAGAAAATGGAAAACTGGCTTTTTGGTACTAGACATTATGTTGTAAATTGATATCTTTAAAGCATCTTACAAACACAATAGTTTTAATGGAAAGAAATTAAGTGTTCTCTTGTATAACCTCACAGGGTCAGTGCTGAGTTGTAACCCTGTTTTTGCTGAAGCACCTCTCTTCTGTCAGCCTGAGAGAGGATCCACCCCTGACTCTTTAGCGGTTGGAGTGATGTTATGAAATGAAAATACCCAAGAATCAAGTGTTGTGCCTTTGTGTCCGTCTGTCTAGAGGGAAGTGGGGGTTTTATTAGACCTTAGACAAGTGAGGTGAGAAAGTAATAGGAAATGCTTTCTTTGTGGAATTACGTGGTAAATGTCATGTATGCTGTCTCTACTGGGTTTTCCTACAAACACCTTTTGGGAAAGTGTGTGTGAATGGAGGCGGGAGGCGGAGGCAGAGTGCACACTTGGGGGCTGAAAGGTAAAGAGAGAGGATGGAGGAGAAGCCAGTAATTTTTAAAATTTCTTTTAGAGAACAAAATAGAGATTAAAATCCAGGTGTTCTTGTGAATATTCTATTGCTATAGTATTGGCTTTCAGAACTGTAAATTTGGGTTAGTTGACAAGGATTGTCTGGGCATAGGCAGGAATGGGGAAAAGCTAAATGTCGTGAATAGTGGAATTCACAGTAATTGTTTTAAAACCTTCATTTTAGAATAAATATTTTTTGGTTCCTACAAGTTGCATCTTAAACTGATTTTTTTTTTCTTTTGTCAATAGTTTGAGTTCTGCTCTGCTAGAGGCTGGTCTAGGAACTGTGGTAGAGTGAATAAGACAGATATGTTAAGTTCTTGGATTTTACAAGAATTGTTTCTTCACAGATTAGTTTGTGTTATTTTTGAACTATTAATATATAAAAACATCTTCCTCTTTTTGCCTTTAAATGGGAATGCCATTTTTACTTACCCTGTAAGAAAACTCAGGAATGTGAGTGACCTTGTGTAGTTGGGGTGGGTGGGTGGGTGTGTGTATGTATATAATCATACATAACAACCTTTTTTTTAAATGGAATAGTAAACTTACAGTTTTTATAATGGATTATGAGACATGGCTCTAGTTTCATTGCATGCTCTTTATTTCTTGGTGTACATTTGCAAGATTTATGTGCTAAAGAAGGAAATATGAAAGTTGCTTCTTATTTCTGTTAAACTTTCATGTGTTTACCTAAGATCAGATGGTTTCTTGAGTATTTGTCTAGGCTAAGTGACATTTTTTGGCAAATGCATCCTGAAAAGAAAAAGATCTAATAAAACCATGGTGATGTTTTAAGGTAAGCATAGTTTTTATCATTCATGGTGTATATGTACATTGTCATCACACTGTACATCTTAAAAAAAATTCATGGTGTACAACCTAAAAAAAAAGATAAACACAATTTTACTTTGCCCTTAAATACAGAACTGACATGAAAACCCATGGAAAGTAGGACTTCATCAGGCGCCAGAATGCAGTGTCTTTGGAGAAGCAATGTAAGCCTTGAGGTTTTACCAGAGTCAGGTCTCCAGTCTTCCCATGTTTCAGACAGCCACTGCGAGTGCCTAGGTTACCCTGGTTTGGCTGGCTTTGGTCTAAACATTTGGGTTTAATTTCTTATAAGCTGAATGGCATCTTCACAGGCTGTGTGGTTTTGTCCTCAGCTTCTCCCAGACCAGCTGGTCTTGCTTCTGGAGCGTCTCTTGGAGCAGAAGACTGTGACTCCGCGAACTCTGCAAAGCCTTGAGAGGACGTACCACCTCTCGGAGCAGGATGCCGAGGTAACGAGAACAACCTCAGAGTTTAAACCATGGGCCCTCACTGCTGGTGACGATTGATGGTCCCATTGTGCCCCGGACTATTGGAACCGCTTCCCTGGTTTTGTGTGCCCCAGTAGGGGCCTTTGATCCTGGTCATTACCACAGTATTTTTAAGTCCTGAGTTTTCCCCCCTTTCCTCTTAAATTGTTAAGACAGACATAAGTCTTCTAAAGGAATGAGCAGACGGATGGAAGGTTTCTGAATTATGAACTCGGGTGTATCATCGTGTGCATGACGATGGCGCCGTCCTGTTGCATATTAAGGAAACTTGGCTCAGACATGCCAGAGCTTCTTGGTTGCATTCAGTTAGGACAGGAAGGGAGCCATGTGTAAAGGAAATGAAAACTAAATCTTAACAGCCATGGTTTGAAAAGCAAAATTGGATGCTTGTGGGAAAGCAATATGATGTGGTCCTTAATATCTTTTAGCTTATTAAGAAATGCAATGTGAATCCTAAGATGAGTTCCACGGTTGTTTTTTTAATATATAAAATAATAAATAATTATTTAGTCATCTTATGTAAAAAAAAGAAAAAACAGAAAAATTATCTTATAAAACTCTTAAAAAGCAAACAGATTTGATTTGTGTTCATTTGCAAATAAATGAATGAAAACGGTACAGTCCAATAAGGTAGTCATTAGCCTATGTAGCTGTTGAGCACTTCGTGTGTGTGGCTGTTGAGCTGTAAGTGTGAAATATGTGGGTACTGGAGACATAATATAAAGAGAAGCAGAATGTCTCAATAATTTCTTCTCATCAGTTACAGTGTCAGAATGATATTTTGGACATGTTGGGTTAAATAAAATATTATTAAAATTATTTTCACAATTCTTAAGATGGAGTAAGTCAAGAAAAGCCTGCTCATTATTAGATTAAAAGGTAAGATGGGCATTTGTTATACATTTTAAAACCCTCACATAAATTCAGGAGTTAATTGAAAAGCTCCAGAGGAAATATGTAGCTTTTTACCCATCTCAGCATAGATCAAACATGCAATTGTTGCTGTTTATTTCAGCTCTTATATTTTTGTTTATAGGAGTTTCCAAATGCCAACCTGTTATTTTTAATTAGTGTTTAAAAGAGGTTTCTATTTATAGGCATGACGTTATGCTTTAATCAGGACTGAATACCACTGAAATGCCAGGCCCCAGTGACGGACAGTGGGCAGACGAAGGCGGCGGGATCAAAGCAGGTGCTGGGCACCTGTCACTCCTCACCAGAAGCTGGGAGGTGGGAGACCCTGTTTTCCCCCATTCCTGTTGGCATAAACATAAAGCACATTGTGTTCTTAACTTACAGATCAACTTTGTTGTTATATGTAACTTCTTAAACCTTTGAGAAATATAACCGGTTTTATTTTGGCTGCTTGTTTTGTGTCTCAGACTGCACTGTGATGTCCAAAGCCAGAGCAGTCTCTTCAGGCTTGGCTCTTTGGTGTTGAGAGACTGGGGCCTGGGGGAGGCTTTGATTGGTTTAAGGAACTGGCGTGGTCCATGCAGTTCACAGATCCTCACTCTGCCAGGCAGTAGGGATATAGCAATGGCAAGGGTCACCCTCAGCAGGTTGGGATTCTTTTGGAAAAACAGCTCATGAGTAAATGAACAGGATAGTTTCATAGAAGAGCTACAAAGGAGGTTACAGGTTGAAAGTGAGCTCAGTGTCTCTAGATAGAGTTCAGGAAAGGCCACAAGAAAAGGTGACATTCAAGCCAGGACCTAAGGGCAAGAAGGAGTTGGCCATACAAAGCCAGGGGGGTCCAGGAGTGATTTCCATACAGAGCTGACAGCATGCAAAGGTGTGAACGTGACATGTGCTAGGATGGGGGTCAGCAAACTTTTTCTGTAAAGGAGCAGATTTTAATATTTCAGACCATACAGTTTCTGTCACAACTATTGAACTTTGCTGTTAACAGCTGCCATAGTATGTCAGCAAACAGAAGTGCCTGTGTTTCAGTAAAGTTGTTTATGGACCCTGAAACTTGAATTTCATATAATTACCACATCTCAAGATAATTCTTTTTGTTACTGTTCCTTTTCAAAGCTATTCTAAAACATCCACAGCACTCTTAGCTGTGGGCTGGTTTGGCCTGCCCTATCCTGAGTTTGTTGACCCCTGCCCTGGGACCAGTAGGATTGAGGTCAGGGGTGGATAGGGCTTGGATTAGGGCCTTAGGGCCCTGAGGCCTAACATACCACTGCCTTTCCCCCTTCCCAGGCCCTCTGAGGCCCTGGCATCTACTCAGTTACACTGACAGCGTGTCTCACTGTGAGGTTTCCTTGAAATGTCACTCAGAACCAGGAAAGCAATAGGATATTGGCCAACCAGGGTGTTTTCTAGAAACTTCATTAGTTAAGTGTGATTTATTGTGACACTGATTAGCAGGAATTTTGTTGACCATCTGCCTTTAAGTGACAGGACATTTCATGGGAGAAAGAATTATTTGCTGGAAAAATGAGGATTCTGACTTTATTCTTGGTGCTTCTCCTTGACCAAACATATAGTTCCTTTCAGTTATTATCAGGACTTTCAAATATGTAATACATAGCGGTCATTCAAAATGTGGCTGAAGATGCTGGAGTGTGGCAGGTAGTGTGCAGAGCATCCCTATGGGAAATGGCTCCAAAGGTAATTTCCTGGCAAGGAACCATGTGAGTTAGGGAGCTGACACTCTGTGTTCAGGGCGCTGCCATAGGCCCTGGGACCATGATGCTGAATTAGGTGTCTGCAGAATTCAGCCCAGGACGGCCAGTGTGGGGCTGGGGTTGTGGCACAGAAGCAGGGAGTGCTCATACAGCAGGGCTTTTCCTCACATTTCCAGGAGGTACGTAAAGCGCACCCCCTCTCCTGCCACTCCTCCTGGGACTAGCATTTCTCCTAAAAGCATAGATGTGAGGTCACTTTTTGAGAAGGTGAGCCTGCTCTTTCCATAGCTCATTTAATCCCCTAATTGCCCAACGCTGTGAAATTCTCTCCTTGGTGGAGCAGCATGTTCTTGATGGGCCAGAAGTCTTGACTGTGTGAGAAGCCTGTGCTACCGTGCACCAGTCCCGCTATTCAGTAGTTGCTTTACCTTCTGTGCTGTCACACCCACTTGTCCCTTCCCTCCCACCTGCTTTGTGTGGGTAGGCTGGTGCTGTCTCACTGGGAAGTTTATTTTAATGATTATCCTTGTAGCTCAGTATTTGTATTAGTTGCGCTGCTTCTGTGTTTTAGTTGTATTCACAGAATGTCCAGTCTGTTGGTCAGGATTTCTGAGTGTGGCAGCCAGGTTGATGTTACTTGCCAGCTGTTTGCTTGTCAAGGGCACACTTTTCGATGTTACATGCCTCTTGTCTTCCGTGTGCTGCGTCACGTGGTGTGAGTACACAGGTCTGCCCTGCAGGGAGGGACACGTGTGTTCAGAATCTTCAAAGGAAATGTGCATGAGGGCACATGTAATAAGCCGGGTACAGTGATGTGTGTCATCTTAGGCCATTTTGTACCTTGCCTTGACACTCTTGTTGCCACCATCTGAAAAGTGGGGCATTGATGGGGGAACGTTTGCATTCCTTAGCCTAGGAAGTAGTACTAGCTATAGGAGTAGTTACCATGTTTTACCTCCTCAACTAAAGAAACCTCTAGCCATATGCTGGGCTGCTTTAAACTAGGTCAGAAAATGAACTGAAAGGGAAACTTAGTTCATAGAAATGCATTGTCTATAGTTTCTGAGCATATCGGTTCAAACAAAGAACCCATACTGGTTTTTTTTTTTTTAAAACAAAAATCAAGTTTTTGTGTTTTTAAATAATTTTATTTATTTTTGGCTGCGCTGGGTCTTCGTTGCTGCGGGGGCTTTCTCTAATTGCAGCGAGCAGGGGCTACTCTCCAGTTGTGGTGCGCAGGCTTCTCTGCGGTGGCTTCTGATTGTGGAGCATGGACTCCAGAGTGCACGCGCTTCTGTAGTTGCAGCTCCCAGGCTCTAGAGCACAGGCTCAATAGTTTGTGGCATACAGGCTTAGTTATGGTTATGTGGGATCTTCCCAGATCAGGGATCAAACCCATGTCTCCTGCATTGGCAGGTGGATTCTTTACCACTGAGCCACCACGGAAGCCCCATAAAGGTTTTAAAATATGTAACTGATTCTTGAAACAAAAGGTATTTTCTAAGATCCCTTTTAAAATAATTTCCTGCCTGCTTTAGCAGGTCTCCTCAGCTGTAAAAATAGCCTTTCCGTGTTAACAAGGTGAGGCTCCATGCACCTTGGCTCTGTGTGACCTTTTTCCCCAAGAGCCCCACAGCTGACCTTGAAGCAACTTTATTTCCATAGACTACAGTTCAACACTTCAAAGCTGGGGCACCCCCGGGTGAATTTTCAGAAAATTCAGAAACAGCCACTCACTGTTTCATCTGGCTTGGATGGGAGTGGTGGGGTGTTAGAAAGTTCCCCCACGGTACCATGCTCAGCTCTGATGTATCATTTGGTAGGCTGAGCCAGAAAATTAATTTTCTGGGAGAGGTCATTATCAGCACCAGGTCTTCCCCTCATTGTATTTGGGGAAGCACTGTTGGTTGAAAGGAAAAGACCCCCTGGGTTAGGTTGGGGTGGGAAGGAGTGAGCACCGTGTCTCCATATGCCCCTGGCCCCAACCTGTATTCAGGGGTGCCGCTCTCCCAGATCTGCACCTGGTACTGGCAGAGGCATCTTAGCAACAAGCTGGATGTGGTCACAGGTCCCCAAACGGCTGGTGGCCACCTGCAAATCGCCCACCCTCCTGGGCCCCGTTTTCCTAATCTGCACAGCAGTACCTGGACTAGTCTGCTGGCTGTCAGCCTTTTTGACCACAACTAACTGGCAAAAAAGGGCTTCACAGAACTACTTTTATGTTTGCTATTATTTCCTATTTCATTTTCTTTAAACGTGTGCATTTTGATGCACAAATTGATTCTATGACCCACTAACTCCAATACTTTAGCCTCCTGATGCAAAGAGCCAACTCTTTGGAAAAGACTCTGATACTGGGAAGGCGAAAGAAGAGGGCGGCAGGGGTTGAATGAGATGGTTAGATTGCATCACTGATTCAGTGGACATGAGTTTGAGCAAACTCTGGGAAATAGTGGAGGATGGGGTTGCCTGGTGTGCTACAGTCTGTGGAGTCACAAAGAGTCGGACACGACTGAGTGACTGAACAGCTACAAATGAGTCGCCACCCATAGTTAAGAAAACGAGAGACAAGACGATCTCACAGTCTTCACCAGCTTTCCTGCCTCCTCCCTGCAGACTTGTGGCCAAGGTTCCTGAGCCTCCGCCTCCTCAGGATTAAAATGGAGCCACTAATCCCTTCTTCGTGGGATTGTTAACAACATGAGAGGTTTTGAAGTCATGTAACATTCACATTCTCTTGTGAAATGGTCAAGTTTTGTTGTTTAGCTCAAACCACCTATATATGGTCTCTCTAATCTATCAGGACTGGACATGAGAAAGAGAGTAGTAGAATCTACCCCCCTGTTAGGAGCCCCTGAGCAGCATCTGGTCACAGAATCCTTAACCTGGGGGCTTGTTGGCTTTTTCTGTGGTGGAGGTGCTTAGTCACTCAGTTGTGTCCAACACTCTGCAACCCCATGGATTGTAGCCCGCCAGGCTCCTCTGTCCATGGAGGAGGCAGGAATTCTCCAGGCAGGAAT
Organism: Giraffa tippelskirchi; assembly: GCF_054371585.1. NCBI lineage: Eukaryota > Metazoa > Chordata > Mammalia > Artiodactyla > Giraffidae > Giraffa > Giraffa tippelskirchi. The sequence continues at coordinate 197,817,876 of NC_137275.1, forward strand.
ATAGGAATGGGTTGCCATGCCCTCCTCCAGGGGATCTTCCCACCCCAGGGATCGAACCCAGGTCTCTCACATTGCAGATGGATTCTTTATTGTCTCAGCTACCAGGGAAGCCTAAGAATACTGGAGTGGGTAGCCTAACCCTTCTCCAGGGGAACTTCCCAACCCAGGAATCAAACCAGGATCTCCTGCATTGCAGGTGGATTCTTTACTAGCTGAGCTATCCGGGAATGGTGGAGGGGGTTACTCTAAACCACAGTTTCTCAGCCTTAGCATTACAGATACTTTGGAGTGGATAGTTCTCTGTTGGGGGATGTCCTGTGCATTATAAAATGTGTCACATCCCCAGCCCTTTTCCTGAGATGCCAGTGGCAGTTCTCTTCCTTTCCTGCCCCACCCCTGTTTTGGAAATCAGAAATGTCTCCAGAAGTTGCCACATATCATCTGGGGGATACAGTCATCCTGGTTAAAGAACCATTGCTCTAAAGCAACTGACCACAAAAGGCAGTTTTTTCATCTCATCTAGCGAAGTGCCTGATGATTACAACACAGGGTGGAATAGCTTAAAGTTGTTTAACTACGTTTAGGGGCTGCCCCGAGCCAACTGTATTCTCTCAAAGCTCCAAAGATTGTAACGTTGGGGGAGGTGAAAGCAGAGATGTCTCACATGGAAGAAAAAGAAGGAATTGCAAACTAGTGTAGTAGCAAGTAAATCTGAAGAAGCAGGTTAGTGAGGGAGAACAAACCTGTTTGACCACTAGTGCCCAGAAAAAGCCAAGCCGGCATCTGTCTGTCTACATTTTCCTCTTGAAAAGGACACTTCCAAGGTGGATTGCAAACAGAAAAACATCCTACCTTGTAGGCCTTTCCGCCACCACTGCCTTTCCTCTGGGGAAAGAGCCCTTGAAAACCATGTAAACTGGCCACCTCCCTTTGCAGGGAGGGCATGAATGTTAATACTTCATCAATAGGAGAACTCATTGTTTATTTTAAAATACTACAGCCTTTCTTTGAAGTCTACAGGTGGAACGTATAATTGAAGGCCCACAAAAGTCTGACAGCTCTGATGCCCATTTCTGAATTTCATTTGGACCAAAAGCATAGTTTCTATGAACTGAAAACATTCCATGATCAACAGGTCTCTGGAGTCACATACTAAAAGGTCAGAGAATAAAGCCCAGTCCAAGTTCGATGCCTGAAACAGGGCACTCAAAGCCGGTGCACTGGGCCAACCCTGAAGGATGGGATGGGGAGGGAGCTGGGAGGGAGGTTCAGGATAGGGGACACATGTACACCCATGGCTGATTCAGTGTATGCAAAAACCACCACAATATTGTAAAGTAATTAGCCTCCAATTAAAATAAATAGATTTTTTAAAAAAGGTTAGGTGGGTATCGTGTTTAAAATCTATGCCTGATAAGTAGCTATGACTCTGCCCATTCCCTTTATGCTAAAATTCCTTCTGGTCACGGTGACTGGCTTCTGCACAGTGTTTTGGGGTCCATTCCCAACCATGCAGCTCAGCACCCCCCTTCTCCCCTGGTTGTTTTTCCATAGTATTCTGGCTCCAAAATAAATAAAACATTGCTATTTTGTCCTCCTGACAGGAAGTTGAGAGGAAAGAGTAGATGTAATCTTGGTGGGCTCTGTTGCCACTTCAGGGTGCTCAGCAGTTTATAGTGCGTGAACTGCAGTGTGTTGAGCTTGGTGCCTCCTACCCCTTTGGTCCACCTCAACGCGGAATCGAAGCACAAAAGCAGAACCCAGCCTTGCTGACGTCAGCCCTGTGATCGCGGCAGTATGAGAGGGCAGCCTGCCGGGCTGGCGCCACGGCCCCTGCAGGACTACAGGGCTGTGCAAGGTCACCGAGGCCCTGGGTCTGGGAGTCGTGCCAGAGCGCTGGCCCCAGCCGCCTTGGTGGGTGCCTCTTCCTTCCCTCCTTCCCTTTTGGAGTCTGTGCTGGGGGCCTCCCCAGGTCACTGCCCAGCAGTGTCAGGAGGCAACCATCATGGAACAGAGCCCCAGGAGGCAGGTTCTCAGAGTGAACATATCAAAAGGAGACCGTTGTGGAGGGTCTGAATGGTGTGGTGCAATCAGCCAAGTGGTTTTCCGGGGTCAAATACAAGGGGCAGGTGGAATGAGCTTCCGGAAAGGAAGGTTGACACCTGCCATAGCCAGCATCTGGCCGTTTGTCACAATTTCTTCCCAGGGACAAGGGGTCTGGCTCCTCGGCACTTTGGCACATCAGAGAGTCAAATGCTGATGGCTCTGAACTTTAAGATGTGAGCCAAAAGTATTGTGGCTTGATATTTTTTAAAATGCTAGAGCAGTGCTGGTGAGGGGCAGGGCTGTCTTTTTGACACAGCATTGTAATTTGTGGGTTTGGAGAGCTGGGCAGGATATGGGTGATAAAAGGGACTGGGGTGATTTTCCTTAGTTACTTTAGACATAGTGAGATTTTTAAACCATGTGCCTTTTATAATGTGAGAATAAACAAAGCTCTTACATAATTCTTTAGTTATATTTGTATATTTTTTTCTTTGTTGTATTTGGTTTATGAGACATTTAATGTTTTAGAACATGTCTTCAAAGTCAGGAAGGTATCTCTAGATATTTCTTCCTTGGAATTTTCTTTCTTATTCAGTTCAATACCCCTAGAATTTTTCCATGGAAACCTTGTAACCGATCAGGTCTCAGTTGCTATATACAGTGATAAAAGGATTTTTGAAAACTGATCTAACATGACAAAGAATTTTGATTTTTTTTTTTTTTTAGATTAGTATTCCTCTCCTATTCCTGAGGCCAGAGCCTGCATTTTAGTTACCTTAAGTTGTTACTGCACTTTGTGGCTAATGAGATTTTGTTTGAAGAAAAAATGAGCCACTGGTGGCATAATCTGCCTAATTTTTCTTTCAGTTCAGTTCACTCAGTCATGTCCGACTCTTTGTGACCCTGTGGAGTGCAACACTCCAGGCCTCCCTGTTCATCACCAACTCCCAAAGCTTACTCAAACTCATGTCCATCCAGTCGTTGATGCCATTCAACCATCTCATCCTCTCTTGTCCCCTTCTCCTGCCTTCAATCTTTCCCAGCATCAGGGTCTTTTCCAGTGAGTCAGTTCTTCACATCAGGTGGCCAGAGTACTGGAGCTTCAGCTTCAGCATCAGTCCTTCCAATGAATATTCAGGACTGATTTCCTTTAGGACGGACTGGTTGGATCTCCTTGCAGACCAAGGGACTCTCAAGAGTCTTCTCCAACACCACAGTTCAAAAGCATCAATTCTTCAGAGCTCAGCTTTCTTTATAGTCCAACTCTCACATCCATACATGACTAATGGAAAAACCATAGCTTTGACTAGATGGACCTTTGTTAAGTAAACAATTATAATCAGTCATAACATTTAGAATTTATCTGTACATAAAAGAGGAAAAGGGCATTTAAAGGAGGATATTTAGCTATAAGTGTAGCCAGACTGTTATTTTAAAAGTTCCTGGTCGTTTAATTCATTGCCATTGCTTCTTCCACTGTACTTAGCAACAGGTCCTGTTGTATAGATATTTGAAGGTTTAGGAGGCATTATCTACTCTATTGTCTGTGTATGTTACCTGTTCTCCCCCCTCCACCAAGTCTGTCCAGATGATCTCAGAGGCAGAGATGCACACATTTTCTGGGTTATAAATAGCATTGCCCTGATGCTCTTCTTTCCATAGCACCGCAAACCCAGCTCCTGTTCCTTTTGTCTTTAATTGTGTTAAGAGTAAAATCAACGTGTGGTATTTTATTGGTGTTCCTAGGTTCTTCATACCTGTGTCAGTAGTTTATATACTTTTGCATTAGATTTCGGTAGTGAAATCCACACCTCCAAAAAGCACACAGTTGTCTGTGAGCACTGCCATTTTCTTTCACAGTTACAAACGGAGTTGTCATCCCATGTAGCGTGCCTTAAATGCCCTAGAACAGAGGGCTCACTGTTGCCACAATGTCTTCCCAGATTGCTTTTCTTCCCTCTAATGCCTTTCTCAAGCACCTCCCTTTGCTGTCTAGTTCCATGGTACCCCAAGATATGAAAGTTGGATTTCTCTGGCCTTCAAGTGGTGGAACCTTCAGGCTGCAGATAAAATGCACTCTTCCTCAAGCTTGTGGGGGCCTCCTGAGTGTGATCTCTGAGCCTGCCTTGCAGGGAGGTGGCGCTGCATAGATCCTGCAGGATTCCCTGGCAGCTTATGCCTCTTACAGGTGAATGTTTGTACTGATAACTGATAGCAGAGAGAAAGCAATCGTATTGAATTAACATTGTTTTTAAAAAGTGAAAGCACCTCCACAGATGTGGTATGAAGGCATTTTTGGTTTGTCAGGGTATGAAATTTTAAAAATCAACTTTATGGGGTGGCACTGAACATGATTTTTTAAGCTACTTGGCCTGCGTGTTGCTGTGCATCTTTGAACCATGTGGAATTGTGTTCCATCGACCCACTGATCGTGCCCATCAGTGGGTAGAAGCGGATGCCCAGGCTGAGAGCATAGCAAGTCCACAGGCAGTGGGGAGAGCAGCCCAGAGCCAGGCCTGCCCCTGGGCTCCACTGTCAGACAGCAAGTAGTTTCCTCAGGTACCATTCCTGAACCAGCCTTCCCCAGCTTGGCTCTTGGGTTGTTTTTAATAGCAAATATTTTGAGAAATAATTCACTTACCATATAATTCGCCCATTTCAAAATATACAGTTCAGTAGTTGTTAGTATATTCACAGAGCTGTACAGCCATTACTACGGTGAGTTGTAGAATGTCTGTCATCCCCCAAAGAAACCCTGTACCCTTTAGCTCTCATTCCCATCTCCCCCCCACCTCCAGTCGTTGCCAGCCAGACTCATCTCTCTGTGTCTACAGATTTGCTTACCTGGGGGCTTCCATGTAAATGGGGTCACATACACCTTTTGTAAATGGTTTCTTTTCACTTGGCGTACTGTCTTCAGGAATCACCTGTGTTTTGCATGTATTGATACTTCGTTTCTTTTTATCACCAAGTATTTTTGATGGTATGGTTAAGCCACGTCTGTTTTACTGTTCATCAGTTGATAGACATTTGGGTTTTTTGGCTATTATATGTAATGCTGCTATGAACATTAGGGTGCAGTGTTGTGTGTAGACATAAGTTGTCACTTTTGGGTCTTATACCTAAGAAGTGGAATTGCTGGTTTATAAGTCCATTTCTCTAGCTTCCATTAGGAAGGTATTGGAAGAAATAGCCATTAAGAAGAAGCAGGCAAGGGAGAGTTGAATTTTTTCATGGAACATGTGGTAGGGCTAGAGACACACTGAGCTTAACATGAGTTTACTGAATTTTTCTTAGACTTTATACTGAACTATAAGCTGTAAGAGGGCAGGAGCTTGTCTGTTTTACTCACCAAGTCATCCTTAATACCCGAAACTTAGCTTTTGGAGAATGACGTTTTCTGGATCTCCCAAGTGTTCTGGAATAGAGTGACTAGTATATGACACAATAAAGATTGGATAACTAAGGCTATAGGGAAACCCCTTTGTCACAGAGAGAGCAAACCTTTTTGGTAGACTTGATGCGGCCCTCCGGAGTTGGTCACGTCTGCCCCTGAGGAAATGGAGAGAAGGCACAGGTGTCCCTTCAGAGCTTCTCAGAGGAGGTAACCCATGGTCACTGTTCTGCCAACAGTAAAAGTCTTTTTTCTTTTTCTTTCTTTTTTTTTTTAGCAAAGGCCATTTGTCAGATATTAATGAGGGAAGGAGGTACAGTGTGTAATTTCCTAATTATCAAATTCCACATTGGAATGTTGCCATTTAGTGTGCCGTTTTGACAGGGAGGAAGCTCAGTGAGGGAAGGCTCACTGAGCTTTCCTGATAGCTCAGTTGGTAAAGAATCCGCCTGCAATGCAGGAGACCCCAGTTCGATTCCTGGGTCGGGATGATCCACTGGAGAGGGGCTAGGCTACCCACTCCAGTATTCTTGGGCTTCCTTTGTGGCTCAGCTGGTAAAGAATCCGCCTGGAATGCAGTAGACCTGGGTTCGATCCCTAGGTTGGGAAGATCCCCTGGAGAAGGGAAAGGCTACCCACTCCAGTATTCTGGCCTGGAGAATTCCATGGACTGTATAGTCCATGGGGTGGAAAAGAGTCGGACATGACTCAGTGACTTTCCCTTTCACTTTGATAGGGAGGGAAGGCTCACTGTACCATACTTCAGGGTGGACTCATCATGGGCTCCTGAGTTCTACTTTTTGGAGCCAGCTTTCTTGAATAGTATTGATGACATTAAATGAAACAGTATATACACAGGAGAAGGAAGAAAGGTTGGAACTTGCCTGAGAGACCATGTAAAACTTGATGTTTGTCATCACCTTTGACCCTCTCCGTCACACTCCATGTGCACATCAAGTGTAGTGATCCCCATAGCAGGTTTGGATGATTCCTGTTTTGCATGTTGCCATAGCTCTGGTCATAACTGGTAATATCTGGTATTACTGGCTGTAACCAGTTACCATAGAGCTGAGAGTGATAGGGGCTGACTCAAGTAAGGTTAGGAAAAAGAGCTGAGAGCCTGTTGTCCTAACTCAGGGCAACGAGATTTACTAGCCTGGCTTTGTGGCAGCACACGGAGCAACTTTGTATTCCCTTTAGTTAAAACAGTGTTAAGATCGTAGCCCTTTGAAAGTAAGGTGAGAGAGAGGAAAAGGGAAGTGTTGGAAATCTCGGTGTGACAGGCTTACCCCGACTGTGCCACATGAGAAAGAGACATCCCAGACCATCGCAGATGCACCAGAACGGAATGCTGGAAAGGCTCTCCCTCCCGGAGCCGCTCTGGAAAGGTCTCCCCTCACCCCCCGGCTGCCAGTCATGCTTCCCTCAGCAGCAGTCAACCCACTTTAAAGCAACAATAAATCTAATTTAAGGACACAAATTGAAAAAGTAGATTTGTTTATTGCAGTGTTAGACTTATTAACTCACAAAAGCCATGAGCCTTGGTCTTTCTGTTTACAGATATAAAATGGAACTCAAAAGGAGGTTTAATGTGCTGCCCAGATCATGTTCCCTGGACAGATTTTTTTTTCCCCCTTCAACAGTAAATTTTAGAATCAAAAGGACTGAAAAAGAGGAATGTTTCCTGTCATAAATAGGTAGGGTGGCATTCTTCAAAGCATTTTACAGCTTCCAACCGTGCATTATAATTTCAAAGTAGCTGAAAAGCAGTCTGAGTTTTTAAAATGGTGCATTCATTCAGAAACATTTATTAAGCAGATACTTACGTGCCAGGCATTGAGACGGGGCCTGGAGATGGCCCGGGGGCACTCAGGCCCCAGCTCTCTCCAAGCTTGTATTTTATTGTTGGTAAAGACAGAAATTACTGAGTAAGGAAACAGCAGTTTCAAAGAGTTGGAGAAGCTGTAAGACCCAGCTCTGGGAGAGTGACCCATGCGTGGGGAAGCAGGCGGGGTTTATGAATTCTGGGCCCAAGAGGTGAGTTAAGGGGTGTGGCCGTATCAGTTTCGGGTCACTGGCTAACCTAGGGTGTGCTGAGTGAGGTGGGCCACAGCACTGTGGTCTGGTGTCACAGCAGGTGTCCTTGTTCTGGACCTGTGTCGATAGACCCTTGTAACTTCTTGGTAAAAAGCTATTAACACACTTTGGGACTTTCTAGAACACACTAGAAATAGACTTCTGGCTTGGGACTTTCTAGAACACACTAGAAATGGACTTCTGGCATCGTCAGATGATTGAAAGACTAGTGGAGCTATAGTATATCAATAGGAGGAAACATCCTACAGTTGTCGTTACATCAAAGTATATGGACCACACTAAGCTAGTGAATCTGGCAGTGACTGGAAAATAAGGAAAAATATAAAATAAAAATCTATGTTGTTTATATGTGCTAAGTTACCGGTTTATAATTTTTAATATTCAAAAATAAAGGGAAGCGGCCACGTACAGGAGCCACAGGTGCTTTTTCAAGCGTGGCTGTGAGGTACGCCAAAACAAACTGTAGCCCCGGGCTTGTGGTGACAGAAGATTTTCTGCTTCTGACCTTGGCCATGTAGTCAGTGGCGTTGTGGCTACCAGAACCAAGTTGAGGGGTGTTGGCCAAGCTGTTGGAACTGAACTGTTTTGTCTTAGCCCTTCAGCATGTCTGCTCAGCCTCTGATTCCATTCGCTCTTCAGTCACAGTAACTCTTCTGTGTGAGACACAGGTTTTCAGACTCCATTCCAAGGGACCCAGCCTCCCACCCCCAACCAAAGGAGTTGAGTGTTTAAGATGTTTTCTACCTGACTGATTTAAACCACTTGAAGAACTCACTTATATTTTTCCTCCTTGATCTGTCTATATGTATATAAACTGGAGTTCCAAATTACATTATTATGAGAAGAATTATGTTTAAGGAATGTCTGAAAACTACTTTGGGAAATTAGTCCATTAGATAGTAAGTAGCCTGTAGGGGAGCATTCTCATAAGAATTTTTATTTCTTTGAAATAGCTTGTTAAAATTGAAGGAAAAAAAAAGATAAAAGATATAAAAGAGCATTGAGAATTGTAAAGTGTTAATGAACACAGAGTCTAGGGTATGTAGTGGACTGCAGACAGAAGCATCTGGTCAGTGTGGGAGACTGGGAGTGAGCTGGTTCAGGGGATTATTCTTCCTAAAATTGGCATTTCCTCAGTGTCCAATCCCCCACCCACCCACGCCTGGCGCCTTGCGTTCACACTTGGCTGTAGGCTGAGAGGTACTCTGTTTCCCAGGGAAGCCAGAGCAGGTTTCTTGTGCAGAGGAGTTCAGCCCACAGAGGAAAGAAAAGCCCCACAGTCAAGAACACCCTAGATTTCCTGGCAGGATGGGCTGACACTGGCTGGAGCCGGCTCACAAGGCCTCCTGGCTCTGTTCTGTGGCGTCATGCTGGTGGATTGGGGGTGGGGGATAGGGTGTTAAACATTGACCAGCATGGACTTCCTTTGCAGATCAGAGGTCAGCAGCTTGAGCCTGCAGGTCCAGCCCACTGCTTGTTTTTGAATATAAAAGTTTATCTGAAGATAACCATGACCTCTCATTTACATATTGTCTATGGCTGCTCCTGTGATACAGGGCAAACGGACTGAGAAACCATAGACGCTCACTGTGACCATTGACAGAAAAAATTGGCAACCCCTGTTCTAGAGTTTAATAACAGTTAGTTCTGGATGCATTAAAATTTTCAGATTGAAAAGAGTTTGGGGAGAGGCGGGCAGATGGGGAGTTATCTTTCAGTAGTTTTTCTTTCCTTTTCCAGGAGGGAGCCCCAGCATGTCCTAATCAAGGCTGTGGTTATATCACAGAGGTGCCCATTGGGTCATGGGACTTGTCCCTGAATCTGAGCCATGGTTTGACCGTACAAGGCAGGTGCCAGAAATCAGAGGAGCCGGCCAGAAGTCATTCGGCTCGCCGCTTGGGTAGCGATAACGTCCTTGAAATGGTAGAAATGCCATGCAACTCAGGCTGGTGCTGGAGCCAGGCTGTCTTTGCAAACAGTTTGCAAAGTCCCTAGGTGTCTGGCCCCTGGGTTTACTTCCCAGGGGTGGCCTGAGAATTGCCCGCTGCCCCAGGCTTGAGGACCCCCTTGCAGGCTTCCTACCCTGGCCACTCCAGCTGGTGTCTCACTGTCCTGAGTCCAGGCTCATCTTCCTGGGCTGCTGCGTGGTCCCACCCTCCCTCCCCACCCCACCCCCCATCCCCCATCCCAGTCCTTCCCTCCTCACTGCCCACCTGACAGGCACCTTGCTCTTCTGGTTTTCAGCAGTTAGCAAACTTTTCCTTGGAGTTGATACTCTCACGTTTTTATAAATTCAATAAATAGAACTTTTGAAGTAGAAACGAAAGCCAGAAACATGCTGCTCCTACTAAGAGGACAAGCAATGACTGAGATTCGCCGTCCTAATGCTTGCTGCGGCGACCTGGGTGGGCTCCCACAGCAGCCCACGAGCAGAGGCTGTTCTCTCCCTAACCCTGGGAGACAGCTCTGTGGATCAGAACCCAGGGGTCATGAAATCACTTCAGTAGGTCACCAACCAGAGAAAAGAACAGCAGAAACTATCAGTAGTTGCTGTAGTGAGGGAAACTGTTAAAAAAGAAACATCTGTTCCTGTGTGTGTGTATACACATGTATACATATCCTGTGCAGAAAATGATTTGGATCTCTGGCCCACGTGTCTGCTCACGTCCCTCAGGTGGCTCAGACCTGTTAGCACAGATATGCTTCAGTGTGTTATGGGACTGGCAGCATGGCCCTGGGTGGTGGGCGCACTCCTGTTCTGGCACTAGCTGGCAGGATTTGGGCTGCACCAGCCACTGTCTGCACTGAAGACTCCAGTGAGGAAAAGGTGGGCTTCCAGGGCCCTGTGAGACAACACGCTCTGGAGCTCCTGGAACAGGGGTCCCCCAGCCCTTCTCTTCACCAGCACCTCTTCCCACTCCTGAAATATCCCTTTTCTGATTTTCTCAGGTTTCTTATTCTTTTCCTGACCCGATTCCCCCCTCCCTCACCCTTGCCTCTTTCCTTTGGTAGCTTGACAGTGTTGCTGGAATTCAGGCTAAGATGTTGGATGGCTCAAGGCTTTCAGGTGATTCCTAGTGTGGGTTTGGAGTGACTTTATGAATCTGAATCACAGTTGAAAAAGTCATTAGAAGTTTTTTATCTCTCTTGAGACATTGTGATATAATGTGAACATTTAAAGTGTAAGTATTGATTGGTTTTGGTATATGTATCTACCCATTGAAAGCTGATGCTGAGTGAACAGTCAAGAAGCCACAGATACTGTGGCTGGGCCAGATGTTCCCATAGCTGTATATACAGTGTTCACTTTTCATCTCACTGAGGAAGTTGAAAGATGAGGTGACCACTGCCCCCACTTATGAATAAATTAATTAGAAAATAAAGAAGAGCAGGTCTACAGAGTGGATAGTTTTGTTCATAGAGCCCTGCCTCGGCTTGCGAATTCTCTACTGCTCCCCAGCACTGAGAACTTCACTTTCCTCCATTATCAACAGAGGAAGGAGCTGGGTACGAGTGTGTGAGGACCTCTGTCAGGGATTTCTTCGAGCTTCTCAGTGATCTGGAGAAAGGAAGATAGTCCATGAGTGCCCACTGTGGAAATACTGCTGGGAGAAATTGAGGCAAATGTCACCCTGCTGCCACATTTTCAGAAAGACCTCTGTTCCAAGTGGTGACTGGTTTCCTTGCAAATTTTGGGTCCTCGGCTAAAAGATAGAGATTCTCTTTGTTTCTTAAAGAAATACAAAGAGGAGTAAAAACCCTGTCCACAAGCGAGAAATATTTGTTGGGCCCGCAGCCTCACACAGCATCTCTGTGATGTCTTATAAACATCCTGTCATTGAAATTTTGCAATATATTTAATTCTGTTGTAATGAAAAGGCTTGTTGTTTTTCCTGCTCTTTGTAGGGTGGGGAAAGGGGTTGGTCTGTACTTCCTGGATGCCGTGTTAGCTTTCAGGGGCCAGAAGACTAGATCTCTTATTAATCGTGACAATACATTGATTTTTAACAGGAAGAGAAGTGGAAAGGCTGACTTCATATTGGTTGTGAAGGCCTCTCTCACTCAGCCCAGCTCCTGGGTCCTCTTCCAGTCATAATGGACTTACCCTACTAAGAAACAGACCCTAATTTGTGTTTTGTTGTTTCCGTATGTGTAAATAAAGATAAAGGAGCGCAGGGGGTGGTGGTGGGGAATGGGAGGCCAATATTAAATACCTCCATTCTCAAAATGAGGTCTAACAAAAGATAACGTCCCTAAGTTTTGGAATGATCAGCAACTGTTCTTGTCAAAGGCTTGGTGCGCAAGCCTGTCTTTAGCTCACGGTGGAGCTGACAGACTTCTCTTATACTTGACTCTGCTAAGAGCTGAGACAGCTGTCCCCACATGCAATTGTGAGAAGTAAGACTCTTGCAGTGCCCCAGAGCAGGCGGCCCAGGGCCCTGGCTCTCACGCTGCACGGTGGCCCTCCCACCAGGCCTTCTCCTTTCCCAGAGCTAAAGAACATGGCATTTCTGGTGCTGCATGGATGCGACTGGTGGTACCTGAGGCATCTGGGTTTCATTGAGTTGGGAAAGAAACCAGAGAAATGGACCAAGGGACCCTTTTGGTTCTGTCCCGTACTTGGACCAAAACACAAGAGCAGGATCTGATTGCCTGGGAGCCTCCTCTGATTGGTGCAGTCTGGGCTCTGGTCAGTGGTTCTTCTGCTTAGAATATCTTAGTCGCTACCCTTTCCCTTTTATGCTGGCCTTTCTGTTGGCCATATAGGAAAGAACAGTTTGTTGAAGGTGGAAAGATTTCCAAGACCTGTCCAGCCCAACCTGCTTCCCTTTTGTTGTGATGTTTGTTGCGAGGCTATTAGCTCATTTCCGTGCACCTCCGAAATTCCTTTGTGGATGTAAAAAGTTCGTTGGCATCCTGTTCTTAGAAGTTCAAAGGGCCTGGCTGCCTGTAAGCAAAGGGCACCACCGTGTGCCTCAGAGTGCACTGTAGCCTAGGGGCAGGATTCTTTCCAAAAAATGTTTCTTTACTTCGTTCCTAATTGTTTGTGTGTAAATCTATTTATAGTAGATTAAAGGAGAGATCCGGCCATCAGTGCATAATGATATAATTTACAGGGGCCCCAGCCAAAATGTTGAAATTGCTTCCATTTTACTGTTGCCACAAATGGATTGCTATAAAGGGTCTTCCTCTTTCAAAGGCAGTAAAAACAAAGAGTGATGGAAGGAGGCTTTTTTATTTTTTTAAACGCAAGTAATCACTTTCATGTATAGCTAATGTTGAACCAATAATGGAATATAAAACGGTGGACTGCTTACCAGGCATAATTGAGAGGGCTTTAATGCAGTAGACAATGGCCCAGGACTGGATTTAGGTAAGAGTCTCAACGTAAAGAGTGTGTCTGAAGTAGCTTAGAGATGAAGAGGTGCAGGGGGAGGGGCAAGACTGCCTCTTATCAGCAGAGGCAGCCAGTGCTGGGATCAGACTCCCATATTGTCTGTAGGGTTTGGGGGAGGGCTTCCTGACAAATTCCTGCTGAAATCTTTTCATCACGCATCTTCACTAAAAGGTGCACACATGTAGCTTGTCTGTTTTCCGTAGGTTGTACAGCAAAACATGCAGCCAGAGCTGCCTGCGTCAGGGTGGTCTGCTCTCCTCCTCTCCCCTCCAGCAGATACCCCGAGCTCCTCAGAAGGTGCTCTCTGCCTCTTAGGAATGTGGAGAGCAGTGTCTTCTCCCTTTTACTGTGTGTATTGTTACAATCAACAGCACTGAACCAAATTACTTATTGCAGGAAATTAAGTAGTTGTGGTTTATGAAGGAAACCTTCATGGACAGCATTCTGCAGGGCAAGAGCACCAGCCTGCCTGGCTGGGGGCGTGCGTTTAATTTCCCAGTTACGTTTTGCGTTTGTCTACTGTATGGCAAAGTTGTATTTTAAAACATCAGAACACCTAAGTGAAACGTGCATTTTCTTCCCTTAAAGTTGACCTGCAGCCCTCTTAATGAAGAACATGGTTCCTTTCTTTGTAAAAGACATTAAAATGAAATTTTAAAGTCTCAACAGTGTTAATATAGTAACTTCTTCTAACAGGAAAAGTTCTCCATCATTAAACTTGTTAGGCCAAGGAAACCTACCAGTTTGTTGCTTACGGAATTTTCTCTCTTTTCTTAAGGTTCGCCATCGCTGGTGTGAACTCATTGTTAAGCACAAATACACAAAAGCGTACAGAGACGTGGAGAGGTTCCTTCAAGAGGATCAGGTAAGTTTCATTTTTCAGCAGATGGGGATTCTTTAAATGCTGTCCCTGACTATGCAGTATGCTTAACATGGGGGCCCAGTTTGTTACCTTCTCTACTTAAATAACAAGTACTTCAACACTTTCCAACAATTTTTAAGAGTTGGTAGGAGCGTACCTACCCAACCTTTGAGCTTTTTTTCTTCTTGGTATCTCTTGAAGCTCCCCTGGTTTGATGGAGCTGTGGCCCACTGCCGTTACCAAATAAAGCATGGGCAGACTTCATTACATCTTTGAACCCCAGGTTCCTTAGGTTGGGATTGTGGCCCAGTGATGCGATGGTGTGTGTCTGGGGATGAGACTGGGACTGCCCCGGCTGGCTGGGACAGTCTGGTCTGTGTCTGCACCTGCCATACCAGGTGGACCCCTGTGCTGAGCTACCTTCCTGTGAGGACTTTCCTCACTCTTCACCAAGGAAAGCAGTCACCTGGCAAGGAGCCCATGAACCTGTTTGAAGATGTTTTCTTTGCCACCTCTGCTGGGCTGCAGTGTGTGGAGGTCAGCCTCTCCCCCCACCCCCAGCTTGGTGGGCCACGGTGGTGCGTGTGCCATGGCTCTTGTCAGCTGTGGCTCGTCCCCTTGGCATGGCCAGTGTATGCCTCTGAGTGAGCGTTCTGCAGAGCGCTGCGGGCTGATAGAGTGGAGCCATGTTTCTGTTGGGGTGGAGAGTTGGGGCAGGGCAAACAAGGGCTCTTTTGAGAGGACGGAGTATAGGGGGCAGCCAGCAAGTAAGGGCTCGTTATTCCCACAAAGAAAAAGACATGACTTTGTACCAGAAGAAATGTCGCATTTGCACAGTGAAGCAAGAGGTGTTTGGAAACATGGAGGGACAAAATTTAAGAGCGACTTAAAGTCTGTTCTGAAAACCAAAACTGACTGCACTGTATTTGGAACCATGATCTCTGCAGATACGGGTTGCCATCAGCTTTTTCAGAAAGAAATTTTTGAGCTCGTCATCACCAAGTTTTCATTTCTGCATTGTCGTTGGGAGTCCTTGCTCCAGCAGAACATAGTCTTAGCATAACTAAGCTTAGAACAAGAGAGAAGGCGGAACCAAAGGGATCTTTTTGGTCTTTCAGAACATAACCCACTGTTTTTAAAACTGTAGGAAAAACACAGATGTGATTTTCGCAGCATTGTTTTCGAGACAGAAGAGCCAGTGTGTGCCCGTGGAAGGAGAGCAGGCAGGCTGGGCTGGAGCAGCAGGCGTCTTCCAGGGCAGCCTGAGGTTCTCCCCACCCATGTGACAGGTGGTCCTCATTTCCCAGCTGTGCTAGGAGGGAGGCAGGTCCATGTCTGTGTCACACACAAACACTGCACTCAGGTCTCCTCGCAACTGCAGGGGTTCCCATAGGGTCAGTCGTCATGGCAGCCTCCCTGTCACTAGAGAAATGTTTCCTCTGTCCTCGGTTCAGCCACCAGGGTTGATGGAATTGATAGCTGAGAATTCCTTGGGTGAGTTTCAGTGAGGAGAAGGGGATCGGAAACTGCAGCTTCCTGAAGCACCGCTGTTCAGCTGTCTGCCTTTTCTAGGGCCTTTGTAACTTCCAGCCCAGCATGTCTGTGTGGAGCAAACACAGACTGTGCACTCGAGCGCATGGGGACACATGATTCCTTTTTCTTACACTCTCTGGCCTCTGTGCCTCCCACAGGCCATGGGCATCTACCTCTATGGGGAGCTGATGCTGAGTGAGGATCCACGGCAGCAGCATCTCGCCCGCAGGTGCTTTGAGCTGAGCAGGGAGCAGATGGACAGATCCTCAGCCGAGGTGGTGGCTGAGATGTTATTTTAAAGAGGTGATTCTTTCTCTCTCTCTCCTTTTTCCATTCTTCGGCTCTAGCCGAGATTCCTCCTAGGAGCCAAGTAAGTCACTAAGCCAAATGGTGAGCCGAGAGCCCTGGCGGCTTCAGTCCCGGGCTCCCGCCCTGAGGGGTAGGTGGCGCCTCGTCTGGCTGAGCGGCCACGAAAGCCCGCGCTGTCCACCCTCGCAGAACAGCCCCCTCCCCAGCACTGTTTTGACCGCTTCGGGTTTTGTTATTTGGGGGAACAGGATTCACAGGAGAACATCTTGAGTAGGTTAGAAGGTGAACTGGAGAGCATGACCTCCCCACCCCCCACCCCCCCAGTCTTCAGGGTGAAGGCTAAGGTGGGGGGGTGTTGCCGGGCTACCCCGCATCCTGAGCTGTGAGGAGGTGTATGGGGACTTGAGGTCCCTCAGGTTGTCCCCACCTGGCAGGAGAGGCTGGCAGGTCCTCCTGCCCTGTGCCAGGTGCCTCTCCACGCAGCGTGTCTGCAGCAGGCTACCTCAACGTTGGAGCAGAGTTGGAGTGGGAGTCCTAAATGATTTAAACTGCTTCCTCTGTTAATTGTGCTTGGAACTGACCTGTTAGATCTACATTCTAGCAGTTTTTAACGAAATTTATGCATTCTAACTGTAATTTAGCAATGATATGTAGGTTTTATAAGTAAAACTGTGGAATTAAAAGTATTTTTTTTCTTTACCATTATCATTTCTCTGACTCTCAGGTTTCTTCAAGGTTTTACATGATAACAGGGCATGTCTGATTTTGTGTCTTTTTTTTTTAACCTCAGATTTCATTCTTCATGTTGTATAGATTTTCTATAATTTTAATGGGTATTTAATATTTTATGTTGATATTGTTGGACATTTAATTTGCTTCTAATGTTTTGCTCTTATAAAAAACCATTTCTGTCTAATATGTTTAACTGCCTTATTTATCTGAGCAAACTCTTACTACTGAAGAGGTTCTTCCAGGAGAGTTGAAGAGCTGTGTTGGCCAGGAAGGGAAGAGTGGGAATAGTTGCCCCAACTGTGCGTCTTATAGCGAAGTGGCTGTGTGCAGGCTTCCCCAGCACTCCCGTCGGGCAGCTTCCGAGCCTGTTCAGAGACAGCCAAGTTTAAAAAACAGAGCAGTTACACAGTTACATGTTGCCAGCCTCATACAGTGATCAGTACAAATCATATTTCTCTTTAGATTTGTCACTTCACAGAGAGTTTGTGTTTCTTGAAGTGTGTGAAACTACAGTGGTGCAGACTGTGCCTTTGATGTTCCCTGGGCTCCAAGTGGTGGAAAACCACCGCGGGCTACGCAGCTCTGGTGATTCTTCATTGTGCTTTTTTTGCCCCAAGTGGGCAGAGGAGTTGTCTGGTCAGGTGTCCCGCTCCCCACCCCCACCCCCGCACTCCTGGATGAACACAGGGGCCACTCACATGCCCTCTGCCCCCTCCCCGCCTGCTCGGTGAAGGACCGTGGCGGGCCTGCACCCTCCAGCAGTTGGGAATCCATCCCACCCCTCGAGGATCCCCACAGACATCTCCGACACTTAGAACTTGTGCCCCAAAGGGTGATGGGCTGGGAGACTGAGCATGGCAGCCCCAGACCAGGTGGTTGATGCATTTTTCATTTCATCTCCCAAAGCTGCGCTGGCATTTGTGTGGTCATCTGTGAGTCCTTTGATTTTTAAAAATTTTACCCCTAAGATGCCGAGTAAATGAACACCAAGCAGAAGTAAAACCCACTTGGTAGTGTAGCAGGCCTGGAGGTGGTGTCATCGCCTTGTGTCTGAGGAAGCTGGTGCGTGCGATGTGGGCGGCACCGCCACCCCCGAGTGCTCTGGCTGCTTGGGTTCCTGGCATGCTGATTTGTGACTTAAGATTAAAATCACATTGCCAGGGATTACCACGCAACCACGACCCTGACTGCTGCTCCAGAAGCCGTAGTTGCGCTCTCTGCAGTTCGGGGAACAGACGCATCTCGTAGCTCCTCTCTGCAAGCGGAAGAAGCCGACAGCCTCGGAAGATGCTCGCCGGCCCTTTCCTTATGCCCAGCGACGACCTCTCTGACAAGGTGCAGAGCTTAGCTGATTGGTGAACAGTGACTGGTTTCCGCTTTGTTCACAGTGGCTAAGTTCTGCACCTGAAGAGAAGGTGAGATGGGGCCAGTTAAGGTGGAGCTGCTGGGGCAGAGGCCGCTGCTGAGCGGTCAGCTCGGGGCCGAGCAGGATTCTGGAGGATAAGGGCCCGCCTGGCCCCAAGGATGCACTTTGTCCTGTACGAATGCAAACATTCCCAAAGTCTACAGAAATATAAATCCACTAAGTAAACATCTGTCTGAAAGTTCAAATGTATTGAAAGCTACAAAATTATTCTTTTAAAAATCTAAAAGCAAATGAATCATAGAAGTCAACTAAGACTGTGTCAGCAATAGATGGCGTGTGAGTAGAGCTGAGTGCTTGCTTTCAAAGGAGACTTCCTCTTATGATTTCCGAGCACGGTGAACTCTCTCTTGTATTTGCAGTCCAGGTCTGTGTATCTTCTGCAGCGCCAGTGGAACGAGGCCGAGCGAGCTCCCAGCTGAGGCACTGCTTCTCCGGGCTGTCAGTTGGACCCGCCCTCCGGTGCCTACTGAGCTGATATCAGTTCTCATTTTACACACTGGCTCAGTTCAGCAGGAACAGGAGTCGAGCCCTAGAGCAAAGCCTTCCTGTTTGTAAGTGCCCAGAGGCTTGGGAGCTGGGACTGCAGCTGCGTGAAGACTGGCCCGAGCGTCCACAGCAGAGCTGACCGGCAGCGGTGGTGGCCCCTCTGTATGTGACCTGTGTGTGGGTGTTGGTAGAGTCAGAGTTCTGTTGACACAAGAGAAATGAGCTTCCACCCAAAAAGGCAGAATGCCATTAGCACCATGCGTGTGACATGGGCAGCGCCCACCTCTGTCATGGTGTACTATGGCCAGAAAGCAGGCGGAGTGACGGCGGGTCTGAAACAGCCTGCCTCCCTAGTATCTGTCCTGTGAATGAAGCCCAAGTTACAGCCACTGGCTTTCACAGCCGTGTGTGAGCAAAGCAGATGGCACACGGTGCAGCTGTAAAGCCCATTCTCGGGGCTGTGAGATGCACCCTGGTCTCTCCCTGTCCTCCGCTCATGGTCCTCTCTCCAAAGCTGAGAGCAAAGGTTACTTGTTTACAAGAATTCCTATGTTGTGACCCGGCAGTAAACTTTATTGCTGTTTCCTTTGCAGGAAAGATCACAGTGAGAATCCTTTTCATACATCTGCTTGTAGCCCTGGTGGGCCCAGGCTTGCATGGACCCTGGACATCAAAGGAAGAGCGGTGGGGCTGCTGAAGCCGGCAGTCGGTGGCCTCCTGCGCCTTGTGGGGTGACCTCCCCAAAGGGCCTCACCGCAGAGCTTGTGTCAAGAGGTGCACCCTCATCAGCAGTCTCCATGGGGCCGTGTGACGCCTTCGTGCCCATCCTGGATGAACCACCTCAAGATCCTGAATGTTTATTGAGTCTCCCCTCCCCTTTGAGTTCAAGTCAGTTCTTCCACCCAAACACAGAAGATCCCTGAGGCACATGGGAAAACCCACTGCACCTTCTCCACCCATCCCTCAGCGTGTGGGTCTGCATTTCTGCACTCCCAGAAAGCCAGTGCTTGTCTACTAGGCCCAAGGGGCTGTTGCCCACCTCCACAGAATTACATTGATTGATATGTCCATTATTTAGGTTTTCCAAAGTTTTAGTAACTTTTGGTAGAAGTGCAGGATAAGATTTGTTAAGATTTGTTGATAATATAATGGATTCATAGTTTTTTTTTTCTTCTTGTTTACTTCTGAGTTTAATACTTAAAAAAAAGAGAAAAGGGTGTAGTGTCTACAGTCTTGTCTCCTTCTTTTCTCACCTCCCTGGTTCCTCTACTGTTGAAAGTGGTGCTGATATTCTGGGGGAGGAGGGGAACGTGTGCCTCCTGCAACTGATAAAGGCACCGTCAGACTCCATGGGAACCTGTGGTGATGGTGTTGCTCTTTCCCACAAATGTTTGGTGTTAAGAATAGAAACTAAGCTTCCCGGGATTGCCCAAAGGGAAGGGTGGCCTTAAAACACCCCAGAAGCCACAGTGGTTGGTGTAGGCACGTGATGGATGGCGTGAGGCTCAGCTGAGCGGGAGTGGACCCCCCGCCTGCACCAGTGGCACCTCGAGCCAGCCTGGGGGCGATGGGCAGCTCAACACAGCCCTTCATTAGAAGCTCCTGACCTTCAGAATTACGTAACAGTGACTATCATTTTAGAAAGTTTCCTGGGGGTTGGTTCTTTGCTCTTTACATGTGCTTTGCATATGTTGCTTCTGTGTGCTTTGTTTACCATGTTGGTATAATAAAAATCTGATTTTTAAATATGAATAAGTGTCAAAATGCTGTTACTTGTGAAAACGTGAAATAAATGACTCTCCCCCTGGTTGGTGTGTATTGGCCTTCTGAGAGGCAGAGCAGCAAGCCCGGGGCACAGCCGGTGTCTGGCTGCAGTCGGCCAATCAGCCTTGTGGTTTGGTCTTGTTTTACCACGTTTTTGTCTTTAGAAACCACTGAGGCACAGCTGAGCTGCCACACAAGTAGTTTTGCACCAGACAACGGGTCCCCTTGCCCCTGTGGTCCAGAGCACAGGTACGGCCAGCAGGAGGGGCCCTCAGACCCATGGTGAGCGACAGCCTCGCCAGCCATGGCTGTGGGTAGTTTGCCTTTGCACCTATGGGCACGGGCCTTTGGTGGGGGCGGGGAGGGGGGGTGGCCCTCCAACCGCACTGGTGTTCTCGTCTTCGGAGCTCCTGGGATGGTTGTCCAAGTTCCCCCTACACCTCCTGAGAGGCCAGAGCCTGGCTGGGACTGCTGGGCTCCAGAGTGGCCACCAGTCAGCTAGGAAACAGGTTGTGGAACTAACACTCTGCATTCTTACATGGTTCATGTTGTGAAAATAGTTCCCTGTGGTAACGAGCAGGTCCTAGGACAGGCTGCTTTATCAGCAGGACCCGAGCACCTTGGGAGGGATGCCTCGGTCCAGGCGTGAGTGTTCGCAGAGGACCCAGGAGCCCCAGGCACAGAAGTTGGTGGTCTTGGGGAGACAAGGGTATGGGAGCCTGCCCTTCCCGAATCCTCCTGTGGGTCAGGCCTGCACAGTGGGATCCCCAAGATCACATAGTGACAGGCGGGATTTGAATGTGCGTCCACCTGGCTTCACCCCGAAGCTGAAGCTCCAATACTTTGGCCCCCTATGCGAAAAGTTAACTCATTAGAAAGACCCTGATGCTGGGAAAGATAGAAGGCAGGAGGAGAAGGGGACGACAGGATGAGATGGTTGGATGTCATCATTGACTCAATGGACATGAGTTTGAGCAAACTCTGGGAGATAGTGAAGGACAGGGAAGCCTGGCGTGCTGCAGTCCGTAGGGTTGCGAAGAGTCGGACACGACTGAGCGACTAAACCACCACCACGCCCTGGCTCGGGGTTCTCCCCGCAGTTGGTCTCAGGATGTAGATTGTCCCTTTGGTAATAAATTCTCAGGGACACACGGTTTTGTCATTCAGTCAAGACGTGAGAGCCTGCCTTAGGAACCAAGTTTGCTGTCGGGATGGGCCTGGGTGGGGCCAGGTGAGCACTAAACTGGAATCTGCTACAGTTACGTTCCCATGGGCAAGTCCCCAGGACTCACCCGCCTGGGAGTCACTCAACTTATTTAGCCGCAGTTTCTGATCTTTGCTACCCCAGGAACGGTATGTTTCCAGCATCGGCGTTTCCAATCACATTCCCAGGGTGAGCAGACAGGGTGGAATGAGCTCTGCCCTCCGGCTGAGATGAGGAAATGAGCCATTAGGAACCAGCATGGTCACCAATCAGGGGACACCTCCGCCCAGAGGGGGACACCCAGCAGGAGGCTTCATCAATGCCCTGGTCTGGGGAAGCAAGGAAGCCCTAGCCCCTTCTGTAGTTGGCGTGGGTCGGTTGTGGACTTCTCAGCAGTGGAGTCTGGACTGGACCGCTCGCCCCGTTATCATTGCCCTCGGTCCAGAACCGTGCTGAGGCGACAGCTGGTTCGAGAGCTGGTTAAACCAGTGAGGAGAGGTGGTCTTGTTCTCTGAGCAAGTTAAGGGGTTAATTGCCAAGTGACTGTCCTGAAATGGAGGTGTTCCCCCCCCCCAGCACAGGATCCAAGCTCTTGCCTCAGCTTCCCACATGTTGACCTGTTCCTTGAGGCCCCACATGGGGGACTGCACCCTGGCCCAGGCCTGGCTGTCACCCCTTGGCTGGCCTGGAGAGCCCCTTGCCCTCCCTAGCCACCCAGTTGGCCTCTTCACCGCCCCTGGGCCTGGACCCAGGACTGGGGACTCCGGTGGGACCCATGCAGGACCCAGGGGTGGGAGAGGAGACAGGGAAGAAGTCAAGAGAAGAGGTTCAGGTCTCCCTTTTGGGCTCTATTTTAGTATTAAAAAGAGTTTCAAAGCACTTACTTTGGAATTCCACATCAAAACATGGCAATAGTAGTCTCCATCCCAAACAAGGTACAGAAATGTCACATTAGGCAGAACCTGGTGCCCCAAGGTCAGTAACCAGAAATAGCAAACCTTGTTCCTAACCTTAACCCATGGCTTTCAGTGGAGAGAAGACCTCTAAAAGAAAGGTTCTGCAACTGGCCTGACCCCACAGGCACTTGGCAAAGCCCTGGGCAGTGCCGTTGAGGTGGCTGGGCCGCTCTGCAGGGCAGTCTGCTTGCACCAGATTGCCTCGGCCACAGCCGGCCTCAACAAGGGCAGCAGTAACCCTCCGGACAGCTGGAAGGCAGAAGCTGAGTGGCTCCTCACGAAGAGCTGGTTTTTCTTAGTGCCTTAAGCTCCAGGCCAGCCACCTCATTCTATAGATGTAGCCAGCTGGGTGGGAGGATGAGGCGTGTGAGAAGGAATCTGCCCAGAACTTCAGCAAGTCCAACCCGCTCTGCAAGGAGCACGGTGTCCCAGCAGCTCCTGCCAAACAGAACCCTGGGTGTCCCAAGCCTGTGCCTTCCCTCAGGTGGAAAGCTCACCACACCCCATTCCCAAGAAGTTGGGGGTTGGAGGGAGGAATTCTTCCTCTGGCGCTTTGCCAACAGGTAACAAGTGTTAGATGGTACATTGCAGCATCGTTTCCCCAGGGCACCTTGGACTGGACCACCTCGGGGTGCAGAGAGAGGTGGGGGGGCCCTCTGTGCAGGGCAAAGATGCCGTACAAGGTGCCAGGACAGTGCTGAGCCCAAGCCTGACCACCTGGAGCCTCCTTGGCCCGAGGTTGGGGCTGGAGACGCCTGGGGCTTTAAAGGGCTGCCTGGACCTCCCAGGGCAGTGCCCAGAGGCCAAGCTCAATGAGGAGAGCACTCAAGCCCCTAGGCCACTGTTCCAGGGACAATGACCTCGCCCTCCCTGGCTGGGCCCTGGGAGTTTATAAGGTGGAAGGGAGGAAAAGCTGGCTGGGGCTATTCATGGGTGAGGTTTTATAGATCTTTTCCCACTCTTTGGTGCTGTCTGGGAGATTGATCGGCTAATGAGGTATTTCTGTTCCAGTCCAATGACTGGAGGGTGTGAGAAAAAGAGGAGGCTGTCAGCTAAGCCTAGGGGCGGAAGGAAGTTACCATAAACTACAAATGTCCCCAGTGGTTCCCAGGACTAGCGTTCTGCCTGGACGACGGGTGGGCATCCAGGCATGCTGGCATTGGAGCATCGGAGCAGAACAGACCTGCCCCTGGTGCGAGGACCAGCCAAAAAGCCTGCTCGTTGGACCTGAGAAAGGCGGCTGGTGATGGTGCCGGAAACCCATGCTTGTCTGTCGGCATGTGCGTGTTTGGGAATACAAGTCAGAGTGCAAAAATGCAGATAAAGGCCTCTGACCGCATGTTTTCCTCTTCTCCAGACCGCTCCCATAAAACTAATCTGGTCCCTTCAAAGTGTCGTTTCAGATAAAATAAGTTCAGGGGTTTGCTTTCTCAGCCCCAAGGACTGAATTGGGCCGAACTGCTCCAGGGACTGTCCTCAGCCTCCAGTAGCACTGCCTAGGCCCCTGGCCTTATCTGGGCAGCTGATGGGGTGGCCAGGGCTCCCTTGTGGGATGCCCACCTTGGAGGGCAAAGCTCTGCCCTGCAGGGGAGCCTCGCACCACTTTCCAAATAGCTCCTCTGTGGCTTTGTCTGGGAAGCAGAAGGGATTGGGTCCACGCTGTGGTTTCTGTTTTCTTAAGCTTTCTTTGTACTCCTTCTGCCTTTAACTTCCTCCAGCCCAAGCCTTTGGCAATGGTTCCACCACAGCAGGCCCAGCACAGAAGGTGTTCTTGCTTGTGGGGTGGAGTGGGAGGTGCTGAAACCGCCTGCCTGACCACACTGCTTAGAGTCTCAAGTTCAGAAAGTTCTTTTCCAATCTAATAGGCCGCGCTTGTCACATGAGGTCCGGCAGGACAAACCTTGGAAGTGGAAATGTGTTTAAGACCGGCGAGGACACTCTTGGTTAGATTGGAAAGGCAGGACTGATACCTCAGGTTTTCATGTTCTTACTGGAAGATTTACCTCTCCTGGGACTTAGACATCAGTTCCGCCTAAGGAGGGAGGCTCAAGAAAATGTGAATTAGGGGGATAAATCAGCAATTTTGATAGAAGCCAATTTTAGTGTTTGCCCATGGGATGGTACAGGCACAAGGGTGTATTTATGTTGAGTTATAAAGCAAAGACATAACTTAAAGGAATTGTAGCTTTATGATTTTTAGCTGTTTAATAAATTAAGTGATTATGTCAAGGAAGAAAGAACTGCAGAAATTGTGGCTTCATTGCAGCTGGGGACTGAGGAGGCATTTTGTAGAGCAGGAGAGTGGTTATTAGTGATCACGGAAGCTGGGCAGATAGACAGACTGACATCAAGGAAGTTGATGTCACGGCCCACAAACTGCCCCAACTGGGGGGACCAAGTCCCCGGTCCTCAGGCCACCTTGCCTCTAGGTCAGGGTACCTCTTTCTAGAAAACTCTTTATTTGTAAATAAGGTCTGAAGATGACACCGAGCTGGTGGGTGAGCAGGGGTGCCAGAGCTGGAGAGCAGAGGTCTTCTCTCTGAGTTACAGGTGGGCATGGAGGCCTCCTTTCCTTTGCAGCATCATTTAACAGTGAGCCTCTCTTAGAACGAACGTTCCTTTACATATTGATGATTGTAAATTCTTTTTGCATACATCAGATGTGCAAACAAATATAAACAGTATGTAAACAAAGAGCAAGCACTGTTCCACTTCTTGACCAGCTCCTCCTCCAAGGCCATCACTGTGAGCAGAGTGATGGCAGAGATGGAGCAGGCACTCTCACGGCACACGTGCAGACCCCCGGCTTATGCATGTGTGGAGCAGAGTGTACATGGGTCTTTCCACGGCTGCGACATCTGAATATCACGTGGCTGAGTCGTCTCCTTAGGTCCGTTTATTCAGATCCCAGCCCTGCTCTATATCACCTGTGTAACCTTCTGGACTTCAGTTTCCTTATCTATAGGCCATGGACAACATTGTTAGGTGGTCGTGAGAATTACATGAATTAATTTACGTAAAGCCCTGATAACAGGGCCTTGCATCAACTGTAAAGTCAGGTGCTACGCTTTGATGGTTGGTTTATTTAACCAGCCCTCTACCGAGGAAGCTGTGAGTTGTTTCCTGCCCTGGGCATTCCGCATATACACAGGCAGCAGTGCATCTGTGGGATAATTTCTGGACTTGCTCACGGTGGGTCCATGCAACCTGAAGTGGGGCGAGGCAGCTCTGAAGAACTGGCTTCTTGTTACTAGATAAACGGATATATAATTTAAAATTTTTTTATTTAATGTTTTACTGCAGTAACATATATGTGAAATTTATCATTTTAACCATTTTCAAATGTACATTTCAGTGGCATTAGGGACATTCATGTCATTGTGTGCCCATCACCATCCATCCACCTCCAGAACTTTTTTATCACCCCAAAGTGAGACTCATCTATGAAACAATAACCTTCCATTTTGTCCCCACAGCCCATGGCACCCACTGTTCTATTTTCTTTCTCTCCGAATTTGACTATTCTAGGTACTTCATATGAGTGGAATAACTTTCCTTCCAAGAACCAAGCATCTTTTAAGTTCATGGCTGCAGTCACCGTCTGCAGTGATTTTAGAGCCCAAAGAGATAAAATCTGCCACTGTTACCATCGTTTCCCCTTCTGTTTGCCATAAAGTGATGGGACGGGATGCCATGATCTTAGTTTTTTGAATGTTGAGTTTTAAGCCAGCTTTTTTACTCTCTTCTTTCACCCTCATCAAGAGGCTCTTTAGTTCCTCTTCGCTTTCTGCCATTTGGATGGTATCATCTGCATATGTGAGGTTGTTGATATTTCTCCTGGCAATCTTGATTCTAACTTGTGAGTCATCCAGCCCAACATTTCACATGATGTACTCTGCATAGAAGTTAAATAAGCAGGGTGACAATATACAGCCTTGACGTACTCCTTTCCCAATTTTGAAGCAGTCCGTTGTTTCATGTCTGGTTCTAACTTTTGCTTCTTGTCCTGCTTACAGGTTTCTCAGGAGACATGTAAGGTGGTCTAGTACTCCCATCTCTCTAAGAATTTTCCACACTTTGTTGTGATCCACACAGTCAAAGGCTTTAGCACAGTCAATGAAGCTGAAGTTTTTGGAATTCTCTTGCTTTTTCTTTAATCCAGCGGATCATAAATCCTTAGACTAATTCAACAAATATTTGTCAGGTACCCATGGTATACCTGCAACTATTCCAGGCACTTGTATTGAAGATGGTCAAGTATATAAATAGATTACCTGGGGTCCATTCTGTGTAGGGCCTTGAACGCTGTTTTAAGAATGTTGGGTTTTACCATGCTCTGAACGGGGGTGTGACGTGAAGGCAGTTAGAAAGGATCGCTGAAACTCTGCAGGTGGGTGAGGGTGGGAGCAGGGAGAGTAGGTGATATTGGTGTCTCAGAGGGGGACAAGGAGCAAGGAGCCATCAGATACAGGGACGTCCTTGTGACGCAGACATGGGGGTGAGAGGAGAGGAGGGCAGAATGCTTACAGAATTGGGCCTGAGTCCCTGGAAAGTTGGAGCCACCATTGACTGACTTGAGGAGACTGTGGTTTTGGTGCGGGGTGGGCTGGTGGAATCAGCCCATGTTAGTTTGACATTGTTGCTGACCGCCCAGTGGAAATAGCTGGTGGGCCGTGGGTATTCAAGTCTGTGGTCTGGGGAGGGTATAGCCCCTCTGCACAGAGGTGGCTTGTGAAAGGCTAGCAGAGTGAGGGGCCACGGGGTGGAGACCTAAGGATGGAGCCCAGGGTGCCTGCCGAGTGGAGGTCAGGGGTTGGGCAGGGCTCAGCCCCCTCAGACAGAGGAAGGCCCTGGAATGTTCCACCAGCCGAGGGAAGCTGTCAGGGAGGAGAGAGACTCAGTGGCAGAATGAGTGCCCAGGCTGATGCTGCCTAGATTGGTGTAGCAGGCCTGAGAACAGCTGGCTGGAGCCCCAGGGAGGGCACTTGTGACTCTGACAGGGACAGTCCCCACAGGGTCCCTCTTTCAGGTCCCACCAACCTGTTGTGGAGACTTGGGCTTTAAGATCATGGGCCAACATGCATGCTTGTCATTATACTGCATATAACATTTCACTTTCAGGATTTTCTTGACTGTAACTTTCGTTTTGGTGTTTTGGCCGAGAGGCATGTGGGATCCTAGCTCCCCAGCCAAGGATTGAACCCACACCCTCTGCATTGGAAGGGGAAGTCTTAACCACTGGACTGCCAGGAAAGCCCCGTTTCTTGGCTTTTCTTAAAAATGTTTATTTTTCCATAAGAATTTTGGAGTCAGGACACCTAGTTCTCCTATTAGGATTCTATTAAGTCTAATTTATATCTCTAAGGCAGTTGTTGTGTTTCTATTTCAGGATGTCTTTCTGGAAGGAAAGAACTACCAGTTAGAGCAGTGGTTCTCAATTTGGCAATGTGTGGACCGTTTCAGTTGTCGTCTCTGGGCTGGCACCTAGTTCAGAGAGGGTGGGATAAAGCCCTCACTGCAGAGACTTGCTGGGTCGCCAGGGTTAATGATGCCACACTGATGACCCCCGCCTCAGATGCCTGCAAACCAGCTTTCTGCCAAGGGACCTCCTCCATCTTCTGCTAGTATTAGGCTGTTTCATGGCACTCATCCTTCCACGATGCTCTAGAAGAGTCTTAGAGTAGACAGTGTGTGTAGACATTTGTCATTCTCTTTAGCTGCCGAGGTTCTGACTCCCTCCAATCTATGGGGGATGCAGTCGGTGGCATCCAATAATGTCACAGAAGTGAAACCAGCTGGACACCTTCCCCAGCTCCTCTTGCAGCCTAAGAGCGTGTGGGGGACCTGGGCTTCTCTAGACAGGTGCAGCAGCTGGGACTCTGGCCAGCCCTTCAAAGAGTGCGGTGCAGGGGCCTGTCTCCTTGCTGAAGGCAGCAGAGCCTGCTGGACAAACTGTTAATACAAGGGTCCTGAATTGCAGAATTCAGTGGCAGGAATTTCCTCACCTGGCCACTCTGAACCTGGGTTTTGGGCACTGCTGCTGGCTGACTAGAGCTAAGCCTTCTCTGCTCAACAGTTCTGTGGGCTTTTTTTTTTTTAATTTATTTTTGGCTGGGTCATGGTTGCTGTACGTGTGTTTCTCTAGTTATGGATAGCAGGGTCTACTCTCTAGTTTTGCTGCACGGGCTTCTCATTGCGGTGGCTTCTCTTGTTGCCAAGCACAGGCTCTAGGGCATTTGGGCTTCAGCAGCTGTGGGCCGTGAGCTCAGTAGTTGTAGCTTGTGGGTTCTGTTGCCCTGAAGCATGTGGAATCCTCCCAGACCAGGGATCAAACTCGTGTCTCCTGCATTGGCAGGTGGACTCTCAACCACTGGACCACCAGGGAAGTCCTCTGTGGGCTTTTAAGTACTCTTGGGATCACTTCCCTTTTGCTTTCAACATCGTGTCTGTTTCTGTTGCTTGCAACAAGAATCCTAACTTGATGCACATGGATTCATCATATTGTGAGAAAAACCAGAGGTTGAGATTTTCAACACTGATTTAAGAGAACTTCTACTTCTATAGAAGATCTAAGAAGTATGAAACTCAGTATCCAAGCATGCACGTTTCCTACCCCAAACACCAAGTACGGTTCACTAGCACAATTATATCAAGGATTGGGGAAAAAGGAAGTCCTACATTACAACCTTCCTTTGTTATTATCAGTCCGTGTATGAGGGAGATGATTTGGACCCATGCTATAAACAAACTGTGGACCTGGATCTTAGAAGAAGGCTTTAAGACACACATTTATTTTGCTTTAAATTTAGTTCTTTAGGAATGAGATGGTTTGGTGATGATTAATAACAGGATTGTTTGACAAAATGCACGAAATCCATGTCAAATCCAGTGTCAGGCAGAGGAAGGAAATCATCACCAGCACCACTGGCTGTGGGTGGGGTGGTGATGGGCTGGCAGAGGAAGAGAAAGGCAAGGACAGCGGTGCAGTCAAGTTCATTATCTTCCTCCCTGGAGAGCACAGTTTGGATTCCTTGTTGAATAAGGTAGAACATTCCTCAGGTTTGTTCTTACTGTGCAAACAGTAGGCCCCTCTGCGTAACAGGGACAGGCTCGGTATCAATTTGCCTTGAATTTCTGCCCACTGCTCAGGTCCGGATCCTCTTCCAATCCCTGTTCTTCACTCCTCCACTTCGACGGAAGATGTGGCTTTCTGCTGTCCCCTCTCATCTTGTCTGGTACCTTTGTCCCAGCAGTGAGAACGGGGCCAGGTATAGAAGATGGAACTGGCACCCCGGACAGCCCGGGCAGGGGCTCGTCCCCACATGCCCTCTGTGGTCTCAGGTGCCTTGTGGACATGACAGGAGCCCCCTGGTACCCCACGTCAGGAAGCAGAGTGATTGTCCAGAGAGCCCAATGCAAGCTGTCTGAAGTAAAGTTGGGGTCAGCCAGAGCCTGAGAGAGCCATGGGGATGTGCTCTGAGGATGAGTGGAGCCGCAGGTGGAGTCCCTCCTTCCCAATGCCCAGGGAGCCGGGGAGGGTGGAGCGAGAGGGCTGTGAGTCTGAAACACCAGAGTGAGCAGGAGGGTGGGCTGTGCTCTGTCAGATGCATTCTCGTTTCAGAAATTGAGAGGGGGGTGGGGCACAACGTGTACATCAATTCAGCTTACACTCAGTGGTAATATTTAAGTATGGCTTAAAGGGAAAAAAGTGTCTATATTATGATGCATCTCATTTTGTTTTAGCAGCTGCTGCTGACTTGCCTACCCTACACCCACTCTCCTCAGCAGTTTTTAGATATCCAGTGGCAAGTTTCCTAGGCCTAGAGATAAATTATAATTGGTCTTTTCTAGGGGCAGACCTATCTAGGTTTTGAGAAACCTGAAGCTTCCATAATTGGGGAGTAGAGAGAATTTTTTTTTCTGAGAAAAATTGTACTACTTAATACAAAATTAGGTGCCATGTGACTTTTATTTAGACTGACAAACTATAAAGCAAATTACAGATTTTAAAAGCTAGCAAATTCTACAAACATCATGAAGTCCTGATGAATAACATAACCTCTGTATTAAGGGTGGCCATTTAATACATTTTTTCCTTATAGTTTTGGGCTCTGTCCTCTTTGATCTAAGTCCAAAGCTTAGGAGAACTTAGAGGCTTTGTAAAGGAATTAGGAAATACTATAGACAGACTGAGGTAAGGTCAGGAGGGAAATTTCCAGAAATGCAGATTAAACAATCTGAGATAGATAACTGTCCTGTTTTTATTATTTGCTGTGAAATACAGTGTGAATGGATGTCCACGTGGAAGCATACCTCCCCCCCAAGGAGGTCTGGTTCCCAGTGGCCACTCGGTTTAGGGGGGACTCACTACCACTGAACTGAGCCTTTTCTTTCATGTCCACTGAAGTTGGTTGCAGCTTCCCCGGCAAGAATCAGCACAGGAGAGGCATCCTCAACTCTTAGAGAAGCACATGATGATGGCACTTGTGGTAAGAGTATTTTAACAGCATACCTTTCATACTGTAGCATTTCGCAAACGGAAGGCTCAGGTCAAAAGGTCTTGGAATTTTCCAGACCTTCAGGTGGATCCATATACCAAAACAAGTAATTCCTCTAAAAGCTTAATGTCTAATACAACAAAACTTTACTCATCCTCAAACAGAAGCCAAGAATAAGGCAGATTCACAGATGACTAATACATAAATCCAAGTGGACATGAAAGTCTTGACTCACTCAACAAACAGATAATACACAAAAAAGCAAAAGCATAACCCTAAAAGGGAAAAATGTCTTTAATTGACGTGAAATAAATATTGTTGATGTGCCAATTCTTTATTGGAAATTTCCAACTCCCATTTTAGTTAACAAGACAGCTGACATATAATCTCTTCCAATGTTTCCAGAACACATCTTGAACCCTCCTCTGTCAGCCACCTTTGAGGTAACATGAGCTCCTTCAGTAACAGCCAGTGCTTAGCGAATGTAAAGCAAAAGGCCCCAGAGCTGGCTTCGTTTCATTGCTAAGACGTGTTGCTCCCCTGTCACCACTACTTGCCGCTGGGCTTGGTGGGCTCTGCTCAGGGGCCATGGGAGGGAAACTCGAGGGATCCACACTATCCTGGATGAAGAACGTCTTACGAAAGCAAGAGAGCATCCTGGTGGATAAGATGAGATACTGATGACAATTACCGGACTTCTTAAAAAAGTGGAAAAAGGCTAAGGTATTTTCTAAAATGACCAATGGTGCATGACCAGCTTCTTGTCCCAAAGAGTTTGAAACACCCAAATAATAGTTGTGTGTCTTGGTTTGATGTAGGGAAAAAAGGAAATAGAAATCTCTTCTCCCATCCAGGCTTTTCTTTAGTGGTTCTCTAATTGACATTCGGGCTGAGCAGGCACAGGGGCTGCTGAAGCCACAATCCTGTCATTAGTGAGTAAATCTCACTGAATTCAGGCTGAAGTACCTGACATTTTTTGTAAAACATGTACTACCAGATCTTGCCGAGATGTTTATGGCTCATTCTTACAACGCGAAGAGGGAACACATTCTACAAACTTGTGGCTGTTAAGAAGCGGCCCCATCATTTCATCATGTGGAGTCATTGGTTAACCTGCCTGGGCTAGGCTTGCTCTCGCAGCTCTGTGAGGAGCTCTCTGGCCAGTTTTCTCGACCTATGGGCTTCCAGGCAAAGATGATCCCATCTGTACAAAGTATAGTCCAGGAAGCCAATAATCTCGTTCATTATCGCATCGGTCTGAGCCATCTGGAATGAGGACAGAAAAGAAGACAAATTAAAATACTTTGCAGACAGACTCGTCTCTTTATCCAGTGCACCAACCATAACCATCCTGTCTCCCAGAGGCAGCTGCATTCCTGTCAGCTCCAAAGGGCTCTTGTTTGTTTTCAAGGTGATGAGCAGAAGCAAGACCATTCTCAAACCTTGGCCATCTCGTGAGCAGAGTCATTTCCTAAAGCTCACCCCCTCTGACACACAACAGCTACAGACAAATGCTTTATTTCTTGGAACACCTGTCACAAGCTTTGGGGGTTATTTGCTGTGAGAAACAGAGGCAAATGAGCATACTCTGCTTGACTTTCTACAAAAGGCTCACTCTAATACGAGAACTGGAAAATGCTGAAAAGAGAGTGCCACCTGTTCTCACACAAACAGCTTTACAAATGGCATTCTTGGGCTCACGGCTGGCCCACCTGTTTGTTAATAGGCACCTAAGATTTTAACCCCCTTCATGGATCACAGCCTTGTTGAAGCTCAATATTTAAAAAGCTAAGCTCATGGCATCCGATCCCATCACTTCATGGCAAATAATAGGGGAAAAAGTGGAAGCAGTAACAGATTTTATTTTCTTGGGCTCCAAAATAACTGCAGACGGTGACTGCAACCGTGAATTGAAAGGTTCTTATTCCTTGGAAGGAAAGTTATGACAAACTTAGCATATTCAAAAGCAGAGACATCACTTTGCTGATAGAAAGTCTGTATAATCAAAGCTATGGTTTTTCCAGTAGACATGTATGGATGTATGAGTTGGACCATAAAGAAGACTGAGCACCAAAGAATTGATGCTTTTGAATTGTGGTGCTGGAGAAGATTCTTGAGAGTCCCTAAGACTGCAAGGAGACTAAACCAGTCAATATTAAAGGAAATCAACCCAGAATATTCATTGGAATGACTGATGCTGAAGCTCCAATATTTTGGTCACCTAATGCAAAGAGCAGACTCATTGGAAAAGACTTTGATGCTGGGAAATACTGAAGGCAAAAGGAGAAGGGGTGGCAGAAGATAAGATGGTTAGATAGCATCACTGACTCAACAGACATGAATTTGAGCAAACTCCGAGAGATAGTGGACAGAGAAGTCTGGCATGCTGTATGCGACCATGGGGTTGCAAAGAGTCGGACACGACTTAGCAACTAAGCAACAACAACAAAGGTTTTAACACTTGACTCTTAAGGAAAGCAGGAAACACAGGAACTGTCATTTCTGCTAAATACAGCCTTCGTTGTTGGTACCCTTAAGTGCCATTTTCCTAAGAGTTTGGTTCAGCAAAAAGGGTGAGAATCTCACAGTCTACCTGTGTGAAGAATTTACTGTGCTTTTTTAGACACAAGTATATAAGAACCTCTGATTTTGAGAGTAATCTATGCTTTTTTTTTTCTTTTAAATATAGAACACTTCACAAATCTACGTCATCCTTGCACAGGGGCCATGCTAATCATCTCTGTCTCCTTCAAATTTTAGGCTGTGCACTGCCAAAGTGAGCACTACATATTTGTTTTCTGTGTGTGAGTCAAATGTTTGAGTCACCTGAGCAGCCCAAGGTCAGGCTCCTTCCCCGTGTGCACACTGGGCCCTTCTGATAGGATGACCAGCTGCCCTGGTCCACCTGGGACTCTCCAGGGCCCAGGACAGCCTTCAGTCCCATGCCACCTCTGTCTGTGAGTCAAAGCAGATCTCTCAGCAGCACGGGTATTGAGTGAGAGTGGGGGACACCCTGGGCCCCCTAGACAACGCTGGTGGCTCCTCGGCCATCTACTGGCAGCTGCCCAAGCCGAGAGGGTCTCTGCAGGGGCTGGGGGTGCGGGCAGGCTGCCAGCCTGGGCAGATTCCATGTGGCTCTTCGTGTCCAGATCATCCTCTCTTGGCTTTTATTCAGAAGTTACAGATGTTGTAGATAACCTCTATGGATGAAACAACGTGAGCTTTCCTGGGATGTCTTAAAAGACTTAATTTACTTCCCCAAACCTGGGTTGGGGCGAGGAAGACTGCCTCCCGCTCCAGTGCCCAGGGACCACAGGTGCTCCTCGGAGCTGGACGCAGGGTGGCGGCGCCATCACTGACGCTCTGGACAAGCCACCTCAATGCCCAAGCTCCACTCCTGGTCTCCGGTCACCCCGCCCCACTGCCGCTGAGGGAGGGACGCTTGGCCAAGGGCATCTGTATGGGGCTTCAATTCATTGTGAGCTCCGCAACGACAGAACTGAACTCTGTATTTCAGATTCGGGCTGCCTTTCGGCTGAGAGTGCTGTGGTCCAGCAACAGAAGACAGAAGGAGATCGAGAGAGAAACGTGAACTCAGGGCAGGTCATGGGGCAAGAGAGGATGGGCCTCAGGGGGCGGAGGAACCTGGGCCCCAGCCGGGCTCCTTGTGCCTCATCCTCATCACAGAGGCTCGGAAGGAGGAGATAGTGGAGACGGGAAACCAGGCGCATGGAGCATAGAAGCCGAAGAACAAGGGGCGGGAAGGGCAGGGGTTCTGACCAAGGGATTCAGTGGGGACTCAGAAGCTGAGTCCTGGGGCCTGTGCGCGAGCCCGAGGAAGCAGTCGGTGGGGAGCATCCTGTGGCAGAGGCTGGGGTGTGGGGCCACGAGAGGAGGAAGGTGAGCTGACGGCGCACGGGGCCACTCGGATAAGGATGGAACCCGGTGCGGAGAACACAGGGCTCAGAGCCTAG
The DNA here is from genome assembly GCF_054371585.1 of Giraffa tippelskirchi. NCBI lineage: Eukaryota > Metazoa > Chordata > Mammalia > Artiodactyla > Giraffidae > Giraffa > Giraffa tippelskirchi. Next base: position 197,852,555 of record NC_137275.1, read on the forward strand.
AGCTCACACAATGACAGCAAGACCAGGATCTGGCCGGGGGCTGGCTCTGCTCCCGACTCTCTTTCTCATCAAAGCCAGGCCAGGGCTGGGGTTCTGGGGGTGGTGATGCCAAAGCCCCTGGGAAAGAAAGGCTGTCCCACCGAGCCCAGGCTTTCCCAACTGGCTACCACCTGCTCCCAGTAGAGCAGACCTGGCCTGGAGCTCTTCCCAGGGTGCTCGAAGAGGGAGGCTCTGCGGACCCCGGGAGGAGCCAGTGCTGGGGGAACTCCTTGCACCTGTCCTGCTCGTAGCAGTGCTTGCTGGGCTGCCTTCAACGGACCACGCGGGACTACAGGAAGCCTTCGAGTAGGAAGGCCGATATGTTAGTAAAGATAGTTTCAGAACATCTCTAAGGACAGAGCCCAGGAGACACTCTGTGCTACAACAGGTTCTGAGGTGCCGGGAGGCCAGCGCCCACTGCTAAGGAACCAGTGCAGGAAAACAATCACCGCGTTTCATCTTTTAATGATCTTTTTTTTTTTTGTAGCTGAGCTGACTTACGAAAGGGAATGAAGATGTGCAGGGGTTTTCCGAGCTCCCCCAGGCTCAGGCATAGATCAGCAGCGTTGATTGGGGTTGAGCTATTTTGTGGGAATTGGCCTCTGGCATCGGTGACAAGCCTGAGCTTGGTGACATGACCAGCTCCTGAGTCACAGCAGGCGTTCTGTGGGTGAGACCTGAGAGGGTGGGCCGTGTGAATGTGGACTGTTCCCGGAATGGAGGGAAATATGGTTGGAATACGGAAGCAGAGAACTGGGCGTCTCTGAGGAGCTTTCTCTAGACTATTCTCTCACACCCTATGGGCTGGGACTCTGATCTCCCTGGCCTGCTTTCCACCCCCAGGGGGACAGGATGTGGGAGGAGTAGAAGGGCACAGGCTCAGAGAGGAAGGGTGGCCAGGCCTGAGCAGGATCCTTGGGCTGAGGCCCCTCCCCCAGGTTCCAGGGCCTGGGCAGGAGGTCAGAGGTCAGGCAACAAAAATACCACCAAGGCTTGCATGATTCAGAAGTGCCTGCCTTTGACTTTTTTGTTTTTGAAAACAGGTTTTCTTTTATATATGCGTGCTAAGTTGCTTCAGTCGTGTCCAACTCTTTGCAACCCTATGGACTGTAGTCTGCCAGGCTCCTCTGTCCATGGGATTCTCCAGGCATTTCCTCCTCCAGGAGATCTTCCCGACCCAGGGATCAAACCCATGTCTTTTAGTTCTCCTGCATTAGCAGGCAGGTTCTTTACCACTAACGCCATCTGGGAAGCCACTTCTCATATATATGTGTTTTTTTTAATTTAAATATATATATGTATATATATATATATATTTTGGCTGTGCTGGGTCTTAGTTGCAGCATGTGGGATACAATTCCCCCATCAGGGATTGAACCTGGGCCCCCTGCATTGGAAACTCAGAGTCTTACCCAGTGGACCACCAGGGAAGTCCCCTTAACTTTTAAAATAACTTTCAATTTTAGAATGGTTTTATATTTATAGTTTGACTAAAAAGATAATACAGAGAAATCTCATATCCCCCACACTCAGTTTTCCTGTTAACATTTTACATTAGTTTAGTACATTTGTCAGAATTAATGAGCCAGTATCTATTCACTTTATTAACCCAACTTTTACGTCAGACTTTATTCTGACCTCAGTTTTTCCCTAATGTCCTTCTTCTGGTCCAGGATTCCATCTAAGACACCACATTACATTTAACCATCGACCCTCCTTAGGCTCTTGTTGGCTGTGAAAGTTTCTCAGACTTCCCTGTTTTTGATGACCTTGACAGTCTTAAGGAGTATTGGTCAGGTATTTTTGTCAAATGTCCTTCAACTGGAGTTTGTCAATTGTTTTTTTCATAATTAGACTGGGTTTGGGGTAGGAAGGCCATAGAGGTCAAGTGCCATTTTCATCACTTCCTATCAACGTGACTTAGTACTGCTGATGTTGACCTTGATCACCTGGCTGAGGCAGTGGCTGACAAGTGACTATTATAATTTATTCCTGGCCAGAGAGGAAAATTGGTTGATACCAAGTTCTAGAGGTATGAGGACATTTTTTTAGCTCTCACCTATGGAGGTCTCCCACCCTAAATGGATTTGGAGGTGAGATGTGCATTTTATAAAAGCACACGACAGATCGCTGTGCTGGGGTGGGCCCTGAGGAGATGGTACCCCGTATGTGACAAGCAAGTCCTCTTCTGCTCTCGGCCACACCCAGGCTCTGGGAGGTCTTCTGTCTGAGCCCTAGAGGATGGCCTGACAGACTGGCTGTGTGGCCTGCCTGCCCCACATACCTTGTTCTCCCGGGACCAAGGAGAACCTTCTGGGCACTGGTGACTGAGTTTTTGGCAGTCCCACTGGTCACTGGGACTTGCTTCTCGTTCACATTCAAACAGAGCAGGAGAGAGCAGGAGGGGGCCTCTGCGTACTGGGAACATTCCTTTCTTGATTTGGTTGCTGGTTGCATGGGTGTTTCTGGTTTGTGAAAATTCATCAAGTTATACTTTAATGTCAGAGAAGGCAATGGCACCCCACTCCAGTACTCTTGCCTGGAAAATCCCACGGATGGAGGAGCCTGGTAGGCTACAGTCCATGGGGTCGCTAAGAGTCGGACATGACTGAGCGACTTCACTTTCACTTTTCCCTTTCATGCACTGGAGAAGGAAATGGCAACCCACTCCAGTATTCTTGCCTGGAGAATCCCAGGGACGGTGGAGCCTGGTGGGCTGCCATCTATGGGGTCGCACAGAGTCGGACACGACTGAAGCGACTTAGCAGCAGCAGCATACTTTAATGTATATGTATTATAAAAAGTTAGAAACAGAAAAAAAAAACCAGCATTTTTTTTGAGATGAGCTTATAACATAAACGGAGAAGGCAATGGCACCCCACTCCAGTACTCTTGCTTGGAAAATCCCATGGACGGAGGAGCCTGGTAGGCTACGGTCCATGGGGTCGCTAAGAGTACGACACGACTGAGTGACTTCACTTTCACTTTTCCCTTTCATGCACTGGAGAAGGAAATGGCAACCCACTCCAGTATTCTTGCCTGGAGAATCCCAGGGATGGCGGAGCCTGGTGGGCTGCCATCTATGGGGTCGCACAGAGTCGGACACAACTGAAGCGACTTAGCAGCAGTAGCAGTATAACATAAAATTTGCTATTTTAACCATTTTTAAATGTACAATTCAGTGGCATGAATTATATTCACAGTGTTGTACAACCACCGCTACTGTCCATTTCCATAACTTACTCATTATCCCAAACAGGAACTCTGCACCACTCCCCACTCAATTCTACTGTCTGTCTCTATGAATTTACCTATTCTAGGTACCTCACATGAGTACAATCATCTAGTATTTGTCCTTTTTTGTGTCTGGCTTATTTTACTTAGCTCTCAAGGTTCAACCATGTTGTAGCATGTGTCATTCAATTATTGTAAGGCTGAATAATATTCTACTGTATGTACAAAGCATATTTGGTTTATCCATTCATCTGTTGATGGGCATTTGGGTTGTTTCTGTCTTTTGGCTATTAGGCATTACACTGCTATAAGCAGGAGTGAACAAGTATCTGTTTGAGTCCTTGCTTTCAGTTCCTTTGGGTACACACACAGAAGCAGAACAGCTGGATTATATGGTAATTCTATCTTTAAATTTTTGAGGAACCATCAAACTCTTTTCCACAGTGGCTGCATCATTTTAACATTCCCAACTGGAAAGGTGAGTGTTCAACTTCTCCACGTCCTTACCAAGACATGTCTTCCATTTTGTTTGACTTGGTTTATAGGATATGTCCTAGTCCCTGGGTCAGAAAGATCCTCTGGAGGAGGGCATGGCAACCCACTCCAGTATTCAATCCCATGGAAAGAGGAGACCGGCAGGCTATAGTCCATAGGGTCACAAAGAGTCAGACACAACTGAAGCGACTGAGCACACACTCAGATGTCCTAGTGGGTATGGAGCAGTAGCCCATTGTGGCTTTGATTTGCATTTCCCTAAGAGCTAAAATGACCAACTTAGACAGCATATTAAAAAGCAGAGACATTACTTTGCCAACAAAGGTCCATCTAGTCAAGGCTATGGTTTTTCCAGTAGTCATGTATAGATGTGACAGTAGGACTATAAAGAAAGCTGAGCGCTGAAGAACTGATGCTTTTGAAATGTGGTGTTGGAGAAGACTCTTGAGGGTCCCTTGGACTGCAAGGAGTTTCAACCAGTCCATCCTAAAGGAAATCAGTCCTGAATATTCTTTGGAAGGACTGATGCTGAAGCTGAAACTCCAATACTTTGGCCACCTGATGCAAAGAACTGACTAATTTGAAAAGACCCTGATGCTGGGAAAGATTGAGGGCAGGAGGAGAAGGGGACGACAGAGGATGAGATGGTTGGATGGCATCACCGACTCGATGGACATGAGTTTGAATAAGCTCCAGGTGTTAGTGATGGACAGGGAGGCCTGGGGTGCTGCAGTCCATGGGATCGCAAAGCGTTGTACATGACTGAGTGACTGGACTGAACTGAGGAAGGATTTCTTCGTAATTAGCAAATGTTTTTTAAATTAAAAAATTAAACTCTTTGAGCCACTGCAGTGAGCACATTCTCAGTGAAGTCTTGTTTTTCTTCACAAGGAGGAAGAGTCACGCATTGTAACAAAAAGATGGCCTGAGGAGATAGGAGACTAGCTTTCAGCCTGGATCCTGGCCAGGAGCTGTGTGACCTGGGAGCAGTCTCCTTCCTTATCTGCGGCCCTCTTCCCTCCTCTATGCCATGCAGGTGTTGCACCGCGCAGGCTCCCCGTCTGGCCTGGCTGTCTCCTCCCTTCCTCGTCATCCATGCTTGGACAGCTTCCTGGGACACAGGCTCATCAAAGGCCAGGCCCTTCAGTGATAAGCCACGCTTCCCCTGGGTTGTGAATGAGAACCAGGATGCCAGAAAAGGGGAGACTTACGAGGGTGATGACTTCCCGGGCAATCGCATGTCCTCCAGGAGCCCAGAGCAGGAAGTGCAGGAGGAGGCGTCTGACCAGCTGCTGACAAGCAGGTGGTCTGGGGTCTCCACCTCGGTTCTCTCCAGCTGCTGCCTGCAAATCCCTGGCCGAGAGGATTGGACTCCTGAACAGCTTCGTGAGGCGGCCAAGCACTGTCTTCACCTCCACCTGGGAATATAATTTCAAAGGAAGAGATCAGGGGAGGGTCGGGATACGTGTGGGGCGAGGATGATTCAGTTCTCTGAAGCAGCCCCAGAAACAGGAGAGGACTGGCGCCCGAGGGAGGGCAGAGAGGGTGGACCATGTCTGAGTTTACACACTGCTCCACACAAACCCAAATGGGCGTAATGGAAATTTCTTGACTTTCCTCTTGCTCACTAAGCAGCCAGGGCACCATGCCAGGAATTGACCTTTTTTGTTGTTGTTGTACAAAAGGAAATGGAGAAAAGTCCTAGGCAGAATGTGGTCAGATTTTTATATTGTGGGAAAAAGAACAAAAGGCTCCTTGAAGACTTGCTCACTATCACAGCCACGGATCAATTAAAGCCCCGTGGCTTGGACCTCCACTGAGTCAATGTGCTGATGAGGATGAGGTTTGCCTTTTGCCATCTTTGGTGGGGAGGAAGTGCCGGCTCAAACACACACACACACACACACACACACACACATACACCACATTTGTTTTGTTTTAGATACTGGGACACTGTTCATACATATTTAAAGCTCAAGCAGAGGTCACAAGTCTGTGGAATCCATATAATAATAGTGATTGTTACAGGTCTGTGGGTTGTTTCTGCATAAAAAATATTTATTTCATGCTGAGACTTCTGTTTGCTATAAGAATGGTACATCAAGTTGTGACTTGGAAAACAAAGCAAAAACTGAAAGTCATAGATCCCAACTGCCACATGGAACTCAGGAACAGCTATGTTCCCTCATTTTCAAAAGAACACTTAGGCCTACTCTAAAAATTCCCATGACCAATTTTATGGATTTTGTGTGAGTTCTTTTTTTCTCTGAAAGTTAAGGCTTCATTCAATGAAGTCTGTCATAAATTCCAACATACTAGCAGTGTTGTGTGAGCAACTCTGACCACAATGCAAGACCCTGAGAAACCGCTCTGGGCCCTTCCATGGTGGAGGGCTACGTCCTAACAGGAGAGGGCCACTCCCTTACTACCTCTTGTCTGGGCCCACCCTGATGGCATCTACAGGAGCCCATGGCCGTCCTGCATCTAGGTTGGTCTGCAAAAATGTCAGGTCTTAGGAAGCGATGCCTCCATAATCATGTTCTTCTTGTTCATCTTCTCCCCTCACCCAGTATTCCCCGAGGCTTGTCTTTTTTCTTTCTCTTTTACTCCAGGCCACCTTTCCCTTCAAATACCTTCCTCACATGCCAAAAACATTAATGCTTTCTAATCTTTTAAGGAGAAAAATATAAGCTTTCGTTTCTAAGTATTAATTTTTATCCTGCAGTATGAAAATTTACATATGCTTACTATAAAACATTTGAACAAAAAAGTAAAAATAAATAAAAATGACGGTAACCACTATTCAAAGAGACTTATTAAAAGTGAGGTTTATATCTTTGTCATCTCTTTTCTATGCATTGTGAACACAGCACTCACTATATATAAGGAATTGTATTCTAAGGTTTTCACAGTGCACTGTAAACAATTTACCGTTATCTATATAGCACATGTTCTTTGATAACACGATCTTTCATGGCAGAATGCTATTCTGTGGTTGTGAAGTGAAAGTCGCTCAGTCATGTCTGACTCTTTGCAACCCCATGAACTATACAGTCCATGGAATTCTCTAGGCCAGAATGCTGGAGTGGGTTACCTTTTCCCTTCTCTAGGGGAATCTCTCCAACCCAGGGATTGAACCCAGGTCTCCCGCATTGCAGGTAGATTTCTTTACCAGCTGAGCCACAAGGAAAGCCCAAGAATACTGGAGTGGGTAGCCTATCCTTTCTCCAGTGGATCTTCCTGACCCAGGAATCGAACCAGGGTCTCCTGCATTGCAGGCAGACTCTTTACCAACAGAGCTATAAGGGAAGCCCATTCTGCGGCTGTAATACACCACAATTTATTTAGCCAATATCCTTACTACTGAAAGTGAAGGCCATTTCCAGTTATTGCAGTTACAAACAACACTGCAATGATCTTGTATATAAATCTTTACACAGCTCTCTAATTACTTCCTTAGGAGAATTCCTAGAAGGAGAACGACAGGGTTGAAGTGTATGAACCCTCACTTAATTCTTAAAAGTATACAAATATAGGAAGTTTTTGTTTTTTATCATGATTCAGTTCAAAGTTAACAAAAGGAAGTGAACACTGGCTGGCAGAGAACACAGTCTGCAGAGACAGGAGTGGGTATTCGCACAGGCCGTATGCATCCCAAGCAGGAATGGCTGCTCTTTACCACTCCCCACCTCGAGCCCCCATCACCACCTGCCCCAATCTTGAATCTCAAGGATGCCCAGCAGAGGTGACATTTCCAGCCACAGGACGTGATAGTGTTGTGATTTAATTATGCCTTTTAAGGCAAAAGCACAGGTATTCTCACGGAGAATTCCATGGACAGCGGAGCCTGGTGGGCTACAGTTCATGGGGTCACAAAGACTCAGACACGACTAAGTGACTAACACTTTCTGTTTCACTTTAAGGCAAAAGCACAAGTAATGTCAAGCTCAGTCAAATCGTACAATAATCATGTTTTTAAAGGTAGTTCACAGTCTCTTAAGTCACCCAACAGACCCATCAAAGGGATTAAGCTCACAAAACCCAGGGGAGTGAGAACTATGTACTAATACTACTAGTTAAACTAGGAGAGCTGGGCCTCGCTGCTCCCCAGGATACCACCCACACCAGGGCCTCAGTCCCAGGCAGACAGCCGCCTCGGACAGAACAGCTAGGAAGGAAACTGACGTCCTGGTGCTAAGCTCCTCTGAGTGATCTAATCTGTTTTTATCCAGGCTGCCAAGGCACCCCCTGAGTGAGAACTGTGTGTAAGTTTTATTAAAAAACAAACCAAAAAAGGACTAACTTAGCTGGTAGAAAGATATGCCAATGCAGAGCTCTCTAGAAAATAAATCTTATGGGACTATTCACTTCTCTATACTTCAAAAGTAATCTGTCAGTTTCTATGATCCATATGGAATTTAACATAAAACCTACCAGTTTAGCTAATACAGAATCAAATATGAAATGTATATAAAAAGGCTTCAGAAATCATTAGTGTTCATATGTGCTGTGTGCTCAGTCATGTCTGACTCTTTGCAACCCCATGGACTGTAGCCCAGCCAGGCTCCTCTGTCCATGGGATTCTCCAGGCAAGAATACTAGAGTGGGTTGCCATTTCCTCCTCCACGGGATCATCCCAACCCAGGGATCAAATCCACGTCTCCTTTTGTCTCCTGCACTGCAGACAGATTCTTTACCCACTAAGCCATTGGGGAAGCCCGAAAACAAACTAGGATTCTCTTTAATGTGATATTTTTAAAGAGAAAAAAATAGTAAGCTCTCTTTTTAATCTGATAGCAATCTTGAAATACATGTTAATTTCTATTAAAAAAATGTTCTATTTGGGATTCAGAATGATCACCAAATTGCAACTTTTTGAAATCACAAACTCTTCTTGCCCCTGCCATGTAACATGCTTTTAAACAAGTAAAATATACAGCCATACAGAACTAGTCTCTGTTTTTTTCAAACAACATAAAACATCAAGCAAATAGGAGCACTGCTCTCTACATAAAGAAACCCACTCCTTTTAATTATTAAAATCAGGAAAAAGCGGTGGCAGTTGAACTTTTAAAAACCAGCAAATAAATGTTTGTAAGGAAGGCGCAAATGCCTTTAATCAATACATGGCTCCTGTAATTATCATATTCCACACAAAATAACAACTGTCTTTGCCATGGACACTTAGCCACTCCTGCACTTTGCTGCTCTGTTATTTAGGAAACGACCAAGTCCTTTTTTCAGAAGCTAAGTGGTTAATATCATGTGATTACTTTAGTAAGAGTTCTAAACAAAGCCGGTACTGTGAGGATCTACTGACTGATCCAAGAAAGGAGTTAAGTCAAGAGGGAAGCAGACGGGGCCAGGCCGCAGAGAAGAAAGAGGATGGTGCTCCTCAGAAGAGGGTCAGACCCTGTATGACAGCCCCTGGAGGGTGCAGCCCCCAGGCCGGCACGCCTGTGAATCAGGACAGAGCAGCAGTGAGAATGGCCCAGGGACAGAAGGGCTGCACTTGTTTCCTCGGTGCCTCCTGAGAGACCTGGCCTCCCGGTCCACTCCTGAAGGCAAGAAAATATCTCGACTGCACGCTCAGGTCCCACTCACTCTTCCAGACCCATGTCTTCCTGTACCTGCTAAGGTGCCTGGAGGTCAGTGAAAGCCAAACCCACCACCGCAGGGTCCCTTTCTGCCCCTGAGAGACCGTCCCCGAGGCCGCATGCCTTGGGCTGTGCCACCTACCATGGTCTGTGCTCTCTGCTGATGCCCGGCGCCTGGGCTGCAGCTGAAAGCCAAGAGCCACAGCAGGTCCTCTGGGGGTTCAGCCTCAGCTTCTGACATCAGTAACTGCTCAGCCGTGATATCAGCCCATCCTCCAAAGTGAACAAACAAAAACCAGCTCTCAAAGGGGCCTCCGTAGGACCTGGAACAGAAACAAAACACATGGCAGTTAGGCAACTTGATTTCTTTTCCCTTTAGGTTCTTAAAGTGACTGCAATGTCTGTGAATGGTTGGCTTCAATTGTTCTTATCCACTGAAGTAGAGCTTGTAAGGAATACAATCAAGCTCAGAGAAAGAGCTCAAAACGCCACCCTGAACCCATCACAGGATGTTCAAAGGCAGGTTTCCCCAAACTATCCGTACCCTGAGGACCTCAGACTTTTAAATCTTGACACTCAGGGCCCCTGAGTAAGCACAGACATTGGAGAAAGGAAGGTTTTGGCCCATGACCAGCAAGAGATGAGAATCTGCGGGTGCACCACTCTGCCTTCTGCCTGGCCTGCACAGCTGGGCTGCTGTGGAGATGGGGCCCCCCAGCCACAGGGCAGCCACCCAGGTGGTCCAGAGCAGAAATGAGGGGACCCCCTGGGGTCCAGACAGAGCCCAGAGAAGGGATGCAGGTGGAAACATGTGCTATTCTTTTTCTCACAAAACAAAAGGTTCTGGTCAATTTTGGCAATTATGAGTTTTTCAGTTCAGTTTACTTCAGTTCAATCACTCATTTGTGTCTGACTCTTTGTGACTCCATGGGCTGCAGCATGCCAGGCCTCCCTGTCCTTCACCAACTCCCGAAGCTTACTCAAACTCATGTCCACTGAGTCAGCGATGCCATCTAATCATTTCATCCACTGTCGTCCCCTTCTCCTTCTGCCTTCAATCTTTCTGAGCATCAGGGTCTTTTCCAGTGAGTCATTTCTTCGCATCAGGTGGCCAAAGTATTGGAGTTTCAGCTTTAGCATAAGTCCTTTCAATGAATATCCAGGACTGATTTCCTTTATGATTGACTGGTTGGATCTTCTTGCTGTCCAAGGGGCTCTCAAGAGTCTTCTCCAACACCACAGTTCAAAAGCATCAATTCTTCGGCACTCAGCTTTCTTTAGAGTTCAACTCTCACATCCATAAAATGACCATGGCTTTGACTAGATGGACCTTTGTTGGCAAAGTAACGTCTCTGCTTTTTAACATGCTGTCTAGGTTGGTCATAGCTTTTCTTCCAAGGAGCAAGTGTCTTTTAATTTCATGGCTGCAGTCACCATCTGCAGTGATTTTGGAGCTCAAGAAAATAAAGTCTCTCACTGTTTCCATTGTTTTCCCATCTATTTGCCATGAAGAGATGGAACTGGATGCCATGATCCTAGTTTTCTAAATATTGAGTTTTAAGCCAACTTTTTCAGTCTCCTCTTTCATCAAGAGGATATTTAGTTCTTTGCTTTCTGCCATAAGGGTGGTGTCATCTGCATATCTGAGGTTATTGATATTTCTCCCAGAAATCTTGATTCCAGCTTGTGCTTCATCCAGCCTGGCATTTCTCACGATGTACTCTACATGTAAGTTAAATAAGCAGGGTGACAATATATAGCCTTGACATACTCCTTTCCCAATTTGGAAACAGTCTGTTGTTCCATGTCTAGTTCTAACTGTTGCTTCTTGACTTGCATACAGACTTCTCAGGAGGCAGGTCAGGTGGTCTTGTATTCCCATCTCTTAAAGAATTTTCCACAGTTTGTTGTGATCCACACAGTCAAAGGCTTTGGTGTAGTCTATAAAGCAGAAGTAGGTGTTTTTCTGGAACTCTCTTGCTTTTTTGATGATCCAATGGATGTTGGCAATTTGATCTCTGGTTCCTCTGCCTTTTCTAAATCCAGCTTGAACATCTGGAAGTTCACTGTTCACATATTGCTGAAGCCTGGCTTGGAGAATTTTGAGCATTACTTTGCTAGCGTGTGATGAGATGAGTCCAGTAGTGTGGTAGTTTGAACATTCTTTGGCATTGTCTTTCTTTGGGATTGCAATGAAAACTGACCTTTTCCAGTCCTGTGACCACTGCTGAGTTTTCCAAATTTGCTGGCATACTGAGTGCAGCACTTTCACAGCATCATCTTTTAGGATTTGAAATAGCTCAACTGGAATTCCATCACCTCCACTAGCTTTGTTCGTAGTGATGCTTCCTAAGGCACACTTGACTTTGCATTCCAGGATGTCTGGCTCTAGGTGAGTGATCACATCATCATGGTTATCTGGGTCATGAAGATCTTTTTTGTATAGTTCTCCTGTGTTTTCTTGCCACCTCTTCTTAATATCTTCTGCTTCTGTTAGGTTCATACCACTTCTGTCCTTTATTTGTGCCTATCTTTGCATGAAATGTTCCCTTAGTATCTCTAATTTTCTTGAAGAGATCTCTAGTTTTTCCCATTCTATTGTCTTCCTCTATTTCTTTGCACTGATTACTGAAGAAGGCTTTCTTATCGCTCCTTGCTATTCTTTGGAACTCTGCATTCAAATGGGTATATCTTTCCTTTTCTTCTTTGCCTTTAGCTTCTCTTCTTTTCTCAGCTATTTGTAAGGCCTCCTCAGACAATCATTTTGCCTTTTTGCATTTCTTTTTCTTGAGGATGGTCTTGATCACTGCCTCCTATACAATGTCAGGAACCTCCATCCATAGTTCTTCAGGAACTGTGTCTATCAGATCTAATCCCTTGAATCTATTTGTCACTTCCACTGTATAATCGCAAGGGATTTGATTTAGGTCATACCTGAATGGTCTAGTGGTTTTCCCTACTTTCTTCAATGTAAGTCTGAATTTGGCAATAAGGAGCTCATGATCTGAACCACAGTCAGCTCCTGGTCTTGTTTTTGCTGACTGTATAGAGCTTCTCCATCTTTGGCTGCAAAGAATATAATCAATCTGATTTCAGTGTTGACTATCTGGTGATGTCCATGTGTAGAGTCTTCTCTTGTGTTGTTGGAAGAGGGTGTTTGCTATCACCAGTGTGTTCTCTTGGCAAAACTCTGTTAGCCTTTCACCTGCTTCGTTTGTACTCCAAGGCCAAATTTGCCTGTTATTCCAGGTATCTCTTGACTTCCTACTTTTGCATTCCAATCCCCTATAATGAAAAGGACATTTTTTTGGGGTGTTAGCTCTAGAAGGTCTTGTAGGTCTTCATAGAACTGTTCAATGAACTGTATATCAAATTCTTTCCTCTCATCATGTATTATTCATCAGTGCTGAAAAGTTAAAGCTTTTGTGAAGGTGTCCTTTTGTCACACAGGGAACAGGGAGTTGGAATAAAGGATAGACTCTGCTTAAGGTAAAGACCCACTAATTTTGCTCAGAGACGGTCCTAGCAGCCTAACATCTCCCGTGGGAGAAATGGAGCAGGGCTAGCCTGAGATCATGTGGGGCAGAATCTTTCTTCTGAACCGGGGAAGCTCCTAGAACAGGAGAGCCCTGGGCCCCTTTTGCAGTGCTCCATCATTGTTGGATCTGGATTCATAGTCCTCTGCTTGGCTCATGGAATCCTGGAGCCAGCACTGTCCCCACCTCCTCTAGCCACTGCTTTCCTCCTGTCCCCCGAGAACAAGTGAGTAAATTGTGAAATCTAGTTTGCCAAACAGTGACAGAAAAGGAACAAGAGGAGCATTTGTCTTACTTCCTTGTCCCCACAAGAGGGAGAGCTGATGCTCCAGGGGCCACCTCAGTGGTGGGCTGGGTTATGGTCCAAAAGCAAGGAACAGGCTCCATGGAGTCTCCTTCCTGCAGGCCTCACAGATGAGTAAGCTGAGCAGGGTCTCCCCCATGCCCCCTGCTCCCATGTGGGCATCCCGCCCGGATCATGGTTCAAGGTCTGGGAATTCTCCCTCCTTTCCTCCAGCAGTTGAGTGTGCAAGGCAGTCCCATGGGGCTGCCTGAGAAGGTGCCTAAAGCTACTCACAGACCCTTCCCAGCAGCTGGCCTGAAGCCTAGTGGAGGCAGATCTGGTTTAGGCGGGACCCCCAAGAAGTTTGGGGCCTCAGTCCTGCTCTTCAACACAGATAACCAGACGGTGCATCGGGGGCTGCCAGGGCATGGCAGGTCGTTAATATGTCCAGTCCTCTGATGCCCACTTGGCTGTCTGTCTCTCCTGCTGGTTCTGTCTCTCCTACTGGTAAGAGTCTTGGGGTGGGGTGAGCAATTGGCACCCAAACCTGCATCAGTGATGATAAGCAGAAGAGCACTGGCCACAATTTGTGATGGCCAGTAATGAGATTATAGAGAATTTCAAGTAGGAAAAGCGGCAAAGGGAACAAATCAAGACAGTCTTAGTAGACTAGTGTGCGTGCATGCATGCTAAGTTGCTTCAGTCATGTCCGACTCTGTCGACCCTATGGACTGCAGCCCGCCAGGCTCTTCTGTCCATGGGATTCTCTAGGCAAAAATACTGGCGTGAGTTGCCATTTCCTTCTCCAAGGGATCTTCCTGACTCAGGGATCAAACCGGGTCTCTTACGTCTACCTGCATAGACTAGTATAGACAATGAATAAAATACTCTAAAAGCAAGGAAGTTAAGAGGAAGCCAGAGGGCACTATATTGCAAAGAACTTAGCAAAGTCTAAATGTGAGTGGTTCTAGGGAAATAATATGTGTGTTATTTCCCTAACATTATATTTACCTAATATAATATTAGAAATTATGTTAGAGTGGATTTTCTAATTTCAGACAAAAATTTATTACAAAGAGGAGGAAAATAAACATTTCATCCTACCATGCAGGAGAAGTTTAGGGCCTAGAGGATGGCATTCTTGTTCTGCAAGCCGGCGGGAGGGTGGTGGGTGGGGGGTGCAGCATGTGAGCAGTGCTTTTTTCCTAAGGTCTATTCTACGTATTGTTATGCTTGTACATTTCAAAATCTAACACCAGCCATTACTCACAACAGCTCCTAGGCCAGGTATTTACACATGCAGCCTATTGATTCTGAGCTGCTTGCAGTGTTTCCTGCACTTCTTACTCAGCAATGTGTTTGCCTGTTTGGGGATGGTAACAGACCAGTGCAGCCATACCTCATTTTACTGCGCTCCATAGAAAATGGCGTGGTGTTTTTTTTTTTTTTTTCACAGATTGAAGGTTGTGGCAACCTGGCACCAAGCAAGTCCACTGACTTCATTTTTCCAACAGCATTTGTCCACTTCCTGCTTCTGTGTACATTTTGGTGATTCTCATAATATTTCAAACTTTTCCATTATATTGGTCATGGTGATCTGTGATCTTTGATGTTGCTACTGTAATTGTTTTGGGGTGCCATGAACTGTGCCCATATAAGCTGATGAACTTAAATGATAAATCTGTGTGTTTTTTGGGCCTCCCTATTCCCTGAGACACAATAATATTGAAATTAATCCAACTAATGCTTTTTTTTTTCAATTGGAAAAGACCCTGATGCTGGGAAAGATTGAAGGCAAGAAGAGAAGGGGATGACAGAGAATGAGATGGTTGGGTGGCATCACTGACTCAATGGACAAGAGTTTGAGCAAGCTCCAGGAGATGGTGAAGGACAGGGAAGCCTGGTGTGCTGCAGTCCATGGGGTTGCAAAAAGTGAGACATGACTGAGCAACTGAACAACAACAATGCCCTACAATGGCCTCTAAGTGTTCAAGTGAAAGGAACAGCTGCACATCTCTTACTTCAAAAGGTTGAAATCATAAAGCTCATTGAGGAAAGCACATTTAAAGCTGAGATAGACTGAAAGCTATAGGCCTCTTGCACCAAACAGTTAGCCTAGTTGTGGATGCAAAGGAAAAGTTCTTCAAGGAAATTAAAAGTGCTACTCTCATGAACACATGAAGGATAAGAAAGCAAAACAGTCTTATTGCTGATATGAAGAAAGCTGTAGTGGTACAGATAGAAGATCAAAACCAGCTACAACATTTCCTTAAACCAAAGCCTAATCCAGAGTAAGGCCCTGACGCTTCAATTCTATGAGGACTGAGAGAGGTGAGGAAGCTGCAGAAGAAAAGTCTGAAGCTAGCATGGGGTGGTTCATGAGGTTCAAGGAAAGAAGCCATCTCCACAACATAAACGTGAAGGGTGAAGCAGCAGGTGCTGGTGTAGAAGCTGCAGCAAGTTATTAATGATGGTGGCTACACTAAGCAACAAATTTTCAATACAGATGAAATAGCTTTATATTAGAAGAAGATACTATCTAGGACTTTTATAGCTGGAGAGGAAAAATCAATGCCTGGCTTCAGAGCTTCAACGGACAGACTAACCCTCTTGCTAGGGACTAATGTAGTTGGTGACTTCAAGTTAAAGTCAATGCTTATTTACCATTCTGGATATCCTAGGGCCTTGAAGAATGATGCTAAATCTACTCTGCCTATGCTCTGTCAGTGGAACAATGAAGACTGGATGACAGCACGTCTATTTACAATGTTTTACTGAATATTTTTCCTGGAGGAGGAAACGGCAAGCCATTCCAGTATTCTTGCCTGGAGAATCCCATGGACAGAGGAACCTGGCAGGCTACAGTCCATGGGGTCACAACAAGTTGGACATGACTGAGTGACTGAACATACTGAATATTTTAAGCCCACTGTTGAGATCTACTGCTTAGGAAAAAAAAGATTCCTTTCAAAATAATACTGCTCATTGACATTGCACCTGGACACCCAAGAGCTCTGATGGAGATGTACAATGTTAACATGCCTGTTAACACAACACCCATTCTGCAGTCCATGAATCAAAGAGTCATTTTGACTTTCAACTCTTACTATTTAAGAAAAACATTTCATAGGGCTGTAGCTGCCATGGGCTTCCCTGGTGGCTCGGGGTAAAGAACCCTCCTGCCAATGCAGGAGATGCAGGTTCAATCCTTGGGCCGGGAAGATTCCCTGGAGGAATATTCTTGCCTGGGAAGTCCCATGGACAGAGGAGCCTAGTGGGCTACAGTCCATAGGGTCACAAAGAGTCAGATATGACTTAGTGACTAAAAACAAAACAAACAAAACAAAACAAATAGCTGGTATAGACAGTGATTCCTCCATGGGATCTGGGCAAAGTAAACAGAAAACCTTCTGGGAAGGATTCACCACTGTGGATGCCATCAAGAACACTTGTGATTCATGGGAAGAGGTCAAAATATCAACATTAACAGGAGTTTGAAAGAAGTTGATTCCAACCCTCATGGATGCCTATGAGGGGTTTACGACCTTAGTAGAGGAAGTAACTGCAGATGTAGTGGAAATAACAAGAGAACTAGAACTAGAAGTAGAGACTGAAGACAGAATGGCTACAATCTCATGATAAAACTACAGATGAGGATGTGCTTCTTACAGATGAGCAAAGAAAGTGGTTCTTGAGGTGGAATCTATTCCTGGTGAAGTTGCTGTGAACACTGCTGAAATGATAACACAGAATTTAGAATATCACATACACTTAGATGATAAGGCAGTGACAGAGTTTGAAAGGAATGACTGTAATTTTGAAAGCAGTTCTGCTGTGGGTAAAATGCTATCAAAAGGCACTGCATGCTACAGAGAAATCATTTGTGAAGGGAAGAGTCAGTTGATATGGCAAACTTCATGTTGTCTTAAGAAACTTCCACAGCCACTCCAACCTTTAGCATCTACCACCCTGATCACTCAGCAGCGTCATCATCGAGGCAAATCCTCCACCAGCAAAACAATTATGAGTCACTGGCATTTTTTAGCAATAAAGTATTTTTAAATTAAGGTATGTACATGTTTTTTTAAGATATAATGCCACTGAACAGTAAATAGACTATAGGACAGTGTAAACCTAACTTTCATATGCACGGGGAAACCAAAAAGGTCATGTGATTCACTTTATTGCTGTGGTCTGGAGCCGAGCCTGCAATATCTCTGAGGTATGCTTGCAATGCCTTCCCCCGTCAGGCTTGCTCACAGGAAAGATAAGGATACCAGAGAAACCACGTGTGAAAGAGATCTAGGAGTCATCAGTCTTTGCTTACCCGTGGTCTTCAACTATTTCTTTGAGCATTTCAGAGATATGTTTCAGAGACTGGTGCCACAGTCCCTGCGGAATATCTGCGGGTGGAGAGAGTCATCAGAAAGGAGCTGAGGAAAAGTCAAACCTATTAGGAATCAACTGCAGTGGAGACCAGAAGGGGCCCGTTTAGGGGAAAGGCCTAGTTTTCCTGGTCCATGGAATCCATACCACCACCCTCAAGCTGATCCCTGCCAGAATCTATCTCTCAGGTCTGGGAAGAAAGACCTGTTAGTGTCACACAGAGCTAAACTTTAAAGGCTCTTTAATTCGAGTACATGAGACTGCACAGCCAGCCCACTGTAGGATTTAGGGAGGCTATGTTGAAGATGCCCAGCTTTTTTTCTTTTCTACTCACCCACCCCCTCATCTATCACTAATAATTTGTGGTTTCAAAATATATTTTTTTTAAAAAATTGTCAATAAGGAATTAAGAATGTGCTTTTCAACTATGATTGTGATGAATTTAGAATAAGACTTCAGGTTTACAATTTTTTTAAAAGGCCAGAAAAAAATATATGGATGTTATACAGACAAAGACAAATGTCTTTTCTTAAGTTAGTTTTTCTGGTTTCACATTTTTCCCATGGTCTTAAACACTTCTGAGCATGTATGTATCTGTAGTTTTAAACAACAGCTGAAAAAGGTTACCACATTTCCATGTAGTGATAGACTCTGTAATTAAATACACCAGAAAGATAATGTAAGTGATACAGGAACCACTACTACCCCACAAATGCTACAGATTAAAGAATTATAAATTATCTCTCTCCCTCTTCTGAGTTCTCGTAACTCTTGATTTGCAGCCTTTCAAGGCATTTTCATTTTCTCCTTTTATTAGTTTTTTAGATAGTTATTTTATGTCTCTTTTACTTGTAGCTCCTGGATATTCAGGGTTCATAAGTGACTCATCTTTTATACCTCATAGGACTTTACAGTGGGCATAAAATCAATTTTTGATGAATAGAAGACTCTACTCTTAAGAAACCCTTCAGTCTGTAGATATAACATTATTTTTTTCAAAAGTAATATGCAGAAAATTGTTCTAGGAACCAGTGCAAATAATCTTTAGTTTATAGATGTCCAAACTTAAAAAATAACAACCCTGATATTTTTTGTGGAGTTCATTTAGCTGCTTACCACATAGGCTGACCTTGGACTTTGCTAATCTGACTTAGGCTGTGAGACGTGCCCCTGGAAAGTGAATCACTGATGCTCCTGTCTTATTAAAGTTTTCCCATTGTGTTCTCACAGGTTAAGTTCCACAAAACTTTTGACCAGAGATCCCACCAGGCCTGTCTCCACCTCCACCCCTAGCATCTGAGAGGACAGTGTCAAGTGGGTCACTTTGGGTGAGAACTTAATCTTTTAGAAAAAGGAAGAGTATTTTTGATTTTGTAAAATGCTCTGAGACCTCATATCATACTTTCCTCAAGTGAATCTACTTACTCAAGTCTCAGGAAAAAAAAGGTAGGGGAAAATGGTACAGAAAGGACGTATTATGGGTTCTTCCTATCCTTCCATGGTCAGACGAAATGCCTTTTTCTACAGCATCGAGTCTGTCTTGCTTCACTGTCACATCTCCTCGGATTTCAGGCACTAGTGGGGAAGGATGTCTGCATTCTCTGTCTCTGAAATGTTTCATAATCAGGAGCTCACAGGCATGCTAACAGACCAACATCAGTTGAATGAGTACAGAATCATCACTTCCCCAAATGAATATGGCCTCTGGAAGGCTGGCAAATGAAATCACAGAAGGCTGTGGTCTAACACACTTACTGAATGCTTTCAAAAGACTTCCTTTGGCTAGGTTAGGAGAAATTTCCCCTAAATTTCCTTAGCTTCACTCATCATTTTATCTTTTCATTTGCAGCAGGGGGCACAGAGAAGAAAGAATGAAATACAGATAAATGTAACTGTTTTATTCCAAATCAGCCAAGTCTTAGCCTGTTCCTGGCATCCAGGTGGACCTTCCTGGCACTAGCGGAGGCCTTGTGTTAACCAGAACAGACTGTCAAAACCCAACTAGAGGCCATTGTTTTCCTTTCTTTTAGTAAATGATCGTAACTGGGAAGTCAAGCAAATTCTCATATCAAAATCCACAGAATGTGTGACGCTGAGAGTTTAAAGGAACATTATCCATCTCCCTGGTTTTACAGATAAGGAACTGGGAGGAAAGGGTTATGATTTTGTCACTGTACTTTCCCTGAAATTATTTTAATATGGGCAGAATCAACCTTCACATACCTTTCGGGTGTTGGAGGAGCACCATGACAAGAGATGGAGAAGCATAAGGAAAGTAGGTCTTGAGTGCAAATTTCAACTATAATAGAATAAAAAATTTAAAGCCATTTGAACATTAGCATTGGAAAAGGTATTAAGGAAATATAAAAATATAAAAAGAAATTCTAGTACTTTATGTGGTCATAATGTCTTACACACTGATCAAAAATAAAAGATGCTTCTGATAATCTTATAAATATGTTCCAAAAAATTAAACCTTTTTAAAGATGCCTTCCAGGACTTAAGAAAAATAAAGTTATGCTCTTGATGTCTTTATATCAGTTCTTGACCTCACACGAGGTCAAGAATTATATACATAAATCTATTTATGTGAGAGTTTCCAAGGCAGTTGGGAGATGGATTTAATCAAAAAACAACAGTGGCGCTCACACATACTCTGAGGGCCAAAGTACTGTACCCTCTACGCCCTCGGAAGGCATAGCAGCTTTGAAGTACTTTTGCAAAAAGTTGAGGTAAAATCTGTCTACAGTGAATTGTAAGGGCTTTAAGTGTACAATTTGATGACTTTTGGTAAATCTGTAAATCCAACGTGACCATCATTCCAATCAAGACACAGAACATTTCGATCACCTCAGAAAGTTCCCTTGTAGATGTTACAGTCAATCCCTCCACCCTACCCCGGCATCTGATATTTTTATTTTGATGAGAGAGATTAGTTTTGTATATTCTTGAATTTCACACAAATGGAATCATGAGAGTGTGTGTTTTTTTCTGTCTGGCTTCCTTGGCTCAACATGTTCTTTTGAGACTCATCCTTGTTACTGTGGATTAAATACTTCATTTTTTAAAAAAATTGTTCTAAAGTAGTCATTGTATGAATATACCATAATCTGTCTATTTATTCTCCCACTGATGGGCATTTGGATTGTTTCCAGTTTGGGTTTTATTATGAATAAAGATGCAATTAACATTCATATTTCTGTCTTTTTTGTGGACATGTGCTGTTATTTCTCTTGGGTAAATACCATAGGAATGGAATTACAAGGTCATAGAGTAGATGCTTGTTTAACTTTGTAAGAAACTGCCATGTAATTTTTCATAGTGGTTATACCACTCCACACTTTGGTCAGCAATTTACAAGAATTCCAGTTGCTTCACATACTTGTCGGGCTTCCCTTGTGGCTCAGTTGGTAAAGAATCTGCCTGCAATGCAGGAGACCTGGGTTCAATTCCTGGGTCGGGAAAATCCCCTGGAGAAGGAAACGGCAACCCACTCCAGTATTCTTGCCTGGGGAATGCTATGGACAGAGGAACCTGGCAGGCTATAGTCCATGGGGTGGCAAGAGTCGGACAAGATTGAGCGACTTCACTTTATAAGTATTTTCTGAAGTGTGTATTTTGTCCATTTTTAAAACTGAGTTGTTTCTTATGTTCTTGCGTTGTAAAAGATCTTTATATATTCTGGACACAAATCCCCTATTAGATATATGTATTGAAAATATTTTTTACCTGCTGGGTGGATTGCTTTTTCATTTTCTTAAGGATATCTACAAAGACCAGACATTTTAAATTCTGATGAAGTCTAATTTATCCATTTTTCTCATACTGCTTAGTGCTTTTCTGCATTCCTTCTAAGAAATATTAGATTATCCTAATGTCAAAAAAGATACTCTTCTTATTTTCTTCTAGGAGCCTTATGGCTTCAGCATTTATTTTGAAGTCTATGACCCATCTCAAATGAATTTTTATGTTTGTGAGGTATCCAGTTGTTTCAGTGCCATTTGTTGAAAACTTTCCACATTGAACTTCCTTGGCATCTCTGTCAAAAACCAGTTGATTACATGAAAATATCTAGACACTATTCTGTTCCACTGATCTATCCTTTTACCAGTACCTCACTGTCTTGAATTTGATTACTGTAGCTTAAAGTCTTGAAATCAATCAGTGTGAATCCTCTGATTTTGAGGGGAGGGTCTTTTGTTTTTTCAAAATCACCCTGACTACTATAGGTTCTTTGCATTAGAATCAGCCTATCAATTTCTGTTTTAAAAACTATATTGGGATTTTAACTAGGACCACACTGAACCAGGCATCTCAACAATTCATGATTATGGTTTCTCTTCATATGTTTAAGTTTTCTTATTTTGTGGTTTTCCACGTAGAGATCTTATACTTCTTTTGCTAAATTTTCTCCCAAGTATTTTATGTATTACTGTGGAGTTGCCTGTTTCTCTTTTTACTTCTCTCAGTTTTTACTTTGTGTATCTCAGACCTCTGTTATTAGGCATATATCCATTTGTAATTGGTGTTTCTCCTGATGAACTATATAATCTGTCCCTCTTTTTTGTCTGCCCATACTCCTTACCTTAAAACCTAGTCTGTCTGCTGCTTGTAGAGCCAGAGCAGCTTCCTTGTGCTTATTATTTACATAACATGTCTCTTTCCTTCCTTTTAATCTGTGTCTTTATAATTAGAATGGATTTCTTGAAAACAACGTATAGTGGGTCTTAGTTTTTCATTCAGTCCGACATATTTCCTTTTTACCTAGTATATTTAGTTGATTTTCACTTAGATTTGTAATTAATGTACTTGTAGGTATATTTGAATTGATCTTCTAAAATTTTTTATCTATTTATTTACTTATTTATCACTTGCCCTGTGTCTCTGTTGATGTGTATGGGCTTTCTCTAGCTGCAGTGAGTGGGGGCTACTCTTCGTTGGGGTGCCCAGGCCTCTCATTACGGTGGTTTCCCTTGTTGTGGATCATGGGCTCTAGAGCACGCAGGCTCGGAAGTTGTGGTGTGTGGGCTTAGCTGCTCTGTAGCATGTGAGATCTTTCTAAACCAAGGGTTGAACCTATGTCCCCTGCATTGGCAAGCGAATTCTTAACCACTGGACTACCAGGAAAGTCCCTAGGTTTATCTTTGGATATTAGTTTGTTTTGCCTCATCTGTTTTTTGTTCTGGCAGCCCACAGCTCTGTCTTTTGACACCTCAAGCCAATCAGATTATGCCTTGGGTTCTGGCCACCCCCTAGCCTCATTTAATCTCCTGCCCACCCTTCACATGAGAGCCTTCTGGGAAAAGTTAGAAGATTACCCAATGTGGTTTACTTTTTCAAGAGTTGAAACCCCTCCAGTTTTTATCTGCTTTTTGGGTTGCTTTCCAGTACCTTCAAATAGTTTTTTAAAAATATTTTCTCCAGAGTTTATAATTTTTATCTGCAGGAGATTTAGTCCAATACGTTATTAAACTCTGTCACTACTAGAACCAGAACCTGAACTGATTTGCTGCTTGTCCTGGAGCCATTAGGCAAGTTCAGGAAAGAGGCCTGTCATGGCAGTGTTAAGTTTTTGGCTACTAGTCTGACTGGGCACACTGATGGGGCTGCAACTATGCTCTCCAAATAAAACAAGGATGAGAGGAAAGGATAAAAAAAAGAATGAGAAGCACTGAAGATAAACATTTTTGACAATGGGAAAGAATGCGGATTGATGGGATTTCTCACAACTGCTGGGGGGAATGTAAATTGGCACAACCATGTATGAAAACACTTTGGCAGTATCTGCCAAAGCTGCCTTTGCACACCTAATAACCAGCACTAGCACTCTTAAGCAAACCTTGAATGTTCAGAGAAACTCTATTTATGAAAGAAAACAAAATCTGGAAATAATCCTAAGGCTCACCACCAGGAAGACAGCCACACTGTATACACTCTCCCCACAGAGTACTACCTGCAATCCCCACCACCACCCACAGCACAGAGCAAGCCTGGTGACACACTGCTGGAAAGAACAAGGCTCAGAAGACTGCACACGCGGTACCACTTTCATCTGTCGTTTGCTTTGTAAAGCGCAAAAACAATCACAGATAAAGGAAACATGGGCTAACAATCGTGTATGCATGATCAGGCTTCCCTGGTGGCTCAGTGGTAAAGAATCTGCCTACCAACTCAGGAGGTGTGGTTTCAATCCTTGGGTAGGGAAGACAGACCTCCAGAAGGAAACGGATACCCACTCCAGTATTCTTTCCTGGAGAATCCCATGCACAGAGGAGCCTGGCGGGCTACAGTCCAGGCGGTCACGAAGAGTTGGACATGACTTGGCTACTAAGCAACAACAACATATACATGATCAAACTGTTTTCAGAAAAAATCAAGGACAGCAGTTACCTGAAGGGAGAAAGTCAGGATGATAGGATAGAGGAGCATGGGAATAACCTGAAGTTTCTACTAGGGGACCAGGTCTTGTTAGAGGTCAGGTTGGTAGATGGTCATTTATTAATAATGAATATGTGGATGAATGAATAAAACACAGAAAGAAAGAGGATTATACATGGATCACATAAGACAGAGGGTGTCATACATCAGGGACTATGATTAATTTAGGAAGGGGCACTCAGGAGGGCAGGGGATTGATGATGAGAATGGCACTGCCTAGAAAGGCAGGCCGTCAGGAACAGCCCCAGGAAGAGACATGACATGACATATGGGGATGAAGGCATCTGCAGCGTTAAGAGGTTATTGCTCCTGCATTCTGAGCCCAAGGGAAGGACAGTGAATTCCTGGCTTTTTTTTTGGGGGGGGGATCCCTGCTCCGCCTTCCACCAGGACCCATTCTGTGTCCCTTACGCCACCAGATACGTGCAGCCTGGGTAGGGTGTATGCTCAGTCACTCAGTCGTGTCCATCTCTTTGTGGCCCCATGTACTATAGCCCCCCAGGCCCCTCTGCCCATGGAATTTTCCAGGCAAGAATACGGGAATGGGGTGCCATTTTCTACTCCAAGGAATCTAACCTGCATCTCTTGCATCTCCCCAACTGCCAGGCAGATTCTTTACCACTAGCGGCACGTGGGCAGAGTACTATTCTAAATTAAAAGTGACTGTAAGTCTGAATCTAAAGTGTTAAGGGCAACCCTGCAACTCAAGGACAAAGCTGATAAGAAAGACAGACTCAAGCTAATGGTACAGAGCAACACTTCTTTCACCAATGCCCTCCACCCCAACCTCGGTCTGTTCCAGGAGTTCAAGGTGCAGGTTTTCTAGAGGTTGGTTCCTAATTGGAAAAACAAAGAATGTTCAGGGAGGATAAAAGATATTTCTAGTTTGCCTCAAAATAAGCATGAGGGCCAACCAGTGTCTTTCAGCAGAGCTCTCCTCCAGAATTCCAGGCTGGGCACCATTGATAACGCTGTTTGCTACAGTCTAGCTAACTTCCCTAGGGAAGGAGAAGATGGGAAAAAAACATCATAAATATTTATCACTGCCTTAAAAACAGAAACATCTGCTAAAACCTGAGAGGTTTCTTGGCATAGGGGTGTATGGGATTTTAGTAGAGCAGGCCTCACAGCACTGCTCTCCTAAGGCAAACTGCAGAAAGCATCCCAAGGGACCATGACCTCACAAGAAACTGCAGTGGATTCAGGCACTTCAACGGGCAAAATACCACACAGACATCAGGTCTGTGGCCATTAGAAGTGCAGGCCAATTAAAATGCCCAAAGGTGAAAACTCTGGTAGAAAAGGTTCCAGTTTCACAGGTCACCCTGATTGGTCAGCTGCCTCTGCCAACCACCCTCTCAATGCAAGTCTTCTTGCTTACTGACTGAGTCCAACTTGCACGTTTTGGTCATGGCCATTCCTAGCTCCTCCTCTATAATTATTCAAATTATAACTGAAGAGTGTCACACTCACTACCTCCTCTCTCTCCTGGAATCCAACTCACATTTAGGCCTCTGATATGAATGGAAACTAATAATTAAGAATGTTCAATATTGCTTTGTAGTAAGTGCCATTTCCTTCTTAGCACATGCCACAGAGACTCTAGAACATCTCTCTCTGGCCTGGGAGGGGCAGAGTACTACTCAACAAACAGCGTACAAAACAAGGCCCAGAAAGTTCACCCTCTGGGGTGGCACCTGATCATATGGTAGAGTTCTCTGCATAGCAATAGATAAATGCTTCTGGGTACCAGGACATGGGACAGATAGGAACCATCTTGATTTACTTTCAATTAAAATGATTTTTCCTGCAGGAAGAAATGGCAACCCACTCCAGTATTCTTGCCTGGGAAATCCCACGGACACAGGAACCTGGCAGGCTACAGCCCATGGGGTTCCAGAGAGTTGGACACGACTGAGTACACACACAAAATGATTTTGCCTTTGCTGGTGTATTTGTTTGGAAACTTTCTCCATGAACAAAACAGCCTATCAAAATCACTGAAAATAAAGTGCTCTCTTCTGGTGATTAATCAAATACTCTTAACCTTGGGGGAATGAATAATATCTGCAATATAGCAAACCTGCTTGTTTTCTTTTTCCAGAGCTTCTACAAAGCATCGTGTAAACACCTGAATGCCGGCTAGTATTTCTGGGGCTCCATCGGTTTCCAGGAGTGCGGACCTGAACAATGCAAGGCCAGATCACAACACATTCAGTGATTAATCTGGAAAATATGTGAACCAAAATATGTAAAAGGGAAACACGGAAACATTCTTTTTGTGCCATAAGCTTCAGCAGCAATGTCAGCTCATCAGATTTCAGTTCTTGCGTGAAAGCAGGAGAAATCTGTCACTCCCTTTTCTAAAGACTTCCTTTAAAATTTCAATGTGCAGAGCTCCCTTTCTTGGTTTTTAAATTATTAAGCACTTCATATCTCTTCCACGTGGGCCTGGGATGCTCTTTACAAATATTTGCACACTGTATGCCCACAAATGGAACATCCATAGAACTTTTGCTTTTGAAAGTGGAGAAAGGGGTGCCCCAGGGTTATAATGGCTCAGTTAAATCCAGCCAGCAAAGGAGTGGAAGAATCTGCATGTTCCTGGTTTGGTTTCTATGCATTTTCATACAACTAATTTTTCTTTATGCTTGTTTAAACAACACCAAAAAAAAAAAATCAACTGAAACTTTAATAGCTTTAAACTAAAAATAGCATTCTGACTTATTTCTACACTCATTTAGCTTAAAGCTCATGTTTCAAGACCAACTTAAGTGCTGGATTACTTGCTATTGTAAAAATTCCTTTTCCCAATGTCTTCTGTCTGCTGTGGGGCCTCTGTTTGCTGAGTTTGAGGGGGACTGCATAAAGAGGGTAGATACCCTGGCCCTGGCTGCACTAGCACTCAGGAAAGAGGCTGGCCATCCACCTGTCCACTGGGGGCAAGTTCCCCGCGAGGGGTCTGGTCCCTCACTAACTGTCAGTCATAACCAAACTTGGTGTTCAGTGGGCTCATCTTTCATCATTGTAAATCCACTGCATTTACCAAGAAGTTCTTGTATTTGCAGAATAAAAATTAGTGTGCTGTTAGATAACATGCATAGTTGATTTTGCCTTTCAGAAGTGCTCTGTTAAGAATGGCATTATTTATTTATTATTTTTGGTGTTCCTTAGCTTTAAAAAGATTGGTCAGCCCTCATGTGGTGAAGGGAGAACACTACTACCCTTTATTTTTAATTGAGAAAAATTCTACATGAATAATGCGTGATGCAAAATCTAATTCAATTCTGATTTTCAACCATTACTATTAGATTTTTAAAAGGTTAAAAAAAAAGATAGTTATCTTAGTTCTCAGGCATTGGCTTTTAAATACACATTGACATTTGCGTTTTACCAAAAAGCTCAGCAGGATGGGATGGAATTAGAATCTAATTTCCTCATGGTACAGCCAGAGATTACCACAGAATTTTTTATTCATATTTGGAAGCTGAACATATTTAGGCCAATTATGAGCAGAAACAGCACAATATTTACCTGAATATTTCATCCACAACTCTGAATATGGCGGGGTGGCAGGCAGCAGCTTCAGGCTGTAAAGGAAAAGACCATGAGAAAGTAAAATATCAGAAGCATTTCATCAGTAATGACTCGCTCTTATCAGGGAAATGAGTTGTCCACAACTGCTGGTGTCTAGAAAGTGGACATATTCCTTTGAGTTAGAAAAAAAAGAACAACTAGCTCATGGCAAAAGCCCTCCATACAAATACAAACAGAAGTTCTCTTGGGATAAGGGGATTATGGACAACCTTTCTTCTTCTTCTTCTTTATTCAACTTATACTCTGTAAATTCCACATTTTCAACAATAAGCCCACATGATACACACAAAAAAGTCAGTAAGTATCATGGGAAATTAGAAAATACCACCCACCAGCGGCCATAATGAAGACACACAGCCTACCTGTGTGCTGGGCTGGGCTGTGCTTAGTTGCTCAGTCGTGTCCGACTCTTTGCGACCCCTTGGACTGTGGCCCACCAGGCTCCTCTGTCCATGGGGATTCTCCAGGCAAGAATACTGGAGTGGGTTGCCATGCCCTCCTCCAGGGGAACTTTCCAACCCAGGGATGGAAATTTCCAACCCAGGGATCGAACCCAGGTCTCTTGAATTGCAGGTGGATTGTTTACCATCTGAGTCACCAGGGAAGCCCTGTGTTGCTAGCTTTACGTAATGTCCCCTATGTGTCTGATCTCCTCACATGACTTAAAAGTGCTTCAAGGTCGAAGCTAGACCTGTTATCTTTTCATTCCTGCTGATTAGGAAATGAGTACACAGTAATTTCAAATTATTATTAAGGAAAGCAGTGATCATCACCATGCCAGACTAAATAATATTACATCTTAGAGCATGATGAATTTAGCAGCTTAAATTATTTACAATGAAGGAAAAAATAAAGATACTATCATCTTGAATAAGGAAAGCCATCTAATTTAATCCATGAATATTTTTATGATAGTTCTGATGATTTAAATCTGCAGAAGCTAACTTACTGTGGCCTGGGGCTTCAGAGGGCCTAACCCAGATTCCATATCTTTTTGTTTGCGTTTTTCTTTTTTTTGGCCGCATGGCTTGTGGAATCTTAGTTCACCAACCGGGGATTGAACCTGGGCCCTTGGTGGTGGAAGTGCAGAGTCCTAACCACTGGACCATCGGCAAATTTCCATGATCCTATATCATTCTGGCTGGAGCTCATATCATGAGATGAAGCCAGAGGAAAATGCCATGTGTGTAGCATCTACAGGTTAGTAAATTAGGCTTTATATGGAATTTCTTTGAGTCACATTGAGCTTTGGGGAACAGTTTTTCATACCCCCTCAACAAGAAAAACAGAAAAAAGGATATATATCTTGTCTAAATTTTTCTAGGCCAGGCTAAAGAATGGTGCCTATCTCCAGTAGCTCCCACTCTCTTCTGTGCTGGCATTTCTAGATGTACAATAACATTGAACGTGTGCCATCTAGTGTTCACACACCGCCATTACAGCTGTCACAGAGGGCTCCAGGAAAGAGCATTACCACTTGTTAAAATGATGGGATAACTCCTTTTATTTGAAGAGATTTAGGATTTGTAGGATGCAAATCTCTGCTTTCTAAATAGAGTAATCTATACTCCCTAATCTTTCGTTGTTGTCCATTTTTATCTAAAAGAAACCAACTAAAAATTTTCATAGATTAAATTCATTCCATACTCAAGAAAGTAATTTGGCTGATTGATGGTTCAACAGAAGAGAGGCAGAGTATCTTTTGACTTTGATCTCAGACAAGTCAGTTATCTCCCTGCTTCTCGGCCTCACTGTAAATACTAACAGTTATTAAAAAAGTCACTGGATATGTGCCCAGAAAATATCACGGAAGTTTCTATGTATTCATAATGGAAAATATCAAACAAGAAGAGAAAAGCAAACTGCCTACCTTGAAGAAATGTGACTCATCAACTTTGCCAGAACAGTTTTCCAAGTTTTATATATAGACAATATGGCTCTTGAATAAGAGTGTTTAAGAACCAAACAACACGGTCATGTGACACATAGAGGCTAAAAATGCACGGATAGAAAATAAGCCTAAAATTGAAAATGGTAAAAGAGAACCATTCCCTTTGTTCTTAATGGGCTAACTACTCCAGAACCACTCTATAAATCTGATGCTAGTAGAAAATCAATCTATACTGATGACAGAGATCTCTCAATGGCAGAGAAAAGGATGATCAATGCATGGAACAGGGCTACCTTGAAAAGCAAGTGGGAAAGCAAGAAAGTTCTAACTCTGTTGAAAAGAGGACCAGAACTTGGACATGCTCTTCTTTCATGCAGTGTTTTCTAGTGAAACAGCTCAATCAAATGTTTTAAATAGACTGTGTGGAATCTGCCTGTTTTCTCCATGCTGGTCCACTCTCCTCTTAGATTTCCTTCTGTCCAAACAGGTCAGACCACGGTTGCCCTTAACCTGCTTCTACAAGCTGTTTTAGCTTTCAAAACAGATAAGATGCTGGGAGAGAGGGGAACCCTACTGAAACACCAATGGCAGAGATTTTGATTTAAAAACCAGTCTCCCTTGCCACTCCAGAATTGTGAACAGCTCTTTCTCATCTGCAGCCTTTACTGATGGTTTTAAAAATGAGACTCTTCACACTTTCTCAGCACATAATTTCAGGGTCAGTGAGTCCCCTCATGAAGCCCAGAGTACTCACAGGCCAGGCATGTGTCCCAAGGACACCAAATCACAAAAGCAAACTTAAGCCGCTTTTCTTATCAAGGGAATCCTCTAAATAGAATTAAAGTCTTAATTTACGCTTCTTTGGAAGCCATAAATTACACCCTCCTGCCCCCCCGCAAATCTTTACACATCCATGTGAGGGAAGAGGCAAACATTTAACCCCTCTGTGTCCTGTTTTATTTGTAAAATGGGCCCCCAAAGTAACACAACAGGTCACTCTGCAACTCAAACTTCTGGGTCCTAGCTCTGAAACCCCACAAACCAAGCAATCATCTTTCCTATTAGAAAGAGGACAGAAAAGAAAACCTTTCTTGGGTTCCATCTGTTTGTCTGTTTTTCCCCATCCTACCAAAATCTGTTCCTTCTCAAGCTCTTCTCTTCTCCATCTGGTCTAACAATCTCCATGTACAGATTATTTCAAGTCTAGGGAAACTTCATTACCAGGAGGCCATCAATAACAGCGGTTGTGCCCTTCACCCCCAGTTCTCTCACTGAATGTCAGAGGATGAACAGAAGAAGAGGGAAAGCTCTGGACTCTGGTTTCCTTTTCTACGGGCCAGTTTGCTCTGGGGGGCACATTCCCTTCCCTCTTCTACAGCTACCCAGGACTGCACTGCTTGTCTCTTCTCTGCCCAGAAGGAAAGCCCATTCTCATCCCTCAGAAGAAAAAAAAAAACAGGGAAGACTAAGCAACACAGAGAAGTGTGCAGCAGCTGCATTTTCTAGCTGCTTTGTAGGCAGAGGTGAGGGAGAGGCCGGCTTGTCACTCTGTGCCATGAACTGCACAAATAACATTCACGCTCACTCTCTGGCCTTGGTGTCTATGCATGCGTGCTAAGTCACTTCAGTTGTGACCCAACTCTTTGTGACCCTATGGACCGCAGCCCCAGGCTCCTCTCTGTCCATGGGATTCTGCAGGCAAGAATACTGGAGTAAAGTTGCCATGCCCTTCTCCAGGGGATCTTCCTGACCCAGGGACTGAACCCATGTCTCCTGCGGCTCCTGCATTGCAGGTGAATTCTTTACTGCTGAGCTACCGGAGAAGCCCTCCTTGGTGCCTAACCTGTTATTTTCATCCCAGTTCATCAACGATTATTACTAGCCGCCTGAAAATTCTCAGGAAGAAATCCTTCCTTTTTTCCTATCATTTTCTGAATCTGTGTGAGATGGAAAGACTATGGGGAGAGGGGAGAGAGAGAATACAAGCCAGAAAGGGAAATTAAACTATGATTTGAGGTAATTCACTGAGAAAAGTGAATTCTTCTTGTAAAAAACAAAAAGGCAGTGAAGAAATGGAAACAAAATTCTCAGGCCTTCTTCATTTATCACCTTTTACACATATTTTTCCTAAAAAATAGAGAAGTTTCAGGTGAGAGATAAACTGAAGTTCAGTAAGCCTGGGGTAGATTCTCTTTCATGGTCTATATTTATGGCCAACAACATATCCCACTGTGTATCTGACTCATCCAAACCCTTGACAGGCAGGAGCCCTTGTGTTAATCAATGTATGTAAATTAAAAGGTGACTATTCATCAAAAAATAACACTCCTCTTAAAAAAAAACATTCTTTGTAAGTTTCATTTCAATAGACTCTTTTGAGTTAAAAAACAATTTGGTCTAAAAAAAAACTACCTATATAAAAATATCTTCATATCTGTCATATAAAATAAGGCACCTTTATAAACATGTATTTTTTATTATGCCATTTTCTTCTTTTCTACTTTCAAAATACCAAACTTAAGACTGTAAATATCCCTTTTGCATTTTAAGATCTATTTTGTTTCAAAACATTTGTGTTTCTTTCATCAGATTTGAGCTTGGAAAACTTATTCTTTCTTTTTAATCTTTACCAGATGTTGTTTATACTACCAGCAATTTTTTTCAGTACTCTATAATGAAATTATTGTTTAATTAGTGATAAATCTGTCATTTCTGGGCTTAAGGAAAAAAAAAGAAAAAACTTAACAAGTACCAAATGTACTTTTGTGTTTTAAATTTACCCGCGCTGCCTGAGAGCGTTAAGACACAGGGATGCCAGCTCTGGAAGCCAAGCAAAGACCCCCAAACCTCAAGTTCCTCCTCTCGCCTGGCCCAGCGCCCTGTCTCCCCTTGGCTTGTGTAGCCTGGGTGGGAAGACGGCTCCTCAGGCCCCTGCTGCTTCTTGGCTCAGCCTCTGAGTGGCAGTGACCTTCTAGGTCAACTACTGCCCTGTTTTGTTTTTTCTGTTTGTTTCTCTCTCTTCACCTCTGACTGGCTGCCAAGGCCTGCATCCCAACAGTGAAAACACAACTTGCCATCCAGGTCTCTTTTCTTCACAGTGCTGGATGATCTGGTGCCCCCCTGAGGTCGATGCTGGAAAGTGCAATTATTGTCTGAGATGTTTCTTTTTACCTTTTAGCCACAAGCATAAACCACCTCCACACTTCTCTATTGGATCACTGCTAAATTACCTACTTTAGCTTTTGTTAAATTACATGCATCACATTAAAGAGCTCAAAAAAAAAAACCAATCAAGAAATGTTTAAAAGACTGCTAATGAGAAAGCAGGAAAAGAAAAAACCCTAGAACATTAGTAAGAAGTTATTCAAGCAGAGAAAACTGACATCACCCAGGATGTAGAGTTAATTCTTCAGTTTATCTTTTATTAAAGGGGAACTGTGTTTGGAGTTCAGCGTAAAATGAGTCTCTTTTTCTTTTTGAAGTGGCTATGATTACTATCTGGAGAATGGAAACAAGAATGCATCTTATCTCATATGAGGGAGGTCAAGGAGGACACTGAGTTATCTGCAGGTTTGTTATTCTTAAGCTCTTATTAGATCAAGAACTACTTTTTAACCTATCTTTATTGAGGTACACTTGACAAGATAAAGAACTAATTTTGGTGGAGCTATGAAGAGAAACACCAAGAGTGTTTCCTGATTTAAAATCTGAATAAACAAAACCATTCCCCCTTCCTTCCCCTCCCCCTGCACTCTTTCATGGGCAAATCTCTGGACCCAGCTATAGGGGCAGGCGGCATGTGAGGCCAGCCAACGAAGGATCGAATGGGAGGGCATGGGAACCAGGGTATATCCTAGCCCGGGCATGCAGCAGGGCAGCCAAGCACAGTGCCACCCAGCCAGCACTTTTCATTCAAATGTAGAATATAAACAATAGCTTTCTGGGCTCTGCAAACAGAATTGTAACTGGAAAACATAACATCCTTCTGATTCAGGGCCAGCCTTGGGAAACTAAACAGTGCCAAGAAAGCTGCATAATTAGCAAGAGGCTTTCACTGCTTTTGGTGACATGAGTTTTTAAGGTCAGGTCTGAAGCTATGGATTATGGTCTTCCATTGCCTGTTCTGTCAAGGGAAACACAAGACCATCTGCTTTTGCAAAGTGTCAGTCTGCTCAGTAGATGACAAACTGAGGCTAAGACCTCAATTTATTTAGGAGCATCAAATGTGGCAGGTGGCCATGGACTTGGGGGAGGTCCAGCCTAAGAGAGTCAAACAGCAAGCCTCAAAAGGAAACAGGTTTTGAAAACTTACTTTTATTTTAGAAGTCAAAAAACATACACACGTACTTAGAATTTAGGTGACTATTAGGTCAGCACCTTATTATTCATAGTCTTAATGGAAAATACCCAGCCTCGAGGCCCTGAGAGGCCACAGAACATTTGGAGAGATCATTTCACTTTGTATAACCTGTACAACACGTTTATCTTTTGTTTTTGCAACATCTTGGTAACTATAGAACTTCTAGGGCTAATTCTGGATAGTCCCAAGAGATGGAAACATAATTAACAGTGCTCCATATAAAATACAAGTTACTAGACCATCACACTTTAATTACTCTCAGAATCCGACTCTAATGTAATAGGCATCAAGTTACTTCTAGAGGAAAGCACAGCAGTCCTGTCCTATCTGAGTCTTCCAGATCTTTCTGATACTTCCGCAGGGTCCCGTCACGGCCCCGAGATACCGTGCTCTGATAAGTGAAGCAGATGATGCAATCAGGAAGCATGTTCTTCAGGTTACCCTTCCAATCACTCGGTCACGTCCCAGGCTTATTCTAGCCTGCTTGGTTATGTGGCACTGTGGGCCCAGGATCCTGAGGAGAGCAGCCCACGCCAATCAAGGACTTGCAGCTCTATATTGTAATTACCTCCCTGAACCGTAAGGCAACAGAGGGGTTACATCCTGCCAATGCCACAATAAATTAAACACAATAGCACCCTCTGAAATCCCCCTTTAACCATAATGGAAGCTCTGAATCTCTACACACATGATCCTGATAAATGCTTTTGTAAATCAACTGACTTCAAAACTGTTTGGGGGGAAATGATTTTAAACCATAAACTGGAGACTGAAGATTATACAGTGCAATGTTTAACCAGAATGCCTGCTTTCTCTCTCTCTCTCTCTCTCATCCTGGGTTTACTGACAGGCTCAGGCCTGAGGGCCACAGGTAAAAAGGGCACAAAGAAGATTTAGAGAAGAATCACAAGGTTGCAGAGTCAAATCAACTTAGGGTGATGAGACTGGAATTTTTCCATCGAGAGAAGACTTAAAGAAAATTTAATAAGGACCTTGAAAGCAAGGAAATAGCTCAGTTACTATATTTTGCCACTGAAAAAGGACCAGAGAAAATAAAATTATAGCATGTATCTTGCAGTTAGAAATAGATTTACCTGACAATAAAGGTAATGTTTTGAATGGGCTGCAAGGACTTCTAAAAGTCTTTGTTTATTTTGAATATTGTAATTATTTTTATATAAGGTATATTCTTATTTCTCACCTTAATATGCAACTTTTTTTTTTTTTTAATGCAACTGTTTTGAAAGATGAGTTCAAGCAGAATTTCCCTAAAAGTAACCCTTTCTCTTTGGGCTCTTTCAATCTTTATATCTATTTTCTTTTCTTTTTTTTTCTATCAAACATTGTAAACGTCTAAATCAGTAGGGTTCGATTTGTGCCAGTTAACTTACAGATGAACGCAGCATGGCTGCTGGCCACTGTGACCCTATCCATGGTCCCCTTGGAGGCCCCAAGATGGGAAGGCAAAGAGGAGCCTGGGAGACAGGGAGAAGGTAAGCAGGGCCACAGTCACACTCATGACCTGGTAGGGACTGATCAGGACCCAAAAAGAGAGCTGGGATATAGGAAGAAGGCAGCAGATTCAATTATGATTCTCTCACACAGTCTCTAATTTGAAAGAGAGAGAAAACGGCAAGTTCTAACTGGATTAACCAAACAGAAGGTGTCTATCTAGGTGGAGGTTGTGTAAACGCAGCCAACCTCAGTGCGCAGGATGCAGAGACAGACACACCCTGCCCCCAACAGAAGGCTCAGCTCAGCAGGCAGGGGAACACTCTTCAGCCCAGTTTCCTGGCCACCAACTTAAGATCTGACTGTTCACCATCTCTCTTGAACTAACTTTCTCCAACTGTACAAGAGGAAACAAAGCTCTGCACCATATCTCCCCTCGGTGACAAAAGCGAGTAAGAAAGCCTGTTGGAGCCCACGAGGTTCCTGTAAGATGGAGGCCTGGAAGCATGACACCTCCCAGAGAGTTTTAATTGTTTATTCAGAGTGCATGGGTCTTTACTCAGACTTACAAAAATGCACATAAATTCCAGAGCTGCCTCCCACAGAGGGAAAACATCTGATTGGTCAGGTTCTGAGGACTGCCTGCCAGCCTGGGCCCCTGACACTGGATTAGGCAATGGGGCCCATTTGGTCCACTGAGCACGGCATGGCCCAGGCCTGAGAAGTTCTGAGTAGAGGGGAGACTGGGCAGCCCCTGCACAGAGGTGGGGGTTCGAGGATGGCAGCCTGACACCAAAATAACTGACAGAATTCTTAGTAGTTACTTTGCTGTTTTAACCATTTTTCTGGGGGTGTCATTTTGTATCTTTTAAGTATTTGATTTTTCCTCCAAGGAAGGATTAGAAGTTTATTTTTTGAATGATTTTCTTTGTTAATTGATTCCTCCTATTGTTCACAGGGGCTTCCATGGTGGCTCAGCTGGTAAAGAATCCACCTGCAGTGCTCGCTTCGGCAGCACATATACTAAAATTGGAACAATACAGAGAAGATTAGCATGGTTGCAATACTCATTTCAGATAAAATAGACTTTAAAATAAAGGCTGTGAAAAGAGACAAAGAAGGACACTACATAATGATCAAAGGATCAACCCAAGAAGAAGATATAACAATTATAAATATACATGCACCCAACATAGGAGCACCACAATATGTAAGGCAAATGCTAACAAGTATGAAAGGGGAAATTAACAATAACACAATAATAGTGGGAGACTTTAATACCCCACTCACACCTATGGATAGATCAACTAAACAAAAAATTAACAAGGAAACACAAACTTTATTTATTTATTTTTTTAATAAATTTATTTATTTTAGTTGGGGGCTAATTACTTTACAATATTGTAGTGGTTTTTGCCATACATTGACATGAATCAGCCATGGGTTTACATGTGTTCCCCATCCTGAACCCCCTCCCTCCTCCCTCCCCATCCCATCCCTCTGAGTTATCCCATTGCCCCAGTCCTGAGCATTTGTCTCATGCATTGAGCCTGGAATGGTGTTCTGTTTCACATATGATAATATACATGGGAAACACATACTTTAAATGACACAATGAACCAGCTAGACCTAATTGATATCTACAGGACATTTCACCCCAAAACAATCAATTTCACCTTTTTCTAAAGTGTACACAGAACCTTCTCCAGGATAGATCACATTCTGGGCCATAAATCTAGCCTTGGTAAATTAAAAAAACTGAAATCATTCCAATCATCTTCTCTGACCACAATGCAGTAAGATTAGATCTCAATTACAGGAAAAAAACTATTAAAAATTCCAACATATGGAGGCTAAACAACACGCTTCTGAATAACCAACAAATCACAGAAGAAATCAAAATATGTATAGAAATGAATGAAAATGAAAACACAACAATCCAAAACCTATGGGACACTGTAAAAGCAGTGCTAAGGGGAAGGTTCATAGCAATACAGGCTTACCTCAAGAAACAAGAAAAAAGTCAAATTAATAACCTAACTCTACACCTAAAGCAACTAGAGAAGGAAGAAATGAAGAACCCCAGGGTTAGTAGAAGGAAAGAAATCTTAAAAATTAGGGCAGAAATAAATGCAAAAGAAACAAAAGAGACTGTAGCAAAAATCAACAAAACTAAAAGCTGGTTTTTTGAGAAGATAAATAAAATTGACAAACCATTAGCCAGACTCATCAAGAAACAAAGGGAGAAGAATCAAATCAACAAAATTAGAAATGAAAATGGAGAGATCACAACAGACTACACACAAATACAAAGTATCATAAGAGACTACTACCAATAGCTATATGCCAATAAAATGGACAACTTGGAAGAAACGGACAAATTCTTAGAAAAGTATAACTTTCTAAAACTGAACCAGGAAGAAACAGAAGATCTTAGCAGACTCATCACAAGCATGGAAATCGAAACTGTAATCAGAAATCTTCCAGCAAACAAAAGCCCAGGACCAGATGGCTTCACAGCTGAATTCTACCAAAAATTTAGAGAAGAGCTAACACCTATCTTACTCAAACTCTTCCAGAAAATTGCAGAAGAAGGTAAACTTCCAAACTCATTCTATAAGGCCACCATCACCCTAATACCAAAACCAGACAAAGATGCCACAAAAAAAGAAAACTACAGGCCAGTATCACTGATGAACATAGATGCAAAAATCCTTAACAAAATTCTAGCAAACAGAATCCAATAACATATTAAAAAGATCATTTATCCCAGGAATGCAAGGATTCTTTAATATCCCCAAATCAATCAATGTAATACACCACATTAACAAATTGAAAGATAAAAAAAAATTGAAAGATATGATTATCTCAATAGATGCAGAAAAAGCCTTTGACAAAATTCAACATCCATTTATGATAAAAACCCTCCAGAAAGCAGGAATAGAAGGAACATACCTCAACATAATAAAAACTATATATGACAAACCCACAGCAAACATTATCCTCAATGGTGAAAAATTGAAAGCATTTCCTCTAATGTCAGGAACAAGGCAAGGGTGCCCACTCTCACCACTACTATTCAACATGGTTTTGGAAGTTTTAGCCACAGCAATCACAGCAGAAAAAGAAATAAAAGAAATCCAGATTGGAAAAGAAGAAGTAAAACTCTCACTGTTTGCAGATGACATGATCCTCTACATAGAAAACCCTAAAGACTCTACCAGAAAATTACTAGAGCTAATTAATGAATATAGTAAAGTTGCAGGATATAAAATTAACACACAGAAATCCCTTGCATTCCTATACACTAACAATGAGAAAATGGAAAGAGAAATTAAGGAAACAATACCATTCACCATGGCAACAAAAAGAATAAAATACTTAGGAATATGTCTACTTAAAGAAACAAAAGACCTATCTATAAAACACTGGTGAAAGAAATCAACGAGGACACAAATAGATGGAAAAATATAACATGTTCATGAGTCGGAAGAATCAATATAGTGAAAATGAGTATACTACCCAAAGCAATCTATAGATTCAATGCAATGCCTATCAAGCTACCAACATTATTTTTCACAGAACTAGAACAAATAATTTCACAATTTGTATGGAAATACAAACAACCTCTATTAGCCAAAGCAATCTTGAGAGAGAAGAATGGAACTGGAGGAATCAACCTGCTTGACTTCAGGCTCTACTACAAAGCCACAGTCATCAAGACAGTATGGTACTGGCACAAAGACAGAAATATAGATCAATGGAACAAAATAGAAAGCCCAGAGATAAATCCATGTACCTATGGACACCTTATCTTTGACAAAGGAGGCAAGAATATACAATGGAGAAAAGACAATCTCTTTAACAAGTGATGCTGGGAAAACTGGTCAAACACTTGTAAAAGAATGAAACTAGAACACTTTCTAACACCATACCCAAAGATAAACTCAAAATGGATTGAAGATCTAAATGTTTAGATCTAAAAGATCTAAATGAAATCTAAACTAGAAACTATAAAACTCCTAGGTGAAAACATAGGCAAAACACTCTCCGACATAAATCACAGCAGGATCCTCTATGACCCACCTCCCAGAATATTGGAAATAAAAGCAAAAATAAACAAATGGACCTAATTAAACTAAAAAGCTTTTGCACAGCAAAGGAAACTATAAGCAAGGTGAAAAGACAGCCTTCAGAATGGGAGAAAATAATAGCAAATGAAGCAACGGACAAACAACTAATCTCAAAAATATACAAGCAACTCCTGCAGCTCAATTCCAGAAAAATAAACTACCCAATCAAAAAATGGGCCAAAGAACTAAACAGACATTTCTCCAAAGAAGACATACAGATGGCTAACAAACACATGAAAAGAAGCTCAACATCACTCATTATTAGAGAAATGCAAATCAAAACCACAATGAGGTACCATTTCACGCCAGTCAGAATGGCTGCTACCCAAAAGTCTACAAGCAATAAATGCTAGAGAGGGTATGGAGAAAAGGGAACCCTTTTACACTGTTGGTGGGAATGCAAACTAGTACAGCCACTATGGAGAATAGTGTGGAGATTCCTTAAAAAACTGGAAATAGAACTGCTGTTTGACCCAGCAATCCCACTGCTGAGCATACACACTGAGGAAACCAGAATTGAAAGAGACACGGGTACCCCAATATTCATCGCAGCACTGTTTATAATAGCCAGGACATGGAAGCAACCTAGATGTCCATCAGCAGACGAATGGATAAGGAAGCTGTGGTACATATACACAATGGAATATTACTCAGCCATTAAAAAAGAATACATTTGAATCAGTTCTAATGAGGTGGATGAAACTGGAGCCCATTATACAGAGTGAAGCCAGAAAGAAAAACACCAATACAGTATACTAACGCATATATATGGAATTTAGAAAGATGGTAACGATAACCCTATATGCGAGACAGAAAAAGAGACACAGATGCATAGAACAGTCTTTTGGACTCTGTGGGAGAAGGTGAGGGTGGGACGATCTGAGAGAATAGCATTGAAACATGTATATTAACATATGTGAAACAGAACGCCAGTCCAGATTTGATGCATGAGACAAGTGCTCAGGGCTGGTGCACTGGGATGACCCAGAGGGATGGGATGGGGAGGGAAGTGGGAGGGGGGTTCAGGATGGGGAACACATGTAAACCCATGGCTGATTCATATCAATATATGGCAAAAACCACTACAATATTGTAAAGTAATTAGCCTCCAACTAAAATAAATAAATCAAAAAAAAAAAAAAGGAATCCACCTGTAATGCGGGAGATCTGGGTTCAATCCCTGGGTTGGGAAAATCTCCTGGATGAGGGCACTGCAACCCAGTCCAGCATTTTTGCTTAGAGAATCGCCATGGACAGAGGAGCCTGGCAGGCTACAGTCCATGGGGTTGCAAAGAATCAGACACGACTGAGCGACTAAGCACAGCACATTGTTCATTGGGTGTGTGCTGTGTGTGCTCAGTCCTGTCAGAGTCTTGCAACCCCATGGACTGTAGCCTGCCGGGCTCCTCTGTCCATGGAATTCTCCAAGCAAGAATACTGGAGTGGGTTGCCATTCCCTTCTCCAGGGGATCTTCTCAACCCAGGGATTGAACCCATGTCTCCTGCATTACTGTCAGATGCTTTACCATCTGAGTCACCAAGGAAGCCAGAAATGAGAAATTTGTTGGCCAAATGTCAATTCTTGTGAATGTGCAATAAAAGGTACAGTGATAAACTTTATTTTTTTTTTCCTGGCTGTGCCACTCAGCTTACATTACCTTAGTTCCCTATCCAGGGGCTGAATCCAGGCCTGAGGCAGTGTAAGTACCAAGTCTTAACCACTGCACTGTGAGGGAATTCCCTTGCCCTATTTTTAACACAAGGAGAAAAGCCCCAGATATTAGGTATTTCAATAAATAAAATGTAGATAGATGATGATTTTAAAAGGTGCCAACTGCTCGTTTGTTTACATTTCCCCCTTTTGCTGATTGAAAGAAAGAATATGCAGCATCTTCCTTAAGGATTTTTCTCCTCATCAAAACCCAGCACATACCAGCAATGAATCTTGCATAAAGCATTCGATCCTTCTCAGAGAATTTCTCTCACTGGAGATGAGCTTTTCAAAAAGATGCAGCATTGTATTTTCAAGGCTGGGAAGGTGCCGAAGCCAGAGGCAGAGTATAGCTGACTTGGGGAGAGAAATCTTCTTCCTTTCAGTAAGAAATAAACAAAACTTTAGATACAGATGAATCTCTGAAAAAAAGATTAAGATTTCAAAATGCAATAACAAATCCAAATCTGACTTTTTTTCATCATGGTCACAACAGCAGTTAATATTTATAATATCAAATGAATATTTACCAAGTAACTTATTTTGACCCAAGGAAAAAAAATGTTTTCAAAAAGGACAAACAAGTATATAGTGATGATATAAAGAGAATGATAAAAAAACAAATGTTGATGGACAAGGGCCTTGAGATATTCAGGCAAACATAGTTCCTAATTTAAGAAATAGCTATGTTTGAAATTTCATCACAGTGGTTTAACATGTGAAATCAAACTTGGGTTTGAGTCCTAGAGCCACCACCTACTCACTGTGTGACCTTGGGAAAGTTACTTAACCTCTAAACCTTAGTTTACTCACCTGTAAAATGGGCCTACCTCCCTCCTAGTGTTGTCAGAAGGATCAAATGCAATAATAACACATGTACAATGATGAGCACAGTTCTTGGCACATACTAAATATTTAACCACTGTATAAATCTCTCGAAATTTTTCTTTAGTAATAATATCATAATAGGTGATTATGGCCTAGCTGATCCATAGTTGATCCTCAGCATGATACTCTACAGACTTACCACTGCGTGTAGTTACATTTCTATAGGAAAATGTATTTGGAGGTTCCTCCTATGTCAGGTCAGTGAATCAGGGGCTCTGCTTCTCCTGGGAGGGAGCATGAGGGGGCATCCTTCTACTCTGAGCCACAGTCGGGGAGGGGGGGTTTCCTCCCTGTCAACACTGGGCCTATTTGGGCCTGGTGAGACTTATTCTTGTCTTGGCCCTGCTTTTCCAAGGCCTCCTGCCTTTTCACCTGCAGCACCTTCCAGGCTCTGCTAAAGATATTTACTGCTTTTAATAAGACAAACAAAAGTGGGGGCACAAATGTTTCCCATTACTCAACAACCCCTCCGGCATCTTTCCCTTCACCATCACTTCTGGGCCGTTTCTCTGCAGGAGCTGGCATGAAGCCCAGGGATTAGGGTATAGGGGCAAGAAGTGAACAGGCAAAGACACAGAGTAGGAATTGCTAGTAGTGTCTTTTTCTCTTCTCCCTTGGCATAACTCTTGTAGACCTTGTCGGAGATCAACTCTGAGGCAAGACTAGAAGAAGCTGCGGAGTTTCAGGGACTGTCCACCAGAGC
The DNA here is from genome assembly GCF_054371585.1 of Giraffa tippelskirchi. Classification (NCBI taxonomy): domain Eukaryota; kingdom Metazoa; phylum Chordata; class Mammalia; order Artiodactyla; family Giraffidae; genus Giraffa; species Giraffa tippelskirchi. Next base: position 197,895,298 of record NC_137275.1, read on the forward strand.
AGGCAGTAGGGCAGGAGGAAGAGAGGGAGGCTTGGCCCTCAGCTGACCTTCTTTCTGACTCCCCCTCACCCTGACACATAAACACACATCAAACTGTGATAAAGACAGTGAAGGAAAAGGACAGGCCGAGAAAGGACAGAGTATCAGGAGGGGCCCAGGTGAGACCAGGTGGTCAGGGACAACCTCTCCAGTTGAGTTTAGCTGGAGATCAGCCTGGTGGGAGGGATTCCCTGGTGGCTCAGCAGTAAAGAATCCACCTGCAATGCAGGAGCTGCAGGAGACCTGGGTTTGATCCCTGGGTTGGGAAGATCCCCTGGGGGAGGGCATGACAATTCACTCCAGTATTCTTGCCTGGAGAATCCCAGGGACAGAGGAGCCTGGTGGGCTACCATCCATTGGCTCTCACAGAGTTGGACACAACTGAAGAGACAGCTTGCAGCACGTACAGCGTGGTGGGACAGGCAACATGAAGGGCGGTGGGAGGAGCCCTCCGACAGGGGGCGCTGCAGCCGTGTCAGATGAAGAGAGCAAACGTGAGGCGGCTGGTGACGAGGCTGTGAAGGACCAAGGCCAGCATCTAGTGTTTTATTCTGGCCCAGAAGGTTTTAAAAAGAGGAGCACCAGGACCCAATTCACATTTCAAAGGTCACTCTGACTGCTGCATGGAGACCTGAGTGCTGAGTGGGTACAAAATTCCAGGGGGAGCTTGGACCTGGGTGGCACAGGGGAAGGAGTGAAGATGTACTTCAGCAGTAATATCAAGAGACACTGGTGATGAATTTGATGAGAGGGGCTGAACATGAGGTGGGAACCAAAACTGTCCCAAGTTTCTTGAGCTACAAGATGGACAGACGTACCATTTACTCAATGGAAAGAACGGAAGAGAAGATTGGTGAAGGGTTTACTAACAGCTCAGTTTGGGGTGTGTGAGTTTAGAACGTCTGAGGCACAGTCCAACAGAGGTCTGAAACAGGTCCTTGAATATCCAAGTTGGAAGTGTTCTGGGGAGAGATCTGGGCTGAAGATCTATATCCGGGAGCTGTCAGTTGGCAAGGAGCAGTGTGAGAATGAAGGAGAACTCCAAAGGACAGAGGTCTGAGCGGGGTGAAAAGGGGGCCCAGGTCTGTGCCTCAGGAGTTTCAGCAGGTTGAGGGTTGGACGGGGTGATGGAAGCTGCTGGCAAAGTCAATGAAGAGAGGAGTGGAAGTGCAGTCAGCACTGCAGACTGGTCTTCAGAGGGACGACTATGCTGGGAGTGACTGACAATAGGAAGCCACACAGGGGTGGGGGCCTTGTGTGCCTCTGAGAGGTGGTGTTTTAGGCTGACTACTGATAGGCCAGATGCAGAGTGGAGAGGCTGAAGGACCAGCATGTGTGTATGTGCCATGTGCTCAGCTGGGTCTGACTCTGCAACTTCATGGACTGCAGTTTGCCAGGCTCCTCTGTCCAAAGGGTTTCCCAGGCAAGAATACTGAAGAGGGTTGCCATTTCCACCTCCAAGGGATCTTCTAGATCCAGGGATCGAACCTGCATCTCCTGTGTCTCCTGTATTGCAGGTGAAGTCTTTACCCACTGAGTCACCTGTAAGACCAGTAGCTGCCATTTATTAAGGGCTCACCTGGAGAAGGGAATGGCAACCCACTCCAGCATTCTTGCCTGGAGAATTCCATGGGCAGAGAAGCTTGGCAAGCTACAGTCCATGGGGTCACTGAGAGTTGGACATGACTGAGCCACTAACACTGTTTTGTCACCTGGAACAATGCTAAGCATTTTATTTGTGTTTTTATTCCCATAGCAATCCTACGAAACAGGTACCATTATCACCCTTACTTTTTGAGGCTGGAGAGGGACCAAGGTCTCACAGCCCTGATTGAACCCAGGAGGTCTGGTGCTGGAGATGGTCCTCTGCCTCAGCTTACACCTAAGCCTCTCTACTCTGCAGGCAAGAGACTGGAGGGTGTTACTTCAGGTTGGAGCCTGGCACAGGGGTGCGAGCAGACAGTTTTCCTGGGTGAGCCAGATGCCTGGAGCCTGCTTTCACTCCCTTCAGGGTCTAAGGAAGTCTTTTCAGAGTCTAGGCTATCATCCAACTTTAGCCACATTAACAGACTCCTGGGAAGGGATTTCTGCTCAGTTTTCTCGAGGAAGAAGAACACCCCTTGGGAGCAGGGGGAGGGTGTGGACAGCCTCTGTCTTAGAGCCAGAAAGCCCCTGGGAAGCGGGAGGCTCTGATGTGCAGAAGGAAGAATGCCTCCTCCCTTCCCAAGTAACAGGGACCTCCCTTGACCTGCTCTAATCACACCTTGCCTTTTTTTTTTTTTTTAATAAATTTATTTATTTTAGTTGGGGGCTAATTACTTTAACACCTTGCCTTTTTTAAAGGATCTTCTGAAATAAATATGTACATCATTAGAAAAGTGTCTCACTTCAGTGAGAGTTCATCAGAGACAGCCCCACTGCTAAGCCCTCCGAGCAGCAACATGCACAAATGTGATTTCTATTAATACCATGAGGTCGCAATGCCCAGGTGGTGCCCAGGGCAGAGAGGCAGGAAATGTTGACAATGATGAACAGTAGATGTATATGAACAAATGTAAAAGGCAGCTGAATGGTAGTTCAGTGAATATCTGAACTAAAAAATACTGCTTATTTACAAATTTACACAAGAGGTGCATAAGTTCTATACCAAGTCACTGAGTGCATAATTTTTTTTATTTTTTAATTTTAAATTAGTTTATTTATCTATTTTTAACTTTACAATATTGTATTTGTTTTGCCATACATAATTTTTGTTCTATTCTCAGACACAGTTTGAAAAATGTATATGTTAACAATTTTTTTTATTACTCTTGATTCAGAGCACACTCTACAAACTGCTGTAAATGATTAAGTTTGTGGATCTATGTTCAGTATTTGAATCATCTATTTTTTATTTTTTAATTTTTATAATGTTGTTTGGCTTCTGCCACACAACAACATGTATCAGCCACAACTACACACTTATCCTCTCCCACTTGAACCTCCCCCTCCTCCCATCACACCCATTTAGGTCATCACAGAGCACCAGACCGGGCTCCCTGTGTTAAACAGCAACTTCTCACCAGCTATCCATTATACACATGATAGTATACATATATCGATGCTACTTTCTCCCTTCGTCCAGCTCTCTCTCACCCTCACTGGCTCCACAAGTCCATTCTCTACACCTGTGCCTCCATTCCTTCCTTGCAGATAGGTTCACTTGTAGCATTTTTCTAGATTCCATATCTATGCGTTAATGTATGACATTTGTTTTGCTCTTTCTGACTTACTTCACTTAGTATAATAGACTCTAGGTTCATCCACCTCACTAGAACAGACTCAAATTTGTTCTTTTTTCTGGCTGAGTAATATTCTATTAACCACAATGGTGTGATCACTCACCTAGAGCCAGAAATCCTGGAATATAAAGTGAAGTGGTCCTTAGAAACACCACTATGAGCAAAGCTAGTGAAGGTGATGGAATTCCAGTTGAGCTATTTCAAATTCTAAAAGATGATGCTGTGCAAGTGCTGCACTCAATATGCCAGCAAATTTGGAAAACTCAGCAGTGGCCATAAGACTGGAAAAGTCAGTTTTCATTCCAATCCCAAAGAAAGGCAATGCCAAAGAATGTTCAAACTACTGCACAATTGTACTCATCTCATCACTTGCTAGCAAAGTAATGCTCAAAATTCTCCAAGCCAGGCTTCAACAATTTGTGAACTGTGAACTTCCAAATGTTCAAGCTGGATTTAGAAAAGACAGAGGAACCAGAGATCAAATTGTGAACATCCGTTGGATCAAAGAAAAGCAAGAGACTTCCAGAAAAACATCTACTTCTGCTTTATTGACTATGCCAAAGACTTTGACTATGTGGATCACAAAAAAATGTGGAAAATTCTTCAAGAGACGGGAATACCAGACCACCTGACCTGCTTCCTGAGAAATCTGTATGCAGGTCAAGAAGCAACAGTTAGAACTAGACATGGAACAACCGACTGCTTCCAAATAGGGAAAGGAGTACGGCAAGGCTATATACTGTCACCCTGCTTATTTAACTTATATGCAGAGTACATCATACGAAATGCTGAGCTGGATGAAGCACAAGCTGGAATCAAGAATGCTGGGAGAAATATCAATAACCTCAGGTACGCAGATGACACCACCCTTATGGCAGAAAGTGAAGAACTAAAGAGCCTCTTGATGAAAGTGAAGAGGAGAGTGAAAAAGTTGGCTTAAAGCTCAACATTCAGAAAACTAAGATCATAGCATCTGGTCCCATCACTACATGGCAAATAGATAGGGAAACAGTGAGAGACTTTATTTTGGGGGGCTCCAAAATCACTGCAGATAGTGACCACAGCCATGAAATTAAAAGACACTTGCTCCTTGGAAGAAAAGCTATGACCAACCTAGTTCAGCTCAGTCATGTCCAACTCTTTGCGACCCCATGGACTACAGCACGCCAGGCTTCCCTGTCTATCACCAACTCCTGGAGCTTGCTCAAATTCATGTGCATCGAGTCAGTCATGCCATCCAACCATTTCATCCTCTGTCGTCCCCTTCTCCTCCTGCCTTCAATCTTTCCCAGCATCAGGGTCATTTCCAATGAGTCGGTTCTTTGTATCAGGTGGCCAAAGTATTGGAATTTCAGTTTCAGCATCAGTCCTTCCAATGCATATTCAGGACTGATTTCCTTTAGGATGGACTGGCTGGATCTCCTTGCAATCCAAGGACTCTTAAGAGTCTTCTCCAACACCACAGTTTGAAAGCATCAATTCTTCAGTGCTCAGCTTTCTTTATAGTCCAACTCTCACATCCATACAAGACTACTGGAAAAACCATAGCTTTGACTAGACAGATGTTTGTTGGCAAAGGAATGTCTCTGCTTTTTATGCTGTCTAGGTTGGTGATAACTTTTCTTCCAAGGAGCAAGCATCTTTAAATTTCATGGCTGCAGTCACCATCTGCAGTGATTTTGAAGCCCCTGCAAATAAACCTAGACAGCACATTAAAAAGCAGAGACATTACTTTGCCAACAAAGGCCCGTCTAGTCAAAGCTATGGTTTTTCCAGTAGTCATATACGGATGTAAGAGTTCTACTATAAAAAATGCTGAGTGCCAAAGAATTGATGCTTTTGAACTGTGGTACTGGAGAAGATTCTTGAGACTACAAGGAGATCAAACCAGTCAATCCTAAGGGAAATCAGTCCTGAATATTCATTGGAAGGACTGATGCTGAAGCTGAAACTCTAATGCTTTGGCCACCTGATGTGAAGAACTGACTCACTGGAAAAGACCCTGATGCTGGGAAAGATTAAAGGCAGGAGAAGAAGGGGACGACAAGAGGATGAAATGATTGGTTGGCATCACCGACTTGATGGATATGAGTTTGAGCAAGCTTCGGGAGTTGGTGATTGACAGGGAAGCCTGGCTTGCTGCAGTCCATGGGGTCGCAAAGAGTGGACACAACTGAGCAACTCAACTGAACTGAACTGAATATTCCATTGTATATATGTACCATATCTTCTTTATCCATTCATCTGTCAATGGACATCTAGGTTGCTTCCATGTCCTAACTATTATAAATAGTGCTGCAATGAACACTGGAGTACATGATCACCTATTAACAAAAAAATCTATTTTTCTCTAAAACATCAAAGATTTAACTCTTAATAATTGACCTTGGATGAAGAAATCACCAAAGTGATATGATCTTAAAATACTGTATAACAGAATTTAGTCGGACCAACACATTGGTATTACATACAATGTTCTAAATTTGTACCAGGTTGGTTCTGAAATTAAAAGTTATATATAAATTATATCTCAATGAAACCAGGAAAAAAGAAGGCAAATTATAAAAGAAGAAATGCAAATGGCCAAAAATATGCAGATTTTCAACCTTATTAATAGTAAAGAAAGGTAAACTAACATATCAAGGAGGTATCAGTTTTTGTGTTCACATCAGCTAGTGTTTAGATGAATGACAACATCCAATGCAAAAGCAGGTATAAGTGACTGATATTCTTAGATGTAGGACAGGGAATAGGTTCATCCTTTTGGTTAAGTCATGTGATACTGCCTAATAAATTGTAAAATACACATATCCCTGGCTGTCATAACCGTACTTTTATGAATCTTCCTGGAAGAAATAAAAGCACTAGCTAGAGGTATTTACATAGCAATATTATAAAGAGAAAATCAGAAACAATTTGAGTGCATCCACTGGAAAATAGGGCTTACCAGGTGGCGCGGTGGTCAAGAATCCACCTGCCAATGCAGGAGATACAAGAGACGCAGGTTTGCTCCCTGGGTCAGGAAGATCCCATGGAGTAGGAAATGGCAACTCACTCCAGTAATCTTGCCTGGAAAATTCCATGGATAGAGGAGCCTGGCCGGCCCATGGGGTCACAAAGAGTTGGACATGACTGAGCGACTGAACACACACACACTGGCAAATAGCTAAACAGATTAAGATCCATTCATATTAGGATATATATTTCTATTTCATAATGAGTTAGATCTATACCCCTTGAGAGATACACAAGATACATTGGTTAAAAAACCTGGTTCCAGGTATGATGTGATGCTGTTTTTTCTTTTTCATTTTTTTAAAAGAAGCTAATTTAAAAAGAAGAGGAAATTGTTTCATGTAGATTTCTAATGTTTATAAGAGTATAAGGTATGCTTACCAGAAGGACTGGAGGGTGGTAAGGAGGGGGGTAATTGACATTTTCTGTGTATACTTCTACATTGTTTGACCTGACCTGATTGAGTGTATGTATTTCTGTGGAAATTTTAAAGAACCAATAAAGGAAAAAAAGAAAAAATATTTTTAGGGACATTGAAAAATTTCATTCTACTCACCATGTGTTAGTTACAGAAACTCTAAGGCTGTCCTTTTCCTACTCTCTATACTTGACTGCAAGGAGATCCAACCAGTCCATCTTAAAGGAGATCAGCCCTGGCTGTTCATTGGAAGGACTGATGTTGAAGCTGAAACTCCAATGCATTGGCCACCTCATGCGAAGAGTTGACTCATTGGTAAAGACCCTGATGCTGGGAAGGATTGGGGGCAGGAGGAGAAGGGGACGACACAGGATGAGATGGCTGGATGGTATCACCAACTCGATGGACATGAGTTTGGGTAAACTCTGGGAGTTGGTGATGGACAGGGAAGCCTGGTGTGCTGCGGTTCATAGGGTCGCAAAGAGTCGGACATGACTGAGCAACTGAACTGAACTGAACTGAATACTTGTTTTAGCTATCTAGCTTGGATACTGATCAAATGACAAATTCAAGAAAAACAGGTTATGATTAAAAACTTGGCTCTCCAAAATTCCTACCTAATAATCACAGGAAGTTTTCGGCATTATAGCTATGGTTTACGAAAATGATAGGGACTTACATGGAATACATTACAATTTTCTCCTGCAACATACCAACGAGTAGGCTCCCAGTCTACACTTTCATGTAGAATATCTGACTCTAAGCAACAATTTCTGATACTGAGCAGGAGAGGTCTGGACAAGAATACTCTGCCCTGTCCAACATCTCATGCAATATATTAAGACTCTTCTGGACAACTGCCTCCTGGACATTTAAAAATTGAACTTTGTTTCCCCAAATATTCAATTTAGTGAGTTAGCTGTGTGCCCCATCCTCTCCAAAAAGGAGGCAGTAGGTAAAGAAACTGGTCTATCCACTTATTAAATAATTTTGGCTCCAAATTTTTTTTTATTAATTAATTACTTTTTAAATTTTTGGTTGCCCTGGGTCTTCATTGCTGTGCATGGGCTTTCCTCTAGTTGCAGCGAGTGGGGGCTACTCTTCACAGGCTCTTGCACAGGCTTCTCACTGTGGTGGCTTCTCTTGTTGCAGAGCAGAGGCCCTAGAGTGGGCAGGCTCCAGTAGTTGTGGCAGGCAGGCTTAGTTGCCCCATGGCGGGTGGAATCTTCTCTGACCAGGGATCGAACCCATGTCGCCTGCATTGGCAGGCAGATTCTTATCCACTAGGGAAGTCCTAAATGTTTTTGTATAGCTTCAATACAAAAACCAGAATGTGGAACTCAATTCTTTGCAAGAAACACCCTTGAGAGGTAAAGAATGTGTTCTAATGCTGTCTGAGAGGCAGAGGAGGGGAGGGAGCCTCCCCACTTGAGACAAATGCAGGCAGTGCTCCCCCTTTCCAAACCAGAAGGAGATCAAGGGCTGTGTGGGCTGCCGGAGGAGCCCACAAAAATCAGGACAAACTTTTCTGGAGAACTACTTAATCCCAAGGAACTGGAAAGAATAGTCTCTATTACATTTCAAAGATGTATTTCCATGACAACCTGATCGGAGAAGTACATCAAATTTGAAGAAGCTGTGCCATCATTATCACTTAATATGTGCAGAGAAGTCACTTTTCAAAGCGAAGGTCAGCAACACCAATCAAAGGAAATGTCCAAATCCAAACACACTGGCATGTCTATTACAAATCAATATCAGCAGGTTTTTACTTGAAAAGTAAACTTTTTCAATGAATAATTTTGTGATCATATCTTAGTAAGGTAAAAAATTTAAAAAAGAGGATATGAGGATAGATAGAAATGGGAGTATTAGTTACTACTACTGCTTTGCTAACTTTTTGTCCTTGGTATTACACTAACTTTTCTTTGTTTAGACATTCACCTATATTGACAATATTTAAAGCCCAATTTTTCTTTCTTTCTTTTTTTGGCTGTGCTGTGCATCTTGCAGAATCTTAGTTCCTTGACCAGGATTGAACCTAGGCCCCAACAAGGAAAGTGCCAAGTCCTAACCACTGGGCTGCCAGAGAATTCTGACAATTCTTAAAGCCTGGTTTTTCTTATCTGAGCTGAAAAAAAAAGAAAAACCGACAAAACTAGAAACTTGGCTGAAGTTGGCCTTTTCTTGTAATTTATTTTTTTCTTATTAAGCACCATTGGAGGCTGTATTAGCTTTTTCAGCAATGGAAATTTATTTACATCTGGCCTTAGTTCAGTGATAATTTCATTAGCAGGAAAATATATAAGCTTGAGAAAACCTAATAAAACATTATAAAAAATAATATAATTATTATTAAAGTCAACAACAACAATAATAACAGCAATCAGCTAACAGTTACTGAGTGTTTTGAGTACCAGGCATCATGCTAAACATTCTATAGGCACTGAAAGTGAAAGTGTTAGTCACTCAGTTGTGTCCAACTCTTTGCGACCCCATGGACTATAGACCACCAGGCTCCTCTGTCCATGGAATTCTCCAGGCTAGAATACTGGAGTGGGTGGACATTCCCTTCTCCAGATCTTCCCAATCCAGGGATTGAACACCGGTCTCCCACATTGTAGGTGGATTCTTTACTGTTTGAGCCACCTGGAAAGTCTCTTATAGGCACTGGAGTCATTTAAATATGTTCCAGTGTGCCTGGGACAGGTCATCTTGTCATCCCACCATAATTATAACAGGCACCTCTTTTAACTCTCAAAAGTGTTCCAGACTACAATTTATAATTGTATGGTTACCCTCTTTAACACTCACAGCTACCCCATGAGGTTAGTTGTTTGGCCAGTCATACACTCACTCTTTCACTTGTTCATTGGCTCATTCATTCTGGTATGTAGAAAAAATTTTCCATCTAGTCATCAAACTTCTCAACATTATTGAAGCAATGGATTTAGGCTTATCTTAAAGGACATGTCATGCAGAATTACTTGTACTCCACAGATTTATGAGAGGATTGCAGTAGCCCTCCCAGAAAGGTTTTATGCAATGTGCACCCTGCAGGTGGCTATTATGGCAACCCCAGGGATAGATTTAAGAAGTCAGGCTTGGTCTTTAGGCCAAGAAATTATAAATTTCCTCTAGGTTATCTAAATGACAGAGAGGAGCAATCATCTGCTGTTTAAAAGAAGATGGGCTGTCCATTTCTGGAAATACATGACTGTATTTGGAGGCCAAGGCCAAAGACACCCAGCCAATTGTAAACCAGATGAAATTCCACTGGTGATTGTGGTAAGCAAATAGTTGGAAGGCTAAAAACAGGGCAGGGCACCTTGGTCAAAGAAAGTACGTGGTTTCTAAATGACTATGCAGCCCATGTGGGGAACTCTTCAAGGGGCTGAAGGAAAGAGGGTATAAGTACAGGGGTGGTAATTTGAATCAGCCTCCCTGTGTCAACATGTGGCCGGGACGCTGTGTCTATGGGAAAGTGTCCATGGAAAGGCTCCAGGCCTGACGCCACTGTTTGGGGAACTTGCTGAGCTGAGGCCATAGGAACTGGACAAGTTGAAGACCACCCAGCATTTCTGGATGGTCTGTCCCCTACAGATTAGCAGACATTATTTTCCAAACTAAATAAATTTTATTAGTTGCTGAGGGAGAACATGCTATCACAAGTAAAATAAACAGCAAAGGAGTTCAGGCCTACGCATGGAGCTGCTGCCCTCAGCTTTCTATCTGAGCACTGTGGGTAGAGGAAGAATGGCTAGTTTCTAAGCAGGACACCTCCTTGCCAGTGAGTTCTGGAGCAGCTTCATGCAGTTTTGCAGAGGATGCCAAGGAGCATTCTCCTTCTTGTTCCCTTTAATTCAGCTCTTGTTGAAAAAGTAACACTGGAAATACAGGTTGTTAAGACCATATTTGTGAATAAAATGTATTACTAAACAAATCAGAAATAGAGCTACCAAGGTGAAAGGCAAAGAGCATTTTGCTTAAAAGCAAATACTTTCAAAAATTGCTTTGGAGGGTGAAAAATGCCATTTGGTGGGGTGAGCCACTGGAACCTACAGTGTATGCTCAGGTAAATGATGTGAAGGGCACCTGCATGTGGAGAACACTTACTACATTATACAGACTTCCAGGTCAATTATTACCCAATGTCTTACAGATATAACAAAGATAAATGATCAGACTCCTCAGAAAGTTCAGACTCTTGGATAAATTTTGAAATAAGTTTAGAGTAGACAGAAAAAAGACTCCGTGGTTTTAACCATGAAAATTTATGTTCTGACCCTTTTTTAAAGCATCAAATGATTTAACTTTCTCTTTTTCTTTCTAAATCTTACCTTAACAAATTCCTAGGTTATAACATTTCATAAAAAAAAAAAATGAAATTAAGGATTTCCCCGGTGGCTCAGTGGTAAAGAATCCACCTTCTAATGCAGGAGACAGGGTTTGATCCCTGATCTGGGAGGATCCCATGTGGCGCAGAGCAACTAAGCCCCTGTGCCACAACTATTGAGCCTGTGCTCCAGAGTCCAGGAGCTGCAACTCCTGAATCCCATGTACCCTAGAGCCTGTGCTCAGCAACAAGAGAAGCTATCGAAATGAGAAGCCTGAGAACCACAACTAGAGAGTAGTCCCTATACACCACAACTAGAGAAAAAAGCCTACACAGCATCAAAGACCCAGCACAGCCAAATAAATAAATAATTTTAAAAAATGAAATTAAAATATAGACTATAATTTTTTAAGAATTATACATGAAAAACAATAAATAGTCTATTGGTAATTAGTTCCTCTGAAAGAATGATGGCAGCTTTGAGGTTATTCATTTTCCAAATGTAATAAATCAATTTGAAAATGGGAAGAAGATCCATTACCTACAGCCTAACAAATAAATAAGTAAATAAATAAGTAAACAAAACAAGAATTCCCAGAAAAACAACAGAAATGAGTGGGAAATAGCCCTACTTTATATTAAGCATAATAGAAAGATTCTGTTATTAAAACAAAATGGTACTGAACCATGAATATACTATAGGCCCAAGAAACAGAACAGAAAATAATAAAACAGGCTTAAATGCATACAGAAATTAAGTACAATTCAATCCATGGATAAGAAGGGCTAACTCTACTACCAACTGTACTCTGCCACTTATATAAGAGACTTGAGCATCTCATGGGTCCTGAGGTTAATCCCATATGTGTACTGAGAGATGACTGATTGAGAGAAGACTGTATTTGATCAAGGGAGCATCTTAAGTCAGTGGAGGGTTGAAGGGGTGACTGCACCCTTTATCACATTCAAGATGGTAGAATGCTCTGTAACCTGACAGTGGGGAAAACCAACAAAATTATTTCAACAAATAGTTTGCAAAACAAAAAAGAACCTACAGATTGAAAGAAATTTGTGAACCTATCAAGCAAATGCAATGTATGGACTTTGGACTCTTAATTCCAAAAAACCAAACTGGAGAATTTGTTTTCTGCCTAAATATGTGGTGATGATCAGGAATCAGTGTCAATTTTAAGATATAATAATAGCATTGTAGCCAATGTTTTTAAAAAATGCACCATATAGAGACTTCCGGTTTCCCATTCTGCATTTAAGGAGCTTGGAAGTCATCACTTTGTCTTAACAAAAGTAAAAAGCAGAACAGACTGGAAAATCAACATCTCTTCTTGCATCCTTAAGAGAAGGGAGGACACGGGGTAAACCTTGGCCCCAAGATAGGAGATAACAGATAAATGAATACAGGGAATCAGGGCTGACTGGAGCAGAGAACCACAAGCAGAAACAACCACAGGCACCAGTGTTGGGCAGGAAAACCTGAAATGGAATTAGTGAATGGCTGGAGGGTCAGTGTAAACAACTGTGATAGTTAAAAACTCCAGGGGGACTCAGGCATAAAGGTTCCCCATGATACTGTGAGATTTACTTCTAGGAGTTCCCACCAGGTTCACATGGTAAATATCAGTGAAGAAGCCACCCCTGCTTTAGGCAGGAAGAGGGGAAAGGGAATCATTTTTAAATTAAACAAAGCTCTCTGTTTTCTTAACAAGGCCTGATGTCATGGGAAACTAGTTAACCAGAGTCTAATCTGCTGGGAGAAATATCAATAACCTCAGATATGCAGATGACACCACCCTTATGGCAGAAAGCGAAGAAGAACTAAAGAGCCTCTTGATGAAAGTGAAAGAGGAGAGTGAAAAAGTTGGCTTAAAACTCAACATTCAGAAAACTAAGATCATGGCATCCGGTCCCATCACTTCATGGCAAATAGATGGGGAAACAGTGGAAACAGTGACAGACTTTTATTTTCTTGGGCTTCAAAATCACTGCAGATGGTGACTGCAGCCATGAAATTAAAAGACACTTCCTCCTTGGAACAAAAGTTATGACCAACCTAGACAGCATATTAAAAAGCAGAGACATTCCTTTGCCAACAAAGGTCCATCTAGTCAAAGCTATGGTTTTTCCAGTAGTCATGTATGGATGTGAGAGTTGGACTATAAAGAAAGCTGAGCACCGAAGAATTAATGCATTTGAACTGTGGTGTTGGAGAAGACTTTTGAGAGTCCCTTAGACTGCAAGGAGATCCAACCAGTCAATCCTAAAGGAAATCAGGCCTGAGTATACATTGGAAGGACTGATGCTGAAACTGAAACTCCAATACTTTGACTACCTGATGTGAAGAACTGACTCCTGGGAAAAGACTCTGATGTTGGGAAAGATTGAAGGTAGGAGGAGAAGGGGATGACAGAGGATGAGGTGGTTGAATGGCATCACCGACTCGATGGACATGAGTTTGCGCAAGCTCCGGGAGTTGGGTAATGGACAGGGAAGCCTGGCATGCTGCAGTCCGTGGGGTCACAAAGAGTTGGACACGACGGAGCGACTGAACTGAACTGAATAACAGAGTGTCAAATTATACAAGGGAAAAATCTAATAGAACTGTAAAAGAGAAATAGATGAATTCATTATCATACCTGGAGATTTTAACATCCCTCTATAAAATGCACCGATCCAGCAGGCAGAAGATCTATAAGAACATGGCTGACAACAAAGGAAACTATAAGCAAGGTGAAAAGACAGCCTTCAGAATGGGAGAAAATAATAGCAAACGAAGCAATGGACAAACAATTAATCTCAAAAATATACAAGCAACTCCTGCAGCTCAATTCCAGAAAAATAAACGACCCAATCAAAAAATGGGCCAAAGAACAGACATTTCTCCAAAGAAGACATACAGATGGCTAACAAACACATGAAAAGATGCTCAACATCACTCATTATCAGAGAAATGCAAATCAAAACCACAATGAGGTACCATTTCACGTCCATCAGAATGGCTGCTATCCAAAAGTATACAAGCAATAAATGCTGGAGAGGGTATGGAGAAAAGGAAACCCTTTTACACTGTTGGTGGAAATGCAAATGGAGAACAGTGTGGAGATTCCTTAAAAAACTGGAAATAGAACTGCCATACGACCCAGCAATCCCACTGCTGGGCATACACACTGAGGAAACCAGAATTGAAAGAGACATGTGTACCCCAATGTTCATCACAGCACTGTTTATAATAGCCAGGACATGGAAGCAGCCTAGATGCCCATCAGCAGACGAATGGATAAGGAAGCTGTGGTACATATACACAATGGAATATTACTCAGCCATTAAAAAGAATACATCCGAATCAGTTCTAATGAGGTGGACGAAACTGGAGCCTATTATACAGAGTGAAGTAAGCCAGAAAGAAAAACACCAATACAGTATACTAACACATATATATGGTATTTAGTTAATCGGTAAAGATAACCCTGTATGTGAGACATCAAAAGAGACACAGATATATAGAACAGTATTATGGACTCTATGGGAGAGGGCAAGGGCAGGATGATATGGGAGAATGGCATTGAAGCATGTAAATTATCATATGTGAAATGAATCGCCAGTCCAGGTTTGATGCATGATACAGGGTGCTCAGGGCTGGTGCACCGGGATGACCCAGAGGGATGGGAAGGGGAGGGCGGTGGGAGGGGTGTTCTGGAAGGGGAACACATGTACACCCATGGTGGATTCATGTCAATGTATGGCAAAACAAATACAATATTGTAAAGTTAAAAAAGAGATAAATAAACTAATTAAAAAAAAAAAGAACATGGCTGAATTTAAAAAAAACATAAAGAGTGAATATAAGGAGTCTATAGACTACTTTATTCAACCACAGCAGAAGACACCTTCTCCTTAAGCTTACATGGAACATTCACCAAGACAGACCATATTCTGGGCTATAAAACATACCTTAACAAATTTATTATGAAAGAATAGAAATCATATAATGCCTACCCTCAGAGCACAATGGAATTAAATCAGAAATCAATAACAGAAAGCTTACTTGAAAATCTCAAATTGTGAAGAGCTTTACAAACATATTTCTAAGTAACACATGAATCAAAGAAGAAATCTCCAAAGAAATTTAAAATTATTTTGAACTAAATGAAAATGAAAATATAACTTGTCAAAAATTTGTGGAATACAGTGAATCAGTGCTTAGAGGGAAATCTGTAGCACTGAATATATTATAAAAATATTCATTTAGAAAAAAGAAATATCTAAGATAAATAATCCAAGTTTCCAACTCAGGTAACTAGAAAAAGAAGAGAATATTCAACCCAAAGTAAGTAGAAGAGAAAATAAGAATTAGAGTTGAAATCAAATGAAAATGCAAACAGAAAATCAATAAGAGAAAATGAAACCAGAAAGTGGTCATGGAAAAAGACCAATAAAATCAACTAGCTAGGCTAACTAAGAAAGAGAGGAAACAAATTACTGTCAGCAGAAATGAAAGAGGAGACATCACTCCAGATCCTACAGGCATAAAAGGATAATAAAGGAGTACTCTGAACAAGTTTTGTTTTTTTTTTTTTAAGATCATGGCATCTGGTCCCATCACTTCATGGAAAATAGGTGGGGAAAAAATGGAAACAGTGACAGACTGTATTTTCTCAGGCTTCAAAATCACTGCAGATGGTGACTGCAGTCATGAAATTAAAAGACAATTGCTTCTTGGAAGAAAAGCTATGACAAACCTAGACAGTGTAGTGAAAAGCAGAGACATCACTTTACCGACAACGGTCCATATAGTCAAAACTATGGTTTTTCCAATAGTCATGTATGGATGTGAGAGTTCAACCATAAAGAAAGCTGAGTGCTGAAGAATTCATGCTTTTAAACTGTGATGCTGGAGAAGACTCTTGAGAGTCCCTTGGATAGCAAGGAGATCAAATCAGTCAATCCTAAAGGAATCAACCCTGAATATTCATTGGAAGGACTGATGCTGAAGCTACAGCTCCCATACTTTGGCCATCTGATGCAAAGAGCTGATTCATTGGGAAAGACTCTGATGCTGGGAAAGATTGAGTGCAGGAGGAGAAGGGGATGACAGAGGATGAGCTGGTTGGATGGTATCACTGACTCAATAGACATGAGTTTGAGCAAACTCCAGGAGATGGTGAAGGACAGGGAAGCCTGGCCTGCTACAGGCCATTGGGTTGCAAAGAGTTGGACACAACTGAGTGACTGAACAACAACAACTGAACAAGTTGATGACCACAAATTTGATAACCTAAATGAAATAGACAGATACTTGAAAGATACAATCTGCCAAAACTCGCACAAGAAGAAGTAAACTAAATGAGTAGGCCTATATATTTTAAAAGAAATTGAAAGCACCAGGTTTGGATGAATTCATTGGTGAATTCTGCTATACATTTAAGGACAAAATTACACCAATCTTTTACAATCTCTTTTGGAGGACAGATGCCAAAGCAATACTTCCTAACTCATACTATGAGGCTAAAATTACACTAATACTAAAAGTAGATAAGACATTACAAGCATAGAAACCTTAAAGACCAATATGATCATAGATGATAAAGAATATTTACAAAACTTCTACTACTAATAATCATATTAATGGTAAGAAACTTGAAGCTCGCCCACTAAGATTAGGTACAAGTCAAAGATGTCCCTTTGCACTATATTTTTTCAGACTTCATACTAGGAAAGTCGAGCTAATTCAGTAAGAACAGAAAAAGAAATAAAAGCCATACAGATTGGGAAGAGAAAATAAAACTGTCTTTGTTCAAAGATTAAATTACTTTCTGTGTAGAAAATCTAAAATAATTGACAAAAAACTGAAACTAATAAACAATTATAGCAAAGTTGCAGGACACAAGTTAAAATAACAAAGCCAATCATTTGCCTACATACCAGCAGTGAACAAGTGGACTTTGAAATTAAAAAGAAGATATCATTTACCAAATTAAATAATTATGTATAAATCTTACAAAATATGTACAAGATCTAGATTAGAAAAATCGTAAAACTCTGATAAACAAAATCAAAGAAGAACTAAATTAATGGAGGATAGCCATTGACGCTGCTGGCGCTGCTGCTTCAGTTGTGGCCAACTCTGTGCAACCCCACAGATGGCAGCCCACCAGGCTCTGCCATCCCTGGGATTCTCCAGGAAAGAACACTGGAGTGGCTTGCCATTTTCTTCTCCAATGCATGAAAGTGAAAAGTGAAAGTGAAGTCGCTCAGTCCTGTCTAACTCTTAGCGACCCCATGGACTGCAGCCTACCAGGCTCCTCCGTCCATGGGATTTTCCAGGCAAGAGTACTGGAGTGGGGTGCCATTGCCTTCTCCGATTCATTGATAGGAAGACTCAATAATGTTAAGATGTCAGTTCTTCCCAATTTGACTTATAGATTCAATGAAATCCCAATCAAAATCCCAACAAGTTATTTTGTGGATATCAAGAAACTGGTTTAAAAGTTTATATGGAGATGGCAAAGACCCAGAATAGCCAATACAATATTAAAGGAGAAGAACAAAGCTGGAGGACTGGCACTACCTGACTTCAAGATTTACTACAAAGCAAGAGTAATCAAGACAGTGTGATATTGATAAATAGATCAATGCAACAGATAAGAGAGACCAGAAATAGACCAGCATGCATGTTAAGTTGTTTCAATCATGTCCAGCTCTTTGCAACCCTATGGACTGTAGCCTGCCCTGCTCCTCTGTCCATGGGATTCTCCAGGCAAGAATATTGGAGTGGGTTGCCACGCTCTCCTCCAGGGAATCTTCCCAACCCAGGGATTGAACCCTCGTCTCTTATGTCTCCTGCATTGGCAAGTGGATTCCTTACCACTAGTGCCACCTGGGAAGCCCCCAGAAGTAGACTTAAATACAGTCAATTGACTTTTGACAAAGGAGCAAAGATAATGCAGTAAAGATTGTCTTTTCTACATATGGTGCTGGAATAACTGGACATCCATAGGCAAAAAATCCAATTCTAGACATAGACCATACATCCTTCATAAAAACTAACTGAAAATGTATCCTAAGTCTAAATTTAAACCACAAAACTTATAACACCCAGAAGATAACCCAGATGATTGAGTTTGGCAATGGTGATGACCTTAACAGATTAAAAAAAACAAAGATACAATCCATGAAAGAAAGAACCTATAAACTAAACTAAAGAGAGAGAAAGAGAGATAGAGAAAGGAGGGGGCTCAAATCTCCAATACATAAAATTATAAATTAAAGAGGAAACATATTAAAAATGATACCACACAAATACAAGTGATTGAAAGTGACTACTATTAAAATTATATATTAACAAATTGGACAACCCAGAAGAAATGGATAAATTCCTATAAACATACAACCTACCAATACTGAATCATGAAGAAATAGAAAATCTGAACAGACCAATTACTAGCCAAGAGATTGAGACAGTAATCATAAATTACTAACAAAGAAAAATCCAGTTGTTAGGGAAAACACATTGACTGAAACCGCCCACTCTGGCCAGGCACCACAGTAAACATCTGCATGAGTTATTTTACAACAGGAAGTCCTAGTAAGGAACATGGAACTAACAAGGCACCACCAACCAGAAGAATCCAGGAAGTCAAAAGGAGACGCCACATGTCCTACTGACTTTCCAGAATCCTCCTCATTGGAATCCATTTTGACTGAACAATGTGTGTGCCACCAGGAAGGACCCTGAGTCAGAATGATTGGCCAGAGACAATTCAGAAACTAATTCCATCACCATAAATCTCAGGACTGTGAGCTATGTGACAGAGCAGTCCTCCTGGGTTTCCTTATCTTCCTGGTCTCTGCCTGGGTGGCCCCTCCCAATAAAGTCTCTTGCTTCGTCAGCATGTGCATCTCCTTGGACAATTCATTTCCAAGTGTTAGACAAGAGCCCACTCTCAGACCCTGAAAGGGGTCTCTCTTTCTGCAACACAGCCAAATGGTTTCACAGGTGAATTCTACCAAACACTTAGGGGACTAATATAAATCCTCCTCAAAGTCTTCCAAAAAATATCAATAATAAGAAGAAGAACACTTCTAAACTCATTTTATGATGGCCACACTACTCAGATAACAAAACCAGACAAGAATACCACAAGAAAGGATAATTAGGCCACTATCCCTGATGAATATTGATGTAAAAGTCCTCAATAAAATATTAGCAAACCAAATTCAACAATACATTAAAAAGATTACACACTATGACTGATATGGTGATTTATAATAAGAAATACATATTTGTCCTTCAACCCCATTCCTGACACAGAGCTCCTAAGAACCTTGGACTTTCTTAAGTGAAAACAGTTACTAAGGTATCTCTTGTTATATTAATGAGGTGGCTTTTAGACTTCACTTAAGGGTGGGGGCTGGTTGCCAAGAGAACCAACCATGTTACTAGAGGGTTGGAATTTTCAGTTCTACCTCCCTGACCTCCAGAGAGGGAAGAAGGATCTGCAGGTTGAACACTTGCCAACAGCCAACAGTTTAATCAATCATGCCTATTAACAAAGCCTCCCTCAAAACCCCAGAAGATGGTATATGGAGAGCTTCCAGGTTGGTGAACACGTGGAGACCAGAAGAAAGTGGCACACCTTGAAAGGGCAAAGAAGCTCTATGCCCTTTCCCCCATATTTTGCTGTATAAATTTCTTCCATCTGGATGTTTCTGAGTTATATCCTTTTATAATAAACCAGTAATCTAGAAAGTAAAATGTTTCTTTGAGTTCTGTGAGTCATTCTAGCAAATTAATCAAACCCAAGGAGGGAGCTGTGGGAACCTCCAATTTGTAACAAGTCAGGTAGAAGCACAGGCGACAACCTGGGCTCATAATTGCATCTGAAGTGGAAGGCAGTCTTGTGCAACTGGGCCCTTTACCTGTGCAATCAGATGCTATCTCTGATATATCAGAAGTGAGCTTAATTCTCAAATAGCCTGCTAGTGTCATAGAACTACTTTTTGCTGCGGGGAAGCCCACGCAGACACAGACAGACATACAAACACACATTGGAATTAGGTTGAGGGGCCTAATTTAATGACCAAGTGGGATTTATTCCTAGAATACAAGGATAGTTCAATAGCCACAAATCAATCAATGTGATACACCATATTAATAAAATGAAGGATTAAAAAAATCTTAAAGGCACCTCAACAGATGCAGAAAGAACATTTGATCTCAACATCCATTTACAATAAAAATTCTCAACAAAACAGGTACAGAAGGCAAAAAGCTCAGTATAGTAAGGGCCATATATGACAAACACATAGCTGACATCACATTCAATGATGAAACAGTGAAAACTTTTCCTCTAAGAATGTCCACTTCTCCATTTTTATTCAACATAATACTGGAAGACCTAGTCAGAGCAATTAGGCAAGAAAGAGGAATAAAAGCCACTCAAGTCTAAAAAGGAGAAGTAAAACTGTCTCTATTTGCACGTGACAGGAGATACATACACATATATACACAAACACACCACAAAGACTTCACACACACAAAAACAAAATTACAACTAATCAATAAATTCAGTAAAGTTGTAGGATATAAAATCAATACAAAAATCAACTGCATTTCTAAACACTAACAATGAACTATCTTTAAAAAAAAAAAATTAAGAAAACAATCACATTTACAACTGCATCAAAAAGACTAAAATACCTAGGAATAAATTTAACCAAAGAGACTAATGATCTGTTTACTGAAAATCGTTAAGATTTTGAGAAAAGAAAGTGAAGAAGACACAATTAAATGGAAACACACACTGTTTTCATGGGTTAGAAGAATTAATATTGTTAAAATGTCATACTACCCAAAGTGACCTATAGATTCAGTGCAATCCCTATCAAAATTCTAATGCTATTTTTCACAGAAAACAGAAAAAACAATCCTAAAATTTATATGAAATCATAACCCTGAATAGTCAAAGCAGTCTTGAGAAAGAAGAGGGAGCGATATCATAATTCCTGATTTCAAACTATTATCAGTTCAGTTCAGTTGCTCAGTTGTGTCTGACTCTTTGTGACCCCATGGACTGCAGCACGCCAGGCTTGCCTGTCCATCATCAACTCCCAGAGCTTACTCAAACTCATGTCCATCGAGTCGGTGATGCCATCCAACCATCTCATAGTCTGTCATCCCCTTCTCCTTCCGCCTTCAATCCTTCCCAGCATCAGGGTCTTTTCCAATGAGTCAGTTCTTCGCATCAGGTAGCCAAAGTATTGGAGTTTCAGCTTCAGCATCAGTCCTTCCAGTGAATATTCAGGACTGATTTCCTTTAGGATTGACTGGTTGGATCTCTTTGCAGTCCAAGAGACTCTCAAGAGTTTTCTCCAACACCACAGTTCAAAAGCATCAAAACCATAATTCTTCTGCACTCAGCTTTCTTTATAGTCCAACTCTCACATCTGTACATGTAAACTATATTACAAAGCTATAATAATCAAGAGTATGCAATTGGTATATACACATCAGTCAGAAAAGACAGCCCAGAAACAAACTCATAAATATATGAATCAACTAAATTATGACAGAAGGGCCAGGAATATACAATAGGGAAAAAACAGTTGCTTCAATAAATGATATTGGGAAAATGGATAAACCACATGCAAAAGTAAAAGAAAAAAGACACTGGACTCCTATCTTATACTAAACACAAAAATCAACTCAAAATGGATTAAGGAATTGAATGTTAAGACCTAAAACTGTAAAACTCCCAGAAGAAAATATAATAGAGGACAAAAATGACATTAGTCTTAGCAATGACTTGTTTGATTTGACAACAAAAGCAAAAATAGATTAAGTGGAACTACATCAAACTAAGAAGTTTCTATACTGCAAAAAACTTCTACACTATCAACAAAATGAAAAGGCAACCTATAGAAGGGAAGAAAATATTTGCAAAGTATATGTCTGATAATGAGTAAACATCCAAAATATATAAAGAACTCATATAGCTCAACAGGAAAAAAAATGAAACAATCTGATTAAAAAGTGGGCAGAACATATGAATAAACATTTTTCCAAAGAAGATATGCAAATACCCAGCAGGTAAATGAAAAGGTACTCAATACCACTAATCATTAGGGAAATGCAAATCAAAATCACAGTGAAATATCACCCCACACCTATTGGGATGGCTATCATCAAAAAGACAAAAGATAACAAGTGTTGGTGAGAATGTGAAGAAAAGGGAACCCTTGGTGTAACACTGGTGGGAACACAAATTGGTGCAGCTACTATGGAAAACAGTATAGAGGCTCCTCAAAAAATTAAAACTAAAACTATCAAATGATCTAGAAATCCCACTTCTGGGTATATATCCAAAGGGAATAAAAACAAGGTATCAAAAAGATATCTGTTCTCCCATGTTTATTATGTATATTCAAAATAGCTAAGATATGAAAACAAGCTAGGTGTCCAACAATAGAATAATGAATAAAGATGTGGTATTTATATCTGTACATACACACATACACACAATCAGGTATTATTCAGGCATGAGAAGGAAGGAAATCCTTGGCTGTGACAACATGGATAGACCTTGAGGGCATTATGCTAAATGAAGTAAGTTAGAAAGAGAAACAAATATGGTATCACTTTATGTGGAATCTAAAAAAATATAAACTCATAGAAACAGAGACTAGAATGATGGTTACTAGGGACTGGGGGTGTGGGAGAAATGGGAAGATGTTGATCAAAAAGTACTTAAAACTTCCAGTTTAGAAGATGAATAAGTTCTGGGGATCTAAAAATACATCACGCTGATTATAGTTAATAATGGGCTTTCCTGGTGGCTCAGATGGCAAAGAATCTGCATGCAATGCAGGAAGCCTGGGTTTGACCCCTGGGTTGGGAAGATCCCCTGGAGGAGGGCATGGCACTCCAGGATTCTTACCTGGAGAATTCCCATGGACAGAGGAGCTTGGCAGGCTACAGTCCATGGGTTTGCAGAGTCAGACATGACTGAGCGACTAAGTACAGCACAGCATGGCACATAGTTAATAATACTGAATTGCATATTTGAAAGTTGCTATGAGTAGACCTTAAATATTCTCACAACAAAAAAAAGAAATGGCAATCCTGTGATGTGAGGGAGGTGTTAACTAACACTACGGTGGTAGTCATTTACAACTTAGAAGTGTATCAAATTAATTCATACATCTTAAAAAATATATCACCTTATATATCATTTATATCTCAATAAAGCTGGGGGAAAATAAAATGTAATAAATAAATAAAAACTCTGATATTTTTTCTTGTGCCTACACAGAAACATAACAAGAAGCCAAGTGCATTTTTGTCTTATTTTGTAATAAATTCAAGCATCTTTCAAAAAATTTCCTAAATTGTATCCAAATTATTTTAGATATATATTTTACATATTCAAAATTTTATATAAATAAAACATATTTTTATTTATTTTATAATTTAATAATATTTCATTCAAAAATAAATTTTATTTATATTTTCTTATATTAAAACTGGATTATTTGCTTTACAAAAGAGAATGAAAAGATTTCTTCTTTCATTTCACAGCTGTTTCATGGGGAAAAGATGAAATCTAAACACCAGAGATTTCTCTGACTCATGACAGTAGGCCATCTAGTCCAAAGTATTGTGCTAAACTGTAAATGTATCTTCCTGTGTCTTAATAGGATATTCTCAAACTCTATCATAGTGCTAGTTAACTGCAGCACTAACTCAAGACCAATCATTCCGAATCTTTAAAAAAAGGAATTAAATAATTCAAATGTGTATTTGATTTAATATTTCATCAACAGAACTGTACTTCTGCCTTAAAATTGAATCTCTAGATATTGCTGAACTAGTTGTGCTGCTTCTATTCACCTGGTATTAGCACTAATTAAGAACAGTTTTTTTTAGATGAACTTAGCAATACACACATACGGTACAGAAATACTTGAAGTGTTGAATAACTATCTTCTATCTCGTGGTTTTCCTAGAATAACTGAGTTGACATTTCTATTCACAGTACAAAAAGCAAGTAATTCTGTACCTAACATAAATCAGAGCAGCGACAGTGGTCACTGTACACTTTGATACTACACACAGTACAAACACTGCCAGTTTCACATAAAAATGCATTTCACAGTAAGTATTAATATAAAATATTAATTTTCTTAATTTTACCCTTGAGGATACTTTTAACTTAAAAAAATTCTGTGTGGTGAAAAGTATGCATAAAGCATTTCTGCTATATACCAAAAAATGATGACTGTCTAGAGGAAAAGCACTTGTGCAACTTGCTGAGTTGCAAGATCAACTAGCCACTTTTTTCATAATCTTACTTGAGAAAAATGACTGGCAGACAAACAAAGGTTATTCAGACTTGAATATTTGGCACATATTTTTTCAAAAGTACAGAAGTAACCTTCACATATTAAGGAAAACAACTGACAGTATTTGTAACCAATGATAAATTTGAGTTTTTTGGCAGGAATTAGAATCTTGGAAAATTTGCTTTCACCAGTGTGAGCTTTATAGCTTCCCAACACTTAAAAGACATTCCTCATAAGACTAGTTGTGAATGAATGTAATTTTGATAGTATAAAATGAAAATATGTCAATGTTTGGAAGATCTGCATAACTTAATGAACGAATATTTTCCAAATAAACCATGCATGAAGCTACAAAATCCATTAAAAGTGCAAGACAGACCAATGGGTTTTAATGTAATAGTATGAAAAGCTCATTTATATAATTTCAGAATCCACATTGCAGCTAACCTTTAAAAAACCCCACCATTTTCAACTTTTGATGAGGTATGCACCTCAAATATCTACAATCTGAGATGGCTATTAAAATATTCTAGTCCTTTTTCCAAATGCATGTCTATGTGAAGCTGGATTTTCTTATACTTCAACCAAAAAAACATACTGCATCACACTGAATACAGAAATGCTGTGACAACCTAGCTGTCATCTTTTAAGTCAAAAAATAAAGAAGTTTGCAAAAATGTAAAAACAATGTCATTCTTGTTAAACAATTTTCTTTTCTTGGAAAAGGTCAGTTTTTTTTTAAAAAAAAATATGCTGTTTGTATTAAAATTTAATCAATTATTGTTATTTTAAAAGGAAATGATAAATATTTAAAATTTTTTGTTTTAATTTCAAGTATGGTAAATATTGATAGATAGAACCCACATTTTTTAAAAAGTTCATTGAGATCCTCAATAATTTTTAGGAATATACAGTGGTACTGAGACCAAAACATTTGAAAATTACATTTTAAACATACTGAAGTATTCTAAGAAAAGGAAAACAGAATTGGATGATGAAGTAACGGGTCATCACTTACAGCAAAAAAGCCTCATTCACAGCATCAAAGAACTCAGGCCAGAGTACTTCCTGAGGTTCATGTCCATGGTAGGTGAGCAGAGCCTCTACCAGTGGTTCAAAATCTGGCAAGGTAACAAGTGGGACACAGATTTGTGACAGGGACCTTACTCGTTCAGGAGACATCCTATGGAATAAATAAAATGAGAAATAAGTACCAAAATATTAGAGCCACACATAGTTAAAGGCATATAAAATCTTCATGCTGAGAGAATTTAATTATTTCTTTGAATTATTTTTTTGATTTGAATTTCTTTGAATTATTTCTTTCATTTCTGAGGTTATAACTACTGATATTCATCATATTTGCAATTAAAACAAAGACACCTAAAATATTTATTAACTAGCTAAAAGTAACAAAAACAAATCCATTTGATGTTAACATGAATAACATTTTTTGTTAAACAATAACTATATTTTACAAAACAAAAAAATATTTGGTGAGAAGAGTGGCACTCTTTTATATGTTTACGAATCTCTTTCCTATATGGTTTGAAAGAAGACAGTGGATTCTTATATTTAGTTGTGCATATTTATTGCAATACATTATTTTGGTTGAATTACATGGAGTCTAGTCTCACATAGATATGTAGCTTTAAAAGGCAGGAGTGTTATAATAGACTCTTCACACAATTATACATATTCTCCTTTGATACTACACTAAAATTCATCAAGTGCTGCTCACACTCATTCCTGCAAATCTGTCTAGGAACACAAATAGAGCTGCCTGCCAGAGGTCTAGAGGGTTGGTGATGGGTAATCTCTACCATGAGAAAGGCTGACATTATCCACAAATTACTGGTCAAGTTTACTCTGAAAGCTGAATCAAACTGATATCAAATTTGATACAGAGATCAGCATTACCCTGATCTCTGTAACAAAAAGTTAAAAACAGGACTTCCCTGGTGGCCCAGTGGCTAAGACTGCATTCCCAATGCAGGAGGCCTGGGTTCGATCCCTGGTCAGGGAACTGGATCCCACATACCGTAATGAAGATTGAAGATCTTAGTGTGTCACAACTAAGACCTGGCACAGCCGAATAATTAAAAAAAAAAAAAAGTTAAAAACAAAAAATAAGCTTTTCTTACTTTTGATTTCTTTGTCCTTTTGTATTATATCCTAGCAGAACTACTCAGCTCAATCTTTGGAGTCATTGTTTGTTATTTAGCTTTATCTCCTACTCAGCCTATTTATTGACTCCCCTCCCGACAAATGTCTCCTCTTTTGGAAAAAAAAAATTCCTATTTCAAGGATTTAATAGTTTCTCTTCTTAAGATAATTAATTGTTGTTTTTCAGTCGCTCAGTCATGTCCGCCTCTTTGCGATCCCATGGACTACAGCATGCTAGGCTTCCCTGTCCTTCACTATCTCCCAGAGTTTGCTCAAACTCATGTCCATTGAGTTGGTGATGCCATCCAACCATCTCATTCTCTATCACACCCTTCTCCTCCTGCCCTCAATCTTTCCCAGCATCAGGGTCTTTTCCAATTAGTTGGCTTTTTGCACTAGGAGACCAAAGTATTGGAGCTTCAGTTTCAGCATCAGTCCTTCCACTGAATATTCAGAGTTGATTTCCTTTAGGCTAATTAAGGAATAATAATTATTCCTTTTTTATTAAAAAATCCAATCACTTATCCTTGTAAATGTATATATTGGTATATTTGCATTTTCTGTTTGTTACATTTGGTTCATTTTTTCTTCTGGTGTCAATTTTTCATGAGTATATGGTGATTTTCGCTTGTTCTTTCTGGAATTTGGGATTCCACATTAGTCTCTCCATGAATGCTCTGTTCAGTGTAGTTCACCTCCAGTGCTAGGGGGCAGGGTAAGGGATGTGGTGCTGGCTGGGGTTGCCAATAAATTGCATTCTGGGCATTAGAGCACTCCCCAAACTGCTGGGAGTTGATAGCCATTTGATACTTATTCTCCTTCAAAGGCTCCTCTCCCTCCTATTTGTTGGAAACAGGACACCGTTGTCTCTATTCTAGGGGTAGTGGATGAGAAGGAGGAGTGGATGAGGGACTAGCCAGCTGGCTGCTATCACTGCAGTACTAACAAGTACTACTATCTTGTTGGCTGCCATCTACCCTCCTATTTCTTGAATCCACCCTCAAAAAAAATGCTCTTACAAGCTTTTTAGAATGTGATATTTACCTTAAAAATATGCCACTACCTACCACTTTAAGCCTTTCTCATAATTTGTGGGTCATCAAAAGCCCCCTCTCGTTCTCACGGTATTATGTATTTAATTGTTAAAATTATAGAAGTTGGGAGTATAAAGTAAATGCTAGGACGTTCAGGTGCTTAGTTCATCACTTGATTTCATTTTTTACGTTACATTTTCATGTTAGTCTTCTGGCTAAATTATGAGAGTTCCTACTCGTCATAGGTTATGCACGTTAATCTTCAGGATTTTTCCAAGTTTTCTACACCAGAGGTACTCAAAGTACAGGTCTAGAAATCAGCAGCAGCAGCATCCCTAGAAGTGAAGCCAAGGAACCTATTTTTCCAGGGTAATCTTCTGCACACTAAAGTTTAAGAAACACTGCTCTGCTCTTTAATAGAAGTCCCCAGAATTAGATATCAATCTCTAGCAATAATCTGAATACTTTAAGGAAATATGATATAATTGCATATAAGGTTTACATTGTTATTAATTTCTTATAAATTATTAGTTAGCTGTATTATTTATTTGATAACAGCAAAATTCTCATAGAGACAATTTTTTGTCTAACTACACAATGATAAAAAAAAAAGTCAACAAAAGAATCTGAAATGCAGTACTTGGGTGCAATCTCAAAAATGACAGAAGGATCTCAGTTCATTTCCAAGGCAAACCATTCAACATTATAGTAGTCCAATTATATGCCCCAACCACTGATACTGAAGAAGCTGAAGTTCACTGGTTCTTATACCTAAAAGATCTTCTGGATCTAACACCAGAAGAAGATGCCCTACTCATCATAGGGGATTGGAATGCAAAAGCCAAGAGATACTGGGAATAACAGACAAGTTTGACCCTGGATTACAAAATGAAGCAGGGCAAAGGCTAACAGTTTTGTCAAGAGAACATGCTGGTCATAGTAAGCACCCTTTTCCAATAACCCAAGAGACAACTCTACACTCAGATGTCACCAGATGGTCAATACTGAAATCAGATTGATTATGTTCTTTGCAGCCAAAGATAAAGAAGCTCTATATAGTCAGCAAAAACAAGACCTGGAGCTGACTGTGGCTCAGATCATGAGCTCCTTATTGTAAGATTCAGACTTAAATTGAAAAAAGTAGGGAAAACCACTAGGCCATTCACATATGACCTAAAATCAAATCAGTTATCATTTACAGTGGAGGTGATGCACAGATTCTAGAGATTAGACTCAGTAGACAGAGTGCCTGAAGAACTGTGGATGGAGGTTTGTAATACTGTGCAAGGGGTGGTGACCAAAACCATCCCAAAGATAAAGAAATGTAAGAAGACAAAGTAGTTGTCTGAGGAGGCTTTACAAACAGCTGAGGAAGGAAGAGAAGTGAAAGGCAAGGGAGAAAGGGAAAGATAAATCCAACTGAATGCAGAGGTCTAAAGAACAGCAAGGGAGATAAGAAGGCCTTCTTAAATAAACAATGCAAAGAAATAGAGGAAAACAATAGAATGAGAATGATTAGATATCTCTTCAAGAATACTGAGAGATATCAAAGGAATATTTCATGCAAGGATGGGTACAATAAAGGACAGAAACAGTAAGGATCTAATAGATGCAGAAGAGATGAAGAAGAGGTGTTAAGAATATACAGAAGAACTGTGCAAAATGATCTTAATGACCCAGATAACCACGATGGTGTGGTCACTCACCTACAGCCAGACATCCTGGTGTGTGAAGTCAAGTGGGTCTTAGGAAGCATTACTACAAACAAAGCTAGTGGAAGTGATGGAATTCCAGCTGAGCTACTTAAAATCCTAGAAGACGATGCTGTTAAAATGCTGCACTCGATAATGTCAGCAAATTTGGAAAACTCAGGAATGGCAACAGGACTGGAAAAGGCCAATATTCATTCCAATCCCAAAAAGGCAATGCCAAAGAATGTTCAAACTACTGCACAATTTTGCTCATTTCACAACACAGAGTACTAACCATTATACAATCATGGCCAATTGCTCACCTCACATGCTAACAAGGTTATGCTCAAAATCCTTCAAGCTAGGCTTCAGCAGTACATGATCAAAAACTTCCAGATGTACAAGCTTGGTTTCAAAGAAGCAGAAGAACAAGAGCTCAAACTGCCAACATTTCCTGGATCATGGAGAAAGCAAGGGAGTTCCAGAAAAACATCCACTTCTGCTTCAGTGACTACACTAAAGCCTTTGACTGTGTGAATCACAACAAACTGTGGAAAATCCTTAAAGAAATGGAAAT
Organism: Giraffa tippelskirchi; assembly: GCF_054371585.1. Classification (NCBI taxonomy): domain Eukaryota; kingdom Metazoa; phylum Chordata; class Mammalia; order Artiodactyla; family Giraffidae; genus Giraffa; species Giraffa tippelskirchi. Next base: position 197,925,211 of record NC_137275.1, read on the forward strand.
ACTAAACCACCTTACTTTACCTCCTGAGAAACCTACATGCAGGTCACGAAGCAACACTTAGAACTAGACATGGAATAACAGACTGGTTCAAAATTGGGAAAGTATGAGAAGATTACATACTGTCACCTTGCTTATTTAACTTCTATGCAGAGTACATCATGCAAAATACCAGGCTGGATGAATCACAAACTGGAATCAAGATTGCCAAGAGAATTATCAACAACCTCAGATACGCAGATGACACTACTCTAATGGCAGAAAGCAAAGAGGAACTAAAGAGCCTCTTGATGAGGGTGAAAGAGGAGAGTGAAAAAGCTGGCTTAAAACTCAACATTCAAAAAACTAAGATCATGGCATCCAGTCCCATCACTTCATGGCAAATAGATTGGGAAAAAGTGGAAACAATGACAGATTATCTTGGGCTCTAAAATCACTACAGACAGTGACTGCAACCATGAAATTAAAAGACACTTGCTCCTTGGAACAAAAGCTATGATTAACCTAGATAGTGTATTAAAAAGCAGAGACATCACATTGCCAACAAAGGTCCATTTAGTGAAAGCTATGGTTTTTCCAGCAGTCATATACAGATGTGAGAGTTAGATTATAAAGAAGGCTGAGCACTGAAGAATCGATGCTTTTGAACTGTGCTGGAGAAGACTCTTGAGATTCCCTTGGACTGCAAGGAGATCAAACCAGTTAATCCTTAAGGGAATCAATCCTGAATATTCATTGGAAGGACTGATGCTAAAGCTGAAGCTCCAATACTTTGGCCACCTGGTTCAAAGAGCCGACTCACTGGAAAAGACCCTAGTGCTGTGAAAAACTGAAGAGAAAAGGAGAAAGGGGCAGCAGATGATGAGATAGCATCATTGACTCAATGGAAATGAATCTGAGCAAACTCTAGGAGATAGCAGAGGATAGAGGAGTCTGGCGTGCTGCAGTCCATTGAGTTGCCAACAGTCGGAGATGATTTTCCAACTGAACAACAATAACACAATGATATCTTCTCATTGTGAACGTTTGTCTTTTCTACTTATTCACCCATTCTAAAACTCACTTCTTGTTCTTTACCACTTTTCTAAATGGCTGAGGTCTCTCAACAGTATTTGTCTTCCACCGTGCTCTATCATTTTTCTCTAACTCACCATCCAGGTTGTTTTAGACCTAAAATTAATTCGTATGTTTTTGAGTCTATAATCTAAGTTGTTAACAAAAAGACATATTTACTTTGTGTGATAAACACCATAAATTCTTGGAATATATGAGCTTACTGGGTGGCTCATAAGAGAAGAGAAAGCTGTTGTGTTTATGTGTGATGTAGGCTGCTTTTTTGGTGTGTATATTTTGCACAGCATCTAGCAGAATATTTTGCACAGAATAAAGGCTCTATGAAAATTTGAGAAATTGCGAAATATGCCTGAGCATTACATGCACTCATAATAAATCCAGAATTCTGAAATACAGGAGGAGTACATGATGATCTTGTCTCTATAGCCTTGACCAATCAGTTCTCTTCTCTAAAAGACCTATAAGTACAACTTTTCTCTCATTATCTTTTAAAAAAAGGAGGAGAGTCAGAGACTATTACTGGTCACTGAGTGGGTAAAAAAGATGACCTCAGTGCCAAGGGTATTTATCAAGAACTGACACTCACAGGCTGCAGATTATATCTCCCAATTAGGCTGGAAAAAGTCCAAGATAATTTTCCTGAAAAATTTTAACGTCTCGGATAAACTGAGGTAGCTCTTGATTCTACCAAAATGCAGACAGACCAAATGATAATCTTCCAAAGTGCTCACAGCCTTCTTTTACTGGAGTGTGGAGATTTAACTTCAACCAGACTTATGCAATATTTTCCAGACTGGATTATACTAAGCATTAGGTCTTGACTGATTGCCAGAGCAGCACTTCCAAACGATTTTTGCACAAGTATTCAACTGCAGAAGAATCAATGGTAACCATACACTGCTAGAGATATCCTTCCCATGTGGTTGTACTGCACTTTCCAAACCATCTGCAGCAAACCACAGAAATACAAGTTAAACTGATGATGCTCAGAAAGTCCAGAATGTTGCTCCTTCTAGACAGTTTATAGCAAAGAACAAGAGAGATTTTAAACATTCTGTCATTAGATTGTTGATTTTAGTTGGTGGCAAGTGAAACTCTATTTAAAGCATTATGACAAGATCATTTATCAGACCTCTAAAAATAATGCAAAAGGAAATTCCAAATAGGTTTTCCTATTTTTTTCCTTTTGTTCCACTGACAATTTATGCACTGAAGTTATTAATTTCTATATTTTCTATAGGCTTTAGAATTGTTTTGAAATGAACTTTAAACATTCAAGTGGCAAGAAGAAAGTAAGTATAGAAACCCTCTATAAAAAAACAAACCCCAGAAAAAAGCAGTGTAGCACTGTTTACAAGGGGTTTAAGTTAAGAGTCTTTCGGTTGCTTTAACATTTGAAGCCATATTAGCAGAAGGAAAGTAATGATAAAACTCAAGTTTCATAAATAACAGGAATGAATATCTGGATTCATATGTACCAGAAAGTAGTTTGCCCACAATGCTGTATTCAAATTCAAATTTTTTTATTTTTAAATCTTAAAAATATACAGATAATTTCAGACATATAGTAGGAAAAACTTACATATTATTATGAAACATATTTTAATTATTATAAATAACTTACGACAGTAACAACTATAATGGCTCCAGCATGTTTGGCAGCTCTCTCAATATCATGATGCCATTCCATTACCTGATTTCACAAAATCAGTTTCTACTCAAGACAAGAGAACACACTTGGCTGAATTCACTACAGAATTGTAGACTTAAGAGTTCTGACTCTCACACAAGCTTTCAGGGACCCAGGTTCTTTTCTGGTGATAGAACCAAACTTCCTGGTTTTAGGTCTTAAAAGCAGGATTTTCAAAACTCATAAAGAGACTCAAAAAGTATGTTGGGCATCAAACTCCTTTTTAAATTCAGTTTTCTGGTAAGAATAACTGAACCTAACCCAAAAGACAGAATTTCTCTAAAATTTCAATACTTTCAGAAAAATATCCACAAGAAATTTCTGTTGAAGTCTAGAATTCTTTCTAAAAAGGAAAAAAAAAAAAACCCTCATAGAAAATATCATTCTAGACAGCAAATAAGGACTGTATCAGATGTGTCAGTGTCTAGAGAACATTCTAGTAGCACAGGCAGCATCTCTTTAGTTTTTTGAAAGAGTTTGAGAAAGATTAGTATTAATTCTTTTTAAAATATTTAGTAGCATTCTCCAGTGAAGTTATCTGGTCCAAGACTCCTCTTTGTTGGGGAGGATTTTGATTACTGATTCTGTCTCCTTACTAGTATAGATTTATCCAGATTTTTAAATTTATAACTCAGTATGTCAATAAAAATTTATCCATTTCTTCTAGGTTGTTCAATTTGTTGGTGTATAAAGGTCTATAGTCTGTCTTATGATCCTTACTATTTTTATGGCATCAGTTGTAACATCTCCTCTTTCATTTCTGGTATTTATTATTTGAATATTCTGTTTTCATTAGTCTAGCTAAGGGGTTGTCTATTTTGTTGATCTTTAAAAAAACCAAACCTTTTTTCTGTTGTTTTTCTATTCTCTAGTTTATCTCTATTATAATCTTTATTTTTTTTCATTCTTTCTGAATCCTTGGGTTTAGTACATTCTTTTACTAGCTCCTTGAGGTATAAAGTTTGGTTACTGATTTGAGGTATCTCTTCTTTTTTAACGAAGCCATTTATCACCATATACATCACTCCGGGAGTTGGTGATGGACAGGGAGGCCTGGCATGCTGCGATTCACAGGGTCGCAAAGAGTTGGACATGACTGAGCGACTGAACTAACTAACTAACATCCCTCTTAGTACTGCTTTTCCTGCATCTTATAATTTTTGATATACTGTGTTTTTGTTTTCATTTGTCTCAAGATATTCTCTGATTTCCCTTGTGATGTCTCCTCTATTAATTATTCAATAGTATTTTGTTTAATTTGCACATATTTGTGAATTTCCCAATTTTCGTATTATTGATTTTTAGTTTCATACTGTCATGGTTAGAAAAGATATTTGGTATGATTTCAATCTTAAATTTGTTAGAACTTGTTTTGTGGCCTGATATATGATCTATCCTGGAGAATTTCTGTGTGTGCTTGAGAAGAATGTACATTCTGCTATTATAGAGTGTTCTAAATATAACTTAAGGTCCTATTCGTCTTTGATGTTCTCTAAATCCTCTGTTTCTTTATTGACCATTGGTCTGGTTGATCTATACATTACTGAAAATGGGGCATTGAAATTTCCTATTATTACTGTGCTACTTTCTAGTTTTCCCTTCAATCAATATTTGCTTCATATATTTTGGTGCTCTACTGTTAGGTGCATATATATTTAAAAATGTTTTATCTTCCGAGAGAACCGATCCCCTCTACCATTATATAACGCCCTTCTTTGTTTCTTGAAACAGTTCTTGACTTTGTCTAATAAAAGTATGGCCACCCCTGCTCTCTTGTGGCTACCATTTGCATGGAATATCTTTTTTCACCCTTTCACTTTCAGCTTTTATATATATCCTTACATCTAAAATGAGTTTCCTGTAGACAGCATATAGTTGGCCTTACTCTTTTAGCCATTTAGTCACTCCGTTTTTGGACTGGAGAGTTTAATGCATTTACATTTAAAGTAATTACAGTAAGTCCCCCTACATACGAACTTTCAAGTTGTGAATTTTCAAAGATATGAATGTGTGTTCACATATTTAATCATGTCAGTTCACATGCCTGGCATATATTGTCACATTCACACATCCTTTACAAGGGGTTGTGCTTTTGTGTACTTTGCTGTAGAGTACTATTGTTGTGCAACACGAGGCGCTTACTAATGAAGACCAGATGGAACTGGAGGACCAGAGAAAGGATGAAGAGAGACAAAATGAAGAAGTAAATGAAGAACCAAAGAGATTCATGACAGGAAATGGCAAGGGAATTTTCTTTATTTGAGGAGGCACTGTTAGCTTTTGAGGCAAGGGACCCAAATGTAGAATGGAACACGATGGCTATAGCAGTTGATCAGAATGCAGCCCAGTATATTCTATGTCATTCTGTGTCATCTGGGATGAGAAAAAAAGAGCTGCTACCTAGACATCATTAGATCATTTTTTCAACAGGGTAGATAGAATTGAATCCAGCAAGGAACCAGAACCTGTGCCATCAATGTCTGGCATGAGTGAAATTGCAGCTTGCCCTCCATCTCCTATTGCTGATGATCTTTTAGCTCTACCATCTCCCAGCCTCCTCTTCCTTATCCAGTCAGTAACTCTTCTTGCCTGTTCACTCAATGCCAGCCCCTGTATACCAGCTATTGTACTGTTCTACTGTACTTTTCAAGGTACTCAACTATAAGATTAAAAATGTTTCCTTTATATCTTGTGTTTGTTTTTTATGTATTACTTGTATGAAGCATATTATAAACCTATTATAGAGTTAGTCGGCTAACTAGGCTAACTCTTGGCCTTAGGAACAAACTGGATTTATGAACACACTCTGAGAACAGAACTCGTTCACAAGTAGGGGACTTACTGTACTAATAGAGAAGGACTTACTATTGTCATTTCACCATTTTCTGTATGTCTTGTGGTTATTCTGTCCCTCTTCTTCCCACTTGCTGCCTTCCTTTGTATAGTTGAAAAAAAATTTTTGGTAGGGATATGCTTTGATTCCCTTCTCATTTTCCTTTATGCAACTTCTATAGGTATTCTCTGTGTTGTTACCATGGGGATAACATTAACTATCTTACGGTTACAGCAATTTATTTTATTTTTCATCTTTTTCACTTTTCTTTAATTGGGATATAGCTGATGTATAATATTATATAAGTTTCAGGTGTACACAATTTTTAAAAGTTATACTCCATTTATAGTTATTATAAAATATTGGCTATATTCCCTGTGTTGTATAATATATCCTTACAGCTTTTTAAAAATTTCTTTTTAAATAGAGGATAACTGCTTTACAATGTTGTATTGGTTTCTGCCATACAACAGTGTGAATCAGCCATAAGTATACATATATCCTCTAGCTCATGAACCTCCCTCCCACCCCCATCCTACCCCTCTAGGTTGTAGCTTATTTATTTTATACATAGCTAGTACCTCTTAATTCCTACCCTTAGCTTGCCTCTCCCCATCTTCCTTCTCCTCACTAGTAACTACTAGTTTGTTCTCTATATATGTGAGTCTGTTTCCTGTTTGTCTTATTATTTAGATTCCACATATAAGTGATATCATACAAGTATTTGTATTTCTCTGTCTGACTTATTTCACTTAGCACAATACCCTCCAGGTCCATTCATATTGCTGTAAGTGGCAAAACCTTGCTCTTTTTTGTGGCTGAGTAGCATTGCATTGTGTCTGTGTGCGTGTGTGTGTGTGTGTGTGTGTATATATATATATATATATATATATATATATATATATATACACTATCTATTTTAAACTGACAACTTCAGTTGTAGGAAAAAAAAACTTTACTTCTTTGTATCTCCTCACTGTGGTTTATGTTTTTGATGTCATAAGTTACATCTTGCAATATTTTTTATCCATTAACAGTTTTACAGTTACCATTTTTTAATGATTTTTATATTTTAAGTGTAATTATGTACCACCATTACAGTATTACATGATTTTGTATTTGTTTATATATTCTATATGTTGGGATGCTCTTGTGTTGCTTTCTAGAGTTCTTTTGCTTTCAACTTGAAAAACTCCCTTTAACAATTCTTATAGGAAGTTTAGTGGTGATGAACTCCTTTAGCTTTTGTTCATCTGGGAAGGTCTTAATTTCTCCTTCATGCCAAGGACTGTTGGTGGAATATAATCATCTCAGTTGGTACGTTTTCACTTTTAGCACTTTGAATATATCATCCCCACTCCCTTCTGGACTTAATGTTTCTACAGAATAATGTACTAATAATTTTTATGCGAGTTTCCTTGAATGTGATGAGTTGTTTTTTCTTGATGTTGTCAATACTCTCTTTGACTTTTTTGCCCCTCCAACTTTCTGTCTTTGACTTTTGACAGTTTGATTATAACATTTATCAGATGGGCCTTTTCAGTTCATCCTAGTTAAAGGTCTTTAATTTGGATGGCCAAATTCCTTTCTCAGATTTGATAAGCTCTTTGCTTTTTTCTTTTCTTCTTCTGGCACTCTCATAGTGTGTATAACTGGTCCACTTCATGGTGTCTCATTAGTTCTTAGGCTTAACTTTTCTTTATTCATTTTTCTTTACATTTTCCTAATTTAATAATTTCAAAAAACATGTCTTCCAGTAGCTTGATCAAGTCTAACTGTTGAACCATTTTAGTGAATTTCTCAATTCAATCACTGTATTCTTCAGCTGCAGAATATCTGTTTGGTTGTTCTTCAATAACTTCTATTCTCTTTGCTGATAGTCCCATTTTGTTCATGCATCATTTTTTGGATTTTGTTTAGTTGTTTATCTGTATTCTACTGCAGTGAGTCGAAGTTTTTTTAGAATGACCATTTCGAATAATCAGCTAATTCATAGACTTCCATTTCTTTAAGGTAGGTTTGTAGAGATTCCTTTTATTTCTTTGATTGGGCCATGTTTTCCTGTTTCTTTGTGTGCCTTACTATTTTTTTGTTGTGCTTTTTGAACTTGAAGAGTCACCTCTCCTGGTCTTTATGGACTGGTTCTGTACAGGGGAAGATTTTTAATCAATCTGTCTAGAGAACCTGGGGGGCCTTCAAACATTTTCTGGGGATGCATCTTCTCTATGTTTGTGCACATAATTTCCCAAATAGCTCTGACAGTTTCTTTTTCAAGAGTTTCTTATCTGTTTCTCCCTCTAGTGTTTATCTGTGGTACCACAGGTTCTCTGATGATACAACAAGCCACTAAGCTCTTTTGTTCTCTGCAGCCCCTCAGGCATCCAAAGTATGCTCCTTCCCTTATTGCCTCAAGTCAGGGGAGACAGAAACGAATCTCTAAGGTAGCCCCTTTAAAACCTGAAACATTGTATGTACACTCTACTCTTCTCCCTAGCCCCCACCCTAAAAGAGAAGTTGTGAGTTGGGTACTTTGTCCTAATCATGTTAACCTGAGCCAGCCTCTGTCTGTGGCACTGCCAGTTCTCTGTAGCTACAAAAAGCAGCTGAGCATTGTTTAACTCTCCATGGTCTCCAGCCATTAAAAGTATGCTGATTTCCTGTCAGTGGTCAGAGTTAGGAAAGACAGACAGCAGTTCCCCAGGTAGTCCCCCAAAAGTTAGAACATTGGACACATTCCATTCTTTCTTTCCCAAGGGAGAAGCTACAAGCTAGATTTTTCCTTCCAATCCCCCCAAGCCTGAAAAGCTTAGGGGAGGGGCTACTGTGGTTGATATGAAATGGCTTTCTTACATGTTTCAATATGGTTATGCTTTGTTTTGAGCTTGCAAGGGGTACTTCATAATTGATTTCTGAATTTCTTATAAAGGCTCTTTGGATCATACACTACTATTGTTAGTGCTTCTATGGGGGAACAAGGCTAGTGCTTCCTATTCTGCTATCTTGCTGACATCACTCTTTAAGAATTTTTTAAATGTTTATTATTTATTCAGTTTTCTTCTTTCAGTAATGACCCGCTTATATACCTTGTCCATTTCCATACTGGAGTGTGTGCCTTATGACTGATTTGCAGGAAGCATTTCTATAGTTTGCACACTAATCCTTTGTCTGTTTATAAACTGCAAATACCTTCTAAATCTGCCTGTTCTTTTCTATTTATTTAATAGCTTTTTGTTATTGCTTTTATTTATTCTTACCGAATTTTAAGAAATCATCAACTTTACCTATGGTGGGAGTTTGGTGTAGGGTGTAAATACAGATTGCATCCTACTGACTTTTTAATCCCCTTCAGTAATTTTTAATTCTATTACTTCAAAGATCCATTATTCAACATTCACCTCAAGGCCAAATCAAAGTCTTTACCTTATAAACGATGGTAAGTGCTTTCCACACACCCTATGGGCACTTCATCTTATTTTTTAAGGTGTATTTTATATACCACAAAATGTACCTGTTTGAAATGTAGAATTCAAAAGATCTTTAACAAATTATTGATTTGGATAACCACCATCATCATCATCCATTTTCAGGACATTTCCATCACCTCAAGATCTTTTGTGCTCATTTGCAGGAAATCCCTTTACCTATCTCTGGGCCCAGGCAACAAATAATCTATTTTCTGTCTCTATAGCATGATTTATCTATTCTGGACATTCTACAAATATGGAAGCATATAGTATGTAGCCTTTCATGATTGGCTTAAGCATATAATGTTTTGTTTTGTTTTTAACAATTTAAGTTATCTATATATGGCTGCACTGGGTTTTCATTGGTACATGTGGGCTTTCTCTAGTTGAGGATAGTGGGGGCTACTCTTCATTGCGGGCCCCAGAACACACAGATTTCAGCAGTTGTGGCACACAGGCTTAGTTGCTCCAAATAAAGTCTCTTACCCATTTTTGAATTGAGTTTTTGTTGTTGAGTTTTAGGAGTTTTTTCTATAGACAGGACATTAATCCTTTATCAGATATATTATTCCCAATTGAATGATATATCTCACTCAGCAGGTGTTGTATTAATTGTAATGAAATCCAGTTTATCTGCTTCTGCTTTGTTTCTTATGGTTTTGGTGTAGTATTCAAAAAAATCTCTGCCAAATCTAATGTCATGAAGATTTTCTCCAGTGTTTTCACATAAGAGTTTTATATTTTATTTTAAGGGGTTAAATACAAAGGGTTCCTAAAGGCTGAGGGCAAACACCATTTCAGACAGAGCTTTAATTGCCAAAAGCTTTATAAAAAAAAAAAATCACAAATTTCTTTGGTCCCAGATTCTCCTAATGATTTGTTAAAAATAAAAATGCTCATCAATAAAAACAACTTTGAATTCTTCCATTTAGTGAAGAAATATTTTGTAATGTGATTAATTGCATTTTAATTTGTCTGAATCTATTTGATTTGTTTAGTCTAGATTTTGGTATGTTTCTTAAAATAGGTTATTTGTGCACACCAAATATCTGCTGCCTTGTAAATAATTTTGACTGTGTAACTGTGTGTGTGAATGATACAGCCTCACACTGAGGCATGCATTCTTTCTTTTGTGTTGCATACTGCATATGTGGGTATCAGTTTTACTCAATTGGTACTCAAGAGACATTGTCTGATCTACTTAATGACCTGAGAGTTGAGAGAATAGTGATTAAAAAAAAGAATATTTGTAAAAATTGCCAATTTTCCACGTATCCCCCTGAAAATAACCTCTCTGCATAGAATATAACCATAATTATGAACATGCATTTCCTAACAATTATAAAACTTTTCTTTCATAACCAAACTGATACATTTTGAAACTTGAGAAGGGGGATGTTTAGTTTAACACCTACCGTCTTTGACTGTTAAATCCATTAAGATGATTCTCTCGGAGTTCAGACACTAATGATAAAACCATCTGTAAAACAAAATCAGTTGCAGGTTAACTCACGCTGCAAACAGGATTACATCAGTTCTATTTTTCTTGGTGTGAGTGATATTTCCGTTGAGATTCCCCACTCTCTTCCCCCCACCAATCCTCTCCTTGCTTTACTTTTTCAAAATAAAAAGAAAGCAGTGCCAAATCACATTTACTAATAATTTGGATTTTATGTTTAATGTCTGTTACTTTGTATTCCTAAATATTTAAGCAAATGAATACTAGACAAGTCATTAATTTCCCCCAAATTAAAACCAAACCTATTAAAAATAAAACCATGTTAGAGTTAATTTACTTTTTTCTTTCTTAACTTATTAATTTTTAAAAATGCTGTTCATGTATACAGCTTCCAAAAGACTAGAACAGTATTCAAACATTAAAAATCTCAAACATTTTTTAGAAGAGCTGTGCTAAGACCATCAATTGTTCCTTGAATTTGGCTAAAATTTAAGGCAGAAGAAATCACAGCTTGAATACTAAGATGTAAATACATAGAAGGTTGTTATTTATTGAATATTTTGCCTTAACATAAAATTCCCATCAGGTTATTTTTAAATATGAAATTTGTCCAACAGTAAAAGACTGTGTTTATATTGGTTAAGGAAGTCTCTTCTCCCAGAAATCTTTGAGAGAATAAATGAGATGTGTTAAGGGACAGAGAGGTTGGTTGATTTAGAATAACCTCTCCTGGTTTCCTTCTTCTTCTCATAATCTCTCATCTCACATTTTTTCCTTACATGGCCATAAGTCCACCCAAGGTAAGAAGAGATAAACACAGAAAAGTTAAACATCTCTCCTGGAGGAGTGAAATATTTCCATTTACCTTCTTTGCAGAGGGTATATTAAGCAATGAAAATTTCAATACTAATAAATTAAAAATACTCACATTTTTAAGTAAACCAGGATAGTAGTCTGTGGGTGCATACCCAAGAACTTGATTAAAAAGACCAACTTCTTTTATATCAAATCTGAATGTGGAAACTATATGAGATAACAACCTCTAAAAAACATAAACAGAAAGAGAAAAAGGTCTTAAAAGTGAAATAAGTGCCTATTATATATAATGCCAAGAAGCTGGGTCATTTGTGAATGGGGTGGTCTCAATGAAATGAATAATCTTAATTTTTCCAAATACCCAGTTCACTTTGATTCAGATATAAAGAGGAAATAAATTAGTGATAAAATTATCACATTAAGTAAATTAAAAAAACATTAATAGTGAAATATGTATAACTAACAAACAAGGCTTTAACTACACTAAAAATGTGATCTTTACTGTTTTTAAACTCAGTAAAACACTATTATCAGAGTAGAGATGATTACTTAATACGTGACAAGGAACATATCACAAATCACTAAGGAAAGGAAAGATTATGCAATAAATGGTACTAGGAAAACTACTTGAAAAAAATTTTATTCTCACCTTATGTTACTTATGAAAATATACTTGCATTTACTATAAATTAAAGAGATCAATGTAAAACTGAAATAAAATAATAAGCAAGAAGAAAATACAAGTACTTTTCACATGTCTGAATGGGGAAGAACTTTATAAACTCAAAGTCAAGGGAGCAAATTAACAATCGTTCTAAATTAAAACAAAACAGCTCCCCCTCAAAAAAACCACCCTTTGTGTTCCCCAGTGAATATGCACAAACTAAGAATATTAACAACAAATAATACTGCATATGTAATCAAATTTGGACTTCTCAGGTGGCACCAGTGGTAAAGAACCCACCTGCCAATGCAGGAGACGTGAGAGACACAAGTTCGATCCCTGGGTGAGGAAGATTCCCTGGAGGAGAGCATGTCAACCCACTCCAGTATTCTTGCCTGAAGAATCCCATGGACAGAGGAGCCTAGTAGGCTACAGAGTCAGACATGACTGAAGCAACTACACACACTAATACAGAATAAAATTTAGTGTTCAGTTCAGTTCAGTCGTGTCCAACTCTTTGTGACCCCATGAACCGCAGCACGTCAGGCCTCCCTGTCCATCACCAACTGCCAGAGTTTACCCAAACACATGCCCATTGAGTTGGTGATGCCATCCAACCATCTCATCCTCTGTCGTACCCTTCTCCTCCTGCCTTCAATCTTTCCCAGCATCAGGGTCTTTTCAAATGAGTCAGCTCTTCACATCAGGTGACCAAAGTATTGGAATTTCAACTTCAACATCAGTCCTTCTAATGAACACCCAGGACTGATCTCCTTTAGGATGGACTGGTTGGATCTCCTTGCAGTCCAAGGGACTCCCAAGAGTCTTCTCCAACACCACAGTTCAAAACCATCAATTCTTCGGCGCTCAGCTTTCTTTATAGTCTGACTCTCACATCCATACATGACTACTGGAAAAACCATAGCCTTGACTAGACGGACATTACAAAATACCATATGAAAAATATTAAGAGCATAAAAAAGACATAAGAACAGATAATTCCTAAGACAAACCACTAATGCCCAAGAAACACATGGATAAATGTTTAGCCTCATAATCAAAAAGGGCAAATTTATACATCATCAAACCATTTTCCACTAAATGAATTAAAGTTTTTACAGACAAGAATACCTAAGGCTAATCTGGGTTCTCTGAAACAGGTGTTCTGTGTGAGCTATTGGAAAAATACAAATGGAATCACACATCAGTGCTACTGTGCATCAGACAAAGGCACCCACAGAGTGTGAGCGAGTATAACACAGCCCATAACCCACCCCTAAGCTTGGACTGACAGGGCTATGTTTGCCTAGACATTTGTAACATGTAGACATGTTATAAGTGGTAACATTTAGACACCTTATAGGTTGGTTACTTTATAGAAAACAACCTGAGAATGTACACTAAAGGTTTTAAAAGCATTCAGGACTTTTAATGTATCTGGCATACATTTAAGGAAATAAATCCAAATATGACAATGTGGATTATGTGCAAAGATGTTTATTACAGTGTTATTTCTTATAGCAAAAAAAATGTCTAACAGGAGGGAATTATTAATCTGTGATACCCTCAGATTAATGTGAGGATCAGTGTGGCTCATTGCAAGCCATTAAACGCTTATAAAGAACTTATGACAGCATTTTAAATGGTTATAATATTAAATGAAGAAAGGAAGATGCAAAATTGTATATATAGAAATGAGCTCATCAATATAAAAATAATCTAGACATAGGAATAAAAAAAATAACAAAAGAAAATATCACCAAATGTTAAGTCTCTGGGATGGCGCTATTATGGGTTTATATATTTTTCTTCTTTCTGCTTCGCCAGTTAACAAAAAGGGCACATATCACTAACTTATCATGTCAATTCTATCACAAAATATTTTACATATTCAAAAAGATACAAAATAATACAACAATTCCTCCACCATGGAACTTAATAAAGCATTAGAAACATCAAGGAAGACCTCTGTGCCATCTCTCTTTTCCCCATCACAGTTTCTCCCCGAGGAAAACTCAACCCCAGTCTGGTGCACACCCTTTTATGTAGATCATGGTACTTTCTCCCTGTGAGCTCTGACTTGCCTCAGTTTCCTCAAAACAGAACTCCAGGCAGTAAGTTCATTTGTATTATTTCTTTTTAGATTACATATAAGGGATGTCAAACAATATTTCTCTTCCTCTGTCTGACTTACTTCACTCAGTATGACACTCTCTAGGTTCATCCATGTTGCTGCAAATGAACTTACTTACAAAACAGAAACAGACTCACAGACTTAAGAGAATGAATTTATAGTTGTCGAGGGAAAGGGATAGTTTGGGAGTCTGGGATGAACATGTACATACTACTTTGTATGGATAAAATGGACAACCAACAAGGACCTACTGTATAGCACAGGGAACTCGGCTCAATGTTACGTGGCAGCCTGGATGGGAGGGGAGTTTGGGGGAGAATGGATACATGAACATGTATGGCTGAGTCCCTTTGCTGTTTACCTGAAACTATTACAGCATTGTTAATTGGCTATACCCCAATACAAGATAAAAAGTTCAGAAGAAGAAAAAAAGAATTCCAGACAACACTACTAAGTAATATAGGTTGAAACCTGCTGAAAGAGTTCAGCTGGTAAAGAACCCAGGTGTAATGCGGAGACCTGGGTCCAATCCCTGGGTTGGGAAGATCCCCTGGAGAAGGGAAAGGCTACCCACTCCAGTATTCTGGCCTGGAGAATTCCATGGACTGTGTAGGTTATGAGGTCACAAAGAGTCGGACGTGACTGAGCGACTTTCTCTCTCTGCTGTTCCTACCTGAGAGCCAACCTATTATTTTCAAATTAGAAGAATTCATAGCAAACTAACGAAGTAACTTTGAAATACTACTACTTAGTAGAAGATATTAATGATTAAAAAAAAAGACTTAGCCACATGCATAATATGACGCACAAAAAATGAAACCACTGGGGAGGGAGAAACACAGGAAATTTACAGAGGTAAAGTGAACTTTTTAAAAAGGTGTAAGACAATGAAAAGGTTCCTTCTAGAGTGAAGAAAAGTCTGGATGGAAGCTACTTGCCAAGTATCGGCCTTTTTTTTTCCTTTCAGTTCAAAGCTGTCCTTTATAAATATAGCAAGCAAACAGGAGCTGACAACAGCCCCAGGAGAATTCACCTCCCAGTTATTTTCAAACACTAAATACATTCTGGGTGAGATCAAGCAGTTGTGGTTAGGTTGGCAGAGCCAAGGGAGGTAAATTACAGTCAATGTACCATTCTTCGAGGGGAGGTGTTTACTGGTGGATTCTTAGTTAACCACAGCAAGGGGCACACATGGTGCCTTCAGCAGGTGGGACCTGACTCCCTGTGGGGAGTCCAGTGTAGGTGTTCTGGTGAAGGAAAAGTCCAGCCGGGCTTGGCTAACCATATGCTGCACCCATGTGGAGGCGCCCACACCAGACCAGGCAGGGGGAGAGGGAAACTCATTTTCCTTATTAGGAAACTAGGCTGCAAAAGGCTCAGAATCAGGAGCAGGCTGGGTTTCTCACAGAGGAGATCAGTCTGATGCTAGATGGAGGGAGAACAGCCTGGAAGTGCTTAACTTTCTGTTACCAGACTGTGGCATTCTATTTAGCAAACATTTAAAGCATTTATATGCTGCGAGTTGTACTAACAATTTATAGAGAGCAACTCATTTAATCCCCACAGCCTATGGGGTAAGTGCTATTACTGAATGTGTTACCGATGAGGAAACGGAGACACATTGAAAGAAACATGCCCAAGACTGGTTACCTACTTTAAGGTAAAACCTTATAAGGAATCTCTCTGTATGGGTTCTCCTTGAAGCAGCTGAAATTAGTTTAACAATGCAAATCTGATTGGATTCCCTGGTGGCTCAGTGGTAAAGAATCCACCTGCCAATGCAGGAGAGATGCAGGAGATATGGATTTGATCCCTGGGTCTGGAAGATCCCCTGGAGAAGGAAATGACAACATACTCCAGTATTCTTGCCTGGAAAATCCCATGGACAGAGGAACCTGGAGGGTTACAGTCCATGGGGTCGCAAAAGAGTCAGACATGACTTAGTGAACTAAACAACAACATTCAGCTTGGTGGTAGTTTAGTCCCTTAGTTGGGTCCGACTCTGCGACACCGTGAACTATAGCCTCCCAGGCTCCTCTGTCCATGCGATTTCCCAGGCAAGAATACTGGAGCAGATTGCCATTTCCTTTGCAGGGGATCTTCCCAACCCAGGAATAGAACTTGAGTCTCCAGCATTGCAGGTAGATTCTTTACCGACTGAGTCACCAGGGAAGTCAACATTCAGCTTAAGACTCCCAATAACTCTTAGGGTGAAGCTCAAACCTCCCGCTAAAAGATGAAACCTTGCCCCACTGGTTTTGCAGCCCCTGTTTGGGGCTGATTTTGCCTCCTTCGCTTGTTTGGGGACCTGAAGGCTCTTTGGTCCCTTAAGGCTTTGGTATGTGCTAGTCCCTCTGAAAGAAGGGCTCTTCTAGCCCAATTACCTGCTTAAGTGTTGCTTCTTGAGGGTTTCTAGCAATGATAACAAACAACGTTTTTTTGCGTGCTTACCATATATGAAGCACTAGGCTATGTTCTCTAAGTATGGCATCTCACTTAAAATCCCATAAATTCAGTTTTTAATAGAACTCAATTAAGCAAAGTTTCAATTAAGCCTAAGGTCATGGCACTCTGTCCCATCACTTCATGGCAAATAGACAGGGAAACAATGGAAACAGTGACAGACCTTATTTTCTTGGGCTCCAAAATCACTGCAGACAGTGACTACAGCCATGAAATTAAAAGACGCTTGCTCCTTGGAAGAAAAGCTGTGACCCCAACCTAGACAGCATATTAAAAAGCAGAGACATCACTTTGCTGACAAAGGTCCATATAGTCAAAACTATGTATGGATGTGAAAGTTGGACCATAAAGAAGGCTGAGCACCAAAGAATTGATGCTCTTGAACTGTGGTGTTGGAGAAGACTCTTGAGAGTCCCTTGGACTGCAAGGAGATCAAACCAGTCAATCCTAAAGGAAATCAGTCCTAAATATTCATTGGAAGGACTTATGCTGAAGCTCCAATACTTTGGCCACCTGGTGGCTACCATCATGATTCACATGGTTGACTCTTAAAAATTAAAGCATGAAGTACTACAGACCCAGTTGGGATAGAAAGTAACAGTGCATGTACAATAGAAGAAAACCAGTTTCAAGGCAGCAACAGTTAAGGGTCAGCTAAGACTGCAGGTCTTAAGGAAAACTATGTAAAGGCTTTCCCCTCTAATCCCAGCTGCCCAGAGGGACTTACATGCTGGGCGTTGGACTAGTGCATGGAGGCTAGCTCCCCAAAACTGCATGAGTTTACTCTGGTGACTGAGCCAATGAAAGTTAAAAAAAAAAATCTAGGACATTCAATAGATTCAGAGGGTGTAATCAGGTACTGTAAATAATTACCAAGCAGTGTTTAAAACAGCCATAAACAGTTCCCCAGACAGTATTCACAACAACTGCATTATATAAGCTGACTGTAACACGGTCTTGGAAACACAAAAATAACTTAATAGGCAGATCTGTCCTGGCCTAAATTCCCAAAATGATACGGTTAGAAACTGATTTTTTAAAAAACAATTGCTATAAAGATTAGTTTCCCCTACTACCTTCTGCTTTTTTTTTTTTTTAATAATAAGAAAAACAACCCTATACTCAGTGTTGGCAAGGATATGGTAAGAGGGGCACTCCATTGCAGTTGGGAGCAGAAATTCGTAAAGCTTTTCTGGGAAGTCACCTGATGATATGTAACCAAAGCATTAAAATTCATATCCCTCTACCCAATACCTTGAATTCCAAGAATATATCCTAAGGAAAAATTCAGGTTCATGGCAGTATTACTTTTTACAATGAAAAACTAGAAGCAATCAAAGTACCCAACAGCATTGTACTGGTTGAAATTCATCATGGTTTATCAAACAGCATGAATCACACTTTAAAAAGATATTTAATGACATAGAAAAGACCCCATGACATTAATTTGTCAAGCAAGGTGTAAAAACTGTATATTCAACGTGGTACTAATTTTATATGCAAAAAAATACTAGGAAGAAACATGACAGTTATTATCATAACATTATTTTAGGGAGTGATTTAAAATTTCTTCTTTATACTACCTGTATTTCCAAAGTTTCTACACTTACCATATCATATTTTTTATCATTAACTTATGTCTGTTTTTTTTTTCTCATAATTCCCTAATGCAAATTGCTATGAAGGGAAACAGAGTTTTATTTCTGGATGAAACATGCATAAGTCCCAGAAACAACATACTGAGGTCTGACTATGTTTCCATAACTTATAAAAAGACACCTGAAACTTTGGACCTCCAAATTTCTCTTTTAAAGTAAACTTAAAAATTGATAAGCACTTCTCATTGCTAAGAACGATTTTTCTTACAGCCACCTAGTGGTAAGGATTCTAAAGCCAAAACCATATGATTCTGTAGGCACTGGCCCTTGGACAAAAATTAATTCCTATAGTCACACAGTAATTGACTCATTTTAAAATGCTGAAAAAACTTGGAAATCTTCTACTCCAACCGCTTATTTTACTGATAGGAACTGGGCTTCTAAATACATAAATCATTATCAACAAAAACATGTGCATGTAGATTGAATATTTTTTTTGGAAAAAAATGCCAATTTGAAAGGCATAAAGAAAAAGTGCAAATACATCACCCTGACTAGTGATCTAAAATCCTTCATGGGTGGAAGTATAGGAACCAACACAACTGTGCATAGAACATTTTAAGTCCAATTTTGATCCATGTAGGAGTTTGAAGCACTCTGCTAATGTTCGAAAACCCATTTAAAAATACTCATAACCATGAAAGTGAACTTTCAAGGAGAAAAGTAAATAAATCAGAGGGAAAATCCATTTCCGTTGTTTTCAGGTGTTCTTTCTTGTTCTAGCCTCATTGTATCTGCTCCATCTTGTAACAGGCAGCACATTCACAGGCGGGTTAGGAAAGTTGGAGCAGTGAGGCTGTGGTTTGGCGCAGGGTATGGGTGTGGAAGAAGGGCTGTGGTTTTTGTTCAGGCAAAGGGTTAGCAGAGCCAAATTGTGGTCAATATTCTTGAACTGAGACAGAGCACATATTTTATACTTCTCCAAACAATTTCTTCATCTGATCATTTAAGTCTCGTAGAATTTCTACCACTTTGGTCTTTATTACACCTTATCTCTTTATACATAATAAAGATAAAAACTTGTGTAAACAAGGATGCCTTATTCATTCATTCATTTTACAAACATATATTCAAGTCACTCTACTGGGTCTATTGTGATAGGAAGCCCACTACAGTCTGACGAAGGGAGACAGAGATGGAAATATTCATAATACAAGACAGAATGCAGTAAGTGCTATAATGAGGGGGTAAGACAATCACTGTGGGAACAGAGGAAGTGATGATTAACTCCAACTGTAGGGTTTCAGAGTGCTCCCTGAGATGACGACTTTTGAGCTGATTCTGACAGCTGGGGAAGGAGGTGTAGGAAACAAAGAAAGAGGCGGTGTATAATGTTGGCTGGGACAGACAGAGAAAAATGGCTAGAGGGATTAGAAACGACAGTGGAAAGGGGGTCATGGTGTGTGGGCAAAGACACGGGAAATGCTTGTGTCACCTTGACTGCTTTAATACTTCACTGACTCCTAAGCACAACCTCCCCATGGGGCCTCAGAATATCTGGTCAAACTTGCTTCTCCCAATCTTTCTCTTTGATCCCTGTGATTTGGTAACATCAGGCTCTCTGCTGGTCATCAAACTCACCCAAGCCTTTTCCTCCTGCCGTATCATTTCTTTCTCCTGAGAAACCCAACAACCCTCACCCATCTCTAGCTGCCAAAATTATACCTATCTTTCAAAATCTATCATTCCCCAAGATTCTTGTTCCAGTTTGCAATAGTATGAGATAGTATTCCCCTGAAATCTCCATGGTATCCTATTTGTATTTTTCTCACAATGCCTTCCAAGTTCTGCCTTGCACTGTAGTTATATTTCCTCATTCTACTCATTAGTAAGACAGTGAAAAGGACTGTCTTAACTAATCTTTATATTCTTTAGAGCAACTGTTAACTTGCCCTTGGCATTTCACATACTAGGTGTGCAATAATCCCTAGGTAAATTAAGACTCAATAGAACGAACTGCTCATTTACATTCAGTGAAAAATAAAATTACTAAAGGATTCCTTTGTGAACTCATTACACTACAAAATAAGCAATTATCCTTTTCACAATTTCCCAAGTTTCAGTCCACGAAATACCCACAGATTACTGGAACAAAACATGACATTGCCATGCACTTCTACTTCAAAGAATTTTACTTAATTTGGTAACACTGACTGGAATCTGGCACATTGATGTGGATATAATTTCACTGAATAATGCACTGCTCTGGGACTTCCCTGGTGGTACAGTGGTTAGGGCTCTGAGCTTCTACTGCAGGGAGTACAGGTTCAATTCCTGGTCAGGGAACCAGGATCATGCACACTGCATGGCATGGGTCAAAAAAACAAAAAATAAGACTACTGATTTGGGACCTTAAATATTTTCATAATATCCAACTGCTTCAAAAAATACACTGCTTTGTTGCTACTCAGCCTGTGGCAACCAATAAGAATGCCACAGTACTAACAGCACCCAGAAGGAATAGGAGAAGCGGTGAATAGTAAGGACCATCTTTTCTGCAAGAAGCACTGGAAAATTACAGAACAGCCTCAAATACACTTAAATAAAAATTATACATTAAAAAATCTTTTCCCCCTGCAAAATCAAATAAGAAAACAAAGCTTTTGTTAGTTCGATCCAATTTATTCAATTATTTTTGGCTCCAAAATTTAATCTTCAGGGTACAAGATAACAAGAAGACTCTTGAGAGTACCTTGGACTGCAAGGAGATCAAACCAGTCAATCCTAAAGGAAGTCAGTCCTGAATATTCATTGGAGGAACTGATGTTGAAGCTGAAACTCCAATACTTTGGCCACCTGATGTGAACCTGATGTGAAGAACTGACTCAGTGGAAAAGACCCTGATGCTGGGTAAGATTGAAGGCAGGAGGAGAAGAGGATGACAGAGGATGAGATGGTTGGATGGTATCACCGACTCAAAGAACATGAGTTTGAGCAAGCTCCAGGATTTAGTGATGCACAGGGAAGCCTGGTGTGCTGCAGTCTATGGGGTCACAAAAGAGTCATACATGACTGAGTGACTGAACTGAACAAGATAACATCCTTAATCTTCTCTTTTCTCAAGTTTTTACAGAAGCATCTGTTGTATTTTGACTTTGGCCAGCAGAGAAACAGGGCCATTTTGAATAGCTGGCAGGTCCTTTCACCATATAAAATACCTGTGTCCAAACACTGAATTAGTCACTTCCTTTTTTATGTTCCCATGACATTTTATGTAAACATCTAATAAAACATTTATATTATTATCCTGAAATTGTTTGTTTACATAAGCGATGTTAAAATTTCCAATAAATCACTGGTAAGTGATCTATATTTTTCTAAATTAGATAGCATAGTGAAAATCATCTACTTTTCTTAATAATACAATCTTAAATTATCATTTCTCCCCGCCAACAAAGACATTCTAGAAACTAAACTAACATGTAAGCATCAACTGACTATATTACTTCACTAAAACAAAAAAGTTGCCCTCTATAAAGTACTAAAATGGCAAGAAATGCTCTGTACACAGCATTGCATGACAAAACAACAAAGATAAGTGTTATAAAACTAAAAAAAAAACATGTACTAAAGATCGGCATAAATGGAGAGATATTCGGGTAGTAGCAAGAAAAATTCAGTGTCATAAAAATGTCAATTCTCTGTCTTGCAGACTCAATATAGTACCATCAACAACCCTAAATATGATTTTTGTGGTAGAACTTCAGAAGCTCTTCTAAAATTTACATAGAAAAGCAAGTAACCAAGCATAGCACATACTAAGAGAAAGAAGAAAATTACAGAAGTAAACATAGAGCGTGATTCCAGTCTACGAAGTTTAAAAACACACACACTAAGCAAGCTGCTGATCAGGGGCACATAGACAAGCGGCAGAGATACATATTCTTCAAACTACTTCTGGACGCAAGTTCTAAGAGACATAGTGGAATAAATCAAATGAAATATTTCACCACTATCACAATAGTTATTCTGCACCTGTTAGAATGAAACACCCATAATTCTGAGACTTCTCACGAAGGAAATATTACTATGATGTAGTTTGACTTCTAACACTTCTAAATCTGAAATCCTTCTTAATATCTGAAATAATAAGGAAGATTGTTTTCATTACATGAGATATAATGCGAATCCATTGCTGATGATAAAACTAAAAAAATCAAGATGAAAATTGCTTGGAAACTTCTTTAGGATTCTGTTAAACATTTTTAAGCTTCCATGCATTTATTATTTCTATAATATAAATTACAGATTAAAAGACTGTTCAATATGCAACTGGTACATCTAATAATAGAATTATCTATAATTAAAATGGAGAAGAAATGAGTCTTCAATTAAGGTATAGGTTTATTTCTAATGCATTCTTTCTAAAAATCAGACATGACTAAATTAGTTTAAAATTATTTTGAGGAAAAAACCCTCATTGTTTTCATTACAAATATTTGTGATAACGTATTCTTCAGCAAAGGCATAATAATGGATGGTTAAACTTTTTATGAAATTAAAATAGGCTAAGCTTAGGACTTACACATTATTACCTTCAAACACAAAACGGCAGTCTGAATAAATTAACTTAAACAATGCCAAAGAAAACAATGTCTAATTTCCAACCTAGAATGTAACAGCTTGTTTCCAACAGGTAATGGTCTTGCTTATTAGTCTTATTAGAGCATCACAGGTTCAAATTAATAGATCTGCAATTACAAGAGTTAATTTCATTTTAATTAAATGACTGTTAAATGACTTCCAATTTTACAAAGTCTATATCTACTTAAGTATAAGCGGACAAAGTTTAATTCAGTGAACAACTTACTACTGAAGAAAAACTAACCACACGTGAAGAACTAACTACATGAAGAAAACGTGTTGAGAAACACTTTTCTCTATTACATGGTTGGGAAGCAAAATTCAATACGTAGTTAGTCATTGATTATTTTGCCTCCTTCCACACTCTCATATCTCTAAAAGTTCAAACATGATTTCAAAGCAGGGAAGGAGCCAGAGTATAACAGAGTCATAAACTGTAAATTTCAGAGACTCATCCCTTGTTGGTCACATCATTTGTAAATGTTTTCTTTCTCCCAGTCTGTAGGTTGTATTAGACTATATTAATGAATTTTTTGTATGAGCTAAGAAATATTGAAAAAGAAAGAAAAAAGATCATGGTGCTTTCAAGTTAAACAGACTTTGATTTGAGTCCTAGGTACATGACGTTGGGGTAATTTGTTTTTTAATTTAACCATGTTTAGGTCTGGCTCAGTTCCTTCTTCTATAAAATGTAGATTATAAAATTGATACTATAGGTTTGCTATAAAATTGTTAGGCATATACATGGGAAGTAGCTAGCATAGTATGTCAGCTCACAGCATATCCTTCATCATCAATGGCTGCTGTTTGTTATATTTTGTCTCATTTGGGTAAAAACAGAACCTATTCCTGGGTTCTGAGTACATTTAATCTTCTCTCTCTTCACTATTACAGTCAAGGTTGGCCTCCTGCTCTCTGTCTCATCATAAATGCCTGCTCTGGCATACACTTACCTAACAGTGAGGGTAGCATCTCAAGGTTTGCCACAATCAAATAAGAAATGTATGAAGAGGTCCAGGAAGAGCCATACGTGAAAACTGGTTGCCTCCCTCAGTGTTTCTCCTGGTATGATGTGTAAATACCTTGATCTGAATCATCTTTTTTTCTTACTACCATGCAGACAGTTCACCAAATCAAAAACCTCAGGCTGAAGACCCCTAGGATCTGCTTTTCCATCAGAACCTCCACCCATTACACTGCATTGTGACCTGCGCAGCTGACCACGGCCCAAACACTGGGCATTTGAACACTACGTATACTTGTCTCCTGTGCACTGCGGAGAAAATCAAGAGAACAGAGAGAAGCCCAGGCCACCCTATCACCTCCTTACCTTTGCTGGAGCTATTCCTTCCTCTGTCACAAAAATCTACTATAACAGCAGTCTAGACAAGCCTTAGACTACCCTGTGTAGCAAGATAGCTTGAGGAGAATGAACTTGTGGTTACCAGAGGGTAAGAATGGGGGGAGGGATAGAATGGGAGTTTGGGATTGACATGTACACACTGCTGTATTTAAAATAGATAACCAAAAAGCATATTGTTAAATAATAATAAATTTTCAGATAAAGAGAAAAAAAAAACAAACAAGTATTTTTAATTTCCGCAAATTAGAGACACAAGCTCCTCTTTCTCTCCCTAAGGTCCACTTTTCAGGGATCCCAGGAAGGCAGCTATTGCGTCACTGTGGCCATGGCTTCTGAATGCGTAAAAGGTGGTATTTTTCATGCAGTCCTTTCCATAAAAAACTCACCTTGGCTCTTTCCCCTGCCTCCTACCAAACCCCCCACGCTTCCTCATGCTATTTTTGCTTTTGGGCAGAGGACATAGTTAGGAGGAACCACAGGCCTAGAACTCTACTGTTCAGTCCCATGAAGAAGGTCCTGAGTTCCTGGGAAGGCAGAAATTCTTACCCAGTGAAAGGCAAAAAACATTATTTTTTCCCTTGTACTTATTATTTGTGTCTGTACTTCTAAGGCTTTACAATCAGTAACACTTATATCACTAAAATTGTTGTTACCAGTGTTACCATGTAGTCTTAAACAACTGTTTGAGCCTGTTTTCTCTAAAGATTAATTATTTCCCACTAATTTCTACTTCCTGCAGTTTCCGTTCTCTCATTGTATAAAGCGAACCTCTCACCTCCCAAAAAACAATCCTTCCCTGCATGATCTGTGGGCCCCTGTCTCTTTTCTTAATCTTTTTCTCATTTCACTCTGGAGACTCAAAATTATGGTATGATACTCCTCTATAATTTTAAAAATAATATTACAAATACAAAGTTATGATATTTAAAATCAAATTCAAAAATAATTTCTTTTAACTTAAAACTTGGTATATGCAATATTTTCACAATGGCATACTGTGCATTCAGCTATGCTATTATTTGAATCCTTTGAACATCAATTGGAACAAAGTTATTCCCATTCCTGTTGTACTTTTACAACCATAGCCAAAACAAATTACTGCAGACAGATTTCTGCACCTTTTCCTTCAAAATTCTGTTTTCAATGTTTTTCTTTTTTTCATTTTAAAATTTATATGTCAATTGAAGAAGGAAATGACAACCCATTCCAGTATTCTTGCCTGAAAAACCCCACGGACAGAGGAGCCTGGTGAGCTATAGTCTATGGGGTCGCAAAGAGCTGGATATGGCTCAGTGACTAAAGCATACTGCAGTTTAAATGAAGTGATCTACAATAAAAACTTAACTGGCCAGGTGTTTTTAGAGTCTTTTTTTTTTTTTTTTAACTATGAAATAAACACTCAGAAATCTGGAGAATCACAGTGGTTAAGTTTGTAAAGCGTGAAGGAAAGCTGCTCATTCAATGAACTACCCAACACCCACTGTTTACATAGCCTACTCCATGAACAGGATGCTGACACGACACAATTCACAGAATTTCTAAACATAGCACCAATCATAACAAAGTCTGCACTTTTTACTTTTGCTTACAGAACCTCTTGCGAGCTCACTCATTAGTTCCGGGGGGTAGAGGAGAGAGGATAGAGTTGACTTTCCAAAAACCAAAATCAAAAGGCTTCACAAAATAAGGCTGAACTTTAGTTCATAACAATCTGAATGATTCAAACAATGGCATTAAAACATATCAATAATCATGTAATGTAGAAAGACTCTAAGTAGATAGACCTGGAAGTGTATACTTTACTAAATATACGTACTATAAGCAGGTCACGTGTTTGATACTTTGCCAAGTTTAAATAATCACATCCTCAACTCCCTGCCCCCTCCCCTTTTCTACGGTATTGTGGTACATGCCCTGTAAAACCTTTGTGAATTCAATTCTGTATTTCTCTTCACCAGTTGCCTGCAAAGCTGAACTGCTAAGAACATCAGACACCTGAGCCGATGACTCTGATTTCATTACCACATTCCTTGACGGGCTCTGTGCAGCCTTCCAACCCTCCTATGCTTCTCTAGTCAGTCTGCTTGGCAACTTCCTGAGCAATTATTAATATTTCATGCTTTCTCTCTCATCACACTATGCCCCCCCTTCCCTGATGAAGACCTTTCCTCATTTACAGTTGAAGAAAAAACTGCAATTAGCAAGAATCTCTTATCTCATCACCTAGTGGTGGGCAAACTCATTTACTGAGCACTCATTTTGTACCTTACTTGAAAGACATAGCAGTGAACAAGACTGTTTAGTTGCTGCACTCATAGAGTTTTTACTCTAGTAGGGAGAGGGGGAAGAGGAAACGAGTAAATAAAGAAGTAAACAATAAAGTGACATGGTGTTATAGAGGAAGTAATCAGGATGCTGTGATTAGAAAAAAAAAGTAGGGGGGAGAGGCGGGGGGAGAGTGGATTTACTTCAGATAAGTAAGGAAAGGCAACTCTGAAGACTGACCTTGTAGAAAGAAGAGCATTCCCGGTCAAGGAATCAGCAAACTTACAACAAACGCAAGAAAGAAAGTGCTACAGAAAAAAACCCAAGGCCAGTGGACCTGGGCCTTGGTGAGCAGAGGGAAGAATGGTATGAAATGAGAATGGAGATGAAACAGGATTCCAAATATGTAGTGTTTTATAGGTTGTGGTAATAGGGACTATGGATGTTATTTCCGGTGCATCAGAGTAACACTAAAGGGTGTTTTGTTGTTACTGTTCAGTCGCTCAGTCATGTCTGACTCTGCAGCTCTCTGGACTGCAGCACGCCAGGCTTCTTTGTACTTCACCATCTCCTGGAGTTTGCTCGAAGTCATATCCATTGAACTGGTGATGCCATCCAAACATTCACCCTCTGTCGCCCTCTTCTTCTCCTGCCCTCAATCTTTCCCAGCATCAGGGATTTTTCCAATGAGTCAGCTCTTCACATCAGGAGGCGAAAGTATTGGAGCTTCAGTTTCAGCATCCCTCCTTCCAATGAATGATTCAAACAATGGCATTGCTGCTGCTGCTGCTAAGTCGCTTCAGTCGTGTCCAACTCTGTGCGACCCCATAGACAGCAGCCCACCAGGCTCCCCCGTCCCTGGGATTCTCTAGGCAAGAACACTGGCGTGGGTTGCCATTTCCTTCTCCAATGCATGAAAGTGAAAAGTGAAAGTGAAGTCGCTCAGTCGTGTCCGACTCTTCGAGACCCCATGGACTGCAGCCCACCAGGCTCCTCTGTCCATGGGGTTTTCCAGGCAAGAGTACCAGAGTGGGGTGCCATTGCCTTCTCCAATAAAACATATCAATAATCATGTAATGTAGAAAGACTCTAAGTAGATAGACCTGGAACTGTATACTTTACTAAATATACTTACTATAAGCAGGTCATTTCCTTTAGAGTTGATTTCCTTTAGGACTGACTGGTCTGATCTCCTTGCTGTCCAAGGCACCCTCAAGAGTCATCTCTAGCACCACAGTTCGAAGGCATCAATACTTGGACGCTTAGCCTTCTTTGTGGTCCAACTCTCACATTCATACATCATTACTGGAAAAACCATAGCTTTGAATATATGGACATTTGTCAGCAATGTGATGTCTCTGCTTTTTAATATGCTTTCTAGGTTTGTCACAGCTTTCCTTCCAAGGAGCAAGTGTCCTTTAATTTCATGGATGCAGTCACCATTTGCAGTAGTCAATAAAGATGAACAGAATAAGTAGTCAATAAAGCAGAAGTAGATGTTTTTCTGGAACTCTCTTGCTTTTTCGATGATCCAACAGATGCTGGCAATTTGATCTCTGGTTCCTCTGCCCTTTCTAAATCCAGCTTGAACATCTGGAAGTTCTCGGTTCATGAACTGTTGAAGCATGGCTTGGAGAATTTTGAGCATTACTTTGCTAGTGTGTGCAGAGAAGGAAATGGCAACCTACTCCAGTACTCTTGCCTGGAAAATCCTATGGACAGAGGAGCCTGGTAGGCTGCAGTCCATGGGGTCGCTAAGGGTCGGACATGACTGAGCGACTTCACTTTCACTTTTCACTTTCATGCATTGGAGAAGGAAATGGCAACCCACTCCAGTGTTCTTGCCTGGAGAATCCCAGAGACGGGGGAGCCTGGTGGGCTGCCGTCTATGGGGTCGCAGAGAGTCGGACATGACTGAAGTGACTTAGCAGTTGCTAGTGTATGAGATGAGTGCAATTGTGCTGTAGTTTGAACATTCTTTGGCATTGCCTTTCTTTGGGAATGGAATGAAAACTGACCTTTTCCAGTCCTGTGGCCACTGCTGAGTTTTCCAAATTTGCTGGCATATTGAGTGCAGCACTTTCAGAGCATCATCTTTCAGGATTTGAAATAGCTCAACTGGAATTCCATCACCTCCACTAGCTTTGATTGTAGTGATGCTTCCTAAGGCCCACTTGACTTCACATTCTAGGATGTCTGGCTCTAGGTGAGAGATCACACCATGGTGATTATCTGGGTCATGAAGATCTTTTCTGTATAGTTCTTCTGTGTATTCTTGTCACCTCTTCTTAATATCTTCTGCTTCTATTAGGTCCATATCATTTCCATCCTTTATTGTGCCCATCTTTGCATGAAATGTTCCCTCAGTATCTCTAATTTTCTTGAAGAGATCTCTAGTTTTTCCCATTCTATTGTTTTCCTCTATTTCTTCGCATTGATCACTGAGGAAGGCTTTCTTATCTCTCCTTGCTATTCTTTGGAACTCTGCAATCAGATGGATATATCTTTCCTTTTCTCTTTCGCCTTTAGCTTCTCTTCTTTTCCCAGCTATTTGTAAGACCTCCTCAGTCAAGCATTTTGCCTTTTTGCATTTCTTTCTCATGGTGATGGTTTTAGTCATCCCCTCCTGTAAAATGTCACAAACCTCCGTCCATATTCTTCAGGCACTCTGTCTATCAGATCTAATCCCTTGAATCTATTTGTCACTTCCACTGTATAATCATAAGGGATTTGATTTAGGTCATACCTGAATGGTCTAATGGTTTTCCCTACTTTCTTTAATTTAAGTCTGCATTTTGCAATAAGGAGTTCATGATCTGAGCCACAGTCAGCTCCTGGTCTTGTTTTTGCTGACTGATAGAGCTTCTCCATCTTCGGCTACAAAGAATATAATCAACCCAATTTCAGTATTGACCATTTGGTGATGTCCATGTGTAGAGTCATCTCTTGTGTTGCTGGAAGAGGGTGTTGCTACGACCAATGCGTTCTCTTGGCAAAAGTCTGTTAGCCTTTGCCCTGCTTCATTTTGTACTCCAAGGCCAAACTTGCCTATTATTCCAGGCACCTTTTGACTTCCTACTTTTGCGTTCCAGTCCCTTATCAAAAAGACAACTGGAACCTACCAAAAAGGATATTCTACATCCAAAGACATACAAGGAAAAAAAACCCACAACAAGGTGTTAGGAGGGGCGTACTTGTGATATGATCAAATCCCATACCCCTCAAGTAGGGGACCCAGAAACTGAAGAACAATTATATTGCAGAAGCTCCCCTACAGGAGTGAAAGCTCTGAGCCCCATGTCAGGCTCCCCATCTTAGGGCCTTGGCACTGGGAAGATGAGCCCCCAAAGCATTTGGCTTTGAAGGCCAGTAGGGTTTGCCTGCAGGAGCTCCACAGGACTGGGGGCAACAGAGACTCCACTCTAGGAGGGCACTTTCAGGTTCTCTAGTGTACCAGGATCCAGGGAAGAAGCAGTGCCTTTACAGGAACCTGGGGTTGAGCAACCTGCTGGTCCTGAAGGGTTTCCTGGGGAGGTGGGGATAGGGTAGCAGTGGCTCCTTCTGGGGTTATAAAAGCTGGTGGTGAACATACTGGGGACTATTCATCTATGGGAACTCTTACTGGAAGCACACAACAAGACCCTTGCTTGGGTCATTAGTGCCAAAACCTGGCCTCACCCAATAGCCTGTAGGCTCCACTGCTATGATGCCTCAGGCCAAACCACCAATATGGCAGTAACGCAGCACCACTCATCAGCAGACAGGCTGCCTAAAGACTTCCTGAGCACATAGCCACCTCTAGACAAGTCCCTTAACAGCCCTGCCCACCAGATGGCCAAGGCCCAGCTCCACCCACCAGGGGCCAAGCACCATCCGTTCCCACCAGGAAGCCTACACAAGCCTCTAGACAAACCACTCATCAGGAGGCAGCTACCAAAAGCAAGGTAATAACCATCCCACAGCCTGTAGAATTAAGTCTGCGAACAGAGATCAGAAACTACCCTGGGACCAGCTGGTCCCTGTCTCTTGGGAGACAAGAGGAGACTGTATTGCTGGGACACAGAGAACATCCCCTATAGAGGACTATCTCCAAGGTCAAGAAATACAACTAACCTAACACATACATAAAAATACAAATAGAAATTTAAACAAAATGAGATCACAAAGGAATATGTTCCACATGAAAGAACCCCAGAACAACTAAGTGAAGTGGAAAAAGTCTCTCTGAGAAAGAGTTCAGAGTAACAATCGAAAGATGATATAAGAACTCAAGAAAAGAATGGATGCACAGAGCAAGAAGTTTTTAACAAATAGAAAATATAAAGAACAACCAAACAGCTGAAGGATACAATGACTAAAATGAAAAATACATTAGAAGGAATTAATAACAGAATAAATGAGACAGAAGAATGGATCAGTGAGCTGGAAGACAGATGGGTGGAAATCACTGCCACAGAACAGAAGAAAGAATGAAAAGAAAATTTGGACAGTTTAAGAGACCTTTGGGACAGTGTCAAACACAGTAATATTCATATTATAAGGGTTCCAGAAGGAAAAGAGGGAGAGAGAGGACCTGAGAAAATACTTGGAGAGGTAAGAGCTGAAAACTTTCCTAACATGAGAAAGAAACAGTTACCCACATCCAGGAAGCACAGAGAGCCACATACAGGATAAACCTAAGAAGGAAAACATTGAGACACATAATAATCATATTGATTAAAAATTAAAGAGAAAGAGAAAATATTAAAAGAAACATGGGAAAAATCAACAAATAGCATACAAGGAAATCCCCATAAGATCATAGCTGATTTTTTAGCAGAAATTCTGCAAGCCAGAGAGTGGCAAGATATATTTGAAGTGTGAACGGGAAAAGCCCATCAGGAATACTCTACCCAGCAAAGCTCTCATTCAGATTTGATGAAAAAATCAAAAAATTCACAGATAAGCAAAAGCTAAGAGAATTTGGCACTATCATATAAGCTTTGCAAGAAATGCAAAAGAAATTTCTCTAAGCAGAAAAGGTCACAATTAGAAACAAGAAAACTACAAAATGGGAAAGCTCATCAGTAAAGGCAAACATACAGTAAAGGAAGGAGATCACCTATACACCAATATGATATCAAAACCAGTTAATTGTGAGAGGAGGAGAGTACAAATGCAGGATGTTTAAAATGTATTTGAAATTAAGACACCAGCAACCTAAAACAATCATGTATATACAGACTGCTATACCAATACCTCATAACTGCAAAACAAAAATCTTTATAGATACAACACAGAAAAAGAAAAAGGAATACAAACACAACACTAAAGGTAGTCATCAAATTACAAGAGAACAAAAGAGGAAAGGGGAAAGAAAAAGATGTACAAAAGCAAGTGTAAAACAATCAACAAAATGGCAAAAGAACATGTGCATGCCTGCCTGCTCAGTTGCTCAGTCGTGTCTGACTCTTTACCACTCTATGAACTGTAGCCCACTAGACTCCTTTGTCTATGGGATTCTCCAGGCAAGAAATATTGAAGGGGGTTTCCATTTCCTGCTCCAGGGGATCTTCGCAACCCAAGGATCAAACCTCCATCTCTTGTGTTGGCAGGCAGATTCCTTACCACAGAGCCACTTAGGAAGCCCAAAAAGAACATACATATCAATAATTATGTTAAATGTAAACAGATTAAGTGCCTCAACCAAAAGACACAGAATGGTTAAATGTATACAAAAACAAAACCCACATCTATGCTCTCTACAAGAGATCCATTTCAGATCTACAGACACATACAGAGCAAAAATGAAGGGATAAAAAAAGATATTCATGGAAATGGAACGCAACAGAAAGCTGGAATAGCAATGTTCATATCAGAGAAAAATAGACTTTAAAATAGAGAAAGTATTTATGAATTTCACTTCAGGACAGCCACAGTGGCATTATAAAATATCTTTTGTAAGAAACTGGTAACCAAAAATACCACGCTATTTACCATCTCCTTAAAACAATGTGCACTCAGGTCACACTTTCAAAGTTCCCACACCCCTTAAAATCCCATCCATGCCCTCCTATTGTTGCTCAGATACAAACATTCCTTCCCAGGGTCAACCCCTGCAGCCCTACCTTGTACCCCGCAGCTTTCACTGCTTCCTTCAGCCCTTTATATTCATCACGCTCCTTCTCATTACATGTTGCCTGTTTCCTGTATCCCCTTCCCTCTGCTCTTAACCTACTAAACTGCTAATCCCTCTTTAGGTGTCAGCTCCAGCCAATAGCACTTCATGTCCTTTTGCCATGATGTTACTGGCCCACCCCTTTTCACACGCATGGTCCCTTGGTCTAAGTGAGCAATGACTGATGGCAGTCTGCCCCCTGGAAATGTGCTCCACAGGGCAGGACCTGGGTCAGTTTGAGTACCATTGTATGTTCAGCATAGAATAGGTAGGGCCTGGTACACACAGGCATTCCATCTGGCAAATGACTGAGTGGAAGAACAGAGAGAAAAACACCATTAGAGGTCCCTGATTTCCATTTCAAGAATGAGTATTTACAGCTATGAATCCTTCCAGGGTTTTGAAAGGTGCATATTCACCTTGGAACAATGACTCTCTTGCTTGGAAGAGACTCTTCCATACTTTGCTTCCCCTTCAAAGTCTTATATTATTAAGAACCTTCTATATAAGAGAAAGGACATGTATCAGGTAAAATTTTTCACAGCTCATATGAGTCTTCTTTTTCAGCAAACACTGGTCTTGCTCTTATACTAATTAGCATATCTACTGAGAGTAATAGATACTTAACATTTACAAATGTTTTCTCTTTCTTTTGGTGTAAATCTAAAGAATAAAACCTCTCATTTCTAAATTTTTATTGTTAAATCTCTAAGATTACAGGCAAATGCAAAAAGATGCTATTAGAACAACTAGTGAATACTTGGAGTTTGAAAATTGGTGCTTATGAACCACTATTGTGAGCTAATGTAGGATAGTACTTAGGAATCCTGTAACTTCTGGGGTTCAAATTGGTGCCCACCACTTAATGGCTTTACAGCCTTAGAAAACATACTTAATCTCCCTTTACCCTAGTTTTCTCACATATAAAATTGGGAGGTTGTTGAAGGACTAAATGAGATAAGACATTATTTCAAAGTAGGTGGCATTTTGTATGTGAGGAGGTGTGCATTATAAACAGTACTACTACTGCTTTTCATCCACATGTAAAATACAAAGGAGGTCTAACCATAAGCCAGTGTGGCTGTTTCACTTTCACAGAAGAGCAGCAAGATGTTCACTGAAGTAGTTTATTTGCCAAATGGGAAGATTCAGGCAAATGTTTTATGGTTCTCATCTCATCTATGACACAGAGATAACTGTATCTGCCCTGTGACATCACAAGGTTGTTGTGAGAATTAAGAGAGCTACATATGGATTTGGCTTGAAATCTACTAAACAGAATCAAATCCAAAGTATTAATATAGTTTTATTTTCCTTAGAAATTCACTATTCCTCAAATAACTTACATGTATAAAAAGCAGATCACATATAAATGGTAGATCATTTTTTTCTTAAAAACATAAGGAATAAAAAGAACTATTTTTAATTTCATGATATTTATTTGAACTAAGAATAAGACTTTCCCAATCATTAACACAGTCAAATGTTCTTTTAGATTTAAACAATCAAAATATATTCTCTAGAACAAGTTGATTAAAATTATACTTTGCTGGAAATTGAAGCACATCTCTTAACAAGAAAGCAAATCCACACAATGCAATCTGGTACTAAGCAATATAAAAATACAATTAATAAAAGATCATTTTAAAAGCTTTAAATAATGTAACATTAACCATTTTAGAATCATTTTATTTGCTTCCTTTTTGAGCAACAGGCAAATGTTAATTCTGCTAAAGCATTTTTTATTACACATAACACACACACCCAAACACACACCCTTGCACTGCTAGTCTCTCATCAATTCCAGCTCAGTTAACCTCTGTGAAACTAGTACAGGAAAAATAAACTATGCTGCTACTGTGGCTAAGACCACACAACTTTTCATGGAACTGATCCGAGATCTGAAGCTCCATTTGAAAGTCACTAACAAAACCCTTGGAAATGTTAAGAAAAAAAAAAAAAAGCCAAAGACTAAAGTCCCGGTGAGCCCTGAAGTCTATGCTTATCCACACTCATGAAAAGTAATCACAGGTCCAATCCAGTTCCCTCCTTCTCTTTGCATTTTCTTCAAAGCAACCCACTAATAAAATTTCTATTTCTTTTTTCAGGAAAAAAAAAGATGAAGGAACGCAGACAGATTTCTACGTAAACGAAATTGTGGAAAAAACCCATTTATGCCACTACATAACAAAAACTACAATAGTTCTTAAATAACCCACAATGAAATCTGTTGGTTTAGCACCTAGTGATTTAAATTTCTTTCTTTATGCATAAGAAACACCACGCTGTCATCCTAGCCAAGACACAGAAGGCCACCTACTTGGCAGCGGATATAATTTTAATCTGCTGATTGGTAGATCTGTGATCTGTGATAGGTAATAGCAGGTTTAAAAGGTTTCCAAGTTTAAAAATATTTCCAGAACCAAAGTCCAAAGTCCTTTAAATACTCCAAACCTCAGATTATGATACTGCATTACTTTCTATAATAAGATACACACCTTTTGCTTTTCTATAATAAGATACACACATTTTGCTTACTTAAAGAAAGCATTTACAGCTGTACTCATGTAATACTGAAGGGAGATGGTTCTTTAGTACTATAATCTCAGAAGAAAACTGAAAAAAATCAATTAGATACATATTTGGCAGAACTCAAGATATAATAAGATTTGCATTATCATGCAACTCACCTACAATGCCAAACACATAAAATTGCTGCATTAACCTCAGAAGAGGAAAACTTCTTCCCTAATGCATGTGACAAGAGACTAAATGGAAGACTTCAGAGGTGTTGCTGGCTGTGAGGAGAGCTAGGGAAACTCCCCCAGGAGAAGTAGAGAGGACAAGTGTAAAGGGAGAGAGTTCAGTTTTAAGAAAAAGCCAGTTCTCCCAGCAGAGGTCAGAAGTTAGACAACTTCCTACATTGATCTGTGAATCAACTCAGCCACAAATTGCCAAGGAGTACTACATGTTTCTGGAGATACATAGAAGATAACCAGTAACTTGTTCCAAAGATTTAAGATAATTCTAAGTAGAGACAAAGAAACTGGATCAGATCTTATATGAATCCATTTTCAATACAGGAGTTTACTCCATAGGGCAATCAGCCCCTTCCAATTCAGAAGTACCACATTCTAAGAGATTAGTTACAAAGCAAGATAAACTAAAAATAGAAGATTTAAGGTAAGACAGAGACAAATGAAAATGAAAATGTGACAATCCAAAACCAATGGGATGCAGCAAAAGTGGTTCTAAGAGGGAAATTTATAGTTATACAAGTTCACCTCAGGAAACAAGAAAAATCTCAAATAAACAACCTAACCTTATATCTAAAGGAATTAGACATTATCGTACTGAGTGATTAAGTCAAACAGTAAGACAAATATATGCTTTCAGCTTTTTATCATGAAGAATGATGTTTGCTATGGGTTTGTTGTATATGGCCCTTATTATGTTCAGGTAGGTTCACTTTATGTCCACTTTCTAGAGAGTAAATATATGATATTACTTATATGTGGAATCTAAAAAAAAAGAGGACCAATGAACTTATTTACAAAACAGAAGTAGAGCCAAACTTATGGTTACTAGGATGTAAGCGGGGGAAGGATCAATTGGGAGAGTGGGATTGATATATACACATATACATATATATATAATAGATAGCTAATAAGGACCAACTATATGGCATAGGGAATTCTACTCAATACACTGTAATGGCCTATATGAAAAAAGAATCTAAAGACTAGATATATGTATGTGTGTTAACTGATTCACCACGTTGTACACCTGAATCAAATAC
This sequence comes from Giraffa tippelskirchi, assembly GCF_054371585.1. Lineage (NCBI taxonomy): Eukaryota > Metazoa > Chordata > Mammalia > Artiodactyla > Giraffidae > Giraffa > Giraffa tippelskirchi. The sequence goes on from NC_137275.1 coordinate 197,961,631, forward strand.
AACATTGTAAATCAACTATACTCCAATAAAATGTTTTCAAATTATAAAAAAATAGAGGAACTAGAGAAAGAAGAACATACAAAACCCAAAGTTAGTAGAAGGAAAGAAATGATACAGATCAGAGCAGAAACAAATAAAATAGAGACTAAGAAAATAATAGAAAAGATTGGTGAAACTAAAAGCTGGTTCACTGAAAAGATCAACAAAATCAATAGCCAGACTCATCAAGAAAAAGAGGGTAGGGGCTCAAACCAATAAAATCAGAAATGAAAAAGGAGAACTTAAAACAAACACCACAGAAATACCAAGAACCATAAGAGATGACTATGTGCAACTATATGCCAATAAAAAGGACAACCAAAAGAAAAGGACAAATTCTTAAAAAGGCACAATTTCCCAAGACTGAACCAGGAAGAAATAGAAAATATGAACAGACCAATTACTAGTAATGAAACTGAATCAGTAATTTAAAAATTTCTAACAAACAAAAGTCCAGGACCAGATGGCTTCACAGATAAATTCTACCATACATTTACAAAAGAGTTAACATCTATCCTTCTTAAACTATTTCCAAATAATTTCAAAGGAAGTACCTCTTCCAAACTCAATTAAGACCTGCATCACCCTGATACCACAGGGGACAAAGATATGACAAAAATAGAAAATTACATCTATGGTTAATTCATGTTGATATATGGCAGAAACCAACACAATATTATAAAGCAATTATCCCCCAAGTCAGTCAGTTAAGCTCAGTCACTCAGTCGTGTCCGACTCTCTAGACCCCATGAATTGCAGCACTCCAGGCCTCCCTGTCCATCACCAACTCCTGGAGCTTACCCAAACTCATGTCCATTCAGTCGGTGATGCCATCCAACCATCTCATCCTTTGTCGTCCCCTTCTCCTCCTGCCCCTACTACTTCCCAGCATCAGGGTCTTTTCCAGTGAGTCAACTCTTTGCATCAGGTGGCCAAAGTATTGGAGTTTCAGCTTCAACATCAGTCCTTCCAATGAACACCCAGGACTGATCTCCTTTAGGATGGACTGGTTGGATCTCCTTGCACTCCAAGGGACTCTCAAGAGTCTTCTCCAACACCACAGTTCAAAAGCATCAATTCTTTGGCACTCAGCTTTCTTCACAGTCCAACTCTCACATCCATACATGACTACTGGAAAAACCATAGCCTTGACCAGACAGACCTTTGTTGGTAAAGTAATGTCTCTGCTTTTTAATATGCTATCTAGGTTGGTCATAACTTTCCTTCCAAGGAGTAAGCATCTTTTAATTTCATGGCTGCAATCACCATCTGCAGTGATTTTGGAGCTCCCCAAAATAAAGTCTGACACTTTATCCACTGTTTCCCCATCGATTTCCCATGAAGTGATGGGACCAGATGCCATGATCTTAGTTTTCTGAATGTTGAGCTTTAAGCCAACTTTTACACTCTCCTCTTTCACTTTCATCAAGAGGCTTTTTAGTTCCTCTTCACTTTCTACCATAAGTAAAAGTAAATAAATTCCAAAAAAAATTTAAAAGAGAAAATTACAGACCAATATCACTGATGAACATAGATGCAAAAACGCTCAACAAAATATTAGCAAACTGAATTCAATAAACATTAAAAGGACAATATACCATGATCAAGTGGGATTTATCCCAAGGATTCAAGGATTTTTCAGTATCACAAAACAATCAATGTGATACACTATATTAACAAATTAAAGAATAACACCCATATGACTATCTCAATAGACATAGAAAAAGCTTTTAATAAAATTCATTTATGATAAAAATTCTCCACACAGGGGGCACAGAAGTAACATACCTCAACATAATAAAGGCCACGTATGACAAGCCCACAGCTAACATTACACTCAGTGGTGAAAAGCTGAAATTATGTCCTCTGAGATCAGGAACAAGACAAAGATTCCCATTCTTGCCACTTTTATTCAACATAGTTTTGGAAGTCCTAGCCTTAAGAAGAAGCGAAAGAGTTCCAAATTGGAAAGGAAGAAGTAAAACTGGCAATTTGCAGATAACATGATACCATACACAGAAAATCCTAAAGATGCCACCAGAAAACTATTAGATCTCATCAATCAAATCTATGAAGTTGCAGGATACAAAATTAATAAACAGAAATCGGTTGCATCTCTATACGCAAACATGAACTATCAGAGAAATTGAGGAAACAATCCCATTTACCACTGCATCAAAAATAAAATACCAGAAATAAACCTACCTAAGGAGACAAAAGACCCATACTTGGAAAACCATAAGAAACTGATGAAAGAAATTAAAGGCAACAAAAATAGATAGAAAGATATACCATGCTCTTCAACTGGAAGAATCAGTGTCATTAAAATGACTGTACTACCCAAGGCAATCTACAGAGTCACTGAAATTCCTAACAAAACACCAAAGACATTTTTCACAGAATCGGAACAAATAATTTTAAAATTTGTATGGAAACACAAAAGACTCTGAATAACCAAAATAGTATTGAGAAAGAAAAACAAAGGTAGAGGAATCAAGCTTCCTGACTTCAGACTATACTTAAAAACTACAGTAATCAAAACATAATGGTACTAGCACAAAAACTCACACACAGATCAACAGAACAGGACAGAGAGTCCACACATTTATGGTCCTTTAATCTACAACAAAGGAGGCAAGAAAACACAAAGCAGAAAAGACAGCCTATTCAATAAGTGGTGCTTTGAAAACTACATAGCTACATGTAAAATAATGAAATTAGAGCATTCTCTAATACCATACGGGCTTCCCTGGTGGCTTAGCTGGTAAAGAATCTGCCTGCAATGTGGGAGACCTGGGTTTGATCCTTGGGTTTGGAAGATCCCCTGGAGAAGGGAAAGGCTACCCACTCCAGTTTCATTGAGGTAGACAAGGCTTCACTGAGTTAGACAAGGCTGTGGTCCATCTGATCAGATTGGCTAGTTGTCTGTGATTGTAGTTTCAGTCTGTCCGCCCTCTGATCCCCTCTCTCAGTGCCTACCGTCTTACTTGAGTTTCTCTTACCTTGGACGTGGGGTCTCTCTTCACGGCTGCTCCAGCAAAGCACAGCTGCCATCCCTTACCTCGGATGCAATGACACAGTGAAAGTGCTGCACTCAATATGCCAGCAAATTAGGAAAACTCAGCAGTGGCCACAGGACTGGAAAAGGTCAGTTTTTATTCCAATCCCAAAGAAAGGCAATGCCAAAGAATGCTCAAACTACCACACAATTGCACTCATCTCACACGCTAGTAAAGTAATGCTCAAAATTCTCCAAGCCAGGCTTCAGCAATACGTGAACTGTGAACTTCCAGATGTTCAAGCTGGTTTTAGAAAAGGCAGAAGAACCAGAGACCAAATTGTCAACATCCACTGATCATCGAAAAAGCAAGAGAGTTCCAGAAAAACATCTACTTCTGCTTCATTGACTATGCCAAAGCCTTTGACTGTGTGGATCACAATAAACTGTGGAAAATTCTGAAAGAGATGGGCATACCAGACCACCTGACCTGCCTCTTGAGAAACCTGTATGCAGGTCAGGAAGCAACAGTTAGAATTGGACATGGAACAACAGACTGGTTCCAAATTGGGAAAGGAGTACATCAAGGCTGTATATTGTCACCCTGCTTATTTAACTTATATGCAGAGTACATCATGAGAAACGCTAGGCTGGAGGAAGCACAAGCTGGAATCAAGATTGCCAGGAGAAATATCAATAATTTCAGATATGCAGATGACACCACCCTTATGGCAGAAAGTGAAGAAGAACTAAAGAGCCTCTTGATGAAAGTGAAAGAGGAAAGTGAAAAAGTTGGCTTAAAGCTCAACATTCAGAAAACTAAGATCATGGCATCCGGTCCCATCACTTCATGTCAAATAGATGGGGAAACAGTGGAAACAGTGGCTGACTTTATTTTTCTGGGCTCCAAAATCACTGCAGATGGTGATTGAAGCAATGAAATTAAAAGATGCTTACTCCTTGGAAGGAAAGTTATGACCAACCTAGACAGCATATTAAAAAGCAGAGACATTACTTTGCCAACAAAGGTCCATCTAGTCAAGGCTATGGTTTTTCCAGTGGTCATGTATGGATGTCAGAGCTGGTCTATAAAGAAAGCTGAGTGCCAAAGAATTGATGCTTTTGAACTGTGGTGTTGGAGAAGACTCTTGAGAGTCCCTTGGACTGCAAGGAGATCCAACCAGTTCAACCTAAAAGAGATCAGTCCTGGGTGTTCATTGGAAGGACTGATGTTGAAGCTGAAACTCCAATACTTTGGCCACCTGATGCGAAGAGCTGACTCATTGGAAAAGACCCTGATGCTGGGAAAGATTGAAGGCAGGAGGAAAAGGGAACGACAGAGGATGAGATGGTTAGATGGCATCACCGACTTGATGGACATGGGTCTGGGTGGACTCCAGGAGTTGGTGATGGACAGGGAGGCCTGGCGTGCTGAGGTTCATGGGGTCGCAAAGAGCTGGACACGAATGAGCAACTGAACTGAACTGAACCCACTCCAGTATTCTGGCCTAGAGAATTCCATGGACTGTACAGTCCATGGGATCGCAGAGTCGGACACAACTGAATGACTTTCACTTGACTAATACCATATATAAAAATAAACTCAAATTGGATGAAAGACCAAAATGTAAGACCAGATACTATAAAATTCTTAGACAAAAACATAGGCAGTACACTCTTTAACATAAATTGTAGCAATATTTCTTGGGATCCATCTCTTAAAGGAAATAAAAGCAAAAGTAAACAAATGGGACCTAATTAAACTTAAAAGTTTTGTAAAGCAAAAGAAACCACTGACAAAATGAAAAGACAGTTTACTGAATGTGAGAAAAATTTGTAAATGATCAATAAGAGATTACTATTCAACATAAATAAATAGCTTGTAAAATTCAACATTAAACAAAGAAACAACCTGATTAAAAAATGGGCAAAAGAATCAAATACACATTTTTCCAAAGAGGAAATGAACAGATGGCCAACAGGCACACGAAAAAAATGCTCAATATCACTAGTCATCAGGGAAATGCAAATCAAAACCACAATGAAATATCACCTCACACCTGTCAGAATAGTTATCATCACAAAGAACACAAATAACAAATGTTGGCAAGGATATGGAAGAACAGGAACCCTCATACAATGTTGGCAGGAATGTAAATCGTTGTGGCCACTGTGTACAAAGTATGGAGGCTTCTCAGAAAACCTCAAAACTACCATATGACCCAGCAATTCCATTTATGAGTATATACTGGAAGAAAAACACAAACCACTAATTCAAAAAGTTGCATGCACCTCACTGTTTACAAGCAGCACTGCTTGAAACTGCAAAGACATGGAAGCAACCCAAGTGTCAATCAACAGAGAAATGGATAAAGAATATGGGGTGTGCAATGGAATACTACTTAGCCAAAAAAAAGAACAAAATTTTGCAATTTGCAGCAACATGGATGAACCTGGAGGGCACTATGCTAAGTGAAATAAGTCAGACAGAGAAAGACAAATATTGTATGATATCATTTATACATGGAATCTAAAAAATAATACAAATTCGTGAATATAACAAAAAAGAAGCAGACTCAACAGATACAGAGAACCAACTAGTGATCACCAGAGGGGAGAAGGAAAGGGGGAGAAGGAACATAGGGATAGGGGAGTAAGAGGTAAAAACTATTAGGTATAAAATAAGCTACAGTGCTATATTGTATAGTATAAGATGGGGAATATAGCCAGTGTTTTATAATAACCATAAATGGAGTATAACCTTTAAACTTATATTGGAGTGGGTTGCCATGCCCTCCTCCAGGGAATCTTCCCAACCCAGGGATCAAACCCATGTCTCCTGCAATGCAGGTGGATTCTTTACTGTCTGAGCCACCTCGAAAGCTCAATAAGATGGGAAATATAGTCAATATTTTATAATACCTATAAAAGGAGTATAACCTTTAAAAGTTGTGAATCACTATATTGTACACCTGTAACTTACATAATATTGTACAGCTATTATACTTCAATTCAAAGAAAGGTTTAAGATAAGAATAAAGGCAAAGTAATGGTTGTTTTGCCAATTGCTTTCTTTTTCTTCTTCATTCCCAAACTAGAAATCAACTGAAAAATAAAAAAAGTTAGGTAACTGATGCAAATGTGGTTAGAAACATCCTAAGTACACATAAGATCAAGGCATTCTATGCTTTGTTAAAAGTCATGTATTAAGATGTAGATCGGAGATTAGGTCAAACTTCAAAGCATATCAATTAAATAAGTAAAAGTGATCATAGCTCTACAAGTTCCTTAAATTTACAAGAGGGCATTGGCAGTTTGCTTGATAGATACTTCATTTATAAGAAAACAAATTACTAAAACATCCTGAAAATGTAAAGGAGACATTTCATTAAAACCTCACACCTGTGGGCTAATTTTATATATTTTATAGGCTCACTTGGATCAGATTCTCAGAGAAGCCAATGGAAGATTGATTTGAGAACCACTGAAACAGTTTCAATATTTATAATAACAATTATTAAATTTTCTCATCTTAGGACCCCAAAGAAATTTTGTTTACATAGATTTTATATACACTATTTACTATATTAGTAATTAAATCTCAGAAAAATTTACAATATTATCTATTAATTCATTAGAGATAATAATAAACCATTTACATGTTAATATTATTTATGAAAAAAACTGTACTTCTCAAAATAAAAAAATTTTGAGTTAGAGTCCATGGTTTTACATTCTGGGGGCAAACGTCTTTAATATCTGACAATAGAAGACAACTGTGTTCTCATGTCTATTGCTGCGTTCAGTCTGCTGTGACAGTTGTTTTGGTTCTATTTATAAAGGAAACCCAGCATCACAAAGATACATAATTGGAAAAGGAAGGATATGGCAGGCTTCCTGGAAGGATCTCAGAGATTCCACTTTCCTTGAACCATACTGCTAATGAGAGCTGCTAATCAATGACACAAAACACAATGGTGAATATTTACACTTTGGGTGAAGTGAGGGGGATACAGGACTTAACTACCACCAGGAGCATATAAATACCACATAAGTATATGCTAATGTGCTCTTTATAGGCCAGGAAAGGAAACCAGTCTTAAGAAAAGTAATTTAAATTCATGTAATGTAGTTATGCCTTAATTTCACTCAAGAAATCAAAAAATAAATAAATAACCATACAGAACAATATCTTTCAGTCTTCTTATTACTTTTCTCTCTCATATTGCTAGATATCTTTTCTATGAAAGAAATTCAAGGGGCTACATCTATATAAACCCATGAATCTCTGTTATGAGGACATCAGCATAATCGTAACTGGGGAAATGCTCTGAAAACAGGTCTGCTGAACCTCTTCTGGATTCAGGCAGTGAGGAACCACACAAGAGCCTGAAATGAGACATTTATGACTCTAAGGCACATGTTCTATGAAGGAGGGTTTACCCTGGTGTCTTAAGGCAAATTCTGGGAACCATCAGGAAGCTCAGGAAAAGGAAGATGGAACACTCAGTCATAAGTGTATCTTAGCCAGTACTATTAAACTGAAAAATGTCAACATCCCTGCTTTTGATATTGTTACTAAACTCTAAATGGTAATTTCTAAAACCAAAACCAACCTGCCTTACCCCTACTCCATTTAAAATTAAAGTAATCCTTCAATTTATAGATGAAAGACAAATCCAAAAGAAAGTTAAATTCAGCATCCTTAACTTGTCCCAGTTGCACCCAGACTCTCAAGTTCCAATCCTCTCTGCCAGAGGGTCCCACATCAAACACCCGATGGCTCCCCATAAACAGACTGTAATGTACCATAGAACAAAGGGTGCCCAAAATAGCTTCAAAATACCAAAGGGGATTAGCCAGCAATTTTTTTTTCTTAAATTAAGCCGTTGTGATCTAAAGCTTGGCAAATAGCATTACAACAGAGAATTAGATTTGCTTTATCATAAATGAAAATGACTAAAGTATTTTTTAAATGTTTTCATGAACAATAAAATTCTCCAAAGATCTATGTAGAGTATTGGTTTTTTGTTTTTGTTTTTTACAGGTATGATTTAAAAGAAACTCATTTCTTCTAAAACATATAACCACTCTATTTTCTCTTTAAGCTGGTTTTGACAATGTCATTATAAATTATAATCACAGGCAATGTATTTATAATCAGTTTATAGAAAAGAAATATAATATAACATGACTTTATTAGGGACTATATCTTATGAAATATGACTGAAAATTATTTTCTCCTTTTACATATTTTCTTTATATTACTTAATCATGTATGCTAATATATCAACTAAAATGGTATGTTTTATTTAAAAAATTAACAACTAGAAACAGTCTGCCTATAATTTTGTATATGAAGACTAGGCACAGCCTACCTATAATTTTATATATGAAGACTAGGAACAGACTGTCCGTAATTTTAAGAGAGGTGAGAGGAGGTAAGAGTACACATTTGTAACATTAACTTCTCTTTTACTAACATATCTATATTTATATTTTTCCAAGTCCTTCTTTTAAAAATCATCCTCTCAGAGAGAAAATGTTAAAGCTTCAGATAATAAATAACCATTTGTACACATTTATTACTTAGCTCCTCCCTAGAGAAACTAAGAGTTCCAATAAATTCCATTAATTCTCATGAACAGACAAAAACTAGCAACTTTGCATTCCCATCACTTGCTTCTTTCATCGATATTCATAAACATTAAGGATCAGGACAATGAAAGCTTATAAAAAGGGAAAATAGATTACTAAAGAACAAAATAGGGTAGCAAGCACAATGTTTTTGAATGAGTAAGAAAATCTTAGCAAATGATTCAAATTTCCTTTCAGTCAAACAAACATCAAAGGAAAAAAGGGACAAAAGTTAGATGTTTTAAAAAATGAAATTAGAAAATAAATTGATTAAATGCAACTTTACAGGGCTTACTGTGAGAAACTGCTAACTTGTAATGACAACATCCTACTAGTCACTTTCAGCTTTTGGACTGACATAGAACTTTAACGTGTTAAAACTATATTATGTTGCCAAAAAAACCCAAAACTGAACAAAGAAAGCAAAAGCATATGCAGTAAGGTTTCATCTGAGAAAAGTGAACAATCTAAGCAGCAAAAATTTAAAAGGAGCAGATTTGAGGAGAAAAAGTGGAAAAGCAACCTAAAAGAAATGAAAATCCTGAAAAGCCTGTGAAATACTGTTTACTTGTGCTCTGCTTCACAATCCTCTCATAAGGGGTCTGGACAGCCTGAAATGTCTGTGGACCGTGACCACCCACACTATGGGAAGCACCGTGATTAAAGAGAGTGCTGTACTCTAGTATCTGCCAGCATGGTTTGTGCCATGTTGTAATTATTAAATTTGCAGTCTTTTTATAATCTGTTGCATGTGTTGTGGCAAGTCCCCTACACTGTCTAATAGGAAAACCACTGAACATGAATAGCAAGTTATTTTTAATGTGCACAAATGGCTAGAAAACTGGATACTTTTAATATTACACTTTCAACTTTCACAAAAATGGTTTAACTTACCATACATCTAAAGCTACAATGAAAACAGATATGCCACTCCAAATTCCCTTCAATCCTCTTAAAGAAGATATATAGCCCAAGTTAAACCCCTTAATAAGTAGTTAAATTGTAGGTTAAACATATACCAAGGAGCAATTCACCCTCATATCTCTCCAGTGATTACACACATGAGAGAATACCAAGGAATACAACAGCTGTAAAATTCTGCAAGTCTATTTACCCCTAAACTTGTTGGCTATAAAAGATGTGCTTTCCACTCTAATTTTTCCCCCAAGGGTAATGTGGCTTTAAAGACATACTTTTCAAGGAATATTATCTTAGGTAGTGTGAAAAAGTCAGTCAGAACACCCAGAACAGGCATTCAGAAAAAGAATGTGAACTAAATGAATGGGAATGCTACAAATCTTGGCTGTTGAACCAACTTCCCCCAATCCCACCCTCCCACCTTGCTGAAGAAGCTGTCACTCAGGCATAGCAGGCCTTTTTTGTAGAAGCCAGGATAATATGAAGCTGGGTTTTCCTTTAAGGTCTTTTTAAAAAAGATCAGCTCAACCAGAAATTGGCAGGCAGGACTGGCCCAAAGACAAGTAAGAAAGACCTCCAAACCTCCACCTAAACCTGTCTACTTCAGAGCCCCTGCCCTGGGAGGAATGCATGAGCGAGCTCACACAGACAGCTGGCCATGGCTTTTATCACTAAATAGAAGGGAAACCGAAAGAATAAAAGAAAACAAAATAACCATAAGAATTTTTTAAAAGATCCTTTATAGAGGCATAAAATCAAAACAACCAAAAAATCGTGACCCATCTCTGTAACGCTCCTGCCAAAATGAGCCTTTCATCTGGAGGACAGATGACAGTCTCATTTTTTTCTTCCCAGTGATCAAAGTCCTTAAAGATTATTTGCATAGGTTAAGCAAGGAATGAGGATCCTTCTCTCCCAAACATACCTCAAAAACCCATAAAACCCCCCCAAACCACAAGACCAAGACTGAGAGAAAACCAACTTTGAACTGTGCTGGCCTCCAGGAGACATCATTTCCCATCGCTACCCTGGATGTATGCTCCCGTGAATGGCAGATGGCTCCGCTACTCAGCGATGGGGCAGAGAGAAGAAGGAACAATCCTAAGTATCTCTCTCACAACCTTCCTGAGACCCACTCCAACCTACCTCATTATGTAGCAAAATGCTACAAAGATAAAAAATGACACAAAGCTGTGTGAGCCATGAATTAACCTTACAATCATAAAGTAGTGTTAAGTTTAGAGGCTTAATTTAACTTAAATTTTACTTAGTTCCAAAGAAAGGGAAAACAAAAATATATATTTAAGTTTATAAAGTTATGTATTTGAGTGAAAGGCCTCAGATTGTTTAAGAGTTCCTTTTTGGTGTTTATTTTAGAATTTTACTAATACCGATTAGACTATATTTATGAGTATGACACAAATGGCTCTGGATGTAGCATTTTGGTCTGGCACTTAATCTTCCATCTTCTAGTAAACTACTCAAGAAGGCAAGAGATTCAGGGAGGAGGCAAAGGACAGGAAAGTAGTAAACTCTTTAAATGACTTCTGCTAATCCACAAGCCTTTTAAGAGAAAAGTCACCCATATATATCCTTTACTACCTTACTGCTATTTTATATGAAGGCAGTTTTATTCTCTTTTTAACCTGATACAATTTCAAGTTTAAGGAGTTTTCAATTTTAGAGCCAGAGGTCTTGGGCCCATAAAGTTATTTGTCCCTAACCTGATTAGAAAATAGGGATTAGAATCTGTGTAACGCATATTTTAAAAAAAATATTTATTTGGCTGACCAGATCTTAGTTGTGGTACACTGGATCTTCAATCTTTGTGGCATGCAGGTTCTAAAAAGAATGGGAACGCAGCATTCAGGATCTTTAGTTGTGGCATTCGAACTCTCAGTTGTGGCATATCCCCTAGTTCCCTGACCAGGGATCAAGTCCAGGCCCCCTGCAATGGGAGAACAGGGTCTTAGCCACTGGACCACCAGGGAAGTACCACACATATGTTAAATATTTCACTTATACACATTATACAGAATACACTAAAATTCATACAAATTTCCTTAAAAGTACCTGATTTATGGACACACAAACACAAGATTAAAGTGGATTATGAGCCTTTAAGGGTCTTTTTGTATTATATACTGGCCTCAGTACAAATTGTAACAAAAATTACATTTGCAACATTTGCAAATTGTTTATTCTTTAAAGTCCTCCAAAACCCCTTGCAACTGTGTGTCCAAATCACACAGGTGGGTGGTGGCATTATTATCATTATTAGTTTTATAGATTAAAAAACTGCTCAAATTGCCCATGTGACTGGCCTGTGGACACTAAATTTGTGGTAGGTATGCATGTGCACACACAAACATGTCCTAGTCCCTGGAAATTGTAAGCATGTTATTTTACACAGCAAAAGGGAATTAAGGTGGCAGATGGAATTTAAATTGCTAATCAGCTGATTTTAAAATAGGGAGATTATCCTGAATAATCTACTCAGGCTCAGTTTAATCATAAGTGTCCTTAAAGGTAGAAGAAGGAGGTCACAAAGGAAGAACCAGAGACATGGAGTCTGAGAAGGACTTTCTGGTTCTGAAGATGGAGGAAGGGACCACAAGTCAAGGAATATGGGTAGCATCTAGAAGCTGGAAGAGACAAGAAGATGGAGCCTCTCCTAGAATCTCTAAAAGGAATGCAGTTCTATTGACACCTGATTTTATTTTATTTTATTTTTTAAATAAATTTATTTATTTTAGTTGGGGGCTAATTACTTTACAATATTGTAGTGGTTTTTGCCATACATTGACATGAATCAGCCATGGGTTTACATGTGTTCCCCATCCTGAACCCCCCTCCCACCTCCCTCCCCATCCCATCCCTCTGGGTCATCCCATTGCCCCAGCCCTGAGCATTTGTCTCATGCATCGAACCTGGAATGGTGTTCTGTTTCACATATGATAATATACATGTTTCAATGCTATTCTCTCAGAACGTCCCACCCTCACCTTCTCCCTCAGAGTCCATAAGACTCTTCTATGCATCTGTGTCTCTTATTCTGTCTCGCATATAGGGTTATCGTTACCATCTTTCAAATTCCATATATATGCATTTGTATACTGTATTGGTGTTTTTCTTTCTGGCTTACTTCACTCTGTATAATGGGCTCCAGTTTCATCCATCTCAATAGAACTGATTTAAATGTATTCTTTTTAATGGTGAGTAATATTCCATTGTGTATATGTACCACAGCTTCCTTATCCATTCATCTGCTGATGGACATCTAGGTTGCTTCCATGTCCTGGCTATTGTAAACAGTGCTGCGATGAACATTGGGGTACACGTGTCTCTTTCAATTCTGGTTTCCTCGGTGTGTATGCCCAGCAGTGGGATTGCTGGGTCATATGGCAGTTCTATTCCCAGTTTTTTAAGGAATCTCCACACTGTTCTCCATAGTGGCTGTACTAGTTTGCATTCCCACCAACAGTGTAAGAGGGTTCCCTTTTCTCCACACCCTCTCCAGAATTTATTGCTTATAGACTTTTGGATAGCAGCCATTCTGACTGGTGTGAAATGGTATCTCATTGTGGTTTTGATTTGCATTTCTCTGATAATGAGTGATGTTGAGCATCTTTTCATGTGTTTGTTAGCCATCTGTATGTCTTCTTTGGAGAAATGTCTGTTTAGTTCTTTGGCCCATTTTTTGATTGGGTCATTTATTTTTCTGGAATTCAGCTACAGGAGTTGCTTGTATATTTTTGAGATTAATTGTTTGTCTGTTGCTTCGTTTGCTATTATTTTCTCCCATTCTGAAGGCTGTCTTTTCACCTTGCTTATAGTTTCCTTTGTTGTGCAAAAGCTTTTACTTTTAATTAGGTCCCATTTGTTTGCTTTTGCTTTTATTTCCAATATTCTGGGAGGTGGGTCATGGAGGATCCTGCTGTGATTTATGTTGGAGAGTGTTTTGCCTATGTTTTCCTCTAGGAGTTTTATAGTTTCTGGTCTTACATTTAGATCTTTAATCCATTTTGAGTTTATTTTTGTGTATGGTGTTAGAGAGTGTTCTAGTTTCATTCTTTTACAAGTGGTTGACCAGTTTTCCCAGCACCACTTGTTAAAGAGATTGTCTTTTCTCCATTGTATATTCTTGCCTCCTTTGTCGAAGATAAGGTGCCCATAGGTGTGTGGATTTATCTCTGGGCTTTCTATTTTGTTCCATTGATCTATATTTCTATCTTTGTGCCAGTACCATACTGTCTTGATGACTGTGACACCTGATTTTAGACCAGTGAGATGTTGAAGCTGAAACGCCAATACTTTGGCCACCTGATGCAAAGAGCTGACTCATTTGAAAAGACCCTGATGCTGGAAAAGACTGAGGGCAGGAGGAAAAGGGGATGACAGAGGATGAGATGGTTGGATGGCATCACTGACTCAACGGACATGAGTTTGGGTAGGCTCCGGGAGTTGGTGATGGACAGGGAGGCCTGGCACGCTGCAGCTCGTGGCGTGACAAAGTGTTGGACACAACTTAGCGACTGAACTGAACTGAACTGAGACCCATTTGGATTTCTGACTTCCCAGTAAGATAAAAACGTATTGTTTAAGCCACTAACTCTTTGGTAATTTGTTAAAAAAGCAATAGGAAATTAATACACAGGTCATTAGCAGTAGGGCCTAGATTCCCATACATAGCTTCAGACTTGATCTCATTTGCCAAGGCCCTTATTTCCCACTTTCCTTTAACAGATAAGCCATAATCTTTTACCTCCAAATGTCACTGCATTTAAATTACTTAAATATGGACAAAAAACCTTCACAGGATCATACCTCACAGATATGAAACTTAGCCAACTAACAACCTCCACCAACACAACTCAGAACTGGGTGTACACAAGACATATCAAGTCCAAATCTCAGAACATTCCTAAGGGACCCTCCTTTATCCTTATTCAGTGTCATCACATATAATTCCAAACCATTTAGTTCTTACTGATGCTTAAAGCAGATTCAAAGCAGCATATGGGAAACATAACAGTACGGTCTCCAGGCAAGCACAATGATATTTAGTGATAGTATGTAATGAGATACTAAAACTTAAAAAAGAAATATCCATGGATGAAATGAAAATAAAATAAAATTTTAAAGTCTTCTCTATTGGGAGAAGTCTCCATTTTAGTAAACAGCATCAAATCTTAGGAGCCATCATTGTTTTCTTTTCCATTTAGAGAAGACCCTTTAACACTTCTTGTAAGGTCAGTTGACAACTGATGAACTCTTAGTTTTGCTTATTTGAGAAGCTCTTTCTCTCTCCTTGCACTATACCACAAGATAACCTTGCTGGGTAAAATATCTTAGGTTGTAGGTTTTTGCCTTTCAGCACTCAAAATGTATCACTGTCACTCCTTTCAGGCCTGCAGTTTCTGCTGAAAAATCAGCTAACAACCTTACAGGGGGTTTCCTTGTATGTGACTCTCTTTTCTTCTTGCTGCTTTTAAAATTCTCTTTTTATCTTTGCCATTTTATTATTAAATACGATATGTCTTATTGAGGGTCTTTTTGGGTTCATCTTGTTTGAGACTCTCTTTGTGCTTCCTCTACTTGGATATCTGTCTCTTTCTTCAGGTTCAAGAAGTTTTCAGCCATAATTTCATCAGATACATTTTCTTTTCCTCTCTCTCTTCTCCTTCTGGGATCCCTATAATGCAAATGTTCATACACTTAACGTTGTCTCAAAGGTCCCTTAAACTATCCTTTTAAAAAAAAAAAAAAAAAACCCACATTACTTTTCTTTTTGCTGTTCTGATTGACTGATTTCCATTATCTTAGTTTCCAATAGCTTATGAGTTTTTATGTCACACTTAATCTGCTGCTAATTCTTTCCAGTATATTTTTCCTCTCAGTATTGTATTCTTCAGCTATGACTTTTTCTTTTTAATATTTTAGATTTTTTTTTGAAATTTTTCTATTTTTTTTTCCTATTCCTTTTTTTTTCTTAACTATTTCTGGTTTTGTTTGTTTTACTATTTATCAAGTAAATTATCTGTTTCATTAGGGTTTTTTCTTTTGTTCTTTCTTTTAAAATATGATTCCCCTCTCTCCAATCTGTATATGCCCAGTGGCTTTGGTGGGAGGTCTGTATTTGATCTAAGCATGTGCCACATGTCCCTTCAGGCTGGAGCTGCAAGGGTGACAGCCAGAGTAGGTGCAAACAGGGGCTTTTCCTATTCGCAGTAGTTGTCACTACCCTATCGGGGTAGGAGAGGGACCTGAGAGGCTGGAGCAGGAGCCTGGGGGAGTTGGGCTTCTTCTGAGTGTGATGGCAGTGTCTTTGTTGGGGCTGGAGAGTCATCCTTGATACCCCATCTTCCTTGTATGGTCCCCCATTTTATGAAATACAATATCAACACCTGTTAATTCCGAAACCAAATCTGAAGTACCTCTGCTTCCTTTAACCACCTGGTAACCATTCTGGTTCAAGTCCCAAAAATCATTTGCTTGGCCTACTGCAACAATGTACTTCCACGCTGGACTGCTTTCCGCCAGCAGACAGATGAAAATTAGAACCTGAAATGTCTGTTTCTAGACATATACTCAGAGAAACTCTAGCACATGTACACCATGAGGTATGTATAGAAATATTCAGAGCCATACTGTTTGTAACAGCAAAAACCTAGAGTAAGAAAAACACTACACAGTAGTGAAAATGAATGTTCTATAGCTACATATATGAACCTCAAAATATATATAACATTGAGCAAACAGCAGAACAACACATCATATTTATATGAAATTCAAACATAAAAATTACATTATGTATTATTTATAATTAAATCAGTATGTTCAGTTCAGCTGCTCAGTTGTGTCTGACTGTTTCTGACCCCATGGACTACAGCATGCCAGGCCTGCCTGTCCATCACCAACTCCTGGAGTTTGCTCAAACTCATGTCCATTGAGTTGGTGATGCCATCCAACCATTCATCCTCTGTTGTCCCTTTTTCCTCCCATCTTCAATCTTGCCCAGCATCAGGGTCTTTTCAAATGAGTCAGTTCTTTGCATCATGTGGCCAAAGTACTGGAGTTCCAGCTTTAGCATCAGTCCTTCCAATGAATATTCAGGACTGATTTCCTTTAGGATGGACGGGTTGGATCACCTTGCAGTCCAAGGGGCTCTCAAGAGTCTTCCAATACCACAGTTCAAAACCATCAATTCTTTAGCACTCAGCTTTCTTTATATTCCAACTCTCACATCCATACATGACTACTGGAAAAACCACAGCTTTGACTGGACGGACCTTTGTCAGCGAAGTAATGTCTCTGCTTTTTAATATGCTGTCTAGGTTGGTCATAACTTTTCCTCCAAGGAGCAAGGGTCTTTTAATTTCATGGCTGCAGTCACCATCTGCAGTGATTCTGGAGCCCCCCAAAATAAGTATGCAGTCAAACTATTTTTTAAAAAGCAAGGTAATAATAAATAGAAAATTCAAGATAAGATAAGAAAGAGAATGAACTATGTGAGGAGGAAAAGTAATATGGCTGACTCTAATAACAGCCAATTCCTAATGCTGAATGGTACTTATGTTATTCATTATTCTTTAAATTCTATAATGATACACATAGTTTTTTTTTAAAAGGGATGCTTCAATTTAGAAAGCAAAAAAATTTTGAGATTTAGAGGAATAAATGTTAATCTAATCAGAAACTAATTCCCCTGATATGACACTCACAATGACAATAATAACTAACATTTATCATCACTTAAAGTCAAGCATTGCTATAAAAACTTTATATACAAACAACACACCTGTACACCCACATTCACATATATCATACATATAATCATCTAATCATCCAAACATCACTATGAGGTGGTAAAATTATTTTCCCTTTGCGAAGAAAACTAATTCTGAGAAGTTATGTGACTTGCCTAAATTAATACCAAGTTAATGTTTCCCTGGTGGCTTAGATGGTAAAGTATCTTCCCGCAATGTGGGAGACCTGGGTTCGATCCCTGGGTCAGGAAGATCCCCTGGAAAAGGAAACGGTAACCCACTCCAGTCCTCTTGCCTGGAAAATCCCATGGATGGAGAAGCGAGGTAGGCCACAGTCCATGGGGTCACAGAGAATCAGACACGACTGAGAGACTTAACTTTCACTGAAGAAGTGGCAGACCCAGAATTTGAATCCAGTCAGTTATGTTGCAGAGTGCCTTCATTACAAAACAGTCTCAGATTAGAATAATTACTACTAGATCTGACATAAATGTCCAAAATTCTTTCAAAATTTAACAATCTTAACAAATGACAATTATCTGACAAAAAAGATTCTTAAAACATTTCATATACATTCTACAAACTTTTACAATTTATATGCTTATAGGATAGGTTATAACAGAGCTTTGTTATCTGAAAATGTTAATTATACAGAGGGCAAGTAGCATCCTACTATACACACTAATATATAAAACTGACTTGGAGATTTCTTAAAGCCTTATTAATTTGTTCAGATATTTTTAAAGCACCCCAGGTGTCTTTAGAACTTCTAATCATAACATATGTTCTGAGTTCCTAACTGAGAGAATCCAAAAGGGTATTAAAATGATCATTATTTTATGCCACTAATTCTGGAACAGCTTGTTACTTCAGAATAGCAACTGGTACAAAAGATTTAAACCCAGTACATCAAGAATTACACTAAGTAGAGATATTTAAACACTTTAAACATGAAGGGACAGCAGTTGTCAGACTGAATAAAAACCAGAAACCAACTACATGTTACCTATATGAAACCTACCTTAAATGTAAAGATACAAATAGTTTAAAAGTAAAAAGATGGAAAAGGATGTATCATGTAAACACTAATTAATAGAAAGCTAGAGTTTTTTTTTTTAAATATCAGACAAAGTAAACTTCAGAATAAAAAGTATTACTCAGGACAAAAAAATACATTTCATTAACAATAAAACAGTTGATTCAACAAGAGGACATAGCAATTCTAAATGTGCTTGTACCCAGTAACAAAGCTTCAAAATAAATGAAACCCAACAAATGACAGAATTGAAAACAGAAGTGGATAACTCCCACTTATAATTAAAGACTCTAACATTATCTCTCATTAACTGATAGAAAATTAGTAAGGCTACAGAAGACTTGAAAGACACTATTATTAAGAGACAATTGTCCACGAGTCTCTTGTAATTCTGAATGTTTTGTGAACAGAGGCACTGACTGCCTTTCTGCCAGACTATCCTTTCAAGGATGCTTTTATAGCAAACAGCTTTGGAAGAGAGAAATAGGGTCTTAGTCAGAAGCTAAAGGCAAGTTTGTTTACTATCAAACATATTATGAATCCCTCCAGGGTAAAATGAAATTTGTCTTTAGCCTGTTATAAGAGATTTGAGGACTCCAAGATGAAGGTTTCTCAGCTGTGACTGAAACACATGTATGAACAGTATTTACCTGTGATTCTGTGACTCTCCCCTATAAGATATGGGGGACACAGGAAACAGACACAAACATCAAACTCATGCTGTTCGTTGTGCTATGAGTGATAAAGTCCTTTGTTTCTGACTCAGGAGATCTATGTCTCCTGACAGCAGGCATTAAACAGTGGCAGACTAACCTGTCAACTTGCAAGCAGGGAAAATCCCAGACCCTTCCCAGTCTTCCCAACATTCAACCATTCGATTCAACTGTCATCTATAGAATACTCCATCTAATGTTATTTTCAAGTTTACATGCAATACTCACCAAGACAGTCTCTGAGAACCAAAAACAACTGAAATAATAAAAATATTTTTTAGTCACAGTCTAATTAAACTATATATCACTAACAGATATACATACATATACACAAATGTGTGTATATTATATATATCTGGAAAACCCTCACATACTTGGATATTAAACAACATGTTTCTAAATAGTCAGTGAGTCAAAGAAAAACCTATAAGCAACTAATGCAGTGATTTGAGGGAAATTTATAGCTTTTACTTTTATTATTACAAATGAAGAAAGGGCTCAGATAAAGTATTTAAATTCCAGCTTAATAATTAGAGGAAAAAAAGATTCAAACAAATCCAAAGTAAGTAGAAAAAGGAAATAAATATAATAGGAGAAATAAAAGAAACAGAAATGTACAAACGACATAAAAATTTATGAGGATCAAATTGGGTTCTTTAAAAGACAATTTAGTAAATTCGTTAAAAACCGAGCTCCTTTCATGGGAAAAAAAAAGGGGAGAAGGCATAAGTTCTAATGTCAGAAATAAAAGTAGGACATTGCTACAACCTTTAGAAATTAAAGTCCTTAAAAAGAATGTTAGGTCAATTAGGATGAGATGAAGAAATTATGTAGAAGTGAAAAATTACTAAAGCTGACTGAAAAGGAAATTAAGAACTTGAATAGAGTTACCTATTAAAGAAAATAAACCCATAATTTAAAAACACTCCCGCTGAGAAAATATCAGAACCAGATAGTTTAAACAGTCCTATTAACTAAACACTTAAGAAATAAAAAAATACTGCTACTATATACACTTAGAAAATACAGGTGAATAACATGAACCATGAATTTCCAGATACTCAAGCTGGATTTACTGCCAACATCTGTTGGATCATAGATAAAGCAAGAGAGTTCCAGAAAAACCTCTTACTTCTGCTTTTTTGACTATGCCAAAACCTTTGACTGTGTGGATCACAACAAACTGTGGAAAATTCTTCAAGAGATGGGAATACCAGACCACCTGACCTGCCTCCTGAGAAAACCGTATGCAGCTCAAGAAGCAAGAGTTAGAGCCGGACATGGAACAACAGACTGGTTCTAAATTGGGAAAGGAGTACGTACGTCAAGGCTGTATATTGTCACCCTGCTTATTTAACTTACATGCAGAGTACAACATGTGAAATGCCAGGCTGGATGAAGCACAAGCTGGAACCAAGATTGTCAGAAGAAATATAAGTAAACTCAGATATGCAGATGACACTACCCTTATGGCACAAAGTGAAAAAGAACCAAAAAGCCTTTTGATGAAAGCTAAAGAGGAGAGTGCAAATGTTGGCTTAAAACTCAACATTTGAAAAACTAAGATCATGGCATCTGATTTCATCACTTCATGGCAAATAGATAGGGAAACAATGGAAACAGTGACAGACTTTATTTTCTTGGGCTCTAAAATCACTGCAGATGGTGACTGCAGCCATGAAATTAAAAGATGCTTGCTCCTTGGAAGAAAAGCTATGACCAACCTAGACAGCATATTAAATAGCAGAGACATTACTTTGCCAACAAAAGTTCGTCTAATCAAAGCTATGGTTTTTCCAGTAGTCACGGTGGATGTGAGAGTTAGACCACAAAGAAAGCTGAGTGCTGAAGAACTGATGCTTTTGAACTTTCATGTTGGAGAAGACTATTGAGAGTCCCTTGGACTGCAAGGATATCAAACCAGTCCATCCTAAAGGAAATCAGTCCTGAATATTCATTGGAAGGACTGATGCTGAAGCTGAAACTCCAATACTTTGGCCATCTGATGCTGGGAAAGATTGAGGGCAGGAGGAGAAGGGGACGACAGAGGATGAGATGGTTGGATGGCATCACCGACTCAATGGACATGAGTTTGAGCAAGCTCTGGGAGCTGGTGATGGACAGGGAAGCCTGGTGTGCTCCAGTGTCCATGGGGTCACAAAGAGTCAGGCACAACCGAGCTACTGAACTGAGCTGAACTGAATGCTGATATCAAAACCTCCTAGACAAAAGAAAACAGGAGACTAATATTCGTCATAAACATAAATATAAAAATCTTTGAATAAAATTTTAGCATATAAAAAGTAGCAATATATAAAAAAGAATTATGGTACACCACTAAATAGGGTTAATCCCAGAATGAGAGGTGTGGCTAACAATCTAAAATCAATAAATGCAATTTGTGATACTAATGATAGTATAAAGGAAAAACATCATTCCAATACATGAATAAGAACACATTTTATTTTTTAAAGAGGAGATTTTATGATAGGTTTTTAAATTAAAATATAGTTGACATACAAGATTATGTTAGTTTCAGGTTTACTACATAATGATTTTATATCTGCACACATTATGAAATCGTAACAACGATAAGTCTAATAACAATCTGCCCTCATACAAAATTACTACAATATTACTTACTGATCATATTCCTTAGGCTGTATATTATATCCCTTTGATTTATTATATAACTGTAGATTTATACTACTTAATCTCTATCAGCTATTTCACCCACTTACTCCAACCCCTTCTCTTCTGGCAATCACCTGTTTGTTCTCTGTATCTATGAATCTGTTTTTTGTTTTGCTTTTTAGATTCTACATATAAGTGCAACATTTAACTTTCACTATCTGACTTGTTTCACTTAGCAAAATACCTTCTAGATACATTCATGTTATCCTTAATGGTAAGATTTCATATTTTTTATGGCTGACTGAATTTCCATTATACATACTTATCACATATTCTTTATCTGTTTATTGATGGACATTTAGATTGCTTCCTTATCTTGGATATTGTAAGTAATGCTACATTGAACACTGTACTTCATATATCTTTTTGAATTAGTGATTTTGTTTTTTGTTTTTTTTTCAGGGGGAGGAGAGGGTAAATATAAAAAAGTGAAATATGGTAGCTCTAGTTTTAATTTTTTGAGGAACATAAAACTGTTTTCCATTCTGGCTGTAACAATTTATAATCTCACCAACAGTACATGAGGGTTCCTTTGTCACATCCTTAGCAACACTTGTAATTTCAAGGCTTTTTGATGGAAACCATTTAGACAGGTGTGAGGTGGTAGCTCATTCTGTTTTAATTTGCATTTTCCTAATGATTAGTGATGTTGAGCATCTTTTCATGTGTCTGTTGGCTATCTATATGTTTTCTTTGAAAAATATTCAGTCCTCTGTCCATTCTTCTTTTTGTCTTTACTGGAGTATATTTACTTTACACTGCTGTGTCAGTTTCATCTGTACAGCAAAGTGAACCAGCCATATGTATATATGTATGCTCTCTTTTTTGGATTTCCTTCCCAATTTGGTCACCACAGAGCAATGAGTAGACTTCCCTGTGCTATACAGTAAGTTCTTTCCATTTATCTATTTTATACATAGTAGCGTATATATGTGTAGGGTAGTGAAAGTCACTCAGTCATGTCCAACTCTTTGCGAGCCCATGAACTATACAGTTTCTGGAATTCTCCAGGCCAGAATACTGGAGTAGATAGCCTTTCCCTTCTCCAGGGGATCTTCCCAACCCAGGGATCGAACCCAGGTCTCCCACATTGCATGAGGATTCTTTATCAGCTGAGCCACAAGGGAAGCTCAAGCATACTGGATTGGGTAGCTTATCCCTTCTCCAGTGGATCTTCCTGAACCTAGAATTGAACCAGGGTCACCTGCACTGCAGGTGGATTCTTTACCAACTGAGCTATCAGGGATACCAATCTCAATCTCCCACCCACTCTTTTCCCTTGGTATCCATACATTTGTTGTCTACATGCATGTCTCTCTCTAAGTCTGCTTTGTTAATAAGATCATCTATATCATTTTTCTAGATTACACATATATGGTTTAATATATAATATTTGTTTTCATCTAACTTACTTTACTCTGTAAGACAGTTCTAGGTTCATCCACATCACTACAACTGACTCAATTTTATTCCCTTTTATGGCTGAGTAATATTCATTGAATACATGTACCACAACTTCTTTATCCATTCATTTGTCAATGGACATTTAGGTTGTTTCAGTGTTTGGCTATTATAATAGTAAATACTATTTACAATAGTATATAGTGCTGCAATGAATATTAGGGTGCATGTACCTTTTTGAATTATGTTCTTCTCTGGGTATATGCACAGCAGTGGGATTGACAGGTCATTTTACATTTTAAGAAACCTCTTGGGTTTCCTTGGCAGCTCAGTGGTAAAGAATCCACCTGCCAAGGCAGGAGACAGGGGTTTGATCCCTGGTCTGGGAAGATCCCACATGCCATGGAGCAACCAAATCCAAGAACTACAACTATTGAGCTTGTGCTCCAAAGTCTGGGAGCTGCAAATACAGAGCCAACATGCCACAACTACTGAAGGCCGTGCACCCTAGAGCTCATGTTCCTCAATAAGAGGAGCCAATACAATGAGAAGCCCATGCACTGCAACTACAGAGTAATCCCCGCTCACTGCAACTAGAGAAAAGTTCACGTAGCAACAAATACAGAACACAGGCAAAATAAATAAAAAAGAAAATTCCATACTGTTCTCCATAGTGACTGTATCAATTTACATTCTCACCAATAGTGTAAGAGGCTTCCCTTTTCTCCACACCATCTACAGCACTTACTGTCTGTAGATTTTTTTCATGATCGCCATTCTGACTGGTGTGAGGTGATACCTCGTTGTATTTTTGATTTGCATTCTCTAATAATCAGTGATGTTGAGCATCTTTTCATGTGTTTGCTATCCACCTGTATATCTTCTTTGGAGAAATGCCTATTTAGATCTTCCATCCATTTTTTTGATTGGGCATGAACTATTTGTATATTTTGGAGATTAATCTCTTGTGAGTTGCTTCAATGGAAAATATTTTCTCCTATGCTGAAGGTTGTTTGTTTTCAGCTTTTTTATGGCATTCTTTGCTGTGCAAAAGCTTTTAAGTTTAATTAGGTCCCATTTGTTTTTTATTTTCATTATTCTAGGGGGTGCATTAAAAAAGATCTTGCTGCAATTTATGGCAAAGAGTGTTCTGCCTATGTCTTCCTCAAAGAGTTTTTATAGCGTGTGCCCTTACATTTAGGTCTTTAATCCATTTTGAGTTTATTTTTGTGTATGGTGTTAGGGAGTGTTCTAATTTCATTCTTTAGATGATACTATCCAGTTTTCCCACTATCACTTTTGAAAGAGACTGTCTTTTCTCCATTGTATATTATTTATCCATTGTCATAGATTAGGTGACATAGGTGCATGGGTTTGTCTCTGGGCTTTCTATCCTATTCCACTGATCTATATTTTTGTTTTTCTGCCAGTACCATACTGGCTTGATTACTGTATCTTTGTAGTATAATCCAAAGTCAGAGAGCCTGAATCCACCAGCTTTATTTTTCTTTCTCAAAATTCATTTGGTTATTTGGGGCCTTTTGAGTTTCCATACAAATTGTAAAAACTTTTTGTTCTAATTTCATGAGAAGTGCCACTGCTAAATTTGATAAGGATTGCACTGAATCTATAGATTGCTTTGGTTAGTACAGTCATTTTCACAATGTTGATCCTTCCAATCCAAGAACATGGTATATCATTCCATCTCCAAGTGTTGTCTTCGGTTTGTCTCCTTGGGTAGTTTTATTCCTAGGTATTTCATTTCTTTTGTTACGATGCTAATGGGATTGTTTCCCTAATTTCTCTTTCTGCTATTTCATTGTTAGTGTATAGGAAGGCAAGAGATTTCTGTGTACTCATTTTTTATCCTGCAACTTTTCTAAATTCACTGATTAACTCTAGTAGGTTTCCGGTGGAATCTGAAGCATTTTCTATGTATAGTATCATGTCATCTGCAAGTAGTGGCAATTTTACTTCTTTTTCAATTTGGATTCCTTTTGTTTTTCTTCTGTAACTGCTGTGGCTAGGCTTTCCAAAACTATGTTGAATAAAAGTGGTGAGAGAGGACCTGCCTGCTAAGTCGCGTCAGTCATGTGTGACTCTGTGAGACCCCATGGACGGCAGCCCACCAGGCTCCTCCGTCCCTGGGATTCTCCAGGCAAGAATACTGGAGTGCATTGCCATTTCCTGCTCCAATGCATGAAAATGAAAAGTCAAAGTGAAGTTGCTCAGTCATGTCTGACTCTTCGCGACGCCATGGACTGTAGCCCACCAGGCTCCTCTGTCCACGTCCATGGGATTTTCCTGGCAAGAGTACTGGAGTGGGTTGCCATTGCCTTCTCCATGGTGAGAGAGGACACTCTTGTCTTATTTCTGATCTTAGAGGAAATGCTTTTGGTTTTTCACCATTGACAATGATGTCTGCTGTGGGTTTGTCACATATGGACTTTATTATGTCAAGGTACTTCCCTCTATATCCACTTTCTGGAGAGTTTTAATCATAAATGGGAGCTGAATTTTGTTAAAAAGCTTTGTGCCTACTGAGATGATCATATGGTTTTCTTTAGGTAAAGCTGGTTTGGTGGTGCTGAATTTGTTGCTTTTCCCTTGGTGCTTTTAATATTTTTTCTTTGTAGTGGACTGGCCAAAAGACTCGTTTGGTTTTTTTCTGTAAGATAGCTCTAGCAGCACTTAGTTGTCTTTAACTTCATTCAGAGTAATTTTGTCAGATTGTATTGTGACAGCTGTAATATTAGTGTGCATTCACCATAAAAATGTATCAAAATTGGTGAATTTTTGTGTAATCACTTTAATACTGAGAATAAAAGAAAAAAGGCGATATTTTCAGCATATTATGCTTTATTACTTCAAGAAACACAAAAATGCAACTGAGATGCAAAAAAAGATTTGTGCACTGTATGGATGGAGAAAGTGCTGTGATTGATCAAACATGTCAAAAGTGGTTTGCAAAGTTTCATGCTGAATAATAGTCAACTTGAAGTTGAAAGTGATCAAATGAGACATCAATTCAGAATAATCAATGCTATACAATGTGGGAGATAGCTGACATATTCAAAATACCCAAATCAAACACTGAAAATCATTTATACCCACTTAGTTATGTTAATAACTTTGATGTTTGGGTTCCACAGAAGTTAAGAGAAAAAAATCTCCTTCATCATATTTCTGCATGCAATTATCTACTTAAACGTAATGAAATTGTTCCATTTTTAAAACAAATTTTCACGGACAATGAGAAGTGGATACTGTACAATAATGTGGAATGGAAAAGTTTGTGGATCAAGCAAAATGAACCACCACCAACCACACCAAAAGCCCGTCTTCATCCAAAGAAGGTGATGTTGTGTATATGGTGGGACTAGAACGGTGTCCGCTATTGTGAGCTCCTTTCAGGAAACCAAACGATTAATTCCAACAAGTACTGCTCCCAATTTGACCAACTTAAAGCAGCATATGATGAAAAGCATTCAGAATTAGTCAACAGAAAATGTATAATCTTCCATCAGGATAACACAAGACCACATGTTTCTCTGACAACCAGGCAAAAGCTGTTACAGCTTGGCTGGGAAGTTCTGATTCACTGGCTGTATTCACCAGATATTTCATCTTTGGATGTCCACTTACTTTGGTTTTTACAAAATTCTCTTAATGAAAAATATTTCAATCCCCTGAAGACGGCAAAAAGTATCTGGAAGAGTTCTTTGCTCAGTAAGATAAAAAGTTTTGGGAAGAAGGCATTATGAAGTTGCCTGAAAAATGACAGAAGCTAGTGGAACAAAATGGTGGATACGTCATTCAATAAAGTTCTAGCTGAAAATGAAAAATATCTTTTATTTTACTCAAAAACCAAAGGATCTTTTTGGCCAATCCAATATGTAGTTTTTGTTAGTTTGATTAATATGTGTCTTGGTGTGTTTCTCCTTGGGTTTGACTTTCTGCACTTCCTGAATGCTGGTGACTATTTCCATGTTAGGGAAGTTTTGGATGATAATCACTTGAAATATTTTCTCAGACCCATTCTCTTTCTCTTCTTCTGAAATCCCTATAATTCAACGTTCTGGGACTCAAATGTTGGTGTGTTTAATGTCCCAGAGGTCTCTAAGACCTTTTCATTTCTTTTCATTCTTTTTTCTTTATTCTGCTCCATCATAGTTATTTCCACCATCCTATCTTCCAGCTCACTCATCCATTCTTCTGCTTTAGTTAGTCTACTTTTGATTCCTTCTAGTGTATTTTTTATTTCCATTCTTCTTTTGTTCATCGATTGTTCTTTAGTTCTTCCAGGTTCTTGTTAAATATTTCTTGTATCTGTGCCTCCACTTTATTTCTGAGATATTGGATCTTCTTTACTACCATTAATCTGAACTTTTTTTCAGGTAGATTGCCTATTTTCTCTTCATGTATTTGGTCTTGTGCGTTTCTACCTTGCACCTTCATCTGCAACATATTTCTCTGTGTATCATTTTGTCTAACTTACTGTGTTTGTGGTCTCCTTCCCACAAGCCGAAGGTTGTAGTTCCTTTTGTTCGGTTGCCCCCTTGTTGGTGAGACTGGCCCAGGGGCTTGTGTAGGCTTCCTGGTGGGAGGGACTAGTGCCTGCACTCAGGTGGGTGGAGCTTTCTTTTACCTCTGATGGGCAGGGCTGCATCAGGTGGTATATTTTGGGGTGTCAGTGAACTTCTCAGTACTTTAGGCAGACAGTCTGCTGATGGGTGGTGCGGTGTTCCTGTTTTGCTGGGTGTTTGGTGTGAGGTGTCCAGCACTGGAACCTGAAGGCAGCTGGGGGAGCTGGGTCTTATGTGTCAACATAGATACCACCAGGAGAGCACAAGCTAATTTAATAGTCTCTGGGCCCAGGAATTCTCTAGCAAACCAGAGTCCTGGACTCAGCACTCCCACCCTGGAGGCCCACACCTGAACCCTGGCAGGAGATCCAAGAGTCTACAAGCCACACAGCACAGCCAAAGGAAAAAGAATGAAAAAAAGAGGACAAGAAAACAGTCAAAACCCAAGATAAATAGCAAAAACAAAAACAAACAGCAGCAATAACACACAAAAAGAAAACAAACAGATAAACCAAGCCTAAGACAAATGATAAAAACAAGAGCAAACAGAAAAAATTAAAAAAACAGAAAACAAAAGAACAATGAACAGAACTCAGAAATGAAAAGAATCAATGACTACTAAACTAACAAAACTAAAAAATGGCAAACAAAAACAGAAAGCAAACTAAAAAAAAAAAAGAAAAAATAGAACAAACACATAAAATGATCAAAAGAAAAAAAGAATGGAAACAAGAAAAAAAAACACAAAACAACAAAAAAAGTAAAAGATAAATTAAAAAATAAATAATAACAAGAAACAAAACTGAACAAAACAAACAAAAAAGAAAAGCAGTAATAAAAATATTATTCTGAGGCCTCCTCTATCAGTGTCCCTGCTACCACAGTGACCCAGAACCTTCCCAGGAGGCCATCCAATACCTGGAGGTGGGTCTCTAGATCCACTGTGGGCACTCTGGGGCCAGCTCAGACTGTGACCTGGCTGGCCCATCTTCCACATGTACTTGCTGCCAAAGTCCACTGCTGCTAAAACTAAACTGCTCTCACTTGTAGGAACACTCATTATCTAATCAGATATTCTACACATGTAGGATTTACCAAGCCAATCGTGGCTTGTACAGCTGCATACAGAGATTTCCAATTCTCTTCCTTATTCACATAGCCCCTGGGGCTCAGATTTGATTTAGGCCCCACTTTTGCATGTGTGCCACCCTCAGGCATCTGTTCCCTGTGTCCGTGAGAGGGGGTGAAAGCTGCAGCTGATTGGGGCACACTTACTCACTCAAGGTGGGGAGGGTGAAGGTGGCCATGACTGGGGTGTACGCCAAGTGCCTGTGACAATGAAGACCAATAGGCAGTTGCAAAAGACAAGAGTTTGGCATGGGTGGTGCTTAGGACCCCACAGTCTACGTGGGTGGAGGAGGCCATGGTTGGAGGGGTGGGCAATCCTGCTCAGATGGGTGCCCTTCCTTGTGCTCACAGAAGCAGAAGGCTGCAGGTAGGCCCCATCGTTTGCATGCTACTCAACAACAATGCCTTGCTTCTGTGGTGTCCCAGGCTACTTCATAAATTCCCAGTTGTGGATCTCCTTACTCCTGCCTGTTCAGGCTGTCTTTTCACAGCCAACAGCTGTCTCCTCCCTGGGTCCATGCTCCAAATCCAACTTTCCAGCACATAGGCCCCCACCACAACAGGAGACACACAATTCAGACTGCGGTGCACAGGACTGTGGCACAGACCATAGATGCAGTTCTTACATTGTCCTGTCTTCCACAGACCATTTGCTGCATTCCTCTTCAATATCCTGAAAGTCCCTTTCTGTCCCAACTGATCTCTCCCACTGTGGGAATCTCTCACCTTCAACTTCTTGCCAGGATTACTAATCTCTTTTTCAATTCCTTTTTTCTTTTTTTCTTTCTTTTCTTCTGCCTGGTTGTGAGGAAACTTTTATTGTTTTCTTAGTTGTCTGAAGTATTCTGCTAATATTCATCAGGTGCTCTGTGATAATTGTTCCATTTGCAGATATATGCTTGATGTACTTGTGGGGCAAGACAAGCTCCATTTCCTCCTACTCGGCCATCTTGACTTTAAAATCCTCTGCATTTTGTGTGTGTGTGTGTGTGTGTGTGTGTGTGTGTGTGTGTGAATGAGCTTTTTAATGTTTTGCTGAATTGTTTGCTACATTTTTTAAAATTTATTTATTTTTATTGAAGGATAATTGCTTTATAGAATTTTGTTGTTTTCTGTCAAACCTCAACATGAATTAGCCATAGGTATACATACATCCCCTCCCTTTTGAACCTCCCTCCCATCTCCCTTCCCATCCTGCCCCTCTAGGTTGATACAGAGCCCTTGCTTGAGTTTCCTGAGCTATACAGCAAATTCCCATTGGCTATCTATTTTACATATGGTAATGTAAGTTTCCATGTTACTCTTTCCATACATCTCATCCTCTCTTCCCCTCTCCCCATGTCCATAAGTCTGTTCTCTATGTCTGTTTCTCCACTGCTATCCTGTAAATAGATTCTTCAGCACCATTTCTCTTGATTCTGTATATATATGTTAGAATATGATATTTATCTTTCCCTTTCTGACTTACTTCTCTTTGTATAATAGGCTATAGGCTCATCCACCTCATTAGAACTGACTCAAAGGTCTTCCCTTTTATGGCTGAGTAATATTCCATTGTGTACATGTACCACTACTTCTTTATCCATTCATCTGTTATTGAACATCTAGGTTGCTTCCATGTTCTAGCTATTGTAAATAGTGCTGCAATGAAAAATGGGATACATGTGTCTTTTTCAATTTTGGTTTCCTCAGGGTATATGCCTATGAGTGGGATTGCTGGGTCATATGGTGGTTTCATTCATAGTTTTTAAAGGAATCTCCATACCGTCTTCCATAGTGGCTGTATCAGTTTACATTCCCACCAACAGTGCAAGAGCATTCCCTTTTCTCCACACCCTCTCCAGCATTTATTGTTTGTAGACTTTTTGATGATAAACATTCTGACTGGTATGAGGTGATATCTCATTGTAGTTTTGATTTCCTTTTCTCTAATAATGAGCGATGTTGAACATCTTTTCACATGTGTTAGCCATCTGTATGTCTTCTTTGGAGAAATGTCTGTTTAGGTCTTTTCCCCACTTTTTGATTAGGTTGTTTGTTTTCTGGTATTGAGTTGTATGAGCTGCTTATATATTTTGGAAATTAATCCTTTGTCAGTGGTTTCATTTGCTATTATTTTCTCCCATTCTGAGGGTTGTCTTTTCACCTTGCTTATAGTTTCCCTTGCTGTGCAAAAGCTTTTAAGTTTAATCAGGTCCCACTTGTTTACTTTTGTTTTTATTTCCATTACCCTAGGAGGTGGGTCATAGAGGATCTTGCTTTGATTTATGTCATCGAGTGTTGTGCCTATGTTTTCCTCTAAGAGTTTTATAGTTTCTGGTCTTACATTTAGGTATTTAATGCATTTTGAGTTTATCTTTGTGTATGGTGTTAGGAAGTGTTCTAATTTCATTCTTTTACATGTAGCTGTAAAATACTCTCTAGGGTTAATTCTTTGGTAGTCTAGGGTCTTGGAGTCAGTGTTCCCACTCCACAAAGGCTCAGAGCTTGATCTCTTGTCAGAAACAAAGATTCTATAAGTGGTCTTTTATGGCATTCAGTTCAGTTCAGTCGCTCAGTCGTGTCCGACTCTTTGCAACCCCATGAATTGCAGCACACCAGCCCTCTCTGTCCATCACCAACTCCCGGAGTCCACCCAAAACCATGTCCATCGAGTTGGTGATGCCATCCAACCATCTCATCCTCTGTTGTCCCCTTCTCCTCCTGCCCCCAATCCTACCCAGCATTAGGATCTTTTCCAATGTGTCAACTCTTCGCATGAGGTGGCCAATGCATTGGAGTTTCAGCTTCAACATCAGTCCTTCCAATGAACACCCAGGATTGATCTCTTTTAGGATGGATTGATTGGATCTCCTTGCAGTCCAAGGGACTCTCAAGAGTCTTCTCCAACACCACAGTTCAAAAGCATCAATTCTTTGGCACTCAGCTTTCTTCAGCGTCCAACTCTCACATCCATACATGACCACTGGAAAAACCATAGCCTTGACTAGATGGACTTTTGTTGGCAAAGTAATGTCTCTGCTTTTAAATATGCTATCTAGGTTGGCCATAACCTTCCTTCCAAGGAGTAAGCGTCTTTTAATTTCATGGCTGCAATCACCATCAGCAGTGATTTTGGAGCCCCCAAAAATAAAGTATGATACTGTTTCCACTGTTTCCCCATCTATTTCCCATGGAGTGATGGGACCAGATGCCATGATCTTAGTTTTCTGAACGTTAAGCTTTAAGCCAACTTTTTCACTCTCTTCTTTCACTTTCATCAAGAGGCTCTTTAGTTCTTCTTCACTCTCTGCCATAAGGGTGGTGTCATCTGCATATCTGAGGTTATTGATATTTCTCCTGGCAATCTTGATTCCAGCTTGTGTTTCTTCCAGCCCAGCGTTTCTCATTATATACTCTGCATATAAGTTAAATAAGCAGGGTGACAATACACAGCCTTGACGTACTCCTTTTCCTATCTGGAACCAGTCTGTTGTTCCATGTCCAGTTCTAACTGTTGTTTCCTGACCTGCATACAGGTTTCTCAAGAGACAGGTCAGATGGTCTGGTATTCCCATCTCTTTCAGAATTTTCCACAGTTTATGTGATCCACACAGTCAAAGGCTTTGGCATAGTCAATAAAGCCGAAATAGATGTGGAATTAAGTGAGAGTAAAACAAATACCCCAAAATGAGAAAACAAAGATGAAAACCAGACAAATGGCAGTTAAAAAATCAAGCAAATAATAATTAAAATAGTGGAATATATACATATACACCCAAAAGCAAAATCAAAACAGTCCAACAAAAATAAAGTACAACAGTCTTACCTGGAAAACTAAGGAAACCAAAAATTATATCTACCAGTTAACCACAAAACTGAAGCACAAACTGGAAAACAAAAGTAAAGCAAGGTACCAATTGTGGAATAAAGCAATGAAAATAAAACTAACAAATATGTTGAGACGAAAAGAAGGAAAGAAAAGAAAGAATAGATACACGAAACTAAATAGAGGTAGATAAAGAAGATTTATATACATTAAAGATTAACTGCAAGGGGAAAAGAATAGTAGGAAAAGCAAACAAAGGAAAACAAGTAAAAAAAAATAATAATAGGATTAAAAATTAAAATTAAAAAAAGAGAAAAGGAAAAAAAAAGGAAAACTCCACAGAACTGCAAAAGCCCAACATAGAGGCAGTGGTTTATAACAACAATAAAAATGTGACTGTGGGGGGAAAAAAAGCTCAAAAGCTTAATTAGATTTCATAGCGCCAATGAAATCGACAACAGAGGGGGAAAAAAAGGAAAAAAATTTTTAAAAATCCAAAAGAATCTACAGAACAAGTCAAAACATAAGTATAATAAATGTTTTTCTTGAGTCACTGCTCTCAGAGTCCTTTTGCTCACTGGGAGTCACAGTCCACCACACCTCCCTAGGATGCCCTCCAACACTGCGCTGATCTCTGGACCTATCGTGGGGGCAGCTCAGATTCTAATCTGGTCCTACTCCTGTGTGTTCTTGCCTCCAATGTCCACAGCTATCAGAACCAGTGTGTTTTCTTTTGCAGGAGCTCTCAATGTCCTTTTATATATTCCATAGACACAGAGTCTGCCTAGTTGATCGTGTGGATTTAAGCTGCAGCTTGTACAGCTGGTGGGAAGGTTTTGGGTCCTCTTCCTTAGCCACACTGCCCCTTGGTTTCAATTGTAGTTTTATTTCCACCTCTGCATGTGGATTTTCCACTGGGGTTTGCTCCTGAGACTGCCTTGGAGGACTTGGATCTGCCCCAGTGAGGGCCAGGTGTGGAGATGGTGCAGCTGCTTGGGTCGCAGGGATTCTGGCATAACCAGGTACTCAGGGGAGTGGGCAGCTAGGGCAGCAGGAAATATAGTGCTCTAGAAGGGTATGGCAACCAGTATTGGCCAATATGCTCAGTATTGTTGCCTGGAGAAGCCCCTGACAGAGAAGCCTGGCAGGCCACAGTCTACAGGGTCACAAAGAGTTGGACATGACTGAAGCGACCCTGCGTGCATAGATGCAAGAGTTTTTTTTTGCCTATGGCAGCTCTGCCCCAGTTAGAGCTGAGTGTGAAGGTGGTGCAGCTGCTTGGCTTGCGGGGACCCTGGTGGTGCAAAGTGTGCATGGACATGGACTGCCTCCACTGCAGGAGTTATGGCCCTATCAGAGTCGTTTTTTGAGCCTCTTGTAGCTGGCAATGAGAAGGCCTCTTTGGCCAGTCTTTCTCCGTAGGTCCACCCATTCAGGCATTTAGAGGGCTCCCTTGCCTGGGGTTCTTCTCTATTGTTTGGTGCATCAGGCACATAGACCCCAGGCTGGGGTCCTACTTTGTAGATCAGTGCATCAGGTACTTAAAGGGGCACCCTGGATGGGGACCTATTCTGTACTTCAGTGTGTTAGGCCTTTGATGGGCCAGTTTCTCTATTGTTCAGCTGCCAATGCTGGCAGGTGAGGAGAGAGGCTATGGTGATGGCTCCACCCCCTACATGTGACTCAGCAGTATCAACTTGCTTTCATGGCTGCCAGGCTTTCCTCCACAGGCATTTCCCTCCACAATCTCCTCCCTCACATACCTCTATCTGTCTCTCCGCAGTCAACAGCAGCCCTCACCTTGGGAGTGTTCCACAATACCTAAATTCTAGCTCCCAGCCACTGCACCTTCCAGGGGACCTGAGTCCCTGTCCTGGGTATGTATGGCTGCAGCAAGGACTGCATTCCATTTAGACTGCCACAGATAAGCTGTTTCACTCCCAGCCTTAAATGTTTCTCCTCTGACTCAGACAATTGCCCCAATGTGGGGATTGGACCCCTGCTTCAGTTTCCCCACCTGCTGAGGGCAGGTTCAGTCCTACTAACACTGCTGTTTTCCCCCCTAGTTCCTTCGTCCTATGGAGTTTTGCATGGTTCTATATATTCTGTTCCAGTTGTCAGGTACTCCTGTCCACTCTCAGCTGGTGTTCTGCATGCAGTTCTGTGTCTGAAGGTTTATTCCTGATGTATCCATGGAGACGTACTCCACGTCCATCTACTCCTCCACCATCTTGTTCTCTCCTCAATTCTCTGCCTATTTTTTAATTTTTTTTATGTTGAGTTGCATGAGTTCCTACATATTTTGGATATTAACTCCATGTATATATAGTTTATATATATAGATATATATATTTAGTTTATATAGTTTATATATAAAGTTTTCTAATCTGATACAGTCTCATTTGTTTAGTTTTGCATTTTTTCCTTGCCCTAGGAGACAGATTCAAAAAACTATTGTGAAAAGTGATGTCAAAGAGCATTATGCCTGATTTCTTCTAGGCTTTTCATGGTTTTAGATCTTTCATTTAAGTTTTTAATTCATTTTATTATTATACATGCTATGGAAAACTAATCTAGTTTGATTCTTTTGCATGCAGCTGTCCAGTTTTCCCACATACATTGAGTGAAGAGGCTGACTTTTCCTCATTGTATATTCTTGTGTCCTTTGTCATAGATTAACTGACCACGTAAGTGTGGTTTTATTTCTGGGTTTCATCCTGTTCCATTGATCTATCTGTCTGTTTTACCAACAGGACCATACTGTTTTGATTACTGTAGATTAGTAATACAATGTGAAATCAGGGAGCATAGTAACTCCAGGTTTGTTCTTGCGTCCCAAGATTGTTTTGGCTACTCAGGGTCATTTGTGTATCCATATGTATTTTAGGATTATTTTTTCTAGTTCTGTCAAAAATGTCATGAGGATTTTTACAGGGAACATATTGAATTTGTAGACTGCCTTGGGTAGTTTGGCCATTTTAGCAATCAATATAAACTCTTCTAGTCTGTGTATACAATGTATCTTTTCATTTCTTTGTATTGTCTTCCATTTCATTCATGAATGAGTTTCTGGTTTTGCCAGTATACATCTTTCCCCTCCTTGTATAATTTACTCATATTTATGTTATTTTTTAAAAGCAATTATAAATGGGATTGTTTTCTTAATTTCTCTTTCTGATAGTTGATTATTAGTGGACAGAAACACAACAGATTTCAGTATACTAATTTTGTATCCTGCAAGCTTGTTGATTTCACTTATTAGTTCCAATAAATTTTTGTGGTATCTTTAGGATTTCCTACACATAGTTCATGTCTCCAGCAAACAGTGACCATATTGTCCTTTCCTATTTGGATGCCTTTTCTTTGTCTTGTCTAGGACTTCTAATACTATGTTGAATAAAGTGATTTCATGTCTTGTTCCTGATTCCAGAGAAAAAGCTTTCAGCTTTTCACTGCTGAATAAAATGTTGGCTATGTTTTGTCATATACAGATTTTATTATTTTGATATATACTCCTTCTATAATCATGTTGTTCAGGGTTTTTTTTTTTTATCATAAATGGATCTTGAATTTTGTTGAAAGCTTTTCTGCATCTTTTGAGAAAATTATGATTTTTAGTCTTCAATTTATCAATGTGGATTGATTTGCAGATACTGAACCATCCTTGCATTCCCAGAATAAATTTCAGTTGATCACAGTATATGATCCTTTTAATGTATTGTTGAATTTGGTTTGCTACTATTCTGTTGAGGATTTTTGTCTATCATCGATAATGGCCTGTAATTTCCTTTTATTGTTGTGTTGTTTCTGTCTGATTTTAGATTCAGGATGATGTTGCCCCTATAGAATAAACTCTGAAGCATTCCTTCTTGCAGTTTTTAGGAATAGTTTTAGGAAGAAAAAGGTATTAATTCTTCTTTAAATGTTTGGTAGAATACACCTGTGAAGTCATCTGATCCTAGATTTAAGTTTTTGGAGGTGTTTTTTGATTAAATTCAATTTCACTACTGGTGACCAGTCTTTTCATACTTTTTATCTCTTCCTAATTCAATCTTAGGAGACTGTATGTTTCTAAGCATTTGTTCATTTCTTCCACATTGTCTATTTTATTGGCATATAATTATTCATAGTAACCTCTTATGATCCTTTTCATTTATGTGCTGTCAGTTGTAACTTCTTTTTCATTTCTGATTTTCTTTATTTGGGCCTCCCCCCACCCTTTTTTTCTTGATGAGTATGTTGTTGTTGCTGTTCAACTGCTAAGTCCTGTCCAATGTTTTGTGACCCCTTGGACTGAAGCATGCCAGGCTCCCTTGTTCTTCACTGTCTCCTGGAGTTTGCTCAGACTCATGTCCATTGAGTTCGTGGTACTATCTAACCATCTACTCCTCTGTGCACCTTTCTCCCTCTGCCTTCAATCTTTGCAAGGATGAGCATCTTTTCCAATGAGTCAACTCTTCACATCAGGTGGCCGAAATATTGGAGCTTCAGTTTCAACATCAGTCCATCCAATGAATATTCAGGTTTATTTTCTTTAGGAATGACCTGTTTTATCTCCCTACAGTCCAAGGGACTTTCAAGAATCTTCTTCAGCACAATTCGAAAGCATAAATTCTTTGATGTTCAGCATTCTTTATGGTCCAACTCTCACATCCATATGTATAATGAGTATGGCTAATGGTTTATCATTTTACTTTTTCAAAGCTAGTTCTTAGTTTCATCAATCTTTTTTATTGATAGTTAGTCTCCATTTCATTTACTTCTGCTCTGATCTTTATGATTTCTTCCCTTTTACTCACTTTTGGATGTTTCTCCTTCTTTTTCTAGTTGCTTTAGGTACAAGGTTAGGTTGTTTATTTGAGATTTTTCTTGTTTCCTGAGGTAGGCTTGTATCACTAAGAATCTCCCTTATAGAACTGCTTTTGCTGCATTTCATAGGTTTTGGAGTGTGGTGTTTTTGGTTTCATTTTCATGTTTCATTGTCTCTAGGTATTTTTAAATTTCCTCTTTGACTTTTTTTTTTTTGCAGTTTTTTTTTCCTAGTCTCATACCATTGCAGTTGGAAAAGATGCTTGATAGGATTTCAATCTTCTTACGTTTATGGAGACTTGTTTTGTAACCTAGTTAAGTGAAGTGAAGAGAAAGTCGCTCAGTCGTGTCCAACTCTTTGCAACCCATGTATAGTCCATAGAATTCTCTAGGCCAGAATACTGGAGTGGGTAGCCTTTCCCTTCTCCACGGCATCTTCCCAACCCAGGGATCGAACCCAGGACTCCCACATTACAGGCGGATTCTTTACCAGCTAAGCCACAAGGGAAGCCCAAGAATAGTGGAGTGGGTAGCCTATCCCTTCTCCAGGGTATCTTCCCAACCCAGGAATCGAATCAGGGTATCCTGCATTGCAGGCAGATTCTTTACCAACTGAGCTATCTGGAGAACACTGAATATGCACTTGAAAAAAATATACATTGTGCTGCTTTTGAACGGAATGTTATACATAATATATCTGGTCTAATGTGTTATGGCTTGTGTTACCTTACTGATTTTCTACCTAGATGATCTCTCCATTGATGTCAGTGGAATGTTAAAGTCCCCTACTATTACCATGTTACTGTCACTCTCTCTCTTTATGTCTGTTTATATTTGATTTATGTATTTAGGTCCTTCTATGTTAAGTGTGTGTGTGTATATATATACACATACATATATATTTACAATTGTTATATCTTCTTCTTGGGTCAATTTTTATATCATTATGTAATGTCCTCATTTGTCTCTTCTTAGAGTCTACTTTAAGTACTATTTTGTCTCATAAAAGTATTGCTACTCCAGCTTTCTTTTCATTTCCTCTGCATAGAATACCTTTTCCATTACTTCTCACTATAATCCTGAGTGTGTCCAGATCTGAAGTGTCTCTTATATACAGCATATATGGGAATTGTTTTTGCATCCATTCAGCCACTCTTTGTTTTTTATTGGAGCATCTAATCACTCATGTTTAAATAATTATATAATTATTAATAAGTTTGTACTTACTAGGGCTTCCCTCTTAGCTCAATTGGTAAAGAATCTGCCAGCAATGCAGGAGACCCTGGTTTGATTCCCAGGTTGGGAAGATCTGCTGGAGAAGGGGTAGGCTACCCATTTCAGTTTTCTTGGGCTTCCTTTGTGGCTCAGCTGATAAAGAATCCACCTGCAAAGCCGGAGACCTGGGTTTGATCCCTGGGTTGGGAAGATCCCCTGGAAAAGGGAAAGGCTACCCACTCCAGTATTCTGGCCTAGAGAATTCCATGGACTGTATAGAGATCGGACATGACTGCAAAGAGTTGGACATGACTGAGCAACTTTCACTTGTACTTACTACCATTTTCTTAATCATTTTCAGGTTGTTTTTGTAGCTCTTTTTTATTCCTTTCTTCTTCTTTTGCTCTTTTCCCTTGTGGTGTGATAGCCATCTTTAGTGTTAAGTTTGGATTCCTTTCTTTTTTGTTTGTATATCTATTACAGACTTTTGGTTGTGTTTATGATGCAGTTTATATATACGTGTGTGTGTGTGTGTGTATATATATATACACATATATATGTATCTGTTCATATATATATACATATGATTATTTTAAGTTGATAATCTCTTAAATTTGAACACATTTTAACAACCCTGCCTTTTTACCCTTTTCCCTCCATTTAATGTTTTGACATTATATTTTGCACATTTTGGTTTTGTGTATTTCTTAACTATTTATTCTAGATGTTGATAATCTTACTATTTTGTCTTTTAAACTTCCTATCAGCTTTATAATTGGTTGATCTACAACCTTTACTACATATGTGTCCTGACTGATAGGATTTTTCCTTTTGTGCAGAATATTCCATCCATGGAGAAGGCAATGGCACCCCACTCCAGTACTTTTGCCTGGGAAACCCCATGGACGGAGGAGCCTGGTAGGCTGCAGCCCATGGGGTCACGAAGAGTTGGACACGACAGAGCGACTTCACTTTCCCTTTTCCCTTTCATGCACTGGAGAAGGAAATGGCAACCCACTCCAGTATTCTTGCCTGGAGAATCCCAGGGACGGAGGAGCCTGGTGGACTGCTATCTATGGGGTTGCACAGAGTCAGACACGACTGATGTGACTTAGCAGCATTCCATCCAATAACCTCAGAATATACGTTTTTCTCAAATGCATATGGAACTTTCTCTAAAAGAAACCACACCTTAGGCTACAAAACAAGTCTTAATAAATTGAAAAAGCCAGAAATCATGCAAAGTATTTTTTTTCAGTCACAATGGAATGAAACTAGAAAACAATAGTAGAATAAAATATAGAAACATCACATGTATGTGGAAATTAAACAACACACTCTTAAACAATCAATAGTTGAAAGAAGAAAACACAAGGGTTACCTAGGGCTTCAGGATGTGGAGTTCTTGTTCAGTGGGTATAGGGTTTCAATTTTGTAAGATGAAAAAATTCTGAAGATGAATGGTGATGGTGGTTGCACAACAGTGCAAATTTTTATGCAACTGAACTGTACACTTAAATAGCTAAAATGATAAATTTATATTTTACCACCATTTAAAAAATAAAAATTCAGCATTCATTTATTGTACAACTTTCAATGAACTATAAATAGAAGGGAATTTCCTCAACTTTATAAAGGATACCTATGGAAACTAAAGTTATGCTTAATGCTGAAAGGCCGAATGCTTTAAGATCAGTAAACAGGCTAGGTGTTCACTCTCACAGCATGTATTCAACACTGTAGTGCAGTTTTAGCCATTTCAATTAAGCAAGAAAAAAGCTAAAGGCACACAGATGGGGAAGTGAATACTGAAACATGACTATGTACAAAATCTTAAAGAATCTATATAGAGCTAGTAAGTATAGCAAGGTCCCAGGATACCAGGTCAATTTTAAAAAGTTTATTTACATAAACTGGCCAGACAAGACTAGAAAATGAAATTAATAATAAGCATCCCAAAATATGAAATACTCAGATATAAATTTAACAAAATATAAGCAAGAAATATATACTATAAACTGCAAAATACTGATGACAGATGTTAAAGACTTAGACATGGACAGCTACACTGTGCTTACAAATTAGCACACTCAACACTGAACACTCAGTTGTCCCCAAATTGATCTATAGATTCCAATCAAAATAATTTCAAACAATTTTTAAGAAACTGCTAATAAATATGGTTGTAATAACTGGATATCAATTTAGGAGAAAACAAATCTCTACCGTTTTCTCACATCTACATAAGATAGTTAACACAAAACAGATTGTATATCTAAATGCAAAGGCTAACACTATAAAACTTTTTGGAAGAAAACATAAGAGAAGGCCTATATAAACTTGGTATAGGCAAAATCTTCACACACAACTCTGCATCATAAGAGAAAACTGACAAACATAAATTTCAACAAAACTTAAAACTTATCACTTTGAGATATACTATTAAGAAAATGAAAGGGCAAACCACAAATGGAGTGAACACTTGCTCTAATGAAAGATAAAGGAACACTATCTGGAATATTTTTAAAAAGCACTCTTACACTTTAGTAAGAAGGCAATATTTTTTTTAATGAGGAAAATATTTGAGTAGACACTTTACAAATGAAAATATAAGCACAGGAAAGGCTGCTTTATATCAAATTATCAGGGAAATTTATATTAAACAAAAAAGACTACTATACAGCCATGAGAATGGCTAAAACAATAAGAGACTAAAAATATAAAGTGCT
This sequence comes from Giraffa tippelskirchi, assembly GCF_054371585.1. Lineage (NCBI taxonomy): Eukaryota > Metazoa > Chordata > Mammalia > Artiodactyla > Giraffidae > Giraffa > Giraffa tippelskirchi. The sequence continues at coordinate 198,003,111 of NC_137275.1, forward strand.
GGTGACTCTGTGGAGCTAGCAGGATTTTCATACATTGCTGCAAAGAATATACATCACTTGGCAGTTTCTTCTGGGTGGTGGTGGCTGAGTCGCTAAATTAGGTCCAACTCTTGCAACTTCATGGATTATAGCCTGCTAGGCTCCTCTATCCATGGGATTTCCTAAGCAAGAATACTGGAGTAGGTTGGCATTTTCTTCTCCAGGGGATCTTCTCAACCCAAGGATCAAACCCAGGTTTCCTGCATTGCAGGTGTATTCTTTACTGACCAAGGCAGTTTCTTATGTTAAGCATGTGCTTATTACACAATCCAACAATTCTAATACAAAGCATTTATCCAAGCTAAATAAAAACATATGACTACTCAAAACTTATACAACTATGTTCACAGTAACTTATTCCTAATAGTAAAAAATTAGGAACAACATAAATCAATACCAACAGATAAATGGGTAAACAAATTAGTATAGCTACTAAGGAACATACTCTTTAATAATAAAAAGAAATCGACTCAGATAAGCATGTTGTGTTTAGTCACTAAGTCATTTCCAACTCTTTTATGACTCCATGGACTGTGGCCTGCCAGGCTTCCCTGCCCATGGGATTTCCCAGGCAAGAATACTGGAGTAGGGTGCTATTTCCTTTTCCAGGGGATCATCTTGACCCAGTAATCCAACCCATGTCTCCTGCATTGGCAGGCAGATTCTTTACCACTGAGCCAATAGGGAAGTCCTCAGATAAGCTACAACATGGATAAAGCTCACCAAAATTATGCTAAATGAAAGTAAGCAGACAGAAGTGTATATACTATATTACTCTGTTTAAAGGAAATTATAGGAAAGAAAAAGCTAATCTGTGGTGACAGAAAACAGATCAGAGTTGACTAAGACCAGGACTGAGAGACTGACTGACTGTAAAAGGGCAATAGAGAACATTCCAAGATGAAAGAAATGCTTTATTTCTTGATTGCTATGATGGTTATAAGGATGTATACATTAAAACTATCCAACTTTACACTTTAAAAGGGCAAATTTTATTCTATGTATAATCTGCCTCAATAAAGCTGATTCTTAAAAAATAATATTATAACCACAATAATACATTATCATAATTATATGTAATAAAAGTAACAAATTCAGAAAAACATAAAAAGGAAAAATCTACCGAGATCCCACTATTCCAACAAAGTCTTTTCATTTCTGTGTTCCCTTTGATCTTAGTGAATGCACATATACTTTGCACAACTGTTATCATTTTATATAAACAATGTTACATCCAACTTTTTTAATATATTTACATTATACACATTCTCCACATTATCTCTTAGGCTACATAAAATGATAACAGAATATTCCATCAAGTAGATATGCTATAATTTGGTAGATATTTGGGTTACTGCTCATTCTTTCCAATCATGAAAATTATTATAATGAACATCATGTATTAAGATCCTTTTTTAATTTAAATATTGCTTGGGATAAACTCCCAATAACTATGACTAACTTTTTTTCTCCATATTTTTTTTTTCCTTTTTCACTTTAGAAGTCATAGTAGGATGCTAGGGCTGCTGTAAAAAAAATACCACAAACTGAGTAGTATCACAAAATTTTATTGTCTCACAGTTCTGGATGCTAGAGGTCTGAGACAAAGGTATCATCAAAGTTTGTTCCTTCTGTGAGGAAGAATGTGGCTTGCCTCTGCCCTGGTTTCTGGTGATTTTTCTGACAGTCTTCAGCATTCCTTGGCTCATAGAAGTATCACTGCAATCTCTAACTTCACCTTCACAAGACATTCTTGCTGTGTGCCTCTGTGTCCAATTTTTCCCTTTTTATAAGGTCATGAGTCACATTGGATTAGCAGCCCACCCTATTCCAGCAGACCTCTTCTTAACTAATTACGTTTACAATGATCCTGTTTACAAATGGGTTCACATTTCAAGGTACTGGCATTTAAGACTTCAACACATGAATTTGGTGGGGAACACAATTCAACAAAACATGTATGATATCAAAAATTCAAAAAGCAGAAAAACATATAATGAAAAGGAAACCCTTCTCAGTCTCTGAGAACCGAGCCTTTCTAAAGAAGTACCCACTATTAGCATCTTAATTTTTCCAACATTTGAATAACATCTTCACTACACTTCAGTTCAGTTCAGTCACTCGGTCGTGTCCGACTCTTTGCAACCCCATGAACCGCAACACGCCAGGCTTCCCTATCCATCACCAACTGCCCGAGTCTACCTAAACCCATGTCCACTGAGTTGGTGATGCCATCCAACCATCTCATTCTCTGTCGTCCCCTTCTCACCCTGCCCTCAATCTTTCCCAGCATCAAGGTCTTTTCAAATGAGTCAGCTCTTCACATCAGGTGGCCAAAGTACTGGAATTTCAGCTTCAACATCAGTCCTTCCAATGAACACCCAGGACGAATCTCCTTTCGGATGGACTGGTTGGATCTCCTTGCAGTCCAAGGGACTCTCAAGAGTCTTCTCCAACACCACAGTTCAAAAGCATCAATTCTTCAGGGCTCATCCCTCTTTATAGTCCAACTCTCACACCCATACATGACCACTGGAAAATCCATAGCCTTGACTAGACAGGCGTTTGTTGGCAAAGTAATGTCTCTGCTTTTTAACATGTTGCCTAGGTTGGTCATAACTTTCCTTCCAAGGAGTAAGCATCTTTTAATTTCATGGCTGCAATCACCACCTGCAGTGATTTTAGAGCCCAAAAAAATAAAGTCATCCGCTGTTTCCACTGTTTCTCCAACTATTTGCCATCAAGTGATGGGACTGGATTCCATGATCTTAGTTTACTGAATGTTGAGCTTTAAGCCAACTTTTTCACTCTCCTCTTTCACTTTCATCAAGAGGCTCTTTAGTTCCTCTTCATTTTCTGCCATAAGGGTGGTGTCATCTGCATATCTGAGGTTATTGATATTTCTCCCGGCAATCTTGATTCCAGCTTGTGCTTCCTCCAGCCCAGCGTTTCTCATGAACTTCATATAAGTTAAATATAACTTCATATAAGTTAAATAAGCAGGGTGACAATATACAGCCTTGACGTACTCCTTTTCCTATTTGGAACCAGTCTGTTGTTCCATGTCTGATTCTAACTACTGCTTCCTGACCTGCATACAGGTTTCTCAAGAGGCAGGTCAGGTGGTCTGATATTCCTATCTTCTTCAGAATTTTCCACAGTCTATTGTGATCCACACAGTCAAAGGCTTTGGCACAGTCAATTAAGCAGAAGTAGATGCTTTTCTGAAATTCTCTTGCTTTTTCGATGATCCAGCAGATGTTGGCAATTTGATCTCCGGTTCCTTTGCCTTTTCTAAATCCAGCTTGAACATCTGAAGTTCATGGTTCATGTACTGCTGAAGCCTGGCTTGGAGAATTTTGAGCAATACTTTACTAGCGTGTGAGATAAGTGCAATTGTGTGGTAGTTTGAGCATCTTTGGCATTGCCTTTCTTTGGGATTGGAATGAAAACTGACCTTTTCCAGTCCTGTGGCCACTGCTGAGTTTTCCAAATTTGCTGGCATATCAAGTGCAGCAGTTTAACAGCATCATCATTTAGGATTTGAAATAGCTCAACTGGAATTCCATCACCTCCACTAGCTTTGTTCTTAGTGATGCTTCCTAAGGCCCACTTGACTTCACATTCCAGGATGTCTGGCTCTAGATGAGTCTGAGTGATCACACCATCATGATTATCTGGGTCATGAAGATCTTTTTTGTATAGTTCTCCTGTGTATTCTTGCCACCTCTTCTTAGTATCTTCTGCTTCTGTTAGGTCCATACCATTTCTGTCCTTTATTGAGCCCATCTTTGCATGAAATGTTCCCTTGGTATCTCTAATTCTCTTGAAGAGATCTCTAGTCTTTCCCATTCTATTGTTTCCCTCTATTTCTTTACACGATCGCTGAGGAAGACTTTCTTATCTCTCCTTGCTATTGTTTGGAACTCTGTATTCAAATGGGTATATCTTTCCTTTTCTCCTTTGCTTTTCACTTCTCTTCTTTTCACAGCTATTTGTAAGGCCTCCTCAGACAGCCATTTTGCTTTTTTGCATTTCTTTTTCTTGGGGATGGTCTTGATCCCTGTCTCCTGTACAATGTCACGAACCTGCATTCATAGTTCATCAGGCACTCTGTCTATCAGATCTAGTCCCTTAAATCTATTTCTCACTTCTACTGTATACTCATAAGGGATTTGATTTAGTTCATACCTGAATGGTCTATTGGCTTTCACCACTTTCTTCAATTTAAGTCTGAATTTGGCAATAAGGAGTTCATGATCTGAGCCACAGTCCGCTCCCGGTCTTGTTTTCGCTGACTGTATGGAGCTTCTCCATCTTTGGCTGCAAAGAATATAATCAATCTAATTTCGGTGTTGACCACCTGGTGATGTCCACGTGTACAGTCTTCTCTTGTGTCTTTTAGAAGAGGGTGTTTGCTATGACCAGGGCGTTCTCTTGGCAGAATTCTTTTAGCCTTTGCCCTGCTTCATTCTGTAACCCAAGGCCAAATTTGCCTGTTACTCCAGGTGTTTCTTGACTTCCTACTTTTGCATTCCAGTCCCCTATAATGAAAATGACATCTTTTGGGGGTGTTAATTCTAGAAAGTCTTGTAGGTCCTCATAGAACCATTCAACTTCAGCTTCTTCAGCATTATTGGTCGGGGCATAGACTTGGATTACCATGATATTGAATGGTTTGCCTTGGAAACGAACAGAGATCATTCTGTCATTTTTTAAATTGCATCCAAGTGTTGCATTTTGGACTCTTTGTTGACTATGATAGCTACTCCATTTCTTCTAAGGGATTCCTGCCCACAGTAGTAGATATAATGGTCATCTGAGTTAAATTCACCCATTCCAGTGCATCTTAGTTTGCTGATTCCTAGACTGTCGATGTTCACTCTTGCCATCTCCTGTTTGACCACTTCCAATTTGCCTTGATTCATGGACCTAACATTCCAGGTTCCTATGCAATATTGCTCTTTACATCTTGGCCTACCATAAACAGCACTTGGAGCTGCTGATGTACCACAGACTAAATCTAGTATGGCAATTTTTATTCACTATAAATGGTAAAGGAGTAGTCTTTGAACACCCAAACATTGAAACCTTTTTTTTCTCAATTGTAAGGTTTCTGCAGGTTCCCCAGGGCATCTAAGAATCATAAAATCATAGATTCCCTGGTGGCTAGATGGTAAAGAATCCGCTCACAATGTGGGAGACCTGGGTTTGACCCCTCAGTTGGGAAGATCACCTGAAGAAGGGAATGGCAATCTACTCCACTATTCTTATCTGGAGAATTCCATGGACAGAGGAGCCTGGCGTGCTACAGTCCATGGGGTGGCAAAGAGTCAGACACGACTGAGTGCCTAACACACACACACACACAGTCTGGTTTATGTTTAGAAGTAGCACTATATTTTTTGAATGGCTTTAGAGTCACACTTAGAAACAGAATGCTCTGCCACTTATTAGTCAGTAGATTACTAAGTATGAGTTTTCTCATTTATAAAACAGGGTTATAATACCCATCTTAATGGAGCTATGAATATTTATTGAGATAATGCTTCTAAGGCACATACTAGGCACTCAATTAACAGTAACACTAATAATTTAAAAAATAAAAACATTTAAAAATTGTGATAAAAATAACATAAAATTCACCATCTTAACCATTCAGTAGTATTGCATGTACTGTTCAGTAGTATTAAGTATATTTATACTGTTGTATAATACATCTCCAGAACTTTTCTTCTTGCAGAACTAAAACTCTATGCCCTGTAAATAAATCCTCTTTCTCTCCCCACTGCCTCCATACTTTGTTTCTATGAATTTGATTACTTTATGTACTTCACGTAAGTGGAATCATACAGTATTTGTCATTCTTTTTTTTAAAACAAAGAAGTGAGAGCATATGATTCAAAAAAGGTCTCACTAGCAGGGCCAGAACAGATTTGGATTTTCTGATTCTTAAAAGAGTGAGGTCATTTTTTAGTTCCTGTTGAACTATGAAAGCTTTGTGATGGCCAGAATTTTGGTAAGTACTGCTATGTCTACCATAGAGTAAAGGACTATTTAAACCACAAAGCTTTTAAAAGATCTGGAAATCAAGATTTATGGGCTTAAATATGCCTGGTTCTTTTGTCATGCTGCTAATTTATGGATACTCCAATGTTGTCCATATTGTTAAACAGAACCAGATCTGATAGGAACAACAGTCAAACTAAGACAAAGTATACAATGTCTAGGTCAAAAAGAATAAGTCACTTATAGTTACCAGCTTATAATCTCTGATCCTGAGACGGAGGTTAGTCTCCTAAAGAAATACACATGTAGTCTGGGAAATAACTGAACTTTAAACCAGATGTAGAGATCATGCTGCCACATGCAGTACAGGCATCCACAGAGCCCCTCACCAGTGGCTGTTCACTAAGAAATGTCCTTCGCTACAGACATTACTGTTTAAATTTGCTCTTCACAGGAATTTATCCCTGAACAGCCCAAGAAGAACTATCCAGGCAATTTAGATTGAAATATGGTGAGCCTATATCTTAGAAACATATATTTTATCTGTAATGCACAGATCTAAAAATTCCACTCACTCCACACTAAGGTTGGGGCACAATAAGAGAACTGAGGGTGGGGGGGAGTGGAATGAGGAGAGATCTGAGAAGGGGATCTGGTCAATGTTCTATTTACTAAGCAAACTCAATTAAAGTTATAGTTTAATGGAAAAGCCAACATGATCATAAAACAAAAGTAAAACAAAATAAACAGAAAACATAAAACAGGTCATCCGGAGAACATCACTAAACATCTCAAACATCCTGCCCCTAATTGGCAATAAATGTCTTGATCTGGCCTATTTGAGCAGTGGCAACTTACTAAAAAACAATCTGATACGATTTAGAGTTATAATAAGCAGAACTCCATCTAAATGAAATGAAAAACAGAAAAACCTAGCCAAGAACACAAATGGTATCTCATTTTGTCCCTTCCGAAGAAGCAAACTTTTAATCTGGGAAATTTAATAACAAGTTCAGTGTATTTCAACTTCCTCAAAACATGGACATATAAAGACAAAAAAACCCATTCACAATTAGACATTATATATGCAATGAACTGCTGATCACATAAAATGAACTTAAAATACTTGTGAATGAGAATAGCAGTGATTTTCACATTTTCCAAAGCCCTGAAAACTCCTAAACATCGTATTTACACTGCAAAACTATGAAATGTTGAGAAAACTTTATCAGACTAAAAACATTATATTTAGTAAGGCAGATGCCGTTTTATGGATTTACAAGTATTTGCTGAACCTAGGCTACTACCAGACTCCACTGCCCAAACACAGTATGGCAGACAGCTTTGGTGGTTTCCAAGGGAGCATACATGAAGAAAATTATAATGTTTTTCACACTTTCCCTGTTCTCAGCCAGTTGTACTCAGTAACAGACATGAAGATAAATGGAAAAGGACTCCATTTGTATTATATTCCCTGCACTATGGTTCCAAGCATGTACAGGGACAACAAAGAGCAGTAAGGAAGGCAGGGGAGAAGACAGGGTCTCTACATGACCGTGTGCTTGAACATGGCATGCAAGAGGAATAGGGGACAGCTGGGACGACCTGATTTCCTCCTTCTCTCTCTTGTACATTCTTTCTTGGCTTATTTCAAGGATCCTGCCTTCTCTGCCTCTTACATTTCTCAGTGAATAGTACTACTATCCACCACAATGCCCAAGTCAGACACTCAGGAGGTGCTCTCTTAGAGGGAAATAAATCGTTCAGTCCTCATATTTCCAGAGAAAATAAATGCCCTCCCCACTCCCTAGGAGGGAAAAGCAGAGATGGAATACTTTTGGTATCTGTGAAGAATGTTGTGATGTCACATCATTCTCAGCTGTCTCTGCCTTACCCAAGATTATGTCCCTTTCCCAGAGGTGGCCACATCTCAATGACTGATAGACACAGACGTATAAAGGCCCAGTCCTTCTTCCCCAAACTGGAGAGCTCTGAAGGCTCTCCCATCTCTGTTCCTGTAGGCACAGCAGATGCTTCTGTTGAGACTATGTTTCAGCTAATCTTTTCTCTCTGTAGTCCTGCCTCTTTCCTTTCCCTTCTATAGCTGTCACTCCCCAAGACAATCCCTGCACACTAATCTCCATCTCAAAGTCAGATTCCCAGAGAGCCCAAACTACGACATCATCTTTCAATTCCCTCACTCTCTCCTCTCTACGAAAAGAACTGGTCAGTCTGGGAGAAGAAACTAAAAATGCTCAGTGCCACACGTTCCTCTCTCCCTGTGTCTTTCTGACTTACCACCTGCAGAAAGGATGTGATCTGATTTACTGTTGAACCATGCTTAGCTAGGAAGGCTTATTCCTTGGCAGGCAGTCATAGATATGGTGGTTCATCTAAGCAGTGATGAGGAGCCCAAATCCAGAGGAGTCCAACTGAATGATAAGCTACATTCTTGAAACAGTTAAGGGACTGATATTTTGACTTCCAACTGCCTACCTCTGATATTTTACATCTTAACTGATTCTTATCTCAGGAGAAGACAGAGGTGGTGTTTATTAGTTCTCCCAAACCTCAACATTACTCTTAACTGTTTCTCTCTCCTTTCCCTAACAATTATTCAGCATCAAGTTCTGCCCTAATATACTCTCAAATGTATTTTCAACAGTAAAGCCACTATTGCATTTATGTTTACTGAGGGAATTTGTTGCTGTTCAGTCGTCATGTCCAGCTCTTCGCGACCCCATGGACAGCAGCATGCCAGGCTTCTTTGTCCCTCACCATCTCCTGGAGTTTGCTCAAGTTCATGTCCATTGCATCGGTGATGCTATTCAACCATCCATCCATATATTAAGGAAATATGTATATTTAATTAGGAAAAAAATACATTTATTTAGGAAATATTCACTTTTAGGAGTATTAGTATTTTCTTGGCCATGCCCAACCTTCTCTCTGTTCATTCTCTTCTTTCCAAGTGGAAACCCCTTCTACCTACCACCACTACCATACTTTACCCTCTAAAATCGTCCTCATTTATTTACTAACTCAGCAAATAATAATTAAATGTTTATTATGTACTAGGTTTTAGAATAAAGTCTCTGCTCTTATGAAACATCTAACCTAGTTGCGAGGTAACAGGGAGACAGAAAAAAAATTAGTATGTTAGGGGATGATCAGTATTAAGAAGAAAAATAGTTCAAAATAAGAAGAGCAAGTGCTTGAGATAGGATGAGAAGGAAGGCCTCTGAGATAAGGTGGTATTAGAGCTGTGGCCTGTGTGAGGTGCCAGAAGAACCATGTGGCTCCCTGGGAAAGAGTTGTGAAAACACTTGTATAAACTCCAGGGAGGGGGTTGCTGGGAATAAGTGAAGAATAGCAAGGCCAGTATGGCTGGAGTGAAGTGGGAAAATGGGAGAGAAGATCAGAAAGAGCACATGGGGCCAGGTCATAAAGGGCCTTGTAAGCAAAACATACATTGCATTGCACTCTGAATAATATGTGAAACTATCAAAAAGTTTTGAGCAGAGGCACTTTTATTTTTTATATAGTCATTGTCATTATTATTATTAACAAGTAGTTATAGCATATTACATATTTAATGACAGAAATACATATATGAGATACAGACTTAGCACAGAGAACAGAGCAAGCAATACAGCGGCGGTGGTGAAAACGGGTCACTAACAAATTTTTCACAGCCCAGAAACGACTTTACATGTATACCAGGGACCAAAAGCGTCCAGAAACAGACCCCTCAACACACACACACACACACACACACACACACACTCAACTGGTTTTCAACAAATGTGCCAAGGAAATTTAATGGCAAAAGGATAGTCTCTAAAAAACATTGCTGGAATAATTAGATACTAATATGGAAAAAATTAATGTCAAACTTTACATAATACTATACGCAAAAACAAACTTGAAGTGATTAGCAGACCTAAGCAGAAATGCTAAAATTACAATACTTGTAGAAGAATACAAAAAAATATGAACTATGAGAGAAGTTACATTGATAAAATGTACTGCATGAAAACAAAGTTTTTAGTCTATTAGGAAATGAAAAATCATTAGAAAATGAAAATTAAAGCCACATTGGATGAAAATAATTTATATATATATATATATATATATATATATATAGTTGATAAAGGATTCTTACAAGCAGAGACATCTTTAAAAAGATCATTTGGGCTGAATCCATAGGAAAGCAAGGTGAAGGCAGGAAGACAGACAGAGTATACTGCAGTGATCCTGATGAGAAGTGATGGTAGGTTGAACAGAGGCAGAAGCAGTCAAGCTGGTGAGAAGTAGTCAGATTCTGGATATAGTTCATAGATAGAATCAACAGATTTGTTGATAAACTGAATTGTAAGAGAAAAAGAATAGCCACAGATGATTCCAGAGTTTTTCATTTGAGAAATAAGAAGGACGAAGGTTGATTTTAACTGGGTTAGGGAGGTCTGCAGGGAAAACAAGTTTGGGGAAAAGACAGGAATTCATTTTGGACATATTCAGTTTAGGATGCTCATGGACATCTGAGGGCAGATATCAAACAACCAGTTATAAGTCTGGAGCTCATAGGAGAGGTCTGACCTAAAGATGTAAGCTTAGGACGACTTAGAGCATATGTACATACACACATCTTCCTGTGCCCTTCCCCAACACAATAATCTATTCCTCTTTCATGGCTCTTTCCCTGTTTGATCATGAAACAGATTCATCTCAACATAAAACAAAACAGGTATGCTAATCTACATTTTAGGAAAAACAGAATGAACATATTTCAAAATTATTAAAATTTACTTAATTTTAATTCATTTAGTAATTTTAAATTTTGTGCATGCTATAAGCTAGAAATACAATAAAGAAAACAGACACAACTCAATTGTGTGGAATTAAACTCATTCCGATCCCAAAGAAAGGCAATGCCAAAGAATGCTCAAACTACCACACAATTGCACTCATCTCTCATGCTAGCAAAGTAATGCTCAAAATTCTCCAAGCCAGGCTTCAACAGTATGTGAACCGTGAACTTCCAGTTGTTCAAGTTGGATTTAGAAAAGGCAGAGGAACCAGAGATCAAATTGCCAACATCCATTGGATCATTGAAAAGGCAAGAGTTCCAGAAAAATATCTACTTCTGCTTGATTGACTATGCCAAAGCCTTTGACTGTGTGGATCACAACAAACTGTGGGAAATTCTTCAAGAGATGGGAATACTTGACCACTTGACCTGACTCCTGAGAAATCTGTATGCAGGTCAGGAAGCAACAGTTAGAACCAGACATGGAGCAACAGACTGGTTCCAAATAGTGAAAGGAGTACATCAAAGCTGTATATTGTCACCCTGCTTATTTAACTTATACACAGAGTATATCATGAGAAATGCTGGACTGGATGAAGCACAAGCTGGAATCAAGACTGCTGGGAGAAACATCAATAACCTCAGATATGCAGATGACACCACCCTTATGGCAGAAAGTGAAGAAGAACTAAAGAGCCTCTTTATGAATATGAAACAAGGAGAGTGAAAAAGTTGGCTTAAAACTCAACATTCAGAAAACTAAGATTGTGGCATCTGGTCCCATCACTTCATGGCAAATAAATGTGAAAACAGTGAGAGACTTTATTTTGGGGGGCTCCAAAATCACTGCAGATGGTGATTGCAGCCATGAAATGAAAAGACGCTTGCTCCTTGGAACAAAAGTTATGACCAACCTAGACAGCATATTAAAAATCAGAGACATTACTTTGCCAACAAAGGTCCATCTAGTCAAAGCTATGGTTTTTCCAGTAGTCATGTATGGAGGTGAGAGTTGGACTATAAAGAAAGCTGAGTGCCGAAGAATTGATGCTTTTGAACTGTGGTGTTGGAGAAGACTCTTGAGAGTCCCTTGGACTACAAGGAGATCAAACCAGTCCATCCTAAAGGAAATCAGTCCTGAATGTTCATTGGAAGGACTGACGCTAAAGCTGAAACTCCAACACTTTGGCCACCGGATGCGAAGAACTGACTCACTGGAAAAGACCCTGATGCTGGGAAAGATTGAAGGCGGGAGGAGAAGGGGACAACGGAGGATGAGGTGGTTGGATGGCATCACCAACTCAATGGACATGAGTTTGGGTAAACTTCAGGAGTTGGTGATGGACAGGGAAGCCTGGTGTGCTTCAGCCCATGGGGTCGCAGTGAGTCGGACACGACTGAACTAAACTGAAGGTAACCAATGGCTTCCCTGGTGGCTCTGACAGTAAAGAATCCACTTGCAATGCAGGAGATCTGGATTGAAAGCTCCCCTGCAGGAGGGCATGGCAACCCACTCCTGGATTCTTGCCTGGAGAATCCCATAGATAGAGGAGCCTGGCGGGCCACAGTCCATGAGGTCACAAAGAGCTGGACATGAGTGAGCGACTAAGCACAGCACACATAGTGACAAGTGCTGCTTAAACAGTGCTTCCTTACATTTTTTTAGTAATAAAAAATTTTTAAATATACAATTAAGAAAAAGTGGAAATATTTTTCCAAAGCCACATGAAGAAAATTCTGCCTCTGATGCCCCCAGCAGCTTGGAGGACAGTGAAAGACCTTTCTGTCACTGGTCAGTTCCAGTGTTCTGCTGCAGAAAGTGTAGACACAGTGCAATCACACATACTATATGAACTGTGGGCCAAGTCTAAATGCTTTTCACACCAGTGAGTGGTTTTACCAGGTCAAGGCTGTTTTCATGGGAAAGAAGTCTGGAGAAGCACATATCTTGCTTTCTACATTGCATATGGCCTATGGAAGAATAAAGAACCATCATCTTTACTGCAAAACTGTCTAACCTCAGTAGGAAAGTTTTTTTTTTTTCCTGTAACTTCACTCCATTTTAACAATTTGACTTTTTATTATACTATTCAGTTTTAAGCCTGAACCTTTGAATCTGCAAGTCTTAATAAACAGTATTTTTAGAACATTAGTTTATTCTTGTACATTATTTTTTTGAAATGGCCTACATTGCAGCGTTTGCAGAAAGTGAAAACCAAGTCCATAAAATATCCAAGTTATGTCACTTTTCCAAAGAACATTGCAAAGAAGCTTTTTAAAAAATGATTCACCAAATCAAGGTTATACTATATTTGAAAGTTTCAAATGTGAAGAAAACAAGAGGTATACCACTCATAACTGACTTGAAGAAGAGTTTTTGTGGGGATGCACAGCAGAGAAAGGGATATTAAACATAGAAATTTATACTGGCCAGTCTTTTTCTGTATGGCAAACTATAATATGGGATAAAGGTGTCACTTGCAGGCCAGTTTCTCTTTTGGCAAGATCTTGTGGTGACACTCATTATTTTGGTTTAAGCCATTTCAGCCTGCTACTATGGAAATGAGTGTGAGGTGACAAATATATTATGATCTCACCTCAGAAGTGTGCAAAATAGTGAAAATGTACAGAGGCTGGGAAAGATGCCTTCTTCCTTTCTCCCTCCCTCCTTCTTTCTCTTTTTCTTTCTTTCTCTTTTAAGGGCTTTACATAGATTATTTCATTTAATTTTCAAAAAAATCAATCAGGTAGAAACTGCTATAATCTCCATTTCTAGGTGAAGTCAATAAGGCTCAAATAAGTAACCCGAAAAAGACAATGAAAAAGAATTTAGTCTCTTTCCCTCTCAACTGTTTAGATATTATGCTTAGTGGCATGCATAAATATATATGATATAGAGTATATTCTAATTTATTTATAAATAAGAATGCTCAAGTTTTCCTAGCTTATAAGAAAAATAATATAACTTATATTCAACAAGAACTACATGATCTATTATATTTTAACATTTTTGTCCAATTCTCTTCCTAGAGGTTCCGCAGGCCTAGTCTTATCACTCATGCTAAAGTAACTGGCTGAAAATCCAGCCACACTTCCTCTGACTCTAAATCTCTAATGTCTGAAATCATGGTCCATGCCAACATGAAATCAGAGATCATCGTAGTGACTGGGGTTGCTTCATTTGCCTTAGAGTTCCATTTTCATCTTGTTCTTTCTCACAGAGGCCCCACTCCACTGTGTCCAAACATTTTTTCTCCAATAGAGTGGTGGAATTTCTCCTCTAGAGGCTTAGGTTTCCATGAGGCTCCTGAATTCCTCAGTATTTGCCCAAGCTAGTGTTTTCCAGGTGCCCCAGAAATGGAGCAGGTTCACAGACTCCTGCTGTTCCCCATCCAAAACCAGAGTTTTCCTGTCTATTATCCTATTTCTACACAGGTGACCAAGTATACGGCTGTTAGCATAACTGATGTTATTTTGGGCCCTTACAGTTTTCTCCTGTCGTTTCACTGACCCTACCCAGAACCGTACTGTGCAGTGAATCACTTCTCTGTTGTCAAGGGCTTTGTACTTAACGGATATTGTTTAATAGTCGTTAGGACTAAGTGGATTCTAGTTCCCAAACAATGATGAAAACCTTTCCCGACACATTACTGGGGTCCACAAGACTAGTTACCTATTCATAAATCTTCACTTAGGACTGCACATCCTATTGCCAAGCACCTATCCCCTTACCTTAGGTTAATTTTAACTATAACCTAAGTTATACGTCCCTATGGCACCTGAGCAATGCAGAGTGCATCTGTGAATGCTTCCGAATCATTATCCACCCAATCCAGACTCCATCTGTGAGTAACCTACCCTATAATAAACTGCTCCATTGATTACATGGAGCTGCCTGACTCACTTTTCGATCTTAAGATGCCTTCTTACTTCAATGGGCACTGTCATCCCCTCCATCCTCCAACAGTAAGACTCCTCCTGGGTCACCCAGTATACGATGCTAGATCCCACAGCTCTCACAGAGGCACTTTTGTTCACAGACAGTTGTCAAATTATAGACGTCATGCGGAGACTGAACTGAGGAAAGTCTTATGCCACCATGATGTTGACGGTGGTCTTTTAAAGGACACCTTCTTCAAACACATGTTTCAAAACACAAGTTGCACAGTGAGTGGAAAAAACAACTATATTTACAATAAAGTATGATTTAAAGCAATTTTTGTTCATCCTGGGCTCCAAAATCACTGTGGAAGGTAACTGCAGCCATGAAATTAAAAGACGCTTGCTTCTTTGAAGAAAAGCTATGACAAACCTAGACAGTGTGTTAAAAAGCAGAGACATCACTTTGTCAACAAAGGTCCATATAGTCAAACCATGGTTTTCCCAGTAGTCAAGTAATATATGTGAGAGTTGGATCATAAAGAACGCTGAGTGCCAAAGAATTGATGCTTTTGAATTGTGATGTTGGATAAGACTCTTCAGAGTCATTTGGACTGCAGAGAGATCAAACTGTCAATCCAAAAGGAAATCAACCCTGAATATTCATTGGAAGGACTGATGCTGAAGCTGAAGCTCCAGTACTTTGGCCACATGTTGCAAAGAGCTGACTTACTAGAAAAGACCTGGATGCTGGGAAAGACTGAAGGGTGTAACAGAGAATGAGATGGTTGGATGGCATCACTGACTCAATGCACATGAGTCTGAGCATACTCCAGGAGATAGTGAAGGACAGGGAAACCTGGTGTGCTGCAGTCCATGGGGTCACAAAGAGTCGGACAAGACTAAGGGACTGAACAATAACAATAAAAGCGACTTTCAAGAAACTAAAAGTATTTTGTTGAATTCATTATTTATTCACTGTATATTCTGAATAAATAAGGTTTTATTCTAGTCTTTTCCCAGATTTCACCTTGCCTCTCCTGTTTTACTAATCGCTCCCAGAAAAATGCTATTTTCTCCTTTAAAATACCATTCAAATGTGAACAATAATTCTAAATTCTAGTTCCCCTTGGCTGACCAATACCTAGTACAGTTCTGCTGCACCAAACCCACTGTCTATTTCTTCTGAGTCCCCTGCCTCTTTTAAAACTTGAGGTACATAACACCATTGTGTCTAAAAACACTGATTTCTTAAAAAAGCAGAATGCTCTCTGTAGAAATGCCCTGATGCTGATGTGTTACACTAAAAATAACAAAACACACAATTTGGGGTTTACTCAAGAATCACTTTTTTCCCCTTTGAGTGCACAACATAATGATCCTGTGTTTCTGTACACTGTGAAATGATCACTGCATTAAGTCTAGTTACCGTCCATCACCATACCTTTTTATACTTGTGATAAGGACGTTCAAGATTTACTCTATCAGCAATTTTCAAGTATGCAGTACGGGCGTCATAGCAAACACTCTCTTCCAACAACACACGAGAAGACTACACATGGACATCATCAGATGGCCAACACCACAACATATTGATTATATTATCCTTTGCAGCCAAAGATGGAGAAGCTCTATACAGTCAGCAAAAACAAGACCGGGAGCTGACTATGGCTCAGATAGTGAACACCTTACCACCAAATTCAGACTTAAATTGAAGAAAGAGGGGAAAACCATTAGACCATTCAGGTAGGACCTAAATCAAACCCCTTATGATTATACAGTGGAAGTGACAAATAGATTCAAGGGACTAGTTCTGATAGACAGAGTGTCTGATGAACTCTGGATGGAGGTTCGTGACATTGTACAGGAGACAGGGATCAAGACTATCCCCACGGAAAAGAAATGCAAAAAAGCAAAATGTCTGTCTGAGGAGGCCTTACAAATAGCTGTGAAAAGAAGAGAAGTGAAAAGCAAAGGGAAAAGGAAAGACATACCCATTTGAATGCAAAGTTCCAAAGAATAGCAAAAAGAGATAAGAAAGTTTTCCTCATCGATCAATGCAAAGAAATAGAGGGAAACAATAGAATGGGAAAAACTAGAGATCTCTTCAAGAGAATTAGAGATACCAAGGGAACATTTCATGAAAAGATGGGCTCAATAAAGGACAAAAATGGTATGGACCTAACAGAAGCAAAAGATATTAAGAAGAGGTGGCAAGAATACACAAAAGAACTGTACAAAAGAGATCTTCACAACCTAGATAACCATGATGGTGTGATCACCAACCTAGAGCCAGACATTCTGGAATGTGAAGTCAAGCGGGCTTAGGAAGCATCACTAAGAACAAAGCTAGTGGAGGTGATGGAATTCCAGTTGAGCTATTTCAAATCCTAAATGATGATTCTGTTAAAGTGCTGCACTCAATATGCCAGCAAATTTGGAAAACTCAGCAGTGGCCACAGGACTGGAAAAGGTCAGTTTTCATTGCAATCCCAAAGAAAGGAAATGCCAAACAAGGCTCAAACTACCTCACAATTGCACTCATCTCACATGCTAGTAAAGTAAAGCTCAAAATTCCCCAAACCAGGCTTCAGCAATATGTGAACCATGAACTTCAGATGTTCAAGCTGGATTTAGAAAAGGCAGAGGAACCAGAGATCGAATTGCCAACATCCTCTGGATCATCGAAAGAGCAAGAGAGTTCAAGAAAAACATCTACTTCTGCTTTATTGACTATGCCAAAGCCTTTGACTATGTGGATCACAACAAACTGTGGGAAATTCTTCAAGAGACGGGAATACTAGAACACTTGACCTGACCCCTGAGAAACCTGTACGCAGGTCAGGAAGCAACAGTTAGAACCAGACATGGAACAACAGACTGGTTCCAAATAGGAAAAGGAGTACATCAAGGCTGTACACTGTCATCTGGCTTATTTAACTTATATGCAGAGAACATTATGAGAAACGCTGGGCTGGAAGAAGCACAAGCTGGAATCAAGACTGCTGGGAGAAATATCAGTAACCTCAAATATACAGATGACACCACACTTATGGCAGAAAGCGAAGAAGAACTAAAGAGCCTCTTGATGGAAGTGAAAGAGGAGAGTGAAAAAGCTGGCTTAAACCTCAAAATTCAGAAAACTAAGATCATGGCATCTGGTCCCATCACTTCATGGCAAATAGATGGAGAAACAGTGGAAACAGCAGCTGACTTTATCTTATTGGGCTCCAAAATCACTGCAGATGGTGATTGCAGCCATGAAATTAAAAGACGCTTACTCCTTGGAAGGAAAGCTATGACCAACCTAGATAACATATTAACAAGCAGAGATAATATTTTGTCAACAAAGGTCCATCTAGTCAAGGCTATGGTTTTTCCAGTAGTCATGTATGGAATGTGAGAGTTGGACTATAAAGAAAGGTGAGCACCAAAGAATTGATGCTTTTGAACTGTGGTGTTGGAGAAGACTCTAGAGAGTCCCTTGGACTGCAAGGGAGATCCTACCAGTCCATCCTAAAGGAGATTCGTCCTGGGTGTTCATTGGAAGGACTGATGTTGAAGCTGAAGCTCCAATACTTTGGCCACCGCATGCGAAGAGCTGACTCATTTGAAAAGATCGTGATGCTGGGAAAGATTGAGGGCAGGAGGAGAAGGGGATGACAGAGGTGAGATGGTTGGATGGCATCACCGACTCAATGGACATGAGTTTGGGTAAACTCTGGGAGTTGGTGATGGACAGGGAGGCCTGGCGTGCTGTGGTTCATGGGGTCACAAAAAGTCTGACACAACTGAGCAACTGAACGGAAGTGAACTGAACCGTCCATCACCATACCTTTTTTTTCCTTGTGATAAGGACTTTCACGATTTACTCTCTTAGCAAGTTTCAAATATGTAGTACGGTGTTATAATTATAGTAACCATTCTGTATATTACATCCCGTTGACCTATTTTGTAGTGGAGAGGTGACCTTTTAACCTTCTTTACCCTTTTACTCACTGCCCACAACTCCTCCATTCTGGTAATAACAAATCTGTTCTCTGTATCTACAAGCTTATGGTTTCTTGGTTTGGGTTTTTATTTTTATTTATTTATTTATTTATTTTTCTTTTTCTTTTAATTGGAGGCTAATGACTTTACAATATTGTGGTGGTTTTGCCATACACTCACATGAATCTTTCTTAATATCTTCTGCTTCTGTTAGGTCCATACCATTTCTGTCCTTTATCGAGCCCATCTTTGCATGAAATGTTCCTTTGGTATCTCTAATTTTCTTGAAGAGGTCTCTAGTCTTTCCCAATCTGTTGTTTTCCTCTATTTCTTTGCAGTGATCGCTGAGGAAGGCTTTCTTATCTCTCCTTGCTATTCTTTGGAACTCTGCATTCAGATGGGAATATCTTTCCTTTTCTCCTTTGCTTTTTGCTTCTCTTCTCTTCCAAGCTATCTGTAAGGCCTCCTCAGACAGCCATTTTGCTTTTTTGCATTTCTTTTCCATGGGGATTTTCTTGATCCCTGTCTCCTGTACAATGTCACGAACCTCTGTCCATAGTTCATCAGGCACTCTGTCTATCAGGTCTAGACCCTTAAATCTATTTGTCACTTCCACGGTATACTCATAAGGGATTTGATCTAGGTCATACCTGAATGGTCTAGTGGTTTTCCCTACTTTCTTCAATTTAAGTCTGAATTTGGCAATAAGCAGTTCATGATCCGAGCCACAGTCTGCTCCCTTGGACTGCAAGGAGATCCAATCAATCCATCCTAAAAGAGATCAATCCTGGGTGTTCATTGGAAGGTCTGATGTTGAAGCTGAAACTCCAATACTTTGGGCACCTCATGTGAAGGGTTGACTCATTGGAAAAGACCCTAATGCTGGGTAGGATTGGGGGCAGGAGGAGAAGGGGATGACAGAGGATGAGATGGTTGGATGGCATCACCGACTCAATGGACATGGGTTTGGGTAGACTCCAGGAGTTGGTGATGGACAGAGAGGCCTGGCGTGCTGCAATTCATGGGGACGCAAAGAGTCGGACACGACTGAGCGACTGAACTGAACTGAACACATGAATCAGCCATGGGTGTACATGTGTTCCCCATCCTGATCCTCCCTCCCACCTCCCTCCCATCTCATCTCACAGGGTCATCCCAGTGCACCAGCCGTGAGCACCCTGCCTCATTCATCAAACCTGGACTGGCGATCTATTTCACATATGTTAGTATACATGTTTCAATTCTATTCTCTCAAATCATCCCACACTTGCCTTCTCCCACAGAGTCCAACAGTCTGTTCTTTACATCTGTGTCTCTTTTGCTGTCTCGCATATAGGGTCATCGTTATCATCTTTCTAAATTCCATATATATGCAATAATATACTGTATTGCTGTTTTTCTTTCTGAATTACTTCGCTCTGAATAATAGGCTCCAGTTTCATCCACCTCATTACAACTGATTCAAATGCATTCTTTTTAATAGCTGAGTAATATTCCATTGTGTATATGTACCACAGCTTTCTTATCCATTCATCTGCCGATGGACATCTAGGTTGCTTCCATGTCCTGGCTATTGTAAACAGTGCTGCGATGAACACTGGGGTACACGTGTCTCTTTCAATTCTGGTTTGGATTTTTAGGTTCTACACATAAATGAAATCACACAGTATTGGAGTTTCTCTGACTTATTTCATTTAGCATAATGCCTTCAAGGAACATCCACATTTTTACAAATGACATCTTTTTATGTCTGAATAGTATTCCACCGCATATATACACAACATTTTCCATTCATCCATCAATTCATATTTAGGTTATTTCTATATCTGGGCTACTGCAAATAATGCTGTGATAAATACAGGGATACATATTTTTTTCAAGTTAAGTTTCCTCATTTTCTTCAAATGCCCAAAATTAGAATTGTTGGGTCATATGGTAGTCTTAATTTCTTGAGGAACCTCCATACTGCTTTCCTTAGTGGCTGTACAAATTACATTCCACTAACAATGCAAACCAGTCAGGAAGGTTATGGCCAACCTAGATAGCATATTTAAAAGCAGAGACATTACTTTGCCAACAAAAGTCCATCTAGTCAAGGCTATGGTTTTTCCAGTGGTCATGTACGGATGTGAGATTTGGACAGTGAAGAAAGCTGAGTGCCGCAGAATTTATGCTTTTGAACTGTGGTGTTGGAGAAGACTCTTGAGAGTCCCCTGGACTGCAAGGAGATCCAATCAATCCATCCTAAAGGAGATCAATCCTGGGTGTTCATTGGAAGGTCTGATGTTGAAGCTGAAACTCCAATACTTTGGCCACCTCATGCGAAGAGTTGACTCATTGGAAAAGACCCTAATGCTGGGTAGGATTGGGGGCAGGAGGAGAAGGGGACGACAGAGGATGAGATGGTTGGATGGCATCACTGACTCGATGGACATGGGTTTGGGTAGACTCCGGAAGTTGGTGATGGACAGAGAGGCCTGGCGTGCTGCAATTCATGGGGTCGCAAAGAGTCGGACACGACTGAGTGACTGAACTGAACTGAACTGCACTGAAAGGAGATCAGTCCTGGGTGTTCACTGGAAGGACTGATGTTGAAGTTGAAACTCCAATACTTTGATCACCTGATGTGAAGAGCTGACTCACTGGAAAAGACCCTGATGCTGATGGGTTTGGGTGGACTCCATGAGTTGGTGATGGACAGGGAGGCCTGGCGTGCTGCAGTTCATGGGGTTGCAAAGAGTCGGACACGACTGAGCGACTGAACTGAACAATGCAAAGCAGTTCCCTTTTTCCACATTCTGACCAACATTTGTTATTTGTAGAAAGTGAAGTCACTCAGTTGTGTCCGACTCTGCGACCCCATGGACTGTAGCCTACCAGATTCCTCTGTCCATGGGATTATCCAGGCAAGAATAATGGAGTGGGATGCCATTTCCTTCTCCAAGGAGACTTTTTGATAATAGCCATTCTGAAAGGTGTGAGGTGATATCTTATTATAATTCTGACTTGAGTTTACATGGTGATTAGTGATGTTGAGCATCTTTTCACATGCCTGTTGGCCATCAGGATGTCTTCGACTGAATAATGTCTATTCAGGTTCTCTGCTCTTTATTTCTTTTCATTTCCCTCTCACACTCTGTCTCTTATTTTTGTTATAGAGTTCTGAGTTTTTTAAAATACATTTTGGATATTAGCCCATTAGCCCCTTATCAGATACATGATTTGTAATATCTTCCTCCTGTCAGTAAACTGCCTTTTCATTTTGTTAAGATTTCCTTTGTTCTACAAAAGCTTTCAGTTTGGTATAGTCTTACTTGTTTATTTCTGCTTTTGATGTCAGATCCAAAAAATCATAGTCAAGACTAATGTCAATGAACTTCTCACATAAACTTTCTTCTAAGAGTTTTATTGACTCAGATCTTACCTAGAAATCTTCAACCCATTTTGAGTTAATTTTTCTGTATGGTGTAAAATATTTTTACTCTTGAATGTGGCTGTTCAGTTTACCCAATACCATTTTTTTAATTGAAGTATAGATGGTTTACTAGAAACAAAGCCAGTAGAGGTGATAGAATTCCAGCTGAGCTATTTCAAATCCCAAAATATGATGCTGTTAAAGTGTTTCACTCAGTATGGCAGCAAATTTGGAAACCTCAGCAATGGCCACAATGACTGGAAAAGGTCAGTTTTCATTCCAGTCCCAAAGAAGGGCAATGATGCACATTCCCTCTACACTCACTATGTTGGGAGTTTTTATCATAAATGGATGTTGAATTGGACAAGTGCTTTTTCTGCATCCATTGAAAGGATATATGATTTCTATCTTCATGGTTAACATGGTGTATCATACTGTTAGTCACTCAGTCATGTCTGACTCTTTGCGACTCCATGGACTGTAGCCTACCAGGTTCCACTGTCCATGGAACTCTCCATGTAAGAATACTGGAGTGGGTAAACAGTTTCTTCTTTAGGGATCTTTCTGAACCAGTGATTAAAGCCAGGTCTCCTGCATTACAGGCAAATTCTTTACCATCTGCACCACCAGGGAATCATATTGAATGATTTGCAAATCTGAATGCAGAGTTTGAATGCAGAATTTGAATGCAGAATTTCAAAGAATAGGAAGGAGAGATAAGAAAGCCTTTCTCCATGATCAATGCAAACAAATAGAGGAAAACAACAGAATGGGAAAGTCTAGAGATCTCTTCAAGAGAATTAGAGATAAAAAGGGAACATTTCATGCAAAAATGGACTCAATAAAGGACAGAAATGGTATGGACCTGACAGAAGCAGAAGATATTAAGAGGTGGCAAGAATACACAGAACTATAAAAAAAAAAGATCTTCATGACCCAGATAATCACGATGGTGTGATCACTCACCTAGAGCCAGACATCCTGGAATGTGAAGTCAAGTGGGCCTTAGGAAGCATCACTACGAACAAAGCTAGTGGAGGTGATGGAATTCCAGTTGAGCTATTTCAAATCCTAAAAGATGATTCTGTTAAAGTGCTGCACTCAGTATGCCAGCAAATTAGGAAAACTCAGCAGTGGCCACAGGATTGGAAAAGGTCAGTTTTCACTGCAATCCCAAAGAAAGGCAATGCCAAAGAATATTCAAACTACCGCAGAATTGCACTCATCTCACATGCTAGTAAAGTAATGCTCAAAGTTCTCCAAGCTAGGCTTCAACAGTACGTGAACCATGAACTTCCAAATGTTCAAGATGGATTTAGAAAAGGCAGAGGAACCAGAGATCAAATTGCCAACATCCGTTGGATCACAGAAAAAGCAAGAGAGTTCTGGAAAAATATCTACTTCTGCTTTATTGACTATGCCAAAGCCTTTGATTGTGTGGACCACAAAAAACTGTGGAAAATTCTGAAAGAGATGGGAATACCAGACCATCTGATCTGTCTCTTAAGAAATCTGTATGCAGGTCAGGAAGCAACAGTTAGAACTGAACATGGAACAACAGACTGGTTCCAAATAGGAAAAGGAGTACGTCAAGGCTGTTTATTGTCACCCTGCTTATTTAACTTATATGCAGAGAACATCATGAGAAACGCTGGGCTGGAAGAAACATAAGCTGGAATCAAGATTGCCAGGAGAAATATCAATAACCTCAGATATGCAGATGACACCACCCTTATGTCAGAAAGTGAAGAAGAACTAAAAAGCCTCTTGATGAAAGTGAAAGCGGAGAGTGAAAAAGTTGGCTTATAGCTCAACATTCAGAAAACTAAGATCATGGCATCTGGTCCCATCACTTCATGGGAAATAGATGGGGAAACAGTGGAAACAGTATCAGACTTTATTTTTGGGGGCTCCAAAATCACTACTGATGGTGATTGCAGCCATGAAATTAAAAGACGCTTACTCCTTGGAAGGAAGTTTATGACCAACCTAGATAGCATATTTAAAAGCAGAGACATTCCTTTGCCAACAAAGGCCCGTCTAGACAAAGCTATGGTTTTTCCAGTAGTCATGTATGGATGTGAGAGTTGGACTATAAAGAAAGCTGAGTGCTGAAGAATTGATGCTTTTGAACTGTGATATTGGAAAAGACTCTTGAGAGTCCCTTGGACTGTAAGGAGATGCAACCAGTCCATCCTAAAGGAGATCGGTCTTGAATATTTATTGGAAGGACTGATGCTGAAGCTCAAACTCCAATACTTTGGCCACCTGATGTGAAGAACTGACTCATTGGAAAAGACCCTGATGCTGGGAAAGATTGAAGGTGGGAGGAGAAGGGCACGACAGAGGTTGAGGTGGTTGGATGGCATCACCGATTCAATGGACGTGAATTTGAGTAAACTCTGAGAGTTGGAGATGGACAGGGAGGCTTGGCGTGCTGCAGTCCATGGAGTTCACAAAGAGTTGAACACAACTGAGTGACTGTACTGAACTGAATTGATTTGCAAATGTTGAAAAATCCCAGAGTAAATACCATTTCATCATGGTATATGATCCTTTTAATGTATTCTTGAATTCAGCTTGCTAATATTATATTGAGGATATTTGAATCTATATTCATCACAGATACTGGACCATAATTTTTTTGTGATATTTTTATCTGGTTTTGCTATAAAGGTAATCTTTGTCTCACAAAATGAGTTGGGAAGTATTACCTCCTCTTCTATTTTTTGGTAATTTGATTGGTATTTTTTTTTTTAATGCTTTGTATAATTCACTGTGAAGCCATCCAGTTCTAAACTTTTGATTGTTGGGAGAATTTTAATTACTGAATCAATCCTCTTACTGGTAATTTGTCTACGGAGATTTTCCATTCCTTAATCATTAAGTGTTGATAGGTGGTATGTTTCTAGGAATTTATCCATTTCTTTTAGGTTGTCCATTTTATTGGTGTGTAATTGTTCAGTGTGGTCTCTTATTATCCTATGCATTTTGTGGATGTCAGTTGTAACATATTTATAATACTGTATTTTAAGTTGAAAACAACTCAAATTTCAATGCACTAAAGCTCTGCGTTTTCACTCTCCCCATAGCACATTTTATATTTTTATGTCATTTTGTGTATTCTTATCTTGTGTATCATTTAACTAATTATTTTAATCATAGCTACTTTGTCTTTTAAGCCTCATATTAGCTTTATAAGTGATTAATCCACTACCCTTACTATACACAGTAAGTCTTGTACATATGAACCTTCAAGATTCAAACTTTCAAAGATGCAAATGCGCATTCTCATGTCCAGTCACCTAAGTGAGTTCATACGTCTGGTGTACACTGTCACATGCATGCATCCTCTGCAAGTGGTTGTACTTTGGGTACTTTACTGCACAGTACTGTATACAATACAATCATACAGTATCTCTATTTCAACCCCAGGATATCTAGAATCAAGTGTAATAGCAGCAGTGATGTAGCTAGTACTGCTAAGAAGTGCCAAGCAATAACAATGGAATCAAAAGTGAAAATAATTGAGAGAGAAGAGTGAGGCAAAAAGATGGTAGATGTCACTTATACCTATAAAACAAACTGTTCAACCATCAGCATGATTCTAAAGAATAAGGATAATATCATGGAATGTGTGAAGTCTGCTGTGTTAATGATGTCAACAATAATATCAAAGAAGCATAGAAAAGTGTTAGAGGAGATGGAGAAACTTCTCAGTGTGTGGCTGTAGCAACAGTAATAGGATCAATTCCCACTCAGCTTAATGCCAACTGAAGAGAAAGCTAAAAGCTTTTATGAAGATCTGAAGAAGAAACATGATGAAGAGTGAGAGGGCACATCTTTTAATGCCAGCCATGGCTGGTTTCATCAGAACAAGGATAGAGCCAACATTCACAACATTAAAGTAAATGACAAGGCAGTGAGTGCAGATTTGGTAGCTGTCCAGGAATTTCTTGAACCACCCTGAGAAGTACTGATGAAGGTACATATTTACCTGAGCAAGTTACAAATGTGGATGAGACAGGACTATACTGGAAGAGGATGTCAAACTGAAGTTACCTCAGTAAGCACGAAAAGCTGATGCCAGGCTATAATGCAGCAAATGATAGGCTAACTCTTGCTTGGTGCCAATGCTCCTGGCTATATGAAGCTGAAGCCTCTCTTGGTTTATCATTGAGAGAGCACAAGAGCCCTTAAAAACATAGCTAAGGGCTCCCTTCCTGTTGTATGGAAGAGGACTATAATCCCAAAGCCTGGGTTATGCAGGCCATTTTCCAGGGCTGGTTTTTCTACCACTTTATCCTAGAGGTAGAGAAATACTGCTTGGAGAAGTACGTCCATTCAACACTGTTTTGCTGCCCAACAATGCTCCATTCATGGAGACTTTCATCTCAGTGTCAAAGTATTGCATCTACCACCAAATTCTATGGAACTCATTCAACCTATGGACCGGGGAGTTATAGTGACTTCCAAAAAATATTTATTTATGTCACACTTTTCATCAGGCAGTAAAGGCCAGTGACTAATCAGGCACTGACTTTGCTTCGCATGAGGTTACTGCCATCATGATGAATGGGATTTGGAAGAATCTTTGCCTGCAGTTTATTCATGATTTTTGTGGATTTGAGAAAATGGATGAGGAGTCCAAAGAGGTCTTCAGCAATTTAGTGACTCTCAGTGAGAAGCTAGGGGTAGATCTGCAAGAGGACAATTTCACTGAACTCCTTGGTGTGTAACACAAGGAACTTACTAATGAAGATCTGATGGAAATGGAAGCCTGGAGAAAGAGGGAAGAGAAACAAGAGGAAGGAGTAACTGCAGAAGCAAGAAGATTCATGATACAGGAAATAGCAAGGAAATTTTCTTTATCTTAGGAGGCACTGTTAGTTTTTGAGGCACAGGATCCCAATGTAGAACAGTACATGACAGTTGTAGCAGCCATTCAGAATGCAATCCAGTGCTACTGAGTTATCTCTGAGTTAGAAAAAAACAGCTAATATCCAGATATCACCGCATCTTTTTTTCAAGAGGGTAGACAGAAGAGGTTGCAAGAATTCACAGAAAAACTATACAAAAAATATCTTAATGACCCGGATAACCATGATGGTGTGATTGCTCATCTACAGCCAGACATCCTGGAGTGCGAGGTCAAGTGGGCCTTAGGAAGCATCACTACGACAAAGTTAGTGGAGGTGATAGAATGCCCTCTGAGCTATTTCAAATCCTAAAAGATGCTGCTGCTGGAGTGCTGTACTCAATATGCCAGCAAATTTGGAAAACCCAGCAGTAGCCACAGGACTGGAAAAGGTCAGTTTCCATTCCAATCCCAAAGAAGGGTAATGCCAAAGAATGTTCTAACTACTGCACAATTGCACTCATTTCACATGCTAGCAAGTTAATGCTCAAAATCCTTCAAACTAGGCCTCAGCAGTATATGAACCAAGAAATTCCAGATGTACAGCCTGGATTTAGAAAAGGCAGAGGAACCAGAGATCAAATTACCAACATCTGTTGGATCGTAGAAAAAGCAAAGGAATTCTAGAAAAACATCTACTTCTGATTCACCGACTACACTAAAGCCTTTGACTATGTGGATCACAACAAACTGATTCACTGAAAAGGAAAAAAGACTTTTCAATGATGGTACTGGGACAATGAGGTATCTATGTGGAAACAAAGTGAAAATAGACTTCTACGTTAGGTCACACAATGAAACAGTTACAGGTAGATCATAGACATAAATGGGAAACACAAATAAATATTCTTTTAGAAGATAATGTAGGTTTTCATGACCCTGAAGTGGGATAAATTTTCTGAAATAAGACACAAATTTACTCATCACAGAGGAAAAGATTAATAAATCTCACAACAATACAATTTTAAATGTCATCCTTAAAAAGGTATGACAAGTACTTTAGAGGCCATTCCCTCATAGCTCAGTTGGTAAAGAATCCACCTGCAAAGCAGAAGACCCCGGTTCGATTCCTGGGTCAGGAAGATCCACTGGAGAAGGGATAGGCTACCCACTCCAGTACTCTTGGGCTTCCTTTCTGGCTCAGCTGGTAAAGAATCTGCCTGCAATATGGGAGACCTGGGTTCGATCCTTGGGTTGGAAAGGTCCCCTGGAGAAGGGAAAGGCTACCCATGCCAGTATTCGGGCTTGGAGAATTCCATGGACTATACAATCCATGGGGTCACAAAGAATTGGACAGGACTGAGCGACTTTCATCATCACCATCAAAGCCTATGTTGTTACCTGTGATACTGACGGACTGGCTACAAACTGAAGGTCTAAATGACATCCTCCAACTCAGGATGCTAATCCCAAACCCAGATTATTACCTGTACTTGTGAACAACTGGCTAAATCAGAGGTCCCCACGCCCCCTTGCTGAGTTCAATTAATTCATTAGAGTGGTTCACAGAACTCAAGAAACCCATTTACACACTAGATGATCAACTTATTATCAAATGACATTAAAGGATACAAACCAACAGCTAAATAAAGAGATGCACAGGGCAATGTCTCAAACAAAGGAGCTTCTGTCCTTGTAGAACTTGAGGCCTGTCAAGATGGCATGCAGAAACATTCTTGTTCTATGTAGAAGCTCTCTGAAAGGGTGCAAAAAGCTGTCCTTCAGGTTTTTAGGGAGGCTTCATGATATAGTCATGATTGACTAAATCATTGGCCAAAGGCAACTGGTTCAACCTCAAGTCCCCTTCACTCTCAGGAAGTCAGAGAGTGGGATTGAAAGCTCCAACCCTCTGCTCACAAGGTTGGTTCTCTTGGGAACCAGCTTTCAACACAATATTAACAAAAGCTAACATATGACCCTCTAAAAGTCACCTTATTAACATAACACAAAACTCCTTTTATCACTTTCAACATCTAGGTGATGCCAAGGGTTTTGGGAGCTGTGATCCAGGAAGTGAAGATGAAGACCAAAGCATAAATAAAAAATATATTTTGATCATCTGAATGACCAAATAGATATTTCTTATAAGTCACAATAGTGCAAACACATACTGCATTATTTTGTTTTTACCAAATTAAAACAGCAGGCCAAACAGCAAAATTAAGTCGTAAAAGCTAAAGCAATGTAAATGAAAGTCAGGTTAGTAGTTACTGTTAGCCAGGCAATAAAGGCATACAAATGGGAAAGGGCCCTCAGGGGACAGGGAGCTTCTAGGAGGCAGGCAATATTCTGTTCTATTACCTGACCTGGGTGGGAGTTGCATGGATATTTATATGCAACAATTTGTTAAGCTTGGCACTTATGTTTAATGCAGTTTCTTGTATATTGGTTAGATTTTGTAATTTTAAAGTTTTTTTCATTATTATTCTAAAGAATAACGAAGAGGACTGAAGGAATACAGGAACATCTGAATATTACTTACTACTGCATTTTGAAATGGTATAAAGATTGAATAAAAGCATTTTAACTGATCTCCACTTCTGGTATTCTGCCATTTCCATCTCATCAGATTAAAAAAAAAAATAGTGGTATGGTCTTATTCAGAGAAGACAGGTATTTCCTATATTTGGCAGGCCTACATTTGGATTATAAACTCTGAGAAAAGACTGTTTTCACATCTATGATGGTATCCTTGGGCTCTTTAATAGTGCCTGGCAAACTAAGCTCTCAAAAAGTATCAGTTCAGTGGATTCACTGGTAAAACTAAGTTTTTCAAAAGCCAAACATTCCAAAGAGATGTGAAAAAAGTCCTATGACTTCAATCAGTCTCTAAACTGTAAGAATAGCTATTGAGGTGGTATTATTTGATAGTACATTTGTGGTTACTAGTAAAACTCCAAAGAAATTAATGTATTTCCAAAACAACATGTTAACAAAGTCTAACATTATGGTAAGCATCAGGCAGAATTTCTAGGACAAGTATGGAATTTCCCTCTGCACCATCTTCCATTGGATGCTACCTGTGCTGTCATTGGAGGGCTGGCAAGATGGAGTAGAAGGATGTGAGCTCACTGCTTCTTAAAAAAACACCAAAATCACCAATAACTGCTGAAAAACTATTGCCAAAACAAACAACAATGCTGAAATCTAACAAAAAAGATACCTTACATTCAAAGACAAAGAGGAAGCTACAACAAGATGGTAGGAAGGGCACAGTCAAGATAAAATCAAATCTTAGACCTGCTTGGTGGGCAACCCACAAATTGGGAAATAATTATACCACAGAAATTCTCCTATAGGAGTGACCTACATCAAGCTTCCCAGCCCGAGGGTCTAGCAACAGGAAGGGAAGCCCCCAGAGAATCTGGCTTTGAAGGCCAGTGGGGTTTGATCAGAGGAATTCCATAAGACAGGGGGCAACTGAAACTCCATGGTTGGTGGGGGGGTGCACACAAGATCCCATACATACCAGGACCCAAGGAAAAAAGTAGTGACCTCAAAGGAGACTGGGCCAGACCTATCTGTGAGTATTCGACAGTCTCCTGCAGAGGTGCAGGGGCAAGACACTAGCAGTGGCAGTTCTGGCAAGCATTCATTGGCACAAGTGCTCCTGGAGGTCACCATTTTCTCCTCAAGACCTAGCCCAACCTATCAGACTGTAGGCTCCAGTGCTGGGATACCTCAGGCCAAACAACAAACAGAATAGGAAGACAGCTCCAACTGTCGGCAGTCAGGCTGCTTAAAGTCTTCTTAAGCATAGCCCTGTCCACCGGAGGGACAAGACCCAGATCCACCCACCAGTGAGCAGGATCCAGACCCTCCCACTATCACAAGCCTCTCGGACAGCTAGCAGAAGCAAGAAGAACCATAACCCTGCAGAACAGAAAATGTAATCACAGAAAGTCGGACAAAAATGAGACAACAGAGGAATATGTCCCAGATGAAGGAACAAGATAAAACCCCTGAAGAACAACCAAGTGAAGTGGAGACAGGCAACCTATCAGAAAAAGAATTCAGAGTAACGAGAGTGAAAATGATCTAAGATCTCAGAAAAAGAATGGAGGCACAGTTTGAGAATATGCAAGAAATGTTTGATGAAGACTTAGAAAAACTTAAAAAAAAAGAGATGAACAATACAATAATTGAAATGAAAAATAAACTAGAACAAACAATAACAGACTAACTTAGGCAGAAGAATGGATAAGTGAGCTGGAAGACAGGAAGGTGAAAAATCACTGCCATGAAACAGAATAAAGGAAAAAAAGAATTAAAAGAAATGAAGATAGCCTAAAAAACCTCTGGGACAATATTAAATGCAATAACATTTGCATTATAGGGGTTCTAGAAGAAGAGAGAGAGAAAAGACCTGAGAAAATATTTGAAGAGATAATTCTCTTTCATGGGAAAGGAAATAGTCACTCAAGTTCAGGAAGTGCAGAGTTCTAGGCAGAATAAACCCAAGGAGTAAAATGCTGAGACACATACTAAATACACTGACAAAAATTAAAGAGAGAAAACACTAAAAGCAACGAATAACATACAAGGGAATGCCATAGGTTATCAACTGATACCTTACCAGAAACTGTGTAGACAGAAGGGACTGCCTTGTAGCCAGCTAGGCTCCTCTGTCAATGGGATTTTTTTGCAGGCAAGAATACTGGAGTGGGTTGCCATTGCCTTCTCCAGGGGATCTTCATGACTCAGGGATAGAACTTATGTCTCCTGCATTGTATGTGGATTATTTATCATTGAGCCACCAGGGAAGTTCAGGAGTGGCACAATATATTTAAAAGGGAAGGGAAGAGCCTACAACCAAGAATATGCTATCCAGTTTTCATTCTGATTCGACAGAGAAACCAAAAGCTTTACAGACAAGCAAAAGCTAAGAGAATTCAGCACCATCAGACCAACTTTGTAATAAATGCTAAAGGAACTTCTTTAAGCAGAAAAGGTCACAACTACGAAGAAGAAAATTATGAACAGAAAAGCTCACCAGTAAGGCAAACATAAAATAAATGTAGTAAATCATCTGCACACCAATATGATATCAAAATCAGCAATTGTGAGAAGAGAGCACAAATGCAGGATATTGGAAATGCATTTGAAATTAGAAGAACAGAAATTTATAACAATCTTGTTTACATATAAATTGCTATATCAAAACCTCATGGTAACTGCAAACTGAGAATCTACAATAGATACATACACAAAAAAGAAAAAAGAATCTAAACACAATGCTAAAGCTAGTCATCAGATCACAAGAGAAGAGAATAAAAGAGGAAGGGAGAAAAAAGACCTACAAAAGCAAATCCAAAACAGTTAAGAAAATGGCAGTAGGAACATGTGCTGTGCTGTACTTAGTGTGCTTAGTCACTCAGTCATGTTTGACTCTTTGCAACCCCATGGACTGTAGCCAGGCTCCCCTGTCCATGAGGATTCTCCGTGCAAGAATATTGGAGTGGGTTGCCATGCCTTCCTCCAGGGGATCCTCAAACCAGGGATCGAACCCAGGTCTCCCACATTGCAGGTGGCTTCTTTACCATCTGAACCACCATGGAAGCCCAAGAATACTGAAGTGGGTAGCCTATCCCTTCTCCACGGGATCTTCCCAACCCAGGAAAAGAACCAGGGTCTCCTGTGTTGCAGGCAGATTCTTTATCAGCTGAGCTACCAGGAAAGCCCCAATAGGAACATATGTATCAATAATACCTTAAACATAAATGGATTGCTTCCCTGGTGGCTCAGCTGGTAAAGAATCCACCTACAATCCGAGAGACCTGGGTTTGATCCCTGGGTTGGGAAGATCCCCTGGAGAAGGGAAAGGCTACCCTCTCCAGTATTCTGGCCTGGAGAATTCCATGGACTGTATAGTCCATGGGGACACAGAGAGTTGGACATGACTGAGCGACTTTCACTTTTCACTAAATGGATTAAATGCTCCGACCAACAGACATAGACTGGCTGAATAGATACAAAAACAAGACCTGTATATGTGTTGTCTACAAGAGACCAGCTTCAGATCAAACAACCCACACCGATTGAAAGTAAGGGAATGGAAAAAGATTTTCCATGCAAATGGAAATCAAAAGGAAGAAATACTGATAAGATAGACTTTAAAATAAAGATTGTTACAGGAGACAAAGAAGGACACTACATAATGGTCAAAGAATCAATCCCAAAAAAGGATACAACAATTATAAAAAATATATATATACTCAACATAGGAACACTCCAATATATTAAGGCAAATACTAACAGCCATAAAGAAACTGAAAGTCGCTCAGCTGTCCAACTCTTTGCGACCCACTCAGCTATTGAGCAGTTTCAAATGTAACAGGTATAATGAAGAAAAATGAATTTTTAACTTTTAATTAAATTTAAATTTGAAAACAGATAGTTGACTCAGTTTTAAGTTTCTCTGAAACAATTTGGATATGTGAACCTACTTTTTCAACTCTATATTTTATAAAACAGATCAAGAATGTCAAATGAAAACTTAGCCTCTGAATTAAGATGCAACATATACACTGAATTAAGTATAACATATACATTGGATCTCCAAGATCCAATATAAAAAATATTATAAAATAATCACATTAATAATTCTATACAGATAACATATTTAAATAATAGTATTTTAGATATATGGGGTTAAATAAAGTAATTATTAAAATTAGTCTCAACTGTTTCTTTTTACATTTCTTAAAGCAGCTAATAAAAAATTGAAAACAGCTATTAGAATGTGCTTCTTTCCTGTTGGACAGTGCCATACTATAGTATTAGATATAAATGACCACTCATTCCTTCTTGAAATGCTGCTGCTTTTCTCCTTCTACTTCTTGGACTCCTCCTTTCTAGTGTGAAGTGTAACCTTCTCTTCCACTCACTCCTTAAACACCAGAGTCTCCCAAGGTTGTCCCTAGGCCCGTTCCCCTCCTCACACTAGGTACTCTTCCTGGGTAATCTCACCCCCACCCAGGGCTTTCACTGTTCCCATATCCTGAGGACTGTCAACCCCTATGTGCAAATCAGCTACTCTCCTGAAAACACTAGGTTCAACTCCACCTACACCTAAGTATAGCTGCGCCTAATCTGTCATTATATCTTTACATATTTACCTTATTAATATCATAAATCTTGCCCCTCTTTTCCATTTCATTCAGGTTTTCATAATTTCTCACTTTTGTCACTACAATAGCTTTGAAAGTGCTATCCCTGACACCTTTCAAATCAACTTCCTTTTGCTATTTAGTTTCTAAAACTCACACCTGGCCATATAATTTTTCTATTGAAAATACTCTGGCGGTTTCCCCACTGCTTTTAAGGCAAAATAAAAACTTCTTATAATCATACATAAGGCTTTATGCTTCATTATCAACCTTATAAAACCCCAAACTCAGGCATATCTAAGCACCTGAAGTTCCCTGAATACAGCATGTGTTGTGATCAGTTGTGCCCGACTCTTTGTGTCCCTACAGACTGTAACCTGCCAGGTTCCTCTGCCATGGAATTTTTCAGGCAAAAATACTGGAGTGGGGTGCCATTTCACACTCCAGGAGATCTTCCCAAATCAGGGATTGAACCCGAGTCTCTTGTGTTTCTTGCACTGGCAGGCAGACTCTATCACTAGCAGCACCTCTCCTAGTCATCCTTCAAAATTCACCTGATGTATAATTCCCCCAGGAAAGGTCTCCATTCCCCCAGGAAAGGTCTCCAAATGCCCAAGTTTGAACAAGTGTCCATACACTGTGTCACCATCACCCCTATACACAGCTCTACCAATAACCCAATGGCACTTCCCTAGAATGACCTGGTGAAGTCTGTAAATTCTCTGAAGGTAGGAATTAAGTGGGGCGTCCTTGGTGGCTCAGGCAGTAAAGAATCTGCCCGCAAAGCAGAAGGCCCAGTTTCGATCCTTGGGTTGGGAAGATCCCCTGAAGAAGGGAATGGCTACTCACTCCAGTATTTTGCCTGGAGAATTCCATGGACAGAGCAGTCTGCTGGGCTACAGTCCACGGGGTCACAAAGAGTCGGATAATCAGACACGACTGAGAGACTAATACACGCAGGAATTAAAGTGTTTTAATTTTACCTGCATGTGCTATTTTTAATGAGCATGTATTTATTAAATGGACATAAAATTAAATAAGGGAAACCTACAGAATAAACTGCAAGGTTAAAAATTCAAAACTAGGCTAATATAACCACTAATTAAATGAAGAAAGTTTACCCGATCACTCTAAAAATACTTTATTAGATGGCCTATTCCAGGACTGAATGAGCTAGCCAATAAAAATATATATCCTTAAATAATCATTAAGAGAGCAAATATTCAACAAAAGCAATGATTAAAAAATTAAAAAACTAAATATGTTATTCTACTTTTATAGCCTGTTTTTTATATCTTTTCTTCCCTAATTCTACTTATCAGTTCCTTTCTTTAGCTCTTAACATTAACCTTCTTTCCAATTAAAAGGTGCATTTTTTTTTCCCTTCCCTCACTCAATCCTTTTCACTTCTTACTGTTCTTCCAATTCTTCTTTTAATCTAACAAAAAATACACTGTCTTCGTCATCTCTGCCAGGCACTTTGTATAAAACAAAGGAATGGTAAAAAGCAGTGAATGGAATGATATCACCAGTCAGACAAAACCATGTGCGTTAATCTGGGTGGATGATTTCATAATACTAAGCAGCTAATCTGGACCATATGCATAGTAAGTGGAGTTTGACATACACGCAAGTCCTTGGGGTTACTGCAGCAGGACACTGGTGGTGAGGGCAGCTAAGCACAGCCTTACAAAATTCTCCTATTTGTGCCCATCATTCAAAAGAAAGCAGAAACAGACAGCAGGAATTCAGGAAGCTGTCAGCTACCTGAACTAGCATGGTTGGGTAACTGATTTGACGGTGTTTGCAGCAATAGCCAACCAGTACCAGATGCTAGTCTGAGCACACTGACAGGGTACCAACTTTAGGAGACAAAATAAAGACTGCTGCTCCCAGAGCACTTACAAAATTCAGTTTTAGTACAGAATGGATTCTGAGAGAGGCAGAGAAGTATCCGAAGAGGAATTATATAAGCATTTAATGTAGGTTGGTAGGAAGAAACAGTTGCTATAATAGAAGGAAAGAGAGTACATTCTTTCAATTACCTGAGAGTAACTTTCTAAAACCACTCAATCTTAGCTTTTGTAGGCATAAGGAAGTTCACCCTGAGGATCTATCTCATATGGAAGTCACAATCAAACAAAAATGAAATCTCTTGAAAAACTTTATACCCAGCAAGATAATGTAACAGTGAAGGGTGTGTTTGAAAGTTTCTGCACTATTAAAGCAGCACTTTTAAATAATCAATTGAATTTAAAGCAGTACATGGCTTTTATACACTTACCCGTGTCCAGGAATTAAGTTTTGATTCTCTAGAGTTCTGTGGATCTTTCTTAATTAGACAACACAAGCACCATATTAGAATTTTTGGGTTTTCATCTGCAGAAATGAAGGTTAAAATAAGTAGGCTTGATAAAATAGAATGAAAAGATAATCAGTATAAAATCTGTAAACATTATACTTAAAGGAAACACATTTATTATAAATGTTTTAGAAAAATCACAAACTACGAAGTTCACTGAACAAGCATCCGGGATCATGTGTGAAACTTAACTTTGTGGGGTTTTTTTTCCTCCTTGTGGGTTCAGGATTACTTATGCTTAGCCCTTGTGTGGTCAATTCTTTTTCTGTCACAGAAGCAATTTTTAAAGCCAAAAGAGAAAGATGGAAAGAACTAAGAAAATCAGTCCATTTTATTTTCAAGAGCGGTTCTTTATTTTATTTTCAAACCATTAGTAATTTCAACCTTTTTAAGGCAACATCACTGCTATGAGTGGTAGTCAATATTTCTGATTAAATCTAATTGGCCAAAATACCTTCACTTGTTAAAAATAAATTTAACAAAAAAAATTGTTCTTAAAAACATTCTTTTCAGTACCAGATGGTTTGGACAAAACAGAAGTTTTTGACATGCTCCTCATGAGGCAGGGGGTAGATGGGCTCCTTCTCAGAGTAAAGCAACTGGAGGTTCATTCCTTGTGGGTACCAGGACAATTAAGGGAAAAGGCAGTCCACATATTTCTTATTCTGGAAGTCAGGAGACCTCCCCAACCACACACGTGAAGAAAGGGCTCCTCAGAGGTCAAAGGAGAGTTATGTTAAAGGATGTTCCCTACCCAGACACCTTTTCAGTAAAATCCATCTTGGCTAAGATATGTGTGCACACACTGGAGGATCCTGAGATATGCCAAATATGGATTATGAACCAAGTAAATCAAAATGACTGGCCAAAGGAAAAATGGAAGAAATGTCCCATAAAAGTAATTCAAACTGCCACAAGGATGCAACTCAGGGATTCTCCCTCTGAGTCTGTCTGTGTGTCTATCCACACAATTGTACTTTTTTCCCCCTCTTAATAAATACTTAATCTGTTTCACCACTTTCTGTCTTTGTGGGAATCCTTTTCTGTGAAGCTGAAGGGCCAGGGCCCTTGTCACTGACCACTGGTCTAGTGGCTAGGAATCTGGGGCTTTCACAGCCACAACCCAGCCTCAGTCTCTGGCTGGAAACCCAAGTCCCCCTCCAAACCTTTGCACGCTGAGGCCACCTGAGATCACTAATTCTTTTTTTTTTTTTTTTTACACACTCTCTCCAGGATTTATTGTTTGTAGACTTCTTGATGATGGCCATCCTGACTGATGTGGGGTGATATTTCCGTGTAATTTTGATTTACATTTTTCTAATAATTAGCCATGTTGAGCATCTTTATTTTTTTATTTTTATTTTTTTTATTTTAGTTGGGGGCTAACTACTTTACAATATTGTAATAGTTTCTGCCATACATTGACATAGAGAATTCTTTACTCTAAAGTGTAAAACTTTACTAAATATGTGATAACAATGTCGACCTTTGAAATCTTCTATGTGGTTAGCACATCTATTTGGTAAGTCATTTTCTCCTTTCTCCTTCGGCAACTAAGTCCATTCAAGTTGGAGATTTTAGAAAACAACTGGGAAGCAAAAATGAGGCCTAAAAACTGAAGATGTCAGTATCTGAACTAGAGCCAAGCTACCGTGGACTCTACCACAAGGCCATGGAGCTGAGGCCGAGGAAACCCAGCACCTGTAATCATACCTCTGCAGATCACCTGATGCTCTTTACTTTGTTATCAACTGCAATTCATAAACAGAGCATTTCTGAGGACTTCTTAACAAGATATAAGGAGAACACAAACTATAGTAAGCTACCTCTGCATTTTCTACCACACATCAAAGGACTCGGATACTAATTTTAAATCCATCTCGTCCCTCCCCCTCAATAAACATCCATAAGCCTATGCTCTTCTAATAACTAACATTTCTGAGCAAACTTTATCAGGAGTTATCCTGAGAGATATTCATATTTTTCCTAGTGTTTATGAGCTCAAATACCATCACTGGCTTGCCTGAAATCAGCTTATTGCAAGAATCATGGAATTTAACCTCTGAAGATTCTAGAGTTCTTCAGGTTGAATCAATGTCACTGATTAAAAATCTGTTGTACTGTTCTAAATATCTGAAGAAATTATAACTATCTGCATGTCACAATTGTGATAATACATCTATTGATATGCTTATGCAAGCAACTTCCCGTGTTAAAGAGAATGCAACCCAGTGGGGAGCATTTCCAAAAAATCAGACTTCACCAATAAAAAGAAAAAAGAGGAAGAATGAAAATGTTAGTGATAAAGCATAAATCTAAAAAATCCAAAAAATGAGATTTTCCCCCAGGTGTTAAGTGATTCTGCACGTTTATTTCAACAAGCGTATTATTTTTTACTTTTCTCTCAAAAAGAAAAAGAAGAGCCAGAGTTAACTTTCACCCAGCCTTAAGGAGGTGCCTTTCTTTGCCCAGAATCAATGCACTGAAATGTACTATTAATGAGTTTACTTTGCTTTAGAGACTTAAAAATGAAAGCCACCACTTGTTATTCATGAATGCCACCAGCACTGTCTACAGGGGATGGCATCTGTCAGGTTCCTCCCTGGAGGGTCAGATACCAGGGCTGGGGCACTGGGGATAGAAAATTGCCTGGGATTCATCATGTGGGCAGTCATCAGAGCAAATCTGCATTCCAAAAATTAGTGTAGGGGAAAGGAATATACTAACAGATATTTGCCACCCAGTTATTTTATTTTTTGATATCTTGAACTGAAAGCCTAAATGAGAGCTAAATTAATTCTATGGTTTAAAAGTGATAGCAGCATATTTTTAGACTATACGTATTTATTGTTTTCAGTTGCCAAGTTTGAAGGCAAACTCTCAAGCGGTAATAAAAGGCATGAGTAAAAGAGGCTACAGCTACGATATTAGTATGTGAATCATGAGGGCAGAGTTAGAACCTACCAGCCAGAACTCCAAGGTGAAGGCAGTAAATTTACACAGAGAATACCACTGAATAAAAGGTGTTTTCTCCCTTTCTGTTATCTATTTTTTCTCTTCTCTTTGTGTCTTTTAATTTTCAAATCCCTCCTCCTTCTCTATTATCCTTATTTCTGATCTTATTCTCACTTACCATTAAGGGAAACATACTTCTTTCCTTGATGGAAATTGTTTATTTTTTATTGTATTTCAAAGGTAATTTTGATATTATGAAATTATAAGATCCTTTCCTGGAAGAAAGTGCCCAGCTAGTCAAACAATAGTGGCAACATAGCCAAGATTTGATTACTCATGGAGTTCTCTGCCTATCAGTCTCCTCCAGGAGCTCGACACCAAATGGGCACTTCAAACAGGAAACTGAAATTTAATGGGCAGTTCAAGAAATTGAAATTTAATGGGCAATTCAAAAGGTAACATAAGCATTTAAACAGAGATGTAGAATTTGTTTCTGGTTGTCAGAGGGGCCAAAGTAATGAGGTTAGGTGCTAAGGAGAAATCACAGAGAGATACAAGTTTAAGGCCATAGGGATAAATCAGTACAGCCTCTCACTTTCACACATAAATAATCTGAGATCCAGTGAGCTGAGTAGCTTGCCTTAGAAAATCCCATCTCATCTACTGTCCTTCAAGAGTCAGCCCCCACAAAACCTCCCCTGTGAAACTCTCCTTCCCCTCAGCAACTCATTCAAAGCTCCACAGCACCAACCATCATCCCAAGTCTGGCTGACCTACTTAGGTCTCTTTTTTCCCTAACTAGAAGCTGCTTGGGTGCAGAAATTGTGAGCCATGTTTTCCTAAGGCTTGCTGTTTTTGAAAAGAATAGTGAATATATACCTTCACTTGAAGCTGGCTAGTGGTAAAGCCAGGACTGGAACATTTCAACCACAGTGGAACAATTCGCGGGAACAGATCATTACAAAAATGCAGGCTTTAGAGGAGTAGGATCTTGAATTTTATTAGTTCTGTATTCTGAGTAAAGTGACATATCTATACTAATCCATAAATACCTATCCTGCAAACCTATCATGAATTCAATCAGACCCACTATGCAATCCATAAAGAACAGTGCTCAATACCAAGTGAGCAATGCTGCTCATTTTACTTCAATTCTACAACCCAAACTTTTTAATGTATTAACATTTCTGAATTAAGGATATATATGTTCTATATCCACTATTGCTGTTGTTCAGTTGCTAAGTCGTGTCCAAATCTTTGCGACCCCATGGACAGCAGCAACCCAGGCTCTGCCGTCCTTCACTATCTCCTAGACCTCCCTCCAAGTCATGTCCATTGAGTCAGGATGCTATCTAACCAACTCATCTTCCATCGTCCCCTTCTCCTCCTGCCCTCAATCTTTCCCAGCATCAGGGTCTTTTTCCAGAGTCAGCTTTTCGCATCAGGTGGCCAAAGTATTGGAGCTTCAGTTTCAGCATCAGTCCTTCCAATGAATATTCACAGTTGATTTCCTTTTGACTGGTTTGATCTCTTTGCAGTCCAGGGGACTCTCAAGAGTCTTCTCTAACACAACAGTTCAAAACCATCAACTCTTTGGTGCTCAGCCTTCTTTATGGTCCAACTCTCACATTCGTACATGATTACTAGAAAAACCATAGCTTTGACTATATGGACCTTTGTCGGCAAAGTGAGGTCTCTGCTTTATACTATGCAGTCTAGGTTTGTCAGAGTTTTTCTTCTAAGGTCTTTTAATTTCATACTGTCTGCAGTGATTTTGGAGCCCAAGAAAATAAAGTCTGTCAGTGTTTCAACTTTTTCCCCTTCTATTTGCCATGAAGCAGTGGGACCAGATGCCATGATCTTAGTTTTCTTAATGTTGAGTTTTAAACGAACTTTTTCATTCTCCTTTTCACCTTCATTAAGAGGCTTTAAGTTCCTCACCACTAGGTACACTTAACAGACATATTATTTCCTTTTGCTAAAAAGTGGTTATTCAATCCATGAAGTATCTAACAATGAATTATGCCTCTAAAGAGGAAATACAAGAGTTTTTTTTTCCTTTCTCCTGCCACCATTGACCTAGCTCATTGATTTTCAAACTTTTGGTCATGATCCGTTGATGGATTTTAAAATCAGTTTGGGGTCATGAAAACCATTAAAACGGTATAGTGAATATGAATTGCAGGTAATAAAAGTAAGCATATTTTCACGAAATGTGTTTATGTGTATAAGTGTATCTACACACATATACACGTGTACAGAAAATGTATTTCTGGTCAAAAGTTTTTTAAGCAACACTAGCTGGGTTGAAATATATACATTTAGGACAGGTATGGCCCTGGTAGGCAAATACAGTGATGCCTTTGTATTTTAGATCAAGAATTTGAAAAAGCTACAAGTCAACTCAAGGGAGGAAGAGTCAACCCAAGGGAGAAATGGGAAGTAAGAAGTGCATAAGGGAAGAGGAAAAGCAACAGATGAAGACAGTGGTCAAGTGAATGAGTGTGAGTATACACAGTGTACCAACACATGTACGTCCATGCAAATAAATGCAAACGCTGTCCCTTCCCCATCAAGTTCAATCTTCTTAACTTATAACAGGCGAGGACAGAGATATTATATAATTCTCTAAAACACGAAAGGGGATTATTCATTTTATTTTTGATTCTATCATCATTATGGGGGCTTCCCAGGTAGCTCAGTGGTAAACAATCCGCCTACAAATTCAAAAGACGTAGCAGTTCTGTTCAGCTCAGTTGCTCAGTCATGTCCGACTCTTTGCGAC
Source organism: Giraffa tippelskirchi (assembly GCF_054371585.1). NCBI lineage: Eukaryota > Metazoa > Chordata > Mammalia > Artiodactyla > Giraffidae > Giraffa > Giraffa tippelskirchi. The sequence goes on from NC_137275.1 coordinate 198,045,382, forward strand.
CCCAAGGACTGCAGCACGCTAGACTTCCCTGTCCATCACCAACTCCCAGAGCTTGCTCAAACTCATGTCTATTGAGTCAGTGATGCCATCCAACTATCTCATCCTCTCTCGTCCCTTTATCCTCCTGCCTTCAATCTTTCCCAGCATCAGGGTCTTTTCAAATGAGTCAGTTCTTCACACCAGGTGGCCAAAGTATTGGAGTTTCAGTTTCAGCATCAGTCCTTCCAATGAATATTCAGGACTGATTTCCTTTAGGATGGACTCGTTAGATCTGTTTGCAGTCCAAGTGATTCTCAAGAGTCTTCTCCAACACCACAGTTCAAAAGCATCAATTCTTCAGCACTCAGCTTTCTTTATAGTCCAACTCTCACATCTATATGTGACTACTGGAAAAACCATACCTTTGACTAGACGGACCTTTGTTGGCAAAGTAATGTCTCCGCTTTTTAATATGCTATGTAGGTTGGTCATACATTTTCTTCCAAGGAGCAAGTGTCTTTTAATTTTATGGCTCCAGTCACCATCTGCAGTGATTTTGGAGTCCAACAAAATAAAGTAGGGCACTGTTTCCATTGTTTCCTCATCTATTTGCCATAGAGTGATGGGACCAGATGCCATGATCTTAGTTTTTTGAATGTTGAGTTTTAACCCAACTTTTTCACTCTCCTCTTTCACTTTCATTAAGAGGCTCTTTAGTTCTTCTTTGCTTTCTGTCATAAATGTGGTGTCATCTATGTATCTGAGGTTATTGTTACTTCCTCCAGAAATCTTGATTCCAGCTTGTGCTTCATCCAGCCTGGCATTTTGCTTGATGTACTCTGCATATAAATTAAATAAGCAGGGTGACAATATACAACCTTGACATACTCCTTTCCCAATTTGGAACCAGTCTATTGTATCGTGTCTGGTTCTAAGTGTTGCTTCTTGACCTGCATACAGATTTCTCAGGAGGCAGGTAAAGCAGTCTGGTAATCCCATCTCTTGAAGAATTTTCCAGTTTGTTGTGATCCACACAGTCAAAGGCTTTTGGCACACAGTCAAAGGCTTTGGCATAGTCAATAAAGCAGAAGTAGATGTTTTTCTTGAACTCTCTTGCTCCTTTGATGATCCAGCGGATGTTGGCAATTTGATCTCTGGTTACTCTGCCTTTTCTAAATCCAGCTTGAACATCTGCAAGTTCAAGGTTCATGTACTGCTGAAGCCTGGCTTGGAGAATTTTGAGCATTCTCAAAATGGCTAGCACGTGAGATGAATGCAAGTGTGCGATAGTTTGAACATTCTTTGGCATTGCCTTTCTTTGGGATTGGAATGAAAACTCACCTTTTCCAGTCCTGTGACCACTGCTGAGTTTTTCAAATTTGCCGACATATTGATTGCAGCACTTTCACAGCATCATCTTTCAGGATTTGAAAGAGCTCAACTGGAATTCCATCACCTCCACTAGCTTTGTTCGTAGTGATGCTTCCTAAGGCCCACTTGACTTCACATTCCAGGATGTCTGGCTCTAGGTGAGTGATCACAGCATCATGGTTATTTGGGTCATGAAGATCTTTTTGTATAGTTCTGTGTATTCTTGCCACCTCTTCTTACTATCTTCTGCTTCTGTTAGGTCCATACCTTTTCTGTCCTTTATTGTGCCTTTCTTTGCATGAAATGTTCCCTTGGTATCTCTAATTTTCTTGAAGAGATCTCTAGTTTTTCCAATTCTATTGTTTTCCTCTATTTCTTTGCACTGATCACTGAGGAAGGCTTTCCTATCTCTCCTTGCTATTCTTTGGAACTCTGCATCCAGACGGGTATACCTTACCCCTAGATGTAGGAGACATGGGTTCAATCCCTGGGTTGGGAAGATCCTCCAGAGGAGGAAATGGCAACATACTTCAGTATTTTTAGTGGGAAAATTCCATGTACAGGGGAGCCTGGCAGGCTATAGTCCATGGGGTTAGAAAGAGTCAGACACAATTGACCACACGTCATTGTTATATTATGCAACTAGTTATTTACTTTAAAAAACAGAAAAGTAAAGATTCTATTAGCTAACAGCATAGTCAAATCAAGACATTAAACCTCTATGTACACTTTCAGATGTGCCTGCTCCACCCTATGCTAAGCTCTGCGACAACCAAGAGAACGAAAACCACACTTCCTGCGACATTCAGTCTTCCAGGACATTAGACAGGCAAGCCAATAATTATAAAGCAGTATAGTAAGGGTTATAATTAAGGGAGATGCTGGCAACTATGGACACACTAAAGAAGGTTCCTAACTCAGTCCTAGCAAAGCCATTTCAAAGAAGGTTTGAGAATTTGAGATGAGAACAAAGTTCCAGGCAAAAAGAACTGCATGTCACAGGCCCACACATCAAACACTGTTACTAATTTAACCTAGCTACAAAGCACATGATATTGCTATTAAACAGGAAATGTGGCTAGACAGGTAGGTAGGAAGTCAGTGAAGGGACACCTCCCTCAAAGTATCTCCAAATTCCTCCTAAACTTGGATAAAACCAAAATGTGTTCCCTAAATAATGGCAGAGCCAAGGCAGGATTCAGACACTAAAGAATTTTATGCATGGAAAAGAGCATATGAGTTAATATGAAATTGTGAAACAAAGAAATTATTTCACTATAATCATTTTATACTGAATTAAAAATGAGGCTGCAACAATCACCTGGGAGCATCTGCCCTCTAATTCAAGACTTTCTATTCTCCTACACATCAGTGTTGTTTTCCTGTATTTGTTTGCACTGATCGCTGAGGAAGGCTTTCTTATCTCTCCTTACTATTCTTTGGAACTCTGCATTCAGATGAGAATATCTTTCCTTTTCTCCTTTGCTTTTCGCTTCTCTTCTCTTTCCAGCTATCTGTAAGGCCTCCTCAGACAGCCATTTTGCTTTTTTGCATTTCTTTTCCATGGGGATTTTCTTGATCCCTGTCTCCTGTACAATGTCACGAACCTCTGTCCATAGTTCATCAGGCATTCTGTCTATCAGGTCTAGTCCCTTAAATCTATTTGTCACTTCCACTGTATACTCATAAGGGATTTGATCTAGGTCATACCTGAATGGTCTAGTGGTTTTCCCTACTTTCTTCAATTTAAGTCTGAATTTGGCAATAAGCAGTTCATGATCTGAGCCACAGTCTGCTCCCGGTCTTGTTTTTGCTGACTGTATAGAGCTTCTCCATCTTTGGCTGCAAAGAATATAATCAATCTGATTTCAGTGTTGACCATCTGGTGATGTCCACGTGTAGAGTCTTCTCTTGTGTTGTTGGAATAGGGTGTTTGCTATTACCAGTGCGTTCTCGTGGCAAAACTCTATTAGCCTTTGCCCTGCTTCATTCTGTATCCCAAGGCCAAACTTGCCTGTTACGCCAGGTGTTTCTTGACTTCCTACTTTTGCATTCCAGGCCCCTATAAAGAAAAGGACATCTTTTTTGGGTGTTAGTTCTAGAAGGTCTTGTAGGTCTTCATAGAATCGTTCAACTGCAGCTTCTTCGGCGTTACTGGTCGGGGCATAGACTTGGATTACCATGATATTGAATGGTTTGCCTTGGAAGCGAAAAGAGATCATTCTGTCGTTTTTGAGATTGCATCCAAGAACTGCATTTCGGACTCTTTTGTTGACCATGATGGCTACTCCATTTCTTCTAAGGGATTCTTGCCCACAGTAGTAGATATAATGGTCATCTGAGTTAAATTCACCCATTCCAGTCCATCTTAGTTCGCTGATTCCTAGAATGTCAACGTTCACTCTTGCCATCTCCTGTTTGACCACTTCCAGTTTGCCTTGATTCATGGACCTAACATTCCAGGTTCCTATGCAATATTGCTCTTTACAGCATCGGACTTTGCGTCTATCACCAGTCACATCCACAGTTGGGTATCGTTTTTGCTTTGGCTCCATCCCATCATTCTTTCTGGAGTTATTTCTCCACTGATCTCCATTAGCATATTGGGTGCCTACTGACCTGGGGAGTTCATCTTTCAGTGTCCTATCCTTTTGCCTTTTCATACTGTTCATGGGGTTCTCAAGGCAAGAATACTGAAGTGGTTTGCCATGCCCTTCTCCAGTGGACCACAATCTGTCAGACCTCTCCACCATGACCCATCCGTCTTGGGTGGCCCCACACGGCATGGCTTAGTTTCATTGAGATAGACAAGGTTGTGGTCCGTGTGATCAGATTAGCTAGTTTTCTGTAGTTTTGGTTTTAGTGTGTCTGCCCTCTGATGCCCTCTCGCAACACTTACTGTCTTACTTGGGTTTCTCTTACCTTGGGCCTTGGGTAATTCCTCTTGCCGCCGCCGCCGCCACCGTTGCCGCCGGCCCCAGCCCCCAGCCTGGCCTAGCCCCTCTCGGCTGCCGCCCCCAGCCCTCGGCCCCCAGCCCCTGGCCCAGCCTAGGCCCTGTCAGCCACTGCCCCCGGCCCCCGGCACTCGATATGCCAGCAAATTTGGAAAACTCAGCAGTGGCCACAGGACTGGAAGAGGTCAGTCTTCGTTCCAATCCCAAAGAAAGGCAATGCCAAAGAATGCTCAAACTACCGCACAATTGCACTCATCTCACATGCTAGTAAAGTAATGCTCAAAATTCTCCAAGCCAGGCTTCAGCAATACGTGAACCGTGAACTTCCAGATGTTCAAGCTGGTTTTAGAAAAGGCAGAGGAATCAGAGATCAAATTGCCAATATCCGCTGGATCATCGAAAAAGCAAGAGAGTTCCAGAAAAACATCTATTTCTGCTTTATTGACTATGCCAAAGCCTTTGACTGTGTGGATCACAATAAACTGTGGAAAATTCTGAAAGAGATGGGCATACCAGACCATCTGACCTGTCTCTTGAGAAACCTGTATGCAGGTCAGGAAGCAACAGTTAGAACTGGACATGGAACAACAGACTGGTTCCAAATAGGAAAAGGAGTACATCAAGGCTGTATATTGTCACCCTGCTTATTTAACTTATATGCAGAGTACATCATGAGAAACGCTGGGCTGGAAGAAACACAAGCTGGAATCAAGATTGCCGGGAGAAATATCAATAACCTCAGATATGTGGATGACACCACCCTTATGGCAGAGAGTGAAGAAGAACTAAATAGCCTCTTGATGAAGGTGAAGGAGGAGAGTGAAAAAGTTGGCTTAAAGCTCAACGTTCAGAAAACTAAGATCATGGCATCTGGTTCCATCACTCCATGGGAAATAGATGGGGAAACAGTGGAAACAGTGTCAGACTTTACTTTTTTGGGCTCCAGAATCACTGCTGATGGTGACTGCAGCCATGAAATTAAAAGACGCTTACTCCTTGGAAGGAAGGTTATGGCCAACCTAGATAGCATGTTTAAAAGCAGAGACATTACTTTGCCAACAAAAGTCCGTCTAGTCAAGACTATGGTTTTTCCAGTGGTCATGTATGGATGTGAAAGTTGGACGGTGAAGAAAGCTGAGCGCCGCAGAATTGATGCTTTTGAACTGTGGTGTTGGAGAAGACTCTTGAGAGTTTCTTGGACTGCAAGGAGATCCAATCAATCCATCCTAAAAGAGATCAATCCTGGGTGTTCATTGGAAGGTCTGATGTTGAAGCTGAAGCTCCAGTACTTTGGCCACCTCATGCGAAGGGTTGACTCATTGGAAAAGACCCTAATGCTGGGTAGGATTGGGGGCGGGAGGAGAAGGGGACGACAGAGGATGAGATGGTTGGATGGCATCACCGACTCGATGAACATGGGTTTGGGTAGACTCCAGGAGTTGGTGATGGACAGAGAGGCCTGGCGTGCTGCAATTCATGGGGTCGCAGAGAGTCGGACACGACTGAGCGACTGAACTGAACTGAACTGAACTGACACATCTGTGTGTGTTTGTATCCATACACATGTACACAACATATATGGACAACAATAAAGGATGCCATCTTTGTAAAAGCACAAGAAATACATTTGATAAGTTGTTTCATGAAAAATAAGAGAAAGGCTTATCATTTAAAGCTTTGAATGCTGTTAAACAATGCAAAGATTAAAATTATCATTTAAAGATTGGATTTTGAGAAGAAATGCTTTGGATTCTTACCGTATGCTAAGATCAAAGGATTCCAACAAGATTTTGCCAACAGCTGGCAAATTGTGGGGAATCTTTCAGTGATTGTATTTGAATCCTATAAAAGAAAATTATATTTGGTCAGTAGAAGGACACTACACAACTCAGAAAATACTAAACTGTCATTATAGGTTGAGAGAGCTTGAATGGTTCTTATTTCGTGTGTATTTTACAAAAATAGGTGAAAAACAGATTAGAGAAGATCTGAAGATCTGTAAATAAATAATTCTAATAAAGTTTAACAAGCAATCAGCATACGTTATCCTTAAAACAGGTCACTAAAACTAAGAATTACACCAAGTTTAGGAAAATCAATTTTGTTGCAGAATTAACTTTATTTTGGGCTTCCCTGAGAGCTAAGTTGGTAAAGAATACACCTGCAATGCAGTAGACCCCAATTCGATCCCTGGGTCAGAAAGATCTGCTGGAGAAGGGATAGGCTACCTAATTCAGTATTCAGTATCCTTGTGGCTCAGCTGGTAAAGAATCTACCTGCAATGTGGGAGACCTGGGTTCAATCCCTGGGTTGGGAAGATCCCCTAGAGAAGGGAATAGCTCATGAAATGAAAAGATGCTTACTCCTTGGAAGAAAAGTTATGACCAACCTAGACAGCATATTAAAAATCAGAGACATTCCTTTGCCAACAAAGGTCCGTCTAGTCAAGGCTATGGTTTTTCCAGTAGTCATGTATGGAGGTGAGAGTTGGACTATAAAGAAAGTTGAGCGCCAAAGAATTGATGCTTTTGAACTGTGATATTGGAGAAGACTCTTGAGAGTCCCTTGGACTACAAGGAGATCCAACCAGTCCATCCTAAAGGAGATCAGTCCTGAGTGTTCATGGAGGGACTGATGTTGAAGCTGAAACTCCAATACTTTGGCCACCTGATGCAAAGAGCTGACTCATTTGAAAAGACCTTGATGCTGGGAAAGATTGAAGGCAGGAGGAGAAGGGGACGACAGAGGATGAGATGGTTGGATGGGATCACCAACTCAATAGACATGAGTTTGGGTAAACTCCGCGAGTTGGTGATGGACAGGGAAGCCTGGCGTGCTGCGGTTCATGGGGTCACAAAGAGTCAGACATGACTGAGCAACTGAACTGAACTGAACTGAACCCACTCCAGTATTCTGGCCTGGAGAACTTACCTTTAAATTTATATACTTTATCCTTAAACCAGCTCATTAAAACTAAGAATTATAGCAAATTTAGGTAAAATCAATTTTGTTGCAGAATTAACTTTATTTCACTCATATTTAATTCAAGAAAGGCCACTTTATTCAAAAATAACAAAGACTGCTTAACAGTGAAAAAATTATGGGTGATTAATATCTATCTAACACCATATCTTCATCCTCATTTTTTAAAATTCTAACATAATAGGAGAACTTCCTGAGTCAGCTCCAGTAGCACTATCTCAAGTAAGGACAAGAACTCTGGAACTTGTAAAAAGAAATAAGAGCAGCCAAAACATACAGATATGTATCTCTTTTTATTATTATTGTGATTACTATATGCTAAATGACATCATTCTTGTCTACAACAACCTAAAACCTAACACACAAAAAAATATCAACCCAATAGAAAACAGCCTAAGGTTCAAACATACACATGGCCCTTCTCCCACTTTTTTACCTTTCAAGAAAGTTCAAAAATGAAATAAGACCAAATTAGGATAATGTACACATAAGCTGAAATGATAAGCATTTCCTACTGCTGAAGCAATAAATTCTTCACATCTGTCTGAGCATCAGTGTCAGCCTTGGACTTCCCAGAATCACTTTAAGGTCAAGTTACAAAAGTCTTGTTTAAAAAGTTAGCATTAGTTGTTCATACAGACTGCAACTTTTCTTCTACTTTCTAGAGACATGTGAACTCACATCATCACTATGAATTATTCTTCAAATTTCCTACTTGCTCCTTTTATTAAGGAAAAAAATTTTAACATAAGAATACCTATATTAAATGATAATTTTGCTTCTCATTTTGAAATTAGAAAGTAAGTATAATGTTTTCATAATATAAATATGCACTAATTCACAAAAATATCTACTGCAATAAAACTAAGAAATTTTATGTCAAAACAAAAACACATCAAATTTTAAACACAATAACTTATATAACAATAGTGAAGATACTCATAATCTTAATAGTCACAAGAAAAGTCCACTTAAAATATCTGGAAGAAGAGATCTTAAATTTTATCATCTCTTAGTTGAGCCCATTTTAGAATAGAGTTGAGAAAAGAGTAAGCACTTCATCAAACTCTTCAATATTTAAGAGATACAAAGGCCTTTAAAAGAACCCCAATTATGACCTGACAAGAAGTGTCAAAGTCTTGTTTATTTAAAAACAACCTGATTGGTCAGGAAGTCTCATGTGACAATATAACTAATCAAGAAAGAAAAGACCGAAGTCATAATAAATCAGACACTAGCAAACCACTTCCTGTCTCCATTAGTTCAGTTCAGTTCAGTTCAGTCGCTCAGTCGTGTCCGACTCTTTGCGACCCCATGAATTGCAGCACGCCAGGCCTCTCTGTCCATCACCAACTCCCGGAGTCTACCCAAACCCATGTCCATCGAGTCGGTGATGCCATCCAACCTGTCTCCATTACTTACAGGTAATTATATGTTAGGTCAATACCACAAGTCCCTGACTGCATTCAGGCTTAATGAAATCTGGTGAAGAGTTCCTGATGTCACAAAATAACATTATTACTTTATTTTGGTCCACTACTCACCATCTCTTTCAAGGTTTCATACATCTGCCTCAGGAAATCCTGGAACTGTGGCAGGTGAAGGCAGATATCTCGCTGGGTTTCCAAAGTGGAGGCCTGGGTCCAGACAGAAAGCTTCTGCATCCAAAACTGATAATCAGAAGGCTGGCCTGCTGAGCCTTCAGCCATCTCAGAAAAAGGGACGAAGTACTGTGCCTTCACAGTGGTTGGCTACACACTGAAGAAAACAGTGAAGATATGTCAAACCTGTAAGAAAGAGGAGGAAATAAAACATTTAAGAAAGAATCTTTTATCAGTGTCTTCACAACCACTGATGAGTTTTTACCGTGGATTACAAGGAGGATTACAAGGGACCAAAATAGCATGCCTTCTGTGAAGTCATCTTTGAGTTATTTTAAAATGTGTCACCCAGCTGTATCTCCAATTTTTACCATCTGAACTTTTTATCATGAGTAATATCATTACACTAAAAGTCATTGTACCTCCACAGGCACATCGCTAATTAGGTACAAAAAGCACAGCTGATAATACTTTATATCTTCTTTTTAAGATTGAGCTATTTTTAAATGTTCTGAATATGAAGTTCATTTGAGTATTTTAATGTAATGGGAAATCAAAAACATCCATGGAAGTTTCATAATAGTCTGTGTCTAAGAAATGTTTTTGAAGTTCTTATGTTTTATATGCATTTCTGGCTTCTCATTTAGGTGTTAAAAAAAAAATCTCTGGGCATTACTGTCTAATGAATTTTCTTCCTGGTTTCTCAATTCTTAGAAAAAAGTAAAATAATTCATTCCACATGCACGGATTTAAACAATCTGCTTAATTTATTTATAGACTGCTGTATATGCTTGATCTCCATTCACAAGAAGAAATCATATTTTGGTAAAGTAAGATAAACTCTAATTACTGGGAAGGTATATCTGTCCTAAGCGACAGAAAATAAAAACTCATAAACCTGACTACACATCTGAAGAACATGTTAAAAAGAATGGTAGAGTTACATACACAGAGAGCATGTGTCTCAGGCAGAGTCGGGTAAATAAACTCCAGGTGCCTCACCACCATCCCAGCTCCTCACCACCTACACCCCTGGGAAACATACGGGGGAGAGAATGAAAGGCTGCCTTCAGCAGGTGCCGGCTTTTACAGACTCCTACTTTCCTGGGGCAGGGATGATAGTCAGCTATCTAATTTCAAAAGACTACTCTGCAAGGGGTGAGCGAGTTTAAATCTTCAAAAGCAATAATTAACAGATAAAATGCTCCCAATTAAATGCCAAAAACATCAACAAAGGAGGTTTTTATTACTAAACAAGAAAGTAAGAAAAAAATAAGAAGGTCGTACAATTTGGCTACAGTGCAAAAGAAAAAAATCTAGACCAGGAAGATGAAAATTTTAAAATAGTACTTAAAATTTAGTTTCGAAAAGTACCGTAAAGTTTTTTCAAAGTGTAATAACAGAGAGAATATATGCATACTATAAAATGGCACCTAATAGTCAAAAATCCAGACATCTGATTATTCTCTCCCATCATCTTCATCCAAGCCATCACCAATACTTGTTCATTCTACTCCTAAAATAAATATTCATGCTTTCATTTGACCTCATTCATTTCTTTCCATTTCCACTGCTGCCGTCCCACCCCATTCCTGTCTATTTCTTCCCTTGAGTCTTCTATCTAGTCCCACCTGTTTCTCTCCAATTCATTTTCTGCACTGTCGACAAAAATAACTTTTCCCAAATGTAAATCAGACCCACTCCTGCTTAAAATCTCTTCGATACTTTCCTTGGAAAGAAATCTCAACTCCTTGCAGAAATTATCCCAGCTCCTTCCAGAGTCTCTAATAACACCTTGATAAACAGAGCTTCAGCACACCCGCCCACCTCCTACATTGCCTCTGCCCAGCTGACCAGAGTCCAGTCAAGGCCTTGCATCTATTTACCAACATATGAAACCCTGCTTCCAGGTCTTTCTGCTGATTCCTTCACAGCTCTTGGCAAATCAGTTAATTACTCTGAGTATTTATTTGTTCACTCACTTACTATCTCCTCTACTGGTAAATACATCCCTGTCGTCCCTGAATTTAGCCCATGCATGGCCAATAATAAGTGTTGAATGAGGGACTATTTTTCAAAGTATAGTTCTAAGCTAAATGTTATAACAAAATGCTTTTTCCAGATAGAGCAATTTTCAAAAGGTAACTCCCTCAAAAAAGAAAATTTGAAGGTATTTTTAATATTATTTATGTAAAATTTAATTATTAATATCCCATTTTATAACTACAGTAATAGTAGCTTAAATATACAATTACTATGCTTTTGGCAATACATTAAATACTTTTTGCAAACTAGCTAACTTAATCCTCACAACAACCCTGTGAAAGGGGTACTACTATCTTCATTCTACAGAGGTGCAGAGAGATTATGTAATTGCCCAAAGAAAGATTCTGTAAAAGCCAAAGGAAGTAACTGTTAGTAAACAGCAAAGCTATAGTTGTAGAATCTATGCCCTTAAACAAAGAAATAAACTGAAGAAACAAACTGATGAATTTCTGACATGTTTCACATGGCTGTAGATGTAAGTCAGTTTAGATATTTGAAGACATCAAACTGAAAAACTTCTTGATAGAAGAGACAAGAAAATATTTAACAAAATTACAAACAACCTTCAGTTAGCAATGGGAATGCATCTGATTTAACTGGAAAAAGCTTTAGAGATCATGCAGTGTAGTGGTCCTGGATGCTCTATTTCACAGCCTATCTGGGGAGGGGTGGCACTGGGAGCAGCGTGATGGTAGTGATTGTGAAATGGGTGGTGCTCTGGCTGTGATGGTAACAGTAAGGGTGCTCCTGACATTTCGTATCCCAGAGTCAAGGACACTGAACACACTGCAATGCATTGGAACAGCAGCTCAAAAGGAAAATGGTCTTCCCCCAGAGGCCAGTGATGCCCCAATTGAGAAATGCTGACCTAATCTGAACATTCTGGAAAGGACATCTGTTGGTTTTGTCTGTTTACCATTCCTCCTCCATTTTTAGTTATAACATCTTATTCTTCCTTTAGGAAACTATCTCTCTTACATTCCCCAAGTCTTGGCAGATCCTTTAATCATTTTATGGTACCTATGCCATCAAGCCAAGGAGTGAGAGGATGATTCAAATTTAACAAAGTAGACTCTCTGCTGGGAATCTGAATCTTCAGTAGATTGTGATAAGGGTGGAATTAAGTCATCCAAAGAGTCTCTTGATCTAGATCTCTATGCATGTCCTTAACAAACTATGAGTTTTCAGCCTTCTCTTTGATTCTGCCAGTTACCTAGGAGCCTTCCAATAATAATATTTTTGCTTAAATTAACCACTGTTGGTTTCTGTGATTTTTAACACAAGAACACAAACTGATATCTTTGATGTTATACAATATCTGATACAAACTGATACCAGATAGTGGACTGCAGACAACACATCTTTGCAGAAAGGAGGGGAATTTAGAACTGCTACTAGGCCAAGTCAGGTAAAATGGCAGTGAAACTCCTGTTCCTATTATGGAATTGGAAACCAGAAGTCCATGGAAGAAGGTAATACAGATCAGTGAGGCATCACCTTCACACAAGGCCCCTGAATCATTAAGATATTCTAGTAGGAATGGCTAAGTGAAACCACTGGATATCAAAACAGCTGAACATCTGATGATTTGCAGAGAACCCCACTTCCCAGATGAGAGGCCAATGAGTCTTAGTCAGTGATATTAGGTTGTCATAAACATAATCAAGTGGTTACTCCAACTCAAGGTGCACTTGTAGACGTGAGTCCTAACTGGGGCAAATTAATACCCTTGGCACCTAGAATTCAGTTATGAAGCTGGTATCTCCATTTCTCCATGGGAATAAACTGAGGATATGAGAAAGCAGTTGCCTTGTACCTGCCTCAGAGATATCAACCCCAGATACAGCACATTACACTGGTCTACCACAGTGAAGATACCAGGCTGACAGAACCTGAAAAGTATGAAGATACAGGTGCATTGTCTGTATTCCATATGGTGGGATACAAATTCCATGAACATACAGGGTCTGCCACTTCAGAAGTTTCTTATAATCCAATGATCTGTGTCAGATGAGAATGTGTCCTTTAAAACGAGGATACAAGTACCAGAGGTTGTCTCCACTGTGGAGACCAAGGCAGTTAGATGATAAGTGCAGGAAAGGAAATCTTCTTAATTTTACTGTACACTTTTTTGCACTTTTTCAATTTAATGCCATGTGTACTAGTTACTGACTCAAAATTAATAATAAACAAACAAAAATAAGGTGAGTGATAACTGCTGTACCTTATACCCGCTAAGAGGCAAAATGCTTGGCTGATACCTCTGGGATTCTGAAGGTAACATGTACTACATGGGTTTCAGACCACTCATGGGCTTATCCATTTGCCGGAAAAAGAGAAAATATGGGTAGGACCCAGAGCAACAGTCACTGCACAGCTTATCTGTCCATACTGAAGTGCTCTGCCACTCAGCTATGACCCAGCTCTGGTCAGCTATGACACCCTACGCTCTTGAAAGCCTGTGTGGAAGATCTGGATTCTGGGAAAAGCTTATAGCAGCCCTCAGCGACTAGACTGATTTCCAAGCCACAAAGCTGGGTGCACCCAGCAGCACTCTATCATCATGTGCAAATTATGCCTGCTTGGTCAAAATGTACGAATGAGGTTTCTGGATGCTATCTGTATACGTCTTGCTTGCTATGTCATATAACTTTTAAAAATTCCCTTCTCTTTCATTTCCCCTTCTACTACTGCATATATAAAGTATATTATTAGTGGAAAGATTTGCTAAAAATCTATAATTTACGGAAAATAACAAAGATGGGAGGAGGAACTGACATTATCCAGAACTCCTGGACTTGAAGCTAAACGCATTAACCAGGCATTACTTTGAATTATCTCCCTTTTTGGAAGGAAGAGAGAGTTAAATTATGTTACTTGAAAGTGTTTTGAAAATTCTGTGTATGGAAAGCAATAGGTTTGAATGTCCTGAGTAACCAACATGAGACAGTGGATATATCTGTTGTTTTTCCCCCCAACACCCTATCCTGTTCTTTTAATGTGTAGTCAGCCCTCCTTATCTGTAGGTTCTGCATCCATATGGATAGAAAAAAAATTTAATTCCACAAGTTTCCAAAAAAACAAAACTTGAATTTACCATGCACCCACTACTATATACATAACTTTTATCTTATATTTACAACTATTTATATAGCATTGACATTGTATTGTAAGTAATCTAGAAATGATTTAAAGTATATGGAAGAATGTGCATAGGTTATATGCAAGTATTATGCCACTTTATACAAGGGAATTGAGCATTTGTGGATTTTGGTATCTGTGAAGGTCCTGGAATAAAACCCTTGCAGATATAGAGGGACAACTACATATGCACCTCACTTTTGCTCTGTAGAACTGCCCTTCTCTTCTGCACAGTTTTAATGAGACTAAGGTTTGCCTCCTCAGAACTGGAAGAGTTACATGGGTATAACAGATACAACTAACAACTAGGAAACACACTATACAGATAAAACAAGTTTATACACTTTTCATCTGACATAAACCATATACTTTCACCCAATAAGGAAAGTAATTTATAATGATCTCACTTAAAACACAAATTATGGGGCACAAGTGAAATTCTGTTTATGATGTTTATTTCTTCTCTCTTTTTTGGTAACTGTTCAATGAGTATGTTTTAGTATACAAAAAAAAAGTAGAGACAACAGCCATATGCACCCTATGTACCCTTAACCAGTTCAAACAATTACAGAGATTTTCCATTTTTAAAGCAAAGCACAGATACCATATCACTTTACTCAAAATACCTTGATTTATATCTTTTTTTTTTAAGACTTTAAAAAAGAGAAACTTAACTACATCTCTTTCATATCCGATAAAGCCACCAATAATATCTAATAGCCTTTCTATGCTCAGATTTCTTAAAAATTTCCCTTTATATTTGGATTGTTTATATTACCATCCAAATAACATCAACACATTGCATGCAATCAATACTGATATCTTTCCTTTAACCTATAACAAAACAATGTAAATCTATAACCTGTAACAAGTACCCCACTTTTATTTGTTTTAACCTTTCATTTAACCCCTGGAGAAACCAACACATATGACCTACAGAATCTCTCACACTTGTACACTGAGCATTCCTGTGGTATTGTGTAAGGTGTTTTCCTCTCTTCTTTATTGCTTATAAACTGATAGCTAGATCTAAAGAGTTCATTAGATTCAGAGTCAGTTCCTTTGCAAGAATATTTCACTTGTGGATTTGTGTACTTAGAATTAATTGAGAAAGTATACATAATATTTGGTTGTCTCACATATCATAATGTTGAAACTGATGAGTGGTTTCAGGTATTATCAACCAAATCCATCCATTGTAAAGTTCACCACCACTTTTTCCCTAATGGCTTTAGAATCCACTGACGACATTTTAGGTCCATTAGAGGATGATAAATACTGATTTTTCTAATTTTATCCATTCTCCTCTGTTTATATTTCTTGATGTTTAGAAGCTTTATATTTTTAGGGAGTCAGGTTAACAATCTTTTCCTTGAAACTCCAATGTATGTCTCTGCAATCTTGTGAAACTGACAAAAGTACTGCTAACCTTTCTCACTTTTAGTTAGCACAGGCCTTCTTTTAGGTTCTAGCTTCTCAAGAAATGGCAATGCCCTGAGGTTGAAAAACTGCAGTAAAATGTCTGCTCAGAACTTAGGACTTGCCTTCATCCCAAGATCTTAAACCCTTGAGTTGTGAGTACATTCACAGTTCTCCAATATCTTCCAAATATGTTTATCGGGCTCTTTTAGCCACTCTAAAATGGCTGGAGGTAAAATCTATAACAAGTTCTCTTGATTAACCAGGATAGGTGAGGCAGACAAAAGCATGATACAGACTACATTTAATGTAAACATACTTAGTTAATATGGAAAACTCAGCAGTGGCCACAAGACTGGAAAAGGTCAGTTTTCATTGCAATCCCAAAGAAAGGCAATGCCAAAGAATGCTCAAGCTACCACACAATTGCACTCATCTCACACGCTAGTAAAGTAACGCTTAAGATTTTCCAAGCCAGGCTTCCAGCAATACGTGAACTGTGAAATTCCAGATGTTCAAGCTGGTTTTAGAAAAGGGAGAGGAACCAGAGATCAAACTGCCAACATCTGCTGGATCATCGATAAAGCAAGAGAGTTCCAAGAAAACATCTACCTCTGCTTTATTGACTATGACAAAGCCTTTGACTGTGTGGATCACAATAAACTGTGGAAAATTCTGAAAGAGATGGGAATACCAGACCATCTGATCTGTCTCTTGAGAAACCTGTATGCAGGTCAGGAAACAACAGTTAGAACTGGACATGGAACAACAGACTGGTTCCAAATAGGAAAAGGAGTACGTCAAGGCTGTATGTTGTCACCCTGCTTATTTCACTTGTATGCAGAGTACATCATGAGAAACGCTGGGCTGGAAGAAGCACAAGCTGGAATCAAGATTGCCAGGAGAAATATCAATAATCTTAGATATGCAGATGACACCACCCTTACAGGAGAAAGTGAAGAACTAAGGAGCCTCTTGATGAAAGTGAGAGAAGAGAGTGTAAAAGTTGGCTTAGAGCTCAACATTCAGAAAACTAAGATCATGGCATCCAGTCCCATCACTTCATGGCAGATAGATAATGGCAGATAGATAGAGAAACAGTGGAAACAGTGGCTGACTTTATTTTTGGGGGCTCCAAAATCACTGCTGATGGTGATTGCAGCCATGAAATTAAAAGACGCTTACTCCTTGCAAGGAAAGTTATGACCACCCTAGATAGCATATTAAAAAGCAGAGACATTCCTTTGCCACCAAAGGTCTGTCTAGTCAAGGCTATGGTTTTTCCAGTGGTCATGTATGGATGTGAGAGTTGGACTGTGAAGAAAGCTGAGCGCCGAAGAATTGATGCTTTTGAACTGTGGTGTTGGAGAAGACTCTTGAGAGTCCCTTGGACTGCGAGGAGATCCAACTAGTCCATCCTAAAGGAGATCAGTCCTGGGTGTTCATTGGAAGGACTGATGTTGAAGCTGAAACTCCAATACTTTGGCCACTTCATGCGAAGGGTTGACTCATTGGAAAAGACCCTAATGCTGGGTAGGATTGGGGGCGGGAGGAGAAGGGGATGACAGAGGATGAGATGGTTGGATAGCATCACCGACTCGATGGACATGGGTTTGGGTGGACTCCGTGAGTTGGTGATGGACAGGGAGACCTGGCGTGCTGCACTTCATGGGGTCACAAAGGGTCAGACACGACTGAGCGACTGAACTGAACTTAGTTAAAATTGTACCCAATTTCAGTTCTATTTCAGACTACAGGGTTAAGACCAACCTTCCTGCTGAAAGTTATTCTATAAGGCTATGTGAAACATAAAAACATAATTCAAAAATCATCAAAGTAACAGCAAGAGAGTGTGGAATTTTCAGAGAAAGATCTTGGCACATAAAGTTTCACAGGCCAAAGGAGACTTCTCTGATCCGGCAGAGGTGGTTAAATGGCAAAGCAGCTCTTTTGACAACTTTACTAGAGAGTAAAAGTAGGAGGCCAGGTCTGTCAATGTGAGGTCCTGGTAAACCACCTCACACTGAGGATTGCACCCACAGAGATGCACCCTGAGACCATGGGTAACCCAGAAGTGAACTAGTCGACATATAGACTATAGCCTAGCTATGAAACCAAAACTTAACTAAAGTGGTCCCAGCTTACTAGTGCTGCTAGGCACCTGGAAGATGCAAACAACTCCCTCTCTGAAAAAAAGCAATATCATCATAGTTTTCTAATTATTTCTAAAATTAATTTTTCAAATACAACAAAAATTGCATAATTAAAGACAAACACACAGGAAGGGAAAAAAAACACATAAACAAAAGCCCCAAAACAATGAACAGAAACAAATACAAAATGAAACAGAGAGGGACTCAAGATAGTTCAAAAATGAGACAAAAATGGAGAAGCAGACACAGAGAATAGACTTATGGACATGGGGAGAGGGGAGGAGAGGATGAGATGTATGGAGAGAGTAACATGGAAACTTGCATTTCCATATGTAAAATAGATAGCCAATGGGAATTTGCTGTATGTCTCAGGAAACTCAAACAGGCGCTCTGTATCAACCAAGAGGGGTGGGGTTGGGAGAGAGATGGGAGGGAGGTTCAAAAGGGAAGGGATATATGTATACCTATGGCTGATTCATGTTAAGGTTTGACAAAAAGCAACAAAATTCTGTAGAACAATTATCCGATAATAAAAAAAATTTAAAAAATATAGAATAACTAAGAGAGTCCCTTGTGAAGATAAAAGTAAAAATTTCATCAAGAAACTAAAAATTATAAAAAATGACCCTGCAGACGAAAAAACAATACAGCAGGAATTCTAGAACTAAAAAAAAAAAAAAAAATGAAATGAAGAATTCAACAAATGGGTCTGACAGTTAAGGGATTTGATGGACTTGGAAGACATAGTAGAAGAAACTATCCAGAATTCAACATGGAAAGAAAAAACAACGGGAAGTTACAGAAGAATGGATAAGATAAATAGAAATATAGTGAGAAAAGGCTAGAAAATATATATTCAATGCAATGAAAGGAAGAAAGGACAAACTGAGAATACTACATCCAGAGAAAATATTCTTCAGGAATAAAAAAGTAAAAGAAAGACTTTCAGGCATATTGAAAGAATTTCTCACCAGTAAATCTGCTCTAAACGATGCTCTTCAGGCAGATAGAAATGACCCTAGGTGGAAGTCTAGAGATGTTAGAAGAAATGAAAAACCATAAAAAATGGTATATCATGGGAAATTTTAAATTAGTACTTATAGTATAAAATAAGAATAGTATCATTAGAGTTTTATATATATATATATATACACAAAATTTAAAATATACAAAACAATAGTACATACTCTAGGAGAAAGACAGACTTATAGAGTTCTAAAGTTCTTGCATTATCCAGGAAAATGAGGATAAAAGTGTTAACATTTGATTTTAATAATTCAAAAATGCATATCATAATTTCTATGCTAGCCACTAATGAAAGAATAAAAGGTAGTATATAAGTTTCAAGTTATCAGAGGAGAAAAATTTATAGTAAAAGACACTTAATCCCCAAGAGGGCAAGACTGGACAGAAAAGGAATACAAAATATGCAAAATAAATAAAAAAACACACAATAAGAATGGTTGACCTTAAACTCAAATATATCAGTAATTAAATAATATGCAAATGGGTTAAATTCTACATGCAAAAGCCAAAGATTATCCGTTTTGAAAATTTTTTAAAAGCTATATGCTATTATAAAAGACATATCTAAAACATAAGGATACTAGGATTACAGAGAGGCTAAAAGAAGAATAGGGAAAAAATACCATGCTAACCTAACCAAAATAATCAAACAGTTTCTATTTAAACACACTTTGGGGGCAAAAAGCGTTACTAGAGGTAAAAAGGATCACTTCATAATGACAAAATGTTGAATTCAGCAGGAATATGTGAGAGTTCTAAATCTGCATGCACCTAATAACATGGAAATGTAAAACAAAATGTAAAGTTTAAAATATAACACAGAAATTAACATAACTACAAGGAAAAATAATTAACTGCAGTCACAGCAGGAAATTTTTTTTTTAAAGAAAGATTCGTTACCTAGTCTTTATTTTCTATTATCATTTGAATTAATTTGTCTAGATTGACCCCAAAACCGTAAGAGTTCGTCTTCTACTTCTGATATTCACAAGAGGGATTCAGGCTCTAATGTCGATCGTGATCATGAGAGTCTCCTCTCGCACCTCTGGTCCCTCTTTTTCTTTTTCCCTTTATCTTCCTCCTTCTCTTCTTCCCCCTCCACTTTCTCCTGCTTCTCTTTCTTTCCCTTTCTCCTTTCAAATGGTACTTTGGTTCATTTAGTTACCAAATCAGAATGAACAGCATGGATTTGCCAGTTACCTGTACAAGTTGAATTGGCATCAATAAAAACATTTCTAAATGCTCTTTCAAAGAAAACTCTAGAGAGACTATCCTCAAGCTCAGCGTCCCCAGCAATACCTCAAGCACACAGTCTAACCTTTACTTTTTCCATTTTTGACCCATGCAATTTCAGAAACTCATAGCAGGAAACTTCCACACACCTCACAGTAAACTATGGAATAATCAGACAAAAGTCTACAAACTACACATCTTCCCTCAAAGCACCCTATGAACTTAAGCGTTTATGTACACTAGCAGAATGCTCAAAGAAGTATTATTCATAATAGACCCAATTTGACAACAACCCATATGCCAATCAAGAGTAGCATAAACAAAATATTCATACAAGGGAATACTATGGAGCAATGAAAATATAGAAACTACTACTATAGGCATAGAGATGATCTGACAATCATGCTGCTGCTGCTAAGTCGCTTCAGTCGTGTCCGACTCTGTGCAACCCCATAAACGGCAGCCCACCAGGCTCCATCATCCCTGGGATTCTCCAGGCAAGAATACTGGAGTGGGTTGACATTTCCTTCTCCAGTGCATGAAAGGAAAAAGTGAAAGTGAAGTCGCTCAGTCGTATCTGACTCTTAGCGACCCCATGGACTGTAGCCTACCAGGCTCCTCCGTCCATGGGATTTTCCAGGCAAGAGTACTGGAGTGGGATGCCATTGCCTTCTCCGTGACAATCATGAGGTTGAGAAAAATAAGCTATCCATAAGATATGATTCATTTATATAATGTTCAAAAACAGGTAAAACTAAACTGTACTGATTACCCTAAAAAAAGCCACGAAACGTGCTACCTTTAGAGGAAAGAAAGCAGTGCTTCTGGGAGGGTACATGTGAATGGCTTCCAGGATGCTGGCAATAGTCTATCTATTGACCTAGATGACAGTAACATAGGTGTTAATGTTTTACTAATTTATTAAAGTATAAATTATGCTTATGCACTTTTCTGCATGTATTACCTTCCACAGTAACAGAAAAAATATTGTTTAACTTCTAGCTGCATATTTACTGTACAGACATTGCCCCAAAGGTAAGGAAAAAAAGAAAATGTACAGCTCATAAATGCTAATCAAGACATAACTTACCTATTGAGCACAATAAAAGGTTTTAAATTGTTGAAACAGTCTGCATTTTCTATTTTCAGCTGAGTTCTCTAGAAAAATTAAAAACCACCAGAATTGGCCAGGGATATATTCCCAGTGCTTGCTTTGTCTTCTTCATTCCTGTCCTCATATAATGTCTCCATCTTCCCAGTCTTGGCTCTGAAGAAGAGAAAATCCAAGGCTTCTCCCTCCAACTCCAGGCCCTTAGCTATATTATATGGCTACTGCATTGCCCTGTAATGCAGGGCACAAGAAGGAAAAGACATCCAATCTACCACATAGAGGAGCAGAACTGGTGAGAGCATGAGGCAATCTGTGTTCACATATCAGGCAGGGTTAATGTATCTCAAAAAGAAAGAAATGCCTTGTAAAATAGGGATGGTTCTTCAGATTCATGGAGATTTCAACTTTTTTTTCACAAATGCACTGTTGTTGTTTTTTTTTTAATACCAGTTAATCTACACACTGTTCATGGGGTTCTCAAGGCAAGAACACTGAAGTGATTTGCCATACCCTTATCCAGTGGACTATGTTTTGTCAGAACTCTCCTACATGACCCATTCGTCTTGGGTTGCCCTAAACGGCAGGGCTCGTATTTCATTGAGTTAGACAAGGCCATGGTCCATGTGATCAGTTTGGCTAATTTTCTGTGATTGTGGTTTTCATTCTGTCTGCCTTCTGATGAATAAAGATAAGAGACTTATGGAAGCTTCCTGATGGGAGAGGGGGAAACTGGGTCTTGTTATGATGGGCGAGGCCATTCTCAGTTCAGTTCAGTCTCTCAGTCTTGTCCGACTCTTTGTGATCCCTTGGACTTGCAGCACGCCAGGCTTCCCTGTCCATCACCAACTCACGGAGCTTACTCAAACCCATGTCACTGAGTCAGTGATGCCATCCAACCATCTCATCCTGTTGTCCCCTACTCCTGCCTTCAATCTTTCCCAGTATCAGGGTCTTTTCAAATGAGTCAGCTCTGCGCATCAGGTGGCCAAAGTATTGGAGTTTCAGCTTCAACATCAGTCCTTCCAAAGAACACCCAGGACTGATCTCCTTTAGGATGGACTGGTTGGATCTCCTCGCAGTCCAAGGGACTCTCAAGAGTCTCCTCCAACACCACAGTTGGAAAGCATCAATTCTTCCGCACTCAGCTTTCTTTATACTCCAACTCTTACCTCCATATACGACTACTGGAAAAACCACAGCTTTGACTAGACAGACCTTTGGTGGCAAAGGAATGTCTCTGCTTTTTAATATGCTATGTAGGTTGGTAACAGGTTTTCTTCAAAGGAACAAGCATCTTGTTAATTTCATGGCTGCAATCACCATCTGCAGTGATTTTGGAGCCCAACAAATAAAGTCTCTGACTGATTTCATTGTTTCCCCATCTATTTGCCATGAAGTGATGGGACCGGATGCCATGATCTTAGTTTTCTGAATGTTGAGCTTTAAGCCAGATTTTTCACTCTCCTCTTTCATTTTCATCAAGAGGTTCTTTAGTTCTTCTTCACTTTCTGCCATGAGGGTGGTATCATCTGCATATCTGAGGTTACTAATATTTTTCCTGGCAATCTTGGTTCCAGCTTGTGCTTCATCTAGCCCAGCGTTTCTCATGATGTACTCTGCATATAAGGTAAATAAGCAGTGTGACAATATACAGACTTGATGTACTCCTTTCCCGATTTGGAACCAGTCTGATGTTCCATGTTCAGTTCTAACTGTTGCTTCTTGACCTGCATACAGATTTCTCAAGAGGCAGGTCAGGTTGTCTGGTATTCCCATCTCTTGAAGAATTTTCCACAGATTGTTGTGATCCACACAGTCAAAGGCTTTGGCCTAGTCAATAAAGCAGAAGTAGGTGTTTTTCTGCTATTCTCTTGCTTTTACTATGATCCAGTGGATGCTGGCAATTTGATCTCTGGTTCCTCTGCCTTTTCTAAATCCAGCTTGAACATATGGAAGTACTGTTCATGTACTGTTGAAGCCTGGCTTGGAGAATTTTGAGCATTACTTTACTAGCGTGTAAGATGAGTACAACTGTGCAGTAGTTTGAACATTCTTTGGCATTGCCTTTCTTTGGAAAGAAAAGAAAGAAAAGAAAAGAAAAGAAAACTGACCTTTTCAGTCCTGTGGCCACTGCTGAGTTTTCCAAATTTGCTGGCATATTGAGTGCAGCACTTTCACAGCATCATCTTTTAGGATTTGAAACAGCTTAACTGGAATTCCATCACCTCCACTAGCTTTGCTTCCTAAGGCCCACATGACTTTGCATTCCTAGATGTCTTGCTCTAGATGAGTGATCACACAATGGTAATTATCTGGCTCATGAAGATCTTTTTGTATAGTTCTGTGTAATCTTGCCACCTCTTCTTAATATTTTCAGATTCTGTTAGGTCCATAGCATTTCTGCCCTTTACTGAGCCCATCTTTGCATGAAAAGTTTCCTTGGTATCTATAATTTTCTTAAAGAGATCTATCTCTAGTCTTTCCCTTTCTGTTGTTTTCCTTTATTTCTTTGCATTGATCACTGAAGAAGGCTTTCTTATTGCTCCCTGCTATTCTTTGGAACTCTGCATTCAAATGGGTATATCTTTCCTTTTCTCCTTTGCTTTTAGCTTCTCTTCTCAGCTATTGTAAGGCCACCTCAGACAACCATTTTGCCTTTTTGCATTTCTTTTTCTGGAGGATGGTCTTGATCATGGCCTCCTGTACAATGTCACAATCCTACGTCCACAGTTCTTCAGGCACTCTGTCTATCAGTTCTAGTCCCTTGAATCTATTTATCACTTCCACTATATAGTCATAAGGGATTTGATTTAGGTCATACCTGAATGGTCTAGTGGTTATCTCTACTTTCTTCAACTGAAGTCTGAATTTGGCAATAAGAAGTTCATGAGCCACAGTCAGCTCCTGGTCTTGTTTTTGCTGCCTGTATAGAGGTTCTCCATCTTTGGCTACAAAGAACATAACCAATCTGATTTCAGTATTGACCACCTGGTGATGTCCAGGATAGTCTTCCCGTGTTGTTGGAAGAGGGTGTGTGCTATGGCCAGTGCATTCTTTTGGCAAAACTCTGTTAGCCTTTGGTCTGCTTTGTTTTGTACTCCAAGGACAAATTTGCCTGTTACTTCAGGTATCTCTTGACTTCCTACTATTATATTCCAGTCCCCTATAATGAAAATGACATCTTTTTTGTGTGTTTGTTCTAGAAGGTCTTTAGGTCTAATAGAACCGTTCAGCTTCTTCAGCATTACTGGTTGGGGCATAGACTTGGAATACTGTGATATTGAATGGTTTGCCTTGGAAACAAACAGATCATCCTGTCATTTTTGAGACTGCATCCAAGTACTGCATTTCAGACTCTTGTTGACTCTGATGGCTACTCTATTTCTTCTAAGGGATTCTTTCATTCTCAGTAAATCTTTAATCCAATTTTAGCTGATGGGCGGGAGTGTGTTCCCTCCCTGTTGTTTGATCTGAGGCCAAACAACATGGTGGAAGTAATGAAGATAATGGCGACCTCCTTCAAAAGGCGTCACACAGTGCTGCACTCAGTGCCCCCAACACTGCAGCAAGCCACCACCAACCCACGCCTCTGCTGGAGACTCCTGGACACTCATGGGCAAGTCTGGGTCAGTCTCTTGTTGGGTCATTGCTCCTTTCTTTATTTGGGGGCTCCAAAATCATTACAGATGGTGACTGCAGCCATGAAATTAAAAGACGCTTGCTCCTTGGAAGAAAATCTGGGACCAACCTACATAGCATATTAAAAAGCACAGACATTACTTTGCCAACAAAGGGTCCGTCTAGTCAAAGCTACGGTTTTTCCAGTAGTCATGTATGGATGTGAGAGTTGGACTATAAAAAAAGCTGAACACCAAAGAATTGATGCTTTTGAACTGCGGTATTGGAGAAGACTCTTGGGAGTCCCTTGGACTGCAAGGAGATCCAATCAGTCCATCCTAAACGAAATCAGTCCTGAATATGCTTGCAAGGACTGATGCTGAAGTTGAAACTCCAATACTTGGGCCACCTGATGCAAATAACTGACTCATTGGAAAAGACCCTGATGCTGGGAATGATTGAAGGTGGGAGGAGAAAGGGATGACAGAGGATGAGATGGTTGGATGGCAACACCGACTCAATGAACGTGAGTTTGAGCAAGCTCCGTGAGTTGGTGACGGACAGGGAAGCCTGGGGTGCTGCAGTCCATGGGGTTGCAAAAATTTGGACAAGACTGAGCAAGTAAACTGACCTGAACTGAATATACACACTAATTAGAGAACTGAAAACTATACTTTTGATTGATATCAAATCCTTGATATTTCCCCCAATGTAAATCCTTGACTTTCTTACAATCCTGCTGAGTATATATGCCCTCACATGGATATCTCTGCCTATATTAATTTCATACAAACAACTAACGAAATACTGTTTAGTATCTTTTATTTAAGAGCATAAGAGAGGTGGATGTTCAATTACATTTCTTCAAAACTCAGGATTTTATCAAGCATTTTCCACACACACACCCCAATATATACTAATGTAGCAAAAGCAAAGGGCATAGAAAGTTAGAAGGAAGTCTCCCTTTTCATTTCTTGAATATACAGAATCAAATCATGTTTTCACCTTCTCCACATATGGAGACTAAAGTTAACAAAAACTGTGAGTCTAAGTTATGTTTCCGAAAGAAAATAAAATCAGCTTCAGAAATTCTCATGTAGATTGAACTAAAGTAACAGTCCTATGAGCAGAGAGACCTGGACACCTGAATAGAAGTGACTAACCTGTGAAAGACTCCCATGTGCTTGTTCATGTCCCTGTTTCCTGCTAATCAGAGGAAAGCAGGAGGCGGGAGGGGAAGGAACAAAGTGGCATGGGAAACCCCCTTGGGGTCCCTCAAACATCTAAGACACTGAAAAGAGAGACAGTCAAATGTCTCAGGTTTGGATCACAGGCATTTGTCCTTTCCCTCTCATTTATACACTGATCAAAAGTTACTCTGTTGCTTGCTAAAGCACTATTTTATGAACTCAAATCACCATGGCACAAAGATACTCTGTAGCCCAACCATTTGTCTATAAAGGTTCAAACTGAAAGTTGCCAAATTGACAGAGCTCAGACTCAAAGTATAGCAGGTAAGAGAGGTAATACTTTAGGGCTAAAAGTTCCCCATTTGAGTTGGCTTCTTTAGAAAAGCTTCCCATGTAGCTCAGTTGGTAAAGCATCTGCCCACAATACAGGAGACCTGGGTTCAATTCCTGGGTTGGCAAGTTCCTCTGGAGAAGGAAATGGCAATCCACTTCAGTATTCTTGCCTGGAGAATCCCATGGACATAGAAAACTAGCAGCCCTACAGTTCATGGGATCGCAAGAGTAGGACAAGACTTAGTGCTATCTTTCTTTCTTTTTTCTTTGGAAAAAGGATATAACCAAAAATTTCATAGAAATGTTTACACAAGGTATGAGGAATTCACCAAGCATAATTCATTAGATTGGAAGAAGGAATAAAAGCATCAAAACACTTAAGCACTGTTGGAAGAAAGGTAACAAAAAATGAAGAAACAAACAGGAGATAGACTGGAGCAAAGTGCCCTAATTCATTAAAAACAAAAACATTTCCCTCAATTTAGTAATCAAGAAGTGTTAAGAACCTGGCAAGGGACTGCCCTGAAACAGTGGTTCTCAAATTATCTTTCAGAAAGCAAAGCAGGCTCCTAAAGTTGCATGTTAACACCTGAGTATTTACGCAGCCCCAACGTCAAGGAGCCACAGGCAGGGATGCACAGGATGTTGAGTCTACCACAGCGCTAGGACCAGTGACCACTAGTGACGTGAGCAACTTCAGCCTCTGGTTTAACATTATGTGACATTATTTTCTTCTCCTAAATTACTAAGTTTCAGGGTGAAAAAATACACAATCTATAATCTAACCTGTGATATTCTGGCCCTCAATTAGCATTGCTACTGAATGACACTTTCACATCTCATATGGCAGTTCCATCTAGAGACATCCTAGAGCTTAGGCGGAGAGGAAGTGGAGGAAGGGTGTATTGGGAGTTAAGGATTAGCAGATACAAACTGTTACATACAGAATGTATAAACAACAAGATCCTACCACATAGGGCAGGTAGCTATATTCAGTATACTGTGATAAACCACAATGGAATAGAATATGAAAAAGAATAAATATATATATGTGTGTACATGTGTGTGCGTGTATAACTGAATCATGTTGCAGTATAGCAGAAATTAACACAACATTGTAAATCCACTATACTTGAATAAAATTGAAAAAAAAATTTTTTTAAAGCTCAACATCACTAATCATTAGGTAAAGGCAAGTCAAAACCACCATAAGATATTACTTTATACCCCTTAGGCTGGCTATCATCTAAAAAAACAAAAAATAGCAAGTGCTGGTGAGAATGTGGAGAAACTGGAACCTCAACTGCTGGTGGAAATGCAAAATAGTGTTGCTGTGTAAAAATGGTATGGTGGTTCCTTTTAAAAAGTTAAATACTGAATTACCATCTGATCCACTTCTATATACATACCCAAAATAATAGAAAGCAGAGACTCAAACAGATAATTTGTTTCCTCATACTCATAGCAGCATACACAATAGCCGAAAGGTATAAACCACCCAAATATTCACCAAAAGATGGATGGATAAACTAATATATAAATATATACAGTGAAATACCATTTAATCATAAAAAAGGAGGAGTTTCTGATACATATACGGATGAACCCTGAATCCATATCGTGTTAACATTATGTTAAGAGGAATAAGCCAGACACAAAAGGACAAATACTATATGATTCCACTAATAGGAGATACTTACAGAGGAGTCAAACCCATAGAGGCAGAAAACAGAATGATGGTTGTCGGGGGCTGAGAGAAATGGAGAAGGCAGGGATTTACTCTTTAATGGGTATAAACGGTTTCAGATGAGAAGATGAAAATATTCTAGAGATGAATGGCAGTGATGGCTGCCCAACAACGTGAATGTAATTCAGGGCTGCCGAACTGTACACTTTTTAGAAATGGCTAAAATGATAAATTTTATGGTTTGTATATTTTACCACAATTAAAAAAAAAAGAATAGACCAGCAGTGACTCCAGTCAATGCTAAGGTAAGACCTAGAGCACATCCTGCGTCCCAGTCATGCCCTCCCAACCAAAGCCCCCCCTCAGAATAATTCCATAAACACTGCTGGTTGCCCATCCAATAGCCCTAACCCCTCTACTGCTTCTTTGCTAAGAGAATCAGTTTTGTCCAAAAATCTCATAGCTACTGAGTCTTGGGAAAGGCTGGGATCTTCCCAAATGCCAGAGGTGAATCTTTTTTTATTTAATTGACGGATAATTGCTTTACAGAATTGTGTTGGTTTCTGCCAAACATCAACATGAATCAGTCATAGAGATACATAGGTCCCCTTCCACTTGAACCTCCCTCCCATCTCCCACCCCATCCCACTTCCTCCAGGTTGTTACCAAGCCCCAGTTTGAGTTCCCTGAGTCATACAGCAAATTCCCATTGGCTATCTATTTTACATATGGTAATGTAAGTTTCCATGTTCCTCTCTTCACACACCCCACCCTCTCCTTCCTCCCCAACCCTCCTTCCCTATATCCATAGGTCTGTTCTCTGTCTGTGTCTCCACTGCTGCTCTGAAAATAATTTCATCAGTACCATCTTTCTAGATTCCATATATACGTGTCAGTATATGATATTTGTTTTTCTTTTTTAGACATACTTGACTCTGTATTATAGGCTCTAGGTTCATCTACCTCATTAGAACTGACTCAAATGCATTCCTTTTTATGACTGAGTAATATTCTATTGTATATATGTACCATAGCTTCTTTATCCATTCATCAAGTCAATGGACATCTAGGTTGCTTCCATGTCTAGTTATTGCAATTAGAGCTGGGATGAACACTGGGATACATGTGTCTTCTTCAATTTTGATTTCCTCAGGGTATATGCCTAGTAGCAGGATTGCTGGGTCCAATGGTGGTTTTATTCCTAATTTTTTAAGGAGTCTCCATACTGTCTTCTGGGATTCCCTGTAGACAAAGGTGCAAAGAAGCCACCTGCAATGCAGGAGACCCCAGTTCGATTCCTAGGTAAGGAAGTTCCCATGAGAAAGGATAGGCTACCCGTTCCAATATTCTTGGGCTTCACTGGTGATCTAGACGGGTAAGGAATATGCCTACAATACAGGAGACCTGGGTTTGATCCCTGAGTTGGGAAGATCCCCTGGAGGAGGGCATGGCAACCCAGTCCACTATTCTTGCCTGGAGAATTCCCATGGACAGAGGAGTCTGGTGGGCTACAGTCCATGGGGTCACAGAGTCAGACATGACTGAGCAACTAAGCACAGCATATACTGCCTTCCACAGTAGTGGTATCAATTTACATTCCCACCAACACTGCAAGAGGGTTCCATTTTCTCTACACCCTCTCCAGCACTTGTTGTTTGTAGACATTTTGATGATGGCCATTCTGATTGTTGTGAGGTGATACCTCATTGTAGTTTTGATTTGCATTTCAATAATAATGAGCAATGTTTGAGCATCTTTTCATGTGTCTATTAGCTATCTGTATGTCTTCTTTGGAGACATGTGTGTTTAGGTCTTTTTCTCACTTTTTGATTGGGTTGTTTGTTTTTCCAGTATTTACTTTTCCAGTATTTACTTATATGAGCTGCTTGTATATTTAGGAAATTAATCCTTTGTCAGTTGTTTCATTTGCTATTATTTTCTCGCCACGGGTGAATCTTGATTAATGAGACCAGTGGATCTCAACATTTTGTTCTCAGACTCCCCTTTACAGTCCATACACATCACTGAAGGCAATACTGACAACTTTTATTTATGTGAGTTATATATATCAATATTTACCACATTAGAAATTTAAACTAATTTAAAACCCAAGAATATATTCCACTAGCTGCCAATGACATAACCATAAATCAACAACTCTTAACAACTCTACTGTAGACTAGTGAGAAAATTAGAGTCAGTTCAGACGCTCAGTCGTGTCCGACTCTTTGCAACCCCGTGAATTGCAGCACGCCAGGCCTCCCTGTCCATTAACAACTCCTGGAGTTTACCCAAACCCATGTCCATCGAGTCGGTGATGCCATCCAACCATCTCATCCTCTGTTGTCCCCTTCTCCTCCTGCCCTCAATCCTTCCCAGCATTAGGGTCTTTTTCGATGAGTCAACTCTTCGCATGAGGTGGCCAAAGTACTGGAGTTTCAGCTTCAACATCAGTCCTTCCAATGAACACCCAGGACTGATCTCCTTTAGGATGGACTGGTTGGATCTCCTTGCAGTCCAAGGGACTCTCAAGAGTCTCCTCCAACACCACAGTTGGAACGCATCAATTCTTCGGCACTCAGCTTTCTTCACCGTCCAACTCTCACATCCATACATGACCACTGGAATAACCATAGCCTGGACTAGATGGACCTTTGTGGGCAAAGTAATGTCTCTGCTTTTAAATATGCTATCTAGGTTGGCCATAACCTTCCTTCCAAGGAGTAAGCGTCTGTTAATTTCATGGCTGCAATCACCATCAGCAGTGATTTTGGAGCCCAAAAAAATAAAGTCTGACACTGTTTCCACTGTTTCCTCATCTATGTCCCATGAAGTGATGGGACCAGATGCCATGATCTTAGTTTTCTGAATGTTGAGCTTTAAGCCAACTTTTTCACTCTCCTCTTTCACTTTCAACAAGAGGCTCTTTAGTTCTTCTTCACTTTCTGCCATAAGGGTGGTGTCATCTGCACATCTGAGGTTATTGATATTTCTCCCGGCAATCTTGATTCCAGCTTGTGTTTCTTCCAGGCCAGCGTTTCCCATGATGTACTCTGCATATACGTTAAATAAGCAGGTTGACACTATACAGCCTTGACGTACTCCTTTTCCTATTTGGAACCAGTCTGTTGTTCCATGTCCAGTTCTAGCTGTTGCTTCCTGACCTGCACACAGGTTTCTCAAGAGACAGGTCAGGTGGTCTGGTATTCCCATCTCTTTCAGAATTTTCCACAGTTTAGTGTGATCCACACAGTCAAAGGCTTTGGCATAGTCAATAAAGCAGAAATAGATATTTTTCTGGAACTTTCTTGCTTTTTTGATGATCCATCGGATGCCGGCAATTTGATCTCTGGTTCCTCTACCTTTTCTAAAACCAACTTGGACATCTGCAAGTTCACAGTTCACGTATTGCTGAAGTCTGGCTTGGAGAATTTTGAGCATTACTAGCATGTCAATGGCACCCCACTCCAGTATTCTTGCCTGGAAAATCCCATGGATGGAGGAGCCTGGTAGGCTACAGTCCATGGGGTCGCTAACAGTCGGACACGACTGAGCAACCTCACTTTCACTTTTCTCTTTCATGCATTGGAGAAGGAAATGGCAACCCACTCCAGCATTCTTGCCTGGAGAATCCCAGGGATGGGGGAGCCTGGTGGGCTGCCGTCTATGGGGTCGCACAGAGTCGGACACGACTGAAGCGACTTAGCAGCAGCAGCAGCAGCAGCATGTGAGATGAGTGCAGTTGTGCAGTAGTTTGAGCATTCTTTGGCATTGCCTTTCTTTGGGATTGCAATGAAAACTGACCTTTTCCAGTCCTGTGGCCACTGCTGAGTTTTCCAAATTTGCTGGCATATCGAGTGCAACACTTTCACAGCACCATCTTTCAGGATTTGAAATAGCTCAACTGGAATTCCATCACCTCCACTAGCTTTGTTTGTAGTGATGCTTTCTAAGGCCCACTTGACTTCACATTCCAGGATGTCTGGCTCTAGGTGAGTGATCTCACCATCATGATTATCTGGGTTGTGAAGATCTTTTTTGTACAGTTCTTCTGTGTATTCTTGCCACCTCCTCCTAATATCTTCTCCTTCTGTTAGGTCCATGCCATTTCTGTCCTTTATTGAGCCCATCTTTGCATGAAATGTTCCCTTGGTATCTCTAATTTTCTTGAAGAGATCTCTAGTCTTTCCCATTCTGTTGTTTTCCTCTATTTCTTTGCATTGATCGCTGAGGAAGGCTTTCTTATCTCTCCTTGCTATTCTTTGGAACTCTGCATTCAGATGGGAATATCTTTCCTTTTCTCCTTTGCTTTTCACTTCTCTTCTTTTCACAGCTATTTGCAAGGCCTCCTCAGACGGTCATTTTGCTTTTTTGCATTTCTTTTCCGTGGGGATGGTCTTGATCCCTGCCTCCTGTACAATATCATGAACCTGCATTCATAGTTCATCAAGCACTCTGTCTATCAGATCTAGTCCCTTAAATCTATTTCTCACTTCCACTGTATAATCATAAGGGATTTGATTTAGGTCATACCTGAATGGTGTAGTGGTTTTCCCTACTTTCTTCAATTTCAGTCTGTATTTGACAATAAGGAGTTCATGATCTGAGCCACAGTCCGCTCCAGGTCTTGTTTTTGCTGACTGTATAGAGCTTCTCCATCTTTGGCTGTCAAGAATATAATCAATCTGATTTCGGTGTTGACCATCTGGTGATGTCCATGCGTAGAGTCTTCTCTTGTGTTGTTGAAAGTGAGTGTTTGCTGTGACCAGTGCGTTCTCTTGGTAAAACTCTGTTAGCCTTTGCCTTGCTTCATTTTGTACTCCAAGGCTAAATTTGCCTGTTATGCCAGGTGTTTCCTGACTTCCTACTTTTGCATTCCAGTCCCCTATAATGAAAAGGCCATCTTTTGGGGGTGTTAGTTCTAAAAGGTCTTGTAGGTCTTCACAGAACCGTTCAAGTTCAGCTTCTTCAGCGTTACTGAAGCATTACCTGGAATGTTAGGTCCATGAATCAAGGCAAATTGGAAGTGGTCAAACAGGAGATGGCAAGAGTGAACGTCGACATTCTAGGAATCAGCGAACTAAGATGGACTAGAATGGGTGTATTTAACTCAGATGACCATTATATCTACTACTGTGGGCAGGAATCCCTTAGAAGAAATGGAGTAGCCATCATGGTCAACGAAAGAGTCCGAAAGGCAGTACTTGGATGCAATCTCAAAAAAGACAGAATGATCTCTGTTCATTTCCAAGGCAAACCATTCAATATCACGGTAATCCAAGTCTATGCCCTGATCAGTAACGCTGAGAAGCTGAAGTTGAACGGTTCTATGAAGACCTACAAGACCTTTTAGAAAATTAGAGTAAGAAACACAAATGATGCTTTAGCACTACTATGAAAACAGTTTTCCCCTCATCAGTCTTCTGAAAGTTCTGAGACACCCAACATCCCATTTTAAGAATGGCTGGTGTATTCCAGTCATGGTATTTCCATTTGCCTTCCAACTATAGGAATGGGGAATGTTATACAACTCTGGACAATAAGAACTGAGCTTCCACTGGAGAATATTAGTGGATAAATTCACTTTTTTCCCGTATTATACACTGCAATCTTCATGTGACACAACAGCAGTAGTTACCTAGGGATACAAGGAGTAAGCAACCTAACATGCTGCAAACAGCAAAGCAGAAAGATGGACCTGGGTCCCCTCACTAGCACAGCTAAGGGAATGAAGTAGCCAACCTTGTAATTTTCCTTTTGCTTTAAGCCACCTTTCATTGGTTTAAAACAATGAGGTTTCTTACAGTCAAACGTGTCCTCACTGGCATATCTCCTCAGAACCTAGTTTGCTGAACACTTTCTGAAAACCAAGGCTATGTATCTAGCTGGCACACAGTAGAAGTTCAATAAATATTTGTTGAACAAATGTGTGAATAAATAAGTAAACAAACAAATCCACTAAGGCTACTGTAGAGGAGAGACTCAGAAAAAATGCTGGCTTTGGGGCTGACAGAAAGACATGCAGTTCCCATATTGTCATCATTTAAAACGAAGCTCACTATAAATCTCGTAGTATCAAAAATGGCTGCATAGTATATACCTGTCAGGGTGGCCAAAAGGTTTTGAAATTACTTTCATTTGGTCAGCACAATCTCCAAGTATGAGAGGTTAAGTCTACATTTGCCAAATATAGACCATAACTTACTCAGTGGCAACCTGATAAAAAGCACTGTTTTGTTTTTTTCCCCCCATTTTCCCTGAGTATGAATCAACTGAAGTTACTTCTCCCATTGAATAAGCACTACACAGAGATTTATGGACAGAAGGCTAGAAAACACGGTGTTTATGGAAGAAGGAAAAGAGACAAATATCTAGCCTCCAGTCAATGTCGCTAACTAGGGGTACAATGGCCTTATCAGAAACTACTTAAAACCTCCATTAAATGTAATCAAATATAAAGTTAAGAAATTTATACTCAACTATGCTTAAACTTGACAATATTCTTCCTCTTCTTTACTGAAACCCTGATACCAGTATTCTTAATTTACTTTTTAATGTTTCTTTGCTTCATTACTTTAAGCAGGATTGATAAATTTGCCCACACATTTGTAGCTTTCTTTAAAAAATTTCACAATAAAATATTCTTGCTCCTATAAAGTGCTCATGAAAGTAACAAATGATATACTTTTTCCCATTAAAACAATGAGGTTTTAAGAAAAATTCCACTAGGAGGAGCTGGTTTTTTCTCTGTTGAGTCAGGAGTGTTTTGTCTCTGAGACACTCTAATCAAAAACACAGACCTGAAATTTGCAGATAATTTCAAACAAACCCCAATCATAAACAAAACCTGGACCAAAGAAATCAGAGGAGGTAACTGCAATCCAGGTGTAGTGTACATACTCTTCACTCAGTTTTGCAAAGAATTAAGGAAATTTAACCTAGCAGATAACTTTCTGGGGGGTTATTGAGCTCCATTCTCCCATCCATGCCCCAACCCACGTGGGAAAACGAGCTGCTCTCTGGATCTGGCCTCCAAATAGAAACATCCCTTTAGGACTGCTTGCCTTTGAAGCTGCTCAGATAGAAACCCCTGACCTTGTTTTCCATCAGAGTGGCAAGGACCTATCACTGGGACTTGAGAAATATCAGTCTTCCCACATACATTCTGTTAGAAATAGTGATGACTTACTTTTGTTGCATTCTTTTCTTCCATTCACTTAACTGACAGACAGTAAGACTGTGAGCTTTCGGTGAGACCGGAAGAAAAATGGGCTGAGGAGCTCATTAGGTATTAAAATATTAGAAATCTTCTTGCCTTTGTCATTAGTAACTTGGCTCCAAGTTATTTCTGCCTCTTTCCATCCTTGGTTCTACTCATAATTTATTACTAAATACACAAAAACAAAAAAAATCCCACATATTTATTGGAAAACTACCATATGACAGGAACTCAAAAAACACTGCAAATAAAAAGATGGCAGCATTCCCATTTCCTCTCAAGCAACCCATGGCTAATGAGGAAATCATGAACTGCAAACAGATAAAACATAATTCTTTCTGGGAAGGGCTGGGAGAGAAGAAAATATGGAGTGCTGCAGGCAGCATCAAAAAGGGGCACCCCAGCCAGCAAGAAACAGCAATCACTCACTCTCTCATTCACACATATTATTTACATTTTCACCTCTGTTCGGTTTTCAGCATCTAAAAGTAGTGCTACTTGGCACCAAGACAAACACAACTGCAGGCTCTGATGTCTTAAGACACTATTGAGTTAGAACTGTGGGCATTTAGGTGTTTGGAAACAACTGAATTCGTAAAATTACCATCAAAATAAAAAATAAAAAGTGAAATCCTTGTAGAGAACCATGGCATCCTAATAAATCCCACCTGCTTAATCCCACTCATCTTTTTGGGGCTGCAAGCCTCTGAAGGAGGAGTTTAAATGATTGTATGCTGTGGGTCACTGAACTCAAACAGAAAAGCATGTTTGTGGTTAGCTTTTAGTAGTATGTAAAACCAAATATCTCACTTTGTTTCCTTTAAACCCTCAGCCCATGTGACCTCCAGTTAAGATGGCAAGTAAATTCACTCTTTGATAGATCCCCTCTACTCCAAACACAGCAAAGAGAGAGGAAACAAGAGAAAACGAGGAGGATGCAAGTAAGTTCAAAAACAATATGAAATTTTCTGTCTAATAGATATGAGGCAGAAACAGAGTGGAATAAATCCTCAGAGTTGAAGACTTGAGCCTCCTAAGCTCAGGATCCAAAAACAAACACTGCAACTGGAAGCATGAAACCTACAAAATTTGGTGGTGGTTGTTCAGTTGCTTAGTTGAGTCCGACTGTGTGATCCCACGGACTGCAGCATGCCAGGCTTCCCTGTCCTTCACTATTTCCCAGAGTTTGCTCAAACTAACCATAACCCACAAAGGACAGAGTCAGACCTAGCATCCTACCTGAGGCAGGGTTAGAGGTGAAACTGGAGGAGGGCTCCTCCATTCCTGAAAGAAGATTGGTTATCTCATAGGGAGCTGTGGCCTAGCGAGGAGGGAGAACATAGACCAGCCAGAGATGAGGAACTCAATGAAGCAGCCTCTGATTGTCCAAGTAACTGAAACACCATAGCAGTTCTGGACTAGGGCTCCATGAAAGCCCCAGAGACAACTATAAATTGCTTTAAACAAGGAAGACTAAGCAGAGAGGGAGAAAGAGAGGCAGAAAATGAATGAATGAAAGCAATTAAAAAATATGCTGCATTCAAAACATGCCATTCAACCAAAGTTCTAAAGTACAGGAGGAAATCTAATCCCAATAAAGGCAACTAACAAAATCAGCCATCAAACCACTAATTCATTTCAGATGAAATGAATATTATAAAATAGTTCAACAAAATAAGTATATTTAACTGAATTAAAGACTTAAATTTAAGACCTAAAACCATAAAACTCTTAGAAGAAAGCAAGCAGTAAGCTCTTTGACATCGGTCTCTAGGAATTTTTTTTTTTGATCTGTCTCCTCAGGCAAGGGCAACAAAAGCAAAAATAAACAAATGAGACCACATCAAACTAAAAAGCTTTTACACAGTAAAGGAAACTATCAACAAAACAAAAAGGCAACCAACTGAATGGGAGAAGACATTTGCAAATGATATATTCAATAAGGGGTTAATAACCAAAACATATAAGAAACTCATACAGCTCAATACATTTTTAAAAATCCAATTAAAAAAATAAAAGGACGTGAAGACATTTTCCAGAGAAGACATAGAGACAGTCAACAGGCACATGAAAATATACTCAATATCATTACTCATCAGAGAAATGCAAATCAAAACTTGTCAGAATGATTATCATTAAAAATATAACAAAGAATAAATATTAGCGAGGATGTGGAGAAAAAGGAACCCTAGTACATAGTTGATGGAAATGTAAATTGGTACAGCCACTATGGAAAATAGTATGGAAGTTTCTCAAAAAATTAAAAATAAAACTACCATATGGCCCAGCAATAACACTTCTGGGTATTTATCTAAAAAAAAACCCCACTAATTCAACAAGATATATGCAAACCAGAGTTCACTGCAGCATTATTTACAATAGTCAAATATGGAAGCAACCCAGAAGTCCATTAATACATAAATGAGTAAAGATGTGAGACACATACAAACAGACACATACACACAATGGAAAAGCACAGATGTAGACACACACACAATGTAATATTACTCAGCCATAAAAAAGTATGAAACCGTGCCATTTGAAACAAAACATGGGTGGATCTATTAATAGAAGATATTATGCTAAATGAAATCAGTTAGATAGAAAAAGACAAATACCATAAAATTTCATTTATATGTGGAGTCTTAAAAGGTCCGTATAGCCAAAGTTATGGTTTTTCCAGTAGTCATGTACAGATGTGAGCTGGACCATAAAGAAGGCTGAGCACTGAAGAATTAATGCTTTTGAACTGTGATGCTGGAAAAGACTCTTGAGAGTGCCTTGGAATGCAAGATCAAACCAGTCAATCCTAAAGGAAATCAATCCTGAATATTCATTGGAAGGACTGACGCTGAAGCTGAAGCTCCAATACTTTGGCCACCTGATATGAAGAGTGAACTCACTGAAGAAGATCCTGATGCTGGGAAAGGTTGAGGCAAGAGGAGAAGGGGGCGACAGAGGTTGAGATGGTTGGATGGCATCACTGACTCAATGGACATGAGTCTGAGCAAACTCAGAGAGATAGTGAAGAATAGGGAAGCCTGGTATGCTGCAGTTCAGGGGTTGCAAAGAGTCAGACACAACTAAGTAACTGAACAACAACAACAAAAACACCACTAATGAACAAATATAACAAAACAGAAAAAGACTCATAGAAACACAGAAAAAAACTAGTAGTTGCCAGAGGAGAGGTGAGTAAGTAGAATGGGCAAAATAGGTAAAGGGGTTAAGAGGAACTACCAACTTCCATTTATAAAATAAATAAGTCATGGGAATATAATATACAGCACAGTGAATATAGTCAGTAATACTGTAATAATTCTGTATGGTAACAGATGGTAACTAGACTTACTATGGTGATTATTTTCTAATGTACAAAAATATCAAATCACTATGTTACACACCTGAAACTAATACAACATTGTAGGTAAATTATACCTCAATTAAAAATCAAAATAATTGTATTTAAGATGTTAAAAAGCTAATTAAAAATAAGAAATTATAAAGCACAAACTCTGAGTTAAAACAATAGATGATTAAAAAAGAATCAATTGAAAATTATATAAGTGAAGAATACAGTCATTAAAATTAAAAATGCAGTACACAAGATACTTTAGGCAAAACTAAAGAGCTAGAAAATTTGAAGACACTACTATGAAATTCACTCAGAATGCAGCCCAGGAAGAAAATCAAAAATTATGAGAGAGAAGTTAAGAAACATAAAGGTTAGTTCCATAAACATCTAGAAGGTGTCATAGCAAAAAAGAAAAAAAGAAAAAAATGAAGAGAATGGAAGGGAAGCAATATTTAAAGAGATAAAAGCAAGAAATATTCAAGAAATACATGAGTTCTTAGATTAACAGTACATTCTAAATACTAAATTTAAATAATTATAGATACATAAGGAGCTCAGCTCTGTCCTCTGTGATGATCTAGAAGGGTAGGATGGAGGGGGGCCTATGGGGGAGGGGATATATGTATACTAATAGTTGATTCATGATGTGGTACAGCAGAAACTAACATGACATTGTAAAACAATTATATTCCAATTTAAACAATAATAATAATCAGGTAAATAAATCGATTTTTAAAAGCCACACAGACTAAAATATTAATTGTAGAAAGAAATCTCAAAAGCTACCAGAAAGCACCCTGAACATCACTGGATCTGCCGGGTCGCAAGGCTCAAGAGGCAAGCTGCTAGAGCTAGGGGCAGCTGAGATCACTGAGACCTGACAGCCTGCAGAGATAATGGGGAATTAAGCAGCTCAGATCAGCACACTCATGCTGATGCAAAAGTCCCATGAGCATTTTGCCTCTTTCTTAACAGCTGGTGGATACAAAGTGAGATGACTGTCTTTCATTTTAGAGACAAAAAACTTTCTGAAAAAGCAGAACCTTAAATGTTTCTAAAAACTTCTAGCAACAAGAGATTTGTCCACCCTGGAATGATATGTAGTCTGGATTTAAATTTCTCTTCCTTGCCCACCATGTTTCTGCCAGCAGCGCCTAATATGGACTTCTTTGGATATCATGTTCATCATGGTATCATAACCAACTTCAGACCGCTGTACTCATTATACATACAGTAAAAGAACTGAGACAAGGAGCTGATGCCAACAGGGTTCAATGTCAGCTCTAGTTATTATCAGCTGCTATCTGAACTTGATGTTTTTCGTCTTTGTTTCTTCACCACTTATAAATTTCTTTACAACATATTATTTCATTCCATTGCATCTTGTCTGAAAGCATAAAGAAACAAGAATGAAAGCCTGAATTATCTGGAAAGGATAACAGATGTTATCTGGAGGATAACATCTTTAGATAACAGATGTTATCTGAAGTTATCTGGAGGATCACAGATGATTTCCAATAGAACAAATGGTCTCAGAAAACTGGTAATACATAACACATATCATAATTGTTTAGATAAAGACTAGACTAATCACTTTGCCTACAAAGGTTAGTATAGTCAAAGCTATGGTTTTTCCAGTAGTCCTGTATGGATGTGAGAGCAGGACAATAAAAAAGGCTAAGCGCAAAGAACTGATGCCTTCAAACTGTGGTGCTGGAGAAGACTCTTGAATGTCCACTGGACTGCAAGAAGATCCAACTAGTCAATCCTAAAGGAAATCAATCCTGAATTTTCATTGGAAGGACTGATGCTGAAGCTAAAGCTCCAGTACTTTGGCCACCTGATGCAAAGAGCTGACTCATTGGAAAAAGACCCTGATGCTAGGAAAGACTGAAGGCAGGAGAAGAAGGGGACGACAGAGGATGAGATGGTTGGATGGCATCACTGACTCAATGGACATGAATTTGAGCAAACTCCAGGATATGGTGAAGGACAGAGAAGCCTGGCATGCTGCAGCCCATGGGGTCACAAAAAGTCAGACATGACTAAGCGACTGAACAATAGTCATCAATTTTTCATAAAGGTTAGCAAACCTCTCATTTAGGTTCCCCTGGAAAGCAGAGCTCAGGCAAGCTAAAGAAGGTAAGAGACCTGAATTTGCCTTATTTCCAGATATAAAATCTCTCACTAAAACCACCCACATCATGCTATCCAAGTGGTATACCTGGTAGTCACTCAAGGGGATCAAGAGGGACAAAGGCTCTAGAACTAGCCACAGGGTCTCAGAAATTTTCTAAAAATTTTGTTATATTATGGCACAAGAGCACCACCTACTGAAATAGTTTCAAGGGACAATTTATCCATTTATCGAAAAATGGCTAGCTCTATACCCACCTGTAACCAACTGTCTACCTTGGCTTCAGAAAAACATGACTGTGGAGGGATGGACTTCAAATCATTTCAATATAACTGGCTGTGTCTCTTTCTTGTTTAAAACTGGGGTCCTTGCCAAGACCTCCTGAAAAAGGAATCGTTCCCCTCATTTTCGCTTTAATAACCATAGTAAAATGAGTCTTGCTACCATCAGTATCCTCTTCCCCTCCTATTCGGCTTCAGCTATCTCAGTGAATATTCTATTTCTAGATCTCTTCCCCCATCTGTTTTCCAAGAAGCAGAGAAAACTCAAGGGGGCAACCTATGGGTTCTAATGAGTCTAGAAAGGATATATATGTCAAGTCATTCAGTCAAATTTTAAACCACACAAGGCACAATACTAAGACTGGGGAATTGTGCTTTTTTTCAAACTCATTTGAAGATGATTACAGTAGCCCTCCTTCTCTCAAGGAACTTAAAATGAACACAGAAGTTCTAGACCAGCAAAGCTGGAGGCTAAATGAGCTGCTAGTAAAATAAAGAAGAAAATACATAGGGAAGGACAGTTTGGGGGGTACTGTAACTAATATCATAGTAAGGCAGATTGTTTCTGCTATGCTGCATACATACAGAATGAAGCAAAAGCCATGGCAAAACAGAGTTCTTTCTGTAGCCCCTCAGGCTTTCATGAAGCTCTTAGTTACTGCCAATTACAAAATCCTTGACCCAGACTTGCTTGAACAACTCACATAAATTCTAGCTTATATGTCATGTAGTCTTGTTACTTTTTATTGGTCCGATGGGAGTACTCTATTTATGAGCCATTATATGCATAACCTCTACCATGCCTTAACTGTGATGAAAAAGCAGCAACTCATGTTTACTCCCAATCATGTCATGCATTCTGTCATCAGTTACTAGTCAGGGTTTCCCTCATAGCCAGAGTACTCACATGAAAATAGAGGGAATCCTCTACATGGCACAATCATGGAAGAAATAACACATAGCCCCAAAATGCCAGTCATCTGATGCCTGTAAAAGTAAAAATTTGTTAATTTGGAAATCATTGAAAATTTCAAAGCAATAAATATGTCTTTATTCTATTTCAATTGCTTCGTAGAATAAAAGAGGATACTTTAGAAGAATTCCAATCACGGTTCTCTAGTGTTTATACATGGCTATGCTAAGTGCAGTTTGCACTATATGGTATGCTTGTTAAAGCCCCGTAGTGATGGGAAGGAAACCAGAGCAGTAGAGTAGGAAAGGTAAATCCAATTGAATGTGAAAACCTCAGGAGAGGGACTTGCTGGAAAAGAATGAAGTTATACAAGAAAGAGGTAAATTCTAAGATAAAGAGCAACCAACTAGTTGACAGAAATAAAGCAGAAAAAAAAAAAGACCAACACGTGATTTACAGACCCATAGAACTGGGGGTGGGGGAGACATAATATTGGGTTTTATTTGTCCAATATAAAATAGACATTATTAAAAAATAAAGTTAGACAACAGGGGGGCTTCCCAGGTGGCTCAGTGGTAAAGAATCCACCTGCTAATGCTGGAGATGCAGGTTCAATTCCTGGATCGGGAAGATTCCCTGATGAAGGGAATGGGAACCCACTCCAATATTCTTGCCTGGAAAATCCCATGGACAGAGGAGGCTGGTGGGCTACACTCCATAGGGTTGCAGAGTCGGACACAACAAAGAGTTGGACAACAATATACCAACAGGGGCATAGAAAAAATTTAGTAGGTCTGCTAGATTCGACCCAGTTTTGGCCCTCATTAGAGTTTTGGATGTAGTGAACATTTGCAGTTACCTTTCCAACATTTATTTTCTACATTCCTCCTTCCTAACAGGAACCTAAAATTTCTTAGCCAGAAGATTTTGGTGAGACAAGAATGAGCTCTGATTGGGTTAAGCAGCGGTTCTAGATCAGGGACAACCTTGACCCACAGGGGACCTTTGACAATGTTTGAAGGCATTTTTGGTTGTCACAATAGAGGAGTGTGCTGCTGACATCCAGTGGATAGAGGCCATGGATGCTACTAAACTTCCCATAATACACAGGACATTCCCCAAGACCAGCAATTGTCTGGTCCAAAATGTCACTCCCTCACCCATGCTAGAACACTCAATCGCTCACCCAGGAGTTTCTGAGAACAGACTCTCTCCTTTTCAGATATGAAGAAGGAAACAAGAGTTCCAGCTGCTGCTCAGAGCTATCTCACCATAACATAGAAGCCAGCCTGAGGATTAAGTGTGGTAGGCAAACACAGGTTTCAGGTGATGGCTCCTTGCCATGAGGGCTCTTAAAAAGATAGACCACTTTTTGGAAAATAACTCCGTTTTTTTCTGCTCATTACATGATCTTTTCACTTCATAGCATACTACATAAATCACCAAAGGCAACATATCGACATTATAATTTCAGATAAAGAATACTCATTAATTCACTCAACACAGCAGTTTCTTGTCAAGAATATGACAGAATGAAAAGATTTTTAAAATTATTCAAACATGCCATCACATACATAGTAGGCTAAATGATGGCCCCCTCAAATGTATGGTCTCCCTGGGACCTGCAGTTATTACTTTGAAGGACTGAATTCATATTCACTTTGTATGGCAAATAATATGATTAAGAATCTTGAAAGAAAGTACTTATAATGGATTACCAAGGTAAGCCATAAAAGAAATCAGATGTATCCTTATGAGAAAAGGGGAGTATGAGGCAGACACACAGAGGAGGAGACAGATAGGCAGAGATCGGAGCAATGTAGCCACAAGCTCAGAAGTGCTTTTGCTGGCAGTCACCAGAAGCCAGGACCAGATTCTCCTCTAGCGTCCCCAGAGGGAAAGTAGAGCTGCCAGATTTCAGACTTCTGGCCTCCAGAACCATAAAATAATACCTTTCTTCTGCTTTCAGTCTCTAAATTGGTAATTGTTACAGCAGCCGCAGGCAATTAATGCAGCATCTTTCAAGGAGGTATATGAATTGTAAACTTATATCTTGCTAATTTTTTGTACCAAAAAATATTTCTTCTTTGATGTCAAAGGTGTCCACAATCAGAAGTTTCTTCTGTCAAAGTCCCAAAGGAAAAAAAAGATCACTAAGCACTCCTGATATTGAATACATGCCTAAAAATTCATCACCTGACTCTCTACCATCTTGCAAAGAATGGCTCCTTCCCTCTTCCATCAATTTCCACAGCCTATCAAGCCACCCCTTTCTTATTTATTGAGGCAACAAAGCATCATTATGTTTTATGTATAAACTGTTGTTATTTTCAAAATTTTATTTACTTCTTATATACAAATGCTTTCATTGCTCATTTATATTTGTCTATTTGTGGAAAATGTTTGGGTATCTTAGGTTAGGTTGAAACACATCATAAATTTTCCCATTAAAGTTAAGAGAGGTAGCTTTTTCTTCGCTGGCTTTTCACTTAGTGACTGCGTTTATAGAAATGGATTATATTTCTATAAATATAGAATAAGATATATTTAAGATATATTTATTTAATATATCTTATATAAGATACATTAAGATATATTTATTTCATCTATAGTATGATAAATGCCACCTGGTAAGTAGATTGATTTCTTGACCCTCTTCGTCAATGTCTTATCAAGAATATGGAACAAAAGTTTAAAAAATGGTTCAAGCATGCCATCTCATCTACAGTAAGCTAGATGGTACTCCCCCATCTAAAACACATGTCTACATCCTAATCCTTGGAACCTGTTACTATTATTTTTAAGAAAAGCAAGAGTTATAGGTTGGAAATCAGTGATTTGGCCCAGCTCTTTCATGTCATAGAAGAGGTAACAGGGGGCATGAGGAATGAAGTACCTTCCTTAGACCATCCATCTGGTTAGAGTCCCAGCAAGAACAGAATCCAGGTCTCCTAGCACCAACTCCCTAGTATTCTACTCAAGGTTTTATGAAAGGACTGAAGAAAAATGTGATGAATAAAGAGTCAGAAAACAACAAAACTTTTTTTTCTCTCTTTTGAGAAAAGATGAAATTGTA
Organism: Giraffa tippelskirchi; assembly: GCF_054371585.1. Classification (NCBI taxonomy): domain Eukaryota; kingdom Metazoa; phylum Chordata; class Mammalia; order Artiodactyla; family Giraffidae; genus Giraffa; species Giraffa tippelskirchi. Next base: position 198,090,207 of record NC_137275.1, read on the forward strand.
TAGACATTCTTTGGCCTAGAAAAGGGAAGAGAAGGTCTTTCTCGTGGCTCAGACAGTAAAGAATCCGCCTGCAATGCAGGAGACCAGGTTTGATTTCTGGTTTGGGAAGACTCCCTGGAGAAGGGAATTGCTACCCACTACAGTATTCTTGCCTGGAGAACTCCACGGACAGAGGAGACTGGTGGGCTACAGTCTGTGGGGCCGCAAAGAGTTGGACACAACTGAGGGACTGTGCACACACACGGTAAATGAGTTAATAAATGCCTAGAGGTGAAGACAACATTAACGGGCTAAAGGCTACCTGACGTACACTTACTTTGCACTAATAATAAGACCTTTCTTAAGATCTTATAAGACCTTATAAGACTCAACTCAAGGAGTCTTAAAGACTCTCTTACATGAGATTCTACTAGCAATATCTCAGTTGTAGAATAAAAATTCACACAACTAGTTCAAGTCAAATGGGGAGGAGGGAACACATTACAGAAAGGCTACAAAAGGTCTCATGGATATCCAAGAAAAGAAAATGGAGTTTAGATGAACCAAATGCGAATTGAAACTAGAAGCTCCCCCCACCATCTCTCATGGGTCTCCATTTATCTGTTCCACTCCACAGCTTCTCACTATAGACTAGCTTCCTCTGCTCTTTTGTTCCCTCTGACTTGCACATGGCTTTTATGGTGTAGTTCAGAACCAAGTCACAAGTCCACATGATCCTTCAGTCAAAGGATTCATCATCGTCTAATTAACTCAGAACCTCAGGGTCCATATTCTCAGGAAGAAAATTTAGTTGGCTCAATGCATTCAACAAAGTCTCTAAATTGTTTTCTACTGGGTCAGCTGCTCACCCCACAAAGACTGGTGTTTGACAGGTACTAAAGTCTGTGCAGATTCTTCAAAGGCAGGTAGAGCAAAGAGGAAATGATCAGCATGTGCATTATGGTAATCAAGAGTTATATAGCTCTTTTAGTTAAGGATACTCAGGAGAATTGCATCATTTCTGTACTTGAGATCTGTGGAAGAGATGACCACAATCTGTAAACAGAGAGTAGGAGCCTAAAATTTCCTTCTAGCTCTATGAGTCTACAGCAAAATCTTACTATTTAGGGCTGTATTACCAGGTTTTATCATTTAATATCCAGAAGTATCTTCAATTAGCAGACTATCAGGGAAATCTCAGGAAACGAAAAACCATCTCTGTTATACAATCTGGTCACTGACCTGCCATTACTTCGAGGAAAGGAATAAAAAGAAGATATCAGCAGTACTTACAGAAGAAAAAAATCCTCTGAACTAACTGTGATCAAAGTACAGTGCAACAGTTTTACAGAGCAGTGGAATTATAACAGAACTGGCTCCTTGGGTAATTAAAAAAAAGGCTGACAGGGGTTGAGAAGAGGGCAGGATGAATAGGCAGGATACAGAGAATTTTTAGGACAGCGAAATCACTAAGCATGATACTCTAATGGTGGATATATGTCACTATATATTTTTCTAACCCCATAGAATGTATATCAAGAGTGAACCCCAAAGTAAATGATGGACTTTGGATGATTATGATATGTCAATGAAGGTTCATTAACTGTAACAAATGTACAGTTAATGTGGCAAGGATGTTGATAATGGAGGAGGTTGTACATATGTAGGGGAACAAAATATATGGTAAATCTGTACTTTCCACTCGATTTTTCTAAGAACCTAAAACTCCTCTATAATAAAATAAAATAAAAGAGTCTTCTTTAAAGGCCATGGTGACAGGAGCAATTTTGGCTCAACAAAACTCAAATCTACTCTAGATGCTGAAAGAATAAGGCTCAGAAATAGCAGGAGCAGAGTGAAAATGGCAAAAAATGGATCTCAACTATTATCTGGCAGCAGCTGCAGCTCTCACACCCTATATAGTAAAATTAGTCAGTTCCCTGAGTTACAATTTCATAAATTCAGACAGCCAGATGCTTGCTTCCTCCAGACATAAAGAATAATTCATGTTGGTTATACTATGAGGTATTATCTGCTTCAAAGTCTACTATGTGACTCCTCAACCACCAGGAAATTAAAATACAAAAGCTTTTTATTGTGTCTCCCACTAACTCTACCCTCAAGATACTATGTATTTCCAATGTCAACTAAGAATTTCATAAGGGAGAGCTCCTCTCACATGTAAAATATGAAGGTTTTTTTGTTGCTTGGTTTGTTTATTCATCCAACTTAGACTACAGGATATTCTACAGCAGCACATGCCCTCTGGCATTAATTCCATGGGCCAGCTTTTCTTTAAACCCTTCCTCTAACAGATGTTCCTCTCCCTGTCACAAGAAGTCTGATCTTTTTACCTTCCTCTACCTCATCTTCAAGACCACTTGTTTAGAGGCAAGGTGATCTCAAGTAACAGGTTAATTATATAGGTATGTATGTGCCCAGCCTAAGGGCTAATAATGTGCTACTGAACTACTGATCCTTCCCTGTCACACCACAAGAATTGTATTTGGTCTGGCAATGCTCAAAAAGTTATGACAGACAGCATGATTTCAATGATTATTATTATATGAGGATTGTGAGCTGTGTATAAAGAATTATGGTTGTGGTGTATCCTTCAAATGTGTGACGTTTAATACCTAATATAAAAGATAATGATAAAAAATAAATAAATAAAAAATAAAAATAAAAACCAAAAAAAAGTTTAACCATATCTATCTGGTTAAGATAAAAAATAAAAAAAAAAAATCAAAGAAAGAATATGAGTCTATTTGCTTAACAACTATGGGTAAAAATCTTGAAAATTTTCACTAGCTTAAGAAGAATTGTTGTAACCTTTGGCCTTAGGAAGCATTACCATGAACAAAGCTAGTGGAGGTGATGGAGTCCCAGCCAAGTTATCTCAAATCCTAAAAGATGCTGCTGCTAAGTGCTGCATTCAATGTGCCAGCAAATTTGGAAAACTCAACAGTGGCCACAGGACTTGAAAAGGTCAATTTTCATTCCAATCCCAAAGAAAGGCAATGCCAAAGAATGTTCCAAATGCCACACAATTGCACCCATTTCGCATGCTAGCAACGTAATGGTCAAAATCCTTCAAGCTAGGCTTCAACAGTACATGAACCAAGAACTTCCAGAAGTACAAGATGGATTTAGAAAAGGCAGAGGAACCAGAGATCAAATTACCAACATCCGTTGGATCATTAAAAAAAGCAAAGGAATTCCAAAGAAACATCTACTTCTGCTCCATTGACTACACTAAAGCTTTTGACAGTGTAGACCACAAAAAAACCGTGAAAAATTCTTATAAAGATGGGAATGAATATCAGACCACCTTACCTGCCTCCTGAGACACCTGTATGCAGGCAAAAGAAGCAACGGTTAGAACCAAGCATGGAACAACGGACTGGTTCAAAACTGGGAAGGGAGTATGTCAAGGCTGTCTATTTTGCCACCCTGCTTATGTACTTCTATGCAGAGTACATCAAGCTAAAAGCCAGGCTGGATGATTCACAAACTTGAATCAACATTGCTGGGAGAAATATCAACAACCTCAGAAATGCAGATGATACTACTCTAATGGCAGAAAGCAAAGAGGAAACTAAAAAAACTCTTGATGAGGGTGAAAGAGGAGAGTGAAAAAATGTGAATGTCCTGGCTGATGCCCTCAAGAGTATCAACAATGCTGAAAAGAGAGGCAAATGCCAGGTGCTTATTAGGCTGTGCTCCAACGTCATCATCAGGTTTCTAACTGTGATGGTGAAGCATGGTTACATTGGTGAATTTGAAATTATAGATCATCACAAAGCTGGGAAAATTGTTGTGAACCTCACAGGCAGGCTAAATAAGTGTGGAGTGATCAGGCTCAGATTAACATCTAGAAAAATGGCACAATAACCTGCTCCCATCCCATCAGTTTGATTTCATTGTACTGACAACTTCAGCTGGCATCATGAACCATGAAAAAGCAAGATGAAAACACATAGGAAGGAAAATCCTCGGATTTTTTTTCTCGAGAGATGTAATACATACAAATAAAATGCCTGGCAGTGGTGGGAGGTGGGGTGGGGGGGAAAGGAAACAATCCCACTTATAATTGTATCAAAAAGAACAAAATACCTAGGATTAAATCTAACCAAGAAGTAAAAGACCTATGTGAAAAATTATGACACTGTTGAAAGAAATTGAAGATGGTACAAAGAAATGGAAAGGTATACCATGTTCATGGATTAAAGAATTAATATTGTTAAAATGACCATACTACAAAAGGAATACAGATTCAATGCAATTCCTTTCAAAACACCAATGGCATCTTCAGTTCAGTTCAGTCGCTCAGTCGTGTCCGACTTTTTGCGACCCCATGAATTGCAGCACGCCAGGCCTCTCTGTCCATCACCAACTCCCGGAGTCCACCCAAAACCATGTCCATCAAGTCGGTGATGCCATCCAACCATCTCATCCTCTATCGTCCCCTTCTCCTCCCGCTCCCAATCCTACCCAGGATTAGGGCCTTTTCCAATGAGTCAACCCTTCGCATGAGGTGGCCAAAGTATCGGAGTTTCAGCTTCAACATCACACCTTCCAATGAACACCCAGGATTGATCTCTTTTAGGATGGATTGATTGGATCTCCTTGCAGTCCAAGGGACTCTCAAGAGTCTTCTCCAACACCACAGTTCAAAAGCATCAATTCTTCGGCGCTCAGCTTTCTTCACCGTCCAACTCTCATATCCATACGTGACCACTGGAAAAACCATAGCCTTGACTAGACGGACTTTTGTTGGCAAAGTAATGTCTCTGCTTTTAAATATGCTATCTAGGTTGGCCATAACCTTCCTTCCAAGGAGCAAGTGTCTTTTAATTTCACGGCTGCAATCACCATCAGCAGTGATTCCGGAGCCCAAAAAAAATAAAGTCTGACACTGTTTCCACTGTTTCCCCATCTATTTCCCATGGAGTGATGGGACCAGATGCCATGATCTTAGTTTTCTGAACGTTGAGCTTTAAGCCAACTTTTTCACTCTCCTCCTTCACCTTCATCAAGAGGCTATTTAGTTCTTCTTCACTCTCTGCCATAAGGGTGGTGTCATCCGCATATATGAGGTTATTGATATTTCTCCCGGCAATCTTGATTCCAGCTTGTGTTTCTTCCAGCCCAGCATTTCTCATGATGTACTCTGCATATAAGGTAAATAAGCAGGGCGACAATATACAGCCTTGACGTACTCCTTTTCCTATTTGGAACCAGTCTGTTGTTCCATGTCCAGTTCTAACTGTTGCTTCCTGACCTGCATACAGGTTTCTCAAGAGACAGGTCAGATGGTCTGGTACTCCCATCTCTTTCAGAATTTTCCACAGTTTATTGTGATCCACACAGTCAAAGGCTTTGGCATAGTCAATAAAGCAGAAATAGATGTTTTTCTGGAACTCTCTTGCTTTTTCGATGATCCAGCGGATATTGGCAATTTGATCTCTGGTTCCTCTGCCTTTTCTGAAACCAGCTTGAACATCTGGAAGTTCACGGTTCACGTATTGCTGAAGCCTGGCTTGGAGAATTTTGAGCATTGCTTTACTAGCATGTGAGATGAGTACAATTGTGCGGTAGTTTGAGCATTCTTTGGCATTGCCTTTCTTTGGGATTGGAACGAAAACTGACCTTTTCCAGTCCTGTGGCCACTCCTGAGTTTTCCAAATTTGCTGGCATATTGAGTGCAGCACGTTCACAGCATCACCTTTGAGGATTTGAAATAGCTCAACTGGAATTCCATCACCTCCACTAGCTTTGTTCATAGTGATGCTTTCTAAGGCCCACTTGACTTCACATTCCAGGATGTGTGGCTCTAGGTGAGTGATCACACCATCGTGATTATCTGGGTCGTGAAGATCTTTTTTATACAATTCTTCTGTGTATTCTTGCCACCTCTTCTTAATATCTTCTGCTTCTGTTAGGTCCATACAATTTCTGTCCTTTATCAAGCCTATCTTTGCATGAAATGTTCCTTTGGTATCTCTAATTTTCTTGAAGAGATCTCTAGTCGTTCCCAATCTGTTGTTTTCCTCTATTTCTTTGCACTGATCGCTGATGAAGGCTTTCTTATCTCTCCTTGCTATTCTTTGGAACTCTTTATCCAGATGGGAATATCTTTCCCTTTCTCCATTGCTTTTCGCTTCTCTTCTCTTCCCAGCTATCTGTAAGGCCTCCTCAGACAGCCATTTTGCTTTTTTGCATTTCTTTTCCATGGGGAATTTCTTGATCCCTGTCTCCTGTACAATGTCACGAACCTCCATCCATAGTTCATCAGGCACTCTATCAGGTCTAGTCCCTTAAAACTATTTGTCACTTCCACTGTATACTCATAAGGGATTTGATCTAGGTCATACCTGAATGGTCTAGTGGTTTTCCCTACTTTCTTCAATTTATGTCTGAATTTGGCAATAAGCAGTTCATGATCTGAGCCACAGTCTGCTCCCGGTCTTGTTTTTGCTGACTGTATAGAGCTTCTCCATCTTTGGCTGCAAAGAATATAATCAATCTGATTTCGGTGTTGACCATCTGGTGATGTCCACGTGTAGAGTCTTCTCTTGTGTTGTTGGAAGAGGGTGTTTGCTATTACCAGTGCGTTCTCGTGGCAAAACTCTATTAGCCTTTGCCCTGCTTCATTCTGTACTCCAAGGCCAAACTTGCCTGTTACACCAGGTGTTTCTTGACTTCCTGCTTTTGCATTCCAGTCCCCTATAATGAAAAGGACATCTTTTTTGGGTGTTAGTTCTAGAAGGTCTTGTAGGTCTTCATAGAACCGTTCAACTTCAGCTTCTTCGGTGTTACTGGTCAGGGCATAGACTTGGATTACCGTGATATTGAATGGTTTGCCTTGGAAACGAACAGAGATCATTCTGTCGTTTTTGAGATTGCATCCAAGTACTGCATTTTGGACTCTTTTGTTGACCATGATGGCTACTCCATTTCTTTTAAGGGATTCTTGCCCACAGTGGTAGATATAATGGTCATCTGAGTTAAATTCACCCATTCCAATCTATCTTAGTTCGCTGATTCCTAGAATGTCGACGTTCACTCTTGCCATCTCCTGTTTGACCACTTCCAGTTTGCTTTGATTCATGGACCTAACATTCCAGGTTCCTATGCAATATTGCTCTTTACAGCATCGGACTTAGTACTGAAACAAATAATTCCAAAATTTGCGTAGAAACAAAAAGACTTTAAATAGCACAAAACAAATTTGAGAAAGAACAATAAAGCTGGAGGAATCACATACCCTGATTTAAAACTATACTACAAATCTACAATAATCAAAGGAGTATGGTATTGGCACAAAAACAGACACATAGATCAATGGAACAAAAAACAGAGCCCAGAAGTGAACCCATATTTATATGGTCAATTAAGCTACAACAAAAGAAGTAAAACAATACAATGGGAAAAAAACACCCTCATTAATAAATAGTGTTGGGAAAACTGGACAACTACATGCAAAAGAATCAAACTGGATTACTCTCACACTATATACAAAAATCAACTCAAAATGGATTAAAGCCTTAAATGTAAGATCTGAAATCATAAAACTCCTAGAAGAAAACAGTGGTCTTCAGGAATATATATTTTTTAATATATCTCCTCAGGCAAAGGAAACCAAAGCAAAAATAACTGGGACTCCATCAAATGAAAAAGCTTTTATACAGCAAAACAAAGAGATCATTCAAAAGATGAGCACTGATAACATTTCTGAAGGCACTCACCAAAAATATCACCACCACCTCCTACTCTCCTTAACAGCAGCAATTCACATAAAATTTTACTTTTACATTTAATAATTTCAAAATTTATAAAATGTTTACATTGTTTTAATCAATTGTGAACCAGGAATAATTCAAAAGATAATTCATAAAAAAATAAATGCATAATCTTATATTATATGCATTTTTGTTGCAGAATCTTACCTTTATCACATATCTATATTCTTGTTTCACTGTATCATACTCGGTCAGGAGAAGTTTCTTCATTTTTGAACTATCTGTCCTAAATATCTTCAACTTCCCATACTTGCCTCATTTCCAAATGGAGCATTATTCTTTCCTGCTTCTGTTGAGTTCTCTGGGATCCCTTGCTTTTCCCACCCATGATCTACTCATATGCCTTCCCATCTCCTTTAGACTTTTCTCCATCTACTGTTCACCCTATTCATTGCCTCCTTCTTGACGTCTCGACTTGACAGCAAGATAGATTGCTGGAAGAGAAATGATGATATGAAGAAGAAATCTCCTGAGCCTCATCAAGGAATGAGGCAAACAGTGGAAGTAATTCTGCAGCATGGCTTTTGAGTTTCTATTAAATGCAAATACCCTGAGAAGATGAAACATACTCTTAAACATTAATGTCCATGTCTCAGGGATGCTGAAACAGGGAAAAGAAGGATGCTGAAACAGGGAAAAGAAGAACAGACAAATGTCCCAGTCAATGATGGGTGAAATGAGAAGATGTCAAACACAAATTCTGCCTACAGCCACCCTGGGCAATTCCAAATTATTCAGCCTGCCATTTCTGGAAGATACAGTTATAAAGCACAGAGTATACAATCAATAAGGCATGGTCTGCAATATTTATTATAGAGCGTTAACAAGATCACTCGATCATTCTGTGACTGTCACATTGATTCTGAACCCACTCTTTACATTTTGTTTTAAACACTATCTTTCCAGAAAACTACTTACTGGAAGTGCAAGTTTATCTAAACATTCACTGGGTTCCACAATAATATTAGGTATAAAACAACTCATTTTTATGAGTTAAGAATTTAATGAATGGCAATAGCTACTCTATCATCTTGTCTTAAACCACTGCAGATGGCGACTGCAGCCATGAAATTAAGAGACACTTGTTCCTTGGAAGAAAAGCTATGACAAACTTAGAGAGCATATTAAAAAGCAGAGACATTCCTTTGCCAACAAAGGTCCGTCTAGTCAAAGCCATTGTTTTTCCAGTAGTCATGTATGGATGTGAGAGTTGGACCATAAAGAAAGCTGAGCACTGAAAAATTGATGCTTTTGAACTGTGGTGTTGGAGAAGACTCTTGAGAGTCCCTGGGACTGCAAGCAGATACAACCAGTCCATCCTAAAGGAAATCAGGTCTGAATATTCATTGGAAGGACTGATGCTGAAGCTCCAATACTTTGGCCACCTAATGCAAAGAACAGACTCATTAGAAAAGACCCTGATGATGGGAAAGATTGAAGGCAGGCAGAGAAAGGGACAACAGAGGATGAGATGGTTGGATGGCATCACCGACTCAATGGACATGAGTTTGAGTAATCTCTGGGAGTTGGTGATGAACAGGGAAGCCTGGCGTGCTACAGTCTATGGGGTCGCAAAGAGTTGGACACAACTGAGTGACTGAACTGAACTGATTCTGAGCTGCCACTAGAAATAAGGTTAACCTTTTCCAAAAACGTGAACAGCTACTTATGAATCTACCCTCTCTCTCTTCATCTAATAAATGTCAGTATAACAGAGTAATTAAAGAGGCTGCCTCTGGAGGTAGACTGCCAGGGTTTGAATTCTCACTTTGCCCTATGACCTTGGGAAATTATTTAACCTCCTCATGCCTCAGTTTCTGCATCTTTAAATGGGGGAAAACCTAGGAATTACTGTGAATAATAAAATGTATTACTATCTAGAAAGCACTTAGACTTGTGCCTGGCACATTGTAAGCACTCAAAAAATGTTAGCTACTATCATTAGTTATGGCATTTCCAATAAAACAATGATATTATCTTTCTCCAAGATTTCTCCACTAGGTAGAAATAATCTCTCCTGGTGAATTTAAATGCCTGTCAGCAAACGCACTCCTGAAACCTAGGGAGTCAACAGTGAGAATACACATCAGTACCTTGGACAGGCTGCACCACACAAACCTAAGAGACACAGAGTTGTTTGTTTTACTACACCACAAATATTAGAGTCAGAGATTTCAAAATTTTCCTAAGCCAGTTCCTGCTACATTCAAAATATGGTAATATAAGATGGTTTGGTCTGCTATCAAGTCATGGGTTGTATAAACACTAGTTTACAACAAAAATGACTGTAAAAGTGCTATGGTTCTTATTGGTTATATTAAATTATATTTCGGGCCTTTTATTTTTCTAGCTGCAAATAATTGGGAGAAGAGTCTACTTGAGAGTGAGAACCAAATTTAACTAAACTGTAAATTTCTCAAGATAACTTGAAAACTTCAGTTCAGTCTCTTTTAATATGTAAGACCAAACACAGTACAGTTCATAACGTGAAATCCAAACACATCACTAGGAAACTAGGTTCCAAGCTAGCTCTACCACTATTATCTGTGTGGCTCAAAATATTTCATCTCTCTTTAAAAGAAAAGGGTAATGATACCAACCACCTAGAACCAAAAAGTAGATTAAATGAGACAAATGTTGACAATATGCAGTAGCTGTAACTGCTAGTAAATAACACAGGAAAATATCATTTACTTGAGCTCTGTGATTACTCCTACACACACACACAAACACACTCATACAATAAAAAGAAGAAAAAGAAAAAAGAATCTAATCTAAGATGTAAGGAGGAAAGCTTAAAAAGACATTTTAAAATTCTTCCAATATAACAAAGGTTTTTTATACCTGAGAGAAAGTGAAGATAAAGAAAATGCTATGTTGTTAAAGCAAAGAATTGTGAATAAAAATCACAGACATCTACTAAATAACATGAAAGAATTTGAAAAGAAACTATTTTTTACTCAGTATCAAAGATGAAATTTATATGTAATTAGGAACTTCAGGAAGGTTACAACTATGATGGAATAATTCACCCAATCAGAGTTGGCTCAGAGAAACTATAATTTAAAATTAGTATAATATTATAAATTAAATAAATATTTTAAGTAAACATAAAGTAGAATGTTATAAATTCTATGAAGTTTTACACTTACCCTTAACATTATGTTCTTTTATGTATATCATAATTAAAAAGTAAAAATGATGCCATGTTAAGAAGATCACATCAAAAAACACATATTTATTCTTTTATCAACTGATATCTGGACTGCTGATTAAATGAAAAAGTATTCAATAATAGTGGTAATCCAAAAAACAGAAAAAAAACAAAATCATAGTAAAACAAAAGAATACCAATTTTTGCCTATAAAATTAAAAGTAATTTCCAGTGCTGGCAAGAATACAGTTAACTAGCCACTCATTTACAGGTTTATGGGAGTGTAACTTGTACAAGTTTTTTGGAGGATAATAGGAAAAGTATGCCAAAAGCTTTGAAAGTGTTTACGCCCTTTCACCTATAAACCCACTTCTAGGAACAGAACCTAAGGAAATTACCAGAGATGTACACAATGAGTGATATATAAGGATGTTCACTGCATACAACAGCAAAAAAACTGTTATCTAAATTTCCAACAAGCAACCGACTAATTCGTAATATAGCCGGATAAAAGTCCCAACGAACTCCTGTCTAATTTTAGAGTGGCATGGAAAAATGCTTGTGTTAGATGGCTAAGTTTAAGACTATAAAATACTATACACAGGATGACTGCAATTTCATATACACAAATATATTCATATGCAACAAAAAACAGAAAAGCTATACACTGCAATGTTAACAATAGTTATCTCTGTGTGGTGATTTTATTTGCTTAATTATACTTCTCGTTATTTTCTAAATTTCCTAAGATAAAAGGAAATGTATTATTTTTATATCCAGTACAGTCATCCTTGTGGTTTACCCAAAACACTTATTACAGCTAAGTCTATGAGGGTAATCCCACACCTCTTAACTGGAGTAAAGTTACAACCATAACTGTATCCTGGCCAAGGAGACACAAGGAAACATCTGGGATAGAGGCCTCCAGGAAAGGTTTCCTTGCTCCTGAGAAGGAAAGTGCAAGAGCTACTGCATTCTTCTGAAAATGGTCACAGCCAGGCTTCAGCAATACGTGAATTTGAACTTCCAGATGTTCAAGCTGGTTTCAGAAAAGGGAGAGGAACCAGAGATCAAACTGCCAATATCCGCTGGATCATCGAAAAAGCAAGAGAGTTCCAGAAAAACATCTATTTCTGCTCTATTGACTATGCCAAAGCCTTTGACTATGTGGATCACAATAAACTGTGGGAAATTCTGAAAGAGATGGGAATACCAGACCATCTGATCTGTCTCTTGAGAAACCTGTATGCAGGTCAGGAAGCAACAGTTAGAACTGGACATGGAACAACAGACTGGTTCCAAATAGGAAAAGGAGTACATCAAGGCTGTATATTGTCACCCTGCTTATTTAACTTGTATGCATCATGAGAAACACTGGGCTGGAGGAAGCACAAGCTGGAATCAAGATTGCCGGGAGAAATATCGATAACCTCAGATACGCAGATGACACCACCCTTATGGTAGAAAGTGAAGAGGAACTAAACAGCCTCTTGATGAAAGTGAAAGAGGAGAGTGAAAAAGCTGGCTTAAAGCTCAACATTCAGAAAACTAAAATAATGGAATCTGGTCCCATCACTTCATGGCAAATAGATGGGGAAACAGTGGAAACAGTGAGAGACTTTATTTTGGGGGGCTCCAAAATCACTGCAGATGGTGATTGCAGCCATGAAATTAAAAGACGTTTACTCCTTGGAAGGAAAGTTATGACCAACCTAGATAGCATATTAAAAAGCAGAGACATTACTTTGCCAACAAAGGGCCAACTAGCCAAGGTTATGGTTTTTCCAATAGTCATGTATGGATATGAGAGCTGGACTGTGAAGAAAGCTGAGCGCCGAAGAATTGATGCTTTTGAACTATGGTGTTGAAGACTCTTGAGAGTCCCTTGGACTGCAAGGAGATCCAACCAGTCCATCCTAAAGGAGATCAGTCCTAGGTGTTCTTTGGAAGGACTGAAATTGAAGCTGAAACTCCAATACTTTGGCCACCTGATGCGAAGAGTTGACTCATTGGAAAAGGCCCTGATGCTGGGAAGGATTGGGGGCAGGAGGAGAAGGGGATGACAGGAGATGAGATGGTTGGATGGCATCACCGACTCGATGGACATGAGTTTGGGTAAACTCTGGGAGTCAGTGATGGACAGGGAGGCCTGGCGTGCTGCGATTCATGGGGTCGCAAAGAGTCAGACACGACTGAGTGACTGAACTGAGATGTGATTCATTTATTTGTCATTCAAAATACATTTACCTGAATACCTACTGTGCAGTTCTTGGCCCATCTCTAAATAGGGAGATTGTCTGCTATTACTTCTAAGAGTTCTAAATTAGTAAACTTCAGTAGTTTCATACAAAAATCTTAAATATCATCCATCTTCCACTTTATTCTTCACAGGTAAGAGAATTTGTTGGCTCAATAGCAGTTTATTAAACAAGAAAACAAAACAATCTTACCACCACCACCACAACATAAACCTGACCAATTGCACAGGTTAAACAAAACAAAAACAAAGACAATACTTCAAGCCATCACTGGCCTATCACACATTATGTACTGACAATACTACAAAAGAAGAGTATGGAAATCGGGAACAAAGATTAAGAGCTCTGTTTCTCTCATGCTAACTTCAAGGCTGTGAAAAAAATACACAAACCTTTAATTTCAATGCACGTAAGAATACACTAAACCTGACAGAGCTTGCTAAAATCACAGGGGAATTTTAAGTGCCCAGATTTGCTATATGTACTCATGATGGAGATTTTTTTTTCAAAAACAAATATACACTTCCATGTCATTTTGAAAGCACATCCTAAAATCTGGATGACCGGGGGGCTGCCTACCATTAAGAACTGCTATATAGATTTGTAATATAATAACGCCCTTAGGGACCACTGGGGTGTGTACAGTTTTTTGCCCCAACACTAAATGGTCCCATGTGACTATTTTTTTTATGTGACATTTATTGGCTCATGTTTTAATTAGGAAAAAAGTTAAGAAAATATGTATATGTTTCAAAAGTTGATTTTTAAAAGGTAACATGAACATATTACAACTTATGTTAAATACTGAACAATTCATTCTTGATTCATTTCTATAAAAATACATCAAATATACTGAGGTTATTAGAGGAAGACACAACTTCATCCTCAACAGGCTTTCTCAATCTCTTGATACAAAAATGATGATGATGATTATAGCAGCTAACACTTACACAGTGCTTATTCTATGCCAACAACAACCATTAGTTCTTTTGATGTCTCAATATCCACAATCCTATTTTATAGATGAGGAAACTGAGGCAAAGAGAGATTAAATTTCTTGCCCAAGTTCACATATCTTATTCACTGAGAAACAGATCAAGCACTCATCCACATCACAAATCACTGATGACATGTCACAAAAGGAAGTGAAAGCTGAATATGAAAAGTAACTTTTGTTTTTATCTGTTAACAAAAGCAAAATTTTTCAGGGACTCAACCTAAAAATTTTGGCTTATTTTCTTAAGGATAAATTATCATTTTATTCTGAGTATTTGCATTCCTCATTTACATTCAAATTGCTTAATTCTTCTCTCAAATCTCTCTAACAACCCCATCCCATACCACATCATCAGGGTCAACAGGCTCATTCTAAAATTCTCAGTGGGTCCTTCCAACTGTCAGAGGCAATCTGTCTGCTGTTTCTATTTACACATCCCAAGTCTACCCACCCAAACTTCTGTGGGGAAACCACAGACAATGTCTGCCTCTGCCAAAGGATAAAGGGAGAAAAATGTTTTCCACACAGTTAAAAGAATCCCTTTTGTCAAATCAATCTGATGATGCTGAATGAACTGAATACTTCCCTGCGACCACCTCACCACTGGCTATTTAATATGAAATTGCATAATTTCCAAGATGGAAACTATTCAAATTGCCCTCAAAAAGTTAAACTAGAAAATCTGCTTTTTTATCTCTAACAAAAAGGCAGGAATTTGTAGGAAGAAGCTGTATACTTGCAGTATGCTTTTTTCTGAATAAAAATATATTTCTATTTTCTTAAGTAAAAATTCAAGACACATATCCAAGATAAGGGATTTTACCATTGCTATACAGTGAAATCCATTTTTCCAGCTGATAAGATTTCCCTATCCTCCCAAGCCCAAGTCACAATTTCTCTCAAGAGCTCTGAAATTTAATTTGTAAGTTGTACAAATTCATGTCCCAAGCTCCTGACAATCTGTGTATTAAGAACAGGGGATCTGAAATGAAAGAAAATGTCTGACACTTAACACTAATGAATGAGATTTTTAAAATTGGTTTTTTATCTAAAAACATTCATGCTTTCTCTAAAACAAAGGCTAATGTTTCGGTAAGGAAGAATAATTTTTAAAGTAGAATTAAATTTTTTTTTAATTTGCTTTAAATTTTTAAAGAATAATTTTTAAAGTAAATTTTTAAATTTTTTAAATAAATTTTTAAAGTAGTAAATAATTTTTTTATTTTTTTAAAATAATTTTTAAAGTACAATTTTTAATTGTAATTATTTACAACTTCATTGTCCAAGTGATTGTGTCTTTTTTATGTAAGATGATCTCTCTTTACTAAGACCATAATCAGAGATAATTAAACTTGCTACGGAACTATTTGCTCCAGCAGATCTTAATAGTTATAAGTTAGACATTGATGTATTTTATTTATCTGCCTACGTATTATTAATACTTGAAAACCACTGGACCGTTTCAAGATTATTGCTTAGTATTAGCATGCCATGATACAAATTCTCCTGGAAAGTTGCACTCTCATACAGGTGTCTGTGCTTTTATGTTTTCTGTAAATTTCCTTGTATGCATTCTCATAACAGGTAATAGTTATATCACCTAGCACCTGGATTCAGTGTTTAATACTGGTGTAACATCTTGCATTATCAAGCCTGTGCCAAGACACGTATTTCCTATGCTCTTCCATCTTGATTCGTTTGTTGAATATTTACATCCAGTGCTTCTATTTGATTAGCACTAATAGCACTTCATTCTATTTCTTATTTCCAATCACTTTTCTCTTTCATTTTTCTGCTCCTCTAAGAATTTCATTTCAATCTATAGCTTCTCCATTTATATTTCACTAATGTGAAATCAGCAGGTAATGCTCAAAATCCTTCACGCTAGGCTTCAACACCACATGAATTGAGAACTTCCAGATGTACAGCTGGATTTAGAAAGGCAGAGGAACCAGAGATCAAATTGCCAACATCTGCTGGATCACAGTAAATGCAAGGGAATTCCAGAAGAACATCTACTTCTGCTTCATTGACTATGCTAAAGCCTTTACTGTGTGGATCACAACAAACTGTGGAAAATTTTTAATGAGATGGGAATACCAGACCACCTTAACTGTCTACTGAGAAACCTATAGGCAGGTCGAGAAGTAACAGAACCCGACCAACAGACTGGTTCAAAACTGGGAAAGGAGTTCATCAAGGCTATATGTTGTCACCCTGTTTATTTAACTACATGAAGAGTATATACAACATGCAAAATGCTGGGCTGCATGACTCACAAGCTGGAATCAAGACTGACAAGAGAAATATCAACAACCTCAGATATGCAGATGATACCACTCTAATGGGAGAAAGTGAAGAGGAATTAAAGAGTGACTTCATGAGGGTGAAAGAGGAAGAGTGAAAAAGCTGGTTTAAAACTCAACATTCAAAAAACTAAGATCATGGCATCTGGTCCCATCACTTCATGGCAATAGATGGGGAAAAAGTGGAAATAGTGACAGACTTTATTTTCTTGGACTCCAAATCACTGTGGATGGTGACTGCAGCCATGAAATTAAAAGATGCT
This sequence comes from Giraffa tippelskirchi, assembly GCF_054371585.1. Lineage (NCBI taxonomy): Eukaryota > Metazoa > Chordata > Mammalia > Artiodactyla > Giraffidae > Giraffa > Giraffa tippelskirchi. The sequence continues at coordinate 198,106,969 of NC_137275.1, forward strand.
TTCTCCTTGGAAGAAAAGCTATGACAAACCTAAACAGATTATTTAAAAGCAGAGACATCATTTTGGCGACAAAGGTTCATGTAGTCAAAGTTATGGTTTTTCCAGTAGTTATGTACAGTTGTGCGAGTTGGACCATAAAGAAGGATAAGTGCTAAAGAATTGATGCTTTCAAACTGTGGTACTGGAGGAGACTCTTGAGAGTCCCTTGGACTGCAAGGAGATCAAACTAGTCAATCCTAAAGGAAATAAGTCCTGAATATTCACTGGAAGGACCTGATGCTGAAGCTGAAGCTTCAATACTTTGGCCATCCGATGTGTAGAGCCAACTCATTGACAAAGACCCAGATGCTGGAAAAGATTGAGGGCATGAGGAGAAGGGGATGACAGAGGATGAGATGGTTGGATGGCATCACTGACTCAATGAACATGAGTTTGAGCAAACTTCAGGCGATGGCAAAGGACAGGGAAGCCGGCGTGCTGCAGTCTGTGGGGGTCGCAGAGTCGGATCAATTCAACAACTGAACAACAACAACAATGCGTCTTTTACAGTTTGTCAAAGGTACTACATGGGATTCAGTCTTTGTTTTTTAAATTTTCTGAACCTTTAAAAACTCTGAAGAGCTAAATGCTCAGAAGCACATATTTCCTATATACAGCACTATCTCCTTCCACTGAAGTATATATAAATTAACAGGTACAGTTTTCACACAATCACTGAGTGTTTGCATTTCCACTGGTTATAGTAGGAACCTAAAAACTACACAATTGAACCTTTAATAAATAAACATGATTATCTTATAAAAAGAGCACACCATAAAAGGGTCTATCCTTAGTCGCTCAGTCCTGTCCAACTCTTTGTGACCCCATGGACTGTAACCTACCAGGCTCCTCTGTCCATGGGGATTCTCCAGGCAAGAATACTGGAGTAGGTTGCCATGCTCTCCTCCAGGGGATCTTCCCAATTCAAGGATCAAACCCAGGTCTCCCACACTGCAGGCAGATTTTTTACCATCTGAGCCACCAGGGTAGCCCTCCATAAAAGGATAGTTGTCTTTTACACTTGTACTCCACAGGGTATTATTAGGTTGGTGCAAAAGTAATTGTGGTTGCACTACTGAACTTTGGTGTTTGATATTGGAATACATTTTTAAATAAATGTGGTCAGGTTATACATCATTTTAAAGCACATTTCTCACTTTGTGTTTCACTGCTACTGACTTATTACTTGATGTTTATTTTGTATTTATTTTAGACTAGGGAAATGATGTTAGACAAAAAGCAAATTTGAGCAATTTTCTTATTTGAGTTCAAAATGCGTCGTAAAGCAGCAGAGAAAACTCACAACATCAACAACGCATTTGGCCCAGGAACTGCTAATGAATGTACAGTTCAAGAAATTTTGCAAAGGAGACGAAAGCTTTGAAGATAAAGAGCGTGCAGTAGCTGGCCATCAGAAGCTGACAACAACCAACTGAGAATATCATCAAAGCAGATCCTCTTACAACTACATGAGAAGTTGCTGAAGAACTCAACATTAACCACTCCTTTGGCATTTGAAGCAAACTGGAAAGGTGAAAAAGTTAGGTAAGCAGGTATCTCATGAGCCGACCGAAAATCAAAATATGTCATTTTGAAGTGTCATCTTCTCTTATTCTAGGCAACAACGACAAACCATTTCTCAATTGGATTGTGACGTGCAACGAAAAGTGGATTTTATACAACCAGCAATGGCCAGCTCAGTAGGCTGGACTGAGAAGAAGCTCCAAAGAACTTCCCAAAGTCAAACTTGCACCAAAAAAAGGTCATGGTCACTGTTTGGTGGTCTGCTGCCTTTCTGGTCCACTACAGCTTTCTGAATCCCAGCAAAACCATTACATCTGAGAATTATGCTCAGCAAATCGATGAGATGCACCAAAAACTGCAATGCTTACAGTAGGCACTGGTCAACAGAAAGGATCTTTCTTCTTTACAGCAACGCACAACCCCATGTTACACAAGCAATGCTTCAAAAGTTGAACAAATTGGGCTAAGAAGTTTTGCCTCATCTTCCATATTCACCTGACCTCTCACCAACTGACTACCACTTCTTCAAGCATCTTGACAACTTTTTGCAGGGAAAATGCTTCTACAACCATCAGGATGCAGAAAATACTTTTCAAGAGTTTTTCAAATCCCTAAGCACAGATTTTTATGCTACAGGAATAAACCTATTTCTCATTGGCAAAAATGTGTTGATTGTAATGGTTACTATTTTGCTTGTTTCGTGTGTTTGAGCCTAGTTATGATTTAAAATTCATGGTCTGAAACCGCAACTACATTTGTACCAACCGAATAATAATTTTATGTGTTAATATCAATAGCTAAGGCTTCTGATCATGCTAAAATTCATAAATCACTCTTCTCCACAGAATTCATATCAATTCCAATATTCATAAATCCTCTATTGTTTCCAAACTTTTAAAAAAGTTTAATTTTAACCTTAACTGTAGCATACAAATTTCAAAATGATGCTTAGACATGCCTTAAGTTTAGGCCTGCTAAGAGATTGTTCCCAGAAAACTGGTCTTCATGTCCATCCAATCTTGCAGTAAACTTTGAAGAATGTTTGAGGATAGCTATGTATCAATTACTTCTCCCTGCTGAGTGGGTAAGGATGTCACTGGGTTCCAAACAATAACATTCAAGCATGAGGAGTGGTAAATGACCAAAAATACATAAAAACCTCATGAGAACTAAGGGGACTTGATCCACAGATTTCCATATCTACTACCATTAAGGAAACTGAACATCTTCCAATTATATCTTCCCATCATCAATATGCACATTAATCCACAGATCTTAGAACTCTAAATCCCAACAATAAATGCCTTATTTGAGGATCTCCAGAAGTAGTTTATTTGGAAAGTAAACTGTTAGGGAAGTGGAGATAGAATACAGGGAGGAGAACTTCTAGGATAACCATTAAAAGAACAGATATAGATTAGGTAATTTAGAAAATAACATGAACAAACTATGAACTGATTTTTTTAAATTATCAATCAAAAAGAATGTAAGAAAGGAGAGAAAATGGAATGCAGAATAGTTACAGTACAAAGAAGGAAGGAAATAAAAAGCTGATTTATCACTGATCACATCAAATGTAAATAGACTAAAATGATCTAGCTTAAAAAAGATGATCAAAATGAATTTTTAAAATCCAAACATACAGTGTTTATCAGGGTGACAATTAAAACTTCAAGAAAAGCTGAGTATGGATATAAACACTGACAAAAATAGAGTTGATGTACCTATTTCTATTAAACAAAATAGGCTTTAGAAAAGAAATCATTACCAGACAAAGAGGTTCACTTCATTATGACAAAAATTCAACTCACGAGAATGCTACAATAATTCTAAATTTGAATACATCAAATGATACAGTATCAACCTACATAAAGCAAAAACTGACAAAACTCCCAAGAAGAAAATGGAATAATTCCATAATACAAACAAGTGGGACATAATTAAAGCATTTATAGCTATAACTGTGTATACTTTTTAAAGATTTAAAAATTAATGTACTTATGGCTCCGATGGTAAAAAATTAGCCTACAATGCAGGAGACCCTGGTTCGATCCTTGAGTCGGGAAGATCCCCTGGAGAAGAGAATAGTACCCACTCTAGTATTCTTGCCTGGAGAATTCCATGGATAGAGGAGCCTGACGGGCTACAGTCAATGGGATGCAAAGAGTTGGACATGACTGAGAAACTAACACTTTCACTTTCGCTTCAACCTTATCTCATATACAAAATTTCTCAAAATGGATCAGACTTAATGTAAGAGCTAAAACTATAAAACTTAGAAGAAAACATAGGAGAAAAGCTTCAAAACACTGAACTCAGTAACGTTGTCTTGGATATGACATCAAAAGTACAGGTATAAAAAGAAATGAACTTCATAAAAATTGGGCATCAAAGAATATGATGATCAAGAGGTGAAAAGACAACATAAAGAATGAAAAAATATTTGGAAATCATATTTCTAAAGAGTTAAAATGGAGAATATATAAAGAAGGCCTATGACTCAACAATAACAATGACAACAGAATCAACTTGATCAAAAAGTGGGCAAAGGTCTTAAATAGACATTATCCCAACAAGACATACAAATGGCTAATAAGCACATGAAAAGAGTGGAATCATTAATCATTAGGGAAGTGTAAATTAAAAACCACCAAAAAATATCACTTCACATACATTAGGACGGCTATCATCAAAACAAACAATAGAAAATAAATGCCAGTGAAACTGTAGAGAAATTGGAACCCTTGAGCATTGCTAGAATGAATGTAACATGATGCAACCACTATAGAAAAGAGCATATGACTGTTCCTTTAAAAATTAAACTGAATTACCATATGACCCAGCAATTCCACCTCTGGGTAAATATCCAAAAGAACTGAAAGCAGTGAGCAGAACATGTATACCAGTGTTCACAGCAGCACTGTTCTTAACAGCCAAAAGGTAGAAACAACAGCTGAATAGACACAAAAACTGTGGGATATACATACAATGAAACTTCTATGTTATGTATACTTTTATATGTTATTTAGCTTTTATGTTAGGTATATTTTACCACAATGAAAAAAATTTTAATTAATAAGTTAGGTATCTCAAGAAGTTAGAAGAAAAAAAAAAGAATCCAAATTATAGCAAAAAGGAGGAAATATTAGATTACTACTCAGAAGAAACTGTTTAAAGAAGAAAAGTTCAAAACCTAGTTATGAATCTGTTATAAATTAAATTTCCTAAATATAAAAACCTTATACAAGAAATATGTCCTTGAGACGTTTGTCAATACTACTAAAGTATATCACAGGGCAAAAAAATAATGAAAAGTTTTAAATGGCTCTTTCAGACTTTAATTGTTGTACCAATCAAAATCATCTGTAGTTAGGTAGAGAGAGACAAATACTATATGATATCACTTATGTGTGGGATCTAAAAGAATAATACAAATCAACTTATTTACAAAACAGAAACAGACTCACAGATATAGAAAACAAACTTAAAGTTACCAAAGGGGAAAGGGGAAGAGGAGGGATAAAAGCAGAATATGAAGAGGAACTAAACAGCCTCTTGATGAGGGTGAAAGAGAAGAGTGAAAAAGCTGGCTTAAAATTCAACATTCAAAAAACTAAGATCATGGCATCCAGTCCCATCACTCCGTAGCAAATAGACAGGGAAAAATAAGGAAACAATGACAGACTTTATTTTCTTGGACTCCAAAATCACTGTGGACAATGACTGCAGTCACAAAATTAAAAGATGCTTGCTCCTTGGAAGGAAAGCTATGACAAACCTAGACAGAGAATTAAAAAGCAAAGATATTACAACCTTGCTGACAAAGGTCCATCTAGTCAAAGCTATGGTTTTTCCAGTAGTCACATACAGATATGAGAGCCGGACCATAAAGAAGGCTGAGGACTGAAGAACTGATGCTTTCAAATTGTGGTGCTGGAGAAAACTCTTTCGAGTCCCTTGGACAGCAAGGAGATCAAAGAGTTAATCCAACAGGAAATTAACCCTGAATATTCATTGGAAGGACCCTGGTTCGATTCCCGGGTGAGGAAGATCCGCTGGAGAAGGGATAGGCACCACCCCCAGTATTCTTGGGCTTCCCTTGTGGCTCAACTGGTAAAGTATCCGCCTGCAATGCAGGAGACCTGGGTTTGATCCCTGAGTTGGGAAGATCCCCTGGAGAAGGGAAAGGTTACCCACTCCAGTATTCTGGCCTGGAGAATTCCATGGACTGTATAGTCCATGGGGTTGCAAAGAGTCAGACACGACTGAGCAACTTTCAGTTCACTATTCATTGGAAGGACTGATGCTGAAATTGAAGCTCCAATACTCTGGCCACCTGATCCAAAGAGCCGACTCACTGGAAAAGACCCTGATGCTGGGAAAGACTGAAGGCAAAAACAGAAGAGGGCAGCAGAAGGTGAGATGGTTAGATGGTATCACCGACTCAAAAGACATGAATTTCAGCAAACTTCAGGGGACAGTGAAGGACAGAGAAGCTTATCAAGCTGCAGTCCACGGGGTTGCAAAGAGTGGGACAGACTTAGTGACTGAAGAACAACAACAAAATGGAGTTAATAGATATGCATCACTATATATAAAATAGATAAATAACAAGGACCTACTGTATAGCACATGAAACTCTAATCAGTATCCTGTGATAACCCAAAATGAAAAAGAATCTGAACCTGTACACTGAAAACTAACACAATATTGCAAATCAACTATAATTTTAAAAAATCATTTGTAAAGCTACTGACACAAAAGATAATAACAAGTGCTAATGAGTTGTAGAGAAATTGGAACCCTCATATGTTGCTGGTGAGAACATAAAGTGGTGCAGCAAGCTGTGGAAAACAGTCTGGCATCTTCTCAAAAAGTTAAATATAGACAGACCATATGACCCAGAAGTTCTAGACCTGGGTATAGGCCCAAAAAATAAAAAACAGGTATTCAAGGAAAAATTTGTATACATATGTTCAAACCGGCATTATTCATAATAATCAAAAAGTGGAAGCAACCCAAATATCCATCAACTGATGGATTTATCCCCTGATGAAGGAGATAAAATATGGTACACCAATATGATAGAATTCAGACTTAAATTGAAGAAAGTGGGAAAACCACTAGACCATTCAGGTATGACCTAAATCAAATCCCTTATGATTATACAGTGGAAATGAGAAATAGATTTAAGGAACTAGATCTGATAGACAGAGGGCCTGATGAACTATGGATGGAGGTTTGTGACAGTGTACATGAGACAGGGATCAAGACTACCACCAAGAAAAAGAAATCCAAGAAAGCAAAATGGCTGTCTGAGGAGGCCTTACAAATAGCTGTAAAAAGAAGAGAAGCAAAAAGCAAAGGAGAAAAGGAAAGATATACCCATCTGAATGCAGAGTTCCAAAGAATAGCAAGGAGAAATAAGAAAGCCTTCCTCAGCGATCAATGCAAAGAAATAGAGGAAAACAATAGAATGGGAAAGACTAGAGATCTCTTCAAGAAAATTAGAGATACCAAGGGAATATTTCATGCAAAGATGGGCTCAATAAAGGACAGAAATGGCATGGACCTAATAGAGGCAGACGATATTAAGAAGAGGTGGCAAGAATACACAAAAGAACTATACAAAAAAGATCTTCACAACCCAAATAATCACGATGGTGTGATCACTCACCTAGAGCCAGACATCCTGGAGTGTGAAGTCAAGTGGGCCTTAGGAAGCATCACTACGTACAGAGCTAGTGAAGGTGATGGAATTCCAGTTGAGATGTTTCAAATCCTGTAAGACGATGCTGTGAAAGTGCTGCACTTAACATGTCAGCAAATTTGGAAAACTCAGCAGTGGCCACAGGACTGGAAAAGGTCAGTTTTCATTCCAATCCCTAAGAAAGGCAATGCCAAAGAATGCTCAAACTACCGCACAATTGCACTCATCTCACATGTTAGTAAAGAAATGCTCAAAATTCTCAAAACCAGGCTTCAGCAATACATGAACCATGAACTTCCAGATGTTCAAGCTGGTTTTAGAAAAGGCAGAGGAGCCAGAGATCAAATTGCCAACATTCACTGAATCATGGAAAAAGCAAGAGAGTTCCAGAAAAACATCTACTTCTGCTTTATTGACTATGCCAAAGCCTTTGACTGTGTGGATCACAAGAAACTGTGGAAAATTCTGAAAGAGATGGGAATACCAGACCACCTGACCTGCCTCTTGAGAAACCTGTATGCAGGTCAGGAAGCAACAGTTAGAACCGGACATGGAACAACAGGCTGGTTCCAAATAGGAAAATGAGTACGTCAAGGCTGTATATTGTCACACTGCTTATTTACCTTATATGCAGAGTACATCATGAGAAATGCTAGGCTGGAGGAACCACGAGTTGGAATCAAGATTGCTGGCAGAAATATCAATAACCTCAGATATGCAGATGACACCACCCTTATGGCAGAAAGTGAAGAAGAACTAAAGAGCCTCTTGATGAAAGTGAAAGAGGAGAGTGAAAAAGTTGGCTTAAAGCTCAACATTCAGAAAACTAAGATCATGGCATCTGGTCCCATCACTTCATGGCAAACACATGGGGAAACAGTGTCAGACTTTATTTTTGGGGGCTCCAAAATCACTGCAGATGGTGACTGCAGCCATGAAATTAAAAGACGCTTACTCCTTGGAAGGAAAGTTATGATCTATCTAGACGGCATATTTAAAAGCAGAGACATTGCTTTGCCAACAAAGGTCCGTCTAGTTAAGGCTATGGTTTTTCCAGTGGTCATGTATGGACGTGAGAGTTGAACTATAAAGAGGGCTGAGGGCAGAAGAATTGATGCCTTTGAACTGTGGTGTTGGAGAGGACTCTTGAGAGTCCCTTGGACTGCGAGGAACTCCAACCAGTCCATCCTGGGGGAAACCGGTCCTGGGTGTTCACTGGAAGGACTGATGTTGAAGCTGAAACTCCAGTATTTTGGCCACCTGATGGCGAAGAGCTGACTCATCTGAAAAGACCCTGATGTTGGGAAAGATTGAGGGCAGGAGGAGAAGGGGACGACAGAGGAAGAGATGGTTAGATGGCATCACCGACTCAATGGACATCAATTTGAGTAAGCTCCGAGAGTTGGTGATGGACAGGGAGGCCTGGCATGATGCGGTTCATGGGATCGCAAAGAGTCGGACACAACTGAGCGACTGAACTGAACTTATGTGATAGAATATTATTTAACCATAAAATGGAATGAAATATTGATACATACTACAATTATAAACCCTGAAAACATTATAGTAACTGAAAGGAGAAAGACACAAAAAGCCACATATTGTAATATTCCATATACAAAATGCCCATCACTACTTGTGCCACCCAGTTACCTCCTAGATGAAAGGTACAAAAGAGCAGCTAATAAACTTTCAGCAAGGTCCTTCTGACCTTGTGATGGCCATGAGCAGTCATATCAGGGAAAGACACAAGTGGTAGAAAAAAACATAGGGGGGCAGTTTTAACCCATAATGTGAAAAATTCAAAGGAGAAAAACAAAGAAAGTGGTAGATGCTTTCTTTCCTTTTTTAAAAAAAATTAAGGTAATTTATAATATTTAAGTTAATTTATAATATTATATAAATTTCAGGTGTACAACATAGTGATTCAACAATTTCTAAAGGTTATACTCCATTTATAGAAATTATAAAATATTGGCTATATTCCCTTGCTGTATATCTTTTCTGGTTGATTTATTTTACACATAGTAGTTTTACCTCTTAATCCCCTGCCCCTTAAAGAATACTTAATAACTATTTTTTCCCTTTCTGCATTTTCATAAATTTATTTTAAATGCAGCTAATGAGAAATTTACTGCTCAGGCATTCTTCAATTTATCAATGCATCACAAGTGACTGAATATGGCAGTTAGCAATTTCTATATTAGACTACTTTCCGGGAGTTCTGAAAATCATACACAGCTTATTCATAATCCTCACCACTTGTTTTTGTCTCTGTCATCTTGTGGAGCACATTTCTAGTCTATAACATCTTTACATTCTAGAACTCAAGAGGAAAATTGTCCCTAGTACTAGGATTGGTTTATGCTTCACATTAACTTTGTGTTACACAAAGAAAATCAGATGTTAAAATTGCGGACCTTTAAAAGGAAAAAAGCATCTTCTAATTACCTTCTGCATGTTAATTATAAAGAGTTTAGTGACTATTCATTTAGCCTTTGTTTTCTATATGCGCTGTTTTTCAGTCGCCCAGTCGTGTCCAAGTCTTTGTGACCCCATGGATTGCAGCACGCCAGGCCTCCCGGTCCCTCACCATCTTCCGAAGTTTACCCAAGTTCATGTCCATTGCATCAGTGATGCCATCCAGTCATCTCATCCTCTGACACTCTCTTCTTCTGCCGTCAATCTTCCCCAGCACCAGAGACTTTTCCAATGAGTTGGCTGTTCACATCAGATGACCAAAATATTGGAGCTTCAGCTTCAGCATCAGTCCTTCCAATGAGTATTCAGGGTTGATTTCCCTCAAGACTGATTGCTTTAGTCTCCTTCCTGTCCAGGGGACTCTCAGGAGTCTTCTCCAGCACCACAGTTTGAAGGCATTAATTCTTCGGTGCTTTGCCTTCTTTATAGCTCTCAGAACTGTATGCAACCACTGGGAAGACCACTAACCTTGACTACATGGACCTTTGTCAGCAGAGTAATGGCTCTGCTTTTCAACATACTGTCTAGGTTTGTCACACCTTTCCTGCCAAGAAGCAATTGTCTTCTGATTTCACGGCTGCAGTCACCATCCACAGTGATTTTGGAGCCCAAGAAGAGGAAGTCTGTCACTACTTCCACCTTTTTCCTCTTCTATTTGCCATGAAGTAATGGGACCAGATGCCATGATCTTCACTTTTTGAACTTTGAGTTTTAAGCCAGCTTTTTCACTCTCCTCTTTCACCTTCATCAAGAGGCTTTTAGTTCCTCTTCGCTTTCTGCCATTAGAGTGGTATCATCTGCATTATCTGAGGTTGTTGATGTTTCTCCTGCCTATCTTGGTTCACGTAATGCTGAAGCCTAGCACGCAAGATTTTAAGCATGACCTTAAGCGTCTGTCTACAATGCGTGAGGCCCAGGTTCGATTCCTAGGTGGGGGAGATCTTCTGGAGAAGGAAATGGCAACCCACTCCAGTATTCTTGCCTGGAAAATCCCATGGATGGAGGAGCCTAGTAGGCTACAGTCCATGGGGTTGCAAAGAGTCAGACACAACTGAGCGACTTCACTCACTTCACTTACTAGCATAGGAGATGAGTGCAACTGTCCAATGGTTTGGACATTCTTTAGTACTACCCTTCTTGGGAAATGAGATGAGGATTGACCTTTTCCAGTCCTGTGGCCACTGCTGGGTCTTCCAGATTTGCTGATGTATTGAGTGCAACACATTGATATCATCATCCTTTAGGGTTTTGAATAGCTCTACTGGAATTCCATCAGATCAACTAGCTTTATTAACAGCAGTGCTTCCTAAGGCCCACTTCACTTTACACTCCACAATGTCTGGCTCTGGGTGACTGACCACATGCTCGTACTTATCCAGCTCATCAAAATCTTTTTTGTGCAGTTCTTCCATGTATTCTTCCCATCTCTTCTTGATCTCTTCAGCGTCTACTAAGTCTCTATCATTTCTATGCTTTAATGTGCCCATCTTTGGGCAAAATGTTCCCTTGATATTTCCATATGTTTCTATATGTAGTATAACAAAAGTATAATTTTTAATCCCCCCTCCAAAATTATGGAGCTTTACTCACACTAAAGGTTATTTTATTAATAGAAATTGATTAGTGCCTTCAATACTTGATGTTTCATGTTTTATATCCATGACCCTGGTTTTCTACAAAAAAATTTCCACAAGGAATAACAGACTTCTCCTTCCTATCTTCAGAGCACAAACTAATTATCTATTCAACTTCTACAATTTCTCATTCACCTGAGCAAATTTCACACTGGCTGGAGTACTCAATGAAATAGGTTCACTAACTTGATGACTACCATGGACTCATTCACATTTTAGTTCATAATCACAACTTAATTAGATATACTAATCTTTAATTTATTAAAAACTTCACTATTCACACCAAAAATCAACATGTTCTTAGATCTTAATATTTTCTCTTCTCTTTGTTCAATAGGACTAGTAGTTCGTTTTATTTATAATGCATTTTAAAATCTTTTATTACTTCATAAAAACTATTGTGCAAGCTCTGATGCCAAGCAGACAGTAAATTCATTACTCTGAGGCAGACTCTGAGGTGTGAGTTAAGCTTACTCACTAGGTCAATGCTTCAGGCTCACAAACTTGCCTCATAGTATCTATTACTCAAACATGAATCTCAGCAAAACTACACCTTACTGCATGTCATATTTTTGAAATCAACTGCAAATATTCAGAAACGTACATGTTAAATCTGAAAATATCAAGTCTACTGTATATTATATCGAAAACCCTCTATATCACACTCCAATATAAAATGATGTAAGGATCATGATATAGACACACTGATCTAATGTAACAGGAGGATTCACTGCCTGGAAAACAGAAAAGAGACAGAGGGCCCAAGTGTCGTGTCTTTTGAATGACAAAGAAGACTGTGATAAAGTGAAGAAAACATATTTGAAAAGAAATGTTCTCTTTTTATCACTGCTCCTTTAGATTCTACATCAGATTCCTATATCTTTAAGTATTTTTTTCTTAACCAAAGGTAATTTGTTTGGATTGTCCAATAGGGTTCCAGTAAAGTATAAGTTAGGGAAATATATATATCCTTATTGGATTATAGTATATGAAGTATACTCAACTCCTCTGAGCATAGAAATAAAAGTGCTCTCAAAACAACAGTTCTAAATAATACCACCTGAGGAAAAACATCTAGTTAATGAAAGCAAATATCCATACTAACAGGCAGGGATCTAGGAGCTAAGTGCTAAAGAGGGCAAAGAGAACTTTTAGGATGAAAGTAGAGAAAATGCCGGAGAAGACAATGGCACCCCACTCCAGTACTCTTGCCTGGAAAATCCCATGGACGGAGGAGCCTGGTAGGCTGTAGTCCATGGGGTCGCTAAGAGTCAGACATGACTGAGCGACTTCACTTTCACTTTTCCTGTTCATGCACTGGAGAAGGAAATGGCAACCCACTCCAGTATTCTTGCCTGGAGAATCCCAGGGATGGCGGAGCCTGGTGGGCTGCCGTCTCTGGGGTCGCACAGAGTCGGACACGACTGAAGCGACTTAGCAGCAGCAGCAGCAGAGAAAATGCAGGTAGGGTATATTGAATTAGCCAAATAAGCACAAGTCATGTGTTGGGACAAGACTGGGCTGGCTTTTCAACCGGAGTACACACCAAAAAAAGAACACCGGCATTCACATTGAAGACACTTGCAGCTAGGCTGGGGTAGGCTAGCTCTCATCCATAGAATATCTTATGGTACATTACACCCAAATTTTTCAAAGTTGTAATTAGGTTCAAAGGCAACTCATAGCTTTACTGGTTTCAGGAATGGAGAAATGGCTCATAACTCTAGTCAATTCTCTTAAAAAGCAAACCTTCTAAAATCCCCTTCATTTTAAATGGTAAAATTAGTCACAGTCACTGAACTTAAAACTAAAGCTGCTGTGTGATAAATGTTCCCATAGTAAGAGAGACTCAGCAGAGCACTTAACCCAGACACAGGGTGTCAAGAGAGAGACCTGAACAGCATGTGGGGGTTCATAAAGTGAATAGGAGGCAGGATGTTACAGGCAACAGGAACAGCATGTGCAAAGACTGAGGCAAGAGGATCTGTCAGTAGACAAAGCATAGACTAACAAGATACAACGCAGCTGTTTTAGGATCTTGCCAAATCAGGAATTACTCCCTTCTCTGGGCAAGCCCTACAGTGAGTTCTTTTTTTTTTTTTTAATTAGTTTATTTATCTATTTTTTAACTTTACAATATTGTATTGGTTTTGCCATACACTGACATGAATCCACTATGAGTGTACATGTGTTCCCCTCCCAGAACCCCCCTCCCACCTCCCTCCTCATCTTTTTTAATCATGAAAACAACCATCTTAGGGCATCTAGAGATGCCAAAGGATTACTCTATTGGTGCTTTGTATTTTGACCTCACCTTTATAGTCAGTAATAAAAACATTTAAATAATATCAAGCATAACTTCTAGGTAGAGCTTTCTCAAAGGAATTTGCCAGCTAGTACAACTATCTGCTACAATATGTATAAAGTGCCTTTAGGAAGAAAAACACACAATTCTGACTGGGGTTTACAAATGGACAGTAGACCACAATAAAATTTCTGGCTTCTCACAAGAAAAACATCATTAATGATAAGTGTCAGGAGGACTGCAGGTTAAAAAAACAAATTTGACCAAGGCCATCACCTTGCTTAGGCAAGCAGTAGATGCAGCTGAAAGAACCTTATAAGATTGATAAGGATATTGGACGTTATTCTGAGTACTAGGAAGCCACTGGAGAATTCTAGCACAAAACTGATGTAATTAGATTTGTATTTTAGAAAGATTACATAGAAGCAGTACGTAAAATGAGTAGAAAACAGGAAGATCATACTGTAAGATAGATGATCATCTTTTAATAATTGAGGCCTAGTCTAATGCATGAAAGAATGAAGAAAAGTGCCTAGATATGAGAGATACTGAAGACACAGTGTATATAAAATTTAGTGTCTGACTGAACATGAAGAGGGAGGCATTAAAGATGATACTCAGGCTCCCTGGTAAGATGGTATTGTGCATCCCTGGTAGCTCAGCTGATAAAGAATCCACCTGCAATGCAGGAGACCCTGATTTGACTCCTGGGTCAGGAAGATCCACTGGAGAAGGGATAGCATACCCACTCTAGCGTTCTGGGCCTTCCCACGTGGCTCCTGCAATGTGGGACACCTGGGTTCAATCCCTGGGTTGGGAAGATCCGTGGAGAAGGGAACTGCTACCCACTCCAGTATTCTTGCCCAGAGAATCCCATGGACAGAGAAGCCTAGACAACTACAGTCCTTGCGGTCCATGGGGTCACAAAGAGTCGGACATGACTGAGTGACTTTCACTTTCAGGTTTCTGACTAGGGAACTAGATGCATGGTACCACTGTGTACTAAAAGAAGGAACAGAACAATAAGGACATACCTAGATTGAAAGACGAATTAGCTTAGGGCATGTTGAGTACAAGATACTTGAGGCACACAAGTGAAAATGTCCAATGAGTATGCAGGCTAGGAGACAGATCTGAGCTGAAGACATAGATGTGGGAACCATCAACAGATAGAAGGTATTTGTAGCCATGGAAAGGGATGAGCTAATCTAGGGAGGATGGAAAAAATTGAGGGAAAAAAAAGGGATTGGGCCAAGGACATAGGCATGTGAGAGCTACACAGTACTTACCTGACCTGTGGATATTTAAACGAGGAGCAGAGGGAAGTTAATCAAGACAACAGTTTTCTTAAGGAAGTAAAGTCTTGCATTCAGGGAGAACTTGCACTGATTCTCTTGGGAAAAATTAGCAGATCTGTAGTAGGGAATATGAGGAGTGCCCACCCATTCGGTTCTTGGCTCTAGTTTCTTGGTTAAGTCTGCTACCTTCACAAGGACTACAATCATCCAAAATAAATAATCAGTAAGAACGGACTGGCAAAATCATTGTTGTTCTAGTTTTCTTTTACTTAGTACTGCAATTCAAAACTGATACCATCTGTGCAGTGAAGCAGTGTATCTTACTTAAATATAAGAATCACTCTCATACCACTAATGTAATCCAAAAGCCATAACAGAGCAGCAGAGACATACAAGTAATATCAGATGTAGTTTAACTGCTATAAAACACAATGATCCTACATTTTGGTTCCAGGTTTTAAAAATACTATAGTATATGTGGTTTTGAATAAGACTGTACACTGTAGCATGATTCTTAGATTACTTTTTTCTACTCAAGTGTTGACAGGAAAAAAATACAGATTTGGTCTGACTTCATAGGCACACACCATCTACTTAATTTTAACTTGATTTGAGCCTTAAGGGTACTCTTGCAAAGTAACAAAAATGTACAAAACTAAGGTCAACTAATAGCTAGTTTCTAAAATGTACTGAATTTTTGAATGAATAATATTGAAGTCCCTATAATATGTAATGAGCTAGAAAAAAATTAAAAATTTTCTAGTTTCAACTAGAATTTCCCCAAAGATGATAAACAGGTTCTTTCAAAAAATTCAATCTGATTCATCCAGAGGTTCAGTTCAGTCACTCAGCTGTGTCTTTGTGACCCCATGAAGTCCAGCACACCAGGCTTCCCTGTCCATCACCAACTCTCAGAGCTTGCTCAAACTCATGTCCATCAAGTCAGTGATGCCATCCAACCATCTCATCCTCTGTCGTCCCCTTTTCCTCCTGCCTTCAATCTTTCCCAGCATCAGGGTCTTTTCCAATGAGTAGGCTCTTCTCACCAGGTGGCCAAGGTATTGCAGCTTCAGCTACAGCATCAGCCCTTCCAATGAATATTCAGGACTGATTTCCTTTAGGGCGGACTGGTTTGATCTCCTTGCAGTCCAAGGGACTCTCAAGAGTCTTCTCCAACACCACAGTTCAAAAGCACCAATTTTTCAGCGCTCAACTTTCTGTATGGTCCAACTCTCACATCCATACATGACCAATGGAAAAACCATGGCTTTGACTAGACAGACCTTTCTTGGCAATATCTATGCTTTTTAATATGCTGTCTAGGTTGGTTGTAGCTTTACTTCCAAGTAGCAAGTGTCTTTTCATTTCATGGCTGCAGTCACCACCGTCATGTTTGTTTACCTTTGCTGGTATATTTTTCCTGCACCTTCTACAAAGGCAAGTACCTTTTCCCACAGCACACCACGAACTCATGGGAAATGGGGGCTTTGTGGGAGAGGGGTGGATAATTGGGAAACTTTCAATATGGAGCATACTTTAGATGCTATATTTCTGGTGTGTGATAACTGTACTGTGGTCATTTAGGATGTCCGTATTCTTACGCAATGGATACTGAAGTAGTGGGCAGGGTGGGGAGATATGCCACCATATCCACACTTACCAAACGTTAGAAAATGAAAATGAAAAGTGTATATGTGTGTTTGTGTGTACATGTGGTCATTTTACTGCCTTTCAATTTTTTTTAAAAGAAAATTTGGAGGGGAAACGCCTGTGGTAAAAGAGTGGTGCTATTTCTACTGTCTGGGAGAAAGAGGAGGGGAAATGCTACAGGGGATTCTGATGGGGTTGTTGCTGTTATTCAGTCCCTCAGTCATGTCCAACTCTTTGCGATCCCATGGACTGCAGCATGCCAGGCTTCCCTGTCCTTCTACATCTCCCGGAGCTTGCTCAAACTCATGTCCATTGAGTCAATGATGGCATCCAACCATCTCATCCTCTGTCATTCCCTTTCCCTCCTGCCTTCAATCTTTCCCAGCATCAGGGTCTTTTCTAATGAGTCAGCTCTTCGCATCAGGTGGCCAAAGTACTGGAGCTTCAACCTCAGCATCAGTCCTTCCAGTGAAAATTCAGGGTTGATTTTCTTCACGATAGACTAGTTTGGTCTCCTTGGAGTCCAAGGGACTCTAAGAGTCTTCTACAGCACCACAATTTGAAAGTATTAGTTCTTCAGAGCTCAGTCTTTTTTATGATTCAACTCTCACATCCGTACATGACTGCTGGAAAAACCATAGCTTTGACTAGATGGACCTTTGTCGGCAAAGTAATGTCTGCTTTTTAGTATGCTGTCTAGGTTTGTCATAGCTTTTCTTCCAAGGGGCAAGTGGCTTTTAACTTCATGGCTGCAGTCACCGTCTGCAGTGATTTTGGAGCGCAAGAAAATAAAGTCTGTCACTGTTTCCATTGTTTCCCCATCTATTTGCCATGAAGTGATGGGACCAGATAGCGTGATCTTAGTTTCTTGAATGTTCAGTTTTAAGCAAAGTTTTTCACTCTCCTCTTCCACCTTCATCAAGAGGCTCTTTTGTTCCTCTTTGTTTTTGGCCATTAGGGTGGTGTTACCTGCATAGGTGAGGTTGTTGCTATTTCTTCCAGAAATCTTGATTACAGCTTATGCTTCATCCAGCCCAGCATTTCACATGCTGTACTCTTTTATCCACATGGGCACTTCCTTACAGGCATGAAAGATTCCTGGCCCACATTTATAGGGGCTCCAGAACCCTTCAGCCTGAGCGCTGTGGCCAGCCTCCTCCCCAGTTCTGGCTGCACGAGTGGTTTCCCAAGTTCTGGATCGACCTGTCCAGGTAGTTCAGATTTCCTGGTGAGGGGTGACTGCCACAGTACCTGTCATTATTATCTCTTTGTAAGGCTTTGCACACACAAATCACTTCATATTAGTGTCCAACTGACTCTATATTCTCCCAAACACAAGGAATCAAAAAGAAATTAGGTTCCTTAATATCCTATTTAACGTTATATTAAACAATTATCAGGTGGCATATTTACCCCCACCACCTTCCTATCTCACCCTCCTGTCCCCACTCACTTGAAAAACTAGATCATTAGATTCAACCAGAAGGAAAATCTGATTAGTGTGAGGAATCAGAAATAGGGAGAAGAAAAGAAAGAGATCAAAGCAAAACGAAAATTTAAGTAAAAGGAAAATTTAAGCCAAAAAAATTAAAAAGGAATATGAAAGACAATAAGGCAACATTGTTGGATGTATGACCAAGAAGAAGAAGCCTGCAGGAAATAAATTTAATCTCTTACTTAAATTGATCACTAAACCACAGCTCTCAGTACAACTAACAACTTTAAAATCCCAGTCCGCAGACATGTGGTTATCCCACCCTGGTACTTGTTATGCCAAATATTACTGCTGACTTGGGGTGCTCCTGAGTCAACTGAGAGGACCACCATCATTTTCATTCCCTGCCAAGAGACACATTAGTGACTGGGGTCTGGAACAAGAGCCAGTGGCAAATATACCACAGCAGCAGGCCAAGGACTACACAAAAGAAGTCTGGTACTGAGGTTAAAATTAAATGAAATGGAAGAGAAATAAAGACAAAGGAGGATGAAAAGAACAAACATAGCATCAGTGTGGGTTCTCTCTACACATAGGGAAAGCAAACATCTGGAATTATTTGGTGCTGAGTGCCACCAAATATAAGGTTTTGTTCTCCTCTTACGATTACTTCTTAGTAACACCATACAAAGAAAAAATAAGACCTACAGGCTAAAATGAAGGAGAGTGGTTAAAGTGGGTATAACAATAACCATTACACATACATACACACACACACACACACACACACACACACACACACACACACACATATATTTTTAAAGTAACAGCAGTTAACCACACAGAGAATATTCCTGACTGACTTGGAGAGACGTTCATCCTAAATTCTGAAGTCAATGAAGAAGTTGCAAAAGATATGTATAATAACATGCTAACGTTTTCGCAAAATTATGCCTCTACAAGCACGGGAAAAGTTTTTAAATGATTCCAAAAGATATGCTCACATTATGAGTGATTTTTACCTCTTTTACATTTTCCTTGCATTTCTTAATGTAATTAAAACAAAAATAACAAAAATCCCTTAAAATTCCTTAAAGTAAAAGAAAAAAATCCCCTTCCAGGTCACTCACTCTTTGTGTGTATGTGTGTGTGTGTGTGCGTGTGTGTGTGTGTGTGTGCGCGCGCACTCAGTCATGTCCGACTCTTTAAGCCATGGAACGTAGCACACCAGGCTCCTCTGTCCATAGAATTTTCCAGGCAAGAATGCTGGAGTGGGTTCAATTTCTTACTCCAAGAGATCTTCTCTATCCAGGGATTGAACACATGTCCCTTGTTTCTCCTGCATTGGCAGGTGGATTCTTTACTACTAAGCCACCGGAGAAGCTAAATGGGTATTCAATCTACAAACAACCCCTTTCACATAGAACACAGCTTTGAGTCAGCTGTCCCACTCAGTGGAGAGGAAGTGCCACAGGCACAGCCTAGCTGCATTATGGTGCAAAAAACACAAGTTGTGAAGATCAGTTGAAAGAACTTGAATCCAGCATCTCTATTCACTAGTTCAGTGGCCCAGGAAAAACTACATGAAAATTTCTGAGTGTTACCTTCAATTGACTTTGGAAGTGGAATAATAAATACCACACAGGATTGTTTTGAGGACTCTGAAGACCAGGTCCCACATATGACAACATGGTCTGGTGGGCTGGTTACCATGGAGACTATGACCCTTCTGAACAATTCTATACAGTTTATTCTCTCACGAAACATTCTGTTCCTAATAATGCCAGACTGCCATTTCTACTGACCTCCCCCCAGTCTATAATTACTCAGACTAATTAGTGTTCAGTAGAACAACCTGGATACTGATGCCTCCTTCTAAAGCATCTGCATCTACTACCTCCAGGAGAGAGCAGAGCAAACATCCAGAAGAGTAAAATAGGGAAGAATGTGTCAGGGTATAAAGGCATGTTTATCCAAGGTCTTCGTCCTACGAATACATAAGCAAGCCCAGCAGGAGTAGAAAACATTTTCTAGGGGTACATACTACAGAAGCATGACCAAAAGAATAGCTTGATAATTGCAAATACAGTTACAGACTCAGCTTGACATATTATACTTTAACAGAGTTTTCACTATAATTGGTGTTCATTTCTTAGTTTCAAAAACTTTAAGGATACCGACCAACAACTTTAATATTCATAAGTATGCCTTGAATCTATAGAAGTCTGGAACTACTGAGACAGAAAATAGTGAGACGTATGGAGCAACTATTTAGAAAAGTGCTGCTAAGAAAGGCTTTCTACAATAATGAAAATTTTTGCTCTATATCTGTGCCATCTAATTCTTTGCAAACAAATATGGAAAAGCTCTATACAGTCAGGAAAAACAAGACCAGGAGCTGGCTGAGGCTCAGATCATGAACTCTTTAGTGCAAAATGGACTTAAATTGAAGAAAGCAGGGAAAACCACTAGGCCATTCAGGTACAACTTAAATCAAAACTCTTACAATTATACAGTGGAAGTGACAAATAGATTCAAGGGATTAGATCTGATAGACAGAGTACCTGAACTATGGAAGGAGGTTCATAACATTGCACAGGAGGCAGTGATTAAGACCATCCTGAAGAAAAAGAAAATGCAAAAAGGCAAAATGGTTGACTGAGGAGGCCTTAGAAATAGCTGAGAAAAAAAGAGAAGCAAAAGGAGAAAAGGAAAGACATATCCATCTGAATGCAGAGATCTAAGAATACCAATTTAAGTCTGAATTTGGCAATAAGGAGTTTATGATCTGAGTCACAGTAAGCTTCGGTCTTGTTTTTGCTGACTGTATAGAGCTTCTCCATCTTTGGCTGCAAAGAATATAATCAATCTAATTTCAGTATTGAACATCTGGAGAGGTTCATGTGTAGAGTCTTCTCTTGTTTTGTTGGAAGAGGATGTTTGCTATGACCAGTGCGTTCTCTTGGCAAAACTCTGTTAACCTTTGCCTTGCTTCATTTTGTACTCCAAGGTCAAATTTGCCTGTTACTCCAGGTATCTCTTGACTTCCTACTTTCGCATTCCAGTCCCCTCTAATGAAAAGGACATCTTTTTTGGGTGTCAGTTCTAAAAGGTCTTGTAGGTCTTCATAGAACCGTTCAAGTTCAGCTTCTTAAGCATTACTGAAGTGTTACCTGGAATGTTAGGTCCATGAATCAAGGCAAACTGGAAGTGGTCAAACAGGAGATGGCAACGCCAGGTGTTTCCTGACTTCCTACTTTTGCATTCCAGTCCCCTATAATGAAAAGGACATCTTTTTTGGGTGCTAGTTCTAGAAGGTCTTGTAGGTCTTCATAGAACCATTCAACTTCAGCTTCTTCAGCATTACTGGTTGGGGCATAGACTTGGATTACTGTGATAATGAATGGTTTGCCTTGGAAATAAACAGGGATCATTCTGTCATTTTTAAGATTGCATCCAAGTACTGCATTTCATACTCTTTTGTTGACTATGATGGCCACTCCATTTCTTCTAAGGGATTCTTGCCCACAGTAATAAATATAATGGTCATCTGAGTTAAATTCACTCATTCCAGGCCACTTTAGTTCACTGATTCCTAAAAGGTCGATGTTCACTCTTGCCATCTCCTGTTTGACCACTTACAATTTGCCTTGATTCATGGGCCTAACATTCCAGGTTCCTATGCAATATTGCTCTTTACAGCATCGGACTTTACTTCTATCACCCGTAACATCCACAACTGGGTGTTGTTTTTGCTTTGGCTTCGTCTCTTCATTCTTTCTGGAGTTATTTCTCCACTGATCTAAAGTAGCATGTTGGGGACCTACCAATCTGGGGAGTTCATCTTTCAGTGTCCTGTCTTTTTGCCTCTTCATATTGTTCATGGGGTTCTCAAGGCAAGAATACTGAGGTGGTTTGACAGTCAACCACATTTTGTCAGAACTGTCCACCATGACCCGTCCATCTTCGGTGGCCCTACACGGCATGGCTCATAGTTCAATTGAGTTAGACAAGGCTGTGGTCCATGTGATCAGACTGGTTAGTGTTCAGTGCTGGCAGTTTGCAGTCTGTCTGCCCTCTGATGGAGAAGGATAAGAGGCTTATAGAAGCTTCCTGATGGGAGAGACTGACTGACAGGGAAACAGGGTCTTGTTCTGATGGGTGGGGCCATGCTCAGCAAATCTTTAACCCATTCTGTCCTTATTGCCAAATTCAGACTTAAACTGAAGAAAGGAGGGAAAACTACTAGACCCTTCAGGTATGACCTAAAGCAAATCCCTTATAATTATACAGATGAAGTGACAAATAGATTCAAGGGATTAGATCTGACAGATAGAGTGCCTCAAAAACTATGGACGGAGGTTCATGACATTGTACAGGAGCCAGGGATCAACACCATCCCCAAGAAAAAGAAATGCAAAAAGGCAAAATGGTTGTCTGAGGAGGCCTTACAGACAGCTATGAAATGAAGAGAAGTGAAAGGCAAAGGAAAAAAGGAAAGATATGCCAATTTGAATGCAGAGTTTCAAAGAATAGCAAGGAGAGATATGAAGACTTCCTCAGTGATCAATGCAAACAAAGAGAGGAAAACAACAGAATGGGGAAAACTAAAGGTCTCTTCAAGAAAATTAGAGATACCAAGGGAACGTTTCATGCAAAGATGGGCACAATAAAGGACAGAAATGGTATGGACCTAACATAAGCAGAATATATTAAGCCATGTCAAGAATTCACAGAAGAACTATACAAAAAAGATCTTCATGACCCAGATAAGCACACTGACCTAGAGCCAGACATCCTGGAATGTGAAGTCAAATGGGCCATAGGGTGCATCACTTTGAGCAAAGTTAGTTGAGGTGATGGAATTCTAGCTGAGCTACTACAAATCCTAAAAGATGATGCTGTTAGAGTGCTGCATTCAAAATGACAGCAAATTTGGAAAACTCAGCAGTGGCCACATAATTGGAAAAGATCAGTTTTCATCCCAATCCCAAAGAAGGGCAATGCCAAAGAATGTTCAAAGTGAAAGTGAAAGTCGCTCAGTCATGTCCGACTCTTTGCAACCCCATGGACTATACAGTCCATGGAGTTCTCCAGGCCAGAATACTGGAGTGTGTAGCCATTCCGTTTTTCAGGGGATCTTCCCAACCCAGGTATCAAAGCGAGGTCTCCTTCATTGCAGGCGGATTCTTTACCACTTGAAAAAAAGGAAAGCCCAAAGAATGTTCAAACTACTGCACAATTGCATTCCTGAGAAATCTGTATGCAGGTCAAAAAACAACAGTTATAACCGGACACGGAACAACAGACTAGTTCCAAATTGGGAAAGCAGTAAATCAAGGCTGTATATTGTCACTCTGCTTCTTTAACTTGCATGCAGAGTTCAGTTCAGTTCAGTCGCTCAGTCGTGTCCAACTCTTTGTGATCCCATGGACTGCAGCACACCAGGCCTCCCTGTCCGTCATCAACTCCCAGAGTTTACTCAAACTCATGTCCACTGAGTTGGTGATGCCAACCATCTCATCCTCTGTCGTTCCCTTCTCCTCCTGCCTTCAATCTTTCCCAGCATCAGGGTCTTTTCCAATGAGTCAGCTCTTCGTATCAGGTAGCCAAAGTATTGGAGCTTCAGCTTCAGCATTAGTCCTTCCAATTAACATTCAGGACTGATTTCCTTTAGGATGGACTGGTTGGATGTCCTTGCAGTCCAAGGGACTCTCAAGAGTCTTCTCCAACACCACAGTTCAAAAGCATCAATTCTTCGGCGCTCAGCTTTCTTTATAGTCCAACTCTCAGATCCATACATGACTACCGGAAAAACCATAGCCTTAACTAGACAGACCTTTGTTGGCGAAGTAATGTCTCTGCTTTTCAATATGCTATCTAGGTTGGTCATAACTTTTCTTCCAAGGAGTAAGTGGCTTTTTATTTCATGGCTGCAGTCACCATCTGCAGTGATTTTGGAGCCCCCAAAAATCAAGTCTGCCACTGTTTCCACTGTTTCCCCATCTATTTGCCATGAAGTGATGGGACCAGATGTCATGATCTCAGTTTTCTGAATGTTGAGCTTTAAGCCAACTTTTTCACAAACACATCATTTAATCTTAATTATCTCTCTAAAGGGCCTATCTCCAAATATAGTCACACTAGGGGTTAGGGCTTCAGCGTATGAATTTGGCTAGGGGGGT
This sequence comes from Giraffa tippelskirchi, assembly GCF_054371585.1. Classification (NCBI taxonomy): domain Eukaryota; kingdom Metazoa; phylum Chordata; class Mammalia; order Artiodactyla; family Giraffidae; genus Giraffa; species Giraffa tippelskirchi. The sequence continues at coordinate 198,131,230 of NC_137275.1, forward strand.
GAGGGGATGATAAAATTCAGTCTCTGCTCAACCTTCCATTCTCCCTTAACTTGCTTTTTTATCATGAGTTCCAATATTTCATAAGCCATATTTCCTGCCCTTAATTCATAATCTTCTAGAGGCTTAGTTTTCTGCCTTCTCTTACCATACGACCAGTTTACACCTGAGTAAGGCTTTAACCTTGCCATCAGACAACTCTGAAATTCATTGAAAGTAAAAGTTATCTTTGGCCCTCAAAAATGACTTCTTTCCTCTTTAACTATGCAGAAAAGAGTTAGCACAGCAGGTCCAAGACCGCTCTCCTTAGAAAGAACTGCTTGTAAAGGATAGTTTGGGAGTTTGGGAGGGCAGGTACACACTGCTATATTTAAAATGTATAACCAACAAGGACCTACTATATGGCACACAGAACTCTGTTCATTGTTATGTGGCAGTCCAGATAGAAGGTGAGTTTGGGGGAGAATTGATACATGTATATGTATGGTTGAGTCCCTTTCCTGTTCACCTCAAACTATCACAACATTGTTAATCAGCTATACCCCAATAAAAACAAAAAGTTAAAAAAAAAAAAAAAAGAACGAAAAAACTTGCAAGGGTGGCCCTTGGCTAGGGTCTGGGAACTTGGATACTGTAATAGTTCCTACTGACCTAACTGCTAAGATGGACTCTCTCTGCACAAACTGTACAAACAATGTCACTGATCCTGAACATCTGCTTTCCTTCCGAGGGTTTGAAATTTTGATACTTGCTAGACAGTGGACGACTATGCGACCAGCCCCCAAAATAAACCTTAGGCATTGAATCTCTCATGCTGCTGCTGCTGCTGCTAAGTCACTTCAGTCGTGTCTGACTCTCTGCGACCCCACAGACGGCAGCCCATCAGGCTCCGCCGTCCCTGGGATTCTCCAGGCAAGAACACTGGAGTGGCTTGCCATTTCCTTCTCCAATGAGCTTCCCTGATTTCATATCTGTTGTCATAATTCTGCTGGTGAAATTACACGTGTTTTGTGTGACTCCTCAAGGAAAAGACTCTTAGAAGCTTCTGTCTGGTTTCTTCCAGACATGCACCTTTTCCCTTTGTTGATTTTGCTTTGTGTTCTTTCCCTGCAATAAATCATAGGCATGGGACAACTATATGCTGAATTCTGAGTTTTCCTAGTAAATTATCAAAACTGGAGGTTGTCTTGAGCACCCCCAACTTATCAAACAACAAACATTTTTATACTAAAAAAAAAAACCCTGCTCCCTATCTCTTAGAGAACATTCACTCCAGTTATAGAAGCATTAGTCCTGGAGGTCAAACTCCAAATATTTGGAGGTCAAGCACCAAAGAAAATGAAGGGAGGATATAATCAACAAAACTTTTTTTAAAAAAACTAGAAGACAAGACTTCCAGATTGGAAGGGCTAGCCAAGTGCCCATCACAATGGATGAAAAGTTTCACACAATAGCACATCATCATAAGATTTTATTATAAAAGCACTGGAAGACAGAGGAAAATGGAACAATACCTTCACAATTCTGAAGGAAAATTATTTCTAACCTGGAATTCTATATCCAGACAAACTATCAATTGAGTATAACTAGTACAGTGACCAGAAATAATTTACTTCCCACACACCATTTTAAGAAGGTACTAGAGGATGTGCTCCCCCAAAAGCAAGGAGTTAACCAAGAAAGAGGACATAGTAAAGAGAAGATATAGATAATACCAGAGAAAGAACAGAAGAATGGATGATAATGAAGAAAAATCCTCGGATGGTTGCAAAGAAGCTTTTAAACAAGAAAAGAAGGGGTTATTTATATCTGCCCAGATTTCCATCTCATGTAAATACCAAAAGAGTTAAAAGAAACCTCCACAAACTCTTACAGTAAGAAAAAGAGGAAGGCAAAAGCAACAGCAGCAGTCATTGTGGTATACCAATCTTCTATGTTGACAGAAACATCCAAAGCTCTTCTGAATAAGGGATAACAAGATCAGCTACGTGCTTTCACAACTACCAATGTTAGGTTACAACATGGTACTTGACAATGGCTGGCAATTCTCCTGATCAAAAAAATACGTTCGACGGAAGTTAGAGAACAAATGTAAATGAGAGATTCTACTGGCTTCTTTTGATAAATGCCTCTTTTTATTCAAGGACTAGGGATAGTTTATCAACAGTCACATAACTGCTCCATTACCCAATTTAAAGGCTCCCTCAAAACTCTAGATAAGAAATTCAGAAAAGGCAAATGAATTTTAAAATCTAGTCAACAACAAACAAGGGAACAAAACCAAAATAACCACCTGCCTCCTCCTCCCCACCCCCTACCTCTCAGAACTACTAGCCCAGTTCATTCAAACAGCTTAAATTTGATCCTTATATACTCAAAATTCATACAAGATGTCTTAGGATATCAGAGCACAGAATGTAACTCTAGAAAACATTATAATGCTGAATTGATACTCAACCAGTCGTACCACTAAGTGGAAAACAAGGAGAAAAGTAAATTAGAGTGGTGCAGATTTTGAATGCTTGTCCCACCCTGGTCTAGCTGAAAGGCAAAACCGCAAGAAACATGCTCAGAATCATTTTGAATCATTTTAATAAAATTCCTTAAATACAGGATTCTAAAATGTCAAACTAATACAATCTTAAAATAGCAACTATTTTTAGTGTCTTTTGACCAAAGCAATTGGATTCCACTAGCAGCTAATTTTTGCCAAATTTAATTCTAACAAACTCATTTAAGTTAAAAGGTCATAAATAAAGAATAAAATATTTATACCATATTTTTGCATTCCTACAATTCAAAAACAACAGGATCAAATTTTTTCCAGGCCGTGAATAAACATGCCATACTTTAGGCTAAAAGCGTATTTTATTCCAAAATCAGGAGTGAAAATGAAGCTCAAAAGAAATGACCTCCCAGTCCTGAATTCAGTGGCATTAATATTAATGACAATCCCACTCATTTCAAAGGCATGTCCCAGAGTGTTTATATTATGAAAAATGGGTCTGGAATGTCATCTTCAGTAAATTTTAAATTGTTTAATCTGAGGTTTGCTAGATTTGTAACAGCTGCACTTGTGTTTACAACTATAATTTACAGCGTGGCACTCTTTTACACATTTTTTGGATATAGTTGGTACAAACATGTTGTACTGATCAATGGAAATGAGTTTGGTATCTCTCTATAGCTACACGTTTAGTCAGAATAAAGTTTTGTTTTGGATTAACATTGTAAAACAAATGCATCATAGACCTTCAGAAGTTTTATGGTATTGGTTAGAGAAGGATAGGACAAAAACTTCCATTCATATACAAACATTTGGAAAATGACTCAATTTGTGTTTGTAGAATTCAAATTTTGTTTGGGGAAAAGATATACATATCAAATACACTGTGGGTCTAATTTGTTTGCTGGCATTCATTGAGAGTCTTGGGGCACATTACCAAGTAGAAACTGGTTAGGCAGTATTCAAAAATTACATTTCTTCTAATGCCTCTATTTACACAGTAGAAAGATGCAACAAAAAAGTCTGCCAAAAACTTGCTTAAGAATGCTTCAATAGGAAGCATCAGAAACCCTTGATATGGAGCTGCTGGTGCAATGAAAAGAGCACCAGACAAGAGTTAGTTTCCTGGGAAAACACTCAACAGCTTTGCCACTAAGCAACCTCATTTTCCTTCTCTGTAAACATTTTGAAGAGAAATTATTATTGAAGGTGAATATTTTCTGCTAAAATCAGTTGACTCTTTTAGTAACTGAAAACATTATCATGCTATAAGAATTAAGACACATTTAAAAGATGCACAACAGAAGTAACCCCAGCAGTTCTTCAGCAGCTATCTTCTTTTGGGCAATCTCTCAGGAACCCCTAATCCTGGTCCAAACTAATTTTTTTGAAAAGCCTCCACTCTATTTTTCTTTTTGTTTGAATACCTGTCTTACTTTGGTATGTATGGTTTCATGGAAGCATGAAACACATTTAGTAGGGTTTATGACCAAGGTAATATTAGAAATGAACCAAGATATTAAGAAGAGGTGGCAAGAATACACAGAAGAACTATACAAAAAAGATCTTCACGACCCAGATAATCACGATGGTGTGATCACTCACCTAGAGCCAGACATCTGAGAATGTGAAGTCAAGTGGGCCTTAGGAAACATCACTACAAACGAAGCTAGTGGAGTGGAGGTGATGGAATTTCAGTTGAGCTATTTCAAATCCTAAAAGATGATGTTGTGAAAGTGCTGCACTCAATATGCCAGCAAATTTGGAAAAGTCAGCAGTGGCCACAGGACTTGAAAAGGTCAGTTTTCATTCCAATCCCAAAGAAAGGAAATGCGAAAGAATGCTCAAACTACTGCACAATTGCACTCATCTCACACGCTAGTAAAGTGATGCTCAAAATTCTCCAAACCAGGCTACAGCAATATGTGAACCGTGAACTTCCAGATGTTCAAGCTGGTTTTAGAAAAGGCAGAAGAACCAGAGATCAAATTGCCAACATCCGCTGGATCATCGAAAAAGCAAGAGAGTTCCAGAAAAACATCTATTTCTGCTTTACTGACTATGCCAAAACCTTTGACTGTGTGGATCACAATAAACTGTGGAAAATTCTGAAAGAGATGGGAATACCAGACCACCTGACCTGCCTTTTAAGAAACCTGTATGCAGGTCAGGAAGCAACAGTTAGAACTGGACATGGAACAACAGATTGGTTCCAAATAGGAATAGGAGTACGTCAAGGCTGTATATGCAGAGTACATCATGAGAAACGCTGGGCTAGAGGAAGCACAAGTGGGAATCAAGATTGCTGGGAGAAATATCAATAACCTCAGATATGCAGATGACACCACCCTTATGGCAGAAAGTGAAGAGGAACTAAAGAGCCTCTTGATGAAAGTGAAAGAGGAGAGTGAAAAAGTTGGCTTAAAGCTCAACATTCAGAAAACTAAGATCATGGCATCCGGTCCCATCACTTATGGCAAATAGATGGGGAAACAGTGGAAACAGTGAGGGACTTTATTTTGGGGGGCTCCAAAATCACTGCAGATGGTGACTGCAGCCATGAAATTAAAAGACGCTTACTCCTTGGAAGGAAAGTTATGACCAACCTAGACAACATATTAAAAAGCAGAGACACTACTTTGCCAACAAAGGTCCGTCTAGTCAAGGCTATGGTTTTTCCAGTGGTCATGTGTGGTTGTGAGAGTCGGACTATAAAGAAAGCTGAGCGCCGCAGAATTGATGCTTTTGAATTGTGGTGTTGGAGGAGACTCTTGAGAGTCCCTTGGACTGCAAGGACATCCAACCAGTTCATCCTAAAGGAAATCAGTCCTAAATGTTCATTGGAAGGTCTGATATTGAAGCTGAAACTCCAATCCTTTGGCCACCTGATGCGAAGAGCTGACTCATTTGAAAAGACCCTGATCTGAACTGATCATGAAAAGAAGCACAGTTGTGCAGTAATTTCTTTGAATTTTGAAGGCAACACATATCACATTTGCATGCACTAGTTTGACCCATCTATAGAGTCATGGGTAAAGCTGCCTGCTTTGAGTAGAATCAGAGCAAGAAAAGGCTCTGAAGCTCAGATCCTTCAGGAATAAAGGTCTGCTCATTTACCAGGCAAAAAAACTCTAACCATCTAAGGCTCTGGCTGAGGGCCAAGGAAATATGGAATAAGTTGTACAAAGAAGTCAAGGATATCAATTATGGCCTTGTGGTCAACTAGAGGAGCAAGGATTGTAATAGTTTTACATATTTTCTATTTGCTCAATATATGTGTATGTGTATATATATGTATTAATATACATTATTTTATATATATATATACACACACATATGTTAGCAAATTTCCTTTTCTTATCATTTTTATTTTATGGACAAGTTGTTAGAAGACGGCTTTACAATTTTGTCTTTACACAACAGAACATTCAGTGGGACTATGGCTGATTTCAGAAAGTGTTTAGAGACTCCTTTTAATTTTGGCATGAATCATAGACCACCACCCTACCCTGCTGGGGGTTACTGTCTCCTGTGCAGAAGAGTGCGGAAGGACTCTTCGTTCTCAGAGAGTGGAGTGAAGACCGCAAACAAACTGGCCCTGTCCATGGCGCCCAAGGGCAACAGCGTGCTACACCTGCTGCTGTGGGTGTGCCCTGACTGCCCGTGCACGGTAGAGAAGGAGGAGCGCCACAGTAGCCTCGACCAGCCGGCGATTTTGCTGTTTCGAATGACGCTCCTGGAGCACAGGTTTACTCATCCTGGTGTATATACATGTAGCAAAGGAATTGTTGAGTCACAGAGTTAGTTCAGCTTGTAAAGAATGCACCTGCAATGCAGGAGACCCGGCTGGATTCCTGGGTCAGGAAGGTCCCCCCTGGAGAAAGGATAGGCTACCTACTCCAGTATTCTTGGGCTTCCCTAGTGGCTCAGATGGTAAAGAATCTGCCTGCAATGAGGAAGACCTGGGTTCAATCCCTGGGTTGGGAAGATCCCCTGGGGGAGGACATGGCAACCCACTCCATTATTCTTGCCTAGAGAATCCCCATGGACAGTGGAGCCTGATGGGCTACAGTCCTGGGGTCACAGAGAATCGGACACGACTGAGCGACTAAGCCATGGCTGATTTTGAAATGTGATATAGTAAGCAATTAATACAAAGACTCTTGGAATTGTGCATTTGCTCACTTGGAAAAAGAAAATAATTTCTTCACTTGTAAGAATAACTTTATCTTGTTGGATAGAAATACAGTTGTTAGTTGTTGTACAATCAAACAACCGGCCTTAATAAATTTTAAAAGCACATGTTCTGACCACAATGGACTTAAATTTGGATATCAACACTAAACACACATGAAATCCTAAAATATTTGGAAATTAAACTCACACTTCTAAATAACCAATGGGTCAAAAAAGAGATCGCATAGTAAACTGAAAATATCTTGAACTGATGACAAAAACATAAACATATCAAAATTTGGGGCCTAAGCAGTGCTTAAAGAGAAATTTGTAACTGAACGGTTGTATTAGAAAAGAATAAAGGTCTCAAATCAATAACTTAAGCTTCTACCTTAGGAAACTAGAAAAAGAACAACAAGCTAAACCTAAAGCAAGCAGAAGGAAAGCTATAATAAAGATTACAGTGGAAATCAATGAAAACAGAAAAACAACAGGTAAAATCAATGAAACAAAAAGTTGGTTCTTGAAAATATCAAGAACAATAAACTTTTAGCTACACTAAGCAAGAAGAGAAAAAGACAGTAACTACCCCAATCAGAAATGAAACAGGAGGCATCATTATTGCCTCAATAGGATCACTTTTATGCCAATAAATAACACAACTTAGATAACAGGGGGGAAAATCCTAGAGAGAAGCAACTTACCAAAACTTATTCAAGAAGAAAGAGAAAATCAAAATTGACTTGTAACATGTAAAGACATTGAAGCTGTCATTTAAATTTTCCCGATAAAGAAAAATTCATTAACAGATAACTTCATGGATGAATTCCACCAAATATTTAAAGAAGAAATAATACTAATCCTTTACAAACTCTTTCAGAAAATGTAAGAGGAGAGAACACTTCCCAACTCATATTAAAATGCCAGAATTACCATAAGATCAGTCAAAGAAAGACAGCACAAGAAAATTACCTGCCAGTATTCCTCAAAAACACAGACACAAAATCCTAAACAAAACATTACTAAACCAAATCCAGTAACACATAAAAAGGATTATATACCACGACCAAGTAGGATTTATCCTAGGAATGCAAAGCTAGCATAGCAATAAAAAATCAATTAATGTAACAAGTTATATTAACAGAATAAAGTAACTAACCACATGGTTATCTCAATAGATACAGAAAAGCATCTAACAAAATCCAACATTTATTCATGATACGAGCTCTCAACAATCTAGGAACAGAAGCAAAGTTTCCCAGCTTTCTGAAAGGGCAGCTCTGAAAAGATCACAGTGCTACCATCATTCCTATTGGTAAAAGAGTAATAGGGAAGAACAAATCTGACTCGACATTAGACCTATTTCTTTCGCTTTAGTTAACAATGGCTGCGTATAGCCTGAAATATACAGGATAGCCTATTTTCAAGGCTGATCTTTAAAAGTCCATTCATATACAGATAAGAAGTTGCAGAAGAGGGAATAACATTTGCTGGAGGTTTACAACATCATGACCTGACCTATGTGGACAGCTGCAGGAACAAAGAATTCCTGCACCAGCAGTCTGCAACAACCAACCAACCAAGTGAGAGAGTCAATTCCTAGGCAGATTGATAAGAAGCCCAGGGGTCCCCAAGGAGAGAGGGGTCTGGAATTCTCAAGAAGGAGGAAAGGACAACCTTTTTTTCCCTCTACATTCCTTAGGATTATATAACAATAATGTATCCTGCTTGAGGACAGTCTCTGAAAAAAAAACCTTCTGGCTAATCCTGTTATCTTAAAATGTAAATTATGGGAGTAGGTCTAGAAAGGTCTTTACAAACACCAGACATTCTTTTGATTCACTGTAATAACTAATTAAAGTATATAACTCCATTGCTAACACTAGCGAAGGGGCACTCTTTCTGCCCCCTTCTGATGTCTATGTCAGAAGCTTTCTCTATCTCTTTTATACTTTAATAAAACTTTACTACACAAAAGCTCTGAGCCATCAAGCCTCCTCTCTGGCCCCAGATTGAATTCTTCTCCCAGGGAGGCCAAGAATCCCAGCGTCTTTCATGGTTCAGCAACAATGTTTCACAAGGGCACCCTTTCCTCACTTTGCCCTTAAAAATGCTTTGCTGTAACCTTTCAGGGAGTTTGGGACTGGGGGGGGGGGGGCAGGTGCAAGGAATAAGCCACCTGTCTCCTTGCATGGCCCTGCAATAAACTTTTCTCTGCTCCAAACACCAACCTTTCAATTTTGTTTGGCGTCACTGTGCATGGGGCACACAAGATTAAATGCTTTCCCCTAAGATCAGGAACAAGTCAATAAGGTCCACGCTCCTCACTTCTGTTCACAACGTATTGGAGGTTCTAGGCAAAAAAAAAAAAAAATTAAAGGCATCTAGATACAAAGATGTATCTAGTCAATCCTAAAGGAAATCAGTCCTGAATATTAATTGAAAGAACTGATGCTGAAGCTCCAATACTTTGGCCACCTGATGACAAAGAACTGACTCAATGGAAAAGACCCTGATGCTGGGAAAGATTGAAGGCAGGAGGAGAAGGGGACGACAGAGGATGAGATGGCTGGATGGCATCACTGACTCAATGGACATGAGTTTGACAAGCTCCGGGAGTTGGTAATGGACAGGAAGCCTGGCGAGCTGCAGCCCATGGGGTCGCAAAGAGTCGGACACGACTGAGCGACTGAACTGAACTGAGATACAATAAGTAAAACTGTCTGTATTCACAAATGACATGACATTTATGTAGAAAATTCTAAGGAATTCACCAAAAAAACCCTGCTTAATATAATAGTAAAGTAAGGTTGCAGGACACAAGATAAATAAACAAAAATCAATTATGCTTTTACATACTGGCAATGAATAATCCAAAAACAAAATCTGAAAAATTCTACTCACAATAGCACAAAAAAGTTAAACACTTCAAAATAAAGTTAACAAAAGAAGGGCAAGACTTGTATACTGAAAATTACAAAACATTGCTAAGAGAAATGAAATGTCATACAAAACAGAAAGACAGTCCATATTCATGTTAAGATGGCAACAGCAATTCTCCCCCAAACAAATCCACAGATGCTATGCAATTTCTATCAAAATCCATCACAGTAGGCTTTTTTGGAAAAAATGACAAACTAATACAAAAATGTATATGGAAATCTAAGGCAACCAGCATAGCCAAAACAATTTTGAAAAAGAAAAAAAATCAGAAGACTTATACCACCCAATTTCAACATTAACTATAAAGATACCATATAATCAAGACAGTATGGTGCTGGTATGAGAAGAGGCAAAACAATGACTCAAACAGAAATGAGAGTCTAGAAATAATTTATGGTCACTTGATTTTTGACAAAGGTGCAAAGGCAATTAAATGGGAAAATGATCTTTTTATTTTTCCTCAACAAATAATACTAAAACAACTGGCTATCCATACACACAAAAAAGATGAATTTGGATCCATACTGCAAACCATACACAAAAGTTAACAGAAATTGAACATAAACCTAAAGCATTATTAAAAAAAAAAAAAACTGATAAACTGGACTTCTTCAAAATAAAAACTTGTATTTCAAAAGCTACCATGGAGAAAATTAAAAGACAAGCAACAGACTGGGTAATAAATTATTTACTGAAATAATTTATAAAACATATATTGGGCTTGAACCCAGAATACACAAAGAATGTGTACAGCCAAGTAAGAAGGCAAACCAATCCAAAAAATGGACAAAAGATTTCAGTAGACATTTCAAAGACAACATAGGAACAGTATATAAGCACATGAAAATATGTTCAACAAAATGGGTAAACAAAATGTAGTATACTCACACAATGGATATTTATCAATAAACAGGAACAAACTATGGATACATGCTACAACATGGATGAATCTCAAAACCATCATGCTAAATGAGCCAGGCACAAGACGGCACTTATTTCATAAATCCATCTCTCTGAAATGTCCATAAAAGGCTAATTGATAGTGACAGAAAGCAAATCAATGGTTGCCTGGGGCTAACAGCCAGCACCAGGTCTGAGTACAAAATCTGCAGAGGCAAATTTATTAAGGTGATGTAAAATTTCTATAACTGAATTGCTGTGATCACTGCACAATCTCAAAAATCTTCTAAATTTACTAAAAATCACTTATTTAGAAAAGAGGATACAGCTTCCAAAAGGTGATTTTTATATGAACTCTGCTTTCCTGTTATTAGAGATACGTAACAGGAAGATTATAGATGTTCCTATCTTAACAGGGAAATGTTTTCTACACACTCAGCAGAGTTTATTGAAGAGCCTAAGAGAATGAATGGACCAGGTAACTTTGCAAAGTCTCTTCAAAAATCAGTCCAAAAATGTCTTTTTTTAGATGTGTTTCATGGGGTAGTGATAGGCTTGCTACCATTATTACACGGATTTGGGCTATCTTTTTAAGGTAAATGTTTTTCCCATTACAGCTACAAACAAAATAAAATAAAGATATGTAAAAATAGAGATCTGTATTTTTCATGTTCTTAAAAAAGAAAGTCCAAAAAAAGTGTGATATTTAGTAGAAAATTTAAAGTGCTCAAGATTTGCCTTTTTATCCATTTTGTCTATTTTCTGATGAACTTTTAAAGTTTTTCCTTCTCTACCTCCACTGCATTTTTATTAAAACACTGCAAAGTCAATGCACTTCTTTTATAGATGTTCTTTCACACTAAAAGGTCACTCATTCAAGATCTATGAACAAAAACAGAAAATGTACATACTCCAGCCTAAAATAAAATTGAATAAATCCATTTGGGGGGATCAAAATGGCAGAATAAGAGGACATGCAGGTCACCTTTCCCCATAAATACCGCAAAAATACATCTATATGTGGAACAATTCTCAAGGAAAACTAACTGGAAACTGGCAGAAGAACTCCTATAAAATCAAGGCTGTAATAAAGATACACACATAATCAGGCAGGACAGAAGGAAGAGTAATGGGTTGGACCTATGCCCCTGGGAGGGGACTCAGAGGAAAAGGGAGATCACACAAGCAGACACTTATCCTGTGAAAGTGAGTGGGTCAAGCCACAGAATGGGTGTCCCAGTCCTGGGGACGTATATGGATGAGACAAGCCCCCTTGGCTGCTACTAGGACAGACAGAAAGACTGAAGAAGTCAAGACTCCACTAGCAAGAGGTGCATAGGTATTGCCTCACCCCTAGACAGGGAAGAGAGAGGTCTGTCTTAGAGGCTGCTCCCTTGCCACATTCCCCAGTCCACTCTGAGAAAAATCCCTGCCCCTTCTCTGTCCATGTCACAGCTTGGCCCTGGCTCTAGAGTAGCCAGGACCTGAGGAAAGATTCAATCTAGGGACACAGAGGTGACAAGAGGGTCCAGGGTGTGGGCCTGGTAAGGCAGCAGCAGCCACTGCTGATGCTTATTTACAGTACCACAGTGCCACTGGGGAAGTCCAATCATCTCAATAGATGCAGAAAAACCATTTGACAAATTTCAACATTCATTCATGATAAAAATTGGATATGGTGGGAATATATCTCAACATAACAAAAGACATTTATGACAAATCCACAGCCAACACAATTAATACCCAACTATTAAATGAAATTAAAAGTTTCAACTTTTTCAGTTGAAACCCTTTCAACTAAATTAAAAATCCAGACAAAGATGCCGACTCTTGTCATTTCCATTGGCAGTCCTAGACACAGCAATAAGACAAGAAAAATAAATAAAAGGTATCCAAATTGGAAGGAAACAAGTAAAACTGTCACTATTTGCAGATGACATGATACTCTATAGAGAACCTTAGAGTTTCCACACAAAACTATAAAAATAAATGAAATCAGCAAGACTGCAGGATACAAGATTAATATATAGAAATCTGTTGTATTAATAATCTGTTACACTAACAATGAAACATCAGAAAAAGTAAAACAATAAACATATTTAAAATTGCACCCCAAAAAATAAACATAATAAACTTACAGAGGAAGTAAAAGACTTATACTCTGAAAATTATAAAACAAGGATGAAGGAAACTGAAATGATTCAAAAGAAAAAGGGGGAATAAAATACAAATGGAAAGACAACTCATGTGCTTGGACTACATGAATTAAAATTATTAAAGAGCCCATACTATCCAAAGCAATCTACAGATTTAATGTAATCTCTATCAAAATACCCTTAATGTTTTTCACAGGATGAAAGCAAATAATCCTAAAATTATATGGAACCACAAAAAAAACCTGAATTGCCAAAGCATCTTGAGAAAAAAATAGTAAACTGGATGTATAACCCTCCCTGAATTCAGACTATAATGCAAAGTCACAGTAATCAAAACAGCATGGTATTGTCAGAAAAACAGACACATAGATCAATGGAACAGAATACAGAGCCCCAAACAAATCCATGCACCAATGGTCAATTACTCTGTGACAAAGGAGGCAAGAATATACAATAGAGAAATGATAGTCTCTTGAATAACTGGTGTTAGGAAAACTGTACAACCATATGTAAAACAATGAAATTAGGAGATTTCCTCACATCACATACAAAAATAAACTCAAAATGGTTTAAAGACCTAAATGTTTAAGACCTGAAACCATAAAACTCCCAAAACAGAACAGCGTTGGAACAGTTTTACACAAATTTAGCACTATTTTCTTAGATCAGTCTTCTAAGGCAAAATAAATAAAAGCAAAAACAAACAAATGGGCCTCTATCACCTCCACTAGCTTTGTTGGTAATAATGCTTCCTAAGACCCACTTGATGTCACACTCCAGGGTGTCTGGCTCTAGGTTAGTGACCATACACCACCATGGTTATCCAGGTCATTAAGACCCTTTTTATATATCTCTTCGGTGTATTCTTGTGACTTCTTCTTAATCTCTTTTGCTTCTGTGAGCTCCTTGCCATTGCTGTCTCTTCTCATGCCCATCTTTGCATGAAATGTTCCCTTGATATCTCCAATTTTCTTGAAGAGATCTCTAGTCTTTCCTATTCTATTGTTTTCCTCTACTTCTTTGAATTGTTCAATTAAGAAGGCTTTCTTATTTCTTGTTGCTCTTCTCTGGAACTCTGGATTCAGTTTGGTATATCTTTCCCTTTCTCCTTCGCTTTTTGCTTCTCTTATTTTCTCAGCTATTTGTAAAGCCTCCTCAGACAACCACTTTGCCTTCCTGCATTCCTTTCTCTTTGTAATGGTCTTCATCACTGCATCTTGTACAATGTTATGAACACAGTTCTTCAGGCACTCATCTACCAGAACTAATGTCTTGAATCTGTTTATCACCTCCACTGTATAATCATAAGGGATTTGATTTAGGTCATGCCTGAATGACCTAGTGGTTTTCCCTACTTTCTTCAATTTAAGCCTGAATTTTGCAATAAAGAGTTCATGATCTGAGCCAGTCAGCTCCAGGTCTTTTTGCTGACTGTATAGAGCTTCTCTATCTTCGGCTGCAAAGAATATAATCAATCTGATTTCGATATTGACCATCTGGTGATGTCCATGTGTAGTCATCTCTTGCATTGCTAGAAAAGGGTTTTTGCTATCACTAATGTGTTCTCTTGACAAACTCCAGTAGCCTTTGCCCTGCTTCATGTTGTACTCCAAGGCCAATTCTGCCTGTTACTCCAGGTATCTCTCGATTTCCTACTTTTGCATTCCAACCTTCTATGATGAAAAGAACATCCTTTTTTTTTTTTCTGGTGTAAGTTCTAGAAGGTCTTTAAGTCTTCATAGAACAATTCAACTTCAGCTTCTTTGGCATTAGTAGGTGGGACATAGACTTGGATTGGAAGGGAAGGAAGGGAAGTCAATCAGTCGTGTCCGACTCTTTGCGACCCCGTGGACTGTAGCCTACCAGGCTCCTCCGTCCATGGGATTCTCCAGGCAAGAATACTGGAGTGGTTTGCCATTTCCTTCTCCAGGGGATCTTCCTGACCCAGGGATCGAACCCAGGTCTCCCGCATTGGAGGCAGACGCTTTAACCTCTGAGCCACCAGGGGAGTCTTGGATTACTGTGATGTTAAATGGCTTGCTCTGGAAACGAATTGAGATTGCTCTGTCATTTTTAAGACTGCTCCTAAGTATTGCATTTCAGACTCTTTTGTTGACTATGAAGGCTACTCTATTTCTTCTAAGGGATTATTTCCCACAGTAGTAGATATAATGGTCACCTGAATTAAATTTGCCCATTCCCATCCATTTTAGTTCACTGATTTCTAAAATGTTGATTTTCACTCTTGCCATCTCCTGCTTGTCCACATCCAATTTACCTTGATTCGTGGACCTAACATTCCGGGTTCCTATGAAATATTGTTCTCTACAGCATCGGACTTTACTTTTACCACCAGACACATCCACAACTGAATGTCATTTCCACTCTGGCCCAGCTCTCCTCCCTGGTAGCATACTGGACACCTACAAATCTGGAGTGTCATTAAAGGACTGAAACAGTATGGACCAACAGAAGCAGAAGATATTAAGAAGAGAAGGCAAGAATACACAGAAGAACTATACAGAAAAGATCTTCATGACTCAGATAATCACAATGGTGTGATCACTCACCTAGAGCCAGATATCCTGGAGCGCAAAGTCAAGTGAGCCTTAGGAAGCATCACTATGGACAAAGCTAGTGGAGGTGATGGAATTCCAAATTCTAAAAGATGATGCTGTTAAAATGCTGCACTCAATATGCCAGCAAATTTGGAAAACTCAGCAGTGGCCACAGGACTGGAAAAGGTCAGTTTTCATTCCAGTCTCAAAGAAAGGCAATGCCAAAGAATGTTTAAACTACTGCACAATTGCACTCATCTCACACACTAGCAAAGTAATGCTCAAAATTCTCCAAGCCAGGCTTCAACAGCAGGTGAATTGAGAACTTCCAGATGTTCAAGTTGGATTTAGAAAAAGCAGAGGAACCAGAGATCAAATTGCCAACATCCGCTGGATCATCGAAAAAGCAAGAGAATTCCAGAAAAGCATCTACTTCTGCTTCACTGAGTATGCTAAAACCTTTGACTGTGTGGATCACAACAAACTGTGGAAAATTCTTCAAGAGATGGGAATACCAGACCACCTTACCTACCTCCTGAGAAATCTGTATGCAGGTCAAGAAGCTACAGTTAGAACTGGACATGGAACAACAGATCAGTTCCAAATTGGGAAAGGAGTATATCAAGGCTGTATATTGTCACCTTGCTTACTTAACTTATATGCACAGCACACCATGCAAAGTGCTGGACTGGATGAAGCACAAGCTGGAATCAAGATTACTGGGAGAAATATCAATAATCTCAGATATGTAGATGACACCACCCTTATGGCAGAAAGTGAAGAGGAACTAAAGAGCCTCCTGATGAAAGTAAAAGTGAAGAGAGAAAAAGCTGGCTTAAGACTCAAAATTCAAAAAACAAAGATCATGGCATCCAGTCTCATCATTTCACGGCAAATATGCGAGGAAACAGTGGAAACAGTAACAGCCTTTATTTTGGGGGGCTCCAAAATCACTGCACATGGTGTCTGTAGCCATGAAATTAAAAGACGCTTTTCCTTGGAAGAAAAGCTATGACAAACCTAGGCAACATATTAAAAAGCAGAGACATTACTTTACCAACAAAGGTCCGTATAGTCAAAGCTATGGTTTTTGCAGTAGTCACATATGGATGTGAGAGCTGGACCATTAGGAAAGCTGAGTGCAGAAGAATTGATGCTTCTGAACTGTGGTTTTGGAGAAGACTCTTGAGAGTCCCTTGGACTGCAAGGAGATCGAACCAGTCAATCCTAAAGGAAATCAGTCCTGAATATTCAATAAGAGAACTGACGCTGATACTGAAAATCCAATACTTTGGCCATCTGATGTGAAGAACTGGCTCATTGGAAAATGACCCTGGTGCTGGGAAAGATTGAAGGAAGAAGGAGACAGGGATGACAGAGGATGAGATGGTTGGATAGCATCACTGACTTGATGGACATGAGTTTGAGCAAGCTCCAGGAGTTGGTGATGGACAGGGGAAGCCTGGCGTGCTGCAGTCCATGAAGTTGCAAAGAGTCGGACATGACTGACCAACTGAACTGAACCAACCTGGGGGGTTGATCTTTCAGTGTCATATCTTATTCCTTTTCACACTGTTCCTGGGGTTCTTAAGGCAAGAATACTGGGGTGGTTTGCCATTCTCTTCTTCAAAATGGCGCCCAATTAAACTTTAACACTGTTGCACAGCAAAGGAAACCAACAAAAGAACAAAACCACAACTTACAGAATGCAAGAAAATACTTGCAAATTATGCAAATGACAAGAGGTAAATGTACAGAGCTCATACCACTTAACATCAAAAACTAAACAACCCAATCAAAATATGGGCAGAAGACCTGAATAAACATCTTTCCAAAGAAGACATACAGATGACTAACAGGCACATGAAAAGATGCTCAACATCACTAATTATAAAAAATGCAAATCAAAACCTCGAGAGGTATCACCTCATACCTATCAGAAAGGCTATTATCAAAAAGTCTACAGATAACAAATGTTGTCAGGGATGTGAAGAAAAGGGAACCCTCCTACACTGTTAGTAGAAATATAAATTGGTGCCAACCACTATGAAAAACAGTGTGGAGGCTCCTTAAAAAACTAAGAATAGGACTACCATATGATCCACTCTGTGTATGTTTCTGGAAAAAACAAAAACACTAATTTGAAAAGCTACATGCACCCTAATGTTTATAGCAGCACTATTTACAATAGCTGAGATATAAAAACAACCCAAGTATCCAATCAAGAGATGACTGGATTAATTTGTGGATTATATAAAAACAATGTAATATTACTGAGCCATAAAAAATAATGAAATTTGTAGCAACATGGATGAACCCAAAAGATATTATCCTTAGTGAAATAAATGAGACAGAAGAAAACAAATACTGTATAATATCACTTACATGTGGAATCTAAAAAAATAATAAAAATGAAGGTATAGGCAATACAGAAAAAGACTCATAGATACAGAAACAGACTCATAGATATAGAAAACAAATTTGTGGTTACCAAAGCAGAGAAGGAAAAGGGGGAGGGGCAAACTAGGAGTATGGGATTAATAGATACAAACTACTACACATAAAATAGATAAGCAACTATACTGTATAGCACCTGAAAATATTCCCATTATCTTGTAATACCTATAATGGAGTATAATCTGCAAAAACAGTTTGTAACTTGAAACTAACACAATATGTAAATTAACTATACTTCAATTTTAAAATAATAATAATACATTTGATGCTGATTTCCAGGCTGATTTGAGGCTCCACCACTACCAACCTGAAACTGCCACTGATGTGAGGTTTCCTAGGCTGTCTCTGTGGCCTGGACAATCAATCCAACTTTTTACTGGCCAGGCTGGCCTACCTTTAACTGGTTTTCATAAATACAAAATTTGTATAATTGTTACTGGAACTACTTGCTGAAATATGGAACTAGTTAAAAGTACCATTTATTTTAAAATGTACACGCACAGTTTCACATACAAGCAGCACCACATCTTTCACATTCAGCCAATCAATCAAGTTAATGTTTTTTATTACAGAATAGAACATAAACTCAGATCTTCCAAAACCATGCTTGCTTAGTAAGTGTTTTTCAAGAAATCAAGAGGTACATGACTAAACAATGAAAAGGATGAATTAAAATATATAATATACCAAGGTATAATTAGCCTAATTTTAAAGAAGCAGGATCTAACTTTTACTCTGTGGGAAAGAGGCCTTTGATGTAACTAGGAAAAGCAAATTCTTTTCTGATGCAGTCTTTCTTGTACACGTATATGAGGGCTTACTTCCCTGCGAATCTAGTGCAGTATATTAGATTGAAATAGCAATTTAAGTTTAAGGGATAAACTCACAATGATTATGTTTTCTATCAAAGTTATTGTGTAAGTGATCCCAACACGTGGTATGAATTCTCCCATTTGTAACAATCTTTCCTCTCCTCCTGAGGGAAGTAATGAAAAAACGTTTTAAGCTGCACATCTGTAAAGGTGAGTGACATCCGGAAAGAACTGAATTTTGGTGGCCCAAAAGTGCCCTGCTCATGTGATAAATAAGTCAACCACATCTCAGTTATGATGCATTAAATGGGAAAAGGGCTAGAATGAAACCAGGAGCCCAAGAGCTTTCCAACAGTTTCAGATTACGACAAACAGAAGCACATACAGGTCTTTGCTGCAAAATTCCTCAGCCTTTCCTTGACATTCTGGTCCCAAATTTTCTATGTTTTTAAAATTCCAAACCTTTTTTCCCTCTCCAGACTTTTCCAGCCCACGCAACATGACCATAGAGGGTTCATGTTGTAAACGCGTCCACGTAAAAAATTACCGAAAAAGCAAACTAAACAAACCTCGCCAACTCTCCGCAAAAAAAAACAAAACAAAAAACCCACCTCCCAAAGGCTTTGGACGCTATTTGGCCTGCCATTCCAAAAAAGTGAGTTTCTGGGAAATGATCGCCCATCACAACCCTCCTCTCCTCCTAAGATGAAAAGCTAGGAAAGCAGGAAGGGTAACGAACCGCCCCGGGCTCCTCTAATTGGGCCCCCAGCACCCAGCACCCTGGGGCCGGGGGGCGGTGCGGAGAGCAGAGGACCAGCTTTAAAGGGTGATGAATTTTAAATGGAGAGCTTTTCACAGCGCCCAAGGATCCAGGGCAAAGAAAGTCACCTTTGCTCCTGTCCTTTTAAGAAGACATAGCTGCCTCCGCTCAATGAACAGAAAGAAGCAAAACGGCAATCTCCAGTTCCCACAGCTCTGGAGGGGCTCCCTTCCGCTCGACCCCTCGGTCGGCTCCACCCCCTGAGCCTGCCCCGCCCTCTAGCCACGCCCCTCGCCTGCGGCCCCGCCCCCCCACGGTTTGCCCCACCTCAAACCCCTACCCACTTCGCAGCCCCAGCTCACCGCCCGAGCCCTGCTCACTCACCTAGATGCGGTGAGCGCAGCGGACGTTCTCGCGAGTCTTTCCTCCCGATCCCAACCCACTCCCCCAAGCTGACGTGTCGGCCAGACCCCCGAGGGAGGCAGACGCCTTCACTCGCGCTCTGCGGCCTCTCTCTTACCGGGTGGTCCGCGCCAGAGCAACTTCAGCAGTTTGGGCAGTGGCAGAAAGGCTGCAAACCGCCCGAGTTCTGTGGCTTGAAAATTTGACTTTGCCTCGTACTGGTTTTTGTGTTTTGTTTTGACTTTTTTGGAATTTTCCCGCGGCTGCTCGGCAGCTGAGCCGCGCGCGCACGTATTCGCGGTGCACTCTGGGGCTTGGCCAGCGACCCTGCACCCCGGCGGCCTCGCGGGAAAATTCCGACGAATCTCGTGTTCGTGGGGCGGGACGAGGACCCTGGCTCGGCCGGAAGTCGGTCCGTTGGGGCGGGCATAGGCGAGGGGTCCTACTGAGGCTGCCTTAGTTGTTCCTGAGCTCTAGGCTGGTGTCGCCTGGCTTCAAGTAGACCGCAGGAAGGACTTGGAGAGGAAAATCCCTGGGTTTTTAAATAGGCTGTTGCTCAATTATTTCAAGATTCTGTTCAAAATGCAGAGAATTTTTAAAAGAAAAATTGAGTCTTTGTCAGGAATGTAAAACCACTAAACAAAGCCTAGAATATGATTTTCTAGGTGTAGTGACACAATCTTTGGATCCCTCACCACCAGCAAAATCAGTTCCATACAGTGTTTGATTGGGTTCAAATCAGTTCTACGCTGCATTTAAACCACTTAAATGGAAGGCATCTTTTTTTTTTTTTTACAAACTTCCATTTTTGTCGTTAGTATTAGCGTGTCTTGGTGGATTTTTAATTCTTAGTAATGCATAAAGTTTTTTCATAGATGTTTAAGTTGTTGCAAAAAAATTTTTTTGAGGAAACATTTTTAAGATTTAACTTTTTTTTTAAATCTATGACTTACAATTGTAAAATTACAATTTTACACATGCTTTCAAAAAACAAGGCAATGTACGCACATAATAAAAATAACCAAGCACCTTCAGCCTTCTTTAATTAAGGAATACCCACTTTACCAAATAAATTGGATTCGGGGATTAGATAATCTACTAAGTTTGTAAGTAAGGAACTTAGTGTGTTGGATGATGGTAACAACAAAAGTGATTTTTTTTTTTTAATTAAAAGAAGCTACAAAAGGAACCCTGTCTAGAATTTGGGACAGAATTAGCAAGATCTGTAACTGTATCAAGGAATGAGATGTTAAACATATTCTTGAAAATATTCTCTGCTAGCTAAAGAGGTCTATGCTTGTTTGATGTGTGCCTAGTTCAATGTAGGTAGATCCACAGCAGAGCTTATGTAGAGAGCTACATACTTGAGTGACATTCATCATGGCACCTTGGCCTTAGAAAGAAAGTCATTTTTGTGGTGACAAATGTGAGCAAGTTTAAGTTTGTTTACCAGCAAAGGAAGCAACTAAACTATGTATTTCGTTAGAGAAAATATGTTCTGTTACTCTGGTCCTTTTAAGTTTTTGCTGAAAAATCATTTTTGTAGTGTTAATTGAGGTCCTGCGGTGTGATAGTTTTGTGCTGTACTGTGCTAAGTTGCTTCAGTTGTGTCCGACTCTTGACGCTATGGGCCATATCCCAGCAGGCTCCTCTGTCCATAGGATTCTGTAGGCAGGAACACTGGAGTGGGTTGCCATGCTCTTCTTCAGGGGATCTTCCCGACCCAGGGACAGAACTAGCATCTCTTACCTCTCCTATATTGGCAGGTGGGTTCTTTACCACTAGCACCACCTGGGAGTACCCATTGTAGTTTTATGTCTTTTAAATTAATAAAGAGTGGTTAATAAAGAGTTGCATGACTCATAACAGTATATGAAAGAACATCATATTAAGCCTAATTTAGACTTAAATGGGTAACATGTTTAGTATAAATTTCTGAGTCGGACATGACTGAGTGACTTGCACTTTCACTTTCACTATAGACATTCATTTTATCTGGCATCCATATGTATCGAGCTATCCTAATACTTTAAGCAATAAGGAGATGAGCACTCTGTAACATGACTGAAAATCTTCCTGAGAAAAATACTTAGATATGAATCCTATTTTTAACTCAATATAAAATTGAGTATGTGTGCTTCTAGAAACAATTTTGGTTACAGTATAGAGTCAAATCACATTTAAGTAATAGAGCAAAAACGAAAAATGGGGTGCATAGATGAAAACTGTTTCATCCTTAGAATCCATTCTAATGGAATCCACCCTTTAGAATCTCTACATTCTATTAGGAATAAACCTCATAGCTGAGTGCTGCAACCAACATTACCAAATCCTCCTTCAGCATTCAGTAAAGTGTAAGTGAAAGTCGCTCAGAGGTGTCCGACTCTTTGCGACCCCACAGACTATACAGTCCATGGAATTCTCTAAGCCAGAATACTGGAGTGGGTAGCCATTCCCTTCTCCAGGAGACCTTCCCAACCCAGGGATTGAACCCAGGTCTCCCACATTGCAGGTGGATACTTTACCAGCTTACCCACAAAGGAAGCATTCAGTAAACAAATAGAATCGACTGTCTTGGATTCTAGCCATTGTTCAGTTCAGTTCGGTTCAGTCACTCAGTCGTGTCTGACTCTTTTCGACCCCATGGACTTCAGCACACCAGGCCTCCCTGTCCATCACCAACTCCCAGAGTTTACTCAAACTCATGTCCATTGAGTCAGTGATGCCGTTCAACCATCTCATCCTCTGTCATCTCCTTCTTTTCCTGCCTTCAATCTTTCCCAGAATTAGGGTCTTTTCCAATGAGTCAGCTCTTCACATCAGGTGGCCAAAGTATTGGAGTTTCAGCTTCAACATCAGTCCTTCCAATGAACATTCAGGACTGATTTCCTTTAGGATGGACTGGTTGGATCTCCTTGCAGTCCAAGGGACTCTCAAGAGTCTTCTCCAACACCACAGTCCAGAAGCATCAATTCTTTGGTGCTCAGCTTTCTTTATAGTCCAACTCACATCCATACGTGACTACTGGAAAAACCGTAGCCTTGACTAGACAGACCTTTGTTGGCAAAGTAATGTCTCTGCTTTTTAATATGCTGTCTAGATTGGTCATAATTTTTCTTCCAAGGAGTAAGCATTTTTTAATTTCATGACTGCAGTCACCATCTGCGGTGATTTTGGAGCCCCCCAAAATAAAGTCTGCCTGTTTCCACTCTTTCTCCATCTATTTGCCATGAAGTGGTGGGACCAGATGCCTTGATCTTTATTTTCTGAATGTTGAGCTTTAAGCCAACTTTTTCACTCTCCTCTTTCACTTTCATCAAGAGGCTCTTTAGTTCTTCTTCACTTTCTGCCATAAGGGTGGTGTCATCTACGTATCTGAGGTTATTGATATTTCTCCCAGCAATCTTGATTCCAGCTTGTGCTTCTTCCAGCCCAGCATTTCTCATGATGTACTCTGCATATAAGTTTAATAAGCAGGGTGACATTATACAGCCTTGACGTACTCCTTTTCCTATTTGGAACCAATCTGTTGTTCCATGTCCAGTTCTAACTGTTGCTTCCTGACCTGCATACAGATTTCTCAAGAGGCAGGTCAGGGGGTCTGGTATTCCCATCTCTTTAAGAATTTTCCACAGTTTGTTGTGATCCACACAGTCAAAGGCTTAGGCATAGTCAATAAAGCAGAAATAGATCTTTTACTGGAACTCTCTTGCTTTTTCAATGATCCAACGGATGTTGACAATTTGATCTCTGGTTCTTCTGCCTTTTCTAAAACCAGCTAGAACATCTGGTACTTTACAGTTCACGTATTGTTGAAACCTGGCTTGGAGAATTTTGAGCATTCCTTTGCTAGCATGTGAGATGCGTGCAATTGTGCAGTAGTTTGAGCATTCTTTGGCATTGCCTTTCTTAGGGATTGGAATGAAAACTGACCTTTCCCAGTCGCGTGGCCACTGCTGAGTTTTACAAATTTGCTGGCATTTGTAGCCATTGCAGTAAGACTCTATTTCCAGAATTAGTCCAGACACCACCTAGTTTCCAGCTCTCACAAAACTTAACACTATCTTGTCCTTGACTCTGATATTTGCTGCTGGTACCTCGTCTATGACTATTTAATAAGTGTTTAAGTACCAGGCACTAGGCTGATTATTTTTACTTCTTAGAGTGACCTTATGTGGTAGATAATATTGCAGTTTCACAGATAAAGAAGCTGATGCACAGAGAAATCTCTACTAATAGATAGTGTATCTTCAAATCAAGTAGATTGACTCTGGTGCTTCTTATTACCTGCCATTCTCTTGCTTATGCCCCAATCTGGGTACCAGACCACTTCTCAAGGTTTTAGTGTGCAGAGGAGGGCGAGAAGTGATGTGACCCCAAAGGCTATGCATGTTCATTACTGCACTTCTTTCCTTATAAAACATTCTGAATGAGGAAATGAATGCTGAATTGGAAATGAAAACAGTAGTAATAATGTTTGTGCATGAAATGCATCAAGAAGTAGGGACTTCCCTGGTGGTCCAGTGGTTAAGAATCTGCCTTGCAATGCACAGAACATGGGTC
This sequence comes from Giraffa tippelskirchi, assembly GCF_054371585.1. Taxonomy (NCBI): domain Eukaryota; kingdom Metazoa; phylum Chordata; class Mammalia; order Artiodactyla; family Giraffidae; genus Giraffa; species Giraffa tippelskirchi. Next base: position 198,155,460 of record NC_137275.1, read on the forward strand.
CCATCCCTGGTCAGGGAACTAAGATCTCACACCCCACGGAGCCACTAAGTCATGTGCCATGGCACTGTGAAGCTGCACCACAGCACTCTGAAGTTTGTGAGCCACAACTTCTGAGCCCACAGGCCGCAACTAGAGAGAGTTGCTGTGCCAAAATAAAAGATACTGCATGATGCAATGAAGATTCTGTGTGTGGCAACTAAGACCTGACACAGCCAAATAAATAATTTTTTTAAACGAAATGGTCCAAGTAATAATGAAGGTCTTTGATCTGCCACCCTGATAGGGGGAAAAGGAACTGAGGTCAGGAAACAGAGGGCTGCCAGAGGTGGAGATTAACGGAAAAAGGGAAATGTATTATAACTGTTGCATAGTACTGCCACTTCCCTCAACATGCTCATACCCTAGGTCCTTTTGAAAACAATGAACCTTAGAAAGATATATTTGTACTAATTGCTCAACTCCTTGCCACAACTACTTGAACCAGAAATAGTAATCTGGTATTTGCTGAACCAATCAAACTTTTGCTGGGGAATTTGCAATTGCAGCACTGAGATTGATTGTACCACCCCTGCACCACAGAAGCCAAACCTCATGCCAACCACAGTTACTGAGGGAAGAAAAAATTTAAGTAGCAAACAAAGTTGGTTGGCAGAAAAAAACAGAAATGTTTGAAAGATCATGTTATTCCATGAGAGATAGAGGGTAGTTTCCATTTCCAGCTTTCCATGTTTAAGCCCAGTTGCAAACTGAGCATGCTTATTTTTCTGTTTTAGTTGTCCATGAGATTCCCCTGTATCCTTGCAACAATCACTCCTTCACTTATTCTGACTTCCATGAATTTCTCTTCCTTACTGCAAAGCAAGCCCTGATCAAGGACCTGGAGGTGGCAGCTCTTCTTTGTGTCACTGGGCATTATCACTGTTGATAAAACTACTTGATAAATCAGTGGATACCTCATGAGCACCTCCCAAGCAGAAGGCATGAAGCATATAGGGTGCACTGAAGACACAGAACCATCGGATTATCTTGGAGTTGGGAGAAATCTCACAGCTCACCTCTATAGTCCAGGAGTTCCCTAGATGTGGGCCAGTAAAATGTCGATAATATTAGAGGACTAAAAGAGTTAACTTTTTATTAGGTCATATAAAAAGTTTGGGGAGCAAGGGGGAATGTACGATTATTTCAATTTTTTAGAAACATTTTTGACTTAAAAAAAAGGATGGGAAGGAGTCTCAAAGAACAATCTTATCAATTGAATAAATTTCAATTAATGAAAAACTGATTAGATTGTCCTTATTAATCTCATTTTACCACTTCCTCTTTCCTTATTAGTATGAAAACACTGATTTTATTAATACTTAAATAGCAACCCACTCCAATATTCTTTCCTGGAGAATTCCATGGACAGAGGAACCTGGCAGGCTGCAGTCCCTGGGGTCACAAAGAGTCCGACATGACTGAGTGACTTTCACTTTCACTTTCAGCGTGGCAATGCGCCCAATAAAAAAGACTACATTTCCCAGACTCCCTTGCTATTAGGGGATGGCCATGTTACAAAGTTGTAGCCAGTGGGAGAAAAGTGGAAGCTGTTGCATGGGTCTTTCAGAAAGGCTTCTCGAAAGATAGACAGTAGGTAAGGAGCTTTAGCCCTTTCCCCCTTTCTCTTGCCCTCTACTGGAGGTCCAGTCATCTTGGACCATAAAGTACCTCAAGGACAGTGGTCTTGGTATAGGATGGCAGAACAAAGGAAATAAAAGGACCCTCAGTTCATTTCAGTTCAGTCGCTCAGTCATGTCCGACTCCCCGCGACCCCATGAACCGCAGCACACCAGGCCTCCCTGTCCATCACCAACTCCCGGAGTTTACTCAAGTTCATGTCCATTGAGTTGGTGATGCCATCCAACCGTCTCATCCTCTGTTGTCCCCTTCTCCTGCCTTCTTCAATCTTTCCCAGCATCAGGGTCTTTTCAAATGAGTCAGTTCTTCACATCAGGTGACCAAAGTATTGGAGCTTCAGCATCACTCCTTCCAATGAATATTCAGGACACTGGGTCCCCAATAATCATGAGAGTCATCTGGTTTGCCTAGCTCTGAACTTCTTTTAGAAAAAAGAAAAACAAATCTATTTTGTTTCAATTGCTGTTATTTTTTATCTCTCTTCCTAGCCGCTGAACTCAGCTGAGGTTAAACTATACATAGGATCTGAGGTTACTGTGATGAAAAAAATAAAAAAAAGAGAAAAAATACATATTCTCTGCCCTTGTGAAGCTTAGCCTGGTGAAGGGGATCTTCTTCTAATTAATCAACATCTTCTCTTCTAGTATCATAATGTCAAAACAAGATAAACTCAAAATACTATTATGTTTCATTCAAAAAAACCAGGGGAGGGAGTCCTAAACCACCTCAAGAAAGAGGAAGGAAGGAGACTCTTACTGAAAGCCTATAAATGTAGAATGGAAAAATAACTATCATTTTGCAATCTCTGACACAGCATTCCCAGAAAACAAACCAAAAAAAAAAGTTTATATATATATATATGCTTTTCCTTGTGGCTCAAATGGTAAAGAATCTGCCTGCCATTTGGGAGACCCAGGTTCAATCCCTGGGTCAGGAAGATCCTCTGGAGAAGGGCAAGGCAACCCACTCCAGCATTCTTGCCAGGAAAATTCCATGAACAGAGGATCCTGGTGGGCTACAGTCCATGGGGTCACAAAAGGTTGGACATGACTGAGTGACTAACACACCCATATTGTCAATACATATGCATATATATGTATGTATCTAAAGGCAGTTTTAGTCTTTTTTTTTACTTCAGTAAAAAATGCATTCCTATTTAGAGCATGCATTCCCACCAATCATGGTGTGTTGTAACCAACATAGCACATTTTTATTGCCTGCAAAAATAATAAATTATATTTTAAAATAAACACATGGCTTAAAAATAATTTTCCTCGTAAGTATTTCACAATGATTCACTTAGAATGAAATTAATAGTAAAGAACTCCTAAGAATAAGCACTTTAAAAATTGAAAATTATGCACATTTATGATTTGATTAATTCTGGCAACTATTAAGTCAAAAATAAGTGTTTTCCCATTCTTGTGTCTGTTTCAGATTGACCCTTTAATTGCCTAGCATTTTCCAGTAAGACTAGTGAACTGTATTTATTCATGTGCTACATTAAGGTTTCAGTACAATCAGATCATACAATAAAACAACTGCTGCTGAGTGGGCTAAATGGAGAGATGTAAGAGTGTGTGCGTATGTTAGTCATTCAGTCGCATCCAACTCTTTGCGACCTAAGAGAGTCACAACAAGTAAATCTTTGAGTAAACTAAGAGTGAATCTCTTAGTTCTCATTTTCTAAAAAAAGTAGTATGTGAGGTGATGAAGCTGTTAACTTCATTGGAAGGATGGATGCTGAAGCTGAAACTCCAATACTTTGGCCACCTGATGTGAAGAACTGACTCATTGGGAAAGACCCTGATGCTGGGAAAGATTGAAGGCAAGGGGAGAAGGGGATGACAGAGGATGAGATGGTTGGATGGCATCACTGACTCGATGGACATGAGTTTGACTAAGCTCCAGGAGTTGGTGATGGACAGGGAAGCCTGGTGTGCTTGCAGTCCATGGGGTCACAAAGAGTCAGACACGACTGAGCGACTGAACTGAACTGAACTGGAGCTGTTAACTAACCTATTGTGATAATCATTTCACAATATATATGTGTATCAAATCATATTGTACACTTTAACTCGTACAATGTTATATGTCATTATAACTCAATAAAACTAGAAAAAAACCTGCTGCCTAATAAAGGAACAAATCCCAAAAGTGACACCAACATGACATATATATATATGTGTACACACACACATATATATACACATACATATATGCACTATAGTTTTATTCCTCAGGATCCAAGATCTATAAGGGAAATGGGAGAAACTAACATTTAATGGGAATCTATAATGTCAGACATTTTGCTAAGCACATTACATTTATTGTCTCATTTGATTAGTTTTTCTGGCATAATCTCATCACATGCTAAGTGTAGTTTTAAAAATGCCACTCACATGTTGCATGTAAGCCAAAGGAGAGTGCATCAGGAGAAATCATTTTAACTGTAAAAAAGAAAATCAAGACAGCAAGAGCATCTTCTGCAGTCTCTTTGGGGATTGATCACAGCTTCCTTAAATGGCTTAGATCTCGTTTCTTTTCACACTTGTGGATACCTGTCTTTGTGTTGCTCCCTGGCCTCATGTGTATGTATGGTATGTATGTTAGTTCCCAGCAAGGTTACAGTCACCTTCAGAGCTAAAACTGATTGCTGGTGGCCTCGACCTGCAGCAGCTTGAAGTAGAGTTTCAGTTAGGCCAGAGATTGAGGTTGGGTCACAGTGGTGAGAGCATCAAATCCTAACCACTAGAACAATCAATGGTCAGTGACAGGCCCTTAAGCTTTGCAAAAAATAGAATTCTCATGAAGAGGGAAAGTAGTGAAGTAAATATTTATTAGGAGGAAAAGAAGGATACTACATGTAGAGAGACACATGGGCAGACTCTCAGAGAGTCCTGCTCTCATGGGAGTTTGATTTACTTTTATGGGACATTTCCTCTGGGTTTCCTTTGGCCAATTATTTTTATTTGCCTGGTTCAAAGTCCATATCTGGTATATCTCAGGATCCTCCCATGTGTGCACACTCATCTCTTAGCCAAGATGGATTCTACTTAAGAGGCCTATGGATAGTTAGCATCACTCCCCTTTTGACCTCCAAGGAGCCTTTCTACACTGTGTAGTTGGGGAGGTCTCCTGACTTCAAGAATGAGAAATATGGGGTCTCTTATCTTCTATCTGGCCAGAGCCCAGCCTCCTCTCTCACTTGTCCCGCTATTAATATTTTGCAGTTTCGGTCCACAGGGAATGGCTCTCCAATCACTTTACCTTGGCGGACCTATCTACCTCCTGCCTCAAAACCAGGTCCTATTTTTCTATATCTCTTGAGAATCCAGCAAAACATTGGGCCAGAAAAAATAAGCCAGCACCCTGAAGTTTGCATATGGCTAACAGACTTGTTTAGTTTAGCTTGAAAACTGCTGGAGAAAAAAATGAATTGAAAACATTTAGAAATCAGAAGATTTCACAAAATATTCTCTATAGCCCTCTTCTCCTTTATAAAATGGAAAACATGGGCATCCTGGGCCAGCATTTCTGCCTGGCAACTGTTATGTGGGAAGTTAGACATGAGCGACAAGAGGAGGCCTGGCTGAAAGGGATGCAAGCTGATAGCTAAGATGCATCCCAGACACACCCAGGAGAGCTCACAGATACGCTACAAAGCAACCACAGAGACTTTTCAACTCCTGCACATGTGCCCTAGACACACAGTGGATACAAAATAAACACAGGGGATTCTCCAAGTAAGCTTAGGCAGTTAAGAGCCCAGTAAAGGCTCATAAATATTCTATATCTAATTATAACAGACTGAATTATGGGAATTGGAGTATAAAGAAAGCTGAGAGAGGAAGAATTGATGCTTTTGAACTGTGGTGTTGGAGAAGACTCTTGAGAGTCCCTTGGACTGCAAGTAGAGCCAACCAGTCCATCCTAAAGGAGATCACTCCTGAATATTCATTGGAAGGACTGATGTTGAAGTTGAAACTCCAATACTTTGGCCACCTGATGTGAAGAGCTGACTCATTTGAAAAGACCCTGATGTTGGGAAAGATTGAAGGCAGGAGGAGAAGGGGGCGACAGAGGATGAGACGGTTGGATGGCATCACTGACTCAACGTACATGAGTTTGAGTAAACTCCAGGAGTTGGTGATGGACAGGGAGGCCTGGTGTGCTGCAATTCATGGGGTTGCAAAGAGTTGGACACGACTGAGCAACTGAACTGAACTGAACTGGATTATGGGAAGACATAAATAACACAGTCTGCTGTTGTATAACTTACAATTGTCAATTGGCCTTGAGTGTATCCCCATTGCATTCCCTTTCATTGACTGGTGATGTGTACAAGCTCTACTTTGCACACATCATAACCAAAAGGAGACTGGAACTATGAAAGCAAGAAGCCAAACAGGCTCAATAGGAAAAATGAGAAGGACTTCCTTTGGGATCAACTTGCTGCTGTGTTTTTAGAGTACCTGTCTAATAAAATATCTGTCTGCTTGAGCCTAACTGAGCTGTGACTTGTCCGTCATCTTACACTCTTTGGTCTATCACTCCTAATATTTGCTGTGACAAGAAAAGAACAGAGAAAGAGAAATAAGCTGACGTGACAGAACCATCAGCTATAGTTCAAGAGCAGTTGTTATTCAGTTACTCAGTCATGTCCAACTCTTTGTGATTCCATTGGACTGCATCTTGCCACACTTCCCTGTCCTTCAGCATCTCCTGGAGCTTGCTCAGCTCATGTCCATTGATTCAGTGATGCCATCCAACCATTTTGTCCTCTGTTGTCCCTTTCTTCTCCTGCCTTCAATCTTTCACAGCATCATGGTCTTTCCCAATGAGTCAGTTCTTTGCATCAGGTGACCAAAACATTGGAGCTTCAGTTCAGCATCAATCCTTCCAGTGAATGTTCAGGGGTGATTTCCTTTAGGATTGACTGGTTTGATCTCCTTGCAGGCAAAGGGACTCTTTGGAGAAAGAGTTTTCTCCAGCACCACAGTTCAAAAGCATCAGTTCTTTGACACTCAGCCTTCTTTATGATCCAACTCTCACATTCATACATGACTGCTGGAAAAACCACAGCTTTGACTAGTTGGACCTTTGTTGGTAAAGTAATGTCTCTACTTTTTAATATGCTGTCTAGGTTGGTCATAACTTTTCTTCTAAGGAGCAAGCGTCTTTTCATTTCATGGCTGCAGTCACTGTCCACAGTGATTTTGGAGCCCAAGAAAATAAAGTCTGTCACTATTTCCATTGTTTCCCCATCTCTTGCCATGCAGTGATGGGACTGGATGCTATGCTCTTCCTTATTTGAATGTTGAGTTTTAGGCCAGCTTTTTCACTCTCCTCTTTCACCTTTGTCAAGAGGCTCTTTAGTTCCTCTTTGCTTTCTGCCATAAGTGTGGTGTCATCTGCATATCTGAGATTATTGATATTCAAGAGCAGTACCTCCTATAAACAGGCAGAGGTTCTCCTGCTAAGTAGTCTCCATCCCACCCTAGACTGACCCCAGTAAGCGCTTTACTTTGGGACTTCTGTATCGACATGCCGTAGATATCTTTAGTGATATCCTAATAGTATGCTGTTATTTTTCAAGTGTGGAACCTGCTTGCTAAAGCCATGTTTGGCCCAGAAACTATTTGAAACTCTTCACAAAACATTTTTAATATGTAAATTGTTCTCTAAGGCCTTGCTAATCAAACTGTAAGCAATGAACCTACAGCATTAGCATCAACTGGGAGCTTGTTTAAAGCTCTACTGAACCAGAATCTGCACTTTAGCAGCATACCCAGGTGATGTGGATATGAAATAAAATTTGAGAAGTACTGCTCTAGACAAAGGTCGTGGCTAACACTATCACACACACACACACACACACACACACACACACACACACACAAGGGAAGAATAAAGAGGCACAAGAGCCTTCAGCCCAGGGTGTGAGCATGTCTTACACATCCTCCCTTCTGCAGAGAAATATGTAGATTCTGTAAGGTCTACTTGAAGGTATAAGGGTTTTTTTTGTTCTCACACTTGTCTTAAAATCTGCCTCTGACAAAAGAACAGACAGCAAAATGTAAAAGAGGCAAAGGACTTAGACATTTCTCCAAAGATCCACAAATGGCCAATAAACATATGAAAAGATGTTCAACATCATCAGTCAAAAGAGAAACGCAAATCAAAACTATTTCACACCCAGTAGAATGGTTATTGGGATTCCTTGGTGGCTCAAATGGTAAAGAATCTGCCTGCAATGCAGGAGATATGGGTTCGATCCCTGGATTGGGAAGGTCCCCTGGAGAAGGGAATAGCAACCCATTCCAGTATTCTTACCTGGGAAATCCCATGGTCAGAGGAGCTAGCAGGCTACGGTCCATGGGATCACAAAGAGTCAGATGCAGCTGAATGAGTAACACACACACACACACAAAGAATGGTTATTATAAAAATGAAACAAAATAAAACAGAAAACAACCATTGTTAGTGGTGATGTGGAGACATTGGAACTCTCATACATTGTTGCTTAGAATATAACATGATTTAGCCTTTACAGAAAACAGTTTGGCAGATCCTCAAAAAGCTAAACATAGAATGATTATATGATTTCCCTACTAGCTTCCCTCCCCCCTCCCCCAAATAGAAAACAGACTCAAAAAGATACTTGTGCAACAATGTTCATTGCACCATTAGTCTCAATAGCCAAAAAATAGAAATAGCCCAAGGGTCCACCAACAGATGAATGGATGAACAAAATTAGGTATATGCCTACAATGGAATATAATCTAGCCATTAAAAAAAAGGATGAAGTTCTCATCCTTGCTGCAACATAGATATATCTAGAGGACATTATGATGAGTGAAATTAGCCAAATGCACAGAAGGACAAATATTGTATGATTATATGTACATGAAATATTTAGAATAGGTAGATTCATAGAGACAGAAAGTAGGTTAGAGATGACCAGGGCCTGGGAAAAGGGAGTGATGAGAATGTCTGTCTCAGGTGTTGAAAAAGTTTTGGAGATTGTAATGATGGTTGTATAATGTGTGTGTTAGTCGCTCAGTCATGTTTGACTCTTAGCGACCCCACAAACTGTAGCCCGTGAGGCTTCTCTGTCCATGGAGTTCTCCAGGCAAGAATACTGGAGTGAATTGCCATTCCCTTCTCCAGAGGATCTTCCCGACCTAGAGATCGAACCCTGGTCTCCTGTATTAGAGGCAGTTTCTTTACCGTTTGAGCTACAGGGAAGTCCAATAATACTGTGAATCAAATTAATGCTGATGATTTGTACACTTAAAATGGTTAAAATGGCAAATTTTATGTTACACATTTTTTGCCACAGTAAATTTTTTTTTTTTTGCCTCTAGGGCTCCCCACATAGTGTGGGTGAGTTAAAAGTTGATGGTCAGAGTGAGTGGACACTAAATGGACCTGTGACTGCTGAGCCTGTAGGCTGGAGGGAATGTGTGACATAGACCCAGGGAGATCTACAGTCAGTGAAGGTCCGTGTGATGCCAGGTCGGAGGGGTTACCCCAGACTGTGACTAATATGACAAGAAGACCAAACCAGAGGTGAATGATATCCAGGCAACTTGTAAACAGGACTAGAGCCATGATCACAGAGGCCAGAGAAGTCAAAGTACACCTCAACTGGATATCCCAACCCTTCTCTGTCACCACAGGAGTGTATAAGACACTCTACCCTTAAGATCATAAGAGATTATCTTAAGAGAAGCAAGTGGGGAGGAGCAAGTGAGAAACATTTCTTCTGAGAAGACAGAGCAACAACTAAAGACACTGCTACAATCTTTAAGCCGGGTAGAATTAACAATTAATTTAACTCCCTCTCTCCTCCCTACCCCCACCATGAACCAAAGGGTGGGGTTCATGAGTAAGACCACATTGAATAAATGTAAAGAAATTCCAAGAACATGACAATGCATCCCCCAGCTCCTGTTAAACCTCTTACGCTGACTCTAGTGCCCTTTCCTTTGGGTTCTACATGTTTTTGTGCTAAGTGTCAGGCCCTGCATGGACTATTTTTGAAAAGCTGGAGTTGGGCTCCTGGAGCCACCTCACCTGCAGGCATAGACTGTGAAATTGAACACTTGCTTGGTTTCTTCCTCTTCCCTGTCCTTCTTCCTCCATCCCCTGCCCAGTTTCTTCAGACAATCCTTAATAAATCACTTGCTTCTGGGGAACAAGCCTAAGTCATGTATTTTCTCTGCATTCCCAGGTTATACTATAATTTAACGTTTTCAACCTTGCCACATCTGTTACTCAACTGACCTCAAAAGTATTTGAGTTTGTGGTGCCTGTTCTAGGTGTTCTGCATTGTTTGTGGGAAAGCCTGAGCCAGCTCTGTGGCTGTACCTCTGTGAGGAGTACCTCACAGAGGGAAATTTTGAGCAAGGTCAGAAGGAATCAATATTGCCAGGAGAAATATCAACAACCTCAGATATGCAGGCTTCCCTGGTGGCTGAGATGGTAAAGGATCTATCTACCAATGAGGAGGTATAAGAGACGTGGGTTCGATTCCTGAGTCAGTAAGATCCCCTGGAGAAGGAAATGGCAACCCACTCCAGCCTTCTTGCCTGGAGAATTCCATGGACAGAGGAGCCGGTGGGCTATAGTCCATAGGGTCGCAAAGAGTCAGACATGACTGAGCAAATTTCACTTTCACTTTGCAGATATGCAGATGATACCACTATAATGGCAGAAAGCAAAAAGGAACTAAAAAGCCTCTTGATGAGGGTGAAAGAGGAGAGTGAAAAAGCTGTCTAAAAACTCAACATTCAAAAAACTAAGATCGTGCCATTGGGTCTCATTACTTCATGGCAAATAGAAATGGAAAAAGCGGAAACAGTGACAGATTTTATTTTCTTGAGCTCCAAAATCACTGTGGACAGTGACTGCAGCCATGAAATGAAAAGACACTTGCTCCTTGAAAGGAAAGGTATGACAAACCTAGATAGCATATTAAAAAGCAGAGACATCACTTTACTGACAAAGATCCATATAGTCAAATCTATGGTCTTTCCAGTAGTCATGTATGGATGTGAGAGTTGCATAAAGAAGGCTGAGCTTTGAAGAATTGATGCTTTTGAAATGTGGTACTCGAGAAGACTCTTGAGAGTCTCCTGAATTGCAAGGAGATCAAACCAGCCAATCCCAAAGGAAATCTACCCTGAATATTCATTAAAAGGACTGATGCTGAAGCTGAAGCTCCAATACTTTGATCATGTGATGTGAAAAGCCAACTTATTGGAAAAGACCCTGATGCTGGGAGAGGTTGATGGTGGGAAAGGGGGGCAACAGAGGACAAGATGGTTGGATGGCATCACTGACTCTGGACATGAGTTTGAGCAAACTCCTGGAGATGGTGTAGGACAGGGAGGGCTGGCATGCTGCAGTCCATGGCTTTGCAAAGAGTCAGACACAAGTTAACAAATGAACAGCAACAACAAAGAAGGACTAGTTAAGGAGCAAGATCACAGAGATGGGCCCCTACCTTCTTCCTCTTTATTTGGCTACCCCTCCCCCAAAACCCAACTCTGCTTCTAGATGTTAGACTTCTAGATGTTAGACTGGTGAAGCTGTTCCAGGAGCCCAAGACCAGTTTTCCAAAGTGAGTCACAGGAGGACTCAAACCTTAGAACAAAAGAAAATTCTTAAAATTTAAAAAGCAATGCAGGTTTATTTCAGAAACCATAAACTAGTAAGAAATAATAAAAATAAAAATTAACCAATTCAAATTTTCTGTTTTATATCAAGGAATCCATTAATTTTTTTTTCTCTTTTTCTATTTTCCATTGGATCCTTTGAGATTTCTTCTGCTCGTCTGTTACACAATATGCTTGTTCAGCAGTGGTTGTATTCATGTTTACCCCTATTGACTTCTTAAACTTTTTAACATCTGTATCTTCCCCTAAAAGAACTGCTCAACTGCTGCTACTCTGGTCCCAGATGTCACCATCTCTCACCTGGATCACTGTCCAGCATTGCTCTTGGATGTCTCTGCTTCCACCTTGCAACTATATAGTCCTTTTTAAAAGCCAAAGTTGACACTTCACTGAACATCCTCCAGTTGCACTCTGCGTGTCTCAGGAAAAAAAAAAGTCGAAGTCCATAGCTTGGCTTACAAAGGCCCGCCATGTCTGAATTCTCGCTATTACTGTGACATCATCCCTCTCTGAATCCCCTCTTAGCTCACTTGGCTTCAGAACATCGACTTTTTTGCTCTTCTTTGAGCATGACATGAAAGGTCCCATGTTGGGCCCTTTATATTAGCTGTTGCTTCTTCTTTCTCTCACGTTTTTCATGTCTTTGCTCTAGTATTCCTTCTTAATGAAGGATACCCTGATGCTCCTATTTAAAATGGAAAGAAAAACCCTCCCAGCACTCCCAACTGCCTTATCATGCTCAATTTTTATTCTTTTTGACCAAAGCATCTCCTAACATGTTATGTAATTTACTTATTTATTACATGTTATGTAATTTACTTACTTATTTATTTTCTGGTTCCTCCAACTAACATGTAAAGCCTTGAGGGTAGAGATCTTCTGGCTTGCTTCCTGAATACCCAGGCAAGTGTCTGGCACAAAACAGGCATTCAGTGAATATTGGTTGAATGAATGAATGAATGAATGAATGATGCTCTACTTTTCTTATAACTTTTCGTCCAATTTTCTATTTGCCTTTTTCCTTTTAATGACTGGAATATTTCTTTATCTTTTTTTTAATGTTAGGTTAAATTTTACATTTCTACAATCATATTTTATTTTCAAAAGCTCTTTCTTATTTTCTAAAATGTTCCATAGTTACTATCTCCCATTTGTATCATGAGTGCAATATGTTCTCTTATGCTGAAGTTTTCTTGAATTGACTTTTTCCTCTATTTCCTTTTTTGTTTTCTATAGTGAAAGATTTCTTCAAATTTGGGATGAGCTTTGTCTATTTATGAGGCTTCCCTTGTGGCTCAGCTGGTAAAGAATCCACCTTCAATGCAGGAGACCTGGGTTCGATCCCTGGGTTGGGAAGATCCCCTGGAGAAGGGAAAGGCTAACCACTCCAGTATTCTGGCCTGGAGAATTCCATTTCTTACAAACACCACCAATTTTACTCCTGCTTTTAGGTCTGCTCTGCACCCACACTTATGAAGTACCCAGCAGCTCCAATTCCTGAGCCATCCCAGGGTTCAGTAGTGCAAATCTGCTCATTTCCGATCTTCTCAACAGGTGGAGATTTTAGCTTTGGTTTGCTAAGACAGATGCCAGCCACTGATTTGCCTGCCAGCTTCCAAAGTTTTGTTAAGCTCTTACCTATGCTGTTGTCTATTCTGTTTTTTTATTCTTCTGGGTTTATGTCTAATTTATTTTGCCCTATTTTAATGCAGTTTTGGGAGGGAGCAAAAATTAAATTATTTAATTGCAAGTGATTTGCATTAAGACCAATATAAATATTATTTGTGTAAAAATAAAAGAAAAACATTCTGTTTTCTTTTGAGGGTCAGTTTTTTGAATTTTCTCATGCTCTTTCAGAACTAAAATTTACAACTCACACTCATAAAAAGTATGTATACCTTTGGACACTACAAATAATCATAAGATTTTTCTTTGAATCATAAGATTTTGATCTGTGTGAATTTCAGTTTGGTGAAGGTAAGAATCCACCATAGAACAAATGAAGCTGAATCACTGATTTAATTAAGATTAATACATGTATTAAAATATTTGTAATTTTTAGAGTTATGTATAATGACCCAGGGATTATGGAATTGAGTTTACATCAGGACACATTATCAAATGAAATCAAGTTTTACTCCACATATGCTCATTTGTGCAAAACTATCTAAAAAGTATCTACTTCTTCACTGACTATGCTAAAGCCTTTGACTGTGTGGATCATAACAAACTGTGGAAAATTCTTAAAGAGATAGGAATACCAGACCATCTTACCTGCCACCTGAGAAACCTGTGTGCAGGACACGAGGCAACAATTAGAACTGGACATGGAACATGGAACTGGTTCCAAATTGGGAAAGGAGTACATCAAGACTGTATATTATCATCCTGCTTATTTAACTTATATGCAGAGTACATCATGCAAACTGCTGGACTGGATGAATCACAAGCCTGAATCAAAATTTCCAGGAGAAATATCTACAACCTCAGATATGCAGAAATGCAGATACCTTAATGGCAGAAAGTGAAGAGAAACAGAAGAGCCTCTTGATGGAGGTGAAAAAAAGAGAGTGAAAAAGCTGGCTTAATGATCAACATTCAAAAAACTAAGACCATGGAATCTGTCCCATCCCTTCATGGCAAATACATGGGGAAAAAGTGGAAACAGTGACAGACTTTATTTTCTTGGGCTCCAAAATCACTGTGGATGTTGACAGCAGCCATGAAATTAAAAGATGCCTGCTCTTTGGAAGAAAAGTTACGACCAACCTACACAGCATATTAAAAAGCAGAGACATCACTTTGCCAATAAAGGTCCATCTATCTAGTCAAGGCTATGGTTTTTCCAGAAGTTATGTACGGATGTGAGAGTTGAATCAGAAAGAAAGCTGAGTGCCAAACAATTAATGGTTTCATACTGTGGTGCTGGAGAAGAGTCTTGAGAGTTCCCTGGACAGTAAGGAGATCAAATCAGTCAATCCTAAAGGAAATTACCCCTGAATATTCATTAGAAGGACAGTTGCTGAAGCTGAAGCTCCAATACTTGGGGCACCTGATGTGAAGGGACGACTCACTGGAAAAGACCCTAATGCTGGGAAAGAGTGAAGGAAGGAGGGAAAGAGGGTGATAGAAGATGAGATTGCTGGATAATATCATTGACTCAATGGACATGAGCTTGCGCAAACTCAGAGAAATAGTGAAGGACAGGGAAGCCTGGCGTGCTGCAGTCCATGGAATCACAAAGAATCAGACTCAACTGAGCTACTGAACAACAATAATATTTTAGCCAGTGATTTCCACCAAGGTCTACTCTCTTCCAGACTTGACTAAATCATGGTGATAGTTAAACTGCTGGTATAATGTGAGCTTAAAAACATGAACTGATTAGTTTATCATGGGAAGTTTATCATCTTCAAATTGGGAAGCAGTCCTGACTACTTTAATAAAATTAAATGAACTGTATTTAACATCCCTTCCACAATTATGACAGTGGTTATTTCACCATTTAACAACATATTTAACTGCATTAAATTAATTCATTGAAAAGTTATTGTTAAAATCCAACTATAGAAACATAAAGAAAAGCACAAGTAAGAAAATAAAAATTAGAGAAAATAGACTTCATCAAAATGTAAAACTTTGTGCTTCAAATGATATCATCAAGAATGTGAAAAAACAACCCACAGACTCAGAGAAAGCATTTACAAATTATATAGCTGATGAGGGACTTATATCTAGAATGAACAAAGAATTCTTACAACTCAATAATAAAATGATAAATAAGCCAATATAAAAATCAGTAAATTATTTGAATAGACATTCCTCTCATGAAGATATACAAAGGTCCAATTAGCACATGAAAAGATTCACAGTATCATCAACCAACAGAGAAATGCAAATCAAAACCACAATAAGCCACTACTTCATACCAACTAGGTTAAAAAGGGATAATATTAAATATGTGTAGAAATTTGAACTCTCAGACATCACTGGTGGGAAAGCAAAATGTATAGACACTTTGGAAAAAGTGTTTGCTAATTCTTCAAAAATGTTAAAATGGAGCTTCACATCAATTCCCCTTGTTATGTCCCAAAGAATTGAAGACGCATGTCCACACAAAACTTGTATATGAATATTCATAGAAATATTTTACATAATCACCCCCAAAATGGAAATCATCCAATGTCTATCAACTGATGAATGGATTAATAAATGTGGCATATTCGTAGAAAGAAATATTATTCATCCATAAAAAGAAATGAAGTACTGATACCCTGCTACAAGGTGGGTGAATCCTGAA
The DNA here is from genome assembly GCF_054371585.1 of Giraffa tippelskirchi. NCBI lineage: Eukaryota > Metazoa > Chordata > Mammalia > Artiodactyla > Giraffidae > Giraffa > Giraffa tippelskirchi. The sequence continues at coordinate 198,171,123 of NC_137275.1, forward strand.
AGCATTATGCTAAGTGAAAGAAGCCAGACACAAAAAACCACATATTGTATCATTCCATTCATATGAATGTCCAGAAAAGGCAAATCCACAGAGACAGAAAATAGATTAATGCTTACTATGGGCTAGGATGAGAGGGAATGGGCAGTGATTGTTAATGACTATGGTGCATCTTTTGGGGTGATAAAAATCGATGGTATTAAATACTGGTGGAAGTGAAGTCACTGAGTCATGTCTGACTCTTTGTGACCACATAAACTGTAGCCTACCAGGCTCCTCCATCCATGGGATTTTCCAGGCAAGAATACTGGAGTGGGGTGCCATTTCCTTCTCCAGGGGATCTTCCCAACACAGGGATCGAACCTGGGTCTCCCGCATTACAGGCAGATGCTTTATTGCCTGAGTCACCAGGGAAGACCTAAATAATGGTTAGTGCTGTGTAATATTGTTACTCTATGAAAAGTCACTGATTTGTACACTTTCAAACGGTAAATTTTATGGCATGTGACTCATTTCAATAAAGGTTTTATTAAAAAGTAATCTCCCTAATTATCTAAAAAAAAATCTTTGATCTACCAGACAATTGTTGTAATCAAGAAGGCCCACACAATTCATTTGATTTATAAATCTCTTAAGGCTCTTTCAAAATCCACCCATTTCCCTTTTCTTTTTCATGCCACTGACTTGTTGAAGCAATCCCTTAATGAATACCTCAGATTACTGTTTTACTTGTGTTGCAGTTGTAGCACCATGTAACAGTGAATTTCCTTTATTTAAAATTTTCTCTCAGCCCCTTTAATGTTCCTCTTTCATTCTCGAGGAAATAAGCTTCATCCCCTGTTATGGGAAACTTCTGAGCTTTCAGAAACTTAGATTCTCATTAGCCTGCCTCTCCCCGCATCACCCCCAATCATCCCCGCGACCTCCCTCATTGCTGACCTCTGCCTGTTCTCCATTACCCTTCAGCCCAGCCTGGCCTCCCCAGGGTGGCACAGAGAATTGCAACTCCAGATGTGGACTGACCAGGGACGCACCTATTGGGATGGTTATTTCCCTTGATCTGGACGCCATCCTTTAGTTAATATAAATTAAGTTCTCATTAGCTCATTCACCAGCTCACATTCTCATCTCATTTTCCCCTTGAAATTAACACCTAGAATGTGTTTGTGTGTGTGTTCTCATATAAACTTAACATCAGGTTGTGTACTTTAACAGTGAGTTTTCTGAGCCTAAATGTAGGTTTTAATTTTTATTCATGTACATTACATTTCATTTTGTTGATTTTTGTCCATCTCTTCAGTCTTTAGAGATCTTTTTGAATCATGAGTTTTACATACGTTACAAATCTGAGAAGCACATTTCTCTGTTGCAAGGTCAAATACAGAGCCCAGAGCTTTCCTTTAAAGGCCTTCTTTCCTATATAACATTGATACATTGCCTGTTTGACCTCTTTGGTTTAATCAACTATAAATCCACCAGACTGTACCATTACCCAGGCCTTAGTTCTCCATGTGCTCTACAATAATATCATGAAAGACTCTGAGAAATGCTTATCTGAAGCCAAGAAACTGTTCATGTATTTCCAGACTTATTTCATTTTTCCTTACCTTGCATTTCCACTCACTAAACAATAAAGGGTTTCCTTGATCTCAAGAATGAAATGAGTCCCCAAAGTCCAAGACTAGATTATTTTTCTAAAAAATTTGGTAACTACATGACTGCTCACAAATTCATAATTTCTAATCTTTGAGACATGGTCTTTAAAAAAATTATCACTAAGTTGTTTTAACAGACCTCTGCTTGTATTGAATATTTCCCTTCTTTTATCTTGTCTGGATTTTGTCTTCTCTAGATGACATGTTGGAGAAAATATTCATTGACTTCAATATCCTCTTTTCAGGAAAATATTTTCTAATTTTAAAAAATTTCTTGAGAGCATCTTATATTTATTTAAGCTCTCTTAAATGTCTTATGATAAATACCATATGTAGATAGTAATATCTTAACTTTTTATTCATTTTGACATCCTTTGTAGGAAACAGCATGCTGAAATCTATCTACTATTTTATAGAAAATAAGAAGGCAAAAAGTAACTGCCAAATGCAGCCACGAATGCAGTGAGTTCAATAAAGTTAAGAGATTCAGAGACTTCCTTCTGTTAGATTATGAAGGAAAATCCCACACCCCCACAGCTCATAAATGAGAGACCCACAGACTGCGTGGATGGCTGGAGAGCCTTTCCTTTCTGTGACTGGTGCTCCTGCAGGACCACTTTAGGCTCTGCATCTGAACTGGACACATTCAGCGATGGACAGGTGAGCTCAATGCTGTGCCCTTTATACTGTCAGTCATCCAGGGAACACTTGCATTCAGGAAATACTGGTTGGTTTAGGATTGCAAGGAAATAGCAGCACTCCCTCTGCTTGATGAGGTGATCACACTAAAGGAAGATCTCATATTCTTTTTCAACCATTCCAAATGGAAAACAGCCAAGCTCTGGACAACAGCACATGGTTTGGACTCTGTAAGAAGCAAACTTGATCCTGCTGAGAGAATTCTTTTGCTGCTAAAAGAGTAAATAAAGCAAACATTCTGTAGGAATCCTGTGTTGAGAGTGTGGAGAAGGCTGTTCTGTCACAGCTGACTTTTTCGGAAACATCTCCAGCCTAAAGGAGACATACACATTTTGCATTATTCAGTCCAGTAATGGGTATACTGTGCTTCGGGGAAACATTCTAAATGTAACCATATTAATGGAGCTTGTAACTTTATTGGTCGATTAATGAGGATCTGAAAGATAGGGTAAGTCTGATCTGTTACTGGATAATGTGGTAATTAACATTTGTGATGTAATAAGGAAGCCCTAATTAGAGAACTACAGGGGGAAAAAAAAACCTCAACAGGCTTTTTCACTTAACCAAAGCTTCCACCATCTAAAGAAATTTTGCAGTGTCATTTAATAAGCTTCATGGACTCAGGACATAAAATCAGAGGAAAGATTATTAAAAAAAAAAAAAAGTAAGCAATTTAATGATCCACAGAGACTTCATATCTTTCCTTATGAAAATTCCCACATCATAACAGATTACTATGAAAATATGATTTGAGGTTATAATAATAAACTAGCCTATGTTTGTGATGTTTTCAAGTAGTTTGTGTTCAATTCTTTTAAGACTTTGGGAAACATACAGAACCACTTTCAAGTGGACTTTTACCTACAACCCAATATTCACTCTCATTATGACTTTTAAAAGTTCACCCAAAGTATTAAGGACAAAAACAAACACTCCCAACTTTAAGGGGAATTTTATACTCCCTTTTCTTTGGACAAATAAAAACATTTTAAGACATCAGATCTTGGTAATACTTTTCCCTACATACATAGCATATTTATGTCAAATTATTCTTCTGTATTGGAAGAACATTCTAGAAACCTTACTATGCACAATACATACATGAGAGACATCTTCTTACATTAATATATATGTATGAAACAATTATACAGCCTTTTAGATGATACTAGTAAAATCCTTTTTTGCATCTTATTTAGTGGTTTCTGCAGGTTAATGACCAGATTCTAGAGGTTAATGACCATCTGAGGAGGATCAGTGAACTAAGGCTTTGTCAGAACTATTAACTTCAACCAATTATTAATTGCTAGAAATGTCTTGGGTCTGGGAGGTTAGCTATAGTACAAAATTAAGGAGAAGGAAATATAAACTCTTAATACTATCTTTATGGGCTATTCCCTTTAATTTGAAATGTAGATGGCAATTATTGTTTTGTACATTGGCCAATCAGATGATTTAAATCACCATGCAGCATTCTGCCCAACAGTGCTTTAATTAAAGGCCTTGTATTTAAAAAGGAAATAAAGTCTACTAATTTCTGTCTACTTCAGTTACTTATAATTTTATATCCCTTGCCAGAGTCAGTTTCATATTTTTTCTAAGCATCTTTGTACAGGATTTTTAATCTCTTTAAAAAGACCACCTATTTGTTAATCAGTACACTGGAGTGTGATCAGTATTCAAAATGATGTAGGACAAAGTCAAGAAGTCTTCTCAAAACACTACAATTTAAGTAACCACCTGCATTTCTCAGTTCTCAGAGAACTCTCTCTGAATCTTTCAGTTTCACACTGATCAGTTTTGTATTGGGCAGAAGGTTTTGTACTGGACAGGGAAAATATCTTAGGTGTCTATGCAGTGTCTTTTTGGTTTTGGCACATGGAAGTCCTCCTAAAACATATATTTATTTGACTGTATAGATGTGAACCAAATCTCTTTATATGCATCTTTAAACATATAAATAGAGTAGCAGATATTCTTATTTTCAAATACTCATGCTACACATGATTAAACATGTTCAGAACAATGACCATATTACTAAGTGAAAGAAGAAAGTATGTAAAATATGATCCGATCTTTTTTAAAAGAAAGGAAAATATTCTCAAATTATTTGAATTATTAAATAAAGTCACACAACTGTGAAGTTATGCAATTAGCTATCTCTATTTTTGAAAAAAGTCCAGGTTTCTTGAAGAACAATGGGTTGGGAAGCTGTAGGCAAACAAGTCAGAAATCCTCAAAGCATTCTCCTTAGTCTTGCCTTGTATCAATCACCCTTTCTTATTGTCTTCTCACAACTAAAAGGTGCTGCAGTGGGGAGAAAGTTTGTGGTAGGCTTGTGGGTGAGGAATGAGTTATAAAATGCAAATTATATAGAAAGGAGCTACAGCTATAGCAACCACTTATGTTTACTCTCACCCTTTCTTGAGTGTTTTGTGAGCACCATCCCCTTAATCCTCTGGGATGAGTAGGTGGCAAGACTCTTGATCTTTACTTGACAGATGTCTATAATATAAAAAGATTAAATGACAGCATAGGATCTTAACAGAAAGTACTTGCATGATGAGAAAGGTTAATTTTAATGTATGCCCTCAAGCGCAATTCAGAGCAATCGACCCTACACTGGATTTTCAACCACATTTCTAGGCATCTTCCAACATGCAAAGTTCCCATGTGGTAGGATTCCCAAGAAACTGGTTGCAGTGGTTACCTTGAGGTAGAGAAATGTGGCGGATAGAGGGAGGGGTTAATGAGGGGGAGATTTTTTTCACTGTGTACTCTTTTGTGCCTTTTGGATTTACCTATTCAAAAATTAATATTAAAATTAAAAAAAAAAACCACAAAACAGTCTTCAAGAGGGCAAATTCAATCAGAAAGTCTGCTCCAAGCTTCCCTGGTGGCTCATTAGTAAAGAATGTGCCTGCAAGTGCAAGGAGACACAGGTTCAATTCCTGATCCGAGAGATCCCAAATGCCCCAGAGGCACTAAGCCAGTGCACCACAACTATGGAGCCTGTACTCTACCTGGGAACCACAACTATTGAGCCCACCAGCCCTAGAGCCCGTGCTCTGCAACAAGAGAAGCCACTGCAGTGAGAAGCTTGTGCACCACAACTAGAGAGTAGCCCCTACTTGCTCCAACTAGAAAAAAGCTCTCACAGCAACGAAGACCCAGCACAGTCAAAAATAAATAAATAAATAAAATTTAAAAAACAGAAGATCTGCTCCTTTGATGTTTTCCCTCCATTCTCCGGGAATCTTGGTGGTTGTGTTTTATCCTCCATGTCTCTTGGTAATACCCTAATAGAAATCATTGCAAAGAAATTAGCCTATAATTTATAGTTTAGATTAAATTATATAAATTAACAGATTTCACAGAAATAAGTACAGTGTGTTAAATGTTTCTTTGGGTTTCCCTCTCTGTGAATTTACATATTTACTGCACTTTCTTTATCTGGGTTGTGGATCACATCAAAGACATTTCAAATGTCTTTACAAACCTCCAAGAGTTTTTAAAAGAGGAGATGAAGGCAGGCCCTCACTTGAGCTTCCCTGGTGGCTCATCTGGTAAAGAATCCACCTGCAACTCAGGAGACCTGAGCTGGATCCCTGGGTCGGGAAGAAGGGAATGCCTACCCACTCTAGTATTCTGGCCTGGAACATTCCATGGACTATTCCATGGGGTCGCAAAGAGTTGGACATGATGAGTGACTTTCACTAACATTCATTTTCCTTTTCCAGATTTCACTCAGTTTTCAACTCCTTATCAATTTGGTCTTGATTGAATAAAACAGATGTGGGGCCTTAGGCTGACTAGCAATGAAATACATCTGCTTTAAGCAGGAACAAGAGAAGAACTAAATCAGGGTAACCACTGTGGAGAGGCAGTAAGCAGTGAGAAACAAACTAAAGGATCATAAATATACAATTTTGTACCCACCTCTCAACATTTAAAGTTTATCCCAGTATATCCCAAGGGTAGTATTATTTCTAGACAAATCGTATCTTTCAGCCCAGAAAAGAAAAACCCAGGACAATGTCCCTCCTTGACCTTTGTGAGCTCTAGAGCGGTGCGCCTCCAACTCCGAAGTGCGTCTAGATCAACCCCAGCAAATGAAAGTGCATACTTTTCTTGTTAAAATGCAGATTCTGATTTAGCTGATCTTGAGAAAGGCCGTAGATTCTGTATTGTTACACGCTGTCAGGGGACATCCTTGCTGCTGGCTCAGGAAGCACATCTTGAGCAGAGAGAATTCAGACAGAACCTGGGCCTCAGTCACATCAATTGTGAATGAGTTGTATGAACTGATTACCCTTGTGCCAGAAATTAGGGATTTCTTTGTCCTAGCTAACAAGCCTCGAGATTGGCAGCCTTGGGCTCATGAGGCATTCCCACAATGCCATCGGGGATCTCACATCCTTTAACTGGTTTTACTTTGCTGTCTTTCATGTGTGATTTTCATTCTCATGCTGGCCATAGAGTGGCTGCCCTTCTGGGTATCACATTCATTTTTTTATGCAGGATGTAGTGTTAATGGAAGAGGGCAAATGGTATGCGACAGCTGAATCTGCTCCTTTTAATCAGGAAAGCAACAGCTTTCTTGAAGCCAGAATTCTACTTCTTATGGGCCAGTAGACTTCTACCAACATCTCACTGGGCAGACATGTCACATGACCACATGTAGCTTCCAGGGAAATTTATAAATAAATTTTTTCAGCCAATCTTATTGTCACCCTGAACAAAATATTAAATTGAAAGAAGGGAAGAATAGATATTGAATAGGTGTGGTAGGTAGAATAATGGCTCCCCAAAGATTTGTTGTTGCTGTTGTTCATTTGCTAAGCTGGGTCTGACTCTTTGCAGCCCCACGGACTGCAGCACACCAGCCTTCCCTGTCCTTCACTATTTCCCTGAGTTTGCTCAGGTTCATGTCAACTGAATCAGTGATGCTACCTAACCATCTCCCCAAACATGTCCCCATCCTAATCACTGAACCTGTGATTAAGTTACCTTACATGGGGAAAAAAGACGTTTTGCATATTTGATTCATTTAAGGCTCTTCAGATGGGGATATTATCCTGGATTCTCTGGGTGGACACAAGGCAACCACAAGGGTCCCTAAAAGAGGATGGCAAGGAGATGTGATGATGGCAGTAGGAGTCCAAGTGATGTGGGACCATGAACCAAGGAAAGTGAGTACATCTAGAAGTCTGAAAAGGCAAGGAAATGGATTCTCTAGAATCTCCAGAAGGAAAGCAGCCCTATGACTGCATTTTGTGCCACTTTGTGTGACTGTGACTTTGATTTTAACCCAGTGAGACTTACTTTGATCTTGGCCTTCAGAATTGTAAGATAAATTTGTGTTGTTTTAAGCAACCGAGTATAATTTGCTACAGAAGCTTTAGGATACTGATACAATAGCCAACTAGCATTGCCCATCACAAAGTCTGAGTTAGGAGAAGGTGTGAAGAGACCTGCAGCAAGGAGGGAAAGAAGCATGAGAACTCAGGACACAGGCAAGGCCACATCTTGTCATCGAGAAACACACAAATGGAAGTAAGGGTCATCCATAGTTGGGTGAGTACTTGAAGAAGAACTGCTGAGAATATGACTCTTGAGAGTCCCTTGAACAGCAAGGAGATCAAACCAGTCAATCCTAAAGGAAATCAACCCTGAATATTCATTGGAAGGATTGATGCTGAAGCTGTAGCTCCAATAATTTGGCCACCTGATGCAAAGAGCTGACTCACTGAAAAAGACCCTGATGCTGGGAAAAACTGAGGGCAAGAGCAGAAGGGGGCAACAGAGAATGAGATGATTGGATGGCATCACTAACTCAATGGACATGAGTTTGAGCCAACTCAGGGAGATAGTAATGGACAGAGAAGCCTGGCGTGCTGCAGTTCATGGGATTGCAAAGAGTCGGACATGACTTAACGACTAAACAACTGAGAAGATAGAACACAAACACAGTCAGCAAAGACAGCTGTCCTGAACTATGAACATTTAGAAATTCGTCTGTTTGTTTTATGTTGTTTTGGCAAGTAATGTTTCTATAATGGAATCAGGGACCACTAGGGGACCACAGTGATCATCCAGGCCAAGTGCCTCATTTTCCATCTGAGGAGTCAGGCCTGAAAATAAAACAGGCATCTGTCTCCTATGCAAGCATGTTCTCTACCACATCCCACTGCCTCATGCTTTTAAGTAAGATTGCCAAATAAAATACAGCATACCTAAAATAAATTTGAATGTCAGATAAACAACAATAATTTTTAGTGTAAGTTCTGTATGTTTCCTATTGCTCCAGTAACAAGCTACCACATTTTTAGTGGCTTAAAGCAACATAAATTTATTATCTTACAGTTCTATGTGCCAGAAATCCCACTGGGTCTCACTGGGCTAAAATCAAAGTGTCAGCAGGCATGCATTCCTCCTGAAGGCTCTAAAGGAAAATCTGTTTCCTTGCCTATTACAGCTATTAGAGGCCACTGGCAATTTGACTTGTGGACCTTTCTTCTCTCTTCAAAGTCAACATTGTAGCATCTTCTAATCTCTCTCTGTTTCTGATGCTCCTACCTTTCTTATCAGGACCCTTATGATTGCATTGGATCTACTCAGATAATCCAGGATAATCTGATGAACCTAACTTAATCACATATGAAAAGTCCCTTTACACATATAAGGTAAACAAGGTTCAGAAATTAAAATGTGCACATGTATTTGGGTCATTTTTCTGCCTTCTACAAGTATGTCCCAGATACTGCATGGGACCTACTTATACTAAAAAATTATTCATTGTTTTTCTGACATTCAAATTTAACTGGGCATATTTTGTTTTTATTTGCTAAATGTGGCAACCCTAGTTTTAAGGGGCTGTAGATGGCATATATTCTCTATGGCATGATAACTATTATACCTAAGGCTCAAACAATAAATTAAAAATTGTATTTGGACCAGTGAGCTATTTTTTTCCCATTTTATAAAATGGAAATAGTCTTTTAATATTTTGTACTATATTTTTAGGGAAAAGCTGCTAAAAATTTTCTATCAAATTTATCTTCAATATGGAAATTTTATTCCTAAGAATAAGTAAATGAACATATCATAACAGTCAGAGAGAAAGGATGCCAAGTATTTATTTTAAACATTTCCAATTTTCCCAAACACCGCCTGGTTCAGTTCTCTCAACCAGCCCATTAATAAACCTGCTATCCAAAAATGTGGGCCTAAACTTGGCTTAGCTTGGCCATACTTAATTTACTGAGTGTATAGAATGTTTTCCTCTTTTAAACAAAACATTTCATGGGCAAGAAGGGGGCCAGGAAACAGGACTATCACAGTCTAGGATGGATTCACCTGATTTCCAGTCCAGCTGCTTTCTGAATAATCCCTGGAACAATTGTCTCCGTGGGCGCTAGAGGTCCCAAGCCCTTCTCATTTCTTCCGACTTCTCTTACTCGACTCTTCTCTAGTCTGACAGTAGCAGGACACCCTGTCCTCCTAGTGAAGGGGATCTAACTTCAACTACTTCCCACTCAAGGAATCAATCAAAATGTTCCTTTCTCTGAGCAGTTCTCCTCAAGCCCCCTTTAATGACTATGTTAAAATTGATTACAGTTAGCAGTATTTACTGACATGTAAGTACTACAAGGCTGAAGTCCATTTTTTAAAAAAATCTACCTTAAATAGATTGCTCTGGTGGTGTTGGATAATAACAAAAATTATCCAGAACTTAGAAATAAAGCCAAGAAGAGGTATGTTTTTTATTGTCATACTAAAGCAGGGTTTGAATCTGCCCACAATGGGAGAGACCTGGGTTTGACCTCTGGGTTGGGAAGATCTACTGGAGATGGGAATGGCTACCCACTCCAGTATTCTTATATTACCCACTCCAGTAATCTGCCTGTGATGCAGGAGACCAGGGTTCGATCCCTGGGTTGGGAAGCTCCTCTGGAGAAGTGAATGGCAAACCACTCCAGTTTTCTTGCCTAGAGAATTTCATGGACAGAGAAGCCTGGCAGGCTGCAGCCCGTGGGGTCTCAAAGAGTCAGACACGACTGAGTGACTAACACATACGATCAGAGCACGGTTTAGCAGGCCCATCTAAGGATTATTTCATTCTCTGTGTCTAGGAAGTTGCACTATTATGTTATTGTACTTCTCTAGCTACTACTAAAGACTCAGACTTTATGCAGTTAATTATTAACTTGAAGACCTGTATCCTATCCAACAGCTGCTGCTGCTGCTAAGTCACTTCAGTCGTGCCCAACTCCGTGCGACCCCATAGACGGCAGCCCACCAGGCTCCTCCGTCCCTGGCACTCTCCAGGTAAGAATATTGGAATGGGTTGCCAACAGAAATGCAGGTAATTTCTTTCCATAGAAAAAATATCTCCAAAGGTTATGATTTCACTGCTCTGAAGCATATTAACCAGTTTACCTTTAAGTTAGTAATATTCTTCTAACCTCCCTCTTCCCTTTTTTTGAAATGACTTTCCTGATGAGTGATATAAACCCTTGTCTCTGAGATGCTCCATCCATCTCACACTCTTATCAGATCCCTTATTAATGAACTGAATAAAACTTTGACATGCACACATCCTAGATTCATATGAAAATTATGTATTGATACTAATAAGTCCACGTAGCTTATGCTATGAATTTGCTATAACAGCGTCTTTCATCACAGGTTGAAGGCCCAGATTCTTAGCGTGGCATTCAAGCTTCTTTCTATTCTGGCCCCAGCTGGCATCTCCTTTACTGTGAAGCACTCCCCAAGCTCTTCTCTCACACCCACATCATCCTTTCCTCTGGCAGAGTCAGATGTCCCCTCATCCTTTGCACCCAACATCCCCACACACACGTTTATTGATAAATTGAACTACTGAACTATTTTCCTACCTTGTGTTGACATGCAACCTAGAGGTTAATTAAGATAATGCATTTCATCCCCTGGCCACAGAGATTGCTTCATATGGGGTTCGGTAAGCATTGTTCTCAGGACATTGACAGGAATGGGTGTGACAAAATCATTCTTTCTTTTCTGCTGGATTTGGTCAAAAGCCTGAAGTCCTGGAATCTGGTGGCAACCATTTTGGGGGCATGGGTGGAACCACCTCGGCATGAACAGAAAGCAGCTCTGAAAATGGGAAAGGAACCGAGGCCTAGCTAACATGAGGCAGCCTCTGGATCAGTTCTATTTCTAGACTTTTTAGTTCAGTGGACTAGTAGAGCTCTTTGATCTCTTAAGCCTGTTCCAGGCTTCTTTTCTATTATTTCCAGTCAGAAGCAGCCTAGCTGATACTTATGCCTGTATCAGTCATTTGTATATCCATCAATGTTTCCTGAATCATTCTTTATCTGCCTACCTTCTGCCCAAAGAGATCTTCATGTTTCCAGCACCTTATACTGTTTCTGACTTAATCTGACTTTATAAATATTCCCTGAATTAGGTATAGGCAAACCCTTTTGGGGGCTTCCCAGGTGACACTAGTGGTAAGGAATCTGTCTTCCAAAGCAGGAGATGTAAGAGACATGGGTTCAATCCCTGGATCGGGAAGATCCCCTAGAGGAGGGCATGGCAACCCACTCCAGTATTCTTGTCTGGAGAATCCCATGGACAGAGGAGCCCGGTGGGCTACAGTCCATGGGGTTTCAAAGAGTCAGACATGACTGAGCAACTTAATGTGCATGCACATACCCTTTTGGTAACACTATTTTCTTGATATTTCCTACAAGTTGTAAAATGAAAACTGACTTTTCCCACCTTCGGCAGTCCCCAGTGTCTACAGAATTCCAAGTCTTAATCATCTTTTTGGGCACCCCTCTCATCGCATCTGGAACCACATGAATCCCTACATGCTTCTCCCCTACTCTGCCCACCCCTGCCCCCTTCCTCTGGGATTTGCAGAGAGAAAAATGCCTGGGCTGGCAAACTGCGGGTCTAAGAGCGTGCATGTGTGTTAAATTGCTTCAGTCGTGTCTGACTCTTTGTGACTCTATGGACTGTAGCCCACCAGGCTCCTCTGTCCATGGGGATTCTCCAGGTAAGAATACTGGAATGGGTTGCCATGCCCTCCTCCAGGGAATCATCCCAATCAGGGACTGAACCCAAGTCTCTTATGTCTACTGCACTGGCAGGTAGGTTCTTTACCACTAGTGCTGCCGGCAAAGCCCGGGTCTAAGAGAGCCCTACATAAGTATACTCACATCACATATCAACTAGATGCACTCCGTCTCTTGCTACTTTGTACCCTGGAAATGATTATGAAAAGTCAGCATTCAATGTGGAGATTTCTTCCAAAAGAAAGCGTCCCTTTCTCTGAGCAGCCCCACTTGAGGACCAGGCTAGAAATCCCCTGGGAAAGAGATTTTGCTGACAGATTCAGAGGGCCTGGGAATGAATCTCTTCTTAATGACCAGGCAGAAATGCTGGGAAGCATTTTGGAATCTTCTCTCTCAACTGGTATTCACAACATCTTCATCTGATGAGTATACTTGTCCCTCCTGAATAATCATTTTTTGACAACCATGCCAATTTTGTTTACTGGATTCATTTCTCTCTTGTATGAAGAGTGGGTACTCTAAAGGTCTGTGAGAAGAACAAGCCTGAAGAATTATTTTGTGCTTAATATATTTGCATACCTTGAGAGGAGCAAGGGAAAAATGTTACTTTGAGCTAGTTTTCAGTAGGTAGAAACCGGATAGATTTGGTAATTTAAAATTAAAATTCAGTAAGTCCTTAAACACCCAGGAAAGAAATTTGTCTGCTTCAATTCCTACATAAATTTGGTAAAATGCTAAAATAATATTGAATGAAATCTAAGTGGTCTCTGCCAGTTCCATATTTCAGATGTTATTTACTCTTGTGTTAGTTCCCCAGAACCCACTTCATCTGGGACAAACCATTGCTAACAATTTATATACAATTCCTCAGATCTCCATGCTAAAATAGAGTGAAATAACCAGTGTTAACCTGTTTTTTTACACCAAAGGCCAAAAATTTCCTTCCTACCCACCACCTGGGGTCACTTAGGAGTGTGGTGTTACCATTTAAACATGAAAAACCCTCAGTCTCTATGCTTCTTCCCCTCCCTCTCAATTCATGAAACACTTAGAGTTAAAAACAAGTGTGTAGTTCTTTTTCTTTTTTTTTCACTGTGCTGGGTCTTTGTTGCCACACGGACCTTTTTCTAGTCCTGGTGAGCAGGGGCTACTCTACAGAGGTGGTGTGTGGGCTTCTCATTGCAGTGCCTTCTCTTGTGGAGCACGGGTTCTGGGGTGCACGGGCTTCAGTAGTTGTGGCCCCTGGGCTCTAGAGCAGGGTTCTATACTTGTGCTGCACAGGTTCTATACATGGAGTACACAGTTACTCCATGGCATGTGGGATCTTTCTGAACCAGGGATCAAACCTCGGTCTCCTGCATTGGCAGGCAGATTCTTAACCAGTAGATCATCACTAGGGAAGCTCTATTTTTATTTTTATTATTGAATTTTGAGAAAGTTCTTTCTATATTCTGATTCAAATCCTGTATCAGATTTCTAATTCAAAAATGCTTTCTCCCATTTTGCAGCATGACTTTTCATTCTCTGCTTAAGTAGAAATTCATAATTTGACAAAAATCTAACACCAATTTAAAACTTATTATACTTTGTGATTTAAAAAAATTTTTGATCAAACCAAAATTTCAAAACTTTTCCTCTTACGTTTTCTTCCACCAGATTTATAGTTTTAGGGTTTACATTTCAGTCTGTGACCAATTTTGAGTTTATTTTTATACATCATGTGAAATATGGACTGAATTTCATTGTTTAATACACAGATATTTAATTGTTTCACCACTATTTGTTGAAAAGATTGTCCTTATTCATGGAATTTCCTTTGCACTTTGGTTGACAGTCAAATGATCGTATATATTTGGGTCTGTTTCTGGACATAGTTTTCTTCCATTTATCTATGTCTGTTTTTTGTTGTTCAGTTGCTCAGTCTTGTCTGACTCATTGTGGCCCCATGGACTGCAGTATGTCAGGCTCCCCTGTCCTTCACTATCTTCCTGAGTTTGCTCAAACTCATGTCCATTGAGTTAGTGATGCCATTCAACCATCTCATTCTCTGTCGCCACCTTCTCCTGCCCTCAATCTTTCCTAGCATCAGGGTCTTTCCCAGTGAGTTGGCTCTTCACATCAGATGGCCAAAGTATTGGAGCTTCAGCTTCAGCATCAGTCCTTTCAAGAATACTCAGGATTGATATCCTTTAAGATTGACTGGTTTGATCTCCTTGCTGTCCAAGGGACTCTGAAGAGTCTTCTTCAACACCACATTTTGAAAGCATCAATTCTTTGGCGCTCAGCCTTTTTTATGGTCCAACTCTTACATCTGTACATGACTACTGGAAAAACCATAGCTTAGACTATATGGCCCTTGATCGTCAAAGTGATGTCTTTGCTTTTTAATATGCTGTCTAGGTTTGTCATAGCTTTTCTTCCAAGGAGCAAGTGTCTTTTTAATTTCATGTTTGCAGGCACTGTCTGCAGTGATTTTGGAGCCCAAGAAAAGAAAGTCTGTCACTGTTTCTTTTTTCCTGATCTATTTGCATGAAGTGATGGGACAGGATGCCAAGATCTCAGTTTTTTGAATGTTGAGTTTTAAGCCAGCTTTTCACTCTCCTCTTTCACCTTCATCAAGAGGCTCTTAAGTTCCTCTTTGCTTTCTGCTATCAGGATGGTCATCTGCATATTTGAGTTTATTGACATTTCTCCTGGCAATCTTGATTTCAGCTTGTGCTTCATCCAGCCTGGCATTTCACATGATGTACTTTGCATATAAATAAGCAGGGTGACAATATACAGCCTTGGTGTATTCCTTTCCCAATTTGGAACAAGTCCATTGTTCCATGTCCAATTCTAAATGTTGCTTCTCAACCTGCACACAGGTTTCTCAGGAGGCAGGTAAGTGGTCTGCTATCCCCATCTCTTTAAGAATTTTCCACAGTTTGTTATGATTCACACAGTCAAAAGCTTTAGTGTAGTCAATGAAGCAGAAGTAGATGTTTTTCTGGGATTCTCTCGCTTTTGGATGTTGGCAATCTTGTTTCTGGTTCCTCTGCCTTTTCTAAATACAGCTTGAACATCTGGAAGTTCTTGGTTCATGTACTGTTGAAGCCTAGCTTGAAGGATTTTTACCATTACTTTGCTAGCATGTGAAATGAGCATCATTGTATAGTAGTTTGAACATTCTTTGGCATTGCCTTTCTTTGGGATTGGAATGAAAACTGACCTTTTCCAGTCCTGTGGCCACTACTGAGTTTTCCAAATTTGTTGGCATTTTGAGTGCAGCACTTTGACAGCATCATCTTTGAGGATTTGAAATGGCTCAACTGGAATTCCATCACTTCCACTAGCTTTGTTGGTAGGAACGTTTCCTAAGGCCGACTTGACTTCACATTCCGGAATGTCTGGCTCTAGGTGAGTGATCACACCATTGTGGTTATCTGGGTCATGAAGATCTTTTTTTGTATAGTTCTGTGTATTCTTGCCACCTCTTTTTAATATCTTCTGCTTCTGTTAGGTCCATACTGTTTCTGTCCTTTACTGTGCCCATCTTGGCATGAAACATTCCCTTGGTACATTAATAAAAAACTGTCTTGATCATTGTAGCTTTTTAGGTAAAGTAAATTCTCTATTTTGTTTTTTTTTTTCAATGTTGTGTTGGCTATTCTAGATCCTTTTCATTTCCATATAAATTTTATAATCCTATTATCAACTTGGACCATAAGAAAGGTCTTGAATTTTTATTTTGATTGCATTGAATCTATGGATCAATTTGGGGATAACTGATATTGTAACAATATTCTGTCTCCAATCTATAAACACAGTATATTTTTGAATTTATTTAAATTTCTTTAGTTTTCTCAACCATGTTTCATAGTTTTCAGCATATAAGTCTTGAACATATTTTGTTGGGTGATACATTTACATTTTCATTACACTCAGATGATAAAAATATATTGGTAAAAAAAGACAGGGAGATAAAAGATGTGATGTTATACCAGCCAAAGAAGACCTTAGATATGGCCAGAGTGGACATATTTTTACACAGGGGTTGTAAGGGCGTTTGCCACCTCTTCTATTGTTTGCCCTGCATGTCTTCTTTTGGGAGGAATCAAGCCGGAAGCAGAACCAGTCAGAGTTGATTGCTGCTGCCACACTGCCAGTGGATCTCCCATGCTCAGCCCAGCAGTTCTGATAGAGCTGTTCCTGTGTGGACACCTCCCCCAGCCACCCCCCCCCCATCACAATGACTGGGCTCATGGTTTTTTATTGGGACCAAGACATGCCGGTGAGACTCAGTGTTGGGAGCCTAGATAGAAAGAAGCAGTGTTTTACTTTTAAAAGAAATACCAACTATGACAAGGATATCATAACCCTGGAGCTATGGAAATCTCCTTTTGTCACCTCTTATTGAATCTTCCTGCCTGACAAATTTAGAGAACTACGTCAGATCAAGTAATTAGAGGACACAATTTGCAGTAACCAGCCTCCAACAAACCTCCAAGGTAGCCCCTTAGATAGCCTCCCTCTGATTCTTGTCACCTGGTATTCACCTTTATGGAGGCCCCACTTTGAATGGGGATGATCTATGTAACTAATAGTTATTGCAGAAATGATGGGGCTTCATTTCCAAAGCTAGGTCATAAAAGATATTGCAGCTTCCACTTTGCCCTCTCTTGGAATACTTGCTTCAGGGAAAACCAGCTGCATGCCCCAAGGACATCAAGTAGCTCTGTGGAAAGTTCCATGTAAGGTGAACCTCAGGCCTCCTACAGACATGTGACTGAGTTACTCTCCAGCCCCAGCCAAGCGTCTGATGAAGCTCCAGCGAGCATTTTTATTGCAATCTTAGGACAAGCCTTAGGCCAGTATTGCCAGCTAAACTGTGCTTGAGTTCTTAACTCATAGAAACTGTGTGAGGTAATAAGTATGTATTATTGTTTAAAAGCCACTATTTTTGAGGTTAATTTGTTATGCAGTATTAGATAACTAATATACTAACAAAGCTTAGTCAGATTTGCCACAACTTAAAGACAATCATTTTTTCCCCTGACTCTCTTCAATTTTTTTTCTTTATGGGTCAGCTCCTCCTGGACCATGCTCCTTTGTGCGATCTTTCGTTAATAATTTGCTGACTTCTTTCCCAGTCAGAGCCCTGTTGCTCTCCGTTGACTCTTGTGATGTACCTAAGTTCATTCTTCACAGCCACCAGGTCTCCAATTCTGTAGTCCCTGGAATAGTTCCATGTGTTCATTAAAAAACTTCTTTTCTCCTTGTCCAGTTCCTCTGTTTCCAAGCAACTCTGTTCCTTGCATCATGTTTTTCTTGTATACTCCATTCGTTTTTGCCCTAACCATCTTTCTTTCTTCTCTCTTTTATAATTATATAATTTTCCATATATATCATTCCTTAAATGTGCTCCTTTTTTTTTTTTTTACAATACTAGTGACTTTGTACATGCTGTTTGTTACATTCTTTTATCCATTCATTCACCCATTATTCATTCCTTCAATAAATACACCTTGTGTTCCTACCACGTGCCAGGCATTATGTACACTAAGCATTGGTGGTACTTCTTTCAGCCTAGAATATCCTTATCCTCGCCTTTAAATGCCCTCTTTCTCCACCTGAACTTCCACTTAATTGAATTATCTGACTTTTATTGTGAGCCTACTCAAGATCAGACACTGTGCTAGACATGCTTGAAACCTCCGCTCAAATTACCATCTCTTGTAAGATGTCCTTTTTCTGCCAGAGTCAATTGCTTCTGTTATACTCTGTATTGGTAATTCAACAATGTTTTGCTTACTCATTTGTTTATTCACTCCTCCTTTCATAGGTGTTTTTGAGAGCCTGCTGTATGCCTGAGTTTGTGTTAGGAACTGGGAAACCATGGCGTAAGTGCCAACAGATATTTGTGCCTAATGCAATGGAAATTCTAAGGTGGAGCAACTAATGATGTGCTGTAATTATTTCCCTTGGTCCCTGTGTTCTTCAAAGATCTTGAACTACCTGAAGGCATAGGTTACCTCTTCTTGTTATTCCTAGTACCTAGCACAGTCTCTGGCACATAAAAGGAGCTTACTAAAGATTTGTTGTATGTTTGAAGCCCACTACTGTGTTATTTGACAACTGGGAACCAGCCTGCATTGGGTCATCACACAGTCATCAAATTAATACTCTCTCTAGGGCCCCACATTTTGGCTTATGTCTTTTCTCAGAGTGGATTTAAAATGAAAGCTCATCTACAACTCAGTTGCATTTCAGATGCTTTGCCCTGGTCAGACTGGCAACACATCAAATTCACTTAAATTTCTAGGAGAAGATTTAATAGATTTTAAGGGGTGGCTCATAAATATTGGGTGCTTTAGAGAGAGGTGAAGGAGAAAAACTAGCTGTTGGAAGATGAGATGGTAGCCAAATGTAAGGTTGGTCTTCTAAATCTTCCTAGGGCTAATGAAAGTTCAACAAGTTAGCTTTAGCCTGGGGTCTGAAAATAAATGAAACATCCAAGATGAAACAAAGACTAAAAGCAGAAATTAATTGAATAACATTTACAAATACGCCCCAGCCCTGTGTAAAATACTATCGGTGTCTGCATTTCTGCCAACTTCAGATTTTTGTTGCTGTTCGGTTGCTAAGTCTTGTCTGACTCTTCGACTCCACGGACTGCAGCAAGCCAGGCTTCTCTCTCCTTCACTATTCCCCTGAGTTTGCTCAAACTCATGTCCATTGAGTCAGTGATGCCATCCAACCATCTCATCCTCTGTTTTCCCCTTCTCCTCTCCCCCTCAATCTTTTCCAGCATCAGGGTCTTTTCCAATGAGTCCACTCTTTGCATCAGGTGGCCAAATATTGTAGCTTCAGCTTCAGAAACAGTCCTTCCAATGAATAGTCAGGGTTAGTTTCCTTTAGGATAGACTGATTTGATCTCCTTGGTGTCCAAGGGACTCTCAAGAGTCTTCTCCAGCACCACAGTTCGAAAGTGTCAATTCTTCGGCCTTCTTTATGGTTCAACCCTCACATCCATACATGACTAGTGGAAGAACCATAGCTTTGATTAGATGGACCTTTGTTGGCAAAGTGACGTCTCTGCTTTTTAATATATTGTCTGGGTTTGTCATAGCTATTCTTCCAAGAAGCAAGTGTCTTTTCATTTCATGGCTGCAGTCACTGTACACATTGATTTTGGAGCCTAAGAAAATAAAATCTGACACCGTTTCCACATTTTCTCCATCTTTTTGCCATAAAGTGATAAGTCCAGGTGCCATGATCTTAGTTTTTTGAATGTTGAATTTTAAGCCAGCTTTTTCACTCTTCTCTTTTACCTTCATCAAGAAGCTCTTTAGTTCCTCTTCATTTTCTTCCATTAAAGTGGTATCATCTGCATATCTGATAGATATACTCACAATTAATGAAATAATTTGTAGATTTGATACCTAACAATGAAAATATTCCCTTTATTTCTAGAAAATAAGATGCTGAAGGGAGTCTCATGAAGTAGCTTTGGAAGTATCATAAGATTTTGTCAGTTACAATCTGTCTTCAGGTACCCTTGATGGTTAATGGTATTCTTCTCTAACTAGATTAATTCATTCTAGAAAATGAGATGGTGAGATAACAGTAAGCACAGAAATATTCCACTGTTTGGAAAACTTGCATTCCGTGTGGTTATTAAGCTTATTTGCTTGTCTTAATGCTATCTTTGTATTGACCTGCATTTCAAAATGATGACATGCTCTGAAATCTCAGACCCCAGTACAAGCAAAGCAGAATGGTTAGATTTCCTTAATGTCACTATCACTTTGCTAAAACAAAATCCTCTTATAGTAAATATGCTATTTTAGAAATCTCTTGTGTCACAGAGTCCCAAGTGAAAGCATTGACTCATTTGTTTTTCTTTATTATGTTTGAGAAAATATAATTTTATAAACAAAATGATTACATTGATTATAATTCAGAAGTTATCTCCAAATTTTCTAATTCTATACCAGCAAGTTAATTTATTTTACTCAAGTGAATTGCAACAAACACAATTTCATTTAAGCTAAACTGACCTTCTGACTATCCCCATACTTGGCTGATTCTTTTGGGGGTGTTAGGCATTCCTGGAATTGATCATTAAAGAGATGATATACCCTGAACTTCTTTTTTCCCCTCTCTGGGCAAATTTGTCTACCCATCTTGGAGGAATATGTTCTCTAATTCCAGTGCCTTTCCTCTCTTCCTTTGTTCATCTGGAGAACATTTGTTTAGCTTGTAAGATCAAGTCAATGGCTATATCATCCATAAAAACTTAATTCCCCACTTAACTCTGGGAGAACTGCACTCCTCCTCATGTGTACATTTTTGTCTCCTGTTACTATGTGTGTGTAAATATTTAAACATAAAATTTAGCTTTCAACTTTGTGGTAACTGTGGATTCACATATATTTGTAAGAAATAATATAGGGAGATTTATATACTGTTTATTCAGTTACCCTCCAGTGGTAACATCTTTCAAAACTCTGCACAATATTACAACCAGAATATGGACATTGATATAGTCAGGATACAGGACAATGCCATCACCACAAGAATCTCTCTTGTTGCCTTTCATAGCTATACCCACTTTCTCCCTCATTGTTTTTGTTGTTGTTTAGTTGCTAAATCATGTCCAACTTTTTTGCAACCCCATGGACTGTAACCCATCAGGTTCCTCTATCCATGGGCTTTCCCAGGCGAGACTACTGCAGTGGGTTGCCGTGTCCTTCTCCAGGGTATTTTCCCAACCTAGGGCTCAAACTCCTATCTCCTGCATTGTAAGGCAGGTTCTTTACCACTGAGCCACCAGGGAAATCCTAAGTGATCATTAATCTGCTTTTCACATATATAACTTTGTCATTTCAAGAATGTTATATAAATGGAATAATACAGTATATGACCTTTGGGGATTAGTTTTTTTTCACTCAGCATAATTCTTTGGAGATTCATTCAAGTCATTGCATGTTGTATATACCAATAATTCCTTTTTATTGCTGAGAAGTTTTCCATGTTCTGGATGCAGCAAAGTCTGTTTAACCATTCACTCATTGGTTATTACAAATAAAGCTGTTGTGAGCATTTATGTGTAGATTTTTGTGTATAAGTTTTTATTTCTTTGCAATAAATGCCCAAGAGTAAAATTACTGGATGATATGGTAGTAGCATGATCAAATTCATAAGAAACTACCAGCCTGTTTTCTAGAGTGGCTGTAAAATTTTACATTCTGACCAGAAATCTATGAGTGATTTGGTTTCTTCACATCCTTGTCAGCGTTTGGTGTTCTCTGTTTTTTATTTTAGCCATTTTGATAGGTGTGTAATGATGGCTAATAATGGTGAATATCTTTTTATGTGTATACCTTATGTGTGTATGCTTCATCTTAACAGCAGAGGCTAGAACTTTGTATTGTATTGAATAAGAGGGGTGCTCTCTTGTCTTGTTCCTGATCTCAGAGGCAGACTGTTATGTAATTCACTATTGAATGTTAGCTGCAGCTTTTTTTGTGGATGCTCTTTATCAAGTCATGGAAGGTCCCTCTATTCCTATATTGCTGACTGTTTTTTTTTTAATCATGAATGGGTATTGGATTTGTCAAATACTTTTTCTGCATCAATTGATTTAATTGTGGTTAGTTCTTTTTCACCCATTGGTTAGTAGATTACACTGATTCATTTAGACATGTTGAATCAGCCTTCTGTACCTAGAATCAATTCTAGTTGGCCATAGTATAATTCTTTTCATTCATTACTGGATTAAGTTTGCAAATATTTTATTGAAGGCTTTTGTGTGTAAGCTCATGAGAGATATTAATATGGAGTTCTGGGGGCTGTTTTTGTTTGGTTTTGGAATCTGGCTAATCTCACAAAATGGAGAAGGAAATGGCAACCCACTCTAGTATTCTTGCCTGGAGAATTCCATGGATGGTGGGGTATAGTCCATGAGGTCAAAAAGAGTCAGACACGACTCAGTGACTAACAGTCTCACAAAATGAGTTCAAAAGTATTCTCTCTTCCTCTATTTTCTGCACGAGTTTGTATAAATTAATATTATTTCTTCTTTATATGTTTGGCAGAATTCTCCAACAAAACCAGGATTAAACAGGGGGATATCCCTGCAGATCCTGAAGCCATTAAAAAAATCCATCTAGTCAAACTAGGGTTTTTCCAGTGGTCAGGTATGGATGTGAGAGTTGGACTATAAGGAAAGCTGAGCACCAAAGCATTGATGCTTTTGAACTGTGGTGTTGGAGAAGACTCTTGAGAGTCCCTTGAACTGCAAGGAGATCAAACCAGTCAATCCTAAAGGAAATCAGTCCTGAATATTCATTGGAAGGGCTGATGCTGAAGCTCCAATACTTTGGCCACCTAATGTGAAGAGCTGACTCATTGGAAAAGACCCTGATGGTGGAAAAACAGAGGGTGAGATGGTTGGATGGCATCACTGACTCGATGGACATGAGTTTGAGCAAGCTCTGGGAGTTGATGATGGACAGGGAAGCCTGGCGTGCTGCAGTCCATGGGACCGCAGAGTTGGACACGACTGAGCGACTGAACTGAACTGATTGAAGAGAATAATAGTAAAAAAGAAAAAAGCTACAGGATCTATAGCAATAGCCCCTGTTTCGTTTCTGAGACAGATGATTTGGGTCTTCTCTTTTTATCTTTGTCAGTTGTACTAGGTTGATAACTTCCTACAGATATATCCACCTGGACCCTTAGAATGTCACCTTATTTGGAATGAGGATCTTTGCAGATGTAATTAAGGCACAGATTTTGAGGTGAGATCATTCTGGACTTAGGTTGGGCCCTAAATCCAATGACTTGTATCTTTAGAATAAAAAGAGGAAGGAGATGAGACACACAGAGACTCAAAGAAGATGATGTAAATATGGAGGCAGATATTGGAGTGATGCGTCTACAAGCCATGAAACTCCAAAGTTTGCTGGCAAGCATCAGAAGTTAAGAGAGAGGCATGGAACAGATTCCTGCTCAGAGTCCCCCAGAAGGAACCAGTCTTCCTAACACCTGGATCTTGGGCATCTGGCCTCTTGAACTATGAGAGAATGAGTGTCTGTTGTAAACCACACAGTTTGTGGTAAGTTTTTATGGCGGCTCTAGGAAACTAATACATCAGTCTTCTGAAAGACAAGGTTCGTAAACTTTATGGATTTTTTTGAGGAATCAGATTTTGTTGCATTTGTTTTTCTCTATTGCTTTTCTTATTTCAATTTCAGTGGTTACAGCTCTTGTCTTTTTTTGTTTTCTCCCTTTTTCTGGCTTTGGGTTTATTTTGCTCTGCAACTAGTTTTTTGAGAAAGCTATTTAAATGACTGATTTGAGACTTTCACTCTTTTCTAAATGTGAACATTTAGTACTATAAATTTCCCTTTTGTCACTGTGTCCCAGAAATTTTGATATGTTGTATTTTCATTTTCACTTATTTTTGTGTGTTTTTAAAATAGTTTCTTTGAGACTTCCTTCTGAACCATGGATTAGCCTGAAGCGTGTTGGTTAATTTCCATGTGTTTGGAGATTTTCTTTTCTTTCAGTTACTCATTTCCAGTTTGATTATACTGTTAGAGGATACAATCTGTGTGGTTTTGATTCTTTTAACTTTGTTGAGACTTGTTGTATGGCACAAGATATGGTCTATCTTGATGAGTAATATTTTGGAAGCACTAGGAAAAAAACATGTATTCCACTGTTATTGATGGAATCTTCTAAATAATCAATTAGATCCTGTTGATTGTGTTCTTCGGTTTGAATGTATCCTTATCGGTTTTCTATCTAGTAGTTCTATCAATTGCTGAGTGCATATTGTTGAGGCCTTCAACTGTAACTGCAGACTTCTCTCCTTTCAGCTTTATCAGTTTTTTCTTCATGTATGATGAGGCCCGCTGTTTGGTATATACCATCTAAAATTGTTATGTCTTCCTGATGGACCAATCCTTTTATCATTATGTAATGGCCTGGCGTGCTGCGATTCATGGGGTCGCAAAGAGTCGGACACGACTGAACGACTGAACTGACTGAATGACTGAATGTGACTGAAAGTTGCTCAGTCTTGTCCAGCTTTTTGTGACCCCATGGACTGTAGTCCATGGAATTCGCCAGGGCAGAATACTGGAGTGGGTAGTCTTTCCCTTCTCCAGGGGATCTTCCCAAACCAGGGATCGAACCCAGGTCTCCCGCATTGCAGTTGGATTCTTTACCAGCTGAGCCACAAGGGAACAACAACAACAACAACAACAATATCTCTTTTGGTCTGTAGTATGATTTTTCAATGAGGAGTCTACTGGATCTGATATAAATAAACATTTCTTGTTGCTATTGTCCAGTCTCTTAAGTCATGTCCTACTCTTTGTGACCTATGAACTGTAGCATGCCAGGCTCCTCCGTCCTCCACTATCTCCCAGAGTTTGCTCAAATTCATGTCCATTGAGTTGGTGATGCTATATAACCATCTCATCCTCTGCTGCCCTCTTCTCCTTTTGCCTTCAATCTTTTCCAGAACCAGGGTCTTTTCCAGTGAATCAGCTCTTTGCATTGGGTGACCAAAGTATTGGAGCTTCAGTTTCAGTACCAGTCCTTCCAATGAATATTCAGAATTAATGTCCTTTAGGATTGACTGGTTTGATCTCCTTCCTGTCCAAGGGACTCTCAAGAGTCTTTTCCAGCACCAAAATTACAAAGCATAAATTCTTTGGGGTTCAACCTTCTTTATGATCCAACTCTCACTTCCATACATGACTACTGGAACAACCACAGCTTTGACTAGCCAATCTTATTTTTTTTTAAATTAGTATTTGCATGGTGTACCTTTTTCTGTTTACTTTCATTCTTCCTGTGTCGTATTTGGACTTTCTTGTAAAATGCATATTATTGGTTCATTTTTTAATTCACTCTGTTAATATCTGTCTCTTAGTTGGTATTTTAGATCATTTATATTTAAAGTAATATTAAAATCTAAATATTTGTATTCCTCGCAAATTTATATACTGAAACCCTAATCTCTAAAGGTGATTGTATTAGTTTGTGAGGCCTTTGGGAAGTGATTAAACCATGAGGGTAGAGTCCTCATGAATGAGATTAGTACTCTTTTAGAGGTCCCATAAAGTTCCCTAGCCCCATACACCAGATGAGGATAAAACTAGAAGTCTGTGACCTGGAGAAGAGGGCTGACACAACCCAACTTCAGGACTTACTGTGAAGCTCCAGTAATCAAGACAGTGTGGTATTGGTGAAAGAAGACAAATATATAAATGAAACAGAAGAGAGAGCCCCAAAATAAACCCAAATAAATGTAATCTTTTCAATAAATAGTGGTGGAACAATGGGAAATCCACATGCAAAAAAAATGAATCTAGATATGGATCCTATGTGCTTGACAAAAATTAGCTCAAGATCCTAGATCTAAATTTGTAACACAGAAGTATAAAACTCCGAGAAGCATAGAGGGTACATACCTCAACATAATAAAGGCCATATATGAGAAACCTACAGCTAGCATCATCCTCAATGGTGAAAAGCTGAAAGCATTCACTCTAAGATCAGGAACAAGACAAGGGTGTCCACTCTCACCACCACTTTTTCAACATTGTTTTGCAAGTCTTAACTACAGCAATCATAGAAGAAACAGAAGTAAAGGGAATCCAAATTGGAAAAGAAGTTAAAATGTTCCTGTTTGTAGATGATGTGACACTACACACAGAAGATCCTAAAGATGCTACCCAAAAACTACTAGAACTCATCAATGAAACTGGTAAAGTTGCAGGTTACAAAATTAATACATAGAAACCTGCTGCATTTCTATACAGTAACAGCAAAGATCAGAAAGAGAAATTCAAGAAGTAATTCCATGGACCATTGCATCAAAAAGAATAAAACACCTAGGAATAAATCTAACTGAGGAGACAAAAGACCTGTACTCTGAAAATCATAAGATACTGATGAAAGAAATCAAAGACATAAACAGATGGAAAGATATACCATGTTTGTGGATTGGAAGAATCAATATTATCAAAATGACTATACTACTCAAGACAATGTACAAATTCAATGCAATCCCTATCAATTTACCATTTGCACTTTTCACAAATCTAGAACAAAAATAAATTTGTATGAAGACACAAAAGACCCCAAATAGCCAAAGCAATCTTGAAAAAGAAAAACAGCTGGAGGAATCAGGCTCCCTGACTTCAGACTATACTATATACCTACAGTCATCAAAACAGTATGGTACTGGCATGAAAATAGACATATAGATCAATGGAACAGGATTGAAAACCCAGAAATAAGCCCATGTACCTATGGTCAATTAATCTATGACAAAGGAGGAAAGACAACATAATGCTGGAAACACAGTGTCTTCAACAAATGGTGCTGGAAAAACTGGACAGCCACATCTTAAAAAATGAAAGTAGACCATTCCTTAATTCTGTATACAAAAATAAGCTCAAAATGGGTTAAAGACATAAATGTGAGACCAGACACTATAAAACTCCTAGAGAAAAACATAGGCAGAACACTCTCTGACATAAATCATAGCAACATCTTTTTTGATGCATCTCCCAGAATAATGGAAATAAAAGCAAACATAAACAAATGGGACCTACTTAAACTCAAAAGCTTTTTCACAGAAAAGGAGACAATAAACAAAATGAAAAGACAACCCACAGATTGGGAGAAAATATTTACAAATTATGTGACCATCATTTGCATCATTGCATCATTGCAAGGGATTAGTCTCCAAAATTTACAGCTATGACACTTAATAGCATCAAAAACAGAACCCACTCAAAAAACAAGCAGAAGATCTGAATGGACATTTTTCCAAAGAGGACATACAGATGGCAAATATGCACATGAAAAGGTATTCAACATCGCTAGTTATTAGAGAAATGCAAATCAAAACTACAATGAGATATCCCCTCACATTGGTCTGATGGCTATCCTCAAAAAAATACACAAACAACAAATGCTGGAGAGGGTGTGGAAAGAAGGGAACCCTCCTGAACTGTTGGTGGAATGTAAATTGATACAGCCACTATGGAGAACAGTATGGAGTTTCCTTAAAAAACTAAAAATAGAGCTACCATATGACTCTGCAATCCCACTCCCAGGCATATATCCAGAGAAAAACACGGCCTGAAAAGATACATGCACCCCACTATTTGTTGCTACCGCACAGTAGCCAAGACATGGAAGCAACCTAAATGTCCATTGACAGAGGAATGGATAAAGAAGATGTGGTACATACATACAGTGGAATATTACTCAGCCATTAAAAAGAATGAAATAGTGCCATTTGCAGCAACATGGATGGACCTAGAGAGTGTCATCCTGCGTGAAGTAAGTCAGACAGAGGAGAAATATCATATAACATCCCTTATGTGTGGAATCTAAAAAGAAATGGTACAAATAAACTTGCAAAAGAGACTCACAGACTGAGAAAATGAACTTAAAAGGGATAGTTAGGGATTTTGGAAATGTCATGCAGCACTGCTATATTTAAAATGGGTAACCAACAAAGACCGATTATATAGCACACGGAACTCTGTTCAATGTTATGTGCTAGCCTGGAGGGGAAAGTGGTTTGGGGCAGAATGGACACATGTATATGTATGGCTCAGTCCCTTCGCTGTTCACCTGGAAATACCACAACATTGTTAATCAGCTATACCCCAATACAAAACGCTTTTTGTGTTAAAAAAAGATAAAAATAAAAATTAAAAAAAAACTGTTAGAAAATAACAGGAGAAAATCTAGGGGACCTTGAATTTGGTGATGACTATTTTTATTATTTTTTAAAAAGCTTTTTATTTTGTATTGAGGTATAGTTGATTAACAAACAATGTTGTGATAGTTTCAGTGAACAGTGAAGGGACTCAGCCATGCATATACATGTATCCATTCACCCCCCAACCCCCCTCCCATCCAGGCTGCCACATAACATTGAGCAGAGTTCCCTGGCCTATACAGTAGGTCCTTATTGGTTATCCATTTTAAATATAGCAATATGTACATGCCCATCCCACACTCCCTAACTATGGCTTCCCCCCATGCTTTTCCCCAGCAACCATAAACTCGTTCTTGAAGTCTGTGAGTCCCTTTCTGTTTTGTAAGTAAGTTCATTTGAATCATTTCTTTTTTGATTCCACATATAAGGGATTTCATACAATATTTCTTCTCTGTCAGACTTACTTCACTTAGTATGACACTCTCTAGGTCCATCTATGTTGCGGCAAATGTGGCAATAACTTTTTAGATATAACAACAAAAACACAATCTGTGAAAGAATTAGCTGAACTTCATTGAAGTTTTCTGTCTACAAATGATACTCTCAAGAGGATAAAAAGATAAACCACAGACTTGGAGACAATATTTGCAAAAGACATGTCTAATAAAGGACCATTATCCAAAATAAACAAGTATTCTTCAAACTTAACAATTAAAAAAATGAACAATGCAGTTTTAAAAATGGGCCAATAATGTTAGCATACCTCACGAAGATATACGGATGACAAATAAGCATATGAAAAATATTCCACGTTGTATGACGTAAGAGGAATGCAAACTGAAACAACAATGAGATACTACTACACACATATTAGAAAGGCCAAGATTCAGAACACTGGCAACACCAAATACTGGTGGGAATGTGAAACACCGCGAATTCTCATTCATTGTTTGTGGGAATACAATACGACTGCTATGGATGATAGTTTGGTAGTTTCTCCAAAAGACTAAGCATATTTTTATCATAAGACTCAGCAGTTATGCTCCTTGGTATTTATTTAAAGGAGTTGAAAACTTATGTGCATATAAAAACCTACATACAGATGTTTATAAAAGCTTTATTCATAATTGTCAAAACTTGGAAGCAACCAAGATGTCCTTTAGTGGATGAATAGATAGCTGTGGTACATCCAGGCAATGGGATATGATTCATCATTAAAAAGAATTGAGCTACCAAGCCATAAAAAGACATGGAAAATCCTTGAGTATATACTACTAAGTGAAAGAAAACAATCTGAAAAGGCTACATACTCAATAATTCCAACAATATGACATTCTGGAAAAGTCAAAACATTGGAGAAAGTAAAAAGATATGTGGTTGCTAGCAGTTGCAGAGAGGGAGGGATGGACAGATGGAGAACAAAAGATTTTTTAGGGCAGTGAAATTACTCTGTATGCTACTATAGTGATGGATACATGTTCTTATACGTTTATCCAAAACCATAGAATGTTCAACATAATGTAAACTATGGACTTTGGGTGATAATGATGTGTCAGTGTAGGTTTATGAATTGTAACAAATATATACTATTCTGGTGGGGGATATTGATAATGCAGGAGGCTATGAATGTGGAGTAGGGGGGACCAGAGGGTATATGGGCTATTTCTGTAACTTCCTCCCAATTTTGTTCAGAATCTAAGACTGCTATTCAAAAAAAGTCTAAAAAAATAGGTGCTAGAGTCACTTAAGGTTTTTATGAGTTTAAATGATACAATACATAAAAAGTACTTTGCTTTGTGCTTGACATATGAGAAGCCCTCAGTACTGCAATTAAAGATAAATAACATGGTAAGGGAGCATTATAGCACAGGTAAATGACAACTGGGTGATACAAAGTACAATAGAGATTAGCACAGAAAGCAGTGAGGAAAGGCTTTATTGGAGGAAGCGGGCCTCGCTGGCCCTTAATAAAGGAGCAATGCTTAGACAAGCCTCCAGGTGGGAGTGGTGAGGATGGCTACACTACTCTAAACAGTGTGCTATGGTGAGGAGCCTGCAAGGTGCACGGCAGGCTTGAGGAAAGATTATTTGGATGATCCAAGAGGTCTTATGTAGAAGTCATAGTAATATGTCCTGAAAATTCCTCCCCTACAAAGTCCCTAAAATTTTGGATTATTTGTCTTTTTAAATGTACAGCTAAATTTTCAAAAAATAAGGGAAACCCTTGAATTCTAAAATGTATGAAAAGGATGGATGTAAGGAATTAATGAGCACTGAAACCAGCTGCTGCCATGGGAGCCTTTGTTGGCCCCTGACTGCCTGGAGCCAGGCTGTCCAAGGATGACAAAGACAAGGGATGTCAGATTGGAGATTCCCACATAAACCTGCAACTACTTCAGTGGGTTATCTGTACAAAAATCTGCCACCTCACAGGGAGACTGGAAGGAAACTTGTTCTCTTTGGTTGTAGCTCAGGGAAAAAAAAAAAGAAACAAAACACCACCAAGAATTCACAACCGCAGGCCAGCTCCTTATGGTAGAGTGTGGCCTAAATTCATACTGCCCACATGATTTGATAAATTTCAGCTAAGAATTTGGTTCAGAGTAAACCAGGGTTGACAGTGCCTGAGATATATGGCAGATGCAAACTAAAATTCTCTCTAGAGGGATGCTTCTTAAACCAGGCCTCTAAGAACTTCTTTAGACAAAATTATACGGAACATGAGTCAGAAAGAAATTTTTTTTTTTTAAATCAGAGAATGTGTGAGTAAACAATGTACTATGAGTGACAGTAAAACAACAAACCATAGATCCAGATCAACAAAGATACCAAATATTAAAATGATCACAGAGTATAGAGTTACTATGTTGAATATATTTGAAGAAATGAAAGAGGCTATTAAAAGTATAAATAAGGAACAAGAGACTTCAAAATGACCAAGCAGATGTAGAAAGAGAAGTGATGAGAGATGAACCTGCAAAGCAGATAGTGGCATAGCTGTGGGGAGCCTTGCCAGGTGAAAAACATGGGACTTTGTATACAGACATAATGGAACCATTGTGAGACTGACATACGTTAAGTGGAGTTTAACTAGGACTAATCTGGTAGCCGTATGCAGAAGGGACTAGAAGGTGAGAGGGTGCCATAAAGATCAACTGGAAATTCCACGGCAGGAGTGCTGGTGTGTGCTCCTAAGAGAAATGAGAATGGAAAGAATCTGTGGAAGAAGAAAAGCAATTCTGATGGAGAAACCAACAATATTTGGTGGCTGGATGTCAAGCGAGTAGGGAGGATTCTAGTCTAAGCCTTAGAGGCTCTGATTAACATCTTGTATTCCCTTCTCCTAGAACTTCTCCCCAACCCAAATCCCTGGATTCATCCTGAACTTGCACTTGGCCCCCATGACCTGAGTATGAGCAATGTGTGAGCAGAGGGGAGCTACGTAACCCCTCAGGAAGCATCAGGATGCAGTAAGCTTCCTGCTAACCAAACACATGTGGACTTCACACAACTCTGCTGACACAGGGTATTAATAATCGTGCATCAAATATTACAAAGCCCTCTTCTAGGCCCCATCTCATTTGATCCTGGAAGCAATCCTTGAAGTAGGCTGACAAGACCTTGTTACTTATCCCTACTTGATGAGTGGTGAAGTTGAGACTCAAGAGTATGAAGGAAGACTCCTCCAGGCCACACAAGCTGTTTAGTGGTGAAGCCAGCACTAGACTCTCCCAGGCTAGAGCTCTTTTAATTCTTTCATATCTAGGAGGGGGAACCTGTTGGTTGTTGTCATCTTCTATTGTATTTTTGGTCCTCGCATTGATGCAGGGCCTAATGCAAAAGAAAGGATGTTGCTAGAAACTTTAGTTCTAGTTAATTCATAGCTATAAAGAGGAGACTAAAGCAATGTGTTTTGCAATTTCTGAGATGCTTTTGATCATAAGCTAGAATATTGAGTTGAAGGGGGGCTCTATTAAGAGAGAAAGGTTGAAAGAGATGCATGGAGTTGCTTAGAGAGATACAGTTGTAAAACGGGATGGCAGTTGAGTTTCTGACACTAAATTTTTGGTGCCCTATGGTGTTAATTAGACATTTCTTTTCAACCTGATTGACAGTGCATTTTAATGAAGAAATAACAGCCCAGCAGAGCCTGGCAGTATACTCTTTTCTTACAATTTACAAGCTGAACTTCCCTTGGCAACCTACATCTGGTTTGCTCTGCTGGTAAGTCTGTCAGTAGAACAATGTATAGGCTCTTTCATTTCAATAGGTTTGCTCTTATTAAAGCCTTCTGCATTTTCCTCAGCTTAATTCACTAGGGCTGTTAAATTTCATCGAATTAGTTTCCTTAAGTTAAAAAAAAAAGCCAGCTTTTACCTGCCTGAATAAAAGTGGAATAGTATGGAAATGTGTAAGTTTTTAAGGGAAAAGGCTGTGTGTTAAAGGTTGTATAGTGAAGGCTTCACGGGATTCTTTTAAAATATTTTTTTCTTCCTTTAAATGGGATGTTTCCTGGAAAATTAGAATAAATCCTAAAGGATAGCCTAAGCTTCCTGTGACCATTTGGAAGCAGAAGGTCCCCACGCGTTAAAAATGCCTTGACCATCTCATAGTGCGGATACGTGGTGGGTGTTTTGGAACACTTTTTTTTTTGTTAAGATTTCACTTTCATTTTATATTTATAAATGGGCTTTGAAAATTAACACATCATTTATTTTTTGCTTCTATTCAGGAGCAAAATGTCCATCTCTACCAGAGACTAACAGGAATCCTTGCTTTTCATAGATGAGCCAGGTGATTGGGGAGGACAGGCAGGAGAGACTGGGTGGACATACCTCCCCCTGCCTAGGGATGGGGTTGAGAGCAGGGCTGAACCTACAAATTGGGGGTTAAGTGACGCCAGTAGAGGCTATAAAGGCAGAGAGCCAAGCAGATCATTACAAGCTTCTTCTCCAGGAAAATGGAAGCCATTTAAAAAATTCCGGGAATTGCTTGGAACATGCAGCATTCTTAAACAAAGAACCTTTGTGACATTCAGAATTACTGAATTTAGGAGAGGAAAAGACTCACACCTCACCTGCCTTCCTTCCCTTGGTCTACTGCCACTGCTTTGTCGAGTTCATTTGAAAAGACCTCCAAATTTGGAGTCTAATCACAGTCCAACATTCTTGTGAGAAGGGCAAATGGGTGTTGTACCCTATTAAGGATTCTGCCTCTATGCTATTTCCAGGTGTTTGCCCACCTGGCTTTCATGATCTTCAATTCTGTGTTAAAATTTTCTGGGGCTAGAAAAACGCTTGAATTCATACTTCATACAAACTTCTGTTAACACAGGCATATGATAGAAGAAAATCACAACAAGAATAAAGTTAAAGCTCCACCCCGTGACTTATGCTCACATCTTGTCATTTAGAACTGGGTTGTGTGAACACTCTTGGCTGCAGGAAAAGGTGAGTGATTTCTGGGCCCAGTGCTCCCCCAAATAAAGTCATAGATTGATCGTAAGGAACAAGGAGAGAATGGATATTGGATGGACCCTAGCAGGTTCTGCCAATTCACCATCTTTTGGAAATTGGGACATTTCTAATGTTACTTTCTATGAGCCAGTTACAATAGCCCCAGATTGTTGTAAAGCTCTTATTAGTTTCTTATTATTCAGTAATACAAATTCTTCATAAATTTCTTAAGTTAGAAAATAAAATTGAGAAAAGACAGAGAAAAAATACCTTCAACCCACTAGAGAGAACTAGTGTTATTCCTTTCAACCACTGACACACAGACACAAACAGAGACACACAGATACATACACATACATATAAAATATTTTAAAAAATAAACTGATTAACTTTGAATATCTTTATTTTTATTCCAGGCATTGCCATACTATAAGCTTGATTCTAAAGCAGAATGTAGGTTTAACCTTGTCCAGGTTAAACCTGGGCAGGATGTTTGTGCATCTGAACTGATAGATTCTCTCTCCCTCTCTCTCTCACCTGCGTGCACATATGCACACACACACGTTTGTTTTGTCCATTTATCAGTAGATGGACAGTTAGATTGTTTTTATATCTTTGCTATTGACAATAGTGCTACAATGAACTGGTAGTGGTAATATGTCTTTGAGATCCTGATTTCAATTTTTTTGGATAAATACCCAGAAGTAGGAAAGTAAGATCATATGGTAAGTTCTGTTTTTTAATTTTTGAGGAAGCTCCATACTGTTTTTTGTAGTTTTGCACCATTTTGCATTCCTACTAGGAGGGTACAAGGTTCCAATTTCTCCACAACCTTGCCAACACTTGTTGTCTTTTTTTTTAAATAAAAACCATTCTAACAGATGTGAGATGGTATTTCATTGCGGATTTGATTTGCACTTCCCTGATGAACAGTAAACATTGAGCCTTATTCTTGCACCTATTGCCTATTTGGGGCTTCCCTGGTAGCTCAGCTGGTGAAGAATCTGCCTGCAATGCAGGAGACCCTGGTTCAACTCCTGGGTCCGGAAGATCTTCTGGAGAAGGGATAGGCTACCCACTTCAGTGTTCTTGCACTTCCCTGGTGGCTCAGATGGCAAAGAATCCGCCTGTAGTGCGGGAGGCCTGGGTTTGATCCCTGGGTTGGGAAGATCCTCTGGAGGACGGCATGACAGCCCATTCCAGTATTCTTGCCTGGAGAATCCCCACGGACAGAGGAGCCTGGTCGGCTACAGTCCATGGGGTTGTAAAGAGTTGGATACAGCTGAGCGACTAAGCACATTGTCTATTTGTATATCTCCCTTAGAGAAATGTTGTTGAAGTCCTTTGACCATTTTTAAATTGGTTATTAGTTTTTTGTTATTGAGTTGTAGGAGTGCCTCATCTATTTTGGAAATAAGCCTCTAATCAGATATATATTTTGCAAATATTTTCTCCAATTCTGTAGGTTCCCTTTTTATTCTATTGATGGTTACCTTTGTCATGCCGAAGCTTTTTAGCTTGGTAGAGTCACACTTGTTTATTTTTGCTTTTCATGCCTATGTTTTGGTGTCTTGTGCATGATATCACTGCCAAGACCAAAGTCATGAGCTTTTCCCTAGACCTCACATTAAGGCTCAGACCTCAACTCCAGAAATGCCGTGTCCTTGAGGTGTCCTCTAAGGTGGTCCTTGAGGTGCCTTCTAAGGTGAAGCGTGAATCCTTTGCTCCTTTTCCCAGGGACTGGAGGTTGGCTTGAGAAGATAGTTTCTGAGGGCCAGAGATTGTGCCAGAAGAATAACCAGAAATGATAAGGGTGACTAAAGCCGAAGTGTAAAAGGGCAGATAGGGTGAAAGACTAGGACACTAGAAAAGTCCAGAGAATTCCCCAGAGAAAGTGGGGAGGCCAGGAGTCAGGGTGTGCCTGCCTGGGCTTTTATGTAGGCAGCCAAGGCAGAACTGGGTGAGCCAGGTTGCTATGTTGGAAGGCTCATGACATAGGCGAGGGTCCCCTCTCCAGATACATGAAGGTCTCTTTATCAATATCTGCCCAATGACTCTTATATAAGTCTCCTCTGTTTAACATAGCCTTGACCTACAATGTTTTTGGTGTTTAAAGGTTTCACCGGCTTTGTAATTGACAATGCTGTTGTGGGCACTTTCTGGTATTTTCAGAAGACTGTCAGATGCTAACACATTTGATTCATAAACTGCCTAATTCAGGAATATTTGTTTCTCGGCTAAGGAAACTAACATGCACAGATGTTAAATCACTTGCTTAAGGCGCTACTGCTGCCAGTTTGGGTGCTCTTCTTTCTCAAAGCAATGAGCCTGACAACAATGCACAATAATCTATTTATCACTTATAGATATAGCCATTCACAGAAGGTCAGGTACTAAAGGCTTTGTGATCACAAACACCAGCCAAATGGATTGTCAGGGACTCTCCGTCTGGGCTGTCCATAGCCCCCTCCTCAGCAGTAGGACAGTTCCACCCAGTCAGCAGCTGGGTACCAAGATGCCACTCTGGGTTGTGAGGACAGTACGGTGGTAGCATAGGAGATCAGTGCTCAGTAGCTGAGAAGGAAGGAAAAGCCCTATGGACACATGAAGTTCTCTTCTTCCAAAAATGAGACTAATAACGAATAACTCACATTAAATGTGAACATAAGAAAATGTGATGTTATCTGTGAAGTCAGCGTATAAACTAAAATGATCCTATGGATCATTCATGTATACGTTGTGGCACAGTGCCTGGCATATAACATATGTTCAACAAATATTAGATATTATTATTGATAACAAAACATAGTCATTGTATTACGTATAGCTGTGTAGCAATTTTCAGTTTATAAGCTGCCTTCACATATTATCACAGGCTTCCTAGGTGGCACTAGTGGTAAAGGAACTGCCTGCCAATGCAGGAGACTTAAGAAATGTGAGTTTGATCCCTGGGTGGGGAAGATCCCCTGGAGGAGGGCATGGCAACGCACTCCAGTCTTCTTGCCTGGAGAATCTCACGAATAGAGGAGCCTGGCGGGCTACAGTCCATGGGGTCGCACAGAGTCGGACACAACCAAAGTGTCTTAGCACGCTGCACACATAGGCTTATTATTATTATTCCATTTTTATAGATGAGGATACAGAGGCAAGGTTAAGTAGCTTTCCCAAGCTCACAGCTGATAAGTCATAGAGCTGGGACTGTATCTAACTCAGAACTCTGTTCTTCTAGCTAATCTAGGCATGATTATTTTGCTTGGTTTTCAGATCCTTCATTATTCAGATTCTCCTCCTTGGTGCTTTCTTATTAACATCTATTTTAAAATCCACTGCCTATAACTGAAAAAATATCCCAATATGGCCTGACTATAAGAGAATACAATGGGCCCATCACTTTCTTTGTTCTAGATGTTAGACTTTTATTATTGCATCCCAACATTTTATTGACTTTTTGAACAGCTTGGTCCCCCTGATGGCTTATCTAAACCTGAAGTCTTCTTAATTCCCTAAGTTCTTTTCTCGTGAACTGTTGTAAACTTGGTCTCCCCCATTCCAAACTCCTACGACTGAAATTGAATGTTAGTCTTTAATATGTTGCTTTGTTGAGGGCCCAGCCAGAGTGTGGAAACTCTTAAAGAATCAATAAAATATTCTGCTGGGTGTTCCAAGCAAGATTCCCAAATGCTAATTATTATTGTTAAATGAGTGACTCATCTGAAAGAGTTTCCTTTTCAAGTTGCATTGCATCATGGGGGAGCTGTTTTAAATAGACCACCCTGTACACAAACATTTTCATCTTAAAGCATTCAGGCACCATTTCTGTATAGTAAGAGTAATTGTCCCCCTCACCTCACAGACAGGCAGCTTCACAGACAGCACAACGTGAGAGCTTCCAAGAGGCCCAGAGCTCCGGCGTCTCCTCTCGCTTAATTTCCAGAGGGTGAGATTGTATCTCTTCATAAAGGGGAGAACTTAACAGAAGAGAGAAAAAGAGCTGAGCAACCCAACCGAATTAAAAACAAGCCCTTCCTGAACAAAAGAGGATTCTTTAAAATGGGGTTTAAAGAGAGGGACGTAAGGGATAGGAATTCAAATTAAAATATTTTCAACACTACTTTTAACAATGCAGGAGGAAAATGAAATGAATTTCAAGCCACTATAGAGAAGGAAATTCTGTGATCCTGGCATATATAGAATACAAGGTGGGGAGAAAGGAGGACCTTGACTGGGAGCAAGTGAGTGAGATGTGCGGGAATTCAAGTTAACTGGTTAATTTGCAGACAAATAAGAACAATATAACTTTCACTGTTTGCAAGAGGGAGAGATCTCTTCTTAGAAAAACAAAAACAAAAAACCCAAAGCAAATCTTTACCTCTTCTGTGCATATTTTCCCTCTCTGCAGTGATGAAAGTGTTTGCACTAATTTTCCAGGGAGACCAGAAAATATGTATGGTGTGTTTTGTCTCCAGTGGCATCCTGGGTCACTGAGCACCGTCATTCAATGCGATTTGTTGATGGATAGATGGAAGAATCGAACCTTTTCAGCATTAGGGGAAAAAGTAACCAGAACTTGGTGTCTATGGAGGAGCCCCCATTAAAAAT
The DNA here is from genome assembly GCF_054371585.1 of Giraffa tippelskirchi. Classification (NCBI taxonomy): domain Eukaryota; kingdom Metazoa; phylum Chordata; class Mammalia; order Artiodactyla; family Giraffidae; genus Giraffa; species Giraffa tippelskirchi. The sequence continues at coordinate 198,209,341 of NC_137275.1, forward strand.
AATTTAAAATGTTAAATCTATAAATTTCAGAAAACACCATGCCACAGGAGGAAGAACAAACATTATCACTGGAAGAAGACTGGCCAGTTGGATTTTGCCTCTCTTGGCTCAGATCATGTTTCTAGAAGCTGAGTGACAAAAACAGAGTGTTCCATGTGGTGTTTGAATGGACCAGATTCGGGCTCTCCATGTCAATTGTGTATAGAAAGAAAGGCCCAAACTGCAAACCCGGGTTGCCCAGAGAACTGGTGGGCTGTGGAGGGGGCGGGGGCGTGGCGGCGGGTGAGGGGAAGAACAGTCTCTGCTGGGAGGGAGAAATTATCCACCAGCTCACTCCCAGCTGAGCGCAGAAAGGGGGTGCATCCTGACACCCCCTCCAGTTCCCAAGGGAACAGGAGACAGTTTGAGCTCTCTCCCTTGGTGCCTCCGGGTTCGCTCACTGCAGTGGCCTCTTCTCTGGGGCTGGGGCGAGAGCCCAGGCTGGCCTGCCACACCTGGAAAAGCTTGTCTGCCCACGTCCTGCCCTTGGCTACAGGCGCAAGTGGCGTCTGCTCTGAACCTGTGCTGAGCCCATTTTCCTGATCTTACGTAGGATGTTCAGAGAGGGGGCGGTGAGGGGCACCTGGCTGCGATGTGGTACCTCCTGGAGCGGGCACAGGAGACCAGAATGGGAAGGATAGATCCTTGGCCCCTGCCATGTGCCAGACCTGTGCTGAGTGCTTTTTCAGCAGTTCTCCCACTAGTCCTCATTTTACATGGAGGACATGAAGGCTCGGGGACAGTAAGCAGTTTGCAGAAGGGAGCCTTGGCCTTCCCAGGTAGCGCTAGCGGTAAAGGACCCGCCTGCCAATGCAGGAGACATAAGAGATGTGAGTTCAGTCCCTGGGTTGGGAAGCTCCCCTGGAGGAGGGCACAGCAACAGACTCCAGCATTCTTGCTTGGAGAATCCCATGGACAGAGGAGCCTGGCAGGCTACAGTCCATAGCGTCACACACTTGGACACGACTGAAGAGACTTAGCAGGCACGCACGATGTCCCATCAGTAGAAAAGCAGGATTGCAGCCTGTGTCTGTCTAAGTCCGACGGTCAGGAGCTATCAGTTTTGGCCCAGAAAAGCACCAGCCCTTGGCCTTAGGAAGTAAGTTAAAGCTTCCAGTGTGATGGTGTCATTTCCACACAGACAACGGTTATCCTGTCAGGCCTAAAAATCTTTAATGCCAGAATGCTTACCTTCTCCCTGAAGGGAGAGGCCAAAGTCTCAAATTAGACTTCCTCCTAGGTTCAGATCCCAGGAAATTTGCATTTTGCAGTTGTGTTGAGAGGCATTCTTAGGATCTGCATCCTTGGAGGAGAACGGAGTCTAGCAGGACTGAGCTGCCAGACAGTCTCAGCCCAGGCCTCAGCCAACCCCAGCAGCTCTGGAGCTGGAATTGACCTCCGAGGGCTGGTATTTCACCCTCCTGCCCCACTACTCATTAGATAGGAGCTGTCCTGGGGAAGGGGCATGAAAGGTTGCTGTTCAGAACCGTAGGGAAGCACTCAGTTAAAAGCTGTTGGCAGCCAACCCTCAGTGCAGCTTAGGGAACCAGGGCCTCAGTTCTGGAGGGGACTCTGGGAGATGGATTCACAATACGGGTGTATAAAAGTACCACAGCCTTCAGGCCAAGATGAACCAGACTGGAAAACAGGGCATTTTAAAGTATCCCCCTGTTGAGAGATACACAGGCTTCACAAGTTAATATATCCGAAATTGAGGTGCATCTTGCAGTTCATGCTAAAGTAGGCTTGCCAACCCTTCCCCGCTCTGCCTACCTCAAAGCTGTTACTAAATTGATGGTGGATACTAGAGTAGACAATCTTAGAACTGCTGCTGCTGCTAAGTCGCTTCAGTCATGTCCAACTCTGTGCAACCCCAGAGACGGCCGCCCACCAGGCTCCCCCGTCCCTGGGATTCTCCAGGCAAGAACACTGGAGTGGGCTGCCATTTCCTTCTCCAAGGCATGAAAGTGAAAAGTGAAAGTGAAGTCGCTCAGTCATGTCCGACTCCTAGCGACCCCATGGACTGCAGCCTACCAGGCTCCTCCATCCATGGGATTTTCCAGGCAAGAGTACTGGAGTGGGTTGCCATTGCCTTCTCCAATCTTAGAACTGAGGAAATGCTATAATGAATTGCCTGGTGGATAAATAGGACCCTAGGGGGCAAAGGGATCTCAAGTTTGCAAATTGCTTAAGAAGAGGGACTCTGGCTCCCGTTCACAGCCAGGAGGTACGAGCTCCGATCTCTTCTTTGCTTCTGAGCTACTTTCAAATTTTGTTTGTTTACTTGTTTTTAGTCTGAACCTTTAAAAATAAGAAAACAAATGAGTAATCTATCCTATGTGTCTATAGGTTCTCTTGAATTAATAAACCTTCAGAATTTTTTCCAAATTGCTCTGAAAATCTCCCTAGAAAGTTGAACTCCATTGTGGGAAAAGAATGATGTTGCCTTGTAAATAGAATGTGAAGTCCACAACTATTTTTAGGTAATTTTTATTTTATCAATGCAGTACATGGACAATATTTATAAAGTGAAACAGTATTCAACAGCTTGTCCCAAAACTGTGGTTTCTGCTCTCCTCATCCCTCCATTCCTGTCCTAGGGACAACCACTTTTTTTTAAGCTAGTTTTTCCTGCCATTTACATGTCCATGTCTAAGTAATGTATGTACTGAGTGAATTATTTTGACTTATCTGTTTTATCTACTGACTTCATACTACTATGAAGGGGAGCCATCCCCTCAGCCTTCTTTCCTTTGTTCTCCCAATATAATTATGTCACAAAGTTTAGAATTAGTCAATGCTTAGTGTTTCCATTAATATGGCTGTAGAGATATTCTTAGCTGAGCATTTTATTCTTCATTAACCTTTTTCCTCCTGAAGTTAATGATTGCCTTTCTTCTTCTTTCCAAACCATTTAATAACCTCCTGGTACAACTTTCTACAGGGAAAGTCCTCAGGCTTCCTCATGAAGGAATCCATCCATTCCTTTTATTTTCTTGGAGGTCCTACAGACCTCCCTTCTCCTTCTATCTGGGCCAATGGTATAGATGTCACCTGAAACTTCTTTTCTGTCATCCTTGTAACTGCCTTGACTAGGGATTATACTCCCTAGTTCCTAGATCTTACATCTTCTTAGGGGAGGAATGGAAAGGAGTGGGACAAAGCACAGATACATACATATACACATATATCTGTATACCCACACGTGTACCATGTGTTGTTTATTGTGATATCATTACACAATATCATTACACTCAGTAAAACGCATGGATATTAATTGTATAGTTCAGGGGGGTTGATAAATGAATATCCCTAAGCAAGATATAGACCATTTCTGTACCCCAAAAGTTGCTTTGTGCCATTTCCCAGTTAGTGCCACCCCACACTCCCCAAATAACCATTGGTCTGATATCCATTATAATAAATTAGATTTGTTTTGCCAATTATAGAACTTTATACAAAAATATTTTTGAGATTTATCTATGTTGTTGCATGTAGCTTTGATTGCCAGATCAACTGTATTTTATGAATGTGTTTAAGTACTATTTGGCTTTTAAAGCTAACATGTGTTAGTTTGAGGACGACAAATAGGTGTACAATGGCGGAGGGTGTGGTGATGAGCATGCTCCCTGTGCCCTGCTGTCTCTGTCAGGACTGGCTGTGCTTGTGTGTTGGGGCTCCTCTTCACAAGCCTCCTAGACTCCCTTTGATTCTACGCTATGTAGAATGTCCTGTTTTCTATAGCCCATATCTTCCTCTTCCTTGGCTTACTTCCTCATTTTTGTGAAAGTATCCTCTAGTAGCCTCTTGAGAAATGATGTGTAGGCAATACATTTTTTGAAAACTAGAATGCCTGAACTTGTCTTTATTTTACTCTCGTATTTAATTGATAGTTTGTTGTATATAGAACCTAGATAGGAAATAATTTTTCTTTCAATTTTTTTTTGAGGTATTGCTCCATTACTCTTAGTTTCCAGTATTATTACTGAGAAGTCTAAGAGCATTTTTATGTCTTATCAGATTGTGACCTTAAAAAATAGTCTCTGAAATATTGAAGGTTCTGAATTTCACAGTGACATGGTATGGATTAATTTTCATCTGTAGGGCTAAGCCATTTCCATCTAGAAACTTGTATCCTTGGTTACAGGAACATTTCTTACATTATGTCATTGTTAATTTCTTCCCCTCTGTTTTCTCTATTCTTATTCTCTAGAATAACAATTATTTGAATAATGGAAAACCTGAACTTTTCAAGATCTCCTACCAAAGAATCTAAACTCATTAGGTTAGCTTGCACAATTGGAAGTGGTCTTGATGGCCTTCTTGGGTGATTTACTGAAACGTGAGCTCAGTGGGTCAGCAGGACATTGGTGAGGAAAATCATCCCAGTTTTCTGAAATTTAATTGTGCAGTGCTAAGTTGCTTCAGTCGTGTCTGACTCTTTGCAACCCTATGGACCATAGCCCACCAGGCTCCTCTGTCCATGGGATTCTCCAGTCAAGAACACTGGAGTGGGTTGTCACGCCCTTCCCCAGGGGATCTTTCTGACCCAGGGATCGAACCCATGTCTCCTGCATTGGCAGGCGGGTTCTTTACCACTAGGTGGTTCTTTACCACCTGGGAAGCCCTATTGTTTACATTTCCTGAAAGGTGAGATTGCCTGAAGTACAGATCTTTATTGTTTCACAGGCAGTGACTATCATTTGGAAAATGGTCAGAGACTTGGAAGGCCCAAGATTGGATGACTGGTAACAAGGAGGCTTGCAGAAGATTGTAAATGGACTTCTTTGCAGCAATGTATGAGAATATTTGTATTCCATGTGATTGGCCACCCTAAAGCCTGTACCACAGAGATGGTTACAAATATGCAGGTGGACAAATGACCTACCCTGAGGATATTAATTATCCTCCTTCCGTAGTCTACCAATTGCTTACTCTATGGGCTTCTTTAAAAAGTGGCTATAGAAGTAATACGGAAAGGGCAATGGTACCCCACTCCAGTACTCTTGCCTGGAAAATCCCATGGACGGAGGAGCCTGGTAGGCTACAGTCCATAGGGTCGCTAAGAGTCGGACACGACTGAAGCGACTTAGCAGCAGCAGCAGCAGCATAGAAGTAGTAAAGGAGGCTGTCAATGAACAAAACCATGTCACTTCCCTTCACCAAGACTGATCACCTCATTCCTGAGTGCCTAACTTGCCAGCAGTAGTGACCATGCCTAAAACCCTGCCAAGATATCATGCCTGTTAAGACAAGCTAGTTGCCTGTGGCAGGTGGAGAGTACATGTAATTTTTTTTTTTTTTTTAAGAATAAGCTTTATTTTTTAGAGCAGTTTTAGGTCCACAGCAAAATTCACCAGAAGTACCAAGATTTCCCATATACCCCTTGAGCCCACATATGCCTAATTGCTCCATAATCAATATCCCTCCCCAGAGTGGTACACTTAGTACAACTGATGAACCTACATAGATACTTACTTTGGGTTTGGATTTGCTTTCCCTACCCACCATGCTTCTCCCAACAATGCCATTTATGGACTTTCTGAATATCTATGTATCTCTGTGTTTTTGACAAAAAAGCTCACTTCATAAAGAAATAAGGCAATTGAAAAATAAAAAATGTGTTTCACTTCCTACATATCCAGAAGCATCTCACTTCATAACAAAATAGCCTATAGAAGACAGGTATATTGCCAACAACACCTTGTGACAATGGCATGTTGTTTCATGGGATATGCAAATACTTGGAATCAGTGACCAATGGTGTGGTTTTTTCCCCACTGACAGAATTAATGAGTTGAAGAAGGTATGGCACTTCTTATTATTACATTCAATCACCTACTTAGAAAATTTCCCCTTATTGCCCTTGCGAAATTTTGTTTATTGCCTTAATGATTCTGGGCTCTATTGATTTAGAGATCTTAGACCCCAAAAGAGGAGTGCTTCTCCTGGGCACACAGCCACTGAATTGGAAGCTGTGACTTCCGCATTGATTGTTTGAGGCTCTTCATATTATTAAGTGATCAGGCAAAAGTTGAATTAAGTGTTAATTAGGTTGATTCATATTAATTTTCCAGGGAAATCAGGTTTATGCCACCTAGCAAAATCTGGGAGGAATATGAGTGGAATCCAGAAGATCCACTTACTGGTTTCACCATGTTCAGTGATTAAAAATTAATGAGAGGCCACAGCAACCCTGTGCAGTGAGACCAAGGGCTCAGATCCATTTGGGATTACTCCATTGGATAAATGACCCTGAAAAGTAAACCTAAAATGAAACAGAACATGGAATGCATAATGGGGGGAGGGATCATAAATATCATTTAAAATCTTATAACCACTTATAGACATAAGCATTCTAGCATTTATATCTCCCCTTTTAGTCTGGGCTGGTAGCACTGTAGCCAGTATAAATATTTAAAAAAAAAAACACTTTATAGGCTTTTAAGTATTTGAGTCCAGTCCAACAATTGCAAAAACCATACCATGATTCTTACGCCATTCTATCCAGACTTAATTACTGCTAATTGAGGCACATTGGGCTGTTGTGGGACCACACATCCCTTAGCTCCTAGGAGCTGTTATCCAGCTTAAATGTCCCCTATATGCCAACTTATTTATGTACATGGAATAAGAAATTATAAAACATGACAAACATGTACACATATGAAGATGAGTCAAACAAAACTTGCAGAAGGAACAAATGCTTTAATAAAATAATTTTAAAAAAAGACTGTTTAGCAGTAGAAGGTAGAATCCATGAATTACAATACAAATCAGAAGAAATAACCCAGAGTGTAGCACAAAGAGACAATAAATATGGACAATAAAGAAGAGACGGTAAGAGCTATAATGCATTTGATAAATATAACAAATACTTGATTTTCAAAAGCAGAAGAGAGAAAGAAATAGCAAAGGCAATATTTGAAAAGGTAATGGCTAGGAATTTTCTATAGCTGACTAAAGACCTCTGTACATACATTTGGGATGTACAGTGAGCCCCAAGCATGCTGTTTTAGTTGTCTGTGGCTGCTGTAACAAATTACCACAAATGTGGCTTAAAATAACAACAGAAATATGTTCTTTCACAGTTCAGTTCAGTTACTCAGTTGTATCCAATTCTTTTCAACCTCATGGACTACAGCACACCAGGCTTCCCTGTCTTTCACCATCTTCTGGAGTTTGCTCAAACTCATGTCCATTGAGTCAGTGATGCCATCCAACCATCTCATCCTCTATTATCCCCTTTTCCTCCTGCCTTCAGTTTTTTCCAGCATCAGGGTCTTTTTTTCCAGTGAGTCAGCTCTTCTCATCAGGTGCCCAAAGTATTGGAGCTTCAGCTTCAGTAACAGTCCTTGCAATGAATATTCAGGATTGATCTCCTTTAGGATTGACTGGTTTGATCTCCTTGCAGTCAAAGGGACTGCCAAGAGTCTTCTCCAAACCACAGTTCTTCTTTATGGTCCAACTTTCACATCTGTACATGACTACTGGAAAAAACATAGCTTTGACTATATGGACCTTTGTCGGTAAAGTAATGTCTCTGTTTTTTAATACACTGTCTAGGTTTGTCACTTCTGTGGAAGTCTGAACGCAAGCTATTGCAGGGCTGTATCCCTCTGAAAACTCTGAAAGGAATCTATTTCTTGCCTCTTCTAGCCTCTGGTGGCTTCGGCTTGTGGATACATCACTTCAACCTTTGCCTCTGTAGTCACAATGAGTCCTATCTGTATGTGTCACATTTCTCTTTGCCTCTTCTTATGAGGAAATTTGTGGTGGCATTTAGGGCCCATGTATATAATCTTCTCAGCTCAAAATCCTTCATTTAACTGCATATGCAAATATTCTTTTTTTCTAATAAATTCAGATGTTCCAGAGATTGACATGGACATATTTTTTTAGGGGCCAGTTTTCAACCTGCCACACACATTAAATGTAAAAAAAAAAAAAAAGCTCACATATAGTCACATTGAAATGAAAGTGCAGAAAAACAAATTTAAAAAAGAGTAACCACAGAATTCTCCCCAAAATCTTATGGGGAGAATTCATAAGCTATATGAAGCGAGGCGGCTGCAACGGCTCCATGCAGAAGCACGGGCGAGAGGAGCTAGGCCAGGCCGGGGGCCGGGGGCTGGGGGCCGGGGGTGGTGGCCGAGAAGAGCTAGGCTGGGCCGGGGGTGGCGGCCGAGAAGAGCTAGGCCAGACCGGGGTCCAGGGGCAGCGGCGAGAGGAGTTACCCCAGGCCCAAGGAGCAGCGGCTGCGTGGGCACAGGAGGGCTGAGAGGAGTTACTCCACATTCAAGGTCAGGAGGGGCCGTTGTGAGTAGATACCCCTTGTCCAAGGTAAGGAGCAACGGCTGCACTTTGCTGGAGCAGCCGTGAAGAAATACCCCACGTGCAAGGTAGGAGAAACCCAAGTAAGACGGTAGGTTTTGCAAGAGGGCATCAGAGGGCAGACACACTGAAACTACAATCGCAGACAACTAGCTAATCTGATCACACGGACCACAGCCTTGTCTATCTCAATGAAACTAAGCCATGCCGTGTGGGGCCACCCAAGATGGATGGGTCATGGTGGAGAGGTCTGACAGAATGTGGTCCACTGGAGAAGGGCATAGCAATCCATTTCAGTATTTTTGCCTTGACAATCCCATGAACAGTATGAAAAGGCAAAAAGATAGGACACTGAAAGATGAACTCCCCAGGTCAGTAAGTGCCCAATATGCTACTGAAGATCAGTGGAGAAACAACTCCAAAAAGAATGATGGGATAGAGCCAAAGCAAAAACAACACCCAGCTGTGGATGTGACTGGTGAGAGAAGCAAAGTCCGATGCTGTAAAGAGCAATATTGCATAGGAACCTGGAATGTTAGGTCCATGAATCAAGGCAAATTGGAAGTGGTCAAACAGGAGATGACAAGAGTGAACGTCGACATTCTAGGAATCAGCGAACTAAGATGGACTGGAATGGGTGAATTTAACTCAGATGACCATTATATCTACTACTGTGGGCAAGAATCCCTTAGAAGAAATGGAGTAGCCATCATGGTCAACAAAAGAGTCCGAAATGCAGTACTTGGATGCAATCTCAAAAACGATAGAATGATCTCTGTTAGTTTCCAAGGCAAACCATTCAATATCACGGTAATCCAAGTCTATGCCCGGACCAGTAACGGCGAAGAAGCTGAAGTTGAACGGTTCTATGAAGACCTACAAGACCTTTTAGAACTAACACCCAAAAAACATGTCCTTTTCATTATAGGGGACTGGAATGCAAAAGTAGGAAATCAAGAAACACCTAGCGTAACATGCAAATTTGGCCTTGGAGTACAGAATGAAGCAGGGCAAAGGCTAATAGAGTTTTGCCAAGAGAACGCACTGGTCATAGCAAACACCCTCTTCCAACAACACAAGAGAAGACTCTACACGTGGACATCACCAGATGGTCAACACCGAAATCAGATTGATTATATCCTTTGTAGCCAAATATGGAGAAGCTCTATACAGTCAGCAAAAACAAGACCGGGAGCAGACTGTGGCTCAGATCATGAACGGTTTATTGCCAAATTCAGACTTAAATTGAAGAAAGTAGGGAAAACCACTAGTCCATTCAGGTATGACCTAGATCAAACCCCTTATGAGTATACAGTAGAAGTGACAAATAGATTTAAGGGACTAGATCTGATAGACAGAGTGCCTGATGAACTATGGACAGAGGTTCGTGACATTGTACAGGAGACAGGGATCAAGACAATCCCCATGGAAAAGAAATGCAAAAAAGCAAAATGGCTGTCTGAGGAGGCCTTACAGATAGCTGGGAAGAGAAGAGAAGCGAAAAGCAAAGGAGAAAAGGAAGGATATTCCCATCTGGATAAAGAGTTCCAAAGAATAGCAAGGAGAGATAAGAAAGCCTTCCTCAGCAATCAATGCAAAGAAATAGAGGAAAACAACAGATTGGGAAAGACTAGAGATTTCTTCAAGTAAATTAGAGATACCAAAGGAACATTTCATGCAAAGATAGGCTCAATAAAGGACAGAAATGGTATGGACCTAACAGAAGCAGAAGATATTAAGAAGAGGTGGCAAGAATACACAGAAGAACTGTACAAAAAATATCTTCACGACCCAGATAATCATGATGGTGTGATCACTCACCTAGAGCCAGACATCCTGGAATGTGAAGTCAAGTGGGCCTTAGAAAGCATCACTATGAACAAAGTTAGTGCAGGTGATAGAATTTCAGTTGAGCTATTTCAAATCCTGAAAGATGATGCTGTGAAAGTGCTGCACTCGATATGCCAGCAAATCTGGAAAACTCAGCAGCGGCCACAGGACTGGAAAAGGTCAGTTTTCGTTCCAATCCCAAAGAAAGGCAATGCCAAAGAATGCTCAAACTACCGCACAATTGCACTCATCTCACATGCTAGTAAAGTAATGCTCAAAATTCTCCAAGCCAGGCTTCAGCAATACGTGAACCGTGAACTTCCAGATGTTCAAGCTGGTTTCAGAAAAGGCAGAGGAACCAGAGATCAAATTGCCAATATCTGCTGGATCATCGAAAAAGCAAGAGAGTTCCAGAAAAACATCTATTTCTGCTTTATTGACTATGCCAAAGCCTTTGACTGTGTGGATCACAATAAACTGTGGAAAATTCTGAAAGAGATGGGAATACCAGACCATCTGACCTGTCTCTAGAGAAACCTGCATGCAGGTCAGGAAGCAACAGTTAGAACTGGACATGGAACAACAGACTGGCTCCAAATAGGAAAGGAGTACGTCAAGGCTGTATATTGTCACCCTGCTTATTTAACTTATATGCAGAGTACATCTTGAGAAACGCTGGGCTGGAAGAAACACAAGCTGGAATCAAGATTGCCAGGAGAAATATCGATAACCTCAGATATGCAGATGACACCACCCTTATGGCAGAAAGTGAAGAAGAACTAAAGAGCCTCTTGATGAAAGTGAAAGAGGAGAGTGAAAAAGTTGGCTTAAAGCTCAACATTCAGAAAACTAAGATCATGGCATCCGGTCCCATCACCTCATGGGAAATAGATGGGGAAACAATGTCAGACTTTATTTTTGGGGACTCCAAAATCACTGCTGATGGTGATTGCAGCCATGAAATTAAGAGACGCTTACTCCTTGGAAGGAAGGTTATGGCCAACCTAGATAGCATATTGAAAAGCAGAGACATTACTTTGCCAACAAAAGTCCATCTAGTCAAGGCTATGGTTTTTCCAGTGGTCATGTATGGATGTGAGAGTTGGATGGTGAAGAAAGCTGAGCACCGCAGAATTGATGCTTTTAAACTGTGGTGTTGGAGAAGACTCTTGAGAGTCCCTTGGACTGCAAGGAGATCCAATCAATCCATCCTAAAGGAGATCAATCCTGGGTGTTCATGGGAAGGACTAATGTTGAAGCTGAAACTCCCATACTTTGGCCACCTCATGCAAAGGGTTGACTCATTGGAAAAGACCTTAATGCTGGGTAGGATTGGGGGCAGGAGGAGAAGGGGATGACAGAGGATGAGATGGTTGAATGGCATCCTTGACTCGATGGATATTGTTTTGGGTGGACTCCGGGAGTTGGTGATGGACACAGAGGCCTGGCGTGCTGCGATTCATGGGGTCGCAAAGAGTCGGATACGATTGAGCGACTGAACTGAACCACAGAATAAATATAATTTCTCTTCAATGGATTAGCGTTTAGTCTGAAGGCTCATTAGCAATAATGGATGTCCAAAGTCAAAGAAATAATATTTCAATGTGTTGCAAAAAGTTAATTATCATCTAGAATTTCATACCCAGGAAAACCATCTTCCAAAAGAGAAGAAGAGATAAAAACATTCTCAGGGAAAAGAATTAAGACAGTTTGTAACCAGCAGATAGTTACTGATTTTAATTCTAAAGACTATATATCATAAATTTAATCATTAATTTATTCATTCAACAAAAGTATTTGAGCTTTTATTATGTACCTAACACTGTTCTAAATACTGGGAATGCAATGATGAACAAACAGACAAAAATCTTGGTTTTTAGAGCTTATTCATATTCTACAATGAACAGAGAAAATAAACAACACCATAAAATATATTTTTTTCAAAAGTATTGTATAAAGTGATAAGTACAGAAATAATTAAAACAAGTCAGAGGAATGTAAAATTTGGGTGCTGTCTTTTACATTATATGTGGGCTGGTTAGGGAAGATTGCACAGAGAAGTGACTGTTGAGTCAGTCTGAAAGGATTGAGGAAGCTAGCCAACTGGATATCTCGAGTGTGTGTGTCAGGTGGAACAGGGAGGGAGCAGATGGAGAAATAGAACATTCTCAGTAGAAAGAAGTCTGCAAAGGCTCTCAGGTGGGAACAAGCCTAGAGCGCTCAAAGAACAGGAAGAATGCTAGTGTGGCTAGATTTGAATAAAAGGAGAGAATAGAATGAAATGCAATCAGAAAAGGAATGGGGCCAGATCCTGTAGGACTTTTATGTCATGGTATGGACTCAGTAAGTTTCACCATGAGGAATATGGGATACCTTCAGAAAGTTTGAGCAGATTGACATGATCTGACTTGAGTTTGAGCCGGATCACTTGGCTCCAATTTGAAAACTCAAGCAAAGGATAATTGTGACTTGGACTAGGATGGATGGTGAGAAATTGTCAAATTCTGGATATATTTAGGAAGGAAGCCAATATAATTTGCTCATGTAGTAGATGTGAGGTATGAGGGAAAAAAGGAGTGAAGTATGCATCAAGATCAAGAATGGTTACACAATTTGCAGAGCTCAGCACAAAATGAAATCTCAGGTCTCCCTGCTCAAAATTTGTGAAGAATTTCAAGACAGTTGCTAAAGGGGATTAAATCAAATTGAAGGCCCTTTGTGTGTGGGAGACTGTGTGACTGTACAGGTTACAAGTCCATGAAGCCTATTCTGATCAAGATTTTAGGCCCGAGCAACTGGAAAAATAGAAGTATCATTAACTGATACTGTGAACACTGGAGAAATGATTAGTAAGGTATTAACTATACCTTTCATCAATTAAATATGCATACTGTAATTTTAAAATTAACCACAATATAGAAATAATATGTATAACTTCTAAGTTAATGGAGAGAGAAAAATGGGATTGATATAGGAATAGTCAATGAGAAAAAAGGAATAAAGTTTAGGAATATATATAGAACAGGTAGGATAAATATAAGGCACACAATAAGGTGGTATATTTAAATGAAAATATAAGCCAAGAATCATATTAAATATAAATGGACTAATTTCAGATAAGAGACAAAAGATTGTCAATCTTTCATATATTTTAAAAAATCACTCAACTAGATGCTGTTTAAGAGACACATATATAAGGGATGGAAAAAATATCTGCAAATATTAACCAAAGAAAGTTTGTATACCTGTATGAATATTAGATAAAATGGACTTTGAGGCAAAAGGCAATATGAGAGTTAAAGAGAGCTAGTTCATAATGACACAAGATAGATTTACAAGAATAATAATTTTAAATTTGTATATATGTATATCAATACTATTGTATAGCCTTAATATATTAAAAAAAAAAAGTATATAACTCTCCTGCTAACACTAGCAGCGGGGGCACTCTCCATCCCCCTTCTGATGTCTATGTCAGAAGCTTTCTCTGTCCCTTTTTATACTTTAATAAGACTCTGCTATACAAAAGCTCTTGAGTGATCAAGCCTGGTCTCTCGTCCCAAAGCTAAATCTTCTTCCTCAGAGATCATGAATCTGACTTTGTTCACCATAAGCCATCATCTTGGGGGCTCGTCTGGGATCTTCAGGACAAGAAACGAAATGGCGCTGGGGTGGCTGTGAGTAGATACCCACATCCAAGGGCAGAGAAGCCCCAGGAAGACAGTAAGCACTAGCGCTGTCGCTGCACGGTGCTGGAGCAACTTTGAGGAGATACCCCACGTCGCGGGGCAAATGAAAAGCCCCAACAAGATGGTAGGAGGGGCAAAATCATCTTTAGAATTAAGCCCCATACCTGCCAAAGATGCTCAGAGGGCTCAAAAATACCTTGTGCACACCAGGACCCAGAGACCCCACAGAGACTGAGACAGAACTGTGTTTGAGTGTCTCCTGAGGAGGTACAGGTCAGCAGTGGACTGCCGCAGGGGCAGGGGCTCTGGTGCAGTAGAGATGGGTATGGCATAAACCCTCTTGGAGGAGGTCACCATTAACCACACCATAGAGCCGCCAGAACTTACACAGGACTGGGGAAACAGCCTCTTAGAGGGCACAGACAGAACCTTGTGTGCACCAGAACCCAGGAGAAGGGAGCAGTCACCGCACAAGAGGCTGACCCAGACTTGCCTGTGAGTGTCCAGGAGTCTCTGACAGAGGTGGCCTGCTGCAGGGTTGGGAGTACTGAGTGTAGCAGTGGGTGCATGGGACCTTTTGAAGGAGGTCACCATTATCTTCATTACCTCCACCATAGTTTGGCCTCAGGTCAAATAACAGGGAGAGAACACAGCCCATGACAGAAAATTGGATTAAAGATTTATTACCATGGCCTCACCCCTCAGAACAAGACTCAGTTTCCCCCTCAGTCAGTCTCTCCCACAAGGAAGCTTCCATAAGCCTCTTATCCTTCTCCATCAGAGGGCAGACAGACTGAAAACCACAATCTCAGGAAACTAACCAATCTGATCACATGACTCACAGCCTTGTCTAATTCATTGAAACTATGAGCCATGTCAAGTAGGGCCACCAAAGACAGATAGGTCATGGTGGAGAGTTCTGACAAAACGTGGTCCACTGGAGAAAGGGAATGTTAAACCACTTCAGTATTCTTGCCTTGAGAACCCCATGAACAGTATGAAAAGATAAAAAGATAGGACACTGAAAGATGAACCCCCCAGGTGAGTAGGTGCCCAATATGCCATTGGAGATCAGTGGAGAAATAACTCTAGAAAGAATGAAGAGGCAGAGCCAAAGCAAAAACAACACCCAGCTGTGGATGTGACAGGTGATGGAAGTAAAGTCCGATGCTGTAAAGAGCAATATTGCATAGGAACCTGGAATGTTAGGTCCATGAATCAAGGCAAACTGAAAGTGGTCAAATAGGAGATGGCAAGAGTGAGCATCAACATTTTAGGAATTAGCAAACTAAAATGGACTGGAATGGGTGAATTTAACTCAGATGACTGTTATATTTACTATTGTGGGCAAGAATTCCTTAGGAGGAATGGTATAGCCATCATGGTCAACAAAAGAGTCCAAAATGCAGTACTCGGATGCAACCTCAAAAATGACAGAATGATCTCTGTTCATTTCCAAGGCAAACCATTCAATATCACAGTAATCCAAGTCTATGCCCTGACCAATAATGCTAAAGAAGCTGAAGTTGAACAGTTCTATGAAGACCTACAAGACCTTCTAGAACTAACACCCAAAAAGATGTTCTTTTCATTATAGGGAACTTGAATGCCAAACTAGGAAGTGAAGAGATACCTGGAGTAACAAGCATATTTGACCTTGGAGTACAGAATGAAGCAGGGCAAAGACTAATAGAGTTTTGCCAAGAGAACGCACTGGTCATAGCAAACACCCTCTTCCAACAACACAAGAGAAGACTACACATGAACCTCACCAGATGGTCAATACCAAACTCAGATTGATTATATTCTTTGCAGCCAAATATGGAGAAGCTCTATACAGTTATCAAAGACAAGACCAGGAGCTGACTGTGGCTCAGACCATGAACTCCTTATTGCCAAATTCAGACTTAAATTGAAGAAAGTAGGGAAAACCACTAGACCATTCAGATATGACCTAAATCAAATCCCTTATGATTATAGAGAGGAAATGAGAATTAGATTCAAGGGATTAGATCTGATATACAGACTGCCTGAAGATCTATGGACAGAGGTTCCTGACATTATACAGGAGGCAGGGATCAAGACCATCCCCCAAAAAAGAAATGCAAAAAGGCCAAATGATTGTCTCAGGAGGCTTTACAAAGAGCTGTGAAAAGAAAAGAAGTGAAAAGCAAAGGAGAAAAGGAAAGATATACCCATTTGAATGCAGAGTTCCAAAGAATAGCAAGGAGAGATAAGAAAGCCTTCCTCAGTGATCAATGCAAAGAAGTAGGGGAAAACAACAGAATGGGAAAGACTAGAGAGCCTTCAAGAAAAGTAGAGTTACCAAGGGAACATTTCATGCAAGGATGGACACAATAAAGGACCGAAGTGGTATGGACCTAAGAGAAGCAGAAGAGATTAAGAGGAGGTGGCAAGAATACACAGAAGAACTACACAAAAAAGATCTTCATGACCCAGATAATCACCATGGTGTGATCACTCACCTAGAGCCAGACATCCTGGAATGTGAAGTCAAGTGGGCCTGAGGAAGCATCATTACGAACAAAGCTAGTGGAGATGATGGAATTCCGTTGAGCTGTTTCAAATCTTGAAAGATGATGCTGTTGAAGTGCTGCACTCAATATGCCAGCAAATTTGGAAAACTCAGCAGTGGCCACAGGACTGGAAAAGGTCGGTTTTCATTCCAGTCCCAAAGAAAGGCCATGCCAAACAATGCTCAAACTACCACACAATTGTGCTCATCTCACATTCTAGTAAAATGATGCTCAAAATTCTCCAAGCCAGGCTTCAACAGTACATGAACAGTGAACTTCCAGGTGTTCAAGCTGGTTTTAGAAAAGGCAGAGGAACCAGAGATCAAATTGGCAACATCTGTTGGGTCATCAAAAAAAGCAAGAGAATTCCAGAAAAACATCTACTTCTGCTTTATTGACTACGCCAAAGCCTTTTACTGTGTGGATCACAATAAACTGTGGAAAATTCTGAAAGAGATGGAGACACCATACCACCTGACCTGCCTCCTGAGAAATCTGTATGCAGGTCAAGAAGCAACAGTTAGAACTGGACATGGAACAACAGACTGGTTCCAAATAGGAAAAGGAGTCCGTCAAGGCTGTATATTATCACCCTGCTTATTTAACTTATGTGCAGAGTACATCATGAGAAACACTGGGCTGGAAGAAACACAAGCTGGAATCAAGATTGCTGGGAGAAATATCAATAACTTCAGATATGCAGATGACACCACCCTTATGGCAGAAAGTGAAGAAGAACTAAAGAGCCCCTTGATGAAAGTAAAAAAGGAGAGTGAAAAAGGTGGCTTAAAACTCAACATTCAGAAAACTAAGATCATGGTATTTTGTCCCTTCACTTCATGGCAAATAGATGGGAAAACAATGGAAACAGTGAGAGACTTTATTTTTGGGGGCTCCTAAATCACCGCAGATGGTGACTGCAGCCATAAAATTAAAAGACACTTGCTCCTTGGAAGAAAAGTTATGACCAATCTAGACAGCATATTAAAAAGCAGAGACATTCCTTTGCCAACAAAGACCATCTAGTCAAAGCCATGGTTTTTCCAGTAGTCACATATGGATGTGAAAGTTGGACTATAAAGAAAGCTGAGCACCGAACAATTGATATTTAGAACTCTGGTGTTGGAGAAGACTCTTGAGAGTCCCTTGGACAGCAAGGAGATCCAACCAGTACATCCTAAAGGAAATCAGTCCTGAATATTCATTGGAAGGACTGATGCTAAAGCTGAAACTCCAATACTTTGGCCACCTGATGCGAAGAACTGACTCACTGGAAAAGACCCTGATGCTGGGAAAGATTGAAGGCAGGAGGAGAAGGGGACCACAGAGGATGAGATGGTTGGATAGTATTACCGACACAATGGACTTGAGTTTGAGTAAATTCTGGGAGTTGGTTATGGACAGGAAAGCCTAGAATGCTACAGTCCATGGGGTGGCAAAGATTCGGACATGACTGTGCAACTGAACTGAACTGAATATATTTAAATTAAAAATTGACAACTAAAATAAGAAATAGGTATGCTTATGATTATAGGACAAAATTTAATGACATTTCTCTCAGTTGTTGAAAGAAAAATTCACGACGTAAATTTGCACATGGTTGACAAACTCAGCCTAAATTACATGTAGAACCCATTTCCAACAATTACAAAATATACACTCTTTTCAAGCAAACAGGGAACATATAAAAGTTTACAATCTAATGAGCCATAAAAATGAGTCTGAAGAACTTTCTTTGACCACAATGAAATTATGATTCTAACATAATTATAATTTGTTATGCTTAAAAAGACTAATGGTAAGGAACCCTTCTGGCAATGCATGAGACATAAGAGATACAAGTTTGATCCTTGGGTCAGGAAGAGATCCCTGGAGAAGAGCATGGTAACCTACTCCAGGCTTCTTGCCTGGAAAATCCTGTGGACAGAGGAGCCTGGTGGACTACAGTCCATGGGGTTGCAAAGAGTTGGACATAACTGAAGTGACTTAGCATGCATGCATTGAAAGTGAAACCAAAATTAAAATAAAACTTTTCCATTTGGTTGGAAATAATAAAAGACACCCCTAAAATATTATTGGTCAAAGAAGTCACAATGGAAATCAGATAACATTTGAACTAAAATGACATAATACATATTAAAACATATGGGACAGAAAACATCTTAAAATAGATTAAAGTCTAAAAATCAACAATGGAAGCATACATCTCAAAAATTAGAAAGAGAACAGCAAAATAAATACAGAGGATTTAAAAAAGGAAGTAATAAATACAGGATTAGAAGTTGGTGAAACAGAAAACAAATATGTAAAATGAGGACCAGTAAGGTCAAAAGTTGGTTCTTTAAAAACATTAATGATTGATATATTCTTGTCCTGACTGATCAAGAAAAAAAAAAGAAGGCATAAAAAACTCAAATCAGAAATTTTATGAAGATAGAGACATCATTACAGATGTTGTAGACATTAGAAACATTAAAAGAGAATATTACGAACAATTTTATGCTAGTTAATTTGAAAATTAGACAAAATGGAAAAAATTTCTAGGAAAAAAAAAAACTACCAATTTTGAATTAAAAGAAAGTAGAAAAACCAGACAGTTCTAGAACAGTGCTTGTCCAAAAGAAATATAACATGAGCCAAAAATATGAGCCATGTGTGTAATTAAAATTTTTCTAGTCATCACACTACAGCCCATGGGGTATCAAAAGAGTTGGACATGACTTAGCACCTAAACAACATTTTAAAAAGTAGGATAAAAGCAGGTGTGACAAATTTTAATCACAATGAATTTTATTTAATCCAATATATTAAAAATATTATCATTTTAACATGGGATCTATACAGCAATTATTAACAAATATTTTTCATTCTTTTTCAAAAATTACTTATTTATTTGGCCATGTTGGGTCTTACTTGCAGCACATGGAATCTTCATTACATCCTGTGGGATCCTTCATTGCAACACCTGGAAACTCTCTATTTGTGGCATGCAGGCTTAGTTGCTCTGGGGCATGTGGGATCTTAGTTCCCTGACCACAGATCAAACCTGTGTCCTCTCTGTTGTGAGGCAAATTCTTAACTACTGGACCACCAGGGAAGTCCTTTTCATTCTTTTTTTGTATTAAGACTTTGGTATGTATTTTATACTTATAATACATCTCAGCTTAAACTAGCCACATTTCAAGGGCTCAATAAATATATATAGCTAGTGGCTACTATATAGGACACTGCAGATTTAGGCCAAGGTTAGAGAAACTGCTCTACCAGATACCAATATTTTATTTTATTTTTTAACAACGTAGTAATCAGGACAGTGTAGATTTTGTGCAGAGCTAGACAAATACACCAATGGCTGTCTCATTAATAACCAGGAAGTGCAAACTTGCTTTTCAGGCACCTCAGAGATGTGGTGAATAGTCATATGCAGTGAAACATTAAAACAGTCAAGAAAGTTGAAAGGTTTTAAATGTTAACATTTATCAAGAAGGGTTATCTGAAGTAGAGTATGAACACAACGGGAATCTAGTATGACCACAATGAGAATCTACATCTAGAATTTTTAAGACTGCTTTATAATGCTTACTGACTTCCATAAAAAGGATAATTTTCCTGTTAGTAGTTCATGGATATTTTTGTGTTATCGTTCTCTTTTAAAAATAATAAAAATAACATTTAGTAAACGCTAAAAGGATGAAGAACACTCCAACTCCTATAATTGTATCAGTTCAGTTCAGTTCAGTCACTCAGTTGTGTCTGACTCTTTGTGACCCCATGATCTGCAGCACACCAGGCTTCCCTGTCCATCACCAACTCCTGGAGATTACTCAAACTCATGTCCATTGAGTCAGTGACTCATCCTCTGTTGTCCCCTTCTCCTCCCACCTTCAAGCTTTCCCAGCATCAGGGTGTATACTTCTGGTGTGTTTCCATTCAGTTTTTAATGTGTGTGTGTGTGTGTGTGTGTTTAAAATAAATTTTGATTATGTGGTTTTGAGAAAAGTAATACACAGGCATTGAAAAAATTTTGGAAAATAAAGAGAAATAGTAAAAAAAAAAAAAAAATCATCCATAATCTCAACAGCCGGTGAAACCCTTCCAGCTTTAATCATCTTGTTTCTTTATAAATCTTTTCAATACAACCCAAGCAAGGGAGCATTTTAGCTATACATTTAAGATGAGAGGTAGTGAAACATTTCTCCATATCAGTGAAGCTAGGAAATCAAACAGGGTCTCCCTCACTCAGTCATTGAAGAAAGCTGGAGCCGCGTAATAAGGGTCTACAGTGGCATGTATAATTAGGGGGGTATGTTGGTAAATGTATTACAAGCAAAGAAAGGTTACAAGATCTAAGGAATCAAGCATGGTTGATTGCTTCAAAGCAGGCTGCTTGCCAAGTGGGGCCTATATCGTGATGTACAAGAGAATCACTGCAAAGAAAATCATATTGTTGAGGATCCAAAGGGTGTATTTACATGTATGTGTGTGTGTGTATTATTTAAATCCCTTGGATGGACATCTGATTTCTGTTACCCACTTTCAATTTCAGGATTTTGATCTGGAATTTTACCTCACTAAACCAAATACTGCAGGGCCAGTGAGTTTGAAGCCTAAGTAATTTTTTCCCATTACCAGAAGGCAATCTTGGAATAAGATCTTCAAAAACATAATCTTTCTGTAGACATATTTATCTCTTTCCATCAAAACAACATACTAGGGTTTACAACAAATTCTTTCAGATGAAATTCAAAATTCTACAAGTGTTTATGTACTAGTTGACAGATACTCCATTCTAAGCTAGTCAGAAAATTGAGTTTTTGTTCCAGGCCCATAAAACTGTGGTTGAGCCTATGACACATCAAAACAGAGAAATGAAAAGTGAAAATGAAGTCAGATTTGACATTTACCATCTCAATAACAGATACATAAAAATGATGAGTTATTTCAATGTTTAAATAAAAAATCTAAAGATATAGACACAGGCAGTAAACTGGACTTTCCATTAAATTTTTTGGCTATTATACAGACACAGTAGATGCCCAGAACTGAAACTGGAGGTAGACGGCAGCAAAGAAATGAGAGTCCAACTACTTCTAGGCAGAGTCTATGTCAGATTCACTTCTTCTTTCCATAATTTTTAGACCAGCCCCTGGAGCTTGTGCTCAAAACATGTTTGTGACTGAGTGATCAGCTGACTGAATGAATGAGTGTGTGAGCATATAGAATGGTAGTCTGTGCTAACTGCCTATAGCAGTTAGGCAGAAATATTTGGCTTTTGGTAGCAGTGTTAGAGGGAAAATGGGATGGGGGGAATATGTCAAAATAATAGCAATTTGAAGCTAGTTTTAATTTTGGTGTGTGGTAGCATAGGGCAAGTTTTCAGTTAAAAGTTGTTCAATGCTCCTGTGGCTCTCAGTATTCACAAATGCATTTAATAAAACAATTATTTCTGCCTAATTGCTATACATTGAGGTCAGGCTGACATGAACAGGTGGATGAGACTTAGCATGAAGTTTTGGTTGGATAATTCATCAGCCTCACTGACCCAGAATTGTGGAGATGACATTTACTGTTCACTGTATTAATCATTCTGACTAATATTAATATTGTGCTTCTCACCTGAAGTGTGGCAAAGTGAAAGTTTCACATCCTATATCAATGTGACATTGAAATGTATTAAAAAGCAGAGATATCAATTTGCTGACAGAGGTCTGTGTAGTCAAAGCTATGGTTTTTCCAGCAGTCATGTATGGATGTGAGAGTTGGACCATGAAGAAGGCTGAATGCTGAAGAATTGATGCTTTCAAACTGTGGGGCTGGAGAAGACTCTTGAGAGTCCTTTGGACAGCAAGAAGACAAAACCAGTCAATCCTAAAGGAAATTAACCCTGAATATTCATTGGAAGGACTGTTACTGAAGCTGAAGCTCCAATACTTTGGCCACCTGATGCAAAGAGTAGACTCATTGGAAAAGACCCTGATGCTGGGAAAGATTGAAGGCAGGAGGAGAAGGGGACAACAGAGGATGAGATGGTTGGATGGCATCACTGACTCAATGGATATGAGTTTGAGCAAACCCAGGGAGATAGTAGTGGACAGAGAGGAGCCTGGCGTGCTGCAATTCATGTGGTTGCAAAGAGTTGGACATGACTTAGTGACTGAACAACATCAAATGATAGTAAAAAGTCAAGCCAGAAAGATCTTCATATCTGGGTTAATGATGGGTGCCTGAATCTAGATTTCTCTCTACATGTACTATACATCTACTTCTCAAACATAAAATCACCAAGTAGCACACACCAAAAATCCCACACATAGCCCATACCTTCAACATTACTAGTATACAGAGAATACCATGACCTTCAAATTACCTGAAAATAGAGAAATAAACACCAAATATCAGGAGAGTCCCACCACCACCTCAAGCCTGTGAATGCTGAGAGTAGAGAGATGGAGACTTAAGTGACCCACAAAAAAATAAGAGACAAAAGTAAAAGGTACATGAAGTATAGGCAAAATCACCCCGGAAAAGCCTAACAGTAAGTGTCAAAAATACAGAACCCATGTCTGGACTTGGTAGTTCAAAGCGCCAGCTGCTGCAGAGGGGTTTCAACTGAGCAGCCCTGGTAGTGGAAGCCTTGAAGAAGCACTGCTACTTCAGTGAAAAAATCAGATAGAGAAGTGATTGTGGCTTGGAAGATGTTGCCATGAAGAACCAGAAGGAATAGAGAAAATTAAAGATCATGAAAAAAACAAAAGAGAAACAAGATGTTTAGGAGACACAATGGCTCATGAGGACCGAAAGCATCTCTTCCTGACCCTGTATTCAATGACATCCCGGTAGTAGCTTGAAATGTGCTGTGGAGCATGGAGGGAGTATGCGCACCTCAATAACTAACAAACGCTACAAATCAGGCTGCTGATCCTCCTGGAGATCTGATTGTTAAACATTTATCAGAACACTGTTGCACCAAGTTATCCCCTTTCTCTACCACCACCATCACAACTGCCAACAACATCATCCATTAAAGAAAATGCATTTCAATAAACTGACATAAGAAAGCACTGCAGGAACCCTGCCCACAAAATACCTATAAATTAGAAAAAAAATCAAACTGGTTTCCTATGAAACAATTATAAAAAGAAAACAGAAAATGTACATCATAAGATTTGAGATGATAAAAATCCTCCCCCCACCCACCGCCAAAACCATTCATAAAGCAGAAGGAAACAACACAACCCTGCAAACTGGATTAAGTATCCCAAAGCAAATATATGGAGATAGAGTTTTATTAATCCTAGAAATCATAAATTAAGAAACTAAGAACATAAATGGATGTAAGCCAGGAATAAATGCAATATAAATTGATTAAATTCAAGAGAGATAGTGAGAAAAAGACTCACTTACCTCAGAAATTAAGAATAAATTACAAACTTCAACAAGGGACACTGAGGAAAGCAAAACAAACAATCAAGAGAAAGTGAAATAAGTAAGTTAAAAGTGTCTATGAGAAAGTGGCTGAAATGGAAGGCAGACAAAAAAGGTCCAAACATGAATAATTGTAGTCCCTGAAGAAGCAAACAAAATATTGGAATGGGACTAGTATTTAAATGTATATTCCAAGATAACTTTCTGGAAATAAAAGAAAAATTCAATCAATGTATAGAGTAGCCTACTGTGTAACTCTGAAAGTCGATGTAAGACAATGATTTCCAAGACATGTCCTTGTTAAACTATTAGACTTTAGGATAAAGGAAAGAAATTCTTAGAGCTTCCAGGCAAAAAGATTCAGTTACTCACAGGAAAAAAGTCAGGCATGTCATCAGCTTCCCCTGAGACTCACACAAATTAAGACAGCAGTGAAGCAGCATGTTCATGAAACTCAAGGAAAGTGCTAGTCAAGAATTTTATATCCATCTGTGCTATTTAAACCATGCCTGGAATATTGTACATATTTTCTTTCTGAAGAATAGACTAAAGAATGAGCTTCATTCAGCAAAATAACCAATGGTGAGTCAGAGTTTTGTGATGGACAGGGAGGCCTGGCATGCTGCGGTTCATGGGGTCGCAAAGAGTCGGACACAACTGAGCGACTGAAGTGAACTGAACTGAGCCCTTTATGTAGTTAATTGTAGAGTTAGGAGTAAAAAGAGGGCGGAAACATGAGAGGAGAGCATATAAAAATTATATTTTCTGATAAAGTAGCGAGAATACAACTAAAAAATGGAGGACACAGGACAAATGTAGGGGAAAGCAGAATAAGACAATTACTTGCTGTGATAACTGGGAGTCAAATGATACTGTTGATGGGTTGGATAATAAAAGATTCAGTAGGAAAAAAGGAGTTAGGGAACTATAATATATATATATACACAAAAGGAATAACTAGAACAAAAAAATTCTTAAGTACAGAAAGAAACTTTAAAATGAATACACATGATTTTCTAAATAGTAAAAGAGGCATAGTAAGTAAAATATAATATACACTCTAATTATAAAACAGTGTGACAAAATTGAGACCAAACACATGTCATATTGTGAAGGTGCTCTGATTTGTCTATATATATGAAAAGATCTTCAAATTGGCTTATAACATAACCAACTCTTTGCTGTGATCAAAAGACACACATAAGCATAGTGATTCAGAGTAAAAATAAAGAAATGGACAAAGATTTACCAGGCTAGTGGAAACAATAAGAATTCAAGGATTGTTATTGTGATATAAGACAAAGTGGAATTTAAGTCAAAAAGCATTAAACAAGATAAAGAAAGACAATTACTGAAGTTAAAACCATAATTCACAAAGGACTGGAACCTACATTGGAAAGGAAAATACTATAAAGAAAATTATTGGAGCAATTGTCAAAATTGCAATATGTTGGACTGTGGGACTGTATTTTAGATCAAAGTGTCATACCAAAGTCAGTTCTTAGGAAATACACTCAGAATTATTAAGATGTAAAGGTACATGATGTATACAACTTACTAGTAAATGGCTAAATGTAGTAAAAAATCTGGGTAGAGGATAAATGAGAGATCTTTGTATTACTTTTTGCTAAATTCGGAATTATTTTTTAAGAAAGCGAATTGTATGCATTTGTTAAAACTCGTCAAAAGAGGTCCACTTCAAATTTGCGCATTTTACCACATATAAATTTTATTTTAAAAATTCCACAAGTCATAAATGAATGTTGAACTCAAATTAATAGATGTATGTTGATGTGTTTCAGGGTGATGTCAGCAATCTTAAAACTCTTAGAAAATAAGATGACTTGATGGAAAGTGAAAGCCGCTCAGTTGTGTTTGACTCTTCACAACCCCATGGACTATACAGTCCATGGAATTCTCCAGGCCAGAATACTGGAGTGGGGCCTTTCCCTTCTCCAGGGGATCTTTTCAACCCAGGGATCAAACCCAGGTATTCCGCATTGTAGGTGGATTCTTTACCAGCTGAGCCACAAAGAAAGCAAGAGCAAAAGATAGATGATGACTAATGTGAAAAAAGCAATACAGCAAAATGTTAATTACAGAATGCAGGTGTTGGGTATGGGTATTAACTGTATGATTATTTCAACTTTTTCTATATGTTTGAAAATTTTCATAATAAAATGATAGAAAAGAAAGGTAAATCGGTAGTTTGATGCTATGGAGATTTTACAAATAACTAGAGGACTGATTAGATTTTCCACTTTTCAGTGTTTCCTTTTTACTTGGCCTCTTTTAGACTCTAACATCTGGTCCAGTCACATAAAGTCTTGGAAACACAAGGAACCACTGCTTGTGTCTTACTTGAGTCCTAATGCTCCATGGATGGGCAAATTTGTTCATTAATAGAACCAGACCTCACAAGTCAAACTCCAATTTCCTTTTTCTCTAACCTAGAATAAATTAGACCAAAGCTCCTCATACTTTGAATTTATTTCCTTTGTGGGTGCACGTGCATCACACGCGCACACACACACACCTGTCTTCCCTGGGTGAGGCAGAGCCAGTTC
Source organism: Giraffa tippelskirchi (assembly GCF_054371585.1). Taxonomy (NCBI): domain Eukaryota; kingdom Metazoa; phylum Chordata; class Mammalia; order Artiodactyla; family Giraffidae; genus Giraffa; species Giraffa tippelskirchi. The sequence continues at coordinate 198,235,762 of NC_137275.1, forward strand.
CCACTGCTGTGGAAGTCTGGTTCTGGTTTATTTTTTAGGGTAAGAAAAAGGCCATTAAAATTCTCTCTGATGGTTGAGTCAGTCCTTGTAGGGGGAGGGGAGGGATGGAGACAAGAGAAGAAATTTCCCGGTAAGCAAAGCCCCACTTAAAAATTTTCCCGTTCTTTCTTTTTGTTTCTCCTTTTTTCCCTCTTGAAGCGGCTCTCTCTGGAGTCAAAGCATTTTACAAAAACAAACCACTCCAAAGCTTTCAAGTCCAGGGAAAGCTCAAGCAAAGTTAATTAACATGAAGGTTCTCACAAAAGTTAATTAACATGAAGGGACTCACAAAAGCTGTCTGTTGGCATCTGCTCGCCTCCCATGCGCAGTGGTCCCTTTGTCTGATGGCGAACTCCAGCCCAGTCCTGCCTGCTCGGCAGCATCTCCCAGGGCCCAAGCTGCCTTCATTTCTCCCAGAGCACGTCTGCATCCTTCACAAAGCTACATGAGATTCTTGGAGGCTCCTTGCTTCCATGATGAATCACAGCTGCTGTGAGAAATCCTTGAAACAACGTCAGTTTTTAAAATGTTAGTTTGAAAAAGAAGAGGAAAGAAGTGTGGAGAGAGAGGGAAAGAGGAGGGAAAGCAAATGAGGATGGAAGATAATAAAATCTTTTTCAGAAAAGTGCTTTGTAACAGAAAGATGATTTTTTTGGTAGACAAATCAAAAAATATAGATACACATAAAATATGTCACTCAAAGCAATAATAATATGATGAAATAACAATATAATAATTAATAATGCAGCATATTAATCAATAATATATAACTATTGAATAATATTACATTAATATTGACAGACAATATTTAATACTATTTGCATATTGAATAATATGATGCAAATGTTCACCTTCCTAAACTTTGCCTCTGTTCTCATACAAAGATACTTTTTTTCAGAAACAAGATTATAATATACCAACTTTTTGTAACCTGTTTTTCAATTGATCAATAGATCATGAACTTTTTCAGTGTCAGTAGCTATTGGTCTCTGCAGGCCCTCAAGCATTTTTCTGTATTCTCAGATAATCAAATTGTCCCAAATAAATATGTACATAGGTTTTGCTATATCACTTATCAGCCCTCTTATGCATATACAGCCAAATATACTATATGTGTGGTATTTACTGAACAAGTCACGGGAAAAAAGGTTGTATCTCTTAAAGAAGGGCTTACTATGCGGATTCTTCCCTAGGAAGAACTGTACATTTTTTCAGATTTAAATATTTTGAAGTTATATATCATTTACCTAGAAATTTGATACTGGGAATGTTTGTTAGAAATGCTGATTTGATTTCCTTTAGAGACTTAAAAATGTCCATTTACAACTTCCTAATGGATATGAGTCATACTGATCATGTGTAAATCTTTCTTCATTCAGTAACTGCTGAAGTGGATGGTGATGGTCCTTTGACAACTAGAGTTAGGGTTAGTGTTAGGTTAGTGTTAGGTTGTGCTGCTACATCAATGTGCCTGCCCAGGTGTGTTCACTTGGATTTATTTACAAATTTTGACAGGTGGGACTGATGTACTTAAGACACAAAGACCGAGGAATGTTTGCTTCTCGTTGCAGATATTTCTTATTATCACTGTCAGAGTTTTTTTTTTTAATGCTTCTTATAATTCCAAGCATCACTAGGACCACTGGGTTTGATTGCCCAGTAACTGCTTTGCTGGCTTTCATAAACAGAAGTGTTTTGAAGTGACTGGCTCAGGAAGAAAAGAGTGCTATACATGCTACAGCCTTCCCAAGCCTGAGGTGATATGGACAGGCTAGAAATAGAGATGATTGCTTTTATCTTCCCTGGTATAGGCCGTGTCAGGAAAGTCTGCAGCTGATGACAAAAAGTATGGATGTAATAGGTAAATGCAAATTTAGAGACGAGAAATATTTCTAGGCAATTCCCAGACAACAATGAACTCAAATCTGAAAAAGTAAGAAAGACCATTCTGGATCTTGGGAAGAAGTACACTGTGGGGATTAAGAGCATGACCTGAGTTTGAATCCTGCCTTTGCTCCTCAACGGCTGAGATGGTGGTGCATATAACTGTGGCAAACCAGTGCCCTGCATCCATTCCAAGGTGAAGAAATAAAAACACTTTCCAGACTCCTTTGCAGCTAGTGGTTAGGATGTGGTTTCATCCCACCCATTCAGGGCAGTCAGAGGAAGCAGAAGTGAATTTCAGGGCCATATTTTTGTGGTTTCTGGTGTTTCTCCTAGAAAACATGGTTGTGGTGGCATGGTTCAGAAGCTGCCAAGAACTTTCCAGTGTGACTGGTGGCTTCTTGAATTTAAGAGGCAGAAACCGTCATCGTAGTATGTTTCAGTGGTACTGACACTGCTTTTCAAAACTCAGCCCACAGCTTTCCTCTCTGGTATTCTCAATAATTCTGTTATTATTCTCAATCATTCATTACCTTGTGATACATCTCTTTTTGCTTAAACCTGCAAAGAATGGATTCTGTTCTTTGTAATGGAACCAACAGAGCTGCTTAACCTCTTTGTGAACGTTTCTGGTGTGTTTCCTTGACTAGGCTTAACTGCAGTCCCCAGCGTTCTATTTCCAGTGTGTTTCTGGTTAGATTTGTTCTCTTTCCAGACTTGGAGCATGGCAGGGAAGCAGTGGCCATTTTGTAGCTTGTACACACAGCTGACTCATTGGAAAAGACCCTGATGCTGGGAAAGACTGAAGGCAGGAGAAGAGGGCAACAGAATGAGATGGGTGGATGGCATCACCGATTCAATGGACATGAACTTGGGCAAACTTTGGGAGATGGTGAGGGACAGGGAGGCCTGGTGTGCTGCAGTCCATGAGGTAGCAAAGAGTTGGACATGACTTGGCAACTGAACAACAACACCACCACCCACCTTCTCCCAGGTGTTCAATCAAACACTAACATAGGTGCTCCTGTGAAGGAATTTTGCAGATGTGGTTAAAATCCCTACTCAGTCACCTTTAAGTTCATTAAAAAGGTTATTATGGGTGGGTCTGGCCCAATCAGTTAGAAGGTTTAGGCCTTCCTCAACTTTAGAGATTCTCTCCTGTGAACAAATTTCTGCTCATGCCTGTGGGGTTCTATCTAGTCTGCTCATGATCTTTTTTTCCTGTCTGCACAAAGAGGGACCGTCGATTTGCTTGCTGCTGCTGCTGCTGCTAAGTGGCTTCAGTCATGTCTGACTCCATGCGACCCTGTAGACGTCAGCCCACCAGGCTCTGAGGTCCCTGGGATTCTCCAGGCAAGAACACTGCAGTGGGTTGCTTAGCCAGCTTCATAATTTCATAAGTCAATTTCCTGTAATAAATCTATCTATCTGTCCATCCATATATTTATCATCTATCTGTCGTTTATCTCTCTTTTACTGCCTCTGCTTCTCTGGTTGAACCCTAACTGATACACACTCTGAGCCTCAGTTTGGTTGCATCTTGGGACTTACTGTCTCACACTAGGCTTGCTCTCTAAGGATTATATGAGAGAGTGAATGCAAAGCACAGTACCTGGCAAAGATGTCAACTATTTTGCTCCCATCCAATTCTGGACATTGATTCATAGGGTGACTATAGCTTTACCAGATACGTAACCTCAAAAAACCAGTCCTCTCTCCACAGAAATACCAAAATGACTGCCAGTTTAAAATGATCCTTCCTGCCTCTGAATTTCTAGGTTTTGTTTACCTCTTCCTGAAGCTTAACCCCTATGTTCCTTCTAGTGTCCTTTTATCATCTGATATGGGCTTCCCTGGTGGCTCAGCAGTAAAGAATTCACCTGCAATGCAAGAGACTGCCTGTATTGCAGAAGACGTTAGTTCGATCCCTGGGTTGGGAAGATCTCCTGGAGAGGGAAATGGCAACCCACTCCAGTATTCGTGCCTGGAAAATCCCACGGACAGAGGAGCCAGGAAGGCTACAGTCCATGGAGTCACATGAGTCGGACGTGACTTAGCAACTAAACCGTCACCACCACCATCATCTGATATACTACATTATGCATCATTTGTTCCCCCCCTAGCCCCCCACTAAAGTACCCAAAAAGATTGGGGTAGATACTGGTTAAACTGAATCCATCTTAGACTTTTTCATAAGCTGTGTAATACTCTTTGTAAGCAAAATATGTGTGTTATTGGGATCAATGGACCCAACCTATTCCTCCTTTCTCACTCCACCACCACAAAGTGGTGATGGGAGAAGATGAGTATATGGTTAAATTTATGGCTACTCTGAGAACCCAATGGGGCATCTCTTTGGTACTAAAGAATTAAAATCTCAGAGGTTAAGTTACTCCTTAGGATGGTCATTTTTTTTTGGTTTTATTATTACCGTTTGTACTCAATTGCTCAGTTGTGTCCAGCTCTTTGCCGCCCCATGGACTGTGGCCTGCCAGGCTCCTCTGTTCATGGAATTTTCCAGGCAAGAATACTAGAGTGGGTTGCCATTCTCTACTCGAGGGGAGCTTCCCAACTCAGGGATTGAACCCATATCTCTTGTGTCTTTTGCATTGGCAGGTGGACTCTTTACCACTAGTGCCACCTGTAAAGCCCCACATATTTTCAGATGGGACACACTCACATTCATTCTGTATATCTCTTTCCTCAAATGACGACACATAAGGTTACCATGTGACCTAGCAATTCTACTAGGTACACACTCAAGAGAAATGAAAAAATAAGTCCACACAAAAGTTGGTGTAAGAATGTTTATAGCAACATTATTCCTAATCAACAAAAGCCAGAAACAACCAAAATGTTCCTCAACTGAACAATGATAAACAAAACATTGTATAATCATACAGTGAAATTTTATTTCACCATAAAAAGGAATGAAGTACTGATACTGGCTACAACATGGATGAACCTTGAAACATTATGCTGAGTAAAAGACCCAGTTGCAAAAGACCACATGCTGTATGATTCCACTTATCTGAAACATCTTAAATAGAGTGGAAGGCAGGTCAGTGGTTGCTTAGAGCTGGGGGTGGGGGTGATGGGGTAGATAGAGGAGTGAAAGCTACAGGGAGATGAAAATGTCCTAAAATTGACTGGTGATGGTTGCGTAATAGTAACTATGCTAAAAACGATTGGTATGTTCACTAAAAGCTGGCTTTAAACTCAATATTCAAAAAACAAAGATCATGGCATCTGGTCCCATCACTTCATGGCAAATAGATAGGGAAATAATTGAAACAGTAACAGATTTTATTTTTTTGGGCTCCAAAATCACTGCAGATGGTGACTGCAGCCATGAAACTAAAAGATGCTTGCAACTTGGAAGAAAAGCTATGATCAACCTAGACAGCATATTAAAAAGCAGAGACATTACTTTGCCAACAAAGGTCCATCTAGTCAAAACTATGGTTTTTCCAGTAGTCACGTATTGATGTGAGAGTTGGACCATAAAGAAAGCTGAGTGCTGAAGAATTGATGGTTTTGAACTGAAGAAGACTCTTGAGATTCCCTTGGACTGCAAGGAGATCAAAACAGTCCATCCTAAAGGAAATCAGTCCTGAATATTCTTTGGAAGGACTGATGCTGAAGCTGAAACTCCAATACTTTGCCACCTGATGTGAAGAACTGACTCATTTGAAAAGACCCTGATGCTGGGAAAAGTTGAAGGTGGAAGGAGAAGGGGATGACAGAGGATGAGATGGTTGGATGGCATCACCAACTTGATGGACATGAGTTTGAGCAAGCTCTGGGAGTTGGTGAAGGACAGGGAAGCCTGGGGTGCTGTAGTCCATGGGGTTGCAAAGAGTCAGACATGACTAAGGGACTGATCTGAACTGACGTACACTTTCAGTGGGTGAACTGTATGATATGTGAATTATAGCTCAATAAAGTTATTAACAGTAAAGGAACCCAAAAAGTAAAGATAAAATTTATTCAACAGATACATGCTATGACTTTTATGTTTTAGCCAGCAAATACACATGCTTTAAGTATACCTGTCTTATGCCCAGATTCCAGAGTCTTTCCCTAATTAAATGCTCATCAACTGATGAACTCCTGCCCAATTCATTGGCCATCAACATTTTAAAGTTCCATATCCAGAAATGAGTTAATATAACTGTTATCGTGGAATTTGCAACTCTTTCCTGTTACGCTACTTCTTGAACTGTTCCTCATTTCTCCATTCGTGGGTTCCTTTGCTTCCTCTGCCCCCCGCCCATGGGGCACTCCCTGGGCTCCATCCTCCCTGTGTCTCTCTATCTGCCCTCTTTCTTGGCAGGTGCTCATCAACTATGGTTTCTATTCCAGTGGTTCCTGTATTGACATCTTTCTGGACCTCTGGGAATAACATCTTTTCAAGTGTTTAAATACCACTGGTTCAAAAGCAAATCCATGTCCTCCCCGACTCTTGTCTGCTCCCCCTCACTCCCTCATTTCACTTGCAGGCATCCATGTCCTCACAGCAACTCCCCTAGGTAGCACACCGAGCTGCCAGTCATGCGGGACTGCTCCGGCCGCACCAGACTCTGCACTCCAGACTCTGCACTCCTTCCCCAGCTGTGGGACCACAGGTGGCCGATGTCTGGGCTCATTCCCTCACTGGGAGTTGCACTTGATGGAAGAAAGACAACTGGCCCTCGACCGTGCCCTTTTCCTGGCAGCGGCCTGTACCCAGTGACTGGTCAACGTGAGATGTCAAGCTCTGGCCTCTTTGCCATAATTTGAGCCAACTCTGAAAGGCCGCATCAGCTCCCATGGGACCAACTGCATGGCAGCTCGACTTCTGCCTCTGCTGGTGCTGCTTTTGCTTTCCCAGGTTGTGACCCTAGAGCACTCCCCAGGAAAACTCTGTACACAAATCTCCTTCTCCTAGTCTGCTTCTCCTGGAGTTCGACCTTCAACACGGTCTGTCATTGTTGACATCCCGAGTCTCTTCGCCTTTCAATGACAATCCAAAGCCTGTCAGTGGCCTGTGAATCTGTGGCTCCCAGATCAAGTCCAATGTCATGGCTGAGCCTACATCATTTGGGGCAAAAATCCCAATTCCATTTGGCCTGAGCACAAAAGCCTTTTCAGAACTGAAAATTTCAGGCATAGTTTTATGTACAACTTGATTCAGGTTTGAAATGATGTAGCCAGCCTTGAGTTCATCTTCTTCCTTCCTTGGCTCTGCCTTCTGCCATATTGACTCCTTTCCCAGAAAGACTCTCTACCCCTCCCACATTTCCATGGATAGACACATCTTACGTCTGCTCTTAGAAGTTTCAGAGAAAGCTTCACAACACCTAACAGGTTCTAACTGGTTCATGCTCCCATCCTTGGACCAGTCACGGTGGCCAGGAGATGATGCTCTTGTCAGACAGTCTGAGTCACTGATCCTGAATCCTGGGATGAAGGCAACTCTACTTGAAGCAAACAGAGAGTGGGGAATGGGATGCTTCCTCTGGAAGAAAATTGGTTATCCACAGAATGATTGGATGTTGGTCATTGTATTATATACTATAATATTCAGTTGTTTATCTCTCTTAATTTACCTAAAATTTGTCTTTAAAATATAAAAAAAAGTTTGTTCCTTTTTAATTTTATTTTGGATAATTATAGAAATGTTTGCCTCAAAAAACAGGAGAAAATAAAAACACAAAGTCATTTTGAGGACAATCAGGGGAATTTGAATATGAATTAGGTATTACATGATATGAGTGAATTATTGTTAATTCTGTTTGATGTAATAATAGCCAGGGTTGTTAGATTTTAAAATGGTTGGTTAGAGATGCTTATGAAAATATCTGCATATGAAATGGCATATTGTCTGAGATTTGTATTTAAATACTCCAGTAAACAACCAAAAATTGGAGGAGGACAGACAAAACCTAATTGGGGAAACAGATGAATGAATTGTTGGAACAGAGTTCATTTTATGCTATATTTGTATGTTTGAAATTTTTCCATAATAAAAAAGTAAAGCAAAAACAAATAAGCATGTATATGTGTCTTAACATTTACACACATACACACACACATATAGAGAGAGAGAAATCAATTTTAAGGTTCTTCAGTTCAGGGATTGTGGTCATATTTTTTTTTCAGTATTGCACAGAATATAGAACAGTGCCTGGATCTAGATAGGGTGCTATACCTAATAACTAGCTGTGAAAAGAATAGTAGAGGCAAACAGCAGCAATGGAAACAGTTTCCATAAGTAGTGCTTAAGCCTTGAGGCTCAGGAGTCCATTATTAATTCTCCTCCTTACTTGCACTGCAGTCCCTGGCAAGTCTTTTAACCTCATAGGGGTCTTAGGGTTCTCATCTGTAAAACAGAAGTAATTAGAGTAGTTACTTTGTAGAGTTCATTTGTTTAACAAATACTTCGCTTAGGGGAGAATTGTGTTCTAGACACCCCTGTGACTGTTAGGGGTACAGTTGTTGTTGTTTGGGCGCTAAGTCGTGTCCAACTCTTTGCAACCCCATAGACAGTAGCCCACCAGGCTCCTCTGTCCATGATATTCTCCAGGCAAGAATACTGGAATGGGTTGCCATTTCCTTCTCCAGGGGATCTTCCTGACCCAGGGATCGAACTTGCATCTCCTACATTGGCAGGTGGATTCTTTAGCACTGAGTCATCAGGGAAGCCCAGGAATGCCGTAGTGAATATCATAGCCCAAAATTCCTTTCTTCAAAGAGGTAACAGTTGGCAAAATATACAGGATGTTGCTGTGTTGTGCTTAATTGCTCAGTGGCATCTGACTCTTTGTGACCCCGTGGACTGTAGCCTGCCAGGCTCCTCTGTCCATGGGGATCCTCAAGGTAAGAATACTGGAGTGGTTTGCCATGGCCTTCTCTAGGGCAGCTTCCCAACTCAGGGATCAAACCCAGGTCTCCCACATTGCAGGCGGATTCTTTACAGTCTGAACCACCAGGGAAGCCCAAGAATACTGGAGTGGTTAGCCTATCCCTTCTCCAGGGGATCTTCCCGACCCAGGAATTGAACCAGGGTCTCCTGCATTGCAGGCAGATTCTTTACCAACTGAGCTACCAGGGAAGCCCATAGAGGATGTTCGAAAATGCTAAATGCTGTGAAGAAATCAGGCAGAAAAGGAAAATGGGGTGTGCTGGGGTAGGGGTGGAGATTGTATTTGCAATTTTATCCTGGGTTCTTGGGCAGGGTCCCTGAATAGGTGACATTTCAACAAAGACCTGGATTTGATAGGGAGATAGTAATGTGTTTATCTGGGATACGAATGTCCAGTTCAGGTGGAAGGGGGAGTGAGTGCAAATGTCCTGAGGCAAAACAGTGCCTGGGGTGTTTGAGAACTAGCAAGCAGCAGCATTACTTGTCTGCACAGTGGCTTTGGTGTGGAGGCATCATACCCTAAATCAGAGGCAGCACACTTTTTCTGTAAATGGTCATATAGCAAATAGTTTTGGACTTGTGGGCCACGTGGTTTCCATCACAATTACTCAACTCTGCCATTGCAGCATGAAAGCAAGCATAGAGAATACACAAATGAATGAACATGTGTGAGTTCAATAAAACTTTATTTACAAAACAAGTGGTGTCTGGATTGGGTCTGTGGGCTACGGTTTGCTGACTCTTGCTCTAACTACATCTTTCACTCTAAGATTTTGGAAAATGAAAGGGAGATGAAAAAAGAAACACATAAAACAAAGGTACTGTTTCTTTATAATTTGTCTTCTCACTTTGGTTTTATAGCACCACCACCTCTGTCAAAAAATTCCTTTGGTCTATGGTGTGGAATTCCTTTCACGGCCTCAGCTCTGTTTATATCTTCTAGTTCAGGCTTTGCCTTTTCCTCCTCTCTTAATTCACCTTCATAATTTCTAATTTCTCTGCTTCTTCACTCCCTTCCTCACTGCCCTAGCCTTCTCTCTTCCTCATGTTTTGTTTTCATTTGCATTTTAGCACTCTTTCCTGTTCACTTTCAGTCCTTCTTACTGTCATATTTAATGGGTTTGTTCAGTGAAATAAATTAGGACCTGAAACATATTGAGCAAGAAACTGTGGTTTTATTGCTAATGTCACTGCTACCCAGGGTGGAGCTCCACTGTTAGCATCTGTACTTTGGATGCTCTTGATGCTGAGGGTCTGACTCCACTGAGTGTTTGAGGGAGTAAGCCTTCTTATGGGAGGGAGAATGAGAGTAGAGAGGAGTAAATTTGGAAGGGTTCAAAAGTTGACAGGTCAGGGGTTCCCCAATGGCTCAGTGGTAAAGAATCATCCTAGTGCAGGAACCACAAGAGATGCAGGTTTGATCCCTCAGTTGGGAAGCTCCCCTGGAGAAGAAATGGCAACCCACTCCATTATTCTTGCCTGGAAAAAACACCATGGAGAGAGGAGCCTAGTGAGCTACAGTCCATACGGTTACAAAGAGCTGGACACGACTTAGCGACTGGGCATAACCATGAGCAAAGTTGATGGGTCAGGACTTCCTATACATGTGCATATGTTTGGGCAAGTACATGGAAACATCATCTGTGTTTTACAGTCCAGGGTGGATGCAGGCTATGTCCTCAGCAGTGGAAGAATACAGGCATCCTCCCTTACTTACACTTTGAAAAGTCTACCGTAATTGTGTGTGCCTTATGATTACAGGCCATTAGAGACCATTAGTAAATGAACTATGAGATTTCAATCATGAAATGCAAACTCTCTTGTGAAATGCAAACCTAGTTTCACATATTAATTGCTTCTAATTACGGAGGAACATTTTAGCCAATTAGCTTTTGGAATTTAAGTGTAATCAGAAGGATAATTCAAAGATTTGCTAATTGCTTCCCCAATTGCAGCTGCTCGCATTTAGTGCAGACATATACTCTGTGTGCACGGTTATGCCTGTGCCCATAGTGACTGAGAGGCCCAGAACTCTTCTGTTATAGTTGTGTGGACAGCAGTCACCCATCCCTTTGAAATTATCACGTAAAAGAAATGCAGGTGGAATGAGGGCAATAAGAGAGAATAAGAATGTTAGATGTTCTAAATCTGACTTGACGGCTGAAGGTGTTGGTTTGTGTTAGGCGTGTCATGATGTCTCCAGATTTCTTGGATACAAGATGACAATGGACTCATATAGCTTTAGTCTTCTGTGTGTGCTTGCGGATGTGCTCAGTTGCTTCAGTTGTGTCTGACTCTTTGCAACCCTATGGACGGTAGCCCACCAGGCTCCTCTCTCCATGGGATTTTCCAGGCAAGAATTCTGGAGTGGTTGCTGTGCCCTCTTCCAGGGGATCTTCCCAACCCAAGATTTGAACTTGAGTCTCCTGCATTGGCAGGTGGATTCTTTACCGCTGAGCCACAGCGGAAGCCCTGGTCTTCCATGATTCATGGCCAACTCCCAAGATAACCTGTCATGATTCCATGGAAGGTGGAATCTGTACAGGAAAAGATAAAGCATCCACTGTAGAAGGGCCAAGTGAGCTTATCAAAACCGCCGCAGTCAGAATATGAGTGTTATGGTCTGGCAACTGCTCTTGTAGCCTATGGGTGTTCTGACCATCTCTTGACAATTTTTTCCACCCAATCTTTTTCATACCCCTCCTTTATTTTCATGTTTTTTCCTATAGGATTGGCCTCACTTTCTGGACATCTGAGTGTGTCCCTCTTCTCTCTTCTCTCTCTTCTAATTACGGAGGTAGCTCTTCTCTCTCTCAACCCATAGAAAGGGGCCTCCTGCTTTCCTCTGTTCCTGCCTCATCTTGCTCCTTCTCTTGCTCAAAAGAGACTCTCAACAGGAGTCCACCTACCCATGCTGCTGATTGAACTTTGTAATTAGAAAGATTATTCTTTTGGCATCTCAGGCTAAATGCTGCAATCCTCATTATTATATAACAACTCACCAGTCAGAACTTGCTCATCAATTTCTCTTCCTTCTATATGTTTTTTTTACTAAAAAAAAACCTTTTTTTTTTCTACCACCCCTCTTTCCACAAAATACAAGCTGTTGTACATTGTGTACAGAGATGGTGCTGTTGACAGAGGTATTTCATGGGCTTACATCAGTATGAACTCTTATTTGGCTTTGTTTTTTGCCCTGTTGGTAGCTTACATCACACTTCTATACCGTCAATCCTGTGGATAGGAAGGAGATGAATGAAGAGAACACTTTGCAGAGGAAAAAAAGAATGTAAAGGGATTTAACTGACTTTGAGAAAGATGTGGCTGTGGTTGCTTCTTCTTGACTCTGCTCGCTGGGGTGTCTCATTCTCAGGGCAAATGCTGCCTCTACAATGTGGTCCCCTTCACAGCATCTTGGCTGAAAAGTCTCATTACTTTTGTCCAAAGAAAGAAAATCCCTAAGGAGAAGGCATAAATCAATGATAATAACACTCTGCCATGTAGAATTTATTGCTTTGGCCACATCAAGCTGAGTTTGGGGTATCCCTATTGGTCACTTCTTTTTGTAGCAGTTCCCTGGGTCCCTGTTTTCCTGAGGTCCATCATGTTCCCAGCAGACCAGAATGTCCTTTCAAGATCCTTACGATGGCAGTTATTGTAGTTTCCTAGCAGGGAACCTATGCAGAAAAGATGTCAAACATGCCTTCCATAGTGACAACGTGAACAATTTAACAGATTTGTGTTCAAGGCATGTTCTCATTAGGTGCAGCCTTCATTAAAAGTAATTAAAAGTTGGCAAATATTCTTTTTGGATGATTAATAGGCCATCTCCACTTCTCCTTTTGGGAGGTCAGTTGCTAGTTACCAAAAATGAAACACCTGCCTTTACATCAACGTGGCTGCTGCCCGAAATTTAGCAGCATGCAGCATTCCCGAAGCTGTTAAATATGTCCATTGTGCCAAAAAAAATGGGGCCTTATGTTTACCTAAGTCCTGAATAAATACAGTGGATTTGGGGACACAAATCTGATTAAATATTAGGCCAATATGAAAAACTAAGTTAGCTGACTTAGGTATATGTAATTTATAAAGAATATAAAATTAGATGGCAGTGAAGGGTCATTTTAGTATAAAAAAACACACTGAAAAGAAAGTGTCTCTCAATTTGAATCCCAATTAATGTAATTAGTCTTTTATATGCTGTTTCAGGGAGTACAGATTCCCCATGACTTCTGAATGAACCAAGCGAGCATTTTGTATGAACTTCACCCCTGAGGTAGGAAGATGAGATTATATAAGATAGAAAACGCTGCTTAATACTTTATGATTTTTTTTTCCCCAGGTAAAGTATCCATTAAAGAGGACATTGTATTACCCAAACATCTTATTCCCTGGTCAGTTTACTGTATACCTGAAAACCTTTCCCTAGCTGCTCTCACGTCTCATACATGAGAGGGCCCATGTTGCCTTGGAGGACAAAAGGTGGTGATTGAACCAAACTCAGTGTGAGGTCGAGGTTGTTTCTTTCAGTTGACTCTTCCTGTCCCCTCTGGTCCAGACCTCTTCACAACCATTGTTTTCAACCTTCAGAAGTCTATGAGGGACGTGCATTTATATACAGATAAGGCCACAAGAGGCCCTGAAGTTTCAAATGACTTGCCCTAGTCACAGTCGGTCAGCTGAAGCCCTCTTGGTGGGAAGGGTGGAAGAGGGTCTGGCCTGGCATGGACCTCTCCCTTCCCCCAGCCTGTTAGGTTATCGGCCCACACCCTCCACTGCCCCATGGCTGCGGCAGAGCACTGAAAACGGAATTCCTCTCTTGACTCTCAGGCACAAACGCAGAATTCACAGGCCTCCACTCTCCCACAGACGAACGTGGTTTTGTGGAAAGACCACACAGAGTCAGGATCTCTATGTTGCTTCCAGATCCAGCCTGCACTGGCTATGTAGCTGGAGTCAAATTATAGAACCAAGGCCACATTCAGCTGGAAGGAATTTAGAGATTGCCTTTGCTGGTGCATCAGAACCACCAGGACAGCTTATGAAAGCACAGATTCCTGGGCTTCAGTCCCAAGATTCTGACTCAGTAGGTCTGGGGTGGCCCTGAAAATCTGCTTTTCTAGTAAACTTCCAAAGTATGTGAGTGCTGCCAATCCAGGCACCCCATGTGAGCAACACTGGGCTATGGTAACCTTAAGATAGGTCAGCAAACGTTTTCTTAAGGGCCAGTTAGTAAATATTTTAGGCTTAGCAGGCCATATGGTCTGTGCTGCAACTATTCAACTCTGCTGATGTAGCTGGTAAGTGGCACTGGACAATCTCTACATGCATGGGTGTGTCTGTCTTCTGATAAATCTTTATATAAACAGGCGGCCCATGTATATAAACAGGCGGCCCATAGGCTATAGTCTGCTGACTCCTTACCATACGCTGATAGTAATTTGATTTCTTCCCACCACTCCCTGCTTTCAGCTGTAAAATGGGGATGCTATTTCTAGTCTTACTTTTCTCCAGCCCTATGATGAAGAAAAATGGGTTGCAAAGAGTTGGGCACGACTTAGCGATTGAACAAGAACATGATGAAGACAAGGTATAATCATATGATAAATACTCAGAAAAAATATTTTGTATCATGTTCAATCAGTCCCATATTGTCAGCTATACTGTTTTTAAATATGACACCTTCCTTTAATAATCACTAAATTGGATTTATAAATATTCCCTTATTAGGCATCACACACACACGAAAAAAATTTTAAAAAGGCTAAGAGATGACAGTAGGGATCATTTTGTAGGGTAATTTAGGAGCTTTCCTGGTGACAGAAAATAAAAATGTAAAACTCTTCCTATGTCAATAATTCCTCCATGAAGAACAAAAAATGAGTATTTAATGAGTTTACTCAGACAAAAACAACAAAGTTTATGATGACCTGACACGCTCACTGCCTTTGTAAGATATTCTAATTAAAAAACATTCCATAAACAAAGACATAACCAACAAGTTATATTATTTTTTATTCATGTTAGAATTTCTATCAGTGTTTGAACATTAACATTTAGAGAGTTTGTACATTTTTGCCTTCCGAGGTTTAAAATGAGAACCACACTAGGTCACAAATTGTAACTAATACACATTCCACAACTGCATGAATATTCACTCAATCTCACTCTCTTAACACTGTTAAGACATTTTCTTTTCCTTGCTGTACTTTACAATGAAAAGTGTGCCCCACTCATGTCTCAGCAAAGTTCCAGACATTATGGATTCATCACATATAAATTCTTTAAAAATATACTTCTGTCAAAAGACTTGATGACTACTATGTACACTACAAAAATAAATTTTCATATAAATAAATTATATGGCATACTTTTATCTTTGTAATTGAAATGACACAAACCCATTCCTGCCAAAATTGGCAGACAATGAGACCCAGTTTGAATATTTCCTTTAAACTCCTTACACTAAAACCTACCATGAGTCCTTAATGAAAATGTTATATACTCTGAACTATTTAACATTAGTAAGCACTCTATACAAATAAAAATTCTGTTCAAAAGTAAAACATAGCTGTAATAGTGTTTCCAATAGAAATAAAATCCCTGCATTTTTCTGTTATAAACTGGCATGACAAATACTGTAGGAAAACATTCTTATGATACAAAATTATAAATATCAGCAAAGATTTAAAAAAAAATTAAAACATCCAAATGAACAAACAAGACAGACAAAATAAAACTATTTTATAAAAGAGAGAGAAATTCTGGTTGCCTGCCAGCCCCCGAGTTCTCCCTTTGCCAATGTGACTATCGGAGAAAGTTCTATGCTGTGCAGAAAGCAGGGGCCAGGCAAGCAGTCACGCACCACACAAGCTGGGCTCAGGAAAGGAGCGAGGCATGCCTCGAGCCAGAGGGAAGCAGACCTCTGAATTCTGCATCATCTCTCTCCTGAATGCAGGATATATGTTTTCTGAGCAGAGCCTAGTGTTAGGTAGACAGACAGTGTAGCTGACAGAGGCACCAAACAGTAGCAGTGGGGCCATTGGGACCCCTGGCATATTAACACATACATCTGGCAGCCACAGTCTTGTGGCGAGTTTTAGAGTCTGAGGTCACTACACTGCTGGTATTATTGGGGGCTGTTGCCTTTCGATGAACATTTTCCATGTGAAACAGGAGGCATAATGGGAGTTGCCATTTGTGCACTCCTACAGTAGCTTAGTTTGGGTACCAAGTGCTTCCCAACATTTGCTGGTCTCTAGCTAAGAGCCTAGGAAGACCAAACCTCAGAGCAAGGCAACAGAATTGATATGGAAGCAAATCTTTAAAAATAATGCCTGGTTGAGAGACATGTCTCTATATACATTCTTCATTGGGGGGGAGGGTGGTATGCAATTAGCATCTTCCTAGTCTTCAATAAATGTATTAATGATGGTGAGAGGAGGGAGATGAGTTACTTTAGGAAGCGTGCACCTATAATGTTAGTATTAACATGTGGAGAATCATCCTTCTGAAGCTCATATCCTATAGAATTTCCGACTCCGTATCACCACATTGGATGCTCACTATATAAAGAGGATGCAAACAAATCCAGAAAGCCCCAACCAACTGTGCAATTTAGCAAGAGAGGGAGTTTAAATTGTAGGGACTCAAACCATCACCTCTGGGCTAACTGTAGACCCAGAATTAAGAGGTCATTGTCTCCAAAAGACTTCTAATCCACTCTTAAACTTGGGTGGTGGTGGTAGTGTGTGTGTGTATGTGTGTGCTATGTGTTGGTTACAAGAGAGGTATAATGAAGACTGCATACTTAGAGGATATGCTCACAGCCCAGCTGAGGCTCCCCACTAGGCATGTTTTCTAGGTTTTAATACCAATGAAGATGAAGAGGTGTGAGCTCTGTACCCTGAGGTTCCAACATACACCACAATGGTCCATGCAAAGGAACTCATCTCCTCTGAAGCGTGAGTTGGGGTGTCTGGATGGCAGCCAATGATCTTAACAGATGCCCTGAACTTGAAGCGAATCTGGCAAAAGGATAAGGCAATGTTTAGGGCTAGCCCTCCACCACCACTAGCACTAGAAATATCCTAAGGTAGAGCCCACCAAAGGTTACAGACAGTAAAAAGAAACAAAAAAAAAAAAAGAAAAAAATCACAGTACAGTACATTAGGAAATCACACACGTATTCACACACACAGCCAAACAGGAGAATCGCACCCAACTACACCTAGAGAAGCCACCGGGGTTAACGTGCTTTCTTCATATCTGCTCATTAAACAACAACAAAATTATCACGCATAGCGTGTTTGGAAGTTAACAGTAACATTTCATACTACCACAGGGTTGTGATATGCAAATTTAAAATATTTTAAACAGAAACCTTTACAAAATAATCCTATTACATAAGCAATATTTGCATAGAATTATACAGGTAAATTATACAATATTTAAGCAGCAGCAACATATGCTGAAATTTAAGACTAAGTTAAGCTTGGCTGTGGCACAGAGACCAATGTACACACAGGGAGGGGCCCCTCTGTGATCCCCCCACTGCCCACTCTGGAGGCAGGAGTGGAGAAACCCCAGTAAATCACACTACTTTACATCCATTCCTTTGTATATTACATATGTGTACACCTCTTAAATATTTATAGAAATATTTCACAAAATAATACAATCGGTTACAGTAACGATGAACTGCTCTCTGGCACAGCACACCTTTCTAATTCCGTGTTTCTCTTCAAGCAGTTCTGGTGGGGTGGGGTAGGGGTAGGGAGGGGCTTCCAATCTTTGGCCTCTTTGCTTCAGATTTTACTCACCCTTTAAAAGAAAAAAGGAAGTCAAACAAAGTAACAGGTCTGTGAGTCCATATTTATAAAGCACAAACACGGGCAAAATGAGTCTGAGGTTTAGAAATCAGGATGGTGGGGGCTGGGGTGAGGGCATGAGGGGCTTCCAGGGGCAGATTATGATCCTTCCTTGATCTGGGGGCTGGGGACAGGGAGGTGGTCACTTTGTAATGTGCGTTGATCAGACATAGCTGTTATATGGCTTTAGAAGACTGAAAAATAGGTGAAGGGGCAGCTATCAATATCTTTGTTGAGATGCACCAACACCCTGCCCCCTCCACAAGCTTACAGTAAGTGAAGTGAGAAGTGAAGTTGCTCAGTCATGTGTAACTCTTTGCAATCCCATGGACTGTAGCCTACCAGGCTCCTCCATCCATGGAATTTTCCAGGCAAGAGTACTGGAGTGGGTTGCCATTTCCTTCTCCAGGGGATCTTCCTGACCCGGGGTTCGAACCCAGGTCTCCTGAATTGCAGACAGACACTTTATCCTCTGAGCCACCAGGGAAGCCCAGTAAGGGACAGACCCAATTTAGAATTTCACTGGTTCTCCAAGGATGACTGAGCTTGAACAGGAAACCCTGTCTGTGGGTTAAGAGGTCACTGTTTGTGACACATCAGTGCCCAGGGGCCCCAGGAGGATCCTCTATCTGCATCCCTCTAAGTTCCTGAGAGCATGTGTGCTCAGCTGTGTCCAACTTTGGGACCCCATGGATTGCAGCCTGCAAGGCTCCTCTGTTCATGGAATTTTCCAAGCAAGAAAACTGCAGTGGGTTGCCGTTTCCTATTCCAGGGGATCTTCCCCACCCAGAGATCAAAACCACGTCTCCATGGAAGCTGAGGGACCACTGAAGAGCCCTGCCCACCTGCCCGCCGACCCCGCCCACCTCAGTTGGAGCTGCTGCCCTGGCGTCTCTCCTCACATTCCACGTCCTGCAGCTCAATGACCTCCACCTTGGGTTCCCTCCTCTCACACCGGACATTAAAAGGCACATGGGGGTCCTCAAACAGCCCATGGTCAGTCTCGGGGTAGTCCTCGTAGCCTGGGCAAAGCCCACTTCGGGGGTTCCGACTGGGCCCAGGCCCGGGGGCGGGCGGAGGATGCACGGCAACAGTCACGGATGCCGAGGCTGTCACGGTGGTAATGGGCTGGCAGTAGCTGGGCATGGAGCTGCCCATGGCAGTGAACGCTGGGTTGTGATGCCGAGGGTTGTGAGAACGGGCTCCCCGGGGGCCCGTGCGGTCCCTATTGCTAGGGCCAGAATGCCCTTCAGTAGAAATTTCGAAAGCGTCTCTGCGCGGTTTATAGGGAGGCGGCCTCAAGCATTCTCGGGGGGTTTCTCTTCTGGGCTGCTGTCCTGGCTGTCCAGGTGGCAGGGTCCTTGAGTCCAGGTGGGACTGCTGTCGAGGATTTGAGGGTGGGTGATGCCTTGGTTCAGGATGGACCACCTGCAGACAGCAAGGGCAGGTTGAAACAGGCCCAGTGCTAACCCCGGGCTGGGCGCCACCCCCTGCTGTTCCAGCCCCCCCTTCTTTCTTGGCTCTGGCTCCTGCCTGGCCACCCACACACAGCTCTTTCTGAACTAGAGCTCAGCCAACCCCACAAGTGGTTGGGAGTGCCCTGGGGAGCTAACAAGGGCCTTCTACCCACAGACGAAAAACCCATTCTCTTAGAACCTCAACAACGTGGCAGAGGAGCGCCCTACTTGGATCCTGCGTGTAGGCTTTCTCCAGCACAGCTGGCTGGATGCATAGGGCTGCTGCTCATAAATGCAGGGCTGTGGTCTAAGCATCCAGCTGCCTCCCTCCCAGTCTGCCACCCCACCCTGCCGGGTCGAGTCAGATCTGGAGTTCCTCTTCTTCTAAAATTGCCAACTGCCTGGCCCCGGCTCACCCACACTCAGGACATTGCCAGGACTGTCTATACCTACACTGTTGAATATGGTTATTTACATTTAAGTTAACTAAAATTAAAATTTCAGCCCCTTAGTCACACTAGCCACATTTCAAGTGCTCAACAGCCACATGTGGGCAGTGGCTGCTGCACGGGAGAGTACAGGCAGAGAGAGCATTTGCATTGTCATAGAAAGTTCTACGGGGCAGCACTGCTCTGTCCTGTTGTTAGGAATCTGGTTTCTGGGTCTCTATACAAAGCACGGAGCCACACAGTGGCCACATCAATCAAAAGGACCGTGACCAACTTCAAAGTCGTTCAGCTTGTACCTATTTTTAGGCTCCCGCTGAACAAAACCAGATTCACACTGCAGCTCAGCAGGCATCGTCACGGGGGGTCAGGGGAGGAAAATGTAGGTTATTTGGTTGGCCTCTCTCTCTTTCATGGAAGGGCAGCTCCGGCCTGGGACTGGAATACCCATTTCCTGGAGGGACAGCAGGAGGCCCCCAGTTGGAGCAACATTAGCCTTAGAACCTTCCTTGGGTTTTGTGTGCTGTGCTCCAGGCCTGGGGGGCTGAGAACATCCTAGGGAGCGCAGAGAGGGGAGAATGTAGCTGGGGCTCTCAGAGCCTCTGAGAAGAGGCTCCTGGGCAGCTCATGGTTTTCCTGAATTACTGAAGGCTGGTTCTCAGCTTCTCCGCTCCTTCCAGCCACCTAGAATGAGAGCTTGGAGCCATAAAAGCTTCTGGTGAAGTCTCAGACAACAGTGATTTAAGTAATTTTATACTAAGGGCAATTAAAGGTAACAGAGATGGAAGGGAGAAAAAATAACTTCTGCTGGCAATAAAAATACCATTATATTTTAAAATTAATATCATCCTACAATGTATGTAGCTTTAAAATCAGGGTGGGAGGGTGGGTAGGGAAAGCAAGGCATGCTTTACCTCTGGTTCTTAAACAAGATACATGCTGATGGACGCTTTGTGTAGTCTCCAATCCTGGCCCCTGCCCTTTTCAATCCGTATGAGATACAACCATATGAAATTGCCATTTTTATAGTATGATTCCACCTAACCTATACTTTTTTTTTTCTGCATCCTGAGCTTTGCTGTTCGGAGCAGGCAGGGGCTGCCTCCTGGGGTGACTTATGACTTACAGTGGAGCGGGCGAAGACAGGGTTTTCTGTGGCTTCCACGATCACTTGGTGGGCAGGGCCCCCGACACCCGGCTGGGCCTCGTAGTGCCGCAGCTCCTCACTGATGCCCGACACAGTCGTCTGAGAGCTGTACTCCGAGTCAGAGGAATCAGACCCGTTGTTTGTGTGACCGGCGGGCACAGCAAACCGGACCACGCTGGGGGGTGGCTCAGGAGAAGGTGTGGGCAGCCGATTCAGCCCATTGGCTGGAGACACCTATTTCAGGGGATTCCGGATGTCAGGTGTTATCATCCATTTACCTGGTGGCTCTACTCAAGGTTCAAAGCACAGGACTGTTCAGGGGTCGCTGCCCTCCCTCACTCCCGCTCCCGGCCTCCCATACTACTCTGTATTCATTAAGCTCAATCCTTGCCACTTCGAGGACCCTTGGGCCTGACAGCTGGAGCAGAAGGACTGCCCTCTGTTTTCACACACTGGAAAGGCAGGTTGTGCCCTTTTCATTCCAGTTCAAACCCAGATATTCATCTTGAGTGGAAAATGCTTCATTGATAGAGACCTATAACACTTAGGTTGCCCATCACCAGGTTTCAAAAAACCAAAAGAAAAGCAACCTAAACCAAACCAAACCAACACAACATCCTCCAACACTAATAAATTGAAGAGAAAAAAGCTATAGTTACTGAGTTGTTTACTGAAAAAGTAAACAGCCAGAAAATGGGGATAAACCTAAATATCTAAATTAAGACTGACACCAGGAAAAACAGCATACAGATGGCCTGTGGGCTGCACATGACGCCAGCAATGATTACTGACCTCAGGATATGGTCCGAAGAAGGACAAAAGGACTGGCAGCAAAACTAGTCCATTGAGAACACCCAGGATTGTTAGGATTGCCAGGACAGCAAAGAAGTACCTTAAAGATAAAAGGGAAACAGGAACATTTACCATGGCAAAAGTGAATTAAGGTACCCTTCATGTGCCCAAATGTCAGAGCCAAAAATGAACAAAACCCACACCAGTGAAAAGGCTGTTACAAAACTTCAGTTCAAACTCAGCACAGGATTACTTTCGTTTTTCTTTTAACCTTCTGACTTTGAGGACTGCATTCCGTAACCCAAAGTGTTAGTTCATGAAGGGAAGAAAAAAAAAATTAGGTTGTTAATTTGCTGAAATCTCATGGCATGTAATGTTATTTATGAATGTGTTACACAAACACAAAAATATGGAATGTGAACTGAATGGCTGAGCAGACTGAAAGCACAAATACAATGCAGAGGGGCCCCGTTCATGAAAACCCAGCAGAAGCAAACAAATGAAGTGAAGGGTGTAGAATTTAAACAATTTAGCCCAGGAGGAAAAGCAGCCCACTTCTGCAGGCAGCTAATCCACTGTGAAATGCTTCTGCATCTTAGAGCAGAATCTCTAATTAAGTCTCCAGTGTATCAGGTAAGGCTTTCCCTGGGCTTTCATTAACCACAACTTTCTGCCTAGAATTCTGTGAGTTCCAGTTTTACCGAATAGCTCCAACTGCGACCTTTTTAGAACACTGGAACCAGCTTTCCGCAAAGAAAACACTGCCCATTCTGTGGTTGCTGGGGCATTTTCGGGGGAGGGCGGTCCACAATGACGGGTTGCTCTGCTGGCCAATCTTTTGTTGAACAATTTAGCATCTCTGAATACTCTTGTTTTGCGTCAGCCAATTCAGACATAAAGGCTGCAGCACCATGAAGAAGAGGAGAGTGCACAAGTGGCCCTGCTTTCCCACCATTGAGGGCTAAGGTCTGGGATCCTTCACGAATACCAAGGTGAACCTGTCAGCCAGGGAGGGTGGCTGGCGGATGTTCCACACAGCTGGAGGCAGAAGGCTACATGCAAGCATGCGTTTCTGTAACTATTGGTTTCTAGGGCAATTTTGCTGGAAGGGGGCTGGGGTGGGGGAGAGCTCAGGATGTTCTGGGAAGAGGGAGGGCAAGCTATCTATATGTTAACGGTCCTCTTGGTCATAAAACGGAACAGGCTCCAAACTTCGCTG
Organism: Giraffa tippelskirchi; assembly: GCF_054371585.1. Lineage (NCBI taxonomy): Eukaryota > Metazoa > Chordata > Mammalia > Artiodactyla > Giraffidae > Giraffa > Giraffa tippelskirchi. The sequence continues at coordinate 198,258,523 of NC_137275.1, forward strand.
TGCCTATATATGTTTCGCCCTTAGATGAAAGGAGAGAGAATCTCTATAAAAATACAAATACCTCGCAGCTATTGTAAACACTAGAAACTTCTGAGCTGCATTAGTAAAACCAAGCAGCCGATGTCTTGCACTAATGTAAACTGCTGGAACTTTAGGTTGAGGCATATATCAGCAGCAGGCATTAAGACATTTGCATCCCATCCATCTAACGGTAGAATAAACAGACCAATTAGATTTCTGACGGCTTCGTGTATACAATGTCTGCTCATTTAGTCGACCTCAGTGAGGGCTTTATCAGGTTAATCCATCCAGTTCTGGAAAATGGGAAGCCCTTTTAAGTGCTTGAAACAAGAACCCTGCTATCTCTGGGAGAGAACAAGAAGCCATGGGTTAGATGAGAGAGTTGGGATCCTGCCCTCCATGCAGGTCCCAGATGGTTGCTCTAATTCAGGCGAAGTTTCTTCTCTGTTGCTCCCTTGGCATCCCCCCACAAGGCTGAGTTAGATCCTCTGAGATCCCATCACACTCTGTTTCCCATGGTTTTGAATTGCTCGTGACCTTGTCTCTCCCCCCTACAGACCACAGCTACGTAGAGGGGGACAAGGACGACGTTACTGCTGCGCTGCTGTGTGAAGTGGCATTTATGAGGTGTCCACCACACTGTGTTGAATGAGAAATTACACAAAAGAATCTCTCTTTGACATACCGTTTGTACATCATAGAGAAACAACTACTAATGTTCAAACGAAGGAAAAGTCAACATCAAATTAAGAGCTCAAAACAAAACCCACACCAAATCCTTCTTCTAGTTTAGGCATATATATCCACCTGATACTGGCCAACAAGGTATACTAATTGGCTTGCTAATGGATCAATCCTCTGTGCTGAGAGGATCAGCAACAGCGCCATCATCTGGGAGCTGGCTAATAACTCAGACTCTGCTCCCCATCCCCGATGAAGTCTGATCTGCATTTACAGAGAACCCCGATGATTCATGAGCACATTATAGTTTGAGAAGTACTGGTCTACACCTCTCCACTCACTCTCCACCCAAACGACAGTGAGCCAACCCTGGCACTCATTCTAGGAAGGCTAAATCTCCATAATGATGCCAAGGACCTATCGTCTTTCATAATAAAGAAACTTTGGCTACAATTTAAAATCCTTAAAATCCTCTTTGTTTTCACTTGGAATTGAAAGTCCTATTACAACATACACATCAGGAAAGCTGGTTTAGATTCTCTCTCCAGATTACCAAAGTGTCCCTAACAATCCAGTCATTTCTCACATTTCATTCTGCTTTACTGTGGTCCTAATTCTGGACTACCTTTTACTTATTGATGATTCTGGCCTCGACCCTCCACAGAGCAGCAGGGTTACATCCAAAAGCAGCTGTTTAAAAAAGCTGTAGAGGCTCTTCAGAGAAGAAAATTGTCTCTCCCTGTAGTTCTCAAATTCTTTTCAAAAGGAAAACGTGCTCTCCTTTTATACTTCACAAAGTCAAGTCCTTAAATAAATTCACCAGAAACTGTTTGCCATGAAATCCAAACAGAAAGATGTATCCAAATGACGCTTGGATTTTAAAAATTTGACACCAAAGTCACACAGTAAATGCTTCTTAAATCTTAGTGGTTAACTTGAACATGAAATCAAGGTATGCTGTCTTCACTTCTTAAAAGAATAAAATTTCTGAAAATTTTAGGTATCTGCATGTTTTCCTTTCTACAGTTCTGAAGGACAATGGAAGGTCAAAGGGAACCAGGTCATTTCCTTCTGTTGATATTTCTAACCTTAATACCAATAGCTGGGATGCGGTGTCAAGCTGTAGCGCTGCCTTTGTTTCTAGCCCCAAACTCTCCATCTTTTGCCCCCAGGATATTCCCAAAATAGCTCAGAAGAGAGCCTGTTCTTATGGCTCTCAGCGTGCGCATGCGTGCTCAGTTGTGTTCGACTCTTTGCAACCCCACAGACTGCAGCCTGCAGCCTGCCAGGCTCCTCTGTCCATGGAATTTTCCAAGCAAGGAATACTGGAATGGGTTGCCATTTCCTGCTCCCGGGGATCTTCCCGACCCAGGGATCAAACCCAAGTCTTTTGCGGCTTCTGCACTGGCAGGTGGATTCTTTACCACTGCCACCTTGGAGTTAATAAACTCAAAAGAAAGTGGAGTCACAGATTGTGACAATCACTTCACAATATATATGTATATCAAAACACCATGTTGCACCCCTGAACTATATACAATTTTTGTCAATTATACCTCAGTAAAGCTGTGGCGGGGGCAGGCTCAGCAGGAAGTAGAGTCACAATGAAGACAAGCTGCAATTGCCCAGAGACAAAAGGAAGTAAGTTACAGAGAACACATTAGAAAACAACGCTTACCTGACAATGAAATCAAATTCAGATCCTGCAAGCATCAGCACTCCCAGTAGAGTGGAAACGGCACCATCGAGAACAGGCGCAAACATGTGCTCCAGGGCGAGCACGGCCCTGCGGTTCTTGTCACCAATGGCTGTTAGAAAGGCCTGCGCAGAGAGTTCGGGTGATCAGATTCCTGGATTTCATTTAGTCAATGGCCAGCTTCGTCTTAAATGCTATAAGCCGGTTTCATCTGACTCCACTGTATCCCTCAGATCTTACTGTCTAGCTATTGGAATGTTTAATTGGGGTTGCTCAACTTGGCTAAATCTAGGTTTACACTAAATTGACCTGTTAATGATAATGGATTGTATTTGGTGTTGATGTAAATCTTGAACCCCAAAAAAGATGGAAAGTGTATTAAAAAATGATGCCAAACCTATATAAAAATGAGCGAAATGTTCCCTTCTTTTCACTGTTACTCACCCTTGAGTTTACTCCCCCATGTGAGTGATCTTATGTTATTCACATGGGAGACCTCTAGTTGTGAAAGCAACAGCATTTCTCCCGATTTTTTGAAAGGTCAAGATCTTACTTTAAAATGGGCTTAGCACCGAGGTGCCAAGTACGTATTTCCTCATGATTATACTGAGGTTAGAATTTCTGTCACTGTGTTCAGACTAATATGTTTGTAGGATATGTAAGTACTATTAAAGTATCACAAGAAATTAAATCAAGCCCGTTCTAAATATGGGTGGACATGTCCCAACTCTTTTGTGTTCTCTAGGTCTTCTAGGTCAAGGGCATTGTTGATACCAAATGGAAACCTTATGTAGGTCCTGGTATATCACACTATTGGCTTGAGAGTATGACCCAAGACCATTTTAATGTGGGTTAGTTACTGTTACACCCTGCCTGTTCCCCTCAGCGGGACCTAACAGGGAGGGCTGAGCCTGGCACAAGCTTGCTCTCTGAAAGTGCAGGGTGCTCTGGGATGTGCTGAGAAGAGGGCCTGGAGCCCTTGCAGCCCTAGCATGTGTGTCTTGGGGAAAGACACGTCCATTAAGGACTGCTTAATAGATGAAGAACTACATATGGATAAAACTACACCAAAGTGTACCAAGATGTATTGTTTTTTCTCTAAAGTGGGGTCTATGTAAGTGGTGCTCTTTCAGAGTTGAGGAGACTTTAGGGTCAAAGTAATTATCTTTTTCTCCTGAGAGGAAAGCACTAAAATGGTCTGGGACCATGCTATCTGTGCTGTATTTGGGCCATGAGGCCATAAGGGCCAGAACTGAGTTGATCTTGCATACACCTTATGCTACTGGAACAATAAACTGCCAGATACCCACTGATCCCTTGATGACATTCACATACAGGATGTGGTAAGAATGCCATGTCCTGTGTGTGGATAGTCTCTTGATGAAGACTTGGGGTAGCAGCACAAAGCCGAGTTGGCTCTTGAGACTCCTTAAATTCTCAGGATTAAATCTTGCACGAGGAGTAGAGGTGTTCCTTCATTGTTTATTCAACACTGGTAAGGATATTTATGTTCCTACTACCTCAGAGACCCAGGGTGCTGCAACAGTTTAATAAAAGATATTAGCATTTCCACCACAAAAATCTGATCTAGGACCACCCTTGTGTGTAATGCTAGCCACCAAAAAGAGTGGTTTTCATTCACATCAGAATAAAATGATTTGTGGATTTTTAATTCACATATAAATTTTTCTCATTTTTAAAAGAAATGATATTATAATTATGTGTTTTCTAAGTTCTAAGCTCTTCTTTTTTAAAATTCCCTCTCCTTCTTCCCAGCTGAACTGAGGAAAGTAATTTGGGTAGGCTCAAAATTTAGAGAACTGTTTCTATATTATCACCATTTTATTATACACTGGGGGAAGAACAGGTTAACTGCAACAAAACATTCTTTCTGAAATACAAAAGTTTATAAGCCCTAAGTAGCATAAATATGGCCCTGAAAGAGGACAACAGAAAGTAGTAGACACCCATGTGTAGACACACATATGCCATGTGTTGAGCCCAATGCTAGAGACTGCAAAAGCAAGGCTAAAAGTAATCTGATCCAAGTCCAGTGCTAGGTTTCCTGGCCAAGCATTCCAAACATCAGTATTTATTCAGTCAATAAGTATTTACTGAATGCCTATGTAAACCCAAGGTCTTAGGCTATAAACACAAGTGTGGATGGAACATAATTTGCACATCACTGTGGGGCTTTCAAATAATTCTCTGATAAATGTATACGATGGACTTGTCTCATAGATTAGACTCCTCTTGAAGTTTACCCTCCTTTTTCACAAGACTGGGCCCACAGAGAGAGGGGAAGGATTCCTATGGAGAGCGACACTAGTTCTTTTATGTTCTGTTGTCATGAATTTGGAGGCCGGGAGGTAGAAGGAACTGGGGTGGGGGTGGGGGTGCTCAAATAGGGAGTTCATTAGCCCCAGGGTATTTCCTTAGCTGCCAATTCACCTCACCCTCAACTATGCCTGCCCACCATGCCTATGAGTGTGGTCTCATGTTATTCCTGCTTTATTACTGTGGTTTTAAAAATTGTATGTATTTGTGCACACACATACTTATATAACATCTGTCTAGGAACAGCTGACACCTTTAGGACCTGTGACACAACTGACAACACCAAATAAGCAGAATCCTTCTGGGCCCACTCGGACACACCAAGGACACTGTCTACTGCTGACACGGCCTGGCTAACTTCCACCTTTGATGACCTGCTTCTTAGATTCCCTCAGAGGGAAAGGAGTCCAGCAGAACTGCAGCCACTCCTGGGGAATGTCTGTGCTCCCAAGCCTTTTGCTGTGATATGTGTCAGATGTGCTCCTTGATGGTGGAGAAAAGGAAAAGGTTCCAAACTTGTAAACTAAAAGAGCTTGAGGAAATAGGTTGCCTTTTCACAGCTTTCACTGAAACTATCTCCCATACCAGAGCAACATGAACAGTGAATTCCACTCCAATGCCGACGGAAGCAATCAAGATGACCACAGGCACGGCACTCAGCTTGATTCCAATGAGGCCCATCATGCCAAAGAGCTCAACTGTCATCAAAGCCAAGACTGTCACCTTTAAAAAAACACATAGGATGAGTGGCTGGGCATAAACACACTCTGGGTGTTGCAAAAATTCTTTCCAAACTATTCCATGAGTGTGATCTATAAAGAGTTATACAGATATGTACTCACTGCTGGCTACAAATTTAATACAGTTTAAAACAAGGCGCTTCCTCCTGTTTTGATCTTAACCACCAGAGACCATCCTTCAACTTGTAACTGAGCTGAAACTTTTTTGGTTGCCTTGCCCTTCATCCTAAAGAAAGTTGATAGGACAGGCTGAATAAATATTCTTTTACGTAGAAGTTGCTTTGCTTTTGTTTGGAGAGCCCGTGGGCTGAGTGAGGATGACTTAGGAGAAACGGGACGTTTGGTCAGCTAATGCGGGTCAGGTTACAGCCCCTTCACTCTGAAGAAATGTGGAGTCACTGGGGTGGACAGAGCAAACAGTTAAATCCAGGGAAAAGCTTTTATTTGCCGTTCTTTCATCCGCCTTGTAAAAATTTCTAGGGAGATGGAAAGAATCGGTGAGGTAGACTTTGGAGATTTTTGGGCCAAAGAGGAGAAAACACAAATAAAACAATAAACTTTACAAGAGAAGGAGAGAATGATCTTTCCTTCTGGGGGTGGGGGACAGCAGGGAGTGAAGGGTGAGCAGACAAGTACAATAAAAGTTCCCTTTGCTTTCTTTTAATAAGCTAATGAAAGATGGATAACATCAATTGCTTAAGTACCACGAAAACTCCTACAGACTAAACATTTACCTTTAAACATACCTGCTGTACAGACTTATGGTGCAGAAACAAGACCTGGTCTCTGTTTTTATAATTTTGGCATTTTGAAGGCTATACCACAGTTCATGGAATTTAAACACTGCCATGATTTTATTAGACTCTACACGAAACTAGCTTCAAAGCTGCAAGCATTATACTCAAGAGAAAGAATGCAAAAAAAACAGATTGGCAATACTTTATCATTTCTCCCCAAGAGTTAAAACAAATACATCACACAAAACCATCTCTAAAATGATTTATCCATATACCACCATCCAAACTTCTCTAATTATCTCTTCATTTAGAAGAATCTTCTCTATATTTGGTATGGGTATAGTAACAAAATGACACTTTAATAAAAAAAACCAATTAGTTATGCTGTGAGTGTTTGTATCAATCTATACTCAGCTCTATTATGGAAAGCGTGCTCAAAAACTCCCCTATCTTTACCTAAAAAGTTTAATGCTATAGGAGAGGGGACATAGATTAAGGCCATTAAAGACTCTACCTAAGCATGAACCTCGCCACCTCCAGTAGAATAAATACAGTATGGATGATGCAATCTATACCCTCCTCCTGAGGCCCAGACATAAACAAAACTTCCCGGCTGCAGAAAGAGCTATGCTGAAAGGAATTTGACTTCCACAAAGACCCTTAGAATAAACTCACAATGATCCCGGCCGTCCAGGGGTTCAGGAGGAAGACGGCGCACACGAGGAACGTGCAGGCCAGCACCACGCTGATGGACAGGAGGAGCCAATGGCGGAGGCCGATGTACTGCTCCCAGAAGAGGAAGGGGTAGCCATTGGGGTAGCTGGAGAGCCCCAGGCTCGTGTAGTTATTGCAGATGGTTCTGACTTTTTCAATGGCTTCAACGAAGTCCGAGGTGTCACGCAGGCCGTTGAGGTAGAAAGGGAACTGAGCATATTCGATGGGCTCTGCTGCGGGGACTGCACAGAAAAGACGACAAGGAGAGGACCCGTGGGTCAGGGGTTCCCGGCAACACTGAGAAAGGCAAACAGACTACGTCCAAAGGTGGAAAAAATGCAGCAAGCGTCCCACTGTTAGCCTCCCAGATGTGAGTCTCCAGATTCTCCATAAGCACAATGAGGAGAGAAAGAACTCAGCAAGAAAGTCTGCTCACTTCTCTTCTTTCAATGTGAGGGACAAACAATACCAGTGATAGTCTTGATAGTCTTAAGGTCTTTACAGTTTCAGTCTTTGGTTTAAAAAATTTTAAATGTTAATCAGCTTTTGATTTCGGCGGGGGTGGGGGGTTGCAGGTGGAGGAGGAGACCGTGATCTGTGTATTGATTTACCCTTAGATTTTAATCTTCTAGAAGTAGTCATTGTTTGTAATGGGTCTAAACAACTTAAGAACTCAATTGTGGTAGCATCTTTTTCTGTTCAACTGACACAAGTGAAAACACTAAGTTCAAATCATTTTACTTAATCACTTATGAGAACAAAATAACTTGAAAGTCATGCTTTACTGAGAAAAATGCTTAACTTTCTTATCCTTTTAGTGATCTTAAACCTTCCATGCTTTTTTAATGCAATGCTAAGTCTTCAGCAGCAGGGGAAGAAATCCTCACACAACAAGCATTTAGTTACTGCCGTTGTGTGTTCCAGACCCTTTGGGGTCATTCAGCTGACTTGCTAAACATGATTTGCCCTATTATAATCTCAACTATAAATTTTCATTAAGACAAGCCTTGGCTGCTTGCCACAAGGCTCTGAGGTTTAGATACAGGGAAGCACAACCCGCCTGCTCTCTAGCCATGTTCGCAAAGGGACCTGTCTTCTTTCTCACGTCCATCCTCAGCCTTATACCCAAGGTATAAGCAACTAATATCTGTAACATAAATGCAAATTAAATCCATCCAGAACCACCTTTCAAAGTTGGGGCTGAGAGGTGAAAGAAGAGGACGCTGTTGTATACAGACTTTTCTGCTCCGGTTTAAACAGCTTTGACAGAGTACAGGTGCTTGGTGGCTTATAGGAATGACTCAACTTGCCAAAAATCCCTTCAACACCAGAGTTGACAAAGTTAAGATAAACATATAATCCCCAGTGATAAAACTCTGCAATAGTAAAACAACACTCAACCTGGAGGCGTCCCCAACTTTCACATGGAACAGCTGGCATTAAAGAGAGATGCCTGGTGGATGTTTTAGAGTCAAAGGCACGAAGAGAGATTAGAGACTCTTATTTCTCAGTGTGATAGAGCATGAGTTGTATTCGATTACACATCCTCATCTATCTCCCAGAGTTTTAAACTAAAAGAAATACATTGTTCTGTTTACACTTTTGAACCCTAATTGGTGTCAACGGATGAGGGCTATAACTGAGCTTGGAAGTACAGGGTGCAAGGAGCCCCCACCAGCTCGCAGGTCCAGTGGAGGGCTACTTACTTCTCAGCCTGGTTTCTGGCATGTAGTCGGCTTTATCATGGACCCACTCAGGACGGTGAGGCCGGATGTTGGCTTGGGAGGCGGCATAAGCCACAGGGTCGTTGCTGACCCAAGCAGTCAGGTAGATGTAGAAAGCACTGGGGTTAATGATGCCGTCTGCATCCACAAGGCGCCGTTTAGTCAGCTGCAAAATGAGTAGAACAGGAGTCTTTCAGAGTGGGGGCTTGGGGTCAACACACTCCTACCTACAGAGAAGCAGAGCCTGCATCAGCATTTGCAACAAAGAAGAGAATGTCTCTGTTTGCAAGTGCAGAAAATCCCATCAGAACACCTTTGGTTCCTTTTAAAATGCATTTATCAGAGAATGCAATAATCGGCATGTTTATAACACACAAACACACACACACACACAGTTCGGCAGATGGCCCAGGAATTGACTGAACCAATTAAATCTGAATGCTAAAAGACTGTCTGCAGCCAAGGCAGAGAATGAGCAATCTGGAGAAACATATTTATAGGAGGGGAAGGGGGAAAAAAAAACCTGGCAAGAATCCCCATACACGTCTGTGTGCAGTTAACCTCTGCTGTTAACACTGAAGGAAATGCCACCCAGTAAATGGAGGAGAGCTATAAAAATAAAACAACATCTGTATAAATTTTGCTAACACTAGCCTCCTATGACCTGTGTATTCAAAAGATGTCCATCGCCAGAAAGTAGAAGGGACGGGTGCACAATCTTGGTCTTTCTGGGAATCTTAATCTGAGCGAGGTGGTCACATTTAGCATATGTGCCACATCCTAAGAGGAAGCCAAATAAATACTATGCTCCCCCTAGAGCTGGTCTGCGGGCCTTGTACAGGCGAAAAACATCCAGAGACAAATACACACACACATGTACAAATGCATATATTTTTTCCTGTTTACTTCAGATAGAGACCTGGTTCCAATGCTTTTCATCTTTAACAAAATGCAAAACACCAGTGACAGAAGTTAATAAGGAAAGAGTAAAGGAAGAAAGTGGAGGAGAGTGAGAGAACTAAATTTTAGAGATCTGGATTCAATTAATCCACAGGATATGTAACAACTGTATGTCTTCAAGCCGTCTCTGGAATTACATAGTACAGCTCACACGGCCTCCGTGCACACAGCACGCTTTTCTCCCTCCCAGGCAGAGGAAATGATGTCTGGCGGCCTGACCCAATCACATTTGTTTCACGGTGTCCCTGGTCCCTAAAACCAACCCAGCCCCCAGCATCCCCCTGCCATCTCTCAGACAGACTCCTCTGCCTGCATCCTTGTCAAACCTGACAAGCATGCCGCATGCGGCCATAAAGCACTAAGTTCACACTCCATAATAACTCTGAACAATGTACTTTGTAAATCTGTCACCTTTAATGCCAGCAAAAATGGGGAGACAATAAACAGAGCTGCTGGGAAGATCATTAGCATGACGGTTTTCTGCCTGAAGGTGAAGCAAGTAAGCTACAAAGAACAGAGGGAGGAGGGCCTGGGGAAGCCAGGAGTGGGGCTGGACTCCTCTGAAATGTGAAGGGTCCAAATGCCCTCACCAGCCTGCCCAAGGCATCAGAGGGGATATACTGGAATCCAAGTGTCACAGCCAAGAGACAAATGCAGCTGGAGAATATGATTACCAAACAGAAACAGCTCTTCTTTCTTCGGGGGTGAGCACAACAGTGACTCCATGGAGAGTTCAAAGATCTGCATTTCTGTCTGCCTCACTCATGACAGAGCGATCTGTCTGTCTTCCTCTACCCCTCAAGCCACAGTGACCCAAAGGAATCAAACCCAACAAACAAATCTTCCCATTCTGCCAGTAACCTCTCCTAACCCATCCATCACCCCAACTTCTATTCTTTCAAATTCTGCTACCCAACTGACTCACCTTTCCAAGTTTGAATATAACCAAGACTGACATGGTGACAAGGACTAGAATTCAAAAGAGAACAATGCAACACAGTATGTCTAACATCAGAAAGAATCTGCACTGCCTGAACTATACTTTGTTCTGACAACTGCTCTGAAGATAAGTAACACACTTGTCCCCATTTGACAGATGAGCAAGGTGAGGCGCTCTGGATTGCCCGCAGCCGCACAATTATCCAGTGGGATAAAAAGCCCCAAAGCCCTGCTCAACAACCCTCTCCGAAGCTCCCAAGGTATAAGGCAGTGAGAGTACCTGACTGATGTCAATGGGCTTATCACGGCTGCCGGTTTGTACCAGGAGTTTGTAGGCAAGGACTCCATCATCTGATCCATTTTTGTAATTGTTTGGCATGATTTTCCCAGTTTCCCAGTCACTGTCAAATGCATCCTGAAGTCCTAGAAAAGGCAAACATGTGTAATACATTATAACTCTTAACCAGACTGATCCTGGTCCTAATGGGGTGGACTGCGGACAGGGGAGTGTCTGCCGTCAACTCCAAGCACTCTGTCTTCTGCTTATTCTTGATTTCACGTGATGCTCATGTGTTTCATGAATGAACTTCAGGTTGCTGACAATCACTGCTTCAAAAGGCAGAAGGGAGGGAATATTCATTTCTAGGAAACAAATACACATGTTTTAACCCCAAACGCCCCTTCTTCTCCCCCAGGTCACAAGAAAGCAAGAGAAAGCTGGGTGAGGAAGACACACTAGGCTCAAACACTGTTTTGTTACACATTAGGTACTAAGCCATGGGTTCTTCAATACAACCAGAAGTTCCATTCAGAGCAGGAAAAACACATTCAAACCCCCAACTTCAAACAGCAACTGAGTTGCTTCTCCAGCCCAGGGTGAGTGAACATGATTCTGTCAATTTGTTCCATCTGTTCGACTTGTGGAGCTAACACAAGCTGTGGGATCGGCTGCCAGGTTGTGTAAAGATCACAGCCAACACCTATTCACTCTCGACTGTTCTCTTCCTCTTTGCCACCCTTCCTTGAAGAGGGGGTGTGGAGGAGGGGGTGGACGGATCTTGTGTGTGCATGTGTGCAGGGAAATACCTCACAGGGTAAATTTGGATCAGATTGAGAACAGGAAGCCACAGGCCAATACAAGGGGGCTCTGTGAGAACAGATGACAAACCGCAAGGCCGGGGAGGGGGAAGGAAAGAGCTTTGTGGGCTTGGGGGATGGGCGAGCCCACCAGCCCACCACACACAGCTGCGCTTGGCCTCTGTAATCAAAACCATCATTACAGACCTGACGGTTTGGCTACAGCTGTAAAGAGATAAGCGTGTTGGAAGAGAAAACAGGGCCCTGGTGACCCGGCCTTAGGCGCTGAGCAACTGCTGGCTCGCACAGTCTCCTCTGACACCCTCACCCCTTTTGTTGCTCTGCATCCCCAAATCACCTCCCACGTAGAACTCCAGAGTCCTGGCCCCTAAGAAGGCACATCTTTTGAACAAGCTGCACATGCACAGGTTAGACGTCGTCAGTAAGAACTGAGGGAGGGTCTTCAGTCACTTCAAAGTCACCCACCCCCCCTACTCCTCCCAACACACAGAACCAGTTCCATTTTTAGTGCTCAAAATGGGGGTTGAAGTTGAGGGAAGAGGAAAGCACAGACCCTCTCTCCCGCTCTCTGTCCCTCCCTGTCTGATCTCTAAACCTTTGCTGTAGGCGTTGTTTTCACAGGAACAATGTGGGGATGAGGCCCGCAGGCTCCGTGGTGAAAGAAGGCCCTGTTTGGGAAGTATGGAGCGGCTGCAAGGCCGGGTGGGGAGACCACCAGGAATGGCTGTGTTCCCCTCGCACACAGACTGTTTTTCATAGCAAGGCATGCACACAACCCTCAGTATTGAACAGATGTTATTTTATTACCTAAAGCCTTTTTTTTTTTTTTGGTTTTTGAAAAAAACAAACAGGAGAGAAAAAAACCACCTCTACCCCACAACCCTCCAGAAAAGAGGCCTGTTCTGGTTTCCTCACCATAATAGAATTTTCATCACTTTGTGGCTTCCACGGCACTTTAACCCTTTCCTCTTGACCTGCTAATCCTGAGGAGCAGCTCAGGCTTATAGTGAGTGCAGGGCTGTCTAAGCATTTTACACTGATTACCTCTCATTTAATTCTTAAAATCTCATGAGTTTTTAAGCCTGCTGGTATTATTTTACAGATGAGAAAACTGAGGCTTAGGATGGTGAAGTGACGTAAGGAAAGCCACACAGCAGCTAAGTGCTGGAGTTAACTTTTGAAGAGGCAGCCTCTTCCAGAGTTGGCATGAACCACAGATGCTTTGAACTGCCCTGCATGCACTGCAGTGCCCAGGAAGCATTTGTTGAAGCCTCAAAAATGAGCACCAATGATATAAAGTGGCAAACAGGGGGCCCCAAAAATCTGAGTACGGTTGTCGGATATTTATACTCCAAAGACACCCTCGAGTGAGACAAAGAAAGAAGGATCTGATTTGGGGAGGTCACCCCCACTGGCTATTTAGTTCAACTCATCATTGATGTTGCTGGCTTTTACTCACCATTCACTCTGCTGGGGCTTTAGGATGAGTGAGAAATAATCACTGACTTCACAGACAAGCTAAGTTCTTTCAAAATTAGTATATTATGTTCTGACTAATTATCAAAAAACTCAAGTAATAAGTTTTGGCTTAAGTGCACACACATTATACAATCTTGACACAAAACAAGGAACAGGAATTTTCTTCTTCTCTTGGCTAACACCTCATATTCCAACACATGCACTGCAGGAGAGAACTGTGATGTTTCACTTATTTTACAGTAAAACATGAAATTTTGGCTAGAACTTTTTCATTTAAAATATTTTATACCAGAAATTATTTCCTAGTGTGAAGTTTTGAGTTAATTATCCCTACTGCCAATTTTTCTTTGATACAAGAGCTTAAAAAGAAAATGTTAATCTAAATTTTATTTGTGAAATTCAGTGTGAAATATAAACAAACACCATTTGTACAATATGGTTTTATCACCAAGGTCACCTCATTTGCATATATGTTTAAAGGTGACATTTGAGATATTTTCTGTATTTCGATTATACATTTTTATGAGTAAACCCCTCCTCCCTCAAAAAGACTACTGGAATGTTGCTATAGACTGATGGGATGACATGGTTTTCTAACGAGGGTCCCATCACTTATAACTACCCAAAATGTTCTGAAGGAAAGCTGCTTTAAGGACAACTACTTCCTCGGAGGAAATAAATGTTCAAAGACCAAATCAACCACACAAAAGGCCCGAAAAGCGTCTAGGCAGCTGGTGGTCCCAGTATCTGGCCTTCTGTGTACAGTGCTCTGCTGGACCTTGGCAGAGTCAGAGGCAGAGACCTGGTCTGGTTGGGACCCAGATCAGGGGCCATGAATGGATCTTACTTGGTCTAGATGGGTGTTGTTCACTTAGCAATGAAAACAGGATTCAAGCGCACCTTTTAAAAAGATTCTCAAGTCCAAATGCTTTAGGTCTTTAAAGGGATGAAAGCATGAGGATAATTTATAATACGCTATAAAAAGGTTAGCTTTCTGCACCGCCTGGAGACAATGCCCTGCTGCCCCCTTCCCAAGCTCTGCCTAACATGCCATACTGAGCATCCAAAGGAATGGCCAAAGACACTGGAATCAGTTCCACAATAACCCTTCTTCGCTCAGATACTGGCAGTGCTCTGCAGATCTCTTTGTTATTTGTGGCAAGTTATTTGCATGTCTTTGGCCAAAGGGGGAAAAATGAAAAGCAGGGAATCTCTCAACTTTGATTCATTATCTGAAAAAATCCACAGCTTCCCATACTACTGTAAAAAATAAGACCTGGAACAAATTCAAGTTAGTCTCATGAGCATGTTAAAAAATAATGTTAATGTCATGTAGTTCTCTTTGCCTTCCTCAGAAACAGGTCAAATCTGATATACACGCAAGAACAAAATTCTGGGAACATGAGTCAAAGCTAGAATCTGTACTGAACAATTTTCAGTCAAATTCACATTGTTTACCATTTCATGCAAACTCACAGGGAAATTGGCTGCTTAATCTTTACATACAAGTGTATTGACTTAAGACCAAAAAAGGCATTTAAATCTGTGTTTAAACAAGCCTAATTAAGTGGGAAATTAAGACAATCATTTGGATAACTTCAGCCAAAAAATGTTGGGGCCATAATTATTTGGGTATTTCAGTAAGAGTATTTTTCCTTGAATTGTGTGTATAATTATCTTGATTCTCCACTTCACTTTGCATGTGTCAACACATAATAAATGAACAGATGTTCTTAGAATTACTGAATACATTCATATTCAGTCAACAGGAGCAAATTTAGGCCCTCTTTCTCTCCAGTTTACTACTATTTCCTAGAAGTGTTTCTAAGGGCAAGGTAAGAAGCTAAGAAAGACATTTTAAAGCAGAATTGATTATTTATGATATACTATCAGATGTGATTGAGCATTTAAGTTTATTTCATATGCCAAGTCAAGAGATGGTCAAAATATGGAATTTTAAATTATATTCTCCAATGATGCAAACTACTGGTGTAGTAAGCTATGATCTGGCAGCGAGTCAGCCTAGAAATTCCATCAACATTTGAATTTCACTTGGTCACCAAACTAACCACCATTCAAAAAAAAAGAGTACTAGAAGCATCCAGGCTCCATATTTTATAACCTACTTTCCCATTTCCTACTGTGTGCTCATAAATTCTTACAGAAGTTTCTGAATTGGCTATTTGAATTGTTTGCATTGTTTAACAGGTAAAAACCAGATTTGGGAGCTGCCTCAGAGTCTGTATAAGAATTTTAAGCAATCCTTAGAACTCAATGAAACATGTCAGTGTTACATTATAATCTAACACTTGAGTAAAGTGAACAAAGAGAACCTGTGGAAATCGAACACACCAAAGACCAAATGGTGAATGTTCACGAAGGATGAGTGCCCTCCAGCAGCATCTTACCTTGCAGCCAGTCTCTGAAGTAGTGCAGCCACATTTTGGGAAGCTGTTTATTTTCTTCCAGCATGACATACTTCACATTACTGAAACTCTTATGAAGGTCATAAAGTAAGTGCTGGATATTCGGGTAATCTGCTTTCTGAGTGACTATATACATGTTGTAGAAAGAAAAGTATTTGAACTGTGCAGCAATAAAGTCATATTCTCTAGTTTCCCGAGGCACAATGTCTGTAAGATCCAGCCCATCACGCACTCGGGTGGTCCCATAAAGGCTGACCCCCAGCAGGCCCAGGAAAAGGAAGATCACCACGACCTGCAACAGAATAAGGGGCCCGAGATCAGACCCAGAGGAACATAACCGACTCTCTCTTGACAAAGATGAGCTGTTTGGTTTATACCTCACTCTTACCATAATACTGCCTGGAAACAGCATGTAGGGGTCGTTTTTCCAGAGCAATAAAAAGAGAAAATCATGGTAACTGCATTTTAAAACAAGCTTACAAAGAATAAAATGTTAAAAACGCAAGGAGTTGATGTAAATTTGAAAGAAACATTTGCCACATAGAGATTCATGCCTGTAGAAGATGAGCTCATTAAAATGGCCTCCAGCTTTAAATGGGCTGACTCGTTAGGAGGCCTGAAATATATCACATCTGAAGAAGCAATCTAATGAATTTCAAAGGCACCTGCTTTGTTATTTTTTGAAGAACAGAGTCTTCTGTTTTGGTAATTACCTTGGCTTTTGGTTTTAAGAGGAAAGGAGCATAGTGCTTCTCAGCAAAAGATGAGAGTGTCCACCTGGTACAGGGGGGCTCAAGGCAGTGGAGGCTGGAGTCAGAGAACTGGGAGAGCAGGTCCCTTGTGGAGCTGGTGCTCTCGGGGCTCTGGCAGCTGAGTGTGTCCTGAGCCATGGTGACGGGCTGCACGGAGATCTCGGAGCGTGGCTCGGCAGTGGTGTAGTACACGTGCGTGTGGGGGTCATACTCTGTGCGAAGCTGCACCGTGGACTGCATGGTGATCTGGGTTTCATGGGCGAAGCTGTGGCTGCTGTAGGGGGGTGGGGGGCTGTAGCGGGTGTTATCGTGAGTCTCTGTGTAGGCCTGGGGTTCAACCTGAATCACTCTGCTGACACAAGGGCTGAAAGAGGGGGAATTATATTGCAGTGGGATACTGAAACAAGGAAACAATGCCTTCATTTTTGCCAATGACTGATACTACCCACTTTACATAGTTTTGATTTAGGAACAAAATGTTATCACTGAACTCCACAAACATCATCTGGTTTATCTATCTGGACAGAGACATAAGTAAGTCAAAGGAGGCCAAATGGATGGTTGATCCTGAATCTGGCTGAGAAAAATCAAGTTACATGCTGATGAATCTCTTTAATGCAGAATTCCTTTTAAAAAAGACTCAAAAACCAAATCACCCAAAGGGTGATATTTTTTCCAGATGGTGGTTTTAAACCATCGTTCTGCCCTAATTCATAGAGATACAACACACTCCCAATGATCAGCAACATTGGTGTGTGATAAACAATGACCACGTGTTTAACAACAACCTTGGGGCTGTGAGGATGCTCAAGGGAGGGGAGAGCCCCGGTGACTCTGACGTCCCCGAGGAAGCATCTTCTGCCCATCATCTCCCGTGTCCAGCACACTGTTAACTACACTTCCTTCCAAGTGCACAGACTAAAAAGTTTTCTAAATATTACCACTATGTTCCCAACAAATAAAGGCCACAGCAGACAGAAAATGTACCTTGTAAAACAGCAGAAAATATCCAATCTCCTGTCCTCGCGTCGATACAAATCCATGCTGAGAATTGCAGGAAAAATCAGCAGAACCATAGCAAAATTGAACACCACTACTACAGCTGCCTGGGAGGAAAAAAAAAAAGTAGAGGTCACTAACACATCTCCTCCCAGTCAGAGGACTGCTTTGAAAAAATAAAGATGCTTTAAACAACATCCTTCTTTCACTTTCCTACTGAGGTATTTAAACCCGAAATAGGTGCTGGAATTTCTTATCACTTTGCTTCTCATCCATCACTAAGACACCATCTGACTATAATAGGAGGGACTCATCATTCTGATCTTTTCCATCTCTAATAATTCCATGAGTCCATGGGGTATAAACACAGGAACTAAACTAAACTAACATCTTTTAGCAACCTAACCAAACCAAAATGACAAAGGCAGAACGAAGAATATACTTGATATTTTACTTTAAGACAAAAAGAAACATTTTTCTCTTAGAATGTTCCTAAGGTTCATGCAGCCCTGGTTTTACACTTCGAAATTTTATATATAAAGTGGATCGAGTATATCAAAATGTCACCGTTAAAACATGAAATAAAATTTCAAACACATCCCCTGAGGTTTTTAATAGGCACATTCCAAATAGCCTCTGGAGTAGCCTGGGGGTGTCTGTGAGCACAGTAACATAAAAGGTCAAGGAGAGTTAAGCAGAAATTCCTGTGTGTGATTCTAGTATGCAGAATAAATAAGTACAGATTCAAAAGTCACTCCATAACCTAGAATAAACATGTGGCTAGATTCTGTAGTGCTTTGGCAAGTCTCCTGCTGACCTAGTAAAAATTATACAATTGGGCTGTTAATAGGGGAAAGTCAACAGAGGACAGTTGAAAGGCTCTCCCATTCAGAAAGGCATGGAAAGAAGGAACACAATGAAAAAATGCGAGTGGAATGCTAAGCAACCAAGAAATCATCAGAAATTTGCTTGAAAAATAAAACCTCTTATAAGGTTTTTCAAAGAACTGCTTAGTTGTAAAACCATCTCAAACTGGGTAAATGTCTCAGGGTGAGAAAAGAAAACTTGATTGTAAGTGGTATGAAACAATATCAGAGAACTTTGCAAACGTCTTTGGATAGTAATTTTTGAATTTATGCTTGAGGTGAAATGCAAGCCCAAGTTTTGGAGAGATCCTTTTCAATGATTAATACTCTGTCCAGTCTACAAAACCAAAAAATAACCAAAAGTCTCCTAAAAATGACCCAATCCCTCTTTTTTTAATCTGCCTTGAAAACTCCTCACCAACTCAAAATATATGAAACATGTTAACCGGTCACTGTGATAAGGTATTTTAAAGACCTGTCTAACATGTTACGGTCAGTTCAGTCGCTCAGTCATGTCCGACTCTTTGCGACCCCATAAATCGCAGCACGCCAGGCCTCCCTGTCCATGACCAACTCCCAGAGCCCACCCAAACCCATGTCCATTGAGTTGGTGATGCCATCCAGCCATCTCATCCTCTGTCGCCCCCTTCTCCTCCTGCCCCCAATCCTTCCCAGCATCAGGGTCTTTTCCAATGAGTCAACTCTTCACATGAGGTGGCCAAAGTATTGGAGTTTCAGCTTCAACATCAGTCCTTCCAATGAACACCCAGGACTGATCTCCTTTAGGATGGACTGGTTGGGTCTCCTTGCAGTCCAAGGGACTCTCAAGAGTCTTCTCCAACACCACAGTTCAAAAGCATCAATTCTGCGGCGCTCAGCTTTCTTCACAGTCTAACTCTCACATCCATACATGACTACTGGAAAAACCATAGCCTTGACTAGACGGACTTTTGTTGGCAGAGTAATGTCTCTGCTTTTAAATATGCTATCTAGGTTGGCCATAACCTTCCTTCCAAGGAGTAAGTGTCTTTTAATTTCATGGCTGCAATCACCATCAGCAGTGATTTTGGAGCCCCCCAAAATAAAGTCTGACACTGTTTCCACTGTTTCCCCATCTATTTCCCATGAGGTGATGGGACCAGATGCCATGATCTTAGTTTTCTGAATGTTGAGCTTTAAGTCAACTTTTTCACTCTCCTCTTTCACTTTCATCAAGAGGCTCTTTAGTTCTTCTTCGCTTTCTGCCATAAGGGTGGTGTCATCTGCATATCTGAGGTTATCGAAATTTCTCCCAGCAATCTTGATTCCAGCTTGTGTTTCTTCCAGCCCAGCATTTCTCATGATGTACTCTGCATATAAGTTAAATAAGCAGGGTGACACTATACAGCCTTGACCTACTCCTTTTCCTATTTGGAGCCAGTCTGTTGTTCCATGTCCAGTTCTAACTGTTGCTTCCTGACCTGCATACAGGTTTCTCAAGAGACAGGTCAGATGGTCTGGTATTGCCATCCCTTTCAGAATTTTCCACAGTTTATTGTGATCCACACAGTCAAAGGCTTTGGCATAGTCAATAAAGCAGAAATAGATGTTCTTCTGGAACTCTCTTGCTTTTTCGATAATAAGTTACAAGCAACTCACTATTTTGACTAGAGGATTAATCTAAGAGGCAAATAATTTAAAAAGTCAGGGCTCCATATTAGGTATGGAAGACACAAAGATAAGTAAGACAAAAATCCTGTTCTCAAGGAAAGAAACAGCCAGAAACAAATTACAGTTTAGGCTGATAAATGTAGTAATAAAAGCAGGCCAGAGTTCCAGAGTGGCTCAGAGAAGGGGGAACATGCAGTTGGGGGTACACATGGGGGTAGGGAGGGTGGTCAAGAAAGGTTTCTTGGGAGATGGAGAAGACAAAAAAGGATTTTGGGAAAACCAGGGAGGAAGGATGTGTGGAGGAAATTCAACAGGTGGTGTCTGAGTTTAGGAGCTATGAAGCACTGCTAAGTTTAAAATTCCATCAGAGTAAGAGAAAGGGGCAGGAGTGATGGGAGATCAGGTAGCTAAGTTACACAGGATCCATTTGATTCCTGCTGCAACCAGGAGGCAGACATTAGTACCGCTGTCATCCCTATTACCTAATAAAGACCAGTGGTGCAGGGGAAGGTCCCCTACCTGAGGATCCCAGTAAACTGGACTCAGACTCAGGCTTGATGTCTCTGTCTCAGGGGACAGACATGGTGGTGGCGGGGGGGTGGCGGGTAGGATTCCTGACCAATCAGAACAGAGGGGAGAATGGGTCTGATTCTCAAGGGTTTTCCAGGAAACCTCAACCTTGGGGGTTGGATCCTTTCAGCTTCTCTTTTTATTAAGAGTCATGCTTAGAATTCAGGAGTATAATACAATAAGAAACTCTGGGTATCTCATTTTGAATAGAAGTTCCTAGGGATGGGAGCAGAGACTGTGAAAAAAGTTCATATACACGAACATGATACAGGTGGCCCAGATGTTGTGGCCAGAACAACACTGATGCTTTCTGCAGTGGCTGGGGATGCATCTGATACCAGCCTCATCCATCCAAGAAATTTGATGGGCATCTTGCTTGGGTCTCTTTGTGGTGGAAATGGAGCAATGAAAGAAGAAACCCAAGGTAGCCTCCCATCTCAACTTATTGTCCAATAGCTTATTAAATACACAAGTAGGGTATTTTCTGACGAGAAAGTAGTAGAACTCCAATATCCTCTAAAGAGCACAGAAATGGTAAAAACAACCGCAAGAATTTCTCAGTAAGAGAGGAGTGTCACCACTTCAGCAAAGAGCAGTATAAGAAATTTTAGGTAAATCTGAAAAGCTGATGGGGATGATTTTATACCATCAATCAATTCTAATTGCTGTGCTTAAAGGAAATGCCCCATTCCCCTGCAAAGCATCTATGGGTGGCCCCACTGAGACACTTGCAGAGCAGAGAGGAACTGGCCTGCCTAGAGGGGCCCTCATCTAACCCTCTTACCATCTGGAACAATAAGGCATCCTGTTTCAGGCGTTTTCATTGAAGAACAAATACCATTCAGTTACCAGCAAAACCCTGGTGCACGGCATTGGTTCTCAAAGAATTAGACAGTGCCACTGCTTTCTGGTATAGAGGTGGCATTTGGACAGATGGTGAAGACTGACAAAGAGGTTTCTTTGGGGAAAAAAAATCTATTTATTTTGACAAGGTTACAAAATTGAAAAAGTTCGACAGGGAAAAATTCTAAATGTCGGTTTATTACTGGACAGAACTGTTTTGGATATGTCCCTTTGGATGCTTAACCTATAGCATTCTGAAAATACAAATACAAATGAATAACCAAAGTTTCAACTTAACATGGTTACTAAAGGAAAGAGAAATTATATAATGGTCAATTTCAAATGTCAATACATTTTAAAGGGAACCAAGCACAAAATTTCTGATGGCTAACTGCAAAAATCATGGCATGGTTTTTTCCTTACATTTTCCATCCTTTCTCTCTCTTTTTTTTTTTTACAGAGAATGAACCAGTATCACAGGAGGCCATTTTTTAATAAATGAAGATTCCTAGAAGCTGTAGATGCAATTTTCTAGATACTCCAGTACCCTGGAATAGAAGTGCAAAACCAACAGCATTCAATTCATCTCAGTAAGGTGCTTACCTTAGGAGAACTTAGCGAACTGGATTTTCTAAAAGGCGTAAGGAAAACTCATGTAGCTTTTCAGACCACCACACCATAGGATATCATTAAAGAAGAGTATGCCTTGATGAATCATCAGTTTGTACTGAGAGAGAACAGGAGAAAATGAGAGAGGGGGACAAGAAGAAAAGAAGGAGTGTGAGGCAGCCAGAATAGTGAGGGAAAAGGCAGGCAGAGAAGGACAGAGGCAAGAGGGAGGGGCCCACTGTTAAAAGACTCTAGAGCAATTTCTCATGCCAGAATCTGCTGTATACAAGACAAGAGCAGGCTATCAACGGGTGTTGCACACATGCATGCCTGTGCAAAAGGCATCCTATAACTTCAACTATACCAAAAAAAATTATTAGTGGGCATCTGTTATTTCACCTTTCGTATTATTGAGCAGTTAGATACATTTTCATTTCCTTGAACTTTGGTCCCACTTTCAGATTTAACTTTGTTCATTTATTCACTCACTACTTCTAGTTTTTATATATTTATAATAAAAATGAAAAGAACCTTTTTTAGTATTTCTCTTTTCGGGGTTCAGGTGGTCATAGTGATGGGTACAAAATTTTATACCAAATATTAAACAAGTCTAGTGTCCACATCCAGTAAGATCACTAGTTGCTTAAGCCTATATAGGTGATTAGTGAAATAAGATTCATATCTGAAGGCTAAAAAAGAGCTGAGTGTGTTAATAAAAATATAAATAGAACCTAATCTATGATTTGACAATTTCTTCTCCTGGTCACAATCCTTAGAACCTTTTGGTGATTAAAAGGAGCAAAGCAGCATGAATAAGCTGGATGGATGTAACAAAAGTTTAAAAACTGGCAACAAAATGTTTCCTTTAAAAACCTGGCCATCTCATGAGTTACTACCGCACTGTAAGAGACAGAGAGAAAGGAAAGTCACTGCTTCTTTAATCTTTCTTGGACAACAGTTGAAGCTTTAAAATTTGAATTTAATTCACAAAACCTCAATAAGATCCTTGAGGAAGACCATGTCACAAACTGGTCAAGTAGCCTTCTTTATCTGCTGTGTTGACCAATTTCAGGCTGTCCCATGAGTTTCGAACAGCTGAAGAGCAATGCCCATACCATAGCTGCATCCCCAGTTGAGGGAACTCTTCATTCTTACAACTCAGCTGGCTCCTTGGCAAAATATCTCAGAGGCCTCTAGGTGTGAAAGGGCCTGGTTTGGAAGGAGCAGAACAAAGAGGGACAAACTTGCATAAGAAAGGGAGAGGAATTCTGAGTTTTTTGGGGCAGCTTGAGAGAATGGGGTAGGGAACCAAAAGGAAAGAGAAGAGGGACCAGGAGAGACTGTGGGGTGAACCAAGGAAGGAAAGGTAGCAAACAAGGGACCAAGGAACTCCCCCAGGCAGAGACTGGCCAATATCTCCCCACCTGGTGAAGTATCTCATGCCCAGTTTTTTTATGTTCTCGCCTAGCCTGGGCTACATTGCAACCTCATCCCATGTCAGTGAGTCTGTTCTGTGTTGGGGGCTGCTTTAGGGAAATCAGGGCTTTCCTGGTGGCTCAGAAGGCAAAGAATCTGCCCGCAATGCAGGAGACCTGGGTTCAACCCCTGGGTCAGGAAGATCTCCTGGAGGAGAGCATGGCTACTCACTCCAGTATTCTTGCCTAGAGAATCTCATGGACAGAAGAGTCTGGCAGGCTACAGTCCATAGGGTCACAAAGAGTAAAACACAACTTAGTGACTAATACTTTCTCCACTTTCCTTCGGGGAAATCAAGATAGGATGGCCAGCAGGGGAGGGCAGTCGAGCACAGAATTTAGAAGCAGGGGTGATTAAGAACTGGCTGCACCAGGGACCAATCCAAGGGCTCCTGCTCATCTAGAGCAGGTGCTTCTAGGCGTCCCACACAGAGTGGCCTGGTACCATTTTAGTTTAACTCTAAAGAAAAGGGCAACTCCCCAAGGCAATAGGTTATGAGGATGCCCAGGCCTCAGGGCTTTGGAGCTACAGGGCTTGAAAGCAAAGAAAGAACCCTAGAACTTTGTCTCAAAGGGAGTGCCAGGGTCATTGCTTAAAGAAGCATCCACCCCAGAAGAGAGCCCCAAACGCTGGCCTGCTTCTTTACTTCATGGTGTAGGACCGTCAGCACATGAGAAAAGGAGACCTGGGAGGCTCCCTGGGAGCACAGTGCTCACAGACCCAGTCCCTGGAGACGCACCTGCAGGGAGAATGCCCGCAGAGCAGGAATTGGGATCAACGCGGCCATGAAGAAGGCTGTGACGTTGCTGATGGAGGTGAGGGCCACGCTGGCTCCCGTGCGCTTGAGGCACTCCCCGGTCCTGTCCTGAGAAAGAGAAACCACAGTGCTGGGAGCTGCAAGGTGGGGCCTCAGACCACATGTTGTCTGAACAATTAACAATTCAAGTAAGTGGCAAAACAAGAGAACTAGTATCGTACAATGCTTATGTGAGGGGACATCTCTGCCTTTCTCTCTAACAGCAACACTGAAAACCTATCTATAGGCATGTGTTGTTCATGGTCATTTCTACCCAAAGCACAACACTGCAAGATAATGATTTAAGTAAATTTTTAGTATGATTAAAAAGGGGCAAGGAGAAATGAGAATAAGGTGACCAAAAAACTCAAAGAAACAAATGTGCACTTTGGAACAAGTGTCCTAAGATGCTTCTAACTTACTTATTTACAGTCAGTAATGTATCTTCTGACTTGGAACTGAAATAGTTACTGGGCCAGACTGAGAAAAGGGAAAGGACAGACACGCAAGGAACACAGAGGGACTTCTGCTTTCCTCAAAGCTCTCTCCTTTTGTTTTTCTATTACCTCAAAAGGAATTCTTTTATTCTGTCCCGTTTCGCTAAATGCATGCGCCAGAAGAAAGACATCATCCACACCAACGCCAAGAGCAAGAAATGGCAAAACCTGTAGTGGAAACACAGCACAGTGACTTTAGACACACGAGGCCCAAGTCTGAGAATCCTAAAGCTTTTCAAAACACTGCCACCAGCACCCACAGTAGTCACCCAAAGGACAGCTTACATGAACTCATGTGCAAAATTTACTTTTATCTGATAGATAAATCCCCATATGTAGAAATTGTAGCTCACAGTAGATCTTGTACATTACTAAGTTCCATGTACAATAATTTTTTAAGTTAATAAATGAAACGGAATCTAACTCATTTAACGCAGTAGTTCTCAGAGCGTGAGCCCTAGACCAGCATTGATAGGAGCTGGCTAGCCGTCCCTACCCTAGACGGGCTGCATTAGAAACTCCGGCGATGGGGCCCAGCAATCAGGTTGCACAAGCCCTCCAGGTGATGCTAATGCACATTCAAGATTAAGACCCACTGCTCAAATACATGATATAAATTCCACTGATAAATGAAGCATCTCTGACTAACAACAAGCCCTTTCAGACCTGCCCACCGTCAAGTGGTCCATTTAGAGACAGCACTCTCTGAGGAATGGGGCATCCAAGCGGAAAAAGACTGGAAGACCCTTTAGGTGACACGGACACACAGGAGGCCAACTAGGCCAAGCCTGGAGAGGGGTGTTTGTCAACGAACAGCGGACGGATGGCTCCTTTAGTACCTGAGTTGTTGCAGCATTAAAGGAAATCCCGATCAATGAGCACAGGCCCAATCCTGCAGCCACTGACAGTGCAACCAACAGGACGCCAGCCAGCCCCACGGCACCCTGGGACTTGGAGCAGTCCCAGCGCAGCATGGTTAAACAGGCATAGGCAAGCTGCAAGCAGAACAGTTGGGGCAGGGGTTGGGGGGGAGGTGAAGGAATGAAGGGGAATTGGAGGAGGAGGGAGAGGGAGGGGGAGACACAAAACAAAAGCCAAACATTAGAATGTGTAAAGATTCTAATGTTTTCCCCCACCCATCACCCCAAATCAAAAGGTAGAACTTATTAAATCCCAACAACAACAAAAATTTACATTACAGACATCACACGAAATGATACAAGTCAAAGATGGGCAAACTGCAAATGGTAATAAATGCTTTACATGACCACTTTTTAAACCGTTATGAAGCCGAGCTCTCACTGTCTTGGATGCACGTGTGTGTTAAGAGCAGTTAAAAAGCAGGGGCAGTCATGAAAAGGTAAAAATTGAAAAACAAAACCAACCCCCTCCTCCCCTGGAAGAAGTGAATTGACTATTACCATCAGTAAATAGCCACTGGCCACTCGGATGACGCTGACATCAGAGAAGGACTTGAGGATGTCATCCAGGGTCGTCGTGGTAAAGGAAAGCACCTTCTGAGTGGAGTTCTGAGCAACACTCTGATGAACCACCTGTGGTCACAATGGAAGGATAAATTCCCAGATGGGATTCAAGCTGCAATAAGCTTCAAGAGCACAGACTTCAAGTGACATGTCCCCTTTGCCTAGCCCCCGCTACTTCTGGATGCCTTAAAAAGAGTTCTACATGATTGGTATTCGGACTTGGATTAACATGAAATGACCTGGGCCTAGGGCAGTGAAGGCTATTGCTAATCAAGTGAGAATGTGGAGCTGCAGTAAGCTGGTGAGCCTGTGTGATTGAAGTTCACTCTGAGAGCTCTATTTATTCTGCATCTAAGATTGCTATTTTCCTCTCTATAACACTACAACTGATCTGCGGGTCCATCAGTTCCCCCCTAATCCAAAACAACTCATTCTTATGGGCACTCCTCCCCCCTCCCTTTCATTTGCTGGCCACTTTTAAAAGGTCACATGCAGCTCAGTGGAGGTCACTGCTTGGGAAACAAAGGCCAGCTCCTGTCACATGACCTAACCAAGGGGACTGCAGCTGTGAAGATTCTATGCCTTGCTAATGTTTTCCAGACACCTTTTCTTGCTAACCAAGTGTTTTCTTAAACTCTGCTATGCCTCAGCTCTGGGGTTCACAACTGGTTCCTCACAATGTTTCAGGGCACTGCAGTCAGAATTAGCATCACCCAGATAGGAAGATTTTCAGTAGAAAGAAAAGGAAAAAGTTCTCATCCCACCAGATTCCCAGAATTACAATCTACTATGAAAATAAATGCGAATGCAAACAATGCTTTAAAAACATGAAAATGAAGTACTTAGTAACTAAGGGGTCTGTACTAAGATTCAAACGGCATCAGAACACCAGCTGTTTACCTCCACGTATGTCCTCTGCCAAGCCTCCAGGATGGCTGCTGCCTTGTCCTCGTTCCAGTTGATGTGCGAGACATACTCATAACCCTTGAAGTGTTCATACATTTGCTTGGGAGTCATTAACTGAAACATGGTCTGCAGAGCATGGGCACTGTGATGGGGTGGAAAAGCCACAACATGAGCATCCCCGGGGAGCAGCTCTCACTGTGCAAAATCCCCACCCAGCACCCTTGACTCACTGCAGCCATTCTGTCCTACGTGAGCACATGTTTCCATTAAAATGGGACCTGGATGGTTATTTTATTTAATAGATTGATGTACCATATTAAAGGTGTAACCTTACAAACCTTTTACAGATATACCCCCAAATTAAATTAATAGGCAATTTCCTTTCTCAGTTTCTATCCAACGAAACAGGAAGGGTAGGGGAGTAGATAGCTTGACCAGATATGCTGGGCTCAGCGTTGCATGCTTGCTTGTGCAGAAATCCCAGACGACGGCTCTCTCGAGGGAGAAATCTCAGACGGAGTGCCTGACACTTGACGGAGTGGAGTCCACAAGTGCACAGAGGATAATTCTCACTTAGCCGTCAGTTGTTGGTCTTTCCTTTTAACAGTCTGTGACAGAGTTCAGCTCGTATCACTTAACTCCACATGGTATGACCAATCCCTCTTGCCTACTTTATATTTGCCCTGATTTTCTACATAGTAGGCAGATTTTCTACAACTCTACAATCACTCACTACGGTCTTGATGCTAAACCTGTTTTTGAAAAGTTCCTCAGAAGGTGATTTTTGAGCTGGTCTGGTCACTAATATTTTCTAATATTCTATTACACCAGACCGCTAGCTAGGATAACAGTTAAGTATTAATACAAATACACTTGCAGATGTCAGAAGAGAAGTGGTTTCTGAGGAGAGGACAAAGAATAGATGGCTTGGGTTTTTTATGTATTGGATTACCTGACAAGCTTCCCAGTGCCGTTCTTGACTGTGCCACCCACAATCAGTTCCTCCTGCCAGTGCATATACTTTCTGGATAATCCATGACACCCACCATTCAAAACAAGGGCCATATCAAGAGGCTAAAATAAAAAGACAGCCACATAATTACAGGAATTAGTAGGCAGGTCACATGCCTTGTTAAAATCCAGTGCATTAAGGGCTTGTTTGTTTCAGTGAGAACATTAATAACAAGGCTAATGAGAGGCGTATGGCAAATCTTACAGCAAAATTTAGCTCTTTAAACAAACTTAGTTCCACAGACCAAAAAAGTTGAGAGCAAAATATTAAAAACATAAGAACTAAAAATGGGGGCAAATATCAAGTTTTTCTCCCTTCCTCTCCTGAGGAGAACGCAGTGGCTGTACTTACTTTGGTTGCATTTTTGTTGGGGGCTGTGGCGGGACAGTCTGGATCAGCTGGATTGAGGCAGGGCCGGTCCATGTAACCATGACCAACTTCAGCCTTATTCAGCATTTCCTCCCAGCTGTCCACTTGATAGTTTATTTTCTTTAACTCTTCTAGGAATTCCAAAGGGTCAAAGTTTGTCCACTGCAAAGGAGGCTTACCTCTGTGAAAGAAATTAGGAGGTGAGACAACGAAAAAGAGGCTTCTAAGCCCTGAGTAAAATAACCAGACTGAATCCATTGCATCTGGATTGTATGATGCTTTGAGGGGATACAACTATAATTCTGGGACTCTGGAACAAAAATGAAATGCTCCTTTTCAGTACGCTGCTGTGCTGTGGTTAGTCACTCAGTTGTGTCCAACTCTTTGTGACCCTATGGACTGCAGCCCTCCAGGCTCCTTTGTCTATGGAGATTCTCCAGGCAAGAATACTGGAGTGGGTTGCCATGCCCTCCTCCAGGGGATATTCCCAACCCAGGGATGGAACCCAGCTATCTCGCATTGCAGGCAGATTCTTTACAGTCGGAGCCACCAGGGAAGCCCAAGAATACTAGAGTGGGTAGCTTATCCCTTCTCCAGGGGAACTTCCTGACCCAGGAATTGAACCGGGGTCTCTTGCATTGCAGGTGGATGCTTTATCAGCTAAGCTACCAGGGAATCCTCCTTTCCAGTATGCCTATATGGAAGCCTAAATCAGGAAAATAACTCATGAATGGACATGGCAAACAGAAAGCTTATAAATTAACAAAGACATTAAAGAATCTTTACTTGCTTATACAGGATATTTAACACCTAAAAACAAAATTAGCCAAATGAGTGCTCCTAAGCAAAAGACTGAGACCCAAAATTAAGGGGGGAGGGAAGGTGGGGAGGAAATCACAAAGTCAAATTAGCACTTGCCAGCCTAATAAATGCTTTGTAAATGTCATCAATAAAAATATTTGATCTCCATTACCTTTAATAATCCCATACTTATGAGTGCTCTCTGACAGCCCAGCAGTCAACCCCACAAGACCCCTGCTGCCTCTGCCATCACCGCCATGAAGGACACTTCCCTCCACACTCACTTTTGAATTTGTGCTGTTGACAGACCAGAAAGGCTTTTGGCTGCCTGTTATGTGGTTCAAACCACACTGTAGCTGCTCAACCAGGCTGAAGTCATTATTCAGAATCTCCCAACCAGAAAACATAAAACCCTTATTTCCCATCTAAAACTGTACACTGAAGGTCAGGGTATGGCCACTGCAAATTGCTTTTGCAGATATGTGCAAGCTAGAAGAGAAACAATAACCCAAGCACTAACTCTTGCATAATTAACTGAAAATGTCTACATTAATTAACAATTATTCCTTAAATGATGTGGTATACATAATATTCAACTGCTAAACTGTGAAGCCTCCCTTACCATGGCCTTCAAAGATAGTAGGTTTCTCTCTTAAATGTCATTAATGTGATCCAAAGAAAGGTTAGCATTTCACTTAACAGGAAGATCTTAACCTTTAATATGTACCCACTAATAAATTCTCTCCTTAAAAAATAAGGTAAACCTACGTAAATGCTAGGTCTGCAAAACTGCAAACATTTTAAAGAGTTAAAAATCACACATACTCTGAAATAATTTGCATTTTATTTGCATATAAATAGGCTGGTAAAAGTGAATGAAATTTAATGATGCCTACAGAACTTTTTTTGAAAAGAGGAAAAACATTCTGCCCTCTCCTTCAGCTATTCACTCAAAACATGCACATGGAATTTCAATGTTTTTATTTTTATTCAAAACTAAAATAGAATAAACAATGATAAAGTAACATCAGAAAGATTCTAGAGTTTAGAAATCACAGAGATCAGAAAATAAAATCACACACTTACAGTAGGTATGCTGTCCCAGACTGTAACTTCGCCCCTTCCCAGAAGCAGTCCAAAGGTGTAATAATTAAACAAGGGTAAAGATACTCTATTATCTGTCAAAGTTGAAAAGAAGAGGCCATGCATTATGCTAATGTATGCTACTGGGCTATTCGAGAATTTTGCAAACAAAAAGAAAATATATACCTGATCCATGTAACCTGTTTCTGTGATAAGTTCTCCAGATTTATAACACAAATGTTCCAATTTCCACTGCCTATAAAATAAAAAGCAGAGACAAATATTTCTTGTAATAAAGGAAATCTGTGCAAAATCAGAACTACAGAACGTACAGAAAGAACTCCAATTTTGATCACTTTTCAGTATCTGTCAAAATGAGCAGAGCTTTGCCAAACAGATTCAACAAGCTTACTTTAATGAATAGATAACTGTAATTAACATGTGGGGTGTTTATGTAAATGAATGCTACCAAAGTACTTGAAAAGTCTTGTTTTCTTAAGTGTTCTCCCAATAATCTTGTTTACACCATTAACCTGCTTTTCCACATACATTAAACAACTTTAGGGCAGATAATTCAGAGTTGAATTATCAGAAATTCATAATAGGTGGGGACTAAATTAGTGAAGTTCACCGACTGGATGAGCAAGCTCCGGAGTAGATGATGGACAGGGAAGCCTGTCATGCTGCAGTCCATGGGGTCACAGAGAGTCGGACACAACTGAGTGACTGAACTGAACTGGTAATGTATGAACATATACTGAGGTGGAGAAAATATTACTTTTTTATTGGTAGGTAATGTCCTTATTAACAATGTTCAAAATGAATGTTTCTGCTCTTAACCACAAATGTAAACAATATTTCCACGTAGATTGGCTTCCCACTTTACATTCGCCTATTCTTGTCCTATAGAAATTATATTAAATATACTGATCAACAATTACCTCTATTATCTATCATCTGTCTATCATCATAGAGTTTTGTTATCCCTAAGAGTGCTAAATAAACCCAGACCTTCTTCCCAAGTGCATTAGGGAAATAAGTCCAATTTGAAAAAAGAGAAAACTAGGAAAGGGTAAGGATGAGAACTCCAAGTAAAGAAAAACATATATAAAACTCCGTCTAGACTGCTCTGTTTCACTGGGCTCCTTTTTCTCTCTTGTATCAGTTACCCAAAAAGGACATTCTGGACTTTGCTCTCTTCCTTATGGAAACTTCCCATATATCCCAGTGCCATATATCAGTGCCCTGCTGAAATGCCATCTTTCTGCTAAGCTTTCTTTGATCAGTCCCACTGAATGTGACCCCTTTCTCTTGAATCCCAGAACAGTGCTCTCCTTGTTGAGCACCTGTAGGAGGGACTGCCTGCGTTTGCTTTGTACCTGCTTCTCTGTATTGCCTTTCCTCTGACCAACTAGGCTGTCAGCTCCTGAGAGCAGGGCCCAACTCACCCAACCATCCATCCACCCACCACTCATCCATCTATACATATACTTACATTTTAATTCCATATAGCACAACACATACTGTCTAGCACTAGCAGGTTCTCAACATCACTTATCAATAACTCTTACACTTGCTTGAGAAGGGCATGGCTAATGCTTCAGAAAATCCACTGGGCTTAGAGTCAGAAGAAAGGGTTTGAAACCTGGCATTACTATTTGATAACTATTTGAACTTAGACAAATGCTTTAATTAATCAAATTCTAGTTTTTTCACCTAAAAAAAAAAAATGAAATGGGTTGAACGAGGTATTCTTTAACGTTCAGGTCAACGCATGAAAGTTCTCTAGTTCCATTGTTGTGTAAGATGGTAATTTCATTGTACAGATGCTCCCACCTTCTCCTTAAGTGTGTAAGGGACAAGCCCTCTTAAGGTCCCATTTTGTTAGGAATGCATTGGGCATGCTTACAGCAGCCCTGGGACACCCATTCCCAGGTTCTTTATGGGCCTCCACTTGCAAATTCTGCAAAACTGCACTGGGTGATTGCTTCCCTGACAGCACTCCTTACAGACTGAGAGGGCTGTGCTGGGAAGAGTGAAGATAGGCTCTCAGGCCAACTCTGCCTGACAACAGCACTAAAACCCCTCCTTCCCTTTTCCAGAGCCCTTCCAGGCATCCACACACCTGATCTTGTTCTGGTAACCTCCTGAGAAGAAGAGCGCACACATGATCACAAACTTAGTTCACAGATGAGGAAACAAAGGTATGCCAAAGATAGATGACTTGTCCCACACTGGGGCCTGAAGACTTGATCTCCAGCTGTGTGGGTTTTAGAGTCAATCCAATTTAGACCATGGAGCTTGGAGGTTACAGTAGGAGGGACAAGTACAGATTTTGGTTTTACTCTCCACCCTTCATTCTCTCTGGACAATGAATATATCTACCCTGCTGCTTCCTCTTCTCTCCTATGAAAAACAGTACTTGCCAAGCACTTAGTTTACAGGTGTTTGATGATGGGGGTGGGGGGGAGGATAAAGTTAGGTAAATGCCAACCCAGCGGTATCTTCAGTTCTAGGAGAAGATTCAGTTTAAATCCAGCAATTCAAGCAGTTAGTCAGTCAAGCAACTCCAAGTGCCTGCTCTGATCTAAGTGCTGAAGTACAAGAATGGATGAGATGTCATCCCTACACTCTGATCTAAGTGTTGGGGTTCAAGAATGGATAGGATGTAGTCCCTACACTCTGTTTAGATAGGTAAGATTCACTATCTGATAAATAGTGGTTTCATTCCAGAACTCTTCCTATGCTTTTACTACATCCACAGCATTGCTAAATCAGCTACAAAGTTGAAGGGTAGTATTTTGCAAAGGTGTGTTAATCCACCGTACTCTGCCTACCTGTCCCCAGGAATTCATCACAGTAGTTCAAACTATTTTTTTTGTTTTGTTTTGTTTTTGGTAACACACACCAACTGTTAACATTTGTACTGAATACAAAGTAATGAGAAGTACCTTCTTTCTTATTCTTTATGAGTTGACAAAAATGTAACTGGTCCAGAAATATCTAAAATAGTGAAACATCTTTGGAATGGGTAGGCAGCCACCCAAATGGCTGTTTGAAGGATCATACTCATTTGGGTAGAGTACCAAGATACTTACTGAAAATATGTTGTAAAGTAATGTAATTCATATGTTACTAAACTCTAGAGACAAATCAAGACTTTAAAAATCATTTCACTGGAATACTACCTGAACTAACTAACACTCCAGGTGTATTTCCAGGGCAACTTTATTGACTAAAACAAAGGAGTCTAAAGCCAGCATGCTCTCCCCACCACCTTACCTGTTATACATATATACATGGACTCGGCTGGCCTGGAGCGCCGAGTCCAGGTGCTGTCGGAGTGCTTCTGTGGTCAGGACGTTAGCACCTTCTTCCTTGGGGGTCTGAATCATGAGTTGAGGATTAAACATAGCCTCTTCTCCAATCTTCTGGCGAGTATAATTTAATTCACGACTTACTCGTCCACCAACTGGTAAACACGTAGAGGTTTCAATTAGAACAGCAAAATCCCCAAATTCACATTCCGTTATCTCACTAAAAGGAGCAGGGTATGTGATAAATGAGCTCTGGTCATGAAAATGCATGGCTGATGTTAGAGGAGTAACATTCACTTTATTATGATTGGCAATGTTAACTCTACTAATAACAAACATATAAAAAATACTCACTAAACCTATTAACAATGGTCCTGCCTGTCACATACGCAAACCTAATGCAAGCGTGCTTTGTGCACCTTCTAACTAATACACCATATGTATAAGGGGGAGGGGGAAGGAAAACTTGAGACACCTTTTCCTTGCAGACCAGACCAAATACCCCTGTTACAATTTCTTTCACTTGTATAAACAATGTGGCCCTGCAGTGCATTTCAAGATAAATGGCTTCAATTTACACTCTTCTCCTAAATAATCTGGCAAAGGTAACAAGGAAATGTTTCTCCTTGTTGGGAAAAGAAATAAGGAAAGGTGGCAAATGTGTATTTAGCACAAAACTTGCCAGGAGAAAATAAATAATGTGATTCATGTCAGATGCACAAGGGGAAATCCCACTTGAGAGGAACCACATGGATCTGCCGTGGCTGTCTTGGGAGGCCCTGGAACCAGCTCTCTCAGACTCACGTGTTCAGCATCCAGAAAGCACAGGTGTCAGGTTCTAAGTAACCTGGGGGTGGGCTGCCTGTGTTCTGGAAGCTTCCCTAGTAAGTCTGAACCCCCGCCCCAGAATCTCCAGCAGGCAGCCCCGGCTGGGCATGAGGAAAGCCAGCACAACAAAGCACAAATAACGCTGTTACTAAAAAGTGCTTGTCTTCTTCTCCAGGTCCTAGGTTATACTTCGATTATAGAACATGCCAAGTTCGGGATGCTGCAACATATGGCAGGAAGGGAGCTTCACTTCCCGATGGCGCTGTGTGCGCAGGTGGGCCATGGGCATGGATGGGCGCTGTGCGAAGAAGCTCTGAAGAGGCTGCTTTGATTCAACATGGGTAAGTAAGGGCTTTGAGGGAAGGCCCGCGGGGGCAGCAAACATAACAGAATCCTGGAGCACCCACACATTCCAGTTCCTACAGGCACTGTAAGTTGAATGTTTACTGAAAAGTAGGCCTTCAGCTATCTTTCAGAAAGAACCCTCAGGGATCACCTCAGCTTTCCCACGAGGAGAAATCCCTTTTCTTCAAGTTTAGTATTCAAGGACATAAACATTTGGTTTGAGCAAGTAAATAAGTACTGGGAACAGCGGGTTGTTTAGTTCTCTTGGCATATTTTATAAACAAGAGAGCAGGATAAAAAGCAAATAATGCCCTCATTAGGAGAACTAGTCCAGATTTGCAGACTGGCAGGGTCATCTGTGCAGGTTCACGCAGATGGCCAAGGCCACCGCAGAACTCTGTGAGGTGAGGTTGAACATACTGTGTGTGTTTGAGAGAGAACAGGAAGGGGGAAGGGAGGTTAAGTGGGAAGGGGTGGTTGGGAGAAGGGAGGGGGGAGAGAGAGGGAGGGGAAGAGACAGAGAAATGATCAGTTGGCTATAAAAACTATTTAGGTGCTGCAGAAAAACTTTGATAAATGCCCAGGGAATTATTGAGGCCCTAGCAATCAATGCAAAGTTAAAGACTGTAGGAGAACCTAGGAAACAACTTGCAATAGAGGAAGAATTTACATAACGCCACAGGCCTTCTCAGGATGCTCCACTAAAGCTGCCTGCAGGCAGGGTCTGGCTCCTTCTGGCAGGAATCATTGTGCATTATTTCAACCAATTAGCTAGTGAACTGAATTACACTCAATCCACGTTCTCCAGAGATAGAAAAACTGTTTGAGGCCAAAAAAAAAAAAAAGCCAATTACTAGTCCAGAGGTCACTTCTGAAAAGCCACAGAGTTGCACACCAAGGAGCGCCAAATAGCCTTTTCGAAAAAAAGCAAGCTCAGTCCCTTCCTTTTCTCTGGATATAAGACATCAATGCCCCACACATATCAATCATTTATATTTCCACCTGCCTCCTTAACACTGGCATAGTACATGACTTCTCATTCTGTTTACAAAATTGTAGTACTTGCTTTACCTTTACTGAAGCTTAAAATGTCAGGTGAGTTAAAACCATGAGGTAAAAACAAACGACATCAAAGCAGGACCACAGACATTCCACTTCCCCCTCCCATCCCCATCGCCCTGGCCAAGAAGCTACCTGTAACTGTAACCAATAAGGTGATGACCTGAGAGGAGTGCACACAAAAATAAAAATCAAATGCAAGATTCATGCTGCTAAGAAGTTAAAACTCTTCTAGACCAATCTCATAATGGATCAACTAATTTATCACAGTGGGTTTCAGAAATGATGCTATTTTCTACAAGATAGAAATTACATAACATTGTCTTTTCAGAATTTTTAAGATGTATATTTAACACCTATATTTTAATAAAGGGGTATATTTGTCATATCTGTAGACTTAAAAACCATTTTGCTCGTCCACCTCTTTGCTCTAGCGATAAACATGAGTATTTTGCTAACGTGACAACCAGTCAACCAAGACTATTAACACTGGCAGATTTAGCAACTAGAGGTGAAGGACTCTGAATTCTAAAGTCTCCTCAACTGGCTATGCTGTGTCCTACTTTTGAGTACTGTTAAATTATTTTTCCATATTATGTGACCATATTTTACTTAATACTTCATCTTACACAAACAAATATGAATGTTTTTGAAAAACTATTCAGAAACTTTTTAAAAAACTTAGTTGATACCCACTTGCTTTGATAAATGGTTGTACCATAAATCATTCAGCCAGTAAACATTTAAGGGGTTCAGTGCTATGTGCTACACACTGGGGTGTGTGGTGGCTAAGACAATTCCAAGAGGCTCGCTGGCCAGTGAAGCAAACAGGCAGTACACAAGCAAACCAATGTGGTAGCTTCATGGCATGGCAAGTACCAAGGAGGAAATCAAGGTGGTGATGCCATGTGAGTTACTGGGTTGTGGAGCAGGAGAAGGGCCACTTCAGATGGAGTTGCCAGGGAAGACCCAGAAGGAAGAAATGCTGATGTTGATGTGGAAGAGCTGGGGGAACAGCATTCTGGCCAGAAGAACAAGCAACCACAAAGTCCTCAGGTTTGACTTGCCACAGGGAGAGAAAGAAGACAAGAATGGCTGGAGCTTGGTGAGACCATGACCTAATCCCTCACTTGGCTGCATTGGTAGACCGAGCTCCTTCTCGGGTGAACCTGGGTCATAAACCGCACAGCATTCATATGGTCTTACATCAGTATTCAGCCAAGGCACTCTGGAATAGGCTACCAGAAACAGAAACCCTTTGGACAGGGCAGTTTTATGGACTTACTGACTTCTGCTCCTCTAGCAAATGCCTATCCTAAAATTACAGCTCAGTGATGGTCCCCGAGATGTTCCTTGTCTTACTATCTTTGTCAGCATGCACAAGTGTGAAGCTGTGGTCTCAGGAAGCCGTTTCAGCTGACTGAAATTATGGGTGTGGTATGGGGGAAATGTTTTGCTCCCTTCTTTTTACCATTGTCAAGGTCAAAGTCCTTTGTTATTACTTAAAAAATAATCTCATATTTGTGCAATACTGCAGTCATTTTTGACTACTGAGCAGAATGACCCATAAGATCCATCATTTGTGATAAAGATGTGGGGATACAACCATGTGAACGTGGCTACTACCATGTGGTGGTTTATGAATAATGTTTACCTGCTTCCTTTTGGGGGGGGGTTATCTCTATTTCTTAATCCTTCTGCAAAGAACACATAAAATTAAGACTCCCAAGAGACAAAAAGAGAAAAATACGAAAGCTACTTGACAGGCACTTGAATTAAAAATAAACTCAATGCAAGAATATTATGCACCTCTATCATAGTCCGAAGTCCTCTCATAATTTTTTCTTCTCTTAAACTCAACAGACAAAGGAACAAAAGAACAACTGGGCTTTTTGAAAAAGACTCAGGAAAACTGATACTGAGGATCCCGGGACACAAAATAAAATTTATATGTGTGTTGTGCTTTCCACTTGCAAAGCCCTTCAACACTCGTTATTTCCTTATCTTTAAACATTTTGCTTAGGGCTGTGCTATGCTTAGTTGCTTAGTCGTGTCTGACTCTTTGCGACCCCATGGACTGTAGCCTGCCAGGCTCCTCTGTCCATGGGATTTCCCAGGTAAGAATGCTGGAGCAGGCTGCCATTTCTTCTCTGCTTGGTGCTACCCCCCCCCCCCCCCGCCCAATCAAGCTGGAGCAAGGTAGATGGATAGGCGATAGGAACAGAGATCAGAAGACCTGGGTTCTGAGTCCCAGCCTTGCCACTCGAGGAGCTGAAGTTTGGGATATAGTTGAGTCTCAGTAACCTTCTCTGTAATGTGGGCTAAAAATGACACTACTAACTTCATAGGATGGTGTGAAGACTGACAATTAGGTGAAGTTTCCCTAACCCTTA
Source organism: Giraffa tippelskirchi (assembly GCF_054371585.1). Classification (NCBI taxonomy): domain Eukaryota; kingdom Metazoa; phylum Chordata; class Mammalia; order Artiodactyla; family Giraffidae; genus Giraffa; species Giraffa tippelskirchi. Next base: position 198,296,730 of record NC_137275.1, read on the forward strand.
CCCAGGAGCTGAGCAGGCCTCCATTCATTAGTTTGTCTATTGAAGGGCATATATTGTCATCCATCCTTTACAGAGCAGGAAACACAGCTGCAGAGTTTGGGTGACTTGCCCAAGGTTCCCAGCTGACAGCAAAGGTGGAGTCAACCTTTAACCAACTGCCCTGCAAACCTCGGGGCTTCTTTGCACCAGCCGAGGATATGAGTTCAGGAGTGCCCAATTCCACATACCAGACCACCAATAGAGCTTTTACAATTACACAGGACAAGTAATTGCTATCTTTATTTAAAGGACAGCAATGTTACCTCTCAGATTTTTTTTACCACCACCAAGGAGATAGTGATCAAGTTAGGCTGATCCTTCCCTCCCCAAATTCAACTAAGTATAATTTTCCCAGGTGAAGAAGGGCCATTAGATAGGTGGGAAACCCTTCTGCTCAGGAGTCCACACCTCCAGGTCAGTGCCCTTCCAGTCCATGGCAGACACCAGACGTTCCCTGTGATGTTCTGCTGGATCCTTCCTCAGCATGGCTTTTCACACAGAGCTTAATAAACATCTGTGGCATTCATGCAAAAAGCTTTTTCCAAAAGCATATTGTAATTCACATAAAGATGTTCTGAAGGACCAACCAAAGTGTTTTTCCCAATAAATTCCAGGTCCTTTCAGGGAGGAACTGTCCGCTGCCCACTCACCTCGGCTCACACTCAGTGTGTCGGATGAATAAATGAATGAACAGCCTCAATACAGAGCCTTGGGAACAGGCAGTCATCTGTATAAGATATTAATTCTCCCCAAAGCCTCAAAAGTCAATCAGTCAAAACAAATGACCCTTTCAGCCTGAAAAGTACCCACTCAGAGTCCAATTAGGAAAATGGGGTCTGTGTATATGCAAGTGGGGCATTTGCATTTGATTAATCCCATGAATTATCTAACAGCCTCTAGACAGATTTTTCTTTCCCCCTTTAGTTGCTTCAGGTCCTCTTTTCAATCTTGCGATTGGTAATTGTGAGCATGAAAAAGTACAAATCTCTAAAAGAGTGTAACTGTAAAATTATTAGCACCAGCTCATTTTCTAAACTGGAAAAAAATGAAGATTCAGTAATTTGGGCAATGGGCTGAAAACTTCTGGGCTGTGAGTTTCAGTCACTCTTCCACCCATCTCTTTTATTCATGACTAGCCAAATGCTGCTTAAGCTTCTAGGCTGTTTTTTTTTTTTCCCTCCTGGTGGGATTGTGCCCTCGGGTATTGCCATGGGAAAATGCTACAGTCATATAGCCCAAAGAGAATCTGTCTTCATGAAGAGAGCCCCGTGCCATGAAAACAGCAAAAACAAGACAAGAGCCGGACAGACACATTGCAACGCCTCCCCAGGGACTGCGTGGGGGGACGAGGAGGGCCAAGTGCTATGGTAGCAGTGGCTCTGAGCATGCGCCTACTACTGGTCCCCACACCAGCTGTTGGCGGTGCCATCTGTTCCCACCCGGGCTACTTCCTCTGAATGGCTTTCCTGAAGCCGCCCGCTCGCCCTGTCGGACACGATCAGGTCAGCCCAGCGCTCTGCCCACACTGGACCTGCTGCCTGCACAGCCCCACCCCCCACCCCCAACCTGATATTTCTTACAGGGCCACCAACTCCCAAGATGACACTGCGTCTGTCAGGAAGCCCATTCTTCACTGGTCCCTTGCTGCTGCTGCAAACGAGGGCTGTGGTCAACCCCACCTAAGAGGGGCCGAGTGAAGTCAAGCCTGCAGAGCTCAAGATGTCCCTGGCTTCCAGCAGAATGTGGCAGAGTGGAGCTTGGCTCTGTCGCTAAGTGCATACTTGCCCAGCTGTGAACTGTCCCAGGCCCTACAGTGATTTCCCCCCGACTGCTCAAATGCTACTGCAGGCAGATGTAAACCCCAGTCCTGTCCTTCTGCAGGAGTTGAGCAAGGCCAGGAGGGTCTGACAGAGTGGCACGTTTGCTCAGAGGCAATGCTGGACCAGGAAGAAGAACCAGGGACCAAAGACAGCATGCTGTTATCAAGTTCTAAGTTCTCAGTTTAAGTCCTCCTAACGTCTTCATTTAAAAAATGAAAATACAAAGCAACTGAACAACAACAAAACAGAATGCCTTTGCAAAGCTGCAGGCTCTCTATCTAGCATTCAGGCTGTTGCATAACATTAACCCCAGTTCCCTTCTCCCCGGCTTCTGTGAGGCTGACATCACCTCTCTGCTCTGAACAGTCTCCTTGCCATTATCCAGCCTGGGCCTCTTTTCACTGGCCTCCTACTTGAGCAGTTTGGGGTGGGGGAGATGATGTGAGTCCCCACCTTCGCACACAGGCTCCCTGGCCCCCGTGGGATTCCGTCTCCTGCACTGACCCTTCCCTCTTGCATCTGTGTGGGGAGACAAACGTCACTGGGGGCCACTTTCATGATTGTGTTGCCATCAGGATTAGCTGGATTAGGGGCCCGATGCATAAGGGCCCCCTGGTGCTGTGAGGAAGTTTCATCACTGGGTCAGCACGGTGTGAACTATATTCTGTCACCACCACCACCACCACCACCCCCACAGCCACCAACTGAAAAGTGGGGATGGGGGGAGGTAGCAGAAAAATGCTTCCAGGTCAAAACTGCCTCAACTCCTCTTAGCAATAAATTCCCTTGCGGTGCATTTCGAAGGACATGACTGTCTCCTTTTTTAAACAAGAAACCTACCCGATTCTTTCCTAATCCATAAAGAATTTCATGGATCTCCCAGTGGCAGCAGGTGGAATGGTGAGCATAGCTACCGTAAGACCCAAGGGAACAACTCTTCTAGCCCTTTGCTAAAACCAGTCAAGCAGTTTGGGAAGAGAGAGTGTTGGAACCTTACTATGTTCAAGGTGAACACACCTCCATGGTCAATGCTCATTCTTCTAGAGATGCCTGCACTAGCTCTCCCAAGAAGGAGGGAAGGCTTCCCCATTTGATCTGAAGGCTCTTGTCTTGTTTTTGCTGTTTTCATGGCACCGGGCTCTCTTCATGAAGACAGATTCTCTTTGGGCTATATGACTGTAGCATTTTCCCATGGCAATACCCGAGGGCACAATCCCACCAGGAGGAAAAAAAAAAACAGCCTAGAAGCTTAAGCAGCATTTGGCTAGTCATGGAAAACAACATGGATGGAATCAGGGGTGGGGCAAGCCAGGGGAAACAAGAGGATGGGGACAAAACCAAGAGCACAACTCTTAAACTCCTTTTAAAAATTTTCACCAACAGGAAAGTTTTCCTCCCTTGAAATCATTTGGCCCATTCACCTACCCAAACGTCCCATTCTGGCCGCCACCACTCATGTGGACCCTGCATGAAGTAAACACAATTTGTAGAGAAAGTAATGGGATTTCTGCAAGTGTGTGTGAGTGTGTACGTGTGTTTTATAGAATAGTCCTTCTTGCACAGAACCAGGCTGTTCCATCAAAGCCGTATCTGTTATATTTCTGTCTTTCTCTTCTGTTTGGTGTATTCACCAACAAGAGAAAAGGAGGTAAGCTTTGGCGGCCCTGACCTGCAGCTGGAACACAATACTTTCGCACAGCCCTGCCGACCCCTGACATAAATTTTACACCGCAGCTGGCATTTACACACTCAGCATTACCATATGTATAGCTGCTCGGTGCTAATTATGCTAATCACCTGTCTAACTCGCTGCTGCGAAAAATGGTTGTATTTAGCAGTCCAGTGCCTACCAATGCAGCTTACTGTGTGGCTGAAATGTACATTCAGACGGCCCTGAATGGCAAGATTTTTCCACGTTGCTGGCTACATTCAGGCCTCAGAAAAATTTATTCAAGTCAACTGGTTTCGGTCCGCAACAAAAAAGTTACGAGAAAAAAGTGAGTGTGTTCTTGCCCTAACATTCTGGATCTGCTTGCAAGCAAAATGATAAATCAATTGGTGTGGGAAACAAAAAGGGAGAGAGATTTCTTTTGGAAGCCATGTGAAACTGTAGCCTATTTAAAAAAAAAAAGAAAAAAAAAAGGGTCATCCTATCCCTCAAATCTCTAGAAAGAGCAGTTAATAGATATTTAGCCCTAATCCCAATTCTCTCAAATTGCAAGCTTTGTTTGCAATTAAGCAAGGTATTAAACATGTGCAGCTCTTTTCTGGATCATGTGTGGATTAAAATGATGGTATCATTTTTTAAAAATTTATTACAACACTGTATGATTCTCAAGGGGAAAAATCAGGTAAGAGGAAAGAATGTCTTAGGTAGTTTGGGAAAATTCTTATTTTATCTTTCAAAAAGTTTCTATTTAAAAAGATACTGTGTGATACTTACGTCTATTTTGTCAGATTTTTCTGGCTTCTCCACTGAAGGAGCAAAGGAAATCAAGGGAGGGAAAGGGGGTGGGGAAGATGGGAGAATTCAAGAAAGAAAAAAGAAAAAAAGTGGTTGGGAAGGGAGGGAGGGAGGGCAGGAGAGAGTCAAAAAGCCTACATTTTCCTTAATCTCAAAGTTCCTGTTTTTATCATCAATGCTTCTTAAAGCAATTTTCTCAGATCATTCTACAGAATGGATTTATTAAATCAAGATAATATTATCATAAGTTGTTTTAACAATTCCTGAAGTCCAAGCTGAAACCATTTCCTCCTAACTCACAGAACACTTTCCTATTAGTTTTTAAAAACCCTGAATCTGTCACTGTAAGCACTGCTTATTCTTTGATTATTTGGGTGTGAAGATCTGTCTAGCCATTCCAATTTTCTTGAACTGCCCACAGCACATAAGATACATTCTACTGAAGGGATGGCACAAAGTGCTTGCCCTCTCACCTCCAAATGATCATAATTAGTAAATTCTTTATATTTAAATTTAGAAATTGGGAGCAAACTGGAAGGTCATTCATTTTGCAGTGTAACCTGGATTACCCCACCCCCACCCCAGCTACAAAAGACCAGAGCAGCCTTGTGATAAATCTTAGGTTTACACACAGAAGGTGTACCAACCAGCATAAAGGGATTGCAAAAGAAGCTGGCTTCTCCATGCAGCAGATAATAAGGGTGAGGCTCATAGTAGCTTGAGGATGCTGCTATGAAGACAATAGCTTTCTTCCTGTCAGCTTACCTCACCATTCTGTTCAACTTTATATAAATTTACCTGACCCAATGAAGCAACATTATCCAAGCCACATCTTTCTCTGTTTGGCCTCCCAATTCAAGTTGCTTTTCCTTACTAGTCCAAAGTATTAACTCATCTGGGTTTTTTGTAGTTTCAAATCTTGTTTATGCAGCTAAAAATACAAACGATGGGATCACTACTGGGCTCACTGCAGAAGGCTTACCCCTCTCATTCCCTTTCAATCTCCCGCTTTTCTTAAATAGGAGGTGGACCACCCTGTCTCATGGCACAGAGGAGTGTTTACATTGCAGTACTTGACTGTGTAATACATCTGGCATTTTTGGGCAGGATTCCTGAGCTAGGGGCCAGAAGCCCTTAAGCAATGATTTAAAAGGAAAAAAAATCATGCACATTGACTTAACAAAGCCCACTTCCAGCTCCTTTTGTTTACTTTCATATATGCTTCATCAATAACTGAAGACTATCTTGGTTGCTAAACTGGGGAAGTCTACTGTTTTTCATTTATTTTAACTATAATAGATAAAGCTTGTGCTGCGGTATGGAGGCTTGCTTCTCACTAGCCTTTCCTCCATAGCCAGTGGTGTTCTGGGACCCACATGCAGGGTGGACCATTTGGGTCTACTCACACCTGGGTTTCTGGATTAGAAATAAGGCCCTGCTTCCACATTATAAATCTCTCCAACAACAAACTTGTCACTCATTAGCAGGTACCTGACTGCCCACCAACGAGTTTCCCTAACACATGACAGCTGTTTTTCCAACTATGCTCTAAGCCCCCAATACAACAAAATGGTCACAGTCTTGAAGGGACTGAGGACAGGAGGCATCTTTCTGTAAATACAACTCCTAAAACTCTCCACAACAGTCAAGCAGTTCCTCAATGGCAGCATTCTACTGTTTTGAAAGGCTAATTATTTCTGTCAAACTTAAAGATATATGGAGAAAAACTGAGATATTGTAGTGTAAAGGAAACAACAACCCTATATCCAATTAAGAGAAAAAAAAAAAATCTAAAAGTATTAGTATAAAGCTCCTAAAAGCAGAGTTTAGAAGCAAAGAGTAATAAAAATGCTTATATTTTGGTGACCCTGATGATGACTGTGTAGTCAAAGTAGGTCTCCACCAACGAAATCCCAAGGAGCTTCCTCTTTCTGGGCTGCCAGAAACGCCTTCATGAGCCGAGGTGTCTGCTTTCCAGGATGTCAACTGAGATTTCTCATGAGGACAGTCCATCTAATGCTGTGGCATCAGCCAAACTTTGGATGTGGAAACCTGTCTTCTTCCACCTCTATCCAGGCTCCATGCTACCTTTGGTTCTGATGCGAGTTCTACCCAGGGAACACCTGAAGGGGGAGGACCTGGGCTGGAATGTCATGGTGTGTTTCACTTACCACCTCAGAAACACTATGGGCCCGATTCTTCCCATTCATATGGCACATTAAGCACAGGCGACTAGGACTTGTTTCATAGTCCACACATCAGTGGACTCTAAGGTTACCTCAAAAGCTCATTAAAGTGCCATGACTCTTCAATAGGGGAAGCACATCTACTAATAAGACCCCACCAAAGAAACAGTCTTGAAACCAACCCTCATACAACCTAAGAACCCTAAAGATGCAGATGGTAGCTCTGCATCTAGTATCTCCCATAGCTGATTTGAAAGAATACATTTTCTAATTCCTTCCTGTCGGTTTGTGATTAACCAGATTTACTACCATTTCAGATTTCACACTAGTAATTCCAGAGAGCCACTAGGATTGGATTTGGGCAGTTTATGAATAGGTGAGAAGACGGACAGGTGGGAAGGAGAGGAGAGAAGAGAGGAGGGGAGAAGAGCAAAGGGATACAGGTGACGGAGGAGGGAGGAAGTAGGATGGAGAAAAGGTTCTGGGAACCAATGAACAGCAAAGCAAATAACAGTATTTTAATAATAGAATCATTCAAGTATTCAAGTATGGCAATTATTTAGGGATGTCTCACATAGCTACAATTCTCTCAACTTTTTTTTTTCAATATAGTGTCAAAATAGTGCTATTTTTGCAAAATGGCTTCTATTAAATCTGTCTCCTTTCAAATAAACTATTTCCTTCCATACTTCTTTTAAAAGTCCACCTCCCCCCCGAAAAAAAAGTTTATAATAAAGCACTCCCCACTTCTCAACCAGGTGAATAGATTACTCTTCAGGAGTTAAATCTGGGCAGATTCAGTCCTACCGGTGTGAACAAAGTAGGGGGGCAGCCATATAAACAGCCCCTTCCACTGCGTAACTGTGACCCCCCAATAAGAGAAGGAGGGCAGACAAGTTACAGCTCAGCCTGAGTGGACAGAGCTACAGGGGTCATGGGGAGGTCAGCTTTGAAGGAGAAATCCCAATGAAATATAAACATGGCACTGTGGAAACCAGACAAATCTCCCATAGCTTGTCCAGCCAGCGTTAATCTCGCCATCAGCTGTGGTGCATAATCCAAACAAACTGATCTGGCGGTTCATACATCTGGAAGCTGTCATCTTCTGGAACCTCCAAGCAGCGTTCCTCATATCTGAAACACTCCATCGCCCAACCTGACCTCTAAACTTGTCAGAGGGTCAAGAGTGGCAGGCACCAAAGAGATGTAAGGATTCAGAGGGTCAGCTGCCATAGGAAGATGGCATCTGAGGCTATCTGTTATTTTTAAAGCACTTATTGTTGGGCATTTATTTTTTGATCGTTTTTCTCCAGATATGAAAGATATGCCATAATTGCTTCCACCTGTATGTATGTGCCCACTGTCAGAATCTAATCAATAACTATCTAAAACACATAGTCTTCATTTTAAAAGTGCCTAGGGGACCAAGGAGCAGAAAGGAGCTGTTGTCTTTTTCTTTCTTTCCTTTGTGAAATGCCAAAACCCCCAAACTGACAGCCCCAGAAACCAGAAACTGGCTGATAACCTTGGAGAGGGCAGTAAGAGCAGAGCCTGTGCACCGTGTGCCTGGCAGACGGGCTCCCGTTCCTCGTTGTTTCTTTGGTTCTGCTGCACAAGACCACCTGGTGAAAAGCGGTGTGTGACAGGAACATCTGGAGGAGAACTGGATCACCAAAGAGCCCATGTACTATGTGGGCTTTGGAAAGGAGCTGTTATTGCTGTATGAGCAAAGTCCAGTGGTATCTTTTGTTGCTTTTTGTAAAGTCACATTCATGCTAAAATCCTTCAGTCTACTGTGTTGGAAATCCAGTGAGGTCTATCTGCAAAATTAAGTTACCCAAAGGAAAAGGAAACAAAAAAGTATTCGAATATAACACTTCTCCCTTCTTCTATGGCCTACCCCAACCTGTTCTCAAGTTTTCACTTGCTACTTAATATAATTCTAAGGGTAATCAAAAATTTAAATTATTTGCATGAAAAAAGTTAGATATCTGGGTCAGTAAATACGGGGATGGGGAGGGAGCATTATCTTAAACTTTTGCATTTATGGCAATGCTTTAGCAGTGTAATAAAAGCCTTCCATCTGCACAGCATCGGTCTTCTAACTGAAATCTATTACCTATTATCTAAACCACTGGTTCTCAATTGGGGCAATTTTGCAACCCCCCCACCCCCCCGACATTTGACAATGAATAGAAACACAATTATCACATCCAGGAGAGTGCTACCAGCAGCTAGTGGGTAAAATTCAAGGATACTATTAAACATCCTACAGTACACAGGACAGCTCCCACAACACAGACTCATACAGCCCCAAATGTCAATAGTGAGAAACCTTGTTCTAAATTGAAAAGGTGAAGCTCAATTATCTCCTCTAACTGCCAAAGTTAACAGCCAAAAACAGCCAAGAACACTGAAGGCTTATGCTAGCAACTACAAACTCTAGAGAACTTAGAAATATCAAGCAAGCATTAAAAAAAAAAAAAAGTCCATTTGCCTTAAAAATAAAAAAATCAGTTATAACTTGTGTCCTCCTCTTTTGATGCTGGCCTCCCGAGATGTTAATAACCAAACACAAGACAATGTGGATTCATTTCAAGGCTGTTATCTTTTGCAGTAAAGGAGGCAATGTTTAGAGAAAAAATCAAAAAGCTCAAAAAGATAAATGAATGTTCTGTCATTGGAGAATCATGACAACAAACTCATATCTCAGACAGGGTTGGAGTGGAGGGGTAGATACTAAGCGAGACAGAAGGATAAAAACGCTAAGCAAAAATGAAAAGTCAACAGAGAAATGGGCAAGATTAAAAAGAAAGCATTTCCCTTCTGTGAGATCCAGGGGAAGCTCTCTAGTACCAGGGAGGGAACTGGAGGCCAAATAAAATAGTGTAAACCTTGAGGCAGGCAAAGAATGGCTAAAGGAAGATCTGGCAAGTCCCCCCGGACACCACCCGCCAAACACCCTGCACACATCCGAGACCTAACCTGCTGTCCCAACCAAAGGTAAGCATTGGGAGTTCTCCCAGAGACCGCACCCTTGTCCTCTGAGCCTTTGCCCATGCTGTTCCTTTGACCTGGAATGCCCCACCACCAGCCCTGCCCCTGACGGACCCTGACTGAGGCCCCCTTCCTCAGGGCTGTCCTACAAGGTGCCCCTGCCATCCTGCCACTGGTCTGTGTGTCTGCTGGGTGGAAGTCCCCTGACGACAGGAATGATGGTCTTTCACTAACATCTCTCTGGAGCTTCAGGCAGTACCTGACACAGAGCAGTCACTGAGGACACGTGCTGAATGAGTATTTTTATTTTTAAGTAACAATCTCTCCCTGACCTTGCTGCCACTGGCTGGTGTTACTGAAACATTCCACATATTATTTCATCCACTCTCAGGACTCCGTTCACAAGCAATCTAGATTTGAAATTTTTTTACTTGCAAATACGCGAAGGTCATGACCAACTTAGACAGCATATTTAAAAGCAGAGACATTACTTTGCCAACAAAGGTCCATCTAGTCAAGGCTATGGTTTTTCCAGTGGTCATGTATGGATGTGAGAGTTGGACGGTGAAGAAAGCTGAGCACCGAAGAATTGATGCTTTTGAACTGTGGTGTTGGAGAAGACTCTTGAGAGTCCCTTGGACTGCAAGGAGATCCAACCAGGCCATCCTAAAGGAGACCAGTCCTGGGTGTTCATTGGAAGGACTGATATTGAAGCTGAAACTCCAATACTTTGGCCACCTCATGTGAAGAGCTGACTCACTGGAAAAGACCCTAATGCTGGGAAGGATTGGGGGCAGGAGGAGAAGGGGATGACAGAGGATGAGATGGTTGGATGGCATCACCAACTCGATGGACATGGGTTTGGGTAAACTCCGGGAGTTGGTGATGGACAGGGAGGCCTGGTGTGCTGCAATTCATGGGGTTGCAAAGAGTCGGACACGACTGAGCAACTGAACTGAACTGAACTGAACTATAACCCTAAGACCCAAGCTAGCAACTAATGTATACTGACAGTTTCTTAAAAAGCAATCACTGTATGAACACTGTAACTACGGAATCAAAGAATTTTTATCACCAATGCCATAAAAACATCTTCCTTATCTAGCTTATATTGGCTGCACATTGTGGCCAATGTATTCAAACCAACTTTATAAAGCCATGTTTCCCCAGCATGTTAAACAAAGCATGAAAGCCAAATCAAAGAGACAGCCTATCAAGTGGATCCCTTTAATTTGCTGATTATATTAAAAAGATAACATTATTTTGGCAGATACGAGGATACCTGTAGTAAGTCTATGTGTATACACAGATATAAAGGCAAGTGAAGATATTAATATATTATCTATAAATCAATCTTATCTAGATATGTATGTACCTGTGTACACATGTATAGTTGCCTTTGCATTTGCATGTCCATTTTTATCAACAGAAGAAATAACATTTTCCAAACTGTCCCTCAGCACTCTCTCCCCTTGAAATCTCTTATGCTTTCCTTTCTTCTGTTGCTTTTTAACTAAGAAAATATGCAACCTCCATTCACTTGGTCTCTTTAGTGTAGCAAGCACCCTTGTTTATGTCCAGAATATCTGCAGTCTTCTATTAAGAAATGACTACATAACAGATTTCTTTGCTGATAGTGATGAAGAATGTACTTAAGACACTAAAGTGCAAATTAACCTACATTCCAAGTTACCTCTCATTTCACTCTACTAAAGTTTAGGATAGCAGAGAATTCTTACTCTGAAAAGCAAATGATTCCATTATTTGCTGTTGATATAAACACTAAGCTCACTATGTCACAAACAAGACTTCCTCATTGTTACCTGTACTTTGAATTTAAATAAAATTATAAAATGGTATGGTGGCCTCCTTGGTTGGGTTTATTTACACTTTTGAAACTGTTACTTCTTCTACAAGGGAAGAATCAAGTATGGAATGAAGGAATGGCACATCAAAGTCAAGGCAACAGGAGACCAGGCTGCCTTAAGTCACCTGTAGGTAGGGTGGACATGGAGACATAGAGGATCCATAATTTCTCACTTATAAAACAGGACAATAATTCAATCATCTAGTAAAAAAAAAAATGTTACAAAGGCTATCAGGTTATAAAAATAAAGATAATAATAGATAGCTACTATATTGAGTGGTAAGGCATGTGATAATATAAATGGTAAGGGTAGTTGTTTAACAAGTGATAGTATGGAGTATCTGGCCAGAGAATCAGTGAGCCACACTGAAACTGTCAAAACAGAATGGGAAGGAAAACAGCTCAGAGGTCCACAGTAGGCACAATGAGTCTTATCTCAGGTGTGTCATCCCCCAGCACCCTATGTCTACGCTAGAGCCCCAGCGAGTTTCTCCTTCCAGGACTTGAAGTGAGTTATGTAATGCACAAACACAGTTGCTTCTAAAAATATTGATACAGTGTTATACAAATAAGTGGGGGCTTCCCTGGTGGCTCAGATGGTAAAGCATCTGCCTGCAATGCAGGAGACTGGGGTTTGATCCCTGGGTTGGGAAGATGCCCTGGAGAAGGGAGTGGCTACCCACTCAAATATCCTTGCCTGGAGAATTCTATGGACAGAGGAGCCTGGCGGGCTACAGTCCATGAGGTCACAAAGAGTTGGACACGATTGAGATGGACTAACACACATACACATACAAATAAGTTAATGTTGCTGCTGCTGCTGCAAAGTCACTTCTCCTCAAACTTTTTAAAAATCTACTGGCAAGTCTTGCTCAAACCAACAAGATATGGTCTTTTGTCATCATCATCGACACCCAACAAATTTGTTGGTCCAAGTAGCAGAAAGGGAAATTTACTCAACTCTTGCTCTGCCCTAGAACCTGGGGTAGCTCCCCACAGTCTAGCCAATCACATCACTTCTGAATGGTCCAGGGCCACAATGAGCTACTGCACCCTATACCTGCCACACAGGGGGCCTCCCACTGCTGCTGTCCACTCAGCTTGGGCCTTTGTTTGACCCCTTTTCTGAGCTTCTACTTAGAACTCCCTCCCTTCTCTGCTCTAGGTTGCCTTAATTTGCCTCACCACCTCCATGGAAGGTTTTTTCTTTTGCCATTTAACTTTCAAATTTAATGTAAGTCTGACATTCAACTCTAGTAGTTTTAAGTGTGTGAATTTGTGCACAGGGAGTGTCTCACATCGTCAGTGTCCCTTTCGGTGCCCAGCACCGTGCTAGGACCATTATAGATGCACAGTAAACTTGCTATTAAACACATTGTATGTGCTTAATAAAACCCTTCTTTTATCTACTAACGACAAGGAGGCGCTGAGTTGAGGTAAATTACCCCATGGATTCAATCCAAAGAACACTGTTGTATTAATTACCAAGCTACTTATGGCAAGAATGTTTTCTGGTCTTAATTATTTGGACTATTATTTTAATTGTCACTTCTCAACTAAAGACTCCACCATATGCTTGCAAAACACTGAAAGCTGAATCTTCACAAACAAGGCAAGATTTAATATTCTCCAAGGCTAGGTCTCCAAGAGTATTCTGAAGAGGGATCAATTATGTAATTATGCATGTACTCTTAGGCTTCCAAATTTTGTCTTAGATATCACTAGGAATGCCTCAGATATTCCGATTTGAAGCATCTACATAATTACCTCAACCCATCTCTCCCGTCTTATTTTAAGAGATTCCCTAGGTAGTGTTCAAGGGTTAAAAGTTTCCAAACACCAACAATGTTCCTTTCCAAAAAGAAAAAAAAACACACAACAGAAAACAAAAATAACCCCCTTCCCTCCCCCCGCCCCAAACAAAACCCCTGAATCAAAGAGATTTACAAAAAGAATGTAAAACGTTTCCGTCAGCGGTGGCGGCGTATGTCTGTCTGTGTGTGATCTATTTTAAATTTACAACCACTTGAAAAAAAAAAAAAGACTTCAAGAACCCCCAAATTGAGGAATGTGGATAAAAGACTGGAAGAACCCTTGGAGAGCTCCCATGGCCCCTCCCTCCAAACCCGCGTTCTTAAAACACATTTTTTTGTATTCTCTCAGCCTGCAAAACACTGCCTTCTCCCAGAATAATTCCATTTTAAAAGCCCCCACCCGCGAGGAAACATTAATCTACTTTGCAAACAAGCGTTCCAGTCTGTGCTTTACTGTTTTTTTTTTCAACTCCTTTCCCCCACCCCCCTTTTTTTGTACCTTGAGACAAATGTTTTTTTTCCCCAAGAGTTGAAAGCTGTCCAAAAACAGGACCACACACGCCGCCGCCTCCGCAGGCCCGCGTTGCTCCCGCCCCCCGCCCTCCGCGCGGCGGCCGCGGCCGCCGGGGGCGCGCACACTCCCTCCAGCCGGAGGGGTGGCCTCTCTCTGCCCCCACCCTCCTTTCTCTTTGGACGCCGTGGGTGGGGGTGGGGGAGGGAAGGAAGCTGAGGACGCGAGCCGGGAACGCAGACGCCTTCCTCTGGCCGCGTCTGGGCGCGCGGCGGAGGCGAGCTGCGGTGGCGGCTGGACCTGGGGGCCCCCCGACAGAGCGGAGTGGTCCGTCCCGCGGAGGGGCCCCCGTGCGCCCTCGCCGGCCCGCCCTCGCCACTCTCTCCCACAACACCTCGCAAAGCGCAGCTCCCCGAGTAGATTACAGCGCGGCCTTTGTCGGGCGGGCCTGGCTCCTGGCCAGGCGCCCAAACAATAAACAATTCCCCCTGGTGCGGGCAGGGGGTTTTCGCTCTTCACAGAAAGGATCTAGGTGTATGCTGGCAAATATCTTTATCAATTGGAAAGAAGGGAAGGGGGCCCGGGTTGGGGGGACGAGAGGGCGCCGCGGCGGGCGCGGAGTTTCTTACCTTCCACCCACAGCTCCTCCACGTTGGTCTCGAGATTAGCTGCCTTTAATCCCACAGCGAAGGCCCCAAATATGAGGAGGCCTACAACCAAGAACTTGCCGCAGTTTTTTTGAATGTAACAACCTAGTTTAAATAAGAGTCTTTGAAATTTCGCTCTCAGCCACAGCGGCGCTTTCCGGCCAGTAGCTTTCCCCTGAGGATGAAGCAGAAGGGAGGAGTGAGCGCCCGGGAGTCGCGGGCCGCGCGTCCACGCTCGCTTGCGCGCACCCGTCCGGCATCCCGCGAAGGCACCGGGCGCGGGGGGGAGGGGGGGTGCCCTGCGGGCTGGAACCAAGGTCGGCCAGAGGAAACGCGAGCGGCGTGGGTGGGGAGGGGGGGGCTGGTCATAAATCAAAGTCAGGCTGCAGCGTGGGAGCTGCACCTCGGCCACAGCAGGGGCGCCCCCACGCGCAGCCTGCGTAGCATCCCCGAGTGACTTGAAGGTCTGGGAAGAGGGACTGCGGGAACTAGAGGAAGTCGAGGCAGTGAGGAGCGACACCATTCAATACAGGAAATATTCACACCGGTCCGGGAAGGGAGGGGCTGCGTAATCCCTGCGATTGAGTCCGTTTAAGAACAAGCAAACCACGGCGCCCTTGCCCGCAAGTTCTGCCCCAGCCTTCACCCTTCTCGGGGTGCTCCGCCGAGGGCAGGGACTGGGTACAAGAGCGCTTTGGGAACAATGTATGGCGGGCCCCCCCATTCTGATTCCCCCGCCCGACTTGGTAGTAAATTGGGATCCACGTGGTGAGCGTGGGCACCGGAGCTCACTCGCGAGGCATTTCCATGGCGCTGGGAGACGCCGTGTGAGCTGAATTAGGAAACGGGGCAGCCATCTGCAACTTACGACAATATTTGTGATCGGAAGAGGGCAGCCACATGGATCTTTCCCTCCTCTCCCTTCCCTTCTGGTTAAACGCGAAAAGCAGCCGAGTGCTCAGGGGACGAGCCCAGGCCGACGCAGTCGGGGGTCCTGGCTGGGTGCTGGCTGTTCCCGGCGGCGGCGTTTCCCCTGCGCTGGCCGCAGCCCCGGCGGGCCCCTGTCTGGGTGCTCGCCTTCCCCAGATTCCACACATTTCAGCGAACCTCGTAAACACAATGAACCCGGCCGTTCCGCAGACCCGCACCGCGAATTTAAGGTGGCAATTTGTTTACAACTTCCCTTTCCCTGCAGACTCTGAGAAGAAGTGGCTCAAAAATTGGAAAAGAAGAGGGGAGATGCCCTCTTCCGAGGATAATTTTTAAGGGAGCAGAGATTTCATGCTCAACAAAAGCAAAACCGGCTGCCAAAAAAGGAAACCACCTTTATTTCGGCTCCCTCCTCCCCCCTCCTCTCTCCGCCTCTCTCCACTCCGCCTCCCCCTCCAAGATGTTAAGAAATGTGGCAGTATTACAGGGGTTTAGGCTGCAAATAGGGGCAGGGGCTCAGGAGGAGGGGGCTTAGGGGCACCGGGCAGTGCCGCGCTGCGGCGGCTCTTGAGGTGGTCCACTGTGGACCGCTTTCCAGTGCTCCGGAAAAGGCACGCTGGGGAGGGCGCGTACGTACACACACACATACACACACACACATACACACACAATCTCCACCCCCTGCAGACCTCCGACAGCCCTTTCCTCCCAGGACCGGAGGGAGGGTTTGAATTTTTCAATCCCCACTTGTCTTTTTTCCCCCTTTGGAGGTGTGTGTGTGTCTGTGTGTGTGTGTGTGTGTGTGTGTGGCGGGGACGATTCCAAAGAGGAAGAGGAGGGAAGAGAGAGTGGGAGGAGAGGAGAAACTGAAATGCACCTTGGAAATCTGCTCCAGAGCGAAGGCGGCGTCGCAGTAGCTGGGCCGGTGCAGATAGTCCCAGTCCGGCACGGCGTTGCGGCGCAGTCCCCCGGTCCGCCTGCGCCTCCCGCCACCGGCAGGGCGGCCCGGGGCCCCGCTGCAGCTGCCGCCGCCGCCGCGGTCCTGAAGCTCGGCGGCGTTACCAGCCGAGGCCATGTTGCCGCCGCCGCCGCGGGAACCGAGGCTTCCCGGGCGGCCCGGCGCGCTGCTGCCGCCGCTGCGGGCTCCCGGCGCGCCCTGGCGCTCGCCTAGCGAGGACGCTGCTGGCCGCCGGCTGTTCGGGCTGGGGCTCCGGTTGACAGACCTGCTGCTGCCGCTGCTGCTGCTCACACAGCGGGCGCTGCTGCCGCTGCGGCCGCGGCCGCTGCCGGAGAGTCAGACCCTGCGCCTTCCATTGCCACATTGCGCGGGGGTCCCGAGGTCTCTGCGGCTGCCGCTGCCCACATCCAGTTCTCCGGAGGGCGAGAGCCGGCGCGTGGAGCCAGCCTGTCCTTCGGTCGCTCGCGCGGCGCTCCTGGCTGTCCCCAACTCCCCCTACCGCCTCCCGCCCCACGCCGCGACCCCTTCACTGCAGAAAGCTCCAGCAAATCCCCGCCGCTCCCGCCGGCCTCGCTGACTCTCTCGGCGTCTCACGGGTCGCCCGAACGGCCGCGGAGGGTAAAGGCAGAGCCGCCGCCGCGGGGTCCGTGGGCGCCCGGCGGGTCTCAGCGCTGTCGGGCCGGGGCAGCCGCCGCCGCCGCTGCAGTTGCGGCGGTTGTTGCTGGCGGTGGCGGCTCCTGAAGCTGCTGCTCGGGCTGCTCGGGCTGCTTGCGCTCTGGCTGCTGGCTTCTCGGTGGCTGCTTGGTCCCGGACTCTGCTTTCTTGTGCTCCTCGCTGACCCGCTGGACCATTCTGCCCCAGTGCAGCGCGCCTCTCTCGCTCCCGGGACCTGGGGACTCCGCTCTGTGTGTGTGCAGCGGGCAGCGGCCGCAGCAGCTCCTTGATTCAATAGATGAGATGGAAGAAGAAAAAAAAGAACTCTCTCCATTTGGAGAAAGAGGAGGAGGAGGGGAGGGGGTGGAGGGGGAGAGAGCGAGCGAAAGAGAAAAAGGCTGGAGCTCCCGCCCCCGGGGCTGTCAGATGGCTTGGGTTTCTGCAACGCGATTGGCTCGCGGAGGGCAGAAATTACTCAGCAAACATGACTATTATTAGCTGCTTAGCAACAGCTCACCAAAGTAGAGAGACCACCCAGGTAGGCAACCCCAGTGTGTGCATCCCGGGCTTCGGGGGGAGCCTCCGAGAGCGCCAACCTTCTCGCATGCAATACTTCCATTAAGGAATGCTCCCCCTCCCTTTCTTTCTTATTCCTTTTCTTTTCAACAGTGTCTTCTTTTTGTAAGATGCTTTGCACGCGCGCGCGCGCGCGCACACACACACATACACTAGTATTTGCCTCGCGATAGACACAGGGGAAAATGTAATATTTTTTTAAGCGCTTAAACAATTTCAGAAATTTCTTCAAAGAAAACCCTTTCAGAGGCACCTTGGCCTCAAGCTGCAGCAAATACTGGGAGGTCCAGCTTGAATTCCCAGGCCTGCACCAATAATGACAGGGTGGTGGATAGTGCGCCAGTGTGTGCCAGATTTTTTTTTTTTCCTTCTCTCTTTTCTTTTATAACCAAAGACAAGACTTGGGCTCTCGCAGGGAACAACGCCTCGCATTAAGATAAACAAAATGGAAAGTTAAAGAGGAGAGTAAGGACATTGGGAAAAGCCACCTTTCTTAAAATTCGCTCCCCCCTCTCCGTTCTCCCTTTCTAAACCCCACGGCAGCACAGTCCAGGTTTGAAGGAGTCAGTGTTTTATAAACGTGGAATCCAGACACAGAAGCAGTCTCGTGGAGGCAGAGGCGATTTTATTTGAATCTTTAATGCGACGTTTGTAGAGGAGAAACAACAGAATCCTTTTAACAACCGGAGAAACAGAAATGTTTTCTTTAGAAAGAGAGAAAAGCTTTCCTATTTTGGATTCATTTGGACCCTCCCCCCCTTTTCATTAACTACAAGTCCCTATTTATTTAAAATCTTTTAAACCTTTCCACCCAAACTGGTACTCATCCTGTTATATTTAATAGTAGCGTGACATAAAGGAGAATAAAGGCTTTGACGCAGGATTCATTTGAAACAAATTGTGCGCCGATTGCGAGGACTTGTCCGGACACTGCAGCCAGTGTCACCGAGACATCAGGGGGATTCACTTCCCGTTGGGGCAGAAAACCTGCGAGTCTGAGGTGGATCCTGGGGTCAGAGACAAATTAAAACTGCCTACACGGCTCCGATTTTTATTAAAAAAATTTTTTTTTTCTGGAGAGTATTTTTCTTTTGCAAGTTCAGTTCCTCCCCGAGATAGAGACCAGACCCACAAACTCTCTATTCTGTCTCATTTTAGTATTTGGTTCCCCTCACCGCCACTTTTTTTTTTCTTTTTTAAAAACAGTATTGAACTGCAGAGGCACTCCCTGCAGCAAGTAGCCGACTGAAGCCGTGAAATGGGGCAGTGTGGCTTTAAGATGCACACGGTGTGTGTTCATTGAAAAAAAAAAAAACAGAAAGAAAAGGAAAGGAAAGGAAAGAAAGAAACCCAGATGGAGGGAAAGGGGGAGGAGCGGGGGAGAAGGCGGAGCCCACGCGACCACGTGACGTAAGGCCCAGTCGGCGCGCGCTCCAAGGGCCCGGAGGCCTATTACGCGCGCGCGTGTCCGAGCGCGCCCGCTACCGCGCGTGCCGAGCTCCGGACTCCCAACTCCTGCGCAGCCCTGGTCAAGCAGGTAGGGAACTAGATGCGCTCGGCTAGCGCCAGGCGGGCTCCAAGTCTCCAGCGCTGGCCCCCGGGAGCCCAAGGGAGGCGCACGCCCCACCGGCGCGGACGGACGTGCCGGACGCGCCGTAGTACATTCCTGAAGGCGGTCCGGCCCCCTTACGTCGCCCAATGCCTGCGCGGCCTCCTCGTGGTCGGCCAATAGCTTATCGCTCGGGTCCCTTCCCATTCAGCGGCCTCGTCCCGAAAGGAACTGCAGCCGGGCGCGCCGGCCACCCGGGCGGCCCACGCGGCTCCCGCAGGGGGCCAGTCGGCCAGCCCTCGCCGCCGCCTTACTTCCTCTTCGGCGGCTCCCCCCTCCCACCTTCTTTCACTCTCCCCTTTCCTTTCTCCTTCCTCTTTCACCCTCCCTCTTTTTTTTTTTTTTCTCCCCCTTCTCTCTTCCTACCAGCCTCACCACCTTCCTTCTAGCCTTTTCTCCTTCCTGGTTTCACTGGGAGGCCCTGCCCTCTGAATCCCAAACTGGCGAAACGGGTGCGGTACCCTGGGCTGGATGGGGTGTTCTGCAGAATGAAGAGACAAAGAGAGTAGAAGTGTCTGAGGCGGTGTTCACGAGATCGGGAGGAGGACCAGAGTACCCGACCAGCGCGTAAATTCAAAACTTAAAACTCCGAAGGAGCACGTGATTTTGTGCGCGGCTCTAGGAAAAGTTGAGAAAATTCAGAAAAGACAAGCAGCGTGCATTTCAAATGACAGTACGTTAATAAATAAGATTGCAGGAATATTGGGCTCGACTGAGAGCAAGCTTAATCTTTGAGCAATATCGTGGTCTTTTTTCTGTTTGGTAAATACCATATCGGGACACATGATATATTATTCTGGTTTTTCTCACTGAATGGTTCTACTGACGTTTCAGGTCAAACTGTTTTGTGCGTGCCGCTGGAAATTAATTTTTAAAGGTTTTGGGGTGGTACCCCTAAGAAGACACGTCAGTCTTATATTTGAGGCTTGCAAAGGTAACCATGTAGCTATAGGCAGGGTGCTGTGTTTTTCTTTACGAAATTCCATACAATGTTTTAGAGCAAAACATTAGTTTTTCCTTTATTGCAATTTCAGAATAGATTATGGAATTCTAAAATGAAATGATAACCTATGCACACATACGATTCCCTATTACTCTCCGCGCAGCTACATGTACACCATTTCGATGACAAAACCTCTTTCACTCGGGCTCATTTCCCTGGGTTTGACTTAATTCCTAAACGTTTTGAACACTGATCTCTGGGGTTTTCAGCTCCCTTAGCCCCCTCACCCGCTGTTTGATAGGTTAACTTTTCAGTATCTCAGACAATAGTCTCGGCCTGTAAATTCTACCATGGGTTCCAGGATGGCAATCCCCAGCCTAGGCTCTAACAAGCGCTATCTTAATCTCCCCACCCCCACTGGCCGCTTCCCCTGTGGTCTGCTTTTTTCATACACGGAGATGAATTACTTTGAGGATCTAATTGGCCTTGTTTCTGTAACGTTTTAAGAAAGGAAGAGGAGCCAGTGTAAAAGCCTGCTCGACTTGGGTGGTCAGGGCTGAGGCTGCCCCCAATTTGCCTCATTGCTGATGCATGTGAGTTCGACATTCCCAGCGATAATGTTGTTCCTAATCAATCTGCCCTTATTTACATTTGTAAGCATTGTCGGCTTTAATATGCATGCCCTGTGCAGGGGACCGCTGCGCCACACCGGGTTTGTTAACTTCAACCAGGATTCTCCAGACCTGAGAGGAGGATGACAGGAAGAGCCAGGGCTGCAAAGGTGTCTGCTGGGAAAAATCTCTTTAGTGGCCTTTCTGTACTAAATAAGTGAGACGCTTGGTGCCTTTTCAACCAGCAGGAGTTGCTGGCCCTCTTTCTTGAGTGTCCCATTTTCCCTTTCCAAGTAAAGTCCATCTCAATGCATCAATTGTCATTTTGGTCTCCCTGTCATGGTCCAAGACTTCATTGGAATTTGTAGTTTTCAAAACACATTCCTTAGACTCTTAAAATATGATTCCTTCATATCTTTTCTCTACTCCAATATTCAAATAACCATGGTCACACCACACACATCTCAAAAATGACATCTGATTATCCCAATGATGACACTGAAATAAAACATCTGCCCTTTGTGTTTGGACATTCCAGTGATAAGAAACTGTGGGAGCTGCACTTGGTGGAGTAATGAGAAACCATGCTGGAACTTGACTTTTCACTGGTTTCTCAGATTCAACTAATTAGGTCTTTAAAATCTAATGTAATTTAGCTAATATCTGCAGAGTACAAATGAATGAAGGAGTAGATATAGTCTAGTAATTTGACCTTTGGGCCATGTTATAATTTAATCTACTGAGCTTAATACTCTTTTCCACAAATGCAAAGAATTGCAAACATTACATTAAGTCCCACAAGTATTCCCGTGGAGAGGCTGCGATGGGGAGAGAATTGGGGATTTAAAGTGATATTCTATTTGTGGATGGAGAGCCCAGGGTACTGGATGTGAGTGATGGACCAGAACCTGAGCAGTTCAAGGCAGGTACGTTGGATAAGAGTTGACTCAATTCAAGCCATTTTTTGGCTCCCTAAGAATGCCTTATTATTTCCTTATTGGCACCTTTTGTATTTGCTTAAAGGTGATGGTAGAAAATGAGTCTGAAAGGGGGAGGGAAAAAACCAATTCAGCAGCCTCAGAATGTAACCCCCTTAAGTATGACTCCCTCCCCTCCCCTTCTCCCTTCAACCTTCTGTTTCCTCCCCGTATTCTCCCCTCCCCAGAACTGGAGGAAAGGGAACAGCTCTAGCCAACTTGTCAAAATAATGCTGCTAATTACCCCTGATCTCCTTTAATGGGAAGCTGCTCCCAATTCTACAAAAGAGTAAATGAGGGGTCTACAGCACAAACCCAGGAGCACTGGCTTTTTGTGTGTGTGTGTGCTTGCAGTGAGCTTGGTGGGGGGTGGAGGGGTTTGGTGGTGGTGGTAGAAGGAGATGTCCTGAGAAGGTCCCAGAAATCTTCACATTTATTACTCCAGGTACACATACTAATTTGGAAAAGGGACTTAGACTTTCTGCGGTGCCAAAGCGATTGGTATTCTCTTGCTGGGAACGTCACTAACTGCAGAGAAAATGCTCAGCCTACAATAAACTTGAAAGAAAACAGCATTGACCCTTATATTTATTTCTTCCCTTGTCTATATATCTTCTTAGCCACATTACTTTAAGAGATAGAGATGTATTCTAGAAAGATGCAAACTTCGAACATTCTTCCCTCCATCTCTCTCCTCGTCTCTATCTCCCCATATAATATATCCATATCAAACTCTGCATTTGGCAGAAGGCACACCATTCATTTTGGTGATCTCTGCCATCGGGTCCTGCATGAAAAAGAAGCTGAGCAACATGATCCCTTTGACCCACTGCTGGAGCAACAAATTTATTAGAGATATAGGCATGAGAAATGAAAGGGAAGTAAAACAATTCCAGCTTATTGTGTGTCTTTCTTTCATACTGCTAATCCGGTTTACACATCACGCCTACACGTCTCAATAGGGCTTTATACACTGTGGCAGAGGCGGGAGAAAATAAAAGGTGTGTGTGTGAGAGAGAGAGAGAGAGAAAGGACAAATAGGGAAGACAGATATTTTAATCCATTCAATCTATATTAATTTGCCTCATTAGTTTTTCTATCTGTAGAAAGTTGAAGATAATTTTTTTAAAAGTCATTTTTTTTCACAAAATAATTCCAAATGGTGCTAATTCCTATTCAAATAGCTTGTTACATTATGACTAGGTTATAACCAGAAATTAGATACACTTCTCAGTGAGTTTGAAATGAAGCTAATACCCCAAATTGAGAATGAGCCCATGGGTGTCTACCTTGATTCAACATTTTAAAAGAAAAAGGTCTTAGACTCAAAGGCGAAAGGCTGTGAAACACAGCCTTGTGGAAGGAAGCTGGGTGACAACTGGAACACACACAAACTCACAACTGAAAGCCCTTGTTTTACAACATGGGTACACAATGCACCTGAGGCAACAATTTATACCACCCAGAAATAGTAAGTTACAGTAACAAAGGGTGACACCAAAGGCATTGTCTTTCTTTGTAGAGGCAATTAATTGCATGTTGAACTACTGGAGCCAGAAAAAGAAAAAAAACAAACACACAAAATGCTGAAAAAGGACTATTGTAGGAGTTCAAGACCTCAGTATCAAAGTATTAAAAACTTAGAACTACCCATAGTGGGTTTTTACTGTTACCTCCTGTTCTTTCATATGGTTCCTCCCTGGAGAGGAAGGAAGGCTAGAAAGGGAAGAAGATGGTCTTCTCTCCCATGTCTATGAAAACAGAGGTCTCTAGGTGTCTTCCACAGACAACAATCCATATGGTTCTTCTTAGGTGATGGAAATCGAGATCTGAAAATTTGGAGTTCATTGCTCACCCACCAAGTAGGAGTCATGTTTGGCAGCAACTTAAATACCTGAAGACACAGTATATGTCACCTCCGAGGTACAGTCTCCGGAAGTCTTGTGGTCCCATGGTTGGCACCAGGTCTACATGGGTTTGGATCAGTCTGGCCCACCTCAAGGATCACCCTCAGGCCCTACTTAGCCATCTCAGCACCGGGCTAGCCGCCCACCTCTTTAATGGTTGGCAGGCACCAGAATGCCCAATTCCATGGGTGCACGAGTCAACACATACCTCTCCTACCCGTGGCCCCTTCCTGAACCCAGGAAAGCCCCTTTGGCCCTTATTCCCACCAACGGCGACCGGGAGAAGGATGTTTGCGCTCCGGGTTTTGATAAAGTACTTCTCTCCTAGCCCTGGGTGTCCCACTCAGAGCCCCGGCCCAAGTGCCGAGAACACTGGGTAGGGTGCGAAAGCGTACGCCCAGCCCCTCGGGCAGACCTCCCCGAGCTCCCGGGAGACTAGGGAACTCGCCCGGGTGCGCGCGCTCCCGGCCCGCACCCTCCCCCCGGCGCTGTCACTCTTCGCACCAGCCCTCCATCCCCAGCGCTCTGCCTCCGCTGGCAGCCAGTAGCCACCACCAGGCTGATGAGCGGAAGCCAAGGTGGCGACCCTTTCAAGCGTGAAAATGGGATCCCAGGCGACCCCCTCCGTGAGAATTCCCCTCGGAGCCGTTCCCCGGCCGGGCCCGCCGCAGACAGCCCCCTCCCCGCCCCGCGGGGCCGGCCTCGGGGGGCGGGGGCCCGGAGCGTGCGAGCGAGCGAGCGAGCCTGGAGGCGCGGGCCGGCGCCCCTGAGCCCCGCCGGCGCAGCCCACCCAGCCCCGCGGCCCCGGCGCGCCGCCCGCCCGTCCCCGCAATCCCGCGTTCCCGGGGCGCACGCCGCGCGAGGGCGAGCTGGCGGCGGCGGCCGAGCCGGCTGCACTCACCATAGCCGGCCGTCAAGCCCTGCCCGGAGCGCGGGTGCCGATGGCGCGGACGCTGCGCTTGGATTTCACATCAATTCCTCTCCCCACCCCGTGCCCCCCTTTCCTGGTCCTCTGCTCGTCCGTCTTCTTCCCGTCTTCCCTCGTCTCCCCCTAGTCTTGTCGCCGCGGATCTCTTTGTCTTCCCTGTCGTCGTCTTTTTCTTCGTCTTCGTCTTCTCCTCCTCCTCCTCCGTCTTTACAAAAGGAACGGAAAGTGTAAAAACCCCGGCGCGCTGGGCCGCCGGAGGCTTTCGGCGGAGTGCGGCGCGGACTCACAATTACAAGCCTGTTTCTATTAAGCAGTTCCATGGCCCTCGGCGTGGGTGGTCTGCCGCGCCATAGGCAGGACCTGTCAGGGTCACGTGACAGATCCGAAAACTTTACCCCTTTACAATAAACTCAAGGAAAGCAAAGTAAACTCGAGGAACGTGCTATCAGCACAGCCCTCCTGGGTAAACAGGCGCTCCCCTCCCCGTCTTCCTGGGAGGCGCCCCGCCGAGCGAGCTCCTCCGAGCCCCTGCCGCCCCTCCCCGCCCCCTGCGGCTCTATCTGCGGGGGGCCGCCGGGCGGGGGGTCTCCGCTCAACAACTCGCCTTCCGCACCTAGTGCTCCCCAACCCCACACACATTATTTGCTAACAAATAGCCACTTGCCCAAACCCCCGAGTGGGCGGTGCTGGGGGGAGCAAGGAAGCTCATTTTTAGCATCCCCGGCGCTCCGGGAAATGAGGGATGCCCAGAGCGCTGCAGAGGAACACCACTTTCCTGTCTTCAGTTCTCAAAGCCCTTTCCCGCTCGCATTCCCACGGAAGCCCCGAGAAGCTGGGAGCATTCTGGTTGACAGGCCCACGGGCTGACAGGGAGGCAGAGAGCCAGGGAAGCCGGGCAGATAACAAGAGTCTCCCCGGGGAAATCCTTCAGTGTACTAAGATGTATGTGGATTCGTCCAGCTTCTGTCGGAGGTCCCTGGGAAGCTGCTACTTCTGAAGTAAGACTAAAGTGGAATCCCTTGGAAACCAAGATTGGTAGCTGGCTGAGGAGTCACTAATTGATATTTGCTCTTTTCCCTTCCAATTACTGTGGTTTTTGGGGTATGCCACCCAAACGCTCCCACCCACGCTGCCTTCCCAAACGAGGCCAGCTTGGGTGATTGGGCTAGACGGAAGTGCTGTGGCTCTCAGCCTCTTACCCTAAATGGAAAGTCCTATTCAGGAGAGACTGCTGCAATGTTTAATCTACTCAAACCTGCAGGGTAAACTGTTTCACATTCAGACCGCTGAAAGGTGCTGTTTTAAATGGACCCCGTTTTGAATAAAGATGAATTACAGACACAGGGGGAAGGGGTAACATAAGTTACTGAAACTATGGAGAGTTACCTAGCTGGTCTTCAAGAAAAGCCTGCCTTTTCTCACCTCATTCTGGGCTGACAGTGTGATTAGGAGGGTGTGTGTGTGTGTACATGTTGTTATTAAAACAAAATAAAACAATACCTGAAAGTCACAATGGGGCTTCTCAGATGGCACTAGTGGTAAAGAACCCAACTATCAATGCATGAGACGCAACAGACAAGGGTTCAATCCCTGGGTGGGGAAGATCCCCTGGAGTAGGAAATGGCAACCCACTCCAGTATTCTTGCCTGGAAAATTCCATGGACAGAGGAGACTGGCGGGCTGCAGTCTGTGGGGTCACACAGAGTCAGACAGGACTGAGCAGGTGTCATGTCCTCTCCCCACCCCCACCCCCACCCCACACGAGTCACAAGTCATCTCTTTACCCCAAAGATGATATACCATTCTTTAACAGGGTCATTTGAGTTTACAGGGTGTTTGTGTTTGAAACACATTAAGTAATTAAACATTGGAATACTGGGCAGCCCTATGAATTAAGCTGGTCCAAAAAGAGGTTATCATTTCATACCAGTTGACTTTAGTATAAGATGGTCTCAAATGGATATTAGCTGAGCATGGATTCTGTGTCATAATGATTGGGAAAACAAACCCACCAACATTTCCCTCTGAAAGACTACCTTTTGGTGTCATATCAAAGGATTCTATTCATACCCTATTATAAACCTGGGTTGGGGAGAGTGGGTGGGGACAAGGAGGAAGAAGGTATAAGTACATCTACAAATAGAGTGATCTAGAATATGAAAGAGGAAAGGGAAGGGAAGTCGCTCAGTCGTGTCCGACTCTTTGCGACCTGTGGACTGTAACCTACCAGGCTCCTCCGTCCATGGGATTCTCCAGGCAAGAATACTGGAGTGGTTTGCCATTTCCTTCTCCAGGGGATCTTCCCGACCCAGGGATCGAACCCAGGTCTCCCGCATTGGAGACAGACGCTTTAACCTCTGAGCCACCAGGGAAGTCATTGAAAGAGGAAAGGGGATAAGAAAAAGAGGAAACAGCCTAGCGAACAACTTTTAAATGGCCCATAATATAAAGTTGTTAGGTAAGCTAGTTTTGTAGGGAAATTTCAGCAGAATTGTGGAGTTTCCCTTTCCCAGTTCAAATGAAGACCCTTGCGCAAGCACATTTGGCTACCTGCTCCGTGAGTATGGCCAAGACTGATAATCAAGGGTGGACCCAGGTTTGGTGGGGTCTCAGGCATATGCAGTTTGGTAAGAGGAGACAGCTTCTTCAGGAAGTCCAAATTACAAACAAAATCAAGTACAAGCCATGGAAGGGGAACTGTGGGAGGAGGGGCCCTGAAGCTGCATGAGCCTCCTGTAAAGTTACCCCTTTTATAGTACAGAACGGGGAGGTTACAGAGCTGCCCAGATTTTGTGGTCTTGCCTCACTAGTTAAGACTGAAGGTCTTAATGTCATAGTCAAATACATAGTCAAATGTCACAGTCAAATGCTTTGTAGTTGGGAGCAAAGATGAGCTTGGTTTGAATGTGAACTGTTGAAGTTGGGCAGTGGTGGTTTAGTGAATCAGGGAGATAGAACCTTTGGTATCAGAACTTGAAAGATCAGGAAGGAGAGGAGAGAACACTGGAAATGTTCTCCCTCAATAGCAGCTTGCCCTTCCTTTCCTTCTTCTGAAATCAGGTTTTGAAAATTATCTCAGTTTATGCCCTCTCTTCCCTTCACTCCTAGATGTTAGAAACATTAAATCATCAATTCTGAGATGTGTTCTCCAGGATCCAGAGCCCCATGCATTGGTACCTTCTGGCATTTCTCTGAGACTCTCTGCCAGGGTAGGTAGGCTCTTTCTCATCAAGCAGCTGCCTCCACCATTCTAAAGTTGTTTGTGTCTCTACCCTTCCTGCAAAGCCAGCTCCAGTGCTGCCTCCTCTGATAACCCTCTTGGCATGTAGGTGTCAATGACTGTCAAGGCTTCCAGACAGCAGAGCTCAGTTGTAGCCTGCCTGATCTGATAAGCCAGTTGGCATCAAGATGTTAGTGGCTGATGAGGCCACTAGACAATACATTAGTAAGTTAACTTGGGCTTTTAGAGTATGCCCAGAGGAATAAGTTGCCAAGTTGGAAATTTCAGGGCATTAAGGCAGAACCAGTTGGAGACATGTGGGGCATCTGAGGACGGAATAATGGAGCGACGTTTTGAAACAGGTCTGAAAACAGACCACATGGGCATGATCAAATTTGTTGATGGGCGAGGTCATTCCTGGCTCTGTTTGTCTCTGAATATCTGCTGATACTTGAGATACAGTTGTTACCCTTGTCACACGTAAACACACACACAGGCACATGCATGCACATGCATTCTTCTTTCTATGCTCCCCTCTTTCTGGTTCCACTAAATGTGGGTGCCTCAGCACTTTTACTCATCCCCGCCCTGACTGCAACCTCCAGCAGCTGGAGGGTTTCAAATGAAGAACTGAGGGTTCAGGAGAAACATTTGTCCACATTTGAGAACGTCTCCATCTCAGGATGAATGCCACTCTCATACTCGGTCAGTCACCCTTGGTGTGGTCATTCTTTAATACTGGATCAGACAGACCAAGCTTTCATAAAAAGTAATTTTGCCCAATGTAGAGATTTCCATTCTAAAATGACTACCCTCTCTTCCTGTCCAGAGGATACCTACCCTAAGACAAACCAACTTACAGAATTGAGGCTTTGAGGACTGAAGGGTAAGAAGTATTTAAGGTGGTTGGTTGGAATTATGAGACTGAATGAACAATTGAATTATAATGGTAATTGAAATGCTGAAACAGAAAAAGTAGAATTTTTTAAACAACAATGAGAAGTAAAACAGGATTGCAGAGCAGAAAAACCTGCACAAACAGCTTGGAAACAAAAGGAGTGGAATGAGACCTGGAGTGTCATAAATGAGCTTTGTTTGAGTGTGAACTGTTGGAGTCATAAACCAAAGACTTTTAAGGGCCTCCATTACCAAATATGGAGACATATGGAGAAGTTGTAGTATTCAAAGTTAGGACAATAACCTCAGGAGGAAAAGAAGCAGGGAAAAGAAATACCTGTGGAACCTCCTACCTCAAAAAATGAAACTGACCCAAGTTGTTTACTCTTGCGATGGATATACACATAGAACTTTCTCTGATCAGAGGACTCCTTCTATGGAGACCTTCAAGGGCAGCCTTGCCAATGCAGAATGT
Source organism: Giraffa tippelskirchi (assembly GCF_054371585.1). Lineage (NCBI taxonomy): Eukaryota > Metazoa > Chordata > Mammalia > Artiodactyla > Giraffidae > Giraffa > Giraffa tippelskirchi. Next base: position 198,325,760 of record NC_137275.1, read on the forward strand.
GTTAAGAAATGAAATGCCAAAGAAGATTTTTAAACTATGGGAGGCAGGTGTGCCCAGGCTGGCTGGTGGTGATGGTGATGGTGGCAGATCAGAGCCAGGGGAAACAACTTATTGGAATCAAGCAGGTCAGAAGAATTATCAAAAGGTTCCAATTGTATCTAAGAGGACTGAAAAAGATGTTAAATGTAGTAAATATAAAAAATACCCACTGTCTGGAAAAAGAACAAAACTGGGGATATAATCCTTCAGACCATACTATAAAGCTACAATAATCAAAACAACATGGTATTGGCACAAAACAGACATATAGATCAATGTAACAGAATAGAAAGCCCAGATATAAACCCATGCACCTAAGGTCAATTAATCTATGACAAAGGAGGCAAGAATCCACAATGGAGAAAAGAATCTGTTCAGCAAGTGGTATTGGGAAAGCTGGACAGCTACATGCAGATCAGTGAAATTAGATTGACTACCTCATGTCCTATACAAAAATAAACTCAAAATGGTTTAAAGATCTAAATATAAGACATGACATCCTGTGGGTGGGGGGTCCAGGAAGGGGAACACATGTAAACCCATGGCTGATTCATGTCAATGTATGGCAAAAACTATTACAATATTGTAAAGTAATTAGCCCCCAACTAAAATAAATAAATTTATAAAAAAAAAAAAAAAAAAAAAGACATGACATCCTAAAATTCCTAGAAGAGAACACAGACAGACATTCTTGGATATAAATCATAGTAGTATCAGTCTCCGAGGCAAATGAAATAAAAGCAAAAATAAACAAATGGAACATTATGAAACTTAAAAGCTTTTTGCACAGCAAAGTAAACCATCAACAAAACGAAAAGACAATGTACAAAATGGGAGACAGTATTTGCAAATGATGCAACCTACAGGGGTTGATATCCAAATTACACAAACAGCTCAAACAACTCAATAACAAAAAAAAAAACAATGCAATTAAAAAAAAATGGGAGAAGATCTAAATAGATATTTTCCAAACACAACATGCAGATGGCCAACAGGCACATGAAAAGATACTCAGCACCACTTATTATTAGAGAAATGAACATCAAAACTCAATGAGGTATCACCTCACACCACTCAGAATGACCATCATCAAAAAGTCTACAAATAAATGCTAGAGAGGATATGAAGAAAAAGGAACCCTCTCACACTGTTGATGGGAATGTAAATTCATGTAGCCATTATGAAGAACAGTATGGAGTTTCCTTAAAAAACTAAAAATGAACCATCATATGATCCAACAATTCCACTCTTGGGTATTTATCCAGAAAAGATAAAAACTCTAATTCAAAAAGATACACGCACCCACCCCAATGTTCACAGCAGGATTATTTACAATAGCCAAGACATGGAAACAACTCTAGTCCTCATCAACAGACAATTGGCTTAAGAAGATGTGATATGTGTGTGTGTGTGTGTGTGTGTGTGTGTGTGTCTATAAAACTCAGCCATAAAAGAGAATGAAATGTGCCATTTGCAGTAACATGGATGGACCTAGAGAATATTGTAATTAGTCAAGTAAGTCAGAGAAAGACAAATACCATATATCACATATATGAAGAATCTAAAAAGTAATGCAAATGAACTCTATATACAAAACAGAAACAGACTCACAGACAAAGAAAATAGATTTATGGTTGCCAAAGGGGAAAGGGTGGCAGAAATTAGGAGTATAGGATTAAAAGATATAAACTACTTTACACAAAATAGATAAGCAGCAAGGATTTACTATATAGCACAGGCAGTATATTCAATATCTTGTAATAACCTATAATGGAACATAGTCTGAAAAAAATAATTGAATCACTCTCCTATACACCTGAAACTAAGACAATATTGTAAGTCAGCTATACTTCAATTTTAAAAAACAGCAATATTTACTGTTCTGATTTTGCATTTAATAGTAACGGCACTATTGCTATAGGGATACAAGGCAAAGCTATGTCCTTGGAAAATATTTGTTTTCATATATACTTGTATAATTTATATTTTTATTTAAGTAGGAAGACATTAAAATTTAGTGTCTGAAAAAAATACCCTCTGCATGACAAAAGATGCTGTTTTATACAATTAAAATTGTTGCTTCTCAGAATTCATCATGTGTCTTCAAACTGGTGAGAAAAGGTCTAGAACCAAACTTCAATTACTTGAGCTACATGGTTCAAGGTTTGGAGCAGTGAGCCAAATTTCATTTCTACTCTATGAGTGAAAGAGGCTGTGTGAAGGCGAGGCTTGGTGGAGGTGGGGGGACGGTTTGAGGTGTGACAGGAGGGGCTGAGGCCTCCCTGAGCCCTGTCATTGCCCTGTGTTCTGAGGCCGCTCGGCCGTAGGTGGGCCTGCCCATGGCTCTGAGGACCCCTCGTGTGTAGACAGCAGCACTCCTTGGGCTTGTGAAACTGACCCTCTGACGAACAAGTGCCTGGAAAGATGCATGTTTCTGTTTCCTTGCAGCCTCCATGGGGAGGACCCTGTACAGTTGTTCCTTCTTTGGCAACTCTGACCAGTTGTGGATGGAGGACTCTTCAGCAGGGAGTTGGGGAGGCAGGAGCCTGGGTCTGTCTGCCCTGTTGTCTGACTCCAGGCTTGGTACCTTCCCCTCCGTACCTGTATTAGTTTTCCAGGGTTTCCATAACAAAGTTGCACAAACAGGGTATCTTAAACAGCAGAAGTTAACTTTCTGACAGTCCTGCAGGCTAGAAGTCCAAGTTGTCAGGGTTGGTTTCTACTGGGGCCTCTCTCGTTGGCTTGTGGATGGCCACCTTCTAGGTCTTCATGGGGACTGTGCTACGTTTGTGTCTGTGTCTGAATTTCCTCTTCTTGTAAGGACACCAGGCTTATTGGGTCAAAGCCCATCATATGACCTTGTTTTAACTTAATTATCTCTTGAAAGACCTTATCTCCAAGTACAGTCATATTCTTGAGACACTGGGGCTTCAACATATGAATTTTGGGGGAAATTTTGTTCAGCCCATAACAACACCCAAATGTTGACAGGAGCTGGCTTGCATCTGAAGGGTGAGTTCCTCTTTCTGCTTGTGATGTTCAGAGGGAGGAATCAAGAGGGGCTGGAGCCAGATCCTTCTTGGCTTCTCGTACTGAGAGGACCTGGTCTGTCACCTCCCAAGAACCTGTCCACACCCTTACAAAACTGATGCTGGTTGACACATTTCCTAGGAATGCTGGTGGGCTGAGAAAATGACGTTAGATGCCCAGCAGAACTCCCCCCACCTCCAACACACACACAAAGAATGAACACTGCTGGCAAATGATAAATCTGTCTTTATTTATTGCAGCGAGTTCCTTCAGTCTGTGGTTTCCAAGACTGGCTGCTCATCCAAATCACCTGGGGAGTTTAAAAACAAAAACAAAGAAACAAAAATAGGGTCTTTTCTTCCATTTCAGAGCTACAGATTCAGAATCCCAGCCTTGGAGAATGACATTTTTCAAAAGGATCCCCCTAGAGCCAGCATAGTAAAATGAGAATGGTAGGTAGGATATAGGTGCACGAGTTCCCTGTAAAATTCTCCCAAATTTGTTGTATGTTTGAAGTTTTTTCACAATGAAATGCCAGTGATAAAAGAAAAGGATACCCAGGTGATTCTGTTGTGCAGCTATATTGGAAGACCAAAGGGACACATGGTTAAATTACTCATGTATTCTTAACATTCTTCTCTATCATGGCACTTGTCACATTACATGATTGCCGTTTACCCACCAAATGAAAGATTTGTGAGCTTCTACTAACTTGCATAATCCTGTTAGGTGCTAGGAGTTGGGGAATGAGAAAGCAGTCTTCCTTAAAAACACCACGAAATATCCATCAAACTGGCAAAGTTTAAAAGTCTGACCATAGCCAGGGTGAGCAAGACTGAAACAATGAAAACTTTTGGGCACTGCTGGCTGGAGTGTTGATTGGGTTCATTGCTTTTGGAAAATAATCTGACATTATCTAGACAGGTTGAGGGAGAAGGCAGTGGCACCCCACTCCAGTACTCTCGCCTGGAAAATCCCATGGACAGAGGAGCCTGGTAGGCTACAGTCTATGGGGTCGCTAAGAGTCGGAGACGACTGAGCGACTTCACTTTCACTTTTCCCTTTCATGCACTGGAGAAGGAAATGGCAACCCACTCCAGTATTCTTGCCTGGAGAATCCCACAGACGGCGGAGCCTGGTGGGCTGCCGTCCATGGGGTCGCACAGAGTCGGACACGACTGAAGCGACTTAGCAGCAGTAGCAGCAGCAGACACAGTGAATTCCATTCCTAGATATATCTCTAACAAAAAAAACAAGGTCCAGGATGTGCATTCACGAATGTTCACATCAGTATTTTTTGTGATGGCATAACTCTGGACATGACTGAAATGTCAGGAAAGATACACTGGAGAATTCACACAATGGAATTTGACTAAGAGATAAAAATAAATGAGCTATAGTTACCTTATAGTAATAGGGATGAATCTTACAAACATTATCTTGGGTGAAATACTTAGGTCAGAAGCAAGCTTCATGGGAACGCACATATAAATTTCATTTTTATAAAGTTCAAAATCAGTACTTATGAATAACCCATAACTTGTCACTAACCAATTCAAGGACAGTTACTTCTAGGGGTATAGGTGAAGGAATTTGGGAGTTCCAAAAACAATTCATTACTGTTCTTTAAAATGTACATACAAGTGATAAGTACACTTTTAAATGTATGGTCAATTTCACAGTAGAAACATTTTTTAAAAAGACATGAACCTAGCCCCAACTTCCCAGGTGGCACTGTGCACTGTGCTGTGCTTAGTCGCTCAGTTGTGTCCAACTCTTTACAATCCCACGGACTGTAGCCCACCAGGCTCCTCTGTCCATGGGGATTCTCCAGGCAAGAATACTGGAGTGGGTAGCCATTTCCTTCTTCAGGGGATCTTCCCAACCCAGGGATCGAACCCAGGTCTTCCGCGTTGCAGGAGGATTCTTTACCAGCTGATCCACCTGATAAAGAATCCACCTGCCAATGCAAAAGACTCAAGAGATGCAAGTTCTATCCCTGAGTAGGGAAGATTCCCTGGTGAAGGAAATGGCTACCCACTCCAGTATTCTTCCCTGGAAAATTCCATGGACAGAGGAGCCTGGCGGGCTAAAGTCCATGGGGTTGCGAAGAGCTGGACATGACTGAGCACGCACACACTTCCTAGCCCTAGACAAACGGGTGGCCTGGTGGGGTGTGAAGAAGAACAAATAATACGACAGGTGCAGAAGCCACAGAGTACAGGGAGAGTGTGCCTGAGCCCCATCTCCCGAGCGCATGCCTAAGGGGAGAGGGGATGCTGAGAAAGAAAGAGACTGTTGACCAGATCAAAAGGAGAGAGAAAGGGCACTCCTTGGGAAGGGACAGCAAGATGGGGTGGCAGGGAGCCTGAAGCAGTTGAGAGCAAATCCTGTTCTTAGAACTGAGACCCTACTTCTGGACCTGCTCCTGTCCACCCTGTGAGGGACAGCCTTCATGCTTTCTCATATCATGACAGTGCCGTAGGTATGGACTAGAGCCCCATGTAGTCTTTTCCTAGGAAATGAAGATATATAAGCTTAAAGTCAAGTCAGAAAATGTGCAAATGCACTGTTACTTTATGGGCCCAAACCTGGGTTTAAAAAAACCTGTAGTATGTAATCCCTCCATGGGATCATCATATAGTGACATTTCAGTGGTTCTTTGTGTATAAGGTGGCAATATGTGTTTACTATACACACAATGAAGAGTTATAAATGGGAACAATAGTAAAAATCCATAAAACGGAGAATTTGCCTTTTGATGGGATGTTTTATGAAAGTGTCATTCAGCTATGGATAAACTGACAGACAGACTGCTTAAGAATTATCCAGTTACAAACAAGCGTTGGCCTAGAGGAAGTGAAGGCGAAGGCAGCTTACAAATTGCAGCTCATGATTTACTTTTACAGAAGAACACTTCTCTTTAAACTTTCTGATTTGAAACAGGCTCCCAGTCCACCCTTCACTGAGTGACCCACCCCTTTCCATGCCCCCACTTGTGCAGACATATGATTAATTCCATTTGGTTCCACTAAGTACTTCTTGATACCCTCTATTTAAGTGTTTTCTAGTTCTTTCCAACGTTTTATGTCATGGTACACATAGAAATGATAATGTTGGTACAACACAATGGAATAAACTGGAGGAGATTTGAAGGCATCTATCTGTGGGGGGAATTAGTGGAAAATTTATATGTTCTTATATTATAAAGTTATGAAATAAATGAAGTATTACAATGGAATATTATTCAGCTTTAAAAAAGAAGGAGATACTGCCATCTGCAACAACATGGGTGAAACTGGAGAGCATTATGCTAAATGGGATAAGCCAGACAGAAAAAGACAAATACTGCTTAGTATTACTTATATAGAGCAATTTTTTTAAAAGTCAAACTTAGAGACTTCCTTGGTGGTCCAGTGGTTAAGAATCCACCTGCCAAAGCAGGGGACACAGGTTCAATCCTTGGCCTGGGAGGATTCCACATACCTCAGGGTAACTAAGCCCATGCACCACAACTGCTGAAGCCTGCATACCCTAGAGCCAGTGCTCTGCAACAAGAGAAGCCACTGCAGTGAGAAGCCCAAGCACTGCAACTAGAGAGTAGCCCCCACTCACTGCAATGAGAGAAAGCGCTCGTAGCAAAGAAGAAATAGACAAATGTATTGTTTTAAAAAGTCAAACCTAAAGAACCAGAGAATAGAAAAGTTGTTGTCCGGGGGTGAGGGTGGGAGAAACAAGAAGGGGCTGGTAATAGGGTATAAACTTTCAATGATAAATAAGGTCTGAGGATCTAGGGTATAGCATGGTGACTATAGTTGATAAACTGTGTTGTATAATTGACATCTGCTAAGAGAGTAGAACTTAAACATCCTCACCAAAAAAAAAAAAAAAGGTAAATATGTGAGATGATGGATGTGGTAACTAACTCAGTATCTTCACAATGTATATTGTATGTGTATATATATGTATATATACAAGGTATATGTGTGTCAAAACATCATGTTGTACACTTTAAATATCTTACTATTATATTTGCCACTTAGTAAAGATGAAAACCCCCAGATTTACACCTGTTGAAATTACAGCCAAAGAATCTAACAAATTCTTTGTTAGGCAAATGTTTCTTGCTTTGACAAATTTCATATTGATATGTCTTATGATAATATAAGTGGGTTTCTAGTTTTCCATGTGTTTGTTTCCTAAGGCTGTTATAGTATCACACAAAACATTCTTAAAATAACAGAAATGTATTCTCTCAGCATTCTGAAAGCTAGAAATTAGAAGTCAAGGTGTTGGCAGTGTTAGTTCCTTCTGAGAGCCCTGAGGGAGAGTCAGTTTCAGGCCTTTCTCTTAGCTTCTGGTGATGGCTGGCAATTCTTGGCATTCCTTGGCTTGAAGATGTGTCTCTCCAGTTTCACTCTGTCTCCCCACGATGTTTTCCCTGTGTGTCTGCTTCTGTGTCTCTTTTCTTCTAAGGACACTAGTCATATTGGACTAGCACAACTGCATCTTAACTAACTACATCTGCAACAACCCTACTCTAAACAAGGTCACATTCTGAGGTACTAGGGGTTAAAACCTCAATATATCTTTGGTGTGGGGGCAGAATTCAACCCATAGCATCATGGAACTTTTTCAAAACAAGCATTTCAAATTAACAGTGAAGCTCCAACTTGCAGAGTAGGCACACATGGTTAGAACAGTCACCATGACCCAACTCTGACACCGTTAAAATAGTGTACCAGTTGCAAAAAGGAGAGACAGATTCAATATCTGTGTAAACAGAGATTTGGGATTTCTGGAGACTGTTTTCTGCCTCCCACCCTCAATGCCAACCGGCTCCACTTCTAGCATCTGAAACATGACCATCCCCAACTGACTCTCAGAGCCTTACTCACCATCTGCACTGCCGCCAGTCACTGACGGCCAGCACCTCTGACGCTCCACCGCACTGTCACCACAGAGCAACAAGTTCTGCAGGCTGGTGGGGACCTCAGCTGTGGACCCCATTCCACTCTACTGCAGGAGTTCCAGTGAAGGCTGCTTTGAGGCTGGAGAGGCTGCCCTGTGGCTTCAGCCTCCCTGGTCACCAGGGATGTCCTCCAGATGACAGATTTTCACCCTTGAGGCACTCCTGACTCTTCTTTGTGCTGTGCTCAGGAATGAACTGTAGCACCTGATGGTAAAGCTCTATTCTCCTGCCTTGGCCTCCGTTCTGCTTCTACATCTCTTACTGTTCCTCTCCAGCTTCCTTTGCTGGTTCCTATTCTTCCATTTGAGGAGAGCATGGCCACCCACTCCAGTATTCTTGCCTAGAGAATCCCATGGACAGAGGAGCTTGGGGGGCTACAGTCCATAGGGTGGCGCAGAGTCAGACATGACTGAAGCAACTAAAGCAGCAGCAGCAGCATTCTCCCACTTGGGCTTCCCTAGTGGATCAGTGGTAAAGAATCTGCCTGTAAGGCAGGAGCCTCAGGAGACGTGGGTTTGATCCCTGGGTCAGGAAGATCCCCTAGAGGAGGGTGTGGCCACCCACTTCAGTATTCTTGCCTGGAGAATCCCATGGACAGAGGAGCCTGGCGGGCTACAATCCATGGGATCCCAAAGACTTAGACACGACTGAAACGACTTAACACGCATGCACACATTCTTCCACTTGCCCCTGAAAGGTTGGTGCTCCCCAGAGCCCATCACTGACTCAGTTCCTCTTGTCCCTGTAGGTTGGAGAATGAGCCCACTGGCACCCAAATCTCCTTCTTGAGCTTTAGACTCTACATCCAACTGCATCCTGGCCATAGATGCTTCACAGGTGCCTAAAACAACATATTCCTGCCGATCTCCAGGACAAGGACGAATTGCTTGTCCCCTCTTCATACCCAAACCTGCTTTTCTCAATCAGTGGCTCTTCTGTTAATACATTGGCCAGTCAGAAATTAAGCTGTGAGACTTACCTGGTAGTCCAGTGGTTAAGAATCTGCCTTTCAATGCAGGGGAATGCAGGGTTGATCCCTGGTTGGGGAATTAAGATCCCACACACTGCAGAGCAGCTAAGCCCATAAACTGCAACTTCTGAGCCCATATGCCACAACTAGAGAGAGAGAACATAGGGATAGATCCCAGTGAATATAGGAATTTAATATCTAACAAAGAAGAAGATTAAGCTTGAAAAAGATTTCATGGGAACTTTGATGGTGCTGACCTAAATAAATATCTCCTGGAAGAAAATGTAATTGTATTCTAACCTCAGATATTTGCAAAGATGGAATGTTTACATGTAAAAAGTAAAATAATAAAAATCATATAATTTAGCATGACCTCGGATTGGAGAAAACTTTTTTAACAGAGGTGGTTGTTGTTCGGTCCCTCAGTTGTGTCTGACTCTTTGCAACCCCATGGATTGCAGCATACAAGGCTTCCCTGTCTTGCACCATCTCGCAGAGTTTTCTCAAACTCATGTCCAATGAATCGGTGATGCCATCCAACCGTCTCATCTTTTTTGTCCCCTTCTCCTCCTGTCTTCAATTTTTCCCAGCATCAGAGTCTTTTCCAATGAGTCCATTCTTCGCATCAGGTGACCAAAGTATTGGAGTTTCAGCTTCAGTATCAGTCCTTCCAATGAATATTCAGGGATGATTTCCTTTAGGATTAACTTGTTGGATCTCCTTGCAGTCCATGGGACTCTCAAGAGTCTTCTCCAGCACCACAGTTTGAAGGCATCAATTCTGCAGTGCTCAGCCTTTTTAATTGTCTAGCTATCACATCTGTGCATGACTATAGGAAAAACCATAGCTTTGACTATATTTGACCCTCTTCCAACAACACAAGAGAAGACTCTACACATGGACATCACCAGATGGTCAACACTGAAATCAGGTTGATTATATCCTTTGCAGCCAAAGATGGAGAAGCTCTATACAGTCAGCAAAAACAAGACTGGGAGCAGACTGTGGCTCAGATCATGAACTCCTTATCGCCAAATTCAGACTGAAATTGAAGAAAGTGGGGAAAACCACTAGACCATTTGGGTATGACCTAAATCAAATCCCTTATGACTATACAGTGGAAGTGAGAAATAGATTTAAGGGACTAGATCTGATAGAGTGCCTAATGAACTATGGACGGAGGTTCGGGACATTGTACAGTAGACAGGGAGCAAGACCGTCCACAAGAAAGAGAAATGCAAAAAAGCAAAATGGCTGTCTGAGGAGGCCTTACAAATAGCTGTGAGAAGAAGAGAAACAAAAAGCAAAGGAGAAAAGGAAAGATATACCCATTTGAATGCAGGGTTCCAAAGAATAGCTAGGAAAGATAAGAAAGCCTTCCTCAGTGATCAATGCAAAGAAATAGAGGAAAGCAATAGAATGGGAAAGACTCAAGATCTCTTCAAGAAAATGAGAGATACCAAGGGAACATTTCATGCAAAGATAGGCTCAATAAAGGACAGAAACGGTATGGACCTAACAGAAACAGAAGATATTAAGAAGAGGTGGCAAGAACACACAGAAGAACTGTACAAAATAGATCTTCACCACCCAGATAATCATGAAGGTGTGATCACTAACACTCACCTAGAGCCGGACATCCTGGAATGTGAAGTCAGGTGGGCCTTAGGAAACATCACTACGAACAAAACTAGTGGAGGTGATGGAATTCCAGTTGAGCTATTTCACATCCTAAAGATGATGCTGTTAAGTGCTGCACTCAATATGCCAGCAAATTTGGAAAACTCAGCAGTGGCCACAGGACTGCAAAAGGTCAGTTTTCATTCCAATCCCAAAGAAAGGTAATGCCAAAGAAAGCTCAAACTACTGAACAATTGCATTCATCTCACACGCTAGTAAAGTAATGCTCAAAATTCTCCAAGCCAGGCTTCAGCAATATGTGAACCGTGAAATTCCAGATGTTCAAGCTGGTTTTAGAAAAGGCAGAGGAACCAGACATCAAATTGCCAACATCTGCCGGATCACTGGAGAAGGCAATGGCACCCCACTCCAGTACTCTTGCCTGGGAAACCCAATGGATGGAGGAGCCTGGTAGGCTGCAGCCCATGGGGTCGAGAAGAGTTGGATACAACTGAGCGACTTCACTTTCACTTTTCCCTTTCATGCACTGGAGAAGGACATGGCAACCCACTCCAGTATTCTTGCCTGGAGAATCCCAGGGACAGAGGAGCCTGGTGGGCTACCGTCTATGGGGTCGCACAGAGTCGGACACGACTGACTCGATTTAGCAGCAGCAGGAGCAGCTGGATCATTGAAAGAGCAAGAGAGTTCCAGAAAAACATCTATTTCTGCTTTATTGACTATGCCAAAGCCTTTGACTGTGTGGATCACAATAAACTGTGGAAAATTCTGAAAGAGATAGGAATACCAGATCATCTGACCTGCGTCTTGAGAAACCTGTATGCAGGTCAGGAAGCAACAGTTAGAACTGGACATGGAACAACAGACTGGTTCCAAATAGGAAAAGAAGTACATCAAGGCTGTAAATTGTCACCCTGCTTATTTAACTTATATGCAGAGTACATCATGAGAAACGCTGGGCTGGAAGAAACACAAGCTGGAATCAAGATGGCCAGGAGAAATATCAATAACCTCAGATATGCAGATGACACCACCCTTATGGCAGAAAGTGAAGAAAAACTGAAGAGCCTCTTGATGAAAGTGAAAGAGGAGAGTGAAAAAGTTGGCTTAAAGCTCAACGTTCAGAAAACTAAGATCATGGCATCCAGTCCCATCACTTCATGGCAAATAGATGGGGAAACAGTGGAAACAGTGACTGACTTTATTTTTCTGGGCTCCAAAATCACTGCTGATGGTGATTGCAGCCATGAAATTAAAAGACGCTTGCTCCTTGGAAGGAAAGTTATGACCAACCTAGATGGCATATTAAAGAGCAGAGACGTTACTTTGCCAACGAAGGTCTGTCTAGTCAAGGCTATGGTTTTTCCAGTAGTCATGTATGGATGTGAGAGTTGGACTGTGAAGAAAGCTGAGTGCCGCAGAATTGATGCTTTTGAACTGTGGTGTTGAAGAAGACTCTCTAGAGTCCCTTGTACTGCAAGGAGATCCTGCCAGTCCATCCTAAAGGAGGTCAGTCCTGAGTATTCATTGGAGGGACTGATGTTGAAGCTGAAACTCCAATACTTTGGTCACCTCATGCGGAGAGCTGACTCATTTGAAAAGACCCTGATGCTGGGAAGGATTGGGGGCAGGAGGAGAAGGGGACGACAGAGGATGAGATGGTTGGATGGCATCATCAACTCTATGGACATGGGTTTGGGTGGACTCTGGGAGCTGGTGATGGACAGGGAGGCCTGGCGTGCTGCGATTCATGCGGTTGCAAGAGTCGGAGACGACTGAGCAACTGAACTGAACGGATTATATGGACCTTTGTAGGTGAAGGGCTTCCCTTGTGGCTCAGCAGATAAAGAATCCGCCTGCAATGTGGGAGATAAGGGTTTGATCCCTCGGTTGGGAATATCCGCTGGAGCACGGAAAGGCTACACATTCTAGCATTCTGGCCTGGAGAATTCTATGGACCGTGCAGTCCATGGGGTGTCAAAGAGTTGGACACGACTGAGCGACTTTCACTCACTCACTAGGTTTGCCATAGCTTTTCTTTCAAGGAGCAAGCGTCTTTTAATTTCATGGCTGCAGTCACTGTCCGCAGTGACTTTGGATCCCAAGAAAATACAGTCTCTCACTGTATCCATTGTTTCCCCACCTATATGCCATGAAGTGATGGGACCAGATACCATGATCTTAGTTTTGTGAATGCTGAGTTCTAAACTAGCTTTTTCATTCTCCTCTTTCACCTTCATCAAGAGGCTCTTTAGTTCCTCTTTGCTTTCTGCTGTAAGTGTGGTATCATCTGCATATCTGAGGTTACTGATATTTCTCCCGGTAATCTTGATTCCAGTTTGTGCTTCATCCAGCCTGGCATTTCACATAATGTACTCTGCATATAAGTTAAATAAGCAGGGTGACAATAAGCCTTGATGTATTCCTTTCCCAATTTTTAACCAGTCCAATGTTCCATGTTCGGTTCTAACTGCTGCTTCTTGACCTACATAGAGGTTTCTCAGGAGGCAGGTAAGGTGGTCTGGTATTTCCGTCTCATTAAGAATTTTCCACAGTTTGTTGTGATCTGCACAGCCAAAGTCTTTAGTGTAGTCAATGAAACAGAAGTAGATGTTTTTCTATAATTCTCTTGCCTTTTCTATGATCAGTGGATGCTGGCAGTTTGATCTTTAACAGAGGTAGGAAGTTCATAGTCTATAAGGGAAAAAAATATTTTAAACAAAAACAAACTAAACATATCTGAATGGTGAAAAATATAAAAAAAAAAATTTAACTAGAAAAATACAAGTTTCACATAGGGGAAACACTAGGAAGCGATGGACAATAGAGCAAACTGAAGAGTCCTGTCCAGAGTAGCCAGCAACTATTTAGCTCCAGCAGATACATTGTTGCCAAGTGGGGGTGTGGACACAGCAGCCAGAGGTTCTTCTCCTTAAATCTCCTCATACTCAAAAATTTTATAGTTCTACCTGAGTTGTCTACTGGTGTCCTAACCTTAAAATGTTGAAATAAAAATGATTGTCTCACACAAAATATTATTCCTCTCCTTACTCTCTTTCTCTCCACACACACACACACGCACACACACACACACACACACACACACACACACACACACACACACATGCACACACAGATCAACTTTATGTAAATGGCACTTTAGGTAAATGTATATTTTTTATTTTCTTATTTTGCCCAGATCACTCCCTATGCTAATTCACAAGTTCTTCGTCCAATATCTTCTCCCACTGTAATTTCTCTTATATTCTTTCACTCACCTCATTCTCACAGGGGCCCTGGCCATAAGTACATTATTTTTTCTTTTGTGACTGGCTTATTTCACTTGACATAATATCTTCAAGATTCATCTATGTTGCAACATGTATGATAAGTTCCTTCCTTTTAAAGGCTAAATAGTGTTCTATTGTATGACTATTCCAAATTTTGTTTATCTGTTCATCTATTGATAGACACGTGTTGCTTTGACCTTTTGGCTATTGTAACACCTCTATAAATATAAATGTGCAAATATCTCTTTTCAGTTCAGTTCAGTCGCTCAGTCGTGTCCGACTCTTTGCGACCCCATGAATTGCAGCACACCAGGCCTCTCTGTCCATCACCAACTCCCGGAGTCTACCCAAACCCATATCCATTGAGTCAGTGATGCCAGCCAACCATCTCATCCTCTGTCGTCCCCTTCTTCTTCTGCCCCCAATCCTACCCAGCATTAGGATCTTTTCCAATGAGTCAACTCTTTGCATGAGGTGGCCAAAGTATTGGAGTTTCAGCTTCAACATCAGTGCTTCCAATGAACACCCAGGATTGATTTCCTTTAAGATGGATTGATTGGATCTCCTTACAGTCCAAGGGACTCTCAAGAGTCTTCTCCAACATCACAGTTCAAAATCATCAATTCTGTGGCGCTCAGCTTTCTTCACAGTCCAACTCTCACATCCATACATGACCACTGGAAAAACCATAGCTTGGACTAGACGGACTTTTGTTGGCAAAGTAATGTCTCTGCTTTTAAATATGCTATGTAGGTTGGCCATAACCTTCCTTCCAAGGAGTAAGCGTCTTTTAATTTCATGGCTGCAATCACCATCAGCAGTGATTTTGGAGCCCCAAAAAATAAAGTCAGCCACTGTTTCCACTGTTTCCCCATCTATTTCCTATGAAGTGATGGGACCAGATGCCATGATCTTAGTTTTCTGAATGTTGAGCTTTAAGCCAACTTTTTCACTCTCCTCTTTCACTTTCATCAAGAGGCTCTTCAGTTCTTCTTCACTTTCTGCCATAAGAGTGGTGTCATCTGCATATCTGAGGTTATTGATATTTCTCCTGGCCATCTTGATTCCAGCTTGTGTTTCCTCCAGCCCAGCGTTTCTCATGATGTACTCTGCATATAAGTTAAATAAGCAGGGTGACAATTTACAGCCTTGATGTACTTCTTTTCCTATTTGGAACCAGTCTGTTGTTCCATGTCCGGTTCTAACTGTTGCTTCCTGACCTGCATACAGGTTTCTCAAGAGACAGGTCAGATGGTCTGGTATTCCCATCTCTTTCAGAATTTTCCACAGTTTATTGTGATCCACACAGTCAAAGGCTTTGGCATAGTCAATAAAGCAGAAATAGATGTTTTTCTGGAACTCTCTTGCTTTTTCGATGATCCAGCGGATATTGGCGATTTGATCTCTGGTTCCTCCTTCTTTTCTAAAACCAGCTTGACCATCTGGAAGTTCACGGTTCACATGTTACTGAAGCCTGGCTTGGAAAATTTTGAGAATTACTTTACTAGCATGTGAGATGACTGCAATTGTGCGGTAGTTTTGAGCATTCTTTGGGATTGGAACGGAAACTGACCTTTTGCAGTCCTGTGGCCACTCCTGAGTTTTCCAAATTTGCTGGCGTATCGAGTGCAGCACTTTCACAGCATCATCTTTGAGGATTTGAAATAGCTCAACTGGAATTTCATCACCTCCACTAGTTTTGTTCGTAGTGATGCTTTCTAAGGCCCGCTTGACTTCACATTCCAGGATGTCTGGCTCTAGGTGAGTGATCACACCATCGTGATTATCTGGGTCGTGAAGATCTTTTTTGTACAGTTTTCTGTGTATTCTTGCCACCTCTTCTTAATATCTTCTGCTTCTGTTAGGTCCATACCATTTCTGTCCTTTATCGAGCCTATCTTTGTGTGAAATGTTCCTTTGGTATCTCTAATTTTCTTGAAGAGATCTCTAGTCTTTCCCACTCTGTTGTTTTCCTCTATTTCTTTGCACTGATCACTGAGGAAGGCTTTCTTATCTCTCCTTGCTATTCTTTGGAACTCGGCAAGACCCAAAGATACTTTATGTGTTCATCTATTTTTTGGGGGGAGGCGTTAGGCCACTGTTTGCTGGTGTTAGCTCCTCCATAATAAATCCAATTTTAGAAGATAGATTCTGACTGAAACTGCATATTCAAGGACGTTATATTTACTTTGAACACCTGGATGACTTTACACTTGGAGTTAGTCTTCACAATACATAGTTAATCAAACCTTTAGAATATATTTCTGCCTACTTACCCAGAAATAGATTTGGCAGGAATTTTATGCTATGTTGTGGATGTTAGAGTTCCAAAAATTACACAGATTAAAAAGAATAAGTGAGGTGGCATGGAATCAGGATCCATTTTAGAAAAAATTAAGGCATTGATAAAACACTATTTTTTAGGAGACTCTGGTAGGCGGAATAATGGTCCCCCAGAGATTTCCATGGCCTTCCCAGGTGGCTCAGTGGGAAAGAATCCACCTGCAATGCAGGAGACACAGGTTTGATCCCTGGGTTTGGAAGATCCCCTGGAGAAGGAAATAGTGACCCACTCCAGCATTCTTGCCTGGAGAAGCCCATGGACAGAGGAGCCTGGTGGGCTGAAATCCATGTTTTCTCAAAGAATCAGACATGACTGAGAGACTAAACAACAACAACAACAACAAGAGATGTCCATCTCTTAATTCCAAGAACCTGTGAATATTTTACATTACCTGGAAAAAGAGACTTTGCCAAGGTAATTGAGTTAAGGATCTTGAAAGATGAGTTATTTACCCTAGATTATTTAGGTGGGTAGATCCAATCTAGAGTTCTTAAAAGTAAGACAAGGGGCAAGAGGAGAGGCTGAATGCCATATAAGAAGGACTTCCCCCTATCATCGCTGGCTTTAATGGAGCAAGGAGCCACAAGCCAAAGATCATGGCCAGCCGTAAAGGACAGATTTTCCTCAGAGTCTGCAGAAAGGAATGAAGCCATGATGACCCCTTGATTTTAGCTCAGTGAGACCCACATCAGACTTCTAACCTACACAACAGTAAGAAAACACATCTGTGTCGTTTTAAGCCTCTCAGTTTGTGGTAGCTTGTTACAGCAGCAACAGGAATCTCATACGAGACTTCATCTTTTTCTTCCCGATTTTTCCTCTGTTCCCTGAGACCACACACAAGAGCTTAGAAAGAAAACATTTTTTAAAATGTTATTTATATTTCCTGGCTGAATATGCTGAATAGTCTGGCTGAACCATTTGTACCCGCTAGTAAAGACATGACAAATAGTTGAAATTTTGAGAGCCAATCTTGATAACCTGAAATGGCTGCCAATCATCTGATGTTGAAGAGAATTCTGAGCCAGCACAGGTCAAAGGGAAGGGACATGACTGACTAGTGGTGTCTGCTGTGGTCGGGAAGACAGCTTGTAGGACCTGTGCTTTCTACTCCTATTCTGGCCTTGGCATTCACCCCCTTTTCCAATCCTTTCATTTCCTTTGTTGTTTTACACAGGGCCCCCTGTCATGACTCGTAAGCAAAGCTCTACCTGGTCAGATTCAAACCCCAGGAATGTGGGGAACTATTCCAACTGTTCCAACTGGTAGAGATACTCAGTGATGGTTGGCAGGCAACTAGACTGATCTCAAAAGATGAGGCTTACAGTGGGTGTTGTGAGTGCCTCTCCCTACCTCCCAGACTCACTTGAGAGCGGGGAGTGCTCTTCAGGTTTCCAGCTGCTAGAATCTGCATCTCTGTGTGTGGCATGATGATATAATAAGAAATATGTATTTAGTCTTTGTCCCCAGTTCCTTCCACAAGAGCGTCTAAAACCCTTGGAATTTCCTGAATGATAGAGGTGAGAAGAATGTGTTATAATAAGCCTCTTTCATTCATACCTAAGTTTGTGCTGATGAGGTGACTCTTGGTGAGCCCCTGGAGACCTGTAGGATGGGGGCTCGTTGCCATAGGAACCAATCATGTGATTAGATTGTTGAAATTTCCAGAAACCACTCCCCTCTGCCAGCCCTTGTCCTGATCTCCAGGAAGGGGAGGGGAGCTGGGGATTGAGCTCAATAACCAATGGTCAATGATTCAATAAACCTTTGGCTACTTAATGACACCTATACAAAATCCCTAAATGCCAGAGTTTGTGGAGCTTCTGGGTTGGTGAACTCATTCACATGCCAGTGGTGCCCTCCAACTCAATGGGGATAGAAGAAGCTCCTGCACTTGGGGCCCTTTTGGAACTCTCCCCATGTACCTCTTTCTCTGGCTATTCATTTGATTCCTTTACAGTAGAACTAGAAACAGTAAGGAAAGCAGTTTCTGTGAGCCACTATAACAAATTATCACACCTGAGGAAGGGGTTGTGGGGACAGAGGTGTGAATAATGTGGGCACCCACTATTTGTAACTGGTTCCTGAGGTGGAGGGGAGGTCTGAGCATTTAACCTGTGGGGTCTGTGCTAACTCTGGGAAGTTAGTATCAGAATTGAATTAAATTATAGGACACCCAATTGGTGTCCACAGAGAATTGGAGAACTGCTTGGTGTGGAAAATTCACACATTTGGTATCAGAAGTGTTGTGAGCAGAAACAGATCATAGAACTGTGCCTGAGGATTCTTGTCTTCCCAACAGCCAAATCCACACTACCCTTTATGGCCTGGGAATCAACAACCACACTGCCCCCAGCAGCTCACAGTGGGAAAGGGTTGTTGCAAAATGTGGACTCACAGAGCTGGTACATCAATACCCCAGCTCCCTCAGCCTTGGGTTGGATAATTCTGAGGCTTGTGCTGTGTCCAGAGTTTCCCTGCAGGATCACCCTCTCCTCACTACCCATGACTACACTTTTGGATTTTCTATTTCTCTACTTCTGCTTTCTAAGCAGGCCATACATTTTCAAATATTCAGTGCTTAGAAGAAATACATGTCCATAATAAAAAGCAATGCAGCACGAAAGGTATGGAACGAAGAGTAAGTGTCCTAGTTCTGCTCTTGACTTCAAACCTTTTTTCGCTAGAGACAATCATAATTTTGCAATTTTGTTTATCTCAGGATTATTTTACATATAATTCAGTTTGGTTCAGTTCAGTTCAGTTCAGTTGCTCAGTCGTGTCCGACTCTTTGCAACCCCATGAATCGCAGCACACCAGGCCTCCCTGTCCATCACCGACTCCTGGAGTTTACCTAAACCCATGTCCATTGAGTTGGTGATGCCATCCAGCCATCGCATCCTCTGTCGTCCCCTTCTCCTCCTGCCCCCAATCCTTCCCAGCATTAGGGTCTTTTCCAATGAGTCAACTCTTCGCATGAGGTGGCCAAAGTATTGGAGTTTCAGCTTCAACATCAGTCTTTCCAATGAACACCCAGGACTGATCTCCTTTAGGATGGACGGGTTGGGTCTCCTTGCAGTCCAAGGGACTCTCAAGAGTCTTCTCCAACACCACAGTTCAAAAGCATCAATTCTTTGGCGCTCAGCTTTCTTCACAGTCCAACTCTCACATCCATACATGACTACTGGAAAAACCATAGCCTTGACTAGACAGATCTTCGTTGGCAAAGTATGTCTCTGCTCTTTAATATGCTATCTAGGTTGGTCATAACTTTCCTTCCAAGGGGTAAGCATCTTTTAATTTCACTGCTGCAGTCACTATCTGCAGTGATTTTGGAGCCCAGAAAAATAAAGTCAGCCACAGTTTCCACTGTTTCCACATCTATCTGCCATGAAGTGATGGGACTGGATGCCATGATCTTAGTTTTCTGAATGTTGAGCTTTAAGCCAACTTTTTCACTCTCCTCTTTCACTTTCATCAAGAGGCTCTTTAGTTCTTCTTCACTTTCTGCCATAAAGGTGGTGTCGTGTGCATATCTGAGGTTATTGATATTTCTCCTGGCAATCTTGATTCCAGCTTATGCTTCCTCCAGCCCAGCATTTCTCAAAGTATACTCTGCATATATGTTAAATAAGCAGGGTGACAATATACAGCCTTGATGTACTCCTTTTCCTATTTGGAACCAGTCTGTTGTTCCATGTCCAGTTCTAACTGTTGCTTCCTGACCTGCATACAGGTTTCTCAAGAGGCAAGTCAGGTGATCTGGTATTCCCATCTCTTTCAGAGTTTTCCACAGTTTATTGTGATCCACATAGTCAAAGGCTTTGGCATAGTCAATAAAGCAGAAATAGATGTTTTTCTGGAACTCTCTTGCTTTTTTGATGATCCAGTGGGATGTTGGCAATTTGATCTCTGGTTCCTCTGCCTTTTCTAAAACCAGCTTGAACATCTGGAAGTTCACAGTTCACGTATTGCTAAAGCCTGGCTTGGAGAATTTTAAGCATTACTTTGCTAGTGTGTGAGATGAATGCAATTATGCAGTATTTTGAGCATTCTTTGACATTGCCTTTCTTTGGGATTGGAATGAAAACTGACCTTTTCCAGTCCTGTGGCCACTGCTGAGTTTTCTATATTTGCTGGCATATTGAGTGCAGCACTTTAACAGCATCATCTTTCAGTATTTGAAATAGCTCAACTGAAATTTCATCACCTCCAGTAGCTTTGTTCGCAGTGATGTTTCCTAAGGCCCACTTGACTTCACATTCCAGGATGTCTGGCTCTAGGTGAGTGATCACACCATCGTGATTATCTGGGTCGTGAAGATCTTTTTTGTACAGTTTTCTGTGTATTCTTGCCACCTCTTCTTAATATCTTCTGCTTCTGTTAGGTCCCTACAATTTCTGTCCTTTATTGAGCCCGTCTTTGCTTGAATTGTTCCCTTGGTATCTCTAATTTTCTTGAAGAGATCTCTAGTCTTTCCCATTCTATTGTTTTCCTCTATATCTTTGCATTGATTGATGGTGAAGGCTTTCTTAAGAGTATCCTTTAAAAATGAACACAAACCACAGTGCATTTGAGTTTGACTTCAGAATAGCATGTCTCTAAAGGAAGCTCACTGTGACCTGAAGAAAAGGAGATGATAGTGGCCATTTAAATGTGGGAGGACACTGCAAAATCCTTAGAGGTGCCAATGAGCAGGATAACAAAACCATCATTCCTATGGTCACTTTTTGGTGGTTTCCTCTGAGGGGTACTTTTAATATTCTTTCATCTACAATATGTTGGCTCTTTCACAATGTCTATGTTAAGGGAACGAAATTCCCTCTAGAAGAGATGTTAGGGGATTCCTATTGGGTGGAATATGGGAAGATGCTAACATTTCACACTCTAATTTGATTTTCAAGTTGTTTCAGGTGCCTTTCTGCAGCAAAACTCATTTAAAATTAATTCTTTCAGACAGTGGAGCCTGCTCACAATTTTTTTATTTTTTTGCATCCAGAGTTGTGCAAGCTGTAGTAGATAACTTTGCATGATAGAGATAACTAGCAAAACCTGGAAGGTTTGTGCCAGCTGAGCCCCTCGCCTCTCCTCCTAAACATCTGATCATGTATTTGGTATAACTGTCTCTCAAGTATCTTTGAATAGCTTTGTAGTTTTAAAATAAATTAGGGACAAATGATTTTTTTCTTAAAGTGGGCTTTCCATAGAAACAAAGGACTTAGGGAGATTCTTTGAACAGTTATAAGAAAAATGAGAACTCTGAGAAGTTACAAATGTAACTTTTAAAGAATTCAAGACTTTATCAAGACTAAATTAAAATGCTGTGACTTTAACGTAGGAATATGTAATAAGTCATTACTAGAGTTTCTCAGAAGAATGGGAATTTGGTTTGTTCAAATTCACTTTCAGTATACACAGCAATGCTCATTAAATGAACCCCTGGTTACTGCAACAGTTTACTTAAAGATGATTATTTTAGGTAGGATTTTTCTCAGTTGGAGGGAAAGTCTCTGAAAATAATTTCATGGTCTAGCTCAATAATTCAGCAGGTCAAATTTTGTCCTCATCATCAGGGACTGGGGAACAGTAGCTTTTATGGTGTGCTTCATTGTACAATTCCCAGCTACTTCAGGAAATTCCTTTCCAACTTCAGATAACAGTTACTTTGTGCCCCAAGTACTGGGACAACCCCCTTATAATTATATTCAAGCTCGGGTGTTTCGGGCGCTGCTTTTAGTCATACACCATGGAGATTCATTAGACCTTCTTTTTCACTGAGCACTTGGCCACACGGAATGTTCATTTGGACGTTTCAGTCAAAGGCCCATAGAGCCCCGCTACTCTGCACAAAGTTGTCCTGTATTTGGTCAACTGACTGTTGAATAATTGGCACAGCTCTCAATGCCAATGTGAAAGAACCAGTAAAGGCAAAGAGTGCAGTGCCCGACAGTTAGGAAGGATACGCTGGTCCTGCGAAAATTCCACTGTGTGTGGAGTTGTTCGTATGTATGTATTTATTGGGGTGCAGGGAACATCCTTCTAGTATAGGGTAGTGGTTCAGAACTTAGACTTTGGAGCCAGATAGATTGTGCAGTTCATTAGTGCATGACCTTGAAGAAGTTAAATATCCTCCCTCTTCAACTGTAAAATTTTAATAATAGTATTTACCACCCAGTGCTGCTATGAGTTGGAAAATAAAATCCTAAGTGTAAAGGGTTCTGAACAGAGCAAGCACTCAATAAATGAGAATTATTTCTGTACAGTTCATCATCGTGGCAGATACTTTTGGTGCCCCTGCTATATTTATTCCCTTGTGCCCACCACTGCAGCTTATACTGGCCCCAATTTCAGTATCTGCATTATATATTTTTTTTAATTTTTCCAGAGGGCTTTCTCTGGTCACCAAACTGGTTCTGCTGTCCTCATACAGCAGGCTGGAGGAGCTGAAGAATGAGTGTCTCTGGAAATAGCCTTCAAGCAAGGATTGACTGGTGTATAAATACCCCAGCTCTCCTGCCGCTGGGTTTGAAATAACCTTGACCTTGGAATTCAGACTGGGATTGAATCTCATTTATCCACAGCAATGACTTTCATAATGATGGACCTTTAATTGGCTGCCTTCCTGTCCCTTTCTTCCTACTGTACATCCCCACTTGCCACTCCCAAATAAACCACTTGCACTCAGATCCTTCCCCAGGTCACTTTTGGGGAAACATACATTAAGCCAATCACCTTCAACATGAATCAGCAACAAATAAACACTTTGTCAAGGACTAGGTATACATACTGAAGAAGGAAATGGCAACCCACTCCAGTATTCTTGCTTGGAAAATCCCATGGACATAGGAGCTTGCAGGCCACAGTCCATGGGGTCACAGGGAGCTGCATATGACTGAGCAACTAACATACGCACACACACGTATACACGTATGTTGTTTAATCTTGTGTAATAACAAAAAGGAAAGAAGAAACATATAGTACTCATGCTTTGAGAGATACTTTTTGATTAATAATTGCAGAGCCTTCCAAATATCCAAAATAGGTATTTTATAGAACAATGCATACACATATTCATTCCTCCATTACTTCAGTAGATATTTATTGAGTATCTACTGTGTGCCCTGGTACAGATCTAGGAGTTGGGAATATAACAGTGATCAAAAGACAGATATATGACCACCAAACAGATATTATTTATTTAATTATCTAAATGAATGTATAGTTATACAGTGAAGAACATATACTATTTATTTAATTACAAACTTAATTATTTAATGTAATCAGAAGTTTAATATAATTAATTATATAAATAATTATATTCAATACTATTATTAATATGTAATATATTTGATATATTATTTGCTATATAAAATATATGTAAATAATATATTATATAATTTAATGTATATATACTAATATAAGAATATAAGACAAAATATTATATTATTTATATTATATTTTATGAACATTATGTATATAATATATATTATGTATAATATATAAAATATATAAAAATACTTACTATAATAACATATGTAGTACATAATATATAAATATAATTTGCTGAAAGCAGTAATATAATTAATAATCAATTATATTAATTATTGATTGTATTAATTAATCACACAATTGATTAATATACATAAAGAATATGTATTATTTATCTAATATATAAATGAATGTATAATTATACAGTGAAGAACACATATAACTATAAAATGGTATTGTGCTCTGAGGGATAGCAGTGGAGTCCTATGAAATCACCTAATAGTGGAATCTGATCTAAGCTGAGGAAGCAATGTTTCTACTATGTTATGAAAGATAAGTGGAGTTCAGTTCAGTTGCTCAGTTGTGTCTGACTCTGCGACCCCATGGACTGCAGCACACCAGACCTCTCTGTCCATCACCAACTCCTGGAACTTGCTCAAACTCATGTCCATCAAGGGGGGATGCCATCCAACCATCTCATTCTCTGTCGTCCGCTTCTCCTGCCTTCAATCTTTCCCAGCATCAGGGTCTTTTCAAATGAGTCAGTTCTTCGCATCAGGTGGCCAAAGTATTGGAGTCTCAGCTTCAGCATCAGTCCTTCCAATGAATATTCAGGACTGATTTCCTTTAGGATGGACTGGTTTGATTTCCTTGCGGTCCAAGGAACTCTCAAGAGTCTTCTCCAACACCACAGTTCAAAAGCATCAATGCTTTGGTGCTGGGCTTTCTTTATAGTCCAGTTCTCACATCCATACATGACTACTGGAAAAACCATGGGTTTGGATAGAAAGACTTTTGTCAGCAAAGTAATGTCTCTGCTTTTCAATATGCTGTCTAGGTTTGTCATAGCTTTTCTTCCAAGGAACATTTGTCTTCTAATTTCATGGCTGCAGTCACCATCTGAAGTGATTTTGGAGCCCAAGAAAATAAAGTCTGTCACTGTTTCCATTGTTTCCTCATCTATTTGCCATGAAGTGATGGGACAAGAGGCCATGATCTTAGTTTTTTGAATGTTGAGTTTTAAGCCAACTTTTTCACTCTCCTCTTTCACTTTCATCAAGAGGCTCTTTAGTTCCTCTTCACTTTCTGCCATAAGGGTGGTATCATCTGCATACCTGAGGTTATTGATATTTCTCCCAGCAATCTTGATTCCAGCTTGTGTTTCTTCCAGCCCAGCGTTTCTCATGATGTACTCTGCATATAAGTTAAATAAGCACGGTGACAACACACAGCCTTGACATACTCCTTTTCCAATTTGGAACCAGTCTGTTGTTCCATGTCTGATTCTAACTGTTGCTTCTTGATCTGCATACAGATTTCTTAGGAGGCAGGTAAGGTGGTTTGATATTCCTGTCTCTTGAAGAATTTTCCACAGTTTGTTGTGATCCACATAGTCAAAGGCTTTGCCATAGTCAATAAAGCAGAAGTAGATGTTTTTCTGGAATTCTCTTGCTTTTTCTATGGTCCAACAGATGTTGGAAATTTGATCTCTGGTTCCTCTGCCTTTTCTATATCCAGCTTGAACATTTGGAAGTTCCTGGTTCACGTACTGTTGAAGCCTGGCTTGGAGAATTTTGAGCATTACTTTGCTAGCATGTGAGATGAGTGCAATTATGCGGTAGTTTGAACATTCTTTGACATTGTCTTTCTTGGGATGGGAATAAAAACTGACCTTTTCCAGTCCTGTGGCTACTGCTGAGTTTTCCAAATTTGCTGGCATATTGAGTGCAGCACTTTCACAGCATCATCTTTTAGGATTTGAAATAGCTCAACTAGAATTCTATCACCTCCACTAGCTTTGTTCATAGTGATGCTTCCCTTCCTAAGGCCCACTTGACTCTGCATTCCAGGATGTCTGGCTCTAGGTGAGTGATCACACCATCGTGGTTATCTGGATCATGAAGATCTTTTTGGTATAGTTCTTCTGTGTATTCTTGCCACCTCTTCTTAATCTCTTCTGCTTCTGTTATGTCCATACCATTTCTGTCCTTTATTTGTGTCCATCTTTGCATGAAATATTCCCTTGGTATCTCTAATTTTCTTGAAGAGATCTCTAGCCTGTCCCATTCTTTTGTTTTCCTCTATTTCTTTGCATTGATCACTGAGGAAGTCTTTCTTTCCTCTCCTAGCTATTCTTTGAAACTCTGCATTCAAATGGGTATATCTTTCCTTTTCTCCCTTGCCTTTAGATTGTCTTCTCAGCTATTTGTAAGGCCTCCTTAGACAACCATGTTGCCTTTTTGCATTTCTTTTCCTTGGAAATGATCTTGATTCCTGCCTCCTGTACAATGTCAGGAACCTCTGTTCATAGTTCTTCAGGCACTCTGTCTATCAGATCTAATCCCTTGAATCTATTGTCACTTCCACTGTATAATTGTAAGGGATTTGACTTAGGTCATACCTGAATGGTCTAGTGGTTTACCCTACTTTCTTCAATCAAGATTGCCAGGAGAAATATCAATAACCTCAGGTATGCAGATGACACCACTCTTATGGCAGAAAGTGAAGAGGAACTAAAGAGCCTCTTGATGAAAGTGAAAGAGGAGATTAAAAAAGCTGGCTTAAAACTCAACATTCAGAAAACTAAGATCAGGGCACCTGGTCCCATCAATTCATGGAAAATAGATGGGGAAACAGTGAAAACAGTGACAGACTTTATTTTCTTTGGCTCCAAAATCACTGCAGTTGGTAACTGCAGCCAAAAAATTAGAAGACACTTGCTCCTTGGAAGAAAAGCTATGACCAACCTAGACAGCATATTAAAAAGCAGAGACATTACTTTGCCAACAAAGGTCTGTCTAGTCAAAGCTATGGTTTTTCTAGTAGTCATGTGTGGATGTGAGAATTGGACTATAAAGAAAGCTGAGCACCAAAGAATTGATGCTTTTGAACTGTGGTGTTGGAGAAGACTCTTGAGAGTTCCTTGGACTGCAAGAAAATCAAACCAATCCATCCTAAAAGAAATCAGTCCTGAATATTCATTGGAAGGACTGATGCTGAAGCTGAGACTCCAATACTTTGGCCACCTGATGCGAAGAATTGACTCATTTGAAAAGACCCTGATGCTGGGAAAGATTGAAGGTGGGAGGAGAAGGGGACGACAGAGAATGAAATGGTTTGACGGCATCACTGACTTGATGGAACATGAGTTTGAGCAAACTCTGGGAGTTAGTGATGGACAGGGAAGCCTTGCATGCTGCAGTCCACGGGGTCGCAGAGTTGGACATGACTGAGCTACAGAACTGACTGAGGCAGATGCCAGAATGGCTGGTCTAAAAGCAATCTGGCCATGTTCTTTTTTAATGACTGAAACTGCTTAGTATGTCATTGAAAGCCTTCTGTGATTGTCCTCTGCTTACCTCTCCAGTTAAATCTCCTTCCATCTTCTCCTTTATTTCATATACAACAACACTGAGTCACCTGTAGTTCCCATTCCCCAAACATGAAAGGCCCTTCCCAATACTCTCCCCCCATGCACTCCTGCTCATCTTCTAAGTCTAGGCTCATATAACATTTCTTCCATGAAATCATCCCTCATCCTCTAACTCCTTCCCCAGGACTAGGTGGTTTCCAGGGCATTGTGTGGTAGTTCCTTTACACACTGTCTTGAAATTTCCTGCCTAATGTTGAAATTACCTGTCTTCCTCACTTTTTGAAAGCATGAACTGTGTCTTAGTCATGGGTATAACCTCAGTGCCTGCCAGAATATCTGGCACATAGAAAGCCAACAATCAATATGTGTTGAACTGTGTTGCTGAATATGTCCTATTTAGGGTACTTCTGTATTGGGGAAATTTAAAGAATATGGTGTGTGATTTTTCTTTTCTTAGAGGTGCTAGGATAATGTTGTAGGAGTCCTTTAATATAAAGTGTACTTGAAATAGAAGGAGAAATATGACTTTCTGCAGAGAAAAGCTGTTTTCTTCAGGAAAAAAAAGTGAGACTCACCATGAAATGCTTTGGTATCTATGAGTGTCAATATACTGTAGTTTTTCTCTAAAGGAAAATTATCTTTTACAAGTGTCTCAAGGGTAATAATAGCAAAAGAGATACTAAACAAGGGAGTCACAGATTATTTTAAATTCTAAAACCTTCATCTTACAGACAGGCTAACATTGTGTTGAATTTGGCATCCTCTCTTGACAATGATATGTACACAATTGATTCTATCACCTAGTTCTTTCCTGTCTTCAACTTATTTTCCTATAACAAAGGATGGAAAAATATTCACAACTCAGAACATACGTATATTTGGAATAGCTGGCTCTTTCTACTTTTTTTTTTTTTTGGTTCTTTGAAAAAATGTACTTTGATCTTTAGTGTACCACATGAAGGTCCTTTGAAAGCAGTACCTAATGGGGAAAATAAATAAGCCAAGAGCTGCTGTAACTTAAGATGTTTGCCTTGAGAACTATTGGTTTTTCTGTCAGTCTGTCAGCCTGCCTGTCTATGTGAGTGAGACTCTCCATTTTGAATGTCAGTGTTTTGTGTAAGTACCTTAGAGGTTTTGTTTTAATATCTAAACACTAGCTCCTCAGTGTTCTTGCCAATTGCTGTAGAATTCTTTCATCACTCAGCAAGGGCAAATTTTTTTTGTTTCTTATTCAGCTTTGCTTATTAAAGCTTTTAAACAGCTAAAGAAGACATCTCCACAGATTAAAAAGAATGATTTTTGTCTCTTGATTGATTCTGTAAACAAACAAAAACAATCCAACTACAAATTGATTTGGTGAAGGTGGAAACAGTCAATGTGTAGTGGATGCTGTAGTGTGCTGCATGGATTCCCTCTTCAAGACAGGGACTCTTATTCTCTATGCTGCCAGGAACATTGGCTGATAACAACTCACAGCCAAGTTGCTCTTTGGGAACTGACTTCAGTCCAAGAAAGCTACATGACGCAAGGCATGATACCTCTTTGCTCTACTGCAAGAGGGAGCAATTTATAAAATCTTGGTCTGCTTGCCTGAATTTGGGATAATTCTCAAGGGCCTTGTCAGCTCATGCACTCCCCACAGTCCAATTTCTCACTCTGCCTCACTCACTTGAGTGTTACTCCTATGAGCACTACTACATAACCCTCTTGCCCACATGTGTTAGACTCCTAGAAATCCTTCTCAGGAAATCCAACCTAAGACATAAGATATTCAACAGTATCAATTCAGGGAAATGATTGGTGTGTTAGAGTTCTTCAGAGAAACAAAACTGTCAGGAGATACATATCTTAATATATATCATATAATATATCCTAATGTAGATCATATAATATATCATATTATATATAATATAATGTATATGTTATATATATATATGGAGTAAGAAATGGCACCCCTCTCCAGTATTCTTTCCTCGAAAATTCCATGGACAGAGGAGCCTGGCAGGCTACAGTCCACAGGGCCGCAAAGAGTCAGACACTACTGAGCAACTGAGCACACACATATTATATATATATGCATATATTGACACATGAATAACATGGGAGTTAGGGCTGGCTACACCCAAGCAGTCAAAAATTCCTGTATGATTTTTGACTCCCCCCAAACTTACCTACTAACAGCCTACCACTGACTAGAAGCCTTACCAAAAACATACAGTAAATTAATACACATTTTATATTTTAAATGTATATCTACATATATTTTATGCTTTCATGATATGTTTAACTTTCTCTTAATTTGGGAGGATATTTCCACGCTGTATGTTTCACCTGTAAGTGTTTTCAAATTGTTGCAAATCTGAAAAGAACTTTTCTAATATATTTGCTGAAAAAAATCCAAGTATTAAGTGGGCCTGCACATTATATCTACTACTGTAGGCAAGAATCCCTTAGAAGAAATGGAGTAGTCATCATAGTTAACAAAACAGTTTGAAATGCAGTACTTGGTTGCAATCTCAAAAACGACAGAATGATCTCTGTTCATTTCCAAGGCAAACCATTCAATATCACAGTAATCCAAGTCTATGCCCCGACCAATAATGCTGAAGAAGCTGAAGCTGAATGGTTCTATGAAGACCTACAAGACCATCTAGAACTAACACCCCCAAAAGATGTCCTTTTCATTATAAGGTACTGGAATGTAAAAGTAGGAAATCAAGAAATACTGGGAGTAACAGGCAAATTTGGCCTTGGAGTACAGAATGAAGTAGGGCAAAGGCTAACAGATTTTGCCAAGAGAACGTCATAGCAACACCCTCTTCCAACAACACAAGAAAAGTCTCTACACATGGACATCACCAGATGGTCAATACTGAAATCAGATTGATTATATTCTTTGCAGCCAAAGATGGAGGAGTTCTATACAATGAGCAAAAACAAGAACGGGAGCTGACTGTGGCTCAGACCACGAACTCCTTATTGCCAAATTCAGACAAATTGAAGAAAGTAGGGAAAACCACTAGACCATTCAGGTATGATCTAAATCAAATTCCTTTACCATTATACAGTGGAAGTGACTGTATAATGATTCAAGGGATTAGATCTGATAGACAGAGTGCCTGACATTGTACAGGAGGCAGGGACCAAAACCATGCCCAAGGAAAAGAAATGCAAAAAGACAGCATGGTTGTCTGAGGAGGCTTTTCAAATAGCTGTGAAAAGAAGAGAAGCAAAAGGCAAAGGAGGAAAGGAGAGATACTCATTTGAATGCAGAGTTCCAAAGAATAGCAAGGAGAGATAAGAAAGCCTTCCTCAGTGATCAATGTGATCAATGCAAAGAAATAGAGGAAAACAATAGAATGAGAAAGACTAGCGATCTCTTCAAGAAAATTAGAGATACCAAGGGAACATTTCATGCAAAGATAAGAACAAAGAAAGAACAGAAATGGTATGGACCTAACAGAAGCAGAAGATTAAGAAGAGGTGGCAAGAATACACAGAAGAACTGTACAAAAAAGGTCTTCACGACCCAGATAATCATGATGGTGTGATCACTGACCTAGAGCCAGACATCCTGGAATGTGAAGTCAAGTGGGCCTTAGGAAACATCACTGTGAACAAAGCTAGTGGAGGTGATGGAATTCCAGTTGAGCTATTTCAAATCCTAAAAGATGATGCTGTTAGGTGCTGCGCTCAATATGCCAGCAAATTTGGAAAAGTCAGCAGTGGCCACAGGACTGGAAAAAGTCAGTTTTTATTCCCACTCCAAAGAAAGGCAATGCCAAAGAATGTTCAAACTACCGCACAATTGCACTCATCTCACATGCTAGCAAAGTAATGCTTAAAATTCTCCAAGCCAGGCTTCAACGGTATGTGAACCACGGAATTCCAGATGTTCAAGCTGGATTTAGAAAAGGCAGAGGAACCAGAGATCAAATTGCCAACTTCTGTTGGATCAGTGGAGAAATGAGAGAGTTCTAGAAAAACATCTACTTCTGCTTTATTGACTATGCCAAAGCCTTTGACTGTGTGGATCACAACAAACTGTGGAAAATTCTTCAAGAGATGGGAATACCAGACCACCTGACCTGCCTCCTGAGAAACCTGTCAGGAAGCAACAGTTAGAACTGGACATGGAACAACAGACTGGTTCCAAATTGGCAAAGGAGTACGTCAAGGCTGTATATTGTCGCCCTGCTTGTTTAACTTATATGCAGAGTACATCATGAGAAACGCTGGACTGGATGAAGCACAAACTGGAATCAAGATTACTGGGAGAAATATCAATAACTTCAAATATGCAGATGATACCATCCTTATGGCAGAAAGTGAAGAAGAACTAAAGACCCTCTTGAAAGTGGAAAAAGAGAGTGAAAAAGTTGGCTTAAAGCTCAACATTCAGAAAACTAAGATCAGGGCATCTGGTCCCATCAATTTATGGAAAATAGATGGGGAAACAGTAAAAACAGCGACAGACTTTATTTTCTTGGGCTCCAAAATCACTGCAGATGGTGACTGCAGCCATAAAATTAGAAGACACTTACTCCTTGGAAGAGAAGTTATGACCAACCTAGACATCATAATAAAAAGGAGAGACATTACTTTGCCAACAAAGGTCTGTCTAGTTAAAGCTATGGTTTTTCTAGTAGTCATGTATGGATGTGAGAGTTGGACTACAAAGAAAGCTGAGCGCGGAAGAATTTATGCCTTTGAACTGTGGTGTTGGAGAAGACTCTTGAGAGTTCCTTGGACTGCAAGGAGATCCAACCAGTCCATCCTAAAAGAAATCAGTCCTAATATTCATTGGAAGGACTGATGCTGAAGCTGAGACTCCAATACTTTGGCCATCTGATGCAAAGAACTGACTCATTGGAAAAGACCCTGATGCTGGGAAAGATTGAGGGCAGTAGGAGAAGGGGATGACAGAAGATGAGATTGGTTGGATGGCATCACCAACTCAATGGACACGAGTTTGAATAAACACCGGGAGTTGATGTTGGAAAGGGAAGCCTGGTGTTTTGCAGTCCATGGGGTCACAAAGAGTTGGACACAACTGAGTGGCTGTAATGAACTGAACTGAACTGAACTGCACAGTTCAAATCTGTATTGTTCAAGGGTCAACTGTGCATCTGTATATATATATCTCATACACATACATATATGTAATAAATATCCTCTATTTATTTATCATCTAAATTTACTTCATGTCTGGTTTAGGGGATGGATAAGGAAGAACCAGGAAGACTGTGAGGGTGTACAAGGTTTCTTTTGGGGACATAAAATATTCTAAGATTAGATGTGGTGATCTAATTTAGTTTAACTTTGAATCAGTTTAAGTGCCACATCAAGTACAATTGCTTTTTTCATCTTAGGTTTTTGGAATGTTTGAACACGAATATTGCCTTAGAAACAGTCTGGTGGCTTTCTGACTAGGAGATCATGGATTGAGACAGTAGGCAGCCCTGTTGATTGGCTGAGAAGATGAGGGCTGAAAAGACAGAGAAGGAAGTATTGTCATTTTTAAGGTTGTTCACTCACAAAGGCACTTTACACTCTGAATTTTCTCCAGCTCTTTCACTTCTCTATGTAGGTACATAGAACAGAAGCAGATAAAATCTTGTGGGGAGAGCTGCATAGCATGGTGAACAGCACACAGCCTGTTGGTATGTTAAGAATATGCTGTCTTTGCTTTGGTTTCCAGTATCCTTCTAGATCAAGCATTTGAGCTGATTGATCTTCTTAGCTGTATTGACATACTGGACTAATGTGTTCAGAGAGGAGTCTACTATAGCAAATGCTTATTGCGCATCATACTATGTGCCAGGTACTATTCTAGGTGCTGTGGATTTGTGGTGAACCAGTTTGATAATGAATTTTAGATTCAACATTCATTCATCCAAAACCATGTATTGAATACCCATTGTTTTTCATGGCTAGGTTCCAACTTACGATGAAAATTCAAAAATAAAATTGCAGCTACAGAGGAATCATGTTTTAATGAATTGTGGAGTTAAATAAAGCCAGATGGGCAATCCCAACTTCACTCCCTCCTAGTTATGTGACTTTGGAAAAATATTTAAGCCAAGGAACCTCAGTTTTCTCAGCTGTAGAAGGTGAAGAGAGAATGGCGAAACTACCTATGTAAAATTTATCCTATCCTGTAAAATCTATTGAGATAACACATCTCACTGAACATGGAGCTCAATGTCTCGCCTTTAGTATCTAAAAATAAGTATTAATTCCCTCCTAATTTCTAGCTCACTCCCGTGGATTTAAATTATAGTTTATGCAGAAATCCATTTGAGTGACACTCTAATAATTCATCTTCCTCATTTATAGGTGAAAAAACTTGGATCTACGTATCTTACCCAATGTTGCATAACTAGTTAATGTGAAATCAGCACTGAATGCCAGCCATCTCAATTCCAGGCTGAGTGGTTCTCTATCACATCACAGTAACTTAAGTGATTTGTTTGTTTTCTGTCATTTTGCTTGCATTTTCAGTAGGGTTTAGCATTATATTTAAATCTGGAGATTTCACTGTGAGTCTCAGAACATTTAAAAAATGTCACCCTCAAGAGAATGATATAGATGAGATGATCAGGTGTTGATAATTTTTGAAGCTAATTGATAGATTCATGGGGATTTTTTACACTACTCCTTTCACTTTTTGTGCATGTTTGAAATTTTCCATAATAAAAAAGATAAAAAATATCTTCCAAATCTTATGCCAATACCAATTCTGGAAAACCCTTACTTCTACCACTTGTCTATCCGAAGAAGTTTTCATTTCATTTTCATTTATTCTTCATTTTCAGTCTTCAGTTGATTCTCAGTCCCTGAGAAGTTTTGTATCCCATTCCCAAAGGAACTTAGTTTTTCATTTAAGGTGGGGTGTTTAGAATGTCGGGGCCACTTTCTAATAGAAAACCTCCTTGGCCACACTCAGTGGGTCACCTTGAAACAGAAGACGCTGGATGTTGCTCATTGTGCCTGCTTCTCATAGGGGGCAAAGCCATGCTCCATACTGCTCTCCACTGTGGCTGTACCAATTTACATTCCCACCAACAGGGTAGGAGGGTTTCCTTTTCTCCATACTCTCTCCAGCATTTATTTGTAGACTTTTGATGATAGTTATAAAGAGGAGAGTGAAAAATTTGGCTTAAAGCTCAACATTCAGAAAACTAAGATCATGGCATCTGGTCCCATCACTTCATGGGAAATGGATGGGGAAACAATGGAAACAGTGTCAGACTTTATTTTTTGGGGGCTCCAAAATCACTGCAGATGGTGATTGCAGCCATGAAATTAAAAGGCGCTTTACTCCTTGGAAGGAAAGTTATGACCAACCTAGATAGCATATTAAAAGGCAGAGACATTACTTTGCCAGCAAAGGTCTGTCTAGTCAAGGCTATGGTTTTTCCAGTAGTCATGTATGGATGTAAGAGTTGGACTGTGAAGAAAGCTGAGCACCGAAGAATTGATGGTTTTGAACTGTGGTGTTGGAGAAGACTCTTGAGAGTCCCTTGAACTGCAAGGAGATCCAACCAATCCATCCCAAAGGAGATCAGTCCTGGGTGTTCATTGGAAGGACTGATGTTGAAGCTGAAACTCCAATACTTTGGCCACCTCATGCGAAGAGTTGACTCATTGGAAAAGACCCTAATGCTGGGAAGGATTGGGGGCAGGAGGAGAAGGGGACAACAGAGGATGAGATGGTTGGATGGCATCACCGACTCAATGGACATGAATTTGGGTAAACTCCAGGAGTTGGTGATGGACATGGAGGCCTGGCGTGCTGCGATTCATGGGATCGCAAAGAGTCAGACACGACTGAGTGACTGAACTGAACTGAACTGATTCTAACTAGTGTGAAGTGATACCCCATTGCAGTTTTGATTTACATTTCTCTAATAATTTGCGATGTTGAACATCTTTTCATGGGCCTGTTAGCCTTCTGTATCAAACCTTGTAATACACTGAACAATTAGTCATGCCTGAGTACTGAGTATAACCTGTTCACTCAAGTTGTGCAGAAGCAGATGGAAAGCGAAGTTAGAATAGTGTGTATTCACAGAGGGTCTCCAAAGTGGCCTGGCAGCAGTAGCAAAGCTAAGATCATCATGTGAAGGAGGTGCTTAACTAACTAGCACGATAAAAGGACACCTTGTCTATTATCTCCGAGCCCACGCCCACACCTCCACAGGAGATGTGAATTTCCTGGCCTGGTGTGAGCATCAGAGCCTAGAAGAGAACCCAAGTCTCTGATTCTTCCACTCAGTGCTCTTTCAGCTACCAGTGTTTCTCCATCTTCGCTGCATATTAGAATCCCCTGGAGATCTTTAAAAAATGCAGATGCTTTGGCACCAACTCAAACCCATTAGATCAAAATCTCTGAGGTAGGGGCTTGGGTGATAATTTTTTTTTCAAGTTCTCAGGTGATTCAAATGTGCAGCCAAGGTCCCAAACTGCTGTGCTGTGTTGAGTTGTTGCCTCTCTTCTTCCAATGAGATTTTTGATTTGCTAATCATGTCACCGGAGAAGGCAATGGCACCCCACTCCAGTACTCTTGCCTGGAAAATCCCATGGACGGAGGAGCCTGGTAGGCTACAGCCCATGGGGTCGCCAAGAGTCGGACGACTGAGCGACTTCACTTTCACTTTTCCCTTTCATGCACTGGAGAAGGAAATGGTGACCCACTCCAGTGTTCTTGCCTGGAGAATCCTAGGGATGGCGGAGCCTGGTGGGCTGCCGTCTATGGGGTCACACAGAGTCGGACACAACTGAAGCGACTTAGCAGCAGTCATGTCACATCTGCTCCCTTCACTTCACCAGTCTCCATCTAGCTACTTGCTCTCTGGCATGCTGCCACTTATGTTTCTGAATGACTGCATCCCTGCTTCTCTCCAGAGAAGTGTTCGGAGGCCAAACACCCACCACTTATTGTGGGCTCTTATTGTCTCAGAAGACTCCTGAGAGTCCCTTGGACTGCAAGGAGATCCAACCAGTCCATCCTAAAGGAGACCAGTCCTGGGTGTTCATTGGAAGGACTGATGTTGAAGCTGAAACTCCAATACTTTGGCCACCTCATGTGAAGAGTTGACTCATTGGAAAAGACCCTAATGCTGGGAAGGATTGGGGGCAGGAGGAGAAGGGGACGACAGAGGATGAGATGGCTGGATGGCATCACCAGCTCGATGGACATGGGTTTGGGTGGACTCCGGGAGTTGGTGTTGGACAGGGAGGCCTGGTGTGCTGCGATTCATGGGGTCGCAAAGAGTTGGACACGACTGAGCGACTGAACTGAACTGATTGTCTCCAAAAGTGCTCCTTGCATGATTTGAATGGTGGCTCCACAAAAGATATATCATGTCCTGGAATGTGACCTTATTTGTAAAGACAGTCTTTGCAGGTGTAATTAAGTGAATGTTCTCCAAAGGCTATCACTCTAGGCCCTAAATCCATCTATAAGTGATCCTTACGAGAGATACACAGGGAGAAGGAAAAAGCCCCATGAGGACAGAGGCAGAGACTGGTATCCAGATATAACCAACAGATATCCAGAGCTACCAGAAGCTGGAAGGGGCATGGGAGGATTCTTCCCATTAGCGTTTGGAGATACCCTACTGACTCCTTGATTTCAGACCTTGAGCCTCCAGAACTGTAGGAGAATACCTTGTTTTAATCCATCCCTAGGTTTCCTGCATTGTTGGCAGATTCTTTACCAACTGGGCCACTAGGGAAGCCCAAGGATACTGGAGCAGGTAGCCAAACCCTTCTCCAGGGGATCTTCCTGACCCAGGAATCGAACTAGGGTCCCCTGCATTGCAGGCAGATTCTCTACCAACTGAGCTACCAGGGAAGCCCTTAATCAACAGTTTGTGGCAATTTGCCATGGCAACTTGAGGAAACTAATAGAGATACGATCTCAATACCCTGCTTTTTGCTTCATTGTATGGTAGCAGACAACCATCCAGTTCAACATGCTTCCTCTGGACTTGTTTTACTGAACTCATCAAGTTTTGCCTTATCTTATCATTACACATGGGTTTCCCTGGTGGCTAAGTGGTAAAGAATCTGCCTACAATGCAGGAGATACAGATTCGATCCCCGGGTCAGGAAGATACCCTGGGTAAGGAAACGGCAACCCACTCCAGTATGCTTGCCTGGAAAATCCCATGGACTGAGGAGTCTGGTGGGCTGTGGTTCTTGGGGTCTTGAAGAGTCGGGACATGGCTGAAGTGACTGAGTGTGTTCCATTATTATATCTAGAAAGTTTTGGGGGTATCTACAAGGGCAATGCACCTTCTTCCTCTCTCCCTTCCAGCCTTTTCCTCTCTATCCAGACTAAGCAGCTCCCATCAAAAACCATCTCATAGCAGCCATATCTCAGCATCTTCTAATACTTTTATAGGTTTTCATTTCTTCATATCATGCTTCTTTTAAAATGAACAAAATTTAGCCTGGTTATTGTGCACAATTGAAACAATTTAGAAGAAATAGTTTTGCTTTCACCTGTTACTTCCTGACTTCCAACTTCCCATATACACCTACCGTGTGTGTGTGTGCGCTAAGTCGTTTCAGTCGTGAATGACTCCGTGTGACTCTGTGGACAGTAGCCTGCCCCATTCCTCTGTCCATGGGATTCTCCAAGCAAGAATACTGGAGTGAATTGCCTTCTCCAGAGAATATTCATTCCCAACCCAGGGACTGAATGGTGTCTCTTATGTCTTCTGCACTGGCAGGCGGGTTCTTTACCACTAGCACCACCTGGGAACCCCCATACACCTACGGTAACCACTGCTAATCAAGAACACTCTGGTGAATATCCCACCATCTGTCTTTCCAGGCGGATATTTGAAAGCGATAACTGGCTCAGATGGCAAATATAAACTATGACACTGTTGGAAATAGCATTGCACTTGTTGAAGCAGGCAGGGGTGGGTTGCTTAGAGCCCATGGACTATTTCTCCAAGAATCTCTCTGAACACAGGCTGCAAGGGGAAAAGACGCATTGAAAGCCACTATCTCAGCCCTCTGGAGGTCTGGCCTTGGGGGGCAAGGTGGAGACCAGGGCAAGGGAAGCATGGAACATTTAAGGAGGCACTTGCTCTCAGGGTCGTGCACACCTTAAGAAAGCTTCTGGTTAGTTGATGAAGACCCCAATCGATGGCGGAGGAGGAGTCCTGGCTCTCTTTACTTGTGGCTTCTGGGTCTTTCTGAAGGAGGAAGGAGCTGCAGCAGTTATTTCTGGTAAGTACATCAGTAAGTCAGTTAAAGTCTGACTTCAAACCCTCCAACGTCTTCCCATTTTACTTACAGTGAAAGCCAAAACATCCTTGCTGGCCACACATGGTCTGCCCCCCCAACTCTGCTCCGGAGACTCTTCCTCTCTCATTCATCTCTCCATCAGTATTCCCTGCACTTATCCTACCCGTCACATGGTCCTCCTTCCTTTTCCTCAAACACTCCAAGTGTGGTCTATCTCAGGACCTTTGCACACTTGCCGTCCTCTCTGCCTGCGATGCTCTTCCTCCAGGCATCCAGGAGTTTCACTCGCTCAGTTCCTCCAGACCTCTTCTCCGAAGTTACCTAACCAGAAATGACTTCCCTAACTGTGCTATAATAACAGCGCTCCCAGTCAACCCCACCACTCACTGTTCCCCTTGTGCAACTTCCTTTTCCTCTGATTGTCACCTGGCTCTGTGGTCACAGATGGACTACCACAGGTTTTGTGAGAAATGGTACAAAAACAAGCCAGGTGCTTTCTCCCACTGCCTTCACTGTGGGATGCCTGCTGAGTGCAGGAGCCACTGTGTTGGTGTTTGTTCCTGTATGAAGAGCCCTACAGACATGCCTTTTGAAAACTGGACATGCCTGAGAGCACTGGCTTGTGTCTTTGTGAACTTTCTATTCCAAGGTGCTAATTAGCATCTGCAGGGTTGCTTTTTTCTCTCTGGCTTCCGGGAAGTTTGGGGCCAGATTTGAAACTGAACTATAACAACTTTGTGACACTTGAATGTCTGTCTTTCTGGTTGGGATTTTCCAGACTGACTTACATTTCCCCACCCCAATTGTTTGTTCCTGCTTTGCTATGTTCTGTACTATAGTTTGTTCCTTTGTGTGATCCGGGGATGAGGGGGAAAGAAATGAGCTGATTATTGAGGGCACAGATGAATCCACTGGTTCAGGGAAGATGATACTCCTATATTGACTGCACCGCGGGGATGAACGGGTGGGACTATGGCCCGGCAGGCCCTTCTGGAAACTTAACACTGCCTGGGACGGAAGGAAAAAGACATGTGGAAACAAGAAGCACAGTCAAGTCCTGAGGTCAAGTTTTTGCCCACAAAGTTGTGACTTATAATATGAATAACATGTATCCGTAAGTTTACAGAATTTTTGAGCTGAGAGGAACTGTTGGTAAATCCAAATGTTTTCTTGTAAAACTGAGCAAACTGAAGACCAAGCAATTTACTTAAAGTCCAAAACTATTTATTGGCAGAGACGAGATGAGAGTCCTTTTCTCTCTCCTCCTGGCTCAAAGCTTTTTCCATGATACCACCCACAAAGTTGCAGTTCTTCCCATTTTGTGTATTAAGAATTTTTCATTTGAGATCCTTGGAACACGTGTTAAGAGGTTATGCCTGCATACATATAATTCCTTTTCCTCTGCGGACTTTCCAAATTCAATAAAGTAATGGAAGGGACTGCCCCCTGATGGTTTTCCTCAAAGCCCACCCTGATTTTAATGCTTGGGCTCAGAAGCACACTTGTTCCTGTGGGCTGTGAATGGAGGGTGAAGGTTAAATCACAGGGGGCGCTTGTGGGCAAGAAGAGCAGAAACAACAGGGCTTGGGTAACTTGGGGCTGGGTGTGGGCCACTTAAGTGAATTCCAGGTGACCAGGTGAGATCAGCAGAGTAGGGTGTGCAGAGAGAGCTGCCTGCTGGGTCTAGGAAAAGAAAGACAGGGTTTCCAGAGGTGCCCAAACATGGCTGGTTTCTGTCAACACAAGAGGAATCCTCAGCCTAGGTGCTTAAAAATTTACAGAATTTGAGGGGAAGAGCAGGTTACAAAGAGAAAACGGGAAGCCCCTGCTACCTGCAGAATCACCAGTCTACAGGGAGTTGGAACACAACAAAACACAGCACACGCTTCTCTGGTGAGTGGCACCGAGGATTAGGACCTAACTTTGTGAGGAAAATTGTTCTGATGAATGGGTGTATTTGGCTAGTTCCAGCTAACTGGTTTTCAATAGTGACTTCAGCCTAGAGCACTGCAAAGCTGAGCTGTGGCTTCCGGGTGGCACAGTGGGCTTTTTTTTTTTTTTTACCAGTCAAGCACAGAGCCCTGGGGGTGGGTGGGGTGGGGAGGCCCCTGGGAGAAGTTTAGGGCCTGGGAGCTACTTCTGCCTGGAGAGAAAGCTCTGCAAAGATTATTGTCAAAAAGCCCAGGAAATATTGGGCCTGCTCATTCCATCCTCTTGCATGGCTTGGGTGTGTCTCCTTAGAAGAACAGAGCCCTTTCAGAGCCCAGCTGTACTGGACAGGAGCTTCTACAGATTTAAGGCCCACAGCAGCACAACATTTTCTGTATTGCACATTGCAAAGTGATGGCCCCTATGATGACAAATAACCAACAATGATCCCGACAATGACTCTATAGCTACTCTTTTAAGAAAAGTGATCAAAGGTAGTTAAGAAGCTTTGTAATGGTCAGTCTTCTGATGAGACACAGCCGTGACCTTACAGACACTGAAATGCAATTCTGAGTTTCACTCTCAGTTTGTCTTGAAGGTTACATAAACTGTTGCTGGTTTTTTGAACTGTCTTTGTATCTATGTTCCCTACGATGGGTACCAGGCCTAATCAAAAGAGGGCTTGAAGGAATATAAACCAGCTGATCAACTTAGAGCACTAAATTGGGAATCAGGGTAAGCTTTCTGACTATCCTTTAACACTCTCACCAGCTATGAGGAAGAACTGTACAAAAAAGATCTTCACGACCCAGATAATCATGATGGTGTGATCACTCACCTAGAGCCAAACATCCTGGAATTCGAAGTCAAGTGGGCCTTAGGAAGCATCACTACAAACAAAGCTAGTGGAAGTTATGGAATTCCAGTTGAGCTATTTCAAGTCCTAAAAGATGACGCTGTTAAAGTGCTGCACTCAATATCACTCATCTCACATGCTAGCAAAGTAATGCTTAAAATTCTCCAAGCATAGTATGTGAACCATGAACTTCCAGATGTTCAAGCTGGAT
Source organism: Giraffa tippelskirchi (assembly GCF_054371585.1). Classification (NCBI taxonomy): domain Eukaryota; kingdom Metazoa; phylum Chordata; class Mammalia; order Artiodactyla; family Giraffidae; genus Giraffa; species Giraffa tippelskirchi. The sequence continues at coordinate 198,367,174 of NC_137275.1, forward strand.
TTAGAAAAGGCAGAGGAACCAGAGATCAAATTGCCAACATCCATTGGATCATTGAAAAAGTGAGAGAGATCCAGAAAAACATCTACTTCTACTTTATTGACTACGCCAAAGCCTTTGATTGTGTGGATCACAACAAACTGTGGAAAATTTTTCAAGAGATGGCAATACCAGACCACTTGACCTGCCTCCTGAGAAATCTGTATGCAGGTCAGGAAGCAACAGTTAGAACCAGACACAGAACAGACTGGTTCCAAATTAGGAAAGGAGTACATCAAGGCTGTATATTGTCATCCTGCTTATTTAACTTATATGCAGAGTACATCATGAGAAATGCTGGACTGGATGAAGCACAAGCTGGAATCAAGATTCCTGGGAGAAATATCAACAACCTCAAATGTGCAGATGGCACCACCCTTATGGCAGAAGAACTAAAGAGCCTTTTGATGAAAGTGAAAGAGGTGAAAAAGTTGGCTTAAAACTCAACATTCAGAAAACTAAGATCCTGGCATCTGGTCCCATCACCTCATGGCAAATAGATGGGGAAAGAGTGGAAACTGTGAGAGACTTTATTTTGGGGGGCTCCAAAATCACTGCAGATGGTGACTGCAGCCATGAAATTAAAAGACTCTTGCTCCTTGGAAGAAAAATTATGACCAACCTAGACAGCATATTAAAAAGCAGAGACATTACTTTGCCAACAAAGATCTGTCTAGTCAAAGCTATGGTTTTTCCAGCAGTCATGTATGGATGTGAGAGTTGCACTATATAGAAAGCTGAATGCTGAAGAAATGATGCTTTTTAACTGTGCTGTTGAAAAAGATTTTTGAGAGTCTCTTGGATAGCAAGGAGATCCAACCAGTCCATCCTAAAGGAAATCAGTCCTGAATATTGATTGGAAGGACTGATGCTGAAGCTGAAACTCCAGTACTTTGGCCACCTGATGTGAAGAACTGACTCATTGGAAAAGACCCTGATGCTGGGAAAGATTGAAGGCAGGAGGAGAAGGGGACAACAGAGGATGAGATGATTGGATGGCATCACCGACTCAATTAACATGAATTTGAGTAAACTCCAGGAGTTGGTGATGGACAGGGAAGCCTGGAGTGCTGCAGTCCATGGGGTCGCAAAGAGTCGGACACGACTGAATGACTCAACTGAACTGAATTGAGAGCTAGGAGGTTGCTAATCTTCATTTCCCCAAGCCAGGCCTGAGGACCGTGTATGTCAGGATCTCTCAAGTTCTTTATTAACAATGTGTAGCTTCCTGGGCCTGAGACACACTCATTGCATCCAACTGTCTTGGACGTGGGACCAAGAACCTGTATTTTTAATACCCAATTCTTATGCAAATTTAGTTTGCTTAAATTTAGACACTTTTGTAGCTATCACCCTGGTCAAGAAAGAACTTTACCAGCAATATAGAGACACCCCCCCCCCCAACTCATGTCTCTTCCTTTCCCCAAAGGTAACTGCTATCCAGATTTTATGGCAATCACTTTTTTGCTGTCTCTTTGCATCTACATTTAAGAATACATTATGTTGGTTTTGTCTGTTTTTTCAAATTCTATATAAGTGAAATCATACAGGATATAGCTTTGGCATCTGCCTTTTTTTTTTTTGCCTTCTCACCATTATGTTTATGAAATTCATCCTGTGGTTGTAGTTATGTTATGTTGTATGACTAAACCATGATTTATTTATCTAGTCTACTGTTGGTGGACACTAGGTGGTTTCCAGTTTGGGACTGTTATGAATAATGCTGCTCTGAACATTCCTGCGCATATTTCTGTGGGTTGTACAGTAAGAGTGGAATTTCTGGGTATCTTATCTCTGATGCTGGTAGGTAATGCAAGCTGTTTTACAAACTGGTTACTGCAAGTCGAACTTTAAGAACTGTTATCTATATTTTTGCAGGCAGGACCCAGTCACAGGTGTGGAGATGTGGATGTGGTCTGCTGAGTGGTGTGTAAGGGTGGCTCTGGCTGCTGTGAGGAGAATGGGTTGTAGGAGGCCAAGTGAGGGAGCAAGGAGGTCAGTTAGGAGCCTGCTGATAGGTGGAAACAACCACAGAGTGAGCCTTGTGTATGATTAATTGTCATATCCTCCCCCTAATTTATGGAGGTAATGGCTAGATTTGTTTTCAGCTAGAGTGATATTGATAAGTTGGATTCCTCCTTCATTGATTACTGCTAGCTCCTCCTGAATTTATACCCGAAGTGAATACTTGATCTGTCTGGAAATGAAGACACATATTCATAAAGACCTGCTATGCACCACGCACAATGCTGGGCTCTAGGAGCACAATGGTGAACAGGACGAGGAAGACTTCGGCTTTGGGGAAGCTTAAAGTCTAGTGCAGGAGAGAGATAAATGAGAAAAGACATGTACATGTATAAATTGTGAGATGTTCCACAGAAAAATAATAAGGTGCTGGGAGAGAAATGGGGGTCATGGGGAGGGGGCCCCTCCTAGATATGAAGGATCAGGGAGGGAGAGGGAGAGAGCCTGGCTTGAAAAGTGACAGCTCAGACCTGAATGAATCTGTGAGGAGTCAGTGGAAGATGTTCCAGGCAGATAAGTCCTTCTCTTGTGTGGTCTCTTAGGGAGAGAGGAGCTTGGTGCACTGAAGACCTGGAAGGATTATGATGGATTATGCTGGGGGAGGGTAAGAAGAATGAGCCTGATGAGGCAGGCAGGACCCAGGCATGGGTGTGAAGATGTGGATGTGGTCTGCTGAGTGGTGTGAAAGGGTGGCTCTGGCTACTGTGAGGAGAATGGGATGTAGGAGGCCAGGTGAAGAAGCAGAGAGGCCAGTTAGGAGGCTACTGCAGTCATCCAGGCCAGAGATAATGTTTAGCTGGACTAGGATGCTGCCAGAAGACTTCAAAGATGTGCATAAATTCAAGAAGCATGCTAGAGCTGGAACTGAGAAGTCTGGTGAGCAAGAATAATGACTCCCAGGTCTGGCCTGTATAACGGGTGGAGAGTTTACCAAGATGAGGAAATCTCTTCTATGGACATCCAGTTACTTTTATAGTACTTAGACCTACCCATGGAGAAGGCAATGGCAACCCACTCCAGTACTCTTGCCTGGAAAATCCCAAGGATGGAAGAGCCTGGTAGACTGCAGTCCATGGGGTCTCAAAGAGTCGAACACGACTGAGTGACTTCACTTTCATTTTTCACTTTCATGCATTGGAGAAGGAAACAGCAATCCACTCCGCTGTTCTTGCCTGGAGAATCCCAGGGACGGTGGAGCCTGGTGGGCTGCAGTCTGTGGGGTCGCACACAGTCGGACACGACTGAAGTGACAGCAGCAGCAGCAGACCTACCCATGTCCTCCTGTAGTTCCAAATCTTTCTACATTCAATGCCAAAATGAAAGAAGTATCCTAGTTTTTGTTAACAAACTAAAAAACAAAACAAAACACCTTCTATTTATATTTATTTTATGCTGACTTTATTCTGGCCTTAAATTTTTTTTCTTCAAGAGAAAAATCAAATAAATAACCTAACTCTACACCTAAAGCAATGAGAAAAGGAAGAAATGAAGAACCCCAGGGTTAGTAGAAGGAAAGAAATCATAAAAATTAGGGCAGAAATAAATGAAAAAGAAACAAAGGAGACCATAGCAAAAATCAACAAAGCTAAAAGCTGGTTCTTTGAGAAGATATATAAAATAGAGAAACCATTAGCCAGACTCATGAAGAAAAAAGGGGAGAAGAATCAAATCAACAAAATTAGAAATGAGAATGGAGAAATCACAGCAGACAACACAGAAATACAAAGGATCATAAGAGACTACTATCAGCAACTATATGCCAATAAAATGGGCAACTTGGAAGAAATAGACAAATTCTTAGAAAAGTATAACTTTCCAAAACTGAACCAGGAAGAAATAGAAAATCTTAACAGACCCATCACAAGCACAGAAATCGAAACTGTAATCAGAAATCTTCCAGCAAACAAAAGCCCAGGACCAGACGGCTTCACAGCTGAATTCTACCAAAAATTTAGAGACAAGCTAACACCTATCCTACTCAAGCTCTTCCAGAAAATTGCAGAGGAAAGTAAACTTCCAAACTCATTCTCTGAGGCCACCATCACCCTAATACCAAAACCAGACAAAGATGCCACAAAAAAAAAAAAAACAGGCCAATATCACTGATGAACATAGATGCAAAAATCCTTAACAAAATTCTAGCAAACAGAATCCAACAACATATTAAAAAGATCATACATCATGACCAAGTGGGCTTTATCCCAGGGATGCAAGGATTCTTTAATATCTGCAATCAATCAATGTGATACACCACATTAACAAATTGAAAGATAAAAACAAATTGAAAGATATGATTATCTCAATAGATGCAGAGAAAGCCTTTGACAAAATTCAACACCCATTTATGATAAAAACCCTCCAGAAAGCAGGAATAGAAGGAACATACCTCAACATAATAAAAGCCATATATGATAAACACACAGGAAACATTATCCTCAATGGTGAAAAATTGAAACTATTTCCCCTAAAGTCAGAAATAAGACAAGGGTGCCCACTCTCACCACTACTATTCAAAATAGTTGGGGAAGTTTTAGCCACAGCAATCAGAGCAGAAAAAGAAATAAAAGGAATCCAGATTGGAAAAGAAGAAATAAAACTCTTGCTGTTTGCAGATGACATGATTCTCTACATAGAAAACCCTAAAGACTCCACCAGAAAATTTCTAGAGCTAATCAATGAATATAGTAAAGTTGCAGGATATAAAATTAACACACAGAAATCCCTTGTGTTCCTATACACTATCAATGAGAAAACAGAAAGAGAAATTAAGGAAACAATTCCATTCACCATTGCAACGAAAAGAATAAAATACTTAGGATTATATCTACCTAAATAAACAAAAGACCTATAGATAGAAAACTATAAAACACTGATGAAAGAAATCAAAGGTGACACAAATAGATGGAGAAATATACCATGTACATGGATCAGAAGAATCAATATAGTATACTACCCAAAGCAATCTATAGATTCAATGCAATCCCTATCAAGCTACCAATGGTATTTTTCAGAGAACTAGAACAAATAATTTCACAATTTGTATGGAAATACAAAAAACCTTGAATAGCCAAAGCCATCTTGAGAAAGAAAAATGGGACTGGAAGAATCAACCTGCCTGACTTCAGGCTATCCTACATAGCTACAGTCATCAAGACAGTATGGTACTAGCACAAAGACAAAAATATAGATCAATGGAACAAAATGAAAGCCCAGAGATGAATCCACACACCTATGGACACCTTATCTTTGGCAAAGGAGGCAAGAATATACAATGGAGAAAAGACAATCTCTTTAACAAGTGGTGCTGGGAAAGCTGGTCAGCCACTTGTAAAAGAATGAAACTAGAACACTTTCTAACACCATACACAAAAATAAATGCAAAATGGATTAAAGATCTAAAGATAAGACCAGAAACTATAAAACTCCTAGAGGAAAACATAGGCAAAACACTCTCCAACATAAATCACAGCAGGATCCTCTATGACCCACCTCTTAGAGTAATGGAAATAAAAGCAAAAATAAACAAATGGGACCTAATTAAACTAAAAAGCTTTTGCACAACAAAGGAAACTATAAGCAAGGTGAAAAGACAGCCTTCAGAATGGGAGAAAACAATAGCAAATGAAGCAACTAACAAGGAATTAATCTAAAAAATATATAAGTAGCTCCTGCAGCTCAAGTCCAGAAAAATAAGCGACTCAATCAAAAAATGGGCCAAAGAACTAAACAGACATTTCTCCAAAGAAGACATATAGATGGCTAACAAACACATGAAAAGATGCTCAACATCACACATTATCAGAGAAATGCAAATCAAAACCACAATGAGGTACCATCTCATGCCAGTCAGAATGGCTGCTATCCAAAAGTCTACAAGCAATAAATGCTGGAGAGGGTGTGGAGAAAAGGGAACCCTCTTACACTGTTGGTGGGAATGCCAACTAGCACAGCCACTATGGAGAACAGTGTGGAGATTTCATAAAATACTGTAAATAGAACTGCCATATGACCCAGCAATCCCACTGCTGGGCATACACGCTGAGGAAACCAGAATTGAAAGAGACACGTGTACCCCAATGTTCATCACAGCACTGTTTACAATAGCCAGGACATGGAAGCAAGCTAGATATCCACACATCGGCAGATGAATTGATAAGAAAGCTGTGGTACATATACACAATGGAATATTACTCAGCCATTAAAAAGAATACAATTGAATCAGTTCTAATGAGGTGGATGAAACTGGCACCTATTATACAGAATGAAGTAAGTCAGAAAGAAAAACACCAATATAGTATATTAATGGATATATATGGAATGTAGAAAGATGGTAACGACAACCTTATATATGAGACAGCAAAAGAGACACAAGATGTATAGAACAGTCTTTTAGACTCTGTGGAAGAAGGCGAGGGGGGGGATGATTTGAGAGAATAGCATTGAAACATGTATATTATCATATGTGAAATAGAGTGCCAGTCCAGGTTTGATGCATGAGACAGGGTGCTCAGGGCCGGTGCACTGGGATGACCCTCAGGGATGGGATGGGGAGGGAGGTGGGAGGGAGGTTCAGGATGAGGAACACATGTACACCCGTGGCTGATTCATGTCAATGTATGGCAAAAACCACTACAGTATTGTAAAGTAATTAGCCTCCAATGAAAATACATAAATTAATATAAAAAATTTGTTTCTTTTTGAGATTATCTTTTTCTTCTGTGCAGCTGCCTCCTCTGGTTTAGGAACGATCTGCATTTTTTTAGTAAGAATCATCTCAATGTGGCAGAAGGAGCTCATGTAGATCTGTAAGTTCAGCAGTGCATCTTGGGGCCTTTGTTCACCTGAATGTCCTCAATGAGCAGAGAATCTACATCTAGACCCTTAAGGTCATCAATACTCTGCATTTTTAAGCATGTGCAGCAAAAATCCAACGCTCTTTTTGGGCCACTGACCCTGCATCCAGTTCTGGGGCTGGGCCTGGCACACCCACCAACTCTGCCATTGTAAGGATAGAATGACACACATTTGATTCTGTAAAATGACATCTTTTCAGATACGCATAACACTGATGGTCTGGGCGGTTTCTTGAGTGTTCTTAAAGTGAACCCAACAATTGAACCTCTTGATTTATAGGATTTTGTGGAGTTTTCTGAGTCAAATGAATAGCAGACTATTTTCAGAGACTGTCACATATTAGAAGAGCCTAACAGTATTTCTTCTACCCTCTCCCACCATTATTATTTATTAAGGGTTTATTTGTATGCTTACTGTGTCCAAAGTTTCTGGGCCATAGTTTTAAGGTGTGAATTAGTGAATGAGTTCTTTTTATTATATGAATGTATAAACCCAGGTCAGCCTCCAGATTTTACTGTGGGTAGGCTGCCCTGACAGTGAAAAATAGCAGATCTAGATATGATTCTCAGAACAAGTGAGATTGCTTTAAAATTATCTTTTGAGGAGTACAGTTGTGAAACTGTGAAACATTGAGATGTGATGTTAAAACCCCTCAAAAGTTCTGAATTCAGAAATGTGAAAGAAGTGACAGAAAAAGAAACTTACTTCAAATTTTTCACTAATGAATTGACTAACAACATTTTCGTTTCAATTTTTTTTTCTTGATAGTTTTGTTTATTTTATTTTGGCTGTGCTAGATCTTTGTTGCTTCATGGGCCTTTCTCTAGTTGCAGGGAGCAGGGCCTACTTTAGCTGCAGTGTGTGGGCTTCTCCCTGTGGCAGCTTCTCCTGTTGCAGAGCGTGGGCTCTAGGGCACACGGGCCTCAGTAACTGTGGCACATGGGCTCTAGAGCATAGGCTCAGTAGTGGTGGCACACGTGCCTAGCTGCTCCGACGTATGTGGTATCTTCCCGAATCAGGGATCAAACCTGTGTCTTCTGCATGGGCAGGTGGATTCTTTACCACTGAGCCACCGGGAAAGCCCTCAAGTTAATTTTTCTTATAAGAATTTTAACAATATTAAGGCCAAAGTGGGCTTCCTGCATAAAATATAAGATATAATCAATGTCTTTGAGGTCTGTTCCTTTGAATGTAAACATAGAAGTGCTTTTAGTTTAGAATTTGTGAGGAAATTCCTAATTTTTCAGACTTGTTCATCTGGTGTATTTTAAAAATTAGGTTTTGATCTCTTAGCTGGTTCTTCAGAATCCCCTTTTCATGCCCTGGAATCTGATCAGTTGAGAACACTGGAGAAGAGAGAAGGACGTGAACTGAATGCGCAGCTATCCACCTGCTGCCCCCTCACCTAGAAACAATGAAACGGCCAGGTCTTCTCCACTGTAAATAAGAGAGTCCAGCTAGTGAAGCAGAGTTAGTACAGAATTTCCATGAATACCAGGGAGCTAAGCTTGGATACTACATAGTCAGGAATAAGCCACCAGAAGAAATACCAACCATGCAACGAAAATTTTTTAGCAGAAACCTCACTGTCCCCACTACCAAGTACCCAGATCATACAGTGGGACCACAGGGAGAAACATGGCCATTTGCCACAGAACAAATGCCTCCATCTCCATGCTTTCCAGGAGATCCCACTTCCCTCACTATGCCACCTTCTGTTGTTCCCTGCTGCTTTACAAGTCTCTTATGGATGCAACTGTTTGATACAATATAGAGAAAGTGAAAGAGGAGAGTGAAAAAGTTGGCTTAAAGCTCAACGTTCAGAAAACTAAGATCATGGCATCTGGTACCATCACTTCATGGGAAGTAGATGGGGAAACAGTGGAAACAGTGTCAGACTTTATTTTTGGGGGCTCCAAAATCACTGCTGATGGTGATTGCAGCCATGAAATTAAAAGACGCTTACTCCTTAAAGGAAGGTTATGACCTACCTAGATAGCATATTTAAAAGCAGAGACATTACTCTGCCAAAAAAGGTCCGTCTAGTCAAGGCTATGGTTTTTCCAGTGGTCATGTATGGATGTGAGAGTTGGACAGTGAAGAAAGCTGAGCGCCGCAGAATTGATGCTTTTGAGCTGTGGTGTTGGAGAAGACTCTTGAGAGTCCCTTGGACTGCAAGGAGATCCAACCAGCCCATCCTAAAGGAAATCAGTCCTGGGTGTTCATTGGAAGGACTGATGTTGAAGCTGAAACTCCAATACTTTGGCCACCTCATGCGAAGTGTTGACTCATTGGAAAAGACTCTGATGCTGGGAAGGATTGGGGGCAGGAGGAGAAGGGGATGACAGAGGATGAGATGGTTGGATGGCATCACCGACTCGATGGACATGGGTTTGGGTAAACTCTGGGAGCTGATGATGGACAGGGAGGCCTGGCATGCTGCGATTCATGGGGTCACAAAGAGTAGGACACGACTGAGTGACTGGACTGAACTGAACTGAACTGAGAGCACTTGCCCACTCCCTTGAGAATGCAGTTCCAACTGTGTCCAATAATTACTTCTTAGGGGATCTGGATGTACTCGGTGGCTCATCAGGTAAAGAACTGGCCTGCAATGCAGGCGACACAGGATATATGGGTTTGATCCCTGGGTTGGAAAGATCTCCTGGAAGAGGAAATGGCAACCCACTCCAATATTCGTTCTTGAAAAAGAAAAAATCCCATAGACAGAGGAGCCTGAAAGGCTACAATCCATGGGCTCTCAAAGAGTCAGACATAACTGAGTGACTAGGCTCAAGAGGTGTCTAGAAAGGGTGATGTTTCCCATTTTTAGCCTCTATAGAGCAGGGACACCTTCTAGACAATGTTGGAGGTGATGTTGAAATATTATACGGTATCTTGTCACAGATAATTAACAAAATCACCGAAAGAAATGATCTTCCCAAATCACTGGTCTCCGTTTGCCAGCACTAATTCCATTCAGAAGAAACAGTTACCTGTGTATTTCCTACATGTCCCAAACATTGTCATTTCAGGCACTTCCTCTTTCAGAACTAGTTCAACATCGCTGTAAGCAGAGCATCCCACGTAAGCATCCATCTAAAATCAGTAGACTTGAGGACACTCCTTTCCCATGGAAGGCCCTCGAACACCAAAGACTCAAGCAGTCACTTTCAGATCAATGCCCTTGCTTTTCCTTGATTTCTGTTAGGTTTTTTTTGATTCAAGTCAAATGATGGATTAGAGGGCAATTCTTGTTTTTAAGAGTGTACTACCAGAAACATCAAATGTGAACATTGATGAGAGTGTTCTGTTTCTTTTGCTCATGGCATAGTGGTGGGGACAAAAGTGGTTTGAAAAAATTGTAGAAGACTTTCTGGGGGCTTCCCTGGTGGCTCAGGGGGTAAAGTGTCTGCCTGCAATGCAGGAGACCTGGGTTCAATTCCTGGATCAGAAAGATCCCCTGGAGAAGGAAATGGCAACCCACTCCAGTACTCTTGCCTGGAAAATTCCATGGATGGAGGAAGCCTGGTAGGCTACAGTCCACGGGGTCACAAAGAGTTGGACACGATTGAGCAACTTCACTTTCACTTTTCTGTTTCTAGTTACACATGTAAGGAATGTAGCAGTCATTACTTTGTCCTCACAATAAAAAGTTGAACAGACTGAAAATTCAATAACTCTTCTAGAATCTGTGAAAGAAGACACAGGGAGAGCTGGTGCCTTCAAGACTGAAGACAGGTGAACCCAGGGAGCCATGGCTTACAGGAGTGGAGATCCACAAGTAGAAACTGCTTTGGGACATGGGATGGCAAGAAAACTGGAAGGATAATTGTTGAATCGGTGGAGGTTCAGTGTGGATGACTCTGAGATGCAAAACGCCAGCAGGGTGCAGCCATAGGACTGACCCCCACACAGGAAGTTTTAGCCATCTATCCCACCTGGTGGTGGGTGGGGGAGAAAAAAAAACTGAGAAACACTTGTGAAATTCACAGTCTAGAGGCACAGGCTCACTAACTGCTGAGACCTCTCATAAGACTGTAAATGCTTCCTCGCTTCACTGCCCCCTTACTAAAGGTCTATTTACAGCAGTTCCTTTTCCTCATTACCCCATATCTAGCTCTCAAGAAAAAATTACAAGGCAAACCAAAGAGGAAAAAAAAAAAAAATCCCACAGAATTTAAAGAGATAGAGCAAGCTTCAGAACCAGACACAGCAGGGATGTAGAATTAGCATCCTGGGATTTAAAACAATTATGATTAATATGCTGAGGGCTCTAAAGGATAAATAGACAGCATGCAAAAACAGATGGACAATGAAAGCAAAGAGATGGAAATCCTAAAAACCAAAGAGAAATGCTAGAGATCAAAACCACTGTCAAAAGAGATAAAAACATTAATAATTCTTAGATCCAAGGTGGTGGCTGAGGTTAACAGTCCCTTGTTGCAGAGACACCAAGGTTGCCTGCAGCTGGCTGCAGTGGTTCAAGGACACCTAGCATTTCTTCATCTTAAGTGAAGAGGACAAACAGTATTACATGGCTAATAATGGTTTCAACTGGAGTACAACCAGGAAAGATCTTGATGGTTGAAAATATTAATACCTCCATGATGTCCTCACGGATGACTCTGATATCTAGTATGACAATCTCACCAAACATCCCAACATTGCACCAGAAATTCCATTCCCTGAGGTAGATGGGTCCATCTCAAATGTCTAATTGAGCACTTCAAGCTTTTGAACCAGTAACCTGCTCAAAGTTTATGGCTCCAGGGCTGGGCCCATAGCTGGCAGCAGAAAGCCTGGATATGATTTAGAAGCATAAAGAACAATGAAACCGGTGAAGATCCAAGCTACTAAGACAGAAAACAGAGATTTTTGCTAGTCCAGGTCTCTGTCTTCCTATCTCTTCCTCATCATTCAGCTTCTAATAAAACCTGAACTCTGACACACCTCCTCCAACTTTAAACCGGTTTCACTAAAGAGCTACAGCGGGTGTTGATGGAAAAATGAAAATTGCTACTGGGTTTCTGAGAAGGGATGTATGGAGGAGGGAGACAACAGTGGGACTCAAACAACAAGACAACTTGAAGTTTCTCTCTGCTTAGGGGAATGGGCATCCTGGGGATACGGTATAGCTGAAAGTTTTTATACAGGCTTTTTGGCTTCTGAAAATAGACTATTGATAAAAGCTGCTTCCTACTAAAAAGGAGAAAGAGGAGGAGGATGAGGAAGCAGAGAATGAAGCAGATGCCCTTAGCAAACTGCTAATATAATTATGGCTAACTGGGAGAGCTATTTGTCTTGCCGTTCTAGTAAAAAGGACTTCCCTGGTGGCTCAGATGGTAAAGCGACTGTCTACAATGCGGGAGACCTGGGTTCGATCCCTGGGTTGGGAAGATTCCCTGGAGAAGGAAATGGCAACCCACTCCAGTACTCTTGCCTAGAAAATCCCATGGATGGAGGAGGCTGGTGTCCATGCGGTTGCAAAGAGTCAGACACGACTGAGTGACTTCACTTTCACTAATAAAAAAGTGTGGTGATTGGGTAGGAAGAATTTGGGAAAGCAGACAAATCACATATTATTATTGCTGGAGAAAGTCAAATTCAAAGGAAACAGGGCTCAAGGATTGAAGAGAAAGTGAAAGTCTCTCAGTCATGTCTGACTCTTTGTGACCCCATGGGCTGTAGTCCATGGAATTCTCCAGGCCAGAATACTGGAGTGGATAGCGTCTCCCTTCTCCAGGGGATCTTCCCAACCCAGGGATTGAACCCAGGTCTCCCGTATTGCGGGTGGATTCTTTACCTTCTTTACCAGCTAAGCCGCAAGGGAAACCCGAGAATACTGAAGTGGGTAGTTTATCCCTTCTCCAGCAGATCTTCCTGATCCAGGAAATGAACTGGGGTCTCTTGCATTGCAAGCGGATTCTTTACCAACTGAGCTATCAAGGACGGAGGAGGAGGTTTATTTCAACGTGCTTAATTTACCACCTTTGATGATATGTTTGATTTTGAAATTTTTTGTTTTTCTTTTTTGGCTGAACTGGATCTCTGTGGCTTTGTGTGGGCTTTCTCTAGTTGCGGTGAGTGGGGCTACTCTGCAACTACTGAAGCCCGCACACCTAGTACACAGGCTCTAGGTGCCCGGGCTTCAGTAGTTGCAGCACAGGCTCAGTAGTTATGGCTCGCAGACCCTAGAGCACAGGCTCAGTGGTTGTGATACACGGACTTAGTTGCTCCCGGGCATGTGGAATTTTCCTGGACCAGGGATTGAACCCGTGCCCCCAGCATTGGCAGGTGGATTCTTATCCACTCTGCCACCTAGGAAGTCCTGAAGTTTATTTTAAAGAGTGTTTCTCACATTGTGGCAAAGGTGAAGAAAGTCGACTGACAAAAACATATTGTACCAGGAGCTCTTTGAATCTCTACACCCCTTTTAGAAAAGCAAAAGTGCATATTCTGCCACAGATGATTCTTCATAAGCCATCCCTGGTCCTGGGGACTGCCTCCTTCGGTCTGATTTTTCAATCCTAGAAACCTGTACCACATGGAGTCCAAAGTTCACCATGTGGTGGAATCCGCCACCCACCCGCTCTTATAAAACTCACATACAAGTTTCCCACATCCATCTTTTTTTTTGCACCATGCACTGGTTTTTTTCCGAAACCAGTAGCAGAGCTTTGGTAAAAACAACAAAAAAAGACACCCACTTTCTGTTGTTTAGTCGCTCAGTCATGTCTGACTCTTTGCGACCCCCTGGACTGCAGCATGCCAGGCTTCCCCGTCCTTCACCATCTCCTGCAGTTTGCTCAAACTCATGTCCACTGAGTCGAAGACGTCCCTAGGATGTATGTTTTCATGCAGGTGTCTCATCTGCATTTCCAGGTTCTTTGGGATCCCAGGAACGGAAGCGCTCTCAGGCTGCCTCTCACCATTTAGGAAAAGAGTTAGCCTCCTGGGGGTGAAAGATCAGGGCTGGGATGCCTTGGGCTTCTTCCCTGATGTGTCCCTGCTCCCAAAAGCACCCGCATCTTCTCTCCAGTGTCCCACCGCCACCTTGGCTAGGCCTTTCTCTCAGCCTCACCTTCTTTTGTCTGTATCTTCTGGCTCCTTTTCATCTTGGTGCATCATCTTCTTGCTCATAATGTGGTTTCCTGAAAACCTTAGCTTGCTTATGGTCTCTTGTGACTTCTACTGAACTTCACATGTCTCCTCTTCTGCATCCCTTCAGCTTGGGTTCCCATAGCCCGATTCTCTCCTTTCTCAAGTCAGGTTCCTAAGCATGACAACCCCACTTGGCCCAGCTCACTCCCTCTTGGTTCATCAATGGAGTGGCTACACCTCGGACTAGCCGTTTAGGTGGGCTGGGGTCCTGTGATAAAGCATAACTGCCTGGCTCTTTGAAGACAGTGGAAGCATTGGGCCCTGGGATTCCTCAAACCATTATTTCTTCTGAGCTGAGTCCCCAACAATCCATGGACATTCTTTGAGACAGAAAGGAAAACTAGACTCAAAGCAGTGATTTTCCGACCTAATCAAAAAAGGAAACAAATAATAAGTATGAATATTAATTGCCTTATTCCCTATTCCAGAGAATTTAAGATAAGATCTATTGTTGACCTATCTCTTCACTTCAACTAGCTTCATTCAAGTACCAGGAATTCACCACCTCCATGTCCACCTGGCCAAGCTCTAAGTGTGGGTCTATTTTGTTGCCCATTGAGGAACATGACAAGTCCACCATTGAAAGGAACTGAAAACCTTTCCCTGCTACATGTCACCTTGGCACTTTGCTACTGTGTTGGCCTCACTGAAGACAGTGCATTAAAAAATCCCTGAGATCCAGGCTTGGGAAATCTTGATCTGTACACGTCTATGAAGGGAGAGTGCAGTGGGCATTTTAGTTACCCTGGTCTGTCTGTGGCTTGTCCAGTGAGGTTCATGAACACTTGTTGGTGTTTTACCTTGTCTGTGGGCATTAACTTCCCCCTTCTCTCCCCCAGCCCTGGCCTGCCCTTTTGGTGGTATAAAGCCCCCCCAACCTGACAATTTCTCCACTGAGAGTGCAGTGAGCCAGCCTGCAGTGTTCAGCACAATCAGCACAGCCAGGGGAACCTATTATGGGGTGTGTGATGTGACAGGGAAAATTAGGAATGAGTGGGCTTTGATATCTGCTTAACTCACTAGCTCTCCCCCGACTCGTCACCTCCAGCTCCACCTGAATTCCCTGCGTTGCTGGGTGCCTGCCCTATTACCTCTCACTGCTGAGCTTTTGCTCCTGAGTTCTGTCTGGGAAATGTTCTCATTCTACTTAACCTTTTCAGTCTGAGATATTGCTTCCTCTGAGAAGACTGACTTGATTCCCTCTCCCTGGGATGGGACTGGGTTCTGTGACACCCACACCCACATGCTCCCATGGCAGCTAGTGTTTTTCTTCTTTGTTGTAATCATTGCTAGTTTCTTTGAGTGGAGACCCCTGGAGTACAGTGCCCTCATTGTTTGGTGCATAGAAAATGCTCAACAACTTCTTGTCTAGGGTTGAATGTGTGAGCTTGAAACTTGACTTGGGTAATGGGATCTTCTCATTCATTCTGGATTTAGGATGATATTATACATTCTGGTGAGAATTCATAACAGTGCTTCAATCAATAGCTAATATTTCTAGAACAATTATCGCATACAAGCATCTCATGAAGTGCTTAAGTTTATCACAGGATTTTTTCTCTGTCATTCTTTTCAACCAGCAAGGCAGATACTTATTAAAAAGTAGAGACATTACTCTGCTTACAAAGGTCCAGATAGTCAAAGCTATGGTTTTTCCAGTAGTCATGTACGGATGTGAGAGCTGGACAATAAAAATGGCTGAGCACTGAAGAACCGATGCCTTCAAACTATAGTGCTGGAGAAGACTCTTGACAGTCCCTTGGACTGCAAGGAGATCAAACCAGCCAATCCTAAAGGAAATCAACCCTGGATATTCATTGGGAGGACTAGTGCTGAAGCTGAAACTCCAATACTTTGGCTACCTGATGTGAAGAATCGACTCACTGGAAAAGACCCTGATGCTGGGAAAGATTGATAGTGGGAGGAGAAGGGGGACGGCAGAGGATGAGATGGTTGGATGGCATCACTGACTCAATGGACATGAATTTGAGCAAGCTCTGGGAGATGGTGAAGGATAGGGAAGCCTGGAAAGGGGTCTCATTCTGTGGGGTTGCAAAGAGTCAGACAGGACAGAGGGACTGAAAAAAAAGGTAGATACTACTTTAAACTCTGTTCTACAGACTAGGAAATTGAGACTTTGAGAGGCAAAGGGAATGGCGTCTGCCATCTAGCAATAAAGTGGGCATGACAGAGTTGCAACCTGGATGATCTGACCCCAGGCTTCCTGCCTGAGGTGACACTGGGTGCCATTAAGCCCCTAGAGCCCCTCTGCTCAGCACAGGCATTATAAGCCTGCAAGAGACTTAAAATGCACCTCTTGGTGTCTTAAATTGTGCTTTCTACTAGCAATCTTGAAAGTGTCTTCAGCTTAAAAATATGCCCCAAATCCAGGATGTCCTGCCAACTGAGGCAAGGCATTTAAAAAATTGTAATTCTTATGAATGTAATCTAATTTTTTCTATTCTTCTGTTATCTTTCTTTTGGTGTTGCTTTTTTAAATTATACAAGTAATCAAAGTACATTCTTCTTTCTCGGTGGTTCAGATGAATTAGGAATACACAGAGTACAATGTGAAAGGCCTCTTCACCACTTGCTTCTCCTTCCTGGGCAATTTCATTTTCTACCTGAGAGGTAACAATTGTTGAGTTTGGAGTGGATCCTTCAAGTCCTTCTTCTATGTATGTGGCTAAGGAATAAAGTTATTTTTCTATGTGAGTGGCATCATACTCTGTGCATTGTTTGGCCCCTTAATTTTTTCCCTGCTGGATACTACATCTTGGAGACCAGCCTCATTCTATTTAAGGGCTTTATAGTATTTACTGGGGCTTCCCCGATGGCTCAGATGGTAAAGAATCTGACCTGCAATGCAGGAGACCCGGGCTTGATCCCTGGGTCGGGAAAATAACTTAGAGAAAGGGATGGTTACCCACTCCAGTATTCTTGCCTAGAGAATTTTATGAACAGAGGAGCCTGGTGGGCTATAGGCCATGGTGTTGCAAAGAGCCAGACATGACTGAGCGACCAACACTTCATAGTATTTACTAGCCTTTAGCTCTTCCCTTACTGATGGAAATATGGGGAGTACCAGAAAACTGCAAATCACAGCTTGCTTCGACTTTTTAAAAATGTTTATTTTGCTCTAAAAAATGCTCAAGAAGAGTGCTCATTTCGTGTTGAGGTTTACTGCTCCTTTTCACAAACTCACACAATCAGTGCCACTCACACTTTCTAGAATGAGGAAAGCAGTCCATTTTGTTTTGGTAAAATTAGTGACTCACAATGTCTCCTCTCCCAGCTGAGAGAGGCCCAGTCTATTGTGCGCCTGGAAGGGGCACAGGATGCTGTTACACTTGGCTACCCAGTTGTACAATGGTGTCCAAAATTAGGCCCCGTGCTAGTTAAGCCCTTGTTTGCTCTTCAGATACTGACCATAGATTGGCACAATGGGAGTGCTACCTGCGCTGTCAAGGCTTACAGATGTGTGTATAGATGTGTGGTCTGTGTGTATGTGTTGCGTGGATGGTATGAATGTTTATGAATGGTCTGTGTTGTGTGCAGTGTGTGTGTGGTGTTTGTGTGGTAAGTGTAGGGTGTGTGTAGTGTGCATGAGGGTTGTGTATCGTGTGTGTTTGTGTATGTGTGGTGTTTCTGTGGTATGTATAGGGTGTTTGTGTGTGCCTTGTGTTGTGTGTGTAGTGTGGTATGTATATTGTGTCTGTGTGTGTGTGTCTGGTATTTGTGTGGTATGTGTAGGGTGTTGATGTTTGCATTCTGTGTGTTGTATATGGCATAGGTGTAGTGTGGCGTGTGTGTATGTGTAGTATTTGTGTGGTATGTGTTGGGTTAGTGTGTGCATTGTGTGTATATGTTGTATATGGTGTATGTGTAATGTGGTATGTGCGCTATGTGTGTTTGTGTAGTGTTTATGTGGTATGTGTAGGATTTTTGTGCATTGTGTGTGTTGTGCATTGTGTGTAGTGTGTGTGTGGCCCGTGTGTGTTATATGTATGTCTGTATGGTGTTTGTGTAGAGAGTGTGTTGTATGTGTGTATGTGTAATGTGTGTATGTGTATATGTAGGCAGACACCAGCCCACTCTTCTGTACACTCATTCATGTGATAGAGAAGAAGGTTTACCTGAGTGGAGCAGCAAGGGGACAGTGCTCCTTGACTCACTCTGTTTCATTGCTCTTGTACCAATTATTTCCAAGTCCAGAATGCACGCAGAACCTAATGAACCCATATTTCCCCTTCCATGTAGAGCATTCTGCAAGGACAATGAACATCATCTGTTGAATCTGCAAATACAGAATCTCCTTGTGGAGACACCTTGGGGACATGTCTTGCTAGGAGTTATGCTTAGAGGAAATGCTACTCGATACATAATTTATGAGTGAGTTGTGGTGATTCATTTTACTTGAATCTATTACTGGGCCACTTGGCTTCAAAGTCCTCTGGCTGCTCTGTTTTCTGTGACGAGAAGGATCTACTCTATTCATGTAAACAGCTCAAAGTTGTCTTTTTTTCTCAGTTTGGTTCATAGTTACAATTTTATCTCTCATTATTAGCACCTTGAGTTTGTAGCTCTTGGGTCTTCGTCAACTTTCATTTCTCTCCAGCAATGAAATTTGGAAATAACCCATAAAATACTGAGGTACATTCATGTATTAATTTAAACATTCATAACTCTTAATGCAATTCTTTAACAATTATCAAGATAAAAATAGGCCACTGAGATTAATTTCAAAGTACATAAGGTTCTTTGATCATGCACTGAGGAAATCCAAATTCCTTATTCTCTTTCCCTTTGGGATTGGTGACCAAGTGTCAATAGCTACCAGAAATCAGCTGAAGGTGAAAGGACAGTATTAGCTTTAGTCTTCAAAATATAGGGCTTTAGGATTACCTCTCTGTTCTCTCTAAAATGTGGCTCTTGAGGCAGGAAGCCCCATCCTCAGGGCAAGCCTGGACCACTGTAACCCAGCCTCCTGCATGGAGAGTCTCCGCCTGCTGCTAGACCGCTGCATCAAGACACCGAGAGCTCTCAGAGCTGGGCTCTACCCAGTTTGCTTCCCATCTGGGAGTAGACAGGCGGGTCTGCTGACTCTCCCCTGCTGTCACCTATCATGTGGGTAGGCTCTTGTGGATAGGTGCCTCCAAGGGTCTCTTCCAAAGGAGATGTGCCTTCTCCCAAAGGCCCCAAGAGCAGAGCACTACAAGCCCCCAGAGGTATGACCCAGTTTATCAGCTGAATCAAAAACAATCAAGTTTATAATCCAGGATCTGATATTAATCTCTGCTTCCTCCAGCCTGGCTATGGGGCTGAGAGGGTAGCTCTTTCCTCCCAGAGCGCCTGCATTTTTTGAGGATGGAGTGAATGTTTGTGTTTTCATGAGGCCATGCGAAAGGAATGTGAATATTAGAAAAGAGCCCTATTTGTTAAAATGATAATTGCTAGAATGCTCTGAAGGCATCCATATTTGCTCTTCTACTTCTCATGAGAGCCTGAAGAACGGGGCAACATCTGACCCTGATGACTTGCACTCACCAAGGCCCTACCAGATGACAGAAACTTGCTGTCGTTTTGGTTATAGTTTTCACTAATGACTTGGATTTCCCTTTGGCCACCAAATATTTCAAAGCAACCGGTTTTTACAGCATCCAAGAGCTGACTAGCCCCATGGCAGTTGCCCAGACTAACTTCATGAAGTGAGCGTGTGAATAAAATAATAAACGAGTGTATAAACATGCATAATTTATTTGAATCAATATTCATGCCTGATTACACCGTAGGCCGTTTCAGATGTTTGAAAGCCAGGCCTGGCTGGCCCCCGCAGACACCCCCTGCGGTAATTCCCTCAGGAAGTGAGCTCACCTCCCCTCCTGGAAGAGCGTTTAAAAAATGCTTGTGTTCCTCCTGGTGCCAGCTCTGCGGGGCTGGGGTCAACTATGAGTTTCAGTTACTCCTTATAACAACTGAGCGAGTCCTCAGGAACAAGCTTGCCTCCTTGTACCTTTCCATCTGTTTCCTCCTGAGCGGTGCCTGAGCTTTCTAGTTCAGAGGGCCATGGGGATGGGGAAGGAAGAGAGGAAGAACAGCAGCCCGTGAGAACATGGTATCTTCTTGTGCTCTCTCCAGTCAAGCAAAGCCTCCATGCTATGTTTTAGAGGAGATGCTGGGCAGATGGAAACATTTGCATGTGCCCACTTTAACCATCCAAAGGTGTCAGCCTGCAACAACCAAGGTCCCAGTGATGAGCAGCAGCATGGCCTGGAGGTGAAGTGTCAAGTTAGGTTAAGTCAGACAGATCTGGTTTGCACCCTGCCTCTGCACATCACCAGCTGTAAAGCTGTTGGCAACTTACTCAGCCTCTCTGTGCTTCAGATTTCCTGTCTGTAAAACAAGGATGACAGAAAGGCCTTCCCTATCGGGAACTGAAATGATCTTAGAAATCCTGCTCATAGAAGAATGAATGAGGAAACGACCAGGGATTAGTGAATTTCTGGCTCTCCAGGACTCTGCACACATTTTGTGCAAATACCCCCTGGGAGGAGAAGGAGAACCCTGTGTTTCACTGGGACTGGGTCAGAGGTTTAACAAAATCTGTTTTTTATGCTCTGGCCACTTCTTCACTGCAATATTTTATGTGTCTTCTATGGAACATCAGAAGTGTGGACAAGCTCTCATCTTTCAAGAAGTCATGGATTCTGGCTGGACTTGGCACGCAGACAATCAGAGGCATAGATTTTACTGTCTCTCCCAAGTCATCCTGATGATTCATGTCTTTACCTTGTTGTAATAACACAATAAAAAGGTCTCTCAAACACCCAAGTGGAGGTTATGTGTTCAGTTACAGACTCTTCTATTGTCCAACATGCTTCTAGGTCTCTTTACCTTTCACTCCAGTCTCTTCTGCCTCAGTCTCCCTTGTTCTGTCACCAGTGGAAAAAATTACTTCCCTAAAGCTCAGAGTTTTTTAGTCTTGGCACTACTGACATTTTGGATCAGATAATTCTTTGTTATGGGGGTTGTCCAGTGCCTTGAAGGATACTTAGCAGAAAGCCCAGCCTCTAGACACTGGATGCCAGCAAGCAACCTTAGCTTCAGCTTGACAACTGAAAATGCCTTCTGACATTGCAAATATCCCCTTGGGAAGGGGGAGCAAAATCCCTCCTGGTTGAGAACCACTGTCCTAAATGACTGCAACATGCTTTTAATGTCACTTTAAAGACAGAGATTGGTGATATACATGTGTATATACATACATGGAGTGAGCAGCACCAAACAAAGAGCTCTATAATGCAATCCAACACCAGAAGTTTGGAAGTTCTCTTACTTCTAGGGTAAACTCAGCCTCCCTTCTTTTCTCTCCTTCCGCCCAACTCCGTGTTCAAGTAGGAAGCATTCTAAAAGCAGGTCCCAAATTAGAGTCCCATGAAAAACAGGACCGCTGTGGAGAGAGTATAGTTTTTTGAGTTGCAACTTAAGAAAGATTGAAAAGGCTGCTTCTTTGTTCTCTTTCTTCTTCCTCCTTTCTTTCCTCTCAGTGTGGCTGGTGAGGTAGAACTCTGGAGAGAACTTCAGCTTGGAAAGTCAGGAGGTGCGGGGGTAGGGCTGCAGGGAAGGGAGGCATTGTGTAGGCAGGCTCTTCCCTCAGTTCTTCTTCCTGCCTGGAGCTGGTTCTGATGAGGGGGACTTGCATGAAGGTGCTAGACAGAAGGCTCCATCTCAAAGAGGTGCTGTATACTGAGCCACTGCTCTGAACCCACCACCTGGGTGGCTGGGGTGGGAGGAATACAGCTCCAGGTGGCTAGGATCAGAGAAAGCTGTTGGTGGAGAGTTGCAGAAGCAGATGTGCACCTGGAAAGAAGAATGAGAAGCCACGTGGTAGCAGAAATTATGTGGTGCAGAGATAGGGGGCAGAGAATAGAAAGAAGTAGGGAGTCAGGGACTGAGTAAGGTGACAAGTAGCTTTGAGAGGCCCCCCTGACCACTAGAGCTACTGTAAATGCCGACAGGCAAGAAATAGCATTTCATTTCTCAGTGAAGTTTGATGAGATAGGTTTTTTTCCCTCAACTCTCTGTTCATCCTCATAGTAAACTCCTGTTAGACTAAGCAATCTGATTGTGTGGGAAATGCCTAACTCAGTGCATCTCCAACTTCAACCTATAGATCTCCAGAGGTCCACAGACATAGTCTCTGCTGTTTGCAAGCGGTCTGAGAATAAGTCTGGCTTCTAGGTAGGCCAAAAGAATTAATACAGTCACATTCTGAATCATTTAAAACAACTACACTGTCCAATACGGGAGCCCCTGGCTACATGTGGCCACTGAGCATTGAGACATGACTAGGCAAAATCGAATTATGCTTTAAGCTTAACACACACACTGGATTTTGAAATCTTGGTAAGAAAAAAAGAATATGAAATATCTCAGGAAGTTCTTATACTCATTACCTACTGAAATGATAACATTTTGGGTAGTCTGAGTTAAATAAAAGGTGATATGAAAATTGATTTTGCCTGTCTCTTTTGACTTTTTTATTGTGGCTACTAGAAAATTTTAAATCATATATGTGGATTATGTCACATTTCTATTGGACACCACTAGTCTAGATTATGTATTCTCAAAGGGAATGATATTGTACTTTGTGGGGTAAAAATTGGTTCTTGGGGGAAATGTGGTGAAAAACTGTAATCTTTAACATATTAGAGAATAGATATACATATAGCATATAAACAGATATATAGTATGCCTATGGTATTAAAATTTCATGACTGCAGGGTTTTGTAAATAAAAGTCTTAAAAACCTTGTCAAGTGGATAATAATGAAAATAACTTAGAAACACTGATCTAGATAAGTAACTTGTAATCCAAGAACTATTGCATATGTGCAGGCCTGTGTCTGCATTTGCTTTTAGGATCCTGTTAGTGCTAAGTAGAAATATTTTAATGATCTTGAGTTAATGGTGGAGGATGGAGAAGGAAATGGCAACGCACTCCAGTATCCTTGCCTACAGAATCTTGTGGACGGAGGAGCCTGGTGGGCTGCTGTCCATAGGATCGCAAAGAGTCGGACACAACTGAAGCAACTTAGCAGCAGCAGCAGCAGCAATAGGGGAAAAATTGAGGCAGGTTTCATATGTAATAAGGCATTTGTACTCAATGAAGATAAAATGACACCAAGGTGCTCCTTTAAAGGCAGGCTGCAAATAAGTATGAAAGAGGAGAAAGGGGGTGGGTGGAAATGAGCAGTCATATGAGTGACTGGGGAGCCACTGTCATGAGAGAACCAGTGGCTCAATATATAGGAAATAACAGACTCCATTTATCACCTCACATTGATTAGTGTTGCTACCTTGAATTCTATTATTTTTTGCAGATTTAAAACATAATTTTTTTTTAGGATTTCTATAGCATCAAGTTTATCTATACTTGGGTTTTAATGGTGTTGATTATACCTCTTTTCTTTGGCTGAGTGTGGAATCAGAGAAGCGAGTCAGATGATCAAAATGGCAGCTCTGTAACTGATACAAGGTAGACCGAAGGTCATGGCTTAGGTGTGTTGCACGACACTCCAGAATGAAACGTGGTCAACAGGCCTTAGACTGAACTGAACTGAACAGCTTCACAGCAGAGCAACATCCAGACCCCTGTGCAGGGCGGTCCCAGCACAGGGAGGGGCTGCACTGAGCACGCCCAGTTGCTCTTTCCTAACTCACCAATCAGACAGGCTCTTCACCTCCCCAGGGTGGGTCCAGCAGCCAGGGCTACAAGTGTTAGGCTGATGAATATTCCTGCACGTGGAATCGTGGGAAGAGGGAAATAAAGGTTTCCCCCCACAGCCCCTGGTTTTATGCTTATACTTATTTATGTAATGCAATAAAAGTAATTTAGGTTGGCATTTGGGTTTGTATGACCTTTTCAAAGCATTTATTGTGAGTTACTGACCTATTACAGGGAGACTTTGGTGGATTTCATGTCAGCGTGAACATGAGTTGACTTACCTCTCTGTGGAACAAGCCCTGCCTGCCTTGCTCTCTTCCTGGCCCTGCTGGCTTTGCTCCTTCTCTCCACTTCGATGGTTTTCTGCTCCCTCACCCCTTGAAGCCTTTAACTATACAGTGAAGCTGGAGGTGTAGTGAAAAGAACATTGGGTTTGAAATTGAGAGGTCCCTGTTCAAGTCTGGGTGCTGCCACTTCCAAGCTGTATGATTCTGGGCAAGGTACTCAACCACGTTGGCCTCACTTTTCTCACCTGGAAAGTGGGGTGATGCCCCCCTCCTTCCAGAGTTGTTATGTGGATAAGAGCAGATGATGAATGTAAACTCATTTCATGTTCAAAACAGCTCCCCTTTCTCTGTGCTTGGCTGAGTTTGGGGCCTTTTTTGGTGTTGCATCTATTCAGTTGTCAACTCTTTGAATGCCCATTTGCTTTACATGGTTATAAAACTCAAATGAGCACCAGTAGGAAAAAAGATAGAGCAAGTAAGCCAGGCTTAGGGCTTGTTCAACTTCAAAATATAATTTTCAAAGTTAAATGACTTTCAAACACATATTTAGTGATTGTGTATCAAAGATATATTTAATGTGTTAATGAGAGAACCAATGGATAGTAAAGCAGGTTTGAGTGAGGATTGAGAAGACTGGTATATATAGACAATGGAAGAAAAAATGCTGAAGTAATATTGCTAAGTTAGATACAAAATTGGTTAATGTCCTAGAGCACAGCAAAACTGTAACTTTTGGAGTTATCTTTTCTCCTAGATAGAAACACTTTGCTTTTTTCAGTGGAAAAAAGTAGTATTTTAACTCTGCAATTTAATATCTTACTTTACAAAGTCTTGGCCCTAAACAGTCAAAAATAGTGAATCAAACAAAAATCAAAAACTAGCCTCTGTAGGGCTTTTTAGACAAGGTCTTAGTATGACATTGAAAGAAGAGGAGTAATACTTTTGCTTTCACTTCAAGTTATGGATAATTTTTCAAAGCCCACATAGGATCTGATAATGAGAATAGATATACATAGAGGCTACTTATTCTGGGTAAGGGTTGGAATGAAGTCTTCGGTTATAAATCTCAATTATGTCTAATAAAAACTCTTTTTTAAAATCTAAAAAAAAAAAGATTGGGAAAACCACCCAATTGTCGTTTAAACTAAAATTTCCTTTTGGGTCCAGTGATTCTAGCATAATGTTTTCTCTCGTAAATTGTTTTCTACTATTTTGAGCACTGAGTATCTTCGGATAGTAACAGAAAATTCAAAGCCACACCCTACACTTTACAGTCATGCTTTTGGACAATTCTTAACCACTAGAGTCTCCTGGATGTAAAATCTTGTCTTGAACCGTATTTGAACCTTTTGGTATGAGAACCCTGCTGGTTGGCTGGCACACCATAGCTTCCTGGTTTTCAGAAAGAAGGCTCAAGAGAGGCGCCTTGGACTTCAAATGGCTATTACAAAACAACACTTTGATGAGTTAAGTGTAAATGAATCAGAAGCATATGGATTTAATTAGCCTCCAAACACAGCCATTTCAAAACCCAGAAAGGAAAAAAGCATGCTTGTGTCAAAACACATCTTGAGGTTTTCCTGCTAAATTCAAAATGATGGAAAAACAGATGGGACCATCTGCCAAATATTCAGGTTGTACTCTCCACATGTACTATCTTATCAGGAACATAGAGCAGTGGGAAATTTCTACCACAGAAATCAACAGCGTTTCGGCACTGTGTTTGGCAGCCCATTTGTGGCCTACATTTAATTAAACCAGGGCTACGCATGGCTGCAGAGAATGCAACTTCTAAGTTTTTGAAGATGGTCCAGGGTGCAATCCACATGGGACCGTGTGTGTGGTCTTCTTTTACAGTTGAAAACCCCTATATTACTCTTCTTGTGCCCCTATAAGTTTTTCCACGTTACCTCTCAAGCTGGCCCTGAAGACGTCTAAGGGCTGAATACAAGTAACTTCTGTTGCCTGTTCTTGGTGAAACTGAGTGGCGTCAGGCAGAGTCAAGGAACATACATGCGTTTTCACTTATATGTGGAACTGTTCTTTCTCCCCAATGAGAAAGGTGCTAAAAGTTCAGGGGTCAAAAGCTGCATTCAAGTTGAAATGAAAGGAGGGGCCTGGTGGGCTGAAATAGGACAAGCCTCAGAATTTATTCATAGTGAAGCCAGAATGGAAATAGGGGACAATTCTTTTCATAGCTTTTTAAGAAATCATGTACAGGCTTAAGCTTTTTTATGCATTGACGTTGTGCAGATTTACCACTGAATGGGCAAATAACACCACACATTTGTTGAACAAGAGCCTACAAAGTGCTTTTTCATATATTAATTTTTAATCTTTACAACAACCTGTGAATGGGGCGGAATGCTCCTCATTTTCCAGAAGAGGAAATTGGGCTGATTGAGGTTCAGAGATCAGAAGTTCTCTCAGTTAGGAAGGGGTAGAGCCAGACTTGATTGCAAGTCTTTTAGTTCTACGACTAGGGCATTTTTCACTAGTCCATCCCACCAAGGAGGAATATGGAAATTACAAGTTTTATTTAAGTGTCTATGGTAGACTTTCACCCACTAGCCAAAGATGCCTCCCACAAGGGAAAGCAGAACACATCTTGGGGCTCCTGAACCTCTGCCATGGTTTGCTGGAAAGTCCTGGGTGATACTTGTCCTGGTTTAATTATTCAGTCACTCAGTTGTGTCTGACCCCATAGGCTGCAGCACGCCAGGCTTCCCTGTCCATCACCAACTCCCAGAGTTTACTCAAATTCATGTCCATTGAGTCGGTGATGCCATCTAGACATCTCATCCTCTGTCGTCCCCTTCTCCTCCTGCCTCCAATCTTTCACAGCATCAGGGTCTTTTCCAATGAGTCAGTTCTTTGTCATCAGGTGGCCAAAGTATTGGAGTTTCAGCTTCAACATCAGTTCTTCCAATGAATATTCAGAATTGATTTCCTTTGGGATTGACTTGTTGGATCACCTTGCAGTCCAAGAGACTCTCAAGAGTCTTCTCCAACACCACAGTTCAAAAGCATCTATTCTTTGGTGCTCAGTTTTGTTTGTAGTCCAACTCTCACATCCATACATGACTATTGGAAAAACTATAGCTTTGACTAGACCGACCTTTGTTGGCAAAGTAATATCTCTGCTTTTTAATATGCTGTCTAGGTTGGTCATAGCTTTTCCGTCAAGGAGGAAGCATCTTTTAATTTCATGGCTGCAGCCACCATCTGCAGTGATTTTGGAGCCCAAAAATATAACGTCTCTCACTGTTTCCATTGTT
This sequence comes from Giraffa tippelskirchi, assembly GCF_054371585.1. Lineage (NCBI taxonomy): Eukaryota > Metazoa > Chordata > Mammalia > Artiodactyla > Giraffidae > Giraffa > Giraffa tippelskirchi. The sequence continues at coordinate 198,394,544 of NC_137275.1, forward strand.
TCCCCATCTATTTGCCATGAAGTGATGGAATAACAGACTGTTTCCAAATTGGGAAAGGAGTACGTCAAGGCTGTATAATGTCACCCTGCTTATTTAACTTATATGCAGAATACATCATGCTAAATGCTGGGCTGAATGAAGCGCAGCCTGGAATCAAGATTGCTGGGAGAAATATCAATAACCTCAGATATGCAGATGACACCACCCTTATGGCAGAAAATGAAGAAGAACTAAAGTGCCTCTTGATGAACATGAAAGAGGGGAGTGAAAAAGCTGGTTTAATTATGAACAATGCTCTATTTTTGTTGGGAAAGACTGAGGGCAGGAGAAGTGGGTGATAGAGGACAAGACAGTTGGATGGAAGTCTCACCGACTCAATGGACATGAGTTCGAGCAAACTCCAGGAGAGAGTGAAGGACAGGGAAGCCTGGTGTGCTGCAGTCCATGGGGTCGAAAAGAGTTGGACACGACTTAACAACTAAACAACAACAATTTCACTCTCAGAGGTGTTCCAGTTAGATAGTAAGTTATCTAGATATTCTACTGTGAACCCAGTCTAAAAGGGTCAAATTTTGCTGGTTTTATAATATTTCAATAAATCCTTGAATCTTTTCATATTAGGAGCTTCCTATGTTTTTCAAATCACTGTTTTCTTATGTGGTAGAGGAATGTCTGTTTCTAGAGTTTTCAGGCCCTCAGGTATAAATACCCAATATAGAATGAAAGCATTGGTTAGATATCCATGCAATTCTTTATCCCTTAGTTCTAAAAAGAAATCTGACAAACTGTATCTTGCTCCAAAGTTAAGTATGGTTTTCTCAGTTCCCTCAAGCAGGAATGGTCTTGGGCACCTTTGCCGTTCCCTCCCTCTGTCTGTCTCCTTCCCTCAGGTATTGTGTCTTCTTGTCCCTATGCATATAGTGCCCTCAGATTGTTCTCTGGGTTCCTGCCAGTCTCTCACTAAATCTCTTACTCCATCCCCTCAAAGTTCAAATTTTCTCAAATTTTTTTTGTCCTCAGATGTGTTTTAAGGAAGCAACTGAATGCCCTTACTTCCAGTAATCTTCCTAAAGCCTTGTTAATGGAGGTGTTTGGGGCAGGAGGACATTTCATACGCTGTCTGAATCACAGAGCTCACAGGTAAGGCCAGTCCCCTGTGGTGTGGGATGTGAAGAAAGAGGCAGATGGAGGGGAAAAGATTTCTGTGGAAACCCCTGACTGCTGAGAGGAGTTATCTCCATGCTTTGACTTGGCCCTTCTCACCTGTGGACTGCTTGCTTCCATGGAAAGGGTTCAGTCATAGCAAGAAATTCCATGGAGAGTGGGAATCACAGAAAGGACTGAAGAGAGCTGCAGCATGGCCCCTCTGGTGAGTTTTTCTCTCCTTGTGGGCTTGCTCCATCCTTCTCCTCCATAGGGCATCCTTCTCTGTGACTTTACTGTCCTGGAGGGACGTGACCTGGGCTGGTGCTTGGACATCATGGCTCCTACACCCCTTCTCTGGCCATCTTCTACATTCTGTCACTTACTGTTCTTTGCCTGCTAAGTTGCTTCAGTCATGTCCAACTCTGTGTGGCCCTATGGACTGTAGCCTGCCAGGCTTCTCTGTCCATGTGATGCTTTAGACAAGAATACTGGAGTGAGCTGCCATACCCTCCTCCAGGGGATCTTCCCAACCCAGGGACTGAACCCACATCTCCTTTGACTCCTGCATTGCAGGTGGATTTTTTACTGCTGAGCCACCGGGGAAGCCCCCAAGATGGCTATCATGCATCAATTTCTTCCTTCCATGTATGTAGAACCTATCTCCCTGTTGAGAGATGGAGTCTATTCCTCTGCCCCCTTGAATCTGGGTGGGCTGGTGATTTTTAAGAAATAGAATACTGTGAAAATGATGTCTTGCAGCTTACACCCGAGTCTCTTGAAACACTAGCTCTGGGAGAAGCCAGCACCTGTGGAAGTCCAGCTACTTCAAGACCACCATGCTGTGAGGAAGCCCAATCTAGCCATATGGAGAGATGCCGTGCCAGACCCAAGCCACTCCAGACATCCCAGACCAGACACTGTAGAGCTGCATGAAGAAGCCTTCAGATGAACTTGGCCTTGGCTTTAGACTGGCTGCACGATACCAGAGACCTCAAGTGAGAACCACCCAGCTGATCCTATCAACATCCACAGCCATGAGCAGTAATAATAAATTATTGTTTTACTCTGCTAAGTTTTGGGGTGGTTCATTAAGCAGCACCAGATAACTGGAGCAGTGAGTAAGGGAGCAGTGAGTGCCAAGGGTATGGCAGGTCACCAACAGTAGGCTGCAGGGCAGCACATGGAGTGAAAGAAAAAGCTAATGTCTAGGCCTCAGAAAGGACACTCCATTGATCAGGTGACAAGGAAGAGTGGACAGTCACTTCAGAGCACTGATCTCTGTTGCTTTTTTCCTAGAGTCCCTCCACTCAAGAGTCAAGTTTCCGAGAAGGAAGGAGTCCCGTTATCTTAGCATGGGTCAATGGCATCTTGAGCCAGAGATAACAGGTGTCTTGACTGACAGTAAGACACCATAACTGCCTAATAGGGAAGGTAGTTCTTAAAAATTAAAAAAGAAAGAAAAATGAAAAAGGAAGTGATATGGGGAGACCAGAGCAAAGGGGAATGACCCCTGGGAGGTCAAAACAAGGACTGTTCACTTGACATGTAACTCTATTGCACTCACCCACCAGTTCACTTTACTATCTTCTAGTTCTCCAGTTATCAATTATGAATCCCAGGATAGGAATCTGATTTATTTAGTTCATTTTTTCAAGTCTGGCTACATAGGGGCCTGGATTGTCAAATGGTCAACTTCCCATCCTTGGTCCACAAAGCTGTAGCAAGATGGGAGGGCTTGATCATATGTTACAAAAACCTCACTGTGTCTCCTGGGGAAGAGGGCATAGGAGGAGCCATTACCTGCAGAAGGGGGTGTGCCTGGGAAAGAATTCCATACTGACCACATAGGCAGAGTTTATGATAATGGACTCTAGGTTGAAGCCCCAGCCTTACCACTGGCAAGGCTCTACAGAAGCTACTCAAATTGTGATGGCCAATTATCTTCTCTGTGATCACAATATCTACCCAGAGGCTTTTGGGGAGGAGCAAATAAGAAGCATCTAGCACAATGCCTAATATGTGAGATTTTAGTGGTGGTATCACATCATTTCATCATTTTTATCTAAAGGTTGAGGTCAGTTACCATGTCTGATGCTTAACCCCCATTGAAGAGGACAGAGGCCTCTGGTCAGTACCCGCTCACCCTTGCCCTTTTAATGCACAGTGATTTCTAGCAGCTAACCCCTGCATCTCTTTGTTGTTGTTTAATCACTAAGTTGGTTCCAACTCTTTGCAACCCCATGGACTGTAGCCTACCAGGCTCCTCTGTCCGTGGGATTTCCCAGGCAAGAATACTGGAGTGGGTTGCCATTTCCTTCTCCAAGGGATCTTCCAGACTCGGATTGAACCCACGTCTCCTGCATTGGCAGGTAGATTCTTTACTGCTGAGCTACCAGGGAAGCCCCTGCATCTCTTTACTGAAGGGCTTTCTTTGTGTCCTTGGGTGAGATCTACTCAAGGCAGAAGTGCAGGAAATTCGTAACTTCTCCCCTCCCCCAGCAACACCCAACCAATGCTGTAGGAAGTTGGTGTATAAGTAAGTACCCTTGCCCATTGGATGGAATGCTTCGGAGACACAGGTGTGCCTACATCATTTCCTAGAATATGATGATGTACTCTAGGAAATTCCATGGTAATTTCCAGAATTCCTCCAAGGGATCAAGCTCCAGTTGTCTACAGTGGTAGCTTGCTGGATGACGCATCTGTAATTAGAGGCTTATCCTACCCCATCTCACTTCCCCACTCCCACAGGTGTTTCCTAGCATCCTATATGGAATGAACTACTTACACACAAATTCTTGTCTAAGGGTCTGCTTCTGGGAGAAATCAAACTAAGAGAGAGAGGGGAAAGTTCCCTAGTCTATGACAAGAATGGTCCCAGCTTCCGAAATTTGTCCTGTCCTAGTTTCTGAACTTTATAGGGACAGTCCTTAGAGACCTGGACTCCAACCCTGGGCCCCGTGGTCCTCCAAGAAGCACCCTGTTCTGTTTCCCGCTGAGACCTCTGCAATCTTGGCATTAATAACATTCTTTGAGTCCTCCTTCCCAGCTCTGTGTTCTTAGGAGATGGGCTATGGTCCACTAAGATGCTTCTCAGCCTGACTTGCAGAGGAGGGAATAGACCCCTGAGGGCTATGAGACTTTGGAAGGGGCTAATCATAGCACAAAACTCATCACGTTGTTCCCCCTCCCCTTAATGTGAATTCTACATTTAACACAAATAAATGTGCTTTAAAAATATGCTTGTCTTAATGTACACGTTAATATTTTTAATTGCTTGTGATCAGATAAAATTGATAGCTCAATAAGATGGTCCATGCTTATTCTTGGAATTGATTTTCTGGTAGTTCTTCAGGTCCTTACTTTGACCTATTGGAGAAGCCTGGATCACAGGTGACTTGGGACCTAGATCTTTCCTAGGCTATTTACTACCCCAGAGGAGGGCCAGGGAGGAGCCAACCCAAGGAACAGTGGGGTTTCTTAGTTCCAGTCTGGCCCCACCTGGAGAGAGCTGAGCCAAGTGATTTGCTTCTTAGGCGCTGGTGTGTGGACATAACTGACTGTTCCCAAGTTTCACACTCAGTTCTTTTCTCCAAGGCAGACTTTTAAAGCATAAGAAGTAACAAAGGTCTTAGTATTTCCTCTTTATAGTATCTCCTGTGTCTTGGAACCACTGTTCTTTTTGGAAGACGACTGGGAGAGGGGAGGGACAAAAGGAAGAATTTGGTTTCCTTGGTGATCCAAAGGATGCTCTCAGCGCATCTGCCTTCCTTAATATTTAATATGTTAATATTTTATTAACATCCCTGCCATGTGTTATGAGAGATTTAACCCACTGCTGCTCTTCTTTAAAGATGAAAAAAAACTCCTTTGCTTTCACTTTCTGAAAGCAGAATGCCACGAAAATTTAGTATTTGTTGAAAAAGATATTAATAAGTTCATGACCTCTTGTCGATGCCTGGGTGGCTGGACGGAAGCGGTTAGAAGGAAGTGGGCAGCCCACTCAATATGTCATGGTGAGGAGTCATGAGGTGGGGGCTAAATCAGCTCTGGGGGCCCAAGAATGTATCCTATCTAAAAATGCATGCAGACAACATGTTTAACTTTTACTTTTTAAAATTGGCTCAAGAAGCTAATGAGATTTTTAAAAAAATTTATTTTATTGAAGTCTAATTGACTTACAGTATTGTCTTAATTTCTACTGTACAGCAAAGTGATTCAGTTATATAGTTTTTTATATATTATATAATCTTATATATCATATATAGCTTATATCTTATATAATCTTATATATAGATAGTTTCTTTTTCACATTCTTTTCCATTATGGTTCAAAATATGACAAATAAGCTTATCTACCAAACAGACTCACAGACATAGAGAACAAGGACTGTGGGATTTGATTTCATGTTATCTGGTAAAACCAATGTCAGAGTCCTCTTTTTTCCAATTTGCACCCAAAATTTTATTCAAAAATAATGTGCTATGGAGAAACAAAGGATAAAGTGGAGAGAAGGTGGAGTTGATGAGCAAATTAAATGGCTTTTATGCCTTTTGCAAGCTGGCTAATTTACAGTTGAAACTTCACAACAGGCTCATTCTTCTTAACAACATCTGCATTTTATAATGCGCTCTGTGACAGCAATTCTGCCATTATCTGCTGTGCATTTTATAATATGTGCTGTGCTGAGCGCCCAAGGCATGGTCAGGGAAGGCCTTCTTTCCACGGTGCGGTGATTAGATTTATGGCCCGGTCTCCATCTGAAGAGAGATTAGCAGGACTAAGGCTGTTTAGTTTGGCAAAGGCGAGAGGAGCAGGGGATGTGATAGGTACATTATAGAAAATGATAAATGAAGAAAGGGAAGACTTTGGGGGCCCCTCATTTGCCATTGCAAAGACACTTAACACACTCTGGTCTCCACCCTGAGCATGTCATTAACTCGGGTGGTTTGAGGTTTTGGAAGGAGCATAGGCCGGCAGAGAGCTCGCCTCAGGGAAAGGCGCTGTACTGATGGGAAATGTCTGGGCCGATATATTTATATGAAATAGCACCTATGGTTACATTAGCAGGGATCGGTTTACCGGGGCCATCCATCCTACTTGAGGGCATGGTGACAAGGCTGGCTGTGCTTCTTGCTTCCCTGGGGAGGGGCCCCAGACGACTTGGCACCAGTCCCCTCCACAGGGTGTCTGGGTTTCCAGCAGCCTTTTCTCCGTAGGAGATGGAGGGGGAACTCAAGCACTGAATGGTTGCAGGAATCTAGGGGGCTGCGGGATGCGGCCAGTCCTTAGGAATTTAGTAAGGGCCACTATCAATGTGGGCCACTGAGACTGCTGGCCAAGTGGGAGAGACCTGAAAACTGCTGCCTTTTATAACTCACCTGGGACTTCCTGTATCTCTGGCTCCAAAGGGAACCAGATCCTTTAATCTGTGTAAGCCAGCTGACTCCGGAGCAGTACCTTGGATGGCAGTTTTAGCAGTGGGTGTCAGTGGCAGGGTCTTGGGGCACGCTCCTAGCTTCTTCACTGACTCCTTTTGTCATCCTCAATTTCCTGGTTGAAGACTGCTGTCCTAACCCCAGGCTCCCAGAGGCTGGGGGTGGGAATGGTGGAGGGTCAGTCTGCTAATGTCTGACTAGCTCTTTGAAGTCTGCTCTGTGTAAGCAAAGCCCCCTCAGGGCCCTCATGCTGTAAACAATTCCAAACTGACCACCGCTGGTGAGTGAATTCTTCACCTTCCACCCTTCCCCTCCCAATAGCTCCCGGAGCAGCTAAAACCTCCTTTGCAAAACTGACTTTCCATGACTTCCTCTTCCTTCCTCTCTCTGTCCCTCCGCACCTCTTTCCCTTCCTGCTTCTTTTTTCTTTTCTCTCATTCTCTTTTGTTTGTTTCATATTTGTTTTCCTATTTTGTGTAAGAATCTTGATTCAGAGCTTCCTCTTGGATGTTTATGGAAACATGTACTGAGGCAACCAGTTTGGCTCGTGGATCTTTCCTTCTCTGAAATGGAAATGCAATGGAGTCCAAATCTGAACAGTGTTCCTCAGACATCTGATGTTCTAGGGCAGTGGAAAGAACAGTAGAAGGAAAGCATTTTGATTTTTCGTTTGTTTCTTAATTCTGTGGCTTTGAGCAAGTCGTCTGAACTCTGGGTTATTGTCTTCAGCAAGAGGCAAAGACCCGTGTCCTACCTGAGACACACACACACCCACCCCCCCACCCCCACACAGCCATCCAGAACCACTTTTTCTGGAGATGCTGAAAGGGACATATGTGGGAAATTTGGATGCTCAGTGGAGGGGCTGATGGACCCCACCAAAGAGCAGATAAGACAGAACATCTAGACAGCAGGCCATTGATAGGCATTAAATGGCTTGGGAAGTATTATTTTAATGTTTGACCCAGATGTGTTATTTATACTTGTTGTTGTTGTTCAGTCGCTCAGTCATGTCCAACTCTTTGCAACTCCATGGACTGCAGCATGCCAGGCTTCCCTGTCCTTCACTGTCTCCTGGAGTTTGCTCAAACTCATGTCCATTGATATTCATACTAATTAACTGCAAAATCATATGCTTATGGGCTTTTGTAAAGAGAAGAACTGATGAAGGCAGTAGTAAAACAGATTGTATAGGTGTGTGCGTGTGCTGTGTGTTCAGTCACAGCCGACTCTTTGCGACCCCATGGACTATAGCCTGCCAGGCTCCTCCAGGTTCCTGGAATTTGCCAGGCAGGAATTCTGGAGCGGGTTGTCATTTCCTACTCCAGGGGATATTCCCAACCCAGAGATCGAACCCTTGTCTCTTGAGTCTCCTGCATTGGCAGGCGAATTTATCTATAGCCAAACTTAAAAAGCCAAATGAAATGTATTATGTAAGGGCAAGATCATGATAGCCACATGTGATGTACAACACATTGAGACTGCACTTTATTATCCTAGACTCTTGGCATTGGGCTGCATTTGTGAATCAAGTTGGTTCAAAGGACAGTGACAAGTCTGGAGTCAGCTAGCACAGCTCTGTTAACTTCAGGCAGTTAACTCCTCTGAGCTTCTCAGTTGTCTAAACAGCTAATACTTACTGAGCACCTCCTGTGCACTAAGCATCCTTCTTAGCATATATTATTTAATATCACAATAACCCATATGGCAGGTACTATGGTTGTATCTGTTTTACTGATAAAGGAACCTGAGGCGCAGGGCATTGAGAAACCTACCCAGGTTCAAATAATTCGAATGTGGTGTGGGTAGGATTTGAGTCCATAACACACACCCACCATGGTCCTAACCTTATACCTCACACTTTAGTCAGGGTTCTCCAGAGAAACAGAACCAGTAGGATATGTAATACAAGGTTTCCTACGAGAAACTACTCATGCAGTTATAGAGGTTGACAAGCCCCAAGATCTGCAGGGTAAGTCAGCAGATCATGGTTAAATCTCATGCTAAATCTTGAGCTCCATTCACATAGAATGGCGTGTTGTGTTAAGCTAGCTGACCTCTGCAGATGTTGTGCTCCTTGATAGAGAGGAACAGTATTTCTAGAGGCAAACCATAATATCTCCTCCTCAAGGCATTTCTACTTCCCCCCTCTCAGTTCCCAGGCTCCCTCTTCTCCTTTCCCATCTCTGAGGCTCTAACCTGGAGCCCAAGCTGGGCTGGGGTGACAGAAAGTGTGACAAGGACCGTGAACCAGCTGCCTCTTGTCCTACTCACAAGGGGTGCTGGTTCCTGGGCCACCCACTCTGGTTTTATTTACTTCCAAGCCACAGTGAGGTCTGGGAGTCGCTCCCAGGCGGGGCCTTCTCCCTGGCGAGCAAGTCATCTCAGGGGGCGGGAATCGCCCAGGGCAGTGCCTTTGAGAGATGTGGCTGACTCTGTTTCAGTTCTCCGGGGTGGTCAGCCTGTAATTTCAAGATTTACTGGCCTCACAGAGATAGCCGCAAATGGGGCAACGGCAGTAATTACCAGAGGCTGCTCCGCTAATCTTTGGTTACAAATGTTAGTTAGAAGCTAAAGAAGATTCATGCAAGCATTTCCTGGAGTTCGTGGGCTCTGTGTCCTTTTTGCTCTTCTTTTCCTCTCCTTAAAAAGGGAGAAAAATGAGAGAGACAGAGAGAGGGAGAGAGGGAGGGAGAGAGCCAGAGAGAGGGAGACTGATTCTTATTTAATTTTATTGTGGCCACTAGGAATTAACATCTTTGAAGTCCAAATTATTTTAATGCTTTTTTAGGTTTGTTTTATATTTGGAATTGGAAAAAATTAGGAAGCTGAATTCCTAAAGCTCATGAGAACCAGTGTTGTAGGTTTTGCCAGTTCGTGGCTGAAGATGGGCTGAAGAGAATGATTTGGGGGGAAATGTCTCCAAGCTGAGTAAAAGAAATAAAACTTCTGGGACTCCTGCCCTCCTCAGAGAAGCCTGGAACGTGAGTGCCCTGCTTGCTGCTGTCCTGCTGGAGCACGACTGGAGGGAGTTGCTTCATATTGTGTTCATTATGGTTAGAGAATCCTCCCTCCAGGACAGCAAATATTAACCCTGTGTGCTGTGTGAAAGTGACAAGAGATGGCCTGGGTCTTCTAGAGACGGTCCATGGCCTTTGCCAGACCACCTGGCATCCTCATCTCGGCCTCTCTGGAGGCGGTTAGAGGTCATTCCCTAGGCCCAGGAGGGCTCTGCACATAGAACTGACCCCAGAGGAAGAGAACAGCATTGGTTGTTTTCCTCCAATTCCTATTTTCCTAAAGTTTAAACTTACTGCAGGCTCTTTTGCTCCTGAGGACTACACAGACTCCCACCCCTCCCTGAGACCATGTCACAGCACAGGCATCACTGGGAGGCCTCTCTCACAGGTCAGGCCATCTGCAATCCCTTCGTTTGGAAGGGCCATCACTTTATAAAGCCTGGTGGTTTTAAAACTCCCTCCAAAAGATCCTTGGATCTTCAGCCCTGGAACAGGCTATTTTCACCTCCATACCCAGGGGAGTCTGCCTCTCCCGGGCAGCATCCTGTCTCCTGCCAAGTGCAGCCTCCCAGTGAGGCTCCGAGAGATTTTCTCCTCTTCCATGGGACAAGGCAGCATAGTTACCACAATAGCTGTCGTGACAATAAACTCCAGCATATTCATCTGACCCTGGAGTAGAGCAGGTACCCAGGAAGGGAATGGGACTTCCCTGAGAATGTTCCTTTCCCCATAACTAGAAGATACACTGATGGACTAGACTAGAAGGAGAAAAATGGTTTTTACTGAAATAACCAATGTTTTCCTCTTTGCCTGAGTAAGCACTTTCCAAAGTGGCAATTTCCAAAACTTGAGCAAAGCATATTTATTTTGTCTTGATCAAAGTGAGTTTGTGAATGGTTTCTCAGGACAAGACAACTTCTCCGTGATTTGGAGTGCTTTCACCAAACCCTTGGAAACAAGGTGGATGTCTGTGGCACAGAAGTGAGGGCACCTGTTTTGAGGCAAGCAGTTCTGAAACCTGACGTTGACGCTATCAGTTGTCAGCTAAGAGGTCCTGAGTAAGCCATGCCAGCTCTCTGCATCCCAACTTTTCCATCTGCCACTTGGGATTGATGGTGAATTGTGCCCGGGGTCCTGTGAGGATCATAGGTGATGGACAGATGATTCCAGCATATGGCCCGGTGGACAGTGAGTACTTAATAAATGCTAGTTGAACTGGTTAGAGTAAACGGATGCCCTGTCTCTCTCAGCCTTCTAGCACTAAGCACTGGAAGCCTAGTGTCCCCTGCAGGGACTTCTCTGGTCCAGGACAGCTCCCCAAACTGAATCAAGTGAGTTTCTATTAAAAGCCATGCCAAACTTTTAACCCCAAACCTGCTTATTAGCAACTGAAGTTGAATCACCTTTTCTTACTGTTTCTCCCTTCTTCTTAGCTGCTGTCATCACTGTTTGGAGAAGGCAATGGCACCCCACTCCAGTACTCTTTCGCCTGGAAAATCCCATAGATGGAGGAGCCTGGCAGGCTTCAGTCCGTGGAGTCGCAGAGTCGGACACAACTGAAGCGATGTAGCAGCAGCAGCATCACTGTTTGCCAGATCTTGTTGCTGTTTAAACTTTTACATATAGTTAGATAGCATCACTGACTCTATCTAATGAACATGAATCTGACCAAACTCCAGGAGATAGTAAAGAACAGGGAAGCCTGGCATGCTACCGTCCATGGGGTCATGAAGAGTGGGAGGTGACTTAGCCACTGAACAATGACAACAAAACTTTTACATATAGTGTCTCATTTAATTCTCAAGTAACACTTGTGAAGCACAGTGATTAATTTTATGTGTCAATTTGACTGGATCATGGGTGCTCACATATATAGTCAAACATTATCCTGGGCACGGAGTGCACCCATTATTCTGGGCACCCATTATTCACGGATACGTGAAGGTGTTTCTAGATGACATGAACATTGCTATTGCAGACTGAGTAACGCAGATCACCCTCCTAATGTGTGTGGGCCTCATCCAGTCAGTTGAAAACCTGAACAGAACAAAAAGACAGACCCTCCTTTGAGTAAGAAAGTACTCTTGGATGGCCTTCAAACAGGGACGTCAGCTTTTTCCTGTCTTCAGACTCTAACTGAAACACTGGCTCTTCCTGGGTCTCCAGCCTGCTGGCCTTCAGCCTGGAGCCACACCATCAGCTCTCCTTGGTTTCCAGCTGCTGGCTTACCCTGCAGATCTTGGGGCTTGTCAGCCGCCATAACCGCATGAGCCAACTTCTCAGGAAATCTTGTATTACATATCCTACTGGTTCTGTTTCTCTGGAGAACCTTGGCTAACATATGAGGTTAGGACCCAGGGAGGTGTGTGTTATGGACTCAAATTCTGCCTGCACCACAGTTGAGCTATTTGAATCTGAGTAGGTTTCTCAATGCCACTGGCTTCAGCTTCCTCATCAGTAAAACAGATACAATAGTATCTGCCATATGAGTTATTGTGATATTAAATAATATATGCCAAGAAAGGTGCTTCATACATAGGAGATGCTCAGTCAGTATTAGCTGTTTAGACAACTGAGAAACTCAGAGGAGTTAACTGCCTGAAGCCACCTAGCTCCTGACAGAGCTGTGCTGGCTGACTCCAGACCCTTCTTTATCCTTTGGACCAATTTGATCTGAGCTGGGCTCAGATCTCCATTGTTAGCTGCATGGCCCTGTGGGTGGCCTTGGTGTGGGAGCAGTTATTAGCGGTGGCTCCCACCACTCTCTGGAAGGTTGAAGGCGACCATCGGCTTGCCCTTGCCCTTCCAGCAGCATGTTTTTGTTTATTCTTCCACCTTTTGCCCTCCCCCGCAACCCCCTGGCCAGCCAGCTGGAGTTATTTCCCAGCTATGTTAGAAGCAGTGCTCCAGAGTTGTCGTGTCGGCTGTACGGCCCATGGATTGGGTGGAGCAGGATGGGGAACAAAACACACTGTTGGGTCCTGGGGGTGAAAAACCCATAGCCCAGCTCTTGAGGTGCCACAACCAAATGGGAGAAATAGGGCCTGCCACAAAAGGCCCAGAACAGAATGGGGCAGTCTGGGACACACTGGCACACTGCATGACAGATTCTCCTTACCCAGATAAACAGCAGGTAAAGCTTGATTTAAGGCACCGAAGCTAGATACAGCCAGTCCAGAAGGATACCAGGAAGTGTGCTGAGGCCTGTTCTGAAGAGTGCATATGATTTAGCTTGGTGAAGGAGAATGCACACACTCAAATTCCTTCAGTAATTATGATCTGTATCATACGATTAATAGTCATGATAATATCTATTTATTGGACACTTGCTAGAAACCAGGTATACACATGTACACACATATAGGACCTTTCATGCATTCAGTCATCTCATTCAACACAAATTCCTTCAGTTGTTATAATTTATAAAGACAGCAGTAATAATGATAACCTCCTTTTTTAAAGTAACCTCTTTTGACTGAGCACATATGATGGACCAGACACCCAAATACTATGCTCCATATCTTTACATACATTTTTCCATTTTACCAACACAGCTGTCTGGGGGAGTAGGTATTAATATCTGCATTCTATATACGCAGCACCCGAGTCACAGAGAAGTCAGGTGACTTGCCTCAAATCACACAGCAGAGCCCAAATTCAAATCAGATCTGAGTCACAGGGATGGCAAACCCAACTCTTCTATTATCAGCCCCTCTATTTTTTGAGAATTATCGCACTGCAAAATGTGTTGTTCACGTATGCCGAGTGTATGCCAAACAATATGCTCATGCTGAATGTAGTAAGAAGATGGAGTCCTTGGGCTCTGTGAGTTTTCGATACAGTCATGGTGCTCACAGCTAATAGCTCTAGAAGGTGAAGAAACAATAGGATAGGGAGTCTCTTCTGGTAGGCGTTTTGGTATCAAGACCTGGTTTTACAGAAAATGTATTGACAGAGAGTCCCTGGTGGCTCAGATGGTAAAGAATCTGCCTGCAATGCAGGAGACCCAGGTTCGATCCCTAGGTCAGGAAGATTTCCTGGAGAAGGAAATGGCAACCCGCTCCAGTATTCTTGCCTGGGAAATCCCATGAACTGAGGAGCCTGGTGGGCTACATAGTCCACAGGGTCTCAAAGAGTCAGACATGACTGAGTGACCTACACTTTTCATAAATAAGTTCATTTCCTGAGTAGAATTATTTTGCTTGCTTTTCACTGTTACTATGCAGTGGCAAAATGCCACTCAATGTGGGGCTTGCTTTTTTCTTCACGCATTTTATAGCCCTGGACCTGCTTGGTGGGCAGCTTCTGTCAAGGTCCCTAATGATACCTGCTTCTTGGTCCTCATGGCCCTGTGTAATCCTGCCCAAGTGTGGCCCAAACCCAGTGGTTTTCTTCTTATGAATATGGCAGTGGTGCTGGCGTGTCATACTCATGATTTAATAACAAAGAGCTGACTCTCATTTTGCTGGCTTTCTGTGTTTTGCTGGTATCATCTCTGGCCCTTTATTCACTCAGTCTGAAGAAGCCAGCTGCTGGATTTGGAGCTGTCTTGTGGAGAGGCTTATGTGGCAAGGAGCTGAGGGCCCCTTTGACCAATAGCCAGTGGGAAGCTAAGTCCTGCCAACGACCCCCTGAGTCACCTTGGCAGCCGATCCTTCACCAGGCGAGCCTTGAGATAAGACTGCAGCTCTTGCTGACACTTTGAGTGGAGACTGAAGAGATCCTGAGGTTGAGCCAGGCCCGAATTTGTGACTTTTAGGAACTGTGAGATGATAAATGTTGTGGTCTCAAGCCACTAACTTTGGCTACTCTTGGAGAAACTGCCTGGTACGGTCTTGCCTTGGTGCTTTGCCCTGATTGTTCCCACTGTCTGGATGTTCAACCCCTTCACCTCCTTTCATTCTTTTTTCAAATGTCACCTTCTCCCTGAGAAGCAATTAAAAATGACAACTGTAACCCCTAGTAATCCCCATATCTCTTACCTGAATATACTATTTCTTTTCTCTGTTGCATTTATCACAGCACACTCTTTTATTCACTTTTAAAAAAAACTATGCTTGCTTGGGTAATTAGGCAAGGAAAAGAAATAAAAGACATCCAGATAGGAAAGGAAGAAGTAAAACTTTATTTGCAGATGACATAGGTATACAAAAAATCCTAAGAAAACCACTTAAAAACTTAAAACGAATAAATGAGTTCAGTGAGGTTACATGATACAAGATTAATATATAAAAATTGTTGTATTGAATAATACAAACCATTACATTAAGAAAACAATTCTATATATAAGAACATCAAAAAGAACAAAATATTTAGGCATGATTAACAAAGAAGTGCAAGACTTGTACATTGAAACTAGAAAACATCACTGAAAGGAATTAAACGCAAAGGCATCTGTCTCTGTGTGTTAGAATATTTAACATTGTTAAGATGGCAGTAATCCCCAAATTGATCTACAGGCTCAACATAAACTCTATCAGAATCTCAGCAGCTTTTTTTTTTCCAGCAGAAATTGACCAGCTGATTCTAAAATTCATATGAAAATTCAAGGTATCCAGAATAACCAAAATAATTTTTAAAAAGAAGAAATAGAATTGAGAATATATAAATAAACTCTTATATTTGTGTTCAGTTGATTTTCAACAAGGATACCAAAGCAATTCAATAATGCAAGAAAAATGTTTTTAGCAAGTTATGCTGGGGCAGCTGGATATCCACATATGGAAGAATGAAGTTGGACCCTTACCTTATGTGAGATACAAATGAACTCAAACTTCTTCACAGACCTACATGTAAATGCTACAACTACAAAACCTTTAGGACTGCCCAGTAGCTCAAGTGGTAAAGAATCTGCCTAAGATGCAGAACACCAGGGTTCAATCCCTGGGTCAGGAAGATCCAGGGTTCAGTCCCTGAGTCAGGAAGATCCTCTGGAGAAGGGATTGGCAATCCACTCTAGTATTCTTGCCTGGAGAATTCTATGGACAAAGAAGCCTGGCTCCAGTATTCTTGCCTGGCGAATTCCATGGACATAGAAGCCTGGTGGGCTATAGTTCGTGGGGTCGCAAAGAGTCAGACTCGACTGAGTGACTAACACACACACACAAAACCTTTAGAAGAAAACATAGCAGTTAATCTTTACGACCTTGCATTAGGCGAAGTTTTTTATATATGACAACAAAAGCATAAACACCAAAAGAAAATACAGATGAATTAAACTATCAAAATCGAAAAACTTTTGTGCTGTAAATGGTACCATCCAGAAATTGAAAAGACAATTCACAGACTGGGAGGAAATATTTGCAAGTCATATGTTTAATGAGGGTTCAGTATTTACATATATAAAGAACACTTACAACTCAGCAACAAAAAGATAAACAACCCAATTAAAAAATAGGCAAAGGGTTTGAATAGCTGTTTCTCTAAAGAAGATATACAAATGGCCAAAAAGCACTGGAAGATGCTCAATGTCAGCAGTCATTAGAGAAACACAAATTAAAATCCAGATGAGTGACTACTTCATACCCACTAAGATGGCTATAATAAAAAAAGGAAAATAATAACATTGGTGAGGATGTGGAGAAATAGAAACCTTTATACATTGCTGGTGGAAATGTAAAATAGTGCTGTCATTGGAAAACAGTTTGGTGGTTTCTCACAAAGTTAAACATAGGATTACCAATTTCATATCTTAGTATATACACAAAATGACTAAAAATAAACTCAAAGAAGTGCTTGTACCGGGATTTTCATAGCAGCACTCTTTGTGGCAATCAAAAGATCAATTAACTGATGAATTAATAAATAAAATGTGGTATACCCATACAATTGAATGTCATTTTGCAATTAAAGAAATTAATTCATACCATAATGTGGATGAACTTTGAAAACATTATGCTAAGTGAAAAAAGCCAGTCACATGTTGTATGATTTCATTTATATGAAATGTACAGAATAGGCAAATCTGTAGAGACAGAAAGTAGATTAGTGGTTGCCAGAGGCCGAGGTGGGGGTTGGGGAAATGGAATGGGAAGTGACAGCTGATGTACATGTGGTTTCTTTTGGGGTGATAAAATGATGCTTGTACAACTTCAAATGTATTAAAAACCATGGAATTGTACACTTTAAAAGGACAAGCTTTCTGGTATGTGAGTTATACCTTAATAAAGCTGTTAAAAGTGAATTATGCTTGTTGTTTATTGACTGTCTCTTCCACCTGGAGTATAAATAAAATGAGGGCAGAAGTCCTTGACTATTTTGCTCTCTGATGTATTATCAAACAATTAGAAAAGGGACTGGTGCTCAGTAAGTATTTACTGTATGTATGAATGTAGGAATGTTTTTTGTTGACTTTCTGATTTCTAAAAAATGTAAGTACCCTTGCATTGGGCAATGCGTTATAAACTGACGTGTAATGGAATTAATTTGCTACCTTCCTTATATGAAACTTGGATCAGAGATAGTGGAGCAAATCAGAGAACTGGAGGAAGCCTGGCTTCAACGGGACAGGAAGCAGGACGCAGTGTGATGATGAGAGCTGGCCTGGTTCTAAGGGAACAGCAGCCTCTGCCATCTTGTATCAGCAGATACAGACTGGTGACCTAGGAGCTAAATATGGCCTCAGATGTGTTTTCAAGTCTCCCGGAAGTACTTTCGACATCTGCGTGTGAATTCTAGAAAAGTGCCCTGCCCTCCAGCTACACCACTTTCGCTCACCCTGATACTAAGGTATAGGACTTGGTGGGAGAAGCTTGGCTGGGTATTGGCCTCCTTGTACACCCTCATGGTTGTCCTTGAAAAGTGGATAAGATGTCCAACCTTATACAGTGGCCCTGTGCATTAAAAAAAATCTTGTATTGGTTTTAATATCCAAGTGAACACAGCTTATATGAGAGGTGATCTCAGGAAACGCCAATGAAGTAGGGAGGTGAGAAAGGGAAAGGATAGGAGACAATTAAGAGTCAGTGACCAAGCTAGTTAGGGGTGGTGCTTACTCCTGGAGGAAGTCTGGGAAGCACTGGGGGATGTGGACTTCATAGTTATCCCAGCCTGGGTTGAGGAAGCCGGGGTCTTGATATACCCAGTCCTAGCGGTTGCAGCTGCTCTGCAGGCTGTTAATTCTCTGACAGTTCCGGTTTCTGCATGTGGGCATAAGGCCTTCCAGTGCTTCAGAGAAGCAGCTCCTGGCAGCTGGAAGTCAGCCTGCACACACAGAAGTGATAAAGGCCCAGGATCTGGGCAAGGTACCCGTTGTTTCTTTTTGATTGCCAACATTTTAGAAGCAGCAAGCTTTTTTTAAAAAATGTGAATTTCTGGCTTCTGGAGGAAAAAATGTGAAGATCTGGCAAAAGTGGGCTGACATTCCTACTTGGCAACTTCTAGCTGGCCATGCACCCCATAGCAGGATCCTGTGTTCTAACCATCATGGCCCCTTCCAGGCTGCTGTGCTCACTCTCAGCTCCTACGTGGCCCTAGGGGGCACTGGCATTTGTGATTCTTGTACAACTCCTGGCTCAAAGCGTAACTAGTGACGGCTGAACTGGTGCGCCCTGTGAAAAGTGGCATAAAGAAAAATAAGGTATAGGCGGATTTTTTTCCCCCTATTTTCCCCCAAAGAGCAATGACCTGCACATATTCGACTTGTGGTGAAAGTGCTGAAATCTGTTGCCGGTAGTTTCATATATGTAGCTCCTGCTGCACCACTCCTCCAGATCTAGGAGGGGCCGGGGCTTTGATTGGGGGCCTCTTCACGCATGACCGGTCCTCGGACTCGCATGACCAAGCCTGAGATCTGGAGGACTCAACAGGCCAGCCCTTGTGTGTAGCCTCTGGTCTGGGCCTGGCCCGGGTCCAAGGCTTGGTGGTGCTCCTCTGTTGGAGAAAGCTGCTGACGCTGCGTGACCTGGGGCCCACTCTCTGCAGAGCTCAAGCCAAGCAGGGGTCCTTGTACCAGATTTGTGGAGAGCAGTGCCTATTAGTAACCAATTGAGCATCACAATAATCAGTTGCCGTGGAAAGCAGTGAGAACAGATCGTTTTCATAGACACTACCCACCCCTGCCTCCCCCCCACATGTAGAGCAGGCTACCATGAAGGAACCATGTTAGAAAAGTTGTTTCAGAGCCAGTGTTTTAACTTAGTATCTGCAAATACAGAAAATCTGACCTCCAGTCTCTACCTCTGCAGCCCTCTCTTAGGTTACATAGCAGTTCTGTAAGGCTGGTTCTTTTCCTTGAGCATCTCTCCCCATCTCTGCCTGGCCTCTCCAGCATGTCAATTTCAGAGGAGTGGGGATTCTTATACAGCACATGTCCTCAGAAGAAGAGAGCCTGGCAGAAGCTCTGTCACCATTTTAGATCTGGCCTTGGGAGTCATGTGAAATCATTTTCACCTGCTCTACCAGTGGCAGTAGTCACACAGGCCTGCCAGGCTCAAGGGGAGGGGATGTGGACACCATCTCTTGCTGACAGAGTGGGAGATCCTAGAAGAGCCCATGGGAGGGGAATTAGTGTTGCTGCTACCTTTCGCAAGTGTAATCTGCTACAGTCTCCTAATCAGGCCCTGGGCTATGGGGTGGGATGCAAACCTAGAGATTCTGGAAACTCTGGGGTTCTTGTGGGGCTTTTGGCATCATTAGTCACTGGAAGTAGTGAGCCAAAATGAGACCACTGTTTGTGGTTGCTCCCTGCGTTCCTGGGTGGCGCGGTGGTGTTTGGGGTTTGGGTGAGCCAGCTGTGTGTTCTGTCCCCAGAGATTGTGAAGTGAATTGAATGAAAGAAATGTCAAATTCTAGTCAATATTCATTAACTTTCTGAGGTTTACTAGGTGATAGGCCTGCTCGTAACATTTGCAGGGCTGTAAGACAGAGTATCAGATCTAATCCCTTGAATCTATTCGTCAACTATGGACAAACTATGGATGGAGGTTCCTAACATTGTACAGGAGGCAGTGAACAAAACTGTCCCAAAGAAAAAGAAATGCAAGAAGGCAAAACGGTTGTCTGAGGAGGCTTTATAAATAGCTGAGGAAAGAAAAGAAGTGAAAGGAAAGGGAGAAAGGGAAAGATACACCCAACTGAACGCAGAGTTACAGAGAATAGCGAGGAGAGATAAGAAGGCCTTCTTAAATGAATGATGCAAAGAAATAGGGGAAAACAATAGAATGGGAAAGACTAGAGATCTCTTCAAGAAAACTGGAGATATCAAGGGAACATTTCATGCAAGGATGGGCATGATAAAGTACAGAAACAGTTAGGACCTAACAGAAGAAGATTAAGATTAAGAAGAGGTGGCAAGAATCACAGAAGTACTATACAAAAAAGAGCTTAATGACCCAGAAAACTGTGATGGTGTGGTCACTCACCTAGAGCCAGACATCCTGAAATGTGAAGTCAAGTGGGCCTTAGGAAGCATTATTATGAACAAAGCTAGTGGAAATAATGGAATTCCAGTTGAGTTATTTCAAATCCTAAAATATGATGCTGTTAAAGTGCTGCACTCAATATGTCAGCAAGTTTGGTAAACTCACCAGTGGCCGCAGGACTGGAAAAGGTCAGTTTTTATTACAATTCCAAAGAAGGATAATGCCAAAGAATGTTCAAATCACTGTACAATTGCACTCATTTCACATGCTAGCAAGGTTATGCTCAAAATCCTTTAAGCTAAGCTTCAACGGTACAAGAACTGAGAAATTCCATATGTTCAAGCTGGCTTTCAAAGGGGTAGAGAAACCAGAGATCAAATTGCCAACATTCATTGGATCATGGAGAAAGCAAGGGAGTTCCAGAAAAACATCTAATTCTGCTTCATTGACTATGTTAAAGCCCTTGACTGTGTGGCTCACAACAAACTGTGAAAAATTCTTAGGTGGGAGTACCAGACCACCTTACCTGTCTCCTGAGAAACCTGTATGCAGGCCAAGAAGCAACAGTTAGAACCAGACTTGGAACAATGGACTGGTTCCAAATTGGGAAAGGAGTACGACAAAGCTGTGTATTGTCACCCTGCTTATTTAACTTCTATGCAGATTACATCATGCTAAATGCCAAACTGGATGAAGCTCAAGCTGGAATCAAGATTGCCAGGAGAAATATCATCAACCTCAGATTTGCAGATGACACCACTCTAATGGCAGAAAGTGAATAAGAACTCAAGAGCCTCTTGATGAGGGTGAAAGAGGAGAGTGAAAAAGCTCGCTTAAAACTCAACATTCAAGAAACAAAGCTCATGGCATCCAGCCCCATCACTTCATGGCAAATAGAAGGGGAAAAAAGTAGAAGCAGTGACAGAGTTTATTTTCTTGGGTTTCAAAATCACTGTGGATGGTGACTGGAGCCATGAAATTAAAAGATGTTTGATCTTTGGAAGGAAAGCTATGACAAACCTGGACAGTATACTAAAAAGCAAAGACATCACTGCTGACGAAGGTCTGTATAGTCAAAACTATAGTTTTTCCAGTTTTTCTAAAACTATGGATGTGAGAGTTGGAACATAAAGAAGGCTGAGCACTGAAAAATTGATACTTTTGAATTGTAGTGTTGGAGAAGACTCTTGAGAGTCCCTTGGACTGCAAGGAGATCAAAGCAGTCAGTCCTAAAGGAAATCAAGGCTGAATATTCATTGGAAGGACTGATGCGGAAGCCGAAGCTCCAACACTTTGGCCACCTGATGGGAAGAGCTGACTCATTGGAAAAGACCCTGATGCTTGGGAAGATTGAAGACAAAAGGAGAAGGGGGTGGCAGAGGATGAGATAGTTAGATAGCAGCACTGATTCAGTGCACATGGATTTGAGCAAACTCTGGGAGATAGCGGAGGACAGAGGAGCCTGGCATGGTACAGTCCATGGGGTCAAGAAGAGTAGCACAGAACTTAGCAACTTGAAAACAACAACAGCAAAGCCAGATATACACTTGGAGACCTACCTACCAGATATTTAAATATTTACAGTTTATAAATACATACATTGTTTAACTAAACACTTATTACATACATTATTTAATTAAATAGACAAACCTAGACAGTGTATTGAAAAGCAGAGACATTACTCCTCCAACAAAGGTTCGTATAGTCAAGGCTATGGTCTTCCAAGTGGTGACATACTGTTGTGTGAGCTAGACCGTAAATAAGACAGAGTGCCAAAGAATTGATGCCTTTGAACTATGGTGCTGGAGAAGACTCCTGTAAGTCCCTTGGACAGTAAGGAGATCAAACCAGTCAATCTTAAGGGAGATTAACCTTGACTATTCACTGGAAGGACTGATGCTGAAGCTGTGAAGCTCCTGTCTTTTGGTCATCTGATGTGAACAGAGGACTCATTATAAAAGTCCCTGATGCTGGGAAAGATTGAGGGCAGAGGAGAAGAGGGCGTCAGAGGATGAGATGGCTGGATGGCATCACCGATTCAATGAACATAAACTTGGGCAAACTCTGGGAGATGGTGAGGGACAACGAGGCCTGGCATGCTGCAGCCCATGGGGTCACAGAGTTGGATACAACTGGGAGACTGAACAACAACAACAATCCTGCCATCCTGGTTAATACCCTTTACAACAAGATTTGAATTATAATTTCTTGGATTCCTGGTATTTCTTTGGTAGGAAGGGCCAGTCCTCAGCCCCTACCCAAATCTGCCTGCTTCACACCCCAGCTCTGTACCACGCTCCCAGGGCTTTGAACGTATGAGTGCAAACACCCCAGCCAGAACATCCATGTTCCATCTGCACACCCTGCAAACAGCCACCACTTAGTCAGTTCTTGGGCCTAAAGTATACACTCCAGAGCACAGGCCTTCGTGGGAGGTGGGTCAGGGAAAGAGGCCCCACGAGGCTTGCAAACAGGACTGGGGTCCCTTGGGTAGGGAAACCTGGGTCCCAGCTACTGAGAGGGTGGTCTTCTCACTGCATGGGGATGGGGGCAGAAAGATAGTGACCAGAGAGGGACCTTATGGGTTCTCTGAAGTGTGCTGGAGGCCATGGACAGGGGCCTTTCTTTCCCAGGTCCAAGACCCACCTGGTGTTGGTATTGGTGTTGGTGTTGGACCCACCTGGCTGCCAGTGTGCTACTTCTGACAACTGGGGGCTCTCTCTTCGGATGGATTTGGATAGATTCCCACAGGTAGGTTGAATATAACATTGTATGTCTTCAGCACCTATGAAGATGATACATAGATACATAGTTTGTTATTTTTAGTTCCATTAATTAGGGAAATTAGAAATTATAGGGACTCTAGGACAGACGATAGTACCTGTGATTGTCCAAAGCTTTCTTCAGAGCCTCCTCGTAATGATAACCGCCTCTTTCCTAAGACTGTGTCAGTCCTGACCGTAAGCTTAAGAGGCAGTTGCCATTATTTTCCTCATTGTATGAGAAAAAGGGGGCTCAGAGAGGTTAAGCAACGTGCCCAAGATCACATAGCTAGTGAGTAGCAATTTCAGGATTTGAACTCTAGCAGCTTCCCTGGTGGCTCAAATGGTAAAAAGTCTGCCTGTAATGTGGGAGACTGGGGTTCAATCTCTGGGTCGGGAAGCTCCTCTGGAGAAGGGAATGGCAACCCACTCCAGTATTCTTGCCTGGAGAATCTCATGGACAGAGGAGCCTGGAGGGCTGCAGTCCATGGAGTCGCAAAGTCGGACACTTCCAAAGCACGTGATCTTCAATATTACACTTGAGGAGACTTTGATATGATCAACAGTTGTTTTCCCCCTAGTTATTGAGTGATAAGTTCCTGGAGCCTCTTCATCTGGGTACCAGGATATCTCTGGATTCAGGAAGCCAGCCACCAACTAGTTTTCCTGTGCACTCTGTCTGAAACTTGCATGCAGGCCTTCCCTTAGGCTGGGCCTTTCGTGAGAAGAAGCTGCAGAGTTGAACCAGACTGCACAATGCTTCTGTGATATGGAAATATGCCAGCTAAAGAGGGGAAGGAATTTTTTCTGTTTGGTTCTCTGCCAAACCAATTCAAGACATACATAAAATTTAAGTCTTTGATTCCCCTTATTTTTGTTTCCCCTCTGCATTTGGCTTTCCCATGAGTGGCCTCTCATTCCCTTACTATTATCTTTGATTGAATTATGAAACCGGAAGAATTTGCAGAACTAAGCCAGAGTAAATGGGTCTTGCTAATCCTGTGGTTAGAAGGTCAAATCAGCAAACACTTGGGTGTGAAGTGTCCAGGGCCAATTTCATTATGGCCCCGACTTGTAAAACCTGGGTGAGGAAAATTGTATTAATAACCAGAAAAGGATACCTTCAGTGCTTTTCCAGTTTCACTTATCCCAGCCTACTCTAGAGCACACTGCAGAAATTCAACTCCCTAAGAAAGTCATCTACCTTTCTGACCCAGCTTTCTCATCTGGAAACATTATTCTTTATTAAATCTCACAAATATTCTTGGGGTATTAGCAAGGCAGAAGCTCTGCCTCCAAAGAACAAAGTTCCCAGGCCATACATTATTTTGTTTTTACTTGGAAAGTCTATGACTGCAAGACTGGGAATTATTGGATACCATATGGGATTACTGGGCTTCCCAGGTGATGTTAGTGGTAAAGAACCCACCTGCCAATGCAGGAGACACAAGAGACACAGGTTCGATCCCTGGGTTGGGAAGATCCCCTGGAGAAGGGCATGGCAACCCACTCCAGTATTCTTGCCTGGAGAATCCCATGGACAGAAGAGCCTGGCAGGCTACAGTCCATGGGGTTGCAAAGAATTGGACACAACTGCAGTTGACTTAGCACAGCACAGCACATAAAGAGAAGAATCAAAGAAAAGTCTCCATGGTAGATTGAAGAATTGTTTCCATTGTTTTTTTACCCCTCCCTGAATTTATGTCCTCTTTCTTCTGACTAGATGTGGAGAATATTTTCCTGCCTCAAATGACGTTGTGTTTGGCCGTATGATTTGATTGGGCAGTGGGATTTTAGTGAATGTGATGCAAACAAAAAATTGAAATGTATTTGTGTGATTAGGTCTGTCCTCTTGTACTTCGGTGGTCACCATGAGAATGTGGCCTACTTCCTGTTCATCCACAAAGAAAAGGAGATGTAGGGAGCAGACCCACACCAAACCTGCAGCCAGGAGTCAGGTTCAGCACAGAGCCCACCCGCAGGTGTGTGAGCCAGAGGAATATGAATGCTTACTGGTGAAGCCACTGGTTTGGAGTACTTTGTTTGGCAACAATATTATTGCAAGCTAACAGTTTGTATTAGTCAGGATTCTTGAGAGATACAGAACTAACAGGATATATACATAGATAACTAGGAGATATGTTATGAGGGATTGATTCAAGTGATCACGGAGACTGAGATCTGCTGTCTGAAAGCGAAAGGCCCAGGAAAGGGGTCTGAATCGAAGGGCCTGAGAATCAGGAGACCCATGTCTGAAGGCAGGAGAAGAAGGACGTCCTAGCTCAGACAGAGAGGAATTTCATCCTTCCTCTGCCTTTTTGCTCTGTGTGGGCCAATGGACTGAGTGATGCCCATCCACACTGGTGAGGGCAGTGTTCTTTTCTCAGTCTACAGATTCAAGCACTAATCTCTCCTGGAAACACCCTCACAGACACACACAGAAATCAGGTTATTACCAACTATCTGAGTATTCCTTAACCCAGTCAAGTTGACACATAAAATTAACCATCACACAGTCCATTAGAGACTAGTAAAATTCATATCCTTTATTCTGTTAACACAACTCAGGAGAGCATGGATGCCCACACCACAGCTCCATTATGTGGCTTTGAGGAGTCTCTAATCGACCAAGTAGACCTACAGTGGGGCTCTTCTTGCAGAAACTCAAATGATGAGATCTGATACTATATAATTTAAGGAAAACTTTTAGGACTGAACAATGACCATCTAAGAAAGTTGGCCTGGCCGGGAGAGGAGGGAGTGAAATGTAGCGGTCATGAACAGGGCTGTGAAGTTTACGGCTGAGGTAAAATCATGAAATAAATACTGAGAGAAAAGGAACATTGTATGTATATTCTCCAGGACTACATTTCTTAAGGAGGTGAGTGAATGGTTTGAGTGTGTGTGTATGCCAGGCTGTTTTTCTTGATTCTTTTCCTCTCTGGCTGCGGATTTATTAGAAAGGATCCCTCCTTTGTAAACTGGTATTTGAATGACTTCCTGAAGCTACCCTTGGAGCTGACAATACATTTGGCCTCTGTGCCTGGGCCTCTATTTTCTCTTTTCGCATTCACTCTCTGAGTGATCCCATTCAGTCCTATGGCTGTAGATCCCATCTTGATCCAGATGAATTAAAAATATATCTATCTCCAGCCAGTACTCCCCCTTGAAGTCCAATCTCTTCTATACACCTGTCAACTAGAGGGCTTCACTGACCATAGTTACCACCCAGAACATGTCCCACATTAAACTGATATTCACCCCTTAAATAATCTCTGCCCATCCTTCCATCTTCAGTTCAGTTCAGTTCAGTCACTCAGTCGTGTCTGACTCTTTGCGACCCCATGAATTGCAGCACGCCAGGCCTCCCTGTCCATCACCAACTCCCGAAGTTTATCCAAACTCATGTCCATTGAGTTGGTGATGCCATCCAACCATCTTATCCTCTATCGTCCCCTTCTCCTGCCCCCAGTCCTTCCCAGCATCAGGGTCTTTTCCAATGAGTCAACTCTTTGCATGAGGTGGCCAAAGTATTGGAGTTTCAGCATCAACATCAGTCCTTCAAATGAACACCCAGGACTGATTTCCTTTAGGATGGACTGGTTGGATCTCCTTGCAGTTCAAGGGACCCTCAAGAGTCTTTTCCAACACCACAGTTCAAAAGCATCAATTCTTCGGCGCTCAGCTTTCTTTATAGTCCAACTCTCACATCCATACTGGGGCATGACTACTGGAAAAACCATAGCCTTGACTAGACAGACCTTTGTTGGCAAAGTAATGTCTCTGCTTTTTAATATGCTATCTAGTTTGGTCATAACTTTCCTTCCAAGGAGCAAGCGTCTTTTAATTTCATTGCTGCAATCACCATCTGCAGTGATTTTGGAGCCCCCCCAAAATAAAGTCTGACACTGTTTCCACTGTTTCCCCATCTATTTCCCATGAAGTGATGGGACCAGATGCCATGACCTTAGTTTTCTGAAAGTTGAGCTTTAAGCCAACTTTTTCACTCTCCTCTTTCACTTTCATCAAGAGGCTCTTTAGTTCTTCTTCACTTTCTGCCATAAGGGTGGTGTCATCTGCATATCTGAGGTTATTGATATATATCCCAGCAATCTTGATTCCAACTTGTGCTTCTTTCATCCCAGCATTTCTCATGATGTACTCTGCATATAAGTTAAATAAGCAGGGTGACAATATACAGCCTTGACGAATAGAAATTCCATCTTTCTAACTGCTCAAGCCAAAACCAAGGAGATCAAACCAGACCATCCTAAAGGAAATCAGTCCTGAATATTCATTGGAAGGACTAATGCTGAAGTTGAAGCTCCAATACTTTGGTCACCTGATGCAAAGAACTGACTCATTAGAAAAGACCCTGATGCTGGGAAAGACTGAAGGCAGGAGAAGAAGGGGACGACAGAGGATGAGATGGTTGGATGGCATCACCAACTCAATGGACATGAGTTTGAGCAAGCTCTGGGAGTTGGTGATGGACAGCAAGGCCTGGAATGCTGCAGTCCATGGGGTCGCAAAGAGTCAGACATGAGTGAACGACTAAACTGAACTGCTCAAGCCAAAACCAAGAAGTCATTTTGACATCCCCCAGTTTTTCATTCCCTATTAGCAAATCATGTGGCCTCTGGTTAATATATGTCCATAAAGTAACCACTTCCCCTGCCACCAAGGCCACTGAACTGCCCCAGGCCACCACCTCTCCCTTGTAATTTTCAGTAGACTCCAAACTGATTTCTTCCTCCTAAGCCCTGGGCCTTTTTAGTTTGTTTTCAATGTGGTGGCCAGAATGATTCTGTTCGGATGTAAGTCAAATACGTTCATGGGGTTCTCAAGGGCAGGATGAGAAGGGTCAACAGAGGGTGAGATGGTTGGATGGCATCATCAACTCAATGGACATGAGTCTAAGCAAACTCTGGGAGACAATGAATGACAGGGAAGCCTGATGTGCTGTGGTCTCTGGAGTCACAAAGAGACACAACTGAGCAACTGAACAATAAGTACGTTATGCCTTTGCTTCCCATTTCACTCACAATAAAAGGCAAAGTCCCTGCTCTGAGAATACAGGGAGCCCATATCCCCTCTGCTTTCTGCTCTTCTGCTTTGCTCCTTCCTCATGTCACTCTGTCTGCTGAGTTCCTCATTTTTCCTTGAGTATGTCAAGCTTGTTCCTGTCTGAGTGTCTTCACACTTGCTGTTCCTGCTGTCCGGACCACTCTTCCTTCCTCAAGACTCAATTTAGCTTCCTTATATTTTTCAAGTCTTTACTCAAAAATCCTATTTTTGATTAAAAAGTGAGCAGAAGACCTGAATAGGCATTTTCCTGAAGAAGACATGCAGATGGCCAAAGGGCACAAGAAAAGATGCTCAACATGGTTGCTTATCAGAGACATGCAAATCTAAACCTCAATGAGGTATCACCTCACATCTACCAGAAGGGCCATTGTTAAAAAGAACACAGACAACAAATTTTGGCGAGGATGTGGAGAAAAGGGAGCACTCGCTCACTTTTGGTGGAAAGGTAAATTGGTATAGCCACTGTGGAAAACAGTATGGAGCTTCCTCAAAAGCCTAAAAATTAGAATTAGTGTATGACCCAGCAATTCCACTCCTGAGCATATATACAAAGAAAACAAAAGCACTAATTTGAAAAGATAAATGCACCCCAATGTTCATAGCACCATTATTTATAATAGCCAATATATAGAAGCAACCTGTGCCTAATAACAGATAAATGGATAAAGAAGGTGTTGTCAAAGGAATACTGCTGCTGCTGCTGCTAAGTCGCTTCAGTCGTGTCCGACTCTGTGCGACTCCATAGATGGCAGCTCACCAGGCTCCACCGTCCCTGGGATTCTCCAGGCAAGAATGCTGGAGTGGGTTGCCATTTCCTTCTCCAGTGCATGAAAGTGAAAAGTGAAAGTGAAGTCGCTCAGTCGTGTCCAACTCTTAGCGACCCCATGGGCTGTAGCCTACCAGGCTCCTCCATCCATGGGATTTTCTACTTAGCCATAAAAAAGAATTTAATTTTGCCATTTGCAACAACATGGATGGGCCTGGAGGATATTATGCTTAGTGAAATGTCAGACATAGAAAGACAAATACTGTATGATATCACTTATGTGTGAAATCTAAGACATGAACTATTGAATGTAACAAAGGAAAAACAGACTTACAGATAGAACAAACTGGTGGTTACTAGTGGCAAGAGGGAATGAAGGATGGGGGACAAGGTAGGGGTGGAGGAGTAAGAAATACAAACTACTATGTATAAATGCTACAAGGATATATTTGAAATACAGCCAATATTTTATAATAACTATAAATGGAGTGCGTGTGTGTGTGGGTCTCCCACATTGCAGGCAGATTCTTTACCATCTGAGCCACCAGGGTAGCCCATAAATGGAGAATAACCTTTAAAAATTGTGGATCACTCTGTTGTATACCTGAAACATATATTATTACAAGTCGACTATACCTACATAATAAATTTAAAAAGTAATCATACAGTGAGGAGGTACTCAATAAACACAAACAAATGAACGAGTTGGGTTGCTCAGGGAAATGATATTCCATTTGATGGTGCCCTTGCTTGTCACACTCTACCCCAGGCATGAATCCAGCCAGCACACACCACCTTCATCAGCATCACGTATGATGTTGACACTCCACTGACCACGTGCCAGGTTGTACATCCTTCTGAGGAAAACTTCTGAATTCATCTAGGCCTGGAGAATGTTTCCACTGTACTCTGGCCCCAAATCAGAGGGACTTAGGGCTGTCCTGCTAATCTGATCCTCCAAGGCTCCTGGGGAATTTGAAGTCCCAGGATAGCTTCGGGAAGATGGGCCCAGGGCTGGAAGATGACACCACGTGTCTATAAGGGCCCAGCTCCCTCTGTGCTGACCGAATCAGTGAAGGACCACCTGGTGATGCCTCCCAGAGGCTGCCTGGCGTGGGAAGGGATACCAGAGAGTGAAACGAGTTAAAGAAATGAATATGTTTAGATTTTTTTATAGCAACAATGTTTGATCAGAGTTGGAGTAGAATAAAACTAGCCCAAACAACTGGAGGGTCGTGGGTGGTCTCTGAACTTTGAGGGATGTAACTACATGTAATGGGGTGAAATTGAGCAAAGGAAAATGCTTTCACAGGGAAACTGATTATATGGGTTTATCCTTCCTTATATATTATATAAGGAAGTGGTAACCACCCCCCTGAAGTCATGCTGGGCTACTTTGGGCAAAGCGCCCACCAGACACACAGTGGAGGGGGTGGGGGCTGCCTTGTCCGCCTGCATGGCTTCCTCCATCCCCGCAAAGTCCCTAGAAGATTGCTGCGCCTTTTTCTTAAAGAACCTCAGTTTTAGACCAGGGTTGGGAAGTTTGATCTGAAAATGTATTTTAAGGAGATTGTGTGGGAACTTTTTAGCATTTCCTGAGTTTATAATCAAGAAATAGAAATGTTTCTCTTCTCTAAGAACAATCTAGAAGCATCTAGTGTAGCTGGGGAGACACTTACTGTGCTTAAAAACCAGCAAGGCTTCTGAAGACCAGGAGATTTCCCAGAGTGAGCCTCAGAACCTCAGGTGGAATTTGGGTTTTGAATTCCTCTTACGTGGACCTGAGTCTCATGAGGATCCTTGTTAGGAGTTTCTAGTTAGGTTAGGGGTAAGAATAGGCAACAGTGGGAAAGAAATGTGCCCTATATCAACATCCACGTGGGGATATGTGGTGGAGGGGGATTTTTCTTCTTCCCAACTTGTTCAAGAAAACAAAGGACTTGAAATGATAGCCCTCAAGCCAAATTCAGTCACAGCGTGTTTTGCTTGGCTAGTACAGGCTTTTTACAAAACTCTGAGCCAACATTTAAAAATCGGGAGATTTCACATAAATATCTGAAATTTTAGACTATCCTACCAGTTCAGAAGGCCCAGGAGCTCCAGTCTGCACCCACATCCAACACGGCAGCTGGCGGTCATGCTTCCCTCCGTGAGATCACAGCTCCGCAGCTAACATCAGACCTGCCAGGCGGGCCTCAGACTTTACCGTTTGCTGCTTTGTCTCAGGAGGGCTGGAATTTGCCACTCCTGAAATAAAATAATCTTTTATTTCAAGAAGCAAGCATGGGAATTTGAAAGTTAAAACAGTTGCCTCATAGCGCAAATAAATTGTCCAAAAGACCTGAGGCTGTAAAACCTGAGAGTAATGCTTCAGTCGAGTCCATGCAAGGATTAAAGCAAATAATTCCCTGTCCTGGGTTGGGTGATTAGAGAAGGGGCTCAAGCTGGAGATTCCTGTGCAAGGGATCTGATGGGCCTTCGCTCTCAGAAAGAGTGTGAGGTAAGCAGGAGGGGGTGGGAAGGAGCTCTGAGGTTGGGGGTCTCAGCCTGGCCCCCTGGGGGCTCTGGATCTTGTACTGTGCTGGTCCCACTGAGGCAGGAGGCACCCTTTCCCAGCCCTGTGTCAGTCAGTCATAGGGTGTCTGATGGTGGGGTAACACCCAGGGCTAGGGGGCTCGCATGCAGGGTGGAAAGGGGAAGGCTGTGAGCTCTGAGCAGAGGAGGGCTGGGGTCTGTGTGGGACATGACCTCCCACTGACAGTTATAAAATAGTGAATTTTTACTATAAGAGAATTAACAAACATAGGAAAGGTTTCCAAGTGGTGCAGTGGTAAAGAATCTGTCTGCCAATGCAGGAGACGCAGGTTCAATCCCTGAGTCGAGAAGATCCCCTGGAGAAGAAAATGGCAACACATTTCAGTATTCCAGCCATGGACAGAGGAGCCTGGCAGGCTACAGTCCATAGGGTCTCAAAGAGTCGGACATGACTGAGCGACTGAGCACACACACAAGGAAAAATCATTGCTTAGGCTTCCCTGGTGGCTCAAACGATAAAGAATCTACCTGCAATGCAGGAGACCCAGGTTTGATCCCTGGGTCAGGAAGATTCCCTGGAGAAGGGAATAACCCACTCCAGTATTCTTGCCTGGAGAATTCCATGGCCACAGGAGCCTGGTAGGCTACAGTCCATGGGGTCGCAAAGAGTTGGACACAACTGATCAACTACACTACCACTACTGCTACCCCACAACTTACAGATAATAATTGATCACATTTATACAGTGAATATCCTTCCCTTTTCCTTTTAACTCTAAGTTAAAATAACTTGGACCCCTATCCCCCTAAATTGTGGGGAGTCCAGTGCCCTTCCCAGTATTTCTGAGCATTCTGCAGAGCAGGAAAGGGGGCACATCATTGGCCAAAGGCCTCCTCTGCTGGGCTCTGAAATCCATTACAGTGGTTGCCCCAAGGCCCCTTCCACCAGCCTCCTGCACTTCTCTTCTCTCTCCAGGCATTTTCCCTAATGAAATCCGTGCCTATTTCATCCCATCTCAGCATCTGCCTCTCAGACCTGCACTTAATTCTCCTAGGGCTAACTGTTGCTCCTATGCCATGCGTGGCTATCTCTGGCCATCCTGGCCTCGGCCCCAGCATTCTGGGTGCAGGAGTGGAGTGGCCACAGGGAAAAAAGAAAGCAGAGAGAGGGCCCAAAGACTCATTTGGCCCCTTGACAACTTTTCCCTGGTCTTCCTTTTTTTAGGATCCTTCTCTCAGGTTTTGAATCCTCGGTCCCCTTAGAAGCTCGCCCAGGAGGCCAGAGAGGGGCAGGGCCAGGAAAGAGAGGCTGTGTCCCAAACATCAGTCAGACTGGGGGTGGGGGTGCTGCACTGTGTCTTGCCCTGACCCTGTTGATCTTCTCTCTCCTGCTGTGTGCTGTCTCCTTGTTCTGTATCTTGTGCTGCTGAGACGTGATGACGTGGTCACTTTCTGTTATCTGTTTCCTGAAGAGAGCTCCTTACCTGGCTTTCTGGTTTTGACACTGATGTTTTGATTTCCTCTTAGAAGAGATACTGTTTGGACCCCACCCATTCACCTCCATGCTCTAAAGGTTGCTCACTGCAGACACCAGTGAGAGCTTTTTCTGGCCATGGGAGATGTGTGGTCTGAGCTCAGGGCCAGTCAGAAGTGCTCTAAAGTTAATATTCTGGAAGCAGCTCTGACCAACAACGGACAAGGAATGGGATAAATGCCCCAGCATCTGGCCTCGTGGTTGGGATAACTCTGAGGGTGCTCGGCACTGCCTCTTGAGCTCCCCACAGGATTGCCCTCTGGGGTCACTGGCTTGGAAACATATTCTTTATCATCCTCCTTCCTGTCTTCCCTCTCCCATACCAGAGTTTCTTGGACTTATCTCCCAAATAAAGCACTAGCACTGGAAACCTTATCTTGAGGTCTGTTTTAGGATACCAGAAAAAGCTATCTTCCCTTGCTCACTGCTGCTCTGGGCTAAATCTCTGGATACTGTCCTCAGGGTGGAAGAGAGGCTCATGAGGACTGGTGCAGTCCTGTGGGTCATGGTGTCACTGCTGAGAACACTGAAGAAGAGACCCCTCCTCCCAAGGCCAAGGGGCAGGAGGCTCAGCCCAAGGGTCACATGCAGGGGTTTGCAGAAAAGGACCCTTGAATTGGTTTTGGCCCATGAGATGACTTGGTTTGGCCTACAAGCTTTCAAACTTGAACTAGTTGTCAAAACCAGAAGAATTTATATGAAATCTACATTTGTGTCTTGTCTAGAGGAACTGGGAGATGCTACTGGCCAGCTCCCCCTCCTCATGCTAATGATGGCCCTAACTGAACAGCCGCTGCCCCTTTCAGACAGCGCATGTGCATTCCAAGTCTCCATTGCCTCTACCCACCTGGCTTGATGTGTTTCCTTAGCTTACTGGGATCCTGCAGGCATCTGGGCCTGTGGTCCCGTACTAAGATCACTAGTACTAAGACCCTAGAGCTGGGGCCAAGGCAAATGGCCCTGTGCTAACTCACCTGGAGGGAATGGTGATGGATGGGATATGAAGAGTGCTGGTGCCAAGCCCTGGGCTTGCTATCAGGTGACTGATGGACCATGCTTGTTTTAGGGGCCCAGTACTTTCTTCAGAAGACAAAGTCAGAAAGACCAACAAGACCCTGAATATGACGCTTTCCAACCCAGTTATTCTCAGCGCCTGGTCTTACTTGTTAGAAATACCAGGACTTGGACCCCATCCTTGGGAATTCTTATTGACTGGTCTGGGGTTGGCCAAGGGTATTGGTATTTTTAAGAGTGCTGGTGTGGGCCAGAGCAGGTTTGTCCAGCTCAGGAGAGCCCATGGCCTCCATTTCTTATTGAAATCGACTACAGTGAGAATATTCACATCATGGTGACAGAGCTCACCCCATCCTTCCACCCCATCCTCTTGTTAGACATTTCTCAACACACTGTAGAAATGGGAACCACAACATGAGCTGCATCTTTAGCAGGGATTAATAACCTTGATGTGGGATCTGTTGCCCACTCTGGGACAGATGTCTCCACACATGGAGAAAGTGGGTGGGTGCCATATTGAATCTTCAATTAAATTTTAGAGTTGGAATTTCTGTGCTGCTCTAACAGTGTGACCTTGGGTGGTGCCCTCACCCTCTGGGCCCCCCACTTGCCATCAAAGGCACAGGAAGCGTGCTCGTTACCTCTCAGGAGAGTTGTGTGCAGGAGATAAGATATCTAAACTGGTCATTTGCCACAGTGCCTGTGATGGAGTCATCCTCCATAAATGCCACTTGTCTTTCCCTTTGTCTGAAAGGAGCACAAGTATACAAGGCCGATTCCAGAGCCTCCTGCGAGGAGCTGTTTCATGAAAGGCCACTGACTGCTCCTCTGAGTGGGTGCTAGTGAAGGTCGACTTGGAGGCCAGCTGGGAAGAATCACAACTAACTGTTGCTCTTCAGTGGCTGGACCTGGGCCCCAGGGGTGATGGAGTTAATCTTCCCATTGGAAATGACTCTTCCAACTACGACTGCTTTCCTTGATACAAGAAAATCAGGGGCTGTTGTCCATTGAAAGAAAAAAAAGAGCGACATTAATTACAGTCTCACCCATGACAATTTACTCTGACTAAAATCTTGCCACTCACCGTTTGTATGATCTCTTTTAACCTGAAAAGCAGCTCTTTTGCTCCCTTTCTAACCCAGACCCAGTATTTAGCAGGGTAATGGGATTTATGATTTTGTTTACATCAGTCTCCGTGGCGATCCACCATAAAAGATCTGTTGCTTGGCAACTTGGCATTGTGGCGCTGCAATGGAGGGGGAATTTTTGTCTCTCTGAAGCGAGGGCTTAAGGAATAATGAAAACTTCTGCTCATACTTCTCATGAATGCTTTTATTTTCAAGGTCAACCAGATGTTTTTTCAAGAAGGACTAATGCACTTTTCTTCAAGTGATACACCGTAAAATGTTTCTCCAAGATTATCCTGTCTCTGAGCAGAGGACAACAGGCTCTAGATGTTTTTATTCTCTCCTTGCTGCTGTAAAATCAGGTTTGAGCAACTCTGGGTCTGTCATAATGGAGTGGGTCTCGCTTACTTACTAGCATTTTCCACACTCATTAACAAATGTCTTTTTTTTTTTTTTTAATGAGCTGCTATATACTATGAATCACTTCTCATCTGAGAAACCAGTTTCAGGTTTGGTTTGTAGTTGGTTTACCATGATCCCTTTGATGATGAGGTCAGTGTCAGTAGAGGCCTGAAGGGCACAAAACAGGACCCCAATTTCCCTCTGTGGTTCCTATTGACTATAGGCGTTTATACAAATGATCAAAGGGCCTGTTTTAGAACATACAAATGCACCTTCCTGACCTCTTTCTCAACGTGGGTACACACGAAAGAGAGAAGACGTTGATTCATAGAGACCTGCACAGACATAGCCCAGGCTGGAGGTGTGGAAACCACGGTGAGAATCATGGTGAAGATGACAGTAGATGACCAAGCACTTGCTGCTTGCTTTACATGTAATACCTTGCTTGATTCTTGCATCAACACTTAGCCGTGTATAATCAGCTGGGGGGCCAGTCACAGCTGCCCTAGCACTTGAGAGCCCCCCAGTGATGTCTCTCCTTTGGTCAAACCCCCTTCCCCCCACCCCTGCCCCCAGTCCTTTCACTTTCTCTTCGCTGTTGTTCTTTCAAGCTAAACTCGGAGCTCAGCTTCTGAAGATGCGTGACCCTTAACTGCCCCAGTCACAGGCCCCCGGTCAGCCAGAGTCTTTAAACCTACAGAGTTTTTGCAACTGTATGAGGTGTGCTTGATTGTGACTAAGGTCTTCTAGGCTGTGACACTATGAACTCGTGCTTCTCAAACTTGAAGATATGTGAGAATCACTTGTGAGTCTTGAGGTTCTTGAGCCTCATACTCAGAGACTGTGATTTAGCTGGTATGAAGGGAGGCCCAGGAATTTTTATTTCTAACAAACACCCAGAAGACACTGCTGACCCCCCTGGGCCTCTGTTTGAGCAGTATTTTCTCTCAGTATTTTAGACTGGCCCCTACTCTGAAGTTTATAAGCACTGCAGCATCTAGCCTGAGACTTTACATGGATTCAGTAAGCGTTTGAAAAGACACTTCATAATACCCAATTTTCATCTCATTTCTTGCCAAGAAGTTGGCACATCTTACATTTGTGGACTGTTTAGAATTTATATGCATTATTTTGCATTTGTGGAGTGGCTTACAGTTCATATGCAATATATTATTTGGCTCAGTGGGTATGGTCTTGTCTATTTTACAAATTAGGAAATGGAGCCTGAGATGATGACTTACGCATGGTCAAAAGGTAGTATATAGTTTAGAATCTAAGTAGTGAAATATGTTCTCTCCACCATAGCTGCCCACCTCTGTTTCCTGTCTTGGAGGAGATGTCTCAGTGCTCTGAGGAATAGAATGCATTCTCTCTGAGGAAGTCAGGAACCTAGGTAAAGAAAGGAATCCTTCAATAGAGGCTGAGAGATTGAGCCAGCACCCAATTCTCCATTTATTAAATGGGGTTAACCACCCCATAGTTTGTGCAGAGGGTTAAATGTGTGCAGTGGGTTTGCCCTAGAGTGAGCTGTAATTAGTATTCCCAGTGAAGGAGAGAAGATACTAGAAGTCCTGGGACAGCAGGTCTACTACTCATGTTGATTCTAGATGCTTCATAGGCAAAGACACATTCTTGAGATTTTTGGTTAGCTCTGAAATGCTTATACAATTTGCAGAACATCACTTTTGATGGAATTAAGTCTTGGTTCCAAGGCAGTCCTCATTTTGGAACATGGAAACCTATAGCTGTAGGTCATTTTGTTTCTTTTCTTCCTTTGACTCAAACTGCTTGAAAAGGAGTGTGTAAGAATCTGGTTATTCAGCCAACTCTTGGGTAAGCTAATGTTGCTGAAGAATCAGGGATCACTAGAGAAACAAAACAATAATGGTATTTATCAAATGCTTACTTTGTGCCAGTTATGGCCATGGCATGAGGAGCTGTGAGGTATAAGGAAACTGAAGCTAGGAGTGGGAGGTATCTTGCCCAAGCTTGCATTCAGGCTCAGGTGGCTCTACCTCTAAAGCCACCCTATTAACCACTCTCACATCACCACGCCCCTCATTCAAAGCACCAAATCTACAACTAAATTAAAAAAATAAAAATTTGGGGAGAGAGACTTCTCCCGCCTCCAAGCTTGAGCTGTTTTCTAAACTGGCCAGTCCCAGTGCACATCCCATTTCCTCTCAAGTTTCCCGCCCCCTAACACCCAGTAGTTGTGAAACATACAAAGACTAAGAGGAAAGAGAGAATGAGGTGCAAGGGATCCTTGAGGCAGAAAAAGGCACAAGGCAAAGAGCCTGAGCCACTAATGCTTCAGAAAAGTTATCAACCCTGTGGCTCCCGAGGCCAGCAACCACAGGGTGGCTGGTTGGGCAGCTGAGGGTGGTGTGCGCTGCATAGCCAACAGGCCTGGGCTGCCCTGGTGGTAGTCTGGGATTCTTGGGCTCCCCACCCCCCAAGTGCCAATTAGGTGAAATCTCCAGCCTGCTGTAACCTTGGAGTGTCTGCAGCCCTGCCTGCAAAATTCCCTCTGGCTCTGAAAACTTCCTGGGGTGACCCCTAAACTGAGTAACTTGAGCCTCCCTGCCAATGCATCAGCCCTGACATCATCTTAAGAGCAGCTACTCGGTTAGCATTCAGTGTAAGGGCACACACTGCAAGCTGGCTAGAATTAACTAGACGCGGAAACCAAAGCTTAGAGAGGTTCAGGAAGGTGCCCAGGAACATAGAGCTAGTAAGGAAGTAGTCTGGGCGAAAGCATCCAAACCTAGTCCACCAGCTCTGAAATACACGTCCGTCACCACTCTGTGCTGCCTTTCACAGGAAGGCCCACCCCTGGGAATCTTCTGTCTTAGGCTGCGCGGATGGGAGAGAGGGCCCTATGAAGTGGCTGTGTTCTCCCTGAACCCACCTTCCGCCCAGACCACTTGGCAGAGAGCCTGGAGGTATTCCCGGGTGTGGGAGAGGGCTGGAGGATGCTCACTGGCCTCAGGCAAGTCCCTTACTTCCACCTCCATGCAGCACTTTGCTGAGGCTTTGCATCGCTGATGAAGGAATGTAGACCCAGCCTGAGAGAGAAAAAGGGGCAGGAACAAGGTGAGTGAATGAGCTAATGCAGCTTAGTTTCACTGGTACTTGGCTCTGCCTCAAAAAGTCCAGGTGGAAGGTGTAAGTGGCTCTCAGTGTGGATGGATCCCCAAGACGCCTTCCTGAGTGAAAATGACAAATCATAGATGGATAGCATACCACTTATATAAACACACATATTCACACAAAAACACTGCAGGCAGACCTTGGAGATACTGCAGGTTCAGTTCCAGACCACAGCAAGAAAGCATATATTGCAATAAAGCGTGTCACACATTTTTTTTTTTGATTTCCCAGTGCATATAAAAGTTATGTTCACACTATAGTGTAGTCTGTTAGGTGGGCAATAGCATTATGCTTTAAAAAAATGTACATACCTTAATTTTAAAATACTTTATGGCTAAAAAATGCTATGCATCATGTGAGCCTTCAGTGATTCATAATCCTTGTGTAATAGTAACATCAAAGATCACTGATCACAGATCACCGTAACAAATATAATACTAACAAAAAGTTTGAAATATTGGGAGAGTTGCCAATATGTGATACAAAGAGACAAAATGAACAAATTCTTTTGGAAAAAAAGACACTGATAGGCTTGTTTGATGCAGGGTTGCCACAAACCTTCAATTTGTAAATTAAAAAAACAATAAAGAGAAGGGCAATGAAGTGAAGTGTGCCTGTATAGTTTCTGGGGGCACATATGTGCATGCACTTGCATGCATACATTCCTAGAAGGAGTAACTTCTAACTTTGGCTGCCTCACAGCTAAGATTGGCGTGGTGATCAAGAAGGACTTCAGCCTTATCCCAGTGTTTTACCTTTTAAAAGTAGAATACATTTGAGTATTATCTTTGCAATTAGATACTAAATTTAAAATGATATTTAAAAAAGAGAAAGCACATTTACTATGGTCACCACCTAAAGGGTGCCTTTTCGACAGCTCTGCATTGACCATCCCCTGAATGCCTGAGGCTGGGAGGCTTCTTGCTGCAATCCTGTCATCTCAGTTTGAGTGGAGGCTCCGCCAGGTTCTCAGTGCCCTTCAGCTCAGGGGCAAGCAGCAGCCTTGGTTGAGTGAGGAAATCCTTCCCCCCAGGGGTGGGAGTCCCTCATTTTCTCTTCAGCCTTTCACTTCTTTTATTCCTTCCCTTTTAAGTGTCTTTGATCCATTGCTTTTGCCACATCCACTTTGTAGGTGGCAAAGACTTGAACAGTCTTTCTCTCTGACATACCTGAGCTTTCCTAGTAGATGAAGAGAGGGCATTCTGAGGGAGGACATGCGTGGCTTGAACACCGGCAACCAGGTGTGATGCCGGTGCTGCCATCGCTCACCTTGCATGTCTAGCTGTGCCTCAGGCCACGGGGAAGCAGGAGACGTGTGGTCTGCAAAGCAGGCAGATTCTTTCTAACAAGGAATTCCTTCTCAACTCATTAGCCACAGGATTAAACAGACACTGCTTTCCCCTCTTCACCTAATCTCTGGTAATCCTAGATAATCTTCCCACTGAAGAAGACGAAGTCCTCAATGGGGTTGACTCCTACATCCATCCCCCAGGCTTGGGTGGCTGGGCGCCTCCGAAAGGACAAACTCTCTCCCTCTAGTTCCATCTCCAGTGTCTGGACAGATCCTGGAGTTGGTGAGTCAACCTGGTGTTTGAGTACAATTCTCACCTCCCCTTTGACCATGATAGAGAGCTTCCTTCAGCCCTCATATTCCAAACCACACAGCCTAACAAAGGGTGTTGGAGCCTTTTCTTCCTTATTTCCCACTGGAATGTCAAGAGTGGTCAGACTTCCATGTTGAGTAATGAAGGCTTACAACGTAGCAAAGGATATGGTAATGAAAGGACCTGACTGGTTGAGTTTGAAGAGGATTTAAAAGGCCAAGGAAATAGTTTAATATAAAAAATTCATTTTATTTTATTTTTAAAATTACATTTAATTTACAAATATTATTCCCAGGCATGAACCCAATCATACCCGGGAAGAATATTTTCTGCTGCCGATTTGTGGCATACTTCCTCCCCTTGAGAACGCCGCCTGGTATAGGGATGAGAATGTGGCTTCTGGAAGCAGGAAGACCTGAATTTGAATCCCACTTCTACACTTACTAATGGTGTGAACTTGGACAAACCATTCTCTGAGTCTTAACTTCTTCACAGGAAATCAGTCTTTATAATGGCCATCTTCCACGATTGAGAAGCTTAGAGATATAATGTATTTAATCTGCCTGGCATACACTAGGTGCTCAGTAAATGGTATCTACTATTATCATATTATTATCTGCCATGAGTGACATAAACCTAATCACAATAGGACATAAGCAAAAATGGAATTTATTAGCTTATCTAACCAAAAAGTCTAGAATTTAGGCATGACTTAATCCAAGTTCTCACGCTGATTTATGAGAAATCAGTTTCTCTTTCTCCATGCCTTAGGCTGCTTCCCTCTGAGCTAGCTTTATTCAGGAGATGGCAAAAATGGTCACCAGTAGATCTACAGTTATATTCTACCTATTCAGTAGCCCTAGGATAAAAAGGACATGCTTTGCAATTGTTTAAGCAAAGTCCCAGATTAGTAAGTAGTCATCTTCCCACCCATAAGCCAATTATTGAGTCCGGAAGCTTGGAATACATTGGTCATGCCTTGATCTTGTGGGATAAACCCTGTATGAATCAGAAGGAGGGTTGAGAGGATAATCCTAAGGAAAACTGGGATGGGTGCCATTATTAGAAGAAAGGATAATCGGTGCTGGGCAGGCACAAACAAAAGACCCCCACAACAAGGGCACGTTTTCAGTGATTTTTCTAATTGTGAGATTGACAACCTTGGAAGATTACTGTTCAACAGGGAGTTGCCATTAATTTCCTTAGCTGTGTGTAAGTTTTCTGGTTCTGCATTTTTTCCAGAAATGAAAATGAGTGAGGAATTAACATGTATTTTTTAATATATTCAAATACAGAAATATAATTTAAAATAGCCCTTTGTTCTAAATTCTCATGGAGCAATCACGCTGGGGTTTTGAAAGTAATTTGAATGAGCTTCTAGAAAATGCTTTGTAGATCTTACCATCATAATGGAGGGAACTTAGTAGACACCTAGGCCCTGCAAACTACTATTCCTATTGTATTAATTGGACACCTTTGGAAGAGAAAGTTCCTGAAACGCTAGAAGATTCTCTTGCCATCGAGAATTCTTGTTGTTGTTCGTGTCTGACTCTTTGTGACTCCATGGACTGCAGCACACCAGCCTTCCTTGTCTTCCACTATATCCTAGAATTTGCTCAAGTTCATGTCCATTGAGTTGGTGATGTTATCTAACCATCTCATTCTCTGGTGCCCACTTCTCCTTTTGCCTTTAATCTTCCCCAGTATCAGGGTCTTATCCAATGAATTGGCTCTTTGCATCAGGTGGCCAAAATATTGGAGCGTCAGCTTCAGCACCAATCCTTCCAATGAATATTCAGCCTTGATTTCCTTTGAGATTGACTGGTTTGATCTCCCTGCAGTCCAAGTGACTCTCAAGAGTCTCTCAAGTGTCTTCAGCACCACAATTTGAAAGCATCAATTCTTTGGCACTCAACCTTCTTTTTGGTCCAACTCTCACATCCATACATGACCACTGGAAAAACCATAGCTTTGACTAGATGGATCTTTGTTGGCAAAGTAATGTCTTTGCTTTTTAGTACCCTGTCTAGGTTTGTCATAGCTTTCCTCCCAAGGAGCAAGATCTTTTCATTTTGTGGCTGCTGTCACCGTCCGCTGTCATTTTGAAGCCCAAGAAAATAAAGTCTGTTACTGTTTCTACTATTTCCCCTTCTATTTGCCATCAAGTGTTCTTAGTTTTTCGAATGTTGAGTTTTAAGCCAGCTTTTTCACTCTCCTTTTTCACCCTCATCAAGAGGCTCTTTAGGTTCTCTTTACTTTCTGCCATCTGCGAATCTGAGGTTGTTGATATTTCTCCCAACAGTCTTGATTTCAGATGTGATTTCACGTGATATACTCTGCATAGCAGTTAAATAAGCAGGGTGACAATATACAGCCTTGTCGTACTCCTTTCCCAATTTTGAGCCAATCAATTGTTCCACATAAGGTTCTAACTGTTGCTTCTTGACCTGCATACAGAATACTGGGTTCAAATTATTCTGATTCAACAATGACAGAGCAGCATACTTTGATGATGTAGAGGACAGACACAAATCCTAACCCAACGTGCATAAGTGCACAAACAACTGAT
Source organism: Giraffa tippelskirchi (assembly GCF_054371585.1). Lineage (NCBI taxonomy): Eukaryota > Metazoa > Chordata > Mammalia > Artiodactyla > Giraffidae > Giraffa > Giraffa tippelskirchi. The sequence goes on from NC_137275.1 coordinate 198,437,063, forward strand.
AGAAGATAGGAATGTGAATGTTATTGAAAGGTATAAATGGCTTGGAGGAGGGATTCAGAAAAGGATAATGAATGTTTGGGGGGCATAATACCCCTTCATGAGGAGAGCAAGTTGAAATGGACTTTGAAAGGTGTGATCTTGTTGGTAGAAGATCTTCTTGGCAGAATGAACCTAAACAGATGTCTTAAGGGATTGCTTGTGTACTGCCCAGAATGTCATTAGTGATGCTAGAAGCTGGGAATCCCTGCACCCATACCGCTTGTGGCAAGTGCCCTTTCCCCCTGACATTTCCCTACCTGAGCCAATGCTGCTGTTAGACCAACCCTTGTGCTTCTTATTCAGATTGCAAGAAACACTTCAGCAACAACCATCAGGGAACTTTGAGAAAAAAAGCTTATTACTCACAGTACTGGAGGGTACACAGCATGCCCAAGGGGGCACAGAGTGAGGCAGAGAGATCTGAGTTCTGCCTTTACTGGGTGGGGGGCTAGGGCCTCAAAGGTTCAATTTTTACTGGCATCTTTAAAACATACCAACAGGAATTAGAGCGAGGGAAAGGAAAATTGGGGTTATTCAACCGGTCAGTTAGCTAGGTCACCCAGGGCTTTCCAAAAGGCAAATTTCATGGATTGGGGGAGGCCTGTCTTCTTATTTAGTTGTTTAGCTAGTAACTGTGTCCCACAGCTGGGACATGTTTACTTGAGATGAATGTCTTTGAATGGATGCTTTGGCAATCAAATACTTATTGTGTGGTACTTACAGTAGAAGGGTTCAAGCCTCCAGAGAAACTCTCCTTTCACAGTCCAAAATAAGAACAACTGGATTTCAAAGAGCGTTTTTGAGCTCACAAAATGCTCTCACAAGCATTTTTTTTATGGATCTGAGAACAAAGTCTCCCAACCAGTAGACAGAGTCTCTCTGACTGCCTGCTTTGGATTTGGGGTTGTGGTTCAGTGATGTGACCTGCCTTGGAATGAATGCATCTCTCTCCCATCCCCCTCTTCCACCAAGACTGTGGTCTTCCTGCTTCCCAACCCTTCCTTAAGCTGTAGTCATAGGATTTGCAGCTTGACCTGGGAGTTAGATCAGAGGCATTCCAGGTTTCATAATCTCACTACTGCTAACATCTTAATACTATATATAAATTGATTAGACTTCATTAAAAAATTTCGCTGTTGTGTCCGACTCTGCGACCCCATGGACTACAGAGTCCGTGGAATTCTCCTGGCCAGAATGCTGGAGTGGGTAGTCTATCCCTTCTCCAGCAGATCTTTCCAACCCAGGACTTGAACCAGGGTCTCCTGCATTGCAGGCAGATTCTTTACCAATTGAGCTATCAGGGAAGACTTCATTGGCAAAGGCAGAAAAGACTAGATTGTCCCCTTTTCCAAGCTGATGGGTATGAAGTGTCCAACAAGGCTCTACCTGAGAGGTAACTCTCTCAGAATCATGCAGCGAGACTTTCCAGCAGTCACTTAGATTGCTTCCTTCACCCCATATGTTTTTATCATGGCTCATTAATTTATGCCATGGGAAGCCTTTTAAAAATCAAAAACAAATTAAAATTTTTTTTACTTGGCTCCTGTTCTGTGTTATAATTTGACTGAATGATCACCCAGAGAGCAGGCTATTCTGAAGGTCTGAGCTGGGCCGGGTGTCTAGACTGCTTGCTGGGTTTCCATTTCTGCCACCCCTGGCCTTGGTCAGGTTACTCCTGACTTTTGCTCCCTTGGTGGCCACCTCTCCATGTCTGAAAAGAGACTCTATTCTGGAAGTAAGCTTATTCATAGAACAGGGATACTTTCCTGCATTCAGCTTCATCTTTCAAAGGCATTGAGCTTGATTCATGTCTCTACAATGATGTCAAGGATGAACTTCAGAAGAGGAAAAAGAGAAATCCCCACCAGGGCAGTGGGTCATCCAGGCTGCTCTGCCTCTTCCCTGGGGATTGTGTTCTGACATCGGCCATTGCCAAGTCTCTCCTCTCCCCTCTGTTTTGGCCAGGCCTTGGCTCTGAGAGGCACATCCTTCTCTGCTCAGCCAGTTAGTGTTTACTGAGGGGGGAGACACCCATGTGAAAGGGGAGGTGTTTATTGCTCCCCATCTAGATTTAATGGGAGGGGAGCAGTGGAGGCTTCTGGCAACTGGTGCAAGGTCTGCACTCATGGACCCCATTGCCACCCAAAAGGGGAGAACTTGTTTCAGAATTAAAATTGTTGGTGTGCCATTTGTGACTGTGCCAATCTAAATACCTTTCATATAGAAACCCCAAACAGTCTACCCGTGAAAGCCACCAACCTCAATGAGAAAGATTAGAGACCTCCTGATACTTGGATATATTTAAAAAGAGAAAAAAGTGAAAGCAATGCTCTCAGTGGGTGTGGGACCCCCAAAGCTGTAGCCACAATAAGGTGCCAGGGTGAGAGGATTATGGCCAGGAAGAGGAAAATCCCTGCACCCACAGCCCCGCTGGGAAGACTGTGGAAGGAAAAGAGGAAGCACGTGACTGGACGAGTCTAGCCAAGTGGGGAGTCTGAAATCAATAGCCTGCCTGGCTCTCTTTATTCCCTCTGTTGGCAGAGTTTGGGAGCGAGTGAGTGGGCTGGGCTGTGTGGGGAAGGGTGCTCAGGGACTCCCAAGGCAGGGAAGTCATTGCAGACTGGCCGGGCTTCCCTGGGAGATGTTCGCTTTGATCCACTAGAAAATTTCTGCAGCAGTTGTTAGAAGGATAGACTATCAGGAGGGAAATCAAGAATATGGGATGCCAGTTTCATTTGGCTTTCTGTGAGAGAGAGAAAGGGAGACTCCTTTTGAGCTTGTGAACAAGCTGTGGTGGCTTTCTCCACCTCACTCCCAGGGATACACACAGGGGCTCTGAAGAGTTGGGCGGGTCACTGAAGCCGAGGTGAGAGCCTGGAGGGAGCTGTACTCTGGATGCAGAGTCGGAGGAAGCACATTCTGCAGTCCAAAGGAGCAGAACTTGGTTATCACTGCATCAGTGGTGAGGAGCAGAGTTCTATGCATTTTCATAGACTTTATTCCATTTGATCCCACAGTACCTCCCAGGATGGACAAAGCAGGTGTTCTCTCCTCATTGATGGGGAGACTGAGGAGCAGAGTTTGGGTCTCTACCTAATGGTCTGCCTGTCCTTGGGCAGAAACCCATTCTCACCTCCTCTGCAGCTTATGAACCCATGAAATGACTTTTCCAGGAAATTGTTGTTGTTGTTCAGTCACCCAGTTGTGTCCAACTCTTTGCAACCCCATGGATGGCAACATGCCAGGCTTCCCTGTCCTTCACCATCTCCCAGAGTTTGCTTAAACTCATGCCCATTGAGTCGGTGATGCCATCCAACCGTCTCATCCTCTGTCGCCCCCTTCTCCTCCTGTCTTAAATCTTTCCCAGCACCAGGATCTTTTCTAATGAGTCAGCTCTTCACATCAGGTGGCCAAAGTATTGTCGTTTCAGCTTCAGCAGCAGTCCTTCCAATGAATATTCAGGACTGATTTCCTTTAGGAGTGACTGGTTTGATCTCCTTGTAGACCAAGCAACTTCAAGAGTCTTCTCCAGCACCACAGTTTGAAAGCATCAATTCATTGGTGCTCAGCTTGCTTTATGGTCCAACTCTCCCATCCGTACATGACTACTGGAAAAACCATAGCTTTGACTACACAGACCTTTGTCGGCAAAGTGATGTCTCTGCTTTTTAATATGCTGTCTAGGTTGGTCATAGCTTCTCTTCCGAGAAGCAGGCTTCTTTTAATTTCATGGCTGCGGTCACCATCTGCAGTGATTTTGGACCCCAAGAAAAAAGAGTTTGTCACTGTTTCAATTGTTTCCAGGAAATTGGGACTACTTGAAGGTGATATCGCCTCTGGAGTAATAGCTGTGATTCCACGGGGCCCTTCCTAAAGGTGAGAAACTGACTTCCCCACCTCTCAAAGAAGGTAAACTGAATGAACACAAAGTGAAGTTGTGCTGCTTTGAGGGAACAATCTCCAAACCTCAGGCCACGGGGAACATATTTCTCACTGGGTCAGGCAGTGAGCTCTCCTGTAACGTGACTACGTCTTCACTCAGCCCCACCGTGTGCCAGGCAGTGCCTGGAACAGACAAAACTGCATCCTCTTGTGTTTACATGTAAGTGGCAGAAGACCCAGGACTGTCAAGCGAATGTGTACACTGCTCCATAGTGGTAAGCGCTGTGGAGGAAAACAGCAAGGAAGAGGGATGAGGAGGAAGGTCGGGGAAAAGCAGGAGTTGCAGTTCTGAACAAAGTGGCTGAGAGGGTGTTCCTGAGAGAGTTCCTGTGGTAAAGATGAAAAGTCAGGGAGAAGTGAGCCTGACAGGTACATGCAGGAGAACATTCCAGGCAGAGGATCTGCAAGGGGGTCACTGGCTGGGTTGGCAGGGTGAGGGCTGAGGAGGGGAGCAGGGCAGCCATGCCAGGGCCCAGTGATCCACTGTGAGGGATCTGACTTTTCCTCTCAGTGAAATGGGAAGCCCTTAAGGGTTTGAGCAGTAGTGTTAAGGTGTGGGGCTTCCCAGGTAGCTCAGATTCCTCCCAGGTAAAGAATCTGCCTATCAAAGCAGAAGATGCAGGAGACTCAGGTTCAATCCCTGGTTCTGGAAGATCTCCTGGAGAAGGAAATGATGACTTACTCCAGCATTTTTAGAGTGGATAGAGGAGCCTGACAGGCTACACTTCATGGGGTTGCAAAGAGTTGGAAAGAACTGAGCAGGCATGTATGTTAAGGTGGTAGTAGTAGCGAGATTCTGAAACTTGTCATGCCTTGATCTGGCTCCCAGATCAAGCTGCAAAATCTATGAATACAGCTTAAGGAAGGGTTGGGAATGGGTTTGCCTAGAGAGAGAGCGCTACCATTTAAGTGTCTACTGAAAACTTGACTTCTAATAATGCCTGGAGATGAGGTTGCTTTCAGCCTGGGCCTCAGCAGGTGACCCTGCCCTTGCCCCTTCACTCTCCTGGGGCAGCAGTGGCTGTGGCACTTTAGAGCCTGAGAAGACTGGACATCTGAGCCCTCTGCAAAGCATCGTGAGCACCATCAGGTGAGACATGCAGCCAGATGGGGCTTGGACTTTCTGCTCCTTCCTCACTCAGGCAACTTCTGGAACTCTCCAAGCTTAAGTTCTTCATCTACAAAGTCAAGATAATGACAGTATCTGAGTCATAGGATTATTTCACAGAGTCAATAGTAACATAAATTAAAAGCATTCAGCTGATGTCTGAACATAGTAATCTCTGAATAAATGTTAGATATTGTTACTATTTAATACTTTCTTTCTTTAAGATACGTTGAGTTATGGGTAGAAACTACAGAAAAAAAGAAAAGAACCATTAAGTACCAAGTGTCTGAGATAAAGTTAAATTTAAATTAGGACATACTTTGAACTCTTTTAAAAGTTTTTAAATTTTTATTTTTTTAACACCAGAAACATTTTGTATTGGAGTATAGCCGGTAACAATGTTCTGGAAGTTTCAGGTTAATAGCAAACGGACTCATCCATACATATACATCATATTTTACTAACTCTTAAAATAAAAACCCAAGCTTTTGAATGTTCATGTGAATAACCTATTTACTAAAATCTGCACTTGAAAATACTCAGATTAATGGGGGAAATTTTAGATGCTCCAATATTTCTCCATTTTTTTACTTTAGTTAAATAAAATTTTATTTGCTAATCAGCTAACAACTGTTACTTTGTCTAAAAGAACCTTGACATTTCAAGAGTTAAAATGAAAAAAATTGATATTTTCCTTCTACTATGTGATTGAGGCTAAGTCTGTCTTGGTCCTCACCCTCTCTGGGATTATTTGCTTCTTTGCACTCCCTTCACATTTTCCCGCTTCTGTTACAAAACCTGAGAGCTCCTTGAAAGCAGAGACCAGGTGTGGCTCACCTATGTACTCTCAGCATGTAGTGAGTACTCAGGACATATTTGTTAAAAAAAAAAGTTACTGGTGATTGACTGATTCACTGAGAAAATGAATAAATGAATGAAGATCAGTCCTTCCCTTCAGAAGCTTCCCACGGGATGGAGAAGGCAGGTGTTCACACAGATCAATCAAAATACAGTGTGTGATTTTTAAGACAGACCACATGCTATAGACAGGAGTTTTGAATTGGAGTGTGAATCCAAAGACTTCCCAGGGGGTACATAGACTGGGCGGGGTTTAAAGGAATCAGCTTCAGATGCTCAAAGTCCACACTGGGTGGAAAATGGCTGTGATGGGTCAGCTGGTCACCTTCCTCAGCTCCCCATTTACTTCACCAAAGAAAGGTGTGAACCTCTCACTCATACTGTCTCACCATGGGGTCCTGTCCAGGAGTGCAAAAGTTTTGGGGGCAATAAAGAAATGATTCAACATATTAGTGTTGGCAGACTTTTTGTACCTGGACACCTCTGACCTTCAGAGAATCTAGTGTCTTTCTGTTAAATGCTGAGTGCTCCAGAAGCAGAAGCCGAGACAGAGTTTGACTATCAGGGGAGAGCCCGAGAAGTAGAATTGGGCAAAAGAAGTCAAATTGAAATGCAGGCAAACACTTGCAGCACTCTGGGGCCAGCACTGCACACTGGAGTGGCCCCCGCTGGGCAGGAGAGGCAGACCAGGCTGGCCTCCCTGATGCTGAGGCTGGCCCTGAAGGAGCTGATGGTTGGAGGCCGTCTGCTGGCCTCAGTCTCCAGGGCTGAGTGGACAGGCTTCTGGAAGGGGGTCTTTACAGGGCATCTCCATGTCCACCACACTTTCCCTGTGTTGCATGCAGTTCTGTTAAGGATAATATGTAGTTCTTCAAAAGGAAGAATTTTGGACTGTTTTGAGTGTTCTGAATTCAGATATTCTGTACTGTGAGATAGGAGTGATGAGGATTTCTAGTCCACAAACTCTCCAGTTCCATTCCCTTAAGAATGCCAAAGAACTTATGCCTCCTAAAGAAAGATTTCCAAACATGAAGTAAAGAGGGCACCAATAAGCAATAGCAAAGGCCTAGTTCAAGGAAACAATTAATTCATGGTGTTGTGCAATGCCTTCTCATCTTCTTAGACGGACAGCTGGTTTATCAGTTATTTTTAATTATTAATCTCTCACCTCAGAATTATAATTCAGAGGTAAGATGACTGGATAGGGATGCATATTAACGCATTCATTTGAAACTGAAGTGTTTTTCCTAACTGAAACTAAATCTAGTTTGGCCGCTAGGCTAGACAGTTCAAACTGCTTTGCCAAAACAGGTTGTATGGCAGATGTTTTTATGAACCAAATGAACTAAATTGAAAAATCTAAGCTTTTGGTGAAAAAATATACATCTCATGTTATGAGATAAAAGAATTGCATTAAAAATTGTATCAACTGGCTTTGGCTGATGGTTTCTCAATTGGAGTGATGAGAATGTTCTGGAATTAGTGGTGATGGCTGCATGACTTTGTGAAGATAATAAAACCCACTAAACTGTATACCTTTAAAGGGGTGAGTTTCATGATATGGGAATTATATTTCAATATTAAAAGCAAAAATACTATATTGGCAAAGTTGTATTAATATAACACGTATTTTAATTTTCCCAACCTTTTCAGTTTAAACAAGGGCCTCTAAGTAAATGAGTAGCAGGTATAATTAGCAGTCATCTGAGAAGTTTTGGTACAGTCTTCCTGGTATATTTCCCAGAATTAGGAAAGTGAATGACTAATGACTGGGTAACAATTACATTTTCAGGTCTCTGGGTTTCAAACTTTCTTTCAACAAAGTTGAAGGAGGACCAAAGTGATTTGACAGCTGATAGGGCACTACTAACTTTCGATAAGAGATTCTTATGTCATTTCTGACCTCATGAAACTCTTTTCATTCATATCTTATTTTGAGGACAAGAAGGTTTCTCAGAGTTTTCTCTCTAAAAATGTGAAGTAGGAAGAGGAGAGATTCTGAACCCTATCTCATTCTAGTAATGAATAGTTTCCATCCATGGCTTTATCAGCTAACTGAAATAAATGTCATTTCAATTCTTTAAGAGGTGAATTTTTAATAAAATTTATCCTTAAATTTAATAATGATACATAAAATTTCATAATGTATTATCTAGATTAGTTGTATTCTGATGGGCATTGAAATTATAACTCGGTCTAGAAAAAACTGCTTAAAACTTACAGACTTACAGTGAAAACAAAATTAAATTTTCAACACATTTGTGAGGGTTTTTTTTGGTGGCAGAAAAGAATAATATAATGCTCATTTATGGAAAAACACTTTTCAAGCTTAAAAATGTGTGACAACTACTAAAAAGTACCGAGAGGCTATAGGATGGAAATAAAAGTTCAAGGAGAAAATGGAGCAATAAATTGGTAAAGAAGACTTGTCATATATTTTAAAAATTGATACTGGTGAATATAGAATTGCTCCAATCCTTGGATTCCATTGACAGCATTTGAAAGAGTGATGTAATAGTTTTATTTTAAAATGCTAATATTTATAATACTAAGGAAATGACATGCTCTGCAACTATTTAAACTTACAGTAAAAGATTTTATTTTTTTAATGTCATCTAAAAACTGTGTGAGAGGGTATATGAATATTCAAACCACTTTTAGGGAACACACAAACCAAAAACTTAGGAGGCCACTGTTCTTGGGGGCTAGAGAGGGGATAGCAAGACCTGCTCAGATAGGTGGAGTTTTATGGAGGAGGTGATGTGTGAGCTGGACCTTGACAGATGGAGAAAGGTGCCTGCCAGGCAGAGGAGGGCCCTTGGCAGCTGCCAGCCTGGGGAGGCTGATGTTTTAGGGGCACACTGCCAGCTTCTGGCACTCTCACTAGTATGCCCATTACCATAACCTTGAGCCTCATGATTGTGGCAACTAAAACCTTGGCCATTTTATTGAGACTTGAGTGAGAGAAGAAGCTAAGTGATGGGTCAGTAATTTAGCCTCAAGGTGACCAGGCCGTTTACTGACTCCTTGGCAGAGGAGCCATTACTCTCTGCTGTATCTTCCCATTGGCTAAACTGTAATGCCTTTGTTGTTGTTCAGCCACATCCTGTATTAGCTTGGCTTCAACCCCTCACTCCCTTTCCTTGCCCCCAAGTGCAGTCTCAGAGCCCACAATGTGCCAGGAAGACAACCCCCTCATTCTCAGGCTGGCATCTTGCATCCCTGTGATCCAGGGGGTCGGTACAATGAGACCGGATTTGGAAATAGGACAAGCATAAGCTCACAAAGAGCAGTAACAGTCTTTGACTTTTGCTGTCTTAGTGGGAAGGAAAGTCTTTAGTAAAGTTGGGGGGTGGGGGCGGGTCCTGGGCTGGAGGGTTTCCAATTAACTCGAAATGAAACGCAGGCATTTTCACCCTCTGAGCTGAGTTCAGAAGTTTGTAGATGTCTTTGGGGGAAGAAAATTTGTGCTGCAGACCTCAAAATCGTGTTTGTGTTGAATGGGGAGCCACAAAGCAGGTATGAGATTCTAACGAGTTCTCACACTTCTCGAAAATGCTACAACTGGAGCCTGCACTGGGCAACTCTCTTGGGTGAGGAGAGCGGCTTTGGGGTGGGGGTCCACCCAGAGAGGAACCTCAGAGGCCCCTCCCCCCTCTCATCCTTGGCTTGGATTCTGCTTTTATGCGTATTTATTTTAAAGTGTGTATACAGATGTGTGGGTTTGCCGTAAGGGATCTGAGAGCAGGGAAGCAAATGTGCTGTGCAGAACGTTTTGAGCCGCAGCCATCGAGACCCAGAGGAAGCGAGTTTGCTTTTTCAAGCTTGCCCAGATGGGCTGTGCGTGTGGGTTGTTGGCTCTGGCACCGCTGCCAGGCTCTGTAAACAGTGCATGGCCTCTCCCCCAGGACACGTGTGGACTGTCATGCCTTACTGCCTGATTGGCTCTCACCAAGCAGCTTCAAGACCGCTTCTTTCTGGTCTCTGTTGTCCTGGGGGAAGGCCTTGGGGATGGAGATGGGTGTCGAGTTATTTGGTTCTGTCCTTTCAAGTCCATTTGGTCATTTCCCAATGGACCTAACCTAACAGCCAAGAGGGACTTGCCCTCTCTTCGGAAGATTTCACAGCATCTGACCTGTATGTCCTTTGGGAGGGAAGATCAAGTTTGATGAGCTGCCGTAAGTTAGAGCTTGGACAGGGCAAGGGGTGCACCTTACCCTCCAGCCATTTCCCCCATTCTCTTTCTTCACAGTCACTATTTTTGCTCCTTTTCGGGTTCTGTTTTTATTGCCCCCCTGGATGAGTGCCTTTTCTTTCTGCTCCTGTCACTTCAACCTCCCAGATACGACTGTGTGTAGGGGTGTCACACGTGCACTCTGGGTTAAGTCAGCATGGCGGGGTGCCAGGTGCCAGGCTCCACAACCAACAAATCACACCCTCTCCACAGCCCTGCTCCAGCCCTTCTGAGACTTGTGTCTATAAACTGCGCCATGACAAGTCGCCTGGAAACTTCCTTTGCTGCTGGCAGCTCCACACCCATGCATTTCCTTTTTCCTGTAAAAAATCCATTCCCAGCTCCAACTCAAGACAGAAGGTCAGTTATATCGACACCGCCTGCACACAGACGCTGTATTTTCAGGAAAATATTTTCACCTCTGAAAATTTTCACCAGGAGTCCCTTCCCCTCCCCCATTTCCTACTGAACCCTCTCCCCACAATAGTCCTCCTAAAAGGCCTGTTCTATAGCTACACACCCCAGGGGGCTGTGTGCTTTGAGAAAATGTGCCAGTGGTAGTGAGGAGCTCCCCAGAGGCACCCATGAGTTCTCCTGTCAGCAGGGGAAGGTCATTGAGAGAAACGCCGGGGGTCAGGGGATGGAATCTGGAAACCGAGTTCCTCGGCTCGTGGCAGGATTCCTGCTTAGCTGATGATCTCCGGCAGCATTTCTTTCTTCCCCGCCTGCCTTTCCTCATTTGTGAAACAGGAGAGTAATAATTTCCCAGGAGGAAATGTACATACAGGCACCTTGTAACTTTCCAATGTTGGGATGTTCTATGAGATGGTGCTCTCTTCTTTATGATCAGGGCAAAGGACCCTTTTCAGCCTTTCCATGGAAGTCAATCAGTTTTCAGAAGCCTTGGGTTAAAATCAAATATATTAGCGTAGGGAGGAGGTGAAGTGAACATGTGTTGTTTTTTCTGCTCCCCATTCATGCTAATAGCACCCCATTTCCTTTCCAGGAAATTACCTCATCCCCATTCTGTGCATTCCAGGGAATTAACTCACTCATGCTGGTAGACTGTCAGTCAAGGCGCCCTCACTCTCCCCAGCCAGGTGGTCAGCTTGTTATCCACGTGGGCAGACTGGATTGTCCCTTTAAGGCATGGGATCTGGAGCAGCAGTCGCAAGTGAGAAAATGGGCTGGAGCTGACAGGAACATGGTGGTGTGCTCCCTAACCCCACAGCTGTGGCTCTCGCCTCGAGGACCCCAGGACAGTCCCCAGTTCCTATTCATTCTGGCCTGGAAAAGTAGTGGCCCAAGCAAGTCCAAGGTTAATATTTCCTACCAGCCTGGCGCTAAATTAGTAGGAAATAGAATTCTTCTTCTTTCCAACCTGAATTGGTGAACTGGAGAGCAAACCTTGGAGTGTCTAACATCATGCTGAGGATAATGAGTTAATCATCAAATACGAAGGGAGAGTGTGGACTCTTAGCAAATGATGGAACCCCGGATTCCAGCATCACCAAACATACATGTCTTTCTGCATTTATGTCAGATAATAAGGAAGGCACCTCCTCTTTTTGCTCTTCTCCTTCCTTTTGCTCCATTTCTCTTTTGTGTTTTTCTTTTGGTGGGCAAAAATCACTAAAAGAAGTGAAGCCAGTTCAATCTCTATCTCTTACTGTATCTATTTAACCATGTTAAGGGTTTCTCTTTATATCTGGGTGAGCAAAGTTTCAGCTTCCACAGCTAAAATCTGCAAACCAGATTGGTCCTTCTGGAGCTCCTCCTGAGCCGCAGCATCTCCAAAGCTATTGCTGAAACTGTGTCATACCAGCTTAACAAAAGCTGTAGGACCAGTGTTCCTTTCTGTTTCTTCTGTTACCTGTGGCAGAGAAAGTATGGTTTTCTTGCAATCAGGCATGAATAGTCCTCTGTTCTCCTGAGTCTCTGGGGACACACTTTTTCTTTCAAGACGACCTTTCACTGCTGAAGCTCACAGGCAACTTGATGTGACCTGCACGTTCCTCAGCGAAATTACTCAGGGCTTACGTGTTAAAGTGCTAGCACTGAAAAGAAACCGTAGTAACCACATGAGTTCTTCAGTGGAAGGAGCCACATTCCATGTGGACTCCAAACACTTGGAAGTCTGGGTCACACAATCTAAGAGAAAGGGTGCACATTATCTCAGGACCCGGGAATGACAGTTATAGTCAGTCTTTCCCCTGTGAGGGCAGAATAGCCGTACCTTCCCCTTCCTGGAGCTCAGCCTAGTGGCTTCTGAAGGGTCTCTGGGTAAATTTTTACTAGTGTTTCCAAATTCTCTTTTGTATTAGTCACAAGTGTCCCCCAAATTTCACTGATTTAATACAATCATATTCATATGTCAATTATAACTCAATAAAATTGGAAAAATATATGAGTTTATTTCTCATTTATGCCAAGGCCACTGACAGTTGGGTGGCTCCTCATGACAGTTCTCCTCTGAGAGCTCAGAGTGACTCACAGATCACTGTGTGTGGCTTCACTACCCAAGCCAAATGCTTCAAGTCATGTGGACAGAAGAGAGAGGGCAAAAGGAGCACCAGATACTTAATCACTTCAATCAGAATTGCTATTCCATTGGTCAGAACTAGGCATGTGGTCCACTTAGCTGCAAGAGAGGTCTGGGGAGTGTGGAGACACACCTGGATATTGGTGAGCACTAGCCTACTCTGCGATGCCTTAGGGTCTCAACCCCTGGTGAAACTTCTCCCCTGCAGAAGTGTATTTTTGGAATAGACTGAAACCCTTTTGATACCAAGTAAATGAATGACTTGTCTTCTTCCTCAGGAATGTGGTATTTAAAGCAGGCTATACTTCTTAAACAGTAGCAGTGAGAAATAGATTCAAGGGATTAGATCTGATAGACAGAGTGCCTGAAGAACTGTGGACAGAGGTTCCTGACATTGTACAGGAGGGAGTGATCAAGACCATCTTCAAGAAAAAGAAATGCAAAAAGGCCAAATGGTTGCCTGAGGAGGCCTTACAAATAGCTGAGAAAAGAAGAGAAGCTAAAGGCAAAGGAGAAAAGGATAGCCATTTGAATGCAGAGTTCCAAAGAATAGCAAGGAGAGATAAGAAAGCCTTCCTCAGTGATCAATGCAAAAAAACAAAAAAATAGAGGAAAACAATAGAATGGGAAAGACTAGAGATCTCTTCAAGAAAATTAGAGATACCAGGGAAACATTTCATGCAAGATGGGCACAATAAAGGACAAATGGTATAGACCTAACAGAAGCAGAAGAAATTAAGAAGACGTGGCAAGAATATACAGGAGAACTATACAAAAAAGATCTTCATGACGCAGATAATCACGATGGTGTGATCACTCACCTAGAGCCAGACATCCTGGAATGTGAAGTCAAGTGGGCCTTAGGAAGCATCACTACAAACAAAGCTAGAGGAGGTGATAGAATTCCAGTTGAGCTAATCCAAATCCTGAAAGATGATGCTGTGAAAGTGCTGCACTCTATATGCCAGCAAATTTGGAAAACTCAGGAGTGGCCACAGGACTAGAAAAGGTCAGTTTTCATTCCAATCCCAAAGAAAGGCAATACCAAAGAATGCTCAAACTACTGCACAATTGCACTCATCTCACATGCTAACAAAGTAATGCTCAAAATTCTCCAAGCCAGGCTTCAATAGTACACCAACTGTGAACTTCCAGATGTTCTAAACTGGATTTAGAAAAGGCAGAGGAACCAGAGATCAAATTGCCAACATTCGTTGGATCGTTGAAAACGCAAGAGAGTTCCAAAAAAACATCTACTTCTGCTTTATTGACTATGCCAAAGCCTTTGACTATGTGGATCACAATAAACTGTGGAAAATTCTGAAAGAGATGGGAATACCAGACCACCTGATCTGCCTCCTGAGAAATCTGTATGCAGGTCAGGAAGCAACAGTTAGAACTGGACCTGGGACAACAGACTGGTTCCAAATAGGAAAAGGAGTACGTCAAGGCTGTATATTGTCACCCTGCTTATTTAATATATATGCAGAGTACATCAAGAGAAACGCTGGGCTGGAGGAAGCACAAGCTGGAATCAAGATTGCCAGGAGAAATATCAACAACTTCAGATATGCAGATGACTCCACCCTTATGGCAGAAAGTGAACAAGAACTAAAGAGCCTCTTGATGAAAGTGAAAGAGGAGAGCGAAAAGTTTGAGTTAAAAGTTGAGTTAAAGTTCAACTTTCAGAAAACTAAGATCATGGCATCTTGTCCCATCACTTCATGGCAAATAGATGAGGAAACAATGTAAACAGTGACAGACTTTATTTTGGGGGCTCCAAAATCATTGCAGATGCTGACTGCAGCAATGAAATTAAAAGATGCTTGCTCCTTGGAAGAAAAGTTATGACCAACCTAGACAGCATATTAAAAAGCAGAGACATTACTTTGCTAACAAAGGTCCATCTAGTCAAAGCTATGGTTTTTCCAGTAGTCATGTATAGATGTGAGAGTTGGACTACAAAGAAAGCTGAGCACCAAAGAATTGATGCTTTTGAACTGTGGTGTTGGAGAAGATTCTTGAGAGTCCTTTGGACTGCAAGGAGATACAACCAGCCAATCCTAAAGGAAATCAACCCTGGATATTCATTGGAAGGTCTGATGCTGAAGCTGAAACTCCATTACTTTGGCCACCTGATGACAAAGAACTGACTCAATGGAAAAGACTCTGATGCTGGGAAAGATTGAAGGCAGGAGGAGAAGGGGACGACAGAGGATGAGATGGTTAGATGGCATCAGCAACTTGATGGATATGAGTTTGAGCAAGCTCTGGGAGTTGGTGATGGACAGGGAAGCCTGGCGTGCTGCAGTACATGGGGTCGCAAAGAGTCAGATACGAATGAGTGACTGAACTGAACTGAAACTTCTTATCCTAAAGGAGGATAATGGAGACGTCTTTGGCTGGCTTCAGCTGTGTGACATTGGAGTTTTCCTGATTTTCAAGCCCTGAAACTTAGGTGAATGTATATAAGGATGGACTTACTGATGGCTCAGCATTGCACATAGTCCCCCTTGCAATAGTTGTCACTCTTAGAGGAAATAAACATGGAAGGAATTTCCACTTGTGATACTCATGTTAAATGAGGAAAGAACTGTTAGCCCTTAGTTCCTTTTGGCTCAGTGCTTGTCTCATTTGCCTTTTAATTTTCTGGTCAGACTTATGCTTGGGGCTTTCCAGTTCACAAACAATAGGAGTGATTTCCATTGGGTGGTTCTGTCATCTGGTGGGTCACCCTGGAACTTTATTCTTTGTGCTCTGATTTAGAACAGAAACAAGTTAAAGAAAGAAGAAGGGGAAAAAAATCTTCTTGACTCACAATTATAATGTGAATCAGTAATGAAGCTCTAAGTTCAGTGTGTGGGAAAAAGCATTGCTTTCTGTCCATCCATCTCCTGGTTCTAATTTCCAAGAACCAAGAACAGAGCTTGAGAGAAAAAAGGAGGAAATAATAAAATCATGGGAAACTTGGGAGACATAACCAAAGAGAGGTTGAACTCAGGATGAAACCATTAGGACTAGGTTGCAAATAGAAACCCCAGAGCCCAGCTCCAGTCCCTATATATATTTTGACTGGCTTGCTGGTCCATGCGGCATCAGGTAGAAAATCTGAATTAGTAGCTAATATTTAAATACTTGGAGATTTCACATAAAATCCAGATTCATGTCTTCTCCGGAATTTGGGGCAGCACTGTGCACGTATCCCAGCAGAGCAATAGTTGGACTGAACTAAGCAGTGGCTGCCCCCTTCAGACTGGATAGTGGCTGTCTACTTTCAGTTGACTGTGGTTCCCTGCTCACCATTGTACCCTGAACTCAAAGCCCAAGTGTTATGCCTCTTTATCTTCAACCCTCTTCTTCCTAGAGTCTCCTTCATTCACAGCAACTACCTGAGTACTGCAGGCATTTCAGTTTGTAAGACATGACCTAAGGAACCTCTATGCCTTCCCAGTTGTTGAAAGGCATTTAATACAATGAGATGGTGACCGAAATTTAAATACAGTGGAAGAAAAGGAGAATAAGGACCTTGAAGGCAGGAGAAGCAGCTCAGGGCATCCAGTTGCTTCCCAAAATTAGTGCTTTTCCATAGCAAAGTATCAGAATGATAAAATGGACTCTTTCTGTCTCTCTTGCGATGGAAGGCCAAAGGCCCATGGATAGATGATACAGTAAGTGCCAGGTACCACCCAAGTTATACATGAGGGGTGGGTCCAAGTCTGTGCCAGACTCACAAAGGGGCAGATGATCAGATGAGGGGAGGGGCAATGGAGATGGTGAGTAGGGAGTTTTGCTGAGAAGGGAAGTGGAGAGAAACTGGGCAATAGTTGAAATGGATGAGACCCAAGTTTGGTTTTTAAGTGAGAGATAACTTAGCATTTGTTCACTGATTGGAATGTTTCAATAGAAAGAGGAGATTGATGATGCTGTAAAAAGGGGGCCAACTACAAGTGTGAAGTCTTCAAGCCTGTGAGTGGGAATGGGATTGGGCCATGAAACAGAAGGGTGGATGATCCACATGTTAAAACAAGAAAGAAGAAGGCAGAACATAAAGAACAGGTGCACTGAGGCTGGTAGATTTAGATGTTTAGGTGGCGAATGTTCTTTAGTAATCTTAGCCCCAGTTTTCACCTTTTCAACTACTGATAATAAGCTTACTAAAATTTGATTAAATTTAATTTTGAGGGTCTTATTTTCATTTAAGTTTGTATAAGTTGTTCACTGCCTAACGGCACTGGCCAATGGGATGAAAGGAGACAAAAATCCAGCCTACACTCTCTGCTCACAAGCAGTGTGCCCTAGTGTGGGGTTAAATCCTCCTAAAGTGAGGGGCGTCCTTTTTTTTTATTTTTCAATTTACACAAAGGACCTTACTGGTTAGAAGGGACTGTCCTTATTTTGTTCTCTAGTTGTGTGATGTGAGTTAATCTTGTCTCAGAAATGGGAGTGTGAGATCCTTGAAGGAAAAATCTCATATTGTTAGTACCAACAGCCAGAGTGTGCTTTCCTCTAGCATAGTCCATGGAAAACTTATATAATATTATAAATAGGTGTCTTGTTTAAAAAAATCCATGCAAAATTAAAGGAAAAAAAATAAAGAGAGAGAAGGGAGAATCAGAACTGTGAAACAGTCGGTCAGCACCATCATACAACATTGAGGAAAGTATCATGCACATTCTTTAATGATGTCTAATTGGGTGGCAAGGTGCCCACTCACATTTGGGTAGGAGGAGTTTAGTCTACCGTGTTTATCCTGCTGAGTCTTCTGCATGAAAACTTCTCCTGGAGCCTCTTGTGATGCCTCAGACATGTAGGCCCACAGGGAAAAGATGTTTTGCTGGCTAATCTGAGTACTCCAAAAGGGTTTAGTTTATTTCCAAGAGTGAGGTTTAGGCCCTGGAGTGATCTGACTCAGTATTTTCCTTTACCAGGAGCACAACACTTGTAAGATTTCTCCATCATTGTTGCTTCTTAGGATTATTCAAGAATTCTTTCACTGGCTTTTCTTCAGACTTTAAACTCCTCCCAGATGTCCCTCAAAATCATCCTAGCCCATTCATTTTTAATCTTTATTCCAATACAGAGAAAAACTGAAAAATAATAGACTATCATGTGGGTAGAATGGTGGTGAATACCTTAGAAACTGATATGAGGCCAGTTCAGGTTCTAATTCTAAGTTCTGTGGTTTTGGACAAGTAACCTAACCTCTCTCTGGGCCTCAGATTTCTTTTCAAAACAAAAATAGAGTTGATACTAGGATTATTGTAAGGATAATTGAACTAAATATATATAAGGTACTTAGCGGATGGCCCACAGTAATTGCTCAGAAAACGGTGGTGGTATCAACATTGTTATCACTGTCATCTTGATGCATTGATAATGTGCTTGGTGCAAAATTGTAGTTGCAGCCAGGGTGCAATTGTAAATCCTGAAGGTTTCTTGTTTGACTCACTGAGTTATTTGTATTGCTGCATAACCTTTCTATTTTTAATTTTTTTTTTACCTGGCCCCTCCCTTTAAAGGCCAGATAATTTTAATCTCAAATCTTTCTCTCACATCATCTGACCCAGCTTTTCCATACAGACCTTTCCTAGCAGATAGATCATGAGAGCTCATGAACAACCCCTGCCAAAGATGGATTTGGATAGATAATATTTAGTGCCTAAGGTATTCTTGAGTATCATTTGAGTCCACCTAAGTACAGGCTTCCCTGGTGGCTCAGTGATAAAGAATCCACCTGCCAATGCAGGAGATGGGGGTTTGATTCTTGGGTTGGGAAGTTCCCTGGAGAAGGAAATGGCAACGCACTCCAGTATTTTTGTCTGGGAAATCCCATGGACAGGGGAGCTTGACAGGCTACAGTCCATGGGGTTGGCAAAAGAGTCGGACATGACTTAATGATTCAACAACAAAAACATGTTCTAAGTATAAGCTTTCCTTTGTGCACCCTTACCTGCTATTCACACTCAAAGCCTTGTGGACACAAGAGGATTAATTAAGAACCCAAGTTTGAGAGACTGTGGTGCATCCTGCTTCCTGGAGGCAAGAGGGCAGTCAGAGATTCTAGACACAGGCAGCTTTGTCTTGTTTGGAGACTCATGGACAGCCTCATTCTGGTCATTTTTATAATTCCTCTCAGTCTTGGGTCACCACACAGAGCTGCCGGCCTCAATGAGAGTGCCCCAGGGAAGCAAAGGCTGACACTTGCCTTTGGAAAGAACCGCATTCTCTCCGCAGGCCTTTGAACTTCCCGGGAGCATTGCTCTGGCCTGTAGATCTTATCTGCAATGTTTTCTTCTAGAGGCCCATTCCACCACCCCAGCAGTGGTGTGACACAGGCCACTCTCTCATCTGGTTCCCAGCAGCTGGAAATGTGGATATTTGCCTCCGGCCAGCACACACACAGACTGGGCCTGCCCCCCACATGTTCTTGGAGAACTGGCACTCAGACCCCTTTCCTTGATACTTTATTAACACACACTTCAAATGAGTGGGCAGGGCTTGATCTTAATCAAATGTCTCATTAATATCTGCCCTTGGTCCAGCTCCAAGTCCTGAGTGCTTTGTATGATAGGCATTTGCATAACAGGCACATACACGTGTGCCCGTACCACCCACTGTCATAACATGACGGCCCCGAGCTTGTGATGAGTCTATTTTTTCAGCAGAGATGGTTTAAATGAATGGATAAAATAAATACTTTTTTCCCCAGCAGTACATGCTCAAGGACACTCAACAAGAAGTCAATGGGATACAAGTTCTTGAGCTGATAGTTAAGTCCAAGGCAAACACTATTCCTCACCTGTCTCTTTCTGTTGTTTCAAATGTCTGAGTGTAGATGCAATCAACGAGTGTTTGCTTGGGAAGTATCTAAGTATTTGGGCCTAGATTCCCACGTGAAGTTCTTCCTGCCCACTAAGCTAGTATTGACAGAGATTCCCTGGTGGCTCAGATGGTAAAGAATCTGCCTGCAATGCAGGAGACCCGGGTTCGACCACTGGGTCGAGAAGATCCCTTGGAAAAGGGGATGGCTACCCACTCCAGAATTCTTGCCTGGAGAATTTCATGGGCAGAGGAGCCTGGCAGGCTACAGTCCATGGGGTCACAAAGAGTTGGACTCGACTGAGTGATTATCACTTTCGCTTTCAGAACATAAAGCTTAGCTTTCCTTGGTAAATTTTCAGGACTGTCTGCACCCAAATCACTGGGGAGTCAGTTAAAAAGCAGGTTCTTGAGCCTCACTCCAAACCTCACAAATCAGAAGTCATAGAGCTGTGGAAATTTCATTTTTACACGGCATCCCAGGAGATTTCAAACTATATTAAGAAAAGGTGGCAAGAAAACACAGAAGAACTGTACAAAAAAGATCTTCACGACCCAGATAATCACGATGATGGGATCACTCACCTAGAGCCAGACATCCTGGAATGTGAAGTCAAGTGGGCCTTAGAAAGCATCACTACGAACAAAGCTAGTGGAGGTGATGGAATTCCAGTTGAGCTATTTCAAATCCTCAAAGGTGATGCTGTGAAAGTGCTGCACTCGATATGCCAGCAAATCTGGAAAACTTAGCAGTGGCCACAGGACTGGAAAAGGTCAGTTTTCGTTCCAATCCCAAAGAAAGACAATGTCAAAGAATGCTCAAACTACCGCACAATTGCACTCATCTCACATGCTAGTAAAGTAATGCTCAAAATTCTCCAAGCCAGGCTTCAGCAATACGTGAATCGTGAACTTCCAGATGTTCAAGCTGGTTTTAGAAAAGGCAGAGGAACTAGAGATCAAATTGCCAACATCCGTTGGATCATCGAAAAAGCAAGAGAGTTCCAGAAAAACATCTATTTCTGCTTTATTGACTTTGCCAAAGCCTTTGACTGTGTGGATCACAATAAACTGTGGAAAATTCTGAAAGAGATGGGAATACCAGACCATCTGACCTATCTCTTGAGAAACCTGTATGCAGGTCAGGAAGCAAAGTTAGAACTGGACGTGGAACAACAGACTGGTTCCAAATAGGAAAAGGAGTCCGTCAAGGCTGTATATTGTCACCCTGCTTATTTAACTTCTATGCAGAGTACATCATGAGAAACGCTGGGCTGGAAGAAACACAAGCTGGAATCAAGATTGCCGGGAGAAATATCAATAACCTCAGATATGCGGATGACACCACCCTTACGGCAGAAAGTGAAGAGAAACTAAAGAGCCTCTTGATGAAAGTGAAAGAGGAGAGTGAAAAAGTTGGCTTAAAGCTCAATGTTCAGAAAACTAAGATCATGGCATCTTGTCCCATCACTTCATGGGAAATGGATGGGGAAACAGTGAAAACAGTGGCAGACTTTATTTTTGGGGGCTCTAAAATCACTGCTGATGGTGATTGCAGCCATGAAATTAAAAGATGCTTACTCCTTGGAAGGAAGGTTATGGCCAACCTAGATAGCATATTTAAAAGCAGAGACATTACTCTGCCAACAAAGGTCTGTCTAGTCAAGGCTATGGTTTTTCCAGTGGTCATGTATGGATGTGAGAGTTGGACGGTGAAGAAAGCTGAGCGCCACAGAATTGATGCTTTTGAACTGTGGTGTTGGAGAAGACTCTTGAGAGTCCCTTGGACTGCAAGGAGATCCAATCAATCCATCCTAAAAGAGATCAATCCTGGGTGTTCATTGGAAGGTCTGATGTTGAAGCTGAAACTCCAATACTTTGGCCACCTCATGCGAAGAGTTGACTCATTGGAAAAGACCCTAATGCTGGGTAGGATTGGGGGCAGGAGGAGAAGGGGACGACAGAGGATGAGATGGTTGGATGGCATCACCGACTTGATGGACATGGGTTTGGGTAGACTCCGGGAGTTGGTGATGGACAGAGAGGCCTGGCCTGCTGCGGTTCATGGGATCGCAAAGAGTCAGACACAACTGAGCGACTGAACTGAACTGAGAGGAGAATATCAAAATCACATTGAAAATCCTAATAAAACGTGGAGACAGAAGAAGATGTCTCTGGTCTGTACAGTGTTGATATTGATTCAATACATTTAGGGATGGAGCCCAACATCTATATTTGGAAAAATTTCCACAGTGATTCTGATTAAGAAGCACTCACATGGGTCCCAATGTTTTTAACTTTGGCTGGTGTACATGGGGCACGGAGGAGGAGAATGGAAGGGGTTCCTTTTAAAATGTGGGTTCCTGGGCCTCACCTCCAGAGATATCAGTCCAGCACATCCAGGTTGGGGCCTGGGAGCTGGTACTTAAAAAAAAAATTAATTTATTAATTCAGCTGTGCCGGGTCTTCATTGCATCATGTGGGATCTTTAGCTGTGGCATGTGGGATCTTGTTCCTTGGCCAAGGATCAAACATGGGCCCCCTGCATTGGGAATGCTGATTTTTAGCCACTGGACCACCAGGGAAGTCCCAGGAGCTAGATAGCCTGCTCCTCAAATTCTAATGTGGATTGTTCTTGAAGATAGGGATTCATCAAGGGGACATGTGGATTCTCCCTTCCCTCTTCCCTTGACTCCTGCCATCATGATGCGCCGGCACACCTGGGGACTTTGCAGACAATTTGCCCTTCCTGCTCTTGGCAACCGTGGCACAGTCAGCACTGAAGACGGCCTGCCTGTCCACATGTGAACATGATCTATAGAGGTTTCCCCAGGAGGGTCTTCCAGAGCATCTTCCACTCTTCCTTTCCATTTGAGTTTCAGTTCTCTGGGACAATGACGATAGTGCCAAAGAAATGTCTAGACTCTGAATTTAAACAAGTATGCCTTGAAGCACAAACATTATTTTCTGCAGTTTAAAGCTCAGAGATTTTTGTTGTTATTGCAAATCAAAACAGCTCCATAAAACCAGGTGTGGAAGGGGGAAGGAGGCAACCTCTCTGATGGCTGTGTTGTTTCTGATCATTTAGGGTTTACCGGGTACTAGAAACAGACATGTGTTCATCAAGAACAGTTCATAATCCTGCCCCTGCCAGCCGCCCCCCCATAAGCCCCATCCTCAGACACCTAAGCAAAATTTAATTACCTCTTCTTTTAATAGAGTTTTTATTTAAAGATTTTTCATTTTTATCAAAGTAATATACACATATACTTTTGAAAGTGAAATAATATGTTTAACTGCTACTGCTGCTAAGTCACTTTAGTCGTGTCCGACTCTGTGTGACCCCATAGACGGCAGCTCACCAGGCTCCGCCAACCCTAGGATTCTCCAGGCAAGAATACTGGAGTGGGTTGCCATCTCCTTCTCCAGTGCATGAAAGGGAAAAGTGAAAGTGAAAGTATGTTTAAAGTTTATAACAAAAAGAGCAATTCTTACTGGGAAATTTTTCTCATAGGATTTCCTTGTGAATTTCTTGTCAATTTCTCTCCCGTTCCCTTGTTTTTGAACTTCTTTGCATGTTGAATCTTCTGATTGATCCTCTGATCCTTTATATTTTCTCTCCTATTGTTTATCTCTTAATCTTTACTTTGTCAGAGGGATTACTTTGTCTTTATCATCTCACCTTCTATTGACCTTTTAACCTAGTTTTCATATTTTCTAATTGTAAAAATGTCTTTCTTTTTCATTTGCAGTGTTCTGGTATTACTGTATGGATGGAATATATTCTATTAGTTCTCTGAAATTTGTAATTTTTCAAGCTTTTATTTTGCCCTCTGTTTTTTTTTTTTTTTCTTCCAAGGTCCTGAGAAGAACCCAGTCTCCTGAGATCAGTTGCTTGTATTCTGGTTTTTGAATGAGAGGAAGCTAGAGGTACACTGTTCAAAACGCAGATGTTAATCTAGAACTCTTGTTTTCAGTTCATCTCCAAACCCCTGACTCTTTCCTGTGCCTGTGTCTTTGTGCTCAGGGCCTCTTCAGTTTCGTGCTTCTAGACCCATGTGGCCCAGTACCACAACACCTCATCACTTGTGGCCATTGAGCACTTGCAGTGTGCTGTAAGTGTAAAATGCATATCAAAATTTGAAGATACTGTGAAAAAAAAAAGATAAAATATCTCACTACTAATGAAAACAATTGATTACGTCTTGAAACGATAGTATGTTAGATATATTGAATTAAGTAAACTATACTGTTAAAATTAACTTTACCTCTCTTATTGTAGCTATTGGAAAATTTGAAACCACACCCATGACTTGCATTGTATCCTATTTGACAATGCTGCTCTTCTGTGGTTTTAGGGAAGGGGGTGCACGGCTGCGCTGCTCCTGTTTCAGCCCCTCATGTCTGTGGAATCCATTGCCTGTGGTCCCTGATCCTTCCTGGGACGACAGATTGCTTGCTTCTCCCTCGTGTCCTCTGCAGGCTCTTGGTTTCAACTTGCTCTGTGTAGGTCAGTTATCACTTGCCCCCCCTACCCTCCACCCACTCATTTGCCATTTGCTTCACAAAGTTGATTGACATTTCTCCTCTTCTATTATCTTAGGATTTATGGGTTTAATATTTTCCTTTACTGTCATTTTAGTAGGGCTTTGAAAGGGGATGGTGATAAATGCACACAATCAATCTGTCACTTGTAAATTCTAATGGCCCCTTGAATCAAAATAAATTGTTAGCTTTAAGGCTTATGGAATTTCTCATTTATGCCTAAAGTCTCTGGGCTAGTCAGCTCAGGCTGCCATAACAAAATCCCAGAGACTGGGTGGCTTAAACAGCAAGAATTTATTTCTTACAGTTCTGGAGGCTGGGAAATCCAAGATAGGAGCTGGCTGATATGTTTCCCTGATTCTCTTCCTGGCTTATAGAGGGCTTCCATCTCACCGTACTCACATGGCAGAAAAAGAGAGGAAGCAAACTCTCTGGTGTCTCTTCTTTTAAGGATACTAATCCCTTCATGAGGCCCCTACCCTGACCTCATGTAAACCTGATTATCTCCCAAAGGCCCCATCTCCAAATTTCACACAGATGTCACTTGCTCCTCCCACCCCTGCCCAAGCGCTTGTCACTAGGATATTCACTTCAAAGTTTCCTTCATCCTTTTCATAGCAAAGATTTGGTTACCTTTAATATATTTATTACAGAAATTGATAGGGCATTTAAAATTTATTTGGAAAAACAAAGGACCAAAAAGAGCCTAAACAATCTTGAAAAAGAACAAAGTTGGTGGACTACTATTACTTGACTTCAAGATTAGTGTGATTTATGGTTTTTCCAGTAGTCACATATGGATGTGAGAGTTGGACTATAAAGAAAGTTGAGCACCGAAGAATCGGTGCTTTTGAACTGTGGTGTCAGAGAAGACTCTTGAGAGTACCTTGGACTGCAAGGAGATCCAACCAGTTCATCCTAAAGGAAATCAGTCCCGAATATTCACTGGAACGCCTGATTCTGAAGCTGAAATTCCAATACTTTGGCCACCTGATGTGAAGAGCTGACTCATTGGAAAAGACCCTGATGCTGGGAAAGATTGAAGGCAGGAGGAGAAGGGGACAACAGAGGATGAGATGGCTGGATGGCATCACTGATGTGATGGACATGCATTTGAGTAGGCTCTGGGAGTTAGTGGTGGACAGGGAAGCCTGGTGTGCTGCAGTCCATGGGGTCGCAAAGAGTCAGACATGACTGAGCGACTGAACTGAGCTGAATCAGATTAGTGTGATATTGATGAAAGGCTAGATATGTAGACTGATGGGGCAAAACAGTGTCCAGAGATAAACTCATAATTGTATGGCTGAACAATTTTTGATGAGTGCTAAGGCAATGGGCTTCCCTGATGGCTCAGACGGTAAAGAATCTGCCTGCAATGCGGGAGACCTGGATTTGATCCCTGGGTTGGGAAGATTCCCCTGGAGGGCAAGGCAACCCACTCCAATATTCTTGCCTGGAGAATCCTCCTGGACAGAAGAACCTGGCAGGCTACAGTCTACGAAATCACAAAGAGCTGGACACGACTGAGTGACTAAGTACACACAAGGCAATTTCATAAGGAAAGGAAAATGTCTTCAATAAATGGCACTAGAACAATGAGATATTCATATAGTTATACACACACATATATACACTTACATATATGTATGAAAATCCTCAACCCCTAATTCATACCATACAGAAAAATCAATTTGAGATAGATGTGATATTTAAATGTAATACATAAAACACAGAGATATAGGGAATTCCATGGTGGTCCAATGCTTAAGACTCTGTGCTTTCACTTTGGGGCCTAGATTCAATCCCTGATTGGGAAACTAAGATCCTACAAGCTGTGTGGTGTGGCCCAAACAAATCCCTCAGTTTCCTTAAATAAATAAGTAAATATATAGAAGAAAACCTAGAGGGATATACTCATGACCTTAGGGTAGGCAAAAATGTATTGGAGGGGACACAGAAAGCATAAATCATAAAATAAAGTTAGACTTTATCAAAATTTAAAATTCCTGCTTCTAGAAAAACAAATCAAGAAAGATAAATGGACAAGTCAGACTGGGAAAAATAGTCATAACGCATACATCTGACAAGGGATTTATATCAAGAATACGTAAATAACTCCTGCAAGTCAATAATAAAAAGACAAACAACCCCAAAATTTAAAAAGTGGACAAGAGATATAAACAAGCACTTCAGCAAAAGAAGATGTGCAAATGGTCAATAATTACATCAAAGGGTGTTCAATATCATTTATCAATAACGAAATGCAAAATAAAACCATAACAAGAAACTATTATGCCCACTAGACTAGCTGAAATGAAACAGATCAACAATACCAACTATCAGAGAGAAGGTGGAGCAACTGGAACCCTCACATGTTGTTGATGGGAGTGTAAAATGTTATAATTAACTTGTCAGTTTCTTAAGAACTGAAATATATATCTACTCTAGGTTTCAGCAGTTCTTAGGTATGAAGCTGAAGCTCCAATACTTTGGCCACCTAATGTGAAGAACTGACTCATTTGAAAAGACTCTGACGCTGGGAAAGATTGAAGGTGGGAGGAGAAGGGGATGACAGAGGATGAGATGGTTGGATGGCATCACTGACTCAATGGACATGAGTTTGAGTAAACTCTGGGAGTTGGTGATGGACAAGGAGGCCTGGCCTGCTGCAGTCCATGGGGTCACAAAGAGTCAGACACAGATGAGCGACTGAACTGAACTGAACTCTTAGTTATTAGTTCAAGAGAAATAAAACTACACATTCACAAAAAAGCCTTGTACAATACAGTTCATAGTTTTTTCATGATAGCTACAGCTAGAAACCACATAGCTAGTCTTCAACAAGGATATGGGTAAATAAGTGGTGACATAGCCATATGATGGAATAGTCCCAAAGCACCCAAATGTAGCTACAAGCAACAGCATGTATGAATCTCAAAAATAGTAGGCTGAGAGGATGAAGTCTCACACACAAAAAGAATATACCACAGAATTCCATATACATAAAAGCTAGAATACACAAAATTAAATATTGATAACACAAATTTAAATTTAAATAAGGTCATTGGTTGCTTCATGTGATGTGAAGATGGACTGGAAAAGAGCATGAGGAAACATTTGGGGTGTTCTGTGTGTTGATAAGCGTTTTTCAAGTCTGATTGAATGGAACAAACAAGATCTGAACATTTACAATATGTAAATTATACTTTAAAATTTTTAAATAATTAAAACAAAATGCTGCTTAAAATGTATTACTGGGATCCACTTTATCAGATGAACCTTAAGAAGTTCCTCATTTTACTTCATCTACTTCCCTAATTTATACATTCTTCTAACTGATGTTAAGTTGAAATGTTTCTCAGTTTGTATTTTATGAAATATATTTCTCCAAAGATGTATCTTTCTAGGTAAGGTGCCTAACCTAACTGATTCGATGACCTGGAACTGAAAACACGAAGAGGAATTCCTTATGATGTCCCAGAAGACACTTGGAATGTTGGGAGAGCTAAGTTGCACACCTTTGCCTATGCTCCCCTTTATGGCTAAAATGCTCTTTCCAAAACTCATATTCCATTGCATCAGTTGAGAGTACACTTTGCCAGTTCTTAAAAGATAAATTTTCATTTGTATATCTGTAGGACTCAGGAGGCTTTCAGCTATATATAGTAGAAAATTCAACTGAAATGGCTTATTCTTATTTTTTTTCTTTTGAACTTTTTATTTTGTATTGGGGTATAGCCAATTAACAATGTAATAGTTTCAGATGAACAGGGAAGGACTCAGCCATACATATACATGTATCCATTCTCCCACAAACGCCCTTCCCATTCAGTCTGGCATATAACATAGAGCAGAGTTCCATGTACTATAGAAGAGATCTTTGTTGGTTATTCATTTTAAATATAGCAGTGTGTACATGACCTTCCCAAAGTCCCTGACTATCTCTTCCCCTCAGCAACCATAAGTTCATTTTCTAAGTCTGTGAATCTCTTTCTGCTTTGGAAGTAAGTTCATTTGTATCATTTCTTTTTAGATTCCACATATAAGGTGTGTCATACCTCATTCTCTGTCTGACTTATTTCACTCAGTATGACACTCTCTAGGTCCATCCATGTTGCTGCAAATGGCATTATTTCATTCTTTTCAATGGTTGAGTAATATTCCACTGTACATATGTACCACATCATCTTTATCCATTCCTCTGTCAATAAACATTTAGGTTCTTCCATGTCTTGGCTATCGTAAACAGTACTGCAATGAACTTTGGGGTGCATGTATCCTTTCAGATCATGTTTTTCTTTGGATATATGGCCAGGAGTGGGACTGCAGGGTCATATGGTAGCTTTATTAAAATGGCTTATTCTTTAAGAAAAGTTTATTGTATCCTGTTACTGGAAGTCTAGAGGTAAGACAGTTCTGGAGAGGGTTATATTAGCAACTTGATGGCTTCCTTACGGTCTCAGATTCTTTAATCTTTCTTTTGTGCCATTCTCAGCACATTGGCTTTGTCCTCAGGTAGTAAGTTTTCATGGTTATGATTGTACCTCATGGTTGCAAGAGGGCTGCTGCTAATCCAGATATCACATCACATACACACACACAAAACCCTCTATAAGATGAAGATCTATTTCCTCCTGTGTTTTTTTTTTTTTTTAACAAGGGACTCTTTCTTAGAAGCCACTCAACAGACCTCACATGGCCACCTTATTGGCCAAACATGTAGAGGGAAATGGGACTGCTATTATTGAGTTAGACCTATCAGATCCTTTCCCTAAAGATGATACTTGGGCAACTCTCCTTGAAGTCACGAGCACATACTGGAGAGTTTCTACTTGGCCGCAATCAGTGCTAGGAGGTTGGAAATGGATATATTGATGGATGATGGGTTGACAATGAACAGTTTCTGCTACAGTATCCCTTGCATTTGTTCTATTTTCCCCACAAACTTAATCTTAAGGATAGAGATTTTTTTCCCCTTCCATATAGACATAGTAAATAGTATAAAGGTATGTGCACAATAGGCCTTTCATAGTATTGATTGATTGATACCCCAATCTCATTCCAGAAAGGAATTAATTCTGCTCAGAAGACAATCAACAAATGTTTCATGATTTCAGAATTTTCTAACTGATGGGACAAGCTTAAGAATACAACTAAAATGATATATAAAATAATATATTTTAAAAAGAAAGAGTAGATTTTATTTTATAACCAACTTGAGTAGCCTGGAGGGAGGATTTTCCTAGTTTCCTAGATTATCTCATCTATTTTAGTTTGCAATGTGACCATTCAAAAATAGGAAGGAGTAAGTAGAAGACAGACTTTTAAGGGCTCTCATTTATGGTTAATGTTCTTGCTTAAAAGAAGATTTGTGGAGTGGGCTTATTGCCTCCTTTTCTTGGTTTCCATTAGTGCGATTACCTGTGGCAACCCACTCCAGTACTGTTGCGTGAAGAATTCCATGGACAGAGGAGCCTGGTGGGCTACAGTCCTTGGGACTACAATCCATGGACACAACTGAGGGACCAATACACACACACAGGATGGGTGAACTTGAAGGAACCCTCCATGATGGTTTCACCACGAGGCCAGATGTTATTTGAGTGGGGTCTGGTCCTTCTCGGGAGCTAGGATGAGTGGGAGCTTTCAGAGATGCCTAGGATAACTGGGGCCCAGTTTGCATGGTGTTTTATGACGGCAGATGGAGACACAGTGAACAGGGGATTCCAGAGTGGTTCCATGTCAACACCTCTGCAAGGGGTGGGATGGGGGAGTTGTTAGTTGACCTAAGAGATTCCATTCTAATGTGCTGAAGATGGATTTTAGGCCCGGACTTTGCTAAAGCTAAGAAAGATTCATTGCAAATTTCTATTTACTTGTCTGGCTTTCGTGGGATAGCCAGTGTTTTCCCTTGTCTTAGGTTATCTTTGGCTGGAGGGCAAGAAAAATAGTCAGTGATGTCTTGGAAATTTAAGGCTATACTATATGCCTCTTTTAAAAAATATTTGGTTATCCAGCAAGATATTTCTTGTGTTTCTACATCTAAAATTTCTCTGTGGTTTGGCAGTACCAAGGCTTTTCATGGCTGCCAGTCATATCTTAATTGGATCACCTTGTGGAAACTTCAGAGAGGTTTCCTAGAATTTGCTTCCAATTTCTGATGCCAACCCAGCTTTTATTATCTAAGGTGAGACAGACATGACAATCTCCTCATTTCCTTTCTCTTTAAAAGGACTTGCTGCATTTTCCAAAATACCTCCCAGAGAGTGCTTACTGTCGGGAACATTCTCCTTTCTTGGCAAAAAATGTTCTTGCTAGTTTTGTTACCCCTCAAGTGACGATAAATTTTTTGCAAATGTGATTGAGAAAATAGGTAACAGAAATTTCAAAGAAGGGGGAGAAAAACTCCCCTTTTTACTCATCTGTGAGACCATTGTACTACTTTTATTAAAATCATACTTATGTGAGTTGACCTTGTATCATGAATTACAAAATGTACTTGCCTTTTATTTTTTGGTACAAAATTATAAGCTCTTTGAGGGTAGGGAAGATACCTAATTCCTTTCTCACCCTTTCAATATCAGTCAGATGTATAATAAGTGGGGATAAGTGGGGACATATTTATAGAATTGAAATGTTTGAAATACAACTCTGGAAAACACATGGGAGGGTATTAAGACTGTTTCCAAAAATAGTTAAAGATATGACAAAAAATGACTTTAATGAAAAAAAGAAGGCATAAACTTTGCATATAATAAGATTCATCTTTTGTTATAAATGGGCACAGATATGTGAACACAGAAGGAAATATGACAAGATAGTAAACATGGTAATTATTTGAGAGTGGTGAGATTGAGGTTATTTTTATTTTTTGCAACTTCAGTTATATTCAAATAACCTATATTAAGCATTTTATAATAAAGAAGTTAAACTTTAAAATTCGTATTCAATTATTTTTATTTTTAAAATTATTTTTGTTTCAAAGAAAGTTAAGTGACAATTTATTTAAACAAGAATATACTTTCAGAAAGAAAGTGGACACACAGGTAAGTGAACACACAGGTAAGTGAACACACAAGTGTTCAGTTATTTTTAAAAGATCATTTTCCTAACCTTTTAAGCCAAGACACTGCAATATTTATTACAAATTATAGCAACCATTTGTGTTTGGTCTGACTGTGGAGTGCTTCATATGATTATCTTTGTAGTTGTTACTTAAGACTGCTCCATGTGTCTTAATATCTCCTTTTTATAGCTGAGGAAATTGATGGACAGAGAGGCTAAGGGGCAGCTAGGCAGGAGGAAAAGGGATCTGGATTAGGCCCTGTGGATGCTAAGGCACAGGCCATAACCACTGATCCCACTTGCTCCCAGTAGACCCTACGTGTAGATTCTTCAAACAGACCTTTGGAGCCTGTCAGCTTCATACTATTCTCTCTGCCCTTGGCTCAGGTATTCATGAGTGTCACAACTGTATCATTTTCATGAAGCATTTAGTCCTTTTTAATTTATGAATATCTAATGCCTTAAACACTGATCACAGCAACTGTAATATGAAAGATTAGCATTTTTCTGGATGAAAAGAACAAATAGGGAACATGTCCCAGGCTCTTGATGACAGTGGTCAAGGAACATTTACTTGCTAGATAAGGTAGATTTGTAATGCTTTAACTTTGAATAATGAACATGTATTATTTCTAGTCCAAAAGAACAATGCAAATATGAGAAAATCTAGAATTAATTCATAGGTAAAAGCAGAGTTAGCAAGCATTTTCTGTTAAGTACCAGTTTATAAATAGCTTTGGCTTTGCAGGCCATGTGGCCTCTGTTACACTGCCCAACTCTGCTAGGGTAGCAAGAAAACAGTCATATAGATGTTGCATTAAGGGATGGATATGTTCTGTTCTAATAAAATTTTATTTACAAAAACAAGCACTGGACTAGATTTGGTCCATAGCCCATAGTTTGCTAACACTTGTGAATTAGTCTCCTGCCACAACAGTAATTACCACAAATCTGTGGCTCATAACAACACAAATTTATTCTTTAACAGTGCAGGAGAATAGAAGTCTGAAATCACCATCACTGGGCTAAAATCAAGGTATTGGCGTGACCAAACTCGTTCTTTAAGCTTCAGGAGAGAATTCGTTCCTCCTCTCTTCTGGATTCTAAGGCTATAGTCATGGCTTGTGGCCACATCCCTTTCATCTCTGCTTCTGTCATCATATTGCCTTTCTTTCTTCTGTAGTCAAACATCCCTCAGTGTATGTCTTTTAAGGACACTGTGATTGCATTTAGTGCCCACTTGGATAATTGATGATAATCTCATCTCAAGGTCTTTAACTCAATTACACCTGCAAAGTCCCTTTAGCCATATGAAGTGCATTTACAGGTTTTGAGGCTTACAATGTGAGTATCTTGGCTTAAAGTAACAAAAAGTTTGGGGACTGCTAAATAAAGAACACTGACTTAGGAACAAACTCACCTGAGTCGGGGGGTCCCAGCTCCAGCAGTAACTGTATGTAATGATTGGCTTTTGGAGGGTCATTTTTTTCCTCTCTGGCTTTTAGCTTTTCTCACTTATGATGTGAGCAAACGAGACTATGTGATCCTGAAACCTCCTTCAGCTCTGTCATCTAAATTTTATAATTTTGATGAAGAGTATTTTTAACATCTGCCTTCTGTCATAGGGACCTTTATCATAAATAAAGTAAATCCAGTCTAAGCAGTTTTGTGTTAAGCTGTATCAGGGACAATTCAATATTTATAAGCAAAATAAAGGAAGAGATAAATTTTAACTATTCCCAAGTTAGCATAAGCATGGAGGAATTATAGGCCAACCGTCTCATTAAGAAGGAAACTTTAAAAATTTTACATGCCACTCTGTATAGAAGAGTATTTGAAGAGTCCACAAAAGTACTTTCAGAACTTACAGATAAAGGCTAATAAACTCAGGATGATGGGAGAGGGAGGGTTGAATTATTACATGCAACTAGACGAAGAGAATATACAGAAAGGCACATAACTTAGGCTTTATGCAATTTTAAGGGTGGATATAATTCTGTCAGTGAGTTTCCTGGTGGCAAAAGCAAAGAGAAAAAGGATTATATAAGAATAACATTGTTAAAATATTTTTTTAATTGCTAGAAGTCCCTGTAACATGAGTGATATTTCCCATGAGTCTACCCAAATGGGGGCACTAAAACTGTTCTAACATTATCATTTCATCCATTCCACATTCAACAGATATTCATTAATGGCTACTACCTATTTGGTGCTATACTAGTCAATAGGGAACTAGATAATCATGTACCAGATGGAAATATCTCTGTTCTATTGAATCTCATGGTCTGGAGAGCGTGCACATGCTGACAATGCAGTGAATAACCTGAAAGGGGAGGAACAGAGATATAGGGGCCTACCTTAGGGAGGCTTTATCTACAGACTAGTCAGGGAAGACTTCTCTGGAGAAGTGACATCCCAGGTGTCTATGCGATAACAATAATCAGCCAGGCAAAGAGTAGGGAAGGAAGTTTCTAGGCAAGGAGCAGAGAATGGCCTGTTTGAAAACCTGGAGGAAATTGATTGACATACAGTTTCCAGTATTGTCCAGTATCATTGGTGGGAAGAGAGAATGGAGCATAGGCTAAAGCTAGAGCGTGAAGAGCCACATTAAGGATTCTGCATTTTCTCCCATCAGGCTTCCCTGGAGGCTCAGCGGTAAAGAATCCTCCTGCAATGCAGGAGCTGCTGGAGACACAGGTTCAATCTCTGGGTCAGGAAGATACCCTGGAGGAGGGCATGGAAACTCCAGTATCCTTGCCTGGAGAATCCCATGGATAGAGGAGCCTGGCAGGCTTTAGTCCATAGGCTTGCAAAGAGTCAGACGTGATTAAAGAGACTTAGCACACATGCACTTTCTCCCATAGTCAATGTAAAGCGTATTAGAGTAATCGTAGCTGCTATAACAAACAACTCCCATGGTTTCAGTGACTTAGTGTACACTGTTGCTTACTTATGACCCTTGTATTGGTCTGATGCCATGCTCCTGGTGGATGGGCAGCTTTACCTGAGGTAGCAATTCTATTATGTCTCCTCCATCTTTATCTCCATCTCCTGCTGATAGTGGAGGAGGAAGAGAAGGTAGAGAGAGCACAGGTATGTCTTAATTGCTTTGGCCTGAGTCACAGAGCCCCATCTAAATGCTAGGGGGGTTGAAAAGGTAGTCCCAGACTGGGCAGCCCCCTGGTAGCAGTATCTCCATTCTGGAAGTGGAGTGTGGATTTTGGAGGCTAGTTAACTGTTTCTGCCACAGGAAGCCCCTGGAGAGTTGTAAGCAGGATCATGATATGATCAACTCAGAATTTTTAAACGATCATTCGGACTGCAGAATAGAGAATGGATTGGAGGGGACAAGACTGGACACAGAGAGACCAGTTATACTGAGTGAAAAGAAAGTGAAAGTGAAAATTGCTCAGTTGTGTCTGACTCTTTGTGTCTATACAGTCCTTGGAATTCTCCAGGCCAGAATACTGGAGTAGGTAGTCTTTCCCTTCTCCAGGGCATCTTCCCAACCCAGGGATCACACCCAGGTCTCCTGCACTGCAGGCAGATTCTTTACCAGATAAGCCACAAGGGAAGCCCAAGAATACTGGAGTGGGTAGCCTATCCCTTCTCCAGAGGATCTTCCTGACCCGGGAATCGAACCGGGGTCTCCTGCATTGCACGCAGATTCTTTACCAACTTAGCCATCAGGGCAGCCCATATATTGTGTGATAAAGACGATAACAGCTGTCACAGAAGAGTTTCTAAGGGCATCTCCCAATGACAGCAAAACACATGATGATGCTACTAAAGTGCATGTTTGCGAAAATCAGGATATGTCAGTTAGAAACATGTACAATTGTGACTACCAAAGGATTCATTTTCCTTTTTTAACCAGAAGTCTGTATGTAAGTAGCCCATTGGCTGATGCTAAATGTGATCAAATGTTGTTCCAAGGGCTTGCTTCCTTCTGTCTGCTGCTTCATTGTCTTTGATGTGTAATTTTTATTCTCATGGTCATGGGCTTGTTGCACCACTGGGCAGGAACAAGATGGGGCTGACAGGTGAGCAAAAGTCATCTGTCTCCTCCTGCCATTTTATTTAGGAAGAGAAAAGAAGCCCAGTTTGGGAGCCTTCATGTGTATCCTATGGGTCACATGGCATCCAGTCTGCAAGGGAGTCTGGGAAGCTGAGTACTTTCAAATTACAAGCATGTGTATGTGTGTAGAAGGGAACTTGACTGAGAATTCTAAGGGGCACACTTGGGGAGGGAGGTGAGACTGGAAAAGTATAGACTACTCCTATACAACTAGTCTCACAGCAAGGCATAGTATTCTCTGTTGATGACATCGTACCATCATGGCTAGTGACATCACAGCCCTTTATTCCTGTTCAGCCTCTCCAAGTACCTGTGAGACAGTTTATAAGTGAACATCTCTTCTTACTCAGTACAGTCATGACACCAAAATGAGGGACCTGACTGAACATTAAGGATTGGCAGTTGAGCCCTGTGATCTGAATGTCCAGCCCCTTTGCTAATACCTGTGCCAGAACCTGTCACCCCGGTCCAAGGCTAGGCCATGACCTTGAAGAATCAAGTATGGAGTTGCCTGAGTTTCCCAGAGGACATCACCAGAGATGCGTGTGAAGATTAGTCTAGCTCTGGGTCACTCCTTCCTGAACCACCCCCTCTGCCAAGAGAGGAAGTAGCAAGAGAAGAGGTGAGCAGATGCAAGACAGTTAGGAGGCACCTGCTGGATGAGCTCTCCTCTCCATACAACCACCAGGGTTCATGCCCTATTCACCAGGTGCTCCAGCCAGACCCACCTTCACCATGTAATATGTGCATTTCAGTGAATTTTAAGTCTTCTTATGGAGTGATCCCTCTCATAAGAAATTTCAGATGTTGCTGAGTAAGCAGGAAAACTATTTGGGGGAATCGACCCTTGAACTCCTGAAATGACATTAGATATGCAATGACAGACTGTTTTTTTGATACCATGGATTCCCTTTCACCTGCTGTTGTATCTGTCCTCAGGATGGCATTGAATCTCCAGGTCTCTTCACAAGTATTGGAGTTTCAGCTTCAACATCAGTCCTTCCAATGAACACTCAGGACTGATCTCCTTTAGGATGGACTGGTTGGATCTCCTTGCAGTCCAAGGGACTCTCAAGCGTCTTCTCCAACACCACAGTTCAAAAGCATCAATTCTGTGGCACTCAGCTTTCTTTATAGCCCAACTCTCACATCCATATATGACTACTGGAAAAACCATAGCCTTGACTAGATGGACCTTTGTTGGCAAAGTAATGTCTCTGCTTTTTAATATGCTGTCTAGGTTGGTCATAACTTTCCTTCCAAGAAGTAAGCGTCTTTTAATTTCATGGCTGCAATCACCATCAGCAGTGATTTTGGAGCCCCCCAAAATAAAGTCAAAATTAAATATAAGAAGATAAATGTAAAACACAGAGATCTGTATGAACCACACAAAATCTCTCTTGAGTGATTTTTCTTCCAAAGACTGCTTTCTTACATTTAAAGAACTGTTTTCCATTTGTCCCAGGATTCTAAGAGATGTTGATAGTTGTGCTCCCAAAAGTTGTTTTGTGTTCAGACAAATTTGAAGAACAGTACATACTCTAGGCCAGGGGCTGGCAAATCTTTTCTGCGGATCAGACAA
Source organism: Giraffa tippelskirchi (assembly GCF_054371585.1). NCBI lineage: Eukaryota > Metazoa > Chordata > Mammalia > Artiodactyla > Giraffidae > Giraffa > Giraffa tippelskirchi. The sequence continues at coordinate 198,473,875 of NC_137275.1, forward strand.
AAGTAAGTATCTTGGCTTTGAGAGTTAGTATGGTCTCTTTTGCTCTTCTCAACTCTACTCTTATAGCCAAGGACAACTTGTAAACACATGGGTGGGATTGTAGTCCCCAAAAGGCTGGCACTGAGCCAGATTTGGCCTGGGAATCATAGACTGGACCCCTGCTACAGCTTCTCATGAAGCTTCCCTTCTTACATGAGCGTATTTAACCCACTTGAAGGTTTTGAGAAGTCCCGTGGAAATAAAATCTATCAGTTGAGCCTGACCCAGTGTTTCCCAATCTATTGGCCTGTGGAACTCTTTATGCATCCCTGTTAAGCCCCATGGAATAATGTCCTATGAATTATCCATTTGGGGAACAGTTTTATTTAATTGATCTCTTCTGCAAGGATTAAGAAAAAGAAAATATAGGGTTCTTTTAGCTTTTATGAATTACTGAAAATTGAAATGCATGGAATTTGAAGAGATTGAGGAATAAGTTATTCTTTTCAAAAAAATGTTGTTTCCTGTTATATACAGGTGTACAGTGAGCAATGCATCCCTATCTGCATAATTTGGAAGTGACTTACTAAATTGACTAAAGAGTTTTAAATTTCTAGCCTTGGCTCTGACTGTTTTTAGGGGGAAAAAAAACCAAAAACACTTGACACTAAAAATAGTTATCAAAACCTGACTGTTAAGGGAATTGAATAATGTTTTTCATCTTTGTCTCGTTATTTGGTCCTTTGGTTCAACTTTAGACAATTTGGATTCTGATATTCTGCCCAGCTTCCACAATTTTAATAAATATGTGATTTATGTTTCTATTCATGTCATTTAAAAATGTTGAAGGAGACAATGCCTAGGTCTGAGTCCTGTGACACATCACTACTGAACTGAATGAATTTATGAATTAAACTTTAAGTCAATCCACCCCATCTCTGTCCCTAATCATGATCTTACCCCTATTTTAATCATGATTTTATCAAATGTTTTTCTGATATCAACATTTTCAACATCAATCATATTTCCCTGAGCTGCTAGTCTAACAACCAGTTCAAAAAAGGAAATGAGGTTAATCTGAAATGGCTTGTTCTCAGTGAGCCTATCAAAGTTCATAGCAATCACTCTGGCCTTTAAACAGTCTATTCATGTAACTTGCCTGGGATTGAAATCATATGGTTTTCAGTCTGCCTGCTTCTTCTGTTGGGAAATTGAAATAACATTAGCCCATTTCTTGTCTTTTGATCTTCCTCCTGGTCTCTGTTATCTTCCAAGCTTGCTGACAGGGGTTGGTTCTACCATTAGCTTCAGGTATGATTTGTCCAAATAGGGAGATTAGAATTCGTTTTAGATTACTCATTGTTTTCTTACACTCTATCTATATCAGGGTCCAATTCTCTTGGACAAATGTTCATTCTGCCTTTATTTAGCCTAAACAACAGTATCTTTGAAGGAAGATATAAGTTCTGTGTTTGCTTTATGCCATACTTCAACATCACACTACAGATGTCAATGGCAGGTCTATCTCTTATGTATTTTCCAAGTAAAGCTGGTATGATCTATTCTATAGCTTAGCTGCTGCTGCTGCTAAGTCGCTTCAGTCGTGTCTGACTCTGTGCGACCCCATAGACAGCAGCCCACCAGGCTCCCCTGTCCCTAGGATTCCCCAGGCAAGAACACTGGAGTGGGTTGCCATTGCCTTCTCCAATGCATAAAAGTGAAAAGTGAAAGTGAAGTCGCTTAGTCATGTCGACCCTTAATGACCCCATGGACTGCAGCCTACCAGGCTCCTCTGTCCATGGGATTTTCCAGGCAAGAGTCCTGGAGTGGGTTGCCATTGCCTTCTCTGCTATAGCTTAGAATGGCAAAAAAAAAAAAAAAAATAGTCGTGGCTATTTTAAGAGTCAAATGAGTATTAAATTAGGAAGGCATCCTGTTCCTTTGAAACACTTGTCCAACTCTCATACCCCATCTCTCGTACCACCTGTGCCATTTTCCAAGGTTCTTAGGGTCTTAAACAGTTCAAGGGTGCTATTCTAGTTGGGTATAAACACTGGGAGAATCGGACTCACCCACTAGCTTCATTGGTTTCTGTATCATTTTATTACCCTTCTGCAATGCCATGCTGGTGCTTTTGCTAATCTACTGTCTTTGTGATGGAGGGCAACCCTTTGTTGTTGTTTTTCAGCCGCACAGTCAAGTCCGACTCTTTGTGAACCCATGGACTGCAGCACACCAGGCTTCCGTGTCCTTCACCATCTTCTGGAGTTTTCTTGAACGCATGCCCATCAAGTCAGTGATGCCATCCAACCATCTCATCCTCTGTTTTTCCCTTCTCCTCCTGCCTTCTGTCTCTCCCAGCATCAGGGTCTTTTCCAGTGAGTCAGTTTTTCGCATCAGGTGGCCAAAGTATTGGAGCTTTAGCTTCAGCATCAGTCCTTCCAATGAATATTCAGGGTTGATTTCCTTTAGGATTCACTGATTTGATCTCCTTGCTGTTCAACGGACTCTCAAGAGTGTTGTCCAGCACCACAATTCCAAAGCATCAATTCTATGGGACTCAGCCTTCTTTATGGTCCAACTCTCACATCCACAAATGACTACTGGGAAAAAACATGGATTTGACTAGACGGACCTTTGTCAGCAAAGTAATGTCTCTGCTTTTTAATACGCTGAGTTTGTCATAGCTTTTCTTTCAAGGAGCAAGCATCTTTTAATTTCATGGCTGCAGTCACTGTCCACAGTGATTTTGAAGCCCAAGAAAATAAAGTCTTTCACTGTTATCTGCATATCTGAGGTTATTGATATTTCTCCAAGCAATTTTGATTATAGCTTGTGCTTCATCTAACCTGGCATTTCACATGATCTACTCTGCATATAAGTTAAATAAGCAGGGAGACAAAATACAGCCTTGACGTACTCCTTTCCCAATTTAGAACCGTTCTGTTGTTCCATGTCCGGTTCTAACTGTTGATTCTTGACCTGCATACAGATTTCTCAGGAGGCAAGTCAGCTGGTCTGGTATTCCCATGTCTTTAAGAATTTTCCACAGTTTGTTGTGATCCACACAGTCAAAGGCTTTGGCATAGTCAGTAAAGCAGAAGTAGATATTTTTCTGGAACTCTCTTGCTTTTTCAATGATCCAACGGATGTTGACAATTTGATCTCTGGTTCCTCTGCCTTTTCTAATCCAGCTTGAACATCTGGACGTTCACCATTCATGTATTGTTGAAGCCTGGCTTGGAGAATTTTGAGCACTACTTTGCTAGTGTGTGAGATGAGTGAAATTGTGCAATAGTTTGAACATTCTTTGGCATTGCCTTTCTTTGGGATTGGAATGAAAACTGACCTTTTCCAGTCCTGTGGCCACTGCTGATACTAAAAAGAAAAAGAGAAGCTAAAGGCAAAGGAGAGAAGGAAAGATATACCCATATGAATGCAGAGTTCCAAAGAATAGCAAGGAGAGATAAGAAAGCCTTCCTCAGTGATCAATGCAAAGAAACAGAGGAAGATATAGAATGGGAAAAACTAGAGATCTCTTCAAGAAAATTAGAGAATACCAAGGGAACATTTCATGCAAACATTTCATACAATAAAGAACAAATGATATGGACCTAACAGAAGCAGAAGAGATTAAGAAGAGGTGACAAGAATACACAGAAGAACTATACAAAAAAGATCTTCACGACCCAGATAATTACCATGGTGTGATCACTCACCTGGAGCCAGACATCCGGAATATGAAGTCAAGCGGGCCTTAGAAAGCATCCTTACAACAAAGCTAGTGGAGGTGATGGAATTCCAGTTGAGCTAATTCAAATTCTAAAAGATGATGCTGTCAAAGTGCTGCATTCAATATGCCAGCAAATTTGGAAAACTCAGCAGTGGCCACAGGACTGGAAAAGTCAGTTTTCATTCCAATCCCAAAGATTCCACATATAAGTGATATCATGATATTTGTCTTTCTCTGTTCAACTTACTTCACTTAGTATGATGTTAATAATCTATAGGTCTGTCCATGTTGCTGCAAATGCCATTATTTCATTCTTTTTATGGCTGGGTAGTATTCCACTGTATGTATGTATATATATGGGGCTTTTCTGGTGGCTCATATGGTAAAGAATCCACCTGTGGTGCCAGAGATCTGGATTCAATCCTTGGATCAGGAAGATCCCCTGGAGAAGGGAATGGCTACCCACTCCAATACTCTTTCCTGGAGAATTCACGGACAGAGGAGCCTGGTGGGCTATAGTCCATGGGGTCACAAAGAATCAGACACAACTGAGCAGCTAACACATAAACACACGCACATGCACATGTGTATTATATATATGTATTATATGTATATTTTTATACAATTCATAGGGTTCTCATGGCAAGTATACTGTGACAGGGAAGCCTGGCATGCTGCAGTCCATTGGGTCGGAAAGAGTTGGACACGACTTGGTGTAAAGCAAATTTTATATATATATATACATGTATTATATATATTAATATGTATCTCACATCATCTTTATCCATTCATCTGTTGATGAACATTTAGGTTGTTTCCACATGTTAGCTACTGAAATAGTGCTGCTATGAACATTGGATTTCATGTATAAAGATAGATGTTTAAATTGCCTTCAGTGTTTTTTACAAGCTTAACTCATCTGAAAGTTTGGCCTTTTTCCATCTGATCTTTTAGGTCTCTGATAGTTTTATTAGGGTGGTTTTCAAACTACTTAACGGCACTCCATCATGGACTCCTAGGAGAAGAAAGCGAGGGACTGTATTTGTTTGGGGAGATTACACAGTGGTAACAAACATACCCAAACGTGTAGTGGCAACAATTGCTCACATGATGGTCCTGGGCTGGTCAGCTAATCAGTGGGCTAGTCCTCCCTCACTTGGGTATTCTGGGGCCCCGGCTGACGGAACCTCAGCCATCCTCAACATGTGGCAATGTAAGAATGTATCGTACACTTTCCTCTTTTTTTCAGATTGTAAATGCTTATTTTGAATTAGCCTAAAACTCACAAAAAGTTGCCAAAAATAGTACAGAGAGTTCCTGTACTTCCTCTAGTGATAATATCCTACATAACCTTAGCACATTGTCAAAACCAAGAGATAAGACATTAATACAATAGTATTAACCCAGGTACACCCCTTATTTGGCTTGCCCCAGATTGTACATACATTTTAAAACTCTGCCTTACTTTTAACCAGATGAAATGTTTATTGTGTGGGTATGTGTTTCAGGCACTGTACTAAGCCCTGGGAACAGACTTCCAGTAACTGTGTCTGGATAGCTGAATGGCCTCTGTTACTGATAAGCATTTCCTCCAGTTAGCTGGCAGCTAATCACATGGTCTTACTTCTTTTCCTCCCCTTTTATATCTTCATCCAAGTGCAATCGAGCTTATTCAAACTTTGACTCACCAATGTCCAGAGGATATAAGTTTCTCAGCATCCAATCACTACTTGGTTTAAAGACAATTGTATCTGATGCAGAGTAAACACTTTTTTCTTCCACCACAAGTCTGATATTGTTCAATTAGACATTAATAAGTTTCTTTTCTCCAAAATGTTTGGTTTGTTTCATTCTTCTCCTTCCTCTTATCCAATGGCCTGATAATCGTCAGAACAGGATTGGCTCCTCTCTAAGCCTCTGGTGGATAATGGCACCATTTTATTGGGTTTTAGTTTTCATTTTCAGCATAGTACAGCTATCTGGAGAAAATACTTCCATCTGTATTTGCAGCTCTATGGCACCTTCTTGCCATCCAAAACACTTTTCTTAAACTGCACAGGAGAGTTTAAACAATTGTGAAATTCTTGAAGCTGCCCACTTGGTTGCCAAGAAGTCTTCCTTTGGCTAGTGTCCAGAGTGGTGGCCTCACTTACCTTTCTGGAGCCTGTGTTCCAACATAGCGCTCTCTCTTTTTTCTTAATAAATGGTTTGAACATCTAAAGTAGCCACAAGGATTCCTGGCATTTGTCAGAGGCGGAAATCCGCATGGCAGACTGAGAGAGTCATAAAATCTTTGTTTTAGTTTAGACTCGTTTAAAAACTGGAATGAAATTAAAAACGTTTTTTCTTATGTGGTCACAGAGGTTTCCTCTTAAGAGGTGGGAATTTTACCAGAATATGATATATAGGGAAACTGATGATTGGAGTTTTGTTTCTATGTTTTTTTCTGCTTATCCATGGAAGTATGAATCTTCTAACCTTCTTCCGAGTCCCTTATTGCAGTCAAAGCCCTGTGTCTGATGTATATTTTTATTGGTAAGTTTGAAATGACTTTACACCATGGTCTGCAAATGTGCTTTCAGAACGTGCCTTCTTTTGCGTGCAAACGTCCATTCCCACATTCTCATGTTTGCGGATTCTCTTTGTCTTCCAGAAACACTAGTGTCTGTCCAAATCTTTCAGACCAAAAGGGTGTAACTTCTGGTTTGTGGTCTCATCTCTCAGAGTCTCTTGTTACAATAATATACAGAAGCTCAGAAAGGTCTGCTGAAAAAGGAAGAAAATTTCCCTTGTCCCTGCTCCCTAAGAAACTCTGTTTAGGCACATTTGAAGGCACAAGAATAGAAGGTGTCTGGAGGTGGTGATCCCCTAGTTGCTGGCCAATAGTGATTGATGAGAGGCCTGGACACTATCAAACCATAGTGTCAGCTAGGAAATATGTTCGCTGATACAGCTTCAGGCCTTGAATAAAATCTGACCCAGACAGTTAAATAAGAGGTGATTCTTGTAATCAAATAAATTCAGTTCTTTGAGCTTTAAAACAACCAAAGCCAGTTAAAAGCCATGATTAAAATTCTTTCATCCACCAAATGTTTCCTGAGTGTTTTCACTTTGAGCTGGGCTCATGTTTGGTTCCAAGGATACAGTCGTGGTGGCCAGCCCTCAAGAGGCTCCCCATCCAAGGGTGACAGGCAAGAAGTCACCTAGTAGAAGTTTGTGTGCAGAGAACTGTGAACAGAGGTGCACAGCAAGCAGGCTGGGCCACAGGGAGGACCTGCAGAGGAGATGGGGATGGACAAGAGGCACTGGAAGCTGTGTTTTAAGATGAAATAAGGCATGGCCTGAATTTTAAAGGTCAGGAAGGAGTTAGCCATGTGGACACAAATAAGGATGGGCAGGTCAAGGGAGGGAGAGTGTGTGTAAAGCACTTAGGTGTGTGGGAGACACTCAGGGAGCTGAGGAGTTTGTAAAGCTGGGAGGGGCTTCCTTCTGAAGAGCCAGTGGAGGAGGTTCAACTTTTTTTTTTTCCTGTAACCAATGCAGAGCTACTGAAAAGTGCAGGTGTGATGTGGGTCAATCTGTAGTTAAGAATTATCTGCATGTGTATCATTTAAGGCAAAAAACACAGATAGTCCTTCAGTTCAGTTCAGTTGCTCAGTCGTGTCCGACTCTTTGAAACCCCATGAACCGCAACACGCCAGGCCTCCCTGTCCATCACCAACTCCTGGAGTTTACCCAAACTCATGTCCACAGAATCAGTGATGCCATCCAACCATCTCATCCTCTGTCATCCCCTTCTCCTCCCGCCCTCAATCTTTCCCAGCATCAGGGTCTTTTCAAATGAGTCAGCTCTTCGCATCAGATGGCCAAAGTATTGGAGTTTCAGCTTCAACATCAGTCCTTCGGATGCAAAAAATAAGAAGTCGGATAGGTCAACCTGGCCCCACCCACGAAAACTCATCAATCAAAGCAGCCTGACAATCTTAAGTGGGCCATACTTTCAAAGTAGAAGTTACAAATTAAAATGCGTTTCCAGGAAAAGGTTTTTTTTTTTATGTTCTCTTGTGCTACAGTGAAATTCACTCCACCAGCTCTCCACTTGCTACTGTCCCTTTTTCTACAGTGTAAGTAAAACACATGTGCTGATGAACTTTCAGGAAGAACCTTACCTTCCAGTTTATCCTGGATTCTAAATTAGTTCTATTCCTATTATCTTTGGGGACAGGATTGTCTCTTTCTTGGTATTACGGCCATTATAGCATGAATTGCTTTCTGTAGTATTATTGGCTCAAATTTCAGGAAGAGAGAAATAGAAGATGAAAATGAGAGTTCAAGTCACAGTATTTGTAGTTAATTATTGGGATCTGTTTTACAAAATACCAAAATCCTTGAGAGAATGCAATATTTCCTGGAATTAAAATTTGAATATAACAAAGGGAGTGATGTTATGCTAAGAGATCCATAGAAAGGGACAGTTTTGCTTATCTTCCCGTTTCTAGGTAAAATGGGAGAGGACGTGTTTCTTTGTTCTACCTTCTGCCGTATGCTGCTGCTGCTGCTAAGTCACTTCAGTCGTGTCCAACTCTGTGCGACCCCATAGATGGAAGCCCATCAGGCTCCCCTGTCCCTGGGATTCTCCAGGCAAGGGTGGACACAATTCCTTCCATTCTTTGTAGTCCCAATTTAAGCCTGTTGTCCTGGGGTCCTATATGGATTAACATTGGTCCCAGATATTCATTGTTTAATGAGGAAATGTTATTAATGTTTGCATTAAAATAAGCTGGGTTTGGTAGGCCTCTACCTCATATTTCTGGCTTCGGCCAAGGTCTTATTTAGTAGTGTGAGAGAAACATGGACAGTGAATAGAGGTCCTACTTTAGTATGTAGTTATGTCTGAAAGATAACAAGAAGTCTCTGTTTTTCCAATCCTTTCCAGACCATAAATAATCAACACCTTCCTTCCTTTCAGGGAAAGCATGCAGGACTCCCATGGATAATGCTTAAGGTGCTCAGGAACCAGGGGCTGATTCCTTCTGATTTCAAGAGCAAGCGGAGAGTCATTCGCTGCTGCTGCACTGTCAGCTGCTCAAGTGCCATCCAGTTGTGTCATGGCTCAGCTACAAGGTACACGAAGCCACAGGGCTTCCAGTTGCTAGGGTCCATGGGAAATGAGGAAAACCATCAGTAGTATATTATGCATACACAGGAAAAATAGATGGAGCAGTTCTGCCAAACCTGAAAGCAGTTGCTATATTTATTGTCATTTATCATATGATATAAATCTATAACTATTTATTTTCTTGTTTGGTAACATTTAAAATTTTTATTTATAATCAACTTCTTCAGCAGTTTTGTCCTAAAAAAAGTTTATGTTTAATGAAACATTAAGTATGAATTCCCTTGTGTCTCAGCTGGTAAAGAATCTGCCAGCAATGTGGGAGACCTGGGTTCGATCCCTGCGTTGGAAAGATCCCCTGGAGAAGGGAAAGACTACCTAGCATTCTGGCCTGGACAATTCCATGGATGGTGTAGTCCACGGGGTCGCAAAGAGTCGGACACAACTGAGTGACTTTCCATTTCTCAAGAAAGTTAATAATGAATATGCAACTTCTAAAAATGTTTGTCAACATTTATCTGCTGGGAGAAATATCAATAACCTCAGATGCACAGATGATAATACTCTTATGGCAGAAAGTGAAGAGGAACCGAAGAACCTCCTGATGAAATTGAAAGAGGAGAGTGAAAAACCTGGCTTAAAACTCAACATTCAAAAAACTAAGATTATGGAATGCAGTCCCATCACTTCATGGCAAAAGATGGGGAAACAATGGAAATAGTGACAGACTTTATTTTCTTGGGCTCCAAAATCACTGCAGATGGTGACTGCAACCATGAAATTACAAGATGCTTGCTCCTTGGAAGAAAAGTTATGACCAACTTAGACAGCATATCAAAAAGCAGAGACATTAGTTTGGCAACAAAGGTCCGTCTAGTCAAAGCCATGGTTTTTCCAGTAGTCATGTATGGATGTAAGAACTGGACTGTAAAGAAAGCTGAGTGCTGAAGAATTAATGCTTTTGAACTGTGGTGTTGGAGAAGACTCTTGAGAGTCCCTTAGACTGCAAGGAGATCCAACCAGTCCATCCTAAAGGAAATCAGTCCTAAATATTCATTGAAAGGACTGATGCTGAAGCTGAAACTCCAATATTTTGGTGACCTGATGCGAAGAGCTGACTCATTTGAAAAGACCCTGGTGCTGGGAAAGATTTGAAGACAGGAGGAAAAGGGGATGAAAGAGGATGAGATGGTTGGATGGCATCACCGACTCAATGGACTTGAGTTTGAGCAAGCTCTGGGAGTTGGTGATGGACAAGGAATCCTGGCGTGCTGCAGTCCATGGGTTCGCAAAGAGTAGGACACGACTGAGCTGAACTGAACTTGTGGCTCAGCTGTAAAGAATCCACCTGCAATGCAGGAGACCTAGGTTTGATCCCTGGCTTGGGAAGATCCCTTAGAGAAGTGAAAGGCTACCCACTCAAGTATTCTGGCCTGGAGAATTCCATGGACTATATAGTCCATGGGGTTGCAAAGAGTCAGACATGACCGAGTGACTTTCACTTTCATGGAGACCATTGAGAGACTGGGAGAACATGCAATAACAGGAATGAATGTGTAAATCCACTATGTTGAGCTGAAGAAATTAGCTGTGAAAGAGCACACTTTGTATGATTATGTTTAGATGAAGTTCAAGGACAGACAAAACTAACAGACTAATTTATGGTAATAGAAGTTCCAAACAGTGTTGTCTTGCTGTGTGTCTGTGTGTGTAGAAGGAACTCTCTGAAATAATGAAAATTTTCTGTATTTTCTTCTGGGTGTTGGTCACATAGGTGAATACATGTAAAAACATAGGTAAGATTTATTTAGATTTATATATAATACTACATCAGTCAGTTCAGTTCAGTTCAGTCGCTCAGTTGTGTCCAACTCTTTGCAGTCCCATACACTGCAGCATGCCAGGCCTCCCTGGCCATCACCAATTCCTGGAGTTTACTCAAACTCATGTCCATTGAGTTGGTGATGCCACCCAACCATTTCATCTTCTGTTGTCCCCTTCTCCTCCTGTCTTAAATCTTTCCCAGCTTCAGGGTCTTTTCAAATGAGTCAGTTCTTCGCATCAGCTGGCCAAAATATTGGAGTTTCAGATTCAACATCAGTCCTTCCAATGAATATTCAGGACTAGTTTCCTTTAGGATGTACTGGTTGGATCTCCTTGCAGTCCAAGGGACTCTCAAGAGTCTTCTCCAACACCACTTTTGCAATCAAAATATTTAAAGAACAGAAAATAAAAATTTTGACTATTACATATATTGAAATTACAAGTACTACAAGTTATTGACATTGAAAACAAAGTTGAAAATGGGAAGAATCTATAATACATGTTTACAAAAGCAAGGAACTAAATACTGAATAAATTAGTCTATGAAGCCTCAAATGAGGAATAAAAATTAATTTTGAATTCATTAATTGCATTGTGGGAGGACTCTTGAAGGCATTTCTATATTTAATTAAATTTTTATTCTTAACCCTCATGAAACGACATTTTAAAACCTTGTATTTTGCCACATCTACTGTTGGCTAGTTTGACAAGTTGGCCTTATAAAAACTATGTTGAGTGGAGGTTAAAAAGACAGAAATTACAAAAGATTGAGTGTTAAGTATTTACATTGACATTCTAGGAATCAGTGAACTAAGATGAACTGGAATGGGTGAATTTAACTCAGATGACCATTATATCTACTACTGTGTGGCAGGAATCCCTTAGAAGAAATGGAGTAGCCATCATAGTCAACAAAAGAGTCTGAAATGCAGTACTTGGATGCAATCTGAAAAATGACAGAATGATCTCTGTTTGTTTCCAAGGCAAACTATTCAATACCATGATAATTCAAGTCTATGCCCTGACCAGTAACACCAAAGAAGCTGAAGTTGAACAGTTCTATGAAGACATACAAGATCTTCTAGAAATAACACCCCCAAAATATGTCCTTTTCAATATAGGGGACTGGAATGCAAAAGTAAGAAGTCAAGAGATACCTGGAGTAACAGGCAAATTTGACCTTGGAGTACAGAATAAAGCAGGGCAAAGGCTAAAAGAGTTCTGCCAAGAGAACACACTGGTAATAGCAAACACCCTCTTCCAACAACACAAGAGAAGACTCTACACATGGACATCACCAGATGGCCAATACCGAAATCAGATTGATTATATTCTTTGCAGCCAAAGATGGAGAAGCTCTATACAGTTAGCAAAAACAAGACCAGGAGCTGACTGTGGCTCAGATCATGAACTTCTTATTGCCAAATTCAGACTGAAATTGAAGAAAGTAGGGAAAACCACTAGACCATTCAGGTATGACCTAAATCAAATCACATATGATTGTACAGTGGAACTGACAAACAGATTCAAGGGATTAGATCTGATAGACAGAGTGCCTGATGAACTATGGAAAGAGGTTCGTGACATTGTACAGGAGGCAGTGATCAAGACCATCCCCAAGAAAAAGAAATGCCAAAAGGCAAAATGGCTCTCTGAGGAGGCCTTACAAACAACTATGAAAAGAAGAGAAGTGAACGGCTGAGGAGAAAAGGAAAGATATACCCATTTGAATGCAGAGTTCCAAAGAATAGCAAGGAGAGATAAGAAAGCCGTCCTCAGTGATCAGTGCAAAGAAATAGAGGAAAGCAATAGAATGGGAAAGACTAGAGATCTCTTCAAGAAAACTAGAGATATCAAGGGAATATTTCATGCAAAGATGTACACGATAAAGGACAGAAATGGTATGGACCTAACAGAACCAGAAAATATTAAGAAGAGGTGGCAAGAATACACAGAAGAACTGTACAAAAAAGATCTTCACAACCCAGACAATCAACATGGTGCAATCACTCACCTAGAGCCAGACATCCTGGAATGTGAAGTCAAGCGGGCCTTAGGAAGCATCCCTACAAGAAAGCTAGTGGAGGTGATGGAATTCCAGCTGAGCTATTTCAAATTCTAAAAGATGATGTTTTGAAAGTGCTGCACTCAATATGCCAGCAAATTTGGAAAACTCAGCAGTGGCCACAGGACTGGAAAAGTCAGTTTTCTTTCCAATCCCAAAGAAAGGCAATGCCAAAAATGCTCAAACTACCACACAATTGCACTCATCTCACACACTAGTAAAATAATACTCAAAGTTCTCCAAGTCAGGCTTCAGCAATACGTGAACTGTGAACTTCCAGATGTTCAAGCTGGTTTTAGAGAAGGAAGAGGAACCAGAGATCAAATTGCCAACATCCGTTGGATCATTTAAAAAGCAAGAGAGTTCCAGAAAACATCTACTTCTGCTTTATTGACTACATCAAAGCCTTCGATTGTGTGGATCACCACAAACTGTGGAAAATTCTGAAAGAGATGGGAATACCAGACCACTTGACTTGCCTCCCGAGAAAACTGTATGCAACTCAAGAAGCTCAGTTAGAACTGGACATGAAACAACAGACTGGTTCCAAATTGGGAAAGGAGTACGTCAAGGCTGTATATTGTCACCCTGCTTATTTAACTTATATGCAGAGTATCATGATATCATGAGCAATGCTGGACTGGATGAAGCACAAGCTGGAATCAAGATTGCCAGGAGAAAGATCAATAACCTCAGATATGCAGATGACACCACCCTTATGGCAGAAAGTGAAGAAGAACTAAAGAGCTGCTTGATGAAAGTGAAAAGGTGAGTGAAAAAGTAGGCTTAAAGCCCAACATTCAGAAAACTAAGATCATGGCATCCGGTCCCATCATGCATCTATTTCATGGGAAATAGATTGAGGAAACAGTGGAAACAATGAGAGACTTTATTTTGGGGGGCTCCAAAATCACTGCAGATGGTGACTGCAGTCATGAAATTAATAGATGCTTGCTCCTTGGAAGAAAAGTTATGACCAACCTAGACAGCATATCAAAAAGCAGAGACACTACTTTGTCAGCAAAGGTCCGTCTAGTCAAAGCTATGATTTTTCCAGTAGTCATGTATGATGTAAGAATTGGACTGTAAAGAAAGCTGAGCGCTGAGGAATTGATGCTTTTGAGCTGTGGTGTTGGAGAAGACTCTTGAGAGTCCCTTGGACTGCAAGGAGATCCAACCAGTCCATCCTAAAGGAGATCAGTCCTGGGTGTTCATTGGAAGGACTGATGTTGAGGCTGAAACTCCAATACTTTGGCCACCTGATGCGAAGAGCTGACTCATTGGAAAAGACCCTGGTGCTGGGAAAGATTGAGGGCAGGAGGAGAAGGGGACATCAGAGGATGAGATGGCTGGATGGCATCATCGACTCGATGAACATGGGTTTGGGTGGATTCAGGGAGTTGGTGATGGACAGGGAGGCCTGGCGTGTTGCGGTTCATGGAGTCACAAAGAGTCGGACATGACCGAGCGACTGAACTGAACTGAACTGCAGGCAATTATATAAAAAGATAAAAGGATAATAATAAGAACAAATTGAAGAAAGTGTATTTTTCAGGAAACAATATTAGTGCCATGACCTTCAAGATAGAGATAGCTAAAAAGCTGCTCAATAAAGTGAATGTGTACCAAGAATAATTCTACTTACATTAATTTTTAGCATTCAGATAAGTAATGTAAAGTTCTCCATTTTGATTTACATTATACAGATACATGTTAATTGTAGTTTAATAAAGTTTATTTTTGAAAATAGTCTTTGAATTGACCTATTTTATAGATCCATCAAAATAATAAAACCAGTTTGTTAATATATAAAAAATAGCTTAAAAAGATAAAAGTTTCATTATTTTAATGCCCTATTTCTCTCCCAAAGTACCCCAGGTAGGGTGATAGGTAAGTTGTTTCTCAAATATCTTTACCTTTTGTATTAGTTAGGTTTAAATTTACAAGTAACAGAGAACCCCAACAGCAGCAGCTTGAGCAAAGTCAATTTATTTACAGAAAAGAAAGCATTTAAATGAGAAGTTAGTATCAAAATGGGAAATTAATATTAAGATACTCTGTATAAAATCCCATGTATTTGGAAGTTGAATGTCCACTTTTAAATGACAGGTATATCTAAGAAGTAATAACAAGAAAATTAGAAAATATTCATAAATAAAAATGAAAAGAGAAGTTACCAGAATTTGTTGCATGCAGCTAAAGCTGCTTAACGAAGTTAAATACAAAGTAGAGTCTTGAATAAGGTATGAAAACAAATAATGGACACTAGAATAAAATTTTGTTAAATTTGAACAAAATCTATGCTTTGGTTTATAACACTGTATCATTGCTAATTTCCTGTTTTGTTTTTTTACAACATAGTATTTCTTAATTTTCTCAGAACTGAATTAGAAGTTTCAAGGCTCATTCAAATTTAAAAAAAATCCCTAAAATAATAAATTTTCTAGACTTTTAGCAGCAACACTAGATCCCCAAATACATGGAATTATATCAAAGTTTTGAGTGAATATAAATGAGAAATCTAGCATTCTGTTCATACTAAGTCAAGCAAGTGGAATCAAAATGTCATATTTTTTTTAGCTAGGCAAAATTTTCTAAAATATATATTATATTATACATACTCTATACATACGTACACAGAAGCTTTTCTACTACTCTTAATGAAGGCTTGAGAAAGAACAACAACAACAAAGAGATGGAGAAATTAGAAAACATAAACTAGATGAAATGGGAGCACTGAATATGAAATTGAAAAAGTGAAACAAACGAGATAAACCCAGTTGGTTTTAAACATGGTTGCTCATTTTGGAGAAGGAAATAGCAACCCACTCCAGTACTCTTGCCTGGAAAATCCCATGGACAGAGGAGCCTGGTAGGCTACAGTCCGTGGGGTCGCTAAGAGTTGGACACGACTGAGCAACTTCACTTTCACTTTTCCCTTTCATGCACTGGAGAAGGAAATGGCAACCCACTCCAGTGTTCTTGCCTGGAGAATCCCAGGGACGGTGGAGCCTGGTGGGCTGCCGTCTATGGGGTTGCGCAGAGTCGGACACGACTGAAGCGACTTAGCAGTAGCAGCTCATTTGAAACACATATATCTATAGCTTTGGAGAAGAACAGCGATATCTGGGCATTTGTATTTTTCAAAAATTTCCAAGAAAATTCTGTCATGCATCTGAATTTTAAAAAGTGACTATAAGTTTTTCTATTAAATGATGGCTATAGTGATATAGGATTCTATTATTTTCTGTTGACTAGTCATGATACAATGGTATTAAGCGAATATTAGTTACACAATCACAATAGTAAAAGATGTTTATCAGTTTTTGCAATCAATAGCCAGACCAAAAAAAATAAAAGTTAATTACAATTGCAAACCATAATGGAAACATGACTAACTTAACAATATAAAATAATTACATACAATTTGGGAGGTTAAGAAGAGTGATGTGGTATGTGGAAGTGTATATATACACATGTTCTCATCCACCCAGCCAGTTTATGTCTTTTGGTTGGTGCATTTAATCCATTTACATTTAAGGTAGTTATTGATATGTATGATCCTATTACCATTTTCTTAATTGTTTTGGTTTTATTTTGTGTAAGTCTTTTCCTTCTCTTGTGTTTCCTGCCTAAAGAAATTCCTTTAATATATGTTGTAAAGCTGGTTTGATGTTGCTGAATTCTCTTAACTTTTGCTTGTCTGGAAAGCTTTTGATTTCTCCATCAAATCTGAAGCAGAATCTTGCTGGGTAGAATATTCACAATTCTTACCTTTCATCATTTTAAATATACCATGCCTTTCCCTTCTGGCTTGTAGAGTTTCTGTTGAGAAATAAGCTGATAACCTTATGGAAGTCCCCATGTATGTTATTTGTCATTTCTTCCTTGTCACTTTTACTATTTTATCTCTGTCTTAAATTTTTGTCAGTTTGATTACTATGGATCTTGGGGTGTTCCCCCTTGGATTTATCCTGTCTGGGACTCTCTGTGCTTCCTGAACTTGGTTGACTATTTTCTTTCCCATGTTAGGGAAGTTTTCAGCTATTATTTCTTCAAATATTTTCTCAGATCATTTCTCTCTCTCTTCTCCTTCTGGGACCCCTA
The DNA here is from genome assembly GCF_054371585.1 of Giraffa tippelskirchi. Taxonomy (NCBI): domain Eukaryota; kingdom Metazoa; phylum Chordata; class Mammalia; order Artiodactyla; family Giraffidae; genus Giraffa; species Giraffa tippelskirchi. The sequence continues at coordinate 198,490,699 of NC_137275.1, forward strand.
TAATGTGAATGTTGGTGCATTTAATGTTGTCCCAGAGGTCTTTTGGGATGTATTCTTTTTTTTTTTTCATCCTTTTTTCTATATTCTGTTCTGTGGCAGTGATTTTCACGATCCTGTCCTTCACTTCACTTATCCATTCTTCTGCCTCAGTTATTCTGCTATTGGTTCCTTCTAGTGTATTGTTCATCTCTGTTTGTTTGTTCTTTAGTTCTTCCAGGTCTTTGGTAAACATTTCTTGCATCTTCCCAGTTTGTGCCTCCATTCTTTTTTTGAGATCCTGGACCATCTTCACTATCGTTATTCTGAGTTCTTTTTCTAGAAGGTTGCTTATCTCCACTTAATTTGGTTGTTTTTCTAGGGTTTTATCTTTTCCCTTCATTTGGGACAAAACTCTCTGCTTTTTCATCCTGGTTAACTTTCTGTGATGTGGTTTGGATTCTAGCCATAATGGGATTGTGGTTCTTGCTTCTTCTGTCTGCCCTCTGCTGGATGAGGGTATAAGCGTCCTAATAGTAGGGACTGGTGGTGGGAGAAACTAGATCTTGCTCTGATGGGCAGGGCTGTGCTCAGTAAAACTTTAATCCAATTATCCACTGATGAATGGGGTTGCACTCCCTCCCTGTTAGTTGTTTGGTCTGAGGCGACCCAGTTCTGAGGTCTATGAGCTCCAGGGTAGGGTTAATGGAAAACTCTAAGAGGAGTTACACCAAGGGGCACTTTCCAGGGGGCTGCTACTAGTGCTCCCACCTCCACAGTGAACCACTGCCAAATCACACTTCCACAAGAGTCCCTCCAACACTAGCAGGTAGGTCTGGTTCAATCTCCTGTGAGGTCACTACTCCTTCCCTCTGGATCTTGGCACATACAAGATTTTGTTTGTGCCCTCCGAGAGTGGAGTCTCTATTTCCCCCAGCCCTGTGAATGTCCTGTAATCAAATCCCACTGGTCTTCAAAGTCAAATTCCCTGGGGATTCCCAGTTCCTTTGCCATATCCCCAGGCTGGGAAGCATGACATGAGTCTCAGAACCTTCACAACAAGTGGGAGAAATTCTTTGGTATCATTGTTCTCTAGTTTGTGGGTTTCCCACCCAGTGGTTTATGGGACTTGATTTTATCATGTTGCAAGCCTCCTACCATCTCTTTGGGGCTTTTCTTTGACTTTGGACATACGGTATCTTTTTTTGGTTGGTTCCAGCTGTCGTGGTTGTTCAACAGCTAGCTGCAATTTTGGTGCTCTTTGCAGGAGGAGATGAATGCACATCCTACTACTCTGTCATCTTGAACCAGAAGATTAGCAAGGTCAATTTCTGTTCCTCTTTTCTGTGGAAGTCTGGTGTCGCCTGTCCAGTTCTGCCCCTTCTGTCTTATTCATCCAGTGTGTGGATGCAATCCCTCTCCATTGCTATACCTGGTTGTTCCAACTTCAGCTGTCTCAGCAAATTGCAGTCATCAGGAAGGAAGGAAGAGGGAAAAGAAGGATTGGCACTAAAAGGACACATGTCAGTTGTCTTTTAAGAAATTTTACAGAAATCATTTCCTCACCTTTCTGCTTATATCACCATGGCCAGAATTAAGTTATAGGGTCACATTAGCTGCAAGGGAGGCTGGGAAATTCAGATTTGGTCATGGCTAATGACGTAACAAGTTAAAGTGAAAGATTTATGACCTGAAAGAAGTACAGTACAGAAGAACAGCAGTCCCTGCCACACACTGTTTCTGCAAGTGCATGCCACCCACTGCCAGGCCACAGGCTGACTCGTTTGGTTAAAGAAGACTTTTTTTCTGTGCTTTTTAAGTACTCCAAAGGTGAGTCCTTTACAACCTAGGACCGAATTAGCTTCTTGTAACATTTTGTTCAATCTTTCCTTTCACTTGAAGATTCATACAAATTTTGAAATTATTCTGTAATATTTCTATATTTGGTTGAAAATATGAATTATGTTAAAGTTAGTGTAGAAAAAAGATGTTCTAGGAAAATGCACCCATTTTGTCTGTGGTTATAAATAACTCTTATTTGAGGACAAAATGTTTCTCTAATTTTGGATGACTTCACCATCCAAGGGCATTTACAGAACTCTCCAAATTCTAAAGAATTACATTTCTTCTGGTGGAATTCAGGTGGCTGGGAATGCGTTATTGATATGGTGCACCCCAGTCTTCCACTCACACCACCTGGATAGATACCTCTTGGCCATGAATTCTGTTCAGGGCTGGTCCTGATTTTGGTACACAAGGAATTTACTTCTTTGTTTAAAAGAAAACACAGAAGCAAACTAAAGTTCTGAGGAGGTCTGGAAGCCATGTGTTTTCTGGGTGTTGTTTGTGTCAATATTTAGAATTCCAATGTCAATTATTTGGAATTTCAATATTTGAGTCATACACCCCTTGTTTGCATCTATCCACTAATGATTATCATGCTTGACTTCAGCAATACATGGCCTTCCTAACAAGGAAACTGTACAATAAGACAACATGAGAGGGTTAGGCACCTTTGAGAGGCCAATGTCAAATCTATACCTAAGACCACAGTTTGCATTAGAAACTAACAGATGCAGTGGAAAAATATCTAGTAGGAATTCTGAATGTAGGTGTATGAGTGTGTGCTAAGTCGTTTCAGTCATGTCCAACTCTTTGTGACCCCATGGACCCTAGTCCATCAGGCTTCCCTGTCCATGGGATTCTCCAGACAGGAATACTGGACTGAATGTAGGTGGGAAATATTTATTCATTCAAAGAATCTTTATTGTGCCCAAATGTGACATTCCTGTGCAGGACACTGAGGATAGACTGATGACTCAGAGTGAGCATGGATGTCAGCCCAGTCATAAACTGGGCACTCGCACAAAATTTAGTTAATTAATTATAAAAAATTCTATGAAGGAAAAATATAGCTTGCTTAAAAAAACTGAATAATAAAGATATCTAACCCACTCTGAGGGCCGAGTAAGACTTTCCCAACACAAGCCATATCCATAGAGTGGCAAAGTTGGGGAACAGTGTTTTCAGACCTTGAATTTTTAAGAACTGCACACAGGCCACCTTGAGGAATTGTTCAAGGCTTTAAGCAGAGAAACAATGCATTTAGATTTGCCTTGTCAAAATACCCTGGAGGTTGGTGACATTGGCTTGGGTAGGAGGTCATATGGGCCTGGATGGAATGAAGGCTGGCAGTAGAGGTGAAAAGAAGTGGTTGGAGATGTAAAAATGTAGGACTGACAAAACTTGCAAGGGGATGTGGGGATGCTGCAAGGGAGAGGCTGAGAAAGGACAACATGCAAATTTTATAGTAAAATAGGGGTGAGTGGTGGTGCCAAATACTGCAGTGGGGAGCCCAGGGAGAAGGAAGAAAGACAGACTTGAGGCATCACAATTCATTGAATTTAAGAAGTCAATGAATCCAACCCTTTGCTTTACATTTACAGATACTTAGGCCCAGTAATAAACAGTAACCCTATCAGAGGCCTTGCTCCTTGAAGTATGGTCCAGGGACCAGCAATATAGGCTGAACTGGAAGCTTGTTAGAAATACAAAATATCAGATCCTCTCACACCTACTGAATTGAAGTCTACATTTAACAAGTGGGCTTCCCTGGTGACTCAGATGGTTAAGAATGTGCCTGCAATGCTGGAGACCTGGGTTCAATCCCTGAGTCAGGAAGATTCCCTGGAGAAGGGAATGGCTACCCACTCCAGTATTCTTGCCTAGAGAATTCCATGGACAGAGGAGCCTGGCAAGCTACAGTTCATGGGGTTGCAAAGAGTCAGTCATGACTGAGTGAATAACACTTTTAAAAAGAATCCTCGAGTGATTTGTATAAATAAAATTTGAGAATCACTGTTTCTAAGGAACTCAGTACATTACAGAGCTGAGTTAATATTAAGTTAAATATGTGCTTTGGAATAAGTTTTCTTGCTTGTATTAAATATGCTCTGTATGTATGGATTAGGAATGTTGCCCAAGTTTAAAAGGAAAAGGTAGGATAATCACTGCAGTGATTTAGGGATGCTTTATTCAATGGACAAAGGGGTACTAATGTTTCACCTATAATACTAAGGAAAGAAGGAGGGGAAAGAAGAGAAGCGAAGGAGGGAGGGAGGGATGAAGGAAGGAAGGGTGAAGGAAAGGAGAAAAAGAGAGAGGGTAGGAAAGAGAGAGAGAGCAAGTAGACCAGCTCTTCAAAGGCCATGTATGCGATGGAGTATTCACAACTTGTGAATATGAGATGAAAAAGAACTGGCTGAGTCTGCTTTGTATTACATATTGTGGACACATGCTTCAATATATTCTTAAAAAAGGAATTAAAACTCCCAAATTCCTTTCTTTCATTAGTTCCTTTTTAAGGAAGGAATATTGGTAATGATTATGAATTTCTAAATGTTGCTCAAATAACCAGTGCTATAAAAACTTCTCAGCAAGACATTTCTTTTTGTTTTTGTATTTATTAAGCCCCACTGGGCAGGAATTCCAGCTAACACTGTACCATGTGCCAAGATGTCTAGCAGATTGTTGGTGCTGAGGCATCAAATCTCCGCACAGGTGTAGGATTGAGAAATGGTGCACTGTGTATATTATCTAGTGTTGTATAACCAAGTACTCCCAAATTTAATGGTTTAACACAACAAGTATTTCTTGTCTCATAGTTTCTATGGGTCAGGAATCTGGGTTTGATTCAGCTAGGCACCTCTGGTTCAAATCTCCTGTGAGGTTGCTATCAAGTTGTTGGCGGAGGCTGAGGTCTCATCTGAAGGCTCAACGTGTGGAGGCCATCTGCTTCTAAGCTCACCCCTATGGTTGCTAGTGAGCCTCAGTCCCTCCCCGTGGTGCTGCTGCCTCATAGCATGACAGCTGGCTTCCCCCAGAGTGAGCAAGCCAAGAGAAGAGGAAAGACAGTGCCTAAGGCAGGAGTCACAGTCTTTTAATCTCAGACTTGTCACTTGATCACTTCTGTCATATTCTAACTTTTAGAAGCAAGTCAGTAAGTACAGCCTACACTCAAGGGGAGGGGGTGCATGAGGGTGTGATGCACAGAGGTGTTCTGAGGTCCATCTTAGAGGTTGCCTACCACGCAGTGTTATTGTCTTCTCAGTTTCTGATCTCATCAGAGTGATATGATATTTAAAGACATTTTTCCACACCAGCCCAGGGCACTGTATTTTAGCTCACATGTTCAGAGTAGAGATTTAGCTTACTATTCTTTATAGGGTGAATGGGACAGAACCAGAAAGCTCGTTGAGGAGATCTGAAAGGGCTGGGGCAGGGGATGCAGACAAGAAGGGAGGCATGTGCAACTGTCTCCAGCTGCCACTCTACCAGTACCTTCACCCTGTGGGTCTTGCATGCGATAGAGAAAATCTGTTCATTTCTCCTCTTCTCTCTGCCTTCATACTTGGGTAATTCTATCCTTAGGCAGGCCTCTTCTTTACTCATACAATCCCTTGCAATTCCGAAGGCCCAGCTCACCCTCCTCTCTCCTGTGCTGCCCTGGCCCTTCCTGACTTAGCCTGCACTGCACCTCCCTATGGAGGGTGCTAAAGACACCACTGTTGGAGAAGGAAATGGCAACCCACTCCAGTATTCTTGCCTGGAGAATCCCAGGGACGACAGAGCCGGGTGGGCTGCCGTCTATGGGGTCGCACAGAGTCAGACACGACTGAAGCGACTTAGCAAAAGACACCACTGTAGGCAGAAGAGACGTGTTGTATGTCCTCAGGGACTTCACAATCCACTTGGAGAGAAAGGGAGTAATCAAATAATCACACCAAACAATTGATACAGAAGAAGTGACCTAAAAATGGAGAAGGACCTAAACTATCTGGGGTTTGCACAAGACCTCTGAAGGGACATTGATGTAGAATCTTGGGAGGGAAGCAGCATTCAGCGGGTGTGGCAGAGGGAAGTCATGAGACAGAGGCAAGCCCAGAATAAGGTGGCTGGTTTGACAAGGAAAAGAGGAGGCAGGAGCCTAGAAGGAGGATCTGGGCTGAGCTGAATGCCTAACACAGATTCAGTCACATACTTCAGTGTGCACTATGGAGCGACAACGTGAAAGACAGAGCTCAAGGGACTTGGGAATAGAATATGGAATCCCCTGGGACCACAGCTGGGCTGGAAGGTGTTGGATCACAGGGTTGGGGCCCTGTAGGACTTTGCAGGCAAAACTGAGAAGTGAAATGGCAGCAACTTCAGCATCTGAGTTCTCCTCACTCCCCCTGCCATTTCTCCCTTGTTTCAGGTCTTGTTCTCTGCTTTCTACACGGGCACCAACACCCATATCACACTGTGCTGAAACTGAGTCCTGGGCTTCCCAAAGAGCCTCATCCCTCAGTCCCTGGGTCTGCTGAGAATTTTGTAGATTGCTCTGATCTGCGCCCTGCTTAGGAGGTTGTTGCCACTGTGGGCTTTCTTTTCTGTGAATACACTGAGCTTGTGTCAACTCGGGGCCTTTGCACATGCAGTTCCCCCTGCCTGAAAGGCTCCTACCTCTGCTTCAAATGCTCCTTCTCAGGGCAGGACCACAGATATAAGTTTGCATAAGGCTCTGTGTGAAAGGAAAATATGAGTTTCCTGTTTATTTTCTTAAATTTTATTTTATTTGGTGGGGGGAGCATATGAGTTTCCTGGTTTTAAAGGCAGGAAAGAAGTTTCCTCTTCCTTCTGCAGTCTCTCTCTTGACTGTCATGGTTTTTTTGTTGTTGTTATTTAATATCATGCTCCCTTGGGTGTGAAGATACTTGTAGCACAAACTATCATAGGTTCCTGGGGATCATGCTCAACCCTGAGCTTTCCTGAGTTGGTGTCCCAGCCCAACTGTCCTGGGTGCATGTTCCATTGTCCCTTCACCCAACTCTTGCAAAACACAAAGTCAAAGATAAAATGATAACGAATTTTGATACAGCGACTCCAGAGCATTAATCTTTGATTGTGGGTCTCCCTTTGAGGCACTGTCTCAGGGGTCAGCTTGGGTCCCGTATCTAAAATAGCCCCATGCTGCACACACTGTGTGAGTCCCACCCCATCACATCACCCTGTTTTATGTCCCTTATAGCAATATTATGTTCTGAAATTATCCCTTTAATCTGTTTTCTCTTTTGTTAACTGCCTCCACCATGAGAATGTAAATCCCGTGAAAGCTTGTCCTAATTATCTCCATGCCTGATGCAGGAGCTGGCACATGTAGACTGTCAATAAATATTTATTGATTGGAGGAATAAATGTAAAAGGGAGTTTATTGTGCATAGCTTTAAATGAACGTGCTGTGTCTCCTAGCTCATGCACACTGGCAATGTGACAAAACTTTTAGCTTATCACTTCCCAGTCCTCTGTTTGGAGCCACTAGTCCATATCAAGTCCACCTTTGCCTTGAAACTTGTTGCAGAATTCCTGCAGGCCCTGAGTGTTTGGTCTTTCTGCTGCCTTCTCGCGTGTGCACTGTGTGTGTTATCTGTACCTTAGAGCCACCAAGAGAAAGGAGCACAGTGATCCCCAGGGCTTTGGAGGGTCCCGTCCCTCCACAGTTCATCAGCACCACAGCTGGCCTTTCTGGCGTTACCATCCCACCTTCTCTTGATCTTTCTGCCCACAATCCAGGAGATTCTGCCCTCCTAGGGCACCCTCCAGTCACTATAATGAAAATCACTGCTCATGTTGCTGAATGATTACCACTTACTGGATTTTTGGAAAGCCCTGGGGTGTAACACTATCTCCAGCTCCCAGGGAGCAATATAGGCAGTGTCCCATCAGGTTGAATTCTAAGGAGCTTAAAACATTCTTGGTTTTCAAAGCTATACATATATATATAATATACATTATATATATATAACACATATTATGACTAACATTCCATTAATGGAGGCTTGGAAGTTGTTTTAGTTATGCAAGAGTTTGATACTAAAAAATCATGCAGCATGAAAACTATAAGGAGGGTGGAGAGGGAAGTGTCTAAACTCTAGCTGCAAAGGATTTCAAACAACTCTATTATATAGATGCAATGACAAAATACAAAAATGAAATAATAGTCTTCCATTTTTAAATGTTACCATGGATCTTATCTCTCTAATAAAAATTTAGCAATATTTTTGGCAAATTCCCACATGTTATGTGTATGTATGTGTGTTCCAATTTAAAGTACAGTTTATGTCTTTTTCTGTGACTACTCCATTTGACTAGACATATGAAGCCAAACTGTTCACTGCAAGCATAAATATTATCTTTTGCTACTTTTTAATGGAATAAGTATTCAGTTCAGTTCAGTTCAGTTCATTCGCTCAGTCATGTCCGACTCTTTGCCACCCCACGAACCACAGCACGCCAGGCCTCCCTGTCCATCACCAACTCCCTGAGTCCACCCAAACCCATGTCCATCGAGTCGATGATGCCATCCAGCCATCTCATCCTCTGTTGTCCCCTTCTCCTCCTGCTCTCAATCTTTCCCAGCATCAGGGTCTTTTCCAATGAGTCAACTCTTCACATGAGGTGGCCCAAGTATTGGAGTTTCAGCCTCAACATCAGTCCTTCCAATGAACACCCAGGACTGATCTCCTTTAGGATGGACTGGTTGGATCTCCTTGCAGTCCAAGGGACTCTCAAGAGTCTTCTCCAATACCACAGTTCAAAAGCATCAATTCTTTGGCGCTCAGCTTTCTTTATAGTCCAACTCTCATATCCATACACGACTACTGGAAAAACCATAGCTTTGACTAGACAGACTTTTGTTGACAAACTAATGTCTCTGTTTTTTAACATGCTGTCTAGGTTGGTCATAACTTTCCTTCCAAGGAGCAAGCGTCTTGTAATTTCAGGGCTGCAATCACCATCTGCAGTGATTTTGGAGCCCAGAAAAATAAAGTCAGCCCCTGTTTCCACTGTTTGCCCATCTATCTGCCATGAAGTGATGGGACCAGATGCCATGATCTTAGTTTTCTGAATGTTGAGCTTTAAGCCAACTTTTTCACTCTCCTCTTTCACTTTCATCAAGAGGCTCTTTAGTTCTTGTACTGCTGCTGCTGCTGCTAAGTCGCTTCAGTCATGTCCGACTCTGTGCGACCCCATAGACGGCAGCCCACCAGGCTCCGTCGTCCCTGGAATTCTCCAGGCAAGAATACTGGAGTGGATTGCCATTTCCTTCTCCAGTGAATGAAAGGGAAAAGTGAAAGTGAAGTCTCTCAGTTGTGTCTGACTCTTAGAGACCCCATGGACTGTAGCCTACCAGGCTCCTCCATGCATGGGATTTTCCAGGCAAGAGTACTGGAGTAGGGTGCCATTGCCTTCTCCTAGTTCTTGTACACTTTCTGCTATAAGGGTGGTGTCATCTGCATATCCGGAGAAAGCAATGGCAACCCACTCCAGTACTGTTGCCTGGAAAATCCCATGGGCAGAGGAGCCTGGTAGGTTGCAGTCCATGCGGTCGCTAAGAGTCGGACACAACTGAGCAACTTCACTTTCACTTTTCACTTTCATGCATTGGAGAAGGAAATGGCAACCCACTCCAGTGTTCTTGCCTGGAGAATCCCAGGGACGGGGGAGCCTGGTGGGCTGCCGTCTATGGGGTCGCACAGAGTCGGACACGACTGAAGCGACTTAGCAGCAGCAGCAGATCTGACCAGACTCTAGAGCTGGGAGGGCTGTTTAGAGTTGTGTAGAATGTAGGTGAGGGAGCTGGGCTTTTATACCCCCATCAGAGATGCAGGCTGCCCTTGGAGGCAAGGTATAACTTTGGATGGGACAACTCCTTTTTGCCCAATGCCATTCTCAGAGAGCAACTGAGCAATGAGTCTTCAACCAGCAATGCTTCTGGCAGCTGAGGTACGAGTCTTCGTTCTGGAGGGTGGCACATCACAGCACCCCTTGCCCCAGATGAGGACAGATGAAGTAGTGGCAAGAGGGTGAGGAGGGGCTCAGGAAGTGGTTATAGTGACAAATCCAGACTTAGGCTCTAAAGACAGTCATGAGTGAGGGACACGGTGAAGGCTAATCAATGACGGTAGGTCTTCATGGAGTTCTAGAGAAATACAGGAGTTTTGCAGCTACCACTGAATCTTCCAGAAAGCAGAGCACCAGGAACAGAGATTGTAAGGGAGCTTCATGGCTGGTCATAAAGGGTGCATTGGGCCTGAGAGCAAGGAAGCTGGCAGGGGCATCAGCACTGGAGGTGAGGTGGTGGAGTAGGACGTGTCATTTATGGTGACAGTAAACTCACCAAAAATTGTGCTTTGAAGAATGATTAAAATACTTACAAAATAGATTCTAATGCTTTTTATTGTTCCTACTAGGTATTGGAAAAACAGTCATTTTAAAAGTGTATCGAGGAAGATAATGACTACATGTTTTGCTTAAAACAAGACCACAAGTTTAGTTAGATTTTAGGTCTTAAAGGAGATTCCTTAGACTAGAGCTCATTTCCATTTGAAGGCCATGGCCCTTTTCTTTTTGTGAGTGCTGCAGCTACTCAGAACTCTGCAGAGTTGTAAACCAGTCTGTCCAGATTCTCATCTCTGCCCCGTCCCACTGCCCTTCTCCTTGGGAGGTTCGTCATAACCATCTGCACATGGTTCTGCCTTCTCCGTGGCCTACCTCCGGGCCAGCGTGGCTGCCAGATGTCTGACCTCCTCTCCGGGAGAGAGCTGGGGATCACCTCTTCTGCCTGGAGGCTTTCAGCTTTGTGTGTCATTTTCAAAACCTGCCTTTGGCTTCCAGCTACCAAGAGAAAGCCAACTTTGATCATGCTTGGCTTAAGGAACACCATTAAAAGTTGGCAAGTGCTGTAAATTTTATTTTGGACAGAGCATTTTAAAGGTTAAGGAATGAAACTGAATGCATAGAATTTTCTTCATCTTCTTTTTCTTTTTTTGTAGATTTCTGAAAATACATTCCACTCCTTTCTCAAACTTATGTTTAATGATCTAGATTCTCTGGTCCCCTGGCTGTTCGTATCTATTTCTGTCATTTTCATTTCTGGGTCCAACTCTTTAGTTTTTTTTTTTTTTTTTCCTTCTCCTGTGTGTGTGTGTTTTTTTTTTTTTTTTACCATGCAAAATAATTGCTATTTTGGATAATAAATAATCTTTTCTCCTTTTCTGCTTCTTATATCCTCATCTTCCTCCTTTCAGTATATACCCTCCTTTTTCTAATTTCCTTTCGTGAGCAATTTCCAACTTAGAAATAATTCCCTCTGTGGCACTTCATTAGTGTTTAGCTCCAAAGTTAAGACTTTCTCTTTAAAATTAGTCTTAGCATGTACTTGGCCTTCTCCAAAAGCTTCTGAAGCAGTTTTGTCACTGCGATTAGGGACCTACAGGTGGTCAGAGGCCACCTCCTGAGTTTTTAGTCCATTAAATTGGACCATTTTTAAAAGTTTAAGTTCAACTTGTATGTAGAATTCATGCCACTGTCTCATTGTAATGGTTCCCCCATGACTCTAGGAACTCTAGGGGGGCAGTCATCCATCACATCTTCATCATCCTCATTGACAATCACAAATATGCTGAGTTTCCTCAATGTGTGCAAAGAAAAAGAGGATCTTTCTCAATAGAATGGACCATGCTCTAATAGATGCTATTGTCAAAACTTAGTATGAAAGCTGCAAAAGTACAGGAAATGAACTTTTGTTTCTGGAATTCTAGGGCTCCTATTGCAGGTAGAATTTTGAACATATGCATTTTTATTAATTATAACCAATTAATTATCATTACTCAGTTAATTAAAAAATTAAAGCATTTCTTTGATTATAAAGTGAATAAGTGTTAATTACGGAAAAGCTAAATGATGGAAAGTATAAAGAAGAAAATACCATTTATCCATAATTGCATTAATTAGACAGAATCACTGTTGGCCATGGGGCTATTGCTTTCTGGCTGTTTTTCTTTTGATATTACAAAAGGGGGACCAAATGATGTATTCAGTTTGTAAACTTCTATTCTCTTCACATTATGGATAGTTTCTCATATATTTAAATGTAAAATAAGTTTTAAATGATCAAATGGCTAGCCACAATTTATTTAAGCATTTCTCATTTGTCCTGTATATTGATTGTTTTGAATATATTAGTATCATAAATAATGTTGCCATAAACACAGAATACCCAAATAGAAATGGAGTTACTGAATCATATTATAGTGTTTTATATTTGGACAGAAGCTTGAAAGTTGAAGGCAAAATTTCAAAACCAAATTTATGGAGATTTTACAACCTTAAAAGTGATTTCACTATCCTTCTGGACATTATGTGAAGACTCTCTCACATTTCTTCTTTTTTAATAGCTAATATAATTGTTGCAATGATCTACATGTGGAATATTTATCCCAAATATTTTATAGATGCCAAAGATCTGAGGGCAAAGTGAGTACGGGCTGAGGAAGTTCTCTGTATTCCGAGAAAGCTAAAATTGCAGTCAATGTGTGCTTTACTGAAAGCAAAAGAAGACTGTCATCCTCAACTCTACCTGGACTTGTATTGCCTGACCCCACAGTCCATAACCCTGTCATCCAAATCCCCAGCCATCGCTCTTCTCTCCTGTCTATAAATCTATTTGTCACCACCATTTCTCAGCACCGCATTTGCTCTTGACTAGAACATAAAGACAGAGTTCCTCATTTCCTGTGGCCACTAAGATCCCTCGGCTTTTTACTCAAGGGATGACCCCAGGGTGATAATTTTTTTATTTCCCTCTTTAAGGCATCCTCATCCTTGTCCAACTCAGTTCATTTCTCCTATGACGCCATCTCTTCTTCCCGGAGTGAGCTGTCTTCTCTTTCCTTCTTTCTTTGCTCATGATCAAGTATATTATCATGTTGTGCGCTGATTATTAGTTCATCTGCCCATGCATCCCTTATCAAAGACTACTTATTTATCCCTGTATGCCCTCTATCAGCCTAGAACCTGCCAGAGTGTGTGTAATACTCACTGCCCAAATGTTTGTTAAAAATATGAGTCCTAAACTCTATTCAGTACTTGTTTGTCATGTAACAACACGTTTGTCGTGTCAAACAACATGGGATGTTCAAGGGGAAAACAGATTATATGAATAAAAGACTATAATGTGTGTGGTGATCTTAATCCATTTTTTTCCTCAAATAACTTATAACTTCCTCTCATTAGTTTTTTCAAACTTTTCACATGTGGGCTCTTATATTTTTGTTGTTGTTGTTCGTGAAACTTGGGTTTATTTTCCAGCCTGGATGCATTCGAGACTGGACCATTCTGCCCTCGAATTCATGAGAGTTGATGGAAACATTTAAAGTTGGGTTCATTCTGTTTGGTTATGTCCTTGTAGCCTTTCTACTCTTTCTTGGCACTTCTCTTGATTTTTAACCTCAGTTATACTTTGCCAACAAAGGTCCGTCTAGTCAAGGCTATGGTTTTTCCAGTAGCCACTTATGGATGTGAGAGTTGGACAGTGAAGGAAGCTGAGCGCTGGAGAATTGATGCTTTTGAACTGTGGTGTTGGAGAAGACTCCTGAGAGTCCCTCGGACTGCAAGAAGATCCAACCAGTCCATCCTAAAGGAGATCAGTCCTGGATGTTCACTGGAAGGACTGATGTTGAAGCTGAAACTTCAATACTTTGGCCACCTCATGCGAAGAGCTAACTCATTGGAAAAGACCCTGGTGCTGGGAAAGATTGAGGGCAGGAGGAGAAGGGGGCGACAGAGGATGAGATGGTTGGATGGCATCACCAACTCAATGGACATGGGTTTGGGTAAGCTCCGGGAGTTGGTGATGGACAGGGAGGCCTGGTGTGCTGCGGTTCATGGGGTCGCAAAGAGTCAGACACGACTGAGTGACTGAACTGAACTGAACTGATATGTACAGTAGAGTCTAAATGTGTCTGTGGATGGAGTATGTATAGTCAGAACTCTCATGGTTTAAAAAAGACAAGCCAAGAACAGACTCAAATAATCAGTATTAATCTTTTACATTATCTGGGACCTCAAAGTCCATGACAAAGATGCTGCTTCCCCTCCAGGTTAGAAAACTCTGTCCCCTTATAATGGCCTCTTCTGAATAGAATTTTATTGAAACCCTGTGTCTTTCAGATACTTTTTAAATAAATACAAGAGTATATTTCAGACTCATTAAATCTTCTAGGGAGCAAATTAGCATGTGGAACCATTTAAGGCAAATTAATTGGTTTTCTAACTGAAGAAGGAGAATGATATAATATCATTCCATATTAGAGTATAACTAACTGATGAGTAGTTCTTAAAATATTTACTTTATTGTATAATATCCAATTCTCAAAATTAAAAAAAATTGCTTCTGGGGACATTTTAAACATGTGAGTATATTTTAATTAAATTGGCTAAATAAAAGCACATAGGAGTTTAAGGATTCATTTTTATACATTCATTACAGTCTGATTGGCAGTGCTATTGCCTTTTAAGATTTATAATATTGTTAAGCAAAAACACTTGGGTCATGCAGTTTAAAATGGCCTCTGCAATTTTGACCCGGCTAACCATATATCTGAGGATACACAAGAGTTAGTGAAATAAAACATGCCAGCTGGCCCAGGCATGCTGCCACATGGGTTAGGTACAAAATTCTATATATTGCTCAAAGCCCACTAAAGAACTCTCATTTTTACATATAAAAAGATTATAAACAAATAAGGCATTAGGTGAAGTAAATCTTGTATTTCAGCTGGAGCCCAAAATTAGTATTCCTAAACTTTGAGGGTAGAGCTTTGTTTAGTTTTAATTTTTGAGAAATCCACTCTGTAAAAAAAATAATTTTATTTTTGTAGAATTTTTATTATTAGCACAACAATTAGGCAGTTACCCCCCTTTCTGTGGGTCTCAGAAAAAATGAACAGTTTTCTTATTCGGCTTTTTGAAATAAAGATTGTGTGAGCTTTCTGGGTGATATATTCCCTCTGTGACTTAGGGAAGGAGGAAAAAGAGATGAGAAAATATCTCTTAATATTATTGCTCTTTCCATTCTTTCAACATTCTGAAGATCTAATGAGATTTCAAAAGGAAGCTTAGACTTCGGCTCAAGAATCTTCAGGAGCACTCACCCTATTCATTTCCTGCACTCCTAGGAAAGACGACACAGTGATGCGTTCTGTCTATAACTTCGTATATATACTATGAATATATGCCAGTGTAAAGCATCTGTGCACAAGACCACACTCTCTAACTCTTTCCAACCCTGCAGCCATGTCCACATGTGGACGGGCACCTGTGTCCTCAAAACTGGCTCAGTGCCTTCACCCTTGAGGACTGGCCAGTGGCTCTATGCACAGCTGCTATGGTGGCAGTGGGACGCTTGTCCTTGTTTCATGACTGATTGAGGTGTGATCTGGATGAAACTAGGTAGTAGGGGCTGTCGCCACTCCATTTGAAAAGAAGGGTCATCACTGCCATTCTCTCTACAGCCTGCAATTTCAGGAATCAGTGACTATGGAGGCTGCTGGTGCACCCTCCAATGAGATGTCCCAAGTCATCTCCCTATGGGCTGATTAAGGCTTCATCAACCTGTGAAATGGGAGGGAGCACCCACGGGTCATGACTGTTGGACTTTGGCCTGATGCAACTGCGTCTTGCCATCAAGGTTGCTTAGTGATAGAGCTGGATGCACCCCTGAACCTTCTACAGACAGGTGGTTGTGATGGGAAGGGCTGAGCGTGATTTCTGCCTGTGATTTTACTGCTCTGTTTGCAGGCTTTCCATGCAGATACATTGTGTACACATGTCAGCTATATAGAGTATTTGCCCCCATCATATTTGGTTAAAAGAGGGCCTAACGTATCTCATTTTCTTCTCTTATTTTAGAGCATGTGTGTTTGATTTAACAAATACTTGAAGACTTGCTATCATAGACACTGAATAGCTGCATCATGATTTTTCTCCCCAACTTATGAGAAATGGCTACTGAGTTTTATCAAATGCCTGTTTAGGAGGCTGACATTGTGATATGCTTTTCCTCCTCTAATTTCCTTGTTTAATATATTAAGTTGAGAGAGTTCCTTACATTGAACCATTCTTGAATTCTCCAAATATACCCTAAGGAATCATGGTATGCAATGATTTTATATACTGCTGGATTCTATTTGCTAATATTTTACTTAGGATCTCTGCATTTATACTAATTCAATAATATTCTATTCAGAATTTATTTTCATAAGTGAAATTAGTCAATAATATTTGTTTGCCTTTATTGGATTTTGGTGTTAAGACTGTCTTAGATTTGAAATTGAACTGAGAAGCTCTTCATCTTTTCTACAGGTCTGGGATAGCAGAACAATGATCTGTTTTTACAAATCATTTTCTGACCCTTCGCCTCTGTATATTGAAAATCACCTCTACAGATGAGAATCAGTTTATTTTTCTGCTTTCCAGAATTGCTGCAAAGGTCAAACGTATGTGAAAGTATTTTACAAATTCTAACATGCTACACAAATGTTAATTATGGTTTTTCTATATCCATAGGTTGAATTTCTCTGCACATTTATAGTTGTACTGCCTTCAAAATCTTTTCTTCATTCTTTCTCTTTTACGTAGGTTTTGTCTGGTTGAAATTCAGCATAATTAAGAACTCATTTCAGTCTTTGTTTCTGCCATCTATTAACTTGGTGAACTTTCTTCTAACCACTGAATATTTTAAGTCTCAATTTCTTTATCTGTGAAATGGGGACAATAAAATTTACCTCCTGGGGCTGCTGTGAATGTGAAGCTGTTTTGACCATTCTTTAAAATACATTTGTAAAAAGCATGGCTTGGTCCTTGTCACAAAGGAAGCCTGAAATAAAATGTTAGTTATTATTACTACTATTACTACTTCTTTGGGAGACCTAAGATGGATATATTAGATAGCTTGACCTCCTGAGAAGCTTACGATATCCTGCCTTTGGTAAGTAAAAAGAATTTCAACTCAAGCACTTCCTCCAGATGGCATTTTGATATACACTAAATATTTCTTCTTCTTCTTCTTTTTTTAAGTAAATCTGCAGTTTAGCTACTGCAGATTTGTGTGACTCCTTAGATATTTTGGTGAAGAACTGGGTGATTTTTTAGCATTTTGATGTTCTAGGATTTGAAATGCAAAGGCACATATTTGGAACTGCCTGTTTGGACAATAAACTGTATGCAACTTTGCTGAAAGAAGGGGAAAAGTCTTGAAAAGTGTTTTCCCCAACTATGTATCCTTTCTGTCAGCAGTCTTGACTGACTTGTATTTATGATGGAGACCTCTTCACAGCAGGTCCCAACAGGAGAAGAGGAAGCAATCTGAGGGAACTTGCTTTTTTCCAGAGGTCAGCCCTACCCCTGAGTCCAGTACACGAGATCTGGATTATGCCATGAAAAGTTGGTGTTCCAGAGAAACTCGAAAGAGGATTTATTCTTATTCCAAAAATAAACCTGAAGACATGTTATACCCTTTTGTGTGCTGTCTGAGTAGCTGACTGCAAAGAGCAAACCTAAACCTTTAAGATGTTTTTTTCCTTAGTGAGTTTTACCTTAGTCTAAGCCATTGTAGTTATTTCCTCGTTCATAACAAGTCACCAGTGTTCTGAGTTTTAGCATCAACTGTGAACCTTGTTTTTGTTCGTTCACCAGAGTGGAAAATCATAGGGTTCATGTAATTAGCAGTCTAGAAAAATATCAACAAACAGATGTTTCTTCTGTGGCCAGAAAATGTTGAGCCTAGGAGACCACCCTGAGGAGTTAGTGACATCTCCGGGGACGTGTGTGCAGAAATGCTTGACTGCAGCAGTTCATGGGGACAGAGGGGGGTTGTGGCTACATAATTGCTGTTTTTCTCCAACATTTTATTTACAGTGAGAAAGGCTATTTTAATGTGGCTATATGACCAACCACATGATGAATCTTCATGGTTTCCATCAAAAGTAGCTAAAAATATCTATATTTTTGACCAAGTAATAAAGCTATCTCTTGTAACTGCCCCGCTCCCCAACCCAACCTTCATGTCTACCTTAATTTGTTAAGTTTGGGGGGATTTTTCTAGTTACCTTGGTGGTATAATTTTTCTAGTTACTTTTTAAAGCACTTCCCTGGTGGCTCAGACGGTAAAGCATCTGCCTACAATGTGGGAGACCTGGGTTCAATCCCTGGGTCAGGAAGATCTCCTGGAGAAGGAAATGGCAACCCACTCCAGTATTCTTGCCTGGAAAATCCCATGGACAGAGAAGCCTAGTGGGTTATAGTCCATGGGGTCGCAAAGAGTCAGATACAACTGAGAGACTTCACTTGGTGGCATAAGTAAAATCCTAACTTTGCAAAAACCTTTATGCATATCACTTATTACCAGTGCTATGCTGGAGCCAGCTTGTATACGTTGGTACCGTTCATACTGAGGACTGACCTTGTACATCTCATCCTAAACCCATAGTCAATGGCACCATGTTTGTAGCTTGAAATTGGCCATGGTGGGAGTATTTACATCATGGAAATCAGTAGATGCTACATATCATCTCCCCAGAGAGGTGGTTGTCAAAACACTTGCTGGCACTCTTGGTCCTACCACTATTCTCTTATTATTAGATCAATTGAGGCAGGACTATGTTTTAAGACACATACTTAATGGACTGTATAATCCATGCAAACATCTTCTTTGACATGCCCTTCCTTAGAAAAAATGTTTTGTTCTGAAGTGGATATTTGGCTTCCTGCCACCATTTATCCTTCCTTTGGATAATTATACCCCAACTTCCATCTTCTGTTTGTGTGTAATTTATTGTTCACCATCAGCCCAGGGCTTTGGGCAGAGCCAATCCTTGCTCAGAGTTGGAGCATGTTCCTTAGGCCATAGCCCACCAGAACGTTGCCCTCCTCTGGCCAGAGTAATTGGTTTAGGCATGGGCACATGATCCATTTGGCACTGATGAAGTGTGAGAGAATTTTGCTGAGACTTTCTGCTTTTTGTGCTGGAACTGAACTATAGAGATGTAATATCTGGAGTTACTGCTACCATTTTGCAGAGCATAGACAATGAGAGGTACAGCAGCCCAGAAGAAATGAAACTGAGAGATGGGGAACACAACTGGGTCGTAGTGACATTTTTTCTCTCTTGCTGTCTTGCCTGAAACCTGCTCTTCCCGTTGATTTTTCAGCTGTGTGAGCCAATATATTTTTTATCTAAGTCAATCAGGGCTGGATTTTCTATCACTACAACTCGAACAAACTTCACTGATATAACTGGGAGTTCCCAAGTTCCTTCTTCCTGATATCATAAAAAGTATTACATTAACCCTGCAGCTAGTTTAAGAAAATCACTTTTAGATCTCCATAACCTGGTATGATATAGTCTACTTTATTCACTCTATAAGAGGTTAAAGGTAATTCTTAGATAATATCATTTATTCATGAATATCTATTTCTCCTAATTTGAACACAAATGAAAAAGAGCCTGGAGAATCTTAAATTATGAATTCTCCATTTAATTTGCTGCCTCAGTCTTCAGAAACAGGATGTGGTTCCAAGCAAGAAAGAGGATTTGGACAATCTTACAATTCATCACTGGTAGACACTCATGACAAGCACTGTTATAATATTTGAACAGATCCCTCTAAGCCAAGGAAGAACATAGCCTTTCTGCCATTGCCCAATCCATGTGTTATTCAGCCTCATGGGGAAAACGCCCTTCTTTGATCTACAGAGGATACTGTGTAAGTAACCACATTGTAATCCACATTGTAATTCCCTGTATTCTTATTATTGGGCAAGAAAGATGAAGCTAATCCTTTTGGAGTAATGCCTTTTCCCAAATCCCAGATTTGCCAGCATGAAGTGTGGCCTTGAGCTGTGCCTATGGAATATGGTAGGTTTGCGATAAATAGTTTGAATAGATGACTGACAATGGTCCTACAGAACAAGTAGATTGTTCCATATAGTGGGGCATCCAGGATGCAAAATAATGTATTTATATCAGCCAGCCTACATATATGTGGGTTCTGAAATATTATTAAACATTTGGTTCAGCTTTAAAAGTTACTAGAATACAGATTCTTTCTTTAATTGAAAATTTTATTTGTATATTGGTTAAAAAGATTCTTGAATGCATCAGGTACTTTTATTAGTCAACTATTTTATTGAAGTTACATTTATTATTTATTATTATCATTTATTTTCATTTTTATGGGAAAAAAAGATACTGTTCTTAACTGCCTGTTGCTGAAATAAATGGATGTAGCATCTCCTTTTTCTCCCCCAACCCCAAGCTGGACTCTCTCCTGGAGCTAACGATGCTCACTCATGACTCAATCAGCCGGTTTAATTGCACAGCAGAGGTAACTTTAAAGAAGAGTTGGCAGCTTTATCTGGTTGAAATCACAGTAATCACAGTGATCACAGTGCCAATGAGGTCAGGGTAGGAAGTTTAAACCTGAAGGAGGCAAGTAGCTTCATGTAAAGAAAAATAAGGAAAAAATTCAATGTTTTGTAAATCAGTTACACAAGGCAAAGGCAACCTGAAACCCGGCTGTTCAACTGGCAAGTTTGTTCAGTTGGTTCCAAATTGGTAGAGCAAGATAGTCTAATCCGTTGTCATGTCTTCCTAATAAAGCTCATGAATGGCATCTGAATCTGTAGAATGGGCACATTTTATGTTGCAAGAACACACCAGGGAAGCCCAAACTAATGAAACACGTCCTTTAATTAAATGTCTTTTAGTTACACAAGGAGTTTCTACTGTTAGGCCTTTTTGTTTCTATCTTTACAGTCGAAGATCCACAAAGTTCTCAGAACCCAAAACAGTCTGTGTTTTTGTTGTTGTTCAGTCACTCAGTTGTGTCCTACTCTTTGTGACGCTATGGACTGCAGCACACCAGGCTTCCCTGTCCTTCACTATCTCCTGGAACTTGCTCAAACTCATGCCCATTGAGTTGGTGATGCCAACCAACCATCTCGTCCTCTGTCATCCCCTTCTCCTTCTGCCTTCAATCTTCTCCAGCATCAGGGTCTTTTCTAAAGAGCTGGTTCTTCACATCAGGTGGCCAAAGTACTGGAGCTTCAGCTTCACTATCAGTCCTTCCAGTGAATATTCAGGGTTGATTTCCTTTAGGATTGACTGGATTGATTCCGTGGTCAGCAGTTATAAAACGAGAAACATCACTATCAAGTCAATGACATTGGAGATCAGAGTTTCCCAAACTTTTTCAGTTCACAGCTCTCTTCAGTTCAGTTCAGTTCAGTCACTCAGTCCTGTCCGACTCTTTGCAACTCTATGAGTTGCAGCACGCCAGGGCTCCCTGTCCATCACCAACTCCTGGAGTTTACCCAAACTCATGTCCATTAAGTCAGTGAGGCCATCCAACCATCTCATCCTCTGTCATCCCCTTCTCTCACTTCAATCTTTCCCAGCGACAGGGTCTTTTCCAATGAGTCAGCTCTGCACATCAGGTGGCCAAAGTATTGGAGTTTCAGCTTCACTATCAGTCCTTCCAATGAACACTCAGGACTGACCTCCTTTAGGTTGGACTGGTTGGATCTCCTTGCAGTCCAAGGGACTCTCAATAGTCTTCTCCAACACCACAGTTCAAAAGCATCAATTCCTTGGCACTCAGCTTTCTTTATAGTCCAACTCTCACATCCATACATGACCACTGGAAAAACCATAGCCTTGACTAGATAGATCTTTGTTGGCAAAGGAATGTCTCTGCTTTTTAATATGCTGTCTAGGTTGGTCATAACTTTCCTTCCAAGGAGTAAGCATCTTTTAATTTCATGGCTGCAATCACCATCTGCAATGATTTTGGAAACCCCCAAAATAAAGTCAACCACTGTTTCCACTGTTTCCCCATCTATTTGCCATGAAGTGATTGGACCAGATGCCACGATCTTAGTTTTCTGAATGTTGAGCTTTAAGCCAACTTTTTCACCTCCTCTCTCACTTTCATCAAGAGGCTCTTTAGTTCTTCTTCATTTTCTGCCATAAGGGTAGTGTCATCTGCATATCTGAGGTTATTGATATTTCTCCCAGCAATCTTGATTCCAGCTTGTGTTTCTTCCAGCCATGCGTTTCTCATGATGTACTCTGCATATAAGTTAAATAAGCAGGGTGGCAATACTCCTTGATGCCTTGACATACTCCTTTTCCTATTTGGAACCAGTCTGTTGTTCCATGTCCAGTTCTAACTGTTGCTTCCTGACCTGCATACAGGTTTCTCAAGAGACAGGTCAGATGGTCTGGTATTCCCATCTCTTTCAGGATTTTCCACAGTTTATTGTGATCCACACAGTCAAAGGCTTTGGCATAGTCAATAAAGCAGTAGATGTTTTTCTGGAACTCTCTTGCTTTTTTGGTGATCCATCAGATGTTGGCAATTGGATCTCTGGTTCCTCTGCCTTTTCTAAAAGTAGCTTGAACATCTGGAACTTCACGGTTCACATATTGCTGAAGCCTGGCTTGGAGAATTTTGAGCATTTCTTTACTAGCATATGAGAAGAGTGCAATTGTGTGGTAGTTTGAACATTCTTTGGCATTGCCTTCCTTTGGGATTGGAATGAAAAGTGACCTTTTCCAGTCCTGTGGCCACTGCTGAGTTTTCCAAGTTTGCTGGCCTATTGAGTTCAGCGCTTTCACAGCATCATCTTTCAAGATTTGAAATCGCTCAGCTGGAATTCCATCACCTCCACTAGCTTTGTTCATAGTGATGCATCCAAAGGCCCACTTGACTTAACATTTCAGGATTTCTGGCTCTAGGTGAGTGTGAGTGATCACACCATCATGATTATTTGGGTCGTGAATATCTTTTTTGTATAGTTCTTCTGTGTATTCTTGCCACCTCTTCTTAATATCTTCTGCTTCTGTTACCTGAAAAAATAAAACAAATATATAGAAAGAAAAAAATAATTTTGTTTCATTCTTTAATAGTCAAAATCACTACTTAGATGTGTGTGCCTGGTGGCACTACATAACTTCTCAGATCCTGGAATCAGATTGGCCACCACTTGCTCATTCCCTCTCCCACGTTAGTTTTCGTGCAATACTTGTTTCATGGAAACCACTGAAAATCCAGTCTTGCCAATATATGGCATTATCAAGAAGAATATAGCACAATTTGATGTTGAAACTGTGAGCTCCTTTAAGCTAGCAGTTCATTCTGTGTCTGACAGGTTTCAAGCAGCTTGGCATTGCCCTCAAAAAAATTAAAATACTCTATGTTTGAGGTGTTCACTGTAGCACCTCTGGGTGCCTTGACACACAGTTTGAGAACAATGGGAGTAAGTAATATTAATAAATACCCTTGATTCATCATTAACAGTAACAATTTTTGTCATATACACATAGCTATTTTTAGAACTTTAAAATATGTTTTATCATGATTTTCATTGAAGACTAAATGTTTTGATCTTCTGTAATACTTGCTTGGAAAGGATTTCCAACCTGTAGTAACTAAGGTCAAGACAAGTAATCATCTGTCTGCTATAACTTTAAGGACACCACACATATTTAAGTGGGTCAACTTTTGTCATTAATGTTCATGCTTTTATAAAATACTGAATTGTGTTGAACTGGTAATTGAACTAGTTCATATAGAATTTGAGTAGATGGAGAAGGAGAGGAGTTACATGTGAGAATTGACCTTCAATGGGAAAACTGGGAGTCTTCATTCATTCTTAAGACTCAACTCATGACTAATCTCCCCGAGATGCTTCCTGACTTCCTCTCACTAAAAGGAACTACTCTGTGTTGACTTGTGTCATAAGTTTATCACACTGCTGGCTCACCCACTGGCCCCACCCACCCCAGAAGGAAGTCTTTAGAAGCAGAAGTTCCATCTTTTGTCTTTGTTATCCAAGAACTAAGCACAATACCTGACCATGAAAGCAGATGAATCACAATATCAATAACAAGAGCTGTAACAGTTGAAAAACCAAGTGTTGGTAGGAAACTATGCTAGATGAATTATAGAGGGTATTGGAAGGGAAGTAATGTTCAAGCTGAGTCTTCAAGGAAACCTAGGAATTCACCAGAAAGCAAGGGATGCTTTCCAGGTAGTCTAACAATCGGTGTGAATTCCAGGAGATGGTGACAGAAATGGAATGCTTGAAAATGTGTCAGAAGTTCTGTGGGGTGGGAGAGGAGAATGAGTGTTTGGAAGTAGCAGGATTTGTGAATGCAGAAGCAGGTTTGAGCTAGATTATTAAGGGCCAGTAGGCTGTTAACAAAGGATGAAGATTTAATCCACCAGGAAATCCATCAGGGAAGCTGATGCAGGGCTCCAAATGGGGCAATGGGATAATCAGATCTGTATTACAAATGGACCATTCAGCCTGCAGAGTGGGGAGTGAATAGAGACGTGGAGATGAGGGAAATGACTTTTCAAATAGAACAGAAGGGAGATGAGACAGATGTCATTCATGGGGCCTAGGTTTCTCACTCCATGACCTTTATAAGATTTGCAGGTGACATGTGTTCATAAAACATGTCAGGGACTGTAAACTTTTCATTTTGAAATAATTTTAGACATACAGGAAAGTTACACAAATAGTAGCATGTTCCCATATATATATATCTACCTAGTTTTTCTTAAACGTCTTCAGATGCATAGCACAGCTACCAACACCAGGAAATTAATGCTGATCAAACACCAGTAACTAACCGACATACTTCATCTGACTTTGTTTTCTCCTATTAATATCTTTTTTCTGATTCTAGAAGGACCCCACCTTGCATCTAGTTGCTGTGTCTCCTTATCTCCTCCAGTCTGGGCCAGTTCCTGAGTCTTTCTTATTCTTTCATGATCTAGACACTTTTGAGGGCCATTGGCCAACTATTTTGTTAAATTTCTTTCTATTTCAGTTTATGTATTATTTTTCTCATGATTAGAGTGATGTTATGGATTTTTGGCATGAATACAAGGTGATAGGGTGCCTTCTCAGTGCATCATATCAGGATGTGTAGCTTGCTGACATGTCTTAACAAAAGGGAAATTTTAGGAAATCTTATATTTTAGTCTCTATTCTTTCTCCTCTATTGATTTAGGTCCTTTACTGCTATTACCCTTTCTTCTTTCAGGAAGAGGTTCCTTGAATTCTTCAGTATAAGTTAGTCTCTTCCTTCTCCTATAGCAGTGATGGAGCCTGCTGATTCTTCTCAGTGTACATTCTCCTTGTCTTCTTTTTAGTAATGGAGCACCTCAAGGTGAAGCGGAGTTCATGACTGCCAGCTAAAAATACAGATTCCCTTGAATCTGAAATAATAGACCAAGTTGGGGCCAATGGAATATTAGTGGAGATGATCTCTGCTCATTAGAGACAAAGTTTCTTCCTAGACTTTCTCTGGGAGCTATCCTCAGCCACGCAGACAAAGATAACTGGAGCAACCACCTTGTCCATGACCAAGCTTCACAAAAAGGATGGCAGAGCTGTTCTTGGGCTGTTTCATAAAAGAGAAATAAATAATAATTCTACTATATTTGAGATCTTAACTTATTCTCTATCACAAGTCATAGAGTTAAGACATCACAATCAAGATGATGTATATGTTTTCTTCTTCACATGTGTTACCTTATTAACATAGCTATATTTCTATTTAGAGGGTAGACACTGAAATTGCATAACATATTTCTTGCTATTCCCTAGGCGCATATGCCATGGTTTATATATGTGAGTTTTCCAGGCCACTCCATTATTTTTTGGTTGGGAAATAATAAGCTGATAAATAACTTTTCTGTTTTAGCTATGAATAGGTTAGCAAATGAAAACTTTTTTTTTTCTTTGAAGAATTTCTCTTTCCTAAACACAAGACAGATACTACTAACTGATCACATCATTCCATTCCCAAGTTGGGATGCAGTATCATAGTCTTTCTCAAATAAAATGCCAAGCAGCCACTACTTATCTATTAGAGTTGATTCCAAAGGTGGCTCCTGGGGGCTTCCCTGGTGGCTCAGTGGTACAGAATCCATCTGCTAATGCACAAGACATGGGTTTGATCTCTGGTCTGGGAGGAACCCACATGTTGCGGAGCAACTAAGCCCATACACCACAACTATTGAACCAGTGCTCTAGAACTGAGGAACCACAACTACTGAGCCTATGTGGCCTAGAGCCCATGCTCTGCCACAAGAGAAGCTGCCACAGTGAGAAACCCAGATACCACAACTACAGAGTAGCCCCTGCTCACAGCAAATAGAGACAGCCTGCGAGGAGCAAGGAAGACCTAGCACAGCCAAAAATAAAAATTGTTTTTAAAATGTTTAAAAAAAGGATGACTCCCCTTTGCTATCCAGCAGAATTTTTACAGAAATACTTAAGTATATCAAGTGGACTATCAAGCTTTCCACTAGCATGTGAACAACTCCATCACTTCACTATAAATAGTGAAGACCATAGTTAAGTATAGATCAGATCAGACTGCAAGGAAATATGTAAGAGAGGTTTTTCTCATCTTTTCCCTTCATGTTTTACAGGAAAGAAGCATCTCTTACCACTTTTCTTTGTTTTTGAGTTCCCCTGAGGTTGGGTTTACCATTCCACTGTGGCTATTTGCTACCTCATAATTGTTTTCCCGGCTCTCTTTCTCCCCTGGGGTAGGAGTTTCTGGCAAGAGGGCATACTTTCCAACCACCGTCTTGCCTAGCATCATGCTGCTTACATCGTGGACAGCTGTCAGTAGGCAGACACCCTTTACACTAGAATAACAAACAACTCCCAGATCTTGTGACCTAATGCAACAAGTTTATTTCTTACTGAGAGAATCTCCTCCTGGAATGAATCCAGTTATGGAGGTGCCATCTTGCTGCTGGCCTCCGTGGTGTGGCTGTGGATGGGTGGGGAAGGGAACGCAGTGGGTACCACACCAGCTCTCTGAGTCTCATATTTCGTTGGCCAAAGCAAGCCACGTGGCCCCATGTTACTTCACAGAGGCTTCAAACTTGCAGTGATCCCAGAAGGAGAGGTGAACCAGGAGATTTGTGGAGAATCCTAAAGACTACTGCAGTACCCAGGAAGTATTCGTGAATGAATGCAGTCATATCTCTTTTTACTTAACAATTGGGATGAAAATCTCAAAGACCCACACTTCCCTCCTCCCCAAAGCTTGAAAAAATCCAGAACAGAGAGACAGTTATACCAGAGAATACATTTTCATGCCAACAATGTGAATTCCCATTGTGTGTCCTGAATTAGAAGGGAATAGCTTTCTTTCTTCTAAAGAAGGATTCTAACCCTTGAAAAATCTTGAAATTTGCACAAGGGCTTACATTTATTCATAACACACTTAAGCAATACATCTCCCACAATTGTTTCAGATTAATTTGTTTAGTGAAGAATGTTCCTTTCCTCTTATAACACACTAAATGAACTGGAACTTTACTTTTCAGAACATATTTACAATGAGTATAATAAAGTTTTATCCATTAAATTTTAAACATTAGTTCAGTTCAGTTCAGTCGCTCAGTCATGTCTGACTCTTTGCGACCCCATGAATTGCAGCACGCCAGGCCTCTCTGTCCATCACCAACTCCCGGAGTCTACCCAAACCCATGTCCATCAAGTCGGTGATGCCATCCAACCATCTCATCCTCTGTCGTTCCCTTCTCCTCCCGCCCCCAATCCTACCCAGCATTAGGGTCTTTTCCAATGAGTCAACCCTTTGCATGAGGTGCCCAAAGTATTGGAGTTTCAGCTTCAACATCAGACCTTCCAATGAACACCCAGGATTGATCTCTTTTAGGATGGATTGATTGGATCTCTTTGCAGTCCAAGGGACTCTCAAGAGTCTTCTCCAACACCACAGTTCAAAAGCATCAATTCTGCGGTGCTCAGCTTTCTTCACCGTCCAACTCTCACATCCATACATGACCACTGGAAAAACCATAGCCTTGACTAGATGGACTTTTGTTGGCAAAGTAATGTCTCTGCTTTTAAATATGCTATCTAGGTTGGCCATACCCTTCCTTCCAAGGAGTAAGCGTCTTTTAATTTCATGGCTGCAATCACTATCAGCAGTGATTTTGGAGCTCAAAAAAATAAAGTCTGACACTGTTTCCACTGTTTCCCCATCTATTTCCCATGAAGTGATGGGACCAGATGCCATGATCTTAGTTTTCTGAACGTTGAGCTTTAAGCCAACTTTTTCACTCTCCTCTTTCACCTTCATCAAGAGGCTCTTTAAACATTAAGTATTAACTAAAGAGACAATTTACTTTGCTCACATGCTGTGGCACCAAGTCTTAAGTATGTGCTGCTGCTAAGTCGCTTCAGTCGTGTCCGACTCTGTGCGACCCCATAGACGGCAACTCACAGGCTCCACCATCCCTGAGATTCTCCAGGCAAGAATACTGGAGTGGGTTGCCATTTCCTTCTCCAGTGCATGAAAGGGAAAAGTGAAAGCGAAGTTGCTCAGGGATTCAATAAAATTTGTTATTGGATTAGTGTTTTCCTCTTTAAATTTCTCCAATAAACTATCTTCCCGAGCAATCTAAATATCTTCTTGTAACAGGGAGGAGTCAATTTTGACTCTACCATACTATATCTGTTTCTTTGGTGCTTTTGTTATCGTAATCACGCATAACAGCCTGCCTCTGAGAATCCTGCCTCTCTGCCTAACTGTTAAGCTAAAGTGCCTTTGTTAGGAATCCTGTCCACCTGTAGATAGCAGGAAGGCAGAAACGAATACATCCCCCCTGCCTGAGGCTTGCCATTCTAGGAGATATTTGCAAGATTAAACAGTCTTTTTACTTTGTTTCCTCACCTCTTCCCATGTCTGACCCATAAAAGAGTCTGGCATCCAGATCCCGACAAGATGGTTATTTTGAGGCATTAGTCTGCCATCTTCTCTGTCAGCTGGCTTTCTGAATAAAGTCATGTTCGTTGCCTCAACAGCTCGTCTTTCATATTCACTGGCCTATCATACAGTAAGCAGAGTGAGCTTGAACTCTGTAACATTTTGAGCTTAAGATAAAGAAAAGTTTTGCAGAATCCTGAGAGAAATTTGGTCAGGTCTTTGGAATTAATTATAAATTTCATCTTCATTTCTTTCTCTATTGGCCAGGAAAACGTTCTGAGACTTTTGAGACTTTACTTAATCCTTATGGGACTTTTAAAAGATTCGCTAAAATTTTTGCATATTGCATTTCAATGTTAAGTGTAATAATGGTGCAAATGTTTGTTTTAATTTTGGCTTATTTTCACTAGTATTAACTCATTGTTCTTATGGCTTGGTTTGGGGAAAAAAAGATGAAACTATTTCTCATACTTCTGAGCTTTCTAGAACAGGAAATGCTGTTGCTTTGTTGTACATCCTGTTTTCTGTCACCATGAGCATGGGCCACTTTGGAGCCTAAGGGGGATATGATGCATCTCTGTTACAGTCCTGTTCCATAGCATGATGTGGTAATAATGAACTGGGAATAGGCTCTGGGTAAACACCAGCTTCCATAGGACCTTCCATGATCTGGCCTCTACCCACCTTTCCAGTCTTGCTTCCCACTACTGTCTCTTTTATAGAATGAAAGTGAAAGAAAGTGAAAGTCACTCAGTCATATCTGACTCTTTGCGACCCCATGGACTATACAGTCCATGGAATGCCCCAGGCCAGAATACTGGAGTGGGTAGCCTTTCGCTTCTCTAGGGGATCTTCCCAACCCGGGAATTGAACCCAGATCTCCTGCATTGTAGGCAGATTCTTTACCAGCTGTGCCACAAGAGAAGCCCAAGAATACTGGAGTGGGTAGCCAATCCCTTCTCCAGGGGATCTTCCCAAACCAGGAATCGAAATGGGGTCTACTGTATTGCAGGTGGATTCCTTACCAACTGATCTATCAGGGAAACCCTCTCTTTTATAGAATGAGACAATAAATTTCACAAGGGTAGGGATTGTGCCTCTCCCAGTCAACGCAGAGTCCCTAATACTGATGGCAGTTTAGTGTTTAATGAATATCTGTTGAATGAGGGAAACTGCCACAGTCTGGGCATATGACTAGCTCTCTTCTGCATCAAGCCTTCCTACAGCTGTTCCCCAATTTGGAAAATTTGCACTTCTCTTTAAAGTCTTGGCTCAGCCATCACTGCCCCTGTGCTCTTTCTCTAACCTCTCAGGCAAAGCTGATTGCCTCTTTACTTCTGTGATGCTGCGGTCATGCCCCCAGTATACACTATGGTTTTACATTTGTCTGTCTCACTCGCAGACAATATACACCTCCTTAATGGTAGGACATTGTCCTCTTCATCTCCTTATTCAAGAAGCTGGTTAAAGTGCCTGGCATAGAGCCTGCATATTGAGTGCTTTGTGTTATAGCAGCTTATCCTATATCCTCATTACTGCAGGTTCTTCAAGTTAGGATCATGCAATCACAGAGTCATGTTGATGGCAGGCATCTAATAAATGCTGCTGACATGAAATGAGAAGTAAGCACAAGATCTGATGGATCTGTATTTCAGGTCTTAAGACCAACAGGGTTGTGCAGCTCTGAGTTGCTAAGGGCAAAGGCCTGTACCCACCTTGCAAGGCAGTCATCAATTCCACCAACTGGGGGAGCTTCTCCTTCTCTGTTCTTACTGTCTTCTTCCATGTAGAGGGAGCTCAGTTGCATATACTCCTGGTCTCTCTTTGCCTTTTTGTTTACTCTATTCAAGGATGTGGGGGGACTTAGCTTTTGGATACATTTGGGAGAAATATGCTGGGCTTGCTCATCATTTTAGATGTCCACAGGAAGCACGTATTTTCATGTGCTTCTCCACATCATAGGTTTTCTCCACACTGTGAGTCCCACCAACATGCAACACCTGAAGTGACTAGGTAATAAATTCTGCCAAATTCTGAGGTTCAGAGAGTAAGCCCATGAGGCTACAGAATAAAATGATGCATCCACCATCATCAACTTTATCAGAATAAATGTGAAGTTCCAGGCCCCAATTCTCATACATTGAGGGGATTTTTTTTTTTTTCTCAATTTATTTACGGCTTGGCTAGGGAAGATGGCTGTTTACCATTTTGCCTCAAAAGACCTGAAACAGCCTCCATAGGGTCGTCAGAGACTTTCGGTAGACAGGACTGAATCCATGATCCATCTTGAATCTTCTCAGAGACCATCCTGCTGCCCGTTCAGGGTGGTCCTAACACAGGGGGGTGGTGAAGGTGGGAGGTCCTTACTCTTGGGTGTGCTTCATTTTTATGCTGATTGCTGGCTCCTACCACACAAGAACACCCTGCCTCAGGCAATAACTCAGGCCTCAAAACTATTTCTCACTTCTCCCTGCCCTTGGAGAACCAAGGCTCCTATTCTTCTCAAAACTCCTAAGAAAAAAAAAATATTCTGACCCACGAATTTGCACTCAGAAATTAGAGTCTAAAGAAGTTAATTAGATGTATTATCCCAGGGATACTTACAGCCTCACACAACACTTAGAAGGCAGAAATACATTTATCCAAAGATTCAAACCAAAGAAATAAGCTGCTAGGAGTTTAACTTCCCTCACTGGTCTCCAGGCCTCTCCATGTGGTCTCTCCATGTGGCCTGCCCAGAATGGTGACTTCAGGGTGACTCGACTGGTTACATGGCAGTTCAGCGCTCCAAGAGCAACAGCCTCAGGCTTCACGTGCATCCCAAATTGGCATGGGCCCTGCCCATCACAGGGACTCGATGGGAGCTACAAGACTTAACCTCAGAAGCCCCAGAACGCAACTTCTGCCATATTCTGTTGGTCAAGCAGTTTACTAAAACCAGCTCAGATTCAAAGGGAAGATAATTAGAGTCCACTCCTCTGTGCAATAATCAAGTGCCTAGTTATGATGATTAAAGCCTTGGAAAATATCTTATAGAAATTGAAACATATACAAAATTAAATGTAGCTGAATTAGATTTCTAATTCTTAAAAATATAATTTTGAATAATTATCATTTTTTTATGAAGTCAGTCATGGGGGTAACACCACACTGTCTTGTTTCACTTAAATTAGATGTAGCCATGGGGCTTACTTTGGCCAGAAAAATGCAAGCACAAGTGACATATGTCATTTCCAGACAGAAGTTTTAAGAACCAATGCATGGTTCACCATCATCCCCCTTTTCCTATCCACAGCTATCTTTTTAAAGCACACATCTTCTTTAAGGTTTTAATCTTCTACAGGCAGACCCTGAAGATATTGTAGGTTTGGTTCCAGACCACCACAATAAAGCAGATATTGCAATAAAACAAGTCACACAAATTCTTTAGTTTCCTAGTGCATATAAAAGTTATGTGTACACTAAACTGTGACTTATTAAGTGTGCAATAGCATGGTCCTAAAAAAAATATATACATACCTTAATTTAAAAATACTTTATTGCAAAATATTGCTAACCATCATCTGAACCTTCATTGAGTCAGAGTAGTAACATCAATTATTGATCACAGATCATCATAACAAATATAACAATAATGAAAAAGTAAAATATTGCTAGAATTACCAAACTGTGATATAGAGACACAAAATAAGCAAGTATTGTTGGGAAAAACGTGTCAATAGACTTGCTCAATGCAGGATGGCCACAAATCTTCAATTTGTAACAACAACAACAAAAAAACCAAACCCCAGTATCTGTGAAGTGCAATGCTGCTGCTAAGTCGCTTCAGTCATGTCCGACTCTGTGCAACCCCATAGACGGCAGCCACCAGGCTCCGCCATCCGTGGGATTCTCCAGGCAAGAATGAGGTATATGCCTATATTCATGAAACCGTCCCAAACTTTCATACAGTCCACATTTTTCTTAGTATCTTCTAGACAATTCAGTTTGTTTATAATGAACATAGCTTTTCTTAACAAAAATCTTAAATTCAAAGGGCAACAAACAGCTTACTCACCTAATCCAAATGAGAAGAGCTTTCTTCCATTTCTCCTGCTGTATGTCAATGAATTGAACACAGCTACCCCTCAAAGGCATTTTTGTTGCAAGTAAAAGAGAACTATTTGATCTATGTTTAACCTGCAATTTGGAGAACTGAGAGATACAGAGAGCCACAAAGAACAAGTCCCCATCTAGCTTTTCCAATTGCTATTTTAATTGGTCTGTGTGTGACCGGAGGTTTCTTCTCCTCTGACAACATATCAACTTTAATAATAGAAGAGTCAGTTATTTTTTTTTACCAGCAAACGCAAATTAATTTGGGAATAGTCAGAGGAATTGCTATTTAAGATATTCGAACTATGGTGGACCATAGGCAAACCAGAGAACAAGGAAGGAGCACTTGCTTTTAAAGGGAAAGAAGAGAGTTGGAAGGGGCTATAATAATCAAAAAGACCATTGCAGGAAAATGCAATCCGAAGTATAAGTGTTAGTCACTCAGTCATGTCCAACTCTTTGCAATCCCATGGACTGTAGCCGGCCAGGTTCCTCTGTCCATGGAATTTTCCAGGCAAGAATACTGGAGTGGGTTGCCATTCCCTGCTCCAGGGGATATTCCTGACCCAGGAATCGAACTTGGGTCTCCTGCATTGCAGGCTGATTCTTTCCCATCTGAGCTGCTAGGATAAAGGCTTTTTATTGTTAGGGCTGCAAGAGTCTCTGATTGTCTGGGCTGTCCTGAGGCAAAGAGAGGTTTTCTTCTTTCTGCTGGATTGTAGAGTAGAGACATCTCCCTGTCAGAGATGCAAGCATATGTCTCTTCCTGTTTGGAATAGTTGATGATACAAAGCAGGGCATGAGAGGTTCCCTACCTGCCTGTGCCAGTTCCAATTTGAGCTGAGGTTTTTTAAGTTGATTCCAAAGAAGACAAGTTATAACTGGGTAATCTGGACCAGGGCAGGCTTGGGGTTTGCTTCTACAATCCTTTTTATGTGTATCAATAGGTTTACCCATTTGAAATGCTCTTGATTTCTGCACTTTTTCTCAAGATCACATCTGTAACACTTGTTCATGGGTGCACTCTCCATTAGAATGCAAACTCTGTGACAGCAAAGACAGTTCTTGCCTTGCTCAGTGCTGTATCCATCCCAGTTAGCACAGTGCCTGGCCCAGAACACGGACACATTATACTGTTGTCAAATGAATGACTGAAACCAGTATTCTTTTAGCAACAAGATCTTGTGAAACCTGGCAGAGATTCAGGAGGTCACAGTGAAACCACAAAACCATGGACTGGGAACAATTAAAGATTACTAAATATGCTGTTAAATATGCAAAATGTTTTTACTTAGTGGAGTCTCTAAAATCATTTCACTACTATTTCTTTATTGTTTAGTGCATGTACATTTAAAGCATTTCTGTAGCATAGAGAAAATGATATGGACATTCATTTATTTTCTTATTTTGACCTTATGTTCATTATTTATTTCTTAAAAAATATTGAGGAAGAACTGCCTATGCTCTTCCTAGTCCCTACCCTGAACTTTACATGTGAATGAATATAGGGTGGGCTTTGGGCTTCCCTTGTGGCTCAGCTGGTATATAATCTGCCTGCAATGTGGGAGATCTGGGTTCAATCCGTGGGTTGGGAAGATCCCCTGGAGAAGGGAAAGGCTACCCACTCCAGTATTCCGGCCTGGAGAATTCCATGGATTACAGTCCATGGGATCGCAAAGAGTCGGACACAACTGAGTGACTTTCACTTAGGCTACAGGATTCTCAACCTTTTTTATTCCTTAGCCCAGGGAGCTTCTCTTTCTCTTGCTGGGGGTGGAGGGAAGAAGCATCCTATTAGCAAACAAATTGCTTTAAAATACTCCATTTGCCGGGCCTGTCCACTTCACCGTGTTTAATGTCTGTGTGATCCCTGTGGGTTGGTAGCTATGACAGACATCTAGCATCTTGTTAATTCAACTCGTTTTTCCTTTCTTCATAGAAGAGCTGCTTTTACCTCTCTAGTCTTATAGTTCAAGTGAGGACCACCAGGTTTTTATTCAACCCCACTTGTCCCAGAGTCCACTGACTGAGAAAGTCCCCTGACTAGCGTAGAGACAATCATAGCATCCATCCCCCACACATCTGGCCATGGCTGATTGGTTCAGGGGTAAGCATCTGACCTGATCCTGGCCAATCAGTGTGCTTCCCTGGGATTTTTTTTTCAAGTGTAACTGGAGTAAAAGATTTAATTTCTCTGTGATGGTGGCACTGAGAGATTAGAAAAACTCAACCTTTCTAAAGTTGAAATATGAAAAGAAGTAGAAAAGAGAGAAATAGAGCAAAAATCTTGGCAGGGTTCTAGATTTTTGAGCTCCAGCTGCTTCTCTGTCCTGTCTATGGGTTAGTAATTCAATTCTCCTGTAGAGTCTATGAGATAAATTTCCCCATTTTTTCTGAGCTATCTTGATTCCTGTGGCTTAAAACCAAAAGACTCAATCAATCCAGTGTCCCCTTTGCCCTCCCCATCCCACCACCAACTTCTTTTATCTGGATATATGATCAGAAGTATCTAAGAATTTCCTGGTTTTGAAATAAAATTTTGATTCCCGCAGGGAGTGAGTGTAAAGGGAGTGTAATCATTGTGAAATGGGTCTCAGGTCATGGTGAGAGGATCAATTCTCCTCTCTCCCTCCCTCCCTTTGTTGCCCATATAATTTGAGGTTACCTAAAGCACTTTTCTCTTAAAGGGGAGGAAAGTCTCTCAAACTCATGACTCCACTATATCCACATATTTATAATGTGTACATGTCTGGTGTCCAAGGATTTGGGATACTGGGCTCCCTTTCTCCAATTTATTGTTTTTGTTTTTAGTTGCTAAATCATGTCCGACCTTTCACGACCCCATGGACTATAATCTGTCAGCTCCTCTGTTAATGAGATTTCTTTGGCAATAATACTGGAGTGGGTTGCTGTTTTCTTCTCCAAGGGATCTTCTCAACCCAGGGATCAAACTCGTGACTCCTGAGTCTCCTGCACTGGCAAGCAGATTCTTTACTGCTGAGCCACCAGGGAAGTACCACCCATCTCTAATAAATAGCTCTTTTTAAGGTTTGAGAATTTTAAAAAGAAAATACCAATTTAGAAACATCCATAGTTCCTAGGATAATGCTGCATACACTGTGTTTACCTCTGGGTATCTGTCTGCTCTGGAGAAGGGCACAGCAACTCACTCCAATATTCTTGCTTAGAGAATCCTCATGGAGAGAGGAGCCTGGTGGGCTACAGTCCGTGGGATCACAAAGAGTCGGACACAACTGAGTGATTAAGCACCATCTGTCTGCTCATCAGATAATTAAGAAATTTTTTCCTCTTATGAATTTTTAGAAAATTCTTGCCAAACACATCTATTCATTCTTTTCTAGGGTGAACTTGACAGAGGACTAAGACTGAGGTCAGTGGTCTTGTCCTGCTACCATACTCACTGGCCTGTGCAAAGCTTATGTTGACTCAGATTGGGCTTCAAACCAATCAGCAGCAGGACTGAGAGAAATCTGGCTGCCCCCTCATTTGGGCAGGTTTTGGTGGGAATTAGTCATGGGGGTGAACTTCAATTTGCACCACGGGACCACCATGCCTGAGTGTTTTTGGATGAGATGTGGGTAACTACAGGTAGGGGCACTCAGTTCAATGTAGCTAGGTCAAGTTTGACCTGCATAATGGTTTCTGGGGCTAAGAAGTTGCCAACCCTACTCATAAGAGCTTGACTTTTGCTTCCCAGAATGTGAATGATTATGTCCCCACACTTTTTCTCTCTTTTGTTTCTCTTTCGTTCCTATTTTCTTGCCGTTATGTTGGAGGTTTTATGTTCTTCTATGATAATTTAAATCCTTTTTGGAACAAGGCAAGTATAAACACATATATACATATGTGAGAGGGGCTTCCTAGGTAGTGCTAATGGTAAAGAACCCACCTGCCAATGCAGGAGACATAAGAGATGCAGGTTCGATCCCTGGGTTGGTAACATCCCTTGGAGGAGGGCATGGCAATCCACTCCAGTATTCTTTCCTAGAGAATCCCATGGACTGAGGAGCCTGGTAGTCTATAGTGGGTCTCAAAGAGTTGGAGATGACTGAAGTGACTTAGCACAGCACATATGTGAGAGATTTTATGAAGCAAATGCTAATCAATATTCCTTGTGGTCTTCAGGACTGAAAAAAAGGGAGAAGATTGAAATTAAAGCCTAAGAGGATTTGGTGGAACACAAAAAATTCCCTGCTCTTTGAGAGATTAAGCTCATGAGAAACTTTAAGAATGTTGTTGTTCCAAATGGTTGGTAACACTTGTGTGGAACACACTGTATGATTGCCCAAAGTCATGTGTAGTTTCTCAGTTTTTTGAGATGTGGTCATTCATATCCTTTCTGACCAAATCCATGTGCCAAGAATATAGAAAGAAAGACATGGTCCTGCCTTCAAAGAGTTCCTGATCTAAACAGATACCTAATCAAATCATTACAAGAAAGTACAATGTGTACAGTAGTAGAGATGGACAAAGATTTATGGGATCATAGAAGATGCTGAGAGAAGTACTAAAAGGCTACATGATAAATGGAGACGGCTTATGCTTAGGTTCAAAGCTCATTGGTTTAACCAGGATACTATTGAGTCATCTATCTTCAGGGTAAGTAACTATCATCTGGAACACTGCAAGTTCTGGCCATAAATCTAGTGTCCAAAACATAAGGCAAAGATGCAACCACCCAAGGGAGGGTAGGATATACAGCAAATACACACTCTTCTCAGAGCACAAGGCCTCGAAATAGAGAGGATAACCAAGAAGAAACCCAAGTGATAAAGAATTTGGAGAAAGGGAAGATGGGAGAGGAGAGTAAGAACACAGATGAAAGAGATGCTACATCCATCTCTTAGAAGGGTGCTGCAGCTGATGCCCAGCAGGTGGCCATGTGCAGTGGCACAGGTTGTTGACTGCATCAGTGCACTCTGCCAAAAGGGAAGTGAGGCTGAACTGAGACTGCATTCAGCTTTTTGAGCCATATGCCTTGGTATGGGGCTGACTCTGCTGGCAGGAAAGAAAGATTGTTTTCTAAATTATATAGAAACATTATTAAGCAGTGGCCTTGAGTACAACCTTCTCTACCTATCCATTTCTGCCTTTAAATAATCTCTAGCCTTGGCTTTCATCACTATTTTTTTTTAAATTGCATACTATGCTTTTTAAAAACATTGTCTGTTACATGACTTTAACACCATGAAAGCAATGCATAAATCTTCAAAGTGTAGGGTGGTAGAAAGAGCATAGTTTTTTGGACTTGAACAGGTGTCACTTCAGATCTCGGTTCTCTCATTTACTAGTTTGTCATCTTGGACAAATTAGCTAATCTCTCTGTACCACATTTTTTTTTACCTGTGAGGTAGAAACAAAACTTAACTTGCCTTCTCTCTTGGGAATGAGGGATAATAAACGCAAAGAGTCTTCCTTTGTGCCTGGCATACCCATACTCAATAAACAGGAGCTATTATAACATAAAATCTGGAAATAATTGTAAGTAGATGAAGGAGCAAAGATTGTGCTTAATCCTTCCATCTAGTCATAATCAATTTTAATGTTTTGGTGTATTTTCTTTTTAGTCCTTTCTCTGTGCATTTTTGTTGTGCTTACTCGCTCAGTCATATCCAACTCTTTGCAACCCCATGGACTATAGCCTGCCAGGTTCCTCTGTTCATGGGGCTTCTCCAGGCAAGAATACTAGAGTGGGTTGCCATGTCTTCCTCCAGGAGATCTTCCCAACTCAGAGATTGAACCCAGGTCTCCCACATTGCAGGTGGATTCTTTACCATCTGAGCCACCAGGGAAGCCCATGAATCCTGGAGTGGATCCTTTATCCAGGGTATCTTTCTGACGCACGAACCGAATCGGGGTCTCCTACATGGCAGGCGGACTCTTTACCAGCGAGCTACCAGGAAAGTGTTGTTTTTATATAATTGAGATCACAGTGCACGTTTGTGTGTGTGTGTGTGTACTGTTTTGTCATAAAACAAGTCATAGCACTTTCTTATATCCTTAGAAACACTTCACAAATGTCGTTTTTAATTGCTGCATAGCAGGCATCCTGTGGCTATACAGAGTTTACTTAACCAACCCCCTATTGTTGGCCCTTTGAGTTGTTTCCAGATTTTTTCACAATTATAAATCCCATGCCTACTTTTAACTGCTTACAGGTTGCCAACTCTGTAGCATGCTGTTGTGTGGAAGGAATGCAGGATAATTTGTAATCCAAGCACCAGACCAATGTTTAGATTAAGAATTTACCCAAAAAAGGCAGAGAATAAATGGCCAAAAGAGACCCCAATCATCCTCATGGCGGTTGACCCAGAAGATGAAATCTTCTAGGTGATAGAACAAAGAACCAAGTCAGTGAGGCAGATAGAAATGAGAAGCAGAAATAGGACATTCAGTGCAAACTCTTTAGTGCAATTAATGCGGTGCCAGCAGAGCTCAGACTGGTTGCTGAACAGACTCTTAACGCAAATTAAGCAGTCACATGAAGTAAGCACAGACCAAGCGAACAGCTCCCATTAGCACCCTTACAGAAGATGGCATTCAAAACAGCACGAGCAAAGCTACCCAAGAGCTGGTCAGGCCTCTAGGCCCGATCTCATCACAGCTACTGCCCCTGCAGTGCCTGTGTGTCCCGTGTGTCTCAGCAGGCTTCTGTATTCCTCCTACGGCTCCACAAGCTTGTACAATAGTTTACATATAAGAACGCTGAGGCTTAAAGAGGTTAAACAACACATCCAGAAGCTAAGTGTCTGGTAGGTAACAGGGCTGGGCCTTAACCAATCCAAAGCACCTGCTGCTCCCAGTATAGCCCTCTCTTCCAAACCCCAGGCCAAGGAGTTCATGCTAGTAGCATGATGTTGGCCATAATCATAGGAGAATGTGAATGTAAATACAAAAAAAACTCCGGAAGTTCTCCAAAATATGTTAGCAATGATGATCTCTGAGTGACGGTATTTTGGTACTATTTTCTTTTTAAATGAAGTTCTGTGTTTTCCAAGTTTTCTGAATTATAGTTGGAGAAAAGTCTGATGTTGACCACAGAGGGGATATAACATCATGGGAGGAAGTGCTTCAGGTCAGGGCTTTTGCTGTTGTTGAGAGTCGGCTGTTCACCACTGCGCTCCTATCCTCCTATTAATCTGGTCTCCATCTGGTCTCCATCATGACAACACACTCTTTTTCTTTAACAAGGAAAAGGAATAAGACAGAAATGAAGGATTTGTCTATCTAATGGCAAGACACCAACCTGATTACATCATATCAAACAACTGATAAACTCAATTCTGAACCATTAAGATCACTGTCGGGTTGAATTCACCATCTAGGTCAATGATTCTCAAAGTGTGGCCTTCAGACCAGTAGCATCACCTTCACCATCTCCTGGGAATTACCCATGCTGATAAATTACTGATTTTAAAATTTAAATATAGTATCAGGTTAACTGGCTAAATAGCGGGAAATTTGTTTAACCAATTTGGTAACTTCCACAGTGGTAAAGAATCTGCCTGCCAATGCAGGAGACACAGGAGACTCCGGTTCAACCTCTGAGTTGGGAAGACTCTCTGGAGCAGGACATGGCAACCCACTCCAGTATTCTTACCCGGGAAATCCCATGGATAGAGGAGCCTGGTGGGTTGCAGTTCAGGGGTCACAAAGAGTCAGACACAACTGAGAAACTGAGGACACATGCTGAACTACTGGTTCCAGACATTGTGTGGCTGAACTGAAGGGCTGTTGCAGCCAAAACCAGGGGGTAGGGAGTGGGGGCTGGAAGGGACAGAACTGCTGGTATGTTCAGATATACTGGTGTGTGAAGTCCTGGAAAACGATAAAGCAGCTGAAATCTATTCAACCATTCCATCAGCAGGCACCTGCTTTATGTGCCTCAGGACGTTGTCCTGAGCGCTGAGGATCCAAAGTTGGCACATCACATCTTGAAACTTCAGGAGCTGAAGGCTACATGGCACAGGCAGCCATGTTAGAACACAAGTTGCAGAGTTGTAGGATGCGTAAAGAACTCTGGGAGCAGAGAAGGAGGCAATTAACTTAGCCTGCATGCAACTGGGGTTGGATGGTGGGATATTATATAAATATCACAGAAACCTGCCCTGGTCTCCTCCATCTGTACATATTTCTCTGTGGATCACAAATACCTGTCATCAACTACTAATCAGGCTGATAGCCAGCACACTGTTTTATTCCACTCTTGGAAACACTGAAACATGCCCAGCAGTATCTCTATTAAAACAGAGACTTCATGTGCAAAATAATGGAGGCAGAGCTGGAGCCACTGGTGTTTTTCTTGGAAAGAGCCCTCATTTGGATGGCAGGTGGGGGAGGTGGAATTTCAGAAGACACATTTTCCAAAGCTAATGTCTACGTCGGGGAAGGGGAGACTGTGTTTCCTTCGTCTTCACATTGTCATTTGAGGGTGGCAAACCCAAAATATATCAGTGAACATAACGCACATGGTCTCTCCACAGAGTACATCACTGCCTTGCTTTTCTCACTCAACCAGAAAGGTCTCTTACAAGAGCCCGGAGCTGATGGCAAAATCTTGGGGTAGAAGTAATCAATCTAAGGAATACTAGAACAGTATTCCCATGGTTGGGCAAAATATACACACAGCATACATACAATTATGTCATTTAGATTGTCTGCATTAGTGGCTCCATTTGAGAAAGAATTAGGGGAAATAACTCCTCTCAGTTTCCCTTTGTGGAAAGAAAAATCTACAGCAGAACGTGCTATTCCTCTTGAGCGTGTACCATGGAGACAGCAAACGTTCATAAACCATTCCCAGAAGAAACCAGAAAAGTAATATAGAGCTGCCCCTTAGTTTTTACAGTTATTTTATAAAATATTTTATAAAGTTTATAAAGCTAGAGATTGTATATAATGAATTTGCAGAGCCATGGAAACAGGTTATGCAAATTGTAGTAATACATCAGGGTAGAGCGAAGACTAGAGTCTATTTATCAAAAATGGTATGGACACAATTAGTGTCATTGCGTTTGGCAGTCTGATCAGCATCTCAAAAGATCAACTCCCTGAGTGATTCTTCTGTCACAATGGCTTACTAAGCACACAAATCAAAACTTTTGCTGCTACTGCAGTTACTCTCAAGAAATATCACAGTCATGGAATCATGACTCTCTCCATCATACACGCGCACGCGCACACACACACAAACTGCTTGTCTTTTTCCAGCAGTAAATTCCTGGTGATGAAGTAAATGACAAAAGAAACAGATGACTTTCCATAAGCCACATTGAGCTTGCAACTCATAAACATGAAAATTTGAACCAGAAATTACAAAGGAAAAGATAGATGGAAAGTCCTACACTATCCTTTTTCCAGAATTTCTTCATTTCCCTACCTCTGGTCTCCTAAAGCTGATACTTACTCTTCCAAATCTTTCTGAAGTTGACCTTCCATGTGGGTAAATGTGTCCCAGTGGGTGGGCTCTGGGGTTGTGATTTCACTCATCCATGGTTCCAAGGCACTCGTGTATAGACCTCAGGCTCTAAAAGCAGACGGTCCTCAGTTTTAAGTCAGGGTGAATATAGGTCTGTGCCCAAAATCCTTGTGTGCCCTTGCACTTGATCATTCTTGTTGAAGGAGCTTGGATTTGTCTGATTGATGCCCACCCAACTTTATTTTTATATTTTTCCACTAGATAATTGTAAGCTGTTTATAACACATTCTTCTTGCTCAATCTTTGCATGAAACCATAAGGATGAACAACACAAAGCCTCCCATAGACATGTTTCACATTACAGAGTGATTTAAGACTCTACAAAGGATGCAAAATATGCAAAGCAGCTCCCTGCTCCTTGGGAGGAAAAGAACTATTATTAGATATTCCATATTGTCATGAAATATGATAATTGTGCCCAAAGGGAGCCATAGCCCCAAGAAGCTGACTGCTTCCAGCTGAGCTGTCCATGCCCCAAGCACAGAGAATGTGCCACCACCAGTCACCACTGTGGCTTCCTGTACCCCACCACACCCAGGCAACCGGGTGACATTTGAAGCCTCCATCTGTACCAATTCCTTCAGGAGCATCTGCCATTTAATCACTCCAGGCTTCTGTCAGCTCCTAGGAAGCAGATGGTCTCAAGGAGAAAACTGCTTCCTTTCATGGAACATCTTTTATGTGATGCCACAGGGGTTGGTACTTTATATCGTTTAAACACCCTAACAGCTCTGTGAACTGGATATGATCATTTTACAAAAGAAAGAAGTAGCTCAAAGAGGTAAAATTTAGTAGCTAGTAAAGAAGAGGAGGAGGGCTTCTCAGGTGGCACTAGTGATAAAGAATCTTCCTGCCAATGCAGGAAATGTAAGAGACACAGGTTCAATGATTGGGCCAGAAAGATCCCCTGGAGGAGGGCATGGCAACCCACTCCAGTATTCTTGCCTGGAGAATCCCATGGGCAGAGGAGCCTGTTGGGCTACAGTCTACGGGGTCGCAAAGAGTCAGACATGAGTGATTGAGCAAGGAAGAGGAGGAACCAGGATTCTAACCCAGATCTGCCTGATTCCAAAGGCCCTGCTTGTCTCCTACACATTGAAGACTCCCATATTTGTCACGTTCCTTCCCATATCTCTTGCTCTTAAACCTGATACATGCATGTGTGCTCAGTCACTTCGGGCTTGTCTGACTCTTTGAGACCTTGTGGATCAAGGGGTCAAACCCATGTCTCCTGCCCTGCAGACAGATGCTTTACCATCTGAGCCACCAGGGAAGATCCCTATTAGACTTTATTAGAACCACATTATGATTGATAATGTGACACTACCCTGTTACCTCAGCATCAACCAATCAGAAATTTTTTTGCAAACTGATCACAAACCCTGTGACTCCCCTCCCTCTGCTGCTAAGTCACCTCAGTCGTGTCCGACTCTGTGCGATCCCATAGATGACAGCCCACCAGGCTCCGCCATCCCTGGGATTCTCCAGGCAAGAACACTGGAGTGGGTTGCCATTTCCTTCTCCAGTGTATGAAAGGGAAAAGTGAAAGTGAAGTCGCTCAGTCGTGTCCGATACTTCGTGACCCCATGGACTGCAGCCTACCAGGCTCCTCCATCCATGGGATTTTCCAGGCAAGAGTCCCCTCCCTCACCTGGCCCTTAAAACTGTCTCTCTGAGGGACTTCCTTGGTGGTCCACTGGCTAAGAATCTGCCTGCCAGTACAGGGAACATGGGCTAGATCCCTGGACTGGGAAGATTCCACATGCTGTGGGGCAACTAAGTCTATGCACCGCAACTACTGAAGCCTGTGCACCTAGAGCCTGTGTTCCACAACAAGAGAAGCCACCACAATGAGAAGCCTGCACACCGCAACTAGAAAGTAGCCCTAGCTCACTGCAACTAGAGAAAAGCCAGCAGCAACAAAGACCCAGTGCAGCCAAAAATAAATAAATAAAATTTTAAAAAATTAAAAAATAAAAATGCCTCCCTGAAACCCATTGGAGAGTTTGCATTTTTTTGAGCACGAGCTACCCCAGGCTCCTTGTCTGGCCC
This sequence comes from Giraffa tippelskirchi, assembly GCF_054371585.1. Classification (NCBI taxonomy): domain Eukaryota; kingdom Metazoa; phylum Chordata; class Mammalia; order Artiodactyla; family Giraffidae; genus Giraffa; species Giraffa tippelskirchi. Next base: position 198,535,035 of record NC_137275.1, read on the forward strand.
CTTACAATAAACACTGCATTTTCCTTCACCACGACCCAGGGTCGGCAGATTGGTTTTACTGCGTTTAGGTGAGTGGACTCATGTTTGGTTCAGTAACAACAGGAAGCAGTGAGAAGAAAATCATTACCAGAGGAAAGGGACCGAGAGGGGACTGAGAGGGATCAGGGAACACTATTTTATCCTGAGTGACCAGGAAAACAGTTGGCGTGGTCGATTAGACCTAGGATCCAGACCATCTTGAGGGACTAGGGGCACCTAAGGAAACTCTCATGACAAGAAAGAGTTAAGGGCCCAGATGTGGCTCAAGGACAGTGGGCCAGTAGAAGGGAGGGTGGCTCTGAGCATGCATCAGCATGTCAACCATTCAACTCATCCCAGCCTCAGGGACTATTGCTGGGCCCTGGGAGGAGAGGCTGTCGTGGTCTCCCTTAAGCTCAGAGCTAGGCGACACTGCATATGTGTGTGTGGGGAGGCGGGGTGGTGGTGACTGTAGGGCGGGGGTGATGACAGACCTTTTCCCAGGGTCCCTGTTACAGCCACATGTGACCAGCATGTCTAGGATGTCATGGCATGGGCAAGACAGTCTCTGGGGAACTTGGGTGGTCTAGGCTTCAGGTCCCACCAGGGAGAAGTAGAGCGTCAGAGAAGAAAGATGGCAAATGTCAGTCAGGTGGCACCTGAAAGGGTCACTTGTAAGGGATTCCTTCCAGGAAACCCCTGGCAAACTGGGGTCCCAAGTTCCTCTGGTGGGAGGAGGGCCAGAGCAATACTACGATGTTGCTTTTACCCCCAGGCTGCTGTGTCCTGGAAAACAAGGCCAAAGCCAGTGAGAACAATCTGCTTTAAGCTTTAATTCTGAGGCTGCCTAGCTTTGCTGGGGCTCAGAGTGTGGGCAAGATTTGCAGCCCCTGGTGTTCTTGACAAAGGACTTAAAGGACTCCCCCCACAGCAGGCAGTAGATCTGATCTAAACTGCCTGCTGTGTTAACGATGCCATCATAGGGTGAAAGATTAGGACCTGGGAATTTGCATTTAATAGGTAGTAAAACGATCATGAGGAATGCAGTTGAACAGTATTAATAAAAATATGTGGCTGGGAGAAACTATTACCGCATGGTAAGTGGGCCTCTTTCATACTTGCAGAATCCTCACACCCAACCTGTGGACAAAATCTTTAGGCTAAACTATGACTCGCGTGGACCTACTTGTCATAACTAACCCACCAGGCCTCAAATCCATCAGGCATCTTTTAAAAGGGAGAGCTCGAACCTCATGGCACGGAGGAGTTGGTGACTTTTTATGACTCTCAGGCCAACCCCCATCTTGCTGTTTATGCATCAACCCTGTCATTGTGCCAGCTTAAGTCCTTGAAACAAAGCTTCTCAAAATTGCTGGGTGGGTGCCGGGAAGACATTGTGTGAAATGCAAAAAGTAAAATGTTACCACACACCTTCTTTCCAGCCAACGACCATCACTCACGTGGCGGAAGAGCCAGGAGGATCTCAAGCTCAGAAGACTGAGGGAGGCAGGCAGGAGCTCCAGGTGAGGAGGGCCAGGGACTTGCGGCCACTCAGCACCTGCTGACATATGCCATGTGGGCAAGTGGGCCCATGTTTCCATGTCTTTTCAGTCTCCTCAAGAGGAGCCCGAAAGCCATCTTAAATGTAATGTCCCCCAAGTTTTAAAAGTTCGCGATTACTTTTTTTTGGAAGCACAGTGTGAAACAAACAAGATAAATATATCTGTGGGTGATATTTCCCTCTGCAGATCACTAGTCTGAGGCCTCTGGTTCAAAGGATGATTGAGACATCTTTAGAGAACACTGTGATCTTTCTGTATTCTTTCCTGAGGCCCTAAGCATCTCCATTAGCAATTCCTCCAAGATGAAGCAGGAACTCTTTTGGCCAGGTTCTGCCTTGGGCCACCATAGCACTTGATTTCCATCTGTGCCCTGAATCAGCACAATCAGGTCAAATTGCAAAACAAGTGGACTTTAACTGCAGTTCTTATTCTACATCCTTCAGACTGTGGAGAGCTCCATGTTCACCTTTGGAAAGAAAGTGTGAGGTAAACATGACTCTGGGAAAAACAGGGAGTGATGTGACTCCAGCAACTTGCTCAGATCGGAGATGTCCACCTTTCCTCCAATAAGCAGCCTGGGGTATTGGAAGAGTAGCTCAGTCAGAATGGATGGCCTGAATTTGGGTTCTAGCTCTGTGATCTGGACCCCCAGTCATTCCCGGGAGGGTCCCAGGTGTCACAGAGCAAAGATGGATGGTTTCTGCCAAACTCTGCCCAAATTGCAGATTTATAAGCAAAATAAATGACTTCCTGTATGATGTTTTGGGGTGATTTGTTACACAGCAGTAGAGAGCCAAAATAGTCATTTTGACTATGGACAGGGAAAGATTTAGGAGCTCTGAGAAGCCAGGCACTCACAGCCTCAGAAGCAGGAGGCTTCTCCCCAGGTTCTCTGCTCCTGTCGCATGTGGTTCCTATGTGGCTGGGGCCCCACATGGCTGAGATTCTGCCCTCTGGCTCTTCTCTTTCTGGGTGACCTCACGTCTTGCTCTCTTCTAGCAGCATGGCTTTCCTTATGTCACCAATTCAAATCCGCCCAAAAGAGGGCCTCTGATTGGCTCGGTTCATCATTCTGTGTAAGGCTGTCGATTGTTGGCTTGTCTACAGATTGACTGTTGTCATATCTCCTGGAAAGTGGCTTGCAATTGACTCGTATGATCCATGTGTCAAGACTGGAAATGAAGCAAAGAACAAATAACAGTAGAACTTTGTGCAGTGGACAGCCGATTTCAAATTGGGTACACATATTTTCTGAAGGGCATACTAGCTCTGTAACTTGTGATACAGACCTGGACACTTTCAAAGAACCAACTTGCAATTGTACTCTTTCTAAAATTGATGTTATGATGGTTTCCTTTCTCATCTTTACTTTTACTGATAAAATTGGCCTTCTCTCACTTCACAAATATCCTTACCCTTCCGGAATATTCTCGAATGAACTGCTTCAAGATATGAAAAATTTCCAGAGTGACTAACAAGGTCATAATTCAAATATTACTGTTTGTTGTTGTTGTTGTTCAGTCACTAAGTTGTGTCTGACTCTGCGACCCCATGGACTGTAGCCCACCAAGCTCCTTTGTCCATGGGATTTCCCAGGCAAGAATACTTGAATGGCTTACCATTTCCTTCTCCAGGGGAACTTCCTGACCCAGGGATAGAACCCACCTCTCCTGCATTGGCAGACGGATTCTTGACCACCGAGAAACCAGGGATTAGTATCCTCTGATGTTGATCCTTCATTTTAGGGATCATAAAATAGCCCCTTTAATCACAGTAAGAGATTTACTTTCTTTAAAATGACCTTTTTCTTTTTAAAAATGATCAAAATCAGTATGAATAATACTTTTAACCAGTTCTAATAACAATGAAATGACATCTCAAATCCAGAATACATTTTTAATTGCTTGAAATCTTATGATACCATGGAATGTTTAAAATAAATTTAGATTTATATCTTTGCCACAGAGGAATATGAAAATCGCTTTACTTTGAAATGCCATTAAAGGTTGGGTCTCTGGGAAGGGGATTGTGACATGAGGCCTTGGGTGCAGCATGTTCACTGGGGGTGCCTCTGGAAGGACTCCTGTGGAAAGAAGAGGGGAGAAGCAGGAGTGGCAGACTGATGTAGCCCATGGAGGATTTGACAACCCTATGGGAGCTCTGCCAGTAGAAGGGTCTGTCAGAGTCACCTGCCCCTGCCCTGTGGGATGTGGGCTGCCTGAGAAAAGACATGACCTGGGGTGAGGCAAGTCTGCAACTGAGGCAGATCTGAGAGGGCTACAGCCAGGGGCTGGCAGCATTCCAGCAGCAGGCAGCTGAGAGGCAACAAGCCTTTCCTCAGGGGAGGGTCTTGGTGTTGAGTCATCGCTACCATCACAAATATTGACATTTTTATTATGCCAGAAATTATATTCTTTCACAACTCTTTACACTTATGAAAAAATTCATGTATAAACTTTAAAAAACAAGGAAGTAGACAATCTGTGGGCTTCCCTAGTGGCTCAGATGGTAAAGAATCTGCCTGCAATGCAGGAGACCTGGCTGGGTTCGATTCCTGGGTTGGGAAAGGCCCCTGGAAAAGGGAATGTCTACCCACTCCAGGATTCTTGCCAGGAGAATTCCATGGACAGAAGAGCCTGGTAGAGGGACATGGTACAGACTTCTGGAGATGATGGCAGCAGGACTCTCCGGACCTTGGTCACAGCTGGGAAGCTTTGTTGGGAACATTTCATGGTCACAATGAACCAATGGCTTATTAAAAATACCCATATAGTTGATTCTGCTTCCGTGGTGGCTCAGACAGTAAAGAATCCACCTGCAATGTGGGAGACCTGGCTTCAATACCTGGGTTGGGAGGATCCCCGGGAGAAAGGAATGGCTACCCACTTCCAGTATTCTGGAGAATTCCATGGACAGAGGAGCCTGGTGGGCTACAGTCCATGGGGTTTCAAAGTGTCAGACACAATTGAGCAACTTTCACTTCACTTCATAGCAGATTTTGGTGAGTGCAGCTTATGTTAGAGATACGGATCAGTTAGGATTGAGTTCAACTCTAAAGAAAAACCCAATGACTGAGGCTTAAATAATGTGAGGGGTTATTCTCTCGTGTAACAGGCTAGGAAGTTATATGATCCAAGGCTTTATTAGCTCCATGGGGACATGGCGCTAAAAGCATATGACTTCTAGCTCTCCATTCAGGCCTTCTTAGGATGTGGTCCTCCTTCATGCGCGTGGCTACCAGAGTTCCAGCTGTCATGTTTTCACTCTGGGCAGAAGGAAGGAGGAAAAGTGGAGTGAGCATGGGCATGAGCTGGCTCTGGTAGATGCTAGGATGCTCCAGCCACGTTCCCTTAGGCTCTTCATTTCAGCCAGCCTCACACACAGTTCTAGGCACAGTTAAGAGCATCGCACATGTAGCATCTCTTTGCTGGAGTCACAGAAGACCGTCAACTATACAAAAGAACAACGAGTCAGCATACAGGCGTTAACAGCCCCAGGATGATTCCAACCAATAGGGAACAGACGGCCCAACCTGCTTGTCATCCAGTGAGACCATCACGAGGCAGGTTCTACACAGCTCCTTAGAGGGTCCTCAGTGCACTCTAACGGGCTTGTTACTGCCTCCTCTTATCCTTTTCGCCCTTCCTCGTCTCACTCTCCCCTCTATTTAATCTCCTGCCCCCAAGTCCTGTCTCAAGATCTTCTTTTCAAATCATCTGACTCTGTCCTCATTTAAGAAGCTTTCCTAAGGGACCCCTTTTAACAAACTCCAGCTAGTCCCGTTGGTCAGCGTTAGGTCACATGCTCATTCTAAGCTGAAAAGGAAATTGGGAAATATACATTTTTTTAGATGAGCACTTTGGTACCCCCAACAAAGTCAAGATTCTGTTCATATGAAAGAGGAGGATGCACATTTGGTGGGCAGCTAGCCAGTCCTGCCACAGACACAGACTCTGTAAAAGTGAAGGTGAATGTATTGATGTTTGGGTGATTTTCAAGCACTAAGTTTGTGAAGAGAAAAATTGGGGAAATGAAATACGTAAAAGTAAAAACAGATATAAACAGTATAGACAATACAAAAATAGGAACTTCAGAACTCAATCTCTGGTTGTTTAGGATCCATTTAGCCTGGGAATCTCCTATGTGGTAAGAAAAAATGTACTGTGTTTCAGACAAACCATTCTCCACAATGGCCTCTTTGATGCACTGTTGGGATGATGGTAGCCTTTGACTTGGCTTTGATTAAATGTGTTGAAGTAAAAACACATTACTTTTCTCTTCCATATTTACTGATTGCCTCTTTTCCACAGAAAACTTGAGGTGGGTTACAACGAACACAGTCAACAAAGAAATAACAAAATGGAAACCAGATTAGAGAGAACAAGATGACAAATAGGTGTCTCTGGGACCATGCCCCATGACAGCCATGCATCAAAGTCAGATCAGTGCTTCCTGGTACCCAAACCTAAGTGGAAGGGAGCATGCTTCACATTATGTCTATTACCAGAAGAAGACAGCATCCCAATTTCCCTAGAGCAAGTGAATCAATCCCAGCATGGAAATCTAGAAACAACAAATAAAAAATTTTAGGGGTTACTTTTGAGAGTAGGGAGCAATGCATATAAACTGTTTTTAAGAACATTTTTATAGCAGAGCCCAATAATGGGTTTCATGGGTTTGGGTCCTGCTGTGTAAGCTATTCCATAAATGTTTAAGTTGTAGCACTAATGTTCAACTAAGTGACAGTGATTCTGCAAATGGCAAAAATGCTTCCAATGATGCAGCAAGTTTCAAGGATAGATCTCAGAATTTCTAGAGGATTGGAGAGACTGCTTGGCTCTCTTAGAAACTATGTGGGGTATTAGGAACAGACACCTTTGAGGCAGTCCTCAAATGAGGCCAGGACATTCTGGCAATTGGCTTACTTATTGAGGTAGTCACTCACTGTTTGGCTAATGCAATGCCTATTCCCAACTTCACTTCTCTTGCCTGTCTCTTTCTCTAAAAGCCTCTTCCCCCTTGTTCCTGTTTTGAACATAGATGTGATGTCTGGTGCAGTGGCAGCTACCATGAGGCCAAAAGTGTGACACTGAAAAGCCAACTGGTTGAGGACAATCTTGAGAAAAGAGACAGAGTGCCTAGGTCTTAGCTGACACTGAACTCTGAGTCCAAACTTGAGACATTCTGCCTAGAGATTCTTAAGTAAACGATAACATAATAGCAATTGTATATGAATAATAAATATTAAATATGGTGGAGTTTTCTAGTTCTTGGTGTTGAAACCTTTTACTTTGGGAAGAGCTAGTCTGTGTATTTTAGAAAATAGAGAAGCAGTTGATGAAATTAGTACAACATATGAAGATAAAGAGTCAAATCAGGGATACCACTTCATATGCAAACAAGGGTGAGACCTACACAGAGTCAGAATTTTGCTCAAGAAATAACTTTTGGCCAAATACAGCATGTGAATAACTGCTTAGCTGAGTTCTCAACGTATGATGCCCTAAAATATGGCAAAGGTAGTTTTTAAAAATTTAAAAACAGAAATAACTAGTCACCCATTAGAACCATATAAACCCTCATTATAACTATCCTGTATCAACTGATTTGAAAAAAAACAACACTGTTTCTCAGTGAGCCTACTGGGATAATTGAGCTGGAAATTATGTCCCTGGATTATTGAATTAATTCATCTGCAGCTTGAAGTTAGTCAATATAAAGAGATTTAATCCTGGAAACCGTTAAAAATAATGGTTTTAGCTTCCAAAAAGTTAATATAATTCTAAAGCCATTATTTCTGAAAAACAGTAATCAGTGCTGCTTTTAAACAATAAAAGTATCTGTCTCATTGCTAGGTGACATGCATGTAGTTTCTTTCAAAGCAGTTTTAAACAATTGAAAAATAATTCAAAAGAAAGGGAGGATGTAGACATCATAAGCCTGTTTAAAACCAATTAGAGAGAGTTATTCTTTGATGTCCTGAAGTCCTATGAGTATTTTCATACTGATCTCGCCTTTTATGATGATTTTATGCGAGCTTCAGTGACCAGAAGTTCATGTCATCCTTGTGCAATTTGGCCACACACTGGCTGTTATTACTGATTGGGGTGTGGAAAGCATTTCCAGCCCTGCTTTATTCTTTTATATGAACTTGTAGACTAAATTAATACTTCAATAGAATGCCTTGGAATGCACTGGTGTGTGCATATCTAGAAATGCTATTGTACTTGCTTCATTTGTTTCAATAATATGATATTAGTCATTTGTTAAAACCGAAATAACAATGAAATGAGTGGAAAAGGTATAGTAACATTCCCCGTGTAAAATTAAGCCATAAATATGCAGTTTGAGAAGACAAAGTGCTTTCTCCAAATGTTTCCAATTATAAGAGGAAAATGAAGTGTTTTTACTATTCGTGGATCTTTTTTTGTTTCAAGTACATTGTTTTTTGAAAATGTGAGAGACAGACATGCAAATAAATGTTTTCTTTGCAATCATCTGCTGTAAAACTCCAAGTTTCTCTTTTGTTTTTTTTGGGTGTAATTTATCATTTCTTACGTTGTGTCAGAAATCATTTCTGTGAAACACATGGTGGAATGTCTCCTCCAGTAAATGAAATAGTAATTCAACTTGTCGTTGTTTAGGTCATGGCATGTTGCAAGAGACCACTTTTTCTGGATCACCAGCAACATAAACAAAGGGTTTATCACAAAATAAATAAATGTAATCTACAGTTTTCCATTTAACTGTATCAGAAAACATTTGGAGGACATAGCCACATGCTTGTTCAATTTAGTCTCAATAATGTTATTGGCATGACAAGGCCGACAAGTATTGCCAAAGTCAATACGGTAGGCTGAGATGTGCTGGGCGGGTTTCACGAGGGTGGTGAGATTTTATGTCAAGAGCCTCAACATTCATCCAGATGAGGTCCTGTTTTGGGGCCTCCCAAATAAGGGATCCCTTGTGTCCAAATTAGATAAGGCTTTGGGGACATTTGAAAGACATAGGTTTGGGGGAACTAGGAGAGAAGAAGTGACTGAAGTGAGCAATACATTGATCATACATGTGTGAAAATTTATGCTTAAAGAATCAAAGAAATATCAACAAAACTTAGTCCAGATTTAACTCCTATTAATTTGTTCTCAGTTACTACACAAAAAACTCCACTAACTTTTAAAACACCATTTGGACTTGCATTTCTTTATTTCTGGAATAGCTAATGCATGATAATGGCACAAAGTTAAAAGTTTAAAAATGTATATTTAATGAAGCATAAGTCTCCTTTCTACTCCTGCCTTTCAGACACACATCTCCCCCTCCCAAAGCAACCACTACCCTCAGAAACAACCTATGCATAAATGAATATACACAGACATAGTAGAAATTTTTTCACTTAATGATATGATCTTTGAGATCATTCCTTATCAATATATACAAACCCACCTCAATCTTTTTAATGGCTGCAGTGTATTCCATGGCTTGCAATATTCATTGCATTATTAATTAGTTTCTTATCATTGGACGTTTATACCTTTTCAGTAGTTCTTTATTATGTAAGATGGTATAGTAAGTAACACTGAACATAGATATTTCATGAACGTGCAGACATATAGAGAGAATATATCTCTGAGAGTTGAATTATGGGGTCAAAAGGTATGTGAATTTTATAGTCTTTAAAGCTTTTGCCAAATTGTCCTCCAAAGAGCTTTACCAGTTCCCTCTGGAAATGTAGAGGAATGACTCCCCACAACTCAACACAGTATGTTGTCAAACTCAGTCCAAAATCTGAATGGCCTCTTTTATTCAGACATTAACAGTAAGTCAGAGTCACACTATTTTAACAGCTTCTTTTGCTTTTAGGGACTATAACAGACCAAACAGCCATCTATTCATCCATGTAACAAATAGGCATTGAGCTCTTATTAATTCATTCAAGAACACCTTCTATGTACCAGGCATTTTGCCAGGGCTGGTGATACAATGATCCCGGATTTTATTGACAATGAGAGAGACAGACATAATCACATACAAGAGCTTGGAAGGAAAAGCAGAGAGTTTGTGAGAGTGTAAAACAGGACAGTCTGTTCTGGTCTGGAGTGGCTACAAAAGCTTTCTTGAGAAATGCTGTCTGAACTGACGGATGAACAGGAAATCATGGAGGGTATGATGTATATGTGTGTGTACACAGGCACACATAGAATTTTTCCAGATAGTAGAGAAGAAGCATGGCACCTTCTTCAAAGATCCAGGAGAAGGGCAGGATGTGGAAGGAGGGAGGGGCAGAGAGCATGAGGAATCCAGCACGGAGGGCACTATGGGACAAGCTCCTCAGCCTCCAGGGAGGAGTGAAAGGTGCCCAACCACAGGTGAGTCTGGTAAAGAGCTGGGTGATAAGGGCCATCACAGGGCTAAAGTACAAGAGGAACTCATGAGTGAATCCCCGTGGTTTCAGTTCCATTGGCTGCTTGTGTGCTGGATTTGTTTATTTAGTTTATTTGGTTTTGATCAAATAAATACTGTAATACTCTTTAAGGCTTCGGTCTACTTTGGCTTCCCTCATAGCTCAGTTGGTAAAGAACCTGCTTGCAATGCAGGAGACCCTGGTTTGATTCCTGGGTGTAGAAGATCCGCTGAAGAAGGGATAAGCTACCCACTTCAATATTCTTGGGCTTCCCTTGTGGCTCAGCTGGTAAAGAATCTGCCCTGCAATGTGGGAGACATGGGTCCTCTTCTTACCATTTTTATCCTAAAGGAAGGGCCAAGAGATATAAAAATTTCAAACTCCAGGAGTTTCTACACGTTCTCATCAGTGTGGAGAGAGCTGAGGCAAGACTGATGGCACAGTCAGCCTCAGGCGGGTGTCTTATCTCTCCAGGTATGTGTTATAGTGCTTGGGATATTGAGACAGACTAGGTAGTAAGACATTTCCATGTTTTAGAATGAATGCAAAAGAGAGGTTAAAACTAAGTAGCTGCCCTTTGAAATTATTTTTAAATGAGTTGGAACCTCAAACTTGGTTTATAGTAACATGATATACATGCCATAAAGGAAATATAAATGAGTAAATGACTATCTCTTTGGCTGTTGATATACCATACTTTTCAAAAAAGCTGAAGACATGACTCATATAAATATAAATTATATACACAAGAAAAAGTGTATAACTCATTAATTGATGAGGGGACCAGTAAAATGTTAAGACTGGTTCAATGGAGATTTTAAAGAACAAATTTATATAGTCAGACAATCAAAGGGATGCTGAAATAACTTGCTAGTAGATGCAAAACTGTTTAATATTCTACAAAGTAATAAGCTGCAATGTCTGGGGGTGTTTGGGGCTATCTTTTCCATCAGATGGAAACCAAATCCATCTCTGTTGGATAAAATTGTGTTGTAATGAGTAGGAATAGTTTTTTTTATTTTCAAATTAGAATCATTTCTCATTGCAATCAGTTTTCTACTCATTAACCTTATCCCTGCAGAGCTATATAGTTTAGTCAATAGGAAATCAACAAGACTTGCCCAGAAGTACTGCACTGACAGAACATCCTGTAATCCCCTCTGTTTTTAAAAACATTGAATTACACGACATTAACTATGATGAACTCAGAGCACTCAGTTATTCCCAAGGATTTTATGACCACATTATCATCCCCAAAGCGATGTTTAGAAACTAGTATCCTGTTATTGCACCAAGATTGAAAGAAGTGTTCATAACATCACATATTATTAAGAGCTAAAAATTAGCACCTGAAGCAAGCTAAACTGCAACCTATAATTAATTATTCTCATAGTCCTAGAAAGATTACTGCTCTTTGAACCACATTTTACATCTCTATTTCTGTCTAGTACAAACCCCTAACTTTAAGCTCTCAGTCACAGAAAGCAAAACTTTTAAAATGCCTTTCAATTCTTCAGTAACATTAATATAACATTCAATTACCAGCTTTCTTTTCGACTAGAGACCTTTGTCAAACACTGTATGAAGGTGATAAACAGAGTAAATTTTGTGGTAGAAAGCAGTATCCAAAAATGCCACTTCCAGAATAGGATGTCCAATGCAAAAGTGAAGGATGAGCAGAAACACCATCTGGTCCATGAAAGAAAAACAGAATAAGGTGCAACCAGAATCTGACATTAGGACATCCCAATAGGAAACATCAAAATCTAGCAGAAGAACAAAAGAATCAGAGTTCAGAAGTGTATCAGTCAGGGCTTGGAGAAGCTGAACCATGATCAATATTATAGAATGAAGAATTTCATATAGAGATTGCCAGCACAGATGGGGGAAGGAAGGATCTGAAAACAGGAGCTGAAGATTTGGTGAAAAGCCCTGGATTTGGTGTATGAGTCAGAGTTCACAGGAAATCTTGAAGGGACACTCACCCAGCTCTGGCACTGGGCGGGAGACAGAGGGTCATTGGCTCGTCAAGGCTACCACTTCTGTGTCTCTACAGCAGTGCAGTTAGTGGCGGGCCCAGTGTTGCCACTGAGCAGAAGGGCTGGCTGTTGGGAAGGACAGATGAATACATAGTAGGGAGGCACTTCTCACCCCCACACTCTATGATGACCTTCAGGACCTTTCACTTCTATCTTCCCCAAGTCTTGTTGGGTGTCATTTTCAATCAACTCTAACTTGGAACCATATAAGGAAGGAGATTCAGGGACATGCAGCTGACAATGAAACAGGCCAGCATACAGTGGGCAAGTCTGAAATCATCTTGTGGTAATGAATTCAAATAAAAGGCATAAAATGCCAGACGACATGACACTTTAAATCTCTAAGATTCTCTAGGAGAGTACTTATGGTAGACAGACTTCCTTTGAAGAATGCAGACCCCACCACTAAAGACAGGCCAAAAGCCCTAAAGGACCAAGCAGTGACATGTATGGCTGTGTCTATAGTCTCCTTGTGAATAGAGGAAATGGATGTTTCGTGTTCATCAATCTGGGGGAGGAATTTGGACTACTTGAACCGTGCACTAGTGGTCTGATGTGAACCCTCATCATGACCAATTCACAGTGACTCCTTCCCTGAGAAGGAAAGCATCTAAGAAATGCTGGTCTCCATTTAGTTCATTTACTTCTTAAGTTTCTACTTCCAATTTGATACAAAGTTTTCGTTTCACTGTCTCCTCTTTTTCCCCTCCTTTGTTTTTTTTTTTCTTTTCTTTTATTCTTGCTTTTTTTTTCTCCTTCACAGGTTTGCATTTATTTATAGAGCACAAAATGGTAGATGGATTGATGGATAAGATCAGAATTGATAATAATGGGAAACAGAAATAGATTGAGAATCAGGAAGCATGGGTGCTTCTGTAAGGATGATGGTGACTAAGGATGAAATTCTTAACAACTCTGAGGCCCCACAGAGTAGGTTTCCCCAAGATTAAAAGAAAAAGTACATGTGTTCTGCTAGAAATTTGCTTTAGATATCTACAAGACATTTTAATTTAATAAAAAGAGAACTCCTATAGTAAAGAACTCTTTCCACCTTTGCTCAATCCAGTGTTTCCCACACTAATTTCATTCTGGAACCCTTTTTTTCATAATTTCTATTAATATTCTGCAGATGAAATACACTTTGGGAAAATTCTAGATGATGTCTAGGGTAGTTCTTTCACCTCTATGAAACCCTGAACTTTCCCATTTTTCTCTTAAAACTCAAACAACTATATAAATTTGAGTTACTAATTGAACGTTGATCTGCCTGGAAAAGGACAGTTTTTTTTTGAATAAAGATTTCACTGAGGGCTAGTTCAAATGGCAATATATACGAGGTAATTGTCAGGGCTTCCCTGGTGGCTCAGTGATAAAGAATCTGCCTGCCAACGCAGGCGATAAAGGTTTGGTCCCTAATCCAGGAGGATCCCACATGCCTCGGAGCAACTAGACCCATGTGCCACAACTATTGAGTCAATGCTCTAGCGCCCAGGAGCCACAACTACTGAAGCCTCTTAAAGCCTGTGCTCAGTAACAAGAGAAGCCCCTGCAATGAGAAGCCTGTGCACCACGATAGTAGTCCCCCTCCTCCACTTGCCGCAACTAGAGGAAAGCCTATGCAGCAATGAAGACCTCGCACAGCCAAATATAAATAAATACAATTATATTTTAAAAAGATGTAACGTAAAGTGAAAAATGGATTTTCTGAGTGTGTCTCCAGTCAAGAGGCCAAAAGTGAGTTGTCAGTGTTTTTCAAACACTCACAGAGAATAATCTCATTCAAAAATATTGTTTTTGAATTCCAACAACAGTGATATGCAGAAAAATATTACCCTCCCAGTTTGTATTGGACTACATCAGATCTTCTAAATCAGGATGGCCAGCTAGAGTTCTAATCTTCCAAGTACTTGAGATAGATCAATTGGTGGAGGGTTGGACAGCTGTTAGTTCTCAGCGGAAATAAAAAATTCAGTCATCCTGTTATGTAGATCTTTTGGGTTTACCACTAGGGGTCACTAAAGAGAGATGGGAGATAGTCAATCTTTTCTAAGTAATTCCAAAACAGCCATGGGCTTTGGACAAGATGCAGGTGAGTGCTTCTCTAACTTTAATTTGCTTGTGGATAACCTGGGGATTTTGTGCAGATTTTGATCCAGGTTGGAGGAGGGGGCAGGAGGGAGGTGAGATTCCTCTATTGCCGTCATTTCCCAGGTGATGTCCATGCTGTTGGGGCTAGAGTACAGGCTGTTGGGAAAAGCTTACACTCAAGATGGAACATCGCCTCAATCCAGCTCTCTTGAAGGAAATGGAGATTATGTCTCATCCAGGCTGGGTCCATATTTCTTCTTATCCTCTCCTCCTCCTTCTCCTCTCTCTTCCTCCTCCTTCCCCCTCCTCCTTACCCACCTGATTCCCTCCACCTCCTCTTCCCTTTTCTGCCAGCTGTAGCTTGAGCTCAATCATCTTGAAGGGCTCCTTCCCAAATATTTGTTATAGCTTTTCCTAACGAAATCTAGCCTGGTGGCATTAATATCTATCTATGAAATACTCAGTAAAGAAACAGAAGCACAGCAAACCGTTGAATGCTTATTTCTTCTGAAAATTTTCTCTTTTGTGTATATTACATTTTATATAAATGAGTTAAACTAGTCTGATTCTGGTTCAGCTAGACCAGAATAGAATGCTGCTACTGCTAAGTCGCTTCGGTCGTGTCCGACTCTGTGCGACCCCATAGACGGCAGCCCACCAGGCTCCGCCGTCCCTGGGATTCTCCAGGCAAGAACACTGGAGTGGGTTGCCGTTTCCTTCTCCAGTGCATGAAAGGGAAAAGTGAAAGTGAAGTTGCTCAGTCATCCGACTCTTAGCGACCCCATGGACTGTAGCCCACCAGGCTCCTCCGTCCATGGGATTTTCCAGGCAAGAGTACTGGAGTGGGGTGCCATTGCCTTCTCCGAGAATAGAATAGGGCACATCATATGTCTTTGGTGTTGAAGGCTATTTGATTTTATTCTTCAATGCATGCGTGCTAAGTCTCTTTAGTCATGCCCAGCTCTTTGAAACTTTGTGGACTGTAGC
The DNA here is from genome assembly GCF_054371585.1 of Giraffa tippelskirchi. Classification (NCBI taxonomy): domain Eukaryota; kingdom Metazoa; phylum Chordata; class Mammalia; order Artiodactyla; family Giraffidae; genus Giraffa; species Giraffa tippelskirchi. The sequence goes on from NC_137275.1 coordinate 198,550,133, forward strand.
CTGCCAGGCTCCTCTGTCCATGGGATTCTCTAGGCAAGAATACTGGAGTGGGTTGCCATGTCCTTCTTCAGGGGATCTTCCTAACCCAGGGATAGAACCCACGTCTCCTGTGTCTCCTGCATTGGCAGGCAGGTTCTTTACCACTAGCACCTTCTGGGAAGCCCCAATATATTCTTCAGTCCCAACTATAAAGTTATTTTAACCAATAAGAAATCTATGTTGGGTTTTTTTAGAGCTGAGAAAAAAAGAAAATTGCTTACATAGAATCCAGAGTCTCATCTTCCACTCAATTCAGTAACTCAAAGGGAGTAAAATTGAGTGATATAACAAATCTCTTTTGGTGTGAGAAACTTGTGAATGGATCTTTATGTAGACAAATTTAAAAAAAAGCTGTAGATATTTTTTTCCAATTATAGTTCAGAAAACTTGGGAAACACAGAGTTTTATTTTAAAAAATAGTACTAAAATACCATCACTCAGGGATAACCACTATTAACAGTTTTTGGAGATATTCCAGGGATTTTAAAAATATTTACATGCACATTCTCCTATAATTATGGAATACTGTTTTATAATCTAATGCTTTCACTTCACGATGTAAATATTTTCCCTTTTCCATAACTATTTTTTACTCTAAAATTGCTAATGGTTTTGCTGTAATCTATCATAAATATTCCACAATTTATTTAATTAAGTCTCTATTGTTGGATATCCAGGTTGTTCCTAATTTTTCACACTAATAAAAATGTTTACAAACATTGCTATACAGACCTATTTGCCCTTACATTTCATTATTTAGTTTGGAAAAGTTCCAAGGGATAGAACTTCCAGGTCAAAGGCTTTTGAAGTGTGCTACTAAAGAACTGTTTGGGAAAGATGCTTAATTATTTGCTGGCAGCAGGAGGTGGTTATGGGACTCTGAAGGCAAGAGCAGTGCAAGGGGTTACACATGAAATCTATAGTCAGATTGCTCATATTTGAGTCAATCTTGGAAGACTGTTTAATCTCAATGCTTCTGTAAAGTAGAGATGATACTAGCTCCTACACCATGAAGTTGTTTTGCAGGCCAAGTGATGGAATATACATAAAGCTGGACATGGTAAGCAATTAACAAATGTCATCTGCTTTATTATTGTTGTTGTTATTTTCCTTCATGCTCAGTAGTAATTCCAGAGTCTTTAAATGCCAACTGGTCTATAAACTTGGCTTCTGCATTTCTGCCAGGGGCATCTGTTGAGGTCAAGGAGACTGGCTAATGACTGGGGGAAAAAACCTGTGAAGAGTGGACTTCAGAAGAGGGAGGTATAATAAGGCTGTTCTCCCCTGAAACCTGGGAAGGCTTGCTGCAAACCTTTCCCAGAAATGAAGGCTCAAAAGAAATGCGCCAAATGAAAACTTTCAGGGGTGCCAGTGCTACCCTTTCACTTCATACAGCAGCCTCTTCATCCAACAAAAGACAAAGAGTAGTTTCTGCGGAAGGACAAACTCAAGCTACCTTAAAGAAGAGGGTAGATCCCTGTGGCAGGAGGGACCTGGGAGATGTAAAGCTTCCTCTGGTTTCCAGTTACTGTGGGGACACTTAGTATCTCAGGACAGGAAGGAGAAAATATTTCCTTAGGATACGAAGGTGCTACTTGAAAGATGCGCTGAAGAGAGAAATACAAGTATCTTATTAACACTAATTTGTATTGGTGTGTGGGGTGGACACACTTAGAAGGAAATTAAACTTTATGGTGATGAGGTGTGTCTGATTCAGATACTTTAGGAGATGAATAGTTACAGGCTGCAGTGGAACTCTCTCCACCCCAAACCCCAGCCTCAGGCACTGGGGCCAGAACTCACCCCGCTTCCCTGAAGAGGGAACAGGAAGGAGGACACCAGCTGTGGGAAGAGTTCACAGGAAGTGTGTGTTGAGAATGAGGAGACGGAATACCATGGGAAAGAAGAGGGTCCACAGGATCCTCCCCGGTCTGGGGTGCTGGCACTTGGGGTCTCCACAGGGAAGAGAGGAGCCTTGTGGCTGGAGAGGGACTCTGTCCCTGAGGGCACCCTCAGGGGGTGCACGCAACTTAAAAGTGAAAGTGTCAGTCACTCGGTCATGTCCGACTCTTTGCGACCCCATGGACTGTAGCCCCCAGGCTACTCTGTCCCTGGGATTCTCCAGGCAGGAATCCTGGAGTGGGTTGCCATTTCCTTCTCCAGGGGATCATTCCGATCCAGGACTCAAACTCGGTACTCCTGCATTTTGGGCAGATTCTTTACCATCTGAGCCACCACACCTCAGCAAAGAACTTCCACCTTCATGGGGAGCCGGTGGGAAGGAGTGACGTGGTCCTAAGGAGACACAGGGAGAAGCCCCTCACTGTGGAGTGTAGATGGTGAGCACCCAGCCTCAGAAATGCTGAAACCAACTTGCCTGTGTCTTTGCACAGAGGCACTAGAGAGGCACCACATGCAGCAAAAGCGGAGGCCCCCACAGAGCAGAGCTCAAAAATCCAAAAGTGCCAAAGACGGACTGGTAGGACCTCAGAAGCTCATTTGGAAAAATGAGGTGGACTTCCTAGAGGACGTTCTAGTTTTTCACAGTTAGAGCAATTGAAAAAAAAAAAAAGTGGCTGAGAAAGATGTGTCCCTATCACATAAGCTGGAGATCAGCAAGTTTTCCTCTGACAAGCCAGGTAGCAATATTTTTGGCTTTGTGGGCCATGTGGTCTCAGCTGCAGTTCTTCGTATTAAAATCTGAAAGAAGCCACAGATAATACATGAGCGAGTGGGTGTGACTGAGTTCCAAAAAAATTTCTTTACACATATAGGGAGCTGCCTGGGTTTGGTCCACAGGTCATACAGGTCACAGTTTGCTAACCAGTATTGTATGTAAACATCTAGAACATTAGATCTTTTTTTTTTTTTATTGGTTTCAGGAATTAATTTAAGAAGCCTGTGTGTGGCACTCTGTTATACTGACTTCAGATTTACCTTAAGCATTTGTTTCTGAGCCAACATGAACTTGTAGACTCCAGTCTCCTCACTGGGTTGTGAGGATCTTATGGAGATGTGTGATCTACAGGGCACATCACACATGAGGTGTTCTGTTTGCAAATTCACTTCTTCATGTGGTGAAGCTATATTTGAAGCATACTCACATATAACATAGATGTGAGTATCTTAATTCATGTGAATTTTTAAAAGCTGGCTTTTTAAATTTTGTGACCTAATCTGCAAGCAGGGTTCAGTTCAGTTCAGTTCAGTTCAGTTCCGTCGCTCAGTCATGTCTGACTCTTTGCGACCCCATGAACTGCAGCACGCCAGGCCTCCCTGTCCATCACCAACTCCCGGAGCTTACTCAAATTTCATGTCCATTGAATTGGTGATGCCATCCAACCATCTCATCCTCTGTCATCCCCTTCTCCTCCTGCCTTCAATCTTTGAAAAGATTGAAGAGAAAAATCAAAGAAGAGAAACCATTGCCAAAGATATGTGAAACTATGAAAAGATGATAAACAGATTCAAAATTCATGTCACATGAAAGACACAAAACTGAAGACCTGTACCTTGCCTGTACTCTCCCTCCTTTCCCCAGAGAAGATATGAGATGTACTCACTCTTCTCTTATTTAAAGTAAGCTGCATTCATTTTTCTGTAAATATTCATTCAATACAGATCAATAACAAGAAAAATAGCTTAAACAAAATGGAAATTTATTTCTATCAAATTGAAGGAGATTGAAATTTGACAAGATGGGGCTAGTATGGAAGTCATTTTGGTATCCTCAGGGACCCAGGCTCCTATCTTTCTGTTGCAACTTTCTAAGCCTGGTCATGGTCCAAAGTTGCTACCCAAGCTTCAGCCATCACATCTGCATTTTGATCAGCAAAAATGAAGATAGAAGGAGAAGGGTACATGTCACTGACCAGAACTTAGTTACCCGCCCACATCTAGCTACATTGGAGAGTGGGAAATGTAGACTATTTAGGTGGGTAACAATGTAGACAGAGGAGGCTGGTGGGCTACAGTCCATGAGATCACAAAAGAGTCAGACACAACTTAGTGACTAGACAACAACAATAACAAAGTGCCCAGATAAAAGTTGGGGTTCTTTTTTTTTTAGAGGATGATAGATATTGAAAAGCATCTACCCATAGGGGGTGTGCTCAGTTGCTCAGTTGTGTCTGACTCTTTATAACCCCATGGACTGTAGCCCACCAGGCTCCTTTGTCCATGGGATTTTCGAGGCAAGAAAACTGGAGTGGGGTACCATTTCCTTCTCCATGGGACCCATAGGGAGAGACAGGTATTAATCTAATAATGATTCAAAAATATAAATGATTAGCTGTGAGAAGTATTATGAAAGAGATAAAGAACTACTGGAGTTGATAAAAATCTGTTTGAAAGAGCAGGGAGTGTTTAAAAAATACTGCTCTTGAAAAGAGACTCTCAGCTGGAACTTGATTGATGGGTAGATGTCATCCAAGCATAGAAATAGTAGGAAGAGCCTTCCTAGCAGAGAGCACAGTGTATGCAAATCCAGGCATTCTGGAGAGCTGGGCTCTGCCATGGTCCAGCAGCTGAATACAGGTCAGCATTGTAGACCTGGCGTAAAGTCAAGGGAGAGAGGCCTGTAGCTGAGCTGGGAAGCTGGGGAGGACTCAGAATATCAGGCGCCTTAGAAGTCATGTTGCAAATTTTTTTAGGTATGACAGGAAGTCATTCAAAGATTCTAATTGGAGAGCTGGCTCCATCTGATTTATGTTTCAGAAGGGTCCTTCTGGCTGCCTGCTGCATGGGGTCGGCTGGCTGTAGAATGGGAGGGAGAGGAGGTTCCCAGTGCAAGAGGCAGACTGTGGATGGGGACAGAGAGCAGAGGTAGAACAGAGGGGTCTTGGTAAGGACTGGCTGTGGGGGGTGGGCACAGGGGTGCTTTCTGGGTACAATGGTTAATGCTGAGCACCACTGGCCAAGAGACTCTGTTCTTGGGGGTATTAACTGTCAAAGCCTCAGTCCTTAGGGAACAAGGGATGCTGGCTGCCAATGAGGCTTCAATCTTCCTGTCTGGGATCAAGGTGAAGAATCACAAAACAATAAGATGGGCTTCCCCAGCCAGGTTTTTCTAGCATTTGTCCCTTAACCACCTTAAAAAGTCTTTCCTGTAGCTCAAATGGTAAAGAATCTGCCTGTGATGCAGGAGACCAGGGTTCGATCCCTGGGTCGGGAAGATCCTCTGGTGAAGGGAGTGGCAATCCACTCCAGTAGTCTTGCCTGGAGAATTCCACGGTCAGAGGAACCTGGCAGGCTACAGTTCATGGGGTCACAAAGAGTTGGACACGACTGAGTGACTAACAAACACACATACATGCACACCTTAACAAGGGTCCACGTCATCTGATCAGCATCTGGTTGGCTCAGAGCCACCAGGGCAAGACTGGAAATGACAGAGTGTAGGGAGTAGAATTGTTAAGACATGAAGGGAGGAGATTCATTCCTTAGGTTCACACCCATCTAGGTGGTATGCTATCTTGGTGCTCAGGTGACTGATGGATTTATTCCAAACTGTAATCAACTGTGGCAGTCTCGAACTTCCAGCCTGTAAGGTTAGGCCCATCAAAGCTGCCTGTGTTGCTGTTTGGAAATAAGCTGTTTCTCTGAGTCCCTGACCCACCACTGATCGCAAGAAGTTGGCCTGTGTCTTGAGGTCATTTCTGGACTTGGGTTAAAATTATAAGCTTAAGACAGAGACAAACTGTCACTTCCTTGTAAATCAAACAACACTGATGGAGCAAAGCACAAGTTCAAAGGTCAGCACTGACATTACTAAAATGTTTTCTTTGCTTTATATTTTAATCATGCAAGTATAACTGAATAATAAACACAGTGTAGTTGAGAGTTTTGTTTTTAGAGAGTCTGGACCTATGAAATGAGCAACGCCACCACATTCACTGTGAGCCTTGTCAAGAATTGCAGTTTGGGGCAAAAGTGCTAAAGAACGTGAACTGAAGCAAATGGTACAGATGGAACGTGTGAAGAGTCCAGATTTGTTATCAATATTGTCTTGTCACCCCTGGTCAATGTGCACACCTAGATTTATCTTCTTGCAACAGACATACAAAAATATCAGATTCCTTTATCATCGAAATGTTGCAACAGCATTAGCAGAACTCCTTGGGGGCCTGGTTATCTTGGTAGAGGAATTACTGACACCCAGCTCTGCGCTCAAGGCTGCAGAACATAATTATCCCATGATCACCCGGAGTACTTTGTTCCCTGGATGTCTCTCATCTACGGTGCATTTCCTGGATGCCTTCCTCTTCCATTAAAGTATTTATGTCTATAAAAGTGCTTTAGAAGTCACCGGGGCTCTAAAAAATTAAAGGGAATGAATTTTAAAACCACAGTTATTTTACCTACTTCTTGAAAACAAAAAATAAAGGCTGACATCTGGTAAGTAAGAAACTTCCCCTGGAACCCAAGTAACTAACTTTTATTTTCTCATCATGAAAGGGGCGGATCTCCATTGGTGGCCTTTCTTATTTACACCACACACATGGCGATGGCTCCGACATCCAGTTCCTTTAGTATAAACAGAAAGGATGGCCTTTTTCTGTGGAAGTTAATGAATTGAAAAACAAAGCTGTTCTGTATACCCACTTCTTCCAAACGAATAAAAGAACTACAGTGTTCTGAGACTTGAGCAAAATAGTTGCATTCAAATTAATTTTGCCCCTTTTACTCTCCCCCTCCCCACTTCCCACCACTCCCCCCCACTCGCTTTTTCAGGAGAAAAAAGAACCATTTAATCACCTTATAAGGGCAGAGAGCATTAAGGGAATAGAGCGAGAGTCATGAGGCCCAGATCTTATTCTTGGCTCAGATGGGGCCTCACTGGGCGATCCTGGGCCATCCCTTAACCGCGAGCCTCTGTTGATGCAGCTGTAATATGGGGACGCAGATGTGTGTGTGTGGTACCGATGTGGGACCTCGGGGAGAGGTCCAAAGCTGAATGTGGGGTCCATTTTGCTGGTTGTACGCTGTTTCCAATTTGAAAAGGCTGTCTGCAACTCAGGAATTACAAAGTGACCTGGTAGGTCTTAGATGTATAACTGGTGTATAGATGCATGAAAAAGAAAAAAAAAAAGTCCTAAGGGCCTCTGGGTCTCTTGAAATTGGATTGCCAGGGCAAAAAGAGCTGCTAGTATCTGACTTTGTAAAGAGCTCATCACAAAAGTAAAGTATGGTTCATGTTTTTTTTTTTTTTTAATTTGTGTGGTGTTTCCTATAGCGTATTTGAAGAATAAAGGAAAAAAGGAGTGAGCATGTCTAAGTTCCTCTAGACAGCACCTGGGAGCCCTTCTTATGGTTGGAAATCCAGTCAAACTCTGCACCCGGGCAGGGGCCCGAGGGATGTCACCCCTTCCTCTGGAATTTAATTGTGTTCACCGACCAGAGTCACTGGATGCTAACTGCAGGTCCCTTTTGCAGGGTTCCTCATGAACCCAAGCAGAGGGAACAGAACCCAGCTGAGACCACCTTCTACCAACAAACATGCCGCTCCATGCTTCTTCTGACTTTGTGGAAGCCCAGCAGACCTGCCTTCTCATGGCTTTCCTTTCTGCCCCAGAGCTCCCCCGCCCTGCCGCCATGGCTGCCCAGACCTCAGCTCACCCATCAACTCATAAGAAATGGTCTTAACAGGGACAGTAAAAAAAGATTTGCATCCAGTAGCCGAAAGCCTGAAGTTGAGAAAGGAAACCCAAGAGTTTGTCTTACTGCTGTTGTGGTGGGTGTCTTTGAACTTGGATTGGGTTAATCATCACCTGCTTGCAGGGTGTTTGGAAATCACAAGTGGTAATCGTGTTTCTGACCCAAGAAAGGCTGTGGAAAGAAGACTTCAACCCACCCTTCTCTCTCTTCCTCCTGAAAACACTTCCCTTAACTCTACCTGTCCAAGGAGGATTCTTAGTCACAAGAGACACAGAGTTCACATTTGATTGGCTTCCAAACATGCCTTTAAAAAGTTCTGTGCTTCTCTACATATGCACTTCAGGTGTCCTGGGACTGGGTCTTTTTGCACACCGTTCCTACTTTACTTCCCCGATGGCTCAGTGGTAAAGAATCCACCTGCAATACAGGAGTCAAGGGAGACATGGGTTCGATCCCTGGGTCAGTCCCCTGGAGGAGGAAATGGCAACCCACTCCAGTATTCTTGTCTGGAGAATCCCACGGACAGAGGAGCCTGGATGGCTACAGTCCAAAGGGTCACAAAGAATTGGACACGACTGAGCATGCGGTAACCATACATACCTACTTTTCTTACCTTCCTCTCCTGCTCCAGTCTCTGCCAGAGTGAAACAAGGAAGTGGCCATGTTTTCCTTAAAAGCTGACACCCCCACCCCACACCTCCACTGCTTGCAAATGGAGTCCACATTTCTTTGCAGTGCCTACGAGGCCCTTCTCCATCTGGTTCTGACCCAACTTCATCTCCTCTCCCTCCCAATTCTGTCTCTCCCCCTACCTCTTTCCAAACAGCTTCAGGTCTGGGAAAACATTATTCCTTCTCCTGTAGTGCATTACCTACCTTTCCACTCTCTTATTCTCCCTGCTGAATTCCCATGCATCCTTCAAGACGCAATTCAAATGTGATATATCAAAGCCTGGAGCTGCTCCCACCTCTGTCTGTGGGCAGAGTTAATCGCTCTCTCCTCTGAAGTATCACTGCCCCTCTGAGAGTTTCTCTTCCAGAGAAAGCATCACATTGTAGGGGACCTACTGCTCACATGCCCATTTCTCTCCCTAAACTATACGTTCCTTATGGTCAGGGGTAAGATCTTATTCATCTTTATGATACTAGTTCCTAGATCAAGGCCCACAGATGTTCAATAAGCTGGCCAAGAATACATGTATTCAACTCTAGGTTCCAATCAATATATTCCTTTGCTTTAGAGTTTGAAAATATCTAGAAATTGAAATCAACGATATCTTAGATAAGTTTTCTGAATTTTGGAGGGTAGGTATGAGTGTAAGCTCACCATTAGAACCAGTGCAAAGATGAAGATGCATCTTAGAGTACAGAAAGAAAAGTGTTAGTCACTCAATTGTGTCTGACTCTTTGCAACCCTGTGGACTATAGTCTGCTAGGCTCTTCTATCCATGGAATTCCCCAGGCAAGAATACTGGAGTAGATTGCCATTCCCTTCTCCAGGGAATCCCTAGTTCAGTCTCCCGACCCAGGGATTGAACCAGGGTCTTCTGCATTGCAAGCAGATTCTTTACCACCTGCGCCACCAGGGAAGCCCTAGAGTATTTCACCCAGAGTACAGGGCTTTACCTAGAGTACAGAGCTCTAGGTAAATGAAAAAGTCCTGTTTTAGATAGCCTGCATTAGGAAAGAGGTTCACATACACTAACCTGAGTAGTAATAACACTTCAGTTTTCCTCAGTGTTTACTGTGATGGGACACTGCTCAGTCCTGCCCATGCATGTACAATGCACCCCTGCAACAACTTTTCAAGGTGGGTATTAGGATTATTATTCCACTTTCACAGGTGGGTAAACTGAAAATGTGGTAAGTTTCAGAGTCCTGTAGCTGGTAAAGGAGGTATGAACCTGGAGGGCTGATGCTGAAGCCTCTTTGCTCCACCACCACCCACTGCACCCCCACCTCTGCCACCACCACTCACACAGAGCAAAGGGGGTCTGCTCGGTTGTGAAAGAAACATGAATAACAATTTTAGGAAACACCATGTGTCAACCACTGTTCTACCTATTAACTCATTTAACACTGGCAATGACCTTGTGAGAGGGGTACAATTATTATCCTCATTTTACAGATGAGAAAACAGAGACAGAGAAGTTAGCCGTTTGCCCAGAGGCCACGTAGCTAATAAGTGGCAAATTTGGGATAGAAACCAGACAGGCTGGCTCCAGAGACCTTGCTCTTAACGACCCTGCTCGGCAATCTCCCAGGAACCCTGGGACAAGGATAGATGTTCAGACAGGATCCAAAGCTGTGGGAGCATGAAGAATTGGAGGTTCTCAGGGACCATCCCCAAGGCCCACCAGAAAGCCCATCAGCTCCTCTCAAGCTCCCCTAAAGACACATAACCTCTAGGTAAAAACAATACTCTTACAAGGCAAACTCAGGCTTCATGAGATGCAGTCCAGAGGACCACCCCTGCTTCTTCTAAATAAACATTCTGGGACGCTCAGAAGGCTCTGTTCTGAAGGGTCCTGCTATTGCCTGGATCAGTGCAGTCACTGTTTCCTCCAACTTCCCCCATGAGCATCATCTTCTTCTAGTATATGTAGCTTCCCTCTCCCTTCTAGCATCAGCTTATCACAGCCCCAACTTTCCTTACAACCCGCACTTGGCAGGACCCTGGTGGCCTCCTTTACCTGTCAACGTGATTCTGTCTGATGACTCTCTGTTCACTTTTCCACTTCAAGCACAGCTACTAATCATTTTCTTCCTTTAACTTTTTATGATTCACTTCTTTTGGAAGGAAGGCACTGATAAGTCTCGTTCATCTTTTCAAATAAGATGGCACAGGTTGCTGGCCAACCTATAAACTTACTGTCCTTGGCCCAGGTGTGAGGACTTTGAGCTTTGAGGAGAGAGATGGGGACAAGAGGGTAGTGGGCAGGGCAAAGACGCGGGGAAAGAAACACCTAAAGGTGCCTCTTCATCAAGGACTGAGAGCAAGGTGGTCCCTTTTGAAAAAGCTGCAAATATGGAAGCCACAGTGATGGATGTGGTGGGTAAAATACCGTAGAGTGTGAACAGCCTCTCTGTTGCACATTATAACTGTCTCACTCCAGATCCAAGAAATTTTACTCTATAACTAGAGGCAGAAGGGTATTCCTACTGGTTAATATCTGAAAAACTAACTGATTCAGTCAGGTCCCAGCAGAAAACAGATGGCAAAGGCAAGCAGGATAAGTAGAGAGAGTTCAGTGAAGGAACTATTTACAAAGTAGTGAGAGGGTAGGGCATAGAGAAGCCAACAAAGGATGGTGATGCGCTGGGGGGCCATGACCATCTCTAGGCCGAAAGGGCAGGGTAGGGAGTGGTTTCTGGAGCTCAGAGACAGCTGTACCATCACTGTGTCTGTGTCCGCAGGAGATGACCACCCAACAGCCCCATGGCTTTGGGGAAAGGAATACAGTCTCTGCTCACCTGTGACTCAGAAGGAAAGGAGCCAGGAAACTCAACACCCCCTTCCCTCCTCCTCCTGCTCTTTGATCTACTGCCAGGGCCTCGCTCTGGCTGCACCATGCTGGAGCCAGAGGGCAGAGAGGCCCACATGAAGATTCTGTAGAGTCTCCCAGGGCACACAGAGCATGTGGAGAAGGTGGAAGGGGTGCAGGAGGGGCGGGAGAAGACACTCAGCACAGTGATTTCCTTGTCCTAAGGCCCTTGTTGTCCCGAGGTAACCGCACTGACGTAGTGCCTAAGAAAGTAGTATATTCCTTGCTTATTACATTTCACATATTTTCAAGGAAATCAGACTGTTAGCATACCACATCCTGGAGCTTCAAGTATGTTTTCCTGGGATCTCATGAGAATTTCCACTTCAGTGGAGAGTAGTTGAATATTCCCATAACACCGAAAAGGAACAGATGTGGGAGAGAGTGGGACACAACAGACCTCCAAGGACTCATCGTTCAGCTGAGGGCATGTGGTAGGGCTGGCAGTGAGGTCCGTGAGCCAGGGGCAGGCAGGCATGTCCACACCTCAGGGGATGGCAGGATATGACCACCGTGGCAAATGTCAGGCGTCCAGGACATAAGGTGCAATCTAGGAGAGAAATGGGAGACATAAAATGCTCAAAGGGATTTATTCTGAATTTATTAAGGTTAAACTTCTGCCATGTGGTAGAATTGGGGTTTCAAAAAGAAATAACCCTTAATGTAAAAAAAAAATTTTTTTTTTTCACCCTTGCCCCTGGGAGTGGCATATTCTCTCCCCACAGCAAATTCTATGGTTGCTGTTTTGAGTGGAGGATAGCATTTAAGCCCAGAACGACAGTACAACTCCCGTATCTGCATTTTCTTTAGGATAGAACTGTTCCCAGAGGAGGAGTTTGTCCTGAGTTAAAAGGTGTTAATTGATGTAAGTGCTCAAGTCTATAAAAAGTCGATGATAGAATAAGATATGGCACTCAGTGAAAGTTGCTTCATTATTTCATCTTTGAAGGCCCAAATGAAGGCATGTTTAGATAAAAAATACCTCCCAGGGAGTTAAAAATGTACTGGCCTCAAGTATATCTCTTTCCCATCACTCATGCACGTTCACACAAAGAGGAAACCACTAAGGGAGGCTTGATGTTTAGTTGTTCTAGAAGTTGGTGGGAGGCAGGAAGGTTGAAGGTCCTGGCATGTGCCTCTAATTTATTTCCTTCTACTTTCCCAAGAGTGGGAGAAAAAATATTTGTGAACTTCACATTATTAAAAAGTTCGTGCTGTCTGCTTAGCTCTTACCTATAAGCCTTTCACTTCTCTAGGCCAAGAATGAGCTTCAATCTCCAGATTAATTCAGTTAGTAGACTCTGATTTTGTGTCGTTCCCCAAAAGGTAAGGATGAGTACTTTTTTTTCCAAAAAGTCTCTTTGAACATTCTGCTGTGTCTTTTACGTCTTCTTCTTGCAGCATTAGCCAGTCCGCACATGATTGCCCAAGGGCAAAGGCACATTTTGAAATGGCCTTTCTACTTCTCAAGCACACACTTGCATGCTCACTAGCTCCCTTTTAATCTCTTTGTCTCTTCCCAACACAAAATTAATACTTAACAGGTAATGGCTGGTGTTTCCCTAACAAAATTGAGGACTCCAAGCCTTCATCACCTACTTAAGATGAATGGTGATGGGACACACAACAATCCTCCTGGGTAAGAACCTCACTTTGGGCATCTAAGCATCCCTCTCCTAATTTCAAGAAATTAAGATACTCTCCTTTCTTCCCTGTAGCTCAAATGGTAAAGAGTCTGCCTGTAATGCAGGAGACCTGGGTTCGATCCCTGGGTCAGAAAGATCCTCTGGAGAAGGGAATGGCAATCCACTCCAGTATTCTTGTCTGGAGAACCCCATGGACAGAAAAGCCTGGCGGGCTATAGTTTGTGGGGTTGCAAAGAATCAGACACAACTGAACAACTTAATACCACTTCACTTCACTTCCTTTCTTCAGCTATCCTTGGGTAGTGATTTTCATACTGCAGGTCCTAAAATCAATGCAATGGCTCATGACTAGCATTAAACAAACAAGCGAAAAACAGTGAAATAGAATTTAAAATATCAAAATATGCTGCATACATTAAAACAAATATGAGAGTGTTGTTTAGTCATGCCTACTTCTATACGCTTGTGTTGGCTAACAGTGTAAAACACATTTCTTATTATGGATCACCTCAAAGTTCTGAAGTCATTGAACTCAGGTTATTGAGAGGCAAATTCTTCAATTCATAGCCACGTTTTTGAAGGTTTGACCTTGTGGTCTGGTTGACCAGGTGCTCTGCTGGACTTGAAGGTCCTTGCCTATCCATGTTTCCAATTTCTTAAAAACATTTCCATTCCTAATTCAGTGCTCCCAAGTGCTGCTCTCCTCCCACCAGGTAATCCTTCTTCCAAGTGACATTCCAAGGCTCAGAAAGGGATTACCTAGAGAGCCATTCTAGAAAGCCTAGCCATTACCTAGAGAGCCTAGACTTTGGATTCTGCTATCTAGGAAACTGTTCAGGGGTGAATCTTGGACTGATCTCATAGAAAGGCTTCTGTTCTTTCCTTTCCCTTCTGGCACACCCTCTCATACCTCCAGTTCTAGACCCACCAAGCCATGGCTAGGGAATCTTGGAAATGGCATCTGTGAGGGGATTATTACCGCATCCCAGGGCAGAGAACTCTACAGAGGATTTTTGTAACCTTGTCCTTTCTGTCTACTGACTTTTTGAAAAGTGCATGACATCCCATCATTTCAAGCCCAAGAAATAATTTAAACTTAAAAGTATCAGTGATTCAACAAAATTCCACCAAATAATCAAACATTCTCTCAACATTTCTTGAGCAACAGTTTTCTGTCAGACGCTACAGCAGGAGGCAGGCACTAGGCTGGATATACCATAGGAAAGAAAACACTTACAACCTCAGAACCCCAACTCAACGGCAAAAGACAGCTATCCTGAGAAATCATTATGATGCTTGTTTTCATAGACATGGGAATAAAATGCTGTAATTTCTCAGAGCAAGGAAATGTCACTTGATCTGGAGAAGGATGGGAAAGGTTTTACAAAGGAAGAGATGCTTGAACTGAGTCTTGAGGACCTGGAGGCGTGGAGCTGGCTTCAGAGGAGACTCCTAAGTAGACTGCATGCACGCACACACAGTCACTCAGTTGTGTCTAACTGTTTGCAACGCCATGGACCGTAGCCCACCAGGCTCCTCTGTCGATGGGATTTCCCAGGCAAGAACACTGGAGTGGGTTGCCGTTTCCTTCTCCAGGGGATCTTCCCGACTCAGGGATCGAACCCCCATCTTCTTCATCTCCTGCATTGGCCAGATTCTTTACCACTTCACCATCTGGGAAGCCCTGGGGCTGGGTTGTAAAGAGCTTCACATGCCATATTTAAGAGGATATATTATCCCAAGGGCAACAGGGAGCCAACACTAGTTTTAAAGCTTGTGATTCATATGATTTAATTTGTAAACAAAAATGTTTAATCTGGCTCTGTTTGAAATAACAAACATTAGAAAAAATCAATTATTTGTAATTGGAGGGCGTGTTCAGTAAATCATTGACTATCTATACAATAAAATAACATATGCCTCCTGTCCCACAAAAAATATGATGATGCTTTTGATATTCAATAGCATAAAAAGAGTGCTTGTTGCAATTTTATTGAACTTTTTTTAACATTTACTACTGTAATACTTTTTCTTAAACTCAGATTTTAAATTGACTTTGAATATTTTCAAAGATTGCCTAATAAAAGTCCTTTGCAAAATGAGAGTCTAAAATAAAAGAAATAATAGGAAACACCAGATTCAAACATTCTAAGTCCATATGGAGGGTCATTCTTTGAGTCTTATATTGACGGTAATAAAAAGATACAACTTTTCCTTCCTTGTCCCAGATTTCAGCCCCAGGTGATTTCCCTGAGACTTGTGTCTGTATTGCCATCCCATCGTCATTCCTTTGCTTTTCAGGGTTCAGTATTCTGCCCCTTGCTCGCAGAAACCCTGCTTCCCACCCTTAGATGCTTATAAGAGGCCTGATGGAGCTGACAGCCAGGCATCTCTGTCACCACAGCAACTACTGTTCTACTCAGACCAACACGGTAACAAGGAAGAAAAAATTCCTCTTCTCTTACCTGGCAAACCAGCTATTCTTTTCCAGCTAAGAGTTTCATCATTTTTCTAGGGGTTAGATTCTCTCATACACTAGATTATTTATCATTCACAATGGACATATTCCCTTCACAGGTTGGACTAGAGAAACTGAAAAAATGATGAGAATTTCTGTATTATTCCAAGTGGTAAGAACTAGTACAAAGATAGAACAGAATATAAACCTCAGAATGAGATTCAAGAATATTTAAGAATTTGATACACCCTAGGAAAAATAATATATAAATAATGTATCTGCAAATGAAGTACCATCCCAAAGGTTATGCAAATATATATCCCATGCTGTACATTTAATACATTTTGCAGAATGATACAAATTTTACTATAGATTTTCTTAAACAACTTCATCTTTAGAAAACTTCCCAAAGATCTTCTCTAGAAGTATTTCCCCTTCCCAAAGTTCAATGCTCATAGTAGCTACCAAATATCTCTCCTTTCTGTCAGCCACACAGATTCCTCAGTGCGTCCATGCTCTCTTCCTCGGCCTCTCTCTTCCCTTCTACCATGTACCATAGTGGACTACCTCAGTGATCACTAGGACTTCTCACCTGCCCCCCAACCTAGACTTCTCTGAGATGGCCACAGCTCCTAGAATTTCTACACTTTCTTAACAGCCCTTGCTCCCCATGGACAAAACACATTGCAATTCTTTGGAAATGGAGACTTTTTCTCACATCAATGAAAAATGCATGGGCATTTGGGGAAATAAAATTCTCTACCTTGTTGACAAATCAGTAAGGATGGATTATTCAGTAATTGATGGCTGACACTGCTGAAGCTGAAGCTCCAATATTTTGGTCACCTGTTGCGAAGAGCTGACTCATTGGAAAAGACCCTGATGCTGGGAAAGATTGAAGGCAGGAGGAGAAGGGAACGACAGAGGATGAGATGATTGGATGGCATCACTAACTCAATGGACATGAGTTTGAGCAAACTCTGGGAGATGATGAAGGACAGGGAAGCCTGGTGTGCTGCAGTCCATGGGGTCACAAAGAGCCAGACACGACTGAGCCACTGAACAACAACAACTACTACTAGCTAACTACCTGTGCAAAACCGTTAAATTTTCTACCTCACACCGAAATACATTCCAGATTGTTTGAAGAGGTAAATTTGTAAAATAAAAACCTAAATGAACTACAAAAATACAGGTGGATATTCAACTGGTCCCATACAAATCATAACACTAAAGATGTTGGCTATCACTTCATAAAAACACAAAATTCTGCATGTCATAAAATGCTACAGAAATGTTTAGAAATGAAAAGCTAAAAGAATATTTGCAACAGTTATGACAGATCAGTGTTTCTTCTTGCTAACTTCTAAAAAAAAAAAAAAACCCTTTACAAATCAACATGAAGAAACAAGCATGTCACAAGGAAACTGACAAAAAATGGTAAGCAGACTTGGACAATTCACAAATACTTGGAAAGCCAATAAATACTGAAAAAAAAAAAAAAGATGTCCAGCCTTCATGAAGCTAACATCCCTTTGAAGGGATGGTCTTGCTCTGGTAGAAGGGGTGGACCAAGGAGGTCAGGAAAACTGTGGCATATGGCCAGTGAGTTGGTGATAGCAAAATCTGTCCTGCTGACATTGGGTGCCGACTTGGACCTGAGATGTGAGGACAGGATTTGAGAGGTGTATCCTTGCAAGATTTTTTCTTATGAGGCTTTGGAAGTTGAGTATGTGATAGAACAATCAGCTCAACCATTACAACTGCTGCAAAACGCCTCTGCTTGCTCGCTCCAAGCAGCTCCTCCAAACTTCCCTGACTCAAGCCTTCAGGAGCTGTCTCGTCAGCACAGGCATCTCCTCCCCGCTCTATCCCACAGCTTCTGTGGGACAAAGTCTACTGTGGCCTCGTGTCTCAGCTCTCTTGTCCTCAGAGAAGCACTGGCACAGGACTCCTGGCCTGCCCCACGGCCAGCAGCTGCCCACCTTTGCAGCCTCTCGGGACTGCCTTTAATTGTGCTTGAGTAACGGCAGTCCACCGCCCCCCACCACCTGCAAAATCACCACTCTTGATAGAAACAAAGCAATGGGATACCCGTCAGGGCTCTGACCTGTATTAGCTCCCTGGACATGCCTGTGGGCCAGCTGTGCCCATCCAGTGCCCTTCCCTGTACTGACCTCCTTTTCCCACACAACCTCCTACATATAAAGTGGGGGGACCTGGAGAATGGCACTGGTCTTGGATCTCCAGCCACTCCCAGCAGTCAGGATGCTCCAGTTTTCAAGGTGAGTGGGTGACATTAGTTGAACCTCAAACACGCCAGAGATTTCCCCCATAAGATATTATCTTGTTGTCTCAATTAATAAGGAACTGAAATTGGCATCGTATGTGCAGAGTCGGACACGACTGAAGCGACTTAGCAGCAGCAGCAGCAGCAGTGGCATTCAGAGCCATTTGGTTCTTGGAAAAGCTCTACTGTTTTCCTTTACACTATGCATAATACTGTGAAGACTTCTATATTCCAAATGTGTGTGGTTTTACCCTACACCAAGCAATTCTTCAATATCAGCTGGGTGTCCTACAATTTAATTCCATTCTGACACACTCTACCTGGAGACAACATCAGATCACACAGGCTGAGGGCTCAGTCCCACCAGCCAGACCCCATCCCTTTCAGATGCTAATCCTAAGGCTAGGCGGTCATCTGTGCTTCTGAATGACCGGCTATAAAGGTCAGAGGTTCCCTCTTCTTGGGTTTCATTAATTTGCTAGAGCAGCTCACAGAACTCAGGAAAATATTAACTAGATTATTGGTATATTATAGGCAGCTATAACTCAGGAACAGTCAGATGCAAGAGATGTATCAAGATGTGGGAAAGGATACGAAGCTTCCTTGCCCTCTCTGGGGTACCACTCTCCAGAATTTCTATTTGTTCATCAACCCAGAAGTTCTTTGAATTGGGGTTTTTTTTAAATGGAGGCTTCTGTAAATAGGCATGATTGATCAAAACATTGGTTACTGGTGGTTGAATTCAACCTCTAGCCCCTCTCCCCACCCTGGAGGTGGAAATCCTCCAATGATTGTTGCTTCCCCTGGCAGCCAGACCCCATCCTTAGGTTACCCAGGGCCTTTGCAGAAGTCACCTCATCAACAAACTTGGATGTGGTTGAGAGGGGTCTGTGAGTAACTGGACACCCCTTTCACCATTACTATTTTGAAGCAACTTCAGGAACTGAGGACAGAAGTTCAAATATTGAAACAAAAGATGCTGCAATTGCTCTATCTCTTAGGAAATTCTAAGAGTTTTAGGAACTGTGAGCCAGGAATGGGACAAAGATCGAATATATATTTCTTAGTATAAGTCACAGTATCACAGTTCTGTGAATGAACTTCTGTGTGTGTGTGTGCGCGCGAGTTTGTGTGTGTGTGTTTCCTAACAACTAATATGATGCTGAAGTTCACGTTTATTTGTTCAACCTTCTATGTAGACTGTTTTCTTCTCTTATAGCTAACTGTAGATGGATTTGAGCAGTTTCTAGAATGATAAGGAAGTGTGAATTCATGGAATTTGTTCAGTCTTTCAGACATCTACAAATTAAAGTCAAATGTCAGACTTGCTACACATGAAAGTTGCTTCTACATCAACAGGTATTTTTTGCCTGCTAATTCCTCTTATGGCAGTTCAACTCTATCCACTAGGCTGCATTTTAATCCTTATATTGCCATTAGCACAAACGGTAGTCATTCTAGCTTTTGGTCCATAACCTAGAAGATTTTTGCCATTGTCCGCAGCAAATGAAGTGATGCTTCCCCCCTTTCATTAGCCATGAAAAGAAAATACATGTTGTTTCTAATAAAACAGATGTTGAAGCTATATAAATTGAAAATGCTTGTAGCAATTTAGGATAAAACCGTTTTAGCTCTAGTTACAAAATGATCTTAAATTGAGTCTGTAAAGGCCAAATGTAGCAACAATTCCTTTGGGTTTTTCCTTTGAAAACTCCCTCTGGTTTTGAGAAATCTCCTTGGCTGTAGGTTGGAACTGGCCCTTGGGTGAGCCAAACCTTCCCAAAGGCTAGAGGTACCCCAAGAGGTGCTCATTTCGGGCTTTTACGTTACTGTGACTATGAGGTTTGACTGATGCTCTTGGTGTCTCACTGGTAACTCACATTCCCTTTGCACTCGGTTTCTCCACTGCACCCAAGGCACCTGTGTCTCTGCCTGTGAGCTTTCTCAGCTGCAAGAAAGTGCTCTTTGTGTACTGCAAACCATGTGATGCGTCTTAGGTTAACCTGAATTTCTTGGTCTATTAAACATACAGGTGACTTTCAGTTCCATGTGAGTGTGCAGGAAGATTTCATAATTATAGCTAGTTTTAGATCCTTGCAACTAACAGAGCTGAACTAGGTAAACATGAAGAAAACACCCATTGTCACCACCAAGACAGGGCTCTGACACGACCTCCTGAACTCTTGCCTCCTCCCCCACAAAAATCTCTGTTCCCCACCTCCCCTCCCCAAGCTTCCTCATCTCAGGAAAGAGCAATTTACTCAATGCTCACAGCACAAGCTTAGTCATCTCCCAAGACTCTTTATTTCCTTCACACGCTCTGTGGGATTTATCAATGAGTCCTGCAGCCTCCACCATCAAAATACATCAGCAGTCCAACCACTTCTCATCACTGACTCTGCCGAACCCTGCTTGAAGTCACCATCATCTCTACCTGGATCATTGCAAGAGCCTCCTACTGGCCTCCCTGCTTGCACCCTCAGCCTTCTGTGGTCCAAGCCAGGCATCAGCAAACTTTTTTCTGTAAAGAGCCAGATAACAGATATTTTAGGATTCACCAGTCATACAGTTTCAATCACAATTACCCCATGTAAACAGTCACAGGTAACATACAAGCAAATGGACACAGAAATTTGAATTTCACATAATTGTCACATGCCACAAAATATTAAATTTTTTACTTTTTTCAAATGTTTAAAAATATAAAAACCATTCTTATCTATTAGACTGCACAAAAACAGGTGGAGGACCAGATTTGGCCCACAGGTTGGCTGACCTGCTGCGATCTAATCATGTAACTACGTCCTTCCTCAGTAACTAGCCTTCCTTGCCCTTCTCACCTCCCTGAGCTCAAAAAGAGAAGCCCGTCACTGGCACAAGGCCATCAGACCCTACTCCTTCTCCAGCACCTTCCTTGCCTCTTCCCCACCTGTCACTTCTCTCCATCCATGTGGACACCCTCTCAGTTCTCAGGCACCCTGAGAATGCTCCGACCTCAGAGTTGAGCACTTTCAAGTTGGCCTCTGAATCCCTTTTCCCAAAGATCTCATGCATCCCCACCTCCACTCCCTTGAGCCTCTGGCCCAGGTGTCACCCCTGGCCCTGTTCCAGCCACTGTATTTAAACAAGCGCGTATATGCTAAGTCGCTTCCATCGTGACCAACTCTTTGCAACCCCATGGACTGTAATGCACAAGGCTCCTCTGCCCATAGGATTCTCCAGGTAAGAATACTGGAGTGGGTTGCCATGCCCTCCTCCAGAGGATCTTCCCAACCTAGGGATCAAACCTGTGTTTCCCGTGTCTCCTGCTTTGCAAGCAGATTCTTTACCCACTGAGCCATCAGGGAAGCCCCTTAAACAAGCACACCAACTCCTATTCCAGGTGGCATCCTTGTCCCCTTTCTTGTTATGCTTGTCCCCATGGTACTTGTCACCTCTTGACCTACTGTGTATTTTTCATTTCTTAATTGTCTGATTCCCTGCACCACTCCCCCCAAAACTAGAATGGAAGTTCTATGAGGCTAGAGATTTTATGCCTCCCCCCAACTTCCAGAAAAGTATCTGATATGGAGACACTTCATATGTTAAATGAGTGAATAAGTGAATGAATGAGTGAACTGATCCCCATCTTCTGTTATCCTTTGATTGGAAATGAGTACATGCACTGTTGAATGTCTCAGTAGGAACAGCACGGAAATGTTCAATTCGGCCAGTTGACTCCACTGGGGTTCAGAATCATGTGAGACCTGAAGGAGCACACTGGCCATTTCCTGTGATCTGTTCTTCTAGGTGTGAACTTAGTCATGGCAACCAGGAGAAATAAACATCATCTCACCATCAATGGTGTCTTTGACTCTAGGAGCAGGCTCAGTTATTGAATAATCTCCTTTGCACACTAATATCATTTTCTACAGTAATAATCATTCATAATCCAGGTTTTCTTAATTTATCCTTTAGTTCTAAAACAATTATTTTTCAAAAAATCAATTTCAGTTTCAAGATATGATTAATATTCAGTAAACTATTTCATGTATGAAGTAAAATCTACAGTTAATGAAGACATTACTCCTCACAGTTTGCACAAGGAGTTTTAACTGTGAAACACAAAAACTCCAAGGGATCCCCTGGAGTAACATAATTAAAGTACAAGTCTGGCTCTTCATCTTTACAATCACAGGGCTACCACTGTTTGCTCCAGGTCTGCTGCTTATATGCAGGAATATGGAATAATGTGGGGGCCACAAACGTGGGGTCCTCTAGACAGGATCCTGCCCAAAGGATCATGAAGGAAAGCTGAGGGCTGAGCCCACATGTGTTGGAGCTCTGCTGTGTGAGTGGGAGTGCTCCAAAGCGACCTCATGTACAATATAATGTTATCAAAGGATAAGTGCTAAAAATGTGCTGATTTGAAGCTTTCATCTATATTATTAAAGTTCAATGGAATTCACAGCAATTGCTTAGAAAGACCTTCAAGTTCCTCCCTCTCCTCGCTATCCCAGGAGGAGTATTTTATCACTGGTGATGTTTGGAATGCTAGCACATGGTGAAAATAAAAGGTGGACCAGATCTGTGGTGGGTTTCCTGGTTGTTTTTAACTTCTCTCAATCTATCCCATTGTGTGCTGGACTGGACCACTCCCACCATCCCACCCGTGATATACTACCACTTATCATTTCTCCCCATTTGGAAAAAAAATCTCTAATCCTCCGTAGTCACAAACAGCTGCCAAATGCACACAGCGTGTTCCTTCATGCCTCAGCTTCAAACTGCAGAGCCGATTTATTTAGTAAGTTAGAACTGAAAAGGACTGTGAGAGTCTACTTAAAACCTCTCATTTTATAATAAAAGAAGTGTATTTACGTGATCTTAAAAAAATTTTTCCAAACACCTTCACTTATTTTGTTTCTCAGTGAAACCTTTCAAGTGGGCAGGATAAGCATTATTGCCAGCTTGGAAGAGGGACATTTGGGACCCCAGAAGTTAAATGACAAGCCCAAGGTTACACAATCTAGTAAATCACAAAGTCTAGTCTTAAACCCTCCAGGGCTTGTAAGGCCTATATTTGCTTATCATAATTATGTTGAATTCAAGGCCATTTATTTACACAATGAGGATTAGAAATATTACTTTAAGGGAACTCTGAGCTACAGTTTCAAAATCCACAGTGCAGCTGAGGAAATTGCAGATTTTTGCAGTGAGCAGCTGGGTTTGATTCATCTTTGTCTTTCTGGGGCACTGGGTACATGTTTGTTTCACAGAGGAATGAAATGTAAGGAAAGCCTCAATATCCAGTGCTAACCAGTCCACATTGAACCCTAGTGGGGTTGGTGGTCACGATGGAATGATCCCAAGATCATGTCAAGAAAAAGAAGTTTAAAGACCTTTTAAAGAAGAAAAACCTGAAAATAGCCTCTAAAGATAACCATAATAGTAATAATTGCCATTTTTGAGTACCTCCCACAGACAAGCAGTTTCTCTACCACACTGTGGAAAACCCTGCCAAGTTCTGATCAACGTGTACAAACGTGTTCTATCTACAACTGAGGTTTTGTGTGCACAGCTAGGATAATGTCCAGAGGTCAGGATGCTAAGCTAAAAGGGTTGGCCAGTTAAGGGGACAGTGGGGGACACTGACCGTGTGCGTTACAGGATGAGGTGCAGGGTGAAGCTGTGCCAAGGAAAGCACTGTGTTTACTGACACCCATCAACAGGATGAGTGTATAAAACAATGCTATCAGGCCAGCGAGCAGCTCTACTCATGCCAACATGATAGGGTGGGCGGCCAAGGGAAGAATATATTAATTATGAAAAGTTATTTTTCCAGCTTTCCAAATTATATCCTTTTTAAAAATGCTGCCAAACTGTTAATTCTTTTGGATGTGCCAAAAATATTATGGTCTTCCCAGATGTGCTGCAAATAAAGACAGGTTGAGAATGATCATGCTGGGTATTTCACACACACAATTTGTAACTCTTACAATGATTCTACAGATAACTCTCATGGGGTTTAAGATCTCACCCCAGTTCACGATGTGGGTGGGTGGGAATTGTATTCAGTTTAGGTAAGTTTCCAAAACCCATATGCTTCCCTCTTTGCCTGCTCCCTTACACCTGTGGGAAAGGCCGTCTTGGGAAGTAGAAAGTTGGAGCATTTTGAATGGCAAAACTTGAACCGGGGGTGGAGCTTCAGGGAAGCAGATCTACAGACAAACCTAAGGAAAGAATGTCCTGATAAGCCGAGCTGCCCGCGAGTGACCTTGGCGGCCGAGGATGGTCACAAGATCCTGAGTGGGAGAATCCAAGCAGAGGCCAGGAATCCTGCTTGGTCAGGATCTCCCCCGAGAGGGTATGCAGAGAATCTGTCAGCCTGCCTTGGGATGGACAGCCAAGACCTTACACAGAGATGGGTCAGGCCACTACCAAGGTAGGGCCACAAGCCACATGCTGCTCACACATGGGCTAAGTCAGCTGTCCCTAAGGAGAATTCCAGGCAAACAGTATGGGAGCCCAATGAATATCAGGCCAATGACATGGACCACAAGATGGGGACTCCTTATTGGCCTACTTGGTGACGCAAGTCATGAAATAGAAACGCGAGTGGGGAGAATGTTGGACAATGTGGATGAGGAAGGAGACACCCATGGGAACTGTGGGAGGAGGGGTGTGGAGGTCCCTAAGTTAGACCAAAGAGGAGTCAGAGAGACCACAGGTCACCTTGGGCTGAGATGACGACAGCCTCACCAGCCTGTCAGCTAAGGAAGGCTGGAGCAGCATTTTGGCACTTAGCAATAGGAGCAGAAGCATCCACATCAAAAAGGCTAGGTTGGAAACTGGCTCTACTGTGGAACCCCCAGCCAGTCCTTTAACCTCTCAGTTTCCTGGTGCATGGAAAGTGTTCTCCCTCCTTCAGGACAATCAAGAGGGAATGTGTGCAACATGCTTAACACAGCATCTGCCTCCGACTGAGCAATCACTAAATGGTAGCTGTTACTATTTTCATTATTGCTGTTTTGAGTTTAGGACTTTCAAAAGCCTATTCTAAAAATCCCATTATCCAAATACTTTCCAACTCTTCAACTCATTTTTGGAATCAGGGAATGGGAAAGGATTTGTAGTCAGAGAACATTCTGGAAAGTACTTTGGGAAACAGTCTTCCTTGTTTAGGCTGAGAGCCTCCATTTGTGAAAACTGGCATGATAATATATTTTAACGCAGTTTTTCTGTCCCAAAGAAAAACCCTCAAAATGTTAGAGATTATCTTCACTATTTTAACTAATCACATCATTATCATAGCTCCTTTTTGAATTTTGGAGTGTGAAGCTGGCTTTGTTTTGTTTTTCAAATTTATTATCAAGAATTGCCTGGTTTCTGGCTTACTCACTGATTACCATTTTTCCTGATGAGAAAATCTAATCAGAACTTGGTAGCTTTATTAATAAATGTTTCTGTGGGTCTATTTGACACTGCATTATTATTGTTAAAGCTCTCCTGTGCTATTAAGGGAGTTCATGCTTGGCTCTTTTTTACATTTATTATAAACTTGAACACAGTGGGTCTTCACTGGGAATGGTTTTGCTCCCAAGCCATATCTGGAGGCAGTTCTGTTTGTTACAACTGAAGTTGGGATTGTTACTGGCATCTCATGGGTAAAGGTCAGGGATGCTGTTAAATATCCTAAAAGGCACAGGATAGCCCCCACAACAGAAATATCCAACTCCAAATGTCAATTGTGCTGAGGCTGAGAAACTAGGTCTGACATCTATCTTTCCTGCCGTCTGTGCTTGGGAAATACCAAGAGTTCAAGGGGCACATGACTCTGTAGTCCATTGCATAAGGCACTGTCTTTGAGAAAAATTGTGTGGACTTGCAAAGCTTTTTTTTTTTTTTTTGCAAAAAGCAAAATCACTTAAAGCAAGGCAGTAAGAGCATGTCCTCCTGCTGGCTAGGTGTCTCTCTTTTGGTTTCGGTGCCCTGGGCATGGTGTGAGCATTGCCTCAGCCAGAGCCACGTTGTCAGGGCAAATCAAACCTCCTAAGGAATTCATGGAACATGAGCACTCTGGACTGTTTGCCCAAGACTAAAAGGGGGAAGGGATTGTGTTTGGGGGGCTGATGATGCTGAACTTTCAACCCTCCTTCGCAATGTTTGCTGGCCAAAAAGCAAAGCCAGCTGTATTTGGACAGCACTTTACACAAACAGACAACACAGACTGTTATCTCCTAAATTGGAGGCTTTCTACAATGTCTTCTCGTGTGGGCACTGGACTCCGGCAGGAAGACCACCCACAGGCAAGCACACAGCACCTCCCAGGGAGGCCCTCTAATCACCCACTGTTCTCGCCACCTGTTCTGGGCTGTGTTATCAGATGTGAAGGAGCCAGCTAATAACCGTTTATAAGCTATAAATGGAAGTGGCCATGGCAGGGAGTTGATAAACATTTGGGGGGCAAATTATTTGTATAGCTGACTGTCATTTGTACCCCTCTCAACTTCTTGAAAGGATATGTTTCAAGTTACAGGATGTCCAAATGGCTGTTTGCACGGAGGGTGCCTATTGCCGTGCAGTGCCTGTGGTCTCATTCCAGGCTGCAGTTAATGACAACAGCCCTGGATATTTTCAGCCTTCCTAGGCACCAGCTCTTTTTCCTTAATCCTGTTTGGGGGTGAAAAGGAAATCCCAAAGCTAGAACTCCCTAAAGTATCTCATGTGCTTTGAAATCTCAAATCTCAGTTTGGGGTTGAAAAGGGTGGACAGAGTTGTTTAAGAAGTGAGCTTTTACACACTCCATTAGTTTGGGTTAGGTTTTATTTTGTTTCTACTAAAAGAACGTGAGGATGGGAATGCTGCGTATAAATGGACATCTGACTGTCTGAGGCAGTTATAGCTCCTGGATTGCGTAGGTTGGGCTTAGCACAAAAGAAGTATTTCGCTGATGCAATACGATCACAGCTGAGCCGTGCTTTGAGTTGATGCCTTGGTGGCTATTGGATTAGACTGAAGGGGAA
The DNA here is from genome assembly GCF_054371585.1 of Giraffa tippelskirchi. Taxonomy (NCBI): domain Eukaryota; kingdom Metazoa; phylum Chordata; class Mammalia; order Artiodactyla; family Giraffidae; genus Giraffa; species Giraffa tippelskirchi. Next base: position 198,576,771 of record NC_137275.1, read on the forward strand.
GTTTTGGGAATGAAAATGGCATGAGGAACAGGGAAGGAGGGCTCTGGACATTTAAATAACAAAGTGACACCTGTTTTTTCACCGGAGGAATGGGAGAATTGGCAGAGCTTGCTGCTCAAGCTCAGTTTCTGCTTTTGTCTTCCCAGGGAAGCCAGAGTCGTGCACAGATCAGAGTGAGCATATGAGCAGCTTCCAGAGGCTCTGAGCCACTTGTACAGGGCCTGGGGATGACTCATGCTATGCTTATTTCATGAAGGGTGCCAGGTGGGTGCCTGAAGAGCTAGGTTCCAGACCCCTCAGCTCTTGGGGGGCTGGGGACCTCACCTTCTCCACTCCCCTGTCTTTATCTGCCACAAAGAATGCTTATGGCTGAAGGTGCTGCTGGAAGCTACAGAAGTCTGACTCAAAACTATCATCTGGAATCCATAATTCTATCATCATGGAATCCATAATTGGGTTGGAGAGAAGACCTCTCACCAATGAGATCGTCAACAGTCTGAGACCATAGAGAACTGGCAGCAGTGTCCAAGGGAAAAGGAGAGCAGGGAGAATCTAAGGAGGAGGTCTGGCCATCCACTGGCCTCCACGGTGGTCGGGTTTGGGTGAGGACCTAGGGAGGGAATGCCAGGGCCAGCGGAGGGCATCTGCACTATCCTTCAATCAGCCCCAAAGGAACAGAAAGGAGCCTCGCAGGTTGGCATTAGAGAAGCAGGTTAGGGCCACATTGTGAAGGCAGAGGTGAGTCTTTTCCTGGGAATACCAGCACAGGAAGAGCTGGAAAGCAGTGATCTGAGGTGAGTGGGTCTGGTGAAAAGGTGAAACACTGAGAGGAAGAGAGTGCCAGCCCAACATCAGGGCTGAGTGGCTCACTGGCCGCTGGAATAGAAAGAGCCCAGGGAAAGAGTCCACTAGACTCAAGAGGAGAATCAGCAAGAACCTGCTGGAGGTGAGTCCCTGCCTGAGTCATGAAGAGATTGAAATACCTTCCACAGAAACTAGCATGTCCTGAAGACTGAAAGAGAGCTTTGTTTCCTACATTTTGAATCTGGGGGCAAAGCATCCAAGCAGAAACACCCCACAGGTAGTTGGAAATACAGAACTGGGGTTGGAAAGGGTGCTTTGGCTTCTCTAGATCCTAACTTGATTTTTTTTTTTATCACTCCAAGGTCAGCAGTGCCATCCCAGGACAGTAGACGTTATATTGAGCAACAACTATGTACTAAATTATTAGCTGAAGACATGCCCTCATCAGATCACAACCCTACCAAAGTGGGATTATGACTATTGCTATAGTCAGAAACTAAGGTTCAGAGGGGTTAAGAAATTTATCCAAGATCACATAGCTTGCAAGTGGCTGGACTGGGATTCAGACGCAGGTCTGGCTGATGGAAGTGGCCACACTCTCCCCCATTCTCATTCATGACTCCCTTGACTTCTTAATGTAGGAATTCTTTCAGGTGAAACTTCTGTTTCTCTACAACTAATGCAATACTGTGAGCACAATGGTTAGTTTTTTTATGTGTTCAATATTTATCTTTCTGTTACCACATTTCTTACAAATAAATATCAAATTTTTATTAGTCTGCTATTTTGAAAAAATAAAACAAAAACAAGAACAAATAATCCTGTCCTCTTTCTGTTAAAAGCATCCAGTTTAGAGACAACAAATCAGTTATAGCTATTTGCTGAGTTAGAAATTATATTTCCTTTTTTGCAAAGTGATGGAAATTTCTGAAAGGCAAAGGAAACAATATAAGTTTATTCCTTATTTTTATTACAGAGAATTTATCTAGAAGATTTTGTTAATAGAATTCTTTGACAAAATTTTAATAATTTTCTAAAAGTAAAACTTACATGCATCTCTTCCATGTTGCTCTCAGGCCAAATTCATCCATATCCACACTAAAATATCATTTATATATTTAGAGAAGGAAAGTACATAGACTGTGCAAGGCCTCACAGTAACTAGAAGTTAAAATTTAAGACTAGTATTTACCACTTCTGCTCTTAAAGTCATGCCAGAGTCAGGCTACCTCCCATATAGTTTCAAGGGAAAATGAAATCAGAAACCTAGCAATGGTGATTTTTACTGCGTTGAAGTTTTTGCCAAATTTGAGTTCTTAAAGGAATTTCTCTCCAGGGTGTTTTGGCAGAGACTTTGCATTTTTTTTTTTTTTCAACTTTCACCTGGAGCACTTAGCTGGGATCCTCTACTGCACAATCAGTTTGCCCCAACACTTTCTGCCTTCTTTCATTTAAATCAGAGTAAACAGTATATGAGAGTATGCTACAATATATCTTTGCTGCTGACTAGATGTTCCTTCTTCCATAACCCACTGGCAGGCAGGAAATGGACAGTCTTCATTAATTTCCTGGAGAGTTACCATTTTCTGTCAAGTAGCATTGCTTTTTTACCCAAGGGATTTCTGCACATTAGAGATAAACCCTCGGCAAAGTGGCCCATGGGTGGCTTGGTGAAACCATTGTTTCTGTATTAATGATCGTATAATCCCATGAACCCAATCATAAAAATCAGAATGTCCACAGAGATCTAAAGCAAATTAAGTTAAACTGTAGAGATATAGAAAGACATTACTTTTCTATTTCGTTTTATTTAATTTTTAAATCAAAATAGTTATACTTTTAATATGGCTGTTACAGACAATGCTCTATGCCTTTGTGGGCCAGGAAGAAAAAAAAAAGGACAAGAAAAAAACAATAAAATTTTGGTTTGGATAATACAAATTTTGCAACCCAGGGAGAAAGTTGCAGGGCTTCATTTTCTTTTTCAGCCTGTATATTAATATTAAGCTACAGGAGCCCATTGCAGAAGCAATATGCACTTTCCCTTAGACAAAGAAAAATTAATGATTGATTCTGATGCTGAAATCTGCTTTGCAATCCTCAATCCAGGAGTGGTAGCAAAACCAAAAAACTGAGCATGTGCAGGCCAACATCCCCACACTGCCCTCTGGTGGTAACCCACCTCTTGGCATCTTTGCATTGATACTAGGGGTAGCTGGGAGCCTTGTGGACAGCTGAGGTTTGACTGCCTCGAAGGAGGGCATTGCGAATAGTTTTATCCTTTTATATGCACCTCACCTTTATCACATGTTCTGGTTTTCAGTCATCTCCTGCTCACCTCCTCAGTGGCCTAATAGCTACTTGGAGACAGGACCCTGTCATCTTCATCTTGTACACCTGCTTAATAGAACCCAGTGCCTGTTGGGTGCATGTCAGATGTGTGAAGAAAGGGATGCCTCAGTAAACTAGAATGTCGCTGAATGACTGTCCCCACCTCCCCTCTATAAGGGGATTGTGTGGTTCTTAGGTTGTATGTATCATGTGCCCACAAAACTGAGCTTAAGTGAGTGCACCTGATTATTGGAGACGTGGCATGTGGGCACCTGCATCTTGGGGCCCACTTTAGGTTCAGCTTCAGCCTCTGGTCTGGCTATGTAGCTGACAACTCTTTCCATCACTGGTACGGCTGATGTGATTGAGCCATCAGGGCTCAGACACAATATTTGGGAAAGCTTTTGAACCCCAATTTTTGCTTCTCATTTCAAATCCAGGGACGCTAAATTGCAAATGTGGAAAATGCGTAACAACTATTAGCAACAGTTTGGACCTCCATAGTCTATTCCCAGTGTTGCCAACCTCTTAGAAATAACTTAGTCCATTTTTTTTTCTTTCAGAGTTCTTCTTGCCCAAGGGCAAGTCATTTCAAAGGGCCTCATCTCTGAAATTAGAGCATTGATTACCTAGAATTTTCCAGCTCAGGTATTTCTTGACCTTAAATCTAGTCTTGTATAAATTATTTGTATTTTATTTGAATTCATTTAAATTTGAAAAGTAATAACTTAGACATAGTCATCTCCCTGTAGAGAGCCCCCTGCTCTGTACTGCTGATCTCTTTTTCCCAGCAGAGTCTCTAACCAGTCCATCTTTGACACTTGCCTTCACTTGAGATGCCTTTGTAAAGATGGGCTTCTGCTTTTTAGACCTTTCAAAGAAAGCTCACATGTATAGCAATGTTCATAGTAGCGTTGTTCATAGTCACCCAAAGTTGAAACTAACCTGGATGTTGTTAATAACTGTAGTATGGTCCTATTCTGGAATACTATATAGCCATGAAAATGAGTAGGCCACACAGAAGCAGATGAATGTGGTGTGATGACATGCCTGCTCAAACACCCAGGACTGGGGGGTTAAACAAAACATATGACAACAAGAAAACAGGGCAAATACTTTACATTTTAGATTTTCATTTTTTCTTGAATGGGAAATTTTATGGAAGCACACATGAAAGGAACCTGAATTGATATCTCAGAGCAGAGCTTTTCACAGTATGATTGCAAAGCCCGTCAGGATCATCCAAGGGGCTTGTGAAAACCGAAGCTGCCTGGGTCCATACTGGCTCCCCTGCATCAGAATCTTCAGGTGGGAGAAGAAAATCATAATAAAGCCCCCAGATGATGCTTATGCATTATAAACTATGAAAACTTGTTCTAAAGCTTGGTTAAATCTCAAGGAGGATGGTTCTTTGTTAACTGCCTAGGTTTCTTATTGTCTCAAACATCATTGCTGTCCCCTTATGGTCCAAGGCAAGGACCAAACCCTGTAACATTCAAAACTGAGGGGGATACATGGCTCCTCCATTTTCATGAGCTGTTTGAGCATCAGATTTATGGAGACCAGTTGGCCAAAGAGAGAATGCCAAGCAGCTGAAGACCCCTGAGCAGATTTCAGCCAAGATTTTTTTGGGTCAGAGAGAGGCCAAGAATGCCACTCTTAAAGAAAAAGCCAGTAAGCCAGGGAATGTGGCTGCATATTTGTGAAGAGCTTAATATGTGCTGAGCAAAAGACAAATAACAATAATCAAGCTAAGCTGTAGTGCTTTTTCCCCCTCCCTTTAAAGACATTTAAGCTCAACCCAAAAGCTGACCTCCAAGTTCCTATTTTATTATTCTAAGCCATATCATTAGCTACAGGAAATAATCCTGTTGGTTGGAGGAAATACTTAAGCAGTTTTCTTTAGCCTTTGCCAAGTATACAATGTGGTGTGGAAACAGAATGTAAAGTACATTTTATGTTCACCTGGTATTAACATGTGAGATAGTTGATTCACCCTTTTGGAAATGGAGACATCTTCTGGATCAAGGTAATAAAATGAGTGACTAGATCTATGGCCAATGACAAGAGGGGGAAGGGATTGAGGCATAAACTGGGTAACTTTAGATAAAGAGGAAATAGCAGCTTTATTTTCCCTACAATCCCTCTGGTTTTGGTGTCGACCCACTCTGTTTTCATCATTATGAAAATAAGATTCATTTCAGAGTATCTCCCACAATGTGATTACTTGATGAATTGAGTTGTCCTTGGTTACTGTTCATTGCTTTACATAGCAGTTAAGAGTGTGGACTTTGGAGTCCACTGACTAGGATCAAATCCCAGTTCTGCTGCTTATTAGTGGGATGATCTGGAATGAGTAAACCGACTGTGCTGGTTTGCCAGCGACCAAGAGGTTTGCTGGGATAATGGCACATTCGGTGCTGAAACCAGGCAGGTCCCAAGCAAACTGGGACAAGATAGTCCTCCTACACCTGGAGCAAGTTACTTCACCTTTCTATGTTTCAGTTTCCTCATCTGAGAAGTGGGGTGCTAGCCTAGCAGCCTACCTTGGGAGTGGGGTTGGGAGAGTCCAGCAGGCAATCAGCACTGGGAACTGAGCCTGGTGCCCAGCAAGCACCAGTGTGTTTGGTCACTTCCACACTAAACACAGCCTGCTCCACCCTTCCTGGCACAGAGAGGCTCAGAGAGCTAATGCGGTGTGATGACAGATCTAGACCAGGACATCACTTATGGATATTGTGAACCTTCCTGTTGGCTGAGATGCTTGCAAAACAGGTATTTGGTATGTTCCATGAAACAACAGTCATGACATGTGGGGCCGTAATATCCTCTGCACTCCTCTGGGTCCACTGTCAGTAGGATTGTGTGACCACACACTCACCTATGAGCCATGGAAGCAGGAGGCCATGGCTCATTTCAGGAAGCTGGTAAGATGGTCACTGCCTCTGAGTGTGGACTGAGATGGGAGGAGAAAAGGGGTGGGGCTGGAGAGAGGGGAGGTCAGGGCAGACTTGGGACCTCGAGGGGTCAGAGATCTTAAAGACTGCCTGGATGCAGAAGTCACATCAGAGAAGGAAAGATGATCAGGTCTGTTCTCTGATTTCCTCAAAAGTTCATGGGAAAAGTAGGTTGAGGCAATGCATACCTGCATGGGCCAGTTTGCAGTAAATATTTTCTTCATTCATTCAACACTTTCAACAAGTCAATACACATTTACTGAACACCTACTATGCTCCAGGTGCTGTGTGCCACCCACACTGGAAGTGTACCTCCTTGAACACAAGAGGCAGCAGCCTTCTATTCTAGTGGGGCCACCTCTTCATTCAACCTATGGTTACTGTTGTTGTTCAGCCACTGTCGTGTCCTACTCTTTGCAACCTCACGAAGTGCATCACGCCAGGCTTCTCTGTCCTTTACTATCTCCTGGAGTTTGCTCAAACTTATGTCCATTGAGTCGATGATGCCATCCAACTATCTCATGCGGTTACTGAGGCTTCTAGGCACCTGCCTTGTGATATTCACAGACTAATAAGCAAACACATATATAGGAAAACATCAGGATGATGAGAGAAAATAATAATAGCTAATACTCAACAGAGAATTAACCACCCGGGAAGTCAACAGAGCTGAGACGGAGAAGCTCTGCTCTAGAGGGTCTGAGTAGAGCACGATGTCAAGCAGGGATCATTGAAGGCCTCTGCGACCTGTCTTTGAGCTGAATCCATGATCAGAAGGCATTGGCCATGCACACACCTGGGAATGGCCCATGCAAAGGCCCTGAGAAGGAGGCCCAGGCTGTACAACAAAGCCAGTGTGGTGGGGGTGAGGTGGCGAGAAGATGAGGGCAGAGCAGGTAGCAAGCCCAGCTGAAGTAAGGAGACTGGAATTTACAGGAGACACAGCCAGAAGCCACTGGAAGGCTGAAAATTATGAGATTATATGAGCCTTTTTAATCTTCTTTTTGCTTATCTGTATTTTAAGACTGTTACGGGCTGACATGTGTCCCCTCCCCTCAAATTCACAGTGTTGGCATCCAAACCCCAGGACCACAGAATGTGCCTATATTTAGAGATGAGGCCTTTTGAGAGGTGATTAAGTTAAAATGAGGTCATAGGGTGGGCCGCAATCCAGTATGACTGCTGTCCTTATAAGAAGAGGAATTTTGGACACAGACATTCATGTAGAGGGAAGACCTTGTGAGGACACAGGATGAGACAGTCATCCCCAAGCCAAGGAAGGCGGCCTCAGAAGAAACCAATCCTGCTGACACCTTGATGTCGGACTTCTAGCCTCCAGACCCGTGAGAAACAAATTCCTGTTGTTTAAGCCGCCCAGTCTGTGGTACTCTGTTATGGCAGCACTGGTAAATTAATACAGTGACTGTGCTCCAGTGAGAGAAAAATGTGTACACAAACACATAATTAAAGAAAAAAACAGTAAAACTTTCTTTAAAAAGAATAGCTAAAGGAGACATTATCAACATGTTTGAGATTCCAAGTAGAAATAAAAGATTTTTTCAAAAATCAGCTATAAGGAAGAGAGGAGAAATAATTTTGGAAAAACATGGGTACCTCAAGAAGAATCGAAGTAGGAGGTGTCAGCGGCATCCTGCCCAAAAAGGCCAGATCCCTTCATCTTGTGGTGGAGGCCGCACAATCTCAGGACACCCAGCCTTCAAGGGATTCAGTTTGGTGAGATTCACACAGGCTGTGGGGAATGCATCATGGCCACCACCTGCCTCCCCCTGATGAGTTTTGTAAAACTGCTTTGGAAAGGTCAGTTGCAAAGAATCAATTTACAAAAACCATTGCTGACATCATAGTGGAAAAAGGAAGTAAAGGAGGGAGGGAGGGAGGGAGGAGAAAGGGAAGGAGGGAAGAGAGGGGAGAAGGGAGGGAGGGGAGAAGGGAGGAAGGCGGGAGGGAAGTGTTTAACAGAGTTTCAAAATGGCCACTATGGTTGAACGCCAAAATTGAAAAGGAGAGTTTTAGAGAGAATATATAACAAAATATGTAAAATGCACAAAGGAGGAAGGGCAAAGGAGGTGTATATTAGCACATCTTACTTTTCACCTGGATGCATTCGGAATAGTGTTAGTTTGTAGACCACAGACATGACACCACGCACTGTCTCCATGTGTCCCATTATGAATGGACGTGACCCAGACCTGTCGCCTGTGGCATCGCTTTATTCGGATCTCAGAAGGAAAGCACAGTTGTATCTTCTTTGCAATGGAGTTTAATTTGCAGAGACAAGGCTGAAGCAGGGCTGTTTGAATATTCTTTATTTAGAATCTCCATTATCACCATTTATCTGAGAGCTTGTGAGAAACTGTTCTCTCAGCAAACGCCCCAGGGCAGTAAACACTGGCCCACTCTGGGGCCTTACTTCTCAGTTTGACATACGCTTCCTAGTCCATATCCCCTGTCGTGGAAACATCCCCTCCCCAAGTCTCAGTGGGTTTGGTGTGTGTTGGGTCTGGCTGGGGTCAGGAGGTTCGAAATGGAGTTGAAAACAGCTGAATAAGTGAGAACATGGAACAATGGACTGGTTCAAAATTGGGAAAAGAGTACGTCAAGGCTGTATATTGTCACCCTGCTCATTTAACTTCTATGCAGAGTACATCATGCGAAATGCTAGGCTGGATGAAGCACAAGCTGGAATCAAGTTTGCTGAGAGAAATATCAATAACCACAGATATGCAGATGATACCAGCCTTATAGCTGAAAGCAAAGAGAAACTAAAGAGCCTCTTGATGAAGGTGAAAGAAGAGAGGGAAAAAGCTGGCTTAAAACTCAACATTCAAAAACTAAGGTCATGGCATATGGTCCCATCACTTCATGGCAAATAGATGGGGAAACAATGGAAACAGTGAGAGACTTTATTTTCTTGGGCTCCAAAATCACCACGTGACTACAGCCATGAAATTAAAAGATGCTTGCTCTTTGAAAGAAAAGCTATGACCAACCTAGACAGCATATTAAAAAGCAGAGACATTCTTTGGCCAACAAAGGTCCGTCTAGTCAAAGCTATGGTTTTTCCAATAGTCATGTATGGATGTGAGAGTTGGACTATAAAGAAAGCTGAGCACCAAAGAATTGATGCTTTTGAACTGTGTTGTTGGAGAAGACTCTTGAGAGTCCCTTGGACTGCAAGGAGATCCAACCAGTCCATCCTAAAGGAAATCAGTCCTGAATATTCATTGGAAGAACTGATGCTGAAGCTGAAACTCCAATACTTTGGCCACCTGATGCGAAGAACTGACTCACTGGAAAAGACCCTGATGCTGGGAAAGATTGAAGGCAGGAGAAGAAGGGGACGACAGAGGATGAGATGGTTGGATGGCGTCACCAGCTCAATGGACATGAGTTTGAGTAAGCTCCAGGAGTTGGTGATGGACAGGGAAGCCTGGCATGGTGCAGTCCATGGGGTAGCAAAGAGTTGGACATTACTGAGTGACTGAACTGAACTGAAATTAATATTGCTGCATCTACAGCAGGATTTTGAATGATAAAGTTCTCTGTGATTCCATAGAAGAGGTACACTTTGGGCAGTGATGTTCCTTTTATCCCACTGACAGGACTCATCAAAATGCCAATTGTGTTTTCAACTGTGCCACTTTGTAACCTCTAAAACCCAAAGTCCAAGGGTCCTGTTTGCTTCAATCTGCCCAGTGTCTTTAAGATAGTGACAAGGTCATCACCAATTCTTTGTTTCTCAGTCAGATAGATAAAAGTGAGGGATGAGGTGGTTGCTTTAGCACAAAGTATGAGCAGTGAAAAAGTCTATTTATTCTCGATAAGCATTGCTATCATAAAATACAGTACCTTTCTACTCTGCCCCAGCAGGCCACAGCAGCCATAGCCCCATGCAGGCCTCTGTGAATGACAGTAAAGTGCAAAGTCGGCGCAGAAGGCTGCATTGGCGGTTCTCTGCCCTGGGGAGCTGCGCGCGGTGTGTGGTCCAGAAGCTCTCCAATTACCCAGCCCCACTCCCATTCCGACAAGTCCCCAGGGGGCACATGCTTTGTAAAGCTTCCTGGGGAATCCCCTACGACCCCACCCCACCCCCACCTCCACTTGAGGCTGAGAATCAAAGCTCTGAATTGCTTTCCTGGTGAGAAGTCTCATCTCCCAGGATCTCATCAGATGAAGCACTGAATGAGCTTAATCTACAAATACTTTATCACCAAAAAGAAAATATTTTTGTTGATTATCTAAGTCAGTGATATGTTTATTATAGAAGATTAAAAAATACCAGCAGGTATAAAGAAGAAAAAAAAATATCCGTGTATATCCTTGCTAGCCACTGTATCATCACCTGGGTTCTTGTCAGCAATGCCCCACTCCAGACCTCCTGAGTCAGAATCGGCATTCTTACCAGATTCCCCTCCCTCAGTGAGTTCTGTGCTTATTCAAGTTTGAGAAGCCCAGTTTGCTAATCCCGGAGCAACATTTGAATGTATTTCCTTGTAGTTCTATACATTTATTAAAGTTGGGGTAAATATTAGATTATCAATATTGCAATTGCCAGCTTTTAAAAGGTTATTTTGAATTTATTTTAATATTATTCAGAGGTTCAATTTGTGTCCTGATTTTCTCCTTTAATTGCCTATGCTATCCACCATCACTTCTACTTGTTTTTGAGGCTTTCTTAAAACCCAATTTCTTCATTCTAGGGTGAAGAATAGAATGACCAGCGGCACATGAAGGGTTAATGTCTACCCACTGCTCTAATATCCACCTAAAGACCCAGGCCCCCACCTGCCAAGCCCAGATTCTGCAATGTTTGCCATGCGCTTGCTTCATGTTGAAAGATGAACGGAATGGAGATTTCTTTTTGTCTGCGCATATCTGTGTGTGTGTGTGGTGCGTGTGTATGTGTGTTTCTCTGTGCAGTCTCCGTGTGTGGCCTCCTCTGGGTGAAAGCGCAGTGTTCCCACTGTTGCTTATCCTGAAGGCTTTCCAAACCTCCCTCCGTGCAGACAGCCAGGGGAAAACACCTCTGAAGAGAGAAAGAACAGTGAGCAGCCCGGATTTCTCAGTCTGTTCCCGTTCAAGGAAGGCAGGCGAGGGACCCCCACCCCCCTTCTTCAAGGCCTCTTTTAAACCTGTTTCCTCTTGGAAACAGAGTTTTGGAAGGTGTCTGTCTACCGCATCCTCTGCTTCTCCAACAGCCCTAGGCGAACAGAAGAGGTGGCTGCTGCTGCTTGCATGGAGGGTCGATGGGCTGAGCAATCCTGGGGCATCTGTGGCCTGGAAGGCAGTGGGGGGCTGGGGGGGAGCCGGGTCGGGGTGGTGCTTTGCAGTGGCCGAAAGGCGGCGACAGACCCCCTCAGTCACAAGGAGGGCGAGGGGAGAAGGGAAGCACTGTCCACTCTGGTCTTCCTGTTCTGCCTCGCCCCTTTCCTTTCTCTGTAACAGGACTCTGATTTTACGAGGGCTGTTTGGGGGGCTTAGGCTGTCATGTGTCCATGTTTCCCAGTGGGTGCAGAGAGCAGCTCAGCCATGCTGAGCCGCTGCTCTGAGAACAGCCCCACACCTCTCACCCCCCGCTGTCTCCCCATGGGGCTAAGCCTCCTCCCACTCCCCTTCCCCCGGGGCCCTGTGAGCCGCTGGGCTCACTCTTCCCAGCAGACTTGCTTGTCACCACAAGCATCTCAGTCATCTTGACCATTGGCCCAGCTTGACTTCTCCAGCAGGCCCAGGCCACAAAGCCTTTTGTTTACAGACTTGTCATCCTCCCCACATTCCCACCAGCCCATGGTTCAGGGAAAACACCCAGTACAAAAACACCCTGTTTGCATCTGGTAAATTTTCCACTAAAAAGTTCAGCATCCAGGTGAGTGGGTTCTGGATCCGACCTTCTGAATACTGAGAAATAAAAGAGGGCGTTTTATGTGCGTTTGGCACTCGTGGAAGGCAGCACCCTGTGGCGCCCAGCTCATGCTCCCACTGGCGTCACCACGCACAGCCCGCCTACTCCGCTGGTTTTCCTTACCTTGATCTCAGTCACCTACCTTGTTGTCTGAGGAGAAGGGCGAGCTGTAGATTGCTCAGAGCTCAAGATGGTCTTTCAGATGACTTGGGCCAACTCCTGAAGCTACCTAAAAAATGTACACGGGTTGGCCACCTAAGGAAAAGCCATTGATGGCATTTACCCCAACCTCAACTGAATTCAAACCACTAAACGCTACAACTTTCCTAGTTTAACAGGACTGGATGGATGCCTCTGAAAAAATAACATTTCAAAATAATATTTTAAAACCTAGCATTATTTGTCTTTCCCTCTGTAAAGGCTAGTCCATCGTCATTTCTCCATGGTGTGCTTCAGAAGAGGGGTGGCTGATGGATGGAAGGGATGTGACATGGTAATTAGGAAGGGCATGAGACATGAAGGAAGCAAAAATACTGTGTTCAGATGTATTCAGCCACCTACCAGCACAGTCACAATCTTTCTGGGTCTCAGCTTCCTCTTCTGGAGAATAGGAAGAAGAATAGTTTCAGTTACCTTAAAAAATGATTTGATAAATGATATGATGAATTGTACGGTGGCTCAGATGGTAAAGAATCTGCCTGCAGTTCAGGAGACCTGGCTTCGATCCCTGGGTCAGGAAGATCCCCTGGAGAATGGAATGGCTATTCACTCTAGTATTCTTGCCTGGAGAATTCCATGGACAGAGGAGCCTGGCGGGCTCCAATCCATGGGTCGCAAAGAGTCAGACATGACTGAGCAACTAACACTTTCACTTTTTCAACTTATAAAATGACTTTATGAATCATAGAGCTAATGCTTATAAAAGCATTTATTTACCATAAAGTGCTACACAAATGTGTGCTACTGTGCTTGAAAAAATAACTTGAAAGGGACTCCCCTGGTGGTCCAGTGGTTAAGAATTCTCCTTACAATGCAAGGGTCACAGGTTTTATCCCTGGTCAGGGAACTTAGATGCCACATGCCACAGAGCAGCTAAGCCCATGCACTGCAACTACTGCAGCCTGCGAACTCTGGAGACCACATGCATAGCTAAAGAGTCCATGTGCTGCAATGAAAGATCCTACATGATACAATCCTGCCTGCCGCAACTAAGACCTGACACAACCAAATAAATAGTAAGTATTTAAAAAAAATAACTTGAAAGAAGTATTAAGAGCTTTTGGAAGCCTAGATATTCATCTTGGGTCATTTTCAAATGGCAAATTGTGGTCTGCCCCATGATCTGTGCCACGTGCCCCAGCAGCTTTCTCAGAGGCTCAGGTTTTGGGGGGACTTCTGCTTGCTGCAGGTATGAACAGTAAAAGCTCCAGGAACTCCTTCTTCACTTACATGTTTCTTTGTCTTAAACCATCACAGTTCACTCAATGGTTAAGGATGCATGTGGCATTTGGGCAAGACTGAGGTAGCTTCTTTGAGTTTGGCTCTGCCACTTAACTTGTCTAAGGTAAGTTATTTATCTTCTCTGAGCCCAGTTTCCTCATCTGTAAAATGGGAATAACAATAACAACACTAATAATGCTATTATTATTATAATACATGGCTTACAGAGTTCTTGTGAGATTAAAAGTACATCAGATTGCCAACTAGTACACTATCTAGCACATTGATTAAATGAATGTGTGATAATGATGGCGATTATTTTAAAGAATCTGAAGGAGAAAGCTTCCATTAACTGGTTCTTTTGCTTTGAGTGGTAGAACTTTCTATTGGTCATGCATTCATTTGACAAACATTTGCTGAAAACCTTCTATGAGACCAAGCATAATTTTTGGTTCAGTTTAATGAAGAGCTACCAGCCTGACCAAATACTACTAGTACTCTAACATTAAGAACTCCAAATACAGTGCACAAAAAGAGAAGCTAAGACTTGGTGGAGGGTCCTGGAGGAGGGCCTCTTGGGAGCAGAGTTTTGGCATTTGGGGTAGGTTGCAAACGTGGTACAAATGACCAGAAACAGTGCTGCATTTGGATAAGGATAGATAGCAATAGCAAATAGATGCAAATATAGTGGCTAAAACAAGATAGAAGCTTATTTCTCTCTTACTCAAGGACTGGGTAGGCAATCCAGAACTGCAGGGGTGACCTGATGGCTTCAGGGAGCCAGGCTCCCTCCCTCTTGATATTCTGCCTTCTCCTAGGGTGTTAATCTGGTCCATTTGGCTCCCTGACATGATGATGGCTTCTCATTCCAGTAAGCAAAGAAGAAAAGGGAAGGCAAAGCCACTGCCTTTAAGAACATGACCTGGAAATTATACATATCCCTAGCATAACTTAGTCATGTGATCACAAATAGCAAGGGAGACTGGGAAATGTAGTCCCAATGCTAAGTTGCCATGTGACCAGCTAATATGTGGGGGTTTTATTACTACAAGAAGGAGAGGATAGCAATACAGTAAACCACAAAGCAGAGGAACATTTTTGCCAAATAAGGGAGAGTAGGTCATGAGAAGGCCGAAGCAATGGCTGCTGGCAGGGGGTGGGTGTGGTAAGAGGGTGGGGGCGGTGGGTAACTGAACCACTGACCACTGAGGACCCTGTGGACTGCGTGGTTGTAAAGAAGGCAGCGTGGGAGATGGTGGAGTGTTAGTGCAGGCAGCTGCCATATGATGGGCACACTGACCACGTGGAATTCCAGAAGAAAGGATGATTTGAGACTTGCCCATCATCACTTAAATGCTTTTTCTGGGACAGTCTGATTACGTTTGGGATTTTTTCTCTGCTACTTGAATTATTTGCTTGTTCATTATGGGGTCACTTCACAACTTTTCACTCAAGTTTCTACTTTCTTATATGAGCTCTATCCACTAATCACTACTGCCTACGGTAATGGTTGTATATAATGGCATCAACAAGGAAAGAGGTAGGATTAGACTAAGGACTTTCTGAAGTGGTTCAGATGCTATCTTACCTGGGATGAGAAGGATGGATGTGATCCCTTTCATGATCTTCTCCAAATTTATGATTCTGAGATGTTCAAGTGAGCTGCTGAAAACTCAGTCTAAGAAGTCAGACAGATTTGAACTTGTATTGAACAATGTAGGAAAGGCATATCAGTGTATATGATTTTAATTTTAAAGTCCTCGTCTCCATCCTCATTTTTGACAGCATGATAGTACCAAGCTAAAAGTGATCCTTATAAACATATACTTCTTGTGGCTTGGATTTTTGTGCCAAAGATACCTATGACAGTGCTGCCATTCTTTCAAGCTAAATGCATGTGAACACATATTCTTACATCTGTTTCTCTGTGGAGAAGTCATGTACTGAACCAAATAGCACATTCAGAGCAGCATCTCATGACTTTAAAAGCCTCTGTCTATGAGCCACCAAACAGGCGTCCGTGGTAGGTATTCTGTGCTCTCAGCTTAGAAGTGTGGTTCCTCAACTCAGACAAGGATGGTGTGCCCAGGGTACCCAGAGGGTTGCTAGAGCCTCTGAGACTTGGAGAAAGAGAAACATGCTAAACGCGTCTCTGTGAACTTCACTTGTATCTGCCAAGAAGCAATATAGCTATGGAATTCTAAGAGAATGTGGGCCTGTCATATTGATCCACAGGCACTGACTTTTCAAAAAATCACCAGGACCAATGGATGTGAAGTCACCTGGATTCTGGTCTTGTCACTTTGAAAACTCTGGTAGTTTATTGTAGCTCCAAGTGACAGACCCTTGTGTGAGGATAAAGGGCTGTATATGATAGACCTGTAAACACGTAAGTACGATATGCTGTATGAATTGTAGATTGAAGTCTACAGGCCTATATTCAAATTAGGGCACCAAATGTAGGATTTGGTGCCCAAGAGCAAAGCTGTCTACATTCTGACATTTCAGGATACAAAAGAAAAAAGGCAGGCTCCTCTCACTCAAAAGTGAATCTGACGATCAAAGCATGTACATGGCACTTGAAATTGATGTTGACAATGGAAACATAACAAATAATAGAGTTTGAGATGATAGAAGGACAAGAAAGAAGTGGAAAGTCTTGGAGGTAGGTGGGCTGATGACTTCATCTTACAAAGCAGGGAGACAAGAGATTTCATCTTTAATTGATGGAAAAAAGAAATAATTGTATTTAAAAATACAAATAATAAAAAACCCCGAAATAACAATGTACCGTTATTGATTAGAAGAAGGAAGAAGTGGAAGAGGAGCTCAAGTGAGCTGAAGTCAATAGATGGAGTCTAAATGGATAAATAGAGAAAGAAAAATAGAAACATTATTCATAATTGTAGAAGTTACCACTTACAAGTGTACCTCTGGGGAGCTCAGCTGGAACTGAGGAAGCATTAGGATGTATCACTTGCTTTTCATTATAAGGCTTTCTGTCCTGTTTGATTTTAAAGTCTTGTCACGTTTATTAGGTTTAGTTTCAAGCGACAGAGTGTAAATGACAACAAGGTTTATGCTAATGTGACTCACACACTTCATGGAGTCTTCGGGACCATAGACTTCATCCAACTCATGGCTCCATAATGCCATCCCCAGATGCAGTCCTTAGCCTTATGGTCCATGCAGTGAAACGTAAGTAATGATGAATGAGAGGGCACACTGGGCATAGAGACTGCCTCTTAGAGGTCCTGGAAACTGTCACATGACACTTTGCATTATATTTTATTGATCAGAACTTAGCCACGTGGTTACTCCTAGCTGCAAAGGAGATTAGGAAACATAATCTTTGTTGTTAAATTTTCGTATACATATTTAAAATTTCTATTACAATGAGAAAAGGGAATATGTTAATACACTGTGGGACATTTAGCTGACACATCTACGCTTACCTTGATATAAATAACAACAAAAATCACGACATTTAACTTAAAAAGCTATGTTTTCATTTTAAAATTCTGGAAATAAAAATATAAATAAAAATAGAATGGATTGATGAAAGGAGGGGGGGATGGGTAGATAGATTGATGTGTAATAAAGCAAATAAAATGGGATGATCATTCTATAATCTAGGTAGTAGGTGTGTTCACCATATACATTTCAATTTCTCTATATATTTGAAATCTTTTATAACAAAATGTTAGGAAAAGTAGGGTTAGGGAATACGAAAAAAACAGATTTGTTTTTTTAACTATTTTTGAAGTTCACAGTATGTCTGACCTGAGAATTTCATTTCCCCCACCCCTCCACTCAATTCCTCAAGTTTTATACAGATCTCCTCTAATTCTTCATATTGTAACTTATTGCCCCTTACCCCAAACCTCTTTCTTCCCCCATCTGTCATTTCCTTCCTTTCCGTTTTTCTCTAGGTCTGTGTCTTTGTCTTAATATATGGCTTCTGGTGTCTCAGGCTTGAATTGCCTGCTTGGGCCTCTTACCATAGGCTCTGGTCTGATCTGATTAGAAATAAGAGATAGTCCTGGTCCCTCATGGACCAGCTCACTAGACTGACTACTGGGGTGGGCTCCCCAACCCCTTCCCTACCCTGGGGGATTGAACCCGATATTATCTGTCTCCCACTTTTCTTCTTTTTTTATTTTGTGCCAGTTTGCATACAGCAGTTCTATTATAGCTTAGAGAATGATGAAAGAAGACAGTGTAATTTCTAAGATATATACTTTCTAGAACAATCAGCATAAGTGAGAACATGAGACCAAATCTCATGTAGGTCACAGTTGAAGTTGTGGTCACTCATTCATTCATTCAATAAATATTAAAGGCCTACTGTGAGCCAGACACCATATGGCTCTGGTCAGTGATTCATCCTAAACACCAGTCATTTGGGAAACAGCTTAGCTTCCAAACGAAAGCAGTAATAGGGCCTTGCTGTTACACCATCCTTGAGGTTGCACCACAGCTAACATTTTAGAAGAGGCTGCCCGATCAGGAGTCATTTTGGTAATTCAGTAATGAGGCACCTTGGATGGGGGCCAGGAGGGCCTGTGCTGGAAGCCCTCTCCCCTGTGTGATTTACGCTGAGAGTGCCTTACCATTACCACCTGCCCCGACCCACCGCACAAGCCCCACACGATTTGACCTTGCAGGTGTGTTTCATGCTTGGCAAAATCTGAAGCGAGTAAACTGCACAGACTTTCTCTCAGTGTGTCTTTCTTCTCAGCTGGACGCATAAATAGCTCATTTATTTATTCCATGTCAACAATCGTCTTTTGCTTCTTCCTACTCTCTGTTATATGATGCGGATAACATGTCACTGCCCAGATGGGCCTTTCATTCTGTTGAGACTCACTTGCCCTGCTAACGTTTCCTTTATATTTGGCCTTTGAATGCATCAGTTATGAATATATTTAGTGTGAGGTCTTTGTGCAATGTTTTCTGCCTACTTTTTCATTTCTGTAGAATTTGGCAAGGAGTGAAGAAGATAGATAATAAGGAATGAAAGGGTCAAACAAAGCCAATTGTTCAGCTGCAAAACAAAATGTCCTGCAATCTCCTTAGCTAATTCAACCCCTTGGGAACAAAACATCTTAACTTGTTCATGTTGTTTTGACTTTCCGGATTAGAGTGGGTAAAATTGGTGAGTGCCCTCTGGCAAGCTTACTTCACATTTCTGCCCTCTGTCCAGCCTAAGTGGCAAGGTCCTCTTTCTGCCTATAAATGTTATAATCAGGAAAACTTAATGTGAATCAGGATGGATCCATTCCCCTGCTGTCTCTTTGTAGCAAAAAAAAAAAAAAAAAGGACAGAATTAATCATCATCATCATAATAATAATTGTGGACTTCCTTTGTGGCTAAGACAGTAAAGAGTCTGCCTACAACGCAGGAGACCCAGGTTCAATCCCTGGGTCAGGAAGATCCCCTGGAGAAGGGAATGGCTACCCACTCCAATATTCTTGCCTGGAGAACTCCATGGACAAAGGAGTCTGTGAGGCTACAGTCCACGGGGTCTCAAAGAGTCAAACCTGACTGAGTGACTAACACACACGATAATAATTCCAGTTAATTTTCCCCTGGTTTCTTGAGAACTCATCTGTTTAGGAGCGCCAAAGGGATAGCCCCTCCCTCATCCACCCAGAGTAAGAGAGCTGGGTTGTGGCCCTTCTGTTAATGCCTTTGGTACCAACCAGTGAGATATATGAGAAGGAGCCCTTTAAATGCATGCAGGTGGCTTCTTGCCTCGGGTAACGAGTCCCATTGTCCCTTTGTGTCCTCACATTCAGTAAGTCTCTCAAAAAGCAATAAGTGACACTGTAGAAAAGGCAGGAGGACAAATAGGGATCCCTAAACAAAGAAGGTAGTTTGGGAGGAGGAAAAAAAGAAGAAAGAAAGAAAATCCCTTAAAACATCTTAAAAGCAGCCAAGCCTAAGCATGATCATATGAAAGAGACGTTCTTTCTCTTTTATTTCACCAGCTCGAGTTGAATTTACTTTTGGGCTTTTTTAAAAAAAGAGATTCTGTGGCACAGATGAAGCTCCTCCAGAAACCAAGACAATGGGCACTTCCAATGACCCACTGAAAGGGATAATCCAATTCAAACAGACATTTCAGACTATATTTGAGTAATACAGGCTATATAATAAAAGCGAGAAGAGTAGTAGTCAAACAATGCTTTGGGTGGAAAAGCACCTTTCTTCAAGGAGCGCACAGTGATTTATGTGCTGTTAATTCAGAGGCAAACACCTTGTTCAGCTGACCAAACAAGCAGCAATGACTCCCCTTCTGTGCAGATGGGGAACCAAGGACCCAAGTGATGCCCTCAAGCACTTTGTCCTGAATGTACAGGAGCGTTAAAGGCCAGGCTGATCTTGCTCAGTCTTCACACAAGCTGAGGGGGGGCCACAGCCTCACTGTCCAGCTGCTGCCAGTGCCCCATGGAGGCCACCACCCCTGGCAGGAGCAGGTTAGGGTTAGACTCCATTGCCCCTAATCATCCTCCATTTCTCAACTCCATATGCATGCATGCATGCTCAGTTGCTTCAGTCATATCCAACTCTTTGTGACCCTGTGGAGTGTAGCCCGCCAGGCTCCTCTGTCCATAGGATTCTCCAGGCAAGAATACTTGAGTGGGTTGCCATGCTCTCCTCCAGGGGAGCTTCCTGACCCTGGAATTGAACCCACATCTCCTGTGTTTCCTGCATTGCAAGTGGATTCTTTATCCACTGAGCCACCTGGGAAGCCCTTCTCAACTCCACAGTTGCCACCAAATATAGCTTTTGACTTCACCTTGGTAACTAATCTCCTGAAACCCGGGTTTTTAAATTATTAAAATGGAGCAATAAGGCACACTCCTCGAGATGATTATAAGAACTTGAAAAAAAATATGTAAAGCACATAGCACTGTGTCTCCCATGTAGGAGATGCAAGGAAAATGTTGATTTTATATATTTTTAAAATTTTATTACTAGGTAGAATTGGTGCTCTGCTGCTTTGCAAATATCACACAAACTTCCCTTTGAGAGAAGTTGTAACGATTACCTTTAATGTAAGTTTAAGCTGATTTTACCTAATAAGGGAAAAATGATTATATCGTACTCCCCTAACACACATGCATGTGTACTAAGTCACTTTAGTTGTGTCTGACTCTTTGCAAGCCTATGGACTGCAGACTGCCAGGCTCCTCTGTCCATGGGATTCTCCAGGCAAGAATACTGGAGTGGGTTGCCGTGCCCTCCTCCAGGGGACCTTCCTGACCCAGGGATTGAACCCGCATCTCCTGCAACTCTTGCATTGCAGGCATATTCTTTACCACTGAAGGGGGCCACACACACAAATGCATACACAGACATCAACTCTCTCCAAGGAGAGCTTGGTTACACTTTTTGCAATTTGTACTAAGTCCAACCATTAAAAAAAAGAAGATGTTCTATATAGCAATGCACAAATTTTAGCAGTCATGTGGTTACAACTTCATGAAGGAAGCTGGCAAGCCCGGGTTCACTTCTGAATAGAAAATTTTTCAGTCTGAATCTCTCCCAACAACTGGCAGATCATCTTTCGAGGAAGCCAGTAGACTTTAAGATCAGTATAGGCTCTGGAGTCAGGCAGACTTGGGCATTAGCTCCCCCAATTCAGTGTTCTCGCCTATAAAATCAGGGATGATAGTATTACCTGGCTCACAGCTCAGTGTAAGAATGGAACTAATGCAGGAGTAATGCTTAACACTGATTCTGGGCACTACTTGGTAAATGGAAGCTGTAATAGTTCACAACCATTGTGCAAAAGGTGAGAAAATTTTGCAAATTCAGTACAGCTGAAATTTTCCTCTAAGCCTAAGATTATAGAGCTTTTAGCCACTACTCTTGAATGTACACCATGATCAGGCTTCTTGAGGAAAGGAAACAAACAGCTAATTAGTTAGAGAGAAAAGAGAGACACATGGAACACACATGGTAATCACGAGTGGATGGAACTGTTAGAACATTTTAAAACAGCTGCTGGAATTTAGGTTTCAGGGCTTCATCTTACTTTTTTTCTTTTTAACTTTGAAGAGTTTTGTGGGGACTGAAAATATTTCAGGATGTCTACATGCAAGCCTTTTGGCAGAGACAGAAAAATTGTCATTCTGAACCCAGGTTTGACTTGGACAGGGAGCGACTTAAAAAAACATCAGGAAGACAGAAATTTATGAAAATTGTATTTACTCAAGGCTGAGGACAAGGTTTCTGTCTAGTCTAAAAGTGATGTCATGCAAATTAAGAAAGGAAGTGCTGAGGGGATACACTGGACAGTGTTCGGTCCCAAAGTGTGTTCCATAGCACCCGAGTCTCTTGAGATGATTGGTGACAAAGAAGTTTTGTGGTCAGATAAGTTTGGCAAACTGCATATTCACTCTACCTCAGGAAATTAACTTTGCATATTTACATACAAAAGCTTTAAGAAGTCCTAGAGTAAGGAAATCTCTCATGGTGGACCCCACAAATAGCATCCAAATAGCTAATTCTCCTTTTTTTTCTTTTTTTGTCATCAGAACTGTGATTTTGTTCAAAAGATAATGGCCCAACCACAGGGAATGAATCATCATATTTGTATGACAACTACAGGACCTGTGATCTTCTTTGCCAGGTATGCACATGTGATTCGGTTCTTCTGATCAATGACACTTCCTTTGGTGACTCTGGAAATAAAAAAGAAATACAGGGAGAATGTGCTTTCTTTTTGACGTTTCCTTGCTTTCTGCTTGTGCGTGAGGTTGTGTGCTGGAATATGACTCCTGGAGCCATGACCACCATCTTGTGACCCTGAGGGGAGGGCCCTGAGAACAGAGACAGGAGATGCCAATCGAGAGCCTGTTACTGAAGAGCAACCAAACTTAACCCAGAGCTGCCCACCAACATACTTGCTAATGTCAACAACTGTCCTCATGGTTTGAGCCTCTCCTGGTTGGGAATGGAATGCAGCTTACAGAAGCCACATTTTCCTTTTGTTGACTCCAGCATTTCCCAGTGTGCAGCAGACCTCATTAGTAGCTTCTGAATAGCCCTTCCTCTTTTTTTCCGTGAAGGTGCTCTGTTTATCCCAAGAGGAAGCATAACTGTGCAGCCATTTGACCACAGGGTCTGGTTTGTAGAACAGCTCTCTCCACAGCTCACCAGCAGTTCAAACTCCATGGAGCACACTCCGGGAAATGCTGGCAGGAAGGGAGCAGGACAGAGAAGCAGACAGCGGGTCCCAGACCCCACTCCCCTACTAATTCAGTCCTTTGTGTATCAGCTATACCATCTGGTCTCCATCACTTCTCCCCTCCATCTGCAGCTCTGAGCACTTAGCATGCCTGAGCCCAGGCCCTGGGCATCACACCACACACTGGAGGCCAGGCAGTTGCCACCCACCTACCTTGCCATTCATTCCCAAGGTTGTAACTGTGTGTTCTCCTTACATAAGATGACAGCGGCTCTGAAAGTCCACTTAGGGATCAACTGATTCTTTTACTTTATTTTTTGAGGTGTTCCTTCCCTTGTCCTTCCCCATTGCCCTTCGGTGGGAGCCATGTACCCTTGGCCAGGGCCACTGGAACGGTGCTGGGCTCACCATGCTGGGGCTGCGCGTAGCGCTGGGGAGGTGTAATGTGACCTGAGCCTTAGAGCTGCGGGGGTCTCCGGCTCAGCTCGCTCCGAGGTCGGTAGTTACCCGGCCTGTGTGAAAATCCCACAGCAGAACTCGATAGCACACCCGGTTTTAGGTTTCCCTGGCTGCCTCACAGCCAAGCGGGCTCAGCTGCCAGGCTGGGCTCCGGGGGGCGGGTGAGGCGGGGGTGCCTCTCCTCCAGGGCGGCTCCGGGGAAAGCTGCCAGTCACTGCTGGCTGAGGCTGCAGGCTTAGGAAGCGGGCGTGGTGTATCAGCTGTATTCAGCCGGCTCCAGAGGTTGAAGTTCTGTTGCCCGTTTTCCTACGGACACAGCCTCTTCACCCCACGGCCACCCCTGCTTCCCATCCAGAAAGCAGCAACAGCGAAATGATCAGGCATTCTCTGCTGTCTTTACGTGCAGAGTGTGGAGAAGAGGGAAGCAAAGAACCGTGAAAAGAATTCGTTCCCCTCATTTTTTCTGTTATCCTAAAACCCCGAGGATGTTAGGGTTTTACTGTCCTGCTTCTTAGAGATGTGGAAACTGAGAATCCAAAAGATTGAGAAGCCTGTCTGAGGACACAGGTGAGAAGTGACAGAGCTGCGGTTCTGACTCAGGCCTGACTGTGTGTGGTAGCTGCTCTGAACTCCTCTGGCATTGCCTCTCTTCGAGGACAGGCCTCTTTGGTAGGGAAAATCCCCCAGAGTGTGCAGCTTTCAGAGTTATGGAAGGACCAAGAGGTTTATAAAGATGTTCATGTTTAATTTGCTCAGCTGTTCGACAGTTTGGTTTGCAGAAGTTCTGCAGCTTTCTTCATCTGAGAAGGTAAGGGGAGGGAATGGGGTGGAAGAGACCAGTTGTCTAGGAATGCCCACAGTGTAGACATTTTAGGGTCCCTGGGCTGGTCCAATCAGCCACCCTTGGACTACCTGGACTACCTGGAGGCAGATTACAACTGCAAGGTGGCTTTCCATGCTGTGCCACGGTGCCTGGTGAGGCACCCCAACCTGGTGGTGAACAAATGACATCATTGGCTGAGGCCATCTGTTTGGCACTTTTTTCAAGAATGCTGGGATAATTTTAAAAGATGGCCGGGAGGAGGCAAGGGTGAGAGAGGACTCCCCTTTCAGAATCCTGTGTTGACAGCCATCTCTGACAGCTAAGATGGGAACTGGCTTCTGCAGAAATTGTATTTTTAATATTAAAGGAAGAATCGGCAAGCTTGTGTGGGCCTAAATGAATTTCCAATGGATCAGCAGAAAAGTCAACAAAAGGTTGTGTTTCTTGTTCTAATCCCTTCACTTATTCCCCCAAATGGTTGTCAGATGTTCAACCACACTGAAAGTCAAGGAAAGCCCACACCAGAGGCTAAACTTTTGGCTGCAGTGAGGTGTTTTAAAAACAGCAGTGTTACGTATGGTTCTGGAACCAGTTGAAAAGCCCTGAAGAAGAGCTTACCCTGTGTGCTTTCAGATGACTAGGGATAAGGCCAGAGCAAGGTGAAAGAAAAAGTCTGCTCATGGCCGGAATACAAAGAGTCAGTATGAAATCCCAGGTTCTTTAAGCAAAGCTTTTAGTCTGGAGACTTTTCTCTCTGTGTTGGAGAAGCACTGGTGTCCTTCAGAAGGAGTTTTGGAGTCTTCCCTCCAGAAGAAACCTTCTGATAAGAAGCGGATGTAAGAATCTTGATTGCTGATGCTCATCAAATTTCTGTTTGTAAATAGTCCCCCACTCTTCCTGTGGTTCAATCCCGGATCAATTGGTAGTGGTTTTATGCAGCACTGTGTTGAGAAGGCTTCTGAGGCCTTGTCTGGGCTCAGAAGAAGAAAGTGGGATGGTCAGCCAGTGATGCCTACCATAGGTCCCCATAGAGGAGAGAGGAGCACATAGGCCAGACTTGGGACTTCTCATTTGAACAGTCTCTTCAGAGGTAAGTGGGTAATTTAGTCTTTCATATTTCCTCTTCCCACCTTGCTCTTCCACAGCAGGGTGGGAATGGGGGTAGGAGTGGCTGTGACCTTGTGGCTGAGGGGAGGAGTCTCAGGTCAAGAGGTGCCCTGCAATTCTGGTGCTGCCATCTGCATCAGGCTGTGTTGTCTGGCCCTTGAGCTCTTCAAGCTGTTCTGGAGTTCTGTGGGCTCACTATAGCTTGTTCTCCTGCCTGGGTTGAAACCCCATGGGCCCCCTTGACTGGATCGCTTCTCAACTTTCACTGGTGATCCAGACTCTTCTGAACTTCAGCCTCGTCTTCCATCTGGCCCCTGGCTAGGATGCCTGGCTTGCAGTCTCTGAGGCAGTGTTACTGCATCAGTTAGGATTATAGAGTTTCAAGTAACAACACAGAACTATAATTCATACTGCTTGAAGGAATAAGAAAATGCATAATCTCACATCGTGAGAGGAAAGGTAAGCTGGACTTCTGGTACATGGTATTCACAAAGTAACAGTTTTTTTCCCTTTCTCTGCTCTTCATCTAGAAGCTGTTCCACACCCTCAGACCCTGTCACATGGCTGTCAGTGGCAGTTGGTATGGCTTACTTTCTCACTAATGGCCAGAGACAACCATAACCTCTTCCTATGCAAAGATGGTAAGTTCCAGTCTTTCATTCTGGTGGGCTCTTCCTGTGGCTTTACTTCCCTAAGGCAATGCAAACTGGTCTTCCCTACACTGTGGAAGAGACTATACTCTCAGCCCACCAGGTGTGGCCCCTGCTGTTGGAGCTATAAATTCATTGGTTTATTATTCCTCTAGTATTATCTCTTCTCATCTGCAAACTGGGGGTGATATGGTATCTAACTCATGAGATTGCTATGAGGATATGATGAGATAATTTATATAAAGCTGCTTAGTATAGCTCCTGGCATATGGAAACGTTCAATGAATGTTAGCTTTTCCTTTCAGTTCTTTTGTTAATTTTTCCTTTTGGCAAAAATAAATATCAGCATTCTGAAATAAGTTTTAGAAAGGTGATGTTCCAAATTAGAATCAATTTGTCCCATTTTGAAATGATAATTTATCAGTAAATGTATTGATATTTTATGAGGATATTTTCATGATTCTAATCTTTGAAGAGCATGTACAACAGGTTCACAAGTTTGCTATGTTCTTGGTTCTTCCTTGAGCCAGTTTCTATGGAGAAAATCCACTGGAGCCACAGATGCCAAGGTTGATTTACAATGAAAGGTATGAGGGTGTTCGCCAAGGGAAAGATAATGTCCACCACACAGGACTCTGTTGCCATCCTGCCGGCTTTTTTGTTCATACTCTCTATCTCCTCCACAAAAACTTGTGTCTCCTGTGTGTGGACCCACCTACCACTCAACCACGGCTTACCATCTCTGACTCCATTCTGTTGGCTTCTTATGAGAGAAATGAGGTAACCAGCTGCTCCCATGTTGCTGGGTCTTTCCTGGATTTAGTACTGAAAAATCCCATGTCCTAGACCTCCTCAATCTCAGATAAGCCTGGTGGGTTCGTAGCATTATAGGTAAACCACCTCCATCTGCTAGCCTGAGTAGCAGCTCTAGGAATCCTAGAAAATTAAAGTTTCTCCACCTCATCTTATAAAGAAGTTTGGAGGGTTTCTGAAAACTATGAAAAATTACTAAAGGATTTTGAAGTAGCTAAAACATGTAATGAAAATTGCATTTTAGAGAGATCTCTGCAAGTCAAAACCACAATGAGATACACTTTTACATCCACTAGGATGGATGGCCATAATCAAAAAGACAGAGAATAAGAAATGTTGACAAGGATGTGGAGAAATTGAAATTCTTATTTACCCTTGGGCTGCTATAGAAAATAGTCTGGAAGTTCCTCAAAAACTCAAGCAGAGATCCACACAATCCAGCAATTCCACTCCTAAGTACTTACCCCAACAAATTGAAAACAGATGTTCAAACAAAAACTTTTGCATCAACATTTTTAGCAGCACTATTCACAATAGCCAAAAGGTAGAAACAACCCTAGTGTCCATTGACTGATGAATATTTATGGCAAAATATGGTATAGCCATACAGTAAAATATTGTTGCTGTTCAGTCACTCAGTCATGTCCGAGTCTTTGCAACCCCATGGACTACAGCGTATCAATGAAATATTATTCAGAGATAAAAATAAATAAATCCATTTTACAGTGTACTGACCAGGCTACAATCTGGGTGAATCTTGAAAACATGCTAAGTGAAAGAAGCTTGTTACAAAGGACTGCATGTTATATGGTTCCATTTATATTAAATATAAGCAAACTTATGGGCTTCCCAGGTGGTTCAGTGGGTAAAGAATCCACCTGCAACGCAGGAGATGCAGGTGACACAGGTTCAATCCCTGGGTCGGGAAGATCCCCTGGAGGACGGCATGGCTACCCACTTCAGTATTCTTGCCTGGACAGGGGCAAGGACATGGACAGAGGAGGCTGGTGGGCTACAGTCCATAGGGTCACAGTGTCTGACATGACTGAAGCGACTGAGAATGCATGCACGCAAACAAATTTATAGACATAGAAAGTATGTTAGTGGTTACCTTGGGCTTGGGGAGATGCAAGCATTTGTGGGGGAGTGATGACTAAGGGGTGCAGGGTATCTTTTGGTATAATGAAAATGTTCTAAAATTTATTGTGATGATAGTTGCACTCAAAGCCATTGAATGATTTACTTTATTTAAGAGAATTTTATGGTTTGTGAATTATATCTCAGTAAAGCTGTAAAGAGAAATACCTCTGACAATATGTGCAGAATGAATTTCATGGAGATAAGGCTGGAAGCAAGAAATACAATTAGAGGACTCTAATAAAAATCCAGGTAAAATGTCATAAAGATGAATCACAGTAGTGGCCAGGCAGTGAGAGACAAGAGCTAGTTTTGTGGGCTAATGAGAGCCCTCTTCCACAGAACTTAAAATTGGTTGGCATCTAAAGCTGGGAAGATGAAAGGGACTTCATCATTGGGCCTCTCATGATGCCATTCCCCAAGATGAGGCAATTCAGGAAGAGAAGTCTTAGAAGGTAAAAATGTTGAGTCCTATTTGGACTGGTCCATTGGAACATGGTTGATTTCAGGAGTCTGTGAGTCATCCAACTGACATACCATCTGTGCCACTGTTTATAGAAATCTAGAAAAAGGAAGGCCTTGTAGGCTGGATAGACTTGGGATGGATGGTATTATCTAGAGCTATACTGTCCATGATATAGCTGCTAGTTATA
Source organism: Giraffa tippelskirchi (assembly GCF_054371585.1). Classification (NCBI taxonomy): domain Eukaryota; kingdom Metazoa; phylum Chordata; class Mammalia; order Artiodactyla; family Giraffidae; genus Giraffa; species Giraffa tippelskirchi. The sequence continues at coordinate 198,605,068 of NC_137275.1, forward strand.
GGAGACTATTAAGTTTAATAAGTTAAAATTAAAGTTTCAAATTCAGACCATCGGTTGCACCATCCACATTTCAAGTATAGCCAGGGACTATCATTTTGGACAGCACACATACAGAACATTTCTATCACTGCAGAAATTCCTTTGGGACAGTGCTGATCAAGATAATATTGTTCACTGAAAAGAGAATTTTATTAGTAAGAAGATCATCCGAGGTCTTGGGAAGAGTAGAGTAGTGGGGCCAGACTCCGAAACTGACAAGGCGTTAGGATCTAGAGCTGATGAGCGTAGGCAGTCTTTTAAAGAAATTTTACTATGTAAATAAATGTGAGAGTAACATCGCATCTCACACATACTGAGCATGTAATAAATAGCTGAATCTGAAGAGCCCCTGACAAGGTGGCTTGTGTTTCAGTGCTTCATGTGGGCTCGGAGACCTTGTTGAATACCACCTGAGAGCTTTTGGCGGGATAGCCATAAGTAGCCATGCAGGCCCACACCTTACTTGTTTCTCTAATGTAGCTTGGGCACAGGGAGAGTCTAATTCATGAAACGTTCATGTATGGGTCTGGTTAACCAGAAGATTTTTCCCCCCATCTTGGGCAGCAATAAAATGAAAGGAATTCAGCTGATTTTTTGACTTGAAATGGAAAGGAATACCATCACTGCTGGGAAGATGAAAAGTTATTATGTCTTCTTATTTTCCCCTTATATTAAAGAAATAATTTTAGTGTTTTATTTCACATTACAGAAGAAATACTTTTTTATGCAAAATAAATTAGGAAACTCATATAAGCAAAAAACAAAGAAATTAAAATTATCCATGGTATATATTTGTGGATTTTAGCTCCAGCAAAGAAACCCTGACTTAATAAATACCATTATTTCCTGACATAACAAGAAGTCCAGGATAGGGTAGGTTTCAGGGTTGCTTTATTCAGTGACCCAATGATGTCATTAAAAATCCAGATTCCTTGGGAATTTCCCAGGTGGTCAGTGGCTAACACTTCACTCTCCCAATGCAGGGGGCCCAGATTTGATCCCTGGGTGAGGAACTAGATCCCACATGCCACAGCTAAGGGTTCGCAAGCCACAAGTAATACCCGGTGCAGCCAAATAAATAATAATAAACCATTTTAAAGAGCATACCTTAAAAAAATCCAGATTCCTTCATTATGTTGTTTGCCTGAAACTAACAATATGTTAAATGTAATTTTACCTCAATTTTTTAAAAAAGGAATCCAGATTCTTTTTCTCTCTATGATCTGCCATCTTCAGTGTGGATTTATCATCAATCTTATGGCAAGATGATGGCAACAGTAGCTCAGGGTATCACATTCAGACATAACTACATGGAAAGAAAGGAGAGAGTCTTCCTCATCTCTTTTAAAAATGAGAAAACTTCTTGTAAAATTTCTTATTGGACTCCTCCACAAACACTGTTTGCCAGAACTGAGGGACAATCTCATGCCTTAATCACTACTTAAGGGTCACAGCATTCCTTTCTGAGCCTTTGAAGCTGTGGGGGTGGTCAGTTGTCCCTGAGACACATAAATAAATGGAACTTGGGGAGATATTTTTTAAAAGCAGCAAGCTATTCTGAAGGAAAATGGGGGAAATGGATAATGGGGAGGCAATCAACATTTTGCATTGTTAATAATCTATAGATTTAACCTTTATTAACATTTTGCCAAATATTATGTGTGTGTGTGATAACACTTTATTCTGTGATAATGTGTTTTTCCCTTCTCAACAATACATCATGAATATCCTTCCATGACATAAATAATTTTCTATAGCATCATTTTAATGGCCATAGATATTTCATCTTTTAAGGATATGGCATAAAGCATTTACCAAAGATAAAATTAAAATAAGTATTCCTGAGTCTGATGTAGAAATTTAAATTCCTATCTGCTGTAGGCTATAATGGTATTAAAAAGTTAAGGTCTTGCTTTTTTGAAAGTAAGTAATAAATCAGGAGCCCCACAGTGGCAGTGCTAGTGGTGAAGAACCTGCCGGTTAGATTCCTGGGTCAGGAAGGAAGAGGGCATGGCAACCCGCTCCAATATTCTTGCCTGGAGAATCCCATGGACAGAGGAGCCTGGCAGGCTACACTCCACAGGGTCTACACAGTCCATAGGGTCACAAAGAGTCAGGGCCAAAGCAACGACGCATGCACACACAATAAATCAGGAAGCAAATTTATGTTGACATTTATTTTAATAAATTATGTTTTAAATTAAAACATGACTATTTCTTAGCTCCCTAACAAAAACTCCTAGAGTAACCTTCCTCACACCTCAATTGAGTCCTTGATGTGTGGTTAACCAGATTTCTTTAATAATGTGATAAAGATAACAATAAAATATTTGTCATTTCTGATAGGTTTAGGCCCTCATATGTAAGTAAGCTGGAAGACTAAGACACTAACTTTACATTTCTTATGGATATTAATAATATTTCAGTTGCAAGACAAAGTAGCTAATCTTTCTTAGAAGAATTTGCTTTTAGAGAAATTACTTCTCCCACATGTATTACCTGAAAAACAGCAAGAAAAGCCATGCTTTCACAGGTTAAATAAAATTAGGAGTAAAGCATTGCTTTTTCAGACTAATGATATATTTTCTTCTATTTTAAAAATACTTTAGAAAAAGAACGTAGAGCCCCAATTTTGTCCACTTGATGAGTCTATAAAGATCTCAGTGGGAAGATGCAAGGTAAATCAGGTAGTCTGCTAGTTTTTTACATTTCACATTATGATGAATTTATACTGTTTCCTTTAAGGCTTGCATTTAGTGAGACATCCCATTCTTAAAAGTCCTGCCAACTAGTTCCTGCTTTTGAACTTGGTTAGGTGAGGATACCAACATACCTCCTGGTGGTGCTTTTTTCTCTATCCCAAACTTTTATTTGAGCTAAATTTCCTACCCGCAGACTGTTTCGTGTGCAAAAATTCACTGCTAGTTTAGCTTATTGCTTGTTAAGTATATGGCCAACCCTTGATCATTCAGAAACTTAAAATCCAGCCAGTGTTTCTTTCATACTTTGTTCATGTTTGGTTAGCAATTCCAGCTCAGGAAGAGCAAGGCATATTTTGTACAGTAGAGATGGAAAGGACCAACCATCCAAAATATCAGTTATATCTTTAGTCTATAATATTATAAACACCAGAAAAAATAATGCAGTCAGGATTACTTAATTTCAGTACTTATATAGTTTTTGTAGCTTGCCAGAAAATTTAAGTGTTATGCAAATTTACTTCTCTCATCTTTATTCCCCTTCCCCAGCAAAAACACTGTAAATTGTTAAAAGTCTACTGGTGACTTGTCATATTTGGCACCAGTTTAATTAGTTTTGGCAACTGTATTAGTGACTCATAGGAGAATACTTTTGGTCTCTTTACTAACAGATGCCTGTGCTAAAAGCAATGACAACAATGTCACGTGGCCCTAAAATTGCAGGAATTTGCCGCTGGTGGTCCAGTAAAAACAAAATTATATGAAAAGAGATTCAGAAAATAAGACTTAAAATGTACATTGTTATAGATGTTTAGTCAGAAAAAGATCATATCTTTTGTCATTTATTTAAATGACATGTTGAAATTGGGAATCTGCATGAGGCATCACAGGAACCACTAACATTTTGAACCCAATGTGTTTGTAATCATATTTCACTTGAACCAGTGTTCTCATTTCTTGTTCAGGGAAGTGTCTCTATCACCAGAAAATTCAGGTGACATTCTATTCATGTTTTGCTTCTCTAAAAAATTCCTTTTTGAACACTGGTGTGTTATATTTGTGGGTCCTTAAAATTATTATCATTTCCCCATGCATCATCTGACTTGATGGTCATTATAATTATATGAGAGGTACTATCTTTGAAACACAACAATATTTAGGCAACAAGTATGCCTTGTTTGAATGCCTGTTTGTCTGCCACAAACTCTGCCAAGTACTGGAGAAAGAACTCTGAACAAGTTCCTGGGCTCAATGAACTCACCAGTCCAAAGTCAGAAGAAGCAAAAAAACCCACTTGTGCTGATTAAGAGCTAGCATAAGTCCCATATGCTATGCTAGTGCTGTACAGACAAGATTCCTTGACATGGGGGATTCCCAGACTCCTCTCTATTTCAGACCCAAGGAGAACTGTGGTCTTTTTCAGCTTTGCCTCCTCCCCATACTATAGGGAGATTTTGTATTTGACAGCCCTGATTATGGATTTTGTGCTTCAGAATCCAAGAGGATAGATAGAGATAGGACTTCCCTGGCAGTCCAGTGGTTAAGATTGCCTGTGCTTCCACTGCAGAGGGCACAGGTTTGATCCCTTAAAAAAAAAAGAAGATGCCAATGTAGGCCGAGTGAGGGGCTCAGCTGAATATCATTAAAGAGAGAGAGAGAATGGGCAGAGAGAGATTGAAAAGGTGTGAGGAAAAAGGGGGCAATTATTTTTTATAAGATTAGTTCTTTGGCTTTACCATTATTAAAAAATCCTCATGGTGAGGAAGGAAGAAAAGACATTTAAGACGGAAGTTGAGTGACTAAGTCATTATACATAAAATCAGATAAATGAGTTGCAGAGGGCCAGTTAGCTCCAATCAAAAAACATGGCCATGACCAATTTCCTTTGATCTAGGATCCAGACCCATGCCTCCAATCCCAGAAACTAGAAAGGAGTCTTTCTCTTCATCCAAGCTCTTGCTCATCTGTGACCCAGACAGGCAGTCACAGTAAACAATGATGCATTTCCCAGAGTTTGGAACAACACCAGATGTAGGCATCAGCATAACGTCAGTAAATCCTCCAACTGATACACAGATTCTGCACAACCCTTATCAGAACCCCAGTTGGCCTTTTTGTAGAAATTGACAAACTGATCTTAAAAAGCATCTGGAAATAAAAATTCCTGTGGGAATAAATTCTATTTATGTGAAATATTCAGAATAGGAAAATCTATATAGAAAGTCGTTTAGTGGTTAGCCAGGGCTAGTGACAAGATTGGCAAGTGATAGTTGAAAGATAAGGAGTTGATGAAAATGTTCTGAAGTCCACTGTGGTGATGGGTGCACAGCTCTGCAAGTATACTAAAATCCATTGAATTGTGCACATTACATGGGTGAGATGTGTTCTACATAAATTATGTTTCAATAAAACTATTACAGAAAGCTACATACTTTTGATGTTTTTCTTAGATGACTATTCAATTCAGCAAAGTTTTTAATGACTTTGAAAAAAAAAAAAGGCAATGACTAACATCCTCCAGAAAGATTGCATTCAACATGTATTCAACTCATCCTCAACAGCAGCGTATGAAGACACCCTCTGCCTTGACTGCTATTCAGCTGGCAAGCACCAGAGGAACACATAGTATTTTATCGCTGGCATCAGTTCTGAGAGGTTGGTGTCTTGTACTATACTGGTTGTTAAGATATTTTGAATATGTTTCCTATCTGCTCGCTATATCCTAGTTTACCTTGGGAATCATAAAATTTTCGTATTTTTGCAAAATTGATAAATTGAAAATAATTTGATTGAATTTCTTTAATTCTGAGTGGGATTTAAGTATGATTTCATTTTTAAGCATTAATGTTTTCTTCTTATCAAGGTAGTCTGCACAGTGAATGACACAACTAAGTGACTTCACTTTCACTTTCCACTTTCATGCGCTGGAGAAGGAAATGGCAACCCACTCCAGTGTTCTTGCCTGGAGAATCCCAGGGACGGGGGAGCCTGGTGGGCTGCCGTCTATGGGGTCGCACAGAATCGGACATGACTGAAGCGACTTAGCAGCAGCAGCTGCACAGTGAATCTTTAATGAAACCATAAGAATTTAAAATGAAAAGCATCAGTCCCTAGCACTATCTCAGTCCTGTTCCCCAAGGCAACCAAGTTACTCTTGTAACATTTTCTGATTTTAGTTGTGTGATTCTCAGTATCTTTATATCTGCTCAATACCTAGTAAATAGTATACATAAATCCTTATTTCTTGATGTGTCCCTTAAAAAAGCCATTTTTTAACTTTCTGTCACTGTATTTAGATCATCTTCTATCCTCCATATAGTCATGTTATTCTTTTTATCTTTATCAGTTGCTTTTGTAACTTTCAATAATATACTTACAATATGAGCCTAAGATTCGTACTAAAGTAAGAATCTTAGGCGCATAGGCTTATCCTCTTCTGTCATTTTTCCCTTTCCACTTGCCATGTTCTATCATCTATACTCAACAACTTCCACATTGTCAAGACTCACGTTATTTATCATTTATATTCTGCTCTGAAATGGTACATGCATCTGTGCTGTGTCAATACTTTAATTCTAAAACCTACAACTCAATAAAATCCTTATATTGTTATGACCGTTTAAAAACTTCACTGTAGGTCCAAGTAATGTTCTAAGTTTATATTTCCCTTTCTTGTTCCTTCTGAAGCTTCTAATTGCTTATTTATTCTGGCATTGTTGGTTTTATTGCAACTTTAATTTTTTTCCCATTCTCCAAAGAATACTAGAAAATGTATGAAACTTCCTTTTCCAAGATACCTCCTTCTTGGACAGTTAGCTCCCTAACAGTGATTGTTTTCTAGGTTGCTGCATTAGCTGCATTCTGGAACTTCCCTTTGTCATTCTCCTGGTTTCAGTTCACTATGTCTCAGATCTTGATATTGCTCATCTCGTATAACTGCCTGAGAAAGGCCTTAGGAGAGATAAACTTGGTCTGAAAATATTTTCATTACATTTAATCTATAGTTAGACTGAGCATAGAATTTCCAGGTAATAGTATTAGAATATTTTTGTTGTGAGTGGCAGAAAACTTGGTGTACAGAAAGAAGGGTAGGGGATTTCTGGTGAAAATAACCAAAAAGTCTAGAGTTGAATTGTCTTCAGGTATGGTTCAATCCAGAGGTTCATAGAGTTGTATGGGCTTTGGCTCTGCTTTTTTTAAATTTTAAGTGATTCTCCCCTTTCCCCCACCCACTGCATTGTGATCAGGGAATATGATCTGCATTTTTAAAGATAACTTTTGACATTAATTGATATATACATGCTCAATTTGTATCAAAGAAGTCTTATTTTCCCAGATTCTATAAATACTCATTTGTATTATATTTCAAAAGCCCAGCTTTATTTCTTTTTCTTAACATTTTTCTGATCTGTCTTTCTCCCTTATTTGCTCTATTCCCACAGCGCCCTGTTGGGCTCCAGTAGTTGTGATGGAGACCATTTTAAACTCAAAGCATTACTTGGACTACGTGTGGTATAGAATCTCTATTAACCTACACCTAGGAGTCTGGTGCATGGGTACTCAAAAATATTTGTTAAAAGGGTTAGTTTATAAAATGGAAGAGCATGTCTAAGGAAAGAAGCTCAGCTCTGCTTCATAGGTATTTCCATCTACTTCTGCACTTTCCCATTTGTTTCATTAAAAAAAAAATTCTCTTTAGCTATTTGAAATCAGTATCTAATTTTTAGTGGGAATATCTCAGGGACAGAAATACATCACTGACCATGTTTTTGCCTACTGTTTTTACCTACCCAAATTCTCACTATTCATTTTCTAAGAGTGCAGAAAACCTGTGGAAAAATGATTCTTATTCACAACTAAATTAAAGGAACTCATGGAGTGTCAGTTTTCTCAAACCCCCAGAGTCCTAAAGACAGTCACCCAGAGCACCACATTTGTGCTCACAAGCAGGGTGGGATTGCTCAGGAGTGAGCCTGAGGCCTCTCTCCTACAGACACTTCCAGGTACACAGCGAGGGAACGCAGAGGTTCAGGGGTGCCAGGTCTGCTCCCCTTAGAAACATCATCAAAGGGCCTGGCCCCATGGAAATTTGTCTGCTTGATTTATGGAGCAAGTCTAGCCTCACCCAGAAAAATTTCTCTTTCCCTCAAAATGAACCTTCTGTATTCAGCTTTCTTTTTTCTTTTTAAAGACACAACTCTTCCCAACTCCAGTGAGTTAGGCATAATTTGAATTTGTCATATAGTGCTGATATACAGAAGGTTTTGTCTGGCTGTTAATACTGACAAAAGGAGTTGAGGTTTTCCCAGTAGAATGAACATTCTGTATTTAATGAAAGCAAGATTCTAAAAATTGGCTTCTGCAACATGTAGGTCTTATAAAATTGTACATGGCTCAGGGACCATTTAGATGACATACAAGAGTGAGCTATTTTATCCAAAGACATCTTCTTAGTGATTCCAGTTGAGGTCCAGGGCTAAGGACTTCACATAAATCTTATCTGAGACAGACCCCAGGTAGATCTTCCCTTCAGTCAGCATTCCTGTGTTCTGTGTGGCTCATTTCACTTTTTGACAGAGTAATAATCACAAAGTTGTGATCAGGTATCAATTTTTAAATGGTCATATTTCTTAATGAACTCACTCCACAGTTTGCTGGGTGGGAGATGCTACTCACTTGATAGCTTATTCTGTTTTATTCTGGAATGAGAAGAACATTATTTTGGATCTCATTCTAAGCATCTCTTCAAGAAAAGTACCTCCACACTTGAATATGAAATGAATCAAAGCACCTGGGCCAGTACACTGAGTGTCTCTGATGTTTTCCTGTTTTATTCTTCCTAACCGAACCAAAATTAGAAAGCTTTCCTTCCTCTGAATTGTAGGCAACATAAAAGATTAGAATAGACTGAAAAGGAAAAGAGTTTCTAAAAAATTCTACTTCTAGGAATTTAATTGGCTATTATACACACATATACATATACATATATATATATATACATATACATATGTATATTTTAAAAGTCTAGCTATGAAAAGATCTTCAGTCAGCATTTTCTTTAATTAAAAAACACCCTGGAAACTACTTAAATCCAAGTAATAAAGGGCTACATACATGCTAAGTTGCTTAAGTTGTATCCGACCCTTTGCAATCCCATGGACTGTAGCCTGCCAGGCTCCTCTGTCTACGCGATTCTCCACGCAAGAGTACTGGAGTGGGTTGCCATGCCCTCCTCCAGGGGATCTTCCCGACCCAGGGATCAAACCTGCATCTCTTATGTCTCCTGCATTGGCAGGTGGATTCTTTACCACTAGCACTACCTCGGAAGCCTAATAAAGGGCTACGGAAATATATTGTAGAATATATTGGATATATATAGCATCTGACAGAACCGGATTCTTTGCAGTTGTTAAAAGAAATGAAATTTACCTATTTGCGTTAACAGAGGACGTTCTTCAAGACATCTCATGTGAAAATAAGGCAGGTGAGTTACTATGGGTATTAATGGTGTGATCCCCTCTGTGAAAAAAATTTATATATGTGCATGTGTGTGTGTGCATGTTTTGTGTAATGCATGCTTTGATATATGAGCAAAATGTTCTCTAAAAGAGCTGTAAGAAACTACCAATAACAGGGTAAGAATGATCAGATGAAGAAGAAGAATATTACTTTTCACGTTACAACTTTCTGTATGCTTGAATTATGTACCTGACTTAATTTTTTTAAAAAACATGCTATCAGAGGTTATCTATGGGTAGGTTTATAGAGCATTATTAGTATCTTCTTTATAGTTATATACATTAAAGAAAACCAGCAAATATTATTTTAAAAACCTAATTTTGGGGGTATTATAGTCTTAACAACAACAAGTAAGATGGTTAAATTTCAAAGTTTAATTGTTTCTTTAATACAACTTATAAATTCAAGCCTTTCCAGTCTAACAGAAATGATGCTTGTGCAAGAAAACATTTGCTCTGGTATGTGAAATAGCTTGAGAAGAGAAAGTTGTTTTAAAGTGTAATAATCTTAAATCAAGGTTTTTAAAAAATACATTTTTTGCAAAAATATCAGTGCATAATGATTTCAAGAAAAATACATAAAATGAATCAACTACAGACAAAATGCATTTCTGAGTGCTTTTCTTTAGTTGCACACATGTTGGTCAGGAAAAAAAAAGTTAAAGATTTTTCTCAAACATACCATAGTTTGGCACAATCCTTAAGAAATACCACCAAATGAGGACACTGAAACAGATTCTGCATGTTTTCCTTTCATGAAGCAGTTAAGTCATTGTGCATTTCTTCCCCTCTACCTGGTAGTTTCAACTCTGTGTTTAAAATTTCTTGAATCCAGCCCTGATCATTCATTTAAGACACAGTAACACTGTTCTCTGGTATCTGTGCAGAGCAGCAGAGAGAACACAAAGCATTCACACTCCCCTCAGACTTGCTGATTAATTGATTGATTAAAAAGTGACATGGGAGTTGATTCTGGTATATATCACTCCCATAAAATTAATGATCACTTCAAGAGTGGTTTTAGTCCACATTCAACAGGACCTGGGAAGTGATTTTCATCCCATTTCATGTTTTTCTCTGATTAAAAATAGACTTATCTTTTCCTCTAAGTTGAATTTCAAAGTCCAGTTGCTTGATTGCTTGGTAAAAAAGGTGTGAATCATATCTGCATCTGTGACTTATGAAGAATTTTAGTGCCTGATGGTGAATGAAAAGGGGAAAGTGAGATGCACTTTGGCTAGACACAGAGCTTTCAGGAAGCCTAGGGGTATGTACCTTTGCTCAGAGTTCTACAGAGTCCTAGGAGATTTAAAAGCGTTCTCTTCTCACCAAACAATGCCTCGGAAGGTGCCAAGTCTCACCATATTTTTTCAGATTGCTTAATATGAGTAGTCAAATTTAGGACAAAAGTCTCTGTTGTTTCCAGGGAGAATATTTTAACAATGTTTTGTAGGAGTTGACTTGCTACAAATGCATTTCATTAAATATGAAATGGGCTTCCTTTGTGGCTCAACTGGTAAAGAATCTGCTTGCAATGCAGGAGACCTGGGTTCAATCTCTGTGTTGGGAAGATCCCCTGGAGAAGGGAAAGGCTACCCACTCCAGTGTTCTGGCCTGGAGAATTTCATGGACTGTAGAGTCCATGGGGTTACAAAGAGATGAAATACCAAATACTTCCTGATGAAATACTCGCTCAGGTCATAGTTGGGAGTCTACAGGTTAGACCCTAGGTCCACTACTAGTCACATCACTGAATGTTTTCTCCATTGCATCAGAGTGGCAACTCACTAAACTTCATGAATTTTTCAGGAAAAAGTTTTTCTCATTCTGGTTCTTAGTGGTCTCCCTGGAACCTTGCTTCTGACCTTGATCCTCTCCTCAATGACAGTTCAATTTTACATCTAGTTCAGACACATTTGAAGTACTGTTCTAGGCCTTAACCCTGTGTTGCCTATCTTGGTTGTGATAAACTTAATATTACTTCATTTTGAGCCAACCCCTGCCCCAGTCCTATTTCCATCTGCCACAAGATGTTGTGAATCTGCATCCAAAGTGGGAGTTTGCTTGGCCCACTGTATCTCTTTAAAAGTCTTGAAAGTAGGTATGTTTATTATCTTTGACTTTGCAGACTCCAGCCTTGCTTACCTCCCATGACATTTTGTCCCTGTATGTAAACAGTTTTGCAGCAGCAAAACTCCATCTCTCAAGGACCTTGGCATCAGGGCAGTGAGGAATGATTTTCAGAGAAAAATCTCTTTCTGAACTCATTTTGCTTCCCGTTTCCTGGCCCCCGAACGACTGTTATTAACAACAGTCAGAGGTCATTTCTTCTCCTGCAAATGATCTTGTTTTTAGATGAACATCTTCAAAAGAGCAAGTTGACAGATAATTTGCCCTTATCTTTCAATTATCTCCATTCTTTGTTATCACCAAGTATAGTGTTAGTTGCTTGGACATGTCTGACTCTTTGCAACCCCATGGACTGTAGCCCGCCAGGCTCCACTATTCATGCAATTCTCCAGGCAAGATTACTGGAGTGGGTTGTCGTTGTTCAGTTGCTCAGTAGTGTCTGACTCTTTGCGGCCCCATTGACTGCAGCATGCCAGGCTTCCCTGTCCTTCACCATCTCCCAGAGCTTGCTCAAACTCATGTTCATTGAGTTGGTGTTGCCATCCAACCATCTCATCCTGTGTCATCCCTTTCTCCTCTTGCCTTTAATATTTCCCAGCATCAGGATCTTTTCTAATGAATTGGCTCTTCACATCAGATGGCTAAAGTATTGGAGCTTCAGCTTCAGCATCAATCCTTCCAATGAATATTCAGGATTGATTTCCTTTAAGATTGACTGGTTTGATCTCCTTGCAGCAAGGGACTCTCAAGAGTCTTCTCCAACACCACAGTTCAAGAGCATCAATTCTTCAGTGTTCAGCCCTCTTTATAGTCCAACTCTTGCATCTGTATATCACTACTGGAAAAACCATAGCTTTGGCTATATTGACCTTTGTCGGCAAAGTGATGTCTCTGCTTTTTAATACACTGGAGTGGGTAGCCATTCCCTTCTCAGGGAATCTTCCTGACCCAGGGATTGGACCTGGGTCTCCCGCATTGCAGACAGACTCTTTACTGTCTGAACCATCATAAAGATTCTCATTTCCTCACGTCTTTGAAGGTATGTCTCTATCTTTGGCCTTCTTTCAGAAGAAGCTTTTTCTACCTTCTTGCTCGGCTAGTTTTTGACCTAGATTCCTCTACTCTCCCAAATGCCAATACCCCCATCCCAAATCCCCAGGAAACGAGTACACATAGGTTTCTGCCTCCAAACAGCATAATATGGAGAGAAGGGATCCATTGATCTCCACTCTTCTACCCACCTACCTTCTAATACATGCCCCCACAGCTGTATGGCAGACCATATCCTAGCAGAGCCTGGCATGGATTCAAGAGGGAAAGAAGCTGGGCTCAGGGTCAAGATGAAACCTGAAGATACTATTTCTCTGAGCATAATGGGCCCTTTATGGTGGATGCATTTGCACAGTCTGAGGATAGTCTCTTTGTCCAGGAGCAAACCTGAATTCAGAGAAGACTAGAATGGAGCAAATAATGTTTCTCTGCTATTCCAGTTACCAATTTGCTTTCTTAATGTAAGTAAGCAGAAATTGCTTGCTAATCACTTAGAGACCAGGAATTGAAAACCTGATGCATGCAAATCAACCACAGTATTGTTTTCTAGCACAGTTTCTTAAAAAAAAATCATTTGAATTTGAATGATTCAAAGGCCTTCTCCAGTTTGCCTTAGCCTGGAGATAACACTTGCTTATCCTCAAGTGTTGAGTTTACACTTCAGTTCAGTTCAGTTCAGTCACTCAGTTGTCTCCGACTCTTTGCGACCCCATGAACTGCACCATGCCAGGCTTCCCTGACCATCACCAACTCCTGGAGCTTGCTCAAACTCATATCCATCAAGTCAGTGATGCCATCCTACCATCTTAACCTCTGTTGTCTGTCCCCTTCTCCCCCTGCCCTCAATCTTTCCCAGCATCAGGGTCTTTTCCAGTGAGTCAGTTCTTTGCATCAGGTGGCCAAAGTACTGGAGTTTCAGCTTCAGCATCAGTCCTTCCAATGAATATTCAGGGTTGATTTCCTTTAGGATTGACGGATTTGATCTTCTTGCAGTCCAAGGGACTCTCAAGAGTCTTCTCTAACACTACAGTTCAAAAGTATCAATTCTTCGGTGCTCAGCTTTCTTTATAGTCCAACTCTCACATCCATACATCACTACTGGAAAAACCATGGCTTTGACTAGACAGACCTTTGTTGACGAAGGAATGTCTCTGCTTTTTAATATGTTGTCTAGGTTGGTCATAGCTTTTCTTTCAAAGAGCAAGCATCTTTTAATTTCATGGCTGCAGTCACCATCTGCAGTGATTTTGGAGCCCAAGAAAGTAAAGTCTGTCACTGTTTCTATTGTTTCGCTGTCTATTTGCCATGAAGTGATGGGACTGGATGCCATGATCTTTGTTTTTTGAATGACGAGTTTTAAGCCAACTTTTTCACTCTCCTCTTTCACTTTCATCAAGAGGCTCTTTGGTTCTTCTTCGCTTTCTGCCATTAGGGTGGTATCATCTGCATATCTGAGGTTATTGATATAACCCTTGGACTTAACAAGCATAATAATTGAGGAACTTCTGAGTTCTCAGCTCTGCACTAGGCACTACAGAGATGCCTTGGACAGATGAGGCAAAGGCCACAAACTTCTTCATAGTAAAATTTCCTGGGACTTAGACTCTCAAGAGGGGCTTCCCTGGGGCTTGGGTGGTAAAGAATCTGCCTGTAATGCAGGAGACCTAGGTTTGATCCCTGGGTTAGGAATATTCCCTAGGAAAGGAATGGCTACCCACTCTAGTTCTCCTGCCTGGAGAATTCCATGGACAGAGGAACCTGGTGGGCTATAGTCCACGGAGTCGCAAAGAGTCAGACACAAATGAGTGACTAACATTTTCACTTTAGGATCTCAAGAAGACAAAGCAGGAAATAGATTAGTGACAAAGTTAAGGGAATTTGAACAAAGGGGTCAATGTTGGCCAACAGAGCTGGGGAGGCATCTTCATATATGAGGAAAGGATTGTTGAAGGGTAAGGAGGGATTGTGAATAGAGAAAGGCAATCAAAGATCCCTGAGCCAAGATGTAATTCTGTGGGCCCGTCCTTGGGGGTTTAAGACGAGGAGAGCCTTGTCCGAGTAGAAGGGTTTGTGTGAAGGAGTTTCAGGAGTTGCAGATTCTTTTCACATTGACAGTGGTTTTTGTCTCCTTTTAATACTCTCGTATTCAGTATTTGGATGATGTGATTTTTGTCTAACTGCACCACCCAAGCATCCCTCCTCCAGACCACATCAACCAAAGCAAGATTTTGGATTTACTTTTCTGTAGTGTTCTCCCATTAGAATCCTCTGGCTTTTCACACCTAGGAGGCCTTTCCACAGCCATGCTATCAGGCACATGAAAGATTTCACTCTAGAGCCTGAGCCATATATTGAGTCTGCCCAAGGCCAAGTCTAACAGAGGAGACAATGTAAATGCCAAATGAATATCTGGAATAGTCAATTCAGGTTTACTTTGTTGTCAATATGATATGCCATGCACTGAATTTCTAAGGCAGGATAGCTTATTTTTATGATCAATCATTGCACTAATGTGTTGTTAATCACATTTATCTTAGGTATGATTATTTAACAGTTAATTGTTGGAACATTTAACCGGCAATACGATGAGGCATCATTCACTTTCTTAGCCTTTAGGATAATTTGGCTGTTCACAGTTATGACGTTCCTTTGAAAAATACTATTAGCTTCTAGTAGTTACAGGTCTATGTCCTCTCCCTTATCCAACTCACCACCAGGATGTTTTTGAACTGCGATGTTGGAGAATACTCTTGAGAGTCGCTTGGACTGGAAGATCAAACCAGTCTATCCTAAAGGAAATCAACCCTGAATATTCATTGGAGGGACTGATGCTGAGGCTGAAGTCCAATACTTTGGCCACTTGGTGCAAAGCATCGACTCATTAGAAAAGACCCTGATGCTGGGAAAGATTGAAGGCAGGAAGAGAAGGGGTGACAGAGGACGAGATAATTGGATGGCATCACCAACTCAATGAACATGAGTTGGAACAAGCTCCAGGAGATGGTGAGGGATAGGGAGGCCTGGTGTGGTGCAGTCAATGGGGTCACAAAGAGTCAGACATGCCTGAGCAACTGAGCAACAACAACAGGCGAGAAGAGGCCAGAGCAGAATTTTTGAAAGAATGATAAGCCCAAGGACACAACATAAATGGATTAGAATGAAATGGGTTGAAGATGACAGACAAGTCAACTTGACTAGACCTTGACCCTCAATCAGAAAGCAAAATGACATACCAAGTAGCACCATGACAGTTCTAAGGCCAACTGTCAAAAGACCAAAAAGTGGGTTATGGCCCAATTCTTGGAAATCTCCACCCTTTCCCCAAAATTGTTGGAATAATCCTCCCACTCATTAGCCTATGAAATTACCCAGTTCATAAAATGGCTTCCCTGGTACTCAGATGATAAAGAATCTGCCTGCAATGCAGGAGACCTAGGTTCAGTCCCTAGGTGGGGAAGATCCCCTGGAGAAGGAAATGGCAACCCACTCCAGTATTCTTGCCTGGAGGATTCCAAGGGCAGAGGAGCCTGGTGGGCTACATACAGCCCATAGGGTCACAAAGAGTCAGGCAAGACTCACACAAAAGCTAACCATGCCACCTTTCAGCCTCTTTCACGAGGCTGTACTCGTCCTCTGTGATGGCCCACATGCTATGGAGTGTGTTTCTCTCTGAATAAATCCACTTCTTACCTATCACTTTGTCTCTCACTGAACTCTTTCTGTGATGAGACATCAAAAACCTGAGCTTCATTTACACCTGAAACCAGGTCTGTGATCTCAGTTGGAAGACTGTGGGTTTTGGCTGGTCTCGAATCCCAGGCATGTGGGTTCAAGTCCCAATTTGAGCAAAACAGTTTCAAAAGCACATCTAAGATCAAATTCTGCCACATCAGTTCAGTTCAGTCACCCAGTCATGTCCGACTCTTTGCGACACCATATACTGCACCACGCCAGGCCTCCCTGTCCATTACCAGCTCCCGGAGTCGATCCAAACTCATGTCCATTGAGTCGGTGATGCCATCCAACCATCTCATTCTCTGTCGTCCCCTTCTCCTCCCGCCTTCAATCTTTCCCAGCATCAAGATCTTTTCCAATGAATCGGCTCTTCGCATTAGATTGCTCTAGGTGTGGGTATGGTATAAGTCCTCTTGGAGGAGGTCGCCATTAACCCCACTTATAGAGCTGCCAGAACTTACATAGGACTGGGAAATAGACTCTTGGAGGGCAACATGCCTTAACACTACTCATTTCTCCAGTGAAAATGTACTTCTAACACTCCCCGTGATAAATAATAAACCCTCTGAGGCAGATGGAGATATGATTTGAAGCCCTTTCCTTGGGCTCTTCTGAAGCCTAAATTCTTGATAAGAGTTCTTTATATGTTAATCAACAACTGTTGACAAATCACCCTAAGGCATAGATGAAAGTTAAGTATAAACATAGATATCATCTGGTTTGCCTGTATTCTAGGTACTCCCTCCCTTTAATCCCTAACAGCTGTCCTAAAGCAACCTCCAGGAAAAATATAACCTAAGTCAAATAGCATGCTTGCTATCTATTTATGTGTAGCCTTCATGCACCTCCTCTAGCACTTCCCAACCCCTCTATCATCCTAATGAGACTGACACCATTGAATTTCTACTATAGAGAAATACAAAAGCACCGCTGCTGCAATCCAAATTCAAATGATTGATTTCACAGAGATCCAGAGACAAGCTACTTGGATCCATATATAGCAGATGTGTTGATACATTGCTCAGATCCCCCTTCAGCAATAGAAGTTCCCTGAGCTGCTGGAAGTTCCGCAGGGAGCAGGCCTCACTTTCAGCAACACCTCCACTCCCACCCCACTGCCCTGGGAATCGCCTAGGCTGAAGACAGCTCCTTCATCCAAGATTACTTCCCAAGGTTACAAGTTCCTGTGGCAATTTGTATCTGAAGACTGATCAATAATAGGTCGTGAAGGGCTGGTCCCCTTGCCATAGATGCTTTTGATGATGAGTCCCAGATCCAGAATTCCCAACTTGTCCACCTACCCAATCCTGCTTCCCGCTCTTTGCCCACAGTTATCCCAAGACCACTCCCCAATAAACCTCCTACACACTAATCTTCATTTCAGAGTCTTGCTCTTTTGAAACAATTTTCTCTTAAATCATAGGTTTGCAAGGTGCCCTTGCATCTTTGCAGCATGTGTAGCATATATTTGTACCGAGAAAGGAGTTGTAAGCATCCTGAAGTGGAGGGACCTAAAGTATAATATTAAACAGGCCTAAAATCCTTGGGCTCCATACCATCTGCATGGTCTATTCTGGGGGGGCCTCCATTCTGCCTCACGACCCCAGTTTCTAGCTTTCAATCCTAATTCAATTGTTCAAAAGATGATCTTTAAACATTGTCTTAAATTTAGTTTTTATTTGTATGAAAGTTATGCATGTGCCTGGCTGAAGGAATCAAAAGTTCTACAAAGCTTATTTGACAGAGGTGCTGGTAGAGCACTGACATCAGTTCTCACCTTCTTTAATAATAGGACTTTTAAGTTTTAACTGAGCACATGACAACAGCTAGTCACTGCATGTCCAAGCCTTCCCTGTAGCTTGGTCAGGCTATGTGCCCACCGTCTGGTCAATAGCTGTGTGCCATTTCTGGGCATGTTCCTGCCAAGGTATGTATATAAATTCCCTTGAAATATTCCCCCTTCCCACTGGCTGGGATGACAAAAACTTGAATGGCTGCCTTTCTCCCAGAGATGAAAGCTAGACTTTGAGGGTTATAAAGCCAACCTTCCAACCCAGATTGTTTCTCTCTGGACCATATGGAACAAGGCACATATACCTATCTTATTGAATTAAGCCTCTGTATTTTGAGGTCTTCTTGTTAAAGCAACCTAGCCTGCACGTTCACCCATATAGATATTTTTTTAAAGGACAATCTTGCCCATCCTCTTTTCTTTTTTCCAGAAGCAACTACAACATGTTTAACATACTTCCATCTGATATTTCATCCCTGGGCATTATTAATTGAGTTTCTAGTCTGGAAGATGAATATTCTACTCTTTTTTTCCTTCTCTCCCACCCTCACCATACCAAGTGCACACTTGATATTCACTCTTCCATTTTCCAAGGATATAATAGTTATGTTGTTATTTTGGATAGATAAGATATTTCAGCTGAGTTCAGTTCAGTCACTCAGTCATGTCCGACTCTTTGTGACCCCACGGACTGCAGCACTCCAGGCTTCCCTGTGCATTACCAACTCCCAGAGCTTGCTCAAACTCGTGTCCATTGAGTCAATGATGCCATCAAATCATCTCATCCTCTGTTGTCCCTTCCTCCTCCTGCCTTCAATCTTTCCCAGCATCAGGGTCTTTTCCAAAGAGTCAGTTCTTCACATCAGGTGGCCAAAGTATTGGAGTTTCAGCTTCAGCATCGGTCCTTCTAATGAATAATCAGGACTGATTTCTTTTAGGATTGACTGGTTTGAACTCCTTGCAGTCCAAATGCAAGTGGTATATAAAATTGACCTCTGCAATGCACTATGCATGCTTTATCCTTTCTTTGATAACATTTTGTTTTTCCCTGGGGATGATATTTAATTTTTTAAAATTGTCTTAGCTTCCTACTGACTTATCATTAATTTAAACCTAGACATTGTTGTATGATCTCCTCTAAATACATTCAAAAGTAATTGGGATGCAATCAGTTTCACTTATTTGAAGCAATATTCCCTGAGCTTTCTGACCGGCTCCATCTGGACTTATTGTTTACTAAGCCTGATGTGTGTGTTTGACCTGCCATCTTTAATTGGACTTCGGGGCCAGTTTTGTAACTTTGGATTGCTAACCAAGTCTTAATCCCCCGCAAGGGCTGCTAGCTCTGTGACACTGCAAGTTTCTTTAAGAGAAGGCCCCACATGTAAGTGTTCTTGTTCGAAGCTTTCTCCTGAGGACATTTACCAATTTTCTGCACAATGAAGAAACTGCAAGTCTCTCAGCTGGATCAGTGTCTTCCTTCTTGGAGTTCAGATCTGAAACTCTTCCTACATTAGGCAGAAAAAAATGAATGCCAATTAACAGCTTCCTACAAAAAAAAAAAAAAACAAAAAAACCCTCTAACTCAAGATAACACTCTTTAATCATTTTAAACCATTCTGCACATGGATACTGGCCAAACTTAAATTTGACAGAATTCTCAAATATTTGGGATATAGTATTAATACATAATCTTTTGGTCTTTGTCCAAGTTCAAGTTTAGGTATAACTCTTACTGAGAATGCTTGGAATCTGAACAGCCAAGTTTAGAGCTTAAACAACCCCCCCTTTTTCAATGTCCGTTTAACTGCCAACAGAGTCAGATACCCTCCATGCCATACCCACCCACCCCCTACAACTCTCAGGGAATTCTAGGAAGACAGCTCACCTTGGTATATTTTATTACAAGATTAAATCATGCAGGGAGGCTGGGAGAAAACTTGAAGGGCAGACACTGGTCAACAATTGTCAGGCTCATTCTTATTTCAGTTATCTTTCCCAAACTCCAGTATGATTTTGGATGTTTCAATAACCAGTGTGGTCTGATAAAAGCCTATCAACTGAGAGCAGCCACAGAGAAGAGAATGAAGTGACTATTTCCCACTAGTGTCTGAGGTGAAGCTAAACCACTCAAATGTATGCGCACTCCTACATAAACACACACTAACAATAAAAATACAAATACACAAAAAAGCAATACATAGACTCAATGCCTGAAAATTTTGATCTGGCTATTAATAAAAATTTTGGAAAAGTTTGGGAGGAAATTATTTTGAGTTGAATTTTAGGTGAATTTAAGAAGGCATTTCTAACTGGATATGTCTTTGAAATGTGAGCTTCTATATTAGCAATCATCACCACACATTTTGAACATCTTCTGTAGGACCAAAGCCAGGTGCTAGCTGCCACATACACAGATGACTAATGACAAAGCAATGTGAAACACATTAAATAGCCAACAGGAAGGGAAGGAAGGGAAGTAGAGAGGTGGGGACTTTATTTGCACCTCCAAGAAAGGACAGAGTGTATACCAATGAGAAGGAGGATGCAAGCCATCTATGTAAAGGGGAGAGTGTGAATATGGGGTACAGAGCTAGAGATGGGCCTGCCATGTATCTGGCATGTTCAGAGAGCAACAAATTGCTTAGAACACAGGATTCACGTGTGGAATAATAAAAGACCACTGCGAATGGGGTATATTCATTCTAATCGGTGTTTGAGCTGAAATGCCATCTGAAGGCTTTTGAACATCTTGAAGGCCTTGGGAAACCACAGAAGTTGCTGTTGTTATTTAGAGGTGTGGGTTTGGTTAGGGGAGGGGAGAAAATGTGATATATACATGCGCTGCTTTGGGATAATTCATCTGACCATGAAGTGTGACTGACCAGAATGGAGAAAGAATGAGGCTTGGGAGCCAGGGGCTGCAGCAGACTCAGGGTGAGGAAATGAGAGCCTGGCCTAAGGCTACCAGTTATTAAGCACCTTGCAATCTATGTCACAGGCTTTGCGAGCCCCAAGCCTTATCTCAGGTAAACCTCACGACATCCTGTGGAGTAGGGAAGTAACTGAGATCAGGAAACTAACTAAGAGGTTCAAGGTGACACAACAAGCAAATGACTCAGGTGGGATTTGAATTAATTTTTTTTCTGCTGTCCAAGTCCATGTTCTTTCTACTATGACACATCAGCCTTTTGTTTATAATAATGGTTAATCATAGCAGTGACAAGAGTACATGGCAGAGGACCCTGCTTAGGACTGGGTTATCCTTGCAACCTCAGTATCTTTATGTTGTACCATGATTTTGTGAGTCACTCAATATCCTCTTCTTTCCACTTGAAATTTGCCGAGTAAAAAACCATTCCATGCTGCAGCGTCTCACCAAGGGCCCAGTCCTGTGATCACCCTGACATGGAAAGTGAGTAGCGAAACATGTTTCAGGTTTGTGGGAAATTGCGAAGGACAAGACAGAAATCATAAAGGACAATTGAATTACTTTGTGCCGTGGCCCCTGGGATAACAGCTGTTTTCCAGGT
This sequence comes from Giraffa tippelskirchi, assembly GCF_054371585.1. NCBI lineage: Eukaryota > Metazoa > Chordata > Mammalia > Artiodactyla > Giraffidae > Giraffa > Giraffa tippelskirchi. The sequence continues at coordinate 198,626,564 of NC_137275.1, forward strand.
CTACAGTCGTTCTCATTAGGAAATTAAAAACTCAGAACTCCGCATCCGCAGCCTTGCACAGCTCCGGCCACGTGGTGACAGGAAGCTCTGTGTTTGCACAGGTGGGGGATCCAGCAGCCTCACAAAGTGGGTGGCTGGAAGCCCTGCCCTGAACACAGGTGGGCTATCGGAGGAAAGGCAAACCCAGGAAGAGGCTCAAGTGCTCTGGTGTTGTCAGTCCCCCTCCACGGAGGGATGAGGGCCCCCGCCATCCTCTCCACCTCGGCAGGTCATTTTAGGGCCATAAACAACTACTGGTTGAGAGCTCTGTCCACTCAACCTAGTGCAGAAGGATCTGGTCTAGCATAAGTTCAAGTCTCCCAACATCACTTACAATTTGATACATTTGTGCACCACTAAGAAAAACCCAAACAACTTGTGCTTTTGACAACACATACAGGAATGTCACACATTTCAAAAAAGAAATGTGTTTAAGAGCAAAGGGAGGAAACAACACAAGACTTAGGGCAATCAGTGGCTGCTGAAGGTTTGGGGTTTGGGAAGGCAAGGGGCCAGGAAGGGCAGGACCACCTAGACAGCTAGGGTGTAGTCAGTGTTATAGTTTCTGAGTCAGGTGGTGAGTTCATGGGAGTTGGATAAAATCACTAAAACCAAAAAATCCACATGTAAACCATAGAGGATCATGTGAAGACCAATGATGAGAGTATATTAAGAACCTAAGATTATAATTAATACATTTCTATTCCCTTGAGGTACAAAATGGACAAGAAAACAAAAGAAGAGATGTTGCCAGAACTCTGCCAAAGTATCCCTATTCTAGAACACCTAGGCTTTGAACATTCTCACCTCTGAACATCTTACCTTGCTGGAGGCTTTAGCGTGCAGCCTGATGACCTGACACCTGCCATCTGCTGCCTTCTCGGTACACAGGACCACTGATAACTCACATCTAGAGAGAGCATAGGTGTTGACTAAAAACTGGGAAGTGAGCAATGGTAGAAAACTTCATTGAAAATGAACAAGCAGAATGACAGTAATACCAGACTACATTGAAAATTTTCATGTCAACAATCATCTCTTCAATTAAAAGACATTTAATATTAAAGAGAAAGTCAGAAAACATGTAACTAGTAGTCTCAAGAAATTAATTCCTTCTCAGGAGCCAGAAAAAATTGAGTATACCTCTTAAATCTCCTCCCTTGCCCTCCTCTCTTCATTTTTTAGCCTCTAGCCTGAGACATCCATTCCACCCTGAAAGAGCACAAAATGTAACTGAGTTGGGCTAATTGATCTCAAAGGCACCTCTAGGCTCTGAGGTCCATGCTGCTGTGTGAGCTGTGGCCAGGCCATGGGCCAGCAGTCAGGACCCAAGGCAGCTGCATTTCCCCCAGATGAGATTGTCCAGTTCAGGGTGAATTGGGGGGATTATCTTGATGCTTCCTCAGACTTACCTTGTTTCTCTCTCTGAAGTCAGAAAATTAATCTCAACTTTCCGTACCTGGAATGTTTAAAGCATAGAACTAGAGTCACTGAAAATCAGAGAAAGAGAAAGAGGGAGAAAGGCAGAGAGATGAAGATGAATGGGAACATGTGGCAGTCTGAGAAAAGCCAGGGGACCACAATCAAAGCAAAGCAGCATATCTCTAAATGTGTTGTCTAAACTCTTCTTACAATCAAGCTCATAGGATTAAAATGTGCTGGTAAGGTAGGCAACTTTCATTGTATTACTGAGGAACATGTTAACTCAACAGAAATGAACTGAGAAATATCTGTGTGCCAGGAAGTGTGTTAGGCCCCAGAGATAAAGAAATTACTGACCCAGGTGATGTCCCATCCTTGGGAAGAACTTCTACAGGGACAAGAACCAATTGCACTTAAGTAAATCTACAGCATAACACTGGGCAGAGACACAGATTCTGAAGGAATGCTTTGGTGTCTGGGGAGAGGTGACACTGAAGACATGATGGTCAGAAAAGGCTTCTCTGCTGGGGAGACCCGAGAGAAGGAAGCAGCCAAGTAAACCTCCCACAAGTCAGCTTTCTCAGAAAAAGGAAGGAGCAGCCACTGGCCAATTCCTGAGGCAGAAGTGGCTGTGTAACCGGCTTGTTTGAAGACAGGAGGAGGCTTGTATGGCTGGAGTCAGAGCCTGCCACACGATAGCAGGGCCCAGTGCAAAATGAAAATGCAGGGCCTTTGGTTCAAAATTTATTAAAACCTCCAAAACAGCATCAGTAGAGCACTGAACCAAGTGCAAGGCCCTTCTAAGCTCAGGACCTGGATCAAGAGCAGGCCTAGTCGGCTTTAAGGTAGGAAATGAGATCTGAGAAATATTTGTGACTGATCGTGCTGGGCCTTGTAAGACGTTTCAAGGAGCTTAGATTTTACTCCAAGTACAATAGGAAGGCATCATGGGTTCTAAGTAAGTAAGTATGTGGCCTGACATGGTGCTAAAAAGAGCTCTGACTCCTATGGAGATGAGCCTGGGAAAACCAGGAATGACAATAGGGAGGCCAGTGAGGTTGTTAAAGAATTGTAACAATGACAATGAAGAAATAACTCAGTGTGGTATTCTTTAATCATAGTTGGATACAATATTGTCCTCACCACCCCTCACATTTGAAATATTCTGTGTTCTTCAGCTCTGAGGATGAGTGAACCTGCTCTGGATGCTGGAGCAGATGTGGGTAACGAGCTTGGGTAAAGAACCTGGGCAAAAGGAGAAGCCAGGCTGAAAGTGTACTTTAAAAGCAAGGAGATCAGACCAGTCAATCCTAAAGGAAATCAACCCTGAATATTCATTCGAAGGACCAATGCTGAATTTGAAACTCCAATAATATGGCCATCTGAGGCAAAGAGCTGACAAAGAGCCAACTCATTGGAAAAGACCCTGATGCTGGGAAAGATTGAGGGCAAAAGAAGGGGGAGACAGAGGATGAGATGGTTGGATGGCATCACTGACTCAATGGACATGAGTTTGAGCAAACTCTGGGAGACAGTGAAGGACAGGGAAGCCTGGCGTGCTGCAGTTCATGGGGTCAAAAAGAGTCAGATACAACTTTGCCACTGACAAACAACAATAACCTTCTCAGTTCACCTCTAACTCAACTGATTTGACACCAGGCAGGGATAGGAAGTAGAAAGAATAGAACATACTTCAGAAAAATTCTGTCCCATGGGTCTTTGATCTGTAATTCCATTTCATTTTATTTGGGGGAGAATGGATACATGTATATGATGGCTGAGTCCCTTCTCTGTTCACCTGAAACTACCACAATATTGTTATTGGCTGTACCCCAATACAAAATAAAATGTTTAAAGTTAGAGACAAAAAAAAAGGAAAAGGAAATTCCTGAAGCTTAAAGAATGTCTTTCAATGGCTCCTATACGAGTCACAAGAGGGGAGATTTGAAATTCTAACTGAACCCAGGACATGGGTGGGTGCTTAGGCATGGTTCAGTGGTAGAGTAGGTGACATCTGCAAGGTACAACTTCTGTGAGCATGTCACCATGTCCTTCCTCAGCCACTGAAGGGCAACCAGGAGATTCTACTTTCTGGACAATGGCTTCAAGAACAGATTTTGATGGAATTATGGGAAGGAGATTGAGGATGCTCCTGCCTGAGAAAGGAGGTAAATGTGGTTAAGAAAAAAAGAGGCTTAAATCCAGCCAATTGTTCATGAACACCTATGTACTCTAATGTGGATTTGTATGTTGTAGCAACCTTATGATTGATCATGATCTAAGTTTGAAAAGAAAGAAAGAGAAAAGAGCCTAAGGACACCCATTTAGAAATGAAGGAATCAGGACTCAAAGCCAAGCTTATATTTTTTCCATCTTGCCAACAGTGGCGATTTTAAAAAATGACCACATATCCTTGGACCCTCCTCTCATCGACCCCTCCCGTTGAATCTGTGTGGGCTCATGAGTGCTTTAAACCATGACTATGGCAGAAGTGATGCTGTGTAGCTTCCAAGAAGGTCAGAAAAGGCCAGACAGCTTCCATCTGCTTCTCTTGGAACTCTTGTTCTTGGAATGTTCCCTCTTGTATCCTATCAGCCACACTATGAGAAGCCCTTCAAGGCACACAGAAAGACCACATATAGGTGCCCTGGTTAAAAGCCCCACTGAGCCCAGCTTGGAGCAGCCCGGTCCAGAAGCCAGACATATGAGTGAAGAAGCCATGCTGGGAGTGAATTTTCCAGGCTCAGCTATCCAGCTTTTTCAGTTGAGGCCACAGACATCACAGAGTGGAGACAAGCCAGTTCTACTGTGCCCTTTCCAAATTCTTGACCCATAGTCTGATAGTTGCTGTTTTATGTCACTAAACTTGGGAGAGTTAGTTATACAACAATAGGCGATGAGACTAATAATTTTGACTTGGACTGACTTGATGGTGTGAATGGGTCTGAGAGCAAATGTCTCATAGGAACAAAGAATATGTGCCATGGTTTTGAATTGTCTTGATTGTACAGACAAGTTGATACATGATTGCTATCACCTTGGTCTGGTGTGTATTCTCTTAAATGCCATGTATTCTCTTAAATCCAGCAATTTAAATGACAGGTGTCTGTCTGAAACAAGACGTTCTTGGGCCAACAATTGACATATCTTTCACATAAATTTTAAATGAAGCCTTTTTGGCTTATGTAAGATCATTAAAGTCTCCTTTTAAATCAATAAGTCCATGCTCTGTAGTCTGCAAAGTCATTACATGGCAAATGACATTTCTAAGTCAGTGGCTGCTGGAAGCAATTTTAAATCAAAGCATTTGAATAGCTTCAATTTTTTTTTTTTCAGAAGTAATATGTTTTAGGTTATATTTCATATACAAGAAAGTTTGGTCAAATTTATGTTTTTTCAGATACCCAAACCATATCCAGATTACACTCGAGCATTTCTTTGAGAGCTCTATGTAGTATTCAATTGCTTTTGACAAGCATGATACCCTGTAAAAGATATGGCTTTCCTCTGAAAACCCCCTTCAGCTAAAAATACATTGTACTGAAAATAAAGTAGCTGTATCATCTAAATTCAGCTCTCTGTAGCAGTTTGTAAACTTTCATGACCATAGAGAATGAGCTCTGGAACCTGATTTCAGGGTGTCTAAAACAAGATTTGAGTGCGAAGACATGGGGACCCTGCCCTCCAGCCAGGGAGCCAGGCGACCCATTCAGACCCTCCTTTCCAGGTTTTCAGCGCAACGATGGGAGACGCAGCACTTCGATTTCTTGGCAGAGTAATCCTTGAGGAACAACTTTGGAGGGGGGAAACTGAGGCTTTTTTAATAGAGCACGGATAAGTATCCGGGCAGAATCAGAAGAAAGGAGAATATGTAGCTGATAATATTTGTTTGGCAGAAGCTAAGAATGAGAACAGGAGAAGAGGTAAGAGTGAGAGCAAGAAGTGGGTGTGAAGTAACACCAAGAACTCTGAACACCCTTGTCACCAACATGACCATCTTCATAAAACCTGTCGGCGGAGGCTGCATGCTTCTCCCGGTAGCCATTCTGACTCAAGGGTCCTGTTCATGGCACAAACCTGTGTTCATATGCTGTGCTGTATCCATGAATGCCAGATACTTTTTGTGTGTCCACAGTCAGATTGTGGCAGAAACCCACATGAAAGACTTGGGTTACAACAGTGATAAATCTTCTGGAAGATTAAATGACTCTGATAGCTTCCATGCTGCCATCTGGACTGTGGTCATTTTGAAGATTGACTCTTTACTTGTTTTAACTGATGTGGCCAGCACTGCTTGTGTTGTTAGATTAAAAATAAAACTAGGGAAATCCACCTCACCACCACAAAGGTTATGGCCTTAATACAGCTACAGGTCTCCTTGTGAGCTTCTCAGGAACGACTCACCAAGCCACTTGAGCCAAAGGCTCCAGTAAATCTAAACATTTGATAATTCTTGTTTTTGTTTAACTTGGTGAAGTAAGGCCAAATAGTCAAACCTACTGCTATGCAAAAGGCAGGCGATTTTTATAAAAACAGAAGGATTGTCCTCAAGATTTCAAGAATGTCTAGTAATCATGCTGTTTCTAAGCCCATTGGAGGTTTATCTTCCAATGAGAAATACGTACACAGTTTCAAATTAAGTTCAACTTGGTTGAAAATGCCGTGAAAATTGTTACTGCATTGTATACATTTCATATTCCCCACTTAGTAAACACTCATGTAAAGTCAGATTCTCCAGAAACTACTCTCTGAGATGAAGATTTACGTGTGAGGGATTTACTAAGGAAGTACTGACAGTGAGACCAGTCAGGAGTAAAGGAAGCAGGGCAGTAAGTGCAAACAGCTAGGGTAGGGGTGGGTACCAGGAGAAAGAGAACCAGGCTTGTTTGACAAAAGAGAAGCCATTTCTAACCTATGCCATTTTGTGATCTAAGTTCAGTTCAGTTCAGTCACTCAGTCGCGTCTGACTCTTTGAGACACCATGAACCACAGCACGCCAGGCCTCCCTGTCCAACACCAACTCCTGGAGTCGACCCAAAGTCATGTCCATTGAATCGGTGATGCCATCCAATCATCTCATCCTCTGTCGTCCACTTCTGCTCCTGCTTTCAATCTTTCCCAGCATCAGAGTATTTTCAAATGAGTCAGCTCTTTGCATCAGGTGGCCAAAGTATTGGAGCTTCAGCTTCAACATCAGTCCTTCCAATGAACACCCAGGACTGATCTCCTTTAGGATGGAATGGTTGGATCTCCTTGCAGTCCAAGGGACTCTCAAGAGTCTTCTTCAATGCCACAGTTCAAAAGCATCAATTCTTTTGTGCTCAGCTTTCTTTATAGTCCAACTCTCACATCCATACATGACTACTGGAAAAACCATAGCTTTGACTAGACGGACCTTTGTTGACAAACTAATGTCTCTGTTTATTAATATGCTGTCTAGGTTGGTCATAACTTTCCTTCCAAGGAGTAAGTGTCTTTTAATTTCATGGCTGCAATCACCATCTGCAGTGATTTTGGAGCCCAAAAAAATAAGTCAGCCACTGTTTCCACTGTTTCCCCATCTATCTGCCATGAAGTGATGGAATCGGATGCCATGATCTTTGTTTTCTGAATATTGAGCTTTAAGCCAACTTTTTCACTGTCCTTTCACTTTCATCAAGAAGCTCTTTAGTTTTTCCTCACTTTCTGCCATGAGGGTGGTGTCATTTGCATATCTGAGGTTATTGATATTTCTCCAGCAATCTTGATTCCAGCTTGTGCTTCCTCCAGCCCAGCGTTTCTCATGATGTACTCTGCATAGAAATTAAATAAGCAGGGTGACAATATATAGCCTTGACGTACTCCTTTTCCTATTTGGAACCAGTCTGTTGTTCCATGTCCAGTTCTAACTGTTGCTTCCTGACCTGCAACCTTCATACAGGTTTCTCAAAAGGTAGGTCAGGTGGTCTGGTAGTCCCATCTCTTTCAGAATTTTCCACAGTTTACTGTGATCCACACAGTCAAAGGCTTTGGCATAATCAATAAAGCAGAAATAAATGTTTTTCTGGAACTCTCTTGTTTTTCAAAGATTCAGTGGATGTTGGCAATTTGATCTCTGGTTCCTCTGCCTTTTCTAAAACCAGCTTGAACATCTGGAAGTTCATGGTTCACGTATTGCCTGGCTTGGAGAATTTTGAGCATTACTTTACTAGCATGTGAGATGAGTGCAATTGTGTGGTAGTTTGAGCATTCTTTGGCATTACCTTTCTTTGGGATTGGAATGAAACTGACCTTTTCCAGTTCCGTGGCCACTGCTGAGTTTTCCAAATTTGCTGGCATATGGAGTGCAGCACTTTCACAGCATCATCTTTTAGGATTTGAAATAGCTCAACTGGAATTCCATCACCTCCACTGGCTTTGTTTGTAGTGATGCTTCCTAAGGCCCACTTGACTTCACATTCCAGGATGTCTGGTTCTAGGTGAGTGATCACACCATTGTGATCTAGGTCGTGAAGATTTTTTTTGTACAATTCTTCTGTGTATTCTTGCCACCTCTTCTTAATATCTTCTGCTTCTGTTAGGTCCATACCATTTCTGTCCTTTATTGAGCCCATCTTTGCATGAAATGTTCCCTTGGTACCTCTAATTTTCTTGAAGAGATCTCTAGTCTTTTCCATTCTATTGTCTTCCTCTATTTCTTTGCATTGATCCCTGAAGAAGGCTTTCTCATCTCTCTTTGCTATTCTTTGGAACTCTGCATTCAAATGGGAATATCTTTCCTTTTCTCCTTTGCTTTTGGCTTCTCTTCTTTTTCACAGCTATTTGTAAGGCCTCCTCAGACAGCCATTTTGCTTTTTTGCATTTCTTTTTCTTGGGCATGGTCTTGATCCTTGTCTCCTGTACAATGTCATGAACCTCTGCCCATAGTTCTTCAGGCACTCTGTCTCTCATATCTAACCCCTTGAATCTATTTGTCACTTCCACTGTATAATCGTTAGGGATTTGATTTAGGTCATACCTGAATGGTCTAGTGGTTTTCCCCACTTTCTTCAATTTACGTCTAAATTTGGCAATAAGGAGTTCATGATCTGAGCCATAGTCAGCTCCCGGTCTTGTTTTTGCTGACTGTATAGAGCTTCTCCATCTTTGGCTGCAAAGAATACAATCAATCTGATTTCGGTGTTGACCATCTGGTGAGGTCCATCTGTAGAGTCTTCTCTTGTGTTATTGTGTTGATCTAAGCCTGACCACCATACTAGTCCAGGCACAGGTTTCAGTAATAAATGATTTAAGGAAACAAAAGAATACAGAAACAAATAACTGTTATCAGGCAAGAGAAGTAAGAATAGCAAAGATAATGTATCAGTTGTAAAGACTCCTGGTTTTGTTTCAATGTTAAAGATTAGCCCGAAGTACTTAGATCAGCTGGAACCTAAGGGAGGATGATGTTGACCTTTTCTGACCCCTGAGACTTCAGTCAACTAAAGCTTAAACTCTGTGGACCTCCCAAGTCCGTTCATGAATACGCGCATAAGCCTTAACTTAAAATTTTCTCCATTTTGCTGTTCAAGGAGACACTGCTTTGGGAAAGATCCCTGGTGTTCTTCTTACCTGCTGCCAGTAAATAAATCCTTCTCCCTATCTTTGGCTTGGTTGTGTCTTTTGGCTCGACACCCATTTAAAAGACGAATCCAGATTTTTGGGTAACATGAGGGAGGAAGCCAAACAAAGATGCTATCTCAGGCTGAGTCCTGGGGTGGTGGCAACAGCCTGATCTTTCAAGGGTACTCAGGAGTGTATGTTACACCTCAGAATTTGTCCCACCTGGTAGCAAAGGAGCTGAGCTTTCCTATTCTCTGAGCACACAGTCCCTGGGAAATAAGAACAATAAAAATTCACTAGTGTAAATATCATTTAGGTGGGACTAAAGATTTAGAAAAGGATTTCTGAGCTCATTCTTTACCAGATGCTATATAAATGTTCAAACATGGTAAAGTGTGAGTGAGTTTCTCAGCTCCAGTTAGGAGTCAGTGATTCCAAATGCCCAAGGCCTTCCATTTTGCTCTTCTCTCTTCAATCTTTTAGTTAAGGAGCTCTGTACAAGACCAAACTGAGAAGGTTGGACATATCCTAATTATCTCAGAAAATGATGCTCCTTATATTTTCACTTATTTTTATTACTTTTCATCATAACAATTCTCTCCTCTATGGTACGAGGAAGTTAGAAAGAATAAGTGGGATCCCATCTATATTGAGGGTTTCCCTAATGGCTCAGTGGTAAAAAAATCCACCTGCCAATGCAGGAGACAAGAGTTTGATCCCTGGAGAAGGAAAGCAGCAACCCACTCCAATTCCATTTAATCATCTATCTGTTCAACAAATATCTATTGTATGCCTTCTCTGGCCCAGGCACAGAAGCTTTGGAGATACAAAGCAACAAAGGGTATAGTCTGTAAATGAGTTGACAATCTTGAAACAAAGGGTGGGAAAGATGGAAGGAGACTTGAGACTGAAAAGGTAGGCAGGAGCTATATTGAAGAGCTTCCTGAAAACTATGCTAAATATAATGAATTTTCATTGCTTATGTTTTCTGGAGCAGTATGCTTTTAAAGATATTATCAACTTCCCAGTTTTTTCCTCGTTCTAGAAATTCTGAGACTACAAGATGCAAACACATTCAGACACCTTCCCCTCCAGCTCCAAATCAAAATTTCCATGTAAACCATCCCTCAAGGGTATGGATTTTACAGAGTGTAGATGCTTATGTTTTTTTAAATCTATATTGTCTGCTTTTTCTGGCCTTTTCCTTAGTTTTTGCTTCTGGGAACATGACTCTCACGTAAAACAGATTATTTTTTTTAAATTGATACTGAGCAAGACCTTGTGGGCCTACTGTGTCCCCTGTTCTTTGTTTATAGGGAACAGACTCCAGACTCCATGACTTTCCAGAGTTAAAAAGGACAGATTTGAACAGTTAGTAACCAAGGAAGGGAGGGGATAGAGAGACAAGGGAGGAGAAGCCAAGAAATGATACTGCAACCTTGTGGAAAATTCTTCAGTTCAATTCAATCGCTCAGTCGTGTCCGACTCTTTGCGACCCCATGAATTGCAGCACGCCAGGCCTCTCTGTCCATCACCAACTCCCAGAGTCTACCCAAACCCATGTCCATCGAGTTGGTGATGCCATCCAACCATCTCATCCTCTGTCGTCCCCTTCTCCTCCCGCCCCCAATCCTACCCAGCATTAGGGTCTTTTCCAATGAGTCAACCCTTCACATCAGGTGGCCAAAGTATTGGAGTTTCAGCTTCAACATCAGACCTTCCAATGAACACCCAGGATTGATCTCTTTTCGGATGGATTGATTGGATCTCCTTGAAGTCCAAGGGACTCTCAAGAGTCTTCTCCAACACCACAGTTCAAAAGCATCAATTCTGCGGCGCTCAGCTTTCTTCACCGTCCAACTCTCACATCCATATATGACCACTGGAAAAACCATAGCCTTGACTAGACGGAACTTTGTTGGCAAAGTAATGTCTCTGCTTTTAAATATGCTCTCTAGGTTGGTCATAACCTTCCTTTCAAGGAGTAAGCGTCTTTTAATTTCATGGCTGCAGTCACCATCAGCAGTGATTCTGGAGCCCAAAAGAATAAAGTCTGACACTGTTTCCACTGTTTCCCCATCTATTTCCCATGAAGTGATGGGACCAGATGCCATGATCTTAGTTTTCTGAACATTGAGCTTTAAGCCAACTTTTTCACTCTCCTCTTTCACCTTCATCAAGAGGCTCTTTAGTTCTTCTTCACTTTCTGCCATAAGGGTGGTGTCATCCGCATATCTGAGGTTATTGATATTTCTCCCGGAAAATTCTTAAAGAGATGGAAATACCAGACCACCTGACCTGCCTCTTAAGAAATCTGTATGCAGGTCAGGAAGCAACAGTTAGAACTGGACATGGAACAACAGATTTGCTCCGAATCAGGAAAGGAGTTATGTCAAGGCTGTATATTGTCACCCTGCTTATTTAACTTTTATGCAGAGTACATCATGAGAAATGCTGGGCTGGATGACGCACAAGCTGGAATCAAGATTGCTGGGAGAAATATCAATAACCTCAGATATGCAGATGACACCACCCTCATGGCAGAAAGTGAAGAAGAACTAAAGAGCCTCTTGATGAAAGTGAAAGAGGAGAGTGAAAAAGTTGGCTTAAAACTCAGCATTCAGAAAACAAAGATCATGGCATCAGGTCCTATCACTTCACGGCAAATATGGGGAAACAGTGGAAACAGTATTACACTTTATTTTTTTGGGCTCCAAAATCACTGCAGATGGTGATTGCAGCCATGAAATTCAAAGACTCCTTGGAAGAAAAGCTATGACCAAACTAGAGAGCATATTAAAAAGCAGAGACATTCCTTTGCCAACAAAGTTCCGTCTGGTCAAAGCTATGGTTTTTCCAGTAGTCATGTATGGATGTGAGAGTTGGACTATAAAGAAAGCTGAGCGCCGAAGAATTGATGCTTTTGAACTGTGGTGTTGGAGAAGACTCCCTTACAGAGTATAGAGTCCCTTGGACAGCAAGAAGATCCAACCAGTCCACCCTAAAAGAAATCATTTGAATGACTGATGCTGAAGCTGAAACTCCAATACTTTGGCCTCCTGATTGGAAGAACTGACTCATTTGAAAAGACCCTGACGCTGGGAAAGATTGAAGGCAGGAAGAGAAAGGGACAACAGAGGATGAGATGGTTGGATGGCATCACTGACTCAATGAACATGAGTTTGAGTAAACTCAGGGAGTTGGTGATGGACAGGGAGGCCTGGTGTGCTATAGTCCACGGGGTTGCAAAAGAGTCGGACAGGACTGAGTGACTGAACTGAACTGAACTGAACCATGGGGCAGGGTTCTGGCTCTGCCTCAAGGGATGCACAATAATATCTTTGAGCTCTTTACAGAATTAAAACCCCCAACAAATGGAGTTGGCATTTTTTATTCCAGAAAAGATCATCTGAGGCCTGATTAAAGTATTGCAGGCCCTGACACACTCTGATCTTATCAGCAACCCCACCTTTGAACTGTTGTTATGAAAGTGTTCAGAGAAGGCAATGGCACCCCACTCCAGTACTCTTGCCTGAAAAATCCCATGGACGGAGGAGCCTGGTAGGCTACAGTCCATGGGGTCGCTAAGAGTCGGACACGACTGAGCGACTTCACTTTCACTTTTCCCTTTCATGCACTGGAGAAGGAAATGGCAATCCACTCCAGTATTCTTGCCTGGAGAATCCCAGGGACGGCGGAGCCTGATGGGCTGCCGTCTATGGGGTCGCACAGAGTCGGACACGACTGAAGCGACTTAGCAGTAGCAGTATGAAAGTGTTCACCAAATCCTCCATAGTTGCCACACAGTTTTTGAGGGCAAGAGCCCACCGTTTCTCCCTTTGCCTGGCAAAGTAATAAAACTATTCTTTGCTATTTCACTCAAAAACTTTGTCTCTGGGATTTGACTCGGTACTAGTGCGCAGAAACCAGGTTTTCAAAATCAGCAATATTTTAGGAATCATCCCACTTTCCTAGCTTCAGTTATTGCATGTTAATTTTTATTATTGGCACAGGAATTCTTAAACTTCTTAATTGACCACCCCCAGGGTGTTTATTTTTGATATTGCAAAATAAGTATTTTGTAATCCCAAAAGTACAATCCACCAAAAGAGAGATACAAGCTCCAACAATGATATATTAATTCAGAGTCTCTACTTGGATTCAGCATTGTAGGGTTTATTTTATTTTATTGAAATATTATTGATTTATAATTTCATGTTTTCTATATATATATATATATATCTTCTTTTTCAGATTATTTTCTCTTATAGGTTATTACAAAATATTAAGTGTAGTTCCCTGTGCAATTCAGTAGATCTTTGTTGGTTATCTATTTTATATATAGTAGAGTATATATGATAATTCTGAAATGTAGGTTCTTTCAGGCTGCTTATCCTTTTAGGTTTCTAACTGACTGATTTCTTAAATACTAACTCCTTTTTAAAGTGATTCTTTGCTGCATATATATATATATTCTCTAACAGATTCTTTTCTATTATATGTAACTATTATAAGATATTGAATATATTACCTATGCTATACAGCAGGTCTTTGTGTTTTTTTCTATCTTATATACGTGTGTATGTTAATCCCATATTCCCAGTTTATCCCTTAATTACTTTTTTGTTTTTGATGGCTTTTAATTTTCTGGTTCAGACTAACATCCATCAGATCTCTTGGGGAGGCCAGAACTATGGAAAAAGCCAGTGGCATAGCTCAGCCATATGCTTTTTATCTTCAAAATTACCCTACTAGGCTCACACTGCTCCACCTGCCAAGGTTGCCTCATCTCAGTCACTGTAAATGCTCACCTGAGCTCCTCATATGAGCTCTTCAGACTCCTCACTCATCTTCCTGCTTCTACTCCTGCCAGAATGATTATATTAGAAAAATAATTTAGATTAAATTACTCTTTTGCTCTATACCCTCCACTGATTTTCTTCTGTACATAAAATTCAAGTGAAAAAAACCCCAAATCCTTACCAGTAGCTTCCATAGTTGCTCGTTCTCTGGCTCCACTTGCCCCTCTGGGCTAACCTGCTGTCATCATTGGTCAATCAAGGGCAGAATGATGGGTGAGGTCAGCTCTGGGTGCAGGCAAGAAGGGGATGCATTGGCCACAGAAAAATACAAAGCCATGGTAAAACCCATTAGTCAGCTTTTTATTACCAACCTGAATCAGCAATTCCAAACTATGTCAGTGATAAAATACTTCCTTGAAAAAAAGCATTTGTTGGTCTAAATTCTGAACAACTGCTGAAAATCTGTAGAGTTTTAATAATATGTAGGTAAGTTAAATGAGCACATTTTTATTCTTTATCTTTTAATAAACATTGTATTTAATGTGGAAATTAATTCAGAGTTCTCCCAGGCACTCCAGGCAAATTTTCTTTCTTTTTTTTTTTTTTTTCAGTCCCTGAAGCCCTATTTATTTATTTTGTATCTTTTTACTATCTGTTGTTCAGATTAGATAATTTTTAATGATTTATCTTCAAGGTCACAGACTTTCCTGTGTCATTTTTATTTTGGTTATTGTATTTTTCAGCTCTAAAATTTCTTATTAGTCTTTTTTACATCTTTTTTTTTTTTTGTAGTCAAAAGCTTTTATTTATTTATTTATTTTTTTATTTTATTTTTTTAATTTAATTTAATTTTTTTTTTAATTGCTAGTTATTCTACAACATAAGAGTGAATACAAATGATTGTTATGGATTGCTACACAATTATTATGGAAAATAATTTTGTCACGTAGGGGAGCAAGTGTTAAAAATGCCTCCTGACCTTGGTTCAGTTCATTGGACACCTCAAGCCTAATTGTGACTCTGAGCCTTTACTCCAGCACAGTGATTCTCAAACAAGTTTTGCCCCACAGGAAACATTCAACAAAGTTTGGAGGCGTTTTGATTGTCACAAGCAGGGGTAGAGTGAGGGAGCTGCTAATGATATTTAGTGGGTAGCACCCAGGAATGCTGCTAAGTAGCATCCAGCAATGCACAGGACCTTTGCCCAAAAGAAAGAATTATCTGATCCAAAATGTCAACCCACCTATTCTCTGCTCCTAGAATGCTCTTCCATCAGTGCTTTTCATGGCTAGTTCCTTGACATTCAGTTCTCAGAATAAAAGTTACTTCCTTGTATAGGCTTTTTCTGACTGTATCAGTGTACCCCACCCAGTTATTTGCCATTATATCATCTTATTTTATTTTCTTCATTACACTTTTCACCACCTGAGATTAACTTTTTCACTTAAGTGTTCACTGGTTCCTCTTATATGAATGAAAGCACAATGAAAGCAGGGATCTTGTTCATCTTTATGTCCCCAGTGCTAAGAGAAATGACTAACACTTAACAGGAGCTCAATAACTATGTGTACAATGAATGAATGGATAAGGATAAAGCACCGGGTACTTACTAAATTCCTACACTAGTGTGAAATAGTTCATTACTGGTTTTCCCTATTCATTACAGGCTTGTTACTTTGCTTTATCTATTGGCCATTCACATACCTGGAGATCAGAATCATACTTTTTTTTAAAATTTTGGCCATTTGGCTTTTGGAATCCCTGACCAGGGACTGAACCGGGCCATGGCAGTGAAAGCGCTGAATCCTACCTGGGAAGGATTCACCAGGGAACTCCCAAGAACTGCACTTCTGATTGTCCCAATTGAGGATGGAAAATATTCCTTTTTACATACAGATCACTATTTTTTTTAATATCAATATTCCAGTTAGTCCTTTCTTGACTGCATTCAACTTTCCCCCCACTCCTTTTGTGCATATAGTTTCAAACCTGAGCAAGAGCAATACATTTTAAACATTATTAATCTCTCAGGCATAATCTCATGATTATGCCTATGATTATGTTTGCTTTTAAAATGATGCTTATATATTATTAAAGCAGGTTACATTGTTTCTCACTGTGATAAACTTATTTCGGTGGTAGGAGAGGAGGAACTACACACAATCATTTCCTTTTAAACATTTTAAGAAGGTCAATATACTTCCAGCAGGTGGATGCATGATGCCTTACTAGCCCTGGACTATATAAGTACAGAGAAGTCAGACAAGCCCCTAGGGGGATCTTCCAGGAATTGACACGTTTGTTACAGGGGAAAGAAGAGGTACATCAGTCAGCTACGACAGTCAGCTATATAAGTGCTCCATTCTTCAGGTGTGGAATAGATGAAATGCTCCTGAAGTCTGACTGTTAGATCGGTAAATAAGAGAAGACTCCAGGGAGGAGATGGCACTGAGTTGGGCCTTAAAGGCTGGAATGGATTTGGATGTGGGGGGATGGAGGGAGGGGGGAAGGAGCAATGTAACCTGAGGGAATTTCATGAGCAGAGGAAAGAAAAGATGCTGCACATGGTATAAAACAAAGTAGTGAGTATTTTGGTTTGACCAGAGTAGAGAGAAGGAAAGGGAATAGCAGAAAACAAAGTTAAAATTGTGATGGGATCAGGTTCTGGACACACCTGAACTCACTACTAAGGTGTTGGGCCTCATTGGGTTGTAGGTGGGAAACCATTGGGGGCTTTGAAGCATGAACATGAGATGAGTAGCTTCAGGAAGTGCAGTCTTGAGACATTGCTTAAGAAGAATCAGAGCAGGCAGGCTGAAAACCCTAACAATAGTCTGAGGGAGAGGCCGTAAGGACCAGAGCCAGAGATGCCTGGTAGTGCCAGGGTTGAGAGGAAATTGGGGAGAGATCACACCATCATTTGTCAGTTCCCAAATGTTGATAGTTTTCTATAATTTCCCTTCAACATTTACTTGAAGATTCCCTAGAAGAGGGATGTGGATGAAGCAACGTGGCTGTAGATAAAGCTATGTGGATAAAGACTAAAGGAGGTGTGATGGTGCCAGAGCCAGAGTTCTTTAGGTAAAGCCTATGCCATTTTAGAAGGCAAATTACTGGCCATCTCTTTCCTTGTGAGACAACACTTGGGTGGGCCTCCCCCACACACCCCACCTTCTAGCCACTTGTCACCCTCTCCTTGAGGAGCTCTGGGAAGTACACTTGTACATCCTGTGCATCTCCAAGTGTATTTCAGTGTCCCTATCATTGGTACTTTGCCCAACTGCTCAGGAGCCCCACCCTTTGATCTGGATCTGGAATGGATGAATGAAATCCTGCAGAATAGTCTGCTTCCACACCTAACATGTACTTGCCCTTCTTGGACGTTATTTAAAGTCAGTCAGTTAAGGTCAAATCGTGCAGAAACTGCAGTACAATAGGATCAGGAAAGAAGAACATGGATTTGACATGGTAAGGTTTATATCCATATTTCTTCTACTTGATGCTAGAGATGTGGCTCTTGAGCAACTTACTTTTCGGTAAAAGAATTAATATCTGATAGGAAGAATGTGTTTGGTTTGGTGGGCTGCAGAGATCTCTCTCTGAATCACCCTAGTAGATCCATTCCTTGATGGCAAAAACCAAAATCTTGCTCACATTAGTTATAACCATCCTGCCTAAGGGTAAAGAATGGTGATTATACCAGTCACTTTGCAGAATGCTCCATTCAAAGGCCACTGGCATCAGCATTGCCTACTCTCCTGCTCAGCCTCACTGTGGCTATGTCCTTTCCTGTTACCAATGCCCAGAGCAGCAAGTATGCCACTGAAGCCACTATAGACATAGCACTAATGACACAGAGACCTTCTGCACTGGGTGGCTGATTCATGTCTCCTATCAACACCCTGCTGTGGCCAACATCTAGAAATTCATTTCCTACTGCAGCTAAAACTGATGCTACCATCTTCAGTGTCTGCAGAAGCCAGCAGCTGGCATCTCTGCCATGCCACTACTGCCATCTCTTGATGCCACCATGCCACTGGGGCTAAAGCTGCTGATACCCACAGAAGCTCTAGTTGAACAGCTTTTTGTTTTCATATCCTTTTTTGCTATTGCATCTGATTTTTATAACTCAAGCCTGAGCCCATGGGAACTGATTGGAGGAAAATCCAGGAAATAGACACTATAGTGTACTTGCGATTGTTGCTATTGCTAACCCCAGTTTTGCTCAGCTCCACCTGCTCCCTAGTCTCAGATCCTTGCTGCAGGGAGAGCCCCACGCATCCTCACCTCTTCTCTGATACCAGCAACCAGCTACATGGCAAAATTTAAATTTCCACAAGAGGTGGAAAGATGGAATACCTGGGAATAAATTTGACCACGGAAGTAAAAGACCTGTACACTGAAAACTATAAGACATTGATGAAAGAAACTGAAGACAACACAAATGGAAAGATATTTGGTAATCACAGATTGGAAGAATCAATATTGTTAAAAATATTCAGACTACCCACAGCAATCTACAGATTCAATACAATTCCTATCAAAATTCCAGTGGAATTTTTCACAAAAATACAATGAACAATCTTAAAATTTGTGTGGAACCACAAAAGAACTCAAACAGCCAATGGAATCTTGACACACACACACACACACACACACACAAACAAAGCTGAAGGCACCATGCCTCCTAATTTAAAACTATGCTACAAAGCTGTAGGAATCAAAACAGTATGGTATTGGCATAGAAATAGACACTTAAATTAGTGGTACAGCATAGAAAGCCCAGAAATAGCCAGAAATAGCCCAGAAATAGCCCACCCATGCATATACAATCAATTAATTTATAGCAAAGTAGGCAAGAATATACAATGAGGAAAGGATAGTCTTTTCAATAAATGGTGCTGGGAGAACTGGACAGCCAAATGTAAAAATATGAAACTGGGCCACTATCTTACACCATACACAAAAATTAACGCAAAGTGGATTAAAGGCTTAAAAGTAAGATCTGAAACCACAAAATTCCTAGAACCCATAAGCAGTAAGTTCCTTTGCAGTGATTTGTTGGCAATAATTTTTTGGATTTGACACCAAAAGCAAAGGCAACAAAAGCGAAAAAAAACAAATAAGGGTTATATCAAAGTAAAAAGCTTCTGCACAGCAAATGAAACCATCAACAAAATGAAAAGGCAACCTACTAGAAAAGATTTGCAGGTTATATATCTATTAAGGTGTTAATATCTAAAACATATAAAGAACTCAATAGTAAAAAAAGAACTAATCTGATTAAAAAATGGGCAGAGAGTATGAATAAACATTTTTCCAGAGAAGATATACAGATGGCCAACAGGTACATGAAAAGATGCATAATTTCACTAATTGAAACTACAATGAAATATATCACCTCACTCCTGTTAGAATGGCTATTATCAAAAAGGCAAGAAATAACAGGTGTTGGTGAGGATGTGGAGAAAAGGTAACCCTTGTGCACTGTTGGTGGAATGTAAATTGGTGCAGTACCTATGGAAAACGATATGGAAATCCTTCAAAAAATTAAAAATAGAACTATCACATGATTCCGAAATTACACTGGCGGGTATCCAAGGAAAACAAAAACTCTAACTTGAAAAGACATATACAACCCTGTGTTCATTGCCACATTATTTACAATAACTAAGATATAAAAACAACCCAAGTGTCCACTGATAGATGAATAAAGATGGATAAAGAAAGTGTGATACATACACGCATACATGTACAAACACACACACACACACACACACACACACAAATGGAATATTATTCAGCCATACAAAAAGAAGGAAATCTTGCCAACATGGATGGACCTTGAAAGCAAGATGCTAAGAGAAATAAGTCAGACAGAGAAGGACAAATGCCTTATGATTTCACTTATATGTGGAATGTGAAAAAACAAATAAAAACAAAAAAATAGCACAGCCTTCAAAGATACGGGGAACATATTGATGATTGCCAGAGGCAGGGGTTTGGGAAGCAGTCAAAACTGAAACAAATTCTAGTTTTAAAATAAATAAATCATAGGGATGCAATGTATAGCATGGTGACTACAGTCAATAATACTGTATTGCATATTTGAAGGTTGATAAGAGAGTAGATCTTAGACGTTCTCATCACATGAAAAAAATTGTTAACTATGTATGGTGACAGATGTTAAGTAGACTTATTTGATGATCATTTAACAATATATACAGATATTCAATCATTATGTTATATGTTTGAAACTAATATAATGTTATGTGTCAATTGTACCTCAATAAAAAATTGATTTAATTTTAAAAAGAGGTAGAAAGACCAGCAGATAAATTCCTTACCATAAATAAAAGCTTTCTCTTCCCTTCTCTTCCTCCATCAATAGACTTTTTCAAAGGCACAGTGGTTGTGATCTGGAAGAAATCTATATATCTTACTGTGCAGATGTAGTCATTTCAGTAAGGTTTCACTTTTTATTTAGTTCTATTTTTCCTCATCTTTTTTTTCTTCCTCCTGCTGCCTGGAACTGTACCTTCTAATAAAGCTCTATTTGGGGATAACCTGGATAAAACCCCTTCTCTCTGACCTGGATTCAATGTCCTTCTTTTCCTTTCTGAGGCTGAGTGCTTTCTTAAAAGTTCATTGAGTCTTCAGAGGAATAGACACCTCCACACTCTATCAGGCCACTAGATTTGGCTGAGTTCTCATATGAACTCAGCTTAGGCTGTGGGTGGGAATCATATAAATTGGAGTCTACTCAGGAAAACAATAGCTTCCCTGGTGGCTCAGGAGTAAAGAATCCACCTGCAATGCAGGAGATGAAGGTTCGATCCCTGAGTCGAGAAGATCCCTTGGAGGAGGGCATGGCAACCCACTCCAGGACTCTTGCCTGGAGAATCTCATGGACAAAGTAGCTGGCAGGCTACAACCCATAGAGTTGCAAAGAGTCTGACACAACTTAAGCAACTTAGCACGCATGCAGGAAAACAATAACCACACCAAGGGGTTCAATCAGAGTTTTATAGAAAAAAGGAGCTCAACAGAGAGAATAAAATGCTGGTTACAAAGGTGTTTGGAAAATTGAAAGGATACAGAAGACACTGAGGAAAAGCCAGATATTAGCAACACTAGGAAGCTGTTATTGCCTCCAAGGAAGGAAGGACATAGGAAGGAGGTGGTGTTATCAGACTTTCAACAGAGGGGGAACCACTGCTAGGAGCAGAGCCCAGGATATGGAATTAGGTGGGGGCACAGAGCAAATGCAGCCCAAGCAGAGAGGAAGGAGGAGCAGTATGCTGTTATTTTCCTTCTTCCTGCCCTCCTATCTCCAACCAGTGTCTCTCACTGCCCAAATTCAAAAGGAAACTCTTTGGTAAGGGAGCTTTTGGGAAAGGAAGCTTATGGGGATCAGATTTCAGTGAAAGAAAATAAAGTTGGGAAAGAGTGAGGAATGGAACTGAAAGAAATTAGGCAAATGAGCAGCACAGGATCCAGTGTCCCATAAATGAGGGTGTCCCTTTATGACCAGGACTCTCAGAAATATTATTTAATCTAAAGTACCTTGTTCTTCATGAGATTTCAATGAGTATTGCCTAATGTTATAGGTGTTTAAGGATTTTTTTCAATTGAATTTTATGATTGGGGTGATGGAGAGAGGCATCTATGTTTCCCCAGGTATATTTAGTATTACCCATTCTGTGTGTCAGTTTGTGGTAGTTGGTTGGTCATGTCCAGCTCTTTGTGACCCCATAGACTATAGTCTACCAGGCTCTTCTGTCCATAGAGTTCTCCAGGCAAGGATACTGGAGTGGGTTGCCATTTCCTTCTCTAGGGGATCTTCCCAACTCAGGGATTGAACCTAGGTCTCCTGCTTTGCAGGCAGATTCTTTACCACCTGAGCCACCAGGGAAGCCTTAGTGTGTCAGTTTAACACATGGTATATTAAAATGGAAGGTGGGACAGCAATATTGACATAGATATGACACTGAAAAAATAATTTTCTATTTCCCTGTCAAGTATAAACTTTTGTGACTGAGAAGAAATGCTTGTTAATTATATCAGTTTATGATTAAATATGCAATTTATTAATATTAAAAATATTAAAATGGACCAATCCTTGTAAGGAATTATTATCATACTAATTATAAATATTATTAAGAGGGGTTACTCTATGTAAAAAATTAATTTAAAACAAAAAGTCAAATATAAGCTTGACTTTTAATCAGACACAAATTAAGGTTTTACTTTTCACATCTAAAGCTTGTTCTTATTTAATTCTGATTCAAGACCAAATATCACTCTTGTATGTTTGTGCTTAATCACTCAGTCATGTCTGACTCTTTGCGATCCCATGGACTGTAGCCCACCAGGCTCTTTTGTCCATGGGGATTCTCCAGGCAAGAATATTGGAGTGGGTTGTCATGCCCTCCTCCAGGGGATCTTCCTAACCCAGGGATCAAACCCGGGTCTCCTGCATTGCAGGCAGATTCTTTACTGTCTGAGCCACGAGGGAATCCCATGAATACTGGAGTGGGCAGCCTATCCCTTCTCCAGAGGAACTTTCTGACTCAGGAATCAAACCAGGGTCTCCTGCATTGCAGGCAGATTCTTCTTCCATAAAATTAACTCTGTCTGTTGTGCCAACTAGTGTTTTATTAGGTTGCCTACACATCCAAACACCTTGAATATTTTTACTAATTATAAGATAAAACATAATTTCTAACAGAATTATGTAGATTTTTTATTGATAGGTTTAACTGGATAACTGCAAAATATTCAGTTAACTCTATGCTAGGTTGACACAAGAGATGCCTTGGGTTAGGCAGAAGAATTCCTACCAGTAGCCAGTATAAAAAAGGAAAATACATGTTTTGTGGTCTTCATTGTCTAACAAAGGAAGAGAAGCAATTTCCTAGAGCTATATCTATAAATCAAATTTGTCACAAAGATACAGATACAAAGGATATTTGAGCAATATCACAGATATCTTTAATAGAATTAAAGAGTCAGAAACAAATTAATGTGGGTAATTCTCTACCACCCTGCTGTCAGCAATACCAACTGAGGCCAAGGAACAACGCAGAACATTTCTAAGAGATTATGTGGTCTTGAAATAGAAATTTTTAAAATTCTCACTTGGTATACAGATAGGAGGAGGAGCCTGGTGGGCTGCAGTCCATGGGGTCGCTACGAGTCGGACACGACTGAGCGATTTCACTTTCACTTTCCACTTTCATGCATTGGAGAAGGAAATGGCAACCCACTCCAGTGTTCTTGCCTGGAGAATCCCAGGGACAGGGGAGCCTGGTGGGCTGCCGTCTATGGGGTCGCACAGAGTCGGACACGACTGAAGCGACTTAGCAGCATACAGATAGGGCTTTGAAGGGGCTTCCCTGATAGCTCAGATGGTAAAGAATCTGCCTGCATTGCAGGAGACCCCTGTTCAATTTCTGGGTCAGGAAGTTACCCTGGAGAAGGGATAAGCTACCCACTCCAGTATTCTTGGGCTTCCCTGTGGCTCAGACGTAAAGAATCTGCCTGCGATGTGGGAGACCTGGGTTCGAACCCTGGGTTGGGAAGACCCTCTGAAGGAGGACATGGCAACCCACTCCAGTATTTTTATCTGGAGAATTCCA
Source organism: Giraffa tippelskirchi (assembly GCF_054371585.1). NCBI lineage: Eukaryota > Metazoa > Chordata > Mammalia > Artiodactyla > Giraffidae > Giraffa > Giraffa tippelskirchi. Next base: position 198,650,049 of record NC_137275.1, read on the forward strand.
TTGAAATAGGAACCTGGCAGGCTGCAGTCCAGCCCTATGGAGCCTGGCAGGCTGGAGTCTAGCTTCAGACCCCAGAGGAGTCTGGCAGGCTGTAATTCATAGGGAGAATTTTTAAAATTCTCACTTGCTACACAGAGAGAACTTTGAAGACATGGAGAAGTGAGAAGTTAGCATGTGTCATAGAAATTGTTTCTGCAAACAGAAATGGTCTTAGGCAGGTCTAGGCAGGAGCTGCTGAGCTACCAGTTCTTATTCCTTCTCAATGCCAAGTTGTGTGAGAGTGAGGAGTTAGTGTGGTTGCCTGGATAGAGATTCCTACACATTTGTTGCTGTTCAGTCACTAAGTCCTGTCCAACTCTTTGAGATCTCATGGACTGCAGCACCCCAGGCTTCCCTGTCTATCACTATCTCCTGGAGTTTCCTCAAACTCATGTCCATTGAATCTGTGATGCTATCCAATCATCTCATCCTCTGTCATCCCCTTCTCCTCCTGCTCTCAATTTTTCCCAGCATCAGGGTATTTTCCAGTGAGTCGACTCTTCACTCCAGGTGGCCGAAGTATTGAAGCTTGAGCTTCAGCATCAGTCCTTCCAATGAATATTCAGGTTTGATTTCCTTTAGGATTGACTGGTTGGATCTCCTTTCAGTCCAAGGGACTCTCAAGAATCTTCTCCAACACCACAGTTCAAAAGCATCAATTCTTCAGCACTCAGCCTGTTTATGGTCCAACTCTCATATGCACACATGTCTACTGGAAAAACCATAGCTTTGACTAGATGGATCTTTGTTGTCAAAGTGATCTTTACTGTTTAACACACTGTCTAGGATGTCATAGATTTTCTTCCAAGGAGCAAGCATCTTTTAATTTCATGGCTGCAGTCACCGTCCACAGTGATTTTGGAGCCCAAGAAAGTAAAATTTGTCACTGTTTCCTCTTTTTTCCCCCATCTATTTGCCATGAAGTGATGGGACCGAATGTCATGATCTTAGTTTTTTGAATGTTGAGTTTTAAGCCAGCTTCTTCACTCTCCTCTTTCACCTTCATCAAGAGGCTCTTGAGTTCCTCTTCACTTTCTGCATTACAATGGTATCGTCTGCATATCTTAGGGTGTTGATATTTCTCCCAGCAATTTTGATTCCGGCTTATGATTCATCCAGCCCCATATTTCTAATAATGTACTCTGCATAGAAGCTAAATAAACAGGGTGACAACATACAGTCTAGCTGTACTCCTGTCCCAATTTTGAATCAGTCAGTTGTTTCATGTAAGGTTCTAACTGTTGTTTCTTGACCTGCATATGGTTTCTCAGAATATAGGTGAGGTAGTCTGGTATGACTTCCCTGGTAGCTCAGCTGGTAAAGAATCTGCCTGAAATGCAGGAGACCCAGTTCAATTCTTGTGTCAAGAAGATCTGCTGGAGAAGGGATAGGCTACCCAGTCCTGTATTCTCAGGCTTCCCTGGTGGTTCAGACAGTAAAGAATCTGCCTGTAATGTGGGCGACCTGGGTTTGATCCCTGGGTTGGGATCTTCTGGAGTAGGGACTGGCTACCCACTGCAGTATTCTTGCTTGGAGAATTCTGTGGACAGAGGATCCTGTCAGGCTACTGTCCACAGGATGGCAAAGAGTAGAACACAACTGAGTGAATTTCACTCACTAAGAATTTTCTAGTTTGTTGTGATCCACACAGTCAAAGGCTTTAGCATAGTCAATGAAGCAGAAGTAGATGTTTTTCTGGAATTCTCTTGCTTTTTCTCTCTCTGATTCCTCTGCCTTTTCTAAATCCAACTTGTACATCTGGAAGTTCTTGGTTCATGTACTATTGAAGACTAGCTTGAAAAATTTTGAGTACTACTTTGCTAGCATGTGAAATGAGTGCAATTGTACAGTAGTTTGAACATTCTTTGGCATCTGGGGCTTCTCTGGTGGCTCAGATAGTAAAGAATCTGCCTATAATGTGGGAGATCCAGGTTCATTTCCTAGGTTGGGAAGATCCCCTGGAGAAGGGAATGGCAATCTACTCCACCATTCTTGCCTAGAAAATCCCATGGTCAGAGGAGACTGGTGAACAATAGTCAATAAGGTCACAAAGAGTCGGACACAGCTGAGCGATTAACACTTTCAATTTCCTATACCTTACAGGTTGTATGTGTGGACTGTCACACTGATAAATTGTTAGAAAATTTAAACAACTTGACTTACCTTTTTTTCCGCCTAGAGGGCCATTCAGCTTCCTGCCATTAATGGACTTGCAAACATTCATTTATTTATTTATTCCTTCACCCACTCAAACAATTGATATGTTGATCAAATACTACATGGTAGACATTGAGAAAAGAATGAACTCGAGCAGACCAAGTGAAGGGAAATCTGGCAGAACGGGAGGTCAAAGGGTTAGCCAGGGGTCAGACGATGCCAGTCCTTTGAGTGATAGCAAGAATTTAATTGGGATTTTATCTTCTAAGGATTATGCAATATACTGTTATTTTCCTTCTTCCTCCCATCCTATCTCTAAGCAGTGTCTCTCGTTGCCCAAATCTGAAAGGAAACTCTTTGGTAGGAAGCTTTTGGGAAAGGAAGCTTATGGGGATCAGCTTTCAGTGAAAGAAAATAAAGTTGGGAAAGAGTGAGGGAAGGAACTGAAAGAATAGGCAAATGAGCAGCACAGGATCCAATGTTCCATAAATGAGGGCGTCCCTTTATGACCAGGACCCTCAGAAATATTATTTAATCTAAAGTACCTTGTTCTTCATGAGGTTTCAATCAGTTCAGTTCAGTCACTCAGTCGTGTCCGACTCTTTGCGACCCCATGAACCGCAGCATGCAAGGCCTCCCTGTCCATCACCATTTCCATTGAGTCGGTGATGCCATCCAACCATCTCATCCTCTGTCATCCCCTTCTCCTCCCGCCTTCAATCTTTCCCAGCCTCAGGGTCTTTTCAAATGAGTCAACTCTTCGCATCAGGTGGCCAAAGTATTGGAGTTTCAGCTTCAACATCAGTCCTTCCAGTGAATATTCAAGACTGATTTCCTTTAAGATGGACTGGTTGGATGTCCTTGCAGTCCAAGGGACTCTCAAGAGTCTTCTTCAACATCATAGTTCAAAAGCATCAATTATTCGATGCTCAGCTTTCTTTATAGTTCAACTCTCACATCCATATATGCCCACTGGAAAAAGCATAGCCTTGACTAGAGGGGCCTTTGTTGGCAAAGTAATGTCTCTGCTTTTTAAAATGCTGTCTAGGTTGGTCATAACTTTTCTCCCAAGGAGCAAGTGTCTTTTAATTTCATGGCTGCAGTCACCATCTGCAGTGATTTTGGAGCCCCCCAAAATAAAGTCTGCCACTGTTTCCACTGTTTCTCCATCTATTTGCCATGAAGTGATGGGACCTGATGCCATGATCTTTGTTTTCTGAATGCTGAGTTTTAAGCCAACTTTTTCACTCTCCTCTTTCACTTTCATCAAGAGGCTCTTTAGTTCTTCTTCACTTTCTGCCATGAGGGTGGTGTCATCTGCATATCTGAGGTTATTGATATTTCTCCCAGCAATCTTGATTCCAGCTTGTGCTTCATGCAGCCCAGCGTTTCTCATGACGTACTCTGCACATAAGTTAAATAAGCACGGTGAAGTTTCAATGAGTAGTGCTTAACGTTATAGGCAATGTTATCCTAACCTAGGGATCGAACCCAGGTCTCCCACATTGCAGGCAGACTCCTAACTAGCTGAGCCACCTGGGAAGCCCAAGAATACTGGAGTGGGTAGCCTATCCCTTTTCCAGTGGATCCTTCTGACCCAGGAATCGAACCAGGTCTTCTGCATTGCAGGTGGATTCTTTACCAGCTGAGCTACGAAGGCAGCCCCATATTTGGAGATAGTGTCTTTGAAAAGAGATTGTTGTCGTTGTTCAGTCGTGAAGTCGTGTCTGACACTTTGCGACCCTATGGACTACAGCATAGCAGGCTTCTCCATCCTTCACTATCTCCTGGAGTTTGCTCAAATTAATGTCCCTTAAAAAAGGTAAAGCAAGATAAAACAAGGTCATTAGTGTGGGCTGTAATCCAATACAACTGATGTCTTTAACAGGAGAAGAAGGCCATCTACAAGCCAAAGAGAGGGCCTCAGGAAAAACGAATCCCTCTAGCCCCTTGATCTCTGATTTGTAGCCTCAAGAACTGAGGATATTAATTTCTGTTCAAGCCATCCAGTCTATTGTACTTTGTTATGCTAGCTCTAGCAAACTATTGCACTCACCTTGGGCATTAAAAAAAAAAAAATCTAGTTTTTGCTATCTGATATCTTTTTAAGGATAATAATAGCCTGTTGGAATTGAATTCTTCCCCCTCAAAAACAAACAAACAAAAATTGGCTTGCTCACTGGAATTTTTTACATTTCTGTCTGAATGTTAAAGGCTCTACTATTATAACAATAATTTCTCCCTGCTTCTAATATCAGGAGAAGGCAATGGCGCCCCACTCCAGTACTCTTGCCTGGAGAATCCCATGGATGGAGGAGCCTGGTAGGCTGCAGTCCATGGGGTAGCTAAGAGTCGGACACGACTGGGCGACTTCACTTTCACTTGTCCCTTTCATGCACTGGAGAAGGAAATGGCAACCTACTCCAGTATTCTTGCCTGGAGAATCCCAGGGACGGTGGAGCCTGGTGGGCTGCTGTGTGTGGGGTCGCACAGAGTCGGACACGACTGAAGCTACTTAGCAGCAGCAGCAGCAGCTTCTAATGTTGAGCAATTTCCCCAATAACACTTATCCACCAAATTCATTGTTTCTTATCCTAACTACTGGATTGTATTATTAAAAACTGTGACTTGGCATGTTGTATCATTATATAAATTTAAGCCTAATAGAATGGGGAACTAGGGCAATATCCTATTTTATATCACTTAGAATTGAAATCTGATTTTTATTATTCTGTTTTGCATGCTTCTATTTGTGGTTTTACACAGGCTTTGACAGAATATTTGTATTCTGGTATCTTCTGAGATCATATGGCTTAGTCTGTGGGATCAAATTAATAAATACTAAAAAACATTTCAACTATCTTCTCAATAAGAAAAAGCTGAGTATAGAAAAGGTCTACAGGAAACTTGTCACTAAATGAAGTCCACTAGTCCACTCAAGCCTCATACAAAGTATTGGATGCAGACACATACAGCTTTGTGTGTGGAGATGCTGAGTTGTGTGTGATTGAGGAAGACAGAGAAAATATGATTGAGTCCATCTTGAAGGAGTGATACCTGCTCCTTCATTATAATAAGTAGTTATTAAAGATCAAGATCAATAGAAGGATTTAAACAGTTCTGGAAGTATAAAGATCTTCAATGTCATTTTCCAAATTATTACTAATAATATTTGTACTGAGGTTGTGTTGAGAGGAGTTACCCAACTCTAACCATGAAAACTGAGTCTCACATGGGATCCCTATCATGCAACACTGTGTTCCCAAGTCTTCATTCATTGGTGGCCTATGTGGCTGTCTCTTGCTGAGATTTAATTTACTTAGATTTTTTAAAGACTAGTTTATTTTCAAAATTAAGTGGACTTCTGTTTGTTTTTGAGAGTTTTAAGATGCGGACTTTCTCACTTAGCCAGACTTTGTTCCAGCCATGTCTATTAAATCAAGGATGAGTTGGCCAGGCACGGGGTAGTCCAGTTTGTTTTGAACTGTCTATTAAACTGCCCATTAACGTAGCTATCAAGGAAGCTGCTCCCACAAATAGCCAAACTGAGGTTCATGAATTTTTGCTCCACCAAGTAGGTTTTATGAACTTGATGACACTCTCACAAAGTTTCATTAAACAATTAGCTAGGCTTAGGAGTCTAAAGCTCAAGGAGATTTTAAGAAGTAATTGATGGTTTTGCAGCCTAGTTTATTGACTAATATAAGTAATCCCTAAATCTGATCCATTGATGAGAGGTGATGGCAAGTCTCCTTACCCTTCTCTGTCAGTGAATGATATAACTGTGATTATATGTGAATTTGAACAAATGTTTTCTTCTTTGACCCCTCCTTTTCTGATTCCTAACTTAGTTTTTACATTTAGCTTATTTATTGGTAGAACGTTAGCAGAATCACCGTCCAAATTAGTTAGGTTTAGAAGATTGTCTATCCAGAATGCCTCCAGTCTGGAATGTTCCAGCATGATGTTTCCACAGTTTCAGTATCTTCACTACAAGAAGACACAACAATGAATAACAGTCATTAACTTCAAACTGTCGTTGAAAGATATGTTACAGACAATTTTATAAAAATCTGCTAATTAACTTGCAATTGCTATCCAGGCAGGAGGTAAGATTAAAATGTATTCTTTGAAGTCTGCTATCATTTCAACTTTTTTTCTTTTAGGCTTACTGGAGGAGTGAGGTAAGAAAAATGCATGTCTCCAGTGGTGATAAGCAAAAAGTAAACATTTTTTTGTTTGTTTGTTTGAGAAGAACCAACAGTTTTATTTACCAAGAAAATCCAAGGCCTGAGGAATCACAATTGAGACATGCATTTTTCTTACCTCACTCCAGAAAAGTGCTTGGCTGGGAAACTTCAGTCAGTTGGCTAGTTTTACTCAAAATTGTAAAGTTTGTGGATTTTGTCTTTTATGTTCCCTTACTTCCCCGCCCCCTCAAAATGCAAAAGAATACGATGTCTACAATTGACTACAAGTACTTGTGCAGAGTCAGGTACTATCAACTGCTCTAACCAAGAACCCATAATCTAAGACGGAAAGGCTCATTGGTCAGAAGCTATTTGTAGACCAACACTTGAGGATTTTCTAATTAGCATATTGAATGTTGAAAACAGGTTTTTATTGTTGAAAATAGGGCCTGTTGACTATATGGTAAATGCTATATATACATGAACTGTAAATGTTGAAGTTAAAGGTATTTAAGATGCATGAATACAAGAAGTTTTTAATTTTTTTAAACTCCTCCCACCAACCTTGAATGTAAGGGATACGAGAATCTAATGAGTACCCTGTGTCCTTTGCCATAATATCTAAACTTGATCCCTAAGCAATCTTGTGTCCAGTCATTAATTGATGAACAAACTAATAAGGGTAACAAAATCTTGCTTCTGGGACATTGTTCCATTTTCTTTCTAGTGAGCCTTCCTTGCAATGTAGTGGTCAGAGCACTAAGAGGGTAAGAAGCTGGGACTTTTTGGAGCCTGTGAAACAGATGATAAGAAGTGTTTGGGGTCTGCCTACCTGAGAACTTGTGTTTGATAAATGTCTGTAAGGTAGCAGAATTTGGTGAGACTTGCTTCCATAATAACCTGCTGGTAAGGTTGTGATTAAGCCACTAATCCTTATCCACATGTTCCTCAGCTGCTGTTCAGTTCAGTTCAGTCGCTCAGTTGTGTCCAACTCTTTGCTACCCCATGAATCGCAGCACGCCAGACCTCCCTGTCCATCACCAACTCCTGGAGTTTACCCAAACCCATGTCCATCGAGTCGGTGATGCCATCCAACCATCTCATCCTCTGTCGTCCCCTTTTCCTCCTGCCCCCAATCCTTCCCAGCATTAGGGTCTTTTCCAACGAGTCAACTCTTCGCATGAGGTGGCCAAAGTATTGGAGTTTCAGCTTCAACATCAGTCCTTCCAATGAACACCCAGGACTGATCTCCTTTAGGATGGACTGGTTGGATCTCCTTGCAGTCCAAGGGACTCTCAAGAGTCTTCTCCAACACCACAGTTCAAAAGCATCAATTCTGTGGCGCTCAGCTTTCTTCACCATCCAACTCTCACATCCATACCTGACCACTGGAAAAACCATAGCCTTGACTAGACGGACTTTTGTTGGCAAAGTAATGTCTCTGCTTTTAAATATGCTATCTAGGTTGGTCATAACCTTCCTTCCAAGGAGTAAGCGTCTTTTAATTTCATGGCTGCAATCACTATCAGCAGTGATTTTGGAGCCCAAAAAAATAAAGTCTGACACTGTTTCCACTGTTTCCCCATCTATTTCCCATGAAGTGATGGGACCAGATGACATGATCTTAGTTGTCTGAATGTTGAAAAAAAAAAAAAGCTGCTGTTACCTAAGACCTAAGGGAGCTAAACAGTAGTGTGTGGCCAGATTGGCTTTTGGTCCTTGTCGAGTACACACCTACACCAGGTCCATGGTCTGTTTCTTCTTTTCCTAGTGCCCTTCCTTTTATCCTCTCTCCATGTATCTTTTTTAAACATACAGACCTTCCAAGGATCCTATGCCTTCATGATGTCTTCTCCTCTCCTCTACCTTCTTGCCTCACTCACACACCCAAGTGCAAACTGTTAACTTACTGTTAAGGCTCAGTTGGGCTTATGGTCTCCATGGGATTCTATATTAAGCCCTACAAATGAAGTTAGAACTATAGCATTTCAGGCATCAGAAAGAATAAGAAAGGTATTTTAGGATTAGTTGCCTCCAAATGACTTTAATACTAAAGGCCATTCTCTGGCAGTGTTACCCAATTAACAGGAAGGCAAACAGAGACAGGGACACTCGGGGCAAATCTGGGAACAGAGTGCCATTTGTTTTATGATTTCTCCATCCTGCACCGCCTTGTCCTCACCCAGCATTCCAGGCTCTGAACTCTTTCTGACCTTCTACCATAAAACCTCCTTTTACTGTCCATTTTCTAAGCATTCAGTAATCTGACAAATCATCATTGCGAGGATATCAGTGAAATTTGTGGATTCATTTATTATGAATCATCACCAGGACTTTTCACATTTCAAACCCACAGAGGGAACCAGTAGAGGAAATATTTGTAAACCAGAATAGTCCAGAGAAGGTAATTTAAGTAGAGGGTTTTGCCTATGCTCCAAATTGTATACTATTATTCCTGTCAACTTCAACTTCATAGACTGCTGGTCTCCAGCAGTGACATTCTATTTATGAAAAGACATTAACTAGACTTTCTGCTAACAGAATTTTTGTTTATTCCTCTTGTTTTCTAGATTGATGGGTTATATTATTCATTATTATTTTATGATGATAATAATGCAGTGAATGAATGTCTTGCCTTTTATCAAGAATGATAAGTACTTTCTATAAAAGAATATAATTATATATAAAGTGTATGTTACATGTTTATTTACATTAGAATATTTCCATTAAGTCAATGTGAGATGAGATGGTAGATGTAGTTTTATTTTATAGGCAAAGAAATTGTAGCAGATGCTGTTGTACCCCATCCATAGAGGGTCTTATCACTTAGGTGCTGGCCTGCCACTTTCCTGCTACCCAGAGCTGTATCTCTTTGCTAAAATTAGGCAAGGCTACTCTTCCCCACTCGCTGGAGACAGAAGTACAAAGGGGAATCACCACCCACATCCCACATCTTTTACAATGACTGACTGCAATTGGTGTATAAATACCCCAGCTCCCTCTACCCTCAGCAGTGTTACACATATGCAGTGTGTTACATCTTTGCTGTATGTCCTGTTACATTTCCCACAGCTTTTCCACAGAATTAAGTTCCAATTTAATTTTAGGAGCAACAGACTTAATAATGTGTCTTTACCCCATTTTACTACTTCACTCTGCTACTGTATTTCTTCTACCAATGTTGTTCTAGTAAACTGGTGCTCAGAGCACAAAGGAAAAACAAAAACAAAACAAAAGCAGCCTTGATATGAACACCTGCTGATTTCCTGGTGTGAGCGCTGCCAAAAGGCCTGATTTCTCTCCATTCATTGCTTTGCTGCATCAGTTTCACTAGCCCTGCCTATATTCATGTTTGCTCATGGAATTAACAAGATTAATTCTGCCTAGTAAGATTAAGAACCATAACATAGTTATTGTATTCTTCAGTAGAACAGAAATAAGTTAATCAGTCTTGAGCTTTTCCTCTTTAAAAAAAAAAAAAGTTGCTGAAACATGTTTAGAACCTCATAACTTTTGATCATATTGCCTTAAAGTCACCTCTTTTTAAAAAAGAAGTAGATCTACTCAAAAGCAGAGACTGAGTCTACTTATGTAAGTTGAGTGAATAAATTGTAAACTAGGCCATCAGACTGTTTAGGTCTGGGAAGAGACATGGATCATTTGGTTTACTCAAAAAGCCATTTATCAAAGGTCTGCTTTGTATTGGGAACTGGACGTGCTAAGAGTAATATAGTGGAATATGGAGAAGTTAACATCTATCACTGTTGTTTTTTAACCTTGGTCAATGTTTTGCTTGTATCTCTCTCATAATATCTTTATTACCATGTCTTACGTTTATTGATTTGTGTATTTATCTTGCCCCCTTCATTAGATTTTAAACACTTTCGAGACAGACACTTGGTCTCATTTATATACCATTTATGTGCCTCATAGATACTCGAGAAAAAGTGTTAAACTAAATTGAGACGTGACCACCTTTTAAAACTGAATTGAGAGGTGAACGCCTTCTTTTTCAGTCCTGTGCTTAAGCTAGCAACAGAATTTGGGATTCCTGGCTCTATATTCTCAGCTGCTTTGCCCTCTACTTATGACTTGTAACATAATTTGTGACATAAATGCTTTTTGTGTCTAAAGAGTGTATTATTAATGGGACCCCTTGAATGCTTAATATGGCAACATTTAAAAATGCCTATTTGGATAATATTTTTAAGTGTTAGATTTTATTCTGACTCAGCATATTGATTCTTTCACTGACTTCTATAAATGTGGCCCAAAGTTGTGGGTGGCAAAAATGCAGCCTGTGGACCACATGTGTTCTCTAGGGTATATTCAAACACAAAGAGTTCTTGAATTCCAGATGAAACCCAGGCTTCCAATACAAATTGCCTAAGAGAAGCCATGTCTAAGAGATTCTGAGCCAGTGATGGGGTTGGTTCCAGAAAAATACATCACCCACCCTTACCCTCCTCACAGTCTTTAAAGCCTTCAACTCAGTTCTCAAGCTTCAGCCTGCTTTTAATTGAATACTTGGAAATCCACAAGAAATCTTTTGCACACACTTTGCTGTTTGCCACTCCAACTTGATTCTGTCAGCTTTTGCCCTTGTGCCTTCTTCACTTTATTCTAGTCCTCTCCTCTGTTCCTCCATTTCCTTACGTCACACTTCTCCCCACCCCATTCCCCAAAAAGAAAAACTCGATATCCTGGCTAGGCCACCTTGACTTAACTTTTGCTGAGGTGTTATACCAAAGGAATATAATTCTGTGATATGAATGAATCTCAAATGTGAGAGTGAGATAGTACTATAAACAAGAACAAGATTAAAACCAGTCCACCCTGTGGATGATGACTGTGTGGCTTGTGGTATCCTCCTGTACCTAAGCTGTGCATTATCACTCTATCCTAGATCACTGTTCCACTGAGACTGGATATGACTCAAGAATCCTTCTTAACACTGAGTTTCCAGTATCCACCAGCTTCAACTTTTTTTAATTGAAGTGTAATTGTTTTATAATGTTGTGTTAGTTTGTGCTGTACAACAGTGTGAATCAGCTATATGTATACATATACCCCCTCCCTCTTGAGTCTCCCTCCCACCCTCCCCATCCCACCCTTCTAGGGCATCACAGAGCACCAAGCTAAGCTCCCTGCTATCCAGCAGCTTCCCACTATCTCTTTTACACGTGGTGGTGTATATATGTCAATGCTACTTTCTCAATTCGTCCCACCTCTCCTCCCCTCCTCGTGTCCACAGGTCCATTCTCTACCTCTGTGTCTCTAGTCTTGCCCTGTAAATAGGTTCATTAGTACCATTTCTCTAGATTCCATATATATACATTAATATTTGTAATTTGTTTTTCTCTTTCTGACTTACTTCACTCTGTATGACAGATTCTAGGTTCATCCACATCACTACAAATGGCCCAATTTCATTTCTTTTTATGGTTAGAGCTGCAGTGAACATTGGGGTACATATGTCTTTTTGAATTGTGGTTTTCTCAGGGTATATGCCCAGTAGTGGGATTGCTGGGTCATATGGTAGTTTTATTTTTAGATTTTTAAGGAACCTCCCAATGTTCTCCACAGTGGTTGGATTAAAAAAAAAAAGTTGAGTAAGAATTATGCAACTTTTAAAAATATCCTCTTTTGAGCTTCCCTTTTTGGATGGGAAAAACTAGTCTTAAAACGAGAGGTTTCTTTAAGTGTGGTTTTTAGACCAGCAGCATGAGCATCACTGGGGAACTTGTTAGAAAAGTAAATTCTCTGGTTTCAATCAAGATCTATAGAGTCAGAGATTCTGGGGATAGGACCCAGGAATCCGTGGGGTATTTGTGTGTGTGTGACAAAATATACCTGAGATAAGTACACGTTTTAAACCATTTGTACGGTGTTCAATTAAGTAGTGTTAAGCACGTTAACATGGTTTTGTAACCATCACCAATATCTATTTCCAGAACTTCCTCAATCATTAAAAAAAAACCCTCTAGACTCATTAAATAGCAACTCGCCATTTCCTCCATCCTATTCCCTAGTCTTGCTATACCACTTTCTCTCTCTATGAATTTGCCTACCTCACAATAGTATTTGTTTTTTCTGTGTCTGGCTTATTTCACTTTGTCGTTCAGTCGCTAAGTCCTTACTGACTCTTTGTGACCACCGTGGACTGCAGCTCACTAGGCTTTCCACAATTCAAAAGCATCAATTCTTCAGTGGTCAGTCTTCTTTATGGTCCAACTCTCACACCTGTACATGACTACTGGAAAAACAGACCTTTGTTGGCAAAGTGATGTCTCAGCTTTTTAATTTGCTTGTTAGGCTTGTCATAGCTTTTCTTTCAAGGAGAAAGTGTTTTTTAATTTCATGGCTGCAGTAACTGTCTGCTGTGATTTTTGGAGGCCAAGAAAAAAAATCTGTCACTGTTTCCACTTTTTCTCCATCTATTTGCCTTGAAGTGATGGGACCAGATGCCAGGGTACTAGGTTTTTGAATATTGAGTTTTAAGCCAGCTGTTTCATTCCTCTTTCACCCTCATCAAAAGGTTCGTTAGTTTCTCTTCATTTTCTACCATTACAGTGGTATCATCTGCATATCTGAGGTTGTTGATATTTCTCCCAGCAATCTTGATTCTAGCTGGTAATTCATCCATTCCAGTATTTCTAATGATGTACTCTGCATAGAAGTTAAATAAGCAGGATGACAACATACAGCCTTATCGTACTCCTTTCCCAATTTTGAACCATGTCCAGTTCTAACTGTTGCTTCTTGACCTGCATACAGGTTTCTCAGGAGGTAAGTAAGGTGGTCTGGTATTCCCATCTCTTTAAGAATTTTCCATAGTTTGTTGTGATCCACACAGTCAAAGGCTTTAGTGTAGTCAATGAAGCACAAGTTGATGTTTTTCTGGAATCCTCTTGCTTTTTCTATGATCCAGTGAATGTTGGCAATTTGATCTCTGGTTCTTCTGCCTTTTCTAAATCCAGCATGTACATGTGGAAGTTCTTGGTTCACGTATTGTTGAAGCCTAGCTTGGAGTTTGAGAATGACCTTGCTAGCATGCGAAATGAGTACAATTGTGTGGTAGTTTGAAACTTCTTTGGCATTGCCCTTTTTTGGGATTGGAATAAACCTGACTTTTTCCAGTACTGTGGCCACGGATAATGAAGTGAAAGTTGCTCAGTTGTATCCGACTCTTTGTGACCCCATGGACTATATAGTCCATGGAGATTTTCCAGGCAAGAATACTGGACTGGGTTGCCATGCCCTCCTCCAGGGGATCTTCCCAACCAGGGATCACACCCAGGTCTCCCGCATCGCACGTGGATTCTTTACCAGTTAAGCCACAAGGGAAGCCCATGGGCATGGATAAGTTTTCCAGATTTGCTGGCATATTTAGTGCGTCAGTTTAAAAGCATCATCTTTTAGGATTTGAAATAGCTCAGCTAGAATTCCATCACCTGCACTAGCTTTGTTCATAGTGATGCTTCCTAAGGCCCACTTGACTTCACATTCCAGGATGTCTGGCTCTAGGTGAGTGATCACACCATCGTGATTATCTGGGTTGTGAAGATCTTTTTTGTATAGTTCTTCTGTGTATTCTTGCCACCTCTTCTTAATATCTTCTGTTTCTGTTAGGTGCTTAACATTTCTGTCCTTTATTCTGCTCATCTTCACATGAAATGTTCCCTTGGTATCTCTAATTTTCTTGATGAGATCTCTAGTCTTTCCCATTCCGTTGTTTTCCTCTGTTTCTTTGCATTGTTCACTTATCTCTCCTTGCTATTGCTTGAAACTCTGCATTCAAGTGGGAATATCTTTCCTTTTCTCCTTTGCCTTTTGCATCTTGTCTTTTCTCAGCTATTAGTAAGGCTTCCTCAGACAACCATTTTGCCTTCTTGCGTTTCTTTTTCTTGGTTTTGATCTCTGCCTCCTGTACAATGTCATGAACCTCCATCCATAGTTCTTCAGGCACTCTATCAGATCTAATCCCTTTAATTTACTTGTCACTACCACTCTATAATCATAAAGAATTTGATTTAGGTTATACCTGAATGGCCTAGTGGTTTGCCTTGGAAATGAACCAAGATCATTCATTTGTTTTTGAGATTGCACCCAAGTACTTCATTTTACACTCTTTTGTTGGCTATGAAAGCTATCATTTCTTCTAAGGAGTTCTTGCCCACAGTAGTAGATATAGTGGTCATATGAATTAAATTCACCCGTTTCCGTTTGTTTCAGTTCATTGATTCCTAAAATGTTGATGTTCACTCTTGCCATCTCCTGCCTGACCATGTCCAACTTACCTTGATTCATGGACCTAGCATTCCAGGTTCCTATGCAATATTGTTCTTTACAGCATTGGACTTTACTTTCACCACCAGACACATACACAACTAGGGGATGTTTCTCCTTTGGCCCAGGCTCTTCATTCTTTTTGGAGCTATTTCTCTGCTGTTCCCCAGTAACATATTGGACACCTACTGACCTGGGGGTGCTCATCTTCCAGGGTCATATCTTCTTGCCTTTTTTACTGTTCATGGAATTCTCGAGGTAAGAATTCTGGAGTGGTTTGCCATTCCCTTTTCCAGTGGACCACATTTTGTTAAAATGCTCCATCATAATGTTTTAAAAGTTCATCTATGTTGGACCATGTATCTACACTTCATTCTTTTTACAGCTGAATAATATTCCATTATATGTATAGAACACCTTTTGTTTAGCTATTTATCTACTGATGGATATTTGGGTTGTTTTCATCTTTTGGCTATTGTGGATAATGCTGTTGTGAACATTAGTATATAGTATATGGGTCTCTGCTTTCAATTCTTGTGAGTATATACTGAGAAGTGGAATTGCAGGATCATATGGTAATTCTATATCTCTTTGAAGAACTGCCAGATTGTTTTCTACTGTGGTTGCACCATTTTACATTTCCACCAGCAATGTACACAGTTTCTAATTTCTTCACATCCTTATTAATACTTGCTATTTAATCATTTTTTAAAAAATTAGTAGCCATCCTAATGGGTGTGAATCAGTATTTCACTGTGATTTTGAGAAGCATTTCCCTAGTGATCAGTAATGTAAGCTTCTTTTAATGTGCTTATTGGTCCTTTGTATAGCTCCTTTAGAGAAATATCTATTCAAATCCTTTGCTCATTTTTTGAATTGGAGTATTAATTTTTTGTTGTTGAGTTTTAAGAGTTCTCTATATATTCTTTCTTAAAAAATGTTTACTCTCCCCACTCTCCTCTCTATATTCTTGACAGTAATCTTTTATCAGATATATGATTTGCAAGTATTTTCTACCATTCTATAAGTTATCTTTTTACTCTCTTGAACCATCATTCAATGCACAAACATGTTAAATTTTCATGAAGCTCAATTATCTATTTTATCTTTTGTTTCTTGTGCTTTCGGTGTCATGTCCAAGAAATCATTGCCAAATCCAATGTTGTGAAATTTTCCACTTACTTTTTTTAAGAGATTTATAGTTCTGGTTCCAAATCGGGAAAGGAGTACGTCAAAGCTGTATATTGTCACCCTGCTTATTTAACTTACACGCAGCGTATCATGAGCAATGCTGGACTGGATGAAGCACAAGCTAGAATTAAGATTGCTGGGAGAAATATCAACAACCTCAGATACGCAGATGACACCACCCTTATGGCAGAAAGTGAAGAAGAACTGAAGAGCCTCTTGATGACAGTGAAAGAGGAGGATGAAAAAGTTGGCTTAAAACTCAACATTCAGAAAACTAAGATCATGGCATCTGGTCCCATCAACTCATGGCAAATAGATGGGGAAACAATGGAAACAGTGACAGACTTTATTTTTGGGGGCTCCAAAATCACTGCAGATGGTGACTGCAGCTTCCTTGGAAGCAAAGCTATGACCAACCTAGACAGCATATTAAAAAGCAGAGACATTCCTTTGCCAACAAAAGTCCATCTAGTCAAAGCTATGGTTTTTCCAGTAGTCATGTATGGGTATGAGAGTTGGACCATAAAGAAAACTGAGTGCTGAAGAATTGATGATTTTGAACTGTGGTGTTGGAGAAGACTCTTGAGAGTCCCTTGGACTGCAAGGAGATCAAACCAGTCAATCCTAAAGGAAATCAGTCCTGAATATTCATTGGAAGGACTGATGTTAAAGCTGAAACTCCAATACTTTGGCCACCTGATGCGAAGAACTGACTTATTGGAAAAGACCAAGATGCTAGGAAAGATTGAAGGCAGGAGGAGAAGGAGATAACAGAGAATGAGATGGTTTGATGGCATTACTGACTTGATGGACATGAATTTGAGCAAGCTCCAGGAGTTGATGATGGATAGGGAAGCCTGGAATGCTGCAGTCCACAGGGTTGCAAAGAGTCAGACACAACTGAGTGACTGAATTGAGCTGAACTCTAAAGCAAAGTCATTCTAACTGTGCTTTATCCATTATCTTACACTTAACCAACATAAGATTGGAACAGTCATAAACTAGTCTTCCCAATGCCTAGAAAGCACTTTATCTTGAAAATTATTACCAATTTCACTGCAATAATCTAATAGGAATCCTAGACAATGAGAGAGCTAATGTTACCAACTTAAATCCATACTTGTTATGACCGGTAAGTGATCCATTCAATTTCTCTCATTGCTCTATTACAATTAATCATAAGAAAAAAATCCATGACGTTTTGTTAATTGGGCTTTAGAAATACAGTTTTCTAGTATACACTGAAAAAAGACATACAGTCTTTGGAAGATTTTTACCAAACTTGATCTTAAACTTGTTTATGTTAAGCAATATGCACCTCAAGTTTAGTGTAGTGAGTTAACAAGACTAAAATTTTTAAAAGCTCTGCAGAATTTTGTGTTGAAGCCTGGTTTAAACCATGCTAACTTAGTAGTTAGCTTTCATGTATTAGTGAAAAAAGAATCTAACACATCGTAAATAAATCTGCTTAAATAGTTAAAAGACTGCTTGTATATAGTCAAGCTAAACCAGCCACATCTAAGTGTGGCAATGATATGTATGTCCAAGCTTTGTAGCAATACCTAGAAGTTTATCTTTTACGCAGCCCTGGAAGAGGAGTTACATCAAATATTTCAAAATTCAGTGACATAGACTGAATTCTACTTATTATTTAGATATCCAGGTTTATTTAACTGACAAATTGGACTTAATACCATAGTTGCCTGTATCTTTCAAAGGCTGGTCATCATCCAACCCTGAAATAAATGTTAGCTGATTAAAGTAGTAAAGATTAAAACATTTAAACCACATGCTTTAGATCTAAAAAATAAGGTCGATATGTGTAAAGGGGAGATTTATTAGAGGATTTGTGAAATATGACCCAAACAAACTAATTCATCAGTTTAGGCAAAGGTCTGCCTATGAATTCAAGAACATTTTCAAAACAAAAAACATCTGTTGCAATTTAAGCTTCTGTTTATAAGTGAATATTATGGATTATTTTCTGAAAAAGGATGCAACAGTTTACATAAATGTTTGAAAGTTAATTTGAAATTACTCTTGTTTCTTTGAGGGGCATTTGTACTATTACCGTACTTACCATCCCTTCCTGGTGGTAGGGGAATTTGAACCTCATGGAACTGAAAGACGTTACAACAAATCATGATGCCAACTTTCCAGGAAGAAATCACTGTCTAGGCCTTTACCTATTTGTGTTGGGTTTAATAAAAGATGTATTCAATGGGAAATTTAAAGGTATTTCCAAAGGTATACATATATATCATACACATATACATACAATGTATAACATTACACATTTACTTAGCACCTGACTTTCAAATTAGAAGAAACTCCACTATATTGTGAGCTATGTAAGGCAAGAGCTATGTAACTTAAAGAAAGCAAGAGTAGCTTTATTAATTTCAGGCAGAACAGATGTTAGAGCAAAGAAAATAATCAGGAATTAAGAAGAGCATTCCATAATGGTGGTGGTTTAGACGTTGTGTCTGACTCTTGCGACCCCATGGACTGTAGCCTGCCAGGCTCCTCTGTCCATGGGATTCTCCAGTCAAGAATACTGGAGTGAATTGCCATTTCCTTCTCCAGGGGATCTTCCCAAACCAGGAATCAAACCTAGGTCTCCTGAATTGCAGGCAGATTCTTTACCAACTGAACTACAAGGGAAGCACTCCGTAATGATAAAGGGTGAATCCTTCAAGAAGATACAACAATCCTTAACATGTATGTACTTAACAATAGAGCTGCAAATATATGGGGGCAAAAGCTGGTAGAAATACAAGAAGAAATCAGTGAGTCCTTTATTATATTTAGAGACTCAACATTCCTCTAACAAAAAGCAACAGACCTAGTAAGCAGAAAATTAATAAGGACATAGCTTAACTCAATACTACCACTCATCAAGCATAACTAACATCTATAAACTACCACATCCAACAACAATAAATGTTCCAGCTCACAAAACAGACCAAAACAGATATTATGGCACATAAACAGACACTTTAACAAGTTTAAAAGAAAAGAAATCATATAATGTCTACTCTCAGACCACAATAGAATTAAACTCGAAATCAATAATAGAAAGGTAGATGGAAAATCCCCAAATAATTGGAAATTTAACAACACACTACTACATAAAACACAGGTCAAAGAAGAACTCTCAAGAGAAATTTAAAAATAATTGTAACTAAATGAAAATACAACTTATCAAATTTTGTGGGATTCACAAAAGCAGTGTTTAGAAGGAAGTTTATAGCATTGAATACATATGTTAGAAAAGAAATAAAGTCAATAATTTAAACTTCCTTCATAAGAAACTAGAAAAGGAAAAGCAAATTAAATCCAAATTACCAGAAGAAAATAAATAAAAATTAGAGCACAAATGAATAAAATTTAAGTAGGAAATCAATAGAGAAAATCGGTGAAACCAGAATCTGGTATTTTTTAAAAGATTAGTGAAATTAATAAGCTTCTACTTGAGCTAAGAAAAAAGATAGAAATACAAATTACTAATATCAGAAATGAAAAAGAGGACATCACTACTGATTCCATGTAAATTTAAAGAATAATAAATATTATGAACAACTCAATGCCACAAACTTGATAACCTAAATGATATGAACTGTTTCCTTGGAAAATGCAATCTGTCAAAATGTACACAAGAGAAATAGACTATCTAAATATGTCTATATTTATTAAATAAGTTGAGTTATTAATAATAACCTTTCAAGTCAGGAAGCACCAAGCCCAGATGGACTCACTGGTAAATTCTACTAAAGATTTAAGGGGGAAAAAAAAAACAAACCAATTTTCTACAATCTTTTCCAGAATGTAGAAGCAGAGGAATTACCCCCAAACTTATTTTATGAGGTTAGTATTACACTAACACCAAAAGCAGATAAAAATCACATAATCATATCATTAAATACAGAAAAATATTTAACAAAATCCAATACCCATTCATGATTAAAAAAAAAAAACTCAGAAAACTATAGGAATAGAGGGGAACTTCCTCAACTTGATAAAGATTATCTATAAAAAGTCTATAGGTAACATCATACTTAGCAGCAAAAAACTAAAAACTCCTGCTGAGATTAGGTCCTTTCACCCTTCCTTTTCAACATTGTTCTGGAAGTACTAGCTAATACAATGAGAAAGAAAAGGAATATAAAGTATTCTGACTGGGAAGGAAGAAATCAAATCGTCTTTATTTACAGATGACAAGATCATTTGTATAGAAAATATGAGGTAATGGATAAAAATACTCCTGGAACTAATAAGTAATTATAGCAAGGTTGCAGGATAGTTACAAGGATAATATAAAGTTACCCACTTTGCTATATACCAGCAATAAACAGATAGAATTTGAAATTAAAAACACAAATCATTTAAATTAGAACTCTTAAGAAGAAATGTGTTCATGAGTCATGAGCTCAGTCATGTCAAACTCTTTATGACACTGTGGACTGTAGCCCTCCAGGCGCCTTTGTCCATGGGGATTCATTCTCCAGGCAAGAATACTGGGGTGGGTTGCCATTTCCTCCTCTAGAGGATCTTCCTGACCCAGGGATCGAACCATATCTCTGGTGTCTCCTGAGTTGACAGGCAGAGTCTTTACCACTGAGCAACCTGGAAAGCCCCTTAAGAAAAAAATACTTAAGTGTAAATCTAATGTACTGTGTGTGCTTAGTTGCTCAGTCACGTCCGACTCTTTGCAACCCCTTGGACTGTAGTCCACCAGGCTCTTCTGTCCATGGAGATTCTCCAGGCAAGAATACTGGAGTGGGTTGCCATGCCCTCCTCCAGGGGATCTTCTCGACGCTGGGATTGAACCCAGGTCTCCCACATTGCAGGCAGATTCTTTACTGTCTGAGCCACCAGGAAAGCCCATACAGATGTCCAAAGTTGCAAAGAATTGGACATGGCTTAGTGACTGAAAAACAACAATAGTAATCAAGGGTGGTCTTAATGAAAAGACAAATATAACAGACAAACAGATTAATAGAACAGAACAGAAACCCCAGAGATACTCCCACACAAATATAATCAGCTGATCTTTGACAAAAGAGCAAAGTCAACACAATGGAGAAAATATAGTCTTTTTAACCACTGGTACCAGAACATCTAGATGTCCACATGTAAATAAATACATCCAGACACAGACTTTACACCATTTACAAAAGTTAGCTCAAACTGAATCATAGAGCTAAATTTAAAATGCAAAAATATAAAATTCCTAAAAGATAAAGCAGGAGAAAACCTAGGTGAACTTGGGTTCTGCAATGACCTCTCATAAACAACACCGAAGTCACAATCCATCAGAGAAAGAATTGTTAAGATGGATTTCATAAAAATTAGAAACTTCTGTTCTGCAAAAGTCACTCTTAAGAGAAGGAGGAGATAAGCCATAGATTTTGAAAAAGTATTTGCAAAAGAAACATCTGATAAAGGACTAGTTATGGACCCCATGGCGGAGAAGGCAATGGCAACCCACTCCAGTACTCTTGCCTGGAGAATCCCATGGACGGAGGAGCCTGGTAGGCTGCAGTCCATGGGGTCGCTAAGAGTCGGATGTGACTTAGCGACTTCACTTTCACTTTTCACTTTCATGCATTGGAGAAGGAAATGGCAACCCACTCCAGTGTAGAGAATCCCAGGGACGGAGGAGCCTGGTGGGCTGCCATCTATGGGGTCGCACAGAGTCGGACACGACTGAAGCGACTTAGCAGCAGCAGCAGCAGCATGGACCCCATGGACTGCAGCACGCCAGTCTTCTCTGTCTTTCAGTATCTCTCAGAGTTTGTTCAAATTCATGTCCATTGTGTTGGTGATGCCATCCCACCATCTCATCCTGTCGTCCCCTTCTCCTCCTGCCTTCAATCATTCCCAGCATCAAGTCTTTTCCAATGAGTCTATAGCTTTTAGTAAATTTTAAATTCAGGTAGGGTCAGTCCTGTAAATTTCTTCATCTTCAGTTATCCAAAATATACAAAGAACTCTCAAAAGTTAACAATAAAAAAGCAAGCAACTAGGTTAAAAAATGGGCCCAAGATCGGAATAGCCAGTTTACCAAAGAAGATATGTGTGTGTGTGTTCAGTCTTTCAGTCATGTCTGACTCTTTTTGGTCTCATGGACTGTAACTCACCAGGCTCCTCTGTCCATGGAATTTTTCAGGCAAGAATACTGGAGTGGGTTGTCTTTTCCTACTCTAGGTGATCTTTCCAAGCCAGGGATTGAACCCACATCCCCCGCATTGGCAGGTGGATTCTCTACCACTAGCACCACCTGAGAAGTCAAAGATATACAGATGACAAATAAGCATATGGAAAGGTACTCCACACCATAAGCCATTGCTGCTGCTGCTGCTGCTGCTAAGTCGCGTCAGTCGTGTCCGACTCTGTGCAACCCCATAGATGGCAGCCCACCAGGCTCCTCCGTCCCTGGGATTCTCCAGGCAAGAATACTGGAGTGGGTTGCCATTTCCTCCTCCAATGCATGAAAGTGAAAAGTGAAAGTGAAGTCCCTCAGTCATGTCTGACTCTTTGCAACCCCATGGGCTGCAGCCTACCAGGCTCCTCCAACCATGGGGTTTCCCAGGCAAGAATACTGGAGTGGGGTGCCATTGCTTTCTCCACCATAAGCCATTAGGAAAATGCAAAATAAGACAACAATGATATACCACTACACATCTATTAGAATGACCCACATTCCTAACACTGACAGAACCAAATGTTGGTGAAGATGTAGGGCAATAGGAACTCTCATTCATTGCTGGTAGGAATGGTACAGTCATTTTGGAAGACAATTGGTAAACTCTTACAAAACTAAATATACTCTTACCATATAATCCAGCTATTGTACTTAGTACCCAAAGAAGTTGAAAATCTATCTCCACACAAAAACATGCACAAGGATGTTTATAGCAACTTTGCCCATAATTGCCAAAAATTAGCAGTAACCAAGATGTCTTTCAGTAGGTCAATGGATAAATAAACTGTGGTACATCCAGACAAAGGAATATTATTCTGTGCTAAAAAGAAAACATCCAACAAGCCATGAAAAAATATGGAGGAAATAAAATGCATATTACCATGTCTTTTATAGCTAATCAGAAAAGGTTATATACTATATAATTCCAATCATATGACATTCTGGAAAAGGCAAAAGTAAGACGATAATAAAATCATCAGTGGTTGCTAGGTATTAGGGAGGAAGGAAAGATGGATAAGCAGACATACAGGATTTTCATGACAATGGAACTATTTTGTATGATATTGCAATGGTAGATGCATGCCATTATACACACATTAAAACCCATAGAAGGTACAACATCGAGAGTAAACCTTAGTGTAAACTATGAACTTTGGGTGATAATGATGTGTCAGTATAGGTTCATCGATTGTAACAAATGTACAACCCCAGGAGAAGATGTGGATAGTGGAAAGGCTGTGCATATTGCGGGGTAGCGGGGATGTAGACAGGAGGTATTTGGGAATTCTCTATACCTTCTGCTCGATTTTACTGTGAATCTAAAGCTGCTATGAAAAATAAAGTGTAATAAAACAAAACAAATAACACACATATGCTCATCCAAAGACATATTTTATAGCATTCAAAGCAGCAGAATAGAAACATAAATGGTGGCAACTGCACACAATGCAATACTATGTGACAATGAAAAAGAACAAACCTTAGCTGCATGCAACAGAATCGATGAGTCTCATATAAAAGACACAAGAGAGGTGCCTGAATGAGCGGATCTATGGAGAAAGACTGGCCAAAGAGGCCTTCTGGTCGCCAGCTACAAGAGGCTCAAAAAAAGATTCTGATAGGGCCATAACTCCTGCTGTGGAGTCAGTCTGTGTCCCTGAATACTTGGCACCGCCAGGGTCCCCACAAGTCAAGCAGCTGTGCTACCTTCACGCTCAACTCTCACTGGGGCAGAGCTGCCACAGGTGAAAAAAAAAAAAGTCTTGTGTTTATTCGCGCAGGGTCGCTTCGGCCCTGTCCGACTCTTTACAACCCTGTAGACTGTGGCCTGCCAGGCTTCTCTGACAGAGAGAGGGTTCTCCAGGCAAGACTACTGGAGCATATTGGCCAATACTGCTTGCCATACCCTTCTAGAGCACTATATTTCCTACTACCCTAGCTGCCAACCCCCCTGAGTATTTGGTGCTGCCAAAACCCCAGCGACCCAAGCAGCTGTACCACTTCCACACATGCCCCTCACAAAGGCAAACCCAAGCCTCCAGGACAGCCTCAGGAGCTAAACCCCAGTGGACGACCCCCATGTAGAGGTGGAAATAAAACCACAATTGAAACCCAGGGGCGGTGTGGCTAAGGAAGAAGACCCAAAACCTTCCCACCACCTGTACAAGCTGCAGATTAAATTCACACGACTAACTAAGCAGACTCTGTGTCTATGGAATATATAAAAGGGCATTAAGAGTTCCCGCAAAAGAAAACGCACTAGCTCCAATAGTTGTGGACATTGGAGGCAAGAACACACAGGAGTAGGGCCAGATTACAATCTGAACAGCCCGCACAGCAGGTCCAGAGATCAGTACAGCGTTGGAGGGCATCCTAGGGAGGTAAGGTGGACTATGATTCCCAGTGTGGGAAAGGACTCTGACAGCAGTGACTCAAGAAAAACATTTATTATTCCTATTTTTTGACTTGTTCTGTAGATTCTTTTGGATATTTTTTCTTATTTTTTCTTTTTTTCCCCCTCTGTTGTAGTTGTCGATTTTATTGGCACTAAGAAATCCAATTAAGCTTTTGAGCTTTTTTTTTCCCTTTATCCTCAGTCACATTTTTTATTGTTGTCATAAACCTCTGCCTCTACGTTGGGCTTTGCAGTTTTGTGGAGTTTTCTTCTTTTTTTTTCTTTATTCATTTTTTAATTTTAATTTTTTTAAACCTATTATTATTTTTTCTACATTTATTCCTTTGTTTGCTTTTCTTGCTGTTCTTTTCCCCTTGCAGTTAATCTTTAACATATATAAATCTTCTTTATCTACCTCCATTTAACTTTGCATATCTATTCTTTCTTTCTTTTCTTTCTCTCCTTTCCTCTCAACATATTTGTTAGCTTTATTTTTATTACCTTATTCCCCAATTGGCACCTTGCTTTAGTTTTATTTTCCAGTTTGTGCTTTAATTAGTTTTGTTCTGATAGATATAATTTTTGGTTTCCTTTGTTTGCTGGGTCAATCTATTGTACCTAATTTTTGTTGGACTGTTTTGATTTTGCTTATGGGTGTATATGTATATGTGTATATTCAGTCACACTTTCTATTGTTGTTATAAACCTCTGCCTCTACATTGGGCTTTTGCAGTTCTGTGGTATTTTCCTTTTTTCCCCCTTTTTTCTTTCTTTCATTTTTTTCTCTCTTCCCTTTTTTAGAATTTTAATTTTTTTAAACCTATTATCCTTTTTCTACATTTATTACTTCATTTGCCTTTCCTACAGTTCTTTTCCCCTTGCAGTTAATCTTTAATGTATATAAATCTTCTTCATCTACCTTTATTTAACTTTGCATATCTATTCTTTCTTTCTTTTCTTTTTTTCCTTTCCTCTCAACATATTTGTTAGTTTTGTTTTCATTCTTTATTCCCCACTTGGTACCTTGCTTTAGTTTTGTTTTCCAGTTATTGCTTAAGTTAGTTTTGTTCTTAACTGGTAAATATAATTTTTTATTTCCTTTGTTCATCTTGGATCAATCTACTGTACTTTATTTTTGTTGGACTGTTTCCACTTTGCTCACAGGTGTATATGTGTATGTTCCATTTTGCCTGATTTTGTAACTGCCATTTGCCTAGGGTTCATCTTTGGTTTCTCGTTTTTGGATATTTGTTTTATTCTCCCTTAATGGCACAACAAACCACTTTTGGAATCTTTGCTCCTGACCAGAGATCAAACCCCGAGCCTTTGGAGTGGGAGCAGTGACTCCAAGACCCTAGACTACCAGAGAACTAACCCTAGGGAATATCAAATAGTGAGAACTCACACAAAGGAAACCACGTGAATACAAGACCTGGCATCACCCAACCACCAGTAGCACCCTGTGCAGGATGCCTCATCTAAACAACAAACAAAACAAAAATACAAACCCAGTCATCAGCAGACAGGATTACCACTTCACTCAGCCTTGCCCATCAGAGGAAAGACAAATAAAAACTCAGCACAAATCTCACCCTATATGAAGCTCACACAAACCACTGGACCAAACTTAGGAGGGCAGAAACCAAAAGGAAGAAAGAATTCAACCTTCTTCAAGGGAAGAATTCAACTTTCCTTGAAGCCTGGGGAAAGGAGACCTCAAACACAATAACTTAAAAAAATAAGCAAAAGAAAAGGCAGAGAAATACTGCGCAAATGAAGGAACAAACTAGAAACACAGAAGTCCAAATAAATGTAGAGGAAATAGGAAAATTACCTGAAAAAGAATTCAGAATAATGATAGTAAAGATGATCAAAAACCTTGAAAACAAAATGGAGAAAATGCAAGAATCAATTAAAAAAGACTTAGAAGAATTGAAGAATAAGCATACAGAGATAAACAACACAATTACTGAAATTAATAATACTCTAGAAGGAATAAATAGCAGAATATCTGAAATAGAAGGAATCAGTGAGCTGGAAGATAAAATGGGGAAATAACTTCTGAAGAGCAGAATAAAGTAAAAAGAATGAAAAGAACTGAGGATAGTCTCAGAGACCTCTGGGACAATATCAAATGCACCAACATTTGAATTATAGGGGCCCCAGAAGAAGAAGAGAAAAAGAAGGGGTATGAGAAAATTTTTGAAGAGATTATAGTTGAAAATTTACCCATCATGGAAAAGGAAATAGCCAATCAAGTCCAAGAGGCACAAAGAGTCCCATACAGGATAAACCGAAGGAGAAACATGCCAAGACACACACTAATCAAACTAACAAAGACTAAACACAAAGAAAGAACATTAAAAGCAGCAAGGGAGAAGGAAAAAATAACATACAAAGGAAACCCCATACATTTAACAGCTGATCTTTCAGCAGAAATTCTGCAGGTCAGAAAGGAATGTCAGGATATATTTAAAGAACTGAAAGGGAAAACTCTACAACCAAGATTACTGTACCTAGCAAGAGTCTCATTCAAAATTGATGGAGAAATAAAAAGCTTTTCAGACAAGCAAAAGTTAAGAGAATTCAGTACCACCAAACCAGCTTTACAACAAATGCAAAATGGACTTATATAGTCAAGAAATACAACAGAAGAAAAAAGATCTGCAAAATCAGCCCCAAACAATTAGGAAATGGAATAGGAACATATATATCAATAATTACTTGAAATATAAATTGATTAAATGCTCCAATCAAAAGATACAGACTGGCTGAATGGATACAAAAACAAGACCCATACATATGCTGTCTACAAGAAACCCACCTTAGACCTCAAGACACATATAGACTGAAAATCAGAGGATGGGAAAATATATTCCATGAAAATGAGAAGCAAAAGAAAGCTGGAGTAGCAATCCTCATATCGGACAAAATAGACCTTAAAATAAAGAAGATTACAAGAGATAAGGAAGGACACTACATAATGATCAAGGGATCAATCTAAGAGGAAGACATAACAATTGTAAATATCTTTGTACCCAACATAGGATCACCTCAATACATGACAAACACTAACAGACATAAAAGGAGAAATTGACAGTAACACAATAATAGTAGGAGACTTTAACACTCCATTCACACCAATGGACAGATCATGAAAGCAGAAAATTAATAAGGAAACACAAGTCTTAAATGATACATTAGATGAGATGGATCTCACTGATATATTCAGGACATTTCATCCAAATGCAGAAGAATACACCTTCTTCTCAAGTGCACATGGAACATTCTCCAGGATAGACCACATCTTGGGTCACAAATCAAACCTCAGTAAATTTTAAAAAATTTAAATTATACCAAGCATCTTCTCCAACCACAATGCTATGAGACTAGATATCAATTACAAGGGAAAAAAACTGTAAGAAACATAAACACATGGAGATTTAACAACACATTTCTAAATAACCAACAGGTTACTGAAGAAATCAAAAGGGAAATAAAAAAATTTCTAGAAACAAATGACAATGAAAACACGACAACTCAAAACCTATGGGATGCAGCAAAAGCAGTTCTAAGAGGAAAGTATATAGTGATACAATCCTATCTCAAGAAACAAGAAAAACATCAAATAGACAACCTAACTTTACACCTAAAGCAACTGGAAAAAGAAGAAAAAAACCCAAAAATTAGTAGAAGGAAAGAAATTATAAAGATCCAAGCAGAAATAAATAAAAGAAACAATAGTAAAGATTAATAAAACTAAAAGCTGGTTCTTTGAGAAGATAAACAAAATTATCAAACCCTTAGCCAGACTCATCAAGAAAAAAAGAGAAGAATCAAATTAGCAAACTTAGGAATGAATAAAGGAGAGGTTACAACAGACAATGCAGAAATACAAAGGATCATTAGAGACTATTATGGACAACGATATGGCAAGAAAATAGACAATCTGGAAGAAATGGACAGATCCTTAGAAAAGTTCAATCTTCCAAGACTGAACCAGAAAGAAATAGAAATAATGAACAACCCAATTACAAGCACTGAAATTGAAGCTGTGATCAAAAATCTACCCAAAAAACAAAAGCCCAGGACCAGATGGCTTCACAGGAGAATTCTATCAAACATTTATAGAAGAGCTAATGCCTATCCTTGTAAAACTCTTTCAAAACACTGCAGAGGAAGGAACACTTCCAAATTCATTCTATGAGGCCACCATCACCCTGATACCAAAACCAGACAAAGACAACCAAAAAAAGAAAACTACAGGCCAATATCACTGATGAACATAGATGCAAAAATCCTCAACAAAATTTTAGCAAACAGAATTCAGCAACACATCAAAAAGCTCATATACCATGATCAAGTTGGGTTTATTCCAGGGATGCAGACATTCTTCAATATGCAGACATCAATTAATGTGATACACCATATTAACAAACTGAAAGATAAAAACCA
Organism: Giraffa tippelskirchi; assembly: GCF_054371585.1. Classification (NCBI taxonomy): domain Eukaryota; kingdom Metazoa; phylum Chordata; class Mammalia; order Artiodactyla; family Giraffidae; genus Giraffa; species Giraffa tippelskirchi. The sequence continues at coordinate 198,678,973 of NC_137275.1, forward strand.
TATGATCATCTCAACAGATGCAGAAAAAGCCTTGACAAAATTCAACACCTATTTATGATTAAAACTCTTCAAAAATGGGCATAGAAGGAACCTACCTCAAAATACTAAAGGCCATATATGGTAAGCCTATAGCAAAGATTATTCTCAATGGTGAAAAACTGAAACCATTCCCCCCAAGATCAGGAACAAGACAAGGGTGTCCACTTTCACCACTATTATTCAACATAGTTCTGGAAGTCCTAGCCACAGCAATCAGGGAAGAAAAAGAAATAAAAGGAATCCAGATTGGAAAAGAAGAAGTAAAGCTCTCATTGTTTGCAGATGACATGATACTGTACATAGAAAACCCTAAAGATAGTATCAGACAATTACTAGAGCTAATCAGTGAGTTTAGCAAAGTTGCAGGATACAAAATCCATACACAGAAATCACTTGCATTTCTATATACTAACAATGAAAAATCAGAAAGAGCAATTAAGGAATCAATCCCATTCACCATTGCAACAAAAAGAATTGGTATCTAGGAATAAACTTATCTAAGGAGATGAAAGAACTATACACAGAAAATTATAAGACACTAGTGAAAGAAATCAAAGATGACACAAACAGATGGAGAGATATTCTGTGTTCCTGGGTAGGAAGAATCAATATTGTGAAAATGAGTATACAACCAAATGCCATCTACAGATTTAATGCAATCCCTATCAAATTACCAATGGCATTTTTTCACAGAACTAGAACAAAAAATTTCACAGTTCATACGCAAACAAAAAAGACGTCAAATAGCCAAAGCAGTCTTGAGAAAGAATGGAGCTGGAGGAATCAAGCTTCCTGACTTCAGGTTATATTACAAAGCTACAGTCATCAAGACAGTATGGTACAGGCACAAAAACAGAAATATAGACCAATGGAACAAGACAGAAAGCCCAGAAACAAACCCATGCACCGATGGGTACCTTATTTTTGACAAAGGAGGCAAGAATATACAATGGGGCAAAGACATCCCCTTCAATAAATGTCGCTGGGAAAACTGGATAGCTACATGTAAAAGAATGAAATTAGAACATTTCCTAACACCATACACAAAGATAAACTCAAAATGGATTAAAGACCTAAATGTAAGACCAGAAACTATTAAACTCTTAGAGGAAAACATAGGCAGAACACTGGATGACATAAATCAAAGCAAGATCCTCTATGACCCACCTCCTAGAGTAACGGGAAAAAAACAAAAGTAAACAAGTGGGACCTGATTAAACTTAAAAGCTTTTGCACAGCAAAGGAAACTATAAGCAAGGTGAAAAGACAACCCTCAGAGTGGGAGAAATAATAGCAAATGAAACAACTGACAAAGGATTAATTTCCAAAATATAAAAGCAGCCCATACAACTCAATACCAGAAAAACAAACAAACCCAATCAAAAAGTGGGAAAAAGACCTAAACAGACATTTCTCCAAAGAAGACATATGAATGGCTAACACACATGAAAAGATGATCAATATTGCTCATTATTAGAGAAATGCAAATCAAAACTACAATGAGATATCACCTCACACCATTCAGAATGTTCCTCATCAAAAAGTCTACAATCAATAAATGCCGGAAAGGGTGTGGAGAAAAGGAAAGACTCTTGCATGGCTGGTGGGAATGTAAATTGATACAGCCAGTATGGAAGATGGTATGGAGATACCTTAAAAAACTAGGAATAAAACCACCATATTACCCAGCAATTCCACTCCTAGGCATATACCCTGAGGAAACCAAAATTGAAAGAGACACATGGATCCCATTGTTCACTGCAGCACTATTTACAATACCTAGAACATGGAAGCAACCTAGACTTCCATCGACAGATGAATGGATAAAGAAGTTGTGTTATATATCAGTTCAGTTCAGTTCAGTGTCTCAGTCGTGTCTGACTCTTTGCGACCCCATGAATTGCAGCACGCCAGGCTTCCCTATCCATCACCAACTCCCGGAGTCTACCCAAACCCATGCCCATTGAGTCGGTGATGCCATCCAACCATCTCATCCTCTATCGTCCCCTTCTCCTCCTGCCCCCAATCCTTCCCAGCATTAGGGTCTTTTCCAATGAGTCAACTCTTCGCATGAGGTGGCCAAAGTATTGGAGTTTCAGCTTCAACATCAGTCCTTCCAATGAACACCCAGGACTGATCTCCTTTAGGATTGACTGATTGGATCTCCTTGCAGTCCAAGGGACTCTCAAGAGTCTTCTCCAACACCACAGTTCAAAAGCATCAATTCTTCAGTGGTCAGCTTTCTTCACCGTCCAACTCTCACATCCATACCTGACCACTGGAAAAACCATAGTCTTGACTAGATGGACCTTTGTTGGCAAAGTAATGTCTCTGCTTTTAAATATGCTTTCTAGGTTGGTCATAACTTTCCTTGTGGTATATATACAAAATGGAACATTACTCAGCCATAAAAAGGAACACATGAGTCAGTTCTAATGAGGTGGATGAACCTAGAACCTATTATACAGAGTGAAGTAAGTCAGAAAGAGAAAGATAAATGCCATATTCTAACACATATATATGGAATCTAGAAAAATGGTACTGAATAATTTATTTACAGAGCAACAATGGAGAAACAGCATAGAGAATAGACTTATGGACATGGGGAGAGGGGAGGAGAGGGTGAAATGTATCAAAAGAGTAACATGGAAACTTACATTTTCATATGTAAAATAGATAGCCAATGGGAGTTTGTTGTATGGCTCAGGCAACTCAAACAGGGGCTCTGTATCAACCTGGAGGGGTAGGATGGGGAGGGAGATGGGAGGGAGTTTCAAAAGGAAGGGGATATACATATATCTATGGCTGATTCAGCAATACGTGAACCGTGAACTTCCAGATGTTCAAGCTGGTTTTAGAAAAGGCAGAGGAACCAGAAATCAAATTGCCAATATCTGCTGGATCATCGAAAAAGCAAGAGAGTTCCAGAAAAACATTTATTTCTGCTTTATTGACTATGCCAAAACCTTTGACTGTGTGGATCACAATAAACTGTGGAAAATTCTGAAAGAGATGGGAATACCAGACCATCTGACCTGTCTCTTGAGAAACCTGTATGCAGATCAGGAAGCAACAGTTAGAACTGGACATGGAACAACAGACTGGTTTGAAATAGGAAAAGGAGTACGTCAAGGCTGTATATTGTCACCCTGCTTATTTAACTTCTATGCAGAGTACATCATGAGAAACGCATGGCTGGAAGAAACACAATCTGGAATCAAGATTGCCGGGAGAAATATCAATAACCTCAGATATGCAGATGACAACACCCTTATGGCAGAAAGTGAAGAAGAACTAAAGAGCCTCTTGATGAAAGTGAAAGAGGAGAGTGAAAAAGTTGACTTAAAGCTCAATGTTCAGAAAACTAAGATCATGGCATCTGGTCCCATCACTTCATGGGAAATAGATGGGGAAACAGTGGAAACAGTGTCAGACTTTATTTTGAGGGGCTCCAAAATCACTGCTGATGGTGATTGCAGCCATGAAATTAAAAGACGCTTACTCCTTGGAAGGAAGGTTATGACCAACCTAGATAGCATATTGAAAAGCAGAGACATTACTTTGCCAACAAAGGTTTGTCCAGTCAAGGCTATGGTTTTTCCAGTGGTCAGGTATGGATGTGAGAGTTGGACAGTGAAGAAAGCTGAGCGCCGAAGAATTGATGCTTTTGAACTGTGGTGTTGAAGAAGACTCTTGAGAGTCCCTTGGACTGCAAGGAGATCCAACCAGTCTATCCTAAAGGAGATCAGTCCTGAGTGTTCATTGGAAGGACTGATGTTGAAGCTGAAACTCCAATACTTTGGCCACCTCATGCGAAGAGTTGACTCATTGGAAAAGACCCTGATTCTGGGAAGGATTGGGGGCAGGAGGAGAAGGGGACGACAGAGGATGAGATGGTTGGATGGCATCACCGACTCAATGGACATGGGTTTGGGTGGACTCCGGGAGTTGGTGATGGACAGGGAGGCCTGGCGTGCTGCGATTCATGGGGTCGCAAACAGTCGGACACGACTGAGTGACTGAACTGAACTGATGGCTGATTCATGTTGAGGTTTGACAGAAAACAGCAAAATTCTGTAATGCAATTATCCTTCAATAAAAAATAACTTAATTAAAAGAAAAGACACAAGAGAATATATATTTTATTATTCCATTTACATCAAGTTTAAGAACATGATAGAAATCAATATCGTAATTACCTTTGGTTGTGGGGAGGTTTGAAATAAGAGGAAGCATGAGAAAATCATCTCTGGAGTGCTGAAAATATTCTGTATTTTGATATGGGCAGTATTTCCTGAAGAAGGGAATGGCTACCCACTCAAGTGTTCTTTCCTGGAGAATCCCATGGACAGAGGAGCCTGGTGGGCTACAGTCCATGGGGTCACAAAGAGTCGGACATGACTGAGCGACTAACACACACATATACACACTTAAGATTTGTGCACTTTGCTGTACAGCATGGATTCTTTCCCTCAGATTGTTCTTCAGCCTGGTTCTCATATTCTTTTGGCCTGGGTCCCAGGATGAAGAATATATGGAGCTAATCAGCTGAAATCCTGTAGGACACTGAGAGACCAAGGTGCAAGCTGATTTGCTAATAACAGAAGGTAGCACTGCCAGCAGTGATGGAGAGGGCCTTCTGTATGGACAGCAGTGTCCTCACCTTCAGGCTTTTACAGCTGTGACTCCTACATGGAGAGCAGGAGCAGCACCATTAGTTAAAGCTGCTGTCACATTGGAGCGATCACAGCTGTTTTTGATATACACAAGCACTGAAGATTTCACCACTGAGGTAGAGGAGAAAGATGAAGGCTACTTTGGAGGGGCCAAGAAAACCAGTTCATGGAGCCCACTGCTTCTGAAGACTGCTGTCACACAAGGAAGTCAACGTATTTATGCCCTTTTCAACTAGACTTTTGAACCATTTGAGATAAAAACTAGAACCAGACAGATAGAATGCAAATATTAGCCTCATTATTGATAGATCAATGGGAGAAGGAGGTACAGAAACATGAGAAGAATTATATTCCCAATACTTAACCTCAGAATTAGAGGCAGTGCTAGAAAACCACAGCCCCCTGCTCCACTGTAAAGACAAAGATTTTATCACTTACTTCATGATCAAGAGCAGCCTAAAACATGTGCCTCCTACAGGCAAGCATACACCAGTAATAAAGAAAGAGGAAGGAGCTAAGCTGTAAGTTCATTATCTGAAGCTCCCTACTCAGATAAGGTACTTCCTTTCAGAGGAGGACAGAGTGAGGCAGCACTGTGCCACGCAAATGGTTGTCCTCTACCTGGAAACCTCAGGAGTGGGAGATGAGTGCCTTCCAACTGGAGGAATATGAGCAGATAGAGGGTTGTCATTATCACTATGGTCTGTTTTTAGTCAGATGATTGTATGGTCTTGGAATTATGTTGCAAAAAAAAAAAAAAAGGCACACCCTGAATGTAGGACATGCTGCAATGACATATGGTGGTCATCATATTATGTCAGGGTCCTGAGAGGGTATGAGGAGACAACAGGAAAAAAATGACTTTCTTTTTTTTGTCTATTTATGAGAAGAAAACAAAACAGCAGCCTTGTATTTGGATCAGAATGTAATTTTCACAATTCTAGGTGAATCTTGCCCCAAGGTGACTGACTGTAAAAAGAGTTTTTTCCTTCTTCCTTTGAGGTAGGTCTGTGTAGAAAGAGAAGACACATACTCAGGGAATCAAACATCTGGACAGCTAGATCCCCCATGAAATGTCAAACCCAACCTTTCTCTTGTCTAAAATGGGAGAAGAGTGTTATTCAGATCTTCTGGGATAGGGCTGCAGTTATGACCAGGGAAAAATGTGTTCACAAAGGTGCATGCTTTCAGAGAAAATAAAAGCTTAGGTCATTTCAAGCTGGGATAGAGTGAACTAAATTGCTGTCAAGTTTTAAAGATAAAGGATTGCCATAATCATGTGAACAATGTGTGAAAAGTATCAAGCTTTAATGTTAAAGTACCAAGCTTTAATGTTAGTCACTCAGTCATGTCCAAGTCTTTGCGACCCCATGGACTGTAGCCCGCCAGGCTTCCCTCCAAGCAAGAATACTGGAGTGGGCTGCCATTCCCTTCTCCAGGGGATGTTCCCGACCCAGGTATCAAACCCGGGTCTCCTGCATTCCAGGCAGATTCTTTACCATCTGAGCCACCAGGGAAGCACACACCAAACTTTAGGTACTTTACAAATACTATACTTGGGACATCTTATTTTCAGTTATTACTGGATGATATTTTCTTAATGTTTTAGAAATTGTTAACATTTTTGAGAATGATTCATATTTTTATCTATAATAGCTTATTTAAATGTGTGATTTTTAACAGCTGTTGCATTAACAGCTTTATCCATTAATTCCTTATCCAATTAATTCTAGGAAAATATATCTTTAATTTTATAATGATCATCAACAACCACATCACAAAATTGAATTCACTTGAAAGATATGCCTTACTATTTTAAAATCAAAATTCATGTAGTCTATTAGCAACCATGCCATGAAATACAAATGGAGGGTCTCACATCCTCTGTGGGGTAGATTATCAAGCCACTTAGTGCACCCTTGAGAGCACACAGATGTTCCAGTGACAGAATCAGAGAGAAAGTGACCAGAAGGGATACCAGTGAGGGAGGGACAAGGTCTACAGGAGCAACCACAAGGAAGAAGGAAAGATTGTTACAAACTGCCCCTATTTAACAATTTTGCAAAAGACTTGGATCTAAATTTCTAGCAAATTGAAATGATAATTTATAAAAGCATAATTATACACTTCATGTAATTCTTAAAGTTTTACTTCAATCTTTGGTGTAACTTCTATTCTCTGGATTGTTGCAGTGATAAGGATTAGCAAAGAGACATTCTTCATAGACACAAGAAGAGAAGATTCCCTTTTATATGGGCACTGGCTTTTTTCTCCCTGATTGATTCATTCATGGGCTCTTCAGCTGTCCTTAGTCTACGGGAAAGGATGTTTTCCTGTTTGTCACTGAATGCCTAATTTTCCCTTCCTTGCACTACTGATTAAGAGAGGGAAACTTTTACTTCTCAAAAGTCCATTTTAGATGTTCCTTGTATGACTCAACTGACATGTTCACTGGTGATAAGCAACCTCACTATGACTAACCTACTTCTACTTTTGATATCTTTCAGTAGAAGAAATGAGTAGCAGTTTCCTTTCAGGTGGCCTTAACCTCAACAACTAACAACTAATCAAATCTATAAAGGAAAACTTTCTCTTCGTGAGATTAGAAAGTCTTATTAATGCAAATCGCTTACTGCTGCCAAGTTCTACCTTTCAAAATGATAGAAGACTACGACTTTATGTTGCTCTAGGGATTTTTAAAAGAATTTTTTACCTGGCACCCAAGAGTAAAACTTTTTTCTTTTCAGAAAAATGTAAGAACACTCTTCCTAAGAAGCTGTCATCTGTATGTAGCTGACTGAAATGCGGGATTTTGCATGCAAGGTGAAAAATCTACATTCAGCTGAAGGTAATTAGAAAGCTAATATTTAATATTAGGTTGCCATAAGCTCCAGGTCCTATCTTCCTAACCATCCTGAAGAACCTTGTATATTATCCATGGTGGATTTCAGAGCAGACTTGGATCATCATGGCATTTGAGAAGGGGTTAAAAGTTATGGGAGCTCTAGAATAAGATAAAGTTTCAGTTCTGGGTTTGAAAATACGATGAAGGGCCCATAATTTAGTGCTTATTGATGTTTCCAGCGCTTGTTGGAAATCATAGGATATCATGACAGATTTTCAACACATGTATTAAAGTGAAGGGGAAAAGAGAGGGGAAGAGAAAGGTATCCTGGGTGGTAGAATAAAAGATAACTAGAAAAAAAAGGAAAGAAAAATTCAATATTAATTGCAGATTGATAGCAAGAATAATTAAAACTACTTAACATTAATTATTTAATTTTAGCTTTTTCATGTTAATTTAGGTCATAGAATATGACATAACTGATGCATAAACCTTATGATTATCTTTACACTTCTGTCAAAAACCCCTGAATTAGTAAGAAATATAACCTTAATCACATTGCTTACTATTGTACAAGCAAATATCAATGCCAGATACTAAAGGAGTAATTTTTATCACCATAGCACAACACTAACAGATATTTCTTCAGCTCAATATTTCATTTTTATATTTAACAGATAAATCAATTTGCTACTAAGTTTGTTTCTCCAGCTCAGAATGTAAAAACGCAGCATTTCCTGGGAACCTTTGCAATTAATGCAGTATTACAGAGATGCCAAGACACTACTTCAGTGAGATCCATACTTATACAGGTAAATTCATGTGCTATGTTAGTTAAATTGTAAACTATTTACTTAGTCATTTTGCTTACAAAAATTGTTAGATTTTATATTAAGTCAGAATTTCATTAATCTCTTAATTAAAACCTTGGCAAAGCTGGATGTCTATGGTACTGAAAATAATTAAAAATACACTGACATCTATGAGCTTCAGGTTGTATAATGCTTGTAGCCATTAGCATCCATATTTATGCAGAGAACATGCATAATGTTTAGAAATACAGATAATTGTTATTGTGACTTCAACTGCCTATATCTTAAGGATGATTACCATTATTTTCTTGGCACTTATTTAGTAATGGGTTAATGGCATTCTTTGTAAACAGTGCTGGTTCATTGTTGAGTTCAGCTCTGTATCTTTAATAGAGAATTCCTTTAGATTCTTTTCTAAGAATTCTAACAGTTCTGTCTTTTATAAATGTTTAAATAATTTTTGTTTTTCCAACATTTTACTATGAATGTTTTTCAAGCATACAGAAAATTTGGAAGAAAAACACAATAAACACTCGTATCACTCATACATGTACCATCTAGATTCAGCTATTGTTAATATTTTGCTTTATAAGCTTGTGTGTGTGTGTGTTTGCTGAATCCGTTTCAACGTAAGTGGAGACTTCATGATCAAAAAAATGTTAGTCACTCATTCATTTTCGACTCTTTGTGACCTCACGGACTATAGCCCACCAGGCTCCTCTGTCCATGGGATTCTCCAGGCAAGAATATTGAAGTGGGTAGCCATTCTCATCTCCAGGAGGTCTTCCCAACCCTGGGATCAAACCTGGGTCTCCTACATTGCAGGCAGATTTTTTACTGTCTGAGCCACCAGGGAAGCCCTATAGACTTCATGATATTTTTCCCTAAGTATTTCAGTTGCATCCTCTAAAAACGGGCATTCCACTACAGGATCATATCATTAATGCATCCAAGAAAATGAATTCTAGAATATTATTTAATACCCAGCTGCTGCTGCTGCTGCTGCTAAGTCGCGTCAGTCGTGTCCAACTCTGTGTGACCCCATAGACGGCAGCCCACCAGGCTCCCTCGTCCCTAGGATTCTCCAAGCAAGAACACTGGAGTGGGTTTCCATTTCCTTCTCCAGTGCATGAAAGTGAAAAGTGAAAGTGAAGTCGCTCAGTCGTGTCCGACTCTTCTCCACCCCATGGACTGTAGCCCACCAGGCTCCTCTGTCCATGGGGTTTTCCAGGCAAGAGTACTCAGACCACAGGCAAATTGCTTCATTTGTTCTCCAAATACATTTTATGTAATATTTTGTACAGCTGGGGTTTTGTGTGTCTCCTTAGTCTCTTTTAATTAGAACAGTGCTCTCCCCAGCAGTCTCTACTCTTCATCACACACACACATTTTCTTTTCTAAGGCATTGAACTTTAAACAAAGTTCTATCTAGTCAAAGCTATGGTTTTACCAGCAGTCATATTTGGATGTGAGAGTTGGACTATAAAGAAAGCTGAGCACTGAAGAATTGATGCTTTTGAACTGTGGTGTTGGAGAAGGCTCTTGAGAGTCCCTTGGACTGCAGAGAGATCCAATTGATTATCCTAAAGGAAATCAGTCCTGAATGTTGGTTGGAAGGACTGATGCTGAAGCTGAAACTCCAATACTTTGGCCAGCTGATGTGAAGAACTGACTCATTTGAAAAGATCCTGATGCTGGGAAAGATTGAGGGTGGGAGGAGAAGGGGACGACAGAGGATGAGATAGTTGGATGGCATCACCGACATGATGGACATGAGTTTGAGGAAGCTCTGGGAGTTGGTGATGGACAGGGAAGCCTGGTGTGCTGCAGTCTTTGCTCTATGAGGTCACAAAGAGTTGGATACAACTGAGCGACTGAACTGAACTGAGCAGCTTTTGTGTGAGTGTAATTCTTTTTACATATAACATCATCTGCAAACAGATAATTTTACTTTTCTTTCCAAGTTGAATGTCTTTTATTTCTTTTTCTTGCCTAATTACTCTGACTAGAGCTTCTATTAGTATTTTGAATAGAAGTGGTGAAAGTCTGCATCCTCACCTTGATCCTAATCTTCAAGGAAAAATGTTCAGTCTTTTACCACTGAGTGTGATGTGAACTATAGGCTTTCCATATATGTTTATTATGTTGAAGTAATTTTCCTTCTATTCTAGCTTGTTGAGTATTTTATCATGAAAGGATATCAAATAACTTTCTGCACTGAGTTGATCATGTGCGTTTTTATCCTTCATTTTATTCATGTGGCATATTACATTAATCAAATTTTGTATGTTGAATCATCTTTGCATTCCAGGAATAAATTTTATTTATCATGGTGTAAATTCTTTTAAATGCTGCTACATTCCATTTGCTAGTATTTTGTTGATTTTTGCATCAGTGTTCATAGGGATTTGGCATATAATTTTTTCTCATAATGTCTTTACCTGGCTTTGGTATTAAGGTATGCTGGCCTCAAATAAATTCAAATAAACTAGGAAGTGTTCTTTCCTCTTCAACTTTTAATAGAAGTTTGAGAAGTATTGTTATTGGCTCCTCTTTAAATGTTTGACAGAATTCAAAAATGAAACACTCGGGTCCAGGTTTTCTCTGTTGGCAGATTTTTTATTACTGATTCAATCTCATTACTGGTTATAGGTCTACTTAGATTTTCTATTCCTCTGGGATTTAGTTTTGGTTAGTTTTATGTTTCTAGGATATTTGTCCATTTTATCTGTGTTACCCAATTTTTTGGCATACAATTGTTCATTGTATTCTCATAATCCTTTTGATTTCTGTAAAAAATATGGTAGTGTCCCTGCTTATTTTAGTAATTTTGAATCTTCTTTTTTCTTAGTCCATCTAGCTAATGGTCTGTCAGTTTTGTTACTCTTTTCTAAAAATTCATGTTTTTAAATTGATTTTCTCTATTGTTTTTCTATTTTGTATTTCATTTGTCTCTGCTCTTATTTTTATTATTTCCTTCTGCTAGCTTTCAGTTTAGGTTTTTCTTTCTCTAGTTCCTTATGAGTTCCCCTGGTGGTTCAGATGGTGAAGAATCCGCCTGCAATGCATGAGACTTGCGTTTGATTCCCGGGTTGGGAAGACCCCCTGGAGAAGGGAATGGCAACTCAATCCAGTATTCTTGCCTAGAGAATCCCCATGGACAGAGGAGCCTCACGGGTTACAGTCCATGGGGCTGCAAGGAGTCGGACATGACTGGGTGACTTTCAGTTTCACTGTACTTTCTCTAATTCCTTAAATTGTAAAGTTGTTGATTTGGGAGCATTTTTCTTTTTAAATTTCCTGCTTAGCACTGCTTCTGCTTTATCTCATAAGTTTTGGTACATCATGTTTTTGTTTTCATTAGTCTCTAAGCATTTTCTAATTTACCTTGTTTTTCTTCTTTGTGCTATAGTTGCTTAAGAGTGTATTGTTTAATTTCCACAATTGTGTGAATTTTCCAGTTTTACTTTTGTTTTTATTTTCTAATTTCATCCCATTGTAGTCAGAGAAGATACTTTTTACTTTGTATGTTTTGTGAATTTTCCAGTTTTACTTTTGTTTTTATTTTCTAATTTCATCCCATTGTAGTCAGAGAAGATACTTTTTACTTTGTATGTTTTGTATATTTTTAAATCTGTAAGACTTGATTTCTGGTCTAAAATGTGGTCTATCCTGGAAAATGTCTCATCTGCACTTGAGAAGAATATGTGTGCTATTGCTGTTGGGTAGACTGTTCTGTAAGTGTCAAACACGACTTAGGAACTGAACAAGATTGTTCTGTATATCTATTAGATCTAGTTGGTTTATTGTATTAAATTCTCTATTTCTTTACTTATCTCCTGTCTCATTCTATCTATTATTGGAGTATTGAAGTCTCCAAATATTATTATGGAATTATTTTTCCCTTCAATTGTCAGCTTTTGCTTCAGATTTTGCTAGTGTGTCATTAGGTGTAAAAAGGGCTTCCCTGGTGGCTCAGCTGGTAAAGAATCTGCCTGCAATGCAGGAGACCCTGGTTTGATTCTTGGGTTGGGAAGATCTGGAGAAGGGGTAGGCTACTCACTCCAGTATTCTTGGGCTTCCCTGGTGGTTCAGATGGTAAGGAAACCTGCAATGTGGGAGACTGGGGTTCGATCCCTGGATTGGGAAGATCCCCTGGAGGTGCATAAATGTTTATAATTGTTATATATCTTCTTCCCGTGTGTGCATGCATGCATACTGAGTCACTTCTGCCATGTCCAACTCTTTGTGACCCTATGGATTATAGCCTGCCAGGCTCCTCTGTCCATGGGATTCTCAGGTGAGACTACTGGAGTGGGTTGCCATTCCCTTCTTCAGGGGATCTTCCTCTCATATAATGTCCTTCCTTGTCACTTATAATTTAACTTGATTTAAACTGTACCTTGCCTGATACTAGCATAGCTTCCCCCAATCTCTTTTGTTTACTCTTTGCATGAAATGTCTTTTTCCTTTCTTTCCTTTTTAACTGTTTGTGTCTTTGGATTTCATATGAGTCTCTTGTAGACAGCATGTAGTTGATTCATGTGGTTTTCTCCATTCTGTCAATCTCTTTCTCCAATTTTGACTGGAGAATTTTAACCCATTTACATTTAAAGCAATTACTGACAAGAAAGGACTTTTTTTATCGTGCTATTTGTTTTCTATATGCTCTATAGGTATTTTGTCCTTCATTTCCTGCATTACTATCTTCTTTTGTGTTTTAATGATTTTTTTCTAGTGAAATGTTTAAATTTCTTTCTCATTTTTTTTTTTTTTTGGTGTATATTCTACAGCTATTTTCTTTGTGGTTACCATGGGAATTACGTTTAACATCCTAATGTTATAAATGAATACTGGATTGGGTTGCCATTTCCTTTTCCATGAGATATATCCAACCCAGGGATTGAACCCAGGTCTCCTGTATTGGCAGGTGGATTCTTGACTGCTGAACCACCAGGGAAGCCCCCAGTCTCTTTGGTACAACTATGCCTTTTATTATTTCTGTGGCTGATTTCTTTGTCCTTACGGCTTTTCACATTAAAGTTTATACTGTCTGATGTTAATATTTTGAGTTACTCTAATTTTTTTCCTTTGTGTGTGTGTGATCAGTTGTGTCCAACTCTTTGCCACCCCATGGATTGTAGCCCATCAGGCTGCTCTGTCCATGGAATTTTTCAAGCCACGAATATTGGAGTGAGTTGCCACTTCCTACTCCAGGGGATCTATCCAACCCAGGGATTAACCTGCCTCTCTTGCATCTCCTACACTGGCAGGTGGATTCTTTACTGCTGAGCCACCAGGGAAGCCCTGTATTATCTGATATTAATATTCTGAGCTTTTCTGATAGTTTTTCCCACTTTTCTATTTTCCTATTCTATGACTCAGATGGTAAAGAATCTGTGTGCAATACAGGAGACCCAGGTTTGATCTGGGTTTGACCCAGGTTTGACCCAGGTTTTTATATCTTAAGATTACATTATTATCATTACTATGGTTTTACACAGTAAATGGTTGTTTGCTAATTTTGTTAGGCTAATCATTCTTCTTATATTTCAGATGTTTTCTGAGTTCAAAATCCTTAAAAAGTTTTTGTAGTGAGAGTCCACTGCTTCTATGCTTTTGTCTGAAAATATTCTTATTTTGCTCTCATTATAGTGTAGCAGACTATAAAATTCTAGGTTGAAAGTTATTTTCTCTTTGTACTATTCCACTGTCTCCTTTACTCTTCTCCTTACCACAGAGAAGTCTATTGCTATCAGTTAAATTGTCATTCTTTTCTATGTAGGTAATCTGTCTTTTCTAATGGCTACTTTCAAGATTCTTTGTTACTGTCTTCTGTAATTTTACTTCAATGTGTCTAACTTTTTGCATATATATTTTTATATTGCACTCAATTCATGTGCTTCCTGAATCTGAGGACTTTAGCTATCATTTCTTTGAAAATTTTTATTCTTCAATCTCACCTTTCAATACTTCTGAAAATCCAATTCTAACCTTCATTTTTCTTAAGCTTCCGTTTATACTTTACATCTACATGACATTTTGTCCTGCATTTGGTGTCATTTCTTTAGATCTTACAGTTCATGAATTTTCTATTATGGCTTTTTTCTTTTTTTGGATATGTCCACTCTGTTTTTTAAAATTTTTATTTCAAAATATTTTTGAAGTATATTTGATTTAAAATGTTTCAGGTGAAAAGCGAAGTGATTCAGGTCAAATTCTTTCCTATTGTAGACTATTATAAGATACTGAATATAGTGCCCTGTGCTATATGGTATATTATGGTGTGTTTAACCTGATATTTAACTTACTGATGAGTTTTTAATGTCAATAACTACAATTTTCACTTCCAAAAGTTCTAGTCCTCTAAAAAATGTACTTGCTGTTTTTTGACACTATCTTTTTTCTTTCTCATATTTTCAGTTTCATTTTTTAAAATATCAGTAAATATTTCATCTATACACACCTATACTTTTTTGCAATACTTCTAATAACTGAAATTACTAAGGGTCTATCTTTGTTGTATGTTTTTCCTACTGAATTTTGCCCACAGAAGTTCATTTCCGTGATTTCAGTTTGGGGATTATGAACTGTTTTATAGGACTTTATCTGTGAGAATTTTGAGATTTAAAATGTTTTCTTTGAGAGAGGATATGCTATTTTCTTTCTACCAACCTGGGTGTAATTAACCTGGCACTACATTATGCTATTACTGCAGCTTGGGGTTTCCTAGATCATGCAGATTATGTGAATTCAAATCATAATCCATTTGGGGGATGATTGTGGTTTCAAAATGTCAGAGGACACACACACACACACCTGTGTGGAGTCTGTGCCAAAAAAAAACAATATCTTTTTCATCCTCCCTGATTTTTGCTCTCCAGTTTTCTTCTACTCCACTATTTTTTTGAGGATGTTACCTTTCAAGGTTTCAGATTTCAAATGAGAGTTTCAGTTCCATTTGGGGGACCTTGTCTTCTGTTAAAACTCAGACTTTTTGGTAACTGAGATGGGTGAATGCCTCCATGACAACAGTGGCATAAGTGCCAGCTTAACAAGCTGGTTTTCACCTCCCACCTTACTTTTGGCCTATGAGTATTTTACATATTTTTTGCAGGTCAGCTATCCATTTTGAGTATTTTTATAAAGTTATTTCAACCTGCCTGAAGTTCCCCGTTTTTTGTTGTAGATTTGTTAGGCTTACTATGTGACATGTAATATAAAACATTACATGAAATTTCATCACAGGATTTAATTTTTCAAATCTAAAAATATCTTCTGTGAAATATTTTTATATACTTATTATACTGGAATAAATATCAGGAATCATATTCTCATCCTGATTTTGTTATTTCTATTTGTGACCTGGAACAAATAATCTAACATTTCTTAAAAGTATTTTGTCTTTAAATTAAAGTGGAGGATCATGGAATCCCTAAAATTTCTTTGAGTTCTAAAATTTAATCACTCTATGAAGTAAAAACAGCATTGGTGAAGGTTCAAGAGGTTATACTCATCACCTTCTTAACACTTACCCTCCATTCACTATGTATCTTTCATTATACCTGATTTAAGTATCAAACTGTCCTTCTGTTGACCCAAGTTTTTGTTTTGTCTTTTAATGATAGTATATAAAAAAAAAGACCTATCACATAAAATTTAACTTCTTCATCCATTTTAAAGTGTACAATCCGTGTTAAGTACAGTCATACTGTTGCATAACACTGACTTGTAAACTTAAAGGTTTAGGTTACTTAATGGCAATTTCCAATGCTGTAAAGCAAGGTCTGATGCTGTAAAGAGCAATATTGCGTAGGAACCTGGAATGTTAGGTCCATGAATCAGGGCAAATTGGAAGTGATCAAACAGGAGATGGCAAGAGTGAATGTGGACATTTTAGGAATCAGTGAACTAAAATGGACTGCAATGGGTGAATTTAACTCATATGACGATTATATCTACTACTGTGGGCAAAAATCCCTTAGGAGAAATGAAGTAGCCATCATAGTCAACAAAAGAGTCCAAAATGCAGTACTTGGCAGCAGTCTCAAAAACGACAGAATGATCTCTGTTCGTTTCCAAGGCAAACCATTCAATATCATGGTAATCCATGTCTATGCCCTGACCAGTAATGCCAAAGAAGCTGAAGTTGAATGGTTCTACGAAGACCTACAAGACCTTCTAGAATTAACACCCCCAAAAGATGTCCTTTTCATTATAGGGGACTGGAATGCAAAAGTAGGAAGTCAAGAAACACCTGGAGTAACAGGCAAATTTGGCCTTGGAGTACAGAATGAAGCAGGGCAAAGGCTAATAGAGTTCGGCCAAGAGAACGCACTGGTCATAGCAAACACCCTCTTCCATCAACACAAGAGAAGACTCTACACAAGGACATCACCAGATGGTCAACACTGAAATCAGATTGATTGTATTCTTTGCAGCCAAAGGTGGAGAAGCTCTATACAGCCAGCAAAAACAAGACCGAGAGCGGACTGTGGCTCAGATCATGAACTCCTTATTGCCAAATTCAGACTGAAATTGAAGAAAGTGGGGAAAACCTCTAGACCATTCAGGTATGACCTAAATCAAATCCCTTATGATTATACAATGGCAGTGAGAAACAGATTTAAGGGACTAGATCTGATAGACAGAGTGCCAGATGAACTATGGACGGAGGTTCGTGACATTGTACAGGAGATAGGGAGCAAGACCATCTCCAAGAAAAAGAAATGCAAAAAAGCAACATGGCTGTCTGATGAGGCCTTACAAATAGCAGTGAAAAGAAGAGAAGCCAAAAGCAAAGGAGAAAAGGAGAGATATATCCATCTGAATGTAGAGTTCCAAAGAATAGCAAGGAGAGATAAGAAAGCTTTCCTCAGTGATCAGTGCAAAGAAATAGAGGAAAACAATAGAATGGGAAAGACTAGAGATATCTTCAAGAAAATTAGAGATACCAAGGGAACATTTCATGCAAAGATGGGCTCAATAAAGGACAGAAATGGCATGGATCTAAGAGAAGCAGAAGATATTAAGAAGAGGTGGCAACAATACACAGAAGAACTGTACAAAAAAGATCTTCACGACCCAGATAATCACGATGGTGTGATCACTCGCCTAGAGCCAGACATCCTGGAATGTGAAGTCAAGTGGGCCTTAGGAAGCATCTCTATGAATAAAGCTAGTGGAGGTGATGCAATTCCAGTTGAGCTATTTCAAATCCTAAAAGAGGATGCTGTGAAAGTGCTGCACTCAATATGCCAGCAAATTTGGAAAACTCAGCAGTGGCCACAGGACTGGAAAAGGTCAGTTTTCATTCCAATCCCAAAGAAAGGCAATGCCAAAGAATACTCAAACTACCACACAATTGCACTCATCTCACACGCTAGTAAGGTAATTAATGCTCTAAATTCTTCAAGCCAGGCTTCAGCAATACATGAACCGTGAACTTTCAGATGTTCAAGCTGGTTTTAGAAAAGGCAGAGGAACCAGAAATCAAATTGCCAACATCTGCTGGATCATCGAAAAAGCAAGAGAGTTCCAGAAAAACATCTACTTCTGCTTTATTGACTATGCCAAAGCCTTTGACTGTGTGGATCACAATAAACTGTGGAAAATTCTGAAAGAGATGGGAATACCAGATCACCTGACCTGCCTCTTGAGATACCTGTATGCAGGTCAGGAAGCAACAGTTAGAACTGGACATGGAACAACAGACTGGTTCTAAATAAGAAAAGGAGTACGTCAAGGCTGTATATTGTCACCCTGCTTATTTAACTTATACGCAGAGTACATCATGAGAAATGTTGGACTGGATGAAGCACAAGCTGGAATCAAGATTTCTGGGAGAAATATCAATAACCTCAGATATGCAGATGACACCACCCTTATGGCAGAAAGTGAAGAAGAACTAAAGAGCCTCTTGATGAAAGTGAAAGAGGAGAGTGAAAAATTTGGCTTAAACCTCAACATTCAAAAAACAACGATCATGGCATCTGGTCCTGTCACTTCATGGCAAATAGATGGAGAAACAGTGGAAATAGTGGCAGACTTTATTTTTTTGGGCTCCAAAATCACTGCAGATGGTGACTGTGGCCTTGAAATTAAAAGATGCTTACTCCTTGGAAGGAAGCTTATGACCTACCTAGACAGTATATTAAAAAGCAGAGACATTACTTTGCCAACAAAGGTCCATCTAGTCAAGGGTATGGTTTTTCCAGCAGTCATGTATGGATGTGAGAGTTGGACTATAAAGAAAGCTGAGTGCTGAAGAACTGATGCTTTTGAACTGTGCTGTTGGAAAAGTCTTTGAGAGTCTCTTGGATAGCAAGGAAATCCAACCAGTCCATCCTAAAGGAAATCAGTCCTGAATGTTCATTGGAAGGACTGATGTTGAAGCTGAAACTCCAATACTTCGGCCACCTGATGCAAAGAGCTGACTCATTTGACAAGACCCTGATGCTGGGAAAGATTGACGAAAGGAGGACAAGGGGACGGCAGAAGATAAGATGGTTGGATGGCATCACCGATTCAATGCACAGGAGTTTGAGTAAACTCTGGGAGTTGGTGATGGACAGGGAGGCCTGGCGTGTTGCAGTCCATGGCGTTGCAAAGAGTTGTACACAACTGAGCAGTTGAACTGACTGACTTATTGGCAAAGAAGGACACATCTATTTCTACCATCTCTACTTTGCCATCAGCTCTTCTTCCTTTTTTCCCTTTGATAAAATGACTGGAAAATTGTTATCAGAGGAGTAATGCTACTATGTAAAATCAACTAACTAAAACTCTTGAGACTCAATTTCTTGCATTGTCTTATATTTTCATAGTGCTATGGTCTCAATGTGTGTCCCCTCAAAATTCATATGTTGAAATTCTAATGCCCAATGTGAGGTCTTTGGGAGATGAGTAGGTCATGAGATGGAGTCCTCATTAATAGGATTAGTGTTCTCTAAAAAGCAATACCACAGAGCTCTCTAGTCCATTCCACCACATGAGGACACAGCAAGAAGGGGCCAGCTATGAAATGAAAGGGGGCCTTCACCAGAATGGAACCATGCTGACACCTTGATCTTGGACTTCCCAGCCTCCAGAACTGTGAGAAATAAATGTCTGCTGTTTATAAGCTATCTAGTCTATAGAATTTTGTCATAGCAACCAAAATGGACTAAAACATATACCTATTTTTTTCTTGAGCCTTTTTGCTGGATTAACTCACAATTTGGAGGTCACAATTTTGACTTATGCAGTGGGAACATAAAGAAAGACTAATTTTTTGTAAAACATTAAAAGGTTTAATTATCTTTCTCAAGGTTCTCTTTGATAATTAAGTAATAGTCTTTTGAAATGTCTATGCCACCATCATCTGTGTTTTTTCTGTTTTTGTAGTTTTTAGATGCTTAATTTTGTTAGATACTACTTTGCCAAGAGTTTTGCATGTGATGTAGCTATCCAATATCATTTATACTGACTTCAGGAATTCCTGAATATTTTGCAAGTCTTTCAATTTCACTTTGCATTGTACTATTACAGTGTTGGATGTTTACAATATTAGCACCTAGACAAAGACATCACTGTAACGGGCTGAGACAAACACTATTGTTAAATGGGGGAAGGGATGTTTGAGGATGTCTACTTTTGTGAGGCATCTAATTCACTAAAACATATTTTTATGTCCTGATTATTTCTACTTCACCATGTATCACAACAATGGTGGTGAGATTAAATAAGAAATACTCAGAAATTGAGGTTCTCTCTGCTTCCACTGGTGAGGGACAGGGAGGCCTGGCATACTACAGTCCATGGGGTTGCAAAGACCCGGACATGACTGGGAGACTGAACAACAAAAACAACTACTTTTGTTAGTCACAAGAGTATTCCATCAACCAGATGATCCCTTTCATTTAAATCAATATTTATTTCTAAAATTTTTGTTATATCAGTGGACCTCTGGAAAAATATGACATTACATAACTAGTCATTTCAGTGGAGGGAAAAAATCAAATGTCTTCTCTAATAGTTGTAGGACAAAAAAATAAGCTAGATTGGAATTTCCAATTACTATTGATTTTAGGGACAAAATTTACAGAATTTAAGTAAAAGAGATATATTTCATCAAGTCCAAGAAAATTTTTTTTCTACATTTTAAAATTTCTAATATCAAGATGCATGTAATGAAAGTAAAGTTTTGTTCAGTTGTACCTAGAAAATATGCCTTACAATCTGTGGTGTTTAAGTTAGAATCTAGTCTAAAATTACAATCTAAGTAATAATGCATTATCAACTATTGGCCAAAATATTAAACTGAAGCAATTGCTATGCAGAATACAACTTTCAAGTGGACGAATTCCATTGATAACAACAGTATATTGCAATACTATTCCTTACCAAATTCTTACTATGAGTAGTTATTGTTTTAGGTGTTGTATTTGTTTTATTTAATTCTTACAATAATCCTTTTTAGGTAGATCACTATTATGAGTCTGTCATGGGTGAGGACTTTGAAGCAGTGAGGATAAATGTCTAATCTCTGAACCATGTGTGAAGGTCAACATGTATCACATAGTTAATGGATGAATTAGATGTTTCTCTTCAATACAAAATTTCTACCTGCTGGTAAACAGAAACAAGTGCTATCCTAGATGAAGCATTTTATGAAAACATGCTAATTTCTAGTATCTGTCAAAAATAGATATCTATTTGCAGAGGAAATAGCCATAGTTTTCCTCATTAAGACGCTAGGGTAGGCAGAATAATGATCTCCAAAGATGTTCATATCTTAATCCTTATAACCCATGAATATGTTATTTTATACGGCAAAGGGATCTTACTGATGTGCTTGAGGGTATAGATCTTGATAAGGGAAAAGCATCCCGGATTACTGGAGGACCCAATTTTATCATGTGAGCCCTTAAAACCAAATAATCTTTCCCAGCTGCACTTACAGGGAGACGTGACTATGGATCTGGAGGAGGACGTGGCAACCCACTCCAATATTCTTGCCTGGAGAGTCCCATGGACAAAGCAGCATGCGGACGATGGGCTCCTGCTAGGCCGTCACCTTTCTTACCCGTCCTTAAAAGACCCTCAGCAGGTCCACACCCACGGCCACCTTCCAGCCTCTCTCTGCAGCCACAACAGCCGCACAGGGAAGGCAAGCGATACCAAACCCCGCGCTACTAGCAACTATCGCGGATCTTTGTGTGGCACGCTTTCTAGAGGAAAGACGGCCGGAAGGTCGCTCCGCCCACGTAAGTCAAGATTTTGTTATCGTGAGAGCCCGAGGACTGTACAGGAGCCAGTTCTCGCGGGATTTTCCGAGTTCAGGTTGGAAGCTACGCTGGGCTGCAGAGGGAGGCCCAACAGTGAGAGGGAGGGTAAAGGGTCGAGTAGCCAGCCTGTTGTCTTCCCCGGCCGGCGGAGCTCCAGGCTGGTAGGTGAGCGCTGCCTTGCCAGCTTCCATAGCGTCCTCCGGCTCTGCCGCTGTTGCAGAGGCCACCGTCCCTTCTCCCTGGACCCCATCAGGCTCCACCTTTGCTCCCTCCGTGCCGTGACGTCGAGCTCCAGGGGAGGGCGATGTACGGAGGGTGGCGGAAGGTGGAGTTTGCCACCCTCCGCCTGCCCGCCTCGTCCTGGCGGTCCTCTGCCGCCTGTGGGGTGTTAAATGCAGCCTGGCTGCCAAGCCCTTCCCCCTGGCCAGATGGATCAGTCTGCCCCGAAGCCCCGCGCGGAAACCAACAGCAAAGGTATAAGCTCCGAGCTCGCCTCTCTGCCCAGACACCTGTCTTGACTGTGTAGGATTGGACCTGTTCATGCCAGTTCCCTTGGGGTTGGGGTTTTACCCTGTGACCTCTGTGAGTGACAGCTGGAGATAGCGTACCCCCTCTAGAGCTGGGACTAGTTCTTTGTGATTCAGTGTTGAGAAATTCGGAAGTCAGACTGCCCTTGGATCTGGTGCTGGCTCTGACAGTCATTTGCTGAGCAACTCTGGGTAGTTTGCTCATCTGTAAAATTTGAGATCGTTGCTGATTCAGTTCTTTTGACTATTAATTGAGATGGTGTCATGCAAAGCACTTAACGTGACCCAGTGTCTGGCTCATAGTAAACACTAAGTAAATGTTTGGTATTTTTATAATCTATTGTATGCCTCCGCCCTTAGTGAATGGCAGGTTCATTATTAAGTAGGTGAATATAGATTGAGATTAGTTCAGTTTATTACACAAAGAGCTTTATATGTGATGTATTGAGTCTGGGTCACCTTTAATGGGTCACTAAGAGTGGTTTAGGGAGAACATGGTTATTTGCCACAAGTCATCTGGGATGTCCTCTTGCCCCCAAATTAATAGTTTTCATTATTAATAGTGATATAACAAAAACTTACAGATATTGAATGCTTGTTCTGTGCCTAGAAATATGCTGATTGTTTACATGTTTTCTTTTGAGGAAGATATTGATCTGATTAAATAGATGAGGAATATAGAACCAAAGTTCAGAGACGTAAGTAACAAGCCTCAGCTCTGAAGACTAGAAATTGATGACACTATCACTCAGGGACCACAAATATAAATACCTTTAGAAACCTGGCAGGTAAAATAAGTAGATGAAGCTGCTGAGTGGAGATTATAGTAACTAGGATGTTCATATCTCACTTAAAAGGGGGCCGGGCTACTCATACTTCGGCCCCCTAATGTGAAGAACTGACTCATTGGAAAAGACCCTGATGCTGGGAAAGGTGGAGGGAAGGAGGAAAAGGGGATGACAGAGGATGAGATGGTTGGATGGCATCACTGACTTGATGGACATAAGTTTGAGCAAGCTCCGGAAGTTGGTGATGGACAGGGAAGCCTGGCGTGCTACAGTCCATGGGGTCACAAAGAGTCAGACACAACTGAGCAACTGAATTGAACTGAGGGCTACTCAGTTCCAAGGAATTGTTCATTCATGTGTGTACTGGTACAGCATGGTAGCTACAAGTTCAGATAGCTTGATTCACATCCAGGCTCTGACACTTTCTAGCTGTGTGACTGTGGTTAACCTTTATCTATTTCACCATTTATAAAAGGGAACTAATAATAGTATTTACATGAAGTAATGAATGGGTTGTTGTAAGGCTTAAATGAACTACTATTTATAAATTGCATGCGTGTCACACATAAACCTCAAAATGTTAGCTCTATATAAATATTTGTTAGTCTCACAAATATTTGAGTTTCAAACATTGTCCTCAGTGTCCAGAATATGGCAGTGAACACAAATTGTCTCTACTCTGGGGAACTTAAGGATATAACCAATAACATATGTCAGTTTTTTCTGTGAAAATGGAATCAAGCAGGGTAAAGGAAGAGAGAGTGGCAGGGAGTGCTATGTTAGATTGAGTGATCAGAGAAGATACCTCTGAGGAGATGCCATTTGAGCAGAACCTGCAGCCATGAAATTAAAAGACGCTTACTCCTTGGAAGGAAGGTTATGGCCAACCTAGAGAGCATATTTAAAAGCAGAGACATTAGTTTGCCAACAAAAGTCCGTCTAGTCAAGGCTATGGTTTTTCTAGTGGTCGTGTATGGATGTGAGAGTTGGACGGTGAAGAAAGCTGAGTGCCGCAGAACTGATGCTTTTGAATTGTGGTGTTGGAGAAGACTCTTGAGAGTCCCTTGGACTGCAAGGAGATCCAGTCAATCCATCCTAAAGGAGATCAGTCCTGGGTGTTCATTGAAAGGACTGATGTTGAAGCTGAAACTCCAATACTTTGGCCACCTCATGCGAAGAGTTGACTCATTGGAAAAGACCCTAATGCTGGGTAGGATTGGGGGCAGGAGGAGAAGGGGACGACAGAGGATGAGATGGTTGGATGGCATCACCGACTTGATGGACATGGGTTTGGGTAGACTCCGGGAGTTGGTGATGGACAGAGAGGCCTGGCGTGCTGCAATTCATGGGGTCGCAAAGAGTCGGACACGACTGAGCGACTGAACTGAACTGAACTGAAGATGGGAGTAATCTTGTCATGGTTGAAGAACAGCTAGAAGGCAAGTTTGGGATGAAATCAGGAGAGAGGGAGGAAATGAAGTTAAAGAGGACACAGGGACCAGATCGTAAGGACCCTTACCCCCCATTCAGTCCAAAAGGAAATCGTCCTAATTTAAACTATTTGTTCTGGACTTTGAATGCTGAGAGATACTGCCCTAGATCAAACTTAACTGAATCTCTTTAGTTCTAGAAGTTACCCAAACTCAGAAACCAAATATTAATAGATTTCTATAGATTGTTGTGTGAAGCCCATGAGGTTTTCGCACCTGCTATATGTACACCCCTGACTGACATTCTTTTCTTAGATTTCCTTCCTTTTTAAACTGTTTCTTTAGTCCCTCTTTCTTATAGCACTCTTAAAGCAACAATTTCACATGTGTGAACTTTTTAGTATTTGTCTCTCTCACTAGATATCAAGGTTCTATGAGATTCGGAATGTGTTTTTGTTAATATAGTCAGCACATTTATTGAGTGCCTACTGTGTGCTGGCCCTGGGGATAAAATTTTGAACAATACAGACATTTTCTTGGAAAAGATACTGTTCTCTAGTGAGAGAGGCAGATTTTTAAAAAGTAAACATGATAATTAAACATTGTGATATGTGCTGAACAGACAGTAAAAGAGGTACAGAATAGTGGGGTTCCCTACAGAATAGTGGGGTACTTTAAGGTGATCAGAAACAAAATCTGTGAGGCGATGACATAACAATAAGTGAGAGAAGATCTGCCTAATATGCTTGAGTCAAGGGGAATATTGATAGATTTTAAGTTGGAGAGGTAAGTAGGGGAAAATGATACAGGGTCACGTAGACCATAGTAAGGAGTTTGGAGTTTATTCTTTTTGCAGTGGGTAATTATTAAAAGATTTTAAATGAAAGATTTACTAATAAATATTTTTAAGTAGTCGATATTGCAGCTATGTGGAAAATGGATTGTCAAGGGGAGATAATGTCAGTGGAGAGAATGGGTAGAGAATGGAGTCTATAGCAGTAATTTAGGAGAAAGCCAGACGTTGCACATTACAGTCAGGACCAAATTCAGCCTGACACTTTTTTTTTTCTGGATAAAGTTTTATTGGAGCATAGCCATATCCATTTGATTATGTGTCTGTAGCTACTTTTGTGTTACAAAGGCAAGTGACAGTATAACCTGCAAAATCTAAAATAATAAATAGCTAAAATCTGACTTTACAGAAAAAGTTTGCCAATAGTTATTTTGAAGAGTTGGTGGCATGGAGGAAAGTGATGCTTTTTTTTTTTGAAGTAGAACCACCAGAACATTCTGATGGATTGAATGTAGGGAGTAATATCAAAAGAGGAATAAGGACTGACTAAAGGTTTTCTACCTTGAAAAGTGGACTAGACAGTGATTCCTTTTAATGAAATTGAGAAAGACTAGTTTCGAGCAAGGTTTAATGACTATCATTTTTGACATTGTTCTTCATTTTTATACTCATAGTGTGGTACAGTAGCTGGCGAATAACTGGTATTAAATCATATACATTGATAATAAGTTAATGAATTAAAGCTCTAAAAAATTACAAGGCATATGCTGGATAGGCAGACAAATCATATGAAACAAGTAATGTGTTAAGACTTACCTTAAGGCTTAACATAGGTTTTAAGGTTCAAACAGTACTGTTATGAAAATAGGGCCCATTGACTTATCTCTGTATAGTGAATCAGAGAGTTATTTTCACATTAGAACATTTTTAGAAGAGCATAATAATTCTCAAACAGTTTGAAAGCAAAATTAGAGTGGGAGAACAGATTTTTTTTCGCTGTGCTTCTGATTGTTATATAAAAACAACTTTATCAAAGTTAGAATAAAGGTTTTACTTTTGAGGAACAACTGGTGAGGAATAGCATAATGAACTATTCTTACTGAAGAGAATATAGACATACTAGTTATAATCATGAATGTTATAAAAGCCTAATTTAGAATCATTAGAAAGACCCTGGGAAACTACCATATGATCTCTGTGAGAAATATGTGAAAAAAATAATTCCTAGTATTCTTACAGTTGTAGCCATACAATTCCTCTGGAATTCTTGTTATATGAAATTCCATTAGGAAAATTATTTTTACTTAATTTTCTCTATTTGGTACCTTTTAATTGTACCAATATTATACTCTGTAGAGGCTTCCCTCCCCACTCCATAGTACTGTATTTTCTGAATACAAAATAAAATAGCTATACAGTTAAGCACAGAATGAATTCATACATAGAGAGAAGTCAGACTTTTCAAAGAATAATGAAATGATAGCAGAAAGAGATCTTAGAGTTCATCTCGTTTTGTTTTTTTTCTCTTTTTTTTTTTAATAAATTTATTTATTTTAGTTGGGGGCTAATTACTTTACAATATTGTAGTGGTTTTTGCCATACATTGACATGAATCAGCCATGGGTTTACATGTGTTCCCCATCCTGAACCCCCCTCCCACCTCCCTTCCCATCCCATCCCTCTGGGTCATCCCATTGCCCCAGCCTTGAGCGTTTGTCTCATGCATCAAACCTGGAATGGTGTTCTGTTTCACATATGATAATATACATGTTTCAATGCTATTAAGAACCTCAGCTTTTCAAAACCTTGAGTGAAAAAGCTGTGACAAAGCTGGTACATGTCACTCTGCTGTTGAACTGGAGATTCCCTTGATTAGTTGTATACAAATTCAAGGAACGTTTTAGAAACAGCAGTATAGACATTGAGAAGAAATAGCTTTGTTCAGAAAAAGGAGATGGAATAACTAAAAAAGCAGCCAGAAGAATCACAAAAATATAGCTGTTCAGAAGATTTTAGCTTACCTATTACCAAGTCCTGTTCACAGTTATTCTGCCATATTATGAATGTTATACATAACATTCATGAGTCATCATGAATATTTAACTAAGTAGTTCTTAATCCTGGCTGTGCATCAGAATCACCTTTTGAATTCAACGATAATAACCAACCACAATAATAAAACCAAATGCCCATGACCCATATCCACCTAATCAGAATAAATAGATTAAGCATGTATGGGGAGATTATGACACATAGTCTGGGTGAGAAAAACTGGAAATAAATTATATACCCTTTATTATGATAATATACTTTAGGAAAATATCTATAAGTAAATTTGTCTTGTTTCAGATTTTGGGAAGGGTATTTATGTGAGGAATATTTTTTTTCTCATAGAAGTGGATAAATGAGGTGTACTTCAAAAGTTAAGATTTGGAAAGTTTATTTTCTCTTTTATTATTATAGATATTTGGCATCCAGGAGAAAGATGTCTTGCCCCTTCTCCAGATAATGAAAAACTTTGTGAAGCAAGCATAAAATCTATCACAGTGGATGAAAATGGGAAGTCATTTGCAGTCATCTTATATTCAGATTTTCAAGAAAGGAGAGTACCTCTTAAAAGACTTCAAGAAGTAAAGTCTGTTAAAGATTGCTCCAGGAATTTTATATTTGATGATGAAGATTTGGAAAAACCTTATTTCCCAGACCGAAAATTTCCATCATCAGCTGTTCCTTTTCAATTATCTGAAAATGGAGACTCTATTCCTTATACTATCAATAGGTATTTAAGAGACTACCAAAGGGAGGGAGCCCAGTTTCTCTATGGACACTTCATCCAAGGAAGAGGGTGTATTCTTGGTGATGACATGGGACTTGGAAAAACTGTACAGGTATTTACTTACTTTATAATTAAAATTTAATAAAGTCCATATTGTATCATGTGTGTTACATACATGAATGGATACCATCTGCAAATTTCTGTTTGTATCCCAGAACTTATTATAATTATTTTGTGTGTGTGTTTGTCTCACACAGTACTTAAGGATGGTGTTTAGTCATTTTTTTACCCTCAATACTTATTTAGTACTATGAAATACGTTATTTAAAGTAATGTTTTAGTATAATTTGACTTGTTTTTACTTTTGATAATGTTAATACTAAGATAATAGTTATATTTAGAGTAATTTAACTTTCTTAATGATACCTTATGGAAGGAAAGTATTCTGACATTTGTTAAGCTACACAGCATGGTTAAATTTTCTGCAAGCCTTTTGTACCTATTGTTTGGAGTTTATCATAGCAGAAGTTTCTTAGTCTAGGATCTCTGCACCACTAGGAGTTCAGTTGGTGGACTTTAGAGAGGCCTCTTGTTTCTCTAAAATGTGTGCCAGAATTAGAACATGTATATACTTTTCTTCAGATAGGCTTATGTTAGGTATCTATTGCTGTATAACAAATTATTCCAAGATGTATAACAAATTATTCCAAGATATAGCAGCTTGAAACAGTACACATTTATCATGTTACAGTTCTGTGGATCAGGAATCTGGGTATCATTTAGCTGGGTCTTCTGCCTGAGTTTCTCTTAAGGCTACAGTTATTTCAAAGTTAGACTAGGGAGGATTCACTTCCAATCTCGTGTGGTTGTTGAACGGTTCAGTTCCTTGTGTGTTGTTACACTGAGGTCACTGTTTCTACATGAACTATTAACAGCCCTCCCTTGGTTGCTTGCCACCTGAGCTATAGTGGGCATGAAATATAGTTGTGGATATCAAGAGGTGGGAATTTTTGGGAGCCTTGTCAGAAGCTGTATACCACAAAAGTTTGTAATTCAGGAAGATTAGAGCTCTGAATCTAGGCTTTATACTAAACAATCACTCTGAATTTTCAGGAGTGTTTGTCTAGTGTGTGATTAAGTCCTTTTGTGTTTCCTTCTTTACAACTGAATTTAAGCTATTTTATTCTTCATGACACTTCCATTGTTAGTGGAGTTCAGAGGTAAGTGAAAAATTAAATTCACTTTTATTTTCAAATTAACATTTGAAAATAGCCAAATAATGGCTATGTTTAAAGTTCTAGTGTAAAAAGTTAGGGCAAAATTAAGTCTCTCAGTAATCATAGTGTATTACTTTTAGCCATACTCTATTTTCCTTTAATCTCAGGCAATGCACTTAGTTTGAGACTTGCACATTGAGGGTGTTAAGTAATTGCTTGTGGAATAAATGAATTTACTTTCTCAGGAGAATAGGTTCAAAGAATAAAG
The DNA here is from genome assembly GCF_054371585.1 of Giraffa tippelskirchi. Classification (NCBI taxonomy): domain Eukaryota; kingdom Metazoa; phylum Chordata; class Mammalia; order Artiodactyla; family Giraffidae; genus Giraffa; species Giraffa tippelskirchi. Next base: position 198,708,412 of record NC_137275.1, read on the forward strand.
AAAAGAGCCTTTGGGAAACCACCAGCTGTGACTGAGATATGCAGATAACTACCAGAGGAAAATAAATAATAAAGCCCTCTGTGACTGTCTTTACATATACTTTTACTGTTTTTCCCATGCTAGAATGTTCTTTCCAACATGATTTTGACTAGTCAATGCCTGATCATCTTCAGTATCAGAAACATGAGATGCTACATCTGCTATGTGAAAATGGTATTATGCCTTCGAGCAGCAGAGGAAAGATAACATTTTTCAAACTGTAAAAATTGTCTTTGAATCTTTGATTTTATATTTATTGATATTATAAAAAACGTCATTACTATACATTTTTAAAATATAGGTATGGGAAACCTCAACCCTGAGACAAATGGTGGGATTGCTGATAATTACAGCTTTCTTTGGTTATTATCAATACCATTTTTTGCATAATATTATCTTTAGTTGATTCAAAAGCTGTGCAAAAATTTAAAACTTCTTTAGATCACAAGTCATGTTGTTCCCTCAGGAATATAGTAATGAAGAAAATAATCATATTTTCTTTATTTTCATTCATGGAGAAAATGCCATAATACCCAATGTGAAAGGTTAATTAACCTCCAGAGCCACAAAGCTTTTAAAGCAGAAACAAAAATAGCCTAGCATTTTGAAGGTAAATTGCTTTTCTCCTTTCGGCATGTATTAATAGTCTAGATTTTAGGAGTAGAACTTTGTAAGGATAAATGGGCTATGTTGCCTTTCAAAATAACACATTGTTGTTTCTGCTGTTGTTTAAACCTAGCAAAAACCATCATACTTTGTGAAGTATGATTCCAAAATATTCTCTTACTTTTTTATCTCCCAGGAAGATGAAAAATAAGGAATGTAGGCTTTTAAAAAAATTATATAAGAAATAGACAATTTTTGCTATGCCTTCTGTTGGTCTGAGAGAATGTTTGTTGCCTTATTACCCCATCTCTGATTTATGCTGTGTATCATGAGTGTGTGTGAGAAATAATAAACTATAAAAAACGTTTGCCTGACAGAGTTTCAGAGGAATGTCTGTAAAAACAAAGCTTTTCCAGAGTGATGCATCATTTCTGAAATGCAGTTTTTGGCCTTTTTCTGTTCTGTAGGTGGCTGATTAAATAGTTTTTTGCTCTTTTCATCTTTAACCATAACTTTAGAACTACTGTATTCCACATTAAAGCAGATTCTCTTTTTTTTTCAGATTAGTTTTGTAAACCAGCATTGTAAATATGTTGTTCACGTTCTGTGAATTAAGGTTTTGATAGACCTCTCCTGTGCTAGTATGAGTGATAGAGAGGACTAGATCTACACAAAATTATGTATTCCCTTTGCCTTCTTGGAGTTGTGACCAAATGACAAAGCTTCCCAGTTTCCTATTCCCAGCCCCAAATGACTGGTTTCCCAGTTCCTCTTTCTTCTCTTGGGCTTGTCAACAAAGATGAGGGTCGAAGTAACTAGTGCTGTTTACACTCCTGGTACATAAACTCCACCTGTGCTGTTCTTTACATTCTCCCTCTGTCTATCTGCTTTTTGGATGTCGACACATTACTGCTACATTACCTTAAAATAATGAGGTAAGAAGTTTGTCAGTGATTTTATGATAACTCCTCTAGGTAGTGTGTATTCTCAAATAAATTCAAATTTATTTTCATTTCAAGTCACTTTTTGGGGGTAGGTGACTAATCTGTTAGGAAGGAGTGTGGATTATTTAAAAGGGATGCAAAGATTTTTCTTTAAAAATTTTAATATATTTAGTGAATTAAGTATGGGAATTCCCTGTGGTTAGAATTCCATGCTTTCACTGCCAAGAGCCTGGGTTTGATCTCTGGTCAGAGAACTAAGATCCCATAAGTAGTGTGGCATGTCCAATAAATAAATTAAAGGGATGTAGAGATTTTTCTTTAAAATCACTAATGTATTTAGTGAATTAAGTAAAGCTAATCCGTAATTAGAGCTTACAAATCTAATCACTTTTATGGAACTTCTTTTAAAGATGAGATCTTTCAATAAAATAGACATTTTATATATCTTTGTTTCATGGAATTTGACAAGTTAGAGCTAATACTTTATATCATTTTTAGATGAGCAGATTGAATTATGAATTATCATAGTTAGAAATATATTGGAATACCTCAGAGATATTGTGGGTTCATTTCCAGACCACTGCAGTAAAGTGACATCATTATAAGGCAAATCACAAGAATTTTTTGGTTTCCTAGTATACGTGAAAGTTATATTTACACTATGTTATAGTCTATTAAGCATGCAATGAATAGCACTGTGTCTAAAAAATGATGTATATACCTTAATTAAAAAAATATTCTGCCACTGCTTTTGTTGTTGTTCAGTGGCTAAGTCGTGGCTGACTCTTTGTGACCCCACAGACTGCAGCAGGCCAGGCTTCCTTGTCCTTCACTATCTCCTAGAGTTTGCTCAAACTCATGTCCGTTGAGTTGGTGATGCCATCCAACTATTTCATCCTCTGTCACCCCCTTCTCCTCCTGTCCTGAATCTTTCCCAGCATCAGGGTCTTTCCCAGTGAATCACCTCTTTGCATCAGGTGGCCGCACTGTTGGAGCTTCAGCCTCAATCCTGGTGAATATTCAGGACTCATTTCCTTTAAGATCGACTGATTTGATCTCTTTGCAATCTAATGGACTCTCGAGAGTCTTCTCCAGCACCACAGTTCAAAAGCATCAATTCTTCGGTGCTCAGCCTTCTTTATGGTCCAACTCTCACATTCATACATGACTACTGGAAAAGCCATAGCTTTGACTATATAGACCTTTGTCGGCAAAGTAATGTCTCTGCTTTTTAATACGCTAAGTATGTCATAGCTTTCCTTCCAAGGAGCAAGCATCTTTTAATTTCATGGCTGCAGTCACCATCCACAGTGATTTTGGAGCCCAGGAAAAGAAAATCTGTCACTGTTTCCACTTCTTCCCCATCTGTTTGCCATGAAGAGATGGGACCTGATACCATGATCTTCATTTTCTGAATGTTGAATTTAAGCCAGCTTTTTCACTCTCCTCTTTCATCCTCATCAAGAGGCTCTTTAGTTCTTCTTCACTTTCTGCTTCTAGAGTGGTGTCATCTGTATATCTGAGGTTGATATTTCTCCTAGCAATTGTGATTCCAGCTTGTGATTCCAGCCTAGCATCCATTTAATGTTTTAAATCCTTGGCTGTCATTTCAACAATCTTCACAGTACCTTCCCCCAAATTAGATTCCATCTCAAGAAACTACTTTCTTTACATAAGTAATACGAAGCACCGCCTCATCCTTTGTGGTTTTCTCATGATATTGTAGTAATTCAGTCACAGCATCAGGCTCTAATTCTAGTTCTCTTGGTATTTCCACCATATCTGTAGTTACTTCCTCCACTGAAGTCTTGAACCATACAAGAGTCATCCATGAGGGTTGTAATCAACTTCTAAATTCCTGTTAATGTTGATATTTTGACCTCTTTCCATGAATCATGAATGTTCTTAATGGCATTCAGAATAATAAGACCTTTCCAGAAGGTTTTCAATTTACTTTGCCCAGATCCATCAGAGGACTCACTATCTATGGCAGCTATAGCCTTATGTAGTGTATTTCTTAAATAATAAGACTTGAAAATTGAAATGACTTCTGATCTATGGGCTGGAGAATGGATTTTGTGTTAGTGGATATAAAAGCAACACTGATTTTATTGTACATCTCCACTAGAACTCATGGGTTAACAAGTACATTGTCAATGAGCAGTAATATTTTGAAAGGAAACTTTTTTTTTCTGAGCGGTAGGTCTCAACAGTGGGCTTAAAATACTTAGTCAGCTATGTTGTGAACAGATATGGTGTCATCCAGGCTTTGTGGATTTTGAGGTGAAAGTCACATAACAAATTAACTATTTTAAATTATGCAGTTCAGTGGCATTTAGTGCATTCACGGTGTTGTGCAACCCCCATCTCTGGTTTCACAACTGTTTCATTTCCACAGAACAATACCCCATACATATTAAGTAATCACTTTTATTTTCCCTTTCCCACCATCCCTTGGCAACCGCTAACTGATCTTCTGCGTTCATAGATTTGCCTTTTCTGAATATTTCATATAAAGGAAATCATATAGTGGTGACCTTTTGTGTTTGGTGCTTTCACTTGTAATGTTTTCCAAGCTCATCCAAGTTATAGCATGTATCAGTACTTCATCCTTTTACGGCTGAATAACATTCAGTTGCCAGTACTCTTGCCTGGAAAATTCCATGGACGGAGGAGCCTGGTAGGCTACAGTCCGTAGGGTCGCTAAGAGTCGGACATAGCTGAGCGACTTCACTTTCACTTTTCCCTTTGATGCGCTGGAGAAGGAAATGGCAACCCACTCCAGTATACTTGCCTGGAGAATCCCAGGGACGGCGGAGCCTGGTGGGCTGCCGTCTATAGGGTTGCACAGAGTTGGACATGACTGAAGCGACTTAGCAGCAGCAGCAGCAACATTCAGTTGCATGTAAATAACAGTAATTCTGTTTATCCAATTATCCGTTGATGGACATTTGGGTTGTTTCCACCTTTTGACTATTATGATGGTATTATACACACTTGTGTATAAGTTTCTGTGTGGACATATACTTCCATTTCATTTATATGTGTGTGTGTGTGTATATATGTGTGTATATATATATGTATATATATATATGTATATGTGTATGTACATGTATATGTATATACACCTAGGAGTGGAATTACTGGATCAATGGTAATTCTATGTTTTATTTTTTGTGGAACTGTTTAATGATTTTCTATAATGACTGCACCATATTACATTTCTAGTAGCAATGTATGAGGTTTTATGTTTCTCCAATCCTTGTCAACATTGTTATTTTCTGTTTTCTTCATCATAGCCATCCTGTTGCATATGAAGTGGTACCTCACTGTGGTTTTGATTTGCATTTCTGAAATGATCATTGGTGTTGAACAACTTTTTTTGACTTTTGTATATATTCTTTGAGAATTGTGTATTCATGTTGCCATAGATTGAATTCATGTGTTGAAACTCTAATTCCCAACCTGATGGTATTTGAAGATGGGGCCTTTGGAAGGTAATTAGGTCATGACTCTGAAACGCTCGTGATGGGGTTAGTGGCTTTGTCAGAAGAGATACTAGGGAGTTTGTCCCCTCACTCTGCTTTCTGTCCTCTGAGAGTACAAGATGACTGCCATCTGCAAAACAGGAAGTGGGCTCTCACCAGACATCAGGTCTGCCAGCACCTTGATTTTGAAATCGTAGCCTCCAGAATTGAAAGTTTGTTGTTTAAGCTATCCAGTCTATGATAATTTGTTATAGCACTCCAGAGTGACTTAAGATACAAGTCCTTTGCCCATTTTTTTAGTTGAATTGGCTGTCCATATATGTATGTGTCTTGTTTCTAGTCTTTTTCTTCTGTATCATTGTTCAGTTTTGCTGTACTTATATTCAGTTTTGTGTTAAGCACTTTCTTGCTATCTCCTATTTTTATCCCTTTGCATTTCCATGTAAAGTTTTGATCAGTTGTCAAGTTCCATGAACAGATCTGTCTGGATTTTGATTAGGATTGTGGGGTTCAGTTACACTGAATTTATACAAGAGTTTGGGAAGAATTATCATAAAGTGATAGCTCCCTTATTTAGGTCTTTAATTTCTCTCAGCATTGTTTTATAGTTTTGTGTGTGAGCCTTACACATATTTTGTTAAATTTATTCTCATATTTTTGATACTATTGTAAGTGGATTTTTTTCCATTTAACTTCAGATTTTTTGATTGGTAGGATATAAAATCATTTATTTTTGTATGTTCTGTATGTTGCTAAATTCTTCACTTATTAGTTCTAGTAGTTATTTTGTAGATGTTTTAGGATTATCTGTGTAAACAATTATGGCATCCACAAATAGAGTTTCAGTTCTTCTACTTTTATGCCTTTTCTTTCTTTCTTTTTTTTTTGCCTTATTTCACTGTCTAAGTATGATCTCAGTACATTTTGGACAGCAGTGGTGGGAGTGACAGAGCTTCTGGGATGGCTCAGTGGTAAAGAATCTGCCTGCAGTGCAGGAGATGCAGGAGACATGGGTTCAGCCTCTGGATCAAGAAGATCTCCTGGAGGAGGGCATGGCAACCCACTCCAGTATTCTTGCCTGAAGAATCCCATGGACGGAGGGCCCTGGCGGGTTACAGTCCACAGGGTTGCAAAGAGTGGGACCCAACTGAAATGACTGAGTGTGTGCACACATACACACACACGCACAACACAGTGGGAGTGACATCTTTATCTCATTCCTACTTTTTAGGGAGGAAGCATTTAATATCTTAGTAGTAAGTATATTAGCTGTAGGATTTTCTTAGTATCTTTTATCAGATTTAGGATGTTTCCTTCTAGTCCTTATTTCTGAGATTTTTAGAAACAATGTGTAGTGAATTCTATCAAACATTTTTTTGATATCTGTTGAGATAACCATATTTTTCCCCATTTATTAAGTTAATAAATTATTATATGGACTAATACGATTTGTTAGTTGGTTTTTAAATGTTAAACCAATTTCCTATTCCTGTGATAAACCCAGTTAGATCATGAGTTTTTTTTTATATTGCTGGATTCAGTTGCTTAATATTTGAATAATTTTTGCATTTATGTTTATTATGGATATTGATCTATAATTTTCTTTTCTTGCAGTGTGTTTATCTGGTTTTGGTATCTGGGTTACACGGGATTCCAAACAAAGTAGGAAGTGCTTCCTCTCTCTTTTCTAAAAACATTGTGTGTTTAAGTTATTTTATACTTAAATATTTTATGAAATTTACTATGAGATCTTAGACCTGGAGTTTTCTTTAAGATTTTTTTTTTGATGCTGAATTCAGTTACTTTTAAAGTAATTTTACGTTTTATTTATCTATTTATTTTTGTCTGCTCTCGGTCTTCATTGCTTTCTGAGGCTTTCTCTAGTTGCAGAGAGTGGGGGCTATTTTCTAGTTTCAGTGCATGGCCTTCTCGTTGCAGTGGCTTCTCTTGTTGTCGAGCACAGCCTCTAGGGTGTATAGACTTCAGTATATGCAGCACATGGGCTCAGGAGTGGTGGATCACAGGCTAAGTAGTTGTGATGCACAGGCTTAGTTGCCCCGTAGCATGTGGGATCTTCCCAGACTAGGGATCGAACCAACGTCCCCTGCATTGCAAGATGAATTCTTAACCACTGAACCACCAGGGAAGTCCTGAGTTCAGTTACTTTAATAGATATGTGACCATTCAGATTTTCTGTTTCTTGCTGTGTCAGTTTCGGTAAATCCTATTTTTCAAAGAATTTATCCATTTTATCTATGTCATCAAATTGATTGGCATAAAATACTTCTCCATATTCCTTTTTATTCTTTTAGTATTTGTGGGATATGAGTGATATCTCTCTGCATCTTAATGTGGACCTTTTGTATTCTATTTTATTCTTACTTAGCATAACTTGAGGCATATTGATTTTGTTGATCTCTTCAAAGAGTCAACTTTTAACTTTGTTAATTTTCTCTGTTGTTTGGTACTTCATTGATTTCTGCAATTATTTTGCAGTCATTTCTGCAGTTGGATGTACTATTGTATATAAATACCAATTAGCAGATCAAGATAAGTGATAATATTCAGATTTTCTATGTTTTTAGTACTAATAGGTGAATGCGTGCATGCTCAGTCACTTCAGTTGTATCTGACTCTTCATGAATCTATGGACTGTAGCCTGCCAGGCTCCTCTGTCCATGGGATTATTCAAGCAAGAATACTGGAGTGGGTGGTCATGCCCTGCTCCAGGAGATCTTCCCAGCCCAGGGATGAAGCCTGAACCCGTGTTTCCTGTGGCTCCTGCATTGCAGGTGGATTCCTCACCGCTGAGCCGCCAGAGAAGCCCTAATGGGTGAGGGTGGGAAGTGAAAATCTCCTGCTGGGATTGTGGGTTTGTCTCTTTCCCCATTTAATGCTGTCAATTTTGTCTTTATGTATTTTGAAGCTCTGTTATTAGGTCATAATCTTTATGATCACTTTGTCTTCCTGACCCGTTTATCATTATTAAATGTTTTTATGTTACTGGTAATACTTTTTGAAAACTACTTTATGTGATATTTTGATAACTACTTCAGTATTCTTATGCTTAATATTTGAATGGTTTGTCTTTTCCTAAGCCTTTATTTCAAGCTATCTGTGTCTTTATATTTAAAATATGTCTCATAGATAAATCTTTTATCTATTCTGGCAATCTCTGATATTTAATTGGACAGTTTAGTTCATTTACATTTGGTGTAATTTCTGTTATGTTTCAATTTGGGTATATTGTTTTGTTATTTGTTTTCTGTTTTAACAGACTGCTTTCTCTTTTAATTGTTCTCCTTTCCTGCCTTATTTTGGGTTGACAGGGTATTTTTTGAAATTCCATTTTAATTCTTCTATTGACTGTTAACTGTACTTCTTTGCATTATTTTTTGATGTTTGCTCTAGTAATAAAGATACACAGTCCTGATGTTTCATAATGTGCTTAAAGCTAATAACGTATCACTTCATGTAAAATGTAAGTATCTTGTAATGAAATAGGTTGTCCTATTTTTATTTATTTTTATTTTAAGGAAACTAAGAGGAAAGCTAAGTGTAATACCTAAGATACTACTTAATACCTATGTAATATCTAAATTTTGAAGGTTAAACCAGCATTACATATTCAGAATCAACCCAAGATGATTTTGGTATATATTTCTTTTTTACATTTCTGTGTTCCATTTACTAATATTTAAGAGTTTTGCTCCTATGTGAGTGTGAGAAATTGGCCTGTAAATTTATGAAACAGTATTTTTGCTAGAATTTCTTATCAAGATTATGTTGTACTCATAAAATGAGTTGAGAACATTTTTCCCTTTCTCTAAAATATGGAGGAGTTTGTTTAAGACTGGCATTATATCTCTCTGAAGCATTGGTAGACTTTATCCCTGGTTATTTGATCCTTAGTTTTCTTTGTGGAAGGTTTGTAATTATGTATTTAGATTTCTTTAATAGTTATTTGAGTATGTAAAATTTCTGTTTCTTGTTTCATTGTTGTTAAGTTCTGGTTTTCTATTTCACCTAAAATTTCACAGGTATTGGCATAACATTGTTTATTGTGTACTATACCTATTTTTTTGTGTGTTTGCCTATTCTCTTAGTTTCTCTTTTTCCTTTTATAAATTTTCTAGGGAGTTATCACTTTAAAAAATCTTTTCAGAGTATGATCATTTGGCTTTGTCAATCCTTTTTATTTTATGCTTTTTCATGTTTTATAATTCTATTTTTGAGTATTTAAGTTTTCTTAAAATTTAAATAAAATTTTAATTAAAATAAATTCTGTTATTTAAAAAAATTTTTCAGATCTATGGTTAGATATTTTATTAACAACTCCTCTTATGTCCTAATGGTGTCCATATGCATTTAAGTCCATAAGGCATGGATTTAAGTGTATTTCATAAGTTTAATATGTGATTATTACACACTGTTATTCATCTTAAATATTTTCTAATCTCTTGTGAATTCTAGTTTAAAATACATTCCTTGCTTTCCAAATATTTGGGGATTTTCTCTTTATATTTTTTAATTTCTTATACTGTGACCAAAGAACATATTCTGTATGATTTTTGTCTATTGGATGGATAAGATTTGTTCTATGACTTTCCATGTCAATTTTGATAAATATTTTATGTGTACTTTAAGTATAAAGTATGTTTTGCTGTAGTTTACCATCGTCTGTCAAACATATATTAGGTCAAGTTTGTTTATCATTTTAGTAATACATTCTGTATCTTTACTGATTATTTTCTCTTATTAAGTTATTTCAAAATCTACCACTGTGCTTATAAATTTCTCTACTTATTTTGTTTCAGTAGATTTTTTTCTTTAATAATTTACATTTCTTATAACTTGAAAATGAAATAATTTTTTTCAATATCATGTCCCTCTGTAGTTTAGTAATGCTTTTTGCCTCAGTCTTATCTGATATTAATATAACTATATTAACTTTCTTTGGTTTTTGTTTGCATGTCTATCTTTTTTCATTTTTTCACTTACAATTTTCTCTATGTCTTAGGTTTTTTGTGTGTAAAGCACACATATTTTATGTTTCTGAAAATCTTTTGTCTTTTAATTAAACTATTTAGTCTACTTCCATGTAATTCACTTTCTAATATATTTAGATTTATTTATTTTAAAATTTTTATTTGATATTGGAGTACAGTTGATTTACAATGTGTTAGTTTCAGGTGTACAGAAAAGTGGTTCAATTATACATATACATATATCCATCTAAATATATTTAGATTTAAAAACCTACTGTTTTACTATATGCTTTTTATTTATTGCATGTCATCTATTCATTTTCCTCCTCTTTTTGTATAGACTGTTCATATTATTCTATTATTCTTCCCACAATAGATTAGTAGTTACACACTGTTGTATTTTTCTCTAGTGATTACCTTCAGTTCAGTTCAGTTCAGTTCAGTCGCTCAGTCGTGTCCGACTCTTTGTGACCCCATGAATTGCAGCACACCAGGCCTCCCTGTCCATCACCAACTCCCGGAGTCTACCCAAACCCATGTCCATCGAGTCAGTGATGCCATCCAACTATCTCATCCTCTGTTGTCCCCTTCTCCTCCTGCCCCCAATCCTTCCCAGCATTAGGGTCTTTTCCAATGAGTCAACTCTTCACATGAGGTGGCCAAAGTATTGGAGTTTCAGCTTCAACATCAGTCCTTCCAATGAACACCCAGGACTGATCTCCTTTAGGATGGACTGGTTGGATCTTCTTGCGGTCCAAGGGATTCTCAAGAGTCTTCTCCAACACCAGAGTTCACAAGCATCAATTCTTCGGTCCTCAGCTTTCTTCACCGTCCAACTCTCACATCCATACATGACTACTGGAAAAACCATAGCCTTGACTAGACGGACCTTTGTTAGCATAGTAATGTCTCTGCTTTTCAGTATGCTATCTAGGTTGGTCATAACCTTCCTTCCAAGGAGTAAGCGTCTTTCAATTTCATGGCTGCAATCACCATCAGCAGTGATTTTGGAGCCCCACAAAATAAAGTCTGACACTGTTTCCACTGTTTCCCCATCTATTTCCCATGAAGTGATGGGACCAGATGCCGTGATCTTAGTTTTCTGAATGTTGAGCTTTAAGCCAACTTTTTCACTTTCCTCTTTCACTTTCATCAAGAGGCTCTTTAGGTCTTCTGCACTTTCTGCCAGATATTGTAATATGCATCCTTGAGTTACCTATATTTATTGGATACAGAAAAATAGACAAACTTATTAACCAAATACTATTCCCTTAAGGAGTTTATTTTCTATAAGGAAAAAAGGAATGTACATAGTTTATTGTAATAGCCAATAATGAAGAGATAGATTCTATGAATAGAAATATGTAAGAAAATAATATGTCAGCTAATGAGACTGAGAAAGAATTTGTAGAGTGCACAGCATTATAAGTCAACTATACTTCAATAAAATATATTTAAAAAATTATCATGGAAGAGATGGCAATGTGAGGATTTTTGTTTTACTGCATTCAATGGTAACTTTTATATTATATATTTGTTTATTAACGCAAATAAAGAAAACCAATACTAGTGGTTCATACTGTTTTTCTTCCTAGCAAATCTATTTGTACACACTCATATTCTCACTAATTGAGTAGCTATTCATGTGACTCGTAAAATTTTGTCCATCACAATGCACAGTGATTAAAACTGTTGGATTTTTTCCTCCCTAGGTTATTTCATTTTTAGCTGCAGTTTTGGATAAAAAGGGAACTCGTGAAGATATTGAAAATAACATGCCAGAGTTTTTACTGAGAAATATGAAGAAGAATTCCCCTTCTACAGCAAAAAAGGTAAGATATGTAGAAATGTAAACTTCCTGAAGCTGGTATTGCATAGCTGTGCAGAAACTTTGAAACATTACAGATTATAGTATAAATTTAAAACAAGAATTTATAGACACTGAAGATTTGTTTTATAAACCTAATTTCTGAAGGATTATCAGTTTCATCCTTAAATTAGTAAATTGGATTTAATTTACTGTCAAAATAGTAAAATATAATTTGTTTTGAATTTTGGGGAGGCTTTCAGTCTTTTGCTTTTCAAGATTTTCAATTAATTTGATTAATTTGTTAAATTTCCATGAATGTGTATATAAAGTTAATTGAAGTCCATTGTATTTTTATTTATTTGAGAATGAAAAACAGACAGTTGTAGATATTTCTAACAAAGGTATGTCCTGATGAAGTTGCTTAGCAAAATAACCACCTTCTGAAAATATGAAACAAATCCTTCCTAAACAAGGACCATTGAAGTTGGAGTCAGAAAATCTAAGATCTAGGCTTGTCTGTCCATGACCATGTGACTGTTAATGCTATTCATAACCATTCTTAAGCTTTCTCCTTTGTAAATACACATTTATGAATATCTTATACATAATTCTTATAAAAAATAAGAGATTTCTTAAAAAAAAATGCAATCCACAAAAAAGGTGTACTGTAGGAATGTGTGTGGCTTCCCAGGTGGCTCAGTGGTAAAGAATCCACCTGCCAGTGTTGGAGACAGGGGAGATACGGGTTCAATCGTTGGGTCAGGAAGATCCCCTGGAGTAGGAAATGGCAACCTGCTCCAGTATTCTTGCCTGGAAAATTCTATAGACGGAGGAGCTCATTGGGCTATAGTCCACAGAGTTGCAAAGAGTTGAACATGACTGTGCAACTGAGTTTGTAAGTGCGCACGCACGCACACACACACACACACACACACACACACACGTATGTGTCTGACTTTTGTCCTCAGCACCCAGGAAACTGGATAAAAATAAAGTTGAAGTGATTTCATGAAATCTTTATCATATTATGGTAATAAACTACTTTCTACAAGTTTAAAAACCGTATCTTTTATATAATTCTCATACATAGGATTTCTGAGAAGGTCAAGTTTACTCTTGTCAATAATTCGGGGCATTTCAGTGTAAAATTTTGAGAAGCACTGGCCTAAGGTATTATTAGTAATAATTATTGTTACTTTAAATTTCCTATTATTTTCAGTAGCATAAACACATTCTTAGTGTCAAATTTAATTTGACCCTAATGAAACATTATAATTCTTAATGTGTTTTAAGTTTTCAAGAGTTCAAGTACTGTTTTTCACTTTGTTTTCAGATAGATTTGAGTACGTTGAACCATCTTTGTATCCTTGGAATAAATCTCACTTGATGGCGTATGATCCTTTTAATGTATTGTTGAATTTAGTTTGCTATATTTCATTGAGTATTTTTTGCATTTATGTTCATTGGACATATTAGCCTGTTTTCCTTTCTTGTGGTATCCTTGTCTGGTTTTGGTTTCAGGATAATGCTGCCTTTGTGAATGAGTTTGGAAGCATCATCTTCTTTTTGTTGTTGTTGTTGGAAGAATTTGCAAAGAACTGGTTTTATTGGGTAGAATTTACCAGTGAAGGTGTTTGGTCCTAGATTTTTGTTTGTTTGGAGGTATTTGGTTACTGATTGAATCTTCATACTAGTAATTCTTCTGTTCAGATTTTCTGTTTCTTCATGATTCAATCTTGGTAGGTTGTATGTTTATAGGAATTTATTTCTACCTACCATTTATTCTGGCTTATTGATTTGTTGGTATATAATTATGCAGAGTAATTTTTATTATTCTTTCTATTTCTGGGTTATTATTTGTAATGTGTCCTTCATTCTAATTATATTTATTTGAATCTTCTCTCTTTTTTCTTAGCCTAGTTAAAGGTGTCAGTTTTGTGTATCTTTAAAAAAAAACAGCTCTTAGTTTTATTCATCTTTTCTATTGTCTACTCTCTATTTCATTTATACTTTCTGATTTTTTAAATTTCTTCCCCTTTAATAACTTTGAGCTTAATTTGTTCTTTTTCTAAATTCTTGAGGTGTAAATTTTAGTTGTTTATATGACATCTTTTTTTTTTAATGTAGGCACTTATCACTGTATACTTCCCTCTCCTAACTCCTTTGTCTGTGTCCCATATGTTTTGGAGTGTTCTAAATCAGTTTTCATTTGTCTTAGGTATTTTTAAATTCATTTTTTATTTCTTCTTCAACCCAGTGGTTGTTGAGCATTTTATTTAATCTCCACTTAGTTGTGAATTTTTTAGTTTTCCCCTTTGATTGATTTTATACCATTGAGGTCAGATAAGATGTTTGATATGATTTTAGTCCTCTTAAGTTTATTAAGATTTGTATTGTGTTCTAACATTTTGTCTATCCTGGAGAATGTTCCATATGTGCTTGAGAAGAATATGTATTCTGCTATTGTTAGATGCATCTTGTATGTGTCACTAGGTCAGTCTGATCCAAGCATAGTTTAAGTTCAGTGTTTATTGATTTCCTCTCTGAGTGATCCATAGTTGAAGGTGAAGTGTTGAAATCGCTTGTTGCTGACCTTTTTTTCTCTTCAGGTCTGTTAATAATTTTCTTTATGTATTTAGATATTCTGATGTTGGGTGTGTAAATATAGTTGTTACATCCTCTTGAATTGACTCTTTGTCAATTCAAGCACTATTCTTACAGTGCTTGGGTTAAAGCCTATTTTGTATGACATAAAAGAGCTACGCCTGCTTTTTTTTGGTTTCCATTTGCATGGAATATCATTTTCCATTCACTCATCTTCAGTCTATATGTGTCTTCAGTCTATATGTGAAGTAAATCTCTTGTAGGCAGTGTATATTTGGGTCTTTTTTTTTTTAATCTAATCAACCACACTGTCTTTTAGTTGGATAATTTAATCTATTTACATTTAACATGCCATTACTTTCCATGACCCAGTCCTTCCAACTGCCTGTTCTTTGTTGAGCTTATATTATTGTTTTATCTTGTTGGTTGTTGGTTGTTGTTGTATTTAGGTTTCTTCTAGGAAAATTCACTTTGTGAGGTTTTTTTGGGGTAGGGAGGAGTTTTCTCTTACATAGGTAAAGGATGAATTCCTCAGGTCCTCAAATATGTCTTCAAAAATGTTATGAAGGGTATTTGGTAGTGCCCTTCCAAGCATTTTACCACTATTAGATATATATTTTTATATTCTTTTGTTTTAATGACATCAATAAATGAATTTAGTTGGTCATTAGAACTGGAATTCTATAAAGAAGGGTTTTGATGAGATTACCAGTGATGTCCTACAATATCCCTCAGAAGCCTGTGTGAGCAAAAATTATAATTTTGTGTGATTTGTGATGAAATTTATGAAAGATAAATTTGTTTTGATTTAAAACTTTGTGCATTTTTAAAAGATAGTCTATGAAATAGCTGGAAGAGAAATAAATTTCCTTGTATTTATTATGCTCATGCCAAAATTGCAGTGGAATCCTGAAAAATTAATGTTAGAACCACTTAAAAAATACCCTTTTAATGAATTTAAATGTTACCAGTTAAGGAGTGATGAGTTTGAGTTATGTATGTGTGTTACACGATGCATCTTATATATATTTTTAACATTTTCAGAGGTGAATAAATCATCTAAGAATGTGATAAATAGAGGTTTTGTGCCAAGAATAAATTCCTAGAGGAAAAGATACAAACTTTGCATTTCAAATAGTAATTCTTGGAATGATTCTTTAGATTTAGGCTGTTAAGATTGAAACTCAGTCTTTATGAAGATGAATCAAATACTACTATCTTGTTTAGTAAAACAATCTTGTATGGTAAAACTTTAGTCATTCTATATAAAGTTCATAATCAAATTAAGGCAGAGAAGGATGATTTTTCTAGCAATCATAATACCAGAATCAGCTGCAATTTCATTGGTGATTAGACAAAAAATTTTTCCAGTATTTTACTTACTATTCACTATTTCTTTAGTTTATTGTCTTGCAAATGATGCTACTTGTTTGATTTTCTGCTATTGCAGTCTTCATATACTTTGGATATTAACCCCTTGTTATATACATGATCTGCAAATATTTTCTTCCATTCAGTAGATTTCATTTTCATTTTGTTGATTTCCTTTGCTGTGCAGATGCTTTTTAGTTTGATGTAGTCCTGCTTTTTTGTTTTTGCTTTTGGTGTTAGTTCAAAAAAATCATTGTCAAGATGTTAAAGAGCTTATAGGCTATGTTTTCTTCAGAAGTTCTATGGTTTCAGGTCTTAGTTTCAAATCTTTAATCCGTTTTGAGTTCATTTTTGTGTGTGGTATAAGATAGTAGCCCAGTTTCATTCTTTTGCATGTGGTATCCAGTTTTTTCAGCACCATTTATTGATTTCTTAACAATATTTATTCGTCCATGAGCATGGATTTTCCTTCCACTTATTTATGACATTAAAAATTTTTTCATCAACGTCTCATAGTTTTCAGTGTACAAGTCTTTTATTTCTTTGTTTAAATTTATTCCTAGTTGTTTTATCCTTTTTGATACAATTATAAATGGGATTGTTTGCTTAATTTCTCTTTCTAATAGTTTGTCGTTAGCATATAAAAACAGAACAGATTTTTGTATTGAATATCCTGTAACTTTGCTCAGTTTTTCTATCAGTTTTTTCAGTTTTCTGGTGGAATGTTTAGGGTTTTCTATGTATTTCTATGTCATTGGCAAATAGCGACAATTTACTTCCTTTCTGGTTTGGATTTTTTTCCCCCCTCTTGCTAGGACTTTCAGTACTATGGAAATAAAAGCTGTAGAATTGGGCATCTCTGTTTTTTTCCTTGTCTTACATACAAAGTTTTCAATTCTCACCATTGAGTATGATTTTAACTGTGTGCTGGTTATATATAGCCATTATTGTGTTGATGTATGTTCCCTCTGTACCAGATTTGTTGAGTTTTTATCATAAATGGATGTTGAATTTCCTCAAATACTTTTTCTGCTCCATTGAGATGACTGTATGATTTTTATTCTTCATTTTGTCACTATGGTGTATCATGTGATTGATTTGCGTATGTTGAATCATCATGTGTGGATCACATTAAACTGTGGAAAATTCTGAAAGAGATGGGAATACCAGACCACCTGACCTACCTCTTCAGAAACCTGTATGCAAGTCAGGAAGCAACAGTTAGAACTGGACATGGAACAACAGACTGGTTCCAAATAGGAAAAGGAGTACATCAAGGCTGTATATTGTCATCCTGCTTATTTAACTTCTATGCAGAGTACATCATGAGAAATACTGGGCTGCAGGAAGCACAAGCTGGAATCAAGATTGCCGGGAGAAATATCAATAACCTCAGAAATGCAAATGACACCACCCTTATGGCAGAAAGTGAAGAAGAAAGAGCCTCTTGATGAAAGTGAAAGAGGAGAGTGAAAAAGTTTGCTTAAAGCTCAACATTCAGAAAACAAAGATCATGGCATCCGGTCTTGTCACTTCATGGCAGATAGATGGAGAAACAGTGGAAACAGTGGAAACAGTGGCTGACTTTATTTTGGGGGTTCCAAAATTACTGCAGATAGTGACTGCAGCCATGAAATTAAAAGACACTTACTCCTTGGAAGGAAAGTTATGACCAACCTAGACAGCATTAAAAAGCAGAGACATTACTTTGTCAACAAAGGTCTATCTAGTCAAGGCTATGATTACTCCAGTAGTCATGTATGGATGTGAGAGTTGGATGGTGAAGAAAGCTGAGTGCCGAAGAATTGATGCTTTTGAACTGTGGTGTTGAAGAAGACTCTTGAGAGTCCCTTGGACTGCAGGGAGATCCAACCAGTCCATCCTAAGGTAGATCAGTCCTGGATGTTCATCAGAAGGACTGATGTTGAAGCTGAAACTCCAATACTTTGGCCACCTGATGCGAAGAGCTGACTCATTTGAAAAGACCCTGATGCTGGGAAAGACTAAAGGTGGGAGGAGAAGGGGATGACAGAGAATGAGATGGCTGGATGGCATCACCAACTCAATGGACATGAGTTTGGGTGAACTCCAGGAGTTGGTGATGGACAGGGAGGCCTGGTGTGCTGTGGTTCATGGGGTCGCAAAGAGTCGGACACGACTGAGCGACTGAACTGAACCGATCCACTTTAAGTTCTCTTTTATTTCTGATTTTATTTGTTTGAGCCTTCTTTCTTTCGTTCTGTTATGTCTAACTAAGGTTTTCTAATTTTTTGTATTTTTTGTTTGTATTGGCAAAGAATCAGCTTTTGGTTTTATTAACCTTGTCTGTTGCCTCGTTAGTCTCTATTTCATTTATTTCCTCTCTGATCTTTATTATTTCCCTCGTTCTAATAACTATGGGCTTCATTTTGTAGTGTGTGTTTTTCTAGTTCCTTAAGGTATAGAGTTTGGTTGCATATTTGAAAATTTTCGTATTTCTTGAGATGGCTTTTTATCACTGAACTTTCCTCATAGAGTTGCTCATAGAATTGAGAAGTCCTCGTATAATTGATGTCTAGTTTCATACCATTGTCGTCAGGAAATGTGTTTGACATGATTTCAACCTTTTTAAATATATTAGGACTTTTTAGTGGCTTAACATATGATCTTTTCTAGAGAATGTCCCATGGGAATTTAAGAATATATTGTGCTGCTTTTGGAATGTTCAGTATGTGAGTTTTAAGTCAGTGTGGTCTGAGTCATTTAAGGTGCCATGTGTATTGTTAGATTTGACTTTCTTAATTCTTAAATATTCTTGATAGTTGATTTACTATTCATTTATTTGATTTATTTATGTTTTCTTCAAAAGTTATAATTTTACTTGTCATTTCCAGCCTCATGTTTTGTTTATTCTGTTTTCGGTCAGTTGAGTCACTCAGTTGTTTCTGACTCTTTGCGACCCCATGGACTGCAGCATGCCAGGCCTCCCAGTCCATCACCAACTCCCCAAATTTACTTAAACTCATGTCCATTGAGTTGGTGATGCCATCCAACCATCTCATTCTCTTGTCGTCCTCTTCTCCTCCCGCCTCAGTCTTTCCCAGCATCAGGGTCTTTTCAAATGAGTTAGTTCTTCGTATCAGCTGGCTAAAGTATTGGAGTTTCAGCTTCAGCATCAGTCCTTCCAATGAATATTCAGGACTGATTCCTTTAGGATGGACTGGTTGGATCTCCTTGCAGTCCAAAGGACTCTCAAGAGGCTTCTCCAACATCACAGTTTAAAAGCATCAATTCTTCGGCTCTCAGCTTTCTTTATAGTCCAACTCTCACATCCATACGTGACTACTGGAAAAACCATAGCTTTGACAGGATGGACCATTGTTGGCAAAGTAATGTCTCTGCTTTTTAATATGCTGTCTAGGTTGGCCATAACCTTTCCTCCAAGGAGCAAGCGTCTTTTAATTTCATGGCTGCAGTCACCATGTGCAGTGATTTTGGAACCCCCAAAATAAAGTCAGCCACTGTTTCCACTGTTTCCCCATCTATTTGCCATAAGGTGATGGGACCAGATGCCATAATCTTAGTTTTCTGAATGTTGAGTTTTAAGCCAACTTTTTTACTCTCCTCTTTTACTTTCATTAAGAGGCTCTTTAGTTCTTCTTCACTTTCTGCCATAAGGGTGGGGTCATCTGTATATCTGAGGTTATTGATATTTCTCCCGGCAATCTTGATTCCAGCTTGTGCTTCCTGCAGCCCAGCATTTCTCATGATGTACTCTGTATAGAAGTTAAATAAGTAGGTTGTCAATATACAGCCTTGATGTACTCCTTTTCCTATTTGGAACCAGTCTGTTGTTCCATGTCCAGTTCTAACTGTTGCTTCCTGACCCGCATACAGGTTTCTCAAGAGACAGGACAGGCCGTCTGATATTCTCATCTCTTTAAGAATTTTCCACAGTTTGTTGTTGTTGTGTTTAATTGGAAGTAATTTTACTTGTCATTTCCTTTCTCATGTTTAGTTTATTCTGTTTAATTGGAACAGGTGATATTTATTGTTTTGCCAACCATTGATCTGAACAGTATGAAGTTGATCTGATATCCATCTATAACTTGCCACTTTGTTAGAGTATTTGTCAAATTTTAGTATTACTATTATGCTGCTTTTCTAAAAAGGTTTTGGAGAGGTTCCTGGAGTGGATTCTGAACTTACATTTCCATATATTAAATCACCAGAATATACCAAGGGAAAGATTATGCATAGTTAGCATGTAAATTAATTAGATTTGACATTTTTGAAAGAATTAGGTTATACGCCTTAGAACTTTGAGTTAAATGGTAAAAATTCCAATTTTATGGTCTGTAAGTTCTCTCAATGTAGGTACATTTTATTTTTCATTTTGATGTATCACTTCATCCAGTATGAAATTTTTGCTTTGGCTCTGGTGGTTGGTCATTGTCCTCTGAATATACAGTCCTCTTCCTACCTTGCCATTGACACATGCCCTCATTCATTAATTTATTTATCAACTGAACACCTTTGTTTTCTAAGCACAGCACAAAATACTGTAGTTACAGTGGTAAATATGAAAGTTACGTGTCTCAAGGTCATAGGCTTTCTTATTTAAGATGTGAACATGATGTATTGTTGTTGGTTAAGAGCTTTGGAATTATACAGGCATGGGTTCATCTTGCTACTTAATAACATTGTGGCATTGGGCTTATTATTTAACATCTCTACACCTTAGTTTTATCATCTCTAAAAAGGAAAGATAAAATATTTCTACTTTATAACCTCTTTTATGTAAAATTCTTGAGTTAAGATCTGTCAGCTACTTTGCACTGTCCTTAGCACATAGTAAGTGCTCAGAAATGGTTCTGGTAATTGTTAATACTATAACTACTTCTACCAAAAAAATCATCACACATGAAAAACATCTTTGGGTATTTTGTCACAGTATATAACACATCATTTTTCTAAAGCAATAGTACACAAAGAATGAAACTTTAAAAGCATGTACCCTAATAATTGAACTAAATTTGTTGAAAGAGATAAAAGTAATTTAATATTCTGTAGTTGTACTGTTAAATGTGTCCTCTGTTGATTTCATAATAACTTCGAGTGGGCAAATTTAAATTTTATTTATATTACATTTTAGACCTAGTTTTGTAAAATTGTTTATTGACTTCAGAATAAATGGAGTTGCTTTGTAATTAGTGACTTAGCAGTTGGACAATTCTTTCCATTTTATTGTTTTGGCATCCTTTGCTTAAATAAGGCTTATTAATTTAAGTATTCTTCACAACATGGTAGTAAATACTTCAAGTTATTCTTCTTTTATACTTTATCTGGACTTTGCAAATGGCATAGCTCAGTTCTCTTTCCTCTTTTAGTATTAAAATTAGTTATTGACCCATTTGATTTACTTTTCACAATTTTGAAGATCAGTAATGTCTATAAGGAATGTCTTAATTTTTAAACTTCTGTTGGAATCTTAAAGCTGGTTCTAGAAATCTTTACATTCATTGACACCTTTGGTGAATGACCCCTCAAGTGGAAAACTGCTCAAAGCACTCAGATGGTGTTTGGATAACATTTTCATTGCGTAATATTGAAAATAGGGTAGGAGGAGCTTTTTACCTGTAGCCCCAATTTTTTACTGAAGGAGAAAAATGGAATTCATAGAGTGAATTCCAAGTAGAAGACAAAACTATTTGAGGATTAATCTTCTGTTCTTTTTCATTTTTCTGTTTCTAAAACAAAGTCACAGACTTGATATCTTACAGTTGATAAATGGCCCAGCTGAAATGCTTCATAGAAGAGAGTGTAGGATTTAGAGTAGTAGTTTATTTTTTGTTAAACTGAAAATTTGCAGTATGTTTAATTAGTTCATCTTTATCAGTAGGACCAAGTATAAAACTTTAGGAAAGAAACTTACTTAAACTCTATTAAAGATAATAGCTCAGAAACAGTGGTAACAGTAAGAGATAAAAACATTAGAAATTAAAATGGTTGATGACAGCAGGATTTCAGATTGGTATAAGAAAGGTCAGTGAAACCCCAAAACATTTATTTGAAGACTAAACAGATATATGTTGTTACTCTCAATGGGTTAGGACTTACATGAGTTAAGAGAGAACAGGAAGAGATTAAGTAGAGAGAGTACGTACTGATAACTACTGAGGATCATTGCTATAAAGAAAGTAAAGTAATGGGTGAGAGTTTGAGAGAGATATAGGTTTAATAGCTTGAGAGAGATGTAGGAAGAATTTTTTTAATTTGTTTTGTTTTATTGAGAACAGTAAATTTGATTTGTTTTATTTATTGAGAAATATTAGAACATGTTTGTTTGTGTTTGTATGTGTTCTGTTAAAAAGCAAAATTTAATCATGTTGGGCAGATTGGAGACAGTTTCTTCAGCATTGACTTCAGGTTGACAGGAAGTAATGGGAGCCACTATGTAAGTTCAGAGTTTGTCTTTAAATAAGGACATGGACAGTACACCCATGGTAATAGATGGGAGGGCAGAGTATATGGAAGTAAATATAGGTAGGTTATTGATCTAGTGGTGAGAGAAGAGGAGGTTTTCTTCTAATTGCTTTAATTTTCCAGGTCATCAACTGATAGTATCTGAAAGAGGAGGGAAAGAAGTGGACTAGGAAAGTGAAACGGAAAGAGAGCTCTGGAAGACCATACGTTTCAAGAAAAAAACCTGGCCTGCTTTGCATATTTCTATTACCAGTGTGGCCCTTGAAGTTAATATTGGGATCGTGATTATACTCTTCTCTGTTTCCGAGAATTATTTTTTTCTTATTCCTCAACTCCTTTTGGGGGGGAAAATAAAAAAATAGCTGTTACTTTGGACAGGGCTGGGTATCTATTTTTTTCTTAATAATAAGAATAACAACAAAGTAATGTTTGATGGTCTTCTAAGTTAGATATATTCAGTTGCCCAATTGTATTTATACTTATTAACTACAGTGTCGAAAAACAAAGAATAGAATAGTTGATATTCTGTTTTAACTTTGGGGTTCTTTTTCATTTAAAAAATTATATCATACATTTTTCTTCTTCTTCTTATAGATGTTCTTAATAGTTGCTCCTCTTTCTGTCCTCTACAACTGGAAGGATGAGCTGGACACCTGGGGATATTTTAGAGTCACTATTTTACATGGTAACAAAAAGGATAGTGAACTGATTCGTGTGAAACAGAGGAAGTGTGAAATTGCTCTAACAACTTATGAAACACTGCGCTTATGTCTGGATGAACTTAACAGGTAATTGGAATAATGGGAGTGATTGCATTAGTATTCTGCTTACATCAGTTGTATTTATCCCTTTGTATTGTGGGGCTTCCCAGGCAGCTCAGTGTTAAAGAATCCGCAGAGTTGAAAGAGACGCAGGTTTGACCCTTGGGTTAGGGAGAAACCCTGGAGGAGGAAATATCAACCCACCCAGTATTCTTGCCAGGATAATCCCAAGGACAGAGGAGCCTGGTGGGCTACAGTCTATGGGATCACAAAGAGTCAGACATGACTGAGCAACTGAACACTTTATATTGTAATTTTTTTAAGCTCTAAATATTCTTTAGCATTATTTAATTTGATTTCAAAGTTATTGAAATAGACAGTTTATAGTAATTAACTCATTTTCTAAGAAGGAAAACCTGAGTCAGGGTTTCTACAGTTCCTTATTTTAATTCCTCTATCACCTCTCCAAGCATTGCCTGTTAATGAATAAGACTTGTCCTAAATCTCATGTACAATGTTTTGTGTGTTTGATGCCTCTAGACTAAAATAGTGAGTTTCATGAATGATTTTACTTATGGGAGTCTGTTGTTAATGTAGAGTGGCAAAAAATACACATACATATTGAGAACCAAGACTACAGGTACCCAAAAGAAATGAACTACATTTTAAGATTTTAGTGGGGAATCTGGATACAGTCAATTACGAAGTCATGTGTGTGCTATGATATGGAATAGAGGATGTTATGGGAGCACATGAGGAGCCTGACTGCTGGAGAATGAGGAGAGTAGTCAAGAGAGCTTCCCAGAGAAGATGACCTATGAGCTTACTGAGGATTGAAAGATGGGTAAGAGTAGGAAAATCAAGCAAGAGGGAACAAACAACATTTGCAGAGCCTTCCTGACAACAAAGATCACAGCACTGTTTAATAAATGAAAGCAGTTCTAATGCTTTGTGCATGTAATGACTATACCTAGAATGGAAAAGGGAAGTGGCCAGGAGACAACACCAGTGTGGTAAGCAAGGAACAGATCGTAAGACTATTTAAGCTTCTTAGAGGATTTTGATCTTTATCCTTAGAACAATAGAGTCTCCCTGAAGTGTTTTCAGGGGATTACTATTATGATAAAAAATTATCAGATTTGCATTTTACAAGTTATCATGTTGCTGTTTGTGCAGAGTAGAGCCAAACTGAATGGTGAAAGTCCAATTAGGAGGCTTGTTATGTCCAAATGGATGTGTTCCAGTCCCAACTCCAAGGACCTTGGAATGTAACTAAAGGTAATTAAGTTAAAATGAAACATTGAGGTGGGGACTGAAGCCAGTGTGACTTATTGTCTTTGGAAGAAGAGAAGGAGATGCCAGGAGCTCATATGCACAGAGGAAATGATACAGGAAGATACAGCAGGAGGGCAGTGGTCTGTAAGCATAGGAGTGAAAAGAAAGTGAAAGTTTCTTAGTCATGTCAGACTCTTTGTGACTCCATGGACTATATAGTCCATGGAATTCTCCAGGGTAGAATATTGGAGTGGGTAGTTGTTGCCTTCTTCAGGGGATCTTCCCAACCCAGGGATTGAACCCAGGTCTCCTGCACTGAAGGCAGATTCTTTACCAGCTGAGCCACCAGGGAAGCCCAAGCATAGGAGAGAGACTTCAATGGAAACCAAACCTGCCAACACTTTGATTTAGGAATTCAAGCCCCCAGAAATGTTGTGTCTGGCATCTTTTGCTCATCATCATGTTTTTGAGAATCTACTGTGTCATTGAATGTATCAGTGATCATTCTGTTTAATGCTGAATTGTATTGCATTTTATAAATATATCACATTTTGTTACCTATTCATTTGAGGGTAGATATTTGGGTTTTCTGGTTTTGGTTATTAAAAGTAAATATTTAAGTAATATTTATGTGTAAGACTTCTTTGACATACATTGTAATTTCTCTTGGGTAAATTCCTGAGAGTGGGATTTCTGGATTATATGGTAAGTATAAGTTTAAATTTGAAGAAACTGAGAAGCCGTTTTTCCAGAGTGGTTGTACCATTTTACTCCAACCAGCAACCTATTAGAGTTCATTTGCTTCATATACTCACCAATATTTGGTATTATCTGTCTTTTTGTTTTTAGTGTGTATAGTGGTATCCCATTACAATATAATTTGCCTTTGTCTGATCTATGTACACTTGAAAAAAGTGTTTGTTCTATAATTGTTGGGTATACTGTTCTATAAATATCAGTAAAGTCAGTTTGGTTAGGTGTTGTTCAAGCACTCTCTGTCTTTACTGATTTTCTTCCCAGTTGGTTTACAGTTTCTGAGAGAGGAATATTGAAATCTTCAATTACAATTATAGATTTGTTTATTTCTCCTTTTATTTCAGTCAGTTTTCAATTCATATATTTTGAAGCTCTGTACTTAGGTACACACATATCGATGATTAGTATTTTTTCCTTATGAATTGACCCTTTTATCATTAACAATGTTCCTTTTATGTCTATAATTGTGAAATTTTCTCTGATGTTAATATAGACAATACAGTGTTATCCTTATATGTTTATCATTTTCCAGCTTTTAATTTTTATCTGTTCTTTAAGGTGAGTCTCTTGTGGTTAGCATATTATCAGGTCTTGCATTTTTATCCATTTGGATAATCTGTGCCTTTTTATTTGGAGTGTTTAGTTCATTTATACTTAATGTGGTAGATTTAGAGCTACCATTTTTGTAAGCTCTAGGATTTTATTTTACGCCATTTACAAACTCATAAATTTGCCTGTTAGTGTTTCCTATATGCTGTCAGAAGGCAGGAACAATCTGAGGCATGAAGTTAAGTAACTTGCACAAGCCTGCAGCAAGTAAGTCGGGGTGAACAGGAGGTTTAAACCTTGACTTTGAATTCAATATGTAAGAGATATTCTACAGTTAGATAAATGTAGTAAGTTTATTTATCTTAGCACCAGTCATATTTCAATATTTGTTTGACTGTCTACCCCTTTAGACTGTGATATCTTTGATACAGGATAATTTCTGTGTTTCAGTGCTTATTACACTTCCAGGCATATAATTGTGTTAGATGGTTATTTTCTGTTTTTGTTATAAATATTAAATAAGAATTCCAAAGTAGAGTTATGTAAATATAAGTCAAGTTTCTGTGTAAAATAAGAAAAATAAAGTGTTTCAGTTTTTGTGGTAGTCAACTTTCCTTTGTTTGAATAGTTTTACTTGACAAATATTCAAAATAATTTATATTCAATCTGAGTAAATACTAAGTAATTTTTGTGAGAACGTTCTAAATGATAGACCAGGATTTATCATAGACAATATACAGAGTAGATAAACACTATAGGAGTGGAGCTGTATCTCTTTTTGTTGTTACTGTTAATGTTTTACTTAATTTTAATGAAAGTTATATATGCATATTATTTCAAGAGCCACATATGAACACAGTTCATTCCTGTCTGCCACAACCATTGCCTTTTCTTCAGAGACGATCACCTTCAATTCTTTTACTTATCTTTTTAGTTTTTACTTCCATATCTCAAAGATCACATTCATGCTGCAACTTAAAACTTATTTCAGTTTTCAGCATCACTTGTTGATTTACTATTATGAAAAATGATGATTTTCTTGTATTTTGCCCTTCTATTGCTTGCTTTATGGTATCCTGGCTGGGATAGTTTGTGTAATAGGAAATAGTACATAGGAGATCCAATAACTTCTTAAACAGACTGTTGAACATGTTGTGGTTGTTCAGTCACTAAGTCATGTCCTGCTCTTTGCAACCCCATGGACTAGAGTGTTCCAGGCTTCCCTGTCCTTTAGTATCTTCCAGAGTTTGCTCAAATTCAGGTCCCGGGAATCAGTGATGCTGTCTAACCATCTCATCCTCTGCTGCCCCTTTTCCTTTTGCCATCAGTCTTTCTCAGCATCAGGGTCTTTTTCAGTGAGTCAGCTCTTCCCGTCAGGTGGCCAAAATATTGGAGCTTCAGCATCATTCCTTCAAATGAATATTCAGGATTAATTTCCTGTAGTATCAACTGGTTTGATTTCCTTGCTGTCCAAGGGACTCTCAGGAGTCTTCTCCAGCACCATGATTCAAAAGCATCAATTCTTCAGTTCTCAGCCTTCTTTATGGTCCAACTCTGACATAGGTACATGACTAATGGAAAAACCATAGCTTTGAATATGGACCTTTGCTGGCAAAGTGATATCTCTGGTTTTAAGTACGCTGTCTAGCTTTGTCATAGCTTTCCTCCCAAGAAGCAAGTGTCTTTTAATTCATGGCTGTAGTCACTGTCCATACAGTGATTTTGGAGCCCAAGAAAATAAAATCTGTCATTTCGTCCACCTTTGCCTCATCTGTTTGCCATGAGGTGGTGGGGCCAGAAGCCATGATTTTAGTTTATTGAATATTTAGTTTTAAGCCAGCTTTTTCACTTTCCTCTTTCACCCTCATCAAAAGGCTTTTTGCTTCCTCATCACTTTCTGCCATTAGAAGGGTTTCATCTGCATATCGAAGGTTATTAATATTTCTCCTGGCAATCTTGATTCCATCTTGTGACTCATCCAGCCCGGCATTTGCTTGATGTACTCTGCATAGAAGTTAAATAAGCAGAGTGACACCATACAGCCTTGTCATACTCTCTTCCCAATTTTGAGCCATTCTGTTGTTCCATCTCCAGTTCTAACGGTTGATTATTGACCTGCATACAGGTTTCTCAGGACACAGGTAAGGTCTGGTTTTCCCATCTCTTTAAGAATTTTCCACAGTTTGTTGAGATCCACACAGTCAAGATCTTTAGTATAGTCAATGAAGCAGAAGTATATGTCTGTCTGGAATTCTCTTGCTTTCTCTATGATCCAACAAATGTTAGCAATTTGATCTCTGGTTCCTCTGCCTTTTCTAAACCCATCTTATTC
Source organism: Giraffa tippelskirchi (assembly GCF_054371585.1). Classification (NCBI taxonomy): domain Eukaryota; kingdom Metazoa; phylum Chordata; class Mammalia; order Artiodactyla; family Giraffidae; genus Giraffa; species Giraffa tippelskirchi. The sequence goes on from NC_137275.1 coordinate 198,736,400, forward strand.
ATCTGAAAGTTGTCGGTTCATGTACTGCTGATGCCTTGCCTGAAGGATTTTGAACATTACCTTGATAGCATGTGAAATGAGTGCAATTGTATAATAGTTTGAACATTCTTTGGCATTGTGCTTCTTTGGGATTGTAGCTCCTTCCCTGGTGGCTCAGAGGATAAAGCATATGCCCGCAATGCGAGAGACTGGAGTTCAATCCCTGGGTTGGGAAGATCCCCTGGAGAAGGAAATGGCAACCCACTCCAGTATTCTTGCCTGGAGAATCCCATGGACAGAGGAGCCTGTAGGCTATAGTCGATGGGGTCACAAAGAGTCGGACATGACTGAGTGACTTCACTTTCACTTTCTTTCACTTTTCTTAGGGATTGGAATGAAAACTGACCTTTTCCAGTCTGATAGCCATTGCTGAGTTTTCCAAATTTGCTGGCATATTGAGTGCAGCACTTTAACAGCACCATCTTTTAGGATTTGAAATACTTCAGCTAGAATTCTATCACTTCCTCTAGCTTTGTTTGTAGTAAGCTTCCTAAGGCCTACTTGACTTCACACTCTAGGATGTCTGGCTCTGAGTGAACACACCATTGTAGTTATCCCAGTCTTTAAGACCTTTTTTGTATAGTTCTTCTTGCCACCTCTTCTTAATCTCTTTTACTTTTGTTAGTTCCTTACTGTTTCTTTCCTTTATCTTGCTCATCCTTGCATGAAATGTTCCCTTAGTATATCATTTACTTGGAAAGATCTCTAGTCTTTCACATTCTATTCTTTTCCTCTCTTTCTCTGCATTGTTCGCTTAAGAAGGCTTTCTTATCTCTCCTTGCTATTCTCTGGAACTCTGCATTCAGTTGGGTATATCTTTCCCTTTCTCCCTTGCCTTTCACTTCTCTTCTTTTTTCAGCTATTTGTAAAGCTTGCTCAGACAACCACTTTGCCTTTTTGCATTTTTTTTTCTTGTTGTGATTTTGCCTCCTGTACAATGTTATGAACCTCTGTCCATAGTTCTTCAGGTACTCTATTTGTCAGATCTAATCCCTTGAATCTTTTTATCACCTCTACTGTATAATCATTAAGGGATTTGATTTAGGTCATACCTGAATGCCTAGTGGTTTTCCCTACTTTCTTCAATTTAAGCCTGAATTCTGCAATATGGAGCTGATGATCTGAGCCATAGTCAGTTCCCAGTCTTGTTTCTGCTGACTATATAGAGCTTCTCCATCTTCGGCTGCAAAGAATATAATCAATCTGATTTCAGTATTGACCATCTGGTGATGTCCATGTGTAGAGTTGTCTCTTACGTTGTTGGAAGAGGGTGTTTGCTATGACCAGCGTGTTCTTTTGACAAAACTCTATTAATCTTTGTCCTGCTTCATTTTGTACTCCAAGGCCAAACTTGCCTTTTACTCCAGGTATCTCTTGACTTCTGCTTTTGCATTCCAATCCCCTAAGATAAAAAAGACATCATTTTTTGGTGTTAGTTCTAGAAGGTCTTTTAGGTCTTCACAGAACCATTTGGCATTAGTGGTTAGGGTATAGACTTGGATTACTGTGACGTTGAAATGGTTTGCCTTGGAAACAGCCAAGATCTATCGTTTTTGTGATTGCACCCAAGTGCAGCATTTCAGACTTTTATTGACTATGAGGGTTACTCCATTTCTTCTAAGGGATTCTTACCCACAATAGCAGATATAATGATAACCTGAATTAAATTTGCCCATTCCCACCCATTTTAGTTCACTGATTCCTAAGATGTCGATGTTTATTTTTGCCATCTCCTGCTTGAGCACATACAATTTACCTGATTCATGGGCCTAACATTCCAGGTTCCTATGCAATATTGTTCTTTACAACATCGGACTTTACTTTCAGCGCCAGACACAACTGCAGCTGAGCATCATTCCTGCTTTGGCCCAGCCTCTTCATTCTCTGGAGCTATTAGTAATTGCCCTCTTCCCTAGTAGCATATTGGACACCTTCTGACCTGGGGGGTTCATCTTCCAGCATCATATCTTTTTCCCTTCATACTGTTCATGGCTTTCTCACAACAAGAATACTGGAGGGGTTTGACATTCCCTCCTCCAGTGGACCACATTTTGTCAGTGTTGAACATTTACCTAATCCAGTTTCCATAGGCATCTGGTCATACCATTTAAGAACTCAGTAACATTAATCAGATTGTTTCTTGGCTTTCTCTGCTACTGGCATGGGGTAATCCTTCCTCTGTTTCCTAAGTTATTTTGTTCATCTTCTTCCCTGCTTTTAAAATCTTGTGATTGTTTTTTCCTCTTTTCCTTTGTTCTTAATCTCTTGTCCTTTATTCAACTTTATATTAAAAAAATGATCAAACCTATAGAAAAATTGAAGTGATAGTACATGCATATCTATATACTCAATCCCTATATTCACTGGTTGTGTGTGTGCTTTTTTTTTTGGCAAGATATAAGTTAATGTGTGTGTTGACTATTAAATCCATTTAGTCTCTTCTAATGTAGAACATTCCCTCAACTTTAATTTTTTAATGTAAGACATTTTGAGGAGACCAGGCCAGTTGTCTCTTAGGGTGTCTCACAGATTTATCTGATTGCTTTTTCAAAGAGTTGTGTATTCCTCTACCATATGTATTTTGGTAAGCTGATTTTGATCTAAAGGCTTAATTAGATTCAGATCAAACATTTTTGACTAGAATACTTCATAAATGGTGCTGTGGACTTCATATTATGTTACGTCAGGAAATGTTAATGTCATGTTGTTTTACTATTAAGGTTGCAAAATTTGTCCCATAGGCTAAAGAGATGATCATCAGATCTCTTCATTTTAAAGATATGTTTCTCCCTTTACAGTTAGAAGTAAATTGTGGGGTTATACTTTTCTACTAGTTAAATATTCTGGTCCTTCAGTCCTTTTGCTTAGTGGTATTAACATTCAGAAATTATTGTTGTCTGAATCAGTTATTTTATTGGGTTTTCAAAACAATGTTTTCCTAAATTTATCATTTCTTCTACACTTATTGAAAGCATTCTCCTACAATTAGAAATATCCACAGTTTCAACTGACGTAGCAAGGTGAATGCTTGATTCTTTTGCTGCCATTTCCAATTTTCAGACTAACACATTGGTACGGTGGTCATCCACAAAGTTCTCTCCCATTCCCCAACCCCCTTTTTTTGATTATCAGTGTGGACTCATAGATTATTGAGGTGCAATTGATATGCCATAGAATGTACCCATTTTAAGTATTGAATGGTTTTTAGTAAATTTATAAAGCTGTGCAGTTATCACCACAACACAGTTTAAGAACATTTCCATCACCTCAAACAGCTTTTTGTTTTCAGTCAGTCTTTCATCCCATCTCCAGTTCTAGGCAACCACTAATCTGCTTTCTGTCTCTATAGAATTGGCTTTTCTGGAGATTTCATGTAAATTTCATACAATATGTAGTCTTTTGTATCAGGTTTCTTTCACTTAACATTTTTGAGGTTCCTCCTACAACATGTTTCAGTAGTTTATTCCTTTTTATTGTTGAACAGTACTATTGTATATACCTCATTTTGTTTATCTAATGGATGGATGTTTAGATTGTTTCCAGTTTGGGGCTATTATGAATAATGCTGCTGTGAACATTCATGTACAAATCTTTGAGTAAATGTAAATTTTTTATTTCTCTGGGAAAGATATCTAGGAATGAAATTGCTGAGTGGTATAAGGAGTTTTCACATTTAAAGAAATAGCCAAAGTGTTTTAGAAAAATGTCTGTACTTTGCCAAAAGCAGTGTGTCCAGTTTTCCTTGCTAACACTTAATTTTGTCAGTCTTTCCTGATTGCCAGTCAAATAGGTTTGTGGTGGTATCTCTCTTTTTTTTTTTTCTAATTATGAAGTTTTTTATGTGCTTATTGGCCTTTATAGATCTTCTTTGATGAAGTGTCTATTAAAATATTTTAGCATCTTTTAAATTGGATTGTTGCAAATTCTTTTATCAGATTATGATTTGCAAATATTTTCTCTGTAGCATGTCTGTATCATGTCTTTTCATTTTCTTAATGATGTCTTTGGAAGAGCAAAAGTTTTTTTTAACTTTGATGAAGTTCCACTTATCAAGTTTTTTTTAATTGACCATGCTTTTGGTGTCATAGATCTAAGAAATTTTTCTCTAACCCAAAGTCACAAGAATTTTTCCTGCACTTTATAACGTTTATAATTAAGCTCTTTTTTTTAGGTCTACAATCTATTTTGAGTTAATTTTTATAGATGGCATGAGATAAGAGTCTAAAGTGAATTTTTTTCATAACAACCCTTGGATTTTTATATATTCAATGTTTTACTCTACCCTATAGTCATTATTTTTAATGATGCTTTAATTTTCTAATTACTTTTGCTCCTATGTTCTTTGGACATGCCCCCATTTGTCTTTGAAAGCATCTGTGCTTTCTCAATCTCCAGTATTTCCCTTGCTGCCTACCTGAAACCAACTATTTCTCTGTGGGATCCTGCTTCCTTTTAGTGGATTGACCAGTGTGGTTGTTCATTGCTATTGGGGTAATAATCAATCCTAAACCTTTTTAGCAGGCAGAGCTATGTAGTGCAACTTTGTAGAAATCTTGAGTTTAGATTGATATTTTTCATTCATAATTAGCATTATAAGTTTTGCTTATTTTATATCTATTTTTTTAAAAGATTCCTTTTGTGATTTTAGTCATGTTTAAATGAGTTATTTCTTTTCGTTGTCCCTAAACAGAATCTCTGCCCTTTTGTCTCCCTACACATTTTATTTTCATGGGTTGTCCAAACTTGTGATCATTTAAACAACTAAGTGAAAATTCTGTGGAATCATCAGAGAGTAAAGAAGAAAAAACTCCAAAACTTTGGTAGAGAAAACTGGCCTCTAAAAATTATGTAGACTAAGAAAGGGAAGTTTTTTCAATCTTTTTTCCTTTTTGTCTCACTTTATAGTTTGGAATGGTCAGCTATCATTGTAGATGAGGCTCATAGAATCAAGAATCCAAAGGCTAGAATAACAGAAGTTATGAAAGCTTTAAAATGTAATGTCCGAATTGGCCTCACTGGAACCATTCTTCAGAACAACATGAAAGAATTGTGGTGTGTTATGGACTGGTGAGTTTAGAAAATTATTTTCTACTTTCTTAACCTTTTTTCCAAATTATTTGTTTCTGAAAAAAATTAGTTGTCTGTTTACAGAGGTGTTTTATCCCAAACATAGTATGCACAGTCAAGAGTCCCATGAAAACCCAGCTTTATATATTACTCTTGGTCCCTGAAGTAAATATCTGAAGTAATTTACCAGTCCCATCATCTTCTTATAGTTATTCACTGAAATTGTCATAAGAACATTCTGCTTTCTTGCCTTTTGTTACTGTTATCCTTAATAAACAAGTGAATTAGTGTATTTCTTAAGAGCAAAAAGAAGTCTGTTTCTTATTTGTTTAATAAAGCCTTAACATTTTTCTTATTGCCTTTATAAAGGGCTGTGCCAGGACTATTAGGTAGCAGGAACCACTTCAAGAAGCAGTTTTCTGACCCAGTAGAACATGGTCAGAGACACACAGCAACAAAAAGGGAACTAGCTACTGGCCGAAAGGCCATGCAAAGGCTTGCAAGAAAAATGTCTGGGTGGTTTCTCAGACGAACCAAGACTCTAATCAAGGATCAATTGCCTAAGAAGGAAGATCGGGTGAGAACCGCTTTTGTGTATATTAGGAATTCCTTGTCATGTTTTGTTTATTCTGAAAGTACTTCTTTTGAAGAGGAAATTTATCTCCTGTGGTGTTTTATGAATAGTTTTTTGCATTTTGCTCAGTGTGAAAAAAATTACGTGCAGAATTTCATAAAATATTAATCGAGCCTGAGAAATCCTCCTCACTAACTTTACTAATGTTTTATCTAACAGGTCTATTATTAGTATACATTAAATTCATTTCTCTTATTTTAGAACACGAAGGCTTTTGATATAATTCTTCCTCAATGAAGAAAGAACTTCTTGCCCTAATGTGTTTTCTGTTCATATTTTGTCCATCTTATACTGTGTACCAACTATAACCCAGTATGTGGTGTGCTGTGCTTAGTCACTGTCGTGTCTGACTCTTTGCCATCCCATGGACTGTAGCCCACCAGGCTCTTCTGTCCATGGGGATTCTCCAGGCAAGAATACTGGAGTGGGTTGCCATGCCTTCCTCCAGAAGATCTTCCCAACCCAGGGGTCAAAGCCAGGTCTCCTGCATTGTAAGAGGATTCTTTACTCTCTGAGCCACCAGGGAAGCCCAAGAATACTGGAGAGGGTAGCTTATCCCTTCGCCAGGAAATCTGTCTGACCCAGGATTCAAACCGGGTCAATGCAATCTCTTGCATTGCAGGCAGATTCTTTACTAGCTAAGCTACCTGGGAAGCCCATAACCCAGTGTGAAAACTGAACGTGAAAGTCGCTCAGTCATGTCTGACTCTTTGTGACTCCATATACTATACAGTCCATGGAAATCTCCAGGCCAGAATACTGGAGTGGGTAGCCCTTCTTTCTCCAGGTGATCTTCCCAACCCAGGGATTGAACCCAGATCTCCCACATTGCAGGCGGGTACTTTACCAGCTGAGTCACAAGGGAAGCCCATAACCCAGTATATTCTTTGGTAATTTAATTCTCACTACAGAACAAAGTAGTTAAAAGCTTCTTTTTAATAGGTGCATTTCCTGTAGAATGCAGTGTATATTTGCACAACTAATTTTAAGAGTTTGCATGAAAATTGCAATTAAATTGTGTTAACTGTATAAGAAAATTTGAGGACTTAACTTTAAGAGGATCTTTTTTATTTTTATTTTTTTCAAACATTAAACCTTTTATTTTGTATGGGAGTATAGCTGATTTGAGCATCTTTTCATGGGTTTATTAGCCATGTATATGTCTTCTTTGGAAAAATATCTGTTCAGGTCTTGTGCCCAGTTTTTGATTGGATTGTTTGTTTTTCTGGTATTGAGCTGCATGAGCTGATTGATATTTTGGAGATTAATTCTTTGTCAGTTGTTTCATTTGCTATTATTTTCTCCCATTTTAGGGTTGTCTTTTCACCTTGTTTATAGTTTCCTTTGCTGGGCAAAAGCTTTTAAGTTTAATTAGGTCCCTTTTTTTAATTTTTATTTCCATTAAATAAAAAAGATTCATAGAGGATCTCACTATGATTTATGTCAAGGACTGTAGTGTCTGTGTTTTCCTCTAAGAGATTTATAGTTTCTGGCCTTACATTTAAGTCTTAAATCCATTTTTAGTTTATTTTTGTATATAATTTTAGGAGGTGTTCTAGTTTCATTCTTTTTCATGTAACTGTCATTTTCCCAGCACCACTCATTGAAGAGACTGTCTTTTCTCCACTGTATATTCCTGCTTCCTTTGTCAAAGATAAGGTACCCATAGGCGTGTGGCTTTATCTCTGGGTTTTCTATATTGTTCCATTGGTCTATATTTCTATTTTTGTGCCAGTACCATACTGTCTTGATGACTGTAGCTTTATAGTATAGTCTCAAGTCAGGAAGGTTGATTCTTCCAGCTCCATTGTTCTTTCTCAAGATATCTTTGGCTGTTCGAGGTCTTTTGTGTTTCCATACACATTGTGAAAATTTTTGTTTGACAGTATTTTTGTCCTTTTCTGCATTGTCCAATTTCTGCATTGTCTGTTGTAAACTTCCTTTTTCATTTCTAGTTTTCTTGATTTGATTCCTTTCCTTTTTTTTTTTTTTTTGTAGGACTTCCCTGTAGCTCAAACGGTAAAGAATCTGCCTGTAATGCAGGAGACCAGAGTTTGATCCCTGAGTCAGGAAGATCCTCTGGAGAAGGGAATGGCAATCCACTCCAGTATTCTTGCCTGGAGAATCCCAGAGAAGCCTGGTGGGCTACAGTCCGTGGGGTCACAAAGAGTCAGACATGACTGAGCAACTAACATTTCACTTCACTTCCATTTTTTCCTCGATGAGTCTAGCTAATGAATTATCAATTTTATTTTTTCAAAGAACCAGCATTTAGTTTTATTGATCTTTGATGTTATCTCCTTCATTTCTTTTTCATTTATTTCTACTTCGGTCTTTGTGATTTCTTTCCTTCTACTAACTTCAGGGGCTTTTTTTTTCTTTCTCTCATCTTTTTCTAGTTGCTTTAGGTGTTGAGTTAGGTTGTTTATTTGATGTTTCTCTTGTTTCTTGAAGTAGGATTGTATTGCTGTAAACTTACCTCTTATGGCACTTCTTTTCCTATATCCCATAGATTTTGAATTGTCCTGTTTTCATTGTTGTTTCCTTCTAGGTATTTTTTTGATTTCCTCTTTAATTTCTTTAGTGACCTCTTAGTTACTCAGAAGCATATTGTTTATCCTCCATGTGTTTGTAGTTTTTTTATAGCTTTTTTCCTGTAGTTGTTATCTAATCTTACAGTGTTGTAGTCAGAAAAGATGCTTGAAATGACCTCACTTTTTAAAAATTTACCGATGCTTGATTTATGACCTAAGGTGTGATCTATTCTGGAGAATGTTCTATGTGCATTTGAGAAATAAGTGAAATCTACTGTTTTTAAATGAAATCCCCTGTACATATCAATTAGGTCCAACTGTTTCAATGTATTGTTTAAAGCTTGTTTCTCCTTATTAATTTTTTGTTTGGATGATCTGTCCATTGGTGTCAATGGAGTGTTAAAGTCCCCCACTATTATTGTGTTTCTGTCCATTTTCCCTTTGATAGTTGTTAGAATTTGCCTCATGTATTGAGGTGTCCCCATGTTGGGTGCATATATATTTATGATTCTTGTATCTTCTTCAATTGATTCCTCAGTCACTATATAGTGTCCTTCATTGTCTCTTATGATGGTCTTTAACATCTGTTTTATCTCATATAAGTATTGGTACTCCCATTTTCTTTTCATTTCCATTTGCATGGAATATCTTTTTCCAGCCCCTCACTTTCAGTCTGCATGTGTCCATATATCTGAGGTGGTTCTCTTTTAGACAGCATATATAGGGGTCTTGTTTATGTATCTATTGAACCAATCTATATCTTTTGGTTGGAGCATTTAATCCATTTACATTTAAGGTAATTATTGATATGTATGATCCTATTACCATTTACTTAATTGTTTTGGGTTTATTTTTGTAGGCCTTTTCTTTCACTTATGTTTCTTGTCTAGAGAAGTACCTTTAGTATTTGTTATAAAGCTGGTTTGTTGGTGCTGAATTCTCTTAACTTTGCTTGTCTGTGAAGCTTTTGATTTCTCCTCAGAATATGAATGAAATCCTTGCTGGATAGAGTAATCTTGGTTGTACCTTTTTCCTTTCATTACTTTAAGTATCCTGCCACTCCCTTCTATACTGCAGTTTCTGTTGAGAAATCAGCTGTTAGCCTTATAAGGATCCCCTTGTATGTTATTTGTTGGTTTTCCTTTGCTGCTTTTAGTATTTGTTCTTTGTGTTTAATTTTTGTTAGTTTGATTAATATGTGTCTTGGCATCTTTCTCCTTGGATTTATCCTATATGGGACTCTCTGGGCTTCCTGGACTTGGGTGGCTATTTCCTTTTCCATGTCTGGGAAATTTTTGATTATAATCTCCTTAAATATTTTCTCATACCCTTACTTTTTTTCTTCTTTTGGGAGCCCTATAATTTGGATGTTGGTGCACTTAGTGTTGTCCCAGAGGTCTCTGAGGCTCTCCTCTTTCCTTTTTAGTCCTTTTTCTTTATTTTGCTCTGCTTCAGTTATTTCTACCATTCTATCTTTCAGCTCACATATATGCTCTTCTGCCTCAGTTATTCTGCTGTTGGTTCCCTCTAGTTTAATTTTAATCTCAGTTATTGTGTTGTTCATTGTTTATTGTCTATTCTTTATTCCTTCTAGGTTCTTGTTAAACATTTCTTGTATCTTCTCAGTCACCCCCTCCATTATATTTATCTGTGCCTCCATCTTATTTCCAAGATGTGGATCATCATTACAATCATTATTCTGTATTCTTTTTCAGGTAGAGTGAATATTTCCTCTTCATTTGTTTGGTCTTGTGAGTTTTTACCATGTTCCTTCAACTGCTGCATGTTTATCTGTCTTTTCATTTCATTTAATTTACTGTGTTTGGGGTCTCCTTTCTGCAGAATGGAAGGTCATGGTTTCTTATAATTGTGGAGTCTGCCTCCATGGGTGAAGTTGGACCAGTGATTGTGAAGGCTTCCTAGTTTGGGGGACTTGGGCCTCTGTTCTGTTTGATGGAGCTGGATCTTGTTTCTCTGAAGGGTAGTGCCATATCCAGTAGTGTGCTGGGGTGTCTATTGGCTTGGTATGGCTTTGGGCAGCCTGTCTGCTAGTAGGCAGAGTTGAGTTCCTGTTTTGCTGAAGTTTTGGCCTGAGATGTGCAGCTCTGAAGCTTGCTGGCCTTTGTGGGGGGCTTGGTCTTAGCATTGAGATAAGAGGCCTTTGGGAGTGCTCTCGTTGATTAATGTTCCATGGGTTTGGGACTTCTCTGGTGATCCAAAGTCCTGGACTCGGGTCTCCCACCTTGGGAGTTCAGGTCCAGCTCCTTACTGTAGCACCAAGAATTCACAGGTCACACAGCACAGAAAACAAACCCCCAAGAATAATGGTGAAAGCAACACTCAACAGCCCCGAGCACCCAAAGAAGCTCACATACTTACAAAAGAGAAAGAAGTGAGAAAAAAGAGGAAAGAAAAAACAGAAAGGATAAAAACAGGAGTCAAAAAAGAAGAGAACAGTCAAACTAATAGATAAACTTATAAATGAAAATGAATATTAAAAACTAGACTAGCAAAAACACAAAATCAAAAACATGGGAAAATACAATATAACTAAAGATCCATCCTAAAGGAGATCAGTCCTGGATGTTCATTGGAAGGACTGATGTTGAAGCTGAAACTCCAATACTTTGGCCACCTCATGCGAAGAGTTGACTCATTGGAAAAGACCCTAATGCTGGGTAGGATTGGGGGCAAGAGGAGAAGGGGACGACAGAGGATGAGATGGTTGGATGGCATCACTGACTCAATGGACATTGGTTTGGGTAAACTCCGGGAGCTGGTGATGGACAGGGAGTCCTGGCATGCTGCAATTCATGGGGTCGCAAAGAGTCAGACACGACTGAGTGACTGAACTGAACTGAACTAAACTGTAAAAGTAGGAAATAAAATGAATTTATTTAAAAATAAGATGTTTCAAAAATAGGAAAAAGTGTGTTATAAAAAAGAAAAATTAAAAGAGTAATGAAGAAAATACTTTGGCCACCTGATGTGAAGAACTGACTCCTTGTAAAAGACCCTGATGCTGGGAAAAACTGAAGGCAGGAGGAGAAGGGGACAACAGAGGATGAGATGGTTGGATGGCATCACCAACTGGATGGACATGAGTTTGAGCAAGCTCTGGGAGTTGGTGATGGACAGGGAAGCCTGGTGTGCTGCAGTCCATGGCGTCGCAAAGAGTCAGACGCAACTGAGTGACTGAACTGAACTGAAAGAAGAAAAACAACATTAGAACAATATGGAAAAGAAAAAAATATATAGAATGATATTAAGAAGAATGTCCTCATGATTTCTCCGTTGACTTCTCCACACAGTGTGCTCTAGTCAATCTGCCTACTCAGAAAGTCCTCCAATATTTCTAGGAAAATCTCTGGATCTGTTGTTGGCAGTGTGAGGTTGGCTCAGATTCAGATCTTCTCCTACTCCAGCTCATACTTGCTCCCCAAAGCCACAATTGCCCCTAGGGTTCACAGTCTCAGGCTGATTGTGGGGATTTAATCCATTGCATCTGCGGCTGCAGGAGTGATTTCCCCTGTTCTCCTTTGCTCACAGAGCTAGCTCCTGGTGTTCCACTTTGGTTCTGGCCCTGTCTCTGCTTGTAGGCTGCCCTCTGGTGTCTGTTCCCTGCCCAGACAGGAGGGGGCGAAAGTAGCAGCTTATTAGGACTCACTTGCTCAGTTGGGCTGGGGAGAAGGAGGGGTAGGGCAGACCCAGTTGAGGTGTGTGGGGAGTGCCCTCTGTGACTGAGACCTGCAGGAAATCCCTGAAGTCTGAGGTGGATTGTGTGCTTCCCCAGGGGAGTTGGCCCTGGATTGTGGGTCCCTCAGTAGAGCCAAGCTGCTCAGGCTGCCAGGAAGGTGTGGTCAGTGACCCGCGCTCGCTCACAGCATGGTGGCAGCTGTGACCTCTGGAATCGAAACCATAGTGGCCTCCTGTCTTCTGCCTTTGGCATTCACACCTGCTTTTCTCCTTCTGGGGTCACAGACTGCAGCTGGCTTATCCCACCTACGGCACTTGTGAAGGTGGGGTCCTGCGTTCTATGTGTGCAGAGTTGGAGCATTCCCACGGCAATAGTCTCTTGCCTCTCTGGTGGGCCCAGACTTTTCTCTGTACTCCCTCAGCTGTGTTTTGCTAGTCCCCAGAATACCTTCATGACAGCCAACGCCAGTCCTTTCCCTGGGGCCTGACCCCTGAAGCCTGAGCATTGAGCCTGCACTCACTGCTGTGGGCATGTAAGCCACTTCTTGCCTGGGGAGTGCTGTTTGGTTACAGTCTCTGTGGGGAATTCTCTCGATTTTGCCTTCCCAGCACCTGTTGCTGTGTTTCCCTCTAAGGTTCCAAAGCTCCTCCCAGACTCTACCTGTGAGAAGGTTTCTGAGTGTGTGGAAACATTCCCGCCTTCACAACTCCCTCCCCCATGGCACAGGTCCTGGTCCTAAAATCCTTTGTCTCTTTTTTTATCCTTATCTTCTGCCCTGTCTCATTCTGTGGAGACTGACTTGCCTTTTTGGAAATCCCCAGGGTCTTCTGCCAGCATCCAGAATGTGTTCTGTAGGAGATGAATTTTTGATGTATTTGTGGAAGGGAAGGTAATCTCCCTGTCTTATTCCTCCATCATCCTGAAAGTCCCCGCCTCTGAGAATAAATGTTAAATGTTCTCACCATACACACAAAAAGTAGTTGTGTGACGTGATGGATGTGTTAACTAGTCATATTGCTGTGCTTATAATTTTACAATAAAAACACATATCAAATCATAGTGTTGTATACTGTAAACTTATATGTTAATTATATCTTAATAAACTTGGGGTAAAATAATAACTCAGAATTTCCCTCTGTACCTTAATCATTGACCCTATCTTCAATATTCTCTTTTTATTCTTATATCCACAATTTGTCCTTTTTTTCTAGGAATGTACTGTTGTAATGATACACACATATAAATATTTTTAAATAGATGGCTTTCCCTCTTATTCACATTCCTCAAAGTCTTACTATGTATATATTTAGTTTTATGATCCTGGTTACATACAGCTATATCTCGAAGAATTTTACCAGTTTCCAGACTACCAGAAATATAAAGCAAAATGTATCCCCTATTACTTAGTGGCATTATTTTCTTGTGTTTTCTTCTTTTATTGAATTTGAGCACAAGATGGCAATTTTATAAGTTTTGCCTTCATGTGTATTTGTGTAATTCTTATATTTACTAATTTTGGGCATTTATAGCAAAAATAGTTTATCCTATCTTCAGTAATAGGAAGCTTTAAATTTTTTTTCCAAATTTTCAAGTAATTCAGTAGTATTATCTGCGTCATTGTTCTAAAAATCTTTCCTTTTCTAGTTTTTTATTTGACCTAAACTTTAATCACTTATTTGCATGATGGGCTAATAATGTGGAATGCTGAAAAGACCCACAGTAATATGTTGAGAAATTTATAAGGAAATCACATACTTAGCTTTTTCATATTTTGAGTTTTTAAAATTAACAAACTGTGAGATTTATTTGAAAAGTAAGTTATAATTTATATAGTTTATGGTAAGGTTATAGCATAGAATTAGGAGAAACTTTCTTGTATTCTTCTATTATACAGTAATGTGCATGCATATGTGCTAAGTTGCTTCAGTAGTGTCTAACTCTTTGTGAACCTATGGACCATACCCCCCAGGCTCCTCGGTCTATGGGATTCTCCAGGCAAAAATACTAGAGTAGGTTGCCATGCCCTCCAGGGGATCTTTCCGACCCAGGGATCGAACCCACGTCTCCTGCATTGGCAAACAGGTTCTTTACTACTCGCGCCACCTGGGAAGCCCATATAATGATTACATGGGCTAATCATGTAAGAAAAATTACAGTTTATGAGCAATTTTCACTTTTACAGTCTGTGAAACCTGATGTGCATTGTAATTATCATTGCTATAAAAATACTAATAACTACCTTCTATTTTATCTTGACAGATGGTATATTGTTCTCTGACAGATTTTCAAAAAGCTGTCTATCAAACAGTTTTAGAAACAGAAGATGTATCTTTGATACTTCAATCTTCTGAGCCTTGTACCTGCAGCAGTGGCCGCAAAAGGAGAAATTGTTGTTATAAGGTAAGCATTTCAGTATGGTATGTTTCCCTGGTAACTCAGTTGATAAAGAATCCCCCTGCAATGCAAGAGACCTGGGTTCACTCCTTGGGTTGGGAAGATCCCCTGGAGGAGGGCATGGCGATGCCTCTAGTATTCTTCCCTGGAGAATCCCCATGGACAGAGGAGCCTGATGGGCTACAGTCCATGGGGTCGCAGAGTCCGACACAACTGAGTGACTAAGCACATTACATGATATCTTTACTGTCTTGTTTTTGATTACACAGTACTCAATTCTAGTATCAGAGTAAGTAGCAGGTAATATAACTTCTTCTCATGTGGTTTTTTTATCTATAGAAGCTGTGTCACTGTGTATACTTCCTGGAATGAGGACTTTCTCCCCTCTTTTATTAAAAACATCATTGTGTTATGGTTCACCAAAAGTACAGTTCCACGTTAGTGATTCATGGATATTTTGTGTATCATTTGACCATTATTTTCTCATAATGTATTGTGCTGATAGTAACCAGATAACAAATATTATTGTAATTGATATATTTATGGTATAATTAATTATATAGCCATGTTAGTCCCTTGCTTATTTTTATTTTCTGTACTTTTATGGTTACAGACCAATTCACAGGGCGAAACAGTGAAAACCTTGTATTTCAGTTACCTTGCAGTCCTTCAGAAGGTAGCTAACCATGTGGCATTACTGCAGACTGCTAGCACCTCTAAACAACAGGTTTGGGTTGGCTTTTTAAATTTCTTTGTGATGCTATTTAGTGTATTTGCTATAAAATTTCTTAGCCAAATATCTTTATCTTTGTATGAAATTTAAGAGGTAACTGACTTGCTTGTTTTTTAATTTAGATGTCAGAGAAGTTTATGCATTTAAATTTTTAATCAAAGTGAGAAAAGTTAACCTTAAAATAAATCTTTTTGATGCCTCTGATATGTTCATATTATTTTCATTTTCCTAGTAACTTTTGATATATTACCAACTAAAGATATTTGATGAGTCCATCCTAATTCCACTAATAATGTACCTAATTATGTTTATCTAATCTACTGTATTAAAATGAGGCTTTATAATAATCTGTATATTAAATATTGGGAGTGCTTCCCAGACTAGTAAAAATCAGTAATTTCAAAATTTAGGCACACATGGAGTTATTTACTTTAGTCATTTCAGTTGTGTATAAAGCACAATGTAAATAAAAAGATCTTTTTAAAAGCTTTTTATATAATGTTTTCATATTTTGTTTTTGTGTGGTAGGCTTGAGGCTGTTAAAATGTAATTTTCAAAGACTACTCTTTGAGAAGTATTCAGTTCCTTATTTTGAGAATCTTAAAAAAGTAACAGTAAAATTAGTAACCATATCACTATCTCAGAACTCATCAAAGCCTGACATGTTCAACATATCATTTTAAGGCATTTTGAATTAAAGAAGGTAAAACTTTCAACCTAATACATTCCTTCTAGATATATTTTCTATAAATATTTTCAAATTATACAGGTTTAAAAGTGCTGAGATTTCTTATCTTCTTCCTTTTCCCGTTAAGGAAACACTTATCAAAAGGATATGTGATCAGGTATTTTCCAGATTCCCAGATTTTGTGCAAAAAAGCAAAGATGCAGCCTTTGAAACACTTTCTGACCCAAAATACAGTGGAAAAATGAAGGTAAGTGTTGTTCTTTCAGTTTGCATACATGCAAGGATGAAGTATTTAAAAGTTTAAATATTTATCATTTAAATAATAAAATGAGTTGTCTTTATTATATAATTCAGAAAAACCTTATGCTTAGTACAGACAATTTCTTTTCTTTCCTTCGTGGTTTTCTTTTCCGCAGTGTTTGGAGCTATGATGTGTGAGTGCCTGTTTTAAAAATAACAGTATTATATTATTACACAGGCTTTGGATTATTTGCTTCCTTTCTAAACAGACTGCATATGGGGGCAAATTGTTGGCATTTTGGCATCAAAATCAAATCTGGAATTCAGGATTTACTGTAATAGAGAAACAGAGGGAATAAAATGGGAAGAGGTATATATTTGACTGATTATTGTAGAAAATAAACATCAGAGTTTTTAGAATCTAGGTGTAATTAAACACATTTTATTACATATACTTAAAATTTGAATACTTACTAAAAGAAATTTGTTACTGTTCAGTCTCTAAGTTATGTCCTACTCTTTGCAACAGCATGGACCTGCAGCAATCCTTGCTCTTCTGCCATCCACTATCTCCTGGAGTTTGCTCGAATTCATGTCCATTGAATTGGTGATGCTATCCAACTATCTTATCCTCTGTCACCACCTTCTCATTTTGCCTTCAGTCTTTGCCAGCATCAGGGTCTTTTCCAGTGAATCGGCTCTTCGCATCAGATGGCCAAAGCTTCAGCTTCAGCTTCAGCATCATTCCTTCCAATGAATATTCATGATTGATTTCCTTTAGGATTGACTGATTGGATCTTGCAGTCCAAGGGACTCTAAAAAGTCTTTTCTAGCACTACAATTCAAAAACATCAATTCTTCAGCACTCAGCCTTCTTTATGGTCCAACTCTCACAACTGTACATGACTACTGGAAAACCAATAGCTTTGTAGGCACAGTGATGTCTCTGCTTTCTAACATGCTATCTAGGTTTGTCATAGCTTTTCTTTCAAGGAGCAAGTGTCTTCTGATTTCATGGCTTCAGTCACTGCAGTGATTTTGCAGCCCAAGAAGAGAAAATCTGTCACTGCTTCCACTTTTTACCTTCATTTTGCCATGAAATGATGGGACTGGATGCCATGATCTTGTGTGTGTGTGTGTGTGTGTGTGTGTGAGTCTTCAGTCGTGTCCGACTCTTTACGACCCCATGGGGGGTAGCCTGCCAGTCTCTTTTGTCCATGGGATTCTCCAGGCATAGGACTGTAGACTACCAGGCTCCTCTGTCCATGGGATTTTCTTACGCCGTTCTCAATATTGAATCAGTCAATTGTTCCATGTCTCGTTCTACCTATTACATCTTGAACCGCATACAGGTTTCTCAGGAGGCAGATAAAGTGGTATGGTACTCCCATCTCTTTAAGAATTTTCTATAGTTTATTGTTATCGACAGAGTCAAAGGCCTTAGCCTAGTCAATGAGGTAGAAGTAGTTGTTTTTCTGGAACTGCCTTGCTTTCTCCATGATCCAACAACTGTTGGCAATTTGATTTCTGTTTCCTCTGCCTCTTTGAAACCCAGCTTGTACATGTGGAAGTTCTTGGTTTATGTAGTGCTGAAGCCTAGCTTGTAGGAATTTGAGCATCACCTTGCTAGTATGTGAAATGAGCGCAATTGTATGGTAGTTTGAACAACAATATGTGAACCGTGAACTTCCAGATGTTCAAGCTGGTTTTAGAAAAGGCAGAGGAACCAGAGATCAAATTGCCAACATCTGGTGGATCATCGAAAAAGCAAGAGAGTTCCAGAAGAACATCTATTTCTGCTTTATTGACTATGCCAAAGCCTTTGACTGTGTGGATCACAATAAACTGTGGAAAATTCTTAAAGAGATGGGAATACCAGACCATCTGACCTGTCTCTTGAGAAATCTGTATGCAGATAAGGAAGCAACAGTTAGAACTGGACATGGAACAACAGACTGGTTCCAGATAGGAAAAGGAGTACGTCAAGGCTGTATATTGTCACCCTGCTTATTTAACTTATATGCAGAGTACATCATGAGAAACACTGGACTGGAGGAAGCACAAACTGGAATCAAGATTGCCGGGAGAAATATCAATAACCTCAGATATGCAGATGACACCACCTTTGTGGAAGAAAGCTAAGAAGAACTAAAGAGCCTCTTGATGGAAGTGAAAGAGGAGAGTGAAAAAGTCGGTTTAAAGCTCAACATTCAGAAAACTAAGATCATGGCATCTGGTCCCATCACCTGATGGGAAATAGATGGGGAAACAGTGCAAACAGTGTCAGACTTTATTTTTTTGGGCTCCAAAATCACTGCTGATGGTGATTGCAGCCATGAAATTAAAAGATGCTTATTCCTTGGAAGAAATGTTATGACCAACCTAGATAGCATATTTAAAAGCAGAGACATTACTCTGCCAACAAAGTCCGTCTAGTCAAGGCTATGGCTTTTCCAGTAGTCATGTATGAATGTGAGAGTTGGACGGTGAAGAAAGCTGAGCACTGAAGAATTGATGCTTTTGAACTGTGGTGTTGAAGAAGACTCTTGAGAGTCCCTTGGACTGCAAGGAGATCCAACCAGTCCATCCTAAAGGAGATCAGTCCTGGGTGTTCATTGGAAGGACTGATGTTGAGGCTGAAACTCCAATACTTTGGCCACCTCATGTGAAGAGTCGACTCATTGGAAAAGACCCTAACACTGGGAAGGATTGTGGGCAGGAGGAGAAGGGGAAGACAGAGGATGAGATGGCTGGATGGCATCACTGACTCGATGGACATGGGTTTGGGTAAACTCCAGGATTTGATGATGGACGGGGAGGCCTGGCGTGCTGCGATTCGTGGGGTCCAAAGAGTCGGACACAGCTGAGTGACTGAACTGAACTGAACTTTAACATTTTTTGGCATTGTCCTTCTTTGGGATTAAAATGAAAGCTGACCTTTTCCATTCCTGTGGCCACTGCTGAGTATTCCAAATTTGCTGACGTATTGAGTACAGCACTTTAACAGCATCATCTTTTAGGATTATAAACAACTCAGCTGGAGTTCTCTTACCTCCATTAGCTTTGTTCATAGTAATTAGTAATGCTTCCTAAGGCTCACTTGACTTAACACTCCAGGGTGTCTGGCTCTAGGTAAGTGTCTGTGCCATTGTGGTTATATGGTTCATTAAGACCTTTTTTTGTACAGTCCTTCTGTGTACACCTTTTCTTAATCTCTTTTGCTTCTATTAGGTCCATACCATTTCTGTCCTTCATTGTGCCCATCCGTGCATGAAATGTTCCCTTGATATCTCTAGTTTTCTTAATATTAGATAGATATCTAGGCCCAAGTCCTAAAAGAAATACTGTTCTGTAATTTAGTTTGTGAACATACTGTAAGTATAAAAAAGTGTTTTTGGAAATTAAATTAATCCATTTAAATGCATCTCATAATCTAAAATGCTTCCTTTTTATTAAAACCAGATGAGATGAACTAAGTCCTTAAGCAATTTAATTTACCTCATTTTTAACAATATGAAATTTCATGTAATATCTAATACTTTAAACTTGGAAAAAATGAACGGAATTATCAAAGATTACTGAGATTATATTGTATAAAAATAATTTTTAAAAAATTCTTAAGTGATGTTTATGTATATAAAGTATACTTTTTATTGCAACTGGTTCGCTGATGTTCTTGTGGTTCCCTTCCAGGTTCTTCAGCAGCTTTTAAATCATTGCAGGAAAAACAAAGATAAAGTTCTTCTTTTCTCCTTTTCCACCAAGGTGAGTTTTGTCTGAAGCATATTTTTGATTGACTTAGGTCTAGTTCCTGAGGCTTAAAAGTCTATAAAGAGATCTCTGTATCTTAAAGAGATAAAAAAAGGCATCCAGCCACATTTACTGCTTATGTATCTTCTGTCAGTTCAGTTCAGTTCAGTTCAGTTCAGTCGCTCAGTCGTGTCTAATTCTTTCCGACCCCATGGACTGCAGCACACCAGGCTTCCCTGTCCATCACCAACTCCTGGTGATGCCATCCAACGATCTCATCCTCTGTCATTCCCTTCTCCCACCTTCAGTCATTCCCAGCATCAGGGTCTCTTCAAATGAGTCAGTTCTTTGCATCAGGTGGCCAGAGTATTGGAGTTGCAACTTCAGCATCAGTCCTTCCAGTGAATACTCAGGACTGATTTCCTTTAAGATTGGCTGGTTTGATCTCCTTGCTGTCCAAGAGACTCTCAAGAATCTTCTCCAACACCACAGTTCAAAAGCATCAATTCTTTGGTGCTCAGCTTTCTTTATAGTCCAACTCTCAGATCCATACATGACTACGGGAAAAACCATAGCTTTGCCTTTGTGGCAAAGTAATGTTTCTGCTTCTAAGTATGCTGTCTAGGTTGGTTATAACTTTTCTTGCAAGGAGCAAGCGTCTTTTAATTTCATGGCTGTGGTCACCATCTGCAGTGATTTTGGAGTCCAAAAAATAAAGTCTGTCACTGTTTCCCCATCTATTTGCCATGAGGTGATGGGACCAGATGCCATGATCATAGTTTTCTGAATGTTGAGCTTTAAGCCAACTTTTTCACTCTCCCTTTTTCACTTTCATCAAGAGGCTCTTTAGTTCTTCTTCACTTTCTGCCATAAGGGTGGTGTCATCTGCATTATCTGAGGTTGTTGATATTTCTCCCAGAAATCTTGATTCCAGCTTGTGCTTCATCCATTCCAACATTTCTCATGATGTACTCTGCATATAAGTTAAATAAGCAGGGTGACAATATATAGCCTTGATGTACTCCTTTTCTGATTTGGAACTAGTCGGTTGTTCCATGTCCAGTTCTAACTGTTGCTTCGTGACCTGCATACAGATTTCTCAGGAGGCAGGTAAGGTGGTCTAATGTTTCCATCTCTAAGAATTTCCCAAAGTCTGTTGTGATCCACACAGGAAAATGCTTTGATATAGTCAATAAAGTAGAAGTAGATGTTTTTCTGTAACTCTCTTGCTTTTTCGATGATCCAGTGGATGTTGACCATTTGATCTCTGGTTCCTCTGTCTTTTCTAAATCCAACTTGAACATCTGGAAGTTCACAGTTCACATAGTTGAAGCCTGGCTTGGAGAATTTTGTGCATTACTTTGCCAGCATGTGAGATGAGTGCAATTGTGCAGTAGTTTGAACATTCTTTGGCATTGCCTTTCTTTGGGATTGGAACGAAAACTGACCTTTTCCAGTCCTGTGGCCACTGCTGAGTTTTGCAAATTTGCTGGCATATGGAGTGCAGCACTTTCACAGCATCATCTTTTAGGATTTGAAATAGCACAACTGGAATTCCATCACCTCCACTAGCTTTGTTCGTAGTGATGCTTCTTAAGGCCCACTTGACTTCATATTCCAGGGTGTCTGGCTCTAGGTGAGTGATCATACCATCGTGATTTTCTGGGTCATGAAGATATGTTGTATAGTTCTTCTGTGTATTCTTGCCACCTCTTCCTAATGTCTTCTGCTTCTTAATGATTTCTGTAGGAAATGGTAATGGGGTAAACAACTTTTAAAACAGATACTTTAATCTCAATTATATCAGAATTACTTACTATCAAATAGCAAACATAAAGATAGATTTCTAATTCTCTACTTAGATGTTTTTGTTAATAATTAAAATGTTCTTTAAGATATTTAAGATATTTTAGAATGAGACTATAGCAAAAATAATGAATATAATTAGATAAATGAGTTGGCCAATACTTTTCTTTTTATTCCATTTTTTTTTTTTTTTAGTTTAGAAAGCGAAAGATTGATTTTTTTCCTTTGAAAGATTGATTTTTCTTTTTTTAAAACAAAGGTTGCCAAATTTTCAAATCAGTCTCAGTATAATAGTAGGAAGATGTATAAGTCAAATTAGAAAAATGTTTGTTGCCCTTTAATTACAAGAAAGAAATTGTGAACAGTGATATTAATACTTTTTAAAGCTCATCTGTATAATGGTATGAAACTTATTAAACCATGAGTTTATCTTTGCATATCTCTATATCTTTCCTCTAGTTGCTTGATGTGCTGCAGCAATACTGTATGGCATCTGGACTTGATTACCGACGACTTGATGGAAGTACAAAATCAGAGGAAAGAATCAAGATTGTGAAAGAATTCAACAGTACACAAGATGTAAACATTTGCCTTGTCTCTACAATGTAAGAAAATAAAATTTTATAACTTGATTTCTATCTAATTGCTCTTAAGATTTAAGATAATCCTTAACTATTACTGGATTTTCAGTGGTTATGCTTCTATTGCTGTATTTCATTTAGCTTTAAGGAGAAGCAACAAAAATGCTATTAATTTTGACTAGGATAACAATATTGAGTTTTATCTAAACTTTTCTGTCAGTTCCATTATTTTCATCTTCTTTATATGTCTGTCTTTATTTTTTAAAATATCCAAAAAGTGGATGCTACTTCATCGAAATATTCTGTAGTTTTTTGACACGTGTGTTGTGGTTAGAGCAGTCAGACTTAATTGAATACTCAAGTTATTAATTGAATAGTCGAGAGTCACATGTGTCAGTGATTTTCAAACTGTGGTCAAGGAACCCTTGAGAACCCATAGGGCTTAATGGACCAGGAGTTTCCCTCTTCTGTCTCTACCTGGTCTCAAGGAGAGCAGCTGAACATTTATAGGTTTTATAAAGCTAAATCAGTTCTAACACCTGTTTATGAATCTCAGTGAACTTTTTAAGACATACACATACTTGAGAGAAAAATTTAAGTTGATATAAACACCTGGGAAGATTAGTCTCTTTTGGCAG
This sequence comes from Giraffa tippelskirchi, assembly GCF_054371585.1. Lineage (NCBI taxonomy): Eukaryota > Metazoa > Chordata > Mammalia > Artiodactyla > Giraffidae > Giraffa > Giraffa tippelskirchi. The sequence continues at coordinate 198,759,201 of NC_137275.1, forward strand.
GGGTAACAAATCTGTAACTTTTTAACATCTAATATAATAAGTATTTTATAGATATACTCCCACTATCTTTCAAAAAGAATTTCAAAGGATGTTTATTTATTTATTTATTCAAGATTATAGTATAGTTGACTTACAATGTCATGTAAGTTTCAGATGTACAGCAGAAAGATTCAATAACCTATATTATTTCTCAGGTTCTTTTCCCTTTTATGTTATTGCAAAATACTGAGTATAGTTCTCTATACTATACAGTAGGTTCTTGTTGGTTATCTGTCTTATATATAGTAGTGTATATATGTTAATCCCATCCTCCTAACATATCCCTCCCCTCCCTTGATCTGCGAGTCTTTTTCTGTTTTAAACATAAGTTCATTTGTATCTTTTTTTGATTCCACATATAAGCGATATCATATGATATTTATCTTTATCTGGCTTACTTCACTTAGTAAGGTAACCTCAGAGTCCATCCATGTTGCTGCATTGTATATATATGAATTTATCCATTCACCTGTGGATGGACATTTAGGTTACTTCCATGTCTTGGCTCTTATAAATAGTCCTGCAATGAACACTGGGATGGATGTATCTTTTCCAATAATAGTTTTCTCCAGATATATGCCCAGGAGTGGAATTGTAGGATCATATGGTAGTTATACTGTTTTTCGTAGTGGTTATACCAGTTTACATTCCCACCAACAGTGTAGGAGGGTTCCCTTTTCTCTCTTCAGCATTTATTATTTGTAGACTTTTTGATGATGGCCATTCTGACTGGAGTAAAGTGATACCTCATTGTAGTTTTGATTTGCATTTATCTAATAATTAGTGATTTTACACATTTTTTTAATGTGCCTGTTGGCCATCTGTATGTCTTCTTTGAAGAAATGTCTGTTTAGGTCTTCTGCCCATTTTTTGATTGGATTGTTTGTTGTTGTTCTTGATATTGAGCTTTATGAGCTGTTTGTATATTTTTGAAATTAATCTCAAGGGACTTTTAAAAAAACGTATAAAATACAAGAAAGGAAAAAGTAAGTAAAAAAAAAAAAAGCATTACTTTGGAAATTCCCTGGTGGTCCAGTGATTAGGACTTAGTGCTTTCAATGCCATGGGATATGTTCAATCCCTGGTAAAAGAACTAAGATTGCACAAGTCATACAGCATGGCCAGAAAACAGAAAATTACAATGAGAAATCAAGTATATATGGTGAGTGAGCTACTTAACTGCTGAGGACTAAAATTATTCTTGAATTCTTGCAGCTAAGGCCTGAGAAGCTCTAGATTTCCATTTACCTGTGAATGAATTCAAGAAGAATTTCACACATGAGTCCTTAAATACTGAATATTAAATGACATAGAACACTGTCTTCAGCTTAGTTTTATCAAGCACACATAAGCATTTTTGATTTTTAAGTAATGTTTTAAAGGTAATAAATGCCTTCAACAACAGTTCAAATAGTACAGAACTTATCATGACAACCAATTATCTTTCATTCCTGTTCTGCTCACCTATAGTCTAATTTGATGAGCTCTGCCATAAAGTTCCTAATTATCACTTCAGCTATATTGCAAATTGCTATTTAACCTGTCCATTGAGTTTTTAATTTTAAAATTTATTTTTTATGTTTAGAAGTCCTGTCAGCTGATTTTTCAGCAAAACTTTGTAGGACAGGAGGGAGTAACACATTAAAGTACTGAAATGAAAAGAAAAAAAACTTATGGCCAAAAATACTTTACCCAGAAAGGCTATCATTCAGAATTGAAGGAGAGAAGAAGTTTGCCACACAAGCAGAAACTAAAAGTTCATCATCACAAAATGGATCCTATAACAAATGTGAAAGGATCTTCTTGAAGTGAAAGGAAAAGGCCATAACCAGAGATAACAAAATATATGAAAGAAAAAAATCTCTCTAATAAAGACAAATATATGGTAAAGGCAGCAGTTCAAACCCTTAAAAAGGAGTAGAATGAAGATTAAAAGACAGAAGTTGCAGAACTATCTTCAATATTTAAAATGGAAAAGAATCTGAAAACCAGTATAACTGAATCACTTTACTATACATCAGAAACTTAACAGAACATTCTAAATCAAATATGCTTTGATTTTTTTAAAAAAGGAAAAGTTGTAAAAATAACTACAACTACATTAAGTAGTTAGGTAATACAAAAAATAGAAAGATGTAAAATATGGTATTCAAAACAAAACATGGGGTGGGGGAGTAAAAATGTAGTGCTTAAAAGCATTTGAATTTAAGCAACTGTCATTTTAAAACAGATTTATATAATGTGTGTGTGTATATATATATATAAAATTATGTATATATGTATATAAATATATATGTAAGTATACATATATATATGTGTATATATACTGAGCTGGACTGTCAATCAGATTGATTATATTCTTTGCAGCCAAAGATGGAGAAGCTCTATACAGTCAGCAAAAACAAGACCAGGAGCAGACTGTGGCTCAGATCATGAACTGCTTATTGCCAAATTCAGACTTAAATTGAAGAAAGTAGGGAAAACCACTAGACCATTCAGGTATGACCTAGATCAAATCCCTTAGGAGTATACAGTGGAAGTGACAAATAGATTTAAGGGACTAGACCTGATAGACAGAGTGCCTGACGAACTATGGACAGAGGTTCGTGACATTGTACTGGAGACAGGGATCAAGAAAATCCCCATGGAAAAGAAATGCAAAAAAGCAAAATGGCTGTCTGAGGAGGCCTTACAGATAGCTGGGAAGAGAAGAGAAGCAAAAAGGAAAGGAGAAAAGGAAAGATATTCCCATCTGAATGCAGAGTTCCAAAGAATAGCAAGGAGAGATAAGAAAGCCTTCCTCAGCGATCAGTGCAAAGAAATAGAGGAAAACAACAGATTGGGAAAGACTAGAGATCTCTTCAAGAAAATTAGAGATACCAAAGGAACATTTCATGCAAAGATAGGCTCGATAAAGGACAGAAATGGTATGGACCTAACAGAAGCAGAAGATATTAAGAAGAGGTGGCAAGAATACACAGAAGAACTGTACAAAAAAGATCTTCACGACCCAGATAATCACGATGGTGTGACCACTCACACTCACCTAGAGCCAGACATCCTGGAAGGTGAAGTCAAGTGGGCCTTGGAAAGCATCACTACGAACAAAGCTAGTGGAGGTGATGGAATTCCAGTTGAGCTATTTCAAATCCTCAAAGGAGATGCTGTGAAAGTGCTGCACTTGATATGCCAGCAAATTTGGAGAACTCAGCAGTGGCCACAGGACTGGAAAAGGTCAGTTTTCGTTCCAATCCCAAAGAAAGGCAATGCCAAAGAATGTTCAAACTACCGCATAATTGCACTCATCTCACATGCTAGTAAAGTAATGCTCAAAATTCTCCAAGCCAGGCTTCAGCAATACGTGAACCGTGAATGTCCAGATGTTCAAGCTGGTTTTAGAAAAGGCAGAGGAATCAGAGATCAAATTGCCAATATCCGCTGGATCATCGAAAAAGCAAGAGAGTTCCAGAAAAACATCTATTTCTGCTTTATTGACTATGCCAAAGGCTTTGACTGTGTGGATCACAATAAACTGTGGAAAATTCTGAAAGAGATGGGAATACCAGACCATCTGACCTGTCTCTTGAGAAACCTGTATGCAGGTCAGGAAGCAACAGTTAGAACTGGACATGGAACAACAGACTGGTTCCAAATAGGAAAAGGAGTATGTCAAGGCTGTATATTGTCACCCTGCTTATTTAACTTATATGCAGAGTACATCATGGGAAACACTGGGCTGGAAGAAACACAAGCTGGAATCAAGATTGCCGGGAGAAATATCAATAACCTCTGATATGCGGATGACACCACCCTTATGGCAGAGAGTGAAGAAGAACTAAAGAGCCTCTTGATGAAGTTGAAGGAGGAGAGTGAAAAAGTTGGCTTAAAGCTCAACGTTCAGAAAACTAAGATCATGGCGTCTGGTCCCATCACTCCATGGGAAATAGATGGGGAAACAGTGGAAACAGTGTCAGACTTTATTTTTGTGGGCTCCAGAATCACTGCTGATGGTGACTGCAGCCATGAAATTAAAAGACGCTTACTCCTTGGAAGGAAGGTTATGGCCAACCTAGATAGCATATTTAAAAGCAGAGACATTACTTTGCCAACCAAAGTCCGTCTAGTCAAGGCTATGGTTTTTCCAGTGGTCATGTATGGATGTGAGAGTTGGACGGTGAAGAAAGCTGAGCGCCGCAGAATTGATGCTTTTGAGCTGTGGTGTTGGAGAAGACTCTTGAGAGTCCCTTGGACTGCAAGGAGATCCAATCAATCCATCCTAAAAGAGATCAATCCTGGGTGTTCATTGGAAGGTCTGATGTTGAAGCTGAAACTCCAATACTTTGGCCACCTCATGCGAAGGGTTGACTCATTGGAAAAGACCCTAATGCTGGGTAGGATTGGGGGTGGGAGGAGAAGGGGATGACAGAGGATGAGATGGTTGGATGGCATCACCGACTCGATGAACATGGGTTTGGGTAAACTCCAGGAGTTGGTGATGGACAGAGAGGCCTGGCGTGCTGCAATTCATGGGGTCGCAAAGAGTCGGACACGACTGAGCGACTGAACTGAACTGAACTGGACTGTAAACAAGGCGATGCCTTTGAATTATGGTATAGGAGAAGACTCCTGAAAGTCCCGTGGACAGCAAAGAGATAAAACCAGTCAATCTTAAGAGAAATCAACCCCGAATACTCATTGGAAAGACTGATGCTAAAGCTGAAGCTCCAGTATTTTCGCCATCTGGTGCAAACAGCTGACTCAGATTTGAAAAGTCCCTGATGCTGGGAAGGATTGAGGGCAAAAGGAGAAGAGGGCATCTGAAGATGAGATGGCTGGATAGCATCACCAATGCAATGGATACGAACTTGGGCAAATTTTGAAAGATGGTGAGGGACAGAGAGGTGGTGTGCTGCCGTCCATGGGGTCTCAAAGATTCAGACAAGACTGGGTGACTGAACAACAACAACAACGTGTGTGGGTATGTGTATATATATGTATGTATGTTTACATATGTATATATACACACATGTCAATATATATGAACCTCATGGTAATCATAAACCAAAAATTTACAATAGATACAGAAAAATAAAAGGGAAAGGAACCCAAACAAAACACTAAAGAAAGTTATCATACCACAACGGAAGAGACTAAAAGCAGAGCAAAGAAGTATTACAAAAGCAAGCTGAAAACAGTTAAACAAAATGTCAATGTCAATAAGTATACGCCTATAGTAGTATTAAACAATCTTCAAACCATCTGACAGTTGCACTCATATCCCATGCTATGCTAGTAAGGTCCTAATTAAACTCTTTCATGCTAGACTTCAGCATTACGTGAGCCAAGAACTTCCAGATGTTCAAGCTGGGTTTAGAAAAGGCAAAAGAGCCAGAGATAAAGTTGCCAACATTTGCTGGATCATAAAGAAAGCAAGGGAATATCAGAAAAATATCTACCTCTGTTTCATTGACTGCGCTAAAGCCTTTGACTGTGTGGATCATAACAAACTGTGAAAAGTTCTTAAAGAGGTGGGAGTACTAGACCATCTTGCCTCTTTCCTGAGAAACCTGTATGTGGGTCAGGAAGCAACAGTTAGAACCCTGTATGGAACAACTGATTGGTTCAGGATTGAGAAAGGAGTACCACAGGGCTGTCTGCTGTCACCCTGTTTATTTAACCTATAAACTGAGCACACCATGAGAAATGCCAGGCTGGGTGAGTTATAAGCTAGAATTAAGATAGGCAGGAGAAACAACAACCTCAGATATGCAGATGATATCACACTAATGGCAGAAAGTGAAGAGGAACTAAAGAACCTCTTGAGGAGAGTGAAGGTGGAGAGTGAAAAAACTGGCTTAAAACTAAATATTAAAAAAGCTAAGATCTTGGCATCTGGCTCCATTACTTCATGGAAAATAGAAGGGGAAAAGGTGGAAGTAGTGACAGATTTCCTCTTCTTGGGCTCTAACATCACTGCAGATGGTGACTGCAGTTATGAAATCAGAAGACGATTGCTTCTTTTCAGGAAAGCTATGACAAACCTAGACAGTGTGTTGAAAAGCAGAGACATTACTCAGCCGACAAAGGTCCATATAGTCAAGTCTATGGTCTTCCCAGTGGCCACATACAGTTGTAAGAGCTGGACCATAAAGAAGGCAGAATGCCAAAGAATTGATGCCTTTGAACTGTGGTGCTGAAGAAGACTCCTGAGAGTCCATTGGACAACAAAGAGATGAAGCCAGTCAATCTTAAAGGAAATCAACCCCGTCATTGGAAGGGCTGATGCTGAAGTTGATGCTCCAGTATTTTGGTCCTGATGCAAATAGCTCACTCATTGGAAAAGTCCCTGATGCTGGGAAAGATTGAGGACAGAAAGAAAAGAGGGCATCAGAGGATAAGATGGCTGGATGGCATCAACAATGCAATGGAGAGAAACTTGGGCAAACTTCAGGAGATAGTGAGGAACAGGGAAGCCTGGCATGCTCAATCCATGGGTTCACAAAGAGTCAGACACAGCTGGGCAACTGAACAACAGCAGCATACAGCTATCAATAAAATCAGAGGTAAAAGAGAAGTTACAACCAATATCACAGAAATACAAACACTCATAAGAAACTGCTGTAGACAGTTATGTGCCAACAGATTGAACAACCTGGAAAAAAATGTATAAATTCCTAGAAACATACAGTCTTCAAAGACTGAATCAGGAAGAAATAAAATAAATGACTGATTGCTGTAATGAAATTGAATCAGTAGTCAAAAAACTCTTAACAAACAAAAGTCCAGAATCAGATGGCTTCACAGAGGAATTCTGCCAAGTGTTTAAAGAACCAGTTGGGATTTTCCTGAATGTCCAGTGGTTAGGACTTCCACTGCAGGGGGCCCAGGTTTGATCTCTGGTTGGGGAACTAAGATCCCATAAGTCAAGTGGCTTGGCCAAATAAAGAACAGAAATACCTAGTCTTGTTCAACTATTCCAAAAATATTGAAGCAAAAGAAACACTTTCAAACTCATTTTACAAGGCCAGCATTAACCCTGATACCAAAATCAGACAAAGATATTACACAAAAAAGAAAATCACAAGGCAGTGATACCTGATGAATATAGATCTAAAAATCTTCAACAAATATTAGCAAATGGAAGTCAATAATAGTTGAAAGGATCAAACACCATGATGAAGTAAGATTTATCCCAGGGATGCAAGTAGGAGTCAGTACCCACAAATCAATCAATGCGATAGGTCACATTAACACATTGAAGAAGAAAAATCATATGATCATCTCAATAGATGCAGAAAAATATTTTGACAAAATTCAATGTCTGTTTATCATAAAAACCTTCAATAAAGTGATTATAGAGGGAACATAACATAATAAAGGCCATATATGAAAAACCAACAGCTAGTAATATACTCAGTGGTAAAAAGCTTAAAACTTTTCCTCTAAGGTCAGGAGCAAAACAAGGACACCCACTCTTACCAGTTTTATTCAACATGGTACAGTGATTCCTGGCCACAGTAATCAGGTAAGAAAGATAAATAAAAGGCACCCTAATAGGAACAGAAGAAGCAAAACTGTCACTATTTACAGATATCATGATTCTATATATAGAAAATTCTGAAGACACTACCAGAAAACTATAAGAACTAATAAATGAATTCAGTAAAGTTGCAGGATGCTTCCCTGGTGGCTCAGAGGTAAAGAATCTGCCTGGAAAGCAGGAGATGCAGGTTGGATCCCTGGGTTGAGAAAATCCCCTGAAGGAGGAAATGGCAACCCACTCCAGTATTCTTGCCTGGAAAATCCCATGGACAGAGGAGCCTGGTGAGCTTACAGTCCATGGGGTTGCAAAGAGTTGGACATGACTTAGAAACTAAATGAAAACAACAAAGATGCAGGAGACGGTATTATAATACAGAAATCTGTTGCATTTCCATACACAAATAATGTGCTATCAGAGAAATTAAATAAACAATTTTTTACAACTACATCAGAAAGAATAAAATAGTTAGGAATAATTTAACCAAGGAGGTAAATGACATGTTCACTGAAAACTATAACACAAATATGAAAGAAATTGAACACAAATAAATGGAAAGATACACCATAGTAATGGATTGAAAGAATTAACATTGTTAAAATGTCCATGTAACCTGAAGTAATCTTCATGTCAAAATACCCATTGCATTTTTCAGAGAACAGATAGTCCTAAAATTTATGTGGAACCACAGAAGACTCCAGATAGCCACAGAGAGCTTGAGAATGTACAAGGCTAGAGTTGTCTTGCTGCCTGATTTCAAAATCAAATTTGTGTGGTATACAAAGCCATAATAATCAAAACAGTATGGTACTGGTATAAAACCAGACACGTGGATCAGTGGAATAGAATAGAGAGCCCATAAATAAACCCACATTTATATGGTCAACTAATCTATCATAAAGCAGCCAAGAATATTCAGTGGGGGAAAAAGTCTTTTCAGTAAGTGATGTTGGGAAAATCAGATAAATACATGTAAGAGAGTGAAGGTAGACTCTTTTCTAATACCAAATACAAAAATAAATGCAAAATGTATTAAACATTTAATGTTAGGCCTAAAACCAAAAAACTCCTAGAAGAAAATATAACCAGTGAGCTCTTTGGCGTTGATCTTTGTAATGTTTTTTGAATCTTTCTGGGCAAGGACAGTAAGAACAAAAATAAACATGTGACTACATCAAACTAAAGAGCATTGGCACAGTGAAGGAAGCTGTCAACAAAAGAAAAAGACAACCTACTGAATGGGAGAAGATATTGTAAAAGATATGTTCAATAAGGGGTTAATATCCAAAATATATAAGGAACTCATAAAACTCAATATAAAAAGCCAAATAATCCAATTAAGAAATCAGCAGAGGTCCCAAATAGATATATTTCCAAAGAAGACATACAGATGGCCAACAAGCCCATGATGAGGTGCTCAACATCACTAATCATCAGGGAAATGCAGATCAAACCAGAAAGATAGCACCTCACACCTGTCAGGGTAACTTTTACCAAAAACACAAAACACAGATAATAGGTATTGTTGAGGATATGGGGAAAAGGCAACCATTCTGCACTGTTGATGGAAATGTAAGCTAATACAGTCACTATGAAAACAGTATGGAGGTTCTCAAAAAATTTAAAGTACAACTGTCATACAATCTAGCAATTTCACTTTTGGTCATTTATCTGAAGAAAATGAAAAACACTAATTTGAATAGATATATGTATGTTCACTGCAGCAGTATATATAATAACTATGACACAGAAGCAACGTAAGTGTCTGTTGATAAATGAAATGGATAATGATTACACACACACACATAGATATATATACTTTATGTATATATACATATATATGTATACAATGGAATATTACTTAGACATAAAAAGGATGAAATCTTGCCCTTTGTGACAACATGGGTGAATCTACAGTGTATAATCTAAGTGAAATAAATCAGATGGAGAAAGATAAGTACTATATGATTTCACTTACATATAGTATCTAAAAAATAAGGACAAACATAGCAAAACAGACTCAGATACAGAGAACAAGCTAATGGTTGCCCAAAGGGAAGGAGTAGTGAGAAGGGGTTAAAAGTTGCAGGGGATTGAGAGGGTCAAAATAAAGAAGTCATGCGGATGCAGTGTATAGCATAGGAATATACTCAATTTTTAAAAAGGTCTTCCTTATATTTTTCAAATCTAGCTGATCATTTATATATATATTTTGTTTCTTATGGTTTCTAGATTTTATTTCTTTAGTAGTTTTAGTCATTTTTTAAAGTATCTTTTTGAATGGCACTTTTACGCTATTTAACTCCTACCTTTGGGGAGTGCTAATCCTTCTATTTTTTCTTCCCTCTGGCTCTTGCTCATAGTAGATGGTTTCTTCACGCATTTTGTAATTTTTTATTTTGAGCTTATCTTCAGTGGGGCTTTTTTCCTCTGTAAATCCTTAGGAAACTGGTTGTAGGAGTTCTCCATTACTGTGGTTTTACTTTGACTTCTCTGTTAGGCATCCCAACCAGGACTCGAGAAGTTTTGGACTAGGACTCGAGAAGTTTTGGACTAGGACACGAGAAGTTTTGGATTCCTGTTTTCCTGTGACTTAATTCAAAGAATGATTTGTTACCTGAGTCCTTACATTTGTTACATAAAGAACTTTACAAAACATAATAAATACATTCATCAGCTATGTTTTTCAAAAGAGATACACTCAGTTTTTGTTTTGTTTTTCTCATTTTGCAAAAATTTATATTTAATTTCTGGGTGTTGAAACAAAAGACTTTCACACTGGCTCAGTTCATTATTTTTGCCAGAATCCTAATTCATTATCTTTTAGTTTATCAACAGCTTGGACTTTCTGTTATGTTAAAGGAAAATTTAGTTTTCTTTTACTTTCCCCTCCCCATTTTCCATGTAGTTGTTACTCTTTTTATTTTTTATCTATTAATTAATTTTTAGCCTTAAATAATATACTTTAATCTTTGATTTTTAGTCCAGCAACTTTCTACAGTATCTTCTAAGTACTTGTAATGTGTGGTATTAACATTAGCACACATCCACTGTTTCTTCTACTTTTGTCATCTGTCTATATTATCTGTCAGCTATTTTAACAAATAATTTTGTATGCCAGAATATATGGAAAATAAATTTTATGTATTTTTGAGTACCATAAAATGTCTTCTATGTGATCTCTCATATAATTGCCTTGACCAGCTGTAGAGAATTTATTTTCAGATCTTTGTAGGTATTCAGTTCAGTTCAGTTCAGTTGCTTAGTCGTGTCCGACTCTTTGCAACCCCATGAACCACAGCACGCCAGGCCTCCCTGTCCGTCACCAACTCCTGGAGTTTACCCAAACTCATGTCCATCGAGTCGGTGATGCCATCCAGCCGTCTCAACCTCCGTCGTCCCCTTCTCCTCCTGCCCCCAATCCTTCCCAGCATCAAGGTCTTTTCCAATGAGTCAGCTTTTCGCATCAGGTGCCCAAAGTATTGGAGTTTCAGCTTCAACATCAGTCCTTCCAATGAATACCCAGGGCTGATCTCCTTTAGGATGGACTGGTTGGATCTCCTTGCAGTCCAAGGGACTCTCAAGAGTCTTCTCCAACACCACAGTTCAAAAACATCAATTCTTCTGTGCTCAGCTTTCTTTATAGTCCAACTCTCACGTCCACATGACTACTGAAAAAATCATAGCCTTGACTAGATGGACCTTTGTTGACAAAGTAATGTCTCTGCTTTTTAATATGCTTTAGGTTGGTCATAACTTTCCTTCCAAGGAGTAAGCGTCTTTTAATTTCATGACTGCAATCACCATCTGCAGTGACTTTGGAGCCCCAAAAAATAAAGTCAGCCACTGTTTCCACTGTTTCCCCATCTATTTGCCATGAAGTGATGGGACCGGATGCCATGATCTTAGTTTTCTGAATGTTGAGCTTTAAGGCAACTTTTTCACTCTCCTCTTTCACTTTCATCAAGAGGCTCTTTAGTTCTTCAACATTGTTTTCTGGTATTTAATATTTCTGAAATTTTGTCTAATGCCCATCAACCTGTTGTAATCTGAAATTTCACAGTAATATTTAAGTCTTTTATAAATTAATTAAAAATTTAATTATTTTTGGTTGTGCTGGGTCTTTTGGTTGCTGCATGGGCCTTTTCTTGCAGCAACCAAGAAATGGTTGTTGTAATGGCTTCTCATTACAGTGGCTTCTTTTGTTGCAGGCACATGGGCTTCAGTAGTTGCAGCACATGGGCTCAATAGTTGCAGTGTGCAGACTCTAGGATGCACAGGCTTCAGAGTTGTGGGGTGTGTCTCAGTAGTTGTGGTGCATGGGCTTAGTTGCCCTGCAGCACGTGAAATCTTCCCAGACAAGGGATTGAACCTGTGTCCCCTGCATTGACAGGCAGATTCTTACCCACTGTACTACCAGGGATGTCTGATATTTGAGTCTTGATGGGAGTTTTTGTTCATTTATTTTGCTGGGTGTAATCTGAAGGCTTGTATTTCTGAACTCTGAAAAATCTCTTTGATTATTTCTTTGACAATGGCTTCTCTTCAATTTTTTCTAGTGTCTGTCTTGGTCACTAGGTTATCTGATTTTAGTGTTCCTACAATGATTCTTTTTTGGGGGAGGACAGAGTTGTACTGCGTAGCTTGTGGAATCTTAGTTCCCCAACCAGGGATAAACACAGGCCCTCAGCAGTGAAAGCTCGGAGTCCTAACCACTGGACCACCAGGGAATTCCTCTAGAATGATTCTTTAAACCTGTGAACTTTGATCTCTTACTTTGTGTTTTTATCTTTTTTGGCTCTATATTCTGAAAAAATGGCATTTTCCAATCTTATTATTTTATTTTAAATAACTAATTTTTAGTCTTTTAAATTATGTATTTATTTTTTTGCTTTAAACTCTCATTCTGTGAATAATCTTTATTCTGGAATGTCAATACCTTAAAGCTTAGCTTTCCATAATCATCTCATTCAGTTCATCAAGGGAGGGTTTTCTGGTGTTTTTCCTTGGGTTGAGATTTTTATTGGAATCACTGAATTTATAAATGACTTTGTAGAAAAATGACATTTTAATGCTTTTGAACCTTCCTATCTATGAGCATGGTATTGGTTAAATATATCTAGGCTTCTCAGTAAGTGAATACTTTATTCGACCTTTTAAAAAAAGTATCTATTTGGCTGTGCCAGGTCTTTGTTGTGGCATGCAGTGTCTTTGATCTTCATTATCACATGCAGGATTTTTATGATAGTTAATATATAACAATAAAATTTAATTCATTGATGGCATTTTTTGTGCAACATTAAGATATGGTTAAATACAGTTTTTATATGTTTTTGATACAAAATAGAATGTGAAAGACCTAAGGAATGAATAGCCTGCATGTTGATTATGGGTTTATCTTAATACCATTTCTCAAGTTGAAAAGAGCTATATTCTTTTTGTATTTTATTGCTTAAGGAGTAAGCTTTTGCTCTTAGCCATATGAGAGGAGTGACAGGTTTGAAAAGTTTGCAGTTCTGAATTGTATTATCATCAAATAGAGAATCATCTTGTCTCTAGAGATAGAGTTTAGAGATTACTTTTTTCTTTAAAAGAAATATTGCCTCTGAATTAACTTGGACAGTCTTCACAATATCTTTGAAGATTGTTACCTCAACTAGTGGTGACCTTCCTGTGGCTCATTTAGGACATCTGAGGTACATTCATGTCACAACTTACTGAACAGTTGACTAGACTTATTTTTGGTATTAAGTGTTAGAAAATATCTCTTACTCTCCAATTTTATTTTAATCATAGCTAGTTGATTTTTCACATAATAGTCTAATTATGTAATCTTATGAACCTTGGTTTTTCAAAAATTTCCCCATCATAATAGTAGACAGGTAAACTTCTAACTTTTCTTCTACTTGTTTGGTATCTAAATACCTACTTCCCTAATTTACTTATTTTTAGAATTTTTTCCCAACCTTACTCTTTATCCCATCTCATTCCTTTCTTTGAGTTTAAGTCTCTGTGATACCTTTTTGCTATTGCCTCTAATAAGTTATTTTCCAAAGGAGCTAATTCAATTTCTATTGAATATTGAACCTTAAGTCAGGATACCTGGGTTTGAATCCAGACGCTAGCCACTTCAATGACTTTTAAGCAAGTAAATTAATATTTCTGATTCTAAATTTCCTCATCTATAAAAATGAGAATAATAGCTCATAGAACTGCGTTGAGGATGAAAGTATAGGATATATGAAAATTTCTTGCACCATTCCTGGTATATAGTAGATACTCTATAAATATTAAATTCTTTCTATTTTGATAGAAACTGTATAAGAGAAGACTGTTAACATTTTTTCTCCCTGGATGAATAGAATCTAGTATAAATCTTCTGAAAAGGGAAAAACAGCAGGAGAAAGCCTCAGTGAAAGGCTTTGAAGGTTGAGATTAGAAAAGTGTAGAATATAAAGAAAATGATTTTATTCTTGGATTTTAAGTTCTCCTTTTTAAAAATACAAAATTTTATGATCATTATATAATAAAATAATTGCTAAATGTAGGGTATTTAGACACAGAAAGTTCAAAATATGAGAGGATAACAGTTATTATTAGGTAAAATCTAAAAAACTGTCTAGGCAGCTGAAATCTTTAAATCAGTAGACAAACATTTTATTATTCAGTTTCGCTAGATATATTTAGAAAAAATATCTTTATAAATAACTTCATTCCAAAATGAATTGTTTGTCTTCTGATATGTTTTGGCTGGTAGAAAAATGAATTTTTCAGATCCATTAAACAATTTCATATTTTTAAAACTGTCAAAATATGCATATATCTTTTGTGGTTTCTTTTCACTGTATATTTTAACCAGAGGTCAAATTAAACGAAGACAAAACTTTGACTCTCCAAAGAATTGAGAAGTTTTAAACAGAGGAATGGCATGCTTAGTTTTCTCTGCATGTGTGCTCAGTAGCTTAGTCATGTCTGATTCTGTGATCCCATGGACTGTATAGCCCACTAGGCTTCTCTGTCCATGGGATTTTTCCAGGCAAGGATACTAGAGTGGGTTGCCATTTCTTCCTCCAAGGAGTCTTCTTGACCCAGGGATCAAACCTGCATTTCCAGTGTCTCCTGCATTGTCGGGCAGATTCTTTACCACTGGGCCACCTGGGAAGCCCGTAGTTTTCTATATTCTGTACTTAAAATTATTTTATATAAAGTAGGAATGGATCTGAGGTCAAAGGTAAGGGAAGACTGGAGGCCAAGGAAGTAATACATACAGGTATGATATCAAAGTTTGAAATAGGGAAAGGGAAAATAGAAATGAAGAAGGGACTCATGAAAAAGAAAAAAGAAACTTTTTTGAGATAAATTTGATAGGACTGGATATTGGGTGGCTTTTTTAGTTGTTTTATCTTGCTTCTAAGTCTGTTGATGACAGATTCTATTAATTTTCCTTAGTCTGACAATGTCATGATTTCCCTTTCATTCCTGAAGGGTGTTTTTACTGGATAATAATTTTGTGCTGATAGTTCTTTTAGCACTTGAAAAATGTACTGCTTCCTCCTGGCCACCTTGGTTTCTAATGAGAAATCTACTGTTATTTGAATTTATGTTCCCTTAAAAGTAGTACATTGATACAATTTCTCTCTGTCTGCTTACGAGAGTTTGTCTTCTGTTTGCGGAAGTTTAATTACACTATATCTAAATACAGTTTTCTTTGGGTTTATCATTTTGGAGTTCATGATTTTTGCATTCTGTAGGTTTATGTTTTACCCCAAATTTGGGAAGTTTTCAGCTATATTTCTTTCGATTCCTTTTCATTCAGTGTTACTCTCTCTTTTCTCTTGGGGCTACTATGATACAAGTATTAGCTCTTTTATTACTGTCCCTCAGGCCTCTAAGACATTTTTTTTTCCTGGACATTTTCTTTATGTTGTTTAGATTGGGCAAATACTCCTATGTTTATTGATTCTGTTGTCTGTCATCTCCACTGTAGTATCAAATCCAACCAGCAAGTTTTGTTATTCAGTTATTTTTCAGTTCTAAAATTTTTGTTTGGTATCCTCTCTTTCTTTGCTGAGACTTAATATTTTTAATTTGTTTCAAGCATATTTCAAGCATTTTTGAAGCATTTTTATTGTGGCTGCATTTAAATCCTTGTCAGATAATTCTAACATCTGATTCTTTGCTGTGTTGTCAAATGTTAATTGTCTTTTCTCATAGAAATTGAGATTTTCCTAAATCTTGGTAAGAGTAGTAATTTTTTATTGTATACTTGATGTTTTGAGTATTATGTTATGAGACTCTGTATCTTATTTAAAACTTCTGTTTTAGCGAGACACCATGCCAGCCACTTGAGGTAGAAATCCATGTCTTTTGCTTGGCCTATGTTGATATCCTGAGATTGAGGCACTTTATTGCTACTTCTGCATGGCTTTCCCCACACTACAGAGGGGACCTTGGTTATAGCTTGGCAGAAGTCAGAAGTTCCAGCTCCTTTATCAGTCTTGCCTGACACTACCTGAATGAGAATGAGAGGCACCTCTTTATTGTCAGGCAAAGATGGAAATTTAGTCTCCCCACTCAGCCTTGGATGACCAAGTTAGGGTTAGGGCCACAGATTTTTTTTTCTATAGTGTTTGCAGTAATAGGCTGGTTATTGTCTTCATTTTTCTGTCTTAAAACTCTATGCCTTTCCTGGTTCTTTGCCTAAAGAAAGAGGCTTTTCTTAGGTTTCTTTCTTTTTTTTTTTTGGTCTGTGACTGTTTGCTCTTGACATTTCCAGTTCACTGGCTTCTCCCGAGGAGCTTCCCAGGTGATTCAGACAGTAAAGAATCTGCCTGCAATGCAAGAGACCCAGGTTCGATCCCTGGGTCGAGAAGATTTCCCTGGAGAAAGGCATGGAAACCTACTGTGGTATTCCAATCTGGGATATATTAGGCAAAACTACAGCCAGGAAACTCACTGCCATGTCGTTCCTCTTGTGGTCTGTAACCAATCTGTGTTCCCTCCAGCTTTCATAATCTTGTGTTTCATTTCATATATAATGTCCAGGGTTTTCAGCTGCACTTAGAGGAATAAAGACAAGTATATTTTTTAAGTATGTATATTTATTTAGTTAGAGTATATTAGCAGTTTTTAAAAGTTATATTAGGAAAATCCTAGATAATAGTGTTTGAGTATCCAAAAAATGTAAAAATCAGCACAGCCTACTTAAACGAGCTCTAATGCTCAAATTTCTTAGAGATATTCTATTACTCTTGTTGTTCAGTCACTAAGTCATGTCCAACTCTTTGCAACCCCATGGACTGCAACATGCCAGGCTCTCCTGTCCTTCACTGTCTCCCAGAGTTTGCTAAGATGCATGCGCATTGAGTCAGTGATGGTCTCTAAACATCTCATCCTCTGCTTCTCCCTTCTTTTGCCTTCAGTCTTTCCCAGAATCAAGATCTTTTCCAGTGAGTCATCTCTTTGCATCAGGTGGCCAAAGTGTTGGAGCTTCTACTTCAGAATCAGTCCTTCCAATGAATATTCAGGGTTGATTTCCTTTAGGATTGACTGGTCAGATCTCCTTGTAGTCCAAGGACTCTCAAGAGTCTCCAGTGCCGCAATCCGAAAGCATCAGTTCTTTGGTGCTCAGCCTTCTTTATGCTCCAGCTCTCATATCTGTACATGACTACTGGAAAAACTATAGCTTTGACTATATGGACCTTTGCTGGCAAAGTGATTTCGTTGCTTTTTAGTATATTGTCTGGGTCTGTTATAGCTTTCCTTCCAAGGAGCAAGCATCTTCTAATTTCATGGTTGCAGTCACTGTCCGTAGTGATTTTGGAGCCCAAGAAAAGAAAATTTGTCACTGCTTCCACTTTTTCCCCTTCTGTTTGCTGTGAAGTGATGGGACCGTATGCTGTGATCTTAGTATCTGAATGATGATTTTAAGGCAGCTTTTTCACTCTCCTCTTTCACCCTCAAAAAGAGGCTCTTTAGTTCCTCTTCACTTTATGCCATTAGAGTGATACCATCTGCATATGTGAGGTTGTTGATATTTCTCCTGGCAATCTTGATTCTAGCTTGAGCTTCATCCAGCTCAGCATTTCACATGAGGTAATCTGCATAGAAGTTAAGTAAGCAGGGTGACAATACAGAGCCTTGTCATACTCCTTTCCCAGTTTTGAACCAGTCCATTGTTCCATGGCTGGTTCTAACTGTTGCTTCTTGACCTGCATGCAAGTTTCTCAGGAGACAGGTAAGGTGGTCTGGTATTCCCATCGCTAAGAATTTCCATTCTTAGAGATCCATACAGTCAAAGGCTTGCTGTGATCTACACAGTCAAAGGCTTTAACATAGTCATTGAAGCACAAATTGATGTTTTTCTGCATTTCCCATACTTTCTCTATGATCCAACAAATGTTAGCAATTTGATCTCTGGTTCCTCTGTCTTTTCTAAATCCAGCTTGTACATCTGGAAGTTCTCAGTTCATGTACTGCTGAAGCCTAGCTTGTAAGATTTTGAGCATAAGCTTGCTAGCATGTGAACTGAGTGCAGTTATATGGTAGTTTGAACATTCTTGGGCATTGCCCTTCTTTGAGATTGAAATGAAACCTGACCTTTTCCAGTGCTGTGGGTACTGCTGAGTATTCCAAATTTGCTGACATATTGATTGTAGCATTTTAACAGCATCATCTTTTGGGATTTGAAATAGCTCAGCTATAATTCCATTACCTCCACTAGCTTTGTTCTTAGTAATGCTTCCTAAGGCCTACTTGACTTCACACTCCAGGATGTCTGGCTCTAGGTGAGTGACCATACCTTCGTGGTTTTCTGGGTCATTAAGATCTTTTTGTGTAGTTCTCTGTGTTCTTGCCACCTCTTCTTAATCTCTTCTGCTTCTGTCAGGTCCTTAGTATTTCTGTCCTTTATCCTGTCCATTCTTGCATGAAATGTTCCCTTGGTATCTCCAGTTTTCTTGAAGAGATCTCTAGTCTTTCTCATTCTGTTGTTTTCTTCTATTTGTTTGCATTGTCCATTTGAGAAGGCCTTCTTATCTCTCCTTGCTCTTCTCTGGAACTCTGCATTCACTTGAGTATATCTTTCCCTTTCTCCTTTGCCTTTCCCTTCTCTTCTTTTCTCATCTATTTGTAAAGCCTCCTCAGACAGCCATTTTGCCTTTTTGCATTACTTTTTCTTTGGGATGCTTTTGATCACTGCCTCCTATACAATGTTATGATCCTCTGACCATGGTTCTTCAGGAATATTCTAGAGTGGTACCAAAAAAAAATGTTCCATAGCAATTTTCCTTGTGGCATATTTGTGTTTTAATTACCTTACTTTTATAATGTTAATGTAATTTTGTATTTATTTTGTTAATAGAAACCTGGCATCATTGAGTTACAGAGCAAAATTTATTTTTACTGTTTTAATGTGCTTTTTTTTTAAATTTACTCCAGGGCTGGTGGACTAGGCCTTAATTTTGTTGGTGCCAATGTGGTTGTATTATTTGATCCTACATGGAATCCAGCCAATGATCTTCAAGCAATTGACAGGTACAATGGTGACAAAATTTGATGTGACCTGTAAATGCTTAAATCTAGAAATGCTCCTGAATTTTTTAGGTTGCCTGTAATGTGACTGTGATTAGAAGATAAGGAAAACATTGTAAAATTTTTTTAAACTTTTATTTAAGATAACCCTGAACCTTTAAATCCACATGGCAGGCTGTTAGTCATTTATTTCCCCTCCATCTCAAAACCTCATTATTGCGACAAGATTAATTTAGAAGAGATAATAAATCCCTACTCCTGCAGGAAAGTCAAAAAGGCCACTACTAGTAGATCAGAAGTTTTAAGAAACTCATGAAAGAATTTTTATGATGAAGGGACCAGCAGAGAAAAGCTACAATCCAAAGTCAACAGGAGAGCATAGAGAAGTTTCAAGCATGAGATCAGCAACTTCAGGATATGAGAGTAGACCAGAGTACATCATTCCAGGAAATTAATGTGCTGACTCTAAAACAGCTTCCTGTCCATACTTTGTACATAAAGAGGGGTTGACCTATAACATGTGCTCCTTGATCAAAACTGAAAGAATCATTTCATAAATTTTATAAATAAGTGGGAAATCAGACTGACAAAATATTGTTACAATGGTTGTTTGCACCAGATCATAAAGCATGGAAACCCAGCTTTCTTAAACAGTCCATTTCATCATTGTCTGAAAGTTTTCTGAATACAATTCCTTTATCTCCTTAGTTAAATTTATTTCTAGATATTTTATTCTTTTTGATACGATTGTAAATGGGATTTTGTTATTTCTCTAGTAGAGCATTGTTAATGTATAGAATGCAACAGACTTCTGTATATTAATTTTGTATTCTGCAGCTTTACCAGATTCATTGATGAGCTCTAATATTTTTTTTCTTGCATCTTTAGGATTTTCTGTATATAGTGTCATCATCTATAAACACTGAATTTTACTTCCCCTCTAACTTGGGTATGAGTATATTGTTAGCTGTGGGCTTATCATGTATGGCCTTTTTTATGTTGGGGCATGTTCCCTCTATTTTCAGTTTATTGAGTTTTTTTTTAATCATAAATGGATGTTAAATTTTGTTGAAAGCTTTTTCCACATTTATTAAGATAATGTAATTTTTATTCTTCTGTATGTTAACATGGTATATCACATCAATTGATTTGCAGATATTGAATCCCTTGTATCCCTGGCATAAATCTCACTTGATCATGACGTATGATTCTTTTAATGAGTTGTTGAATTCAGTTTGCTACATTTTGTTGAGGATTTTTGCTTCTGTGTTTATCAGTGATATTATCTGTGATTTTTATGATATCTTTGTCTGGTTTTGGTATCAGGGCAATGCTGACCTCATAGAATGAGTTCAAAATGAGAGTAGTTTGAGAAAGATAGTTTTAACTCTTCTCTGAATGTTGAATTCATCTGAGAAGCTGTCTGGTCCTAGACTTCTTTGTTATTGGTAGTCTTTTGATTACCAGTTCAATATTATTTCTAGTAATTAGTCTGTTCAAAATTTCAATTTGTTCATGGTTCAGTCTTGAGATTCATTTCTACTAATTTGTTCATTTCTTAGTTATTCACTTTATTGGTGTATAATTGTTTGTAGTCATCTTTTATGATCCTTTGTATTTCTGTGATGTCAGTTGTGACTTCTCTATTTTCATTTCTGATTTTATTGATTTTAGTGTTCTCTCTTTTTTCCTTGAATCTGGCTAAATCAGTTTTTGTTACCTTTTGAAGAACCAGCTCCTAGTTTCATTGATCTGCTCAAATTTTTTAGTCTCTGTGTCATTTATCTCTGCTCTGATGTTTCTTTCTTTCCTTCACTAACTTTCAGTTTTGTTCTTTTTCTAGATCCTTGAGGTGTAAGTTAAGTTTAGGTTGTTCATTTGGGGTTTTTTTCTTGTTTCTTGAGGGAGGCTTGTAATGGTATAAGCCATGAAACTGCTCTTACTGAGTCCCATACATTGTGGATCATTGTGTTTCCACTTTCATTTGTCTGCAGGTATATTTTTATTTGTTCATTGATTTCTTCAGTGGTTCATTGTTTTTTAATAATGTATTGTTTAAACTCACATATTTGTGTTTTTGCAGATTTGTTTTTAACTGGTTGATTTCTCATCTCTATAGTTATGATCAGAAAAAGATGCTTGATATGATTCCAATCTTAAATTTACTAAATTGTTGCCCAACATATCGTCTGTCCTGGACAGTGTTCCATGTGAACTTGAAAAAAAGGTCATTCTTCTGCTTTTGGATGAAATAGTCTATCTTTATCTATTTAGTCCATCTGGTATAATATGTTGTTTAAGGCCAGTGTTTCCTGATTCATTTTCTCTCTGGATGTTCACTAACCCCAGTAATGTCAGTGGGGTGTTAAAGTTCCCTACTATTAATGGTATTACTATCAGTCTCTCCTTTTATGTCTGTTAATATTTGCTTTATGTATGTAGGTGCTCCTTTGCCAGATGCATATGCATTTACAATTGTTATACCTCCATCTTGAATTGATCCCTTGATCATTATGTAATGTCTTTGTCACTTCTGCCATCTTTGTTTTAAAGTCTTGCTTTTCTGGTGTGTGTTGCTACCCTAGTTTTCTTTTCCTTTGCATTTGGAAGGAATATCTTTTCCCATCCCCTCAGTTTCAGTCTGCGTGTCTGTAACTCAAGAGTGAGCCTCTTGTAGGTAACATATAAAATGGCTCTTGTTTTTGTATCCATTCAGCCACTCTATGTCTTTTGATTGCAGCATTTAGTTCATGTACTTTTAAAGTAGTTATTGATAGATATGTTTTCCTTTACATTTTGTTGTTTTGTGGTTGTTTCTGTAGTTCTTTTTTATTCCTTTCTTCTTTTGTTATCTTCTTTGTGATTTGATAGGTATATTTAGTGTTATGTTGGTATTCCTTTCTCTTTTTTCCGTATGTTTAGAGTTTTGGTTTGTGGCTACTGTAAGATTTAATATAGCATTCTTATCTATTTATGGGGCTTCCCTGATGGCTCAGTGGTAAAGAATTCACCTACCAAGGCAGGAGACATGGGTTCGATCCCTGGGTCAAGAAGATTCCCTGGAAGAGGAAATGGCAACCCACTCCAGTATTCTTGCCTGGGAAATCCCATGGAGAGAGAGGAGCCTGGCAGGCTACAGTCAAAGAGTCAGTCATGACTTAGTAACTAAATAACAACTGTCTATGTACATGATTATATTAAGTTGCTGATCTTTTAAGTTCACACACATTTAACAATCCTAAACTTTAACTCTTCCCCACCAGAATGTTTATTATTTTTTACATTATATTTTATATCTTTTTGTTTTGTGTGTTCTTTAACTATTTTTATGGATATACATAATTTTACTACTTTTGTCTTTTAACCTTCCTACTAGCTTTATACATGGTTGATTTACTACCTTTACTGTATATTTACCTTTACCAGTGAGATTTTTTCCTTCCATAATTTTCGTGTATCTAGTTGTGGCCTTTTCTTTTTCACGTAGAAAAGTCTCTGTAACATTTCTTGGAATTTGGTTTGGTGGCACAGAACTCTTAGCTTTTACTTATCTGTGAAACTTTTGATCTCTCCAGATCTATATGAAACTCTGCTAATTAGAATATTCTTGTTTGTAGGTTTTTACCTTTCATCACTTTAAGTATATTGTGTCACTCCCTTCTGGCCTGCACAGTTTCTCCACAATGCTCATAGAATTATGCATTTGCCTTTGTATATAATTTGTTGCTTTTCCTTTTTCTCTTTATCTTTAATTTTTGACATTTTAATTACATAAATTTTGACATTTTAATTACAATGTTTCTTGGTGTGCTCCTGTTTGGGTTGGTCCTGTTTGGAACTTTTTGTGCTTTCTGGACCTGAATATCTTTCCTTTTCCAAGTTAGGGAAGTTTTCAGCTATTATGTCTTCAAATATGGCCTCTGCCCCTTTCTCTGGGACCCCTATAATGTCAATGCTAGTATGTTTCCTATAGTTCCAGAGGTCTCAAACTGTCCTTCTTACTTTTTATTCTTTTTCTTTTTTCTGTTCA
Organism: Giraffa tippelskirchi; assembly: GCF_054371585.1. Taxonomy (NCBI): domain Eukaryota; kingdom Metazoa; phylum Chordata; class Mammalia; order Artiodactyla; family Giraffidae; genus Giraffa; species Giraffa tippelskirchi. The sequence continues at coordinate 198,782,342 of NC_137275.1, forward strand.
GCTTCAGTGATTTCCACTGCTGTGTCTGCCAGCTCATTGATCCATTCTTCTGTATCATATGATCATCTGTTAATTCATTTTAGTATATTTTAAAGTTGTATTTTTTATTTTTTTTATTGCAATGTAACTGAAACATATAACATATAACATAACATATATAACATATAATGGCATATAACATCATAGTGTTTTATAAACAAAGTAGTGTTTTTTTAAAATTGAATTAGTTTATTTTCTATTTTTTAATTTTACAATATTGTATTTGTTTTGCCATACATGGACATGAATCCACCATGGGTGTACATGTGTTCCCCTTCCAGAACCCCCCTTCTACCTCCCTCCCCATCCCATCCCTCTGGGTCATCCCGGTGCACCAGCCCCGAGCACCCTGCATCATGCATTGAACCTGGACTGGCGATTCGTTTCACATATGATAATTTACATGCTTCCATGCCATTCTCCCATTCATCCCACCCTCGCCCTCTCCCATAGAGTCCATAATACTGTTCTATTTATCTGTGTCTCTTTTGATGTCTCGCATACAGGGTTATCTTTACCGATTGACTAAATACCATATATATGTGTTAGTATACTGTATTGGTATTTTTCTTTCTGGCTTACTTCACTCTATATAATAGACTCTAGTTTCGTCCACCACATTAGAACTGATTCGAATATATTCTTTTTAATGGCTGTGTAATATTCCGTTGTGTATATGTACCACAGCTTCCTTATCCATTCGTTTGCTGATGGGCATCTAGGCTGCTTCCATGTCCTGGCTATTATAAACAGTGCTGAGATGAACATTGGGGTACACGTGTCTCTTTCAAGTCTGGTTTCCTCAGTGTGTATGCCCAGCAGTGGGATTGCTGGGTCATATGGCAGTTCTATTTCCAGTTTCTTGAGGAATCTCCACACTGTTCTCCATAGTGGCTGTACTAGTTTGCATTCCCACCAACAGTGTAAGAGGGTTCCCTTTTCTCCACACCCTCTCCAGCATTTATTGCTTGTAGACTTTTGGATAGCAGCCATTCTGACGAGCATGAAATGGTACCTCATTGTGGTTTTGATTTGCATTTCTCTGATAATGAGTGATGTTGAGCATCTTTTCATGTGTTTGTTAGCCATCTGTATGTCTTCTTTGGAGAACTGTCTGTTTAGTCCTATGGCCCATTTTTTGATTGGGTCATGTATTTTTCTGGAATTGGGCTGCAGCAGTTGCTTGTATATTTTTTAGATTAATTCTTTGTCAGTTGCTTCGTTTGCTATTATTTTCTCCCATTCTGAAGGCTGTCTTTTCACTTTGCTTATAGTTTCCTTCGTTGTGCAAAAGCTGTTCATTTTAATTAGGTCCCATTTGTTTATTTTTGCTTTTATTTCCAATATTCTGGGAGATGGGTCATAGAGGATCCTGCTGTGGTTTATGTCGGAGAGTGTTTTGCCTATGTTTTCCTCTAAGAGTTTTATAGTTTCTGGTCTTACATTTAGATCTTTAATCCATTTTGAGTTTATTTTTGTGTATGGTGTTAGAAAGTGTTCTAGTTTCATTCTTTTACAAGTGGTTGACCAGTTTTCCCAGCACCACTTGTTAAAGAGATTGTCTTTTCTCCATTATATATTTTTGCCTCCTTTGTCAAAGACAAGGTGTCCATATGTGCGTGGGTTTATCTCTGGGCTTTCTATTTTGTTCCATTGATCTATATTTCTATCTTTGTGCCAGTACCATACTGTCTTGATGACTGTGGCTTTGTAGTAGAGCCTGAAGTCAGGCAGGTTGATTCCTCTAGTTCCATTCTTCTTTCTCAAGATTGCTTTGGCTATTCAAGGTTTTTTGTATTTCCATACAAATTGTGAAATTATTTGTTCTAGTTCTGTGAAAAATACTGTTGGTAGCTTGATAGGGATTGCATTGAATCTATAGATTGCTTTGGGTACTATACTCATTTTCACTATATTGATTCTTCTGATCCATGAACACGGTATATTTTTCCATCTATTTGTGTCCTCTTTGATTTCTTTCATCAGTGGTTTATAGTTTTCTATATATAGGTCTTTTGTTTCTTTAGGTAGATATATTCCTAAGTATTTTATTCTTTTCGTTGCGATGGTGAATGAAATTGTTTCCTTAATTTCTCTTTCTGTTTTCTCATTGTTGGTGTATAGGAATGCAAGGGATTTCTGTGTGTTAATTTTATGTCCTGCAACTTCATTATTTTCGTTGATTAGCTCTAATAATTTTCTGATGGAATCTTTAGGGTTTTCTATGTAGAGGATCATGTCATCTGCAAACAGTGAGAGTTTTACTTCTTCTTTTCCAATCTGGATTCCTTTTATTTCTTTTTCTGCTCTGATTGCTGTGGCCAAAACTTCCAAAACTATGTTGAATAGTAGTGGTGAGAGTGGGCACTCTTGTCTTATTCCTGACTTTTGGGGAAATGCTTTCAGTTTTTCACCATTTAGGATAATGTTTGCCATGGGTTTGTCATATATAGCTTTGATTATGTTGAGGTATTGTCAATTTACATACAGTATTATATTAGTTTTGGGTATACAGATAGTGACTCAATATTTTTACAGATTATACTTCACTGAAAGTTATTACAAAATAATGGCTATAATTCCCTGCACTATGCAATATCTTCTTGTTGCTAATCTATTTTATATACAGTAGTTTGTATTTCTTAATCCCATTACCCTATCTTGTCCCTATCCCCTTCCCTGACCCCACTGGTAAGCACTTGTTTGTTTTCTATTTCTGTAATTGTGTTTCTGTTTTCCTATATATGTATTCATTTGTTTTATTTCTTAGATTCCACATCTAAGTGATATCATATAGTATTTATCTTTCTCTGATTTAATTCAGTAAGCATAATGTTCTCTAGGTTCATCCATGATGCTGTAAGTGGCAGAATTTCATTCTTTTTTATGGCTGAGAAATAATCCATAGGAAAGCTATGACAGACCTAGACAGTGTGTTGAAAAGCAGAGACATTACTCTGCCTTCTCTGTATAGTCAGGGCTATGGTCTTCCCAGTGGTCATGTACAGTTGTGAGAGCTGGACTGTAAAGAAGGCAGAGCACCAAAGAATTGATGCCTTCAAACTATGGTGGAGATGACTCCTGAAAGTCCCTTGGACAGCAGGGAGATCAAACCAGTCAGTCATAAGGGAAATCAACCTTGAATGTTCATTGGAAAGACTGAAGCTGAAGCTCCAGTATTTTGGTCATCTGATGTGAAGAGCCAACTCATTTGAAAGGTCCCTGGTGCTGGGAAAGATTGAGGACTGAAGAAGAGGGCATCAGAGGATGAGATGGCTGGATGGCATCACTGATGCAATGGACAGGAACTTGGCAAACTTCAGGAGATAGTGAGGGACAGGGAAGCCTGGTGTGCTGCAGTCCATGGGGTCACAAAGAGTCAAATATGACTGGGTGACTGAACAACAACAATAATCTATTCTTATATGTATACCACATCTTTATCCATTTGTTTGTTGATGGACACTGGATTGCTTCCATATCTTGGCTATTGTAGTTACTACTTCAGTGGACATTGGAGTGCATGAATCTATTCAAATTAGTGTTTTCATTTTTTTAGATATATACACAAAAGTGGGATTGCTGGATCATATCATAGTTCTATTTTTAGTTTTTGGAGGAATCTCCATATTGTTTCCTATAGTGGCTGCACTGATTTACATTCCTACCAGTAGTGTACAAGGGTTCCTTTTTTTCTCCATCCTTGCCAACAGTTGTTTGTGGTCTTGTGATGACAGCTATTCTAAGAGGTGTTAGCTGATAGCTCACTGTGGCTTTGATTTGCATTTCTCTAATAATTAGTGACATTGACCATCTTTCAGGTTCCTGTTAGCTTAGGATGATTTCTCTTCAGGTTGTCTGCCCCATTTTTGATTGAGTTGTTTGGTTTTTTTGACATGGTTTTCTTGTTACTGAGTTGTATGAGCTATTTATATTTTTTGGATAATAACCCCATGTTGGTCATATCATTTGCAAATATTTTCTCCCATTCCTTAGGTCATTGTCTCATTTTGTCAATGGTTTCCTTTGCTGTGCAAAACCTTGTAAGTTTAATTAAGTTTCGTTTGTTTATATTTGCTGTTATTTCCCTTGCCTTAGGAAACCGGTGTAAAAACAGTTGATACAGTTTATGTCATAGATTGTTCTCTGTTCTCTTCTAGGAGTTTTATGGTTTCAGTACTTAGATTTAGGTCTTTAATCCATTTTGATTATTTTTGTTGTTGGTGAGGAAATGTTCTGTTCTCATTGTTTTACATGTGGCTGTCCAGTTTTCCAAGAACCACTTGTTGAAGAACTATTCTGTCCATTATATATTCTTGCCATCTTTGTCATAGATTAGTTGTCTACAGGTGCATGAGTTTATTTCTGGGCTCTTTATTCTGTCCTATTGATATGTAAAGTGTTTGGGAGAGAGTTTCAATTTCAGATGAAGGGACTCTGATAACTCAAAGTCATATTGTTGTTTATCCTTCAGTCCCTGTCCAGATCTTTGCAACCTCATGGACTGCAGCACACCAGGCTTCCCTGGCTTTCACTATATCCCAGAGTTTGCTCAAACTTGTGTCCATTGAGTTGATGATGTCATTCAACCATCTCATCCTCTGTTGATCCTTTTTCTTATTGCCCTCAATTTTTCCCAGCATCAGGGTCTTTTTCAGTGAGTCAGCTCTTCACATCAGGTGACCAGTGTATTGGAGCTTTAGCTTCAGCATCAGTCCTTCCAATGAATATTCAGGACTGATTTCCTTTAGGATTGACTAGTTTGATTTCCTTGCTGTCCAAGAGACTCTCAAGAGTCTTCTCCAGCACCACAGTTCAAAAGCATGAATTTTTTGGTGCTCAGCCATCTTTATGGTCCAACTCTCACATCAGTACATAACTACTGGAAAAACTAAAGCTTTGACCATATGGACTTTTGTTGGCCAAGTGATGTCTCTGCTTTTTAATATGCTGTCTAGGTTTGTCATAACTTTCTTCCAAGAAGCAAGCATCTTTTAATTTTATGGCTGCAGTCACTGTCTACAGTGATTTTGGAGCCCAAGAAAATAAAGTCTGTCATTGTTTCTATTTTTTCCACATCTGTTTGTCATGAAGTGATGGGACTGGATGCCATGGTCTTAGTTTTTTAATGTTGAGTTTTAAGCCAGCTTTTTCCTTTTCCTCTTTCACCTTCATCAAGAGGTTCTTTAGTTCCTCTTCACTTTCTGCCATTAGGGTGGTATCATCTGCATATCTAAGATCATTGATATGTCCCACAGCAATCTTGATTCCAGCTTGAGCTTCCTCCAGCCCAGCATTTCACGTGATGTACTCTACATAGACATCAAATAAGCAAGGTGACAGTATACAACCTTGACATACTTCTTTCCCAATTTGGAACCAGTTCATTGTTCCATCCTGTTTTAACTGTTGCTTCTTGACCTGTATACAGGTTTCTCTGGAGGCTGGAAAGGTGGTCTGGTATTCCCATCTCTTGAAGAATTTTCCATAGCTTGTTGTGATGCACACAGTCAAAATCTTTAATGTAGTCAATGAAACAGAAGTAGATTTTTTTTGGAATTCCCTTGCTTTTTCTATGATCTAATGGATGTCATCGAAAAAGCAAGAGAGTTCCAGAAAAACATGTTCCTGCTTTATTGAGTATGCCAAAGCCTTTGACTGTGTGGATCACAATAAACTGTGGAAATTCTGAAAGAGATGGGAATATCAGACCACCTGACCTGTCTCTTGAGAAACCTGTATGCAGGTCAGGAAGCAAAAGTTAGAACTGGACATGGAACAACAGACTGGTTCCAAATAGGAAAAGGAGTACGTCAAGGCTGTATACTGTCACCCTGCTTATTTAACTTATATGCAGAGTACATCATGAGAAATGCTGGGCTGGAAGAAGCACAAGCTGGAATCAAGATTGCTGGGAGAAATATCAATAACCTCAGATATGCAGATGACACCACCCTTATGGCAGAAAGTGGAGAGGAACTAAAGAGCCTTTTGATGAAAGTGAAAGAGGAGAGTGAAAAAGTTGGCTTAAAGCTCAACATTCAGAAAGCTAAGATCATGGCATCTGGTCCTATCACTTCATGGGAAATAGATGGGGAAACAGGGCAAACAGTGTCAGACTTTATTTTTTTGGGCTCCAAAATCACTGCAGATGATGATTGCAGCAATGAAATTAAAAGACGCTTACTCCTTGAAAGGAAAGTTATGACCAACCTAGATAGCATATTTAAAAGCAGAGACATTACTTTGCCAACAAAGGTCCGTCTAGTCAAGGCTATGGTTTTTCCAGTGGTCATGTATGGATGTGAGAGTTGGACGGTGAAGAAAGCTGAGCGCTGAAGAATTGGTGCTTTTGAACTGTGGTGTTGGAGAAGACTCTTGAGAGTCCCTTGGACTGCAAGGAGATCCAACCAGTCCATCCTAAAGGAGATCAGTCCTGGGTGTTCATTGGAAGGACTGATGTTGAAGCTGAAACTCCAATACTTTGGCCACCTCATGCGAAGGGTTGACTCATTGGAAAAGACCCTGATGCTGGGAGGGATTGGGGGCAGGAGGAGAAGGGGACGACAGAGGTTGAGATGGCTGGATGGCATCACCAACTCGATGGACATGAGTTTGGATAAACTCCGGGAGTTGCTGATGAACAGGGGGGCCTGGGGTGCTGTGATTCATGGGGTTGCAGAGTCAGACACGACTGAGCGACAGAACTGAACTGAACAGTTGTTGGCAATTTGATTTCTGGTTCTTCTGCCTTTTCTAAATTTAACTTGTACATCTGGAAGTTCTTGGTTCATGTACTGTTAAAGCCTAGCCTGAAGGATTTTGAGCATTCCCTTACTAGCATGGTGGGCTTCCCTTGTGGCTCAGCTGATAAAGAATCCACCTGCAATGTGGGAGACCTGGGTTTGATCCCTGGATTGGGAAGACCCCCTGGAGAAGGGAAAGCCTACCCACTCCAGTATTCTGGCCTAGAGAATTCCAGGGATTGTATACTCCGTGGGGTTGCAAAGAGTCAGACACAACTAAGCGACTTTCACTTTACTAGCATGGTAGATGAGTACAGTTGTGCTGTAGTTTGAACATTCTTTGGCATTACCCTTCTTTGAGATTGGAATGAAACCTGACCTTTTCCAGTCCTGTGGCCACTGCTGAGTTTTCTAAATTTGCTGGTATATTGAGTGTAGCACTTTAACAGCATCATCTTTTAGGATCTGAAATAGCTCAGCTGGAATTCCATCACCCTCACTAGCTTTGTTTGTAGTAATGCTTCCTAAGGTCCACTTGATTTCACACTCCTGGATGTCTGCCTCTAGGTAAGTGATCACACCATCACGGTCATCTGGATCATTATGCCCTTTTTTGTATGATTCATCTGTGTATTGCTACCTCCTCTTCTTAATATCTTCTGCTTCTGTTAGATCCCTACCATTTCTGTCCTTTATTGAGCCCATCTTTGCATGAAATGTTCCCTTGGTATCTCTAATTTTCTTGAAGAAATCTCTAGTCTTTCTCATTCTGTTGTTTTCCTCTGGTTCTTGCCATTGTTCACTTAAGATGGTTTTCTTATCTCTCCTTGCTATTCTTTGGAACTCTGCATTCAGATGGGAATATCTATCCTTTTATCCTTTGTGTTTCACTTCTCTTCTTTTCTTAGCTATTTGTAAGGCCTCCTCAGACAACCATTTTGCCTTTTTGCATTTCTTTTTCTTGGGGATGGCTTTGATTACTGCCTCCTGTACGGTATTAGGAATCTCCATCCATAGTTCTTCATACATTCTATCTATCAGATCTAATCCCTTGAATCTATTTGTCACTTCCAGTGTATAATCATAGGATTTGATTTAGGTCTTACCTGAATGGCCTCGTGGTTTTCCCTACTTTCTTCAATTTAAGTCTGAATTTGGCAATGAGGAGTTTATGATCTGACCCACAGTCACTCCCAATCTTGTTTCTGCTGACTGTATAGAGCTTCTCCATCTTCGACTGCAAAGAATATAGTCAGTCTGATTTCAGTATTGAGCATCTGGTTATGGGCAGAGTCTTCTCTTGTGTTGTTCAAAGAGGGTGTTTGGTATGACCAGTATGTTCTCTGCAAAACTCTGTTAGCCTTTGCCCTGCTTCATTTTTTACTCCAAGGCCAAACTTGCCTGTTATTCCAGATACCTCTTCACTCCCTGTTTTTGCATTCCAGTCTGCTATGATGAAAAGGACATCTTTTTTTGGTGATAGTTTTAGAAGGTCTTGTAGATCTTAATAGAGCCATTCAACTTCAGCTTCTTCAGCATTGATGGTTGGTGCATAGACTTGGATTACTGTGATATTGAATGATTTGCCTTGGAAACAAACTGAGATCATTCTGTTGTTTTTGAGATTGTACCCAAGTACTGCATTTTGGACTCTTGTGTACTGCATTTTGGACTCTTGTGCAAGGGCTACTCCATTTCTTCTAAGGGATTCTTGCCCACAGTAGAGCTATAATAGTCATCTGAATTAAATTAATCCATTCCCATTGGTACACAGACAAATATCAAAATAAGTATCATTTTAACTTTGAGTTATAATTCTTCTTGTTTTCTATACAATTTTAAAAGACAAGTGCATAAAAATAACTATAAGTGTTCTGCTAATGAATACATGGCATGCTGCTGCTGCTAAGTTGCTTCAGTCGTGTCCGACTCTGTGCGACCCCATAGATGGCAGCCCACTGGGCTCCCCTGTCCCTGGGATTCTCCAGGCAAGAACACTGGAGTGGGTTGCCATTTCCTTCTCCAAGGCATGAAAGTGAAAAGTGAAAGTGAAGTCACTCAGTCGTGTATGACCCTCAGCGACCCCATGGACTGTAGCCCACCAGGCTCCTCCATCCATGGGATTTTCCAGGCAAGAGTACTGGAGTGGGGTGCCATTGCTTTCTCCAAATACATGGCATATAAAGATATAATTTATAACATCAATAAAATAAAGGGTTTTAGCAGAGCTGTAAAGGTGGTTTAATGCAATTGAAATTAAGTTGGTGTCAGCTTAAGATAGGATAAATTTGAACCCGTGCAGTCTGATTTGCAGAGCCTAGACTTTCAATTAGCCTCTTCCCAGTGACAGCTACTCAGGAAAATGGTTAAATGAAAACCACAGAAAAATTTCCATTTCCTTTTGACTTAACAACATTGTTGTAATTCTGTTCTTTTTCATCTAGGCCATCAGGACCTATCTTATTTATCCCAGTGGTCCCTCAAAATACAGTTCACTCTGCTTTGGCATTCAGTGAAAGTTAGTTGATGATAAAGCTAAATGAACAGGATTCCTGTTCTTCTCCCTCTCCTTCTGTTGACTCTGACTGGAGGAACCTAGAAGAAAAGTGAAGATACTGACCTCCACACTGTATAACAGTTTCTTGACACTCATCTTTACATGATTAAAGACCTTTTACATATTTGTACTTTATAGACTTAGAAATTGATGACGCATGGGTCCAGTATAACATGTTACAAGGTTTTATCTGTAAAGATTAAAGAGTAAATGTTCTAACACAGTCTGTCACTCAGCAAACAGTTGACTTACACCAAAGGACATTTCCTTAGATGCATTTGTATTTATCTTTAGACCCAAATGCCTTGTGGGAGAGAAAGAGGTTATGAGCCCCTCTCTATCCAGGCTGCAGGATGCAAGTGACAATGCAGTATCCCTGGCTTTGCTGTGTCACAAGAGCACTCATTCTTTTCTGGGAATGCAAGATTTTCAGTACCCCAATATGGCCTCTAGTAAAAGCCCTTCTCTGGGAGGAGGGATGGGCAAAGGAGGCAGAAGAAGCACCAAATATAACAACATAGTGTGACTTCATAAGGTCAAAATTAATTTTACCCCAACTTATAACATTTTCAAGCATGAGGCAGTATGGCCTTGCTGGTGATCCCCCATGAGTGTAACAGGTATTTAGAAGCAAGTGATCTCATTCAGAACATCCAATAAAACCTTCACCTGGGAGAAGCTACAGGGACTGTGCCTATAGTTAACCAGTGTGGTGAGTCAGGTTAGAGTTTTAATTAGCACTGCAGTCCCTTTCAAAACACCTGGGGTACTAATCAACTGAGTGATCCAGTCAGACAGACTATGTGGAAATCTCAGTAGGTGAAGGGTGTAAATCTGCATTTCTGTAGGCTTGCCAGTTGATTAACTGCTTTCCCTCAGGGTTTTTTTTTTTTTTTAACAGTTTCATTGAAGTGTAATTAACATACAATAAACTGCACATATATGAAGTGTACAGTTGATAAGTCTTGATATAGGAATATAGCATGAACCCATAACCACAATCAAAATAGCGAACATATCCATCACCCTTCAAATTTTCTTTGTGCCACTTTGTAATCCATCCCTCTTTCCTCTCCTGAGGCCCCTATTCCCAACCAACCACTAATCTGCTTTCTGTCACTATGGATTAGTTTGCCTTTTTGAGAGCTTTTATATAAATGGAGTCCTTTGTAAGCTTAAGACTGCCATAAAAGAAAAATATGAATTTAGGAAAAGTGTTTCACAGTAGAAGGTGATGTTTATAACAGAAATGAAGTTGATATGTATATGTTTTATACTCCTTTTTATATGAATTTCTGTTTTTACATGATTATTAAATAATACAGCCTATCTAAACATGGACAGAGGAGCCTGGCGGGCTGCAGTCCATGGGATCGCGAAGAGTCGGACACGACTGAGCGACTAAGCACAAAGCACAGCACATACCTGAACATAAGATTTTTTTTCAATTAAAATTTTAGTAATGTTTCATTTTTATATCCATAAAGCTACCTCCTGAACTTGAAGTTGTTTCACTTGATCTTGGTCGCCTTTTGTTTTTAATTTTTCTGCAGAGCATATAGGATTGGGCAATGCAGAGATGTCAAAGTGCTTAGGCTGATATCCTTGGGAACCGTGGAGGAGATCATGTACTTACGACAAGTATACAAGCAGGTGAATGTATTTCCCTTTTTCTATTTAAAAGTTAATGTTTGTCAGTTTTAAGAAATTAATAATAAATTTGTATACAAATATATTTTTATTGTAGCTATAATAATGAATTTAATAAGATGATGAAATATACTCTAGAATATACTTCTGTAAAACTAATTCTTAGGTTCATTGAATTTTAGAGCTGAAAGTTTCTCACAGTAATACTTTACTGTACACACAAATCATCTTGGGATCTTTAAAATACAGATTCTCATTTAGTAGTACTGGGTAGAGCCCAAGATTCTGCGTTTTTAACAAGCTCCCGGAAGTGCTAGCATGACTAGTCTACAGACCACAGTTTGAGTAGCAAGGTCACAGCTAAGTGTATGCCACAGTGGTGGTACCAGTGCACCCAGACATCCTCCCCTCTCTGGACAGCAGGCTTACCTAAGCCAGGTTCCATCCTTGAGTAGCCTTCTCTCAGAGTAGACATTCACATGTTACCATTTTCTATATGTGCCATAACATGAAGAAGACTGGAGAGGAATACCGTAGAGATATCTAATACAAACGTTTCATGTTGTATATAATGAAACCAGGACCCAGGATGCCCCAGTAAATGGAATCACTGGGATAGAACTCAAGTGCAGTAACTACCGTGCTGGTGTTTTTAATATTCATCTAAAATTGCATTAACTCTGTGATATCCTTAGGGTATCAATTACTGCTCCATTTATGCCTCTAAACAAAGTTTATTCAGTCTATAACTGCCCACTTGAGAAGATCTGGAATGAGGTTCAAGTTTAATTATAAATGTTAAATTTGAATTACTCCCTATATATTTAGCTGGAATCTGTTTAAGAGCAAACATCTGCTACATGTGGTGGTAGTTAACCTAAGAATGATCCAGCCTTAAATTTATACTATTGTCTTAATTCTAAAAGTAGAATTGTACACAGAAATTTTTATTTTTCTTAAAGCATTTAGCTCTGTAAGAAACTTTTAATCTTTTTGTTCTTTGGTATAGCACAATGCCTGAAAATTATCTTTTCAGACATATTTAAGTAATCTTGGAAAAAAGTAGAATACTATTTTTTGCATCCTTGGAGCAGCTCTTTAAAATACTATCTTTGACTTGTCACAAGTAAGACTCTTTTCTCAATCCCATTATATATGTTTCCTTTTGCCTATTTGGCCTGTTACATAATAATATGTAATAAAAAGTCTTCAGAACATGAAAGTAATTAAAGTTTTCAGAAGTTTGTATGGTCTAATTGCTTATTAAAATAAACCTTAGGGAACATTCAGTCATCAACTTGGTAGGCACAAATAAAGATAAGATGGCCATCATGTGAGAAATGACATAAATGTGACTTAAAAGATTGATTGGATTTTGAACCAAGGGTGCAAATGACAAACACACTCTAGCCTCACAAGTGTTCTCAGATCTCTTGGGGGGGAAAGTCTAAAATGGTGTTTTAAAAAACCTATAAAAATATTGGAAAGCAAAAGAGTTCTCTCTGTGGGCTAGCAATGATAAGGAACCCTGAAAGACAAAGGACAGCTGAGATCAGATTGAAGGAAGAAATCAGTCATGAGAAGATTACTGGAAAAGGTAGGTGCAACTTATGAATATTCCAAGCTGAGAGTCATGGATACTAAAAAAAGAAAGGAGCCTTGGGTTAAGTGTAATGCCCCCTTTTTGGAGTATTATTAATAATCTAACATGATCGTTCCCCCATTGTACCAAACTGCAGCCAATGGAAATGTCTGCTCTCAACTAGGAGCAAAACATAGAAATACTGGAGGGAAAGAAGCAAAGCTCCAAATTTTTGCTGAAATAGAGAAAAAAGTCCAAAATAATAAATGCCTGCAAACCCCTCTACCTGCTCCCTGCTTTAAATAATTATTGTAGTTGGCCTAGATAAACATGTAAGACATTTGAAGTCAGATGAAACCCCTCCCCCCCAAATAGTTAGTATGGAACAGTTTTGGAAAATAAACACTATGAAAGTGGCCCTCAGAGATACCAGATCCTAATCCCTGGAACCTGTAAATGTTACTTTATATGGAAAAAAGGATCTTTGGAGATGTGACTAAGGATTTTTTGAGATGGGGAGATTATCCTTGATTGTTCAGGTGGGCCCTAAGTCACAAATGTTCTTATAAATAAGAAGCAAAGGGAAATCTGACACAGACAGAAGAGAAGGCAGTGTACCACAGAGGCAAAGATTAGAGCTAGGATTGGAGAAGGAAATGGCAACCCACTCCAGTGTTCTTGCTTGGAGAATCCCAGGGACAGCGGAGCCTGGTGGACTGCCATCTATGGGGTCGCACAGAGTCGGACACGACTGAAGCGACTTAGCAGCAGCAGCAGCAGCAGCAATCACAAACTAAGGAATGCTGACAGCCACCAGAAGTGAAAAGAGGCAAGGAATGGATCCTACTCTAGAGCTTGTGAAGAGAACATGGCTCTGCAAAACTTGATTTTATTCTAGTGATACTGATATCAGACTTATAGCCCCCTGTAAGAGCACAAATATCTATTGTTTTAAGCCATCAAGTTTATGATAATTTGTTACAAGAGATATAGGAACTAATATGTGCGTGTGTGCTCAGTTGTGTTCGACTCTCTTCAACCCCATGGACTGTAGCCTGCCAGACTTCTCTCTCTGTGGAATTTTTCAGGCAAGAATTCTAGAGTGGATTGCCATTTCTTCCTCCAGGGAATCTTCTCAACCAGAGACTAAACCCATGTTTCTGGTATCTCCTGCATTGGCAGGCAGATTCTTTATCACTGTTCTACCTGGGAATCCCCTAGGAACTATTATAGGCTCTAAAAAAATAGCATCAGAGAAAACAAAAGTAATAGAAAAGAGTAGATTTGTAAAAAACTATAAATATTCAAAAGGTAAGTGAGGTTGTAGGATCCTGGAAGAAAAGACGACTAGAAAAAAATCCATTAGACATCCAGAAAATGAAAAACTCCAGAAATAGGCTGAATATCAAAGAGCAAAGTTTCGTCTAAAAGAACGAGCCACACGGTTCTTCTAGATTACAGAGCAAAAAGACAGAGATAGAATACATGTAAGAAAACTTAGGAGAAATGAAGGTTAGATCTAGGACTTCCAACGTCAGTCTTATAGTGAAGAAGTTAACAAAAGAAAGAAGCCCCAAATAAAGGATGAAACTTTTAAGTAGTAGAAAATAAGAGTCCACAGATTATATGAGCCTACTGAGTGCTAAATAGGATAAATGAAAATAGATCCACACTTAGATTGTCTTTTTATAGTTGCAAAATACCAAGGATAAAGAGATAAATCCTTAAAATTCCCAGAGATAAACTTTATGGAGAGGAAAAAAAAATTATAAGAGTACTAGAATTAGGTAGATATCTAATTGTTATTAGCAATATTGGATATTTAGGAGCAATAACTTAAAATGAGGGGGAATTATAGCTCTGTATTGTCAGAGAAAGTAAATGAATTTTTAATTCAAAAGTTTTCCACAGTGGTGGAAACTTTTCCTTCAATGGTGAATTATACCAAACATTTAATACTCATCTTGAGAACAGAGAAGGGAACAATTCCAGCTTACTTTAGAAAACTAGAAGAATACTGAAGCCAAAATTGGCAAAGACATTAAAAGAACAGAAAATTATAGACAAATATGTCTCATGAACATATATGTAAGAATCTTTAACAAAGCCTCTGTTAGAAGTTGAATTGTGCCCCTCCACCACCACAAAAAAATGAAATAAAAACCATGGTGAAGTCCATAACCTCTGGTAGCTGTGAATGGGATCCTAGTTGGAAGTAAGATCTTTGCTGATGTAATCAAGTTAAGTGATGTTATACTCTATTAGGGTGGGCCCTAATTCTGGTATGACTGATCTTCTTACAAAAGGGAAATTTGGATGCAGACAAACACGGAAGGAGGATGCCATGTAATGATAGAGGTAAAGACTGGAGTGATGAAGCTGTGAACCAAGGAATACATAGGATTGCCAGCAACTACCAGAAACTAGCAAAAAGAAAGGAAGGATTTTCCTTCCCTTAGAACTTTCAGAGAGAGTATGGCCCTGCCAATATCTTGATTTCAGGCTTAGCCTCCAGAACTGAGAGAGAAGAAATTTCTGTTGTTTTATACCACATGGTTTATGGTACTTTGTTACAGCAGCCTTAGGAAACTGATGCAGCCTCTAAGGCAAATGTTGTAAATTTGACCACATTTTTATGTGAAACTTCTATATGACAAAGGAAGTACAAACCAAATTAAAGGACAGACAGGAGGAAATATTTGCCATAAATATAATAAGCAAAGGATTAGCATCTATAATATATAAAGAACTCCTACAAACCGATAAAAAGACTATGATTAGACATTTTAGTGAAGAAAAAAATACTAATGTATACATAATGCATATGAAAAATGCTTAACCACACTTATAATCGAGAAATACAAAATAAAATAAGATTGCGTTCTGCATGTTCTGCAAAAGACTTTTTGTTCTGTGGGGTAATTTTTAGGGAGCTGGAGAGATTAATGTTGCTCATTATTGGTGCAGATACTTTTAAAGAGATGCTCACATAGTGTTTTTGGAATACGGCTTTGTGCACTTATTTTAGAAGTTAATTTAACAGCATTTTAAAATGCACTTTCTCCCTATTTACCTCGTAGAAATATTCTCACATATGCGCAGTGAAGAATGGCAATGATTTATGTTCAGAATTGTTAGTGTTTGTTTGAAAAATGGAAAAAAAGAACAGCCTAAATATCCAACAGTAACAGAATAACATAAATTCTGATATACCACATTATGGAATACTTTGCAACAGCAAAAATTTTTTTAAAAGATTATAGAGCAGATGTACCTATGTGACACAATCTTTAAGACATTTTAAGTGGGGCAAAAAAAGTAACTTGCAGAACATGTATACCAATTGTGTTTGTTTATAAAACTATGTATGTATATAAAAATAGCTTTAACTGCATTGAAAAAGCTCTAAGAAAGATAAACCTAAATATTACAATGTGGGTTAGATTGATAAGGGATAATCTATATTGTTCAGGGAGACTTGCCCTCTGATGTTTTTGTTTACATTTGTTTATGATAAAAGTCTTCAGGTATTTTATACTTAAAAAAAAAACACGTATACAATGATACAGTGACTGTGCTCCTTCTGGTTTGGAGAATTGCATATAATCTAGTTTGACATTCAGAAATTCATCTTTCATATATATGTAATTTATTTAGAAGTAAATATGTATTTACAAAAGAGTTGCCAGAACAGCACAGAGAACTCCCAATTAACTTCACCCAACTTCTCCAGTTGTTAACATTTTACCACATTTGCTTTTTCCTTCTCTCACTCAGCCATGATCTTTATTCTTTTTCTGAACCGTTTGAAAGTTGCAAACTTATCACCTCTATATTCTCTGTATTTCTCTCTGTTTATATGTACATATAAAAATAGCTTTATGCATTATAAACACGCAGTTTTACATATTTTTCTGCAGCTTGCTTCTCCTTCTTCCCCTGCTGTCTTCTCAAAAATGTAGGTATCCAAATCAAGAAACTAACACTTACAGCATTACCTTATAATTCATAGAACCCATGCAGATTTCATCAGCTTTCCTGGCAACGTCTCCTTTCTCCTTCTGGCTCAGAATCCAATCCAGGATCATAATTACATTTCTTTTTGTGTCTCCTAAGTTTTCTTCAACCTTAAGTTATGCAGGCTTTCCTGGTCTTTCATGACCTTGACAGTTTTAAAAAGTAAAGCCTTTCCTTGTATATACTTTCTCTCAACATGTCCATTTGATGTTTCCTTATGTCCCAACTCAAGACAAGCAGCTTTTACAAAAATGGCACAGAAAGAATGCTGTGCTCTTCTGATCGCATTGTCAGAAGGCACCTGGTGCCTAGGTGACCTGACCTGCCAGTGATATTAATCTTGATCACCTGTCAAGTTTGTGTCTACCAGCTTTCTCCACTGCAGAGTTACCACTTTTTTCATTTGTAAGTTGATATATATTTTATGGGAAGATCATCAGAGACCATGCCAATATAGTCAGCCCTCTGTTTCCATGGTTCTTCTTTCACAGATTCAAACAACTGTGGATTAAAGTGACACTTGAATTTGCTTTGTGCTAGCTATTTGTATAGCATTTATGTTGTTCACTTCAGTTCAGTTGCTCAGTTGTGTCCAACACTTTGTGACCCCATGGACTGCACCAGGCTTCCCTGTCCATTGTATTTATAGGTATTTACAAGAGTTTGGGCTTCTCTAATAGCTCAGCTGGTTAAGAATCTGCCTGCAATGCAGCAGACCCCAGTTTGATTCCTGGGTCAGGAAGATCCCCTGGAGGAGGGATAGGCTACCCACTCCAGTATTCTTGGGCTTCCCTGGTGGCTCAGATGGTAAAGAATCCACCTGCAGTACGGGAGACCTGGGTTCGATCCCTGGGTTGGGAAGATCCCCTGAACAGGGCATGGCAACCCACTCCAGTGTTCTTGCCTGGAGAATTCCCATGAACAGAGGAGCCTGACAGGCTACAGTCCATGGGGTTGCAAAGAATCAGACATGACTGAGCAACTAAGCAGAGCACAGCACAGCACACAGAATTTACCTTGTATTAGGTGTTATAAGTAATCTAGAGATGATTTAAAGCATATAGGAAGGTAATGCTTAGCTTATATGCAGATACTATGCCATTTCATTAAAGCAGCTTGAGCATGCATGGTTCTGATATACATGGGGGTCCCGGAACCAGTTCCCCTGATACCAAGGGATGAGGGACAACTGTACCCTGTTCCTCATCTGCTTTAGTGTTCATTGATGTTTCCTACCTGAATCAGCTACCACTGTGATGGTTTGTCAGATGGTGATTTTTCTATTTCCATTATTACTTCTTTTATATTTGTTGGCATTCTGCCAAAAAGAGCTTTCCTTTCTCTTCCATTGATTCAATCTGTGTGGACTCATGGCATAGTATTTTAGTAACAAATTTTAGGAACACACTGAATAGCGTTAATTGTTTTTGTGTTCAAACTCTTATTTTTTGACCAATAAGAACCCCTTCAAGGGGGCTTCTGTCTCATTTTGGCAAGTTCTTATCATGCTTATTGCACCTCCTTACTGTGGTGGGCTGAGTAATAGTCCTCCACATATACCCACATCTTAATTCCCTGACACACCTGGATTATGTGGGTGGGCCCAGTGTAATCACAAGGGTCCTTATAAAGGGAGGAGGTAGCAGTAGGGTCACAAAAAGGAAAGAAGAAGGCAACATGATGACAGAAGCAGAACGTCAGAGAGATGATGTGAAGATGCATCATTACTGGCCTTGAAGATGGAAGATGGGGTCATGTACTCTTATCGTGGTGAATATTCCTTTTTTATTTCTTGCATATCTTATATATTGTGAAGAAATTACAAGCATTTTGTAGCCTTGCATGGGTTTTTTCTTAAGCTAGGAACTACATTTTCCAAATACTGATATTTTTCCCCTTACGCTCTTGATTTGTAACAATGGTTTTGTTATAGTTACCCTAGAGATGGATGCATCTGGCCTTCAGTTTTACTTGGGCCACTTTGGAAAACTAAATTTTAAGTACAAAATAGTGTGTCTTTTATAAATTCTGTGATAAAGCTTTGGTAGGAGACAAAGATTCAGATGAATGCTTACAAATTTGATGATTATATTTAGTACAACAGTCTGACAATACAGTCTTTAAGGAAGTGTTTAAGGAATACAGTGTTTAAGGAAGTGTCAGTAGCAAGGGTAAAATCATCAGTGACTGGGCCATCAAGTAAATCAGTTGCTGTTGTGATTATGTATTTCCAGGACTATAACCTGTATTTTGGGGACACATATACAACTAATCAAATCAGTGTATTGATCCATAACTTATTCAAATTTAGGTCCCGAGGGTCTTGTTTTAAGAGGGACATCTGGTGATGAGAAATTGATACAAGTATAAATTTTGTGTTCAGCCAAACTCAGGTATAAATTCTACAAATGCTTCCTAGTGGGGCAGCTGTGAGAAAGACATTTAATTGTCTAAATGTAAGTTCTTTTATTTCTAGAAGGGAGAAGATAATATAAGATTGTAGGAATTAAATGAGAATATAAAAATGCTACACATATATCCAATAAATAGAAGCTGTTATTAGTAAGAATAATTTTAGTTACCTAAAGCAATTTTTGCTGTTGCCGTTTAGTCTCTGACTCTTTTACCACCCACTGGGCTCTAGCCCATCAGGTTCCTCTGTGCATAGGATTTCTCAGGCAAGAATACTGGTTGTTGTTGTTCATTTGCTAAGTTGTGTCCGACTCTTTGTGACTCCATAGACTGTAGCTGGCCAGGCTCCTCTGTCCATGGAATTCTCCAGGCAAGAGTACTGGAGTCGGTTTCCATTTCCTCCTGCAGGGGATCTTCCCAACCCAGGGATCAAATCTGAGTCTCCTGCATTTCCTGCATTGGCAGGTGAATTCTTTACCTCTGAGCCACTGAGGACTCTCCAAGGATACTGCAATGGGTAGCTATTCCCTTCTCCAGGGGATCTTCCCAACCCAAGGATCGAACCCAGGTCTCCTACATTGCTGGCAAATTTTTTACTGTCTGAGCCACCAGGGAATACCAAGAATACTGGAGTTGGGTTGCTATTTGCTTCTCCAGGGAAACTTCCTAATTCAGGGATCAAACCCGCATCTCCTGCCTTGGCAGGTGAATTCTTTACGCTGAGCCACCAAGGAAGCCCCTAAAACAATGAATTATAGTACCTGGCATGCTGGGGTTCATGGGGTCACAAAGATTTGGACACGACTGAGCAACTGAACTGAACTGAACTGAACTGATAGTACAAATCAGTCTGGTGGAAATCACAAAGTATCACTTCTTACTAATCCTTCCATCAGCAATAGATTGAGGTCATTTTTCACTCTGTTTCTTTTAAGAAATGTTAGAGTGTACATGGAATTAATCAAAGTGTGTTTAGTTATATACAGTAAAACATCTAATCAGTAAGAAGACACATTAAGTTGATACTAAAATGGTGTATGTCCTTAAGGGTTCCATGTCAATGTTCTTGCTGAATTCACAATTGTTTCAGGGATGCAGTGTTTCTAAACAATGATTGGATTTTTGCTGTTAGTTAACAGTGTAACCATGTCCACAATTAGTTTGATACCAACATGATTATTGTATAACTACTTTAGATTATAATTTAACTTTGGTAATGTAGGGAGTATTTCTTCTAGTTTTAGTCATTTCTGTTGAAGTAAGAGTCTAGAAAGGAGAAAAGTGTTTTCAAATGTGTGTCTTTTACATTTTACATCAGGTGGCTAGGCCATAGAGATATCTTGAGTCAGTTGTTAGAAAACAGATGAAATAGGAAATGTAAGATTTTTTTCTTTAATAGGACTGGACAGATTATTTCACCATAATGGCAACATCTGCCAGGGAAATTAAAATAAAATTTCCTCCCTACGGAGATTCTGCCTGCTCGAGCTAAAGCTGTGTATATACAGGGAATGCCAGGAAATTCTGACATATTGTTGGAGCAAACACTTCAAAAATATCTTGTGTTTTTTCTGTTATAGCAACTTCACTGTGTGGTGGTTGGAAGTGAAAATGCCAAGCGATATTTTGAAGCAGTTCAAGGATCAAAAGAGCATCGAGGAGAACTTTTTGGGGTCTATAATCTGTTCAAACTGAGGTCCCAAGGGTCTTGTCTTACAAGGGACATCCTGGAGGTGTGAAATTTTTCTTTGATCTTTTCAGTATTTTAAACATGGTTTTCTACCTCAGGAAAATTGCTGATGCCTTTTCAGAGAAATTTTTGGTTTTCTTCATAAAAAAGTCGTATGTTTAGAATTTCTGCTTTTAGAGAAATTGGAAATGAATTATTATGCCTCTAATCTAAGATTTACCCCATGCATAGTTAAATTCAGATACATTTTACAAGATAGTATGACCTTCCAAGGCCATTTTCAGACTGGTAAAGAGAAATTTATCATTTGGAAAACAGCTGTTGAAGTCAAGAACTAAAAAAAGAGACTTTCTTAAGTAAACAAAAATATAAAATGTGTTTTGATTAAAAGTTACCAAATACTCCCTGAGATGCACTCGCATGTCTTGTGGAGACTTTCTTTTTCTGTTCCCAATAAAAATTACACACCAATATTTCAAACTCTCCCAGTTGTGTTCATCCTCAGGATACAGATGTTTCTTATTCTTAACAGGATATTTGTATCCTTTAAAAAAAAATCTTTTAAATTCTTTAATATACTAGAATACTAAGAATATTAGCCTATTTTTTAGTTAATATTGATATGAGTATCATGAAATCTTGGACTATCATTTTTTTTCAATCCCTTCATCATAAAGCTGAGGAAACTGAGTCTTGAAAAACTTAAGGATATTTCCCTTAACTTCCAGGACTTTGTAGTAAAACCTTAATGTACTTCATTTATTTAATAGTACCATAAAAACAGTTCAAGGAGCAATTAGTCTCTGTCCTTAAAGAATTTAGACCATGTTTATGGGAGATGGAAGAGAACATTTATATAATGTACATGTAACATTGGTAAGCATACGTTAAGTAAGTTTGGTAGTGGTTCAAATGTGATCACCAATGGATGGAGAAGAGGAAGGTATATATTATTTGTATGTCGTGAATATTACAACTGTTATACAATGTCTGATGTATACTGCTGAGTTTTATTTTATAGTAATTATTTGATTCTGAATTGAGTGACCCATTTAACGTTCCCCTTTTTCTTGTTTTGTATATGCTGGTTCTTTCATGGACTTATTCTTTCCCATTCCTCTTCTCGAAGCAATAACCTTGTCTCTCCTTCAGGCCCCCCTCAGATCCTACTTCCATCACAGAGTACTGTGTAACATACTAATGTATATTGGTGTTTCTAATTTGAGATCATTATCTGTAAAATATATTAGTATTATATTACTTTTCCTGTTTTCTGTTGTTCAGTCACTTAAGTCCTGCCTGGCTTTGCAACCCCATGGACTGCAGCATGCCAGGCTTCCTTGTCCTTCACTCAGTTCAGCTCACTCGCTCAGTTATGTCCGACTCTTTGCGACCCCATGGACTGCAGCACGCCAGGCCTCCCTGTCCATCACCAACTCCCAGAGTTTACTCAGAGTCATGTCCATTGAGTCAGTGTTGCCATCCAACCATCTCATCCTCTGTCGTCCCCTTCTCCTCCCGCCTTCAATCTTTCCCAGCATCAGGATCTTTTCCAGTGAGTCAGTTCTTCATATTAGGTGACCAAAGGATTGGAGTTTCAGCTTCAGCATCAGTCCTTCCGATGAATATTCAGGACTGATTTCCTTTAGGATGGACTGGTTGGATCTTTTTGCTGTCCAAGGGACTCTTGAGTCTTCTCCAACACCACAGTTCAAAAGCATCAATTCTTCGGCGCTCAGCTTTCTTCACAGTCCAACTCTCACATCCATACATGACTACTGGAAATGCCATAGCCTTGACTAGACAGACTTTGTTGGCAAAGTAATGTCTCTGCTTTTTAACATGCTATCTAGGTTGGTCATAACTTTTCTTCCAAGGAGCAAGCATCTTTTAATTTCATGGCTGCAGTCACCATCTACAGTGATTTTGGAGCCCAAGAAAATAAAGTCTGACACCGTTTCCACTGTTTCCCCATCTATTTGCCATGAAATGATGGGACCAGATGCCATGATCTTGGTTTTCTGAATGTTGAGCTTTAAGCCAACTGTTTCACTCTCCTCTTTCACTTTCATCAAGAGGCTCTGTAGTTCCTCTTCACTTTCTGCCATAAGAGTGGTGTCATCTGCATATCTGAGGTTATTGATATTTCTCCTGGCAATCTTAATTCCAGTTTGTGCTTCATCCAGCCCAGCATTTCTCTTGATGTACTCTGCCTATAAATTAAATAACCAGGGTGACAAAATACAGCCTTGACATACTCCTTTCCCAATTTGGAACCAGTCTGTTGTTCCATGTCCAGTTCTAACTGTTGCTTCCTGACCTGCATACAGGTTTCTCAAGAGGCAGGTCATGTGGTCTGGTATTCCCATCTCTTTCAGAATTTTCCAGTTTATTGTGATACACACAGTCAAAGGCTTTGGCATTGTCAATAAAACAGAAGTAGATGTTTTTCTGGAACTCTCTTGCTTTTCCGATGATCCATTGGATTTTTGCAATTTGATCTCTGGTTCCTCTGCCTTTCCTAAATCCAGCTTGAACATCTGGAAGTTCACGGTTAACATACTGTTGAAGCCTGGCTTGGAGAATTTTGAGCATTACTTTGCTAGTGTGTGAGATGAGTGCAATTGTGTGGTAGTTTGAGCATTCTTTGGCATTGCCTTTCTTTGGGATTGGAATGAAAACTGACCTCTTCCATCCTGTGGCCACTGCTGAATTTTCCAAATTTGCTAGCGTATTGAGTGCAGCACTTTGACAGCATCATTTTTTACTATCCTTCATTTATCTTTTACTATCCTTCACTGTCTTTTACTGTCCTTCACTATCTCCTGGAATTTGCTCAAATCATGTCCATTGAGTTGGTCATGCCATCTCATCCTCTGCTGTCTCCTTCTCCTCTTGCCCTCGGTCTTTCCCCGCATCAGGACCTTTTCCAGTGAGTTGACTCTTCACGTCAGATGGACAGAGTATTGCAGATTCAGCTTCAGCATCAGTCCTTCCAATGAATGTTCAGGGTTGATTTTCTTTAGGATTGACTGATTGGATCTCCTTGCTGTCCAAGAAACTCTCAAGAGAATTTTTCTGCACCACAGTTATAAAACATCAATTCTTTGTGCTCAGCCTTCCTGTTTTCTGCTGTATATCAAATAGTTTTGTTCTCTGTTTTTAATCAGAATAGCCACTGTTCCTCTGTTAAAAAAGTGTTATGTAAGACATTCCATTTGACAGGTTATTAGAGAGAAATTTCTCTTATTCTGTGGTTGTCCTCAATATGTGTTGTTTTTCCTCCAGGATTGTTTATTGATGACAGGACCCTCCATAATCTTATGTTTTGCTTATGGCAGAGTATGCTTAACTTTTCACTAGGAACATCATTGGCATTCAATTATTAAATTAAATTTTGAATTAAAATTGCTCATTTGTTATCAGTCAGAATTTAATAGATTCATGTTGTGCTTTAGGCCAAATTATGTTTTAAAATATTATTAGTCCAAGCCCTATATAAGAGAAGCATATATCATAAAGTAAAAGAAGTGTTTTACTTCCTGTGATACATTTTTAATTTTTCAAGGTTGTAGAAAAATCCCTTTTAAAATGTTTTAAGATACAGAAATTTGAATTTATAGAGCACTTTTAATATGATGATTTCTGGGCATTTTAGTTCTATTTTACATTGACTTTCTTTTAATGGTTTCCCTTTAGAATATATATATTGAGAACTAATTTCACAAATATTGAGTATGTGCTAAATGTCCAATACTATACATCATAGAGCTAGGCATACAGAAATTAATAAAATAGATAAAAAGTCCTACCTACAAAAATTTACATTCTATTTTGAAGTAACAAATAATCAAGAGAAAAAATAACTGAAGTTAGTATATCATGATGACAGATTCTAAAGATAAATATAGAGCAAGTAGAAGATTAATAAATTCTAGAGATCTAATACACAGCATGGTGAGTATTGTCAACAATACTATGTTATATACCCCAAAACTGCCTAAGGACCAGATCTCAAGTGTTCTCACCACATAAAAGAAATGATAATTATATGATACATTAGAGGTGTTAGCTAAAGCTATGATGGTAATCATGTTACAATATATGTGCATGTGTACTCGGTCATGTCTGACTCTTTGTGGCTCAATTGACTGTAGCCCACCAGGCTCCTCTGTCCCTGGGTTGCCATTTCCTACTCCAGGGGATCTTCCTGACCCAAGGATCAAACCCATGACTCTTGCGTTGCCTGCATTGCTAGGCGAATTCTTTACCACTGAGCCACTTGAGAAGCCCCCCATTACAATATATAAACATATGAAATTAATACTTTGTAGACCTTAAATGTACATGCTGTAATATGTAAAAATATATCTCAAAACAAAAAGTAGAGCCAGGAAACAAAATCGGGAGACTGTCAAGGAAAGAGCATTACA
The DNA here is from genome assembly GCF_054371585.1 of Giraffa tippelskirchi. Taxonomy (NCBI): domain Eukaryota; kingdom Metazoa; phylum Chordata; class Mammalia; order Artiodactyla; family Giraffidae; genus Giraffa; species Giraffa tippelskirchi. The sequence continues at coordinate 198,807,468 of NC_137275.1, forward strand.
ATTTTAGATGGAGTAGCCAAGGAAGCATTCACTGTGAGATTGCATTTGACTCTTCGAAGAGACAAGGAAGAAGTGTTTTAGACAGAAAAACAACGCAAAGGCCCTCAGAGAGGAACATGTTCAGAATGATTTCAAAATGGCAAGGAAGCCAAAGTGGCCAGAGTGTAGTAAACAAGAGAGGAAAAGATGAGGCCAGTGAGATGACAGGAAGCCAGATCCTACAGGAACTTTGGCTTTGACTATGAGTGAGAACAAAAGCAATTGGAGTTCTGAATAGCAGAATGACATAGTGTAATCTATACTGTTTATTCTAAAGATTAAGAATTGGACTATAGAAGTACAAGAGCAGAAGCAAGAAGCCAGGTAGGGAAATACTGCAACAATCTAGCCAAGAGATGGTGGTTTGGGCCAGAGGATAGTGATGTGCCAACGAAGGTCCGTCTAGTCAAGGCTACGGTTTTTCCAGTAGTCATGTATGGATGTGAGAGTTGGACAGTGAAGAAAGCTGAGCGCCAAAGAATTGATGCTTTTGAACTGTGGTATTGGAGAAGACTCTTGAGAGTCCCTTGGACTGCAAGGAGATCCAACCAGTCCATCCTAGAGGAGATCAGTCCTGGGTGTTCATTGGAAGGACTGATGTTGAAGCTGAAACTCCAGTACTTTGGCCACCTCATGCGAAGAGTTGACTCACTGGAAAAGACTCTAATGCTGGGAAGGATTGGGGGCAGGAGGAGAAGGGGACGACAGAGGATGAGATGGCTGGATGGTACACCGACTCCATGGACATGGGTTTGGGTAGACTTCGGGAGTTGGTGATGGACAGGGAGGCCTGGTGTGCTGTGATTCATGGGGTGGCAAAGAGTCAGACACGACTGAGTGACTGAACTGAACTGAACTGATAGTGGTGGGTACCCTGAGGCACTGACAGAATCTGCTAACAGAGTAGATATAAGGTATGTAGAAAAAGCAATTAAGGATGACTCCAGGGTATTGATGGGCTTCCCATGTGGCGCTGGTACTAAAGAATCCGCCTGTCAATTCAGGAGATGCCAAAAGATGCAGGTTCAATCCCTGGGTCAGGAAGATCCCCTGGAGGAGGGCATGGCAGTCCACTCCAGTATTCTTGCCTGCAGAAGCTCTTGGACGGAGAAGCCTGCTGGGCTATGGCCCATAGGGTCCCAAAGAGTCAGACATGACTGAAGTGACTTAACACGCACGCACACCAGGGTGTTTGGACTGAGCAACAGAAGACAGGAGTTGCCGTTTACCTATCACTGAGGGGTTCTGACAGCTTGAAGATTTCTGGTGCTGCCAGTTACACCTATTATGTTTGACTTCTGTTGAAGAGGGAAAAAGGAGTAATAGGAAGGAGGCTTCTCGCTCCCTTAACGTGATAGCCTCTGGGCATTGGTAGAAAAGATCTTATTCAGGAACTCTTTATCACTGTTTCAAATTCAGTAGGGGAGATTCTCACTTGTTGCCCTGGGTACCAGGTAACCAGAACCATATCATTGGTATATTGTGAACACTGGTATATTCATAAATTGGATATTTGTAACTCTGGTGGTGATAATGTTATTTCCCCTTGTTCTATCAACAGATAGACTTGAAAAGAGAAATAAATATATTTCCTTTTGAAGAAGAATTTAGTATTCTAGAATCTAGGCCATTAATATCTCTGCTAAATGATATACCAAAAGCTGTAAAAGCATACTTTTCCTAAAAGATGTAGCTGGCCTCTTATAATAAGATTTTTTTAGTTTTATATAAGATGGACATTTTCATTTTGATATCTGCTTCACTGAAGAAATCAATAAACATATTTTAATGAATAAGAATATGAGCACACTAGCAGCATAAGCTAAAATATCAAGTTCCCAATACCCAGTATTTTCTATGATAATGTATCCTTAGAGTTATTGCAATGTTATATAATATTTGTATTTATATTATATAAATATTATATTGCATGCCAAGTTATATAAGTATCATATAGACATGGTTATTATGGGCTATCACTACTAGGTAAATTTTTAACATTTTTTTCATTCTCCCTCCCTACTAGGGCTTTTAGTGGAGTTTGCTGAAAAATGGTATTAATTTTCTATCTGAAAAAGTAAGCTTATGATAAGAATGAGTTTTTTATGGGCCCAGCAGATTTCTACTGTGCCTCTATACTATCTAAGAATTATGAGCATTTTAAAAAATATATATGAATTCTTTAATTAGCAAATTAAAAACTAACATTAAGAGAGTTAAAGCAAGCTGTACTCAGTTTACTTATTTATTTGTTTTTTTGCCACCCCATGTGGTTTGAGGGATCTTAGTTCCCCAGACAGGGCTTGAATGCAGGCCCACAGCAGTGAAATTGCAGAGTCATAACCACTGAGAAAGTGAAAGTGAAAGAAAGTGAAAGTTGCTCAGTCATGTCAGACTCTTTATGACCCCATGGACTGTAGCCCTCCAGGCTCCTCTGTCCGTGGAATTCTTCAGGCAAGAATACTGGAGTGGGTAGCCGTTCCCTTCTCCACTGAACTGCCAGGGAATTCCCTGTGTTTCAGTTTTCCTAACTCTTTTATCATGCCACTGCTGTTGTTTATCTGGTCGTTTCTACTTTATATATTTTATACAGTGATTTGCATTTTTTGTAGAGAGAAGGCAAGGTGGAAGCTGGGATCATGACAGCTACAACGTGGCTGAAAGAGGAACCTCCAGTACACAAACTAGAAACAGTAAGCAATCTTTGAATCTAGAGTTCCTGAGAAACATGTGCATGATGATTTTAACTTTCTTTTCTTTTTCCTTCCTTTTTCTATGTGTAAAGAAAATGAATTTTTTAAAATTCAGAGACACAAAGTCAGAGTACTGCCAGTAAAATTAATAATTTAGGCTAATATTTCGTATCATTAAAAAAATTCAGGGTCAATCTTCAGGTATTTACATCCAAGCTGGAATTTTAACTATACCAAACTATAAATCCAAAAATAAATGTACTGTGTAGGTGACCAATCTAACTTAAGCAACAAATTATATGGAAAAATCACAATCAGTATATATTTAAGATTATTAAATCCAGACATCAAACTCATTCTGTGACTCAAGCAGATATTTGAGTCCTTTGTCTTATGACAGTTTTAGTAGTTTGTCATCTCACATTCTACAAAAATTTATGCTGTCATCATAAAGCCTTTTTAAAAGTAAAGAATGTGTGTAAGGTTTTAATTGCTGTTGCTATTTTTGTCTTTTTTTTTTTAAGAGTGTAACTCTAAATTTATAGTTGCCCAAAGATATAATGGGCTATATGATAACTATATGTTATGATATAATATATGTATGATGCAGCAGTGTATTATATAACTGTATGATAACTATATGCAGTGATAACTATTAATTTGTAACACCCCTATAAATTTATATCACCCATTATGTGGTGAATATTTTTTTTAATTTATAGGAATACATTTATATCAAATGTTGGCAGATGTATTACCAGATTACTGGATAATACTTTCCCCAAATCTTTCACTAATAAAGCCTCAGTTTTCAGAAACTGAAGAATATATTTAGCTCTAATTGATATGAAAAAAATAATTAAGTTTAAATTTGTAATAAATTTTACTTCAAAATAGCTTCAATATTTTATTTATTTATGGTGGTCAAAATCCTGTCCAGTCTTATTTTTAATCAACTAGAAATATTTTCTAGTTGGGAATTCTTTAACTCCTACAAATTTGTTTTGGTTGAAAGTATCAGCTGGACTGTAGTAAACAACAGGTTATGTGCTTTTCACTTTGAGGCCAGATTCAATCTCTGCATCTTAGAAGCTAACAGTTCTGCTCTGTGTTTTCCTTATAAATAATTTGATCACTTTATATTCTAGTTTTAACTTTTATTTATTCGGAAAGTTATTCAACTTGAAAAGAGTATACCAGACTGTAATATTAAATCGTTTATATTTGTTTACCACATGTTTTACTTTTGGAAAATACCAAGTGATATACTTGTATATAAATTATCTGCCCAAATTTAATTCCCTTCCAGTGTAATAGATTTGATATCATTATTTTGACATTTTCTAATGTTTCTGTCATTGCCTCTTCTATAGGCTAGGGAGCCTGACTGTCAGGAACACAGAGGTCCAGAACAACTAGCAGAAGCAGCATGTGATCTCTGCAGTGATTTTAGTGAAGATGAATCAGCGGGCAACTCAATAACAAAGACTGCTAAAAACAAAGCATCTGACTCAAGTAAAGCTTCAGTTTCTCCTGGGCAGCTTAGCTTACTCCAGTGTGGTTTCTCTAAATTGTTTGAGACAAAATGTGAAACAGTTGAGGATGGTGATGAAAATGTTACCTCTGATAATGAAAGTTCTGATGAACAGCCCACATGCCTTTCAACAGAAGCCAAAAATGCTGGTTGTCAGAAGAGTCAAGACTCTCTTGGTACTTTGAAACATCAGAAATTAACTAATGTCCTAAATCCAAATGGAAAATGTGTTTTTGAGAAAAGTGAGAAAATTTTAGAAGAGAATATTCCTTCTGAGTCTAATGATGAGAAAAACTTTAAAAACACAGTTGACCACCATTGCGTTTTACAGAATGTCACAGAATCAGAAGATAGTGATATCATCTTTCCCACACAGTATACAACTCAGAGATTCCTTAAGAAGAATATAAGGTTTAAGCCACCTGTAGATGGATCTGAAGATTCTGAATCAGAAAATCTTGTAAATATAAAAAATAATGGTGATGATACAAAGACCAATGTCAGAGGAAATGGGCTAATTTCAAAACAATTAAATCTTGAGATTGAGACCCTAAAATCTAATACAAAAAGAAAAGGTAGTAGTGATATTAGTGATGAATCTGATGACATTGAAGTTTTCTACAAGTCAAGAGTAAGAAAGCAAAGAGCTACTTGTTCTCTGAGGTTTAAGAGAAAAAAGAAAAATAAAAGGGAACTTTACACTTTTCCAAAAACAATGAAGAAAGCAAACCAACGGTGTGCAACAGATGAAGACTGTAACTCTCAGACTATTGATGATTTTTCCTCCTCAGATGATAATTTATCTGTTGGCCACATCAGTTTCTCTAAACAGAACCATAGACCAAAAACTGTAAAAGATAAAATCAGTGTCTCTTCAAAATTAACTAACTATAAAAGAAATAGCACTTTCATACCAAGAAAACCAGTGAAATTTTCAAATGAGAGCACTGTCAATCAAAACCGGATATGTGAATCAATGGATAAATTTTTAGGTAACTGCAAATCCATTCTGGAAACTTTTCTTTACGTATTTGTTGTATGCAATCAAATAGCTCTTAAAAGATACTTGAATTAGTTTGAATTAACTCTGCAATCTAGATGCTATATTGAGATATAAATGAGGAAGTGGGTAGTGGCAGGATAAAGGGAAGACCTAGGTCAGGATAGAGAAGTTTGGCATGTATACCAGAACCCCTTCTATGTAGCCCATCTGAATCACTATAAACTAATTATTTTAACTTTTTTGCATTTTTATGGTTTTATCAAATGTGTATACATTTGATACAATGTATAACCCTTAACATTAGTTTAGTCTCATTTAAAAATTTTTATATAGTTTATTTTAATGTGTAAGATTCTTCCTCCATCCCTTTCATTTCTTTACAGTTTATATGATTTTTTCTTTTTCTCTCTCTCTTTATATGATTTGTTTGTTGAAGAAACCAGGCCAGTTATTTTCTGCAGTTTGCATTTTGCTGATTGTGTGCTATTGGCGCAGGTGAACATATTCCTCAACCCTCTGTATTTCCTGAAAATGAGCAGTTGGCTTCTGACACTGTATCAAACTCAGGTTCAGTCCCTTTGACAAGACAAAAGTTAATGTTTGACAAAATGTTTGCTGGTTTCTCTCTTTATGATCTTAGCAGCCATTTATTCACTCAGAGTAGCACAATGGTGGTTTCTACTTCTCATTTCTTTTTCATTTGTTAGAATGCTTTTGTGAGGCAGTACTTCCCCTCATCTACTATTACTTACCCAGTGGTATAGTTCATATAGATAAGGTAGGAAAAATCATTTCTTTACCAACTTTTAGTAAATGAAATATCTATCATCCTTCAATTTCTTTTCTTAAAATCCTTGTGAATTAATTGATTCAAGCACATTTAACGAGTCTAAATTCATTTCAATTAGTACCATTATTGAGGCTCAATTTTCCCATCTTTGGATATTGGGAGCTTTTAAACATGAGCATTTTGATTCCTTAGATATTTGACGTGATGCTAATCATCTTTGATAGCGATCTAGTGTTACACAATACTCCAGGATCATCTCATGCATTTTCTGCCTCAGACCTAAAATCAGTCATTTCTCTAAGAAATCTTGGTTTCTTTTAGTGAAAAAGTGTGTTTCAAGACCACAATCTGGTGCTAAAAATGATCATTGCTACCACTTGCTTAGTTATTATTTCTGGGTCTTTTAAGTGGATAAATTGTGTTTATTATAAATTGTGTGTGTGTGTGTGTATATATATATTTGTATATGTGAGTTTATATATGTGTGATGTATGTATTTTTATATATGAGATAACATACTTCATGAGTTCATTTTCATGCTTCCATATTTATTCCTTATTTGGGGATATAGAGAAGGGATAGGCTACCCACTCCAGTATTCTTGGGCTTCCGTGGTGGGTCAGATGGTAGAGAATCTGCCTGCACTGTGGGAGACCTGGGTTTGATCCCTGGGTTGGGAAGATCCCCTGGAGGAGGGCATGGCAACTCACTCCAATATTCTTGCCTGGAGAATCCCCGTGGACAGAGGGGCCTGGTGGGCTACATGAGGTCGCAAATAGCTGGACACAACTGAGTGACTGAGTGCCCCTAGAGCTTTTACTTAACCTCTTCTCTATCATATTTACATACTTTTTCTTCTCTACTGATAATCCTGGTTCTTCAGCATGTAGGGAATGGTTTAATTATAATGTCCCACAATTACTCATTTTGTATACATATTACACAAAAGTCAAATAATAAAAATATCAATATTCTTGTAGTGTAATTCCTGGAAACATTAATGTTTGGGGCAGACTTTCCATATGCTCTCCCATTTCTGCCCATTTTTAAAATGGATATGTTATGTGTTCATTGTCAGAATACACGGTTACTGCATTATACGCTCTCCTCTTAGACTTCATTTATTCTTGGTTTGCAGCTAACTATAAATTTAATGCTTCTTATTAGTCTTCATGTCAGTGTGTCTCTAGTCATTTTGATTGTCTGAAGCTTATGTTCTAATAGATCTCCTATTTCTAGTAGATCCAGAAAGTACTCATGAGAGTAATATTCTCTGAGATTCTTGTTAATAACAGTTTGTGCCCTTTGTAGTTAAAAGTCTGATTTGTATTGCTGATCCCTATGTTTTTCTCGAAGTCTTTTACCTAATTTTGAAATTAGTTACAATTTTGTTTTGTAAGCTTGTTCTGGCATTTAGGGATGTTATTCTGCTGCTTATTCTCTTTTCCATTATAATTTTTATGAGATTTGACCCTTTGCTCATTTTTATACAAGTTCTTTCCCCTGAATTTTTAAAAATGAGGCAGAATTTAGGAAATCTTTTCTAATTTCACAGTGATCCATATTTGTAATTTTTGCATAGTGTTCAAAACAGTAGTTGGATTTCTTGTTTCTAACCATTTCCCCTGCTTTGCTCTCGACCATCTCTTTTCCTCATTCCTGTTCTTCCTATTCTGTTCACTTTTACTTCACCCCAGCAGTTTTTCCTTCTTGTTTGACCCAGGCCTGGGAGTCCTGGGGGGTCAGTTTGGGGAGTTCCTTAGGACTAGCCTGCCCCAGCCCCTTAGGCAAGCCCCCTGTACCCTGTACTCAGCTTTAGAGAATGGAACATCTTCCCAAATATAGCTGCTGATCTCCAGGTAGCCCATTGTGCTAGAGTCTCCTGTTCTCAGATCTATCAGATGCCACCCTGCCACTTCCTTCTTCCTTCACACAGGCCCTGATGCCTATAGTGTGTAGCTACTAATGAGCTGAACCCAGCTTCTTGTATTTTAGAGCTAGTAGGAATATCTTGTCATCTAATTTTGTTGTAAGTGTTGTCCTTGGCTTTTGGTTTTGCAGTCTAGTTGCTCTCATGTTTTAGAGAGCTGGAAAAACTGCTTCCCCTTAACCATCATCTGCTGACAATCTGATTAGTGATTTTTGAGTTAGCATTGCTTTCAGAAGTATCTTGATTTATTCCCCCCAAAAAAAAACCACCAGAAAGAATCTGATATTTTGATGTAGAAACCTTAATAATTGTGTTTGACAAAACAAGCTTTCTTTTGTGGTTTTTAGTAGTCTTCATTTAAAAGTTCATTACGATACATATTTTGATACCCTTGCCCTGCTATGGAAAAGTAGAGCCTTCCTGTGTAATTTTTCGTAAACTGAAATGGCATAAAGCAAAGAAGCGATTACCTTAGGATACATCTTGTTAATGGTCGCACAAGGTAAATCCAGGTAAAGCACAGATACTCACCAACGCAATTCAAAGTTCTGATGGCTTAATGCTAAGATACTGAGTGTTATTCCTGATAAAGGAGCTTGGCAGTGCCATGCTTGCTGCCGAGGCGTGTGCTGCCTCTTTAAGGTCTGGCTGCAAACAAACACTGTTTTGCTTTTTGCCCTTTTTCATAAAAGTGAAAATCCTCTTTGGATTTCTTTCTGTTAGAGTGAAAACAGGTACTAATGTAAGTCTTTCAGAAAAACTAAGTGGTAAAAAGCAAACGTTCAAGAAGTAGGGGATACCGATACTGGACTAACCTTTGGTTTGTGTGCAACAATTAGATTTTAGGTTTGAAGAATTATTGCATGAACTTTTGTTTTAAAGAGCAGCCAAGTTTGTTTTTCTTTTTTTTTTTACTGTATAAAAGGTGTAATAGTTTGTGTGGAGCTCATTCTATTTTGAATGTATAAAATGTGTCATTAAAATTAAATTAAGAATAATATCTGAGTCAATTTTTTACCAGAAGAATTCTTTTGAAGGTTTTAAACTGTTGCTATATACACTCTAACTGATATTTCAAAATTCAAGGAGAATATTATCTTGGTTGCTCTTTTAGTCATTTAACAACATCTTGTTTTCTCATGATTGGCAATCCTGACTGAGCGAGTTTCAGGGCTGAAAAAGCACAAGTGTTGAAGGGTATGATTGAGGTTCACTGTCAGAGGTGTTTGAGAGAGCTTTTATAGACTTCAATTCTAGCCTTCTCTTTTAATGACCACAATTTAAAAGTAAATTATAGGTGCTTAGAAGCAAAGCAATAAAAAAAAAGCGCCATTTTTAAACTTCTTTCAGATAAAAGCTGTAAGTTAATTTTTTTCATTTCCTAAAACCTCCCAATCTTGACAATCTCTGGGCATATGTACAAAAAAGACAATATACAAACAATAAAACTGAACAAAGCTGACCAAACAAAACTCCCTGGTCATAAACCCCATGCTCCTACTTCATAACTGTAATCAAGTATTTGTTTAAAGGAACAGATGAGGTTAGCACTGCTTTTAAATTAGTAAACATTTTTTTTTACATCAACAGAGATGACAAATTCATAGAAACAACCTTCTACTATGACTTTCCTCATTTCACGCTTAAATCTAAAAATTGTTACCTGATATCAGAAATTCTTATATGAGAGGGATTTCTAAATTAACCTAAGAGTTCAAAAATATATTTGAACCCTTTTCAGTTTTTTACAAACGAATATTGAGATATTGACATGCAAACTCAGTGTTTTTCTTGAGGATTAAAAATAAAATAAGCATAGCCTGTTTTAAATGTGTTGCTGATAATTTTTAAAGTATTTCTTGAACTATATTGTTTGATCATAAGACATCAGTTAATAAACATCAATTACTTCGTAGATGGTGTTCGGGAAGTGGCTTACATTCACTCAAACCAGAATGTGATTGGATCAAGCAAAGCTGAAAATCACATGAGTCGATGGGCAGCACGTGATGTATTTGAACTGAAGCAGTTTTCTCAGCTTCCTGCTAACATAGCTGTTTGCACTTCTAAGGTAAGAAGATAATATATCTCTAGTTTTTATATCATTTTACAGAAGTTCCTCAATAGGATCTTCTCTAAGTACCCCTTCAAAAGTACCAACAAGATTTTAAATCACTTACAAATAAGTGTAAGTGAAATGGCAGCCCACTCCAGGATTCCTGCCTGGAAAATGCCATGGACCGGGGAGCCTGGCGGGCTACAGTCCATGGGGTCACAGAGAATTGGACATGACTGAGCACACAAACACATCTGCTGTGACAAAGATTTGGGATCGTTTTAATTAAATCAGAATAAAAATTCATGACCAAGGAAAATAGAAATTAAGATGGAAGTTAGAATGCAGATATATAAGATTAGAATGCAGGTATGTAAGATATACTATACTTACCCAGATACATTTTTTAATGGCAAATTTGGTTGAGTCTCCTGGTAGACAAAACAAAGGAAGTGAACAATGTATTTAGTATTTTCTTAACTAGTCCATTTGGAAATGTTGGGCAGTTTGGGTGGTCACTATGACAAAGTGCCTGACTGGCATTAAAGTCTGGAGGCAGGGCTGCCATGGGGTGCGGGGAGGCCCAGGAGGGTAGATAGGGAAGCATCCCACATGCTAAGAATTGTTCTGCCCAAAATGCCATAACACCCTGCTGAGAAACGCTGAGCTAAATGTCCTTAAAGAACAAAAAAGGGGTGGGGGGAACAAACACAAAAAAACAGTCCTTCAGAGAAGGTGCAAAGCTTTTCCTAGTGCTTAATTTGAAAGAATTTGTCTCCTGGCATTTTGAATGGGGACCACTGCATGACAACAGTCAGTTGTCTTATAATTTCCTTGGTGGCTCAATGGTAAAGAATCCGCCTGCAGTGCAGGAAACACAGGAGACAGAATCCCTGGGTCAGGAAGATCCCCTGGAGGAGGGCGTGGCAACCCACTCTAGCATTCTTACCTGAACAATCCCATGGACAGAGGGGACAGAGGGGCCTGGCAGGATACGGTCCATGGAGTCACCGAGTCAGACACAACTGAAGCAGCTGAGCATGTTGTCTTGTAATATTCTTAGAGTTGATGTAATATTGGACTTTGAAAGGCTGTGCTTTTAGCATTTTTTGATGTAAGCCAAAGGCCTGGTTCCAAAATGCAAATCATATATAAGCACTTTCCTGACCCAAGTATGCTACTTTTTTATATTCTCACTTTACCTAGGAGTATACCATATCTCAAGCAGTACTGTAGATAGCATTTCTACAGTTTGACTACCTTGTAGAAGCTATATGGAAAAGGTAGGCAGAAATGTGCTGGGTTTGCCAGAAATTTGCTATATTAAAATGAGGAGCATATCAGAATCTTTTAAACAGACAGCTAATTTTTTATTGTTTTTTTTTTCTTTTAAACTGTGCCTTTTATTAAAACCATGCTCTTTTCCAAACAGATTTTAATGTGAAAGGTCAGAAAACTTGGCAAATTCTGTAGTACATGTTAATACAGTAATTTAACTGGATATTGGTCACTAGCTTATTTAAATATTTCTCAGAGAAGAAATTTATAGCCTTATAATACCTCCCCAAATGGACCAAGAAGCAGTAAAAAGTCCCTTTGGAACCTTCATAAGGAAAGTTGTAAAAACAAACATGATGGAAATATTTTTTGTTGTTTGCTATTTAGTTGTTAAGTCATGCCCGACCTTTTTGCGACCCCATGGACTGTAGCCCGCCAGGCTCCTCTCTCCATGGGATTTTCCAGTCAAATATATTGGAGTCGGTTGCCATTTCCTTCTCTAGGGGATCTTCCCAACCCAGGGACCGAACCCATGTCTCCTGCACTGTAGGTAGATTCTTGACCACTGAGCCACCAGGGAAGCCACCGGTGGAAATATACTTTGCTTTTAATTGGGGGAGGGAAGGGAGTTTCATCTTTACATTAGCAATACAAATAGCTTTCAACCTTTTTTAGCCTGAACATCCTTGAGATGGACAGTACAATCTCATCAGAAACCTTGTTTCTTCACAGTGATGTTCAGAGTGAGGAACATTTCTTGCCAGGAGAAACTAACTGGAATACCCTGCCCCTGGAGTTTCTGATATGCCTTTTGAGGCCATATATCTTCCCCATCACACATAGACCAATTTAGCAGAACTTTTTCAAGGAATACGAAGAAATCTGGTGTTTAATGACTGAATCATGGTGGGTATAAAAAATATTCAGGGAAGTTTTAAAGCCATTAAGCTGGAAGGCCAATCCCATGCCACCAATGCTAGCAGGGCAAGAACAGTCTATATAAACAAACTGATTTCGTCAGCTAACTTCTTTAAATCAGTACTTGATATAATAAAATTCTGACAGTAAGATTTAGTCTCTCAGATTTGACCTATATCATTTAATACATCAAGTTAATAGTATCATTGTACTTCAGCATCTTGAAATCTGTATTGTGTTACTTATGTACAACAACCACTTGAGGACAGTATTATAAACTTACAAAAAAGAAAGATCTTGGGTATATACTGCTATATATAAAATAGATAACTAATTAGGACCTAGTGTATAGCACAGGGAACTTTTCTCAGTACTCCATAATGACTTATATGGGATAAGAATCTAAAAATGAAGGGATATGTGTATATGTATAATTCATGAATCAACAGTGAATTTTGCTGTACATCTGAAACTAACAGCATTATGAATCAACTATACTCCAATAAAAATTAAATGAATAGATAGAAAGAAAGGTCTTGGTATATGAAAATCAGTTTTCAAAATAGATAGTGATCATACATAAGCCCCTGGAGAAGGAAATGGCAACCCACTCCAGTACTCTTGCCTAGAAAATTCCATGAATGGAGGAGCTTGGTGGGCTACAGTCCATGGGGTCGCAAAGAGTCGGACACGACTGAGCGACTTCACTTTCACTTTCATACATACTTAGGATGTTCTTAGTTTTTCACCAACGTCAAAAACTAAACCTATTGTATTTTTGACATAAAACCCAGCCCCTGGGCGTACCTCATGTTTTCTCCTTTTAGTTTATTTAGAAATAAATAAAAGAATTCATATAATGAGACATCTTCCATTTGTTGAGCTCTGTAATCTTCTCAAGGCAGAGGAATTTTGATGGTTATAACTGGTCTATGGCATGGAATCTATTCAGATGTCAGTTTGAATTGTAACTCTACCTGATACTTCCTTTGTGACCATGAAAAAGTTACTTAGCTTCTCTGTGCCTCAATTTTCTTGTGCTTAAAATACAAGTAATTAGACTGCTTACCTCAAGAGGTTCTTGTGAAGACTAAATGAGGTAATGCCTATAGAATGCTCTGAACAGTATCTGACACAAAGTAAGCAGTTAATGAATAGTAAGTATTGTTATTGCAACCAATGGATAAGACTGATGTCAGGTCTTTAACTTCCCTAGAAGGTGAAAATCAACAAGGACAAATTATAAACAGCCTTTCATGCCCTACATGCCCAGTCGCTTCAGTCATGTCTGACTCTTTGCAGCCTCATGGACTGCAGCCTGCCAGGCTCCTCTGTGCTTGGGATTCTCCAGGCAAGAATAGTGGGGTGGGTTGCCATGCCCTCCTCTAGGGTATCTCCCTGACCCAGGGATCGAACCTGTTTCTCCTGCATTGCAGGCAGATTCTTTACTACTGAGCCGCCAGGGAAGCCCTGCAATCATATTTAACTATAAGTAAAAGAATGGGTGGTGCTAGTCCATCTGGGCTTTGAACTTCCTTTTAAATGAAAAATTAAGAATGCTTATGCTATTAATATAGTATTTTTCAAATTTTTATATGTGACTAAGTTTTTGTTTATGAAAACAAAGTCACTCGGTGCTTTATAATTTATATTAATTTTATTTTAGGATATTCTGTATTAGAGTGAAAATAATTAGTGACTTCTGTTTAAAGCTGATAGATCTAGTTTCTGTTTAGGTTCATCAGTTTAAGTGGTTGCTTCTAATTCATGATATCTCCATGGCTGCCAGCATTCATTCAAATGAGTGAGACTGCACTCTGCCATCAAACTAGTTGTTTTGCATCTCTGTACGTAGTACTCTGGGTTTTCTTCATTATAATTCTTCTGGAAACTACAAACTAATAAAGTCAGTGAGAGAGAATGATGGTAGTATTATGTTTCTCTTTACTAAAACTATTTGTAAAGATGATTTGAGATATTGATAACATTTCAAAATCATTCACAGAATTTCTAAGGGAAAAAACTGTTCACAGTCATTGATTTCATCATATCTGGTTGATGATACTTCAGCACCTTTAATGAATAAATCGTTGAAACACACCACCACCTTTGGTTAGAGATATGTGTGTCACTCACTGAGAGGTTTTGCATCTCGCTGTGTGGTGATAGGTGGCAATGATGGAGTTGCAGTTTAGAAAAAAACTTTTAAACCATTACGGAAGGAAACGTGAATAAACTAAAGGTAAATGAAACAAGATGAAGCCAAAAAGGCTCAGCCATAGAATTAGAAATATTGACAACCCTCTTCTTTCTGAAATCTCCAAATACCCCTAGACCTCCCAGCTCCAGTACAGTATCTTTATTCTAGGGTTTACATCCAGAATCTTTTTGATTACTGAGAATTCTTTTGAGTGCTTCATGTCTGTCATCAAAGATTTATTAGAGACCTTTGTGTTTGAAAAGAGTGTGTGTGTGTGTGTGTGTTATGTCTGTGTGTGGTCTCTCCGTGTATGTGTCTGTGTCTGCAGCCAGATGCAGATGTGCTGCCTCAGTTCCTAAGAAAACAAAACAAGTCCTATTTATTTGTACGAAGGCAACACAAGATTAACAGTGGCCACAATATGCAAGTATTTTACTTCCCAAGGAATACTGTAATTGAGTCTAAGTGAGAGCCTTTAGCTAAATTACAAAGGAATATACTAAATGAAAAACTTACAAAGGAGAAATAATGTACACTGCAATCATAAATAACATATTGTAGTCTTTCAGAGTTTCTCAGTCCTTTGATGTAATTATTAGAAACCGAAATGGCAAAAGCTGTGAATCAAATCAAATTCAACCATATATTAGGAAAAGTTCTAAAATATACTGTCTTTCCCATATTTCCTTTGGTTTCTTACAGTGTATACTTTTATAAATTAATTTCTACTTATAGAACATATTTGATAGATCTGTTGAATTAAAACCTTAAATTTCTAATTATGCCTGTTTAATTTAGCAGTACAAACTATGTAAAATAAGAACTTGCTTTACATTCAGTTGTGCTTGGATATTTCAGAACCATTTCTGATAACAGCTTATTTTAAAAGATAAGATGTCTGATAACAAGAGGGAAAACTTGTGTGATTTAGGTTTAAGCTTAGACCAAACAGAAATGTTTAAGCACTGGAAGGAATGGATAATACCTTTATTAAAGTTATTTTACTGCATATGGAAGTATGTCATAAAATTTAGCTATACCTGTGTGATGTGGTACCTCATTTTTTCAGTCAACTGTTATGTTTTCAACTTAAGCTTACTTAAAGTTTTCTGAAAAGATTATACAAAGACAGCATTCAATTAAGGATTAATCACTATGGCAACTGAGATGTGGTGGCTGAAAGGGGGAGGATGTATTCTCCCCTCAGTTTCCTGCCAGCTGTCATAGTCAACCTCTGTTGCCTGAATCTAAGCCAAAATATAGACTGTGACCAACTCGAAGAAACTATATCTGTATTTTTATAAATTGGTACAAGTATCAGACTATAAAAGAAGACTTAATCCCCTGAATGGGATGACAGACACTTGGCACTCTTGCCAGTGTTTGACAGAAATAACGGGTCACTTTGTAGTAAAACCTGGATTAATAGTAAACCCTTCTTTATGTTACTGCAGTGTGGTGTAAATGAGAGAACTAAGCATGCTGTCAGCCTGGGGGTGGTGGTGGCATGGGGGAGAGAGTCTTTTATATAACCAGTGCAGGTTTAAGCACTGTTCAGAGAATACTGTAAATACAAAATGTTGTCTTAGTAAGAACTTCTCTTTCTCTTATTTGTATTAGATTGGCATTTTGTAGGTTACTTAAAGAAAGGATTTTTATGAGCTATGGTGGATTTGATTGCAGTATGTTTATACAGCTTTTGGTGTCAGCAAGGAGAGATGGGCTATTTACAATAAGCAGACTTTGGGGAGATATAGCATTCCATTAGCCTCTTTTTCAGGATGGTGAATGGCATGATGGTTTAAAGTAATTGTTCACAAACGACTGGTTTATGAAGTAGTCCGGTAAGTAAGGTGTATGGTTTTACCATCCAATGGAATTAACTCTTGCTGCGTGGGATTTTTCATGGTTTTATCATTTTTCTGTCTTGAGATGTTAATTTTATAGTATTTGCATCAGAAAGCCTTTCTTCCAAGTGATTTTAGTAAAGATCAGATTTTTAAAATTGTGTGTATACATGTATAAAATCATGGGACCAGTGTTGGCAAGAAGAAGGCTTTTGTATTTCTATCCTTAGAACTAGGACTGATTCAGAGAGATAGATAGTGTCATTTGTGAAAATCACCTGTTACCTAGTCAAGGGAATGAGAATCTGGGGTTACCTATAAACATGTATTCCACTTCTAGCTGGTGGTGACAAGGAGCTGTGGCATCCTTCCTCACAGTGATGTTTCCAGGACTGGTGGAGTAATGTCACTAATGAGCTAGTGGGGACAAAGCCACATTCAATTCTTGCCAGAAAGGCAGACATGTTTATTATTGTATTTATGATTATTGCTTATTGCTTACTAGTAGGGGTGATGAGTGAAGCTCTTTCTCTTGTTCTATGCAATGACCTGTTATTATTTTTGTTATTACCGTGTGTGTTAGTTGCTCAGTTTTGTCCAACCCTTTGCAACTCCATGGACCCTATAGCCTGCCAGGCTCTGTTAGTAGCACCAATAATAAAATATGTTAGAATACCATAAAAGATATCTAGTTCAGTCCTCAAATTTTATAGATGAAGGACCCACCTTGAACTGTACCTGGTTTATCATAAAGAATACTATAGAAAAAAATTATATTTGACAGTAATTATAAGCTACAGTGTCAGACTTTATTTTTTGGGGCTCCAGAATCACTGCTGATGGTGATTGCAGCCATGAAATTAAAAGACGCTTACTCCTTGGAAGGAAGGTTATGACCAACCTAGATAGCATATTGAAAAGCAGAGACATTGCTTTGCCAACAAAGGTCCATCTAGTCAAGGCTATGGTTTTTCCAGTGGTCATGTATGGATGTGAGAGTTGGACGGTGAAGAAAGCTGAGCGCCGAAGAATTGATGCTTTTGAACTGTGGTGTTGGAGAAGACTCTTGAGAGGCCCTTGGACTGCAAGAAGATCCAACCAGTCCATCCTAAAGGAGATCAGTCCTGGTTATTCATTGGAAGGGCTGATGTTGAAGCTGAAACTCCAATACTTTGGCCACCTCATGCGAAGAGTTGACTCATTGGAAAAGACCCTGATGCTGGGAAGGATTGGGGGCAGGAGGAGAAGGGGACGACAGAGGATGAGATGGTTGGATGGCATCACTGACTCGATGGACATGGGTTTGGGTGGACTCCGAGAGTTGGTGATGGACAGAGAGGCCTGGCGTGCTGCTATTCACAGGGTCGCAAAGAGTTGGACACGACTGAGCGACTGAACTGAATTGATAAGCTATTGTGACAATGGCCTGGACTGATAAAAATATTCTTTGCTCATTAGGAAGTAGCTTGATTCTAAGTCTTCTCCTAGCTGGTCATTGTTCCAATTGCTTAGAAGATTGATAAGGCTTCTTTGAACAGTTTCTCCGTTAAGAATGGTTGGAAGATTATAAATAGTTTAAAAATAGTATTTCTTTAAATAGTGCTTTCTAAAAGAATCCACCTGCCAATGTAGGGGATACAAGAGACAATGGTTTAATTCCTGGGTCGATAAGATCCCCTGGAGGAGAAAATGGCACCCCACTCTAGTATCCTTGCTGGGAGAATCCCATAGACAGAGGAGCCTGGTGGGCTATAATTCATGAGGTCTCAGAGAGTCTGACACGACTGAGCATCTGAGCATAAGTAATAATATAAAGGCTTAGAGATATAAGGCCTCACTGAACTCTGATTGACTACCTAGTGACTTAAGAGAATGTTAAGCACTTAATATCCCTTTTCAAATGTATATTTTATCCCTCTATGAAAACCATGGTATCAATTGGACATGGCCACTTAACGGAAACACCTATCCCCTTGTCATCTGAGAATCCTGCCTTTACACATATGAATTCTGAGTTTTATAGGATGAATAAAGCAAAAGTATAAGGATAGGGAATCATAGTATTTCAGAACTTGAAGGATTCTTGGAGACTAATGCAAACAATATTATTTTACTGATTTTTTTTTTAAAGAGATGGTATATGACTTCCCTCAGGCGCAACAGTGGCAGTTAGCTTAAATCCCTGTAGTCTTTCAATCCTCTGGTTTCTCCTGTGCTTTTCTCCCAGTTCCTTTACTTTCTATCTTGCTTTGGAGATTTTCCTTTTTTTTTTTTTTTAATTCTATTTTGCTTTTCCAATATGACAAATCAGTCTTAATTTTTCAAGTTAACTTGTCTATTCAGAATTTTCCTCACTTTAGCAGTTAAACAAAAAATTTAGGTGGCCTGAAGGTATCTTTCCCTTTAAAAATCTTTTTTTTAGATAGTTAAAACTATCTGGACTCAAGAAATACCGTAAGACTTGGCAGTATCTACTCAGCCTTAGTTGTCCTAACCTCCCAAATCTCCAAACCTCTCTACCTCTCAGCATGTAACTCAGATGTGTCACTCTTTCACAAAGCCTGCCCCAATTCCAACATAAGCTGTGGGTTAGCTGTCCTTCTTACACTTTTTCTGCTTCATGTAATAGTACTTTGGCCTAGTTATTCTAACATATGACTTCCAAATTTTTATCAGTTAGGTAAGTATACATCTTCTTTTCTAGTAAACTCTGGACTTTAAAAATAGCAGAATATATCTCTGATTCTCATTTGATAACTCTGGAGACCTAAAGTAGTGTCTTGTATATAATTGATACTTTTTGAATAATTTAGGTTTTCAGTTATTGTCAGGGTATAAAGAACCCCATCACTATGTTCTGAAAAGTAAATAGTTTAAACTATCTTTTCTATAAACAAATCTCAGAATTTTCATAAAAGTCCTCTGGCAATGACTTGGCGTTGTTCAGAGCTACTGAATGTATTTATAATCAGCCAAGGGAAACAGTCCCTCCTTATCTGAATTAGAAGTATTCTCAGGTTTGCCTGTCATTCATGGTCTTCAATAAACTTACTCAGTCTACATCTCCAACCAAATCATCTACTGGCTGATCCTTCACCCCCAATTCAAGTTTCACTCCCTCCATAAAACGTCAGTCTTCAGCGATCACTCTATTCCAAGCTCCTTGCACACCCATTCTCTGTGCCTATCATCATTGTGGACGTGGTGGACATCGTGTTAGTGTTTGCTCTCTTCTCATGTACGTTACACACTTCTTAAGGATCAGGACCACGGCATACATGTCCATTAGCATCACCACTTAGCAACAGGCAATACAGAGTGGAAGTTCAGAAAACATTTGTTACTAGTATTTGCTGCAAGAAATTACTACATAATGCAGATGCCCACAACAGTTTTCACTGTGCGTATAGGCTCCACAAGTTAATGTTAAAAGGAGTATTCTAGCAGATGATGTAAAGATGTTAGTCATTTTAGAGCACCATAAATGGTGGTATTCTTCATCTTCACTCATTATCTGTCATCTGTTGACCATAGTTGTAGTACAGGAAACCCACTCAAGAAGGGAGAACATGGAGAATGGTGTCAGAAAGATATCCCCACCCATGTGTGACTTTGTGAGCTTTCCTCATCTAGCAGTAACAAATCCAAGCAGTCACTTTGGGGAGTAATTTTCTGTGTTCCAAAGTTCTATAAAATATGTTTTGTTTCTTTATTCTATGGCATGTAAGGCTTGTCTCAATTTGGTGCTAGCCTGCTTTTCCAGTCTCATTCTGAGACACTCATTCAGAATTACTGACAGTAACTTTGTGCCGGGCACTGTACTAGACCCTGAACGTAGCAAGGTGAACAGGTTCTTCCTAGTCATCCTTCAGTTTATGAATCAGTCTTCAAGCACACTGTGGATTTTTACTTTTCCATGTCTTTGCTCTCGTGTTTCTTTTGTTTAAAATTCCATTTTACCTGTGTTTGCCTGTTGAACTCCAACTCCTTGTATCATTAGTGACAGTTCTCCTCTGTCTTCTCCAAAGCTAAAAGTGAATGTTTTCCTCAAATTCATCTTTACTTGTGTGTGTATATGCATGTATGTATGCTATAGCACTTACTGTATTATGTGACACTTTATATATATCTGCAGAAGGGAAAGGCTACCCACTCCAGTATTCTGGCCTGGAGAATTCCATGGACTGCATAGTCCATGGGATCGCAAAGAGTCAGACACGACTGAGCGCCTTTCATTTCACTTCACAGGACGCATTCAGTAGCATAGAGTAGAATAACCATCTGAAAATAACCTATGCAATAGGCTGTTAACTAATTCACATGACAGCAAGTCTGGAGGGAAATATTTTCAGGTGTAATGCTACAGTCCGGTGACATCATAAGATATCAGCCTCTCTGATTTTCTTCTCCACTGTCCTTAGCAAGTTAATTTTTAGTTCCATGAGGCTTTTTTCCTCATGTTACAACATGACTGCTACATCTTAAGAACGTGTTTCCTCATACAAATGTATCCAAGGACAGGAAGCTATGCTTCTCTTCGTGTGTCTCTCCTTTTGTTTTGGAGGAAAATCTTTCTGGCAGGACATAATTGGCTTGACTAATCTCAGTTCATCCACTAAGAACTGAGAGGGCAATCAACCTTTCCTGAGCACATGGCCATGACCCATTCCCAATATTTAAATATTTAACAACAAATATGATTTTTTGATGTTGTATAATTTGAATGTGTCAACATTTTGAAGATATGCATAACTGACTGTTTTCCAGATGAACAGTGAATTATATTACAAAATCATGCATGGGGAAAAAATTCAGCCAAAGTACAAAATATACCAATGAATTTTAATTTTAGTGAAAAATTCTGATGTGGTTTCAAATATTACATGAAACTAACCTTAATTGAATTTTGATAAAGTATCGAAAAAGAATATCTATAGTTATCTGAAAAGGCTATGAAAATATTCTTCCCTTTTTCAATTACATATCTATCTGAAGCTGATTTTCTTCATATACTCCAACTAAGACAGTATTGTTGCAGCAGACTGAATGCAGAAGCAGATATGAGAACCCAGCTGTCTTTTATTAAGCCAGCTACTAAAGACATTTGTAAAAATGTAAAATGTAGTCACTCTTCTGGTCAGTTTTTTGTTTGTTTGCCTTGGAAAATATAAACTTTTTTGTTGGTAAAAAGAGTTATTTAAGTTAACATGTAATTGGCTTATTTTTATTTTTAATGAATTAATTGTTTTAAACTTTCGATAGATATAACCCACATAAACAAAATCTCTTTGGGGTCCTCATAAATTTTTAAACTATAAAGCGGTCCTAAAACCAAAAAGTTTCAGAATTGCCAGGGTCACTTGATTATTAAATTCAGTTCTAGTGGAACATACTTTCAGTTGGCCTTTCTCTGTGTGAACGCTTTACTTCCTCTGCTACATGGCTCATGAAAGCATTATCAGAATAGAAGAGAGTGAAAATGATGTGCTTATAGGAAACCTACTCTAATTCACTAAAAAGGAGAATTATTCACAGTTTTCAGTACTTGATTATAAACAATAATCTGCATCCATCTTCACAACTAGTAACAATGTCCCAGTGTCATTTGTGGCACAGTGCTTGAAATGTTCTTTCCTAGACACTGGAGAGCCATCCATGGCCTTAAAACTGAATCAGCCTACATAGAAGCCTACACTTACTCTAACTAGAGGCCTAGAGGAAGGAAGTGAGAGCCTAAGCTCCCTGTGGGAAGTGCCAGCCACTGGAAAGGCAAGCAGGGGCGGGTGCCTGCCAAGAAAGACTTTAAAATTTTTCCATCAGCACCACCCTTCCGTGATCTTTTCACTAACAAGTATTATTTAGTGTAGAACTTTCAAGTAATCTTTACAGACATTTTTATATTAACATAAATATTATATGTAAAGATTTAAAATTGAGTCAGGATTATAAGATGCTAAAGACCTTACTCATTACAACTTACTGGAGATCCTAAAAAGACTAGTAGAATTGTGAACTTCAAATATGGAAGAGACTCATGGGGGTCCCAGATCCAAATTTTTATCCCCTAGATCCTGATCTCCAAATGCCTCATTATTCCTTAGGATAATGAGGCTCAAGAAGATTAAAAAAAAGAAAAAAGACTTTCCCCAAATTTACACAATAAATGATCGAGGAAGGCCTAGACACCAGGGCTTGTAGTGCTGAGTCCTTGCTCAGACAGCTACCCCAAAAGGCCCTAGATCTTGCTCTAGCCTTTGTGTGTGGGAAGTATTGAGAGGAATCTACTGCCTGACCATCCTCCCATGAAGGTCTGAGATTATATTAGCAGACACTCCCCGTTGCTGGTCCACAGGCTTTTTTGAAGGTGATTGCCACCATCTCACCTGGCCCTTTCCTACAGGTTGAGTGCGATGGCAGTCCCTTCAGGTTCCCAGGTCCCAGGGAGATAGGGCTTCTGCATTTATGTTTGTAGTGTGTGCCTCACAGTAGTCAGCTGTACTCCTGAGGCTATCGCTTTGTTCTTTCAGATAGATGAGTTTCTTGGACAGTGAGAAATGGGTGTTGTGCACAAAAAAAGGAAGCTAGACTCAGGGCAGCCTGTCCTTTTGTGGCTCATTCAGAAAGCAAAGTACTACCAAAAAAGAAAATACGTACATATCTATATATATATAAAACTTAATTGTAACTGTTACTCCTTCCAGGAGGAAAACAGACCCATAATTACAAACTTTAATCTCCCTTTACCACCTAAAAGAAGGGGAGGGAGGGAAGGTGTGGATTTGAATCTAAGTTTGTTTTTTCAGATTTGAATGACATTTTTAAACATATGCAGAAAATTATACTTCACTGTATATTTGTGGTGGGTCCTTTAACCAGCTGGCTTTTCTCCAGAGTCTGAGTGAAGGCAATTCAGGGGTATCTCACAGTTGCCTTAGGTTTTTGTTGAGTATTGGAAAACTGCATTTACAGTAGTATTTTCTACCTCCAGGCAGAAATCTTGAATGATCACTTGAAGGATAAGGACTTTTTCACACTTGTGCAAAGATCCTTGAAGTTCTTTGTCATTTTGGACTCTCAGATGCCATTTGAATGAATTTGTTTACATGTGCTATATGTTTTTATAGAACTCCTGATTCCCTGCTTTGCAAAGACAAGCAAGTTTATGACTTTTTTTCAATGTGTTTACAGGGTTTGGCCTTTACCCAAAGAGAGATTTCTTTTTTAACCTTTGTTTGAACAGATGTGTAAACAAAAGCATTGCTGCCTCTCGGACTTAACTATTTAAGGTTGAATGAAGAAAAAAAAGTGAAAGAGCACTTTTTAAAAAAAAAGTCTTTATGGCAAAGTTAGTGTGATCAGACCAATGTGAGGGATTTGGCTACACAACGTGCCCAGTTCTGACAGTGACCATAGACTGCCTTGTGAAGCTCTGTGCTATTCTCAGGAACAAGTGAAGCTTCCTGAAAGGGGCAGATCCTCTGGTGATTCTTAAGCTCCAAACTCAGGCTTCTCAATGGGTCAGAGCCATTGGGACCTTCCATTGCCTTTGAAAATGTCCTCCCTGATGTCCATTTTCTCAATGACTAATCAAGGCTGAGGACTTCCCTGGTGGCTCAGTGGTAAAGAATCTGCCTGCTAAGCAGGAGATGCAGATTGGATCCCTGGGTTGGGAAGATACCCTGGAGAAGGAAATGACAACCCACTCCAGTATTCTTGCTTGGGAAATCCCACGGACAGAGGAGCCTGGTGGGCTACAGTCCATGGGGTCAAAAAAGAATCAGACACGACTTAGCAACTAAACAACAACAGCAAAAAATCTGATTATGGAAAAAAGTGGTGAATGTGGCTGTTAAATATTCATTGCTCTTTGCTCTGGTGTATGTGTGCTCTGTAATATGTTTTCTAAGGTGAGAAAAACTAGCTCAGCAGACAGATCCATTCCAAAATTGCGTAATAAAAATTTCACTACCTCCTGGTAGCCTACCACAGACAGGCTACCCATCCTATCAGGCTGTTTTGCATCGAACATTATCCCCTTCAAAGCTTCCTCTACTTGAGAGGGGTACAAATGAGCAGAATAGGAATCGGCATTATCTGCACCAGCTATCAATGTGTCTCCAGTAATTAGCCTCAAAGAGATTTAGAAAGATGGCACAGATTACAATAGTATTTCTCCTGCCAAAATGGAAACTAGAGGCCATCCTTGGTGGTTTTTATAACTCAGTCTCCTGGATTGTGATGTTTCCTGCCCTATTTGTTGCCCACGGATGGATGTGTATAGGAAAACGGATCCCTATCAACTTTTCCCTTTTCCTTGCAATTCCTACCTAGATGCCCTCTATAGTTCTTTAGTAATTTGCCTCCAAAATTATTTTTTACTTCAAAGAAAGAGGGTTTTTTTTCCTTAAACATTCTCTGCACTGAGGCTTTCCTGGTGGGTCAGTGGTAAAAACCCACCTGCCAGTGCAGAAGACATATGTTTGATCCCTGATCCGAGAAGATCCCACTTGCCTCGGAGTAACTAAGCTTGTGCACACCACAACTGAGTCTGTGCTCTAGAGCCTAGGATCCACAGCTATTGAGCCCACATGCTGCAACTACTGAAGCCCACATGCCTAGAGCCTTTTCTCTGCAACAAGAGAAGCCACCGCAGTGAGAAGGTCTCACATTGCAGCTAGAGAAAAGTTTAAGCAGCAACGAAGACCCAGCACAGACAAAAATTAATTAATAGATTAAAAAAAAAAATTATTTTTAAAATTTATTTTAAAAATTTTTTTAAAAATATATTTAAAAGACCACATTCTCTGCACTATTCCAGTGAAATTTTCTATTTGTTGTTATTGTTGTCTAGTCGCCAAGTCGTGTCCAACACTTTTGCTACCTCCATGGACTATAGCCCGCCAGGCTCCTCTCTTCATGGGATTTTCCAGGCAAGAATACTAGAGTGGGTTGCCAATTCCTTCTCCAGGGAGTCTTCCTAACCCAGGGATCCAACTTGTGTCTCCTGCATTGCAGGCAGATTCTTTACCACTGAGTCACCTGGGAAGCCACCTGGGAAGTTTTCTATTGTGTAAAGATAAATTTCATATGTAGCAGAGTAAATAGAAAAATGCTAATGTAGTCACATGGCTGTGAGGTAGGGGGAATATTCCCTTTTTTCCTTTTCTCAGTACATTGGCAACAAAGATTATTTGCAAACTTTTTTATTTTTTATTTCTTCTTACTCTTTAAATTGAAAATCTATTTATACCTTATCTTCTTTTTTCAGTTATGCCTTTCAAAAAATAACTACTGGTTCAATTAAAATAATGCTGTTGGCTTAGGTCTAATGCCTTGTAATACAGACAGTACACTTTGGGATTAAAAGAAAAAAAATACTATCAAAAGTCTTTTGAATGTCTCATACTATTAATCTAAGGATAAGAAACTTTCCTCCTAGAATCAATATAAATCTAAAACTTTACCAAAAGAAATAAATAAGTTGTACAGGATTGTATATAGTTGACTAGGTCTAGTGTAAATTCATTTTGGCTACTCTAAAAGAAGAAATGCTTCCCTATAGAAGTACCCTCTTATTTGTTATAATCCTAATGTATATCTTTTACAACTTAAAATTATAGCTTTTATTTTACAGAATGTATGCTTTATACATGTTTAAATAGTAATTTTTATGATGTATTTTCAAATATATTTTATAGAGACATTAGAAAAATGAATAATGATTTTATAGTTTTATCAAAATTAAGTCAAAGCAGATATTCATGATACATTGTGCAGCATAGCATATTATTGTGTTGTATAATAATTTTAAATGGAGTATAATCTATAAAAAATAATGAATTACTATGTTTTATACCTAAAACTAATATAATATTGTAAATGAACTGTACTTCAATTTTTTTAAAAGTAGATATTTATGAAGTCTTTGAAGTGAGCCATTTCCACAGTAAACACTTAATTGTGGATAGGTAAGGAGATTATTTTGGCCAAAATATATTAAAATAATTACCACTTGTAGAAATAATATATATTTAGTGTCTTGGATTGAATTAAATAATTTTTATATTCTGAAATTTGTTTTTAATAACAAATATTTCTTTTTCTGACAATAACATTTAAATTTTTTTAATTATATAAATCAGATTAGGATTTAACACAATTAGCCATGGCCCACCTTTTACCTTTTTAGACCTGTTTAATTCTCAAGGGAGAGGATTTTTCCTCTACTTTTTCAACTTTCAATTGGCTTCTCTACATAGGAAACAGCCAAAGGAGGAAGATATATTACTACTCATAAATTGGAATTATTATTTCAGTATTCTCTGATAGATTTAGCTTTCTTAAGTAACTCATGGAGCTTCCCTGGTAGCTTGGCTGGTAAAGAATCCGCCTGCAATGTGGGAGACCTGGGTTCGATCCCTGGTTGGGAAGATCCCCTGGAGGAGGGCATGGCAGCCCACTCCAGTATTCTTGCCTAGAGAATCCCATGGATAGAGGAGCCTGGTAGACTACATTCCACAGAATTGCAAAGAGCTGGACGTGACTGAAGTAACTTAGCACAGCACAGCACAAGTAACCCCACATTTCCATTCAGTTAATCTTATCGTCAAATGGATTTTTTAACTATATGTTTACATAATTTAGAAATAATTACTATACTCTTTACACTTACTGAGTTTTATTTTTAATAAATATTCCATAAGTTAAGTTTGATTATTTTCATAAAAGTACTATAGTAGAAATACCTAACAATATCCAATAATTTATGAAAATAATCATGAACATACCAGTTACTGTTATAAATTAAACTCGGTGTCAAGCTTTGTTAAAATACTTATTAGCAGACATATTTATATTATACAAATACTATGCAAAGTTCTTGTCTTCATAATTTCCTCCTTAACATTATAACCATAAATCTTAAGAGGAAGGAAACCTACATCAGCATCATGGAGTGTAGAGATAATTCCTCAAAGCAAATCTTGGATAATTTTGAAGAAACTTTTTAGGAAAAGTTAGAAACAATTAGAGGTTTTTATGGAAACTGGGCTTTCTGCTTTCTTCATGTTAAATGATCTCAAAATTTCCTATCGAATACAGACATAGAGTTCCAACTGTTGGCCATTCGGTTCTCTGGTGGAAAGAAGAGTGTATTTATTTTGCTTTCCTGAGCTGGCAGTTTTACCCTCTACCATAATGTTAAGAAGCAATAATATTATCTTTTAAATTCCTAATCCAGCTCATTTTACTGAATTTTTTATTTCTTGACCTTTCATTACTGTTGCTACTTCATACCGTTGCCCCAGTGTCATATGACTTCCCAGCTTTGACATAAGTGGTAGTAAACGAGTTTGCATGTAATTTCACATAATTTGGAATCTTTTCATCTTGGTCGCAAGCCTTGTGCTTTGCTTTATAATAAATTATAACTGCCCCTGGAGTTGCAACTGCATTGTGTCACTATTTTCCTTATATTATCTATTGTAAAAGATACTATTTTACTACAAAATGGTGACACCAGCTTTTATAACCAGGGCATCAAAGTGTTTATTGAACAAATTAATAAACGAAATGTTGTTTCACAACCTTGTTTCAGTAAGTGTAAACTACCCTACTAAAATGGAAATCTGAACCTAGATATTTTTTTAAAATAAAAGATGGAATATTGAGCCCATGTGAGAGAAAAATGCTTTTCTCTTTTCATTATTATCTAAAACAACCAGGTTTTAAAGTATAGCATGTTTGTCATAAATTTAAAATTTAAAATTCACATGTCGGATAGCTATGATTGGAAAAGTTGAATTTTCCTGAAGAATATGTAAAACTAATTTAATAAAAAATGTATCTGTGGTTTGAAATATGAGCTTTATATTGTATATAAAAATATATATATATATATATATATATATAATGCTTCCAGAGTCAGAAAGACCCAGAATAATCATGTAAATAATTGAAGATTGTGATTGCCTGGCATGATTTCTCCATGGTTTCAGAAATTACAGTGTATGAGGAGGGTATGTTCCTTGTTGGCCTAGTTCCTTCTCTTTTGGCTTACTCCCTCTATCCCCACATAGACATTACCATCCCTCCTTATAATAATGGACAGTTATTTCTTGGGAATCATCAAAGATAATGAGATTTTTTATTACGAACTACTAAAATTCATCTTATTTTCTTGTGATGTGAAGTAAATGCATCAAATCTCTTTCAAATTTATCTTTAGTGATGAACATTTTTCTCTCTTTATCAATAATGTTTTAAGATTTAGGAAATGTACTTTCAGCATTACTGAGTGATGCAAAGCCCTGGTTCAAACTGACAACCTGGCATTTTGTGATGCCCATCTGAATCACAGTAGATTTTGAAGAAGTCAGTTTCTTTTCATTAGGAACAGTTTGCTTTAAAAAAAAAACAACAATTATTTCTCTTGTTCAGTTTATTTCAGTGAAATGAACTTGAATATAAATTAAAGAGATAATTTAATTTTTAAAAGGAATAAACTAAATGAGCCATCTTAAAAAGGGAGGGGTAACTCAGCATTTTTAAGTCCCTTAAGAGTACAATCCTCTTTCTGTATGTAAATATTTTGGTTCTCAATTACATTGCATGGTGACAGGAACATAATAGGTGCTTTGTAAATATATGTGGAATGAAAGCCATTCCCCAGCCACATTCAATGATATGTACTACTTCAATCCCATTGAACGAAAGAATAATTGTCTTCCTGAGAATTACTAGTCTGTGTTTTGCAGTATTTGTATGCCTGCAGATTTCTTAAAATGGTAGTTTAACTGGGTGTAGAATTCTAGGTTGATAGGTTTTTTTCCCTGCATGTTGAAGATAGCCTCACTATCTTCTGGTGGCAGTGGTGGTGATAGTAGTAGTGGTAATGAGAAGTCTGCCTTTAGTTTGATTATTATTTCTTTGTGGGATAGCTTATCTTTTTTCTCTGTTTATAAGATATTCTCTTTCCTGTGATATAACAAGGTACAGATTTATTTTCATTTTTCACACTAGAGATTCTCCTTCTTTAGTTTGAAGATTCATGCCTTCTTCAGTTCTCGGCCATTACATCTTTGGCATTATCTCTTCTATTTTCTCTATTCTATCCTTCTAATATTTTACAAATTTGGTTTATCTTCTGACAGGTCTTCTGTCTCTTAATTTTTCTTTCTTGTTTTTCTTTTTTAATCTCTGCACAGCATTCTGAGTAATTTATTCTACTATTTTATAAACTATCATTGTAAGGCTATTTAGCCTGCTGCTTAACACATATTTTAAGTTTGTTTCTATATCCTTTTTTTCCAAACCTATATTTCCCTTCTAGGGTTTGTATTTGGTTCTTTCTCATATCTGGTATTTTATAATACCTAGTACTTCCTTTATCTTTCTGAACATGCTAATAATTTAAAGTCTCTTTCACATTGCTTTGTAATCTATAATTCCTCAGATACAGATTCTCACATTTGTTGTATCTGCCCACTTTCATGGTAGTGGGTTTTGTATGTTCTTTATAATTTTACCTGAGCTCTTCCCCCGCCCTCCCCCTTAGAATCACAAGCATTCTCTAAACTTAAAAAGTGTTCCTATGTTATGTTTTTGTATTTACCCTCATTGAGATCTATGGTTTTCACTGATTCTGGGCTGGTTTTTTATGTTGGTTTTTAGCTTAGATTTTCCTTACAATGCAAGTGTGTTCCACAAATAGCACAGGCTGGGCATTCCATGTTTTCACCAGAGATTCTATCAAGACCAAAAAAGTAGCCTGTTTCTATCCTGTGGCCCAGTTTGGGCTTTCCTAGCTTTAATTTGAAAACTGGACATGCTTTTAATTCCTGCTGTGTTTTTGGTTTGTTGATTGTTTAACTCAGAGAGTTAAATCTTTTCCATTTTCCCTCTACACATGGAGTCCTGCAGTCCAGAACTTAGGACCCATCCTTGAGGGCTGCTGAGCTTCACCTCCCACCTGCTGCTATGTTACTTTAATTTGGGCATCTAGAGATTTTCCTTTCTTACTTTTGAGCT
Organism: Giraffa tippelskirchi; assembly: GCF_054371585.1. Taxonomy (NCBI): domain Eukaryota; kingdom Metazoa; phylum Chordata; class Mammalia; order Artiodactyla; family Giraffidae; genus Giraffa; species Giraffa tippelskirchi. The sequence goes on from NC_137275.1 coordinate 198,837,784, forward strand.
CAAATATAATTTTATTGTTGTTGTCAAATTGCATCCAATATTTCCCAGGTGGCTCAGTGGTAAAGAATCCACCTGCCAATACAGGAGAGGCCAGAGACCCAGGTTCAATTCCTGGGTCTGGAAGATCCCCTGGAGAAGGGAATGGCTATCCACTCCAGTATTCTTGCCTGGAGAATTCCACAGACAGAGGTGCCTGGCACGCTACAGTCCATGGGGTCACTAAAGAGTCCACAACTGAATGACTGAGCATGCACACATTTCTCTTTTTGAAATAAGATGAGGACTTTCCACATATTCACCATTCCATTTTATCAGGGAAATTGGAACCATACAGTTTAAAATTATTTTTTTCTTGACTCACTATTTTTAACAATTTGTGTTAAGCAAGAAACCCTTAGTCTATAAAATAAATATGATTCTCTCTGTAATTTCAATGCCCTATGGTAAACATCTTAACAGTTACTTCCTGTAACTCAGTAGAGATTGAAGTAGGATTTATGAAACTAGTTTATTTCATTATCATATAAAGATTGTTATTTTTAAAAGTTTGACTACTTATGTAAGATTAAATAACTGAAAGTCTGCTTAGTAATATTGAGAAAAATTACTAAATTAAAATTTTTTAAATATCTTATTTTATACCATTATTTACATTATCTATACCATTATTTTCATCACTAATTTGTATCCTTATTTAGGAAAGTAGATGCCAGCATGTGTATCAGTATACCCACAGTCTTGACAGTAGAAATATCATATTACCATTACCTTTAATGTATCTTTAAGAAAGGTATATCTTTAGTATATATCTTAATGAAAATAGAAGTATCACATTACTGCTAAATGTAGTATCTTTTTAAAGATCTAACAAGATCTGGCAGTGTCACTTGGAGAATATGATATGGTTTGGTGGTTTAGTTTCTAAGTTATGTCCAACTCTTGCGACCCCATGGGCTGTAGCTTGCCAGGCTCCTCTGTCCATGGGATTCTCCAGGCAAGAATACTGGAGTGGGTTGCCATTTCCTTCCCCAGGGGATCTCCCCACCCCAAGAATCAAACCCAGGTCCCCTGGATTGCCAGCAGATTCTTTACCAACTGAGCTACGAGGGAAGCCCATGAATATGATGTACAAGATTGTAAGAATATTGGGAAAAAGTAAGACAGGCTTCTTATTTGACTAAAAATGACTATTTTTTCAGTTTTTGCTCTTATCCCTTGTTTCAGACACATAAGGAAAAAATGAAGGGTGATATATCAACATGTACAAAGAAATGCCAACCACCAAGTGAAGGCAGCATTTCATTTCCTCTTTACATCTCACACCCTGTAAGTCAGAAGAAGAAAAAAGTCTTCCGAACAGACCAGACCACCTTCATAATTGGAGAAACACCGAAGGGGATCCGCAGGTATGTCATCTATAATAACACCTGGCTTTGTGAATAGTTCTCAAAAGAAATATAACTACCTAGTTAAATACACAAATTATTTGAATTTTAACTACACTCAGCATCTGAATGTTTCAGAAAAATCTGAATTTGTACACTTTAAAAAGTAAATCCCCAAATTCCCTCGTGACCCAGTGGTTAGAACTCTGAACTTGCACTGCGGCGCCCCGGTTCAGTCACTGGTTGCGGAAATAAGATTCCACAAGCTTTGCAGCATGGCCAAAAGAAAAAAATCCCAAATGTTTTAGTGTTTTAAGAAGGTTAATCCCTGAATTGATAAAAAATGAAATACAGGTAAATGAAATACTTAAGTGCATTCTATTCATTTAGTAGTTGAATATTTATTGAGCACCTGACAGGCACTCAGGCATTGTGCTAAGCGCTGAACATACAGTGTCAAAAAAGAGACAAAGAGCTTACAGTACAGTGAGATGAGGTTTGGCATCAAACCATAAAATTTTCAAAAGTAAAAAAACTTATAAATAATTATGAAATAGTGTGTTATAGGAAAGAAATGGACAGCTTCCTCTATAGAGAATAGTGGGATCAGCAGGGGCACCACTTCTTTCTAGCAGGAAGTCAGGGAAGACCTCTCTACACAAGTGACATGTGAGTTAGGACTTGAAGGATAATCAGGCAAAGAACAGAGTAAGAACTTTCTGAAGAGGGAGGGGCTTTTGAGAGAAGGCTAGTGTACTTAGTGCATAATAAATCGAGGAGAGAATGGCATGAGATGAAGGGAGAGACAGAAATGAAGCTGGAGCATGCAAAGCTTTGTTGATTGTAGAAAAGAATTTGGATTTTGTTCCAACCGCAGTAGAAATTGTTGAAGCATGACATGATTTGATGTATTAATATGTTTCTAAAAGGTTTTTCCAGCTTCTGCCTGGAAGAGGGCAGAGCGGACTAGGGGAAACCATAAGGAGCTAGGTGGTGGCGGTTTGCTAGAGTAGAGTAGTTGCCATGGAGACAGAGCCAATTGGATAAATTCAGTTTGGTGTTGAACTGGTTGTTGGAAAAGGGAGAAGACAAGTTTACTCCCAATTTTCTGCCTTAAACAACAGATTGGATTCACTGAATAGGGAAAACTAGGCGAGACAAAAGGTTGGAGTAAAAAAAAAAAAATCAAGAGTTCTCTTTCACTCGTATTAAATTTGAGGATGTGGGGAAATGTCACATAGGCAGTGGATAATGCTGCCCTGAGATCTGGGGACTGGAGATCTAAAATTTGGAAGTTATCAGCATAGAGATTAGAAATAGATTACAAATGGTTTTTACAGCCATAGACTGTGTGGGCAGCTTAGGAACAGAACACAGAGAGGAGAGGAGAAGCCCCAGGACTGAGCCTGGAGGGTGACTATGTACTCCTGCTGGGTAGGAGGCCCTGTGCAAGACCCTGAAGTCTAAGAGCAGTGAGAGTTTCAGAAAGGAGGGAACACTGACTTTATTGACTACTGCTGAGGACCAGAAGCAGAAGTGGGAAAGCCCCTGGAGCTGAAGGACTCTTTGGTCACCTTCACGTGAGCACTCTAAGTAGGCAGATGCCAAGGTGAGGTGGGCAGGCAGTGAAAGGACAAGCCCCTGGGACTGCTCCTTAAATCTGGATGGGGAAACTGGCAGTAGCTGGAGGGCATTGTGGGATCAAGGGTAGTTTGTTTGTAAGTTGAGAAGATAATATTGGGTTGGCCAAAAAGTTCGTTCAAGTTTTTCTGTAAGATTTCCAACCCACGAGAACCTGTTTGTGTATCAAGGAAAAAGACTAACGGGGAAAAGAGATTATGCCAGGGAGGTGACAACAGAAAGAGTGAAGTCCTGAAGGCAGAAGAAATTGGGATCCAGACCACAGGTGAAGGTCTAGCCTTGAAAGGTACTAAGAGAAAGGGACAACCTAAACAGCATATTAAAAAGCAGAGACATTACTTTGCTGATAAAAGTCGGTATAGTCAAAGCTATGGTTTTTCCAGTAGTCACATATGGATGTGAGAGTGTACCATAAATAAGGCTGGGCACTGAAGAATTGATGCTTTTGAACTGTGGTGTTGGAGAAGACTCTTGAGAGTCCCTTGGACTGCAAGGAGATCCAACCAGTCAATCCTAAAAGAAATCAACCCTGAATATTCATTGGAAGGACTGATGCTGAAGCTGAAGCTTCAGTATTTTGGCCACCTGATTTGAAGAGCTGACTCATTGGAAAAGACCCTAATGCTGGGAAAGATTGAGGGCAGGAGGAGAAGGGGACGACAGAGGACGAGACGGTTGGATGGCATCACCAACTCAATGGACATGAGTTTGAGCAAGCTCCAGGACACGGTGAAGGACAGGGAAAACTGGCGTGCTGCAGTCCATGGGGTTACAAAGAGTCGGATATGACTGAGCAACTGAACAAGAGAAAGGCATAAAGAAAGACACAGATACAATGGGTATTTCCTTAATTAATTGAGAATTTAAAGCATCAGTATTGAGGGAGAGAGAAATTATGAAAGAAGTAATTTATAAAGTAGTAAAGCAAGCTTGTGGGGCTAGAATTCATGAATGATGTTAAGTCCCTCTTTGAGAGTAATTACAATAAAACCATCTGTGCAGTTGTACAGACTTCATTCAGCAAGTTTCAATTGCTCAGTTGCAGACACAGAATAGGGAAACAGCTGAATTTTACCAGGAGAAGGAGAGAAAAGCAAGGAAGCTAAAGGGTGTTTGCAAAGAAGTGATTATAAAGTTGAACCTAAACTGAACAAAGGGATGTTGATTATAGTGAAAAAGCAGAAGAGTCAGTGAATTGGAGGACTTGATGAGATGAAAGGTACAATCCAACATAGTTGTCATGGGGATAATTGTGTAGTTGAACTGAAGCATGATATGATTGAATTCAGGAATTTGGAAGTTGTGTAGTTAGTGATAATGACATTAGTGGTATGATCTAGGCAATAGGGACCTGACATGAAATTGAGTCTTTGGAGGTGAGGTAAAGAAACTGGTGGGCCAGGAGTTGGGTGGGACATCCACATGGATACTGATGTTATCAAGAATGATGGCAGAAGATGGGAAAGGAAGCAACGTTAATCCAGGATCTTGAGTATCAGTCTCCAGCAGGGAGCAACTAAGAAGTCAGTTAACAAGATGGGGTGGGAGTGAGAATGGTTAAGCTGGATAGCATAAACCTTAAAGAGAAGGAGGAGTTTTTAAGAAAAAATAATCTGGAAGCAGCAGTGGGAAGCTTGAACTCTGAGGCTTAAGGATGGAAGGTATAAGAATTTTGACTTGTGAAGGCTGTGTAGGAGGAGGCAGTATCATGAGGAGACAGAGGGACTCCTTGGGTAGAAGACATGGGAGAGCTGGTAGATCATAGCCTGATTCCAGGGGCACCAAGGAATGGTCTGGAAGGAAGAGGGATTGGATTAGATCAAGGATATAGAGACCAGGAGGAGGGTGAGAAGCCAGTGGTCAGGGTAACTGAGGCGTAGTGACTGAGGTAAGCAGGGAGAGGAAGCAAGCTCCAGTTGGTCCTGATGGCTTCTACAGACAATAGGAAAGTGCTGCTTGCTCTGTGTGTTGCAGATGCTTCCCTCGGGGTTTTGGCAACAAATAAGAGTGGCTTTAAGTAAAGCTCCTGTTTATGTACATTTAAAAAATACTTTTTTTTTAACCCTCAGGATTCTCTGTTGTGTTCAGTTCAGTCGCTCAGTCGTGTCCGACTCTTTGCGACCCCATGTATTGCAGCACACCAGGCCTCTCTGTCCATCACCAACTCCCGGAGTCTACCCAAACTCATGTCCATTGAGTCGGTGATGCCATCCAACCATCTCATCCTCTGTCGTCCCCTTCTCCTCCCGCCCCCAATCCTACCCAGCATTAGGGTCTTTTCCAATGAGTCAACCCTTCGCATGAGGTGCCCAAAGTATTGGAGTTTCAGCTTCAACATCAGACATTCCAATGAACACCCAGGATTGATCTCTTTTAGGATGGATTGATTGGATCTCCTTGCAGTCCAAGGGACTCTCAAGAGTCTTCTCCAACACCACGGTTAAAAAGCATCAATTCTTCGGCGCTCAGCTTTCTTCACCGTCCAGCTCTCACATCCATACATGACCACTGGAAAAACCATAGCCCTGACTAGATGGACTTTGGTTGGCAAAGTAATGTCACTGCTTTTAAATATGCTATCTAGGTTGGCCATAACCTTCCTTCCAAGGAGTAAGCGTCTTTTAATTTCATGGCTGCAATCACCATCAGCAGTGATTTTGGAGCCCCAAAAAATAAAGTCTGACACTGTTTCCACTGTTTCCCCATCTATTTCCCATGAAGTGATGGGACCAGATGCCATGATCTTAGTTTTCCGAACGTTGAGCTTTAAGCCAACTTTTTCACTCTCCTCTTTCACCTTCATCAAGAGGCTCTTCAGTTCTTCTTCACTTTCTGCCATAAGGGTGGTGTCATCCGCATATCTGAGGTTATTGATATTTCTCCCGGCAATCTTGATTCCAGCTTGTGTTTCTTCCAGCCCAGCGTTTCTCGTGATGTACTCTGCATATAAGTTAAATAAGCAGGGTGACAATATACAGCCTTGACGGACTCCTTTTCCTATTTGGAACCAGTCTGTTGTTCCATGTCCAGTTCTAACTGTTGCTTCCTGACCTGCATACAGGTTTCTCAAGAGACAGGTCAGATGGTCTGGTATTCCCATCTCTTTCAGAATTTTCCACAGTTTATTGTGATCCACACAGTCAAAGGCTTTGGCATAGTCAATAAAGCAGAAATAGATGTTTTTCTGGTACTCTCTTGCTCTTTCTGTGATCCAGCGGATATTGGCAATTTGATCTCTGGTTCCTCTGCCTTTTCTAAAACCAGCTTGAACATCTGGAAGTTCACGGTTCACGTATTGCTGAAGCCTGGCTTGGAGAATTTTGAGCATTACTTTACTAGCATGTGAGATGAGTGCAATTGTGCGGTAGTGTGAGCATTCTTTGGCATTGCCTTTCTTTGGGATTGGAACGAAGACTGACCTCTTCCAGTCCTGTGGCCACTGCTGAGTTTTCCAAATTTGCTGGCATATCGAGTGCAGCACTTTCACAGCATCACCTTTGAGGATTTGAAATAGCTCAACTGGAATTCCATCACCTCCACTAGCTTTGTTCATAGTGATGCTTTCTAAGGCCCACTTGACTTCACATTCCAGGATGTCTGGCTCTAGGTGAGTGATCTCACCATCATGATTATCTGGGTTGTGAAGATCTTTTTTGTACAGTTCTTTGGTGTATTCTTGCCACCTCTTCTTAATATCTTCTGCTTCTGTTAGGTCCATGCCATTTCTGTCCTTTATCGAGCCCATCTTTGCATGAAATGTTCCTTTGGTATCTCTAATTTTCTTGAAGAGATCTCTAGTCTTTCCCAATCTGTTGTTTTCCTCTATTTCTTTGCACTGATCGCTGAGGAAGGCTTTCTTATCTCTCCTTGCTATTCTTTGGAATATTCTGTTGTGTACAGAATGAAATTCAAACTTCTGAAAGTGGCATACAGACCCCTCATGATTTTCATCCTCTTCCTTAGCAGTTCCTTCTGCCCCTCTGTGCACTAAGTCTTCTTGGAACTGTGCCGGTGCATGTTCCCCCTCTCTCCAGGAGGCTTGTTGGCTCTTTTTTATCTGACTGGCTTGAGGTGACAGCAGCGAAGCCTTCCCTGCTATCCAGCCCACTACCAGTCACTGGCTTAGACACCCCTTTTGTGGATGCCAACAGAGCACTATATTCATCTCCATCATAGGATTTATCCCCTCCCTTCTGGTTTGATCTTCATGTATCTGTCTCTGCCAACCAGGCTATAAACTCCTTGAAGACAGGGAACTGGGATTTGTTGACTGTTGTATAGTTTCTCTTACAGTGCCTTGCAGATAAGAGAGCTCTATAAATATTTTTTCAGTCAATAAATCAAAGTTTTAAGGAAATATTATATAAAAATAGATGTAAGTCTTCAATTTGGGGACTTTTAATCATTTGCTGCAGCATCATCTGTAGCTTTTGTTTATAAAAACATTTATAAACAGTGAGCTTTCCTGATTCATGGCCTAAACTCAGCATCAGCAAAGGAAAACCGTCTTAGTCTGCCTGGGCTGAATACCACAGGCTGCAGCTTAAAAGACAGAAATATATTTCTCACAGTACTGAAGCCTGGGAAGTCCCAAGATTAGGGTGCCAGCTGATTGAATTCCTGGGAAGAGCTTTCTTCCTGGCTTACAGATGGCCGCCTTCTCACTGTGTCCTCCTAGGGCAGAGACGGAGCTCACTGGTGACTTTTTTTTCCTAAAATTTCGTGTATTTATCAATTTTTGGCTGCACTGAGTCTTTGTTGCTGCGTGCAGGCTTTCTCTAGTTGCGGTGCACAGGCTTCTCATTGAGAGGGCTTCTCTTGTTGTGGAGCACAGGCTCTAGAACACAGCCTCAGTAGTTATGGCGCACAGGTTTAGTTGCTCCACAGCATGTGGAATCTTCCCAGACCAGGGACTGAACCTGTGACTCCTGCATTGGCAGCAGATTCTTGACCAGTGGACCACCAGAGAAGTCTTCTGGTGACTTTTTATGACCACTTTTAACCTTAATAAAGGCCCCCATCTCCAAATATAGTCACATTGGGGTTTAGGGCTTCAACATACGGATTTGGGGTGGGTGGCACAGTTCTGTCTATAGAACCCTTACCTGGGGAAAGGAGCAGAGTCTAGTGCCCAGGGTTCCTAAACAAGCTTTCCACTTCCATCTTATTAGGGTTTCAGAAGGCACATTTCTTCAACGGCTTTTATTAATATCTGATGCTAACTTTGAAACTCATTTCTTCAAATACCATCTGACATTAGTTTAGTTACCTATACTGAAGGTCACATCCATCAGATCGATACTGAGAAAGAATCTAGGCATATCAGTTTAGAACTGCCCTTGGTGTGTGTGTGTGTGTGTGTGTGTATTAGTCACTCAGTCGTGTCCGACTCTTTGTGACTCCATGGACTGTGGCCCACCAGGCTTCTCTGTCTATGGGATTCTCCAGGCAAGAATACTGGAGTGGATTGCCATTCCCTTCTCCAGTGGATTGCCATTCCCAACCCAGGGATCGGACCCTGGTCTCCTAGAACTTCCCTTTAGGCTCATCAAAAAGGCGTGTAAAATTTCTATATTGTATTTGTGGAAAAAAAGAGAAAAAAGGATATAGAAGAGAAAAATCTTAAAAATTATTAATTTTTGAGCATTTTCTCTTTTCTATTTATTGATACCCTCTTTCACAATTTTATTTCATGTATCTTGTGTGCAATATAGATTTTCAAATACAGATTATATAAATTATAATTCTGCTATAAGTCATAAATTGTCTGATTGGAAGAGCAGCCTGCTGGGATCATACAATTCCCAGGAAATACCTGATAATAAAAGTCAGAATAACATAAAAAGTTGGTAATTTCATGAACTAAAATACTTTTTCTCAGTAGTGTAAGGGAAGAGTTCACATTCTCTTTAGTGCAAGATGTATGTTCATTGTGATATTAAGATAATATATGCTAATGAATACATTTACATAGCTTTGTTGCTACATAGCATAACACTGATGACAAGTTCTTTAAAAATAAAATATAGTAAAAATAACCATTGGATTTGTTCATTAAATCTTCAGAAAACAATTTGAAGAAATGGCTTCTTATTTTAAGTTGTCTTCTGTAAAGGAATTTGCTAAACATGTAACTAATGCCACATCAGAAGAACGACAGAAAATGCTAAGAGACTTTTATACTTCTCAGTATCCAGAGGTAAGAGAATTTTTTGTGGATTCTCCCTCAGAATGCACTAAGTCTGCCTATGAGAAAGGAGAGAGAGTCAAGAATAAGTCTGAAAAAAGAGAATCTCTTATGAAAGAGCAGCTATCAGATTCTGAAACTTTGTCATTTAAAAATTCTACCAAAAAATTTTCTCCAATTTTCAGCCCCAACATATGTAAAAAAAAATCAATTAAGTTTCAAAATCACAGTTTCTGTAAAGAAAAGGTGCTTTCCAATGATGTGGAAACTAAGAAATTACCTATAAGCTGTACCCAAGAGACTGACAAGGGGGAAAGCAGCCAAGAATCCAAAGATACTGCAGCATCCTGTTCCCTGAACAGTAAATCTGGAGCAGATGAGTTGGAAAAGTTGGAAAATGCCAGGAAAAACCAACAGGATCTCACCGGTTTGGGTATTTCAAGAAATGGACCCATCTTCAAAGTGGAAAACAAAACAATAGAAAATCCAGTGTTAGAAAACACTTCTGTGGTAGGCTTACTTGGTGACACCTCTATTCTTGATGACCTCTTTAAAAGTCATGAGAATAGTCCCACGCAACTGCCAAAGAAGATTCTTTCTGGGTCCATAGAAAAAGCAAAACAGAGACCAAAAGATTTCTGGGACATCTTGAATGACCAAAATGACGACAGTCTTAGTAAACTCACTGACTTGGCAGTAATAGAGACTCTCTGTGAAAAAGTGCCTTTTGCTGCCTCTTCCAAAAAGAAGGAGGATCTCGAAGCTTCTCTTTGGAAATCAAACGATAAATTTTTGTGGAAAAAATTTAACTCAAGTGATACAGATGAAAGCACAGCTAATACACAAGAGTGATACATAAACATATAGACTAATTACTACAACCAATGAATTTCTGCCATCAATGTTTATAACTCTGTATTCCACACTAATTATGTTACAAAGTTGTCAATATATATTTTTAATAAACTCTTGCTCTGGATTTTTTTTAAGGCTCAAATGTTACCCTGTGTTGGTTTTCCTTGATAGCTGATTTGATCTTTAAAAAAAAAAAGATAGTATTATAGTATAAACCTCTAATATGAAATGGAAAAGATCCTAGATTTGTTACTAGGAGACCTGGGGCATCTCTCATTGTATAATTATGTGACCTTAGATAAGTCATTTAGGCTAATGTGCAGCCATTTCCTCATATGAAAGATGAAGGGCTTGAAATAGATGAACATGAGTATCTTCCAGTTTAAAAACACTTTGTTTCACTCTCCTAGATCCCATTAAGTCATAGAACCAAATTATGCTTACCCCCCAAATCAAGTGTACATTAATGAGTTTCTTACTAGCATTTGGAAGATTAACTGTTTTCCTTTTCCCTCAGTATCATGTGCTATCATTATGAAATTATTTATACAAAAGTAATAATGAGTACTAAATACATGATGTATATTAAAATAGTAAGCTCATAACTGCTCAAAAGCAAAGAGTTATGTTGTATCACTTTACTATCAATATATGAAGTATGATGCTAAAGTAATATAATTATTATCATTAGCCACAGAACACCAATGCCTCAACTTTTTATACAAGCATATAAAACTTTGTATATTACTTTTGTATTGCTCTTAGGGTATGAATAAATGAGTAAACATTTGATTTTATTTAAAACTTTTATATTTTGTTGAATTTAACATATGCTTTATAACCAATGAAATGTGCTTGTTGTTGAATTCACTTGTTTGGAAACATTCATTCGGCCCCTGTGTGTACTGTGCTGTGAGCACTAGATGTACAGGTGAGGCACTGCTGCCAGTAAAACAAAGGAAACCATATCTGTAAAGAGTCATGTCTGCAAAGCCCCTGGTACATGTTAGCAGATTCGAGCCTTCTACTGACCCACGCACAGATGCTCTGTGGCAACTTTTTCCTCAGTTGAACTTGCAGGGCTATGATGGGAGGAACTGTCCAGAAAATAGCAGTGAACCAGGAAATAGTGGTGCTCAGAGAACACTGTGAATTGTTACTGTATTGAGGGGAGAGGCCCTTTGGAGTACCCAGCCATTGTAGTGTCAAGCTATTGCTCAGAAATGACAAAAAGAAAGAAAAAAAAATCTTTTCTCAGGGGACCAAATGGCCAGTGAATGGCCTAACTCTCTAGGGCAGTGTTCAGAGCTATGAAATATATTTTACTTCATGACCCAGTACATATGTATTAATACATATAAGTGAAATAAAATGTTTATGAAATATTTACCCTTAAGGCATGCAACATACTTTGATATTTTCTCTTCTGTTGTAATTTTGGCTCTTGTATATGTATTTTTTTTAATGTTTTCATAACCCACTAAATTGATTTCATGATCACTAATGATTGGTAACCACAGTTTAAAAATTCAGTTTTAGGTTATATAGACTTAGTTGGGTTTTTTTCCTTTTTTTCTTTTTTCTTTTTTGCTACTTGCAGCGGAATTGTATCCAGACTTACTAGATGCTACATTTCACCACCAAGAGCTTGCTGCAAAATGAATGTGCTGTGCAGTCTGTGGTAGACTTAATATATAAATGTTGTTAGACTGTTGTGGGATCAGCTCTACCAGGACCTCAGAAAGAAAGTAGCTACCTCTTCAACTCAGCTTACATATCAGATAGTAGAGTTCAGTCATTTTAATAAAAGTATATTTTTCATAAAATCAGGTACTTTTTCATTTTTTTACATAGACTTGACCTTAAAAACATAAAATGATGTTCATACAAATACTAGCTCTGTACTCTTCAAATATAGTGAAATGCTATTAAAAGAGATTTTTATCAATGATGGTCAAAATGGGAGTAAAAATACAGACCTGGAGTTAAGAAGTTAGTTTCCAACAGTTGTCAGTGAAATGTGTTGTCATAATTATCACGTAGGAACAGTATACCAAGCAGAGTATGAGGTTCATTGTGGAAAGGAGCCAGTCAGAATGTTCCAGAAGGGTAACTGTAAAAGTTGAATCTCCTTGCCATGGAGCAGTGAGAAAATTTGGTTCAACCATTGATGGATATGGGAACAGACACTATAACAACAATCCTTCCTTCCTACTCCACTGATGGTGTGCTACCAAGTTCTGCCAACTAAGTAGGTGACCACAGGCAAATCCCAGGGCTTCTTTCAGCCTCAGTTTCCTCTTTAAATTGGAGATGGACTGATCAGTGGTGGGTCGAGCATTTTTTTTAAGCAATTGAAGTCCACTGTAAGTAGAGGCTCAATTATAACAATTAAAATGGAGGTCCATTGATTCAAGGAGCACTGCTGTGGCTCCGTGTAGTATTAGTTTGAAAAGGAATAAGATCATTGCTAAAAACCTTCCAACTTCAAGTTTCCATGATTCTATTTGCCACAATGTTTGTTTTTTTTTTTTACTTCTCTTCAAAGCAATGACAGTTTCTGGCTGCTAGCACTCAACACACAGTTGTCATTATTGGAAACTGAGGCAAGATACTGTGAAATCTTTGCACTCGAATTCCTCAGAGTTCCCTTTAAGCCCTGAAACCACTTAGTTGGGTAAATTAACATCATCTACAAGCAGTGCAGCTGTCCCTATGTGTTCAAAGTGACGGAACCTTAGTTTGCAGAGCTGAGTTGGTGGTAAACTTTTCATCAATCCATAGAATATGAGAAAGCCAAGGGCAGTATACAGTTGTTTTTAAAGTTGATTGTGCAGTTTTAAGATTCTGAAGTTATTCTTCCTTTATGATACAAAATGATCTTACAAAATGATACTATATTTCACCTATTTCATCATCTTTACTTGATGTAAAAGTTGCTAACCATATGTCAGTTCCCAAAAGTTTGACATTTACTGATCTTCAAAATCTGAAAGAATGGATTCAATGCCTCCATCGAAGGTTGTTTTTCACATGTGAGGCAACTGAGCTCCACAGTCACTATGTCATAAATCCAGTTAACAGTGGATTGGGGATCTACCGAAGATGTCAGTGAACCTGAGATACTATAAGACGCATCCGCCATCAAAGAGCCCAGGGTGCAAAGCACTTTTTAGGCTCCTCACCTAATTCTCATTTAATCATCATTGATGTGACCTCTCCCAGTTCTATCCCCACCTTCTTTTGCAAAACATGCTTTACCCAGAACTCTGGAAGGCCTTAAAGGAAAGGCTCGTAAGCTCAGGAACCGGTCTTAGCCCTGGTGACACTGCATTTGCCCTGGGTGACAGCCCCATACACGGCCCTTGCCCCATCCCTCTCCCATTGCTGGCTCCACATGGTGTTTCTGGCCGGTAGAAAGGACACTGCACTTTTTTCTCTCTTAAAGATCAACCATAGGATCTTGCCTTACAGGATCTTGCAGAGTGTTAAGTATGAAAAAAGTGTTTACTCTCTGCCCCTAGAGGGAAAGACTCAGACTGACTCTCCCTTTGGAAGTCCAGAAGTCTGAGGCTGTGTGGTTCCCAGCCCTCAAGTGGCAAGTCAGAACCACCTGCAGAAGCTTTTCCACACACAAGTGCCCAGGTCCCTTCCTGGAAGATTCTAGGCAGCCATTTTGAAAGTTTCACAGTAATTCTGATACGTTAATGTTCCATCTGAGACTTTGTTGCTGGACAGGACTCGACATCTCCAGTAAGCCTCCAACCCACATGAGACCAGTGGACATAAAACTGAGCTCAAGCTGAAGCCATTCTATTTTTTTAGGCCCCAAAGTGATTGTTATGTTCCCATAAAAATATTCACACACGGAACTGTTTCTCTGATGAAACTTTATCAAAAGTATTTCTTTTCATGATGGTTAACAATTTTTGTCAGAATATTTATCCCCTGAATTTCCAGATTTAAGACCAGTCTTAATTATATGAGCATGGTGGCCTCATGTCACTGACATGGATAATGCCCAAAGGACATTCTCGATTTTGTACTGTTTTCTCTCACAGTTAAAAAAAATCAAGAATGCCTGTCTCTATAGATGTCTTTGGCCCCCCTCCTCTCATTGAAAGACATAACTGAAATTCAATTTACATTGTTTATATTAAATATATAAATAGCAAGGGGGAAAGAAAGTGTGCATCTTGGAATTTCCTATACATCTCTAAGGAACCTCCAGTGAGTCCTCTTGTCAAATACGAATTTTTGTCCTCCCCTATATCTTTTAATATCTATTTCTTTAATATCTTTAAACATCTGTTTCTGCTTTATTGACTATGCCAAAGCCTTTGACTGTGTGGATCACAATAAACTGTGGAAAATTCTGAAAGAGATGGGAATACCAGACCACCTGACCTGCCTCTTGAGAAACCTGTACGTAGGTCAGGAAGCAACAGTTAGAACTAGACATGGAACAACGACTGGCTCCAAATAGGAAAAGGAGTACGTCAAAGCTGTATATTGTCACCCTGCTTATTTAACTTACATGCAGAGTACATCATGAGAAACGCTGGACTGGAAGAAGCACAAGCTGGAATCAAGATTGCCAGGAGAAACATCAATAACCTCAGATACGCAGTTGACACCACCCTTATGGCAGAAAGTGAAGAAGAACTAAAGAGCCTCTTGATGAGAGTGAAAGAGGAGAGTGAAAAAGTTGGCTTAAAGCTCAACATTCAGAAAACTAATATCATGGCATCCAGTCTCATCACTTCATGGCAAATAGATGGGGAAACAGTGGCTGACTTTATTTTTGGGGGCTCCAAAATCACTGCAGATGGTGATTGCAGCCATGAAATTAAAAGACGCTTACTCCTTGGAAGAAAAGTTATGACCAACCTAGACAGCATATTAAAAAGCAGAAACATTACTTTGTCAACAAAGGTCTGTCTAGTCAACGCTATGGTTTTCCAGTAGTCATGTATGGATGTGAGAGTTGGACTAGAAAGAAAGCTGAGTGCTGAAGAATTGATGCTTTTGAACTGTAGTGTTGGAGAAGACTCTTGAGAGTCCCTTGGACTGCAAGGAGATCCAACCAGTCCATCCTAAAGGAGATCAGTCCTGGGTATTCATTGGAAGGACTGATGGTGAAGCTGAAACTCCAATACTTTGGCCACCTGATGTGAAGAGCTGACTCATTTGAAAAGACCCTGATGTTGGGAAAGATTGAAGGCAGGAGGAGAAGGGGACGACAGAGGATGAGATGGTTAGATGGCATCACCGACTCAATGGACATGAGTTTCGGTAAACTCTGGGAGTTGGTGATGGACAGGGAGGCCTGGCATGCTGCGGTTCATGGGGTCGCAAAGAATTGGACACAACTGAGTGACTGAACTGAGCTGAACTGATATGTTTTAAACTTTGGATTTTTCTTTAGTTTTCGTAAAGTGAGACATGCCTCTGGACTGAAAGATGGACTTCAAAAGAGGCCTTATTAAGCTAATCTGCATATATTTTCCTCTTTCCTAAAACTATTATGAAAGTATTAATAAAAACAAGAGAAAAAAATCTTAATTTTTCAAAACATAAATGTCAACATGTAGTCATGGGAACTTGTGATCTTACATGATCAGAGTCCACCGGCATTGCTCACCTGCCAGTGCCCTCGCTGTGCTTCCCACACTCAACTGTCTCACCATACTAGCCCGCACTCACTGCCTTCCAGACCCAGCGCCAGTGCCCTAAATGGTCTCCCTTTAACACTGCCTAGCAAAGCCCCAGGGTTTTCCCAGGTCAGTTCCTATCTGCCCCCACCAAGCATCCTGTTCACCAATATCAGTGGAGCCCCCAGTGCCCTGCCCAGCAAACTAATATCTTCCCCTCCTCAATCAGTTTTCCCCAGTCTCCCCAAACACTTCATCCAACTTGCATCTCAGACTTCTTAACTCCCCAATTTCCCTTGTTTGTAGATACTTTATCCTCCTGCTTCACATATTGGGAAATGCCACCAGTGAATGAGCTCTGAATGTCATACTTGGGAGACTCCAGAGGTCATATCACCAGGCAAGTCATACCCAGAGGTAGCAATTCACTGACCAGCCAGGAAAAGGCAAAACTAACCAGTTAGTGGGGCCTTTGCAGAGGTGCCGTTTACTGCCTGAAATGTCCCAGAGCTGCCACGTTGCCCTGAAAGGCACAACAAATCCTGTAGTCCTAAAAGACCCCACAGGGCACAGCCGGTGTGTGGGAAATGTTTGGGGGAGGGCAAGCAGGTCTCGGGAAGCTGGAAGTGTCCCCTGGGAAGGCGTGTGAGTGAGGGAAGAAAACCCACCAAGGAACCCAGGCACAGATGAAGGGTGCTCTCTTGCGTGGTGGAAAAGGCAGGCTTCCCAAGTGCAAAACGGAGAAGAAGCACGTGCTGGGCTGGAGTGATTACAGCAGATCACCCCTGACGTTCTGGGATCGCGTTGGTGGCCAGGCCTGAAAGAACTGGAAGGCCAAAACATCTTTTCTTCCCTTGGCCTTTAAAACCTCAAATGAGCAGGTAGGGTGGGACTAGGACAGAAGTTGGAGCTTTGGATTGCCAAACATAAAATGCTTCTGACGACTACCCTAACCTCAAAAATATGCAAGAAGGCTAGGTGGGGGACAAGGGAGAGACTGCGAGTTGAGTGTCAATGACTGGAAGTCCTGAATGTCAGCACCACGCAGAGACTAACCTCTCTGGGTAGGGGGGGTGCCGATGGGCTTTCCCCCTCGCCTCTTAACTCAGTGGATGGTGTCGGCACCAGCAGCCGAGCTGCCACCCGACCTGCGGGACAGGACCGCTATCGCGCTCTGCTAGGCCCCCCGCCACCCCACCCCACCCAACCCCCCTCCGCTTCTCTCGGCGCTGCACGCCTTTTCCCCCAGAGCGCCATCGGGTAATCCACCTCGCTGCTGGTTCCGCCTTCCTCTCTCTCCCTCGTGGCAAGCATATATTAGACACTGTATGGAGAAATCGCTCCAAGTAAAGTAAAGCTCATTTGAATTTTCCTCAGCGAGTTTCCAGGCCACCCGCCGCTGCTGAGGGTCGTCACTAGAAGCCCCTGCTGCGGTGCCACACAACCCGAGCAAGGATTCACCACCCCCCAAGAAGGGGGAGTCATCCACCAAATTAGGCTTACTTTCTCCCTTTTGGGGAAAAAAAAAAAAGAAAGCGAATTAAATTATGCTTTGGCTGTATTGATGGAAAACATGAAAAGCAAACTCCGGGGCCTCGTGCCTCGAGGGCACTTGATCTCCCGTTAGCTGCAAACCTCAAGAAAGTCCGCGAGCCCCTCTGTGAGCAGCAAGCATTGGGTTGCCGATCTCCACCGGTCCCTGGGATCTCGTCCACCGTGAAAAGTGAGGCAAGGAAGGTGGAGGGGGTGCCCTTTGGGGTGGTGGTGGGGGTATCCTGCTTCCCCTCGAGATTCCGGGCGCCGTGAGCACGTGATAATACCCAACCCTGGTCTGGGGAACCCGCAGGAGCTTGCGATCCAGCCGGGGAGAGACGGAGGTGGGGGTCCCCTCGATGCGCACAGCCCGCGATCGCCCCGCACGCAGACACTGCCCGCGCCTGCGGGCTCAGAACTCGGCGGGTAGTGAAAGGTTAGACACCCGCCCATCCGCGGGCCGCGCGGAGACTGGGGGAATCGAGCCGAGAGGGGGCCCCCTTCCCGCTGCCCGCGCGCGTCCCGCCCTGGCCGCCGAGGGCGCGAGGCCGCCGGGTGTGAACGGCGAAGGTTTCTGCGGTCTGGCCGGCGGCCGGCTGGAAAACCAGCCTCAATTTGATCCCCAGCGCCTCTAACTGAGGTCACGGGAAGCAGGACGACGGGGGCGCCGGGTAGGTGGGCGGATGAGCTCTGACTGAGGACCGCGAGATACGGAGGGCGCTAGGCAGAGAGCCAGCCGGCCATACGGAACTCCTCCTGGCGGGTCCCGAGCTCGGTGCCTGCGAGCGCCCCTGGGCGGCTCGGCAGGGCACACCCGACGGCGGCGGAGCAGACGGTCCAGGGAGGAAATCGGGCTTAGCACCTCCTCGCACAGCACCTAGATCCCGGCCAGCTGCGCCGGGAAGCGGGCCCCCCACGTGCAAAACTGCTCCACCTCCTACCCTAATTTCACCGTGGCACTCACAGCCGCCTCTGCGCCTGCAGCTTCTGTCTCCAGTCCCAGACCGCACGTGTCGCACCCCCGCACCCCCCCATCCCCCGCCCAAGATCTTCCCTGCTGCTGCCCTCCCTCCTTTCCATCTTCCTCCCGCCACCCAAGCCCGGCCCTTGGCCAAGGGCCCGTTCCCAGCCTAGAGTCCTAGAGAAATTTTCTCCGAAATAATGTCTCTTACTGCCAAGGGTCCGAGGTCCCGCCCCTCCACCTCCCATCTGGATGCCTGCAGACTTCTCTTTGGATTTCTAGTCTTGCTTCTCCTCCCTCCCTAATCCATTTTCCACACTGCTTCCAAGAGCGTGTTGAAACCCAAGGGGACCCCGGTGGGGGTAAACCTCGTATTTCCTCTGTTAAGCAAGCTAAGGGTGCTTGGGCTGAGGAATGAAGGTTCTGAGGGCTTCGGTTCTCATTCATTGAGCACTTGCTATGTCATTAAGCATTTCAAGTGCATATTCTCATTTGACTGTCCAAGAACCCTTCTGGGTAGGAATTATTAAGTATTATCATCTATTATTATGAAGCAAGAAACTGCAACACAGAGGATCACACAGCTTGTGGGTAGCAGAGGCACTTGGAGCCAGGCAGTCCTGCACCGCCCCCACCCCGCACCCCACCGCTGCCCCCAGTCTTTTTCTCCACCACTGCAGAAAGCCCTGACCCTCCTAACAGGGATGGAGTGACCCACAGCACCAGCTGTGTCCTAGAGGCTGGGTGGCAGCAGTACTAAGTGGATAGGGCAGGCGGATGTTAGTGGCTTAGGGGTCTGAGTTTCTCGAAGAAACTCAGCTTCTCAGAAGAGTCTCCACTTTTGACTCCTCTTCCTGATACTCACCTACCATCCTTAGGCTGCTCCTCTTACCTGGCAGCATGCTGGAGACAACACAGGCGTCTAATCCAATCCCCAAAGCAGACTTCTGTCATTCTCCTCACTCCACAAACACAGGCTCGAGAACCCTCCATCTCCAACACACACCCCTCCACCTCACAACCCGCTTCACACCCCCATCTTCCCCCCTCCACCTCCTCTCATCCCAGCCCAGGCAAACATCAGCCTCTGGCCAGTTCCTTTGCCCAGTGAATGAGACCAACTCTGGGAAGTGAAACTGAAAGTGGCTCAGTTGTGGAGAACTCGGCAACTCCACGGACTGCAGCCTGCCAGGCTTCTCTGTCCGTGGAGTTCTCCAGGCAAGAACACTGGGGTGGGTAGCCCTGCTGTTTTCCAGGGGATCTTCACAACCTAGAGATCAAACCCAGGTCTCCTGCATTGCAGGTGGATTCTTTTTTTTTTTTTTTAATAAATTTATTTATTTTAGTTGGTGGCTAATTACTTTACAATATTGTAGTAGTTTTTGCCATACATTGACATGAATCAGCCATGGGTTTACATGTGTTCCCCATCCTGAACCCCCCTCCCACCTCCCTCCCCATCCCATCCCTCTGGGTCATCCCATTGCCCCAGCCCTGAGCATTTGTCTCATGCATCAAACATGGAATGGTGTTCTGTTTCACATATGATAATATACATGTTTCAATGCTATTCTCCCAGAATGTCCCACCCTCACCTTCTCCCTCAGAGTCCATAAGACTGTTCTATGCATCTGTGTCTCACATTCTGCCTTGCATATAGGGTTATCGTTACCATCTTTCAAATTCCATATATATGCATTAGTATACTGTATTGGTGTTTTTCTTTCTGGCTTACTTCACTCTGTATAATGGGCTCCAGTTTCATGCAGGTGGATTCTTGAGACCGTCTGAGCCACCAGGGAAGCCCTTTGTCCTGGGAGAGGGTGGGAATTCTGTCATTAATTAGTGGCTGGGAAAACAAGTGTCAGCACCGCTTCCCTTTCCAAGAGCCACACTGGCACCACAAGTGTCCCTAGCCTCCACTTCTTATCGAGCAATTAAGGTGATTCCTCCCCACCGGACCTTCTATAACCTAGATAAGATGGACAGACTTTTGGAGATAGTAAACAGGGGCCATCTGATTAGCATTTGCTCATGTGAATATCCGATTTTAATTTCTGTGAACTTGCCTGTTAGGTAATACTTTTGCTTTCTTTTTTGGAAATATATGTATTCCAATTTCTGTAATACATGTCCTACTAGTGGCTTTATTGCTTTTTTATATAATTTTAAATTATTTTTTCTGTATAGATTCATAATATGAAATTAAAAGGGTAAAAAAGAGCAATTTCCCTCATCACCCAGGGGCAAGCTCTGCCATCTTCACTGTTACCTGCACTGTTACCACTATTGTGGGTCTCTTTTGGAAATAGTCCACACATTTATAAACATGCCTCATTTTTTTTTTACCTGGATACCTCTGGGTTTGCACCTAAAACATATAGTAATTGATGCTTTGAAAAAAAATCAGCAGAGTTTCAGAATGAAGGGCTGAGATTCTCAACCTGCCCATGGTTCAAACTATTAATCAAGTGGCAAATGGCAAGAATGAGGAGGCATCTGCCTCAGATAGAGACTGAAAGATTTCCCCAATAACCTCTGGTTGCAGAACAAGAAATGCAGGAGAATGTGAAATGTACAAGATTAGACTTAATATGATAGGAGGAGCTGCTGGGTGCTAGAATCTATCACTGCAGTAACCACATGTTCGAACAACTTGGCTGTTGATCAGATGAAGGAGTAATCAGGCAACACAACCAAGCAAGAGTGGCCTGCTCTTTCTCAAGATAGATTTTAAAATTTTTCTGGGGAGGGGTGTTTTAATATCAGTTTTGTCTGCCAGAGACTATCTGAGTCTCAGGTGTCCTGAACACTAATTGCTTCCCAGAAATGAACTGAGGCAACCACCTATAAAGTCGCTACTAACTATTGCTGCAATGACCAGTCTGATTCAGCTCCTCTAGTCCAGTGACTTCATAAAGAGAGGCTATGCAGCATACCTCATGCCATCCCAAAGATTTGCATTCTCTGGTCAAAGTCCCTGTCTCATTACTTTTTCCTCCATCCTTTGGTGGAGCAGTGGTGATCAGGAAAAGGAGAAGGTGTAACCAGAGTGGATGAAGGGATGTCAAGGACTCAGATTGTTTAAAATCTGCCTGATCAGTCCCAGTGTCATTAGGAAAGTACACATTTTGCTTTCCTAGATGAGACAAGGTGACATGACATCACACAGCAGAGCTCCCTTAACTTGAAGGCTGTGCTCCTGGATGTCCTGTACCTCTCTATCAATCTCTTCTTAGTCTCCTTGGTGGGCTCCTACTTCTCAGCTGCCCTTGTGTTTCCTAGGATGCTGCCTTCAGGGTATGGTTAGTCTCATACCACACAATCCCCATTCATTTTCAGGTTTCCAATTAATCTATTTGGAGGTGATTGTAAGTCTTCAGCACAACTCCGACTTCTCTTCTGAGTTTCAGACTCACATCCAATTGCTTTGGTGTAAGCACACTGCCTTGGGTGATCTATGGGCACCTCACACACATATTCAAAGTTAAATTCTTTAACACTCTACTAGTTCTTCTCCTAAGTCAATGATTTTACTGTCAATCCTTGACCTTATTACCCAAATCTCAGCACCATCTTTTTCACTGGATGAGTCCATTTCGCTCATTCACTGTTTATTCAGTAATCAAGTCTTCCAAATTTTACCTCTTAAATATTTCTTATATTCTTTTTTAAGATTTGTTTTTAATTTAAATTTTGATAGATACTATCTTCCAATGGTTCTAATACCAAAAATATGAAAGAGCACACACTGAACATTCTTAATTCTCATCACTTCCTTCTCCTGGTAATTCATTTCTGCTCTCTCAGGCACCATATGGATTCATTTATTTACACCCTTCTAGAAAAGTGTTTCTCAACCTTTTTTTTTTTTATCACCACTCTCCTAAGGAGTCTTTGGAGACATTTTTTCTGATTATTGGCTCCCCTTTTAATTTGCATACCCAAGTATATTGTGTATCTCCTTTTGTATTGTGTATCTCCTTTTATGTATAGAAATATGTTCTATACATAAAATTTAAGATTCCTCCCACACCAAACCAATTTCTACCCCTTTGGGGGTGATATCACACCAATGAGAATGCATATTTCAGAGGTATTTTATGCAACTAGAAGTAAATACAAATGCATTTTATTTCCCTCTCCTTTTACGCAAGTGGTACCATACTATATACATACTAACCTTTGCTTTTTTTACTCAAAAAATCTCATGGTAATATTTTTTATAATATTATATTAAATATTTCCTCATTGTGTTTAATGGGTGCATAGTATTTAATTTTATAAATTTAAATTAATGTACTTAAGATAATTTAGATAGCCATCATCAAAAAAATCTACAAAAAATAAATTCCGGAGAAGATGTGGAGAAAAGGGAACCCTGGTGCATTATTGGTGGGAATGTGAATTGATGCAACCACTATGAAGAACAGTATGAAGCTTCCTTAAAAAGCTAGGAATAAAACTACCATGTAACCCAGCAATCCCACTACTGGGCATATACCCTGAGAAAACAGTTCAAAAAGACCCATGCACCCCAGTGTTCATTGCAGCTATATTTACAATAGCCAGGACATGAAATCAACTGAGATATCCATTGACAGATGAATGGATAAAGAAGTTGTGGTACATATACACAATGGAATATTACCCAGCCATAAAAAGGAACAAATTTGAGTCAGTGGAACTGAGGTGGGTGAACCTAGAACCTGTTATACAGAGAAAGCCTATTTTCAGGGCAAGAACAGAGATCCAGATGTAGAGAATGGACTTGTAGACACAGTGAGGGGAAGAGAGGGTGGGATGAGTTGAGAGAGTAGCATTGAAATATACACATTACCATGTGTAAAATAAATAGCTAGTGGGAAGTTTCTGTATAACACAGGGAGCTCAGCCCAGTGCTCTATTATGACCTACAGGGGTGAGATGGGGGAGTGGGAGGTTGGAGGGAGGTTTAACAGGAAGGGGAAAAATGTATACTTATGGCTGATTCACATTGCTGTACAGCAGAAACCAACACAACATTGTAAAACAAAGTTGTTCTTGTTGATTCCCTAAGTCATGACCAACTCTTTGCCATCTCATGGACTGTAACAAGTCAGCGCACCACCACCCCCCCTCCCATTCCATAGGATTTTCTAGGCAAGAATATTGGAGGGGGTTGCCACTTCCTTCTCCAGGGATCTTCCCAACCCAGGGATTGAACTCATTTCTTCCTGGATTGGTGGATTGGAAGGTAGATTCTTTACCATTGAGCCACCTGGGAAACCTATAAAGCAATTATCCTCTAATTAAAAATAAATTTAATTCAGTGTAACTCACTGCATCCAACAGAGAGGAAGGTGACACTGGAGTAGGTTTTCTAAGGTAATTAGGAGACTGGATTATTTAGGGCATTAGAAGATATATGGAATATGTTAATAATGATTCTAAGATCTCAGCCGTTGAAAGCTTTTAGTCAGGCCATCATATGATCATACTTGCAATTGTAAAAGATCACATTGGCTTCTCGGTGAAAATAGATTCAAGGAGGAAAGAATAGAGCCCACATGCAATGGTGTGGACATCCAGTTCTGTCCATATAACTTCTGCTGCTGCTACTTAGTAGCTTTAGTCATGTCCGACTCTGTGCGACCCTGTGTGACCCTATGGACTATATCCTGCCAGCCTCCTCTGCCCATGGGATGCTTCAGGCAAGAGTACTGCAGTGGGTTGCCATGCCCTCCTCCAGGGTATCTTCCCAACCCAGGGATGGAACCCAGGTCTCCTGCATTGCAGGCAGATTCTTTACCACTGAGCCACCAGGGAAGCCCGCATATAACTTCTAGCTCCACCAAATACATATCCCTTGGCCATCCCTCAGGCCCAGGAGTCCATATCAGGGGTACACTCCAGGAGAGAGACCTGCCTGAGCCTTGGAAATAGTGGAGTATTTTTATCATTTCAGTTTTTCCCTCTCCTTGGGGAAAAGCTGAACTTGTTTTGTTTCCTTTCTACTTCCCTTGTTTTGCTTCCCAAACATTTCAGCATGCATACTCTACAGGTTAAATCTGTGGGTAATCAATATTTTTACCCTCCTTCTTAACATTTCAAGGACCTTAGAACATTTTAACTTTGAGTCTCCCTCCCCAAATTATGTACTTTTTATGTTTATCTGTTTTAAAAACAACCCCACAGAACATTACTGTTGTTTTGATTTGATACAGGTAATCTTTCTTACATTTATGCCCGTATTTTTATTTCCTTTGTTCATCAATCCTTATTGCTTCTTTGTCCCTCAGGGACCTTTTCCCCTCTATCTGAAGTGCATCTGAGAATTTCCTTTGGTTAGCATCTGTTGGAGAAAAAACTCTTCAGTTTATATTTTTCTGAAAAGTGGTGATTTCAGCACTCTATTAGCTCTTTCATATCCTAAAGGGCTTTTGAATAGCTTTTGTATCATCTGGTAAAGGTGGTAAAGAAACTGAGAAATTGAATACTTCTCAATAAATGGAACAGAGGAGGCAATGTTAATCAACCAGCTTTTCTTTGGGTAATCCTTTGTGCGAAGACATAAAAAAATACATAGCTTTGAGAAAAATATGCCTACAAAAGAGAAAATGATTCATGGACTACAGGATACTCACCAGAAGTTTCTATCCTCATCTAAGCCTCCTCAAATTTGTTTATATACTCTAGTTCTGTTTTATCATTTTCTACTCACTCTTAATTCACCCTTGTTTGGCTTCCAGCCTCATAATTCTATCTAAACATCCTTCACTGAAGTCACCAATGACCACTGTGTCAATTCAGGTCCTTCTATTAATAGAAACAGACTCTAAGAGTTAGAGGTGCAGGAACTTCATTAGGGGTGACCCCTGTGAAAGATAAAGCAGTGAGGAGACTGTAATGTGGACCTGACTCCTGTGAAGAAAAGAGGGCAGGAGAGGGAGAGGGTAGGAAGGACACTGGGCTTCGGGCAGCCTGGAACAGCCCCTATGGAGCTGTAGTGTAAAGTTTAACTACATTGGCCAGAAATGTAACCCCGAGCATTACCAGTCTGCTCATTCACTGGCTGAGGGCTGCCCTGAAGAATCGTGGTCTTGCTCCAACACTGAGGCAGATCCTGAGCACCCAGAGCTAGGGGCTGTCAGAAACTTCACTCCTTGTGGACTTCCCTGGTTAAGTGATCCAGTGGTTAAGACACTGCACTTCCAATGCAGGGGGGCGCAAGTTCGATCCCTAGTCAGGGAACTAAAATACTACATGCGGTGCAGCCAAAAAAAGAAAAAAGAGAAAGAAACTGCACTCCTTGGGCCAGGTCCTCTCTGGCAGGGAGATCTGAGTGGCTCATGGCCACACGGCCATAGCCACTGCTCCAACAAACCCAGCGTCATCCTCCAGCCTTGGTCTCACCTGACTTCTCTGAACATTGAGACTGTTGACTGGTCCCTTCTCCTAAGACATAATCTTGTCTTGACTTCTGTATCTCAGTATTTTCCTGGTTTGCTTCAGATGTTGCTGGATGTTCTTTCTGACAGTTTTTTGCAGGTTCATCTTCATCCACGTGGCCTTTAAGCATGAATATTGTCCAAGTCTTACTCTTAGGTCTTCTGCTCCACATTCTCCTAGGTGATCCCATCCACACCCATGGCTTAAATCACAAATGCAATCTAGAACCAAGTCTTAAATTGGCATCTATCAAAGAGTGGGCATCCTGATTCAGTGTTGCACATCGGAACCCTCCTGTGTCCCTCTGACCTTCAGTTTTCTAAGAGCACCTGGGGCTAATAACTCCCACCCTCAGAGCTGACTGGGGTAATGTACTTGAAGATACTTTGCAGACTGCAAAACTCACATAATGTTGTTAGTGTAACACTTGCCAGATTGTTATTCCTGAAGTATAACACTGATCATCTATTTCCAAAGTTCCCTATTTTCTAGGGAAAGAAAAAAAAAATCCAAATCCCTGTCTTTGCATTAAAAACTCAGCCCAAAGTGTATTTTCCACTACCCCCTTTCATTCACACTCTGCTCTTTTCCAAAGCTGTCTTCCTTGGAACATTAGGGCCCCTTACAATAGAAGTTGATGCTCTGTGAAAAAAAAGTCAAGTTTGGAAAACGTTGTCCTCCTGGGAAGTTAAAATATATTCTTTTATATTAAAGGTCCTGAGAAGTATAACCTTTTTTCACCAGTTTTTCAACTGCCTTAGCCACCAGTTCTGTTTTGTTTTGTTTTTCATGTCATTTATAAAATTCCTGTGTTTACACAACAGATAAGCAACCCTGCTCTATGCAGGTGGGGCAACTTAATTTACTGTTCCACCTTAAAAGGTCATCCACAAGTTGTGGGTACCAAGACCCCCTAGTAGGGGGAGCCTTGACTCACATCCTTTTCAAAGCCTGTCTGTTCCCTCTCTTCCTTTTATAGTATTCTGTGAGCTCCTTAGAATGGTTCCAATAAATCTGCCTTCTGCACCAATTTGCCCAGAGTAAGTTCTATTGGTAACAGTTCTATTGACTGACACATCAGTGGGCAAAAAGTCAATGGAGGGGCCAGAGACCCAAACTGGAAGTTTCCCAAATGCTCCTTACATTTGAATGAATAAGTAAATTGTGGTGTATCCACACACAATGGGATACCTTATAGTGATGAGAATGGACTCTTTTCCACCAGGGCAATAATATGTGTGAATTTTACAAATATAATTAGAAAAAAAAAAGTGAAGCACAATATTAATCCATTTATATGAAGGTAAAAACGGGCAAAACTAACCTATGCTATTAGAGGTCAAGATTGTGGTCACCATAGGAAATGAACAGGGTACAAGAGGGCTGGCTTCCTGAGTGTATTCAGTTT
Source organism: Giraffa tippelskirchi (assembly GCF_054371585.1). Classification (NCBI taxonomy): domain Eukaryota; kingdom Metazoa; phylum Chordata; class Mammalia; order Artiodactyla; family Giraffidae; genus Giraffa; species Giraffa tippelskirchi. The sequence continues at coordinate 198,864,839 of NC_137275.1, forward strand.
GTAAATATTCATGAGTCAGACCTTACGTTAGATGCAATCCTCTGTATGTATGTTATACTCCACTAAATTGTTTTAGAGGGCTGGTGTCAGAAAAGATCATTTCCCACTGACAATCCCATTAGCAAAACCACCTAGGGGAAATATGCTGATGACAGGGCCAATAGAAATGGAATGATAGCTCCACCTGTCTTAGCTCACTCTAGGTGTGTTTGGTCATCACATTTGTCTAAACACCTATACCCACAACTTTTACATTTCTATGCATGTCAAAGAGTCATTCTGCATTAATCATGTTTTTTATTTCCTATATTTTATGATACTTTGACACCTAGGGACTTTGGGGACCCAGCGAGGGACTGCCTCTCCCAGGGTTAGTTAATATCTCCAGGCAGCAAACAACTTGCCTGCGTGTCTTTCATATGCAAACACATCCAGAGACTATACTCCAAACCACCTCTATCTAGTTTTTACACTCTTAGAGGCGATATCCTCTGCCTTAATAACCAACTACTAGACAATAAGGGGGAGAAGGCAATGGCAACCTACTCCAGTACTCTTGCCTGGAAAATCCCAGGGATGGGGGAGCCTGGTGGGCTGCCGTCTATGGGGTCACACAGAGTCGGACACGACTGAAGCAACCTAGCAGCAGCAGCAGCAGACAATAAGAGACCACCCCTAAAGCCCAGAGCTGTGGAAATTATTCAAACCAGCCAATCTGGAACCTGTTCAGCTGTTCACTCAGATTCATCCATCCCTTCCCACAGAAGTCACAGTAAAGCCTTTTGCCCCATGCTTTACTCTCCTTCTGCCTCCTGGTGGACCCTTGTGCTTCCCCACAGGGCCTTGGATGGTATGCTGTGCCTTCGGTTTCCAGGGATCTGTGAGTATAGACTTCTTCTTCAATGGCAATCATTTCTGCATAGTCTTACCAACCTGATAAAAACAAGTCCTGTGTACTTTTGAAAGCGCCTTCATTCATTCCACAATTTTTTTAAGCACCTACTCTATTTCAGGAACTGTTTTACATGCCAAGGATAGAGCAGAGATCATACGAACAAGGTCCGTTCTCTCACAGAGCTCATGTCTAATAGGACAGAGACAATAAACAAGCAAAGATATAAATATTTCCAGATAGAGTTAAGGTGGTATGAATGAAATAGGCCAGAATGAGTCATTTTATGTTGTTTGGGGTTTTTTTGTTTGTTTTTTAGTAAGACTGGTCAGAAAAGTTCTCCTTAAGGAGGTGACATTTGACCCAGGCAAATGGGTCAAGCATTTGGCCTCAATAGTTGCTTGTACACCAAGGGTACCCTTGAAGGTCGGTGTTGGATGCCTGAAGGCATCTGAAATAACCAGAATGACATATCTCCTGCCAATACTCATCCAGAACAAACGTTCTCCCTTTCTCAACAAGCAAAGGAGGTCTTAACTCCAAGAGAAAATTATTTCCCCACATCAGCAAAGTCCACAGCCTGCTCCAATCAAGTTGCCTTCCAAGTGCTGTAAAGTGGAGGTGCCCAAGCACCAGGACCCAGGGGATGGATTGGTTACATGCCAGATCCCCCAAGGCAGCAACCAGCCTGCATATGTGTTTACATAACTGTTTGCAAATAAAAAGTAAGCATGTGGAGCCCCAAGCCCTCTTCGCTCCCTATTACTGAGGACCCACTGCCTGGTTCAGCTCAGCAACAACAGACGGCTTCCCTGGTCACTGCAGACCTAACTGCCTCCCTGTCTGCCCCTTGCCCCGGACCTACCCCAGGAAGGGCACACTAGCCATCCTCCATCCACATTAAAAGCACACAACATTCCCACCTTTTTTTTTTTTTTTAAAGATTCAACTTACTTTGGACAATCAAAGTAGGTTTCAATCAAATAAGGGTAGAAAAACTAAATCTCAGGTGCTCAACTCATGAGTGGCATGGTACAGCAGATCATCGACAAGGCGCAGGTCTGTCTGGAGGCTGGCAGCTGAGGGGTGTACATGCCTGAGGGCGGAGAGGGCTGGCAGCTCCCACATTCCCCTTCCTCAGAGCTCCCGGGCTGGGCGTGGGCCCTTCCGCACTTGGGATCCTTCCACACATGCCCTGGGCCCCAAGACCAGCGCTCCATACACCTGCCTGCATCCAAGAAGGACTAGGCCCTGGGAGCAGAGCATGGCTCCCCCTGGAGCCTCCAGGGAAGAGCAGGTCCATTTCACCTGGGGCCATGGGAGCTGGGCCAAGCGAGGCCTGCTATGTGGAAGCTACATGTAGCATCTTACTCAGGCTCTTTTTCCACAGCCTCTCTCCTCAGGGGTCTGCGCCAGCAACAGCTCCTCACAGAACATTCCCTAGGAACCCGGTGGTGCTCTGGCTCTGTCACTGCAACTGGCTTGTTTATCTTTGCCTCAGATTCCGAGAGTTTGTCTCTCATCATATATCTCCCTGGAGGGTTTGTTTGGGTATTTATACAAACACAGCCCTTCAGCTTTGATAGTTGTCCTGTGGGAGCCTTTTTATCTGTCAGTAATATCATGCTTCAGAGCTATGAAAACTCTAAAGGACCCTCTTATACCTTGCAGCAATTTAAAACCAGCAGAGATCTCATGGAAGCCCGGGGCTAGCAGAGCCCAAGAGAGGTTCTGTGTGGCCAAGAAATAATTCTGGCCATCTCTAAAATGTCATTGTCCTCCACAAACTCTGCCAGGCACTTGATGGCCTGTGAAAATGTCCATTCCCTTGTATGTAGGTCAAGTCTCGAAGTCTCAAGGCTCCCAGCTGGCTTAAAAATCAACAAAGCATCTTTCTACTTATCAAGCATCCTGTATTTCTCTATTTAAGCAGAAAGCCTGCAGAGGCATGGGCCCTGCCTCCTGTTTAATCTAAGAACCAGGCCTCAAGGGTCACAAGTTGGCTATTTAGCAACCTGCATGCATAGGTGTCTTTTTGGATAAATCAAAGCTTCCATGGAAAGTGCCTAAATCCTATAAAAGTAATTTATTTGCTTACCCACCAAATTATAATATTCATTTTGTTTGTGTAAACCTGCCAGAAACCAGTCATTAATATGAACCACAAAAAACCGTTTCAAGCGGGATTTCATCCCAGACATAGTTTCCAGTTTGAATCTGACATATTATACCTGAGAGGATTGCAGGAAACCATAAATAATTCCTAATTTCTACACTGGGTCTACATATAATAATGATTTTTTTTTTCAATTTCCCACCCACAAGAGGAGGCTGGGAACCAGGTAGCTGGGAAGGAAGTCTGGCCGGGACAGCGCTGCCCCTTCTTGTAGTCACCTTGAAATAAAAGAGATGCCTGCAGTGGCCATTTGGGCAGATCATACAAATGTATTTGGAGGTTTGGGCACATGGTATGAATTCAGGTGCCCCAAGCAGGATGTGGGCCATTGCTGGCAGGAAGTAGGGTTTCCCACCCCCCGACCCCCTGAACCCTCAGGATGGGCTGGTAGGTCAAGGACACTGCAGGACCACAGGCAGGAAGCAGCCTTGGAAGGGCCTGCTGTCCACACAGCCCAACTGCTGGGTTAGGGCGGCCAGCTCTGCCTAGCTGCTCCCCGCTCGCTGAGAAGCACATTGGAAACCTGGCCTGAAGTCTCTCTTTCTTGTCCCAAGTTGAAAGGAGAGACAGCAACCTTTGGGGGCCTGAAAGGTCCAGGGGACTCTGCACTGCCTGCCTTCTCTGTGTGGGGTGGAGTGGCAACAGGATGAGTCCTGGCTTGGGGTCCCCTAGATGTTCACACCCTCAGGGCCCCTTTGTCTGACACCATCCCACCATCTGTGAAGAAACTGATTTGCTAAAGTATCTGGAGGAGGAAACAGAGACACAAAAACACATAGCAAGTGGTGGAGGACCCTCCAGGCATCACTTGGGGAGTGCAAAGAAGCAGCTTCTCTCCTATGGCACATCAGAGTGCCTGACCTCTTACTTTCCAGCTTCCCATATTTGTGTCCATGCCAAGGAAACTCATTTTCCCATGGTTAATCATACTCCTAGTTGTTTCCTAGACTTTCAGAGAAGGCTTTCGGGAAAAGGTGGTCTTTTACAGACCAGTCAGTTAGGTGGGTGGGACACAGGGGCAAAGGCATTACGAGCAAAAGGCTAGCCAGTGCCCCACCAGGAGATTCAGAGGCCCCAGCGATGCCCTGAGGTCCATCCGCAAGCAAGGAGCCATGAGGCTGGGCAGGGGCACAAACTGGAGCTCAGAGGAGTGTCAGCTGAGGAGTTGGAAGGTTTTCTCAAAGCAAGCAAAAAGAAACTAAGAACTTTCCCCACGACAGACATGAAGTTAGACTTGCCCTTTAGAAAGATTACTGTGGCCACAGGGTGAAAAATGGATTGGAGAGGGGTGAGACAGTGCAGGCAGGAAAACCAGTAGAATTGGTCAGGAGCCTGACCCCAGGCAGAGCTTATGAAAGCATATGTAGTGTCTAGTGAAGGACCCATTTTGTTTCCAATACTTCTTGGGCAGATACTTTTGTGAAACATGTTATCAGAAAAAAATGAAAATTTAAAAGAACATACAAAATATAAGCCCTAACTTTTTATCAAAGTTGTTTTAAAATTGGGACCAGATGTCGTTGTTGTTCAGTCACCGAGGCATGTCTGACTCTTTGTGACCCCATGGTCTGCAGCACGCCAGGCTTCACTCTTCCTCACCATCTCCCAGAGTTTGCCCAAATTCATGTCCGTTGCATTCAGTGATGCCATCTAACCATCTCATCCTCTGTCACCCTCTTCTCCTTCTGCCTTCAATTTTTCCTAACATCAGGATGTTTTCCAATGAGTCGGTTCTTCACATCAAGTGGCCAAAATATTGGAGCTCCAACTTCAGCATCAGTCCTTCCAATGAATATTCAGAGTTGATTTCCTTTAAGATTGACTAGTTTGATTTCTTTGCAGTCCAAGGGACTCTGAAGAGTCTTCTCCAACACCACAGTTCAAAAGCATCAATTCTTCGGCACTCAGTCTTCTTTATGGTCCAGCTCTCACAACCATATGTGACTACTGGAAAGACCATAGCCTTGACTATATGAACTTTCATCGGCAAAGTGATGACTCTTCTTTTTAACACACTGTCTAGGTTTGTCATAGCTTTCCTTCCAAGAAGTAACTGTCTTCTAATTTCATGGCTGCAGTCACAATCCACAGTGATTTTAGAGCCCAAGAAGAGAAAATCTGTCACTGCTTCCACCTTTTCCCTTTCTTTTTGCCATAAAGTTATGGGGCCAGATGCCATCATCTTAGTTTTTTGAATGCTGAGTTTTAAGCTGGCTTTTTCACTCTTGTCCTTCACTCTCATCAAGAGGTTCTTTAGTTCCTCTTTGCTTTCTGCCATTACAGTGATATCATCTGCATATCTGAGGTTGTTGATGCTTCTTGATTCCAGCTTGTAACTCATCCAGCCCAGCATTTCTCATGATGTGCTTTGCATATAAATTCAATAAACAGGGTGACAATAAACAGCCTTGTCATACTCCTTTATCAATCCTAAACCAGTCAGTTGTTCTACACAGGGTTCTAACTGTTGCTTCTTGACTGACATACAGGTTTCTCAGGAGACAGGTAAGATGGTCTGGTAGTCCCATCTCTTTAAGAGTTTTCCACAATTTGTTATGATCCACATAGTCAAAGGATTTAGCATAGTCAATGAAACAGAGGTAGATGTTTTTCTGGAATTCCCTGGCTTTCTCTATGATTCAGTGAATGTTGGCAATTTGATCTCTGGTTCCTCTGCCTTTTCTAAACCCAGCTTGGACATCAGGAAATTTTTGATTCACATAATGCTGAAGCCTAGCTTGAAGGATTTTGAGCATAACCTTGCTAGCATGGGAGATGAGTGCAATTGCCTGATGGTTTGAACATTTTTTAATACTACCCTTCTTGGGGTTTGGAATGAGGATTGACCTTTCCCAGTCCTGTGGCCACTGCTGAGTCTTCCAGATTTGCTGACATATTGAGTGCAGTACTTTGATACCACCATCTTTTAGAATTTTAAATAGCTCTGCTGGAGTTCCATCACCTACACTAGCTTTCTTGACAGCAGTGCTTTCTAAGGCCCAATTGACTTCACACTCTAGAATGTCTGGCTCTGGGTGACTGACCACACCATCATAGTTGCCCGGTTCATTAAAATCTTTTTTGTACACTTCTTCTGTACATTCTCTTCTTGATCTCTTCTGCTTCTATTAGGTCTTTACCATTTCTGTCCTTTATTTTGCCCATCTTTAGATATTTGACATCCACAGATAATGTGCGCATCCTTTGATATTTCCAATTTTCTTGAAGAGATCTCTAGTCTTTCCCCTTCTGTTGATTTCCTCTATTTCTTTTCATTGTTCATTGAAGAAGGCCTTCTTGTCTCCCCTTACTATTCTCTGAAACTCTGTGTTTAGTTGGGTGTACCTTTCCCTTTTCCCCTTGCTTTTTGCTTCTCTTCTTTCTTCAGCTATTTGTAAAGCCTCCTCATACAACCATTTTGGCTTCTTGCTTTTTTTTCCCTTTGGGATGGTTTTCTTTGCTGCCTCCTGTACAATATTATGGACCTCTGTCCATAGTTCTTCAGGCACTCTGTTTACTAGATCTAATCCCTTGAATCTATTTGTCACCTCCATTGTATATTCACAGGGGGTTTGATTTAAGTCATACCTGGCTGGCCTCATGGTTTTCCCCGCTTTCTTTAGTTTAAGCCTGAATTTTGCTATGAGAAGCTGATGATCTGAACCACAGTCAGCTTCAGATCTTGTTTTTGCTGACTGTATACAGCTTCTCCATCTTCAGCTACAAAGAATGTAACCAATCTGATTTCAGTATTGACCATTTGGTGATGTCCATGTGTAAAGTCATCTCTTGCATTGTTGAAAAAGGGTGTTTGCTATGACCAGTGTGTTCTTTTGGCAGAATTCTGTTAGCATTTGCCCTCCTTCATTTTGTATTCCAAAGCCAAACTTGCCTGTTACTCTAAGGATCTCTTGACTTCCTACTTTTGCATTCCAATCCCCTAAGATGAATAGGATATATTCTTTTGGTGTTAGTTCTAGGAGGTCTTCTAGGTCTAATTTTTTATCAAAATAATTTTAAAAACTGGGATCAAATGCACATAATATAAAATTTACCATCCTAACTATTTTTTATCATGTACAGTTCAGTAGTGTTAAGTAAAATCACACTGCTATGTAACCAATCTCCAGAACTTTTCCATCTTGCAAAACTGAAACTAACCATTAAACAACTATCTATTCTCTCTTGCCTCAGTCCCTGGCAACCACCCTTCTACTTTCTGTCTCTGAATTCCACTTCTCTAGGAGTCTAATTCAAGTGGGATGATACAGTATCTGTCCTTTTGTGTGTGGTCTGGCTTATTTCACCCACCATAATGCCCTCAGGAAGGCAGGATTTCTTTCCTTTTCCAGGCTGAATAATATTCCACTTTGTTTACCCTTTCATCCTGCATTGGGCACTTGTGTTTCATCCATCTTTTAGCTAATGAATAATGATGCTATGAATGCATGTGTGCTAAGTTGCTTCAGCTGTGTCCGACTTTTTGTGACCCCCATGGACTATATAGTCTGCCCGGCTCCTCTGTCCATGGTATTCTCCAAGAATGCTGGAGTAAGTTGCCATGCCCTCCTCCAGGGTAATTTTCCTGACCCAGGGATCGAACCCACGTCTCATGTTTCATGCATTGGCAGGCAGATTCCTTACCACGACTGCCACCTGGGAAGCCCATGCTATGAATATGGGTGTGCAAATATCTGTTTAACTCCCTGCTTTCAGTTCTTTTGGGTTTATACCCAGAAGTGGAATTGCCAATCATATTGTAATTTTTTTAAATGTTTTTAGGAACTGCAATACTCTCCCATAGTCCTGGCACCATTTACATTCCCACCAGCAGTACACAGTGTTCCCGTGTTTCCACATCCTCACCAGCATTTGTTATCTTCTGGTCTTCTGGTCACACATCCTTATGAGTGTGAGGAGAAGCCCTTTTTTCTCTTTAGATTCAATCTGTATAAAATTACCCATCAGATCCTATAACAGTTTAGAATGCTTCAGGGTTATAATAATTTAAAAGAGTTTAAACTGCTTACTCTCAACTTCTGAATTTATCCCATTGCAAACCAATGACAGATATTTCCCAAACTGGCCCCAGTCTGTGGGCCAGAACTTGAGTAGCTCTGCCTGAGCCATGTCTGTCCCTAGGGGTGAAGAGCAGAAATGGTCAGAGCCAACCTTTACAGAGCTCTTACTCTCTGGCACTACGTATATCATCACGAAGCCATCACAAGTAGACATTGTTATTATGCCCAGTTTATGGATGAGGAAGCAGAGGCTCATGCCATTAGGAAAGGAGGTGGCCAAGATAGCCGTGAAGGGAAGCTGGGCTGTCCTGGTGGCTCAGATGGTAAAGAATCCACCTGCAATGCGTGAGACCTGGGTTCATTCCCTGGGTTGGGAAGATCCCCTGGAGGAGGGCACAGCAACCCACTCCAGTACTCTTGCCTGGAGAATCCCCATTGACAGAGGTGCCTGGCAGGCTACAGTCCATGGGGTTGCAAAGAGTCAGACATGACTGAGCGACTAAGCACATTTTTGTTATTATTGTTGTTTGTTTATTTCCTAAGATTACTTGACTGATTAGTCATATGTGTAAGATGGAAGATTGGTAAGATGGAAGGCTCCTAGGTCCTGGTTTGAGTGGCTAGGGATACCAAGTTTGGGAGGAAATGTGATCAGTCTAGCCTTGACTGTGTCAAGGTTAAGTTTCAAATGTGACATGCTGGGGGAACAGGGCCATGAGCCATAACTGTGAGCTGCTTAACAAGGACAGGGCTAGAAGTGCAGCTGCAGAAAGCCAGGGCGAGTAATGTGAGTTGGTGAGATTCCTCAGAAAGACCAAGAACACACTAGGAAGAAGTAGGGGAGCGAGAAGGGGCTGAGGAGACAAACAGGAATGAGGAGAGAGTGTCGAAGGGAAGGAGGCATTGACAGAGAGTCCAGGGCTACAGGGAGCCACACAAGACCAGATAATCAGTGGAACCAGCTGTGTGGTGGCCCCGAGAGAATCATGGAAGCCAGGGAGGGGAGGCTAGGCTGCCAAGGATTGAGAGCTGGGTAGTGGGGGTAGGATAGAGGAAGAGCCCAAGAGTTCAGACCACTCTTTCTAGAAGCTCAGCTTTGAAGTGGAGGAGACACAAGACCATCTGTGAAAGATAGTTGTGGGTGTCTTATGTGGCTGAGGATGGATTGTTATTTTGTTTTGCCTTAAAGTAAAAAGCTAGAACAAACATGATTTTGCTCTTAGTTTGGGGGTCATAGGAGGACATAGGAACCCCCCAGGAAGGTGAAAGATTAAGAGGAATCTGTGCTGATTGCTAGAGGAATAGGGGATTGGATCAGAGAAAATCAAGCTTGAATAAAGGAGAGAAGCCCCCTTTGCCCTAAGAAGGGAGGGAAAGTAGTTTATGACACAAAGTCATTTGAAGAGAGGGGAGGAAATTCTGCCGTCAGTGAAGCTGGAAGCAGCTGCCTGCTGACCATGTGTGGTGTGTGCGTCCAGAGGAGGCACAGAGGAGGGAGGTGAATGCTAATTGTGCCACCAAGGAACAGCAGTGAGAGTCACCTAGGGCCACAGAGAAGATGCACCAGAAGCAGAAAGAAAACACATCTGCATAAACCCTATTGCACATTTGTGGGATTTTTCTCCATCAGGACTCAGTTACCCACGAGCAGAGGAGAAGGTGGATGACAAGACTGGTTCCAGTTAAGATTTCACAAGTTGGCTCTGACTGTAGTCAAGTGGGCAGGAAAGTTCTGACAAAACATGGTCCACCGGAGAAGGGAATGGCAATCCACTTCAGTATTCTTGCCTGAGAACCCCATGAACGGTATGAAAAGGCAAAAAGATAGGGCACTGAAAGATGAGCTCTCTAGGTCAGTAGGTGCCCAATATGCTACTGGAGATCAGTGGAGAAATAATTCCAGAAAGAATGAAGAGACAGAGCCAAAGAAAAAACAACACCCACTTGTGGATGTGACTGGTCATGGAAGTAAAGTCTGATGCTATAAAGAACAATATTGCACAGGAACCTGAAATGTTAGGTCCATGAATCAAGGTGAATTGGAAGTGATCAAATGGGAGATGGCAAGAGTGAACATCGACATTTTAGGAATGAGTGGACTAAAGTGGACTGGAATGGGTAAATTTAACTCAGATGACCATTATATCTACTATGTGGGCAAGAATCTCATAAAAGGAATGGAGTGGCCATCCTCGTCAACAAAAGAGTCTGAAATGCAGTACTTGGATGCAATCTCAGAAACGACAGAATGATCTCTGTTCATTTCCAAGGCAAATCATTCAATATCACAGTAATCCAAGCCTATGCCCTGACCAGTAACACTGAAGAAGCTGAAGTTGAACAGTTCTATGAAGAACTACAAGACCTTCTAGAACTAAACCCCCCAAAAGATATCATTTTCATTATAGGAGACTGGAATGCAAAAGTAGGAAGTCAAGAGATACCTGGAATAACAGGCAAATTTGGCCTTGGAGTACAAAATGAAGCAGGTCAAAGGCTAACAGAGCTTTGCTAAGAGAATGCACTGGTCAAACCAAACACCCTCTTCCAACAACACAAGAGAAGACTCTATGCATGGACATCACCCGATGGTCAATACTAAAAACAGATTGATTATATTCTTCACAGCCAAAAGTGGAGAAGCTCTATACAGTCAGCAAAAACAAGACCAGGAGCTGACTGTGGCTCAGATCATGAACTCCTTATTGCCAAATTCAGACTTAAATTGAAGAAAGCAGGGAAAACCACTGGACAATTCAGGTATGACCTACGTCAAATCCCTTATGACTATACAATGGAAGTGACAAATAGATTCAAAGGATTAGACCTGATAGACAGAGTGCCTGAAGAACTATGGACGGAGGTTCGTGACATTGTACAGGAGGCAGGGATCAAGACCATCCCCAAGAAAAAAAATGCAAAAGGCAAAATGGTTGTCTGAGGAGGCCTAAAGCTGAGAAAAGAAGAGATGCTAAAGGCAAAGGAGAAAAGGAAAGACATACTCATTTGAAAGCAGATTTCCAAAGAATAGCAAGGAGAAATAAGAAAACCTTCCTCAGTGATCAATGCAAAGAAATAGAGGAAAACAATAGAATGGGAAAGACTAGAGATCTCTTCAAGAAAATAAGAGATACCAAGGGAACATTTCATGCAAAGATGGGCACAATAAAGGACAGAAATGGTATGGACCTAACACAAGCAGAAGATATTAAGAAGAGGTGGCAACAATACACAGAAGAACTATGCAAAAAAGACCTTTATGACCCAGATAACCACGATGGTGTGATCGCTCACCTAGAGCCAGACATCCTGGAATGCAAAGTCAAGTGGGCCTTAGGAAGCATTACTATGAACAAAACTAATTGAGTTGATGGAATTCCAGCTGAGCTCTTTCAAATCCTAAAAGATGATGCTGTGAAAGTGCTGCACTCAATATGCCAGCAAATTTGGAAAACTCAGCAGTGGCCACAGGACTAGAAAATGTCAGTTTTCATTCCAATCCCAAAGACAGGCAATGCCAAAAAGAATGTTCAAACTACCACACAACTGCACTCATCTCACACGCTAGCAAAGTAATGCTCAAAATTCTCCAAGCCAGGCTTCAACAGTACGTGAACCATGAACTTCCAGGTTTTCAAGCTGGATTTCAAAAAGGCAGAGGAACCAGAGATCAAATTGCCAACATCCAATGGATCATCGAAAAAAGCAAGAGAGTTCCAGAAAAACATCTACTTCTGCTTTATTGATTACGCCAAAGCCTTTGACTGTGTGGATCACAACAAATTGGAAAATTCTTAAAGAGATGGGAATACCAGACCACCTTACCTGCCTCCTGAGATATCTGTATGCAGGTCAAGAAGCAACAGTTAGAACTGGACATGGAACAACAGACTGGTTCCAAATCAGAAAAGGAGTACATCAAGGCTGTATATTGTCACCCTGCTTATTGAATTTATATTCAGAGTACATCATATGGAATGCCAGGCTGTATGAAGCACAAACTGAAATCAAGATTGTCAGGAGAAATATCAAGAATCTCAGATATGCAGATGACACCAGCCTTATGGCAGAAAACAAAGAAGAACTAAAGAGCCTATTGATGAAAGTGAAAGAGGAGAGTGAGAAATTTGGCTTAAAACTGAACATTCAGAAAACAAAGATTATGGCATCTGGTCCCATCATCTCAGGGCAAATAGATGGGGAAACATTGGAAACAGTGACAGACTTTATTTTTTGTGACTCCAAAATCACTGCAGATGGTGACTACAGCCATGAAATTAAAAGACATTTGCTCCTTGGAAAAAGAGGTATGACCAACCTAGACAGCATATTAAAAAGCAGAGATATTACTTTGCCAACAAAGGTCCATCTAGTCAAAGCTATAGTTTTTCCAGTAGTCATGTATGGATGTGAGAGTTGGACTATAAAGTAAGCTGAGCACCAAAGAATTGATGCTTTTGAACTGCGGTGTTGGAGAAGACTCTTGAGAGTCCCTCGGACTGCAAGGAAATCCAACCAGTCAATCCTAAAGGAAATCAGTACTGAATATTCATTGGAAGGACTGATGCTGAAGCTGAAACTCCAGTACTTTGGCCCCTGATGCGAAGAACCAACTCATTGGAAAAGACCCTGATTCTGCGAAAGATTGAAGGCAGGAGGAGAAGGGGACAACAGAGGATGAGATGGTTGGATGGCATCACGGACACAATGGATGTGAGTTTGAGTAGGCTCTGGGAGTCGGTGATGGCCAGGGGAGCCTGGCGTGCTGCAGTCCATGGGGTTGCAAAGAGTCGGACACGGCTGAGCGACTGAACTGAACTGAACTGAACTGAAGATTTCACAAGTTGGCTCTGACTGTAATCAAGTGGGCAGGAAATTGGAGTGATTGCTGTCATGAAAGTAAAAGAATGAAGGAAGTTGAGGTGGTTATTTTAAATGTCCATATATTCCTGACACTCCTCCCTTCAAATGGTTCAGTCTAATTCCCCTAACTCAGAGTGTGGGCTAGACTGGCAACTTGCTTCTAAGGAATAGAACATAGCAGAAGTTCCAGTGACAGTGTGTAATGTCTGAATGTAGGTCATAGGAGACTTGAGGCTTCTCCTATGCCCTTTCTCCTTCTTCAGTTCAGTTCAGTTCAGTCGCTCATTTGTGTCTGACTCTTTGCTTTTTGTTTCTCTTCTTTTCACAGCTATTTGTAAGGCCTCCTCAGACAGCCATTTTGCTTTTTTGCATTTCTTTTCCATGGGGATGGTCTTGATCCCTGTCTCCTGTACAATGTTACGAACCTCCATCCGAAGTTCATCAGGCACTCTATCAGATCTAGTCCCTTAAATGTATTTCTCACTTCCACTGTATAATCATAAGGGATTTGATTTAGGTCATACCTGAATGGTCTAGTGGTTTTTCCTACTTTCTTCAATATAAGTCTGAATTTGGCAATAAGGAGTTCATGATGTGAGCCACAGTCAGCTCTTGGTCTTGTTTTTGCTGACTGTATAGAGTTTCTCCTGGAGAAGGAAATGGCAACCCACTCCAGTACTCTTGCCTGGAAAATCCTATGGACGGAGGAGCCTGGTAGGCTGCAGTCCATGGGTTCGCTAAGGGTCGGACACGACTGAGCGACTTCACTTTCACTTTTCACTTCATGCATTGGAGAAGGAAATGGCAACCCACTCCAGTGTTCTTGCCTGGAGAATCCCAGGGACGGGGGAGCCTGGTGGGCTGCCGTCTATGGGGTCGCACAGAATTGGACACGACTGAAGTGACTTAGCAGTAGCAGCATAGAGCTTCTCCATCTTTGGATGCAAAGAATATAATCAATCTTATTTCGGTGTTGACCATCTGGTGATGTCCACGTGTAAAGTCTTCTCTTGTGTTGTTGGAAGAGGGTGTTTGCTTTGACCAGTGCATTCTCTTGGCAAAACTCTATTAGCCTTTGCCCTGCTTCATTCTGTACTCCAAGGCCAAATTTGCCTGTTACTCCAGGTATTTTTTTACTTCCTACTTTTGAATTCCAGTCCCCTATAATGAAAAGGACATCTTTTTTGGGGTGTTAGTTCTAAAAGGTCTTGTAGATCTTCATAGAACCGTTCAACTTCAGTTTCTTCAGCGTTACTGGTCAGGGCATAGGCTTGGATTACCATGATATTGAATGATTTGCCTTGGAAATGAAGAGAGATCATTCTGTCGTTTTTGAGATTGCATCCAAGTACTGCATTTCAGACTCTTTTGTTGACCTTGACAGCTACTCCATTTCTTCTAAGGGATTCCTGCCCACAGTAGTAGATATAATGGTCATCTGAGTTAAATTTACCCATTCCAGTCCATTTTAGTTCGCTGATTCCTAGAATGTCGACATTTACTCTTGCCATCTCCTGTTTGACCACTTCCAATTTGCCTTGATTCATGGACCTAACATTCCAGGTTCCTATGAAGTGTTGCTCTTTACAGCATCGGACCTTGCTTCTATCACCAGTCACATCCACAACTGTGTATTGTTTTCGCTCTGGCTCCATCCCTTCATTCTTTCTGGAGTTTTTTCTCCACTGATCTACAGTAGCATATTGGGCACCTACTGACCTGGGGAGTTCCTCTTTCAGTATCCTATCATTTTGCCTTTTCATACTGTTTATGGGGTTCTCAAGGCAAGAATACTGAAGTGGTTTGCCATTCCCTTCTCCAGTGGACCACATTCTGTCAGACCTGTCCACCATGACCGGTCCATCTTGGGTGGCCCCACATGGCATGGCTTAGTTTCATTGAGTTAGACAAGGCTGTGGTCCATGTGATCAGATTGGCTAGTTTTCTATGATTATGGTTTCAGTGTGTCTGCCCTCTGATGCCCTCTCACAACACCTACCGTCTTACTTGGGTTTCTCTTACCTTGGACGTGAGGTATCTCTTCAAGGCTGCTCCAGCAAAGTGCAGCTGCTGCTCTTTACTTTGGAGGAGGGGTATCTCCTCATGATCGCCCCTCCTGAACTTGAACATGGGGTAGCTTCTCTCAGCCCTCCTGTCCTGTGCAGCCGCCGCTTCTTGGATGTGGGGTTGCTCCTCTGGTCGCTGCCCCTGACCTCGGACATCCGGTAGCTCTCTCGGCCGCCGCCGCTGACCTCGGACGTGGGGTAGCTCCTCTCGGCCGCTCCTGCACTGTCGCAGCCTGGCGCTCTCAGCTGCTCTCCTTCTTAGATCACTTGTTTTGGGGGAAGCCAGCTGTCCGACGCTGAGGGTGCTCAAGCAACCTTATGAAGAGGCCTTATGACAAGGAGCTGAGGCCTCCTGTCAATAACTATGCATGGAGCACTTGGAGACAAACCCTCCAGCCCCAGTCTTTAGGTGGTTGCAGCCGTGGCCAACATCTTCATTGCAACCTCCCAAGGGGCCCTGAATCACAGCACCCAGATCAGCCCAGAGAAACTAAATAAAGAAAAATAAACGTTTGCTGTTTTAAGCCATTAAGCTTTGGAGTAATTTCTTATGAACAACTGATAACCAATATACTGTCCAAATGTGAGCGCAGAGAAGGCAAACAGTGGGACTGATCCAGGGTCAGATTTGGCAGGTGGACCCTGGCAGAGGTCAGAGAAGCAGGGGGGTAGGGTGATTGGTGACATGAGAAGAGAATGAAATAGGGCCAGGAGGCACCTTGCAGGTGAGAAGGTGATGGAGAGGGCACAGGCCTGGAGGAACCAAAGAGCATATGCCTGGGAGTGGGGTGAGTGGGTGAAGTGTAGAGGAGTCAGGTAGTGTTGTTTCTTGTTTGAGGGGAGCATGTTTGGGTGAACAGAGCTCAGGGCAGTCAGGGTGAAGGTTAAGGGAAGTTGAGGTGTTGAGGTCAGTGGTGTTAAGGTTCATGGACAGTCAAGGCAGCCAGGACAGAGGTGGGGTTTAGGTTGGAGAGAAGGACCTACCTTCAGATATCAAAGGTCTTAATATGTATGGATGAGTGTCAGCCAAAAGGTGACGGGATAAAGGTGGCAACTCTGGGTAGCCTGAGGCTTCAGGGAGGTTTTTCCAAAAAGTGGAGCCATAACAACCTGTGCATAACCAAGGATATCCTGGGCTCAAGAGCGCTGCAGGGATGGTAGTGTGATCAGGACAGAGCAGATGGGCATGGAGTCAAGCCCAGTGTCAATCCCACCCTCTGTGGGATGCCAGGGATATCGAGATGAAGACGTGTCCTAACTAGAGGAGAAACAGACAGCAAAGGGAGAAAAACAAAGAATGGGAATTGAGTTTCTGAGAAACAAAATCCTGCCTGCCCCTCCTGGCCAGTCTCCCTCCTATTCCTATGTCACATGTACTGTGCTGGGATGAGGGGCCTCTTCATCCATCCATCCATCCATCCATCCATCCATCCTCCACTCTCACTTTCTGAGGCAGGATCCTGTAACTCTTCATATCCTGTTTCCTCCCCTGGCACACAGTGTTTCTTTTTGCCTTGGGTGCCTCCCATCCCCACCCCGTGTGCCACCACCACTGCTGTTCTTCCTACTCCTGTCCATACCTCACTTTTCTGAGGGTTGCTGTTTTCCCCAGGCACAACTTCCTGCTAAGAGTCTGTGCTACTGTGTCACCACGTATGACCTAGGACGACTCCTATCTCTGGGGCCTGCTTGTCTGCTAGATTATATATTCACTGACATGAGTCTTTCCCAGGAGGCCCTGCAGTTTCTCCTGTGAGTAAACCTCAGCAAGGCGCTGCCACCAGTGTCAACAAGTCTGAACCCCAGAAGCAGGCTGAGGTCATTGCCAAGCTTTGACCCCCACTAGAGCTCTATACATTTGCCCTGAAATCCTAACATCTTGTCTCTATATAATTAAACTCAATAAGGTTCACAAGTCTGGGTTTGTCTGCTAGGCCAAATGCCTTTGAAAGGACCATGGCAAACTTCAGGTGGTCCCCTTGCCCCTTCCTATCATCTATACACATGTATGGTCCACAGCCACACTTGCCCTGTGGAGTGACACAAACAGCAGCATTTGCAGAAAAGTGAATGTTGCCACAGAACAAAGCCAGAAACCCCTTCTGCAAAAACTGCTAGGAGTAAAAAGGACAGGCTTGTCATGGCCTTGGACATCAGTTCTTATCCTTCTGCTTTTGCAGTTGTTTAATGTTGAAACAAGTCAACTTGAAACTGTATAATAAATGAATTCCAGCTTGAGTCTTGGCAGGATTTGTTTTGCTTGAGGGAAGTTGTTTATGTTAACGGGACCCCCCCTCCCCCCCACCGCACCCCCACCCCCACCACATAGTTTGATTTATGTTATACAGAGTCTTGTCCATCAACTGGATGCTGCTGTAAACAAGATAATCTTTGTCTACCAGGAATAAGCGCAATGCCAATAACTTTAAATAAACACAAGCACCAGTTTTGTATTTACATTGTCTGAGGTAACCACTGGCAAGAGATTTTAATGGCACCATTGGCTCCTCCCTGGTTAAGGTAGTGTCGGCTTTCAAGACTGACCTTGTTTGTGGAGGACTCACTGCGGGGAAAGATCTCATACTTGGCAGTTGAGTGCTACACGCAGGCCTACATTCTTTTGTGTGGTTTTGGCATTTTCAGTTCCATCAAGTTCACGTTGCCTCTTTTTGTACTGGATGGAGCAGGACACGGATGGGGGGGAGTGCGAACCTCAGATGTGTAAAGTGAAATCCTGACCTGGAGCTACTGAAACCATCAATGCAAGGCTCGAGTGAAAATGGGCTCCAAGAATTGTGTTATTCATAAGACCTGCTCTCTGGAAGACATCCAAGCATTCAGTTGCATTCCATGCAGAAAGTAATTGGAATTTTGCAGAAGTCTGAGTGTCTGTTGCAATTCTAAACCAAGAAATCAACAGAAACATACAACTCTTCAAATAGTGATAAATTGTCCCTATGGGAGAGTGAAAAAAAGAGTAATTCGCCCTGCTAATCTCCCTACCAAGAAAGCAAGAACTGTAGTGGTGTGTGTGAGTCACACTCTAGCCTGCTTTAGGAACAGACCAAAAATGTCTTTTGCAGTAGCACTATTTGGTTAATATTCCAGACTTCAAATACAGGACATAAAGAAATTAGTTTCTAAGAGCTAAACAGGCTTCTTGTGAAATATCATTCTGCTGATGGATGGTGTGGAAGAGGGGTGGGAAAGAGACCATGACTGTGTGGCAAAACATAATGGGAAAGAGATGTTTATGTTCCCTTGTTTGAGTTCAGGTTTGAAAATCTCTCAGGCAAGTTATTTAGTTCATCTGTGACTCCATTTCCTCTTCTGTTTGATAGGAGGGATGGAGAAGATTAAGATAACTTTGGTGCAGCACATTGCAAGTCATTCTAGCACTTCTCTGACAGACTCCTTGCCTAGTACAATGTAGATTCAGAGCAGATGCTCAAGATGGATGTAACTAGTAGAAGAGCAGTATCAGTGGGGACTCAGTTGCAGAGAAGAGAAGCCATTTTAGCTGGTGTAAGTGAGTTGAGCTTAATCAAGCAAAATGGCTTATAGAATCAGTGGAAGGGCTGAAAGCTACCTCTATGGGGAGATTTCAGGTGTGATTCTCAAAGCCACACTTCAGAATGGAGCTATCAAAGATCTGCTGCCTCTTGTGTACCCAAGAAACAGCCATCCAGCTGCAGGCTCTAGAAGTCACACCTGCTCGCTACCATCCATCCCACCTAAATGGAAGGCTCCCACGCCTCCACCTCCTGATGTCCACAAGCCTGTGCAGAAACCACAGACACCAGCCTTGCCTCATTCTTATCTTCCAAGCCTGTCATAGATGTATCTGAGTGGCTAACTTCATCAAATTCAAATGCAAACACTCAGGTACAAGAGAGTTTGGTACAGTTGTTTAGTCTTCCACCCCGGCAGATCAGGAGTGTGAGCAAAAGGTGGGACAAGGGCTGAGCCCCAGCCACCAAGCTACCGCGGTGGTCATGAGATAAATGCCTAAGGACTGAGAGAAGGGAAATGCGACTCCAACTCTCCCTGCCTTCATCATCCTTGGGTTCCTTGGCATCTGTGGCCATGGATGAATCCCAGTGTGGTTCTAAAAGCTGCCAAGGCAGGGGACACGGGTTTGATCCCTGGTCGGGGAAGAGCCCATAGGCCACAGAACAATAAAACCTGTGCACCACAACTACTGAGCCTGTGCTCCTCAACCAGAGCAGCCATGTCAACGAGAAGCCCACACATCGCAACTAGGGAGGAGCCCCCACTCATTGCAACTAGACAAAGCTGGCTGACAGCAATGAAGACCCAGTGCAGCCAAAAAATAATAAATAATTAAAGACTTTTTAAAAAGAAAACACTTAGAAATGTCTCTACATGAAAATTTTTAAAAAGCTTTTAAAAAAGAAAGTTTCAAGGAATTTCTAGGAGAGAGGAAAAATGGAAAATATGCATGGAATCAAAGCAGATAGACATCTAGAAATATTGGAGGGTAAATATAGATTTTGTAATAATTAGAAAACCCCACAAGCAAGGTCTTCTGTTGTTCAGCTAAAGTCATTTTTCTGCACTGGTAGGGTTCTGTGGGGTAGCAATACAGTATGCAAATCACTTTATTCTTGCTGGTTAAAAAGGAAACAACAGAGGGAATACAATAAAATGTCAGCAGTGTTCTTGGACATGGGAATAAGAGTGACTATTATTTTCAGCCTTATATTGTATCCATCAATATATCCATATTTATATATCCATCAATATCTCTATGTTAATTTTCCTATCTGTAAAAAAAAAGCCATGTATATGATTTTTAAGGTAACCAACCAAAACCAAATGTTTTCTCTCCTTTTTTTTTTCTTTTTTTTTATTCTTTCAAATCATTTGCTGATATTTTTAAAGGTCTCACCAGTAGGTAAATCCTTACCTGTGGAACTAGTAGATTATTAAAACTTTTTAAAATATTATAAACACACAACAGTTGAACCAATTTCATCTGCTTGCCAGTGGCTGAATTTTATCTCATCTCTTAAGTAAATTTGTCTATCAACATCTTGAAACTTTAAATGCTGGTTTAGAAGTTATTTTAAAGTTGTCTGGTTTAACTTGCTTCTCTAAAAACAAATGACAATGGCAAAAACCAAGAAACAGATTTTGTTAAAGATTACAATTATTGCATGTGCGTGCCTGTTCAGTCATTTCAGTCATGTCTGACTCTTTGCGACCCTATGGACTGTAGCCTGCCAGGCTCCTCTGTCCTTGGGATTCTCCAGGCAAGAATACTAGAGTGGACTACCGTGCCCTTCTCCAGGGGATCTTCTCAACCCAGGGATCGATTCCAGGTCTCCTGCATTACAGGTGGCTTCTTTACCGCGGAGCCACTGGGGAAACCCTACAGTTATTACTAACCCTCAGAAATATCGAGTCTTCTTTACAAGGTAAGGTAAAAACTGGTATTTGTTTTATTTGCTTGAATCCGCCTGCAATGCTGGAGACCTGGGTTTGATCCCTGGATTGGGAAGATCCCCTGGAGGAGGGCACGGCAGTCCACTCTAGTATTCTTGCCTGGAGAATCCCAAGGACAGAGGAGCCTGGCGGGCTACAGTCCATGGGGTTGCAAAGAGTTGGACACAACTGAGCGACTAAGCACACACACATAGTGTAAGCGTGTGGGCCACACAAAGTTCCTCTCATGTGGGATCTCATTTGGCCTCATAAGGCCCTTGAGGAAGGTATTGTGGCTCTTTATTTAATTGACAATGAGGAAACAGTCTCAGAGAGGTTGAGTGGCTTCTTCAGAGGGCTTCGACCCAGCCTTCTGTTACATCCATGGAACCACATTTGCCTTAAACAAACACATGTACACATTCCCCTTGCTGCACCTGTCAGTTAAGAATTGTGACACATTACATCAGCCTGCCTCCTATAGCTGTCCCTGCCCTCCCCCCTGCTCAGCCCAATATGAGTACTAATCAGGGAGTCAACCTGAATGAGATGGTAAGCTCCTGTGATTGACTCCCTTACCTCTCCTGATTCTCAGCTGAGGTTGCCAGTCTCTGGCTGCCGAGCTGGTGATGCTCTGGGAGAGCATGTCCACAGGACTATTTGGCCCAAAGCATTGTTTGCCACAGACATCCCTGGTAACTCAGCTGCTAAAGAATTTGCCTGCAATGCAGGAGACCCCAGTTCAATTCCTGGGTTGGGAAGATCCCCTGGAGAAGGAATAGGCTACCCACACCAGTATTCTTGGGCTTCCCTGGTGGTTCAAATGGTAAAAAAATCTGCCAGCAATGCGGGAGACCTGGGTTCAATCCCCGAGTTGGGAAAATCCCTTGAAGGAAGGCATAGCAACCCACTCCAGTATTCTTGCCTGGAGAATCCCTATGGACAGAGGAACCTGGCAGGCTACAGTCCATGGGGTCACAAAGAGTCTGAAATGACTTAGCACAGCACAGCACATTGTTTCCCACAGGTTGGATCTTCATGGACCGGGAAGATATCAGTTTGCCAAATTTTAATTTTTTTCTCAAAAGGACATTTCATACTATTTAACACCCCTCTCCCAAATTGCAAAGGCATATGTTAAGAGTTATAACTTAAAAAAAAATAGCTTCATAGGAAGATCACTACATTGTTATTTTTCTCACTTTGCTGAGGACCAGTGTGTTAGGTCTAATGGCTACCTCCTAATTCCTGGACCCAGTGAATGTATTACTTTAAATGGCAGAAGGGAATTCAGGTAGCAGATAGGATTAAGGTTGTTCACAAACAGATCTTAAAATGAGGAGGTTGTCTTGGATTATCCATGTGGGCCCAATACAGTCACAAGTCCAATGTAATCTTAAATAGAAGGAGGCAAAAGAGAACATCGGAGTGATGCCATAGGCAGAAGCCCTCCACCCACTGCTGTGACCGTGATGATGGAGGAGGGGGCCATCAGCCGAGTCAGGAGGGTAGCCTCTTTAAGCTGGAAAGGCAAGAGAAGGGATTCTCCTCTAGAGCCTCCAGGAAAGAACGCAGCCCTGCTGACATCTGGATTCTAAGCCAGTGAGAGCTGGAACCTTCCAGAACAGGAAGATATAATGTATTCGTGTTGTTTTCAACCACTGAGTTTATGGTAATTTGTTACAGCAGTGATACAAGACTAGCGCAACCAGTTATACTTCATTTGGCCTGATTGAGGTCTGGGGGCCCCTAACTTTAGGAGCCCACCCTAAAAAAGGCCTGACAGAACTTCCCATTCTACAGAGGGACATTTTGTGTAACAGGTAAGATGTTGTACAGGAGCACTCTCCCCAGAGCCCAGTTTGTGAAGCCATTCAGGAGCAGGTAAAACCCAGGCCCCACCTACGTATTGTTTCTGAGGTCACAGCCTCAAGTGAGGGACACAGTGCCCCAAGAACAAGTCATGGAGTTCCCTATGGAACCCAAATTTGGGTTAAAATCCCAGATCCTCAATGTGTCATTAGTCAGGATAAGTAGAAGTGATTGCAGTAACAAGCAATCCCCCAACATCAGTGATTTAACACAAGAAAAGTTTTTTTTTATTACATCTCAACCCGGTGTGGAAGGTTGAAGGAACAACTTTACTGTACATGGCCATTCAGGGACACTTTTGGGGCTTGACCCTCTATATTCATCCATCTAGTGAATGTGGGAAAGATAGCAAAGATCATATATCTTAAGGATATTTGGGAGGCAGTAATTAAACTTGTTATTTTGAGACAACTGTAAATTTATATAAAGTTGTAAGAAGTAAAACAGAAAGAGTCCATGGACGCTTCATCCAGTTTTCTCCAATGGTAACATTACAAATCTCTAGTTCAGTATATCACAGCCAATGCTGACATCAGAACTGTCAAGTTAGAGAACAGTTCCATCACACAAGAATCCTTCATGCTACACTTTTACAACCACACCTGGTTCCCTCCTACCTCCATTCCCTCCTTGATCCCTGGCAAGCCAATCCGTTCTCCAGTTCTATAATTTTGTTATTTCAATCATATTGTATATGTGAAATCACATAGTATATATGTAACCTTTTGAGACTGGATTTTTTCACTCACCATAATGCCTGAGAGATTCTTCCAGGTTGTTATATGTAAGCAATAGTTCATTCTTTTTTATTGCTGAACCAGTGTGCCATGGTATGGATATGCCACAATTTGCTAACTGTTCACCCACCGGAAGAGATATGGGTTATATCCAGTTTTTGGCTACTATAAATAAAGCTGTTGTAAACATTTGCATAGAGGTTTGTATGTGAACATAAGTACAAAAGTCTTCACTTCTTTGCTATAAAATGCTCATGGGTCTAATCACTGGAGTAGATGGTATTTGGAACTGCCAAGCTATTTTCCAGTATGGTTATTTCATTGTCATTTGAATTTGCATTTCCTTAATGGTTAGTGATCCTGAGCATCTTTTATGTGCTTATCTGTTTCTATATATCCTTTTCAGTGAAATATCTCTTCATGTTCTCTGCCTATTTTCTTTGTTTACATTTATTTTTCTGCCATTTTATAATTAGATTGTTTGCTTTTAAACTACTGAGTTTTGAGAGGTTTGTCTGTATTCTAGATATACGTGTATATGATTTACAGATATTTCCTCCCAGTCTGTAGCTTGTCTTCTCATTTTCTTAATAGAGTCTTTCTCTGAACAAAGGTGTTCATTTTGATGAAGCCTAATTTAGGAAGTTTAAAGAATTTTTTTCCTTTTATAGACTGTGATTTTAGTCAAGCTTAAGAACTCTTTGCTTAGCCCTGGATTCCAAAGGTTTTCTGTTGTTTTTTTTTTCCTAGAGGTTTTATAGTTTTATGTTTAAGACTGTGATGCATTTTGTGCTTATGTTTGTAAAGTGTGGGAGGTTCTTATGGGCTGGACCTGGGCGTGACACACATTTCATTGGCTAGGACCCAGTCACACGGCTCCACCTGGCTGCAAGGGCGGCTGGGACAGTATTCCAGGAGAAAGCACAGCAGGAAGAGAGGATTATAGGTATGAGGTACTGGCTAACTGTTGGCGATTGGCGATTAACTGTTATACCTAGTTATAACGTCTGAAAAAGTTACTTCTTGTTCTGTTAATGTGTTCCAAAATATTTATCAAATAACTAGGAACTGGCAAGGTTTCTGTACCTGGAGTGTAATAGGTACTTGATAAATATTGGTTGACTTTAAAAAAGGGGGAATCTTACTCTATCTTCACATCGTCCTGGAAGATTCAAGTCATGCTCTCTATTTTACTGCTTGAGGAAGCTGTTTTTCTGCCCCTCCTAGGAGACCTGTGGAGGAGGGTTGACCTAGATGTGACCCCTCCCTGGGCCACACCTGAGACACTGGGACATATGAAGGAGGAGGATATGTGGATGCTACCTGCCCACCTCTCCATTTACCTGGTGTCCCAGGGGCAGGAGCTGCAGGATTGAGAGAGGTAAATGTGCAGGAACAGAGATGCCAGGGGAGCAGAAGTTTGGCCATCTATTTAGCAAGGCAGCAAGGACATGGATTCCCAAGGGTACAGAGCAGAAGGATTAAAGAGCAGTTTTTGAGTTAGAATATGAGTTATTGTGGGAGGTGCCGCCATCATCTGAAGTGGTAGCTGGCTCCATCAACCCAGGATGGAGGGAGGAAACCTTCCTGGATGTGAAGTGACCACTCGGCCAGGAATCTTTGGCTCTTGTTCCATCTCTGCGGTTCATGCTCTGGGCTAGGGAAGCTGAGGTCAATGATTTCACCAGCATGGTCACAGACTAAGAGGAAGCTTCAGGAAAACCCCAAGAAAGCTCAAAAGAGAGAACTCATCCTCCTGACCATCTGCACTACTTGAGGTTAAGAATTTGTGTGCCCCATTGAGACATCCTGGAACTGTGTGGTTCATGTTCCAAACCAAACCAGAATCCCTTGGCTTCTAACTTTGTATTTATTCTTGGCAAAATCATCTTCTCATTTTAAAAAAATGTGAGTGTACAAAGAAAGAAGGCACACAAATTTTCTCTCCAGGTCGCTCTCCTTCAAGCATCCTAGTGGAAGGCAAGTGGAGACAGCCTTAGAAGGTGCAGACAATTTGCCTCCCCCATACCTCTCCAGGGTCAACCACTCCACTGTGCCAGGGATGAGGGGGGAAGGGGAGGAGAGGTAGTGAATGGGGAAGGAAAAACAAAAACCATGAAAAATTGTTGCAATCTTTGCCAAGTTAAATGTGACAGTGATGTCTGCCTGGACCTAAGCTTTGGGAGACACATCCCTTTGATAAGGACTAGGAGGGAGAAGGGGCTGTGGGGGCTGGGGCTGCCTCTCTCACCCTGCCCGCCTGTGCCCCCAACCCACTTGTTTATCCCAGTTCACTGAGTGCCATAAATATTTCTTGAGTATAACTGCTCAATCTCCCTGGATACACTGGAATCTACATTTAAATAAAAGTTCAAAAGGGAAAAAACAAAAGCCTAAATCTTCTAAATTTCAAACAGGGCATCAGTCAGATTCTGTTCACACTGCATGAAATTTGCAGTCAATGACAGGAAAACATCAAGGAGACAATATATAATTTTGCCCCAATGTCTCCTAGAAAAAACATATTCCTAGAGTCCTGATAATCTCATCTGGGGGCACCCACATTTCAGAGAGTGGGACCAGGGTAGGTGTAGGGGCATCCCCTGGCCTTGCTGAGCTCAGGGCAAGTCTCCAAAAATGGGCCTCATTCCAAGGGAAAACTTGGATGTTTCATGCGTCCCCAAACAAAAGTGATTTCAACAATTTTTATTCAGCTCCGTTTTTTTCTCTAACAGCTCTGGCTCTGGCTTTTGTGTGAGCTCTCTTTAGGATGGGGTGCACACACTGTAGTAATCCATTTTTTCATCAGCTTGTTGCTAACAAAGGGCCGCCTAAGCCCAGGACACCCCCACACCCCTCATGTGGACACCAGTGAGCTTTCTTGCTGTTAGTCAGGGCCCTCTGTCAGGGTGAGGAGAGGGAGTGAGTATGTGTGGTGTGTGTGTGTGTGTGTGTGTGTGTGTGTGTGTGTGTGTGTGTGATGCAAAGGGGCAGGCAGGCAGCCCCAGTTCAGAACTGGCTTTGTGTGTGGTCCAAGGCTACTCCTCATTTCGTGAAATCCATGCTTCATTCTTGGCTCTGCTCAAACTTGCATGTCACTGAATGAGTCCCTTGTCCACTTTCCCAAACACTGCCGAGGTTTGAAATGGCTCTGTGGGTAGACTGTTACTATCAGCAAAAGAAAACAAGCTGACGACATATTTAGCCAAGCTTTTTCCAAGCTTTTTCGAATATTTAAACATAATAACCTTCAGCTCGTCGTGTACAGTTTTGGCCAACAAGAAGGCAGGAGGGGGAAAGCTGCGAATGTTCCTTCCTCCCGGTGACCGTGTTGTTGCTCGGAAGGGCTGGCCTGTGCAGCCCAGTTTCTTCCTCACTGGGGGCTGGGCTGCTGGTTCCAGGAGCAGGAAATGAGGGCCTGTCTGGCTTCCAAGGCGGAGAGAGCCCAGGGGCAGTTTGGGTGGCAGGTTGTGTGAAATTCACTCTCAGCCCCTTCATGATCAGATGTGGTTAAAGCCCAAGGTAAGGTCCTGTTTCCACCCTTGGGAAAATAAAAGGTTCTGGGCAGCCCCTCCTTGTGTAAAAAAGAAAAACAAACTATCAGCTGGCAGCATAAATGAAATACTAGACTGGGGTCCCAAGCAGGTACAGCAAATATTGTCCCCAGAGATGTGGCCAGGCCCCCTCTGGGGTGCTCTTGGCCCTAGAATCTCCTTCCCTGTGGCCAACAAAGACCACAGTCCCACCAGCCAGCTACCCTCCTGCAGCAGGCTGGCCCAAGACACCCTCCCACCAGGGCCCGTTCCACCAGCTGGAAGTGGCTTTCTGATTTATGGGCAGGATGGAACCGTAAAACCAGTCTTTCTCATCGGCCAGAATAAAGTCAGCACCCTCCCACCTCAAGCCAAAAGAGGCTTCCAGAGGCCCCTGCCATTCCCTGCCCCCTACCCCTGAGAACTAGACGTGGGGTCCAGGCTCCCAAGCCAGACTCGGTCTGTGCCACCCCAGGGCTCTGAATGGGCTCCCTGTCTGCCAGAGCAAACAAGGTCCCTGTGGTTGGGGCAGAGGTTATGAGGGACATGGAGGAGGACAGGGGACTTTTTCTCTCTGGATGTTCCATTAAGGAAAGCCTGCCAAGGGATTTGCCAAGAGATTTGCCAAAGAGGCCAATCTGCTCCAGTGTTATGGATTCACCAATAAATAGCCCCATTCAAGGAAGACAAGACCCAAAGGACTCTTTAATGCCATTGCTTCCCGCACCCTAGCCAGGGCCACCTCTCATCCACCCCAGGCTGCCACCCAGGTTTCCCCACGTCAGGCTCACAGTTTGTCTGCCTGGCTTATACGTGCTTCATGTTCTGGGACACACAGTTGACTAGCTTTAACTTCTGTCTTGCTGTTTTTAAAATGTGACTATTTTGATGAATCTGGCTAATGGTTTATCAATTTTATTTATCTTCTCAAAAAACCAGCTTTTAGCTTTGTTGATTTTTGCTATGGTCCCTTTTGTTTCTTTTGCATTTATTTCTGCCCTAATTTTTAAGATTTCTTTCCTTCTACTAACCCTGGGGTTCCTCATTTCTTCGTTTTCTAGTTGCTTTAGGTGTAGGGTTAGGTTATTTATTTGACTTTTTTGTTGTTTCTTGAGGTAAGCCTGTATTGCTATGAACCCTCCCCTTAGCCCTGCTTTTACATTGTCCCATAGGTTTTGGGTTGTTGTGTTTTCATTTTCATTCATTTCTATGCATAATATGATTTTTTTTATTTCTTCTGTGATTTGTTGGTTATTCAGCAGCGTGTTGTTCAGCCTCCATACGTTAGAATTTTTAATAGTTTTTCTGCTGTAATTGACATCTAATCTTACTGCATTGTGGTCAGAAAAGATGCTTGGAATGATTTCAACTTTTTTGAATTTATCAAGGCTAGTTTTATGGTCCAGCATGTGATCTATCCCACTATTATTGTGTTATTGTTAATTTCCCTTTTCATACTTGTTAGCATTTGCCTTACATACTGCGGTGCTCCTATGTTGGATGCATATATACTTACAATTGTTATATCTTCTTCTTGGATTGATCCTTTGATCATTATGTAGTGTCCTTCTTTGTCTCTTTTCACAGCCTTTATTTTAAAGTCTATTTTATCTGATATGAGTATTGCTAGTCCTGCTTTCTTTTGGTCTCTTTTGCATGGAATATCTTTTTCCAGCCCTTCACTTTCAGTCTGTATGTGTCCCTTGAAGAATCAAATCAACAAAATTAGAAATGAGAATGGAGAGATCACAACAGACAACACAGAAATACAAAGGATCATAAGAGACTACTATCAGCAACTATATGCCAATAAAATGGACAACTTGGAAGAAATGGACAAATTCTTAGAAAAGTACAAGTTTCCAAAACTGAACCAGGAAGAAATAGAAAATCTTAACAGACCCATCACAAGCATGGCAATTGAAACTGTAATCAGAAATCTTCCAGCAAATAAAAACCCAGGACCAGACAGCTTCACAGCTGAATTCTGCCAAAAATTTAGAGAAGAGCTAACACCTATCCTACTCAAACTCTTCCAGAAAATTGCAGAGGAAGGTAAACTTCCAAACTCATTCTATGAGGCCACCATCACACTGATACCAAAACCAGACAAAGTTGTTACAAAAAAAGAAAACTACAGGCCAATATCACTGATGCACATACATGCAAAAATCCTTAACAAAACTCTAGCAAACAGAATCCAACAACATATTAAAAAGATCATGCATCATGACCAAGTGGGCTTTATACCAGGGATGTAAGGATTCTTCAATATCCACAAATCAATCAACATAATACACCACATTAACAAATTGAAAGATAAAAACTAAATGATTATCTAAATAGATGCAGAGAAAGCCTTTGACAAAATTCAACATCTACTTATAATAAAAAAAAAAAAAAACCTTCCAGAAAGCAGGAATAGAAGGAACATACCTCAACGTAATAAAAGCTGTATGTGACAAACCCACAGCAAACATTATCCTCAATGGTGAAAAAATGAAAGCATTTCCCCTAAAGTCAGGAACAAGACAAGGGTGCCCACTCTCACCACTACTATTCAACATAGTTTTGGAAGTTTTGGCCACAGCAATCAGAGCAGAAAAAGAAATAAAAGGAATCCAGATTGGAAAAGAAGAAGTAAAACTCTCACTGTTTGCAGATGACATGATCCTCTACATAGAAAACCCTAAAGACTCCACCAGAAAATTACTAGAGCTAATCAATGAACATAGTAAAGTTGTAGGATATAAAATTAACACACAGAAATCCCTTGCATTCCTATACACTAACAATGAGAAAACAGAAAGAGAAATTAAGGAAACAATTCCATTCACCAATGCAATAAAAAGAATAAAATACTTAGGAATATATCTACCTAATGAAACAAAAGACCTATATATAGAAAACTATAAAACACTGATGAAAGAAATCAAAGAGGATGCAAATAGATGGAGAAATACACCGTGTTCATGGATTGAAAGAATCAATATAGTGAAAATGAGTATAGTACCCAAAGCAATCTACAGATTCAATGCAATCCCTATCAAACTACCAACAGTATTTTTCACAGAACTAGAACAAATAATTTCACAATTTGTATGGAAATACAGAAAACCTCGAATACCCAAAGCAATCTTGAGAAAGATGAATGGAACTGAAGGAATCAACCTGCCTGACTTCAGGCTATGCTACAAAGCTATAGTCAAGACAGTATGGTACTGGCACAAAGACAGAAATATAGATCAATGGAACATAGAGAGCCCAGAGATAAATCTATGCACCCATGGACACCTTATCTTTGACAAAGGAGGCAAGAATATACAATGGAGAAAAGACAATCTCTTTAACAAGTGGTGCTGGGAAAACTGGTCAACCACTTGTAAAAGAATGAAACTAGAACACTTTCTAACACCATACACAAAAATAAACTCAAAATGGATTAAAGATCTAAACGTAAGACCAGAAACTATAAAACCCCTAGAGGAAAACATAGGCAAAACACTCTCTGACATAAATCACAGCAGGATCCTCTATGACCCACCTCCCAGAGTAATGGAAATAAAAGCAAAAATAAACAAATGGGGCCTAATTAAACTTAAAAGCTTTTGCACAACGAAGGAAACTATAAGCAAAGTGAAAAGACAGCCTTCAGAATGGGAGAAAATAATAGCAAACGAAGCAACTGACAAAGAATTAATCTCAAAAATATACAAGCAACTCCTGCAGCTCAATTCCAGAAAAACAAATGACCCAATCAAAAAATGGGCCATAAAATTAAACAGACATTTCTCCAAAGAAGACATACAAATGGCTAACAAACACATGAAAAGATGCTCAACGTTACTCATTATCAGAGAAATTCAAATCAAAACCACAATGAGGTACCATTTCACACCAGTCAGAATGGCTGCTATCCAAAAGTCTATAAGCAATAAATGCTGGAGAGGGTGTAGAGAAAAGGGAACCCTCTAACACTGTTGGTGGGAATGCAAACTAGTACAGCCACTATGGAGAACAGTGTGGAGATTCCTTAAAAAACTGGAAATAGAACTGCCATATGACCCAGCAATCCCACTGCTGGGCATACACACCGAGGAAACCAGAATTGAAAGAGACACGGGTACCCCAATATTCATTGCAGCACTGTTTATAATAGCCAGGACATGGAAGCAACCTAGATGTCCATCAGCAGACGAGTGGATAAGAAAGCTGTGGTACATATACACAATGGAATATTACTCAGCCATTAAAAAGAATACATTTGAATCAGTTCTAATGAGGTGGATGAAACTAGAGGCTATTATACAGAGTGAAGTAAGCCAGAAAGGAAAACACCAATACAGTATATGGAATTTAGAAAGATGATAACAGTAACCCTATATGTGAGACAGCAGAAGAGACACAGATGTATAGAACAGTCTTTTGGATTCTGTGGGAGAGGGCGAGGGTGGCATGATTTGAGAGAATGGCATTGAAACATGTATATTATCATATGTGAAATGGATCGCCAGTCCAGATTCGATGCATGAGACAGGGTGCTCTGGGCTGGTGCACTGGGATGACCCAGAGGGATGGGATGGGGAGGGAGGGGGGAGGGGGTTTCAGGATGGGGAACATATGTACACCCGTAGCTGATTCATGTCAATGTATGGCAAAACCACTACAATATTGTGAAGTAATTAGCCTCCAATTAAAACAAATAAATTTATTAAAGAAATAAAAAATAAATAAAATGTGACTATTGTTAGATGACTTACAGGGCTATTGTGGGTTTAGGAAAGGGCCCAGCTTAGACAGTGCTTGGCCTCAGCAACTGTCCAGTGAATGGCTGCCTCATTCAGACTTTGAAGCAATTGGGGAGGTCCCATAGACTTGCTGACAGGCAAGATTTTGATGGCAGCAAGGGGCCTAGGGCTGTGCTACTTGATGTCGATTCACTCCTCAGAGCCCATTTCCCACAGGGACTGGTGGGGTGGGTGCTGGGGACAGGGCTTGGCTGGCTTCTGACTGCATATACCTCCTCCTTCAGTCTCCAGCCCTGCAGATACTAGCATGCTGTCTTCACCCTGCCCCAGGGACCTTTCAGGTCCCTCCCCTCTAAGCCCTCTGTGGCCTGAGCCCTGGTGCAGCCTCCAGCCTCCCAGCCTGGGACACAGTTAGCACTGAAGCTCAGAGTGCAGCCTGGAGAAGCACTGGGCTCATTGCACTGGCTGGAGACACATGAAGGAGAGAGGACCCATTTTACCACCAACCCCCCTCTTCAAACCCCTTTTACTATATTATATGCCAGGAAGGCATCCTGTAATTTCTCCCCAAGGAGACCTTGAGAAGGTAGATGTTTTGTTGTTAATTGAAATATAGTTTATTTACAATGTTGTGTTAATTTTAGGTGTAGTACAACAAAGTGATTCAGTTATACGTATATATACTATACGTACAAATTTTTCATATTCTTTTCAATTATGATTTCTTATAGGATATAGAATATAATTCCCTGTGCTGTACAGTAGGTCCTTGTTGTTTATCTATTTTCCATATAGTAGTTTGTATCTGCTAATCTCAAACTCCTACTTTATCCCTCACCCACCCCCTTTCTCCTTTGGTAACCATAAATTTGTCTTCTATGTCTGTGAGTCTTTCTCTTTCTTATTTTACTTGGTATGGTAATCTCTAGTCCACCCATGTTGCTTTATGGCTGAGTAGTAATCTATTTTATATATATAGCTTCTGTGTCTTGGCTGTTTTATTACTGTGCTGCAGTGAACACTGGGGTGAGTGTATGTTTTGGAATTTGAGTTTTCTCCAGACATATGCCCAGGAGTGGGATTGCTGGATCATATGGCAACTCTGTTTTTAGTTTTTAAAGGAATCTCCATACTGTTTTTCATTGTGGCTGCACCAGTTTATATTAACACCAACAGTGTAGGAGGGTTCCCTTTTCTCCACACTCTCTCCTGCATTTCTTATTTGTAGACATTTTAATTATGGCCATTCTGACCAGTGTGGAGTGGTACCTCATAGTTTTGATTTGCATTTCTCTGATAATTAGCAATGTTGAGTACCAAGAAGGCAGACTTCTTGAGTCTATGGCCCAAGGGACATGATTTGAGACCATATAATCATTTAGGCAAATTTGCTTCCCATTTGGAAACCTATAGGATAAAGAGAAAAAGAAATATTCTGCAAAGAACAGGTGCTCAGTAAAAAACTTGTTGGTCTTATTTAGTTTATCCTGAAAGGAGAGGGCAGGAAAAATGGGAAAAGAGTGGCAAAAAGGAGAGCAAAGTGAGGGTGGGAAGGAAAGAATTCAAACTCAGAATGATTAGAGAAGTGACCCCTGGCATTTGCCATCAGGACAAGAATAGTGTTGACCTAGGGCAGAAGACTTAGCACTGATGCTTCAGTCCCCACACCCACATACCTACCCCTGTAATGAGCAGGAGGGGCCATGGCCTGTGTGAAGTGACTGGCTCTGAGTCAGAGCACAGTGAACCATTGGTCCATGTCCCCTAAATTTCTTACTTTTGTGTAGAAGGAGGACTAGAGCCCATGGCACAGACTCCCAGAGAATGTTCTCCCTGCTCACTCTGGAGATCTTATGTAATGGTGTCCCAATTTAAGACCCTGGAGCCCAAATTCTTTTTCCTACATCTCTTTAGCATGCAGTGCCTGGGCAGTGTCCCTCCTGTGATGGGGCCTTGCTGCAGGAGGGAGCATCTCTGAGAGTCCATGGGCTCAGCCCCTGGATGGTAGACTCCTTAAGTAGGAGCAATGTGCCAATGACCACCAGGGCTCACATTCCTGTCAGAGACTTCTGCCATTGAAGCTGCCACATGAAAAACTGCAAACCACCAAAACAACGATCAACAAAAAACTGATTGAATAAATTATTCGATGCATGATACAGGGTGCTCGGGGCTGGTGCACTGGGATGACCCAGAGGGATGGGATGGGGAGGGAGGTGAGAGGGGGGTTCTGGAAGGGGAACATATGTACACCCATGGTGGATTCATGTCAATGTATGGCAAAACCAATACAATATTGTAAAGTAAATAAATAAATAAAAAACAATAAAATAAAAAACAAAACAAAACAAAAAAAGAATAAATTGGAAGTGACCATATGATGGAATACAATCCAGCCATTATAAGGAATGGCCCTGAGCACAGCCCTGGCCACCAGACCAAGACTGTTTTTCCCACAGCCAGTCTCTTCCATCAAGAAGCTTGCACAAGCCTCTTATCCACATCCATCAGAGGGCAGACAGGATGAAAACCACAATCATAGAAAACTAACCAAAATGATCACATGGATCATAGCTCTGTGTCACTCAATGAAACTATGAGCCGTGCTGCATAGGGCAGCCCAAGAGGGATGGGTCATGGTGGAGAGTTCTGACAAAATGTGGCCCACTGGAGAAGGAAATGATATAGAACTTCTGCATTATTCTGTCTTGAGAACCCCATGAACAGTATGGAAAGGTAAAAATATATGACACTGAAAGATGAACCCCACCCCCAGATTGGTAGGTGTCCAGTATGCTACTGGAGAACTGCAGAGAAGTAGCTCCAAAAGGAATGGATGCACTATAAAAACAAGGTAGCATAGGAACCTAGAATGTTAGGTCCAAGAATCAAGGTAAATTGGAAGTGGTCAAACAAGAGGTGGCAAGAGTGAACATCAACATTCTAGGCATCAGTGAACTAAAATGCAAGAGAGTGGGTGAATTTAATTCAGATGACATTATATCTATTACTGTGGGCAAGAATGCCTTAGAAGAAATATAGTAACCCTCACAGTCAACAAAAGAGTCTGAAATGCAGTACTTGGGTGCAATCTCAAAAACAACAGAATGATCTCTGTACATTTCCAAGGCAAACCAGTCAATATCACAATAATCCAAAACTATGCCCCAACCATTAATGACGAAGAACCTGAAGTAGGTTCTATGAAGACCTACAAGACCTCCCAGAAATAACACTAAAAACAGATGCCCTTTTCATCATAGGGGACTGGAACGCAAAAGTAGGAAGTAAAGAAATACCTAGAGTAACAGGCAAGTTTGGCCTTGGAGTACAAAATGAAGCAGGTCAAAGGCTAACAGAGTTTTGCCAAGAGAACACACTGGTTGTAGCAAACACCCTCTTCCAACAACACAAGAGAAGACTCTATACATGGGCATCACCAGATTGTCAATACCGAAATCAGATTGATTATATTCTTTGCAGCCAAAGATGGAGAAGCTCTACACATCAGCAAAAACAAGACCAGGAGCTGACTGTGGCTCAGATCATGAACTTATTGCAATATTCAGTCTTATATTGAAGAAAGTAGGGAAAACTGCTAGACCATTCAGGTATACCCTAAATCAAATCCCTTATGATTATACAGTGGAAGTGAGAAATAGATTCAAGGGATTAGATCTGATAGAGTGCCTGAAGAACTATGGATGGAGGTTCATAACATTGTACAGGAGGTGGTGAACAAAACCATCCCCAAGAAAAAGAAATGCAAAAAGGCAAAATGGTTGTCTGAGGAGGCCTTACAAACAGTTGATGAAAGAAGAGAAGTGAAAGGCAAAGGAGAAAAGGAAAGATATACCTATCTGAATGTAGAGTTCCAAAGAATAGCATGGAGAGATAAGAAAGCCTTCTTAAGTGAACAATGCAAAGAAATAGAGGAAAACAATGGAATGGGAAAAACTAGAGATCTCTTCAAGAAAATAAGAGATACCAAGGAAACATTTCAAGCAAAGATGGGCACAATAAAGGACAGAAACGGTATGGACCCAACAGAAGCAGAAGATATTAAGAAGAGGTGGCAAGAATACCCAGAAGAACTATACAAAAGAAGTCTTAATGACCCAGATAACTATGATGGCGATCATTTACCTAGAACCAGATATCCTTGAGTGGGCCTTAGGAAACATTACTATGAACAAAACTAAAGGAGGTGATGGAATTCCAGCTGAGCTATTTAAAATCCTAAAAAACAATGCTGTTAAAGTGCTACACTCGATATGCCTGCAAATTTGGAAAACTCAGCAGTGGCCACAGGACTGGAAAAGGTCAGGTTTCATTCCAGTCCCAAAGAAAGGCAATGCCAAAGAATGTTCAAACTACCACACAATTGCACTCATTTCACATGTTAGCAAGATAATATTCAAACTCCTGCAAGCTAGGCTTCAACAGTATGTGACCTGAGAACTTCTAGATGTTCAAGCTGGATTTAGAAAAGGCAGAGGAACCAGAGATCAAATTGCAAACATCCTCTGGACCTTAGA
The DNA here is from genome assembly GCF_054371585.1 of Giraffa tippelskirchi. Lineage (NCBI taxonomy): Eukaryota > Metazoa > Chordata > Mammalia > Artiodactyla > Giraffidae > Giraffa > Giraffa tippelskirchi. Next base: position 198,900,733 of record NC_137275.1, read on the forward strand.
AAGAGCAACAGAATTCCAGAAAAACATCTACTTCCGCTTCATTGACTATGCTACATCCTTTGACTGTTTGGATCACAACATACTGTGAAAATTCTTAAAGAAATGGGAATACTAGACCACCTTACCTGCCTCCTGAGAAACCTGTATGCAGGACAAGAAGCAACAGTCAAAACTGAACATGGAACAACAGACTGGTTCCAAATTGGGAAAGGAATACCTCAAGGCTGAATATTGTCACTCTTCTTATTTAACTTATTTGCAGAGTACATTATGTGAAATGCCTGCATGAAATAGGCTGGATGAAGCTCAAGCTGGAATCAAGATTGCTGGGAGATATATCAATAATCTCAGATATGCAAATGATACCAACTTAATGGCAGAAAGTGAAGAGGAACTAAAGGGTCTCTTGATGAAGCTGAAAAGGAAAGTGAAAAAGCTGGCTTAAAACTCAACATTAGCATTGAAACATGTATATTATCATATGTGAAACAGAACACCATTCCAGGTTTGATGCATGAGACAAATGCTCAGGGCTGGGGCAATGGGATGACCCAGAGGGATGGGGTGGGGAGGGAGGAGGGAGGGGGGTTCAGGATGGGGAACACATGTAAACCCAAGGCTGATTCATGTCAATGTATGGCAAAAACCACTACAATACTGTAAAGTAATTAGCCCCCAACTAAAATAAATAAATTTATTAAAAAAAAAAAAAAAACCTCAACATTTAAACACTAAGATCGTGGCATCCAGTCCTATCACTTCATGGCTAATCAGTTCAGTTCATTTCAGTCACTCAGTCATGTCCAACTCTTTGTGACCCCAGGTATTGCAGCATGCCAGGCTTCCCTGTCCATCATCAACTCCTGGAGCTTGCTCAAACTCATGCCCATCGACTTGGTGATGCCATCCAATCATCTCATCCTCTGTCATCCCCTTCTCCTCCTGCCTTCAATCTTTCCCAGCATCAGGGTCTTTTCTAAGGAGTCAGTTCAAAGGTGGCCAAAGTATTGGAGCTTCAGCATCAGTCCTTCCAATGAATATTCAGGACTGATTTCCTTTAGGATTGACTGGTTGGATCTCCTAGCAGTCCAAGAGACTCTCAAGAGTCTCCTCCAACACCACAGTTCAAAAGCATCAATTCTTTGGCACTCAGCTTTCTTTATAGTCCAACTCTCACATCCATACATGACTACTGGAAAAACCATAGCTTTGACTAGATGGACCTTTGTTGGCAAAGCAATGTCTCTGCTCTTTAATATGCTGTCTATGTTGGTCATAGATTTTCTTCCAAGGAGCAAATAGATAGGGAAATAGAGAAAAACTGAAAAGAGTGACAGATTTTATTTCCTTGGGTTCCAAAATCACTATGGACAGTGACTGCTACCATAAAATTAAAAGACGCTTGCTCCTTGGAAGAAAACCTATGACAAACCTAGACAGCATATTAAAAAGCAGAGATATCACTTTGCTGACAAAGGTGCATCTAGTCAAAGCTATGGTTTTTCCAGTAGTCATGTATGGATGTGAGAGTTGGACCATAAAGAAAGCTGAGCGCCAAAGAATTGATGCTTTTGAACTGTGGTGTTGGAGGAGACTCTTTGAGTGTCCCTGGGACTGCAAGGAGATCAAACCAGTTGATCCTAAAGGAAATCAACCCTGCATACTCATTTGAAGAACTGATGCTGAAGCTCCAATACTTTGGCCACCTGATGTGAAGAGCCAACTCATTGGAAAAGACCCTGATGCTGGGAAAGATTGAGGGCAGGAGGAGAAGCGGGCAACAGAGCATGAGATTGTTGGATGACATCACCGACTCACTGGAAATGAGTCCGAGCAAACTCCAGGTGACAGAGAAGAACAGGGAAAGCCTGGTTCGCTGCAGTCCATGGGGTTGCAAAGAGTTGGACAGGACAGAGCAACTAAATGACTGAACAATAGCAACTATTATAAGGAAGGAACTAGAGTGATCACATCTGAAGATCTCTAATGTGTAGAAAGTAAAATCCAGTAGAAAGCAAGGACCAGAGTTGTGAATGTAGAGAAAATCCTTTTATAGAAATAAAAAGTACATAAGCTTTCCTGGTTTAGTAGCTGCATTTTTCTGTAAATGTCCAATCTCTAATAGTTTCTTTTTGAGGGGAGCACCTGGAATTTTATTGTATATTTCTCTGTACTGTTTTTGTCTGTTTTGTTTTTTTTTTAACTCTGTGTACCTACTGCTTTTAGTTTAAATGATGAATTTATATGTGTTGGTTACCTGAGATTAAGGACACTTGGAGGGAGTTTTGTTTAAAATAAAGCAAGAGTTGATTGGTGGGAAGGAGAGAAGAGATCCTGATGGAGTTCAGCAAGTTTGTGACAGCAAAGGCAGTTTCAGCTCAAGCTGATTCTGATTAATCACAGTGCCGTCCCGATGAATGGGATGTAAACCATAGACCAATCAAACCAATAAGAATCCCAAGAAGGAAACTCCTTCTTCTGTCTATCCACTCATTCATCTGCCCACCTACTCACAGGACTGTCATGTCTACCCACTGCCCTCCTTAAAAATAAAGGCGAAAGGAAAGGAAGCTGTCCTTCTACTAACAAAATATCCCTGTGAACAAATCCACTCTGTTTCTGTCCTTGCTCTCCTCAGTGCTGCAGCCCAGAGTTCAGCAGGGGGAGATTTAAAAGATGCAAGGGAGCTGCTTACTCACATATTAAAAAACCACAGTTGGCAATGAAAAGAATCATTTTGCCTGGCCCTGAGACAGAACGCATGCAGCAGAGCCCCTGAGAGCTGACAGTGTGCTTAAAGGTAAACAGCTGTTGTGAAATGTATGCAATGCACCCCCTGGAAAGGCTCCACTGGAAAGTGTGGGCTGTTTTTCCAGATGAGCTCCAATCTCTTAGTTTCTCTGCCCTCTGAAAGAAATGACAAGTAAACCCACATTTTCTGAGTGCTTCCCATGTCCAGCTCTGCCCCATCTCATGGGGTCAAAAAGTAACCATAACTATCACACAGCTGACTGGAGCCAGCGACAAGGCTAGCTCTGTTGTCTGATAGCGTCTACTCTGGGTCAGGACACCTAGATTTAATTCCTGGGGTAATGATCACTAGCTGGAGTGATCCCCTAATTTGGGGAGTCATTTTTTCCTCTGTTGATCTGTTTTCTCTTCCACAGCATGTGGGGCAGCTTATACTTGAAGCAAGTATATTTTGCATATGTCCATAGGTATACATGTGCCTATTTGGGGAGAGGTGGCTTTTGGGACAATGGGGAAAACCCATGCCTATCAAATCCAGGTAGGTAGGAACAGAAGGTAAAAGAGAGGGCTGACTGGGTGGAAAGATAAAATGTTAATGAAGAAAAAGGAGCATGTTGGGTACAAGGAGAAGGGAAGGAGCTCGGAGGCCTAGGCCTCATGCTGATAAGAAGATGGATCTGAAAGTTTAAAGTGTATGGGGAGAAGGTATGGAGAAAGAGCGTCAATAAGAAAAGATCCTCAAAATCCAGAATCTCTCAGACACGAGGAAGAGAGAAGGACCTAAGATCTGGGCAGAACACTGAATTGGCACTCTAGGAGCACTTTGTTTTGGGAGATGCAGAGCTGGAGACCCTCTTCTCCAGCTTCCGAATGCCTCGGGCCTCTGATGCTCTTTTGGCCCCTAGAGAGATGAATTATAATAAATGTCACCAACAAACATCCAGATTTATGCTCTGATCCTGAGCTCCACAAGTCAGCCAAGCTGTGTCTCCAGCTGATTTTCGGAATTCAGAGATCACAGTGGGGTAGAGTCCATAGAGAGGATGACAAAGTGGATGGCTGAGTCTTGGAAAAAGTTTAGGGAATGCTTTCATGCTCTAGGGCTCTGCAAGCTTGCAAAATCTTTCCGCTCTGTGAAAATCTATTATTAAACAGCAAACTTACTGAAGAGACAAATGAAGGAGGAAAATTGGGGTTTAGGATCAATTGAATCTTATTATCAGGGAAGACAGCATATCCCTGAAGGGGTTACAGAGTCTGGTCTAAAAATATTAGCCAACATTATGTAACCAGCCTGACAACCCACTCCAGTATTCTTGCCTGGAGAATCACATGGACAAAGAGGAGGCTGGCAGGCTACAGTCCATGGGGTTGCGAAGTGTTGGACACAACTGAGCGACTAACACTTCACTTGACTTGATGTAATCAGCCACCTCTATGACAGATGCCATATTAGGCATGTTACAGTTCACCCATTTTATCCTTACTCCAGCCCTACAAAGCAGAAGTGTGTAATTATTATCTTAATTCCAGTTTTAAAGATGAGGAAACTAAGACATAGATTGGTTTAGTAACTTCTCTGCAGTTACACAGATAGAAAGTTTACCATTATCTTTTGTTGGCTAACAAATTACCACAAAGTTAGTGACTTAAAACAATCCTCATTTATTATCTCACAGCTTCTATGGGTCAGGAACCCAGGCACAGCTTAGCTGAATGATCTGGCTCAAGGTCTCTTATGAGGCTGCAATCAAGTTGTCACCAAGACTGGGATTTCATCTGGAGACTCGACTGGGGAAGGATTTCCTTCCACACTCACAGAGTTGTTGGATGTGGCAGGTTCTTGAGTACTGTTGTAGTCAAATCTTCAGTTCCCTGTTGACTGTTAGCCAAAGACCACCTCATTTCCTTGCCTCATGGGCCTCTTTTCATGGTGATTCACAGCACAGTAGCTTGCATCATCAAAGCTACTGGGAGAGGGTCTACTAGGAAAGAAGTTACAAACTAAAGCAGCATAATCACAGAAATGATACCTTATCATCTTCATCATATTCTATTGGTTAGAAGCAGTCACATGTTACCACACTCAAAGGGAGGGATTGCACAGGGGCAGAATGCAGGAGCCAGGGTCAGTGGAGGCCACCTTCAAGTGAGCACTGTTCTGTATTTGAATGCAGGCAGCATGGCACCAAAGCTTATATGCCTAACCACTATCATCTTCTCCTGCTGATAGCTTTGCCATTTTTGTCTAGCACCTAGATCCTTGATGGTCCTCCCTATTTTGTGTCTTTATCTTTAATTCACAGAGCCCTTGAAAAAAATAGCAAAGCCTCCACTGGCTTCTAGCCACCAGTGCTATCTATTATCAAAGGATTCCTGAGCCCTCCAGACTTTATCAGGCAGGGCCCCAATAGGAAAGAGAAGGTACACTCAAATTACAATACTTAGAATAGGGTTTCTTTAGATTACAAAGGGGCTACTTACAAGGTGTAGGCTAGGGCAGAGGAGCTGTTAGCACCATCAAACCCAATGAGTAAGGAAGGGAAAAAAGTTAAGGGATGAAGAAGGAAAGCGTTGTGAGGAGGATGCCTTCTCAGAAGGTGACTTTGTAGGGAGGAAGCCAGAGCAATGGATACCCTGGCCTCCATCTTCCCCCTCCTTCTGATCTCCTATTAGGGACTCCATTGGCCAAGCCCACCCAGAAGCCTGAGGACCTCGAAGCTGTAGAATACAGCCCCTGCATGCCAGACTCCTAGGTCGGGGGCGGGTCAGGAGGGTAAAGGTGGATAGCAGGAGGCAGAACGCAGCAAACAGGATGCCCTACACTTGGACCAATCCTTTAGGAGGTTCCCCTGGAAGGTTTAAGTGTTTGCCTAACCTTAGCCTCTTGGAGGAACTTGAAACTAAAATTTTAACAGCAGAGAAAATTGAACACCAATCAGAAAGGAAAATAGAACCATTTTCAGAACCATTTTCAAGTTTCAGCATGAATGTATGGTTTAATTTACTAAACATTTATTTTGTCCCAATCTTTTTGGAGCATATACGGCTAAAGTGAAACACACTATTGCTTTGTGTAATTCTAAATCTTCTATAGGTTTTTGCTATAGACCCAAAGCCTAGAACTTAATTTATAATAAAAACGCTATTATTTTTGTGCTATCATCATATTTAAATAGCAATTTGATATCTCACAGATAACTTTAAATGTATTATCTCATTTGAAATTGAAGTCGCTTAGTTGTGTCCGACTCTTTGAGGCCCCGTGGACTGTAGCCTACCAGGCTCCTCCATCCATGGGATTCTCCAGGCAAGAATATTGGAATGGGTTGCCATTTCGTTCTCCAGGAGATCTTCCCAATCCAGGGATCGAACCCAGGTCTCCTGCATTGCAGGAAGACGCTTTACCCTGTGAGCCACCAATATTATCTATTCCAGGGAAGCCATGAATTTCACTGAAGCTTAAGGGAACCATCAGAAATAAAGAATTCTTAAACAGGATTCAGTGTTTACTCAGTATGGGATCACTATTTTCCCTGGTCTTCCTTTTTATTAACCTTTATTTCTTTAAGAAAAGTTGGGAGATAGAAAATGGATATCTAACAGATATCCTTAATCTGGCTCTGCTCAAGAGAATAAAAATGTGTTGCTCTGATTATAATTATTAGTCTAATATACCACCCACTAGAAGGTTGTGAACCATCCATGGGATGGAATACTAAACAAGCACTAAAAATGATGTACATGATGCAAATAAACTTATTTATAAAACAGAACCAGACTTACAGACACATAAAACAAACTTAGGCTTGCCAAAGGGGAAAGGGCAGGGGGGAGATTATTGGGAGTTTGAGATTAGCAGATATAAACTACTATATATAAAATGGGTAAACAACAGAGTCTTACCGTATAGCAGAGGGAACAATATTCTATATCCTGTAATAAACTATAGTGGAAAAGAATATGTAAAAGTATATATATATGTTTATATATATATATATATAATATATAATTGAATCACTTTGTTCTATACCAGAAACTAACACATTGTAAATCAATTAATTAATCAATAAGCCCATTAATTAATTTTTAACTTCAATTAAAAAATGATGTTGTGAAAGATGTCAGTTGACATGGGAAAATACTCATCATGTAGAGATGAGAAGATATTCCTTATATACAATTGAGTGGAAAAAAACCTACAGTGAAACTCAATTTTTGAAGAAATTATATGTGCCTCTGCGTGTGTGTGTGTGTGTGTGTAAGTGAGTATGTATTTTTAAGTCATAGAGAGTAGATGTGAAAATATTCTCAATAGCTATCAGGTGGAATTCCAGGTCATTATCACTATTTTTTTTTTTGCACTGTTTAAATCGGCATATAATTAATGTGAAAGAAAATTATTAAGGTATAAAAAATATCCTGCTTACAACACCTTGGGGACAGACCAAATTCCCAGGGTCCCCTCAGGGCACAGCTCTAGGGACTCTTGTCATATTGTGTCCTCCACACCCTGTGCTAAGGGGGACCCTTAGAGTCTTCATTCCAGCCCTTGGCTACCTGGTATTAAAACATGTATTGTTTTAGGCAAGGGAAAAAAGGTTGGCCTCAGTGTCCCAACAGGGAAAGCCAAAGTGAGCCACTCTAGACATGATGGTCCAGTCTAAGCTAAGCCTTGTCTCTATGCCTTTTACATTTTTCTTCCCCATGGCCTCTGGAATCAGGGACTAGTGGTCATAGTGCTGATATGGACTCTGGAATTTTGATAGGACAACTGAAAGCTGGCATGAGTCCTGCCTTCTTTATGTTTCACTTCCTATTTGCAAAATGGTGATGCTGTTTTCTCATCTAGGAAAGAGGTCCTTCTAGATGTCCTTGGACTCCTTTCTGCACCCCATCCTGTTCCAGCTGGGCTCCAGATGAGAAATATTAAGCAATACTTCCTCTGTCTAAAATCACCGCCAGTAATGCTTTCATTAAAGATATTCCCAGATGATATAAGGTCTTCTTGGCTCCCAGCAAAGCACCTGAAGTGACCTCATTCTGGAGATGTAAGACCTGAGCTCTCCTCATGTCCCCCTTCCATGTGAAAACACTCTTTGGGGATGGCTCCTTTCCCCAGTATCTCTCTCCTGAAGGCAATGATCTTTGCCTCTTTTCAGTTGCTTTTCCAGGTCCAGATTCTATTATGCTCCCTAGCGAGTCTGTAAAACATCCCTTTTTGGAAATGTTTCAGGTTGAGGAAGGTTTTTAAAGCCATGGTACTACTGATTACAAATGGATTCCTTCTCAACATCTATTTTTTTACCTCACTTCAAAGGGATGGAAGTCGAGAGAACATATGAAGGCTAAAGGCCCAAGTATTGAGGAATTGAGCCCTTGTCTTTTTCCTCCCAGGGACTATTTCCCTGCTTCTGGAATTTTTTTCCTTGCTTCACTAGACTGTTTCACATCTTGGCTTCAACTTTGGTATTTTCAAATCAAAACCCAAAAAGTGAAGCAGAGTCAAAGGCCAGTGACAGTGGGAGGCAGGGAGTGCAAAGGAATGCCCCCATCTCCTGTAGACTGAGTTTAATCACTGTCCTTCACCAGGTCTCTTACTGTTTCAAGTCATCATGAGCCACTGCCACCAGCCTAAGGGGAATGTTCCTGAGTGATAGAATGTCCAACAAAAGCAAGAAAGGGGGAGAAACAAAAGACATGGACAGGGATACAGCGCAAGTCTGAGGACCTAAGGCAGCAGCTCCTTTAAAAGGCACCATACTTTTATGTGTAGGACACAGGGCCTAGGGTTACGCCTCAACTCACCTCAGTTCCTTAGTTAAGGGAATAAGTTACATAAAAGTGTTCACTTCAAGCACCAAAACATTGTGGTCCTGACGTAAGTATAAATTTGCAGATCAAAGGAATAAAATTGAAAGTTCAGAAACAAATCAATACATCTATGTTCAATTGATTTTGGGCAAGGATGCCAAGACAATTCAATGGGGAAAGAATTGTCTTCTCAACAAATAGTGCTGAGACAAAAACTTGATAACTTGAAACAGTAAGACACTGGTGAAGGGCAGTGATAAAACTCATAGTCTACAGGAGATAGGGAAGGGGGGGTTCCTCTGCACTCTCTGTCTCCCACTGACACTGGTCTTTGGGTGTTGACTCTGTTCCACTTCTTTGGTTCTGATTTGAAAATACCAAAGTTGAGGCCAAGGTGTGAAGCCGTCTAGTGAAGCATGAAAAAGATATTCTAGAAGTAGGGAAATAATCACCACATGTAAATGAACCTACACTACAGACAAAAATTAACTCAAAATGGATCAAAGATCTAAATGTAAGAGCTAAACCTGTAAAACTCTTAGAAGACAACAGAGGGCTAAATCTTTGTGATTCTGGATTTGGCAATGGATTCTCAGATATAGCATCAAGAGCTTAAGCAACAAAAGAAAAAAGTATATATATATATAAAATTATATATAAATTAGACATCAACAAAATTCTACACTTTTGTGCTGATCACCAAGCAATAAAAAGATAATCCATGGAATATAAGAAAATATTTCAAAATCACATATCTGGTACGGAACTTGGATCCAGAATATATGAGTAGTTCTTACAACTTAGTAATAAAATAACTTAATTTTAAAATGAGCAAATAATCTGAATAGACATTTCTCCAAGGAAAATATACAAATGGCCAATAACACATGAAAAGATGTTCAACATCATTACCGATCAAGAAAATGCAAATCAAAGCAAGTTACCACTTTATACCCACTAGGATGACTATAATAAAAAAGTCAGATAATAACAAGTGTTGGCAAGGCTGTGGAATAATTGGAACCCTTGTCCACTGCTGGCAGGAATAGAAAATATTACAGCCACTTTGGAAAGCAGTCTGGCAGTTTATCAAAGATTTAAGCACACAGTTACCCTATGATCCAGCAATGCTACACTTAGGTAGCAAGAGAAATAAAAATAAGTGTTCAAATAAAAACTTGGACATAAATATTCATAGCAGCAAAAATAATAGCCCATAGTTGTAAACAACCAAAATGTCCATCAAGGGATTAATGGTAAAGAAAATGTGGTCTGTCCGTACAATTGAATGCTATTCAACAATAAAAAGAAATTATAGAGGTTATGTGTGATTTGCGGGGAATGGAGGAAAGAGATGACCAAAAGCGGGAGTAACACACAAGCTTTCTTGGGCAGCATTTGGACAGGGTTCTATATGAGGGGAAGTTCCTTACAACATGAGATGGTGCACAGGCTTAAGACAACCCCGAAGGGGAGGAGGGCAAGGAAATCCCAGAGAAGGGGGGCCAGAATAAGAGCATGTGTGTCTGGGTGACCTTGCTTAGAAGCACAGCAATAAGTCTTTGAGTTGGAGAGCTCTGAAGAGCGATAGCACCGTGGGATCTTAAAACCACAGGCTCTATCCTGTCAATGGCCAGCAAAAGCTGGGTGTAGTTTCCTCAGGATATGCAAAACAGGCAGCTCCTATATGGCTAAACGTCTGCTTGTTTGGGCTACTCTTGAAACAGTTAGATGTGTAAAATTTTGAGTGTGGCACTTGCAGACTTTTGAGGTAAGAGGTCTCAGCCTGCTGTGAAGAAATAAACAAGCTAAGGTCGTCATGGCTCATTTGTACAATAGGAATGAAGTACTGATAAACGCTACAACGTGGATGAACCTTGAAAACATTATGCTAAGCGAAAGAAGCCAGTCACGAAAGACTACATATTATATAATTCCATATGAAATGCATCAACTAGGTAAATCAGTAGAGTCAGAAAGCAGATTAGTGGTTGCCTCTGCTGAGTGAAGTTTGAGGAGATGGGGTGATAGATGAGATAGATGTGAGGGTTTTTTTCTGGGGGAGATGACAGTGTTCCAAAATTGACTGTGATTTACAGTTGCACAACTGTAAATATGCTAAAAGACATTGAACTGTACACTTTAAATTCATGAATTATATGTATATGGATTATATCTCATAATAAAGTGTTCCAAAAAGAAAAAAAAAAAGAACTTAAAAAAAAAATGACTCCACCTGCAGGCTGCCTTCTTCACCTCTAATGTTTCATTATCAGAAGACTGGCCCTTCCACATCAGCATATTACCACTAAAAACAATTATTAATAAATCAGCCTCACTATTAGTGAAGATATACTCCTGCTCCCCAACTTAACAGAGTCACTAGGTCTGAACTTTCCAATGACATGAAGTTGTACCCAGGTTGATAATTAAAGCACATACTCTATGTTCTTTTGTAACTCAAACTTACAGAAATCTTAGAGAAGATTTGCAGGAATAGTGTAAAGAACTCCCATATAACCTTCACCAGATTCATTTTGCCAAATTTACTTTATTTCTCTATACCTATATTTATATCTACTGTCAGCATTTTTTTAGAACTAGTTGAGATATCCTTTTAAACTTAAGTGATGCTTCTGTACCCTCAAATACTATGCCATTCATTACCTCAGAGCTAGAACATTCTCTTATATAGCTTAGAAGTTAGTAGTGTTAGCATTAGTGCATTACCATTATTTATTGTACCATTAAATTTTTCCAATTTTCCTGATATTGTCCTTATGACATCTCCGCCACCCACTCACGATCCCACCCAGGATTATACATGGAAATGTCTGTTATGTCTCTTTAGTCTCCTTTTGTCTCTTTGGTCTCCTTTAGTCTCAAACTGGTCCCTACTTTTTTTTTTGTTTCATAACATCAAATTTTTTGCAGAGCACAGGCTAGTTGTCCTGTCAAATGCCCTCAGTTTTGGTCTGTCTGATGTGTCCTCACAAAACAATTTGATTTTGCATTTTTAAAAGATGTTGAGTAACATTAACAAATGGTCCTCCAAAGATAACAGGTCTTCATCCCTGGAACCTGGAAGCATTATCTTATATGGAAAAGGGACCCTTGCAGATATAATAAAGTTAAGGATGTTGAGATGAAGCGCTTATCCTGAATTATCTGGGTGGTCCCTTAGTGCACTCATGTGAATTCTTATAGGAGGAAGTCAGAGGGAGTTTTTACACTGATAAAAGAGAAGGAGGTGATGTGACCACAGAAGCAGAGACTGGAGTGATGGACTCCAAGCCAAGAAAGGTTGGCAACCAGCAGAAACTGGGAGAGGCAAAGAATGGATTTTCCTGTAGAGCCTCTAGAAGGAGCAACCGCTGACACTTTGATTTTGCCCATTGACACTGACTTCAGACTTCTGGCTTCCAAAACTGTGAGAGAATAAATTTCTATTCTGTTAAGCTACCAAGCTCATAGTAATTTTTTTATAGCATCCACGGGAACCTAATACAGCAGAAATAGCACAAAAATGTTTTGTCCTTCTTAGTGAATCATACAGGAGGTTTGTCCCATTGCTCTTTTTGTTAGTCAGTTAAGGTGATGTTCTCTACGTTTCTTCACAATAGAATTTTTATTTAGCCTCTTGAAATTAATGGATAACTTGTGGAGAGATTCTATGAGACCTCATATAAAGGTGTCACTTGTCATCATACATCCCCCACAGTTTTAGCATCTAATGATGATTCTTGCCTGAAATTATTACTGTGATGGTTCCAAAGGTGATTTTCATAATCTATCTAATCACAAATTTATTCATTGGCATTAGACCATAAGAAACCACATTCCCTCTCCACATTTGTCTCTTTATTTAGTCACTTATTTCTATCAGTACAGACTCATAGATTGCTTTTATTCAAAAGATTATAACCTGTTACAATCACTGTTTATTTTAACATCCATGTCACCCTAGATTTAGTCACTGGGGCCCCTTCAAACAGACTTTGGTGTCCTTTTTTCTCCTCTTTTTTCTTCTCTCTCTCTCTGCTCCCTACCCCTACCCTGCGTTCTCTCAGTGTGTTCCCATCATTACATTCTAGCACCAAAATCTGTTTAAGATGCATCTCATACTTTTTCTATGCCATCCTAGAATCTGCCATTTCTTCAAGGAAACCTGGTTTCACTCAGTGGGGAATGTTATTTAGAAACCAAGATCTGGGTACCAGGTGAAGACACATGTATTCTCAAAAGTATAGCCATTCGCCGACGGATAGACTGTGAGAGCTGTAAGAAGGGGCTGACTCTCCTGTCAGCCTTTGCAAACTGTGTCTGAGCTCTGTGGTGCAGTCCTAGCAGCCTACGTGAGAGGACACCAGGTCAGAACAGGAAAGACTCTGGTATGGGTTGAATCATGTCCCACTCCCACCCCGACCACCTGCCAAATTCATGTAAGTGCCAACCCCCAGAGAATATGAACTTATTTGAAGATAGGGTCTTTACAGAGGTAACTAAGTTAAGGTGAGGTCTTAGGGTGAACATAATCCAACAGAACTAGGATCCTTCCAAAAAGGGGACATGTGGACACGGAGACATGCCTGGAGGAAAGGCAATGTGAGGAGAGAAGATGGCCATCTCCAAGCTAAAGAGAGAGGCCTGCACACATCCCTCCCTCATACTCATACTCTTGGAAGACCAATTTAAGATGTCTGCCCCTAGAACTGTGAGACAACAGATTTCTGTTGGTGGTCCTTTGTCATGACAGCCCTCAAAGGCCTCTCCCTCTCCCTCCCTTTCTTCAACTGAAATGTTTCCACCTAGTTTTGATTAACATTTTATTTGAAAAATGACACCTGTTTATTTAAAACAAAAAGTTGGAAATCCATTGCTCTCATCCACATCTCTCCCTTTTCACAGATGAGAATGCTGATGCCCACAGAAACGAGTGCTTTGCAGTCTCCAAGCCTTTTCCTGTGACTCACGTTTTGCTTTCTTGGAGGCTGGAGAACGTGAAGGAAGAAAAGGAAGAAGGCTGAAGCTGTGATGCTGCATTTCAACTACTGAAGAAGGACCAGAGCTGCTGTGGCTCTGAGGGCACCAAACGGAGCTCTGTGTGGCGGGGCAGGGCCGTCAGCCCCCATAGGCACATGCAGTTCTCACCCTCTTCTGGAGCACGGCTTGGCATTGACTGCACTGGCCATGTGTCCATTTGCTCCTGGGCCGCCCCCGAGACCTTGGACATGTCCAGGGGGATTGATGGATGGATTCCTGGGGATTGTCAACATCCAGATGTTCCAAAGCAGCCATTTGAAGATTATATAGTTCATTGGTTTCCTTCATTCTCTCCCATTCTCCTCCTTTCTCTAACTCCTGTACCACTCTCTAGTGCATCTGTAGTGCACAAAGGTAAAGATAATCCTGGTGCTTTGGGTTTTACAAAGCTCTGGATCCAACCGATGTTGCCAAAGACTGGATCACATCCTCTCTAGTAACTTTTCACAACTTTCTTATATTTTTTCTGTCATTTCTCCCTCCCTTGGAATGAAAAGCTTGCAACAACTGAAGTTCAAGCTGTTGTAGGTTATTAGCAAAAACAAGTTAACTTAAATGATGCCAATTTGAAGAACTCACAGTGCCCCTGCCTTTTGTATGGACTCCATCCCAAGACACTGATTCAGTGTGGGTGCCGAGGGCTACTTTAGTAAAGTTCTCAGCCCTAGATGCCATGTGTTACTTGGGACTAAGATCTTTTGCTCCAAGACTTCCTTATTTAGATAGCACCTATTCAGATTCATCATTGATTGGGTTTTACCCTTGTCCATTTTCTGCATTCCTGACAGAAAGGGTGGGGATGCTTCTACCTCTTGAATGAAGTTCTTGATGGAATTATGTACTCTATTCCTCTGTAAGTACCGTTACAACAAATTGGCATAGCTGAGAGCCAATAGAGGTTTATTCACAAGGCTAGGCCTGGGCCAGACTTGGTCTGTGGGCTCTACAGTGTCCTCTTGTTGATACACCAGGGACTATAGGGGGACATTTCTGCCTGGATCGCCATTCCTTCGTCACATTGTAACTGACATTCTGCCTACACTGTGCCAAATGCCTTCCTCCCACTGGGAAACCATCTACCGGGTGGCTTCTCTGCAATACTGTTTCCTGGAGGGTTCTGAGTCCTTCAGACACCTGTCTCTCATGGAGGCTTAAGTCCTTTTTAGTGGGATCTCCATAAAACCAACAGAGCTAGCTGGATATTAGTTTATGAGATCTTGAGAATTTGGTCACAATTAAGGTGGCTCCAATACTTTGGCTGCCTAATGCAAACAGCCGACTCATTGGAAAAGACCCTGATGCTGGGAAAGATTTAAGGCAGAAGAAGTGGGCAGCAGAGGAGGAGATAGTCGGATGGCATCACTGATGCAATGGACATGAACTTGGGCAAACTCTGGGGGTGGTGGACAGGGAGGCCTGACATGCTGCAGCCCATGGTGTTGCAAAGAGTCAGACACGGTGACTGAACAACAACAACAACAGAGTGGTTTTGTCTGCCCTGAACAAACAGAAGCCCAC
Source organism: Giraffa tippelskirchi (assembly GCF_054371585.1). NCBI lineage: Eukaryota > Metazoa > Chordata > Mammalia > Artiodactyla > Giraffidae > Giraffa > Giraffa tippelskirchi. The sequence continues at coordinate 198,915,859 of NC_137275.1, forward strand.
TGGGAACCAACACCCAGTTCCACACTCCACCAAGTCTGTTTCAAATCACCAAGACACCCGAACCTCATGAAAAACAAGGAACTTTGCTCCATTGTATCCCAAGATTCTGCAGCTCTAGATACCCATGGTTTTCTCTCAGTAACTAGGAGAAGAAACAGTGAAAGGTTAGAAAAGATCTTTGCTGAATAACTAATGCAGTGAGAAGAAAGTCATAAAGCCATCCTGGCTGAATCATGAACTCTAAATTAGTAAGCTTAACATATCGCAAGTTTGATTTGCTCCCAATAGTTAGACCTGGACCAGTTGTGCATGAAGCGAGAGTACTACAGGGCCTGGAAGAAGGACTGTAAAGCCATGCAATTCTGGGACTCCATAAGTAAACGTGTTCAGAGCTCACCCAGAACATTCCTTTCCTGCTTCATCAGACCAGCATTCAGATGACATCCAGGGCTTTCTCAACCTGTGGTAATGTTTTACAACTAACATATCCACACTCAGGAGCCATCAAGTATGGTTTCTCATTACACACATTTTAAAGTGTCTGACATTTAAATACTCAGACTGCATACAGCCTGCTAAGTGGCAAGAACATTTTCTGACCCCTCTCTGTCCCAAAGGATATTGCAGGCCAAGAAATACAGGGAAATTACCCCCTATCTGCCTTGGAAGTGATGACTTTTTCCTCCTGTCACATCATTAGTGGCTTAGAACAATGATGTATTATTTCTTTAGATTCTGAAGGTAGGTTTCTCTCTCTGCTGACTCATTTAGACTCACTCACATGGCTGCATGTAGCTGGAGGGTCACCTGGGTCAGAAGGTTAAAAAGGGACTCACTTGTGAGTCTGGCAGATGCCACAGGCTCATAGCCAGGTGCTTCAGCTCTCCTCCACCTGGCTTTTCACTCCCCAGAAAGCTGGGCTGGCCTTACTTGGTGGCCTCAGGGCAGTGCTCCAAAGTGGCAAGAGCAGAAGCTGCAAGGCCTTTTAAGGCCTAGCCTAGGAGGTCACATAACCCAACTCTGGTGTAGTCTGTTGCTCTAAGTAAGTCAAGTGTCATGCCCAAATTTAAGGGAAAGGGAAACAGACTTTGCCTGTTGATGGAAGGAGCGGCAGAGTCCCCTTGCAAGAGACCATGGTCGCTGCAGCATCTTTGAAAACATCTGGAGTAGCAATGCAGGTGTGAAGTGCTCCTGAACAGTCCCTGTCTTGTGGGAGAGGCCATGTGGGGAAGGCTTACATCCCTCTCTAGACAAAGGCCTTCTTTGTTGATGAAAAGGCAAAAGTGCTCTGAAGTCTTTGGTTTAGGGCCCAGAGTGGAGCTTCTGCCTCTCCTAGTTAGAAGTACCTAAGTTGTAATTGACATAAACCTCATTCAAAATAGCTTTGGCCAAAAGGAGAAATGTCACAGAGATGATGGATCCTACATAATAAGGTGATGGCTCTTGGGAACATTAAGAACCAGAGACTAAGTGTTCCAGGACTGCTGGCCTCTCTGTCCCATTTCTCTGAGGGCCTGGCTTCCTTCCTCCCTCTGGTTGCAGGGAGCTTTCTCCTTGCAGTGGTAGATGGGGTTGCCAATAGCTCCTGGATTTTATAGTTATTTGAGAGAAATAGACCTGACTCCTTACTAATTTCAAGGTCAAAAACATTGGGGGAAAGAAGCCATAAATCGATGAATCAGGGGCACATTCATAGTTCAATGAACTAAGGTTGGGGACAAGATCATAGGAGAACATAAACTATGTTAATAGAGTCAGCCAGGGCATCCAGAAGGAAGGAGTGGGGTGCTGGGCAAGCAAAACCACAGCATCAACTCTATGACCCCTAGACACAGGGCAAGGTGGTGGGCAGGGTGACAAGATCCACAAGCAGACTGCCTGGGCTGGGCTCCCAATTCCACCGCTCATTAGATGAGTTTCTAAAGTAAGATATTAAATACTCTGTGCCGCCATTTCCTCATCTGTGAAATGTGCATAGCTATTCCTACACAGTTGTGAAGGCAAAAAAGGGGGTAATAAATGCAACCCCCTTTAAATACTGCCTGATTCCGTATTGTGTGCTCGGTGTTAATTATCATCAATAGGAAGAACAGATTTTATAGAATTGATTGTTTCGAACTGTGGTGTTGGAGGAGACTCTTGAGAGCTCCTTGGACAGCAGGGAGATCAAAACCAGTCAATCCTAAAGGAAATCAACCCTGAATATTCATTGGAAGGACTGATGCTGAAGCTCAGGTTGGCTATCTGATGCGAAGAGCCAACTCATTGGAAAAGACCCTGATGCTGGGAAAGATTGAGGGAGGAGGATAAGGGGACAACAGAGGATGAGATGGTTGGATGGCATCACTGAATCAATGGACATGAGTTTGAGCAAACTCTGGGAGTTGGTGATGGACAGGGAAGCCTGGCATGCTGCAGTTCATGGGGACACAAAGAGCTGGACATGACTGAGCGACTGAACAACAAAAACAATATGAGATGGCAAAGAGAAAGTCAGACAGTTTTTTGTCTTCTGAGAACTGAAATGATTAATTTGGGGCAAAATGTGTACTAAGGGTCTTTTGTCTACTTCAGAAATGTTTCCTGTAAGTTTACCGGGGCGACATTTACCCTTCCGCTTGTTCAACAAATATTTGGAGTGCCTGCCCCCTGTGCCAGCCGCTCAGGGCATGAGGCAGACCCCACTGGGAGGCCGGAAAAATGCCCACCCTCATGGACCTGGCATCCAGCAGTAGAGCATACACCTCATTTAACACAGAAATGTGGTTTTCTAGAAAAGCCAAGCTCTATCAGGCCAAAGACGGTTGTGTCAAACCATAGAAATTTCCAAAATTCCCACAGAGGAGGGCCTACACCAGATTCTGGGCTGCACACCACAGCAAACACTCTGTTTGGTCCCTTCAGGAACAGCGATTGTCCCCCAGTTTCCCCCAACCCCCCCAACCTCCATTCCCAAACAGCTCCCCCAAATACCCCCAAATTAACCCAGTCCATTGTGCTGTGGGTCACAGGGAGGGAGAGCAAGTCCCTGAGTAATCCCTGAGCCAAATATCACAAAGTTCAAGCTGCCCTGGGGTATGCGTTTCACAGGGAATTGGATCCCTTGACTTTTCACTAATTCATACACAGTTTGTGTCCATTTCTCCCTGAAGTACCAAAATAAATTGTTCTTGAACTATCCTGGGGGGGAAAGGTCTGCATCTCTGAAAAGGATAGCTCTTTATCTGGCTACCATGTTTCATCATCTTCACTGGGTCAGAGAGGCCTCAGAAGGGGCTGGGGCAGGTCCAAACATACCAGGACCCACACAGAGCCACTTCAGTCCCTTGAGAAAGACAGCTGAATGAGGTCGGGTGTTCATCCCTTCAGAAAAATATTTGAACACAGCTGTTACCCTCCTTCCTGCCACCCATGTGGTTGTGTTTTTAAATATGGCTTGAACTTGAAGCAGTTTCCATTTATAAAAATTCTTTAGCAAAATGCTCTTTCCAATAACAATATTCCCATGTGTGCCTTTTGCCTCTGATATTTTCCTTATAAATGATTCTGCTAAAACAGAGTCCTCTTGTCCTTTGGTTTCTTCTGTCTACAAACAATATTGCCCCCACCATGTGGTTTTCAGACCTCCTGTTTTGGCACAAGAACCCACAAAGTCAGGCTGCCTTCTTTTCAATTCCAGAAGCTTATCTTACACAATTAAGACAGTCCACATGTGTGGCATGCAGCAGGCTGGTGTGTGGCAGCGTCCACCCAGGCAGGGCCACTGGCTCCCTGAAGGAATGCCTAGGCCTGAGGTCTTCTAGCATCAGTGCACATTCCCTGTGCCGCTCCTTTCCAGGACTTTCCACTCCAAGAAAAGAGACAAATTGAAGGCAAGTCATCTTGCTAGTTTCTGTCCCCAGATACCAAGTATCTCTCTGCCAATGACCTCACTACAGTGGCTTCCAACCTTGACTGGCCTTCACACACCAGTCAGGGAAGACTGCAGGAAGCACCCTGACAGGAGGATGTTTGGAAGCTCCTCAGATGATCCCAGTGTCCAAGGTTCAGAACTGCTGCCCTAGGCGCCACCTCACAGCACCTCACCCACCACAATGCAGGGTATCAGACTGAGGCACAAAGTGGAATGGGTATTTGCCAACCACTGTTTTCATAAAACTGATTACACCTGTGGAGGTTTGGCTGCCAGGGTAGGCTTCTCACCAGGCAGATGTTTTCTGTCTGCTGCATGGGGATTTGGGTCAACTTAACTCCAAATGGTCTTATCATTAAAATGGTACAATATTCCTCACTTCCAGAGGGTGACTGCCTCCCAGGCTTAGAGATGAGGAGATCATGGGACACTCTTCTTTTGGTCACTACAAACCTCTGCACATTCATTGAGTTGTGAAATCTAGAGCCATAAACCAGTTAATGTTTTTGTTTCTTTGTTAATGCTGTATTTCTTTCTCGTGTGAAGAAAAGAGGGACACAAACAGAAATATATCTACACACACACACATATATATGTATACATGGCTATATGTGTATACATGTTTTATGTGTATAATATGTACTGTACATACATATGAGTATATATACATATATACATATACACAAACATACTATATACACATATATGTATGTATACACACACATGCCTAGAAAAGATTCCAGAATTATAGTGGATGGGTTATAATTTTGGAATGAGAGACTGGACAGTCAATATTTCCTCCCAGAAGCAAAGGGAATCTTCAGTGGCAATGCTGGGATTTTTAAGCCAAGGGAAACTATAGTAAGATAGGTTGAGCCCAAAGAAAATCATCTGCAGTTGAACAATGACAAAAAGCCTTTTTAAAAAGAATCTAAAATGTGCTATAGGGGCTTCCCAGGTGGCTCAGTGGAAAGAACCTGCCTGCCAATAGAGGAGACGCATGTTCGATCCCTGGGTTGGGGAAATCCCCTGGAGAAGGGAATGGCTACCCATTCCAATATTCTTGTCTGGGGAATCTCTTGGACAGAGGAGCCTGGCAGGCTACAGTCCATGGGGTCGCAAAAGTGTTGGACATGATTAGCTACTAAACAACAACAAAAAATGTTTTATAATAGTGGAACTTGTTGAAGTGGACAGAAGCCGTCATTTCAGAGATGGAAATTAAATCTGAAAACGTGAGCCCAAGTATAGAGTGCACAGCCTGGTACCCCTCAGCCTAGAAGAAGATTTCAAAACATTAAGTGTTACCTGCCCCCTCACACTTTTCCACACTTCCCCTAACCAATTAAACTATTTTCCTCTCTCATTCTTTCCTCCTAAAGAGCTATTATGACAAACACCTTGATCTATAAGGGCAAAAAATAATTTGAATAAAAAGTAACCATGAACTACCTTATATTGGATTCCACCATTAAGAAGTGTGAAGGTATTTTTTTCTAGAGGTCTGAGTCTCTCCATAAAACAGTTGCCCAGCTGGCTACTTCCTACCTATAACGTGGGCATTGCAGGGAAACAGGAAATCTATATGCCCATGCATTTATAGAGGAAAGATATTTTAAATGATTTTTGACCAATAATATTGTAAAAGTGCCCAGGAGACTTGTGATGTGGAGCCAGAAGGAGTCTATGAGGTGAGGTTATGTCTGCCCTAGTCCCCTTTGAAGCACTTAGAAATGTTGCAAATATAGAATAAACCCAATAATCTGGAAAGGCAGAAAAGGCAAGGGTCTTTGCCCTTGGTGACTTGGGTTTGCTTTGCCTTTTGAAGGGAAAGCGGACTATGTCTCTAAGAAAGAAACATTTTAGCATTTTAAGGCAGGCAAGATTTTAAGTGCTAGAGAGGTTTTAAGTTTTTTGGAATCCTAACATTTCCTAGTGACATAGGAATACCAAAGATGCTGCATACTAGATTAATTATTCTTTTTTACATTCTAATAAAACACCTTATCTCTTGAGAAGTCTCGAGTGACCTGTTTGTTAGTCAGGGATGGGTAGGCCTGATGGAAGCAAGGCAGTCTCCTCGTTCTGAGCTAGGACTGCAAAACCAACAAACAGAATTGAAGAGACTTTATTTCTTGTACAGAAATGTTCGGGTTTTTTAAAGCACTGCCTACATTTATAGACCTACTTAGGCCACACGCAACTTGCAAATAAGACATGCTCATAAGTTTATAAATGGGTTGTTTGGAACTTGGAAAGCGTGCTAGGTCTTGTATCCTCTGGCCATAACCTACTTTAAGCCTAGCTGACTCTCCCCTTTGTATTTTATTCTTCAGTATCATTGAATTCGCCATTCTTCTAACTGACTTTCTCTTTCATGCCTCTATGCCTTTGCCCATGCTGTTACCTCTGCCTGGAGTTCCCTTCCTCCACTTCTCCAATAAGCGAAAACTTAGTCTCTTTCAAAGCCTGGTGTCACCTTTACTATGAAGCCTTCCTTGATACCACAAATAGATTTCACTTTTCCTGCTCAGACACTGCCTCACACTTCAGCTTTGAGAGTTTGTAAGTGCACTGAAGTATTATTACTCATCTTTCTATGTGTCTGTCTCCATCACTAGGCTGTGAAACACTTTAGGAAGGAATTACATTTCATTCATCTCTGTCTGGTGCCTAGTTGGGTACCTCTTTGGTTGCTAATCTAGAAGTCATTAGTAGGAAAGTTCTAGCAAAAGGTGGAACAAATGAAGAAAGAAGATATGGGACCCTGGAAACAATGCCTGCAACTCACAAGAGTGGAATGGCAAGTCCAAGGAGGACAGTAGAGCAGCAGATCTTGAGATAAAACAGTGGAGGATGAGACCAAGGAACAGAAAGTCTAGGGAGAAAGGACTTTGAGATGCAGAAAAAAAGAGAGCATACCTGAAATGATGGAGACTCAAGGGCAGGGTGGAGGTGGAGAAAAAAGCTGAACTTATAATAATGGCAGGTAGTACCAAAAATAAAGGCTGGTTAAAACTCCAGGAAAGAATAAAATCTTGATAAGAGATGTTCTTTATAAAAATAGAAACGATTCATATCTTGTAGCTGAAGTAAATCATAAAAATAGAAATTTTGATTACTATCAATAACTAGAAATAGTGATATATCTGTATCAGGACAGAGGTGGAGAGGAGATGTAGCTAAGTTTGGGCCAATGAAATCTGAGCCTAAGTTGTTGGTAGGACTTCTGGAAAAGCTCCTTAAAAGGTCAGAAAACATGTGGGGGCATTCCTGTCTTCCTTTCCCTTGCTCCTTTCCAGCCAGATATAGACACTCTGGGGTTTCTGTAGTGGCTCTGTAATCATTTGGAATCCAAGTTCCTTCTGTCTTTCTGCTCCCTGTGCCTGGTTTCTCCTATGTGAGAGATAAACAAATCTTTATCTTGTTTAAACAGATTTTGCTGGATCTCTGTACTGGCAGCTGAACACAATCCCTATCTGATACAAAAAAAAAAAAAAAAAACCCCACAGCGTTTTATTTAGAGATATACAACTAACCAATCAAAGAAGCCCTTCCCTCTCCAGCTGTGTTAAACAACTTGGGACATGCAGGGGTGGAGGGAAGTGTGTGGGAGGCATATGCATACTATTGCCTGCCTGTGCACCCCCACATCGAGAGGTGATGATGAGTGAGCACATGGGGTGAGCCAGGCCGAGTCAAGGGGTATGTCCTCACAGCAGCAGCTTTGCCTAATTCCTAATAAGATGCATATGTCTGGTTAGTGATTTAAAATGCAGGTTGAATTATGGAATCACTCTTTGGATGAACCTGGGCTGGATGCTGCTGATTAAACTCCAGAGCTGATGTCCTTCCTACCCCCTTAACCCCACTCCTCTTTCAGTTACATGTCTCAGCTGCCACAAACTTCTGCATCCCTGCTCTTCAACTCATGCACTAAACTAGTCCCCAACTTTTAAAAAAATATATATATATCTATTTATTTGGCTGCATTGGGTCTTAGTTACCACGCAGATTTTTTGTTGCAGCACACATACTCCTTAGTTGTGATGAGCAGGCTTAGTTGCTCCAAGGCATGTGGGATCTTAGTCCCCTGCATTACAAGGCAGATTCTTAACCACAGGACCACCAGGAAAGTCCCAACTTTTTTTTTTTTTTAACTTGAGAGAGGGGTGCCTTTTTTGAAATCACGGAAAACTACTGTATGGACTAGTGGCCCCTATCTCTCATTGCCCTTAAAATCACCTGCCATGGCCAAAGGTGGCCTCCACGGTCGGTCCCCACCATCTCACTGATCTCAAGGTGACTACCATGAACTCCATGAACACTCCTGGTGTTCATGTCACCCAGCCACAGCACACTTCTCTCTTCCGCACCTTCCTGAAGCCCATTTCCACCTCAAAACACTTGGACTTTACCTCCTCTCCCTGGGATATTGCCCCTCACTGATCAGTCACTGGATGTGGGCTGCATGCTAGAGGGGATGTGATCTTGAGGGAGGCAGCTCCCTGCCTCTGAGCAGCGGCCCCCAGAGGACCTGACAGCTGAGGGCCATCTGCCAGCAACACTTCCAGCAGCTTCATTCTGTAAGGAGAAGTGGTGGCACCTCACGGTAGCCACCACATCTATCTTGTTCATCACTGCATTCCAAGTGCCCATAACAGCATGCAGTCCATGGGAAGTACTCAGTAAGTTTTTGACAGATAGATGAATGTTTCACACAGGTGTTAGTGGCTTCAGAGTTAGCTCATCTCCTTCCAGTCACCATTACATATTACCACTTCAAACCACTTTGCTTAATCTTGAATTTCAGTCCCCGCAGGACACGTTTTTTCATTAATTTTGGAGCAGATCAGGGACAGATCTTCACTATCCCAAGTGTCTTACTGCCACACCTGAGGGCCTGACAGAGACACACATTATCAATTACTCCATGGCCCCATCCCCCCAGAGGTACACTGTTTACTCACAGCAGCTCCACGTAGCAAGTAGGCTCTCCCTGAGCTCTGCTGTGGCCTTGGCTTTGGACCTGCTCTTGCATAATGCAAAGCAAAGGTTCTTCTATTCAAGGAATTCCCTTTGGCAAGTCTTGCTCAACCATGTCAGCCTCTCACTCTAACACCTCTGCCTCCCCAAGAATATTCTATTGTAACAAGGTCTTTTATTCAACATAGAAGATGACTCATCACAGAACACAATGCAGGCCTTCTTCATGTACTATAGCTTCTTTATTCACAGATATGAAAATAAACTCAGGTGAAGAATAACTTTAAATGCTAAGCTTGGGAATTTGAAGTGCATTTTACTAGGAAATTAAAAAGCAATGGTCAGGAACTTTGAAGTTAGATATGATCATGTGACTTGTTCTAGCTATGAGTGGAAGAAATGTGTGTCATTTCTGGGCAGAAGCTTCGAGAACCAGTGTAAAATATTCTACGAGTACCCTTTGTTCTGTCTTGGTGGTAGCAAAAGTCAAGATGGAGCTCCCATCAGCCTAGGTCCCCACGTGACTATGATACCAACATGCAACAGACAATCAGTTCAGCAAGAAGCAGAGGTTTGTTGTTTCAACCACAGGGAGGTGGAAACTGCGTTGCTGAAGCAGAACCTCAGCCATCCTGAGCAGTCAGCACTCTCTCCCTTCCTTGGGCTTCTTTTTCACTCCAGTCACCTTTGTAAATTCAGACTGACTGGGCTTTCAATGTGTCTCCCACGTTTTATTGCTTATTCCACTTATCCTGATCTCTCTCCCCAGCCATCCCAGTGATGATCTCTTTTTCTTTAAGAGCTCCCAAGTTTCTGCAGTTTGTCTGCCTCCTCCAAGTATTCAAACATTGACCCTAGCTTCCCATGCCCACCTCTTAGTGCAGACCTCTCACAGCAATCCTGCTTCTGGAAACAGCCCAGAAAGAAGAGAGGGCTCACCGGAGCAACTTCCCACCAGTTTCCCCCATCTGATCTCTCACACTCCACCTCCCTTCCTCTCATTAATCTCAGAGGTAATATATTTTCCTAAGGACAGAGACAGATCCATCTGTCTTGCTTTAAAATTCACATTTGTGACTAGATCATTCCTTTTCACAGTTTCCTGTCCCCACTCCTAACTTCAGTGCATGGTTCTAACTTCCTTTAAAATATGACTCCAAACTCATTTTGTTCAGGAATCATTTCAGGACTGATTGCACATGAATTGGGTCATTCCTTTGCTTGCTGCCCCTCATCCCCGGAACTTAGCTAATCCTGAGGACTGTGTTAACGTTCTCTTGTTGATGAGCTCTTTTGTAAATGTGTTCTTTGGATTTCTATGCTGCCTTTTCAGACTAGATTTTACATGTAGGATTAGCAAAAAGAGTTCAGAGTTGAAATACAAGGAGATAAATTAATCTTTCACTGAGAAATATTAAAACAGCTTACTTTAGAAACAATAAAGAAGTCATTTAATTGGAATCTTCTCAGAGGCCAAATCTTCTGTTTCATCAGGAAGTGTGCCAAATTTACAAATCTGTACATCTTAGGCATTCAACAAACATGTTTAACTGGCTTCGGAGACAAATTTTCTGAAGCAATATTTTCAGTTGTTTTCAGTGAGTTACTTTCACAGAAAAATTTTGACACAAGCATTTCATTTCACAACATGATTGATGCCTGATGCTGTTACTCATCTGTTTGCTTGTTAATTCAATCGTTAAAAAGCACTCAATAAACATTTCCTGGTACATCGCACTCTGTGGGTAAGGCAAGGTACACAAAAGAAAGTAGAAGCTGTGCTGTCTGTTTGTGTGGAGCTTGAACTTTATTCATTCAAACAAGAGGAGGAGGGAAAAGAGAAGCAGCTCCAAGGTGCCAATTGCCTTGCTTCCGGCTGGCTGGCAGACCAGCCAGTTTGGACAGTGAATTTCACCCAGCGCAATGTGTGGCTTCCCACTCTTGACTCTTTTAGATACAGAATAGGGATCAAAGTTCAAAGCCAAGGCAGGGGCCATGTTGGGATTCCCAGGTGGTGCTAGTATAAAGAATCTGCCTGCCAATGCAGGAGATGAAGGAGATGTGGGTTCGATCCCTCGGTGGGGAAGATCCCCTGGAGTAGGAAATAGCAACCCGTTCCAATATTCTTGCCTGGAAAATTTCATGGGCAGAGGAGCCTGGCAGCCTACAGTCCATGCGACCACAGAGTGTCAGACATGACTAAGTGACTAAGCACAACATATGCACAGGGGCCATGTTATTAAACCAAGTAAAGACTATTCATTGGAAGGACTGATGCTGAAGCTGAAGCTCCAATACTTTGGCCACCTGATGTGAAGAGCTGATTCATAGGAAAAGACCTTTATGCTCAGAAAGATTAAAGGCAGGAGGAGAAGGGGACAACAGAGGATGGGATGGTTGGATGGCATCACTGACTCAATGGACATGAGTTTGAGCAAACTCCAGGAGATAGAGAAGGACTGGGAAGCCTGGTGTGCTGCAATCCATGGAGTTGCAAAGAGTCAGACACGACTGAGCAACTGAACAATGAACAACAACAACAAAAAAAATTTTAAGCTATGGTTGGTCTCCTTTGCTTTCTTCACTGCATTTGCTAGTACCATTTAATAACTTCCATTGGGATGACTGCCTGGACCAACAATGATTTCCTCAGTCCCTCTTTTGAAAGGTGAGCATGTGATCCAGAGTAGGGCACTCAAAGTAAGTCAGGTCCCTGAGCACAGTGAGGAGCATAGGTGAGGACACAATTTGAATGGAACTCATCAGAGACCTTCTTGGAATTTGTTGAATTGGGACTAGGAGAGAGAAACCCTGTTTTCCTCTCTACTTGTGCAATTGTCAACATATGTATCAGGAGCTACTGGCAGTCACAGTGAAAGGTTTGTGAGACAGCTAGAGTAGGACAGGAGGAATCCAACAAACTGAGGGACTCAGGGGGTCCTCCCTGCACTCACACTCCCCTCACCTCCCACCCTTCACCCTGTCCTCCTCCTGGCTTGGTTACACAAACCAGCAAAGCAACCTCCCCTTCTTTTTTTTTTTTTCATAAATAAGTTCAAACTGGGCTTCTATCCCTTTCAACCTAACCATCTTGTTTTTTGTTTTGTTTTGGCCTCACAATTCAGCTTTCAGGATCTTATTTCCCCAACCAGGGATTTGAAACTAGGCTCCCAGCAGTGAAAGGGCAAGAGTCCTAAGCATTGTACCACCAGAAAATTCCCTCAACCTAACAGTTTTAATTAACTGTACAGACTAAGACGTGCTCAACACTTTACACAGTCTCACTTAATCCTCACAAAAAACCTAGGAGATAGTAATAGTTAATTCCATTTTATAGATAAAGAGACAAAAATTCCAGGAGATTATACTTCACTATAAAAGCACCTTCCCTGCTTTTTTTTTTTTTAAAAAAATTTAATTGACATGATTTTGTTAAATTTGATTTGATTTTTTTTAATTTAGTTGACTTACAATGTGTTAATTACTGGTTTACAGCAAAGTGATTCAATTGTATGTATCTATATTCGTTTCCAGTATGGTTTATTACAAGATATTGACTATATGCTGCTGCTGCTGCGTCGCTTCAGTCGTGTCCGACTCTGTGCGACCCCATAGACGGAAGCCCACCAGGCTCCACTGTCCCTGGGATTCTCCAGGCAAGAACACTGGAGTGGGTTGCCATTTCCTTCTCTAATGCATGAAAGTGAAAAGTGAAAGTGAAGTCGCTCAGTCGTGTCTGACTCTTCGCGACCCCATGGACTGCAGCCTACCAGGCTCTTCTGTCCATGGGATTTTCCAGGCAGGAGTACTGGAGTGGGGTGCCATTGCCTTCTCCCATTGTCTATATAGTCTGTGCTATACAGTAAGACTTTGTTTAGGTCCTTTAGTAGGAGCTGTTTTATACGTAGTACTATTACATATCTGCTGATCTCAAGCTCTTAATTTATTCCTCCCTGAAATCCTGTTCCCCTTTGGTAACCATTAATTTGTTTTCTGGATCTGTGAGTCTGTTTCTGTTTTTGTAAGTAAGTTCATTTGTGTCATATTTTAGAATCCACAGATAAGTGATATAAAAAGATATTTGTCTTTCTCTTTCTGACTTCACTTAGTATGATAATTTCTAGGTCCATCCATGTTGCTGTAAATGGTGTTATTTCATTCTTCTTTATGACTGGGTAATACTTCATTGTATATATACCTGTGGGGAGAGACAGCAAATTAGTCAAGATGGTTTGTTCAGTCTCCCTCACCCCACGTTTCATAAATAATGACCATGTGACAGCTGAGATCATTTGTAGCACTGTGCATGCACATCATGAGGTACTCGCTTGGTCACAAGCTACTTTGTGCTGTAGGGATATATGAGCTCCACCTAGAAAGCAGCAGCTTTACTGCTGCATCATGGCTGCGTCTATTGCATCAGCCACGAGAGGAGATAATATAGCGTGTCTGCTGCCATGACTGCTGCGCCAGCCAGGAAAGAGGCTGTGTTATAGCTGTTGTGCCAGCCAGGAGAGAATAAACATGTCTGCAGTTCCTACTGCTCCTTGAGTCTCCTTCCAGCCTCTTGGCTCACACCTTGCCTACCCTGGTTTCAATGAACAGTATGCACAGTGAGATACAGCAAGACAATTGGTGTCAAGGACAGGATCAGCAACACAATACCACATCTTTTTATTCATTCATCTGTCAATAAACATTTCGGTTGCTTCCATGTCTTGGCTATTGCAAATAGTGCTGCTATGAATGTTGAGGAGCATGTATCTTTTCGAATTAGAATTTCCTCTGGATACATGCCCAAGAGTAGAATTGCCGTATCATATAGTAATTCTGTTTTTGAGGAATATCCACACTGGTTTCCATACTGGTTGCATACATTCCCACCAATGGTGTAGGAGCACCTTCCCCACTTTTTACTGAACAGCCTCTATTTTATTGAATTTTTCAAGTTAAATTCCTTCATTTAAAGGTGCCTAAACAGCCTCTTATGCCCTCTATCATTTCTTTTTTAATTTCTCCTGTTTCTTCATGAGATACTTCTTTTAACTTTTGTCTCATTCAAAACAACATATATTGAACAATTACAATGAGCCAGCTACTGCGCTAGATTCTGTGGGCATCATAGTGAGTTGGAGGGACACACTTGGCATCTGCTCAAAGCCAGACATCCAAAGGAGAAGAGAGACAGCCATGCAGTCATAGTCTAGGTTGCTGTAAAGGGTGATGGAAGCCCACATGAGGGGCATTTGTTCCAGAAGGTGAGGAAGGGATTTCCAGGGAAGGAAAGCTCCAAAGCAACACTTGAAAGATATCTCTTTCTTTTTGTTCCTTACTGTCTATCTCTAATTACTATTTTTCATCACCTTTACTTCACTTGGCATTAAGTATTTTTTCTTATACTTTTTCTTCCATTTGTATCTTTTAGACATGAGTCCAACAAACATTTATGGAGCATCTGCCATGGGTTAGAGGCTGTCCTAGGGACAAATTGATAGACTAATAGGCGAGATAGTGGTACAGAACATTCCAGTGACTCCCAACCTTCTGATGAAAGTTGTTCAGGATGCTGGGAAAGCACAGACAAAAGATTCTTCCTCTCTATGATGCTCTGCTCTGCACAGCCCTTTCTCTGTGGCTCCTTCATCTCCTTTCCCTCTTCCCCAGTCCATTCTCTGCTGCGTTTCCCATTTTATTCCCACCCTTGTAAATGCTCTTCGTTTTCACATTTATAGAGCTCACCACTCAGCTTATTTCTTAATCCTTCCATTGTTTCAAGTGAGGAATATAAAAATAAAGCAATCGATTTTATTCTATTTTTTCATCAGGCATCAAAAACATACTTAGGCCAAAAGGCATAAAATATGCCACTCTGAGATTTGATTTTGTTGAACTGCAAAAAAGTGTTCCTTCGTCTAACTTCTCTGTCAGTTTCATGCCCTAGTTTGCCTCCTCTGTGTTTCCCCCTATTCATTTAATTCATGCTGTTGCTTTTATTTTTTAAAGCTCTGTTTCTCTTAATCTCTTCTGAAAGTGAGTAAATGAATGAGTGATTACTGAAAAAAGGATATTTGGGGTATGCAAGAAGGGATAAAGAGGATATGAAATCAACTTTGCCCTACTTAGTCTATGGTTCGTTTATTTTTCTCTGTCCTTGGTTTCTATTAGTTTGGCTCCTCCCTGGTCTCTATTGTTTAATTAAGGTTCCTTGCCTCTTCCCACAGGCTCCTGCTTGCACTGCATTGCTCAAGTTTGTTTCTGAGACAAGAGTCAATGACTCCAAATCTGCAACATAACTGATGAGGGAGGAAGAACAGTTCGTTTTAATGCAGTTCATGTCATCTATGTAACCTCGGTGTCTCCATAAAATTCTTCCTGGTATTTAAAACAGTTGATAGCTGAGATAAGATTTTTTAAATATCAATATTAACAAAACCCAGATCTCAACGCAGCATAATCCAATGGAAATTATATGCAGAGCAACAGCCCCACCAGGGTTCACAAGCCACAGCTGAAATGTTATTATTGTGCAATGAAAATCTGCAGCCTCCTCACTATGGAATCAGGACATGAACTTTAACAAAGTCACACTCTGCTTTTCTTCAACCCCAAGGACAGCCTAATCACACCACAATACATAAGAACTCTCTTTTCTTTCCTTTCTTTTCTTTTACTTTCTTCTCTCTTTTGAAAATAAAACTTTAACTTTAAACTCAAAGTTGACAGCAAAAAAATTAAAATTCTTTTTTTAAAAATTTCATTTCCTTCAAGAGAAAATCATTGTCTTTACTGTGCCTCTAACGGCTGAGTGTGAAGTGGTATTAAATCTCACTTACAGCTTCTAAGCCAGAGCATTTGCTTTGTATCCTATTGGAATTAAATTATACTAGCAGCCAGAAATCTAAGCAGGGAATGTGGAGGAAAAGGAGGTAGAGGAAGGAGGTGAGGAGGAGAAGGAAGGAAGCAGAGAGAGAAGAGAAAGCAAGAGGGAGAAGAGGAATTTCTTAAGAAAAGGAACTTCTTAAGCCATCAGGACTGCAAAGCGGGATTCAGTTGGTTTGGAAACTATTCAGAAATGTTTTAACTCCAGGTCAGATGGAGCAGCTGCTATTTTGGGCAACAGAAATAGTGGTCACTTAAATGACATGATAGAATCACGTGATAAATCACTTACTTATTGTCTTACAATCTGATAGCTCAGCTGGTAAAGAATCTACCTGCCATGCGGGAGACCTGGTTTCGATCTCTGGGTTGGGAAAATCCCCTGGAAAAGGGAAAGGCTACCCACTCCAGTATTCTGGCCTGGAGAATTCCATGGACTGTATAGTCCATGGGGTCACAAAGAGTTGGACACAATTGAGTGGCTTTCACTTTTCACTTTCACTTACAGTCTAAGTTGGAAGGGGTGGGGAAGGTCTTTGGGCCCCTCTGGCCATCTCATCTTGAAATCTTTCTCCTCCCTTTCTCATCAAGAACTAGAATTTTAATCATTTTGTTCACTTCTTTTTTCAGTTTTTGGAACTCAATTCTTAATCTCTTCTAGGATTTATTCTTTCCTAGATATTCACAACTTTGCTCTCCTAATTCTAGGATATTTGGTGTTACCTATTTTTCCTGACTCTTACTTTTCCTGGAATTTTTCAAGTGATCTGCTCAGCTCTCCAGGTTGTCACCCTCTTCCTGAAGGTGATTTGCTCTGAGCCCAGTCACCCACATTTTCCAGAATCCTGGAAAGCATAGTCATTCTTGCTTGTAATCATGGAAATGACTGCCCTCTAGAGATGAGCACCCTGGTTCTCACCTTGTGTTCAGAAGATAATGCCAAGGTAAATCATTCCTAAATGATAACTAGTCATGGGGATTACCCTGGCCATGATGTTGGAGAGATGCCTGGAAGACTTACTTCAAGCTCACTTGGCTAAACAATCATTTACCTTTCTGCACATCTCATTCCATTGGGAAGCCAAGAATTTCACTGGCCAACATTTCCAAGATATTAGTCAGTGTCATCTAAGTATTTAAGAAAAATGCTCAGGGTAGTGCACTGACTGTGTCGGACATAAGGAAATCAAGAGCAGAAGTGAATCCACCCACCCTTCTGTGGTTATATAGGTCAAGGCATAAGCCTGAGTGGGTCTCCCTTGACAACAGCATGGCAAGGTAGTTTAGTCAGCCTCTGAGCTTAGACTGCTTTGGTTTAGATCCAAGTTCTGCTGCTGACTATCAAGATGACCCAGACAAGTTACTCAGACTCCCTGAGCTTCCATTACATCATATGTAAAATGCTTCAAAGAGTGTCTGATACATTGTAGGTGATTAATTCATGCTTGCTGTTTTTATCATTGCCACTTTCATCACCTTTATCAGTTTATGAGCTTCGTTAATGAATAATTAAATAAACTGCACATTCATTTGTACCAAATAGCAGTTATCAAAATAACTAATTCACCTTTGCAGAGTACCAGCGATGTGCCCACGAGCTGAGCACTGTGATAAGGGCCCGGCAGGCACCAGTATTTAAGGTTTTCAATGATGTTTAGAAGTAGGGGATAGAATTAGCATCTTTCCACATGGAGGGAATGGAGAGTCAGGGATAGTAATCAACTACCCAAGGTCATTCACTAGTGTCAAAAAAGGCTGTTTATTTATACCCAGCTCTCCAGCTCCATAGCCCTTGCTCACACCACTGAGTTCCTATCATCCTATACATCAGCTCACAAGCAAAGCTGAGCTCAATACATTGGGCATTATTAAAACTTAGCAAGGACCAAATTGTGTGTGTTTGCTTAAGTCAGATTTATCAATTAAGAAAAACATCTTAAGCATTTCTTTTTCAGACAATAGATCAAGCCTATGAGACAGAGATGCCTAGAGGGCCCTTTACAAAACTCTGCACTAGCAAAATCACCCCCAGAGTGAAAAGGGGCTCCCACTCTGAGTCTCCACCCCTTTTTTCATCCTTGCTGGCTCCTGCACTTGGCTCTCATATCTAAGATTAATTTGTTCTGATTGTTAGCATAGCTACTGCATCTGTTCTCAAATAACAAATTCCACCTCAATTCTTCACTTTTCTCCTGGGTTGTTCAGAACACCACTGGTATCAAATCACGGGGGAACTGAGAGTTTGTGTGAGGAGAAACAATGCTTTTTTCAAAGTGAGGTTAACACATGGAAAGACCATTTCATGAGTGATGAGTGTACTTGTTTCCTGCTGCTGCTGTTATAAGTTACCACAGACTTAGAGGCTTAAAACAACACAAATTTATTATCTTATAGTTTTGGACACCAGCAGTCCAAAATGGGTCTCCTGGGCTGAAATCGAGGTGTCAGCAGGGCTGTGTTCCTTCCGGAGGCTCCAGGGGAGAATTCATTTCCTTGTTTTTCCATCTTCTAAAAGCTGTCACGTTCCTTGGCTCTTGGCCTTTTCCTGCCAGAAACTGCATCTCTCCAACCTCTGCTTCCATTGTCAGATCTCCTTCTATGACTTCTCCTCCCTCTTTCACTTGTGATTCCATTGGCCCACAAGGATAAACTCCCCATCTCAAGATCCTTAACTTTGTCACACCTGCAGAGCCTCTTTTGTCATATGAGGTAACATATTCACAGTTTCTGGGAACTTCTCTGGGGGTCATTATTCTGCCCACTGCAGTGGGTATTCTGTCTGTTCAGGGTCTGGGGACTCTCACTATAACCCCTGTGAAGGTGCCTGTACTGTGGGACCTTCCCTCACGCTGGGAAGGAGCTTGTAGGACTCTTCCTTCCCCATAAGGCCCAATGTAAGCATTGGGTCCATATTCCTTTCCTGAAAGGCCTTGCTGAATGCCTTAAAATTGGGAGTGAGGGATCCACATGGAGCCTCCATCAGAGCAGTTGTATCAAGGAGGAACAAAATATTTTTGCCTGTTTGCTCCCTCTACTGCCTCTGCTTCAGTGGGCCCAGAAGAAGGGAGAGCTGAAGGCAGGGGTCTCACCACCATTTTTACAATGCGAGTCAATGGCCTATCTCCCAGGTGTCTCAGAAGGCCGAAAGCCCTGACTCTGAGGACAGAATACAACAACCTGTGTACCTGTCTACCTGGGTGATAGGAAGATTGAGGCTATGATCTGACCCCCTTGATGACCACATTGAGGCCTTCCCTGGTGACTGGTCTGGGGAAATGAAGAGCACCAGCCTTTCTGGGAAACATCAGAATGGCCTTTTTCCAGCCAGTCCATTATTTATCTGCCCTGTACTAGTAAACAGGGCTTTCCTGGTAGCTCAGATGGTAAAGAATCTTCCTGCAATACAGGAGACCTGGGTTTGATCCCTGGGTTGGGAAGATACCCTGGAGAAGGGAATGGCACTCCAGTATTCTTGCCTGGAGAATCCCATGGTCAGAGGAGCCGGGAGGCTACAGTCCACGGGGTCACAAAGAGTCGGACATGACTGAGAGGCTAACACTTTCACTTGACTTTGCTTTTGTACTAGTAAACTACCCTGAGGCTGTTTCAACAATTTTCCTTTTTGAATGAGTGAGACCTCTGGACATGATGAGTTGCGGTTGTCATATCACTGGCCTATGGATGATCCTAACTGGGAATGAAACTGTCATCTATGTACCCATCTGTCATAGTACTCAGAGCTTAAGAAATGGACATACAGGCTAAATCCCACTGTCACACATAGAGTTACAGCAAGTCTCAGTGGACCCAAAATATTTTCAAAAACTTGTGTCCCCTTGGAACTTTCTGCATGTGTTTTATCTGTAAACTTAGCATAGCCATGGTCTGAGACCAGCTTCAAGCTCTGCATAAATAAATAAATAAATTCTCACTCCTGCCCTGGAAACTGCTTGGCTGCATCTGGGATTCTATTACTATCTGTCTGGGCTTCTGCAGCCTCTGTTTGGTGTTGGTCACACAGCCCTGCCCTGTGGCGGCTCTGTTCTTGCTAGGAGGTTGCGTCTGTTGGAGGCAGGCTGCTGGACCACACAAGGACTGTGAATAAACTGTTTATTCCACACTGGTATTCAGGCCGGTACACCCACTGTGGTCCAAACTCCACCTAAATGACCGGATCTCTGCAGCTAACACCCTCTAATCAGGTGCCTCAAAACTGGCTGGAGTTTCTTTCTTTTGTCTGGCAAATGCTTTCCTTTTCATCTTGTACCCTTACATCCTAACTGCTCATCCTTCCTGAATTTTCTGTTCAGTCATTCTAAAAAAGCAAAGAAATTCAAATGTTGGACCCACCAAGTAGCTTTAAATAGTTGCTTTCATTTCTGTATCAAAGGCACCCAAGACTGTGTTCTAAGCAACCCGCTGAACATTAGACGCTACTCTGAGGGAAAAGCTATTATCTCTCAGGTAGGGCAATGCTAAGGGGCCATGAACCACCAGCAAAGGGAAGCCAGCCACCATTTTCCTTTCTAGAAGGTGTTTGATCACGTTTACTTTGTCACTCACACATGCCAGGAAACTTCTTCAGAAACAGAGTATGAGGCCAAGACCTCTGGCCAGCGAGAAAGAAAGACCTCTGTGGCTTGCCCCCTTGGGAGAAGAAAACTGAGATCTAGAGCCATCAGGCCCCTGCCGTCACCCCACCCCCGCCTCCCTTAGTGCCTCCCTCAGCCATTCCAGGGATGCTGACAGCCATAAAAAATCAGGCCTGTTAGCAACAGGAAAGATCACAGGCCTTGATTCCTGTTGAGCTCCTCCAATAACAGCTGCCATCTGGCTCACCATCACAGACGAATGCGGGCCCTGATTTATGGGACGGCTCGGGTCAGGGAGTGGGCCACGCGCATTGCCCTTTCCCCCACAAACACCCCAGTGGGCCAGGGCCTGGGAGAGGGCTATTGCAGGTCATCAGTAAATCCTGGGGATAAAACAATGCAGAGGTTATTAAAGGGAGCCGAGAGGGGACCAATGTGAATTATTCCAAGCATGGTTATCTTCTTCTGCACAGTTCAAAGTATATATACCCTAATGCATTTCAGCAGCTAATAAAAGTACTGAAGGGGCTGTTTTTCTTCTTTTTTTTTGAAACCATAGTGCTTATAAATTATAAGATAGAGCAGTGTGAAAGATACATAGTGGTTTTGAAACAGCGCTGACAACCTTAAACTAATTGATCATAAAAGGAAGTCAATTGCAATAGATGATGAACCATTTATCTAACCAAAAATAGATGGTTCCCCTATGGGGATAAGAAGAAAGAAAAACCTAAAATCAGGGGTGGGCATGGGGAATAAATGTAACATTTTTAGTGCTTTGGTTGCAGGCTCCCAAACCAGAGACACGGCAGATGTGGAAAACCAGGATGGCAGGGCCACTCCTATAAACACAGAGTAAGTCCAGACTACCACGTCAGCCTGCAGGCAAGCTGATCAAAAGCTTTGTCTCTACATCTTTCGCCAGATGAAAATTTCACCAGAGCCCTCACTTGCTAGCCATTAAGGCCCTTTAGCTTTTATTGTGTTAAAATGGAATTGGCTGGAGATTACAATTAAATTGCACTGGTATAGGTTAACGGGGGTGTGTGTGTGAGGAGAACATAGACAAAGACTTAGGGGACTGATGATGTCGTACAATAAATGTTAAAAGATGCAGCCACGTGGTCATGTAGTTTCCAAACTTAGCAGTAAACGTATTCATGGAAAACAGTGTTGCTGGAGACTCTCTGGACAATGTGCTTTAATAAACAGGCAAGGTCTTCTGTACATCATATGTGGCTTTCACCCAAGAAATTGATAAAGCGTTAGAAAATGGCTTACTCTTTCAAATAAACACTTCTCAAGCCATCTTGTGCTGTGCTGTGCTTAGTTGCTCAGTCACGTCCGACTCTTTGCTACCCCATGGACTATAGTCCACTAGACATCTCTGTCCGTGGAGATTCTCCATGAAAAGAATATTGCCATACCTTCCTCCAGGGGATCTTCCCAACCCAAGTCTCTCGCATTGCAGGCAGATTTTTTTACCATCTGAGCCACCAGGGAAGCCCAAGAATACTGGAATGGGTAGCCTACCCCTTCTCCAGGGGATCTTCCCAACCCAGGAATCAAACCAGGGTCTCCTGCATTGCAGGCAGATTCTTTACCAGCTAAGCTACCAGGGAAGCCCAAGCCATCTTGTAAATTTCTTTAAAGGCAATCACTTTTTTAAAAACGGAAATATAACAAAAGGGAAGCTCTAGTCTAGTGTTTGAAATCCAGTTACTGCACTATATCAGAACTTTACTAGACGCAGGTTTGTATGAGGGCAGTTTGGAAAAGCATTCAGAAGGGGTGTGACCCAGGCTTCTCACTATTTCCCTTTCTCCCCACCCCGCCCAACCCCTCCGGACCCTCTGAGCTTCACACCCTACCATGGGAATTAATCATCCATTGGTTACTATAGCACTCCTCCTCTGCTATGACTTGCCTCCAGCAGGCTCCTCACTGACAGCCTGATCAAGACCACAGCCCAGGATACAGCATCCAAGGCCCTTCCTTGCGCCCTTGGTCTCGCTGCATTGCTGGGAGGGCCCGTGTTCTCACTGCTATGTGGCCATACTGCTAGACAGTGGCCATTCATGCCCTGCCATACCTCCCTGACTCCCCACCTGGAGAGCGTGCGTCCTGGATGCAGCCTAGCAGTGGCCAGCTCGCACTCTGCCTCCTCAGCAGATTTCACCATCACATGGGACTGTGGTGCTTTGCTCACAGTTTCATGCCCCATCTCAAGTGCATGACCTGGCTGCCCTCATCTTTGGCCCCCCGAAACAACCCTCACCACCAAGGGCCATCTCATCTAGAGCACAGTAAACAGTGTTTCCTCCATGTAGGAGAAAGAGGCAGAGTGAATGAATGAAGAGGGAGCTGGGCCCGGGTCACTCAGCTAACAAGCTGACCTGGAGATTCAGAGCAATTTTTCTGCCTCCAAGCCTAGCCTTGCCTCATAAAGTGCAGTCATTTATTTTTACTAGACCTGGTAGACAGCCTGTTCCCCTATACCAAAATACAGTCTGGTGCAAGAGCTCCTCTAAGAGGCAGGTTTTCTGAGTTTGATTTTAGGTTCTGCCAGATATGAACAGGGAACTGGGAATAGTAAGAATACCCATCCCAGGCGGTTGCTCCAAGAGTTAAATGACATAGTATATTCAAAGTTAGTAATCTGGCACAGAGTAAGAGCTCAATAAATGTTAGCTACATAAATGTTATTAGCTACAAATTACTTGTACCATTGCTCATATGCAAAATAAACTGTTTTCCCATTCAGCCATGGTACATAAATCTTACAAATAAGGATACTGTCCCCAGAATGACAAATCTTGTTCCTTCATATTTGCTTATTTCTAATGTTCTTCCCACATGTATTTTACCCCACATAATAAGGAATTTGCTATAGAGTCCTTCTCATCACAGAAACTGCATCTCCCAGACTATTTCTTTCACCAAGAAATGGAGCCCATAAAAAAGTATTTTTAGTTTAGACACTCTTTTTCACACCTGGAAACTATGACCACTATATACCCTGATGGCCTTCCAGCTCACTAAGGTCACTGTGGGGTGGGAGGAAGTACCCCATCCCTCATCCACCTCGGTGACCCCTAACCAACAACCCTGTCCTCCTGGGCTATGAGGTCAGGTCCTGAGAGCAGAGCCTGTGCACATCTCAGGGGCCTGTGTGTTCCCCAGAGGCTGGAAAAGCACCCAGTTGTTTAGACACTTAACGGACACTTGAATGAATGAGTTGAATGACTAGATGAACAACTAGGTTGTTCAAAGCAGATCTGCCCCTGGCACACACACACAGAGATACTCTGTGGCAGGGAAGGTGGCAAGTGGGCTGGGAGAGATCCCCAGCTCTTTCTCCCACCCAGAGTCCCTCAAGCAGACCCTTGAAGGAGTACGTTGCCCCCACGGAGGCTCCCCTCCCCTTGAGGTTCCCATCAGAAAGCCTGGTCCCAAGGTTTTAATGCTGGGAATTGTTTGGTGTGTGCAGTGCTATCAGGATTCAGATTTCAAAACTCTCCACCATCAACTCCAGCCAAAGGCAGATTGGGAGATTTACCAATGGGTGTCTCTTCGCTGTACAGCAAGAAGGATTGTTTACATTGCTGAACTGAATGCTCTTTGGTGTCCATGGTGAAAAAAGACCCAGTGCTTGGGAGTGGGGCTGGGAGGGTAGAAGGATCTCCTGTCAGGTAGAGGGATCACCTGGGGTCCACGCGGCTCTGGGGACTTCTGGAGCCAAGGCGGGCCTCATCTACCTGCTCCAGAGTGCGTCTCCCCTGGGACTGAGGCTTCGCTCCTCTTCTTCTTTTCCTTTGTCTTCCCTTCTCTTCCTTTCCCTTGACTTCTCTGATGTGGAACCTGATAAAAGCTGCAGGAAATATTTGGAAACCGACCCTCCCCAGGTGCTCATCATATACAAAAGATTGTTCTGTCTGGCACAGCTGCTGCCAGTGCCGCGTCTCCTGGCCAACTGAAGACTTTGATTTATCATCCTAGGCGTACACAGTAGTAAATAAATGACAAAAAAGCCTTTTTCCCCTGGCAACTACTCAGCCTCACAATAATTGACTTATTCTTTTCTCCTGCTTCTTCTTACCAACCACAAAGCAGTGACATTCTCTGATAAATGAGGTGCCCACGACTATCTTGCTGACAGGTGTTTCACATAAAAGATGAGCTGTCCCATGAAGACGTAAGGCAGATGTTGAAAACTGGAAGCTCAAGGGTCAATTTGCCCGATGCAACATGATTGTAAAGGTCAAGCTCACACTGAAAAAGCAGAGACTTCACATGAAAATTCATAGTTTGCTCTTTTGGAAATTGAAAGGTCTTCTGGAGAGGGTGGATCTACCATTCCACCTGGCAGTAGCTGCCTGGGCACGTCTGCCCCAAAAGTTGTTGGTCTCACACCTCCTTTTATGTCTCTGAGACCGAGGGTGAATGTCAGTTGTCATTTATCATTGTGTTTGCTGTTTTTCCAACAGCATAGACAGATTGAAGATGGTTGCAAATTCATTATCATTCTGCCCATGGAAAAGTTAAGTATATTTCCCCTCCTCTTGAATCAGGCTGTCCTGTGACTTGCTCTGTCCAATAGAATGTTGTAGAAGTGATGCCATACAACTTCAGAAACTGAACCTTCAGATAACCAGTCTCTGCTTGCACATACTTGGAACACACCCTCTTGGAACTCAGCTATCACACTGTAAGAAGCTCACACCACTCATAGAGACTGTCTGAAAAGAACTGGAACATTCCATTCCACAACCCCAGTTGAGCTCCCTGCCAACAGCCAGCCCAACTGTTAGCCATGTAAAAGTGAGCAATCCTGGACACTCCTGCCTACTTAAGCCTCCAGATGACCCCTGCCCTGGCTAACACCATATGGAGCCAAAGAAATGCCCAGCAGAGTCCAGTCCACTCACAGAATTGTTAGACAGTAAATGGCTGTGGTTATTTTATGCCTCCAAGTTTTGGGATGTTTGTTCTGTAGCAGTAGTTAAAAAAAAAAAAAAAACCTTATCATTATCAAAGTTTGGAGGAAATAAGGTAGGTCAGAAGGCTACATGTCCCAAAAAAAAGAAAGTAATTCTTTTTGAAACTGAAGAGTTCTCCTTGTATGCAAATTCCCAGCTTGCTTCACGGATTCGCACTAGCCACTCTCCAAAGCACTTTGGTTGAGGACTCTGGCTCTGAGGGAAATTGTGTTCATAGATACAAGAATACAGAGCCTGCAGATCAGGGCCTAGTCTCTGCTGCTCACCAGTTCTCTAATGGCCTTCAGCCAATTCTCTGGCCTTCAATTTTCCCATCTATGAAAACGGAATAAAAGTATCTACTCTCTTAACTGTATTTGTTGTGCTCAGTCACTCAGCCATGCCCAGATCTTTGCAACCCCATGGTTCCTCTGTCCATGGAATTTTTCAGGCAAGAATACTGGAGCAGGTTGCCATTTCCTACTCCAAGGGATCTTCATGACCCAGGGATTGAACCCAGATCTCATGTGTCTCCTGCTTTGGCAGGTGGATTCTCTACCACTGTGCCACCTGGCAAGCCCTCTTAACCTTATATGAATGTTTTATAAATTTCAAAAGACTTTGTAAATGAAAAGTATTGTTATTTGCATTATGTACCCAATACATCTTTATTGCTACAACACTTTGGAACTCCAAAAGTATAATATATTTTTGTTTGATATGCTGAGAGTTATTTATATTGGAGTTTTTCTATCCAACTAACCTTGAAGTCCATGTGTTTAAACCAGAGATGGGGATGATAAAGAGGTTTCAGGTCATATGGCAAGGCCAGTTGTGTTTACTCCCCGGACAACTGTGTTGAGAATGATTCTGAGGCCACATCTGGGAAGGGAGAGGAGTATATGTAACCCATGAATTTACCCTCCCAGCAATCTATTTTTGACAACCTATTTTTTAACAGCTTTTGTTTTGCTGTAAAGAGATTTTCAATGAGATAAACTGTGAGTTAGAAGACTCAAGAGTTGGATTTGAGCTGTGTGACTATGATCCTAGATCACATATAACTTCTCTGATCTCTAGTTATGTCATTTGAAAGAGATGATGATGATGATGGTGATGCATTTAACACTGGCTCTGGGGTTGATATGTACTAATTCATTCGATCTTCACAGCTTATTGGAGAAAGGTCTGCTTTATCATTATCCCCGTTTTATACATGAAGAGAGAAGCGCATATAAAGAATCTTGATCAAGTCATCCAGCTAGTAAATCAAGAAACCAGGATTTGAACCTTCATAGTCTAGATAAGTGTTGCCAGATTTTTCCAATAAAAGATCAAATAGTAGATATTTTAGACTTTGTGGGCCATATAGTCCCTCATGTAACAGCTCAACTTTGCTGTTGTCGCTCAAAAACAGTCAGGGATGCTTTTCTGAACATCTCAGGATGTTTGTCTGAGCCATTATACGTAAGAGTTTATTATGGCATCTCTTGCGACCTTGGTCAATACTCTGTACCCCACTAATTCTAATTATAGGAATAATAGCACAAGTGCACTAATTTTTATAGAAAGCACCCCAGATGTCCATTAGTAGAGAAATGGCTAAATAAATTTGATGTAGTCACATGAAGAAATATTATGCAACGGTCAGAATGAATGGTTAGATTTACATGTCCCAACATGAATGGAGCTAGAAAAAAATCTAGAGTGGAGAAAGCTAGCTGCAGAATGTTAATACACTCTGATGCCATTTATGTGGTATGTTTTTCAACCTACAAAATAAATCTCTTTATTATGTACAGACACATACAAATGTAAATTTTGATTCATGGGCTGGAATGATACCATAGCAATTGCTGTTGGGGAGGAGGACTGGGAGGAGGGACTTCATAGACTTCAAAATATGTATAATATTTTACTTTTTAAAAAAAAAATGTATCTCAATAACATCTGTTCGTTTAGTATGGCTGATTGTTGGATACCTGTTTATTATCATCTCTACTTTTCTGCTTTTCTTTTTGAACAACAAAAATATCCAAGTAGAGAAAATCCTTGCCTGCTTCTCCAGGACCTGGAAGAAGAGAATTCTCCAGAGTAATAAATACAGTTCCCTGCTGGGCATCACTTCATGGGGTCCTCAGAGGCTTCCTTTCCTCTCACATGGGGACATTTTCTGCTAAATATAGAAAAGAACACCCTTTATTTGGCCCACAATCTCTTCTCTTCCAGTTTTCCCTTTTTCATTTCTTTTGGCTGAAAGTATCATCACCACTGAAGATAAGAATATTCTTCCATTGTTTTCCCACAGTTGAGATTCCAGCTAAAGAAATTCTAAGTTCAAATAGCAAGTTAATTCCCATGAGTAATAAACTTCTGGTATAGGAGCCGGGAGCACATGATACAAACGTGCACCAACAAATAGAAGAAAAGGCATAATTTCAAGCATGTAAAGCATTTACAAAGTTCAATGTGGGTTTCCATTTTCACATAAAATAAACATTGGAGATTCCAGTGACATGGAGTTTCAGATATGCTGAGGATCTACTGGGACCATCAGAGTCTGCTATTAGCAGAAAACCCCATTACAAATATTCATGTCACTTAACTTTACATTTCTAATTGATAAACCCTTGCATTGCACTGGCATCATTAAAAACAAAGACAAAAACCTACATGATATTAGATACAACCCAGGGCTGCCCTTTTTCAGCTAGACCATATCTTTCTAGAATTCTCAGAGGTAAGCTCACAAGTTTTTTATGAATTGGGTTGGGATTATTATTACTTTAGAAGGCAGAAACAATTTTAAGAAGATACTCTGGGTTACAGAAGTTTCTGGGTCCAGAAAGACACATACCCCCTCCCTAAATCCCATCATATCTGTCTACTAGTACTATTGTTAGAGAAATTATCACCATAAATTAAACAGACAGAATTACCAGAAGGCTGATCTCAGAATGTAAATTTCTCAAACAGGGCTACTATATGGCTTACTGCCATATCTTACCTTCTAACCTCTCTTTCTCCCCAGGAAAGGTGCCAAACTTAGAAATTGTAACTGAGAGAGGCTTGACTTCCAGTCAAACACATCCTAGTTGATAAAGATCCTGCATCTAGAGAGATGGAGACATGCAGAGAGCAGCATGAGGTCTGCTTTGCTAAGATCTTTGGATTACATCTGAGTCCAATGGAAAGAAAGCAAAACACTTTTTAATGACATGTTTGAGATTGAATAATTCAGTTGAATAGTTGAGAGTAAACAGAAGCTGGAATGAAGTTATTGTAGCCCTGCTGGGTTGAGCTGTACTTATGTGATGGTACTTACAATGCAATAGTCCAGACTTCAGGGACTGTTCTGTCTGAGAATTATGAAGTTCTTATTGGGACCATGGGTTAATACCACACCCTGTAGGTGGTTCTATAGGGAATAGATGTCACACCCCTGGGAAAATGAATAGGGGCTCAGAAGTGGACCTTTGAGATGACATTATATATTTTCTCCTCCCCAGTTCTTAGGGTCATTTTGTCCAGAGTGTGAAGAACAGAGATACTCAGAGCATTTTTGATGGCTTAAGGAGGGTGTAGCCTGACAAAGAATCCTAGAAGGTTCCAGGCCTGTGCATTCACTGAAAGCCCTCCTCCTTGCTGTGTTTCCGTCTTACTTTTCTCAAACTTCAGTAAATTCTCATAAAAGATATAGTCTATTCTCTTCTGTGTATGGAGAATTAAGGGGAAGGGCTGGTTGGTGGTTCAGAAGAGAACCTTGTCCCTCCCTTCGGCCATCATTGGGAACAGCTATGCCTATAGGTCAGTATTCTGAGGGCCACTGGCAGCAGCAGTGGTGGGAGAACACAGGCCTCGGCTGCTAAAAGACCTGTACTCAGCCCTGCATGGACGAAGTTCTCCAGCCTCTGTAGGAATCCACCCAAGTGTCTGCTCCTCAGGGAAGACTGAGGATCCAGCACTGAAGCATCTTTGAGGACATCAAACAAATCAAGGAAGCCATTTCAGGAGGTTCTGGATTTCTGGTAAATTCCATCAACTGGGCTTGGAGTTGTCCTATATGAAGTATTGTGTTTCTCAGTATCCATTCTCCCTTCTTTTTTTTTTTAATATAAATTTATTTATTTTAATTGAAGGCTAATTACTTTACAATATTGTATTGGTTTTGCCATACATTGACATGAATCTGCCACAGGATGTGTTCCCCATCCTGAACCCCCGCCCCCACCTCCCTCCCCGTCCCATCCCTCTGGGTCATCCCAGTGCACCAGCCCCAAGCACCCTGTATCATGAATCAGACCTGGACTGGTGATTCGTTTCACATATGATAATATACATGTTTCAATGCCATTCTCCCAAACCATCCCACCCTTGCCCTCCCTTCTTTTTTTAATGACAGAATCTCTGAAATTTAGCTTGGTGGTGGCCTCCCTTGTGGCCAACAGATTGAGCCTGAGCGTTATTAACAGTTAGCACGGTTAGGCCAAGTAAAAAATGGGCCCCCAAAATATGACAGCTTAAACCAGTTCAAGTTTGTATCTCCCTCATGGAATAAGTAGGAAAATTACTGGTTTGGACTGATATAGTGGCTCCATCCATTAATATGAGGAACACAGTATATATGGAAAGGCAGAAGCCAAAATGAGCTCAGGGTGAGAGATAAATAGATGCATGACGTGTGCTGGGGAGAATAACGCACACTGCAGGCCCGAGTGGACTTTCCTCTCCAAGTCTCCCACAGCACATGGGGGTGAAAGTGGGGGGTCTTGCTTAGAGCATAGGAAATGCTCCAAACAGAATCAGCCCACGAATAAATCAGTCGCGTATCCAAACCCCAAATCGAGGTTTTGCATGCATGGCCTCCATCAGTAACAGCAATGAGACACACTAATACTCCAAATTCAAACTTATTTATATTTAAAATAGTGAGGGACAGATTCATTGTCCACAAAGCAGGGTGATTTGTTCTCAAGCTCCTTAGTGGAGTTAGGGGAGGGGGTATGCTGGTGGACTCTGCAGAGAGGACAAGAAGTATGTTTGAGTACAAATGTGTTTGAGGTTTGTCGATTATTTAGTACAATAACAGCTGGGTATTTGTTTATTACACTGAAGTGGATCTTTTCATATTTGAATCAAAAGCACACATAAAAGCCTATTGTAGAAAATCAGGCTCTGTTACAACATAAATGTGCATTATATAAAACAAAAGAAAAGGAAAAAAGGATTTTAAAATTACAAATAAACCATGGAGCTTATAAACTGTGGGAAAGTTGAAGGATCTGAGATGGCTCTTCTGTTCTTTGCCTGACCAGATTCTCCATTACCACAACCAGCTCTTGCTAAGAACACAGCGCAGTCAGACAAATGGGAAAGGAAATTGTTCTTCCTACCCTAGTCCTCAGAAAGATGACTATCCCAGTTCCACTGATTGTCTGCTTCAGGTTTTATGGAGCTTAATGGAGGAAGAATAATAGACTAGGAGGAAAACAATAAGAAGAAGGTAGGTGGAGCACCCCGATGCAGTTTGCACATATTCAGTAATACAAAGTGTAATAAAACAGCCCTCTCTTCTATCTTCAGCTGTGTGTGCTAAGTCGCTTCAGTTGTGTCTGACTCTTGGCAACCCTATGGACTGTAGCCCACCATGTTTCTCTGTCTATGGGATTCTCCAGGCAAGAATACTTGAGTGAGTTGTCATGCCCTCCACCAGGGATCTTCCTGACTCAGGGATCGAACCTGCTTCTCTTACATCTCCTGTATTGGTAGGTGGGTTCTTTACAACTAGCACCACCCACGAAGCCCAGCTTCAGCAGTACTCCAGTTTATAGGGATTTCCTAGGTGGTTGCCCTGCATTGGTCTGCCTTTATTGTTGTGTTAATTGCTCAGTTGTGTCCAGCTCTTTGTGACCCCATGGACTGTAGCCTGCCAGGTTCATCTGTCCATAGAATTCTCCAGGCAAGAATACTGGAGTGGGTTGGCATTCCCTTCTCCAGGGGATCTTCCTAACCCAAAGGTCTCCTGCATTGCAGGAAGATTCTTTACCATCTGAGCCACCAGGGAAGCCCAGGGGGTGCATTAAATTGATGGAGTTCTGGTTCTGGGCCATTCTTTCACTCTGGGTAATTAAGAACTAGCTCACATACAATCCCACTTAAAGTATAAAATTCAAAAGTATTTTCACAGATAAGTGCAACCATCACCGCAATCAATTTTAGAACATTTCCATCAACTCAAAAAGAAGCCTAGTACCTCCTACCTGCCAGCCCCACTTTCCCACCTCTGTTGTTGTGCTGTTCAGTCCCTAAGTCATGTCTGACTCTTTGCAACTCCACGTAATGCAGCATGCCAGGCTTCCCTGTACTTCACTATGTCCCTGAGTTTCATCAAACTCATGTCCATTGAGTGAATGATGCCATCTAACCATCTCATCCTCTGCTCCTCCCTTCTCCTCCTGCCCTCGATCTTTCCCAGCATCCAGGTCTTTTCCAGTGAGTCAGCTCTTTGCATCAGGTGGCCAAAGTGTGGAGCTTCAGCTTCAGCATCAGTCTTTCCAATGAACATTCAGGGTTGATTTCCTTTAGAATTGACTGGTTTAACCTCCTTACTGTTCAAGGGACTCTCCAGAGTCCTTGTCCAAGAGTCTTCTCCAGCACCACAGTTCAAAGCATCAATTCTTCAGCACTTAGCCTTCTTTATGGCTAAGGGACTGTCCAAGGGACAGGGATTTGTCCAAGGGACTCTCCAGAGTCCTTGTCCAAGAGTCTTCTCCAGCACCACAGTTCAAAGCATCAATTCTTCAGCACTTAGCCTTCTTTATGGTCAAACTCTCACATCTGTACATGACTACTGGAAAGATCCCATAGCTTTGACTACATGGACTTTTGTTGGTCCATGCTTTTTATATGCTATCTAGTTTGTCATAGCCTTCCTTCCAAGAAGCAAGTGTCATCTAATTCCATGTCTGCAGTCACCATTCACAGTGATTTTGGAGCCCAAGGGACTCTCCAGAGTCCTTGTCCAAGAGTCTTCTCCAGTACCACAGTTCAAAGCATCAATTCTTCAGCACTTAGCCTTCTTTATGGTCAAACTCTCACATCTGTACATGACTACTGGAAAGACCCCATAGCTTTGACTACATGGACCTTTGTTGGTCCATGCTTTTTATATGCTATCTAGTTTGTCATAGCCTTCCTTCCAAGAAGCAAGCGTCATCTAATTTCATGTCTGCAGTCACCATCCACAGTGATTTTGGAGCCCAAGAAAATAACGTCTGTCACTGTTTCCATTGTTTCCTCATCTATTTGCCATGAAGTGATGGGACCAGATTCCATGATCTTTAATTTTTCAATGTTGAGTTTTAAGCCAGCTTTTTTACTCTCCTCTTTCACCTTCATCAGGAGGCTCCTTAATTCCTCTTCACTTTCTACCACATGGTATCATCTGAATATCTGAGGTTGTTGATATTTCTCCTGGTAATCTTGATTCCAACTTATAACTCATCCAGCCCAGCATTTTGCATGATGTACTCTGCATATAAGTTAAATAAACAGGGTAACAATATACAGCTTTGTCATACTCCTTTCCCAATTTTGAACCAGTCGGTTGTTAACCCCTAGGCAACCACTAACCTACTTTCTGTCTCTATAAATTTTCTTCTGGACATTTCATAAAAATAAAATAATATAATATGAGATCTTTTGTGACTTCTTTCACTTAGCATAATGTTCTCGAGATTTGTCCATGTTGTAGCAGGTATCTGTATTTCATTTCTTTTTATGGCTGAATAATATTCTGTTGCATTGTTATATCACATTCTGTTTATTCACTTATCATTGACAGACATTTGGGTTGTTTTCCCCATTTGGCTATTATGAATAACACTGCTATGAACATTCATGTGCAAACGTCTATGTGATTATATAATTTTATTTCCCTTTGGTATATATTAATACCTAAGAGTGGGATTACTGGGATATGTAGTAACTCTATGTTTAATCATTTGAGGAATTACCATATTGTTTTCAAAAGTGGCTGCACCAGGACTTCCCTGGTGGTCCAGTTTTTAGGACTTCGCCTTTCAACATAAGGGGTGCCGGTTTGATCCCTGGTCAGGGAGCTGAGACCTCACATAACTTGCAACCAAAAAACCAAAACGTAAAACAGATGCAATATGCTAACAAACTCAATAAAGACTTTAAAAATGGGACTTCCCTAGTGGTCCAGTGGCTAAGACTCTGTGCTCCCAATGCAGGGGGCCTGGGTTCGATCCCTGGTCATGAAACTAAATTCCACATGCTCCAACTAAGAGTTCGCATGCCGCAACCAAGACTTGGCACAGCCAAATAAATAAATAAAAGAAACTTAAAGAAAAAAGACTTTAAAAATGATCCACATTAAAAAAAAAAAACAACTTTAAAAAAGTGGTTCCCTTTCTTTTCTCTGCCTTTTGTCTGGTAGGGTGGGTGAATATGGATATGTTCTTAGCAGGATTAAACTTGTTTGTCAGTGGATGTGGAGGGGTTGGGCAGGCCTGGTCTGTTAAATACCTGATAAATCTTAGGGAAAATTATTTGGAATGTAGTTGAATTTGAGTATTTTAGTATTTGAGCACTTAAATAGACAACGTACAAGTTATTTAAAGTCTGCTTATCCTCAGAAGAGATAGTCTAGAATACAAAGTAGAGTTTCACTGAAAATAAACATACAGATGTATTTTTAAAAATATTAAACCTTCTGATCTGCAAACATAAAATGCTTTTCTAATTATTGAGATGAACTTTAATTTCTTCCACAATGTTTTGCAGTTTTCAGAGGATAGGTTATACATTTCTTTTGTTAGGTTTATTTCTAAGTAATTTTTTTATTGGTGTAAATGGAATTTTAAAAAAATTCTCAAATTGTTCACTGCAAGTGTTGTGTTGTTGCTATTTAGTCGCTAAGTCATATCTGACTCTTTTGTGACCACATGGACTGTAGCCCACCAGGCTCCTCTGCCCATAGAATTTCCCAGACAAGAATATGGGAATGGACTGCCATTTCCTTCTCCAGGAGATCCTCTCAACCCAGGGATTGAACCCACGTCTCCTGAATTGGCAGGTGGGTTCTTTACCACTGGGCCATCAGGGAAGCCCTCACTGCAAGTGTATAGAAATATAATTCTTTGCAGTGTATTAACCTTGCATCCTGAAAACTTACTAAACTTGTTTCTTTTTTCTAAATGCTTTTTAGTGGATTCCTTTTTCTATATACAAGATCATGTCATCTGAAAATAGACCTAGTTTTATTTCTTCCTTTGCAATCCATATGCCTTTTATTACTTTCTCTTGCTTAATTGCCCCAGCTAGAATTTCAAGCATAATGCTGAATAGAAGTGGTAAGAGCTAACATCTTTGCTTTGTTCCTGATAGCAGTAGAAAAGCATCTAGTCTTGCATCATTAAGTATGATGATAGCTATGAGTTTTTCATAGCCTTTCAAACCCTTTATTGGTTTGAAGAACTTTTCTATTCTGCAGTTGTTCAGTCTTTTTATAAAGTTTTGTGCTGTATGCTTAGTTGCTCAGTTGTGTCTGACTCTTTGCAACCCCATGGATTACAGTTCTGCCAGGCTCCTCTGTCTATGGGGATTCTCCACGGAAGAATACTGGAGTGGGTTGCCATGCCCTCCTTCAGGGGATCTTCCCAACCCAAGGACTGAACCAGGTCTCCCGCATTGCAAACGGATTCTTTACCATCTGAGCCACCAGGCAAGCCCATGAAAAGTGTTGGATTTTGTCAAAAGCTTGTTTCTGCATCTATGGGATAATCATATGATATTTGTTTTTTATTCTGTTGATATGACAGTTTACATTAATTGATTACTGGATGTTAAACCAAACTTCACATTCCTTCTTTACTGTTATTTTGCATTAAGTAAATATTTTGTTATATAGCATTTTAACTTCTATACTTTTTTCCCCACTATATCTTGAAAGATTTTTAGTGATTTAGATAAGATGTATATGACTTACCATATATATCTTACCTTGTCAGAATTGGCTCCTGGTTTATACTAGTTTCATTTCATTGATTTATAGAAACATTAATATAATTATATTCCTCATTCTCTCTTTTTGTCATATTATTTTTGTACACCATAGAGCTATTAATGTTACAAACCCAACAATGCATTGTTATAATTATTACTTTACAATCTGTAGGCATTTCCTTAGCCCAGTAAGGCTTTCCTCCCACCCACCTTCCTTCTTTTACTATTATTGGTAAACGTATCCCACATGTCCTATTATTTATATATTATAGGCCCCCAAATATATTATATACACATTACTTTATGCTAGTGTTTTAAAATCAGTTAAGAGGGAAGAAAATCTGCATTTAAACTGTATCTTATAATTATATAGATACCTTTTCCTGTGGTCTTTGTTTTTCCTACTAATTTGAATTACCATTTGGGGACACTTGCTTTCACCCTGAAAAAGTTCCTTTAGTATTTCTTATAGGGTATTTGAATTTTTTATTTCTCATAAAACTATTTGTTATACCAACAAATTCTCTCAGATTTTGTTTATCTGGGAAAGTCTTTATTTCACCTTCATTTTTAAAAGATGGTTTTGATTATAGAGACTTTTATTAATTTACAGTTTTTTCTATTTTTTTCATTGACTATTTTGTGTTCTTCCAATACTTTCCAGCCTCCATTATCGCGGCTGGAAAGTCAGCTCCAATCTTACTGGTGTTTCTTTGTAAGTAATAAGTCGATTTTCTTTTGCTGCTTTCAAGATTTTCTCCTTGGCTCTAACTTTCAACATTTTTACTACGATGTGTCTGTTTGTGGCTTTCTTTGCATTTATCCTACTTAAAGTTTGTTGAACTTCCTGGATGTGTAAGTTCACTGTTTTTCAATAAAACCGGGGACACTATGAACAGCTATATGATGGTCATTTTTTTCTCTAGGGGATTTTCCCGATTCAGGGATTGAACCTGCCTCTCCTGCATTGCAGGTGAATCCTTTACACTGAGCCACCAAGGAAGCCCACAAATTTGACAACCTAAGTGAATCTTTCAATCCTTGAAAGACACAGTCTGCTTAAACTCACACAAGAAGAAGCAGACAATCTGAATGGGCCTAAAACAATTAAATTGATGATTAATAACCTTCTAAAACGAGGCTTCCTGGGTGGTGCCAGTGGTAAAGAATTTGCCTGCCAATGAAGGAGATATAAAGAGACACAGGTTCAATCCCTGGGTCAGGAAGATCCCCTGGAGGAGGGCATGGCAAACCACTCCAGCATTCTTACATGGAGAATCCCTTGGACAGAGGAGCCTGGTGGGTTACAGTCTATAGGGTCACACGACTAAAGTGATCTAGCATGCATGCAACCTTCTAAAAAAGAGAGCATCAGCCCGAGGTGGGTTCACTGGTGAATTCTAACACCTATTTAAAGAAGAAATTGTATCAACTTTCTATAAGCTCTTTCAGAAGATAGAAGCAGAAGGAATGCTTCCTAACTCATTTTATGAGGCTAGCATTACCCTAGTAACAAAACTAGAAAAGACATTGCAAGAAAACCGCAGACAGGTATCTCTCAACAAATTTGTAAAGTTTTCAGCCATTATTTCTTCAAATGTTCTTTCTGCTCCCCTCTCTCATTTTTTTCTGGTACTTCCACTATATATGTTTTGGTGTACTTTTTCCCTCTCTGTTCTTCAACTTGCATGGTTTCTACTGATTTATCTTCAAGTTTATTTATTCTCTCTTCTGCCAATTGAAACCTACTGTTAAGTCCCTCTAGTGAATTTTTTATTTCCATTATTGCACTTTTCAACTCCAGAATTTCCATTTGGTTCTTTTTTTATAACTTTTATCTCCTTATGGATGTTCTTTATTTGATGCAACATGGCCATCATATTTTCTTTTAGCCCTATGAACATGTTTACAATGAATCTTTTGAAGTTTTCTGATAATACAGTAGTGGTCACTCTCACGGGCAGTTTCTTTTCTGGCTTTTTCCAGCTGTATGAATCATACTTTTATATTTGTTTGCATGCCTTAAAATTTTTGTTGGAAATATTGTAGCAATTCTAGATATTGGTCTTCCTCCCATCCTCTAGGGCTTGTTACTGTTATTTAATTGTTTATTTGTTTAGCGAATGGCTGGATTATTTTCCCGAAATCTATTTCCCCTTCCATAGTGTTCAGCCTCTGATATTTCTTCTCAAAGAAGCACAGCTTTGGGTATAACCACAGTCATGCTTGGATGACAGTGATCTTACTAGGGTTCTCAGCTACTTTTTCTCTGACCACATCTAGTTGTAAAACTCTACTAATTGTTGACTGATTGCTATATTGATTCCAGCAATGCCCTAAAGCATAAATTGCTCTACAAACTAATCCAATGAAGTTGTGACTCCTTTGAAGGAATAGTTTCTGAGGTCAGTGTTTGATATTTGTTCTGAACCCAAGAAGACTCCTCCCTAGTGACTCATTCTGAATTTTCTCCCACAAACTAACAAGCTTACAGTTTAGCATATATTTTGAATCTTCTCCCAGTTGCCTTTTACCATAACCTCTACAGTTTTTGAGAGCATCCTTAGGCTTGACTTTCAATTCCTTTGGGAAAATATTAGACATTATCTTTTTTTAATGGCCTCCTTCTTACTCTTTTCCCAATCCCATTCTCCAGCAAAATATCTGATTCAGGACTCTGGAGTTGGGGATGGGAACAATGGCAGGCTCCTCTCTGAATGATACCCCCACTCTAGGAGCTGAGTAGCTGGTGGAGAAGTAGGGCAGCCAGAGGTCCTCTCAGCTTGCATCTTCTGACATGGAATGACCACCTCACAAGGCAAGGAAAGAATGACTAAGGACAGTCCTTTCAGCATTCTGTGCCCAAAGTAAACCCTCCAATCCACCAAAAGGTGACCTCTTAATCACACTCATCTGGAACTGAGTCTCAGTGATGAGGATCTGTGGACAGGATAAGAAACATTGCCAACCTGATCCTCTGGAGAAGAAACACTTCCATGTGCTGGGAGGGTTAGGAAAAGGAGCTCTTGTCCTTGGTTGCAGAATTCTGGAATGGAGTTTCCATCCTACTTAACTAAGAGTGAGTAGGAAGGAAGCAGTCTCAGTCCAAACACCACAAACTCACCATTCTTACCAAATTTTCTTAAGTTTTCTTAAATAGCAGACTTTCCCTTTTGCTATTTTCCCCCTTAGGATCATTTCCAGAAGCCTTAAATTGTTGAGTTTTTTAACAGTTTTTCACCAGTTTCACTGAGTAAGTGGGTCAGTAGAGCTCCTCATGCTGTCATGCCAGAAGTTGATCTTATTCTGGGTAGTTTTGAGTATGTAGCTATTATTAATACCATTTTTGTGTTAATAACAAAGAACTTCTGTCATGCTCTCTTCATTGTGATATCATTGACTTAGAATGAGGTATCGAAATCCTAACTCCCAATACCTGTGAATGTGACCTCATTTGAAAAAAGGGTTCTTGCAGATATAACCAAGTTAAGATGAGAGTATACTGGATTAGTGTGGGCCTAATCCAATGACTAAAGTCCTTATAAAAAGAGTGAAGTGTAGACACAGATGCACACAGAGTAAGAGTACATGTGATCCCATAGGACTACAAACCAAGGAGCACCAAAGATGCTGGCACCCACAAGAAGCTGGAAGACCAAGGAAGAACCCTCCTTAGGGCTTTCAGAGATAGCATGACCCTGTTGACATCTTCTAGCCTCTAGAAATGTGAAACAATAGACACACAGGCCACTTGGTAGCACTGTCTAGTAGATAGCTTCTTTGAAAGCAGTTTCAAAATAACCATCTGGAAGGGTCACTTCTTTTTTGTTTCCATTTAACATCATTCATTTTCCTTTTTTTGTTTCATAATCTGGTTCCATGGGGAGACTGCATTTCTTTAAATTATTCTTTCAGTTACTTCTTAAATTTGGAAAATTCTTGGTTTCTAGAAAGTTGTTTTAAAAAGTACATTTTAACCACTATATTCCCCAAAATCTACAATAATGCCATATTATTGCTTAACAAGGCAATAATTGGTCCTCAAATTGGCATTTCCTCCAAGGCCTCTATTCAGGTTATCTTCTCTTTGGTGACTGGTTATCACCCATAAAGCAGCATAGCAGTACTAACAGTTTAAAGGAAGGGCCATCCAGAAATCTGACTAACCAACTCCTTTACCCACAGATTTGGCATATTTTTATTCTTGGAAAGAGCATATAAAACACATTGCTTGCAACATTTATATTTTTCTAACACCTAATAATTTACCCTTTTATGGTGTAAAATCTGCTTCTATGAATCTTTTCTCAATTTATTTCTTTTATCTTTCTGTCTCTCTACAATGCGGTTAATCCCAAAACACAGTGAAATTTAAGAGTGCCCACACTGAGCATATAACAGTGAAAGAAAGTAGTGGAGTATTAAATAACTCAATTTGAGTAAGAACTTGACTCTCAGTCTTAATATTTTGTATATAATGTGGCAGCTTTGATAGTTTGTTATTAATCTGGAAACTGTGGACAAGATGGGTTGAGCTGAGGAGGACAATCTAGAAGCTGAAGTATCCCTGAGAAGCCTACTGACAGAACTGGGGACAGAAATGGTAAGAGTAGAAGCAAAGTAGGGTCAGTAGGGATGGATACTAAGGGAGATTCTGCACAGAGATGTCCATGGGGTCTGTTGACTGATAGACTTGGGGAGCCACAGAAAGGGAGGAGCAGTTATGACTTGGAGAAGTGATCCTGACTGGTCAGATGGTGAGTTCGAAAACATTCCTGGAAGCAACATGGATTGACATGTAAAAAGCACCTCAGGAAGCTACCTAACCTGAGTGGGAGAATCTGGATGAGTAAGTTACACTGTCTGCCCTACTTTCAGATTTGTCTTCACACAGTGGGAGACAGGGCCCTAACTCTCAGAGATTATCTGCTTTTCCTCCAAAGAGGCAGACTACCTAGTGCTGGGCTGCAAAACATGCCAAATGTCCTCTAACGTAGATAAGATTGAAGAAGGTACTAGAATGATTGGGCCTCAGATTTATTTAATTCTTTTGTTAAACCAAACTTGGGTCTGCTTGCCCACAAGCAGTAAAGCCAAGCTACTGACACCAGGTTGACGTGAAGGAAAGTGCAGTGGTTATTGCAGGGTGCCAAGCAGGAAGTCCAGGAAGCTAGTGCTTAAAAGGCCCAAACTCCTCAAAGGCTTTTGGGGAATACTTTTAAAGACAGAGTGAGGGATAGGGTTGTCAAAAGTATGATCAGCTCAGGGACATTCTTCTGATAAGTTGGTGGTGAGGCAATCAGGAGTCAACATCATCAACCTTCTGCTTCCAACCAGTCTGCGGTCTACATGCTTGTGGGCAGCATACAGTTAACTTCTTCCACCTGATGGGGGTTTGAGTATCTGAAGAATAGCTCAAAGGATATGGCTCAGATTATTATCTATAGCCTTTGAGGAGGAATTAAGGTCCTTGACTTTGTTTAGTGGCTTAAGTATTATTTTGTCTTGTTTGACTGTTTTCCTTTCTGTATCTTCTCACTTCTCTGATTAAATTTACTCTTTGAAACTCCGGGAAGGCCTAGGAGGCTAAATTTTTCTACATAAAAGAGGCAAGAGGAAGGCATGGAAGGTGGTGGGGCCTGTTCTGAGAAGGCCACGTAGGGTCTTTCTTGGTTACACTTTTATGTATGTGAATTCATTTAATTTGCACAACCAGGGAGACTTGATTATCTTCAGTTGTATGGATGAAGAAAAGATTCCAAGAGATTGAATAACTTGCTAAAACTCTCGTGGTTAGGTGAGAATGAATGAACAGGGGTTCCAACATGTTCCTTTAACAGGCCGAGGGGATGAGGATGCTAGAATGCACATGGTCTGGAGTCAGGAGACTGTTTGTAGAGCAAGGAAGTTTTTACTTGAAGCACTGGGCTTGGAGAAGCATTAGTTTCCTCAGACATAGCTATACAAAGCACCATAGACTAGGTGGGTTAACCAACAAAAGTTTATTTTTTCTCATAGTTCTGGAGGCTGGAAATTTAAAATCAGGTATCAGCAGAGTTTGGTTCCTTCTGAAGTCTCTCTCTTTAGTTTGCTTGTAAATGGTCATCATCTTCCTTTGTCTTCAGAGGGTCTTTCTTCTGTGCATGTCTGTGTCCTAACCTCTTCTTACAAGGAGAGCAGTCAGATTAGATTAGGCTATCCTAATGACCTCATTTTAACTTATTTACCCCTTTAAAGACCCTATCTCCAAATACATTTACATTCTGATATCTGAGGACTTTAACATATGAGTTCTGCGGATGACACAATTCAGCTCATAATAGGAGAGTACCAGTCAAGGAATCCCTCCTGGCAGGAAAAATGCTAGAAGAGGAAGTTAATGGGACCCTAAAAGATAATTCCCAGCCTCCACTTCACAGAACTGCTGAATGATGCCCTGGCTGCCTTCACTATCATCCAAACTGTTGGAATAATTGTTATTTAGAACCTGAGACAAGTCTGTTCCTCTTTGATTCTTAGCATAACTTCAAGTTAATTTATCCTTCAATCAAGAGTGGTTTGCCCTGTTTCATACAGTAGTTGTTGCTGCTAAGTCGCTTCAGTCATGTCCGACTCTGTGTGACCCCATAGACGGCAGCCCACCAGGGTCCGCCGTCCCTGGGATTCTCCAGGCAAGAGTACTGGAGTGGGTTGCCATTGCCTTCTCCATCATACAGCAGAGTTCTGTCCAATTTCAGCTACTAAGTTGCCAGACCTATGATGGGAAATCATGCAGTGGGAGAATGCTATGGATTGAATTGCATCTCCTCAAAAATCAAATGCAGATGAGATGTTATTTAGAGGTGGGGATTTCGGAAGATAATTAGGTTTAGATCAGATCTTAAGGGTGGGACCCTTGTGATGGGATTAGTGTCTTTAAGAAAATACACCAGAGAACTTGCTGTCTCTGCCTTATGAGGACACAGTGAGGAACTGGCCATCTACAAGCTGGAAAGAGAGTCTTCACTGAAAACTAACCATGCTGGTACCTTGCTTGACCTTTAACATCCAGACTCCAGAACTATGAGAAAATTAATTTTTGTCACTTGAGACAGCTAGTCAATGTTCTTTTGTGTGGCCACCAGAGCAGATTAAGACAGGGAGGGAGGAGGAGTTATTACACAGCCCCTGTCTCTCCCTGCCTCAGTCCCCATGGCTGTCCTTGCCCTTGCCTACACACTTCTACTACCTGTCTCTTGCTTTCCAGATCTCCCCCACTGAATTTGTTTTCAAGGGTTGCTGTAATGAATGACCACAAGCCTGGTGGGATAAAACAAAGTTATTTTCTCACAGTTCTGAGGAAGTGTGAAATCAAGGTGTCAGCAGGACCACACTCTCTCCCTGAAGGTTCCAGAAGAGAATTCTTCCTACTTCTTCCAGCTTCTGGTAGTTCCTTGGCTGTGTGGCAGTATCCCTCCAATTCTCTGCCTGCATCTCCACGTGACTATATTCTCTATGTGTCTCAAATCTCCCTCTCCTTTCTCTTACAAGGATTCCTATCAGTTATTGGGGATTTAGGCTCCCTATATCCAGTATGATCTCAGCTTGAGATTTTTAACATAGTTACAACTGTAAAGGCTCTATTTTCTAAATAAGGTCATATCCACAGGTTCTATAGGTTAAGACTTGGATATATCTTTTGAGGACCACTTTTCTGTCCACCATCCCCACATGCCTCCTCCCTACCATCACTCACCTTCACATTCCTACTGTCCTCCTCCTCTTCTCAGGCCTTGGCCACAGAACTCTGGGCTGGATTAAAACCAAATGTTGCTGAATCAGACATTTCATCTTGTTCCTACATCAGGACCCTAAGTGCTTAGGGAGGACAACTTTTTCAGCCTCCAAGTAGAAACACAAGAGCCGTCTTATAAAGAGCCTGCTAACTGGGAAGAAAATAGTTTACCCATTACTGAGTGTGTTTATACAAAGGATATTTACCCAACTGGCAACATCACAATTCTTCAGACAAGCCCCAACAGCCAGTTGTGGCTTGTTAAGGATTCATTGATTGGGGGTGGCCCAGATTTCATTGTCACCTATATTATGATCAGTGTGGGCCAGATTCCAAGTGCCTTGGGCTGTGTTTAGAGCCCAAGAAAGAGGGAGAGAGTTAAACAGTCCCCTACCCAGAATCTGAAGTCTTTATTCATATGGCCCAACATCACTTTTCCCCATTGAATAAAACATTCTGTACCCAGGAGCAAGCCCAGTCCCAGCTGGTACCTTTCCCAACATCCCCGCAGGTCTCCTGGCAACCTCTCAGCAAAGAACCCTCAGGGTCCGCCAAGAATCCAGCTCCAGGATTCTTACTCCACCCCCTCATGGGACTGGGGGAGGGGGGACCGTGGTTGTTCTTGAGGTGCATTGTCCATGAGTCCTGGATCACTGTGTCTGCCAGTGGAATTCAGCAGATGGCCTGTGAAGAAACAGACACGACTCATCCAAACTGTTCATCTGCGAACTCTGTTTAAAGTAGAAGGGTTACTTTTGGCTCAGTAACCACCATTTCAGGCAACTCTTACGCCAAGGGGGGGACTTTCAAGTCTCTCCATCCCCCAACCCTACTTTTTCATTATAGTCAGAAACCTTA
This sequence comes from Giraffa tippelskirchi, assembly GCF_054371585.1. Lineage (NCBI taxonomy): Eukaryota > Metazoa > Chordata > Mammalia > Artiodactyla > Giraffidae > Giraffa > Giraffa tippelskirchi. The sequence goes on from NC_137275.1 coordinate 198,959,869, forward strand.
TTTTATTTTTTTAGGCAAAGTACTAAAAAGAGCAATGGCTGTTCTTTTAGATGGGCACCGAAATGTTTCATTGTGGAAGTTTTTTCCTCATACAGTATCATTTTAAATTTGGCAGCTTTAAGGATTAGCTTACTGTTTTACTCCTTGATTAAACTCTGGCATATTCTTAGAGTTACTTAGGCCCAGGAGTAGTGTCTGATACTCTGAAACCTAGCAGGGGTTGCTTCACAATCCCCCATTCCAGTTCTGCATTGAAAGTGAGGGTCCTAGTCGTGCAGATCCCACCCACCCTCCTCCCCTGCCCCACTTAACTCCAAATAAGAGGGGAGGCCATTTCACTGGAAATGTGGTGGGCGGCTAGGAGACAATGGAATTGTCCCAAATGTGGACAAGAGACACCCAGATGGGTTGGTAAATGACTTCAGGTGTTATGGCTTTATGGAAGTGTATGTAAGCACAAACACATTTCCTCTACTCCCTCACAATACCCCATTAAATGACAGAAAAGAAATTAAAAAGACATCAACCCACAAAGGCAAAGAGAACATGAAAGGAGTTAGAGCAGGAAGAGGTCAACTAAACTTCTGAAAGCAGTGATCAGAGCTAGTGGTGATTAACTGAGCAGACCAGAGGAGGCAGACAGCCAGGGCTGCAGGGTTTGGGCCAGTGGCTGAGGGCAGGTTCATATCTCAGAACCCAGGAAGTCTCAGGGAGTAGAAGCATCTGGTGATTCTCATGTGGAGGTCCCAGTGAGCTGAGAATAAGAGGATTCGATGAAAATGGACAAAAGTGTCATGAGTCCCTTTGCCCACTCCTCACAGCATGGGACCACCCCTCCCTCAACCATGAGGAGAATCACTTTTTAGAGATGATATAGCAAAGAGAGTCTCAGTTCAGTTCAGTCGCTCAGTCGTGTCCGACTCTTGGCTACCCCATGAATCGCAGCACGCCAGGCCTCCCTGTCCATCACCAACTCCCGGAGTTTACCCAAACTCATGTCTATCGAGTCAGTGATGCCATCCAACCATCTCATCCTCTGTCGTCCCCTTCTCTTCCTGCCCCCAATCCTTCCCAGCATTAGGGTCTTTTCCAATGAATCAACCCTTCGCATGAGGTGGCCAAAGTATTGGAGTTTCAGCTTCAACATCAGTCCTTCCAATGAAAACCCAGGACTTATCTCCTTGAGGATGGACTGGTTGGATCTCCTTGCAGTCCAAGGGACTCTCAAGAGTCTTCTCCAACACCACAGTTCAAAAGCATCAATTCTTCGGTATAAACAGAGCATGAGGCAGAAGTCAAGTCCTTGTCCTCACTTGGCTTCCAACTCTGAAATTCAGGCATAGGCCCTCCCCTCCACTACATCCCACAGCAGGAAATCAGAGAGTGCCGTTCTGGGGCAAATATTGATGAACTGGAGCCTTGATGGAAGATATTGACACTCGACGGTTTCTCCCCAGAACAGCCAGCTACTCTCTGGGCAACCCCACCAAAAGCAAACCCTTCCATGCAGAGTTTCCCTTGATGTTGTAATCGTTTATCACTCTCAAAAACTTACAGAGAAGGCAATGGCACCCCACTCTGATACTCTTGCCTGGAGAATCTCATGGATGAAGGAGCCTGGTAGGCTGCAGTCCATGGGGTCACTATGAGTCGGACACGACTGAGCGACTTCACTTTCATTTTCACTTTCATGCATTGGAGAAGGAAATGACAACCCACTCCAGTATTCTTGCCTGGAGAGCCCCAGGGACAGGGGAGCCTGGTGGGCTGCCATCTATGGGGTCGCACAGAGTCAGACACGACTAAAATGACTTAGCAGCAGCAGCAGCTTAAATACGTAAGAACTCAAGGATTAGCAGATACTGGAGGAAAGTCTTCGTGAAGAATAATAGAAAAAAGAAAGACAGAAAGAAAAGGAAAGAGATAATATAGAAATCAAGATATCTTTTTAAAATCTGTAATTCATTTTTTAAATGAAGAAAAAGGAGATATTGCATCCATAAAGGCATGATCAAGGTATCATATAAAGAGGAATATATATAAATATAAATAGCCTGAATTTTTAAAACTATTATAAAAGTTGAAGAAATTTTTTTTTTTAATGAAGGACATGTAAACAAGGATTGAAAAATGAGAGAAAATATGAGAAAACTAGTCCACCTAATTTGAGAGCTAGACTTTCTTCACTCTGAATGAAGAAAATTACCAGAGAAATAGAATTTTCCAGAACTGAAGGACCTAAGTTTCCTGAATGAAAAGGCCCACCAACAGCTTGCCACAATAATTGAAATAACAGTAAACAAAACACATCAAAGCAGACCACCTTAAAATTTCAGAATACTGGGAAAAGTGAGAAGACTCTAGTATGTTCTAGAGAGAAAACCAGGCACACACAGTGGACCAGGAATCAGAATGGCATTGGACTTTTCAGCAGCCAGAAGAGTAATGCCTTCAAAATGATTTTCAGCATAGAATCTTTAAGTTGAAAACATCATCCCAAAACATCAATCAAAATATTAAAGTAAAATAAATACTTTTTCAGACAAGCCAGTCTCAAAAAAAGAAAGAAAGAGAGGAACACTTAAAGGTTGTAATTAACCAAAGCAAAGAAACACACCAAGAATAAGAAAGATGTGGGATCCAGGTAACAGGATATTCAACACAGATGAGAATTCCTAGAGTGGTGGATGAGATCTCCAGACTGATGACAGAGACTCTACAACTGGCCTAAGAAAGTACCAGTCCAGTATTGGAAGCAGAAAAAGAAAAGCTCTGGGGGAAAAAAATCTATGGGAAAATGAGGACGAAGTAAAATGCTTGATAGACTGGAATAGAAATCTCTAGAAGGATGTTAACCAAGGAAACTATGAATCACATAGATTACTTGATATGTTGAAATGTTTTAGGAAGTTTACACTCTGGCAAAGAATTTGAGGACATACAATAAAGGATAGGTACATTACAAAATTGGGAAAATTTGAGGGAACTGTTGACTCCCAGGGAAACAAAACAGTGACAGCAAAAGAAAATAGTTACAGTATACGACACAACATAGTTGTTTACACAATCACGATGCTGGAAAATAGAATTTTGGTTTAATCAAAAATGAATCTATAGGATTAACTATTTGGGGAGAATGTGAGGAGGGGTATGAAAGGAATTAAACTTATGAAAGGAGTTAAACTTCACATTCTATATGTGCTAGGCTTAGTTGCTCCATCGTGTCCGACTCTTTGTGACCCCATGGACTGCAGCCCACCATTCTCCTCTGTCCATGGGGATTCTCCAGGCAAGAACACTGGAGTGGGTTGCCATGTCCTCCTCCGGGGGATTCTATAGTTATAAGTTAATAAGATGGTGTCTATTATGACTGAATGTTTATTTTCCCCCGAAACTCATATTTTGAAACACTAACCGCCATGTGATTATGTCAGGAGGTGTGGCCTTTGGGAAGTAATTAGATGAGGTCATGAAGGAAGAGCCCTCATAAATGTGATTAGTGCCCCTGAAGAGTCAGGCTTTAGCTTGCTTCCTCTCTCTGCTCTCTTCCACTCATGGACACAATGAGAAGGTGGCATTCTGCAGCCCACAAAAGGGTCCTTCCAGAACCCAACCATGCTGGTGGCCTGGTCTCAGACTTCCAGCCTCCAGAAGTATGAGAAATAAATCTGTGTTTGTAAACTACCCAAACTATGATACTTTGTTATAGCAACCTGAATGGGCTAAGACAATGTCTAAAACTGTACAATAAAAAAATAGCAAGTAAGCTTATTATGTTACAACATGAAGATAAGAACAACAACAAAAAAAAGAACTAAAAGAGTTTAAATGTTTGCCACAGGAGTAGGAATTGGGATAGGTGATGTGGGGTGAGCAAAGACTGCTTTGATTTTTGGTTGTTGTTGTAAAACTGTTTCACTTTTAAAACTATGCACGTGTGTTGACAAAAATGAAAATTAAATGAAAAATGTTTATTGACAGTCTGTGCAAAAAAATTAAATTAGTGTAAAAAAGTCCTTACTAAGTACTTGCTCGTACATAGCAAGTTTTAGCCTTCATAAAAATGATTTACACTACACTGCTCTCTAGAAAATATATTTTTATATACATTATCAATATGCTACTGGAGATCAGTGGAAAGAATGAAAGACGGAGAAGGAATGAAAAGACAGAGCCAAAGCAAAAACAAAACCCAGTTGTGGATGTGAATGGTGATGGAAATAAAGTCTGATGTTGTAAAGAGCAATATTGCATAGGAACCTGGAATGTTAGGTCCATGAATCAAGGTGAATTGAAAGTGGTCAAACAGGAGTGAATATGTGAATATCAACATTTTAGGAATCAGTGAACTAAAATGGACTGGAATGGGTGAATTTAGCTCAGATGACCATTATATCTACTACTGTGGGCAAGAATCCCTTAGGAGAAATGGAGTAGCCATCACGGTCAACAAAAGAATCTGAAATGCAGTACTTGGATGCAATCTCAAAAAGACAGAATGATCTCTGTTCGTTTCCGAGGCAAACCATTCAATATCACAGTAATCCAAGTCTATGCCCCGACCAGCAATGCTGAAGAAGCTGAAGTTGAACAGTTCTATGAAGACCTACAAGACCTTCTAGAACTAACATCCAAAAAAGATGTCCTTTTCATTATAGGGGACTGGAATGCAAAAGTAGGAAGTCAGGAGATACCTGGAGTAACAGGCAAATTTGGCCTTGGAGTACAAAACGAAGCAGATCAAAGGCTAAGAGTTTTGCCAAGAGAACGCACTGGTCATAGAAAACACTGTCTTCCAACAATACAAGAGATGGCTCTACACTTGGACATCACCAGATGGTCCATACCAAAAACATATTGATTATATTCTTTGCAGCCAAACATGGAGAACCTCTATACAGTCAGCAAAAACAAGACCAGGAGCTGACTGTGGCTCAGATCATGAACTCCTTATTGCCAAATTCAGACTTAAATTGAAGAAAGTAAGGAAAACCACTAGACCATTCAGGTATGACCTAAATCAAATCCCTTATGATTATACAATGGAAGTGACAAATAAATTCAAGGGACTAGATCTGATAGACAGAGTGCCTGAAGAACTATGGTCAGAGGTTCATGACAATGTACAGGAGGCAAGGATCAAGACCATCCCCAAGAAAAAGAAATGCAAAAAGGCAAAATGGTTGTTCAAGGAGGCCTTACAAATAGCTGAGAAAAGACAAGACGCAAAAGGCAAAGGAGAAAAGGAAAGATATTCCCATTTGAATGCAGAGTTCCAAAGAATAGCAAGGAGAGATAAGAAAGCCTTCCTCAGTGATCAGTGCAAAGAAACAGAGGAAAACAATAGAATGGGAAAGACTAGAGATCTCTTCAAGAAAATTAGAGATACCAAGGGAACATTTCATGCAAAGATGAGCACAATAAAGGGCAGAAATGGTATGGACCTAACAGAAGCAGAAGATATTAAGAAGAGGTGGCAACAATAACACAGAAGAACTATACAAAAAAGATCTTCATGACCCAGATAACCACGATGGTGTGATCACTCACCTAGGGCCAGACATCCTAGAATGCGAAGTTACGTGGGCCTTAGGAAGCATCACTATGAACAAAACTAGTGGAGGTGAGTTATGGAATTCCAGTTGAGTTATTTCAAATCCTAACAGATGATGCTGTGAAAGTGCTGCACTCAACATGCCAACAAATCTGGAAAACTCAGCAGTGGCCACAGGACTGGAAAAGTTCAGTTCTCATTCCAATCCCAAAGAAAGGCAATGCCAAAGAATGCTCAAACTACCGCACAGTTGCACTCATCTTACATGCTAGCAAAGTAATGCTCAAAATTCTCCAAGCCAGGCCTCAACAGTATGTGAACTGTGAACTTCCAGATGTTCAAGCTGCTTTTAGAAAAGGCAGAGGGACCAGAGATCAAATTGCCAACGTCTGTTGGCTCATTGAAAAAGCAAGAGAGTTCCAGAAAAACATCTATTTCTGCTTTATTGACTACATCAAAGTCTTTGACTGTGTGGATCACAACGAACTGTGGAAAATTCTGAAAGAGATGGGAATAGCAGACCACCTTACCTGCCTCCTGGGAAATCTGTATGCAGGTCAAGAAGCAACAGTTAGAACTGGACATGGAACAACAGACTGGTTCCAAATCAGAAAAGGAGTGCATCAAGGCTATATATTGTCACCCTGCTTATTTAACTTATATGCAGAGTACATCCTGAGAAATGCTGGTCTGGATGAAGCATAAGCTGGAATCATAATTATCAATAATCTTGAAATATCAGGAGAAATATCAACAACCTCAGATTTGCAGATGACACCACCTGTATGGCAGAAAGTGAAGAACTAAAGAGCCTCTTGACAAAAGTGAAAGAGGAGAGTGAAAAAGTTGGCTTAAAACTCAACTTTCAGAAAACTAAGATCATGGCATCTGGTCCCATCACTTCATGGCAAATAGATGGGGAAACAGTGGAAACAGTGACAGGCTTTTTTTTTTTTTTGGCTCCAATATCACTAGAGATAATGACTGCAGCCATGAAATTGAAAGACGCTGGCTCCTTGGAAGAAAGTTATGACCAACCTAGACATTATATTAAAAGCAGAGACATTACTTTGCCAAAAAATCTCCATCTAGTCAAAGCTATGGTTTCTCTAGTAGTCATGTATTAATGTGAGAGTTGGACCATAAAGCTGAGCGCTGAAGAATTGATGCTTTTGAACTGGGGTGGTGGAGAAGACTCTTAAAAGTCCCTTGGATAGCAAGGAGATCCAATCAGTCCATCCTAAAGGAGATCAGTCCTGAATATTCATTGGAATGACTGATGTTGAAGCTGAAAGTCCAATACTTGGGCCACCTGATGCAAAGAACTGACTCATTCGAAAAGACCCTGATGCTGGGACAGATTGAAGGCTGGAGCAAAAGGGGATGACAGAGGATGGGATGGTTGGATGGCATCACTGACTCTATGGACATGAGTTTAAGTAAGCTCCTGGAGTTGGTGATAGACAGGGAAGCCTGGCAAGCTGCAATCCATGGGGTCGCAGAGTCGGACACAACTGAGTAAGTGAACTGAACTGAACTGAGCAGACACTTACACATCAAGGAATATTCAGATTCATGCCTGCAGAATTATTCAATAATGTATTTGACATCTACCATGTGTAAAGACACCATTTTTTTCTCTAGATTGCCTAGGCTGTTTTAACCCAAGTTAGAAAGGACCCAAAATTTGCTAATGATAATCCAGACCCTACCCCAGGTGGAACAACCTTGCAGGCAAATCCTCCAGTATAATCAGCAAATGTTAAAAAGGGACCACATCTGGTTCCTTTGTATTTATTTCATCAGACAGACCAAAATTTGAATAGGAAATAGAAACCAAGCATCCAACTCAGTCTCAGAGGGTCCCCTAATTTCTGACCAAAGGATATTCATTAGAAGCTGCAGAAATGTCACTACTGCTTCCATCAGCCTTCTTTTAGACTGGTATATTCATCTCTGCTTTGAAGCTATTCCAAAAAAATATAACCAACTTTAACTTTTGAATGGAATTTTTTTTTTCTTTACAATTTGTTTTGTGGGAGTATGGACTCTTAAAAGCAGTTGTTCTGGGAGAATAGCATTGAAACATGTATATTATCATATGTGAAACAGAACACCATTCCATGTTCGATGCATGAGACAAGGGCTCAGGGCCGGGGCAATGGGATGACCCAGAGGGATGGGATGGGGAGGGAGGTGGGGGGGGGGGTCCAGGAAGGGGAACACATGTAAACCCATGGCTGATTCATGTCAATGTATGGCAAAAACTATTACAATATTGTAAAGTAATTAGCCCCCAACTAAAATAAATAAATTTATAAAAAAAAAAAAAAAGCAGTTCTATGGAAGTTCTAAAGTTTATTCAATCAGTTCTCCTTCGGGAACTCCGTCTTCCTGCAGGGTGGTAGGAGGGGAGGGGGGCGGTCTGTCCATCATGGCCCCTCCTCCAACAGGCAGTGAACACAGGTCCCAGAAGGCTGGAGAGCCCCAGGCCCTGGACTGACCAAAGTAACTGCTTCAAGAATGAGTGAGCAGCTAAGGCTGGTTCTCCAGGACTGTTGTTAGAGAGCAGAGGTTGAACACTGATGACTCCAAGATCTATTTCATTAGGCCTACATGGCATTTTAAAAAGCAGAAAATTTTATGTGAAAAATCCAGATATCAGGCTTGTCTTGAAAATTGGAGGATCTGGCCACCCTGGGCTATATTCCTGAAATAGCCATGGCTGTTGTTGGAATCTCAGTTTGTCATCGTGCCTGGCACCCTTGTCACTCGGTTATATTTCCTGTCTAGACCAGTTCCTTCTCTATAGAGCTACTAGGATAAACTACCCTGGCCCGGAGACCCTAGGTAAGGAAGCTGTCCAGTGAGGGCTTCTCCAAGCAGGGAGGAAGCCTGTGCCCGGGAGGGGAGAATGAGACAAATTCAGAGGGTAACAGATCCAAGAAGCGGAAAGAATGGACCTGGAACCCTGGAGGCAAGACTGAGTAGTGCTTAGGGACTCAGCCGTTTACACCCTCATGGTCCCATCTGTGGCGTGGGCCTGCCACTTTCCAGCTGTGGATCTTGCTTCTCAACCTGTCCCTCAGAAAATGAGATGAGGCGAGAGCCTGGGTCATTGTGTGGGTGGAGGTTAGATGTCTGGGCATGCGCATCCTGTGTTCAGGGCTCAATACATGTTCACTTTCATTCATCTCACTGGAGTGCCTGAGCTAATCTGGACTTCCAGCTGCAGAAGCCCAGAAATTTCCTTTGCTGCTTTGGCCAGTGTGGGGGCCTTCCTTCACTCGCAAGTTTAGTAGCCATTATCACCACCAGAACGCTTTATTCCCAAATAATGTTGTTTTCAGGCTTCCCAGGTAGAGGGAAACTTGTAATCACTCCTTTGCAAAGACCTCAAAAGTCTCTGGCTTCACAGATGTGAGTAGGATCTGGGGTTCATAAAGTAAGCATGAAAACCCCGAAGTCTGTCCCGTCTTTTCTCAAGAGGGCCTGACAGATTACCCACGTGACTTAAATTTGGAGTAAATTACAGAGGCAACATGCAAATACTCTACGTTGTTTTCCTACAAGTAACCTGTGAAATGGAGTTGCTGGGACAACACGCCTTCAAAGAATGCCACCATGCCAGCCACCAGGACTGTGTGCGTCACCCAGAGGCAAATCCATGTTCTGTTTCAGGCACCGCTGGTTCTGTGAATCAGGGGATCCAATCTCAGGGCACGGGCTGCTGAGAAGCCCTGATGGCCTTCAGGGTTTTCTTCTATTTGGGAGGTTGTATAGGTTTGCAAGTGAGTATGTTTGTCTGTGTGTGCGTCCCTCCTCTCCGTTGGAGAGCTGAGAGCTAAAGCACTCGGTGGGTATATTTGCAGCTTCTCAAAGGAAGTAAAGAGCCCGTAAAAGGAACTGGTGCTTTTGCTGGAGCTGTTTACAGAGAAGTAACCCCTGTGTCATTTTCTCTCGCAGGGAGGTCCTTCCCTTGATTGCTAATCGTCTGTGTACTTTAGCCATGTGTGGTGTAAGCCGTGGTCGAGGCCCTGAGAAGCAAGGTCCCTCCACCCCACAGTTTTCTTTTAACTCCACAGAGCACAACAGGCTGGGCCACCCAGGGAGCAGCCACGGCATAGCTCTGTGCATGCCGGAGGCCTCCCTGCATTCCCCCCTCCCCTTGCCCACCCGCCCGTGGCTCCCCACCAGAACGGCCAGCAGCCTTCCTGACCTCCTGCTCCGGACACCTTCTCGAGCCTTCTATCCCTGGTCAGCAGCATAGCCTCTCTGCGAGCCATTGAGCAAGCAGCCCTCTCCTAAAGGGCTCAGCAGTAGCCCAGAAAGGAAGTGGGCAGAAGAGAGTCCACCTGAGAGCATGACTGCCAGCCTTGCTGCCTCCACAGGGCACAGATGGAGGGCAGCGCTGGCACCTCCAGGAAGGTCGCTTTTGGAGCTTCAGTGTGACCCTCGATGGTTCAGACGACCTGGGGTAACTCAAAGACATCACTTGGGGTGATTGGGAGCCAGCGTGTCTGGCTGAAGCCAAGGGACCGAGGAAGGAAGGCAGGGGAGGTCAGGGCCAAAGCACAGCTTGTCTTGTTTTAAGGACTAAAAGCAAAGGATTGACGGGAGTCTCACAGAGATCATACAGGCTCAGGATGGAGCCTGGCCAGGGGAGGGAGAATGGAAGGAAGGAGGGGGACCAGCCCAGGGCTCTGATGGTCCAGAGTAAGAGGAGAGCATGGAAGACAAGGTCAGTCCTGGCACGTTCCAGGAGCCAGCTAGGCCCTGCCCTTTTGGGATTTATGTTCTAGAGGGGCTTCTGGACAACCAATCAATACATAATACAGTAAAATTCCAAGTTGTGATGAATTCAGTGAATAGCACTAAGCAGAGTGAAGGTAAAGGAGAAGGCAAATGAGAAATACTGCTAAGAGGAGAGCAAAATGGCTGACCCAGGACCCATTAGAAAGTGACCATGCTGACCTCCTGTCCCTGCCTTCTGCTTCCTAATTAGCGTGGGTCAGTGCCACCCAGAGTGGCCTTGTGACAGGCCTGTGAACACACAGATCCTGGGCCCCAGACTCACTGAGTCAGCCATCCAGGGGTGGAGCCCAGCAACACATTCATTCAACAAATATCCCAAGTGAGTCTTATCAGATAGGTTCAGGAAATAGAGACATGAAGACTGTGGTTTGTGGAATCAGATAAAAACTAGAGCTTTAGTGCTGTTCCTACCATTTTTCTTATGACCTTGGGCCCTCTGCTTAATCCTCCTAAGCCTCACCTACCTCATCTGTAAAATGGGAATCATAGCAGTGCTAGTCTCACAGGGTTGCTATGAAGATTAATGATAAAATGAATATCAACTTCTTTGCAGGGTGCCATGTTCATAGTGTGGGTGATAAAATCTGAAGGAGGGACTCTACAGTATGATTTGTACTTTATCTACAGTATGATTATACTTTATCAAGTCAATGAGTCTGTATTTAACTCTACTGTTTATGTTTTATATCTTAGAACCCAAACTCCTTTCTCTTGCTCAAGTTAAATCAAGTTCCAATGATTGCATCTCATGACCATGTGTCCCATCCCCATGGCCAACACTCTGGCCCAGCCATCACCACCCCTACTGCAACAGTCTCCCGCTGAGGCCTCCCTTACCACCTCCAAACCACCCAGCTCCAAGCCCCAGCCCTGCTATTGTTTTAGTTGGATTGGTTCACTCTCTACTCTCCCTGAGTTTAATAGCCTTTCTTTACTTTTCAAACAAAATTCAACATCATTACCATAGCTCACCCAGGCTTCCTTTAATCAGGCTCCAGTTTCATGCTCTGGCTTCACTATGAAAACTCTAACCCTGGAGTCCTCAACTGCAACTTAAATTTACGACTTCTTCAGGAAGTCTTCAGTCCCCTACTGATATGCTTCCACAGCAACCTTTTGTAAAACTCACCAGACTCGTGATTAATGGTTTAATATCTATCTTCCCTGTGAAGACAGTAAGCGTCATGAGAGCAAGGGTAGGGCTAGTCTTCCTGGAGACACAGGTTGTATTAGGATTAAGAGTGCCAACACATGCCATAACTCCCTAGGTCTGAATCTCAGCTCCACCACTTAATAGATATGTGACCTCACACAAATTATTTGGACTTTCTGGGTGTCAGCCACCAAGTCTACAAAATCTTTCTCATGGGATTATTTTACACTTAAATTAGATAACAAGTGAGAACTGCATAGAGCATTACCTGATAGAAGACTTTTACAGAATTCTAACTGCTATTATATTTATTCATTGATCAGTATCTAGACATTATGTACTAAATAAACACTTGTTGAATGAAGAATACTCTTTACCCTGTTTAGTATTGTGGCTTACATATGCCTAACAGCTAGCACTTAGTGATGCTTCCCTTCCATACCCAGGCAGAGAGTAGATCAGTTCAGTTCAGTTGCTCTGTTGTGTCCAACTCTTTGTGACCCCATAGACTGCAGCATGCCAGGCTTCCCTGTCCATCACCATCTCCCAGAGCTTGCTCAAACTCATGTCCATCGAGTCAGTGATGCCATCCAGCCATTTCATCCTCTGTTGTCCCCTTCTCCTCCTGCCCTCAATCTTTTCCAGCATCAGGGTCTTTTCCAGTGAGTCAGTTCTTCACATCAGGTGGCCAAAGTATTGGAGCTTCAGCTTCAGCATCAGTCCTTCCGATGTATATTCAGGACTGATTTCCTTTAGGATGGACTGGTTGGATCTCCTTGCAGTCCAAGGGACTCTTAAGAGTCTTCTCCAACACCACGGTTCAAAAGCATCAATTCTTCAGCGCTCAGCTTTCTTTATAATCCAACTCTCACATCCATACATGACCACTGGAAAAACTATAGCTTTGACTAGATGGACCTTTGTTGGCAAAGTAATATCTCTGCTTTTTAATATGCTATCTAGGTTTGTCACAGCTTTTTTTTCCAATGAGTGTCTTAATTTCATGGCTGTAGTCACCATCTGCAATGATTTTGGAGCCCAAGAAAATAAAGCCTGTCACTGTTTCCACTGTTTCTCCATCTATCTGCCTGAATAGATAATGCTTATGCATTCTATGCAGAAGTAAGAATAGATTCCCTTGAGGATAGCTTGGAGAAGAGCTCTGATTTCAGGAAGAGAATGTGTGTCATCACCTAGAATTTTCTTGATAAAGGGTGATTTTGGAGTAACATTTTCAGAAAGCTTTAGAAACATTTTGACGTTCAAGTTCTAAAATACAATTAAAATAATGGAAATACTATTGTGTGTTGGAAAAGACTCTAGAGAGTCCCTTGGACTGCAAGGAGATCCAACCAATCAATCCTAAAGGAAATCAGACCTGAATATTCATTGGAAGGACTGATGCTGAAGCTGAAATTCCAATACTTTGGCTACCTGATGTGAAGAACTGACATTCGAAAAGACCCTAATGCTGGGAAAGATTGAGGGCAGGAGGAGAAGGGGATGACAGGGGATAAGATGGTTGGATGGCATCACCGATTCGATGGAGATGAGTTTGAGCAAGCTCCAGGAGTTGGTGATGGACAGGGAAGCCTGGCATGCTGCAGTCCATGAGGTCGCAAAGAGTTGGACATGACTGAGTGACTGAACTGAACTGAATCTAATTCCTTCCTTTTCCTTAGGGATTGCTGACTGCTGCTTGAGGTCTTCGTTTTAGTGTGTAGATGCAAGCTACACAATACTGTGAGTTGGGCTCAATCAACATCTTTAAATGGTTGAAAACATCCATGCTCTATGTCATAAGGGGTTGTCTACCTTTGCTGACACTGTCTTAAGGCAGTCTTTAAAACTCTCACACATCTAATAGAAAAATATGAGAGGAATCCAGTAGGTAAGCTCTACAGAGCTCCCAACCACAATTTGGTGCATTTGATGTGGGATTTCGAAATGGTCTGGACTGCACTTCCTTCTGACCGCACCTCAGCAGGCAGTTCTTTCTAATCAGTAAGGTTTGTGGTGATATAGAGAGAGTTACCTACATTGTTAACTACCAGGATTCCATATGAATGACCCTTCCTCCAAAGACATGTGGAGAGAAGTGATAACAGACGTGCCCCAGCAACACGTTCAAAAAGTAGTTGACCTATGGTGCCAAGTTGCATCAATAGATTTGGGGATGGGGTGATTCTATATCCTTCACCTTTGGGTGTCATGTTGCCTAGGGAGAAGAGGGAGGGACATGGGTAGGTGGTGGCTGGAATTCCCATGAGCAAATGAGGTTTTTTCATTTAAAAAGTAGGTTATAGTCATGTACAAATCACTTGTTTTCTGAAGAGACCAAAATGTTGTAGGTCACCACCCTGGTACTTACCTATTCATGTTTGTCCCTACACTGAGGCCATCTCAATGTCTTTGCTCAAAATGAGCCACTCCTATCAGATGAAACCCTATCCCAGGGTAATTTAAGCTGGAGCTTCTCAATCTTGACTAATTGTAAGAACCCTTGGGGATCACATTAAACTATGGATTATGCACTTTGCTGTACACCTGAAACTAACCCAGTATTTACTGTAAATCAACTATAGTTCAATTTACAAAAATGTAGATTGTGACTCAGGAGGTCTCCAGTGGGGCCTGAGACTCTGCATTTCAAGCAAACTTCCCAGTGATGTTGATACTGTCAGTCTATGAGCAACACATGGGTTTTGGGTTACCAACCAGGGTTAGCCAGCTGGCTGCCTATGGGGTGGGGTGGGGGGACCCCAGGAAGCAACAAAATCCTCGAAATGATACTCATTTTATTTATAAGACATATCCCCATTTACTATTTCTGGGTCTCCACACCAGTTTATTCACACTCTGGGGTCAGTCACCTTCACTTCAACTGGGACTGATAAAAATATGTTTCTGTTGTGCTCGGAATTAATTCGGTCTGCCTGCCTCTACTGTCCACCTCCGGAGATGGAAACAACATTTCCTACTAGATTAACTTTCCACAGTCTTCCCAGACGGTTGTTGATTTAAACAGAGAAAATAAGCAAATAACTAGGAGAAAGGGAGCTGGTTTGCATGGATGGCTCTGCTTCTCTGCTAACTTTAAAACTGTGATGGAATTTCTGCTTTAGCTCAAAATATCTGCCAACCTTATTCTCCTATGTCAGCATTTTAAGTGGACCCTTGACCACAAAACCCCCGCATTCGGTTCTGACAGAGTCTGATAGTCTTTTAATGTATAGAATTGTAGGCCAAGATGTTTGTGTTTATGTCCCTAGCCCAGAATAAATAAATAGCTGCATGGTATTGAAATCACCTGTCAAAATATCCACTGCAGTTCTGGGGCACAAAGAGAAGTCTCTCAATGTGATTGGCTTCCTTGCTGGAAGAATTCAAAAGCTGTTTATCTCATTTAGTAAAAGCAAAAAAAAAAAAAAGACCTGTAATTACTGCATTTTGACCCCAAGGCAGGCAATTACTTCACAAAAGCTCTCCCCAGGAAACCAGACATTAGCCTGGCTAATTAGGCTGACCTCACTCACAAACCCTCTCCTTGAGATCGGTGCTTGGACACCGGAGGCTGCTGCTGGGCGAGGGTCCTGCCAGTCACAGGGGACATGGTGGCACTGCACTGGGTTGTGTTGTGTTTTTTTACTACTTTCTTTTATGTATTCCTTGAAGCTCAATCCCTTTCCCAGGGACAGGCTCTCATCAAGAAGAAGGCGCGCCCGGACAAACTGATCTCCTTTATTGCATGAGGAGGAAGCTGGAAAAAAGAAAACAGAAATGAAAGCAACCAAGGTTGTAAATTCTTTCCCACATAGGAAATCATTCTTTGCCCTTTAGGAAAATGGTTTGTTGTTTCAGCCGTTTAGGCACATTTTCTATCCCCTTTTATTCTCGCACATTTTGGGGGTCGACTGAGTTCTATGAGAGTGTTTTAAATGTTCCCCTTCTAAAGAATCAGATATCTCCCAAAGGGGGCCCTGCGAGGTGGGCTACAAAATCATCAGGGCCCTTCTAAACCCATGAAGAAAGGTGACCTGTGAACCCCTGGCTGCCCAATCCTCAGCCATGTCCAGTAGTCAACACACTCTCACTGGGCCTTTAACTCCAGGCCGTCCCAGCAATTGAAACATTAGTAGATTCTCAAGAGCGAAAGAGGAGCAGATGATTCTCTTCCAGGAATGCCAATGCACAACAGGATGATGATTTGGAAGAAGAGGAGATGGTGATTTGTTGTGAGTGGGTCTCCAAAAGCAGCCCAAGTCAGCTTGAGTTGGCTTTGCTTAGGGGTCAGAATAGCCAGGGTGTCAGCCCTTTGAGCTCATACCCTAGTGATGGTACACAAATTTTTCTTACCCTTGTTAAATAGTAAAGTAAGACTTTTTTCAGGACTGAAGCAAGAGGCATCATGACTACGACAATAAGGAAGAGACACGGGGCTTAACTCTGAATACAGCTAAGACAGCTAGGGATTTATAGCAATGGAGCAGAGTGAGGGGGTCAGTGGATAGAAAAGTACTCAGCAGAGACAGCAAGGGTAGGGGGATTCTTCCTAAACCAACTTAAGATTCTTGCTGAAGGCAGGCCAGGGTGATCAGATACCAAGGGTGCTGGGATTCTCTCTAAACTGATCAGCAGGATTCTTGCTATTAATAAAACAGCCTGCGGTGGGCCGAAGACAGGCCCAAGGATGAGGCCTCATCAAGAAGAGAGTTCAGATGAATATTACCAAAGTGTGGTCAAAGAGAGTCTTCATCGTGAAAAGTTGAAAGGTAAAAGGTGCAGGCAGCACCTGGACCTTTTGCCTAATGCTCTTAAATCAAGGACCAGAAGTAGAATGAAGCTGTGCAGGACCAGGAGAGGTGGGTGGGTGGGTGTCCTTTGGTGTGCACGTGGCTCAGCTGGTGCACTGCTGGCTTCTGGATGGCAAAGCAGCCAGTCGCCTGGCCAAATGAGATCCAGGAGGAGGAGGAAAGCATTCCACGAGGGATCCTGAGACAGAATCTCCCTGGCCTCCTACAGATTAAAGAGTCGAGATATTTTGTGCCTACACTCTGACAGAGAGCAGCGAGAACATCTGATGCTTCCTCTTGTGTGGCACTTTGAGATTTTCAGAGGCAAGCTCCCAGAGATGTATGGAAAAGCTAATAGTAACACTACTTACTCATTCTTACTCAAAGGCATCTGACAAGGGTGAATAATTATAAATGGTGCCAGCATTTTGAATGACCATTTTAAAAGCAAATTACCCAATAAAGCCCCAGTTGCATGTTTTGGCCTTTCAGTAGTTCCCAATCTGTCTTTCCCATGACACTAAACCATTTAACTCAGGGTGAGATGGCTGAGCCAAATAGGGCCTATGTATGTATATGTAGGGGCTTCCCAGGTGGCGCTAGTGGTGAAGAACCCACCTGCCAATGCAGGAACACAAGAGACACGGGTTTGATCCCTGGGAGACGGGGGTTCGAACTCTGGGTTGGGAAGATCCCCAGAGGAGGGCATGGCAACCCACTCTAGCATTCTTGCCTGGAGAATTCCATGGACAGAAGAACCTGGTGGGCTATAGTCCATTTGGTCACAAAGAGTCAGACATGACTGAAGCGACTTAGCATGCACGCATGTATATGTAGACTACAGGGTAGGGAAGATCCCCTGGAGAAGGAAATGGCAACCCACTCCAATGTTCTTGCCTGGGAAATCTCATGGACAGAGGAGCCTTATAGCCTATAATCTACGAGGTCACAAAAGAGTTGGACACAACTTAGCAACCAAGCAGTAACAATGGATGTGTATGTGCACATGTATGTGTGAGAGAGAAGTTTTTACAAGGTAAAACCAAGACTCAAAGAACTACAGGTGTCCCCCACTTTTCAAAAATTCACTTTAGGTCACTCTTTTTATTAAAGACCCACTTGAGTACCTGTTTTTGCTAACTGAAAGAAATCCAAAGAGGATTTTGGCTCTTATGGGAAAAGGTGAAAAGCAAAAATAATGCTCAGTGTTTGTTTGACAACAGATAGTTATAGAGGCAGTGCCAACCCCAAGCAGCAAGAGTGGCGCCCCCAAGCTCCCTCCCCAGGAACTACACTCAGCATCTCAGCATCAAGCCCTCATAGCTCTCAATTGTGTCAATGAGCCTCTGTGATTTATCTAGATTTATTTCATGCATCCATTAGCAGGATGCATCTTTATTTTTTGCCATTTCAGCTTATGAAGGGTTTCATAAAGAATGCTCCACTTCAGATAGCAGGAGAAACCTATATATATTAATAAAATGAACGTGTGCCAAGGACTTTAACTTATTAATTAATGAGAGACTCGGTGAGATGTTAGAACTGGTTTAAAGGAGAACCCAAAGAACCAGCACACATATAGGCCATCAAGAATACAGAAATGAATTTGCTCAGTAGATGAAAAAGTTACTTCTTCTATAGTTGGGAGGGAAATCCATGGGATCTCCACCCATGAGCCAAATTTGTTTGCGCTGTTATCAGTTATCTACAATTTTTAGAGTTCTGAAAAGTTCAAAGACAATGAGAGGAGCAGAGATCCTATGGAACTCAATAATCTAAAACAGTGTGCCAGCCAATGCCTGGTTTTCCATTTGAAGACAGTTATCTTTTTGGTCCATTTCTAAGGCTTTCACAGTTTTCCCCCAATATGTAATATGTGCACATACACGCCGGCTTCCCAGGTGGTGCTAGTGGTAAACAACTTGCCTGCCAATGCAAGAGACATAAGAGATGCAGTTTCAATCTCTGGATAGAGAAGATCTCCTAGAGTAAGAAATGGCAACCCACTCCAGTATTCTTGCCTGGAGTGCCCCATGGACTGAGGAGTGTGGCAGACTATAGTCCATAGGACTGCTCAGAGTCAGACACGACTGAAGCAACGTCGCACACATGCACACATAAACACACCGATCGTGTTTTCCTATCCATAAGCCGTTTATTCAAAGTACTCTTTCCCCTTGTTCCTTCCAGCCCAAATCTGACTTTCCCTTCCTATCTAGACCTAACAAATCAGAATCTCTGAGGGAAGACCCATAACTGCATTTTAACCAGCTTTCCCAGGCAAGACTCTGATGCAAAGCCACTGGCAACCCCCCAGTGAGGAATGTAAGTCCAGCCTTTCAGGATTTGGAAAATATGCTGATATCACCAGAGCATGAGGAGATGGTTCATACAAGTGGTGGGTTTGGAGAAGCAAGCAGAAAGCATTCTAGGAAGGGGGAAGCCATGGAGGAAAGGGCAAGGATGTGAGATAAGCACAGGGGTGGGGGGGGGGAGGCAAGGATTCCCACCTGAGTGAAGCACTAAGGAGGAGGGAAGCAAAGATTGGCTGAGCATGGCAGACACAGCACGGCTGACTCGGTCCACCATTAGTGCACATTTTTTAAGCAGGGAATTAACATAGGAAAAGTAGTGTTTAAGAAAGTCTTGTGGGGACAGAGCATACAGCACAGGATCTGCTCTCCCGTAGATGGAGGCATGGTTCCTGAATGTGCCTCTTCATTTCAATCTTGGAAAGGACGGTGTTGTTTATTCAGAGACCAAGATATGGTCAATTTCCCTAAGTATAACCACTGAGAGACGGAATACACAAGTAGGCAATGGCCAGACCATATATAAAAATAGAACTCTGACCCACAATCTGCATCACCCACCTAGGATATCGACCCACAGACAGCCTGCTGTCTATAATGCTTACAGGAAGTCATACCACTATCTCTAGCCACTGGTCCAGGAAGCCAAAAAAATAAACTGTAAAAGTCAGTTCAGAACAGCCAGGACTTTATTAGTAACTGACGGTTTCCTTAACTTTTGTCTCTACTTCCAGCTTAAGACCAAAGAGGTCTTAGAAGCAAAAGCCAAATTAGCACCCCAACCAACTACTTAGGAGGCCCCTCTTCTAGTTACTCTTCTGGCTTCCCCAGGCCCAGGGCCTCCAGACAGGGAACACCTGAAGCCTTTCCTTTTTTCCACGACTATAAAGCTTTGCAACTCTTCTGCCTGTCTTTGAGTCTCTGCCAAATGTGAGTGATAGTGGCTGACCTTCTTGCTGGAGCCAGTTCTGAATAAATAGTCTTTGTTTATTCTCTGTGGGTGGTCTTTGTTTATTTCCCCATCACAAACAGTCATCTACATCTCAGCTCATTCAGCAGGAAGATGCTGTCAACCCAAAGACCTGACAATTTGAACCATGCAAGGTTATTTCTACCATTAATTTGTTTCATCTGCATGTGGAATATCGTGATTGACATTTATTATTTCTCCACACATCAATAAACATATCATTAGGCAGCTCTGGTAAGTAAAAGAAAAAGTGGGAATTTAGAAGGCGTGGATTCTGGTCCCCACTAAGTACCCACCCTGTGAAAATCACAACACTGAATGACTCGGTGGTGAAAAAAGATGAATGATTTGGTTTGTGCCTTGAGGATCTTACACACTGATTGAAGGAATTTGAAATTTTTGCTTGTAAACCTATCTAAAAAATACAGATGCCAAAAACGAGTCTGAACAAGAAGTGTTTCGGGTGAGCAGAAGAGAGGAAGAAGTCACTGAATGAACTTGTCACAGTGAAGGTGGAATGTGCGCGAGATCTGGAGAAAAGATATCTTTGGACAGATGGAGAAGAAGAGAACAGAGGTCACTCGAGGAAGGATTCAGAGCCCTGTCAGACTGAATTGTTTGAGGAGGCGGGAATAGTGATTTTACGTTGAAATGCACAGGACTACAAATGTTATGCTGAAAGTTTTACCTGTTCTCATTGTTGCTTGGCATCACTTCAGTTTGTCATAAATCCTGTTATTATTTTTCTTGAGCCTGTGATAAAACACTTTTCTTAAGGACTGAAAGAAATACAGAGAATGAAGGGAAAAATCTGACAAAGTTTGACTTATGCGTGTGTGAGACTCTGTCTCTAGTAATACTTCTTAAAAATATTGTGTGTGCTCAGTTGTGTCCAACTCTTTATGACCCCATGGACTGTAGCCCATCAGGCTCCTCTGTCCATGGAATTTTCCATGAAAGAAATGTGGAGAAGGTTGCCATTTCTGACTCCAAGGGATCTTCCTGACCCAAGGATTGAACCAGTGTCTCCTGCATTGGCAGACGAATTCTTTACCACTAGCACCACAAATTTACCATTTTAAGGTTAAGTAGTATGAAGTACATTCACATTATTGGACAACCATTCCCAACATCCAGAACTTTTCACCTTGCCAAATTGAAACTTGATACCCATTAAACAGTAATTCCCATTTCTCCTGCCCTAGCTTCTGGTAACCACTGTCCTCCTTTATGACTTTGCCTCTTCTGGGTACCTCACACAAATGGAATCATATAGTATTTGTCCTCTGTGCCCAGTTTTTTAGCATAATGTCTTCAATATTCATCCATGTTGTAACATATGTCAGAATTTCATTTCTTTTTAAGGCTGAATTCATTGTATGTATATACCACATTTTATTAATCTATTTACCTGTCAACAGATATTTGAATTGTTTTCATTTTTTGGCTATTGGGAATAATGCCTCTATGACCATGGGTATACAAATACCTGTTCAGGCCCTTGCTTTTAATTCTTTGGGGTATATACCCAGAAGTGAAATTGCTGAATTGTATGATAATTCTATGTTTAATTTTGGCATTTTCTTTGAACCAACCATATCATTTTCCACAGAGCCTGCACTATTTTATATTACACCAGCAAAGCACAAGTTTCCAATTTTATCTTTTGTTTTGTTTTTTCTTAATAAAAACGTTAATGAGTGTGAAGTGGTATCACAATGTGGTTTTGATTTGCATTTGATTAAAGATTAGTGATGTTGAGCATCTTTTCATGTGCTTTTTTGTCATTTGCATATTTTCTTTGGCGAAATGTCTATTCAAGTTCTTTGTGCTTTTTTTTTAAAAAAAAGAACTTGGTTATTAGGGGTTTTTTTGCTGTTAAGTTGTAGGAGTTATTTATAGATTATGGATATTCATTCATTATCAGGTATCTGATCAATGTTTTCTCTCATTCTGTGGGTTACCTTTTCACTCTGTTTTCCTTTGACACACAAAACTTTTTAATTTTGATGAAGTCTAATTTATCTATTCTTTTACTGCCTCTGGTTTTGGTGTCATAGTCAAGAAATCATTGCCAAATGAAGCTTTTCTATATGTTTTCTTCTAAGAGTTTGATAATTTTAAGTCTTACACTTAGATCTTGGACCATTTTTGAGCTAATTTTTGCATATGACATAAGGGAAGGCTCTAACTTCACTCTTTTCCATTTAGATTTCCTGAGCACCATTTGTTGAAAAGAATATACTTTCCCCATTGAGTGGTCTTGACACCCTCATCAAAAATCATTTGACTACATGTGAGAAGGTTTATTTCTGGGCTATCTCTTCTATATAATGTTAGCCTTTTAAGGTGACTAACAATTATACTGAAGAAACAAAGATGGTGCATGCTACTCCAAAAGAGAAAGAAATTAAACTGCTTTCCTCAGTAATTATAATGAATTTCCAATGAGAGAAAGTGCATCCTTTATATATTTATTAGTCTATTCAGGAATTTTTTTAACCAAGTATAGGTTCACAGGAGATTGCAAAAATTGTACGGAAGTCCCGTGTATCCTCCACCCAACTTCACCCAATGGTACATCTTGCCTATGTGTAGTACAGTATCAAAACCAAGAAATTTACATTAGTACAATCCCAGATCTTATTCTGATTTCATCAGTTTTACATGCATTCATCTGCATGTATATGTAGTTCTTTACACTTGTATTATTACATGTGTAGATTTGTGTAATCACCATTATAATCACAGGCTTCCCAGGTTGCTCAGTGGTAAAGAATCTGCCTGACAATGTAGGAGCCACAGGAGATGTGGGTTTGATTCCTGAGTCAGGAAGATAACCTGGAGAAGGAAACAGCAACCTACTCTAGTATTCTTGCCTGGAAAACCCCATGCACAGAGGAGCCTGGCAGGCTACAGTCCACAGGGTTGCAAGGAGTCAGACACTGATTGACTAAGCACGCATGCTATCACCACTAATCTCCTCTCCATCTCTATGGTTTTTGTCATTTCAAAAATACTGTATAAGTGGAATCACATAGTATGAAACACTTTGAGATTGCGTGTTTTTTTTTTCACTCAGCATTATTACCTTGAGATCCATCCTACTTGTTGCATGTATTAATAGTTAACTAACACTTTCACTTTGTATTCCATGATGTCAACTACAAACTGGCACTTGCCATGGGTGCTTGCCATGTATCCTTACAAGGATTAAATCAAACCTGCTGTCATGGCTGCTGATCTTCAACAACCCCTGAAGGGAGTTCAGGGTGGAGATCAGGAGTGAGGCACTCTGTGTTCCAGAAAACTGGCAGAACAGGTCTTCAGATAGTTACATATTTTCAGGAGATAATTTTATAAGCCCAATTCTTACATCTCTTCATGCCTAGAAAAGCACTAAATTCCTTCATGGTTGCAAAAATATGTGCTTGATTGCATATAATCCTCCTCTCCCAAGATCACATACATACTGACCTTCCCCCTACCTCTTCAGAACAATTTCTCAGAGCTCTCAGAAATGCTGTCTCCCGGGCTATTGTCCTCATTTTGCCCCAAATAAATCTTAACTCAGAACTCTTATGCTCTGCACTTTTTAAGTCAGTAATGGTATGAGTATGTTTAAACATTCATCCATTGATGATATTTAGGTTGTTTACAATTTTTGGTTACAACAAATAAAGCTAGTATAAAGATTCCTGTACATGTTTTTGTGTGGACATAAATTTTATTTTCTCTGAGATAAATGCCCAGGAGTGCAATGGCTGGATTATATGGTATGTTTAGTTTTTTTAAGAAATCGCTAAACTATTTTTCAGAATGGCTATGCCATTTTACATTCCAATAAATAATGTCTGAGAGACATCCAGCTTTTCTGCATTATCAACAGCATTTGACATTGTCACTGTTTTTTATATTCACTATTCTAAAAGATATGTAGTTATATCTCATTGTGATTTTTCAGGAATGATTTATAATTTGCTATGTAGCAGATCAACTACTTTGCATTGCTATCTTCTTCCTCTTACTCTCACATTCCCTTCCCTTTCCTCGCTTCATTATTCCTCGTGGGACTAAAAAATGTAAAAAAAAAAACAAAAAACTTCTCATTTTCTCTTTGGTTATATTGTCCTAATGAAGTCTCAGTTTTATCATCCTTTATTTGGTTTAACCATTGGCTTTGTAGTCAGCAGGGAATAAAAGAAAGAAGCAGCTGGCTAGAGGGCTAAGAGGGGGAGGTCTGTTCTTTGTGCCTGTGTATATTCATTTTCTAGTCACAGCTCAAGTTGTTTTGCTTTCCACTGCTCAGGGAAAGAGGGAAATGGAAATGTACTCTCTGTTGTTTAAGCCTCCTGGACAGTAAAACAAAGGCAGCTGTACTGCCTTTTTCTTATATAATGTCACATAACCCCTTTGAGAGCTCTTCAAAAATGATCTACACATTTCAAAGACTTTTAAAATTAGAAAGAGTGCTAGACAAGGCCCTCAATAAACATTGATTATGTGCCTACTGTATGCCCTGCTCTAAGAGAAGTCCTAGGTTAGAGATGTGAATCCTAGTAAGTCAGGCTCTCCATCCAGTGTCAGCAGCTATGAGTGAGATGGGTGAAGTTCTTATGCAGAGAGGTGAGCAAGAAGCTGCTGAATTCCTAAGGGCCCAAAGCTCTTTGCCTGGGAGTCAGGAAACTCAGTGAGCAACTTACCCAGAGCTTCTCAACCTGAGTGAGCCTGAGAATCATGTGGTGTGGCTGCTAAAAAAAAATTTCTATATACTGTCCCAGACTAAATTAGAACCTCTGGAGGAAAGACCCACAAAGCTGTATTTTATAGAAACTATTCATATGTGTGATGGACTGAAATGTGTCCCCCCACCTCAAATTCATATGTTGAAGCCCTAAACCCAATGTGATGATGCATGGGTGCATGCATGCTAAGCCACTTCATTCGTGTCCAACTCTTTGTGACCCTATGGACTGTAGCCTATCAGGCGCCTCTGTCCATGGGTATTCTCCAGGCAAAAATACTGGAATGGGTTGCCGTGCCCTCCTCCAGGGGATCTTCCCAACCAAGGAATCAAACCCGCATCTCTTATGTCTTCCTGCATTGGCAGGCAGGCTCTTTATCCCTGGCACCACTTGGAAAGCCGTGATGGTGCACTGAGGTGGGCTTTTTGAAAGTAATTGGGTTTAGATGAGGTCATGAGGGTGGGACCCACATGGTGGGATTTGTGCCCATTTAAAAAGAGACACAAGACATGCATACACACAGATAAACAACCATATGAGGACAGAGAGAAGGTGGCTACCTGCCAGCCAAACAGAGAGGCCTCAGAAGAAGCCAAACCTGCTGACTTCTCGATCTCAGACTTCTTGCCCCCAGAACTGACATAGCAAGAAGTCACTGTCTGCCAGGCAGGGAGAAAGTTGCCACCAGGAACCGAATCAGCCAATACCTTGATCTTGGAATTCCAGCCTCCAGAAGGGTGAGAAATAAATTTCTGTTATTTGTCACCCAGTCTATGGCATTTTTTCATGGTAACCTGAGCAAACTAATACAATAATACAACGTGATTCTTAGAGTCATCCCAATTGAGAACCATTGACCCAGTTCAGCCCTCTCATTTGACAGGTGAGGAAACTTGCTTTTTAGTTTTAAAATGAATTTATTAAAGAATGGTTTTAGGAAGGCAACAGCATTTGCTTCATCATTTTTAAAATGTTCTGCTTCTTTGTGCTGTATAATCAAGGTAATGTAAGAGGGTATGGAGTTATAAATTTCTTTCTACTGAAATTCTCTGATAGTATAGCACAGTGCAGAACAAATGGTTTAAAAAGTCTTTTGTATGCTTCTCTTTTAAAAGAGATGAAAAACAGAAGATGATATAAAAAGCTATTTTTCCCTAGTCATTCTGTAGTATTGGAGCCAGTATTTTTACCATCACAGGCTACAATTTTCACTTTATCCACTTTAATAAGTTCTGTCACCACTCTGAATTCAACATCATACAATACAAAAGGCCTCATATTATTGCAGAATTTGTACATATTTAGGCAGGTTAAAAGCTTACTCCTTGGAAGGAAGGTTATGACCAACCTAGATAGCATATTGAAAAGCAGAGACATTACTCTGCCAATAAAGGTCCGCCTAGTCAAGGCTATGGTTTTTCCAGTAGTCATGTGTGGATGTGAGAGTTGGACGGTGAAGAAAACTGAGCACCGCAGAATTGATGCTTTTGAACTGCGGTGTTGGAGAAGACTCTTGAGAGTCCTTTGGACTGCAAGAAGATCCAACCAGTCCATCCTAAAGGAGATCAGTCCTGGGTGTTCATTGGAAGGACTGATGTTGAAGCTGAAACTCCAATACTTTGGCCACCTCATGCGAAGAGTTGACTCATTGGAAAAGACCCTAATGCTGGGAAGGATTAGGGGGCAGGAGGCGAAGGGGACGACAGAGGATGAGATGGCTGGATGGCATCACTGACTTGATGGACATGGGTTTGGGTAGACTCCGGGAGTTGGTGATGGACAGGGAGGCCTGGCGTGCTGCGATTCATGGGGTTGCAAAGAGTTAGACATGACTGAGCAACTGAACTGAACTGAACTGAAGGCAGGTTAAAGAATCTCATCTGGTGTCCCCACATCTAGTTAATAGCCTAAAAGTGAAAGTTGCTCAGTTGTGTCCAGCTCTTTGCAATCCTATGGACCGTAGCCTGCCAGGCTCCTCTGTCCATGGAATTCTCCAGGCAAGAATACTGGAGTGGGTTGCCATTCCCTTCTCTGAGGCATCTTCCCGACCCAGGGATCAAGCCCAGGTCTCCCACATTGCCGGCAGATTCTTTACCAACTGAGCCACCAGGGAAGCCAATTAATGGCCTAGTCATTATTAAGTCCAGGTTCTCTGGATTTTAGGCCAGTACCCATTCCACCAACTCAAAGATGACAGATAACATTATATGTATATATTGTGCATGTGTGTGCGTGCATGCTAAGTCACTTTACAACCCTATGGACTGTAGCCCTCCAGGCTTCTCTGTGGCATTCTCCAGGCAAGAATACTGGATTGGGTTGCCATGCCATCCTCCAGATGATCTTCCTGACCCAGGGATTGAACCTGTGTCTCTTATGTCTCCTACATTGGCGGGTGAGTTCTTTACCACCAGCCCCACCAACTCTGGTTAGTTGCTTGTGGCTGCTAAGAAGGCTGTGCCAGGATGGATTCTGAGTATAAGTTGAGGCTCAACTGATGTGGACACCATGACTGGCAGGGAGAGCATGTGAGGAGTAAGAAGCATCATGATATTGGTGGGAAACCTGGACTTAGAGTCCAGCTACCCTGGTTGAATAAAGGCTCTTGTTACTGAAACTCACTGAGAACAGTAGGGTTCAAATGTGTGGTCCATGATCAGCAGCATCAGCATCACCTGAGAGCTTGTTAGAGATGTACATTCTTGGGTCCTCTCCAGACCAACTAGATCAGGAACTCTGGAAGTAGGCCCCCTGAACCTGTCCTGCTTTTGCACACTACAGTTTAAGAAGCACTGCATTGGAATATAAAGACAATAATGTCAGTGTCTCTGGATGGTGACCATGAGAAGATGTCATGAACTACAAAGCAGTTCACAGGTGTAAACTAGCGCCCCTCTTCCTAGCTGGAGTCTTGTTTCCATGGGCTTGCTCCGTATATTGGTGGAGGAGCTTCCGCCCTCCTAGTTGTGCATAGATCATAGTATTTAGCATGGCACCTCTCACATCTACTCCCTGGTTGTGGGTGGAACAAATGGAAGCCCTCAGGGACCTCCTGAGGATGTCAGGAAGCTTCTTCCAGCCCTCATCCCTTATAGCCAATGAAAAAATGCCAGAGTTGTGTATTTTTAGTTGAGGACATCTACATTAGCCAGCTCCAAGCCTGCCTTCTAACCATGTGGCCAGCATTGTGCAACTACTACACTCCTTTATGACAAAACCTTCTATTTTCTGTTAAGTAATGTGTTTGGAAGCTTGAGTGAATCAGAGACAGTAAGCATTTGATTGCTTACATTATTTTGGTTCAAACATGGCTCACAGCCCAGGAGTAATTTATTTATTTTTATATGGTACATTTCTATTTCACTTGGGAATTTGCCACCCCCTGTTCCCTCTTCCAGCTGCCCTTCCTTCGCCCACCCACCCCCTCTTGCCACCCTTCTTCCCAGGCCTGCCTCTCCAGTCAGGTGGAAAGTTTGTAAAAGATGCCCCCATCAGCAACCTCCACGCCACAGACTCTGTTCTCTGCCACTGCGGTTCGCTCGCACGTTCCGCCGCCCACCCACAGCCTCAGACCTGACAGACAGAGACCACCTACTGCTGGCCCAACAAAGGCCCACATTTTCCACAAGCAACTCAGCCTTCTCCGTCTGAGTGCACCGCTAACCATGTGGGTGTGGGTCTGGGCTCATTTTTCCAGGAGCCACCAAGCCCAGACACAAAGATTGTAGAAGGTTTTCGCTCAGAGCCACCCTGGGGAGGAAAGCCAGCAACCTGGACATGACAGAATCAATATCCTATGACAGGTCCCCTGAATCGAGCTGTCCCCTGCCTACCCCACCCCCATCTGCTAAAACAGCCTGTTCTGCATATGTGATGGAAACTGTGTCCTGGCAAAACACAAAAAGTAAATATTTAAAGGGAAAAAAGCGCACACAAGGAAACAAAATGCCTTGCGTTTATGTTTCCATGGTCTGCCGCCAAGTACCTCCCAGCCTCTCCCGGCTCGTGTTCAGCATGCCATATGGTTTGAGACCAGTGGATTAAACCCTCCACGGTTGTGAAAAACATCAGTCCATTTGGTCTGGCCTTTCTCTGCCTGCATTTGTTGTTCATTTGCAAGTTTCTCACATCCCTCAGCTGACTGCTGTCAGTGTGTTTACAGGTTTTAGATTTCTGATGGAATCTAAAACATCACACCACCCAGAGCCTGCTGCAGACCATCTCCAGGAGGAAGGGAGGTGGCCCTGGGGTGTTCAAATGGACATTTGCAAACAGGGCCCTGGGACATGTGTGACCCAAACAAAACACACATTTTAATGCATCAATGATACTTCCCCCCTGAAACTCAGGCCAAATAAAGAGTGATTTTGTGCTTTAGTCCCCACTTGGCCTCCTCCCGAGACATTGCTGAACCAGGGCTGGAAGGGGAAGTCCTTGCCAAGAGTAGAAAACTGTCTGGCACTGGAGGGAAAGGTGGGTGCACCAGGATCAGCTGGAACAAAGCTTTGTCCACTTTTCACTTAAGTAAGGAACTAGACCTCAAACTCTTCACATGGAGGGTATAGCATAAAATAGTCATAAGAAATATTCTATACAAGGTCTGACACTTCCCTACTACAACTGTGGGAGTGAAAGCACAGCACTGATGTGATGATTGGGAAGGACAAGCAGATATAAGGGAATGTCTTTCCTATTAAAAAAGTTCAGATAAGTGGCTAGAGCATAATATGCAAGTCCGGATCAGACTTCCAAGGCTTGTGCCCACAACCTTTTCCTACCACCCGGCATTTTTTGCCTAGTGACACTTCTAGAGACAGAACCATATGGAGTAAATTCCAATCTTATTTCTCACTCAGTTCTATCCAATTCACATTGGAATTCTGTTTGATTCAGGCCCTGCAACACATTTAGTTGGTTGTGGGAGATTATTTAGCAAGATTCATAGGAGACTTTCAGCTGTAGATATACGGGTGGGCTAAGGGGCCAACAGATGTGTGCTCATCTTTGAAGACAGAGGAAGACATAATATAAACTCATTGCATTTATTTTTTTGCAGCTTCTAGCCTGGGTTCACAGAGAGGCTATCACTATTCTGATTTGGAAGAATATGAACTACAATTTTTCATTATAATAAATCATGCCTTGAAGTTGCATAATTATTGGAGCAAAAGGCTTTAAGGACCTTAAGAAGTCATTTTGCCCACCCCTGACTCCATCCTCACCTCTGTTCCTTTGAGTACTAACTTTCGGCTTGAAGTTTTATGGGACCCTTTTTTGATAAAATGCCCTAGAGTTGCTCAGATAATGAGTGCTGTTTGTGAGACCAGAAGTGATTGGACATTAACACTTGGATATGCCCTGGTAGAGAGGCACCAACTCTTAGCAGGTAACGTCATGAGCCAATACCAACATTGCTACAAAAGGGTAGAACCACATGGCACAAGACAAAGTAAACCCCAGAATGGGCATAAGAGACAAGTAAAGGAAAGCCCTGTAAAAGAAGTGTCCCTGGAAAGGCCCCACTTCAATCAAAGCCAGGAAGTACCCATCCTCCTGAGGTCACAAAAAGACTAGCAATCTTAACTATGAGACATATCGAATAGAAATGGAGTACAAAATTCTTTTGAAAAAATTAATATCTTTTGAAAACTATAAATGTTGCTCAGCACACAGCCCTGACCATAACTCATAATTTTTGATATAAAGTATCTTTCTTTTCTTTAATTTCTAGATAATTTGTCATTTTAAATTTGCCCTTTTTTCATTTTAATAGGTACCACCAAATTATTTTCCCAAAATGTGTGCCAGTTCAGGCCCCACTATAAGACATGAGAGAGAAGTTTCCCACACCTTTACTGGCACTGAATATTACCACTAATTTTTGCCAATCTGATCAGCAAACTATTGGATCTCTTTATTGTTATATAACATTCTGCCTGCTAGTAATGTTGGGCATATTTTCAATTGTTTGATACTTATTCATTGAACTGCTCACTATCCTATTTTTTCTGCTTAATAATTTATGAGGCTATCAATATTAGGGAGATTAATACTCTATCATTTGTGTTACAAATATTTTCTCTAGTTCCATCGTCTTTCTCTCAATAGTTTTGTATTATCTTTGGCCACACAAAAATATTGAATTTTTATGGAGTTAGACTTGTCAGATTTTTCCTTAAGACTTTTTAGTTTCCTGCCTTGCTTAAAAAGGTGACCCCTCTGAAAGGCTGAAAAACATTATCCTAAATTCCTGATTAGAATTGCATTAAACGAGGCATTAATTTAGGAAGTTTTATGTTTATGATATTTTCTTCCTCCATAGCAGGGGTCAGCAAATCACAGCCTGTGGGCTTGCTCCAACCCATTGCCAGCTTTCCTAAATAATGTTTTATTGGAACCCAGCCACATTCATTCATTTACATATTGCCTGAGTCTGCTTTTGCACTGCAATGGTGGAGTTGTGTAGTTGTAACAGAGACCCTAGAGCCTTCATAGACTAAAATATCTGTTATCTGATTGTTTATTTTAATGCTGAAACAAAAGAGTTGCAATAGGTGGTAAGACATAATTCTTGCCATTCTGAATTTCTTGATTACCTGTAGATTTTCTTTAAAATCAACTGCTGACTTATTAGAATTATTTTTCTGGATTGTAAAATTAATACAAATTCATTCTAGAAATTAAAATTAAAATCTCCCCTGACCTTCTTACCTAGAGAAACTACTATCACTCTGTTGATATATATATAGTGTGGTTTTGTCTGTACATACTACCTGTCACATGATAACAATTCCTTGACATTTGGCTTCTAGAGATGTCATATTTCTTTTTCTAAAGCAAATTCTCATTCTGGCTGAGCCTAGTGAGATGGCCAAGGTCAGTCCCTTGGGGACTCTGTCTTATGCCTTATAATGGGATCAACTAAGGACTCTAGGCCATTGTGCTTTTGGAGAGAAGGGCAGGCACAGTCCTTGCTTCAGGGTGGTCACTGCTGTTACTAAGAACCATCAACTAAAAGCACTGTTGCCACTGGACAGCATTTCTTCACCACGGGTAGGCACCACTGCCCCAGATGGTTCCAGGAAGGTCCTCCCCACTGACCACTACCTGAGCCCCGAAGACCCTAGCTGCTGTTCCAAAGCCACGGCTTAGTGACCAACCCTCCCAGGCACCCAGGCGGCCTTGAAGACTTTACTGAAAACTGTTTTCAGTAGATGAAGACAAAGGACTTTGTGATTTACTCACGTGATTAGGTACAAAGTTCCTTCCAGGAAACATGATGTTAAAGAGCGCTTTTTCCTGAATTATATTCTGCTGAGTGCATGAAGCATAATGGTGTTATTAAACGTGCTTTTGTACTTTTTACAACAGTTGACAGCACGGTGGATTAGTGATGAAGTCAAGTGCACTGCATCTTTATTTTGGTGCCAAGAGGTTCCGGTTCTTCCCAGCATAGTGAATCAGATTGAAGAAATATTTATGAAATGAAAAGTCCATCAAGAAAAGTGGTGGGCAATTGTTTCTGACAATGGAACAAGCACAGCAAAGGCTACAAGTGATTTAAGGATCACAAGCACCCCACGTTGTTCACACTCTTCAGCTGCATGTTGAAAAACCTATTATGGCACAGAGTTGCTGCCTGTAGTCACCAGGGATGGGGCCCCTTTCATCGTTCTTTTTCACCCAAAGATAAACTACATGACATAGAAGACATTTTGGAACTGCCTTATCACATAAACTTACAAAACGTTCCAACAAACTAGAACAGCAGCTATTGTGTGTTCAAAGGCTACTTGTACCAAAAAACCTTGAAACTGTATCTTGCAGCATGCCAGTTCAGCATGGGTACTAACAGCCAAACGTCACTTCCAGAGAAAATAGTTCATTTGTGAAACATGCTGAAGAAGTAAATCACCTAACGGATTTTAAGAAGGCAAGTATTTCATTCTCGAACTTGCTTTAAGGTCCTCCTATGTTCCTACTGCTGAAAAGGTGCTGGACTTGGCAAGGGAAGCTGAGGAGCAGGTGGAAATTCCCAGATAATAGTGTTATCTGGAAAGCCAATTACAAGTTTCCCCTGCTATCCAAAAGTAGAGCATTCCTATGAAATCTTTTATAGCATGAAGCTAAGAAGTAATTACCTCAGGACATATCTTGCTAATGCAGACATAGAATAACTAGAGATAAAGCACGGATACTCACAACACAGCTCAAAGCTATAGCAAGTTGAGGCTGAGATGCAGAGTGCAGTTCCCTGGGGAGGAGCATGGAGTACCCACCGACTATAACAACTCACTGCAAAACAAACACTGACACCATTTTGCAGTTTTACCTTTTTCCATAAAATTAAAAATCCTCTTCAAATCTCTCCCTGTTGGCTAAAGGAGGTACTAACATAGGTCTTCCGTAAAAGCAAAGTGGTGAAAAGTGAACTTTGGAAGAGCTGGGGATACTTATACATTGTTCCATTTTTAGATTGAACATTTCAGGATAAAATTTTCCTGAAGTCCATGCAGAAACAAAGATGACCAGGTGAAGGCAACAGTCGAAGTTCTGCTTCGAAATACTCAGAAACCCTCTTTTTAAGAAGTGCATACAGCTTTGGTTTGAGTGTTGCTTCAGCTCCCTAAACCAAATCTTCAAGCGCAGGAGATGAAGAGGGGAAAGACTTGACTTTAGCTGATTATTAATGTTGAGATCAAGTTTTCTTAACATCTGCACTATTGATAATGTAAATAAATAATTCTTTGCTGTGAGCTGCTGGCTGTCCTGTGCACTGTAGGATATTTAGCAGCATCCCTGGCCTCTATTCACTAGATGTCAGCAACATGTCTGCCTTGATTATTACAACCAAGATTGTCTCTAGACATTTCCTAATGTCTCCTAGGGGGCAAAACCTAAAATCATCCTGAAAACCACTGGTTTACAGGAAAGAAATCTTAATAACAGTACAGATGTTTCTAAAGGTACATGATAACCCTTCATAAAGATGCTGCCATCAATTCTAGTGACTTCTTCGGAACACAACACTGACAAAGCTGCCAAATACACCACACTCTCCACTGATTTCAGTTGGAAACAGGCTTCTGTTTTGCTCATAAGTGTGAACACTGCACCAAGGGGCCCTCTGCCGGTTGATGGTGCTGAGACATCATTGTTACTGTACTGTACTCTCCAACTTAAAAAATTTAACTTCTGGACTTCCCTGGTGGTATGGTGGTTAGGAAACTGCCTGCCAATGCAGAGGACACAGGTTCGATCCCTGGTCCAAAAAGATTCCACATGTCATGGGGCAACTAAGCAGGTGTGCCACAACTACTGAGCTCGTGTGCTACAGTTACTGAAGCCCACACACCTAGAGCCTGTGCTCCACAAGAGAAGCCACCACAGTGAGAAGCCCATGCACCACAATGAAGAGTAACCCCCGCTCTCTGTAACTAGAGAAAACCCACATGCACAGCAAAGACCTAGCACAGCCAAAAGTAATTAATTAATTTAAAAAATTAAAAAAAAATTTTTTTAACTGCTAAAAAATTTAACTACTAAAGTTCTTAAGTGAATATCCAAGTGTTATTTTCATTTTTAAATAAAATTTCAGATGTACCTATGTAACCCGAAAGTTCTAAGATGGCAGTATGTGGCCTTGACAGAATATCCATTTACAAATGTGTGCGTTCAATATTAGGTCAAAATTCACATTCAGGCCACATGTCTGAGAAGAAGCTGCCTGAAGCAGGACCAGGGCTGGAACAGCAGTGGGCACTGTGGTGGGGTGTTCAACAAATGATTCGCTTGGCCAGTCCTACATGGGTGAGCACTGAAGTCATTTGCAGTATTTTGGTCTTAACATTACTTTGTGATTAACTTTCTTATTTAGAAAACAATGAGGTCCTATTTAATTATCCCCTCAAAAACATTCCTGTAAGTAAAATTATGGCATCAAAAGGCCAGAACACGTATATGCTTTTTTATGCCTATTATTGTGTCCTCCAGAGAAATCCCATTTGCACTTTCAACAGTGAGGGTCTTGGCAGACCCTAAATGTTTTTTCAAAGATCTTTATTACTATGACAGAGGGACATCATAACTTCTTTTAATTATTTCATAATTCTCTGGTTTAAGAAAAAACAACAAAAATTACACAGTGTCAAAATGACCATTGATTACTGTTTCTTTAATTGAGTCCCTGATGACACAGCTGAACTGCAGAAAGGGCACATGAGATATGAAATGTACACAGCTTTAAAATCTAGAGTGACACCTGGCATGGTGAGATGCTCACATTGAGGGGGATGTGGGAACTGAGCTCTGTTAGGGAATAGTAGGTGCTTATCCCCCAAATACAAGCTCATTGAGTGAAAGAGCAAATAAACTCAGGAGATTTTCAAGCTGCCTTGTTTGAACAAGATTTTTACACAAACTGGAACTACTCATGTTATTTTAACTTCTTCCACACTCTTTCTTTGCCAAGTATGAGCAGTCGAATTTGCAAAGTTCTAACTCACATGTGATATGACTGATCTGTAATAATTATTGAGTTGCTGCCATGTCTCATAGATGTCAATTAATCCCATTCAGTCTTTGAAACAGTCTTGCCAGGTAGATAACATCTCTATGATGTGAATAAGGGACTTGAAGTTTTAAAACTGGGCCTGAGGTACAAGGCTAATAGAGCTGGAATTCACATCCAGTTCTGCCTGATTCCAAAATTTGTACTCTTTTATTTCCCATACCATATAGTGTACCAATATCAGTCTCAAATATTCATGTTTCCTCATGAATCTTCCCTCCCCTTAAGAATGCTGCTGCTGCTGCTAAGTCGCTTCAGTCGTGTCCGACTCTGCGCAACCCCATAGACAGCACCCCACCAGGCTCCTCTGTCCCTGAGATTCTCTAGGCAAGAATAGTGGAGTGGGTTGCCATTTCCTTTTCCCCCCCTTAAGAATGGAAAACACATGATTCTCTCCAACTTGAGTTCAGAGAGAACTATTGAACTTATTTAATTATTTTAATGACCGTTATAGAACACCGTCATGTACAGACATGAGAGCTGGACCATAAAGAAAGCTGAGCACTGAAGAATTCATGCTTTTGAACTGTGGTGCTGGAGAAGACTTTTGAGAGTCCCTTGCAAAGCAAGGAGATCAAACCAGTCAAGCCTAAAGGAAATCAACACTGAATATTCATTTGGAAGGATTGATGCTGAAGCTCCAATTCTTTGGCCACCTGATGCCAAGAGCTGACTCACTGGAAAAGATCCTGATGCTGGGAAAGACTGAGCACAGGAGAAGGGGGCAGCAGAGGATGAGACGGTTAGATAACATCACCAACTCAGTGCACATGAATTTGAGCAAACTCCAGAAGATAGAGGCTTCTCTGGTGGCTTAGATGGTAAAGAATCTGCCCACCGTGTGGGAGACCATGGTTCTATCCCTGAGTCAGGAAGATCCCCTGGAGAAGGAAATGGCAACCCACTCCAATATACTTGCCTGGAGAATTCTGTGGACAGAGGACCCTGGTAGACTACAGTCCGTGAGGTCACAAAGAGTCAGACAGGACTGCGCAACTAACACTTTCACTTTCCTGGAGATAGTGAAGGACAGGGCAGCTTGATGTGTTATAGTCCATGAGGTCACAAAGAGTCGGACACAATTTAGTGACTGAACAAAAATGGAACACCTGGGTCTCTTTTTGCCCCTGTTTTATAGTGGGGGAAGAATAGGTAGGAATAAAAGGGGAATTGGATTTCCTAGTGCAAGGAATCACAGCACATTACAATAGTAAGCACTCAGTCCCTTGTTCTCTTAAAACCCCTCGTTTCCAGTTTGTGTCACAGAGACATGACATGGGCCGAGCCTAGCCTAGGCTGTCTTTTTTCACGTTCCCCCTCTGAAAACATTTGAAAAAGTGTAATCATTTGTTCTGTCCCCAGTAGGACTCTTTCTGGCTAAAGGGCAGACTTGGCCTCCTGGGTGGTGTTGCTCTGATGCCATCCTTCTGTGGTTATTTCTGCTTAGCCCTCACGGGCCCTTGCAACTAAAGTCAGCATTACTGAATGACCCTAAAATTCAAGTCTCCAGTGAGTACTAAGAAAAGACAAGCGTTTGAATTTCTGTAGTTAAGTTTTATAGAAGGGGAGGACACTGAGCATCCCATGACATGCATTCTAATTCCAGAAAAGTACTTTTACTCATGTGAACCTGAGGGATTTCCGTGATATTCCAGGCAGTTTACTCTTGTAAAAATCACATAGAATATACATGTCCTAGCCCATGGAAATGATGAAGTGTCATGTAAGGCATTTTAGTGCTACTCATAATAGCACTTTTCACCATTTATTAATAACAGACTCTATATTTGACTCACTTTTGTTTCTTTTCTAGCCTCATGTTTTCTAAATTTTCCCCTCCCTCTGTTTAGAATGTAAGACTCATGAAGGCTGGGATTGGGGCACTTAATTAATTATTATATCCCCAGAGCTCAGAAAAGGGCCAGGCACAAAGTGCACATGTGATAAATATTTGTTGAATGAATTTATGATAATCCTCTGGGGAATTAACAGTGTGGCTTGTAAATTTTTATTTCCTGGAAAACTTGAAGAGAAGGGCAGGCAGGGACTTATCCAAATGAGTTTAGCAATATTACTACTTGGAAGACAAGACTAGGACCAAGGAACTCAGTTACTTAGGGTCCTGATTCTATGGTTTTATGGCTCTTTGTCCAGTGCTGGTTTCACTGAGCCTGCCCACTCACCATGTTTGAGTCATGAGCCAAAGTTTTCCATTAAAATGTGTAAAACTCTGGCTCAGTGAATCTTAAAAACCTGTCATAGACTGATCCCCTCCTCACTTAGCCCTGGGGAAAAACTGCTCTTATTGATCATACATTTAGCTACTGCTGCTGCTGCTGCTGCTAGGTCACTTCAGTCATGTCTGACTCTGTGCAGCCCCATAGACGGCAGCCCACCAGGCTCCGCCGTCCCTGGGATTCTCCAGGCAAGAACACTGGAGTGGGTTGCCATTTCCTTCTCCAATGCATGGAAGTGAAAAGTGAAAGTGAATTCGCTCAGTCGTGTCTGACTCTTAGTGACCCCATGAACTGCAGCCTACCAGGCTCCTCCGTCCAAGGGATTTTCCAGGCAAAAGTACTGGAGTGGGGTGCCATCGCCTTCTCCAATTTAGCTACTGGCCACTCTGATACTCATGAGGCACTGATGCTGCCCAGGACTTTGCTAAACAGCCTTCAACTTGACAGACTGGCCAAGGTCTCTCCAGGATCCTAGTGACTAGCTGCCAGTGGAATCCGGGGCTGCAATATTTAGTTAGCATTCAGCTTGTACATTCTGTCCCCTCCTTCTTCCCTCCAGGAAAACATATGGTGAAAGCTGCTTTTTTTGGAGCAAACTCTTAAGGGAAAACAAGCTTTTCATCAAAAAGGTTCCAGGAAACCCTCCTTACTGATTTCTAAGGAAATCACTCCAGAGCTTAATTTTGCATTTCCCATCAGAGTAATCACTTCTGTTACTGGAGAAAGTGCTAACTGACAAGGATTTTGAGACAGCAGTGGGTGGGCTTTCGTGCCTACCTGCAGGTGTGTGCACACATATTTGTGTATACAAACCAATGTATATGGTACACTTAGTGATCACTGCTCCAGAATAGTCTATTTTCTTTTCCAGAAATGTTCAAATCATGACATTGCTGACAGCTCAGCTGGGCAAAATCTGATGAAATTCTTGGCCCTGGAAATGCCAGGTGTTGATGCCTCCAGCCTCCATCAGCACCTGTGAATATGAAAGGGGCTGTGTGTGTGTGTGTGTGTGTGTGTGTGTGTGTGTGTGTGTGTAGGGGCAGACAGTGCACATGCAGGAGCAGAGAGGAAGACAAGGGTGGGTTCTATGGGTCTTTGCTTCCTTTGCTTCTCCTAACAAAGGCAGGAGTCAAATGCCAAGGTCAGAGTTGGGGGCAGCCAAGCCTAGCATCAGTCCTGAAGACAGGAATGCATTTGTAATTAGTGCAAATGTTAATTATGTTGAAACAGAATCAGGCTCAATTTGCCCTGGGTATGTGGATCATGCCCCATAGGAAAGCCCTGTTTCTATTTTTATTTGCAGTGTTTAGTGTAGGATTTTGTTTTCCTTAAAAAGTAGATGGAGGTATAAAGGATACAGTTTTCTTTTTCTTTCCCCAGATGCCTGCAATATCAGCTCCATTAATACAAGAGCTGACACAACACAATACAAGTGAAAGAAAGTATTCTTTCACTTTCTGAGAGCTAAGACATCTCTGCCTGGGCCCAGGTGTGCCAGCTCTGAGAAGCTGCCAGGTGTCATCTCTCAGTCATTACCTGAGGGGGAGCTCAGTCCTGGTTCTCACTGGAGCCCCGAGCTGTTCAGAAGCACAGCTCTTCAGGAAGGGAGAAGCACGTATCGTTGAGCAAGTAGACTCTGTAAGGCCGTGTGGAAGAAGTGGTATGAGGCGCCGCAAACCGCAGGAACTGGAGAGAAAGGTCCATATGGAGAATTGAGCAACATGTCTTAGGAGCAAAGAAGAAGCACTGAGCATTTGACAGCTCCAGTTTTTATCAGAAGGTATTCCACACTTTGGCTTTTATTATAGTTCTCCCTGAGATAAAATCCTTGATGCCTTTCCAAATAAAAAAACAGCCAGAAGTCAGAGAAGGGAAAGTGTGTGTGTGTGTGTGTGTGTGTGTGTGTGTGTGTGTGTGTGTGTCTTCTCAGCACAGCTTTCGAGAAAACCCAGGAATATCTTCAGGTCTCCACTTACAGTTTTCTGCCTCAGGTGACACACAGATATCATCTGCTTCTTTATTTCCCCATCCAGTGTTCTCTAGGTAGCTGGCTAGCAGGAAACATCAGTGAATCAAATTCAAAGTCACAGACCTGTGGCGTATCTCTGGGAGAATGAGAAAATGTGCACCCTGTGAGCAGAACCAGACCCTCATCAGAGCACATGGCTTTGCAAACAGAGCAGGCCAAAGTCTAGCCCTGCTCCTTTGGGGGCCCTTTGTATCATGCTTCAGTTGTAGACGTAGGCAGAGCAACACTCACCAACTTGAAATTGGGGCTAAGTGAGGGAGAAGGTATGACTTTTCTTTCAGCTTGGGATGCTACCAGCTCAGGTTGGCCCCTTCAAAGGATTCCAAAGCCTGGAAACCTGTTCCTCACTTACCACCACAGCTGTGGTCTTCAGTTTCCCAGCTCAGGAGTCAGACCCCACATGGCTTTCTCTTTGCCTTCTACTCATTGCTTGCAAACAGTCTTACAGTGGAGCTCTGGTATCCAAAAGATGCTCCATAAATATTTGGAGTTGGCTGAATGGCCTGGCTACGGAGCACCCTCCGAGGATATAAGCATTTCCTTTGGCAAGCTTTCTTCCCACTGCTGGCTTCATTGACCCCTTTGTTTCAGAGGATTGCAAGCAGGGGATGGCTCTCTGAGATGCATCCCAGGTTTCATGAAAATCCACAAATAACAACAGATGAGGTCTTAACATAATTAGCACAATTCATATCATTCACACTCCCAAAGAACAGAGAAAGAATTCTACTAAAATAACAGACCAAGAGAAATTTAAGTTTGTTTCACCCTGGCAAGACTTAAGATCAAGTTAGAAGAGAAATAAATGTCTCTAAGGAAAGAAGTGCTAGTGACCTCCCACTGGTCCTGGAGGTAATTCAATCACAGCTCCACAAGAACCCTTCCTCCACCACAACTCCTAGCAGTTGCCTCAAGAGCCTTCAGCACAACTATAGTAGGTATCTTTTGTGGTTTCCCCTGAAAAAAATTAAGCTCAGATATGATGGGACAAACAGCAAAGACATTTATTGCCTACAGTGAATCTTTTCCTTTTCTGCCTTGAGCAACTCCTCTAAATATTAAGTTGTTGATAGAAATCACTTCAATAAATGTAGTTTTTAAAACAAGACCAACTCTGCAAACACAAGCTCAGACCTTGATACTATGCCATATTAACCCCTGAGCCCACTGCTTATTATAGCTTTAAATTTTAAACCATATTGAAATCTGGCTAATCACCTCAAGGTTATACAAAGTTATGAACATTGTTATGAATAAAGAAGTAACAAATCTCCTCTTCCCTTGGGAACCAAACATTATTTTCACAGAATGTTTAAGGATTTAAGCATCAAACCGATTGATTTACTTCTTAAGATAAAAGTGGTTATTCCGATAACCATCTCTTGATACACTGTCTAGTCTCCCCCCAAATTTGCCTTCCCTCTGGTGTTAGCACTGGTGTGTGAAGTTGTTCTCTACAATAAGTCACCTGAGAAATAAAAGTTTCCTATATATCTTTTGAGGTAGAA
Organism: Giraffa tippelskirchi; assembly: GCF_054371585.1. Lineage (NCBI taxonomy): Eukaryota > Metazoa > Chordata > Mammalia > Artiodactyla > Giraffidae > Giraffa > Giraffa tippelskirchi. Next base: position 199,000,558 of record NC_137275.1, read on the forward strand.
TTCTCCCAGAGAAACATAATTAGGCTGGTGACTCTATAAAGACTGCTGCCAAGGTGATGGACAAGCACCTCTGGATGTGAGAGACTTCCTCATGGGACCCTGGGGAAAGGCAAGGGCCACAGAGCCCAGGCATGCTTCCAAGAAGAGACAGGAACTTGCTGAGACATCCAGGATGGAGGGAAAACAAGATGAAACAGGAAGAAGATGCAAGCAGGCCCATTTCTCAGGTAGGAATATCTACCCTCAAGGACTTGTGAACAGTAGTGAGAAAGAAGGTAGGCCAGGAAGGAAGGAAGGGAGGGAGACAAACAGGAAACAGGAGATGAGTAATCCCACTTTCTCTGTCTCATGTTATCTTTATACAACCTGCATTCCAAAAGGTGATGTCTCTCTTCTTCCATCTTCCTGTTCCTAATGGAGTTTTTAGATACACCTTTTTGGTGGTTCTTGAGCTAAACCTTACATTATTGGATCTAAGTCCCCACCTACACAGAGTTGGGCAGATCCATTTCAAGATAAGCATTAGAAGAAATCAAGAGGCACAGCTAACTAGGAAGTCAGAGAAGAAGATAAAATGAAAAAAAAAAAAGTTTAGCCTGCACTACACATAAATGGAGGCCAGAAATACTGCGCAGAATATAGATTTCTTGGGAATTTGTAATGTTCTCATTGTTTACTATTTTGTTAATATCTGTCTATTCTCTATAGGTACAAGCAGTAACAAATCTCAAAACAAAACAAAATTGGCAAAAGGGTTATGGGATTTATTTCGGAGGTCAAAAAAGATATATCTTATCTCATTGGTCTTTTGTACAATCATGAGAGAGAATCCTGAGAGGAAAGCAGATGAAAAGAGATTAGAAAGAAAGGTAACCCCTTAAGTTCTCTGGGACAAAAATAAACAGAGGAAATGTAAATTCAGCATGAGGAGAACTGTATCTAGGAAATTAACCTCCATGATAGTCACTTTCCTTCTGATGTCAAGTCATAGAAACTTCCCAATAGATTTTGTTGAGTGCTAAGCATATGATCACTCAATTAGAGCCAGACATCCTGGAATGTGAAGTCAAGTGGGCCTTAGGAAGCATCACTACAAACAACGCTAGTGGAGGTGATGGAATTCCAGTTGAGCTATTTCAAATCCTGAAAGATGATGCTGTGAAAGTGCTGCACTTAATATGTCAGCAAATTTGGAAAACTCAGCAGTGGCCACAGGACTGGAAAAGGTCAGTTTTCATTCCAATCCCAAAGAAAGGCAATGCCAAAGAATGCTCAAACTACCACACAATTGCACTCATCTCACGCGCTAGTAAAGTAATGCTCAAAATTCTCCAAGCCAGGTTTCAGCAATACGTGAACCGTGAACTTCCAGACATTCAAGCTGGTTTTAGAAAAGGCAGAGGAACCAGAGATCAAATGGCCAACATCCAATGGATCATCGAAAGAGCAAGAGAGTTATAGAAAAATATCTATTTCTGCTTTATTGACTATGCCAAAGCCTTTGACTGTGTGGATCACAATAAACTGTGGAAAATTCTGAAAGAGATGGGAATACCAGACTACCTGACCTGCTTCTTGAGAAACCTGTATGCAGGTCAGGAAGCAACAGTTAGAACTGGACATGGAACAACAGATTGGTTCCAAATAGGAAAAGGAGTATGTCAAGGATGTATATTGTCACCCTGCTTATTTAACTTATATGCAGAGTACATCATGAGAAACGCTGGGCTGGAGGAAGCACAAGCTGGAATCAAGATTGCCGGGAGAAATATCAATAACCTCAGATATGCAGATGACACCACCCTTATGGCAGAAAGTGAAGAAGAACTAAAGAGCCTCTTGATGAAAGCGAAAGTGGAGAGTGAAAAAGTTAGCTTAAAGCTCAACATTCAGAAAACTAAGATCATGGCATCTGGTCCCATCACTTCATGGCAAATAGATGGGGAAACAGTGGAAACAGTGGCTGGACTTTATTTTGGGGGGCTCCAAAATCACTGCAGATGGTGATTGCAGCCATGAAATTAAAAGACGCTTACTCCTTGGAAGGAAAGTTATGGCCAACCTAGACAGCATATTAAAAAGCAGAGACATTACATTGCCAACAAAGGTTCATCTAGTCAAGGCTATGATTTTTCCAGTAGTCATGTATGGATGTGAGAGTTGGACTATAAAGAAAGCTGAGCACCGAAGAATTGATGCTTTTGAACTGTGGTGTTGGAGAAGACTCTTGAGAGTCTCTTGGTCTGCAAGGAGATCCAACCAGTCCATCCTGAGGGAAATCAGTCCTGGGTGTTCATTGGAAGGACTGATGTTGAAGCTGAAATTCCAATACTTTAGCCACCTGATGCAAAGAGCTGACTCATTTGAAAAGACCTTGATGCTGGGAAAGATTGAGGGCAGGAAGAGAAGGGGATGACAGAGGGTGAGATGGTTGGATGGCATCACCGACTCAACGGACATGAGTTTGGGTAACTCTGGGAGTTGGTGATGGACAGGGAGGCCTGGTGTGCTGTGCTTCATGGGGTTGCAAAGAGTTGGACACGACTGAGCGACTGAACTGAACTGAAGCATATGTTGGATTATGCAGAGCTGAGCTACAGTAGTTTTCCATCATATTCAGGTTCTCAGGATAGCTTGTTATTTATCACTGAAGTAACATCAATAATACCCAAGTTCACCGGAAGTAGAATTAATTTCCAGTGAAAATTTTCAGTGAACATTACAAATTTCTAACTGCCACTCTCAACCAGTTGTCCGTCTCATTCTACATCTGTCAACATTAGCTATTAAGCTCCTGCAACTGTCATCCTTATATGATAATTATAAATGTAAGGGTAGTAATAACAGTAATAACAATAACATTAACATTTATTGAACATTTAATATGTACAAGGCAGTATTTTGTGTGCTCTGCATATAGTAACTCATGCCTCACCAAATCCCCTTAAAGGAAAAAACCATTCTCATTTTACAGATGAGAAAACTGAGGCTTAAAATAACTCAGCTAGTTAGCCAGGAAGCCAGATGTGCTTGTACAGCTCCTAACCTCATAAACAAAGAACATCTAAACACTAAGCATCCTCCATCAAATACAGACTGGGGCTGGGTTTGCTGCTCTTCCAGACCACCCACAGTCCTGTGGCTTTTGAAACATTTAACCCCATGCACTCCTTTCTTCAAGTAAAACCTTGAACAGAAACCACAAGTCTACATTAAATAGATAAAATTGAGGTTTGCTGATTAAATTGGGTGGAGAAACACAGACTGTTGCCTGTCCCATCTCCTCTCAGCCCTTCCTGCTGCCTCAGAAGGTTCTGCAGAGCCTTGGAGCTTCTGTGAAACATAGAAAACCCTTAACAGTCTTTAGCTGATCTCCTTCCACCAGTAAAATTGCCAACTCAAGAGCTGCTTTCCAATTTGCTTTCAAAATTTCAAGGTTTCTTGTTGCTTCTAGGATAAGTTTTGAAATTCTGCATCTCCATGCACCCAGACACACCCTCTGTACCCCATTCCATCCAGCTGGCCTGACCTCCTTGTCATCCCCTAAAAAGGCATCATTCTTTGAACCATTTGAAATGACCTCTGCTTTCTTCTCCACTCTTGCAAATTCTAGCATCAGAAACTGAGTCAAATGTGAATTCTCCATAAAATCTCCTCTGACTGCTCTAGTCCTGTTCACCTTGTCACCATGTTTAGCGTTCACCCAGGCTCTGCTCCTTCCTGTAGTAACTAGTAGATGGGTTCCACTGCCAGAAAGAGACTAAAACAATGACTTAAGATACAAGTTTATTTCTCTTGCAAGAATTGTCTGAGGTGTGCACACTGAGCTAACACAACACCCCACAGGGTAGGACCAAGGCTCCTTCCATGTTGTTGCTCTGCCTGGCTCTCTATGATGGCTCACCACTGTATCCCCATCAGAATGAGGAAAAGGGAAGGAAGGACATATTCTTTCCTTTTAAAGACTTCTCCCTCTACTTTGAGCATATCCCACTTGCAAGATGAGAATAGGTATTTAAAGAACAGCTAGCAATCTCTTCCACATTTAACTATTTCAAGGTTAAATTAGGGAAGAGCATTTTGTCTCAGCTCTCATACACTCCTTGAATAAAGGGACTTTGTCTCACACATTGCATCCCCAACAATATCCATTTAACCTGGGCATCTTAAAAGTACTCAATATTAAAAGTAAATTATTAAAGAGTTAATATATAGATATAGGTATTAGTGCATGAGAAAACAGATGTGCAGACATTTTTGGAAACCACTTTGGAAACCAAAGATAATGTTGACTTTCTTTACATCAGTGATGAATTAAAAGTTTCCGATTACTGGGTCCTAAATCTAAAGGGGTTTTAACTTTTAGAAAAGTTACCTAAAGAGATTATTTAAATGGGTGATACTCTTCCCAACTATCTTCTTCCCAACACACACACACACACATCCAGCTTATTAAAATACAAACTCTAGGAAACTGCTTCACTGATACTCATATTTTTTTTCCCAAGATAGTTAATACAAAATCAATGAAAGGTTTGGAAAGCTAGACTTTAAAACATAAAAGTATAAAGATAAAATTACCTTTTCATATACAAATCTATTGTGATAACATCTTAGATAATTCACTGAGCCCTTTAACAAGGGATGAAAACTTTGGCAATACTTTGAGCCAGGTGATGTTACTATATTTAGGAGTATGAGTTTTAGTGTACCTCCTTTTTCAAAGACAATTTATTTTTAAGTATGTATTAAAGAAACTATCATAGTCTTTTATTTTAGGCAATAATTGGGTTTATATATTGATTAATTCATCTGTACACATATTATATATTACTAATACTACTAAAAGTTCAAAGCAGCTATAGTTAAGGAACAGTAACTAACTACAGGAACCATATCGGCCAGTTGCAAAAACACTGTGTCAGTTCAAACTTCCCTAGCCTTGAATGAAGCCTGAGAAATAACAACAGTAATAAAAGCAGCTTCCTTGTGTACCTAGTTTGGGTCAGATAATGTGCTAACTGTGTCACATGAATTCTTTCCATCCTCTAACAATACTATAGATAAGAAATCTAAGGCTCAGAAAAGTGTAATGATCTTTTAGAATATTAGAAGGCCTTCAGAACTGGGTTCAAATGGAGCACATTTATTTCCAAAGACCTTTGTTTTTTCAAATGTAGATAAATCACAGTAACAGTTGTCACTCTGCTGTTTCATATATGCTTGGTACAGAGTTCTATGCAACTATCTACAAGAAGGCGCCAGCTGGTGTCACTGGTGCTTGTACTCATGTCTCATGGCAGGATTAAAGGGATTAGTTAGAATGTGTCCACAGATGCCCCACCAATGAGCTCACACAGAAAAACCCCCTTGTTGGCTGGGAACCTCAGGAGACTCTGGATAGGGTGGGCAAAAGCAGTCTAAGGATACGACCCAGACTAGACATAGAAGGAAGCACTTCCCTCAGAGGAGGCCCCCCTGGTCTTTCCCTTGCTCATGTAGACTAACCCTCCCTCGACAAGGCATTCTCCCATCTGCCTTGCCCCTGAAATCCCCAGTTCTCGTGGCTGGAAGTCTGGGCCTCTGGCACAGCCTGAGTAAAGACCAATCTACTTTATCCCTGGCTATCACTGCAATACAGTTACCACTAGGGGCACTGACAGAGCTAGTTTGTGCTTTGAATACGACGTTTCTAGCAAATGAAGGACTGATCCTCAAGGCCTCTAGGTCTAGCCACACTCAGCAGGAGTCTGGCAGCATTCCAGCTAACATATTCTTCCAGGTCCCTCAAGGAAGTAGTGGGGATTTTCACTTCCCTTCAGTACAGAAAATCATCCAATCCTCCTTCAAAAGACCTGGCTGGGAGACCGTGGCTCAGAATCACATATGCATGAAAATATTCTAGGATTTAGCTCTCCCCTGATGCTAAATTTGCAGAGTAGGACACAGGCCAGCACATCTCAAGCAGATTCGGGTGGCTTGTGTCTGCAGTGCTTTCCTCAGTGGAATGGAATCTTGCATAGACCTCCTGCATCATTCTGGCTCTCCCACATGAACCTTGTCTTCAAGTGTTTCTCAAGAAGCTCTCTCTCCCTGTTCTAGCCCAGAGTTGCTCAACAGCAGTACAACTGACATGTTAGGTTGGATAATTCTTCATCGTGCAGTTTTCCTGTGGATTGCAGGAAACCTAGCAATGTCCCTGGCTTCTACCTACTAGATGCCAGTAGCACCCACCTCCCCATTTGTGACAACCAGTTGTGTCTCTGGACATTGCCCAATGTTGCCTGGGAAACAAAATCACCCTGTATGAGGACCACTGGTCTAGTCAGTTGAAACCCAGCCAGTTCTGATGGTCTCAAGCTGCTTCTCCCCAGAGTAGCAGGCACACTCATCCCACCAGAATCCCTCAACACAATCTTCAGATACTAAAACTCTTGCATATTTGAAAACACCTGTAAAACAGATGTCCCAGAGCTTTCTAGCAATTCAAGTTTGCTCTTCCCCACTAAAGTTCAAATTAGTGTAATCTGAGTGCCTTTCCTGAGGAATTACAAGAATATCCTTTCCTGGGCCTTTCTGCGTTCCCACTCTCCCCCAGCCCTCTCATCACTACCTTGCTGCTCCAGAATGCCACTCAGTCCAACCACAGGGCCAGGGTCTTCTTTAAGCCATAACAGAATGAGATGATCATGCTTAATGATGTTAGCCAGCATCCTTGAGAAATTACTAAGTAAAAGGGGAAATAGGCATTAGGTATTAGCCCTCACAGCTCCCAAGCATCAGTGGCCATGTCTTTTGCACTGGCTCATCTCCCTCCCACCACCATCCCCAGCCCACAGTCTCTCCTAGACCACAAGCCTAGCACATTTCTCCCCATCCCTGCCACTCCCCACTCCAGAAGGGTCAATAATTCCTGCAGAGACGCAGCCACCCCATGAAGGCCAGCATTTGCCCTTCATTACACAGAATACTGAATATTCTAGCCTGATGTGTGAACCAACTGCATTTGGACACTTCATTAGGCAGGACTCCCACAAAGAAAAATGAGCAGATGTTTCAGGTGCAGCTTCTTGATCAAAGACCAAGTCTCGTGCGATGAGCTGCATGAAGAAATGGTTACAAAGCCAGTCTACCCTGTTCAGTCTTTCAGGACTTTGTTCCTTCTCAGCATCACACTAAGGACCAGAATCAATGTTGACGCACCCTTAAAACATGACTTCCCTTTTTAATCACTTCTATGATGTAGGGCCCATCACTTCATGGGAAATAGATGGGGAAACAGTAGAAACAGTGTCAGACTTTATTTTTGGGGGCTCCAAAATCACTGCTGATGGTGATTGCAGCCATGAAATTAAAAGACGCTTACTCCTTGGAAGGAAGGTTATGGCCAACCTAGAGAGCATATTTAAAAGCAGAGACATTACTTTGCCAACAAAAGTACGTCTAGTCAAAGCTATGGTTTTTCCAGTGGTCATGTATGGATGTGAGAGTTGGACAGTGAAGAAAGCTGAGTGCCGCAGAATTGATGCTTTTGAACTGTGGTGTTGGAGAAGACTCTTGAGAGTCCCTTGGACTGCAAGGAGATCCAATCAATCCATCCTAAAAGAGATCAATCCTGGGTGTTCATTGGAAGGTCTGATGTTGAAGCTGAAACTCCAATACTTTGGCCACCTCATGCGAAGGGTTGACTCATTGGAAAAGACCCTAATGCTGGGTAGGATTGGGGGCGGGAGGAGAAGGGGATGACAGAGGATGAGATGGTTGGATGGCATAACCAACTCAATGGACATGGGTTTGGGTAGACTCCGGGAGTTGGTGATGGACAGAGAGGCCTGGCATGCTGCAGTTCATGGGGTCGCAAAGAGTCGGACACAACTGAGCAACTGAACTGAACTGATGATGTAGGGCTAAGAAGCCAGGAAATTTCTAGTTTTAGAACCATCCTAGTGAGGGACACTAGTCATATGAGTAGCAGTTACTCATCACCATTCCAGGAATATCCCTACTCTGCCACTTTCGAAGAGCCAAGTTAGAGTCAAAAGATTGCTAGTGGTGGTTTTCAAACTTCTCTCATTGTCAAGATCCTTCTGACACATGAGTCTGGCTAAGGCCTCAGGTGGAGCCATATTAGCTGATGTGGGATGGACCTGGAGACCCTGAACACACCTTAAGGACTGATGACCTGAAGTATGATCAGAATAAAGAGGACCTAGGAATTTGGTATCTAGAAATCTGGTCTCAAAGGCTAAAGAAAATGAGGTATGAGTCCATGTCCCCTTCTGCCTAAGCCAGGTCAGATTTTATTGTCACAAACAAAGAAAAGGAATGACGTGTCTGGCAGGCAGAGGAAGAGCTGTGCTAGCTGGTGGACAAAGAGGAAGGAAGAGAGCCCTGCAGTCTTGCTGGGCTGTGTTAGCTTCCCTGGTTTCCCAGGCACTAGCTTGTTAGGAGGAGGATGTTGCAGGGAGAATTCAAAGGGTTTCTCTAGGCCAGGCTTCTCAACCCTGCACCACTGACATTTGGAGCTGGGTAATTCTATATTGGGGGTGGAGGCTGTCCCGTGCACTGTTGGATGTTAGCAGCATCCTTGACCTCCACCGACTAGATGTCGATAGGACCTTGTTCCCAATTTGTGCAAGTTGTAACAACCAAAAATGTCTCCAGATGCTGCTCTAGCAACATTACCCCAGCTAGAATCAACGGTATGTACACAAAGCCTACCAGGCTAAGAGGAGATAAAAGGATGTAAGACATTGTTCTTATCCTCCAGAAACTTAACATCCAGCTGGAAAAACAAGAAGTAAACATGCTAATTAGTGAAACAGGTAAATAATAACAGATCAAGGTAACAAGAGATGCCATAAGATGGTATGTAATTAGAAGGATCTTAAATAACACTGTGGACTTAAAGGAGATCAAAACAGTCAATCCTAAAGGAAATCAATCCTGAATATTCACTGGAAAGACTGATGCTGAAGCTGAAGCTCAATACTTTGGCAACCTGATGTGAAGACCTGACTCTTTGGAAAAGACCCTGATGCTGGGAAAGATTGAAGGCAGGAGGAGAAGGGGACGACAGAGGACGAGATGGTTGGATGGCATCACCGACTCAATGGGCATGAGTTTCAGCAACCTCAAGGAGATGGTGATGGACAGGGAAGCCTGGCGTGCTTCAGTCCATGGGGTCACAAAGATTCGGACATGACTGAGAGAATGAACAACAAAATAATACTCTCCTAACACTTGTCACATTCTGTTTTATTGAAATCATTTATCTATCTTCCTTGATGTGAAATGAAAATACCATAAGCACAGATTCTGACTCAATTTTCTTGAAAACAGACATCCTCCCCCAGGGTCTGGCACATAGTAAGTGCTCAATACTTATCAGGGGCAGCCTTGTACAGGATCAGACTTGACAGAAGAAGAAGGGCATTGAAGGGGATCCTCTCCAGGTTTCACGCACTACATGATAGCCACGTGAACTGGGCCAACCTGAATGCTTGACCATCCAAAGACATCTCTCTCTCTCCCTCGGTGTGTGTATGTATATATACGTGTGTGTGTGTGTGTGTGTGTGTATGTATGTATGTATAGTTGCTGTTTAGTCACTAAGTTGTGTCCAAACTCTTCTGCAACCCCATGGACTGTAGCCTGCCAGGCTCATCTGTCCATGGGATTTCCCAGGCAAGAATACTGGAGTGGGGTGCCATTTCCTTTTCCAAGGGATCTTCCTGACCCAGGGATCGAACCCACATGTCCTGCATTGACAAGCCTATTCTTCACCACTGAGTCACATACTCCTATATACATATGGTCAACAAAATGAGAGGCAGAGTCTATCCTCATGGCCGTCTTGGAAAAGACGTTTTCTCTATCCCATAGCCCTCCCATCCCTCCATCACTGAACTTGGCTGTGGCGTAATCCTCCCAAAAAGACAAGTGGATGGAAAAACCAAGTGAAAAACCCTGGGCCTTCAGCTGAGATATACTGTGAAGGGCCGGGGCAGAGGTGAACTTGTGGGAAGGAAAAAAGGAAAACACCAATCCAAATCAGCTAGCTGGCCCTCCCCCCTGCAACACCTGTTCGTTTGTAAAATGCATGCTGAGCACCTGCTCAGGGCTGGACAGCCCTCTGGGCCTGAGGACCCAGCCACACAGAACAGATCAGAGTCCAGCTCGTGGGCAGCCAGCAGCCAGGCTCCTTGGTTCACATGCTTGGGTGTGCATGGAGTCACCTGGAGAAGCTGTAGAAAAGTCGGCTGGGCCCCTTTCCCAGCGTTTCTGATTCAGCAGGTCCGGAGCAGGGCCTGAGAACTGCATTCCTGGCCAGCTTCCAGCTGAGGCAGGCGCTCCCGGCCCGGGACCACCCTTCGAGCCTCCCTGGACTCCAGCTTCCGCGCAGAAGATGCTAACTGGCCGCGGGGAAGTGTCTGGGGCAGGAGGTGGGCCAGGAAGAGAACCCAAGGGAACATCTGAAAAAACAAGATGAACGGGCCCAAGTGCCTCCCGGTGGCCCAGGACAAAGATAGAGCTTCTCTGTTTACTGGAAAGTCCAGGGACGGCCCGCGGTCCCGCCTGCGCGGTGGGTGGCGGCGGTAGCTCCGGCCCGGGGGTTGGGGGTGGGGATAGGGGGAGGCCTGCCCGGTCTGGGCCGGCGAGGGAGGGCGGGGGCCGGCCAGCCCGGCCTCCGACCCGTTTATTTACTTAAACAACACAGAGCCCGCCCTCCGCGGGGCCAGGCCCGGGGCAGTTCCTGAATGGGACTGGACGCCGCGTCTTTGCAGCAGCCCACCCACGTCGCCGGAGGCGTCCTCGGCTGGGCCTCCGTCCGAGGAAATGACGGGCTGCGCTGGGGCGTCGCCGGCGGCCCGGGAACGTGGGTGAGGCCGCGCCGCCGCAGTGTCCCGGGGCGGCGCCCCCCTCGACAGAGCGCCCTTCTGGGCCCGGCTTTAAATCTTCCTTTATTTTGCTTCAGAGCTTTTCACTCTTCTCGATGGTGATAAAGAAAAGCAGATAATATTTTTTAAAGAAGAAGGGGAAAAAATGTTAAGCCGTCTCCCTCAGAAGGAAAAAAGGGGGCTGAATAAACAGAATGTCACTGAAAAGACAACAAACAAGACTGTTTCTGAAAGAACCAGATGGACTTGGAAATAGCCTTCGATTGCAGCCACAGGCCTGCATCGGGAGCAGCCCCGGGGACAGGGGACGGCTGGGACTGGGGGCGGGGGCGGAGGGGCGGGGGTGGGGGGTGCTGACTGTTGCTAATTTAGTTCAGGAATCTAAAGCCTGCAGGTACGCCTGTGAAAAAGGAGGCGATTTTGGAAACCTCAAACCTCACTGAAATGAAATAAAATAAAACAAACCCTCTATTACCTTCCCTTTTTTCTGGCATGTCCTATATCATTACTTTCTTTCTGACAGATCACCTATGTCCCGAATAAGAAATTGCTGACTAGATGTTTTTCCTTATTGCAAAGTTGATGGAGGATTAGGTGTTTGTTTTTGTTTTTTCATTTTTCTAAAGCTTTCTCAACTTAGCTAAATAGACATGTGCAGAGTTAGATGGGCTAGTTTGGCCTTTTCTCCTTATCTATTTAACGTATCCTTTACCCACTAAATCAACTATATTTCAAAAAATGATACCAGACTGATATCCAAATTCCTGTAATAATTTCTCAGCTGCTGGATGATGTGTACCACATAGATGGAAGGGGAAAACATTTGTCTTAAGAATCATGTTTCCATTCTCTAAGGATAAATTCAACTTTTTAAATACACTATTTTTAGAGCAATTTAAAGTTCACAGCAAAATTAAGCAAAAGGTACAGAGATTACTCATGTACCCCCTGTCCCCACATATGCAGAACAAGCTCTCCTTTGGTACAAATGAAAACAAGCCAAGCAAAATGTGAAACTATGGTGAAACCTAGTGGGCACACATGAGGTTAGAAGGCAGAAATTCTGAGCAATATATAGACTCTAGTTCCATTGCCATATCAACTGGATCGTGGACAGGTCACTCTGTCTCTCCAAACCTTGGTGTCCTACCTGCAAAGGGAAATAGTCACAAGGCATATCTTGTTGTGGTGATGTAGAAAGCAAGTACCTCTAAAGGTCTCTTTGCTATGATGTGTATTTTCTTTTAATGAATGTTTATATAACAGACATTCCTTTTGTTGCTTCTGTTCTAGAAAAGGAACAGGTAGGTGAGATAAATTTAGATGAGTGCTGGAGGATAGAGACATCTCATCAGATTTAAAATTGCTGATGTAAAATAGAGAAAGCAGGAAGGGAGGGAGAGGAAACATAACAGGTCATGCTTTTTTAAAAGCACTGATGGAAGAGTTTTTCAGCTATAGCCTCAGTTTTCAGGTGGAGGCAATCCTAAGAAGTATTATGTTCTAGCATCAAAACTGCATTACAGGCTATAGTTAAGGACCAGTAGAAAGAGGAAAAATATTCATCAAGGCTCTTAAACTTGTTCACAACAAAATTACAACATTACATCATGGCTGAACAATTCCAGAATTTCCTAATATGTGGCATAGCTTCAGAGGACATGGTGACATTTTACCAAAACATAAATTCTTCATCAATGTGGACTCCTTTTCATTGGTTGGCAACCTTAATGAATTCTTTCTGAGCAGCAGTTTGTCAGGAACATTTTATGATCTTTACCACACAGGAGCAAAGCCAATGAAGTCATGTGCGGCAGTGTTGCTACTTTGGCCGTGTCCTACCACCAGAACATTCCCCATTTTTAGGGTTACTCCAGAATCACCTGAAGGGCTTGTTAGGACACAGACACTGGGTACCACTCCCAGGGCTTCTGATCTAGCAGGTTATGGATGGGCCTGAGAGTTTGGGCTTCTTATAAGTTTCTGGGTAATGCTAAGGCTGCTCGTCTGGAGGCCACATTTGACATCCACTGGCATATATTAAGACTTGGTGCATACTAGGTCCTTAATAAATGTGTGCTGATTGCAGGAAAAGGCAGTGTCTTGGATTGTTTCTGCCAGTGAAGGGTGGAGAAGGCTGAGTGCTTTGGGTTGCTTTGCAGGGTTTCTGGAACTTAGGAAGAATCTTAAAGTTCATTAGTCCAACCACAGACAAGGTAGACATTTTTATAGGGCCAGGCTGTATTGATCAAATCTATTCAGTGCCTAAAATAAAAGCAAGAGCATCAAGATATCAGAAATCTGTTGCATTTCTTTACACTAATGATGAATTATCAGAAAGATAAAATGGGGGGGGGGAATCTCGTTTAAAATTGCATCTAAGAAAAACACCCTTAGAATAAACCTAACCAAGGAGGTAAAAGACTGATACACTGAGAATTATAAGACATTGATAGAGGAAATTAAAGATGATTCAGAGAAATGGAAAAATATTCCATGCTCTTGGATTAAGAGAATGAATATTGTTAAAATATTCATATTACTCAAAGCAGTCTACAGATTTAATGCAATTTCTATCAAATTACCCATGACATTTTTCACAAAAGTAGAACAAATAATCCTAAAATTTATATGGAAAAACAAAAGACCCAGCATTGCCAAAACAATCCTGAGAAAAAAAGAACAAAGCTAGAGGCATAATCCTCCCCCACTTCAGATAATACTACCAAGTTATAATAATCAAGACAGCATGGTATTGGTACAGACATATGGAACAAAGTAACCTAGAAAGAAACTCACACTACATTTAATTAATCTTTGACAAAAGAGGCAAGCATGTACAATGGAGAAAAGGCAGTCTCTGCTGCAGCTGGTGTTGGGAAAGCTGTATAGCTACATGTCAATCAATGAAATTAGAACATTCCCTCATACTATATTAAAAATAAACTCAAAATGGTTGAAAGACCTAAATATAAGATATGACCCCACTTAACTCCGAGAAGAGAACATAGGCAAAACTTTCTCTGACATAAATCATAGCAATATTTTCTTAGATCAATATCCTGGGGCAAAAGAAATAAAAGCAAAAATAAGCAAATCGACCTAATGCACAGCAAAGGAAACCATCAAAAAAAAGAAAGAAAGAAAGAAAAGACAACTCGTAGAACAGGAGAAAATATTTGCAAATGATACAACAGACAAGGGTTTTATTTCCAAAATATACACAGCTCAGACTTCCCTGGTGGCTCAGATGTTAAAGCGTCTGTCTACAATGCGGGAGACCGGGGTTCGATCCCTGGGTGAGGAAGATCTCCTGGAGAAGGAAATGGCAACCCACTCCGGCATTCTTGCCTGGAAAATCCCATGGACGGAGGAGCCTGGTAGGCTACAGTCCATGAGGTCGCAAAGAGTCGGACACGACTGAGCGACTTCCCTTTTTTCACATATACATCTCATACAACTCAATATCTAAAAAACAAACAACCAAATAAAAAAGTGGGCAGAAGACCTAAATAGACATTTTTTCAAAGAAGACATACAGATGGCCACCAGACACATGAAAAGACACTCAGCATCACTAATTATTAGAGAAATGCAAATAAAAATTACAATGAGGTATCACCTCATACCAGTCAGAATGACTATCATGAAAACATCTACAAATAATAAATTCTGGAGGAGGTATGGAGAAAATATAACCCTCCTATGCTGTTGGTGGAAATGTAAATTGGTTACATCACTATGGAAAATAGTATGGAGTGTCCTTAAAAAACCTAAAATATGAGCTACCATATGACCCAGCAATCCCACTCCTGGGCATATATCCAGAAAAAATAAAAACTCTAATTCAAAAAGATACATGCACCCTAATATTCATAGCAGCACTATTTACAATAGCCAAGAGATGGAGGCAAACTAAGTGTTCACCAACAGATAAATGGATAAAGTTTTGGTACCAAATATGGAGCTTCCCCATTGGCTCAGTGGTAAAGAATCTGCCTACAATGCAGGAGACATGGGTTCAATTCCTGGGTTGGAAAGATCCCCTGCAGGAGGGCATGGCAACCCACTCCAGTGTTCTTGCCTGGAGAATGCCATGGACAGAGAAGCCCAGTGAGCTACAGTCATAGGGTCACAAAGAGTCAGACACAATTGAAGCGACTGAGCACACACACTGCTACCAAATATAAAATGAAATATTACTCAATCATAAATAAATGAAATATTGCCAACTGCAGTGACATGGACAGACCTAGACAATATCATACTAAGTAAAATAAGTCACACAAAAACAAATATTACATAATAGCACTTATATGTGGAATTTAAAAAATAATACAAATGAATTTATCTACAAAATAGAAACACTCACAGACATAGAAAGCAAACTTATGGTTACCAAAGGGAAAAGGTTAAAAAGAGGGAGGGATAAATTAGGAATAGGGAATTAAAAGATACTGATATATATATATATATATATATATATAATATATGTATATAATAACCTATATATATAATAGGTTAACAACAAGGACTTACTATGTAGCAAAGGGAATTATAGTCAATATCTTGTAATAACCTATAATGGAAAAAAATCTTTAAAAGTATATATACTTATATCTGAATCATTCTGCTGCACACCAGAAATTAACACAGTATTGCAAATCAGCTACACTTCAATGTTTTTAAAAAGCAAGAGCATCCAATGTTCAATTCATCCCACCTTCCCCTTCTCCAATGCTAGTTGGCCCTGAGTACTTAACCAGAATTGTCATCCTATTGCTCTATTTCTACAGCCAAGAACTACTTCTGTTACCAGGCCTTATGTGTCTTCACAGATAACCTCGAATTCATTTCTGATCTTAGGCAAGTTTCTTTGGCTCCTCTGTTTTAAGGATGAAGGGACTAAGGCAGTCAACTGAGATTTTGAGATTTATCCTAAGAACTGGTTCCTCACATGGCTGTGGTAGGATTATCTGCTTCTCCCTGACCAATAGCCCTCCCAACAGCTGGCCTGATGCTCACAGGTTACATACAAGTTTGGTTACTTGATAAGCACAACTAAGCATACTCTTTTTCTTATGAAATATAGGGTGCCCCATTCAGACCTCTATGTGGTAGAGGTCCAACCATAATATTCTTCTGGGTGCTAAGATAGAGGTGCCATGTCTCCACCTGCCCAGGCAAGATGAGAGCTGTACTATCTCTCAAGATATGTTTGTATTAAGTATGTTAACCCCGATCATTGGGTTGAACCATTTCCAGGGAGGAAATAGTGCTGAACTATTGATTTTCCAACCAATTCAACCTAGGTTGAATTCAGTTGTGCTTTTCAAGGAGCAAATCTTTGACACTGAGCCTGAAAGCTTTTAAGGGCAAGAGGAGAGAATGAGTGAAAGTTTGACAGTAAGCCAAAGAATTGATCCTACATCAGGCCAAAGAGAAATACTTGCAACAGCTTGGGAGGATAAAAAGGGAAAGGGGAAAAGAAAAATTAGATTAAGTCATATAAAATTACCACTTTTGTAGGTCAAAAATGGTGCATTATGGACAATTTCATGTGGTTCAACTTAATAGGTAGGAGAAGTTCTGACTTATTACCCACCTGGCATATACAGCTTCCCTTTCCCAAAGTCTGGGCAGTTCTACTTTAAGCCACTTCCTTTCAGCCATGTGACCACTATTTCTTCAATGGAACAAGAGCAAGAAATGTAATGGCCCTGAATCAGCTAACTCAGAGCATAGGCAGGAAGTAATATATGCTAACTCCAAGCACCTTTAATTTTCCCCTTTCCTTTGACCTCTAAAAAATCAGCTGTGGTAAATAGAACATCTCTTTTGGTTAATTCTCAAGTCACTAGCATTGTCCGTTAAGATAAGCCAACTCAAAATCAGTCATGAGCTGAGCAGTAAAGTGTCCTTCATGGAAGAAAGCCTGAAACTTTTGCATTTGGTAGACATATTGCACTAGTGAAGTTAATATTCTACAACTATAACTGTAATACAGTAACATGATAAGGACCCATAAAATAAGGGATTGTAGTATTGAGAGCATCGTTCTTTTTACGTAGACTAAGAGGAAAAGCGGGAGAAGGCAATGGCACCCCACTCCAGTACTCTTGCCTGGGAAACCCCATGGACGGAGGAGCCTGGTAGGCTGCAGCCCATGGGGTCGCGAAGAGTCGGACATGACTGAGCAACTTCACTTTCACTTTTCACTTTCATGCACTGGAGGAGGAAATGGCAACCCACTCCAGTGTTCTTGCCTGGAGAATCCCAGGGACGGAGGAGCCTGGTGGGCTGCCGTCTATGGGGTCGCACAGAGTCGGACACGACTGACGCGACTTAGCAGCAGCAGCAGCAGCAAGAGGAAAGGCACAAAGCTCCTTGACCAGCTTTGTGCCCTTGGGAGTCCATTTCACTTCTCTGAGCCTCAGATGCCTCAGCAACCAAAGAAGGGGGTGAGATTCAGATCATCTAAGGCTGAACCTCCCCTGTTTACTGAACCTCACTGGAGTCTATGACTTTCTGGAGCTATGTATACACCATGACTGTCCTGAAGGACAATATTAAATAGTGAGAAGGTACATTAGGGAGTTGAGCAATAATGACATAAATGACAACAAACCTCATCATTTAATTTATGCTGTTTCAAAATAATTAATTCCAGCCTGGATGAAGGAAACTTCCCAGACTTCCAGTTCAAGGCGCTTATCTGAAAGAACCAAAGGCAAAAGGTAACCATTCCCGTTGGGGTGACAGGTTTTCCTCCACCACACACATCCAGTGTTTGTCTGTCTGTTTTATAGGGTTGATCAGTCCAATTTGGTGCAGCAGAAGATCATCAGTAAAGAGCAGAGACTAGGGACCTCAGCTGATGGGGTAAACTGACACTGATGATAAAGGAACATGTTATGAAAAGTTTCCTTTCAAACTTGAATAACTTAGGTCTTGGCTATGATGGCAATCACCTCTTACTGACAATTGAAAGCAAATGCATTGCGTGTCAAAGCTGTTTTACAGTTGAAGTTAAAATGTGATAGTGCGTTTCCACGTTGTAGGCTCAGTCCCTGTATGGCTGAACGCTGTTGACAGCACAGGGCAGGGCCTAAGTCTCGGCCCTTCCTGTTTTGTTCACCACTGTGTAGCTAGTGCCTGAAGAGCAGATCCTCCTCAACATACACTTGTTGAATGAATGCGCTACCTATTTTATAAGATTGTACACAGTGCACACGACTCATGCACATGACTCTCCAAAGCTTTAGATATAAGATAACTTGAGTGGCTAGCAGAGTCAAAATCTTTCTTAACTATGAGAAGAAAATTCAACTGATACTTGAACAACACTTTCTACGCCATTTTCAGACTAAATTTTTACAATTTAAAATACTATGTAATAGCTGAAAGTAGATTCAATTTCAAAACAAGTAAGTAGGTTATAAGTAGGTTTGGAAAAGATGACTAGCCTATGCTTTCATTTTTACCACCTTGTCCCAAAGGATGCAAATAATAAAGTTAAGCATTAAGTGAAGAGAAAATTTTGGCCCTATTTTAATATCATTTTACTGTTTTGCTTAAGTCTATTTTTAACAGAGTACTCATAAGGTTGGAGTTTTCCTAATTCCAAACTCTTTAACAGAAAACAGAAACCAGTTAAGAATAGAAGGCTCTATTTGTCCTGCTTAGGGAAAAAATATATATTTTTGAGGAAACAAATGGTATGTAGCTAACTCCAACCATGAAAGAGACGTGTTGCCGAAACTCAGCCTTGGTTCACCCAAGTTGAATAGAAACACCGAGACAGGGTTTTTGGTGAAGCAGAAAAGAGTAGCCTTCATTGCTTTGTCAGGCAAAGGGGCCACAGAAGGCTAATGCTCTCAAGACTGTGTGACCCACGGGAGGGTACTTGGAGGAGGTAGCAAGGAGTTCTATAGTGTTCAAGGAGCAGGGCGTGATCAGTTCAGGGACAATTTGGGGGTTGGTTGGCATCATGATGAAGTTTCAAGTATCATCAACCTTCTGGTTCCAACCAGTCTAGGGTCTGTGTTCTTGTGGTCAGCTGTTTTCATCTGGGGGGGGTGGGGTTGGGGGTCTGCTTCCTGTAAAAACAATTTAGGAATGAGTGTCAGGGCTTTATCTATATCTGTCAGGGAACTGGGAGTTCAGTGATTCTGCTCTGTGGCAGAATCATAGTGTAAATTGTTACCAGTTCCCCAGCCCAACAGCTATTCTTTGTTTCTGGAGCTTCGCATTTCCCAATCATTAACTCTTAAGTCAGCCTTTTGCTTCAAAACAAGGACACAGGGACTCGTACATGGTTTCAAAAAGAATCCTTGTACTTCTTGGAATTTAGAGCTAGCTAATTCTTTTCTAAAATTAGCAGAAAGCAGTCAGGGAAAGATTATCCAAGGACATTTGAAGATCCCAAGGGAATTTTAAGAGATGAAGAGCTGCAAGATTTACAGATCTACTGCACTGAAAGTGAGAGAAAGAACTAAAAAGTCTATTTTAAACAACGTAAGAAAGGGAGGGGAAAAAGTAGTAACTCTCAAATTTTAATTTTAGATTTACACCAAAGTGCTTGTATTTCTTTACATTTTTCTCTACAATACATTATACTTTAAAATTAAAAAGTTTTAAAAATTCTAAGTATAAATATTAGTAAATATTACATTTTGATTTTAATAAGTTTCATTCTGATTAAGGAAAAAAAGTTTAACTAAATAGGAAAATGCTTTATATTCTAACATCTCAGTCAACCATGACTATGGAAAGTCACTTTGTTGGATAACAAAGCTTAATGCAGAAACACCCATTCACCTGCATCAATACACACAAGAAAATAGTTTCCCTTGAGCATGTCTCATAAAACTAAGAATGATGAGAAACATCTTCTGTGCTATTAACATGGCTTTGAAATTTCCTAGTCTTCCTAGCTAAGGACATGAGTCATAATTCTGAAGGCAAATATAAAATGTGATTCAAATGAACATCTACTGAGTTTCTAGTGTTAAGTTTTATCTAATACTTATTGAATGTCTACTATATACAAGAGACTTGCTGACGATTTCCAGGGAAACAAAGATGACCAAGACATAGATCTACATCTTCAGGGAAGTTACACGCTACCAGAGAAGAAAAATGTATGCACAAATAATATCAAACACAGAAGTATTTTCTGTAAAATACTTAAAACACATAAATTTCCCTTAAAGAAAATACTGATGTGTTCAGAACCATCTTTTTAGTGTTCAGAAGATAACTTTTAGGTAGACAGCTCTGAGATAAAACATGGAGAAACTATCATTTAAGCTAGTTTTTGAGAGGAGGAGGGCATTTAGAGAAAGAAACAATAATACAAAGCAATGGAGTTTATTGGCTGAAACTAGAAATTACAAATTGGCAGCCCATGGCCAAATTTAGCCAGCAGATGTGGGTTTTATTTTATTTTTTGGCCTGAGCAGTGTCTTAAAAATTTTTTGAATCTGTTGCCAGTGTTTAAAAATTGAGATTTTACATAAAATTCTGGATTTTGCAGCTGCCCTTAAAGAAATCAGAAGATGTTAGCACCGGGTCTGCAGCCCACCTAATACAAAGAGCTTTGTGGCAGTTGCTCACTTTAGCAAGGTCACAAAACCCACACTGTGAGGCCCCTCAGCCAGCCTCATTCCTGGTGTGTCTCACAAGTACCCTGCAGGAGATTACATCATGACTCCCAATTTAAAGTGAGCACAAGTCAGACCAGTGCTAGATATGCTGGTAAATGTTTAACAGACTCTCTAAAGGAAAAAAAAAAAAAGCCCAACAGTAGTATTTGGCAATTTCTGTGGTATAAATACTCTTACCATGGTCAATTTCAAGCTACTAATTTTATGGCACTGAAAGTGGTGTCGGGAAGAGATGCACCCAAAGTGTTCTCCCAGGCGGTGCAAATCAGCCCCAGCATGCTGCTGGGTAGAATAGATCTGAGGTGCCCTCCTGAGAAAGTTTCCTAACTCTTCCTGTGTTAACAAGGACAAACAATTGCCTGCCTTGAAGTGTCACTGTAGGTTTAAATGATTTCCCCAGGTCTTCCTTCTCATTCATCAGCTCATGACTAAGGTTAGCCTCCTGTTTAATCCTTATCCTTCTATGAATATTACAGTTTTTAATCTCATAATTTTCATTTGGCCCTTTTTATAAAATTTTCTGTTATTTTAAAATGAAATCTCAGTTTTGCCTTATACAGGGTTGTTACTGCTCTCATCTCCCTAAGCAAGGGGCTCAAGATGTCCTACTATTTGCATTTTTAGGATGTGAAATCTCTGTACATTATTGCACTGAGAGCTTATTTTCTACACAACTGGAAGTTTCTTGTGAGGGATCATCTTCAGGAAGAGTTTTGCAGGAGAACAATTGTCTCTGTAACAATATGATACAGTTGTGCAGGTCTAGCTTCCCGTTTTATACTAACTTATGGGCTCAGGATTCCCACAGTGCATGAATAATGTGGACACCCAGCTGCACATCGGCAGCCTGGGGTTTACATTTTTGCTGAAGGTTTTTTTATTTCCCATGTTGAATGAGCAACCCTTCCTTGTCACAGCCCTGAGCCAAAGAGTGGAATTTTCCTCTAGTGGTGGAGGCACAATGCTTAGAGATCCCTGGCTTTGTGTAGAGGGCACTTCTAGCTCCCCCACCCTGCCTAGACCTAAGGTCCCCTATGGGACATTCTGAGTTCCAGTCCTCTCATTGACTCTGGATTTAGCTCTTCCTCACCTCTCTGGAGTTGCTTCTAGCATCTGGGATTTCTCTTTCTGACTTTCATGCTCAGTATAAATTTTTTGTATTACATTTGTTCCATTTTAGGCAGTAGAAAGGGACTGACTGGTTGTCTGTGAGGAGTAAATGAAATTGTGTAGGTGAGGTACCTAGGACAGCTCCCAACACACACTAGGTGCTCCTTAACTAGGATTATCCTCATAGAGACAGGACAGGCGGCAGGACAGCTTGGTTTGCAGGAACACAGGGCCATAAAGGGAGGCCAAGGATGAGAGTGAAAGGAGGAGTTTCATCCAGATCGTGGGATGTTGGAGGTCGGAGACCATGTTCAGGACTTCAGATGAGAGCCTCAGACAAGAGGGCTCATTGAAGAGTTTCGGACAGGAAAAGGATTTGAGTTCTGCCTTTGGAATTTGATTCCACAAGCAGAATCAAAAAGGTTAATTAAGAGGCTCTTGACACAGTAAAAGGAAGAGGCCATGGGAATCTGAGTTCGGTACTCAATGTGGGGATGAAACTGAAGGATGGAATGCAGGATCAATACATTCCAAAGCTTGATTAGCTATGTGTTATTAACAGGAGTACATATATATAGGAGGAAACAAAAGTGAGGACCTTAAAATTGACTTATTTGGCTGAAGGTGGATCTTCTTTATTCTGGATAGAAGAAAAGAAAAGAGGGAGCTGATGCTGCTGAGGAAACTAATACCACCTTGAGTTCACAGTGGATTTATAGATAGTAGATGGCAGGGCTAATGGGCACAAGCCCTTCCATGTGCACCTCCAGGTCTATTCGCTACCCTTACCCAACCTGTCCTATGCCCTGAAATTGACCTATGGCAACCACAAGATTTCCTCATCTTTAGAGTTCCTGCTGGGTTTGGGTAACAGGGAGCCCCAGAGGGGCTTGAAGGAGGGGAGGAGAGTGAGCTTTGGCATTTATTCTCACCTTCTCCCCTTCAATCCCCAGGAGGTTGCTTCAGGCTGTCTGCTCTCCACAAAGCTGTCTGCTCTCCTGTCAGGAAGGGCCCCTCATGAGCACTCTCTAGTTTGTCATTATGGATCCTGCCCTCAACCATTCAGGTCTCTGTTACCAGGCTCAGATCCTGCACTGTGCCTTGTGGTTTCCCTACAGCAGGCCCCCATCTTTGTAAATAGTCCCCTGTAAGCTTTTCAAATAGAAAAGAGCCACAGAAATAATTTGACTAGCTTCTGAACTTGATCAAAGAGGAAACTGGAGCCAGTACAGTGACTCGCACAAAAAAGGTTGAAGGCAAATGAGGACTTAAGTAGAACACAGGTGTCCTGCATCTCCATTCAAAAGTCTCCATTCTGACCTTAAACACTTGACCTCACAGTGGTGGCATCATTCTTCCAAAGCCATAGGTGAGGCCATTGTGTGTATGCACTTACATACACATACACACACAAGACCATATCCTTCACCATATGGACCTTTGTTGGAAAAGTGATGTCTCTGCTTTTCAGCACACTAAGTTTGTCATAGCTTTCCTGCCAAGAAGCAACTGTCTCTTGATTTCATGATTGCAGTCACCATCCTCAGTGATTTCCTACCAAAAGGGGCCTATTCCTTTAACATTCCAATTATTGAAAATCTTTTATTTCGTTTCAGGAATTCATGGCAGTATTCTGAAAAGAAATAAGTGAAATGAAAGAAATACTGTATCTATCTATTTCTGACATAGATCTCAGAAAATATTCTCAAGTAAAGTGCCAGATTTTAGACAAAACTCCAATCACATGTAGGCTGTGATAGTCGGGGGATAGGATTAGTAGGAAATGTGCTCTTAGACGCAGGTGCAGGTAGCTGGAGGTTCATCAGAATGCACTAAATGTTTTCAGAACAATGGACATGACAGGGAGAGCATTTACCACACAGAATACTAGCACATCAGGGGCTTCCCTGGTGGCTCGGACAGTAAAGAGGCTGCTTGCAATGCAGGAGACCTGGGTTCAATCCCTGGGTTGGGAAGATCCCCTGGAGAAGGAAATGGCAATCCACTCCAGTATTCTTGCCTGGAAAAATCCCATGAAAGGGAGAACCTGGCAGGCTACAGTCCATGGAGTTGCAAAGCGTTAGACAAGACTGAGCAGCTAACACACACACCAGCCACAGCACTGATAGCATTTCTCTCAAAAGAGATGTCTTTAACTAGAAGTTTTAAAAATCAATTTTCCTGTAGTCTTTCTAATGGACAGGAAAAAGGAAGGGACAAAGTGGGGGGGATAATATTGTTGAGACCAAATGGGAAGCTGGAGAGGACATGGAACAGAGGGGACCCACAGCAGAGCATTCATTCGGCACTCATTGCTCCTGAGGGAGCACTGGAGCTCAGAGGGCAACTACTGACAGAAGCCCCTTTTTGTGTGAAAAACTATTGTTCAGTAACATTTTCTGGCTTCACGACTTTTTAACAAGAGAAATTTTAACAGGGGACATTCCCTTCAAGCTTTCTTTATAAACCAGGGAAGCTAAGTTCTCTATTTCTCCCTTAGATTAAGCTTTGTTATAAGAGGCTTTCTTATCATCTTTCATATTCTTGTGTGTGTGTGACTTATTTATACATATATTTTTTTTATTGGAATGTAGTTGATTTACAATGTTGTGTTAGTTTCAGGTGTGTAGTAAAGTAAATCAGATATACATATTTCCATCCTTTTTTAGATTCTTTTCCTATATTGGTCATTACAAGAGTATTGAGTTTCCTGTACTATATAGTCACCTTTCATATTCTAAAAAAAAGAATAAGAAATAATTGAGTTAATTTACTCGAAGATAATTTTTAAGAGAGGGGAGAAAGAGAGTGAAATTGCATTTAAGGATCGGTATCTTCTCTGAGGTTGGTCTTCCCAAGACTAATACCCCGAAAGCAGAGGCAACACAGCTCCCCACAGTATGAGAGGAACCTGGTAGCTTTTCCACATCTCTAGCTGTGGGAGCTACTTATTATTTTTCCTCATTTAAGTTTTTTTGAGGAAATGATTTGAAAAACCCGTAATGTTTTCCTCAGAATTATATCAGGAAATCAAAGTCACTTCAGTAGTACAAAGCAAAAAACCAGGCTCACCAAAGCAATACCATTTCAGGAGGTGGCCATTTTGCAAATGACTGTCACTCTGACTTGGTGCTTCACTGAAATTCCGGACCAGAGACAATCTATTAGCATTCACCTCCCTTGAGAATCTGGCCTGTCCATTGGGTAGGCTGATGATAGAAGCCAAATTTTGTCTTGGAGTTTTGGTTTCTATGTGATCAAAAACAAGCCATGGCCTTTTCTCTAAGCTTCAGGTTTCTCCTTTGTCAATGAAGTCATGGTTCTGAGTCCATCTCAATACACTGTGAAAAGAGATAGGGAAGAAAAATGCCTAGTAAAACTCCTTACCCAGTAAGGAATTGACAGCTACTCATCCAGTGGTGGTTTGCAGACTCACTGAAGAATTGCAGAATCACTCCAAATGAGAAATTGTTCTGTATAGTTGGATCCTTCTTTCAAATATTACTTCTGATCACCAAGTCTGTACAGTTATTGTGGGCTCAC
Organism: Giraffa tippelskirchi; assembly: GCF_054371585.1. Classification (NCBI taxonomy): domain Eukaryota; kingdom Metazoa; phylum Chordata; class Mammalia; order Artiodactyla; family Giraffidae; genus Giraffa; species Giraffa tippelskirchi. Next base: position 199,025,780 of record NC_137275.1, read on the forward strand.
CAGCAACATGCCGATCACTGTGACAGGACTATGGGAAGTGCAAAAAGAATAGAGACACAGTTGTGCAATCCCCACTTGGGTGGGGAACCTTTCCCACTCTTACCTACACATTGTTCTCATGGTCCTTACATCCTTCCGTTTCCCACTTTCTCATACCAAAACCTGCTTTCCACCAAAAGAAAAAAGGAACCCGGTGCTCATTCACAAGATTCACAAGTATTAGGATGCAAACGACTGACAACAGCTTAAAACCCACTAGGGAGACTTAAAATTTCCCAGGGCATAGTAATGAGGCTGCTAAAGTGAGATTTCAGCCATCACAGTGAGTGCAATGTGGGTTGGAAGTTCTATTTAACATCCAGGAGCCCTACTACAGAAGGCTCTGCCAAGACCAGCTCTGTCCAGTAGAAATACAGCGGGAGTCACAGATATAATTTAACATTTTCTAGTAACTATATTTAAAAAATAAATAGCTGAAATTTATTTTAACAATAGATTTTCTAATCTGGCTATAAATATAGCCAAACTATCACTTCAACATGTACTCCATATAAAAAGAAATAGAAATAATATTGTACATTCCTTTTTTCATGCTCTTTGAAATCCAGTGTGTTATACAGTTGCACCACTTATCAGTTTGCACCAGCCATGTTTCAGGGGCTCTATAGCCACCTGTGGCCAATGACCACTACACCCGACAGCAGCGTCTAATGAATGACTATGAATAAGACACTCGTAACTCTGAAAAACTTCATAATAAGTAGTTGATAAAAACCATTTATCTCCCTTTCTTCCCCTGCATTCACCCACCCTGTGTCTTTTCATAACACCTGCCATTCAGTGAGTACCCACAATACATGGGATTTTAAGCCTCATAACTTCCCTGCAAGCCAGGTTCAGGTGAGGAAGGAGGCACAGAAAGTGCAAAACTAGCTAGCAATTCCCTAGCTCAGAAGTGGGGGAGCTGGAAAAAGCATGAAATGATCACAGAGGAAAGAGAAGAAAAGAGGACACAGGCAATAGACTGAGCTGGCTAGATCCATTTGTAGACAAAAGTGTGGGTCCCAGGATGGCAGAGAAGGACTTAGAAGTGTAGCATCACAAAGCCTGCCTCCCCCAACCACCTGTCTGTTCTTCCCCAAAAAGTCAGGTAAAATGAGATCTCCAGTTTGACAATCTGTGTAGCTCTATGCCTGCAGCCCTCTGACTTGTTAGACAACAAGTACAGAATATAGAGAAATATAGGACACAAGCCTGCCTTCCAGGGTCTTATAATCTAGTTGGGTAAATAATGAAAATGCACTATATAACTCAACTCTTACAGTCAATATACAGACTCGAATTTAGAGCATTTAAGGAAGGCTTCATGGAGGAGAGAGTATGAGGCTGAGCTTTGGAGAACAGGAAACAGCCCTGGGAGGCTATTCCACGCAGAGGGAACTGTTTAAGTGATGGCTTGGAGGTGAAGGAGGTAGGCTGCCACTGACAGAAGGTGAACCCCTGGATATCACAGATACCAACCAGCTGTAGGACTGTCACCAGTGCTAAGACTTCCATCACAGTAGAAAAAAGGCCAGAGCTGTTCCTGACATCCAAGCTTCATTCCCACTCACCCTGAGGAGAGCTGTGTTCCAGGATTCCCAGAAAATATCTGGACATTCCTTCTGCTTTGATCACACACCCACCTCTTAGTAACAAGTTCCACCCCAGGATCTGGGGTGACGTTCAGTCTTCGAAATCTCCTGGAGATCCAGATGAAGCTATCCCAAAGAGGGAGGAAAGAATGAATTCAACAGTAGTGGGAAAGTAACCGTAAATTGTCCATGACGTTGAGTCCCTTAGGTGTGCACACCTTGCCCAAGTTTTAAGGAAAAAGTATTGTGGTTTTGGTGTGGTTTCTCAAGAATTTTGTGCATAAAGGCACAGGCTGACATCGCAATTGGGTAACAATTTATGGGAGCTGTTTTATTTTCACCCCACTGTTTCCTCTCTTTCCAATTATTCACAACATAGTAAACCATATTAAACCTAAATGTCAAGAAGTAGAAGGAAGCATCTATGGCAGGATTTCTCAGTCTGGACACTTGATGTTTTCAGTCAGATAATTCTTCACCATGGAGGCTATCCTTTGAACTATGGATGTTGAGTAGCCTCCCTGGCCAGTTGCTAGTTCCAGCCATCAAAAATATCTCCAGACATTATCAAATGTCCCCTGGGGGCAATATCACTCCTCAGCCAGGAACATTAAGTTCAAGGGCCTTCCTAACCTGGAAGTCATGGATAGGAGCTCCAGGGTCAGCCAGACACCCGCTGGAGTTAGCAGCTGTGTGACCCCGGGCAAGTAGGTCTAGCTCCTTTTCAGTGTAGCATGGGGATATTGCAGTTCTTACCTCAAGGAATGGTTATAAGAACTGCAGAAGATGGTATTATATAGCCCTCACCCAAAGGTAGTTATCAATACCATTAGAAAATATTCCTGGTGAGACAATAAAACAGGTTTCTTTTTTTTTTTAGATGGCCCATCTCGGAAGAATATTTGCTGGGGCACAGGGAGTATTTGCTGGTTTGTTGCTTCTTTTTTTCTTAAATTGATCTCTGCTTTAGACGAGTAGCAAAGAAAACCTCTCTGGGGATAGTTTTTGTGGTTAGGCCTCCTTGAATATCCCCTCTTCAAAGAGAGCCACTCCTTGTCACTTACAAAGAAGTGGTCAGTGGGGGCAACAGTCAAACAAACTGCAGGTTAGCTCAAGACTTGGGGAGGCTGTGTGGTGACAGCCAGGGGGCCACACGGCGGGGCCTGAGCCTCCCACACACACGCTCTCCGTGCTGGCGCCCCTCTGGGTTCAGAGAGTGGTCAGCCCGCTGCTCAAGGGCTCTGCCCTTGTGGTCCCGGCTGCGGGTTCTGGGGGCTGTCTGTGGCCTACATGGTCCTTATGCAAGAGGAGGGCCTTCAAGGTGGTGAATGTGCCTTAAATAACTAACCTTTCTTTCACAGAAGGCACAAGTTTGCTCCAAATGTCAACCTTGGCTTTGTTTCCTTGCTCCTATTTTTTTTTAATTATGTTCAGTCACTCTCCACAGCCCTCAACTAAGACAGATGAAAATACCCAGTGGCACTGATCACAAACTTTTGGACTTCCCATATGACATGGAAATTTGGGAAACCGGATGTGGTGACCACCCTCTAATTTTATAACCCTACTTTATTGCCAGCACAGAGTCAATAAAGAGAAATAATAAACGAAACAACATGCGGAGCTCAGGAGACAGCAGGCTTGCCGAATCTACCCAAGACAGTTAACCTTTCAGTGCAACAGTTTCCCCTGTCCAGAAAAGGAAATGCAGACCCTTCCTCAAAAGCGAGTTCCAGGTGGCTTCATAAAAAGATACATCAAATACCGTGTTTCTGGTAACCCAAGTGTGTAGGTCAGAAGCATTATGATGGAGCATCAGGAATGGGAAGACAAACAAAAACCATATGGATTCTCACAATCGTGCATCACAAGAACATTAACAATTTAAGGTCTTGGTACATAAGAACAACTAGCATTCTGCCAATTTTTCTGTTTTTCAGTGTCCAGAACTATTCTTTTGTTTTAACTCATATGTCCTGCCTACATTAAAACTATTTGTATCTACATGTTAATGATAACCTTGTAATTCTCTAAGGGAGTATGATAAGTATGGACTCAAGAAATGGGAAACCTATGTTATTAGTTTAAACTTTTTTCAATTCCATAGAGTCCTCATAGTATGGATACTTGCTAATATTAAATTAGATAATCCCAAGTTGGGATCAGTGAACAACAGAAAATTTAGATAAAACTAATAGGAATACAAGCATATGTAGATATGTGTGTATAAAATATGTTCCCCAAAGTATTCAACAGTGAGTAATTAAGTGCAAGAGAGATTAAAGGTAAAAAGAGCAAAAGTATAGTCAATAAATTCTGGAAAGTAGAAATCTGCATTCCCATTAGTAGTTTCTACCTGTTGGCACTACCTCATTCTTGACAGAGATCTGATGGGATGACCTATGGCACTCAGGGTCTGAGACAGGCTGAATTACCTCCCGCGGTTCTTAACCAGTTGCCAGGGGAAGAACTGCGTGGACACTGTTCACCTCTGACTTTAAGTCAGCTATCGTGCCTTTGTCCTCAGGCTCCTCACCTTCAGAAATGAAGATACGGTTTCATGGCCAATAAGAGCCAGTTATAAAACGTAAATGAAATAAAGGGAACCCAGTTTACGTTGTGACTAGGAATAGCCACAGGGAATCCTTATAAGAAGTTTGCCACAGAGCAAAATAGCTCCATTTCCACTATCATTTTGCCAAAGAAATGTTTCTTTTCTGTTTTTAGGGGTTTTCTTAAGCACTCATTTATAAATTCATTTTGTGACACACAGGTGAGATGGGAGAGAGGTCCACGAGGGAGGGGATAAATGTATACATATATCTGTTTCAATTCATCACACAGCAGAAACTAACACAATATTGTAAAACAATTATACTCCAGTTTTAAGAAAAAGAAGCCAACCCAGAGGTCATCCTACCAATCCAGAGACCTGGGACCAACACAGCATTTTCTTTTCAGAAACTTTCATTATAAAAAAAGACTATGAATCTTGATTTATTTTATTTGGAAACAATGCCCATATTTTGTCTCAGAATGGGAGCAGTTCTCAAAACCAAGATCACACAGAAGAGAGCTAACAGGTCTTGAAGCAGCTCTGGAGTTAGTATTCTGCTGTTTTTTGACTTCTGGCCAAAGGCATTAGCTTCCAAAGGTGGTTGAGGGTCTTTTAAACACACTGAACAGTTTTTTCATGGAAAGTCTATGAGGAAATTATCCTAAGAAACATATACTTGAGATAATTGAGGTCCTTCCCGAGTAGCCATTGGCCATTGGGCATGTGGCTGCCCTCCCCCCAGGGACTGGTAAAATCCTCATGTCAGCCACAGTTGAAGAACCCAGCCTTCTGCTGACAGAATGCCTGGCATCCCAAGGTCTGGAGCGCTGGAGTCTACGCTGCAGGCCAATCTGTTCCTGTGTGGCCGTTCGTTCTTGTCCTCATATCATCCTTTCTATTGCTCTTTAACAAAGTATCCCAGGTCTTCAGTTCAGCTCAGTCACTCAATCGTGTCCAACTCTTTGTGACCCCATGGGCTGCAGCACACCAGGCTTCCCTGTCCATCACCAATTACCGGAGCCAGCTCAGACTCATGTCCATCAAGATGGTGATGCCATCCAGCCATCTCATCCTCTGTCGTCCCCTTCTCCTCCTGCCCACAATCTTTCCCAGCATTAGGGTCTTTTCCAATGAGTCAGCTCTTTGCATCAGGTGGCCAAAGTATTGGAGTTTCAGCTTCAACATCAGTCCTTCCAATGAACACCCAGGACTCATCTCCTTTAGGATGGACTGGTTGGATCTCCTCGCAGTCCAAGGGATTCTCAAGAGTCTTCTCCAAAACCACAGTTCAAAAGCATCAATTCTTCTGTGCTCAGCTTTCTTTATAGTCCAACTCTCACATCCATACATGACCACTGGAAAAATCATAGCCTTGACTAGACAGACCTTTCATGGCAAATTAATATCTCTGCTTTTTAGTATGCTGTCTAGGTTGGCCATAACTTTCCTTCTAAGGAGTAAGCGTCTTTTAATTTCATGGCTGCAGTTACCATCTGCAGTGATTCTGGAGCCCAGAAAAATAAAGTCTGACACTGTTTCCACTGTTTCCCCATCTATTTGCCATGAAGTGATGGGACCGGATGCCATGATCTTAGTTTTCTGAACGTTGAGCTTTAAGCCAACTTTTTCACTTTCCACTTTCACTTTCGTCAAGAGGCTCTTTAGTTCTTCACTTTCTCATATAGGGGTGGTGTCATCTGCATATCTGAGGTTATTGGTATTTCTCCTGGCAATCTTGATTTCAGCTTGTGCTTCCTTCAGCCCAGCGTTTCTCATGATGTACTCTGCATATAAGTTAAATAAGCAGGGTGACAATATACAGCCTTGACGTATTCCTTTTCCTATTTGGAACCAGTCTGTTGTTCCATGTCCAGTTCTAAATGTTGCTGCCTGACCTGCATACAGGTTTCTCAAAAGGCAGGTCAGGTGGTCTGGTATTCCCATCTCTTTCAGGATTTTCCACAGTTTATTGTGATCCACACAGTCAAAGGCTTTGGCATAGTCAATAAAGCAGAAATAGATGTTTTTCTGGAACTCTCTTGCTTTTTCGATGATCCATCGGATGTTGGCAATTTAATCTCCGGTTCCTCTGCCTTTTCTAAAACCAGCTTGAACATCTGGAAGTTCACGGTTCACGTATTGCTGAAGCCTGGCTTGGAGAATTTTGAGCATTACTTTACTAGCATGTGAGATGAGTGCAATTGTGTGGTAGTTTCAGCATTCTTTGGCATTGCCTTTCTTTGGGATTGGAATGAAAACTGACCTTTTCTATTCCTGTGGCCACTGCTGAGTTTTCCATATTTGCTGGCATATTGAGTGCAGCACTTGCACAGCATCACCCTTTAGGATTTGAAATAGCTCAACTGGAATTCCATCACCTCCACTAGCGTTGTTTGTAGTTATGCTTCCTAAGGCCCACTTGACTTCACATTCCAGGATGTCTGGCTCTAGATGAGTGATCACACCATCGTGATTAGGTTGTGAAGAACTTTTTTGTACAGTTCTTCTGTGTATTCCTGCCACCTCTGCTTAATATCTTCTGCTTCTGTTAGGTCCCTACCATTTCTGTCCTTTATTGAGCCCATCTTTGCATGAAATGTTCCCTTGGTATCTCTAATTTGCTTGAAAAGATCTCTAGTCTTTCCCATTCTATTGTTTTCCTCTATATCTTTGCATTGATTGCTGAGGAAGGCTTTCTTATCTTTCCTTGCTATTCTTTGGAACTTTGCATTCAGATGGGAATATCTTTCCTTTTCTCCTTTGCTTTTCACTTCTCGTCTTTTCACAGCTATTTGTAAGGCCTCCTCAGATAGCCATTTTGCTTTTTTTGCATTTCTTTTTCTTGGGGATGGTCTTGATTTCCATCTCCTGTACAATGTCACAAACTTCCATCCATAGTTCATCAGGTATTCTGTCTATCAGATCTAGTCCTCTAAATCTATTTCTCACTTCTACTGTATAGTCATACGGGATTTGATTTAGTCATACCTGAATGGTCTAGTGGTTTTCTCCACTTTCTTCAATTTCAGTCTGAATTTGGCAATAAGGAGTTGATGTTCTGATCCACAGTCAGCTCCCAGTCTTGTTTTTGCTGACTGTATAGAGCTTCTCCATCTTTGGCTGCAAAGAATATAATCAATCTGATTTTGGTGTTGACCATCTGGTGATGTCCATGTGTAGAGTCTTCTCTTGTGTTGTTGGAAGAGGGTGTTTGCTATGAGCGTGGTGGCTGCGGCTGCGCACTGAGCGCAGCCTAGTGGAGCTATGCCAGGCCCGAGGTCAGGGGCGGCGGCCAAGAGGAACTACCACGAGTTAGAAGTAAGGGGCGGCGGCTGCGCTTTGTTTCTACTGTATCCCCATCTATTTGCCATGAAGTGATGGGACCAGCTGCAATTATCTTAGTTTTCTGAATATTGAGTTTTAAGCCAACTTTTTCACTCTCCTCTTTCACTTTCATCAGGAGGCTCTTTAGTTCTTCTTTGCTTTCTGCCATAAGGGTGGTGTCATCTGCATAACTGAAGTTATTGATATTTCTCCTGACAATCTTGATTCCAGCTTGTTCTTCATCCAGCCCGCATTTCTCATGATGTACTCTGCATATAAGTTAAATAAACAGGATAATATACAAACTTGATGTACTCCTTTCCCAATTTAGAACTAGTCTGATGGACATCAGATATTTCATGTGCAACCAACTGATGGACATCAGTTGTTTCATGTCCAGTTCTAACTGTTACTTGTTGACCTGCATACAGATTTCTCAGGAGGCAGGTCAGGTGGTCTGGTATTCCCATCTCTTGAAGAATTTTCCACAGTTTGTTGTGATCCACACAGTCAAAGGCTTTGGCATAGTCAATAAAGCAGAAATAGATGTTTTTCTGGAACTCTCTTGCTTTTTTGATGATCCAACAGATGTTGTCAATTTGATCTCTGGTTCCTCCAGCTTTTCTAAATCCAGCTTGAATATCTGGAAATTCACAGTTCATGTAGTGTTGAGACCTGGCTTAGAGAATTTTGAGAATACTTTGCTAACATGTGAGATGAGTGCAATTGTGTGGTAGTTTGAGCATTCTTTGGCATTGCTCTTCTCTGGGATTGGAATGAAACCTGACTTTTTCCAGTCCTGTGGCCACTGCTGAGTTTTCCAAATTTGCTCACATATTGAGTGCAGCACTTTAATAACATCATCTTTTAAGATGTGAAATAGCTCAACTGGAATTCCATCACCTCCACTAGTTTTATTCATAGTGATGCTACCTAAGGCCCACTTGACTTCGCATTCCAGGATGTCTGGTTCTAGGTGAGTGATCACACCATCATGGTTATCTAGGTCATGAAGATCTTTTTTGTATAGTTCTGTGTATTCTTCCCAAGTCTTAGTGGCTTACAACAACCATCATTTCATTGTATTGCATGATTTTATGGTTAAGAAATTTGTATAGGGTTCAGCAGATCAATTCTTCAGTCTCATAAAGCAGCCATGAAGCTCACTCAGTGGTATTCAGCTGACAGATGGCTTTACTATCAAGCTCTGCACCTTGGAGGGGACGGTTGGAAGACTGGACTCATCTAGAATTGTACCCATATGGCCTCTGTGGCCTAGCTCTAGACTCCCTGAATGGCAGCTCAGGCCTCCAAGAGCACTTTTTATGCATTGGTTTTTATGATTCAGCCTCAGAAGTCCCCCTGCAGCACTCCACCACACTCTATTGGCCAAAACAGTCACAAATATGCTGATATTCAAGGGATGCAGGCACAGACCCCACCTCTGTATGTGAGGCATGCCCCAAACATACAGGAGGCCTCATCCGCTATTCCCAAGAGCTGCTCCCTCTGGTTTCCAGGCGCTGAGAAGAATCCAGGACAACCTACTCTCTGCCTCACCTTAGGGAGCTTCTCATGGGAGTGTGCTCACCCACTCAACCATTAGCTATAACAGCAGGTATATGTCACCAATGACTCTTCTTCAGAAGGGCAATTTGACAAAATTTGTTCAAAGCTCTCCAGAGACATGTTAATAAAATGAGTCTTCTTCATTAACTTCAATGACTTCCCATCACACTGAGAATAAAATTTAAACTCCTTACTAAAACTCTAAAGGCCCTAGATAGCCTGACCCTGCCACCTCTCCAAGCCTTCATATCTCATTGCCCTTCCTGTTTTGTCCTCTCCAGTCACACCGGCCTTTCTTTTTTCCACCTCATCAGACTCACTCTCCCCTCAGGGTCTTTGTATTTCTGTTGCCTCTGCTGAGAATGCAGTACCTTCCATTCTTCACATGGCCTCCCCTTTGAATCTTTCAGGTCCATCACACATTTCATGAATTCAGGCCTCCCACCACCACCTATTTTACTCCTTATTATATTACTCTATTCTGTTGACCTCACACAAACATCTAAAATTATCTCATTAATTAATGTTAACCTACATGAGACTGGATTGCCCATATTCCACATACCCAGATCAGTTCCTAATGCATAGATGACACTTTAATATTGGTTGAATGAATGAAGGAAAAAATAAATGAACGTTATTCCCCTGACTGACTTCTCAACTCCAATGGCAGGACACAGGCTACTTTAGGCTCGATGTGAAATTCTGCACAACTGGATCAGAGTCCAAAAATCACTTGGAAGGAGTCATCCCATCTCAACCCTTCATGCTATGCCTGGACTCAGGCATTAGGCACTGAGCAATTTGGTAATGCCTTTCTGTGGTCCCATAGGAACAAGATGCAAATGCAGTTCCAGTAAAAGTCTGAGCTTCCAATAGCACTCTGAGGTGAATATGCAGCATAAGCTAATAGTGAACCTGGTCTTCACTGAGAACCAGGCACCAAATTTGTCAATAGGTCTCTGTTGCCAAGCGGACTGGTTAAACTGCTCAACAGTAACAAGAGGCAGTAAAGCAGAGGTGACCTCAGTTCATACCTGCTCCTCAATCTTACTCCAACCAGTTCCCAGTTTTTCAGTTTTCTCAGCTATACATTAGTGTTGACAATAACAATATAATATGAGAATTAAAACACCTGTAAAAGTCTTAGAACACTGCATCACACCTGGGGAGTGATCATTAAGTATCAACTGATTGTCAACCTGATTTTTAAAGCCTTTCACATCCCAGCCCCTATCATACACTGATAAAAATCTTCTCTCCTTCATTCAGTTTAGCTGATCTTCTCCAAGATAGACTGGTCTTCTCACTGCCTGAGAAAGCCCCATATGGGTTCCAACATCTATGCTTTATCCTCTGCTGGGAATATGCCTCATGCATATCTAGGCTGACTTCTCTGCCCAGTCCACGTTTCCGAATCCCACCTTGTTTTTCTCCCTGAATCAGTTCAAACTCCAACCCTTCAGAACTAGAAAAAGTTCTGTCCTTCCTGCAAAGCAAGATATGTGCAAGTCATTGATTGATTAATCATGTGGCACCCATTGGTTTCAAATTATTTGAATCTTTTATCATCATTTACAGTTTTCATATATTGAGGTCCTATCTTCTTGGAGAGACTAAGTCTCCTTGAGAACATTGCTGCGGGGCCTTCTCACAGTGGGCACTTATATTATCATCCTGAAATTGCCGTGACTGTTACCTGGGATTAGCCCAGTAGGTTTCAGACACAACTGGACAAACAGCCTTAGTAAAATTTAAGGTGCATTAAAACTTTCAAGTCCAATCAGAAGAGATTGTCTTTAAATAACGGCTTCTTATTGAGCTCCAAAGACCCTCAATGTCTATCTTTAAATAGCCAGCCTCCCAGAATTGATCTTCAGGGTACAGAAGAGGGGAATGTATTATATTTACAATCAATTTCTTAACTTGAGGACTTGCACTCATCTGATTTAAAAATTAAATCTAAAAGGGTTCATCTGATTTGGTGAAGCAAACTGTTTATACCACCCAACAATCTGAGCCTATAAAAAGAAATACTAATAATATCCAAGTGGAAGGTTCAACAACTGGACAGCCAGCTGCCAACTATGAAAGAAGTGTCAATTGAGGAATGCCTGGAGGATCACAGTCCTGCAGAGTCTGCTCTGTTAGAGAGTATCCCTCTCTTGAGGACACAGAAGCTTAATAGGTATCAGGAATGTGGTTAGAATATTCTGAGGCAAAATATGGCTGGTAGAATTGGACAGTTGCCTTAGCATATAATTGGTATTGTTTGTTTGGGTTTTTTTAAGTGTTTTTAAAATGTTAGAACTGCTGCTAAACTTAGTGCCCTCTCCCTTTGAGCATCACTTTCCCAGCAGCACAGCAACTTACTCCAAGACAGAAAACTTTCTGAAGGTTGTTTTTGTCTGTGCTCGTTAGTATTTTTGGATTGGAGAAAAATGTGCAGGGTGTCTGTACAACAGAGCCCCCAGCTTGTGATGCACACTGTTGGATTCCGACCATGGATTAATTTTGAGAGGAGCAAGAACTGGAAGGTTCTTGGAGGTTTCCTTTTACAGTCTTTTACAGAACTTTTAGATAACAATGGCTGTCCTCTATCCAACACCACAGAAAATACTGAGGCCCTGTAAATCTCTGCTAGAAAAGGCTGAATAGCCTAGACTTTCATCCCCACCAACAAGATGCCCAAGATGCCCAAGATTCCCAACGTTGTCACCAGGATGGTGTCAGAGAAGGCCAAGAGGTGAGCCCAAACTTTCAACCTACTGAGAGATTGAAAACCCTTCCTCTACATGCTCACACCATCTACCATGTCAGTGGGAGACCATGTAGGGACCCTGGACTTCCACCTCTGGAACCTTCAGTAACCTTCCTCACTAGGATAGTATTTTGAGGCCCAATGGAGAGTCAGGGCCTTCACCATCACTCAGCAGTTACAAGATTACAGCCCCAGGGGTCAGTGGAGGCAACATGGGGAACAGTATCAAGGCAACACTCCCCATCCCAGCTAGGATGGTATCAGTGGAAGCCTAGTGGGGAGCCTACATTTTGAAATTTAAATATAGACTCCGTGGCCTCTCCGTGAGCACATAGGCCTGATGATGGGAAAGGCTAAACAGTATCCTTATCACTAGGCTACTAGAACTATTTTCTCAGTATGGACCTGTCCCATTGTCTTACAAGACCTCATTCCTGTGGCCAGAACAGCCTTAAACTATACCCACAGCTTCAAAAATAATTCCAGTTGTAACCTGGGTTTTACAACCTGTCTTCTTTGGGAAGGTGATTATCAGGGTCTTGGCCCCCACACTTCTCTTGCTAAGTTATCAGTTTACCAAATCCAAAATCAATGCCTATCAATGCCCGTGGAATTGGGATTTTATTTTGTGTGATGGAACTGGAGGGTTTTAAGTGGAGGCTGATAAATATGATTATGATTTTTAAACTTCTCCTTTTTGAGAGCACTGTGTATAATGGATTTGGCAGAGTGAGGAGAGATAAGCAAGAGCTGTAATCAGGTGATAACTGCAGGAGGCTTGAACAAGGCTGACAGAAACAGTGGGAAGGGATTAGATGTGAGGCACATTTTTATGATAGAGCCAGAAGGACTTGCTGTTAGATTGAATGAAGGGTCTGAGTGAGAGTAAGGAACCAAATGTTTCTCGTCAGAGCAGCTGGGTGGATGGTGAAAAATTAACTAAGCTAGGAAAGGCTAAGGTAGGGAAGGCATTGGAGATGAGGAAGGAGTTGTGTTTATTAGGGCTGAAATGTCTATTAAACATGCATCCTTTCACAGAAGTTAAACAACATGAGGCAGGAGTGCCCTTGCCTTCCCACCATGTAATCTAGAATCCAGAAGCACCTGTGCACATCTCTCTGTTACTTCCCATGACCATGGAGGGAGCTCCAGATGTCAAAGACAAGTCACTCCATTTCCTCTTTCCTTTATCTCTTTTCACCTACTTGGGACTTGTCTGAAAAAGTTCTCCACTCTCTCTCTTTGAAACACTACCCTCTCTTGGTTTTACTCAACCCCCATAGCCATCTTTCTCAATCCATTCTATTGACCTCTACTGGATTTCTAAACCTTTGAGATCTTGATTTCCTTCTCTTCTCCATCCAAACCGTATTCAAACTGTGATATTATCTAGTTTTGTAATTTTAAATGTCACTTATACTTTGATGACTCTCAAATTTTTACCTCTATCCCCAGCCTTTCCCTGGAACTTCAGACTCATATATCCAGCTGCCTGTTTGACATCTCTTCTCTGATGATTTGAGGAAGAAGAAAGTGGAAGAGATTTGAGGCAAAAGGGAAGGTTTGAAACTGATGACTCTGGGAGAGGCAAGCTCACTGGAGCTTGGGAGAATGGTTAGATATGGTGTCCCTTAGATGTTTAAAGTGAAACCAGTCATCCCTACTTTGTCATTTTCTCCAGTGGCTCAGGGATAGGAACACAGAAACCGTGTGATTGGGTTCAACCAAGCTTGGAATTTTCAAGTAGAGCATTCCTGTTATAATTATTGGGTGAAAAATTGTCCAAAGTCCTGGTGGCTTAAAAGAACTGTGAGTTTTTTTTTTTATGTTTCACAGTCAGAAATTCAGGCAGGGCTCAGATGGATGACTCTTCTGCTCCTCAATTCTGTTCAGTTCAGTCGCTCAGTCATGTCCAACTCTTTGCAACCCCATGAATTGCAGCATGCCAGGCCTCCCTGTCCATCACCAACTCCCAGAGTCTAACCAAGCCCATGTCCATCGAGTCAGTGATGCCATCCAACCATCTCAACCTCTGTCGTCCCCTTCTCCTCCTGCCCCCAATCCTATCCAGCATTAGGGTCTTTTCCAGTGAGTCAACTCTTCACATGAGGTGGCCAAAGTATTGGAGTTTCAGCTTCAACATCAGTCCTTCCAATGAACACCCAGGATTGATCTCCTTTAGGATGGACTGATTGGATCTCCTTGCAGTCCAAGGGACTCTCAAGAGTCTTCTCCAACACCACAGTTCAAAAGCATCAATTCTTCGGCACTCAGCTTTCTTCACCGTCCAACTCTCACATCCATACATGACTACTGGAAAAACCATAGCCTTGACTAGACAGACTTTTGTTGGCAAAGTAATGTCTCTGCTTTTAAATATGCTATCTAGGTTGGCCATAACCTTCCTTCCAAGGAGTAAGCGTCTTTTAATTTCATGGCTGCAATCACCATCTGCAGTGATTTTGGAGCCCCAAAAAATAAAGTCTGACACTGTTTCCACTGTTTCCCCATCTATTTCCCATGAAGTGATGGGACCGGATGCCATGATCTTAGTTTTCTGAACGTTGAGCTTTAAGCCAACTTTTTCACTCTCCTCTTTCACTTTCATCAAAAGGCTCTTTAGTTCTTCTTCACTTTCTGCCATAAAGGTGGTGTCATCTGCATATCTGAGGTTGTTGGTATTTCTCCCGGCAATCTGATTCCAGCTTGTGTTTCTTCCAGCCCAGCGTTTCTCATGATGTACTCTGCATATAAGTTAAATAAGCAGGGTGACAATATACAGCCTTGACGTACTCCTTTTCCTATTTGGAACCAGTCTGTTATTTGATATAGAGCACCATAATACTAAACTCTAGATTAATTTGTTATGTTTTAAACCACTTGCATTCATGAGTTTGTTACTTCACCTAGAAAACTAAGAAAATTAAAATACTGATTTATGGGAACTCTTCCTTATTGCTGCATATTTTCCCTTAAAGATTTGTATGTAAATTATACTCTCAGGCATAATTATGACAGTTCAGGATATCTTTACATTTTAGAAGTTGTTGCCAACATTTTATCTTAAAAAAATCAGTCCTTTATGTCTTCTTTTGCTCATTACTTAGCAACAACTTTAATATCCTCAAAGTTTGGCTTCTGTGATGCGATTTCATTCTCTGATTCTGAGTATAATGTTCCAGTATAGCATTTAAAATACAATAAAGCTATTAATGTTTGATTAAACTTTGTATGTACTAAATTCCATTTAGTTGAGATCAATAAAATATTTTTCTATGAAGTAAAAGGATGATGTATTTATGGTTTTAAATGTGTTATGAATATAATAATACAGAATTGTAAAAATTAAATTAAAATTCTTAGGACACATGTGTCAATATGGTTCTTAAAGTATAGAGTAGGGCTTTAAAGTGATATTTTAAAGGCAGGGACACATATCTGAGCATCAGTTTTGGGTCAGACAGATGGGCCTTGGGCAAAGAATGTGGCATCCACTCCTCAGGGCATGCCAAACATCACTCAGTGGTGCCCAGTTGGCAAATAGACTAGTCTGAAGCATCCAAGACCACTTCACTTGCATGTCTGGCACCTTGGTGGGGTTATCTGGAGGCTGGGTTCACAAGGACTAATGATTCAAGACCCTGTACATGGTCTTCTTAGCATGGAAGTTTCATGGTAATTGGACTCCTTACTTGGTTGGCTGACTTCCTTAGAGTGATTATCCCAAAAGAACCAGGGGGCAGCTGGATGGCCATTTCTAAGCTACTTCTGGAATTTATCATTGTAAATTCCTTTTAGTTACAATCAGATCATGAGCCAGTCTAGATTCAAGGGCAGGGAGTCTGACTTCATCTCTCAATTGACAGTGATAAGGTCACATTGCAGGAGAGCATGCAGAAGGGCTACATGGAGTGGAAAATACAACCTGCCTTTCAGAGCATTCCAAAAGAATGCTCTCACGAGCAAGGGAATGACTACACATATAACCATGAAATCTAAGCGGGTAGTGAGTTAAATAAAGCCTATGAGCAGAGGTTAGGTAGAAAGTATAGGGTGTGACAGATTAGAACTCCCATAAAAAGAAGGTATTTTAGCAGTGAGAAGACTAAAACAATAGGGAGTACTTGTCAGAGAATTGCATGTTTGAAAATGAGATTTGGATAAAACAACTTCTGCAAAAGACAAGATCCAGGGTGTGACCTTGGTAGCAGATGGTTAAAGTGGAAGTAAAGAAAGGCTAATTAGTAGTAAAGTGTCAAGGACAAGTAGCCAAGGCTTCTGATGTGCCATCTATGTGGATATTGAAGTCCCTGAGAAAGTGCATGAGCTGGGGTTGGGGGGAAGATTATAGGCCCTCATCTGTACCCAGGAGGAACCAGAAGACCAGCACCAGGAATCTCAGCATAACTGTAAGGAGGACTCAGAGGGGGCACAGATCCATGTCTTGATCTTCAAAGAATCAGGGAACTCGGCAGGAGGAGGAATAGATACATTGAGAGGCAGACAGACAGGGGGAATAAGGGAGCCACAGACTCCACCTCTCGCCCTGAGGGCCCAGAGTATAGGAGAAAACCTGTGCTGGCGCAGCAAGCAGGACAGCCTGCACTCTATGGCAAGCCCCCTCACCCCCACCCCTGCAAAGGCCAGGTACCAGGACAACACTCAGAGGGGGCTGGGGGTGCAGGGGCCCAGGTCATCTCAGGCCAAGAGCCACCCCGAGAGTATGGGGAGAGAAGTCTTGGAGTCATGAAAGTTGAGGATGATTGAGGAGGCCATGCTGCCCAAGGTAAACAGAATATGAAGCCTGTCCAGGGTCCCAGAGGAGGATGAGAAAATCAAACTTGTGACCTAGAATGCTTTCCTCTGAGGAAGTCTGCTTTGGGGAAGGCTTTTGCCCAAGGCCACACTGGAGCAGTGGGTGCAGTGGGTGTGATGGGGCTGGGGTCACCCCCTTAGGCTTCACTCCTTTCAGGAAGGCAGGACTCCTGAACTGTTCATATTCTCTGCTCATTCTCTCTTCTTCCCTGAGAGCAGTCAACCCTCCCTTCAGGGGAGGAAGTCCCAGGCCTTGAAGCCTCTCAGAGATGGCTCTAGGTAGGGGAGCAAGCCCAGGGGGACGGCCAGCAGCTTCCACTCAGCTGCAGCTGGTTTGCTCTCAGAACATCCAAAAGCAAGCATGTCATGCTTCACCAAGGATTGATTTCATTCCTAAAATGCTCCTTTCTAATCTGTACTAAGAGATTCATGCTCCTTCGATTAATATGATGTTGGCCATATTTCTTACAAAACCACAAGCCTGGCATAATTTTGCTAAGGAAACATCCATGCTCTCCCTGCCCTGGTTATATCACAAAGTGTCCTCATATTTACTGTCTGTTCATTGATTCAATGGGCTTCCTAGGTGGCTCAATGGTAAAGAATCTGCTTGTCAATGTAGGAGATGTAGGAGATGCCTTTTTGATCCCTGGGTTGGGAAGATCCCTTGAAGAAGGAAATGGCAACACACTCCAATATTCTTGCCTATAAAATTCCTTGAACAGAGGAACCTGGCAGGCCCCAGTCCATGGGGTCGCGAAGAGTTGGACACGCCTACAAAGAGTCAGACATAGGACACGCCTGAGCAACTGAACACACAAATACGCATTCATTCAACAAATGCTTAATGAGTGCCTGCTATGTGAGGCCATGTTCTGAGAACTAGGAATGCTGCAGTGAATAAAATGAGAATTAAAAAGAAAAAAAAAAACACAGACTAAAACAGTAACAACTTTGCCCTGTAGGTTATATTCTAATGAAGGAAGATGAGAAGTCCTATAAAATAAAACAGCAAGGAAAATACCATGTTAGCTACCTCCTCAGCACTTTCTCCAAGTGCTACGGAAAAAAACAATGCTGAGTGGGTCAGGAATATCGGTGTGGGAAGCAGGGTGGTTGGGGATGTCTTTAATGAGGGGACCTTGGGCAAAGCCTGAAGGATGTGTCCAAACAACTTTTGTGGAACCCCTTTCTCTCCTGGCTACATCCAAAGAGAGAACATCCACCCAGCACCTCTTGCCTTCTAGAAGATCCTAGATGTAGCAGCACAGGCAGTCCAGTGACCTGCCTTGTCTGCTTGTCCACATCACTCTCTATCCCTGGGCCCGTGACACAGCACTTGTAACTGATGTTTGAACTCAGGGTCGATACAAGGACAGAGAGGGGAAATCCTTCCTCCTCAAGACCTAAAGGTGTGGTGCACTGAGTCATCTCCATTTGCAGTGACCTCCTCCGGCTTGGACTTTCCAACAGAGCTTCCTTCTATTACTAGCAGCCACTTTCTCATGGTTTTTCAGTGTCTCTCGTCTTCCCTTCTTTTTGCTCCTCTGCCTATTTGGTTTTCCCTTCTCCCTGTCTCTCACAGACAACTGCTTGATGTTGGCATAAGGGGGGCAGAATGGTGACGAATACTGATCTCACTCAATCACTAACTTCCCTTCTGACATGCTGGGCAAGTCATTTCAACCTCCTTCCCTTCCACATAGCTGGAAAGCTGAAAGGATGAGCAATACTTCCCTACAGACCAGAAATAACATCAGTTCCAAGCAGAACCCTCTTGGACTAATACATTTTACCAAAAAGAAAGACCTTCAGTTGCCAAAAAAGAGCATCTTGTGTCAATCACTGACATGAAGGGACTGCCTCACACAAAGCTGGACTAAATCTTTAGGAAGAAGGAAAATCACCAGAAAGAAATGAAAACATGTCAGAGGGAGCAAGAACAGCTCTTAGGGGAGCAACCTGAAATAGAGAGTGTGCAAGAGACAAAAGAGGGAAAAGCAAAATAGCCATGGAAGCAAAACGAAGGAAAAATGAGAGACATTGAACAACACAAGAAAATGGAAGGTAATAACAGAAGGAAACTGAAGAAGAAAAGCTAAAAGAAAATTGGGAAATAGGTGCATAACAGTTCTTTGCTTTCAGCAGCTGAAATACGTAACAAGCAGAACAATCCACCCCCAACAAGCAGAGCAATCCACCCCCATTACTTGCTGCTACTAGTAACATAGTTCACAGAAGAGAGTTTCCTGCTGCTGCGGCTAAGTCACTTCAGTTGTGTCCGACTCTGTGCGACCCCATAGACGGCAGCTCACCAGGCTCCTCCGTCCCTGGGATTCTCCAGGCAAGAATACTGGAGTGGGTTGCCATTTCCTTCTCCAATGCAGGAAAGTGAAAAGTGAAAGTGAAGTCGCTCAGTCATGTCCGACTCTTCGCGACCCCATGGACTGCAGCCTACCAGGCTCCTCCGTCCATGGGATTGTCCGGGCAAGAGTACTGGAGTGGGGTGCCATTGCCTTGGGCTCATTTATTTAATGGTTTAATTTCAATCCCAAAGAATCCTGTTTAGGTAAACAATGAATGGTGCAGAACAGTGGCTATAATATGCTATCAGCTACATTCTTTAGCACATGTCTGAACATATGCATTCACATGCACACACATATGTCTCTATGTGGGGGTCCTCTCTGGAAAGAGATAAAAGTAACTGATAACAGAGGTTGGTTAGGGGACAGGGTTAGGAGGTAATTTACTGTTCATTGTATATACTTTTAAATAGTGCATATTTTTTATATTATACATATTATCTATTAAATCACTTATAATTCAATTGAAAAAATAGAGAGAAGAAAATATAGATAAAATATTTTACGCCCCTGAAAAAACTCACAGATATTTTCTGAGCTTCATACAAAGATTAAAATGTGTGTGTGTTGCGGGGGGTCTCATTCAAAACTTTACATCCCCCTTGTTATCTCCAAATCTCAAAAGAATGAGCCACAAGATGAGAGAGTATGATACCACAAATGGATCAACCCCAGCCTCCTTCCTTTGATCTTCTTGAGGGCAAATCTTGGCTTGCATTATATAAAATAAAGTGATCTGCTCAACTGTGAATTTACTCAGGGTTTGGGCCCGTCCTCTGAAATAATGAATCATTCACTGTCTACAAAAAGGTATCTGTAGGAAGTACCGTTGTGCTTTTTTTTCAAAGTGTCTAATTGTGAATTTTTTCATGTCTTAAGCATCATAAAAGTTAAAATGCCCTAAACCCTCCATTTCTATAACCATTTAAGCACATTATGATCCAGACAGAGGCCAGAGACTCCTTGTTCACCCCTATACTTCTGTTTTTTGTTAGAGGCTGCAGGTCTATTCCTCAAAACTAGCATTTTCACTTAATTCCACACTAAACATGGCTTTGCACATTCAAGAGTGAATGAAGAATTATAAATTAGTGAAACTCTCTCCTTAGTAGATTGAGTCAAGCTAAGGGAAAAAATAGGTAAGACTTTTGCCTCTGCACAAACTTGGAATAGCTTGTTACTCATCCAGACGCTAAACAAACCACGGACACAAAGGGCAGGTGATGCACTGAGTTGAGACAAGCCTTTACAATGAGGAAAATCACTAAAAGAAAAATTCAGTGTCAGTCAACAATGTGGAAACAGACTTTAAATCCATGGTGTGCAAAAGCACATGAAGGAGAGCTGGTTCTTGCTTTAGGTTTTCTTCCCACCATTACTATTTTTGGTAAGTAATGATTCATATCATTTCTGGGAGATTTTTAGTTGGCTGTGGTATAAGACAACTGGTCCCAGGATGTTTCACCAGGTTGCCCCTGGAGAATAGTCTCCCTGAATTGCCCCGGTGGGTGCCCCCCAAAAGATTCATGGGAATCTTACAGCTCTTCCTCTGGAGGAAGTTGGCTACTTTCTGCCCTTGAAGATTTCTTCAAGTACACGTGCAAGACACTAGAGTTGCTTAACCTAAGCAATGGTGGTGGTAGTTTAATCGCTAAATCGTGTCTGACTCTTGCAATCCCATGGACTGTAGCCTGCCAGGCTCCTCTGTCTGTGGGATTCCCAGGCAAGGATACTGGAGTAGGTTGCCATTTCCTTCTCGAGGGACTCTTCCCAACCGAGGGTTCGAATTTGTGTCTCTTGCATTGCAGACCGACTCCTGCATTACAGGCAGATTCTTTACAGCTGAACCACCAGGGAAGCAAAGTAATTTACCCCAAATCCTAGGCAAGACAGGCTGGGCAGCCAACCAAAATCATAGATGCAAAATGATCCCATAGAATCATATAAGTTGGAAATATCAGCCACTCCCCCCACCCTCCCTGGGTTGGGCCGGGAGCGGGGGGAGAAGGGGTAGGATTGAGTGAAGGATTCAGGAAAAAAAAAAAAAAAGCAACTGATGCAAGAGTTTTCCTCTACTTCAGACACAGGTTTTCAGATAATTTTGTGTCAGCAATCACAGATGCACCAATACCCACAACTTGTTCCCTAATAGTCATGTATGGATGTGAGAGTTGGACAGTGAAGAAAGCTGAGCGCCGCAGAATTGATGCTTTTGAACTGTGGTGTTGGAGAAGACTCTTGAGAGTCCCTTGGACTGCAAGAAGATTCAACCAGTCCATCCTAAAGGAGATCAGTCCTGGGTGTTCATTGGAAGGGCTGAGTTGAAGCTGAAACTCCAATACTTTGGCCACCTCATGCGAAGAGTTGACTCATTGGAAAAGACTCTAATGCTGGGTAGGACTGGGGGCAGGAGGAGAAGGGGACGACAGAGGGTGAGATGGCTGGATGGCATCACCGACTCGATGGACATGGGTTTGGATAGACTCCGGGAGTTGGTGATGGACAGGGAGGCCTGGCGTGCTGCAGTTCATGGGGTCGCAAAGAGTCGGACACGACTGAACGACTGAACTGAACTGAACTGAACTGATTCCCTAATAGTCCCCTGTCACCTCCCCAGTCAGGCCCTTTTAAAACTCTTACCTGGAGTATTGCATCACCTTCTAACTGGTCCACTGGCCTGGACTATATCTGGACTATAACATGCCCTGGCAATACCTCATAGGGCCGATTTAGACCGCCACCCCCAGTATGCAACCTTCCTTTAAATTCTTGCCTGACACTTAGCCTCCCATCACCTTTTCCAGAATCACCTCCACATTTCCTTCAAGCTGCAAACTTTTTTAAAAAGTAGCTTCTGTCTTCTTTGACCTCTGACCATTTATTGTATGTGCTATTGATCTGGTATCCATGGGCTTCTCAGGTGGCTCAGTGGGTAAAGAATCCACCTGCAATGCAGGAGATACGGATTCAATCCTGGGTCGGCAAGATCCCCCGGAGAAAGAAATGGCAACCCACTCCAGTATTCTTGCCTGGAGAATTCCATGGACAGAGGAGCCTGGTGGGCTACAGTCCATAGGGTCACAAAGAGTCAGACATGACTAAAGTGACTGAGCATGTACTCAATCTAGTATTACCTTGTGCCAGCTTTTATATTTTTTATTAGCTATTTTTTAATTGAAGCATAGTTAATTTACAATGTGTTGGTTTTAAGTGTTTAACCAAAGTGATTCAGTTATACACATGTATGTTTATATTCTTTTTCAAATTATTTTCTATTATAGGTTATGACAAGATATTGAATTTAGTTCCCTGTGCTATACAGTATGTCCTTGTTGGTTATCTGTTTTGTATATAGTAATGTGTATATGTTAATCCCAAATTCTTAACTTCTTATCTTCCCTCCCCCAACTATAAGTAACCATGCAGTTTGTTTGATAATTATAAGTTTGTTTTCTATGTCTCTGAGTCTATTTGTGTTTTGTAAATAACTTTATTTCTTTCTTTTTTTTTTTAGATTCCACATATAAATGGTATCATATGGTATTTGTCTTTCTCTGTTGTTGCAAATGGCAATATTCCATTCTTTTTATGGATGACTATTATTCTGCTGGACACGGCTGAGCGACTTCACTTTCACTTTTCCCTTTCATGCACTGGAGAAGGAAATGGCAACCCACTCCAGTGTTCTTGTCTGGAGAATCCCAGGGACGGTGGAGCCTGGTGGGCTGCCGTCTGTGGGGTTGCACAGAGTCGGACACGACTGAAGCGACTTAGCAGCATTATTCTGCTGTAGATGTGTATACCATATCTTCTTTATCCATTTGTCTGTCAGTCTACATGTGGGTCACTTCCAGGTCTTGGTTACTGTAAATAACACTGCTATAAACATGGGGGTGCATGCATCTTTTTGAATCAGAGTTCTCTCCAAATATATGCCCCCAGGTTCTTTTTAAAGAACCCTCATACTGTTCTCCATGGTGGCTGTACCAATTTACACTCCCACCAACAGTGTTGGAGGGTTCCCTTTTCTCTACACCCTCTCCAAAGTCTTCTTTTTATAGACTTTTTACCGATGGCCATTCTGAAGGTGTTTGGTTTGCATTTCTCTAACAGCAATATTGATTATCTTTTCATGAGTCTGTGGGCCATTTGCATATCTTATTTGGAGAAATGTCTATTTAGGTCTTCTGCCCATTTTTTTATTGGGTTCCTTGTTGTTGTTTTTTTTTAAATATTAAGCCAAAGAGTATATTTTGGAAATTAACCCCTTGTTGGTAGTGTCATTTGCAAATATTTTCCCCCAGCCTGTATGTCATCTTTTTGTTTTATGGTTTTCTTTGCTGTGTAAAAGTTTAAAAGTATAATTAGTCCCCATTTCTCTATTTTATTTATTTATCTCTTTTATATTAAATATTTCTCTATTTTATTTCCATTAATCTAGGAGATGAATCCAAAAAAAGTATTGCTATAATATATGTCAAAAAGTGCACTGCCTGTTTTCCTCTAGGAGTTTTATAGTATCTAATCTTGCACTAAAGTCTTTAATCCATTTTGAGTTTATTTTTGCATATGCTGTTAGAGAATTTCTAATTTTATTCTTTTACATGTAGCTATCTACTTTTCCCAGCACCACTTATTGAAGAGATTTTTTTCCATTGTATATTCTTGCCTCCTTCATCATAGATTAATTGACCATAATTGCATGGATTTATTTCTGGGCTTTCTATCCTATTACATTGATCTAGGTGTCTGTTTTTGTGCCTGTACCATACTGTTTTAATTACTGTAGCTTTGTAATAAAGTCTGAAGTCAGAGAGCATGAATTCTGTAGCTCTATTCTTCATTCTCAAGATTGTTTTGGCTATTTGGGGTCTTTTGTATTTCCATACAAATTTTTAAATGTTTTGTCTAGTTCTGTGGAAAATGCCGTTTTCATTGAATCTGTAGGTTGTCTTGCATAATATGCTCATTTAAAAGATATTAATTCTTCTAGAATCAATATTGTGAAAATGACTGTACTACCAAAACAATCTACAAATTCAATGCAATCCCTATCAAATTACCAGTGGCATTTTCCATAGAACTAGGACAAAAAATTTCACAATCCATATGGAAACACAAAAGATCTTAAATAGTCAAAGCAATCTTGAGAAAGAAGAATGGAGCTGGAGGAATCAACTTACCTGATTTCAGACTATACTATAAAGCTGCAATCATCAAGACAGTATGGTACTGGCACAAAAACAGAAGTATAGACCAATGGAACAAGATAGAAAACCCAGAGATAAACCCTCACACCTATGGATACCTTATCTTTGACAAAGAAGGCAAGAATATACAATAGGAAAAGATAGTCTCTTCAATAAGTGGTGCTGGAAGAACTGGACAGCCACATGCAAAAGAATGAAATTAGAACACTTCTTGACGCCATACAAAAAGATAAACTCAAAATGGATTAAAGATCTAAACATAAGACCAGAAAATATAAAACTCTTGGAAGAAAACATAGGCAGAATGCTGTATGACATAAATCATAGCAAGACCCTTTATGACCCACATCCTAGAATAATGGAAATTAAAAAATAAATAAATAAATGGGACCTAATTAAACTTTAAAACTTCTACACAGTAAAGGAAACTATAAATAAAGTGAAAAGACAACCCTCAGTATGGGAGAAAATAATAGCAAAGGAAACAATTGGCAAAGATTAATTTCCAAAATACACAAGCGGCTCATACAACTCAATACCAGAAAAACAACCCAATCAAAAAGTGGGGCAAAGACTTAAACAGATATTTCTCCAAAGAAGACGTATGGATGGGTAATAAACATATGAAGAGATGCTCAATATCACTCATTATTAGAGAAATGCACATCGAAACTATAATGAGATATCACCTCACACCAGTCAGAAAGGCCATAATTTAAAAATCCATAAGCGACAAGTGCTGGAAAGGGTGTGGAGAAAAGGAAACCCTCTTGCACTGCTGGTGTGAACATAAATTGCTACAGCCACCTTGGAAGACAGTAAGGAGATTTCTTAAAAAACTAGGAATAAAACAACCATATGACCCACAATACCACTTCTAGGCACATACCCTGAAGAAATAAAAACTGAAAAAGACACATGTACCACCAATGTTCATTGCAGCACTATTTACAATAGCTAGGACAAGGAAGCAGCCTAGATGTCCATCAACAGATGAAGGGATAAAGAAGCTGTGGTACATATATACAATAGAATACTACTCAGCCACAAAAAGGAATACATTTGAGTCAGTTCTGATGAGGTGGATGAGCCTAGAGCCTGTTATACAGAGTGAAATAAGTGAGAAAGAGAAAAACAAGTATCTTGTATTAACACATAAATATGGAATCCAGAAAGATGGTACTGATGAACCTATTCTCAGAGCAGCAGTGGAGATGCAGACATGGAGAACAGACTTATGGACAAGGGTGGGGGAAAAGAGAAAGAGGGTGAGTTGAATGGAGAGGGTAGAATGGAATCATACACTAATATATGTAAATAGATGGCCGATGGAAATTTGCTGTAAGACTCAGGGAACTCAAACTGGGGCTCTGTAATAACCTAGAGGGGTGGGAAAGGGCAGGAGGTGGGAGAGAGATTCAGGAGGGAGGGGACATATGTACACCTATGATTAATTCATGTTGATGTATGACAGAAATCAAACCAATATTGTAAAGCAATCGTCAATCAATTCAAAATAAATAAATATATTAAAAAATGGTAAGGGACGCCAGTCAATTAATGGAATGAAGAACGTGGTGCCAAAAACACATTTTTCAGTACTGAGAATAAAGTAGAAATAGAGAAACTTCTTAACACTGCTAGACCTACACTTCCAGCTATTTATTCAACTTGAGAAAATTTAGTCATCTGTGATGTCACCTTGAATCCAATTGTAACAGTTAATTTATTAAAGTAAAAGTTAAGAAATCTAAAAATATTGATTCTTCTAATCCAAGAACACATGTATCTTTCCATCTGTTCTTGTCATCTTCAGTTTCTTTCATCAGCGTCTTATAGTTTTCAAAGGATTGGACTTCTGCCTCCTGAGGTAGGTTTATTTCAAGGTATTTTATTCTTTTTGATGCAATGGTAATTGGGATTGTTTCCTTAATTTATCTATAATATTGTGTTACTAGTGTATAGAAATGCATGAGATTTCTGTGTATTAATTTTGTAACCAGCAACTTTACTGAATTCATTGATGAGATTTAGTAATTTTCTGGTAGTGTCTTCAGGATTTTCTGTGTATAGCACTGTGTCATCTGCAAACAGTGACAATTTTACTTTTTCTTTTTCAATTTGGATTTGTTTTATTTCTTTTTTTCTCTGATTGCTATGGCTAGGATTTTCAAAGTTATATTGAATAAAAGTGGTGAGAGTGGGCTTCCTTGTCTTATTCCTGATCTTAGAGAAAATGCTTTCACCATTTCTCCATTCAAGTGTTGTTATATATGGGTTTGTCATATATGGCCTTTATTATGTTATGTTCCCTC
The DNA here is from genome assembly GCF_054371585.1 of Giraffa tippelskirchi. Taxonomy (NCBI): domain Eukaryota; kingdom Metazoa; phylum Chordata; class Mammalia; order Artiodactyla; family Giraffidae; genus Giraffa; species Giraffa tippelskirchi. The sequence goes on from NC_137275.1 coordinate 199,052,331, forward strand.
TATGCTCACTTTCTGAAGATTTTTAAATCATAAATGAATGTTGAATTTCATCAAAAATATTTTCTGTGTCTATTGAGATGATGATCGTATAGTTTTTATTGTTCAATTTGTTAATGTGGTATATCACATTGATTGATTTGCTGATATTTTTGTGGCATCTTTGTCTGGTTTTGGTATCAGGATGATGGTGGGCCCATAGAATGAGTTACTCTGCAACTTTTTGGAATAGTTACAAAAGAATAGGTATCAACTCTTTTCTAAATGTTGGTAGAATTCACCTGTGAAGCCATCTGGTCCTGGATGTTTTAAAATTACTGATTCAATTTCAGTACTGGTAATTGATCTGTTTATATTTTCTATTTCTTCCTGGTTCAGTCTTTGGAGAGTATACCTTTCCAAGAATTTGTCCATTTCTTCTAGGCTGCTCATTTTATTGGCATATAGTTGCTCATAGTAGTCCCTTATGATCCTTTTTATTTCTTTAGTGTTGGTTGTAACTTCTTTTCATTGTCAAAGATTGTTGATTTGGGCCCTCTCTTTTTTATTGATGAGTCCGGTTAAAGGTTTAAGAATTTCATCTTTTCAAAGGACAAGCTTTTAGTTTCATTGATCTTTTTGATTGTTTTCTTCATTTCTATTTCATTTATTTCTGCTCCAACCTTTATTATTTCTTTCCTTCTACTAACTTTGAGTTTTATTAGATTTTCTTTTTGATTTCCGCTTTGATTTCTTTGTGATCCATTGATTGCAGAATATTGTTTAGTCTCCACATGTCTGTGGTTTTTGCAGGTTTTTTTTCCTTGTAGTTGATTTCTAGTCTCATAGAATTGTGGTCAATAAAGATGCTTGATATGGTTTCAGTTTCCTTAAATTTCCCGAGGCTTGGTTTGTAGCCCAGCATGTGATCTACTCTGGAGAATGTTCCATGTGCACTTGAAAAGAATGTGTATTCTACTGCTTTCAGATGGAATTCTCTATAAATATCCATTAAGTCCATCTGGTCTAATGTGCCATTTAAAGCCTGTTTCTCTATTGATTTTCTGTCTGGGTGATCTGTCCATTAATGTAAACGGGGTGTTAAATTCTCCCAGTATCCTTATGTTACTGTCCATTTCTCCTTTTATGTCTATTAACATCTACTTGTATACTGAGGTGTACCTATGTTGGCTACATATACATTTACAATTTTTATATCTTCTTCTTGGATTGATCTTTTGATCATTATGTAGTGTCCTTTATCTCTTGCAACAGTCTTTATTTTAAAGACAATTTTGTCTTCTGTAAGTATTGCTACTCTAGCTTTCTTTTGATTCCCATTTGCATGGGATACCTTTTTCCATCCCTTCATTTTCAGTCTGTATGTATCTCTAGATCTAAAGTGAGTCTCTTGCAGGCAGCATATATACAGATCCTCTTTCTGCATCCATTCAGCCAGTCCATGTCTTTTGGTTGGAGCATTAATCTATTTACATTTAAGGTAATTTTCAAAATATATGTTTCTATCGCCATTTTATTAATTGTTTTTTGTAGATCTTTTTTCCTCCTTTCTTTTTTTGTTCCCTTCTCTTATCTTTAGTGTTATGTTTGGATTCCTTTTTATCTTTTATGTATATATCTATTATAGATTTTTGGTTTACAGTTACCATGAAGTTTTTGTGTAACAGTTTCTCTCTCTCTCTTTATTTATATATATATATATATATATATATATATACTGATCTCTTAATTTCAAATGCATTTTAGAAACCCTGCATTTGTACTCTCCTCCCCTCATGATTACTGTTTCTCATGTTATATTTTACATGTAATTGTAAAATTTTACACCTAACTGTTTTGTATATCCTTTAACTGCTTATTGCGAATACAAATTATTTTACTACTTTTGTCTTTTAACCACCCTAGCTTAATGTGTGGATGATTTCCTACCTTTATTATGTATTTGCCTTTACCAGTGAGCTTTTCCATTTTGTAATTTTCTTGTTTCTAGTAGTGACATTTTCTTTTCCATCTACAGAAATTCTTTTAGCATTTGTAGTAAAGCTGGTTTGGTGATGCTGAATTCTTTTAGCTTTTTTTTCTTTTTTTTTCCTTGTCTGTAAAGCGTTTGATATCTCCTTAATATCTGAATAAGAGCTACACTGGGTAAAAACTTCTTGGTTGTATGTTTTTCTCTTTCATCACTTTAAATATATCTTTACACTCCCTTCTGGCCTGCAGAGTTTCTGTTGAAAAATTAGGTGATGACCTTATGGGAGTTCTATTGTATGCTCCTTGTTACTTTTTTCTTGTTGCTTTTAATATTCTCTGTTTATATCTAATTTTTTCATTTTGATTGCAATGTGTCTTGCTATGTTCCCTTTTGGGTTAATCTAACATGGGACTCTCTGCACTTCCTGGACTTGGGTGACTATTTCTTTTCCCAGGTTAGGGAAATTTTAAGCTATGATCTCTTCAAACATTTTCTCAGGCCATTTCTTCTCTCTCTTCTCCTTCTGGTCCCCCTACAAGATGAATATTAGTGTGCTTGATGTTGTCCCACTGTCCTCATTTCTTCTTTTTTCGGTGCAACAGCCATGATTTCCACTACTCTGTTTTCCAGCTCACTGGTTTATTCTTCTGCCTCATTGAGGGTACTATTGATTTTGCAGTATAGTTTTCATTTCAGTTATTATATCCTTCAATTCTGTTTATTCTTTATATTTGCTAATTCATTGTTAAAATTTTCTATTTTTCTCTTGCTGAGAATTCATTCTCCTCCTGAGTTCTTTGACCATCTTTATGATCATTACTCTGAATTCTTTCTCAGGTAGATTGCCTATCTCCACATCTCTTAGTTCTTCTTCTAGGGTTTTCTCTTTTTTCTTCATCTGAAACATATTCCTCTGTTGCCTCATTTTGTCTAAATTACTATTTGTATTTTTATGTATCTGATAGTTTAGTTACATTTCTCAACCTTGGAGAAGTGACCTTTTGTAGGAGATAGCCTATGTGTTCCGGCAGTGCAGTCCCCTCTCATCAGCCAAGAACCAGGGGCCAGTTGGTTCCAGGGTAGTGTCTGGCCTGAGTTTGCGGACTCAGTCTTCAGACTGCAAGGCTGAAGTTTTCTTTCTTCTGGTGTCTGCCTCCTGGAGAGACTGGTCTAGAGGCTTGTGCAGGCCCCTGGCAACAGGGGCCAGTGCCTGCCCCTTGGTGGATGGAGCAGAGTCTTCTCCCTCTGATGGGCAAGGCCATGTCTAGGGGCCTGTCTAGAGGTGTCTGTAGACTCAGGAAATCTTTAGGCAGCCTGGGTAGGTCTGGGTAGGTCTGTTTCCCTGCCCAATTTGTTGCTTGACATCCCAGGACTGAAATCTACAGGCTGTTGGATGGAGCCGGTCTTGATGTCAAGATGTCAGCCTCCAGGAGGGTTCACACAGATGAATACTTTCTGATATATAAATCACCAGTGGCTACATCTCTAGGGTGAGCCACAGCAACGCCTACCTCTCCAGGAAACCCTCCAAAACCAGTAGGTACATCTGCCCCAGGCTCCTATAAATTATTGCTTTTGCCCTTGGTCCTGGTACATGTGAGATTCTGGTGTACATCCTTTAAAAGTGGAGCCTCTATTTTCCCCAGTCCTATGGAGCCCCTGGAATCAACTCCACTGGCCCTCAAAGCCAAATGTTATGGAGGCTTCTCCTCCTGATGCTTTACTCCTGACGTGGGTCTCAGAACTCTCACTCCTGTGGGTGAACCTCTAATATATTTATCCTCCAGTTTGTGGGTCACCTACTTGATTCACAAAGTATAAGATTTCATTATATTGTGAGTCTGCCTCTCCTACCAGTCTTGTCGTGGTTCCTTCTTCATGTCTTTAGGTGTAAAAGATCTTTTCTGGCACAATCTTTTTTAACAATGATTGTTCTGCAGATTGTCCTGACTTTGGTATGCTCTTGAGAGGTGATGATTTAGGGTCCTTTTACTCTGCCATCTTGGCTGTCTCTCCCAAGCTACCAACTTTTAAGCTGAGACCTAAATGATCAAAAATGTTGATCAAGTGAAAAGCTAGCAAAGACATTCCAGGCACTAGAGAATGTATGTGCAAAGTCCCTGGGGCTAGACAGAGTTTGGGCAAGAGCAACAAACTCCAAGAAGTCAGTATTGCTGGAAAGGTGTAAAATTAAAAAGGGGAGTGCAGCAGCTCAACATGCAGTGGAGATGAGAGCCAGAGACCAGCTTGTGTGTGCCACAGAGAAGAGCTGCCTCTTCAATCATTCTAAGAGCTCCTAGCCCAATGCTGAAATGACTTAGTTCATATTGGAAGATCCCAATGGCTGCCGCATGGAAAACAGACGTGGACGGGGTGTGGGTGGGACAGGAGCAAAGTGAGGGCTATTGTAATGGTCTGAGCTGAAGGAATGGAGGCTCATGTGACTGGCAACCATGAAGACAAAGAGAAGTGGACAGACTTAAGGTATATCTTGGAGGCAAATTAGAAAGGATTTGCTAGTGAAACAGGTGTGTGAAGGGCAAGCTAGGAGAGAGAAGGAGGAAATCAAGATTGACTCCCAGGTTTATGCCTTGAGCAGATGAAGAGGGTGGCAAGTTTTACTGAGATGATAAAAACAGGTGGAGAAATGAGTTTCAAAATAAAAAATTGTGACTTTGGTTTTCAATGTGGGAAGTTTGAGATGCTCATGAGACATCCACGTGGAGACACCCTGAAGGCAGTTGTCCATGCAGGAGTGGAGCTGGAGTTCTGTGGAAGCATCTGGTGTGGAGATAGATACTTAGAAGTTGTCAGTGCAGATGGGAATGAGTGGGAACAGCTTAGGGGTTCAGACACTAGGATGATGCCCTGCCCACAACTGAGCTTGGCTCCTCTGCTGCCCTGCCAAACAGGCTCACAGAAATCCCCCTCTCCCACCCAGTCACTGAGAAATTTTATAAGCTGTCTTTTCTAACATGCTCTAAGCTTCTTAAAGGGATGTGAAAAAAGATTGATTTTGAAATCCAAAGTACAAGAAAAGCCTAGTGATAATGGGAAGGGTTCGATCTTACAACCCCAAAATGGTTCCCAGTTGCTGGCATGATTTCCAGGCCCGTCTGCCCACACAGGAGCTGCTACAGTGGCCAACCAGCAGACGACAAGCCAGATCTGGCCAGGGGAAAATCTGATTATCTATCTAACAGCATTTGATAGCAGCATCCAAACTTCCTACCCTCCCTCCAAAAAATCTCTTCACACCCCCAAGCCCTCAGAAGAGACTCTGCATTACTATTGCAAGCTAGCTAGAAAGAAGTTTTGGCTGAAAGGATGTGCTGAAAGCCAGCAGAGAGAGATTGATGTGTAGAGCTGGGCTGCCCGAGGCATGTGTTCGCCATCTGTCAGGCGGAGGGAGCCCTGCCAGCCCTACATGGTAATTCAGTATTAAAAGAATATTCTTGAATTTGACTGACACCCTGGGCAGCCTCAGCCAAGACGGTTGGGCTCTGGGGTCCAGATGGGATGGAGGGGCTCTGCTGTCCTGAGGGAGATGCCTCCAGAGGGCTGGGCCACCCAGGGTATGCAGGCAGGCTCTCCAGGGCTGGGAGGAGAGTGTGGCTTGGCCCAGGCTCGGCAGGCCTAGGCTTGAGCTGGGACTTTTATGTATGGCTCAGCTTCAAAGACAAGAGTGGAACTGAGAGAAAATGTTCTTCACACATTACCCCTGCTCCAAATGATCCTTCAGGGAACAGTAATGTCAGAGTTTCAGGGTGCCTCCTGCAATGGAATAATCAACTTTAGACTTTTCCTGAAAATGTGTATACATAGTTAAGTTTAGTCCAGTAATTTCAGGCCTGAGACCAAGAATGAACAGAAAGCCCCTTTTTAGTGCCAGCTCCTGATGGCTCCGTGGAGTATTCTGGTCCCCTTCCCCCGCCCAACACAGAGTTCAGTTCAGTTCAGTCACTCAGTCATGTCTGACTCTTTGCGACCCCATGAATCGCAGCACAGAGACTCTCCTCCAAAAAGAGTTAGGTATTCTCTTGGGTTTCCCTGATAGTTCACTTGGTAAAGAATCGACCTGCAATGCAGTAGACCTGGGTTTGATCCCTGAGTTGGGAAGATCCCCTGGAGAAGGGAACAGCTGCCCACTCCAGTATTCTGGCCTGGAAGATACCATGGAGTGTATAGTCCATGGGGTAGCAAAGAGTCAGACATGACAGAGTGACTTTCACTCACTCACTCCCATAGAACACAGGAATGGTCGAGTGATCTGCTTTGGTCAATGAAATGCAAGCAGAAATGAAATGTGCCAGCTCCAGACAGAAGCATTCAGAGCCAAATGTGGTCGACTGCAGCTTTTCTCCCTTTGTCACACCAGTAAGCTCGAGACAGAAGAGTTCCTGAAGCCTGAATCCCAGAACACAGCTAACATGGAGCTGAGTGGCAGGCAACTCATAATAGTATTACGATGTAGGTGAGAAATAAGTCTTTTTTTAACCACTGAGATTTGGGGTCTGATTGTGCAGCAAAATCCAGTATATCTTGACTGATATACTCTCCAGCCCACCCCAACACCATGCCCTCAAATACCTGAGAGGTATCAGAAGTTTCACTTGGCAAGAGGCAAAAATCCTTTGCAGCAACAACATTTAGAGGGAAAATTGGAGAAGGATATTTAAAGAAAGCCTATCTCATATTGTTGTCCTAAGTCATGTCCAACTCTGTGACCCCATGGACTGCAGCACGCCAGGCTCCCTTGTCCTTCACCATCTCTCACAGTTTACTCAAATTCCTGTCCATTGAGTTTGTGATGCCATCCAAACCATTGTCCCCTTCTCCTCCTGCCCTCAATCTTTCCCAGCATCAGGGCCTTTTCCAGTGAGTTGGCTGTTTGTACCAGGTGGCCAAAGTATTGGAGCTTCAGCTTCAGCATCAGTCCTTCCAATGAATATTCAGAGTTAATTTCCTTTAGGATGAACTGGTTTGATCTCCTCACAGTCCAAGGGACTCTCAAGAGTCTTCTCCAGCACCACAACTCAAAAGCATCAATTCATCAGGACTCAGCCTTCTTTATGGTTCAACTCACACATTCACACATGACCCCTGGAAAAACCATAGCTTTGACTATATGGATCTTTGTCAGCAAAGTGATGTCTCTGCTTTTTAATATGCTGTCTAGGTTTGTCATAGCTTTTTTCCAACATAACTTAGAAAAGCACCAGGCCTGAAACGACAAGAGGCTGTTTTAAAAGCATTACATTTGTAACAGAAATAACTAAAAGTAGGAGACCCAGACAAAAAGGTCTCAAGTCTCCTCACCAGTGATACTGTGGTGTGAAGGGTACAAGATGGCAATTCAGGGGAGAAGATGGGGATGAACAAAATGTACCTGTGGTTTATTTACGCATCTTGCTTTACACGTGTATGGGCTCTTTTTTTTTATCTGACTATAACTATAATACTTTCATCTTGGTGTGTGATCTAATCTTTCTAGTCTAGTAAAAATCAAACTTTAACAGTAGTGCCTATTTTGGTTAATGAAGAAAAAGAATTCTGCTCCTTTGAATCAATTCCAAATTTATCAGTGAGTCTTTCTGGTGTGAAGATTACCTGCACACCTCAGCGCCCCGGCTGAGAACATTGACTTGCCTGCAGACAGGATGCTTCCCATTTGGTTGCCAGGACATTTCCAGTTCAGCTGCTAAAAACCCAAACATCTTTCTTGTGAGCTGTTCCCCTGAGATGCCCAAGTTGGCTCTCAGAACTGAACTTCACATTTTCCATTGTGCTGTCAGTTACCAAAAGGGTGGGCTTACCCCCATCTAAAAGAGGCTCTGAAGAACCTGCATCTGATTTAGTGTTCAGCTCACAACTCTGCACTTCCAACAGGTTGCAGTCATATGAATTGGGGGCACTCGTGCTGTTTACACGAACACATATGGTTACATGTGTCAAATGGCAACACTCCCTCTGCCACAAGGACAGGGCTCTTCCAATGGGTTTCAGATGCAAGCCAGTGTGTTTCAGGATACCTGGGATGTCTCCACCCCCAATGACAGCATTCAGCAGCAGAGGCAAGGAGAGTCCCCATGAGTGGCAAGTGAATCTGGAACGAGGAGATGTTTGCCTTGCCACAAAACTTTCATCTGACTGCATAATTTTTACATTTTGCCTTTCTTGTTTTTTTCTTTTCCCTCCTTCCCAGTACTGGCATCTGAGACCATTGAGTGCCTTCTCACTCCCATCCTCACCCCAGACACAACCCCACACCCCCTCCAGCCTCCTCAACTTGGAACTTCCCCATAGTTTTGTTATTTTACCCACGAATAAGCTTCAGTTTTATAGCAGAAGAAATTATGCACATTATCAAAATCTAATGCTGTCTTTGAAATGAGTTTCTGCTGCTGCTGCTGCTAAGTCATTTCAGTCGTGTCTGACTCTGTGCGACCCCATAGATGGCAGCCCACCAGGCTCCCCCGTCCCTGGGATTCTCCAAGCAAGAACACTGGAGTGGGTTGCCATTGCCTTCTCCAATGCATGAAGGTGAAAAGGAAACGTGAAATCACTCAGTCATGTCCGACTCTTAGCGACCCCAGGGACTGCAGCCTACCAGGTCCCTCCATCCATGGGATTTTCCAGGCAAGAGTACTGGAGTGGGTTGCCATTGCCTTCTCCATTGAGTTAACAGACGTTTAAAAAGAAATATATTGTAGAGAGGAAGTGTGTGCTATCACCACACTGTGAAACACCTTAGATGGAAGCACGGATAAATGAAGGGATTGAGAAGGAAAGAACTCCTGAAATACTCGGGCAAGTACCAGAAGAGAGGTAAATAGGTTTTAAAAAGTTGAACCTTCCCACAAGTTTTGCTGTATCCCATGTTAAGACGCCACCGCTGGGGCCTCCTTTGTCTCAGGCCTTAATTCTTTCCTCCGCACTCTTGGTGGTGAAAGCAGTGAGGCTTTGCGAGTTTAAAGCAAGAGTTATCGTTTCTGCCCCTCCCTTGGGATCCCTACCCTCCCTCAGGACCCTCCACTGCTTTGCTGAGGGACAGAACCATGAGTGGGGGCCAGCAGAAGGCACCCCCAAGATGGGACCTGGTTTGAGGCATCACTTGGATTACATGCAACATGTAGCTTGTCTTGAGGTGATGCTAGGGAAACCTTTCTTTAAATCATCTAGACTTGTAAGTCTGACATTTAACCATGAAGAAGGGTCATTCTTTTGAGGCTTCTGCTTTTTTATTATGCTCTTAGCACCCTCACTATGAAAACCTGTGATGAGTCGAAGGTTAAATCAAAGACCACCCCCTCCCCACCTCCACCCTAAGACACAGTGTAAGGGCAGCTGCTGCTGCTGCTGCTGCTACTAAGTCGCTTCAGTCGTGTCTGACTCTGTGCAACCCCATAGACGGCAGCCCACCAGGCTCCCCCGTCCCTGGGATTCTCCAGGCAAGAATACTGGAGTGGGTTGCCATTTCCTCCCAGTGCATGAAAGGGAAAAGTGAAAGTGAAGTTGTTCAGTCGTGTCCGACTCTTAGTGACCCCATGGACTGTAGCCTACCAGGCTCCTCCTTCCATGGGATTTTCCAGGCAAGAGTACTGGAGTGGGGTGCCATTGCCTTCTCCCGTAAGGGCAGCAGCAGCAGTAGAGTCCAATAGTTAGGGCAGAAGATCCTACAAACAGAAGGCCTAGCTGTGTGACCTTGGGCAAGTTACTTAATTTTCCCTCTCTTTTAAGGAAAATGAGCACAAAAGGACCAACCTCTTAGGCTTAGAATGACAGAAAAACAACACAAAGTATGTCACCTGCTCATCAGCAGTGCCTGGCCCCTAGAGAGGGTTGAGTGAGCTGAGTTTTATCCTTAGATGAGCAGATGTAACTAACTAAGCCTGGGAAGGGAGCGTTCAACTTCCTTCCTCATGGCTGGTATGGTTAGATGGATTTACCAGCGACCAGGAGGGGCCTTCACCCTCAGAGGGCCTCATATATTATCTCTATCCCTGGAGGTAGAGGAAATTTCACAATAGAATATCACAGAGTGAGTGTTTTTTTCATTCATTGTGCTGGGTGCCTAGTGGATCCTTTCAGTCTAGAGCAACTAATTTCATTTAATTTCAATTAATTTTAATTTACTTAACATTGGTGGTTAACAGCTACAATGTTGGACAATGTGGCTCTAGAGATTCATCCACAAATTCTAACAAAATGTCTTTTTATTTTTTATTTCCTCTTTTTCAACTTCCATCTTTTCCTTCTTCATTGTTAACACCCTTGATCAATCCTCTTAAGTTTCTTATATTTAATGTTCTTTTTGTCCACCTCTTATTTTTTTGTGCTTCCTTTTGGGACATTTATTTTCTAGTGTAACTTTTCTGATAATACTTTTGCTTTTTTGGTTAAGTTTCAGAAGTTCTTATTTCTTAAGTTCTCATCTGATTGGCTTTTCTATTGTTTCTTTTAAAAAGAGTCCTATACTTATTTATGATACGTTGTATTACTTTTTTCTTAGATTCTTTTTGTGTTTTTTTTTTCCTTAAGTTTTCTTGTGTTCTGTGCATTTTCTCCCTTTTTCCTATGTTCTTTTATTCTGCCTCTGTTATGTCAACAATATTCCTTAAATGTCTGAGGATCCAGGACTATTTCCTTATATTTAAACTGAGGTGTTAAATTCTGACTGAAAGCTCATAGAGGGCCACAGCATGTCAACTGGTGGAGCTCCCTTTGGGTCACTGGGTGACAAGTCCACCTTTCTGTGGCAATCCTGCGTGTCAGTGTTGAGAGCTCTTTTCTCTGAGGCCATTTGGTTTCCTAAGAGAAGGCTCCTTCAGTCCTTTGCCTGTGATGGCCAGGGCCAGAGCCAGTAGTGTGTATCTGTTTTCTGATGTTCTGACAGCAAAGAAGGTTAAGAAATCTGGAGTTCCCACCTCTCCATATGACAACTTTCACCACATCCTCCCATTTTCAACCCTGCCTCTGCCCCTTCTTCTCTTCTCTGCTGTGCCTGGTGTTCTCTACCCCAGAGCTGATCTGACTCACTGTCTCTACAAATAAACCTTCACAGTTTACAGGTGAATGGGCACCTTCAATAAGAATTCTATCACCCCTTAGCTCTTGGCTTCACCTGCCATGGTACCTGATGTCTTTGAGACCTGACAGTTTCTGAGCGACAAGCAAACTCTCTTCTCACCTGTGTCCCTTCTGATGACAGTTAGGATGGGCTTTATGGGTCCTGCTCTGCCTGTTACTACTTCTCTAGCAGGTCTCTGTCTTTCAAAGACTTCCCCAAATCTCTCTTCTACTCTTATGTTGGTGTTTGTAGGTTTACGCTTGTATTTCCTTTTTTGTCACCTTGGTGAGTTTTTGGAGGGATAAGAGATAAAAACGTATGACCCAGTTTGTCATGTCTAATGAGAAATCTTTGGTTTTTTTTTAAATCAAATTCAAGTTCTCTGAGCAGATTTTATCCATCAACTGGCCCCACCTATATACCTACTCTTGTTTCCCACTATTTATTCATACAGACTTTTAACTCTAAGCAAATGCCACACCCACTCCCAACTTCATTCTTTTGTCACACTGCTTTCTTCACTTGGTATCACTTTCATATTTATTAAATTAATTTGACCTCAAATATCACTGTCCTCATGAAGCATTCATTGACTGATTCAGCTCATAATAACATTTGTTCTCAAATTCTTCTAACATCTACAGTTTGTACCATATTTTATCGCTCTTCATCCTGTTTGTGATGCCAGTTGTCTTGCTGTTCACACCCGCCACAATGTTCACTGAACCCAGGGTGGGCAGGGCACTAGCTAAGAGGCCAGAAGAAAATGCAAGGAGCCACAGGAACTGCAGACACATGTATTCTTTTCTGGCAACAGCACAATCTAACACAACACAATCTCTCTCCTGGCCAGCACAGCAGCCATAGCAGCAGACACACTATATTCTCTCCTCTCATGGCTGACCCAATGGACACAGCCATGATGTAGCAGTAAAGCGTGGTACCCCCACAGGCATACCACACAAAGTAACCCACGACCAAGCAAGAACCTCTTGACCAAGGGAGTACCTCATGACACGCATGTGCAGTGTTATAAGTGATCTCAGCTGTTATACAAACATTATATGCAAAATGTGGGGCAAGAGAGCCTGAACATGCCATCTTGGCTAATTTGCTCTCCCCCCACACATATATTCTAACACTATTTACTTCTTTATTTGGGCAGTTATTCTTTAACTTCTTTCTAAAAAGTTTTTTAGGTCATTTATTAAGGGAAATAAAATATAATTAACTATTATTATATAACTAGGGCTTCCCTGGTGGCTCAGATGGTAAAGAATCTGCCTGCATTATGGGAGACCCAGGTTCAATTCCTGGATAAGGAAGATCCCCTGGAGAAAGGAATAGCTACCCACTCCAGTATTCTTGCCTGGAGAGTCCCATGGACAGAGGAGTCTGGCGGGCTACAGTCCATGGGGTCGCAAAGAGTCAGACACGACTGAGTGACTAACACTCATACAACAAATATTACAACTAACACACATTACACAAGTATAGGAAAGAAAAGGGAAAGGCCAAGAGTAGAGATATAAAGAAGAACCAATATAAAAGCATGTACTATTATGTATTATGTTCTACACTCTTGATGGGTGGACCTTAAATTGGCTTGAGGTTTCTAGTAGGCAATACAAACAGGGAAACTATATCATTTATTCAAATATGAGCACCCAACAGGAGAGAATCCAGCTTGAGAAAGTTAGATTACCAGCCTCGGCCCACCACCAGCAGAATAATGACCAGCCGTGTATTCAGTTTTCACGAAGGAGACCCTGTGTCATGTAATGAACAGCACCTTCAACTCTATCAACTAAGAAGACCCGAAGACGGACTCTGTGAGACTACGATGAAAGGGTCATTAAGCTTTTATGGTTAACACAGCAGAAGAAAACGATCACCTTCTTTGATGAAAGAATATTCGATGCTCCTGTTGGAAACAACACTAGACCACCAGGAGAACATGTTCACTGAAGCAGCAGCAGTCTCTCTTGGGCAGTGCTTCCTCTCCCCTGGTTTCATCTGAATTTCAGTTTCCTTCCTTGTTAAATGGAGATACACATCCCTGTCCATCACACAGGACTAATATGAGAATCAACTGAGTTAATATCCAGTACTATAAAAATGTTAAAATATCAAACAAATGCAATATACTATTATCTTCCTGTTGTCTATGATTTTTTCTGATGTGTAAATTACCATTGCAAGAAGCTGTACTATTAAAACCTCAGGTAGTTTGAAGATGCTGTACCCAAGACACAGTACAAGGTCTTTACAGCACATTGGGCTGACCTGTGTTCTAAAATACAAAACCACCTCTCACTTAGCTCTGAATGCCCTGAACCTAGAACAGAGAACCTAACACAGAAGATGCTCAGTACAGGCAGATAGTCAAAATGGCAACAGCATAGGCTGGAGAGTGTTAGAATCCTTCCGCATAACCCATCTTGTTATATCTATGACAACACAGAGAGGTGTGCATTATTCCTCTCAATTTACAGAAAAATTAAATGAATCATTCAAAACTCAGTAAGTAGTAGGGCACTTCTGAGTTCTAAATATTTTTGAGATCTACCACAATCTAAAATATTTGTCCAGCCAGGGAGTATGGTGAGAAACAGAATGGACAGGGGAATTCTTAATCTTCCATTATCTATAACAGACCCACTTGAGCACACACACAGACACACAAAACATAAAGGATCCATCATCACTCAGTGGCTCCAGGAATAATTGTGACAGGCACAAAACAGTAATAACAAAATAAAACCCTCTTTCTGGAATGAGCTGAATAAGTTCTTTAAATATGGTTTAAAGCGAGATCGAGGGAAAGATGCTTTATGGGATCTATGTTTAAAATCTTGTAGTATAAATTCCTTTGTTTAGAATCTGTCTCATGCCCTGGGAAAAGAACATTTTCTTTCTTGACCTTTGTCTGAAACCCCTAGAGTGAAAGCCCCTTGGCTCTCAAACAAACCACTTACACCATCTCAGGATTGGAGGTGGAAAGAAAAGAAAGCTGTTTCCCACAACTACCAGCCCTGACACATTGGTTGCCCCAAAGTACTGAGCTCTTAGAAATCACTCCACTCATAGATCACCATGAAAGGCAGCAAGATGTGAGGATAGATAGCAAAATCCATTTGGGCAACATGATTTTGCTTCATAGCCACTTCCTGCACTGCTGATAGGGTGCAAGACCCAGGGGTAAAAGGTGAATAGCGTGAAGATCTCCTGGTGGAGTTGCTATGACTTCTGGTACTAGGCTGGCTAGTATTTAAACCATCCCTTCCCACAGGCACACTGAAAGCATCCAAAAATGCTGATGATTGTTCTATCTTTTGAAAGCATCAAAGAATTGATCATTATCAGGCCAAATCTAAATGAAACCAGAAACACAAAGAGAGCTGTGATTTGAAGCTATTGGCCTTGGGGGCGTTTGCTGAACCTGGCACATTTGAGCTTCAACTTTTACAGCTTCAGGAAGCACTGGGGAGGAAGATGACACCTAGAGACCACCCAACATGGGGCATCTAGTTTGAAAGTGTGACCCACGAAGATGACACCTAGAGACCACCCAACATGGGGCGTCTAGTTTGAAAGTGTGACCCATGAGGCCGCCCCATTCCTCCCCCGGGGAACAACAAAGAAAAGTTGCCTCTGTGCTGAGCAGAGTGGGGGGGTGGGGCGGGTGGGGAGCAGTACAATCATGGAGGAGTTGTACCAACAAGCACACCCTCAGCAGTATTTGCAGCCAAATAGACAAAACACCAAGCTGTGAATTTAGTGGCTTCAGGTGGCAGAGAAAAGTACGGATCCTCTCTGAAGACACTCCCTCATTCCAAGCCTCAAAGAATTCTCACAAATAACTTTCTTAGGGCAAGAAGTAACACAGTAAAAACAAACAAACAAAAAAACAAGCAAGCACACCAGGACAAAGGCATCATGAGTGAGAAGTAGCAGAAACAAAGTCAGGTTCCAGGCATTCATTGAGAACCTCCAAGGCCTATTACAGAAGAACCTGATAGACCACATCTCAACACACCAAAACATTTTGCCCCAAAAAAGAACAGACTGTTAAAACAGGGAATTGTCTCCAACAACAAGATTCACATTGGTCGACTGGTAGCTTGGTTC